>NC_141898.1:5216968-10216968 GCF_030686135.1 Camelina sativa
TTGCAAATATCGATCTCAAACTGAACCACTTAAAAATAAGAAAGCAAGTAAAAGAAAGGAAATAATAAAGAAAGCTCACAATGATGCCATGAGCTCCTCTGTAGTAGGAGCTAGTGATGGTCCTGAAACGCTCCTGTCCAGCAGTATCCCACTAAAAAGAGAGCAGCAACAAACAGTAAAGTAAAAATGAGTAAAACACAAATCACATCCGATTCATATCATATAAAAATGTCCTCATAAAAACTCACAATTTGTAGCTTAATGGTCTTCCCATCTTGCTCAATCGTTCTAATTTTCTGCCAATTAGAACCACATTTATATAAGTTTAACTTTAAGGGAATGAAACAATCTCAACGATCACATACACGTGAAGAAGAGGAACTCACGAAGTCAACACCAATGGTACTTATGTAGCTGTCAATGTAAGCATCATCCTGGAAAAAAAAAATCAAAATCCCAAAATCACGAAACAGTTGAAACCTAAAACAAACAAGAGCTAAGCTAAATTCTCAAAAATTAAAAAAATTCAAGTCAAACTCACAGCGAATCGAAGAAGAAGACAAGATTTTCCAACAGAAGAGTCACCGATCAACAAAAGCTTGAACAGGTAATCGCTGGAAAACAAAAACGAATTCGCTATGAGTAGAAGAAACGAAAAAAGGAGGATACAATGTTTAACAAACAAAGGATAGAGAGAGAATACACTTACTACTCGTTGCTCATGATTTGATTCTCAAGATGTAAGAAGCGTTTCTTCGATTTGATTTCCGAGAAGACGAGAAAAAAAAAAAGGAAGAAGAAGCTCTTTTCTTTTCTACGGTTAGGCGTGTCAATCAATTGAGATGAACTTTGAAGAAGGGAACCCACCACTTCCCTTTTTTTTTTTATTGAAACTGTTTGTTTAAAATATTATTTTAATTCCTTTGCTTGTTGTTTGTCACGAGACAATCAAGAAGCTTTTGACCTTGTCTCACTTATTTCTTCTTGCAAAATTCTTGATTTCACCCATACGATAAACATTTTCTATTCATGCCCTAGGGTTGAAAATTTTCTATTCACCCCCTCTTAACCAACCAATCAAAATACAACAAAAGGCCATGTCATGTCATATTAATAAAATATATCAAAAATAAAATGAAAAGACAAACAAAATTAAGGAAACAAATTCTGTAGATTTTTTAATAAAGAAATTATGTCAGTTTGAGTTTATAAAAGAATGGCTAGAATGTAGATTTTACAATTAAACAAAATTTGTCGGTTTGAGTTTACAAAAGAGTGATTAGAGTTTATATGTTACAATTAAACAAAATTATATATCGTTTTGAGTTTACAAAATAGTGGTTAAGGTTTAGATTTTATAATTAAACGAAATTATATGTCGGTTTGGGTTTACAAAAAAAAGAGTGGTTAGGGTTTACATTTTACATTCAAGCAAATTTATACGTCGGTTTGGGTTTATAAAAGAGTGGTTAGGGTTTAGATTTTACAATTAAAAAAAATAAATGTCGGTTTGGGTTTATAAAAGAGTGGTTAGGGTTTAGATTACACAATTAAACAAAATTATATGTCGTTTTGGATTTATAAAAAAATAATTTGGATTTAGATGTTATAATTAAAAACTATAATATAATGTTTAGAATTAATCTATACACTAAAAAGTAAGCTCCTAAGGCCGTCCACATAGGATTTTAAACAACTAATAGAAATTTGACATATCACTTATTAACATTTTATACAATTTCCAGAATTTTTTGTATTAAGAATTATTTTAAACAATCTATCATGATTTGATATGTCATTCATTAACATTTTTTAAATTTACAGAATTTTTTAGAAAAAGGAAAATTTTAAATTTATGGAAATCAAAGTACTAAGCACAATAAACCACATCGGCTAGAAATTTTTTAGACAATGGTTCAGAACCACTATAAATAAGATTAATATGCTTTCAACAACGAATGAGCAGGAAAACTTGATTTATCAGGCGTTCAAGTTTAAAAGTTTTATTTGGTTTCATTTGGTTTTTTATTTGATCAAATAAAAACTTTAAACAGTTTCAAAAAAATATTATAATATTTAAAAATTTTAAAATTTTTAATATTATAAATATTGAAACTTTTAAAAGTTCTTAGCTTTTAAAAAGTTTTAAAATATTATAAGTTTTAAATTATAAAAGTTTAAAATATTATAAATATTGATGCAAAACATAAATTATCTTATTTATCTATATTTGTGCTTTTTATTTCTTATGAGCTGTAAAACATATTTTTGTGTATGATTTTATAGATGAGTAAATTTTTAAAAGGTTCAAATTTTATATTTCGAAACCTTTTCAAAGTTTAAAATATTATAAATATTGATGAGAAACATAAATTATCTTATTTATCTACATTTGTGCTTTTTATTTCTTATGAGCTGTAAAACATATTTTTGTGTATGATTTTATAGATGAGTTGATATTCTTTCATTAATTTTTTATTTTTGGGTCTAAGGAAGAAGGATTGACATCACAAGACCTTAATTTGATGTTTGAGTCAAATTTTGAGGTTTAAAAAAGAAAGATGGACGATAATCACACATGATTTATTAGCTATACATAGGTATGACCAGGGTTATAGTTGTCACGATTAAGGTTTATTAACCATCGGTTATGGTTAGAAATTTTTGTAACCTTAACCAGAACCGTTTAACAAAGGGCTAAACGGTTACGTTTAAATATTGTTATAGTTCAAGCGGTTATATATGGTTACGGTTATTTGATAATATGATACGGTTGATATTATTTGATGATATAATATAATTGATATTATTTATTTATAATTAATATGTTCTTATAGTGCACTCATATTTCTATATATCATATGATTCATATTAAATAAATAATTATTAGTATATTTATTATGTTTTTAAAATATTATAAACCAAGTAAGGATTTTGGTTTGAGAAGTTTCTAAACGCGTGGATCTAAAACCAAATAAGTATATGGATAAAATTGTCAATAATTGGGTGCATGTGTTGATTATGCTGGTAATCATGATTTTCACAAATTTTATGAGAAAAGAAATGATTTTGTTCTTGGAGTTTGATGGGTTAACAAGTTGTGTGGTAGTCTAAAAAAAGGTTTTTCAGTGAAAGAATGTGAAGAAGTTGACGAGGAAGAAGAAGAAAAAGAGTATAACGAAGAACCAAACGGTAAAAGTTACGACGACAATTAACACAAAATTTGACAATGAAAATGACAAGAAAGAATATGAAGAATAAGAAAACATTGAATAAAAAACACGAAAACTTAGGTGGTAGCGATCAATTAAATATGAAAACGAGTTAAATTTATGATTATAAAATTGTTTTGTTTTTCTGGTGGTCAAAGAAAATAGTTTAGGATATGTGAGGTCATCAGTTTGATTTGCCTCGCCTGGACGTCAAGTTAAATTTATGATTTTTTTTATCAGATTTGATTTTATAACACAACTGATTTTTATATTTTAAAAAATTGTGTATCTGAAATTATTTTTTTTTCCTTAGTACTAATTTTAATTTTTTTATGAGACAATATTTTATTACCGTATTCAATCATATATAATTTTTATCAAAATATATCAAATAAACTCACACTACGCGTGGGTTCAAAACCTAGTAACTTTAAAATTGAATGAAATACAGATTTTGTTTCTTTAATTAATAATTTGTTGAATTGTCCTTTCTTCTTTAAGTGTTGTGTGTCTTTCTTTTCTTATTTGGGCTTTTCTTAGATATTGGGCCGAGCTCAAATATTGGCTATACGCCTATAGCCTATATACCGCGTCCTCGGATTATAAAAAGATTGGATTTTGATTAATTTAATTATTTAATCATGAATAACACATAATTATAATTTTTAAAATGAATAAAAAGGAAAAATTGAATAGGCATAGATTTTATTTTTAATTTTATATGATACAAATAGATTTTCTCAACAAAATCATTATGTTGTCATCCATACTCCATTTTTTATCATTGTAATTAAATAATTTCAATCCTACCTTCTTATTTAATTTTTATCTGTTTCCCTCAATTGATACTAGATAACGAAAAATAAAATATAGAATCCTTAAAGTATTCTTTTTCCTTATCAGGATTGACCAAAAAAAAAAAAAAAATTGGCAAAACAGACTTAAAATAAGATAAATTACTAAAAATATAGAGGGTAAAAAAAATCACAAAGATTTGTTTACTCACATTACGCGGTTTTGACGCGGAATATCCTGACTATAAATAAATAAAGCTAGAATGATGAAAGAAACAAACACAATCCGTATTCAAGAATAATAATCACAAAAGAAACAAACGATCGCCATTTTGGTTAGAGAACACACAAAACAAAAATGGCGATCGTGAGTCCCAATTTCTGTGCACCCTACCCAATAGAGTTGGGGATCGTACGCAAGGTGATGACTATAACAGATGGTAACTTTACCGTCACCGACGCCAACGGCAATCTCCTTTTCAAGGTCAAAGAGCCTTTGCTTAGCCTCAGCGACAAACGGGTTTTGTTGGACGCATCAGATAACCCTATCTTGACTCTCCGAGAAAATGTACGTTTACAAAAGTTTTTTTTTTTTTTTTTAATGGTTGAAATTAGCCACAATTTAGACACTTTATTAATTTTGTGACGTTAATTAAAAACTGCAGAGGGTGAGCTTGCATGATAGGTGGCAAGTATTTAGTGGAAAAAGTACGAGCCAGAGTGATCTAGTATACACATTGAAACGATCGTCCATGATTCAAATTATGAAGCCAAAGCTAGACATTTTCTTGGCTCAAAATAAAGAAATGAAGGTATGCGACTTCCATGTCAAAGGAAGTTGGATCGACCGGTCATGTGTCGTTTACGCCGGCAAATCTGACGTCATTGTTGCTCAGGTAATCAAACTGGTCCAAATTAATGTCTGTAAATTATAAACTGGACTAGTGTGTATATACATGATCGATCGTGCTAATTGATTCATTGTTGTTGTTTTGTGGGTTTTCAGATGCACAAGAAACATACCGCACAAAGCATATTAATTGGGAAGAGTAATTTCTCGGTTACGGTCTATCCGAATGTTGACTTTGCCTTTATTGTCTCTCTCATTGTAATTCTCGATGACATTAACAAGGAAGATTCTGAAGACTAAAATTATTTTTTCCAGCTAAATTATTTTGTGCGTTGCAAATACTTGAAGTGATATATATAATACAGTGATATCATTTTTTTATTATTTTTTGACAATCATTGATATCATTATTAATAAATATATCATATTTATAAAAAATGTGCAAAAGACAAATCCATCGTTTCTTTTAAGCAGACCTTATTTTTCACATTTATTCAAAAAACAACAATGAGCGATTTCTTGTATTCGCCCAGTGCATTCATTGTTCATGAGTTCTCTTGTTCATCTACTATAAGGGATTTTTGTCTGCCAAGCTACAAGGAGAGCTCGTCCAGTCTTAGTTTTTTTTGTGGAGACACACACACCTTGGCATGCGATTTTTTGGATGCTTTTCAAGCAATCAGACAAGAAGACTAAAAGAGCACATGAACAGTCTTTACCGCAGATTCAACCAAGATAACCTTAACCATTTATCTCTTCATCTTAATTAGCTTTACAAACTCTGAAGTTTTCAGCTAGCTAACCATTGGAGATTCCTTCAAGAGAATTAGTGCAATGAAAAGATGAGAGGAAGAGAGATGATGGTGTTGGTGGTTTTATTGGCAAAGTGATGCGTCCAAAAGATACTCGGATCCAAATATGACAACTGGTTGGCTGCTGAATGATGATTTCGATAATACTTATCATAAGCACTTTAAACTGAACATTTTTTCATGTTTAAATCCATTTCACTGATCACACAAATGTTACTTCACAACACACAAGAACAGAATCTCTTGTGGCAGAGGAAAAGAAAAGACGAATCCCAATAGACATCTATTATTCCAAAAAAGAAAAAGAAAAAAAAAAAAAAGAGAAACATCTAAATCAGCTCATGACATGGTTCAAAGCTTTTAGATAGATGATATGAAAAATACACATGGATAGAGTAATAAACTTTAATATCCCGACAAATGATTATCGACCACAAAGTTTTTGAGGGTTGTTCAGTTCCCTTGAACTAGTGCTTGCTTTGGTGTCTGAATATCTCGACACCTAAGTAATCGATAGTGCTCTTAATAAGTGCAACATTTGGCTTCACGAGCTTCACTCGAACAGCGGTTACCTGAGGGAATTTGTCAAGCGTTTTGGTGGCGATGAGTTCCGCGACTGCCTCTAGAAGGTTTCTTGGTGACCCTTCAACAGTTTCCTTAGCTATGCTGCAAACAAATATCATTCTTTCAAACAACAAATCATAACTTCAACGACAAAGCTAGTCATCATAACTTAGGGATGGACACAAATCAGATACAATAATGAATTGATCTAACCTGAAAATGTCGACATAGCTGATCGTATCTGCTAAGTCGTCTGATTCACCGGCCTTTTTCAGACTGGTCCAAGCATCAATGTCAACAAGAAACATCTGCCCCAGTGTCGTCTCTTCAGGAATCGCTCCATGGAATCCGTAAAATTTCAACCCTTTTAGTATCAGTTTGTCCCCAAGCATTGACTCTGATAATTCTGTGCAAACTATATAATAAAAACTGCAAATTAAGTCTTATGAAAACAAAAGAAAAAAGTATGTTTTCATCCACAGTTTTTTTTAACAGAAGCATGATTCTTGTGACAGTTTTATACACACATAACATTAACTAACGAAGAATACACCAAATATATCACTGGAGCTTAATGAACAGTAAAACCATGTCAAGAGAAAATAATTCGAAGACAAAAATATTAGATCTCTCGATCTTCATCATCTACTTTGAAACTAAAGTCTAAAAAAGCCAAAAAAAAAAAAAAAAAAAAAAAAAAATCCGATATACATCATAACTCGAGATTTTTGCCACCGGTACAGGATTTTCAAAAGGAAAAATATGGATTATACCTCGCCGCTCCAACGTCGCTGAAGCCGTCGTCTCCATTGAGTTCGCGGCAGTAGATTGATTTTTGGGATTTAGATTGAGAGATGGAGAGATATGTCGGAGGAAATTAGTATAAATATTGAAAGTGAATAATTGAAGCAGACAGAGAGGCTCTATACTAGTAGTAGCTCAATCTCAAATCTCTAGGCCCAAAAAATCATGGAAAACATTTTTTTATTTTCCTCTTTTTTTTTTTTTTTTCTTTTTAAAAAATATTTATTACTTTCACAAATTAAGAACTGAGAGATATGTATGTTTTTTAAAAAAATGTATATTATTATAGTATGTTTAAATCTAGTGCATTCATCACTATCCACTAAATAATGATAGATAATTATTATAATAATTGAAAATACTTTTATTAAAAATTTTCTTATAAAATTCCTAATTATTGTCTATTTAATAGAATATCCAGGTAAAAACAAGGTTAATTATGTAAGGGCTACCTAATAGAGCTATAAAAAAGAAGAAAAAAACAAGTTTCACTTTCTTTCAAGGGATCCACACTTGGCATTTTGCTTTCATCATTATAATTTCTACAGTAATTTTTAATCATGATAATCTTAAATTTAAATTTAACTTAATTGGATTGTAATACTGATGATGGGTGAGTAATTTGACTTGCATTAGTGCTAATTTATAAAAGTAATGACATATGTTATAAAGAGATGCAAATCAAATTTGTTATTTAATAATTTTTATACAATAATTGCAAAAGTAATCCTTTCAAGGATGTAACAACAACACTACTAGCTAGTTGTTGACAACACATTCTTATGCGATACTAGAAATCCATGACCATGCATAATGCAAAGATACCGTATGTTCCTTTGGTGTGAAGCATAACTATGACCAGTGACCACCACATTCAGTGGCATGAACCATGTTGTCGCATAAATAATCATGTAAAAGTGAAACTAATCTTTTTTTTTTCTTCTTCTTTTCTTGTGTAAGATAAGTCAAACTCTTAGGACAAACAAACAATAAACCTAAAATATATACTACTTCTTAAGTAATTTTTTTTTCCACATGGAATTTGATTATTTAAAGATCGATCAACAGCTTAACTCTAATAAATAATATTATTATTAATCAACAAGATCATTATACTCATTCACATACACATTTCTTTTGCTATAATTTTGGGAGGAATCATCATAAATTCATAATAGACAAGTGCAAGAAAGATTGTGGGACAAAAACACATGGTCCACAAATCCCTCAACACACATGGACAAAAAAACACATGAAACCAAGTGTTAAACTAATTTGTTTTGATTACCAAAAGAAAAGGAAAAAAAAAAAAAAAGATAAGACAGAAACGGAATTTTATTAACGCCGTTAAGCAGTCGCGTCTCTCCCACCCGTGACGTTGGGATTATGGTCAAAAATAAAAAAGAAGTCAATCTAAACCGGAGCAAAACGACACAGTTTATACAAAACTTAACCACGGTTAATTAGTCCACGCATTGGTTAAAGACCGGTTTGTTTGTTTTATCCGCCCACCACTGCTCTCTATCGTTAAAGAGAGGGACAGATCTGTGAAGTTGAGATCTTTCTTTTTTTTTTTCACTTTCTTCGTTGTCTTTCTCTGTCTACACGCTTGTGAGCTAGTAGTGTTATGTTTCTGCGCCACTCTCTCTCTTTACTGTTTTCTCCTCACGGCATAACTTTTTGCAATCTTTTAGCTGAAGCTTAATTTCACACCAAGTTGTTTCAATTTCTAACTTTTTTGATCTCTCTATCTTTTTCCAAGAAGAAACCTCTTCTAATATAGATTTCTGGGTCTAAAAACTTCTTTCTATTTTTGGGCATTGATCTTTTATTCTTAGGTTAGCTATAGATTGAAGGCAAAGAAACCTTTTTTTCTTCTAAGATTCTCTAGGTTTCCCTAAATTTCTCAACTACTGCAAAAGAGTTTTGTTACGTTTCTTTAATCTCGTGTTTTTTTATCTTGACGACTTCAAATTTTCAATTTTTCTTTTGCGTAAATGGTGGTGAAGATGATGAAGTGGCGACCATGGCCGCCGTTGGTGACGAGGAAATACGAGGTGAAGCTTGCGGTGAAGAAGCTTGAGGGTTGGGATCTGGTGCGTGAAGGTGTACCGGAGAAGGAGGAGAGGTTGACGGTGGAGATTCGCTGGAAAGGACCTAAGGCGACATTGGGATCTTTAAGAAGGACGGTGAAGAGGAACTTTACCAAAGAGGCTCTGGGAGAAAGCGATGTCGTTTCATGGGATGATGAAGAGTTTCAGAGTTTATGCTCTCTCACTTCTTACAAGGACAGTTTGTTTTATCCTTGGGAGATTGCTTTCTCTGTCTTCACCAATGTAAGTCTTTTAGAATTAGTATCTTAAGATTTGAAATCTAAGCTCTAGATTCAAATGTTGAACTTTGGAAATGGTTTGATTAGGCTGTAGATGGAACCATAGATTGCTGGATGATCAAATTTTGATTTGTTGGCTGGAAGATTTTGATAGCCATTAATGTCTCAACGTGTTTGGGTCTAAAACTTGTAACTAGAGCTTGATTCCTGTTGTTGTAGAGGTTGAGGTTCTATTTGTGTTACATTTCAAACTATGTTTAGTTGTTATAGGTTGTAGATGGAAGTATGGAACCCTCCTAGCTAGATGATCAAATTTTGATTTGATGGCTGGAAGATTTTGATACATGTATGATTCTAAGACTTGAAACTAGAGCTTGATTCCTGTTGTTGTAGAGGTTTAGGTTCTATTGTGTTACATTTCAAACTATGGTTAGTTGTTATAGGTATGTTGGTGTCAATTTCCTCAGAGACAAATAAATTGATTTCTGATTTTTGATTCCAAGGGAATGAAGCAAGGACAGAAGAATAAAGCTCCTGTTGTTGGAACTGCATTTTTGAATCTTGCTGAGTACGCCCGTGTGACCGATAAAAAGGAATTTGATATAAACATTCCTCTCACGCTCTCTGCTTGTGTAGCCTCCGAGCCACATCCATTGCTCTTTGTATGGTTTGCTTCTTCTCTCTCTCTCATTACTTATCTACTTTGTTGGCTCAGTATTTGTTTTTTGACCTTTGAGATACTCTTGTTCCTTTTAGATATCATTGAGCCTGCTTGAGCTTAGAACCACTCCAGAAACATCAGACTCGGCAGCACAGACTGCGGTTGTGCCTGTGCCTGTTCCTGTCCCTGTCCCTGTCCCGTCTCCATCACCACAACAGCCTAGTGAAACACAGTCAAATGAGAAGGAAGATGTTTCTGCAATCAAAGCTGGTCTAAGAAAAGTCAAGATTTTTACAGAGTTTGTTTCTACAAGGAAAGCCAAGAAAGCTTGTAGGGAAGAAGAAGGCAGATTCTCAAGCTTTGAATCATCAGAATCACTTGATGACTTCGAGACCGATTTTGATGAAGGCAAACAAGATTTGATGAGTGTGAGAAAATCTTTCTCTTATGGACCTTTGTCTTATGCAAATGGTGTGGGAACTTCTTTAAACTGTGGCGCCAAAGTCAGCGACGAAGACGAAGATTGGGTTTATTATAGCCACAGGAAGTCCGACGTAGGAGCAGGTTGCTCGGACGCTGAAGATCCCGCTGCTGGTTTGGTCTATGAGACATCACTTCTTCCACGGCGTAGCATATTGCCATGGAGGAAGCGGAAGTTGAGCTTTAGGTCTCCGAAATCCAAAGGAGAGCCTTTGTTAAAGAAGGATAATGGAGAAGAAGGTGGAGATGACATTGATTATGATCGGAGGCAACTTAGCGCAGATGAAGCTCATCCTCTTTTTGGGGTAAGTTCTTATTTACTAGTCAGGTGTCTAATGCAGTTTCTGATGGTTCGGTGCTATATATCCAGATCTTGTACATATATGTGATTCAAGTTCTCCTTTTGCATGTTTTAATTTGCAGAGCAAGATTGATGAAGATTCATATGCGAATCAGCGATCTTCTTTCTCGAAGTTTGGAGAAGACAGTTTTGCGATTGGAAGTTGGGATGAGAAAGAAGTGATAAGCAGAGATGGACACATGAAGCTTCAGACAAATGTCTTTCTTGCTTCAATCGACCAGAGAAGCGAGCGAGCAGCTGGCGAGAGCGCTTGCACCGCTCTTGTTGCGGTTATTGCGGATTGGTTTCAGAAGAATGGTAATCTCCTGCCTATCAAGTCTCAGTTCGATAGTTTGATCAGAGAAGGTTCTTTAGAGTGGAGAAACCTCTGTGAAAACGAAACTTATATGCAGAAGTTTCCCGACAAGTATTTTGATCTCGATACAGTGCTACAAGCGCAGATCCGTCCTCTAACAGTTATCCCCGGGAACTCATTTGTTGGTTTTTTCCACCCGGACGGGATGATCAATGAGGGAAGATTCGAGTTTTTGCAAGGCGCAATGTCGTTCGATAGTATTTGGTCTGAGATTATCAGTCTTGAGGAAAGCTCGGCGAATAGCAATAGTTATGTTGATGACTCTCCACCACATGTTTACATTGTGAGTTGGAATGATCACTTCTTTGTCCTCAAAGTTGAAAAGGAAGCTTACTATATCATTGACACGCTTGGAGAAAGGCTTTACGAGGGTTGTGATCAAGCTTACGTTTTGAAATTTGACCACAAAACCATCATCCACAAGATTCTTCATAAAGAAGAAGCAGGATCTGAATCAGAACCTGATACAGAGATTATGTGCAGAGGGAAGGAGTCATGTAAAGAGTATATTAAGAATTTCTTGGCGGCAATACCAATTAGAGAGTTGCAGGAGGATATCAAGAAAGGATTAGCCTCCACCGCGCCTGTTCATCACCGTTTACAGATCGAGTTTCATTACACTACAAATGTAGAAAGTGTGGTCTGAAAGCATGGGCAGAGTTGCTAACGTTTTGTTGAGTTTCTTGTAAGTTTTGTAACTCTCTGTTAGCTTAACTAACTTGTGAATGTGATCTAGAGTTAAACCAGTCTGTATCTAACTCATAAATATTTTTTGCTCGTTTAATTCTCCATGTCTCATTTGTGGTTCGTTTTATCCATCCAGTTTTAAATTTGGCAAGTAACATAATCTCAAAATCTTCAGACAAAAAACAATCCGGGCATGGTTTTATTCAGACAGTACTTACTGTTCAGTCATAGCAACAACAAACAGATCAAAATGCACAACTGCAAACAATCAAGAAAGTGCACATAAGTTAGGTAGGTCACAGCTGCAACTGATCGTAGACATTGAAAATAAGCCAACCTTCAATGGCTGCAGCTTCAAGACGATCATTAGCACTTGCTTCATCCCACTTAGACTGGATCGAATCAAGCCGACTCATGTCATACCAAAGAATCTTGTGAGCTAATTCCCTGGTTCCAAGGAACTCAACAATTGGAGTTCCACGGGCTACCGCAGCTAATTTCCCAATCTCCAAAGAGCTTCGGATCACAATACCGTGGTTCTCCTTAAGCAAAGCGAGGTCTTCTTGGATCTGGACACCAACGAATGTGACAAACTTGGAAGCAAAGAAGCGGTAAAGATCCTTGAGATTATCGCTGAACGAGCTTGGGAGGCGGAGGAAAAGACAGAAGTTTTTCGTGCTAAACTTCACTGAGCAAAGGCGCCACTCGGACTTCTTGTCAACAGATTGAACATCCCAATACACATCGAAGACAATGGAGCGGTTTCCATTCCAGACGGAATCGTCAAGGATCTTGGTTAGGTAAGGAGAGATATCGGTTGATGATTCAACATCAATGGCTTTGGTCTGGACCCAAGAATTATCAACCATCATAAACCCTGGACCATCGAAGGAGGCCATTTGTGGTCTGGAATCACTGCAAAATCAAGATCAATTTTTACGCATTAGGCACAGCATCGTAGATCCATCATTACAATTCTAATAACCATTCATCTGACACGTGACACGTGAACTAGTAGACCTAGAGAGATTCGTAAAAACTAGGTCAATGAAACTGAAAAGACATTGAATTATCGATTTGAGAAGGTAGCAGCAATTCAAGAAATATCCTTAATGGGTCTTTGCTAAAACAACAAATTTACTCTAGTCAACGTTTGTATTCTATGAACAGAAAACAAAGGTACGACCTTTACAAAGTGGCGAACAGAGAGAGAGGAAAACCCCCAAATACGTTGATGATAATATAGAACATACTTTTGTTGATTTAGTTTAGAGATTGTCATATACAAATCCAAACACATAAACCCAGAAAAGAGGAAAACGAACCTTGAGATTCCGGTGAGAGATGAAGGGTGATCTAGTAAACGGAGTCAGAGAGAGAGACCGTTTCTGGGTTTTGTATTGGCGAGTGAAAAAAGTAAAGGCCTGCGCAGTGAAAGAAAGAAGGACACGTGTCTTAATCCACGTATTCCACACGTGCGGATGTCGCCATGCTTGATTTGGTTTAAATTTTCGGTTCACTTTGGTTTAACTTTTTGCACTCTCTGTTTCGTCATCCTACTATATCTTAACTGAGAAGTATATTTATAAAAATAATATTAAAATTGTAAAAATTTACATGGAAGTACCATTAGAAATAGTAAAAAGAAAACAGGATCATTAAAGATAATTAAGAAAATTTAATTAAAATAGATTAAAAAATTAAAGTATTAAAAATAAAATATTCGAATGAACAACTAAGATTTTTACATATATTATCCAATTTTTTTTTGGCAATAATCTATGAAGCAATAATGTAATTGTAAGTAGGCTAGATGAATTGCTAATAATCAATAACAAAATAGCAAAAAAAATTATTTTAAATTTAATTGAAATAAAATGTTCAGCCCACACTTTAATCGTGGGTCGGTAACTAGTATCAATTAATAGTAACTGCAGTCAGGGTGGCCAAATCCGTTTGCAGTCTGGACTGCTCTATTTTTGGGCGGATTACAAACCGATGCGGACCAATTCTATTTGTATGCAAAATTGGTCCGCAGTTAGTCCACAATTGTCTTGTCTCTGCTTTATTTGGATCGCACCACTGCAGATTACATTTGCTGAATGGTAAATAAAAAGCGGTTCAGTCCACATACGGATTTGTCCGTCCCAACTGCTCCAACCATTCACACCCTTAGATTAAGTATAAAGATCGCATTTGACAAGACCATTCTCATTACACTCTGTGCAACTCTCCCACGTCCCGTCATCTGCAATCACTCTCGACCTCCCATTGCCTTTCCAACATATCAAAAACCGTTAGTTCTCGCACAGCTCACACTGCATCGACTTAGCTGATGAGAAGCCTTCTAGAAGCTTCTTGAGCTTCCCGTTTTCGTTCAGAGCTACTTACACTTTACGAAGAGCCTAGGAGGTGTAACTTTCTCCCCAAGCAACCTCCACGTCTCTTCTTTTAACTCACAATCCATCGAAACATCTCTTTCTCGGAACGAAACTTTATGATTCTCTAACAAGAATCTTTTCTGCAATCTTCGAAAGTCTTTCTCATTCCTTGGTCCTCGCAGACTTGTCGTGTAGGAGAAAACAGAATCTTCCCCTCCAGCTACACATTTCTTTCCAAAAGCCGATACAAGCTCTTCAAGATTCTGTTGAAGTTGTTGTTCATGAGAAGCCGTAAGTGTTGTTGGCGTAAGACACTCTTTCTCATCTATCTGATGAAAGATTGTGCGATCAAAGTTGCTTTTGTTGAGAGATGTTATAAGCTTAAGTTTCTTCACCATTCTCTCCTTCACATCCTTCATTGCTTCTAAATTCGATACAATTCTGGGTTAAAGTTATCTTTTAAGGAAAGCTCAATATAAATTGTGAAAGAGGAGGTGCAAAAACTATATCAAGATCGACAAAAGATGAGAGTGGATAAGAGAAAAAGAAATGAGCACTTAAGTGAACAAAAAAAAAGCTACTTTGTTGCTTAGCTTCCCAAATTCTTTCCATTGATGGGTCATTGTAGAGATAAAGTAGACAAGAAGCTCAATAAGAAAAGAAAAAACATTTAATTTACCCAACTTTAGCCCAAATTTGTCCTAATACATAGCAAAAAAAAGGAAGAAAGAGACTTTTCACATGTTGGTATAATGAAGCTGTGGAAAAATATTCATCTTTTTTGGTAAGAGTCATTAGTTTGGTTGAATGATGATGTATGTCACGTCTTTATAATTCCATGAACGTGGATGCAATGATGTATTAAAGTAGGCTCATCTTTAAGCATGCAACTAGAATCAACCATAGCTCTCTAAATTAAAACCTAACCAATAATTCAATACTTTTTTTTTTCTATAAATGCGATTTCATAAATGGTCCAGAATGAGAACAATAATGAGAATATAAAAGGGTTTTTGATCAACAATTCTTGTATAGAAAAAGGAGTGATTTGTTTTATACAAAACAAATGGAGTGATTCCATAGTATATTCCATAGAGTGAATCAGCTCTACATGTCGGCCACAGATGATGATCCAAATCCAATGTCAAATGCAAATTTGATGCAAGTCAACTCCTTCTTGCGTGCATCAAGCATCTTCATTTTAAGTGAGTACGAACCCTATGAGAAAGAAAAGGATTAGATTGGTCCTTATATGCAGAAACCGAAAACATATTAGTCTATGGCAAATGTGTAACTATTGATCAGAACAAACAAATCTTGACAACTATAGGTTCAACTTCTTCTTCTAGCAACTTTATACTTCCACATGTACTCATTATATCAGCTATGGATACCAAGCTAAACCTATTCTCAGGCTACTTTAGTTATTCAACTAAACAAATTCGATTAGACTTAGACCATTCGCTCTTTTTTTAACAGATAACATCAAGTTCAAATGAGGATAATGCATCAACATCTCATTCCAAGAAAAATCAATAAACTTACAGGAGGGGTATATCCAGGCAGAACTTGGGAGTGAGCGACCAAGAAATCTCCAATAGCCACAGGACAACTAGTCTCATCACAAAGATCATGTGTCTCAGAATGAATATGCCATCCAAAGTATGAAACTTCGATCACCAACTTTCCGCTCGAGATCTTAGTGTCTTCATATGACACAAACCCAAATTAAAAGAAAACATCATAACCAGAAAGCTAAGGAGCTGTAACTTGTACACATGCCATATAAACATTAAAAATCGAAACTACAAACGCAATTTATGGTACAAAACATCAAAGCGATCAAACAAGCATAAGATACAGCCTCATAGGTATATTTTGAGTGTGTGTACCTGTGTTAGCAGAAATGCTGAAAGTGGCTGGTTCGCCTCTAGCAATAGGATAAGGAGATATATTAACTCCTTTCACCTTCACTTCATATTCTTCATTACTATCTGCAACCAAACAAAACACTTCACAAATCAGATCGAGATTCTTGTGTTTCCCCCAACTGTTCCCAGGAAATCAAAATTAAAACTTCAAACTCAACAAGGATCAAAACCAAAAAAAAACATCTAAATAAAAATCAAAACTTCAACACAATTTAAGAGTACAAACCCAAAACTATCTAAATAAAAATCATAATTTCAACACAAATGAAGAGTACAAATCAAAACCATCTAAAGAACATCAAATTTTCAACGGAGCTGTCCGAACAATCAAAATCATCATCGACCTTTTTAGAACAAGCAAGAATTGGCAATCTCAGAACTCGAAGGAGACCAAAACATACCGCAGTAGTGAACATCGGTGGCTGCGACAATCGTCGAAACGAATAGAAAATAAGAAATAGCTAGAGAACATAATCCCATATACTTAGACATGATTGATGACTATAAGATTCTTCGAAAAGCAAAAAAGCCACGAAATTTACAAGAGCTTCAGATGATGATTGAAGAAGACGATGAGGAAGACTAGAAAAAACTTAAAACGAAGCAAGAGACAAAGAGAGAAATGCGGAATCGGGATTCTCATTTCACAAGAAATGTCGGATTGATCTTAGCCGTTCATTTACGTAGGTCCATGATTACTACAAACGAACGGTTTTGATTTCGTACTCGATCTTATTTCGGTGTGGTTAACCGCATATGATTAGCAGTGAACAAACCGTTAGGTGGGATTTGTTTTAACAATTTCATTTCAAGTTACCCACTTGGCACCAAAAATAAATTAATAATTTGGATTTGCCAGCTCAGATTTTTGACTCTATTTAATAATACAGCACACATTATATTTTGCAAAATAAAAAAATTTCCTATTTCAAAAAAAAAAAAAACAACTTCTATTTTCCAACACGATATGATAGTAAAATTTAATTATTAAGTATGTATTTGTAATACAATAAATAGTATATTTTGTATTGGGCCGAATAATAAGGTGAGGCCCATAACGTAAAAGGCTTATTTGAATAATGATGATTTGAAGACAGCCTAATGAATCGGAAGTTTTTCGAAAATTTGGGAAGGAAAGCTTCTGTTTTGAGTTTTTTTGACAGATGGCTAGATTCCTTCTTCTGTGTTGCCTCTTCGCGGCGGCGCTGACGTCATCATTGACGGTGGCCGGCGACGATAACGGAGTCTACTCGCCTTGTTCGGATTCTACAGTCGGGATCGGAGATGGATTCACTTTCGGCATTGCCTTCGCGTCTAAAGATTCTTTCTTCGGCGGTAGTACAAATCATACCGTTCAGTACTCTCCTTGCGATCGCCGTCGTCTCTCTCTCAACGGAAACTCTGAGGTCGCCGTGTTTAGACCTAAAGTCGATGAGATCACTCTTCTTACCATCAACACCTCTAGCTCCAACAATTTCCGCCCGGTTCGTGGATCTCTCGTCTCTCTGATCTATCTTGGTGAATTTAGGGTTTCGATTGGAGCGGTTTTGATCAGATTAGAAAACGGTTTAGGTAGATCATAAGGGAATTTTTGTATAGATCGGAATTATCATCTTCCCAGATTAGTTGACTCGTCAAAAATCCTTGCTTAGAATGTTTTTAGCTCGTTTTTGATGAATTTGACTATAGGTACCAAATTGTTAGGATTTAGTCTCTGTTCTTGGAAGATCTGGTTCCTTTCTGCATTTGTTTCAGTGATATGAGAGGTTCAAAACAGAGAGATTTGGCATGTCAGGTTCCTGTTATGCCATAGATTGATTTGACATTAGCTATATGATTGCTTATCCTTGGAAGTAGAGGTCTTCAAATGTGCTATTAGCCTATCAAATTATTGGTTTGTCTGATGGGACTTTATGATTCCAGGATGCGTCAAAGGGATATATGGTAGCATTCGCTGGTTCAAAATACGCTGCAAGATCAGTCCCAATTATGGTTGCTGACAGCAATCACATCGTCACAAGCTTCACCCTTGTAAATTGGATAAAACTCTTTTAACATTTTTGTTTTCTTTATAGAAAATTCTCATCTCTCATTAGTTCTGTCATCGTATTATTATATATCTTTTAGGTTCTTGAGTTCCAGAAAGGGAGGCTTGAGAACATGTTCTGGAAGAAAGACGGATGCTCGAAATGTTCTGGAGATGCGAAATTCGTGTGCCTCAACACAGACCAATGTGCAATCAAGTCGCAAAACTGCAAGAACCAAGGAGGACAAGCAGATTGTAGCTTGGGGATCCAGCTGGCGTTTTCAGGCACCGATAAGCACTACACTGCTTTGAATTCGTGGTATGAGGTTGCCAATCTGAAGCAGTACTCTCTCTATGGCCTCTACTCCAATGTTAAGGACTCTCTTACCAACCCATTCAAAAACATCTTCTGATCACTTCCCTTCTCCTTTGTGTGTTTCTTACTTACTTTTGTATTCTTCCTCGCCTACCTTTTTTTTTTTGGTTTCATCCGTATGATTTATGCTATATATACACTGTATTTTATTTACTTAGTGTGTAACGTTTCGTAGATATGTTTTCTTATGAGTGTTTCTAAATCAAAATTTATTATATTGTAATTTCTCAAAGTTACGAACGAGTTGTAAACATTATAGAAATCAAAAACGATAATTTAAACAATTTGAAGAAAATAACTCCAAAACAACGAAAACAAGTTGTACTCTTTGGCTTCAGGTAACTTTGTTTCTTCTAGATGAATGAAAACAAGTTGTTTGACAAAAAAAACAAAAAAAAAAATCTAAACAATTTGAAGATACATAACTCCAAAACAACGAAACAAGCCAACAATATTAAACACACCAACAATATTTTAAATAACAAGATAAAAATGTTTTAAAGATCCATAAAAAAAAAATAAAAAGACAAATTTAAAATAAATGCACAGCAAACTTAGAACATGAACCAATTATTGATATTAAACAATGTCGCATCAACATTATTTTCTCCTGTGATTGTTCCATTAGGACCATTAGGAGGTGGCTCTTGACGGAGACCATCATTAGTCGCTAAAGTGTTGTCGTTCCTGTAAAATTTTAAGTTGCTAATGTTATTTTCTTCCTCGTTTACTCCCATCTCACGACTCATAATATAATATAATATCAAAAGGGTGATTACCTTGGTGGATTCATAACCATCATCGGATTATGATGTTGTGAAGGCTGAGAGATTGATCCATGCAAACCATCAAAAGCCATCATTTGAGGTTCTTGACGAAGACCATCATTGGTCGGTATGATGATGTTGTTGCTCATGTAAAAATGTGAATTGCTAATGTTATTTCCTTCCTCGTTTACTCCCACATCACAACTCATGATATCAAAAGGATATTGCCTTGGTGGATTCATAACCATCATCGGATTAACGTTCATATTATGATGTTGTGAAGGTGGAGAGACTGACCCAAGCAAACCATAAGAAGTCATCATTTGGGGATAAACTGTATCCATTTCCAAATGATGGTTTCCTCTGCTACTACTTCCTTGGTATGGACAATAGCTTCTTGGGTTTGGATCCATTTCAAGAATGGGCGGATTGAGTGGGGAAACCCATTGGTCAATTAAGTAATGACTTCCATTCTCCACTAAAGCATTAATGCTAATTCTTCTTGTTGCTTCATCTTGATTGTTTCCTACAAAAACATCATTTATGGCGGTATTAAGCGGCTCGACTTGCACTTCAAATGGGAACGCCGGTAGATCTGGAAGAGGAGGAAATTGCTCGTGTAGATGCCTCCTATAAGATAGGATTTTTTCTCTTGAGAAAGATAACAAGGCGTATCCCTCACTCAAGTTAAGATCTGCAACAGTTATATGACGTTCTTGTAGCTGATTCATCATCTCATCAATTTCATACCTTCTTTTCTCGTTATGAACCCTAGTCAATTTAGCTTGAATTTTGCTTGTCTCCTCTTCTATGTATGACTCGACAGTCATCGCATATTTATCTCTCACGAACTTTGGTAAGGCAAAAAAACGATCTAGAAGGCTATGAGTCGTTTCAAGAGATGGCCACACCACTGGTTCACCTTCATTAGGGTTAGAAATGATTAAACAAGCCCTTACATCACTCAATATGGTTAGTTCTTTCACTTTTTTTTGTAATGCTGTTATTTTTTTCTTCAAAGTTATTGCTCTTGACTGGTTATTCTCTATCCGTGCAAGTTTTACTTTTTTTCTTGGCATGATCACTCTTTTGATTTTAGTTTCTCTCTTTTGAGATTTATATAATGTTGGGTTTATGGTGAACGAAAAACGCCGGAACTCATTTGTACATAGAGTGAATATAAAGAGATAACATTTCAGATGCCAATTCTAGCTAGTCAAAAGAAAGAGAGATGATGGATGATTATTCAAGATGTAAAATTAAATGCTACTAATTGATTACTATTTTAAAAATAGTAAGAAAGATGTAAATGTAATTACTAATTATTACTAGTAAAAAGTATGGAATATTAATTGTGCTTTTAAGTTAAACCGAACCTTTTCGATCAACTTAAAAATATCAACTCAAAAAGTGAAATTATTCCTTTGGTTTGGTTATAATCGTTATTTTAAAAATATCAGCCTTAACCAATTTTGAACCAAAATGAAGGAGTAAATACAATTTCTTAAGAACTTTATTCAAAGCTAAATTATAATTCTACCATACTATATGAGATTTTGTTTGGTGTTTACATTAATTATTCTTTAAAAACCAAAACTAAAACCCGGATCAAACCACCAACATGTTCAAATATCTATGTGGTTGTGCTGTTAAATGGAATTAAATTATTTGCACATTCAAATTGAATTCCTTTCCAAATTTGTGGTCATAATCAATATAGGAAATTAATTTAATTCATTATTTTGTCAATATTTAATGCTAATAATTATATTGACCACATTATTTTCATTGTTGTGAATCATATTAACTGGTAGTGTTTGACAATTATTTTCGAAACTAATTGTTGACCATACATAGTCTTCAATTTTAGGTTCATTTTAATATTTTCATACAGATAAATAAATAAATATATTACCATATTATGTACAAAAAGATTTTTTTATCTTATGTTTTATATTACCATTTATATACAGTATATATTTTTTTCTGTTTTGACCCTTTCTATGTTCTGTAGTTTCATAGTTATTGGTTTTAAGGGATTTCCTGGAACTGGAATGCTGAGGTGTAGCTGAACGGTACTAGTGTCTAAAATATCTAGTAGGCAACTAGACAGTTTAAGACGTTTTAGTTGACTTCATATATTGTTCGACTATATATTATAAAATTGGATGTGTTTTATATAAATATGACATCCTCATTTTTCTATTCTCGTTCCTCACTAAGGTCGTCGCTGTTGACATCGCAACTGCTTAATAATTCATGGCCGATGATGCGAGTACGAAAGAGGACATATAGGAAGCGACGTAGAGGATCACTAACTAATTACTTTGAAAAGCTAGCTTTGGAAGCAAAAGAAATGTGTTATCACAAGACAAACACAACCAGCATGCTCTCACTTGGAAAATGCATATTTTTGTGTTACCGGTTGATAGAACCTTGTTTGGTTCGAAATGCTTCAACCAAATAGAACAAGAAACGATAAACCCTGAAATCATTAAGTAAAAAATAACCCATATAGCAAACATAGATACAAAGAGAATGTTCTACTAATATTTCTCATCTAACCCAAATTTTAATTTCTTTCACAAAAAATCAAATCAAAGGGAGATTAACAACAAACCAGCATTAGAAAGTAGAAACACAAAGCTGGTAAGCTTTTCAAAGAAAGAATATATTTGCAAATAACGAAACTCAACTTCAACGCAATAGACGCCTTGCCTGAGGAGGACTTGGTGGTGTCCCTGAATTTGGTTGAGTTCCTCCACTGTTACCACCACCACCACCACCGCCGCCACCTCCGCTGTTCCATGGTTTAACAACAACAAGAACCACAACAATTATGATGATGATGAGAATAATAATGGCGTAACATGTCCATTTCCGCGTGTTCTTCTGGTAAACCCGAGCGGTTTGTAGGTGCTCAGTTCCGCCTCTGATAAAAGAACTGGCTCTTCCCACATGGCTCTCAATGTCATCGAGCTGAGCTCCCTGGTGCTCTACCAGCACCGCCATGTCTAGAAACACCTGGTGAAGCTCCCTGAGATTCTTCTCAATGTCTTTAACCGCGTCATGCCTTTCTTGAATCTCGTTAATGGTGTCTAACACCCTTCCTCTTCCTTGTTCTTGTATTGCTTTCTGCAAGAATCTCTCACTCTCTCCTGCAACAGAAACAGTAGCAAAAAAATCCCCCAATATGTCACACACCACTCATGTAACAACATGTCTAGTTCTCAGAGATCAATTGCAGCTCTAAGCAACTAAGAACTAGCACAATTCCTGCTACAAATCCATTTTCATAGTCTAATGCAAAATTCAGAAGTTATTGTTCTTCACAAACCAAATCAAACTCAAAGAACATTCATCTTTGAATCCTGAACTACAGTATATAACCTAGATGACGGTTCTATACTATAAGTGATATGAATGGAAGAAACGAGTAAACAAACCAGTGGAAATAAGTCGATCTAGGGTTCCTTCGTCAGGATTCTCGCCGGTGACGGTGAAGTACCTCCTTTGTACAGTTTCTCTATACTCGGACGAGATGAGCTCCCTCAAACGGTTGAAACTATCCATAGAGTCCATCAATTTCTTCCTGAGACCGTTGAGGACAGAGGTCCTGGTTCGATCGGAGGAAGAGCCAGGTCCACAGCCAGGGAGACTACGATTAGCAGCATTGGCGCGATCTAACGCCTCGAGTTTAACCTTAATCATCTTGGCTTTCTTCAAAGCGACTCCAACGTCACCGTCCATTTGTGACCTGAGATCCTTAACGGCTTTAGCATTGTGAAGCGTCTTGCTCTGCTCGTGAGAGGAAGAGAGTGTTTCGTTGAGCCGATCTAGCTCTTTCAACTCCTCTTTCACAGATTCAACATCTTCGAAGAACTTGTCGAGGTTCACACCGCCGGTTGATCCCGCTGGATTCGCCATCTGAACTCCTCCGTCGTCTCGGCGAGGAGATGGTTCTCCGCCGCGGAAGCGTGAGAACGAGCTGGAAAACAAATCGTTCATTGAAAAATCGAAGAAATCAAAATCTAGAGAGATTTCAGATCGGAATAGAAAGACTTAAAAGAAGGAAGGAAGGAAGGAGGAGAGAAGTCGTACTGATTGAATCAACGAGACGGTTTTATTGAAAAGTCCAAAAGGGTGATTATAAGGTAAGCCAGAAGAGGTCAAATAAGCAAGTCTCTATGGATTGACTTGGAAGCTTCTCAGAAAGTAGCAATGGCGGAGAAGGGAAGGTGAGATGTTGAAAGTGAAAGCGTGTGTAGTGTGTTTGTCCCGTATGGTAAGTAAATGATATGGAAACAAATTGCAATTTCATTTAGTACTAAATTGGAAAAAGAAAGAAAGAAAACACATTCATAATTTAATAAATCTCTTAATTTAATTTGATAAATCTAATACTGTATTAGATTAAAATGTACTTCAAAAGTAAAGTTGTTGACCAGAAAAAAAAATGGACTTCAAAAGAAAACATTCGGAAAATAAAATTAAAAAGAGTGTTTTTATATTTAAAAAATACACAATTTAGAATCTTACATAAGGCAACATCGTTTACAATATATATGCTGTATATCCAAAATCCTTCCCCTATAACAACAACTGTTCGATTCCCACCACACCTTTCAACATTTTCCATATGATACGCTTTGATTCCTATTTTAAAGACCTGCTCAAAAAGAACAAAAAAAAGTTAATAAGAGAAATAATATACAACATTGTTTTTGCTATACTACTTGTTTCATCACCAGATAGTGAATTTAATTAGACATGAAGAAGATGATTCCATTGATTTCCATTGCCTTGGCAATAAGTAACGATCTATAGGGCAAGCAACTGAAGCAAAAAGATTAGGACATCAAAAAATTTAGGGCATTTTTTTTGTAAAATTTTTATAAAGTTTTTATATACATCTAAAGATTTTTATAAAAATGTGGACTTTAATATAAGTGCAAATCATAGTTTTTGAGGTTAATTGTTAGTTTTGGTTTTGATGTTTTCTCTTTTGAGGTTAATAGTTTACTTTGTTAAACTAATAAACCTTTTCATCAAATCTAATGCTTTGGTTTTGGTTTGTGTTAATAAAATTTCAAAACATTAAACATTAAGTCTTATATACCATTGGTTATAATTTTTTGGTAATATATAAAAGGGCATGTTTTTAAGTTTTGCGTAGGGCACTAGTAAATGCCGGACTGACACTTTATACCATTGGTTATAATTTTTTGGTAATATATAAAAGAACATGTTTTTAAGTTCTGCGATAACATGATTAACATACAGAGTTCGCCCTAAAACTCTCTCTCCCAAGCCCGAATATCGAGGAGTCGCTACCACCAAATCTCTTTGATGCCGGTGGAGCTTTTGCTCGCTGGCGTCAGGGTATCTCGACCTTAGCTTCCGTTTTCTACTTCCTTTGCTCCTTTAGCTTCTTTTTTCAATCTCTTTTTTCCTTTTTTCCCCTTTTGTTTTCCGTTTTTCAATCTACAAAGACCCTCCCCAATCAACCAGTTTCACGCAAAGGCTTGCTAAAACCCGACTTCAGAAGACGGAGGAGACTGTTAAACTCCTCTCTCCAAAACTCCGACTCAGCCTCACTGCCAATGAAATCAAGTCCCCTTGTCTCTTTAGCTATCGATCCGGAATGGTTATCGCTTCTGCAGATTTCTCTTCCCCAACGTCACCCGAGCCTTGGCAGGCGGAGACGGAGACTACGGTGGCTCTGTATTTGCTTTCACCGGAGACGAAGAAGTTTACCTCAACCTCCCGGGTCAGCCGCTGTGCGCATCAACTCTCAAATCTGAACTTCAAATCTGAGATCGGCATTTTAGCTTTACATGAGGATTCACCCAAATTACAAAAACTCAGGCTCTCTCTATCTAACCCTTTGTTATCCCATCGACTTAGTCTAGATTATTTGGTTATACTCGGTGTTCGAAGACTGCATCAGAGAACCCACTTAGCTAGGCTGTCATGGATGTTCATAGGGTGTGTTAGAACTATGGTTATTGATCAGTGTGTGACATTGTCTACTGGTTCCCGAAACTGGATTTATCAAAGTGTTCTCAACCCCCAACAATCACCCCCCCTTTATGAAGCTCAGGTCTGCGGCTCCCAGGTCCGTGCATTGCCGATCACATTCTTTGTGTGGAATTCTTGATCACCATTTCCATGGCAGAGAGGATCCACCTGGTTTGTCACGGTATTACACTTATTCTTTGCACCTGTTAGTAACTTCTTTTGTAAGCTCTACTGCCCACAAAACCCCACAATCAACCTCTCGTCTGAAGCTCAGGTCTGGTTTTCATCTGCTAGTATCTCACCGACTTCATACTCTGTGTGGAATTCTTGATCACCATTTTCATGGCAGAGAGGATCCACCTACTATGACAAGGCTTTACACATGCTGCTTGCGAACCCTGGTTTTAGCTCAAATGGTGAACCTTACTGTTCCTAAGCTCTTGAAGTCTCATGGCATTTCAGTTATGATTGCAAGTTACCGAGGTTGTGATTATGGTCTCAGAGTTTTCTCCACCAACAATCACCCTTCGACATTTCCGGCCAAATGCTTCAAGTACCAATGCCTCAAGCAAACCAATACCAATACCTCCACCACCATCCGGGCCTTTGTTCCCCAAACCCTGACCATGGCCTTGACTTGGCTAATGCTCCTCACTCCGGCGAGCTCCTTGGCTCTGCTTCTCATATCAACGACACAATGTCTTTTGACTGTGACCTATTTGTCATCTCTCGAGTTCATCAATAATGTCCAATCTTGCAACCTTGATTCCGCTTGTCTCTAACTGCTCTATAGCTTTTGTTTCATAGCTATTATGGATTCTTTCTTGATGTCTTCTTTACTTTTATTCATGCTTATGGCTTTGGGGAAAGCCTTTGCTTGTTACCTCTTAAACTTTGGGATATGTTATCCTTATCTTTGTAATGTGTCGGTTTGATTAATCGAAGCACTTGTTTGTTAAAAAAAAAAAACTTTTTAAGTTCTGGGTAGAGCACTAGTGAATGCCGGACCGGCACTGTGCCTTGGTGGTCATACTCTTGAAAGCGACATGCAATGGTGCATAGGCTTAACTGAACATTATACACACGGCTACATTCAAGAGCGTTTTTGTGCTGGTATGATTATGAAAAGTATGTGTATGAGTGTATCTTTCTCAAGTCCCCGAAGCTACAGAAATCTGCTGCCCGCGTTTTCACTGTGTGTGGTCTTGGTGGTTTCCCAAAAAATCCGTTATCTTATTTCAAGTGTTAAAGTCTATACATATATCCCCTTTATAATAAAACGGAAGTACACAACATTGTTTTGTAAACTATATAATTTTAATAAGTTGGTTACAAATAGGTTATAGATTAATGATAGATTAATTGGTTACATTTATGTTATACCGAAAATCTTAAAGAGAATATTCTAAAGAATCATATCATCTAACTTACCATATTAATTTTTTTTATTAAATTATTCATCAAATAAAATCTTTAGATATCTAACTTAACATATTAATTTGTTAATTATCATTATACTTCACCTCTCATTTTTATATATGAGTCTATTTTGTGAAACAAATAAATTATCATATTATTTATTATAATTAAAAAATAGTTTCTGGATATACCATAAGTTAAATTTTTAAAAACAAATATAAATTGTTCAATCTATAAAATATTCAAGCTTTAGTAATATTATTCTTTAGAAATAATATCTATTGAATTAAAAATTTTACTGAGTAGCGGGTCAAAATTTGAATATTTAAATTCAAATTTACAAAATTATATCTTATAATGACATTCAAGTCATGATGTAGAATATACATTGTTGAAAATTTCACATAAATAACCTAATACAACATATTAAATTTTTATTTTAAAATATAAAATATACAAAATTTTGTATAAAATAAAATTTAACCAATATTATAGCACAAATACTTATCTATAATCATTAACAATATAAAACTTACAAAATATGTGTCTTTTTCAAGCTATCATATTTAGCATATGATTTTATTGCATAATGTTTTATCCAAAAATACTTTTAAAAACAATCAAATAAATTATATTTTATATAAAAATTACAATATAAATAAAATGAATTTCAACCCGTGCTCTAGCACGGGTGTTAATCTAGTAAAACAACAATTTATAAAGCAAACATGTTTTGATTCAAGTGTTAATGGTCTGCAGTCGTTATGTCAATCATAATCATAACAATCTCTCAACGAATCTATGACAACAGCAATTTATGTATAATCTCATAATGGATAGAATGCGAACTAAACTAACTAATTGTGAGAACAGTCTCTCATATCGTCAAACAATGTTGTTTTGATCGTCAAAATATATCTCAGAGTCTGCTATCACTTATGTTAATGTTTCTAAAAGCGACCCACCGAGAGAAAGGTGAAGTGAGGAGTGTTGTTGGACGCGGAGAATGACGGCGTTTAAGAAGATTACAATCCGGTAGACTACGATCAAACCTGGTTTTTTTTTGTATATAATTAAATAATTAAAGTTTATATTTGATGGTACACCGTATCATCCTTAAGAGGCAGCTTTCTTCGGCCACAAACTACCTTCTCCTTTCTTTTAGCATGTGATGACTCGTTCCTTCTCAATCTCTCATTCTCAATCTCTCACCCTTTTGTTTTGTGAATGAGTTAGTCTAATTACAATTTCGTTTGTACTTTGAGCCCAAGTAAAGGGACAAGTTATATGATTCGGCAAAAAATACTTAGGAATTTTGATTAACATACGATAACGGGGATGTATTAAACGGATAATGAGGTAACAAGAAGTTACAAGTTGTTCCACAAGCTTCAGAGTTTGTTCAGTTGTAGATATTATCAAGAGTAAATCATGACAAATGATTTGGTCAATCACTTCCTGATTATACGTTCATATCTTTTATTTATGTAAATTAGATTATGCAGACATTCTCTTCTTAATAACCTAGCTAGGTCTGTACTTGTATATAAGTCCACCTCTGTACACAATATATTTGATCAATTCAACAAACATTTACATGGTATCAAGAGCAAACGATCTCTAAATTAAACGATAATTGTTTTAGATCGTTGTATAGGTTCTTTTAGTAGTCTGTTTAAACTTTGTAATCGCACCATTCAATAAAAAACAGTAAACACTTTTCTCCCCATCAACGATCTCTGAATCTTCAGGATAGTTTTTAAAACAGAGTTTTTTAAAGACAAAAATAAATCTTGAAGGGTCTACTAAGTTGAGGAGAAATTTCTGACTAGCTTAATTTTTAATTTTTCTTACTTTTTTTAACAGGGGTTTGTTAGTCGGGGCCATAAACGCTGCGTTTTGAGTGAAATTATCGGTTCACCCGCCCGGTCCGGTTCTAAGAACATCGGTCGATCTAGTTGCTCCTTTATAACACAAGACCTAAACCCTAACTCCCTCTCTCTCTCTGCTCTGCTCCATTTCTCTCACTCTCTTCAAATCTACGAAGCTCTCTTCACGCATCGACAATGGCGTCGATGATGGTAAGTCGCATCTACACTCTCTCTCTCTCCTTTACATACATATATGTCTAAGTCACTGACTAACGCGCCGCTACTTTGTGGTTTGGATTCGTGAGCACAGCAACCGCAGATCATACTGTTGAAGGAAGGTACAGACACTTCTCAAGGGAAAGCACAGCTACTGAGCAACATCAACGCTTGCACGGCGGTTGGAGATGTGGTTCGAACCACGCTCGGGCCACGAGGTATGGACAAACTCATTCACGACGATAAAGGATCCGTCACCATTTCCAACGATGGTGCTACCATCATGAAGCTCCTCGATATTGTTCATCCTGCTGCTAAGATCCTCGTCGATATCGCCAAATCCCAAGACTCTGAGGTCTTATTTGATTTCGAAATCTCGTTTTTTTTTTCAATTTCAAAAAACTTTCCCAATTGGATTTTGTGTGCCCTATTCTGGTTTTGACCTAATTACTGATCCAAATCTTGGATATATGAAGTCCGATCCAGTATTCAGATCTTAGAATGCATGATTGAGTTTATGAACTCTGAATGGTCTGTTGTTTGGTTATAGGTGGGTGATGGGACAACTACTGTTGTTCTTCTAGCAGCAGAGTTTTTGAAGGAGGCTAAGCCATTTATTGAGGATGGTGTTCACGCTCAGAATTTAATCAGGAGTTACCGCACTGCTTGCACTTTGGTTTGTACTTTTTCTTTTCGTTAGTACAGTTACAAGTATTTTTTTTTAATTGTTGGATCTTTTAACACTTTAAAATCACTACTCTTTTATTGATGTAGGCAATTGAGAAGGTTAAAGCACTCGCTGTTAGCATCGAGGGGAAGAGTGTAGAGGAAAAGAAAGGTTTGTTGGCTAAATGCGCTGCTACTACTCTTTCATCTAAGCTTATTGGTGGGGAAAAGGAGTTTTTTGCTACAATGGTTGTTGATGCTGTAATGGCTATTGGGAATGACGACAGGCTAAATCTGATTGGGATCAAGAAGGTAAACACACATTTTTGTTTTTTTAATTCTACAAATCTGTTGTTTCTTTCTGGGAATGTTTTAAACTGGCTTTGCATTATGTCAATTAATGTTTTTGTGCTGTGTTCTGTTTATCTTGCGACTTCAATTTTATCTATCAATGGATTTCTACATGGCTATTTGCAATCAAATAGGATAGCATTTTCGTGTTTTCTAGTTTCAATCATCTGCAGCATTCTGCCTCTATCCATTGCATTTCATTCCTAGGTCCAGTTAAATTTGAGGAAGTGTGAATTGGCTTAGTGCTACAGGGTCCATATGATTGACTTCTATAACAATTTGTCTTTGATTGAGATTCTTCAAGATCCAAGTCCTGTTATAGACTTTCCCCATTGTGCCTATACTGTAAAGCCAGGTTAGTGATGCATCTAAGCTAATGTCATGGTTTTCTCTGCAGGTTCCTGGTGGCAATATGAGAGACTCTTTCCTCGTTGATGGTGTAGCTTTCAAAAAGACATTCTCATATGCGGGTTTTGAGCAACAGCCAAAGAAGTTTCTCAGCCCCAAAATTCTCTTGCTTAACATCGAATTGGAGTTGAAATCTGAGAAAGAAAACGCTGAAATTAGGTTGGCATTATGGCTCTTTATGTTGATTTTTTCCCCTACAATGAAGCATCTTTTCGCCTTATTTGACTTGGCTCCACCCATTGTTCACAGGCTGTCAGATCCATCACAGTACCAGTCAATAGTTGATGCGGAATGGAATATCATTTATGACAAGCTAGACAAATGTGTAGAGAGTGGAGCAAAAGTTGTTCTTTCTCGACTGGCTATTGGTGATCTAGCTACTCAGGTTTGTTTATATCTTTTTTTTTTTTTTTCTATTTTTCTCATCTACCGGAGGATGTGCTTGCATAGTCAGGCTGAATATTGACGTCTATCTGTATTTCTTGTGAAATCATTTGGCAACTTAAAAGCGTGATTATATTGGTAGGTTAATATCGTCTTGCAATTCTCAGTGTAAGACTATTAAGCATGAGCAACACTTCAAAGTTGCAATTGTATGTTCGTTTGTAGTGTATTTTCCTCAAACGTATGAATATGTTTGCTCTTGTCAATCGTTATTGTTCACTACGGTACCTTGCAATTTGGTGTTTCATTTTCGTATCACTCAAGGGAGCTTGACTGTGTTTTACTTGGCATTTTGTTGCAGTATTTTGCGGATCGTGATATTTTCTGTGCTGGTCGTGTGGCGGAAGAAGATCTTAACCGTGTGGCCGCTGCAGCTGGAGGAACAGTTCAGACAAGTGTTAACAACATAATAGATGAGGCCCGTAAAAAAAGATTTTCTTTGCTTGCTATTGGATAGGCTTACTAGCTTTCAGTGACTTGTTGATTTCATTCATCTGAATCAAAGGTTGTTGTTAACTATGCAGGTTCTTGGAACTTGTGAGATTTTTGAGGAAAAACAAGTTGGTGGGGAGAGGTTTAATATATTCAGTGGTTGCCCTTCAGGCCGTACAGCAACTATTGTCCTCCGTGGTGGAGCTGATCAGGTATACATCAGATATTGGAAGCTTCATGAATCAAAACTAATCAGCATAAATATGAATTCCTTTGAAACTTTAATGGCAGTTCATCGAAGAAGCTGAGCGGAGTTTACATGATGCGATTATGATTGTGAGAAGAGCTGTGAAGAACTCAACTGTTGTTCCTGGAGGTGGAGCTATAGATGTAAGTGTCCTCCATTCACTTTGGTTCAGTATCTATGTTTTGCATGTAGGGTTGAATCCTTCCTCCTGGTTGTAGATGGAGATAAGCAAGTACCTGAGGCAGCATTCTAGAACAATTGCTGGGAAGTCTCAGCTTTTCATCAACTCCTATGCAAAGGCTCTGGAGGTACACTTCCTGGTTGGCTTGGATGTTTTTCTTTTGTGCCTATTAATTTCTGAAAATCTCACAGTTCTGACTTATATGGGCATATAAAGAAAAAGAGTTTTCAAAGTGTTCTGTGTTATTAAGCATTATAGAGAAGACATATTTTCTGTTCGCTTGTTGTGTATAAGAGGAGTTTAGTAAACAACTAAGAAGGATCTTTGACCCCCGGGATCTGAAATTTGTTGGTTGACATATGATACATAAAAATCTAAATTCACACTGGTTGTGGTGGTACTACAGGTTATTCCACGACAGTTATGTGACAATGCTGGATTTGATGCAACTGATGTCTTAAATAAACTTAGACAAAAACACGCCATGCAAAGCGGTGAGACTTCTCTCACTGTCACAAGCTTGATATATTAATCTTGATGGGCAGCTGCTTAATTTCATTCATGATATCTGTGTTATAACAGGTGAAGGAGCTTCTTATGGAGTGGACATTAATACCGGTGGAATAGCAGATTCTTTTGCTAACTTCGTCTGGGAACCAGCAGTCGTGAAGGTATTTCAAGATTCTATTAAATTCCACTCTCTTGTCGTTCGTCAGACTATTGTGCCAGTGATGAATATGTTTATATCTTGTGTGGATATATCTTTCATTGGAAAGTTTATTGATAATTTGATTCCCGTTGTTCTGGCAGATCAACGCAATAAATGCTGCGACTGAAGCGGCTTGCCTCATTCTAAGTGTGGACGAAACTGTGAAGAACCCTAAAGTATATAACACATGCTCTCATTTTCTTTAGTATGTTGCGATAAATGTGTATATATTGTTTTGATAATTGTTGTAAATTGCAGTCGGAAAGCGCACAGGGAGATGCTGCAGGTGCAATGGGGAGAGGACGCGGTGGAGGTCGTGGCCGTGGAATGCGAAGGCGATAAGCTCTGTCTTTTATGCCAAACTTGTGGGAGTCTCCTCTAATTTCGATTTTGTTGAATTTTGGTTTTGGAGTTAAGAAGGCTATTATTGGGTGTGTGTATTTTCAATTAGAATTACTTGTTGGTTATGTCTGTCTATACAATCTGTGAAACAGAAGTTTTAGAGTGGTTTTGGTTACACTTAAGGAATTATATTTGCTTAATCAGATCTTGACAAAGGATTAATCACTGTATCGCTTAACTTTATGCATCATTATTTTGATATAATAGGTCGATGGAGGATTTATTGAATGCGTACACTTAAATATATCGAAATCTCTATGGTGAGTATTTTTATTTTATTATGTATGTAGCTAAGTATGTGTTGTGCCCGGCAGATTATAAATATTCTTGATCCGAGTACACAGGAAAGCTAAACACCAACTCGTGAGTGAAACTCGTTGAGTTGATCTTTGGGTGAGGAGCTTAGAAGATTAGTAACTAGAGTCATATCAATACATGGAAACTTCTTCCACTCATCAAAATGATCTTTAAGTATCTCTCGAGCTTTCTCCTTCAAGTTCAGACCACAATCCAGTCTTAGAACGTTACAGAGCTTCTCTACTGTGCCGACGTTTACCAACTCTTCCACAACCATATTTTCTGGCGAGAACTTTGAGACAGTGCTTAGGATAGAGAGAGCTCTATCGTCTGCGGCAGGTGAAACCCTCAGTAGCCGCTTTGTCACAACCGCGATTCCGCTCCTATGACCAAGGATCTCGGCTCTACCGTTCGCGCTACAACATAAACGAGACAAAACTCCTAACATAAGTTCTGTAATTCTCTTCTCGCCCGCGTAACTTATTTCGAGTTCTATGAGTTCATAAATCGCACCGAGATCCACAAGGATCGATCGGTTTCGGCTCCACGAAGAAGTCTCTAAAAGAATCATCAGCGCGGAGGTCACCGCTTGTTTGATGACCAAAGTATGATCAAGTTTCGATGGTTCCGTTATTCCCAAGCTAGGCCTTGAAGATTGTACCGTATCTCTCACGCTAGGGCTCGTCCGGTTAAGACTATTTACTACACCCTTGAGAAACCCTACGATCCCTTTGAAAACCTCGGGATTCAGTCTCTCCACTATATGAGAGGAAGTGTATTCAGTCAGATTCCTCAAGAGCAAGATCGTGTACGCCTTATTGAAGAAGTCTTCTTGGTGTAAAACCCAAGTCAACGATTCCATGATTCGATCGTCTTCCATCAAGATTGTTTTTGCGTCGTTTGATGGAACACCGATCAAGTGAAGAAGACGAAGAGACTCATCTAGCCCTTTGATACGACGTCGTCCGTCTTCATCTTCTTCGCTAGTGCACTTGACTACGTACAAGATCAAAGACTTATGTACGCCAGCTTCACACATCAATCTCCTGTTATTTCCCTCCATAGCCAAAACTTCAAGCTTCTGCAACGTATCTTCTCTTCCTAAGGCTGTACGATTTAAATTACCAAACCAAAATTGTTAGTCTTAAACCAATAACCGTGCTGAACTTAATTTGATCTAACCTTAACATGTAATTTAGTTTTGTTTTGGACCTCTAGCTAGCTAAGTTTACATCAAAAAAAAAAAATTATTTAATTCCTTAGAAATAGTTATTAATACATACTTTGATATTTATTAATCCAAAACCGACATACTATAATTTTGTAGCTCCAACCCGAACCAAAATAAATCCACAAATAACCACGTATTCGAAATAACCGGGTTCCTACCTTCTTGGCCGAACTTTTTGAGATTCTTGATCTCCTGGACGACATTAGGTTTGCCAGGAGGAGCTCGAGGTGTAGAGATTCTGACGACGCCACGAGTCTCGTTCTCGACGCACCAGTGCTGGATGAGACGGCGAAGCATGTGGTTAGGAGTAAGATCGGAGTCTAAAGGAAGAGGTTGCTTCGTGACGGGACAAGAGGAGGGGACCTTTTCGAGCCATTTAACGATGCATTGACGGTCGTAAGTGATGCCAGGATCTTTCATGATCTCAAGTGAGATTGGGCAGATGAAGTAGTTAGGGATCTCGACCTCTTCTTCCTCTTCGTGATCCATTTGACGAGAAAACGTATGAGTTTGTAATGATATATATGTAGACTAGAGAATATTATTATTTATTACTAGTAAAAAAGAAGAATAAGAGAAACATGTGGTGGAGGTAAGAGGTGGCGGCTCCGTTTACTTGAGAGGAAAGACTAAAAATTTGTTGATTGGTCAACGCTTTGAATTTCCACTAACAATATGTTTTTTAGACAAAGAATATTCATTATTAAACACATGACACGTGTATGTTTTAATTGTCAATGAAATCATGCACTCTCATGCTATGGATTAATGGATGCTCTAACTATGGATGTTCTGATAGTTTTCCTTGAGATTCGAAGCTACTCTCATACATAGTCAGTGTTTTTTTTTTTTTTTTTTTTGGAGAATCAAAAGTTGGATTGTGAATTCATTTATTTGCAAAAACCCAAAAAAGATTCTTTACATCTTGTTTAGTGAGAGCATAGGCATTGGTGTAGGACAAATTTTTGTTCCTCAAATATATTAATTTTATTTTCAGAGTTTCTTAAGTTTAGTATAAGCATTGGTGTCCCTCACCGTTGGTCCCTCAAATATACTAAAAGCCCCACACCTATACAAGAAGTGGAAATGACATTGTAGGAGTATAAAATCTCACCTCTTCTGCTAGTCGTTTTCCAGCTCCATCGACCCCGCCAAATGTTTTAGTGAAAGTATTGGAAGAACTTGTTGTACATGTTCAAGGAATGAAGAGTAAATTAAACAAAAAACATTATGTGTGATCCACGCAGGACATAAAAGAGCATTGAGTAGAATAACACATATCAACTAAAAGACTAGTAAGAGAAAAACGAGTTCTGGTCTTAGACGAAGAGACATGGAAAAATTCCGAAATTTTGTATCTATCGTCTCTTGCTACTAAAGATGAAATAAGAGTTTGAAGTATTTTCTATTCAGTGTCAACTCATGCATTCAAAGCTAAGTTACCATTCCATTCGCAAATACTCTTCCTGATAAGTATATTCCAACTACTGCACAACACAACTAACAGAGGATAACAAAGCTGAAACCAGATGAGCATACCATAAATCAAGAATCTTCTGCCAAGGCGCCTTTTCATCTCAGCTTCTACGTAGAGCCAGTCACTGGGACTGCAAGCAGTAACAATGTCTCAGTAAATTTGGAGTCTATCGATTTATAAAATCCGGAAACCATGTAACAGAAATGGTATACAAAAATTTCAAAGTTTCTATCCCAGAACCATGAACTTGGTAGACATTATACCTGGCCAAAATACCGTGAACAAGAACAAGAAGATGATCAGGTTCAATTTTGTCATCATTGTCGCCTTTGGATAGCGAAAAATTACGTTGAGCTGTGGCACTCATTGCTTGAACCCTGAGTCCCTGTGGTTGGTTCCAGCTTCTGCTTAACCCTGCTTGTGAAAACAGAGAAAATCAAACAAATGAACATCAAATACGAAAAGCAGAACAGAACCCATTCTTTGACCAAATAAAATCATACTATCACACCATTTCAACTTGGCTTTTTCACAATCGTCGACCATCTCAAATTGATATATATATAGATCCTAAAACTACATCTTTGAATCGAGAAATTCCAACTCTCTAAAAAATTATAAAAAATCCAAATTACCGAAATCGAAATTCAAAATATCAAAGTAACCACATGAGCACGAGGTGGAGGATGACGACGGACCAATTCCGAGAGAGAAAAGAAAGAGAGACGGAGAGAAAACAAATGACGATAAAACTTCGATTTCTCCGGTTCACCCTACTCAAACGAGACAAACAAATCACAAGCGGCCACATGTTATGAAGGACCGAGCAATATACGTCCCATTTGTAGATACGTTTCTTTGGTAATTCATTGATTTAGATTTAAATTTGACATTTTAATTATGAAGGACGGACAAATAATACGCCGCTGCACATGCTCTGACATTATACACATTCATTGGGTAGTGTTCTTGGCAGCGTTTCTTTTAGGGAACTGTTTCTTGGAACATTTTCTTATACACATTCATTGACAATCTTCTTCCGCTTGTCTCGAATCATCAATATATTCACGTAAAGAAGCAGATGAACATTTTATTATATACAGTATGTACTCTAATTTGCATACATTAAAAATATGAAGAGTTCTTTAAATTGTGTTTGTAAGAGAGTTTCTCTCTGTGACAAATATTTGCTCATGCATCTAATAATTGTATTCGGTATTGCGTTAAGCATATTAGCTTCTTAATTTGTTGCTAAACCTAATTAAATAATAATATGGTTCAAAAACCTGTGTAAAAAAAAACCTCAAAACCTACTCAAGAGTCAAGAGAACAAAGGAACCCAATAAAAAGTCTTGCAATTTCGTGACGGCCCATAAAGCCCAACAAATGTGTTGTCTTCTTCTAGTTTAAGCGTGCGCTCCGCGGGAACCCATAACCCTAAAAGTTAAAGTTAAAGTTAAATGGAGAGGAGATCGAGGTTGATCAATGGTGAACTGAACTCGTCTTTACCGTTAGTTCCGTCAATGTCATCCCCAGAAACGAAGAGGAAGAGTAAGAGGAAGAAGAAGACAACGCCGCCTACGAATACGCCAAAGAAGAAGAAGAGGACGAAGCAGTCAACGCCGGAATCGGCCCTAATCCCTTCACTTCCCGATGATTTGGCATTGAGCATCGTCGCACGCGTCTCAAGATTGTACTATCCGATTCTATCCCTCGTCTCCAAGAGCTTTCGATCTCTCGTAGCTTCACCGGACCTTTACAAGGCCAGGTCACTCTTGGGCACCACCGAGAGTTGTCTCTATGCGTGCTTCAACTGCTTGTCTGGTTTTCGTTGGTTCACCCTCTGCCGGAAACCTGATCATCATCAAACCCTAACCAACAATGAGGAGGAGGAGGAGGAGAAGAAGAAGACATCAACAACAACAACAACAACAACAAGTGGGTATGCTTTGGCTTCAATCCCAATCCCCAATACCCCTTATTCGGAATTTGCGAGTATGGTGGCGGTTGGTTCTGAAATCTACAACATTGGCGCAGAACAACCCGGGAAATCCCCCTCCTCTAGCGTCTTTATTCTGGATTGCCAGTCTCACACGTGGCGCACGGCTCCAAGCTTGCCGGTGGAGCTGTATACTGTCTCTGTTGGCGTCATCGATGGAAAGATTTATGCCACAGGATTATGCGATGATGACGATCCCAATAATAATTTGAAGTTGAAGAATTCACTCTCGCTTTTCGACCCAAAAACACAAGCTTGGGATCCTCAGCCCCTCCCCTGCCGTCAGACAGTCGGTACGTTTTCCCGCCACAGCGCATCTATTGACGGAAAGTTACATGTGGTGGCTCATAAAATGATGGCTGTTTACGATGTCAAGGAATCTAAATGGGACGTACTCTCTAATCGATCAATGTATTATGGCATGGTTCCTAATTCTTATTGCCAGATAGATAATGTTGTCTACTCGGCTTCTCCGGAATCATTCAGATGGTATGACATCCAGGCAGGAAGGTGGAGAGTTTTGCAGGGTTTGGTTGGACTACCCACGTTTCGTCGTGATTCTGTTTTTAGATTGGCTAATTTTGGTGGAAAGCTAGCTGTTATGTGGTGGCAGACGATCTCTCTTTATACCGGTAAGAAGAAGATTTGCTGTGCGGAGATTGCGCTTGAAAGGCGCAGCAGCAGCGCAACTTGTGAAATTTGGGGGAAAGTTGAGTGGTTTGATCATGTGCTTACCCTTACAGCACATGCATTTGATGAATTCATCAGTGTTATTGCTGCTACCGTTTGATGGATGGATGTGTCGCAAGGCTTCAACTGTTGTTCTTTTTGGTTATTTGGAATGTGAGTGTTCTTTTTTAAGTGTATGTGATAGACCTTCCAATCCCATATACATATGGGAGAAGAAAAGAAGAGAACAAATTAAGGAAACCTGGGAGATGGAATTGAGTCAGTGAGGAGTCACGTGGGGGTAAGGAGGCTCACCTGTAACTAAGTATTATTGAGCTTTGATTTGTACTTGTTTAGTTTTATTTACATCAGTTCGTTTTCGGTGTTGTTCTGGTTCGTAGTTTTAAAATTATTATCACTTTCTGTTGTACCCTCATTTAAAAGAGAGTTTTGGGTATTGCTTCAGAGAAATACAAACATATAGGCAAAAGAAAAGGAAAAAAAAACGTGGTAATTGACTTATGATGGTCACAAACCACAAAAAGAAGTAAAGAACTTACTGTGATGAATCGATCTATAAAATATTGGAAAAAAGAAACCCATGAATGAAACAATTCAAGTTAGAAACCATACAAAGATTGTATGGCCTCTGAGGTATATCATTCTTCAACCCAATTCTATTATACAACAGTTGAAGTATTGGGGGAAAACAGATTGAATATCGCACATCACAATGAAGAAAGAATGAGAGAATCCAATTCCAAGTTGAAGTAAGGCATACAAGTGTTACCTTCGCAATCCACCATCAGTATTAGACATTATGTGCTTCGAATTCTAGAGTCATGAGAGTGATTTTGTTTGTTTGAAAGGGATGAATCTGTTTCACACTTGCGTGCTCCTAAGAAGACATCGCCATTTTTGTGACCGAGGGACTTTTTCTAGAAGCATTTGCAAGCCCACGTTGCTTCCTGACATTCCATACATGTATCTGCATATTTGCATCGGAATAGAGATTAGAGACGAGCGTAAGTTTCAGAAGCAGCTACCTAAAATTCAACAGTGATTTCTAACTATCAAGTGAAACAGTGTCCCTGTTTTTGGAATATTAAAAGACTAGATTATAATGCAAGCGAGCAACGGTTTGATTTAATCAGCCACCTCCTCTTTGTGATAAAATCTTCCATAGTTTGTTACAGGTTACTTACTTGCTTCGACGAGCCTTTCTTTTCCAGGAAACAAAATATGTGATCCACTGCATAATCAAAAGATCAAGTAGTTAGAGAGTGAGACCAGTAGAAAACAAGACACAGTTTTCCAGTCAGAATGTTTTGTGATCATATAGAAACATGACAACAACCTTAAAGACCGGCGTGAAAGGCCCAGCAATAGATGCTTTACGTAGAGGCAATCTCCGTTGAGGGACAACTTCCTTTGACAAATGCTGAGCAATTTCTTTCAACAGTACCATTTGAGCTTTTTCAGTCCTCATAGAGACAAGTGCCTGTTTCATTGATTCCCTGTCAGCCTCCAGTGCTTGAAGCCTCATGTATAGTTTCGTTATATCAGGATCACCAAGATCTGTGTGTTCTCTCGAGAAAACCACATTGCTATCACAAGTGCCATCCTCAAGCTTCTGTTCAGTTACACCGCCACTATAAGACACACTGCTGTGATGGACAGAGTCAATGGTATAAACTCTATCACTCATGTCATCTCCTATCTCCGACGAGTCATCTTTAGTATTATTATTATTCTCTGCATATTCCACTTTCTCAGAGCTGTAGCTTTCGTACCATGGGGAATCAACAAAAACATCAGGTCTTAGTTCTTTAGATGCTCCCACCAAGTGTGAACTTGAACCAGTGGGAGAAATCCTCCTAACATGTCTTTGATGCCTAGGACTCTCACCAACCATAACCTTCTCCGAAACATCCCTCCCTCTCGCTCCCGAAAAATCACCATTCAACGGAATAAAGCTGGGATTAGTCTCCATCTGACTTAGTCTACGATCCAAAGTCTTCAAATGTTCTCGGCCATGAGGAGAATCAGCTGGTGGGTAGTTTTCATCATCTGCAACATAGATATCAGCCTCCAGAGGATCTTCTTGGTTCTCGTTTATATTGCACTTCAGAGGAGGGTAGTCATAAGTAGGGTAGTCAAACTCAGAACTAACGTCGATCACGCTGCTCGGGTAACGAGTAAGCAAGCTCTTGTCACCATCAGCTTCTGCCTCGGAGAGCCCGTAACTCATCAACCTATGCTTATAAGCCTGAATCTCAAATTTAAGAGACTGAATAATCTGATCCCTCTGATAGACCACATCTTCCAGTGCAGCAATCTCAGCGTTTTCGTAATTCACTCTGCCGTTAACGGTACGCTCAAGCTGTGTGCATTCCAACTGTAGAGCAGCTTTCTCAGTCGTTAACTTCTGAATCATACCCATAGCTCCATCTGCAGCTGAAGATGAAGCGTTACGCTCTTTCTCGAGCTCATCGTACAAATGCTGAATCGTCTCCTGTTGGTTGGTAACGGTCTCGCGTAGTAATTCACATTCGTTCTCGATATGGACTCTGGGGTTAGAGAACATGTCAAGGTCGTCTAGCTCCGGTACAGAGAAACGTTTATGATCCTTGACTAATTCGTCGTCGTTTCTTCTCTTGATAGATCGAATCCATGAACCTTGTGATGAACAATCGCAGTCACAATCACAACATTTGATCGGAGGAGGAGACTCCATTCTCTCCAATTCACAGAGATATTTCCAATTAAAATCGCACTAAAGCCCTAAATCGATAAACATGAAGCTGAAGCCAATTCTGCAGAGAAACCACAACAACAACAAAAAAAAAACTCAATTCTCGGAATCACAATCGGAAGAAAAGAAGAAAGAAGATCGGAAAACCTTACCCCTTGGCGACTCAGAAATCGGAGAAGGAAAAAATAATCGAGAAGCTTAGATTGAGAATTTTGGCTCCCTTTCCACGAAACAAACAAAATTCACAAGGGAGGGAGGGAGGGAGGAGATAACCAAAATCAATATCTCTGCGCGCTTTTTCCTTCTCCGTTTTTTTTTTTTTAATCGCTTAAACGAAAAAGGAAAAAAAAATAAAAAAGGGATTCGTAATTATCAAATTTGTTTGATTTTTTATTTATTTGCTATAATAAAAGGGGAAGAAGGCGTTTGATGGAGTGTCTTCTCTGTCTCTTAGACTCTCTCTCTCTCTCTCTCTGGTTGTCAGAGAGACTATTTTTGGTTTAAACGAGGGAGACGATGCCCTGAATGAACCAACGTTCAGGATTGGGTTATTGGCTTTAGTATCAACGGTTCGGATTTGTTTTGACTCTGAGAACTAGTCACAAAAAAAACCTACGAAAAACAACAATACATGGCGGCATGATCTCTCTCCTTAATATTTTATACTTTACTGGATACTTTTTGACGATGTGAATGTTTTGAAGGCCCAATACAAACAAGTAAAAAATTGGTTTGGTTAATTTGTTTTTTCTTAACTTATTTGGTTATTTTTTGTATCTTTTACATTATGGTTGATTTGTTGCAACTTGCAAGTGTACAAAAAGGATTTGTGTAGTTTCAAATCGACTTTATTTATTTGAATAATTTATAAGATTTTTGTTTTTTTTTTATTATGCTCATATTATTGATAATTAGAATCTCATTATCTTACTAAGCTTACAAGTTAGATCACAATAAATGATTTGCATTAATAAGTTAAAAAGCATAAGAAGATTTATTAACATATATTTTATATCTGTTTCAAAGTAAAATGTTGTTTAATATTATTTTTAAGATAAAATTCTTAATTTACTTCAACTATGATAATACAAACCATTTTGAGCTATTATTAAGAAAAGGCTTTTTAAATTAGCCTTTAATATTTTTGTTTTGTTTTTTGTGTGTATTTTATTTTATGTTAAAAAATGTCAAAAATATCAAAATGCCAAAAAATGTGTATTTTCAATATTTCTCCAATTTCCTTATAGTTAAAGGACAAGGTAGTCAATATTGGGATTCTGTATAACCTTTTGTCGAAAAGGAAAAAAAATTAGCTCCGGTCGGAGAGAGAGTCATCATCATCATCATCATCGTCACTCACTCGCTCGCAGAGGGTAGGTAAGACTCGTTAATGTTTCTCCGGTCTCTCAATTTCTCTATCTGCTAACAAAAGATTTTGTATTCTAGGGTTTGTTTGTTTATTCCTCGTCGCTAATTTACTGGGTTAGTCTTTTGCTTCGATCTTAATTCACTTTCATAAAATTGTGCTAGTGTTACTCCGATTCATACGGAGAGTCCAATTTCTGAAATTGGGTTTAATTCACTACAAAACTGTCCTTCTTTTTGCTTCGATTCTTCGAAAATGGGGTTTAACACAGTGATGGGTTTTACACAAAATTGGGTTTCTTCTTATTGTGATTTGTGTCTTTCGAAGCATACTTCTCTTATTCTCTATGCGCTCTTCCTTGTGATTTGTGATAGCAAATGTGTCCTTCTGTGATTGAAACTTGGTTTGCCTTTTAGCTCAATGTTGTTTGATAATCTCCAGGTCTGATGATGGCAAGGCTAAGGCCGAGACAGTTGGAACCGAGCAAGACTGGTCCTTTCAAGTTTTGTTTTGATGGAGAAGAAGAAGAAGACGGTTGGGTCTTTGTCAAAAAGCAGAGAATCATCATTGTGTTGCCTTCTCTTCCTCCACCTGTAGATTTCACTTTGGATAAACCTGCAGTTACTTTTCAGTTAGAAGCTGAGTTAAGAGACAGCGTTGAGGATGCGCAAGAGAGTACTTGTGATCACACTGTGGTGCCTGAAGACTGTACTTTCGACAAGCCTGAAACTTCGGTGTCACAAGCTGAGTTAAGAGACGTTATTGCAGATATGCACGAAACTAGTCCTGCTCACACTCTGGTACCTGCTCTTCCTTTACCTGAACAATTCATTCTGCAGAAGCCTGAAGCTTCTAATTCACAAGTTGAGTTTAGGGACTGTGTTGCGGAGATCCACAAAATTACTCCTCTTCACACGGTGCTGCCTTCTTCTCTTCCGGTAACTGAACGCTTCACGTTACAGAAGCCTGCTACTTCTCAGTCACAAGTTGAGAAAAGAGATGTTATTGCGGATACGCAGAAAACTACTACGCCTCTTCAAACAGTGATGTCTTCTCTTCCATTACCTGAACATTTCGTTTTGCAGAAGCCTGCAACTTCTCAATCACAAGTGGATACACAAGAAACTGCTCTTGTTCACACAATACTTCCTTCTCTTCCTATACCTGAACAGTGCTCTTTGCAGAAGAAGCCTGCAACTTCTAAATCACAAGCTGAGTTAAGAACGGAGACACGCAGAGCTACTCTCGTTCACGCAGTGATGCCTTCTCTTCCCGTTCCTGAACCTGCAACATCTCAGTCACAAGCTGAGTTAAGAGCAGAGACGCGCAAAGCTACTCTTGTCCACACAGTGGTGCCTTCCCTTCCTGTAATTGAACATTGCACTTTGCAGAAGTCTGCGGCTTCGCAGCCACAAACTGAGCTGAGAGACCTGGTTGCAGTTACTCACGAAACTACTCATGCTCACGCCGTGGAACCTGAGACCTGTCCTGATTTCACTTCAGTAGACAAACCAGAGATAGTTACTGGTCGCAATGCCACAACCAGGAAAGGTTCAGCTCCAAGGATCTCACTGCAAGATTGTAGTAAGAATCGGGATAGAAGAATGGAGATTCACAAGAGCCGTGCGGGCCACAAGCCCATAAGGTTTCCTAGAGTGATGTGCAGCTCAGTAGTAATGGATAATGAGAAGCTGAGAGTGTTGAATCTGGAGAAGAAGGTTGAGAAAGCAGGCGGATTGAACCAATGGGTTGGATCAATAGGATTGGGAAGAGAGTTTGAGAGGATGTTGAGAGGACAGAGGATGAATAAGTTTCAGATGGCGAATTTGACAATGGAGAAGCTTAAGAAGATGGGTGCTTTAGCCGTTGGGCCAAGAAGAAAGCTTATACATGCGATTTGTTGTGTCTATCACCCACATTGTCTCCGTGCGTCCTTTAACTGAGAACAATCTAGTAAAGTTTAGCCATTAATTTGGGGGCAATAAAACTTATTAGATACGTTGACTGATGTTCAATTATTATCTGTTTGGTAATTGATAAGTCTTTTTGGACCATAGACAGAGGAAGGTAAAACAAGTCTCTTACCTCTTGTTGATGGTGGGATTCGAACCCTGGTCCTGTTCATGCTTCTCTCTAAAGCTTTCCAAGGTCAGCCAAGTAAAGTTACGTAACACCTGGTTGAAGTTCAATTTAACGATATAGGTGTTTATTGTAAGGTTCATCTTCGTCTTCCTCGTGTTCTCACAAAAGATTCTGTTACAACCTAGTCACTTTTTGTAGTGAAGTGTAGAATCCGGTTTGACCGGTATAGACTATAATTTACACGGTTTACACATAACCGGATACATATAGTCTTATACCATTTGCTTGCTTAGACACAAGGTGGTAACACACTCAGCCCTGGTTATCCGAAGCCTAGATGTAATTAAAGCTTACGAATACGAAGCCTAGATGATTATTTTTTCTTGTTTAAATCCAATTAAAGCTTAAGACGTAGCTAAGATTTATTAATGAGTCAAAAATCAAAGCCTAGATGATTATCAAAAAGGTCAAATGATGTGGGTAAAATTGGAGAAATACTGACGTGTTTTCACGTGGTGAATGCGACATGTCACTGTTTGATGTGATAATGTATATCGCGCCTATTTGTTTTGTGACAATTGAGGAGAGAACTTGTTCTATTTCTATTTTCTAGTATGAGCGTTTGCACATGCAATATCATGATGCGATATAGTTATAGTTTACAAGATCCATTAACTATAAAATACTACAATAAATTACAAGAATCTTTTACCATATACAAGTATTATTCTACTATTAAGTTCTTCACAAAACGCGTACGCAAATTTATTTATAGCTGACTTCTGACATTTATTAGTTGTTAAGTATAACTTGAGAGTTGTTTAAGAGGAGTACCTATCTTAAGTTATTCTCAAATTAATTAATCATATAATTAATACTAATTTAAGTAAAGCAATTCTAAAAGTATTTTTGCAAAATCATTCCTTTAGTAGAGAATCCAAAAAAGGTTGCTCAATTTTTTAAATAATATTCTTTCTGTTTCAAAATATAGGATGTTTTAAGTAAAGCACGCATATTAAGAACTTTTTACTTTTAACAAGTTCAACCAATCAGAAACAATACTGCATAATATAAAATACTAACTAATCTAAACGTTGCATAGAAACTTGAAAACATCTTTTATTATGAAACAAAAATCTTCTCTAAAACATCTTATATTTTGAAACGGAGGGAGTGATTTTTTAATTTGTGTTTAGTAATTATCAAACTTTAATAATCTAAAATGAAAAAACAATTATTAAACTTTTTATATTACATAATCTTAAACATATTTTACAAACTTTGGAATATTAAACATATTATACAAAATTCAAAATAGTTCACATATTTTACAAAATTTGAAATATTAAACATAATAAACAAAATTCAGAATAAGATTTATTGTGCGGTTTTCCCAAATTTTTGCCAGATATGCTCAATCAAGTCTTTTTCCAAACGATCATGCATTTGTGTATCATGAACGTCATTTCGAATGCCCATCATATTATTTATAGTTGTTGGCATATCTGTAGAATACGATAAATCGACATGAGAAGTTCCACTTCCTTCTCCGTGATAGAACTCCGATGGATAGTAGAAATTGTATTCATGTCGTTCGTCTTCCACTATCATGTTATGCAAGATGATACATGCTCTTATTATTTTTCCTATTTTTCCTTTATCCCAAAAAAGTGCGGGATTTTTCACGATTGCAAATTGAGCTTCCAAGGCTCCAAATGCACGCTCTACATCTTTACGACATGCTTCTTGATTTTGAGCAAAGAGTTTTGCTTTTCGGCCACGTGGAAGTGTAATGGATTGGATGAAAGTTGCCCATTTCGGATAGATACCGTCAGTGAGGTAGTACGCCATATTGTATTGACGTCCATTGACAACATATGTAACTCTCGGAGCTCGGCCCTCTAGGATATCATCAAACACCGGTGAGCGGTCCAAAACATTGATATCATTTAACGTACCTGGTGGTCCAAAAAATGCGTGCCAAATCCATAAATCTTGTGATGCCACAGCCTCTAGTACGATTGTCGGTTTTCAAGATCCACGCGAATATTGTCCTTTCCATGCAGTGGGACAATTCTTCCACTCCCAATGCATACAATCTATGCTCCCTACCATTCCGGGGAAACCGCGATGTTCTCCAATATTCATCAATCGTTGGAGGTCTTCCGCTGTAGGTCTTCTGAGATACTCGTCTCCAAACAGATTTATAACTCCCTCAACAAAATGTAGAAGGCATTTGTGGGCGGTTGTTTCAGCGAGTCGTAAATATTCATCCACCGCATCTGCCGAACATCCGTACGCCATGATACGAATAGCTGACGTACATTTTTGAAGTGCAGAAAGGCCGAGCCTTCCAGTAGCATCTCGCCTTTGTCTGAAGTATGGGACTCCATTCTCAATAGCATTAACAATACGAATAAACAATGGTTTGTTCATTCTAAAGCGACGGGGGAACATAGCTTGAGTGTAAGTCAGATTATCACTAAAATAATCATTCCATAGCTGAGCGTGACCTTCTTCGCGGTCTCTATTAATATGGACTCTTCGGATAATTGGAGCTGATGGTACATCTGGGTGAGTGTAGTTGTATTGGATATCCTCCACTATACTATCAACTTCATCCTCTACAATATCATCAACTTCTTGATCGGAACTCCAATTAGACATCTTTTGACAATTTGGGTTTAGTAGAAGGCTTATGGGAAGTTTAATTTATTTGGTATAGGAGGAGAAGTGAAGATAGGAGGAAAGAGAGTAAATTTTGCAAATGTTGTTGCAAATGAAGAAGAAAAAGTTGTCTCAACGGGTGTAAATACAACCCTTACAAACATCAAAGCCGTGACTGTCCTTGCAAAACAAATAGAACCGTGAATGTCCTTGCCAAACAAATACAACCCTTACAAACACCAAAAGCCATACTATCCTTACAAACATCAAAAGTCATACACTCCTTACAAACATCAAAAGCCATTTAGACATAGCCCTTCACATCAAACATGTTTCCCAAATCCGTGACATGTTCCACAACAAGACAACTTCTTCTCTTCACGTGACTGTCCACAACTACATTTGATGACCCAAAACCTGAAACAAAAGAATACAAGTAGAGTTAAGCACAACAAAACTTATTAAACACAAAACATACTAACATGAGAGACATAAAATGGTGACAACATGAGAAAGACACACAAGAGTTAAACATAACAAATGAAGAGAATTGAAACCTAAATGTTTGTCAACATTTGATCTACTAGTTTGTCTCTAAGTAGCACTTCAACAGGTGTTAGTTCACTCTTGTTAAGCAGGCTGTCTAGCAATCTCATTTGATGTTTAAAGTCAATACTAAATTCAAATTCAATCATGTTTCTCAATAAACCACTGTAATTATGCTTTTTATTCAAAATCGAAACAAATTTCATATTCACAAGCGAAAGAAAAACAATCGGGTTTCCAAAATATTTTAAAACACTTGAGCAAAAAAAGAAAACAGCACACAGCAAAACATCCCAAATCATACCTTTTAACACAATTATTTATAAAAAAACATCAAACTAGAACAAGAACTCACAGTTTTATCAAAACAGAACAAGAACAGTTAATATGTAAACCGAACTAGAACAAGAACTCATAGTTAGAACAAGAACAAGAACAATCTATAACATAAAGATTAACAAAACAGAACAAGAACAACAAAACCAACTCATTCATCCCAATCACAACTCAGACAAAACCTAACAACAACATATGAGAGTTATAGGACCATACCTTATCAATTTTGACTGTCCAACCGGTAAACCACTTCATGAACACCACTCTTCACCATTTAACCGCTATATCCAGTTCATGAGAACCTCGTAGAAAACAAGACAATCTTATTAAACATCAAACTAAACTTACACTCTACCGATCAAAAGACACACGGGTAACAGAAACACAAAACACAAAACAAGAACATTAAAAAAGTACAAGAACATACAAAGCTATAACACAAAAGCTATAACACAAAACAAGAACATAATAAGCCACTCATTCATAAAAAGCTATCAAACAATAATCATTAATTAAACCGAAACCCTAAATCATACAAACAAATTTCAAAACCAAGATTAACATCAAATTAATCTCACAATCGATGCCTAATAAGTCAAATCGACAGCAAAGATTAACAATTCTAATAAGCAATCGAATTAATATGAAACCCAAACAGTTATAGACCACCGGAGATGAATTACAGAAACACAAAAAATCATAGATCAGAAGACGAACCGTATCTCTCCAATTCCTTAGACGGTGGACCTCGCCGGACATCCGCCGTTGTCCCACCAATCCTCCGCCATCGTTGTCCCACCATTGTGAAACCTTCGCCATCACCAAATCTTGAGAACCGAAGTGACAAACTCTAATAGGCTAGGTTACACCAATACAGTCTCCAATTACCCTCCGTATGACCAACAACCATCGAGATTTAGCCGGATAAATCAACGATTCGATGGTAATCGGTTGATTTTTCCGATGGAGAAGAATCGCCTGTTTATCTCCCACGAATGAAAGAGAAGAGAGAGAAGAAAAATGTCGAGAAAGAATGAAAAAAAATGAGGAAAAAAAAAATTACCTTTTATATTTATGAGTTCACCAATCACCAAATGCGACATCTCGTAGCTCAAGGAATTGCTCCAAAACCTTCTCACAGAACCGATACTCGGCGTATTGGACTCAAATATGGGTTTTTTAATATAATTTTGGGCCCAAAACAGAGAGTATGGGTTACTCGAGCAATGATGCTCTAAGACAACTGTATTTTCTTCGTAAAAGTAGAACACAAAACAGTCAAAACTTCATATGCGACTATCTCTACAAAATAGTTGATCACACTATGTTGTATAGTATTATGTCCCATTCATAACAACAGACTCTTATCAAATATTTAATAGTACGTGATTTATTATGTTCGTGTTATAATAGTTAAACTTTGATTCCCCAACTTGAGACCAATAAATTAATCTCGATTTCAATGTATTCAGAAGCTTATGTTTAAGTACACGACTAAAACATGTAATCTGGGTTTCGAGAGAGAATTATGATTTTAAGTCGTTGCAGACACGTCAAAACTTTGAATAAGTTTTTTCCCATCTATATGCATTATTTTTTTTTTGGATCTAACTACCAATTATTACGATGTCAGAAAACTGAATTTTATAAAAGAACAGACAAATGAATCTGTGGATATTTTTTTAAAAATTTCTCTCCATCTTCCTTTTACTTTTATTATCTATCACCTCTGGCTTCCAAATTGCACAGATCTATCTATCTATCTCATCGACGGAGCGCGTGGTACACACGTGCCAGATGTAAGGGATGCTGTGGTGCCACGTCAGATCGAGAAATCAATCTTTGGGCGGGGGGGGGGGGGGGGGGGGGGGGGTTCAATGTCACCTATAAAAATGGCGGCGGCAATGTTTCTTACGTCTCCAATGTTATCGACAAAAAATCTTTCGCAACAAAACAAAAAAAAAATAAAATAAAATAAACGAGAGTGAATCTCGGCGATGGCGATCAAAGACCTGACGGCGGCGAACGGTGATCCATCTCTTCCTCTGATAAAATCTACAACCGGCGGCGACAGAACCTCTGCTCTTCAAACGCTCGGAAATATTATCGTCTCCATCGTCGGTACAGGTGTCCTTGGCCTCCCTTACGCATTTCGCATCGCCGGTTGGTTCGCCGGATCTATCGGCGTCACTATCGTCGGATTCGCCACCTATTACTGCATGCTCCTCCTCGTTAGCTCCCTTTCTTTTTTTTTTTTCCTCCCCCAAAATCCTTAAATCTCAACAACCGAATCTAATTTGGATTGTTTTCGATTGCAGATTCAGTGCAGAGACAAGCTAGAATCGGAAGAAGGAGGAGAAGAAGAAGAATCGAAAACATATGGTGATTTAGGTTTCAAATGTATGGGAACAAAAGGTCGATACTTAACCGAGTTCCTCATTTTCACCGCTCAATGTGGTGGATCAGTAGCGTATCTAGTCTTCATAGGTCGAAACTTGTCTTCTATATTCACTTCGTATGGGTTAAGTATGGTTTCTTTCATCTTGATCCTGGTTCCAGTCGAAGTTGGATTGTCCTGGATCACTTCTTTATCGGCTCTCTCTCCTTTCAGTATATTTGCTGATATATGCAACATCATAGCGATGTGTTTCGTTGTGAAGGAGAACGTGGAGATGGTGGTTGAAGGAGACTTCTCGTTTAGTGACAGAACCGCTATTTCGTCTACCATTGGTGGTTTACCTTTTGCTGGAGGAGTTGCCGTGTTCTGTTTTGAAGGTTTTGCAATGACTTTGGCTTTAGAAAGTTCTATGAAGGACAGAGAAGCTTTTCCTAAGTTGTTAGCTAAAGTGCTTGCTGGGATTACGTTTGTCTATGTGTTGTTCGGTTTTTGTGGTTATATGGCTTATGGTGATCAAACAAAGGATATCATCACACTTAACCTCCCTAATAATTGGTCTGCCATTGCTGTCCAGGTATAAAATTATGCCACTAACAATGTTTTACTGCTCTGTTCTTCCTTATGATTTGCCTTTTGAATAGTTTCGTGTGGGAGCTTGTATATCATTTGAAACATTTGTTTTGGCATCTTGGTGTTTGTGTTCATCATGTAAGCTGATAAAATACTTTTCTGTTTTTTCTTTGGTTTAACCAGATTGGGTTATGTGTGGGATTGACGTTTACATTTCCGATCATGGTACATCCGCTTAACGAGATCATAGAGCAGAAACTGAAGAGGATAGATTGCCTTCAACGGAAGCATCATCATGGTTACAGCAACGAAACAGGTTCAGTCTCAAAATATGCAATTTTTATGACGAGGACACTTTTGGTGGTAGGACTTGCAGCAATCGCGAGTTTAGTCCCAGGATTTGGTACATTTGCATCTCTTGTTGGAAGTACTTTGTGTGCACTCATATCGTTTGTGTTGCCGGCTTCTTATCACCTCACGCTGCTCGGTCCTTCACTAAATGTATGGGACAAATCCGTCGATGTATTCATCGTGATTTGCGGATTGCTCTTTGCTGTTTATGGTACGTACAACACAGTCGTCGGAGTGTGAAAAAGGTAAAGCAAGCGATCTTTTGTAAAGCTACGAATGCAAGTACGTACAAGAAGTTTGGTAAAACAAACAAGAAAATGCATAGATCTTTTCCATGAATCTGAAATAGAAATATATGGTGAGAAAAGTGAGATTGTTGTATGATCATTTAATGGTGTCAGGAAAAGTCGTGACCACTTGTTTAATTTGACAAGCTTCTTTTGTTCTATTTAAATACTACTACAACGTGGCTAGGTTATATAGATCCATTTTCTCGGGATATGTGTGTCTTAACAAAATAGTCGGAACCATGCTCTTATCAAAAAATACATTAAACAGTAGGAATTCGAATATTATTTATATAATAAATCATTAATGCTATAAAATAATTGGAATATTGTTTTGATTGAATTGTGTTTCATCTCGGGAGGGTTTGAGTTGTACACGTTTGTGAATAACTCATTTGTAAAGACTGTAGTGTAAAGTGTAAGCTTGAAACAACAATTTAGTATTCTTGTGCAAGAGGCCACAGGTTAGATTTGTCACGTACAAGGACATGAATCTGAAACCTATCCCAAGATTTCGTTAAGGTTGGAAGGAGGAAATCAGAGAGAAATAAACAGCGGAAAGAGTAGAAATATTAAAAACTATACCTCGAAATACAATATCCTAATTGAGAACCAAAAAAAGCCAACGCCCTCTCAAATCCAAGAACGGGGCCTTTGTCTTCAAAATGGGGATTTTGCAGAGAGGAAAGGGGGGGGGGGGGGGGGGGGGGGAGAGAGAGAGAGTCTCAGACAATACCATATTAACACCAACTGAGTAGTTTTGGAAGCAAAATAGATCACACTTACTTATGTCAGAGCCAAAATCAAAACCCTTTCCTGAAAGATATATATTCATTTTGGTTATCAAATCTAAATTGAGACTCTCTACATCCTATCCTCGCACCAAAACCACCCTTGAGATTCCTCGCCATGTCTCTCCCCTAATTGTATATTTTCACCGGCTTCTCATATGCGTGTCGGTTCTACAACAATACAACAAGAGCATTCAAACAGATGGTAGACTTAAGGGAGATGGATACTTAGAAAACGAGCGAGAGCTTCTTACCTGATTTGCAGCATAAGCCCTTTTAGGAGCATTATCAATGTGCTCCAACCCAAGATACTGCTCCCACGCACCGTACACATCTCTTCTCTGTTAGTCATTTTTAGTTTCCGAGAATGAAAGAGTTAAATACCGAATTTCTTTTTGAACAGAACTAAAAAAAAAAGTCTTACCTGAAAGCGATTATAAACGACATCTGTGTCCTGCAAGTAATCGGGTCGTCCCATCGAAAAAGATGCAAACTTCCACTGAATAACACAAGACAAAAAACACATTAACAATGATCTTACTCCGCCACCAATAATAACAATTAATAAATTTATTGACATTTTTTAGCTGTTACCAAATCAGACAAAAGTCATGCATACCTTGGCAAAGTCCTCATCAGGGACATGAAGTTTCTTTTGGATACGGGTCTTCACTTCTTCTAAAGTTTCACCTTCATGGATTACCAAAAAGAAGGGCTCGCCGAAATTTTGTACTTGCTGCAAAAGAAAGAATGGTTAACAAAGTTTTCAAAACCTCCGATCCAAAACACTGGACCCCTCATATAGCTTTTCAAGTAACTTAAGAGTGATATGGACTACCACCTGATTTTGTCCGGGCTCTTTAGTAAAATGATATACATGGATTAACCGATCATTGGGACCAATATTCTTCTCTTCGTCAGGTATCTGAGATTTCACACGATAGCAAAAGAAGAAACTCAGCATCTTTTGAGTCATTAACCAGCAAAAACTTGCATTTACATTTTACTAATGTAGCTCAAATGCAACTATTCATCTCAAGCATTCAAATAACCTGCACAAACTAGTTACAATGCAGATGACGTTCCTCTCAAGCAATTATCAATCCAAACAACCTATGCCTCTGACTCCAAAACAGCGAATGCAGTAAATGATTATCTCATTCAATTACAAATGTACCACATCATTTTAATTTTGCAAGTTTGAAACTAAAAAAGAGACGGGCAAAAAGTTCCAAGAAACCAAAATCTACTTCCATCGGAGAAACAAGAGATAAGTCAGTTAACAAAATACAATAAAAAGCTTGGACGATTACAGAACTAAAGCGAAAGAAGGTGAGGAAGAGAGATATACCTCCTCTGCCCGTAGAGTCCAGTACTGGTCATTGATGTTCTCAATTCTTTCAGTAGATGGAAAGATCTGCAACGCGCACCCGAACAAATTGGATCAAAATTTGCTAAGTTCGAGAAGATTGCAAAGTACATCACACGAAATGTGGTACAGTCTACAAGCCATAATCTTAAAATAGTTAAAAAGTTAAATACAATGTAAAAGACAAGAAGTTAGCCTGTTACCTTGTAGATCTTGTGGAAAAAGACCTCAAGTAACCTCAGTTCTGCATCTTGATGCGAAAGTTCCACCTGATGCACAAGTGTAGATTATATTTAAACTATGAAATAGATTAAACCACAAAGTATAGAGCAGAATCCATTAAAAGACAAGTACTTTATAAGGAGAAAACACAGCTCAATATGTGGCCAATTAGCAGAGATGCATGCAATGATCTAATAAAAAAATTGTAACTATACTGACCTTTGTTTTAAGTTCATTAATAACATCTCCAACAGTACTCTGCTTAGGTAGTCTGATATTGTGAATTACCACCTGCAATTTTAAGAGTTTTAAGGACTGAAATACAATAGCATGTATAGAGAGAGCTACAAATCACAAATAAAAGTTCAACCCATACTTCATCCTTTGTGGCGCTATGGAAAGCAACTTTTAAAGTCTTAAGACCTTGCAATTCTGGAAGAGGAATGTCCAGAACTTCATAATACAAAATGTCAGACGTCTGAAAAAGAAGAAGAGTCATAAGCAATTCAGCATTGGAATCCAAAAAAACATATGTAAGTTCACTCAAACCAACGTCAATCACCTGATTATAGTGAACTAACATATCTGAAAGATGATCTACTCCACGGTATTTGATTGGCTGAGGCTTGGGTTGCTGGGAGTAGCAATTGTGAGATGTAAGCCTAAGTTTCGATGCATCATCAAGGCCAAGCTTCTCAGCCACTCTTTCGACAACATCATCATAAGTGTGCAGCTTTGACCTGAAAGTAGAAGCATTACGAATTCCAATACTGGAATAAATGACACAAAGTTGTCCATAGAGGTACTTACAACTCCAGAATAAACTCGTCTTCTTTTGGTTTTTCCAATGTACGAAAACGCACCAGCTACGAAATAACAAACCACATAAGTTAGTTACCACCAAAACTTGCCAACAACTATTAGTAGTTTCCAAGGAATTGATAAAAAGACGCTAATCATCACAGTTTGATAAAAAGAAGCTATAACAGTTGAAGCTCTACTGTTAGAGCCCATTTCAAGATTGACATCAGTGCCCAGGTTAATTATACCTCTCGATTCTGTACATACTCCAAAAATGATGGCACATCTGGGTATAGACATTCACTCTCCTGGATACGAAGAGGTTTCTGATAGCAAATGATATCTCCATCTTCAATCTATACGCCAGAAACCCATTTCAATGAATAGGACAAACTATGAAACATCACTTGACACATTTGATACAATGAGATTAACATTACTTGGCACAGTCTGAAAGAAGTCTTCTTATCTAGATGTTCGCACATTACACAAGGTTCAAACTTTATTTCCTGAAAATGGGCACAAAACCAAATAAAATGAAATGTTTCATGGCCATAAGTATGATGAAAAGGTAGAACTAAAAGGCACCAGCCTCAACCTCAAAAAGTTCTATTTCCTCATCAGGGGCAAAGCCAGCCATTTTATTCAGTTGCCCTACTATATCCATGGGCTTACTGGAACTTTTCACCATGAGCCTGCCAACATATCTACAACATATGGACAAAGTGATGTAAGAATGATGAAAGTTGCAAACAAGAAACAGGGAAAAAGTGACAAATTCTCCATTAAAAAGAAAATGGAAGAAAGAAATAGTGCGTTTAGGATGAGAATATACAGGAGTATACAACCTTTTGTTTGAACAGACGTCAAAGTGAAAAAGTGGTGGGTACTAGAATTACCTTAGTACTGCGTTCACAGGGTCATAGAGCTTAAAGAAAAGAAGAATATCTTCAGATGATTTTTCTGGGGGAGAAATAGGACGGTCATCCTGGATAATTTTAATTTAAGAATTAGTACGACTATTTATTTGACCAATTGGTTTCAGATTTTCATTCAATGAATAGGCCTCAACAATTAAACTTTGCAGCAGTGTAGTATTACCGGTCCGCGCTCTATTTCCAAAAACAGCTTCAGTTCAGCATTGTTTGCCTTGTTAGATGCCTCTCTTATTTGTCCAACCTACAATAACATCTTAAAAATTAATTACTCCTAAAAAACATGTGTGTTGTACATAGGCATGAATAGGAATAATACCAAATGAAAGACGCAAACCATAGGCATGGAAGCAATTATAAAAAACAAAATAGCTTATAAAAAACAAAGTATAGCTACCGTCTGTAATTCTTCATTAGGTAACAGGGGACGATTGGGACGATAAGTATGGTTTTGACGCTTTGCCCAGATCCAGAACCGCTGTTGTTGAACCGGGACACCAAACTCTTTGGCTACCTCTTCCTACAAGAGGACAAATTTTAAACAATGTTAAGTACACAAGACACTAAGAAACTTGCAACCAATGAATAATCGAAGACAGCATCTTATAAAAACCCTTAAACAAACTAGATTCCAAACGAAAGCAGATATTCTTCTCATCAGAATCCTGATCACTATTCTTCTCCTTCAAGATAGATTCAGGTTACCAATAAAGAAGCTTCTTCACAAACCCCATCTCTTGCTGCAATAAATTGCATTTGTCTGGAAACAAATAGGAATATACAGGCATGTACCTTAAACTGTTGAAAGGGGGTTTGTTTCTGGATTCTAAAACTCCGAACTTTTTCATGATCAACAAGATCAAAATAAATATTCTTTCCAATTTGCTCAGCAATGTCATCATCTCTTGCGACCTTTATAAAAGTTAAATTGCATTAGTAAGATCATTAATTCAAACCTATACCAGCAATAGGTAATTACGTCTGTGTTCACTTTCAGACCCAGATATAATAGAAGTAGAAAACCTTGATTGTCGTGAAAAGGTGAGCTTGAGCCTTGTATTTTCTTTTATCTTCCTTTTCTTCTTGTTCTTTTTTCAGCCTCACCTGTGAGAAAATAATTAACTGATTCAGGCAAAACAAAGATAGGTAAACAGGTGAAACAGGAAAAAGCGTGTAAATGAATTTCTTACCCGCAAATGTTCCGCAATGTCTTTTTCATCAACGTTGCAGATTATTTTATCCTTGTCACTTTCCCGAATATAAACAAGCATGTACGCATTCGAGTATTTTGTGAATTTGAAAGGTGGATTATTGAAACCAGGATTATTCTGCGGTAACTGAAGCGACACAAAATTTGAAAGTACATAAAATGAGAAAAATAAGAACAAAGCAAAAAGAGAAACCTAGGAAGAGAGTGTTACCTCTTCTTCACCACCATATTGCTCTTCCAGTGCCCTTTTCACATCTTCCTTCGTTACCCGTTCATCATCAAATTTATACCTGGGAGAATTAAGTTTAGATAGTCTAAAAGTATAGCAATGAAAAAATTTGTTCATTATTGTCACCTAAACAGACACCAGAAGCCACAGAAAGACTTATTTCAGTGGAGAATTTGGGAGAAAAGGGAAGCAAAAAGGAAACTACAAAGATCACTTATACAGTGAATCTTAATTGTGAAACTAATAACAGCAAATCCACGTTTGGATATGTGGATAGAAGAGCCATTAGAAATACGGTAACATTTTTCAGTATCATAAGAAATGACTCGGGCCTTGCTAGCCTAGATGATGAAGGAACTAGTTTTCAATTAAAATAACTTAAATTAAAAAATACAGAAGTTGTTTTAGCATGACAGAGTTGAAGGATGTGTACCACTGATCAGAAAGTGTTGGCCTAATAAAAGCATAATAATGCCCTCCATGCACTCCTCCACTATGAACCAAGACACTGCATAGAAAATGAGCAGCAAACTGTTCAAGCAAGCCCACAAGGAACAACAAGATCTTACTACAACATAATTCAACTTGTATTTCACTATCACAGAAGGAAGATGAACTGTCCATCTTTCAAGGAAAAACTAAGCTACGGCAACAGATTCCTGAGAAGAGGAACCTAGCCTTATAATCAATAGAACTATATACTTCAGGAAAAATCCCACCACTATATAGCCCTGCTTGAATCTACTGTATCTCAAATTACAAAAGTAGAGATACAATAACAATATATACCTGTGGAGGGTGTAGAGATTGCGGACACTCTTGTCTGCATCAGGGGATAAATATTTTCCATTCTCTCTATCGAGATCCAGTTGAAGAGGAAACTCATACCGATCATTGATCTGTAAATAAAGACGTCAGCCTCAAAGCAAGTCTAAACACAGTCGGCACTACATGCTGTCTTTTGGGTAAGTGGAATTTCAGACACTAACCTTCACCATTGTGTCCCGCATAAAATCGTATTCAAACCTCTTGAGCTGAAGTTGAAGAACTGGTGGAAAGTCTATGAATAGAACACCTTTTTTTGCATCCTGAAAATAAATAAAAAATCATTCCAATATAAGATAAGTTCACAGTAACAATGACAGTTAGTCAAATACAACTTTATCAGCTGCTTTAAACAATACTAAGTAAAAAAGCTTTTCTAATTTCCTAATTTATCTTGCTTGGTAGCATTCACACACATTATGAACCCCTACACCAAATAATATGCAGATAATGATAGACTAGATTGACTTGCATAGGACCAACATAGGGACATTGACACTTATCAACATCCACAAGAACCAATTAAAGAAAGATAGACGACAGCCTACCTGCAAATCATGTCCTTCTGCATGGTATTTGTTGTCTCCTTCAAGGCGTTCAACTTCAACATACTTGTCAAAAGAAGCATATACATCTTTGCAGCCCTTAACATCAAGCTGGAGGTCTGTCACAAGTCAAAGTACACAGCTGTACAGTTAGTTTGATATAAATATATCAGCTTCAATAATATAAGACAACTGAAGATACGTTACTGTTTAAAAGTACATACCATAGAATGATTCTTTTCGAGTAGATTTGTAATCTACATTAATGCACTCAATGTAATTCATGTGGTGACCCTCAAATAGCTTTTGTATTGTTCCCTCCACAACAGTTCCCTTGAAAAAGTAAGTAAAACATAAAATACCAACTAGGAATGGAAGAAAGGTTGGACTGAAGAAGAAATTTTACCTTCATCTTGTCCTCGAGCTTTTCACATAGAACTCGGTTGAGTTCCTGAACATCATGCTGCATGAAAGAATCATATGTATCCCAACCAAACGACTTTGTCAGCTCCTTTGTCGCTACACTGGTGTCATTATACTGAAGCTTGTAAAACAAACTTTGGAGCGCCAATGGGATACTAGCGGTCGGTGCATCATTTTCAGTCGTTGGCATGTGATACACAGCCTACAAGCATGGGTGCATTATTCAGATGTCTTTATATAGAATTAAGCGAACTCATGATTAAGCAAATTGAAAAAAAAAAACAAGACGTGCATCCAACCTTTCTGAAGTAAGGTATGTGGTATAACGTCTGCAGGAGAGAATTCATGTAACAGGTAGCACCTTGGTTTTTAAGTCCAACAAAACCAGTCTCTTTTTTTGAGTCATATGACCAGTAATCAAGAACTTTACGCACAGCAACTTCAGCTTCAATCAGAACAGTGTCATTCACTAAATATCCTCGAGTGGGATCATAGAGCTCGCTGAGAGGCATGAATGATGTAAACCCCCAATCGCTTTCTCTTGCGTTGAATTGATGTTGCGTCTCTGCAACATGCAAAAGAAAGTAGTCAGAACAGCAGGTTGACCAGAAAACAAGTAAAAAAGTCACTGGCTCTTAAGAAATTCAAAAAATTGCATGAAAATCATCATGTTCAATTCAGTTTTCAGGTAGCTTGACTGCATTCCAAGGTCGACCATGTACTCCTCTTATAAATCCAAATTATCACTCCAAGAAATAAACATCTGCCAGGATATTCACATTTTATGCATGCATTCAGATAACGAAATTAATAAACTAAGATACCTTTTCTGATGGAATATCTGCTGTGAACTTGATTCACTACAGCCAGACTGAACTGTGAATATCTGCTCCACCCGTACGGCAAATTAGGCGCGTCAGCAACATCCAAGTACATGGACAAATGGTCGACATTGTTTCCTTTGGGAAAAATCAATATACGCCTGCAAGAAAAACGAAAAACAGCGCAAATGAACCAATGAAATGAACACCAGGAAATCAATTGCAAAAAAAAAAAAGCATCAAAAAGTCTATGTCATTACCATTTATAACCTCCAACAACAAATACTTCAGAGTACTGCTTCCTGGTATTGAGCCTAGTGAACATAGGGACGGTCCACGTGAATTTCAGACTTGGAGGATCCTCGGCTGGCGGATTCTCCACAGTGGTAGCAGCAGTCTCAGTTTGGGCAACTACAAATGCATCAACAACTATTAAGAAATCCAAAAACCAAAAATAGACAAAACCCTAGCGCACAGTGAAAACATCAATTCTACACTCCAGCACTATCCACTAGTAATACAGCATCTACACCAAAACAATCAGGGTATAACACAGACGAAAGTAGCAGAAGCAGAAAATTTTACCTTCCATAGGCTGAGGTCCCTCGACCAAATCCGGATTCGGTACAAGCATTTCCTCGTCTTCCTGCTGCTGTCAAAATCGTAAGATGAAAAATCAGACTTCCGACTAATAGAAACCCTAATTTCCCAACCCCGTGATCAGAACGTCAAACAGACACCGCAATCACCCAAAAAAAAACACGGTAATCTCCCGATGATTCTACCGCTTTCGAAATACAGAGAAACAAAAAAAAATCTAAGAAAACAAAACCCTAACGGATCAGTCAAACGAAGAGAGTAAAAAATCCGAAGCAGAAGAAGGTAGAAAACGCGTAAAAAAAACCCCCCCACGAACACGACATCAAATTGACACAAAACACACACAAAAAAAAACAAGGCTAATCGGAGATTACATCAAGCGGCGGCGGAGTCATCATAGTCATTGCTCCAAGAGCGATTCACGGATGGATCGAGAAGTAGAGAAGAGAGCGTCGAGCAGAGAGATGGGACAAGACGAAGGAGTGAGGGAAGAAATAGAGAGAACTTGCAGAAGGACGGGGAGAGAGAGAGATCAATCGCTCTCAATTTCTTCTTACTCTTTCTCGCTTTTCGATAGGGATAATTACGATATTTTTACTAAACTTAAGGGTCTGTATTGTAATTCCAAATACTATTAGGATTCAGATTTATATGTTCCCCTGAGGGATCGTCTGAGAAGCGTGACAGGCTAATGAGAATGCGACAGGTACACATTAAACCAATTAAACCTCTCCACGTGGCTTAAACGTGACTGTGACCGTGACGGTGTTTGGAGATCTTCGGTGAACTTTTGGGCTTTTGGACGGGCTTCAAGTTTGTTTTGAATTTTCTTCTCTATTATTATTATTATTATTATTCTAAAGGGTTTATATTGTATATAGGGTAAATGGAAATGCAAAGTTTCATAAGTATATTTTAGGAAATATCATACGGAAATTAATGCTTAGATTTTGTTATATACTATTTCCTGTCACACTACTTTAAATGTGAATGATGTACTATATAAATAATATAACAATACTTATCCACCTTCATTTATAAGTTTTTGCACTTTTTTGACATATCATATTTAACATTAATTTGTTACAATATTATTTATTACCAAAAAAAAAAGTTGCATATGTACATTATTTGAGGTTTGAGGTATCCACTAAAATGAAATGTATAAAGGTTAAATTTTCTCTATTGCAATAAAATGTAATCGAAACGAATTAAAAATGAAAATGATCAAAAAAATTCACTTTTAAAAACATTTGAAATCTACACATATTTTGCTAAAAATGTGAATTGAATAAGAGCCAAAAAAAGGCAATTAAATTTTCATTTGGTATCTATTTGATTAAAAATCCAACAAGCCAAACCAATACCTAGATTAACAAAATCACATTGTGGAACTGAATTATAATAGGATCAAATGCTTTTTCTGTTTCATAATATATTATCTTTTAGCTTTTTACAACCAGATATAACATTATATGATAATTTATATCAGATAAAATGGGGTTATCTCACAAAGCAAAGATAACTTGGGAGGGTGTTTGTAAGCCTAAAAGGGAAGGTGGGTTGGGGTTAAGGTCTTTAAAAGACATGAATGATGTAAGCTGTTTAAAATTGATCTGGCGAATTGTATCTTCATGTGAGTCTCTGTGGGTTCAATGGTAGGCAACACCTTAATGAAGAGGGGGAATTTCTGGTCTATTAAACCGACTGCTCTTGGTTCATGGATGTGGAGGAAACTTCTCAAATTTCGAGACCTTGCAAAGCAGTTTTGCAAAATCGAAGTGCACAATGGTCTACGCACCTCCTTCTGGTTTGATGACTGGTCCAACATGGGCAGGCTGGTGGATGTGGCGGGTGATCAAGGCTTTATTTCTATGGGGATTAGTAAGCATATGACTGTTGCAGAGGCGTGGGGAAGACGTCACCACCGGCAGCACCAACATGTTAACTTTAACTCAATGGAAGCATAACTACAGTTGAAATGGGATATGAGCACTTATAGAGCAGATGTAATGCTTTGGAAATGTGCCAATGTTAAGTCTAAAACCCAATTTTCCACTAAAGATATGTGGAATCAGATACGCTCATCGGTTGCAGAGGTTCCTTGGCATCATAGTGTTTGGTTCACTCACTCAACGCCGCGATTTGCTTTCTGTATCTGGTTAGCGATTCGAAACAGACTCTCTACCGGCGATTGAATGACATACTAGAGCAGGGGTGCACGGGGGACTTGCCATCTTTGTAACAATGCCACTGAAACAAGGAACCATTTATTCTTTAATTGCAACTTTAGTGCAAAGGTCTGCAAGGAGTCTGCTTTGAACGTTTACAAGGCAAAGTACTCTACCACTTGGCACTCGATCCTCTCTGCTGCAAGTGGCAAATGGGGCGATCGGATTCAGGGATTCTTGGCTCGTTCAGTTTTGCAAACCGCAGTTTACTGCCTCTGACAAGAACGTAATGGTCGGGAGCATGGTGAGACTCCACACCCTGCTTCTCATCTCATTCACATGATAGATAGGCACATGCAAGATCAACTGTTAGCCATTGGACTCATGGGCGATCGACGATACGACGACGGGTTGCAAGTTTGGTTTGGCTCAAGATTCTAAGTTTTATCTGTTTTGATTTTGTTTTAAGCTTATTCTGAAGTTGTAACAAAGCAATTTTCCATTTGAATATAACTTAACAATACATTCAAAAAAAAAAAAAAAAGGGTAATCGCTATGGTTTTTTTTCTTTTGACAATAATTATCTCTATGGTTTTCTTACCTGCAGGATTGTTTTTTTGGTATGAAAAAAACTTATGTCGGCTATCACTTTCGTTATAGACAGTGTCTACAAAATATCCGTTGCGCTCTTTTTTTTTAATAGGTAGGTGGACAACATTGTGTTATTATTAACATTCATATATTATTCGTTATGTCAATCATCCTTTGATATTTCAGTTGTCTTCATATTCTCAAACTGAGTAATGATGATGAAATCGATAGATATGCTTATTGTCTGGACATGAATTTTTTATTTTTTATTTCCAGTGTGTTGTTTTATATATATCGGACCATTATTGGCATAGACTTTATAACTTCAGCGATGATTTCAATGTACACCAAGACCAACTACAAACATTAATCCCTTATCTAGTATGTAACTTTCTTTTGTAAACTATATAATTTTTATAAGTTGGTTACAAAATAGGTTATACATTAAATATAGGTTGGTTAAAAAAAATGTTATAGATTAATTGGTCAGTCCATGAGCTATATGAATACGCTTAAGAATATCTCAAAGAATCTTCTTAAAGAGAATATTCTAATGATTTATACAATTTCCTAAATAAATTTTTTAGTATTCCATGTATTGTTACAAAATATATACTGTTAAACATAAAAATATATTCTTAGGCGTAAAAAAAAATAAAATTTTGGTAATTTATCACACTTAATCGTGATTTCCGAAATTTTATTGTGCAACTGAAAATAAAATCTTTCCTAAGCACGAGTCATATTAAAAAACTTTCACCAAACATGTTCAATAACTAAAATAAAAATAAACAACAAACATAACCATTTTTCATACATAAAATTACAAAATTAACAATATAAAACTTACAAAATAGGTATTTTTTGAAATCACTATATTTAGCATATGATTTTATTGCATAATGTTTTATCCAAAAAACTTTTAAAAATAATTATATAAATTATATTTTATTTTAAAATTATAATATAAATAAAAGAAATTTCAATTCATGCTATAGCAAGGGTCCTAATCTAGTGTAACTATATAATAGTAGTAGCTAGTATATTTTTATTCATAGACAATTACATGGTAGTATGATCATCCTTGGGAATGACAAAGCTATTATTCCATGCATATGGTGGTACCCTAGGTTGCTTCCTCTAGCAGTTATCCCAACAAAGAGGCTGGAGTCTCTGCTAGAGAGGACACTTAAAACTGATCGAGAACGTTTCCAGTTTCACAATGTTCATGACAATGAGATTTCCCTCTACTCTGATCATAATTGTGGGCTTGGTATGATACCTTCTAAAACTCTACAGGTAGTAAGACAATTTTATGACGTTGTGGTTTTCTTCACAATTTCAGTGACTTAATGTTTAGCTCTCTCTACATATGTGATGTTATAGATACACCAAATGATCCAATTTTTGTTCTAATGTGTTCCAGACGTTGAATGAACATCGAGATGAAGTATTGTTTCTCAAGTTCTCCCACGATGGTAACTTCTTGGCCTCATGTTCGAAAGATCACTCTGCAATTATATGGGAGGTTTGTACATAAACCCAACTGTGAAGTGTTAGCTATATCGTATACTTAACCTCAAAATGAATTGGTTGATTATGGTGTTCTTATAGATGGACGACTCACATATGAGTTTTTCAGTCAAGCATACACTTAAAGGCATAAGTCTCCGGTTGTTATGACTTTGTGGAGTAAAAATGATGAAGAGCTAATTACCTGTGGAGACAAAGAGGTAATCAAACGGTGGGCTGCTCATTCAGGACAATGCATTCAAACCTATGAAACAACTGGACATGGTACTCTTTCTTGCGCATTTGACGATAAATGTGTAATTGGTCTGATGTTAGACAAAGTGATACAACTGTGGAATCATGATGAACCTATGTGGTCTTCTTAGGGGACTGAGCTACATGTCGAGCTAAGTGGAATTCTCCCAACTTCCCATCAATACTCAACTGATCAGATAGCTATGACCAAATATGGTTATTTGCTTGTAAAAGTGGGCATAGATTCGGAGATCTTAGTTGTTGACGTAGAAAGATGGACCATCTTATTATGGATGAGAGAAGAGGATGAAATTAACTCCTCTAAGAACTCTAAGATGATCCATTCAAAAAGATTGCTTTACATGGAACAACCAGACATAAATTGATCTTACGATGCTTTGTGGCCCTAGCTTTTGTGGTATTGACTGGTTTAAGTACACTTCTTGTTCAATTAATTTGCTAGGAGGAGCTTTCACTACAAAAAAAATGGTTTCATATATATCATTTATATTATATATTTGTATCATATTTAAATAATACTAAAATATTTTGCATCACTTAAATAAATGATTTACATTTTGTTGATGCAAATTATTTGCATCAATTGAAATAAATATTTGCTTTGGTTATTAGAATCGATGTTTATTTACATCATTTCCAAAAAATGTTGTAAATCTTACATCATTTTTATTAAATTGATATAATATATTTACATCATTTATCAAAACTAATGTTAAATATTTATATCATTTCAGAAAAACTGATGTTAAAATAAATATTCTAATAAATTATATGAAAATATTTTTTTAATATAATATTTAATTACTTATTTTTAATCAAATTTGTTATCTATTCATTTGATAAATTACCTATATTATTTATATTGTATTTATGATAGGATCAACACAAATAGTTGTTATCCCATTAAAGATGTACGACTAAGTGGAAAGAGAATATATAGAAGCAAGTAGGAAATTTTTTTTGTATACAACGGATGTGGGATATAGGCTATTTTGTTTTTGTTTTTTTTTTTTGTGTTGTCAATTTGAATTTTAGTTTCAGTCGATTAAAGAGTACATAATATTCTTTTTTTTTCTTTTTTTTTAGTTCAGCTAATATACTAATTTGACATATAAATTTACTAACATCATTTTTTAAATGATGTAAATTTTGGATAATTTTTTTTAAGTGATGTTAATATAAATTAATAAATACATCAATTATTAAGTGAAATAAATATATATATTTTGTGTCAGTATTTTGAAAGTGATGTAAATAATTTATATTTGCATCAATTATAATGAAATGATGTCATATAAATTAGTAATAATATCGATTATTTTCAATTTTTATATCAATTATTGAAAAGTAATTTGAAATAATATCATTTAATTTTGTGATAATATTTAAGAGATACAATATGTTTTTTTTAGTGTTAGTTTAACTCCAATGAAGGAAAAACATAATGATGCTGCTGTTTTGGTCTGAGGATTTCTGGTGGTGAAGGGGTGTTTGTGGGTTTTGCGTATCTATTATATAATTAAAGAGGATTTGTCAATTTCAAGGTGTAGGTTTTTGAGCGCAAGGTGGCTGATCTTAAAGGTCAGCTGGCGGAATACGTTCGGCTAGAAGCCGAGAACACGAAGACCGAGGTAGAGGTTCTGGATTTCGGGATTGCCAATGAAGACTTCAGGGGAAAGTTGAAGAAAGCAGGCGAGCTGTACTACGAGGCTGCTGAGAACGAGAAGGCGGCCAAGAATAGGCTACATGAGGTTGAGCTCCGCAACCAGCTTCTGGAGGCTGGAAACAACTGCGAGATGGAGAGGGTGCGGAGAGAAGAGAGGCAATCCATGAGACGGGGTCTTCGTCTGTTGATAGAGGATGTGAAGGTTCACTTCGAAGAGCGCGAAAGGTTAGCCCCAGCCCAGATTCGAGCTGCCGAGATTAGGGCAAACCGGATGCTAATTGAAGAAATCACCAAGGAGATATTGAAGACCTCGAAGCTGAGCTCGGGATCCTCCGGGCCAACGAGGAGAAAGCCGACAACAAGGTCACAAAGGTAACCGTTCGTGACTTTGATCTTTCCGCATTTTCTGGCCTTTTGGAGGATACTCCCGAACTTCTTTGCAATGAGCCTCCACTAAGTATCACCATTGATGAGTATGGGACTAGCTTCGGACAAATGTCAAACCAGGGACTAGACACCATATGAGCTAACACTACTTCGGAGGTAGGGATCACCGAGATGGATCTGGTTCCTCCTAAGGTGGACGTAGCTGCCGTGACCGACTCTGCTCCTGCTTTTGATCCTCAATAGGCCTAGTGTTGGGTTGTTTTGGTATGAGTTGCCCCCCTTTTGTCATTTACCTTTTATTTTTGCTAAACGTGGTTTGGGGTTTTTGGTCGCGGTGACCGCCCCGAGCAGAAATATATTGGCTTTCAACTTTGATCAGTTAATTTCTTTTCATTCCCTCAACTTTGATCACTGAAAACTGAAGAGAATTCAACCTTATAAAGTAATTTTAACATGAACCTCGGACATGAAGTTGATTTCTCGAGGTAGGAATTAGATAATGCGAAGTCATGCTTTGGATTTTTAGTGATAACTATCGCTGAAGATTAAAAAAAGTTTGATCTTATAAAGTAGATCTAATAAGAACTTCGGAAACTAAGCTGAATTCCCGAAGTAGGACTTAGATAGTGCAAAGTAAGCTTCGGCTTGAACAGATTTTCTTTTACGAAGTTACTTCGAGTTTTAGTGAATTCGGAATTTTGATGTTAAAAATATTACAAAGTAAGATTTTCAGTTTCGAATTCGACCTAGTAACTGTACGAAGTAAGACCTCGGTTTACGGTATGTATTATGAAGTGATCCTTCGAAATAAATGAATTTACTTCGGTTTTTTTTTTGGTGGAGGAAAACTTCGGTTTTTCACGGGGTAAAACCCCGGTTTTCTGAACGATACGAAGTAAGACTTTGGTTTTCAAGTTTTACGGGGTAAGACCCCGGTTTTCTGAAAGATACGAAGTAAAACTTCAGTTTTTGAGTTTTACGGGGTAAGATCCCGGTTTCCTGGATTATACGAGATACAATAACAAATTGGTGAACTTATAATTTTATTAAATACGGATAGCTGGACCCGAAGTGGGCTGCCTACGTACCCTTGTTGGGATTAAGCCAATCGTAGTTCGGTACAAAGTTACTCGAACTAACTATAAAAACGTTTGAGATGCATGGAATTCCAGGACCTCGGGACTGCTTTCCCGTCCAGATCCTCTAACTGGTAGACCCCATTTTGCACTTCGCGGGTGACTCTGTATGGCCCTTCCCAGTTGATCCCTAGCTTTCCCGCGTTATCCTCTTCGGTGTTCTCGTGGACCTTCCGAAGTACTGGATCATAAATCGCTAAAGGCCTACCTCTAACCTTTGCAATATAATAACGGGCTACCGCATTCTGATAATTCTGCATCCGAACTGAAGCTCGGTCTTGGCGCTCATTTATGACGTCGAGGGTATCTTGCAGAAATTCCTCATTCTCCATGGCCCGAAGTGGATTAGATGTTGTGCGGACTCCAGGTACTTCTATGTCGGCTTGGATTATGGCGTCAACTCCATAAACCAGGGAAAAAGGGGTTTCGTTAAAGGCATGACGAGGCGTAGTTCGGATTGCCAAGAGCACGCCCTGCAGTTCGTCTGGCCAGCACCCTTTGCGAGAATCCAACCTTTTCTTTAAGTTGGCCAATATGACCTAATTCATTGCTTCAGCTTGCCCATTTCCTTGTGGATAACGCGGAGTTGACTTGCTAAGCCGTATTTTCCACTTTGCACAGAACCCTTCGAACTTAGAGGAAATGAACTGTGGACCGTTGTATGTGACGATCTCGTATGGCACACCATAACGGTAGATTATACTCTTTAACACGAACTGTTCTACTTGCTCGATTGTCACAACTGCATAGGCCGCTGCTTCTACCCATTTAGAGAAATAATTAGTAAGGACCAGCACGTACTGAACTCCTCCCGGTCCCTGATGTAGAAGACCGATGATATCCATAGACCATTTCATAAATGGATAAGGAGCAGACACGGAGGATAGGAGCTCGGTAGGCTGGTGGATGGATGGTGCATGTTTTTGACATTTTTCGCACTTTCGGGAGTATTCTTCGCAGTCGGTGACCATGGTAGGCCAAAAGTATCCTTGCCTCTTGATCATGAAGGCCAGGGTTCGACCTCCGGAGTGATTTCCATTAGGGTCGTTATGAACAGCTCGCATTAGTGCCAGGGCTTCTTCACCCACAACACACGTTAGATAAGGATCAGTTATACTTCGGCGTAGAAATGCTCCATTATAGATACAATACCGTGCACTGATAATCTTAAGTTTCCTGGCTGCCCATTTGTCAGCTGGAAGATCACCCTTCTCCAGGTAAGCCCAGATCGGGCTCCGCCAGTCTCCTGCGCCCCCCCCCCCCTCCGATTATCGGTGTTCGTATTGTGGACATGTGGGGCTGGAAGATCGGATAAGTTTGGAACTGAGGCCGGTCGTCATGGGTCTCGAGGTTCTGTACTAATTTCCTGTTCGTCAACAGGCGGCTGGGAAATTTATGAGGTCGTCGCCGCATCTGGTGAGGTTAATTCTGACGACAAATCGCGAGCCGTCTCCCTGGTAGCTAACTGTTTCTTCTTCATTGTCCGTGTTATTGCACTCGAGTGATCTAGGCGTATGTCGGATACTCGAAGACTTCAACTGGGATAATTCGAGTAGTTGCGGGGTTCAAAGTCGAGGCTAACAATGCTAACGCATCTGCGGCCGAGTTCTCACTGTGGGGGATTTTCGTGATTTTGAAGTCGTCGAACTTCGTTGCATATTCCCGAGCCGAAGCGAAGTAAGCTTCCATCCGTCCATCTCTGGTTTCATACTCCCCCAAAAATTGGTTGGTGACCAACTGAGAGTCGCAGAAAACTCTGAGCTTCCTGACCCCCACACCCGCTGCTAGGCGGAGTCCGGCTAGAAACGACTCGTATTCGGCTTCATTGTTAGATGCACTGAAATTCAGACGAAATGACTATTCAATCACTTCTCCCGTGGGGGAAGTGAGGCGAACTCCTATCCCTGCACCTGTTTTCGAAGATGCCCCATCTACATACAGAGTCCACGGGGACTCGAAGCTGATGTCTATCGAATCAGCCAGCGGGAGTTCGATAAGGAAGTCCGCCAAAACTTGCGCCTTGGCACAAGTTCGAGTTCGGAACTCAATATCGTACTCACTTAGTTTGACCGACCACTTGGTCAACCTCCCTGACTGACTTGGACTATGGAGTATGGTTCGACGTGGTTGCGTTGTTAGTACTACGATCGGATTAGATTGGAAATAACGACGCAGCTTCCGCGCCGAGGTCACCACTGCTAAGGCTAATTTTTCTATCATGGGGTACCTGGATTTGGCTCCTTTGATGGATTTACTTACGTAAAAAATTGGTTGTTGCTCCCCCTCTCTTCTCGGACTAATACTCCGCTTACTGCGCTTGCTGAAACAACTACGTACAGGAAAAGGGGTTTGCGGAATTCGGGCTTCACCAAGACCGGCGACTCGGACAAATATGCTTTTAGCTGAGAAAACGCGTCCTCGCACTTCTCGTCCCACGCGAAGTGTTTTGCTCCTTTCTTTAGCAACTAGTAGAACGAGAGACATTTATGCGTTGACAGGGAAATGAAACGATTGAGAGCTGCGATCTGTCCGTTGAGACGCTATACTTCCCTCAGTGTCCTAAGAGAACCCATGGATAGAAAGACATTAATTTGCCTCGGGTTATCTTCAATTCCTCTTTCTGTCACAATGTAACCCAAGAACTCCCCTGACGAGACTGCAAATGTACACTTTGGGATTGAGTTTCATTCTGAACTGGTTCAGGATATCGAAGCAGACTTTCAGGTCGGCGAGGTGCAAACTCGCCTCTTTGGATTTCACCAGCATATCGTTGATGTAAACTTCCATGGTCTTTCCGAGCTACTGCTTGAACATCCGATTCACTAGGCGCTAGTAGGTTGCTCCAGCGTTTTTCAACCTGAAAGGCATTACTTTGTAGCAGTAAGTTTTGCGTTCCGTGATGAATGCGGTTTTCTCCTGATCTTCTGGGTTCATGAGGATTTGGTTGTAGCCGGAGAACGCATCCATGAAGGACATTAGTTCATGGCCTAAGGTGGACTCCACTAGTTTGTCGATATGTGGGAGAGGGAAACTATCCTTAGGGCAAGCCTTATTCTGATTGGTAAAGTCCATGCAGACTCGAGACTTCCCATTTTTCTTTTTTACAACCACAGTGTTTGCAAGAAATTCGGGGTATTTCACCTCGCGGATCTGACCTGCACTGAGTAGATGATCTACCTCCTTGTTGACGATCTCGGCCTGTTCTCGGCCGAGCTTCCTTCGCTTCTGTTTCGTTGGCCTGAATGTCGGATTGACATTCAACTCGTGTGAGATGATTTCAGGACTAATTCCGGGCATTTCGTCTACTGAACAGGCGAACGTGGAAATGTTTTCTTTGAGGAAGGAGATTAGTTTGGTTCGAAGCTCGCTTCCTAACCCAGCTCCGATCTTGATTTCATGATCGGGGAACTTCGTATTGATGAAGATGGATTCAGTAAGGTCACCTTTGAACTGCTTTCTAACTGGAATCTTTGCGACCTCGAGCTGTGGTTGCTATTGGACCAACAGCTTGTGGCTTGCGAGATAACAGCTTCTCGCTACTCTCTGGCTTCCTAGAATTTCCCCGAACTCCCTGCGGGGTTGGGAATTTTATGCATTGATGATAGGTTGAAGGCACTGCCTTCATTTTGAACAGCCAAGGTGTACCCATTATTGCGTTGTAGGCTGCAGGTCGGTCGAAGACCGTGAACTCCACCATTTTTGCCACGCCCTGCGTGGATACGGGTAAAGTGATTGTCCCTAAGGACATGGATGTTTTGCTTGTAAACGAAACTAATGGTGAAGGGGGCCTGCGATGTGTTCTCTCCCAATACCCATCCTAGTGAGGGTCTCCAGGAAAATTAGGTCCACCGAGCTTCCAGTATCGACTAGGATTCGGCATATCTCGTGGTTTGCAATGTCAAGTGATATGACCAGAGCGTCATCATGTGGAGAGTCCAAGTCCTCAGCCTCTTTTTCCAAAAAGGTGACTTCGGGTAGAACATCCGGGGTGAGCTTTACTCCCTTCGGTCCCAGGTTCGTGAGCTTCCGTTGATGATCCTTGATCGCTGTTATTGAGTTACGAAATAGACGTGATCCTCCCATGATAACGTCTATCCTTTTCTTGGGACCTGCATCACCGTACGCTTGCTTCGGCTTCTTTGATGGCGGGGCATCTTCGTCGACCTCGGGTGCTGTTTTCTGGTCGAGCTCGTCGAGGGATATACTTGGCATTTCTCCCGATACAAATTTCTCAGCGAGAAGATGCATGAGTTTCTTGCAATCCCGAGTTGAGTGCCTGCTGGTTTTGTGCAGTTTGCAGTACACGTTCTCGTCCCGAACCCACTTGTTGGTCAGGAGGACTCCGCTCTTAGAGTGTGGTGAGAATGGTGGTTTGGACGGTGATCCCCTCGGTGAACCCTTCTGAGGAGATTTGTCTACTGCGAAGGTTCCCAGTCCGGACTTCGGAGTTGGGGGAGGCGTCTTCTTATCGGGTACTTCAAACCGAGGTTTCGAAATAGCTTTATGCTTTTGGTCTGCAGCCACCTTTTCTTCTTCTGCAACTATCCAGTTCGAAGCGCGATGCAAAACATCTTGGATGGTCACAAACTGATTCACAGTCAACTCTTCGCGGAAACGAGACTCGTGCCAGAGGCCATTCTTCAAGGCGGACAAGGCGGTTGGATCTGAAAGCCCCAAAATCTGGACTTGGATCTCCTTGAACTTTGTTATGTACAAGCGAAGTGATTCCCCAGCGGCTTGGTTCAGATTCCAAAGTTGGGCATTTTTCTTGGCTGTTTCCATCAAGCTCGAGTACTGCTTGATGAAAGAAGTTGATAGCTCCGTGAAGTTGTTAATGGAGCCGGCTGCCAAAGACGTGAATCAGAGCAGAGCGGGTCGGCAAAAGGTTTTTGCGAACAGTTTACAATAATCGGCGTCTGCTTCATGGGGCTCGAGGTCCACGCGACTGGCTGTGAGCAAGAAACTCTTGAGGTGCGCAGCCGGATCCCCTTTTCCCTCGTAGCTCGTGAATTTTATTTTCCGGTATCCCTTATGCGAACTTTGGCAATTTGGTCAGAGAAAGGAGTTCGCTTTGACTCTTCGATCGCTCGAGAGATGTCTGGTGCCGAAGTGGTTGCACTATGCACCCTAGATCGCATATCTCGGATTTCGTCATGCATCCGATGAATTTAAGGATTGGGCGCATAACCCGGAGTAGGGACCTCTAGAAGAACATTTCCTCCTACGGAAGGAGGGACCCGAACTGGAATTCCTGACGATCCAGCGACTTTGACTCGTACCGACGATGGTGTCGTCTGAGGAGTTGCCTGTGGTGGGAAAGTATCCTTAGGATTCGTTGTTGCCTTAACCTGCTGCGGAGTGAACGGTGGGACAATTCCAGTGAAGTCTAAGGTACGTCGTCGCGGATTTTGTTCGGAAGAAAAGAGATCGACCCGATCGGCATCCGCGCGGTGGGAGGCTGAAAGATCGGTAATCGAGCCGGTGACTGTCTCCAGACGAGTAGAGACTTGTCCTTCCAAGCTATCAAAGCGCTCAGTCAGGGCGGGCGGAAGCCGCTTGCTGACGGTTAGACTTCTCTGACAAATCCTGCAAAAGTTTTTGGATTGTCTCCAAGGTTACTTGGTTAGAAGACTCGTGAGCCAAAACGATGTTTGCGCGAGGTGGATCTGAAGGCGGAGTTGGAACTAGCAAGAGTATAGGTAGTAAATGTCCCTCCTTCTAGAGCCAAATGTGAGAACTGAATATGATCTTCTCTTTATGGAGTGTTTACTAAGCGGGGGTGCTTACCACCGTTCTAGTTCCGAACTCAATATAGAATGTAAACAATAGTGTGCGAAGTGAAAGTTAAGTATTATTGCTCAATTAGATTTTTTTCCGATCCCCTTTACAATCACCTCTCTATTCGTACTTATACCTCCCAACTATCATTAATTCTCTCTCATTAAATCCCGCACATTTCATGTTATTTAATACAATTGATTAAGGGAATCTTTGACCGTCTTCCGAGCTCCGGAGCGACTTGTACCGCTCTTCACCTCGTTCCATTCTTCCCGTTTAACGTTTAATAGGTCAGTTCTGTTTATAACTCCGGCCCATGTTCCTGAGGAATTGGACCACGGTCCAATTCCTAAAGTGAATGGTCGTGGTACCAACAATGCTGTATTTGAGGGCTGTGTTACTCATGCTGAGTTCATTCAACTTAAAAGAGAATAAAGGGTTATGCCGCGGGAGTATGTCAGATACTTTAGAAGAAATTCGAGCATATGCTGCTGCTGGGGTACGGTATGTTTCAAACGGCCATAAATAAGGTGTTAGGATTGGTAAAATATGTTTTAAAAGAGAATTATGGCACAAACGAGACGAATATAAGCATGATTTGGAAGAATCTGAGTGAAACAACTCCACAAATCTTAGCCCCTTAGGCAAAGATAGATAAATCTACCAATGTCTTGAGCAAATTGAATGAATTAAAAAGTGCTTTAGAAGAAGAAAGTTCATTGTGATGATAAGCTGCACTCTATCTTCAGGAAAACCTTGATCATGTTCCTACTTTTTACCGTTGGAACATGGCTTCAGTGAAAAGCGTAAGAGCTTAGTCGTAGAGTTATTGAAGCAGAATGAGAGCTTAGTGGGATAGCTTACCAGATCTTTCAGGTTACAGGTAACCAATTCGCGCTTATTAGTGGTTTCATCTGGTTTGGTCTATTTCTCATTGGACCAAAACTACTTTTTTGAGTTTTGACTAGTTCATAAATGAGTTACATTTACATATATTGTAATTTGACTAAAGAGATGATGTGTATGAAACTTAATTTTTAACACTTACCAAAACTGCTTAATTTATTCTCTTCAATATTACCTAAATTGTTAAAATCAGATTTTATATATCTACCTCTTTCCATTTTCAACATCTTGTTAGAAAAAAAAAATCTCAATGACGAAATTAAATTTTCTAGCGAAAGTCCGAGAAAATCTGAATAAGTTACAAACCGTAAAAGATGCAAACCATATCTCTTGTCCATATTCAAATTCAAACTCGAGCAGTAGTGATCACGATCATCCTGCCACGGTACTCACTCGTAACCCGATGAAGCAAATCTCAATCGACGACCAGAAGATTCTCACACCACATCCTCAGCTCCCGAGACTCGAACCGCCACGTGGCCGTCGTGTCTCCTTAGAAGAACTGTTGCATCCTCCCGAGAAATTCACCGCCGATTTGATGAGACTCATACGCCGAAGCGGCGACGCGATTTCAAAACGCCTCTCGATCTCGCAAGAGAGTTGCGTCGACGTCGACGTCGCCAAATCAGACGTGACCGAGTTCGAAATCTCCGGAGTCAAAGTCCTCGTGAAGCTGAAAAGCGAAGAAGAGATCAGAGGCCGTGTGACTTTCTTCTCAAGATCTAACTGCCGAGACTCCACAGCCGTCCGATTGTTTTTCCGGGAACGAGGCTTCGATTTCTCGGAGATCAACATCGACGTGTATACAGAGAGAGAGAAAGAGCTGGTCGAGAGAACAGGGAAGTCTCAGGTCCCTCAGATCTTCTTCAACGAGAAACACTTCGGAGGTTTAACGGCGTTGAACTCGCTGAGAAACAGCGGAGAATTCGATCAGAGGATCAAGGAGTTTTTAACGGACAAGTGTTGCGGCGATGCGCCGTCGCCGGTTATGTACGGGTTCGACGAAGAGAGTAGTGGTAATAAGGACGGTTTTGTTGCTTTTGGTGATGATGAGATGATGAGATTCGTTAGGGTTTTGAGACAAAAGCTACCGATTAAAGATCGTTTGTTGAAGATGAAGATCGTTAAGAACTGTTTCTCCGGCGGTGAGATGATCGAGATACTCATGGATCATCACTCGAATTGTGGGAGGATCAAGGTACGTACGTAATTAATACGTGAGAATTCGATAATTTTATAATGATCATGTGTTACGCCACCTATGTTATCTTTACGTGGACGCTACATACCAAGTTTGGTTTGACATCGTTTAAGTCAAAGCTATTATAACAATATATTCTCTTAAAAGATATTTCATTCCAATTCATGATTGATTGACCACTGATTGATTTATTTTTGGTAGATTTAGATATTATTCTTCGGCGCTAAAATCGAATATGTATGATCCATGCATATGTGTATATGTGGACTTTTAAATTTATTTTTAGAAGAAAATATATTTTTCCTAATGTCAAATTACTTTGACATAATATATTCTTCATCTAGATTAACATCATTCTTGAATCTTGATGATTATATTGTTTGTTAAAGCTTATTTGTTTACGTTCTTGTGAAGGCCGTCGAGATTGGCAAGAGGCTAGCCAAGAAACACTTTATTCACCATGTCTTTGGGTACATAAATCTCCTTCCCTTTTCTTATTTTGTAAAGGATTTTGCATAGCATAAGTGACGTCTTAATCTAGTGGAATTTTGTATCTTTTTGAAAAAAAACATTTGTAGAGAAAACGGGTTTGAAGATGGCAATCATTACTACCGTTTCCTCGAGCACGAGCCGTTTATTTCAAAATGTTACAATTTTAGAGGTTCTACCAACGACATGGAGCCCCAAAATGCAGCCACGGTTGGGCAGAAGCTTTTCAAAATCGTGACTGCTATTCTCGAGTCTTATTCCTCCAATGACCGTACTAGTGTTGACTATATAAGAATCAGCCAGAGTGAAGAATTTAGAAGGTACCATCATGTCATCGAGTTAAGAGTGTTTAAACGGATTTTAGTTTATTTTAGTTCATTAATTTGGTTATGCTTGGCCATGAATAAAGGTACTTAAATATGGCTCAAGACCTTCACCGTTTGAATCTTGTGGAACTCTCAACGGAAGAGATGTTAGCATTTTTCTTGAACTTATACAACGCAATGGTGATCCATGCCTTGATCAGAATCGGACGTCCCGAGGGGATGATCGCAAGAAGGTCCTTCTTTACAGATTTCCAGTACGTTGTAGGAGGCTACTCTTATTCCCTTAACTCCATCCGAAATGACATCCTTAGACGCGGTCGCAGACTGTCTAGTCCATTTATTAGGCCGTTCATCAACGGAAATACAACACGGCATGAGGTAATTTTAGAGCTTCCAGGTCTGTTTGATACTCATACCTGTGTTCGGATATACTCTTCGGCGTCTTCCCTATAGGTCTAATCTTCTGGTTTAATGGCAGCTTGGTCTTCAAAAACTGAATCCATTAGTACATTTTGGGCTATGCGATGGGACTAAATCAAGTCCAATGGTGAGGTTTTTCACACCGCAAGGAGTTGAAGCTGAGCTCAAACGAGCAGCTCGAGAGTTTTTCCAAAATGGTGGAATTGAGGTTGTCTTGGACAAGAGGACCATACATCTATCAAGAATCATGAAGTGGTAATTAATCCTCTTTACAGTATCAATATTGAATAATGATATTATGAGATCTACTTATTGAGATTTATACATATGAGTTATAGGTAAATTACCCTCATAAATTCTAGCTGAATTAAAAATAAGAGTCTGCTAATTTTCATACTCACCCGGCCCACCCATCTAATGGACTTATGGACCGAGACACGATGCATGCTATCAAACGGTTAATCAAAATGAGAGTGTTGATCATAGCTCAAATGGTGTTTTGAAATTATAACTAGTAATTATCGACCAAAATAATTACGGATCGAATTTTTTAAGCACTTATTTGTTTGTTATGGTAAATATAGGTACAAAGAAGATTTCACTGAAGACAAGAAAATGTTGAAGTGGATAATGAGTTATATAGATGCAAATAAAGCAGGTCTTTTAACCCATCTTCTTGGTGATGGAGGGGGTTCTGTTAACATCGTTTACCAAGACTATGATTGGTCTATTAACAATTGAAAATAAACTTTTGATCCATATCAAAACTCATTTTTTTGTTCATGCATGATTCACTGCGGATCCTGGATTTGGGCTCTTTACTCTTTAAGAATCAAAGAAGATAAATATACTATATTCCAACGGCCAATAGTTAAATATAACTACTTTAGTATTTTGTATTCACTATCGAGTCTTCACTACTCTGTTGTTGAGGATCATTTCAAATGTATATACTGGCTTAGCTAACTAATCATATTGACTATAAACAATCTCAATAATTAAACGCAGCAGTTATTCAAATGATTTTATAAAATCAGACTATTATTCGGATAACGTCTTATGAATAGTCACCCATCAAATGAACTAATATGATATAGATTACTTTTATTTAGTTGGTGTGGAAGTTTCTTCTTTTTGGAAAAATGATAGAAGCTTTTGATGTTAAGTCATAACATCAGCGTCTTACTTTACTCCTTTTTTCTTACTTTTCTTCACATTTTTTATTTTCTTTGATATCGAAACCTTAACTTTATATTTAAGCTAATTCCAGAAATAAAAATATTTATACTTAAAGCGTAAATGATTTAAGTGTTAGTGTTCTTAAAGTTAACTCGAAATTAACTGTTAAATAAGATTCAGTTTATAACTTTAAAATTGTATATTTTCAATTGTTCATTTTGTTCTGTTAACAAAGTCACTATTAATTGCGTTTCTGAAATATCATTTCTGATGACAATTATTTCACGGTTTGTTGGGAACTTGTGAAGTGTACGTAATACTTATATGACGGTGACGGTTAGATTGAGAAACGAACAAATTACTTCTGATGCGATATTTTTCCATCTACAAAATTAGATTACTTTATACACATTTAAGGAACTCTTATTCCCTATTCCCTAACCAATTCCATGTGATTAAAGTAATCTTTTTTTTTTTTTCTTTTGGGACAAAAGTAATCTTCATTTATTTACATTATTTTAAAATTAAACAATATAATCTCAAATTCAGACTATAATCTCTGCCTAATCGATTACTACCCAAAAAAAACAAATCTCTGCCTAATCGATCGCTAAACTCATATAACCCCTACTAAAAATTGATTTCAGCTTCTTTTTATCCTCTTTCTTTACACTGAGTGGCATTTAAAAAATTAAAGCAAAAGAATCAAAGATAGAAGATAGAGATAGGGATGGCCACGATGAAAGCAAAACCATTAGCAAACAAACAACAGACCACTAAAAACATATAGCGCACACAACTTTTTTTTTTGTTGATTTGATCAACATGAAACTTCCTTTTAATAATTTATAATAATAAAGTAAAGATTATGTATATCCCTATTGCACGTTACAATCTTCTCAGCCATGCATGCCACGTGTCCAGTATACTTTGAGACGTATCATCCTCAACATGCAATATAAAAAGGACTGCAAACGAAACAGAGTTTGATCACAATCATTCACTTATAATTAAAAACTATTAAACGAATCAAGATCAATGGCCGAAGATCAAACAGCTACGACAATGAAAACATCGGCGGTGGAGAAGCAGCCAGAGGCTGAAGGTGCACCGAGTGTGGCTAGAACGAAGAGGATGATGGTTGCCATCGATGAGAGCGACTCGAGCTTCTACGCTCTCCAATGGGTCATTGACCATTTCTGTAACCTCTTAATGACAACTGGCACTGAGGCGGCTGAGTCGGAGGGTGGAATGCTCACGGTGGTTCATGTGCAGTCCCCTTTCCATCACTTTGCTGCCTTTCCGGCTGGACCGGGCGGCGCCACAGGTCTGGTCCTAATTTGGTCTCTCTCATCTTATAGAATTTTAATTAATATCTTAAATATGATCATATTAGAGATTTTATGGTTTTCAAATAGTAAGAGCCAATATAACGGTCGGATTATATATATAATCTTGTTTACGATTACTATTAGATAAGTTCTAGTGCGTATTAAAGCAAAAAATAAAATTAACCCTCGAAAAACAGAACGGTGTAGTATGTCATCATTCGAACAAATTTGATTTTTGTATAAGAATGTTATTGTGGATAACCTTTTTTTGCTATAGAAATTGTGGATAACCTGGTTTTGTGAACGCACGTAGCAGCAGTGTACGCATCTTCGACTATGATTGAGTCAGTCAAAAAAGCACAACAAGAGACCTCTGCTGCTCTTCTCTCTCGTGCTCTCCAAATTTGCCGAGCCAAACAGGTCCTAAACACATTTCACTATATACTAGCTAACTAAATCTTCTTATTATGATACGTAATTTATAAATGTTGTCTGATGGATGTGCAGATACGTACCGAAACCCTAGTGCTTGAGGGCGAAGCCAAGGAGATGATTTGCGAGGCGGTGGAGCAGATGCACGTTGATCTTCTTATTGTGGGTAGTCGTGGCCTTGGCAAGATCAAAAGGTATTGTATTTATTATTTACATTCTTATATATCATATTGAATTAACCAAACTCACCAAAACGTATGACCGCTTTTCAATTTGTTTGCTTTGTGCGTTTCGGAAGAGCGTTTATTGGGAGCGTTAGCGATTACTGCGCTCATCACGCCAACTGTCCCATTCTTATTGTCAAGCCACCCAAGGAGCTCCTCACTAAGTAACGTGGATCTATTTATATGTTTGGGTTATTATTATAAGTTCCTTTTGATATATAATGAGTGGGTCGTAATTACGGGAAAAAAAAAAAGAGTGTATGTACGTAAGTGTTGTGTTTCATTTGGATAATTAGTGACATATTAAGAAATAAAAGTGTACTCTGAAAAGTGATGTCATCGGTCGAATATATAAAGCATCTTGTTCCAAATCATATTGTTGAATGTTTACAATGATTGATATTCAGACGAAATAAACTTCACAACACAAAAGAGCAAACATCTGAGACACATATTTCAATCTAAATGAAAATAAAACATTGAACTCATTGATAAGATTGTAACTCTCAGGGCAAAAGGAATATCCTTAACGATTGGCCTTTGCAACTCTTTCAATCTCATCCTTCTTCTTGATGGCATAGCTGCAAGACACACCAGTTTTATCATTAGCTGCGCTGTACTTATATAATATGTTAACAAAACAACGAAGTCATTTAGAGTATATTTACCTGTTGGAAGAGCCCTTGGCTGCGTTGATCAATTCATCAGCAAGGCACTCAGCAATAGTCGTGATGTTTCTGAAAGCAGCTTCACGAGCACAGGTGGTAATCAACAGCTTGTCTCCTAACAACACCAGCAGATCCAATTCGGGTAGCTTTTCTATTCTTTAAATTTATTATTTAGATGAAAAAATTTAACAAAAAAAAAGGAAAAAAGTAGCCCCTGCTAATGAAAATTTTGCCTTTCTTGGTTAAATTTGAATTGCTAGTAATTATCTGCTAAAATCCACCAAATACTTGCTAAAATTTTATTACTTTGTTGTGGTAAATGTTGGTAAAAGAGGATTTCACCAAGAAATGTAAAAGTATGCTGATGAAATGTTGTTTTTCTTTGAGGTTGAAACTCGAGGACGAAGTAGTCAAAAGAGTCGATGTTAAAAGAGCATTGGATGAACAATATGAGGGCAATAAACAGGTAGATTTGGTTTTCGGGTGTTGGCTCTTACCGAATAAGTCTTGAGTGCTATCTGGCTCTCTTTGGTTAATGCAGCATCCACCGTTCATATTTGAGAAAGGCAGGAATGATTTCATGCTCATATATAGTGTGCAACATTGACCAACAAGACATAACTGAACATGTAAGAGACCATTTCTATTATGCAGTAACACATTTTAGGTAGTTAGGTTATGCTTTTAACTCGGAATCTAGCATGCTTATCAACTCTGAAATTGATAAGCATAGTTTTGATTTTCTCCTTTTTTTTTGCTTCTTCTTTATAATTTATACTTTTGTTGGTATCAAAACCTTAACTTTAAACTAATTCGAAAATTGAAAATTTTGTACACCAATGATTCAAGTGTTAAGTTTTTTTTTTAAAAAAACTTGAAATAAAATGTTTAATTATAGGATACAGTTCATAACTGTAAATTATATTTTCAAAACCTACATAACTTTTGTTTTGTTCTCTTAACAAATTACTAATGTAATCTACATATAACATAATCTTGAAAATATAATTTATGATTGACATTGAGATGATTTGCGAGGCGGTGGAGCAGATGCATGCACGTTGATCTTCTTATTGTGGGTAGTCGTGGCCTTGGCAAGATCAAAAGGTATTGTATTTATTTACATTCTTATAAATAAGCGTAAGACTGAGTGTACGTAAGTATTGTGTTTGATTTGGATAATTAATGACATATTAAGAAATGAAAGTGTACTCTGAAAAGTAATGTCAGTGAAAATATGGGTCGAATATAAAGCGAATACTCGTAGTTTTGTTGCTTATCAGCAAATATTGTATTCCAAATCATATTGTTGAATGTTTACAATGATTGATAGGTAGAAGCATCTTGTTCTTCTAGTTTTGATTTCTTGTAAATCAAATCCCTTCGTTGGAACGGATAAAAGGTATTAACGATCGAGATTGAATATACAAAAGTATACAGTAATAAGTTTTGCATATAATTGTAAACATGAGAAAAGTGATTTGGAAAATTCGACCAAAACCGATCCAATTGGTAGTTTAAGGCAGTCAGTAAGATAAGTTCAAAAACTGACAATAAGCTGATGCGAAATAGCTTAAAAGCATCAAAAATTTATCTATTCAAAGTAGTTCAGACGAAATAAACTTCATAACACAAAAGAGCAGAACATCTGAGACACATATTTCAATCTAAATGAAAATAAAACATTGAACTCATCGAGAAGATTGTAATCACCAGGGCAAAAGGAAAATCTTTAACGATTGGCCTTCGCAACTCTTTCAATCTCATCCTTCTTCTTGATGGCATAGCTGCAAGACACAACAGTTTTATCATTAGCTTCGCTTTACTTAAATTATAATAGTGAGCAAATAACGAAGTCAATGGGATTGTATTTACCTGTTGGAAGAGCCCTTGGATGCGTTGATCAATTCATCAGCAAGGCACTCAGCAATAGTCTTGATGTTCCTGAAAGCAGCTTCACGAGCACCGGTGGTAATCAAGAAGATAGCCTGGTTAACACGTCTTAGAGGAGAGATATCAACAGCTTGTCTCCTAACAACACCAGCAGATCCAATTCTGGTAGCATCTTCACGTGGACCACTGAAACAAACAACAGTCAAAACATTAATAATAAAAACGAAACGTTCCTAATAGCAATGATATTCCAGGGTAAAACATGCTGGATGCTTTGCAAATTCTCAAGCTCAGCAAATACCTGTTGACGATGGCGTCAATGATGACCTGAATCGGGTTCTGGTCAGACAAGAGGTGGACAATCTCCATGGCGTGCTTGACGATCTTAACTGCCATCAACTTCTTACCATTGTTCCTTCCGTGCATCATAAGAGAGTTAGTGAGCCTCTCAACAATGGGGCATTGAGCCTTCCTGAATCTCTTCACAGAGTATCTTCCAGCGGTGTGGGGGACAAAGGTTGCATGTTTAGCTGCCTGAACTCCAATGTAGTCAACTAGACTGATATCTGTGACCTACAAGATTAGAAAACAAACCGTTACTTACAATCAATAATAATCATATCTCATGAATAGGGCTGGGCATTTGGGTATCCCGTTCGGGTTCGGGTATTATCCGTTCGGGTTCAGGTAAACAAGTTTATAAAAATAGAACCCATTGGGTACTTTTAGATATATGGGTTCGGTTCGGTTTGGGTACTACCGGATTCGGATCGGTTTGGGTTATAAATTTTAGAACCCGATTAGTACTCGAACTACCAGGTACCCAAAAAAATATAATTAAAATTAACTAAATTTCAATAAATTTAGTTAAATTTTGACTTATGTAACAAAATATTTTAGATATTTTGATTATTTTTGATATTTAGGTATAAAACTAAATGAAATATTCAAAATTATATTCATATTTTGGGATAATTGCATTATATTAATGATAAATATTATAAATATGTTTATGCTTTCAGGTTTAATGGGTACCAAAACAGGTACCAGATATTACCCGAACACACAGGTATTAGAAAATAGAATCCAATAGAGTTTTATAGGCAAACCCGTACCCAACCCGAACCCGGTTTTTCGGGTGGGGTTGGGTATTCAAGTACGGTTTTTATGCCCAACCCTACTCATGAAAAATACAAAATAGTGACTAATCTCTAGCATTAGAAGTACAAACCACAAACTAGTGAAAGCTAAAAAGGTCCTGCAGCTATGCTACAGGACTCGACGAATTGAATCTCATTTCCCCAATCAAAAACACCAAAACAAGAGCACAATGTTAAAACCAGCAATGCAAAGTTATGAGTATCAATCATGGAAAAGGTTTACATAGCATTGAAACATCAGTAATACGCATCACAACCAAAGAGAAGGATGCAATAAAGGGCCTAGAAATGATTTCAACCAAATCTAATACACTAAACTAAGATTGCAAATGATTGAATCACTCTGATGAAACAGAAGCTAGAGAATCAATGATAAAAGGGTTCCATAATCAAAATTTCAAGAGAATGAAAGCTGAAGAAATTACCTCAACGTCGTCATAGGTCCAGCGGTTGAAAAGCTTGACCTCGTTGGTGAGCTGTTGCTGCATCTCAGCGTCAATTTCTGCGACGGCGGCCATGGCTGCAAGATGAAACAGAGTAATGAGCTAACTCCACAAACACGAAAGCAGAGTACCGAGAGAGAATTCGGAGAAATAAGATCACCTGATATAGTGTAGCGTCGCGCGAATGAGAGAGAGAGAGAGACGACGGCAGAGAAAACTAAAAGCTTTAAGAGGACGAACGAAAACCCTAATATCACTCTTTTTATATACTTTGGAAATTAGGGTTTTGGGCTGTTCAAATGGGCTTCCATTTGTTTGTCCAATAAATAACCGGGGTAACGGTTTATTTTTGGTTAGCGGGTTTACTCGTGTGGACTAACATAGCATAATTATTAATATGATCTAAAATCTGATTAGTGAAATTCGAATCTTGTTATGGTTTAAGGAATGAATTTTGTGGATGAAATCATGAAAAAAAACGATTATATACAATGGACATATATCGTTTTTACTGTGTACATGAATTTATGGATTATATTTACAAAAATTGTAATGGATCAGTTTTTGAATTCAGAATTGATTTTTTGTTTTATTCTTTTACGGTTTAATATTAGTCAAGGATGATCGTCAAACCAAAAAGAAGCTGGTGTTTGCATAGGTAACAACAATATTATTGCAAGATATCAAAATTCCAAAAGGACATATCCTTGGTGATTGATGTACATGAACAGACTGATTTTGATTCCAAGCTACAGAGAAGATGAAGAAGAAGAAGAAAGGAAGAAAGATATACAAAAGAGAGAACTAGAGGAAGGGGAATAACAGATACTCTGCATAGAAGAGATTCCATATAAACCGATAATATTCTGAGATAGCTTCCTGCAACAACCAAAAGTTTCTACACTCCATTAGATACACACTCCAATGATCTTCAGTGATTAGATGTTTTAAGTTTGTACAAGTATTTTTACCTTAGTGTAGTTAGCTTTTTCTAGTACCCATGTCTACCAAAAAATCAACAACAGTGGTATTAGAGATTGGAAGAATTTGAAATGTGTCAAAATGCAGAAAATAAAGCATATAGTTACGACGTTTCTGTCAATATCTCAGGCTGGCAATACTATGTGAAGAGAAATAGCCAATAGGATGTATCTTGGGATGCTTACCTGGAAAATTAAGCCTGAAGCCAAGATCATGTGTGCAGGAATCATTAGGCTACCTCTGAAAACCTGTGTTGATTGTTAATGAATATGAGAATTAGTGATTCAAAGCTGCACACCGAGATAGCGAATAATATTATGCTAATATAGGTAGTAAATGGTATTCATGAGAATAACCAAAAGAATTGGAAGGAGGTGTGTTTACCTGAGGCATGTAGACAGCTAGTGATATGGCAGAAACATAGTTAACTAGCAGAAGTCCAGAACCGAGGAATGCAATATTTCTCACTCCAAGTTTTGTTGCCAGGGTTGATATTTGGAACCTATTCAAAATTAATCAAAGGAACAAGCATGATTAACTAAACATGCTTGAACAAACACATAAAGACGTTCCTCAACCAAGTTTGTTCAGTGGTCGTAACGTATATATCAAACGGAGCTGGTTAATCCAGGAAAAACTAGTAATTGCGTTTTGAAAAGACACCAGGATTGTATGGACCGAGACAAAGAGCGGTGAGAAAATGGTATTTGTGCAATTACTTACTTGCGATCTCCTTCAACATCAGGAAGATCTTTTGTAATAGCAATGACCAGCGCAAACAGTGTCACAAAAGATGTGATGAAAGCCACAGGTGCACTGCAAATACCGAATAAAGTTGAGTAATACATTGTCAGCTTCATTGTACTCACGATGAAATCAAAGAACAGCATCGCATATTTTAAAACTCTATCCATACAATCATGCAAAGTTCTCATTATTTCGACCTGTTTATCAAAGTATCGTGCATTTGACTACTAACCTCCACTGAAACGGAAGTCCAAGAGCAGCTCTTGTAGCATGGTAAACACCAAAGTTTAGAAGGAATCCTCGCACCTGGTAAGGAAACATCGATACAGTATATATGTTATTAAGAGATTCCAAGCCAAGAAAAATATCACATATGGTGATAGTTGAATTATTAGATTGAGTAACATAACACAGCCTTTACCGTTGCAATAATAAGAAATGCTGCAATTGGGAATCTTTTCATTCTCAATGGTGGAACAGAATAGATGGTTCCCAGAAAAAGACCGAGACAGTACAGGGATGTAATGAATGGACCAAAGTTAAATCCGACGACTAAAAGCCCTGCTATCGCAAAAAATACCACCAACAACCAGGCAGACTGCACTGATAGATCTCCTGCTGCTATTGGCAAGTATGGTTTGTTCACCCTGCACAAAAAGATAACTCAAATTCAATCAGAAAATAAGTCGGGTGATATACTGACTCAGAACTAGTGGTCATACTCAAGGTTGCAAGATTCCAAAATAATGGAAACTTGTAGATGGACATCAATGAACAGCTTATACAATTAGCATCATTGCTGCTTCATATTGATGCTACATTAAATTATCATAGTGACCAATGTACATATGCATTTAATGGTACCACATACTTGTCGATTCCAATGTCGTAGATCTGATTGATGCCGACTATATATCCATTCCCACATATAAGAGCAAGAAGACCTGAAAGTGCCTTGAGTACAAGACTCCATTTGATTAGATGAGTGTTCTCTATCAAAGCTCTTGCCACCAAGGCACTGCCATAAAAGAAAATTACAGTCAAGCTAAATGAAAGCAAAGAATATGAAAAGTCCCTTCATAAATCAAATACGCAAAAAAATACTAACGTGGATCCTAAAGCTGTTCCGCGGATCGTATGGGGCCTAAGAAATCTCCAGCAAGCATTTTGGAAACGGGAAATTCTATCCAGCACTGGATCAGAACCAGCAGCACCAACCTGAGAGCATGCCTGATAGTATCTACTTTTGTGAGTGACATTGCAAAAACGCACAAACACCATAGAATCAAAACTAATAATAGAACTGAGCAAGTCTTAGAGAAGCAAACATAAAATTTACAGATTCTACTACAAACATCCACCATTTCCAATCCTAGTATTCCTTAAATTTTCCAACTTTGTTTGATTTAACGAATTACGGAAGCTAATGCCACAATTAGTCGAGCTTATTAAACCACAAGTTCCAGATAAAGTATACAAAGGTTTGATCTTTACCATCTTGACTAAAAAAGTCAAAGCAACGGCAAATAATGAAAGAGAAAGCTCGAATGAAGTCATACCCGGATCGAGATTTTTCTATAATTAGTTGAAACAAATTTGGACCGCATTCTCGAAGATGATAAGCTTGTGAAGCGAACATCTTGAGGGAGGCTTATACACTTCCCAGCTAAATGCAGTGAAGGGCGAAGGTGATTAGAAGCTGCTGCTGAGAAACGAGGGGCCAGAGACGAGAACCGGACACGCGGTGATTGCGAGATCGAGAGTTCCATTGATGATGCCACCACTTCCACTAGCCAAGCCACACAAAAACAACTCTCTCTTCTTTACTCTGCTACTTTCATTTGTACGACGAAATTTGTTTTTGACTTGTGTGTTTGTGTTGTGTCCAATCCTTTTTCCGGTTCGGAAGAAGAAAGTACTGTAACAGACCGGAACGGTTTGCTAATAAATTGGTTCTTTTGGGTTAGAAAGATCTCGATTTCGGTTCAAAAAGGTTAAATCAGATTTTGGACTAGGACACAAATCATAATCAATTGATGAAGTACCGCAAAAACAAACAAATCAATTGATTAAGTTATACAAAATTGGATTACAATTGATGAACTCTAATATTTTTCAGACAGGTTAAAACAAACAATCTCGGTTAAAAGAAAAGAAAACAAACACACAATGTTAGCTTCAAGAGTTGAGTCTGTCTCAACAAAAGATGTTAAGACATATTGGGTACAGTTTCAGCTTGTGCTGTCGAAAAACCTTGAGAGCTCTTTGACAGTGCTTCAGCTTCATTAGAAGCACTAGCTTTTGACTTCATTGTCTCTTCATCCTCCTTATTGTCCATGACTATTCTCGATGGAGCTTCGGTATCAGTTTCAGTTGATTTCTTTGTCTCTCTATGATCTTCATTACTCATGGCATTAACTTCAACCTCAAAACCTCTGGTTGCTTCAGTTCTTCTCGAGTCTTTTGTCTCTGCACTCTCCTCCTCCTCTCTATCTTCATCCATGACCACAACTTCTGGAGCTTTGGTTTCAGTTCTCTCTGATAAATCATCTGCAGAGTTGTTATCTCCCTCTTTGATAAACTCACCGATTTCTAAAAGCTTCTGTGCTTTTAGTTCTCCTTCTTCATTAACATTGTCTGCTATCTCAGCTTCTGAAACTTTATTTGCAGCTACTTCCACCATTGCATCATCTACTTCTTTTGAAACTACTACATCTTCTGGAACTTCCCTTGCGGTTTGCTCCAGTGAACCAGCTTTTAAGTTACTCATCTCAGGTTTTTCTTTAGTCTCAGCTTCTTCTAAAGCTTTCTTTTCTGTACTTTCAGGTTTATCAGACTCCGAGTCAGTAACAATCTTCTTTGGTTTGATATCTAAAGGCCCCAGCTTTGCATCAAGTTCCTTGACCAGATTCGTTAGTGATCTTGCATTCCTGGCTTCAGACAGCCGAGTAGACAACTGCAATATACAAAAAAAGTCAAGTTTTAAGCTCAAGAAAGATTGAAATAGAGAAAAATGTATATGCTGGATGCTTCACCTGATGTATCTGTTCAGCTCGGGGTTTGAGATCATCGCGAGATGCTTCCTTGTAGATGCTCCGGAGAATGTACATCAAATGAGAGCTTAAATTATCTAAATAATGTTGTTGGAGCTCACACTGATGTACATCAGAGAGACAACCAACAGAATGAAATGGACAGTTCACAAGTTTCATAGGACATACGGTTATACAATGCCTATCCATTTCACGTCTCATTATACTCTCCGAGCAGTTTTGCTCACACGGAATGATCTTGAACGGGCAAACAGAATCATGATTCTCCATCTGATTCGCGCAGAAGACCGCAGTACAACCTTCGTTCTCACAGTTCATTGTTCTATACCCACAACTCAAGGCGTGCTTGGCGAGTTCTCCTTGTGTTTGGAACTTCATCTCACAATGAGAAGTGTTTTTAAAATCAACGTTTCTAAGCAAAGTCTGAGCAATGCCTTCTCTATGATCCGTCAACCAAAACCCGCTTATCTCCATCTCTTGCGCAAAATCATCGATGTTATCTTCTCTCCTCTCGCTAAGCATCCAACCGGAGACCCGGCTGAAGAGGTTACGCTTAGAAGTGGCGAAATCATCGATGAAATCAGATATAATGTCAAAAGGATCATGAGAAGCTTCAATCTCCGAACCACCTTGAAGAACAATGTGTTCAGCCACGAAGCTTTCGCTTCTACGAGTCATATAATCGATCATCTCTTTTCGGATGTCAGCAGCGACAGAACCTGGACTCTTGAAGATATCACCGGTAGTGTTGTCGACACAAGCGGTGGCTAATCCAGGGAGAAAAACCTGAGCAATCTTGTGAACTACTTCTGTATCGTAAAGATCACAGTGAAACGAAGGTCCTCCTTCTTTCTGATCTTCGATACTCTCAAGATCCGTCACAGGAGGATCCATTGGTGTATATATCAGAAAATGTCTGCAGACAAAACAAAACACAATGAAGAACCAAGCATCGCTAGATCAGATCATAAATATGCATCGCATTGAATGAATTAAGTAGACACAAAACTCCATAAACAAACACCCTTAATAAAAAAAAAGCTCTACTTTTTAATTGAATTCAGACGAAACAACTCTTAATTCCGATCAAAGCTACCATCAAGATCCATAAATTTGAGGATTTTAAACAAAAGTTTCAAAATTGAGTCAGATTACAAGCAAAAATTCAACTGTTGGATTGGATTGGATTTGATAACAGAAGAAAAAACAAACATTACCCTAGAGAGAAGTCGTGTCTTAAACAGCCAGGAATGAATCGGAGCAGGGAACTAACAAACGCCTGTAAGGAGATCAGACGGCGAGATCGATCAAGGTGAAGGAAAGAAGAGAAGAGAGAGATGGAAGAGGCAACCTCCTCTGGTTTTGGCGCAATAAACGGAGTCTCTTTTTCTTTTTACCACAACTTTTTGGTCGCCTCTTCTTCGATTTAACTCTCTCCTTTTTTTTTTTTTTTAACCTTTTTCTCTTACAATTTTTAGTATTTTTTTACAATGATTTTTACTCAAGTGCATCACATTTTTACAAGAACCTAAATTTACCCTCCTTTCATCTCGAGCCAAAAAAACAATTCTAGAGAAAAATTGAAAATACCTTACTTTTTCTTATCTAATTTACCAACTCAATGAAAATATCTTTAAATTGAATAGATGAAAAAATAAAATAATAATCGAAATAGATGAATTAATTTATGAAACTTAGCTGTAAAGTATTATGACATGTTACAATACTAATAGGAACCATTATAACGATACTAAATAAATTTTGTTTATCATACAAATTAGGGTATGTATGTTAATGACGGTTTAATCAAAAAATCTAATAAACTTTGGTTTTAGATATTATTAATATTAAATTATTAACTGATAGTGCAAGATTTTTTTCCCGAAAGACGGAGGAGAGTAAATTAAACAAAGGCACCACGACCCTTGCCGTATCTTTGAATTTCTGATGGCGGCTCCGGAGGATGAATCTTCCGCTCACTCTCAATCATCCTCTGCCACCGAGGCGGCTCCTACGCCTCCTCCTTCCTCTTCCCCTTCTTCCGTCGGGGATCATTACCTCGCTAAGTGTATCCTCCGCCCTAGCGTCGTTCTCCAGGTTGCTTATGGCTACTTCCGCTCCCGTTCCTCCCGCGACATAGTTTTCGGCAAGGTCTTAGTTCATCCTTCTTCTTCCACTGATCTCTACCTTTTTTTTTGTATGGATTTGGATTCTGATTTGTTTCGTGGGTAATTGTTAAACATATACTCTCATTTAGGGATTGGGATTTTGATATGCGACTCGAGTATCTGCACTTGTTTCAATTTTTTTAGCTGTTTTCTTTGTTGAGGGCTTTGTAGTTGCGTCAGGATGTTATAAAAAGGTTTTGCAAAATTTTGTTTCAAATAGATGTATAGTTTGTAGAGCAGAGATCCAGTGAGAAAAGCTTATGTATTTAGTGCGTGCTAATGGTATGTTAAGTTTTGTTGCTTTATCAGTAACTAGAATGTATATTTTTTTTTTTTTCTCTTACCAGGAGACATGCATAGAATTGGTGATTATTGGTGAAGATGGTATTGTTGAATCGGTGTGTGAACAGAATGTCTTTGGAACAATTAAGGATTTGGCTGTCATACCTCAGAGTAATAAACTATATTCAAATAGTTTTCAGGTAAGCATTTTTACTTTTAGCCACGAAATAATCTATTTTTCTGATCAGGTATTTTACTTTTTTCAAATGGGTAACGACCGAGCTCTTGTTTTAGTGATAGGATATCTATGTGATTAGTTATGTTAACCATCTGTTATCTTTTTGTAGATGGGAAAAGACCTTCTCGCTGTTCTTTCTGATTCTGGAAAGCTGTCATTTCTCTCATTTAGCAATGAAATGCACAGGTTTCTTTCTCGTGTACTCTTATTTATCCCGCAAACCTAATGTTACCATGCTCATTTACTGCTGTCTGGTGTATAGGTTCTCGCCCATACAACATGTTCAACTTTCAAGTCCAGGTAACTCAAGGATTCAACTTGGAAGAATGCTCACAATAGATTCCAGGCACGTTTTCATTAACCATGATTTTTTTACTTCATTATCCTATTGATGACGTAGATATTACTTTTCCTGTATATTTTGGCCACTGCCCTTGTACTCACTCTTGGATTTTTTAGGAAATTGAATTGGGGGGTTCATGTTTTTTAGCCACACCTTACTGCTAAAGCTAACATTTTGTATCTTGAATAGCAACGAGTAATTTTGACTCCTGTAATGCATTCTGCAGTGGTCTCTTTCTTGCTGTCAGTGCGTATCATGATCGTTTTGATCTGTTTTCCCTCTCAACATCGTCTATGGGTGATATTATTCATAAGGTATTGATTTCTGCCACCAACTTCGCTATTTTTTTGTAACTTTAGTAGACAGCAGGGTTACCTTTAGTTGTGTGTCATGAGTGATATTGAAAGATATATTTAATGTCTTTAATTTAGAGGATTTCTTATCCTTCTGAAGACGGAGGAGGGAATGGCAGTTCTGTACAAGCAATATCTGGTACTATTTGGAGCATGTGTTTCATTTCTAAAGATTTTCATGAATCCAAGGAGTATGATCCTGTTCTTGCCATTGTTACAAATAGGTATGAATATGTTCAGTTTGAAAAGCTCTGTTCTCAGTTATTGTGCTTGCTTCATGAGAGTGTCTGTCATCCCAGGGTTACTTACAGTATTTTTTCTGATTGTATAGGAAAGGGTCTCTCATGAATGAGCTGGTTTTGTTTAGATGGAATGTCAAAGAGGAATCCATGTCTATAATATCAGAATATGTTGAACCTGGGGCTCTGGCACATAGTATTGTCGAAGTTCCTCGCTCCTGTGGATTTGCCTTTCTCTTTAGGGTTGGTGATGCGCTCTTAATGGATCTTAGAGATCCTCAAAACCCTTGCTGTCTGTTTAGGACATCCTTAGATCTTGTTCCCGCTTCATTAGTGGAAGAGCATTTTGTTGAAGAGTCGTGTCGAGTACAAGATGGTGACGATGAGGGTCTTTTTAATGTTGCTGCATGTGCTTTGTTAGAGCTCAGGGATTATGATCCCATGTTCATAGATTCTGAAAGTGACATTGGGAAGTTGAGTTCTAAGCATGTCTCTTCATGGACTTGGGAGCCGGAAAATAATCTTAACCCTCGGATGATTATTTGCTTAGATGATGGTGAACTTTTCATGTTTGAACTCATATATGAGGATGATGGGGTTAAAGTAAATCTATCAGAATGTTTATACAAAGGTTTCCCATGCAAGGAAATTTTATGGGTCGAAGGTGGGTTCTTGGCTACGTTTGCGGAAATGGCAGATGGAACGGTTTTCAAATTGGGAACTGAAAAGCTACATTGGATGAGTTCCATACAAAATATTGCTCCGATCTTGGATTTTTCGGTTATGGATGACCAGAATGAGAAACGAGACCAAATATTTGCTTGCTGTGGTGTAACCCCTGAAGGCTCTTTGAGAATTATTCGTAGTGGCATTAATGTAGAAAAACTTCTGAAAACCGCGCCCGTTTATCAAGGAATAACTGGTACTTGGACTGTTAAAATGAAGCTTACCGATGTATACCATTCATTTCTTGTTTTGTCATTTGTTGAGGAGACCAGGGTTTTATCAGTTGGATTAAGTTTTAAAGATGTCACTGATTCAGTTGGTTTCCAGTCTGATGTTTGTACCTTGGCATGTGGGCTTGTTGCTGATGGTTTGTTGGTTCAGATTCACCAAGATGCAATAAGGCTGTGCATGCCCACCACGGATGCTCATTCTGATGGTATTCCTGTTTCTTTACCATTTTTCTCGTCGTGGTTTCCAGAAAATGTCAGTATCAGCTTGGGTGCAGTTGGTCAAAATTTGATAGTTGTCTCTACGTCTAACCCTTGTTTCTTGTCTATTCTTGGGATCAAATCACTATCATCTCAGTGCTGTGAAATCTACGAAATTCAGCGAGTAACATTGCAGTATGAAGTTTCCTGCATCTCAGTTCCTCAAAAACATATTGGAAAGAAGAGATCCCGTGCTTCTTCCTTGGATAATAGTTGCAAAGCTGCGATTCCTTCTGGTATGGAACAAGGCTATACGTTTGTGATTGGCACACATAAGCCTTCTGTTGAGGTCCTCTCCTTCTCAGAAGATGGTGTTGGTGTACGAGTCCTTGCTTCTGGGTTGGTATCGCTAACAAATACAATGGGAACTGTTATTAGTGGATGCATTCCTCAAGATGTAAGACTCGTGTTAGTTGATCAACTTTATGTCCTTTCTGGGTTGAGAAATGGGATGCTGCTCCGTTTTGAATGGCCTCCTTTTTCACATTCATCCGGGTTTAATTATCCAGATTATTTTAGTTACTCCAAAGAAGAGATGGACATTGTTGTGGGGAAAAAAGACAATTTACCCATCAACCTTCTGTTAATTGCCACCCGACGCATTGGCATCACACCTGTTTTCTTGGTTCCATTCAGTGATTCACTGGATTCAGACATAATAGCTCTTAGTGATAGGCCATGGTTGTTACAAACAGCTCGACAAAGCCTTTCATATACTTCCATCTCATTCCAACCTTCTACTCATGCAACTCCTGTATGTTCGTCTGAATGCCCTCAAGGAATTCTTTTTGTTTCAGAGAACTGTTTACATCTGGTAAGTATTCTATTTTACAAATTTTAACTTCAGGTTTCCACGGACCATTTTGTTAGGCTTTGGAAAAATATATGCAATTCCATTGATCAGTGGTCAATGTTTTGATATGGTTTACCTGAAAATAGTTATCAACTGTATTTGCTAATTGCTTGCATCTATAATTTCGTAGTCTTATACAGGATAGACAGTTGTGGGAATATGTTGGAGCTATTATTTGGGTCTGGCTATGATCGCCTGATGTATATGCTTCTTTTGTAGGTGGAGATGGTGCACAGCGAGCGGCTTAATGCGCAAAAGTTTCACCTTGGAGGCACCCCGCGAAAGGTTATCTACCATAGTGAAAGCAAACTATTGATTGTGATGAGAACAGATCTGTATGATACGTGTACGTCTGATATATGCTGTGTGGACCCGCTCAGTGGGTCAATCTTATCATCTTACAAGCTCAAACCTGGAGAAGCTGGAAAGTCAATGGAGCTTGTACGTGTGGGAAATGAGCATGTCCTTGTGGTTGGGACGAGTTTGTCTTCTGGTCCTGCTATACTACCCAGTGGTGAAGCCGAAAGGTTGGAATTCTGGTTCTTAGCCACTTTTTAACTTGACCTTGTAGTGAAAGTGGTGACTGATGTAAGACCCAATTTGTACTGACTGTGTGTCTACCTTTGAATGCCTTTTTACAGTACAAAAGGACGATTAATCATTCTCTGCTTAGAACACACTCAAAACTCGGATAGTGGCTCAATGACAATTTGTTCAAAGGCTGGTTCGTCTTCCCAACGTACATCACCTTTTCGTGATGTTGTGGGATACCCAACAGAACAATTATCAAACAGTAGTCTTTGTAGCAGTCCAGATGATAACAGCTATGATGGAATCAAACTTGATGAAGCTGAAACATGGCAGTTCAGATTGGCCTCTGCAACCACTTGGCCGGGTATGGTACTTGCAATCTGTCCATACCTTGATCATTACTTCCTCGCATCTGCTGGCAATGCTGTAAGCCTCACTTTGATTATCTATAGTTTTGTGCCAATTGTTTAACATGTTAATCTGCTAACAAAGACTATGGTCTTCAATAGTTCTATGTATGTGGTTTTCCGAACGATAGTCCTGAGAGAATGAAGAGGTTTGCGGTCGGAAGGACTCGTTTTATGATAACATCTCTGCGCACATACTTCACTAGAATTGTCGTTGGTGATTGCCGTGATGGTGTTCTATTTTATTCTTATCATGAGGTTTGTTCTGTTGTCACTAATGAATATTACTTTCTGTTGTTTCTTTCTTATATGTCTTCTGATTTCTTTGCCTACTTGATTTTGGCTAAAAATGTTTGAGATTTTTTTTTTTCCATGTTACTGAAGGACTCGAAGAAACTTCACCAAATATATTGTGATCCAGCGCAGAGGTTAGTTGCTGACTGCTTTCTAATGGATGCCAATTCTGTTGCTGTATCTGATCGCAAGGGAAGTATAGCAATCTTGTCTTGCAAAGATCATGCAGACTTTGGTAAGAAGCGCTTAGCCTTTTCTCATGAAGCTCAGATATTACTCTCTTTTCACTCTTCCATTTCTCAAGTTTAGCTTTTATCGAACAATGTTCACTACAATTTAAAAAGTGTGATCTAGTAGATTATAGATACTAGATTTATTAGTGTCCAAATAGTACTTGCTGTATCAGCCAGTCGGCAAACCCCCAGCCGATCGTGATGATCACAGTTGGAGGAGTATGCAATATTGTTTAATATGCTGCAGAACATGTAGCTTAGTTCAGATGTCAAAGATGGAAGTACCAACGTCATTTAAATTGATTGCTTGATAGTAGGACTAAATTTAGTATCTAGTCTTGGCTGATCTTCCTTGTTCTTACGAATCTTTTAGGTGCTATAAAACAAACCTGTTATAGAGGCTAATTTTTATGATTCGTAAGTATTTGCTAACTGAAAATACCTTGTGATGATCCAGAATATTCAAGTCCGGAGTCCAACCTGAATCTAAACTGTGCTTATTACATGGGCGAGATTGCCATGGCTATCAAAAAGGTAAATCCTAGACTTGCAGCGAGCATTACACTTTATAATAATTGAAAAGGCTAATTCTGCTATCTTAATTGCTTTCTGTTCACGCAGTGGTTAACCAATATATATATATATATAGATGTCAATTCTTTTCTGCTTGGCCCCGCCTTCTTAACAGGGTTGCAACATCTATAAACTTCCAGCTGATGATGGACTGCAGAGTTATGGTCTTAGTAAAAGTATTGGCACAGCTGATGACACTATCATAGCAGGCACGCTATTGGGAAGTATATTTGTATTTGCTCCTATTACAAGGTATGATTTGAATATCTGACTGTAAGACATTGCTAGTTTATGGCATAAGTAATACGTAGTTTTGAAAATATATTGCCTTGACCTTATTTTCCACCAAATAGAGGCTTTTTTTGTCTTGTGTAATACTTAGTTACCCTTAAACTTGCACCAGAAAATTCTGTTTGTGCTTATTTTCCTTGGTAAGTTCAATGACTGATCACCAATTTCTGTAGTGAGGAATATGAGCTCTTAGAAGCTGTCCAAGCGAAGCTCGGGATCCATCCGCTTACTGCTCCTGTTCTTGGTAATGATCATAAGGAGTTCCGAGGTCGAGAGAATCCGGTTAGTGAACCAGTAAAGTTCTAATTTTCTATATGTGAGAATAATATTATGTCTAAGAGCCGAGTTCACACTTCAATGTTTGCATTCGGTGGGACTTTAAATGTTTGTGTCTGTGGGCACGAAAAGAGTGCTAAAAAGCTAACTCTTATCTATTATTGCTAGTATGATACGTAACTTTTCACTTGTTGCAGTACCAAGCAACAAAGATATTGGATGGTGACATGCTTGCTCAGTTCTTGGAGCTTACAAATAGACAGCAAGAGTCAGTTTTATCGACACCTCCGCCATCACCAAGTACATCAAAAGCAAGTTCAAAACAACGTTCTTCTCCGCCTCTCATGCTACACCAAGTTGTGCAGTTGCTTGAGCGTGTCCATTACGCTTTACACTAGGTCATCCTCTTTGCAGCCTGCTTTCTTACCGAGGCTTGCAATTAAAGGGTGGCAGTTCTACGATTAACGAAAACTCACTAATTTGATCTGGTGCGTAAATGAGTCGAAAATCTTTTTAGCTGGAATCTATATATGGAATTTTTAAATTAATTGGTAAAGAAGCAGTGAATATTGAATATTGAATGTTTACAAGCTTATCGACATAGGATGCAAAGAGTTGGAAATACCCAGTCTCAGGAGTGAGGACCTGCCTTGTGTACTTGAGGGCAACAAGTCTAACGACCAATCCTCTTTCTCCCTGCAACATTTTGTAGGGGAGGATACTTCCCCTGTGTACAGAAGTTGATGAGTGAAGTGGGTTTTCTAGTGCATAGGACTCGGTTTCATTGTGTATATAATGACGAATTACCAAATAATTCTCCATCTCTGTAATTTGGTATAAAACTACGATTTCTACTGTGCAAGTGAACAAATTTTGAAACTGGCGTTGCAGATAAATGGGGAATTCAATAGATGTAAAAGTAACTAAGAGAATCCCTATATTTAATCTATATAATAATAAGTAATAACAATCTGAATAAATGCCAACAATAGTTGCAATTTTTAGTTGTATTTTTTTGTTAAATAATTTTTCTATATAATAACAATCTGAATAAATGTTAACAATGGTTGCACTTTTTCGTCATACTTTTTTTTTTTTTTGACAACAGCTTACAAGATCAGCTCAAATGAGCCAATTAGTAGGAAAAACGTTTACATAGATAGTTTGTTGCGACTCTGCTCTAGCACGACGTGCCAACTTGTCTGCCATACCATTCTGTGAACGGGGGATCAAGACTAAAGAGAATGACAGGAATTCTCCCTTATCTATCTCAATCTCGTCTAAATATGTTCTGAAAGCGGGCCATTCGGAAGGCGAAGACACCATCTTCACCAGGTCAGAATAGTCCGTGAGAAAAACGACATTCTCATTATCCGCTCCAATTCATTGTCCAAATAAGAGCTTCCACTTCTGCATGGAGAGGTGACAAACAACGGCGAATGTTAGATGCACCCATAGTAGGAGATTCCCTCTCAGGGGAAATGCAATACCAACTTGTGCTAGTGAATTGGTCGGCACTACCAACCTCGGTGGGTTTTCGTCGTACTTTTTCGTTAAATAATTTTTAATATTTCTTTTTTAAAAAATGTCTATTGCATATGTTCATTGTAAAAATGTGTCCTTTACAAGTAAAAAAAATCATATGGTTGTTTCTGTTCATTTTAGAATTGTGTCTTTTCACCATATCTTACTTAAAACTTTTTGTTCTAATAGTTATATTTATGTTATGTCTTTTGAACTGTATCTTCTTAGATAACCAACAAATCATTGTTCGCTAACACAAATTTCTATTTCATGTTGAATCTAAATAATATGAATTTTAATATTCAATATCTAACATTATTCTATAATCTAAGTAAAGATTTTAGAAACGATAACAGTAATATAGAAATTTAATTAACTGTAAAGTTGCGTTTATTTATAGTAACTCTTTGTAAAATATGTGTTTTTTTAAGATTGAACTATTTAATATTTTATTTTTAGAAGTATATTTTTATTATAATTATTGGTTATATTAAAATTAATTTATTAGAAAACTGCATTTACTTATTATAATCATTCATTTGATATTCTCACTTAGGATCACTTCTTCATGATATTTGTTTATGAGTAATAGAAATATCAATAACTATTATGATGCTTGTTATTCTTTAAATATTTTTTTATAAAATATTTTATACTTATAATATATACAAAAGATTTGATAAGATAGCTCGATTCATTATGACTTTTTATTTAATATTTTTTAACTTAGAGTTGAATCTTTTTCTAAAATATATATTTTTTTTTCACAACTGTGTTTTTGTTTTTATTATTCAGCCAAATAGTCTAGCCAATATTTTACATGCAAAGAAATAGATAAGTCCACTAAAACAAAAAGGCAAAGCCCAACAAGAGAACCTAAACAGAAGGAAAGCTTTTGATACAACACAAAGGGCACGTGGCTATTGTAAAACGGGGTTGGAAGACACGTGGGAAGTGAAGGAGGTCGGAAAATCTCCGATCACCGGAAGTTGTTATGTCGCCAGAAAGCTTGAAGTCGATCGATCTCAATCGTCGCCCAACAGTGTAAACGATACCACCGATGTCGGAAAGATAGCCAACCACACGCCACCGTAAAGATGAAAACAGTGCTGGACGATAAACCGGACATCTTCTCTATAGAAGCAGGAGAATCATACTCACTGGATACAATCCAGCAAAACAAGAACGATTGAACTTTCTCTCTCTAAATGATACGAGAGAGAAGAGAGAAAGTTCCGATCGTTTTTTTTAAAATATTTTTTATTATAAGTTTATTTTGATGGTTGTGTTTTTAAAACTCATAATGATATTTAATAGTTATGCAGTTTTAACCCTAGATCATTTTTAGTTTTATTATTATACATATATTATCAAACTGTTTTATTACTTTCGAACTATTTTATAATATATAATTCTAAAATTTGAAATATAATTTAACAGTCACTACTGGTTTGCAACTCTTACAGCCTTGTTCAAATGGTTGCTTCTCAAAATTTTAGAATTTTACAAAAATTGGGGGTTTGTTACAACAAAATCTCAGGCTAAGGTACTGTCTGCATACTCCATCGCCCTCTGTTTCACGTATTCGACTCTCTCTTCGTCACCTACAGATTTCTCATATTCCAAGTACTTCTTGAACAAGAACTGAGAACACACAACACAAAATAGTTTAGAATCCATAGTAATCAAAAACACTTTATGAAACAGATCTAGAGAACAGGCTGTTTCGCACCTTCATCTTCTTAGGAGGCAAGCTCAAGCTAATGGCTCTCTCGAATAAAGATCTAATTACATCCACTTCTCCCAGCCGGATCTCCTGTACAAGACAAACATGAGATTACAAGTTAGAAATGCTACAAAGATGGCAATGAAACATAAACTTTGGAGAAGCGGAATAAACAACGAACTTGGTCCAGATATACACTCCACAAGTCTGTTCTTTTCGGGTATTCCCTAAGAACGCCTTCAAATAGTGATCTCCCTCTATCCGCAACTCCACATTTGAACTCAAGGATAGCAGTCTGTGATATGAACTTAATGTGCTTATGGCGTGGAAGACATAGCAAGGCACGATTCACAACGGATTGAATGCCTTCCTCGTTTTGTTTTAGAGAACTTTGTATTTTCCTTGACCAAATCTACAAAATAAACCCGTCAAATACAATTGGTTAGAGTGACGAGCCAAGCCTTGCTTTGAGAAGATAAAGATCAAACAGCATGTACCTTGCAAGATTGCTTGAACTTCTTAATCATCTCATCAAGCAGCTTATCAGCCAATTTATGTTGCTCTGTTCTCTCATACACGCCCAAGAGTGCAAGGTAAACTTTTTTGGGGTCACAGTATTGACGGGCCCTCTCAAACACTTTCTTAACAGCTTCCTGGAGATGAGAAAAAAAACGAGGGTTAAGTAGTAAGTAGCAATATATAGCCTATTACTGGTAACATCTAAAAAGCGTTTGCAGGCGTCTTCTATCTACCTCTGGAGGACTTCCATGTTCATTTTCCAAATTGAAGTAAGCAACCCATATGTTTAGCCTTTCTTCTTCCTCACGGATATTTATAGTCCTCAAAGCCCTTCAGTAGAAATTAAGTATAAGACAAGATAAGCAAAATGAATAACACACTTAAACTTAAATGCTTGACCAAGAAGATTTAGATCCAGACTGTTATATGATTATGTAATATTTATAGGTCCCAAAAAACAGTTTCTGCCCTAAACCTGTATCAGTTAGTATCCCCTTGAATGATACAGAGTAGTTAGGAACAAGTACCTCTCAGCAATTGACCTGGCTTTCTCAATATCAGCCAAGCTGAGCATGAACGCCATATATTTTATCCAGACAAAGCTGCTGTTTGGAGAGCTTCTAACCAATTTCTCAAACTCATCAGCACTCTCAGGTGCATGATTCTCCAGCAATCTTCCTTCAGCAGCTTGTATTTTTTTCTCTCTACACAAGTAGATTTTCTCAACGTGAGTTGAAACCAAATATATATAGCATCTTGGTTTTTTAGTGAGGAACTAAAGAAATAGCCTTATTGAGGAAGTAAAGAATTAGCCAACCTTTCCTCCCTGTCTTTTTGCTTTTCCCTTCTCTTGCTCTTTTCATCTTTATCAGCTCCCTGTAGTTTTCCATGATTCTGACCGTTGTCAATGTCCGTCTCCTCAATGTCATCAAGGTCAACCTCAAGCGGAGGGATAGAAGCCCTTGACTCTACTTGAGCAAGAACCACAGAGGTTCCACTATGTTTTCCAGCGCTTGTTTCCTGGAACCCAAAATCACTGACTGCTACAAGTACTCCTGACTTCGGATCATTGATTGGATCACATTCCATGCTTGTTTCATTAGCATTCTCTTCAGAAGGTGGCTGTGCGTCGACATCATCACCACTCATAAGATAAGAACTCTTCATGCTGAGCGATATACGTTGCTTTTCCTCGTCAAGCTAGAGCAAACGCCAAAATGAAAAGGAACATTACTAAATATTCCATAGTAACAGAGATCACAAAAAACTATGTTCAAGTTAATTTCCCAGATAATAGTTACTGGGGTCCTAGCATAAGGCTAAGAGGAAACTATTTATGACAAAAGCCCACCTACCTTCAAAATTTTTGCGGTGACGCTCTCTCCGGCCTTATATCTAGCTTGTATATTCTCGATACCATCATCGGAAAGCTGTGTTTTGTGACATAATCCATCCTACAACAAAACAAAAGGTAGACAGCAATGAAATAATTATTGCCAGTCTGGTTACTCTACTAGGATGATTTGAAGCAGCATACAGTTTGGAAATAACAGATTTTAAGGAATACACAAAACTAGATCTTTACCATGCCAGTTTGACCAATGGTAATGAATAAGCCATAGGGCTCCACACGTTTGATTCTCCCAGAAATCATATCTCCAACGTGGAGTTTCTTCAAGTCATAAGACTCAGATTTTGGCTGCCCACCAGCATTTATTGTCTTCAAAGTGACTTCTATCCGCTTAGATAAAGGCTCCACATTTAAAACCCTACAATGTATATTGGTAAGAGAATAACATAAAGTATATTATAAAATATCTATTTGACAGGAAGTCTGCATTACCTGCCAGTTACAAGTTTTCCTACTGGGAATTCCTTTTCGGGATCCTTAACAAAACTATCACATAGATTGGAAAGTAGAACTTTTGCCTCGACTGTCCTTGAAAGTATAATAAAACAACCTTTCGACATTGTATTTTTGACATAACCCTGTGAAAGTTCGATGTTAACATAAGTTCTACCATGAAAGTAATAGATTGCAAAGTCATAGTTATTAAGCCAAAAATACCTGGACGCCCATATCAGGAGAAAGATCTTCAATCCTCGCGAAACGCTTGCAAACATTGTCACTGCAAATCATAAGGTTAATACGTTAATTAGAAACACTTTGGATAAAAAATTTACAAACATGCAAATTTCAAGTTCAACTAAAGTCAATACAGAGAGGAAATCCCATTAATATTCCATACAAAATTGAAAACTGACGAAACAGCCATGAATTGAAAGGCTGATGATGAGCTTTTACCAGCACTTTATTTAAACTCAAACAGATATAACCCATAATAAAAGCAACAGAGACAGTAATGCGTGTTATAGGCAAAAAAAATTACTTATTACTACAATCTTCTGAGAGATGGTCAGAACTCATGCCATCTAGTGATTTCCGTAATGAGAGTTCAATTTGCCAAGTCCCTTTACTAGAACTGCTGATTTCTAAGACCTTGCATTTCACAAACTGGCCTTCACGGAAACCATCTAATGGATTGGGGACCCATGAATCATTGATTTCAGTAAAATGAACTCTCCCAAATACATAAGGACCTATTTGCACACGAATTCCACCAACACCAGGAAGTATCTTAGAAATTCTTCCACCCAGAATGTCTCCTTCATGAATAAAAAGAGTACCATCATCACAAGGAATGCTACTGTCTAGTTTATCCATTTTGCTGCCTACACCATTGGCGATGCTTTTGTGGATATCAGGTAGTGGACGCTGAACCAACCGTAATGTTTTTTTCTCTTTATTGTACGTCAAAGCATAACCTGAAACAGCTTTACCAATCGGAAAACGCCTTTCAAACTCCTCAAGTTCATGAGCTTCGGATGCCGTGTCTAAAATGAACAAGCGTGCCGTCACGTTGCGAGATATTGCTAACCAAACCCATTCCTTATCCACTTTGTAGACATATCCACTGACACATTGTCCAGCAGAAAATTCAAGTTGTTCACTCTCTTGTATACCTTTCAACTCACTGGAATCTGCTTAAATTGCAACAACAAAAAAGAAAGACGCGGAGACAATATTATTGCCTTGTGCGAGCAAAAACTTCGTATGTAATTTTTTCACACAAGCATACTTGTGACACAAATGCATTATAAACATTGGTTATTGGTTTTTTTCTCGCAAACATAATAGCTAGCAAGGGCATCTTAAATAAGACAAATTAAGTAGAACACATTTATTTACACTATCCAAATGTTGCAATCTTTGCTAGAATAGACTACCAAAAGAATTAATATTTTAAACCCTAAGGGCATGTGATTGTTCTGCAATATATATTCTAATCTGAGTCAATGGTCTAGGTAAAAAATTTCAATTCTCTTTGGATTACCTCTAAGGATTGCAGGCTTTACAGAGAGCTCCCAAAGTTGACTCTTCTTAATATCAGTATGACACGGTTTTGCAACAACCCTTGCAGACACTGATTGCCCGACTCTGAATTTGGCAAAAGGTTCTTCACTTGTACTAACATCATTTACCTATTCAACCAAGATTTGAGACGTATAAGCAAAATCTTAGTCCACCAAGTATTAAAGAACGAGTATTACAATCTAAAATGATAATGGTAAGCAACACAAGAATCACCTCAGTTATATGGATTCTTCCTCGGAAACTGTGGCCAAAGTTTACTCTAAGTTCAAAAGGCTTTATTTCAGTAATCTGAAAAGTATAAGTATATTAGTACGAGGCAGCAGAAGGTATTGTGGCATAAACGCAACTAAAATATATCTACTGTCGAAGACAACGTTGGTAGTGGCCAACCAAATTTTTTTTCTTATGGTGTACCTTCCCAAGAACAGGATAATTCATATAAGATCTTTCAGTTTTGCTATGTCTAGTTTCAAAGTAATTCCTCCATAGATAATATCTACATTCTGCTGATGTTACAATTTCTACTGCAACAAAGAAAGAAAGACTTAAGAAGAAAGGGCGATAGTAACCTCAGCGTGGACAACAGAACCAACTTCACAGCTGGATTTCTTCTTTGCCTTCTTAGAACGGGAAGTCTCAGAAGTCCCGGAAACAGAGTCAAGAAGTAAAAGCAACCTCCCAGAGGATAAAGGGTTTTGCACAGCCTCAACAGAAGCAACAACACTGCCCATAGAAAATTAATCAAAAATTTAGCTACCATTTTTAAGTAACTACACCAGTAAGGATAGCTATATATATATTGCCAATAATAGGTACATTGAGTAGATAAAATATCAACTGCCACTGTAAGTAAATACAAATTCACATTTTTTTAGTTTAATCAGGCACGAGATTGGTAACAAAATGGATGAATAGCACGCTCACCTTTGTCCAGTGGAAAATTGTTTCACTGGCAACTTCTGTGTGTTATAGTCTGATACTGATGCATATCCTATAGTGTAATCATGCTCTGGAATCGACAAAACCTGGAAAACAAGGGCAACTCTGAGTAACATGCACTAATTATTAACTTAATGCAATTATATACTTACCAAGTTTTGCTCCTTCACAATATCTATGCACTAATTATTAACTTAATGCAATTATATACTTACCAAGTATTGCTCCTTCACAATCTCTACAACAGCACTGACCCTCTGGTGGACTTCAAGTTCCTTGGAGATTCCTCTTTTACGTTTCTGAAGCAAAATAAGATATAACTTGTCATAAGGCAGCTAAGATCAGCGTCACCATCCACTGTAGCCTAATTTGGACTTATGTGAATTACGAAGTACATGCAAGAAAACTTGATAAAACAAAACTTGGCCAGAGTATATATATCATCTTAGAGTGAAACCTTTTTTGATTGACTGTTGGAGACCTCCTTATTTAAGTTGTTTATGAGCTCAGGCCTCAAAGACAAATCGACTAGTCTCTCTGCCCTAGAAAGATCAAGAACAACTGCAGTGACAACAGACCCGGGTACCAAAGTAGCTCCACCCACTACAAAAATAAGCCATAATGCATCAGACAAAGATTATGTACAGATGTGTTTATCAAATACAAATACAATACATATGAAACTGAACCTAGAAACAGATTCTTTTGTCATACAAAATGACTTACTATGATGCTGAGGTATAAAACCAAGGACGTTATTAATATTTTTAAAATTCACCACCACACCCAGATCATTTTGTTCCTGTATGGTTCCCTTCATCAAACCCCCAATGGAGAATTTCTCAACCCAGCTACACTCACTTTTAGTAATATCAGATGACTGCAGGTCTAATATCTGGACATATAAACAGTAACAGTTTAGAACAAAATCCTTCTTAAAAAATCACATGCGAAATTCCCTGACACGAGCTCAAAAAAAATGCAATATATAGTTTCATTAATTTTTTTAGGCCAACAAAATAAAAGGTACGTCACAAGAACACCACCTTCTCATCCATGAGGAAGTACTCTTGGACAAAAGAAGCATCTACAGATGCGCAAGATGACTGTTTCAATGAAAGAGTTATCCTACTTTTTTCTTGATTGACCTGAAAAACATTTTAAATGATCAAGACCTTATAACATCTTCAACAAAATGAATATAAGGCCCTGAGTCAGCGTTCACATACATCAACTATATTAGCCCGAACCGATTGTCCAACAAAGAAGGATTCTGACAGATCTGCCCTGGGTTCGTCAATTGCCTTGAAAAAGAAAAACCAACAAATTTCAAGAAACAAAATATGCCAACAAACATTTGACAGAAAATGTATAGTAAAAAGCAATCCACCTTGCTTCTTGGGGCGAAACCAGTCAGACGACCAAGAAAACGGACAAAGCAGCCATTTTCAATCAAGTTACAAACATAACCCTGTATATGATCATCAAAAATAAATGTGAGTTTATTAACGAATTCATCCACACAGAAACTACTATTTAAAAGAGGCAACTACTCACATGAACCACTGAGTTTGGCTGGAGCTGGTTAAATTCCGAAGGAAGCTCTTCAGCTAACTTTATAAGAGAATATTTTGAAGAGAGGGCCAAGTTGTTGCCGTCAATGTCTACATTAAACAAAAAATATTACTCCCTATAATAAGCACGTATCATCAACCACTAAAATAGTTAAATTGCAAAATCATCTCTGCCTTCCTGGAACTAGATGGGTCAATTTGATTAGTTTTAGATACTATACAATGAGAGATGACGCTGAATTAACAATCACTAGGGGAAAGAACTACTCTCATAAAAAGGTTTTTCTCTCTCCGATCCATCAGCATCCACAGAGAGGTAAATAAAAAATCTACCATTGTGAAGTTTAGACAGTCTACCTCCTTTAAATATGTGAAGGATATATACATGAAGAATTTGCAAGAATATTAATAAACATACCTAGTACCAGCAGCTTATCAAGCTCATATCCAGGTCTTAAAAGTGACCTCATTAATTGTGCTTGCTCTACATCACAAAGAGCAACTCAGAAACAGATGAATAAAAGCAAAACCCAAAATGAACGCTTGTGTGGGTGAAAACACATACCATGATGATCAGCTAAATGTTCAGCAGAAATTGTACCCTTGAGAACTCCTTTGGATTTAACACGGACAATGACTGCCTGACTAGTTATACTATCAATTATCCCAGATACAATGCTACCTAACTTGATTGAATCGTCTTCAGAAACACTGTCACAAATGATTTACACAAATGTGAGCAACATAATTTAATGATATTAAGGCAGCCTTAATGGCAAGATGATTATCAGATTAAAAAGTAAAACCTTGCTGGCTTTATCATCAAACTAAGGGTGATCCTTCGAGAACCATGAGCCGCACTGGTTACTCTACATTTGACAACCTCTCCGACATGAAACACGGAATCTGGATCACTTCCAGGCTCTAAACCAAGTTCAAATCTGCTTAATTAAAGTCAGTATAGCATATTAGTTTAAGACCATCAAAATAGAAAAACTTAACCAAAGCCTTTATGATGGGAAAAAATCCTATGTACTATATCACAGAATAAAGAATCCAGAACTGAAAATATAACTTTATCATCAGAGCAGTTGACAATGTTGGTTCAGTTCCCCATGTAGGGAAACAGTAGTTGAATTACAACAAAAGAGAGTAGCAATGACCTGGGAACAAATCCTTGCACTCCATTATAAAAGCGAACAAAGCATCCATGCTTTTCAATCTTTGTTATCCAGCCATGCGTCACTAGACCTTCAGTTGCATCAGTGTAAGAACCCAAAATTGGAAGTTTCGACTTCACCTGAAAAGAATAAACATTTCATCTTTACTGCATGAGAACAGAGTTAAAACGGTAACAACCAGAGTTGTTAATAGCAATAAAGTTTATCCACTCCTGACCTCCAAAACAGATACAAGTTTGAGACTAAATTCCCTCTATATATTTTCATCTATAGACAAGTGAAAATGCTTGATAAAGAAAAAACTTATATTCCATTTCCAACCATTTTTAAAACTTGATAAAGTGAAACCTAGAATCAGCAGATGAAAATAAAATAAGAAATTATATTAAAACGAGATGCAATTATCGCATATATCATAGAAATTATTTGGAAAGTTATAAGCGTCATCTAAACCAACAAAACTAGAAATCAAGGAATATGAAAATAAGCTAACAAAGTCAGATCCATTATCGTAAGAAAACTTACAAGAGTTTTTTTGTAGGTAACAGTTATTCTCTTTGACTTGCAGCCAAGCACACGGAATACTAATTCAGCTCCAACCTGGAAAAGAACATCATTCAAAGCTTATGCATGCTCAACAATATTGAAAATTAATCATGTACGATCAATGTAACATTGTAACCAACCTTGAATTTTTTCCTCGGCTTCGTAACTTCAAACTCAGACATATGCCGAAGTGGGCACATCGCTTTGAGACCACCGGGAAATTGCACAATGGCACCAAATGAATCAACAGATATGACTTTGGCCTTTGTCACCATACCAGGCTTGACATCTGAGTGGGAGAAAACTGGACCTTCAAAGGCGCTTTCCTGCTCAATTTAAAAACAACATGAAAAGAAAGAAACAAACAATTGTAAAACAGGAACAAAAACATACACGCACGATGGAGAGAGGTATAAACGTATGATTATGGAACAAACTACTGCCTGTTGGCAATTAGATTGAGGTTGAAATGAATAACTGGAACTAAAGAGCTATCTATTAGCACGCCTGGCAGAAAAAATACCTTTAGAGTCCCTATGGCCAACCCCTCCATCTGCTTAAGGCCGAGTATTCGAACACGGATGTGATTTCCTTCCTTATACTTCTTTTCCAGTTTCTTTACTTCATCTCCTGCGGCATCATATGTCTGCAATTACGGTAAATCTCAGGTTAACAAAGGACATCATAAGCTTAATCTTTTCAAAAATGAGAATAGCCCATTGGACATACGCTAACGTATGCTGGAGTTGATGCAGGCTTAGAAGGAAGTTCCAGAAGAAGGCCTGATTTATCAATACGAACTACTTTTGCTTCGTCGAATATGCCGCCGCTAGAAACATGCTGTAAAGAACCAATACAAATTTTACAAAAGTATTTTTTAGAAAAGAGCAAAGGCGATGAATCAATACAGGTACATCCACGACCACCAAACAGAGATCAATGCTGTCTAAGGTATCAGAGGCGATGAATCAAAATTGTAAGATAGTGGATGGTCATTCTATTCAAGCTTAAGTACGCAAAGGCTGTGGTAATAATCGTCGATCTAAGAAATACTGATGTTATATAATCACTGACCCTTTATTTAAACCTTAAGAGGTAGCTGTCAAACCAAATTTTCTCAGTCATTATATCTTAGTGGAAGCAAACGGAATAAGTAACTTACCAACGGAGGAGCCTTGTTACAAACAAGATGAGGGTTCAATGTTAAACCAACAGCTCTAGATGATGGATCGATAAACAATATTCTAGCATTAACCTGAAAAACATAAGGAGCATTTTATGCAAGTTAATCAAACGTAAAAAAATAAATCTTTCACTAAAGCATATAAAGCAAACTTTCAACAGTAGAGCGAAAGAAATTATTGCAGAATAAAGAGTGTTTAAGCGATATACCAGAACTATAGTAATCAAAGAAATCAAGCTGTGTTAAACATACAAACAGAAGGAATGTATGCATTAAGTACCAGTACTCAACATTCAGAACAATGAGATATATAACTTTGTACCTACAGCGTTAGGTACAAATCCGAATACAGTTTGATCTTAGACAACTGCTTTGAACAAGCCTCCTTTCAACTTAGGACATATAGAATTTGAATCTTGTTCAGTTTGGATTTATTAGATGTATGATATGATTCAAAGTCAATTTTCTAGCCAAAGACGATAGACCCTTAATTTTAATGATTTTCTTATACTGTTTTTGTTTGATTTGATTTGATTTAACCGAACTCAACACCCCTTACCTAGAATCCTTGCAAATAAGCACAAAAATTCTAACTACAGAAAAACAAACATGGAGGTGGGACTACAAGATCTGCAAACTATGATGAGATATATAATAGAAACACGGCATATCGAAAAATCAGAAAAGAGAGACACCAAAATGCATACCGTCTTATTCTGACTATACTCATCCTTCCAGCTTTTGTTAGACAATGGATTTTTTAGATGGAAGAGATCAACCTGCACATTCGATGAAAAACGTAACTCACATGTGTCAACAAGATTTTGGGTTAAACATGAAAGAGACAGTTCCATTTCAGGTAATAATGTACAAGATCAGGATCATTAGTAACTTACCGTTCCGTTAAAGTAAGTAAGAAAATCGAACAGTATCCCATTCTCAAGAACTGATTGCACACGAGCATTAATCATCATGCCGGGGATGAGAAGATCAAAGGACATGCCATTAAGATCCTTGGTCTGCAAAATGGTATTCATGTGGTTAAGGTTGTGTAAATTTAGGAACATTGACCCTGTATTTTTCAAAGGAATGTTCAAGGCATACCAGACACTTTGCCACTGAATCTGGGTCAGAATTAAGACGAATAATTTTACGTTCTCTATCGATCTTTGTAACCACACCCTGAATAAGCTGCCCAGTCTTCATTCCTGACTTCTGGTTTCCTGGAATATTCAGAAAAAGGTAAATGAAATTTTAAGAAGTCAGAAGCAGAACCAGAAAGCCAGAAAGTTCGTAAGAAAGATCAAAGGCATCAACAAGGTCTTTGAAAATGAATATGAGATTAGGATCCTCTAAAGTGTTTCCCTTAGTTGGACATAAATAACCAACTTTATCATAATGAATGATAATAGATAAACTGAATACCATTCCCCTGATGAAATCAAGTTCAAAGTGAGAAAAAGAGCTAAGAGGCCAGTGTAGTAGGTCAACCCAGTTTCTTACCATCATCGCATATTTCGATAAATCCTGTGATAGAAGGTAATCCAAAGTGAAGTATATAACCATGGTCTTCGACGCTTTTCACATTGGCAGAGAAAACCTGAACAAGCATTATGGAAATAAGATAAAATTAATTATTTTCAAAGAACACATATCAGCAATTAAAAACTGAGTTGTAGAGTACGACCCCAGTTCATTTGATACAAAATATATAGCTTAATTTATCAAAACCAACTAGCATATGCAACTTAATAAATAAAGTCTAAGCTCGATCCGACATGAACTCTCTCAACTCCTTTTGGCCCTTTGAATTGCTTTGGCTATGCCAATACACTTAAAATAAAAGTACCCGCAAATACATATGAATATCTTCAACAAAGGCAGAGCTCCCAAGTAGTACATAATTGTGAAATTAAAGGAAAGTGAACCATGTATTGACATACCATCCCTAGTTGAAAAGAATCAAAACTGAATCCCTTGTGCAATAAAGAAAGTCGCAATGAAAGCCATATTTTTCTTTTGCCCGCCTCCTTCGTATCATCATCTAATTGCAATACAATGCAGGGAACAAGCTGACCCACTGAAAAAATGTCTCCAAGGAGTTCATTTTCATCGTCCTGGTTTACAAAAAGAGGACCAACTCTGATTAGATTACAGAAAAGATAACGGAAAGTGGTCAAGATGACCATCGTACAACAAACACAGGCATTTATAGCCTATATCATTTACCTCAATCCCAAGATCTGTAAAATCTGACGCCTCACTTGCGCGGACTAATCCACGTAATCCTCCTGGAAGACTAATTACAATATCCTTCTGGTTTACTTCAGTAACAACTCCCCAAAGCTTCATTCCAGGGGAAATATTCTGAACATATATTTGCATAAACATCAGAAAGGAAAAGTAGAGATATGATCTGCTTAAGAAAAACTTCTAGGAGACATCATGCGTAAGTAGCAAAATGACATAGGAGGGAGCATAAACTGAAGAATGCACATGTGTTTAACACGCGTAAAACAGGCATGAGCAACTGATGTTAGAACTAGCGTCAGAGGACATTGATTCAGAAACTTAGTCACTGTAATTTAATGATACATCTACGGATCAGTATCTTGACTCAATCTAGGTTGAGGTAGTTTTCCAACAATGTTGATCAAACCATTAATTCTGAGGTTTATTCGTATGTACACTAACAATAGGTCTCTTAGCCAATTCTGACTAAAAAGAATCTTTTAGTGTCATCATGGTGGACACAGACATGAACATATAAAACAACTCAAACATATAAGACGGTTATATACCTTAGTGGTAATCTTATTGGCATATCTTGGCCTTTTGCCAGTAAGGCCGCCAAAAAGCAATCCCAAATCGTCTGCATCGTTAGGGATTTTCTTTTTTTTAGACTTTCCCCCTTTACTCTTCTTAGAAACACGCTCATCAGCGTCAAACTCAGCATCCACTTCTTCATAAATTTTCTCACGCTCTTTTCTACTCAGAGAACTACCTCCACCTGACAATCAATTAAGCATATAAGCAATTAAGTAACTTCAAGGGGATGCTCAGAACTAAGAGCCATATCATATTTCGGTACCTAACCACATCATAACACCGAGTAAAAGCAAAACAAAATTGAATAGTTGCTTAAATAAAAACAGAAATTAGAAGGAGAAAACAAACCTCGAGGGAAGTCAGGAACATCTTCGAGCTGTAGAGCGGCTTCAGACCTAGCAGCTAAATCTTCCTTCGTCTTCTTAAACGGTTTCTTCGTTGGTTTAAAGGACTTTGTAGAATCGTGACGTTTTCCATTAGCAATTTTCTTCGACGGTACTCCCATATCTCCAATGGCGGACGCGAGAGAGAGTTGGGAGCTCGTTTTTTTTTTTTTGTGTAGGTTTTAAGTTTTTGTAGGGTTTAACATTGACTAATGAAGAAGACGTTTTTGTAGGGTTTTCTGGGAACCGCCTGGTTTGTAATTTTAACCAGAAATTAAAAATTAAGAACCGGTCGATTTGGATTCTAACCCAACAAAAGAAAACGTGATGGGCTTATATGGGCCATTATTGTAGATAAATGAAAAGGCCCATTGTAGAACATTCTCGAATATACACAATCATCTTCTTGTAGAACAATCTCATGTGTGAGAGAGCACCGGCGACGGAACTGCGTTTCTCTTAGTGTTGAATCATCATCAGTCATCAGGTTTTGTTTTCACGATCATATAGTCTTTGCATGTGTTAATCTGCTTCGAACGTTTTCACAAAACTTTATCAACCTGTGTTTCTTATGCTATGAATCTCTTCTTTCGTCCCGTTTTGTTTTTAGGAAACATTTGTTAGATTCGTTTGCATTATCTTCATGCTATTTTGAAGCCTCCTTCTTTGTTCGTCCTGATCATGATTCGTTTTACTTATGCTTTATTTTTTGTATAATTATATATATGTATTCGATTCTTATCATCGCATCTCTTATATTCGTCTCTTTTCGTTTAGTCTTTTTGTTTTAAAAGAGAAAACTTTAGGTACTCTGATCAAAACAAATGTTAATTTAGCTGGAAATTGTCACTATTGTTTTGATTTCTGTGCATGTTTCTCTCCTGAACTTAAATTTTGGTTATTGTCTCCAATTTGAAAACTAAACAAGTTTAGCTCTCTTTTGATGGATTTTGACAGGTTTTTTTAACTTTTAAGTGATAATGGGGAGGAGCTATAGCTATAGTCCTTCACCACCAAGGAGTTATGGTAGAAGTTACAGAAGCCCAAGTCCAGTGGGCTATTACAGAGGAAGGAGTAGAGATCCCCCTACCAGTCTACTGGTTCGCAATCTCCGGCACGACTGTAGGTAATAAAAGACTGATCTACACATTTTCTTTTTTTTTTTCGGTTATCTGTGCATTGCAATTATTTTGGATATGTGTCATTGATTAAGTTCGAAAGAAAGAAGTGTTGGAAGTCTTCATCTTTTGACTTTTTAAAATACTCAAATTTTTGTTTACTATATTTCAGGCAAGATGATCTTCGCAGACCATTTGGGCGGTTTGGTCGTCTCAAGGATGTCTATATACCTCGTAATTATTACACTGGGTGAGTGATTACAACTTCTCACCACTAGTTTCTTTCCGTTTGTATGACTTCTTGTTGTCCTTGCCAGCTAGCCTTTCTGTAAGTGTAAGTCTATTGGTTTATCAAATTTTGGTTGTCTTATTGGAAGTGTTGAAGATGAAGAAGTAGGAAGATGTATGTGCATGAGATCAATGAAGTAATAAGAAATCTATATTCGGTACTACAGAGGGTAAGTGAGTACTGTTGATGATGATTTAATACTTCCGAAGTTGGTTTTTATTTCATTTTGAAGATGCTCTTGTCAAAGTCAAAGTTAGTACAGTGGATTCAATTGATTCGGTTCCCCTGTGTTGGTTGTACTTCTAAGTTTTTCTTGTGGGTTCTAGTTTGAAGTTTCCTTGTCTAAATCTCAAACATCAAATTTGGTTTAGAGGATATGTACTTTTTAGATTTGTAGACCGGATATTTGATGCTATCAACTTGCAGGGAGCCTCGTGGCTTCGGCTTTGTGCAGTACTATGATCCTGCTGATGCTGCAGATGCAAAGTATCATTTAGATGGCTATGTTCTCCTTGGACGTGAAATTACTGTTGTATTCGCAGAGGAGAACAGAAAGAAGCCCTCTGAAATGAGAGAACGATCAAGGTGAGGCTTGAATTTCACCAAGTTAGCCTGTCGATTAACATATTAAATAACTTTATAACTATTCAACTGTTCAATGCTTTCTCTCTGTTTTGGGTTTGTTGAAACAATTGAATTTCAATTTCAGGGGCAGAACATCTACAAGATCTCCTGGCTATTCACGTTCACCTAAACACAGAAGAAGCTATTCGCGTTCACCAAACTCCAGAAGAAGCTTCACGCGTTCACCATATGATGATAGGCGCCATTCAAGGTACTGTGATAGAGATGCTTAATCCCAGTTTCGGTCTTAGGTTTTGATTGTTTTTGTTTGGGGGAAATAGTCTCTAATGTATAACCAAATCTACTATGAGATCGGTTCTAACCCTTAGGGATATGCACATATGATATTGCTTTTGAGCAGATCGGTTTCCCGGGGGGATAGGGAGGGATCATACTCAAGGTCAAGCTCAAGGTCTCGGTATGAATCAAGAAGCAGAAGCCCGAGTCCCGGATACTGAAGGTGACATGCTATGACCTAAGCAGGTGATGATGTAGATGGGGTCTGGTGTTGGTGTTACACTGTGGGAGTTAGTAATATATGAGTAAGTAAGCATTTGTGATTTATTACTCTTTGAGACTGTTGTGGAAGAACAATAAATCATGGTTGGAGCAGAGGAGAAACCATGTGTGTTGTTTGGTTTCATTTCCTTAGCACGTTATGGTAGCTTTTGTATCTAAACGGTTGACATCTATGCTAGTGATTATTATATCCTGTTTTTACCGGAATGAAATAGCGGTTTACTGATTTCGAGTTTTCACGACATTATGAAGAGTGGAATGACTGTATCTGATTCCAAAAACTATTATGGTGAGAATTTTGTTCGCATATCGTTTTTTCCAATAACTGTATTCATGGGCGGAGCTAGGGTAGAAGTATGTGGGTCAATTGACCCTGGTGAAATTATAAATTTAGTTGAAGTTTTAGGAAAAAAATCAAATTGACCCTGATAAAATAGCAAAATTGACCCCTATAAAAAAAATTAATAACACAATTGACCTTTTAAATTATATTTTGACCCTGATATAATTTTGTATTGCTACTTTGAAACTATACATAAACCATGAGTCTATACAACACAGTTAATAAGAGGAGGTAAGTTGTTTAGTATAAGGGAGGCTTTTAAGTTTCCTCCAAAATACTTTTAAGATGGCCATATAATCCTCAAACCATTAAGATGTGATGTGAATTACCTAACTCCCAACACGAAGATTTGAGAATTTTTTTTTTCATGTTAGCTATTTATCATTGGTTGATTTCTTTTCTTTTTTTTTCTTTAAAATCTAAATCACGTGTAGGAAGCCGATCAAATGTTGGAAAGAAGATCGTAAGGCAATCTTTGTTTCAGTTGATTTATTAAATATTTGTTTGCCTATAAAACAGAGGAAGTTTTTCATCATCTTTTGTTCTTAGAACTAACCAATCTTTCATTCCTCTTATAAAAACAAAAGTTACCTGTCTCTTAACGGCAACAAAATAAGAAATTTTTTTAAATCTGTCTAGGTTTACTTAATCCATTTCTAGTTGTTCATCTCCAAAGGTATGCTTTCTAGGTTAAGCGTGTCACCAATTTCTTAACCAACAAGTTTCTGTTTTCTCAAAATAAAAATGTAATGAAATGTAGTATATGTTTAGAATCGTACAGTGTCGGCAGATATTTTTGATAGTCTTATTTAGAAATGACCCTTTCTCTATTTCTTTTTTCTTCTTAGCTTGTGATGGAGGCTCTCTTCTTGAGTTCTTCTTCCTCCTTCATTGCCGCATCAAACAAACTTACTAGATCGCACAACCCTTGTGACTGGTCTACATTGGTTAGGCAGAAGAAAAGGTTAGGCTTAACATGGTGTCGTGTAGGTGGTGGTGGTGACGGTGGGAAAGACAGTAACGCAGAGAGGCCTATTCGGGTTTCTTCGCTTTTGAAAGACAGAGGTCAAGTACTGATTAGGGAACCGAGTCCGCCAGCTATGGATGCTGAGACATTAGTTCTGTCTCCAAACGGGAACGGGAGAACCATCGAGATCAATGGTGTAAAGACTTTGATGCCTTTTAGTGGCGCTGCTATGGTGGGGATGAAAGAAGGACTTGGCATAATCAGTTTCCTCCAAGGGAAGAAGTTTCTAATCACTGGTTCTACCGGTTTCTTAGCTAAAGGTAATAAAGAACTACATGTATGGTTTATTATATTTCGCAACTCTCTGTCTCTAATTCATTTCTCTTTCGATGTCTCCTCTAGTGCTTATTGAGAAAGTCTTGAGAATGGCTCCAGATGTCAGCAAGATATATCTCTTGATTAAAGCTAAAAACAAAGAAGCTGCGATAGAGCGGCTAAAGAACGAGGTAAGTCCTATTCATTTTGATTCTTTGTTAGTCAAGTTATGTACCTTGTAATGTTCATGACTCTGACCAAGGGGATCGCTCCTTTTACAGGTGTTAGATGCAGAGCTTTTTAATACTCTAAGAGAGACTCACGGAGCATCGTACATGTCTTTCATGTTAACAAAACTCATCCCTGTGACGGGAAACATTTGCGATTCAAACATTGGGTTGCAGGCAGATTCAGCTGAGGAGATTGCGAAAGAAGTTGATGTGATTATCAACTCTGCTGCTAATACAACCTTCAATGAAAGGTTGGAGCTTGCTTTTAGTTCTCTTGTTTAGTTATCTATATACATCTTGATTTACTAATCTTGTTGTCTTTGTGGCGGAGATTGAAGATACGATGTTGCTCTGGACATAAACACAAGAGGACCCGGTAACCTCATGGGATTCGCCAAGAAGTGCAAGAAACTCAAATTGTTCTTGCAAGTATCCACAGGTACGTGAATGTAACTAAACAGAGTTTTCCTGATAATTCAGTTTCTTCATTTGATGTATTAAAAAAAAAAATGTGTGCAGCTTATGTGAATGGACAAAGACAAGGAAGGATCATGGAGAAGCCATTCTCAATGGGAGACTGTATAGCAACTGAGAACTTCCTCGAAGGAAATAGAAAAGCATTAGATGTTGATAGAGAGATGAAGTTAGCTCTTGAAGCTGCTAGAAAAGGGACTCAAAATCAAGATGAGGCGCAGAAGCTGAAGGATCTCGGTCTAGAGAGGTATAAATAATCTCTAAATATTCATCTTAACTATTTTGCAACAACCTTAAACACACCAATTAATAAAACAGGGCAAGATCATATGGATGGCAAGACACTTATGTTTTCACCAAAGCAATGGGTGAGATGATGATCAATAGTACTCGAGGAGACGTACCTGTGGTTATCATAAGGCCTAGTGTCATCGAAAGCACTTACAAAGACCCTTTCCCTGGATGGATGGAAGGAAACAGGTGAAACTGTATTTTAATCTTCTGCATATATATATATATATATATATGTGTGTGTTAATGTATACGTGACTAAAACTGATTCTTCTTTAATTGTGTTATATGCTATTTAAAATTCAGGATGATGGATCCTATAGTTCTATGTTACGGGAAGGGACAACTCACGGGGTTTCTGGTTGATCCAAAAGGAGTTCTAGATGTGGTTCCTGCTGATATGGTTGTTAATGCGACATTAGCTGCCATAGCAAAGCACGGGATGGCAACGACGGATCCGGAACCTGACATAAACGTGTATCAGATCGCTTCTTCGGCCATAAATCCGCTGGTTTTCGAAGACTTAGCTGAGCTTCTTTATAACCACTACAAATCATCCCCGTGCATGGACTCCAAAGGTGATCCTATCATGGTGCGTTTGATGAAACTTTTCAATTCCGTTGATGATTTCTCGGATCATTTGTGGAGAGATGCTCAAGAACGGAGTGGGTTGATGAGTGGTATGAGCTCAGCGGATAGTAAGATGATGCAGAAGCTAAAGTTTATATGCAAGAAATCAGTTGAACAAGCCAAACACCTTGCCACTATTTATGAGCCATACACTTTTTATGGTGGAAGGTAAGACAGAACTCATATATGTATTCTAATTCTTAAAGTAAACCGGCAAAGTTAATTCATGTTTTGTTTTGGTTTCTTTTACAGATTTGATAACAGCAATACAGAGAGATTAATGGAGAAGACGTCAGAGGACGAGAAGAGAGAGTTTGGATTTGATGTTGGAAGCATTAACTGGAAAGACTACATTACAAACGTTCACATTCCCGGTTTAAGAAGACATGTCTTGAAAGGAAGAGCTTAAATTCATATCTCACTAAATCAGACCAAACAAAATCAATCCTTTATCTTTCTTTTTTTTCTTCATTCCGTGTAATCGTGTATTGTGTTTAATATATATCACTTTGATTTGTAATAATTTGAAGATAAAGTCAGTGTTGTTCTCTACAAGTTTGCCCGAAATCTACTTATGTTCGATCCAACTATCCAAGACAAGTTAAAAGTTACAACTTGTAAAGATCTTACAAGTCTTTTAGTGTAAACGTTACTTTAAACAAATTTTAGTGTAAACGTTACTTTAAACAAAACTATTAAATGTTTGAGGTTTATGAAGTCCGTAACATAAAACAATTAACGAATAAACGTAATTTTATCAATTAAATACCTTTATCGATTGTCCTATAAAACATCTATTGTTTCTTTTCACCTATCTTACATCTAAAACTTGACAACAACAACAACAACAAAAAAATCTTACATCCAAAACTAAAAGCAAAAAATGGCAAAGTCTCTTCTCATGGTAATGCTTGTATCTATAGTAATGTTTTACATGGTAAATCCAATTTTTTCCCAGGAAATCGATCCATATTCAGAAGAGGTACCACAAGATGTGGCCATGTCTCCAACAGATTTTGAATTTTACGTTGAATCTCCCGATGAAGCTCCATTCGAAGAAGTTGAGTCACCCGCAATGAAATATGACACGGAGCTTATTCACCATTATTCGCACAAACAACTCGTTTTTCTTCAGGCTTGCGTGGAAAAGCCGAGCTCAAAATGCAGTGATATGATTTTCAAAAACATGATAGATGAGACGACGTCAACGCCAATTACAGATGAATGTTGTCGTGATATATTGAAGATTGGCAAAGATTGCCATCTTGGAATTGTTAAGCTTATGTTCTCCACATATGAGTACAAAGATATTGCATCTAAGGCTATTCCAAGAAGCAAACAAACATGGAACGATTGTGTCCATAGAGTTGGGAGCAATATTGGTGCTCCAGTCTCTTTGGAGTAATAAACTAATACTCACTCATGTTGATGTATCTATTTTGTAATATGAATGTTACCAATTTATTTTTTGGTAGTCAAGAAGCAAGAACCATAAAATATATTTTACGTTTTTATCCATCATTCGAATTAGTCCAACATATATACTAACAATGCATATGCAACATAATTTATGGATCTAATCCGATAAGAAATTTAAATCATATATGGACTTCTCGAAGATGGATTCCAAAATAATACCCTCACTCAAATTTGTATTGTTATTCTTAAATATTTTTAGTGGATATTGATATGGATATCCAAAATTACATGTTTAATTATAGAGGCTTAATTATTCTGACATAAAGATCTTGACCTCCGGCGACATAATTCCTCATATCCCTGAGCTCTCTAGTCCAAATCACACAACCTGACCCACCATTGCGGATATCCTTAATGGCGAACCCGGTACAGTTACAATCCTTTAAACACCTCTCCTCGCATTCTTTCAACCCAATTCTCTTGTCCACGATTGCTGTGCTTGTATCCGGCAGCTTCATCATCTTCATTCCAAGAAAACCATCTCCGTGGCAGTTCAATCGTGACTTCCTCACACATCCATCGAATGTATCACCCAAAGCCCAAGCCGTCATATTCTTTGGAACGAATCCTCTGATACAGTTACACTTCGGTGACGAATTTATGTCACAATGACTGGTAGGACCACAAATTTGGTACAGATCGCATTCGTCTTTAGGTAAAATCCAAATCAAATTCCATTCCAGTGATGTCGAATCCCATCTGGACATCTGTAATAACCCTTCGGAACTCAGTGTAACTCTCGAGTGGAGGGTTTGGTTAGTGACTTTGAAACTGTAAGCAACTTCCTCTCTGTTCTCTAAGAAGTTGTTAACAACGTCATAGTAGCTCCACTTTTGCATGGTTGGTATACCACTAAACCCGACTCCGTTCCACGGTCCGGATCGGTATAATAGAAACTCTTTCTTGTAAAGATATAACTCAGGTAGCCCTTTAGTTTCTAGTTTGAACGTGAAGCCACCGCTTGAGGGATCATAAAGGCTTCTCCAAGAACTGAGGAAACTCTCGTGTCCTGTTTTGAGATTCCGACCAATTTTCATCTCCGGGAGCAGAGTATTCACCGGGTAATCAAAGCTCTGCCACAAGAAACGATTTTGATATTTGCTTTGGGAGTCTCTAAGCACGAAGTTGCCGTTAGCGAGAAGCTCTGCCACCACTGGAGATCTCACCGTTCTTGTTAGATTCGTTGACCAGACAGGAGCATCGGAATGATCAAGGAGGACGAGGTTATCGTAAGAGATCTTTAATGTTCCAGTGGATTTGGAAAGAGGATTGTTTCTGTTGGCAACCCATACATAAGCTCTAGCAGAAGTTGACTTGTACCAAATCCCAAGATACCAACGATCAGCATTTCGAGAGCTTGTTGTTGTGGTTTTAAAGAAACCAAGCTCGAAGACATCACCGGGAGAGACAATGGTTCGGTTGCTTGAGATTGTCAGAGTTTCTGTAGATGACAAAATATTGATCGAGAACACATGAGGAAACAGAGCTAAGACAACGAACAAGAAGAAGAAAGTGTAAGAGTTTGGTAATGCGCCTCTCATCTCTCTCTTCACCACTTTGTTTCCTTTGCTCTTCTTCTTTTCTTTATCCCTTTACTTTATATATAGATTTCTTCACACGTTGGTTTTCAAATTTGAAAAATTTGGTGAGCTAAACATTATAGTCAGCAGACATGACAAATGTAATTTTCCACGTTCTTTGACTTTTCAGCACTTCATTAATTGAGTCCAACAAACTATTGCCATTAGTCGATAACTTTGGCATGTGAAATTTTATTTTCTCATGGAACATAACATATGCTATTGAACAAGTATATTTATTCATCCATGATCCTCGTCCCAAGAAAGTCATGCTATGGATGCATACTTTAGTTTTGATACGTTTGATGTGTTTTTTTTTAGTCTTCTAGATTATGGGTGGCCATGCAAACATATTGTTCTTTTTGAAATAAATAATGGAAATTAAATATAACGGGAGTGTCCCCATCCAAACCCGAACTACTTTCCGTACTATGTGGAATAGCCAAATAATTTTGCCATTCAAAATTTATAGTGATGAACAGAGTCAAATGCTCTTCGAGAGATGTCATGACGTAAAAGATTGCAACGATGCCAATATATAATTAAAAAGAGGCCAAATCATAACGGCGCTTACTCAAAAGTTATATTATTGTGGATCTTGCGTTAAACCCATATCACTTGCATGGACTATTGGCCCTTTGGAAAAAGAAAAAAAAAACTCTATTAACTCGAGATAGCATGTTTATATGCACAAATCTAAAAGGTCAATGTTTTACGAGAGGAAACAAATCAGAATTCATATAACAGTTATGCCTTCCGTTCCATGATTTAAATCTTGCTACAAATTTGTTATTTTTATCACATAAATCATATCCTCCGAAAACTTACTTATAGCAAATAATTAAGTTAGTAAGATTCACAATTAACTTTGGTAGACCACGTTTCATATGGATCACAGATGCACAAAACATATTAACCCACAAACTAAAAGTTCACATTATTCGTATATAACAACGTTATATCGCTCACAAATTTACGAACTGAAACTTCAAACTTTGTGGTACATTATTATATATCCATCTCCTAGTAATGGCCAAAACTATATCAAAATTAGTTCCATTCTTATTGCTTGTCACGTTATACTTATCGACACTAGGATTTATAAGAAGTCAAACCTTCTCAAAAATCTTATCACCATCTTCATTAGGCCTAAACCAAGAGAAGCTAACCCATCTTCACTTTTACTTCCATGACATGTACGGTCGCAACCCAACAGCAGTGAAAGTAGCCGAAGCCGCCCAAACAAACACATCTAAAACATATTTTGGCTCCGTGTTCGTAATGGACGATCCCTTAACACTTCTTCCCGATGTAAACTCGAAGAGAATAGGGTATGCGCAAGGCATGACCGTATCCGCATCTCAGAACGAATTAGGATTATTGATGATTTTCCATTTTGTGTTCACGGAAGGAGAATACAACGGAAGCACGATTAGCATTCTTGGACGCAACCTAGTGTTTTCGGATATCAGAGAAATGCCTGTGGTCGGAGGCAGCGGCGTGTTTCGATTCGCTAGAGGATATGCTGAAGGAAAGACTCATTCGTTAGATGCTAAGACAGGAAATGCTGTTCTTGAATACAATGTATTTGTCTTGCATCCATGATTAGTATACAAAGAACATTTAAAAGCTAAAAGATTATATGCCATTTTTGGTTCAATGTACCTTTTTAAAAATATTAAAATGATATAATCTTCTATAATTTTTTTCCCCTTCACATTCTTAAATAATTTATATTGTCCAAAAAAAACAATTAAAAACAATAATTTCTATCTCAAATTGTTGGTGCGGGAATTGGCACTTCCAACATATCGGTCTAAACCGAAAGGCAAACTGGTCATCTAACCCGGTAAATTAGCCCAACATCACGTTCAGCCTTCAAACTAAGATCCAACAAGATCATAAATCCCAATCCAAGAACGAACAGCCGACTTCCCAAGTCATCCTACGGCCGACCTAGCGGAAAAGAAGAAACTTTCCTAATCGTATTCCAATCTACTAGGAAAATAGACATATTTTGTAATCTAGAAAAGCATATAAATAAAGGGGTGTCCCCCTCCTTGTAATCCATCAAGCAATTAATACAATAGATCTAATTTTTCATTGTTTTTGAGCAAAACTCTAGCTTGTTTTCCAAGAGATTTCAATTTTCTTTATTCTTTAGCTTTGATTCGATTTTTGAGACAGAGTTCTTAAGTGAATTTGTTTCTCCCTTCAAACAAATTCATTGTGAGAAACCTAGTTTCTACACAAATCAAGCGTCTTCTCATGAGGACTCTCGTCATCTGTAATCAGCTCTAAGATGGCGTCAGCGTAATCACAACTAGCCATTGTGTAAACAAACATTGTGAACATCTCGTTGGCTTCTTTCAAGAAGTCGCGGAGAAAAGGTTGTAGCTTTACCAAGCGATGATCCATCCCATGACTTTGCGCCATAGATCTTCCCTTGTCGTTGAACCTGCTTTTTGCGAGCTCCGAAACCTTTTTAGTGTGGAGAAGTTTTCTTCTCTTCGATTATATATAACGTTACAGTAATAGGAAATATCTATCTGGATTTGGTATATCCACTGTAAAGGTTTTTTTTTTTTGTTTTTTTATAGGACTGTAAAGGATTTGCTCCACATCAAACCAGCTTCACCAACAACATCAATATTACTGGTCATCCATATCACCATCTTTGATGTACTAAATGTTTCCATCTACCATTGATGGAGTCATCATATCCCTATAATAACCATCCTCCATTGGCGGAGAGAAACGTTTAAATATCTCCTTATCAAAAAAATCAAAATTGGCTTATCAAAAATATCAAAGCTGACAAAAAATTCATCATATCCTTTGTCACATGAAAAACTTTGGATATATCGACTTCTTCTAAGTTAGAATGAGCAGCCTTTGGGCTAAGTGCACTCTAAAACTCTTTCGGTGTTGCAGAAACGTCGAGGTTGATGCTTACTGGGAAAAACCTGTATAATCTTTGAGAGCTGTAAACATTGCTGCAGCTTTGCAGCAGAAGCTGTAAGGTTAAAAAAGAATGTTCCGCTGTCGGGGTTTGAACCCGGAACTCATCTAGATGAACAAGATTATTATCCGTTTCATCCAATTTGTGTTTAAACCAATGTGCTACAGCGGATATACATATATATATATATATATATATATTAATTTGTGCTACAAGTTTTTACGAGTTTGTAAAGTTTATGAACTCCAAAACTAGAAGTGTCCATTGGAAGTAACAAGTTGATTGAATATGAACCCATACATTTCAAGCATATGAATAACCTATGATTAAACCATGCATCAGAAAGATGTGAAGAAGACTCTAAACAGTATGTAAGAGTGTCTTCTTCTGAACTATGTCATGTAATTTTTATTATTCTGAACTACAACGTTAGCAGTCTGTTAGTGTGTCTTCTTCTCCTAAATATCCCCAAATTAGATGGCTCTTTAATTTGGTTTTTGTGGGAATCAGCCAGAATGAAAAAGACTCTTTAACCTGCATTAGTGTTTAAGTTCTGTGAGAAATGTACATACAGTATGTGCTATTAAGTTAAGAGTCCAACTATGGTTGTCAGAAATCACCATAAAATATTTGTGAAGCTCCTAATTACCATAAAACAGAAAAGCATTAGCATATTCTCGTGGCTGGAAGACACACTGCTGGCATGTTGTTTAACTCAATATCCGAAAACGCCAGAGTAGAGAAATATATATATATATATATATATATATATATATGTATGCAAGAGAAAAAAAATTCTTGAGAGCCTGCCCAAAGGGAGAAGTACTATATATGCCCAGTGATCTCAAAACACACAAAAAAAATTCTCAAAAAAGATTCTATAGTTTCTAAAGAATTTGAAAGTCAGAGAAAGAGATCATCATTCTACAGATTCTTGGTTGAGTTCAAAGTCTCTTGTAGCAGCGACCTGACGTCCATTGACTCCAGCTCCTCGTCCTCGACCATGAAGAATCTACTGTGAACATCTTTGAGCAATTTTAAAACATTTGCCAAACCACCATCATTTATACCCTCGTCTGTCTTCTCCTCAGAGTAAGAATTTGACTTTTGGCCACTGACTCTGAAATATTGGTACTTACTAATCTCTATTAGGTTATCCTTGTGGCGACCTGACCAAATATCACGCCTATCATCAACAATCACCGCCCCACGCTCCTCAGTCAAAACCAAATCAAGCGTCTTCTCATGAGGACTGTCGTCATTTGTAATCACTCTATTACCAAAATAAAGTTTATTCGGATCAATCAGCTCCAACATGGCTTTAGTGTAACTGCGACTACCCATTGTGTAAACAATCATTGTGAACATCTCGTTGGCTTCTATCAAGAAGAAGCGGAGAAAAGGTCGTAACTTTACCAAAGCGATGATCCAAGGGATCTCCCATGACTTTGATTTGCCATAGATGTTCCCTCGTTGTTGAACCCGCTACTTTTGAGTTAGATACATCTCTGCTTTGGAGAGCTGTGAAACTTTTTTAGTGTGGAGAAGCGTGTGGTCCAAGTCAAGAACAAGGTGAAGCTTCTTCTCCTTGAGACAAGATATTGTTTCAAAGGATTTGTTTAACGCCACAGCTTTGTGGCTCACCTGGAAACCTTCGCGAATATAATTGAATGCTCGGACTTGGCTTTTGTGCACTGTTGATTTGCAGCGCATGCAGATTCCATGATAAACGTACAGGTGTTCACATCTACTAGAAGAGGTTAACGGCGACGAAGAGGAGGTTAACTGTTACTAGTGGAAAATGAGATGAGGGTGTGTTGTGGTTTGTATCCGGTTTATTCACTCTGGCCGATTTAATCCGATTCATTGGTTTGGATTGAATTTTAATTTTTTACTCCGGTATTCATAATGAGACCGACATTGCTATTGACGTACCAGGAATTATGGGCCATAATGGGTATACAGGCCCAATTGTAATGACAAATCCACACGTGTCGATCCCTTTCATCGGTTTCCTCCACACGGCGATCGTTCGTCGTTGAACTACCAATAGTCCAATACCATCAATTCCCCGACGACGAGCGAAGCCGAGGACTGTTTGTAATAAAAAAAACTCGAGCAACTACGTTTCTGTCTGAATCGAACTTTTATCACTGTGTTTAGATTCATTTCCACCTGGGTATTCGCAGGTAACAACACTCTTGTTCATCACATCTTCCATTTTCCTGATTTCCATACGAGGTCTTAATGCGTAATCTCCGGTTTCCTCTTTATCTTTCGTATGTAATTCCTTATATTGGGTACAATAATCTTGCTAATTGCATGAAATTGTTGGCCGATTTGCTGTGTTGGTAATTTACAATAAGAACTTAGGCTGCTGCGATCATGTATTGAGCTTAACCAAACATTGCAATTTTGATTTCAACTTCAGCAATGCAGGCATGAAAGAAAAGAACTCCACTACCGCTTCTACACTTGGACGGATTTTAGCTACTTGTTCTAAACAGGTTTTGTTCGAGTCTCATTGGTTTCATAACGAATCTTTTCTAGTTGCTATGTACGTCATGAATATCAAAGAATGAGTTTGTAGGAGAGATTAGAGTTATATTATGTCAATTTTGAAGCATTAATTTGAAGATCCAATCCTTGTTATTGACTAAACGTGCATTTGTCACAGGCTAAAGACTACGGGAGTTGTGTTGCATCTAAAGTTCATGAAGTTGAAAGAGATATATGCCTGAAAGAGTTTCTTGCACTAAAGAGTTGTATGCAGCATACGGTATAAATGATCTTTTATTGCAAGAGACTTGTCTTTGTCATTGTATCCTCATCATTTTAAACTAATCGGTTCTACTTTCATGTTTTGTTTTTTTTTCTTACTTACAGATCCGGGGGAAGCCTTGAATCGCAATTATAGTTTTTCTCCTTCTCATTAGGGGCATTTTATCAGTTCTGCTGGGAGTTTTAACATGTATGCCTTTTTTACATTTTTTTTTATTGTGAAATAACATGTACGCCTGTGATATGTTTTTTTTTTGTAAAACTTTAAGTGACTCAGTCCCATCTATTTCAGAACAATTCATTTTGGACTACAGTTTGGTTCCTTTGAGAAATTTTGGAAGTTTGAAAAGTTAGAATATGTCTAGCAGGATTTCAAGTTCACAGGCAAGTGTTGGTTCTGGTGCTTTATCACATGTCTATATACATCATCCATCCCTACGTTGCAATATTCCTGAATCCAGGGGGTTGTTCTATGATGATGCCAACAGATTGCTAATCTCTACCACATCTGATCAGGTGTGTTTTTCTTTTCCTTTGAAATGGTTTAGCCTGATGATCAATATCCTTGCCTGATTTCCTATTGTTTCTTATAGGTTTTTTCATGGCAAACATCCCCCTTTGACCCAGAAGTATCTCCTTCAATTGATTCTATAAGTGAGGGACCTATCCTGTCAATCAGATTCTCTCTTGATAAAAAAGTGATAGCTATCCAAAGATCCGACTGTGAAATACAGTTGTTTAATCGAGAGACCAAGCAGATACTTAACCACAAATGCAAGGTAGGATCAGAGAGCATTCTCGGATTCTTTTGGAGTGACTCTCCATTATGTGATCTTGCAATTGTAAAGACCAGGTAAACTCGCTTTGTTTTCTGCATATTTTTACTACTGAGAACTGTTTCCATTGCCTGCAACCTTTGCAGGTGAATTTTAAAGACTGATTCGTTGTAGTTGATAACTAAAATACTTGTTTAAACGGGAGTCTATTAGCTTGTAAGCCTGTATATTGGAATAATTGTATCCATTAACTTGGATTTCTAAGGCAAATAGCACTTTCAGAATCTGGTTATTGAGTCTTTACATTCTTTTCTCAATAGAGCAACCTATACATAGTTGTTTCTGTCTTCAGTTCTTCTGTTTTGGGATATATAATATATATTTAACATTTCGCATATCATTTGTCTTTCTCTTATTTTTCTCCCCTCTTTTGTCTCAGTGGTATGGACTTGTTTGCTTGTGACTCTATGTTGAATTCACTACGTTTGGTGGAAACCAAAAAAGCGAATGTGAATTGGTACATCTATACACATGAAACTCGATTGGTTCTTCTTGCGTCAGGACTGCAATGCAAGATATTTAATGGATTCCAGGTAAACCCCCTTGAAAAAGTAAAAAATAAAATAAATGAATTTTGTTATGTGAAAGAGCTTTTCCAACTGCGTTCACCTATAAGTTGCATACGGTAATTAGCTGAACAAGTTATTGAATGTTTTTTTTCCAAACAATTGTGGTTGCCTGGTTGGAGCTCTAAAATTTGATCCACTTTTCCAGCTTTCCTCTGCAGGAGTTGTCCGTTTACCGAGATTTGAGATGACCATGGCTAGATCTGAATCAAATAGTAAACCTATTCTCTCTGCTGGAGATCTCCACTTAGTCACTGTGTAGGATTCTTATCTGTGTTTCTCTTTTCCTCGTATGTTTTATCATTTATCGCACTACATACCTGGAGAGTAAATCTGTATCATTTTCTTTCAGCTATGGCCGAATATATTGCTTACAAGTGGACGTGGAGGCAATGCTACTGCATCTATACAGGTTTTACCGAGATGCAGTTGTTCAACAAGTAAGTTTCCTTTTCCTCAGTTACTGGTATCTGGTTACTTCACTAGCTTATGCACTGAACATGTTGTAGACTTGTCTGAATAATGACCTTGTGTCTATGTATTAAAAATTACTCCTTGAGTTGACTTACAAAATTTAAGTTGAAAGTTAATGGGTAAATCACTGCACATTAGTTACTCTAATTGGAACTGCAAGATGAGCGTAACCTATACATAATTTAACCTTACTATTATTGTTTCTTTAGTTATGTTGCTAAATTTGGCATTACAAAACAACTTATCATGGTTTCTGTACATAATATCATTTTTAAAGGTCTGCTCTTTCTTTGTTCATTCCATGGGTTCTTATTTACAGGGTTCTTTACCGATGTACTCAAGCAAATTGTCGGTGAATGTGGTCGACAATTTATTGCTTGTGCACCAAATCGATGCAAAGGTCGTCATCATCTATGACTTATTTGCTGATTCTCGAGCTCCCGTATCTGCGCCTCTTCCTTTGCTATGGAGGGGTTACCAAGGCCCAGACACATCATCTCAAGCTGCTAACAAGGAAATTGAGAGCTCAGAATCATCTACAAGCAATGAAAACATAGTCATGTATGAAGATGGCTGGACCTTTCTGGTTCAAGACCTTATTCTGGATCAGACTAACAAGGTTCTATGGAAGATACATTTGGATCTCGAGGCAAGTTGGCTTTCTTTGGTTCGTCCAGATGGCAGTCAATTCTTAGATATTTCGCAAACGCTCAGTATCTAATATTATTTGCAGCAGGCGATTTCCGCTAGCAGCTCAGACAGGACGTCTCTTCTAGAATTCCTGCAGAGAAGGAAGTTGGAAGCAAATAAGGTCCCACACTTTCTGTTACTCTGTGTTTTAGATAGGAGTTTAGGTAAGCTTGATGAAACACCTGTTTGTAGCAGCATATAGTTGTGGAATAAAAGTTATAAAACATAGTGAAAAAGAGTGTGGTACGGTTTTTGCCAGCTAGAGAAGGTTATATACAAGTCTAACTTAGGAAAAACCTGGTGCGTGTTTCCATATTTAATGGTTTGCAGCGGTTCATGACTCTTTTTATATGATTATAGAGTCTCCAGGAAAGTTGGTTTCCGCTAAGTGTTCGGCGTCATTGAGTAGTAATCGTGGTTGGAGCTTTTGATGGTGTTGTACTGTTGGCAAATAATATTGTTGACTATGTTAATTCAGGCCAAACAACTGTGCTTGGGGATAGCAAGGGCTATTATTTTGGAACGTCGACCAGCAACTCAGGTTACTCAGGCAATCGATGTACTAGTCACATCATATTCCTACTCGGTTAAAGTCGGTACATACAAGGAAATAAAGAATGAACAGGCCACTGCATCTACTCCAACCGCTGGTGCATCTCCTGGTAAAACCGTTGAACCTGAAATATTGATTTAGGCATGAATACTCTAAAAGAATAACGATCTCTTAACACATCTTCTCCACTTATCAACCGTTGGATTCTGAAGAAAACGAAAGGCATAGGCCATCTGGAAGAAATATTGGTGAAGATGTTGAAATGAACCCATCGTCTGGTTCAAAGGAGAACATGTTTTGTGCTGATGAGGAGCAAGAATCTCAACTTTCGTCACCGGCAATTTCACCTGATGAGCTCTACAAGTTTGTATTTGCTTCTGTGGAGGAAATGATGGTTGAGGAATCAGAGTATCTAGTTGCTATCATCACAGAGTTTCTTCGCAGGTAAAATTAACTCTTTCTTCTTTCTGTTTGGGAGTCCAGACTAAAGAAACTTGGTTTTGCTTTAGATCTAGTTTCAGTTTCACGGTTTCATCAATTCCGCGTTTCTTACTTTGATTCCTTTGTTGCAGTATAAGTGCAGAAAAACTCAAAATGGACCTTAACATCTATGTGATGACCGTCAGGCTTTTAGCTTACAGTAAACGATTTACAGAACTGTCGCTATTCACCACAAGCAAGGTTTGTATTTTATCCTTCTTTTGTAAGCCATAAACCCTCTCATATTCTTAGAGCGTGGGCTACATTACATATCTCTGCAGATAATCGAACCATCAAAGGAAGTCGCGTTTCAACTTCTTGAGAGTGGTAGTCAAAATCTCCGGGTAAGGAAGCTTGGGCTTGATATGTTGAGACAGCTCTCATTGCACCATGATTACATCTCCTCCCTCGTGCAAGATGGATACTATCTTGAAGCTCTGCGATATGCGCAGAAGCATAAGGTACAATTTCCTAACAGATCAAATTACACATAAATAAGATGTGGTTGTGGGGGTCGTTTCGGTTTGGTTGATACTGTGTACGCAACTGCAGGTGACGAGTGTGCGATCGTCGCTGTTTCTAGAAGCAGCATTCGCGGCGAATGATCTGCAGCATCTGGCAGCAATATTGAGGGTCTTGTCGGAATTGATACCTAAGTTTAAAGAAACTTCAGAGTATTACACTTTCTATGGCCTTCTCAATGACACAAGTTCCTCAGTTGCTGTCTGAGAGAGAGCCATCTCTTACCACATTTGGTATTCAAGAAACCTCAATAATCTTATTTTGATTCGCCAACTGGATCTTAATAACGAAATGCTGTTGTTGATCATATCATTTTTATGTTCTGGTTCCTTGAGAAAAGTAATGATAACTCGCCAGTTTTCTTGTTACATTGTTTGATTAAAATTGATAATAAACCAAAATTAGATAAAGTTTTGTTGAAATATCAAATCTCTCTTTTATGTTAAAGATTGATTATGATATTAAGACTTTAAAAATACTGTCATCTCTGGGGAAATCGTTAGTTAAGATATCATTATAAGTAGGTCCAAGCTGTGAGTGAGACACTTTAATGTTTTCTAATTATCTCTGTAACACATCTTTACCCCCTTCATTAAATATATATGAACATTTAGTAAGTAGTAGTAGTCTCGTGAATCTCAATTGGATGTAATAAATAAAAACAAAATCCTTCCCATCAAACTGCCAAAGTCAAAGTTACAAAAAATAAATATTTATTTATAAAATTTATTCTTTTGTAAGATTTTAGAGACTTCTTTTATTCTCTCTAGCTTGGGGAAAAAAAAAAGTAATCGTCACTCTCTTTCCTAACTGTATCCGTGAAGGCAAAAAATACGTATAAACAGATACGTACACAGAGAAAAACGTAAGTAATGATAGTATGTATAACTCTTTCTTCTAAAAGCTTTCTCTCTCACCTGTACCTTTTTTATTATGGTGTTTTAGTTTACGAGAAAACCAAACCCACACAATCGCCAATTCAATTTTTTTGCGAACTCTCTACCTCTTTATTACAATCGAACAATCTGATTTTCCGTTTGAGATCTCTCTTCTCGTTGCCTTTTTCCAATACGATATCGGATTTTTTTTTGTTTCTTTCTAAATTTGAGCTGCGATGCTCCTCTGATTCATTCACTTGAGGTACTTCATTCTTCTCTCTCTGTCTTCTTTAGTAAAAATGCCGTTAGGTTTCCGTGAAATCCGCTGTTAATTCGATTTTTTTTTTTTTTCAAATTGTTCCAGCTCTTGCATTAGTAGATAGATTGGGGTTTCTTTTTCTTTTTTTTTGAATTTGGTCATTTGGTGTTCTTCTAGCTTCTCTGCGATTATGATTCCCTATGTTCGTCTCTTTCTTTCCCCCAATTTTTTTAATTGCAACTTTTTTTTTTTTTTTTTTTTTTTGGTGGCTTCGGCATGAACTGTGAGGGAAAGCAGGGGTCCTACTGCGTAAGTTTAGGCTTTTTTTTCTTTCTTTTCTTCTTCTTCTTCTAAGTCTCTTTGCTTTTTAGCTTTACTGCTGCTAATTGGACCAATTCACTTTTAGGCAATTTTTTAATTTCATGGAAAGCTAGAGACAACCTTAATGAAATGAAACTGCCCACTTTTTCATGGTTTTTAGTGTTGTTGTTAGAGCTGACGAAACAATTAAAGAAAGCTTTCTATACCTGGTTGGTCATTTTCTTCATTTCTTGAGATTTTTTGGAACATTTTATTCGTTTATAAATCGGAAATTGCTTTATCCTTTCAGTCAATCTATTAGTCGGATTCATGAGTTTTCTTGGGGATTTTGGTGGAGATATTGTTGTCACCTAGGATAAGGGTTGAGAAACTTAATCCCCTTTAGTTTGAGTTTGGAGTTCAGTTCATGAAGTGGTGAAGCAGTCAAATGTGTAACTGTGTAGGCGTTAACCTTGAAAAGATTATCAATTGCTGTTTGTTTTTTCTTGGGGTTTGTTGATCGATTTTGTACTCGTGTCTTCATTCAGTGTTCTGGAGGTTTGACTTCGAGTTACGATGGCATCTAGACAAGGACCAAAGTCGAGAAAAGGAGGGTCTAGCAATTTGAAGGGTGCTGATTCTACTGCATCTTCAACAACCTCTTCTTCGAAGCTTTATCAAGAGACATCTATTGATGGCCATAGCTCTCCGGCTTCTTCATCTGCTCAGAGCAAGCAGCAGTTCTTCTCACCTGATTCCTTACCACAAAGTGCTCAGCGTTCCAAAGAAAACGTCACAGTGACAGTTCGCTTTCGCCCACTCAGGTTCCTCGTGATATATTTTGTATAGGCTTGCAAATATCAGGTTGATCTTTGTTCTGTGAATTTGATATATCTTATCCTTGACGTAGTCCAAGAGAAATTCGCCAAGGGGAGGAAGTCGCATGGTATGCAGATGGGGAAACAATTGTGCGAAATGAGCATAATCCAACAATAGCTTATGCCTATGGTTAGTCTTAACATTTTTGATTAAGTTTTATGGGTTTTCACAATCAAGAATGACAAACTAAGGACTATAGTAATATTCTTATGTGGTACAACATTTCAACTTTTTATCTTAAAGAATGAAGATAGTGATATAATTGGATATTCTTCCTTATTTGATGTTTGGATCTTTCATGTTGGTTTCTTGAAGTGATCTTTCTGTCTGTTAATGATTTATTCTCCTTCTGGCAGACCGTGTCTTTGGACCCACAACCACAACACGCAACGTTTATGATATTGCTGCACACCATGTTGTTAATGGGGCTATGGAGGGGATAAATGGTATGAAATGAAACAGTTTTAATGGCCAATCTAGTTTGTATTAAGAATTCATTTTCTGAGTTAACTCCTCTATGGAAGAGCATTCAATTTTCCATATCCTATGTTGAAAGAGCACGCAATTTTCCAGTCCTTTGTATTGATCATTTCTGCTATGTCAACAAGGCTTATCCTAATTCATAAGACTAACTGAAAAATCTGACTAGATTTTTGACTTAATGAATGCTAAAATCCTCATGCTAATTTGACTTTAATGTGTTTAATGTTAATCCAACTACAGGGACCATTTTTGCATATGGAGTGACAAGCAGTGGAAAGACTCACACAATGCACGTAAGATCCCTACATCTGGATACTTCTACTTTTTCAGCTTGTTACATTAAAGAAAGTATCATTGGTACATCTTCCTACAAGTTCAATGTGTCTTTAATGATGTAATACTTTGTTAAAGTCTCATATTTGTACCCTTCGCCTCTGACTCGATTACTGAGCTGCTTGTCAAAAACAAAAAATCATTATATTTCAACTCAACAAGCTTAACTGACACATTTAAGAATCCTTCTACAAGTTCTACGAAAAATAAGTTTTGCGATAGAAAAGTTCCGATCTGTAGCAGCCACATAGAGTGGATAGTGGAGTTTGTTATTACATCAGAAAAGTTTCAATCTGTAGGTTGGTATTCTTTTCCTATATAGAGGTTCTCTATTGGCTCTTATAACGAATTTAGTTACACATGGCTTGCATATGGCTGCATTAATTTTACGAGTTCTCTGCATTAGACACTTTACAATTCATTCGAACTGTTCCCCTATGCTGCCACAAAAAAATGATATTCCCTAATACAGTTTGATTTCTGTTCACCTTTCTGTTAGCACTTAACTTTAGGATATCCACAATGTAGCATTTTATCTGATAGATTTGGTATATGTTTTTGGTCCAAATGTCAGGGTGACCAGAGATCTCCTGGTATTATACCGTTAGCAGTGAAAGATGCTTTCAGCATCATCCAAGAGGTACTTTTTAGGATATTGTTTTGTCATATTCCCTGGTCCAAGTACAGCGACCTCACATACTGTATTCATTTTCTTACAGACTCCTAATCGAGAATTTCTTCTGCGTATTTCCTACATGGAAATATATAATGAGGTGCTATTATTTACGTATTTTTCTTCTCTGCTCAGTTATCTATATTCAATTTCAGCAGTAATGTAGAGAAATATTCTGCCTCTTTTTCCTTAATTTTACTATCCTTAATGTTCACCTTATTTCAGGTTGTCAATGATTTGTTGAATCCAGCAGGACAAAATTTGAGGATCAGAGAAGACAAGCAGGTATATGTTTCAGCTTCAAATTCTCTTTGTTAGTTTTCTGTTGAAAACATTCGTAGTGCTGCTCTCACTGACTTGTATCTTTGTTGTGATTACAGTGCTCATAATATAATCCCAAAATCTTAGCATCATATTTTAATTTATTAGGAAACCATGTTTAACCGTTTAGTACCTGAAAATACTGGTTCCATTTTTCTTATGAGATTTTATTTTTGTGGGTACTCTGCTATTACAATGTTAATATGTGGCCCTTCGTTTCGTTTTGATGTTCTGGGTCACATGACTTACTCAAGTAGACTTGACGTTGATCCTTTTAATAGCCATTTGAACTGAGAATTTTACAATGAGCTTCTCATGATCTCTATTGCTACAAGTATCTTTTTCCAAGTTGTTCAATTGAGCTTCTCTTTGTTATTGACTCTAGGGAACCTTTGTCGAAGGGATTAAAGAAGAAGTTGTTTTATCTGCGGCTCATGCGCTTTCTCTTATTGCAGCTGGAGAAGGTATGTGGTGCCTTCATTCACCTTTTCCTTTATTTAAAGAAATAGGTTTACTTTACAAGCACAACTCCTCGACTTGCTTGAGGCCATACTGAACGTTCAAAAGTGAGTTTTGCTTTTATTTATTATAATAGAGCAGTTCTAAAAGGTTATCTTCTCTTTCTCGTTTCCAGTAAATCCCTTTCATTCTTAAACCTTTTCATGATCTATTAAATTTTCTTCATCGTTTTCTTATCATTTGATTCATATTGTGCTCATGGCAGAGCAACGACATGTGGGATCCACAAATTTTAATTTGCTGAGCAGCCGGAGCCATACAATATTTACGTTGGTATGTATATATTCTCTTTAAAATATTGAAAAAACTGCATCTTTGTGAAGTTGCTATATCATTTCTTTTTCGTCACATGATTACACTTTTGAAGTGGATGAATGCACACAAAATCCGAGTTTATTTTGTATTACTGTTAGGGTAAAATTGACAATTTTCCCCCCTATAATCGCCTGAATGCTCAAACATGTAATACTGAAGAATTATACCCTTTTTTTTTATCAGCACAAGTTGTGTAGTATGTTCTTTCATATATTTCATTTTGTTCAAGGAATTTATATTCTCCTTTATTCTAGTTTAGTCACATTAACTCATATAGCTGTCCTGTTTCGGAAAGATGATAAACTAATTTGGATGCAGACGATAGAAAGTAGTCCCTTAGGTGACAAGAATAAAGGAGAAGCTGTACATCTTTCCCAGCTGGTAAGCTCATCTTGTATCTAGTGATATTATGTATGGTTATGGGTTATTAAAAAGGTGAATTTCTGATATTAACTGCCCATAATTTCTCTCATATCTGCAGAACCTCGTTGATCTGGCAGGTTCCGAGAGTTCAAAGGTTGAAACGAGTGGTGTAAGACGCAAGGAAGGATCATATATCAATAAAAGTTTGCTGACTTTAGGGACTGTGAGTTTTTTCTTAGCACAGTTTTCACGTAGTTAACAATAGGTTTTGAAGTTCAGTTAAATCCAAGGACTTCTTTGACTTATTCCTTTAAAGCAGATTTGATAATAGGACTGTTTTTTCGTGTTGTATATATATGTATTAAGAACACTTTTAATCACCTTACCGCCTCTGCATTATTTTGCTTGCTACTCGTATCTCAGATCTCTTCTTGTCCAAACCTTACAATTAAACAGTTTTCTACTCTTGTTTTATATTCGTAATTTCTATCCTGTCATGTTTTAAGTATTCTTCTGTTGGCTGAATTTGTATAGTTCTGTTGTGATGTTATAGGTGATATCAAAGCTTACGGATGTGAGGGCTTCACATGTACCATACAGAGACTCTAAGTTAACCAGGATCCTTCAGTCCTCATTGAGTGGTCATGACCGAGTATCTGTAAGTCTTGTTTGAGCTGTTCTCAATCCTCTTGATTCAGTAATTATGAAATCTACATGCTTATCAACAGGGTAAAAATTTCCTGAAAACTTTATGCACATATCTTGATAGTAGTATACTTTACTGATTAGATGTTTCTCTGGATATGGTAGCTCATTTGTACAGTGACTCCTGCATCAAGCAGTTCAGAAGAAACACACAACACTTTAAAATTTGCTCATCGTGCAAAGCATATTGAGATTCAAGCTGAACAAAACAAGGTTTTCCACGCATATGTTCTATCAGCTCTTATTTTTGCACTGAAGGTCTTATGTAGTCTCTAACTCTATAAAATTGTAGATAATTGATGAGAAATCATTAATCAAGAAGTACCAACACGAGATTCGCCAACTGAAGGAGGAGTTGGAACAGCTTAAACAGGTAATTGTACCAGTTACTCAGTTGAAAGATATTGGTGCAGATGATATTATTCTCCTGAAGCAGAAGGTATGCTCAGATTTTATTTTTTCTAGCCTGGCAAACCTGATTTTTTTAGTCGTATTCATCCTTATCTAGGCTTTTGTAGTGGAGTTAGGGATGGGTTTTCTGTGTAGAGCTCCAATCTTGAAAACTTGAAATTTGCTTTTGCATTATCTTCCATGCTCGTTCCACTTCTGACGTCAGCTTCTTTCCTCCCTAAGCATTTGCTGTTTGTGATTAAGACTATGTCAGTACGGTTGAAAGTAAACTAAATTATGTAGCTTGTAATATTCCTTACCTTGAAATATCTTAACAGAAAAAAAAAAAAAAATCTTGGAAAATGTTTCTTTTTGTGGTAAACTGTGAACAAAACAACTAGCTTTTCCTTTTTCATTGGAAAAAGATTTCACATTGAAAATTTTGTTCGGCCCTGATGTTTTCTGAGAACAATTTGTCAGAAAGAATATACTAGCGGATAGAGGTCAATTTTGCTAGAGGTCATTCTGAACGCATAATGCAACATTTTACCAATATGACCACTGTTTCCGTCCATTTATTTATAATTTTAGTTATATATTTGATAAGACCAGTGTGAAGACGTTCTATGTCATTGCCTTTTGGTTTAAAATTAAACATTAGAGATAATTTGTTGTAACCTGATTTTGTCATTTTCTTTGCTATATAACGTGATGATAAAAGCTAGAAGATGGTCAAGTCAAGCTACAATCCAGACTTGAAGAAGAGGAAGAAGCTAAAGCAGCTCTCTTGAGTCGAATCCAACGGTTGACGAAACTAATTTTGGTGTCGACTAAAAATCCACAAGCATCTCGATTACCTCACCGCTTTAATCCTCGGAGGAGACATTCATTTGGTGAAGAAGAGGTAAGACCACTGATATATCCTAGAATATAATAAAAGTGGCTTCCATGTTTCCTTCTGAGGATGGTTCACTTTGATCTGCGGGACTTCAGATCTATTATACTACACAAGTTTACTAGCTTCTTTGGCTAATCTTGGTTGATGATGCATATTCAGCTTGCTTACCTACCATACAAGAGGCGGGACATGATGGACGATGAACACCTTGACCTGTATGTTTCTGTGGAGGGAAATAATGAGACTAGAGATAGTCCGTATAGAGAAGAAAAGAAGACCCGGAAGCATGGATTATTAAACTGGTTAAAGCCTAAGGTATACAAATGATTCAAACTTCTTATATAGCATTGTCCATTTTGTGGTGGGTTATTCTTGTTCGTATCAGAACTGCATCGGGCCGCTATAGGTTTGTACTGTTGTAAATGATTCACGCACTCACTAGAGATTTCTGGAATGTGCTTCAAAGAATAATGCTAATGGAAGTAATGAGTCAATAATCCTACGGTCTTATTTCCTCTTAGATGCAATTTGTTCGTTGATTTTTTGGTGCCTCTCTTGTCCCCCTTTTTTTAATCAAAGCTTACTTTTTCCTATCAGAAAAGAGATCACAGTTCAAGTGCCAGTGACCAGTCAAGTGTGGTCAAATCTAATAGCACACCATCAACTCCTCAAGGGGGAGGCAGTAATCTGCACACAGAATCAAGACTTTCAGAAGGCTCGCCTTTGATGGAACAACTCTCAGATCCTAGGGATGACAGAGAAGCTTTAGAAGACAGTTCTCATGAAATGGAGATTCCGGAGGTACATAAGAGTTACTTTCATCATTCATTCCGGTTCCTGCACTTTGTTTTACAAGACTTGTTTGCACTTGTTCCCAGACGAGCATTAAATTGAGCGATGAGTTGGATCTCTTGAGGGAACAGAAAAAGATTTTATCTGAAGAGGCAGCGCTGCAATCAAGTTCCTTAAAACGATTGTCAGATGAGGCTGCAAAGTCCCCTCAAAATGAAGAGATTGAAGTAATAATAATCACCCTTTTCATATCTCTATCTAGTTGTTTAAATCTAGCAAATATTCACCTTCTTGGTTCTCGTTGTTACTTAGGAGGAAATTAAAGTACTCAATGACGACATCAAAGCAAAGAATGACCAGATTACAGCGTTGGAGAAACAAATCTTGGATTTTGTTATGACATCATATGAGGCATTGGATAAATCTGATATCATGCAGGTAGGTTCACATTGTCAAATATTACGCAGTGACCTTTTTGACTTTTTCATCTGCCATTCACTTCTAAAGTGATTTTATATTATCTTCAGGTAGTTGCTGAGCTAAGGGATCAACTTGATGAGAAATCTTTTGAACTCCAGGTGATCGATTTGTTTTTGCTTACGCAATAACAGAACTTAGAGATGGTTTTGCTATTCGCCTGGATAATAATATTTCTCTTAGCTCAATATAATGTCTCCTCATACCCTCATTAAGATGCTTCTGTCTATTATGTATAATACCAGTGCCAAAACGCCAAACTACACTAAAAATGAAGCCGCTCTACGTTTTTTCTCTGATTCTTCATCTTGTTTACAGGTTAAAGCTGCAGATAATCGCATCATTCAAGAAACACTCAATCAAAAGGTTCGTTGACTGTCTTTGACTATCTCCCCGATTTGATTCGTCTTTGTAAAAAGCTTTGAGACTAGGTTTATAATGTCTAAAAGAACTCAATAACCGTTGAAGTATTTTCTGCAGACATGTGAATGTGAAGTTTTGCAAGACGAAGTTGCAAACCTAAAGCAGCAGCTCTCTGATACCCTGGAACTAGCACAGGTCTCTCTTTATACATGTCGTACACATTGTTATTTGCAAAAAATTATGCTTTTCACCAACCTTCTTCTTATAAGCCAAGCCACATGATGCTTAAACAAATTCTATTTGCTCTCTGACATAAAAGGGAACTAAGATTGAAGAGCTGAAACAGAAAGCTAAGGAACTAAGTGAATCAAAGGAGCAATTAGAACTCCGAAACAGGAAACTTGCAGAAGAAAGTTCATATGCAAAAGGTCTTGCATCAGCAGCTGCAGTTGAGCTCAAGGCATTATCCGAAGAAGTGGCAAAGCTTATGAATCAAAACGAGAGACTAGCAGCTGAGCTGGCAACACAAAAGAGCCCAGTCGCGCAACGTAACAAGACAGGAACACCAACAAATGTAAGAAACAACGGTAGAAGAGAGAGTCTTGTAAAGAGGCAAGAACAAGAAACCTCATCAATGGAGCTGAAGAGAGAACTGAGGATGAGCAAGGAACGTGAGTTATCATATGAAGCTGCACTTGTTGAAAGAGATGAGAGAGAAGCTGAGCTCGAAAGGATAGTAGAAGAAACGAAACAGAGAGAAGCATATCTGGAGAATGAGCTTGCTAGTATGTGGGTTCTTGTTTCTAAGTTGAGAAGTTCTCAAGGAGCTGATTCTGAAATCTCAGATTCTATATCAGAGACACGACAAACCGAACAAACAGACCGATCATTTTGAGATTTGAGAAAAAAAGAAGACAACAACGTAAGTAGGAATATGTTTGTGCAGTGATTCACGAGTTTGCGTTTGGGTATTTGCGACTTTGTTTGTTGATAACTTTTGTAAAGAAGATTCAAATGAAGAGAACTATTCACGTCTCTTTTGCTTAACTTCCATAAATCGAATCAGAATCCAAACATTTGAAAAAAAATACTTGAAACTGTTTCTTCATCAGACTGTTCAAAAACAAAAAATCAAAAAGGAGAGAGTGATGATCGATCATACTGATTGATTGATCTCAGTTGGTCTTGGGATCAGGCATGGGGAACAAACCACCAGCACCAGCAGATCCTCGCGGCGGAGAAAACCCTAGAAACTTCTGCAGATTGGTTCTGATACTAATCGAACACAGCAGATACAGAAACGCCATTGAACAATCCGTCGGATCATCACCTTTCAATCCCCTATGACTCATCTTCTTCACAATCGTGATCGGATGAAACGGAAGCTTCGCGACGACTTTACCTTCGAAGAGTGAATTAAGCAATCCGAAGACGACGAAGAGAACTAAAGCCACAACAGCGCCGGATTTGAATTTAAAGAGAGACAGATCTCGGCTCGATTCCTTCAAGCTGGTTTCGACGCGATCGATCTTCTTCGTCTTCGATTTCTTTATAGATAGCTTCGAAGATGGATTCTCAGTCTTCATCGTCTCGAGTTTCTTCGCGGCCTTGTCTATCGAGTATTTCAAGGACTTGTAGGAGCTGGTACGGTAGATTAAGATCCATGAGATTGCTTCACAGATCAACGCCGTGCAGAATGAGATTCCGACGACGGTTAAGCTATCGGCGTATTTGAAAGAAGCGAAGAGAGGCATCGTAGTCGCCATTGTTGCGCCTTAAAACTTGAGTTTGGATTTGATTACACTCTTTTGTTCTCTCACTTATTGGATTTGGAACTTTAGAAAGTTTAAAGAGGGCAAAAGAATAAATAAAGAAAGTTTCGGGGAGCGTAAAACTATTTCTCATATTTACCAATTTTTCCCAATTGTTTGTTTTGATAAATAAAACCCAAATCAATAAATCATACTCTTTGGCAAAGCAGTATAAACAATATTACACCACCAACACCAAAGAGTTATTATTACTTTACATGTAGATGTATATCTAGTATTTACAATGAAGAGGTCCAAAACAAAAAGAAGTTTTGAGTTGGAAGTTAGAGAGGAGGCTTAAGAGTGTTCTTAGGAGCACTAATCCATGGAGTGTCTGCAATAGCAAATCTCCACAAGGCATTGACATGTTGAGGCAATGCGTAATCTATTCCAACGCGAGGACCAACCACTATTTTCTCCACGTCTTCTCCTCCATCCAGAAGCTCCAATCCTCCTGTGTCCATTCATTAAACAGTCTCTTAAGAGAGAGTCTACTCTACTTACTTCATTAACTGATTTGGTGTATGGACTAACCCGGAGAATAAAGTGGATGATGAGACCATTCTGTTGAGAGTCCAAGCGCTTGTCCCACCTGCTTGAGAAGCACATATTAACAAAAGCTGATTATGCTAGAGGACTTGCTAGGAATACTCTCATTGTTTATATCAAGATCTAAATGTTGCTGTACATCTTTTCTTATCTAGTGAAGAGCATATGAATTGCAGAGTAATCGAATCTCTGCATTGCAGATTTGTAGGGCTAATGCAAGTTATTAAATTAAAACTGTAGAAGTCAGACAAACCTTTCCTGGTCCATTTAAAAGAACGGGTTTGTCAGTTTTCAGGCCACGGCGCTCCTGTATGGTCTCAAGTCCTGCAACACCATATCACCCTTCTAAGCCAACAAAAGATTGATAAAACCAGTTTTAGATGTAAAAACAGTATCAATCAACCAATTGATAACTAAGTTTAAACATGCTTAGATATAATAAAGATATCTTTCTATGAATCCAAAACCAGTAAAAGATGCAACTTTAAGGCCATAAACAAAAAAAAGAGTGAAACGAGCAAAGTTTCAGCGCTCAAGAATCAGAACTTTAAACTGTTTAATGTGAACAGATCAACTAACCGGAAACAGGAGAACAAGACCGTATCAAAACAGCAGCTCCAACACCTTCCTTATCAGCAACAATATTGAGCATCATATGGAGACCATAACATAGATAAACATAAGCATGTCCTCCTGGTCCAAACTAAAAATAAAAACATTATTTTTCAGATCAAGTTATCATTTTGTATGTAAGTAAATGCTAACAAGCAAAATGAAGAAAACTCACAACTGGTGCCGTCCGTTGAGTGATCCCAAATCGTCCATGGCAAGCTGAATCATTTGGTCTATAAGCTTCTACCTACCAATATAGTGTTGCAAATTACAATCATAGTGTTGTAGTCCTTCACAATTTTTGTTGGAATTTTACATGAAAAAGTTAACTTTTTGTGCAGTAAATCTAATTAGCGAATCAAACAATCCCAGAGAAAAAAAAATCTCAATCCTTTATCAGGAAACAACATATAAAACAGAATCGTGTGTGTCTCAGACCTCAGTAATTCGCAGCACGACGTTGTCTCTCCTTAGGAACTTCCCAAGCAAACGTGGCGCAAGATCAAGGGCGTCGATTTGAAAGAACTCAGGAGGCATTAGCTTCATCTCGGAGTCGGAGGTGGTGGGGGACTTTGGGTCTTCGGGTTTGACCCGAACGGCTCGACTCTTGGAACAGTTTTTTGTCTTTCGTGTCCGTAGGACTACTGCTACTCGGGGGTTTGTAACATTGGGCCCTCCCGATTCCTCATCAACCCGCTTCTTCGATCGACGAGTCGGCGTTTTCATTACAACCGAAAAGGCTTTGACTTTTTACAAAGTGCGAACGTTGACCTTTAATCGTTGATTATATTTGGCGGGTGATGATGTTTATGCTGTCCGAAACAATCTAGATAATAGATCTTTCCAAAGAGGCTGGTGCCAACTTTGTCATAGACTGATAGACATATCAAATAAACTCACTCATGGTTGTTAGTTTTTTTTTTTAAGACCAAGACTTATGGTTATTCATTTGGCACCAATGTCATATTGTTTGCTTATCCTAGCGGAATTGCACCGGAAAATCTGTATTTTCATATCCCAGCTAAGAGGGTATGTTGAATTCCTATCCCAACTTTGACATTGAGCAAATCCATACATTATGTTCAATAATATTCAAATTTACGACACTAACTTGTAAAACTGTATTGAATCATACACAAGCCGTAACGGTGTTAAGAGTCCGTTAACTGTTGCTTACGTGGAAGCCACGTAAGAAACAACGTCGTTTTGAAAAACAAAAGAAAGGGCTTGTTTTGGCTAAAACGACGTCGTTTCTATCTTCTTCTTCCTCTTTTCTTTCTTTCCCGAATCACTTTCATTGGTAAATCTCGTCTCTTGTTTCTTCTCTTCTTTTCATCTGTAAATCAATTGGTCAATTGATTCAATTGGCAACGATTATTGATCTTGAAGAGTGTCTGATAGTGCAGTTAACCATGTTTGCATCATAAAATGAGGTAATTGTAATTCAATTTTTAAGGTTTTCATAATTTAGGGGTTTTCTCATTTAAGAGAACATAACAATGTCGACGACGTTGAATCCTTGGTTGACGACGTTGCTGCTTTCCCCGTAGACGGTGAACTTATCATCGTGTGCTGCGCTGTTACGGCTGTATCTCCGGAACGAGTCTGTTACGACGTTTACGTCTTTGGAGTAGTTCTTGAATGAGTCGTCTCCTTCGGGACGACCGCTGTCGTAGTTAGTGAAGTTCTTTTGGTCGTAAGTGGAGAACTTGACGTCTTCGTCGTGTTTCTCGAGACTCGTTCCTAAATCGGGGAAACAGAAGAGGTTAGCGGCGGAGCAGAAATCGGGAAACCGAGTCGGGAGCGAGTTGGTGGCGGCGAGTTTGGAGAAAGTGGCTGAGTCGACGGCGTTGAGTGGCGAGGCGTTGGAGATTAAAAACTCCGATCTGGGAGATTCGTTACGGATCTCTTTGTTCCAGTAACGGATAGAGACGCTTTAGGTGTGAATGGATTCTGCTCCGCCGAGAAACCGCCGCCGATTAAACGTCCTCCAACGATAACAACCTGCATTGCCAACAAAAATCCACATTAATTAATTCAACGCTCGATCGAGGAAAGAAAGAAAAGAGGAAGAAGAAGATAGAAACGACGTCGTTTTAGCCAAAACAAGCCCTTTCTTTTGTTTCTCAAAATGACGTTGTTTCTTAAGTGGCTTCCACGTAAGCAGCCGTTAACGGACTCTTAACACTGTTACGGCTTGTGTATGATTCAACACAGTTTTACAAGTTGGTGTCGTGAATTTGAATATTATTAAACATAATGTATGGATTTGCTCAATGTCAAAGTTGGGGTAGGAATTCAACATACCCCTTTAGCTGGGGTATGAAAATACCAATTTTCCGAATTGCACCTATGTCATAAACTCACAAACGGCAATTTAGTCTAATTCCTGTTCAAAAACATTGCACCTATGTCTAATGATGTATCATCATTGTATAATTCTTGTTCAAATCACATGTTTTATAAGAAATGAGACAATCCAATGATCCATACTTCCTTTTTTTTTTTTTTTTTTTTTGTCGGCCATTCCTTTCTTTCATTTAAAAGCCCAATTAAAATGGGCATAATACAAACTTACAAAGCATGATACAAGCTAAATTAAGCCCAATTTTAAGTTAATCCAAACACATAAACAAAAGCTAGAAATAAAAGTGAATAACCCATAAGGGGCATAGACATGTATTCTTCCCTTAACCACGTATCTTGTTACTACTTCCTAATCACTCTATTTACTATTTAGGTCATATTTCTATTTTTGTGGATTATAGCAGCTTCAATCCACATAAAATTTTTGGCTTTCCCCAATTTGTTTTTTTGGTTTTTAACATCTACATCTTTTTTTTTTTGGCTCAACAACAACTCTTCATTAACCAAGATATTACAACCAAATCCAAGGCACATTACATTCGCCTCTATAGAATTGGACCAAAAGCAAATGCAATGGTTGATTAAGTACAACCCTAGAACACTAGCAGAACCAACACTACCTAATCGATGACCATTGCATTTTTTAACCACGACGAGATAGATAACACAGCACAACTCGGAGTGAAATCATCTCTTAAACCACCTAAATTAACCTAATGACTCGAAGCAAATACTAGCACAGAGAATGTCAAAACTAATACTGAATATCAAATCAAATCCAAGCTATGGGATCCTCATGATCAGCGTGTAGAACTTGTCCCAATAGCATCAACACCCAAAAGCGTATCCTCAGAAAAGTTTGGAATTCCTGGCTTTCAATGTTCCGGTCCTAAACCTAAAACAGACAATATATCCGATTGAACCGACCAAGAGACACAAAAACAATCCGCAAGAGCTAAGCTTTTCCGTACTAATCCTACAAGACCAGAATGCTAAACGATTCGAGATAAGCGATTGAAGCACATATTAGCATATCATCACCTCACGGTGCGTATCTGGATTGGCCAAGCTGCTTCGTTGTCTCGTTTCTTGGTCGGAATGACAACGGAAGTTGAGGAAGCTCTCATGAGGACGTCGGCTTTGTGGAAGTCCGCAAATCTCGGCCACCGACACACCCTGAAGCCTTCCCAACAACCTGAAGACACTAAGACCCGACTCGACCATGAACCTCTGAGCAGCTGACATCTCCGGCGAAAGGGTAGAGGAAAACGGAGGAATGTCGCGATCCAAAACTCAGATCGGATTCCCCGAAACTGCAAGGAAGGACGCCCAAAGCAGCTATGAACCACCACCAATCACCGGAGAGGAAGGCGAGCCGAGATCTCGTCGTCCGCCACGCCGGAGAGGATGAGCTGGGTTACCTACTACTACGATTAAGCGATAAAAGAAGAGGAAAACAGAGCCCTCTCACACCGCCGGCGAAAGCCTAGGACGGCGGAGAGACAAACAGATACGGTGGCAACGGCGCTGTAGATCTAGGGTTTTACTAGAGAAGAGAAAAGTCGAGAGTAATGCTTTTCTTAACATCTACATCTTTAGAGAATGGAAATCCTAGAAGCAGTGTTTTTTGTTTTTTTTTTTTTTTTTTTTTTCTAACATTCTAGAGACTTCTCCTGTATAAAGGGTTTCAAAATTATTTTGTTTTAGAAAAAAATCACTTTTTTCTTTTTCTTTTTCTTATTGGTTAAAAAACAAAATAAAAAAACCCTTATTCTAGAGGCTTCCTTCGTTTACCTGATTCATTAATCTAAAAAGGTTCTCTCCATAGTTTGAGCTGCTAAATCCCAAATCTCAACGAAACCAACTTCTTCTCTGCTCTCAGTAGCTTGAAATCTCTCAATCCTTGGTAAAGCTTTTAGCTTTTCCCTAATCCAATCTCCATGGCAAAGTTCGGCGAAGGTGACAAACGATGGATCGTAGAAGACATTGAGTGACTTGTTAGAGAAAATTTGAAATTTGTGATAATGAGTTGCTCTTGATTCTGAGTCTGAACTTTGACATTAGGATTAAAAAAGAATGGAGCTTTAAGGTTAACTGTTAACATGCTATTCTTCATAAAAAGCATTGAGTGACTTGTTAGAGAAAATTTGAAATTTGTTATATTGACTAGGAAACAGTACATATAAAAATATATAGGAAAAAAGATTGCTAGCTACATGAATTATGTGAGAACGCATGGTCACACATGTCAAGTATAATATTGTATTCTCAACTACTGGAAGTAGATGTATTGCATGACCAAATGCATTAACTATACAACGTCATGTGGTTAACACCATAAACATACAATTCCGGTACACCAGTTAATTGACTCCGGCGTTGACCAATATTGACCCAAAAATATTCCATTTTTTTATGTATACTATTAAAAACCAAAAACATGGGGAAAATGCCAAAAAAAACCCGAAGTTATTTTTATTTGGACGTTTAATACCCAATGGTTTTGAATTGGAATAAAATACACCAAATAATACAAATATGTTATTTAAAACCTATAATAATTAGTGTTGTTAGTTTCATACCCACGATTTTTCAATAAAATCAAAATTCCAATTTTACCCCAATTATCTATTTAATTATTATTTTTTAATAAGAAACTTTTGGTTTTCTGTTAACTATGTCAAACCAATAATTAACCCCGCTTATCTTCTTTATCTCTTCTTCCTCCTCCGCTCTCTAATATCATCGTCACTCGTCTATGGACGATTATCTCCGGCCAGAGACGATTCTTCTCTTCTCCGTCGCTTCTATGACTACTTCGATTCTCAACACCGTCTCCTCCATCCATTCATCGAGAGTTACCTCCGTCAACAGAGTCGGAGTTCTCTCTCCGCAATCCCGATTCCGTCGACTTCACTCGTCGGCGTTCTGGTTCATCGAAGTTGGTCTTGTACCAGGGGTTAATTCCCGGTTTGACATGGTTAACAGAAAACCAAAAAAATTTATATTAAAAATTAATAATTAATTAGATAATTGGGGTAAAATTGGAATTTTGATTTTATTGAAAAGTCGTGGGTATGAAACTAACAACACTAATTATTTTAGGTTTTAAATAACATATTTTTATTATCTGGTGTATTTTTATTCCAATCCAAAATCATTGGGTATTAAATGTCCAAATAAAAATAACTTCGGGTTTTTTTTGACATTTTTCCCAAAACATAAATTGTTACATCAAATAGTTTCTATATTTTTTTTCAAATTAAGACATATTCTATATTATATAACTAAATATTTTGTTTACATCTTTAATGTATTCATTCTTATAATTAGTAATTTTAAGTTTGAAGCTAAACTAATAGTTAAATAAAAATTATTAATAATTATTTTGAATTCATATATATATATATATATTAATTTTTCTATAGTCAAATATATCGTTTTGCAATCTCAATTTTTTGGATCTTCTATCTTCTATATATTAAAAATAAATATTTTGTGTTTTTGTTGTTTACAATCAAATATATTTCTTTTCTTAAATAACAAAAAACATTGTATTTAAATAAATCAAATAATAAGTTGATGTTTTTAATTTCAATAGAAAAAAACTAACTATTATAAGAATGAATGAATTAACAGATATATAATATATTTTTATATTTCAAAACTTAATAAAAGTGAAATGAAAAACCATTAATAATTTTTTCAGATATTAAAATTTTTATTTTACCATGAGTATATAACATTTTTCAATAATTCTAATGATTTTGATATGTATTGGATTTGGTTATAAGTATTTTTATTATAGAATATTTTTTTGTGGTTAAAAATATTAAATAATATTTATTTTATATTTAGATAAACTAAGTAAGAAGTTGATATTTTTTTGTGGTTGGCAATACATTTTTAAAGTTAGAATATGTGGTCATGTATTGAACAATACTTCGTATATCTTTTTTCCAAATACATAATATGAAAGGTCTGCATCACGGACATCGAGTTTTTTTTTTTGGAGCCACAAAAAAACAAGCAAGTCGAAGACAAGATTCAAGTATAATTTTTCAAAAGCATAGACTAATTTAATTTAATGATATTATACACAAATTTGTTCTCTTTTTGCTTTTACGGTTCTCACTCTTTTTTTATTCTTGCGTTTCTCTAACAAATTCATAAAAGATATGTCTTGTCGACGGGATTACTCTGTTAATTAACTATTTAAAGTGAACATTTGTTTCGGTCACGTGATATCTTTTTTGTAAGAAGCAGTATTTGACTTTTCAGTTAGCAGAGAATGAATATAATTAAATTAGTGTATGCCAGAACCAAGACGGATCCAAATTACGTGATGTTTCTTTATTTAACATCTAATTAGGAAAAACGATGCGATTTTCTCTTGTCTTTTAACTATTGTTACTGGGCTAGAAAACAAAAGATTCAATAGATATGTTCGTTAATTTAAACTGAACTCACACGATTACGAACTAGTTTAATCGGTGATTATGGTATCAATGTTCCACATTGGTGGTTTTTGCGTCGTTTTCAAGCTGATCATAATTAATCTGATCATAATTTCTTTAAAACATTAATTCTTTTTCAAGAATTACACTAAAAAAAGAGAGAAAATAAAATATCTTAATCTTAAAGTTGTATTTTCTCTGAATTATTTTTAGTCGTTTTCTTGTTTCCGCGTCCAACGAAACTCCCAAATATGTTATATGTTTTTTTTTACATTGGTTACAATGGGTTTGAAGAAAACTCACAACTGGTGCCGTCCGTTGGGTGATCCCAAATCGTCCATGGCAAGCTGAATCATTTGGTCTATAAGCTTCTACCTACCAAAAGGATGAACATGGTTAAAGAGTCGTAAACTACAATTGTAGTTATTCATTTGTTGTTTGTAACTTCCTTATACCCATTAACTAAACAATCTAATTAGAGAATGAAACAATCCCAAAGCAAAACCCTAAATCATCCTTTCTCATGAAACAAAAACGAAGAAAAACAGAATCGCCGTGTGTGTGTCTGACCTCTGTAATTCGCAGAACGACATTGTCTCTCCTCAGGAACTTCCCAAGCAAACGTGGGGCAAGATCAAGGGCGTCGATTTGAAAGAACTCAGGAGGCATAAGCTTCATCTCGGAGTCGGAGGTGGTGGGGGACTGTGGGTATTCGGGTTTGACCCGAACGGCTCGAGTCTTGGAACAGTTTTTTTTGTCTTTCGTGTCCGTAGGACTACTGCTACTCCGGAGTTTGTAACATTGGGTTCTCCCGATTCCTCAACAACCCGCTTCTTCGATCGACGAGTCGGCGTTTTCATTGCAACAGAAAAGCTTTGACTTTTAACAAAACTGTGCGAACGTTGACCTTTAATCGTTGATTATATATATATTTGGCGGGTGCTGCTGTCCGAAACAATCTAGTCTGGTGCCAACTTTGTCATAGACATAACAATTAAAACTCACTCACCAAGACTCATGGTTATTATTCATTTGGTACCAATGTCATATTTGTGACTAGCGGAATTGTACCTATGTCATAAACTCACAAACGGCAATTAGTCTAGTAATCATAATGTATCATCATTGAATAGTTCTTGTTCAAATCACATGTTATAAAAGAAAGAGGAGAATCCATACTACCTAATCACTCTATTTACTATTTAGGTCATATTTTTTTTTTTTTTTGTGTGGGTTATAGCAGCTAGTCAATCCACATACAAAATTTGGGTTTCCCCAATTAGTTTTTTATTTTAGAGAATGGAATCCCTAGAAGCAGTTTTTTTTTTTTTCTAATATTCTAGAGACTTCTTCTAATAAAGCGTTTCAAATTTATTTTGTTAGAAAAAAAATCATCTTTTTTTTTTTCCTTTTCTCAATTGGATAAAAAAAAAAAAAAACAAATTAAAAACCCTTATTCTAGAGGCTTCCTTCGTTTGCCTGATTCATTAAATCTAAAAAAGGTTCTTCTACCTAGTTTGAGCTGCTAAATCCCAAATCTCAACGAAATCAACTTCTTCGTCTCTGCTTCTCTGCTCTCAGTAGCTTTTAAATCTCTCAATCCTTGCTAAAGCTTTTAGCTTTCCCTAATCCATCTCCATGGCAAAGTTCGGCGAAGGTGACAAACGATGGATCGTAGAAGACAGACCCGACGGCACCAACGTCCATAACTGGCACTGGTCCGAAACCAATTGCCTTGACTGGTCTCGCAACTTCTTCACCAAACAATTCTCCGGCGTTGTTATCCTCGCCGGCGAAGGCAATCTCTTCATCAAGGTCACTAAGATCGACAAGGTCGAAGGCGAGGCTTACGTGAATGTACGCAAGGGGAAGATCATCCCTGGCTACGAGCTTAACGTCTCTTTGTCTTGGGAAGGCGAGGCGAAAGATTCCGATGGCAAGACGCTGCTGAAAGCTGATGGATTGGTTGAGATGCCTTATATCTCCGATGAGAATGCTGATGAAGATCCGGAGATTAGGTTTACGGTGAAGGACGAAGGACCTATTGGGAAGACTTTGAAGGAGGCTATGGTGAAGAAGGGGAAATCGATTATTCTTGAGAAGGTTAGGGTTTATGTTGAGGCTATGGCTAAAGGGGGTCCTTGTAGGGATGAGTTGGAGACGAAGAAGGTTGCGCCTAAATCTGTAGCGGCTGGATCAGCTTCAGTTGCGGTGGAGAAGTCTGGTGGTGGTGTCCCTGCTGCTGCTGCTGCGGCGGAGAGTAAGGTAGTGAAGGAGAAGAAGACTGTGAAGACTAAGGAAGGGTTTAAGACAATTACTATGACTGAGAAGTTTAGTTGCAGAGCTAAGGATTTGTATGAGATTCTTATGGATGAGAATCGCTGGAAAGGTTTTACGCAGAGTAATGCTAAGATTAGTAAAGATGTTAATGGTCCGATTAGTCTCTTTGATGGGTCTGTCACTGGGATGAATGTGGAGCTAGAAGAAGGCAAATTGATTGTTCAGAAGTGGAGATTTGGGAGCTGGCCTGATGGTCTTGATTCTACGGTTAGTTTTAGTGATTGTTTATCTTTTGTAAATGGCCAAACGTATTAACCTGATTTTAGATTTAATTGTGGTTGGTTGATGTTGGCTTTTGCTTTGATTATTCAGGTGAAGATTGTCTTCAAGGAGCCTGAACCAGGAGTCACGGTTGTCAATCTCACTCACACTGACGTTCCTGAAGAGGATAGGTGAGTTTTACTTATGGCATCATGTCTCTTCTCTAGAATGAGTTTCTCTTGATTCTGAGCTGAACTTTGAAATTAGGATTAAAAAGAATGGAGCTTTAAGGTTAACTGTTAACATTCTGTTCTTCATTAAAAGCATTGAGTGACATGTTTTGTGTTTGGTAGAATGCAATGAATTCTTCTGGAATTTGGACTGCTTTATTAAGAACTTTCCTGACGATGTAGTGTACAAAGCTAATACCTAGGGACAATTTAAGCCAACTAAATTTACTGGTGGACGACACTAAATCTACTATCTACGCTTATCCTCTTGCCACTGATTAACTTGCTGTATGTAGCCTTACTTAGTTGATGAACTCTTCTAGTCTTCCCTCTAGTGAGTAGTGACTTGCCTTTGCGTCCCTCTAGTAAATCTGGTTTGCTAAAATTGGTTGGTATATGATATAAACTTTCATATAGGACCATGGGATTAATAGAGAGAATCTCAAAATTTCCCAATGACTCACAAGTGTGTTCAGTCTACTATATATTTGCCACTAACTCTTAGGTTATGTTGATTATAGAACTCTTGTTCGTTGTTTTATGAACGAACACTCGTTAGCTAGAGTATTGACTCACACTTGAAATGTCCATGGTTGTCCATATTCTGTTTGATTCCTCCTTATGTGAAGCAAATATCTTAACGAGTTGGGTTAACTTGGTATAAGGCATCTGTCTTAAGACGAGTCAATGATTCTGTTGTTGAATGTGACTACAGTGATGTTACTTATGTTATCTGTTGATTTCATTGACTTGCGCAGGTATGGGAATGCGACTGTGGTGGAAAACACTGAGAGAGGATGGAGAGATCTAATATTCCATAGGATCCGTGCAGTTTTTGGATTTGGAATGTGATTAATGATTTTGATTATGAAATAAACAACAAAAAAATCAGCATTGGCTTTATCTATAAGTTGATTATGAATTTCAATTCAAACAACAGGGACCAATGAACAATGCAAAATGTATGATTTTGAAGTTTTTCACCTTTTTAGTTAATGGATTTTCCTTGAACTTATATAAATCTCACTCTTTATTCTCATGGTTGGTCTTTCTGTTAGATATATAAAATTTTATACTTGAAGAATGTTGTCTATATTATTTTTAATTTATATAGTTAGATTTAGTTAGTATTATGCAATTTTGCTTTGTTATATGTTATGTGACACAGATGATGTTAGTAAAATGTGTTACACTGTAGATAGTGTTGATTGTCGTTAACACAATTAATGGACACATCGTCAAGGGATAGCTTGTGGGAATTGCCATGTGGTAATCGAAATGCACAGAGATCATTTCACTTTCAGCTTTTCTGCAGTCTATTAAATGGGGAACTACTTAATTATTGCGCATGCAGCAGCAACCACACCTTATCAATCAACATACGTATATAGATAAAATTCAAATTCGCAATTCAGCAGTTAGAATAGAAGAGACTATTACTTCGTTGGCCTAATATGCCTTATGTTTCCTATGTGTTTTTATGTATATTCAGATTTCGTCACTACTATGAATATTTACGTTTCCCATACGTTTTACTGTGAGAGTCTACTTAATTTTTGTAGCGATATATTTGTAGGAGTGTGAATTCAAAAAGAGTTTCAATAAATAAATAAAAATGGAAAAGGATAAAGTTCAAAAATCTCAAATTCAAAAAAAAAAAAAAAAAATCTCATTTTCATTTATACATACATGATACATACAGATACACATACATTAAGCATTTAAGCAGCACTGCAGCAGTTGAATTTTACCTACCCAAAAAATAACGTAATAATAAAAACACTTTGAATGGCAAAAATGAGGAAACCAAAATTTTAACATACATTGAAACTAGCATTTGAGATACTGTAGATCACAATTAAAACTAGCAAAACGACTGATTTAGTGTTAAAGATTAGTTTTAAATATGGTTGACCAGAAAGTTAGTATAGTTACATCAGATCCAAGATTCAAATTGCCGAAGATTAATGAAATTTTTGTGAATTTAAATGTTCTCACGTAGTTCATGTGATACGAATTGAATTAATCTGATCGTTATTTCTTTAAAACATCAGTTTTTTTTCCAAGAATTACACTAAAAAAAAAAAAGAGAAAATGAAATATCTTAATTTTTTTTTTTCACTAAAACATTTTCATTATATTAAACCAAAGTAAAATACAAGGGTGGAATGCGTCTTTGAAATTTTAAATCCGGCGGAAAACAAAGATATTCCCGGAAGCTTAAGCCCGATACACAAGGAACAAGTAAAAAACTAAAGCCAAAAGAAAAACTTTCAAAATCATCAGAGAAGTTGGAAGAGAACATTAGTCGCGGGACTAAATACTTAAGAGTCAATATCTCAATCTTAAACTTGTATTTTCTCTGAATTATTATTAGTCGTTTTCTTGTTTCCTCGCCCAACGAAACTCCCAAATATGTTGTATGTTTTTTTCTACATTCGTCACAAAAAAAGAAGAGTAATTACAAAATAATGTTTTCATCTGAGCCGCACAAATGCGTTTTGAGAAAACAAAAAAACTAAAAAAATATCTCATAACATTCCAAATGTTATAAAAAAAAATTATATCTCAACATTCCAAAATCGGCGTCACAATAACAATGTGGCATGTTCGTAGTTTGTCTCCAAAGACAAGGGGAAAGATATAGTAGTAACAAAGAAAGAAACAAACTTCTAAACTTAAGCGACGATTTCTAAGCAAAAAAAATGACCACTTTACTGAACAAACACCTCTCTCAAGTCTCAAGTTTCCAGATAAAGAGAATTGTTGACGGAGACAAGAAGACTCTTTTCTTTTTCCTTTTAACACTCTCTCTCTCAGTCTTAAAAGACCCATTTTTTAATCTCTCCTCTCTCTCACTCTGAACTCCCAACAAAACGCAAAACGAGTCAGTGAAAAGATTCTCACGCGCCAAAAAAAAACTCCCTGACCATGGCGTCGGACTCTTTCAAGCATATGTCTTTCCACGGCGTCTCCGCCTTCTCCTCCATAACCGTCGAAATCAAAAACTTTTTCTCCGCCGTGAAACCGAGAAAAACCTCGACTTTTGTCTACGCCTTCCTTATAACATTCGTTGCCTTCACTGTTTTCATAGCCTTTAGTCCTTCTCCCATCACAGTCGCTCCTTCCATCTCTTCGTATGTTCTTCCTAACGTTACTGTCTCGAATCTATCCAACTCTTCACCGTCGACCCTCGATTCCAATTTCACCACATTCCGAGCACCGGCGCCGGAAAATCTGACGGCAGTTACTAAAAACGTAACCTTTGAGAAAACAGAACCGGTTGCTAAAAACAACACTTTTCAGTTCAAGACCGATCATGCACAGGAAAACATTTCGTGTCCTGACAACAAGACTGATGATGATACTGTTCGAGATTTGGACAAACATCGACCCGTGAAAGCACCTCTGTCGGAGGTTCTAGCAGTTAATTCAACAGCTTCTCCGAAGCGAAAACAGAGGAGGAAGTCGTCGCTGAGAAAAGAGATCGAGTCTCTGAAGAATTGCGAGTTCTTCGAGGGAGATTGGGTCAGAGACGATTCGTATCCGCTTTACAAACCAGGTTCGTGTAATCTGATCGATGAACAGTTTAATTGTATTCTCAACGGAAGACCTGACGTGGAATTCCAGAAGTTGAAGTGGAAACCAAAGAAATGCACTTTACCAAGGTAAGACAACACAACACTTGGTTACTTCTTTTTTTCTTTTCCTTCTATGGTGAGTCATCGTCATATAATCCAAATGATTGGTTGTGTATATATATGTACAAAGATTAAATGGAGGGAAATTGCTGGAGATGATTAGAGGAAAAAGGCTTGTGTTTGTTGGAGATTCACTAAATAGAAACATGTGGGAGTCTTTGGTTTGTATTCTTAAAGGATCAGTGAGAGATGAGACTCAAATCTTTGAGGCTCATGGAAGGCATCAGTTCCGTTGGGAAGCTGAGTACTCTTTCGTTTTCAAAGTAGGTTTCTCTTTTAGCACTTGATATCGGGTTTGTTGTGTGTTTTCTTATAATAGAATGATTTTACGGTTGGTAGGATTATAGTTGCACTGTGGAGTTCTATGCATCGCCTTTCTTGGTTCGAGAATGGGAAATTATGGACAAGAACGGGATGAAGAAGGAGACTTTGCGGTTAGATTTGGTCGGGAAGTCATCGGAGCAGTACAAAGGAGCAGATATTCTTGTGTTCAATACCGGACATTGGTGGACTCATGATAAAACTTCCAAAGGGTAAAGACGTTAAGTTTTTTTCAACTAGTTTGATCACTGATATGGGGTTGTTTTTGTCTCATTGTCTTTTTGGTTTTTGGATGCTTTCATTAGGGAGGATTATTATCAAGAAGGGAGCAATGTTTACCCGAAACTAGACGTGGATGAAGCTTTCCGTAAAGCATTGACAACTTGGGGTCGATGGGTTGATAAGAATGTGAATCCAAAGAAATCACTTGTTTTTTTTCGCGGTTACTCCCCGTCACATTTCAGGTAAACTCGAGAATCTGTGTGGTGGTTTTTACCAGTCACAAAATCTGGTTTGTTAAAAACGGTTTGATGTATTTGCAGCGGTGGGCAATGGAACGCGGGAGGAGCATGCGATGATGAAACAGAACCGATAAAGAACGAGACTTACCTAGCTCCTTACATGCTGAAAATGGAGATACTTGAAAGAGTTCTCAGGGGAATGAAAGCGCCTGTCACGTATCTCAACATAACGAGGTTAACGGATTACAGGAAGGACGCTCACCCGTCGATATACCGGAAACAGAAACTAACCGCGGAAGAAAGTAAATCACCATTATTGTACCAAGACTGTAGCCACTGGTGTCTCCCTGGGGTGCCTGATTCTTGGAACGAAATTCTCTATGCCGAGTTGCTCGTTAAACTTAACCAGCTTGGCGGCAAAAGACGGCGGAAACCTTAGATATATCATTGTAGTTGATTCCACAATTCCACATCATTTTAGATGGATACAGAGCTTTTAATGGATCAAAAGAGAGGAAACACTGGTGTATTGTAAACCCCTATTCATGGGAGAGGTTTGAGATTGTAAATGGCTTTTTGATTACAATGAATAGTAAAGATATTGCAGCATATGCTTGACTCTAACTGACCCAGAATATTAGAACCGGAAACCAAACCCAAAATTGATCTATATCTAATGCCTACTAGGCTACTACCCTACATCTGAATTCTGATGAAAGAATCACTAGGAGAAGGGAATCCGGTTGATGACATGGACAGGTAAAGCGTAGGCAGGATCAATTGATTTGACTCCAGGATACTCCAGAAGAAAGAGCCCTGCACATATTTTAGATTAAATTGACACACAAATTCTTTGCTTCACATCAACAAGATAAGCTTAAAGAAAGACACTTTTGAGTTACCCGCAACTCCAAAGTAGGTGTGGAAGATATCAACAGCATCTTCGGGTCTATCTGAGATGCCTCCGTTATCCATGTCCTATTGAAAGGATGCTTGAAACTCAGGAAAGGCTCTAAAAGATGAAAGTTTTTAGTAATATTGGAGACAAACCTGAGAGTCCAAGATGAACTTGACAAGCTTTGCTTTCTCGATCCAGTGAACTCTATCGATCATGATTAAGCTGGATAAGACCCACCACGAATAGCAAACCTGATGATAAGAACAATCAAAATCATGTGTTTCGGTTTGGAGGAAAAACGCTTACATCAGGCTCTTTCCTAGGCCGTCCATTTAAACCTCCAGACTCGTCTTGTCTTTCACATAACTATCATCCAAGCAAGTCCTTATCAACATGATGGAGATTACCGGTGATAGCAAGAGCACCCACGCAACAGAGAACTGCAGCAACAGAAATATAGTTACATTCCTTTAATTACCATATGAACTACAATGAAAGGCAGTAAAGCCATCTATACTCATTTTGAGCGGTACAATTAAGTTGGCAGCTGGATTTAATATTTCAAAAGTAGTATCTTTCAAAGAGATAAAGTTCATAGGAAGGTGGTATCAGCAGTTTAACACTTAAAATCACACATCCCTGGTTGACCAATCTAAAGAAACTTCACTCTAAACGATCAGGTATAGAGAGACGAGTCTTTAAGGGTCTCATCATATCTTCTTAGGTGAAAACAGTGATCAATTCGAAACATCGTACATTATGATCATAGCTAGCTGGTGGGTTTCAGTAGATTAGAAAAAGGACCAAACTTTTAATGTATTGTTCTGCAAAATAAGTAACAGAACATATAAACACAGAAACAGAGAACATGATTAATTGATCGCAGCAAGAAGAAAAAAAAGCGCGAAAATTGGGAGAAACGAACTAACCTAACCTTAAACCTAAGAGAAGAGTCACGGAGTCAATAATGTCTGATCTAAATTCTTTTCGGGTTTTTTTCCGATACATTGAAGAAGAAGACAAGACTTTTGATATAACCGGCTTTTTCTAATTGAACCGGTTCAAATTCTTGTATCCAGTCCGGTTTTGGTAATTGAACCGGTTCCGGATTCATCAAAAACCCAGAAAGATAAAGTGATAAAACCTCTTGCCAATTTCTTCTTCTTCTTCTTCTTCTTCTTTCTCTGTTCTGCTCTGCCAAAAATGGCGAGTCTACTTGATTCGTTGACAACAAGAGGCTTCTTTACCATTCCTTCAATTTCTAGGATTTATTCTCCTGTAGCTTCTTCTTCTTCTTCTTCTTCTTCTTCTACTTCGAGTATCTCATCCTTTTTAACTCCCTCCGTTCTCTCTTACTCTCACCAACACTCGCATTCCCGCTTACCTTACCCTGTTTCCGCAACCCTGGATGGTTCCTCTGCTGAGGAAGAGCTAGAGTTCGAGGAATTCGATCAATTCGCTGAAGACAACTACGCTGATGAGTCTGATATCGACGACGACTCTATCGATATCTCCGTTCTTGAAAAAGAAGCGAGAGATATCGTTAGAGACTACGCTACTACTTTGTCTCGTGAACTAAAACTCGGTAATCCTTTCCCTCTTTTGTTGTGTGTGTTTTTTGCATATTGTTTGTGTGAGACTGTGAGTGTACTTTTGTAAGTGTGTTCCCAATGACTGTGAATGATGATCATAGAGTTTAATGTTTCCAGAGGATGAGCTCATTGAGGGCAAGGAAACTCGTAGAAAGGGAAAAAGGCAAGCCAAAAATGTTAGTTTTTTATATACATTTATTGTTTCTTTCAGTGAAGGCTCCTCCTTCTGGGTTTTTGTATTTCAATTTGATATCATATCTTAACGACGATCTGTAAAGCTGTATACTTTCCTTGCTGCCTCAAACTTTATGTAAAAAAAAAAAAAAAAAAAAAAGAGTATAATTTTGAAACTTTCATGTCTTGAGTTACTGACACTACTACACTACCATCAAATACAATACCAGACGCAGATACCTGAGCATCTTCTTCAAAGAGTTGCCATTGTTGGAAGGCCTAATGTCGGCAAATCTGCATTGTTCAACCGCCTTGTTGGGGTATAAGCTTTGCTGACTTTTAAATTTTCAGTTTGATACTTTTTTTCCCCCTTGTCATTTATGTAAAGTTGTCTTGACATTGCATTACAGGAGAATAGAGCTATTGTAGTGGATGAACCTGGAGTTACTAGGGATCGATTGTACGGTAGATCGTATTGGGGTGATCAAGAATTTGTGGTGGTAGACACTGGAGGAGTTATGACTGTTTCAAAGTCACCATCTGGTGTCATGGAAGAGCTGAATGTTTCAACCACCATTGGCATGGAAGGTATTCCATTAAGCTCTAGGGAAGCAGCTATTGCAAGGATGCCTTCCATGATCGAGAAACAAGCTACAGCGGCTGTGGATGAATCTGCTGTTATTATTTTCGTTGTTGATGGCCAGGTTCTGTGCTTATCTTCCATCTCCTTACCTTTTCTGTCTTTGCCTTTCTCCCTGTTAGGCTTTTCTTTCCCTGCCAGAAAACAAAGTGCAGCAACAAAAATTAATTTATAGACTATAGAATTTCATGTTTAGTGGAAGATATCATCAAATATCAAGAAAGTTGTGACTTATATATCTAGAATATATCAAGTTGATTTTGTAAAGTCTTTTACTGTTAAGCCCAATTATGTGTTTCCTGGTCATCATGCCATGTTATTGATATATGGCAATGATTTTGGTGCTCGATACGCAGGCAGGGCCATCAAGTGCTGATGTGGAAATTGCAGACTGGTTGCGGAAGTACTACTCACATAAGTATATCATTCTCGCGGTGAACAAATGTGAATCACCACGTAAAGGACTCATGCAGGCTTCTGAATTTTGGACTCTAGGGTAAATTGACTTTCATCCTAAAAGACTTTCTCCCATTATAGCGTCTATTTTTAGGTTCCACCTTTATTTTAAGTGCCAGTAAGTGGTTTATCCAACTTAATTTATGAGATTTTGCTGGAGAAGGTTGGTAGCTGTGGTTTAGCTGGAGATAAAATGCTTTGCTAAACATTTTAGTTCCTTTGGTTCTGTGCACTTTTTTGTGTTTTCATTTACAAATTATGTGGCATTGATTCATTGTGGAATTTCCAGGTTCACACCTATCCCTATTTCTGCGTTGTCGGGAACTGGAACAGGAGAGCTGCTTGATCTTGTTATTTCTGGGCTAAATAAACTCGAGGTTTGTAATGGCCTTTTCTTTCTTTCAGAAAAACGTTTGTTCAGGAATATGAAATATTGCAATATTTGATTATGATATCTCTGGACTTTATATGGACATATTCTGTATCACATTCTACTCTTTCATCCGCTTCATCAAAGACCTTTATGCATTTTTGAGTATGTTCAATTGGCACCCATTGTTTATTCAACTGCGATAACTGGCCATAGCGTTGACAAGTACATCTCCTTCAAATATTTGGGTAGCATTGACAACTGACTAGTATGTTCAGTTGGCATCAGTTTATCCAAACCTTTTCTAACATTTTTTGCACCCATATGATTCAATGATTTTTCTAGATCATGGAGAACATTGAAGAGGAAGAAGAAGAAAACTACATTCCTGCCATTGCAATTATTGGTCGGCCAAATGTTGGCAAAAGTAGCATTTTAAATGCACTTGTCCGAGAGGATAGAACAATTGTTAGCCCTGTTAGTGGCACTACCCGTGATGCTATAGATGCAGAATTTACCGGACCAGATGGGGAGGTTGGTTCAATTTTGTCTGTTGTGGTTTTTGTGGCTTAGTTTTCTTTTGGTGAAAGGTCCAACAAAAGGCTTGTTGGTTGTTTGAAATTTGCGTTGAAGTGTCTGCCTTTTTATTATATGCTAATTGGCATCTATTTTATGCGTTAACTCTTAGAATTGAAGTAAATTTGGTTAGGCTATCATCGAGGACTAGCATTGTCGACTTGGTATCTGTTGAACTTTGATTATGAGCAGTGAGAATGAAAAACGAGAAAAACCAAAGATGCATTCGCTGAATATAACCCTGAATATGATTATGAACTGAGTTGCAGAAGTTTCGGCTTATAGATACAGCTGGTATCAGGAAGAAGTCATCTGTGGCTTCATCAGGCAGCACTACAGAGGCCATGTCAGTAAATCGTGCATTTCGAGCAATTCGTCGTTCTGATGTTGTTGCCCTTGTCATTGAAGCCATGGCATGCATAACAGAGCAGGTATCTCACTAGTAACTGACACTGATGAATGTTTGTCATCAGCAATTGTATAGCATGCGGTTTATGTATAGACAGGGCTGAACCATACAATTATTTCCCTGTCCAACAACAATTTTACTGACATAGTTTTAGAATGTCAAAGATTTGATGACACCAAAGTACCTTACTATTGCAACCAAGGACAAATGATAACTTATTCATATGAAATTTGTCTTCTACTCGTTTCTTAACGGTTATATTATTGTGAACACAGGATCTGAAGATTGCAGAAAGAATAGAAAGAGAAGGAAAAGGATGTCTGGTTGTTGTAAACAAATGGGATACAATACCGAACAAAAACCAAGAGACTGCTGCACATTACGAGGACGATGTTCGAGAGAAGCTCCGTTCCCTCAAATGGGCACCCATTGTTTATTCAACCGCAATAACCGGCCATAGTGTTGACAAGTGAGTCTCCTTCAAATAATTTAGAAACTGTTTTCAATCTTACACTCCGGTTTTACTAAGTATGTTGAATATTTTATGATTAAAATGTAGTATTGTGGTTGCTGCTGCGACGGTTCAAAAGGAGAGATCAAGAAGACTTAGTACGGCCATATTGAACCAAGTGATAAGAGAAGCAGTTGCATTTAAATCCCCTCCAAGAACCCGTGGAGGCAAGCGAGGCCGTGTTTACTATTGCACCCAGGTAATAAGAACATCTCCCAATGTTTTCTATTAGCAGTAAAGAAAAAGGCTATAGAGGCTTTTCAGGTTTGTTAGTATGTATATAAAATGGTTGCATAATGCAGGCAGCAATAAGGCCACCGACGTTTGTTTTCTTTGTAAACGACGCAAAGCTGTTTTCGGATACGTACAGAAGATATATGGAGAAACAGCTACGCACTGATGCAGGCTTTGCTGGGACTCCAATTAGGCTTCTTTGGCGCAGCCGTAAAAGATCTGATAAAAATGGAGGAGGTACGAGTTTTAAGCATGAAGTTGTAATTCTTTTTGAAAATAGTGACAGTATTTGTATAACTTGCGGAAATTCTGCAGGTGGAGGAACAATGAGAATTGCAGGTCTTACTCGTCACAGAAATCTTGCTACCAGAAGAACATAATAACGGAATATGTAACTTTTTGTTGTATTGAAAAATAATTACTATCAGAATATATATTCAAAACTATTAAGAAAAGTTATATATATTCTATCTAATCTGTTTGTTTGAAGTGAACTTGCAGGAATAGTAAACACTAATGGTTTTTTATAATTTCACAAGTGATACGACCAAAGATATATGCATATATATGTACTCATGCACTCGAATCCAAATCTTACCTGTAGTTACTAATCTCTCGATGATTTGCAGAAACAGAACTACATCAACATAAATATCTTTAGTGTTTTCTTAAGCTCAGTTTGCTGAAAATCAAATGTTGAAGAAACAAAATAAATAAACAAAAGACGATGAGGCTTTCAGTAAAGCTGCTCTTTCTTTTCGTGCCACCATCTCCACCTGATTAAAAAAAAAAAAAAGTACGTAAATGCTTTCGTCAAAAAACTTAGGAAGATCTCAATTCAGATCAATTAATGAAAATATCTAATCATGTAGTATAATTTTGTAACAAATCTTTTACTATACTATAGATGGTAAGAGATAGGGAGACAAGGTGTTACCAGTAATAGTCCCAACGAGGACGGACTTTGGTCATGCGGTTATCATCGGAGGGATGGTAAGGATGAGCCGCGTGGCGAGTGTTGTGGAAGGCGCAGCAACCAGCGGCGTAGACCGCGAGGAGGAGGACTAGGACTAGAATGTTGACGACCGACAACTTTTTCCAGTCGAGACGGATCTCCTCGAGCACACCAGCCTTGCAAGCATCGCACTCGTAACATAACATCCCCACTCCATTGTTCCATCTGTAGCAGTCTTCTCCTCCATCAATCACTCCAGCTTCGTACGTGCACGCCGTTGGTGGCTTACAACATCCCGACTGCATTGTAACTTTTTATTAGTCACGGGTTTGATACGTTATATAATAACTATTTGAAAAATCATATTAACACACTTGGAAACAGAGACAAATAAAATCAAAGTCCTAGTTAAACCTGAACAGAAGTCATATCTCTTTGGAAATAATCAAGTGTAGTCCAAGATTCAATCTTAAGACAAGTCTTGGAACTCAAGATACAGCTTCTAATGGAGTTCCAATACTCAGGATCTCTAACTCTCTCTCTCAACCATGGATGATAGTCTCCAAGCCTATACTCTTTATAAACCCTCCCTGGAACTTCTCGTCCACCTCCTTGGCTCGTCACCACCAGACCAAATAACGTTAGACCCATTAGAGCCGCGATGAGGAAGATCATGACCACTAAGTACACCCAAAGAGCCCATGCCACGTTGAAACAGGCTCCTATGAAACCAGCAAGCGATACTAAGAGTATGATGAATCCTATTACGAGTAGCGGTGTCTGGAGGAAGTTTTCGCAAGTCGTACTGCTTCTTGCCTTATATAGAGCGGTTCCTATGATCGGAATAGAGGCTAGTAAGGTGAGGAGGTTTAAGACCCCAATCACTGTGTTGCTGAATCTGTACATGTTATCAAAGAAGAAATCAGAGACTTAACACTCTGCCTTCTCTTTATCTCTTTTTCTTTTGTAAGCAGAGTCTCTTCTTGCAATGTGAATTTCATCAGCTTTTATCTTACAATCTTTTAGTTATTATATTGGTTAACTCTACTTTTTTGCTTTTGATTCTCTCTTATCAATTGGGAATTTTTTTAATGGAAAAGGTTTAGAGTTAATGGTTTGATGATTCATGCTCATATACTTTGGTCCTCTCTTGATTTGAATCAATTAAACAATAACATTAAAACCGTATATTTTTTCAAATAAAAGTGTCCTTTTGGACAAATTGTTTCTTGTTTATTATTCTATTTTATACGTTCTTGTCGTTGGAGTTGGTACAGAGCAGACCACAACCAAGAGAAATCAAGTAGTGCCTTTATTAAAATATGTACAGTATACTTAAAAGTTACACCATAATATATACATAATTTTCTAGCTTATAGTCCAAAAACTGCAATCATGGTTTTGTATAAGGGATCACAAGTGGAATAGAATAAATGTGCTATGCTCAATGAAGCATAGGAGTAAGTAAAGAATAATATAGACATGGACGGTCGATGATTTCGTAATCGATGAATTTATCTTTTAAAGATGCTTTTACTGGCCCATTTTTTGGAATATTAGGTTTTTTTAGATATAGGCATAATGTAATCTTTGATTCCCCCACTTCCGTTTTTCTTATATAAACAAGAAGGAATTCTAAAATCTTGTCTCAGCTCATAGTTTATGTATCTTTTGCACTTTACTTTCACATTTTCCAAATGGCATTTGACTTCTAAAAAATAATTTAATTTGCAATTAGCCAAAATATCAACAAACTTGAAAGATACAAGGATTGTGATCCATGTGTGGTTCAAAAGACACAAATGGAAACCATACAAAATAAGATTGCAACGACAAAGTTACAACTTGAAACCAAGAAATATTCTCCTATAGAAACATAATCTCTAGTATACATCCGAAATCCTCAGATCAGTATTTAAAAACAAAGAAGAAGCAGGTTCAGCTTAAGTGCAATCAGTTTGCAAGGTCAAGTCTTGTACACCCAAATCATGGTAAACATCATACACATATTGCAGTAATGGCCTTTCATCTATTCCACTCTTCACCTAACGCCGATGCCAAAACAACAAACCGATTCATTTCTATTCCTATTGTGATCTCATGTTTTAACTGATATGAAAACAAGGAAAGAGTGAGTACCTGGAGTCTGAGTGAGCCAACAGTGTGACCAGGCACAACCTCCCAGAAACGTGCCTGTAAAACCTCCGTGACATCTTCTCGAGAAGTAATCTGTACAGAAAGATAGTTGAAGAGAAGCCCGGTTTGACACATACGGGAAACAATATATGGAAAAGAGCAAACCTGTCGCAAGCATTTGCTTAATGCCGAAGAAGGAATGTTTGGGGGTGCCATCTGAAGCAAGATACCACCAGTGGCTTTGAAGAGTGGCATAACAAGCATAAACACTGTAACCGATACCAATCCTAAACATAGCACCTCTGCATTTTCAACCCTGAAAAATCCAAGACACGAGGACCAAAAGGAAACAGTAAGATGTCAAGCAACACAACACGTTTGTTCACTCAGCTCCTTCAAAGAAAGCGAGAATTACCCGAGAGAGAGGAGCCAAGATGCCAGTATCAAACCTGCACTGAAAAGAAAGCAGCAACAAAAACTTCATGTTTGCTGATATAAGTTCCATACAAAAATAAGTATTCTTTTAATCTAGCTCTCTACTGCTCTGTTTGAGATAGAGAAAAGCAGAGAGATTTAACACCTGCGGATGGAATCTGATATGACGTGCAAGCAAACGGAGTGGTAATTCATATCTTCTGCTTTTCTGTAGACTGCAGCATATTATGAATGTAAGAACAAAATTCAAGAAAAAAATTGTGGTTTATAAATGTAAAGACGGGACAGATAATTTCAAGAAGTAACGAACTGTCTTGGCCAGATAATGATAGTTGATGCTGTCTTCCTATTTCAACTAATCCCCGTACTAATTCTATCTTAACCAAACACCCTTACGTCTTTGGCTTTACAGTAAAACTGACAGAGGGGCCATTATACAAATGAAATATACCAAAGCCGCCAAAAGATGCTATATATCACATAAAGCAGATTATGAACATCAAATCTTACACGTCTAACCAGAACTTGCGCATGTATACGCAGTGAATACATACCAATATTGACACGAGCGTAATTCCGAAAGAACCAAACACCTAGTAGGTTCACCAGCAGATTTGTTACCGCTGATACAATCAAATAATGCCTACATAAAAGAAATATTAAAAATTCACACTAATATAAAGGAGCAAGAGGGAACAGTAGCTGTAAACTTGGTAAGTGCCAGATATATATATCTAGAACTCTTAAGCATGTCTTTGCAAAAAAGGCGACTTACTTGTGCTCTGATTCATCTTGTATAAATGCATGAAGAGCTTCCACAGCTAAGGAGAACGACATGAACATAAGAAACAGCTGTCTACACATATGTCAAATATTAAACATATCAAAGTGTTAACCAAAAAAGGAAGCTACAGAGAATGACACAATGAAGGAAAAACAAAAAGAAAGGTCTTCATAATGTATGGTAGTCCAAAAATTTCTAACAACGACCTGAAAAATTACTCTATTCTATAAGCAACAGTATAGGAAAGACTGGAAACACTGAGTTAAGCTCTTAACACCTATTTTATTACATGGCACAAAAGCCTTCGAAACTACAAAATAAAGCTGGAAAAGACATAAAACAAGTTGAGAACATACTTACAGCATTAGTGAAAGCAGATAAAACTTCAAGTCTTTTGTACCTGGAAAAAAGACAAGGATGCGCAATTCAGCATCAAGCCATTACAATCTCCTACCAAAACAACAAAGGATGGACTTTCGAATGAACAGAACCTTAGTAACCCCATCGAATACTAGTCTAGATCCAACGAAAGAAGATCATTATTTTTTCACAAATTAAGCAGCTAGATGGTAACTACCACAAAACATGCATTCCAATTTCCAACCAATAACTCCAGAAACTGGATTCACCAACTGAGCCAATCAATTCACTTTTATCTCACCCGTATGAGTAAGCATGATCAGGCTTCTTCCGTGAAGTTGCCATTGCAAATAAAGAAAATGTCAAGAGCCCACAACCAAATGTCAAATGGAATGCATCGGAGACCAAACCTGTAAGAGTCCATAAAACAACATCAACAAAATCAGCACAGTTAGTAAATACTGAAAAAATGACAACGGAGCAGAGAACTAAACAAACCAATTCTGACAAGCACCAATTACTGCACTGAGCAAAAAGTCATTAAACAAACTACGACAGCAGAAACAGAAGATTGGTTGAAAGTTGTGAAACCCTTTCTAGTATGATTCAATTGCAACAGAAACCAAATCTTAAAGCTCCATAATCAAGGCCTCAACAGACTCTACTATCCCAGAGATTTAGTTCCATAGTTTAGTCTATATCAACTAAATACTTGAGCCTAAATTTTGCGGCTTTAGCTGTTATAATTCATCTTCAACACATCCAAGTCTCTCTCCCTCAACAAGAAATATCAAGAACTTGACCAAGAAGTGAAACCATATCGTACCTACACGCCCAGTGAAGAGACCAATAGAGAGCTCAGTTGTAGAATACAACACATTAAGCGCAATCAGCAAAAACAGCCTCTTCATCTGCCGATTCCCACTTCTCAGTACCCCAAAAATCTCCCAAACCATGCCCAAAACAGACCCTTTCCCTAATTCTACTTCTTTCCCATCCCCGAAAAACACATCGTTTCCGTCGACGGAGTAAATCTCCGGCGGCATATCGATGCTCGAGACCGTCCTATCAAGAAAAGGCTTAGCCGCCTCCGTGAACGCCGGAGTTCGTGGACCGTGTGATTGCTGAAACGAGCGGGAATAAGCAAGCCTCCGATCATTTGTAGTGTATCCGACATCACTGCTCCGATCATTCGGGAGCTCGTTATCGCATCGAGGATTAAAGGAACCGGATCTCTCCATTTTTTTTCTTCGTTTGATCTTAAAGGTTGCAAATTCCCAGTTGAGTGAGTTCCAACTTTAGCAAATACTAAAAAATCAACAGTCAAACACAAAACCCTGCTTGCTTACACAGTAAAGTCAATGGGCTACTATTCCAAAGCCCATATTGACTTTTTAAAGCCCAAAATCGTCCAAAAAGTCGAGAAGCTTGACCACTAAACACGCCTTAATCGTTAATTCGTTATGGACTTGATTGGTTTTTTTTTGGGTTTATAAATATATTTAAACTACCATAGTTATCGATTCATATTAACAGTGATCAGAATCAATTATAGCCGATTTTAACAGTCAGATTAACTGTAGAGGTGGCCTAGGCCTGACAAAAGCAGACTTCAAACCGTCTGACAATCCCATAAATAAGTTGGCCTACTTAGCTCAGCGCCTCAGCGGATATTTCAGCTCGGCCCTTGCAGAGGATATTATATCTCAAGGGACATGCATGGTTACTTCATATTGTGCTTTGTAATGAAATGACCGGACAATACAACCTCAGTTTGTATTATTGAGCAGCATACGACAAAAGGAGTCGAATCTAGAGTGAAACGAATACACGTTTTCCTTTTATGTCCAACTAATCCGTTTTTTTTTTCTCCAAGTCCAACTACCCACTACTCCCCAGTCCCCACTAGATATACAAAAAAAAAAGGTTTGGTAAACATAAACAGTGTCGGTTAATAATATATAAGAAATGTAAACAAACAAATTCCAGCCCATTAATATGGGGTTGTTTTAGGTAGATGTCCCCTTAAGGAACATTTTCCAGCCCATTAAATACTTTACAGAGTCTCTCTATAAAGAGATTACGGTTACGATACCAAATATCGAAATAATTAATTAAATTATGTCAGTTACTACACTTTTTTGAAAGACAAGACAGCTGTTTCCACCAATAACGTGACTGGTCGTGGGGTCCTCCTTCGTTCAAAGATAGATTCAGAAAAATTCAACGGCTGAGATCTTTCTCCATCATATTATGGGGAGTGGCCTTTCTTCCTTTTTAAACTTCAATTCTCAGGCTCACAATTTTCCCCTTCATTCGCTCCGTTTCTCTTTTGTTTTGTTGGTTTCTCTCTCTCTCTCTCTCTCTCTCTCTCAAACAAAACAACACACACGACACACCCCTCCTCCAGGTTTCCTCTCAGAGATCCCTCAAACCAAAGGTACAACATTCCCATAATGTTCGTCATCGATTTTAACGTCCTAGGTTCATCATTTCATTCTCATATTAATCCCGTTCATTAGTATATATGTTCTTTACGTTTATGGAGCTTTTCTTTATTATTGTAACACTTCATTAGTATGTATCCCTTACGTTTATTGTAACACTTTTTTTTTTTTGAGATCTTTAGATTCCTCTGTTTGTTGCCAAGTTGCAAAATAAAGGCCTCATTTGACGTTCAATTATGATGCTAATATTATCGAGAATCAATTTACAGGAAATAGAAAATGGCAGATGGTGAAGACATTCAGCCTCTTGTCTGTGACAATGGAACCGGAATGGTTAAGGTATTTAGCTAGCATACCTACAAAAAACTTTGTTACGATATAAATCTGAAATCTTTTTTTATACAATGCTGCGGTCTCTTGTTTATAATTAGAGAGCTTTATGAATGAATATATATGTTGGGTTCCAATTCCTTAGGCTGGATTTGCTGGAGATGATGCACCAAGAGCTGTATTCCCCAGTATTGTTGGTCGTCCTCGCCACACTGGTGTGATGGTTGGTATGGGACAAAAAGATGCTTACGTTGGTGACGAGGCTCAGTCAAAGAGAGGTATTTTGACGTTGAAATATCCTATTGAGCACGGTATTGTTAGCAACTGGGATGACATGGAGAAGATTTGGCATCACACTTTCTACAATGAGCTCCGTGTTGCACCAGAAGAGCACCCTGTTCTTCTCACAGAGGCTCCTCTCAACCCCAAGGCTAATCGTGAGAAAATGACTCAGATTATGTTTGAAACCTTCAACACACCCGCTATGTATGTCGCTATCCAAGCTGTTCTCTCCCTCTACGCTAGTGGTCGTACTACTGGTAAGAAGATCTTCAATTAATTAACACCATTGTTTTTAATCACTATACTATGCATTGGACATTTTGAGAAATAATACCATTTCTTGATCGTAATCATATGTTTACTTGTCTTGTATGTTTCCAGGTATTGTGTTGGACTCTGGAGATGGTGTGAGTCACACTGTTCCAATTTATGAAGGATATGCTCTTCCACACGCCATTCTGCGTCTCGACCTTGCAGGGCGTGACCTCACTGATTACCTCATGAAGATCTTAACCGAGCGAGGTTACTCATTCACTACCTCAGCAGAGCGTGAAATAGTAAGGGACGTGAAAGAGAAACTCGCTTACATAGCTCTTGACTACGAACAAGAGATGGAGACGGCAAACACAAGCTCATCCGTTGAGAAGAGTTATGAGTTGCCTGATGGACAGGTGATCACAATTGGAGGAGAGAGATTCCGCTGCCCTGAGGTTCTTTTCCAACCGTCTTTGGTGGGAATGGAAGCTGCTGGTATTCACGAGACCACTTACAATTCCATCATGAAGTGTGATGTTGATATCAGGAAGGATCTGTATGGAAACATTGTGCTCAGTGGTGGAACCACCATGTTTCCTGGAATTGCTGATAGGATGAGCAAAGAGATCACTGCATTGGCTCCAAGCAGCATGAAGATTAAGGTGGTTGCACCACCAGAGAGGAAGTACAGTGTCTGGATTGGAGGCTCCATTCTAGCGTCCCTCAGTACCTTCCAACAGGTAATATCTTCATTCTTTATTCTCTATGAGTTTTGTGCTTTTTTACTTACTTTGTTACCCATTTGAAATTTGTTAATCATACACAATGTTGTTGCTCTATAGATGTGGATATCAAAGGGTGAGTATGATGAGTCAGGGCCATCCATAGTCCACAGGAAATGCTTCTAAGTTTATGCTCAAATCGAAGGGATGAAAGATTGTTTCCGTATTGGTAAAGCCTTTTGTTCATCGATCGACTTGGTTACAGAACATTCTTTTGTTTTCTATGTTTCTTCACCACATTTCTTTCTTGTTGTCCTTCTCTTTTGGTGTTTCTGTAATGGAAAAAAAATTGTTTTTTAATTTATTTCTCTTTCTTTTACTCTTATGTTCCCTCTCAAAGATGAAACCAGAGGTAATGGATTTGGCGTGCTATATAATTTTAGTTAAAGGGGTTTCATATATAAAGGCCAGAGGTCTCAGTTCTTTACCAAAAGCTAATTCTAAAAAGAGGAATCAAAAGCCAAAACCACATGATTGGAGTGTGAAAGAATTGTGATTGTGACCTGCCAGCCAAAACAGCACTATTAACTCAAACCCCTTTAATACATCGACATAGCATGGTCAACATTTGTCACGCTTGGCTTCAGTATCACAGACATACAAGGGAATTCAGTGCTAGTCATAAAACAATGGAAAAAAAAGAAGTACTAAACTGAAGATTGAACTTGGACATGACAGCTACACCGACCACCATGCATCAAACAAACAGACAAAAAACATCGAACCCCCCCAGACTATGTGATGTAAGTAACAAACCTAATTTAGAGAGAGCAAATGTTATGTTTATTTTGATAAAGAAATATTTTGATAAAGAAACATTCGTGTAACCAGTAACCCTCTTACTCTTATAGTTGATAGGTCTTAAACAAAAGTCGATTATTTAAGTCAGGATTCACTACGTTCATCATAGTTAAGTTAACACTTTTGAAGATACCGAAAGGAAGATAGTTTTAGTACAAGAGTTTTACTGTCCGAAGGTCACATTTCTACGATCCCAACAAAACAGCGATGAGAAGAACAATACAGACACAAAACATTTGAACACTAACTTCCCACATCACATAATTTGCCAAAATGTCATAACACAACAAAATGGACACTGGAATTATTGAAATAAAACATAACTTCTTAAACAAAAGAGAACCAGACTAGAGAAAGATCGACAATTTCTTCAGTGTTCTTTCACCATCATCCTCATAACTTATTGTTGTACCAGTACACACCTTTCTTGTCACCTTCCCTGTCCGGTTCTACATAGATACACTCCTTTGCCTCCCTATACATGGCCACATACCATGGTGTTCCGTCGAACTGGTAATAGTCACCGAGTATTGGCTTTATCGCCTTTGTAGCTTCCATCGCATTATAATGCGGCATTGTCGAAAACAGATGATGAGCCACATGTGTGTCCGTGATGTTGTGGAACACCTTGTTCAAGATTCCATAGTCTCTGTCTACGGTAGCCAAAGCTCCCCTAAGCCAATCCCACTCGGATGAATCGTAGTGAGGCAACGCAGGATGAGTGTGCTGCAAGTAAGTGATCAAGACGAGGAACGCGTTTACTATCAGAAGTGGTACTCCGTAGAGGCAGATCATCGAGGCCAATCCTTGTGCAGCGGCGTAACGGTAAAGCCCAAAACAGACTGCTAGAATACCGGCATCAGAGAGATATATCTGGAGGCGTTCACGGTCGTTGTAGATGGGAGCGTTGGGGAAGAAATGGCAAGCGAACCCATCGTATGGTCTGCCCGAGACGTTAAAGGCCAAGTACAAGGGCCACCCGAGGACAAACTGGACGGTTAACATCATGATGCGTCCAGCAGGGTTGTTGAGGTATTTGCCATACCACTTGATAGCGGACTTCTGCTTTGGGACAAATACTTCATCTCTTTCGAGAGATCCTGTGTTGGAATGGTGACGGCGATGACTGTACTTCCAGGAGAAGTAAGGGACGAGAAGGAAGGAATGGAAGATAAGACCAACTGTGTCATCAAGCCATTGGTAGTCGCTGAATGCGTGGTGACCGCATTCGTGGGCTATGACCCAGACACCGGTTAGGACACAGCCTTGACAAGCCCAATAGAGGGGCCAAGCCAAGTAAGAGAGAGGCTGAGGGAGGAGAGAGAAGTAATTGGTGGCGACGTAGTAGAAGCAGGAGGCAACAATGATGTCAGTGATAAGGTAGGAGAAAGAGCGAGGGATAGAGCGTTTGAAACACTGCGGTGGGATCGCTTTCTTCAATTCTCCCAGTGTGAACGGCGGTTTCTCGCAAGGCACACGCTTTATGGCATCGGTTTCTGATTTCTTGGAAGAAGAAGAAGGAACCGGCATTCTTCCACCTGCACCCATGTTTCTGCAAAAAAATCAAAGGAATAAAGGAATTGACAAATTTTGCATGGACTAGAAAACGAGTGGTAGTGATCAAATCAACAAACTAGTTGTTATTATTATTCAGAGAAATGATCCAAATTGAAGATTAGGTTGTGAAAGGGATTGCCACAAAAGGAAAGTGCGTGGACCAAAAGGAATAAAAAGAGCAGAGAAGCGGCGTAAAGTAAGAAACCAAAGAAAGAAACCCATTGACGTTGAGAACACGACTACTACTACTAATAAGATATTCAATACGACAGGTCACAATCTCTTTATTGTGGATATCATCATCAGTTTCTTGTAATTAAATTTAATCAAGATCACAAAGTTCTCTTATGAATACCAACAAGTAGACCCCAAAAGAAAAAACAATAGAGAAAGTAAATGGATCAATCAAAATCACAAATCCTCTTGAATACCACCAAGTTGCCAAACAAGTCCAAAAGAAACAGTTTTAAGTTTTGAGTGATGTATAAACCACCGAAATTTGCCGACATCATATGTCAGATATTTAAATATGTCTTTACGGATCTATAATATTTTCAAGTCATGCAACTCATTATTTGCATCTGAATCTACTACGCATCTGATCCTGAATTACCCTAATTCCAACTTTATTTAAAAAGTCATATCATCAATCCATAAGACCTCGGTAGGCATAGGTCAAATCCATAAGAGAGATTCAACACGGCAATTCAAAGCAAATTTTACAAAAACAAAAATAGGGAAAACTGAATATATTACAGATCTTTAAAAAAAAACAAAAACAAGAAAAAAAGCCAGGACGTGAAACTGATAAGAGAATTTTATGGTGATTCTCACTATTCTACCAACCCAACAAAAATAAAAAAATAAAAATATCTAAAGAGAATGGGTCAAAGCAGCACTTCATTTTTGACAAAAGAAAAATAAAATAAAAATCATAGTATAACATATCGTTATCATGGATGACCCAAGGCACTAGTAATCATTATATGAATAAGAACTCATTGTAACAACATCAGATTTCTCAACAAAAAAAAAAAAACAAAACAGAGCATCGAGACCAGATCTAAGGTTGAATGCAAGACATATAAGCCAGATCTATATCACGAAATCGGTTTTTTTTTTATTAAAAAAAAATCGAAAATGAGATAGTGCGGGAGAAAGAAAGAAAAAAATAAAAACACAGAACAGACCAGACGATACGTTAAAGAATCGAAATCGGAAATGAGAAGGACGGACCTGGAGCTGACGTAGGGGGGGGGGGAGATTTGACTTAACGATGGTTCGTTAATAACGATGAAGAAGAAGAAACCCCCTACGAGGAAGAAGGTCCTCCGCAGATAAGAACCTCTCTCTCTCTCTCTCTCTTTTTTGTTTTAAGGAATTGGTGTATGTGTGGTGGCTCCTTCTCTCTCTCTCTTTCAGGTCAGATGCGAATGGGGAGAGACAAGGGGCTTTAAATGGGAAAGGCCTTTGGGTCGAAGGTTAGAGAGATAATGTGATGAATGACACTGACACCTTTCTCTCTCTCTCTCTACATTGTACATACTGGCCCCCCCCCCTCCCTCTTTTCTTTCCTCTCCTCTTTTATTTTCTCTATATTCAAAAAAATATCTGCTTTTTACAGCAAACTTAAACCATATATTTATATATATAATGAAAACAAGATACAGAAAAAACTTTTTAAAATATCACATTCTAAAATACTTTATAAATCAGTTTTTAGCTCCACATATAAATTATTGAAACGTTAACTAATTTCTGAAATTTATGTCGAATATCAAATAATTTTTTTTTTAAATGTCTATAATATAGCTAAATAGAGAATCATATATAAAAAAAAAAGGAAAGAATCATAATTTATGGAAAACAACCAACACATCTTATTGTAGAAGGGGTATTGAACTTAACATTTTAAAAAATTTTAAAGTATTATTAAAATTCTTTGTTATTCAATTGAGAATTTTATCTTAATCTCATGAAATCTTATGTTATTCAACTAAGATTTATATAAAATCCTTTTAAAATAATTCAGAATCTCTTGTTATTCAATCGATAGTTTATAAAACCAACTTTAAATCTCTTGTTATTCAAAATATCACAACCTTTTTTTATAATCCTACTTTGAATGATTCTAGGAGACTTTTTTTTTTTTTTTTAGTTGAAAAATACTCATCTCAAAATCATACTCTTTAAGATAGAATTTTAAAGGATTTCATTAAAAAGATTGTCTAACCTAAAACCAGAGAGCGAGAAAAGCTCTGTATCTTCTTCTTCATCATCTCCAATGTTGAGAGGACCAGGTCGTTTAATACAAAACGTGGCACAGTTCGTTGGTGCTCAGTTCAAGCAATTCTCCACTCTTTATGGATAACAAGTCATATAGACATTCTCGATTTTCCAATCAAGCTTGTCTTGTCTCCTTTCACTCTTGCCTTTGACATTGCTGATATTCTCGATTTTCCAAGAGTACAAAGTTTTTTTGTTCATAAACCGAGAGCACAGTTTATTTCGTTTACAACAAGACGAGAAATAGTATTTCTTTTGAGATTGCATCATTAATTCATTATAAACATACCAAAGTGCAACACAAAAGCAACTCACTCCAACGGAAGGAATATAAAGTGTTTAGGGATGTTTGGTTTAAGTTGTTAAATAGCACACTTCTTCCTCATTGTCCAGAAGACAGAATAGTAGCGGTTCTGCAACACAGACAACATCACAAATAATTAGTTTGAGCTTAGAGAGATTAGAGATAATATCAAATCCAGAGGAACATGAAAAACCCTGACCTTCTGCATAGACCGGGGATTTGCACAGTACGTTGTGTCAATTGTTTTTTCTTTCTGCAAATGTTACAACAAGCACTGAGTAGTAAGTATGGAAGAATAACATGTCACGTTATATTCTTAACAAGATAATGTCATTATACCTCAATCTCAAACCCATAATGTGAAGCAACTCTCTTTACATCCATGTTTGCTTCTCTCTCTCACGTTTGAATCTCTCTCTCTCTCATGTTTGCTTCTCTCTCTCTCCTTACTCTGTTTTTGTTCTTCTCTCTCTCTCTCTCTCCTAACTCTGTTTTTGTTTTTGTTCTCTCATGTTAGGCACCACCTGCAAGTCTCCAGTAAGATGAACAGGCTTAACAGAGTCATAGAGTCCAAAGTACAGACCACGATAGATAATGATACCAACGATACCAACACAAGAGATGTTAAATCCACACTAAAGACCAGAAATACCATCAGATTTGAGTGTCTTTCTGCAAAAATCGACAAGACCATCAAACTGTCTACTACCACCTGCTTTCTTTGCAGCCTTGCAATCATTGGCAAGACGGTACGGGCGTAGTCAAGGGAATACACAAACACAAGGCTTCGTCCAAAGTATGAATCTTAGCAGTGATGATATCAACAACCTTTCGAGAATTTCCCGTTTATATAGTCATGACGAGAATGGAGACGATGAAAACAAGAGGGTGAGAATTGAAGCTTTCTAATTATTCATGATGAGAATGAAGACGATGACCTTGCAAAATTATTCTCTAAAACGAAAATGTTTTGTTTGGAATCCAATTTTTGTATTTTGGTTCTAAAAATCTCTTAAAATCACCCAATATATTCTTTTAAAATTTCACCAAATCACAAACTATTTTTCCTTTTTTAAAATTGAAAACTAACAAATCCACCAAAACATCTTAAAAACTCTCAAAATCCAAAAAATCCTAAATCATCAAATTCTCCAAAATACTCATTTGAATACCCCCTCGTAGTGTCTCCCTCAACTCAATAGACATGCCAAATCTTTCACCATTTTAACTTAACCTATTTACTACTCTACCACCAATTGGATGGACCATTTTCATATTTATGTTTCTCTATTCTCTGTGTTTTTTTTCTTTGTTTTTTTGTTGCTATTGCAGACAATTTAAATTGGGAATTTGATTAGAAATGTCACTTTCCAAACAAAAGTTGTGGAAAATGCCACTTTCTAATTTTCATTTTCAAAACTGCCATTTTCAATTTTGTGCCATATACAAAAAGACAAAAAAACCCTTCCATTAAATCATTGATTATTAACATTTACAATTAAGGTTTTGAAAATAAATCAAGATTGACATTAATTGTTTGTAAACATGTTGTTCATTATTCTGTAACAATGTGGTGAACAAAAACTTTGGTTGTTGTATTTGGTCTTCCGAAATTGCAGATATGCAGTGTGGACATTGTTTTCCAGTTAGTAGTGGACATGAATCTTCATACTAAACTTTGGTTATGGTCCACTCAAGAGACAAAGAACATAATGGTGATGGACAAAAAACTTTGGCTACTAGATGTGGTCTACCGTATCTGCAGACCTGCAGTGTGGACAAGTTTTTTTGTTAGCAATGGAAACAAAACACATGAAAATATGGTCAACTGAAGAGATAGAAGGACATTATAGTGGTAGACAAAAACCTGGTCGGTTGGATCTGGTCCACCGGATCTGGAAACCTGCAGTGTGGACAAGTTTGATAGTGGTAGACAAAAACTTGGTCGGTATGATCTAGTCCACCGAACACCAGATTTTGCAGACCTCAAGTGTGGACAAATTTTATTGTTAGCAATGGACACAAAACGCATTACCAAACATATATAGTCCACTAAAGAGAACGAAGGACATAATATGGATGGACAAAAACCTGGCCGGCTGGATCTGGTCCACCGGAGTTGCAGACCTGCGGTTTTGTCTGCATGCGGTCGGGTATAAGAACTCTGGAACTAGACTTAGCGGTTTCACCTGCCATGGTAGAGGCAAACGGATCATATGGAGATCTCGGTCGAAGAATTGTGTCTTGATGAAGAATTTCTCCATTATATGCAGGCTACAGACTGAAACAAATGGAGTTTTGCAGAAAGAGATTCAGTTTGTATTACCAAAAAAGAAATAGAGATTCAGTCTGTGATTAAAAAGCACTGAAATAGAAGAAAATGAAAAAATGAGAGAGAATGAAGATGGAGAAACAGAAAAGTCGAGCGCTAGAATGAGGAAAAAGAGAGATTTGTTTTTTAGAAAAAAAAATTGTGTTAAATTATTAGTTTTGTGTTAAAAAAAAGATATAATGGTATTTCAGTTATGGGATTGTAGAAATTGGAAAAAATAATATTGACCAAAATGTTTGATATTGTACATGACAGTTTTGATAAAATTCTTATTTAAATTTGGTAAAAAATCTTCATTTTTCTTTTCTCTTGGGGTTGTGAAAATTCGTCTATATTTTAAAATAAAACTACATTGATTATAATATATAAAAGAAAATATATGGTGGTATAGTATTTGGTGTCTTAAAAATGAGGAAACGTCCTTGGCGACTTACAAGTCGGAAGCTAATAATGGTGGCGGGAAAAGGGCTAAAAGTGGAAAAGAGAGTTTTTACGTTTGGCTTCTTCTGTCATGTGAATTTTTTATATATATTAACATTAAAAAACAAAACAAAAAAACATAAAATATCTACAGACATCGCTTTGTGGTCGACTGGTGGTCACGTGGATACCCAAACGTGATGTACTCTTTTTGTAGATTCGTGCGGATTTTTTTCTCTCCTTTTTAATGCTTTCACTTGTACTCTCTTTTTTATATTAACTAAATTAGGCCTATATAATAATCAAATTAGGTGGCGGACGAAAAAAAAGAGTAGGCGGTGACAACTTATGCAATTAAAATAGTAACGTGTATTTTGATTAGTCTCTTGCATTAAGCATTACCGCTTATAACGACACTCCTTAATTTCAACATATTCTCATCACCAACCATTATTTTGTTTTCTTTCTTCAACTGTACTGTTTCTATCGGTGACGGATTTTTAAGACTATCTTAAACAAGAAGCACTTAAAAGAACAAGAATTATATTCTTACAAGTGTTACGTTTTCATAAAAGAACAAGAATTATTTTGTTTTCTTTCTTCAACTATACATGTGTTGTGCTGTTGACAAAGAAATAAATAATGCATGTGCTGTGTTATTTTGTTCTGTTACTCGACCTACTTTGTACTAACATCACTTAAAGAACAAGAATTATATTCTTACAAGTGTTACTTTTTCATATTAAACCGGATTTTTTTGTTCTTGTAAAAGTTACTAATTGATTTTCAAAATGGTTTTCATATTAATCAACTGCTAATTACCCAAAACTCAACATATTCAGAAAACCATATGAAATTTATATATAAGTGACTCACACATATGACATAGCAGAGAAAACAAGAATATGAATTAAAGGCGTCATACAATCCTAACCACTGTTTCTAAGTCTTGTCAATCAATCTCTCCATGCCTCCCCCATCTCAATTCAAACTCAGATCATTTTAACCAACAAAACTAATCTCTAAAAAAAACACCAAATAGAAAGATAAAAAAAAAAAACTTACAATGATCATCAAACTAACATTGTATTCTCATAACCAACAAAAACAGAGTAGGTGAAGATGATATCAGATATCACCACCACGAAAGAGGAGACTTGTTTTGCCAGGAAATTCTCTAACGCAAGCAACACCCTAGGCGATCCCTGACCTGCGTAGTTCTGCTTCACCATGAGCAAAGTGACATCTATCACCAAATGTACAGCTTCCTTTAGAGAATCTCTCACAGATCTTTGTCTTGTAGTTGCTCCCTGGATGTGGTTTCCCTTCTGAACCCATGCCGCCACCGCCACCGCCACCGCCACCTCCACCACCAGGTGGTTTCTTAGCTGCTGAATTAAGCCTCCCAATCAACTCTCTTACCATTGCACTCGCTTCGTTTATCTGCTCAAATGATCCTTCAAGCTCAATGTTCTTCAGGTTAGGATCTCTCTCATGATCTTGAATTGATAACTTTGCCCCCGTCTGACGACATATCTGCTTTGAACTGACTCCACCTTTTCCAATGATTGCACCGGCTAAAGAGGCATCAACACTGATTTTGGCTGTTGCTGAGGCACCAAAGCTAGAGACATGGCCAGGCCCAGAATCTCCTCTCCCTGAGAATCGCCCTCCACCACCCATGTTTCTGGGAGCTTGAGGCATGGGTGGTCCCATATTTGTCAACTGCGATACAGCATTGTATCCTCCGGGAACATAATGCAAGAAATGGCAATTCTCTCCAAAAGGACAGCCAGAAGTGCTGCAATAGAAGTATAATACATCAGATATTTAACCAATGTGAATACAATAGCACAAGAACAAACCATTGAGACACAGAAGAAATGGAATCTTGATCGAGATATTAACAGCAATGTTCATTGCTATGAAAGATTAAAACTATCATTCCAGCTTTGCTTAACGATGAAAGACATGTTCAACACTCATGCAAGAACCTTACCTGACCATAAATGACTATATTTATAAACTCAAAATGACTATATTTATATTACTAAGAACATAACACCTTTCTCAACAACTGTCACAGCTCAAACAAAAGACAAGTATTGGTTGATTTTTTTTATCTTATAATCACCAATTGAGCTAAATGTTGCTCAAATTATAATCCAGATACGCTTATCTGTTTGTAGTAGCCATCATATTTTCATATAGTAACTTGTTTTTAACTTGTTTATGTACCTGTATAACAACTAACCAATTCATTAGCATACAGTATCACTTACTAATTTCGGGATCAGACTTGCAGGTAGATAACAATTCGAAGATTGATTCATTAAGTAAAAAGGATTATAACCTGAAAAATTTTGTGCATGGCTTCGATTTGCTTCCTAAACCAGTTGATGAATATGATTCCATCTCTGTTCCAAACATTAAGTGTTTTCCTTTAGTTAAAAACTTATCTGAAGTTGAATATATAGCTTTAGAATCCAATATAACATTCATCTATATGAAAACTAAGGCCTCAAATCAAAAGATGTATAGTTTTTAGAATGTTTTCATGATTAACTAACCAACTGGGCACAAGAACACTTGACATAGGAAAAGGTTTATTCAAACAAGCAAACCCAAGTCTTTGACATGGGTTATATGAAGAGGGATTAAACTAAAAGAAAATAAAAATTCAGGAAACAGTGACTTTTACTAAGCTGATACACATCATCACTCAATTGAATACATGATAAGATTCAGATTTACTTCAGATATAAAGGCCAGAACTTTTCGCAGTAATCTCGTTAATTAACCAGATAAGTGATCAAGCAGAAAACGAAATCACCAGAAAAAGCACGAACAAAATTTGCCTCCTAGTAAATCTCATAACTAGGTAGTAAAAAAAAAACCCTACTTTTTTTATCAAGAACTAAAGATCTCGAATTTGAACCTCTATCAAGAGTCAGTAAACCAATAAGAACTAAAAAAGATTCAGTACAAAACTAAACAGAGAATTCAAGTAGCTGAAGAGTAAAAGGAAGTAAGAAAAAAGTGAAAGAACTAACCTTGCTTAGACTTCTTGAATCCGCCGCCATTGGAGTTGAATGAGCCAGCTTCAGGCCGTCCTCTCTTACGAACATCCATGTCTAAGTACAGATCCGAATCGAAAGCAGAAATCAATAATCCTAAAGTCTAGAGAGATCGAATGAAGAGCGAATCGGAGAAGACAAATCGAAATCGGATTAGGGAAAAAAAAAAAAGAGAGTAAGAGAGAATAAGCGAGAAAAATAAACCTAACCCTAAGGTAGTTGTCGTCGAGAGAAGAGGAAAATATGAGATTTTACCTTTTTTTTTTTTTTTTTCTTTTTCCTTTTCTTAATAACTCTTCCCGGTTTTTTTTATTGGAATACTAAACCGGAGTGGTCCAATGCATAAAATAAAATGTAAACCGAAATGTCCCTAAATTAAACCGGAGTATCTATTAGCTTTTTAACCGTGAGCCGCGTATGAAACATTTGATCAAAACCTTGTATCGACCGGCCCAGTAAATTCGGCTTAATAATCCTTTTTACATTCTAAAAGGAAGCTCGCAAGACACATTCGACAAGTGTATAATGAAATTGCCTGCCACCAAGTTTCAGTTTCGAAAGCACCATACAATTTCAAATATCAATCATAGGATAAAATGATCTTTATGAAACATTTGGGATTTGTGGAAGCACTTGATTAATCGTTTGATTGGTTTTCTTTTTTAACCCGCAAGTAATGGAAGAAACAAAAATCCAATTGGAAAAATTCAAAAGCTTAAAGCTGAGAGACATTCTTGAATGATGACTCCATAAGTATTCCCTACAAGAACCAAAAAAAGTAAGACTACTAATACCCGTAATGGTTGAATCTTGCCAAAGGCAAAAACAACTACTACTAATACCCGTAAGGGTTGAATCTTGCCATAGTCATAGGCAACAAGTTGGACGTCCTTGTGCTCTTCCCTAAAATGTTCCTTTGCCATCACAAAATCATCTTTTTCATCCTCATGAACCTTCTTGATTCCTTCCTCAGGTTTTAACTCCGCAAGCCTAGACGAAACGTCTGAATCAACCAACAAGTCAGAAACATTACGACCATCATCAAGATCCTTTTGAGGTTGAGGAATTATGTCGTCTTTGCTTTCTTGACCAGCCAAGATGTATTTGTCCTTGTGCTCTTCACTAACATGTTCCTTCGCCATCTCAAATCCATCTTTTTCATCGTCATGAGCATTCTTGATTCCTTCTTCAGATTCTAACTCCGCAAGCCTAGACGAAATTTCTGAATCAACCAACAAGTCATCAGAAACATTACGACCATCATCAAGATCAGGTTGAGGTTGAGGAATAATGTCGTCTTTCCTTTCTTGAAGAGCCAAGATGTATTTGTTCGTCAAACCCTTAGCTTTGTCCTGAGCTATGCAACTCAAACTTTCTTTTCCATTTAACAGCATCTCGCACGCAGCATTCTTCACAAACATCACACCCTCTTCCGTCGTCAGATTACTAATCTTCAAACCCACTTCTTCTTCTTCATATTCTCCCATTCCACTAGTAATCTCTTCAATAAGTTCCAAATCTTGTTCAGATACTTGCATCAAATCAGTCTCATCGCAGACAACTACCAATGGTTTATTCAGAAACAGAGACTTTAAGCTATGTAAAAGAGCAGCCTGGTGTGGAATGCTGTAACCACATGAACCTGAAACATCCATAAAGAACAAAACAAGAGCAGATGAAAGATGACGAGCCAATGTGGCGATAACAGTAGAGTCTCCGAATGTAGGCGTATTCAAAACTCCAGGTGCATCAATCACTTGGTACATCAAATCCTTGTATTCAGTATGACCAACAACAACATTCACTGACTTTGTGGTGGTGTAATCATGATCACTAGCTCCGGTGTTGTTGATGATGACTCCGTTCATAAAACAAGCCTTGTCCACATTGTCAGGGTACCCACAAACCAAGAGAGTTGGAGTGCTTAAGTCAATGGAAGGAAGCCTTGCCATGCGTTGTCTGATCTGCTCTAGATAAGCCAAAGCAGGAGTGATTTCGTTGATGACATCGAACATTTGTCCAACAGCACTCGCTTTAAGTGCTTTGCACTGCTTCAAAGATTCAACAAACTCGAGTTGCGTAACGTAATCAATAGAGATGTTGGTAATCATGTGTCTCGCAGTATTCACTTGACCTAGAGACAACTCGTACTCATCTCTATGAAAAGTGGAGCGAAGCAGGTCGACGTAGAAAGGGCTGATCTCATCGAAGGTAGGAAACTCGTCTATGATGGTGGCGAGCTTATGACAAAAAGTGAGTTCTGTCTTCTTAACCTTGCGTGTGTAGAATTGACGGTGATGGTTGATGTTGAAATCCTTAAGGAGAACTTTTGGAGTCTGACGATGAACATGGAGCAAGGTGACATCAACGAACTCGTTTCCGATGGGGACAACCTTAATGTTCTTGAAATCATCATACTGCACCATCGTTTTTTACATAGAGGAAGACATCTAATAAGAAGAAGCTTTTGGTTATGTGGCTTGTGGGGGAGTCGGAAGGGCAAACGATAGAGGATTAGGCCAAATCTATAACAAAATATATTTTTTAACCTTCCAAATCTTTAAAATAATCTTTTTTATATGTTCTATATAAATTTGACGGATTTGTCAAGGAAAAAAAATTTGCAAAAAAAAAAAATAAAAAAACATTTAGCGTGGAGAGAAAAAGGAAGGCAAACAAAAGAGGTCAAGGAATCTCTACGTTGCTTCTTCTATTCTATTATTTTGACGGACAGAGGCACAGCTTCTTCTCTCTTCCTCTTTCTTCTTCTTCTTCTCCTCCCTTTCTCGACTTTGTACGAATAATAATAGCAAATTCGCATCATCATCATCAATCTCCGATCATCTTCCTTCTTTCTTCTCCCCGAATCTGCGTTTCTTTCAGATGAAATCTATTGAAACCCCGATCCCAGTCAATCTCTTCTTCAGGTATTGTAAAATCCCCTTTCGTGAGCTAGCTATCATCTTTGTTTGTTTGTATCATCGTTTTTTTTTTTGGTTTAGATTTTACATATTTTCTGCTCTCTATTAGCTTTAGATTTTGGGTTACTGTTGTTTTGTGGTATCATGAAATTATCCCTTCAAAATCTCAAGGTCCTCCTAGTTCGTTTCTCGTAGGGATTATTACGAAGAAATCGCACCAAGCTGATGTAGATGAATCTCATAGTCCCAAGTTTGATATGGATTCGATTCAGTAAAACTAACCATCCTAGATCGGAAATGAATGGAATAGGCTGCTGCAAATAGCAATGGTTGGGTAAGTGTTTGCTCTCTCATCTTAAAGCCTGATGCTATGAATGCATCATCTAACTAGATAATTTAGCTCCATCATCCTTAAGGCTCTGCTACGAATACATTCATTGTAGAGCTGTTTCCATGAGAAACCAGGTCACATTTGATATTGTGTGTGCAATGTAATATGAATTTTTGAGTCAAGGCTGCTGCTACTTTCATCATTCATCATTCCACCTCACCTACACTTTAAGGAAAATGTCATTGTTGATAACATACACATAGAACTTACGGTATGCATTTTTATGGCAGGTCTAGTTATATCTCTTGGGAGGTAAACTCAGGAACATTTACATGGTCAAATCATTGTCACAGGTTACACTCTCTAAAACAAATACTTGTGCTTACAACCAAAATCCTACGCTCCAATCCCTAACAATTTAATCCTTCATACATTTTACTGACAACAAATTTAGAGGAAGAAGACTCCCTTCCATCTTCTTCTAACGAAGCAACCTCTTCAGCATTTCTTTGTCTGCTGACTGAGCGAGCACAAATGTTTCTTCTTAACTCCTGATGACCACCATATCCTGAGTAAAACAGCCAGACAGCTTTTCTCTCATCCATGTTGCATTGGATGATCATGCGAATATGGTGGGTCTCCATCTGATCATTTACAAGCAGTATACCAGATCAAATCAATTATATGGAACTAAGAAGAAGAAGATGCATACAATCAAGGTTTGAGAACAAGACCCATATAAAACCTTTTCATGTATTTACATGTCACAAAACTATTAAAGCTTGTGTGTGATATTATTAACCAACCCTCTTATTATTATTTCTAGAATTAAAGTTGTAGTGATTCTTGATATTATTATCATCAGGCCACAAAAATTTAATGGTGAATAGACTATTATTCTGAGGTTGCAAACGAAATATAGCATGCTTTTGTTATGATTACCAATTTCGCCATCAGAAGTATCAGCAAGCCTTGCAATGGCAGCAATGAGTGCCTGTTCATGTTCCTGCATCACAAACTTGTAATATTATTCTCTGATTACAACATAATACCACTCACATTAATCTCAAACCTTGAGCATTTTCTTGGCCTTATCGAGCTCGAGCGGATCAGGATGCGTAGTATCGAAAACTCTCTCCACCTAAAACAAAACTTTGATGTTAGAAACGGCCATTGCGCGTAACGGGCACACAACCGATAAAACAAACTTACCTCCTTCACAAGCGAGTCCGTGTTGAACAATTCAATATCTTCAGAGGAAGTTCTCCGACCACCACCACCATTCTGTTGTGCTGGTGGTGGTACAAGTTCTCTTCTTGGTTGATGAATTCTCGGTCCTCTCCCTCTACCAACATGGATTTGGCTTTGGCTTCTTCGGTTACCACGGAATGATCCACTTCCATGTCCAATGTTTAAAGCTACTCCACTATCCTCCCCATCCCACCTTATATCTTCCGGTGGTATCTTCAAGATCATCACCATGTTCAGACACGAAATCGTTTACCAAAACAGATGTAGCCACATGCAAAGATCTATTAAGACAATCTTCATGTAACGCTTACCTCCTTGAGATCGACCCATTCCCATGTTTCATTAACTGCGTGTATATCATACACCAAAGCATGCCGACCCTGTAAGAAATAAAACAAGTGCATATATAATGCACAACCCATAAACAATCACAGACTTTTACAAAAAACCAATCTATCTACCCAATTAGCAATCTACACTCTGTGACCAAAAAATAGTACCTCATCTGCGTTATACTGGGTTATAATCGCTTCATAGAAGTGGTTATCTTCAGGCCACTTTGTCCACACTTTTCTTCCGATCAGAGCTTCAGCAGATTCATTTCCTGATATTCCACCGGATACCACACGATTATTGAATGACCTGTTTCCAGCCGCACCAATTGATGGATGATACTGCATGCATATCACACAGATAATTGGTCAAGAAATAACATAAAACAACACAAAGAGATAAACAGAAGAAAGCACAAAAGAACCATAAATAAGGCAAATACGGCTAGAATAACATACGACTTACAGATGGGAATGTTTTCTGTTTCTTTCGGGAAGCTGAGAAAGTGGGACTAGGAAGAACATTAAAAGGCTGAATAGTTGCATGTCTAGTGTTCTGGCTTCCGCCTCCCTGTCTCCAATCTCTGGTACAATTCCATGATAAAACATATATTTAAATCAACAATATTGATAACACATTAATGTTTTGTTTTTGCTCGTTCAAGAATGCAAATAAACAATCTGACCTTATCCTGTGGATAGTATCATCCTTATCGACCCTACTCAGAAGCTCTCGATGCTCGTCATCAGATACTCTCAGTTCTTTACGCAGTTCGGTTATCAAGCTTTCTTTTTCCTGAATTTCCGAAATGGTACAACCAATAGAATCCATAGATTTAGCCATGAGACTGAAAGAACACATAACAAACCAATCAATGCAAAGGAGGAAGAGAGTACCCAAGAAATTGCATCAGACTGCGCTTTAAATGCCCGTAAAACAGCTGTATATGCTTCCTGCTCAAGTTGATGAATTTGTGTCTCCATATCGCTATGTAGTTTAGTTACAAAGAACTCCCATCCAAACGAAAGCTATCCCTTTTAAAGCTTTACTGTCATGTAGAAAACAGTTGCTATCAGTAATTTACAGAACTAGAATGTGTGCTACTACTTATCAATATTCTCGTACAAGTAAGATAATGGACTCAAAATCCAACTAGATTACCATTCCCAAGATGCTTAGACAAATACATACTTATTTCTATAGAAATCGAGGCCAGCCACAGCTAATTTAAAATGAAAGATAGGTTGCAGCAGTCTAAAAATAAAAAACAATTTCCCCTAATTCAATAAAATCAAGAAAGCTGAATACTTTTTTTCGAAACCCTAAATCCTAACCTCGGTTAACCATTCCCTAAACCCTCTTTAAAACTTCCGAGCCTAAAACTAGCCGAAACAGTGTTGAATTAGATATATCTCAATGAGCAGATGAGCTAACACAAGGTTCGACATGGAACGCCTAAATCCCTAATTGCTCCGAACAAGATTCAAAAGGGGCAAAAACGTTATACATACCTCTGTTTTCAGAAATTTTGAAGAAAACCCCCACAATAGGGTTTATCTTGTCGATAGATTCAGATACGGAACCCTAAAAAGCTCGAATCGAAACTTGACCCGCGAAAAGAGCAATGAAGGGATTCGACGTGCGTTCGATGAAAAGAAGAATTGAGGAAATTGAAAGAATTTGACACACAAAAAAAACCGAACTTTTTGTTTCCCTCTCGAGAGAAACGATCTTTTTGAAAGAGAAAGGGCACAAACAGAGGAGAGAGCTACGATCGAGATTTCTCCGGGACTCGGATTGGGGATGGCGTCGGAATCGCCGAACAGTCGTTTTAAAGACAAAACGTTTCGTTTTGGTATTAAGATCTATAAAAAGGCCCAGTAGAAATAGAAACCCGGCCCATTTAGCCTAATACTCTATTTTATTTTATTTTTTTTCTGTCCAACAAAGAGTTTATGTCTATGTTACTTTTTTATTACCAGTCTAAGTCTTATTCTTCTTCCTACACAAAACACAAACCCACACACACATGACACATCTATGATCATCTAGTACATGTATCTAAAGACCAGTTGCTCGAAGTCTTTAGTTTTGTTCGTTTTGCATTGTTGATGGCCGTTGAGGTCAGTAGCAAGTGACGAGTGATATGTTGTAGTCTTGTAGAACCACATACTGTATATATTAAAGAGATTCCTTTATTGAATATCTCAACAACATTATTAAAATTCTTACAAGGAACAAATTAACTTGGTAGGCGGTGATAATTATTAGCACAAAACAACATAGATTAAAACATTTCACCAGCCGTTAAACCAAATCAACAAGCCTTAATAAGTGGGATCCCACAGAGGCAGAGGTTATGAGAGAAGGCAGATGGTTCACTGGTCTGAAGGAAACCTCCACGTGGGATTTTACCGCAGAGACGGTTGTAGCTCACGTTGAAGCGCTCGAGACGTAGGTTAGTCAGCTGCTGAGGAATCTTCCCGAAGATTCGGTTTTGGCTCAGATCCAACGTAAGTATGCTCTTAGCGAACTTAACCTTTGAGAGATCGAACTGAAACATGTTTCTCGACAGATCCACTTGTACTGTTGTTTTGTTCCGTCCGAAGAACGTTGAACCATCTCCTACGAAACTGTTTCCCGACAGAAACACTGAGTTGAAGTCGTGTTTTGACAACGACTCCGGTATTTTTCCTGCAGTTCAGTTTTATTTAACCGGGATCAATAAATTCACCTTAATCTAGTTGCTTAGTCCGGAAAATATAATTAATTAACTTTAAATCCCAATATATAACATCTTTAAAGATGTACTATTAAAGAGATCAAAAATGATGGTTTTACTTTTACCTGAGAGCCTGTTGTTAGACAAGTCGAGTTTGGTATAGAACCGGTTAGCTTATTATCGTTGACGTGAATGGCTTCAAGCTTCGGCATCTGAGAAAGCGAACCGGGAATTGGACCGGTCAGTTGGTTCTCGGAAAGGCCCAAGTAGGTGAGGTTCTTGAGGTCGCTGATGTTATCAGGAATCGGACCAGAGAAATTGCTGTACTTAAAGAAGAGGATGTCGAGGCTCTTGATCTTGGTGATGGCTGGTGGGATGTTTCCGGAGAATTGTTTGGATGAAAGGGTAAGGTAAGTGACACGACCGTAAGTGCATTCGACGCCGCTCCAGCCGGTACAGCAATCGGTTTGGGGATTCCAAGATGAGAGGAGGGGATGGTTGTTCAATGATTTCTTGATCTCAAGTAGGGCATTTTTGTCATTTGGGGTGCAACTGTAAGAAGATGGAAGATAGATGGAGAAGAAGATAGAGAGATGAAGAAGGAGGAGCTTCATTGTGATGATGATTTGATTTGATATGTGGTTACTTTGAGCATTGAAACAAGTTCTAATATATAAGCAAATATATTTCAATGGAACACAGCTGCGTAAATGTTACTGGTTTTGTACAGTGTGGGTTCTACACTTCTCCTAACGTACAATATTCTTTTCCTAGCATAGATTTAATTCATAAGAATGGTACATAACTACATATGTATATGGTTATTAATTTGAATTTTTAAAAATGTTCGTAGATGTGGGAACTATTTTGATTCGCTATATTTAAATAATTTTGACCGTACGTTTGTCACTTCACCAGGCAATTCTAACCCTTAGTAATGTTCAAATATGAATAGCTTGCTTCATAAAAGCGCATAAATGTTGTAGAGATTATACTTAAACTTCTGAATATCTCAACAACAACATTCTTACATCATCAGACTTGTCACAGATTAAACATAATTATTTTTCTTGAGCCAACATTAAAACCAAATCTAACAAGCCTTAAGTGGTGTTCCACAAAGACAGAGGTTGTGGGCGAAGGCAGATGGTTCAAAGGTCTGAAGGAGACCGCCACTTGGGATTTTCCCGCATAGATGGTTGTAGCTCACGTTGAAATTTTCTAGACGTAGTTTACTCAACTCCCGCGGAAACTTCCCGAAGATCCGGTTGTGGCTCAGGTCCAACGAGACTATGCTTCTAGCGAACTTAACCTTGGAGAGATCGAACTGAAACAGGTTCCTCGACAGATCCACTCGTACTGTTGTTTTGTTCCGTCCGAAGAACATCGAACCATCTCCGATGAAACCGTTTCCCGACAGATCCACTGCATTGAAGTCGTATTTGGACAACGATTCTGGTACCTTTCCTGTAATGGTGTATTATTAAATTTATAAATGGTTGGTTAGCAAACATTTAAAGTACGATGCTACTAGTTCTAAGTTCCCACATATATAAGCATTTGACCAAAAAGTATAATAAAGAAATAGAAAATGGTGGTTTACCTGAGAGCTTATTGTTAAACAAGTAGAGATTAGGGACGTTGCCAACAAAAGAACCGAAAGAGTTTGGTATAGAACCGGTTAGCTTGTTATCGTTGACTTGAATGGCTTGAAGCTTTGGCATCTGAGAAAGCGAACCGGGAATTGGACCGGTAAACTGGTTAAATGAAAGGTCCAAGAACGTGACGGTCTTGAGCTCGCTGATGTAATCAGGAATCGGACCGGAGAGATTGGTTTGCTTTAACCGGAGGAGGTCAAGATTCTTGAGCTTGGTGATGGTGCGTGGGATGTTTCCAGTGAGGTGGGTCAGGTAGCTGAAATCGAGCGTACGGAGGTCAGAGAGGTCGCCGATCTGGACCGGGATCTGGCCGGAGATTTCGCCGGAGGATATGGTGAGAGCGGTGACGCGGCCGTCAGTGCATTCCACGCCGGTCCAGCTGGTGCAACAGTCGGTTCGGGGGTTCCAGGAGGAGAGTAGGGGAGGGTTGTTAAGGGATTTCTTGATTTGAAGGAGGGCATTTTTGTCATTTGGGGTGCAGCTGTAAGAAGATTGGAGAGAGATAAAGAGGATGGAGAAGAAAATAGAGACATGAAGCAGGAGGAGCTTCATTGTGAAGGATTGATGTGGTTACTTTGAGCAATGAATGAGCAAGTTCTGATATATAACAGAGATTTGAGATTTCAATGGAACACAGCTGTGAGCTGTGTAATGTTACTAATTTTGCAGAGTCAGAGTTCTACACGACTACACTACTCCCGACGTACAATATCCCTTTTCATGAAATAAAGCTTCACAAGCGTGGTAAATATATCTACTGTTTTGATTCTCTACTTAATAATGTGACCGTGCGATAGCCCACTGCACCAATCGCAGCAAGTAAAATAGTTAGGTATACAAATATTTTAGCATGTGTTTTTAGAATTGTGTATATACATTTTAGCCAGAGTACAATGATTGGAAAACACAATTATAATTTAAAGTTTAAACACATGCTAAAATTAAAGCCAAAGAAAATAGTGTTAAAGATTGAATAATGGGAATGTAAATGAGTGGAGAACCCCTAAAATTGTTGCTATGTGTTGGGGACACAAACAATACAAAGACAAATGAATATTAAAGAGGGAGAGCCCACCACTTTAACACACAGATTGACACAAAACGAGGAGATTTAGACATTTACATAATGACCCCTCCCTTTGTGTTACAAAGGAGTTGTGTGATGTATGTATGTTGTTAAGTCACCATGACTCCTTCCACTCTAATCTATCGAGACCGTCCACGATTGCTCTGCGAAACTCACCATTGTGCAGCAGGAAGGAGGACACGTGTCCACCTGTAACCCATCTCACTTCTGAACCAGGCCAGGCCTTTTGAAGCTCCAACACAGAGTGTTTCGGTATGTATCCATCATCCTATACAAATCATTATAATCAGCAACCGTCAATGTATCCAAAACTGTTGAATTACGCGAGTTATATATAATGGTTTTTCTACTTACAGTTGCAGCAACAAAGATAACAGCATCAGGGTTTTTGGGGATAGGGAAGCGAGTGACATCTGTGAGCGAGAGAACACTTCGCATCCGCTCTCTCACTTCATCAAGAGTCATTGTGATCTTCTCTGCTGCAAGTTCCTCCCTCAGTGCCTCCCAAGCGGTTCCATACTTTAATATTCCCTCGCAGAATGCAACAACCGCAGAGTGTGGAGATAGGAATGGAAGTGTTGCAACTGGTGTTGGATGAAGCGATCCAACCATCGAAGCATGTACTCCTCCTAATATTTCCATCATAACGTTATCAGTTTTAAGTGAAAGAAAAATCAACTCAACCAATGAATGGAGCTGCAGCCAAATAGGTCCCTTGATGGACACAGTTTGTGAATATGGCCATCACAACAATAAATCAGTCTAATCCCAACACTTGAACCTAAATCTAAAGGTGCACATGCGTTTAAAAAGCTTAATAAGGAGTTGGAAACTATTGAGATGCTTATTAGCAAAAGATAACAAGAAGCAGCTTAGTTTTCTTTAACTTTGTAGAGAAAGCAATTCAAAAAAAACCCCACAACCATTGCAGGAAACTTATCTATCTCAGACCCAATGCAATAGCTCACAAATTGTTCATAGAAGAAGATAAATGTAGCTTACCCATACTAAGGCCACAAACACCCATCTTTCCAAAGCCTTCCTCAGTGTCTAGCCAGTTAATAAGACTGCGGGACTCTTCAATAGTTGCCCTCCCTAGTAAAAGTAGATCACTAACACATAGGAGTCTTGCTCCACGTTGTAGAAACGGACGCCTTCGGCCATAGAAAGGGCTGCAGTGGGCATTATCTATGTTTGATCAAACACACATGCAAAAAAAGCTTCAAAAGCGGTCAAAGCAAAAAGCTTTGCCCTTAAGCTTTTCACCAGAGAGAGAAAAAGGTCTCTTTGCATTACCTTTCCAGCACCATTGTTGCAATGTTTTGTTTCACCAAAGGTCCACCCAGACGCAATCTTCGATCATATGTATGATCACCTGTGCCTACAACAATGCAAACGCATTACAAACAAAACAATGTAATTATCCCATCCAATGCAAGTAAACAAGATCACAGAATCTGCAATGGTACCTGCAAGATGAACCACACATGCCATCTTTTGAGGAGGAACGTTTTTGGGGACAAGCCAAGCAACCCTAGCGGTACGAGACTCGGGAGGCAAAGCAGCGGTAAGCTCACGGCAACACGGAGTCTGGAAAACGCCTTCTCTCAAAGTAGCGGTCTTGGTCTCCCAAACAGTTTTCCAAACGGGACGAATCAAAGGCGGTGGCCAATTCTGACCTTGTACCTCGAGAGGGAAGAGCTGTTTCACAATCCGCTCGAGCAATTCGAGATTATGACCACCCCATCCACGGGAGAAGAAGGGTGGGGTAATCTTCGTCCGGTGCATAAACGCTCCGTAGACATGGTCAATTACATAATGGAGCATTCCCAATCTGATCGTCACCATTGTTCAGATTTAATCTCTTTTTCCCCAAAAATTTGGAGAAAATACCTAAGCCGGTGAATTGGAATACGAATTTTTCGTCAGAAATCGGAATAGGGTGGTTCAGATCTGGTGAGAAAGACGAAAGGAAGTATTCATTAACGAATCGGAGAGTTTGACTTGGAAGTCAAGGTTAAGAAATCTGGAAAAGTGAATGCTTTGTTCGGAGATCGGTGGAGAAATCTAAAAAAGAAGAAGAAGCGTGAAGATTGAAGACAAATAGGGGAAACCGGAGACGAGCGAGAGAAACGGTGGGCGTGGGCTTTGATTGAGCCAGGAGAAAGAAACAGAGATTACACATATTCATGAGATGCCACGCTGGCATTATGTGGGCCCCATCATCTTTTGGGTTTGGTCTTTTTTTTTTTTATTCGGACAGAAGCGTTATCCAATATCCATCAAATGTTTTGAGTTTGACAGTGACATATGATTAATATATTGAAGAAGCCCACTGGTATGAGTTGGAGTCTTCGATATGGAATCTGTTGTGGTTGGTTGATGGTTGTCCTGTGTTTTTTTTAGACATAATACATCCAACAAAATTTGTGAGTTCTTTGTTATAATTTTTTTTTTTTTTTTTTTTTTTTTGTGTGCAAAGTGTTGCTATGTAAAACAATGAGGGGGAATTTGGTTTCACCGCACACTTTTCTCTAGTAAACCTTTGGCTTATTGTTTCGTTTCAAAGAACAAAATGGCCTAACACGAATCATAAAGCGCGGAACAAAACAAAAACAACAAGAACAAGAAAAAAGTACAGTAGTTTCTCTTTTTCGTCTAGTAAAAGAATTACAATTTGCCGCAACATCCACCTCTTTTCCCACTCTCCTGCTCACTAGGGATGATGATTCTAGTTCCTTTCAAGAGACTTGAATTACCATCGGCGTCATCATCATCAGCCGTTAGTGATTTCTTGCTTATTATACGGTATATCTCTGTCAAGATTGTCAAAAATGCTGTTTCGACATTTGTAGCTTCCAGAGCTGAGGTTTCCATGAAGAACAAGTTTTCTCTTTGTGCAAACTCTTGTGCGTCTTCCGTTGGCACTGCTCTTAAGCTCCCGAGATCGCATTTGTTTCCGATTAGCATTATCACTATGTTCTTGTCCGCATGTCCTCTTAATTCTTCCAGCCATTTCGCCATGTGATCGAATGATTGACGTTTTGTCATGTCATAGACCAACATTGCTCCAACTGCTCCTCGGTAGTATGCGCTTGTCACCGCCCGATATCTGCAATTAGAACAAGAGTCAAAGTTTTGATTCATGTACATACATGTCTAAGAGAGAGCCTTAAAACAGAGTGATCAGTCTCTAGTATACACGTGATGGTGATTATCGACCATTACAAAGTATGTTACCAACCATGCAGAAGAAAACTGATTCACACAAGTGAATGCTCATGTTCCTAGCTAGAGTAACAAAAGCAAATGTGGAACTACCTGGTTTTTAGTAAAGTTCATACAGAACCATCTTTGGTTCTGATATATTTCAATAACCCACATGCTTCTCCAAATACTGTGTCGCAACATACTGGTTATTTTCAATCTCGAAAACACAGTACTAATAATTATCATTTGCATTAGAACTTTGAAGACAAACAAAATTCAAGATATTCCAACCAGCCTGTGATTCATATATGTTTAATTTGTTGCCTAACATGTGAAGAAGGCATATATGGCAAAACTAATGAATGAATGGGATGAGTTGTGAATGTTTCCAGCAATAACCAAACTGGGTTGTATCCATGCATTTCTATATTATATACATGCCAATGCTACTCTTGATGAATGATTTTCAAATAATAAAAAAAAGAAGTGCAAGCAAAGGAAGGTAAAAAAGCAAAAAACCTTTCTTGGCCAGCGGTATCCCAAATCTGAGCTTTGACGGTTTTGTTATCAGTGACGAGCGTTTTAGTCTGGAATTCAACACCGATGGTGGCTTTAGAATCGACGCTAAACTCATTCCTAGCAAACCTAGCAAGCAGCTGAGTTTTGCCAACCGCGGAATCACCGATCAACACCACTTTGAATACGTAATCGATCTTTTGGTTATAATCTCCATACAAATTAGACATATCTATTCCCTCTTATTTAAATACTAGTATAGATTAACAAAAAAACAACAACAAGAAAACGGTGACAATCAGAAAAAATTTCAAGAATTCACGAAACACGAAAAGGCTCCTCTCAAACACAGATCAAAACGCGACGGGTCCCGGATTCGACCATGAACGGTACAAGACACTCAGATCACAATGAATGGTGAGAAAAAAAATTATTCAGAGAAAGCAAAAGAGAGGATTAACGGCCGATGCGGGGACCATGGATCACAAACTTCACCCTTCATCTTGGCCGTCTATATTAATTTAACTCGCAGCTTAAAAAAACTAATGGCACGGTACGGTAAAAAATCATAATCGGCGAAATCAGAACCAACTAATTCTAAACCGAAGTTATTACCAAAAAATCAAATTCGGTTTAATTAAGTTTCAGTCACTAGATTAGGTTTTAGAATGTTAATATAGAGAGGCGGCAACACAAAAGGTAATTGGCGCCATAAACCTTCTAAAGAAGCTTTTTTTTTTTTTTAATAACTTGACCGCTTCTTTAGCGAGTGTGTGCTTGCTCCCCCAAGGACGTTGGAAATGGAGAATGATGGTAGATCCAGTGAGAACAATCTTTACGAGGTATGTCTCCGTTTTATCTTTATCCTCTGTGAACCGTCTCTTTTGTTTCGATTCCTGTCCGCGATTAGGATTTATTAGGGTTTTCATTTCTGGATTTGGGGCTTGTTCCAAATTAAACTTCTGATGATGTTCTTATGATAGTCTCGTTGGTTGTTAGGATTGTAAAAGCCCGAACTTTACTTGTTTATGATCCATAGTTTTAAAATTTGTACAATAGCTGTTGCAATTGTTGTCTGAGAATCCCCTTGGTTTGTTGGTGATTAATTCTATGTTTAGAGATCAATGAAACGAACTTATTTTTGTTCGTTGTAGGTTCTTGGTGTGGAAGCAACAGCATCTCCACAGGAGATAAGGAAAGCATACCATAAGTTAGCTTTGAGGCTTCATCCTGATAAAAACAAGGACGATGAGGTTAGATAAACGCCTGCTCTTGAGTGTTTTTTTATACTTTTTCAATGGGTCCAATTCAGTTTTACTTGGAAACATGAATTCTTGTTTTTTTTTTTATTCATACAGGAGGCTAAAGAGAAATTTCAGCAGCTGCAAAAGGTGATATCGATCCTCGGTGATGAAGAGAAAAGAGCAGTCTATGATCAAACTGGCTCAGTTGATGATGCTGTAAGTCCCGTTCTTGTTTTCTTCATGATTTTAGTTTCAGAATTTTTAAGAACATCCTGGTAATTTGTAGATTGTTTACAACACTTATACACAGCACATGTATCAGTAATCTCTAGTACCATTTCCAGCTTCTGTTCTAATGAATTTGGTGGAAGAAAGCTTTTAATAGTACTGCTAGGTTTCTTACAAACTGGTTTTGCCATCTTACTAGGATCTTTCGGGAGATGTGGTTGACAACTTGAGGGGCTTCTTCAAGGCCATGTACAAGAAGGTAACCAAGACCATACACACTTTTTGGAGTTTGCACTAAAGTGTTTGTTCCGTTTCCTTCACATACTAATTCTTGTGACACTTGTGTTACAGGTCACCGAGGAAGATATTGAAGAGTTTGAGGCCAACTACAGGGGTTCTGAATCCGAGAAGAATGATTTGATTGAGCTGTATAACAAGTTCAAGGGTAAAATGAGCAGGTATATTCTATCATCCCCTTGTTTTTCATTAATGTTAAGTTTGTGAGTTGAAAGTTTATAGTATAAACATTATTGGTACTATATCTCTTGCAGGCTTTTCTGCTCAATGCTTTGCTCAAACACCAAGCTTGATTCACACCGATTCAAAGATATGATTGATGAGGCCATTGCAGCGGGTAGGCTTCTATGTCTCCCTCCCTCTTGCCATAATTCTGTGTACAGAACGCATTCAAGTTCTGATTTGTTTGCGCATTATGAAACAATTGTTTCCTTTTATCCAGGAGAAGTGAAATCAACAAAAGCTTACAAGAAATGGGCAAAGGAAATTTCAGAAATGGAACCTCCCACGAATCCTCAGAAGATGAGACGGAAGTAAGCTTCTCTTATGTATACCTTTAATCCAATAATTTCCCTCTAAAGTTAACTTTGTTGTAACCAGTTTTAAAATTTTCCGTACTTTCCAGACCAGCAAAGGGTGCAGATAAAGATTTATACGCTATGATATCCCAGAGAAGAGATGAGAGGAAAGAGAAGTTCGATACAATGTTCTCGTCACTTGTATCTAGGTATGGTAGCAGTGCCGACAGTGAGCCAAACGAAGAAGAGTTTGAAGCTGCACAGAGAAAAGTTGAAAGCCGGAGATCATCGAAGAAGTCAAGGAAAAAGTAAGACTATGTTGTAGTTTGTGTGATCTGTAGCCTCTCGGTTTTGTGTTTGTGATGGAAAGCAAGATTAGCGGAAATTGGATCTTAAGGTTAAAAATACTTGTGTAAACAGTGTTTGTGGAATCTGTATCGTAAATTCTACTCTCTCTCCTCATTTGCAGCTTGCATCATCATAGGTAGAGATGAGTATATTCATTTTCACAGATTTTTTTACTGATTTTACCCATATATCATGTCTTCGTTCTTACAAACTAAGAAAAACTAAAATTTAATTCTATGATAAGTAACATTGCATAAATAACATAAAGTTTCAAGCCGAATGAAAACGTTAAAATTGAAAAAATCTATAATTTTTTTTTAAAAAAAAATGTTGATAATGATGAAATGTAATATTATATTATCAATATATATCTGTACTTAATAGATTAAAAAAAAAAAGGCTGAGTAGGCAACTCTTAAAATAATAAATCTCTTGAAATCACAAATGATGTATTGCTTAAATATATTTTTAAAAATATATCAAATCAACGAAATATACTAAAAAGAAGGGAAAATATTGGTAAAAAGAAAGTTAGAAACTAAAAAACAATAAGGAAAGAAGAATCTAAAATTTTTGGGGTTCTTAAACAAAAGGAAAGTTAATTTCCAAATAGAAAACCCAAAAGTTACAAGTAAAGTACAAACTGGGTAGGATTCAGAAGAAAGAGTTCAGATTTCCAAAAAGGGTTTTTAAGTATTTATTAGTCTCTGTCGCTGATAATAAAATTTTAGTCTGGTCTCTCTGTGAGATTCTTTGGCAGGAAACCAAAATATAGGGAGGGATGGCTTGGGATTTGCTTTTATGGATAATCTCCTTCTTCGTCAGCTTGGCTCTCGTCGCTTCCGTCTTCTATCAGGTTAAATATATCTATTACTTTGTTTTGTCCCCTCTCCTTTACTTTCCAATCCATTAATTAGTTTGAGATTCTTAAATTCGAGATCTGTCCTCTCGGATTTCCAAAACCCGAGCAACTTGGCTTTTTGCTGGGCATAGTTAAACCCGACCAGAAGAAAACAAAATTAGGAATGGCACAATTTTGATTTCGTAACCGCAATTTAGAACTTTTTGGGTCCATAGAGGAGGAGGTTTCATTGTTCCTTCTTTTGCTACTAACTCAAAAAAGTTGTTCTTATTTCTGATTTGGATTTGTCTGCAAAGACTGACTAGAGTAGTATGTGAGATGATACTTCGTCAATGGTAACATATTTAGTTTAAAGCTCTTCTTTTATTGCGAGTTATTATAGTCATTAGTTTTGATTGCGGTGTGATAGCTGAGTACATGTGATTCAATGAGGTTACTACTACTACCAATAGTGTTTACTTAAAACTAACTGCCTCTTGTGATAATGAACAACGCATTAAGATCCCCTTTTACTAGGCTCAGTTTCAATTTTTGTAACTGATGTTAGTGTGGTTCTTTTTTTTTTTTTTTGTAGGTTATCTGTTTAACGGATTTAGAAGCTGATTACCTGAACCCTTTTGAAACAAGTACCCGTATCAACCGCTTGGTAATTCCTGAGTTTATCCTCCAAGGGTCACTCTGCCTTCTCTTCCTCTTCACATGGCATTGGGTCTTTTTTCTCGTCGCTCTCCCTGTAACAGTCTATCACGCTATGTTGTAAGTATCTCTCTCTCTCTCTATCCATCCATATTGCTATTGATTCTTTCTTGATTTTTACATGCCTGGAAACTAATTAACCACCTGGTTCCGTTGTTTTTAGATACAATGACCGGCGTTATCTCATCGATGTCACTGAAGTGTTCCGTGCTATTAGCTTTGAAAAGAAGTTCCGGTTTACCAAGCTCGGTTTCTACATCTTTCTCTTCATCATGGTTGTCTTTAGGTAAAAGAGACTTACAACTTTAGCTCTCCATTCTCCAATATCTATTTAAATCTCCCCTCAGTTTGGCTCTTCTTCTACTATGAAGTTCCTACACTGAGTCCATAATTTTCTTCTTTGCAGGCTTACTCTCTCGGCGGTCTATAGCTTCACGGAGGACGATGATCTACTTCATTTGTTTTGATTTATGCGCTCTGCTTTAACCACTCCTCATTTATTTGCTGAGTGTGTTTGAGACTATTGTGACACGGGTTTTACATCCCTGCTTAGAATTGGCCAATTAGGGATTCATGATGTAGCTTTATATAATGTACTATTACAGGAAAATTCCTCACAGATCTTTTGACATGGATGGTTTCACCAGTTTTTTGCACAATATAATGTTTAGTCTCATAATTGAATTCATGAAATCATATATCAAGAATGAGGATTGGAGAATGGTTGGGAATAAGGCTACATCGATCAGGAGACTACTAGACTCTAAATTAGAGACTCAAAATCAACTACTAGATACGTTAAGGTCAAACTATTCAATCCAAGCCAAAAGATCATGTCAAGATACAAGGGAGGCTACACTTTCCATACTTGGCCGGGGGTCAGTGGGTGCATCTTTCTTTTAACTCACAACGATTAGGCCATTTAAACCAGCAAATAGGCGCTGTTCACTTACCAAATAAAAGCCAGAATGCACCGTATAAATACCTCACTTGGACGTGAGATTTTAATTAATGCTAAATATAATTAGTACATTTTTTTTTTTTTTTGGTGAATCAGACAGAGGCCTCCCTTACTTTATTAATAAGAAAAAAAATTACAAGCCAACATGTCGGGGATACGAGACCCCTCGCACATCATCGTTCAAAGCAGTATAGCAAAGAAGTAGGACAAGAATCAAATAATTGCAGACCAAAAGGTCTGGAAAATGCATAGTTGACCAAACCATCCCCCAGATAATTCGCCTTTCTATATACATAGGACACACGGACTAGCCAAACGGGGAATTCTCCGTGCCCAAGCAAAGTAAAGCCGATATAATTAGTAAACATGAAACATAAAGTTCCTATATGGTATCATGTAATTTCTGTTATTCAACTATTTTACATGATCCCGTCTGTGTTTCTTATTTTGGCAAATAATGAGCTTTCGGCAACTCTGTAATCTAAGCTGAATTATATTTTTTTTAAACAAACATATTTTACATGATGTTTGTTCTAATTAAAGATTAGAGATTAATACATCAGAGGCAATGCCATATATATAGATGAAACTCTAGAATTTTATTATATATTTATATGCTATGCCTGCTATGCATATTTCATTTTTATATGTTCATATAACATTACAATAATTTTGAAATATGTAAAATAAAGTTATTACTATAGTTACATGAAACTTTTTAAGGTAATGCATTCATTAATAATATACCGCGCGAGTAAGTTGACTATACTATAAAAGACCTTGTAATGCCAAGGTAATATATACCTTACCTACTATAAAAAAGAAGTTTATTTACATACCTACCATAAAAAAATGTTGAATTAGCCTAAAAAAGGTATGTTGAATTACTAATTATGAAGTTGACAAAAAAATATATTTAAAAGGGTATAAATAGCTTTCAAGCTGAGAATGAATTCGCAAGTTTGTATCCATCCTCACTCATCGCTCAGTAACCAAAAAGAGGGTCAAGCAGAGAGAGTTCGCACTTCCAAGGTTTCTTTCTGCATTTCTCTTCTCTATGACTCTATCTTCCATTTCTTGGTTTATTGTTTGTTCGAATTAACCTCTTACTTCGAGTTCTTGAATCGCTTGCCACTTTTGTGTACGTAAATGTGAACGATTGTCATGTTGTCTCTTCGGTTTATTTATTCATTTATTTGGTTCCTTGTGGCTAAATCTCTATTTATTTCTTGAAGTAGAAAGCTTGGCGTTGAAGAAAGTGTGTGCAAATGGAAGAGAAGAATAAGTTAAGAGTCGCCAAGTTGAAGAAAGAGCGTCTTCGTAAATCACTGCTGAAGGCCAAGTCTCAAGCCTCTGATCTATTGTCCTTCACGCTATCATGGAGAGATCTTGAAACTCATTTTGATTCAATTGAATCGGATCTTGTGAAGAGGTCACAAGAGATTGACTCAAAGGAGGAAAATCTGGAGAAGTGGTCACATGTGTTGAAGTCGAAGGCAAAACTTCTGGAGAAAAGTGCTCGGGAGATTGCATCAGCTGATGGATTCAGAAGACATGTTGAAGAAACGCAGAAGAAACTGGATAGGCTAAAGAGAGAGATCCAAACTGAGGAAAAGAAACGTTTACAGCTTCAGAAACTGAACCATGATCGTAAGATTGAACTAAAGAGGACAAGAGAGCAAGTGGATGCGTTGCAGAAGCATGAGATGAAACGCGACGTTGTACATTTCAAAGAGAAGAGCTACGAGGAGATGTCGGAGGAGCAACAGGATAAGTACGAGGAGATCTTGAAGAAAAGCAAGTCAGCGGAGAAGAAGCTGAGAGATTGTACCAGAGATCTTGAACAGAAAGAAGGAGAGCTTCGATGGGTGAGTATGCGATTGACAAAGCGTTGTGTGGAACTGGAGTGGGAAAAGAGAAAGGTTAACTTGGAAAAGAGCAATATGATTATGTTGCGTAAACTTAACGAGGAAGCAAAAAGGAAGCTGCAACACTTGAACAAAGTACTAGAGGAGAAACAGAAAGAGGTTGATTCGTTTGAGAAGATACTCCGGTGAACGCAGGAACGTGAAGGGAAGAGGAACCAGCGATACCAGTGGAGATGAAAGTAGCTTAAAGAGAGCAAATATGTAATAGTATGAGAAAACTAGCTCACATTCAAATCTTGAACTTAGTTCGAGTAAAATATTACATAGGACAACAAATAAATTGAAAACTGATGAAAAAGAAGGCATTTTTACATATTTGACAAATAACAAAAAGGGAACATTTTTCAAACTCAAACTCAATCAGGCTGCTTGGTTGAGTTTGTCAGAAGACAAGAGTGTCTTTGCGAACCAAATTGCAGTGTCCCTAGCCGAGACACCATCTTCTCCAAATGGTGTAAGCAAACCAGCAAGTTCTTCATATTTCTCTTGCTTTACAAGCCCTGCACATTTCTCCAATAAACACTCTAATGCATCTGCCCTTTCTTTACTCTGCGGCGGACCCAGTTTTGTGAGCTTACTTAGTACTGATGACATTTCACTCGCTGTTAGTTTCACCATCTTTGCTTCATCGCCCTTCAGGCTTCCAGACTCTTTTTCTATTGGAACTTCAGTAGATGAAATGGACACAGTTCGCTGTTCCTTTGGTTCAGGTACTGTCTCCTGAGTTTCAGGTTCTTCGATGGCTCTTGGAGGAGAACATATTACTTCTTGTGCACTCACAACCCCAACATCAACATCATGTAACTGAGATTCCTCAGAGAGCATATTTTCAGTTTCTTTTGGCAGAGCATTTTCTTTGGTTTGCTTTTCTGTAGAGTAAATTGCAATTTCAGGAACGACTAATCCCTCATCCGACTTATGGCTAGTAGACTCAGAAATATTCAATGTGTCACAGCTTGGATCGATTCTTTTGGTAACAAGTTTATCTTCTGCACCATTTGTGGATGATGCTGGTTGCGATGAGCTGCTAGATCCAGTCTCTGCATTCGTCCAGAACGGGTATAGATTTTCCAGACTGCGGGATACGTCGCTCTTCTCTCTCGATTCTCTTTCCTTCCCAAACTTCCCAGGCAATGAGTTTCTTCTTGCTTTATCCTTTGGGCTTACTGACTTTATCGGGAATACAGGAAGATAGATAGGCGACAGGTTTTGGCATTGAAGAAGGTACGGTTGAAGACATGGGTTCCTTAACAATTCACAGGCCTGCAGGATAATTATAACATAAATATTATCCAAGCAGTCAATATTGCACACAGTCACTAATGATATATGTGCATAAACTTACTGTTGGCCGATACTCTGGTTTCTTCCTAAGCATAAGCTTTATCATTTGTTTCCTGTAATATGAAATAGTTGTGACTCGTTTCATGCTGTTTGTTGTATTGGATTGAAGTGAATCATCTTTCTTAAATGAAGAAGAAACTTACAAGGTAGAGGAGTAGACAATCGGAAGAGGAGACATAAGGGATCTGTTTATTTTGTTGGTAAGTGCAGCAATATCCTGTATATTTTCCACACAAATTTAGTTTCAAAACGTCATGAAAACATTGAATCACAAAAAAATTAGAGATAAGAAAGCTTAAGGTAGGCCCACCGGAGCTTTAAACGCAGGCTGGTGTGCTGTAATTTCATACATACAACAACCTGAACAAAGCAGCATAAATGTGATTCATTTTAATGACTTAAAGAAGTCTACATATAGGAACTTAACTTACCTAGCGACCATATGTCAGATTTGTATCCATAGGGTTGATCTTCTAATACCTCAGGGCACATGCTGTTAGGAATACCCGAAACCTATGAAAAGGTACTATGGATGAGATATTCTAAAGAGAAGTAATTGAATGATAACTAAATGTACAAATGGGTGCAGAGAGATACTATAAATAGAAAACAAAAAGTTGTAGATAACACACCATAGAAACTGGCTTTTCTGGATTTATCAGTTTCGCCAGACCATAATTACCTGCGCCATGAGTAGAGAGATTAAAGCTAACTAGAGCATAATAGAGACACAATATATAGTTTTCGAATGAAGAGTAAATTCAGTCTTCTCAGTTATCTTACCAAGCTGAACGTGATCATGTTTCGGAAGGAAGATATTTGAGCACTGCAAAGATAATCCATAATCAAAAGAGCCATTCTTCACGAAAAAATACAAAAAAGAATCGCACACCAGCAAAAGTAATGTAGTATGATCGAAATATATACCGTTAGATCCATGTGAACTACACGGTTTGAGTGCAAATAATTAACAGCCAGTAACAATTGTGCCAACCATTTAAAGATTCTCTGTAGAATCACATGCAAATTCGTTATGAGTCAGCAAGACAGTAACCGCACATCGTTTGTGTAGAGAACAAAAGAATAAACTGAAATAGAGAGATTACTTCCTCTGGAAATAACTTTCCTCTCGCTTGCTTAATAGCATTAGCCCTGATTTGGAAACAAAATAGTTGTCTGATTCAGTAATCCACAACATGGAGGCTGAGCGCCACAGAGAAAGATTATAAATGGTAAATACAGATTCCAAAGAATTCTCACATGTTCCCTCCCTCAGAGAAAGCAGTAAAAATGCAGGCGTTACTGTCCTGTGAAAATTTGCAAAGAATCTGTTAAAAACTGATGAAAATCATTATAACTTTGTTCATAAACAGAACATTTAATTGATGTATACCTTGTCAATCCAAGAATCTTCATACTGCACGATATAAGGATTCTTTAAACTTGAGAGCAATTTCATCTGCAACACAAAGAAGAGAAGATGATGAATTTAAAATTGACCTGAGATTTAATGGAATAACATACACGAACTGGAAAGTTAAATGCCAAAATTAATCAATTAGGTGGTTGAACAAATCCAAAACCCTGAATGCAAATAAAGTAGTAATATATTTGTCTTCTGAATTTAAAGATCATTGAATTTAGGTTACCTCTTGGCAAGCGGATTGCTTTAACTTGTCAGTGTGTTTAGCAAGGCAGCTCTTCTTCATTGCATACCTAATCGATACCAAGAACCATAAAGAAAGACATGAATTAAAACACAAACAGCTTTTAGATCAAAACAGAATACAAACAAAAGGGAAAAAACTTTTGCTTTTATGGATTTTTCAGGTAGAAATTAATCTACACAACCAAACCTCACTATTATAAGACCAAAAAAAAAACCCAAAACCTTGCAAAGGGTTTTGTTTCGTCCGTACTAGATACTTCCATAGAATAAATCGTCGTCTCCTTAAACCCTAATTAATAACCAACTTGAAATTGCGGTTAAGAATCTTACATTTTGTCTTCAATTTCATGAAGAACCACGAAATCGGAAGATGACTTGCCTCTCCTAACCTGCTCCACGACATGATAGTTGTCGAGAGTGAACTTATGTTCCTCTTCGCAGTCTCCATTAGCCTCCATTTGCATGAAATCTTCAACAACCAAAAAAAAAAAAAAAAAAAAAAAAAAAGCTCCCAAAGAAACCACAAAGCTAACACAAAATTTTCAGCTCGAAGAGAGCAGCAGCTAAAAGGGACAAAGACAAGAAAGAGAAGACGATCAAACGCAAGTCCCCCTTGTTGTAGTAGTGGTAGTAACAAAATCAATAAATGGTGAGAGAAGCCGAGGACGGAGGAGGAGAGGGGATGTTGAAATCGCCCACCTTAACAAGAATCCAATGTCATGTCTTTCTCGGCACAGAATTTACTTTTTTTGCCTTCTATGGTATTATTTTTATTTAATGTTTTAGAGAAATACTAATATATTATTTGTTGGCAAAAAGTATTTTCATTTTTTTTTTTATAGAGTGTCGGTCGGCTATGGAATTGAAAACGTTAGCAAAAGTTGAAACGTTCACAAGATAAATATGATTTAAAAAAAAAAAAAAATACTCACTTCCCTAATTTATATTTATTTGTTTTTTGCCGTCAGGTTCCCAAGTTTTTTTTAAGGATAATGTTTTAATGTTTGAGCATGACTATAATAAATGGCAAAAGGGTTGATAAATGAGATTGTAGTTTTTACTTTTGAATTACGTATATTTTCTTTACATTTTTACGGAATTATGTTACTTTATGAGTTTACATGATATTTGATGTGTTATTTGGCGAGAAATAACGGTATATGCCGAATAATATGTCTTTTAACTAAAAAATTATAATATTCGTTTATCGGATAACTGAAATTGTGTAATCACGTCCAATAGTTTTACTAATCTTTAAAAAAAAAACAAAAATCGTTTTGTGTTTATGTGACAAATTTAAACGAAAAGATAAAATAATATACTTTCGAAAAACTCTGAACGAAATATTCGAAACATTTAACACAAGCAGATTTATCACTTGGGTGTGAATCGTGTGATAGCCATTTATGAGTTTATCGATCTCATTAAGTTGTTCTTTTTTTTTTTTTTTTGTGTGTGGCTCAATTGAAAGATACATTACATCCAAATTAATCACCATAACAGAGAGATTGTCAGTTATAGGAAGACAATTAGAAGAAAAAAAAGTCTTGATTTATTGTGCTTAATTAAAGTCATCATACACATAAACTGATTTTGGTGAAAAATCAGTGATTGGTTTGTTATAGAGGTTGACCACTTATCCACCTCCTGGAACATGCATTATCGAGCTCTCCACTGGTTTTATACTTGCTCGTGTGCCCGCCTCCCTATAAACCAAAAAATCTATAAAAACAACTAAGAAATAAACATATATTTATGTACTTAGTAATAGCTTTTCATATACTGTATGTAAAATACCTGCTTTGACAGTGACAAATGTCGTCTTATTCGCATATATCCTTGCGTATCTACCAAAAAGAAGAAAAGAAAGTCAATCTCATATATAAGAGAACCATAGATTGCGTCAATGTCGTTTTGTTGTGTCATTAAATTTTTATATCCGTGGTAGAATGCACATTCTTAACAAACGAAAATGCGTATTAAATTAGACAAACAAAAGAAAAGTAGTATGTATGTATAATAACCATCAACTTGATTGTGAAATCATCCATGGCCTCCAATCATCAATAATGGAATGGTTGAGAGATCTGATCTATGCTTGAGTTGCAAGGAAAGGTACTAACATATCGTGATCACCACTGTTTCACCATAAATGCCAAATCTTAAACAATTGAAGCTTAAAAGAAAGAAAGATGATTTTTTCTTGAGAAGAAAGCAAAGGTCAAACTAATGCCAAATGCTTTGTTTGGTACCGTTAAGTTAATTGGCGCCATAAACTAAACTTCGATAGAGAGACAATAGTCATAATCTCTCATAAGAAGAAATGAGCCGCGTGGAGTACTGCCAGAATCCACAACACGATTAATGGAGGGCATGCAAAATTAGTTACAAGAGTAAACTACTAATGATGCACATTGTACATTTTTACCTGTAAGTCGAAAATCAGACAAAAGCACCTGAAAAAAAAAGATGAGAAAATCTATGGCAAGCAACATACAACATGGACAGGACATTGTTCGTCTCGATCTCGACCCAAATCTATTCGTCTAAAATCTTAGAATGAGCAATAAATACAAAAGTGTGTAAACACTTCAACTCCTTAAAAAGTTTTTTTTTTTTAATGCACCATCTGCCACGTGACTTTGTCGTTTCGAAAAAAGAGTTTTTTTTTTTTTTTTTGGATGCAGTTGAATGAAAGAGAGGATGCAACAATACTCAAATTAGGGTTCATTGTACTCAAAAAAGATATCTTGGAGACGCGATGGAAGTAGTAGAACTAGACTTCAGGTGTTCCGATGTTGGAGTTTGGAAGGAGGCTCTGTCTTCGTACGAGTCCCGAATCGAGTCACTGAACAAACCAGAACTCGTCTCTCTCGACCAATTCTACCGCAACGAACTCCCTTGTCTTCTTCACGACCGAGACCCTAACCCTTACCTCACCACCTCCGAGCTTTCTCAACTCATGAAATGGAAGCTCTCTCGCGGCAAATGGCGGTACTTTTTTTTTCTCTCTCTCTATTTCTCTTCTCTGACGAGATTGAGTTTTTACCCTTTTGATGATGGTAATTAATCTTCCTTCATTCCAAAGGCCGCGTCTGCTGGATTTCGTGTCGTCTCTGGACGATTCAGTGGTGAAATCTGCTTCTGAAAAAGCTTTCAAATCGCTCCCTGACATCTCCAAGGCTGTGAAAGAGCTCACGGTGCTTAAGGGCGTTGGTCCCGCCACCGCCTCCGCTGTTCTTGCTGCTTACGCCCCTGACATTGCACCATTTATGTCCGACGAGGTACATCTCTCGTTCAATCTCTGAGAATTCAAGAACCTTGGATTCTTTTTCACTTTTCCTCTGTTTTATTTTTGGGTGAACTCTAATGTGGAAGGAAAGGCAATGGAGGTGGCTCTTGGTAGCTCAAAGGATTACTCTTTGAAGCAATACTTGTTGTTTGTAACCAAGCTACATGATAAATCAAAGGTTAGTTAGTTCGTTAAGTCTCTCTAGAGTTCAAGTGATCTTATAATGTGTTCTAAGCCCTGTCTAAACTAGGATGGCACTTGAAACTTAATTTCCACAGAGTCTTGCTTACTCTTTAATTTCTTTCACTCTGATACTGTGGTAGAAAACATCTGAGCTTTGAAGTCTTTTTAATATTTTTGGGAATGTTATGAGGTAGCAGATTTGAATTTGGACTAGTTGTGTTGCCTTACAAATCAGATTATTGGATGGCTTGTTGCAGGAATTAAAGTTGAAGGGAGAGTGGGATGGGCCTTCAGATATCGAAAGAGCTCTATGGAGTTGTACTGTGCGTGCAAAGTCACAACCAGAGAAGAGCTCTTCGGGGAAGAAAAGAAAACGGTAGGAGACCAGAAAAAGAACTTTGTAGAATTTGTGTAGATTTATCTCTTCTTTCATAATCAAGACAGAATCATGAGTTTATCACTTCAGCTCTTCTGGAAGTCATATCCGTAATTGTTGAACTGTAGTAAGTGTTCTCGAATGTTTTATCAGAATTCTGAGTGTTTTAAGGTATCATATAACTTGTCCCTTTACTTGGCCTCAAAACACAAAGTTAAATTCTATACAAACCACCATATCAATATGTTGCAAGAATAACCAACTACAGGAGAAGATATGTGTTGTGGTCGATCCTAAAGTCTCCAATCCATATACATAAATTGTTTGGTTTTTGGGGTAGAACTGCTGAGAGGCTGTTACAGTGTTGGGGAGGATGTTGTGTTTAATACTAACTCCGTTTCATAATATAGGATTGGGGAGGATGTTGTTTTTAATACTAACTCCGTTTCATAATATATGATGTTTTAGAGGTTTTTCTTTGTTTCATAATATAAGATGTTTTCAACTTTGTAAGTAACTTTTAGATAACTTTTATATTTTCTTATTATTTATTTTATGCAGTCTTGTTTATGATTGGTTGTACTTTTTTAAAGTGGTTATTTCTTAGTCCGCGTGCTTTCACTCAAAACATCTTATATTTTGAAACTGAGGGAGTATATGCATGCGTGTAAGATGAAGAAAACTTAACTTATTGTAAAGAATTGATTAGTATTGGAAACAACCCAACTTATTCACGAAACCAAAGGCTGAGAATGGTCGCATGCTAAAGATGATGATACCGTGTAAATAAAAAAGAAACTTAATTTTTGATCTTCTGCTTCATCTATTCGGAAAAAAACGAGAACTATGCTTGCCTTCAAGCTCAAAGATGATTCTTATACGTTACAATGCTCTCTTTTTAAACAAGGGTACAACAGAAAGTGATTTTAATTTTAAAACTACGAAACAGAACAACACCGAAAACGAACTGATGTAAAATAAACTAAACAAATACAAATCAAAGCACAATAATACTTCGTTACAGGTGAGCCTCCTTACTCCACTCACTGACTCAATTCCATCTCCCAGGTTTCCTTAATTTGTGTCCTCTACTTTTTGGTCTATCACATAGACTTAAAAGAAGACAAAAGTTGAAGCCTTGCGACACATCCTTCCATCAAACAGTAGCAGCAATAACACTGATGAATTCATCAAATGCACTGATGGGTGTAAGGGTAAGCACATGATCATTCCAAGATTAAGGTTTGTGTGTTTAAAGAGGTTGGCCACTAATCCACCTCTTGAACAAGATTGCATTTTCCTCTGGTTTATACTCTAACGTGTGCCCGCCTCCCTATATAATAAACCAAACCAACAAACCAGTTTAAAAACTGAGGTAAAAAAGCTTTGCATATTTATGTAAAGTAAAAAGTGGATAAAAGAACTTGCTTTCACTGTGGCAAATGTCATCTTATTGGCATAAGTCTTGGTGTATCTACAAATAACAAAAGGTTGATTGTTTCGTCGGATGAGCAGCTTACGCAAGTTAAAAACGGAGAAAAAGAAATAGAATTTATATATACCCGGCGACTTGATCGAGTATCATCCATGGCCTCCATTTCTCAATAATGGAATAATTGAGAGATGCTATCCATGCTTGAGTTCCAACGAAAGGGATTGTCATATCGTGATCACCGCTATTCAGCAGAACACCATGCCAGAAAAAAAAGCTTACAAATAAGTTAACTAATGAAAAGTAAGCTTGCTTGTTACATTTGGGTACCTAATGACGAGAGATCGATAGCCGTTGATGCTGTTATTCATATGGTACGGACGTACGGTATGCTACTTTTAACGTCTTTATTGCAAAGCACACTAAAATCACATCGTTCCCATTTCCCTTTACTCCCCTGAGATCAAAATCATGCATCTTAGGGTTTGATCAACAGATCTAACCAATGATCTTGTCAAAAAACTTGTCGTGTATACCTTTATAACTTTGAGTGCTCTGCGGACGCTCTCGTTATTAGCCCAGTATTCGGATAGCATATACCTATACGTCTGCAAAATTAAACAACCTAGTCAATATTCTTCTGTCATGGTTATAGTGAAGTGGTTTTCTATTGATGTGGAGATAAACAGAAAAACAAGTTGGATCGCTTACATAACAATCAGGAGATGTAGTCTCACATTTTGGAGCTACAACGAGTTCTTCATATATTCCAGAAACACACTGTAAACAGCCACACGTTGTAAGTTAGTTATTTTTGTTTTTTTTACAGTTCGCGTCAACTGAATTGCAGATTGTGTACCTTGTGATAATCTTCAACGAGTTTCAAGCATTCTGTGTTAAGAGGATCTACATTATAATAGTTTCCTCCACAGCTTCTCTTCATCGACTACATAGTATGAGATTTGAGCTGGTTAGTTAACTGCTTTGTTGTGGTAACAAGATACTAAATCATCATAGCTTATGTAATTTTACCTCAAACAGTTCATCAGATATGAGTTCCATTCCATGAGCAAATGGTATGCGAGAGTCTCGATCAGGATCATAGGATGTTAGCGGGTTTCCAATCACATAGCCCTGTTGAAGGTGGGGAAAACAAAAGGCTCTTCAGTTCTGAATGCTGCTTCAGGTATATGGATATAACGTACGAAGCAAACATATTAGCTAGTAGTGAACCTGAAGATTTATTAGAGGTTTGCAGCATATATAATTTCCTGTGGTAAATTGGTAAAATAACTGATTAAGAACCTAGAGTCAATGTAAAGGGCTGCTTGCATAGGGATTGGAATGGTAGAAAAAAAGTTACCATTTGAGATTTCTTGAACGATGGCAGGGATCACCTTACCGGAATAAGAATTTCTGGTGACATAGAAAGGATTGGAGAAATACTCAGGATGCTTAGCTAGCCACTGCACAACAAATCACCAAAAACAGTTTTTAAAAAAGAAAGAAAAGCCTTTAAAAGTCAATGTAGATGCTTTGAGTTTTCACTTTACCTTACGAACAAACTCGTTGACCCGCTTAGCTGATCCTGTGTCACTTGGTATATCAGCAAGTGGATTTGTTGAGTAGGAAAAGCCAGTCCCAATAGGCTGATCTAAATAGATAATATTCGCAACCTGAAAAGAATCAAAGATCGGTCCACAACTTGAAGATGAAGAATAGTTATATTAGTTGTGTGTTGTAATCAGGAAGACAACTTATGTTTACCTTAGTCCATGAATATGTAGTAGAAACCAACGTGGGAACACTTCCATTGTAAGTCTCAACCTTGAAAGCAAGAGGGCCTGTATTTTTTTGTCTTTTGTTTTCAATTCAAACAATTCTCTGAATAGTTTGCGGAGAGACATGAGAATGACTTAAAAAAAGATTGTATTACCATTCTCATAAACAAGACCAGAGAAAGAAGAGCAGCCAGGTCCTCCAGTTAACCATACAAGAAGAGGGTCTTCTTCTGGATTACTCTCAGACTTGATGAAGTAGTAGAACAGTTGATCTTCATCTGCCTCTCCGACACCAATATACCTTCATGATTTTAACTCCAAAAGTCAGAACACAGAGTCAACATTATATAATTAAGGGTGATAAGAAGATGAGGATGCAAAGGAACAGAACCCGGTTTCGAGCTCGAAGGTCCTTTAAAACCAGGTAGAGATGTGATGATAGAACCAGAATCAGCATGTTGAATCAACACAAATGCAAGCTGCAGAAGCAGCAACTTGAATATTCAGGAAGCCATTCTCTTTTGGACGTTGACCCTTACAATGCTGGAACCTTTTCTGTTGAGCATCAGTTTATCTGAAGCCTAAACCTGAGAATTTTGGGCACGTGAGAATGTACTTGGAAGGGACAACATCGCGTGTACGGTGTACTTAAATGCTCTGCAGATTATTGCACATGGGAGAAAACCGGTAAAAGACAAAGCTATTGTTTCAACGATATTAGCATTGCCTAAAAAAACGGTTTAGTAAAGACAAATGGTAAGTCGTAAAAGAAGAAAGAAGGGATATTGATGATGATCGAGGAGAAACGTATTATATATATATCGGTAAGGGTAACATATATATATGTGCATGAGTTTCAAGTGAGCTAGTTTAGCAGGTCGAAACAAAAAGGGTGCATTCTTCTCTGGACTACTCTCAGTCTCAGACTTGATAAAGTAACAGAACATTTAATCTTCATCTGCCTCTCCAACACCAATATACCTTCATAAATTAACTCCAAAACTCAGAATACAGAGTCAACATTATGATTAAGTACTGTACTATAATATGAGGATGATGATGGAGAGAAACAAATCCTTGTTTCGAGCTCGAAGGGAAGAGATGTGATGATAGAACCAGATTCAGCATGTTGAATCAACAACACAAGCGTAAGTTGCAGTAGCAGCAACTTGAAAAATCCAGGAAGCCATTCTTTTTTTTTTTAGTCTCTGTTTAATGACAAAACACATTTATTTATTGTACTCAAAAACAGAGGAGTTGAGCCGTTGACCCTAGCAAAGATGGAATCTTTTCGGTTGAGTATCGGTTTAACTATATAAACCGGTCAATTGCCAATCTAAAACCTAGGGGTGGGCGTTCGGTTTTTCGGTTTGGTTTCGGTTCGGTTTTTTTGGTTTTATAAAAATTGAACCATATATAAACTATATATAATTCGATTTGGTTACGGTTCAGTTTTTTTGGTTTATGGTTTTTTCTGTTTTATCAAAAATGAAAGCATATAAAAACCATACGTATAACGGTTTGGTTTGGTTTCGGTTTGGTCCCTGTTTTTAACGGTTATTCTATACTTTAAAAAATAGATAGTTGATACATAACTTAAAAATAAGCATAAAAGTAAAACCTAAACATAATTAAAAAAAAATTGAATCCAAATATAGTTTTGTAAACCCAAATACTTAACTGAAATTTAAACTTTTAAAAAATAAAGGTTATTGAAAAAGAAAACCTGAAAAAAAAACCAAAAAAAAAACTTGGAGATCAATAACTATAAGCCCAATAAAGAAAAAAATTACTGATATTGTTATACAATATATATATATATATATATATATATATATATATTTGTGACAACAGAGGAAATAAGATTGGCTCAAACAAGCCAATACGAATGGACATTATTTACATAGGTAACTAAATGCGGAACTGTGCGAACGCGTCACGCAAAATTATCCGCTTTACCATTATGTGAGCGCGGGACGTAGACTAATGAAAAGGAGACAAACTCCTCTTTATCCGTCTGGATGTCCTCCAGATAAGGTGTAAAAGTTGGCCACTCGGAAGGCGAAGACACCATCTTCACTAAGTCGGAGCAGTCGGTGAAGAAAATAACAGATTGGTTATCCGCCCCAATATAAATTTATAAGTTGAAAAAACTAATTATATCTAATTATCCTAAATTTTTATAAAATACCAAAAAAATCATTCGGTTTTACGGTTTTTAACCAGACCAAACCTAAACCAAATAGTTAATTAAAATAAAAACCAAACGGATTTTTAGACTTAACCATAACCAAACCAAACCATTTATTTCGGTTTGGTTTTTTTGCCCACCTACTTTGTAATTTTATGAATATAGAGGTTAATTGGTGGTAATAAGAATAGTATGGGGGTTAAGTTTGCAATTTCCCGTTCGATGTTCTTTTGGGGATGGTGGGTTTTTTTTGTAGACAAAACGACGTCTCGGTGATTGAAACTACGGGATCGTGTCTCTCTCTGCTTCTTCCTTCAATCCGATTTCGGACAACCTTTTTTACTCAGACAGAAGAATTCGTTTCTCAGGTGAGCTTTCTTGCTTTCTCCAGCTCTTTGTATCCTCTGGTTTTTGTTTTTATTTTATTAATTCTTGTCTGAAGTTTCCTCGTTCTTTGTTTTACTTTTGTGATTGGAAAGCTTACTTTTTTTTTTTTTTTTTTCTTTTCTCTTTCACTTTGTGTGTTTGCCTTGGAGATTAAGACCTAGTTGACTTTCAGAAGCTTAAACAGTTTCATACTTTTTTGTTTGTTCATTTGATGACGTTTTCAGCTACTAAAATCCATCTAATTCTCTTGAAAAAATATTGAATTTCAAATGTTAGTATGCTTTGAATTTCATGTGTCTGTTGGATTCTGATAAGAGAATAGATTTTGAATCCTCTGTGGTCAGTTAATTGATTTGAGTGATGAGCTGCTATAAGCTTATTTCTCGCTTGTGTTCGATTTTGAATCCGCTGTTTATTATCGTTTCAGTCGATGTTAGTACTTCAACCGTTGTCTTCGTTCCTACTCCAATTCCTAAAAATACTCAGTTAGTTAAGCTACTGAAGTGTGACTTAAGCCAGTTTCTGTCAGCCAAGTGATTCTTGTGAGTGTGCCTAAATTCCAAACTGAGGCAGCTTTTTGTCTTTGCATTTACATAATTCCACTAGTGTTGACTTCGATCTATTGGCTAAGAGGAATGTCTGAACGTAGTTAATCAATCTTAGACGACTTTTCGGAACCTACTTGTTTGGTTGGATAGAATTATCTTGGGTTTTCTTTCTTCTCGGTGCCTCAGTGAGTTGCTTTGGTAAACATAGTTTTATGCAGGGCTAGTGTTTTTATTGCGTATTTTAGTTACTAGTTACTAGTGGAGTCGTCTAGCAGTATATTAAGTTTCCTACGAAAATTGTATCGCTTTCCTTTATATCCCTGACACATACATATAGTATTATTCTCCTTTCAATTAGCTTTGGCTTGCACTCTTGATTTCTTCTTCGTCTTTGGCATCTAGGTGGTTGTGGGGTAGGATTTAGAGCGTTGGATTATCGTTGAAAAAGAGCTCCTTGTTAGATGCCAAGCCTTGATCCTCTGTCTATACAGATCCCCTTTAAGCTCCGTCTCTTGTTATCAGTATCTTTGTAATCATCAAGGGTTCATTTCTCTTTTCTAGTATCCTGCTTTAAGATTCCTTTATGTCTTTCAGTTACCTTTGCTTGCTATGTCTCTAAGAGCATTGATTTTTCGTTGCAAAAGAGTTTTTTTGTAGATGCTAAGCTTTGATCCTAACAAAAAAAGAACTTTGATCCTCTTTTTAGAATATACTACCCTCTAAAGCTCCTTCGAGTGTTATCTATATCTTTGTTATAAAACTTTCTTTGGTGTTCAATAGTAAGGACCATTTTGCATTCTTTTTAATTTGGATGAGACAAATGCTTTATGGATAATATAAAACTATGGTAGCAAAAGAGATGGTACTTTTAACTGTTTATTTTTTCATTCAGCACAGTCAATGGTTCACTGGTTGTTCCTTTTCCATATGTATTGGTTGTTTTGGTAAGGTGTTTAGTTTCTCTCTTCTGGTTTAATGTTTATTCACCCTGGTATCTAATAATTTCCCTCATCTTCATTTCTTCTTGGCAGTCGTTGCTCCCTCTAATGTAAAGTTTTAACACTAGAGGTAAATAAACATAAAGTGCTACATCAAAAGGGAGCACAAGTGGATAGTCTCTGCATCAAGTAAACACTATAGAAAGCAATATGGCTGATACCAGTTCAAGGACTGATGTCTCAACTGATGGCGATACAGATCATAGAGATCAGGGGGTTAGCTCGTAATCTGCATCTAATCGTTTTATTATTGTATTTTCTCGAAAATGTCACTCGTGGGAAGCTTGAACCGGGTTCCCTTGGTAAAACTTGGGACGATCTACCGGTAGAGCCAAATCCACAGGACAAATCATTTGTTTATGTTCACCAAACGGAAAATTTTTGAATGACATAGTAATTCCTGATGTTAATTGCAGTCTGAGAGAGGGCAAATGATGCTTGCTGCTGCGTCTGATTCCAGTGACCGATCAAAGGATAAGTTGGATCAAAAGGTGATAAAATTCTTCTCTGTGGATGAACAAGTAGCTGTTTGTATTGCGCGTATTCGTAATCTGTTCTGTTTCCTTTTTATTTTGATCCATAGACCCTTCGTAGGCTTGCTCAAAATCGTGAGGCAGCAAGAAAAAGCCGATTGAGAAAGAAGGTATATCTTGCATCTGTTCTTGTTTTGATATTTATTATATATTCCTCTTACTTTCTTACAACATCTCTAGAAGAATGTCTATTTGCCATTACCTTAAAAAAGTTACTATTTCCTCCAGGCGTATGTTCAGCAGCTGGAGAATAGTCGATTAAAGCTGACTCAACTTGAGCAGGAGTTGCAAAGAGCAAGACAGCAGGTTTAACTCTACTTTCTTGTTTGGTTTGATTCTGTTTAAGCAACTCTCTATAAAGAAGATAAAAAGAGACCTCAGCCAACGCCTAATGCCAGTTCAACGTATAACGAATAGTCAGTTAACAAGTTAGTTGAGTCTTGGATTAGCTGAAATGGAGGAGGTAACAGAATTATGGGTCATAGATAGTTTTGTTGGTTAAAGGTGGGATGGTAATGCTTTAAAAGTAATCCTTAGGTCCTTCTGGTTTGTTCATTGGATCCTGATAGCATAAAGAGTATTATTTTCTGGTTATTATCAGATTCGTTGTGATGACAGTGTATCTGTCACTTCTGTAAACATAAATTCTATATATATAATTTTCTTTCCTTTTTAATTTTAGGGGGTTTTTATCTCAAGTTCAGGAGACCAAGCTCATTCTACTGGTGGAAATGGTGGGTTGTTTCTTCTCTGTTAGTTTTTACTTTTCAGATTGATCCTTTTAGTTTGTAATTTATAGGTAAGATAAGTGTGTATATATACTCTACTCGTTATCAGCATAAGTCATCTCATGGCAATATGCTAAGTTCATCTCATGGCAATATGCTAAGTTGCTAACGCTTATTAGAGTTTATAGTTTCAAGAGTCAGTGATGATTCGGATAAGAAATTAAAGTAATGGTGATATCAATACTGAAGTTCATATAGTTTGCGCTGGTGTAGGCTGAGGTCTGCAAGGTGTAAGTATTGTGGGTTTGTTCTTGATCTAGTATACTTGTCTTTTTGCAGGGGCTTTGGCATTTGATGCCGAACATTCACGGTGGCTTGAAGAAAAGAACAAGCAAATGAATGAGCTGAGATCTGCTCTGAATGCTCATGCAGGTGATACTGAGCTCCGGACAATTGTAGATGGAGTGATGGCTCACTATGAGGAGCTTTTCAGGATTAAGAGCAATGCAGCTAAAAATGATGTCTTCCACTTGTTATCTGGAATGTGGAAAACACCAGCTGAGAGATGTTTCTTGTGGCTTGGCGGGTTCCGCTCATCCGAACTTCTCAAGGTAATCTCTTTACAAGTTCACAGAGAAAATTTTGATGGTCAGACCAATTTAATTGAGCCGGTATGTTTATGTTTTCACAACAGCTTCTTGCGAATCAGCTAGAGCCCATGACCGAACGACAGGTAATGGGCTTAAATAGCTTGCAGCAGACGTCGCAGCAGGCGGAAGATGCGCTATCTCAAGGGATGGAAAGTTTACAGCAATCCCTAGCTGATACTTTATCCAGTGGTACTCTTGGTTCCACTTCATCTGATAATGTTGCGAGCTACATGGGTCAGATGGCCATGGCAATGGGGCAGTTAGGCACCCTCGAAGGATTCATCCGCCAGGTACGTTTGAAATGTGGATACTATCGTGAGATATATAACGAGATGTATTGTTACAAAGAAATAAATCATATATATAGGAATCTGTCTGTAATGGAGTTCATAGGGCATTTCTTGGTGGCAGGCTGATAACTTGAGACTGCAAACGCTGCAGCAGATGCTTAGAGTGTTGACAACGCGTCAGTCAGCTCGTGCTCTTCTTGCCATACATGATTATTCATCTCGATTACGTGCTCTTAGTTCCTTGTGGCTTGCCCGGCCAAGAGAGTGATACACAAGAATAAAGCTCTATACATAATCTTATGACTCAAATAGGGAGGGATACTCCTTCGAAGAGATCACAAAGCAAGGCCTTCTCAGATTCTTACCAAAAGCAATATTTTGGGAAAGAAGACTACAGATTTTGAAAATGGTTTTCTGGGATCTCCAAAGACTTTGAGTGTGGTGTTTGTTGTAATCTTTAGCCATCAGGTTGTGTAGTTTATAGGGAGTGAATGTTCATAGGTCTTTGAATGTTGAATACAGATAGGTCATCAGTGTAAGGTGGAACATGACAGAAGATGGGATCCGTTCAGGAACTTCGATTGTATGATCAAATCTCAAACAGACCAATTCAATTTATATAGAGAGTTAAAAAAAGACATCATATTGTGTATCTTGGATTCATAGAAAGATTTGCCCAGCAAACACTGTCACAGATACAATCTCACAGAGGTTTGGCTAGTACTATGCATAACCAGCCTGAGTCAAAGAAAATGCTCATACAAATGAAAAGATCTAATTATTTTCGGGAAGAAGATTTCTTCCAAAAGTCGACAATACAATACTGGCAAGGCTTATGCAAAACTTGAGCATGAACTGAAGCAGCATAACCAGTACAGCTTATGTGAAACTTGAAAAGCAAACATCACCAGTTCAAAAGTAGTTGCTGGTGTAGAAATTCTTGAGAAAATCAGTCCTCCCTTGATCCTTGTTTCCAGTATTCTGCACGAGACCTTCACCTACCACATATTGACCGATGATGTGATGGCGCTGCTTTGCGTGATCCACAATGTCAGTCAGCTCTTCCATTCCCTTGAATAATAGAAGATCAATTACCTGCGGAAGAAACACCTCAATCAGAACTATATTGCATTCTAAAAGCACCTTAAAAGACAGCCAACTAAAAAAAAAAGACCCCCCGAGATCACTGCAATCATACTCAAGAAGATGCTATCAATTGATGGTTCAAAATACAAACAAAACAAATATTAACTTTGGTACCAAAAGCCAACAACGCTGTTAGTCATATTACGAGAAAGAACTCCATTTTTGATTCGAAGTATACAATGTTGTAGCGGGTTTAGTCTACTGATGACAACAGACTCGCTCTCCTATGCAAGACACAAAGGAACCACAAGGTAACAAAGCTTAAGCAGAATATAACCAGTAAAGCGCCCACCTTTTCACTCTTAAGAAATCAACACCCAGCACCCAATCCACAAGACACTTTATAGTTCATAAGATTAGACTACCCATAAATCAAGGCTTCGTTCGCATTAACTACTTCCCTAAATTCCAGACGGTTAAAGGTGTAAGCTTTTGTACAAAGCAGAAATAAACTCTAAATCAGCTTAACAAATAAGAAAAAAGCTCATTTTTGGGTCAATGTGGTAACCAATCCAATCCTACCAAGACGTATGACCAATTTAGGGGAGACTAAATTGATTCCATCTCCGGCAATCGCAGAGAGGACCCTTGTCCTGGGGTTAATCAGAGTGAAATCAAGGGAAGTACCTTCGGGTCGGTGATGTGAGCGTTGTTCCGAATCTGAGCAGAGATTGCAAATCGGAGCTGAGAAGGCGCGACGACATCTTGAAGATTGTAAATGTCCATGATTGTGGGGATAGATCTACATGCAGCTCTAAAGAAATCGAAAACACGGCGACGAGCTTCCGTCAGGTTAGCTGAGTTCGGTGGTACACCAATCTTCCTCAACGTGAAAGGTGCCGCCATTTCTGATCTATGGATTCGCGAATTTTGTCTACCTGAGAAAAAACACAGTTGCCGGATTTGAGAATGGGAACCATCGGAGACTATCTGATTGCTTCCACAGTTACCAAACGACATCGTTTGAGACTGAGTGGCTAATGGGCTTATAGGCCTATCGTTTCAGACTAAGTTGCTAATGGGATAATGGGCCCTTAAGGTGGGGGAGACAACAAGTCGTAATTATTTCCGGTTAGTTTCGGTTTACTCTCTGGATTTAAGTCAGATTTGGTTGAACCAGAAAAGGGTAAGAAGGTAATTTGCTTACAGTCCCGCCGGGGTGTCTCCGCTTCTTAAACCCTCTCTTGAGAACTTGGCGCCGTACTACTGATTCATCCTTCTCATGTCGGCGACAATGGTGAAGGACGAGATTCTCAACTACAGCGATGATGAAGAAGATAACTTCTCGGACGACGGAGACTGGGGAGATTGGAAAGCAGATGATAATGGCGTCGGAGTGGGAGGAGGAGAGGAGGATGACGGCTCTGAATCTGATTTCCTGTGTTTGTTTTGTGATTCTCACTACACTTCCTGTGATTCGCTCTTCGAACACTGTCGTCTGAGCCACGGGTTTGATTTCCGTGGAGTTAGAAAGGAACTGAAGCTCGATTTCTACTCTTCGTTTAAGCTCATCAACTATATCCGCTCACATGTTTGTGTTTTTTTTTTTGCTTCTTCTTTTTTGCTTTCCAAAGTTTTGTTATTTTGCTTAAAGTTGATTCCTTTTTAATGCAACCAGGTGGCTGAGAACAAATGTTTGAGTTGGAGGATTGAAGCTGGTGATTTCAAGGATGTTAAGTTTCCTTGGGATGAAGAGAAGTATCTGAAGCCCTTTTCGCAGGAGGATTCACTTTTGTACTCATTTGCTGATGATGAGGAAGATGGTGAAGAAGAAGACACGTTTGACAGAGACGAAGTGATGGAGGATTTGCAGAAACTTGGGGATTTAAGCATTGATGTTGAGGCTTTAGGGGAAACGTCAATGTTGAGCAGTGATAAACGCAATATAAATGGAAGTAAGGATGTAACTTTGCTTTCAAACTGCAATGGTCTGAAGGAGCAAAGTTCTGCGGATGATTTGTTAGTTAATGGGAAAGATGCAGAACCAAAGGTTTGTGATGGAAGACTAGTTAATAGGAACATTAGAAAGGTGAATGAAAACTATTTTGGATCTTATAGTTCGTTCGGCATTCACAAGGAGATGCTTAGTGATAAGGTAATGCACTAATCTTTTCTGGAATCATGTCCACATTAACTAACATGCACTTGCAGAATATGACCACTCTCTGTCCGCTGTCAGATTTTATTCAATTTTTCTGATGTCTTTAACAGGTTAGAACAGAAGCATACAGAGATGCACTTATGAAGAATCCTACTCTCTTGAGTGGCTCTGTTGTAATGGATGTTGGTTGTGGAACTGGGATATTGAGGTGAGTTAGTAGCTATCTTGCTCACTCTGTAGTGGCTATCTCCTTTAGGTTTCTTCTCAATCTCTTAGGGAAACTTTTCCCTCATTTTCCAGCAGTTGCATCTTGATTTCAAGGCTAAAACATGTGATTTGTTTTATAGTCTTCTTATCTGGTGGTTCTGTTTACCTCTTTTGTTTCATATTCTGAAGGCTTTCTTAGAATTTCCTTCCCAACTATGCAGATCCTTTGATTGTTTAACTCATACTTTTGGTACTTCTTTTAGTGTGCATGCAATAACCAATTTGCCTTTGTCTGCAGTCTCTTTGCTGCTAAAGCTGGGGCTTCAAGGGTAGTTGCAGTTGAAGCTAGTGAGAAGATGGCCGAAGTTGCTACTAAGGTTACCTTTTACTACTTGCTACAAGATTTTCATTATTTGTCTTTTTCCCTCGTATGTATTAATTCTTTGCCTGGTTGACCATTTTTTGCAAGCAGATTGCGAAGGATAACAAAGTATTCAATGACAACGAGCATAATGGGGTACTTGAAGTTGCACACTCAATGGTTGAAGAGCTAGATAAATCAATACAGATTGAACCTCATAGTGTTGATGTGTTAGTCAGCGAATGGATGGGATACTGCCTTTTATATGAGTCAATGCTCAGTTCTGTGCTCTATGCAAGAGATCGGTGGTTGAAACCTGGAGGTGCAATCCTCCCTGACACGGCCACCATGGTAAAAACTTATCTTTTGTCCTTCAAATGTTGTTTCTCTCGTGAAAATCGTCTTGATGAGTTTTATCCCTTTTTTCTTCTTGGATCAGTATGTTGCCGGATTTGGAAAAGGTGCCACAGGTCTTCCTTTCTGGGAAGATGTCTATGGCTTTGACATGTCTTCAATTGGTAAGGAAATTCTTGAAGATACTGCTCGACTTCCCATTGTTGACGTTATAGAGGAGCGTGATTTAGTGACAGAGCCCGCCCTTCTTCAGGTTTGAAAGATCAAACTTTCTTTGGTTTTGCCAGAACCAGAAAAAAACTTTGAAATTAATTTCCTTGAATTTCTATGTTTCTTTGTTTCTAGACATTTGACCTGGCTACCATGAAACCGAATGAAGTGGATTTCACAGCAACCGCAACGCTGAAGCCCATTGAGTCAGAAGCAAAAACTAGGTTGTGCCATGGTGTTGTGTTGTGGTTCGACACAGGTTTCACTAATAGGTTCTGCAAGGAAAACCCGACTGTACTATCTACATCACCCTACACTCCCCCAACACACTGGGCTCAGACTGTTTTAACTTTTCAAGAACCAATCTCAATGGCACCAGCCTCACTTCTGTCTGGTGATGACAGAAGAGGAGACATTGGAACCGAAGAGTTTCCTGCCTCAAGTATTCATCTACGTGTGAGTGTTGCACGATCGTATGAGCATCGCAGCATTGACGTGTCCTTAGAGGCTACTGGGCTGAGCTCAAAGGGTCAGAAGCGTCGTTGGCCAATTCAGATATTTAATCTATGAATGTTTTTGTAGCCATTGTAAGAATCTTTTCCTCAATTTTGCCGAGGAACTTTTCATAAGTTGCAAGATTGTTAAATTTAGTCCGTAATATCATTATTTTCTAAATTTAGGAAGTTTTAGTAAGATGAGATTGCTAGAGCATCAAGTTCATCTGAAATCTGACATAAATTGTTGTCTTGCGACGTAAATTTATAGACAGATGGAGAAGGAAAGACAGACAACTATTCAGACAATTCTAAATATATTTACAGTTAAGGAAACGCTTTTGCCTCTTTGTAAGCAATGGCGATAACAAAATCAAACATTTACCAGAGGAGACCAGACCGAAAACAAGGCCAAGGATTAAAGTAAGATTAAAATGATCAAAGATATAAACTTCTGTCCACTGCCCAAACACTATTACAAATGGTGGCCTTTACATTTCTAGTATACTCTGTATTGCTAATCACGTAATTTGTTTGTTATTAACCGTATCCAATAAATAATAAAAAAAACCTATTTATATATATAGATATATAGTGGATAACAAATTTAGTTAGAAAGATACAGTTAAAATTAAAGAGTGAAAAAAAAGAAAACATTTATTAACGCTTATTAAGACCGACTTAACTTAGATAAATAAGAAAAAGAAACCAAAGGGATCCATCCGCTCATAGCCTGAGGTGATCACTATAAACTAGAAAGCTAAACATAAAAGCAAACTCTGCAACATAGGATTTACAGATGCTATAGTTGAAGAGAAGTTGGCGTTGCAAATAGAGAAAGATAATCTATGAATCTGTTGGCTCTGTTTTAAGGGGCGCAGCACCTGAGGACGATGCATCGCTTCCATTTTGGTTTTGATTTTGGTTTTGGAGGTAAAGGCTATTTGCTACCATGGAATCGCTTACCAGCCCTGCTTCTACGTCAAAGTTTAGCGTCCTCTTGCGGCTGCTGCTGCTGCTGTGACACCAGACGAAATTGGGTTAGTGATTGGTTTTAAGGAAGAAGCTGATGAGAAATGTTTTTTGTTTTTACTTGTTCAAGCGGTTGTTGATGGCAGATAGGTCCTTTGAAGGGCTCTGGTAAGCATGTGTGCTCTCTCCAACACAAGCATAGTAACTCTTCGAGCTGTGTGAAATAAGAGCATCCATCTGCAAACACACAACACGTGGAAGGTAACCAAACAATCAAGTCACCAACCTCCTCCTCAAGACTTAGTAATAAAGAGTTTGAGTACTAACCTTTGATCCCCGAAGAGGAGAAACATAAACATTGTGCACTGCAGATACTTTTTTAGGGGACATGTCTGGAACACTTGGAAACACAGACACCTTTGGTGATCCGGGACATTGACCTGTAAATCCAAAATAAGATGATTACTTAACTTGGGGATTACATTTATAAACAAAGCTTACGTCTAACAAGTATCTATTTGGAATTTCTTAGTTACCTTCAGGCTTATTATTGGCTTCTACAGACAGGTCGTTTCTCACAGGACCTAGCTCCACCAGCAACGGCTTTACAGCGGGAATAAATATTTCATTGTAGAATGTGATGATGTCAACATGATCTGGCCCTATTCTCTGTTCAAGTCATTGTCACAAATTTCAGTATTCTCCACAGAGTAAAGAGACTTGTTCAGCATCAGGTTAAGAGTGTATATACCCCTTGACGGCGACATTGTAACGAATCCACATAAACGCTGCGGAAAACTAATGGTTTACACTGTGGTTGTTTCCGGTAGTTGTATATAATTCCCCTAAAAGTCAGGCTCATTTGGGATATCTACAAGGTGATTAATAGAAAAAGTGTAAGCGGAGGAGAAGCCATTATAAACCAGATGACATAAAGTTAAGACCTTTGAATCACTCTACTCACCTTGGCCACTCCATAGAAGCAACAGAGAATGATCTGGTCAATGTGTCGATTGAATAAAAGAGAAGTCCGCTGAGCAAGTACATGTCGGAAGAGACAATATACGTTCTCCCTTATTTGCGGTGAAAGCTGTAGTCTTTCCACCATTCCATTGATTCTGACAGCAGCCAATTTATTAATCTGGGAAGAGCCACCATATAGTGAGTAGGACCATTAAAACATTTGCCAGACGAAAATAATGAATCCATACCATGTTTTATAGTACATCCAACCAAACAATTAGTAGTATATCCAAAGATCTCATTGACCTACCTTTGTGAAGAAAATATTGATTCCAGTTTCTGCACAAGTTTCTCCTCCACCTCCTGGGTTGGGCCGTGTTGGGCTGTGGACATAAATCCGGAAAAGGTAAACTTAAGAAGTACAGGGACAACTAAAAAGGTATACTAACTTGCCATTTCTACCCATAATAACTGAAAATGTACCTGGCAAATGCAGACTGCAACGGAGGTGGCAGCATTTTAGATTTCACGTTGCCTAAGGCCAACAGACGATCCTTTACTGGTGATGTAAAGGAATTGCGTTCAACCAGAATGCTGCGGTATTCAGTACATAATCTTTTGGGCGATCTAATCCCCCCATTTTGTCCTATATGGCAGTAAATTTGACAAGTTTGGGTAAGAAAATCACACCATTAACAGCAGGTTACAAAACTGATTTTCTTCAAAAACAAATAAAATTACCTGGACAAGTTTCATGCTTTTGAACAGATGATGCATTATGTACTTCTTCAGAGAAATTAATAAGTGCTGCAATTGCATCCAGAGATGGCATCGGTTCAGCTAGTAACCCGAGCCGATTTATCTCCAATGCAAGCGCTGGCCTAGCAACAATCAGAGAGTTGTACATTGAAGAGCCTTTCTCCCATACCATACTCTCTAGAAGTCGTTCCTCCAGTGAATTCAGATGCCGTCTCAACTCTCTAGGCAGAGAATCCTCATGTCGGATGAAACTCTCTATTACCTTGCTGAGATCAAAAGCTGTGATCCCAGTCCTCTCCAAAACAGCTGGGAACAACATTGTTATGGTTTTGTGGGTAGCCAGTACCAATTCAGCTGAGCAAGCAAGCATGCATCTATGGAACCGCTCATTTGTCAATAAAGAGTTCAGATTATTCGCATGCAAAATCTGAGCTTCTGCTTTACACATTGCCTCAAGAACTCTGTAGTATAACTTGAGAGCTTCTAATCTCCGCTGCTCTGCCCATATGTCATCCATCAAGTCAACAGCTTGCAAACTTCCACCGCCACCAAGGGAACTATTTGGAAATATAGCTTCCAAAATTATGTGTGCTCTTCGTGTGACATCATTAGTTATATCCCTATCACATGACTTAAGGAAATGTTCCAATCCAGGAGAAGGTTGTGGCAGAAGCGGGCATATGACAGTCCTTAGCCACTTGGCGGTTGTCATTGCTGTGCTCACTGGTGTTGCTGTCAACTTGTTAGCACCGCTAATACCATTTGTCTTAGCAGCAGGCGACTTATGAGGAGAAAGTGGGCTTATAAATGTCCTTGCAGGTGAGCCTAAAGCATCAATTTTCCTCTTGACACCAGTAATATTTACAGCTCCTGCAGATATGCTTCCAGATCCAAGTAAGCTATCCTCTTCGTTGATGAATACCCTCTCATCGAGTTCGCCTTTACTACAAAATGCATCATCGTAATCCTTTTCTAGTGTAATCAAGCTAGTTGAGATGGACGTCTCATCCAGTAAACCCTCAAAGTAGGTCAAGCCATCTGCAGTAAAACACCGTATATAATCGAAGAACAATCAGGCAACTGTTCAGTGAACTCACATGACTCTTTAATTGTAGAAGGAAAATGTTTTTAGACTCTACCTGGGTGAATATTATCTAGCTTGTCAGTTTGGCACTCAGATGCTGGAGATGGTTTTTTCTTCAATATTGTTTCTACCAGATTGTTTGCCTTGTCAATTACTATCCTCAACTCATCTTCTGAGGCGTCATATATCTTGCATAGTGATGCAACCAAGTCTACACCTTTGTCGCCTTTCTTAACTGAGATTCATCACATAATGAAAATAGAGGATAAACATTCCATGCTGCCATGCTTATCAGGAGAGAAGAAAAAATAAACACTCACCAAAACGAGAAGAATCTTGGAAGCTGAAATTTCTATACCGACAAGGAACATGTATGATCAAAATAGCCTGATAAGATAAAAAGGAGTTAGCCTACACTTAACTACATTATTTAATATGAGGTGTCTTTCAAATAGTAATGTACAGCAAGACGAAAATGAATGACAGATTAGGGAGAGTATCACAGGTAGTCACTAACCAATATAGAAACTAGGCCATTTGAGCATGTCACGAGGTCCTTAAATCGACTAAACGCATGGTTTCGGAGTGCCAAAAAGAGTAGCCATCCAAAACGATAACTATCCGGCAAATAGCTAGAAGAGTTCGCAGAGTTCTTTTCTGCGTTTGCATCATATGTCAAGAAGAATTCCCCGTACCCACGTTTATAGTGTCTGTTACCAAGGAAAGGTACCAAAAACATCATACTTAAACAAGTCCTTAAAACAATTCACAGAAATATTCACATAAAACCAGAAATCTGTAAATTTGAATTTAAATTAACAGAAATTTGAAAGAATACTGCAAGCCTATCTTCTGATTATTGCATAGGAAGAAAATTTTGCTTCTTAGTATCAGGTCTAAAAAATGAAATCTCTATTACTACACAAATCAGAAAAAAAAAATGTAAGAGAGTGCAACAAAGGAAGGGAGCTAAACTCACTTGCTTAGTAGGGTAAGATGCACAAAGTTTGCCTGCAACTCCTTTGCCTAGTAAGTAAACATTAGCAATAAGTAAAGTAACACAGGTTAAGAGAAGCGTATTTAACAACACTGACAGATTAAAAATAAGAGTAAATATAAAGAAGTTGGGCAGTACCTGAAGTCTGTTCTCCCAGTCTGCGCCATAAAGTTCACCTAGTACAGATCCAGCCTTGACCACAAACTGAGGTAACTCTTTAAAAAAATCCACAATACTGAAAACAGGAAAAAAGGAATATTATCACTTCAAACGAACTAAAGAATGGTAAGGAAGGACGAAAATGAGCATTACATACTTAAGCTTAAGAGCCCTCAGTATCTGACATAGATTAAACCCATTATCACCAGACACTGACTGACCATCCCCTTCTTTTCTCACACTAAGCCTCTTCACTGAATAGAGGATAAAAGCAAACCAGTACCTCTCTACTTCCTCCCTCTAATAAGAAGAGCAAAACAGAGTTAAGTCATAGTGAACCATACGGTTAACTGATAAAGAAGAAGGTAAGAGAAAAAAAAAAGTGTAAAATTTCACCGTTCCACTTCCAATGTTAGACATGTTTGCTGAAAGAATTCGTTTGGTTTCAGTAAACAACTTCAAAGCTTCGTCACAAGTGCTCCCATCAAGAGATAGAACTTTCTGTAAATAAGAAATCAACTCCAGGGATTAGATCTAGTCATAAAAAATTACTAAACAACATGCAACCAGATGACCAAAGACAGTAAGTAACAAACCTCGCATATGTCCAATAAAGAGGCTTCACTTCTTTTCCCATTAGGGTCAATGGGCGGAGTCACTGGAGGTTGAACTTCTTCCATAGTCTTCTCCAATGCAGCTGAAAACATGAAAAATTAAGCTAATTGTACCTCCAATTAAACAGTTCAACTTTACTAAAAAAAAAAAAGACTTGTTGATTTAATCATACATTGAACTTTCAATAGAAACCACATCAAACCCATACGGAAGAAGACACCGATTTGTAGACAAACTCGCAAATTTCCCAATTCAGAAAATACGAAAATTTGGGGCAGAACAAAACAAAAAAGAGAAATTGGGAACTAATCTCAAAACCTTAACTCTGGAAAAAATTACACAAATTTTTAATTAAAATTCTCTCAAAGTTGCAATCGAACAGCGAAACATCCAATTAGAAGAAAAAAAAATCAGATTAAACCCACACAAAAAAAAAATCGAATCAAAGGATAAGCAGAAGAAAAAAAAAGAGAGAAAGATCTTACCTTTTTTTTTTTAATTGTAACACAGATCCCAAAAAACCAAACGTCTCCGATTAAAAAGCTGAGCAGAAGATCTAATTTTTTTTTTCAAGAACTCACACTGGTAACGCCGACGAATTCAGAAGAACCACTGGAAAAAAAAAGGAGCGAGAGATCTCCGTAAATCCTACAAATAAAAATTAGCCCTCTTCTCTCTCTCTCTCTCTAGAATGAATGGGGGCTGATTATGCGGCAAACCCTAGAAAAGGATATAATCTCGCGCGGGAAAAACAACACGGCGAATACATACACATGCGTATACAACTATATACGCGCACTTACATCCACTCATAACTCGACACGTACCCATCTATGACCCAATTTTACCGCCCAAACCTTACTTACTGTTTGCGTGAAACACTGGGAGGGAAAAAGATTCGCCGTCACGGCGAGAGTGTTAAAACAGACGGAAGTGGGCCCATTAACGCCGTCTGGGTTTTCGTGACCGCGACAAAGCCTCGTGAGAGTTATGATTAGGCCCACTTTTTATTACGACGTCGTTCGTCTAAGTTTTGGATCTCGCGTTTGGTTGCAGGAGTAGGAGTGTCCTTATCCGCGGATGGATTCAGATTTAAGTCTTCTCTTGGTCTTCCGAGTGTGAGTGGATGCACTAATCAATCATAGGATCAGATATTATCATCATGGCGTCACCATCTGATCAGACGGCGAAGATTATCGACGGTAAGGAGATTGCTCATACCATCAGATCAGAGATCGCCGAGGAAGTTCGCGGTCTATTCGAGAAACACGGCAAGGTATATATAGGACGCATCTTTATGTATGAATCACAGTTTCTTAATCTTGATATGTCTCTCTTCTGTTTCTTCTTAAAGAAGCGTGATTGATTGATCATAAGATGTTAGCTCCAGTTTATAGTTAAATCAATGAATGATTTGTTACTTCTAGTTCTGCAAAAAATTGTTTTTGTTGCCTTTGGTGTGTGTGATGTCTTTTCACTGTTCTCTTGTTTTCCTGGATCTTTGACCTGTCTGCATTACTTCAAGTAGAATACTGTTATGTCTAAATATCAGACAGATGGTGTGCTAAGTTTATATGGTTTGGTATCCTTGTAATGAAGTAGAAGGGAAGAGAGAGTGTAAAAGAATGGTTGAATCGATTTAGAATACGAGCACAAGAATCAATCGAGTCTTGGTTTTACCTTTCGTGCAGGTCCCAGGACTAGCGGTAGTTATTGTCGGGGATCGAAAGGATTCACAGACCTATGTGAACACAAAGAGGAAAGCATGCGCTGAGGTTGGGATTAAGTCATTTGATGTGGGCCTACCTGAGGAAGTTTCTGAAGCTGATCTTATTACCAAAGTTCATGAACTCAATTCAAACCCAGATATCCATGGTTAGTTGTTCTGTAGATTATGCTTATCATTGAATTATAGATGGCAACTTCAATGTTTAATCCAGTTCTCTTGTTTTGGTAAATGGGAACATCCTTGCTCACCCGTGTTTATAATAAAGCTTTGGTACTTGATTTGCAGGCATATTAGTTCAACTCCCATTGCCGAAACATATTAATGAGGAGAATGTTTTGGGTGCTATCAGCATTGATAAAGATGTCGATGGCTTCCATCCTCTTAATATTGGTAAGCTAGCCATGAAAGGCAGAGAACCACTCTTCCTTCCTTGCACCCCAAAGGTACTGCTCCTTCTTTGCATGCAGACTTCAGTCTCTTCCAAGAAAATTGTCGGCTATAAGTTTTGTGTCAAGTTTTTCTTCTGTCTCAACAATCAGGTGATTTGTTGTGTGCACAGGGATGTTTGGAACTCTTAGCGAGAAGCGGTGTACAGATAAAGGGGCAAAGAGCAGTTGTTGTAGGTCGGAGTAATATCGTTGGTTTACCCGTTTCACTTCTATTGCTCAAGGCTGATGCTACTGTCAGCATTGTACATTCTCACACCAAGGATCCTGAGGCTATCATCCGGGAAGCTGACATTGTTATTGCTGCATGCGGACAAGCCCACATGGTGATTTCACGCTTTTTCATTGTCTATTAGATCAAAATCCAATCTACCTCATGTAGATTAATGTGAATAGTTTTTTCAATTCTTAAACACTCTCGTCTTTACTTTTCAGATTAAGGGCGACTGGATAAAGCCAGGGGCTGCGGTAATTGATGTTGGAACTAACGCAGTCAGCGACCCGAGTAAGAAATCAGGATACCGGTTGGTTGGAGATGTTGATTTCGCAGAAGCTTCTAAAGTTGCAGGCTTTATTACGCCTGTCCCTGGTGGTGTAGGCCCAATGACAGTTGCAATGCTTCTCAGAAACACGGTAGACGGTGCCAAGCGGGTCTTTGGCCAGTAAAATATCCCACTGTTTGTAATAAAGAGAACCTGAGTTTCTCCATTCTGTAATTGTGTACTTGGATTAATGACATTTTTCCTCTCAAATAAATTGAAATTGGCATTCTCTTTGGATTACTTTATGTCATTTTGCAAGTAAGTTTATTTCCCGAAAATCAATACAACATGAGGGTGGCATCATGCGACTCAAAAGCCTGATGCTTCCATCCCTAAGTTTCTTATACGCAGTGACTCAAGATCATGCATGATATACATTGAAAATCTTAAAGCGTAAGTGATTCCCTTTCAGTAAGAGTTTAACACAATGAATATCAAGTCAAAAACAAGCGAAATTAAAGCTCTCATCTAATGCAAACGCTCTTGGTCTTATCTGAAATAGTTTACAGTACCATGACAATGGTAGAAGGCTTTGATATTAACTTTTCATGCTTTCTGCAGTTGAAAAAGACCATGCTTTGTAAGTAAAACGACTCATGCAATAAATAAAAAAAGGAAAAGAATGGTATCTAAATTGTGAAATTCTAAACCTGCACTGGGAGATACAGCTTGAATTCCGGAGGAAGCTCCTCTTCTGAGTAGAGACGGTCAGCAAAATAAATGCGCCTGAGGCGGCAGTTGGCATGAATCTGAACTCGCAATGTCTCAGCATAATTAGTCCCATAAGCTCTCCTAGTAAGATCAGCTAAGTTAAGTTGGATTTGATTCCAGCCTTCGTCCATCTTGAGTGGCATTGTGCAAATATACGGCTTTACTCTAGTGACAGCCTACAAAAAAATTGTTCAATAGAAAACATCAATACTAGCGCATAGCGTTCTAGACTACATAACATGCAGCAAATTTAATGTAGTGACAACAATTGTATATAATAGAGTTACACATCCTGCAAGCTTATCCAAAGATTAGGTGATTGGTATCTTTCTGAGAAACACAGCAGTTAAGCTATAAACTAAAAACTAACAAGCGGCCTACTAATCTATTGATATAAAGTAAGACATTGATTAGAAATTGCTTCAAGAAAATAGCAGAGCATCGAAACTACAGTAGGAGGCTTCCTGATCAGATGAAATTCAAATAAAATAGTGAAGAAGACTAAAAAGCAAAGGGAAAGACATACAGACTTGAAAGTTAGAAGCTCTGAAACGGCGGCGCACATTCTTGTCATCCAGAATCTGAATCTCGAATGAGAAATATTTCTTCATATTCTTCACTACCAAGACCAAAAAAGGAAGTTTGATACCAAGCGTAGCGGAGAGATCAGCAGGACATGTAATGTATGTAGACTGGATGTTGGATCCAACTACTTCAAGCACATTGGATTGAATGTCATCATCATGGCAACGCTTCACATGTCCATCCACAACTATCAATCAAAAGAAAGATACTTTAGCTGAACCCTAAAATTGATGAAACTTCTAGAAAAAATTCCAGCTCAGATCATAGAACAAGGCATCAATAATTTTGTTACCCAAAGTTCACAGCTTTGAATTTATTACAGCTGACTGGGTACAAAATCGCACTACCTAAGATTCAATTACGTAAGAAATTAGAAAACATAAGCTCACCTTCTTTATCCCATATCTGAAGAGGCTTGCTTCTGCAAACAAAAACAAAAAAAATATCAAAACCCATCCATTATTAAAAACATATCAACCGATTCGAACATATTCAAGGGTAACAAAAGCATACCCTAGACTGTACAAAATAGAGAGGAACCCAGACTGAAACGTGTTCTTGAACATCTTCCTGCTTCTTCTCCGACTCCGACAAGACGAAGCTCGTAGACTCGTCTAGTATTATAATGTTAAGGTCTAAGTGGGCCGTAAATAAATAAAATTTTCTGCAACCAAATTTATTTGTTTTTAAGGCCTCGGCCCATTAGTCCATCCACTACACTCTTTTGAGTGAAAAAGCATAGATGCCATTTATTATATCCAATATAATATGCGGTTCAGAAACGTGGAATTTCACCCGCTAATCACATGCCACGTGTCTTGTTCTCCACAAATAATGTGCCACGTGGGAACTAGATATCAGCCAAGAAAGACACGTCTCGGTGCGGGAATGACTAGTTTATCCTCTTAACAACCGCGTTATCCTCTCACTAAAGAAGAAGGTCATTTTCGGAATGACATAAAAGTAGGGGTCATAAAATTCCGCAACTTGCACATTTTTTAATTTTTCCATTGCCGACGTTGGAGACAATAAAAGATATGATCGTACACGTGGACCAATGAGAAGAGTGCTTTAGATGGAGGAAAGATCTGAGCCACAAATCTCGTCTATGAATTCTGAGCCACGAAAACAAGATCTACCTCACGCGCCACTTTTTTACTCACGCGCTTCTCTCTTTCCCCCTTACTTGTGTTGTGTGTGCTGCCCATCTTTTCTCTTACCTCCTCGGAAATTGAAGCAATACAAACAAAACAAAAAAACACAATTCGTCTTCTCTCTCTCTCTTCTTTGGTCTTGTTATTACTATTTTGCTTACAGTTGAAGAATCAAAAAGCTTCTCTTGATCTTTGAACCAATCATCTAATAGTTTTCTGATCGTAATTCTCTATAAAGTAAGTTTCTTTCTTTTCTTGTTTAGATTTGAATCAAATCCATAGAGATTTTGGGATTTGTTCTGAAAGTAGTGAGCTTGATTTTTGTTGTTAATCAGGTTGATAGATCGATCGATTTGATTATGGATTGTTATGCTGGAAGGAATTTTGAAGAGCTTGTTGTGCCTAGTTATCAAGAATCATCATCAGAGACATACCCATCTACTGGTATGTGGGGTGGATGGAGCATGAGCTCTCCTCAAGCTGCTCAGAAATGTTTCGATTACGATGGTTTTAATGGAGAAGGTTTGATGTATAGTCAGATGGGTATGAGGACGAGTGAAGAAGAAGAAGAGTCTAAGAGATCAAAGGCTTTCTACGGTGCTTCTTCACTTCATGATTTCGAAGGAATCGAACACATGGATGATATGTTCTTGTACGGCCCCTCAATTCTTTTTTACTTACCATCTTCCTACTTTTCTTGTGTTTTCCGATCTAATTGTTGTTTTTGTTTACTCTTTGGTTTTTATTGAAGAAGTTCAATTTTGGAGGATGTTCCAGAGGATGATGGAGATGTACATCGAGCAACCAGCAGCAATAACAGTGTCGGTTCTTCTTCTATGTATGGTGGTAGGGAAGTCCCTATGTTCCATTGTCATGATGACATGTCTTTCAAGGTAAGATATTGTTCTTACATGGTGTTGCAGTTATCTATTTGTTGCTGAATCTGTGGTGGTTTCTTGTAAGTTTAGAGATTCTGATTATTAATCTTTTTGTTTCTGGTTGAAGGAGGAAGCTCCATTTATGATCTCGGATCTGTCTGAAGACAACAACATGTTAGATTCAAACTATGGGGATGAACTGTCTTCTGAGGAACTCGTGTTGCAGGATCTACAAAGGGCTTCACAAAAGGTGAGTTACTGACGATTTTTGCCTACGACCTTTTAACCTTACATTTGATATTTCAGTCATTGGACTTGCTTTGTAGGTTTTGTCTTAAAAATAAACTTTTTTTGCTCTCTAGTTAACCGATGAGACACGCAAATGTTTCCGGGATACCTTTTACCGGCTTGCAAGGAGTTCACAAGATAAATCGGATTCAGTCAGCACTAACTCAGAAGAGCTGCTTATGCAAACGTCCAGATATGATTATGGTGATGGAAACAGGTACAGGTCTTATCTTCTTTTTCTGACCTCTACTTGAAAAGAAATCATCCGAGTATTCATAGGATCAAAGTCTTTATTTTCTTCTGGAACTATAGATTCCTATGATAATAGTTTGCTCAAATTAAAGATTCCATACTGATCAAAGTGACAGTTACTTGATTGCAGGTTGAGTAGAGAGGAAGAGATAGAATCTGAAACGAATTCAATCGATAGAGCCATTGCAAACCTCACATTCAACAAAATGGAATCCAACATAAGCAATTATCCTCTGCCGGAAAGAGTACAGTAGGTGCCGCTGATCAAGATCAACGATTGGCCCCTCATCATCCTCCTATGAAGTCTTCTGTCACCATACGTGTATAAATATGTGTATATATAGATGCTTATTGTTGCAAGCTTCAGTTTTGATCTGTCAAAAGAATCTGGTCCCTTTTAATTCCTGCAGTCTGGTTTCTACAAACAATGCCTAATGGCCTTAAGAATTACTTCTCAATATGAATAAGAGCATCATGTTTCAGTGTAAACCTAAGCATTTAGTCAACCATAACCAGTTTAAATACTGGAAAGTGGAAACAATACTCACTGATATTGAATGAACAATCAGGAAAATTTTGAGTTTTGTAAGATTCGAGCAAACCCAAAAGAAGCAAAATACTGTATAAAACAGGAAGCAGGAGGAGCCAATGAAAATTTCCATGTGACATAACAGTTTGGCTCGGAGCAAAACCCTACGCCTGTATTAAAAGGTCAAAAGCCAATGCGATCATCTAATTTTTACTGCCTCCACTTCATATAGACAAGCCACGCATTCTTAGGCACCTGTTCCTGCAATCCCTTTTTTGAGTACCTGTGTTTATCACATCCAGAGCAAGAGACACAACTCAGCTGTTATATTATGCTGAGAATAATCATATAGACCCGGTTAACCAAAACCATTATGACATACCCGAGGGATGGCGGAATTATGAGTCTTCTCTTATCTCCAACTCGCATCCCTGAGAATTAGAATATGCAGCCGTATTCTTTAAAAGGTACCAAAATTTATGAATTTAAGTTAAAATCATCTATGAGTTAAGCCATATACCTTCAACACCAATGCTGAGACCTTTTATGACATTTTCTTCACCTGCAGGCAGCATTATAATTAATGATAAACAAAAACTAATCATGTACGAGGATGGCAGAAACAGCAACTATAGTGAGGATTCTACGATCTAAAGAATCTTTACCTAAGCGGAATCTTAGTGGAGCTTCTCCCAAGTTTGATTCAAACAATTTCCCGGTGTCTTTCAACTTGCCAGTATAGAGTATACTGACCTGAAACAACCATCAATCGTCTTAAAGAACTCCCACCTAACGGTGCTGGTAATTGAGACAGCATCAAGATATCACACGACTAAGAAGTAGACTAAAATGTCAAAACTACTTACCTTTTTCCCTTTAACAGCTGATTTTCCATCTAACGATCCTTTTTCAATCTCTTCAATGGTCACTTCAGGTTCTTTCTCAATGTTCCTATTCATTATGGAAAATACAATTGATACGACAAGTTTCTATGCTAAATTACCAATAAAACTCAAAATAGTATCCACTCAAACCCAAAAGAAAAACTAAAAGAGACAGCTTTAGCAGAACTCAGGAATCCCGTTTCAAGTAAAATCTTTTTTTTTTTGGTTTAATGTTAAATTTTATACTTCAAGTAAAATCTTAATATCAGCTTCTTTCTCTGAGTTCCTATTTGTTAGGGAAAATACAATTTATACGACTAGTATCCAATCAAACCCAAAAGAATAACTAAGAGAGACAACTATAGTAAAAGCTAATTCATCAGACCATTAGCTTGTATTTGCAGGTAATTATAATTATTTCTACCATTAGTCAAACTGAAGTTTCTACCTAAGTAACAAGGTAAGACTCACTTGTCGATAGCTTGTTTCTTCTTCTCAGAACATTCAACTAGATTTTCTGGGACATCTGTAGTCTCCTCTCTCCTATCCCTTTTCCTTTTTTTCTTTGATAGAATCGCCTCATCATTCTGAGAGGGTAATACACCACCTGATGATTTGATCCCCCTGTCATGTGCGAGACATGGTATGTTAATTGAAGTTTTAACAGGGAGCTTTAATACCAATTGAGGAAATATGTGCATTTAACAATGATATCAACTTTCTAATGAATGGGCATAAACCATTTGTATACAAAACGTCAACTTCTGAAGAATAAAAGTAAAATTTTCACTTCCACTAGGTAAGAACCACCCACTAAGAACACTTGACCAACCATTTAACACCGATGACTAATTTGTGTATAATCACGTTAAATATCGATATACTTATATAACAAACAACAACAAAAAAACCATTCCCGGATTTCAATAAAACGTAGCATCCTCCTCAATCCGAAACAGCTAGAAGGTAACATTATCTGTTCAGTAGTATGGTACCACTTACTTGTCAGTAGCTGGCTTCTCATTCTGAAGACTTTCAGGCATATTTTTCCCCTCTCCTTCACCTAAGTTAACTGTAGCTGAACTCTTAGACTTTTCTTTGTTTCTTTTTTTCTTCGAAACAATTTCACACTCTTTCTGAGGATGAAGTTTAACATCAGCCAATGTTTTATCCTCCCTGGCATATTAAACATATTAGATTTATAGAAGGTTAAAACTTGGGTCTATAGTGGATGAAACTTACTTACCTTTTATCCAGAGTCTTGTGAGTATCAGCTCTTGCTTCTGATGCCTTCTCACATTTGGCATTAGACTCAACATTTTCCAAAGTCGAACTTCTTGCCTTCGACCTCGTAACCCTTGAAGACAGAGGACTCTCTGAAGAAAGAACCTTCGGGATTTTGTGCTCATTACCATTATTAAGTATTTCTACAGAATCCTCATTGCTAGAATCATCATCTCTAGCCGAGGTTTCATCCGATTCTGAATCAGAGACTTGAAACTTCTTCCTTAGTCTTCTACCTTTTCCATTTTTCTTCTTGTCTTTTGTTTTAGCTGCCATCTCCTTAATAGATACTGGAAAGGAGACAAGATTAAGAAGAAATGGACTTAAGTATCAGAAATAATTAAAGTGAAAATGCCTAATCTAATTTCTTGTAAAACCCACGAGATGCAGATTAATACAAGCACCAAAGACACTAGTAAAGAGATTCACACTAAACGAAAACTAAACTCTCAAAGTCCCATGCAACTATAGTCTAGGAAAAGGTTGCAAAACAATATCCATATAGAAACTGAAAAGGTTGTGAATCTGCAAAATAACAAGTCAAGCACAGTAAGAGCAAAAAATAACTCTGAAGATACAACTATCAATTCAAGCTTAACTCCACAAAGCAAACATAACATAAAACTTCAAAGTTAGAAGACACCATAAACAAGATGGGGAATGGCATACTTTCATCATCATCAGAACTAGACACATGTGAACCACGGCCACAAGGTTCGTCATCATTTATGAAACTATCACTGTAGTCATAATCATCACTGCTACCTTTCTCCATGTCTGTGTCAACAATGTCTTCTCCATATGACTCCCTATTGATTAAGTCAAGGATACAAATAACAATCTACAAAACCAATAATCCATATTTTACTTTAATCTAAGTTCGATAAGAGGATACGATTCACTATCATTTAGCCTAAAACTGGTACTCTTCCCCAGGAAGTAGCCAGTGAGGTGAATGCTCCGAGGTCCGATGACAGAGAAGATAACTTCATCAGCTTCTTCAAACTCCAGATTCAGTTGGCAAGTATCAACCTTTTCAGGAGTCAAGACGCATAAGAAGAGGGGACTTTTGTTCCCAACGATACACTGAAGAATACTTCTGTTTGTTGCACTACCAAGCCCCAATGTCGCCTAAACCAAATACAACCAAAGGATCAGCCAAGTAAATGAAAAAAGCCACTAAATTGAAGTAATAAAGTTACAAAACCAATTCGCATTTAAACTCCACTATAGGTTGCATATCAGTCTCCCTACCCTAATTGATGTGTATACAAACTTCCAATCACGTTTAAACACGCCCAAATCATAAGAAATTGATCAAAACAAGCGTCCAAAGTACAAAGTCAGAGAAGAAAATCAACAAAGCTAATAAAGGGTAGAGCAATAAGATTAAGGACCTGGGAAAGGTGAAGTCTTCTGATTCCTGTTGATTCATTAGCCTTAAGAGTGAAAGCTTTTGATGGCTTCACTTCAACTCCTGCAACACACACACACACAAATCTTTTCATCAACGCCCAACTCCATGGAAATATAATTAAAAAAAAAAATTAGGTCTTTTTACTCAATCCGTGATTGTTAAAAGCAAAGGAACCAGTGAACCCACCCCAGAAAGCCATGGAATTTGGTCAAAGAATTAAGGAGAATCGTAAAAGAGAGAGAGATAGACAAAGAGACTGTAACGCCGACCCTTTGGGTTTCTGTTTCTCCGTTCTGTAACGAGAGGTTTTTGTTGGCTTTGAGGGTTTTATTTCTTTGCCGCCCTTATTTATTTATTGTTAATGCCCATTGGGTTTTAAGTAGAAACTTTTTTTAATTTGACACACACCAAAAAAAAAAAAAAAGGAACGTTTCAAAATATCGAATTTATGTCCAAAAAAAGATGTCGAGAAATATGTCAAAAAAGAATCGAAATTAAAATTTTATCTTATGATCTACACATAAAGTATATGAATCATTGTAAAAGATCACATAATTAATCTTGTTACATGTTGCAAGGCGTTATACAATTGAAGTTGGCTATGATCTATGTGGCCATTCTAGTTAACAACATCCAAACATGATTTCAATGCTTATAAGTTTCAGTTACATTGTCTTAGGAAAATGCACTAATCTCATCTCATCTCATCTTCAACTTGACTATAAAGAAAACATCACATTTGTATCAAATTTTCTTGAACATTCCGATCCAGTATTTGAAAATTACTTAACAAGAACAACAACGAACTCACTCCAAAAGTGAGATCCTTTACTTGTCAAATCTCTTATATATCCATGACATTGAAATTTCTGTGAGTATACAAAATACATACATAAAGAACATTAACAAAAGCAACATTCAAAACACATATCTCATGTATTCTGTTTCCTTCAATCCTTAGGCCAAACACTAACCTTCTCCTTCTCAATCTTGACAAACATAGCAGAAACAGCCGCAACGAAATAGATCTGAAGAAACACCACAGAAGGCGTGTGATAATTCAATACACTCTTACCCGTCGCAAGCTCAACAAGAAGCAATGCCATGAGTCCTAATCCCGCAACCCTCCCGTTGATCCTTTCACTGTACGGGCTAAACCCTAGTTCCACTTTCAACCCACCTGAAACAGCCTCTTTTAAGCTCACCGGCGGCAAATACATTCCCGTGCCTTTCGACGGAGACCCACTTGATGACCCTTTCTTCGATTTTCTCACCTCTGCTTTCGTACCCGTACCGCTTCGGTATTTGAGTCTGATGTTCGAGAGACGAGACTCGAATTGATCAGGATCGGTGCCGGATTCGGATTGAGTTGTTTCCGGGTCGGGTTGAGTCTCTTCCGTGGACTCAACGTCGGTGGCGCGGACGGTGAAGAGTCTCGAAGCATTGAGCTTTCCGACGGGAATCAAGCGGAGTGATGGGAATGGGTTCGTGATTCGTAGAGGTGTTATCGCCATTTTTGTTTTTTTAAGAGCTTCGCGTCTCTCTCTCTATCACTCTCTCCTCCTACAACCTCTTTGGATAAGAATTTTTTCTTTTTTCTTTTTATTTTTTTTCGGTTTTTTTCCTTTAATTGACATTTTGGTTTTAATTTTATAAAACTACTATATAATATAAAAATTTTGTGGTGTACATTTTTCTAAATTGTTTTATTATAAGGTTACTAGTGATTAGTGAAACTTAACTTTCTCGAGCCAAAAAAAAGCAACACCACTAAATTTACAGATTCCTAAACAATGGTGAGCATATTTTCAGTTTTTTTAAATCTAAAAACTTTATAAAATATAGTTTAATATAATCTTTACCACAATTTATAAAAAATAAAATTCTATTATATATGTATTTATTTTGCCGTGAATGATATCCCGATTATAGTGGCTATATTATCGGGATATCATTCACGGCACAATAAATACATATATAATCGAATTTTATCTTATGGTTGCTATATAAATTGCTACAAAGATTATATTAAACTATACTAGGTTAGTACCTACGCTACGCCGCGGGTTGTTTTCATATATATATTTTTGTATTTTTTGAAATAATATTTGTTTTTATGTTGTTTGGAATCAAATATTATAATGAGAAATTTTTCAAAATGCCACATTTTATGTTTTTTTCCCAAAAAATACAAAATTGTAAGTTTTTCTTTCAAAAATACCACAACATCTTTTTCCAAAAATGCCACAAACACAAAAAAACTGAAAGTTTATTACGTAAAATTTATTTTTCTTGGTTTGGTTGACTAATTTAGATTTAAGGTATAGTGTTTAGAGTGTAGGATTTAGTGTTTACGATTTAGGATTTAGTTTTGAATATAAAACTTTAGTTTAATTTTGTGGTATTTTTGAAAAAAACTCATTTTAGTGGTTTTTTGGAAAATAAAACTAAAAGTGGTAATTTTGGAAAAATCATATTTTAGTTGTATTTATGAGAATTGCCCTATTATAGTTAATAAAAAAAATTATCATGGTCAATGGTAATTTTTTGTTTTTGTATTTTAGTTATTATTTGTTGCATCATTTTTTTTTGTTATTTAAATCAAACAATTTTTCTTTTCATCTAACTAACTTGAGACTTAAGTACCCAATTTCTTTTTTACAAAATTTAAAGAACAAACAAAAAAAAAGATCAAGAAATACCAAAAAAAAACAACGAACTGAGCCCGTAGATAACGTTATTATAAAATCGAATTGTTTTGTTAAACTGAGAAGCTTTTTTCTCTTAACTCTCTCTTTCTTTCAGAGTGAGAGAAAGCTCCGTTTCTTTTCTTTTGTTTTTCCAATTAACATCAGGGATCTTATGACAATACATGTGTTTAAATATTTTTCATAATTTTTGTCAAAAAATAAAGATGGAACAAATAATATATATAAAAAAAGAGAACATGAATAAAAAATCTTGACAATACAAATCAATCGATTATAGTAGTATGGAATTCAATAACCTATGCCATATTACAGTCAAACAGTTATCATATTACTAATAGTCAAAAGCCAATAGCCAATAAAGGATGTGTAATTTTGCTAGTTTTTCAAACGTAGTTTTATCTTCTGATACTTCAACTGCTACTTACTCTTATTTCTTTATATTACCCTTACACTTAACTTGTGGAGATTTATCGTGTACTTTACTCATGGTCTTATGGGCCTGAACTATGATCATTGTGGAGATCGCTCCTCTCTATCTTGCAGAGTTTCTAGAAGATTCGGCGAATAACCTCGGACTAAATCACTCTTCTCAAACCCTTGCTCCAGCTTTGCCTCTTCCCTCCACGGAGTTAGCTTGCAACAACTACAAGGTTTATAAACTCTCATTAACAAACCTCTCTCTCATTAACAAAGACTTAATTATTGCATTAACAAACAGTTACAACAAATTCAAAAACACTAAAAAGGTATATCACAAGAAAATCTGTAGGTTATTGTAATTTATCACAAATGGTTATTGTAATGTATATTGTTGAAACTCAAAAGGGTTGAAGCTAAAGTTGTAGATACACTAAGCTAAAGTTGCAGAGACATTCTAAATGCTTTAGAGTTTTTAAAAGTCTTGCATTTGTTCTCATCGATCAACAAAAGCTTCACTTCTTCTTTAGACAATCCATCTTTCAAAATCGCACAAGTCTTCTCCAGCAAAGTTCTAGCTTCTTTCAAACCCGAATAAGTAAACAGAGAGATAATATATCACATTGGTAAAGTCACAACAGAAGTGAAGCCACCAAACTTAAGAAGAAGAAACTAACCACCATGAAAGAGAAAAAACATGAGCAAGCTTCAAAGCAAAGACGCGTGAAGGAGAAGAGCAAACAAAACACCGAAGCCGCTTGAAGAGACTTCTTGACTCTTTTCTTCACCAACATTCATAGTAATTTCAAGTTTCAAACACATAGCTTATCTCAAAAATTCATCTCAAATTCACACATTCACAGCTTTGAAATCTTCCACAATCCCTCAAATTAAGAGACATAAAAGAACAGAATTTTGTTAACTGGAAACAAAAAGTAGAAGAAACAAAAAAAGTAGAAGAATCATAGTTAGACAGACTAAAACAATCACTGAATGCTTATGCGATCGTCGGAATTGTCAAGAATAAGAGTTTTAGTTGAAATGTGCAGAAGATAAACAATTTTGTTAGGTTGAAATTCTGAAATCGATTGATGAAGAGAAGACAATTATGTGTCTATTGTGGCAATTTGTAAGCTTATCTGTATTATTTATTTTAATTTAATTGATCAATGATTTTAACTGATGTATTAATAGGAGATTCAAAGTTGAGACTGATGTGTTATGCTATGGTGAGAAACATTGTAGTTTTATTGTATTGATTTCGTTAAACTATATCTGGCCTATATTCGAGCGTCAGCGAGAGATGGGGGAATTTTGAGAAACCATAAATCGATAGAGGGCTATTTCGTTAAATAGATAAAGTTAGAGGTTAATTTCATAAATAACGGGGAAAAAACTGGAACACAGATTCGAATATGCCATTATAGAACCAGAACACATGAAGAGAGAGATTAGATGTGTTTTGCCTGTTGTTTAATCTCCCAAAGTCTCTCTTTCTGATAATTTCCTGACAACAGTTTCGTGTTAGAGAAAAAAAAAAAAAAAAAAAAAAATGGCTACATTTGCACTTCCGTTCTGCGAAATCCCCGAGGATCTCCAGCTCCGAATCCTATCATTCCTCACACCAACAGAGATCTCCAGCTTCGCCTGCACATCGAAACGCTTCGCCTCTCTTTGTCAAGAAGACGGCAAAATCTGGCACGCTATGTGCGATCGGAGATGGGGGAAGAAGACTAAGATCCAGAAATGGGGAAACGGCCAGGTCGCGTATAGACTCCTTTACAAGACTCTCAAAGGATTGGATAATCTAATTGGGTTCTGGCGACTCTGCGGCAGAGCAAATCCCGCCGCTTCGTCTCCGCCGCTTGTTTTCTTCGATTGGGGTCCTTCTTTTGTATTGGGATCTAGAGTATTGTCCACCGGGGATGATACTTATCAGGTTAAGAAGACTCCGTTTCTCTTGATGGGGATTTCTCCGGAGGGACGATCTGAGAACTTCTTGGATCTCGGTGGTGGTGGTTGTAACCTCAGATCTTGGGATGATTTTGAAGCTTCTTCGAGTGGCGATCTTGTTCCGGTGGATGTGAATTTCATGGGGAATGGTCATATCATGGTGGAGGGGAATCGCAATAATTTTAGAGAAGAGCAGAAGTGCTCAGGGGACGAGAGTGATGATGTGATATCCTCCCCTGATTTCTCGGAGATGTATACTCAATTTGCGAATAAGACGAGTCCAGGCGGTGAGAGAAGGAGACAGAGGAGGAAAGAGAAGGAGAGGCAAGCGTCTAGGACTAAGTGGGAACCAGAACATTTTATCAAAGTTGCTGATTGCTCACCCACGCCTACTAAACCATTACAAGGCTTATGGAAGGTCTCAATTTAAACTCTTTTATTCATATTATCACTGATAATGTTTGAGATTGAGAAAAGGTTAGTTTCGTAAGGTAAAAGGGGTTAATTTGTAGCAAGAGGCGATGAATGAAAAGATCAATCTTTTCATTGTTTGTCTCCGTTGTGTAAAATTGTGATTGTTGAACTCGGCAGGGTTTTTGTGAGGGAAGGAACATGGAGTTATATTTGGTCAAATACGATGAAGTTGGAGGCATTATATGCAGGAAAGTAGAGGACTTGTCTTTATCAAGGCACACTCCTCCTGTGTTCTGGACACCCAATCACTTGGTCATCAGATCACCCTTTTCAGCTGAGGAAGAGCTGCTGTTGAATAGTCGAATCCATGTCAGTCCTCTCGCCGAAGTTCACGAGAATGTTGTATCTGGAATGTTGTACATGAAGTCTAGTTACGATATGGTGTTGCAAGGAGAAGCAGGCAATGGTAATGGTTTTCTCAGAGGTGAAGGGCGGGTCTGGTTGTATGAAAATGGAACTTTCAGTTTTGGGTTTCTTCGAGATCAATTTATCATTGATCTGAAACATGTTGCACTCCAAGATGGTTGTCTGGCTGACGAGTTGGTAGCTAGTTTGTGATTTGCTCTGTTCATTGTTATTTCTAAATTCTGATAGGTGATAAGATGATCACCTTTTTCTTCTGTACATAAAAGAGTTTGGTGACTCTTTGTACTTTCAAGTTTAGTCTCATTTTAGTTGACGTAAACTAGGATGCTGGAATATTTGCCTTGTATTTTATTTGTTTCCTGTGGATTCTGTAACTTTTCCAGTGGTTCTAAGAATAAGAGATTTGTGGATTTACTTGTAGAGATTCACGTAGTCATTGTTTGTAGAGACTCGTGTAGTAACTGTTCAAAAATAATAAAAATTTGCATACACTACTCAGTATAATGTTAATGATGCTGTTTGTACAGCAAAACTTCTCCAGCAGCGTTTTCTATGGCCATGAGGGCAACTTCCGGGGATGAAGTCCACGCAGCGAGGGTAATGCTAATGCTAACGCTTCGTACTGTTTGGTAGCAACCAGTTTGAAAAAGACGGTACATAGACAAGCTTCACGCTGTTTTTGTTCATCGTAAAGACTGCACTAATAAATATAAATGTGTTGCCTTAATCTATTCTCTTTCCTTTGCTGTTTTAGCTTATAAGATTATGAATTCATATACTTATGACTCTTGCTCTTATCATTATAGTTGTATAAGGTAGCCAATTTGGTTACCCTTTTTAAGTGTCGTTTTTCTCATCATTCTTGGTTAGCAACTTCAACATTTGGTTAAAAATGCGTGTGTAATTCCTCGATAAAACCATATAAATCAAATGCAACAAAAACTTTAGTAATTCAAGGGTGCCAAAGATGTCTTTCACGACAGTCCCAGTGTTCAGTGAATACGAGGTTGCATGTGGGTGAACCAAGGAAACAAAATTTCACCTCCGTCTCCAACTCATGATTCCTTTGTAATTGTCGTCTGACAGAGATTGTTGCAGTCTTCAATAAGCAAGAATTTCTCAAGATATATGTCGCCAGATCTTTCACTTCTACGGATCTATGGAAACCTAACCACTTGAAAGTCTGGAGACTCGACAGCAAACATTGAGGAACACTATTCAGTTGGTTCCAGCAAACCGGTGCACCCATAGTACCATATTTAGTAAGATCATCCTTGTGGAGTTTAAAAAAAAAAATGAGAGTTAGATCAAACGATACTGTGAATCAGACCCCCAAAAAAAAAAAAAGTTTATCGAAGAAACTTACATTGAAAGTGAAGTCTCGTAGTTTGGGAGAAGCATTGAGCAATTGGAATAGTAACTTGGACCAAAATCTCGTACATGTACGAAAATGCAGATGCTCAAGCTTATTAAAGACAATATCATCACCAAATACAGCCTGTATACCAGTATACGTACGTACAAAAGAACGATTTAGTGTTAATCTAAGTCGTGATATATATATAGTGAGATAATTGAAGACGAGAATATTATGATTATCAATGGATTCAAATTACCACCTCTGCAATGTCCTTGTCTCCTACCCGCAATGAAAGACGCTTACAGATGTGACAGGTTGGAGAAGCCTCTTGATATTGTGACCAGCCCATACTTGTGCCTCCTCGAGCTTAGGCATATTCTTCACCAGAAAACATGTGGAAGTGGTATGACTATAATCAAAAGCTTTGAAATACTTCAAAGAAGGAGTATCTATGATATACCCATCAGAAGTACACTGACGAGACATCGCAAAGGATAAGCTAATCAATGACGGGATGATAACAGCAAACTTTCTCACATTGTCACGTGGATATAGTTCCAGAACAAGATCTTCAAGAACAGAGGAATTAGATAAAAGCCGTTGAAGAGATTCTTCATTTGCGTATATCACACATTGAAGGTGCAAAATTTTCAAGGAGGGGAGGCAACAAGCATGAGCTTAGCTCCTCAATGCAACGAGAGATTGCAATTTCAACCCACAGTTTGATATCTTCATTTTGAAATGCATCGGTGAAAAGCTTGAGACGCAAGCTCTGGATGACCGGAGAGCTATGTAATGGCAGATTGGCAGATTCCTGTCAATAAAACGCCGCATCATATGGCTTTTTCCCAACTCGGTAGAATACTTTCTTCTGTGATCCTCATCCTCATCTTCTTAGAAGATGTATGTATAGTAGAATCCTTCAGGATACATATTTTTTTCAACGAACTCGAGTTTTGGCACCGGCATCCAAAGAAACTTCCATTGCTTCGACAAAATGCTTGTGCTTGCCGCATCTTTTGTTGGAAGAAATGATAAGATATTCACGATCAATTCATCATCAGAAAACCCACTGATCTTGTCCATATCTTCTTATTCAAACCCCCCTAGCTCACCAATAGGGAGGTAACCGCCGAGACTAATAAAAACAGAAAAATAGAACAAACCCTAGAGAATCTTCTATTTGTCAAAACCTAGCCAAACGGAAATCAAGGAATTATATATATATATATATATATATTTATATATATATATATATAATAGGGATTGGGTTGGAAACTTTTCTTTTTCCAAATAATATAAAGCCCAAGACCAAAGTAAATAAAAAGTTATCGTTTACAAAGTTTAGGGTTTTCAAAGTTTGGCAGTTTAAGTAGCCTCCTCTTGTTTCCAACAAGGCAACTCTTGTTAAAGAGCAGAACATGTCACCATGTCACTTTGATGCTACATGACAATCATATAAAAAAACAAGTTAGCTTCGCCGGTTTCTGAAAAAGCTACTAAGTTCCCAAAAGAAGAGCTTCAAGATAATTAGCCCGATCGAGTTTCTAATGGAAGAGAAAACTTTCCATTCAACGCTACAAAAAAGAACATAAAAGTAAGTTGTACAACAGCATGCATCGATCTCCTTCCTTCTGAAAATGCTGCATAATCTTGGTTAGTCGATAGTTATCACCGCCTGGTGTGACCGAGCCTGATATTCCCTTGTTTGCTGCTTGATGAATCTGGTTCTTTTTTTTTTTTTATCTCGATGAAGTCTTCGATGATCCTCGGAGTTTCTATCTTAATAATCTCTCCTGCTCTGAAGGTTTTTCAAGAAGTTCTCTCTGCTCTAGATACTGTTAAATTTGGACTTATCTTGGGCTTCCAACTAAAAATCAATGGGCAATTAGTAGATTGACTCTAACCCTTTATATATTATATGATAGTCTCTTTAAACATCAGATGTGGGGATTGGTTTGTATTCCAACAATCTCCCTTTCAAACCAAGGACCACATATGGGATTTTAACACGTCTCTTCGAGATGATAACTCTATCTCGAACCGATCCCACTTGGACCGATAATAAACCCCTTCTTGGGCCCCATTACTCGGGTTAACAAGAGGCATGTCTGTATCCATTTTTCTAGGTCCACCAGAATTTTAACCTTGGGCTCTGATACCATGTTAAATTTGGGCTTCCAACTAAAAACCAATTGACAATTAGTAGATTGACTCTAACCATTTATATACTATATGATAGTCTCTTTAAACATCAGATGTGAGACTTGATTTGTATTCCAACATATGCTCGTTAGAATCAGTCCAACAAAAGGGAAAGAGTTAAGGTGTTTCAAATGTCATGATGTCAAATTATATGAGAACGTACGTGTTAAAAAGATAACTGTTTCTTTTTGTATTGAATCTTAAAAGGATATTCTCTTGAGAATGTTAAAGCTGCCTTGCAATCCACTGATTTTTTTTCCAAGAAATTTACACCAGAACGTGTGAGATATGCAGCACCAAAACACACGGAGTCTGTAACCTTTATGTTTTTCCAGATATATACTCACATGTTTTTTGTTATATCATCATGGAGAGCCTTAGCCTTCTGCTCCATCTCCACCTCTCACATACAAAAAACTTTGGTGAGTTTTAAGCTCAAGCATGAAAAGACAGGAACGTGATTTGGGTTTGAGATGCAAATGCCAAATGATTTAACTACCTCTTTGTCTACCAGAGGATTCATCAATAGTAATGAAGATAATATTTTCTAAACAGAAGACCAAAATCTTGCGATATACAGGAGGAATTTAGATGTGCTATTCTCATAATAAAAAGAGAACCTGGGGGAAACTTTGCGAACTTATAATTCAATAGAGGGCTTTTCAATAAATTAGATAAAGTTAGATGATTGGTTTTCGTAAATAAAGAAAAAAAAAAGTAGTAAAAGAAAAGGACTAATGTATTACATAGGCATACACATATTTTAGTCATGCGATTGACCACACAAAGATGAGTCTCCTTTTTGCTTTTTCTATCTAACCTTCTTCCTCCCTACTTTCCCATTTTCGCTTCTCTCTCCTTCCCCCAATTTACTTACATCTCAACAATATACATACATACACACACAACCAGCAGCAGCAGCAACACCTTCGAGCTTCTTCACTCATCATGGCTGCCTCATCCTTTGTAGATGGTAACCAATAATTCTGTTGTTACTGTTATATTATATACACATCTCTTGACTTTTCTTAGTCGTCTTTTCCATTTACGATCTAGAACTTTTTGATTCGATTTTAGGTTATTGAAAATTTTTGTTAGGCTGGAAAACACTTTTCCTAGTCACAGTTTTTAGGCAGAACAAGTATAAATGTTTCTCTTAGCTGATTAAATTGTATGATTGCATAATTGTCGGAGAGAATCTTCAAACCGTTTCGGACATGTGATCTTTCATGGTCCCTCTTCTTGTCTGTGTATTACCGAACCACCCATATGTTTCACATGAATTTTTGCTAATATTTTTATCCATAATGATATAAACTTGATTGACGGAATATAATTGAATTTTCAGTTAATCAGTTTATAGAGTCTCACAATTTCAGATAGATTTGTGTGTATATTAATTCCAGATCTGGGTAGTTGAATTGACCTTCCATGTTTTGGTGAATTCTCAGGAGAAAGAGGAGATATGGAGAAAGGGGGAATGATTTTACAGTCAAGTGAGAATCTAAATCCTATGGTAGATCCTTCACCAACACCTTCACCATCTGCAACCGCAACTGCACCAGCTTTGGTTTTGTCTAATTCAGGCAAGAGAATGGATCAAGCTGGCAAGAAAAAGTATGTTAAGCAAGTCACTGGTCGCCACAACGACACTGAGCTTCACTTAGCGGCTCAACGTGGCGATTTGGCTGCTGTGCAGCAGATTCTCAAGGATATTAACTCTCAGATGGAAGGGATTCTGAGTGGGGAAGAGTTTGATGTTGAAGTTGCTGAGATCCGAGCTTCAATTGTGAATGAGGTGAATGAGTTAGGGGAGACTGCGCTCTTCACTGCTGCGGATAAAGGGCATCTTGATGTTGTCAAAGAGCTTTTGAAGTATTCGAGTAGAGAGAGTATTGCTAAGAAGAACCGTTCTGGATATGATCCACTTCATATTGCTGCCATACAAGGTCATCATGGTAATGCTCTCGCAAACTCTTGGACTGACCTTTGATATAATGAAGTTTCATAAACGTTTATGTAAAGTTGTAAACTGCAGCATGTGAATAAAAATGGTTGTTTCTTGCAGCTATTGTTGAGGTCTTGCTAGATCATGATTCAACGCTTAGTCATACATTTGGCCCATCGAATGCAACTCCGCTTGTGTCTGCAGCTATGAGAGGCCATACAGAAGTTGTGAACCAGCTCTTATCCAAAGCTGGGAATTTGCTAGAGATTTCCCGGTCTAACCATAAAAACGCCTTGCATCTAGCTGCAAGGCAAGGTCATGTGGAGGTCATAAAAGCTCTTCTCGCCAAGGATCCTCAGCTAGCTAGACGGGTTGACAAGAAAGGACAAACTGCACTTCACATGGCTGTTAAAGGGCAGAACGCCGAAGTTGTGAAACTGCTGCTCGATGCAGATCCTGCTATTGTTATGCAACCTGACAAGTCTTGTAACACAGCTCTACATGTTGCCACCAGGAAAAAACGAGCAGAGGTATGCATCGGCTCCCGAAGGTTTGATTCATTTTGAGATTTTTGATTGAGTGTTCACATTTTGGCATGTCTTTGCAGATTGTAGAACTATTGTTGTCACTCCCTGATACTAACGCCAATGCTTTAACCCGGGAACACAAGACAGCACTTGACATAGCAGAAGGGCTTCCACTCTCAGAAGAATCTTCATACATAAAAGAGTGTCTTGCTCGTAGCGGGGCTCTTAGGGCTAATGAGCTGAACCAGCCAAGGGACGAGCTGAGAAGCACTGTCACCCAAATCAAGAACGATGTACATATCCAGCTGGAACAGACAAAAAGGACGAACAAAAATGTGCACAACATTTCCAAAGAACTCAGGAAACTCCACAGAGAAGGGATCAACAATGCAACCAATTCGGTAACTGTTGTGGCTGTACTGTTTGCAACTGTAGCTTTTGCTGCTATATTCACAGTGCCTGGAGGAGACAACAATGACGGATCAGCAGTTGTGGTGGGCCGAGCATCATTCAAGATTTTCTTCATTTTCAACGCGATTGCGTTGTTTACTTCTCTGGCAGTTGTGGTGGTCCAGATCACATTGGTGAGAGGAGAGACAAAAGCTGAGAAGAGGGTAGTGGAAGTGATCAACAAACTCATGTGGTTGGCATCGATGTGTACATCTGTGGCATTTCTTGCATCATCATACATAGTGGTTGGGCGTAAGAACCAGTGGGCAGCTGAGCTGGTGACGGTGGTTGGGGGCGTGATAATGGCTGGTGTTCTTGGAACCATGACTTATTACGTGGTGAAGTCGAAGAGGACAAGGTCGATGAGGAAGAAGGTGAAGAGTGCACGCAGGAGCGGTTCCAACTCATGGCATCATTCAGATTTCTCTAACTCGGAAGTCGATCCCATTTTCGCAATCTAAGATTCATAAACAAAAAATCATGTAAATATATTGTATCTGGTGAAGAGCTAGACGATATAGTGTATAAAGCCTGACCATCAAATGGCAAACACTTGTCAATTTTGAAGGTTTACACGGCTCAACTCAATTTGTCCCAAAAAACCATTGTCGTCAGAAAGAAATGACTATTGAAATTTGCAACCATCAAACGTAAGTGTTGAGAAGTGTGGGTGTGTATGCAAGAGGAGGTTCGTTCTTTGGTTGGGGAATCATTTATTCATGATCATCAAATCATTTCAGCTGCACAGCTCTATAACTTGAGGTGGATACTGATTTTGAACCAAGATTTGGGGATGTTTACTTCTGTACTTGTTATAGATCTCAATCTAGCTTGGAGAGCAAAGGAAAGAATTCAAGTTCGAACTTAAAGTCACTTCACTTAGACTGAGTGAAATGTAATCGCAGCACAAGTCACAGAGAATGGTGGGATAACAGAGTCACAGTGTTTCATTAGTGCCAAATGATCCAAAAACCACAAAATGTTATGAGGCTTACCAGTTTGGGTTTAGAAGGGAAATATAAAACTATATGGGAACTTATAGAAAAAGGCCATGGAAGTGAACTCCATACACCAATTGTAGAAGTGAGGTTGTGATGCACAAAACCAAAATTGTAGTAGGAGTTTCAAGATATCCAAAAGCCAACACATTTCAAGGAGATCAAAGGTTTTAGAAATACTTATCTGAAACTTGTTGGATTAAGCAGTATCAGTCTTTAGTAGGGTAGCTGCAAAAGAGGATTTCAAGTCCACCATTTCTCTTCTAGCAAACAACAATATAGGATAAGCGAAGCTCAATACACTCCAACAAAAACCACAAAACACTGATTCTGAAATCGAAGCTCAAAATCAAAATGGAGTAAATCCACAACAAATTGGTATGAGAATTCCATAAATTATTTCCGATAGAACTCTAAGTTATAATCCGGAAGCACAAACACAAAGGGACTGATAACTGAAGCATTTTTTTTGCGATCTAAGAAACAGAAGCAGCAACAGTCTCATTCTCTGACGCCGGTGGTGCCTGCAACGTATTGACGAGATCCAACGCCGGCCAATGCAAAGAACCAAGCATCATATTATAAACATCGGATCGAGACGGCATAGTCTCAATGACCTTGTAATCTTGAGGAGCGTACAGTTTCTCTTCGAAGACGGCACCGCCTAAGTTGTTATCGAAGAGCTTCTTCTCTTTCTGGAAATTGACGAAGGTCTTCAAAGCAGCAGGGATGTCTTCTGACTGAACGAAGATCCAAGCGTTCATACCTTTCATACATGGCTTCAGAGATTCCCATTTCGTTCCTTCTAAGGCTTTGTACACCAAAGTGTTCTTCGCGACGAGTAGCTTCGTGTTCGTGTTTTCGCGGAGGATTCCACGGAGCTCTTGTAATTGCTTCACGCTGAGTCCGTTGTAGTTGATTCCGGTTATGAAATGGCAGTTCTCTAGGTTTATCTTCGTCTTCCCCGCAACCAGTAGAGCTCTTCTGAGGCTAGACATCGATCCAATACAGAGCTAATTCCAAAAGACGCGATGATTTCGATCCAGAAGAAACTGAGCTCGAGATTCGAAATGAGAAAAAGCTAGGGTTCTTCACTTCTCTGAGTGTATCGGAGACGACTTACACACCAGTGGTCAAATTGGGCTTTTTTGTGTTGGGCTTCTAATTTTGTGATGATTTATAAATTTTGGTATTTGTCCAAACGATTTAAAACATTAAGCAAATAACAAGAGAGAGCTAAAGCTTAATCAGTTAATAATCAATCATATAGGAAAAATCCATAATTAATCCTATAACAATTAACAAGAGGAGGAATCACAAATTATTGTATCGAATTTGATATTTTCGAAGCCAATCTTCACCTTTCTCGTCGTAATCCATCTTAGTAAAGGCGTTACTCAAGAAGTTCAAATTGGCAGCAAAAGCAGATGCCCCACGCCATGCATCCAGCACTGGATCCATAGCTCGAACCACAACTATGGGGTCTCCACACGGTCTTATCATCCTAATCCCACATTCCAACCGCTCTTTCATTCCCGGAAGAAGGCTACACCCGCCCGTCATTAGTATCGAACTCGTTAACCTTTCTTCTACTAACTCTGTCTCCTCGTGCGGTAGCCGTCTGATCGATGCACCGGCCATCTCGTCTAAGCCTACTTGCTCAATGCCAACAAGGTTTGGATGGAACAGGATCTCAGGACACCTGAATCTTTCAATACCAATCACTATCTTGTAATCTTCCTCTGTTAACTGACGTACGCGTGGTGGTACCTCCCCTGATGTCAGACTCTCTCCCTCTACTTTCTGCACAAATGTTGGGTCAATTTCCTGAAGTCTAGATGTTAAACGAGCCAACTCAGCCTCGTCTGAATCAGGTTGTTCATCATCGTCGTCATTATCCTTGCTCATAAGTTTGTATAGCTGCCAATCTTCATCTCTAGCACCAAATGTATCCTCGCCTTTCCCTCTATCAAACGCTGCTGTTGTCAGCAGACGCATTCTCTCCCTCTGTGCAGCGCTTAGTCGCTCGCCTCGCCCAACACCTCCAGACTTATTATTCCCGTTACTCGACCCATTTGTTTTCAGACGTTTCTTCTGCTCAACTCTCTCCAACACTTCCTTGTACTGAGCTCGCATCTCCTCTAAGTAAAATTCTGGGTTCTCACTACAACCAGAAGACAGATAATAACACAAGGATTATATATTTTGCTCCCTTTGTTTCCTTTCTAACACTGACTAATGAATCAGTATACATACCGACGTCTTTCCTCCTCTAATTGGTTTCTTCTCTCTTTTTCGAGTTCCTCCTCATTACGCTTTTGTCTAGCTCGTAGCCGGCCCTCTGTTGTTGATTTCAGAAACATTTGCCTCTTCTTGTCCTTAAGCTGCAAGTAGAATATGAAAAATTAAACCCGACTCTCACCTGAGTGAAGGATTTCTCACTAATCTGGAAACAAACCTGCTCAGGAGTAAGCATATCATCGGGGATATTCATAAGAGGATACTTTTCATTATTAAGAGAATCAGTGTTCTCTTCACCCTCAGATGGTTCATTCATCGGCTCACCCCTTGCTTTTCTAAGCGACTGTGTCACTTTCAAAATAGTAGATTCTAGCTCTTGCCTGGACGCATAACCGGTGTCTGACAAAAAGGTTGGAATGTCGTCCTCGTCAACCTGGTCAAGTTGTTTCACAAGGAAACGCAAGCTGCTCAGTTCACTCTCCATTTCATTTATCTTGGACAATTTCTTTGCTTCAGCCATTTCTCTCAGCCTTTGACCTTGTTTTTCTCTTATAGCTGCCTTCCTTGCAATCTCTTCTTCTGATGGAGGAACTTCGGTGGGAGGAGGTTTCCATGGAAGCTGCCAATACCTTGTTTTCTCTTCAGCTTCTTTTGTTCCTTCCTGGTCAATATGATCACATAAATTGAGTTTACAAGAGTCACAAACTGCCTAAAATCGGAAACGAAAGAAATATATGAATTAACTGACCTGGAATAACCGAACTTCAGAAGCATAGTCCGGTGCGATATAACAGTGCTCCAATTTTAAATCTTCGGCCTTCTCCCATGTAAACCTAGACCTTTTGTGAAATTGAGCATGGCGAAAAAAACATATCAAATCTTGAAATGTGAGCAATCGCATTAAAAAGATAGATCCTGTGGAGGCACTTACGAATGAAAAGGGTACTTAAGTGACAGAAGCTGCTTTAAATAATCAGTCACATGATATCCACCAATGTTTGTGCGGCAGGACCCTTTATAAACAGGTTCTCCGTCGACAAACTGATAACCAATAAACCATGTACCATATCAATAAGACATACAAGCATTAGCAGACTAATGACTAATGTTATCAGGAATTAACAGTAGTAATAGATACATACTGGAATGGCGTGTGTTGTAGTGAATCCTGGACAGAGAACAATTCCATCTTCTTTACAAATTCCATGTAGTTGATTGTACTTATAGCTGAAAGCAGCATCGACTCCAAATGCTGTGACAACATGAAATATGATAAATTAATGAAAGCAACACACAAAAGGTCCCATAGTTAACTATCAAACATTTATTTCAAGAAGACAATCAAATTCATAACTTAAGCTAATAACTCAGATTCATACCAACTGCAGGCACTCCATAAGTATCAAATAGCAGTTCTGCCATTTTGCTTCGAGATTGAACTGGGTTGCATGCACATTCTGTGATTAGGATTGGATGATCAATCTGTACTGCCATCAAATGACGTTAAATGAAGAGACAAAAATCTGACAGGTAGTATGATAAACCTCAAAATCAAGATGAAAAAAGAACTAGGACATACATACCCTTGATCCATTAGCACCCAAACGATCAAAGGCGAAGTCAAGAATCTAAAAAGCAGAAGATACAATTAGACAAGTGCCACGGAATCTTCAGTGATTGCAATAGTTAATGCCAACCAAAATGCAAAAATGGTAAAGAGCAGAAGCTCATAAAAAGACATGATGGGCGCAAGAAAGTCCTGGAACAGAAGACCACATTGAATAAAGGGGTATAGAATCCTTACATATTCCATGATCTCAAACTGATACACCACATTGCTGTCAAAGGGAGAACGTGGTCCTGAGCGAGTGCAATCAAAGTACTTCATCAATGCAGGATCCAGGTCGCCAACAATAGTAACAGTTTCACCTGTACCGGAGAGAAGACAACATTACACATGGAGATAAGAATTTAGAAGCAGAACAACTTTTAAGCAGAAGATAAAAGCATAGTCATATATATCTCTCTAAAGCACAGCCAAAAAACTTCAAGCAGCTCAGCTATACTACTTTGAAACATATCTTTAGACTCTATTGGCTAACTCTAGCAGCAGCGATCCAGTAAAGGAAGCAATTAAGAGGCATACAAGCACTAAACACAGATAATGGTAGGAAAGTAGACATATATCAAGACCTGTAGCTTTGTGGCGTGGCCTTTGCACGATATTGCGGAAAACAACACGAGGCTCAGTTTCTCCTGCCCACCTATTTTAAAACGCAAGAGGAATTTCAAAAAAATTAACACGAACTGTATCAATTGAGTTAGCGATGAAGAAGGAATTCTAGGGTTTATGGGAGAAAAAAAAAAAGTACCCGATACGGAAGTAAGAGGCGCCATTATCGATAACAATGGGAATCGAAGGTGGATAGGTATTGTAATCAGTCTGCCTACGTATCCTCGAAACGAACGACATGCTTCCTCTTCCTACTGCGTTGATTTGGTCCCCGTCGTCGCCAGTCATCGACTGAATTAGGACACCTAGTGGCTCCGGTGAGCGAAAGAAGAAGAAGAAGAAGACACAAACGGAGCTCCGTGACGTGGAATTAAAAATTAAAACTTCATAGAACAGACGGCGATTTTAAGCGAATAAATAACACGTTTAAGATATATTAAACGTAAGCCGTCTTAGCTCAGTGGTAGAGCGCGTGGCTTTTAACCACGTGGCCGTGGGTTCGATCCCCACAGACGGCGTTTTTTTTTTTTTTATGCTGTCTCTCATGCGTTGTCTTTTTTGCGCTTCCGACCAACTTTTTCAACTGATAAGCCCAACGGACAAGGTGTAGTAATAGTACAATTCATATAAGTTTTGGGCCTTTTTTGATTTTTCTTTGCAAATATCTAACACACTGTCTTCTCCACCGTAACGTTTTCTAGGGTTTTAGAGTTTCCGCACGGATCACGAATCTCACTTCACTTTCAATATACAAACACACTCACCATGACTACCGAAGAGAAAGAGATCCTCGCCGCCAAATTGGAGGAACAAAAGATCGATGTAATTGATATTATCTTTTTTTACCTATCTATCATTCATTTGTTCTTGCTTATTCTCAAGTCTGTGAATTATTAAACTGATGAATTCAGATTCTTGATTTGTTCCTGCTCAGATCGTTGTTGTTTATATATGTGTCGTCTATGCTAATATTGGAGCTTATAAGACTTTTAGATCTGAATTTGTATTTTTCCCCATTTCTTTCAATAATTGTTTGACATAGCTTATGTATGATTTGTTGTTGTAGCTCGATAAGCCGGAAGTTGAGGACGATGATGATAACGAAGACGATGACTCCGATGACGATGACAAGGATGATGACGAGGCTGACGGTATGTCTTCTTCTGTTTTTTTTTTTTTGCATCTTTCACTTTTAAGCTTTGTACATTTCATTGATCCTAATTAGTGTATATTAGTATGGATCCTAGTATCTGCGTCCTAGTGTTCATGTTAGTTTAAATATGTAGGAATGATAATCATTGCGTTGTTGATTCAATATTGAGCTGTGATTGGTAAAACAGGAGCAGATGGAGAGGCAGGAGGTAAGTCAAAACAAAGCAGAAGTGAGAAGAAGAGTCGTAAAGCCATGTTGAAGCTCGGCATGAAACCCATCACTGGTGTTAGCAGAGTCACCGTCAAAAAGAGCAAGAATGTTGGTGTTTTTTTTTCTCATGGACATTCAATCTTATCTTAATTTTTTGGTGATTCCACACATTCAAAATGTATTGATTGATCTACATTGTTTTGTGGAACACAGATCTTGTTTGTCATATCAAAACCTGATGTGTTCAAGAGCCCGGCATCAGACACATATGTGATCTTCGGAGAGGCGAAGATCGAGGATTTGAGCTCTCAGCTCCAGTCACAGGCGGCAGAGCAATTCAAGGCTCCGGATCTCAGCAACGTGATTTCAAAGGGTGAGTCGTCGTCCAGCGCTGCAGTGGTTCAAGATGATGAGGAGGTTGACGACGAAGGTGTTGAGCCTAAGGACATTGAGTTGGTGATGACCCAAGCTGGAGTGTCTAAGCCTATGGCTGTGAAGGCTCTCAAGGCTGCAAATGGTGATATTGTCTCTGCCATCATGGAGCTTACCACCTAAACCCAAAATCTTTTCTACTTAGACGTGGTTTAACTTGAGTTATGTGCCAGAGATTGTCCAGAGGATTTGGAAATTTTTGGTTTCAATGTTTTCTTCTTGAAGAGATTTTGAATGTTGTATCAGTATAAACCCTATGAAAGTTATTGAATTTCAGTTTATTTTATCAAGTGTTTGCGGTTATAGTTTTTGAGCTTATGACAAATCAGTCCGCGGGAAAGCAAGTTTTCTACTCTTTCATATCTGAGGGTTTATTGATCTTCGAGTCGATGTGCTAAACGAAGTTGAAGGCTAATACTTTAGTCCTAGTCGGACCCTGAATTGAGCTCGACCCAATCATGCTCTATTAGCTCTTTCCGTATAGGTGAGTCTGTTTAATGAACAAAACCCAAAGGATAGGAGAGATACCTCTTCACTTCAACCAAAGCACACAAAAACCCTTTCCTTGAAACTCTTCATCTCTCTCAACAGATGAAATGGAGGAAAACAACTCCAGATACTTCCCTCAGTGTATCAAGGCTTTATTCATCTCAGCATTATGATTCGTTTTGTTAGAACTTTTCTTTTCTTAATCTGATTGGTTTAGTGCGTGTATCGGAAACCACTTAGGTTAATTGACAAATACACTGCACAAAGTGTCGAGTGCTAGAAGTGGCAGTTCATAGACTCCTCAAGCGAAGAGACTAACTAAGGAGAGGCAATAAAGAAGGAAACTGGTTGTATTCAAGACAACAAAGGCACCCAAAGTTATGAGGAAAACCAGGTTTAAGACTGCTGCTCAATTGCAAGTAAGAAGACTTGACAAGGTTTAATGATGGAGCTACTGGGTTCAATTCAACAAGGTATACTACGTCTACTCTTTAGTTTCCTTTTGAACCAACAGTTTCTAATGGAGTAGAAAAAAGAGTCTGTCAAAAGAGTTCCAATACAGTAACATTCTCAAACCAATTGATGCATTAGATAATATAATGTTCATCACAAAGATCCCAAAAAAAACAAAAGTAGTCATAGATCACAAAAGGAGATAATTCTCAGGGTTGATCTATTCAAATCTGTATGTGCACACAAGTGTAGGTGTGTATTTATAGTCTATAGACATTTAATTCAATCTTAAAAGAGGCAACATCACACTATAGCCACAGAATTCTCCTCAAAGATGTTGATCTTAGACTACATAAACCAGTATTGTGACACAGCATCCCTCATACAAGACCACTGAATTACATTCATGAATGTAACCTACCTGCGATCGCTGCAACGTGAGCCTCCATTTGAGCTGCCCTGATTTTAGAACCTGTGGCTCGGTGGAAGAACTGTTCCCTCGACAACAACCTCACATTCCTCAAATACTGATCAAACGGCAGACCTCCATCTTGAAACGACTTATCCAAGGAATAAATAGTATCTTCTATGGCTAAATCCGAAGCAGTACAGTCTAACATCTGCTTAGACAGTGTATCACCAACCTCAAAGGCAGTATCCACATCTATATCAACTACGTTCTTGGTTTTGCCTTGGTTCTCTCTAACCCACGAATCTAGGATATCAGTATTCATGGAGATAACCTGTAATTGCTGTTCAAGTGTTTCTTTCTCATCAACCATCTCCTTCAATCCTCTGTTGACCTCTTCATCTCTTCTTTTCAACCCAGATTGCAAACTCAGTAACGCTTCTGCTTCAGCTTCTCTTGCTCTCCTCATCGAAACCAAATCGCTGTGTACCATCTCCACCATCTTATTAATCGCGTTTCTCTTGAAAACCTCCGCAGCATCATCTGATTGCTGCTGATGGTGAACGTGCTGCACTTGCACCCTACCTCCTCCTCCTCCTCCGCCGTACGGTGATGGCGGGAACGGTCTAGGCAAAGACTGATCAGCGGAAGTAGGTCGTGTGAGAGAAGCATCGTATCCCGTAGGAGGAGACGGTGGTGGCGGCTGAGGACGGCGTCGTGAGTAAAGAGGCGGATCACGAGCAAAAGCAGCGCTGAGATCGGAGACGAGATCTACGAGATTGGAGCTAGGGTGAATCCAATTCTGAAGGTAAGGATGAGAGACGAGGCCAGAAGGAGTGACATGTGCGTGAGGTCGTTTGATGATCATATCGGCGGTGGGATTCACATAGACGCAAGGAGGATGACGAGGATAAGACTCAAGGAGCCAGATGATGACGGGGATGTTGTAGGTGACTCCATGAAAAGGCATAGGGATCGTACCATCTGCTTGGAGGAGATTGACGGACCGGCCATCGTTGTGCATAAACGATGCCGTCTTGGGCTCTAAGGAAGGGTAAGAAGAGATTAGGTTAAGTAGATGTTGCCGGATCAACCACTTGGCGGACTCTTCGTAGGGGACGGATGATGGGCCGCGCTGTGAGAGCGCAGATGAGAGGAACTGCTGAATCTGCTGCGGATTCGACGGCGAAGGAACCATCGGAGTTATACGGTGCCGGCGGTGGTAGTCCAAATCGAAGATGACGACGACAAAGGAGATTCGATTTTAGAAGAAGAAGAAGCAATAATGTTTATTGTGACGCGTCTTTATAAGCTATTTACTCTTTTGCCCTTAATCTGAATTTTTTTTATTATTTTCTCGACTTGCGCATATAGTGAACACGATTAAGTTGTTGTTTTGGGTTAACTGTTTAATTAGTAGAATAGATTAATGCTCATACTACTCATAGTAACGAGTATTCACGAGTAATTTTGTGATCAAAGAGAGTTATATTCATCCAATTCATGGAGTTAACGAGTGCAACAAAAACTTTATTATTCTCACATCCTAAAGAAGATTCAAACCACTAGTCAACAAAAAAAAACAACAAAGAAAAGATTCAAGCAGTCGTCAAAGCCACAATTTATTCATGTTGATACTTTTTATATTTTCAAGCTTCCCAAAGACGAGCCCAAACACCAAGCTGATGGCAAACGTAAGCATCAAGTGACGCCTGAAGGATCTGATCATTGTCAAGGTCGTAAGCAGTCCAATCACTAATGCTTATCTCCGGATCTAGTCTCACTCCTTGATAACCCATAACTTCCTCGACAATCTCTTCAAAAGAACAACCCCTCATGCTCCTTCCCTACGAATCAATCACGCACCGCCTTATGTCCAGAAGTTGTCCGATCTCCAACTGATGACAACATATAGCCAGCTTCCTTGCGTCTTGACTGTTCCTGATGCCTACGAACGTGGTTTCTGGATCCGTCAAGAAACTGCGGAGACTGTTTGGGACTTGCTCACAGTAACCTAACTGGATGATGAGACATTTGTTAGCCACGCATAACTGGAGTGTATCCGCTGGACTATCCGAGTAGGATCTACCAGAAGGCAGAGGATCGGCGTAGTAATTGCCCGGAAGAGGATCGGCGGCGTAGTAACCACTCGGCGGAGGATCGGAGTAGTAAGTTAACGGTGTCCACTGGACGCCGACTCCGACGACGAGAGGGTGAGAGGAGAAACTATTGTTGAAGAGGGCGTCGCGAATCCATCGGCTGATGACGGAGGAATCCGGCGTTACGGTGACGATGAACTCTTCTCCAAAGAAATCGACGGAGTGCTCTTGGTGAGTGAGGTAACTTGCGACGGTTCTTATCGTCGGAGCTGCCATTGAGTTTTTTTTTTTCTTTTGTTTTCTTGTTTGAGACGAGTAGGAAGAAGGAGAAAAGAGAAGCAGTTACACAGTGCTTTTTAGTCTTCGTGGTACGTACACACGAATTTTCCCACCGTTGATCTTTCTGTACAGCTAAAATCGGACGGTCGAGAATTGTGATGCATGACTGTCATATCGTAATACAACACAGTAACACACCCACATAGCAAAATAATTACTGAATATCTCGTCTCCAAAAAATTGGTTTTGATTTGTTCAGAAAGATATTGATATGGATATATATGAAAATTAAAATCAAGGTAAATATTATTTATCTGAAATTTTTATTGTATCTTGTACATATACTCCGTGTAAAAAAATAGTATTGTCGTATTTCGATTCATTCATCAATTTTGTAACCATTCTTAACCCCATGGGCCATGGATGAACGAATGAAGAACCGTTTAAAATCCACTTTTGGTTCCTTCTTGAATTAGACGTGAATAATTTGTTTTGTTTAATGAAAACTAACGACATTTCAATGAAAAAACCTTTGAAATCACAAAGATTACTCGTAAACATTCGGATGGAAAGAAACAAAATAACAAAATACCAAATTATATTAGAATGCTAACAGCAATGGACCATTATATATCCAACATAAGTAAAAATAATAAATTAAAAAATGCAACATATATGGGATGTTTTTTTATACGTATTTTATTTTTTTGGGATACAAACTAAATTTAATTGATCAAAGACATGTAGTAACTTTAACATAATCCACAAAATTCATATTAAACTGAACGAAAAAAACTAATGCTAGGTGGATTTTGTGATGATATATAGAGACTGAGAATGATATTCACATGTATTAAAAAACTGTAATTTTTTTTTACCTTTGCGTGGCATTAATTAGTTAATAAACTATAGTGATATTCATATAACTCATGGAATTAAAGAGTGAAGTGAACAAAGGATTCAGGTCACACGTCACCCGATAAAAAACATAATAAAAAGATTAATAAAAGCTAGCCACACTTTATTCTTCTTTGATACTTGTATTCAAACTTGCCATAGACGAGCACCAACACCGAGCCGGTAGCAAAAGTGAGTATCTAGTGACGCATGAAGTACCTGTAAACGTCCTAAGTTGTAAACAGTCCAATCACTCCTGCTTATCTCCGGATCAAGCCTCACTCCTCGATAACCCATACATTCCTCAACAATCTTTTCAAACGAAGAGCCCCTCATGCTCCTTCCCCACGAATCATTCACGTGATGCCTTACGTCAAGAAGTTTCCCAATCTCCAACCGATGACTACACCTCGCCAGTTTTCCTGCATCTTGACTGTTCCAGACGCCGACGAACGTTGTTTTCGGATCCGTCAAGAAACTGCCGAGACTGTTAGGGACTTGGTCACAGTAACGTAACTGGATGATAAGGCATTGGTTACCAACGCATAACTGGAGACTATCCGCTGGAGGATCAGAGAGGAGCTCGCCACGCTGATTAGTATTGGAGACGTAATCACCAGGCGAAGGATCGGCGGCGTAGTAATTACTCGGCAAAGGGTTGGCGACGTAAAAAGCCGGAGGTGTCCACTGGACGCCGACTCCAACGACAAGAGGTTGACGGTACGGACCACAGTTGTTGCGGACGACGTCATTGATCCATTGGCTGATGACGTTAAAATCCGGAGTTACGGTGACCATTAGCGTCTCTCCACCAAAGACATCGACAGAGTACTCTTTGTGTGTAGAGTAGGTACGGCCGGTTAATACCGTCGGAGCCATCGAAACTCTCCTTTTTTCTGCTTTGCTTTCTGGATTAAGAGGAGCGACTTGAGACTTGGTAAAGAGATAAAACCGATTTCTACTTCCTTATAATATATATATATATATATATATATATATATCGATTTCTTATAAAATATTTAATGAAGATATTATTAAAAAGGTAGTAGTGTTTTGATATTAGATTATTTTCCTTTTTTTTGTGTTTGTTAAAAATATAATTTCCTACTTTGTTTGTTTATTAACAGCTCATATCAGGATTAAAAACAGTATTTACCAATTTTGTAATCAATGAAATTTGTATTTTTCTTAATGATTCAATATGGAAGAATTTCATATTGAATAATTAGGAAAAAAAAAAAAAGGAAAAATTCCACTGATGAAAAAAACAGTTTCTTTTCACTCACATTAACAAAAGAAAGATTCAAAAGCTTGCAAACATTATTAGAGATTTCTCAATGAACATGTTTTTATTCTCAAACTTGCCAAAGACGATACTTAACACCGAGCTTGAAACAAACAAAAGCATCTATCGACGCCTGAAGAACCTGACGGTCACAAAGGTCGTACTCACTCCAATCACTCGTACTCACCCGACGATCTAGCTTCACTCCTCGGTAACCCAAACACTCCTCAACAATCACCTTAAACGAACAACGCCTCAAGCTCCTCCTCTGTCCTCTCGAATCTTCAACGTACTTCCTCAAATCCAAGAGATCACCAATCTCTAACTGATGCCTAGACCGCTCTAGCTTTCTCGCGTCTTGACTGTTCCAAACGCCGACGAACGTGTAGTTTGGATCCGCGAGGAAACTGTGAAGGACGTTGGGAACGCGGTTACAGTGAGAGAGCTGGATGATGATACATCGATTACCAACGCATAGCTGAAGAGTATCAGCGGGAGGATCGTAGTAACCGCCTGATGAAGAATCGGAGTCGGAGTAATAACCAGGCGGTGTCCACTGAACGCCGACGCCAACGACGAGAGGGTGAGAGGAGAAGCGGTTGTGAAAGAGTACGTCGTGGATTCATTGGCCGATGACGGAAGGATCCGGCGTCACGGTGACGGTGACCTCGTCTCCGAAGAAATCGACAGAGTACTTTTCCTGAGTAGCGTAACTCCCGATGCTTCTGATTCTCGGAGCCATTGATTTTGCATTTAGCTTTCTTCTCAATGAGTGAATAATAAAACAAAAACTGCTCTCTGACGGAGGGAGGCTACTTAAATTGTACGTAGCAGTGGTTATCTTTTAGTGTCGTACTCAATGTTATTATCACCGTTGATCTTTGTGAAAATAGATGTAATTAAAATTGGACGGTTCAGATGCATGTAGCCACTAGCTAGGGCTAGCTTTTTTTCACATCGTCGGGCCAGGCCTGTGTGACGTCGTGCATAGTGTTTGTGACGCGTTCAGCTTAACCCAACCATAAAATTAAATAATGATTTTATAGAGATCTCAAATTATAAATTAAAGGAAATAATTTCAGATCAATATAGTTAATGCTATAGTTGATATAAAATCAAGCTTTGTATTCAAAAACTCAACTTAACCATATCTTTTATCTGGTTTGTGGTTTGTATTTTCAAATGTAACACTGCATTGCCAACGAAGAGAGGGTGAGAGGAGCGGCGGCTGCTGAAGAGGACGTCGTGGATCCATTGGCCGATGACGGAGGGATCCGGCGTCACGGTGACGATGATCTCGTCTCCGAAGAAATCGACAGAGAACTTTTCCTGAGTAGCGTAACTTCGGATTGTTCTGATGCTCGGAGCCATTGCTTTTGCATTAACTTTCTTGGAGGAGAGATTATGAATAAAAACGATTCTGCTCTCTCTGTTTGACGTACGCGTCGCTGGTATTAGTAGTACTGGTGCTCTTTAGTATCGTACTCTATGTTATCATCACTGTTGATCTTAGTAAAAATAGATAGCAATTAAATATTTAGACGGTGGAGATGCATCATGTAGCCAGGGTTAGCCCAACCCTAGAATATTACTTATTTGAATTCAAGAATATATACATTTGTTTAAAGTAAAGAATAAAAGATTTTTATAAATTCTGTCTGAATTAAGGAGACTAATTTCATATCAAGTTACTTAATGTTATAGTTGGTTAAAATTAGTATCATCCTAAATCAAGCTTGGGATCCAGAAACTCAACTTAAACCATATCCTTGATCTGGTTCGTGGTTAAATTCCAGTTCAAAAAATCGGATACAAAAACAAATTGATTCTGCTGCCTGTGTTATAACCGGAGGCCTGGTGCTCTTTAGTGTCGTACTCAGGATGATGTTATTATCACTACCGTTGATCTTTGTACACATAGATGCAATTAAAATTGGACGGTTCAGATGCATGTAGCCAGGGCTAGCTTTTTCACATCGTCAGGCCAGGATTGTGTGACGTAGTGAATAGTGTATGTGACCGTTCAGCTTATCCCAATCCTAGATCATTAATTATTTGGATAATGGTTTTATTAATATCTAAAAAATTTGAATTAAAAGGAACAATTTCAAATCAAGATAGTTAAAATGTTTTAGTTGATTAAAATTAGTATCCTCCTAAATCAAGCTTTAGGATTCAAAAACTCAACTTAGCCATATCCTTGACGTTAAATCCTGTTAAAAAAAATTCCGAAAAACATGTATATGGTTGTAAGTTGTAACCATGTCTAGGTTGGTCGATGTTAAATTTACAAGATTGGTATATGCTTAAGTGTACGGTTCTTTCTTGGACTAAACAATTAAATTCATCAAAGCATAGCTGCCAACAAAATTAATCAACACCCTCAACATTTATATCTAACCAATTTTGTAATCATATGAATTTGTTTTTTCACCTAATTAATCATGCAAGCCAAATCCATGAACGACCGTCTTAAAAAAAAAAACAAGAACTGTAAAATTATTACGAGTGGAAGACAGTTTCTTTTCACTCACACAAACTAAACAAACGAAAGATTCAAAGATCTGCAACATTAATTGAAGACGTTTACTCAGAAGGATATGTTCCAACTTGAACACCAAGCTTGAAAGAGCAATAAGCATCTACCGAGGCCTGAATAATCTGATCGTTGCTAAGTTTCCAAACGCTCCAGTTGCTCATGCTTTTCCCACGATATTGCTCTACTCCTGGGTAACCCAAACCTTCCTCAACAATCACCTCAAACTTACTACGCTTCAGGCTCTTCATTCCTCTCGAATCTACAACCAACTTCTTCAAATCCAAAAGCTCCGCAGTCTTCAACTTATGTTTAGATGCCCTTAGCCTTTTCGCATCTTGGCTGTTCCAAACACCGTAGAACCTGAAATCTGTATCCTTTAGGAAACGACGAAGGACCAGCGGAACGCGGTGACAGTGAGACAGCTGGATGATGATACATCTATTACCAACGCATAGCTGGAGAGTATCCGCCGGAGGGTAAAAAACCGGTGGTCGGGAACCGAGGCGATAACGAACCGGTTTTCGGAAACAAGCTGGTGTCCACTGAACGCCAAGTCCAACGATGGGAGGGTGAGAGGAGAAGCGGTTTTTGGAGGCTACTTCGTGGATCCATTGGCCGATGACGGAGCGATCCTTCGTTACGGTGACAATCAACTCCTCTCCGAAGAAATCGACAGAGTACTTTTCCTGAGTAGCGTAATTTCTGATGGTTCTTCTGATCATCGGAGCCATTTTGCTTTCTTTGAAGGGGAGAGAGAGAGATTATATAAATGAAAAATGCTTTTGCTTTCTTCTTTCTTCTCTCTGTGGTCGTCGCGGCGGAGGGTTTACTTAAACAGTAGTACTGGTTTGCTCAGTGTCGTACTAAGATGATGTTATCACCGTTGATCTTTGATCAAGTAGATGACGCTAAAATTTGGACGGTTGAGATGCATGTAGGCATGGCTAGCTAGTAGCTAGAGCGTTTCACACCTTTGTGATGCCTTCAGCTAATCCCACCGCAACCTTAAATAATTACAGATTAGAATTTTAAAAAAAGTGTTTCGAAATTTGAATCAGAGAGGATAATTTCGAATCAAGGTAGTGTTATTGTTGATTAACATTTAATATCATCCTAAATCAAGCTTACGATTCAATAACTCAACTCAGCTTATATCTCGTTCTTGTTTGTGTGGTTTCATCAAGTTAAAAAAAATCAGAAAACATTTACTATAGGAAGGATGTTGGTTCAAAATTTCAAATGTAACACAGCATTGCACCATGACGTATTTGATATGATCTTTTTCGTACGTTCTGTTCTTTGTCCCCTATCAAAATTAAACAAAATTGATGATTTAAATCATCAGAACGTACTATTTGCCAACCCAAATTAATCAACACGTATTATATTTTGCTAATGCAATAACGCTTCCAATACGATGTATTCTTAGTTTTTCCAGTCAAATAGTCATATAACATTTTCACGAGGCACGCTTCGTAATTGTAATCAAACAAAAGTCCACACAAATACTAAAAAAGAACAAGCTTATTCAAATCACAAGATTAGGCAACATATTACATTCCTTTGATACTTTTAAGTTCCCAGAGACGTTCCTCAACAGCGAGCTTAAAGCAAACACACGACTCAAACGACGCCTGACGTACCTGACCATGGCTGAGGATATAAACACCCCAATCACTCATACAAATCGCCGGATCTAACCTCACTCCTGCGCGACCCAAACGCTCCTTCACGATCTGTTCAAACGAACAAAACCGCATACTAAACCCTCTCGAATCGTTCACGTACAGCCTTATGTCAAGAAGCTTCCCGATCTCCAGCCCATGCCTACAGCTCGCGAGCTTCTTTTGGTCTTGACCGTTCCAAACGCCGACGAACGTCGTTTTAGGATCGGCGAGGAAAGTGCGGAGGACTTCGGGGAGACGGTAGTTGTGACCTAGTTGGATGATGAGACAGCGACTACCGACGCATAACTGGAGAGTTTTCGGTGGAGGATCTGGATCGGAACTGTTCGGTGTCCACTGAACACCGACTCCGACGACGAGAGGATGCACCGAGTGGTTACGGTTGTAGGAGCGGACGCTACGAATCCAGCGGCGGATCACGGTCGCAGTCGGCGTAACGGTGACGATCAAGTCGTCTCCGAAGAAATCGATGAAGTGTTTCTGGTGAGTACGGAAACTTCCGATGGTTTTGATCGTCGGAGCCATTGGTCTTTTCTTTCTTCGTCGTCTACCTTTCTCTGCTTTTAGAGTGAGAGAGAGAGAAGCGGTTTCATTTTCTTGTTATAGGGTACCTTTTTTTGTTTATTGTTATAATCACCGTTGATCTTCGTAGGCTAGTGTATATTAAAAATCGGACGGTCGAGGATTGAGAAGCATGTATTGTCACATTGTCAGGCCTATATACATCATTAGATGTACGCAAAAAATATTCATTATGGCTCTCAGTTTTGATTTTGATTTTTTTTTTTTTTTTTTGTCAACCATTGGGCCACAACTGGCCGGCCCATTAGCCAAATTCCTACATTCGTAGGAGCTGGGACTCGATCCCGAGTGTGATGGTGCCTTCTACAAATGGACTTATCTCCTGCCACTGCACTAAGGTCACTTCACTTTTGATTTTGATTTTATCCACAAAGATTTGATGTAGATGTGGAAAATAAATACTATCCTTTTACGTATTTTTATTTTTAATTATTTTCTTATGTACATATAAGATAAGTATATCATGAGGGAATTAAAATTAAAAGATTCTTAAAAATAGCATCAAAATAAGTTTTTGTTTTAAATTTAGCATAATAATAGCATAAAATAAGTTTTTGTTCCAAATTAATTTTCTAAAATTAAATTTAAAATACTAAACTTTACTCCTTAAAATTATATTTTAAATATGAAATTGAGAACTCAAATATAAAAAAAATTCTAAAAATTAATTTTAAATATTTTAATATGTTAAATAATGTTATTTTAAAAATTTATTAAATATATATTATAATTGTCCATAAAACTTGGTTTAATGCTAGTTTAGGGTATTTCTCTTAAAATTACTAGGTGGATAGATAAATAAAGTTCATATTATTGTTTTGAAGTATAAAAGGAAAGAGATAAATTAAAAAATCGTTTTAGTTCCAAACAAAAAAAACCAAGCATATTCCTCGTATTTATGTTTATTCCGCAATTAAACGGGATTAGATCATATTTTTAAACAGTACTTAATCTCACATAATTTTGTTTGGATAATATATATACGCCAACTGAATTTACCATCATTTATAAAGTTAGTTTTTATTTTAATTATAAAATTAGACCGTTTGGGTAGTGATCAGTTATGTTATTATCTAAAATCGATACAAAGACAAATAATTCTTAAAAAGGTATATGAGCATATGTACCAACAAAGTTACAAGGATGCATTATCCTCAAGAAAAAATCCAATAAATACAAAAAAAAAAAAAAGAACAGGTGAATAAAGAAGATCTAAAAGAATTAAAGCCTGTCACGGGAAGACGTTTACAATCCAATGATAAATAGCCACGTATTTGGTTAGATTTGTTCGAACAATCTGATTAGTCAGTCTTCTTACATGTATTTTGTGATCCACCGCGTATAATTTTTATGTAAAACATAACTTAATTAAATAACTATAGTCGTGTCGTCGACCATTTTTTTTTTTTTTTTTTTTCCATTTGACCCAAAAAAAAATTATATTTAATAGTTATATATTTCCCATCGCACGGAGATTGGAACAAAGAAACCGCCGTCGCCGGATCTGGTAGTGAGCGTAGATGAAGAACTACTTTCCGATCTTATAACCTTGTTTGTATATATATAAGATTCGCCCTCAGTTTTTGATCTCAAGGGTCGGCTTTACTTTTTTTTTCTTTCTTTTGGTGGTTTTTTTTTTTGCGTTTTTCCCATTTTCGACGGTCTCTGGATTGGGATTTCAATACCATGAGGAAGAAGCTCGATACTCGCTTCCCAGCTGTAAGTTTTTCTTCTCGAATCAAAAATTCCAATTTCTCTTATATTGCTTGATCTATTGGTTACGAATTATAACATTTAATATCTCATTTCTGGCGAATTGGTCTTTAGCAAATGACCTGGCAGTCTGTTTCGCCCCGTTTTTTTTTGTGTGTTTGTCATACAGCTTTAGTGATATGTGTTGTCAAGATCCGCTATGGAATATTTTTCCTGTTGTAACCTCTGATGATTTCATAAGTTAGATATTGTTGATGATGGTTTATCGTGTTTGAGCTAAGGCTGAAATATCTCTAATATGCTTTATAGTCTCATTCACAGATTTTGACTCTCCATTTGATTGCTAATGTTTTTTTTTTGTTTATCTCAATATGATTGATGATTATACAGAGCGCGCTTACTGTTGTTTCTTATCGTTACCATTTGCTTTATAACTCGCTTAGTAGACCATGGTGGCTTGTTTTCTTTGTATGATGCGTGTTCACAATTTTCAGGCTCGTATTAAAAAGATTATGCAAGCTGATGAGGATGTTGGCAAGATAGCTTTGGCAGTGCCTGTCTTAGTCTGTGAGTCATCTTGCTATTGTTGTTGACTTCAGTTTCAAAGCAATTGGAACACTTTTTCGCTAAACTTAATGTTTACTTCTTACAGCAAAGTCTTTGGAATTGTTCTTGCAAGACCTTTGTGATCGTACATATGAGATTACCCTTGAAAGAGGAGCCAAGACCGTCAGCTCATTGCACCTGTAAGCAAAACAGATTGCTTAACCTTTTATTTTTGCTTGCCTTCATTGCCTAAAGAACATGGAAGGGTTTAGTTGAATGCATTGTTAAATTCTAGAGCTTTCACATACTGTGGTTTAAGAGTTAATATGATATTGTTAACCGGAAGAGCTTCCAATTCATAGGCCCTAATTTGACTGCGTCCAACATTGAGAGGATGTTTGTTTGATGTTACAGAACTTTATACCACGAATTTGGTATAAGGTCATTTTTGCTCTCTTCATACAAGTTTTGTGATATTACTACTGCACCCACGTTTATCAAAGTGTTTTGCTATTTACAGAAAACATTGTGTGGAAAGATATAACGTGTTTGATTTTCTGAGGGAAGTTGTGAGTAAGGTGCCTGACTATGGTCATTCGCAAGGGCAAGGGCAAGGCCATGGTGATGTTACCATGGATGATCGCAGCATCTCCAAGAGAAGGTTTGATTTTTTGGGTTCCATATGTTTCCAGTTATTTATTGGTAAGTCTGTGCTAAGCTGATGTGAGATGGTTTATCAATACAGGAAGCCCATCAGTGACGAAGTGAATGACAGCGACGAAGAATATAAGAAGAGCAAAACGGTAAGCACATGTTCTTCTTGGGATATCATGCTCCATCATTCATTTCCTTACATTCGTTGAATATATTGGTATGGTGCTAATCACTGCAGCAAGAGATGGGGAATGCTAAGCCCAGTGGCAGGGGTGGTAGAGGAAGAGGGCGGGGAAGAGGTCGTGGTGGACGAGCTGCAAGAGCAGCCGAAAGAGAGGGACTCAACCGCGACATGGAACTAGAAACCGCCATAGCGGGACAGCCACCTCCAGAAGACAGTATTAAGATGCATCCATCAGAGTCATCACCACAAGAGAATGAGAAGAAAGACGTTGATGTCTCAGCAGCATCTAACGAAGACACCAAGCAACACCTTCAAAGTCCAAAAGAAGGCATCGACTTTGATCTCAACTCTGAATCTCTTGACCTAAATGAGACCAAACTGGCACCAGCCACAGGCACAACAAGCAGCGTAGCCACAGCCCCAGAGGAATATTCGGGATGGCCTATGATGGATATTGGCAAATTGGATCCAGCACAGCTTGCCAGTCTGGGTAAGAAGATAGACGAGGATGAAGAAGATTATGACGAAGAAGGCTAAGGCATGGCAGTACCATAGGATATATAGAGTAGCAACGTTTAGCGGTTTGTTTAGAAAATGCTTCCTTCCTTCTGTCGTCAAAATCTTCGTCCTTGCTTCCATTTATTGTATGAACCAAAGATTGTATGCGCTTTATGAAACTTCTTAATTTATTATCCTGATATGTTATTTAAGGTTTTATGGTTTACATCATCAGAATTTTAGATATCTTACAGAGTTAAGTTCACAACACTCAGAAGTACATAAACAGAGTAGAGGGACTAGTCATGGTGTTGCTCCATGTGGTTGAGATGAAGATCACCTTCATGGTTCTTGTGAACTTCCACCTTGAACTTTTCCTCTTTGTCCCCCCTCTTCAACTTCAGAAGCATGTTGAATTTTGCAGTCTCGCCAGTTACCTGCAGTCCCATGTTTTGTAATAATGAATTCATTAATCAGGCAATCACAAGGACTCAGGCTCTAGTATCATAACCAAGGAGAACCAATGTGTTGCTTAGAATCTTTGCTACTTCTAAATGCCAATTTGATATTCATTCAGTTACACTTATTTCGTTCTCTTTACAAACAACTATCTAAGATGAATTCTTAGCAAAACATTGTCAAACACTAACAAGTTCCGTATTGAAATCAATGAGTAAAACTTGTGGAATTAAGGGTGAAGATGAGTGAAACAAAGGCATACCTCAGCGTTAGCATGGACAACCTCCTGAAGTTCGTAGGGGAACAAGGAGTTAGACCTCTGCTGGATGGTCTTGACAGCATGCTCAGCAACGTGCTGCACTTCAGGATCATCTCCTGGAACTTCCCTCGATCCCGATCCATGTTCATCTGATCCATAATACCCAAATTTCATAAACAAACTCTTTCTCAACCATAATCTCTGCCTTTCCTACATATCTATATCCGGTGACATCATAAAGTCCTAATCAAGTAACTAACTAACTAGTCATATTCATACCTTTCTTGCAGCCAAGATCAGAGGGAGTAATGTTACTGGCAGGCTTGAACTCCTGTAACTCCTTGAAGTTCAACCACGGCTTCACCCACACTTTAGCTTCGTAAAGCTTCTTCTCACCAGCCTCGAGGATCTCGAGAGTCAGGTGATGCAGAGTTCCGGCAACAACTTGTTCTTTCGCCTTCACCACTCTCGCAAACTCAAGAAGTGCATTCTACGACGGTAAAAAAAATAAAATAATAAAGATCATCCCAACAAATCAATCGATCGCACAACATAAACGCATCCATCAATCAAACAAACAATTACTGTTAACTGAAATTGAGGGATCAAGAGAAAAAAAACTCGGGACAAAATTACTCTATTCTCCTTCCGGATCAAAGACTATAACAGCATAAAACACACACATATCGAGACGAGACGAGAAAAGAGATGTGAAAATCGAAAGATGATGAGAGAGAGAGAGAGAGAGAGATATGGAACCTCTTTCTTGTTATGCTCATCGACAGCGAAACGAGCGAGGCTCTCGACCTCACCACTGTTCTGATTGGAAGGGACATCGCGAACGCCGCCGAGTAAAGCCATGTCGTCGTTACAAAAGCCTAAATCACTGGCGATCAAAGAGGATATGAACAAGGGGAGAGAGACAACGATGAAGAAGAAGAGTAAGAAGAAACGGCTTCTCATTATTCGCAACCTTTATTTGGGGGGTCGGTGCTTTGTATTTTTAGATATTTTTCGTTTGTTCAGTCGTCGACATGTCAATTCGTGAACGCTTGGAATTTATCCACTACAGTTAATCCGCCGTGTACCGGATAAAAATGTGTTCAAATTGGTTTGATACTGGTTTACTTGGTATTGTTTTAATTTTACTTCAATTATAATGAAAATACTTTTACTACTCATTTGATTGGGGATGCACATGTATGAAAAGAGTATCGATTTGAGTTTTAAGATTGGTTTGATTCGGCCTCAATCGGCGGTTAAGCCACTCAAATATCAGGGAGAAACCCATACCGCCTAGCTTTTACACTCGAAAATGATGCTGGAGAGAGTGGCACGTTATACGAAAACGTGTCGGCAGAGTCGCAAAGAAATTGTCAAACACACCTTTACTTGTAATCGAAGTATATCTATACACTTTTTTGTCTATGCAATCTCATCTACCAGAGCCCATTAACGGCCCATCACAGATAACAAAATCGCAACAACATTAACGTGCATAGAGTTTTTTTTTTTTGGTCGCAATATCGAAGGATTCCTATATAATAGTATTACGGAAGCAAACAACTTCTTTGTTGTAGACTTAGATTTTAACCCGCGTGATCACTTTTTCTAAAACAAAAATATTTTTAAGTTTTTATTTGTTAATTTTGTTTGTTTTATTTAGTACTTGAAATCATATAATTATATGTGATTGTTAATTTTATGATTTAACCCGTGGTATACCATGATTCTTTTATATATATAAGTGTCATTTTCACTGTTTTAATTTTGTATATATATATGTGAGTAAGATTGAGTTATTATGCTCTATATTATTATTGTAACCGGTTAATATACACCAATATATAAAACATAATATTATTATTCATGGAAACTATAAGAATGTTATTTGATGTATGTGTATATATAAATCTATACTAATAAAAAGTAGAAGCTATAAGCTCCTAAAGGCGTCTACCTAGGATTTTAAACCACCAATAGGGATTTGACATATCACTAATTAACTTTTTAAAAATTTCCAGAATTTTCTATATTAAGAATTATCTTAAACAACCTATCAGGATTTGACATGTCATTCATTAACATTTTTTAAATTTCCAAAATTTTTTTGAAAAAGAAAAATCTATACTAATAAAAAGTATGAGCTATAAGCTCTTAAAGGCGTCCACCTAGGATTTTAAACCACCAATAGGGATTTGACATATCACTAATTAACTTTTTAAAAATTTCTAGAATTTTCTATATTAAGAATTATTTTAAACAACCTATCAGGATTTGACATGTCATTCATTAACATTTTTTAAATTTCCAGAATTTTTTAGAAAAAGGAAAATTTTAAATTAATGAAAATAAAAGAACTATGTACAATATCCCACATCGGCTAGAAATTTTTTACACAATGGTTCAGAACCAGTATAAATAATATTAATATGCTTCCAACAACGAATGAGCAAGAAAGCTTGATTTATCAGGCATCCAAATTTAAAAGTATATTTGGTTTGATCCAGTTTTTTATTTGATCAAACTAAAACTTTAAAAAGTTTCAAAAAATATATTATAATATTTAAAAATTTTAAAAGTTTTAATATTATAAATATTGAAACTTTTAAAAGTTCTTAGCTTTTAAAAAGTTTTTAAATATTATAATTTTTAAATTTTAAAAGTTTAAAATATTATAAATATTGAAACTTTTTAAAAGTTTAAATATTATAAATATTGAAACTTTTAAAAGTTCTTAGCTTTTAAAAAGTTTTTAAATATTATAATTTTTAAATTTTAAAAGTTTAAAATATTATAAATATTGGAACTTTTTAAAAGTTTCAAATTTTATATTTCGAAACCTTTTAAAAGTTTAAAATATTATAAATATTTATGTAAAATATAAATTATCTTATTTATCTATGTTTGTGCTTTTTATTTCTGATGAGCTGTAAAACATATTTTTGTGTATGATTTTATAGATAAGTTGATATTTTTTCATTAATTTTTATTTTTTTATCTTATTTTTTATTTTTATGAGAAAAAATGATTTTGTTCTTGGAGTTTGATGGATTAACAAGTTGTGTGGTAGTCTAAAAAAAAGGTTTTTTAGTGGAAGAATGTGAAGAAGTTGACGAGGATGAAGAAAAAAAAGAGTATAGCGAAGAACCAGACAGTAAAAATAATGATGACGATTACCACAAAATTTGACAATAGAAATGACAAGAAAGAATATGAAGAATAAGAAAACATTGAATAAAAAACACGAAAGCATAGGTGGTAGCGATCAATTAAATATGAAAACGAGTTAAATTCATGATGATAAAATTGTTTTGTTTTTTTGGTGGTCAAAGAAATGGTTTAGGATATGTGAGGCCATCAGTTTAATTCGCCTCACCTGGATGTTAAGTTAAATTCATGTTTTTTTTTATCAGATTTGATTTTATAACACAACTGATTTTTATATTTCAAAAAATTGTGTATCTGAAATTTAACCTTTTCCTTAATACTAATTTAAATTCTTTATAAGATAATATTTTACTACCGTCATCAATCATATATAGTTTTCATCAAAATATATCAAATATATTCATGCTACGCGTGGGTTCAAAACCTAGTGTATATATAAACTTATATTTATGGGGCTTTTTAATTATTTGTATTTCTAAAAAACCCTATATTAATTTACTGTCTAATACCACTAATTCCAAAACTTAATACTTTCATATAAATAAAATGTTCACTAATAATAGTTGTATCATTGTATTGAATTGATTGAATAACAAAAAAAGAGTTGACCAAAACCAAACTTCAAAATCTAGTGATGTATGAGAAATAAAATAAAATACACAAAGAAACAAATAATCAAACTTCAACTCCAAAACATGTACCGCGGGTTAACACCCTTCAGCTTCTTGTCTGTATTCATCCATTTAGAAAGATGATACCGTTTGAGCTTTGATTATTATCCTCACCATGTTTGATTTTAAGAGTAATAACTTACTAATCATCCCTCATTTCAAAATTGAGCTTTTTAGTTGGCTTTTTCGCTTCAAGCATCTCTTCTCCCCGATGTTTACGACTTGACTAATCAAGTCTAGAAATAAAAAATTATATTATTAGTTGTAAACGATAATTTGGCTAGTAAATAGTAATATAGATCTGCACTGTTACAGTTTTTGATCAAATATACTTACCAGTCAACATGTTTTAGATCATCACTCATAAGTATGGATCTTCACACCCTAAAGTAAAAAAATTATAAACAAACAACATTAGAGACGACGACAAAATGTAAATATGAGAAGTAATAGTATGACATGGTTACAGGAAATAAGAAGAACTAGGAAAGAAAAGAAAACCTTTTTTGCAGCCAAACTGAACATCATATCTATTAGAAAGACAAATGTAGTAGCCATTGGAGTAATTTAATTTGTTTGCTTTTGCTATAGAGAAACAGTTTATTGTGTTTGGTGAACTTATATGATGCGAGTTAGACTATTTATAGTTATTTCATTATTTGAGAAGATTGTAGGGTTTAGGGCTTTCCTTAATCAGTTATCGAAATTCTTGAAGAGCACGTAAAAAGTATCTTCGACATATTAAAATTTTGGAAAAGTTTGAATATAATTTAGAAATTAGTAAATGAAATATGCTAGTAGTTATGAGTGTGAGTGTATATTACCAATTGTATAATCGAAGAAAATATCCTTGAAGCTATAGTATATCATTCCCGATTTTTATGTTAGTTTAGTTGTTCTAGTTTAACTTTTTTTTCCCAGAGAAATCTCAATTAAACATATTGACATAACTGCCATCTAAATATAAGGGAAGATACAATTAAGTGAAGATACAAAATTTAGAATTCTCTGCGTAATAAATTATTAAATCAATTTTGATTTCACTTGTTAATGTCATTTTCCTTTTTTTCCAGAAAAATCTTACTAAAAGAGATTAACTATTCATATATATATATATATATATATATATATCGAAATATAAGGAAATATATCGTTTAATGAAGATCCAAGTTGGCGACAAAAGAAAATAAAATAAATGAAGATCCACAATTGCAAATTTTGGTATATTTAGTAACCAAAATTTTTAGGGATTAACTTTGTAAATAAATACTAATAAAAGGGTAGAATCCAAAATTTAAAAAATGTATATATAGATTAATTGAGTTAAGGGGGAGGTATTGGTTTATGATTTAGAAAGAATTTTAATGACTTTATGTTCTTGCTGATTGTTAGAATCATAGAAAATTGAAAGTTAAAAATGAAGGATTCTAAGAGATTGTTTAGGAAGTTTTTTAAAATCTTGATGATTTGTTTTTTCTAATCTTGTAAAATCTTTCTATTTGATGAAAGAGTTTTCATGACTTTTGTTATGAAGGAAATGATATAAAATCCTAAACCAATAACATAAAATTTGAATTCATTAACAATCCAAGATTCTTTTGTTTTACTTGAATAACATAAAACTTTTCATGACTTTATAAAACTCTTAATCCAATAACACTAGATTTATCAAGATTTTAGATAACTTTTTACAAATCCACAACCAATAACACCAAATTTTTAAAGAGTTTTTAAAAGTCTTGATTGAATAACAACATATTTTACCTAACTTTTAAAGTCATTAAAATTCTTTTTAAATCCTAAACCAATACCTCCCCATAAGTAGAACTGTTTATTTTAGGAAAATCTGTAGGGGTTAATTAAGTAGAAATATTATTTTAGGAAAATCTATAAGGGTTAATATTGCAAATAAACAAATTAAATAAGATAAACTTCAAGGGCATAAACCAAAATGTACTTCAAAAATGTTAATATAGATATATTTCATAAGACTATATAATAGTTATAAGTTATTAAATTATATTATTATTTGATTTATTAGTTGGTTACAAAATATGTTATATTGGTTATAACTATTAATTATATTTAGATTTAGGATATTCTTACAAAGGATATTCCAAAGAATAAAATAAATCTTCAAAAAATATATTTACATAAAGCAAAAAAATCTCATAAATTAATTACTCTTAAGCGTGATTTCCGATTATGCAACCAAAATAAAATATTACCTAACACCTATATCCAAACTTTTAATATAAATCATTGACATTTCCATTCACGGGAATACACTATATTCATACAAAAAAAACATTATTTGTATAGTCTGGATTTACAGGTAAAAGGAAAGTATATTAATAAAATTAATACATTAATAATTTAAGTATATTATTTGTATATTCTAAATTTACGGGTTCACTTGATTATTGATAATCGAGATTTACAGGTTCTCTTGATTATTTTAAGTGTATTATTACTAATAACAAGGAATCTTGAACACAAACCATAATATCTACAGAAATTTTACATTAATCATTCACACTATTATTAACCAATTAATTCGAAAAAATAATACCACTTTAAGGAATAAAATATATGAACAAATTTAACAATATAAACAAACATTTTACAAAATTTTCCAAATTAACAATTGCAAGTGATATATGAATTTACATGTAATGAATTATATGATGAATTGAGTTATGATCTTTATAACAGACGACGGGCTAAATGTAAAATGTTAAAATTATATGATAAGATTTTCTAAAAATTAATTAAAAAATATAAAAAATTATTTTAATATACAAAATATATACCTAATTTTTGTATAAAATAAAGTGCTATTGCACGGTACTCATCTAATAATTAATAATTAAGTTACAAGTCACGAGAGTTGCAACTTGCAAGAAATCGCTCCCCTTTGAAAATGTGAGAAAATGCCAAAACTGCTGAAACATACATAAAACGTGCTGATAATGGTATATATCTTAGATTAGATGTCGTTTTGCACCAAAAAAATAAAAAAGACTAGATGTCGTCAGTGTTGTGCCGACACCATAGGATGAGTTTTAAATATGTGATTGAGTTATAAGTTTTGTTTTGATATGATATGCAATTGTAGAAAATAGATAATACTAAAAAAAAGTAAAGATAAAATTGTTTTCAAAACGTTCATTTACTTATTTTAGGGTTCTTGTTCTTCTTACATATTCTTTGTTTTTAATATATATATATATATATTTTTTCAATCATTGGGTCACAATTGACCAATCCATTAGCCAAATTTCTACATTCGTATGAAGCGGGATTCGATTTTGTTGTGATGGTGCCTTCTATAAATGGACTTAACTTCTGTCACTGCACTAAGGTCACTTTACTGTTTTTAATATCTTATGATTACTATAGTGTATATTCCCATGATATATTAATTAAGACAAGTTTTTCATAATATTTTTTTCCATCCAAGTTTTTCATAAGAATAGAATTTCTATTGAAATTAATGTTCCTTAAAAAAACACACCAATCTAATTAAATATATATTATCAGCGTATATTTTTTCCTGTAAAATGTGGCCTTGTATTTTATTTTTTAAATGTGTCGCCTACCTTGGGCAATTGTCCTTTTCCTAAGAGGCGCAAGGCTCTGAATGCTGTCAAACAATTATTTACAAGTAAATGAAGTAATTTGTCCCCTCTAGGGAATGTGAGGAACTATTTTGGTAGGGATTTTAAGGATGGGACTTGGGAATCCCACTTGCAATAATAAAGCCAATAACTTTGGCTGAGCTTTGGGACTCCAAAATTGAAAAACGAAGAAGGGGAGAAAAAAACGATGAAGACAAAAGAAACGGTTCCACAATTGGTTCAGTGCTGTTTTGTCATCAAAATGTCTATCTAACGGTTGTTGTTGTTCCATCTCAGCTCCACAATTGGTTCGATGTTGGTTTTGTTGGTACAATGTTAATAATTGTAGTTCTAATTAAATTACATGTGTGAAAATATTTTCGGAAGTACTGTAGAGAAATTTAAGTTTAGGTTTTGGTAGGATGCGTCTGTGATTTGTGTTAAAATAGATTAGATAGCTTGGTGGAACAGAGCAAGATGAACTGAATAATTCAATTAATCTAAAAGTGATGAGTCTTATAAAGACTTTACAAAAACTAGAATCCCGAAACAAAATGCAACCGAAACAAACTCTAGCTCGTGTCCTACAAACCAGGACAATGACTTATTCAACTTGGAAACATTCAAGCTAAACCCAAAACACGTTTTATTCTTCAATTCTTCCCCTAAACTGGAACGTCTCCTTCCAATTTACTCTTTCTCACAGCACACTCCCATTCTTCTCCTTAGCTTCTCGAACACATCAAGTTTGACAGCCTTGGTCATGATATCCGACAATTGATCTTGAGTAGAACAGTAATCCAACTTTATGACTCCATCATTCACCAATTCACGCAAGAAATGAAACATTACATGAATGTGTTTGCTCCTTCCATGTAGTACATGATTCTTGCACAATTTGATGGTAGAATTGTACCCTCTCCTTGAACAGAACCAATTTCTTCAAGTATGTTCGTAAGCCACACTGCCTGACACGCCCCATAAGCTGCTGCAACGAACTCAGCTTCAGTAGTTGACAAAGTCACTATTGACTGCTTCTTTGATGCCCACGAAATTGCTCCTCCTCCAAGCATGAAAACATAATCGGAAGTACTCTTCTGATCATCTATATCTCCTGCATAATCACTGTCCACAAACCCGACAAGCTCCTTCCCTTCCCCTTGCTTGTATCTGATGTCGTATTCAGTGGTTCCTTGGACATACCTCAAGATTCTTTTTGCAGCCAACATATGAGCCTCATTGGGATTCTCCATGTAGCGACTAACTAGATTTACCGAGTATATCACATCTGGTATAATTGCTGTCAAATACCTTAAACTTCGTACAAGTTGTTTGAACATCGTGGGATCAACAACTTCTCCAGCTCCCACTCTTGACAATTTGTGACCAGGTACGATAGGATTTTTAACTGCATTGCAGTTCTCCATGACGTACTTCATCAGTCTGCATACTTTTGCTAGCTGATGAAAATCCCTCTCTCATCTTGAACAACTTCAACCCCCAAAAAATACTTCATCCTTCCAAGGTTTGTCATCGAGAACTCCAACATCATCGACTTTTTGAACTCTTCCAACATTGAGAGCGAGCTGCCTGTATAAATCAAATCATCCACATACAGACTTACAATGAGGATGTCGTCTCCGTTCTTCTTCACGAACAGTGTGTGTTCATAGTAAGCTTTCTCGAACTTCTCCTTCTGAAAATAGCCTTCAATGCGGCTGTACCAGGCTCTCGGTGCCTGTTTAAGCATGTACAATGTCGTCCTCAGTTTGTAGACCTTGTTGGACTCTTCCTCAACTACGAATCCCTTTGGCTGCTCTACATAGACCTCCTCATCCAACTCTCCATGTAAAAATACACTTTTCACATCAAGTTGGAACACTCTCCAATTGTTTTTTGCAGCCAAAGAGAGGATCGATCTGATTGTGTCCCATCTGGCAACTGGCGCAAAGACTTCATGAAAGTCCACTCCATACTTCTGATGATATCCTTTTGCTACCAGCCGTACCTTGAACTTGTCCACTTCTCCTCTCTCGTTAAACTTGGTTTTATACACCCACTTGACTCCAATCACTTTAGCTTCCAGTGGCAACTCTACCAGCTCCTAAGTGTTGTTGTCCTCAATGGCTTTGATCTCAGCCTCCATGGCTTTTCTCCACACATCATGCTGCACTGCATCCTCGAAGCGATCCGGATCTGCAGACGCAATAACCAAGGCGTAAATGTCATCATCTTCTTCTGAGATCAGAAAACCTGCATTTCCTGCGCTGTCACCAACATAGTAATCTTTCATCCAAACAGGCGTTTGGCGATTTCTTTTTCCTCCAGGAACTGCAGGTACTTGATTGGAGCTGATCTGTTGAGTCTCTTCTTCTTCTCCACCTCCTTCCTCATCATGTTCTGGTGAATTTGGTGCTGCAGCTTCATTTGCGTTTTCTGCTTCTGTATTCGCTTCTCCATCTATTTCTGTTACCTCCTCATCAAAAGCTAGTTCTATAGACTGGAGATCATCATCCCAATTCCAGCCTATGGTTTCATCAAAGTGCACATCCCTACTTATCACAATCTTTTTCGTTGTAGGATTGTACAGCCGATACGCCTTTGATTATTTGCTCAGTCCGAACATCACACATTTGACGCTCTTTTCGTCTAGCTTGATTCTTCTCTCATACGGCACCAAAGCAGACGCCACACATCCAAAGATCTTTAGGTGCCCCACCGATGGTTTATGTTGGCTCCACTTCTCTTCGGGTGTGATGTCTCCTAATGCAGCAGATGGACATATGTTTAGAATATGAACCGCATACGGAACAGCCTCCGCCCAAAACCTTCTTGGTACCGACATTTCCAGCAACATACACCTTGTCATGTTCATGATACTTCTATTCTTCCTCTCTACAACACCATTTTGTTGTGGTGTGTATGCAGCAGTGAGTTGGCGCTTGATTCCACTCTCCTTGCAGTAGTATTCAAACGCCTTAGAATTGAACTCTCCTCCTCTGTCTGTTCTCAAACATACCAAAGCTAGTCCCAATTCTCTCTCAGCTTCTGCTTTAAACTCCTTGAAGGTCTGCAAAACTTCTGATTTTTTTGACAGCAAAAATGTCCAACATTTCCTGATGTAGTCATCAATGAAGTTGATAATGTACCTCTTCCCACTCTCTGACACCGGAGAGATGGGTCCCCATATGTCGATGCGTACCAACTGCAGAGCTCGTGATGCTCTCCACTCACTCCTCTTTGGAATGCTATCACGGTTCTGTTTTCCCTTAAGATATACGTCACAGGTGGCCTCTGCTTCTTCTAGACTTGCAACTGGCAGCTCATTGACCATCTTTTTCTCAGCTAGATTCTTCAGACCCCTGTAGTTGAGATGTCCAAATCTCTTGTGCCACAATTGTTCTGCTTTTTCGATCACTTGCAGACATTTGCTCCCCTCCACTTCTTTTGTTTTTCTTACTGCAGCACGAATCACAAACATCCGATTTTTGGTCATGTTTGAATACATTACCAACCTCTTTTGCTCCTTGTGCCAGACCTCACACGCATCATTTTCAATGATTACTCGCAGCCCCTTTTGTTGTAACTGACCCAGACTAAACATGTTGTTTTTTAGACCAGGCACAAAGTAAACCGATGTGATCACTCTGATGGTGCCATTGATCTCCAAGCGCAAGCTTCCCTTTCCCTCCACCATCATTCTTCGATCATCACCAAGTCTGACATTTTGGCGAAAATTGTCATCAAACTCAACTAAGCACTCCTTTGTGCCGCACATATGATTGATGCATCCTGAGTCTAAGAACCAGACATGCTCCTCTTCTCCCTTCTCAATGTCGACATATGACATTAACACCATTTCTTCTTCCATTTCTGCATAATTAGCTTCTTTGTCCCAGTCTGGACACTTGTATTTGTAATGCCCCATTTTGTGGCATTTGTAACACTCTACCATCTCCTTCGAGGTGTTTCCACATCCCCTACCTTGGTAACCACCTCGACCTCGTCCTCGGTTTGGAGAGCTTCCTCTACCTCTACCTCCGCCATAAGTAGGCCTCCATTGACCTTCTACATTCAAGGCATGCTCCTCTCCTCTATGTTTGCTTAAATTCTGCTCATGCACCATCAACGAGCTTTGCAGTCCATCCACTGACATCATCTTGATGTCATTTGATTCTTCGATGGCACATACTACGTATGTGAACTTCTCCACCAGAGTTCGTAGGATCTTCTTCACCACCTTTGAATATGGCATGTCTTCTCCCAAATTTCTCATGTTGTTGGCAACCTCCATTTCTCTTGAGAAATAGCTGTCAATGGTCTCACCATTCTTCATCTCAAGGATCTCAAACTCTCTGCGCAACCTCTGCAATTGTGCGCTTTGAACCCTGTCATTCCCTTGAAACTTCCGCTTCATCGACTCCCACAAATCCTTGGATGTCTCCTTTTTTGTGATTGTTTTTAGGATGGTCTTGTCGATGGATGCAAACAGGTAGTTCTTTACCTTGTGATCTATGACGGTCTTCTCCGCAATCTCCGTTCTCTGTGGTCCGGTAAGGATCACATTCCTCCCCTGCCGTGGAATCCCAGTCTCAATGAGATCCCACCACTCCTTGGATTTGAGCAGATTCTCCATGAGCATCGCCCAGTGTTCGTAGTCCCCATCGAACTTAGGTACGATCAATGCGTCCTTCTCACTCATTCTCTCTGTGTTTGTTTTGATTAAGAAAGGCTCTGATACCACTTGTTAAAACAAATGAGATAACTTTGTGGAACAGAGCAAGATGAACTGAATAATTCAATTAATCTGAAAGGGATGAGTCTTATAAAGACTTTACAAAAACTAGAACCTCGAAACAAACTCTAGCTCATGTCCTACAAACCAGGACAACGACTTATTCAACTTGAAAACATTCAAACTAAACCCAGAACACGTTTTATTCTTCAATTTGGCCTCCATTAGTAAATTGTAAAAAGGATGATTGTCTATAAAATAAATTAATATTGTAGACACCTTTTTATTTTTTCATCTTCCTATAGATATTAATATTCTTTTTTATAAGACAATCACATTAAACTAGTAATTATAAAAATTGTTTAAGACACTCATATTGAGTATTATCAATAAAAGATGCTACAGTCAAAAGACCTTTTGAATCTCATCTACCAAATTCCATTCCAGCTCTCATAATTCAAAATCTCAAATATATAAAAGAAGCGAGAATATAAAAAAAGTTTTATTTAGATTGATATTTCCTTGTATACAAAGCTAACTTTATATAAAAGAGATTTTTTTATTTTGATATTCCCTTGGATACATGGTTAACTTTATATAGAAGAGTCTTTATTTAGTTTGATATTAGCTTACTGTTTGGATACAAAGCTGCATAATGATCCTCTCTCCTCCTTAAAAAGCAGCATCGAGGGTGACCTCCTTAACAAAGGGCTGTTGGTTGTAGCAATCAAGGTGTAGTCCAGGATCAATCCTCAACATGTCACAGTACCTCTCATAATACTGGATACGATACTTGACGATCGGGTTTGTGCCAATTCCACACTCATGTCCGCCGTTAATAATATTTGTAATCACTCCGTAACCCGGAGATCTATTCGCGTCATAGTCGACTCTAGAAGGGTTCCACTGACCGGTGATCACGGCGTGGCACGACGGTTTGGGAGGCTGAGCAGTCATCCAGAACCAAATCGCGGTTTTGAAAGCGATCACTGTGTCATTAACCACGATGTTTGGGTTGTTGAGTAAGTCAACTCCTATGTCTCTCCCGCATGGACCGTAATTGTAGTTCCCCAACAGCTGCATCGGTCCTCTTCCGTAGTAGCTTTCGCCAGTTGCGCATGGCCATGTGACATTCTGTGTCGCGTCACAGTAGTCTGAAGTAGGATTCACTTGTTCCTTGTAACAGTATCCCCATGAATAGGGTCCGTCCGGTGCTCTACCTACGTACACGTATAACCGTCCATTTTATCAATATAATATGTTTGGCGACAAAATTTTTATTTATATATATTGTCACAACTCTAAAATTAATATAGCCATACGTACGTTTGAGTTTACATGGTTTCTTTTAAGACATTTAATAAATAAATAAAAAATTTGATGCAAACTCAAACGTATAAACTGCGTTTCAAACAATCGAAAGTTGAATATTGGTGATTAATTATTACCTGTGGTTTCTTGGGAAGTCTGCCCGAAGAAGGCGGCGATCTCCTTCTTCCTTGCGTCTGTGTCTCCGGTGGTGCCAAATTCAGGGAAGGACTTTGCAGCAGTGATAAAGGCGTCGTAAGTGTAGAAACCTCTAGCAGGGCATAGAAAATGGTTCCTATGCAAAAGCATATCTTCGAACAGAGATTTTGTAATGATGTCCGATAGATCGCCGCTGCTGGGTCCAGAAGGAGGCCAGCAATTGCTTTGGCAGCCAGGCTGCTTACAATAATCTTCGGTGGTACCGCAATATCCGTAATGGCTGCAGCACATATCGTTGGGGCAGAGCGCTCCGTCGGCGTCCTTACCACATTGTTTGACTAAGGAAAATGACAAGAGAAAGTGAGAAGATGAGATAGAAAAATTTATAGATTTTCATATATTTTACTCAAAATTATATGGATTTCATTTTTTAGGCAAGGTTTTGAAGCAGGTGAGGTAATAATTTAAGTACGTGTTTTGTAGGCATCCAATAATTTATCTATGTTTATAAGATATAACTACATCGTATGATTACCTTCAGGTATAGGAGGAGGATTGTCGTGAGGCCAGCAATTGCTTTGGCAGCCAGGCTTCTTACAATAATCTTCGGTGGTACCGCATATCCGTAATGGCTGCAGCACATATCGTCGGGGCAGAGTGCTCCGTCGGCCTCCTTAACACATAGCTTGGCCGAGGAAAATGATAAGAGAAGTGAGAAGATGAGGAAGATCAAAAGATAAGTCTTCATTTTGCTTTTAGTTTTATGGTTTTCATTTTGTAGGCATAGAAGGGGTGTATATATAGTAGTTTTACAAGATGCAACGTATGAGTGTTAAATCGCAAAATTTTATAATTTTTCCATTGCTAGATAATATGTGTGGAGTGATATGCTCAAATTAAATCCTAGAGCTACTCTCTCAAATTAAGAAATCACTGTAGTACTTAGGGTTCGAATTCCACAATGACTCAAGACTACACAATAAACTATAGAGTTTTATAATTAAGCCAAACAAATTAATTTGAATTAAAATAAACAATGCAAAAATTAAACAAACAGCAGTAAAAAAAATGTCTTTATTTCTCACACAAATTAAAATATCACACAAATTAATTGAATAATAATTAGATATGTCATCATTTCTTACACAAATTAAAATATCACTATTAAAACTAATTAAATAATTACATACAATATTAAAGCAAAATTTTACTAAAATTTAATTACAAATATACAAGTCAAAATTATATTGATTTTTTAAAAATCATTATAAGTAAAATATTCTAAAAAGCAATAAAAACATATCAATTAATATAAAGATAATAAAAATAAAGAACATATAACTTATTAACATCTATACTATTAATCGGGAACACATATAACGCCTCTATACCAAAACCAAAAAGAAAGGAAGAATAAAGAAATAAAAAAGACAAGAGCAATTTGATAACTTTCCATAGCCAAAGCACGCGGATCTTAGGCACCCGGTTCAATCATATTCGGATCCGGATTAATGGAGGGCGCTTTGCCAATCTACTCCTGTAGCCAATCATTTTTTTTTCATAAAATTAAAGATAAACAACATAAATTTAGGAAATAAGTTTATAATAAAACCATTCAAAAAGGTGGAGCGAGTAACCAAAAAAACTTATTTCATCATTAAATTTATATTTGATATCGAATATGTGATTTCAAGATTAATAAAAAGTATAAATATATATGCACATTTGTCTATGCAATATTGCAAATCATCTACAAAGCCCACTTAGAGGCCCACGGGAAATTTCATACAATTATTACTTTATTATACTCTCCATGTTCTATTTTTTTTTTTAATTTACAAGCACAAAGTTTAATTATTAAATTAATTATATTTTTTTATCTTTCTATTGCATTGAAAACATAATTTGTATTTATTTAATTAGAATTAATCAACAATTAAGAGAAATCCTGCAGAATATTAAAAGTCATAAACCATCAAATTAAACTAAATATAGCATGAAATCTTGACAAAAAAAATTCTTAAACAACTTTTGTAGTGGAAGAAAGGGAATACTGTAACTTCTTGGACAGAGTTTTTTATTTGTCTGATATATAACTGTTTTGATACAAAGCTGTATTTTTCTTTTTTAATAGCAGCGCTATTCAATCACGGTAATCAAAGATGCATAACTATTAAATAGCAGCGTCGAGGAGGCCGTTTACAAAGGACCTTTGGTTGTAACAATCAAGGTTACCTCCAGGATTAACCCCAAATATGTTACAATACCTCTGATAAAACCCTATACGATCCGCTACCCTCCCGTCTTGACCACGTCCGCACTCCAATCCACCGTTAATGATGTTCGTAATCACTCCATACCCTGGTAATCTCCCGGCCGCACGGTCAGCGTCTGACGGCTGCCATTGGCCGGCTATAACGGCGTGGCACGATGGTTTGGGAGGCTGAGCGGTCATCCAGAACCAAATCGCGGCTTTGAAAGCGATCACTGCGTCGTTGGCTACGAGGTCAGGGTTGTTGAGTAAGTCAACTCCTATGGCTCTTCCGCATTGACCGTAGTTGTAGTTCCACGTCAGCTGCATCGGTCCTCGTCCGTAGTAGCGTTTGTCTCGTGCGCATGGCCACGCGGCACTTGGTTCACAGTAGTTTGAAGGAGGATCACGTTCTTGCTTGAAACAGTAGCCCCATGAATATGGTCCGTCCGGTGCTGTTGGCCACCCACCTACACATGTAACCATCCTTTTCATCAATAAATATGGTCACAACTTTCCATTATTTAAGTATGTAATTTGGAAATTGGAATATTATCGTAACTCGTAAGTTTCTTGATTGATTACTTGCGTATAATTATGAATAGTGTGTAGATCTTTTCTCTTTATTAAAAAAAATGTGTGTAGATCTTTTCTAGATGAAATTGTTAATCAGTTACGTACCTGTGGTTTCGTGGGAAGTCTGGCCGAAGAAGGCGGCGACCTCCTTCTTCCTTGCGGCTGTGTCTCCAGTGGTGCCAAAGCCAGGGAAGGACTTTGCAGCGTTGATAAAGGCGTCGTAAGTGTAGAACCCTTTAGCAAGACAAGCAGCGTCGTTCCTATGCTTAAGCATATCTTCGAATTGAGATCTTGAAATGATGCCAGAAAGGTCGCCGGTGGGGCCAGGAGGAGTACCGCCGGGAGTGCACTGGCTTTGGCAGCCAGGCACCTTACAGTAAGGTTCAGTGTCACCGCACCATCCGAACTCACTGCAGCATAGACCGTTGGGACAGAGTGCTCCTCCGGCTTGACGACCACATTGCTCGGCTGATGAAAGTGATAAAAGAAGCGAGAAGAGGAGAAGGAGGAAAAGATTAGTCTTCATTTTCCTCGAAGTTTTATGGTTTTCTTTTTCCTTTCTTCTTTTTTTGTATGCATGAAGGATATATATAGTAGCTAATATCCAATATTCAATTAATGTGTGTTAAATCACGTCAAATTTTCTGATAGGTTATAGTTTGATATGTTTGTGGAGTATGGCTATGGGCAAGAAACAGTATTTGGTAGGTTTGTTTTTTTAAATTATATTCCTCTTCCGTCAATGTTGATTTGTTTTTGGGAATTATCCATGTTTATCCACAAGTTATAACTTTCTACGTATGAAAAACTATGCTAAATTTGGTAGAAGAACACCAGTGTTCGAAGACCGCAAGCATAACAAAGTACAATACTCTTTTTGAGATTTAATTCTGCATATGTGAGTACTAAAAAAAACACTTTGTAGATATATCTTAACTATAGTCACTATCGACGTGATGAATGGACATGTTGTAAGTTTGGGTGGTCGTCTGAAAATACGTTGCTCGAGTTGCGGACTAATTAAACGGTGATGTAAGTGTGCACTAATTTAATCACACACACAAACATAATCTCTATCAATTATTATTTTTTGATGTATATATACACAATGCTTGACTTTTTCTAAGACAGGTCACAGGAGTTGCAAGAATACTCAAGAATACGTATAACGTGGTGGAGACATGGAAATAGACGTGTCCAAATCTTTAACTATAAATGTTGGCAAAACAAAATTCAATTTCAATTATGAATACGAGGCGGCTGGTTCATGATTTGTCTAAAAGAAATCGAGACTTCGAGAATGAATAATAAGGTAACGTATAGCATTAATAATGACTCAAAACTATATTCATGGCATTGAAAATTTCCAACTACTCATGATGACTTTTTCTCTTCATTTCTTATTTTAATGGTTTAATCAAAAGTACCGTGTCATGGTTTTACAGACTGAAAAATCCGAAATCTCGACGAAACCTGCGTGCTCTTCTTATATATATAATTGACTGACTACTATAGATGATACTACACCTATACGTTGACTGAGTGAGTCTATAACACTGTGGGCTGCGTTGCAGTCACTTTCGGGTTAAACAATAAAATGTGATAGGCACAAATTTGACAATTAATCATAGAAGCAAATGAAGAACCAAATCTAGTTAGGGCAGTTGCATATGGTGACATGATGGCACTACAATAAATAATAGCATCCCACAAAATTATATCAAAGGTGACACACCCTTCAAGCAACAAACAATGTCTCATCCTGATTCTTAGAACCCAACAATCTCCACATATTGTATTACATGCAAATACAACTTGAACCCCCCGCTTATAGTGAATGCTTACCCTAGTCGCAATATAAATCTGACTAGGTATATTATTATTCTTTTCGATTTTCTGGTCACAATTCATAGCTAAAGAAACCTTTGCTATCCAACCAAAACAACTTACGTCAATACTTTTTTCTCTCTCTCCCGTCAGAAGTCGGCGAATGGATTGAATAAATGAGATATCGGATTTATACAATGAACTCTATTTTCTTTTCTGTTTTCACTGTTTCACATAGATCATAATCCTTAGTTACATGTTGCACTTGGACTTCTAGTCCGGTAAAAAGGTAATGTTTTTTGGGCAAAAAAGGTAATAGTTTTAGTAAGTACTACTACTGTTACGCCAATCCTATATTTGATATAATAAGGTTTTAATCAAAACGTAGATAATCCTCTCTCATGATTTTCGGTTTCAATTTTAATCGGGGTTTCGTTTCAGTCATTAATTAAGTTGATCTCAACCGTCCACGTGGATGAATGGAGGGAGCATCGAACGATTTGGATTTGTTCCGCTTTGAAGTCGGTTAATTAGTGTGATCATCTTTATATAAACAAACTCAGTCGTACGAAAGCAAACAAAACGGTACAACAACAATGGGAGGAGATAGAGATGCCAAGAGACAGAAGACGACGGAGATGGACAACAAGGTAGAGGAGAAGGTCGAGAAGACGGAGACGGCGAAGGTCGACAACAACAAGAATGAAGAATCAGCAGGATCCGTCGATTTCGAAGAACTACGTGACGATCTCTTCCGTGAAGCAGCAAAACTTGTCTCCGACGATCCCTCCACCAAAATCGCCATCTTCTTCACTCCTCCTTCTTCTTCTTCCCAGTCGGACGTATCTATGTACTCCTTGGGCCATCCCTCTGTCGATGGCGTTGTTAAAACTTTCCTAAAGGATGAAGAAGACGAGGATGATGCGGAGGAAGAGGATGATGATGATGCGGAGGAAGAAGATGGCTCGTCGCAAGGGTTTTGGTGGGAGGATAAGAAGCTACTCGAGTCGACGAATCCGGAAGAGTTACAAGCCGCGTATGATAGGATGGTGAGGCTGAGGGACCGTATGGTTCTCCAAATAGACGACGAAGCCAAATTGAAACTAGCTCATGATTCTGGGAATCAGCAGGAGGATCTTCTTCTTCCCAACGACAAAGAAGCTCAACCCAAACCCTAAGGCGGCTGATGCATTTCCAAGTCTACTTGCCCCGTAATTATAGCTTTTAAAAAAAAAATTATATTCGTAATAGGAGTTTCGATTCGAGATTAGGTTAATTTCTAATCATCTTATCGCTTGGTTTTTTTTTTTAACATCAATGAATCTTGTCTTATGGTTTCATTTTAACATCAATGAATCTTATCTTATGGTTTCATTTTAACATCAATGAATCTTATGGCTTCCAATTATCCATTGTTGTTTTCTATACATATATGCTTAAGAAACATAGAATTCGGAAATCATATTTTCATTCACATTAGAGAGGGATGTGAAAAGAAACAACGAGTATTGAATGTCTTTAGTTCTCTCTTAACACCAATGGTTCCTTTAAAAGGTTTGTGTCGGGTTTCACTTCAGCGTATGATGATGAGTTTTTAGCGCTACTCCTTCTCCATAAGCTTGTATTATTGCTGCTTTCTTCAACATTTGTGGGTGGTGTCTGGACGTGATGAAGACAAACTTGGACTGCATCATGTACTCTCACGTAGAACCATTCCCTGCCAATAAGCTCCACAATGCCTGATCTTGCCAGAATCAATAGAACCTCTTTGTTCGGGTTCGATATCGCAAGCTGGCTCCATTGACAAATATAATCAAGGTTTTTTTTTTTTTTTTTTTTTTCCAAATAAGGAACAAGAATGATGGTTTCAGGTTCGCACCTGAATGTCTCTTGTTTTATACTCCTCGTACAATTTTTTAATTGCTTCTACGGCGCTTGAGTCTATGTATGTGACAGCTGCGTTACATCCCAAAACCATTATCGATTAAGCATCTCCTATACGTAAGGTTCAAAAAACGTTGGACTTACGAGACAATTCCAGGATAACAAAGTATATCCTCTCCAAATCTGGCCCCTTGTTTGTGCGTTTGTCGATAGCTACTTCATATTCTCGTAGCCTGCAGTTTTGATACACGGTGTTGTTTTCTTAACTCACAAAAAAATGTGGATCATAACACAAGGCGCGATTCAGGAACCAAATGTCAATTTCACCTGTCCTTGATATAGCTTATGTTGGCAAAATATATGGGAGCATCGATTCGAACAATCACAATCCCGTTGTAAGTGTATGCTTCTGGATACTGCTTTATGTTTCTGTATACAGTGGTCCCTGGAAGACGCCCCAAGACAGCTGCCAACTCATTTGTGATGAAATTGTAATCAAGAAGATGAGTTTAAAGCCATTCCAAGAAACAAAACACTGAAATTTAGACAGAGACACATAAACTTATTTTACCGATATGAGGGTTTGCAGACTCGTGGATAACAAATGCAAGTGAAACACCAACCTGAAATTCCAAGCATTGCAACTCTGTGAGTCCTTAAAGAGCGTTGCACGGTTCATATAAATTATCTTACTTTTCAACTATCACTCCTTCATATAACAACGAGATATGATCTGCTGAAGAAATAAAGTTAAGTGAATCTGAACATACTCACACCAATGAGGACCCCAATCTCTATTCCAAAGAACAAAGTGGTGGTGCTAGTGATGGTCCAGAGAGTAAAATCTCTCTTGTCCACACGCCACAGAAAGATTGCCCCTTCATAGTCCACCTAATGGTAAGCCATCCAGAAAGAGTAAATGTGAATATTTATCGCTCAATAACCAACGGCAGCAGTACACATGCCAGATTCTTTCGGGTGGGTTGATTTGAACTTACCAAGCCACTAACTGCAGATATCACTATTGCTGCTAAAGCGCACTAAAAATTTGAGAAACAGGAAGGAGTTAGAAGCCATATTTCAGTTCAGTATTCTTCAGAGTTTCAGATTTTAAGAAATTTCATGTGAAGTAGAAGAAAAGATCCTAGATTTACCTGTGGTATATACTTAAACATTGGGGTCAAGAACAATAGAGAACATCCAATGATGGCTCCTGTTATAAGGCCTGATAGGCCAGTCTTAGCTTCACTTTCGCTATTCACCGCCGACCTAGAAAAGGATCCTATATATGATACATAAAGGAAAGCATTAGCAGATTCATCAAATTTAGGCTATAACTGAGAAGTTAATATCATCACTTATTTTTTGAAGTTATTAAGGAAAAAGAACACACATTACATTTACTGGTTATGGCTATGCTCATCTCAAGAGTTAAGATAAACATACCTGTAGTCGGATACGCAGAAAATAATGACCCAAATATATTTGCAACACCAAGACCAAACAACTGTCATGTTACGGGAGAAATAGTTAGAACTCTCAAGGACCATGAAATGTTGAGATTAAAAGAACCAAGTACAACAACAAGTTTTAAGGAATCAATTGGGCTAGTACTTAACTTTCGTTATTCTTATAGGGTTAATACCTCTGAATTTGAATCCAACTCGTATCTATTTCTTGCAGCGAGTGCTTTCGCAATGCCTACAGATTCCTGGATAAAAATCAAACTAGCACATCAGAAAACAGGAAACATGCGCAAACTGCAGCTAAACTAAATCAAGAAACTCGCTCTTTTGTTTCTCAAGAAGTCAGATTACTCCATGTCTTAAGCTATATCCATCCATTGACAATATTCATGATTTAGGTTCAGCTGCACTTCGCATAAGTCCACAAGGAAGAAGTTAGTGACGATGATGTCTCACCAAGATGGCAACACCAGTAATGAGAGCCGCTGTTGGAAGCAATAATTTTGCATGATCAAAACTGTTTGGGAATGAAAACTCTGGAAGGCCCTGAGGTATATCTCCCACCTGAGAAATCCTATAAACTTAGCAATTACTGCAAACACAACAACATATGAAGCTTCAATGAGGAAAAGTATAAGCATATTCGATTTTTTAGCAATCTGACCAGCGAGATGAAAGGTGGATGGAACACTTTTGCAATTGTTGTACCAAGAGCAAGCCCTGTGAGTGGTCCTGCTGCTCGTACAAACTGAAGTTCTTTCTTTGCTTTTCCCTGTAGTGAAACACAATGCCTTAGCATTATGAAAGTAAAGGAAAGCAGGAACTATCTTGCTAACACAGGGAAGAAAAAGGCTGGTACCACATGCTTCATTACTAAAAGGATGATAAGAATGGTAGATCCCAACAAGAAAGGTGGCCACTTAAACTGCAAAACAGAAAAATAGATAATATTATGCAAGTAGAGGTATGTTGAACCACAAAGAATTGCAACCCCAAAATGAATCTTCAGACCAATATCTCTAGTAAAATTGAGGAAGACGAAAAACGAAAATAACAGTCTAGATCAGACTGATACATACCAGTTTAAAGACATTAAGAAAAAAAGAACAGAGTATCTAAATGTCAGCTCAGACAAAGTTTCACCTGATCAGCTCCAGCAATAATACTCTCAATTAAAGGCACAATCTTGCTGCTCCGAGAAACGCTATATCCCAGGAAGTATTTTAATTGGGATAACCCAATCACAACAGCTGAAGCAGTTGTAAATCCAGATATGACTGAGTGACTTATGAAACGAGTAAGCCATCCAAGCCTGGAGTTGGACAAAAACAAACGAACGACTTGCTTGTTCTAACACACTACAATAAACACACGACTTTCTTGCACAAGTAAGCTATAGAAAGACTATATAATTACCTCAAGAACCCCATGATGCACTCAAATATTCCAACGAGAAGAGCCAACAAAATGGCAAGCTCAGTGTATAACTCTTCAGATGGATCAGCAATACCACTCAAGGCATTAGAAACTAGAAGGGATACTAATGCTACAGGTCCAACTGCAAGCTGACGGGATGAACCGAACACAGCATACACAAATACCGGCACAAACGAGGAGTCTGCATCAAAACAAGATTAATAACTAAAAGCAAAAGGTGGGAGTAGCTTTAGTATCACAATGATGACTTCATAAAAAGGGTTTGTATCACAATGAACTCACATAGACCGTATATTGGTTGAAGCCCAGCTAACCTTGCATACGACATTGCCTGCTCAAATCCATAAAAAAAAAAAAAAAAATCAAAAGTTATTATAGTTCCTGTGATTCAGGGCAAATAGAACCAACAAAACCAAAAAAAAAAGAAAACAGTTAGTATATGAAGCCATAGAGAATGCAGAAATAGAAAATTACCTGAGGAACAAGCATGATACCGACGGTGATACCAGCCATAAGATCAAGCTTAAAGTATTGTTGCCAACGGTAAGTCCGAATCCAAAGGAAGCAAGGAAAAATCGTATCAATCCAGTCGAAGAACGTCATACGCTTGATCTTCTCCGTCCATCGGGAGAAGAAAATATTGAAGGGAACTGAGTGATGACAGAGCGGATTAGAAGAGGTGGAATCGGGATGCTGGAGAGGGATGACTTTAACCGGAATCGCCGGAGGTGAAGAGGATGAAGCGGTGGAGAAATCCTTGACGGCGACGGACATCGGAATAGGTGGAAGGATAGAAAGAATGAGATCAACGTGAAGAAGAGGGAGTACGTATCTATCACTGATTGTAGCATGAAGAAACAGAGAAGCGTAGTTCCAGTTTGTGATGGATAAGGACGAAAAGGCGGCTACGTTCATTATGAATCTTAACTTATATTAATCAATGCTTAAATTATATGATTGCGTGTCTTCGTAAATCAGTATGTTTACTATTTTTAGTATACACCTTTGACTCCACTGTTCTAAAATTCGTTCATTTTCATAACTAGATTATCTCATTAAACTAGGTGGTTGGTTTTATGAATGATGAGTTCGTATGTTTTCAACCTTGTGTGCTCTTCACTCTCCATATAAAAAAACACTGGACTCATATTTGCAGTCTGCAGATGTGTGCTGGTCGGTATTGCTAACATTGGTTTATTCCACGTACTTCAAATGAAACAATATTAAATCCATCTAGTAACCCATTTTTACCCAAACAAACTCATTTTCCATCTTACCTCTACAGTAACGTGAATACTGAGTTGTGGACGCAAAAGATGCTTAATACCAAGAGTATATACCGGTTCAGAGGAGAAACAAGGCATATATAATATATACTAATACATGTTGCTGGTATTGGAGCTCGACCAACATTGGCACAGAAGATACCTGACTTTATCTCACTTAGGCAAGGACGTAGGAAGCTCTCTAGCGTTGCCTTAGAGGTCTCTGTAAAACATGTGTTGCGGTTTGTATTTGTCTTAGAAAGAAGAGAAAAAAAAATTGAGTGAGGAGTGTGAAGAGCCTTACCCTTGGTTCATTGTTGGCTTCACGCTGTTGTCTGCTACTTCTAGTATCTCTGTCTACATCAGCCTCAGGCTTGTCATGCTTATAAAATGCTTCTAAGGCTCTTCTCACAAATGGGCGGACTATGTTCACTTCCATTGCCGATACATTAGAGATCTACATTCTCAAATTACGGATATTCTTATTATTGGAATCACTTTAGAGAGAGGTAATGAGTTATAGGTAACGGCAAGAAGAAGCCATAGAAAAAAAAAACAATTACCTTTACTGCAGATGTACCTTGAAATGATCCTAAGTTAGTCTCAAGTTTGTGAAGCCGCACATCTCTGATATCCTCAACCAGGGATCTCACCTATACAAATATCATCAACAGCTGTAAACACTTCGAAGACTCAAAACACATGGTCAGAATGGAAGACAAAACCCAGCAGATGTACGAAATTACCATATATTTGTCTGGAATATCGTCATGTGCACTGCCAAGAGTGAGATTTTAAAATACTCATCAGCAAATCCGGATGCTATAAATGCAAGGGGGGAGTCAAGAAACAAGAAGAGTCAAAGAACCTACTGGTCAAAAAGTAGTCGGGCAATTTCCACGTAACTAAATGGTAATGCCTGAAAAGTCGACTGAGACTCCCGTTCTGCTTCCAAGATCTGAGTCAAATTGTCTAGTTCACAATCAAAGAAGCAACAACAACAGTTAACACTTGAGCATCTACTTTCCCTTTTAACATTGAAATTTTTATCTGCTAAATGTGCATTTTTTTTTTGTCTTACCAACAGACATCCATCCCGGAGGCCGGAAAGAGCATTTTCCTCTCCTCTTCAGTGCCACTGCAAGCCACAGAGGCACCTTGGTCGGAATCTGAGGAATGAACCGACCGAAATCCCCCTGTCATATTAGTTCACATATTAATCACATGGTTACCCAAAAAGGTTTCGATGGGAGTGGATGGACTGTATAAAAACAAGAAAGATTATTATTACACTGATGAAATTGAGTTGCTCCATGTTCATATTGGGAACAATCTCCACAAGTTCGTCCTCTGCCATAAACTCAACCTGGTATAAATAGCTAACCAATTATACCATTGCAGACAGTATATGGAGGAACACAAACAAGCATAGAAGAGAAGAAGAACCTCTTGTGGAGAAAATAGTGAGATATGAGGATCAGTCTGGCCCGCCATGGTTGTATCTAAATAAAATCTCAGCTTTCCGATCTAAATTGAAATACAAACAATTGTATAAGATTACTAATCTGTGGGATAAATACACAAGAAGTACAGAGAAGGCAGAGAAACTCTGATAAAAAAAAAAAAGCAGAGTTAAAACAAAGCTGAGGAAGTTTCAAAATTATCAAAGGAAGTAAAAACTAGCTCGTCTCAGTAGCCCAAAAACAAAAGGGTTGAAAATTATCATTCGTTGAGACATTTAATCAAACACCTTGTCTACACGAAAATTTCTCTTCTCTTTTTTTTTTCGCTAGAACATATCCATTTCCAAATTCAGCAGCATCATGAATCAGCAACAAAAAGGGTATAATTCAAAACATATCTACTGATCTAACTAGCAAAATTTCGCAAAATCTGGGGACAATTACAGTAAGTAAAGAGAGAAACCCTAGTTCTTGATTTGTGATATGAGTTCGAGTTTACCTGGTTAGATTTCGGGTGATTCCTTGAAGATCAGATCAATCTCTTCCGATCTTCTACGAACGGAAAGCAAATTGAAATCCTCAAAGAGTGAGAGTTATCGATTGCGGCTTTCTACGTTGGCGGGAAATCCAATTTCAGTATAGCGGGAAACTGAAAGAGCAATGGACTAGTAGAGTAAATAAGTAATTGTAATAGGTTTCGGTTGGACCGGAATTTTAATTTAACCGATCTCACACCAAGACCGAAATTGTTAACCTAAAATAAAGTTTTATTCTAATTGATAAATTAGTAAATTGACATGTTTATTATATAGTCAGACGAAAGATGGTGAACCAATGTTGAGCTGTATTATTAAAGAAATAAGGTAAAAAGGTTTTATAATTTTATTTTAAAAAATTAATTCTTCTCTAACCAAAATCAAACTCTATTTTGTTCATCATGGCTTTCACGTCATGACGACTTTCTCCAAATCCTTAAAAAAACAAAAGACGCAAACCAATAGGGTGAATCAACAACACAAGACTTGATTGCAGGCACGACTGTTATATATCTTCTCATCATTCTCTTCATTATTTTCCCTTTTTGTGATTAATGCTTTACCAAATTTGCTTTTAATTCACGTCTCTCGACTCCAAACAACACCAAAAATGAAGCTGGAAGACTTACTTGTGGAAGACGGAACCAAAGATCAAAATGGCGTTAGTGTTGCGGCTCTTCTTGATCATCATCGTCGTCACCCTCAGCTCCTGCAACAAGTAAGTCAAACTCATATATTTGGTGATATTTAAAACTCAACAAAGAGATGAACCTAAATTATGCATAATTAAATCCATTTAATTTGTTGGCAATTGATTTTGAATTGGATTTTTTTAAATGTATTTTATGCTTTTGTTCTGATCGGTTTGGTTGCAGCCATCATCAAAACTGAAGGAGCACAAGAGCGAAGAAGAGAAGAATGATTTGATCAAGAAGAAGCAAAAGCGAACTCTTCAAAAAGAAGTAATGAAAATGCAAGGAGAGCTAGAGGACGAGCAGGCATTAAACAAGGCTCTACGTGATATGCACCGTGGTCCCGTTATGTCTCAGCCTCGTCTCTCTTTACTGCTTCTTCCTCCTCAGGCAAGTCCATTTCTCTAGTGTTACTCGAAGAAAACATAACATATATGTACACGTACGCAGCGTTTCGGAAATAAAAATGGAATATGAATTAGAAATTCCTGATTATATAAGTTAAGTTTGTGTAGGTTCAAGAGCTGATAGAGGAGCTAGCGACGGTTGAGGCAGAGATACTCTGTCTCGAGAAACGAATTCAAGACTTAAAACTTGATGTGTATAGTGAGAAAAAAGAGAATGAAGTACTTAAAGCCAGTATTGATGAAGGAGAAGAAGAGAAGACGATGAATCCTAAAAAACTACTACAAAGGCAGAATCATCTTCCTTGCGACGCTGACAATGACATTATAAAGATGAGATCTGAGGATCTAAAACACAGATCCAAGTCTCATAGTTATGAAGATCATCGTGTTGTTAAGGATATTCAAATGAACAGTCCTCGTACTTATGCGTCAATTGGATCAGCCAGGGAGTTCTCATCAAGAATCCATTCCTCGACCTTTTCTGATGGAACATCAAGAACGCAAGAGAAAAATAATGTGCAAGAGACGACAGCAAATGTAGTATCGGAGGATCTGGTGAAGTGCTTGATGGGAATATATTTAGAACTCAACAGGTCATCCCGGGAACGAGAAGGGTCAAAAACTGTTTCGAAGCTGAGCCTCACACACCTCAAGAACGCTTCTTTCAAACGCAAATCGGTGTATGACCATAACGCTTCAAATCTTGATCCTTATGGAGCTGTGATGGGAGCTTCTCTTAGAGACATAGGAGAGTACAAGAACTTCATCCACATCACTCGAACCTCCATTGATGTTAGCCGTTTATCCGATTGTTCCACTTCTCTTGTCAATTTGAGGTACTTAAACATCAATATACTTATAAATTATCTGTGAGATCACATTATTTCCATGATCTCTATATAATATAAACACACATGTTACATGTAGGGTTTTGAAGGAGAAGTTGAGCAGAGTAGATTTGAGTTTCTTGAACCACAAGAAAAAGATGGCATTCTGGATCAACACATACAACGCATGCGTCATGAATGTAACTCCATCAACTCAATTCATCTTTAGTTGAAAGATTAAAATCAAGATTTCAGAATAAGAAAACTTTGTTTGTTTGCAGGGGTTTCTGGAACACGGACTACCTTCATCAAAGGAGAAACTACTGACCCTCCTCAAAATGGTAAATAATATATAACAATAAAAGTTCTTAAATTTCTCATACTTAAACTTAATTGATCAAATTGACCATATTTGCTTATTGTGTTTTTGGTAACGTGGTATATAACACATATATGTAACCTTAATTGACTTGTGTTGTTGTAGGCAACAATTGACGTGGGAGGCATGCAACTGTCTGCTCTAGATATTGAAGACTCTATCTTGCAGAGTCCATGCGAACCCAGGGAATCCGTAAGAACTCATACTGATGTATGTTCATATATACCATGATTCTGTGGAGTTGTAATAACCGATCTTTAAAATGTTTTTCTATTTCTTTCCTCACAAAATTAAAGGTTCCAACGGGTGAAAGCGAAGCGAGAATACAGAAACGGTACGGATTCAGATGCGTAGAACCGAACCTAATGTTCGTGCTTTGTCGTGGAGATTGGTCCTCACCTGCTGTAAGTTCACTCAACTCGTTCATATTTGATAAGTATTAATTGCTGTAAAGGTGGTAGCTAACAGAGCATCTTCGTTCATCACCTATATATGCATGATACAGTTGAGAGTCTATACAGCAGAAGATGTAGTGAACGAGCTAATCAAAGCAAGAACAGAGTATCTAGAAGCTTCCATCGGTATCTCGGGAAGAAAAAAGATCATGATTCCGAGCTTCTTGCAGAAGCGTCTGCAGGATTTCGCAGAGGATGAAGGTTCACTAGTTGAATGGATATGCAGCCAATTACCACCAGTCCAGCGTTGCTTGCAGCTAAAGGAAACAGCGATGGAGTGGTTGAACAAGAAAGGTACCGAAGCTCAATTGAAAAAATTGGTAGAAGTTAGGGCTCACGAATACGAGTTTCGATATCTCTTTCCATTGTAAAAACTTCATTAATTTGTAGTATTTGAAGCCTTGAAAAAGACAATTGTTCTGTGTGTGTGTTTTAAAAGGAAGGACTGGTTTATTGTTAATTAGTGAGTTTTGATTACAATCATGGAAACAAACAAAATAGTATCGAAAGCTGCAAGTATGCTATATTATTGTTATAAATTGTAGATACATATTAATTAACATTTGGGATGAGGAACGCGACAAGCAATGAGAAGTCTGGGAAGTAACACAGGGTTCTGGATAAAATACTTACAGGCACATGGTTGTGGCTTAACGAGTTTTCCACAACAGTAACCAGGCAATTTGGTTCCTTTATGAATGGCACCTAAGCAGTTTCCAATCTCATCGTGGCATTTGACCATTTATTTTATAATCACCAGCAACTTTGATCGGAGCTGACAAGAAGAGTATGACGAAGGCAATGAGCATCAAAGTAACGATCTTCATGTCTAACAAGCTGGTCAACAACGTAACAAAAAAATCCCAATCAGTAGTAATTCAGTATAAGATAAGTAGTTTTGCAGAAAATGCTTTTTTATTTCTTTGGCTGTTTAGTTTTTTTTACTAAATAGGAAACTGGAATCAAATATGAATGGTTGGAATCAATTCTTTTTTTTTTCTTTAAATAGAAAAATACTACATTCTATTTTTATTTACATAGCAATTGGCTTATTCAATAAAAACCTACTAACTTATAGAATTTCTTAAAAAAAAAAAAATTCTAACAAACCTGCAAAAGCCTTTCATAAACCGAACCGAAAAATCAGCAAATCATTATTTCAACTCCGGTTCACAAATCCCTTCTCGCGACGACTTCAACGTGCGACCATGGCGCGTGGAAACAAACATATGTTCTCTTCTCTTCTTGGAACATCTCCAAGCCTTTTTTTTTTTTTTTTTTTCTTTGCTGCTTCTCTCTCCCTCGGAAATGGAAACAATTAAGACCCAATAAAAGAAAATCGAAATTAAATTTTTGGTAAAAAAGAAAAAAAAAAACTCTTTTATCTTATGATCTCCAGAATCAGCTGCTGAAGTTTCTCGAGAGCTAACCATATCTCTCTTCTTCCTTCTACACCCGATTCCTCAGGTAACAGTCTTCTTTGTTCAACTTTTCTCCCCCAATTTCTCTTCGGGGTTTTTTTTTTTTTTTTTTTTTTTTTTCCAATTCAATTTTACTATTTTCACAAGTCGATAGTGACCACTACGGAGACATTATAATCCCACTCCCACCATTGTTCATAATTTCTCTAGAAATCAAACATGCATGTTTCATGTTTCATAGAGATGAGTTAACTAGAGAAGTCAGTGACCATGTTTTTTTCGGATCTATCTAATCAAAGCTCAACATGTGTTTTGTTATCAGTTGGATTTGATCTTAATTCCAAGTTATGGTTTAGGCTTCTTATAACAATGTACTTAAAGAATAATTATTATTATTATGCAGCTCTTAGATGTAAAAACAAACAGTGTGAGGAGGTGATGAAGGACAACTTGAGTAATTTTGAGAAAAGTTTGTACAAAAAGCTCAAGAGTGGAAAGCTCGAGGTTAAAGTCTCTTACCGTACTTTCCTCTGTCCTTATTGCCCCGACAACAAGAAGAAGGTTGGTCTCTATCTTGACATCCTTCAGCATGCTTCTGGAGTTGGTAACAGCAGTTCCAAGAAAAGAAGTCTCACTGAGAAGGCTAGCCACCGTGCTCTTGCCAAATACCTTATTAAAGATCTTTCTCATTACGCCACTACTAGAATTTCCAAGCGCTTACAAGCCAGAACTGCAGCATCCACCCGCGGCGGCATTACTCTTCCAGTTTATGATGATCAGTTCGAGAAACTTGTCTGGCCTTGGAAAGGTATTGGCACCCTTACTTTGTTACTTTGTTATGTCCTATCTCCTTACCACTATAGTCTCTACTAATTAAAGTTGTGTCTGTCGCTGGGTTAGGCATTTTGGTTAATATTCCCACAACGTTGACACAAGATGGCCTGTCTTCTACTGGAGAGAGTGGACCAAAACTTAAGGATGAATTGATCCGAAGAGGGTTCAACCCTATCAGAGTTCGTACTGTGTGGGACCGTTTTGGTCATTCTGGAACTGGAATAGTGGAATTTAATAGAGACTGGAATGGACTTCACGATGCTTTGGTGTTCAAGAAGGCTTATGAAGCTGATGGTCATGGCAAAAAGGATTGGCTGTGTGGTGCTACTGACTCGAGCCTTTATGCATGGCTTGCCAATGCTGATGATTACTATAAGGCTAACTATTTAGGAGAAAACTTGCGGAAGACGGGTGACCTCAAAAGTATTTCTAGGTTTGCAGAAGAAGAGGCCAGGAAAGAACAAAAGCTTATGAACTCTCTAAACGTAATGGTTGAGAGCAAAACAAATCGGTTGAAGAAGTTAGAGGAAAAATATTCAAAGGATTCAATTAAACTTAAGTATGAGACTGAAGAAAAAGAAAAGATTCTCCGTGCTTACAATGAAGGTGGGCTTTTCCTACTAGCTTCAAGATTTACATCCCTTTGAGAAAGTATCGTTGCATCATCCAACTATACATATTTCTATAGATTGTGTTTATATTCGTTTTACATTTTTTCGTTTTGCATCTGAAGATCTGACGGGAAGACAACAAAAATCGACTGATCACTTCAATAGGATCTTTGCTGATCATGAAAAGCAAAAGGTACAGCTGGAGTCTCAGATAAAAGAACTTGAAATTAAAGAATTGGAGTTGGCAAAACGGGAGGCAAAGAATGAAACACAGAGGAAATTATTGGCAAAAGAGTTTGAACAGGTATATGCTAACATCCTCATTTTTAAAACTAATTCTGGACTGCCTCTTTCTTCTTCTAAAATTTGTTCAATGGCATTATTATCAGAGTGCTGCTATATATAGTTACGTTCAACTAGCTGCCGTGGAACAACAAAAGACCAGAGAGAGAGTGCAAAAATTGGCTGTAGATCACAAGGTGTGGGAATGCTTCCTTCTTTAAAAAGGCTGGCTCTTTAACTTTAAGTGACAGGGTCCTGCCGTGTTTTTAACCTTAGATGCAAAAGGAAAAGCTTCATAAGAGAATTGCTGCCCTAGGAAGACAGCTTGAACAGAAACAAGAGCTTGAACTGGAGGTCGAGCAACTGAAAAGACAGCTGAGCCTGCTGAGACACATGGAACTGGACAGTGGTTCTGAAATTGTGAACAAGGTGGAGACCTTCCTCAGAGACCTTAGTGAGCAAGAAGGAGAGCTTGCGCGCTTAAATAAATTTAATCAAGATCTTGTTGTACAAGAGCGGAAGACCAATGATGAGCTTCAAGAAGCTCGAAGAGCATTGATAAGCGTAAGTAGATCTCTTATATTCGAACATATTTTCTTTGAACTTTCAGTCTCATAACGGAGCTAGGTGACTCTTTGCATATAGTGAGTTTACATTATTATAAACTCGGATTATACTGGACATGGTAGGCTAGAGTGGTTGGATGCATTAACAACAGAAAGACACTCTTTGATTTTTTTCTTAAATTGATTATATTTATAGAATTTGAGAGAGACGAGATCGCATATTGGTGTTAGGAGAATGGGGGAGCTTGACACCAAACCATTCATAGAAGCAATGAAAATAAAATATTGTCAAGAAGATCTGGAGGATTGGGCAGTAGAAGTTATCCAGCTCTGGGAGGAATATCTTAAGGACCCAGATTGGCATCCGTTTAAACGGATAAAGCTTGAGACTGAAGAAATTGTAGTGGTATTGCTTCTCCTGTATATCACTAATCTAAATCGATTTTGTTCTTATCTTCCATCCTAAATAATATGTTTCAAAAAGTTAGCTTACCAGCAAAAGACCTGCATTCATGGGTGTGTACAACTGTCAGCTGCATATGCAGATGTGGTTAACTTGGTTTTATGGATTGGTGGATGATATATAGAACCCTGAAGCTGTTGATATCTTTGGCAGGAAGTAATAGATGAGGATGACGAGAAGTTAAGAACCCTGAAGAATGAACTGGGGGATAAGGCGTACCAAGCAGTGGCAAATGCATTGCTGGAAATAAACGAGTACAATCCGAGTGGAAGGTACATCTCTTCAGAGCTGTGGAACTTCAGAGAAGACAGGAAGGCTACGCTTGAGGAAGGTGTTACTAGTCTCTTGGAGCAATGGAATCAGGCGAAGCGTCATAAACCTTAAATGTTATATTTACATTTACCCGGTACACTAACTACCAAAATTTCCAGTTTTCCGAATTTTCTTGCTTATATAGTTTTCTGATGTCTTTACCTTGCAGTTGCAGGAGATGGGAAATAAGTTTTCTGCATAAAGGATGTCAAGATGCCAAATTCAACAAGTGTCTCATCTTTGATGCTGTATGGGTCTCAGGTTTGGTAAGTAGGTGGAAAGTACAGGAGGATGGCTTCAAATTGGGATGTGGGTCGGAGTTGGAACCGTTTCAACACGACGGTTCACCATTGTAGGAAAGTAAAGTAACTAACATTGGTAGAAGCTTCTAAACCTTTAGAGAAGGTCTTTGAATTTGTGAAGAAATTAACATTTTTAACTGAATTAATCAATTAGAGTCTTTCACCAATAAGAATAAGAAACACTCCACAGTGTCTTATATTCCTATTCCATAGTCACAGAGCAATATTTTATATCTTTCATTCATATTGGGTTATTCTCTCATTTATAGCTGAAAATATACGAAAACAATGAAAGGATAACGCTGACTTTGTCATTTGTCAGACAGGAACGAACGACTAAAAATTACAATACTCCTTTTATGGACCGTGAATATTACAGAAAATAATCAATGTGAAAAAGATATTAAAAAAAACACAAGTTTAGAAAACCTAAAAAGTTGGTTAGGGACGAATCTCATCCCAGTTGGAGTCATTTACAGATGACGAAAGCAGGAAAAAAAAAGAAGTGTATTTAAGAGAAAAAAATGAGAAATAAAGACAATTAATCTTTGCAGAAATTGAGTTTTCCATTATTGTTGTTTGCTTCTGTACACCCACCCACCAATGCGTACCTCCTTTTTGTACACTGAAACACCTGATTCAAGAGCTCTACCTCTGTTCATGTCTGGATCTTTAGATGCTCCTCTCGCTTGATGTTTTCCTTGGTGCTGCGACCAATACCCATACGCCCTCAAGACTCTGTCTAGGAGATCTTGTGGCACCGGCTCTCCTCTTCGTTGCTGCGGTGATATACTTGCTGTGTGAACCAGCGTCTTCCATTTGTCCTGCAAATTCACATGTTATTGGAACATTAGGCTACTGTGGAACGTCATATGTTCCAGATTACATGTTCTTGTTCAATGTATTTACCTTCAAGTCCACGTAAGTCCGATGTTCTGCATTCTCAAAAGCACGCAATTTCACATCACGCCATCTGTGTTATGATATATATCGACCATTAGCTTTTGAGTTTTGACATTAACCCACGACCACACCACATGAGTTATTGAGTTATGGTGGAACTAGGTGTTATTTACCTTCCAGTCCCGAGTTCCTCAACTGCTTGTACAAGAGCTTCTACCTCTGTCACGGAGAAGGGTCTCCTGGTTCTGCGCTGGGCAAGCTCACTACGCTTAGGTTTCTGGTTCAACGGAACTATGGCAAGCGCCTTAACTTCCAAGGATGGAAGTGGAACAAGCGCTTTTGAATCTGATGAAGGTTCATCAACAGATATGTCACTCTGATATGGAACTAAATCAAGGTTACTTTCCACAATATTTCCTGAATTAATCACGTCATCTGCATGGGGAACTCCAGAATCTAACGTGGGAGAAGCCGCAGACCTGGGATGATCATTCAGAACCGCTTTTGCTTAGGAATCTTCAAGAAGAATGAACACTAGTGATATTCAACTAAAACAGCACAAGGATATGATAGCAAATTTCTTAGTACCGTTCAGACAAATTCGTAAGGTCGGTTGGCACAGCAGGATCTTCGGAACACAAAGGAAGGGGAACTTTGCCGGGGCCAGGCTCCAGGGTGAACCCAAGGTTGTCCAGATTTTCATCACATGATATCCCAGTCTGTGAGAGAGTTTTCCTGTCATCTCTGACCTTCTTCCCATGCATCAATACCCCAACACGTATTCCTCCGCTGAGTAAAACACCGACAGCCTCCATCACCGTCCTCTGGAACCAAAAGGGTCAAAGATCAAAACGGTATTAAGTACACCACACAAGAGAACCAAACATAAGTGAGGGAAAGAAAATACATATTGGCGTGTACCTTTAATGATCCTACTGATGCAGTGTCTGGAACTTCAATAAAAAGCTCTGGAATCCTAAAGGACTTAATGCTTAGCTTTACTGCACCAGAGATAAAAATACATGAGAACCACATTATCCAGTCTCGGGATAAATGTCTCAGTATCATATACCATCCGGTCAAGTACCATGGGAGCCCTTTGAGAGGACCACAACAGCTAAGATAAGATTACTGAAAAGTTTTGATATAGACTACAATAACCACCTGTATCTCCCTTTTTGGATAACTTGGAAACACTTCCACTACTGAGTCCTCCATCAGAAGTTACGACCGAGCTTCTGTCAGGTGATCTTCTCCTCTTATATATGATATCACGCTGCCATGGGTTGTATCCACAATACGATTTTCTTTTGCGATAAAGAGTCTTTACACCCACATCTAGACATCCATGATCAAAGTAAGAACAGGGCGAATAACAAAAAAAAAAGAAAAGAAGGAATATTCAAATATACATACCAGCTCTACTGTGTCCAAAGTCTTTGGAAACTTGCTTCCAGTATTTGGACGACAGCGACTTTCTTATTCTTCGAATTGATGGAGACCTATACGACTTAAATTTATTGCTAAGCTTATGATAACTAAAGAATTTATCATCATCATCTTTTCTAACTAAGTTAGTATGATTCCCATGTCTAGCAAAGGAACCATTAGGAGTCATATCCATGCTGGATGGCAATTTTAAATCACCACCCACACGAACTAACTTAGGAAACTGCACACCTAAAGCAGTTGCCTCCTCTAAGTTGCAAGTCTCAGGGATTAAGCCTCCATCTCCCAAGGGATCGGTTGCTTCTCCTTGTTTAATAAACCCAGTATTCACATTATTAACACCACCTGTCTCCCCAGTGATGCCTCCAGATTTAACATAAGAGTCACAATTAGCATTCTTGGTGCCACAACCTAAATCCATCGAACCATGAATCATTTTGTAATCAGACATTGGAGTTCGCTCCAAAACGCCGTCGTTATCCGGAAATGAGAAACTGTTCACCACACACTTGTCAGTAGAGTTGTCATATGTAGTAGTAGGCCTTGAAACAGAGTTTCCTTGGTCAGAAAATTCAGATTTGACAGGCTTGCGTTTATCATCTTGTTCTTGTTTAACATCGTGATTATTCCCTTCAAATGCATTGGAAGACGCTGAAGAACTCTCGCTTTCCTTTTCCTGTAGCAACTTCCCAGCCAAAGCGAGTAAGTCAATAGCACAGATCTTAGTGTCATAATCATCATCAATCTTCTTGCTTAGGACCTTCCTCTGAAGTAAAAAAAAAAAAAACAACAAACCAATAGTCATAAGAAGACATAAAGCTAACTAACAGATCCAAGGTGAATCACAAATGAGAACTTACCCTGCAGGAACGAGGAGCCCTGGGGATGTTGGGAAAGTCAAAGCCAACGGAAAGGCAATCAAACTTCCTCTTGAACACCATCTCTCAAATATGCATATCACACTGTGTTAAGACCAAACAAATGATTAGCAGAAACGTAATTTTTTCAGATCATCACTAGCTATTGAGCAAGATGATGAGATCAAAATAGCTCTAAGCACGCATGTTACAATGTATAGAGAAAGCCAAAATGATGTTTAAGACATTTTAGGAATACAGATCAAAACATTGAATTGGAGACAATCACAGCCACACGAATCAGCAGTAAACCAAGTTAGATCATCAGATCAACACAGCAAGTCCGAGCGTTTGATCTGACAAAAGCTTAAAATCATGGTAATGCAAAAGCATAATAAGTGATCATTGAAGAAAAAAGACTCAAAAATGCTACGAAGCTGCTTACAAAAGAAGATGAAAACAAATCAGTAAACACCTGATGATGCTACCGATCAGATCTCGGAACAAAAATCACAAATTTCTGACGACCCGTCAAAGAATGTAATCGAAATTTGAAATCCGGATCAGCAGAGCAGAGAGAGAGAGTCAAAGGATGAAAAAAAATCAACAAAATTGACTCCAAAAACCCCAAAGAATTTTACAGATCGGTAAGTATATAAATCAATTGCGATAAAGAAAAAAGGAAAACTCACCTATCAGCCACCAGTTTCTTGATCACGATCCAAAAACCAACACTTATGATTTACAGATCACGCAAACTTATAACTAAAACCCCAATTTTATCTTCTGTTTACGTGTATAGAGAAAAAAAAAAACAAAATGTACAAAAAAAGGAAAAGTTAGAATTCGATCTATACAAAGAAATGAACAATTCTTCGAGTTTTTTGGTTTTGGGTATGTGCGGTAAGAATCCGTCGTTGTCCTTAGAAAAGAAAGAAGGAAGAAGACGTGAAAAGCCCCATCGCCAAAACAGAAAAACCCCTTTTTTATTTATTTATTTATTTCACATAATTCTCATAAATTAATTAAATAAAATAAATTAAAAAGGTTTTTTTTTTTATTGACCACACAAATAACAATGGGTTGAGATGAGAGATGAGGCAGTTGAAGGAAACGGGCTATCGACGGTCACTCTTTGTGAATTATATGGTAAACCCCTCTCTCCATTTAACTGGCTATTGAGGTTGAGGGTCACCCTCTCTCTCTCTCCCTCGGTGTCGGGGGATCACTTCATAACCCCTTAAAAACAAGATAGGTTTTGTCAGAAAGAATCTTTAATTTTAGGGATCGGATATAAACAAAAAAAACAATTGAATAGTTGTGTTTTCTGATTGGAGTGGGGTCTTTGTAATACAGTACTATACAAACAACGAGAGTTGTCTATCTCTTCCACGTGGATAGAGAGTGAGACAACAAGTCTTTATAGCTTTGGTAATAACGTCACAAGGTTTTTTAAACTGTTAATTTACTAACTTGAGTGATAATTCATCCCCACCCAAAAAGAAAAAAAAAAAAAAACTGGAGTGATAATATGATTTTCTTGGTAGTAATTGTTTTTATGAGCTATATACATATATATATCTTAGACATGTTGATGAAGCATGTGCAAATGGGGCCAAATATGAACGTGATATTGTGTTTAATGTATTTGGTGTATTCTGTTAATTTAATGATCATGTTCGTGTGTTAAATAAGCATATGCTTGACTAATGCTATACGAACCGAGATGTGTTGAATCTAAACATAAATTTATGGCCAAGTGTTGAATCGATTAATACTTTGTTTTTGTCGTGTTGGACTTCTCTGAGCGTGTCTACAACACATACTGTATGTGGCTGGTCTTCGACCCTTGTAAGTTATTGTAACTTTCGTGATTATGGGCCGCATGACAATTGACGAATGGGTCGAGTCGGGTCGGCCGGGTCGGGTCAGTTCGGTCGGGTCGGCCGGGTCGGGTCGGGTCGGACAATTCTATTGGAAAGTAGAAAGGAAGGTATACATTCTCCAAGAGAAAGCTCCTCCGACCATTCTCTATTAAAGTTTTTTTTTCTTTGCATTCATGATTATTAGGCAACTATCGTTGGTTACGGTTTTATAGTTCTACTTCTATATACAGACGTTGCAGGGAGAACGTTCGTATCCTCGTTTCACTTTGTCTCTTCTTTTGGATATGTAGATTCATGGCCACACTTATGATTTTAATTAGGCGTATATATATGTCACTAAACATATAAACATTCATTTACTTTGTTTTAATTATACACATGCTGCATATGCACTTCATGCATATTAATATATATTTTGAGTTTTGTATGTAAATGGAAAAAAATGGGCCAAATTTACAAGATAACAAGAAAATAAATAAATTCAGAAGACAAGAGACTGATATAGTATTGCACGATCGCATGGTTGAGCCTCGTGGGCATGAACATAGCACACAAATTGAATTGCATACATTCACAAACATTTTATAAGAAAAAAAAAACATAGCACCAAAACAGGTCTACGTACGGAAATTTAAGATAGTATAAAGATTTTAAGAAAAATCCATATGCTTTATTCTCTATTTTGATTTGCATTATGCTTTTATACACTATAGAACCTTGAAAACGTGTGGTGCCATATAAGGAGAATAATTTATAACAGTATTTCTTACCTTTATGATGATTATTAACAAAGTTAATTTTGAGTTACTTTGCTAAATTAGTTATTTAAACGAATTTTAATTAGGATGAGTGACTATACAAGTGTAAATATATTTCATTGACGTGACTTTTTCTTCTTTTTCTTGGTTGTAAAGTTTACTGCTCAACCAAAAATAAATGTTGTTTACATCATGACAAAAAGAAAAAACCTTATGTTTGTAATATATATGATGGAGGGTTTTGTATTAATTACGAGTCCCATCCTGCTTGGAACCAAATGATATCCCGTATATGTGCTTTTGTGATATACTGTAGCATGTAACGAAAAGGAACAAGACGAGGGGATTCCCATACCACAGGTTAATTCTGTTGACAAAATTTGTTAATGTTCCCAAATTCAATGAGTCGAGAAGTGTAGATTGAACATATCTAGTAAATGTCACCGCAAAAAGAAGATATACAGAGGAACTTTTAGTTAGATGGAGCATATATTTAAATCAAGGTTGATGTTATACTAAAATTTAACTTTTCAATTATAAAAAAAAAAACTTTTAACTAAATTTGTTTTGACATATGGTCAATATATTTTAGTAACATTATACACTTGCTTATAAATAATAAAGTCATCATATTTAAACAGAAGAAATATAACTAACGCCTCACGCTCATACAGACGCTAGTAAACCATAAATTGATTATCCAACTAATCTATATTATTATTTTTGAAATACATTTTATGTTATGTCCTTAAAATTTTAGTTATTTAATTTGTTTTTTTTACAACATTAACTCTTAACTATTTTCCTAAAATAACAATTTCTGGAAACTCATTTAATGGAACTATTTAAATCGACCTAATTTGATACATTTATTGTCATAAATAGCTTAACAACATCTATACATTTCGATTTTTCCAAAAACAACTCTACGCATTAAATTTTTAATCCCATAAAAATCTCCAAACCTATTTTAATAGATCTTTAGAGACTGTATGATCTCTTAAATTTAAATAACATAGCCGAGTTTGAGTAACAAATGATTACAATCGCAATAATTATTATAACGTTAATAAAGTTCATAAAAACGAGAAACCAACTTTAGAAACTCAATAATCGGGTATATTTAACTTTAGCATCAAGAAAAACATATCGGGTTAAATCTTCTTTTAATTATTTGGTCAATACTACTAATATAAGAATATTAGACATATTAAATCAGGGTAATTTAACTAAAATTTTGTAAAACAATTAAATTATTGGTAAAATTGTGACTTAATCTGACAATAGCTTATAAATTACATATTTATGTATTTATTTCCCCTTTTATTGTTCTAATAATTGACAATCCAAACAAAATTATTATTTAATTAAACAAAACAAAATAAATATAAAAAACAAAAAAAATTATCCTGAGGTGTACCGCGAGTTAAAATCTAGTAGTCATTAAATTTTGGAGTCAATGGTCACTAAACAAACCACAGTAAAACCTCTATAAATTAATAAGGTCGGGACCATAAAATTTTATTAATTTATAAATATTTTAATTTATCGATAAATTAATAATTATTAATTTATGAAAAGATTTTCTCATGCTTAATTTATAATCTTGGCTATTGTAACAGGATGAATGTCAATTGTTTAGTAGATTATTTAGGTAAAAATGATAAATGATAAATTTTAGAGTTTAGTAGAAATTGCTATTTCTATCCTGCACGCTAATGATGAAGTCGAATGGTAGTGATGAAGTTGAGAAAGATATTGCGGTACCTTTAGAACCAGTTACTAAAGAAGCAATTATCGCATCTAGTACTCTCCATAATTTTTGGATGCGATTTGAGAAGATAACAAATGAAAAAGATTAGAGATGAGCTCCAACAAAAATGCAAATTCAAGAATAGGCAAACAACAATAGAGTCATATTTCACTAGATTTTCTTAGATATATATGTATATATATATATATATATATATATATATTTTAGTTTATTTGATTATTAATTTATAATATTGATGGGACCATATTTTTACATAGGATTTCTAAAAAAATTATTATCTCATTATTTTATCGAAATGTGTCGTTTTTTACACACCGGCCCAACTTGGGACCGAAAGAATTTATTAATTTATAGCGAGTATTAATTTAAAGAGTATTAATTATAGAGATTCTACTGCACTTGGAAAATGCAAATATACTTTTGGTCATAAGTGCGTGAGGAAAAAAGGAAACGAAAAAAACCCTAGTTCTTTCTCAAAAAAATCGTCGCCATCTGAGTCTTGATTGCTTTTCCGCCGTCTGGGGCTTCGCCGACGGTGTGAGAGGGCTCTGCTCTTCCTCTTTGTATTATTTTCCAGTTGTAGTAGTAGTATGGTGACTCGATCTCTTCCTCTCCAGCGGTGCTGAGGAGTGGCTCATCTGTTGCAGCAGCTGATGCTAAGGAATGAAATCTCGGCTCGTTTCCTCTCCGGCGGCTAATGGTGGTGGTTCGAAGCTGCTCCGCGCGGCCTTCTTTGTAACTTCAGGGTTCGGATCTGGGACTTGGGTCGCGCCCTCCTGCTACACCCAACCTCTCTCCCGGAGATCCTAGTTTGCCCGGAGATTATCAGTTGAGTCGGGTTTAGAGTCTACCGATTATTGGGGAGGATTCTGTGTGCGTAGGTGGCCGAGATTTGAGGACATCCTTTAAGCCGGCGTTCTTGAGAGCTTCCTCAATTTTTTGGTTTCAGTCCGGCTAAGAAGCGAGACAATAAGGCAGATGTGACGTGGCCAATCCGGAAAGGCACCGTGAGGTGAAGTTATGCTAATTTGTGCTCCAATTTCTTATCTTTAGTTGATTATCATTCTGGATTTGTGAGATAAGTTCGGAGAAGCCTTTGCTCTTGCTGGTTTTGTTTCGCGTCTCTTGGTCGGTTCAGTCGGATGTATTGTCTGTTTTTAGCTTAAGACCGGAACAATGAAAGCCGAAGATACCAAGCTTTTCTGATTTTGCGCCATTGGGTGTTGATGCTAATGGGACAAGTTCTACTTGTCGATCATGAGGTTCTCATAGCTTGGATTGAAATTGTTCTTCAGTATAGGATTTGGTGTTCTTTGTGTTAGTAGTAGTTCTTGTGTCATAGGGTTTATTTAGGTGGTTTAAGAGATGATTTCACACTGAGTCGTGGTGTGTTATCTATCTCGTTGTGGTAGGAAAATGCAATATTTCTCGGTTAGGTAGTATTGGATCCGCTAGTGATTCACGGTTTTACTAGATCGACTCATTGCATTTAATCCAATTCTTTGGAGGGAAATGTTAAGTACCTTTGATTTGGATGTAATATCTTGGTTAATGAATAACTGATGTTGAGCCAAAAAAAAAAAAAAAAACGATCAAACCACTTGGAAAATAAACGAGCAGCGCAAGCCCATGAGTGGACCGCATATTTAGATTGACTAAACGCAAACGGCAAATCCTCGTAGCTCCGTCAAACTTAAACGGCGTTAACAAAACAAACGGCGTCCCCTGTCTTAAAAAATTACGAGTCTCTCTCTCTCTCTCTCGCTTCTCTCAAAAAAAAAAAAAAAAAAAAGGGTTGGGATCATTATTTTGATAGAAGCAGCGACTCCTCTAATCCTTTGGCCGCCGATAACGCACTCGTCTCGTCTCGTCTCCAAGCTTTATCCATCGGGTTAGATTTCTCCTTCATATTCTTCGATGATCGTATTTGAATTTTTTATCTGTTTTTTTTTTTTCAATCTCTTTTGATTGCAATTAAACGAGGAAAGAAATCACTGTTTGATCTTGTCGAATCTCTGAATAAATTACAGATTCGATTGATGAACTTGTTCCAGATCCCTAATTCCCTCTGTTAATTCTTAGTTCTTTGCTCTCTCTCTCTCTCTCGATTGATATTTTTCAGGTGGTGGGGTTGTAGGTAGCTCTCCATGTGTTTGTTGTTGTTGTTGTGAGTGACTCTCTCTTCTTAGCTGGCCGTTGTTTTTGGAGCTTTAATAGCAAAAAACTTTAGAGGTGGTGTAATCAGTGAGAGATCCTCCTGTAAAGATGAAAATATCCTTGACTTGCATCTATGGCTTTGTCGATTGATGTTCTAATTCTCTTGCTACCTAAGGGTTTTTTTTGATTCCCTTCCCCACCGGATCTGTGGAAATTTTAATAAAGTTGGTTTAAAAAGAGAGATATGGGTGAGACTCTCATCACAACCCTGTCTATGGAGAACTATCACCCGTCGACACTTCTTTCCATGGATTCTGGTGCTTTTACTCATGAAGAATCAGAGAGGGAGACTAACCGTTCCCTCATACTTACTGGACCTCCTGATATCAATCTTCCACTCTCATCTGAAGCAAGCCCATCTCTGCTTCTTTGGAACGAACACTGTGATATCTTAGAAGTTGGACTTGGCCCTCAGCTGTATGAGCCTGAAGCTGTTGTTCATGTGCCTAAGGTTGCCAAGAAGTACAACAAGCGTGTTGATAGTGCATGGGGTGCTTGGCTTTTCTTCAGTTTCTACTTCAAACCTGTTTTGGATGACAAGTCCAAAAATAAGTTGACCAGGGACAGCAATGGCTTGTCCGGTTATGATAAATCTGATTTGCAGCTTGACTCCTTCTTGGTTCAGCATGACATGGAGAATATGTACATGTGGGTGTTCAAGGAAAAGCCTGAAAATGCACTTGGCAAGATGCAGCTGCGCAGTTACATGAATGGACACTCACGCGAGGGTGAGCGTCCTTTCCCTTTCAGTGTGGACAAAGGTTTTGTCCGCTCTCATAGGATGCAGAGGAAACATTACCGTGGTCTCTCTAACCCTCAGTGCCTCCATGGAATCGAAGTTGTTCATTCACCCAATCTTTCTGTACTCAACGAAGATGAAAAGAAGAAGTGGACAGAACTCACAGGCCGGGATGTCAACTTTGCTATTCCAGCTGAAGCTAGTGATTATGGTTCATGGAGGAATCTCCCAACCACTGAGTTCGAGGCTGAGCGTCCTCTTCCTCTGGCTAAAGCTAACGGCCACACCAACCTGAAAAAACTTAACGGTACCTGCCTGAACCTGTCAACACATTCCCCGGACCATGTAGTTGATACAGTGGAAGTAAGACCCGGATCTAGTAATAAGCGCAAAAGGGATTGTCTTGCTCTAGGTAACTGCGATGACTCGAGCTCAAGTGAGAAATCCCTGGACATGAAAATCCATGCAACGGAGCTGCCTTGGTCAAATGACTTCAGCGGGGTGATGAAGAATGTGTACGGTCCAGTCACAGCTGCGAAAACGATATATGAAGACGACAAGGGCTTCTTAATAGTTATGAGCCTGCCATTTGTTGATTCGGGAAGGGTGAAGGTGACATGGAGGAATACACCAACACATGGAATAGTGAAGATATCATGTGTAAGTACAGCATGTGAACCATTCATCAAGAGACATGATAGAACATTTAAGCTAACAGATCCGACACCAGAGCATTGCCCACCGGGGGAGTTTGTCCGCGAAGTCTCCCTGCCGAATAGGATTCCAGATGACGCCAAGCTTGAAGCTTACCGGGATGAAACTGGAACAACGCTAGAGGTTTTAGTTCCAAAACACCGAATGGGACCCGAGGAGCATGAGGTTCGCGTTTGTCTCCGTCCGGTCGTGCTAGAGTGAGATTTAGTGCATAACTTCCTTCTGAAAGGATTTTATTGGTTCATGTATCATTGGATTATTCATATTTAATCATATTTACCCCCATTTATTACTTTCGTTTAACCCTCTCGGTTCCTATTCATAACTTCATTATGCGTAAAAATAACTTTGACGACTCATATGAACAAGAAATTCTCAAATTCTACAACTCACAGTTAAATAATTTCGGAAAGTATATCAAAAACTTGATAAGAGATTCAAACAATCTATTCATATGCTTAGTTCTCTTGAAGATCACTTTCCCAGTTGTCTTTTAGATCTATCTTAATCGCTAACAATTTTTTAAGTTCGAAACTGAATGGTAAATTTTCAAAACTAAAAGCAAAAATCTTAAAACATCAAATTGATCATAGAGCAGGCAGGTTCAGAGTACACAGAAAGATTAACTAGGTAACACCAACTAGAAAATTAAAAGTGAACAGAGTACAACAAGAGAAGCTTTAAAAAGCTTAATCAACTTCTTCAATCTTAGGGCCAGCACCGCCGCTACCACCAGCCGGAGCATCATCGTCCATTGCTCCAGCACCACCCATATCAGGCCCAGCACCTTGGTACATCTTAGCAATGATTGGGTTGCAAAGAGACTCGAGCTCCTTCATCTTATCCTCGAACTCATCTGCCTCCGCCAGCTGATTACCATCCAACCACTCAATAGCTTGGTCGATCGCATCCTCAATCTTCTTCTTATCAGCTGCATCCAGCTTAGATGCTATCTTATCGTCCTTGATCGTGTTCCTCATGTTGTATGCATAGTTCTCCAGAGCGTTCTTTGCATCAACCTTCTTCTTGTGTTCTTCATCCTCAGCCTTGTACTTCTCTGCTTCTTGTACCATCTTCTCGATCTCTTCCTTTGATAACCTTCCCTTGTCGTTTGTGATTGTGATCTTGTTCTTTTGACCAGTCGTCTTGTCCTCAGCCGACACGTTCAGGATACCATTGGCGTCGATGTCGAAACAGACTGTAATTTGGGGAACACCTCGTGGAGCAGGTGGTATACCGCTGAGCTCGAACTTTCCCAAAAGGTTGTTGTCCTTTGTCCTTGCTCTCTCCCCTTCATAGACCTGGATCAGAACACCGGGCTGGTTGTCTGAATAGGTAGAGAACACCTGCTCTTTCTTCGTCGGAATAGTTGTGTTCCTCGGAATCAGGACAGTCATAACCCCACCGGCGGTTTCCAAACCCAAGGACAGAGGAGTGACATCAAGAAGTAACAAGTCTTGGACCTTCTCGTTCCCTTCACCGCTCAAGATCGCAGCTTGTACAGCAGCTCCATAAGCAACAGCCTCATCCGGGTTAATGCTTTTACAAAGCTCTTTCCCATTGAAAAAGTCTTGCAAAAGCTGCTGCACTTTAGGGATTCTTGTAGAGCCACCAACAAGGACAACATCATGGACACTGTTCTTGTCCATCTTAGCATCTCTCAAACACTTCTCCACTGGCTCCATACACTTCCTGAACAAATCCATGTTGAGCTCCTCGAATCTAGCACGAGTGATGGTAGTGTAGAAATCAATACCCTCGTACAAAGAGTCGATTTCAATAGTCGTCTGAGCAGTCGAAGAAAGAGTCCTCTTGGCCCGCTCACAAGCTGTTCTAAGCCTCCTCAAAGCCCTTGGGTTACCAGTGATATCCTTCTTGTTCTTCCTCTTAAACTCCTGAACAAAATGATTAACCATCCTGTTGTCAAAGTCCTCACCACCAAGATGCGTGTCACCAGCCGTGGCCTTGACTTCAAAGATACCTTCCTCAATCGTAAGCAAAGAAACATCAAAAGTACCACCTCCCAAATCAAAGATCAAAACATTCTTCTCTCCAACACTCGACGCCTTCTTGTCAAGACCGTAAGCAATCGCAGCAGCGGTTGGCTCGTTGATGATACGCATCACGTTGAGACCAGAGATAACACCAGCGTCCTTAGTCGCCTGACGCTGAGAGTCGTTGAAATAAGCAGGTACGGTAACAACAGCGTTCTTAACAGGAGAGCCAAGGAAAGCTTCAGCAATCTCCCGCATCTTAATGAGAACCATAGAGGAGATCTCCTCGGCAGAGAACTGTTTCTCCTCTCCCTTGTAGTTGACCGTGATCATAGGCTTCTCAGCTGGACCGGATTTAACCGTGAATGGCCAGTGCTTTAAATCCGATTGAACCGACGGATCACTGTATCTTCTCCCAATCAGACGCTTAGCATCTGCAAATACATCACAAACAAGTCAATAACACATCCTAACGAAACACAAAAGCAAGATCCATATATGAATCACAAAACCTTCTATATTTAGATTAGACCTAAGGGAGCAAGCTAAATCAAAATCACTAGACATGCAACAACAAGCAAAGTAAAGCAGAGAGTTAGATTCAAAAAAGAGAGCAGAGGAATCATACCGAAGACGGTGTTGGTAGGGTTCATGGCGACTTGATTCTTAGCGGCATCACCGATGAGACGCTCGGAGTCAGTGAAAGCAACGTAGGAAGGAGTGGTACGGTTTCCTTGATCGTTGGCGATGATTTCGACGCGGTCGTGTTGCCAAACACCGACGCAAGAGTAGGTAGTACCGAGATCGATACCGATAGCTGGACCTTCACCTTTACCTGCCATTATTAGAGATCAAACAAAAATAGAAACTAATTTGTGTGTGAGCTTTTGAGATATTTTTGTGAGTGTTTTGTTCGTTTGTTCGATTATGGTGTGAGGAAGGAGAAGAGGGCAAGGACGAGGTGTTTATATATGAATGGAGGATGGGTCGGTAAAAGAGGTTTCGAGAATGTTCACGAGTGTAAATCTCAGCCGTTGGATCTTATTTTTTGCTTCTTTTAGTTTTATTGTTTCCTTTTTTAATTTGTCTATAGCTTCTCGCTCCTTCGAGAGTGGTCTTTCAAATATGTCAATAATAACTCGTTTTAAAAAGGAAAAAAAAAAGTCAGGTGACCCAATTAACATTTTTGTATTTGTTTTTTCACCTTTTATTTTTGGAATTTTTATATTTTTACATATTTCTAAAAAAGTTAAATCCGCTCGAGTCACGTTAATTATATATTTAAGGATAAAAAAGTAAATTATAGTTATTTTCTAACTAATTTTGTTAAAGTATAATTTGAGCAGATTTTATTGTAATCAGGTAATCTTAGTAGTAAAAATTACTAAGAGGGGTATTGAACTTATATTTTAACGGATTTGGTGGGATTTAAATATTTTAAGATTTTACAAGATTTGATTGAGTTTCAGAAGATTCTTGATTATTTGTTAGAATTTTTACATATTTTTAAAAAAATACTTATGATTTAGAGGGATTTTATTATTAGATTTTGGGAGATTTTAGGATGCTTCATAAAAAAAAAAGTAAATGATGAAGGTGTTGTCATTTATATGCATTGCTCTAGTCCCTTTCTCTTTCTATATCATTTGTTCCAATTGTTTTATACTTGGGTTAGGCAAAGCTGGAGGAAAAACAGTTGAAGAGATGGTTAAAGCATATAGAGAATTTTTTTTTGGTTTAATGTTATATCCATCACTACAGAATTATTAATTTTTTCTTTCGGTTAAAAACTTGAATCTAAAACGAGAAAGGAAGCAATCAAATTCACCGGTGGTGGGATTGGAGCTGAGGAGTAGGGAAGAGCTAGAAGACGTGACGAGGTGAGACTGTGTCTGTTTCAATTTTGATTTCCCAGGAAATACAGTTTCTTCTTCTTATGAAATCCTGTAAAATTCTACCTCAAAGGATATGATTTTGAGGAAGAGTATTTTCAACTAAAAAACAAATCAAAATCTCCTAGAATCATTCAAAGTAATAGTTTTTTTAAAAAATTATGATATTTCGAATAACAGTTGATTAAGTAAGTTTTATAAATTATTGATTGAATAACAAGAAATTGTAAATGATTTTAAATGATTTTACATAAATTTAACTTGAATAACAAAAGATTTTAATTTTTTTTTAAATCATCAACTGAATAATAAGTGTTTGGCGATTGCATCTAGTGTCACACGAGAGGGCCGCCTTCAATCTTACCTTGCCTTAGGTGGCCCTGCTTGCCTACATCATTAGATTGATCGCGAACGGTGAGGCACAAGAACAATTTCTACTAGTGGTTTGCTCTGTTTTTTTTTTACTTTGCTCAATGGTTGGCATTGATGTTTTTGTACTTGAATTACCTCTCTTTCGTTTTAATTAAATCAGAATTAAAAAAAGAATAACAAGTGTTTTTAAGAATACTCTAAAATCTTCTAAAATTTCAAAAAATCTTCTAAAATTTCAAGTTCAACACCCCTCTCTAAACTGGGAAAAAGAATGATCGTAGCAATTTATTGCATAGCATTAATTCAATATTTATGGTAAGTGGAACGAGATAGATTACTAGTAATTTACTTTTATCCAAAAGCTCAATTTGGTTTGATTCGTTAATTGTAAAAACAGTCATAATAAGCTTTGGGGGATCAGAACCGCGCCGTTTAGGTTGGTCGGTTCTGCTAAGAGCATGATTAGTGAAGCTGAGACAACCTAAAACCATTATTTACTGTAAAAATCAACGCCTTTCAATGTACAAAGAGCCTCTCACTCGGAGTTTGGTGTTTAGCAATTTCATCAAACATGCGAAAGGGATAAAGATGAAAAATGCAGATAAGAAGAATTGAATCTCCCGCAAGAGTGGATACTGAAAAATGGGAAATGGATTAGGAACATTGTAACAACATATTCATCTCCTCAACAAGACTGTTATTATTATCTCTTTTCAGTTTGAAGCAGGTAAATAATAATACTATAAACTAATAAAAAGCCTTACATCATCAATCCATTCTAAAGTTTCCATCACTCAGGTCGCTTCAAACTTGGGATCAGCAGCAACGTAGTGATAAGCAATTACCAATGCGAAGATGAAGATGCCAAGAGAATTGACAATAAACCCCAAGTCTTGATCATCGATCATCTGCCACCCAACACCAAATGAAACAACAATACTTGATCAACCGATTCTTATCCCATCAACAAACAAACAAACACAAGGATATAGCTCCTATCCCAATCTCCAACTAGAGTTATAACTAAAACTCATTTAGTTCTTGTTAAAACAACAAAATGATAGAAGAATTAAGCAAAAAAAAAAAAAAAAAGGATGATCCCAGTGGGAATCGAACCCACGACCTTTAGATTCGGAGTCTAACGCGATATCCACTCCGCTATGGGATCACATTGGAGAAGAAGCTGAGAATTCAAGCATCTAAAACCTAAAACGTGACACAATCCGACCAGAGATTTTGGCACCTTTCTCTCGTCGACAGATACGGGATTCAAATGAACAATGGCCGCCACAGAAACAAACTCTTAACACACAACACAACTAAGACAGAGACTGACCAGATCAAAACTCTCGAACACACACAATTGTTGGATCAGATCTAACAAAGAAGAGATATGCGTAGAAATTTAAAATTGAGCGAGACATACCGTTTTATCAGCACGGAATCGGTGGGAAAGGTCGGACGAGATCTCCAGAGACACAAATGCGATTTACACGACAGAAATTTGGATCTCTGGGTTTCTCGATCGATCTCTGAGGTTTTTTTATTTAACAAGCTTGCTTGGCCCAATACTGTTCTTAATTACTTTCTAACGACGTCGTTTACACGTGGATCAAATTGGTACGATATGTTATTACTCCTGATTTTTTATCGTTCACTTACGTAACTCTTTGGTTTTTCAGAGTTCTGCTTTTCACTTCTACGTTTTGACTTTTAACAACTGTAACTTCAACGGCCCTTCTCGTCTTCTCAGATCAAATAGCGGCAGCCAAAATGGACAAGAAATTAGATATTCTTTTTTTAGATTACAAAGGCACCGGTTAGGCTCACAACTTTTCACATAACCATTTTAAATGCAAAACATTCGACACCCAAAAGGCAAAAGCCTCTCTATCTCTGATTCTCTACACAACACAAACCCTAATTAGTTTTGTTCCTGACTGTACGAAAGCAGAGCTCCAAGAAAATTAAAATTTCTGGAGCTCCAGCCTCTGTTCATGTTTTGTTTTACACACAGAGCATAAGAGAAGAAAAAAAAAAGCTTCAGTTTGTTAGCCCAAAAAATGATCAGACGCTTAGTGTCTGTAAGTTCCTTAAAATCGCGCCATTCCCACAGAAAAAGGAGAAAGCGGATGAATTATATCACATTCCTCTTGACCTGTTCAGCCAACTCTTTTACTATCAACACCTTTCTTCAGAACCTTCAGATCTCAACCAACACTTTGGGAAAGATTAGATACCAGACAGTGCAAGATAACCTAAGTGATGCCAGATAAACTCACAAAACTCTGTCACACATGGAACCATATCTGAAGTGAATTCACTTCCAGATTCCCCTGCTACTTTGACCGACGAGTCCAGTATCTACAGATTGTCCTTTACTTTCAATAATTTCTCTTCTTTCACCGCAGGAAGTGGATAGTTAGGGTGGTGGTAAAGTAACTCACTTAGATTATCCAAAACCGAGGAACTTACAGAAGCCATATGTAAGAAACTGAAGGCTAATGCGAGCCGCAAGTTCAGAGCTCGTTTGATAGCTGAAGTATACCACACATCTGCAGGTATGGATTCTCCAGCAGTTTCTCATTATTGCTCTGCACAAACAAGAATAGTTCAGTGCGGCTTCTTACCATATATGCACAATACAAAGGACAAGTTCAAATTAATATTTGAGGCTCTACGACTCTATATATTGACTTATTACGAGAGAGTCACCTGTTGAGCCTTAAAGACAAGCTTCTGAAGCATGTTTTGGTACTTCTCTGGTTCCTCCGTCATCATCCTCTGAAAAATCCAAATTTTAACCGGTGAGCCAAAAATATATTTGGAAACGTATCTTTCTTACAAGGTATGTCTTTCCAAAATCAAAATGGTGAATGTGAGAAATCCTCTTGCCTTCAGAAGAAATGCCGAAGAGTAATATGCCACCCTTGAGTCAGTATCATCCAGGAGTTCCCTGCATAGAAAGACACAAGTTTGTAAATGCCATGAAACATGTTCCCAGATAAATTATTTGGGTTTGGAAGTATGGAATAGTCAATCAATTACCTAAAGAACTCCTCTCCGCCAACTTCTTGAAAAGCAATTGTATCAGCGGTGCATTTACCAATCAGAAGTAATAGCAGGGTGGCTCGAATATCAGAGGTTGCCCCTGGAATATTTCCTCTTCCTTTGCTTCCAACGGCGACACCAAGTGCAATGTTGTCAGTTGCCGCACCTGCTAGTTGAATCAACGGCCAATAAAACAAAGCTGCTGGAACACGCGCAACCAGTTGCATAGGAACGATTGCCTGTCCACGAAGAAGCATCGCTGCCATTGAAGCCGTCTCGCACGTTGAAACAGAGACATTGTTGTACCGAGGCCTGGTGTCAGCTTCATCTATACTTTCTTTATAGCTGTTACGATGAGAAGTTTCAAATTTACTGTTTCTATCAGCAGAACTGGGGACTGCATCATCGTCAGTAGACAAAACTTTCAAGCACAATTGCGAGAAAAGAATGTCACACATCTGCTTGGAAATAACAGAGAAAAGACACAGAGTGAAATTAATGAGGTGAAAATTCCAATAAGAGAAATACACAGAGTTATCATCTTTGCCAGTTATTCGAAATATAGAAGCAGCATTTACTACAAATATCAGCAATTTTTGGAGTGGAAGGAAATTTAACAAACAAAAGGATTCTAAAAGATGTACCTTTAAGATATTAATGCGGTCAGTTTCATTTATTTGTGCCATCAAAGACAAAGCACTGCTCATTATGTCTATAACAGCATTTGCTTTCTCTAGGCGTTTGTCTTTATGATCCTGAGTAGTAACTCCACCAGTTGATCGTTGAGTCTCATTCTCATCTAGTAAGAACTTGGAACGCATAAGAAGCCTCTCCAGAATGAATAGGAAACCCCATCTGATAACACTGTTCCTTGACTTTAAGAGTCCACATAGAAGATGAATGGAAACAGGTACATCAGAAGTAACCAGAGAGTCTGAGGTACCACAATGGGCAATCTTTTGTTGCAGATCTTTTATGCTCAGCCATATACTTCCACTGCTCTCTTCACTAATTTCCGCAATCAGAAGATCCCCCAACCAGATATATCCATTTTGACGGTATGTGGTCCTTTCTGAATGAAGAAGAGAGTGCAGAGTAGCCCAAGCTAGATTCACTGACATACTTAAATCATTTCTTAAATCTTGAATGCTTTCCATGAACTTGGAAGATTTGGTTATCTGTTTGAGATGCAGGAACTCTTTGTCCAAGTGAGTAAATGAACCTATTATCGTGTCGAACTTTTCTGTTATATTTGCCAAAAGCTGCAAGAATAAAAAATTGAAGAGTTAGAAAAGAGCTTTGACTGGCAAACAATTCAATATAAGAGTCTTTGCCAGATCCTCAGAAGACCATTTTGCAACATATTCTACAAGAACAAACCTACCTGGTTTAGTCGTTCGCTGTTGTTGAACCCAGACAATGCTGCAGCAATCGATCTTCGCAGGATTTCCCCTATGCCTTCAACACCAAGCTTAACAGAAATGTAAAAAGCTTCAGGAGCATCAGCTAGAGCAAGCCGAACAGCCAAAGGTTGAATCTCATCGTCAGTGTACTCAGAAAGACCAGCAGCTGAACATGCCTCATTAATTTGATGCAGGACATAGTCAAATAAAACCGAGTAGAGATTTCTTCTTTCTTCCCTAGTGGTTGCCAAAGAGTACTGTACCAATAAAATGAATCCTTTAATACACTAAAAAATTATTAGGGCTCAAAGTGTCTCAAAGGAAATCCTTAAATACATTTTTGCAGTACCTCCAAGAAAATGTACTCCACACCACCAATCAGATCGACCTGGTCTATAAGAAAATTCGAGGCACATGAAATTGCTAAGGTAGATCCCTCTGGTTCTGGAGATCGATAAAACATATTCGTCATGATACAAATAAGCTTGGAATGAACAACCTCTGACCAAGAATTCCTTTTGCTAGTTCCCAGAAGAGCTTTGATAACCTGATTTATTGAAAGTGACTGGCTCATTAGCAAGTACAAGTTAGCACGAGAACCAGTTCAATGGTAGCATGCAGCAGGAAAAAGGACGGATCCAAATGAGAGTAGGAAGGGAATGAAAGAAGGAATAATCCACATAGCAGAGGGCGATGATAATATTCAGCCTCGTAAGACTAACATACCCTTATGTCCAGACCATTTAGCTGGTGTCTCCGTATTCTGCCTCTATCACAGATAAAATAGAGTAAGCAGCTGAGAGCAGAAGCCCAAACGCATTCTTCTTTTTCCTCAACCTACGAAAACAATTTTGAAGGTACAGATCCCAAACAAGTCTAGTTTAGACGTCAAGCAAAAAAACAAGAAGAGGGTAAGACACCTGAACTAGGAGAAGAAGTATTTCAAATAAGATTTTCAATATCCAAGACTCAAAGTTCTCAATAGCTGACGAAGTGCTTGACATCTTCGGCAAGTCTTTCGTTCTTGTCCCTTGCAGCAGTAGCCTATTTTCATTGTCGATATATGTTTCTTGGGCGTATTCTTCTTCAATGGTTGTCGCGCTATCACTTACCATTGGCTCTAATAATTGTGCATGAACTCCTAAATTAAGAATTAAATCAAATACACGAATCCTACAAGCTGCTTTTGTAGAGCATAGCATTTCCTGAAATAAATTTGCATCCATGGCTAGATAAATTAGTAAGCTGTTTAAATATCACAAAAATATATCTGAGTGTCAAAAGTCACACCTCAAGCATGGACAGAGTAAGAGGAGCAGCAATTCTAGCGTCCAATACATACCTACAAAAACAAGTTTCGAAAAATGGTTGTACGATAAGCTAATCAACGGTAATTAAAGGAAGGAAAGGATGATTATAAGTCTTATTGAGACAACATGGTTCGGTTGGCAGCAAATTAACATGCTACATAAGATAACATGTTATAAAAAAAAGAGCTTACATGTCGATAACAAGCTTAATTAGGACGCTCACAGCCACATCCATCGACGGCTTTCCAGTCTTGCTAGTTAATTGGGGTGATACAGTCATTTGATTTGAAGGGGTGGATGATGCCTCAGAACAAACAGCGGCGATCACCTCACCTACCTCGGCTGTATTTAGGCGCAGTGGTTGTTGTTCACTGAAAAATCATGCAGGGAACGAGATTGATTTGTGTGATAAAGGTGAAAGCTAAAATTTTGCATAAAGATGATCCAGTGCATAGAATCCCCTTTCATTCGCAAAAGATACAGTTATTTACACAAATAAGGTGATTAAACATCCACATACACAATAGTAGAAGAGTCACTCTGAAACCACTCATAAGTTACAGTGAAATAAGATATATGGATCGTAGAGAGTTCTGTTTTTTTTTTTTTTTTTTTTGTATGAATAGAGAGTTTATTCAATTGCAGCTATTTGTCAATACGCTTACCAGATGTGATCCTTAGAGAAGCTAGCATTAGGCATTATGGTAAATGTTCAAAAGGCAATCGTTACGTGCTACTAAGCAAAAACGTATTAACCCTATTAGGATATACACAGCCAAAATACCTGTAATGACGATACTGAAAAAGCGGTCTGGCGCGTGGACGAAATGTGTTTACAGTGGAATCATCCCTGCATATCATGCAAATCATTAATCTAAGAACTCGCATTAACTTTCATTATACTTGAATATCATAATTTTCCCAAAACACCACTTTCCTTAGGTACAATCATTTCAAAAGGCAGTCCCTGTATCTATTCTAAATAGCAGCATTATGTGAAACAATCCAGAAATTACATTCTTCAAATGGTGGAAGTCTCTAACAAGACAGAAGGGATCATAATGGAGTTTTTGTTCCCAATAGAATGCTAGTTTTCAAAACATAAAAGAAGAAGATGCTATATTCATCAACTCACCCAGTGCCATTTTATAAATGTCTCTCTTACAAAAAATGAAATCCACAATTTTGCTTCTACTGCGTTATCACAATTAATGGATAGCATCTGATCTAGAGGAAAGAATTATAACACTTATTCGAAATCTAGGAGTCCAGTTCTTGGCGGCTAGAAGAGCCATGAGAAAGTTCACAAGGGATACCAGGCAAGTATAATCCTAAGCCAACACTCTGCAAATTACTTCAGAAAACCACGGTAGAATACATACCAGATCTGCTGAGGGCCAGCTCTAGTGCGTTTGGAAGCTGTTATTGCTCTTAAGTGAGAGCGAGCTGAGGCTGAGTTTGTTATCATCGTAACAGAAGCTGGCTGCAGCAGTTGTTCTAAGTAAGGCATCTCTGTGGTACCAAAATATTTCCAGTGCTGGCCTTTCATTTTAGCTTCCATATCTCCTACAAGTAAGCCGGCAGCACCAACTTCCAGAAGATTACAATTGTTCATGTCTTGGAGATTAACAGGGCGTTCGCTAACCATACAGAGAAAATGATCACCGATAGTCAAGTGCTATTAAAGAATCAAAGATGTGTTTGAACATTTGTAAGAATCGAAATCATGTATAATGTATACCTTTCAGAAGAAGCTGATGATAACTGGAGCTCCCCAACCCAACGCCAATTCAGCAAGTCTGATGATATGTATTCAATGTCTTCCATAGCATTAATTTCTTGTATATTTGACAAGTTTGAAACAGACAGATTTGCAGCATCTTTTTTCTGTGGAGATTCTGCGGCATTTGCAGGACTTAATTGGGAGTTGAATGATTTGCTCAACAAAGAGGATAGAGATGGCAATAACTGTCTTGACGCAAGAGTAGCTCCTGCAAATGCTGCAGGTTGAAAGGATCGCCTTGGGATATGTAAAGCCACAAGGGAACGCACATAATGCAATGACTTCACCAGAGCTGCAGAAGCAAAACTGGACACTGGTAAAGGAGAAGTACCCGCCGGTGCTGATAATACAGGCAAGGATTTTTGCTTCAAGCTAGCATCGCACTCAGAAATAAGGTTCACACAAAATTTATCGACCTGCAGTAGTGTCTCTTCACCAGGCTTATATCTGTAATGTTGTAAAAGCTAGGGATCATTATTATGTAAAATACAATCCATGGAAAACATTGGAAGGCCTGTATACATATTACAGACAGACCACATAATATAGCAACAATTTGCACACTTATTCTCTAGGTTTAAACATTTATTATGACCCCTTTCATATACAACTGATCTACCAAATAATTCACCAAACATAGTGTTCTCCATAAACAGAGCGCAAAGTATGCTTATAGTGAGAAGGGCGAGCTTAGGGACATTGACAAGTGGAGAGATGCTCGTTCAAAGAAACAAATGAAAATAACCAAGTTTCATCTTTGGACTAGAAAAAATTACCTTAAGAGATACCGTTTCAGTAGTGCTACACACCTCGTAACCACAGCTGGGCTGCAGAAAATTGATATGGAAATTAGCAACAACAAATAAAAACCATGCTACTTGAGAAATATCTAGATTATAGCAATCTAGATCCTAGCTAAATCAGACTCCATTCAACAATAGGTCCAGGTAGACATAACTCCTCAAGTACTTTAATAGTCAACCTGGGCTGATAATATATCTATGCAGGGACTTTTCCGACTTGGCTCGCTTACTTGTAAGAGTCCTTCCCCACACACTTCTAATCTGTTAAGATAGCCATTTATTCTACAAGCGCCTTTAAGTAATCTTCATAGTTAAACTAGCAAGAGACTTACAAAACTACATTTTCTGTTCATATAGAATTCTAGAAAGCTATCACTATCATACTTCATTTTCCTTTGGGATCAAGCTACAATGACTATACCCACAGAGAAATACATCTGCCTATATGACATCCCATATTTGGTCAAAATCTCCCATTTCCGCAATTAAAGCCCCAGTTTCCACATCATGAGGGAGCAAAATAATGAGCTCATTTCCTTTCACTCAAATTTTTCTATGAGTTCAGGCTTCCAGATTTGAAGACATTTATTCCACTGAATTCTTAAGCTCAATCCTTATAATATATTTTCAATATCAGACTAGCGAGTATTACCAAAATACCGAACATACATGTCGCCTATCCAAACTATGATTCAAAAAGAGTCAAAGTTTCACAGGATGATGAAAACATATAAAGTACCAATCAATTACCTGCGATCTCTCTCTGCTACAGTGTGCTCTAACAGCATGTTGTAGGCCAGGTCAGTCGTGGCAGAAGCTGATAGATAATCCTGTAATCACCAAGTAATTGTGTGAGGTCATGCTATTCCCTAAAGACGCAGATCAAATATTTCCAATCAACTACCAAGGTCCTATCAAGCCAAGAAAATAGAAAATGATAACAGGCTTCTCCATTGCATATGTCTCTACCCAAATCTTCCATTTACACTTAGGCCTCAAATGCAATGGCTACTGAACAAGAGGGGTAATGTGTGATATATATAGCACAAGGTCTTCACAAAAACAGAACATGGTAACTAGTAGTACTGGTACCACAATAGGATTGAACAATCCCAGCTCTAAAAAACAATTACGACGCCAACACTACTCAAAGGAAAAGCAAATGTAGACACTGATATCTTCTTACTATCCCTTTATGCCGCAAAGAACTCATATATCAATGGATAACAAACAAAAAAAGCCCTAGATACTCAATTCCTCTCTTTACACAATAAAAGAAGAGGATCAAATTACCTCCAAAATTAAACGCAAAAACGGAAATACCTAGACGAGGGATAATCCCATTTCACAGTAAAGGAAAAATAAAACAAGCACAGCGAAGGTGGGGTGGTACACACCCGGAGATTCCTGAGAGCTTCAGAGGGAGCCATGGAAGGGATCGCGCCATGGTGAGAGTTAGCCGGAGGAGGGGAGGATGAGAGGCAGTCCGCCACGGCTCGGCGCAGCGGCTCAGGCGGCTTTTTGGAGGAAGAAGATCTAAGGCGCGAGGCAGAGCCGGCAACGCCCAGCTGCAGCAACCGGGAGCTTCCGGGGCTTTGACCGGGGCTAAAAGTGGAAGACATGAATCAAATCTCGCCGGAGTTGCGCCACTCTTGCTGCGAGGAGTAAAGACTTTTTTTTATTTTCTTTTTTTCGATTTGGTTCTGTTGCTGGCTAACGTCGTGTGCTTCACATCACAGAGATGAGCTGTCAAAGCTTCTCCGTTTTGAATCCACGGTGGAATCTAATGACGAAGACATGGTTTTTGCAATCTGGTCCCCCATGTTTTAATAATTCCTAGATTTAGCAGCATAACTTTATTTTGTGATTATTGGTCCAAAAATCCCGTTAATTCACATGTGGGGAAGTACTAATGATGGCTTTGGCATTGGTGTGGTGTCCAGATAAGAAAAAAAAGACTTTGGCATTGTGATATTTTACGGTCGAGTTCATACATAACATATACTATTATGCTTTGCGGTTACAATTCGAATTTGAACATAAGTTGCCCTGTAGGGTAATAGCAATATATCACATATACAAAAAAAAACTTTGGAGATGATAAAGTTTAATTAATCTTTAATTGTTAGAAACTCGTGAAGATGTCTCACAGCACTTCACTAAAAATGCCTAAACAAACTAAAATTTGCAATGTTTGAATCTCTCTTGGATAAGGTCGCGAAACAATCCAATAAAAGAAGAGGGCCCATAAACCGAAAGAGAGAAAAAGAGAATGGGCCCAATAAGCAGTCCCATAACCCACGTGAGTTGCTGACTGTGTCGATCCGTTCTTCACGCTCACGGTTTGCTCCTTCCCTAATAGCTCGAATAAAATGAAATATATATTAGTTTAATTACATTTTCCTCTTTGTTTTTTTTTTTGCTTTCTCTTTCATATAACAAATCTGTACATTGTTGTTGTTGACTGACCTAAAAAAAAAAAAACTAATCTGTATCTATCTGTTGCTTTGATCCTTAATAGAGAGAGCGAGAGACTCACCTCAAACCCTAGATCTAACCCCAGCCGTCAGATCAAATAGATCGGGCAATCGCTTCTAGACCGTTGGAATCTTTTAGGAGGAAGGCAGCAATGGTAGAGGTAGAATCGTATTTGTGGGTATCCAGAAGAGGCGTTAGGATTATCTCCAAGTTGGGTGTTTTCTCATCTTGATGGCCAACAACAAATCCAATTTCCTCTAGATAGAATATATATTTTTTTTCCCCTTTTTTTTTCTCGGTCATGTGTGATTTGGTCGCGCGTACGGGTCGACTCCAGCAGCGTTACGAGCATGGCTCTCGTCTCGTAGCCGGGTAACCGCTTTTTCTTAATCCAAACCTTTGTTCCTCTTTTTCCTGTTTGCGTTTTGTATCGTCCCTATGGAGCTCGTGCTTAGCTATGCATAATGTGATTGTTGGTGGCTAAGATTGTGAAATGTTGGGAGATTTGTAATCGTGATTTTGAGGTATTATGACTGGTTTCATTTCTATAATTTGTAAATCAAGAATTCACGTCACCTTTGTATCCTTGTTTGAATCTCTATTGAAGGTTTGTGTCTTAAGAATCATGCTTTGAGGATTTTGGTAGTGATTGACATGCTTAGCCCTTGTTTTGGTTGTTGTAATGGTCACTTTCTTGGTTGATGAAATGCTGCAACTGACCTTTTTAGTTGTCTTTGATTTTTTGCTTAACAAGTTCAATCTGGGGCGTTTTTTCTATAGGTGTATTCCGTTTAGGTACATAAACTCTGAGGAAGATGGTAATTCTGAATCTAAGAAAGTGATTCAAGTGTTGATGATCAGCTCATCTAGTGGGCCGGGTCTTTTGTTTCCCAAGGTACAATTGAAATGCTGTATCTTCTTGCTTTTCCCTTTGTTTGGAAACGAAGTAACGTATCTCCGGTTCATTTAGGGAGGATGGGAGAATGATGAAACGGTCAGGGAGGCTGCAGTTAGGGAAGCAGTGGAAGAAGCAGGTGTCCGTGGGACTTTAATGGTAAGCCACCTTCCGCAAACTGTTTCTAGTGTATCCCTTAGTTTATTGCAGCTGGTGCTGAATGTGGAATCATACTTGGGAACTTTGCAGGATTTTTTGGGAGATTATGAGTTTAAGAGCAAAACACACCAAGATGAGTTTAGTCCAGAAGGCTTATGTAAAGCAGCAATGTACGCCTTGCATGTGAAGGAAGAGCTAGAGATGTGGCCGGAACAAAAAACGAGAACACGGACTTGGCTGACAATTGAAGAAGCGGTAGAGAGTTGCAGGCACGCATGGATGAAGGACGCCTTGGTGGATGGATTCTGTAAATGGCATAAGGAGAAGATGGAAAAAGGAGAGATCACAGATGAAGATTTGAAGTAAGTGTGCATAATTCTGAGATGTTGGTTTACATTCCTTTTTGATTTTGTTTTTACCTTTTTAAAGTCATATGCACTGGAGAATCTGTGACTGCGAAACATAAGAGTTTCAAAGTTTCTAAAGTTCAATTATTTCCCTGTTTCTCACAGCTGTCTTCATCATTTTGCAATCATTTTGAGAAAAGAAAATGACAGCTCTTGACAATTTCGTTTAATCAAAAGCAGGTTTAAGAAATTGTTTGCTGTTTTTGTCGAAGTAATTATTTGCTTGCACTTGTAAACTCAGTTGAGTTATAGTATACTATATAGCTGGCTCTAACATGATTTAACTGTCATATAATTATGAGTTTTGGTATAGTATCTCATACTGATATAGAGATGGATATAACTTACTACTGCATAGTGCATAGTGCATAGTGCATAGTGCATAGAATGAAAGAACTCAAAAAGATATGCTAAAGTTGGAAATCTGTGACCCTTATTAAAATGATATAGAAGTTCGGATGAATGATTCCAAATGAATTGCATCACGCCATCTCCTCCATAGCTTTTCTTTGTTTTTTCACATCATCACTATTTAAGATCTATAACATTGCTTTTGATTATACATGCGCTTACATATTCCATACACCGTGAAACACATTGGATCAGTGTATCCCCCCCCCCCCCCCCACATTCGTTGCCAATAGAATATATTAGCTCGTAGCTGTAGAACTTAAAATTTGAAAAAAAAAAAAAGACAAAAGAGTAAAATAAGAAACTTGAAATATCCTCCGGTTCAGCTAAACCGGAACCATGTCATTATTATCAACATGACTTCATCAACGGACCACCGCACAAGCATTGATTGTCACTAAACGACGTAGCTTCAAGGTGATCAAAAGGAGAACCCGTTGGAATACGCCCACAAAGCTTGTTATGACTAATATCCAAATGACCCACGAACTTAGCTGACGACAACGAATCCGGGATCCGACCCGATAGATTATTGTGTGACAAATCAAGCGACACGAAGTACGTTGTAGACCCGAAAACGTCGGGTATGGATCCTTCCAACGCATTCCGGCTCAAATTCAAAACACCGAAACCGGAATTGCTAAGAAGCGAACCGGGAATTGGACCGGTTAGCGAGTTGCAATCGAGATTCAAAAGTGAGAGTACCTTCATGTTACCCACCCATTCCGGTAACGGACCTTCGATATGGTTCCTGGATAGATCCAGATCAGCTAACCGCTGCATACCCGAGATAGAATCTGGAATTGACCCGGTTAGCTCGTTACGGCCCAGTAAAGCTCTGCTCAACATCTTCAACGATCCAAAATCGGCCGGGATCACGCCGGTGATTCCGTTCTCCGTCAGTTCAAGATGCTTCAACTCGGCGAGTGACGTCAACGACGCCGGAATCTCGCCGGACATTTGATTCTCAGCGAGGTTCAGAACAGCGAGTTTGGAGAGTTTGCCGATTTCCGCGGGAATCTCTCCGGTGATTCTGTTACCGGCGAGATCGAGGATGCGGAGCGAGGCTAAGGATGTAACGCACGGAGGAATCTCGCCGGTGATTCCTTTCCAGTCGGCGAGGACGAGGGAAGTGAGTGCGGTTAAGTCACAAACCGCTGGATCAATCGAACCGGACATATAACCGGACCGGCCTGCCTTTTGGAAAATGGCGTCTTCGGATTCCCCTCGGAGAGAGATATCAGTGACCCGACCCGAATCAGGATCGCAGCTAATACCGTACCATCCCTTGCAACAGTCAGTGTTTTCAGACCAAGTGTTGAAGATGCCGAGGTTTGGTTCGCTCAGTGACGATTTGAAAGCATTGAGAGCCGTCTGATCTTTAGGAGAGCAGCATCGGACGACGGTGATAGCAGAGATGAAAACGACGACAAGTAATGAACTAAACGGCGACGCCACCAACTTCCTCATGTTTTTGCAATAAATATTTGATGATAGTGAAGAAGAGAGTGGTGTTGCGTAAATGAACCTTTGGATTATATAGAAACGTCAAGAGATGAAAGCAAAGGAGAGAGAGAGAGAGAGAGAGAGAGAGAGAGAGAGACATTGCATGTGCATGGTATCATTGGCATGTGCATGTTACTACTATTGTTCTGTATAATTTTAATTTATCTTATGAATGTATTCTTATACCTTTAAATTTATTGTACTAAAGAGGGGGATCATGTGTGTGTGTCAGTTTTTAATTTTGATTTATTCCAATGGATCGAGTATCCAACCATGATCCGGTAAATTATAAGTTAGTCACGTTGATTTGTTTCAACGGTAGTATCAGTATGTATTTTGATTCATTGATTGTCATAGTCATACACATTTATCAACTTATGCATATTCTTAGACGTATGTATACAAAGGCTAGATCAATGCACTGATTATGGACCGTGAACTTCCTACTTATCCAAAGGTTGTTTCATTTGTTTGCCATATTACAGCAATGATTATGATTTTCGATTTTACTGAAACGCCAAAACTTCACATCAATAAAAGCTTTATATGACTAATTATGATTTGATAATTTTACCAATTATTAGAGACAGCATTTAATAACCCAAATATGGTTGGTCCTCCATAAATACTTTTATACATGTGACTCATGTGGTCCTACTACAGAACTACAGAAGCATTTACGCATCTCTCTGTCCAAACTTTGATTTTATTTTATTTTCCTATCCTAAACCTATCATTGTTAAAATTCTTTACATGTTATCTCACTCATCTAACTAGTTTATAGCCCTAAGGGTTTATTATAGTTATACATGTCATTTTTTTTTAACAACTATATCACATATAACCTTGATGAGATAATTAATATTTATGGTCAGAATAATTAGGACATTTTCCAGCATTTATGACCTAAACATCGGAATTTGCGTTGTCTTGGTTTGGACATGATTCAACTCCCATCACATGCCCAGGAGTCAAGATCCATTTTTCTGGAGCTGTCTTTTTCTTTAATGTATTAGTACTGTAGTATTAATTTTCTATGGCCTTGCTCAATAATATATACCACACAATATAATCTCAATCATAACGGTAGAATACCAATTGTCCTATGTGAAATTAACACCACAAGAATTCAAATTACGTTATATGCATGTCTAGATCATGAGATTTTTCAAGGTCTTTTCGAAAGATTTTGGAACTATGGCCCGGATCACTTTTGAACTTGGAACTGTTTTCAATTATATTTTAGGATTATTTAATCTCTTACTTGACAAGATAATTTGAATTCTCAGGCCTTGGAAAGCAATGTGTTTTTTTGTCTTTGGCATAAAAGACGAATTTGTAACAGTCTCGGTCTATAGTGCATCACTGACACATTCACGTATGTTCATGCTAATACATTAAAAAAAACCAACAGATATAGATGATGCAATGCAGTCAGTTTGTACTCTGTACTCAAGAAGTAGAAATCTTTCCAACAAGTGATCTCTTTACATCATCCATAATCAAACTCAGTTTGCCAAAAGACCTATACATTGGTTTCAACTCTTCATTTTTTTTTTGGGATGAATTAAAAACAGAGTTAAAAAGGAATTTTTTTTTATATAAAGTTAAAAAAAGAAGGAACTTAAATTGCGGTTTGCAATGTGTTTATATATAGTGGATATGTGTATATGTATAATATATATAGATTGTGGTGAGAGTTGAGTCAAGTGGAAGGTCCAGCTAAGTCACCACCGCCTGAGATGGAGAGTAGAGGTCGGCGTGAGACACTGCGACTGACGAGATTTGAATCAAGAAACACAACTATGACTGTTATATCATCATGAAAATGTCTCCTCACTCCTCTATCAATCTTTTTTAGATCCGAATATCTCATCTCTCTCTTCTTTGCTGCCTCTCTTAGAGCTGTTTTTATGAGCTTCCTTGCAATTCCCTGCACAACACCCACATGTTCTCTCAATCTATCTATTTGCACACAAAACGAAACAAAACAAGGAAAGAGAGAGAAAGAGAGAGCAAGAGGCAATCATACATTGTGAGGGGATGTGTTCACAATGTCAACAGCTTCCTGATTAGTTAAGTGCTCCCACAAGCCGTCTGATGCAAATATAAGAAACTGATCCTCTGGATGGATTTTGTGTACTGTTATTGCCGGCTCTGCTTTAAGTATGGGCTTATGGAAAGCCTCAGGCACCCTGAACTTTGCCAACAGCGGTTCCCGGTTGAATTCTGCTTTCTTTAAGTAGGCATCACCAATCGACCGCGAGACCTTCAAGAACCAGCCAAAGGTTATATCTAGCTAGAAATCCTCTTTTATCTTCTTAAAGTGAGGTTATTGTAAATCTCTTCTTATACACTTCTCTTGTTAAGACACATAATTCATTGAGTCTTTTACATACATGCACAAGGCTTAAACTTTATCTTTCACAGCAGAGCTACTTGCAAGAAAAGAATCTATTAAATCAGCAACACGCATTACCGTGAGAGTGTTTTTACCTGTATAATACCTTTAACTCGCCAAACTTTGTGCTTCAAGACCACAATCTGAGGATCATCCGGATGCAACGAGCGCAACTCCTCTCTCACAGATTCAAGACTTGCATTGTGCTCGGACGATAACTGAACCGCCTTGACAATTTTAAAAGCTTTTTCCAGTCTTCCTAGCACAACCCGAGAATCCCCAGCGTTTGCAATGTACAACAACCCACTACATATGATCCCTACCAGACAACAAGCTCCAACAGAAGCAATCTGTGGTTTAATCTGCCACTGCCGCCGCACAAGAGAAAGAAAATCTTCTTCCGTAGCTAAAAACGCTTTGGTTATAACAGAGGCAGACATACCATGATTCTCTGATGTAAACTCTGCAAAATCAGAAAAGTGTCAGCACATTAGCTAACTAGTCCTCAATATACACATACATGTAAAATAAAGAGAAGGAAACAGAGCAGCATACTCCTGATGTTGTCGAAGAGGTGTTTATTAACAAAACGGGCAGCTTCAGGACCTCCATGACCATCATAGACACCAACAAAAGTAGCTTGAGGACCAGAATCAAACAAACTAACGGGACCAGACTCAAGCTTGCTATGATCTTCAAGAAGATTATTGGCTTGAATGACAGACATAGAGAACTCGCCAGCAACATGGTTACCAGAATCTTTATACCAAAGAAGACCATCACAACGTCCATTAGCGTCATTTCTAGTTGAATGATCACCTTTCACAGAAGGTCGTCTCCAACATGGTACTACCATCCGCAATATAGTTGATGATGATACCATAACTCACATAATAATCCCCTCAAAAAAAAAAAAAAATGTTCACTTCATCTAAAAAAAGGATCTCTCACTAAACACCACCACCCAAAAACGGAATCAAATCAAATCTCAAATAATTTGCTTATTCCTCCTTCCCTAAAAAACAAACGAATACGAATCAATCAATCTACATTGCTGCATATAAAAAGGATCGATCTTGTTAATCAAACTAGAAGAAGGAAGCAATTACCTTTTGTGGAATCGCAAAAAAAAGAATAAGAAAAGCCCGCGAAATGATTTACAGGGTCCGATGAACAGGATCGAGATCGGAAGAAGCAGGAGTTACGATAAGAGGGAATCGTAACTCCGGTTGAATTACAAAGAGGGAAATAGAGAGAGAGAGAGAGTAATGGCAAACCCAAAAAAAAAAAAAAAAAAAAACAAATCTAGCAGCGACTCTGTCAGAATTCCATATTTGGGGGTTCCATTTTCTCTGAAATTTCTCTTTCTTTTTTTTTCGATACTTTTTTTTTTTAATTTTTGTTCATTTTGCTTTCGAGTTTAGCTGTTTAGGCCATTGACCTTAGAAACAACCCGACGTTTTAGGCAGCTTTTTCTCCCAAATTTAGCAACGTTTCTCCATTTTTCAAGAAATTATTAATACGATCATAAATATAGATTAATCTTTTCAAAAAATCCTAATGAAAACCAAAAAAATTAATAAAAAGCTAAAATCAAAAGTACCAATTCGGACTTGTCCAATCAAATGATTTTATCTGGTTGGTTGAAAAAAAAAACAAATTTGAGTATTTTCCACTGTTGGTTGAACTCTGGTTAGTTAATTGCTTTGACATATCAAATGACTGAATATGTATTTGACTTTTCTTTAGATGTTAATAAAGATTTAAATTGATTTTAAATAATTTATTATTTTATTATATAATGAAAAAAAAAGAGAAGTATTTTCCGCAATACAAGCCACTTCTGGGTTGTTGATTATGGTCAGGAAAATAAAGACCTTAAGCGCAAAACCATGTCACCACCACCGCCTTCACACTTTCATCAACCTCCAACAAGCCTTTTAAGACCAAATAAAATACTAGTGGTAATTAACCCAAAAACATTTTATCGTTAAAATTAGTTTACTTACATATATATAAAAAAATAAACTGAAGTTTGCAAATTGGCATGTTGACATGTTGTACGCGCAGCTTTTTACAACCTCACAGCTCGTGTTTTTTTTTGTATGACAGTTTTAACCCGCAAAATCTCTTTTTTTTTTTCTGAAATTGTTAAAATAAAAATAACATGTCCGAAGACGAACCAAAACATAACATAACATAACATGTGTTCGGTCCTAGACTCCTAGTTAGCACAATAACACCACCTCTAGATACATGATAATGTTATTATTATTTTTTTTTTTTGGGTAGGGAGAGAAACATACATATAAACAACTTGGCCCATATTCCAGCGATTTCCCATCTCCTTCATAACTCTCAATTATACTAAAAAAAAAAAGTCATCATACTAATAAATTAGAGTATACTCAAAGAAAAATCAGAAAATACCCAAAATAACAAAAAAAAAAAAAAAAAAAAAAGCAGAAAAGAAAGAGAGATGATGGAAAGAGAAAGAAACATGTTGGCCGCTGTATGGCGTCATAAGCCATTCTAGAATCATTGAAATACATAAAAAATGGTTCGTAATTACAAAAAAGCGAAGAGGGTATTAACGTAACTCACCAAGAAGACGAGAAAGTGGGGATGGTAGAAGGAGAGATGATAAGAGATGGTAACGCGTCTCTATGAGGCCCATCCATATTCTCTCCCCCCCCATTTCATCTCTCTCTCTCTCTCCTTCTCTCCTCCTTAATTCGATCTGTGAACTCGCCGGAGGAAGGAACGCTAAAGCAAAAGGAGAGAGATTCAATAAAAGACCGATGGCGCAGAGAACGGAGAAGGAAGAGACGGAGTTCAAAGTACTCGAAACCTTGACGACGACGACGACACCAACAACAACGGCGGCGACGCTTTGTACCAATAACTGCGGCGTTACAGCGAATCCAGCGACCAACAACATGTGTCAGAAATGTTTCAACGCTTCCCTCGTCTCCGCGACCGCTAGTGTTGTCGTTGATTCCGGTTCTTCGGTCTTGAAGAGATCAGCTAGATCCGTTAACCTCAGGTCGTCGCCAGCTAAAGTCGTGATTCGTCCACGAGAGATCGATGCAGTTAAGAGAGATCAACAGATCGTTAACCGATGTTCCGGTTGTCGGAAGAAGGTCGGGTTGACCGGATTCAGGTGTCGTTGCGGTGACCTTTTCTGCTCCGAGCACCGTTACTCCGATCGTCATGATTGTAGCTACGACTACAAAACCGCCGGACGTGAGGCGATCGCTAGAGAAAACCCGGTGGTCAAGGCGGCTAAGATGGTCAAAGTTTGAATTTTTTTTTTTTTTTAAATTATTCGATCTCAAAAACCGTTTGATTGATTAAAAAAAAAAAGAAAACTTGTGGTGGCCGGTGGTTCGAAAAGCTCCGATCTATTAAACGATGGGAAGAAAGATGCTCGGAGAGACATCGATTTGATTGATAGGTGGTGGCTGTGTTGTAAAACGAAAGATCAGAGAGAGAGATTCCTCCCTCCTCTGTTCAATCAAAATCTGAACCTCATTTTATTTTTTTTCCTTTTTATTTTATTTAATTTGCTTAATTATATTAGTGAATGATTATTATTATTATCATTATTGTGGCTTTACAGTTTCATGAATTTGCTTTCTTTCGGATGTACGATCTTCTTCTTGATGATCATCGAGAAATGTGTATGTAGGGAAAAAAGGATTCGGTAGAAACGAAAAGGGGTGGTTTGGTCATTTTTAGGAGCGTGTCTCTCTAGTTACGTTTCGTGTGGTTTAGCTGTCCATTATGCGTCACAAATCTGTAAAATTTCTAATTTATATTTTTGTAGAGTAATTTATATTTGGTATCTATATAATTTTGGGATAAATACTTTATGAAAATAAATAGAAAAGATGGGCCCAATCTCCTCTCCTAATTAACGGGCCTTTATAATGAATACCGGATATATCACATAAGAAGGGTGCCCTAATCCTCAAAAACTGAAAACACATCTTTTTCTCTTAAGCAATGATGAATAGAGGTTGGGGACAGGGGATGATGAGGCCGCCAATGATGCCCCGTGACTTTGAGATGCAATATGCAGAATCTTCGATGGATACGGCGATGGACGTCGATGATGACTACTACGAGTCTATGGATATGTCCACCGATTGGGGGTTAAAAGACTCCTACTTCTTCAACAAATTTGAGGATGATTTTGACGACTTCGATATCTATTGATTTGTATTATTTCTCTCACCTTTATGGTCTCTTTGGGTTTTTTTTTTTTTTTTTTTTTTTTTTTTTTTTAACTTTTGACTCTTAACTTTTTATCATTACATCTTAGTATATCGTATTGATTTGCTATATTCACACAACTCTTAAACCCCAGATCTCTCTCTCTCGACAAAACTTTACTTGGCGTATAATATATAGCAGCAGCAACCAATAACGTGTTTGATTTGCTATATCATCTTCTTCTTATGTGTTCCATTATTTTCTCTTTTTAAAGGTCAATTATATAATAAAAAGCATTACATATTAAAATCATAAATTCTACTTTTGTTTTTTTAATATCATAACGAGAGGTTACGTATTTTCTCAAATATCTTTTTGAATAATTGTTTTCAATGCATTATCTTGCGACTTTTAACGAAACAATGGCTACGTAGTACGTAACACCAACCAACCAATGCCGATGCAGAACGATTTTATTTTATTGTCAACTTAACAATCTTTAATTGCGATGCATTATTGTAGGATTTGTAAGCTATAAACAACAAGTTACTCATAATAGGTATCCAACAAAATATTGTATACCTCAATTCTCATGCAACTATCAGAAAAATCAGAACTCAGAACTGTTTCAGAGATTGGTAACAAAACTAACAGTATTCAGAACTGTTTTAGAGATTGGTAACAAAACTAACAGTATCCCTTTATAATAAAACGGAAGTACATAATATTGTTTTGTAGACTATATAATTTTAATAAGTTGGTTACAAATAAGTTATACATTAATTGGTTACAAATTAAATAGTGGATGCAACCTTAATTTATTTTCAGAAGATTTAATTACTAGAGCATTGTTGTTTCCGAAAATCTTAAAGAGAATATTCTAAAAGAACCATATCATCTAACTTATCATATTAATTTCCTTTATTAAATTCTTTATCAAATAAAATCTTTTGATATCTAACTTAACATATTAATTTGTTAATTATCATTATACTTCACCTCTCATTTTTATATATGAGTCTATTTTGTGAAACAAATAAATTATCATATTATTTATTATAATTAAAAAATAGTTTTATTTCCGGATATACCATAAGTTGAATTTTTAAAAACAAATATAAATTCTTCAATCTATAAAATATTCAAGCTTTAGTAATATTACTCTTTAAAAATAATATATATTGAATTAAAAATTTACTGAGTAACGGGTCAAAATTTGAATATTTAAATTTAATTTAATATTTTTTGTTGAATTTTATAATTTTATATAATATAATAAACTTTAAATAATTTATTTTAAAATATTTTTAATATATTGAAATTTGATATAAAAGTTATAAACTATAAACACTCTAAATTGATTTGTTATAGCAATGTCAATAATATGTCACTATAATATGAAAAAATTTGAAGAAACCAGTATATTTAAACCAAAAGTATAACAATATATTAAATTACTCATAATATAATAATTTGCTTTTTAAAAACCAAATTTACAAAATTATGTCTTATAATGACATTCAAGTCATGATGTATGATATACATTGTTGAAATAACTTCACATACATAAACTAATACAACATATTAAAATTTTATTTTAAAATATACAAAATTTGTATAAAATAAAATTTACCAGTGTTATAGCACAAATACTTATCTAAAATTATTCACAACATAAAACTTACAAAATATGTGTCTTTTTTTCAATCCATCATATTTAGCATATGATTTTATTGCATAATGTTTTATCCAAATTTTTTTTTTAAAACAATCACATAAATTATATTTTATATAAAAATTATAATATAAATAAAACGAATTTCAACCCGTGCTAGAGCACGGGTCTTAATCTAGTTCATTTAATATTTTAGGATACAAAAACCTTCAAAAAATTGTTTAAACTATACAAAGGCTAACTTGTTTTTCATATTTTAAAATGCTTGGAAGATGAGGCTTGGGTGAGGGATGTAATTAATATACGAGTGTCGACAACGTTTTCACGACGGTAAAGATTAAAAGGTTTACTAGTCCGAGTTTAGTGTTTTATGTTCAAACCTTTTTATAAGTTTTTGAAAAAGTTTAAGACGGGGATTAAAATTTAGTATGATTCATTGGTTTACATATGAAAATTCATTCAAAGAATGAAGATGAACAAAATTGTAAAGTGTGTATAATAATCTCGTGAAATTTATTAATATCTTCGTAAATTTCGATATTTTCAACAAGTTTATAGTATTTCGTAGGAGTACGAATTAATTATGAACCTTTTTAGACCAACTCTTTTTTTTTTTGTAACGCGTGACTGTACAAATACTCGAAAACATATTTGACACTTTTTTGTAAATTGTGTTAAGAAAAGAAGTCACTGGGACAAAAGTAAATAAACAAAAAGTTGCTATTTAGCAAATTTCCCATTGGTTACTATATAATTATAACCAGAAAAAAAAAAATATATATATATATATATATATATCTCAAAGTTGGAGCACCTAATACTATGTAGTATTATTTTTTGGCCCAACCCAATTATGAAAAATATAAATGTTAAGCAAATTAAATTGAAACGCAAAAGGTCCCCCGTTTATAATTAGTTCCGTCCGTCGAAGCAAATCCCTTTCGATTAATAATTACGAATCGACTCGGCTCTCTGGATTTCTCCGACAGAAACCCAAACCCTAGCACCACCACCACCACCACCAACCCCGGAGCTCCTAGATTATATCTGTTCTCGAAATTGAATCGCTTGTAGGTTAGGGTTTTAGTGGTATTCTCAATCCGGTGGAAAATTGGGTTTTTTTTCTTGTTCTTAATATAATCTCTCGTAAGGGAAAATTTCAGAGGAGATGGGAAGCGCTGATATAGTCGATGATCGGACCTTCAATGGTGATTTCAGTGATGGAGGAGTGGTGAAGTTGAAAGAGATTGTCATGGATAAACTCAAGGAGTATATGGGCGATTACACGGATGACACTCTCGTGGTACGATTCTGATTCAACTCTCTGTTCTTCCCTTAATTTGGAATCACTTTTGGGTCTGTAATTTTACAACGATTGCTCTCCTTGTTTTAGTTTTAGCTGAATTGTGGTGGTGGTATTCGTGTTCCTTGTAGCTAGAATTGCTGATTTTTTTGGAATATAACATTAGTGTGCCTTGATGATGATGTTACAATTCAAATGACATTGCTTGCAGGAATATGTGATAGTTTTGCTTAGAAATGGGAGAAGAAAAGAGGAAGCAAATAATGAATTGAAGATATTTCTTGGAGATGATAGCGATTCTTTTGTCGCCTGGTATTTTATATATTTCTTACCCCTTGTGAAACCAAGTTTTATTGTTTTTTTTTGTATCTAGAAATTCATATTCACTTGGAGGATGTATGCAGGTTGTGGGATCATATCTCTGAAAGTGGTGATGAGTATTTTAATTCTCGTGTTGAGAAAACTATTGTAAAAAGCTCACTGATAAGCAGTCAGAATGAGGATAAAGCACTTGGGGTTATGGATTCTGAACCTGAAAAGGGGCGATCACGCCGTGGTAGACAATGGAAAAGCCAGCCAACTAATGTCTCTGAGATTCCTCCTCTTCTGAGTTCTGAGGTTCACAAAATTCATAACTATGAGAATAAAGATCACAAACAACGACATAATAAGAGGTCTCCATCTCCCCAGTCTCAATCCCACAGGAAAAAGTCTAGAACTGATGACTCGCGGAATGAACAGGTCTGTGTTTTGTACTTGTCTATTGAATATCAATCACTATCACGCAATACTTGGATTAGAAAAATGCTAAAATAGTTTACTGGATGGGCTGTCATAACCTTTGCGTTCTGCTTTTTATGGGACTTACATGTCAGACATCCTTAATTACTATGAACTTAGTGTCGTGGGGTTGTTCCAGTATTTTAATGCATCTTCTGCGGTAAAGCTATTGTACGGATACTGGTTATAGTTTTCTGATTTTGTTTTCGTTAACTTGTTTGATAGAGGGAAGCTAAACCTGATGTCTCTCGCCGGCTGCTTCAGTTTGCTGTGCGAGATGCTCTAGCTATTCCCAAGCCAGCAAATAGTTCGACTGAATCCTCATTAAAACGTCTTCGTTCAGTGGTGTCCACATCTACTCAAGAATCATCTGACACCAACCCAGCTCGGAAAATTCGATCTGTAGCGAGGGTTGTGGATCCCATGGCCTCTGTAATGAAAGCTGTTGCCGAAGCAGCCGAAGATGCCAAAAAACCAAAACCTGGGAGAAGTGTCTTTGACAGAATTAGCCAGTCTACTTCTGAGACCCTGGACCGACATATGGTACTTGGTAAAGTTTCTCCTAAGAATGAAGAATGTAGGAATATTAGCGATGATCCGGAAGCGGTACATCCTCAATACACGCACCGTCTTGACAACAATGGAGTGTATGTTGAGAACATGCCAACTTTTGACACGGGCTTGCAGCCAAAATTTGCCTCTGATCGAGGCAGACTCAGTTCAAGTGCTAATTTTCCTCACCCGAGTACTTTCCTTGGGAACAGAATTCACAATCCTAATAGTCTGCAGCATCGTTTAGTCGATGACCCTAAAAGAGTTAAAGGGATGAATTATCAAAATCACCTTACTGAAGGTGCAACCAGGCAAAAGACAGCAAGTTTCTCCGGCAATGTAGAGACAGGGAAAACAGTAAAGTTAGAGGGGCAGATGGAAGTACCAGATGTGGGTCTGCAAAGATATATGGACGCAGGCAGAATGGTTTCTAGTGAAACTATCACACAATCAGCTACGCAGAGTGATGCAATAGGGAATGGAAATGTAAGTTTCATGTTATATATGCATGCTCTTACTAGCTTTTCAATGACAGGCTTCTTCCAAATTTTGTTAGCCATGAAATAGAAAACATCTTGAAAGTTTCTTGCTAATATTTACCCGTCAAGGCTATGTTGTGATGTTTTATTTCGTTTGTAAGAGTGACAACCACATGGCTCCTAATACAAGCTGACTTGTTGTTCTTTGACAGATAAAACCTGCTGTCAATGCGAATGAAGATTCAACAACCAATAAATCTGTTCCTGGTGAGTTGTTAATATCAGTCTTGAGCTTTTTGAAGATTCATGGGATTGAAGTTTCTTTCTTTCCTTGGCAAACTCACTTCTTTCGTTCCTGTTGATGTAATTCTAATGGATAAGTTGATCTAAGATGATATGCTGGCATTTGCAGGGACATTATCCACGACCCGCCCGTTGGAAGATGCTAGCACTCGGACAATCTTTGTCGCCAATGTAATAATTGTTTATGTTTATTTACCCTTGCACTGGATTGAGGCAAAACTTGTCAATTAGTGTATTGATTTGAATGTGATTGGTCGTAAAAACAGGTTCATTTTGGTGCTACCAAGGATAGCCTTTCAAGGCATTTTAACAAGTGTGGTGAAGTGCTTAAAGCTATCATAGTTACAGATCCAGCAACAGGACAACCAAATGGGTAAGTTGTCTGAATTCATGACCCTAATTATTATTGTCTTACTATGTCACAGTTGAGTCATGGGGAACCTGAGTTGATTGCCCTTTACAGATCAGCGTATATCGAGTTCACACGCAAAGAAGCTGCAGAGAATGCCTTGTCTCTGGACGGTACCTCTTTCATGTCTCGGATTCTCAAGGTACAAATGGAAACACATGTTCAATTCTGTTTTACCATAGCAATTGTCGTCTGTTATGATCTTGAGGATTGGTTAGAATCAATCTTAGAATAGATATAAGGACTCAGTTGTGTGTATGTATGATGGATGCAGATTGTGAAAGGAAGCAGTGGGCAACAGCAGGAGGCTGCATCAAGCATGACATGGTCTCGAGGTGGAAGGTTTGCAAGAGCACCCGCATACTTTAGAGGAGGTGGTGCATTAAGAGGCCGTTCTGTTGCGAGGGCTGGAGGCAGGAGTATGCAATGGAAGCGCGATTCAGCTGAGACTGGAAACAATGCTCCCAACAATGCTCGTAGTCTCACTTACGTACGAAGAGAATCAAAATCAGACGATTGAAAGACAAAAATAGAGAGTCAAGAGCTTAGGTAAAAAAAGAAGGAAGATGAGTTTCCTCATCTGCCTTTCGGATATTATTCTCAAATTGGTTTTTTCTTTTTGTCTCTAAAAAAAGCTACTCTAAAACTTTGTATCGACTTTCTATGCTTTTTTAAAAATCTTTGGATTAATATTGAAGAAGAAAACAAAATATAGAAGTTGTAATTCAATAGCTCTCGCTCTCTCATGGTGATAACAAGAGGAAGAGGTTTCCAAGACACAACCCAAGAACGCACAAAATCGAAACAAGACGAGCTCTAACGAACAACAAATTGAGATTCTTAGCAACCTGAAGTGACAAAGTAAGAATCTGCAACCTCCCTAACTCTTCCATCTTCTTGAAGAAATACATTGGCTTCAACGATCGTCTCACCATCAACGCCATAGCAAACGGGAATCCAAACGCAATACAGCTCTGAATTGTCATTTCCTTCATCGGATCTGATTTAGTCGCATACAAAATCGTAGCTCCCACGACCAGCTGAGTTAAACCCAGAGCACCCATAGCTCCACTTAGACTGTACATGTTCTTCATCATCCCTTCCAACACTTGTCTCGTCTCATTTCCCAAAGCCGACAAATCGCGTTCCACCGTTGGCCCTTCGATCTCTTGGTGCTTCATCTCTTCGAACTTCGGCTGCTCATCTGGCTTCGACTCCTCTGGCTTCTTCGGCTCAACATCTCCTCCGCTTGGTGTCGAGAAATACCTCGGCGACCATGATGTTTCAGATCGAAGCTTGGTGTCGATGTTGAAAGCAGAAAAGGATCTTAACAGACCTAGCTCCTGAGTTACCGATCCGTGGATCAGATGGTTTCTTATGGGAGATGATGAGGATTGGAGTTGACGGCGAGTGACGTGGAGTGATTGAGAAGACAAAGGTTTAAGGAATTTGGAAACCAATCGACGAGAGATCATCATCGTCGTCGCCGAATTCGATACAGACAAGGGAGAACAAGCTCAACGTAGTTTTAGGGTTTTGTTATTGCCAATTTCGGTGGCTGGCTCACTCTTTCAATTTTGGTGGCTCACTCTTTATAGCTCCTCTCTAATTCCGTACTAGACTAGTCAACGGTTTAGATCAATTTTAACCGGATCCTTTGGTTTATTCTGTCCAACGTCGATATTAATCAAATCAGACATTAATATGGTTTGATTACTCTCTCGTATGCCTAATTCATAGAACTCGTTCGATGTGCAACAAGTGGCTTACTCTAAAGTGAATATCATAACGCTTAATTGAGCAGTATAATCGGTTCCGACAAGTGCTGTCAATCCAAGACAACAAAACAATGTTCCCCTCAAAGTTTGGAGAAACACACTCTCTTCCTCATGTCTTAATAAAGAAACACACTCTATAAAGCTCACAGCCAAATGCCACAATGTTTTTAAAAAAGCTCATCAATCAAACCACATGAAATAATGTCTTCTTCACTAACTCTCTTCTTCTTCTTCTTTGTTTTCACATTCCTCTACACTACATCAAATTCATTCAACATCACTAACATTTTAAACGAGCACGATGATTTCTCCACTTTCAACAAACTTCTCTCTGAAACTCAACTCGCTTCTACCATCAACAGTCGTCAAACCATTACCGTCCTTGTGGTTTCCAACGGCGCAATCTCCTCCCTCTCCGGCCAACCTACCAACCTCATCAAGAAGATCCTCAGCCTCCACATCATTTTAGATTACTACGACCAGAAGAAGCTTAAGAACCTGAGCAAGAAGTCAGTACTCCTCACCACTCTTTTCCAATCAAGCGGCCAAGCTAGGGGCCAACAAGGGTTCTTGAACGCAACAGTTACGAAAGACGGAAACGTGTTATTTGGATCTGCCGTTCCCGGGCCTGATCTGAACGCTGAGCTTCTAGACTCTGTAGCGTCACTACCATTTAACATCTCGGTGCTTCATATTAGTAGTGCTATAATGATTGATGTTAAAGCTGATAATGCACCTACTGGTTCTCCTTTGTCACCGGTATCATCTCCACCACGCCCTGCAGAATCACCTAATGATGATGATTATGAATATGACGAGCCACCACCACCACCATCCTTTGCTCCGAGGGCCGCTGCTGATGGACCTTCCAAAAGCGCAGACTCAGACAACGGAGTTTCAAGGATCAATTCTCTGCCTGCGTTGGCCTTTACGCTGTTGATGTCATCCATTTGGTGGTTCATGGCTTGAAGACGATGAGAAACAGAGTGCAAGAACTAAACAAGATTAGTTCAGGTATTGGAAGGAAAGCCAAAAAAATATAAAACAGACTCAGCTCCGGTGACAGCAAAAAACAAGAACACTAAAAGACCAAGCGTGACAGCAAAAAACCAAGAACACTAAATTAAAAGACCAAGCGTGATAAGTTTCTGGGGAGAATAAATTGATACAATAAAAGATGTGGGAAAATTGTAAGACTCAATAATTCTTGGATATCAATGTTTGTTAATCAAATGGTGCCTCGTTGTTTGGTTGCATTACATGAAATATACGACACAAAGAAGGGAAGAAACATTGTGTTTGTGTAGTTCTGAAGAAACTAGTTTATAGATCTTTATTAATTTTTTAACTATGAAAGGCAAAAAGCAACCCAAGAACAGGAAGCACATTCATATCCATGTCTTTTCCCATACCCTAACAACGAAACTTAACAAGTCTCAAGTAAACAAAACTCAGGGACTATACATGTAGGCTGGCTTGAAGAAAGCTTTGATTAAAAGCAAGAAAAAAAAGACTTTAGAAAATGCAGTAAAATTGTTCCTTTCTTGAGTCAGTGGTGAAGCCCGTTTCCATTGCTGTACACATTGCCGTTCTGATGAACTTTCCCCGTTGCAATTCCATTGGCTACTCCATTTATTGAAACTTTGTTCACCTTGCCACCTGTTTGCAAAACTGATTCTAGACACCCAGACGCTGCTGCGATAAGACCTGTTAATCAAAGTGTTTCTTAGTGAGCCACAAACACCATCAACACAGAATCTTACAGATGTGCTAAAAGAACTATCGAACTATAACCTAGAATTTACCTAGAAACAATGCAGAAGGTTTTCCAGGTCTGGACTTAAACTCAGGATGGAACTGAGCACCCACAAAGTATGGATGGCTTGGTAGTTCTACAATCTGCACACCAAGCCAGTAAGAACAATGAAGCACAACATCACGAAAGCATTCATGTATTGTTTAAGCTCAAACTGAGTCACACATTCAACAAGTTTTCCATGAGCATATTACCTCCATACGACACCCAGTCTCATCTTTCCCAACAAAAGAGAGGCCAGCCTTCTCAATTTCTGATATCATATCTGGATTAACCTGCCAATAATTCACATATTTCACTTTCAACATCTAAATAGAAATCTTAAGGAAAAGAACATATAAAAAACAAGAAGCTGAAATATTACCTCATATCTATGCCGGTGTCGCTCATCAACAAACTTTGCATTACCGTACCTGAATGATGAAGAAGAAGAAGAAGAAGAAGTTATATAGGTTTTGGAAATGAATCCTATGAGTGATCATGTGCTACTATATCTTAAATGAGTTCTGTGCTTACAGCTTTGCAGACTTGCAATCAGCAACCTGGAAGTAAGTCCTCCTTGACCCTAAGCGCATTGTGCCCCCCATATGAGTTGTGGATCCCTAAAAAGAGATTGAACAAGTATAAATAGATACTCGATACATGGAACACATGTAATCAATCAAATGACAGAGTCAGATGGTCAAGTACCTCTGGCATAAATATGACGCAAGGGCTTGAAGTTTCTGGTTCAAACTCTGTGCTGTTTGCATCATGAAAACCGAGAATGGAGCGGGCAAATTCCACAACAGCCAGCTGCATTCCCAGGCATATGCCAAGGAAAGGAACTTGATTTTCACGGGCGTACTTTGTAGCAAGTATCTTCCCTTGCACTCCTCTATCACCAAACCCTCCTGGTACTAGGATACCATCAGCACCCTGCAACAAGCGGAATTTTGAGTCAAAGATATTTACCGAATTGGTATGCGAGGCTCCATTAATATTGACCTACCTTCAAAAGATCCCATGCAGCTTTATGGACATCTGGCGTCTGCAACAGTAAGTCATACAAAAGCTCATGAGACTATATACCTTTGCCGTACCCTGAGAGTAACGAAAGCAAGACTCACCTCCTGTGCAGTTATCTCTTCAAGGTCACTGGCTGCAACCCACTCTATGACAAGCTTTTTGTGACATGCAACAGACGCATGCAAAAGGGCCTGCAGTGAAAAGGACGCGAGACAGAAGCCATTTTTAAGAATCCTCAATGTTAGACACGGTTGTTACGGAAATGAAGTATATGCATAACAATTTTTGGTTTGTTTAAGAGCACACAGATCCAATTACCTTCAACACGGAAAGGTATGAATCAGTAAGGCCAGTGTACTTTCCAACCATAGCTATTCTCACCTGAAGAGAAGACCATTGAGAATGAACAATGGTTCGAATTATATAGACACGCTGGTATTCAAAAAAATATTTCGAAAAAGGTGACTAACAGGAACGTGCAGTGTGTCATAAATTTTAGTTCTTGCAGTCCATTCTGCCAAGTCAGGCTTTACAGCATTACTGCATGTCAGACAAGAGAAAAGTCAACACAGACAAGTTATAGTGGAGCTTAGAGAAAACATCCATTGACCGGAGGGAACAAAGGATGGATCTCAGGTTTAGTAAATTCACGCCTTTTTATTTAGAACTGAGTATGTGCTTGCTGGGGCACGAAAATTAAATTTAGACGAAAAAAAAAAAAGATTGTTCAGAGACAAACCTAAGAAGGTTCAACTCTTTTAAGATCGCTTCATGAGCCTTTTGATCCTATTTTGGAGACGTTAACACCAAAAGAATGATAAGAAAAACAAATCGAGCATGGGAACAAGCTCATTTGCTTTCGTAAGTATAGTAAGAAACTATTCAAGAGAAATGTGCTTACCCTTAACATCAGCGGAACATGCCAAATGTTTGGAACATCATAGAGCGTTACAATATTCACTTCCTAGGAAACCATAGAAAAGCAGACAGAAAGTTTATTCGGACAGGGGTCTTTTGAAGAGAGATCTGACCTCCCTGATCTAAGAAGAGCAAATGAAAACCAGAAATTGAACAATATATACCGGCACATGGCAAAATTGAGATAGTTTTGTCTTGACATTTTCTTCAAGTGCCTGTTACAAAACCAGAACTGAAAGGTTAAAAACCAAAATCCATAGCTAACATCAACACTTAAAAGCACATGAATATATTGGAGCTCCAATTACCTTCGTGCTGCGGCATGCTAGGATATTTGGTGTCAAACCAAGGCTCCTGAGTCCCCGCACACTATGCTGGGTTGGCTTAGTCTTCTGCAATACAGATGTTCATAGCGTAGTTGTTAGAAAATAATAAATTAGAACCTCCATGGGAGATATCAATTATAAAGGCAATTACCTGTTCACCAACAACACTGAGAACAGGCACAAGGCTGACATGAACCAAGCAGAAATTACCAGGTCCTAAGAACAAAAGACAGATGCAGTGACGGAGCTGATAAGTAATAGCCTAATAAAATTACTGAAACTTCAAAAGTTAATATAAATTAGAGCACGACTCACCAACTTTATACGAGAATTGACCAAGGGCCTCAATAAAGGGCATAGATTCAATATCACCTGTACAGAACATAAATTAATAAAAGCCACTCTTCTGAGCAATTGTCAGTAAAAGTAATACAAGACAACAAATAGTACCTATAGTCCCGCCTAATTCGATGACACAGACATCAGGAGGACCTTCCTTCCCATCAACAGGAACATTAGCAACACGCTCAATCCAATCTTGGATTGCATCAGTAATATGAGGAACCACCTTAAAAGGAAAATAAAAGCTTTGTTCAAAACACTCAAATCAAATTAAAACGAGAGGAAGTCAGGTAAGAGCAAAAGAACATAATGTAAATGAACCTGTACAGTTCTTCCTAGGTAGTCCCCCTTCCTTTCCTTGTCAATGACTGACTGCAAAAATGAGGACACAGAAATTTGTAACCTTGTTCTAACAAAAGATAACTACTGAAGTAAGTAGATATACCTGGTAAATCTTTCCAGTTGTTATATTGTTGTCACGGGTCAATGTACTGTCTAAAAACCGTTCATAGTTTCCAAGGTCAAGGTCCACCTGAAAGGGGGTCACAATACTATCAGTTTGAGTGGCATTAATTGAGATAATCAAAAAATCCAGGACATAAATCACAATATGACATACCTCGCCACCATCATCCAATACAAATACTTCTCCATGCTCAAACGGAGACATCGTTCCAGCATCAGTGTTAAGATAAGGATCTGCATATAATAAGAAAATGTAACTGTTGAAAAAAGGATTTATAAATGCACAATACAAGTCGTTACACAACAAAAGGTGTCATTTTTCGCCGGATTCTTGGTCGGAGAAGAATAAAAATACAGCGTGATACATGCAATCAAAAGTGGTGAAAACAAATTGCAAGAATCTAACCAATTTTGATGGAAGTAACACGAAGACCACATGCTTGAAGGAGAAGTCCAATGCTACTAGCAGTGACACCTTTGCCAAGACCACTCACCACTCCTCCTGTCACCAAAACGTACTTCATATTCCTTTTGTCTCTGCTTCTTCACCTGAATCACCCGATAACACGGTAAAGCAAAAATGAGACTTTAAGACGAGATATCCTTTCCCAACAAAGAGAAGACTAAAGGGTATGAGTCAAAAAAACAAGGAAGTGAGAGACGAAATTAACGAATCCTACCTTTGCTCCAACAAAATTTGGCCTTCAGGATTTTTTTTTTCAAGGCGGCGGCTTTAGCTTATAACCTGCGAGTGCGAGAGACCCTCTCCTCACTCTTATTTAAACCCAAAACGAAACCAATTAAATAAGTTTAATATTATTATTTCGGATATCTCAACATCAACAATGTTTATTTATTTATTTATTTTTGTTTGTTACACATCAACAAAAATAGGGTTTGATTGAGTAACAACAATATAGAGGGACTGAAACTGTACATTTGACATTCCAATACGGTCAATTTTATTTTACTGTTGTTATTCACTTTACTCTTTTGTTCCTTCAGAGAATCTTGAGATCAAAATTAAAAATTTAGGGTTTCTGAGATGACAGACACTCGTGTTTGTTTTGTGGAAGGTTGCATAATTTTGGTAAGATAGGCCCAAAAAGAGCGTTTTGGATTGTGTGCACACGCATATATTTTTTTATCCCCCACAATTTAAAATGATCCAAATTAAAAAAAAAAAAAAAAAAAAAAAAAATTGAAAAGAAAGACAAGGGAAAGGTATCAAACTTTTGAGTCTTACTTCCTCCTTTTGACACACCTTCATGACTTGTCGTTATATCATTAATAGAGGTGTTCACATGTTTTATCAAAGGAACAAAAACTTGTGCAGTCAAAGGAGTCCTTGTATTCCTCCTTCGCCTCTGTTTCATGTCCTCTTCTTCAATTTACAAGAACAAAATTTAGGACCCCACCTTTTTGATTTAGCAGTTAGCACCGACGTGTTTCTTGCTGAAGAAGCATGTTACATGCACTGGCTGGCTCTCTGTCAAACTGTCACATCTTGTTGATACGTATTGATTCATCTTACTGGGGTGATTGGTTGGAGTTTACTGATAATTGCTATCAACAAAAATCACAAGGGAAACGGCATTTAGCAAGGGGACCAACTCAACGGAGGATCAATCCGATTGAAGTATTGAATCATTGATAAAACAGTAGTGGAACACCTTTGACTTTATTAGTTCAACTGAGCAAAATAATAAGATGGGAATTTTTTACTCAGTAAAAGAATACTAGCTCAAGCTTTTCTTTTCGTTTTAGGATGATATCGAGAACCCATGGGAGGGGAGAAGCATTTTGAAACGAAACAGATAAAGAACATACAAAGTAAACTAAGATTACAACACAATCAGCCTGAACACAAAATCATCTTATCTTACACAAAGCTGGGATACTCATTGAGTAGTGTCTGTTGTTGCTCCAGCAGCATCAGCTTCTGAAGTGGTCTTAGCCATCACCTCACCCGGAGGAGGATGGTCAAACTTGCATGTTGCCCCGTATTTGCAAGTCCCTGTCTTCATGTAATAAGGGCAATTAAGCGCACCCTGCAACAGTTTTTTTAATTCTATGGCATTAGCACCCAAACTCATAACATGCACGCTTTTAATGATACCACTTTGTACTGGTAGGTACCTCTCTTCTGGGATACCCTGCAAGGCTCAGCTTTACATTCGGTGGTTGAGAAGCTTGTTTGGTCGTTGCACTTAACCTATCTGCTGGGTGATGGAACCTGCATCTCTCTCCAAACTCGCACTCCCCTGTCTTCATGTAGTACTGTAATATTGGAGAACAAGACTTTTTGGTAAGTCCAACAGATATGTAGAAGCACAGCTCAACTATCTCAAAAAGAAACAAGAATACCCACGTCACATTCTGATTGTCCAGGTCTTTGGGGATAAGTTGCTGAAGGCGCTCCAAGCTGCAACAAGCTCAACTTTGTCAACCTCTAGCAACTTAGGAGGAGCTTTTGAATACTTACTACAACATGAATATAAGGCATTTACTGTGGGTTGAGACAAATTCTGATAGAGGGAGGTAGCTGGTGTAACCATCCCAAGGTTTAAATTCGCAGCGTTCGACGAAAGTAGAGAATAGTTTATTCCAGCAGCTTGGGGGATGAATGCTGTGCACAAAATCAAAACATCGCACATCACAAAAATTAAGAGATGAAAGTGATACGTTAAAAGCTTCTAAGAACGAAAAATATCGATATGATCACAAACCAGTCCTCTCAGGGTGATTGTAGCGACAAGTGGCGCCATACTTGCAGCTGCTTGTGGAAACGGGAAACCAGTTAGAACGTTAATGTCACAGTTTTATTAGCAAGGTTGTAACCAACGAACTAGTGTTGTACAACAGATATTCACCTTCCAGTTTTGAGATAGAATGGACAGTCCGCTTCACCCTGCAAAAGCTACAGTCTAGTAAGTGAAACTTCATTCTCAGATGAACATGCCAGCACATAATGCTAACAAACCATCTTCATTAGTTCTAAGTATAGTGCCTATAAGACACTAAAAAGTTACCAATTGTGCCTATAAGATAATAGATCAGTCTAAGGCAAAGTGATGTATTCATTACCGGTCTAACAGGTAGTCCTTTCGAGTTGTGATACAACGCTGGGGTAAATGTGACATGCGGATTGTTTGTGGCATCAGGATCACTGGTTAACACCTCACTGCTACCATTATCTTGACTAGATGATGGTAGCTGGATATCCTTTGGATGGTGGAACTTGCATGTTAAACCAAATTTACATTTTCCAGTCTTCATGTAGAACTGATGCAGAAACGAAACATTGTCAAATTACTAATCAAAATCAGTTTCATCTGTAAGGGAATTTACAAAAAGCGGATATGTACTAATGAGTCTATTATGTGTATATCTTACTGTGCACATAGGTTCAGAAGGCCTCTCAGGCAATACCTCTTGATTCTCAACACTAACCTGAAACATATAAGAGCATACTACTTTTATGTGCATGCCCAACCCAAGAAGAAACTAAACCAGCACATATCACAAGCACTAGATTTTATGTACAAAATGGAAAAGTCACTTACTGCAGCCTCAGCTCTCGGATGATTAAACTTGCACCTTGAAGCATATTTGCAGCGTTGTGTTTTTATGTAGTACTGGACAGCAGTGAAGTAGAAAAGATAATCAGATCCTCAGGCAAAACAGAAATAATATAGCTCGAAAAGTTTTCACGAACAGCTTACAGGACAATCTGGTTCTCCTGGCCTCTCAGGGTACTCTTCATTTGGAACAACTGGTGCCTGAATGAAAAAAGATATTCATAAGCAAAAACAATCATATCACTTTTATCATGGAATGCCAAGAAAATGAGTATGTTGTCTCTTCCAATTCAAGGAATGATCTAACAACGGGAAGAGCAAGGATAACAAAACATGGTCGCAAAAGCTCAAGTGTTGACTCACAATCAAGCTACCATATGTCATGTCTATACTTTCATGATAATGTAGTAGATCTAAGCCCTCCGAGACCAAGCAAAAACAATATATATAGTTAAAAAGTAATAAGGCACAAACTCTCGCAGTATAAAACATATAAGTCATAACAGAATATAGAAAAACGTTACCATAATAATGTAAATATCATATGAGGGCAAAGAAATACTTAGGTAGTAGTAAACGATCACCTCTTTCCAATCTGGGATTCCGCCCTCAGGAACCCAAATAGGATGATCAAACTTGCAGCTATCTCCAAATTTACATGTTCTTGTTTGCATATAGTGGGTACAATCCTTCTCCCCTGCCCTCTGTGGATATACAGGCAAATGGCTCGTACTCTCCAACTTAGGGCGCTTGGTAAAATAGTCTGTAGTATACCAAGCTTCGGTTTGACCAATTGTATTATGGGCACCCAACAGAGTCGGATAGTAGAGCGCTAGATTACATAATAAACAATAATATACAACGAAATGAGAATATATGTAGTGAGTATAAGTATAATTTGAAAATAAATTTGGTGTAATAAATGTAGATCCACCAATTGTATAGCAGAAACCAAAATATAGCATCAATTGTATCTTTGGTTAAACTTCCAGTTAGAAATTATGGTTTACACACAATCATTTCTTAAAGTATATTGGAAACCATAGAGTTACAACAAAACAGAATCATCAATTAATACTGTATAACCACTAAGGTGTTCAACTCTAAACACTGAGGTCAAGTTTAACAACAATTTGTCTTCAGGCACTTCTAAAGCAACAAAGACTTAAACAAAAACACTACAATAAGCTTTATAGTTTATATATAGATGCAATTCGATCTAAATACTTGCATCTCCTTAGAGAGATGATTCTAACTTAATGTCCAAACACAAAACAAAGCAGCTGGGCAAACCAATGCAACCTCAATTCTAGCTAACGAGAAAGCACAAATGAATACAACCCAACAATAAATGTGCTTGTGCAAATGTAAAGTAAGATCTCTCCTAAAAAAGACCAAGCTAGAGAGTAGAGACCATTATTAAAGCTGTGTTTTTTATGCTGCAATTGAAAAGACCTGAAGTTTAAAGTCTCCGCTATGACCAGAACTAGAATCACGATGAGCAGAGAAAAGGAAAAAGCTAAAGTCTTTAAATTTCCAAATTATACGGCATAGTTTTCCCAAGCAATAAATAAGAAAATGATGCAGATCTCAGAATGGTAAGGAAAAAAAAAAAGAGCATAGTACCTTCAGAGGTGCGTTTGACACCAGGAGGAAGAGGCTCGACGGCGGAAGCAGCACCTGGAACCTCCACACCAGGCGGCCAAGAAGAAGGTTCCTGATGCTGAAGCAGTTGCGGATACGCCAAATGCGATGCCGTCGTGTTAGGCAGATGGTGATACATAGCGGAAGACGATGCAAGAGTCCCTGAATTGTAGTTGCTCAAAGCTTCGGATCCGTCACGAGCTAAGAAACGAAACGTGCTATCTGGATAATAATGGTCAGCAGAGGAAGAACCGTAGAGAGAAGATAGAGCAGTAATTGGCGGTTGCGGCGGAAGAGCTGGAGATACGGCAGAGGCAGAGGCAGCAGCGTGGGAAGGTTGATGAAGAGCGTAGCTATACAATTGGCGATGTGCCATTCGATTGGAAGAAAAAAAAAAAAAAAAAAAAAAAGAGAAACCCTAAAGGAAAGCTTTGTACTTTTTGGTGTCAAACTCTATTGTGTGTTGTGTTTGTGGGGTTTGTTTCTCTACTTTTTTATTGTTCCAAGTCTAAGCAAACGAACCAACGAAAACAGAACAATTCTCTCAGATCCATCAAAACTGATTTTGACATTACCACTGATTCTGTTAATTGCAATTTCCACATTATTAAATTCTCACTCTCTTTCTTTCTTATCAAACAACACACAAAAATAATATTTAGTTTATACAGTTTGGAGCTTTTTTTTTTTTTTTACAAAAGGGAATAAACACTGAAGGTAACTAAGAAACCGAACAAAGCCCCTGCTATGACTTCAACTTCAGTGTGTCCTATTGATTCTTTCAATGGTGGAACAACTTCCTCACTGATCTCATCTGCTTCTAAAACCTTGTTAGATTTGTTGCCCTTTAAACTCATCACTTCACTTCTACTAGCATTTGCTGTTAGTTTGTTCAACACTTTCGCATGTTTTCCAACTTCTCTCCTCACCCCCTGTGATGGTACCAATCAAATATGAGATATGAGACATTATTAACTCTTATCCTATACAAGCAAGAACTAAAGCATGAATCAGACACTGAGGAGAACCAACCAAGATCTATAGATACAATAGGTGTACTGAGACTTCAATCCAAAAGCCAGCCAGCCTCAGCATTTCTTTAGAGATCATCCTAGCTACTTGTGTAATGCAAGTTGGAATTTTGGGGAAAAGGGGAACATTACCTGGGCATCATACATGACAAGGCCAGCATAAACCACAGTTAGACCAAAGATGGAATCAGCAAACCCCCTGAAACCACACCATAGGAGATTACATAATGAATATATTTGGGGGAAATTGAGAAAAGAAAGGTTTTCAAGCTAAGCACCTTTCAAAAGCAATTGCAGTTGCTGCAGCCACAACAGACTGATTTCTCAGGAATCAAGTCACAAAGTCAGAGAAGTAGACAAACACGGTTATTAGAAGAAGAGAGAAAGAAAGAGCAGAGCTTACAGATGAATGTGTTGAAGGGAACCCTCCAGCTTGAAAAACACTTCTAAAGTCCAATTTTTTCCCATACAAAACTACAGAAGTGAAGGGCTTAGAGAGCTGCCCAATCGCAGCGGAAGTCCCAGCAGCTATGAGTACCTTCACGCCGGTGAAATAAAAAAAGCCTAAGTGACGAATGACCCTCCCAAGAAAAGAAAAAAAAGGAATGAAAGAAGAGAAAAAAAAAAGGTGAAACCTTGTTGTGGATGACCTCAGCGATATCTTGGAATCCAACATTGACAACGCAGGAGGTGAGACGAGGTGGCTTCTTTCGGCAGCTTGCAGGATTGAATCTGGAGTTGGAGAAAGGGAAATAGAGATCACTGGCGGCGTTATGAGACACAAAACAGTGCTTCAACATATCTGCCTAGTGAAAAGGAAGGAACTTGAGAGTTATTTTGTACGGATGACGATAAGAAAGGGGCAGCGAGATATTTGGAACCAATGGCTCTGTTATGTCGACAAGAGTGTTGCCTCTTTGGACATTTTAGTTGACTCGAAGAAGCTTTTTGTAATTTTTTCACAATGACAAATGTTATCTTACAAACAAAATATGCTTTAACCCTTTTAGTAAAACTCATGTCTCTTAAACCAAGTCATTTGTTCTTGTTTATATAAATCACAATTTGTATTGGTCAAAAATTAAGAATATGAACAAAAAAACACATAGAACATTTCAGCTTGTGAAGTTTTTTAGTCTAAAAGTATTCGAAATCTATATATGCCGTATCATCGGTTGGGCCAGCAGCACAGGCGACCAGAGGCTCAGGCTTAATTGAGTTACCATGATCACCAACTCCATGGTTCTTGGCCTTCCCTTTAGAGGCAGTGTATGGTCCCAAGTCAACAGGGTCAGGAATGTGAGGAGGGGAAGCACTGCGCACCAGAGCCCAATTCACACCTTCAAAGAAAGGGTGTTGCTTTATCTCTGTGGCTCCCCGCGTGTAAGCAATCCTTCTGTGAGGATCCTTTACTAGAAGTCCACGGATGAGATCACGTGCCGCTGAGCTCACATGTGGGCTATCCGGAAACTTTAGCGGCTGACCCACCACGTTGTGCAGCGTGGCTCTGTTTCCCTGCCCCTTGAACGGGGTGGTCCCATGGAGAAGCTCATAGAGGAAGATCCCGAAGGTCCACCAGTCCACGGCACTGCCATGTCCTTCGCCACGTATGATTTCTGGAGCAAGGTACTCGTGCGTGCCCACAAAGGACATTGACCGCACATCTGTTGGTTCAGCCATGAGCTCTGGCATAGAGAGGCCACCGAGGCCAGAGTCGGATTTGGCTTTACGGGTTTTCTTGGAAGGGAGGAGGCGGGGAAGAAAGGCAGATGGATGCATGCAGCCATTGACGGCAAACTCCTCGTTGAGGATAGCACCTCCCCCGCTGCAGACTGAGGAAGACTTAACGAGGGTTGGATTAAAGGTGCAACGGAGGGAAAGGTCGAAGTCAGAGAGCATTATGTGGCCTTCATCACGAACAAGGATGTTCTCCGGCTTTAAGTCTCTGTACACAATCCCCAGCATGTGTAGATATTCCAAAGCCAATAGCACTTCAGACGCGTAGAACCTGTCAACAAACTCATCAGAGAAGATAATATGTAAGCTCCAACGCCAAATAAATTGAATGTTTTTTTTCTAACCTCGCTGCTTCTTCTGTGAAACGCCTGCTGGGCTGCTTCTGTCTGAGAGAATGGAGATTTCCGCCGCTGCAGAACTCCATGACCAGACAGTAAAATTTATCGGTCTCAAAGTAAGAATAGAGTGTCGGTAAGAAAGGATGATCAAGCAAAGATAGGATTTCTCTTTCGGTCTGAGCCCTCAGCAACTTGTTTCTGCTAGCCAAGGAGGCCTTATCCATCACCTTCATCGCAAAAACCGCATTTGTCCCTCGCAGGTCCGCAAGATAAACGCTGCCTATGTCACCATACCCTAGACGTTTCAGAAGCCTGAAATTGTCAAGACCTATTTGAGGACCTCTTGAAGCGACTGAGTTAATGGCATCCCATCTGACGTCCCCTCCCGTGTGAGGCTTGAAAGATGTAGCTGATGGACCGACCGAGTTATCACCATAGGTATAGTCGGCATTATTTCTAGGGGCTCTCTTGTTGTCTGGGGACTTAGTCCTATTGTGGTGATGATTTCTGCCGCTTGGTGAGTGTATTTCAGGGGTGGTTAAAGGAACAATCTTCTTGGGATCATAATGAAGATTTTTAAGAGGATTCTTCCGCATAGGTAAGCTATCACCATCGCTCGAATAGGTGTTATGCTTTAAATCACCCTCGTTGTTGGCAGCTCTCGTTGCAGTGGGAGGAGGTTCATGAGACTTTGCTGGTTGATGTTTGACAAGAGGATCCATCTTCTTGGGATCGAAATGAGGGTTCCTGGGAACATTGTCTCCTAGTTTAAGTGAAAATGGAGAGAGGTTTGCACGAGGCGACTTAGGTTTTACGTTTGGGTCAATCTCCTTGGAGCTGACATTAGCTGTGTTCTTCTTGGAAGCTAAGTCCATTTTCAGAACGTCTCCAGGTTGATGATTGTTCTCCGGTTATACTAAAGTAGCTCACCTACGAACATCATCAAAGACATCACCTTAAATATGCGTTGTTGCTATGTAACATGAAGACAACAACAAGAAACATTAAAATCCCGTTTTACCTGAGATGATCACGCTTCCTTGCTGATATAAAAAAGACAAGCTGAGGATAATCAAACCATGTCAAAACGAAGAAACTGCCACCACAAAGCAAGGAACAAACACATACAAAAAAGAAAGAGAGATTGTAATGCGTCAGAGAAACGAAACGAGAAAAAAAAGTGAAAATCTTGAGACAGGTTACGAAAAATCAAGAATGCGAACCATGTTTAGAGATAAGAGTAGGTAGTTCCCATAATGGCAAATCTCAAACTCTAAAACAAAAGAAGAAAAAAAACAGATAATATGTTCCAAGATTCCAAATCCAGAAATGAAGAAAGAGGGACTTGAAATGTCCTGTCTTTGTAAACGTATAAAAATCCCCTTAATAGTATCTCAACCTGGAAAAGCAGAGAGAGAGAGAGAACATTTTCAAAGGAGGAGACAAGAGGAGATGCAAAAGAGATGGAGAGAGGGAAACTTTCTTAGCCTCTCATCCCTCCTCTTACGCATACATTGCCGTTTATTCCTCTCTCTCTCCCTAATTCCATTTTTTTTTTGTCTAAATTAACCATTTTTACCTAATTTGGTTCATCGACAGAAGACATATGTCAACCAAATGCAGACAGACAGAGCTTAGTTACAGTAATAGCTAACCTGGTCTCTCCTCTTCTTCTGACCAACGGAGAAGAAAGTGATGTTTCCAATTGAATTGTTCTTGACGGCGTCCAAGGTAGTGGGTAGTTCGAACCGTTAGCAACGTTTTTTCGAAAAAGAAGCATGACTCCGAGATACCAAGTCAAAGGAGTTGCAAAGTATTTGTCTTTCCTCTCCGATTCCATCGCCGACGAACAACAGCAGCGACCCAGAAACACGGGAGACCAACCGGAGAATTTTTTACAAGGAAACTCGAATTTTGGTTCATTACGATTCATGGGCTTATTTATGAAAGCCCATTTCATCTAGATTTATCATAAGCCCGTACTAAATTTAGGCCCATCTTAATATCACTATGCTCTTCTTTTAGAGAAAATAGTTTTTTTATTTTTTTTATTTTGTGAAAAAGAAACAAAATGCATACGTTCTCTTTTCTAATAGATTTGTATGAGCAGAATTTGCATTGCTAGGTGTTTATCTAACAATATAATGAATAAAGGTTGGGAATAGAGAAGATAATCAAATAACCACAAATTACACAACTAGAATAAGTAGCTTAAGCATATAGTTCTGTTTGCTTCTTTTAGAGTAAAATTATAATCTTATTATTTAATATCTTCATTTCAAATGCAAAAGTTCTCTTTTTCTGAATTCTGTGAGTTGTGTTTGTTCATTTGTTGTATATGTCAAAGAGATGAATACAAAAAGAAATCAATTATGGGATAAATACAAAAACAATTATAAGATAGATGATCCGGAAATTAAGCAATTGCGGGGCATATGGATGATGTCATGATAACATTACACACCATCTCCCCTCCTTTCCTTGTACCATACGTCTATGTATACACCACTTACTTAACGAAGGTGCAAGTATAAAATACGGTCATTCTTTTTTTGACGTGTGTTTGTAGTTTGTACACATACATGTATAAACCTACAATGCAGTATTATTTAAGTTAGTCTAGCAAATATATACACTAATCAAGTGATTTCATGTCAAAAGAATGGTATTGATGACTCTTTTGTTTTTTTCTTCTTCAAGATCTAGCTATAAAAACTGGTTTTTGTATAACTTTTATCTACTACACGATTCAATAAGAGATGAAAACGAAACATCTATAGTTTAAGATTAAGTTTGACTGCATAACAACTACTCACAAACCTGATTCAGCTTGTTTAAGATTAAGTTTGCAATGGCCCATCCGTCCAAATTAAACCACTCTTAATTCTTCTATATATACTTTAGTGTGGACCGATCCGTGATTGGCGGACCAAATCATATTCGATACAAACCGCAACGGTTTGGCCCATTGCTACATCGCTAGGGGTGAGTTGTTTGACATACGTGGGGTCCCAACTCCCAACAAATCGTTGGCAACAGTGAGGCGTTTGGTGATATCACAGATTGTTACTTGTTAGTCTTTTAGTTTAACCAACCAATATCATAGTAGAGTACATCCACACCAACGACGATCGACGATATTACTTACCCTCTTCTATGATCCTATTAACGAAAATGAATATATTTCCTTTATTTTAGAAAGAAAAATTCAATTTGGTTTAAATAGCATATCTGTCTTCATGTTTTCTTTGCCTGGCCAATTCCTATTCACGTTTATCATACAAATGGTTATAAATGACTAGCGCACAAAATAAATATCGTCATGTGGCTACTTGCTTGTAATTATTATGGTATAAGTCGTTTTTTTTCTATACTTGCGGCAGAGAATCAATCAACACCGGCCTTTCATGCCTTTATCCTTTTATCACCATCTTCTCAATACAATACTTGTTCTTCTCACAATAAAATAAAACAGTTTCAAATATTAGCTATTATGTATTCATTTTAATTTGTTGTCTATACATGTCTATGCTTGGTTGAATATATAATTCACTGAATCGGCAAAAGCCTTGAAACTTGTTAGTGTTACCAACATTTAATTTTATTCAAATCACCGAAAAGACCCGTGATTAAACCAAATAAATAGTCAATACACCATGTCGACCTATTATGACAGATGGAAAAAAATATACATATAGTAGAACGCCGTCATGCAGTACTAGTCTACGCTACTGAGCTACATAACCTATCGAACTTATTGAATCACAATGCAGAAATTGGTAATTTGCTATGTAAATATATAGATTTTTCTTCTTTGTATGTGCAATTGATATGAATGAAGGAGATAATGGAAGTAGCATTGTAAGCCGTCCATGAAGTCTCCTTAGGGGTTGTTATAATATTTTTCTTTTGTCGTCACCTTAAGATTGTTTTAAGCGTATAACATTATTGTGTGCAAAGTGCAAACTGGCAGTTTGAATTAATCTCCCTTTCATCATCCACTGTCTTTGTCGTTCGTTTCATATTTCTCGAGCAGTTAGGATATTCTACTATCTATAGTTTTATTACTTTTAATTAGTTTATAATCTTAAATTAAAAGGTTCGGTGATACTAACTATATATTACACCTACGAATAAAGAAAGTAGCAAACCATTTTTACCAAAAAAATATATATAACATTTCACTGTTTGTTCAATCTGTATATACACAGTACCAAGCGGTGACACTACGAAGATACGATAGTATTTATTTTAAACTGTTTAATTATACTTTTTTTTAGATGAGGCCAGCGTAGCTTGGATTGGAGTTTAACGCAAAACAGTGTGCACGCAGCTCTTTCGATTCGGATATACTCCAACACAGTGACACATTATGTCATGTTTTGTGTATCTCTATCTCCTCCATAATACAGTTTTTTTAGTTTTAAATTTGAACCGACGAATATAAATGAAAAAAAAAATCTAAGAAATTCTACAAGAATCCAACAGTGCAAAAGACAGCCAATGAGAATATGACAGCTATACATCTTTACTCTCGCCCATGGTGACTTACTGACTTTGACTCTCTTTGGCCTCTCCCCCTCTTGTCCTCGCGTTCAATTCATCCATATATATATAATATTATACCTAACCCTCTCAATCATTTGAAACGTATTTTGTGTTTTTCTTTTTGTTATAAAATAATTTATGATGTAAGAGTTTCATCACCCTTCTTGAATAAGTTAGCATACCTTCGGTTTCTTCCTAGTGGTCTCAATTAAGTAAAAAAAAGAACCGACTTCATTTGTTGGAATTTGGATCACGCAAACTCTAATTTTGTTACTGCTTATTAAATGCATTCATCTTATTATTATTTTTTTCTAAAACAAAACTAATAAAGAACATTGTGTAAATGAAACTTTAGTTTCGAATTGTACCAAAAATTTATTGGAGAGGATCCAACATAGTAAACATTAATCGTCAAAAAAATAAGTGAGAAACTCAATAATTTGAGAATAGATCTCACAATATCTGTCATTGCTGACCATTTAGCTACATTTCAAAAGGTTTACTTTTGTTTTCTTGTTGAATGAAGTAATTAAAAAGACCACGAAGAAAAAACTGTGAAACTATGTTATCTAAACATTTACGCGTTGAATATCTAATAGACTAATACTAGTCCATTTTATTATTTTTGAATAGTATTTAGATTAATAAAACAAATATAAGAAGTGTTTTGGTTTTAATACTGTTCTGTCTAGGCGTTTATGAACAAATCACCATAAAGCTGATACGTGGGAAATACAAACGTGGACATGTCCCGTTTCGTCTTTAAGTAAACGCTAATTTTGTCCTAAATGGTTACTAGTATTTAAAGCCCTTAAGTTATCTTATGGGTGTTACTGAATTATAATTTATAAAAAATTTTAAATACTTCAATAAAATTATAAAAAATGATAAGGGGATGTTATTAGATTCTAATTTATCATAAAAAATGAATAATTGAAAGATTTTTAAGAATTGTTAGAGAGTATTTTATAGTTTTGTTGATTAGCTTTCTAAAATCTTGTAAAAAACTCCAAATAATACCTGTATTTTTGTGATACTTTCCATGACTCTATTTTGTAAAGAAAATATATAAAATCATGAACCAATAACAATATAATTAAATTCATTAACAATCCTATATTATTTTGTTTTAATTGAATAACACAAAATTTTTATGACTTTATAAGAGTCTAAATCCTAGGATCTAAATTTGTTAAGATTTTAAAATTTTAAGGTGAGGTTATTGGTTCTATGATTTTAATGGATTTGAAAATCCAAACAAAAATCATTTGTTATTCAATCATTGATTTTAAAATACTTATCAAAATTATGTGTTATTATTGGTTATATGATTTACAAACACTTGTTAAATTTCTATGTTATTCATTTAACGATTTGTGTTTGGATTTCAAAATCCACATTATGTTTTAAATAGATTTGAAAGTGTAAAACAGAAACATTCAAATCCAAGGATAAAACATGTTATTTCAAATTTGATATGTTTTGAATTCCATTATTTACATTTCTATATGAGTTTAGAAATCACTTCTCCAATAATGATTTTTTACAAATAATAAACTAATAAAACTAACTTTTAGATAAGTTAATAAAATCTTATCTACTTCCAAACATTGAAAGTATTTAAAACTAATCCCAAACTAGTAACCCCTTTTTACAGTAACTAGTAACTGATAATTATAAAATAAATAAAAAGGAAGAGAGAGAAGCGTTTCATCAATGTATATAAATACTCTGTTTTGGAAACAGAACCCAAAAGGGGCAAAAACAAGAAGACGAAAAGAAAAAAAATGCAGAGAAACAAGAAGAGCCTAGTGCTCTCCTGTCTCATCACCACGACGATGCTCCTCCTTATCGCCGCCGCAGATTCCACTAAAGACACGTCGGTGCGGTTCGAATTAGCGCACCGAGACACTCTCTGGCCTAATCCTCTCAGCCGCATTGAGGACATTACCGGCGCCGACCATAAGCGTCATAGTTTGATATCTCGGAAGCGTATGTACAAAGGAGGAGTTAAAATGCCTCTGGGATCAGGGATTGATTACAGAACGGCGCAGTACTTCACGGAGATTAGGGTCGGTACTCCGGCTAAGACGTTCAGAGTGGTGGTTGATACAGGGAGCGAGCTCACTTGGGTGAATTGTAGGTACCGTGGGAGAGGCAAAGGTAAAGCTGAGAACCGTAGATTGTTTAGAGCTGAAGAGTCTAAGAGTTTTAGAACAGTTGGATGCTCTACTCAGACTTGTAAAGTTGATTTGATGAATCTTTTCTCACTCTCTACTTGTCCCACTCCTTCAACTCCTTGCTCCTACGATTACAGGTAACACACTTTTCTCAATTTCGTAATGGCGTTTTTGCATTATTTAAATACAGAGACAAATGTGATTAGGTTGGTTTGATTATTGGAATTTGTAGTGATGGTGATGGTGGAATTTACAGACATTTTAATGGAGGAACAAATAGCTGTTTAAGGAATTGTTTGTGTTTCAGACAAGATATTTTAGAGAGAAAAAGTTTGGTGGTCAATCAATGAGAGAGAAGAGGGGAACATGGACCTCTCTCTCTCTCTCTCTCTCTCTTTTATCTCTTGTCACAATATCATTGTCTCTTCTCATCGCATATGTATATTTAGAGAACTCTTGGGGGTGGCATAGATTAGATGCAAGTGTATGTAAGGGAGGGTGAAATTAAAATGTGAGTTGAGCTACAATTCAGCACTATACATAAATGTCACTTATTGTGACTTGTGAGTTAGGTTTGACGTTTGTGCATACATAAATTTTCAAACCTCTCTTACGACAGTTAACCTAATGCAAAAATTGTTAATGATCTGAGTTTCTGCATTTTGTATTTAACATTAAATTGATGGGTTTTGGAATAGATATGCGGAAGGGTCGGCACAAGGCGTATTCGCAAAAGAGACAATCACAGTTGGTCTAACTAATGGTCGTAAGGCTAGACTCCACGGTCTCCTCATCGGTTGCAGTAGCTCCTTTAGTGGACAGAGCTTTACCGGAGCTGATGGGGTTCTTGGTTTAGCCTATAGTGATTTCTCCTTCACTTCCACAGCCACTAGTCTCTTCGGTGCCAAATTCTCTTACTGCCTCGTTGATCATCTCTCACACAAAAACGTCTCTAATTATCTCATCTTTGGCTCTTCCTCCTCTGCCACCAAAAACGCCCCCGGACGAACCACCCCGCTTGATCTTAGTGTCATTCCACCCTTCTACGCGATCAACGTCATAGGAATCTCCCTAGGAGACGATATGCTCAATATCCCCGTGCAAGTATGGGACGCAACAGCCGGTGGTGGGACCATCTTGGACTCAGGAACTAGCCTCACGTTATTGTCCGAAGCCGCATATAAACCGGTGGTTACAGGGCTTGCACGTTACCTTGTTGAGTTGAAAAGAGTCAAACCAGAAGGAGTACCGATTGAGTATTGTTTTAGTTCCAAGGCCGGGTTCAACGAGAGCAAGCTACCGCAACTGACGTTTCATATGAGGGATGGTGCACGTTTTGAGCCGCATCGTAAAAGCTACCTAGTAGATGCTGCGCCTGGAGTCAAGTGTTTAGGGTTTATGTCGGCGGGAACGCCGGCGACTAATGTGGTTGGGAATATAATGCAGCAGAATTATTTGTGGGAGTTTGATCTTAAGGCCTCAACTTTGTCTTTTGCTCCCTCTTCTTGCATTTAGCTGTCTTGTCCATCTCTCTCGTGTTAATTATACTTTGATTAATTGGAATATACTATATTGTTTTGTTAGTGAATGTAATAAAAACATGTTTGTTGTAAAAATTGCAATATTTGGCACTTTTGTTCATCTTGATCTTCTTGTAAATCATTTAGATTAGATTTCATCATCCTTTACAAAATTCGTCATCATTGGGCCTTTAGAAGATAAGGTATACTTATACCGTTAAAAGGGATGTACCCAGAGCAGATAAAATGGGTTTAATTGTAATATAGATTGGGCTCAGAAGCCCATTCCTAATAAGTTTTGCACTCTGACAAGACAAGGCTGTTTCTGACAATAGGAATCTTATGCATCGTTGTATTATCTCATGCGCTCTCCTCACAGAGCATATTTCTCTTTTCATTTTTCCACTCTGTCACTTATGGAACCCATGGAACATTAGTAAACGCTTGTAGAGTACTCTGTTTTGTACCCAAAAGTAACCCGTCCTTGCTTAAAGATCACGTCATCTTCAACACACCAAAAATTAAAACCTACTAAAAGGAAAATATAGATTGAATAAACATAGAGTGAAGAAGGAGCGTTGTTGTTGGAACTTGTGAAATGAATAAAACTATAAAAGAGTGGGAATTTAGATTGTAGAAAATAAGTTAAATTTGGGGGATGGGGGGAAACACATAGTCACATACCCAATGACCAATCCCATCATGGCATCCACTAAAATGATCCAATCATTATTGGTGACAGAGAAGCATCACATGCTGCATCATCATGACATTTGCTTCTACGAGAATCAATCACTACTTACTCTTATTTCAATAGTACAAATGTAAATAAAATATCATAGACCATCAAATGATGATAATAATACGTATGGGAACCAAGAAGATGCTCAATTTTTCCATCCGGTCGTTTAGGCGGCCAAAATCATCTGGCAAGTTAAATTTTGGTCTAATATGTTTAAAATTGATTAGTGGAAAAGTTAAATGGCTTTTGGTCTTAGATGTTCGATTAATTATGTTTTAATCCTTTTCACCAATATCCTGAAACGTTATATAACATCATTATGTATACAGTTTTACACCAATTAAACATATAAGGATACAATTAACAAACTACCGATCGATTTTTGCTTTATCTCAGATCAATTTGATAGGCGTTAGACCATTCTCGAACGTCTAACATTGACGTTATAGAACTTTTGAACAATAGATAAATCCAATGAAAATCAATTACTAATTCAATTGGTCACACCACACATACATCAAAAAAAACCTTATACATGTGATTTTGAAAAACCTCACACAACAGAAAATAATCAAACGAGGCTTATCTTACATAGCCAAATTAGAAGAAAAAAAAAAACCCACATCTTTTTTCCTACACCTATATTTTGCACTCGAAAGTTAAATAAAAACAACACTTTCAATTAAACTAAAATTTAAATAATTAGGGATTGTTTGCGAGGATATTGCAAGGAATGTGGCGACAGCAAGTGAGCAAGTGGTCGTTAGTAAGACCAGCGGCTTGCATGAATGAGTGAACCACAGTTGGACCAACAAACCGGAAGCCTCGACGAACCATGTCTTTGCTGATGCTCTCCGATTTCGATGTCTTGACCGGAATCTTGTGTCCAATCTTGTAGTTCGTGGAGATGGGCTTGTGGTTCACAAATCCCCAAAGGTATTTCCCTAGTGACCCGAACGCTTTCTTGATCTCTACGATCTTTGTAGCGTTCTCCACAACACCTCTCACTTTGCTCATCTCTATTTTGTATTCGATGCTTATTGCACTCATCTCTTTCTCGGTGAGTTTGGCAACCGCTTCCGCCTCAAACTCCATAAACGCCTTCCTGTAGTCATGGCGTTTTCTTAAGGTTGAAGTCCAGTCGGAGCCTACTTGTGCCCCGCTGAGGGTCAGCAGTTCGAACAACATCCTGAAATAAAGAATTAAAGATATTTAATTTACCATTTGACGAGAATTAAATGAAATATCAATTAGCCTTTTTATATATATGGAAAGAAGTGTTATGTACGCACTTGTCATCATGAACTGGAACTCCCCATTCTTCATCATGGTAGGCCACGTAAATAGGATCTGAAGATAACCAAAAGAATTTGTTAAAAACTATATGTATAAATATAAATCAAGATGAACCTATACTAAAGTTAAACCGAAAAACAACTTCAAAAGTATAATAATCCTATATATATGAGTCATGAGCTAATTTAAACATTATTACCAATTGATTTTTGAGTAACTGATTTTGGATTGAAACTTAGTAAAATTAGAGTTGAAGAGAGAACACACAAAAAAATAGTAACAAAGAGATAAATGGATTTATACCAGAAGTGGGGGTGAGGAAGCTGCACCTCTGAGGATGAGGGTTAGGGTTAGGGTTAAGAAGAGGGACAACTTTAGAAGAAGTGAAATTAATGGTTGATTTGGATCTGCCGTAATGAGCAATCTTTAGTTTCCTTAGGGCTTGTTGTGCCGCCACTTGCTCCCTCCTCACGGCGGCTATACTTCCAGGAGCCTCCGTTATGAGCCAGGAAGAATAGCTCTCTCCTTCCGTAAAACTCTTTGATTTCTTGCGCTCTAAGCTTCCTCTCGTTTTGGCTGCACCATTATTGCTCATCACACTGTCCCTCTTGAGGGACTCAGAGCGGTCCATTAGACGATTGCAATTACTTGGCGGCAACATTCCTCTTTTGGCCAAACTGATTGCCTCCGTATTGCTCATATTCTCTTATATCAATTCTTAAGATATAATGGTGATGGATGATGGAAGCTGTATTAGTAAAGAGGAAGAGAGAGAATGGTTGAGATAACAATTGATGGTGATGAAGTAGAGAAGAGAAGTGATTGTGTACGTATATATATAATTGTGAGAGGCAGAGAAAGTTGAAAAGTAGTGATGTGTAAGGGCGATATGTAAACATTCTTAATTACAAAGTGAACATTATTCTAAAACTAAAACCGTGTGGATATTATTGGATTAGTTCAACAAGTAATAACAAAAAAAGAAGAGAAGAATATAGAAAAGAGAAGAGAGGCAGAGCATGTGCAGGATTTGATGCAAAGATGCCACCAAATCATCCCATGTGACCTTTTTAAGTCTTCCCCTAACTATTTGTGTTTACTTTTCTTTTGGTACTTCCATATTCTTTCTTGTATTATTTTAGGCTGCTTTTCCTATATCTTCTGATATTTTATATTTTCGGTTGTTGTCCTATATTTTGTTTGTCACACACACACTCATTAAAATCATATTTACAAAAGCAGTTTAATTTACAAGAATAACAATATTAGTCAACAACTATTATAATTAAAGTGTTTTTGTTTTGTTCAATTGTATGTTCACTGGATCGTCTAACTTTCTCGCATCTTTTGCTTTTGTCATACATAATTTTTCTCTTCATGCACAATTTGTTTTTTTTTTAGCGGAATGCAATTTTTAGAGAAATTGGGATGAATCTTTTTTAAAAAAGGACCAAAACCTAAGTAATCAAAGTGTTTACGATGAAGGAGATAAGGTAAGAGACAGACCATGTGGTTCCACTTATCCTATTTATCCATTATTACCAATACTATAATTTAATACATATCCTTTATTCTCGATCGACTGTGCCTCGGTGTCGTCTTCGTGTTGCTCGTCAGTCGTCAATCATATTCATTTCAATATACATGAGATTATTATGTTTGCGTCATCCGTTTTGTTTCATTTCAATCAATATTTTCTAACGCGGGTCGGAACGTAATAATTGGATTGCCGTTTTGTGAATCTTCTGATTAATATAACCGACATTTTCAACACACCTGTTCATATATTCATGTACAAGTGTAAGTCCGCAATTTAATCAGAAGAATGTAACATGTTCCCTCTTTGCCGTTGCTCTTCCCACGAAGTTTTTCATTAAAAACTAGCATTATTATTTCCATACCAATCAACGGAAGGAATTAATATATCGCCGTAGTCTCGTCAATCATAGGCGAACGACGTAAGAACATTATTGATTGAATATATTGGGCCTCTATTGGGCTACTTTGTTTATTGGTATGAATCTAAACACCATATTTTTCAACATACTTAGCCCACTTAATGCGGCCCAAGTATAAAAAGATGATACTGAAGCCAAAAAAACCCTTAATTAATAATTAAAATCTCCAGGCTTACGGAGAGTTCGAAACTAATCTCTAGGGGAAGTGCAGCCCACGGATAGACCTTCTTTCCGGATATTCAAATAGAATGTTAGATAGGTCCAATCCGTGTAAAGGTGTTCAGGAAAATGTGACTTAGTTTCGTGCAGCAGGAGAATCAAACCTGACATGTTGTAGCGTCCAATCCCGCTCACTACCACTCGATCACAAGCTCCCGGACATATAATTACGTGAAAGTTTGAGAAGCAAATAACGTAACAACTAACAAAAGTCTACTCTTACATTAATGAGGAGAAAAATGATACACTGATTTGGAAAAATTCTCATCCTTTCAAAACTAGTGAAAAGGAGAAAGTGGCAATTATTCATATACTTATATATAATATATACACTTGAGAAAATGAAAAATATTGTAGTGTAATTAAGCTAAAAGGTCCAGCCAAGATCATCCAAGGGGTTGAAATCGATAGACATTGCAGAGGAGAAAATGGAAGCAAAATCAGGATCAAAAGCAGAAGAAGAAGGAGTACTAAACAAAACATCCATGTTGAGATCATCATCATCAACTCCTACTACTGACTTATCACCCGACAACATTGGAGCTTCGTGGTGGATCGCCATTTCATCAACATTTGACCAGTTTGGAATCATATTCTCATCCTCCAAAAGACTCGACATGGTATCGTTGGTAGGGATCATGGTTTGGGAAGGGATTAAAGTCAGAACAGGAGATTTAAGTCTGTTTGGTTTAGTGGTCGTGGGAGGATTGATGTTTGTGATTGAAAAAGCAGTTGTTGTTTGATCAAGATCAGTAGGGTTCTTCATGATGGATGTAGTCTTTCTTGACTTGGAAATATTATTATTAGAAAAAGAGGAAGAAGAAGATCTTTTATGTGAAGGCATAAGATTATGCGTAGAAGGGTCTAAGCCTTGGGAAAGAAGTTTCTTCTTAATGCATGAGTTCCAAAAGTTCTTGACTTCATTATCAGTGCGTCCAGGTAAGTGCTTTGCAATCTGAGCCCATTTGTTACCTAGAATTCGATGGACATCGATTATGATTTGCTCTTCCTCTTCGTTAAACGAGCCTCTCTTCAGATCAGGCCTCAGATAGTTTATCCACCTTAATCTACAACTCTTCCCACATCTTTGCAACCCTATTTACACACATACATACTGTTAAGAAACCCACATACTATATAAAGAACATAGACTAACCCACTCATTGTGAATTAGTTTGAATTTCTCAATGGGATATGTTGAAACAATGAACAAAAAAATTGTAAAAAGAATTAGAGATAGAAGATACAAAACCGGCTAGCTTTGGAACGGAACTCCAACTAGGATGCCCATGAGTGGTGATATAACGAAGAAGCTTCTCGTCTTCCTCTGGAGACCAGAGCCCTCTTTTCACTTTGTGTTTCCCGCAGCATCGATGTCCCATATCATCTCTTTTCATTTCCCATTTCTCTCTCATCTTCGTTATTTTATATATACAGAGTCTCTTGGTGTTTATAAACCAGCAGGTTCATTATTTAATTCATTAACCCACAATAGTACTAATTTCTTCCTTGGATAATTAATCTATATGATTAACCAAACTTGTGTTGTTTCTATTTTTTTCTCTGTGTCTTCAAACGGAAGACTGATTAGAGACAATGGTGGTTCACGTCACTTTCCTTAACAAAATCATCTATGTATCTAGTTAACTTGTGATTCTCGTTATTGCCATACATTTGCATGCTTGCTTCCTGTAATTATCAGTTTAGTTTAATGCAATGGTTTTAATGATCTTATATAGTATGCTTTAACGGACACTCATTAAATTGTTGTCTACTGGACTTCAAATTACTTCGGAACATTGGTAAGAAAACAGTACTAGAATAAAACACAAGTTATTGTCATGGGATCATGATATTACGTTATTTTAGATGAATGACTCGTTGGGGTTCAGACCTTTCACGCTTCTTTGTAAACAATTTATAAATACGCATAAATGCTATATAACAAAATAAAGGATCACTTACACGAGCGTTGCCCCTTCACTTCATTAACCTATATAACATGTGTATGGTTAAAATTCAGTACTAGAGTCGTCAACTAGATGATCGTAATTATTTTTATTTTATATTTTGATTTGAAAAATTTAGCTAGTTACTAGATTAAGTTTTTTCCCACTCTTTTACCATATAAACTTCGACATAGCGTAATACTTTTTTTTTTCATTTTTATATACAGATGACTCTAGTCTAAACACAAGCTATAATATTCGGAGACTATGGAAAAATCACGTATTTTCATTTAAAATTTATGTCTATATGATTGCAACATATAGCAAATCGATATAATTAAAAGTATTCTGATCTCGATCCAGGGCGAACCCAACCCACTATAGGATTCGATCTATCGGCTGTATCGTGGAAACCAATATGAACAAAAACATAAGATAACTAGTCCCAACCGGGTAGTTTTATCGTCATAAGGTGAGACTATCTTTGCAAGTGTGTTAGTTTTTGTTGATATAATCGAGGAAGCAAGCAACACCAACTTTTGCAGTGAGTTTGGATATTATGGGAATCACAAATAATAATATTACCCGTACATACGTTTTCATTTACTAACAAATTAGTTAAAATTAGAGGTAAAGTAGGGATCACGAATGCATAAAAATTCCGACCTAATCTCAACAACTAGAAACTTGAATCATTCCATAAACCTTCCGAATAACATTTTCCGCTTAAGTAAGCCACGTACGCGTCAAGCTTAATGTAGATATAGTTCTACAACGCAACGTTTATTTGAACCCGTCAAGTTAAACGTAAGAATAAACTAATTAATGGGTGGGGAGAAAGCGGTTAATTAACATAATAATTTAAAGCCGTCGCTGTTAATTTACCGAATAATGTAAAAAAATCTTTGTCTAGATGACGCTACAAATATTTTAACTTGACACTTGTTTTGGTTTTCCATCAATATTACGTAGTCCTCTCTTTCAGTCCTTTTTTCTTCTTATAAAATATTTGCTTTATTGATAAACCCTAACCATGGGTAAACTGATGGAATAGACCACTAGGTAATCTTTATATATTATCTATAAAAATCTAAAATTATAGAACAAAGAGGCAATAGTTGGGTCATTCTGGTATTAATTTGACATCATGAAGTCAGAATAATGCAACACAATTCATTTTCTAAATCTTACAATAATTGGGTAATCATGGATACGTATGTGATTTAACAATTGTAGAAGTAGTAGCAAAGAAGCTCTTTTATACGTATAGCTCTTTTTTTGGGTGTTATCTTTCTTGTTTCAAGACTTTTTCTTATATTTACGACCAAATGTTTAGTTTCATTTACATTTATCAACGTGGCAAACATTACAAATACACTATAAAGAGTGGGGAGTTTATATTCTGTCAGCTGGTAATTTTTTTTAATTATATTTATATTAAAAAAACAAATCAGAATAAAAAGGAGATACATATACAAAAAAAAATCTTGGACGGGAAAGATATTTACATTAACCTTTTTTAATTTGTTGTTAGAAAAAAGGTGAGAAGAGCGAATAATAGCAAAAATCTGGATTTCTGAAAGCTGGTGAAGTGTGAGAGAAAACATACAAGATAATTACTCCATCGTCCAATCTTATTTTAAGTTATGTACCAGTGTCCTTACAAATCTTTTTTAAAAAAACATCCATTTTTGACCGTTTGAGACCCAAAAAACTTGCATTGACTCATCAACCGACAGACTCCAATCTTATTTTCAAGTTAAATTATGAAGCCTCCAATATACTGACCTTTAATCGTAGGACAATCTCACCACTTCAAAATATAAGAATAGACTTTCTAGTTTTACGCTTTTGGCCCAAATTTCAATTATTGGACACTAGCAAGAATTCATCGGAATGTGGGCAATTGGAAAATTAACTGACAAACTTTTCACAAAACCCTGCAATTGCAAGCATTATTTTTTTGCAGTGATATTTTCTTGCAAGGAAATTATGATATATGAGAGATAGATTATGACTGGAGTGGTTAAAAGGCCAAGTATCGTCGGATGGTGATGATGGCTAGAAAAGTGACTAGTAGAAAGAAATACGATTTGATCGGTTTTAATTGTGCATGTAGACTTTCTTACAAAAATTTTGACCTTAGAAGTTTTGCATGTAAATGGATGTGACTTAAAAAAAAAAAAAAAAAATCAGATATAATGAGCTTTAGAACAAAACCATCGAAAGAACAAAAACAAATAAGAAGAATTAGGTTTTTGGAGAATTAGGATCGTATTTAGGACTATAAAAAAGTTTTAAAGTTGATAGGGTAAAACCTTTAAATTTTAGTATACTTACCACTCACCCCATAATCTTTAAAGCATTTTGCGATTAAACACATAATAAAACATAGGCATCATGATATTCATGATGAGGCAGCCTACTTCACCATATGTAATCAGCACATTTTTATATCAAGCGAATAGAGAAGACTTCATGTTTGGCAGAAGTTATTACGAGTAAATGCGCAGTTATACACCAAGTGCGCATCAGAAACTAGAGTAGAAAGAGTCAAATAGCTTAGCTAGATCTATATATGTACTCTCTAACCGAGACAAACCGTACGGCCCTTAGTGATGGAACTCCGAGAATCTTGCAGGGTGAAGCTGGAATTGATGTCAGGGAGAATCAACGTAGAGTCCATGGAGGAAGAGGAAGGAAAATGATCCTCGAACCATGGGATTGGGAGGCCCGATGTGTTGTTACAAATATTGGTGCGGTCGAAGAAAAGAGTAGAGTAGTCTTTGGTGAGGCTTGCTTCTTGGGTTTCACATGCTTTCTCCAACATGCTGTCCATGTATTTCCCCTGTGCTTCTATCCTTTGATTCACTTGTCTCTCTAATTCTACTTCTTCCTCTATCCTTCTTTGCACTTCCATTTGCATCCTTCATCACCATCCATAATTACCATTTGTATATCATTAGATTTTGGATACATATATATTCGAATATAGTTAGGATTTGGAATTCAAAGCACATACTCGTTCATATTGCGACCAATGATCAGCGGACTAGTCGTAAATACAGCATTTCTCCGAAGATCCAACATGGAAGCTGCATGCATGGTATAGATTAACATATATTCATAACTGAATCACAAATTAACCAATATGGTATCATTATTATTCTTGGTGCACATATAAATAAAGAAAAAAGGCTGATGAATTATTACGGACCTCTATTAGTATCCCTAATATTAATGGAGTGATTTTGATTATGCTCCTTGTGAGGCTGCTTCCCAAGTCTGAACTTCTGTAGTTAAAATACACACACATGTTTTTAAAATCCTAAACACCACGATTAGATAGGAAACTGACTAAGAAGAAGAAAAAACGAATGAAGAGGAAACTGAGGAAAAAGAATATGAGGGTAGAGACCTGGAGATGGCTCTTGAGATGATAAAGCGTAAGACCCTTCACACCCATCACTCTCATTATAGTTTTTGGTGTGGCCTCTGCTGATATATATCACAATTAATATAGCTCTAGCTAGGGTTTATACATATTGATAGAGATACAAATGATGATGATGATGATGATGATGATGATGATAATGAAAACGTACTATCAGGGCCTCCAAGGTGGGTGACGGCGTCAACGAAGCGTTCATGAAGCTCTGCCGTCCAGCGAAGGCGAGGCTTAGGGTCAGTAGTGAGGACGAGACCTGATGATGAATCATCTCTCATCTCCTCCCTCGACTGCATCATTTAACTAAAGGAATAAAACTAAATTAATGCCGATCGATGATGCTTATTCAACAAGAGAATATTAGTATTTATGAAAGATGAAAAAGGAACACACGACGTCTTCCATATTATAAGTATAAATTATGGAGTGACATTGACATAAATAAAATTTTAATATAATATAAAAAAGGGAGACATATCTATAAACGCAGTAGGGGTTTAGGCTTTGAAGTTGTTAAGTTTTAACCCATGCAAGCTTTTTTTGCATCCACACATGTCTAAATACGAAAACAAATCCAAGTTTACATGTCTAACTCCTTCTATTTCCGATGTATTGACGCATGTGGCCTTACACACTACAATTACATACGATAGGAAATTGTTTTTTTTTTTTTTTTTTCATTTAAATATATGCACATGCATGGGAATAACCAAGGAACAAAGGCATCTTATTCGTTTTAGTTAAAATTTGTTTAATTAATCTAGATGAAAAGATTCGTGTGCTTTGTAACTTTGAATAAAGAAGACAAGTGGAACAAAGCTGATGTTTAACTTTTAGCTCATCAATTAAGTATATGTATGTTAATAGGAATCATGCAGGTTGGAAAAGGAAAAAAAAAAGGAAAGGAAAGTAATTGTTTTGTTAGCTTAATTTTCAAGCAGCCTCTTGTCTCCTTTTTTATTTTATGGATTCTTCTTCTTATATTCCTCTACACAGAGATGAATATATTCCCTTTCAAATCACACACACCACTCATTATATGACACAACTCAGTTTACTCATGCTCAACTCAACTCAACCAAGTCCGTTAAGTATCGGACCAAACCAAACCAATAACAATAATACGCAACTTGAATTTGATCCAGCTAAAGATCAATACGTCGAGGCCCTTTTCAACACAGTTAAAGCCCAAATTATATATTAAAAGGCCCAATTAGAGCAGATTAGGTATTTTTCTTTGTTTTTTTCTCAAAAAAAATCATATATAATTGGCCATGCATTAATTTGGTAATATCCCCTATCTATTAATAGAGAAGCATATTTGAGAAAAAGCTGATGTGTCGCCGCCAGAGAGCTCATGACACTTTTTAGCAAAATACCCTAAAATTTTCTAATTAATTACAGCTCTATGCCATTGTATTTATTTTAAAAACAATTAACTGAATAATAATTAGATATATCATCATTTCTCACACAAATTTAATAGTAAAGCAAAATTTAACTAAAATTTACTTACAAATATACAAGTCAAAATTATATTGATTTCTTAAAATTAATATAAATATTGATTTCTTAAAATCAATATAAGTAAAATATTCTAAAAATGCTATAAAAACATATCAATTAATATAAAGTTAATAAAAATAAAGAACATATAACTTATTAAACATATAACTTATTAACATAATCATATAAAAACGAAATGTTATATGTTAGTATTATTACCATAATAATTTAAATAACAAGCTTTCAGTAGTTATTAAAATGGATTATAAAAAGAAGTATATTACCCCTGAAATATCTCTAACTCATTAAAAAAAACTTAATTCCCAATAAATATAGATTTATATATATTCATAAATAAATATAAAAATGACAACAAATTAGGGGATATCATGATGTGTGATTATTTATTTATATCTAAGTAGTTAAAGTAATTAATCTCAACATTTAGTGTAATTATTTATTAAAAAATGGGAAGATTGATAACCGAATAGGAATATACATTCTAATTGTATATTCATTTATGTGCTATTAAAAATGAATGAGACAATAATCCTTATCATTATAAATAAACTTAGTACCCAAAAAAAATCATAATATATTTAAAATGAGTGATTATTAGATTATGCAAAATTGTTATAGTTACTCGACAAACCATAAATATCAATTTTATTTTAAAAACACACAAAATATATATTGCCATAAATTGTAACATTTTATAAATATTTTCTTTACCACATTCACATATTTCACAGGTGAAATGTATTCTTACGCAAATACGTTGATTTTGGAATTTCATTAATTTTTCATAATGGTTTTTTTTTGGTAATAATTCGTCATTTATAAAAAATATTAACAAATCAACTAACTCAAAAATTTTTAATAGAATCAAAAATATTAAATCAATAAATTAGATTATCTTCAGAAAATTTAGTTTAGAATCTGATTGTTACTAACATATAATAAAATTGAATAATTAAACTACCAAGTAATTTAGTTTATGTTGTTATGGTTACATAAGAAACATGCAAAATTGTTATGATTATAAAATAAAACATAAGAAAATATGAATTTGATTTTTAGACCACACAAAAAATATGTTGTAATAAATAGTAACATTTTATCAATATTTTCTTTACCAGAAAACCTCTTATACATTCAAAAATTTTACGAGTGAAACATAACGCAGCTTTGAATAAATAAATAAAAAACTTAAGTTATATATTATATTTGACACAAACAGATATTGGTTCTAGGATAATAATTTTCTTTAAATCAATTTATCCCGCCTTGTTACCTAGTTCAGTTGTATTTTGAGCACATTTCTGCTAAAATATCTTAAAAAAAAAAACAAAGCAGAAGAAAACAAAAAAAAAAAAAAAAAAATAAAAAAAATAAAAAAAAAGAAAAAAGGGACCGTGTTTGCCAATTGGGCAACTGCCACGATCCATCCTAGGAAACTTCAAATTTGGGGTTTTCTCTCGTCTTCTTCTTCTCCTTCTAGATCGGAGGAAATGAGTCTTACCAGCCGCCATTGACGACTACAACGACCATTCTTCTTCTTCTTCTTCTAGCCTCCTTCTGATTTTTCTCTTTTTTTTTTTTCATTCTCTCCCATTCACTATTTTCGTCCTCCTCTACACACAGAGATAGATGTCTTCTAATACACCATCTTCTAGCGCCGCTGCTGCTGCCGGATCGGCAGATCCTTCCGCCGCCCGGAGAAATTCGAAACGACCCAAGTGTATATCTCTTTTTTCCCTCATCGTCACGATTCTTGTTTGACTATTCGATTCGATTCAGTATTCTCTCTATGTCTTTATTAGGTTTGACTCTAGTGGGTTGAATGATATTATTAGGGTTCTTACTTTTTTTCATTGAAAAGAGTTGATTTTTATTTAGAAGTTTTTAGCTTAGGAATCGAGTATGCTACTATCTAGCTAAAAGGGTGATTATTTATGCTCACTAATGATTTGATTTTTGCAGATTCAAAATTTACACAGCAGGAGCTTCCAGCTTGCAAGCCAATTCTTACGCCTGGTTGGGTAAGTTAGGTTCTTGATTTTATTACTTGTAATCTCTTTATTCTACTCATGTTTTTTTTTCAGTCTACTGTGTTTTTTTTTTTTTTGCTTTGAAACGCTCTATTGAATTTATCTTTTTGTTCTGCAGGTGATTTCGACATTTTTGATCATTAGTGTCATCTTCATTCCACTCGGAGTTATTTCTCTTTTTGCTTCTCAAGATGTAAGTGAGGATGATCCAATACTTGCTGTGCTGAGGTCTTCACTATATGGGTTCTTTTATCTCACATGTTTCAACTCTTGTGATCTAGGTTGTTGAGATTGTTGATCGGTATGATACTGAATGCATACCTCCGTCTGATAGGGCTAACAAGGTTGCATACATTCAAGGAGCTGCAAATAAATCTTGTAATCGGACACTAACTGTGAGTTTGTCCCTATGCAAGTGTTTCGTTCTTTGGAGATTTGATTAGTCATTGAGTGTTTTTGTTTACTGACTCTTTTTCTTTTAATCCTTGGTATTTTTTTAGGTGCCTAAGGAAATGAAGCAGCCTATCTACGTATATTACCAGCTTGAGAACTTCTACCAGAATCACCGCAGGTATGTGTTGAGAACTTCTATCTTTGAGGTAATATTTTGTATTTTTTATGGGGGGTTCAGTGCTAGAAGTAGAGTGAACGGGTGCATTGCCATCACAAAGTAGCCAGGGTGCAAGGAAAAAATTTCTTAAGTTTGACTTGAGAATTCCTTAAATTTTTCTGTCATTGTCATCTTTGATGTTACAGGTATGTGAAAAGCCGAAGTGATTCACAATTGAGAAGTGTGAAAGATGAGAATCAAATAGACGCATGCAAGCCTGAGGATGATTTTGGTGGGCAGCCGATTGTACCATGTGGTCTAATTGCCTGGAGTCTATTTAATGATACATACACTCTATCAAGAAAGAACCAGCCTTTAGTTGTTAACAAGAAAGGAATCGCATGGAAGAGTGACAAGGAACACAAGTTTGGGAAAAATGTATTTCCAAAGAACTTCCAGAAGGGTAATATCACCGGTGGTGCCAGACTAAATCCAAATATACCAGTAAGCCTTTAATAACATGGTACAGTCTTAGACAGGGTCATATCCTTTGCAAAACACTTGACTTGGTCTCCCTTTCTCTCTTATATCTTTCAGTTGAGTGAGCAAGAGGATCTGATTGTGTGGATGAGGACTGCAGCTTTGCCAACGTTTAGAAAATTATACGGGAAGATAGAGAGTGATTTGCATAAGGGTGATACCATAGAAGTGAATCTGCAGAACAACTACAACACATACAGTTTCAGTGGGAAGAAGAAGCTTGTCCTGTCCACAACAAGTTGGCTTGGTGGAAAGAACGACTTCCTCGGCATTGCTTACCTCACAGTTGGGGGAATTTGTTTCGTCCTGGCTCTTGCATTTACCGTCATGTATCTTGTGAAACCCAGGTTTGTATCTTATCCTTGACCTTTTAAATGTATTATTCAAAGATAACAGCAAAAAGTGTAGGTAGATGTTGATTTGGTTGTGGTGTTGGGTTTGTGCAGGCGACTTGGTGATCCTACCTACTTGTCGTGGAACAGAATTCCTGGAGGTCGGTAAACAAAGACTCTGCATCATCTACGTTTGTAAATCTACTTATCCGTGGTTGTAATCTGATTCAAAACTGCAAGTGATGATTTTCTTATTATTGATGTGAAATGTATGTAAGAGATGTTACAGTTAAAAGATGCTCATTACATAGAATGATTGATGCTTCCTATCATGCTCATTACCTTTTTCTCTTCGGAAAAAGCACTCCCTCGAAATGGATTTATTAGCTGGACTCTCTCTGCCTTTTAACTATATGTTTGTATCAATCAAGAGCACTCATTGCGTTCAAATAGAATAGTATTTGATTCCGAGATTAGAAACACCATTACAGATTCGACAAAAAAGAGCGGCATTTGGTTTGTTTTGTTTGTTAGCTACAGTTCAGTAATCAGGCCCAGATGGCGAGGAGGGACATGGAAGCAGCGCCGAGGACGAGAGAGAGGTAAGCGGCCAAGTGAAGCCAGAGATTGGATTGCAATCTTGGATTCATAAAATCAGGAGCAAGAAGATCAACGAGTGACATGTAAATGAGAATCCCAGCAGATGCAGCGTTCAACATTCCTTCCACCATTATTGCCTCTTTGCTCTCTTTCCTGTATCCTAAACCACTCGACATCCCCATCCCTATCCCTATCCCAACTGGTGCAGTCACCGAGAAAAATGTTGCCATTATCACCGTTGATTTCGACTTCAACTCCGCCTATACATACACACAACATCAGTATGCTATTATCAATCAATTGAATTATTAATCATGAAGAAAAAGATGATGATTGTTGTGACACGGTTCGCCTAAACTAATGTAAGTTACCTATGACACTAAAAGATTTGTCTAAACTAAACCACACGTCCGGGGGTAATAGGAAGTAACGATTCGTGGAAGAGACTTACAAGGGAGATGCAGCCACCGAGGCCAAGACCTTCAAAGAACTGATGAAACGAAAGAGCAGCCATGAGTGGCTTTATGGTGTCTATGCTCTGTGAAGCTCCAAGTGATATTCCTATTATAACCGAATGTACAACTATGCCAATCTCAAGCACTTGTGACACTATGCGTCTCCTGATCATCTCAGTCGAGCCATGTGCGTGTCCGTGACTCGCGTGCGTGTGTACGTGAACATGACCCGCATGCTCTTCTTCGTCTTCTACTACGTTCACTTGCTTGCTCCCGCTGTTATTGCTAAAATGTTGCCTCTTGTAATACCCCGTGGCAAAAGTATCGATCATCAGAGTCCCCATCGCCGACAGCATCGCTACGAACCCGGCGAACGGGAACTTACCAGCTGTCGTGTCCTCAAGACAAGGTGAGCTCAATCTCTCGAACGCGTCTGGTAGTATATGGACGAAACCAGTGCATAGGATCACCCCAGCAGCAAAAGCTTTCACCATAAAGAAGATATCGTTTTCCGGCTGTAACGCCGGAATCTTTTTCCCGATCAACGGTAGACTGACGCCGAGTCCTCCAGCCACAAGAAGCAAAGCGATCGAACCAAGCTTCAACTTCGTCGCTTTCTCTGCTTCATCTTTAGACACAGCGTCACGATCATCGTGACTTGTACAATCACTAGAGGCACAACACATATGTAAACATATTAATATTAATACTACACAAACTCTCAACATAGTTGCTGAAGAACAGCCGCATTCAGACATGGGGTTTAATTTTTTAGATATTTTTGGCTATTATTTTGTAAGAGAGTAAAGTGTGAAGAGTTATGGTGAAGAAACGAAAGCTTTTTATAGAGAGAAAGCGAGAGAGAACCTTAACTTTTTAATACGCGAGTGGTCCATATATGTTAATAGCAGAATCTATATATTACGTAGAGTTGACCACTATACGTAGAGTTTACCACTATACACAATATTTCTTTGTTTTGTCGCGCACCAAAGGATTTGAAATTCTCTTATTACTCTTATTGTACAACACTAAGTCATTTAAACAAAGTCTAGATAGTCTAGATACAACAGGAAGGAACATTTATGGAAAAAGGCGGCTTTAGAATTCATTGGTTACTGTAAGAAATTCTGCAAGCATCTTAGATTGTAGTGTATGGATGGCTCAAACAAGACGCCCTTTCGATCTCTTCTAATCATTACTTGCATGATATATCTATTTATACATTCTCTTGAGATATGCACTAATTAAACTAGGACGATGAACAATTCAAAGTATGTATATTTAAGGAGCAACATGGAGCGTACTGTTTTCTTTTTAAGTAGGCATTGAATGGAACCATTTTGACGATTATGATAAAGTAGAAAAGAGATTAGCTGTGAATTATATAATCCTTGTAACTATTAGTTGTCAAGTTTAGTAGTACATGATCTCTAGCTTTTTCACTTTATCAAAAGCGAAACATAGATGACTAAATATATGAATTGAAAATGTGGAAGACTTTTTTTTTTAACAAGAAAGTAAAATGTGAAGACAGAATGTCGTCATGTTAGTCTGTGAACCTGTGAACCGTGAGGTGAGTGGTTTTAATTTGATTTCTTTAGTTTACTTTTTGGGTTCAAGAAATTTACGATGGTCTCATACTCTCATCTTCCTCTCAAGGTGGGAATGGGTGGGTAATGCTGGGCCAATCAAGCCACGTGTTTCGAATTCAGATTTCACCATCGCCACTTGAGTGTGATGGTTACCTGAACCTAATGATTTTTTGGCCTTTTGTTTCTCTTGGTTTCAAGTCTTCAAAACTCTGAACTATAAATCAGATATAGACGTTTGAGGAAACAATTATTGGGTTTTATAAGAAGAGAAATCGGACAGAACTGATCCCAAAACATCAATGTTTGATCACGACGCTTCACTAGATTTTTGTGTAACTTTTCTACCCTTAAATTTGATCTTTTAATCTAATACTTCATTAGGATATTTAAATATAAACTTTTGCTTACGAAAAGAAAAAATATTTAAATATAACTGATATTTATATTTTATTTATATATAAAAAAAAATATCGAGCATCAATCAATCGTTCACAAACATCTACATGTGCATTGCCTGCCTATTCGATTTTAACATGAATGCATTCACTCTTTTTTTTGTTTTCCCCTCTTTTCCTATCAAAAATTTATTACTAATATTTACATTCCATGTAAACAATAAGATGAAAATTAAGAAAATGTCGATGAAGTGATGTATATATTATATTTTTGACGATTGTACATTTCATTTGCTTAGTACCAGTATATGATTTTCCCGTAATTTATACACAAAACCATAAAAAATAAATTGTAAATATCCACAATAAATATCCACAATGAATTAAGCCCAACATTACCCTAATAACTTCAATACACCAAAAAAAAAAAAAAAGATACTTCAATACACCAACTTTATAATTATAGCCCATAATCTTCATTAGATTTCATAATCTTTGTGATATCAAAAAAAAAAAACCTAAATCATAATTTACTTTTAAACTTTAAAAACACTGCCTATTTGGTGATCTCATATCTCCAAACTTTGTATTTTGCTAGATATAACCCTAATTAATTTTTAAGATATTTAAGACATTCAGGTTCTTATTTTGACTGGTAACTTTGGTACATAACTCACTCGGTTAATGAATAACTACCAATCATTAAAGTGGTACTAGAACCGATAGCAAAAACGATACTTTCAGTTTTTCTTTATCGTTTTTCCTTCGGGCAAAAAAAATCAATACGACATTATTTGTCACAAATCGAACTCTCTGTTTAAAATATTCTACAAAATCAGGATTATGCAAGCTATACAAAACAAACATTTTTATACCCTCCTCTATTAAACTAGCAAAAGTTATTAGTGCCATATACCGGGTGGTTTACTTGCAGAAATATGTCTTCCGGTCCGGTTTTTGGATACTGAGATATTTTTACGATGTACCGGTTTAGTGAACCGAGCCTTTGCATAATTGAACAATTTATTTATAAGAAAGAAAAGTAAAAAAGAAAAAAAGAAAAAAAGAAAAAAACATTTGCATTGAGCAAGAGAGAGGCGAGAGAGAGAGAGGCGAGAGAAAAGCAGAAGAAGCAATCGTGAGAGAGAGACTCTCGAGTCTTCCTGAGTCACTCCCCTCTCCTCTCACACCTCTTTGCTTCCGCGACGACGGCGAATTTGGCAGAGATAAAGAGAGCAAACAACATCTTCCCCTTCAATTACCTTTGTTAGGGTTGTGTATTCTGTGTTCTTGATTCTTCTTCACAATGGTACGCGCTTTCCCCCTTCATCCACTTTTGGGTTTACGAATCCTCTAATGGCGTCTGTGCTTTTTTTTTTGTTTTTGTTTTTGTTTTAATGTGTTTGGAGTTTCATTTCAAAGTCTAGTAGAAACGAACAAGGCTCCTTTAATTTTGCGATTTCAGTGATGATTGAAATCTTTCTGAGTATATAATCGTGTATGATCTCTTTTGTTTCTGCAGCATAAGTTGAATAGAAACAACCGTGACAAACTTCAGCAGTTCGTGGATATCACAGGAGCTAGGTAACTGGATCTATCCCCATGAGCTAAGCTTATATCATCGCTAGTTTTACTGTAGATTTGTTGTTACATAAGGCCAATACAAGGAACTGTATCTCTAGTTTGATAGCAAACGTATTTGTAACATTTTAATGGGTTTGTCTGTATAATTATCACAATTTGTGTTTTGGTTTGACCTGTTTAATTGTATTTGCGCAGTGAGAAGAGTGCTCTTCAGGCTCTCAAAGCCACTGATTGGCACCTTGAAGCAGCCTTTGATGTGTTTTACAGCCAGCCTCACCCAAGAACCAATTCTTCTGATGTAAGACGCTTGGAGGAGCTCTACAATAGATATAAAGGCAAGCTACTTGTTGCTCTCTTAAATTGATCAAAGCCATTGTTTGATATCATTTGTGTTTCTTTTGCATTAAACATGTTGTGTTGCATTTTGCAGACCAATATTCTGATATGATTCTAGCAGAGGGTATCTCGAATCTGTGTAATGATCTTGAGGTATTATATTTATCTTCTTGAATAAATGCTTAAGAATGATGTGTTTTATATCGTACATAGTATTAATTAAAACTGTCTTGAAATCAATCTCCAGGTGGAACCACAAGACATAGTCACGGTATGTTTATTCTGAAACATTTTCCTACCTCTTGCTTGAGTGTATCTAGATTTTACTTTTGCCTTAGGGATACCAAAAAACCACCTATTATGAGTTAAGTAAATTGTGAGAGAGCGACAAAAGTTGAGGTAGATGAGAATTTGCCATTTCTATGGATAGAGGAACAGATTGAAAGTAGAGTTTTTAACTCAATTGTTTCTCACTGGTTGCTCTGGGTTTTCTTGTTCATCTTGTGGATACTTACTTAAATGAGTACTTATTCCAATTTCAGTTGGTTCTTTCGTGGCATATGAACGCTGCCACAGCGTGTGAATTTTCCAAGCAAGAATTTATCACTGGATTACAGGCGTTAGGGTGAGTGAACTAGCCTTGATGCTTTTCGATTTTTGTAACATTTTTACCTGATGTGGGGTCTTTTTATGTGGAGTACTAAGACCCAATTTTCTGATGGCAGTGTAGATTCAGTTGGGAAGTTGCGCGAAAAGCTGCCATTTATGCGTTCTGAGCTAAAAGATGAACGTAAGTAGAAAAATGAGTGGCCATTCTTTATCTGGTTCACAATTTGATTGATGGAAAGTCCTATGTTAGCTGACATTTGTGTAATGTTCTTCTTGTGCATTTATCTTGTTCAGAAAAGTTCCATGATATATACAACTTTGCGTTTGGGTGGGCGAAAGAGAAGGTAAAAAGCTTGATTTGAGGTATTTGCTCTTGGGAGATGTTGTTTCTTTTTTTCTGGGCTAGTGACAAATATTTTAATGGTAAAATGTTTCAGGGGCAAAAATCTCTTGCTCTAGATACGGCGATCGGGATGTGGCAGTTGTTATTTGCAGAAAGAGAGTGGCCGTTGGTAACTCACTGGTGTGATTTCTTGCAGGTAAACACTCGAGTATAATATATCATCAAGGCATCTTCTATCTTATTTGTTGCTTCTGATACAATTTTGGTTTCCAAAAATCAGGATCGTCATAACAAGGCCATATCTAAGGACACATGGGCGCAGCTCCTGGAATTTTCAAGGGTAAGAGAAAAACTAGACACAGTTGTCATTGAGTTTACATTAATTGCAACTATGATGGAGTAGCGTTGATATATGGATTGAGACAATATTTTTGTGATGCAGATGGTCGACCCTGTGCTGTCGAATTATGATGCAGAAGGAGCATGGCCTTACCTCATTGATGAATTCGTTGAGTACCTGTATGACAAGAATGTCGTTGAGAAGTGACCAGACAACTGGGAGAAGTAATTTGTTCTATCTTGCAATGTTCCTTTCGTCTCATTATTTTAATAGACTTTACTTATCTTACAGATTTCTATTGTGTTTCTGGTCAGAATCTTGAAATTGATTATTAAATAAGTCAGCTTTTTAACTTTTAAGACTTGTCTAGTTTTTAGTATAATGAAACCAAAATTGCTCCTCTATCTGTTGTTTACCAATAATCATTGCACGAACAAACTCCATCCTTAAAATGATGGAACCGATTTGTGTCTCTCACGACAATCTCTCTGCCTACAAGCTTTGAGATAAGCTTTGTAGCAGCGTGACAGTTCACACACGCTCTTAGATTCTTTGTGATCCGCAGTGTTGTCCCTTGGGGTGTACTTATAAGCCCATATGCAATCGCTATCCTCTCACTGTGGCTGCACAGAGTCTCTTCAGCTTCTTCATCGTTGAGATCGTGCAATGAAGCATCCTTGTATGCCACAAATCCACCTTCCTTTAGTCTGCTCTCTATCCACTCTAATTGTCTCTCTATCTCTTTGTATCTCGGATGTGACTTATCACCCACTCGAAAAGCCTCCAACCTTCCCCTTACTTCAACCCAGCTGCATCCAACGTCTTTGCTCAATCCTTTCATCTTCATTTTCACACGCACCTCTGCAACACGCTCCCACAAACGAGCTGCAGCATATAGATTTGAGAGCTGCACGTAGTGGCCTGTGTTGGATGGATCTATAGCAAAAAGCTGTTGAGCTGCGTATTCTCCCAGTTCCACATGGCGATGCTTCTTGCACGCGCTTAGGAGGGCTCCCCAAACTGTTACACCGGGCTGGACCGGCATACATTTGATCACTTCATAAGCTTGATCCATATGACCAGCCCGCCCGAGAAGATCAATTACACATGCATAGTGTTGCTGCTGCGGATTTATTTTGTGATCTGTCATCCTGTTGAAGAACCACCAGCCTTCTCTTACCAAGCCGGAATGGTTACAGGCCATGAGGAGCCCCAGAAAAGTGATGTCATTGGGATGCACTCCATCACGTTCCATTATACGGTACAGACTGATTGCTTCTCTAGCCCGCCCGTGCAATCCATACCCAACAATCATAGCACTCCAAACCACAACATCCCTGTCAAGAGTTCGGTCAAAAACCGATCTTGCACACTCTACACTTCCGCATTTAGCAAACATATCAATAAGGGCGCTGCTAATGAAAACGTCATCCCTGTAGTCGCTCCTGCCTACATAGTCGTCCATCCAGCGAGCCTGCTCAAGAGAACCAACTTGAGCGCAAGCTGAAACGGCAGATGTTATAGAGATGGTGTCTGGTCTGACATCTTTCTCAATCATCTCATGAAACATATCAATAGCATCCTTGGCATAACCGTTCTTAGCGTAGCCAGAGATCATGGCGTTCCACAAAATAAGGTTGGGTGACTTCATCTTATCAAACAGAACTTTAGCAGTTGCGACTTGGCCACATTTTGCATACATGGTGTTGAGAGAGATGAGCAAGTCAGGCTCTGTTTCAAGACCCATCTTCACAACAGAAGCATGAACGCATCTCCCTTGCTCCAAATCCTGTAAGCAAGTGAAAGCATTGAGAACACTAACGAGAGCTACCCAGTCAGGCTTCACACCCATCTTCCTCATCTGACTGAAAATCTCAAGAGCTTCCAAAGGCTCACCGTTTTGAGCATAAGCTGAAACGATAGCCGTCCACGATACAATCGTTCTCTCTGGCAATGACACCCCTTCAAACACAGTTCTCGCGCACCCCAAACGCCTACATTTTGCGTACAAGGCAATAAGACCGTTCTGAACAAACACATCATCTTCAAATCCAAGCCTGAACACCTGAGCGTGAACAACCCCACCCACCGGAAGGTGAGACAAACCGCCGCAAGCTTTAAGAAGATGGGGAAAAGTGAAAGAATCAGGAGGAACACGAGCGAGCTGCATCTTGGAATACATGAGAAGTGCATCTTGGAAGTAATTGTTTCTGGAATAACCCCTGATGATAGCATTCCAAGGGAATATTTGAGGGTGAGGTAAACCGTCGAACACCTGGCGTGCGAAAGTAACGTCTCCAAAAGAAGAGCTCGCTTGGATGAGTTTGGTGATCAAGAAACCACTGAACTGCAAACCAAGAACTAGTAAACGTGCGTGGATTTGTCTCAGGTGAGATTTACGAGTCGAGCTATCTATAAGCGACGCGTAGAAAGAATCAGAGTGGATTCCCGAATTAGCTGCAACCAAAAAAAACAAGAACAGAGTTTCACATCATGAGAGTTTTGTTTTTGGGGATCGAAAACAGCAAATTGAGAGTTCTTCTTCTTACAGTAGAGAAAAGGAGAAGCAAGAAGAGATGCTTCCGCCGACATTGCTGCCTCATTTCTTTTTCATTCTTCGATAAGTTATTTGTCTCTGTCTCCTTAGAGTTTCCATTTTCATAACATCGATTTCGAATTCTATTTATATTTTTCTGAAAATTTATTTTATATGTGAATTTTTCTGTAAACTTTTTGTTGTTGGGCCTATTCTCGTAATTCCCTAAACGCAAGACTTCTATAAAGCCCGTGGAACGATTTTTTTTTTTTTTTTTTTTTTGGTACTCTTTTTTAAAAAGATATTCCGAGAGTAATTATAATACTTATCTTATTGAAGTTAGATAAATTAAATTAAATGTATAACTGATAATTATTGAGGGAAAAAAATAATAACTAAATGAGTGCTAATAATGGGGATAAGAAAACGAAATTGAAATAAAATCAATTAAAATTGAAAGATAATATTTTTAATGTATAGCTAAATAACGATATTAAGGAAAGTAAATCATAACAAGTTTTGTTGATAAAGTTGTCAATTAGAGAAACACGCTAAAAATAAGGCTCAAAATCATATATGACAATTTGACAATTTTGTTCAGGATCTACATAAATAAGATCCCAATGTTATCCTTTAATTCTTAGGGTTTTACTCTTTTTTCCTGATCCTATATGACAATTTGTTTATTTGAGCTCTCAGCTATATTATAAATATATTTAGGAGAGGCTTAAAGAACTTTAGTTAGAGAAAGCAAAATCATGAGTTTTTTTATTACTAATCTCTTCGGAGAGCCATACGAAGAAGGCAGTGACTCTGATCATGATTCTGATGATCGAGCTGGTATTACTAATCTCTCCAAAGAGCCACACGAACAAGGTATCAGCTGTGACTCTGATCATGATGATGATGATCGAGCAGGTATTGATGACGCTGACGATGATCCAGCAGCGGGTAAACCTAGAGTGCTACATTCAGACAAGTTAAGGTCAAGATCTGCTCATAAGTTCATGAGACGTGCGGAGAAAGTTTGGGCTTTTCCTTCTACTGCAGAGGAGGAAAAAGTTGAATCCCTGAAACGTGTACGTGAGTCTAAACCGGGATCAGAAGAAGAAAAGGTGGGTGACGTCGTTCTTTTTGGGAAGAACAGTTACCTCGTGGTTGATATCTTCGAGAAAGAGATCATGGAGTTGGGAGACAAAGTGGATCTGAACTTCAAAAGATTCAGAAAGTTGGAAGCTGTTGATGGAGACGCTCCACGAGACCATCACTTCTACAAGTACCGTTGCTGTTACCCCTCTTGCTGCTGCGTTTGCTCGACCGGTGCCGTGGAGCGAGAGTGGTGGATTCTTGAGAGAGGATTAGCCTTGAAGGAGAAGAAAGGAGTCAGCTTCTTCGTGAGAACTTATCAAGAAAGAAAAGAGCTGATGAGGGTTGCTGTAACCGTGACTGATTGTCATCATTATCACAGTTTGTACGTCTTCGACCTCTTGTTCCCTACCGACTATCCATATGGAGCACCGAGTTTCTATTACCATCCGTATGGTCTTCCTTTGAGCAATTTCGAATCCCAAAGGTCATTGAGTGTAAAGCTCCGCTACAACATCTTAGATGTGTTTCTCCACATTCAAGACATTGTGTTGATGAACACCAACAAGTCATGTCACCAGATGCTAGATATGCTCGAACGGCCTCTCGCTGGGTTTCAAGATTTCGTTAAAGGTTTCTTTAGGAAGAAGGGGCCTTTGATTCTGCGGAACTTGATGGAAGAGTTTGATATGGAAAAGGAGAGGGACAAGAAAATGTTCTGGAAGGTGTACACTGCGTTTGTAGACAATAAAGCTTATTGTGAGCATCTTCTCAACAGTGAACTGAAAGCAGAGCTGGAGAAAATGAAGGAGAAAGAGTATACGTTAAGCGATTACTACTATGGTTCTCCAACTCCCTACTACCCAACCTACACTAAAATGTCCGATGGTTTCAAGAAGCCATCCAAAAACCTTAGCTTCTTGAGCAAGTACTTGCCTTTCGATTATTAGTGTCTGCTCTATCTCTTTTCTTACCTTTTTGTAATTTTTCAGATTTTTAATGAGTTTTATTTTTTTCCGGGGAATGAGTCTCTGTCTCTGATAAAAATTAAACAGTCAAGCGTTGAATATGTAGATTTACAGCGAAAGAAACTCTGTAAGTATACAGTGTTTGCCTCATCAATGGTAAGAGTTTCTAAACGGTGACTGGGATAGCTTCATCAAGGGCGACAACACCGGGAAGTACTTTGCCTTCCAACAGCTCCAAGCTGGCGCCACCACCAGTGGAGATGTGACTCATGACTCCTGCTACTCCTACTTTCTCCACTGCAGCCACTGAGTCTCCTCCTCCTATTATCGTTGTCACTCCCTTTCCACTTAGCTCTGCTAGTTTATTCGCTACCGCCTGCAACAACCATAATCTACAACTTAATCTAATGTTCATCTACCATATGTTTATTCTATACGAGGAATCACTTTCTTACCTCTGTTCCAGCCGCAAACTTCTCCATCTCGAAAACTCCCATAGGTCCGTTCCAAATGACAGTTTGTGTTGTGTCCAGAGCTTCGTTGAAAGTTTTGATAGAATCTGGACCGATGTCCAATCCCATCCATCCGTCTTCAATGCCTGATGCAGGCACGATCTACAGAAATCCACATCACATTCTTTGCTCAGAACACAAAGCTTTAGAGAAATCAAATATTTAACAATTCTACTTCTCACATCTCTCTTTTAGATCATCAAGCAAGAACAAACCAAACGAGTTTACATAGAGCTTAAACAGGAGCACAACTTACTGGCTCCCCATATTTCTTTTACAAGACACAAGAATAGCTAGCATATGGTTCACATAAGAGGTTAAAACTCAGCTTTAGAAGGAGCAAATCTTCTCTCTTTTTCTTTTAGATGATGTAGACCAGTCAAAAGGGTTTGTCTAAGAACCTCAGCAGAGAAAAGTCTTACAAAAACCCCATTTCCCATTTTTCTTTTCACTATCATCACCCAATAATATAAACTAGTAAACTGCCAAGCTTTAAGCAATAGCGAGATGAGAGAGACAGACCTTGCTGTTGGCATCAGGAGCAAATTTGTCAGCAACCACAACATCTGTTGGCAACAAAAGAGACACTCCTTTGGCCTTAGCTTCGGCAAGGAGTTCGGTAGCCAATTCAAGTTTGTCTTCTTCAACAAGGGACGAACCAACTGAAAGACCTTGTGCCTTGTAGAATGTAAAGATCATTCCACCACCAAGAAGAAGGATATCACACTTCTCCAGAAGCGATTCAATAACTCCAATTTTGGATGAGACCTTGGATCCACCCACTATGGCTGCAAATGGTCTCTTTGGGGATGAAACAGCGCCTACAAGGTAGTCTAGCTCCTGTAGTTATAGAAAGGAGTAAACAAAATAAGTTCTTGGTATCATTTGTAGCAACGATGCTTTGATGCTGAATTGGTAATCAAAGGGAAGTAGAATCTCTCTATCAACAAATCACCTTTTGCAGAAGGAAACCAGCCACCGAAGGCTTCAAGAACTTAGTGACTCCTTCGGTAGAAGCATGAGCTCTATGAGCAGTTCCGAAAGCATCATTGACATAGAGGTCAGCTAATGCAGCAAGCTTCTTGGCAAACTCAGGATCGTTCTTCTCTTCCTCCTTGTAAAACCTGACGTTCTCAAGAAGCAAAACTCCTCCTTCGGGAAGAGCAGCCACTAAGCTTTCCACTTCCGGACCGATACAATCATCAGCTTTCGTGACCTGCAAAATTCACCGTCATAAAACTCTCTCAAGCCAAGGAAGATGATTCATTAGCGAGACAAAACACGAACTTTACCTGAATACCAAGAAGCTCAGAGAGTCTAGGCACAAGAGGAGCCAAACTGAACTTTGGTGTGACTCCCTTTGGCCTTCCCTGAAAGAAAGATCAAAACGCAGCATAAAGTGTTGTAATTTAGTTCAGGCGATGGAGCATTCAAATGTATAGTGTGTGACTGTGTGTGTGGGAATGTTACCAGATGAGTGGAGAGGATGACTTTAGCACCATTTTCGATCAAATACTTGATCGTTGGAATAGCTGCACGGATTCTGGTATCATCGGTGATAGTCTGGTTATCATCGAGAGGTACATTGAGATCAGCTCTCACGAAAACCTTCTTCCCCTTCAAATCAGCTGAGGTCAGATCTCCGACGCTCTTCTTCGCCATAGAAACCACTCCTCTGCTCCCCTTCCCGCGCACTGATTCAACCTTGGAAGCAACGTGGAGAGAGAAACGACGGGCATCGAGAGTGGCGGAGAAGCCAAGAGGACGCGCGGAAACAGAGGTGGATGGGATCGGCAAAAGGGAGGCGCGTACACGAGTTGCGGCGGAGGAAGCAACGCCGCTGGTGGACTTAAGGAGTGAAAATGCGGGACTTGCGGCGGCTGAAGCCATGTGGATCAAAAGGAGATAACAAAGATGAGGAGATGAGAAACAGAGAGAGTGTGACTCACAATGTTCTCTTGGCTATTGGGTTTTTAGAGAGAGAGATTGGAATATATTTTTGTCTTATCACTGATGAGAGGTTCTAAAGCTTTCACCTTTTCTTCTCATAGATTAGTTTACTGTTTTGGCCACTCTTTTTCTACATATTTTTGTAAAGAATGCTATTTTATTGTGCATAACATAGTTTGATCTACATAATCATGATAATATCATTTTCTCTGTCTCCAAATGCAATTCAATAACCCGATACAATTTTATATGAGTTCTCAGACACACAAATGATCTAAAGCTTGCTGGTTGGCAGACCAACAGGCTTGGCCCTGGACCTCTTCTCCACCGCACGAGAGAGTTGCTTCACAGCTTCTTTGGGCAAATGGCGAGGTTTGCTAAGCCACAGTCCTCCATCTACCACCATTGTCAGTCCGTTCACAAATTTCCCTGTTTAAACAAATCAGGCGATGTATCATCAGCATTTCAATCATTTATATGTTTTACACTAAAAGGCAGTGATTTAACTCAGCAGCATACCAGAATCACAGCTGAGGTAGAGTGCAGCCATTGCGATATCCCACTTGTCTCCGAGTTTATAAAGAGGCATGTACTCTCGGGTTTTGTTTTCAATCTCCTCAGGTACAAGTTTACTCATTCCCGGTGTACCTCCAATGGGTCCTGGTGCAATCCCGTTCACTCTAATATCATAGTCAGTTCCCCACTCCAATGCCAAGTTTCTTGTCGTAGCATCAACTGCAGCCTGTTTCAAGTTTCAAACTCCTAAGATTCCCATTTGCTACATTTGGATTGTTCCTACTACTAAGTTCTTGATGATTTCCTAACCAAAACTCGAGACACTGAATGAGTTTACCAGACAAAAGGAATTACCTTGGCAGCAGAAACATGAATTTGGTACCAAGAAGCCGTGTAGTGCAAAGTAGCACTTATGTTAATAATCGAACCGCCACCACTTGATGAGTCTCTCCCAGGCCCATCTTTCTTAAGATACTTAAGTGCTGCGTGACACATGTTGAATGTTCCTACTGCATCAATGTCCAAGACTGCACACACACACAATAAAAACGTTTCCTTCAGCTAAAACAACACTCAAAATCTCAAGACACAATTCCTCTCAAATCATTATCAAAAAGTGAACCTGTTCTGAAGCCATTAGGAGACAAATCCTCAGCAGCAGCCAAGAAATTCCCAGCAGCAGCGTTAACAAGAACATCAATTTTACCAAATTGCTGAAAAGTTGATTCCACAACTCTTCTCGCATCCTCTTGCTTACGAACATCACCTTCCAATCCAATAGCCTTATATATATATATATATATATATACAAACATTAGACAAAAGTCCTCAATACAAAAATCGCGAATCGAGAAAGAGAGAGAGAGAATTACAATTACCTGAATCCCAAGAGATCGGAGAGCGTTAACAGCATCGTCGAGAACTTGTTTCCGGCGTCCCATGATGGCGATAGAACCTCCATGTTTGCCGAACTGAGAAGAGATCTCAAAACCGATACCGGATCCGCCGCCGGTGATAAGAGCTACCTTGCCTTTGATCACATCAGGTTTGAACGGAGACTCCATTACCACCACCACCACACACACACTCGCAAATTCGGTAAAAAGGACAAGAACAAAAATTAAAGCCACTCACTCAACCTCTCACCTACTAACCAACATTTGATTTAAATATCTCCGCATTTTTTTAATTAAAAAATTACATAATTATGATATTTATTTCTACTAATCACAAATTTGTTGCCTAATGACGACGATTCACCACTCAGCGTTTTCGTTATCTCGCAAAGATTTATAATTATAACCCAAGATTTATAATGGAGTATTTAATTATTTTTAAAGATATTTTTAAAAAAGAATTATTAATAAATAATTTAATTTAAAGTAAAATAGAAAAAAGGGTTTTTTTTTTTTTTTTTTGGGTTATGACTTGATCTATCTGCGCCGCGAGCTCGCTTCGTCTCTCTCAAAGCTCTTTCTCGATTAAGTATTAAAGATTCTCACAACCAAAGCTTCATCCTTTATCGTATCTCTCTCATTGTTGTTATCTCGATCTCAAAATCACATCTTTCTTTTAAGTAAAGAATGAAGTGGAAAGAAATTTGATAATTAACCTAATTCGTGCTTCCCCTTTCGATTTCGAGATAATTTTTTTTGATTGTTCAGCTAAAGATTAGTCGGTTGAAGTTTTGAGATTTGGAAACCTGTGATGTTTCTGGTGAGTGATGAAATCGTTGCGTTGGTTTTGTCGCGCTGAAGTTGAAACCCTAATTTCGGGGACCTTGTGGAGTGGCTCTGTTTGCACTCTGCAGTCTCTAGTCTTCTTCTTCTTCTGCTTCGCCCTTTGAAGGTTTTGCATAGAGGGCGTTACTAATGGCGTCTAAAGGTGGGAAATCTAAACCTGATATAGTAATGGCGTCCAAAGCTGGGAAATCTAAACCTGATAATGAGTATAAAGCTAAGCGCCAGAAGGTTAGCTTCCAAGTTTTTTATCTTTACGCTTTTGAGTTCTCCGGTCTTTGAGCTTAGTGTTAACGGTTTTTTTGTTTTTGTTTTACAGACGCTCGAAGCTCCTAAAGAACCACGTCGCCCTAAAACTCACTGGGACCATGTTTTGGAAGAGATGGCTTGGCTTTCAAAGGTTATTAGAAAGAGTGCTACTTTGTTTTCATTCATTCATCTACGATTGGTATGCATGCATGCTTTTTCTCTTCTCTTCTAATTGTTGACGTTTTTGTAGGACTTTGAGTCCGAGAGGAAGTGGAAGCTGGCGCAAGCGAAGAAGGTTGCTTTGAGGGCCAGTAAAGGCATGCTTGATCAGGCATCTAGGGAAGAAAGGAAGCTAAAGGTTATGTCCTCTTTCTCTCTTTGCTCTTTCAGAGTACTTACACTCTCTTCAGCATTAGTTTTTAATTGACATTATTGCTTCTTACAGGAAGAAGAACAGCGATTACGGAAAGTAGCTCTTAATATCTCGAAAGACATGAAAAAGTTTTGGATGAAAGTTGAGAAGCTGGTAATTCTTTTACTTTTCTTCCCTGGACTTGAAATTTTAAGGTTTTGTTTAACTTCTGTGTATCTGAAACCTGTTGTTCTGTGTTGTCTTGCATCTTTATAGGTGCTTTACAAGCATCAGCTGGTACGCAATGAGAAAAAGAAGAAGGCTATGGACAAGCAACTTGAGTTTCTGTTAGGCCAAACCGAGAGGTTACTACGGAATCTTTCTTACACAGTTTTTTTTAATCTGGAACATATTTAAAAGAACTGAATTTGACCTGTTTGGTTATGTTAGGTACTCAACCATGTTGGCAGAAAATTTAGTGGAGCCTTGTAAAGAAGGACATAGTAGTCCTCCAAAAACTCTGCCAGCTATCGAGTTGAAAAGTGATGAGGAGATGGCAGAACAGATACCTCCAGAGATAAATTCTTGTGAGCACCCTATTACTCAACACAGCATTATTGTCAAGTGTAAGTGGATCCTAACAATCTTTTGACGCAGTAGCTGCAGGTCTTGAATCAGAAAGTCCTGAAATCGATGAGGATTATGATCTAAAATCCGAGGATGAGACCGTGAGTTTCACTTAATCTTCTTTTTATTTTTGTTTTACCACTTAGCAATTACTGTGTATCACAGCTTGAATCTACCTGCACCTCAAAGAAAATTGTTACGTTTTGTCATGACACTACCCTGTACCCAACATATAGGCTATACTCTAGTTTTGAATAGTTTCTGTGGAGATAGAAGTGATTATTTTTGCTCATTTATCTCTTATCTTTGAGGAGTGATATGTTCCATATCTCATTTTAAACCCACAATTACACTTAGGAAGATGATGAAAATACTATTGAGGAGGATGAAAAACATTTTACCAAACGGGAAAGACAGGAAGAGTTGGAAGCTTTGCGAGATGAAGTGGATCTACCAGTTGAGGAGCTGCTCAGACGTTATACTGCTGGGAGAGGTTGGGATAACTCTATGCTTGCTATTCGTTGACCTTTTTTTCCTTATATACTTTGAAGTTTACTAGATGTCAGCTATTTGAATTGCATCCTCTTTTTGTATAAGAGCTTTATTTTGATCCCTCAGTCAGTCGAGAAACCAGCCCAGAAAATGATGAAAGTGGAGACAAACTGGCCTCAGTAGATCAAGATCATGGAGAGGGTGAGTGGTATTAAGTCCCTATAATGTATTGAAAAGCAATGCAACTTCTCTTTGACTTCCTCTTCCCATTTGACATATACAGCAGACATGAACAATCTTACTGCTTCTGAAGAAACTGAAAAGAGCCCAAGTGTTCGTCGTTCTGTAAGTTGTATGTCTTTTTAAAATCCCATTGTCTGATTTGTCATTGAAATTCTGGCTCAAATGTAACATATATCCTTTATTTGCAGAATGATAGCTGCGGTCGTTTGGCAAAAACCAAGACCCATTCTCATGACCTCGAGCCAGGCACGAGGAGTGCTTCTGCTAAGTCCAGAAAGGAAGATCATACTTATGATTTTAACGATGAACAGGTAAGTGGATCTGATCTCATTTGTGAATCATTTGTCAGGAGACCTTAATGATGTTCTTCGTTGCAATTAGCATAAGGTCTCTGGTTCTGACTAATGATGAACTTGATGTGTCACTGATTGTAATATGTGCAGGAAGATGTCGACTTTGTTGTTGCCACTGGTGAGGAAAAGGTCAGCCATCTCATCAAATGCCAGAGATCAGTCATTTTAAAACTTTTCTCTTTTAACTTGATTCTCTTAGCCTAGGCTCTTGTGGAAGAAAGTTTTGAACAAGCATATAGATTCAAAGTTGTATATCTGCTCTTTTGGTGCAGGATGATGAGACAACACTTTCTGTCGAAGAGGAATTAGGGAAAGCAGATAATGAAGACCATGTCGAAGAGGTGACAAATCTATTAATTATTCTGTCTTCTTGTAACATGGAAAACGTTATTAGCTAGAGAGTTTACAAACAGAAATTTCACCTTGTATTGCAGATTTCTCTGCTGCAAAAAGAGAGTGAAATGCCTATTGAAGTACTGCTCGCAAGGTATAAGGAGGTATGCTATTAAGTCTCTTGTGTGCATGTGTTCAGTAGTGTTTTACTGTTTTTTTTCTTTCTGAAACTCAAGTTTCCTATGATAGGATTTCGGTGACAAGGATATTTCTGAGGATGAATCTGAGTATTCATGTGCTCAGTCTGAAGAGTCTGGTGTAGAATCTCACGAAAATAGGCAGCAAGCTAATTCTGATGATGAAAACGTTGATTCAACAGAATGTAAGCCAGATCCAAAGCCTTGCGCAGAAATAGTTGATGGCACATCCCATGAAATAACAGAAGATAATGGTGAAGATAGCAGTGATAAAATTGCTGATGCAGCAGCAGCAGCAAGATCCGCGCAGCCAACTGGATTTACGTACTCTACAACAAAAGTTCGAACGAAACTGCCGTTTCTGCTCAAGCATTCTCTGCGTGAGTACCAACACATTGGTTTGGACTGGCTTGTCACGATGTATGAGAAAAGATTGAACGGGATTCTAGCTGATGAAATGGGTCTTGGAAAGACAATTATGACCATTGCTCTTCTAGCACACCTTGCATGTGATAAGGGGATATGGGGTCCCCATCTGATTGTGGTTCCAACGAGTGTGATGCTTAATTGGGAAACTGAGTTTCTTAAGTGGTGTCCTGCGTTTAAAATACTCACCTACTTTGGGAGTGCAAAGGAGCGGAAACTCAAGAGACAAGGATGGATGAAGCTTAACTCATTTCATGTATGCATAACAACCTATAGGCTAGTTATTCAGGACAGTAAAATGTTCAAGCGCAAGAAGTGGAAATACTTGATTCTTGACGAAGCACATTTAATTAAGAATTGGAAGTCTCAGAGATGGCAAACACTTTTGAACTTCAATTCTAAACGCAGAATTTTGTTGACTGGTACACCGCTGCAGAATGATCTTATGGAATTGTGGTCACTTATGCATTTTCTGATGCCACATGTCTTTCAGTCTCACCAGGAATTCAAAGATTGGTTCTGTAACCCGATAGCAGGGATGGTTGAGGGACAAGAAAAAATCAACAAAGAAGTTATTGATCGCTTACATAATGTCCTCCGTCCTTTTCTTCTACGGCGCTTAAAAAGGGATGTGGAGAAGCAACTTCCTTCAAAACATGAGCATGTTATTTTCTGTAGACTTTCTAAGAGGCAGCGCAACTTGTACGAGGACTTCATAGCAAGCACAGAAACACAGGCTACACTTAACAGTGGAAGCTTTTTTGGGATGATAAGTATCATTATGCAGTTGCGGAAAGTGTGTAATCATCCTGATCTCTTTGAGGGTCGTCCTATTGTAAGTTCTTTTGATATGGCTGGCATTGATGTGCAGTTGAGTTCAACAATCTGTTCGCTGCTTTTGGAAAGTCCGTTTTCCAAGGTTGATCTTGAGGCTTTGGGGTTCTTATTCACACATCTTGATTTTTCTATGACTTCTTGGGAAGGGGATGAGATTAAAGCTATTTCAACTCCCTCGGAACTAATCAAGCAGCGTATGGACTTGAAGGATGATCCAGAAGCAATCCCTTTGAGTTCGAAAAACCGCAAAAATCTGCAAGGGACGAATATTTTTGAAGAAGTACGTAAGGCCATCTTTGAGGAAAGGGTTAAAGAAACTAAGGATCGGGCAGCAGCCATTGCATGGTGGAATTCTTTGAGATGCCAGAGAAAGCCGACTTACTCTACATCTCTGAGAACTCTTTTAACCATTAAGGGTCCACTCGATGATATACACCATCTTAAAGCTAATCGTTCATCTGACATGTATTCCTCAACCCTCGCTGACATAGTTCTTTCACCGATCGAGCGCTTTCAGAAGATAATTGAGCTAGTTGAAGCTTTCACATTTGCGATTCCAGCTGCACGAGTACCTTCACCTGCTTGCTGGTGCAGCCGTAGTGACGCTCCTGTTTTTCTTAGTCCATCATACAAGGAGAAAGTTACAGATTTATTGTCACCTCTTTTGTCTCCGATTAGACCTGCAATCGTTCGGAGCCAAGTATATTTTCCAGATAGGCGACTGATACAGTTTGATTGTGGTAAGCTGCAGGAGCTTGCTATGTTATTGAGGAAATTAAAATTTGGGGGTCACAGGGCGTTGATATTCACGCAAATGACCAAGATGCTTGACATCTTGGAGGCTTTCATTAATTTATATGGGTATACCTACATGCGTCTTGATGGTTCTACTCCTCCAGAAGAGAGGCAGACGTTAATGCAGCGGTTTAATACAAATCCCAAAATCTTTCTTTTCATTTTGTCAACCCGAAGTGGGGGTGTTGGCATCAATCTTGTGGGTGCGGACACAGTTATATTCTATGACAGTGACTGGAATCCTGCTATGGACCAACAAGCTCAAGATCGGTGCCACAGGATAGGTCAGACACGTGAAGTCCATATATACCGGTTGATAAGTGAGAGCACCATTGAGGAGAATATCTTAAAGAAAGCAAACCAGAAGCGTGCGCTTGATAACCTAGTAATTCAAAACGGTGAGTATAACACCGAATTTTTCAAGAAGCTTGATCCCATTGAGTTGTTCTCTGGGCATAAGGCTCTGACTACAAAGGATGAAAAGGAAACAAGCAAGAATTGTGGGGCGGAGGTACCTCTGTCAAATGCAGATGTTGAGGCTGCTTTAAAACAGGCAGAAGATGAGGCAGATTATATGGCTCTCAAAAGAGTAGAACAAGAAGAAGCTGTGGACAATCAAGAGTTTACAGAAGAACCTGTAGAGAGACCAGAAGACGATGAGCTAGTAAATGAAGATGACCTAAAGGCTGATGAGCCTGTTGATCAAGGTTTAGTTGCATCAGGGTCGACAAAAGAAGATATTCCATTGTTACATAGTGATACCAGGGATGAGAGAGCTGTCATCACTACTTCAAGCCAAGAAGATGACACTGATGTATTAGATGATGTCAAGCAAATGGCTGCAGCAGCCGCTGCTGCTGGACAAGCTATCTCATCTTTTGAGAATCAGCTACGTCCTATTGATAGATATGCGATTAGATTTTTAGAGCTTTGGGACCCCATCATTGGTGAGTCTGCAATGGAAAATGAAGCGGGGTTCGAAGAGAAAGAATGGGAGCTTGACCACATTGAAAAGTACAAGGACGAAATGGAAGCTGAGATTGATGATGGGGAAGAGCCTCTTGTTTATGAGAGTAAGTGTACCCTTTTTTGCACATTCAGTCCAATAATTTATCTAGTATTCCTACTTAACTGACAATGACCCTGCCGGTGATGTAACTTTGTATAATGTTAGCCCACCTGGTTTTTAGCTCACATGAGATGTTAATGCTATTTTCAGAATGGGATGCTGATTTTGCAACCGAAGCATACAGGCAGCAAGTGGAAGTCTTAGCTCAGCACCAGGTGAGATTAATTACTGCATCTACCGTGTGTCATGCAATTTAGCTTGTTCACGTATTTACTTATATTTTTGTAGTTGATGGAAGATTTGGAAAATGAAGCTAGAGAGAGGGAAGCTGCTGAGATGGCTGAAATGGAGTTGATACAGTAAGACACTTCTGAGTCCACACGGTTCATTGTCAATATGATTTATTTATGACATTGCTGTTGAAAATTATAATTCATCATTGATAAAACAAGTAGATTAATTAAACCATTCTTTTCCTCAGGAATGAAATTCCTCATGTACCAAAGTCTAAGAAGAAGAAAAAAGCGAAGAAAGCCAAATTTAAATCCCTGAAGAAAGGATCACTGGCTGCGGAACCAAAATATGTGAAGTCCGTTGTGAAAGTTGAAGATTCGACTGATGATGATAATGAAGAATTCGCCTATGTGAGTAGCAGTGACTCAGATATGGTTACGCCGCTTTCGCGGATGCATATGAAAGGCAAGAAAAGAGATTTAATTGTTGACACCGAAGAAGAGAATACCTCGAAGAAGAAAGCAAAGAAGCATAAGAAATCTCTTCCGAATTCAGATGTCAAATACAAACAACCAAGTGCTCTACATGATGAACTGGAACCATCAAAACCGCCTGACAGTATGGTTGTTGATAATGAAATGAAACTGACGAGCAGGGGTAAAACTATAGGGAAAAAATCCATCACTTCCATGCCAATAAAGCGTGTTCTTATGATCAAGCCAGAGAAGCTAAAGAAAGGGAATCTGTGGTCTAGAGACTGTGTTCCCTCGCCTGATTCTTGGCTGCCTCAGGAAGATGCTATATTGTGTGCCATGGTACATGAATATGGGCCTAATTGGAGTTTTGTTAGTGGAACTCTTTATGGAATGACAGCTGGTGGGGCTTACAGGGGACGGTATCGCCATCCTGCATATTGTTGTGAGAGATATATAGAGCTTATCCAACGACATATTATGTCTGCTTCCGACAGTGCAGTGAACGAGAAGAACCTCAACACAGGTTCTGGGAAGGCACTCCTGAAAGTCACTGAGGTAAGGTTGATTATGGCATAGCGTTAGGTTAGCTACTCACTAGCATGCATTAAAGTAGTGATGAATTAGGGAAAGATCAAAACATTTCTTCTAAATGGGTCCTTTCAATCAAGTGAGAAGATTATAATGGAAAGGAGATGCTTTTCACTAATATCATTTTTGGTGCAGGAAAATATTCGGACGCTCCTAAATGTTGCAGCTGAGCAGCCAGATACAGAGATGCTCCTACAAAAACATTTTTCTTGCTTGCTGTCATCAATTTGGAGGACGTCGACCCGGACAGGGAATGAACAACTGCTCTCCTTAAGCAATCCCATTTTCAATAGACAGTTTATTGGCTCCGTGAATCACTCCCAGGATATAGCTAGAAAGCCTTGGCAGGGGATGAAGATCACCAGCTTAAGTAGAAAGATGTTAGAAGCCGCTCTCCAGGATTCCAGCACGAGTCAGCCAAACAATACTGCTTCCCGTTCGAGGTTGCAGGAGAATCAACCTATCAATAAAGTGGAGTTAGACTTAACCTTGGAATTTCCCCCACGTGGTTATGATGATTCCCTGACGCAGTTTCCACCCATGATAAGTGTGTCCATTGATGGGTCAGATCCATTAAATTATGTGAACGAGCCCCCAGTGGAAGATGTTCTAAAAGGTTCTAGGATTGCTGCAGAGAACCGTTACAGGTTTGAAAAGCTGATATATTTGATTTTTCGTCCGATAATTTTGAGAGCAGTAATAGTCACTAAAGAATTGGTGATCTTGTTCTGTAGGAATGCTGCAAATGCTTGTATTGAAGATTTATTTGGATGGGCTTCAAACACGTTCCCAGCCAACGATCTGAAGTCTAGAACAGGCACGAAAGCACAGTCCCTGGGGAAACATAAGCTATCCGTCGCAGACTCAGCCAAGTCTTCAAAAAGCAAACAGCGCAAACTCTTGGCAGAGCAAACAGAAGTGGCATGGGTTAGGCCAAATGACCCAAATCTCAAGTTTGATTTCACACCTGCGGATAGGGAGGATGAGGAGGTTGAGGAGAAGGCGGTTTTAGAAGAGATAGAGATGATAAGTTGTTCACAGTGGTATGATCCATTCTTTACCTCAGGCCTTGATGATTGCTCATTAGCTTCTGAAATCTCAGAAATAGAGTAGTAAAAGCCTTTTTGTAAAAGTAAAACTGCTGATGATTGTGGATGATCATTTTCTTAACCACTTTTGATGGGCAAAATCTTTTGTAAAGCAGAAAGTGACAGCTTCGTAGGTTTTTTGTGTTTCATCAAAATATCTAATCTCAAATATGATTTTTATCCCCACCGTACTGTATAATAATACCAACAATTTAGCTTCTGACTCGTTTACATTCTAGTTTCCAAATTCTCTAGGTTTTAGAAAAACAGCGAGTTCTCAGTGTAGTCTAAATTTATCTATAAGAAAGAAAAAGACAGTGCAACAGTACATGATGGATCAACTCCTTGTGTGTTCTAGCAAGTTTGGTTATCCAAGAAATTGAGCCACTCATTGTAATCATCAAACCCTGGTTCAACCAGTCTGCTCCAAAACTCGTGATCTGATTTCCCATGGATCTCTAGTAAGTCTGGTTTAGATATAGGAGGAAGAATATGGCTATCTCCAAAGAGACATTCTAGTGATTGTGGTGCATTCACCTCAAATCCACATGCCATTTGCTCCACAAAGATTTCCTCAAACTCCTCTTCCTGGTTAGGCTTCTCGTTGTTTATAATAACATCCTTCAAGACTGACGATGCTGAGGAAGAGGAAGAAGACGTAGAGGACACTGAATGATTGGTGACATCTTCTTCTGATGATGATGATGATGATTTTCTCTTCATCAATCGCTTTTTGAGATGAGTGTTCCACACATTCTTGATCTCGTTGTCTGTTCTTCCCGGAAAGTGGGATGCGATCTTAGACCACCTGATCAAATAATGCACTACTGTTATACTACTTTTTGCTTAAAAATGTATGTACACACACACACACACAAAATAATGATTTGAGATAAAGGAGACATGATTACTTGTTTCCATGAGCCTGGTGAAGGTGGATAATGGTATCTTCCTCTTCTTTGGTGAAGTTGCCTCGTTTGAGACCTGGTCTCAGATAGTTTATCCATCTTAGACGACAACTCTTTCCGCATCTCATCAATCCTATTTAAGTTACAAACACTATCAACTTTGAACACCAGATATACTACAAGTTTAACATATAAAGACTAGGAAGAAAGACGAGGTTTAAGTTTCACCAAATTTTTATTTACAATAAATTTTAAATTGAGCAATTTAACCATTTATTTCGATATTTGATATTTCACCCCATCTTCCGAAAGATTTTGTATGAGACTAACCTATTCAACTTTTAACTTTTAGCAGAAAACTTTGTAATAAACACGAACGTTACAGATTCTGGTCAAACATCTCTTCAAATTCTATTCATCAAAGACATATATGTCATCTTTATGAAATAGTCACCAAAATTGTAATTGAGACCCAAAACATACACTAATTCGTAACTTCTACTGTTCGAACATGTAGAATTGTAAGATTTGATAAGTAATCAGAAGTATTAAGAATAATCGATGAAAGAGACTAAGGTTTTGTTCTGTATAGATATTCTACTCGAGACCGAAATGCATCATTAACGAAAAAGAAAAGAGTGCATCTTGCATATATCGTATCAGATCAAAGAACATGATTAGAGAGAAAGATAATGCAAATGAGTTAGATAGTGAAGCATGCAGTGTCATAGATAGGAGTAGCTAGGACATACCAGCGAGTTTGGGAAGAGATCTCCAATTCTGGTGACCATTTTTTTCGATAAAAGCTCTGAGTCTTTCACTTTCTTCATCACTCCATGGCCCTCTCCTCACTTGGCTTTTGTCACAGCATGGTGCTCTTCTTTTCCCCATCACACCGACTTTAATTTTTAGAGAATCTTATGTACTTATCATCATCATCATCATCATCATATATATATAAGGGTTAATTACGAGAGACCACAAGGGCCATGCCACTAATTCATCTACAAATAAACCTACTTGAATAAATTAATTAAATGGGTATCTATTTTTCTCATATATATATATTATATCCTCATACTTTTCTATCAATTAAATTTTGACTTTTTTTTTTATCATATGACTATTTTTAATTAGTCCTTGTATTCCTACAAAATAAAAAATTCTGGCACTATTTTCTCAAATCTAAAATCAACTTTCTTTTCATATTCAAATCTCAAAGGTTTTAAAAGTATCTTAATTAATTAAATATATTTTTTATTTACTTAAATATTTATACTGTGAAAATTCGGATTTCAATTTTCAGACTAAAAGGTAAAAAGTATTTTTTTTAATTTTTAGGAAAAATATAAGGGAAAATATGATTCTTTGTTCACAATAGTAAATATTGACTAGTATATTAGTTGTCACCATTGACTATATTTGGATCTGCAACTTGAATTTATGTTATTTATGCAAAGACGATTAATGTAGAAATCTTTTCTCCTTTTTTTTTTTTTACAAAGTATGCATTTTAAAGGAAGCGTTAAAATTTGTAAGATTTTTTTTTTTTTTTTTTGCCGATAAAAATAGAATAATAAGATTTTATTCTAAAAGTAAAATAAGTAAATAAGTATATAGAGATGGTATATACGGTTACGTCTTGAACTTCCATTTATACAATGACAGCGAAATATAAACCTGTAAATCAACTTACATAACAACAACTGGCTGAATGCACGTAGGGAATGTATCACTTCAATAAACAAAATTTGAAATGATGGAGAAAAAATATGATATGAGTGGGAAAGAAGATAAGCGTAGTCATAGAAATGCATGATACATTACCTTCCAACTTCAACTTGTATATTTTTTTTTTTCATTTAATCTACCAAACTATTATTAGTGATGTGTATACGTGTTGTGTCTTCTTTGAACTGTACACACGACGTCGTTTCGCTTGTTCAAGTCTCCACGTGCTTGCCCCACAGTTGAATTGTTTACAATGATTTGAGTTTTCAAAGGCCAAAAATCTCAACAACAAAAAAAAAATTATTCTAAATTTTTGATTTTGAAGAAAAATACATAGTAATGAAAGTGTATGATTTGATACTTTAATCTTAAATTACTTCTTCATATTCATGATTTCATAATAAAAACAAAATTTCAATTTTATCATTATCATCTTAGTTAATTCTAAATTTTAAATAATGTGGTATAAATTTTAAATTTTATTTCAATAAAATAATATTTCGTTTTACAATTATTTTATATTTATAATTCATAATAAAAAAGTTAGAAGAAAATCTTGTTAGATTTTATGGGCTTTGAAACAAAACTGGGTCCTAAACTAATCTTGTTTAGGGAGGCTCTAAACAACAGAAGCCCATCAATATATAGTCTAAATGTTTGTGACTTTATTTATTCTATAGCTGTAGCCTGTAATCACTCAAAGTTTTTTTTTTTTTTTTTTTAAATGATTTCTGGTGGATGTTATTTAGCAGGCCTTAACATAAACAATCTCAAGACCACCATAAATTATTTTAGTTTACATACTTCAAATAACACCATATTTTTACAAAAACTGTTGAAACTCATGATTAAGAAGATGAGAATAGTCATTTTAACACAAATCCTTCCAATTTCTTGGCTGAAAACAAACAAACCAAACATGAATATGAGAAATACGATAACAAATTTTTGGCATACAGCTCAAGTATTAATATGTGTGTTTGGCTTTTATGAGATAGAAGAGTCGCTCACTCATATATGGAATCATGGAATGGTTGGGATTACTGCATTTCTACCAAAAAAAATAATAATTGAACATTACTTTGTTTCTTATTTGTGTCACGAAGAAAAATAGTATAATCCATATCTGTTGAAGAATAGTGATAACAATAATCACAATGTGATCCCAAAAGAGATTAAATAAAAAATTTAAAGAATCGAATCAATCATGAGGTGAGCTGAGCCGTGTCCTCCTAAGCAACAATCCGATTCATACTTGAAATATGCTGCCCAAGTCCTCATGCTTACTACTATATATGCCCTTGCAATACCAATTTAGGAATCTTCCTTTTAAAAAAAAATATAAGTACATATTACAACGTTGTCATTTCGACCTCATTCAAGAGAATCTTAACAACAAAATGAATTTTATATTATAGTTCCTGGTCATTTTTATAGTTACACATGTATGTTTCCCGTTGAGAGGTACTTGATAATGAAAAAAAAATGAATGGAAGTATGACTTTTTTTTTTTAAAGTCATGAAGAAAAAATCGATTTCACACTTGGACAGTCATCGTAATTAATGTACATTAACGTAAAGTAAACAAAACAGAATACTTGTTTCCATCAAACCAACTATAATCAAAGTTAACACATCATCATTATATTCAAACGAAATTGATGGATCCATCTATGTGGCTCGGTGACTTTTGACTACATTTATGATGCTATACATAGATCTAACATCACGATACATATATACTGATGATGTAAATGTGGAGACACCGACCTTAACAAAATTTATGGTTACCTTGGATAGTTGTGGATCAATCGTCTTAAGTGACAATAAATAGAACAAAACAAAATAAACAGGGAAGTTAATGATTGACTGTGGATTGCTATATATATATATAACTCGCATGTGGTGGTGCAGGTGATGGCAACATGGGAAATCATTATAAATGGAAGAAAAAATTCCAACTCTATGATTGATATACCGGTTTATTCAGATTGGTCACACAAGTAATAATTATAATCTCAATTAAACTATGAAGACTTATATATTATGGGATACACAATTATATCATTGAGAGAATCCATAGATGTGGGACAGTTAAACCTCCACATGTAGTTCACTCGGGTCGTATATAAAGCAAATATACACACATGTGCTGCTGGTGTTTAATATATACGTACATCTTTGATTTCATTAAACATAAAACGAAGGTTACCTGAAAATGTACTAAACCATTATGTGTGACTCATATAATATGCCTATAGTGTTTGACATACATAGAAAAATTATAGTTTTCTTTTTCTAGTGGCTGAAGAAGGTTCATATGGTTATAGATTTTTTGCTGAGTTGAACTTGATTAATGTAAAACAATCACCATGGTTGTAATATAGCTTTGTGGCCTAGGCATATCGGGCTTGGAAACAACAAGCTTTGTGTGTTTTTGGATCTGAAAGAATAGTAAACAAGAGATGCAAACCCACATGGTCTTTTATTACTTTTTTCCCCCCATAATTCTCAATTATTTTTTGTTTTATATATTATTACTATACACTTTTGGCATTAGACCGTACTTTATTATCTTTTATAAAAAGAAAAAAGAGAATCTAACCTTTATTTTTCTTTTTAAGCTAAAAAAAAATAACAGATAACTACTGAAAAAGAGTTTAGTTACGGGTAAAAAAAAATATTCTAGTAACGGCCGCAGAATGTATCATTTATCCTGTCTCTATGCTATGTAACACACATTGACGTATATACCCTTCCGGTAATGTCGGTAAAACATCAAAATCCGATCTTTTTTGTTTTCTGACTCAAAATCCAAAAATAATTGAATCAAATCAAAATTTCATGTCACATAAACCCAGAAATTACTACTCCAATCCATCCATACACAAAAGATAACAAAATTTGATGCAAAACTTCCATATATATAAATCTTCACAAGAATTTCAAACCGATTTTTAAAACCGGCGAAAAAAAATTAGAGAATTTTGCAACAAACAAATTTCAAAAAAGAAAAGCTCTAAAATCTCTGTCTTCTTCATCATCATCAAACGAAAAAAAAAAATATTATATACCTATTTTACATCCCAAAACGACGAAGTATTACTCAGTATCTGAACAAAAACCACCAGATCTAAAGAAAAAAAACCTTGACTAAACTAAACTACCCAAGATTAAGCTTCGTCTTCTTCTTCTTCTTCTTCTTTTGTTTTCTTCATCATCTTCAAATCGTCTCATCTCCGATTAAATCAATCGAAACCGGAAGTCCAAGACGAAACGACTCCATGATTTGTTCAAAGACAAGCACATGGCACGGGATTTGTAATCCTCCTTTTTGCTCGTATCCATACTCCTGAGCAGATCGGTTTAGTAAACCGATAAAAACCGGATGGTTAAGCAGCTCCGCGCTTACGACGAACCTCTCCATCTCGTCTCCTACGTATACAGGTACGTGTCCTTCTGGAACGGAAGAGTTCTGTTTCTTTGATCTACGAGCCATTGAAGAGCGGAGGAATGATTCTGTACGGCGGCGGTTGTTACTACTACTAGGTGGTCGCTGTGAATCTGAACGGAGGAGACTGTATTGAGCTGAATCAGCCACGCGTGATAGACGGCGGATCAATTGCTTCATCGTCTTCGTGTTTGTTGATTTGATTACGAGAATTGAATTGAGAGATTTTTTTTTTTGGTTTGTGAAGGAGAAGTGAAAGGAAGGTTTCTTCTGATTATATATCGAGGCGAGGGTAGTTTGGGGATTTTGTTTATTTTGATAAAAAAGTAGGTACGGGGAAGGAGTACTTGCCAGGTACACACACTTTACTCGTAATTTTCCACTGACTTTTTTCTATTTAAAAAAAAAAAACATAAAATAATTATTTAAAGTTTTTAAAAAAGAAATTTTTATGAAAAGAGGGAAAAGATCTTTGATTTTTCATTAGGAAACAAGGAAATAATAACTAACGATTGATTTTACCCCCCCCCCCCCCCCTACACAATTCATTGATGTGATTGGTTTAATTAAATTATTGTTTCATGATTTTTTTTATTCTTTTAGATAACTGTTTGGATTTCCATTAACTATATTCCTGCATTATCTTAAACATAATGCAAAATTAAATTATGGTGATAATAATATATATATCCTCTTAATGATAGGATTTAGATACCAATTAATTTAGCTTGGTTATTTATATTCCTTATCAATTATTAGAATTTTTCAGATATATGTTTTCTTTTCCTTTATATATTGTGAGTTATGAAACACGCGAGGTTCATGAAGCAAGCAACTCAAAAAAATATCCTTCCCTATGCTGTAATATTATTTTAGTTGTTTATCATATAAAAATATATATATATAACTTTATTCATGATAATTAAATTGTAAATTGATTATAATCCATTCTAAGAAAAAAAAAACTTATGCATCCTTATAGTTCCATGCGTTGTAATCCTATATTATGTAGTTTAATAACTTAAGATTGGATAAATCCAATCCCACTTTGGAAAAGTTTTAGATATCCAGTTTCTGATTTCTCTTATTATATATCCTGTCCAATATATAAAAGGGTAGAATATAGACCGCCTCGTACGTTTATAATTATATTTTCAGTTTATTATTAAATGATAATAAAGAAAGAAAATATTGATGAAGTGGGGTAAGAATTATTATGTTTTTGTTTGTGGAAGTAGTTAATTATATACAAATTTCAATTGTAACTTTGTAAGGTATCATATTTTAAGTTCTTCATTAAATCAGCTCTCTAACTCTACGATTCCATATATAATCATAACAATACTAATGCTTTTTATTGATTATATATATATATAGATATATATATATATATATATGCATGTGAGATCTATTATAAATTCCGCTAAATACTAATATGCTTTTTATTGATTATGTATGCATGCGAGATCTATTATAATTTCGCTAATGATTTATCATGACCTATGTCTTATATCCATATATCTTAGGAATAAATGAAGCCTTCAGAATCTGGTAACACAAAGTCTAATATATACGCTGGATTTTATTTTTATGACATACAAATTATTCTGGTAGGAAAAAATACGAAACAAAAATGTGGAGCTTCAACTTCTGCTGACCTTAAAAGATGACATAATGGCTTCTAGAACTTGGACCAAGTAAATTTAAATATGAGCCATTTGTGTAACATGACGATATTTCTATTTTCTTTGAATAAAAGTATATATAAGGTTATACAAATAAGTCCATACTCACCCTCGACGACTTCAAAGACTTCAATATTCGTTTTGTTTTTTCCTTGGTCATATTCATACCCTCCAGTAAACATCATTGAAAACTAGAACCAATATTAAGTTACTTGTAAGTTTCCATTATGTAATGTACGTATTTCTCTAGATTAATCATTGTAATTCAGTTAGTTTCAGATTATAATTAATTAAAATGATAAAATGTTATCGTTTTCAGTGTGTAAACATGAAAATCGATCACTTTCATAATATAAACACAAGCCATTCAAAGGCTAACGTGATATAATTAATCAAAAGACTACAAAATATATATAGAGGTGCATCGTGCATACTTGATCAAGTATGAAGTTTGAAGTTTACTACTCTAACCTTGAATTATTACAAGTTTAACAATAGCTTTATGATGGGATTTCAAAAACTGATATTGTGTCCAAAAAAATTAATACACAGTTCAATTTCGTGACTTTCAGCACATCTCTTCCTATTTTATATTTTCCCTATAAGAAATAAAATTGGCGCGTGAAATTGTATTATACAGCGTCATGCATAAAAATTAATGCCGTGCGTGGATATCATGAAGGACCATCACCATGTGTGTGTGAGTTAGATAGAGAGGGAAATCGTAAAGCAGAAATGTTGAAGGATCATTCTCCATTCTGTAAAGGTTAAAACTTTAAAGACAAAGATATGATGTGACCTCATTTTCTCTGGTTATCAAAAAAGTGCATGTCCCTCAACTTATCTTAAGGGGTTGCAACTTTAGACCCCTTTTTAGACTCTTAACTTTATTTTGATTTATACATATATGACTAGTCCACATATTAATCAAATTAAAGTAGTCTCGTACAAGAGCTATCTGTATTATATACTGCCAAGCATCTTTGGTATGTTTCATCCAATATAGAAATTTCGAACTTCCAACTTGGTCTAAAGTCATACTCTTACGTCACAACTAGATAAATATAAACACGAAGACAGTATATACATATAGGTATAAGATTGATCATAAAGTAGTTTGATTTGTTAGATCGGAAATAATAAAGGCAAAGAAGCAAACTAGTTAAGGGTTGATGGAGTGTTTTAGTAAAACAAACTCTCAAGTGGTTAATTCCCTTACGACTCCTACTCAAGTTTCCGTGGAACTCCTCTCGTAATACAATTTAGATGATTTTTTAGTGATTTCTTGTAGAACTGGAAGTGTCAACCGTCACATACGTAATCACCCATTCTCAATATCTTCACTACTTAAAATTTGGATAAATCATGAACTTATATAAAGCTCATTCCAAACGGAAATAACGACTCCATGCAGTATTACTAATTTAGTAACTATAGATCTGTCTATATATCTTTATCCACTATAAGAAAAATCCACACCTAAGGCATTAAACACAATAGTTTCTAATTAAAGAATGACTAGAATCAATATCTAAATAACCTAATTGATGCATTGTTATATGTGTCTTAATAATAAAATGATGCAAAGAATCGGTTACATTTCTAATGGTCGTTAGTGATTGATATTTGATTTATAAATAATTAGGTAGTACTACATTTCAAAGGAATAAAAAAAAATATAAACAGAGATATATATATATATAACCATATGTATAGAAAGCAAGCATCTGATGCTCAAAATACATGGTATAAAATTAAAAAATAGTGAGGAAGAAAAAGGATGATCAAATGATGCGATTAAGAAATAATAAAAGACAGCTGATCATATATATAAAATAATTATGCAAAATAATATAAAAATAAAACAGAGATAGATAGAAGAGCTAAGAGAATATTCTTCCAACGGCAAAAAGTTTAGTAAGAGGCCATGACGACCTCCAAATGATTGAGAAACACGTCAAAAGATTGAAACTCCTTAACGCTCTGATTTGGTTATAGCTGTAACGCGTTACGCGCTATTGCATCCATCATTAAATACTATAATGAAATAATATGCCACCGCATCCATCATATAGTATTAGTACTAATTACAACTGCTCTCTCCGAATGTAACAAAACGGTACTTGACTGATGCTAATCTTTAATTGTAGCTTTGAGATTTATTTATTCTATTAAGGAAAAGCATAAGCGGCTATATTTGTACTGTTGCTGCTAGTCGTAAAAGCAAAGCATCGGATAAAAAAAAAAGAGTTTGAACAAACAAAGTATAAAAAAAACAAAAAAAGTGGAATGTAAATAAATAGCAGTAGTCACGTGAAAGAGTTTTTGGTGGTGGGAATTAATTTAATAAATGTGGTTAATGAAACGAATGAAATAGAAAAGTCCGTACGGTGCAGTCGTACAGGATAACCTACCCACTCCCACCTCTCTTTTTTTGTTGGGTTTGCTGCTCTTACGTGTCATGCCGTACAAACCAACTTGACTTTTCTTGACAATTTTTAGATAAATATTTTTTTATATTAAAAATATCAAATAAAAGTAAAGACAAAATAAACACTGTATAGGACCTATTTATTTATTCTCCACTATTCACAAATGCCCATTTACACGCCACAATTTTTTTTATAAAAAGGAAAAAAGGAGTATCAATTGTTTTATTATTAACGTCAATCTCAGTTAGTCGACTAATGCTGTATTAAACTGGACTCGTTTTGTACTCTTTTAGAAAAATAATAAAATTAAAACCATTGATACTCCTTTTTGTTTCCTGTGGCCACGTATTCCTTGAATTATATAATTTGTACTGGCCAAATTTGGTTGAAAAAATGTTTGGTAAATATTTTTTTTTATTGAACTCAATCGATAGATTAACTAACAAAACTTGTGATCGTAATTCTTAAGATCTTTGACGAGCTTTTTAAACTACAAAGTATTTTTATAAATATATATGATACATCGTTGTTTATGGATTAACATATTAAGTTAACATTATATCAAAAATTCATTCACCAAAATAAAAAAAATGTAATCAATGCACTTTGCACGATTTGGAATGACAAAGTAGTTAAAATTACCAGTTCTATATATACATATATATATATATATTTCCTTTTTTGTTCAAATATATATATCCTCTTTGTATTTTTGTTTGTATGGTTTTACTCTATGCTTCCTATGGTCACAATTTATATGCAAAAAAACTGGTTTAAAAGTGAGTAAATTTCTTCAATACTTCACATGAACACTTGAACTCACTCGACATTAGCAGCCTACCATTAAGTCAAGTGACTTTGTTTGTGTGACAAAAAAAGTTCAAACAGAATTTTCAATTAAGATGTAATTAGCTGAATATATGTTGGTGACAAAAATATTAAATTCGTTGTAAAAATTATGTAAAATGAAAATTGAATACAATTGTTGTTGAGTATATCAAATACTCCACTACATATTTAGACAGAGAAAAAAGTCTGACAAATTTGGTTTAATTAGTTGTACAAACCAAATAATTTTACTCATTTATTGACTATTGAGTAGCGGTTGGTGAGAACAAAAAAAAATTGTGATTTTTTTTCAGGCACTAATATCGAGGAACAACTCTTATAATCTTTTTCGATGCCGGTGGAGCTTCTGCTCACCAGCGTCGGGATCTCTTTACATGCGGCTCTACCTCTGTTCTCCCTTCTTTTACCTCTTTGATTTTTTCCCCTCTTATTTTTCTTTTCTTTTGGTTACAAATCCCCCCTATCCCCTCAGATTCCGGCGAGTTTTCAATGGACAGAGACAAAAGACGAGGGCGGTTTCCGATGAACCCCCTCCTCCTCTCTCTGATTATTTAAACTGGCGTTAAATCTCCACAAACAGCCGATATGCTTAAACCCAGATATGGATGTATGCCTTCCCCTGCAAAAGCTCTTTCTGAGACACCGAGGGTAACAAACGAGCTCCTCCTTGGACCATCTGTTTCTTCTCACCCGGTGGAGACGTCGACGGCACACGGCGTCCTTTTCTACAGGCGAAGCTTTCATCTCCACAACAATGGACTGTTTTTGTGGTCTCTCGTCCCAGCCTCTGACCTTCCCTCCGATTTGCTTTGGCTGAAGTCTTATCCCCTAGAAATGCCCCGTTCCGTGCATACCTATCCACCATCTCCGAACAACCGCCGCCGCATGCTTCGTCCAGCTAGGTCATCCATCGAGGGAAGAGATTCTCTTCTGGTGGGCCTCGTATTTTTTGCCGTCCCATTAACGATTCACGAAACCAAGCCCACATCAAAAATTTCTAGGTACGATTACTTACATATCTTGTGGCCATCAATCTCTAACCAATGGTGTGGTCAAGATTACGAACTCCATGGTTACCATTTGAGTAGTAATTCATCATGGTTATGTTGGTGTCACTTGTTACTCTTGAGAATCCTGGTATTAGAAATCATATTGGAACTCAGGTCTGATTATCCCTTGTGCGTGTTCTGTCGAAGACAAACTTTGTGTGGAATTCTTGATCACCATTTTCATGGCAGAGAGGATCCATCTGTTCTGTCACGGCTTGAAACTTATCTATTGAACCTGTTCTTATCTTCCATGATGTTCGTTACCGCTACCAATACCCAACAACCATCCCCCTGTACCAGGTCTGTTTACTCTCTGTTAGTGTCTGGCCGACTACAAACGTTGTGTGGATTTCTTGATCACCATTTTCATGGCAGAGAGGACCCACCTGTTATGTTCCGGCTTTACATTTATTCCGTGCAAACCCTGGCTTTAACATCTATGCTAATCACTATTGCTCCCAAGTTTTTGAAGTCCCATGGCGTCTTAGTGCTGAACTCAATGTGTCGAGATTGTGTTTATGGTCGTAGAGGCTCTTCCACGAATTCTCACCCCTCGACAATCTTAGCTATCTACTTCAGGAACCACCTAATTGAGCAACTCACCGTCAGCCACTCCATCACCATTCGGGCTCCTGCCCCCCGAATCCATGCCATAGCTTTGCTTCCGCTAATACTTCTTAGTCCGGTGAGCTCCTTGGCCCTGATGCTTCTATCAACAGTACTATGTCTTTTGACCGTGACCTATCTGGCATTTCTCGAGCTTCTCGACAATGTCCCACCTTGCAACCATGATCCCACAAGTCTCCAATTGCTTTTTAGCTCTTGTTTCTTAGCTCTCATTGATATTTGCTTGTTGTTATCTTCTTTTTTGTTCTTGCTAGTGACTTTGGGGAAAGTCTATGCTTGTAACTTTTTAAACTTTGGGATTCTCTTTCCCTCTCCTTGTACTGTTTCTGTTTGATTGAATAGAATCACCCTTTGATCAAAAAAAAAAGAGTAGCGGTTGGTGAACGAACAAACATAAATCTTTTGGAATAATAGCAAAGGCTAATAGAGTTTTTGATTGCAAAGAAATTAAATTAAACTCTATATCAAAGAAAGTCAAAAATATTTGCCTCCAACTTAATGAGACAAGCCTCAAGGTACCAGCCGTACCGCAGGACAGCCACACGACACTCTCGTTCCTACTTTTCCGTGTCTTACACATTAATTTGCTTAATGAAAAAATATACAAAGCTTAACAAAGTTACAAAGCATAAAGAGATATTGGTTCCATGAGTTTTCCTAGAAGGTGCAAGTCTTTGTGAAGCTAGCAAAGCTTGAAAGATCTGTTGGGACCATGGTGGAAGCGCCTTTGAAGACAAGCTCCGCGACTTCCTCGATCAACAATTGATCAACAATAGCTCTTGCAATATATGCAATGGAGCGTTTACAAAGGTGGTACATAGGTGGAATGAGGGAGGGTGCTCTAGCAAATGCGAGAATCTTCAAAACAAATAGATCTAAGTTTACAGCAGTTTCTGGCTCAATTCTCATAGCATGGGGTGAAACTACATCTGGAACTCTAAAAAGATATGTGCAATATTGTAACAAAGTAGGTGGGTCCGCCCTCTCATGAAGCCAATGGCCATGGAGGTTAAGGAATCCCACACAAAGCTTGTAGCCAATATTGCATTGAGATATTAAGACATACCCGAGCTTACATCCTAGTGTTAGTTGAAGGAGATTGAAGGATAAGATTGTTTTAAGGTTGAACCTAGGGAAAGGAAAGCAAGGTCGTAACAGAGCAGGTGGGTGCTCCCTCACATGGAGCTTATAGCCATGGAGGTTAAGGGTTCCCACACAAAGCTTGTTGTCGGCTTTGCTTTGTTGCACTAAGATAGACACTAGGTTGGAACCGAGAGGAAAGTGGTAATGATACAAATGATACAGATTGGTATACATTTTCCAACTGATCTTGACAAAGGGATTTAACTGACCAATCTAGAAAGGCAATTACACAGCTATATGATTGTTTGCGGTCAACCAAAATAGAGGCAGAGTGATCTAAACGACATGGGTTCGATAAACTTCTATATGGTCGAAATAGCTTCAGGATCAGACATGTAACCAATACTAGTCGAAGAACTCTATCTACCAAGGTTTGCGGATAAAATTTGGGCTCAAACCTGGATCGAGGGGACAGAGGAGGATTTGATAGGGATCTGCATTGAGAGCGTGAGTCGTAAAAACTCAGTCCAGCAGCAGGATCGACATAAAGCAGAGTGGTATGATTTGTGAGGCAAATCTTCATTGGATAAAGCGGCAGATCGGAGGAGAGCATAGCCAAGACACAAACTAAAGAGACCAAAAGTGCAGGAGGGGGATACAAAGTCACCATGATTGACGCTTTTATCGACCAGGTCTCGCACAGTTTCTGCGTCAAAACAGAGCTCACTTCTAGCATCGGCCAAGTAGAACACTTGGTGGTGGGGTAAAAACCCAAGGAGGAAAGAGATGATGGGATTGACTTCAAGGGGAACCGGTAAGAGAAGAGAAGAGCAGAACACACATGGAGCCTAGAAATCTCAGATTTATCATCGAATGGCTGGAGTCTCGGGAGAATCACCTCGTTGAGACGAACCACCGGTTGAGCAAAGGGGTGAGAAAAGAGTTGAAACTTATACATTGTCGGAGTAGCGTGACAGATCGAGAAACCTCCTGTGGATTCGAAATTAATCCAGAAGCAGTGTTGATACAAAAGGAGAGAACCACGGTGAACGGAAAGCAGCCCAGCGGCGCCGATTTGAGACGATGCCACCGGGAGGAAGAAACTCGGGAGTTATGCCAGGAAAAGAAGCGTCTAGGGCGAACTCCTATGTTACATGATGATGCAAATGGTCTTATGGAGAGTCATAACTCCATTAGTAGTTAGTTATATGTCTCTGCATTAAACGGAATAGGAAATATAAATGCAATGTTCCAATGTGGTCCATTTAGATGATTCGATTTCAAAAGTGGAGGGTGCCCACATTGCACATTGGTCTTAGCTTTTAGGGTATACTGACCTCACTCTTTTCCCTCTTGGCTCCACCTTTGTCTTTTTGTTTTTTTCTTATTCAAACTTTTGGTTTAGAAATGACGTTTTGTGACTCATCCTCTTCCTTTACATCCTTTCCATGACTAAGCAACCTTGCTATACCTATATTTTAAATATCCCACCATTCATTATATATTATTGTAGATTGATAATGCCATATGAATCTTTCGTCTTATCCTTGTTAGTGAGATGTTATGGTCGGTCGTGTGCTCGTGTTTTGATTAAAGCTGGATTATGATCATTTGCTTTATCCTCCGTGCCTTTTTCTGGTTTTTATGTTGTAAATTTCCCTGCCCTAGTGCCCTCTAAATTAGACTAATCTATACTAGTATTTTTGTATCACTTTTTGCTCAAAAATATGTTTATAAAAACATTTATCAATATCATTTATTGCTTATATTCATATCCAAACAAATTTAGTTAATTCTCCCTAATATATTTATAACCAAACAGAATTAAATTATTTTAAATATCCATATATATATAATATTCTATAATTAATATAAATATTTAGAAGATTTATTCCATATTAAAAAAAAATATTCTCTTATCATCTTTTTTTAATTTTAAAATTTAAATGTTGTGAATCATCATACTATAATACAGAAAGTTAATAAAAATGTGTATTTCTTCCTGCATATATTGTGATTTGATTTTTTTTTAAAACGAACATATATTACTCAATTAATATAAAAAGTATGTGTTCAACATACATATATAGTAAATTTACCGTATATAGTAAATTATAGAGTTTTAAGAAGTTTATAATTTATAACTGATATATTTAAACTTAATAAAAATTTTAAAATTATGAATATTTAAACATATTAAATTTTTTAAATAATACAAACGAGTTATATTATCTGACGAGTTATATGACATTACTTGATTGAATTGATAATAAAAAATATATATAAATATATATATATATATATATATATATTATTAATATGATACTTCAATACGGTTTAAATCCTTATTTTACTATTTTAACAACACCAATATAAAATATGTCGAATCAAACTAATTTAGTTATGATTTTATAAACAAAAATTATTGTGTGGCATACCACGAATTATATACTAAATCACTAAAATTAACAAAAGAGTACATTAGAAAAATTAGTATTAAAATAGTATATTAACAAAAAAAATCGTAATCTAATATATTGCATTACCAATAACATTGACCATACAATTAGAGTAGAATTTATTAATCAGAAAGGGCTTTGATTGAGCTTACAAAATTCGATGGACGTTTAGGCTATGTTTTTAAAAAATTATTTCAGATACTTACGTATTATTATTTTTTACAAACGTAAATAAATCTATGTGAATTAATTTATATTTTTATTATTTACTAGTAGGAATAAGCCCAAAATTAATGAGCCAGACCCATATTATTATTTTTTTTCTTTATGGCTATACAAAAACTTCAGTCCTGATTTCATAGAAAATGAAATATGATATATGCAAAATTTAGAAGCTAGCTACTTAGTTGGTTTCATTAATATATTAACACGAACTAGGATGCAAACTGAAATAGAAGCTATTACGTTCTGCAATGAAGTAGTTTTCAAGCTACTTACTTTGCTCAAAAGTACTAACTTTGCTCAAAGCTACTGACTCCACATAAATGCGCCCATGCATATGAAAAAACTAGAAATATACAAATATTCATCTAACCATGCCACCTCAAAGTTAACATTAATTATTTATTTTAGCTAATTTTAGTAAATATCTAAAAAATTTGGCTCTTTACCGTAGGTACATTGTCAATCACTTATGTATTGTAGCTCTTTCTAACTCGTTTCTTAGGTAGCTGTCTTCGGTGACTAATTGGTTGCTTTTCTTTGAACACCACTGTTCATCCAAGACATAAGCTACTCCCAATCTCCCTTTAATATTTTCATATATAACTGTGAGCAAATACATATCCCACACAATTTCTTGATGTCGAATCAGATCATAGCAAGTTGAAGTGCCTCAAGTTCCAATTTTTCATTGTACATCGGGCCAATGCAATTCTTTGCGATATGAAGTAGCCTTAGCACTAAGTTTCTTCCCTTGTAATTTCGTGAATAAGCTTCCACATCCAAGTAGAATAGATCATCAACCTAAGTAAATGCCATTATAACAAGAGGATGTTCAACTAATCGACATCAATATCTACCTATAAAGTATAAACCCAATAGGTTTTACAGGAAAACAGAAACGAAAACGAAAACAAGTTTCAATTAAAGTTACCTCAATATCCTGGCTATTGTTTGTTTGTTTTCTTACATGAATAATATTGGCACATGTTAGTCATTTTGCGTGGTTTGGTTGAGCCCGATAAAATTAATGGGCCAGGCCCATTTAATTAATGTAAGAGCAAAAGCCGTCATCATCTTCCCTGCGTGAAACCTTAAACCCTAATCTCTCTGATTCTTCTCCGAAACGGAAAACTGCTGCGTAAATACTCGACTTTCAATTTTTAAAAAGACGGCTAGGGTTTTTTTGTTTCTCTCTACAATGGCGTTGTATTCCGAATCACCCTCCGGCTACGGACTGTACGAGGTACACGGTAACACGGTATAGATGAGATTGGACAGAACGCGGAGGCGGTTCGGAGCTCAGTATCGGACCTTAGTCGGTTTGGTCGGGTCGTCCAGCTCACTGCGTTTCAACCGTTCCAGTCTGCACTCGATGCTCTCAACCAAATCAACGCCGTCTCTGAAGGTTAACTCTTTTACTGTAATACTTGCTTTCTATTATGTTTATGCTTGAAATAGCATTTTTTTATTCTATAAATCGAGCTCTTATATAATTTGGATTTTCTCTTGAAAGACCACAGTTGGAATCTGCTTATTCTGTTCTGTTTAGTTTTTGTTTGAGGTTCTTGATAACAAGTATTGATATTTGTATTGGTGTGTAGGATACATGAGTGATGAGCTAAGAAGTTTTCTGGAGCTGAATCTCCCGAAAGTGAAGGAAGGAGAGAAGCCCAAGTTTAGTTTGGGAGTGGGTGAGCCAAAACTCGGGTCTTGCATATTTGAAGCCACTAAAATTCCTTGCCAGAGCAATGAGTTCATCCTTGAGCTTCTTAGAGGTGTGCGCCAGCATTTTGATAGGTTCATCAAAGACCTTTGTGTTGTTTCCCAAAAACGTCAGAACGCATTTTGATAGGTTCATCAAAGAGCTTCTTTCCCAAAAACGTCAGAACGCAAAATAGCAAAACGGAACGCAATGTTATTATTCAAAAACGGCTTCGTTTCCGTGTATTGGGACAAAAAAATGTATTAGTATAAATGGAAACATAATTAACTTGGTATACTGTACAAATCTCAGTAGTGAAGAATCTGTCTGTTTGTTTTTCTTTTTAAGAAAATTGAAACCATATAGTAATTGAACTTTGAAATCCACCTTTGTTTGATTTACTTTTGTTTTGGGTGAATTGGTTTTCTTTTGGTTCACTTTTTTTTTTGTATGTTTTTGTATTTATTTATTGCGATTCTATCATTTCATTACTGATTAGAAATTATTAGTTTTAAATTTTTAATTAGCTGATTAATGATGAGTTCCAGTTTAATTTTATTGTTTTACACACAAAACAGTTGCTTCATGTTTGGGCCCCTTGTTCTTCTTTACTAAGGCCCAGATCCAATGACATATCACATACTCATAATTGTAGAGAGTTTAAACACTAAATCAGAAAAAGCTAACTATGTTTAGCACGTTCTTACTTACCCTTAAACCACATGATTATCATATACAGAATCACTCCTACGGCTATGATATACTTATGAGAATAGTATTTCCGAAATTTCCACACCAGCACGATATATAAATATATCACTGACATGACATGATAACAAAGAAATTAAGAAAAACTACAAAACCATAATTGAGGGAAATTTATATAATTTTTGTACAAGTTTTGAAAGATACGTATTTAAAAGAATATTTATGTAATATAAGCTATTAAATAATTAATTTATTTAATAAGTTACTAAACTTCTTTAAAAGTATATAATTATATCTTGTTATATTAATTTCAAATCCACACAAACATTATCTATATATAATATAATTGAGTGGTGGAATTACTTGTGCCAATAGTCAATCGTCCAATCTGTTGAATAGACCTCGTACATCTCACAGCGTATAATCTGTCTACAATATAGTCTTCTCCTAATCTCCCATTAATTTGGTTTACAACGTGGAAGTACAAAGATATGTCACAAAACATATTTTCCCCAACGTAAGAGATCATGCACCAATCGGAGCGCATCAAGCTCCATAAAGTCTCCATAGAACATATCACCAAAGCAATGGTTGGCGATATGCACAAGCCTTAGTATTTGATTTCTTCTCGTGTAGTTTTTTGCGTATTCTTGAACATCCATGTAACAAACATCCTCTTGATCCTAAAAGAACAGTGAATGCCAGTTGCAAAAGAAGTTGAGATAGAATAAGAAAGCAAGTATCAAACAAAGAAACTGGTTTAAAACTTACCTCACTGGCCATCTTGCTAAGCGACAGATTTTTCAAATGGAAGGAATAGGAGATGACTTCTTCGGTAAGAGAAAATATATATAGCAAATTAGGAGGAGAGTTTTCAACAAGAGAAAACAATTGTTCCGACTTCCAAGAGTCGAATCTGATTTTTAATAGCATGCCAATTAGGCATATTAGTTTTTTTAAACACTGAGTGGAGAACTAGGGAGATTTTTAATACCTTTTGTGCCAATCATGGCCATGGTGGATGATACATTCAGCTCTTCCATGACACCAAATGGTGACTTTGAAACAGTCATAACACCTGCTGTGTCTACCATCACAAAATCTTGATCACCCCAATACGACCTACCATACAATCGAGATCCATATAGTAACTCCAAGTTCATCCACTACAATAGCTCTATTTTCCTACAATGCATTACAAGGAAAACTTGATTCTTTTTGTTTACCATGGCATGGTAAGGAAAGAAAAAGCAAACTGAAATTTTAAATGTCAGCAAAACTTACCCCAAGATATGTTTTGACATTGGGACTTGCAACTTTTTGGTATATGCGTCTGGTATTGTAGTACTATTTGATAGTAGTGGCATTAACCAAAAATTCCTTGATATATCAAGACATGGAAGTTTCAAAATTCGTATCTTTTGCTAGTTTTTTTACATCAGCAAGAGAATTTTCACTTATTTTCATGGCGGACCGGTTTATCTGGTTGAGTACATAAAGTCAATTTTTCCGATAACCGATCGGTTATATCAGAAGAGCCGCTTCGTGTGATTTATTTATTCCGGTTTCTTATGGTTATAAACAGTTTGGTAATAGATAATATATATATTTAATATTTATCTTTTCAAAATGGAAGTAGGAACCCAAATATAAGAAAGGAACTTAAAATAAAAATACAAAAGCATATGTGCCTTTTCCGCAAACTTAATTTCCAATATAGACTATCATTTGTGAGGGGCCATTATAGTAATTATCAAATTTTGACTAAATCTGTTATAATACGTAAAATGTCCAAATTATGATTGTTTTTGTTCGAAAAATTAACACACACAATATGTTGTTTCTCAAAAATATTTATGAGAATTTTCAGTATCTTCACGAAAAACCCTTACTTCAACCGCACACCTAAGCCGTAATATATATTTTAGGTTATCGTTTTCAAATGCGGTTTTAATACATATGACAAATTATGCAAATTAATCGCATTGTGAACCACACTTCACAGAGGCCGAGATTACTTAATGGGCCAGGCCCATCTAGTTAATGTTAGAGCAAAAGCCGTCATCATCTTACATAATTGGATTTTGTCTAGAAAGACCACAGTTGGAATCTGCTTATTCTGTTCTGTATTAGTTTTTTTGCTTGAGGTTTTGATAACAAGTATTGATATTTGTATTGGTTCTACACCTTTTAAAACTTGTAGGGTATATGAGTGATGAGCTGAGAAGTTTTCTGGAGCTGAATCTCCCGAAAGTGAAGGAAGGGTGACAACTTTTGTTTATGATTTATGAGCTTCTTAGAGGTGTGCGCCAGCATTTTGATAGGTTCATCAAAGACCTAAAGGTGACAACTTTTGTTTATGATTTACCTTATATACCTATATATCTCTGCTGATGTTTTTCGCTATTTTATGCTCAATATCAATTCAGTTTCTTATAATGTAGCCTGGTGATTTGGAAAAAGCTCAACTTGGACTAGCTCACAGTTACAGCAGAGCAAAGGTGAAGTTCAATGTTAACCGGGTGGATAACATGGTTATTCAAGCTATTTTCGTACTTGACACGCTTGATAAGGATGTCAATTCCTTTGCTATGAGAGTCAGGTTTGTTTTTGCCTTTATGATTATGTCTTGTTGTTTGTTTACCGTGATAGAAAATGGTTTCTGAGAGCAGTATATGTAATGTTTATGCAGAGAATGGTACTCGTGGCACTTCCCTGAACTTGTCAAGATAGTCAATGATAACTACCTTTATGCCCGAGTTTCAAAGATTATCGAGGACAAGTCGAAGTTGTCTGAAGAGCACATCCCAATGCTTACTGAAGTCTTGGGGGATGAAGATAAGGCAAGAGAGGTTGTTGAAGCTGGAAAAGCATCCATGGGTAAGAAACTGTTGGAGCTTGTTTGATGATTTCTTACAATGTATATATTAGTTCTCTTGTTCTAAGACATTGCTTGTTTTCCCTATCTGAAGGCCAGGATTTATCACCCGTTGATCTGATCAACGTCCAGACCTTTGCTCAGAGAGTTATGGACCTTGCTGATTACAGGAAGAAGCTCCATGATTATCATGTTACTAAAATGAGCGACATTGCTCCAAATTTGGCAGCCTTGATCGGAGAGATGGTTGGTGCTAGGTTGATTTCACATGCAGGAAGTCTTACAAATCTTGCCAAGTGCCCATCTTCAACTCTCCAGATTCTCGGTGCTGAGAAGGCACTTTTCAGGTGCATTTTCAAGCTTTGTTCTGCTATGCAAGTTTAATTTCACTGCAGTAGCTGACTTTTATGTAAATTTCAGGGCGCTGAAAACACGTGGAAACACACCCAAATATGGTCTAATATTCCATTCGTCATTCATCGGGCGTGCATCTGCCAAAAACAAGGGCCGTATTGCTCGTTACCTTGCAAACAAGTGTTCCAGTGCTTCCCGGATTGATTGTTTTGCAGGTATAAATTAGACTTCCTTAAATAAGAACGAGTTGTTTGAAATAGTTAAAGATAATGCATTGCTGTATAAAACTGTGTGGTGGTGTCGTATGCAGATAGCAGCACTACAGCTTTTGGTGAGAAACTAAGGGAGCAAGTGGAGGAACGACTTGACTTTTATGACAAAGGTGTTGCCCCACGTAAGAATGTTGACGTAATGAAAGAAGTGCTGGAAAATCTTGAAAAGAAAGGTAGATATAACTCTCTCTAATCTCTCTAATGACCCAACAAAGCTCTCTGATCTTTTGAGGTAAACGGTTTTGTTTGATGGGTTGTTCTCTTTTTGTCTAGACGAGGGAGAAGAAACTGTAAAAGAAGTCTCAGAGAAGAAAAAGAAGAGAAAGACAGAGGAGAAGGAAGAGGGGAAATCAAAGAAAAAGAAGAAGAAAAGCAAAGCAGTAGAAGAAGAGGAGTTGACAACAACAGATAATGGTGACAGCAAGAAGAAGAAGAAGAAGAAAACCAAGTCACAAGATGATGAATAAACAAACCAGTCTCAGTAGTAATGCACTAGTTTTTAGTTTTCTTTCTTCCCACATAGCTTTTGATTACTAATTTACTACTATTGAGCCTGTCTTAAACTAGTTCTTTTTCCCCACATGGCTCTGTTTTTTTTTACTTTAAAACAACTTTTAAACATGGAGAAATTATATATCAGATTTTCAACTATTAATTAAGCTGTCAAAAGAACAAGGTTGGTTATTATTAATTTTCAGGTCAAATAGAAAATCAAAATCTTGAAACGGATCTTTGTAAATGTGGACTAAAGAAATTAAACACTACAGATAAGGATTGAATTAGATGAATCAAACATGTTCTTTATTATCTGAAACAAAACTAAAATTGCAGAAACCAGAGAGTTCTGCTGTGACTCATTCATTACAAATGCGAAATCAAAAGAGCATAATAATAAGAGAATCTTTAATCGCAGAGAATGAGTCTAATCATGGCGAGAACCAAACACGAAACAGAGAAGAAGAAGAGCGTTACAAAATCCCTAGCAGACCATTTCCTCACAGGCTTCGACTCAACTCTCAAACTCTTCGCTCTACGAAGCGCGTCCACTTCCTTAAGCAAATCAAATTCGATACCTTTCTTCTTCAACTCCTCAACGCACTTACGCAGAAGCTTCGCATCTTCTTTCTCCCTCTCCAACAGCTTCTCAAGATGAGACTCCACTTCAGATTTGTACCGTACCGCCCAAATGATCCCCAACGAAGACAAGAGAGCACAGAGTGAAGGGATCCACGATCTTTTACAGGCGCTGGAAGCAGCAGCGACAGATGAAGAAGAAGAAGAAGCGTGGAAGAGGAGTAGCAGAGAAATGGAGTGGAAGAGAAAGAAGAAGATGTAAAGCTGAGTGATCTCTCTACGAACAGAGTCGATCTGAGATTCTTTGTGGGAGACGCGGCTGAGGATGAGCTCTTCTTCTTTTAACCATTGTTTCAGGAGAAGCTTGTGTGTTGGTGTATCTGCGATCTGGTGAAGAGGATGTCTCGTCTTCGCCTCCATGATCGTGCTCTGATCTGACGCCATTGATGTGATATAGAGAGAAACAGAGATAGAGAAATGTAAGTTTGTGTGATTCGCTGAGGAAAAGAAATGTGGATTTTATTAATAACGTGAAAGGCTCTTCCGTAACGGCTCTTTTGGGTTTTACTTTTAAATTTTATGCGATTTTACAGATTTGTCCTGAACGCCTCTAACGGTCATTAAAATACAGCTCGACTTGGCACCGTCAAACGTTCTTAAACTGGCCCACGGTAGATTAAGCCCATTTACGGCCCATAATAACCGGAAAAAAATAAAAATGTCTACCACTCACGTTATATTTGTGTTAACTAAACGCTTGAACCACGTGTCAACTGCAACTAATGGAATTATTATCTCCGAACGTTACGAAAGCGTAACAGCACTTACCTACAATGGTGGTGTGGTGTGGTGATGATGATTCACACTTACCTACAAAAAAGTGAGATGAGCAATAAAACATATGAACAAGAAAATGGCTTTGCTTGGAAAGCTTCTTCTTCTAACCACACTTGTAACAACAATATCAGTAATCACCAGAGCCGATGAAGAGCTGATGATGCAACAATGTCACAACTCTGACAATCCCACCTTGTGTCTTCGCTGTCTAAGCTCCGACCCCGCTTCTCCTAAAGCCGACAAATTCGCACTGGCTCGCATCATCCTCAGATGCATCTACTCTCACCTCCTCACCCTAACCAAGAATGCTTCCACTTTGGGCTCCCAGCACTACTACCGAAATCCCAAAGCTGCAGCAGCGTTGAAGCAGTGCGGTTTGGGTTTTTCAACTGCTAAGCGTGGCGTGGGAGAGGCTGACGCTCACTTTTCAGTCGGAGATTACGACAAGGCTGCGTATGACGTCAGCGTGAAGGTGGTGGATCCTGCGTTTTCATGCAAAACCGATCTCGAGACACTCAACATCCAAGTGCCCTCAAGTTTCCGTTACCATATGGAGGTTTACTTGGCGTTAACTCAAGCTCTCCTCAGGATCGTTGATCGCTTCTAAAATAGTTTATGTTTCTCCAGCAAGTCATTGTCTTATCCTTATATTATCAGAGTCTTTAATTATGTCTAGGCCTCAAAATTAAAATCCAAATTTGCTTCTTCGTGTTAAGAAGCTAAAAACAAAGTAGCTGATATTTCTATATGGTTCTGTCTTTTTTTTTTCTTTAGCACTGATATAAGCTTCATTAATCCTAGTCAATGTGTCAAACCTCTCGAGAATACTCCAAATATACCTGGAAACAAAAAAAAAACTAAGTGGAAGTTTTGTATGAAAATTAGTGTTAACAGTATTAAAAAAATCACATAGATGAATCAAGGAGTAAGATCTTAACATCAAGATAGTCAAAATCATCACAGAGTATAAAATAGAGAACTTATAAGTTATTTGAGAACAACATTATTTCAAGCCACATATTGCTGGAGATGAAGGATTGAAATGTTTACTCACCTACTCTGTTTAACGAAACAGAGATTCTAAGTTCCAAGAGCCAAATAAGAAATTCATCATTTAGTTACTTATTCTCTTTTCTTCATTTATCTTTGCTTATGGTTCAATTTCTTTTAGAACTGAATGAGAAATTGACAGAAACTTGGTATTCTGTTTTCTAGGATAAAAGATAGATAATGTTTAGGCAGCAACTCGAGCCCGGTTACCTAAGCATGCAGAACAAAATCAGGACATATCTTCTCTTTTTGGGCAGCATATACAATAGTAAATGTAACTATGTGAGGGAAAGAATACTCTTCTAAAGTGAATTAAATTTTATGTGAAAATATTTGAAAAAAAAAAAGAACAAAAACTTTCTAACTTCTTTTTATTTTTTGGTTCTTCAAGGAAACAGCTACATGCCTAAAAGATTCATTCCTCAGGCAACATGCACCAATAACAATAGCCAAACACAACTTGCAACAATTGCACGTTAAGATTTCTTCTCTTCTTTTTCGTTTCATCTTAGGCCATGAATGTTTTACAAGTTTTTAAGTAGTTTTTGAATTCTAGTTTCTAGTTTTTAGATTTTAGATTTTGGTTTATGGTTTTTAGATTTTATGTTAAAAATTTATTAAAAAAAGAAAAATAGAAAAAAGAATTCAAGTCACGCTTAAAAATGAAAAACTAGTAAAACATAGATTTTGGTTTTTCTTTGAAAATTACCAAAAACCAACAAAATCTGGATTCCTTAATTTTTAGAAAATCTAATTTTTGCAAAATCTTGATTGGCTTTAAAATAGATTTTTGAAAAATCTAAAACCAAAAACACTTTTAAAATCTACAGCCATTCAAGGCCTTAATCTTTCATATTTATCTCTCTCAGTTTCCCATAAAAACCTCTTTTTTTTTGCTTCAACAACAAAAATAAAAAAAGCTTTGAAATGTTTTGACAATTTATAATATATAGTTTTAAGAGTTATAGTTAGACTGTACAGATCAGTCTTTTTGAGAAGAATGAATGCTTCTTTCAAAGTGTAGGATAACTAAAGGTAGGAATCTTTTCTGATAACAAATAAAAGATCGAACTAAGATATCAGTTTCGCTTTAGCTTAACAGAACACATGAGAGTAAGATTTCCAAGAACAACTTTTTTAAGTTTGAACGAAAAGCAACCAAAAACTCAAAAATTATATATAAACAATTCAGTAAAAAAGGTATCAGTACTTTGAAGGGCAACACGACGCAGAGTTTCAGATATTGATAATTCACTGCTGTTAGAGATAGCTGATGAATTTCTTTTTGGAAGAGCATAATGAAATCCACAAATAGAATAAGATCGGATAGTAGATTTCGAAATAAATGATATTCTATTCTTATGCATGTATGCATGGCAATTTCGTAACTTTTTTTATTTATTATTATTTGTTAATAATTAATACCCAATTTTCATGTTGATTTTTTTTTTACTATAGATGAGAGTTAACTGGCATGTTATATATGATGTAAAGTTTAAGATATTTTGGAAAATCTTCTTTTTTCTCATAAAATATTTCATTGTCTAGTCCATGAGACCGAGTTTGAAGTTTAGCAGATCATGGACAGAGAATCTAATATTATGAAGTTGTACAACTTCACAGAAAACAAGATAAATGAAAGAAAAACATGTCTCACTTTAGTCTTTGAATGCATATTCAGTCATGTCATGACCCATCCATCATCTTTCTTCGAATCTCCTATCTCACAGAACATGTTTTGAGGCAGCCATCCGTATTTGATATATACGCTTATGATCTCGTATCAGTCCCACTAGCCATATTTGATTTTTTAGCATTGCCTTCATTTTTTCAAAACAAACCAATTCGTGGTGATTTAGAGGTTGAAAAATATGTTATACATACAACTTAAGGAATTTGAACCATGGCAAGAATCTTCACAGATCCCAGAGATTACCGACGTTGGTGGTTATATACTTATATATTAGAAGCATTGGCGACTAAAGTTTAGATATCAAATCTTGTATAATACGCATACATGGTTGTCATGCAAAAGCACTATTATTAGTTCTCCTTCTGCAGGGCATATCAATTGGACTGTGGACAGATGGGTAAATAGGCACAAACCTAAGTTCGTAGACAATATCGTAAATATTTATAGGTAGATTCAAGTCGTAGTAGGGGCTGTTTTGTACACAAGAGTGATTAATAAATTAAAATGGTGCAAAATATTGGAAGAACATGTGTTAAGATTCTGGGGCTAGGCGTAGGGTTTCTCTTTACGTAGTTTTCATAGCGTGAGTATTTGTGTACGGCCCTTTGAAAAAAACGCTAGAACATTTATTCTCATTTTCATAAATTCTCTTTTTTCTGTTTAATGAAAAAAGACGAGACAAGAACATTGGCAACTGAGGACAACTGGTGTGGCTTAAATTAGATATCTAATTATTCGCGTGTGCTCCATGTATTATCTAACGTATCACCATTCGACAAATGTATCTTAGTATATATCAAAATTTTATATTCGATTAATGAAGCTGTTTATAATTTTCACATTATAGCTAGTAGTTACAATTTAACCATTTGTTACAACAAATCTTCGAATCAGACAAGCACCGGGAACTAAATATATAAAAATGTCCATCTCAACTGATAATTAAAATCACATGTAGCTGTTAAGATATTAAGTTAAGAAAATGGCTTTGACAGCATGAAAAGAGAGTGTAAGAAGTTATTAACAGAGCATAGAGAGTCTCACTAACTGTAAGTCTGGTGTGTTCGGTCTGCCCAATTTGTGTTACGGTCAGCCTGCCCAAACTCAACAACTTGTAACATCCCCACACAAAAACTCCTCTCAACGTTTCCTATATATAATACACACTTGCACACACTCTCATTTCCTCCCAAAAAACCCCAAATTAATTAAACAAAATGGCATCATCGCTTCCTCAGTTTTATGGCGCTGATTTCACAACATTTTCCGGCGAGACTTCTTCACAGTTTCACGGCTCTTCTTCATGTCCTGACGTAGACTCTGCGTTTATTAGCTACCTTGACGACTGTTATGGTTCCTTTAACACCTCTTCTAATACAGAATCCATCTTTGTACCCCAAGTTTTTGGGATTTCTGACGTCGTCTCGGTGCCTGAATACAACAATTACTACCAGAAAATGAGTGTGAATAATGCCACACAATACTTTCACGGTGGAGATCAAGAATACTACGGTTTTTCACCGGAGATCAAGCCCTTGTTCCGTCCGGCCACAGGAGAGCAATCTTGGGTACGTATACACGTCTCACAATCATTTACTATAAGAAAGACATGCATGTAGTACTATTTTATTATAAATGATTATGAATACATATAAGAATTGAAATAAAAGATTATATTTATTTGAAGCAGGGCAATAATGAAGGAGGGATACAAGCTGATCAGCCAAACATAAAAGTGGGACGCTATTCGGTGGAGGAACGAAAAGACAGAATTATGAGGTACTTGAAGAAAAAGAACCAACGCAACTTCAATAAGACCATCAAGGTACGTATACATACATATACACTGTCATTCTTATTTAGTTAATTGTATTATTTGGTTATTGAATGTTCATGAATTATGTTATATGTATATGCAGTATGTTTGTCGTAAAACCCTAGCCGACCGGCGTGTTCGCGTCCGGGGCCGATTTGCCAGAAACAATGAAACATGTGAAGAACAATCTCACATGTCTAAAAATCACAACAACCATTCTGAAAAAGACGAAGATATGTTTTCAGGATCAGACGACTATCTAATGCAGGTATTATATATTTGATTATTCCAAGACGTTGTATTATTATATATGCCATCATTACTTGTTATTTGTAAATCTAATGCATCACAATCATCAGCAGATGGAACATGATGACGGATGGCTTCACGAAGCAATGTCCAACCTCATTCCTTTTCCTTGTGAATTTGACCCACCTGGAGATGCTCATCATCCAAACACGTGGAGCTTCTGATCTTAATTACTACCTATCAAAATTTACTTAATTCCGAATCAATTAATGTCGCTAGCTATTGAATTTGATCAGTTAGTTTAGTTTACTTAAGCAACTTATTTATATATATTTTCATGCTAGATTTATCATAATGTACTTAATTATTCCTGGGGTTAATGAACATGAAGATTCTGTCTAGTGAATAAAATAAAAGAACTTCACTTTTTTATCATCATATCTAATTATTACGTGAGAATAATTTTAGCCAATGGCAATCAAGATCAGATTATTATGGTTTCTTTCATCTACTTTACCTTTTTACGGTAAATCAAAGTTAATATGAAAACCAAAAGGACGATTCTAAGAGGGGTGAAAAGTTTGTTGAGATTATTTAAGGCAAACAACATCTTTTATTACGATGCGAATAAATTGGGTGAGTTGATAAGAGATTAATTAACTAGTGGATTCGTGGAACAATTGTGTATTAAGGAATATATGATGCAATTTTAATCATAAGACGGAATGACTAAACGTAAAATAGCTTGTGGCCTTTCTTTTTCTTTCTTCCGATGCTTACATATGAATGGATATAAAGAATAATGCTGACTTATATTGGTCACAACAAAACAGAGAAACATGATAAGTTGTACACAAAATTCTTGCAATGATAGGCAAGGAGCTAAAGAATGATGTCTACAAATTAATTAATTAAAGCATCCAATTATTCATTATAGGTTTATTATTATTGATGCATGAAAATATAGAGAGAGGATGGAGATGAAAGACATGATACGGAACCAAGTTCCAATCACTTTTTAAGACATATAATTCTTACAACAAACATAATAAGGCTTCAAAATCTGCAAATTATATTCTCTGAAATTTGTCCCCTTTATTTTCTGCTTTGACGAATATATGTGAAGATGAAGGCTGAAGCCCTCTCATTTGCTTTTACTTTTCCACCTTTTCCTTCTCGACACACTTCTAATCATAAATAAATGAAACTTATGTACCTAAAAACAAAAATTTATATATGTGTATATTTTTCCTAGAAAATTCTAAACGTATATTAATATTGAATTAATGTGGAGCCTAATTTTTTATTTGCGCCGTGAAGCCCCCACAATTGGAACTCATGTTGATTATATTGACCTCTATAGAAAAAAAAAAAAAAATATATATATATATATATATATATATTGACCCCTAATCGTTTGCTTAATGATTTTCTCTTTCATCTATCTTTGTCCATGTTGAATAGTAAGTTTTCGTTTTTTTTTTTATAAAAAAATATCCTCGAGGAAAAGGAAATTTATGTAATTAAAAAATGACTATAAATTATATGTATCATTTTAATTCAAATGCTTGCTTTGATCATATTCTTTGAAAATTCAGTTTTATTCTCTAAAATTCTAACATTTAACATGACATGTTACTAAACAAGTTACGGGGAAGTGAGCAATAGACAACCTCTTCAATTCATTGTAGACCTGACAGCTTATTATCACTACTACTATATAAAAGTCTCACGATTTGAATCTATCATAGAAAATTATATATTTATGTCATTGAAGTGTGTTGATCCTGCTTCTTGACTTTGGGCACATATATGATATATTTATCGCATATGCTTAGGTCAAACAAGATAATAAAGATTGCATCAAGTGGGGCTTGTTCGTTTACATAGTCGGAGCGACCACTTTCGGCGACAGAAAAATTAACGTCACCGGTGTTTAAATCCCAAGCATGAATCACCATTTCTGTTAAAAAAGGTCACCGCTTATATAAAAAGGAGTCGCAGCGATCGTTATAACTGTCGCTGTTTATTCTGGCGATACATGATCACACCGGCAACCTCCCTAAAAATAGTCGCAGCAACAGTTTTGTCATTCATCACCATTTATTTGGCTATGTGGACGCTAAAAATTTCGATCGCTGAAAAGAGTGGCAGCGACACCATAATGAACAGGGCTGTAATCATTAGTTGTTTATCTACATTTTGTCAGTCTTCTTACTATCAAGAAAGATATAAGTGTTTCACATATATTTTCAATAATTTCGGTAAATTCCCACTATCTCAAACTTTTTTTTTTGTCTTCTATATATAACTGGTCAACTTGAACAGGCAAAAGGCAATATAGGCCTTAATTCAGTTTTCTAAGATTCAAGTGATACAAGTATTTAGTATAATGTTCACGTTGGTTAAGCACTTAATTAGTTACTACTTTGTATAACCCTTATTTAACCATTTTTGGGGTTTTTTTGGCACTTGTTGCCTTACTAATTTGTATTTCCTTTGCTTTGAATGTATTTCTAGAGGTAGAGATTTTAGTGTGATGATACTAAGATGTTTGACAAAAAAAAAGTAAATAATGTTGCAACGTAACTTTAGTACTTGAAAGACACTGATTTATAAAATTACCAATTGTATACATATAGTACATTATATGTCGGAGGAATTGCGCCTTCACATATTGTTATGATGCGTTGAAATTAAGTAATACAAAATGCTTTTGTCCACTTCAACAAAATGTTACAAAGATTCGGTGTTGGATTTTCCAAATTTTTTATAAAGCATGTGTTACCGTTAGGGCAGTGAAGGTCGCTCTCTATGCATGTTGAAAACGAAAGCTACAATTAACAACTTACCCCTTCAATGGGAGGGAGAGCTATAATATGTCTAATGCGAAGCCTCAACCTAATATAATTTGTGTTTTCTACGCATTTCTGATATTCCTATATATCTTTTTGGAAAATGATATTTGAGTTTATATGCATTTCTAGTATTCCCATACTTTTTTTTTTTTGAAAATGATAGCAATTACGGATAATTTTATTCTTATGTTTTTTTTTCTTCCAAATATAATAATATGTTTATGTCAACGATTATGTTCTTTCGTGCATTTTTAAGGATCAATATATATATATATATATATATATATATATATATATATATGTATATATATTATTTTTTATTTTTTTTGGACAAAAGATCAAAATATTGTTTGACCAAAAAAAAAGGATCAAATATATTGTATTTTGTATATTTATGATTGTAGAAATAGAAACTTGTATCGGTGTCTTCTTTGTAATAAGCAGTCAGAGAAAGTGCAGCTATTTGGTATAATTATGCATTTTGGTAAGAAGATTGGTTGATTGATGATTATTCAATTTTATTATGAGACGAGGTAGTTTAATTAGGGGAATCGTCAAACATAGGATTAAGAAGCTGATCAAAGTGATGTTGCAGCCAACAAAGAGTCTACGTTGAGATCAACAGAGCCACGTGTTTTCTAATCATGTAGCAATTGAATCTAACATGTTCAAGATAAATAAATAAATATTGACACATAGATATACAAGTAAACATACTGTACATGTGGTTCGTGGGGATTTTGAAAAATAAGATCATGCAACGATGGCCACACGACAGGGTCTGATCGATCCGACAGAATCTTTATAGAAAATTACACATTACTAGACTAGATGGGTTGACCTTTCCCACTGAACTGGGAAAATTTGACTCTTTTCCTTTTTCTATGTAATTTGAAAGCACGTCAAAAATCCAATCATGAAAACGATTAACAAGGTTAAAGTGGAAATAAGTAATCTTCTTTTGAGGAAGCTAATCAAAATAGGGACGTAGTTAAGCTTCTTATGGCATGCAACTGTGTAACAATAGCGATCTTGTAACCCAAATGTGAGAATTCACTTCCGCTGTCTCTTTCACAAGTTTTGTCTTCGAGACAAGACATATATCCCTCTCCAATCTTCTTTTAATATTTTCTATTTTTCTTTTATGTTGAATCTAGAATTCACACGATGAATTTGTTTGAGTGGGGGACAAATTCACTTAAGATCTTCCTCTAAAACAATGGATTAAAACTAGAAAATAAAGAAGGGTTTTGATCTCTTGAGAAATAAGTTAGGGTTTTGCCCAAGAACAATGAAGAACTAGGGTTTTTGTATTAATTGCTGGATACTTTACAATGAGAGGATATCTCCCTATTTATATGAATACATTGATTATAAAATAAGTCTATTTTCCTTAAATCTCTGATCTTCAAATATGGTAAATTTCCTCTTCTGATGATCTAGTCGGGCTTAGGGGGCGGTCTCGGAGGTCGGTCAAGTGACTTCGCCGAGCTTCTGCTTTTGGGCCAGTTTAGCTAGCCCAAAAAGGGGGTCCCTCGGTTTAGTTAATGTACAAAGTCTATTTGGTTTACCTTTGGTTTAGATCGGTATGTCGTGGGTGCTAAATCCCGCACCAACAATTAGTCCCCCCCCAGTTCGGTAGATTCGATTATCCATTCGAGTTTCCGAACTATAGGAAAAAATATTCGATCTAAACTTTAGGAAAACTGAATTCCGAGCACGCGAACTGATGTTGTGCGTCAGGACTCGTCGCCTCGTTAAAACCTTCTCCGGTAAACCACATGGGAGAAAACCCGAAGTAAGGAAAAAGAGTACGAGTCATGATCCTAACGTCTTTAGCGCCCTCATACAAACGGTCTCGCCGATGGTTGCCTTGGCTGCGTCGGTCTCTCAGTCTTCTTAGAAGAATTGTTTTTGCAAGAAATAAAGTTTTCACTCTATTCGGAGTTTTACACGAGGCGGGACGTCTCCCGGCTTACATCGAGTAATCCTTATTGGGTAATTTAACCCAAGCATACATGCGCTTTGGCGGAGGGCGAAGTACGGGACTTCGGCTTACCTCCTTTGTTCCAGTTTGGAAGTCGACGGCGAATTTAAAACTCTGGGTTCGGCTTACATATCCGTCCAAACCGGAACTTGCGAAACAATTCAAAAAAGAATTCTCTGGGTTCGGCTTATCTCTCGTCAGAGAGTTTGAGGTGCGAAATAAAAACTCTGGGTTCGGCTTATTCCTCGATTAAAAGTTTGAAGGGAGCGAGATACTGGGCTCGGCTTATTCCCCTTTTAAAAGTTTGAGGGGAGCGAGATACTGGACTCGGCTTATTCCCCTTTTAAAAGATTGAGGGGAGCGAGATACTGGGCTCGGCTTATTCCCCTTTTGCGGTTTGACGCGAGTCGAGCATCTGGCCAGGATGTCGAAAGATTTTGTATGACTCACAAAGATTCAAACAGAACTGAAGCTATTTGATGATGAACTGAAATCGAAGTTGTATGCAGACGAGCTGAAACTGAACTTATCTGAAGACAAACTGAAACTGAAACTGTCTAAAGATGGATTGAAAATGGAGCTGTCCGAAGAAAAACTAAAACTATAGCTATCTGAAGTTGAACTGAAGTCGAAGCTGTCTGCAGACGAAATGAAACTGGAGCTGTCTGAACACAAACTGATTATGAGGTTGTCTGAGGATGAACTGAAACTGAAGTTGTCAGAAGATGACCTGAAAAGTTGTCCGAAGGACGAACTGAGAAGTTGTCCGAAGGATGAACTGAAAAGTTTTCTGAAGGACGAACTGAAGAGCTGTCCGAAGGACGAACTGAGGAGCTGTCCGAAGGACGCACTGAGAAGTTGTCCGAAGGACGAACTGAGAAGTTGTCCGAAGGACGAACTGAGACTCAAGTTGCCCGAAGGACGAACTGAAAATGTCCGTTTAAAAGGATGTTCATTCTTGATTTGCAAGCGTGGAGCCCGGCTTTTAGCACTAATGAGTTCGAAGTTCCGAACTGAGGTTATACGAGGCATGGCTCGGCTTTTTTTTTTTTTTTTTTTTTTTTTTTTTTTTGTTTTTGCGAGGCATGGCTCGACTTTTTTTTTTTTAAGAACTAACGAGTTCGTAACTGGTCCCCTTTTTTTTATAAGCAAGGCATGGCTCCGCTTTTTGGGACGAGTTACAAAAATCCCATTGATAAGCTGTAGTGAGCTGTTGAGAGCTGAAGATAATTTCCAAAGAAGAGTAGAAAAGTATCGATTAATTTACCGTTGGTTGTGACTGTTTTCTCCATTGTTCGTCCAAGCGTCTTGAGATAATGAATTTTATGATTTTGCTAGTAATATGAAGATGTAGCGACAGCTTTCTCATGAATTACGAGGCTGAAACAAGGTCGATCTTGTTGCGAAGGTAAGCCTCGTTGCTTTGGATTGATATGTAGATGGACTACAGGTTTCATCTAGGTTGCTCGAAATTGGCCATGAAGTAGGGCGAACTGATAAGGTGGATCTGCTTCCTCTCTTTTTGTTTTTTTGGGTTTCGGGCTGAATGTTCCTGTTCTAGAAATACGGTGATATCTTTCGCGAGGAATAGCCAATCAACTCGAAGTTTGTCTTGTTAGAAAGATAAGCTTCAGGGCTTAAATTTGATATGTAGATCGGCGTCTGGTTCGTTCTAGAACGATAGAAAAATGCTTTCGAAGTCGATTCTCTTGAAAGGTCGGATCTGCGATTTTAGGGTTTCGATAGATCACACCAGTTGAGGGAATTCTGTGATATATTTCTTGAAACAGCTCGGATTGAGGCGAGGTCGATCTCTTTAGATACATAAGACTTGGGGCTTAAGATGTATATGCATTATGACACCTGGTTCTTTCTAGATCGATGGGAAAAAGTTCATGATGTAAGAGGATCTGACAATTTCGAACAAGCTGCATCTGATCAAGATAACTGGTCATAAGTTGAGATATAGAGCACCGATTGAGGCGTGGTCGATCTTGTTAGAAAGCTAAGCTTCGGGGCTTCAGTTTGATATGAATACCGATTTTTTGTTTCTTCTAGATCGGCGGCAAACTACACTCCAATTCGTGATGACGAGCTGATAGCTAGGGTTTCGAACAAGATGTGTCAGTTCGGAAATAGGGTGATAACTTTCGATTGACACTTCGGATTGGGTTGAGGTCGCCTTCTCCGGCAAGTTGACTCTAAGGCCTATCCATGGATGGGTTGTGCGTAATCTGGGTCATAGTAATTTGTCGGGAAATCGATCCCGAAGGTTGCCTGGTGCGATGAAGACGGATCTATATTTGAAGGATAAAGTATGTTGCAGAGAAACTGCAATATCATTCAGACGAGAGCTCGGATTGGAACGAAATCTTGTTCCACGGAAAGCTACTGTTCGGGGCAATCCGTAGATAGGTTATTCGTCTTCTAGTTCGTCGGGAACTGCCGGGAACTCGCCTTGCAAGGAGGCGGTTCAGATGGTTGAACTTGATCTTCTGGTTTGTCGTAGGTTTGGTAGTAGAGAGAGGAAACGTAGAACTTGTGTAAGGATCCCCACAAACGGCGCCAATTCTTGAAACTAGAATTCACACAATGAATTTGTTTGAGTGGGGGACAAATTCACTTAAGATCTCCCTCTAAAACAATGGATTAAAACTAGAAAATAAAGAGGGGTTTTGATCTCTTGAGAAAGAAGTTAGGGTTTTGCCCAAAAACAATGAAGAACTAGGGTTTTTGTATTAATTGCTGGATACTTTACAATGAGAGGATATCTCCCTATTTATATGAATACATTGATTATAAAATAAGTCTATTTTCCTTAAATCTCTGATCTTCAAATATGGTAAATTTCCTCTTCTGACGATCTAGTCGGGCTTAGGGGGCGGTCTCGGAGGTCGGTCAAGTGACTTCGCCGAGCTTCTGCTTTTGGGCCAGTTTAGCTAGCCCAAAATGGGGGTCCCTCGGTTTAGTTAATGTACAAAGTCTATTTGGTTTACTTTTGGTTTAGATCGGTATGTCGTGGGTGCTAAATTCCGCACCAACATTTTACATTAACTTTTGCATTTTTGAAACACCTCAAAAGAAAAAGATGATACTGCAAAAATTGATTTCGAAACTTATAGAGCTAAATAAATTTTAATTTTTTTAGTGTGTGTTTTCACGTCTCACCGTAGTGCCCGGTTTGTCAAAGAAACAGAAAATCATGTCATTGATTCATAATCAATACATATACTAAAGAAACAAAAATTTGGTAATCCAAAAAAAAAAAAAGGAACACTTACACCGACATAGTCATTTGTTATGTTGTTAAAAGAGCTAATTTTTCCGAGAATTGATTTAGAACGTAGGCATCCGCTTTATTGAGCAGCTACCTATAATAGTTTACTCTAGCTCTCAACTTATTGGGCTTCAAATTTTAGGCCCATAATAAATAGTCGTAGCCCAAGGCGTTGACATTGAAAGAGGGGCATGGCTCACGATACCACGCCGTTAAGTAGTACCAGGCGTGGATTCTAAGTATTAAACAAAATGTGTTAGAAGGCGTCTTCTAGTAGAGTTTTAAAGAGCTTCAAGAATAACTTGCTTACGTATATACACACTTAAAAGATGTATTTGTATATCTTTTCATATGTTATATCATTGATATTTGAATGTCTTTGTGTTTAATGGCAAGACGCACACCACAAATGTTCTCTTTGTAAGGAAACTAGTTAGAAAACCCTAACGTAAGAGTTGTTTATTTAAATATAGCATTGAATGGTTGAAGCATTTTTATACCCATATAATGAATTAATTTAACGTTTACTTTTATTTGTATTACCATGCATCAAACTTTTTTTTTTCATATAGAGGGGGTTGGTAAATGCCAACATACTAATTGATAAAACATCAAATCAAAATATAAATGAGAGATATGTGGGTAGTTGAGATATATTAAAACGCCTGTTTCGATACACATTACGTACTACATAAATGATCTTGGCATTATGCACGCTTGTGATTAGACAAATACTAGCTCTAGCTATTTTCGTTACTATTTATACCCACTTCACTTTGTTACTTCTCAACATTCAGTTTTCAATCTATCAAAAAACATAAAAGCATTCAGTTTTCAAGCAGAAGTGTAGAGACAATGGCTATCATCAATTTCGAGGATCAAACCACATTGTACAATTTTGTGGTCAAAGAAGGTAATGGCGTGAAAGGTATGATAGACTCGGGCCTCTCCAGTGTTCCACAGCCCTTCGTCCAGCCTATCTCTGAGCGAATCCCGACCCAAAACGCCCTTAAGTGTGAGGCTTCCCAGCCAATCGATCTTTCCCACCTAAACGGCCCACACCACAAGGAGGTGGCCAAACAGATCGTTGAAGCTGCTGAGACACTTGGCTTCTTCCAGGTAAATAATGGTCGACACATATCATTTGGGTTGGTGTAGAATTAGAAACGAGCAAAATATGGTGTAAACATGTAAATTTGAACTGACGTTAATATCTAAAAGATATACATATATCTTAAATGCTTACTTATAAGATTGAGTGTCTCTATCAATCTGCTACATACATCTTTAATAAGATATATCTGTATAATTTGAGGATGAAATGCAAATGACAGGTGGTGAACCATGGTGTTTCGGTGGAGCTGCTCGAATTGCTGAAAACGTCGGCTCATGAGTTTTTCGCACAAGCTCCTGAGGAAAAAGCGATATACCTAAAAGAAGTGAGTCCAAGCAAGTTGGTTAAGTACGGAACGAGCTTCGTGCCAGATAAGGAGAAGGCGATTGAGTGGAAGGATTATGTGAGCATGATGTACACCAGTGACCATGAGGCTCTTCAACACTGGCCTCAACCATGCAGGTACGTATATAAATGAACTAAATCTATATTAATATTTATACATCAAACTTGTGTTATATAAATGGAGTATAAATGTTAGGAAATTCATGTTGAAATACGATGAAATGTAAAATTATATATATAGACTTTTATTGGAATTTAAATATACAAAACTTAACATATAATATATGTGTGACGACAGAGAGGTGGCACTTAAGTTCATGAAGTCATCCATGGAAATGGTGAAAAATGTAGTCAACATTCTGATGGAGAATGTAGGAGTGAAACTAGAAGAAGAGAGGATGAATGGTTTGATGGGAACCAAGATGGTCAACATGAATTACTACCCCACCTGTCCGAGCCCCGAACTGACCATTGGCGTTGGCCGTCACTCCGACATGGGTATGTTGACTGTTTTATTACAAGACGGCATTGGTGGTCTCTACGTTAAACTAGACAACGGTGAATGGGCCGAGATCCCTCCTGTCCACGGAGCTTTGGTCATCAACATAGGCGACACTATGCAGGTTTGTCAAAACGAATTTACAATGAATGGGCTTATACATATATTTTATATACTATAAATGTGGTATCCATATTTATTTTTGATATTCTAATACAAATATATAAAACTTTCAACAGATTTTGAGCAATGGGAAGTACAAAAGTGCGGAGCATAGGGTTCGAACCACAAACATCGGATCAAGAGTCTCTGTGCCCATTTTCACGGCACCTAATCCCTCAGAGAAGATAGGACCATTGCCGGAAGTTGTGAAACGCGATGGAGTGGCTAGATACAAGGAGTTGTTGTTTCAAGACTACATGAATAACTTCTTCGGCCAACCACACGACGGCAAAAAATCTCTCGACTTCGCACGTGCCGAGTGATACTATCAGCAGTTGTCACGTATTAAATCAACCACAACTACGCGAAGATGTTTCTCCTTTTTATCCTTTGTCCTTTTTTTTTTTTATCCTTAGTCCCACGTTAAACTGAGTTGTTGTTTCTCTTTTTTTTTTTCTTTTCTTTTTGATGTAATTTTTTTTTATCCTGCTCGATCCCCATGTTTTTTGACTTTTTGTTTTGGTACAATCTATAAATTAATAAAATCTGCCTTCTTTGGGGGAATCCTTAAACCTGATGAATCTTTATGAAATTTTTCATGCATATTATATTAGGTTGAATGGTGGTTGTTTTATTTTTATTAAACCAAGAATTTCAAAGTCCCAGAGTCTGACCTACCTATTGATTTTTTTTACTGCAATGATTTTTTTTTACCAATTCCTCCATGGATTTCCAATCTCTGGACTTTTCGCCTCATTTATAATATTAGAATTTGAATTTCCATTATTATTTCCATATTTCATCTCGCTTTCATGGCATACTATATTTACGATTTAGACTTATCGGGTTCTGTTTGTCCCCCCAAAAAAAAAGACTTATCGGGTTCTAGGCCTTTCACAAATTTTCGTTGACTATTAGAAGAAGAGAACAAAAATCATATTTTAAAACTACACTGTTTATTAAAAATGCAAATTATATGGTGCAATTTTAAAGAAAGTCGGTGTGACGTAAGCGGTAGGGGATTCTGAGACTTTCAAGTTATGACGTGAATCGTGTACTTCAAACAATGTGACGTTATATGTTTACGGATTATTCAAACCTCGTGCTTTTTGCTTCCTTCTTCAAATTTTCCTTTTTTACTTGTAAAAGAGTAAATTTCCACTTACGCCCAATTAAAACTCGTTAACTCACAAGACACCACGGATTAGAATAATATTCCATAAAATTAAACGTGTTTAAAGAACCTTAAACCACTTTGTTAAAACTTAAAAGTAACTTTCTTTTACTTATATCTTACATCATATTATGGTCGATCACATCGTTTACTATGACCAAATTCATATTGATTATTACTAACATTAATCCAAAAACGATAAATTCCTATTGCTTATCCTGCCAGCCTCTATTCAAATCTAAGTTTTTACATGAAACAATTTAAGGCAAGTTAGGCAACTATAATGTCTCTTTCTGTCTTTTAAAAGTCAATATATACCACGATAGGATAAAACCAGGGACTAGCTTCTTTTTTTTTTAGTATCAACGATCCGAAGACCCATTTTGATTAACCATGCACGTCTTTTCCTCTCATAATATATACTAGGTTTAACCATCGAATCGTTGCATTTTTTTTCTTTTCCCACTTGCCTCTGGCGTCCCATGACTCCCATCGCGCGCGCATGCATTATGCTTCGAGCTAGTTACAAATTTCAGTGTTTCTTATATATTGGAGACGTACGTATGATAATGGACCAAACTTTTGGAATATATGATTAAATATGTCATATATACCGATACATAAGACAAATACATATGTCATAAAAAACTAATACATGGTGTTAATGGTTTAAATTATTTTTCCGCGACAATGTTTTTTTCCTTGTAAGTTTTTTATTAAATAAATGATAAATTAGTTTCCGTAATTTTGTAAAACATAATTAATTAAATAAGATATATATATATGTAATAGGACAAAAAGGTTTAGAATAGATGGAGAGGAAGATGTCCAACAAGAACAACTTGGGGTCAACCATTGATGACTCTGGTAAATGATCCTTTGACTTGACCAGCTGCTACGAATTGACTCAATAAATTGAAACAAACAGTATATAGAGGATGCTATATTGATTCATTCTTCAAATTTTTTTTTTTTTAATTCTATCTTCCTTACAAATGATCTTATAAACAAATATCATTTTTTGTAATGCAAAAATGAGTATTTGAAAAACAATTATCATATTAGATTAGTCCGATCCCCTTTCCATGGCTTCCCTATTTTTGTTACTTGTATTTGACATCAGAATTAGATCAGTTTATAGTAGTACTAGCTAGTTTCTTCTTAACATTCCAATGAAATTTGTTGAAAGGTAAATGTTTGTGCTGGAGAATGATTCCTTTACCAAAAGCTTATCCAAAGATGTGGTAAAGATTTGGACAAAAAAGTCAATAGCTTTTTTTTTTTCCTAGAGTGAGTTTTGACAATGAGCAGTGGATTAATGGGAGACTCTTTAGTGCAGTTGAAATTGTGATTTCTGAATAAAATAATTATGGTAATAATTATCAGTATTTCCACTACTTTTTAATTGGCGACATATTTCCACAGCTTTACACACCCTCATCGGATCAAACTTTTGCCTCATGGTTTGCAAAGAGAATTACAAACAATCACCACTAGATTCAATAGATTTTTTTGGTATTTGAAAATAAAACAGAAAAATATGGTTTGTATATTAAGGAATTATTCAAAAAAAGAAAAGGCATTCTCCAAAAAAAAAAGTCGACCGGTAAGACGTTGGGATTAGGTCATTATCCTCATTATAACGATTTTAAGTTATGATAGAATGTATATATACTTATTAATTAATTATTGAGATATCAATGCGAATCATCTATACAACATTGTTTTGTATACTATATAATTTTAATAAGTTGGTTACAAATAAGTTATAAATTAAGTTTTATATTATTTGTATAGTCTGGATTTATTGTTTCCAAAAATCTTAAAGAGAATATTCCAATTAATCATTTGATATCATCTAACTTACCATATTAATTTTCTTTATTAAATTATTCATCAAATAAAATCTTTTGATATTTAACCTAACATATTAATTTGTTAATTATTATTATATTTCACCTCGCATTTTTATATATGAGTATATTTTGTGAAACAAATAAATTATCATATTATTTATTATAATTAAAAATAGTTTTATTTCCAGATATATCATAAGTTGAATTTTTAAAAACAAATATAAATGATTCAATCTATAAAATATTCAATTTTTATTAGTATTAATCTTTAAAAATAATATCTATTGAATTAAAAAAATTATTTAGTAACGGGTCAAAATTTGAATATTTAAATTCAATTTCATACTTTTTTGAATTTTATAATTTTATATAATATAATAAACATTAAATAATTTATTTTTAAATATTTTTATAATATTGCAATTTGATATTAAAGTTAGAAACTATAAACACTTTAAATTGGTTTGTTATAGCAATGCCAATAATATGTCACTATAATATGAAAGAATTTAAAAAACCAAGTATATTAAAACAAAAAGTATAACAATATATTAAATTACTCATAATATAATAACTCGCTTTTTAAAAACCAAATTCACAAAATTATGTCGTATAATGACATTCAAGTCATGAGGTAGAATATACATTTTTGAAATAACTTTACGTAATAAACTAATACAACATATTAAAATTTTATTTTAAAATAGAAAATATACAAAATTTTGTATAAAATAAAATTTAATCAGTGTTATAGCACGGATACTTATCTAGAATCATTAACAATATAAAACTTACAAAATAAATATCTTTTTCAAGTCATCATATTTAGCATATGGTTTTATTACATAATATTTTATCCAAAAAAATTTTAAAAATAATCACATAAATTATATTTTATAAAAAAAAGTACAATGCAAATAAAATGAATTTCAACCCGTGCTCTAGCACGGGTATTAATCTAGTGAAGAGGTATAAGATTAACATAAGTGAAGAAATCATATATGTGAATCTTTATAATAATATTATTTAGTTAATTATTTTAATTATTATATCTACATGTATCTTCAAATTTATGCGTAAATGTGGTTATTGACTGAATTACACGATTATCATTAACTAGGAGTCAATACTATTTTAGAAAGAAAAAATATGAATGATAAAATTTTGAAATTATAAACAAATTTGACCAATTCAAATAAATTATAATTGTAATTTAAAAAAAAATCATCTCACTCAGAGAATTTCAGAAATTTCTGGTTGTAAATTGTAGTGGGAAAATATCCAACAGAATGTGGTGGAAACTAAATCATTCCACAGTTGTTATAAGAAAAACATGCGACTCTTATATTTTTTTCCTAAATAACAGAACTTAGAATAATTAAAAGATTCATGGGATTGGTTGGCTGCTAACGACGGTTTGTGAACTATCCCGTAACTGTAGTTGCAACCAGGAACGGATCCAGAAAGAAATTTGATGTAGGGCATAATTAATTAATAATATTAATTTTCTATTATAAAATATTAAATAAATATAAATTTCCCTCTTTTTGTATATTTAAAAATTATTTTATTTAGTTTTAAAATATATTCAATTGCACATTATATATATTTAAATAAAATTCATATCTAAACATATATTATGTAAGGATTTTGTGCAGTATATTAACTTTTCAAATCGCTATTTTCGCAACTTTATTCTCTAACTCTAAAACACGTTAGAAAATTTTGAAAAATCAGAAGTAATACACAATAACTTTTCGTAATCACGGTAAAATTTGTAAAATATAGATAAATAGTATATCAGATCAAAGGTCCAACGATGAAAGTCCAAATCTACATTTAAAATATTAAAAATTAATATATATGATTGTAGAAATGTGTAGAAGTTACATGGAAGAGTTATATTATGAATTATTTTTGAATTCATATGATTAATTTGTGTACAAAATTCTTTATTTATATAGATTTCAACTATATATATATATTAGATAAATTAAAATATATTATACTAATTAACTAGTTTTACAATACTTTTTAAATTTAAATATAAGTATAATTTAGAGTAGAAAAAAATATTAACATGTAAGTAGACATTACAAAAAGAACATTGGTTGTAGGAAAAAAAAAGAATCGAACTCCTCACCAAAGAAGATGCATGGGGCACCTAGGTAACAATTAAGATGTGTAACTAAACTAACCAAGTGTATTAGATAATTTTTAATAAGTAGCATGGGGCACGTGCCCCACCCCATCACTACATAAATATGCCCCTGGTTGCAACTTGCAAGTAATGAAAAACAGTGACAAGAAACGACTAGACCTTTTGTTTGTGGTAAAGAAGAGACCAGTTTAGTACTTCATGTCCACAAAAGTAAGCTGAACATATTTTGAAGTGAGAAAGGAACTGACGGGTAATATTCGGTTTTTGATTAGGTGGCTTTGTCATTGTCAATTTCAGAGAAACTACCAAATAGAAAAATGTAACATTACTCATGTTTTTTCATTTTTCTTTTGTTGATCTCCCCAAGTTAAAATTTTCAAACGAAGCAATACAAATCTTACCTTTACGAGCACAAAGTCGGAGTTATGCGTTTAACGTCATGATGATTAATAGATGTTTCGTGGTGAGCGCGGTAATATAATCATCATATAAGAAGTTAATGAATCCTCGTCAGACACTTTGGAAGAGTAAACAAACACACAAAAATTAAATCTTGGCTTGAATAGTCAGTCCTCTCCCTGGCATTTTCCTTTGCGTCCCAATGATATGAAAGGTAAAAGCGTCATATGCAGTGGGTCCACGTATTGTGATGCGAAGAGACTGATTCCAAAATCTCAAGCCCAAAAGACTTTTACCGGGTCGAATCATTGATTACAAAGGGTTTATAAGTCAACAGACATGACTTGACCAAATCGGATCATTGATTATAAAAGGATGAATAAGACACACACGACACAAATTAACTCTCTTTATATAAAGAGAGAAAAAGGAGGAGGAAATAGTTAAACCAAAGCCATGGAGAAGATGATGGGATTACGGGACAACATAAGTGAATCAAAAGAAGATGAGGAAGAAGTAGTAAAGCTTCCAGGGTTTAGGTTTCATCCCACGGACGAGGAGCTCGTAGGGTATTATCTTTCTAAGAAAGTACTCCTCAAGAAACCGAGCAAGATCGATGAGATTGTCAGCCAAATCGATATCTATAAATTCGATCCCTGGGATCTTCCAAGTAAGTTTTGTTTTAGTACTCCCTCTTGTTAATTTGTTCATTTATATGTCTTACTTTTTTTTTTAGAAAAGAGAAAAGTAGAGATCACTTGAATGCATGGTTGTGAATTAAAACTAACACATTAGTTATTGTAACCAAACTGATGCTAAAATGTAATGTTTGTTTTGAAGGTTCAAGGAACACGGAGAAGGAAAACTACTTCTTTTGCAAGAGAGGAAGGAAGTATAGAAACAGCATAAGACCAAACCGAGTGACTGGTTCCGGTTTTTGGAAAGCCACGGGAATAGACAAACCTGTCTATTCGGATGGACCTAATAAAACTGTGATCGGTCTAAAGAAGACACTCGTGTATTACCTTGGAAGCGCCGGGAAAGGAAGCAAGACAGATTGGATGATGCACGAGTTTCGTCTCCCCACAGCCAATGACACTATCCCCGGTGGCCCTACACACTCTAACCCTACTCCAACTTCCGCACTACAAGCAGTAAGTTTGGAATCCTCTCGGTCATATGTGATGATCATATCTATCATGCATATATAGTTGGCCCACTCTAAACGTTTTAAATAGCAAGCCTATTTCCTTTTTTCTGACAAGTCTTGTTAAGTGTAAAAATAAAAAATAAAAAATGTTTTGGGAAGTGAGTGTGGTTGATTCTTACTATATATCTACATAATCACAGGAAGTGTGGACGTTATGCCGGATATTCAAGAGAAATGTGTCTAGTCGAAAATACACTTCGGACTGGAGAGAATTAGCAAATGGCAAACGGGTGGAGCCGCAACAATCTAATTACCAAGAAGCATATATCAATTTTGGTGACAATGAAAGTAGTAGTAGTACCAACGTGATTAAAGGGAGTTACGAGAGGAGCGCTTTCCAGCTTCACCAAACGCATCATCAACATCAACATCATCAAGACCAGCCAATTCCCATGAACACCACACAGGTTGATTCGCTTCAACAATTCTCCAACGATAACATTGACTATGAGAGCTACGAAAACTGGGACGAGCTTCGATCGGTTGTGGAATTTGCTTTCCCACCTTCTTCTTTTAGTTAGATCATTAAACCACTAGTTAACTTACTAGCATATCTATATGTTTACTTGGACGTTTTGTATTCGCTATTTATAAACATGGATCTTTTGTATGTATGTATATGAATGCGCCTGATTATAAACATGGATCTTTTGTATTGGCCTATTATGTCAATTCACGGAATGGCTTATTTATTATTTGCATATTTTATCTTTGGTATATCTCATTGTTACATGTGAATATGTGATGACAAAATATAATAAATATAATTAAAGAATTACGGTTGATAATAATATAAGTGGAAAAACTCGTTTAGACTCTTTTTTTTACAAGACTAAATAATATCACACAAGTCTACATAGTATTGGGCTTAGTTTTCAATAGCTCATTAGGAAGAAACCCAAAAGAATTAAAAATAATTACAATATAAACTCGACAATTGTTATTAAAGGGCAAAGTGTTAAAATCGAATCGATGCTACAAACAAAAGGTTTCACTTCTTTTGCTTCTCCTCCTCCTACTCGCCGTGTCAACATCTTTCCCCCAGGCTAGTTAGGTTGGTTGATATGATTCTTCTCCGTCTAAACTATCTTCTGTTGTTCTTGATTCATCTATGAATTTCTAGCTTTGATTTCGATATTATATGTGTCGCGCGAGCGAGTTCTCTGAAACACTCTTATATATCTCTCTTTTTTTTCCTGCAGAGAATGTGGTAATCATGAGAAACAAAGAAAGTGACAATGGTAAAGGCTTCTTCTTTTTTTTTTTTTTTTTTTGTAGCATCGATTCTAACGCTTTGTTTTTATTCGTATGTGTGAAATTAATCTAACGGGTTTGTTCTCCTTTTTTTTGTTTGTTTGTAACTTGCAGGTGAAGTTCACAGTTGAAGAGCAACGGAAAATTATGGATCGTAAACACAACATCCGTAACATGTCTGTCATTGCCCATGTCGATCATGGTATATATGTATTTTTTTGTTTACTTTTATTTTCTTAATCGTTCCTCTGATGATTTATTTATGAAGCTTTTGTGTTTCTCTGATGATTTATGAAGCGTTTATAGTATTGTTCTGTTTCTTTATAATCGGTTGTTCATGTTGATACAAAGTTTTAATTTTTTGATGACAGGAAAATCAACACTTACGGATTCACTTGTTGCTGCTGCTGGCATTATTGCTCAAGAATCTGCTGGTGATGTGCGTATGACTGATACGCGTGCTGATGAGGCAGAACGTGGTATCACCATCAAGTCTACTGGTATCTCTCTCTACTATGAGATGACCGATGACTCTTTTTCACTGGAGCTAGAGACGGCAATGAGTTTCAAGCGTGTCATGCAGACATGGCTCCCTGCCAGTACCGCTCTGCTTGAAATGATGATCTTTCACTTACCATCAGCCTACACTGCGCAGAGGTGCCGTGTTGAGAACTTGTATGAAGGTCCTCTTGATGATAAGTATGCTGGTCCTCTGATGCTCTATGTCTCTAAGATGATTCCTGCATCTGACAAGGGCAGGTTCTTTGCTTTCTGTCGTGTCTTTTCCGGTACACTTTCCACTGGTTTGAAAGTGAGGATCATGGGTCCCAACTATGTCCCTGGTGAAAAGAAAGATTTGTATGTCAAGCGTGTGCAGAGGACTGTCATTTGGATGGGTAAGAAGCAAGAGACTGTGGAGGATGTTCCCTGTGGTTGCTACGGTTGGGTACTTGGGTTGGATCAGTTCATCACCAAGAATGCTATCTTGACTAATGAGAAGGAAGTGGACGCACACCCGCTTCGTGCCATGAAATTTTTTTGTCTCTCCTGCTGTTCGTGTTGCTGTAAAATGCAAGGTTGCATCTGATCTTCCCAAGCTTGTGGAATGTCTCAAGAGGCTGGCTAAGTCTGACCCTATGGTTCTATGCAGAATGGAAGAGTCTGGTGAGCACATTGTTGCTGGTGCTGGAGAACTCCACATTGAAATTTGTGTTAAGGATCTTCAAGATTTTATGGGTGGTGCTGAGATCATAGTGTCAGATCATGTTGTTTCGTTGCGAGAGACGGTCCTTGAGAGGTCTAGCCGAACCGTGATGAGTAAGTCCCCTAACAAACACAACCGTCTTTACATGGAAGCCAGACCAATGGAGGACGGTCTAGCAGAAGCCATTGATGAAGGCCGCATTGGTCCATCTGATGACCCCAAGGTTCGATCCAAGATCCTTGCAGAAGAGTTTGGGTGGGACAAGGATCTTGCCAAGAAAATCTGGGCGTTTGTACCTGACACTACAGGGCCCAACATGGTGGTTGATATGTGTAAGGGAGTGTAGTACTTGAATGAAATCAAGGACTCAGTGGTTGCTGGGTTCCAATGGGCTTCAAAGGAAGGTCCTTTAGCAGATGAAAACATGAGAGGGTATCTGTTATGAAGTGTGTGATGTTGTGCTCCATGCTGATGCAATCCACAGAGGAGGTGGTCAGATGATCTCAACAGCAAGAAGAGTCATCTACGCATCGCAGCTAACCGCCAAACCAAGACTTCTTGAGAGATCCAAGCACCTGAGGGAGCTTTGGGAGGAATCTACAGTGTGCTGAATCAGAAGCGTGGACACGTGTTTGAAGAAATGCAAAGGCCAGGAACACCTCTCTACAACATCAAAGCTTACCTTCCTGTGGTGGAGTCGTTTGGTTTCTCAGGTCAGCTAAGGGCTGCAACCTCATGACAAGCCTTTCCTCAGTGTGTGTTTGACCATTGGGATATGATGTCTTCTGATCTGCTCGAGGCTGGTTCACATGCTGCTACATTGGTTGCTGATATCAGGAAGAGAAAAGGTTTGAAGCTACAGATGACTCCACTCTCTGATTTTGAAGACAAATTGTAAGCGGACCATTACCGCTCTTACTCTTAATGACTCTGTCTCCCTCTTAGGCTCGTTTATAGTTCACTTTTTTGATCTAGCATTATTCCGCCCGTGTTTATTGAAGACAAATGTGTTTGCTCTTTTTACATCATAGAAAGATCAATCAAGTTTTGTTTGTACTACTTGAATTATTTTTTCTGTTTTAACTTGGTTTTTCTCTTTCAATGACAAGCTTAACATGCTTTCACTTTGATCCCATCGTAAAACTTTGAGTCTTCAAGACAGCTTCCTCTTTCTTTCCATGTTGTCTGAACAAGTTACAAAACAGATTATAACTCTTCCTTAAAACCTTGAAGCTTCAAGTTAGAAATTATAAAGCTTAGGTTTCTTTTTGCCTCTATATTATACAAAGAGAGACAGTTCTAGAACCATCATAGTTCATGAAAAACAAAAATCATAAAAACAAACTTTGCTTTGAGAATTCCCTAGCTATACCGATTTAAAAAGCCAAGTCATGGGGAACCGGTTTCAGTTGCAGAAGAAGAAGTTAAGATTAGAGTCAATGGTTTCATAGGTCATTGATGCTTCTCACAAGATGTTAGCACAGTGGATTTTTTCAGATATATATCTACAAACTACAGATAATTTTAAAAATGCAAAGCCATGATCGCAGGAATACTCTACATACATGAACCTTCTCTGCCACACCATCGGGATGTTTTACCACACGCCTCTGTGTGAACCGAAGCTGATTTACTTCGAAGGAGTTGTATGATCTGACACAACACCTTCAGCTTTTATTTTGCTGGAACTGACTGATGGATGAGGCAGTGCTTTAGAAATTTCAGCCTTGTTAAATTTTATTTTATAGGTTTGTAAGGCATTCTCTCTTAAATTTTATCACCATGATTCATGTTTTTTCTTCTTGACTCTGCTACGTACCTCTAATAGGATCTGATACCGTTGTGTCTTGATCTCTATCTTTGGCCAGGATATTTGATACTTAATTTGTCTACTGTTTTGTCTACTAATTTCTCAAGACAAATAGTATCAATGCTCTCATGCCAACAACAACTGATTCTCCCACTTAAGATAATAATTGGATGACTAAAACATATTTGTTTCCACAAATGTGACATCCATGGTTATGTAGTCATCCCCTGACACATCAGAAATGAATTTTCATTTTAGTTACAACCTATGAAAAACTGTAATGCTATATGATCACATGCACCGGAATCAAGCATCCACTTATCAGTTTTATGACAATCTACGTTAATAATCAAGCAAAGAGTGATGATTTATTAAATCATTCAAAAACTGCAGAGAAAAAAAAGAAAAAACTTAATCTGCAGTTTGGTTGGTTTGTTCAATAGATGTCTCTTTAGGCCCTAATAATATCAGCATTTGGTTCAGTCAAGTTAGAAGATTGTGTCATTTTGTTTGGTTTGCGTGGTCTCACTGGCTGACCTTGTGCATTTAACAAAACCATAAGGATGTTACATGATATACATTGAGCTTACTGGTATTGTGTGTCCTAGCTCATTTTCGTTTTCTTTTTTTCGGCCCATTTACAGTGTTGTCTTTTTTTCTTCTTTGATTCAAGATGTCCTCATTTTTTGTCTTGGATAATATGTGTCAATAAACCAAAAACATTTCAGCTCAACTAGAACATGTCATCACCTCCACATAGTGGAGATAGATAATAGTGAGATGTGAGTGTTAAGAAATATGTGAAAATACATGTTATAAAAGTTTTCAAGTTTATCATTGCCTTACGAAGTTAGATCAGCACTAATTTTCCCACTCACTTGTTAAATGCTTAGTTTTAAAATGTGAACAAAGATACGATTGATTGGATTCTGCAGATGAAATAACTGTGTCACAATCATCCAACTTAGGCATCTTGATTTTGTAGGGACTCAATCTTAATGGTCCATTTTTGTGGTGGATGGGGTCCATATTTGCTTTCTTGATTCAATTAAGTAATCGTGTTCCGTTGTTGTCTTGGCCTGCTGGACACTAAGGACACCATTCATCCATCACTTCACATCATTCATCTTCCTTACAGTGCACCACTATAATCATCAATACTATTGTTACTTTGACAAAAAAAACAAATAAACACTTATTGAATCTTAAATTCCATAAATCATAATAATTTATAGCGACCTTCATTGTTTTGTTTTAACAAACAAATAAAAAGAATAATCCATGTGTATAGGATAACAATGAGTTGTTGTTAGTTACTATCTTTTGATTATAGTGCCATCTTCGACCTCAAGTCTGTCTTTTACTATTTCTTCTCCTTTGACAAAAAGTAGCCGACGCACATCTTGTTTTTTCCCATCACCTTTTTTTTTGGCTATCCCATATTCTCTATCTTGTGAATTGATTCTTCTTCAACCATCATTGCGTTGCTTTACTCTTGTTTTGAAATTCATATGTCATGATAATTGTTTGAAATGAAGAGTCCAATTATTTCTAAATCTATCGACATATTTGAAATTCCATATTGTAATATACGTTCCCACTTGCTCCCACTAAAGAACCAAAATTGATATTATTAATAGTTAGATTTTTATTTTTTTAGTGGGTTATTCCTAATGTGGACAATAACCAAACTATTTTCTCACCTTTTTTCATCCATACGAAAGTACAGTCTTTACTTGTAAATGTTTCATGTCTTGTTTCTATCCAATATATCAATGTCATGTCTCAACCATATATTGGTTTTTTGTCTCTTGATAGTAACATAAACTTCTAATTATATCTCTCATCTAAACCACATGGTGTTTTGATATTTTGTACCATTTAGTGGGTGAGAAGATGATATTTGCATAGGTACAATATTTAATCAGAAAAACAAAATAGATTAGGTCAAGTGGGCTTATTAGTGGTATAGACTACTCCTTTTACTTTTAACCCTTGATATCCTCTGATCACCTTCTCTTTTTCAAATTCATCTTTGTGTTGTCCATTTAGATCTGTCACTATAATGTTTTAAATTGTTACTAGTATGTGATGGATCCATGATCTGATCAACAAGACATTTTATATCGTGGCTTTAGCAAATTGATACAAATTATCATATGATCAAATAGACTTATACTTATGCATATATGTCCCACACAATAAAACAGGGAATGATCAGGCTAATTATAGAGTGCAGAAGTGAGGATTATTTACCCTTTTTATATTAACACGATTCATCTCGTAATTTTAAATGTAAAATACTAAATGTATTCCACTACTTGGCCTATGTTATACCCTAATTAAGGTTATTTGATGATACCTAGTAATTTTCTGATCCTTCAGTCCAATAGTAGTGATTCAATTTCTATCGTTAGGGATTTGATTTAACTTTTGTTTGGCATTATAGAAAAAAAAAAGGCATTATACTTGGAGAGGTTTTTTGTCTACCGATTATTTTTGCGGATTGTAAAAGCAAAAGCCATTAAACATATATAATAATATTATATGTATACAAAATCACAAACATGGCAAATGCAACAATTTTCAACCGAAAGATGGGATATAATCAACATTGTAATCAAAATAAACAAAATTTTCTCGACTGCGTCAAAGGCTATGAACGACTTTGATGTAAACCGAAAGTTGGGTTTCCACTTTGGCATGAAAAGTAGAATATTTAGTAAAGAGTTGTGAGAAAGAAGAAAAGATAAAGAAAGAAGGCCATCAATATCATCGTTGTTCCATGGTTGACAAGGTACACCATTCTTTATGAATATGATGAGGTCTCATCCAAGTTTCTCGAAAAACATTTATATTTGATTTCTTTAATATACATGAAATATATAATAACTAATGAAGTAGGGACGTCGATTGTTAGAGGTTAGAGACTAGAGAACAAATGAAAACCGACCCACAAATCAATCAATTTCGAAATCATGATGACATTAATTTTTTGGTTTAGTGCCGTCTTTCCCTTGGAAATTTCTCCTCTTTTTTTGTTTTTTTCTTTTTCTGAGATAACATAAAAATCAAGTTGTGGAATATATTACTCTTTATATAAAAGAGGAATCATATTCATTCATCTTGATACATGGAAAGTAAAAAAAGATGACTTAGATAGTTTCCATTCCAAAATGAATAAAAACTTTACCCATCGTGACCCCACTCGGAAATCTAACAAAATTTCTTCTAGTACTATTCCTGTTTACTATATTGTTTGGTGTAATGGAGTGTATAATGTGCCACTGTATTGACTTTTGTGAAAGAACAAAATAATCGATTATTCAATGGCTCTATAAGATGGTGAAGGTGACTCAGACAACAACAACATAGAAGGTTAATTAGCTCTTTCATGACAATGTTGCCCATTTTCTTCATTTGAATATTGTAGTTAAAATATATGATAGTCGTCGATCGGCTCCAATCGGTCAAATAAATTATGAGATATATATATATATATATATATCTATAATATGCGTGGAATTGTATTAGCACGTCACTGCGTTACATGAACTTTGTATAGTTTACATGAAATTAAAATTAGACTACTACTAGTCTACTATTTAACTGATGGTTTTAAAAATTAAAATACGATAACGTGTAAGTTGGGTACGTAGTTTTGTTTGATACTCTAATGGAAGTTGAGGAAAGTTCCAAGTGTGGAATCAAAATTCACGTGTTGGACGAAGCTGCAAATTAAAAATTAAAAGAAAAAAAAAAGAATAAACGGTCCCCCTCAGTGGGCCATTAACGGCCCAAATACTGTTTTTATTTTAAAGAAGAAAAGAGGAAATGAATTTGTGGGTCCGGCGGTGCGATGTGGATGTGTTTGTGTTATGTTTTTTTTTTAATAATACTTTTTTAAATGCCGATTTTTAGCTTTTCTCCTGTCTTTTTTTTTTTTTTTTTTGTTCTTGTGGAGTCCACTTTTAAGATTGGGGCTGTTCCCTAAATTAAAAATAACCTCTTTCTCTACCGACAATGTTTCTTTTTACCATTTGGTTTTCTCCTTCTCCTCCTTCCATTTACAAATTCGCAAGTTTTACTTAACTTAATCGGTGGTGCGTAGTTGCGTATTGCGTCGCCATACATGAACTAACATAATCAGAAGATAGCGGAGGTATCTAACATGTGTTATTGTTAAGAGGAAAGCTAAGTCATTCATTATTAGTATTTCATTTTCCTTGTGTTGTGGATATATAAAAATATAATCGAAAGTGTAAGCTGTACTGGTACAGCTAAGATTTTTTAAAAAGAAAACAAATAATAGAACGAGATCGAGGGAGCAAAGCAATAGTTTGACGTGACTTGATGATCACAGTTGCAACGTCCGTATATTATCTTTATTGATAACATAGATAAGTTAATGGCACAAAACTACAAAAGTAGCGTGAAGGGACGGCAATAATAATGTGAATGTTGATGAATCCAACCCCCGGGACCATTCCACGATAAGTTCAGAGTCGTGCCCAAATTATATGTACTATCTATATCTATATACGACACAATCAATGACAAAGTGTTTTATTTTAGCGGTGAATTTTATACGATACTCTTTCTATCGATATAAAAAATGTTTTCAGAATTTGTTTTTGAATAATTTGCAGAACTCTATTCAAAAAGATGTAAACAAAAAGGACAAATAAATAAATCATGATAGAAATATTACTACTAGTCTACTATAAAAAAGTGGCTTGAAAGAGAACGTGAACCAACTGCATTTCACATGCTTCGACGGTCTCTGTTCCTCGAACCCTCGTCACCCTAAACGCGTAACAAAACCTTAAATTAATTACCACTAATTCATTCAATTCAACCTTGAACTTCATAATATCTAATAACCCGGTTACTTAATATAATGATGACGTGGTTGATCGAATGATTAACACAACAAATATTGACATTCCAATATTTTAGATCAAAGACGAAAAAAGAAGAAGAGTATTTTAATTATTATGCTTTGATATACGAAAGGAAGGTGGTGATTGTGTTGGGTGGAATGGAGGCAGTCAAATACTTAAATATTTTATTAAAAAAAAAAAAAAATCGCATCTCTTTGATACGAAAGCGACTACTCACGGACGTGTTCTTCACGCGTCTCGATTCTCTAATTTTCTTCCTCACCTAGCTAAGCCAAATCTATCAGTTTCATCATGGGCCTTATAATACGTTCAAATCCAAACTTTCTTTTTTTAATCCTATCTTATCATTTATTTTTTATTTTTTTCACCGACGTGGGAATGAATTTACTACATTTTGTGTTCCTTATCTCGAGTATTTCGAATATTTGGGTCTAAAAATAAATTATGCTTTTCTATTCTTACGTGAATTATTGAATAATTTTGGTAGTACATACTATTTAACCCAAAAATAATCACAATAAGAGTTGGGTTAAAAGAACCATTTTGGGAAGTTAAAAAAAACGCCGGAAGAAGTGGAACAGACAGAACAGAAGACGAGATTTTTTGGACTTGCCAGTTTACTTTTATAACACAACACAACAAGGCTATTTTTGGAATTCCCTTCTGTTCAGCGACATTTGCGCGCGCTCTCCACGTCAGCTTTAGCCATCCGCCACCACCGTTATTTCTCCACGCGCCAGTCCTAACGGCTAGTCAAACCTTGTCCGCTATTCTAACTTGCGCTTTAAAAATCTGCTACTGGCTGGCTAACTTGCACCAACCCACTCCCTCGAGTCTTCTTTTTTTGTTTGTTTAGCATCAGTTCTCTTTCTCTCTCGGGTATAGAGGAAAAGTTGATTTGGCTTTTTGTTTTATTTTTTTGCTTTTGGTTTAATGGTCTGTCTGTCACGCAGCATAACCCACGATTTCGACCACTTCACTTTTTTATTTTTGGTATCGAATATAAACAAATTTCCTAGAAAAACACAAAATATAATAACGATTCCACAAAAGATAAACCAAAGCTTGTGAAAAGTGACGTTATACCCCTACTACTACAATGTTAAAAGACTAGTTGTTGAACCACAAACATAACTTTCCCACTTTTTTTGGTGAAATTTTCATACAAAGATGGGAAATGACATTGAAAGTGGGTGTGTAAACCTAACCCACGATTTCTAGCCAACAGAGGTCCCTCCTCGTGAACCCCTTACGAAATTTAAAGATACTGACACATATGTCAAAGATTCGTGTTCCATCATCATCATCATAACCATCCATCCAGAGAAAAATACATAAATTAAAATAAAGAATGAAGAGGCTTTTTCTTAATTTTTTAGACCAAAAAGATTGATAGATTCTTTTTGCAACTATTTACTTTTCTTTTTAGAACATTTACAATTTATTGGTATTGGACCTATTGGTTAGATCCTCCCTCAGAGGAAAGATTAACATGTAGACTAGCGTTCTTAGAAGTATTACAGATTGGACAAGTGTTGAGTGAAGAACCGCACACAGTACATAGACACATGTGTCTGCACGGTAACAGTAACACACTTGCTTCTCCTTTTCCACAGTTTCTACACATAGTCGTCGTCGCTACCCTACGCATCCTTTTCGTATCCTGCGCTTCTCCCGCTAACTTCCACCGCTCTTCCTCGCTGTCCCCCTCGTCGCTGCTCCCGCAACAAGACTGCGCGTCTTCAGCCACCGTGGGCGGCTCCTCCCACCTGTTACGCTCCACGGCGGCGAGAACTTGTTGCAAGTTGGAACGGAGTGCGTTTACGGTGGCTTCATTAGACTGTGCCACGTCACGCCATATCTGATTCTCTACGCACAAAGACTTGACTTTTTCTTCTAGAAAGAGGTTTAGCTTCCCGATGTGATTTATCTCTTCGTCTTTGGCTCTCAGTGCTTTCATCAGCCCTTGTTCAACTGCTTCCACTATCCTCCTCCCTTGTGTTTTTCTCTTCTCTTCAATCTCCAATCTCATTCTCTCAACCTGATAATGAAAATTAATGAAGAGACCGTTCAATCGATGTGAACCAACAAAAAAACAAAAAAAACTTAATACTTTGTAACAATCAAATGAAACTTACGTGACTAGAGATCAAACGATCGATATCGAAGTGATGTTGTTGAACGTTAGAAGACAAGTCTTGGCCAAGAAACATGAGATGATCGGTGGAAGTTTTGTGGGTTTGCATATTAGCCGGAGTATTCAAAACAACGGATTCTTCTCTGGAACGTTTTCTCGACGACACAGGACGAATGAAATCGACGTTGTTGTTGGCATTATTATCGCTGTTGAATGTGACCGAACTATCAACGGATTGTATCGTTGGTTTCATGGGTTGATGAACCAAACCACCAACTGGTGCGATGTTGTTGTATACTGGATTAAACAGAGAAGTTTGACATTCCATGGTGGGGTTAAACGTCGGAACGGTGCCGTATCTCCTCTGGGTGTTGTAAACTAAGCCGTTTGCTTCGATAGGATTAGGATGAATCATTTCTCTGTTAATAAAAGAATCACGAGTAACGTTAAGATATTGAAAAGAACAGAGGAAACAGAGGAAAACAAAAAGAAAAGGAAATATTTTTACCTGTTAGAAGAGAACAGAGTGTTTAGATGGTGAGCTTCAACGGCCATCTCTGTATTGATGTTTTGTTGACTATAAAAAAAAACTTGTTCAAAGCTCTCTATTTAATGGGTGATTCAGGGAAACGTGAATGCAACGGAAGATGGAAGAAGAAGAAGTTATGTGAAGAGGTTTTGAGAGAGAGGGGGCGAAACTAAACAAAATATCAAAGCAGAACCCCAACACACTCTTGTCTGCCAATTTATAGAGAGCAGAGAGGAAGATGTGATGTTTGTTTTTTTAATACTTTAATTGTATTTTGTTGTTTTCTTGATTCTTTTATTAGTTTTTTTCTTGTTTAAAGAAAACATTAAGCATGAGGAGGATTCTTCGGTTATCCGGCTGACCAGTGACCATTAAAGTAGTTGCCTTTTTCAGCGTTTCTTCATGAGATATAATAATAATAAAAACTTTTGACAAGGACAGCTGTAAAATCTTTGGTTCAGAATCACGGTCAAAATCGTAATATCTATATCTGCTCTTTTTTTTACTTTCTCTGGTTGTTTCTAGTTTTTTTTTTAATTTAGCTTTCAATTTTATCTTTTCTTTTTGGCCGAACTCTTCTCTCGTCTTTAATATTTACTGGTCAAACCTGACAACTAATAGGAGGATCTATTGGTAACAAAAATGTTTGGTGTAAGTAAGTTACTTTTGTTGAAAAATGTAAGTAAGTTACTTCCACCGTGTATGATTCATTGTATACATGCGTGAAATGCATTTACGACGAAATGTGTATATAAACGCCAAAACAAAAATAATGATACTACAATAGAGGTGGCTCATGTGACAAAAAAAAAGAGTTCTGAGTCTTGTGACTATCTTAAATTATTAATTGCCGTATCCTTTTCAAAAACGAACGAAAAAAATCATCACATAAATTAAGATCAAGAATATTAAAATTCAAAGACATGCCAATTAGGCAAATTTAACACTATCCTCTCTGAAGTGAATCGGTGTATTATTATTACTCTGCTTATCATTTAATTTGCTTCGCATGCATGAATTTTGAAATTTCAGAGGCTCTGAAATTTCTGAAACAGTTATTAATTGTTTAGGAAACGGAAAAAAAATATATACATATATCGAATTGAGTGGCTTATCCGTTGAGAGGAGGAGGAGGACAAATGCCCGTAAGATTCCAACGGGGCGAATCCGTAAAAAGAGCCACATAAGATAGAAACAACAGACGGTCGCTGACAATGCCACGTGTCAATACAGACAAAACCTAAAGTTGTGGGACATATGGTCCACGTGTGATTGGGTTGCCGGGATACGAGGGTCGCATGGCCACGTGTGTACTGCCAGCTTGGCACTATCCTCTTTTTTTTCTTATTTTTTTATTTATTTTTCAAATTAAAAAAATTGCAGCCGTTGAGAAAGGTACGGTGTACCCACCGCTGCTTCTTTACCTTTATTAAAGGTACGGTGTACCCACCGCTGTTTGAAACTAACAACGTGCCACGTGTCATACAAACCTCTTTTTCTTATTACGACTAGTGTCATTGCCAACATTAATTAATAGGATAAACAAGTTATACTAGTAGTCTTCTCTTTCGTTAGTTTTTGGCGTATACTCACAATCCTTAATAAAAATTAGATTGATGACGTTTTTATTTTTTTGTTCTTTAACTTCTTTTGTCAACTTTTATTTTGGTTTCTTATTTCATTTATGAATGTTTTTTTATCGGAAGGAAGTGTTTGCATTGTCCTATACTTCGTCTAGGTGGAGAATTGAATCGGTACCCATTCCGCCACAAAAAATTCGTTTCCCTCTATATGCTATGTAATTAATCGGATTAGGTTATAAAGATGTTCTTTTCTAGTTTTGTGATAATTTTTATTGTATCCGTCTAAATATATGCTATGTAATTAATCGGATTTTCCCTCTATATGCTATGTAATTAATCGGATTAGGTTATAAAGATGTTCTTTTCTAGTTTTGTGATAATTTTTATTGTATCCGTGTAAATATATTTAAGCTAGTGCATATTTAACTTTTAATCTGTCATAATTTATAGGAGATTACAGCTTTTGTCTTTGTTAATATCTAATGCATGTGTACACCTTGTTTCTTTGACGATTCAAAACTAATGTCGAATTATTACACTTTAAAGTTTAAATTATATTAGTCGGACACTATCATCATGTTTATATATAAAAAGCCACCGCCAGATAAACTAAGTTATCTTGGAAATGGTAGAGCACGAAGAGAGGCATAGAATCACGAGGTTAGCATAGCAAACGCATTAAGATGGGCATGCCTTTTGCATCATCTGCTTTTCAGACATTATCTCTACCATTATTTTAATGTTTAGTCGTATCAGGCATTTTCTTATTATTTGGGTCGATCTGACATCGTACAACTATTATTTCTTTATTTTCGCTGACAACTCAAAAATATTATTATTAAAATGATATAAATAAAATACAAGTTGCCCCTAATAGCAAACGTCAAGGCTCATTCCAAAATCTATTACTACTATTAAAGAGTCGTAAATAAGCAGTCGAGATATATTCTCCCGTGGGATTAAACTATAAATTTTGCATAACCAACGGAAAAATAAAAGATCATTTGTGATGGCAAAAAAAAAAAGATCATTTGAATGAGTCTCACGTCTGAACTACTTAATTTTAAGAACTTTGGGGCTACAAAAGTGGTCTAATGCTAACCACATGCTCATCATCATCTCATTTTTTTAAAGTTTAGATTAAGGTTCAAGTTTCTTTCTTCTGTTTAACCCTGAATATAAAACCTAAGAATGGCATTTTTGAGAAAATAGTGCAAAAGAATGAGACTTTTTAAAAATAAAATCTACAGTCTTTCTTAAATAATCGTAATTTTTTTTTTACAAACAACACCATATATTAAATTATCAGTGCTGATTCTCTTCGAGACAATCAAATAGGTACCGATGAATTTGCATGGAAAAAATAAAAACATCGTGCTTTTGCACATTTTGCAAGTTTATCAGCAGAGATATTATTCTCTCGAAGAATAAATCTAATATTGAAACTAGTAAATCTATCTCTGAAATGAATGAAATTCTTCAATTTTGATGAAAAAGTAGGTAAATCTTTAATATTATACGTCATAGTTAGGAAGTTTGAGCAATCCGTAGCAAAATGAGCTCTATCCAAATTCAAGACTACTAATCATTCTATAGCCTAAATAAGAATGTTTAACTCAGCATGGACTAATCATAACTTTATTTTATTTTCATGACAATGTACTTCCGTGCACATTTCAACGTATGGTTTGATTTCTTTAACTTTACCAGGAAGTGTGCCAGTAAGGAAATCATGAAAGAAAATATCAAATAGTACTGAAATTGATATTGGTTTTGCAAGAAGTAAAGAATATAAATGTAGGTGTGATGGTTTTGGCGTGCCTGCTTTTGAGGGCAAAGGCATGACTCCATTGAGTTGATAAAAGTAGTTTCTTTTCTTTTCTTTTCTTTTTCTTTAGTTGAACTTAAACAAAAAAGTCGTTGATCTATTATTTTCCGCACATCATCTCAACCGCTCACCATAATGAGAGAATCTCAATGTCACATAATCGTACCTCTAGTTTTGTATACTCCGTAACAAACTTTATTAGTATTCTTTTTTCTCGAGGGAATCTCGTTTTCATCATCCCTATATTCATAATTTATTTTGTAGTGTTTGTAAGGTCCTCCAACATATATATTCCCAATAGACGTAATATATGCCATACGTAGATGTATATATATATATATATATATTAAAGTAGAGAATATGGGCATTAATGCATATATGTATGGCAATATGGCACCATTCGCATGTTTAGATATCGATATACGTAAAATACGTGAAAGCATTGGCATCAGAAAAGTTGGTTGAGCAAAGAATTGGATACGGCTCGAGATGGCATCACATGTATTGGAAAAAGTGGAGAGATGTGTCATTACAATCCATAAACCTCAATAATGTGTGTCCACTTTTTAATACTTCCATATACCAAAACCAAACAGAGTTTTTACTCTCTACACATTATGAAGAATGGATTCATTTCACGAGTGTAGATTTCATAGTACATCGTTTAAAATCAAACAACCACTTAATATAATTGATAATCGTTTTTGTCAAAATATATTGTTACAGGAATTCAAAGATGGAATTTATGCGTTGTGTTAGTTTAATTTAGTGGGAGATTTTGGTGGAGAAGGGAGGTTGACATATATAGATCAATCGAGCCCATTGTCAACAACATTCAACATCTTATTACTTCTGTAGGAAACACACTAAACAATGACTTTAATCTCCACTCATCACAACTCCTATTTCTTATTACAACAACACTTCCTTTCTTTTTCCTTTTTGCCCTCGCTAGTCTCTTCTACCCATATTCTTTAACATAGTCCACGATATTTTTGACCGTTGCACTTGATTTCATGCACCCATGTGGACCCGCCTAATCTATCTGATAAAAGTGATAATTGAGTAGAGCAGCAAAAAACTCATGAATTTTTCAAGTCTTACACGTTACGTGGATCCAAGGCAATTTGTAGATCGAGACGGGGCCGTAATTATCGAGGACGCCTATATAACAATTACTATAACGTATAAAACAAAACAAAACAAAAGAAAGCTTCCCTCTATTATATGTTTACTCAGTACTCATCCTTTCACCTAATCCATCCCCTGATCCCATCCCCCACGTTAACGTTCTTCATATATAATTGGAATCAGATGCCACAACTAATCTCTCTTTCCATGTTTGATATGAATCGTATTATCCCCTGTCGATAGCTACAAATTGACTAAGTTGTCATATTTAATTTAATTAATTAAACTAGTGTGTTAATTAGCTGCCAAGATTGATTAGCATATGGTTGAAAGATATAAAAGTTTTGGGTGAAGATAAGGAATCACCTCACCTCACCCTCCCACCCACTACGCATATAAACAGAAAACAAGTGAAATCGATCAGGTCTTTCTCTTTTTCTCAATAAAATATGGATTTTGATTATATAGTATTCGAAACTGATTTTTTTTAAATGTGAGACCAAGAGAAGACGTGAATTCACTGTCAACTTTTAAGAGAATGCATGAAAATGTGTAGTTGAGAAAAAAAAGGGGTCGGCAAAAAAATGAATGGCTCGTCCCCTCCAATTCCATTACACCACATTTCTTCGTGGGGATTTTTTTTTATGTCAATATCTTTGAAGAAAAATAATTAGATGTTTTAGTAATTGAGTAGATGTGATATAACAAAACAAATTTGTCAGAATTGTAATGAACAGAAAAATAAATGGTACCCTCATGAAAGAAAAGGTGAGAGATATTAATAATAAAAATGTTGACAGGAAGGTAGATGTGCGGTTGTATTATTTGCAATGTCCCTCCCTTCCTCTATAATTACACAAACTTGTCCAATTCATCACACTTCCCCAACCAAACTTGTTTGCTTCGTATAATTTTTATATAAATTTATATATATGCAGGCAGAGACATGTGTGTGTCTGTCTAGGCTAGTAGCTACCTTCTTTTTTCATAAATCATATCGATTGATTCCATGGGATTATGACCTATGTGAGACTGTGACATTTGAGGTTTTTGGCCCTCTGTGTTATGTACTCATCATAGAATGCGACATTTTTTTTTTATATATGTATATGATTAATGATCAATGCCAATTTGGGAACTCTAGTAAGTATGCTTTTAGTGGTCCACCCCCATTTCAAGTCTTATCTTTTCGATAATTTCATATCTCTCATTTATTCCATTCTCAACAATCTTGCCTGGGAGTAATAATCCAACCAATCAATTTAGCTTGATCTTTTAACAAAATTTAAACACCACACATAATGATGATATTAGAGAACGAACATTCGGCTACGGAATTCGAAGTTGACTGCATGTTTATGGTTCTTCGAAATCGGCCCATTTATGATTTATTTTCTTCTACGATTTTGTGTCGAGCCAAGGGAGGCCCGATAATGAAATATAAGCCCATGACACGATATGTGTGTCAATTAAGAAAAGATTTCATAGGACCTTACAATATAAAATTCCAAACGATAATCATATATAAAAAAATTGATAATAGAACTAATCATATAATTATTCAATCATTAAGTTAGGGGAGAAACTACACACCAAAGGGTTTTAGGATTATAATTAGCTTATCCGCTTCTCAACGACGAACTAGAGAGTTTTCGAAACTGCCGCAAACTCTCCCCTTACCAGAGCGATCAATGACATCTCTCACCGGTCTCACCGTCGCCGGAGCTTTGCTTGCCGGAGATTTTCGATTACCAGCTTTATCCTCTCTAGTACCTAGAAAGACTTCTTCTTCATTGTCATTACCGCTACCATACAATTGCTGTTGGCGAGGCAAAACTTTGACGTGTCTGAGTAACTCACGGAGATTTGCTGTGGGGAAGGAAGCTGAAGATGGGTTTCTCTCGGTACAGTCAAATCCTAACCTCTGTTTCGTTTTTTGTATTGCAATTTCCCCCTTTGTTAGTTGTATGAAGTGATTTGGTGTGAACTACTTACTAATTTGAAATCAAGGTTTGTTTGTTTGCTAACAAATTCGAGAAAAGATTGGAACTTTTATTGCTGTAGTTTCAAAGTTTCAACCTTTTCATATTCTTAGAATTTGCTGCAAGTGCTTAGTTCCTTTGACTACTTATGGATATCTGAGCTGAGTTGTCTTTGGTTTGACTATGTTAACACTTGGAAAGATGAGTATATAAACATTATCTTGTGCAGAATATAAGTGAAGATACCGATGAGATGTTCGACGACTTGTTCAATAAATATGGCAAGGTTGTTTTCAAGAGCAACGATGTTAAGTCCCCAACAGCTGAGGTTGATGATGACGCTGAAAGTTTAGCTTGTAAGCCACAAAGCCTTATTTTCATTTGCAGTATACTTCTGGCTTACTTGGCTTTAGCAATTGAAAGAATGTGAAAAATATTCATATTGATGTTGTTGTTATCCATTTGCTGCAGTTGCTGTTGAATTGGCTAAAGTTGCGAGTGATGTGAAAGCTGGAGACATTAAGGTTCTCTTTGTGAAGCCTCTTGTCTACTGGACTCGGTTTTTCATCATCGCTACTGCGTTTTCTCGCCCTCAAATCGATGCAATTGGGTAGACAACTGTTTGGATTTATTGAACATTGTTGCAAAAAACATCATAAACTGACTTTCTCGTTATGAACCGCGGATGAATGCAGATCGAGGATGAGAGACCTGGCTGAGCAGAAGTACGGTAAAGTTGCTAATGGAGATGCAAAGCCTAATTCATGGACATTGTTAGATTTTGGTGAATTTCTTCTTGCATTCATGTCCCTGCCTCTACTCGATATGTCATGTGGGGTGGAAAACCTGACAGTGTTATGTTGATTGATATGTTTTCAGGTGATGTGGTGATCCATTTATTCTTACCTCCACAAAGGACATTCTACAACTTGGAAGACTTTTATGGGAATGCAATGCAAATTGAACTTCCCTTTGAGGATCAGTTACCACCAAGGAATTGATGATGCACTCTCTGTTCCAAAAAGCAAAAGAGAAAAAAGTAAACAGTTTTGGAAGGAGAAATTTGTTGATTCTCTTTACGGCTCTCCATGAGGTATGACACAAGAAGGCTGTGAGATTTCATTTTGTTTGTCCACGCAATGCTCTGATGCGTGAGGGGTTGATGAATTTTGCTGGCTAAGATGGTCCAACAACAGTCTGGAGATCTCGGACATGCTTTAATTTGTTTGTTGGATAGAGTTAGACAAAACTGCGTTTGTAGCTTTATGTAATGTATGCTTTAGGATGATTCGTCATGTTATGGAATACACACTGACCAAGACTCTTAAGCTAATTTGCTTTTCACAGCAACAAGATTCCTGTATTTAGATTAATTTTCGTTCGATAACCAATCAAAGTAACTCAATCTTATCCATCAAAATCACTGAATAATAATACCACATGAGATGATTTTTGTGCATAGATGAGAATCTCGGTACATGCTATACTTGTATATCATACAAAAACACAATGTACAATGAGTCAAATAATAAAAAGAGTAATTCACATAGCTGTATCTCGTCTTGCTGTTCCCTAGCTCATACATAGCGTGTGCAACCACTGACACTGAAACCTGATCTGAACAATTAAGGAACACAAGAGACCAAAACTGGAACTCTCATTGTCTCATCTCCTGCAATCAAAATATATGAACTGGTAACCTCGGAATTAAGTTTCAGTGGAAGGACCACGAGTTATTGGGTGAAAGAATGGTTACAGTTAGTCACATGTTGGTTCCCCTGAGCGGTTTCAGAGAGACCGAGCTCCATGTCATGTGTTTCAGACCATCCTGGTTCATATGTCTCTAGGAAACCGATTTTAGCTTTATTGGGGAGGTCGTGAGGATGAACAAATGGAACTCCGTGCGGCCACCCAATCTCCCTTTTTATATCCGCACAAGGGCTGTTCATTACATTGTGGTTGTTCTCGCACTCCTTGAGGTTGCAGAATCTGAGCTTGATTCCTTTTTTGTCTGCAATCTCCTGAACTCGTTCCTTCAGAACTCTCTGCGCTTCTAATCTCAGCCGCTTTGACGGTGGTAGTGGTTTGCATCTGGAATCGCTCTTCCTCCGCTTTTTCAGCTGTTTCATTGACCCTGTACCATAAGGAAGGACCTACTGTTGATCAAAACTTCTAACAAAGGAGTAACTTGACATCACATGAACTATGAACAACGACTCTCTTCAATCTGAATCCTTCTAAAAAGCTATGAAAGAACAAAGATGGAAATTAAGATGTAAGATATAAAAGGTAAACTCTTATACCATCCTGGGATTGAGGGACGCTGAAGCTTTGCAAAGTCTGTCTGTTAAAGAGCTCATCATTTGAGTGAGGTCTCTGCATGAAGTCATCAACTGAAACAGGGAGCTGAAACTGAGCTTCAACACCATGACCTGCAGCTCTCATCTCAGAGCAACTCAGATTGGTCATTGATTTTGGCATGAGTTTGAAGGCCAAGGAGAACCTCCCTTCTATACTTCCTTGCATACTGTTTAAATCGGTTCTGTGAACTGCTGGACTCACATATCCTGCTGTAGCCTGGTAAAGAGCTAGCCCCGGGTATACAACAGCCTCTTGAGGACCAAGATCCATATCAACTAAAATCCATTGCCCATGCATGTCCCTGATGTGCAACCCTGCCTTATCTGATTTCACAAACGAGATCAGACTCTTGTCAAGTTGGTGATCATGGTCTGAATACAGGATAAGCTGCTCGTCTTCTGTTAAGTTATGGTGCTGTGCTCCATGAAATGACGGCCTAGCATAACAGCAAACAGACAACACAGAGGACGATATCTCATTACTCCTCAAAGGAACATTATCAAGAATCTCAGTAAAAGGACAGCTTCTCAAGTTCAAATAGAAACCAATGGCATCAAGAACTACACGAGCAGCTTTGCCTAGTAAAGCAAAGATATCAGGCAAACCAGATGGAGGGAACTCCATAGAATTGGTTGGCTCAGTGGGACTCAAACCGGGTCTGTACTCGTAACTCTCTTGCCACGACTGAGGATCTGCATAGTAGCCAGAGGTCTTGCACCAATCACTTGAATCATTTGTGTGGATCATATTATTATTAGCGGCTGGATATGAATCTCTCTGATGAAAATAGAGCCGAGCAGAATCAAGACCAGATCTAAGGAGAGCTCCATCGCTAGTTGGAAACTGGATGATGGCTGCAGAGTACTGAGCCAGAGATTGAGATAATGTAGTCACGGCCAACTTGTAAGAATCAGAAGGTAAACCTTCACTAGGAGCTAAATCACAAACCTTGACACGACCCAATGTAGGCATTCCATTTCCTGCCATCAAACTAATTCAGAGAAAACACCTAAAAAAACACAATCAGCCAATTTGGCAACAACAAGCTTTTACAGGAGGTTGAACATTGCTGAAGATGATGGAGAAAGCAGAAGGGGGCATTCGATAGCTTCTGAAATCTTAAAAGCGAGACACAGAAACGATTGCAATGATTGAAGCAACGGAATGAAATCAGAACCCTCTTTGATACCCCAAACAAAAAAAAAAACTGAAACTTTCAATCACGACACGAGAAGTAAAAGAGAAACCCTAGAGTCGAATCAAAGAGAAGAGAAGCAATCGAAGCGAATCTCTGCAAGAAGTAAAAGATGACCGTTTCCTAACAGACCAGACCAAGGTATTTCCTTTAGGACAAGAAGATTAACCAATCTGTCTCTGTGCGTTTTTTTTTTTAAAGCTCAAAGCTTTCATGAATCTGCGATTGTTCTTCAATTTCAAAAGCTATCTATTGGATATGTTTTTTTTTTCATACATAATGACGCAATTGTTCTTTCAACTTTTTCATAACGTGTTCACTTTGGGACATAAATGATACAATGAATACTGAGAAATGGGATCGGACAAAACACAAGTAACGAGAATGGTAACAAAATCCAACTGAAGGTGGACAACATTGTGTAGTCCTGAAGAACAGGAAGCACATTCATATCCATGTCTCTCCCCATACCCTAAAAACGAAACTCAACAAGTCTTTTAAGACAAGGAAACAAAAATCAGACAAGTATTTCAAAATGTATGTGTCATCACAGAGGGCTGAATACTAAATTCAAGCAAGACATGGTTGTTGGAATTAAGAAGCATTTAGTACGAGATCCCATACAGAAACCATTGAGCAACGGTCGGGGCATTAAGAATATGGGGTACCAAAGGACAAAACTTAACTCCAAGAAATCAAATCAATCTTGTACGTATCAGCCTAGCAGGCCACTTAGCACTATGTAAAGCTGAGACAAGGACGAAAGTTAGAATGGGAAAGGCAGCAGAGCTAGTCTGTTCTACATAATAATAGATCACAACAGCAGAGCTGCTAATTTGCAAGAAGACAAACATAACAAATGAAAGAAAAGATACAGAAATATTTGTCAAAGAAGAAGGGAATTAAGCAACCCAAGGACAGAAACAATGATGAGAGACAGATTAAATTAAATAAAAGATACATATTGTTCAAAGATGATGAAAAAAGTAAAAGTGCAAGAAGAAGATTATGATAGTGTGAGGATTGTGAAATAATGAACTATTTAAGTAGCACAGAACTTGGGACATAAGGGCACACAAGTGGTTCAAGATCTTTGTTTGGAGATTCTCCAAGATCCACTTCTTTCAAGGAGGATCCATCCTCTCCAATAATGTAAGGTGTATTGCGCCTCCGCCTTAGGTCTTTGCTTTTATCGAAAATCACAGCGACTTTCTTGTCCTCATCAATGAAGAAAGTTGGACCACAATAGCTAAACATAAACTGAATGGGTGCGGTGAGTGTTCTCATATCCGCTGATAAGAAAAGCTTGGTGCCCCACGAGACCGTGTTGGGCTCAACCTTAGTTGTAACCCAGATCTCTATCTGTAATGTATCCACACGCTGAAATAACACGGCAAGCTGGTCATCTCTCGCATTAGATAGACTGACAGTATCTTCAGCACCCCACATAAAGGGCAGAGGCAAGCGCGGGCCAAATGCCTCACTTGTGAAATCAAAACAGAGTAAGAAACAAGGGTCTCCTCCTTGGCTAGGAGGGGTTTCTGAATTCCTGGGTTGAGAAAACCAATATGTATTCCCCTTGAGAGCGACACCATGGCTATAAGAATATATGAACCAATCTGGAGTGAAATCAAGAACCCTCCATGAAGAGGATGAGTTAAAGTCGTAGATTTTTAACTCAACAACTTTTGGTTCGGCATAATCTACCATAGCAAAACTCAAGATTCTGTAGGATTTGGCGATGCTGCTACTGCTGTTGTTGTATCCGAGGGCATACGAATATGCGTTTATGTAAGGAGAATTATCTGTGGTCGGGGGGAACCACCGGGGTTGCCCACAATACGGGTTAAAAGCCAAGACCCTAGGGTTGTCTTTCATGATGCATAACAATAAACCGTCGCAGTGAATGACTTGACTTACATAGATTTGATCTGAAGCGTCGGGGGTAACAAGTGTACCTTGACGTTTCATGCATAATAATTCACCCTCAAAATTTACGCTCATCAAATCAACCTTATAATCAATCATCGTGACCACCATAAACTCCTTTTCCTTTGTTGCTAGTTTGGCTTGAACACCGAGGTGCTTCTTTTTAAAGCTCCTACTTCTGGACAATGTGTTCCACTTTTTGCAAGTAGACCGGACTCTTCTCATAGATGTCACCGGAACTTTAGAGAGCACCTCCTCTGCCTAATCCCTCGGAAGATCCGAAAAATCCTTTGGGAGATTGGTGGACATTGATGAGGATCGATGTAACCTTCCCTTTTCCTCTATCAAGTTTACAGATTTTCTCCCTTCCGCCTCTGGCTTGAGATGCATACATGTCCAATTTAGGGCTGGCTGCAAGTTCAATTTATTAGGATAAAACGGTTCGGTTTTCCGGTTTTTGAAAAATCCGACCGAAATTACCCGAAATAATATTCGGTTCGATTCATGTATCACATATTATCTATACTATATTAACATTTTTTGAATTCTACTTTTTATTTTCTAATATCTCTCTTACCGACTGGGCATTCGGATAACCCGTTCCGGTTCGGATATTATCCATTCGGGATCGGATAAACGGGTTTAGAAAAATAGAACTCATTGGATATTTTTAGATAAATGGGTTCGGTTCAGTTTGGGTACTATCGGGTTCGGGTCGGCACCTGAACTACCGGATACCCGAAAAAAAATTTCTAAAATTAATTAAATTTACCTAAATTTTGATTTATTTGACAAATTATTTTAGATATTTTGATTATTTTTGATATTTAGATATAAAACTAAATGAAATATTCAAAACTATGATTAATTGCATTATATTAATACTAAATATTATAAATATATTTATAGGTTCGGGTTTGATGGGTACCCAAACGGGTACCAGATATTATCCGATCCTAACCCGAACCCACGGGTATTAGAAAATAAAACCTAGTAGATTTTATAAACAAACCCGTACCCAACCCGAACCCGGTTTTCGGGTCGGATTCCGGATTGGGTATTCGGGTATGGTTTTTATACTCAGGCCTAGTATTCTTACCTAAAAAACCTCTCTTAAATCCCTTAGCCCTCTTTGAATCTTTTAGCTACTTAATCTTTGAAGTGATGAGCTTCCCTTAAGCCTCATCTCCCTATTTATACTAATAGGTCTTAGCCATACAAACATGCTAATTAAGTAAAATAGGAATTGTGAATTTCCTTTTTTCTTTATGGAATAGGAAATTGACAATCTTTGTGACGTTTCATTTTATCTTCATAAAAAGGAAAGAGTCTTCATGCTTCCACCGCCATAAGAGATTCCATTCTACACTTGTTGTTTTCGCTTATGTTTAGTTATGTTGTACCATCTCCTGAACTACTTCAGTCTTAGTACACCACCTTTCTAGACAGGGTAGTTTCACTACGTACATAAGGTACACTACTTCAGTCTTACTCCTTTACATGCACACTACTTTCCCTCTATCATGATGAGAACACAAGTGTAGAATGAGATTGAATGTTATTCTGAATTTTGCATTGAAAAGTGACAAAGATGAAAGCCAAAAAAACATATAAAACAGACGCAGCTCGGGTGACAGCAAAAAACAAGAACGCTAAAAGATCAAGCTTCACATGTGTTTTTGGGGAGAATAAATTGACTGATACAATAACGAAAATTGTAAAACAAAAAAATCTTGGATTATAATCTTTACTAAGCTGTGGAAGATAGCAATTTGTTTAGAAAACACAAACTGCAATATTTCGTTAATCAATGGTGCCTCGTTGTTCGGTTGCATTACATGAAGTAGACAACACAAAGGGGTATATTGACAACATATCCAATCTAAATCTCCAATGGATGTTGTGGGCAGAGAGAGCAGGACCAATCTTCAAAGTTGGTTAGCTTTTTTAAAAATCTATTCGGCGGGTCTCATTCTTTCCATGGTCACTTGAGTGCGTCTGCGTTTAGCTCCATCGTCTCCTAAACGCAGTCCAACACATAAATCCCCATCGCAGCCACCACCATTCGTAAGGCTGACAACAATATCCTCCCTAGCAGCCTCAGGCCAAGCAGAAGCGGAACATTGACCGCTGAAGGTCGGCATGAACTGGTGTTCCACACTCGGAGTACCTCCTTTTGTTTCTATTCTCTCTTCAAGATCAATATGTTGAACTTGAAGAGGTCCTAATGATGCTTCTAACTTCTCTTCTGGGCTTCTCTTCTCTTTCTTGAGATTCACATACGGAGGTGATGAGTCTGAAACCATTGAGCTCATCCCCGTTGTTGAGGCTGCTCGTTGTTCCCGCACAGCCGCTGAACAAATACAACAACAAGAAGCAGCAACAATTCGGTTCTTTTATATGCTCAAGTCCTTGAAAAAGTAAAAGAAAAGGATCAAGGAATCATTACCCTTTAACCCTTCATCGGTGGTGATGAGATCAAGCTGTAGATGTGTAAGAAGCCTTCCCAGATCTACACCAGTGGTCCAGCTCTCTGGACACTCCCCTACCTTCAGTTTCAGCCTCCCACGGCTTCCAGTGCCTCCCCATATGATCCCAATGGGCCTTGCGATCTCCTCTCCTTTCATCACTATGAGACTTCCACTGTCTCCCTCAAGGTCAAACGGACTGCGATGGTTCTCCCCAACAACAAGAAAATCAGTGAGGAAGCAGACTCCTTTCTCATCATTGTACTCCAGTGCGTAAGCCAGCACTGTTCCTGTAGTCAAGCCAGAGCTTCTCCCGACTTTCACCACCTGTTTGCCCACTAAACTTCCAACTGGAGACTGCAGCTCTATGGCTTTGACCTCTCCAATCTCTCCAACTCCACCTTTGACAGATGTCGTTACTCGTGACAAGTCATAGTCGTCTGCAAAGGGGATGAATGCACCGTCTGCTCTCACAAATGTCTCTGCAAAATAAGGTAAAGTTATTGCGGGAGGTTGCTGCTTCTTTGATGCTAAAACTCAAAACCTATGATGTTTCTAAACCTGGATTGGTGCCAGCAAAAATGCCAAACCAGAGATCGTCTGTGATGAAGGAAGTAGCTCTCTCGACTGCTCCAAGGTAGACACCAGGGCCGAGGGCTGGAGGGAGAGGATGAAACATCTTCTGGCTCGGGTAGTCTAAGTTAACAGCAACATGGCGGTTAGTCACAAATCCAACTTGTCTACCCCCGGTTTGACTCCTCACTATTGCCCCGAGAGTCCCACAAGTCTCCTGGCTTGCCACCTGATTGAGGTTAGCAGCAAGACAATACAAAGTTATCGACTTTGCAATCGTTTCCACAACACCAGATTAAAATGAGTGAGTGATTGTACCTGAGAGCCTGAACCAATGAAAGGATCAGACCCTTGGAGATGATCAACAATGTCAGTGGTAAATGTCTGTTTAGGAGTGGGCTGATGATCAGGTTCTCCAAAATAAGAAAACTCCACCACATCCACATCACACCATATCCCTCCTGCTCCCTGATTCAAACCCCAAACTCACACATTCACAAATCACACAACTTCCATTCCAATACCATCAAAACTTTTGAATTCAATGTTGTACCTCAAGAGCAGTAGGAAGACACTGAAGAGGACTTAGCCATTGCTTATGCACTTTCCGAGACACAAACACAATAATCGCAGGGATATCAGTAAGAACCCCTCTCCGGATCCTAAACCCTATAGCAGTTCCAAGACTGTAACAACGCAAGATTTTACTGTGGAAGGCTCTAATAGTCATAAGCTCAAGCAAAGTGGTGGCTCGTGGCCCTTTAGGCTCTGTAGAGGCAGGTAAAGGAGAAACCTCATCCTCATCATCATCATCCTCCTCCTTCTGCAAGTTTGAGAAATAGTTAGCTCTTTCCTCCGCAGCGTTGCTCAGCCTGCTTGAAGTCGGCCAAGAGAAGTAAGACGCCGCCGTGAACTCGCAGTGTTGACCGGTTGACCCATACTGATGCATTCTAAACACCGGAGTAATCACAAAAAAAAAATCACGCCTTTTTTGTATTCCGGTTAATGGGTAATCACATCTACACAAGTAATCAAAAGAAACTAAGGAAGACTAGTTCCAAAACAATTGATCCGAGAGACGAACACTAAGACTACCACATACACATACTGACCGGAGAAAAAGATGGTTTCTTGAATTCTCACGATAAGTTACTCAATACCCCAAACTCTGTTTCGAAGGATGTGCGATGATGTCTATGCAACTGCGGAAATCGTAGTTGAAGCAGTAAACGAACCGCGGCCATAAGTCGTCTCTCGTTTAGTTCAATGGCACATGAAAAGAGTAAAGTTAAAGAGCTTTTCTATTTTTTAAGCTTACAAATTTTTTTTAAAAAAAACAAAACTTCTATCTTTTGGGTAAAGATTTCGAAAGTTTGCAACTTTTTCTTTGTGGGAACTTAAAAAGTAAAGCGCTTTTGTTTTGGTTGTGATTTAATTATGGGTTAGTGCTTTCATGTCAGAAACCTTAAAGATTTTCTGGTTCTGATTTAGACATCTTGTTTAGGCAACTTTGTGTTTCATTTAGCTTTGAACCTCATTTTGGCACACTATACAGAAAGCATTGTATACTTATTGATTTCTTTGCACTTATATAACATGTAACCCAAGAAGACAAATCTGTCTGAGTAATTAAGAATAGACTGAAGAAATAGTGAAGAGAAAGGCTTAGTGACAAGGAAATCTGGACAAGGCTCACCTCGGTACTCTTACGAAGTACATTTTCTACCGACTCGGACTCACTCCTATTACTCCTCACAGATGCATCTCTTGGCAAGAACACTCTATTTCTACTACGGTATAGTTTTCAAGTTGCGGTTCACTCCCTTTGGAGGGAGCAGAATAGAAGACGTCATGGGGAATCACCGACCCCACCCTCTCTGCTCACCAAACAACTTGATCGACAAGTCCGGGATCGCCTGCTCTCTATTCAAGGCAACGATCTTCTACTAGTCTGGCTCGCTTCAAGATGAAGACAAGCACTCACAATACTATTAGTTTCTTTTAACACAAATCTTTTTAAACTTTTTTGAATCACAGATTTCATATACAAACGCTGCACTCTGTTGTAAACAAGTATTTTTTCGAATAAATTTTATATTTTATTCAAAAAAAAAAAAAAAAAAAGCTTAGTGATAAGTTCGTTATCAAAATCTTTATTGTTTTGGAAACTTGCCAAAGTAATGGTTTTATTGGTTTGTACGACGAGTATGTGCCATAATTTGGATATATGACGCACAGAAAAAACGTATAAACAACACACTTTGGTAAGATGTCTTGTTATTTCACCAACAGAAGTCACTAACCTGTCACCTGTTGGTAAAACTTTACATTTCAGGGGCAAAAAACAAGGATTTAAAGTTTAATACGAAAACGATAAGCAAGTGAAACCTCCAAATCAAGGTGAGAGATAGAGATGGGCAAAGTCATCTAGAGACTCCAATATGTGACTCTGGTCTCCGTTTTCGAGCATCCACAGAAGATGGTCGAACAAAACGACCTCACATTTCACAGTGATTATACAACTTCCATCTTCATTATCGTCTTCTTCATATCTCTGTTGCTTCTCTACGAGAGCGTTGAGCAGAGGGTGCTTCAGGTGTTGCTTACTGATCAAGTAAGGTTTCTCCGTACGTCCAACCAACACTGTCTGGTACAAGGACGGTGTAGGGCCTTGGTCGACGTCATGGAGATGGTCTTGGTTATCTCTCCTGGCCGATTGGGATCTGAGACTTGTGTAAGAAAATGAACGTCCCAATTGTGTGGAAACGCTCTTGCATCTCCTTAGCATCATCATCAACTTCATCTTCTTCATCATTGTATCTATTAGAGCTCTCCTTTCTCTCTCCCTCTCTTTTTATTTTGCTGTTTCAAGAAGATACTTGAAACATACTCAGAAAGAGAGAAAGGAGTATTAAAAGAGGAGCGAGAGAAGGTTAGGTGCTACGTCTCTCAATTCTTAACCATTTGATTTATAATGAGGGTTTGCGACTAATTTTCTTCACTCAAGTCATCATAAGCTTGAAGATTACTTTTCCCGTTCAGGTACATGTACATGTACATCCAAATATTATCATTGTCATTATCATTTCCGTACGTTTTTCATCTTATCCATCAAAGTATATACTTGCATCCAAAGAAATTGCATGTGTTGGCATTGCAATTTAGAGAGAACGTGTCAAGCAAAGAGAAACGAAGAACAAGATATAAAGCCAGCACGAAACTCCGGAAAGGGACACGTCGAACCTGTCTCTCCTTATATACGACATCTCGTCTCATGTGTCTACTCGTGATCCCTTAACACCTAAAAATGGCAAAGAACAAAGACGACATCGAGTACGCAACGGCTCAAACAAAGCTATCGGAAGACGAACCAATTCGTGTAAGCTACAAACACGGTACACCATTAGAGGGAGGCAAGATTGCAGAGTCCGAGCCTGTAGAGCTGTTCTCAAGTGCTCAAAGGATCGAACAGGGAAAAGATCAGTCAGTCACTGGCGGCCAAACACAGATGCAACGTGACGTCAAAGATGTCCCCGGAACACGAACAGATGATAGTCGCCGTTGAACTAACAGTGTAGTTATATGGGTTTGTTATGTTCGATATCTTTAGACATATACTGTTCTCTAAATAAAACAGACTTAAGCATGTTCTTAAAGTTAATGATAACTTGAACCTCTACTAACCTCAAATAAACACATAAGTAGACTTAAACGTTTGACAAAAAAAAAAAAGTAGACTTAAACTTATCGAATTACTCGGAAACAAAACTCTGTTTAGCCAGCACTGCACCTAGTATATAAAGGAATGAACCAAGTAATGAATACAGGGACTGGGATAGTTCAAAAGCTTAAAGGCAAAAGATCACAAAAGGTTCAAAATACTGATTCAATAAACTGCTGCTTAAAAGTCAAGAAACTAGATAAGGTAGCATTACATAATAGAGATAGATTTAGAGACAAGTCCTTGATTGAACTACTTAGATCGCTGTCTCATCTTTCGGCGCTTCCTCTTTAGTCTCCTCATACGCTTCTTCTTCCACTGTCCACAAAAATGTTCAATAACAATTAATACAGTATTAACCAGAAGCAGTGACAGTATCATCAAGACTAGGAATTACTAATAATGATCAAAAGCTTGAACAAAATTGTATGAACAATACATAACCAAGTTGATACTATGGGAAGATTATCACTTATCTAAGTAGATCACATTGAAATCGATAAGCAAAGCAAAAAAACCAGAGATTACCAATTTATTTCAAACCTAATTTTGCATCTAACAACTCAGTAGACAATTCAATAACGTAGCAAGTTAGATTTGCTCTAAATATGTAAAAGAACCAATTCAATAGAGAGTAAAAAAATGACAATGAGATCTATAGAGCAGCAATAGAATACAAAGAAACAATCTGTAAATCCAAGAATCTAAGAAACATCACAGAGGAAATGATCATACCTTGGCTCTCATCTTGCAATCGTCGTTTCGTTCGCCGTCTTTCTCTCCACTTTACGGAAGAGAAGAGTCTCCAAATATATAGCTAGGGTTTTCCACTTACTCAAAATCTGATAAGCCCGTGATATTTTTAAATGGGCCTTAAGTTTTTAGGCCCATGTAACGGACTTGAGATTATTGGATTTTAATTTAGTAAAAGAGATGTTTGACAAAAAAAAAAAAAAAAAAAAAATTAGTAAAAGAGATTAGAGAAAAAGAACAAAGAAGAAGAAAAAGTACGTAGATGTATGTGTATAGTACAGCTAGATTGTGAGAGAGAATAAGACAAGAGAAAACAAAAGTGCTGCTTCTTCTTCTTACCCATCAACACATACTTCCAATTTTGACTTTAACAGTGATGTAACTCATATATGTCCTCATTATTGCCATTGTTGTAATCGCACATATAGTATGTACATATATACATACTTGATTTTTGTATGTTTGCTGCTTTCTGTGCTCTTTTATTATAAAAGTAAGTAAAATAGTACTATTAAATTATACTTATGTCGCATTTGGTTCACTGTAACGAACAGCTAAGAACACAGCTCAAGCTGCCCTCTCTTTTTTCTGCAGCCAATATATGAATGTCCCCTTGTTCCATTCACATTTACCTTCACTTAATGCCAATTCAACTATAGAAGAGAAAAGAGAGAGGAGAGAGAATGAGAGAGATGTTCCATGCTCATAAGTCATAACACATAAGTAAGTACTATATAATATGGTCAAACGAGAGGGACTACCACCAACATGATTTATTGCAATGGTATTATTACCATTTTCTGCATTATAGCATCCTTGCTGTGTCTTTTATCACACTCATACTATAGCAATTGTTGCCAAATTCGGAATTTAGGATAAGGACGTGCATTGTATCAATTCGTATAGAGTGGGTGTTGTCGTCACGAGCGTTATTAATGTATATAACATAAGGTTCAATTACGTGCGTACAATATTTTCAATTCTGTTTGCATAATTATGATTTATATATATATATATATATATATATATATATATATATATTACAAAGTTACGTACAATGTTTACGATTTTTTCTACAATCGGATTCACAGTTCTAATAAATATGCTTTTTTGTATTAAATCACACATGCAACAAAATCCGAGAGTTTAAAGTTTCATGATTGAACAAGCCTAGCATTAACAACAAGACGTGGCTATAGGGTTTTTAAAATTAGATTTATCTATGGATTAGTCTTTGTCCTATGAAAAGTGAAAACTATGACATGTTAATAATGTCCATTTGACGTACTAAACTCGGTTATCTATTCCTAACTAAGTTCTCCTTTCTTGTCGGCCTTTCCTGCTTAGGCCACTTGTCGTGGCTCGTTATCCCGGTATAAACAATAAATATAGATGTAGAAAATATATATAGAAAAGAAAGAGCAAAGAGACATATGAATAAAAGCATCATGAGAATCAAATAAGAGATAGAGAATCTATCAGAGGGCGCAAGACTGGGAAGTATCACGTTCTCTTCTTCATTTTCCCCACCTCTTACTCTTAACTTTTCTATCCTTATAAGTTATATTATTTTACTTTTGTTTGTTAAATATATTATTTATTGTTCAAAAAGTGTTTTACCACTATTTTTTTCTTCACATTTGTCTCAGGATTCAAATGAATCAGCTAGTATATTTGTTCTAGTTGATTTTAAAATCTATATGTTCTACTAGAATGTCTTATTGATCGAGTAATCAGGATTATTATGGATTTTGCCACTTTTCACTCCAATTATTTTGAATCTGTCATTTTTCAAATATTATAGATTTGCCACTTTTAATCACTTTAAAATCTACATTTGTGGAATTTTATTTTATTAAAAACATACTTAATAACAAATACTAAACCCTACAAAAAAATGAACCAGAAAAACCCAAATATAATGTGTAAATTGTGTTTAAAAATCTTGAAAAATGACAAATCCATAAGATTTTAGTTAGAATGGCAAAATCCATAAATGCCAATTAAAAAAGTGTATTTTCATAATTAACTCTCGAGTAATCCCAAAAATGCTAGAAGCTAACAAGAACCACATATGAAATAGGTTTAGTAAATTTAGTTACAGCACATATATATATATATAGAAAAAAAAGTTCCTACTTCTGTCGGGTTTTTTTAGGCTTTATATTTTAAGTTGTATCGACGATTCATTCGTTCTAATTTTATTTTACTTTTATGTTTACAAGTTTATTGAATTCTCTAAATACATAACAACAATATATTTATGTAAGTAACCTATAAAAAAATTCTAGAAAATCGATCAGTGTTACTTTTTAACTCGTTGAAGGCATAAATATCTAGCCAATTCAATTATTCTACACCATTTGGATTGAAGGCGACTCGTGAGAGAAAACATCCCTTGAAATTGGTGAGTAAATTGTAGTAATATGTGGTTGAAAAACTTTAACAAAAAAAAATAAAAATTAAATATGTGGTTCAGTGATTGAAAAAACAAAAATGTAGTAATCAGTGTCTAACACTGTTTTTATATGTTGTACGTCCCAAATCCAAATAATTGGCAAGAGGACGATGGGTCCTCATAAATTCAAGACCGGTCAAAAAGACCATCGCAGATTTTGTTTTTGGACTCTGTTTTGTTTTATAGCATACTGAAAACTAAATCAAGAACTTAACAAAATAATAAATACAGCAAATTGCATGCTTTAGCTATGTAATCTTTTATCATTATCTTTTATGTTTACAATCTCGGTTGAAAGTTTGAATCAAAATCTTTCTAAAGACATTTCTGCATATGAAGTAATTATTACTAGACTTGGTATATACTTATATGGTTAGTTTGTCACCAACCAATAACAAAACTTGACACAAATTTATGAGTATTTTATCTTTTGAAATACTGACACTGAATGGTGCATCAAACAAAACAACTCTAAAAACTTACATGTCATATAAATTTGAGGTTATTTATATTGATTAGAAAATGTTTCCATGATTGTGCAAAAAAACTCTTTATAGGATGTAAAAAACAAAAACCCTTTAAACATATCATAGGTAAAAAAAAGTTTGAGAAATATAACTTGTTGTCGATGTATTAGTTTAGCCAACAAATGATAAACTTGAACTTGTTCTTTTATGTGATGTGTGTGTCAATACTGTAAATGTATTATTGTGGTCACTAAATTGAGGTGAGGACGAAGGAATAATCCAACGGACGGGATTGAAAACACAGTGTTCGAGAACGACCAGCAACTTTTATTTGTGATGTAGTCTTTCTATTTATTTATGCATGTACGTAAATATTTTGAAAAGATAAATTATTGGAGCCAACTTCATTTTACTCGAGAAAATTACTGACATCCTTCTTCACGCTTTGCATCATCCACCATTTTACCCTTCAGTTTGTTTTAAATATTGGTTTCTTCTTTTTGGTTTAAAATTTAAATTTTGAGTCTAATATATGTTTGGTTGAAAAAAAAAAAAAAAAATTTAAGATTTCATAACTTTAACCAGAAATACAATAAGTAAATAGCGATCTTTAGATGGGAGATCAACAAGTAGTAGTAATTCTTGATCTGAGCCAACATGATAAAGCTGTCTCTTTATCCTTAACTTATTACACTAATTAAGTTGACACTGATTAAAATAATAAAACCGGTGTAGTAGATGAACTAACTAAGCCAGTAAGACGATACGGAGAGGATTTGCAATTTGGATAGTGTCTCTCTAACATGCAAAATCATTACTTATTTAATTTGTGTATACTAACAAAAGAGGAACAAAAGCTGTCGCTCCCCTAAGTGTAAATTACAAAATTAATTTGATGATAAAGTACACTGTGCTAATGAGTCAAAAACTTGTTTATATTATCTAAGCATGTGGTTAATATCTTTCGGAATCGATCTCTGAACATGGGAAGCACTTCTCACTCTCGCTACAGTAATTAATGTGACTGACTCACTTTGGGTATCGAACAACCCGCTCTACGTAGAAGAACCTCAACATCCAAAACAATAAAAATTCAAATACTTCACCTTATTTACATTCTGACCCCAAATCTAATCTCATCTAACGAAACAGCCCCCAAAAAAAAACTAATAAAGCCGGTACAATTAGAACTCGGTTCGGTTCTTACAGTTCACTAGTCGGTTCAAGTCTGGTTCGATTTGTACGGTTCTTCGTATTGATGCTCTGCAACTGAGCTCTGTTTCCAGACGACGAAGACGAAGAAGAAGAAGAGGAAGAAGAAGAAGAAGAAGCGAAAAGCTGGCCAAAGAAGAGACCTGACTTGGGTCCGCTACGGAGAGAAGAGACAGGAACATTGAGAACAGGAGTGATTCTGACATTAGCGGAGTGAGATCTCGGCATGCCATGGTGAAGCTTCATCCTTGGTCCTCCGGTGAAGTTACCGGGACTACTTGAGCTTCTCTCGAGTCCATGAAACACGATCTTCCCTGAAGCATTGAGTCTTGGACTATCAGCCGTCACAGTCATTCCCCTTGACTCGATACCACTCTCTGTCGACTCATCAGCCGGTGTGTGACGTCTTGGCTTCCTCGGTTGGTTCGGGTTACGTAAGTGGTGGTGATGTTGGTGGTGGGCACGTGACCGAGCGAAGGGGTTTGGTGTTCCGGGTTTGTTGTTGTCAAGATCTAGAGATAGTCTTGGAAGGTCGTCGAGCTCGTGACCGGAGGAAGAAGAAGACGAGAGTGAGAGACGTGAGGAGGAGATCGACGTTGAAGAAGACTCCAAGACGTCTGAGTCTTTTCCCGTCGGCGGAGGAGACGGTGGTTGAGCGGTGGATTTAGAACCCCGGTTGAGAAAATGTCTAAACGATGCCGTTTTTGGGTTTGGAGAAGAAGAAGACAAACGTGACGATGAAGACGAAGCTGACGCTTCTTCTTGCGTTTTAGCGAGTCTCTTAAGACCTAGAAGCTCACGCCATCTCACAGTGCAACGAGGAGCTCTCGGAGAGAAGAGATAAGGATCAGCGACGCCGGTGGAGATCTCCATCTCTATTCTTCGGCATGGTTTCACCGTTGTGTTAACCGCCGACGTTGTTATTATAGCCATAGGCTTCTCCTCCGAATTAGTCACGCCGGAAAATTTAAGCGGGACTAGCTTTCCGTCGGAGAAAAGCTCGTCGGCGGACAGCATTGTGACGGGATCTTCGAGAAGAAACTCAAAGTCGTCGGCAAGATCTTCCATCTGTGGATCCAACGGTTGAGATTCACGGGTCAATGACATTTTGGAGGAGCTCGTCCAAGAGTGACTCGCCGAAGTACCAACATTTTTTACGCAACCCGACGCCATTTACCGTCGATATCGAGAGAGACAGAGAGAGAGAGAGAAAAAATAGATTTATTTATTTTGGCGGTCTCTTCTCTTTTAGGGTTTGTAGAGAAGTGGCAATGACAGAGACAAGCAATTTATACAGCTCAGCTTTAGATTCTCACGTCTCAACACAGACACGTGTTTTTTTCTTTTTTTTACTTGATTCACTCGCTTTTGGGTAAAGATTCGAGTCGGGTTTGAATTTAACCAAATTGTTTGGTTGATATTATTATTTTCATCCCTGCTACAGAAACGACGATATTGAATGTTAGATATTTTGCAAAGATACTGATCACTTTTAAGATGAAAATTTAGGGAAACATTCGATTCATTTTAGTTATTTTACTCGTATATATGAGAAACATATATTACTTGATCGAGTCCATTGGTATATACATTATATGGTCAATTCGAATACCACGTACCAAGAATCGAGTCTGATTATTCATACGGTAAAATATGTTACATCTGTCATCTGTAGTAACAGATCTATTGTAACTTTACTCGAGACTCTGTTTCTATGGTTTTTTTAGATGAATATTTTGTCAAATATACTTCGACATTTCCAAATTTACAAGTTAATATCCGTGTCTAACATATTGGAGCATTTTGTATGGACTGTTGTACCTCACACACCCACATTCTCCAAAAGATTTATGTTACATCCAATCCAATAGAATAGACAAATTTCTCTCAAAAAAGTACATTAAACGAAAATGAAATGGATTTATTATTTTTTGTCTTCCTCCAGAATAAATTGAAAAGCATGCATTGAAATTTAGGCAAGTCAAAGATTACAATTTTTTTTTTTTTTTTTTTGTCTCGCATAATTAAGTTGGTACGATACCACCGATTATCGCTTCCATAGATTCACCGATTCACCTCAAGTTTTTTTTTTTTTTGATTCACCTCAACTTAATTACAAATGACAGCACCAGATAACTCAATGTCGTAAGTTTTGGCCCATAACGAAACGTGACTTTAGTCTTAAAACTATAAATGGTCCGACTCGATATTACTTCTGTGTACTTTTGCTTGTTCAGACAAATATTTACTGTTTTTGTGGCAACACAAATCATGTCGTACATCATTTTAATATTCAATGCTCAAAACAAAAACAACTATGGAATTAAAGATGCCAAAAACAACCATGGAATTAATATGACCTGTTGATTTACAGTACACTGCGTCTCTTTTATTTTCACACAGCCAAAAATAAAAAACCTCGATTATTAATTACAAATTGAGCATAAAGTATGGCCTTTGAATGGCCGAATGGGTGTATATTTTTCAGGTAAATAATATTTTCCCTATATTTTCGGTGTGAAATCTTTCAAAACTTGATTGGAAGAATAATGGATTTTTAGCCTTAGAAAAAAAAAATCAAACTGAAAGCTACATCATTCTTGGGACATATAATTTTATTTTGGCATTTAATACAAAATAGTGGTTAGACAAATAAAAATTATGTTAACAGTATAGAGTTACATGGAGGATTACAGCGTATATCGAAGTTGACTTTATTGGTTGTTAGCTAATTATTTATACCACCGCTCCTCTTTCCTCTTGTGCTCAAAACTCCTGAATCCTGATATTCCTCTACATCTCCTTCTCTCTATCACCAGATGATAATAACACACAATTATAGTGAACCAAATTTTCAGATATTAATGGAAATGGAGAATAAAGAAGAGAAGCAGGGCAGTATAAGTATGGTTGAGGCCAACTTACCTCCTGGGTTTAGATTCCATCCGAGAGACGACGAGCTCGTTTGCGACTACTTAATGAGAAGAACCGTTCGTAGCCTCTATCAACCAGTTGTCTTGATCGACGTCGATCTCAACAAGTGCGAGCCTTGGAATATTCCTCGTAAGTACTTTTGTGTGGTTCATCTATCTCTTTTACTCATGTATTCAAATGAAATGATCCAGAATGTTGTTATATGTGTCTACAGATAATCTTACGACTCATCAATCATGTAGATTAAACCATTCGATTGTTTCTTCTATATATTAGAGTACAAGATGATCACCACTTGTCCATAAAAAACCAAATCATCCTAATCATGCAGACGTGTTGGATGCCTACTGGATGCTTGGTAATTAGGAACCTGGTTGATTTAAGATATGATGCGGATAGAAATCATTTGGTTATTATTGAACTTGTCATTAAGAAAAAGAGAATTCATTTTATACTATTTCAAAAAATTCAACGCCATTAACAGAAAATAATCATTCAAGGCCTAACTTGTTATCAATATTTAAGTTCGATAGTACATAAAAAGAAGGTCATTTTCAGAAACGGCGAGAGTGGGAAGGAAAGAATGGTATTTTTACAGCCAAAAAGATCGGAAATACGCAACGGGGCAAAGAACAAAGCGGGCTACGGCCACCGGTTATTGGAAAGCCACCGGAAAAGATAGAGTAATCCGAAGAAATGGTAGCCTTGTTGGTATGAGAAAGACACTCGTGTTTTACCGAGGTCGAGCCCCTAAAGGTCGTAAAACCGACTGGGTCATGCACGAGTTTGGTCTCCAAAGTTCACTTTTTCACCACCCTCCTAATTCTTTCAAGGTATTATTCCCTCATTTTGGTCTCTTTTTTGTATACTCATTTTACTTAACTAATTAGAATTAACAAAATATGCTAAAAATACTAGAAAAGAACAATTAATTTGTTTTTAGTCGGGTAAATCATAAAAATTAACATTTTATAGTGAAACCGAGGTATACTACATTATATTTGTGCTCATAAATTATACTCTTTCTGAGATGTTGTGAGGTTCATATGATCATGATACGCTCGGAGGTCCAATTTTCATCGTTGTTTTTTTTTTGTCAAACCAATTTTTATCGTATAGTATGTGTTTAATAGAAAGTTTAAGCATGAATCAAGCAAACGGCCGGAGATGTCACAATCATATGATCCCATGACTTAAGGCACAAGTTTTGACTTTATCTTTGTTTCACATTCAACATTAATGTTAAATGTCTTTTTAGGGTTTTTGCTGATGATTCCAAAAAGATTTATTTGTGGCCAATCTAAGCTGATAATCTTTGACTTTGCACACATATCTGCTCTTAACCATAATTTTGACAAATTTGCTTTGTTGGGACAAATAAAAACAGGAAGAGTGGGTATTGTGTAGAGTTTTCCACAAGAATAGCAACATAGCTGAAAGTGACGACAACACAAGAAACTGCTCTCATGAAACAACTTCTACATTGATGGACTCTTACATCAACTTCGATCATCACAACATCATCATTCAGCCCGTACCCTGCTTCTCCAATAATTTATCACAAAACCAAACTAACCAATCTGGTTTAGTCTCCAAGAACTCGAACCCGTTAAATAGTGCTTCCTCTGATCAAATGTTTCTCCGAGCCTTGTTATGTCAGCTCCCTAAAAATGTCGAAAAATCACAGAGCTACGGAGAAGGAAGCTCAGAGAGCCAATTGACTGATATTGGCATCCCAAGTCACGCATGGAATTACTGATTATGTGGTTAAGGCTAATTAATTACCAGATATCTCTATCACTATGTACAAGAATCATATTCATGATTAGAAACATTTATTCACCCCTCTTATGTAAACTGTTATACCATTATGGATCATTCATATATAGTACACACATATTTATATATATATATATATATGAATAAAACATAGCTAAAATGAGAAGTCATGGAAAGACATGGCTATTAAGAACAGTAATCCAATCTTAAAACTTCTTCTTATAGAGAGAATACAAGAGAAAATTGTACGTTATAAATTATCTTTAATAACATTGTACGTTTTTTTTGTTTGTTTGAAAAACTAATAACATTGTACGTTATGATTAGAAATTTAGAATTTATGGTCTAAAGTTAATAAGATTAGTTCATCGCCGGTTACTGTTTGGGCTATGCATCTTCGTACCGTTACGGAAGTCCAAAAAAAGTGCAAGTAATGAAACCCATACCATTAATAAGTAAAATCCACGTGGCCTTTTCTGGTTTTCTACTTTATTTTTTATTTTTTTATACACGATTGATTGACTTTGTGGATGAGAGAGAGAGAGATAACAAAAAAAAAATTCAAAGGCTTTCGGTCTGAAATATTTTTTTGATTGGGTAAAAAAAAGAAGCTCCGGGTGTTGTGTTCTGTCCGTTGGATTTCATATCTCCTTTTTCTTACTTAAGGAATAAGGTATTTTTTTTTTTTTTTGATTTCCATAATAAATAAATAAAATCAAGAATATTTTGGTCAGTAAAAAAAAAAAAGAAAGAAAGGAAGAAAAGAAAAATACGGATTTTTGCAACCCAAAAAAGGATATTTTGTATAAGCGCGTCATTATCCAAGGCGCACCGACCTTTTCCCCCTTCTCCGTCGTCCTTCTTCTTTTGTCTTTCGCCGTTTGTTTCCTTATTCGGTTATCTTAATTTTCCGGCGTTGATCCTCCCCTTCTCCGTCTTGTTATTGCGAATTGCCTTTCTTCAGATCCGAATTGCTGATTCCCCCCTCCCAATTATTTCAGGTTTAGGGTTTTTTTTCTTTTCTTGGGTTATCAATTGTATTGTTCCATTCATTAATTGGTTTCGATCTCGAGCTAGGGTTGGTGTTGAATTTACAATATCTTCCCAATATTTGATTCAATTTGATGGTTTCGCGAATCCGGGCTATTCGATTTATTGAATTATAAAAAAAAAAAAAAAAACTTGAGGTGTAATTGAAGAGTTTACGCGTTCTTTATGATTACATGATCATTCTCGAACTCAAATCTGTTTTTTTTTTTGTTTTTCTTTCCTTTTGCTAATTGTAGACTGTTAGCTAATGGTGGTCGTGGTGATGATCGTGTGTCTTTGATGGCGGGGCTTTTAGCTCCATTGTTTTGAGTGCATTTGCGTCCACATTCTTCTCAGCGTTTGAGCTCATATTGAGTGAGAATGGCTCAGGGGCAGAATAGGAATGTTCTTCAGCCAGGACAGATGCAGAATCCTGCTTCCAGTGTTTCTTCTCAGCCTAATAATGCCACCACATCTCGTGATAATCTCGGAGTACGGCAGGATGTGCTCAACAAAATGTAAGAATGTTCCTCTGTTTACTTTCGTTTTAATGGTTCCAACACTTCATTGTTATTCGCTAAAGAACCATCTCAATCGTGCATGATTTCTCATTCTCCCCAGCTACGCTTGGTTACAGCAGAGGCAGCCTTCAAAGACTGATGAGGCCTCCAAGGCTAAGTTATTTGAGATTGCCAAACGGTTAGAGCATGCAATGTTGAGAATGGCTAAGTCTAAGGTTCCTCCCGTTTTTTTAATCTTCCTCATTGCTTCAGTTTCTTAATTTTTTCCTAGCTAGTCGCAGTTTATACTTGGATTCCAGAAATCACTTGGAGATGCTTTAGTGTTGCACTGGTGGTCATTGTTCGTGATGGTAATTTTCTTTTCGCAGGACGACTACTTAGATTTTCGAAATTTTGAGCTTCGCGTGGAGTCTACTTTGAAACTACTAACTAGCCAGCGCCTCGCTAATCCTTCAAGCTCGGTCAGTACGATGGTTCAGACACCTGGGGTTTCGCATGGATGGGGTCAGAGTCATACGGCCACCCCTATGATGGATATGAGCACAGTCAATAGTAGTAGTAATCACTTATCAGATGCAACTAGCGAAACTGGAAGGCTATTGCCAAATAATCGCATGAACGGAGGTAATATCGGTCTTACCTTATGTTCCATTCTACTCTGTCCCTGTAAGTTTGACCACACAAACAGTCGAAGAGCCTGTCCTGATTCTTTTCTTCATTACACTTTACATCGACAGGTTCAATAAATAATGGTCGTCAGCAATTATCTGCAGTTGGCCAGATGATTCCTACTCCTGGATTTGACAATAGTGCTACTACTGGTGTATATCAGTCTCATCGAAATGAAGAATATTCTAGAGATTCTGGCAAGCTTATGGCTGCTGGCTCTGACTTTGGTAATCCATCTCAGCTGCAGAGGCAACGTCCTACTGGTTCAAATGACCGTATGCTTTACAACCTTGATCACCAGTTGGGAGGTGGTTTCAGGTCAAATCTTCACCAAAATAATTCTGGGATGACCAATGTTCCTCTAAATGCTGGTGTAGGGATGAGCGGGAACAATATACACCTTGCTACTGGGGCCAGGACTTCTGAAGGGGTCCTCAGTTCTACGAATTTTTCAACTTTATCCCAACCCTTACAGCAGCCTGTCGATCAGTTGCAGGTGTCACATGTGAACAGTAAATCTCTCTAATTTTCCTTTTATCTTATTCTTTTCAAATTTCAATGCTTCTCTTGATTGACGAGTAGGTTACTCATAGTGGTATGCTAATTGGAAGTTGCTTTCATCATGTGAAGGATACTCAATGAGCAGCGCTAATACTTTTGCGTCTGGGGATCTCTATGGAGTTGTAACATCATCTGGCTCAATGGAGACTCCTGTGGATATGAATTCAGTGAGCCTAAATCCTATGCGGAGAGTTGATGCTTCCTTCGGTAGTAACCAGTCAAGCCTGCAAGTAGTGGAAAACAATCCATTGCTAAAATCTCAACCATATCATCAGTTCGAGAATGGGAATTTCCAATCTTCCAATTCCAAAGATAATTTGGCTCAGGTGAGTCATCGACCATTAGAACATCAATTCAACCAACAAGCTCATCATGCTCAATACCAGCAACAAGAGCACTTAATGAACAATGAAGCTTATCGTCAATCTCAGCGAGATTCAAATTTAATTAGTCAAGTTAAGCATGAACCTCGCGTGGAACACTACAATGAAGCTTTTCAGATGCAGGCTATAAACAAAGTAGAACCATCCACGCTGCAAAACCAGTACAAGCAGAACGTTGTCAAAGACGAGTATGTTGGTGCTCAGAATGCACCGGTTTGTAGTAGCCAGCTAAAGATTTCTCCACCATTTTCACCACGAACTCAACAGACGCCGCAGATGTCACAATGGAAAGATTTGAGCAACCTCTCAGCTGGAGTGCAGCCAGTATCAGGTTTGGGTCAGTGGCATTCATCTTCGCAGAACGTGACACATATATCAAAAAATTCTAGTGAAGAGAGAGAACGTTTTGGGGTAAGATTTCCTATGCAGCATGAAGGAGCTAATAATAGTTCGTTTGTAAGAGAGTCTACAAACTGCCAGAATGTTGCTCCTAAAGGCACCTTGGAGGCTCCACATCTCCTAGAAGGAAGCAACGCCTTGAGTAAACAGCTGAATGGAGATAGTGGTCTAAGTTACAAAAATCAAAGGCGGTGGCTTTTGTTCCTGCTACATGTACGAAAATGCAATGCTGCAGAAGATAACTGTGAAAGCAAGTATTGTTTTACTACCAAAACGCTACTGAAACATATCAATGACTGCAAGTCCCCTGCTTGCGCATATCAATTTTGTCTTCAAACCCGAAAATTGATTCATCATTACAAGCACTGCAGGAATGAAGCATGCCCAGTCTGTGTTTTTGTCAAAAGCTTCAAGGAGAAACAAAAAGAAAAATTTACCTTCCTCCAAAGAGCTGAGCCTACCCCAGCTAGTTCAAACCATGGACCCAAGGAATCTTTTGAGTCTATGCGTACTTCTAATGGAAGAGACTCTAAAGCTGCGTTTGTTGTTGATGATTTGCAACCTGCTCCGAAGCGCCTGAAAGTAGAGAAACCCTCCCAATTTGCTTATCATGGCACACAGAGCATCCCAGCGACAACATCTGCTGGTGTAAGTGAAGGTCATTTTTCAATGGGTTCGCAAGAGAAGGATAGGCTACAAAGTGATGTTTGTAAAACGGTCAGAACAAATGTGCCTATGAATGCAGATAGTTCTGATTCTTCAAGGAGGCTTGTTCCAGTTTCACGTGAGCTGGAAAAGCCTGTTTGCAACGATACTCCCTTGGGAAGACGTGATGGTGGTGAATCTGCACTAGATGTTAAAAATGTTTTCTCAGAGCAAGAAAAACCAAAGCGTACAAACGAAATAAGCGCACCCAAAGAAGAGAAAGCGGAACAGTCTGTGGGTGTTGTATCTGTGTCTAATAACGGGAAGTCAAAGATCAAAGGAGTCTCACTGATTGAGCTGTTCACTCCAGAGCAAGTAGAGGAGCATATCCGTGGTCTTCGTCAATGGGTAGGCCAGGTAAGCTAACAAAGTTTTCAGTTTATCCTTCTTACTTTCTTTAGGTCTCTTTGGTGTTGTCGGAATTTTTCTATCACTTTATGCATACCTTTTCGTTGATAAATGAATTTGCACGTTGCCGGTAATAGTGGATAATGCTAGTTATTTTTTCTTTGTTATTTTATTTCAGAGTAAAACCAAGGCAGAAAAAAATAAAGCAATGGGACTCTCCATGTCTGAGAACTCTTGCCAGTTATGTGCTGTTGAGAGGCTTGCATTTGATCCAACACCTATTTACTGCACACCTTGTGGTGCACGTGTCAAGAGAAATGCTATGCACTATACGGTTGTGGTTGGTGAGTCACGGCATTATGTCTGCATTCCTTGTTACAACGAAGCGCGTGCAAACACTGTTTCTGTTGATGGAACTTCTGTGCCGAAGTCAAGGTTTGAAAAGAAGAAAAATGATGAAGAGGTTGAAGAATCGGTAAGCCTCTTCACTTACTGGAGTTCTGCAATTGCTTGATTGAATTACCCATATTATATTTAGATGATCTACTCTTTTTTTCTGAACCTATGATTCCGTGCAGTGGGTGCAGTGTGATAAATGTCAAGCATGGCAGCATCAAATCTGTGCTTTGTTCAACGGCCGTAGGAATCATGGGCAAGCAGAGTACACTTGCCCTAATTGCTATATACAAGAAGTGGAACAAGGAGAAAGGAAACCAGTATCGCAAAGTGTTATTCTGGGAGCAAATAGCTTGCCAGCCAGTACTCTTAGCAACCATTTAGAACAGCGGTTGTTCAAGAAATTGAAGCAGGAAAGACAGGAGAGGGCTAGACTTCAAGGAAAAAGCTATGAGGAGGTGATTATTAACTTTTCCGATAAATCTTGGGCTGATTTTCCTCTGCATCTCTGTTGTGACTGCTCCCGGGGTTTTTAAACACATTTAAAGATATGATGTTGATTTTTGATCGACATATCAAGTTGTGCTTACACACGGGAGTATGACAAACAGAAAGATACGAAATTAGCTAGTTTGTGGCCTCTATTGTTTGAAAATTAACCTATATGTTTGACGCCTTATTTCTTAGACTGCTCTTTCCTATAATAAAGCTAAGTAAGATAACAATCAAGTTTCCATTTTGTTGATATATCAGGTCCCCGGAGCCGACTCGCTTATTATCAGAGTTGTGGCATCTGTCGACAAAATACTAGAAGTAAAGCCACGTTTCCTTGACATTTTTCGAGAAGATAATTACTCATCAGAATTCCCTTATAAGTCTAAGGTACAGATTACATATGCTTGGTTCTTATTCCTGTCATGTTTTCTAATTATGCTGTCCTTCTACTACATGATATCCGTTAACCATCAGTTTTCGTACTAACAAACCTAAATCTTTCTTTCTTTCAGGCCGTTCTGTTGTTTCAAAAGATTGAAGGTGTTGAAGTATGCTTATTTGGCATGTACGTCCAGGAATTTGGAACAGATTCCGCGTCTCCCAATCAGCGACGGGTATACCTTTCCTATCTGGACTCAGTTAAGTACTTCAGACCTGACGTTAAAACAGTGTCTGGAGAATCCCTCCGTACGTTCGTATACCATGAAATTCTGGTGAGCCGCTTTCTTCTGATCCAAGTTGCTTTCAGGCACCTATGTTGCTGCACAAGTCTTATCAAGAGTGGCTTTTTTGGATTGCAGATTGGTTACCTTGATTACTGTAAGAAACGTGGGTTTTCAAGCTGCTATATATGGGCATGCCCTCCTCTTAAGGGTGAAGATTATATTCTATATTGCCATCCTGAAATTCAGAAAACGCCAAAGACTGACAAACTTAGGGAATGGTATGGAATACATATTTTCTTAATTTCTGTTTCTCACGTGTAAGAGAGAATATTACATCATTATATGATGCGTAATACTTCTTTTTCAGGTATTTAGCAATGCTAAAGAAAGCTTCCAAGGAAAAAGTGGTCGTTGAGTGTACAAACTTCTATGACCATTTTTTCGTCCAGTCTGGTGAATGTAGAGCTAAGGTAACAGCAGCAAGGTTGCCATATTTTGATGGCGACTACTGGCCAGGTGCCGCTGAGGATTTAATAGATCAAATGAGCCAAGAAGAGGATGGCAAAAAGTCTAACCGAAAATTAATGCCCAAAAAGGTCATATCGAAAAGAGCTCTAAAAGCAGTAGGTCAGTTGGACCTTTCTGTTAATGCCTCGAAGGATCTCCTGCTGATGCATAAAGTAACCTTTTATACTCTTCGTTCGTTAAAATTGTTACACTGATAATCTTGTGTTTTTTGTTTTTTTCTTTCTGTTCATGTTTTTGTTGAAGAAAGTGATAATATCTCGGTCGCCAACTTTTCATTTTTTTTTCTTCTCTGTAGCTGGGTGAGATCATTCTCCCAATGAAGGAAGATTTCATCATGGTTCATTTGCAACATTGTTGCAAACATTGTTGCACTCTCATGGTGTCTGGAAATCGTTGGATGTGCAACCAGTGTAAAAATTTCCAGATTTGTGACAAGTAAGTTTTACGTATTGGCTCGCTTAGTCGCTTTGTTTATTTCATACTTGTATAGTTTAATTAGATCAACTATATTGGGATTTTGGGTGCAATAGAAATTCAAAATCTCCAAAATACTGTTAAAATATCCAGCAAAATGAATAGTCTTCGCTGAACTAAAAATCAAATTCCAGTACGTGTGCTGGAGGGGGTGTCTAGTTTTATAATGGGAGCCAGTGTTATCTTTTATGCACTTGTCGTATTCTGAGTTTGGTAGGTTAGATCTGATAGCTGTGCCTGGGAGGTGTATATACATTCTTTGACTGCATCTCACAAGCTTTCTTTTACTACAGGTGTCATGAAGTGGAAGAGAACCGTGTGGAAAAGGAGAAACATCCCGTCAATCAGAAGGAGAAGCATGCACTCTATCCTGTAAGTTTCTACGGCGATAGAGCTCTAAGAAACTTGGTATCTTCTTCTTGGTGGGTTGGAAAATGATAAGGTTTTGGTCTCTGCAGGTTACCATTGATGACGTTCCTACTGTAATTAAGGACAATGATGACATCCTGGAGAGCGAATTCTTTGATACTAGGCAAGCTTTTCTGAGTCTTTGCCAAGGCAATCACTATCAGTATGACACACTAAGGCGGGCAAAACACTCTTCTATGATGATTCTCTATCATCTTCACAATCCAACCGTCCCTGCATTTGCAACGGCATGTGTCATCTGCCAGCAAGAACTTGAAACTGCTCAAGGTTGGCGTTGCGAAGTTTGCCCTGACTATGATGTTTGCAATGCTTGCTACTCAAAAGGCATCAACCATCCACATAGCCTCATTAGCCGTCCATCTGCGACAGATTCTGTTGTACAAAACACACAAACCAATCAAATGCAGGCTGCTCAGGTATTCCTTCTCATTCAATCTTTCAGATTTAGTCACAGAATTGATGTCCATATGCGTATTCTTGTTCATTATTATTCACTAATCAAGCTGAAAGAATAGATAGGCTCAACTCCTTGTAGGATTTATCAAAATTCCTTTCAAATATGGTGTAGCTAGAGAAGGGTCGGTTAACATATGTTTAGAAAATCGAGTTTGCATCCCTTGGCTTCTCTTTTCCTAATTGCTAAATACGGTTTGGCTTGTTGTACTGCAGTTGAGAGAGCTGTTGCTACACGTGATGACATGCGTTAGTAGCCAGTGCCAGTATCCAAGGTGTCGCATGACTAAGCTTCTCGTCAGGCATGGTCTTGCATGCAAGACCAGAGGTTGCCCACATTGCAAGAAAATGTGGGGCCTCTTCCGACTACATGCCCGAAACTGCAGAGATCCCCAGTGCAAAGTAGCCAAATGCAAGTACGTAATCTAAACAACTTGAAAGAAACTTGTCCTTGCGCAGTAGATATATTCTGCAAGAAGTTGATTTATCTATCTGACATTTGTTTTGCAGAGAATTGAGAGCTCATTTTAGTAGAAAGCAGCAACAAGCAGATTCAAGACGCAGAGCAGCGGTGATGGAGATGGTGCGGCAGAGAGCTGCTGATGCAACAGCCCCCACTCCTGACTGATGAACATATACATATTATTATTTTTCTATCAATGGGGTCAATGGTTCGTGTCATGTGTAAGGGTGCAAATGGCAGGCGAATCAAGAAAAAATGAGATATTTTTGGTAGACTAATTTGAAGATTCAAGAAGCCAGTTTAGGAGAGCTCATGAGAAAATGAGCAGATGCGTCAAGTGCTAATTTAGGTTTCACGAGGGAGGTACATAGATATTTTTTCTTACATTGTATTCTAAGGTATAGACATGTGTGCATATGTGAATTGTGATTTTGGCTATATTTTTTTGGTGATTCTTTTAATTGGAATCCTATTGAATTCGTCTCAGCTGAATTGGATCTTAATTTACTGTTTGATTCCTTCGTATTGTACATTGTAGATTTTTGGCAAAGCTATAAGCTAATAAATTCCTCATTGTCAACTACTAATATACTATGTAGAAGTGCAGAAATGCTAGTGAGAGAGTATAGTAGTTGCAGGTTTTCAGTTTTATATTCATGAGGTTATTTTTATTCACCATTATATTGTGAATTTGTGATCTTCTCGTTGCGGACCAAAACCGCAAGTTGTCTGTATTGAACCTTAATATCATTTTGTATTAAGAAAATGATACAGTCCTTGAATTAGAAGTGCGGGTTATATATTCAACTAGATAAGGTCCACATGATTAGAATTGTTAAAAAAAATAAATCCTAAATCTTAAATAATTTAAAAAAAAAAAAAAAATATTTCTTGAAGTAAATATTAAAATAATTTTAGATAGAGAAAAAATTATATTTGTATTTAAATTCATATATTTATTTATATTTTTATATTTTTAATATATATTATAACAATTATTATAATAATCTAAAGCTAAATTATATCCTACCAAAACTTTTGTCAAATACTCATCATTACAAATATTATTATTGTCAAATTTCAAAACCGTTTCACAACTTATTACAAAATATTTTACATACAAAGAATTCATCAAAGCAACATATAATTAGTAGCCACATACAATTACAATATGTTTTAATATTTTTATCACCACCTATAAAATGTCTTTTAAACGAATTAAACAAATTAAACAACTTTTATATTGCTTTATTTTCATTTTGGCATGATTATAGTTCTTATAATTATTAAAATTGTTTTGTGACATAGTTTCTTTAACCATGAATTTTTTTACTCCAAAAATATTTTAGATGAACAACTGGTGAAAATTATCTACTCGATTACAATGATTTTATGACCAACCCAATAAAAGTTGAGAAATTGAAACAAAGTTAATATAACATAATTAAAAAAAATTGAAAATTATAATCATGATAGTATATATAAGTCTTAGATAATTCAAATATATAAAATAGAAACTTTATAAACAATCCAAAACATGACATATGTCATAATCACGTTAAAGAATCGATGACATATTTACTCCTCAGAAGTATCACATTGTACCAAAATTATTTAGAACTATGACTTCGTCTCAAATATTCTTGAATCGTAAGTTCTCAACTTATTTCTACCCGAATCAAAAGTTCTTATATATTTCTCTATATATCTGGGTTTAAACGGTTTACTATCCAAATTCGATAGAAAACCACATAAATTCCGTTTGAAACCAACTTTAAAATGGTTTACTGTTCCAACTTCCGAAATTTCAAAATCGCTGCTATATTATTTGATCAACCAACTTTTGTTTCAGTACTGGAATCATTGACATTATCTAGAAGAGAAAACTCTAGATTTTGATCAAAAACATCAAGCACCGACTAATCTTCAAAACTTATAATGCTACTAACTATAGAATTACTTTTGGAACCTCCATTAGTGTTTCCATCCTCGATTAATTTAGCGGGCTTTATATATTTTAATTCCATTTTATTGCATCTGATAGCTTCCACTGAACAACCCGCATAAATGAAAGACCCACAATAGATCAGCAAAATTATATCAGAAAAAAAATCAAAGATCAAAGCTTTTGATATAAACATGTAAATTTTAGGTAGATATTGTTATTTTTTTTAGATTTGTTATTCACTATTTATTGATTAATAATAACATACATGCTTAATGAATTATTTTTTGGTTTATACATGTCAAAATCTAATTGAGAAAACATGTATAATATAATTATCGTACAATAAAATATATATTAGTTTTCTTAATTTTTTTTTTAATTTAGGAATTTTTATATATATCTAAACATGTAAATTTTATGTAGATTTAATATTATTATCTGATTTAGTTGTTTTGAAAATAATAATTTTTTGACACATGTCAAGATCTCATCAGTATACTTGACACGTGTCACGATCCTGTTAATGACTAACTTTGAAAACTCAACTTTATATAATAAGATTGAATGGAAGAAATGTAAACTACTGATTACTAAGTAAAATATCATTTGTTTATTAAGGATGTGCATTTGTTTAATCAAAAGAAAATTGAATGGTCTGGGTATTATCATTAAAAAAATACAAACGGGCTTTGGTGCAAAAGATTGAAAAGACGAGGGGTTAAATTGAAAATTCGATTGATCCAAATCAATCTCTCTTTCTCTCTCTATTCCTAAAAACCTCGCGCCACAAAACCCTAGCTTTCTCCTTCCCGCTGCTACTACTCGTTGAGGCTAACGGAAGGTTAGTTGTTTCTCTCCCCCTCGGATAGCTTCTTATTTTGATTCTACGCTTTGTATATTCTTCAAAGTTTTGATTTTTTTTTTTTTTTTGTTTGTCATTCTCAAATTCGTGTTGATAGCATTCAAGAATGGAGGGGAGGTTTGCTAATTTGTGGAGGTTGACTGTGAATGAGAGTAAATTCGTGGAATCTGCGTTGCAATCTGAGCTCAGAGTCGATGGTCGTGGCCTTTATGATTACCGCAAGCTTACTATCAAGTTTGGCAAGTTAGTTCTTTCACCTTTTCTCCTATATATATATATATATATTGGTGTTGTTTTGCTTCAAAGCTTCGATTTTTGTGATCTGTTTGAATGTATTTGCCTTGCTCCTTTGGTTTTTGGTCTTTTCAGTTTATGATTACCGCAAGCTTACTATCAAGTTTGGCAAGTTAGTTCTTACACTTCTCTCCTATATATATATTGGTGTTGTTTAGCCTGAAAGCTTCGATTTTTGTGGTATGTTTGAATGTATTTGCCTTGCTCCTTGTGATTTTATGCATTTGGTTTTGGGTCTCTTCAGTTTAAAACCTCTGTTAGAATGCATACCAGCTTATGCTTTTGTTTCCTTCCTTGTACTTTTGATTTCTCTGGTTTTTGTAATTTTGTTGTTAACTGTGTGAGTTTCTATTAGGGAATATGGTAGCTCAGAAGTTCAACTTGGCCAGACTCATGTAATGGGTTTTGTGACTGCTCAGCTAGTACAACCTTACAAAGACAGACCTAATGAAGGCTCCTTCTCTATTTTCACGGAATATTCTCCAATGGCTGATCCCTCGTTTGAGCCAGGTCATCCTGGCGAATCTGCTGTTGAGCTGGGCCGCATTATAGACCGTGCTCTAAGGTAAACTTCTCTTTTGGATTGATCTCTGTTGATGTTACAAACGAAAACTTTTGATGTGTCTTTGTGTTGGTGGTTGCAGAGAAAGCCGTGCAGTAGATACAGAGTCACTCTGTGTTCTAGCCGGAAAGCTTGTCTGGTCTGTTCGTATTGATCTTCACATTTTGGACAATGGAGGGTAGGTTTTATTGGCTGCATTTGTTCTTCATGTGAAGGTTCTTGTTGTAACAATGATCTTTTATGTGTATTTTGTTGCTCACTCTCTTACAGGAACTTGGTTGATGCTGCAAATATCGCTGCTTTAGCTGCACTCATGACATATAGGAGACCTGATTGCACTGTAGGAGGGGAGAGCAGTCAAGAAGTGATCATACATCCACCCGAGGTTAGTCATTCAAATTTTTCAGTTTAGTTGATGAACTTGTAAGAACTTGATAACTAGAGACAAGGAGGTTCTCAACTTCAACTGTTTGTTTTCTTTTTGGTCCCTTTCACAGGAAAGGGAACCACTTCCATTGATAATACATCATCTCCCAATAGCCTTCACATTTGGATTTTTTAATAAAGGCTCCATCTTGGTAATAGAATTGATTTTTTAATAGATAATTTAGTTTATTACTTTTTTTCTTTTTTTCATGAGATAAGAAGTGTGTTGTGTTCTTATGCAGGTGATGGACCCAACTTATGTTGAAGAAGCTGTTATGTGTGGGAGAATGACTGTGACAGTTAATGCCAATGGCGATATTTGCGCAATCCAAAAACCGGGAGAAGAAGGCGTGAACCAGAGTGTAGTCCTTCATTGCCTGCGTCTTGCATCTTCAAGAGCTGCTGCAACAACAAAGATTATTAGAGAAGCAGTAGGGTTTCATTATCCAGAGCGTTTTCCTTTTGGATCGATTTCTTTTGATTTAAGGATTCGATTTTGTTGTGCTTTGTTTTCATGGTGTAGGTTGAAGCATACAACCGTGAGAGGAGCTCACAGAAGGTGAAGCGACATCATACTTTGGCGAAGTCTGAAGTTTCTGGACCTATTGTAGTTGTTTAGGAAGAGACAACAACAAAAGAAGTCCTCAGGTCAGGAAAAAGCTGCAGAGATACATTTTTGGTTATGGCTGTGGTGGTTGATTGTAACTTTTTGGCGGTAAAGATTTTAGTTGTAGATGTCAGATGAGCAACACTTGTAGAAACGTTGATATGATCAAAATGACAGTTTTCAAAATGTCATTACGTTGATTATGAACAGCTACCTCCTGCTGTTCATTCTTATGAAGTCGGTTAAAGCTTTTTACAAATGACAGTTTTCAAAATGTAATTACAACGAGATGTTGTTGTCGGGGAGAAACAGGTATCTGAAACGAGAATCAAAGGGTAGTATTCCGCAGTTACGTGAGGCGAGAAGGCTTTGCCTTCTCTGAGAGATGCATTGCTCCACAAAAGCCGCTTGATGCGGAGGAAGGTACCTCGATATCCAGACCCCCAAGTTCGAATCCTCCACCAAACTCTTGGCGTAACACTGGAGCATTTTGGGTACTAAGAGCTTCCCTTTGCTACTCAGTCCTACAGATGCTTGTATAAAGTCCCTTTGAGCTTCTAGTAGCTCTTCCTTCACTCCTTTCGCTGTGTAGATCCTCACCTGCAACAAAAGATAAAAGTCTCCAATCTTTAGACTTCACATTATACACTCTGTCACTCTGACGTCAAAAGAGGAGACATATAGTTCGTTAGTTAGTTACCGCAGGGGATGAGTACATTCCACAGCTTAGAGCAAAGACGAGAAGAGGTTCATGTGTATCAATGCTTGCCCTGCTCTGTTCTTCTGACACTTTCATCTTGTGGATGGCAAGAAGCAGAGCCTACATCAGAAAGCAAAGTAAATTGTTTAACTGATTCTGTAAGAGGAGAACAAAAAAGCCCCGAAGATGAAGCTGGGTTCAAAGCTCATACAATTTGTGGCCTGTGCATAGGCGGTTTCATCTTCAGTATCACATATTCCATTGCCGCTGCAGTATATGAGTGCCCTCCAACTGTATAGGCCGCCTGTAGAGCCAGCACAAAGGAATAAAGTTAGGCAAGAAAGAAATGATACGGATGAGAAGATCAGAACAAAACTTATGTCAACTGATATAACCTTTTGCATCAATGAGAAAAGCTTCAGGTCGCTTTTTGGGACACCATAAGCCAAATACGCCTACGTACATATAAAAGACCATAACTCTCATAAGCATTCATTTCATTAACAATGGTTCTTGATAAGAAGAGGGCAGAAAGAGACTAACATGCATAATCAACGCATTGTAAAGGTTAATCCAGAAAGCTAGCTTCTCGTTGCAGCTTAGATGAATAGGGTTTACTCTAGCCAATTGCTCCACCAGTGTCCTATTCACAGAATCAGCCAAGTTCATGTATTTGAGTCTTAACAGTTAAATCATATTTGACAAAACCCATAAAAGGAAACTCTATTATTACCTGAACTTCCTCAATGCTCCAGAAGCATATTCCAGCTGTTTCTTCCCAACAGACATCCAAGAAACCTCGGATGCCAAACTATAGTTTCCAATCTCCGCCCAGCTTAACTTCCCACGAACTCTATAAGGATCAAAGACATCTCCCGTGGCCAAAACATTGGCGTTATTTTGGATATCTATTTGGGGGCTTTGCACCCATGATGAGATCATTGAACGTTCTGTTGAAGGACACCAGGACGCTGAGCTTGATAGATGCCCGCGAGGTGATACCGGTGAGAGTTGGCTCTCGTTTGAGGATGCTTTTGAGGTTACTTTCGGATCAGCCAGAGACATGAAGATATTCTTCATACATCTCACCATTTCTTCAGACAATAGATTAGGATGATCCCACAGGTACTTTGGTGGCATTCCTCGAGTTAGTTTCTTCGCATTTGTCTTTCTCATTATCCTCTTTTCAAGGAAGTCATTACTTGGGTCCAATGTTTTCTGGATTAGTAAGTGCAAAAATGTCAGATACTAAGTGATAGACAGAACCAACCTAAAGGTATCCAGGAAAAGAAGAATATCACTATGTCAGTACCTCAAAAATTGATTCTGCTGGAGATGATTCAGATGAAGATTCTTGGTTTTGGGCGGTCTGGTCTTGACATGGACTACTGTTTTCTGCTGATTGATGGAATTCGGAATCTGAATGATTCAAATATCTTAAGGAAGAGGAAGGATTCTGCATAACTAAGACATAGTTAAACACTAACAAAGATTACAAAGAAAATAAAACAGTGATGAATTAAAAAAAGTGAGATACATACTGGTGGAGAAGCCGAATGTGTCAAATGGTATTCTGCGAGTCTCCTCTCATTTCGTTCTTGGCTAAGTTGGAAATTTAGTGACATCATTTCTTGCTCGAGCTTCGTGACTGCAGTCTCTAGTGTAACTATATTGCAGAAAAGTTCCTGAGCCTGCCCAATTTTCATAATCATCAGTGAAAAACAAAACGGTAGTTTTCAAAATGCAATCACAATGACAATAGCATGAGTTTGAAGGTACACACAGGATGTGGAACACTAGAAGAAGGAGATAACTCCCATGGATCTTTCTCCATGACGCTTTCTAAAAAGGTATGCAAATCTATTTCTTCTTGGAGTTGCAGTTGCAATCTTTTTACCTGTAACAATAAAAACTCTTTCAGCACTATGAACATTCTACATATAATCACCACTGCTCTTATTGAGTTCAGGAAGCTCACATCCTCTTCAAGTTGAAATCTATATGGAAAAGATTCACCACTTGTAGATTCTTGGCAAGTTTCTTCTATGCCCTGAACAAATTAAGTAAGCAAGCTCTTATTATATTTTCAAGAACTTCAACAGTAAGTTTCTGAATATAATAAATTCAATGTACATGTTCATACCTCTGGCATGGTTACTGTACCCTGGGATTTCTTTATAGGATTCGAACGTCTGAGAAATGGATTGGATCTGATGAAAAAATTAAGCCAACTAGTAAGGAGATGCAAAAAACAAAATCCAGGAGTTGTAGAAAGAAGAAGAAGAAATGGTAATACTTACTTAGATTTCAAAACTTGAGAGTCATACATCCTCTGGAGTTTGGCAGTTAATACCATAAAAACCAAATGATGAAGTTCTCCAAACAAATGTACTTCAGCTTCTTCTCTCAAGTACAAAAGAGTTAAATTACAAAGTCCCTGCACAAATCAGATTCACATAATAAATGAGATAAGATAACATTTAGAGGCAAAGACCAATATTGCTGTCTACTAAGCACAAGACATTAAACAAATTTTGGAGGTTGACAATGGCACATGGAGTCGAGTCCAAGTACAAGAGGAAGAGGCAAGAGAAGACACTGTTACACCTGTGAACATCTAATAACGACAAATCTAATTATAATTATACAAAATAAGCGCAGCAACATGTCCTTTTCAAAAACGACCAGACAGCAAAACCAGTCCACATGGTCAAAATTTCACATTGAAAGGTTTTGACAGGTTAATCAGTTAGTGGTTCCGGACAACACAATGGACCAGCTGAAAAACAAGAAGATGCAATTCTAAATTTGTTGGCGAATGTGTGTCATCAAAAGATTGAATTTCATGTAGTGATTTGACTTAAAGCTAAGATAATTCAACCATACAAATTTGATGAAAGGAGAAGAGATAAAAGAAAGAAGAAGCTAAAGACTCCTATCCCTAAAAGACAGATCAAGTGGTCTCTGAAATAAACAAATCTTTCTAATTGACTTCAACAAAAGAATGAATATACCAAAATCATTGGGTCAGGAACAGATATAAAAAAAGATTGAAACTTTATATAATTCTGCAACGAAAAAGTTGGAAACAAAGAGAAAGAGATATGAGCAGTGAGGACAAAAGCAAACCTTTTTTTTTCTAGTACTTGCAATGACTGAAAGAGAACATTCAAGAAAGAATCTGAGAGAGATAGAGAAGATGAAGAAGATTTATGTGGATTCGGTAACCCTCTAGACTTCTTCTGCTAGATTCTCTCCCCCAAAGAAAAAATCTTAAACTCTCTGCCTTATTAAGAGTACAAAGAGCAGAGACGGAACCCTCTTTATTTATTTACCAAACTTAGAAAAAGTTTCTCAATTTGAAATTCAAAAAACTTCTCAAATGTGTGTCAGCATTTAATGCTTAACTAGAAAAAGACTCTATTTTTATTCATTTATAATTATTATCCAATTATTGTTATTATTAAAAAACAATAATAATGAGTTAGGAATTGGGGCAGAAGTACAAGACAAAGATACAGTCGAACAGAACAGTGGAGAATCTGTAACACTAGTTTCAATTTACACGGGCACTTAGATTTTGACGTCTTTTTCTCCCAAAAACAAAATTGGATATTTCAAAAGTATATTAAAAATCTTAAAAGGAGAGAAGCAAAAGAACCAAACTCGTGTAGCATCAAGCACCCCATTATCACATGCAAGCAAGCGATATATAACGCATGTTTATACAATTTTTTTTTTGTCGCTTTCTAGTCAGAGCTTAGTGGACTGGAGCCTGATTCCTTTTTTTGAGTTTTTGTTTTCTTTGTTGACAATTTGATATTTCTATGTATTATTATTTTTAACAATTTAATATTCGAAAATTTTGAAAAACCAAACGAGTTATAAAATTTTTAAAAAGAAAACCACTTTCCCAGAAAATCATGGTGTTATTATGTGTTGAAATAATTGTGTTGTGTACTCATCACGAGTTTTTTGTTTGTCTTTTAATCTGTTTAGATTCTTGCGTATTTTTCTCTAAATTTTTTCACTTTTGAACTGATACTTCGTTTAAAGGAAATAGAGATAAATAGACAAATAATGATGCAAATACATACTTCATATCCAAATAAATAAAAGTTGATTATAGTCGATTCAGTAGCATTATTAGGTTTGGCTTTGCATCTTTGTATATATGAAGATGCTAAATGAACTTAAAAAGGTGCTTTGATCCAATGATTAAATGTCTAAAGCTTGTGATCATGATGAAGTACTCACAACTCTTCATTGCTCATCTTCAGTTACTCTGGTTTTGCCAGGTTTGTAGATGGAGATTGTAATGAACAAACGCCAATTTTTCCAGACGCTTTTTATCATAGTGGCTCATCCATTCAGCGGCCAATAGCTTCTCTGCTAAGCTTCTTTTCAGTTTGTACTTTGAAGCTCCTTCACATGTCTGACTCAGAATCTTAATGGCAAAACTCTGCAGCTCTGGGTGTTGGCTCCCGTTTTTAGTCCACCATTCAACTGCAACGAGATTCAAAACAAAAACAAAATCAAATGTATATATGCAAGCAAACAGAACAAGTATTTCAAAAATTCAAGAAAATAATTGACTCACTTGGAGATATTCCAGAGATCTGATCAGCTTGACTTGCCTCCTTATAGCAAGATTGACCGAATCTGTACATATTAATCTGTTTGGAAATTATTACTTCCTGGCGAAGTTCTCTATCCATGTGAGCCAGCGAGAGGACAAGACCGGTGCATACATCTCGACCAAAATGGAAATGACCTGAGTAGTAAGACGTTGGATTGAGAAAGTAACCAGTAGCATGAAGAGGGTTGCCAAAGTGATGGCACCAGACATCATCCATAACATCCCATACCGGCTTGTAAAACTCTTTCTTCTTCTGGAAATTACATGCGGTGCTCACCTTGATGCTCTTTATAATGTCATAGATATATCCAACGTGCTTGTTCTTGGCAGTTGCAAACAGACGCACGCCATGAACAAGAGCAGATGTACCTCTCACAGATATTCCAACAGCTTCCCAAAAGTAGGAATTATTCACCAAACTGGAAACTGCTACGGTGCACTCTTCTTTCTTCCAATCAGAAGAAGCAAACATTCCTGCCATCATCGCCCTGAACATGTTCTCTACAGTTAGATAAGGCGTAACAAACTCAAACCCGGAGGCAAGTGCAGTTGCGTAGACTCCATGACTGTGAGCTCTGAAGATTTTCAGAAGCGAGGGTTTGTTATTGATGAACTCCTGAATGATATTGACCTTGTCAAGTATGTCTCCAAAGGAATACAATTTCCCAATCTCCAACAGCATAAGCTCGATGCAATGAGATAGGCTCACTGTCCAGAAAAGTTTCATGTCTTGAGCACCAAGTAGCTTGTTTAGGTCACCAACCCAACCAGTGGTCGAACATGCAACAATCTGAATCACATTGTTCACCCCAAATTCCTCAACGATCCCCTTTACTAGCGATTTTAAGGCAGTGACATTGGTTCTGATACCCGAAACATCATAGGATTTCAGATAGACTGGCCCAGCTGGACAGTCAGCAACGAAAGAAACCAGATCTCGGCCTCTCTGGTCGATCCAATCATCCAACAGGATGCTGCACCCGGTGATCTCCCATGAATCTTTAATCTCCTTCACCCGATCTTGCACTTCCTTCAATGCTTCTTGAAGCATCCAGCCTTTTAAATCACGAGAGTCAGGGATCTTTATCCACATCTTATTCCTACCACCAGCTACTGCCATCATCGTTATTATCATCTCTTTGAAATTTGTTGACTCCGCAGCTGAGAAGTCGAGACCGTTTTCATAAAAGAACCGAGCAACGCACCTTTGGAATTGTTTGTTAGCTTCCACAGCTGCTTTCATGTCCTTAGAAGCAAGACTTTTTTTGGGTCTTCCGGGCAAACCACGACCACTCCTTGATCGCATCTTCATAATCATCGTAAAAAACGCCACTTTTAATTGAAGTATGAACTACTCGGCAGTGGGTTACGTCTTTACCTACATTAGCCAAATGTTCTTTGAGACGAAAAAAGTTACTCATTCTCTTTCCACAGTGCATGCACTCAACACGAGTTCTCCCCTCCACCCAAATTCCATGCTCATGAACATTCATGACGGTACCAGCCATTTAAAGATTCACTTAACGCAGAAAGAAATGAACCAGCTGCACCAATATCCAAAATATTTGAATGGCTTTAGTTTCACAGAGAATTACTCAACTTGATCTCAGAGTAAATGAAACAAATACATGTCGATCGACTAGCTAAGAGAAGAAAAAAAAAAACCCTAAACTTTAAATCCAACAAATGACGACAGATTAAACCGACCATATATAACGTTCACACAACCAGCAAACGAGTCAAACGAAATGGATCAGACCATATATATAACTTTATCCTAAGTAGTATCGAAATTTGTTTTTGTTTTTTCTTTTTTGGGTTTTTTTTTTAAGAATTATCGAAATTGTTCATCATCATGAGTTACGTCCATGGGTGGGTGACACACAAGATCAAAAAGCAAACAAGGTTTTATTCAAGAACCGGGAAGAGAGATTACAAAAAACAAATAAACAGACTCATTGATGTTGACGAGAGAGTGAATTACCTGAGTGGATTTGTCAAAAGGGAGCGTAAGCCTCAGAGAGACCACCGAGACTAGGAGGAGTGATCGAAGTCACAAACTCTTCGTTGGGAGAGAGAAAGAGGTGGATTTGTTTTTGACACCGTAAATAATTGTGTGTACATGAGACCATTAGCCTATTTGTTGGATATTTTAAACATCAGCATTAGTCTCTCTTTCATTAGTCAAAAAAAGATAAGAAATCTATTAAATAGGCTTTAAAAGGAAAGTAACTTAATTTCTTATTTTTAAGCTTTAACTAAGATAATTTCTCGTGTATGTTACCGTATGTAATTTTTATACTTACTAATGTTGAATACATTATATTGGCCACTAATCTCTCTCTGATTAGTAAAAATAAAAGGGTAATAAATGTATTTGTTAGACTTCTAACGAAAATTAGAAAATGTATTTGTTAGATGTCCAAATTCATGACAATTAGAATTTTAGTTCGGTGGGAAAGATATCAAAAATAATTTTTTTACTTTCAAATTTTTAAATTAGATAATTTCCCGCGGTGTATGCGTGTATTGTACGGCAAGTTATCTTTACACTCTAAAGTAATGTTGTATGCCATATATTGAACATTAGTTTCTCTTTATTAAACAAAAAAAATAACGGAAAGTAAATATTTTATCTTTAAATTTTCAATTAGGTAATTTCCCGCGTGCTATGCGTGTATTTTACTGTAGGTTATTTTACACTTTGAAGTGTTGTATTATGCAAAGATAACATTTTTTTTTGCTTTTAACATACATTAAGTTTAAGGTTATAGATAAAAATGTGATCTAAGATTTTTTTTTTACCTATAACCTTAAAAATATATATTTATGGTTGCTATATATCCAGGTAGATAAAAAAACTTATAGATAAAAATGTGATTTAAGGTTAACTGGGATAAATATTTTTGATTATACGCGGAAGAAGTAAATTTGAGTTTGAAAATGAATGATTTGTTTTCACTCAGTAAATAGTTACATTTGAAAGTAGTATATCATATTTCAAAAGAGAGTGTATTGTAAGACATATGTACTCACTTTTCTGGTAATTTTGAATAAAAGATTTACGTACTTCAACTTCTTTCCACCATTGTTTGATTGATTAATTATGAAGTGAACGTTACAAAATGATTCACCACTTGTGGACTCTATCAAGTGAACGTTACAAAATGATTCACCACTTGTGGAGTCTTGCCAGCTTTCTCTATGCCTCTGTACATATTAAGCAAGCAACCTCATCTTTAGAAACTACGAAAACGGCTTCTCTCAGCACATGGAGTCTAGTACAAATGTAATTATAGAATAAGAAATAATCTCCTTATAATTAAACAAAATAATCCGCTCGATTTACCAGTATTGGTTCTAAAGATGAGCCTTGATGAATATACAAATTACAAACTGAATCTGCGCAGAGACAAAAGCTGAACGGGTCAATCCATATAAACATGCGCATCACAATATCTTCACTGCTCTTCACTTAAGTTTGGCTTTGCAGCTTTGTAGATGAAGATTGTAATGAATAAACGCCAACTCTTCCAGATGTTTTCGTTCACAATGGCTCATTCCTTCAGTGAGCAACAGCTTCTCTTCAGCTTGTACCTTGAAGCACCTTCACATGTCTGGCTCAGAATTTTGATTGCAAAACTCTGCAGTTCTGGATACTGGCTCGCCGTTAGAAAGAACAAAACCTTTTGCTCACTGATTCAACAACACAAGTGTCTACAAACAAAACAACTAAATAAAAAAGTCAAAGAAGTTCACTCACTTGGAGTTGTTCCAGAGATCTCATCAGCTTGACTGGCCTCGTTAAAGCAATCTTTACCGAGTCTGTACTTATCAAGCTGTGCAGCAATTTTACTGTGACCTTCTTTTGCCACATGAACCAGAGAGTGGGTAAGACCGGTGGCAACTTCTGGATCAAGTAGAAAGAAGCCGGATTCAGAAAGTAACCAGTAGCATGAAGAGGATTGTGAAGTCGATTGTTCCAAACGTCATCTATCACATCCCATAACGTCTCATAACATTGTTTCTCGTGATTAAATTCACTCGCGATATTCTCCTTTATGCCGTCCATAGTGTCATAGATATATCCTGCATGCTGATTGTTGGCAGTTGAAAACAAGAGCAGACCATGAATCAGAGAAGATGTACATTTCCAAACTCTTTTAACATTTTCCCAAAAAGAGGAATCATTCATCAAATTGAATATAGCTGTGCCCCCTTCTTCTTTCTTCCAATCAAATGAAGCAAACATAGCTGCCAAGATTTCCTTCGCCTTGAAGATATTCTCTAGAGTTAGATACGGCTTAACAAACTCAAACTCAGAGGAGGAGGAAACAGTTGTGACCATTCCATGACTGTGATCTCTGCAAAATTTGTTGTTGTTGATGAACTCCCAAATGCTATTGACCTTGTCAAGTATGTCTCCAAAGGAATGCATTTTCACAATCTTCACCAGCATAAGCTCGAAACAATGGGATAAACTCGCAGACCAGAAAACTTCCCTGTCGTGACCAGCAAAAAGCTTGCCCAATTCACCAACCCAACCAGAGGTCGAACAAGCAATAATTTGAGTCACATTATGCACTCCAACATCCTCTACAAGCCCATTTACTAACGATAGTAAGGCAGTGACATTGTTTTTAATATCCGAAACATCAAAGGATTTCAGATAGACTGGACCCGCTGGACAGTCAGCAACAAAAGTAACCAGATCGCGGCCTTTCTGGTCAATCCAAGCATCCAACAAAATGCTGCACCCGGTGATCTCCCAGGAATCTTTAATCTTCTTCACATAACCTTACGCTTCTTTCAAAGCTTCTTGAAGCATCCAGCCGTTTAAATCACGAGAATCAGGGATCTTTAGCTCCATCTCACTACCACCAACTGCCATCATCATTTCTTTGAAACATGGGGAATCCACAGCTGAAAGGTCGACACAGTGTTCATAAAAGAACCGACCAATGCACATTTGGGCTTTGTTTAACAACAAATCCTGTCTGTCAGCTTCCACAGCTATGTCAACAAATCCTGTCAGTATATCAGGAGGAGAAACACTCTTGCTTGACGAGTCTTGGCTTTTCTGACGCTTATCAATTTGGAAATTCCCAACTGTCTTAGCAGTACTAGTATGACCAGATTTGCCCTCCATAAGTATCGTCCGAAACATATCTCTAACAATAAGTGAAACTTGGTCACAGTGAGTTACATCTGTACCTACACCACCCAAGTGGTACCTGAGACGAGAAAAGCTGTTCATTTCTTTCCCACAGTGATTGCATTTAACCCGAGATTTCTTCTTGTCCACACAAATTCCATGCTCATGAATATCCGTGACAGAACCAGCCATTCTCAAGGTTTCGTTTTTTTTTCAAATTCACGTACACACAGATTAATGAATCAGACTTGGCAGCATTTGTTCGATTCTCACAACTCAGATCCCCAGACGTTTACCTACAAACTAACAGTAACAAGCATCAAAATCAAATTTTGAGTTTTTGACACAGAATTCACTAATTTGATCTCAGAGTAATTGAAATCATAGAGATGAATTAAAAAAAAAAAAGAAACTTTTTTTGTACCAAAAACCTAAATAACCAGCAAACGAAAGGTAGAAGACCCATACAAATTATATCATCACTCAGAAAGAAAAAAAAGAAAAAGAAATCGACTTTCAAAGACGCCTACTTCATGGTGAGTGGTGACACAGCAAGTATCAGCTTTTCTAACAGAGAATAAAACACATTGCTTGGTAAGGGATGAGAGAGTACCTCGGTAGCTGTGTGAAAGCGAGTCAAAGTGAAGAATTTGTTCTACAGGAGCCGATGAAACCTGGAAGAGAGACAGAATCAAAACCCTTGTTTTTCTCCTTTCCCCAGAGCGAAAGGGAAACTGAAGGAACTTGTTTTTGACTCCGCGGATCAATCAAAGGGGCCGACGCTTCGCCTTTTTCTTTTTTGTTTTCTCTAAATTTATTTTATACGAATCCTTTGCTTTCTTGAGAGACTCTGCTTGTCTCAGAGACTTCGGGGTTGTGAGACTCTGTCTGCTGCAGAGTCTGCTTTGCTTTGACACACTTCACTTTGGACATAAATTGTAGAAGTACTAGCTCAAGATGCACCCTTCTCGTGTCAAAAGGAGGTAGAATAAAGTTTGGAATAAAGCCAGTCATTGTTAGAAGGATTTAAATATTTAATTGCTTGAACTGTTAAACAGGGGCCGCCAAAACTCAAGCATCCATGTCATGGCCTAGAGATTAAGGAACATAAATTTCACAATTTGTAGTTAAAATCAAGAGTCAAGACTCCTTTTTGCTGTCCATAGTGTCATAATTATGATTACACCAGAGCTAGTCCACATGAACTCCCCTACAGTAACCACAGTATGATTCAAACAAGTAATATAAGCAGCTGAGAAAATGATTTCTTTGTTCATGCGGCTAAACCAAAAAGAATTGCGGTATATAATTTAAGTTCATTATTGAACAAGGTTGACGTGAAGAGTTTGAAACCTGAAAACCTGAAAACCTGAAACCTGAAAAGCTGAATTCTTCACAAATTTAGATGATAAGAATCGATCTCTTTCTTTATGACATGAGGCTGAGGTTGGTTGATTTGCAGGTGCACTAAGCTTGGAACATAAGAAGAAGAGCACACAAGTGGGCGACAAAATTGGCGAGGAATATCTCCATAACTGGTACGTTTTCCGAGATTTGGAGCCTCTCCGATATTCACAGATTTGAAGTATCCATCTTGTCCAATTATGTTGGCTGTTTGGTTAAAACGGGTCTTGGTCCGTTCAAATTCGTTGTCTAGATCGAAAAACACAGCAACTTTCTTCTCCTCGTCAATGAAGAAACTCCCAGCTAGAATACTAACGCTACAACTAGAGGTCGAACTCAAAAACATGCTCCACGACACTGAACCGAGACTAATTTGATTCGTAACACAAATCTGCACTGTTTGACGACGAAACTTCCGCCAGCTACCATGTAATACCGCAAGCTGCTCGTCTCTGACACAAGATAAAGACACAAAAGTATCTGAACCAGAGGAGGGAAACGGCAGAGACAGCGGTGGTCCAAATTTTTCCAATGTAAAATCAAAAGGGAGTAGAATCTCCCCTCTCGTTCCTGCATCTCTTATTTTCATTTCAGCCAAGAAATAAGTATTTCCTTTCAAAGACACACCACGTTGGCAAAAAGCTATATCCCAGTCGGGAGTGTCATAAAAAACCTTCCATGAATTAGAGCTAAAATTGTAGATTTCATAACACAAAACTTGGCTTCTCCAATCTGTATCACCGAAAAGCCTCAAGATTTTGTGGTTACGGTTCTTGTCATATCCGAGAGCATACCTGTCTAACCTGTGGAAGTTAATTCTTGGTTGGATCCATCTAGTTTGCCCCAAATAGGGATTCCACACCACAAGCCTTGAGTTGTCCTTAGTGACGCATAGGAGTAAGCCGTCACAATGAAAGACTTTAGTTATCTCGACTTGGTTAAGTATACCTCCTACTTGCTTTATACTAAATGGATCATCCAAGTTTTGGAGATCGAACTTCACCGAGCAAACCCTATAATCCATCATAATGAACCCTAAAAAGTACTGATTCCTTTCTGCTGTTGCTTTTTTACCAAAGATCCGACTTTTCGATAAAGCGTTCCACTCTTTGCAAGTAGAACGTATTGCCATCAGAGATGTCATCGGAACCCTAGAGAGTATCTCCTCTACCAAATCTCTTGGAAGATCAGACATTCTTGTCATTCTTCCAGGCCCTAGAAGCGGCGAACGTATAAATATGAGCGAGAAAGTGAATTCCTTCGCTTCCACGTTGAGAGTCTCTCTGTTTAAGGCAGAGTCTTTGTTTTCTCTTTTTGCTTTGTAACACACTTCACTTTTGGACATACTTAGTTGAACAAAGTACCATTCGTTAGCTAGGTAAGATCAAACACTATGTATTTAAAATTTTGAGTCTCGTTGTAACATATGAAAACAAGTTTGAAGTGTTGTTCTATTTTGTAAAGTATTAAGTATCTTCTTTTTGTAAGAAGAAACAACTACATAAAAAATATCATTTGTTCCTGGTGAATCTTTGATTTTCGGGTTCTATCATATGTTTCTCACTAAAGCATACATGAACAATGATGCCTAATTCTTCTCGTTACACCAGCACAATCTCTTCACTTGCTTTGCCTTTCGAGCTTTGTAGCTAAAGATTATAATAAACGTATGCCAATTCTTCCAGATGATGTTGTTCACCGTCGCTCATTCCTTCAGTGAGCAACAGGTTCTCTGCTAAGCTTCTCTTCAGTTTGTACCTTGAAGCACCTTCACATGTCTGGCTTAGAATTTTAATTGCAAAACTCTGCAGTTCTGGATGATGGCTTGCCTTTTGAGCCCACCACTCAGCTGCAAAGAGAAAAAACGACAATAACCCTTTTTGCTTACCAATTCAATAACACAAGTGTTTTTGCAAATTAAACAACTACCTCAAGAAGTAGACTAACCTGGAGATATTTCAGAGATCTGATCAGCTTGACTGGCATCGTTAAAGCAATCTAGACGAGTCTGTACATATCAAGCTGTGTGGCAATTTTCACTTGAATGTGACGTTCTTGTTCCATATGAAGCAGAGAGAAGATAAGACCAGTTGCAACTTCTGGATCAAGATGAAAATCAGTTGAATAGAAAGCACTCGGGTTCAGAAAGTAGCCAGCAGCATGAAGAGGATTGTGAAGGTGCTTGTCCCAGACATCATCAAGCACATCCCAAAACGGCTTGTAACATTGTTTACTGTGATTGAGTTCCCTCGCGACACTCTCCTTTATCCTATCCATAGTGTCATAAATATATCCAACATGCTGATTGTTTGCAGTAGAAAACAAGAGTAGACCGTGAATCAGAGGAGATGTACATTTCACAACTCTTTCAACTTTTTTCCAAAAAGAGGAATCTTTCACCAAATTGGACATTGCTTTCAAGTTTTTCCTCCAATCAGATAAAGCAAACATGGCTGCCAAGTTTTTCTTCGCCTTGAAAATACTCTCTAGTATTAAATATGGCGTCACAAACTCAAACTCGGAGGAGGAGACTGTTATGTCTTTTCCATGACTTTGCTCTCTGAAGATTTTCAAAACCGAGGGACTATTGTTGATGAACTCCCAGATACAATTGACCTTTTCAAGTATGTCTCCAAAGGAATACATTTTCACAATCTTCAACAGCATAAGCTCAAAACAATGGGATAGACTCACAGACCAGAAAACTTCATTGTTGTGACTCGCAAATTGTTCTCCCAATTCACCAACCCAACCAGAGGTTGAACATGCAATGATCTGAGTTACATTAAGCACTCCGACTTCCTCAATGAGCCCATTTACTAGCGATGTTAAGGCATTGACATCGTTTTTAATATCTGAAACATCAAAGGATGTCAGATACACTGCCCCAGCTGGACAGCTGAAAAATTGACACATCTTTGGAAGAACCACTTTTGGGCTTTGTTTGACACCAAATCCTGCTTGTCAGTCATTTCACTTCTTTCACGCTTATGACCATTACCCATTTGGCCTTCCCCAACTCTGTTAGGAGTATGACCAGATCTTTCCTCCATCAACATCTTTCAAAACGTCTCTATAAGAACTTGTTCACGGGGACCATCCAAGCTATTCAGACAATGGAAGGAAGCCATATGTTTCTTACAGTAGCTGCATTGAACCCGAATTTTCTATCTTGTCCATACAGATTTCATGGTCATGAACATCCATGAAGGTACCAGACATTCAAATCAGAAAAATACAGAGGAAGCATTTCTGGCTTTTCACAACTCAGATTCCTGCCCGTTACCTGCAATTCAATCCAATACAGTTTTTGAAACAAACAGGAACATGCATCACAATCGAATACTAAATGGCTTTAATTTGACACAGATTTCACTAACTTTATCTCAAAGATTGAAATCATTCATGTTCATCGAGAGAGAGAGATAGAGAAAAGAATAAAAAACGAAACTTTAGTATCTCTACAATGATGAAAAACGAAACCAGCTTGAATGCTTAAACAAGTCAAACGAAATGGTAAACCCATATATTCATCTCATGGAAGTATCAAAATTATTCATCACCATCTCCTCCATGGTAACACAGAAGCTCAAAGCAAACAACTTTTATACAGAAGAACCAACCAAAACTTAACATTGTTAGAATACCTGAGTCAAAGCGAGTCCAAGCGAGTCAAAGCGAGTGGTCAGACGACGAAACCCTTGATTTTGATATTTCCAAGCGAGAGTATATAGTGAAGAACTTTTATTGTTTTGCTTCCCGTAAGTAATTGCATACATGAAGGTCTATTTAAGTATCGTACTCTCTCTCTCTCTCTCTCTCTCTCTCTCTCTCTCTCTCTCTTTAACCAGAAAAAGAATGACTTTTTGATGTTAGAAAATTGTATGAAGAAGATTGGAGACCCTTCTTCGGATAGTATTTTCTCAGTACTGATCTATACACACATGCAACAGTCTGGGATTTCAGGGTTCTATTTTTGATTGAAACAGACAACTAAAAAGACCAAACTTTCAGTTCTAACAAGCAAAAAAAAAAAGGAACATCCTCAAGATCCTTTATAAGTTTACACGATAAAGATCTACATTACAAACATCTACTTTGAGTGATCACCACCATCTCTCATTCTCTCTATAACCAAATTACACAAAACATACAATATTTACATACTTGAAGAATCTTGCTACCTATTAGGACCTTCAAGATCAGCTTTGTTCTCAAGCCTGGGACGTTTCTGAGGGCTTTCACATTTGTTGTCTTCGGTTTCAGAAGCTTTTTTCTTTTTAGATGGTGACGGCTGAGGAGAAGTTGCTTCGGTTTTTGACATGTTTTGAGAGTCTGGTATAGAGTCATCACTAGGTGATAACACTGTCTGAGAAGGAGAAGAACATATCAACCTTCCGGTTTTGCGTTGTTCTTCCAACATCTTTTCCAAGTATTTAGCATGCTCTTCAATTCGCAGCTGAAGCACCCGTTGCACCTGCAAATTGATCAATTCAATTTACCCGATTGGTTATAGTAAAAAATCTCAAACAATTCTTTGGCTGAAGTAAAAGTCAGTTTTACCTCAAGCTGTTCATGCAATTGCTTCTGAACTTCCATCTGCATACGCAGAGCTTCAGTTAACTGTATGGCCCTGTCCATGTAAAAAGAGAGTCACTTTAGGGATTATGTTGAAAAAAGGTCTGCGGATTGAACATGGAAGCAGATAAACACAATGATTTACCCTTTCTTTTTCTCGTCAGCTTCACTGATACTCAAAGCCAGTTTCCTTTCTTCTGAGTTCTCATTCTTTTTCTCTGCAAAATAAACGAGAAAAGTATAGAATGAAAAACTGTCTGATAGATCATAATCATGGCTGATGATCATGCAGGAACAGAGAATCTGTGCAATCACGATAACAAGTTGGAGGCTTTACCTTCTTTTTTCTCTGGCATATACTTGGCTAGTCTATACTTCTGCAAATTCATGATTTTCAGGGATATTCAGATAATTTCGTATTATGTATTTGTTAACTTAGTCAGATTCGAACTGATTTAGTACCTGCAAGTGGCTTTTTACGTGATAGATCGTCAAGCCCTCAACATTCATGAGCTTCAGAACAGCTTTTGGAGTGGCCTCTACATGGTTGAAGCAACAGCGGATTAAGCATAATCGGCAAAAAGATGAAAAGAAAACCAACGAGAAGCACAAGAGTAGCTAGAGTTCTAATTTATAAGTGCCTACTATCTCATAAATCTAAAAACTCACTTTCGGGCCCTTCAAGTTTAATAACCGACTTTACAAAAGACTCGTGGAGCTCAGGAGTCCATCTCATTCTTGGCTTGTGGTTGGCTGCTGATCCGGGAGAAGGGTGAGATGAAACTACGTCAATAGACACTGCTCCAGCAGCACAGCTTTGGCTTGGACTCAACCTGGTAACTGGATTTGACGAAGCCAATGGCGTTTCATAGATCTCCTGTATCAACCAGAAACTAAGTGTTAAAGGAGCAATAAAAATTTCACACTCTACGTATCAACAGAAAAGGCCGAAAGTCATAAAAATTTTCACACTATTTGTCATAGCTACGCAAAGTAACTGATGCAAACTCATAAGAGATGAACAAGACTGAGATTAACTTACATCAAGCCTGGGAGTTTCAGCACGGTCTGTGATGGCCAGCTCAAGTTCATCAGACAGGAACTGCAACTCCATTTGATCTGATAAACAATAGCTGTCATTCGAACAGCCAAAATCATGAAAACCGCCATCGGAACAAGCATCCCCGGAAAGATTAAGGAAATCTTTGACAAGCGATCCAGAGTTGTCTCCTCCACCATATTGATTTCCCAAATCCTCACTGAAAACAGAAGGAGATCTTGCAGACTCCACTCCAGAGGCTGAGTGGCTGTAAGAGGAGGGATCAGGGAGAAAAGGAAGACTGTTTCCTAGATGTTTTTGAGTCTCAGAGGTTGAAGATGATGAGAGGTAGAGGTTTGTGCAGAAGGTTGAAGAGCGAGAGAAGGTGCTCTGAGAAGTATTCTTTGACCAAAGCTGACCAGGTGAATCTGGAGATTGTGATCTTATGAAGGGAGATTTCCGGGTTTGTGGCTGGACATTCAGAAAGTTATGCACCGGAGGTAGAGAAGACAAGCAAGCTTGACCAACTCCTTTATTGCATTCATTTGGTGCCGTTGACACAAGGCTATGTCTGTTCATGGTTGCTTTTGATGAACTTGCCGAATCGGTTTCTTACATCAAAAATCAAGATCCGCCATAAGTTTGCAGTGTTAGCCTTCAAGCCGCTGAGAAGCAAAACATTAATAGAGGAAGATAATTAGCATAAGAATGTTGGAGTTAATAAACATGATTGAGTTCAGTTAGTTTAGTTAACTTTCAGAACAAGGCATACAGAATCATACAGTGATCCATCTTGGCTGAGATACCAAACCGGATCTAAATCCAAGCAAACTTAATAAGTTAAAATGTTACTTGGGAACTCAAACTGTGGAAGCGGAGCAACAATAAAAGGATAATTTTTTATTTGTTAAGACTTAGACACCCGAGATTGAGATTCACCATATAACATACAGACATTGAAAGGAGCAACAACGATTAAATGTAGTTGATATTCAAGAAAATACAAAACGAGCGAACCGACACATGATGAAACCTTTAAAACTCGCACACAGAAGAATCAAATCAGGTGTTGAGAAGACACGATGACTACGGTACAGAAACGAAAAGAGAAATCAGGTTTTTTAAAAAGGAAGATCTAAATCCAGAATGCTGAGAGACTGAGAAGTAGTAGTAGTACGACGAGTCACAGAGATAAATCGAAAAGCAAATTTAAGCAAAGGACGACAAGGCAATAGAAACTGACCTGAGAGGATGATAAAGTCTTCAACTTTTTTTCTATACTTCCTGCCTCCTAACCACTTCATGGCCTCATACGGATCATCCCTTAAAAAATCACTAAATGTGACATCAGAAGCTAAGAAAAAAATTGAAACTTTTCTCGGGGGTAAACAGGCAAACTCAGAGAGAACACATAACAAGAGATGAAGTTTTAAATCCCTAGCAAAGAAGAAGAAGAGATGGGGGTTTAATGGAAGAAGACGACGACGATTTGGCCTACACGAATCGCCATCGAGGAAGAGTAGAGAAGTGTGTACTGTTGGCTTTGCTTCATTGGTCTCCGTCTCGCTGGACCTTCCCACGCGTGATTGCTTCGCGTGTGGCTTACGTACCAATTCGATCCGTTAGCTCATCTTCCACGTAGGAGCCAAGTGGTCGTGCGTTTTGCCACATGCTTCTTTTTTATTTTATTTTACTTTATCTTATGTTTTTTTTTTTTTTAATAATAAATTTGATGTCGTCACTTATTAACTCTCTTTCATTTTCTCTTCCTAATCATCGTTGGTCAATCACAAGTTATAAGTATTAGTTTTATAAACTAACTACATTATTGTGTTAAATGAATTATCTTGAGGGTATTTTTATCCAATTTTCTTAATTGATGATTCATCTGGTCAATTCTACTTTGCAAGCTTTTTTTCTGAATATTTATATACTTTTAAATCATAATAGTTGGATGTATTTATGTATGTGTATTTTACTAAGAGGAGATGTTCGTGTTCCTTACGTTTATAATTTGATAAGTAATTATTTAAGTTCAACACAACTTCTTTTGCAGAGGATTGGAGTTCTCTAGTGGTACAAGGAAGCTGAGTATCTTCTAAATGTCAACTTTGTTTGTTTTTATTTATTAACAAAGAAAAAAAAAAGAGAGAGATACATTAGTTTTGTATTAAAAAATAGCTAAATACGAATGAGTCTTCGTGTATACAGTACTTCAAAGTTCAAAGAAGAACGATACAATAATATAATATTAACTGATTTTACAAAAGGTGCGCGTATTGATAAATATCTTCGTAGCGCTAATTAAAAAAAAAAAAAAAACAAAGCAAACTACGAATTAAATTGTTAGTGGGCAAATGGTTGCCAAAAATGATAGTGACGGATCTCTTAAGTAGTACATTTTAGTAAAAGAAAAAATGATTTCTTGTAGTAGCAAATTAATGATCATTAACCTTCCAAAAAGAAAGACAAAACTATACCAATAGCATCCCTTAAGATGTGGGACATATATATCTATGCCTCAGGCCCTCAGCCACACAGATCGATCCACTTTCATTTTTGTCTCTATTCTTTACCACATAATTAAGATAATGTTTAAAATCTAATGCTCATCATAGAGATTAGAGAATGACCTCAGCAAATGCTTTTTACCTGTACTATTTTTTTTTATAACATTTAGATGGTTTATAAATGAATTCAAAGAATGATGTAGGCTTAAACCATCTGCACTCCAGAAACTCATCTAAGTTACTCAAAATTAAATTAATCATATAATTAATATTAAACTAATCAAAGCAATCTATAAGAATTTTTTAAAAAATCATCTTCCACTAGAGAAACCTATCAAGATTGCTTAATCATTATAATTCAAAAATTTGTAAACAATTTCAAGTTTCTCAATTGTATGTAAACCTTTAATTGAATCAAATTGTATGTAAAGAGATTACAATACAAAGAGATTACAATAATAGTGAATGAACCTTATCAAGTCATCTAATACAAAGAGATTACAATATTAGTGAATGAAGCAGCTCCCAGGAATTGAAACTTACACAGATTCAATATCCTCTTTGCAACATAACAAGCATCTCTCGACTACAGGTGGCAAATGCATATGGATTAGAAGGCCACAAACACAAACTATACACATATACGATTAAGCAAGGCAAGATCATGTGAACTGGGAAAAACCTGAAGGCAAGACCGGCCGAAGACATGAATGGTGGGCCTTGCCCATTTGAGTGTTTATTTGTGACAATTAGGATCAATAGAAGTCTAAGATTAAGTTCTTTTATTCCCTTCTTCGCTACTGATCTCGATTCTTCTACTGCTTGTTTGTGATTGAGTTTCAGGTACCAACTCGACCTCCACTCGACCAGGTGCTCGAGCAAGCACTCGACCGAGTGAGTGTTCGAGTGGTCGATCGAGCTGAAGAATCAGAAGCTGTCAAGCCTACTAAGTACATCCCTCCTGCTTACAAACCGCCTCTACCATTCCCAGGACGTTTCAAGGCACAGAAACTTAAAGAATTAAGGGAAATCATTGAGAAAAAAGAAATGTTGGCTTTGCAACAAGAGGAAGTGAAGGATTTGAAGGAAGAGGTTGTGATTGAGAAACAAGAAGAAGTGATGGCCATACAAGAGATCATCATTGCTTACCAAGAAGAAGAGAGAGGACCTGCCTTGGAACAGTATGATCCATATCCTCTCTATAAGGATTTTTTACTTGATTTGTCAAAGAAGAAGGCTCAAGCTTAAGATGAGAAGGATCTTGAAGACCTTGGAGGAGTTATCATCCCAATTAAGCTTAAGGATCCAGGTCCATTCTATCTGCCTTGCACACTTAGCTATCTTCACTATAACCAGTGCTTATGTGACTTGGGGGTATCTATCAGTGTGATGCCCTATTCTATAGCACAAAAGCTTGGGCACACTGACTTCAAGTCCACCAACCTTCATATATGCCTAGCTGATGGTTCAAACAGAGATGTGGTTGGCAAGTTGGAGAATATTCCAGTCAAGATAGGAAGAGCAAGAGTTCATACAGATTTTGTGGTATTGGAGATGGACAAGGAACCTGAAGATCCTATCATCTTTGGGAGGCCATTCTTAGCCACAGTTGGAGTTGTTATTGATGTTAAGGAAGGTCTTGTGACCTTGAACATTTCTGAGGGTATAGCTATGAAGTTTAACATCTATAACCCAACCAATCTTCCTACCATTGATGATCAACCTTTTACTATCAAGGACAAATGTGGTCATGAAGGTTTAAGTGAAGTGGCAACTCCAAAGGACAATCTCTCTCTTCAAGAAGATTCTGTGGAAAAGCTTAAGAGGTCAGTTCAAGAGTTGACTGGTATGGTTAAGGATCTCCAAGTCAAGCTAAACAAGAGGTCTTTGAGGAAAGCAAGACCAAGGCTCAAAATCAAGAAGAAATATGGTTTGTGTGTTAAGGGTGAGGTGATCAAGGATCAAACTCACAGTGATCAAGAAGTGCCAGGGAGGATTTCATCACCTCCTTGGTATCTACACAAAGCCTAAGAAGGCAACCAAAGTCAAGCTTAGTGACTCTAAACAAGCTCACTAGGGAGGAAGTCCCTAAGGTATCTTTTGTAAATAAGCTTTATTTTCATTGTAGTTTTGATGTGTTTTCTTTTATGTTTGTGTTGGACAGGCCTTTCAATGAAAGTGTAGATGGGTATGGAGAGATTTGGACTTGGGGAAGTAGACTCGCAAGCCCACTCGACCAGCCCACGAGAGGTACTCGACCGAGTTGGCAAAGAACTAAGGCCCACTCGATTCCCATTTCTCTAGAATGATCGAGTGGAGAGAAGAAAAAGACAAAAAAATTTGAATTTTCAAACTTTGGTCAAGGAGCTCGACCACGTGCTGGTCGAGTGTGGGGTCGAGTGGCAGCAAAAAGCAGGTCAAATATTCCCATTTCAAATTTGAATGGTATGGACGCTCCACCCTTGTGTCCTTGCCCCCTTAGCTTCTTTAAATAGAGCCTTACACGATCCTATATCTCTCACACTCTCTCATTTGCTCAAAACAACTAAAATCAAGTGTTAAAATCTCTCTCAAAGTTCATCTTATGCTCAAGCTTAGCTCTTTTAAGTTTTTGGGTCACTAACCTATTAACCTTAAGCTTTGAGTCTATTCCCTTCAGTTCTATTCGAAAATGTCTTCAAGGATTACTAGGAAGTCTCAACAAGCGGCTGAAAGCTCCATGGATTGTAGTGATGCTAGTCTTGAATCAAGAGGAGAAGCTGGAGAACCACTCGACGCCCCACTCGAGCATGCACTCGACCGAGTGGTGGTCCGAGTGGTTGATCGAGTCAGATGTCATGTTCAAGAAATCAGTCAGTTGAGGAAGATCCTGAGAGAACTGAAAGTGAAGAAGAAAGAGAGCCAACTCTTAGTGAGTTCATAAGGAGACACAAGACCAAAGGGAAGAGACCAGCAGTTGAGATTGAACAAGAGGAGGTTGAGAGTGATAGTGAAGAAGAAGATGAAGAAGAAGAGGGAGAGGATGATGGAGAAGCAGAATCTTGTGGTTTGACAAAGAGGCAACTTTATGAAGCCTTTATGAGAATGGAGTTCTTGGGGACTAGATATCCACACAAGGAAACCATGAAGAAGCTAGCCATTGATGAAGATGTGGAGTATCTTTTTGAAAAGAGCAACTTAACCAAGTTCATGGGGCTTTGCATGGAGGGTTACAAGGAAGAAAGTTGTGAGTTTCTAGCCACAGTCAAGATGCACACATATGCAAGGAAGGATGATGAGTTGGGAGCTGGTCATATTGCCTTTACTATCAAGGGGAAGAAGTATGAGCTTCCAATGAAGAAGATAACCAATATCTTTGGCTTTGAAGTTGGGAGTAATAGGAGCTTAATGATACCAAGAGAGGACCTCTTTGCTGTTTGGGAAACCATTGGAGACAACATCACTTACTCATCCTCCAAGACCAAGAGTTCAAAGATAAGAAGCCCAGTCCTAAGGTACTTCCACAAGGCCTTAGCAAACACCTTCTTTGCTAGGAAGGAAACTGGAAATCTCAATGAGGGTGAGCTCAAGATGATTGATATGACTCTCAATGGAATCATCCTTAAGGCAAGAGATGGAACCATCATTCTTGGGACCACTGTGGAGACTGACTTTGCAATGGTGCTCATTGACCACATGATATATTTGAGAAGTTGGGTAGGCAAGCTACAAAACAAAGGGTCAAGAGGAGCCTTAGCCATTGGAGGCATCATCACTCCAATACTACAAGCTGCCAAGGTCCCACTTAGAGGAGAGAAGGTTTCGCCAAGATGGATTGACTCAAGCTACCTCACCTCTACTCTCATATTGGCCAAGGAAATGCATCAAGGAAATCACATTTTCAACTTTGAGCTTCCAACAGTTGGAAAAAAACAGTTGATCTTACCTAACCAAGAGCTCACCACCATCCAAGAAGGAGCAAACATTGACTTTTGGCCAGCTGATGAGTTCTTGTTTGATGGGATAGTTCAAGTTAGAGTTGATGAAGCTGGAGATGTGCAAATGGCTGTTGAGGAGGAGCAATTTTATTTTGAGGATTATGAGCCCAACCCAAGAGATAGTAGAGGAGTGAGAGAGACTAGCAAGAGGTTGACACTCCTACAAAGGTGGAACAAGTAGCATGGGAAGAAGTTTGATAAGCTAAAGAAGAAGGTGGGCAATACGGCTAAGTCCATCAAGAGCCTAAAGAAGGAGATTGCTGAGTTGAACAGTGGAAATTCTTCACCAACACCATCTAGCCCTTTGAGGAGGAGTAGCTCAACTAGAGCACTTTCAAGAGTTGAAAACCCTGTGGAACCAGCTAGAGCCTCCATGTACGAGCCAATTCAGTGGAAGAGGAGTTCAAGTAGCCGAGAACAACAATTTTCAAAGCACTCGACCGGGTCACTCGAGCACCCACTCGACCGAGCACCCCAAATGCACTCGGCCGAGTTCCAGCCCAGAACACCTTATGGCTTCCCAGCTCCAGCTGCATATCCAGACTATCTAGGTTACCCTCCCTTCCCATCCCAGTACTTCATGGATCCAGCAATCTTGCAGCAGTTCTACCAGCAGCAAGGTCAGAGTTTTGGCACTCGCGGTCCAGCTCGACCCCCCCACTCGAGTATGTACTCGACCGAGTCCCAGTGGGTTGGCATCGTCGAGCTGCCCCAATCACCTTCTCCAAGTCACTAACCAGACCCCAACTACACATTTGACAGCATGAATGAGGATGTTGACAGCTTCTTCTCCAATCCTTGAGGTACCACTATCACCTTCACTTGTAAATATCATAGCATTTGATGTTGTGTTTTGTTTTCTATCTTGAATCCTCTTACAAATTTCTTTCACACAGAGGACTGTGTGATTTAAGTTTGGAGGAGGGTTTGAGATAACATTTGATGTTGTGTTTTGTTTTCTTATTTCAAATTTTTAGCATCATCATGTTAGTATTTGCATATCATCTAAGGCATAGAAAACCCCTAAAAATTTGAAATTTTTTGCAAAAACTTTATAAAAAAAGAGTGTTCATGTAGTTTGCATTGCATAATAGCATCTTGTCTAGCATGTTTCATGTAGGACTGTTAATTATTTGCATTAGGGATCTATGATGAGTTTTGCCTTGTTAGCTTGTTTAATTCACTAAACTAGGATCAATGCCCAAGTTAATAGTACTTTGATGCTAGTTGAGTAGTTAGAAGCATAAGATTGAACTAAGCCTTGAATTCATGTATTGCATTTGGTCTAAATTGAAACATGTTGTGATTTGATGCCATTTCCTACTTATAAGAACTTAATATTGACTGTTAAATATCAATGTGTGCATTGCTTTAAACTCATGGATATCATATACATATTTGGATCATCTTTCTCCTTTTTACCACTCTTGTTAATCGAAGTAGCTGACTGAATCATTAAAATCAGTTTCCAATACCCTTAACCAACTCTTCTTTCAAGCCATGTTTATTCTTGTGTGTGTAAGGCCTATTTTTGGGATTGAGCTTGGTAGAAAGTGTTAGGTTTGAACTGACAAGAATAATGCCTTGTGTAGTTCTAGTTTGCATTTTTCAAACTAGATAGGACTAGGTGATTTCATTGTTGGGGTTGGGATTTGGTTGTTTGAAAAAAAAAACAAAAAAGAAAAGAAAAGAGGAAAAGAGAAAGAAAAGGTTAGAGTCTTTAGGAGGGGAATGTGTTTAAGTAAAATCAAAATCTAGTAAAAGGATGGGAAGTAAAAAATTGTTGTTGAAGATGGTTCTAGTTAAAGAAAAGAAAAGAAAGAAAAGAAAAGTCTAGCAAAATGCTTATATGTCTTAAGAATAAAAAGAAAAGAGAACCATAGCAAATAAGTAAGAATCCCCCATCCCACTAGAAAGATCATATAAGAAACCTCTCCTAAGACTTTAAAATCAAAAGAGAAAAGGGTGAAAGAGAAGAGAAGAAGTTAAAGGGTAGCACTAGGATCAATTGGGTTTAGATTGATAGGATAAACACTTTGGGTGCCTTTGGGTAGACAATGTTTTGTTCTTGTATGTGTCTAAGTGTTCTTACCTTTAGCATTCTTCTAAAGCTCAATCCATTTTTATGAGAGAACCTTGATATTGATAAGCCCCACTCTAAAGAGAGACCATCATTGTCTCTAAACCTTTTACTACCAAGCCAAATGGGTTTAAGCGTTGCATAGAATTGATTCATGTTCTTGATTAATGAATGTTAAAGGAAATGGTTGATTTGAATGCATGTGGACATCTAAGTCTCAAATCAGTAAAGGTTGTGATATGCTTGTCTAAAATCTTTAAGTACAACTCATTCAACTTGCATCATAGTACTAGTAACTTGGACATTGATTCTAGATGGTCTATTTGCAAGCTTTAGGAGCTGAGATCCCACTTTCAAACCTCACCTACCTTCTTATGTCTTGTTCATTTGCTTGAGGGCAAGCAAAGACTAAGTTTGGGGGTGTTGATGTTCATATATTTTATCCTGTTTTCCCTTAATATATTCACATCTTTTGCATCTTTTGCTATCCATTTTGACCATTATTGCATAGCTTTAGGACTGTTCTTGCATTAGAGTTTAGTTGCATTGCATTTGCATCTTTTCATGCATAAACAGGTGATTTTGGAGCTTAAGGAGCATGGAAGCAATGCTGAGGAGAAGTGAAGCAATCATGAGGAGAAAGCAAGAGAGTTAAGGCTAAAGAACCAAAGTCCGGAGTCCCACTCGACCGCCCACTCGACCAGACACTCGACCGTGTGCAGAGAGGGACTCGACCGAGTGGAAGGAGCATAAAAGGAGCCAACTCGACCGGTCACTCGACCGAGCACCGGGTCGAGTTGGCCGAGCCGCCTAGCTATTTTGTCTTTTAGCATTTTTAGGGCTTCTATTACTTTTTCTATTTAAAGGCCTTGTACCAGCAGCCACAAAAGAGTCCAGCTTTTTCGAGAGTCAAAAACCTAGTTTTTACCTTTTTGGGAATTATTCCTTTTGCACTTTTATATTTAGATCTTGTACCTCCTTGAAGGAGAAAAATATAAGATTCTTGGATTTTGTTGGTTCCATAACTTTCAAGATATTAAGAATTCGTGTTTGATTCCTTCTTCAATATTGTAGATCTTTGCTTTATCTATCTAATCATGTAAGTTTCATCATTTCTGGGTTTATGACTTTGATGTTCATCATGTGTTCTTGTGAGTAGTTGCTTAGGATCTTGAGGATGGGTTAGGCTGGGTTGTGTTTGAGGTTTGTTTGATTTGGTCAAGCTTGATTGTTGTAGATCTCTTCTAGGCTAGATGTTCTTAATGCTGGTCCTATAACTGAGAGGGTAGGATCTGATTTCAAGCATCTTAGCATCACACCAATGTTTAAGAAGCATAAATAAGGCTAGATCTAGAGTTTACCATTAGGCTTGCTAAGAGATTAGAGGTCTTGTTTGATATTTGACATATTGCTTAATGCCTGCTTGTGTAGATTCTTTACTTTGTGAGAACAAGTCTAGAGATGCATGAATTTGATTGTTTCTTGCCATGAGAGTGGATTAAACATGTCTTAGAAATATATGTCTAGAGATTAGCTCAAGTTGTTTGAGATTTGTTGACCAAGTTAGATGACCTCAATCATAGTCCAGCCCATGAATCCCTCCTAAAGGCCTTCCTTGTTTATTGATTTCCTAGCTTAAATCATGTTGTTTGACCGTTGTTTGATTTGCTTTTGTATTGCTCTGTTTTTCTTGCATTGCTCTATTTTCCGGATTTGTCCAGCTCGACCCTGCACTCGATCTAGACTCGATCGAGTGCTTGCTCGAGTTCATCCCCAGAACTTTCGTTTATGCTTTGTAGTTGTCCTGTCTTATCTCTTGTCTCATTCTAGTTGCATTTCTGTTGCATTTACTTAGTGTCATGTTCATTACTTGCCTTGCATTAGTTCATTACCATAGTTTCTATTTCTGTTCTAGCTTCATAACTGTTATAATCATTCTGTTTCATTTACATTTAGCACCTAGTTCTAGTAGCTTTTACATTCTGCATTTTATATTTCATCATAGGATTGTTAGTGACAAACATCCTTAATATTTGGCTTGACTTAGACATATATGCACATCCTGATTGCTTGCAAACACTCAGATTGGATTGACACCTCTTATACTACAACTGCATAAGGGGAATTGAAACACCTTGCTTTCACCATTGTTCATCATCATATCATTCATTCACATTCCACATCACACACACCAAGAAAGATATTAGTTTCACCTGACAGATAGTATCTCTGCGTCCAAAGAATCACCTTCAGCCTCTGTATAGCCAAATTCTTTTTGACCAATGTAGTTATTTAGTTGTTGGAAGGAAAGAAAACAAAAACCTGAGTGATTACAAATAGAGATATTTTGTATACATCACAGGTTAGTAATATGATTAATATTTCATGTGTAAACATTATTATACAAACTTGAAAATTTGTAAAACGAAGTCTCTTTTACGAAGACATTGTTTGTATGGAGACTAAGGGAGTAAGGGGCAACTGATTCGGCTTGAGATATAGATTGAAATCGAAACCATCAAACATACTTGAAAAAACTAGCGTGAGTACTTAAATACTTTTCTTTCTATTAAATTTTCAATCTCTTTGCAGTTCGAGAATTATCCATGTATGATTGTAAAGGAGAGACATGGAGGTTTTACTATTTGCTTCAATTTTCTAGGTAAATAGTAATTGATACACAGTCTATACAAAAAGGATTTTTTGAATTTTCAGAGTATTGATATATCAACATAAGGAACCGAAAATATCATCAACTCATCCTTCAAAGTATTGATTTGTTATATAATAGAAGGTTGACCATTCATTCATGTGACTGGACTTGCGGGATTGTTTGCTGGTGGATATATTAACAAAGAATTACTTGATAAAACCATAACATAATAGATAAGTTTGAAGAAACATACGAAGAGCAAGATAATAATCTTTAAGATATTATGTACACATTTAGATTTGTATTAGTTAACTAATACTAAAATCTAGTTAGATGATAAATAGTAACACAAATTAATAACTAACTGTCAGGTGTAAAGTCTGAGAATGAAAGAAGATGTAATAAACAAATCTATACTAAATAAAAAGTATAAGCTATAAGCTTCTTCAGCTTCTTAAGCTGTCCACATAGGATTTAAAACAACCTATTGGAATTTGAAATATCACTAATTAACATTTTTCACAATTTCCAGAATTTTCTATATTAAGAATTATTTTAAACAACTTATCAGGATTTGACATGTCATTCATTAACATTTTTTAAATTTTTCAGAATTTTCTATATTAAGAATTTTTAGAAAAAGGATAATTTTAAATTTATAGAAATAAAAAAAACTATATACAACGTCCCACATCGGCCATATACAACGTCCCACATCGGCTAGAAATTTTTTAGACAATGGTTTAGAACCAGTATAAATAAATATTAATATGCTTCCAACAGCGAATGAACAGGAAATCTTGATTTATCAGGCGTCCAAATTAAAAAGTTTTCTTCAGTTTGATCCGATTTTTTATTTGATCAAATTAAAACTTTAAAAAGTTTCAAAAAATATATTTTAATATTGATTTTTTTAAAAAGTTTAAATATTATAAATATTGAAACTTTAAAAGTTCTTAGCTTTTAAAAAGTTTTTCAATATTATAATTTTTAAAATTTAATAGTTTAAAATATTATAAATATTGAACTTTTTAAAAGGTTTAAATAATATATTTTGAAACCTTTTAAAAGTTTAAAATATTATAAATATTGAAACTTCCAAAAGTCTTAGCTTTTAAAAGGTTTCAAAATCTTATAATCTTTAAATTTTAAAATTTTCTTAGCTTATAAAAGGTTTCTAAATAAATTATAATTTATAAATTTTATACGTTTAAAATATTATAAATATTGAAAATTTTAAAAGTTCAAAAATTAAAAATATTTAAACTTCATAGAATGTTTTAAAATATTACAATTACTTAACCTCCATAGAAATTTTAAAATATTATATCTATACTAATAAAAATTTGAAGCTATAAACTCCTAAAAGTGTCCATATATTATTTAAAACAACCAATAAGAATTAGATATTTCACTAATTAACATTTTTGGAAATATAGTAGTAATCTATATTATTAAGACATTTTAGAAAAAAAAAGTAAAATTTATAGAAAAAAAAAATATATGATTTGATTTTCTTGCAGTAAAATTTTATTTTAAAGTCTAAGAAAGAAGGATTGACGTCGCAAGACCTTGAAGTGATGTTATTTGAGGTTAAAGAAGAAGGATCGACGAAAAGCACAAATATTGTTTTAACTATACATATGTTCATATTACTTTTGGTTTGAGAAGTTTCAATACGTGTGGATCTAAACCCGAATAAATATATGGATGATATTATCAATAATTGGATGCATGTGTTGACTATGCTGGTCTTTATGAATTGCACAAATTTTATGAGAAAAAACTGATTTTGGTCTTGGAGTTTGATGGGTTAACAAGTTGTATGGTAGTCTAAAACAAAGGTTTTTTCAGTGGAAAAATGTGAAAAAATTGACGAGGAAGAAGAAGAAGAAGAAGAAAAGTTAAAACAATATAATGATGACAATTACAATACAATTTGGCAATGAAAATGACAAGAAAGAATATGAAAAATAAGAAAACATTGAATAAAAAACACGAAAACATAGGTGGTAGAGATCAATTAAATATGAAAACGAGATAAATTCAAGATTAGAAAATTATTTTGTCTTTCGAAATGATTCGCTTCACCTGGACGTCGAGTTAAATTCATGATTTTTTTTATCTGATTTGATTTTATAACACAACTCATTTTTATATTTTTAACATTTTTGTATCTGAAATTTAAATTTTTACTTAATACTAATTTAATTTTTTTTATAAGATAATATTTCATTACTGTCATCAATCACATATTCCCTCTGTTTCATAATATAAGATGTTTTAGAGAAAAAATTGTGTTTCATAATATAAGATGTTTTCAAGTTTTTATGCTACTTTTAGATTAGTTTAATATTTTTTATTATACAGTTTTATTTATGATTGGTTGAACTTTTTTAAAGTGGTCATTTCTTATATTTTGAAACGGAATGAGTAGGCTGACGTGGCAAGGGCGAAAAAAGTGCGACTAGGGTTTTCTTGCGTTCTCATCAAGTTTGATGTCGTTGGCGGTCTCTCCGTGACGGCTTGCAGCTGATCTGCCGCAGGAGGAGGGTTCAGAGGTGAGGGGGATAGAGGGCGGAGGATGTGCAGTTGGTGTGGAGGATTTGGTTGAGCTTTCCTCAGGGAATAGTCACGTTCAAGAGGTTTCAAAGGTGGTCTCGTCGACGGTTCCACCTGCAGTAAAAGGAAAACGTTTGTTCTTGCAGGTCGCTCAGAAGCGAATTTTCACTAAACAAAAGTTTGAAGTATTGGAGGTCGATGGGAAAGAGAAGGTGGTGGTACCAAAGGAAGTTTTTTCGGGTGCAAAACCCTTATGGGAGGATTTTGTGATTGGCAAGTTTCTAAACTCTAAAGCCCATCATGTGGGAAAGATTCACATGATAGTGAATAAGATATGGCGGCTTGGGGATAGGACATCGTTGATTGTCGTTTTTGCATTCAATGAATCTACGGTAAAGTTTCGCATCAGACATGAGGGCATAAGGCACCGGGTGTTGAACCGTGGAATGTGGAACATTACGGATCTCCCTATGGTTGTGTCTAAGTGGTCACCTTTTGCTGAGGAAGCTCAGCCGGCCATGACGTTAGTTCCATTATGGGTTATTCTTAAGCATGTTCCTCCAACTTTGTTTACGGACAAGGGGTTGGAGTTTCTCACGAGTGCGGTGGGTGAGCCTATTAGGTTGCATCCAAAAACAGAGGCATGTGCCTCCTTTGATGAGGCTCAAATTATGGTGCAAGCAGATTTAACTCAAGAGCTACCTCAGGAGTATGTCTTCACGGGAGAAGAAGAGGGGGAATTGGAGTCAGTGATACACTATAGCTATCCTTGGCTATCACCAAGATGCACTCATTGCAAGAAATGGGGTCATCTTGTTGCAACTTGTTTATCCTCTGAGGTTGTTGTTCCTGATATGCAAGTTTCGACACAGTCCACCTCTAAGGATGTGGGGGATGAGGTTTCTGCTCATGATAAGCAAGTTCCGGCGCAGTCCCCCTCTAACAATGTGGGTGATGGGGTTTCTGCTCATGATAAGCAAGCTTCGACGCAGTCCCCCTCTAAGAATGTGGGTGGTGAGGTTCATCCGCCACTAATCATAGTTGAGATCCCGCAGATTCAAACTGCCTCTTTGCCGGTCCCAGGAGAGGGTCCATCGGTGGAGGAATGGATCACGCCGAAAACAAGTCGTCTCAGTCCGAGTAAACAGCCAGCGGCTCCTAACCCTGGTGTTGTTTCCATGTTGAAGAATTCTTACTCTGTTTTGGGGGAAGAAACAGAGCTGTTAGAGGAAAGTGAACCGGACAAAGCTACGACTGCAGGGGAGGTAGCTAATGAAAGTTACTCTGATGACTCAAATGTCACAATACGTCAAACAGGAGCTGTAGGAGCTGTGGTAAAACGCGGCCAACAATCAGATGTGCCTTTGAGGACTTATTTACATCGAGGAACAAAATCAGTAAATAAATAAAGCTCAACTCTTCCTACTCATTCTGCTAGGGATCCTCCTAGAGATCAGAGTAAGAAGCCTCAAATTAAACATTAATGTCAAGTTTCTGCTGGAATGTGCGTGGTTTGAATAAAACCTCTAAGCATTCTGTTATTAAGCAGTGGGTGGAGGGTAATAACATCAAGTTTGGGTGTTTGCTAGAAACTCGGGTTCGGGAGAGAAAGGCTCAACGGTTAGGGAATCGCTTATTTCCTGGATGGTCTGTTTTAACTAATTATGAATATAGTCGTCGGGGACGTATTTGGGTATTATGGAAGGACGATGTAAGGATGGATCCTTTCTATCAAAGTGAGCAGATGATAACGTGCTCAGTGAAACTTGATGATCGAACAGAGGAGTTTTTTTTGTTCTTTCATCTATGGTTTGAATACGGTGGAGGCTCGTAAAGTGTTATGGCGGGAGATAAACGATCACCATGATTCCCCTATATTTAAAAACAAGCCTTGGATCTTATTTGGGGACTTTAATGAAACTTTGGATATGCAGGAACACTCAAGAGTTGATGATAATCCGATCATCACTGGAGGAATGCGGGATTTCCAGTCAGTTGTTAACCATTGTTCCCTTTCTGATATGGCTTGGCAGGGTCTACTTTTTACGTGGTGCAACAAGTGAGAAGATGATTTAATCCTCAAAAAGCTTGATCGTGTGATGGTGAATGCCACTTGGACAAGGATGTATCCGCAGGCTTATAACGTTTTTGCAGCAGGGGGTTGTTCAGATCATTTGAACTGCAGGATCATGATGCAGAGAGAAAATTAGGGTCATAGGCGCAAACCTTTTAAGTTTCTAAATGTCATGACTGAGATGGAGGAGTTTCTACCGCTAGTTAGAGATTATTGGCAGGGCACATCCCCTTTGTTCTTGTCTACGTCAACTCTGTTTCGGTTTTCCAAGAAACTCAAGGCTCTCAAACCAGCTCTCCATTCTCTTGCTAAACGCTGTCTTGGTAATATGGTTTTGAAGACGAGGGAAGCATTTGACACTCTGTGTCAAAAACAGCAGACCAATTCGACTAATCCATCACTTCTAACGATGGAGGAGGAGAATGCAGCCTATCTTCAATGGGATCATTTGGCCGGGCTGGAAGAGAAATTCCTTAAGCAGAGGTCGAAGTTACATTGGCTGAAGGTAGGTGATAAGAACAACAAAGCATTTCATAGAGCAGCTGCAACTCGGGTTGCACAGAATTCTATCAAAAAGATCCATTGTGTTGATGGAAGAGTGGTTACAAATGCTGATGATATTAAGGATGAGGCAGAGAGACACTTTAGAGACTTCCTGCAGTTCATTCCTAGTGAGTTTGAAGGATCCACGGTTGATGAACTTGAGCATATGTTGCCATTCCGCTGTTCTAGCGTTGATCAGCAAATTTTAACCCGGGAAGTAACTGGTGAGGAAGTGAAAAAGGTTCTCTTTTCAATGCCGAATGACAAGTCACCGGGGCCAGATGGTTTCACCTCAGATTTTTTTAAAAAATCATGGGATTTGTTGGGAACTGAGTTCGTCTTAGCTGTACAATCTTTCTTTGCTAAAGGTTTCTTGCCCAAAGGTACAAACTCTACAATTCTAGCCTTGATTCCTAAGAAGGTCTCTGCTATGGAAATGAAAGATTATCGCCCCATCTCCTGCTGTAATGTGCTATATAAAGTTATCTTGAAGATTTTAGCTAACAGACTCAAGAGGGTGTTGCCTAAGTTTGTATCTGCGAATCAGTCTGCTTTTGTAAAGGATCGTCTGTTGATTGAGAACGTGCTACTTGGTACTGAGCTGATCAAAAATTATCATAAGGAGGCCCTCTCTGGTCGTTGTGCTATAAAGATTGATATATCCAAAGCATTTGATTCTGTTCAATGGTCTTTTTTGTCCAAGGTTTTAACTGCGTTGCAGTTTCCTCCTTTGTTCATTCACTGGATAATGCTATGTGTTACAGCAGCCTCATTCTCAGTGCAAGTTAATGGTGAGCTAGCTGGTTTTTTTCGAAGCTCTAGGGGTCTTCATCAGGGCTGTTCTCTCTCACCGTATTTATTTGTCATCTGTATGGATGTCTTATCTAAGCTCCTTGACAAGGCTGCCGGTGAACGTGTGTTTGGTTTCCATCCACGGTGTAAGAACCTTGGTCTGACTCATTTAAGCTTCGCTGACGATTTCATGGTTCTATCTGATGGCAAAGTACGGTCTATAGAGAGGATCATCACCGTGTTTACTCAGTTTGCCAAAATGTCAGGTTTGTCGATTAGTATGGAGAAATCAACTCTCTATATGGCTGGCAATGCAGAACATCTCGACTCGGTGCGTTTCCCGTTTGAGGTTGGTTCTCTCCCGGTTCGCTATTTTGGGACTCCCACTAGTCACCAAACGGCTCACCTCTGCTGACTGCTTGCCGTTGGTGGAGCAGCTTAGAAAACGAATTGGTTCCTGGACAGCTCGCTATCTCTCTTTTGCTGGTCGGTTTAATTTGATTTCCTCTGTTCTTTGGAGTGTCTGCAATTTCTGGATGGCGGCTTATCGTTTGCCGAGTGCGTGTATTGCGGAGATTAATTCTATCTGCTCAGCTTTTCTTTGGTCTGGAGCAGAGATGAATACACGAAAGGCTAAGGTTGCTTGGGAGGTGGTTTGTAAGCCTCGAAGTGAAGGTGGGCTAGGACTGAGATCTCTTCATGAGGCGAACAAGGTTTGCTGTCTGAAGCTAATATGGAGGCTAGTATCTCATGGAGATTCTCTATGGGTAAAGTGGTCTCATGCAAATTTGTTAAAGGACACCTCTTTTTGGTCCGTGAAGAATAATTCCTCTCTTGGGTCTTGGATTTGGAAAAAGCTCCTGAAATACAGAGAAGTGGCTAAAACGTTTTGTAAGGTTGAAGTTGGCAATGGACAACGCGTTTCTTTTTGGTTTGACAATTGGTCTGGTATGGGGATGCTTGTGGAGGTTGTGGGGGACAGAGGAGTTGTGGAGTTTGGGATATCTTGGCAGAGTTCTCTAGCGACAGCATGGGCTCAACGGCGACGACGACGTCACCGTGCAGACCACCTACAAGAGATTGAGGCTGCTTTGCTTCAGTCCAGTCAACACCGGCAGCAGGGAGAAGACAGAGAACTCTGGCGCGGGAGAAATGATGTTTTCCGGCCCAAATTCATCACTTGGGATACGTGGAACCACATACGTACGACAACTAATGCGGTAGCGTGGCATAGGGGGGTCTGGTTTGGTCATTCGACTCCAAAGTTCTCTTTCTGTGTATGGTTGGCTGCTCTTGATCGTCTCTCGACAGGGGCACGTATGATCGCATGGAAACGAGAGATCACTTGTTCTTTGCGTGTGACTATGCCTCTGCAGTCTGGTCAGCTCTGGCTAAAGGTCTGCTAAAGGCACAATACACTACCGACTGGTCTATTTTACTTGAACATATTTCAAACCCTCACATCCCACTTGTGGAGGGGTTCCTTATTCGGTATGTTTTTCAAGCTGTCACATACATGATTTGGAGGGAGAGAAATGGGCGTCGCCATGGTGATGCGCCAAAGCCTGCATCAGTATTGATAGAGTGGCTTGATCGACAAGTCAAAGATCAACTTTTAGCCATTGGACAATTAGGCGATTGGCGTTATGATGAGGTGTTTCTGGTTTGGTTACAATCTCGTTGCTAAGGTTGATGGTTTACTAGTTTCTCTATAATTTGTATTTTCAAACAAAGTTGCACAAGTTGTAAAACAGTTTATTTTTTCTTTTGAATATAATTTAACATTAAATTCAAAAAAAAAGAAATAGAATAAGTATATATAATTTTCATTAAAATATATCAAATAAACCATCGTAAAGTGGGTTCAAAATCTAGTAAAATAATGAAAATGGAACTGATTAATAATCATCTATTTCTTTCCTTATGATCTGAGATTGGTTGATTTGCAGGTGCACTAAGCTTGTACAAAAACCTTAATGATTACAATTAGAGATATTTTGTATACATCACAGATTAGTAATATATTTGTTTGGGGACTAAGGGGCAACTGATTTGGCTTGAGATATAGATACAAACTGAAACACATGGAGGGTTTTAAGTTCTTACCATTGAGGAATGAACATATTTATTTAGCTAATACTAAGATCTTTTGAATTTTCATAGTATTAATATATCAACACAAAAAACAGAAAATACCTCAACTCAGCGTGTATCTGATACTAGATACCCGCACGTACGTGCGGGGTTGATTCATAAACTAAGTTTACAATGAGGTCTGAAATATATTATATACGTGCCAGATTTTTTTTTTTTATTAACTATGTTTGAATATAGTTTGAAATTATTTTGAAAATATTATTTGTAAAATGTGTCAATATATTTGAAAGTAATATATGACAAATCAATATATATGTAAAACAATTGTAAAAATGGTTTCATACTCCATAGTTGAGAGTACTATTATTCGATATGTAACATATAATTAGAGGGTATAACATTTATAACTGAAACTAAGATCGGTTGTTTACATTCATTTTGTGAATGTTAGGTTGAACCGTTGAAATAATAGCGGTTTTACCCAGAAATTTGGATTGATGTGATGGTGGATCCAGATCAAATAAGAACCAAATTAGTGATTGATTAGATTAATTATTTTTAAATCCATAAACTCATCTCGAAGAACTGCTAAAAGAATAAAAAATTTTGATCGGACCTAAAGTATCAAGCTTGTGAAACCCATCTCGAAAAATTTTTCCGGTAACGAATTTAATATTTGTTGGCCTGTAGAAAACTCACTCTAGGAAACCACATGTGTAATGTATGCATTTGCTTAGCTTGAATTTGTAAACCCATGGATAACAAACATTTCAATAAATCATTTTTTCTAATATGTAAGATTTATATTAAGGGATTGGATAAAAGATTATGACGGAATACTTGTATTTTCATTTCTAATATTCTCAAAAATACAAATGTCTATAGAATTTTTTTTATGATACATAAAATTAAAATAAAAAATTACAATTTAATTCTTAAATGTGTAAACATTTTTTGTTTTGTTTGATGGACATAATTAAATAACACACAAATTAAATGAAAATAAATTAGATAATGTGAATTTACAATTTCTAATTAGTTTTATAAAATGTATTATTAGATATTTTCATAATGGGACATAAAAGTTTACACCTTATGATATATGTTGTGTTGGTGGACAATCAAATCTACTATACAATTACATGTTATTCTCTTCTATATGTTAAGACTAAACATCATAAACAATAAAACAATGACATGAGAGTCAGAGACTTAAGCCCAACCTAAGTAATATGCTCTCTTCATCATTTTCTCCACATTAACATTCTCCGTTTCATAAACACCATTGATATTTCCAGTGGAAAGTTCGAATTTCAGAGCAACATAGCTCCAAATTTTAAAACAAACAAATCTAAAACTAAAAGTGTCTCTTGAGTTCTTCAATGTCTTGGAACCATATGTCTTTGCTTTATCCTTTGTGTTATGGTAATCTGTAAAGTTGAAATGGAACAACACCATCTCCGATTCGTAAACACCATTGATATTCTATTTTAAACTTACGAATAAAATCACTAAATTCGATTAAAATACAAACCTGAGTTAATTGCTTCATTCCAATATACCTGCTTATTCAAGCATAAATATATTAGAAATGATTTCATGTAAATAAGAAAACATAAACATTTGAAACAAAAAAACCATACTATCGAAACAATGATTTGTTTTTAACTAACACAGATTTTTTAATTGGGTTGGAGAAGTACCTTTTTATTGACAAATCAATAATTCAACTGTTGCCACCGGATGAACTCATGTACAAAACCTATATGCATCCTTACACTCTTTAGGTTTTGGTATTATAGCCGAGGTCACTATTTATGTATGTTTTCACTATCTGCAAACACAAAATTTCTTACTTTAAGTATACAAAAATAACAAAATTGTGAACCTACTAAAATAAAAATAAAACTCACCCGATAAAAATTAATATAGGAGATTAATGATGAAGTTTGGTTACATATTCAACATCATCTGCCATTTTCTTTTCAAAAAATTTTGCACACTCGTATTCCAAGCTATGCAGGGTTAATTAGGTTATGAAAATATTGTTTTTATGAAACGATTTATGTACTGTGTAACTTTAAGAAGATATATATATAGCTCGAACATAATTAGGGTTAATAGTATCAAAATCTCAACAAATAAATACTTAATTGCGTATTATGTTAATTTCTCACGCAAAATAAAAGCTGAATTAACAGCATATCTTAATTAAGTATTTAATTGTATTAAATTGATTGGTTGTTTCCATAATTATCTCACAGTATAAAACCAAATCAAATAAGTTTACATATATATAATTTCGACATTAGTTTTTGATTTTTATGTAAGAAACTTTAAACAACTTTCTGAATTATTGAGTAATTAAAATGTCGTTTACCTTAATTATTCAAACTGATAAGATTTCTTTATGTTGCATTATTAGGAAACTTATTATTTTGCATTTGATATGGATACACGTTTATTTCCAATTACGTGGGTAGATTTATTTAGATTTAATGGCATCTACACTAAACTATCTTGGTAACCATATTTGTTTGATTATGATTTTCATGTGTTAAAAATCAATTAATATTTCGGCGATTTGCTTAGATTAAGTTGCTAAGCTTATATGAACTTTCCTTAGAAATTCTAAGCTAATTTTGGGGGATTGATTTAGTTAGATTGTTTATGGTAGGTATTATTAATAAGAGCCGATTTTTTATGTGATATGCATATGTTAGGTATTAATTGCACCCGATTTGGAAGGTTTATATGATTTTATTTTGGATCGGCTACTACCACTTATATCAATCTGTTTGGTCATAGCTTAATATCAATCTGTTTGGATACAGTTTTTTACATATATTTATTCTGATTTTAGTGGCATTTCATTGTAATAATGTCTAACCCTATGTCTTTTTATTAAAAATGCTTCCATTTTAATAGTATAGATTAAGGAATTACTTCTAAAAGAAGTAACTAAGTTTAAAGAAACATACCAAAAGCAAGATACCAATCTTTAAAATATTATGTAAAACACAAATATAAAGTAATGAAAATGACACTTATTAATAATCATCAATTTCTTTCTTAATGACATGAGGCTGAGGTTGGTTGATTTGCAGGTGCACTAAGCTTGGAACATAAGAAGAAGAGCACACAAGTGGGCGACAAAATTGGCGAGGAATATCTCCATAACTGGTACGTTTTCCGAGATTTGGAGCCTCTCCGATATTCACAGATTTGAAGTATCCATCTTGTCCAATTATGTTGGCTGTTTGGTTAAAACGGGTCTTGGTCCGTTCAAATTCGTTGTCTAGATCGAAAAACACAGCAACTTTCTTCTCCTCGTCAATGAAGAAACTCCCAGCTAGAATACTAACGCTACGACTAGAGGTCGAACTCAAAAACATGCTCCACGACACTGAACCGAGACTAATCTGATTCGTAACCCAAATCTCCACTGTGTGACGACGAAACTTCCGCCAGCTATCATGTATTACCGCAAGCTGCTCGTCTCTGACACAAGATAAAGACACAAAAGTATCTGAACCAGAGGAGGGAAACGGCAGAGACAGCGGTGGTCCAAATTTTACTTTGGAAAGTTAACTGTATCTGGAAAGATCACGTGTAGAGTTTTTACTTTATATGATGTTATCTGGTCTTCAGGTACGAGAGCATGCTGCATATTTTCTGGAGGAGATTAATATTTGCTGCAGATTTTCGTGATAGATCCTATTCAGAGGCAAACTCAATCCAAAAGAGAAGAAACCGGAGGTTTTCCTTCTTCCCTTTTAAGCATCTTTGTCTTAAAAACAAACAAGATATGTTCATCAGATATTTTCTTTGATTATGTTTTAGCATGAACAGAGAATTGTATCCAATTGTTTCAGGTAAATCAAGTTCAACTCAGTCCATTGCAAAGGTGCATGCAGCCGTTCTTGGCTTGGTAGCTTCAGTTTTGTCTGTTCCTTATGACATACCCAGGTTTTAACATCTTTACGTCAAAGTGTTTGATGCAGAGCTTGAGACATCTTTGAAAAATAATCTTGAAGCTTTTGTAAATATTTTCAGCTGGTTGCCGGATCATGTGACGTTACTGGCTCATTTTGCTGGTGAACGTATAAAATCGAGTGTGACTAAAGCAGTAGCTGAGTTCCGGCGAACATCCAGGAAGACTCTTCCACTGAAAAACAGCTTGAGGTAATGAGTTTGGAATTTACATATTAATGCATATATAAGGAAATTTCTAAATATATACGTCTTTATCAAACAAGTTGGGAATACAAATATACAATAATAGGAATCACAACTTTGTAACTCCACCTTTTATTGAACTTTCATAATTGTGTGCCCAATAATAGAGATGACAATATAAAAGTTATAAAACCTTGGTTTCAGTTTTTATTTCACAACGAAAACTTTAAGTTATAGAAGGAGCTCAAAGTAAATGATGGGATGGTGGCGTGACAACTTTTGAAGACAATTAAATGCGGAAGTAAAAGAGTCCAAAAAATGAGACGTCGACACCAAATCAAAACAGAACAACACAAAAAGACTTGTATAATGTAATTGCAATTTATTCAGCGATCCCTGATGCGACTCTCCATCTTTTCCTTCTTTATACTCAGAAGTACACTGTAAATGCACCATGGAAAACTCAAATAATCATCAACTTCACAGTACCTACGGTTATAAGTCACTTGATACCATGCCGAAGCAGCTTTTGCCTCTTCTTCTTCTGCATATTCTTTGAACCACGACGAAGAAACTTCTTTTATTAACGAACGAACCTCGCTTCCAACAGTCTCCCCTGTCTTGGTGAACGGCTCCATACTGCGAGCAAGTATCTCGGCCTCCGTTTTAATTCCATATAAATCCATCAGGTGACGTAATTTGGACCGGTATCTTTCCTTGTAACGCATAGCATTTTCAACATAGTCCTCAAATCCAGTGACTACCATGTCTTCATCACAAAAGTCCGAGGCCGCATCACCAGTAGAGGAGTTCATCGGGATCGGCGGAGGCAAGTTTTGAATCTCTCTAAACAGCTGCCCGATTACGTTTGTCGACACATACGACATTCCAGGTTTTTCCATGAAATCAGGATAAACCTTGACGTAAAGCTCTCGAGGAAACTCCACTTTAGCACCTGTTTTTGGGGAGTCAACCGCAGTTGAAAACAAACGTGCGAGCCGGATGCATTTCTCACTGAAGGCCTTATCCTCTTCTCTATCGGCATGAACGAGGTGGGAGTTTGCAATGGTTCCCAGGGTATCATCTAGAATGAAATCAGTGAAATAATCCTTAATTTCCTGAAAAGACATAGAAAAAAATCATCAGTCTCCAAATGCAAAGAAGAAGTTAACTAAAATGGCTGTGAGTTTTGAAGTTCTTTTTACCTCAATTGTAACATCGTGATCCAAATTTTGAGCTTCTTCTGGAGTATAATCCATCGGCTCAAAAGTATCTGGTGGTATTAAATCCATGTCCCATGATACAAAATACGTGTCGCCATCCAAATCACTGCCCGAACACTCATTCGGGTGCGGCCTATTAAAAAAAAAAAACAGAGTCCGGTTAATGTGCTGGACTTTAACAAAGAAATTAAAACTTGTAAAAAATCACGATTAGAAATGTTTATTTACCTTGAACCTTTCTGTGGAAACACAACGCAATCTACTAAATGATGCAAAGTTGGAACGTTGGTACATTGAAGAACGCGGATGTCCCCCGGATGCAAGCATGGCATCTTGGCAACAACGACCGGTCCTTCAATGATACTGCAACTTTTAGACTCTGATGTTGGATCCGAACATTGAACGAATACTTGACCGTATTCTAGTGTACGGGTCTCGTCTAGGCAACCTATCAAGGTTCTGCCAAGTTGGATTGATATTCTTGACTTTTTACGTAGTTCGAACAATCTGTTTTTTATAAAATATTGAAACATCATCGACAGGAACGGTTCGGTATCAGGTTTATAACCGGACAATATCAGTTGCCTGAGAACTATTGTATCCCACCCCGGAGCCACTGAATCAAGAGCCTCTATAGGATCACCAGTAAAGAGTGAGCTGAACTGTTCCACTACTTCTCGTTGTTTCGTTAGAAAGACCTCATCTTTGACTCCGAGAGTAGACAACAGCGTAATCAATTGTCTGTTCAGAAAACATGGTTGATACTTGCTCCACGCCAGTACATCAAAACTAGTGCAGTTCGAGTCGAATTTTTTCATACTGTTCCTAAGAGAGAGCTTCTTTGACAAGTTCGTATCAATAGCTACCACGCCTTTATACCCAGCATAGCGGATTTGGAAAACAGATGGTATTAAATCATTTAGACCACATTTTTTTGCAACAATCTCTGCAAATTCAGCAGATATCTTACCAATGCCATCTGAAAATACATAGAGTGTCCCTGCAGAAGAAATGATCTCGACGTCTGGAATTAATTCAATCTCCTCTGTTGTAACATCCTCTGTCTCTACAGAGGAGCTAAAACATTGGCCGAGTCTTGCAGCGTATTTTGCTACATTCCTTATACTTTGAAAATCACCCATCCAATCTCTTATAGATGCTGACGTTACCCCATCATCGCTTTCTGAGAACATCCAAAGAGAAGTTTCCCGCAATTGGCTATTAGAGAAGGCTAAAAATTCGAACAATTTATTACCGATGACAACGCCATCCCGAAGAACACTATTAATCCTATCGTATAGTTTTGTTGTTGCCTTTGACCGTGCACACAGATCCAGGGAGCGAAGCTTATTAAAATCCTCATCAACAAAGGACAATGAGAGAAAATTATTTAGATGATTTGAAAATTGTCTAAGCACACGGTTTGAATCTTTGAGCTCTGGTCCTCTGAAATAGACCTTTGTTGGTGTCACCTTCACCTGATGGATATAGAAATTGTCTTCCAGGGATGGTCCATCAACCCCTTTATTGTCTACCCAATCCAGTTTTTCTTGTTGGAGCCAAGCAAAAGGGTCATAGCAATAACATTCAGAAAGACCAAGTTTTCTAAAGGATGCGTCTAAAAATTTCATATCCTTTTGTGTAGAGTTGACCAGTTTAAAGAAATCTATACTTAGAGCTGGACCGAGGAGAGTCCCATTCTGCACCAAAGAATTCAGTTTAAACAAAGTCTCGAAAGTTAAATCGATTCCAGAGGGAGAATCAATAACAGGAGCAAGTTTGTTTGCCCTTGATGTATAACAGTTCCCCCGTCGTAATTCAAAGCTGCATCGTTTGTGCTCTGAGAATTTCTTGTTGCAGCGTTTACGTACTTGATCAGTAAAAACGGGCGTGGGAAACTGCAAACAGTACGCAAAGGATTGACCAATAGAAGAATCGGAGGTAAAATCCGTACATCTTACCCAATCAGCACCGACTGCGGGGTACTCCTTTTCAAATACCTTAGGAGATTTAGTTACCCAAAATACTAAAAACTTTGCTGAATGCATTGTAATTTGCTTAATGCTTTTAAAAGCCATATGAAGTCGTTACTTCTGGTTGTTTAACCATCTTACCTCTATACATAGAAGCTCGTCATTGAGAATCTGATGGGAAGAAACAGGAATTTTATGAAGATACGACATCTGATCGGATTGCACCATGTTACCCAAGTAGAGATTCGTAAACTCCATGGCATATATTGTCAATCGTTCCCTCTTTTTCTTCTGCTTAACCTAGAAAATTATCTCTCTGTCGAACCTTATGCACGTAACAGTATATATATTTTCAAAAACTAAAACCTGTTATAAAAAGGAAAAAGAAATCTCTGACTCTTCTTCCACGTGATGTGCACACGTTCCTGAGTCATGAATATAATCTATTAACTCGAATATAATCTATAGTTTTTATATACGTACGTTAAAGTTTAATTTAAAATTGGAAACAGTCTTGGTTGCATATTTAAAGTTTAAGAATTCTGATTGGTTATATATATTTTTTTGGGGGGGGGGGAGGGGGGGGGAAATTATTCGTTTCTTTCTCGTTTCTTTCTTTCTCTCGACTTTCTCTCGAAAATAAATGCTGCGATTTCGGTCATCTGTCGTCTGGGTCATGAAATTGGAAGAGTAATGGCTATGAACCTAACCTGGGATTTCCATCTGCTCTCTTCCTCCTCTCTCTCTCTCTCATCGAATTTCTGGTTGGGTATAATTTCTAGTTTGAAGAAGATTCCCGAGATGCAAGCAGTTCAAATATCTAAAGTTGTAAGTTTATTTCAGGAATCCAATAAATTGCTATTGTTAAGCTGCTGGAGATTTTTAATATGATGTTGATCAATTGAAGATTTCTGAGTTATCTGCTGTAAGACTTTCGTTAAGGTTAAACTAACTTTTTGGTTTTGTAATCATGAATTTAAGCTTGAATTGATGCATTATTGGTTAATTAGGTACTGTGATTAGGTTTGTCCTACCTCAATTTGTTTGTAGTTGTTGATAAATTAGGGTTGTTTGATGTGATTAATATTAGGGTTATGTGATTTGGGATTTGTTGTTTGGAAAATTAGGGTCCTTTGATGTTTAGCGCAATTAGCGTAGATTTGGTGGCTTGATGACTAAGGCTGTTAATTTCAGTTTGCTTGGCCATTGATATTGCTCTTTGGTTTCTTCTTTGGCTGATTTTTCATGGAACTGGTGTCCATCTTGACAAAATCAATGATGGTTTTACATTTATTTTAATTGATCTTTTGACTTGGACAAATATGTCACTTTTCCATTTGAGTTGTGACAATTTAGTCGAGTTAGCAATTTGGTGTGTACTAAATCAACAAAACTACCAGTGCTTGACTTTACGTTATCCAAGTCTATGTCTTAGGTCTGTAGATGTGATTAATATTGGATTATTGTTGTTGTTCATGGTTTTTGTTATTTTCTTGTGCCTTCTTAGATGACTATTGACTGGAATCTTTGATGAATTTGTGAGAATTGTTGCGTGAGCTCAGCAGGGAATGGCAAGGACACGCTTATGATTTGTTGTCAAAAAGTTGCAATCACTTCTGCGATTTACTCTGTGACAAGCTTGGTGTGCCAAAGATCCGAGGTAAAGCCATCTCTCTCTCTCTCTCTCTCTCTCTCTCTCTCTCTCTCTCTCTCTCTCTCTCTCTCTCTCTCTCTCTCTCTCTTTCATTTTAATTTGCTTATTTTGAACCTAAATGCAACATTATGGGTGTTTAATTATCTGTTTGCAGATGATGGTTTGTTGGTTTGCTGCAAAGGTGATGATGGTTTGCTGCTTTGTGGTGAACTTGTATTACAAGTTAAACAAATTTGAATTTTCAAAATTTGAATTTTCTTTGTTTTTAAGAGACCCTTTGCCATTGGAGGAGAAAAAATATAAGAACAACTTAAGGGTGTCTTAACTTCTATTTTTTCAAAATTTATACTTACATTAATGGAAAGAAACCATAAGGGTTTCTCACCATGGTCTTAAAATGAGAGCCAATATTGTAACTTTAGCTGTCGTGCTTTTGGGATGTATTATCCACTTTTTATTTTTTATTTTCTCTCTTTATTTCTTATTTAATTCGTAATTTTTCTTTTGCTTCTTCTAAGACCATCCCACTAGAGCAACTCATATAACTTGCTCATAATTGAACTAATCATATAATCTACATTAAACTAATCAAAGCAACAAACTAACAGCTTTAAACAAAATCACTTTCCACTAGAAAATCTCTATCAAAATTACTTAAAAAAAGAAAAATACCCTATGCAGTTCTATAAAAAAAAAGAAACAAAAGAAAATATGGGTCTACTTCATTGCATTAGTTAAGAAAACTGTGGACATACTGTTTAGTTACATGAATTATAGAATGATTTTTAAAATATATGTCCATTTGTAAAAATTGGAATAACAACATATGGAGAAAAAATTTGTAAAATGTTATAAAACTATTCAAAATAAGTAAATATAAGATCAAATATTAGTGAAGGGAGAATTGTATTTTTATTCAATATATGGCTTGAAATTAGGTAGATAGATCTTAAGAAATTTGAAACTAATATTATCAAATACAGAATCATTTTGTTTGGTTGTAAGAATTGTAAAGAATTAATTGAGACTTGTTTGGATACATGAACAAATAGAATAATGTTAATCCGAGTTTACCCTTAATGAGCTGACCTTTTAGGTTTTAAAGTAATGGCACATTTCGTAAATACCTTGAGAGTGATTTCAGACATTTTTAAAATATACTTCAATTTTAATTGTATTAAGATTGTCTAATAAGTAATTATTTAAAAGAAAACAAACATAAGATAAAAAAATCGGATGGATACGAGACGAGATGAGATGGATGAGTCAAGACGAGATGAGACGGGAGGAGAGAGGATGGGTTAAGACGGGACGGAACGTGTTTTCCATTCCAAATAAATACATTTAAGATTAAAATATTTTAATTTACATGAAAATAGCACACTTATACTATAACACCCAAATTAATATAATTTTAGTCATTTTATGAAAAAAAATAAATTGTTCTGTGTTGTAGCACGAATACCTAGTGATTTATTAAGAGATACATAACATAAGTAAGTAAATGAATATAAGAAAAGAATGAAAATAAAGATTCTCGGCCATGGTCTCGTCTGTTTCTGTTGTCCGGTAAGCCGGCTTTCTGGCCGTTTCTTCTTTGACGTTTTGCTAGGGTTAGATGGAATCGCTTTAGTTGGTTGTTGTTAGTGGTAGATTTATGGTGGTCCTTAGTAGTATTGAGCAGTTTGAGTAGCTTTCGATTGGGATGTTTCGGCTCCTTTCTAAGCGGAGGTTTCGTTTTGTTTGAATGTGATGGTAGAACCTTAAGTTTGTCGAGTTCCTTCTTCTTCTTGTTGTTCATAGTGGGTGATAGTCTTCTCTGTTTTCGTCGGTCTCGTCTATGTGATTGGTGTTCTACGAGAAGTTAGGCCTCGCTCCTTGCGTTTTGAAGACTTCTAGTTTGACGTTTTTTGGCGTATCAACGTCGTCGTCGTTTCCGGAAGTGAGTGGTCTTGCTTGTCGTGTTATGAAGTCCCTGGTTCTTGGTTACGAGAGATCGGCTCTCATCGTGTTAGGAGGTGGTTGATGTTATTCTTGAGTTGGCCGTGGGCATCCTTGGTAAATCTCATCCGTTTGTGCTTAGAAGAAGAAGTTCTTTGCTTTTTTGGTTCTATTGTTTCTGTTAAGGTTTTATGGCCGGTTGCTTTTTTCTTAGATTAAGGTTGTTGTCCTCATTCGTTTTTGTTATCAAATGCTTTGTTTATGTATAGTTTTTTTAGTTCTTTTGTTAGTTTCTGGGGAAATCTTGTTTTCCTCCGGCCTTTGACTCCGGGGACATTCTTGTAGTCCGCTGGCTTAAGTCTCCCCTCTTTTGGGCGTAGTATTTCACTTTGTATTCTACCTTGGTTGGAACCAAGTGTATTAATAATAATACCAGTAGACAAAAACAAAAAAAAGATTCTCGGAGTCTCCAAGAGAAACAAACAATGCATAGAGAGAAAAGACAAAACTAAGAAAGAAATCATTGTTATTTCCAATTTTCCACAAAAGAGGTCTCTCTCACTAAAAAAAAGAAGAAACGTTTATTTTGGGTAAAAACTTAAAAATTTCTTATTTATTTTTTTATTTGGATAAATAATACCTCGTTTAATTGTTATTTCCATGTTTTTCGCTTGAATTTTTCTTTTAATTTTGTTTTGTTAATTTAAAATAAATAGATAATTTATTGTTTTAAAGACAAAATTGTAATTTAAAATGATAATACACGTACCAGATATAATAAAACTTAGGGAGATTTTCAAAAATATCATCAAAATAAGTATTTTTTCCAAACTTAGCACACCATCTCTAAAATTCTAAAACTAGCACAAATTAATCTTTCAAAATTAAATTCTAAATTCAAAATTAATCTTTCAGAAATAAAGATTTTGAAGAACGAGCAAAACAATCCATCTTTACATTAGAAACACGGGGAATCCTAGTATATAATTCGGTTTATTTGGTCTGGATTATTTGATATAATTTGGTTTATTTGGTTTGGATTATAATATACTGTAGGTATAAAATTTTATCTACCGTTCTCAAGTTATTTGAAATTTGGTTCGCCACCTCTATTTTTTATATTTTATATTATCTTAGTGTGTGAATTAGCTTTTTTTTGGTTGGTGGGGCATAAATGTAAATGGATGGATGTATCTATAAACTGATTAAAATATTATTTAGTCACTCGATCCAGTATAGTATTTAGGATCACAGATTATGTTAATTAACAAGAAAAAAATCCAGCATTTGATCGAATATGATTAATTAAGAGATACATAACATAAGTAAAGTAAATAAATAAAAAGAAGAAGGAAAATAAAAGATTCTCGGAGTCTCCAAGGGAAACAATTACAGAGAGAGAAAAGGCACAAAAAAAAAGAAAAGAAAGAGATCATCGTTATTTCCATTTTTCCCACAAAAGAGGTCTCTCGCTAAAAAAAGAAGCAATGCTCTTTTCTATTTTGTAGTAAGTAACACTTTGCGCTTTACAACAAACGATTAAATAAGGTAAAAAACTTCTCATTAATGGCAATAAAGTTCTTTTTTGGTGGTTCTTTCAAAATCAAAACAGAGAGAATAAAAAAAAACACAAACTTGTAAACTTTATTTATTATTTACAGTAATGTAATCTCTCTATAACAACACCACCTACACCTACGTATTGGCCTTATTGCTTACGACGTATTTATACATATATGGAAAGATCCTGTGTCCTTCCCTACATATAAAGATTCTGTTTTTCCAGTTTTTTTTTTTTGTTTTTTTTTCTGAATCAGATCCTTATTCTTGACCCCTTTCGATCAGATTCATGGCAACGACTCAATCACACACCTCAGATCTTACTTCTGGTAACGTCACTTACTGACCCATCTCTCAATTTTTCAGATTCTCTTCTAAATTTGATTCCTTTACGTTTGATCTCTGCCTTTCCTTTTTCTCAAATTCTTAGTGGCTTTCGTGTCCAAATCCTCTTACATCGGATTTTTTTGATCTGTTAGGTTAGGTTTCGTTGATTTGGGTTTGGATTTAGAATTACTAGTTTTGCTTTTTCAGTTTTTGGTAGTGGTCTCATGAATTCACTAGTAGCGTAATTGAATTGCAAGTGTTCAAGTTTGGAAAATCTCGATCTCGTTTCTGTTAGGATCTGGGATCCAAGCTCTTTGATTTGTTTAGTGTTCCTTAAGTTCAAATTTTGGATTTTTTTGCATTAGGATCTGCTTTTTTTTTTTTTTTTTGCCGATCTTGATCTTGTTCATGAATGATTCCACCGACTTATTTGTGTTTACCGGTTATGCATGAAACACAGAGGAGCAACCTGCTAGTCTGGACATCATGAAGGAACAGGTAATTGATCTGAGTGGTCGTTGGTTATTATTTCCATCGGATTGAAGATTCACTGAAGAAAATTAACTTCAAATCTTTGTATTCCTTTTATCTTAAGCAGCCTGTTCCGGCAAACAACGAGACATCAGCCTCTTTTAAGTCCTCCCAGGAAGCTGCTGTTGTAGTTCATCCAGCAAAAGTTGCTCCACTGACTGGACCTTATGGTTTATCAGGTGATTTTGCCGGCCACTTACCTAGCAGCATCCTCTCTCCTCAAGCACAAGGCTTTTACTATAGAGGTTGGTTTGTGATTCATGTATTTTTAGCTTCTCTGATTATTATACTGTATCTCTCTTCTGAGGTCATAGAGTTTGGACTTTGTGTATAGGTTTTGATGTTTCATAAATACTAGAGGCAATGAAAAGAGAGAGTAGTATATATATGCCTTCCTGTACACATGAGTTAGTTCTGTAGTTCTTGAACTGAGTATGGGTCGTTTTGAAGCTAATCCAGATTACTTTCTATGTTGGGGAGCCAGGTTATGAAAACCCCTCTGGCGAATGGGACGAATATTCTTCGTATGTCAATGTTGAAGGGTTGGACATCACATCTCCTGTGTGTACATCTTACCATCTCTTTTCAGATTTCTTCTTTAGAACATTTCAAATTGTTCACTATTATTTCTCTGATCAAATCAGGTTGGCTTCAATGAGAATGCTTCTCTGGTCTACCAAACGGGATACGGATATAACCCTCAAATGCCATATGGGCCATATTCCCCTGCTGCAAGTCCCTTACCTTCTGAGGGGCAGATGTATTCGCCACAGCAGTTTCCGTTTTCGGGGGCATCACCGTATTACCAGCAGGTAGTTCCTCCTAGCATGCAATATATTACTTCTCCAACTCAGCCCGAGCTCACCAGCCTTGTCGGTGTTGACCAACAAGGTGATAACATTGGACCACGCCCCTCCTACCATCCTCATCCCATTGGACCGTTTAATGGAAATCAGCCAAACCTTGGTTTTCCTGAATGGCAGCAAGGTTTTGACGGGGGGATGTGGTCAGATTGGTCCAAGCCTTCTGATATGCACAGGCATTCTTCTTCTATTTCACCAGCTTTATCTCCTCAGCCACTTGGCTCATTTGGATCATTTGGCCAGAACGTTCCCATGGTTAGTTCACTTTTCTTTGCTATTCTTATCTGACACATAGATACCATTGGTCTATCAATGGTTGTATATTGGACTATATGTTGAAAGTAGATACTGTTCTTTTAATTTGTCAGGGATCACAGCGACAAAGATCATTTTACGGTTTTGGATCTGGTTCGAACTCTTATAACAGAGGTTACATGCATAGTGGTGGTCGTGGCCAAGGCTCTAACTATGGAACTAGACTAATTTCTAATGTGGGTATGGGAAACCAAGGCTGGATGGGGGTTGACAACACTAGAGGGCGTGGAAGGGTTAGCGATCTATCTCTGAGTGGTGGCTATAATGGTACCTTTGATATCCTGAACGAGCAAAATCGAGGACCAAGGGCTTCAAAGCCCAAGACTCAGGTCTCAGAGGAGCTTGATTCTGCTGCTGATTCTAAGAAAAATAACAAAGGCAGTGCAACGGAACACGAGGAATCCAACAACAGTTCGGATTTTATCACCGACTACGATAACGCCAAGTTGTTCATCATCAAGTCTTACAGTGAAGACAATGTTCACAAGAGCATTAAATACAATGTGTGGGCTAGCACCCCTAATGGCAACAAAAAGCTTGACGCTGCTTATCGTGAGGCCAAGGACGAGAAAGAACCCTGCCCAGTGTTTCTTCTGTTCTCTGTACGTCTCTAATCCTGGATCAAGTGAAAAAATACAGAATAAAAAATGAGCTGGTTACCCAGTTCTCTTCTTCTTTCTGCACATTATTTACGAGGTTGTGATTTCAGGTAAATGCGAGTTCTCAATTCTGTGGTGTAGCGGAGATGGTTGGACCTGTTGATTTTGAGAAGAGCTTTGATTACTGGCAACAAGACAAATGGAGTGGGCAGTTCCCAGTGAAGTGGCACATTATCAAAGATGTTCCAAACAGTCAGTTCCGCCACATTATATTGGAAAACAATGACAATAAGCCTGTGACGAATAGTCGAGACACCCAAGAAGTAAGTAGTACCATTCTCAAGCTTTCTTGTCCATAAGATACCTCTTTTAAAACCACACAATGCTAACTACAACCAAAAACTGCAGGTAAAACTGGAACATGGCATCGAGATGCTGAAGATCTTCAAGAACTACGACGCTGACACGTCAATCTTGGATGATTTCGGGTTTTATGAAGAGCGGGAGAAAATTATACAGGACCGGAAGGCAAGAAGACAGCCAAGCTTGCCGTCGGTAGGAGTGGTAGCAGGAGAAACAGAACATAAACCTGCATCTGCTGCATTGCCAACAGAGTTCATCAAGAACATGTCCAAAAGTTTTGCACAAGTTGTCCGCGTGGACGAGGGGAGCAAAGAAGCAAGCAAGGCCAGTTCATCTCCAGATGCAATTACAGCAGTCTCTTCCGGTCAATCCAACTAGTAAGTAAAAGACATGAAATTAGCAAAGACTTATGTTTTCAATTCCATAATATATGATATTTTGTTTGTTCTAAGAAGGTATTCAAATGAAAGTTTTACGTCTGACCGGGTCTGGTTTTTGTGTAAAGTAAAGCTTCTTTTTTTTTTGCCCTTTTCTGCTTCCGGGGTCTTTAGCTAAATTTGATTCATTTCCCTCTTTTCAATGTTTTCTATATAATACCCTCACTCTTCTGGGTTTGATTAGAAGAAGAAGATGAAGATAATGTACGAAAGACAATATAATGTTGCTCTTGTAAAGGAAATGCCTCATTTATCTTTGCAGGCAGTTTTTTTTATTATGAATAAAAATGCAGATTACACCCATCAATCATATTCAAAGCTCTCAGCTTTCCACATCTCCAAATTTTGTTTCTTTGTGGTCTTTTTTTCCCCTACACATATCTTTTAGATTAGGGGAGTCTGGTTATGAATGTGAAGGTGACAAGAAAGTCATTCAATGCCTTATTCATTATTATTTCATAATTCTTTATTGAACTTAAAAATTTAGAGATTGTCATCAAAAGGAACACTGAGATTGTGTGGTTCATACTCATACCATATCATTTATATTCATGACCCTTTCTACAAGCAAAGCAGATTCAGATCTGTGAAGATGTTATGGATCACCAAGATAATGTGGCTAAGGGTTCACTTGTATTTGATATTATCCATTAGTGAGAAACAAATAAAATTCTTTCATTTATTTAACAAACGTGTGTCTATGTAATTTACTTATTAGTCTATTTTGCCATGTTTCTAGATCTAATCGGGTCTAAACCTGACCTGTGCACAGATCTGATCTACTTACTAACGCTTTTTTGTAAACCTTACGTAAAAATGGTTTAGAAGAAGTAGCCATTGGTTCACACAAGAGGGCCCATATTAAACATTAAAAACAAAAGGGGCTAAATTATAACAACAAAAACATAAAAAGGGCCAAAAAGAAAAAAAAAAGTAGAACAAAAGTTAAGAAGAGGTCATATTCTCGAACCCTTGAGGATTGGTTGTAGTCTTTGTCACTCAGCAACAAGAACCAGACTAGTCCTAATCCTAGTCTTAGTCCTAGTCCACGCGCGAATATATGCAAACGTCTTGAAGCCATTTGATAGGACGGACCGATCTCCAGTAAGGGTTTTTGCTCAGGGAAAACGATGAATAGTGGCGATACCTTATCGACGTTTGCTCAGTTTATCTCCTCTTCCGATAAATTTTTCCGGCGAGCTGATGATGCTGATGGAGGCTTTTGTTATTGCTCGGCTACCGTGCTCGCTCTTGTCTTCATTCTTCTCTACCAAGTTCTCGTTTCCCGGAAATTTCGATTCTTCAGTCATGCCTCTCCTTCTTCTTCTTCTTCCCCAGCCGTCTCGATTTCTCAATCTCAGAACTCCCAATCAAGGTAAAGGGTTTTTTTTTTTTAATCGTTCTTGTCATCTCTTGTTCTGTGTTAGGACTTTCACAGTTTGGTTCCTTTTTTCTTTCTGCTGAGTAAATTTATAAACTTTAGTCTCTTCTCCTTTACTGTGTGCCTTGTATGATTTGAGTTGTAATCGTCTATGATCTTATTCATTTTATGGACTTTATTGTTTTGCAGAATCTCGACACTTGTTTCTGATGAAGATCTAAAGGGACTGATTGAGAAATTGGGGGAAAGAAATGGAGATGCTGAGATTTGGGAAGATGTTATTCAGAAAAGCAACCCTCGCGTGTCATACACTGCTAAATGCTGCAAACCAAAAGTAAAAATAGCAAAGCTTCAACCTTTGAGTGTCTTAGTAAGGTTTCGTTTTCTCTGATAACTGAGTTGATTCTTTTGGTTTCTTGTAGGATGGTGGTCCCATGAAGTACCTAAGTACTACGGTATTTGAGGACTGCTCGCCGGAGGTTTTGAGAGACTTTTATATGGATAATGAGTACAGGACACAATGGGATAAAACTGTCGTTGAGCATCAGCAATTGCAGGTTGACAGTATTAGCGGAATTGAGATTGGTCGCACTATAAAAAAGTTTCCCTTGTTGACACCAAGAGAGTATGTATTAGCTTGGAGATTGTGGGAAGGGAAGGATGAGTTTTACTGTTTCATCAAGGTATAATTAACTAAAACATTGCTATTGAAACAAACTAATTCTAAATTACCTGTTTTTACATTATTCATTTGCACCTATATACTCCTCTTCAATTTGCTAAGTACTTCTTGTATATGCTAGACATCACAGACCTGGACCATGTCATATATTATCTGTTATTGGCTTTGCCACTTAACCTATTATTTCTGGCTCTTTGGTTATTATCAGGAGTGTGATCACAGTATGGTGCCGCAACGGAGGAAGTATGTACGTGTAAGTTATTTCAGATCTGGTTGGCGAATCAGGAAAGGCAAGTGTTTCTTGTCAGGTTCATCATCATCCATATTTCAACTATAGCTTCTCTTGATGTCTCAACAGTAGTACATACTACAAATCTCTGTAATAAGAGATTTATCAGTGGTGTATAAGGTTTTCCATTCCTCCATACTGTCTATGCATAACTTAAACTTGCTGCAGTTCCTGGCAGGAACGCTTGTGAGATACACATGTTTCACCAGGAAGATGCTGGATTAAATGTTGAGATGGCAAAGCTTGCTTTCTCAAGAGGCATATGGAGTTATGTTTGTAAGATGGAAAATGCACTTCGTAAATTCATTGCAACCAGTCATCAACCCCAAGGCCCAACTTTATCTGCTGTCAGCTTAATGAAAAAGGTGAGATGTTAGTGGGTTTTAATTCGATCTGAGTTCAGATTTCTGGTCAAGTGCTGGAAGTTTTTGCCCTGCAAAATATGTGTTTGTAAAATCTTAAATTTGGTTTTCTGAAACTGAATATGCCGTCATCAACCTTGTGTTATCCCACAGATTCCATCAGAGTTAGAAAGTCAGACAAGTGACATCACAAACTCTGTGGGAACTACTACTAGTAGTGGTCTGCACACAGGTGAAGGAGCCAAACGGAGGAAACTGTTGAGAAAGCCTTCAAAGAAGCTGATAGCAAACAGTATGTTACTTGTGGGCGGTGCAGTTGGTGGTGCAATCTGCCTGTCTCGTGGTCACTCCGCCTTAGGTGCAAAGGTTGCCCTGGCTTACTTCTTGTCGAAGATGAGAAAGCGTGGAGCTCCACTGAGCCAAACCACCCAAAATGCTGGTATTTAAGTCATGCATAGAATTTGTTTTGATGAAACTCTGCAACTTCTAAGGTTAGATTAAGCTTGTATGATAGGGGAGTGTCTATTAAATGTGTGAATACTGTCATAGAAAGTTTCTATATCTTCAATGGCTCTGATCTCATGACCTCTGGGTCTTCAAAGTTTTGTATACATCTCCTGGAAGACAATATTTATGGGTTAAATGTGAATGTAAAAAAGTTGTATTTTACGCAGTGAAGCCTAAGGATATGGCCAAGAAAAATATATATTCAGACAAGATCTTGTTTTTTCTTACCAAATTCCAGACAAATTGAATGTTATTTCTCCCAGTTTCTGCGGGAAACAGATTGGTGTCTTTTCGTTTGTTTTGATGGTTCACACGTATGCTTGAATATACGTTGAAACAAACTTTGTTTATGTGTGTTTTGCAGTTAGATCGGACTTGGACACAGTTGTGGTCTCTCTCCTAATGTTTCGGTGTCTGCTTCAATTTTAGCTGTACATTTCTCTATTCACACGTCCAGATTTATACGCCCTTTCACTCAATAACGTCATTCAAAAAAGAAAAAAAAAAAAAAGAAAAAAAAAAAAAAAAAAAACAGAAGAAACTGAATTTGCCATTTTTGGTTACTGCCACACCATTTCCAAATTAGTTTTCTTCTTTCATGACCTTCATCTTTCTTTCCTCTCCTTCGGTTTTCGTGTGTTTCCTTTGCCCCCAAGGAAACCCGGAACCAGCCCTGGGTTTCTCTTTGGATCATCTTTTTTACATTTTCACAGATTTTCATTTCTGAGCTCAAAAGTGACAATCATGGCGCCCAATCTGCAGCTAGTAATACTTTTCTTCATCGCTTGTTTCGGAATCTTCACCTCTCTTGTTCTTGCAAAAACCGATAGCCAAGACGGTGAGTGTTGTTATTCAATCATTCAAATAGTTGTGATAAGATCTTGAAATCAGAGAGGTGGTTATAAAATTTCATCTTTGGCTCTTCCTGCCTGATCTTTTATGGATTTTTGTAGTATCGGCTCTTAATGACGCCTTTAAGAGCATGAACTCTCCATCAAAACTCAAAGGCTGGTCTTCGAGCGGAGGCAATCCTTGTGGTGACTCATGGGATGGCATTACTTGCAAGGGCTCATCGGTTACTGAAATGTTTGTTACTTCCTCTCCTATCTCATCAATGGTTTTGGATTCACCGATTCTGATCTTTATTTTGTTTCATTTTGTTTCTGTAGAAAAGTATCTGGACGTGGACTCAGCGGATCTTTAGGTTATCAGCTTGCAAACTTGAAATCACTCACTTACCTGTGAGAATTCCCCAATTTTTCAATGCATTTCCTTAAGCTTTACTTCTTGATCAGGTTCAGGTTGATATTAAGGGGCTACATGTTCTGTTTTGTCATTGTAACAGTGATGTAAGCAAGAACAATCTTAACGGAAACTTACCCTACCAGCTTCCTGATAAGCTTACTTACCTGTAAGTATCTTCCAATTACAATGCAGAGATTGATCTTTACTACACAGTTTCAATGTGTTAAGCTTTACTTAAATAATGCAGAGATGGCTCTGAGAATGACTTCAACGGTAATATGCCATACTCGGTATCTCTCATGAACGACCTCACTTACCTGTAAGCCAAGACCCTTTGCATTTTCTTTTCCCACATATCAGAGTTTTCTTCATACCCGCTCTTGTTTTGATTTGCTCAGAAACCTTGGTCGTAACAACCTCAATGGTGAACTGAGCGATATGTTTCAAAAGCTTCCAAAACTTGAAACAATGTAAGTAGACATTTGTTTTGCTGCTAATTTGGTCAGATGTCATATTCTTCATTCGAGTATATTTCTTGCAGTGATCTGTCTTCCAATCAACTCACGGGAAAACTACCCCAAAGTTTTGCCAATCTAACAGGCCTTAAAACACTGTAAGAGAAGAATGCACTTTTAAGTGTTAACTACTTAAAAATGAAATCCTGTGCTGTTACTCATAATGCCATCTATAACTCTTTACTTTTAGGCACTTGCAAGACAACCAATTCAAAGGCTCTATCAATGCTCTCAGGGACCTCCCTCAGATTGATGATGTGTAAGTCTTTTGAAGGCGCTATTTTCTATCCTTGGAATTAGATATTTCTTTCATTAATGTTGTGTACGAATCTTGCGATGACAGAAACGTCGCAAACAATCAATTTACTGGTTGGATCCCAAACGAGCTAAAGAACATTGGAAATCTTGAGTAAGTTTTATCTCTCATTTTCTCTTGAAAACAATTCAAAAAGGTACAAAAGCAATGATTTTGTTTTCTTCAATTTCTTGGTTAGAACTGGAGGAAACAAGTGGTCAAGCAGTAGAGCTCCCTCACCACCTCCCGGAACCCGTCACATAGACAGAAACTCAGGAGGCGGTGGAGGAATGAGCAAGGCTCTGATCACTGGAGTTATAACAGCGGTGTCTTGTATAGGTGGACTCATTCTCTTTGCAGGAGTGATTGCATTGTTAACTCGAAGAAAGAACGCTCAGCTTTCTTCTCACTTTTTCGACGAAGAGAAAGGAGGAACCAACCGAAGCAAGCCACTCTTCACACCACAACCCTCTCAGATGCTTCAGTTCGACAATATGGATGACTTCAGAGGACAGAAGACGGTTGATTCCAACACTTCAATTGAGACAAAGGCTTCTGTTAAAAGAACTTCTTCTGTCAGTTTCAAGAATTCTCCTACTTTTCATCTCATACCTTCTACTCAAGTGGTTGCAACTCCTGATCGTTTCTCCAACCTTGAAGAATCCCCTGACACACGCGGTGTGAAAGCGTTTACGCTAACGGATTTGCAGAACTCCGCATCTGGTTTCTCACCGAATCGCCTTCTTGGTGAAGGAACCATTGGACGTGTCTACAAAGCTAAATATCAGGATGGAAGGGTTTGTTTTTCCTTCTTTCTTTCCACTTTTCTCTCTATTCTTCTTCTCAAGAAACTTCCTTCAGTTCTCTTTCTTTATTTAACAGAAATTTGCAGTCAAGGAGATTGATTCTTCACTGTTAGGAAAAGCAAATCCGGAAGAGTTTTCACACATAGTGTCGAGTATCTCGAGTATTCACCACCCTAATATGGCAGAACTCGTGGGTTATTGTTCAGAACAAGGAAGGAATATGCTTGTTTATACGTATTTCACAAGTGGATCACTTCACAGATTTCTTCACCTGTCTGATGATTTCAGCAAACCATTAACTTGGAACACCAGAATCCGAATAGCTCTCGGAACTGCGCAAGCTATAGAGTAATTAGTTAAATCATTTAGCTATATATTAGCTGCTCTAATTTTTCCTTTTATTTTCTGACAAGAAACATTCTTTTGTCAGGTACCTTCATGAAGCATGTTCGCCTCCCCTAGTTCACAAAAACATCAAGTCATCGAACATTTTACTCGACAGTGAGCTAAATCCTCACCTCTCAGACTATGGCTTGGCAAATTTTCACCACGTGAGCGTCTTTTAGAATTAGTACTTCAAGAGGTACAAAGTTGTTTCAAGTCTGTATTTAAATGTTTCTTTCTTGAAATTTGCAGCGCACAAGTCAGAATCTTGGAGTTGGATACAATGCTCCAGAATGCGCAGATCCCTCGGCTTACACACTAAAGAGTGATGTTTACAGCTTTGGTGTGGTGATGCTGGAGCTGCTAACTGGTCGAACGCCTTATGACAGGTTCAGTGATCAAACAGTAATCTTCGATATAATTCTCAAAACTATACAAGTGTATCTGAAATGGTTTTTTTGCTTGCCTCTGAACTATAGTGATAGACCAAAACCAGAACAGTCTCTAGTTCGTTGGGCAAAGCCACAACTTAAAGACATGGATAGTCTGGTGGAAATGGCGGATCCCGCGCTGTGCGGGCTCTACGCTCCAGAGTCTGTATCAGCATTTGCGGATATAGTTTCAATCTGCGTAATGGTATGCTCATTGTTGATTCTCTACTGTGTTATTATGTTCATTTAAAGTTTTAAGGTTCAAGGTTTGTGAGAGTTGGATGGTTATTACTTTTTTTTCAGACGGAGCCTGGGCTTCGGCCGCCAGTGTCAAATGTGGTGGAGGCACTGAAGAGGCTAGTGTAGTCTACTGCCTCAAGTTATATTGAAGTGCTTGAATGTATTTAAGGAAGAAGAATAACTCTTTTGGAGATTTGAGGCTAACAACCAGAGAAACTTCTGAGCCAACTCGAGTAGGAACTCAAAAGCTATTGGATTCAGGTTTGTATAGAGAGAGAGATAGGTGGTAAAGATGGTGGAGGAAAAGAGAGACAGAGATTCTAGTATTTGGGTTTTTGTTTCATATCATGTCTTAACATTTAGATTAATCTTTTAATCATTGAGAAAAGGAAAAAGAAAATTAGCAGTGTCATTGAACAATACATAAGACATATAACACGCTTTCTTGCATACAATTTAATGATTTATCATCTACAAACCCACAAATCAAATCCAGGGAAGATGTGAACAGAAATAAAGCAGAAAGCTCTGTTTTCGGAAACAGAGTCATCATCCCCCATCTGTTCGTAAACAGAATTAAAAATTAATTGTAGCCTAATCACTAGTTTCATATTTCTCCTGATTCGTTTGTGGGTTCTTTTTCTTGTATAGGTATTACCTAACATGAATTTCTTATTTTTATCCATCCTGATTATTACATTAAGCTAAGAAGAAAGCTTCCTGTATTTGTGAGCTTTACTTCTTTCCTTTTCAAAGAAGAATTGAAAAAAATGCAGCTTAAAGAAAAAAAATGGAAGGAACTGTGTCTCAGTGTCATTGCTGTTTCTTGCTATTATCAGCCAATACATGTTCATCTAAGACAGCATTCTCGGGTTGGTCTTCATCAGACAAGTTCCCATCATCCTCTTCGCTACTCCATTTCCTTACAAATTTAGGAACCATGCTTTTTACATCTTTTGCCTCCGACACTTGATCCATATCGTTCACTCTTTCAAAGCGGACAGCACTAACTTTTCTTGCATTTCCTGCTAGTATCTGCTCACGGAAAAAGACCTTCATTAGTTCAAACATTGAAGGTTGATTTGTGTCAGATATGATAATGAGCCACTCAATACCTCTACTCTATAAATTTGGTGCTTTTCCTTTGGCTCTTGCCTCTCCTGTTTACCTTCCTCTTCCTCACCATCCTCTTCCCAGCTTTCCTTTTCAAGAACAACCTTTACACTTTCTCCAGTTTTTGGGATATATCCAAAGGCCTCGCACACAAAGCCTGAAACTGTCTCGTACTGAATGCCCTGCTTCCCAAATGAACAAACATTGTGGGTTTGCAACTTTAAAAGAGACATAACATGTTCAGAGGGCCTAAATAAAAGCTTGTCTACCTACAAGTAACCTTAAAGATGTTGTTCTGTTTCCAAAGTGACGCAAGGGGTATCAAAGACACTGCTGAAAATTAAATTACCTCTGGCATTTTCATATTCAGTTCTTCAGATAGCTGGTCTATCGAGGTATTAGCATCAACATCATATATCCCCTCATCTCTCATGACAATATACCCTGTTTTCTTCTGAATCTCCTCCTATTGATGAGCCAAAATCATGGAGGCCAGAAATTAAGTAATGGAATAGAGCCTCACCAATGAGCAAATACGTTATGTAAGATATATAGGTTAATCATATTAACAGGTCTAGGATGGTTTTCTAAAAGAATTGAAACTAAACATTTACTTTTGAATCATTTTCATCAAATATTTCACCAACAATCTCTTCGACCACATCTTCAAGAGTTACTATCTGCAGAAACAAATTGATAGGAGAAAGATCAACTAATTGTGGAAGAGAGAGTAAAGAAGTATAAAAGAAGTGATCAAAGAGGAGCAGCACATACTCCAATGGTTCCACCATATTCGTTAAGAACAACTGCCATGTGAACCTTTCTTATGCGAAATTCTCTAAGAAGATTCCAAACAGACATTGAATCTGCAAAGCGTAACATATATCATTAGATTTTCTTCTCTGTGAAATAATTCGGTGTGAAGAATTAGTGTTTAATGTCGGTAATATAACAATGATAATTTAATCGGAATGGAGAAAACCCGAAGCAATAAAATGCCTAGTGGTTCGGTATCAAATGCAAAAGCAAACACATTGATGATTACCAGGGACGAAGTATGCAGGCTTATGTGCCATGTCCCCTACAGAAGTACTTTCTAGTAGATCACCCTTCAAAATCAACACAAGATAAATCATTCTAAACAACACGACTAACAGAAAGGACCCTAAGAATAGCTGGAAGGAAATAACAGAAAATGAAACCGTCAAACCTTTTGAACATAATCTAGGAGATCCATAGCATATGCGATTCCCACGATGTTATCTATACGCTGCTCAAAAACAGGCACCCTGCAAGAAAACATGAGCGTGATGAGTAGTCCCAAGGGAAATGGCTTCAGACGGAAGGCTTCGGAATTTATTTACCTTGAGTACTGATGGGTCACCCACATACTATGGAAATCAACTAGACTGCCACTGGCGTCAATTGCAACTACATCAACAAGAGGAGTCATCACCTCTCGGACATGGGTATCCTTTATCTCCAGCACATTTTCAATCATATCCTGCAGAGCAATCATTAGGATAAACGTAAGTATGTATAGATTTTAAACTTAAAAGACTAATATATTACAAAACTCATACCTGCTCCTCTTCTTCAATGGCGCCACTTAATTCTGCACCTCGTAGCATCAGTTTCAACTCATCTTCAGTAACATATGGTTCGCTGAGAAATTCAAGAAGCCAAGGGATTATGACTACAAGTCGCTAAATTTTAACAAAGAATAAGGCATGACAATCCAGTAAAACCGAATCAAGTATTCTTCTCAAGCAAGCCAAAATCTATAAGAGATACTAAAACAAGTCTAGGCTGATGCATACCTCCGTCCTTTCAAACCAAGAATTTTCAGTATTCCCATTGACAGATATGTGACAATTCTTCCCACAGGATATAATACTAAGGAAAGCCACGCCACTGGCCTGACCTATGCACAGTCAGACAACATAAATCATGTATTCCTTTTTACTACCCACATATGAGATATTTGAACAATAAAGCTATTTCCTATCAGAATGGTCACAGTGAGCAAAACCAATGAGTATCCACATATATTAAGTGAACCAATGCCAATTAGTATAAACTTACCACAAGCCTTGCAACTTCTTGAGCATTGTGGACAGCAACACTTTTTGGAGTAATTTCAGTCAAGAGTAAAATAGCCACCTATACAGTAATTCAAGAATGACAAATCCTTAGGAAGCAACAATACTGATCAAAGAATATCCGTACAGAAACAAAAGAGGCATTGTACTGAACCAAAGAAAAGAATTTGAAAGTTTACAGGTATAGTAAAAGTGTTGAAAATTTTTATACTTACTGTCATCAATCCAGTGGCTGCACTAACACCAGCTTCCCCAAATATAGCTGTTGCTGCTTCAGTGACCAGGGCAGTTGCCGCAATATTCACAACACTAAGACCAACCACAAGACCTAAGATAAGAGACAAAATTTAAAGCAATCCTCTAAATACAAATTGCATATAGAGAAAAGGTAGTACGTTGTTCCAATAAGTATTGTCGTCAGGAATCTGGTAACATCACTCCGGAGCATTCTGAATACACCATTCTCTGGTTCTTTCTCAGCCAACTCACGCACCTGAGATGAACCAAACATAAAACAGCAATATTTCAAACACAATCAGATCAAACAAAAATTAGAAAAAACGATATGAAATTACCTTCCACGGCCACAAAGTGGTAATAGAGGTCTCAGCCATAGAGAAGAATGCAGAGAGACTGAGCAGCGCAGCCAATATAAGACCTTGCTCTCTAAGAACCTTAAGAACCTGGTAAATTTTTGGCAAAGCATTCTTAAACAAGACTACGCTCTGACCAAACACCTCATATCCTGCTTCCACAACACCAGCCGATGCTAAAACTTTTGGGCATCGATACAAGAAAACTCCACACACTACAGCTCCTAGAACAATTCCACGTTTCAGCAAAACCTTAATCGACTCCAGCTCCTTCTCGCCAGAATCAGAATTATGTTGACTACCCTCGTGACACTGACTCGAGCTAAACAGCATAAAACGACTTCTGTAGCTAAATTCACAACTTCGTCTGAATCTAAAACTCAAATTGGAGTTTCTAGACGAACTCAAAACCACAGGGCAGTGCAGCTCAGCTCTAGGGAGAAGTCTTCCTGAAAGCTTCGATTTTTGACCATATCTCTTCAAATTTAAAGCTTTTGTGTCAATGACAGATCGACCCAGAACAGATAACTCAAGTGCCATGCCCGTCATAAGAATCTGATTGATAAAACAAAAAACAAAAACAGAAGCCCCGAGCTGAAGTATGCAGAAAGATAAGACGGCTCCTCCTTTAATCCAAGTCAATGTCTCTCGAAATGCTCAGAACCGTCTAAGATTGGTACACTAAAAGGATAGTTATCTGTTTAGTTAAAATAAAATGGTGAGTTTGAGAATGAGAACTAGGGTTCATAGCTTAAAGATGGGGAGACCCCCTCCGGCAGCGAAAAGCCGAAAATGGTGATGTTGCGGAGCTAAAAGGCGCAGCCTTTCTTTACTCCGTCGAATTTGTTCTTTTTTTTTTCTCAGACCAAACTCGACTGCAAGTGGCAGCCAGATATGGTTAAAATGACAGTTATACCCCTGTCGCATCCACCTACCAGATATGGTTAAAATGACAGTTATACCCCGAGATCTTGATTTTAATAAACTAACCCGGTTTGCTCTTCAACGTTTCTGAATGAACACATCTTTTTATTTGAATGTAGCGATGTCGAATCATATATCATTCATTACAAGCTATATAAGGTAAACTACGAACAAAAATGCTCTTAACAAAATACAAGTCTTTCTTCTTGTCAATCAGAATCCAACTAGTGAAGCAGTTGAACCAGATTCAGACTTCCTAAGTTTTTGTTTTTCATCGTCATCATCACCAAGAAAATAAACGTTTCTAGCTTCACTCGAAACTGGAACTAGATCTTGTAGTATACTCAGCCACAAGTTTAGAAAAAGATGAAGACTTATCCTCCAAGAGTCTTACTGGCGTATCATACTCCTCAATGCTCCCTGCACACAAAGCAAAAACAAGATACACCTCAATGATTGATTCATCGGCACACATGTTCAATCGAGAATGAATTTGAGTTTTTATTTTATTTTCAGACAAACCGTTGCTTAGAAGCAGAACCATGTCGCTGTCAATAACTGAAGATATCCTGTGTGCAATGGTTATCACTGTACAGTCTGAGAAGTGTTCTCTTAAAGTTTTCTGAATCAGATTGTCAGTTGCAGTGTCAACAGAAGCAGTGGCCTCATCAAGCACCAAGATTTTGCTTCTCTTGAGAAGAACTCTCCCAAGACACACTAGTTGCCTCTGACCCATACTCCAATTCTCTCCATTCTCGCTCACAGATGAGTCGAGCTTTTGTTCCTTTTTCCTCATCTCGTCTCCGAGTTGGCACTTGTCAAGAGCCTAAACCACAGTGAAAACTTTAGTCAAGACTGAACATTGTTTAAACTAGATAAAGAAAGAAGAATGCAAATTAAACCAACCCACCTCCCAGATTTGATCATCTGTGTACTCTTCAAGAGGGTCTAAGTTACTTCTCACTGTTCCTTCAAACATGGTTGGATCTTGAGGTATAATACTTAGTCTTAAACGCAAGTCATGCAACCCAATGGTCAAAATATTCACTCCATCTATCCTGATTTCTCCAGCTGAAGGTTCTACAATGCGGAACAGAGTTTGTATCAAAGTCGATTTCCCGCTTCCTGTCCTTCCAACAATTCCTGTTCTTAAACCTCCTTTGAATGTGCATGTTATTCCTCGCAACACAAGAGGCATATGTGGAGCATATCGGACCTAACAATGTGTCAAAATTTTCCAAATGGTTAAGATGGAAATTGAAACAAGTGCGACAACTATAGCACGTTATCTTAATAGGAGCAGTAGATCAATACCTGAAGATCACGGATATCAACTTCACCACGTGAAGGCCATGATTGCTCTGGTCGGTTCGATTCTATCACAAGAGGTGGTTCACTGGGAACACTTGCATACTGAAGGATCCTCTCCACCGATATGATTTTGTTCTCAAGATTACAGAGAGTCCAGATCAGCCAAGCTTGGAGGGTATTCAGATTTAGTCCATAAGTCACTGCTAATCCCGCGAGACTTGGATCAATCACTCCAGTAGGTATGGAGACCAAGAAAACCAACGAAAAGACAAATGTAAGTGATGATAACATATCGAGACGAAAACAAAGCCATTCCATTGCTCCAGCTGTATAGAATTTGGGCCTAGAGTAACCATCACTTAGCCTCATGTTGTCAGCACGGAATCTAGATTCTTGACTGAAACTCCTGATGGTTGTCGCCCCTGAGATCGTTTCAGAAAAATGCTGAATCAGAGGGGCTTTGCAAACTCCAACTAACCGCGAAAGTTCTCGAGCTGCAGCTATGTAATAACGCTGCAAAGTTGAAAGCTTTTTGTCACAACTTCATCACTTAAACAAACTTCGCTAAATTTGACAGAATCAACAACTTTTATGGTGGACTGGATTATATTTATTGGAAGTACCTGATACCATATAGAGGCAGCAACCACAGGGATGAAGACGAGAAAAACCATCCAAGAAACCTGAGACATTACTCCAATGATTCCAATAAGCTGAATGACTGTGATAGCAACTGATCCAAATTGATACGGTATTTCCAAATCTACTGAAGACTGGTCGGTAGAAGCCTATAGAAGGAAAACAAATAAACACATTGATTACCAAAAAGATATATATGGAAATCCTCAAAACAACTATAGTGGCCAGCGACGTACTCTACTCATGATTCTTCCACTTGGAGTGGAATCAAAGAAAGACATAGGAGAACGGAAGATGCAGCGATGCATTTTATGAAACAGTTCAGTAGCAGTCTTGTAACCAGCGGTGACAAGAAGTGTGGCTCTAACAAGAATGCACAGGGAACTTCCAAAGGCCAGAGCCACATACACAATCATTAACGTGGAAAGTTTCACAGGAGCTTGCACATCCTTAGAAACAGGAGTAGCCCAAGCCATCCAGTAGTTGCTTCCAATCTGTAGAAGCTGAAAGAGTGTTTGCGCCAACAATATGAAAGGCACAAGAGCTCCTCCGTATGCTAGTGTGATATATTTCCAGTACACATCCAAAGAGACGCTACCTTTCTCCCTCTCTTCCTCTTGAACAATTTGTCTTTGGGGCTCCCCGGAATCTACTTTATCATTCTTCGGATCTTGACTTACTTGTTTCCCATCGAAACCGAGAGCATCTCTCACAGCACCATTTTCTTCGCCTAAAACTGATTTCTCTGAAACAGAATTGGCATCAACAGAACCAACTACTGCCAGAGCCTCCTGATGTGCGCCTATAAGCTCCATGAAATCAGTTCCAGAGTTGAGGATATCACTGTATTTTCCAGCTTGGCTGATTCTCCCATCTTTCATGACCTGAGGCATAAGAAAAATCGATTTTGGATGATTTCATATTCTCAGTAATACAATATTCATATAGATAACAGAGGATAAAGACAGTAAACTAATTACATACCAGTATAAGATCAGCAGCAGGTAAGAACTCAACTTGATGGGTTACATATATAACCGATTTGGAAGACAAAAGCCCCAGTAAGACTTCCTGAAAGAAGTGTGAGCATGAGAATCAATTTGATAGCCTGATTGTTTTACAGAAGGGGAGATCACAATCACACTAATGGCTAAAACAGAAGAACGTACCTTAAAGAGATGCGACCCTGTGTGTGCATCCACAGCACTAAAAGGATCATCAAACAGATAGATATCCGCATCTTGGTAGAGAGCGCGTGCAATCTGTATCCTTTGCTTTTGTCCACCACTCAAATTGATGCCGCGTTCTCCAATAACTGTCTGATCGCCGAATGAAAGTATTTCCAGATCCTTACTCAAAGAACATGCTTCAAGCACCTTATCATATCGTTCTCTTTCCATAGGTTTACCAAACAAGATGTTGTCCTCAATTTTACCGCTCTGAATCCAAGGAGATTGTGCAACATACGCTTTTGTCCCACAAACCTTAAGACTTCCAGATATCTTGGGTACTTCTCCTAGTAAAGATGAAAGTAAGCTCGATTTCCCAGAGCCAACAGTACCACAAACTGCAACCTTCATCCCAGGAAAGATCTTGAAATTTATGTCTTTTAGAGTTGGGTTAGCGGATGAGACATCCCAAGATAAAGTGCTGTTGATCACTTCGACCGCCATGTCTGAACTTCCCTTGGGGAGCCTCTCTACAATGTCAGGCTGTAGATTGTCCAGACAAAGATAGGATGCAAGTCTATCAAGAGAGACTTTTGTCTGCACAAGCATGGAGATAGTGTCGGGAAGATTGTAGATAGGCTCTTGTAGAATCCTGAAGGTTGCAAGCGCGGAGAGTATCTTTCCTGACTCAAGGGGAATACCGAGAAGTATACAAGCACCAAAAGTGCAGACTGACACAATAGTAGGAGCCCCCCAGAAAACAAAGCTTATAACAGCCGAGTTATACACATACTTTTTCAGCCACCCTTCCTCAGATTTGCGAAGCTCAAAAATCTTGGACAGAAACTTCATTTCCCACCCCTGAAGTTTGAGAATCCTCATGTTTCTTAAGATCTCAGATGTTGATTTCATCCGGCTATCCTTAGCTTTCATTAACTTCTCCTGAAACCTCTCTTGCATTCTCCCGAATGGAAAATTCACAAGCATTACTAAAATGGTAGCAACTAAAGCCGCTATTGATGCTAGTCCAAGATTTCTATACAAGATCCACAGAGCCAGACCGACTTGTAACAAAACCATCCAGGGGTCATGCATGTACCAACTAAAATCACCAATCCTCTCAGCATCCACAGTCATGAAATTTATAATTTCCCCACTTGTGCGTCCTTGCTTTGACTGGCATGAAAGGGTCAGACCCTTATCATATATCATCGCGACCAAGGCTGATCTCATCCTAATGCCAACCTTCTGTAGCCTAAAGAACCAATGTCTCTGTGAAAGGCACTCCACAAACTTAGCAACAAAGAAAGTAATGACTAGCACATATCCTTCATGGTTGTACAGCCTACGTCCATTAAGGTATTGAACGAAAGTATCAATGAGTGCAGGCCCAACATATGACGCGACCGTGTAGATGAAAGCAAAGAATGCTGTCACTAGAATCTCCCACTGAGCCGAAAAAAACAACGCCTTTATAAGCTTGAACGTGGTAACGCCACTACTCTCTTCCCCATCTGATGCTTCAAGCATACTCCTAAACTTAGGAGCTAACCCAACCACGCTGTCGTTATCATGAAGCTGCGGAACATCTTCTAGATCAATGGTTTTCTTGTTTCCAACTTCTATTAATGGACTCATCCATGAGAAAGTCAAAAGACTGAGAATGCCAGCTCTCGAGTAAGGAGTAGCCTCACCACTCCCATTGGTTTTATTCAACACAACGCCACCACCACCAACAACAACACTAGAATCACCACCGTTCAATAGAGGTTCTTCCAAAACTCCAATTCTGTTGCTTCTATCTTTCTTGAAGAAAGCCACATAACCGAGAAACAAAGCAGCACTAAAAGCAAGAACATCGTACGCTAGAAGGTGACCAGATACAGTTTCATCTCTCTTGTACAGAACAAAGTCTACCACAAGAGAGTAACAAGAAACCACGAGATAGAAGCACAACCATAGCCTAAGTAAAAAGGGAGCCTTTTTATCCTCATAACCCCTACAGCGATGCAAACGAATCGACAAAACCCCCCAAGAAACCAATCCCAATAGAAACCCGAGGGAAGAAACTAGCTGGTCATTATCCGACCAACCACTATCGTACCAATAGAAACCACTCAACGACATCAACACGAGATTAAGCAGAGATAAGGCAAAACTAGAAAACAGAGCCGACTTAAACCCAAAACCCCTACTATCTTTTAAGCTCTCCGTAACAGCAGAATAACCATTATTATTGTTATTACCCCTAATTTTATCACGCACGAATGAGCAAAACAGGAGCAGCAACAAAACCGCGTGTAAGAAACCAGAAACCCATGTAAGGAAATGGGGTTTCAGAAGGAAAGACGTAGAATCGGGTGGCAAAATAGATTCCGAAAACGATGACAACATTGCTAACATACCGTTACCCGTTGTGGAACCGCGAAAGTCCATGTCTTTTTTTGCTCTTTCTTCTCTCTGTTTTTTCCAATGATTTGAGAAAAAGGTTGAGTTTTGTAATTTAATAATTTAGTATTGAGTTTTTCTCAAGGAGAGGAGACTACTTATAGAAAGGAGAGTGGAGTGATGATGTAGACAGTTATCCCTTGGAGAGCACGCTCACGAAGCCAAGAGGAAGAAGACGAAGGAGAAGGAGAAGGAGAAGAAAGATGACAACTCTCCTCTCTCAAAACCCCACCAGAGCACTTTGGAAACGTGAGGGTTCTTTTATTTTTCCATATTCACTCACGGGTCTTTTTTTATTAAATAATAATTTTAAAATGTTGGAAAAAAAAATCAGAAATTTGTTACTGTTTTTAAGCCAAAAAAAAGGGGATATTCGTTTTTTATATCTCTCTATTTTTTATTATTAGCTGATTTGATTTTGTTGCTCGTACATAGTAATTATGTTACATGTTTTTTTTTTGTACCATATTGATACGAATTTTTAAGAAGAAGGATTTGAAAGGAAAAAACAAAAGTTGGTACCTTACAAGTTAATAGAACTCTTGTTTTTTTCTTCGTATTTTTCTTCTTCTACACCTCTCCAAGTATTTTGACTTACTTTGCTTAGTTTTGTCCTCATATCTACTTTTGCAGCTGTTTACATTTAAAAATAAAGTAAATTTAAAAAGAAGAGAAAAAAAAGGATTTTTAAAAAATTTAAGTAAAAAAAAAAAAAAAAAAAAACCTTTGCTGACAATTAAGTCTCGTAGCAAAGGATAGATAGAGCTCTCTCCCCTTTTTTTCCAAAGCAAAGTGCTTAGCTGACCTTTCAACTAGTATCCATCCATGTGTGTCTGATGATGTACGTTTTTTCCTTTAAATAAAGTTGTGTCATACTCATACTGTACTTTATGATTCATACGTTAATAATACTCGATAGGTTATATGGTATCATATTCATCGTATACAAACTAATTCGTATTTCGTGGAATATTCATCTACTCTTTTGACGTGTTAACTTGAAGTTGAAACCTTTAATCTATTATCACATTTCGCATGTAGACTCTTAAGATTTAATTGAAGATCTTCAAGTATAGAAACTATTGGACTGTGACATCAAAACATAATTTAAATCATCTTTTAATCATCTTTAAATGTGAAATTCGGCACACAACAAAAAAAGGTGAAACAGTTAACAAATGCATGTATATTTTTAACATAATTAATCACAAGGCATATCATAGCCCAACAACTAAATTATCATAATTTTTTTTTTTGGGGTTAAGATTTGTTTGAAAAGTTGTCTGTCTCATAGTGCACAAATTTCTTGGGAAGAAAATCAACAAGATTCCTAGAGGATTGGGCCGCAAGGAAGTGATAAGTCTCTGTTTTTGTCAGTCAATGCCTGTCCCAACAACATCACACTCATCTCATTATATTAATATTGTATAATACTTTTCATAACTATGATTTTTATAATATGGTCACCATTATTCAAAGATACCCACCAAGTCTTTAGGCTAATAATAATCATGTTTTTATTCCGTAAGCCGTTAGTTTACCACGGTATGGAGCCTTGTGCATGTATGTGGTCACAGCCACTGGACTATAAAAAAAAAGTCCAAGTCTACTTTTAAAATCTAAATCTTTTAAGAGTCTTTTGTCCAAACTTTTTTTACTTTTGCCAATTCAATTATGCCACTTTCATGGAAGTTTCATCAGCTAATTAAAAGTAGAGCGCAAACGTCTGATCACAAATAAAATAGAAACACGACAAAGGCAAGACGGTAAACAAACTTGTTTGGTCCCGTTTTTATGGATCTTTGGTTCTAACAGTTTCTTTTGGATCTGGAATCAGAACTCGCTGTGTACTCCGCCACAAGCTTTGAGAATAATGACGACCTGTCTTCAAGCAATCTCGCCGGTGAATCATGCTCTTTGATAAGACCTTCAATAAGGATACATTAACAGTTAAAACACTAGTCTTCTGATTATAAATTGTAAATAGAAGTGTATGATCAAAGTCAGGACCTTGGTCTAGGAGCAGGACCATATCGCTGTCTATAACAGAAGATATTCTGTGTGCGATTGTTATCACTGTACAATCCGAAAATTGTTGCCTCAGAGTCTCCTGGATCAGATTATCAGTAGCGGTATCGATAGAAGCAGTGGCCTCATCAAGAACCAATACTTTGCTTCTCTTGAGCAAGACTCTTCCCAGACATACCAGTTGTCTCTGACCAACACTCCAGTTCTGTCCATTCTCACTAACTGATATATAAAAAGATTCCATTCATTATAAGTGTTTAAGAGATTCAAGATGACTCTTCTCAACAATAGTTTTATTAGTACTAACCAGGGGAATCTAGCTTTAGTTCTTTCTTCCTTACTTCATCTCCAAGTTGACACTTGTCAAGTGTCTGAAAAAAACAAGAAAATCACGTGAGAACCTTCCTTTTGCTATCTGCAGAAACACTGAAAGAAACAAGAGCAAACGAACCTCCCAGATTTGGTCATCAGTGTATTCCTCAAGAGGATCCAAGTTATTACGAACCGTGCCTTCGAACATAGTTGGATCTTGAGGTATGATACTTAGTCTGGAACGCAGGTCATGCAGCCCAATGGTCAAGATGTTTACTCCATCTATCCTGATTTCTCCAGCTGCGGGTTCCACAATCCTAAAAAGGGTCTGAATTAGAGTGGATTTGCCACATCCTGTTCTTCCAACTATTCCAGTTTTTAGACTTCCTGGAAAAGTGCATGTCAGTCCATGTAGCACCATAGGCAAATGTGGCCCGTGTCGCACCTGCAGATTACAGATTGTAATCTCTCCACGAGAAGGCCACGATTTCTCAGGCCGAATTGATTCAATAACAAGAGGTGGTTCACTGGAGATATTTATGTATTGAAGCATTCTCTCCACAGATATCATTTTGTTTTCTAGATCGCAAAGCGTCCAGATTAAAGTGGACTGCAGTCTATTTAGATTGAGAGCATATGTAACCGCCAAACCTGCAAAGCCTACAAGAAGCAGAATACCAAGAAAAATGTAGAAGACTTTTAAGTTGTGAATCTGAACCAAAACAAAATCAATTATAAAGAGCGGTGACTTACTAGGATTAATGGCACCTTCAGGGGCAGAAACTAAGATAACAAGTGAACAAGCAAATGCGACAGTGGATAAGAGATCAAGGCGGAAACAGAGCCATTCCATTGCACCGTACGAATGGAACCGCAGCCGAGAAAAACAATCGCAAAGTCTCATGATTTCACCACGGAATCTTGGTTCTTGGTCAAAGCTCCTGATCGTTGTTATCCCTGAAAGTTTTTCAGAAAAATGATGTACCATAGGAGACCTGCTTATTCCAGCTAATCTTGCAAGTTCTCGAGCTGCGGATATGTAATATTGCTGTGTACAAGATTAAATCAATAAGTAAGAGTGAGAACCACAAAAACATTAGTATGTTTAATATTAACAAGTAAGAGGCTAAACGAAGATTACCCGATACCAGGCACATGCAGCAACGAAAGGGATGAAGATAATAAGAACCTGCCAAGCGACCTGTACCATCACTCCGATAATTCCCGAAATGTTGATAGATGCGATAGCAACATATGCAAATTGACCGGGTAATCTCAAATCTGCGACACTTTGGTTTGTAGAAGCCTAAACCAAAGATTTGAAAACAGAGTGATTAAGTGGGGGAAAATTAGGTCATGCTTCTTCATTTGTGCCTTTTAATACAATGATTCGAAATTGTGGTTTACTTGAGTTTCCAGCTATTGGAGATAATCTTTCTTGGCGGGGTTGGCAGGACAAAAAGCCGATCAGGTGTCAGCTAGATAGGGCCCTAGTCAATAAGGAGTGGCATGACATGTTTACTAATTCTTTCACGGAATATTTACCGATGGTCGCGTTGGATCACAAACCGGTTTTAGCTTCTCTTAATGATAAAGTACGGCGCGACAAGAGTGTGTTTCGTTTTGACAGAAGGTGGTTGGACAAAGAGGGATTGCTCGAAGCTATCGCTTCGGGTTGGGAGTCTGCGGCAGGCTCATCAACGGGCAACGTGGTCGAGAAGATAATTACTTGTCGAACGACAATTTTGAGGTGGAGGAAGGAACAGAAACCCTATGGGCGGGAAACAATTGAAGAGTTAAAACTAAGTTTGGCGGCGGATCAAGAAAATGATGCAAGCACCGTTGAGGAGATTGCGGCTTTGTCTTGGAGCTTGAGGGAAGCATATCGGGATGAGGAGATTTATTGGTATCAGAAGAGCAGGAGCCAGTGGATGAAGCTCGGTGATCAAAACACTAGCTATTTTCATGCCCAGACAAAGCAGCGTCGGGCCAAAAATCGGATTATTGGCCTCCATGATGAGGATGATAATTGGTCGACTGAGGAGGCTACTATTCAAAATATTGCGGTATCTTATTTTGAGGGTTTATTTACATCTTCTGGTCCTTCAGGGTTTGACGAGGCTTTAGGTGAGGTTCGTTCATTGATTACTAGGGATATAAATGATTCCCTGACCCAAGAGGTTACTGAAAAAGAGGTCAAAGAAGTTTTATTCATGATGCATCCGGACAAGGCTCCGGCCCGGATGGACTGACTGCTTTGTTTTATCAAAAGGTGTGGGGGACTGTAAAAGCGGATTTGGTTCTTATGGTAAATTCCTTTTTACAGGATGGGGCTTTTGATAAGCGTTTGAATATGACAAACATATGTCTTATTCCTAAGGTGGATAAGCCAACGAGGATGACGGAATTGAGACCCATTAGTTTATGCAATGTTGGGTACAAGATTATTTCTAAGATTTTGTGTCAGAGGTTGCACATTTTTCTGCCTTCTCTGGTCTCGAAGACGCAGTCGGCCTTTGTAGAAGGACGATTGATCACTGATAACATTTTGATTGCTCAAGAGATGTTTCATGGGCTACGGACTAACCCTTCATGTAAAGGGAAGTTCATGGCTATCAAAACGGACATGAGTAAGGCGTATGATCGGGTGGAGTGGCCATTCATTGAACATCTGCTGTGAAAGTTTGGTTTTTGTGAGAAATGGATAACTTGGATTATGTGGTGTGTGTCGTCGGTTCAATATAAAGTCTTACTTAGTGGTCAACCGCATGGTTCCATTGTTCCCCGGAGGGGTCTTCGTCAAGGGGATCCATTGTCACCTTATCTTTTTATTCTCTGCACAGAGGTGCTTATTGCCAATTTTCGCAAGGCGGAGGAGGCTAAGCTTATTACACGAATCAGAGTGTCGACTGCATGTCCGGCAATCTCTCATTTGTTGTTTGCGGATGACAGGCTTTTTTATGTCGCGCTTCGAAGGATCAATGTGAGGTTATTTTAGGGATTCTTAAGCAATATGAGCGGGTTTCGGGACAACAGATTAATTTTTAGAAATCATCAATTCAATTTGGTCACACGGTAGATGTCACTCTCCGTGAGGAGCTTAAAGGGGTCCTGGGGATCACGAATCTGGGCGGCATGAGTTCATACTTAGGCATTCCAGAGAGTTTGGACGGGTCTAAAACGAAAATCTTCTCCTGATAGACTCCTAGCAAGGAATCTGCTCCCAAGAACACACTTGCAAGGTCTTGAAGATAAACAGACGGATTGATGATGATCAATGGATTGAAGATGCAGCGGAATGGAGAGATGAATGGCGATGAAGGTGAAATAGGTGGAATGCAGCGGATTTGAAGGGGAATTGAGATGTACTTCCAAAAGAGGTGAAAGTCTCTTAGACTACAGGCTTGGATATATCTTAGATATGACACACTAAGAAATAAACAAGTTGAGAAGATATTACACACTCCTCAGATCAAACAAGTAGAAAGAAGTTTTTGATTAAAATGTTTGATGATTTACAAATGAGAGATACATGGTGCTTAAATAGAAAAGAGGGAGGACGAGGAAGAGAAGGGAACTAAAACCCTAGACAGCCTTGCAAGAGCCTTAACAAGGTTGAGTCCATGCAAGATGTCTAGGAAATGACAAAACATTAAATGCAAAGTTTGAATGAGAAAGAGATAGAAAATGGGCGAAGGCTTTTATAATGGACCTTGGACCACGACTTGGGCTGGCAAAGGGGACTTGAAAATGTTACTTAGGCCTCATTAAAAACCTTATCAAGAAAACCCAATGGGACAAAACTTGACCAAGGGAAAAAGAGCACCAAAGCAACATTTTACCCTTTACCGAGCACCTTGAGCTGTGAGCAATGTCATAGTGGTTTGAGCCACATCTTCTTGGTTCTTGTTCAGCTCCTTGAGTAGTCCTTGGATGGCTTGGTTGAACCTCTTGGCTTTGGACCTTGTTAGCGGACCCACCGGAATGATCAATGCCTCCTCCGGTACAAGCTGCTCCTTTGATGCTTCCGCTGGTACAAGCTGCTCCTCCGGTGCTTCCTCTGGTCCAAGCTGCTCCTCCGGTGCTTCCTTTGGTTCAAGCTGCTCCTCAGGTTCGTGCTGTTTGGTTGAGCTGGCCATGGTTTCATCATCTCCTTTGTCCAAGACATATTACAAGCGCGGGTTGGTGGGTGGCCAGATCGGCTTTTGTCCAAAGGTGGGAAAGAGGTGATGATAAATTCGGTGGCCACATATGTTCCTACTTTTGTGATGTCATGCTTTCGGCTTCTGAAAAAAATCACGCGAAAGTTAACTAGTACGATTTCTAATTTTTGGTGGAGTGCATCGGGAGAATCGCAGGGGTTACATTGGGTGGCGTGGGATAGATTGTGTCTCAGCAAGCTAGACAGGGGACTGGGGTTTCGTTGTTTGGATGACTGTAATACGGCGTTGCTGGCCAAGCAACTATGGTGGTTGATTACAGTACTAGACTCTCTTTTTGCACGGGTTTTTAAAGGACATTATTATAGGCACTCAGATCCTTTGGATTCAATAAAGTCTTACTCACCATCTTATGGTTGGCGGAGTATGGTTTCTGCTCGCTCTCTGGTTCATAAAGGACTCATTAAACGGGTAGGATCCGGTGATTTGATTTCGGTTTGGAATGATCCATGGATTCCTGCTTAATCCCCGAGACCAGCATTAAGCACTGGGTCGATTTTAGATCCTATGCTTCTAGTAAAATCCTTCGTTGACAGGATCACCAATTCCTGGAACATGGCTCAGCTTACGGCCACTTTTGTAAAATCCTTTGTTGCCCTCATTTCGGCCTTACCTATTGGACGGTCGGATTCGCTAGACTTGTTGGGCTGGCATTTCACAAAGACGGGTAAATATACCGTCAAATCTGGGTACAATATTTTACAAAAACAAAAGATGCATGATTATGGTGGGAAAGTCATTGGTCCTCATCTTAAACAATTACAAGCTTTTGTTTGGAAAATTCGGTGTCCTCTTAAAGTTCGGCATTTTATGTGGCAAGTGATTACAGGTTGTGTGGCAGTCTCCACTAATATCCGAAGGCGTGGATTGGGTTGTGACACTCAATGTGCGCTATGTGGAGTCCAAGAGGAGACTATAAATCATATTCTATTTGAATGTCCGTCGGCACGTCAGGTGTGGGCCTTATCTTAGTTTCCGACACGACCAGGGGCTTTCCCTTCAGAGTCGGTTTATACGAATTTGGATTTCCTTTTCTGGCGTTTCTCGGAGTCACCTACCCCAGAGATTTATCCATGGATTTTATGGTATCTTTGGAGAGCCCGGAATGATAAATTTTTTAGTAACCTGGATCCACACCCAGAGGCGATTTTGCGGATAGCATAGGATGAGTCCAAAGCTTGGTTTTTAGCACAATTAGAGGATGTGGCTGAGCCCACACCTCCAGTCCCACAGATATCCCTTGGGGGTCGTAGTGGCTTTATGAGAGATAGGTATCAGACCAGTTTTTTATGTTATGTAGTTGGCTCTTGGAAAGCGACAGATCTATATGCAGGCCGTGGTTGGTTTTGCTCTCCTCCTATGGGGGGGGGTCCCACTATGGGAGCTTCCAATCTACGCCGTAGTCTTTCCCTGCTTCATGCATAGGTCGAAGCCCTGGTTTGGGCGATGCGTTGTATGATTGGGGCGGACAATCAGGATGTTGTTTTTCTTACAGACTGCTCCGACTTAGTGAAGATGGTGTCTTCACCTTCAGAGTGGCCAGCGTTCGCGACTTATTTGGAGGACATTCAGGAAGATAAAGAAGAAATCACATCCTTCTCGTTGATCTTCATTCCTCGTTCGCAGAATGGTAAAGCAGATAACCTGGCACGACGAGTTCGTTCTGAAGCGCATCTTATTACCTATGTAAATGATGTTCCGTCGCATTGGCTTAAAGCCAATCTTGTTTATTGTTGTAAAAAAAAAAGGGTTTGATTTTTGAAGAAAAACAAAAAAAAAAACAAACTTTGCGTTTCTCTCCGTGTAGGGTTTTGCGATTTGCAGAGTGAGAGAGTTCGTTGAGAGAGACTTGAGATTGAGAAAGGAGCTCAAAATCGATAAGATGCAGAGATCGATTTCATCGACGGCGAAGAGATATGTTCGCCGGAATCATCAACAGGGGAAAGGTAATCTTTGCTGGGGACGAAGAGATTTTGCTGGTGGGAGTGGTGATTATAGAGACAAATTGAGAAATGATAGGCTGAGTGATTTGAAGCTAGACGATGTTGTTGGGTTGTTCGGGGACATGGTCAAGTCTCGTCCACGCCCTTCCACTATTGATTTCAACAAATTTTTGACTGCAATTGCTAAGATGAAAAAGTTCGATCTTGTCATCTCCTTTGGGGAGCAGATGCAGAAGCTGGGGATTTCACACAGTCTCTATACATACAATATTTTCATCAACTGTTTCTGCCGTTCTTCTCAACTCCCTCTTGCTTTAGCTATTATTGGGAAGATGATGAAACTCGTTTATGAGCCTAATGTTGTCACGCTTTCTTCTCTTGTCAATGGTTTCTGTCGCAGTAAGAGGATTTCTGATGTCGTTGCTTTCGTTGATCAGATGGTGGCAATGGGATATCAACCCAATACCGTTACATTTAACACTCTGATTCATGGCCTTTTTCTTCACAACAGAGCTTCAGAAGATGTGGCTTTAGTTGACCGGATGGTTGCGAAAGGATGTTAGCCAGATCTACATACTTATGGTACGGTAGCTAATGGATTATGTAAGAGAGGTGACATTGATTTGGCTTTACATCTTCTCAAGAAGATGGATGAAGGGAAAATATAGGCTGATGTTGTAATTTACAGCACAGTTATTGATGGTCTCTGCAAATACAAACATGTGGATGATGCTCTCAACCTGTTCAACGAAATGGAAAGCAAAGGAATTAGAGTCAATGTTGTTACCTACAACTCCCTCATAAGTTGCCTTTGTCATTACGGAAGATTGAGTGATGCCTCTCAACTACTTAGAGATATGATTGCGAGGAAAATCAACCCTGATTTGTTCACTTTCAATGCATTGATAGATGTGTTTGCGAAAGAGGGGAAGCTTTTAGAGGCTAAAAAGTTGTACAAGGAGATGATCCAAAGGTCCATAGACCCTAATATTTTCACTTACAATTCATTGATCAATGGGTTTTGCATGCACGATCTCCTAGACAAGGCTAAGCATATGTTTGAATTCATGGTTAGCAAGGATTGCCTCCCAAATGTAGTGACATATACTACTCTCATAAAGGGGTTCTGTAAATCTAAGAGAGTAGAAGAAGGTATGCAACTCTTCCGCGAGATGTCTCAAAGGGGATTGGTTGGCGACACAGTCACTTACACCACTCTTATCCAAGGTTTTTTTCAGGCTGGCGACTGTGATTCTGCCCAAATGGTATTCAAACAGATGGTTTCTGATCGTGTGCCTGCCAGTATTATGACGTACAACATCTTATTAGATGGGCTTTGTAATAACGGGAAGCTAGAGACAGCATTGATCATATTCAAGGACATGCAAAAGAGTGAAATGGAACTTAATATTTTTATATATACTACTGTGATTGATGGGATGTGCAAGGCTGGCAGGGTGGGAGAAGCGTGGGGCTTATTTTGTAGCCTCAGCCTTAAAGGGTTGAAGCCTAATGTTGTAACCTACACAACAATGATCTCAGGATTATGTAGGAAAAGCTTAATGCAAGAAGCGGATGCCTTGTTCAGAAAAATGAAAGAAGATGGGATTCTCCCAAACTGTGCTACCTATAATACGCTGATTAGGGGGCACCTTAGAGATGGTGACAAAGCCGCATCAGCAGAACTTATCAAAGAAATGAGGAGTTGCGGGTTTGTTGGAGATGCTTCGACTTTTGGCTTGGTCACAAATATGTTACATGATGGGAGATTAGACAAAAGCTTCCTCGATATGCTTTCCTAAAACAGTTTCATCATCCTCCAGAGACAAGCAGTGAGGTGAATTGACGTGGTTGCTTCTATTTTATTGAGAAGTTGTTGTTATGTCTGTTTATTATAACATGATTCTGTTTGCTATGTTCCTGCTAGGTTACAGACGAGAGTTGATGCAAACACATATTTTCTCTTGTTGAGATAAGAATAGTCTTTAAAGACTCAGAAGCTCCTATCATGAAGATTTCAGACTTCAACTGATGTTATAGGTTTGATTGATTATTATGAAGCTCCTTCATAATACTCTTGTCTGGTTTCGATTTGATGGTGTAGTGGAAGCAGAACTAATAACTAATTTTGTTTAGCTAAACTTGTACGGTCATACTTGAGTTAGTTCTAACTAGTATTGCATGTTGTTCTTGTTCTGTACTGCATATTTAGGAAAGCAAAAAAAGAACAGGCAAAAAATCAAGGCTCGCAAAAAGAACAATATTTACATCTCCCACAACACAAACAAAGGTTGGAAAAATTTACTATTTTTTTTTCTATAAAAAAAAATCAAACAAAAAGTTATTAGACTACTCCTTTGATTAATCCATATACAATGACAAGTGCGACAACGAGTGAGTGATGGACACGTGGTTTCACTTCCAAAGTTAACACATCTTCTCCCAATGTAATCCCATTTGATGATTGTTTTGGTTTTACCTACAAAAACATATGTAAACTGTATGGTTAAGTGCTTAACTATATAAACGCTTTCAAATTCAACTTTTAAATTCAAAATTTTGATAAATTTTACGTACCTGTGCAATGATATCTCCGTTGATGTCTATGATCTGGAAAGCAAATTTGGGGTCAAATCTTAAAATCCAAAAGACTTCATTGGTATCATCTCGTACTTCCCAATCTCCATCTCTTATCGAAGACCTTTTGATTCTGCTGAAGGTTTCACTTCCTCAGTGCTTGTAAAGCTTTCACATTCTCTATACACATACCAACTCCCAAAAAGCCATAATTTCTGCAAATATATTTTTAAACAAGCAAAATACAATTATTCGTACTTGCAAAAAATAGTGGTTAACAGTCGATTCTTAGTATCCATAAATACAATTATTTAAACATATTCATAACCTTGTTATGCATCTGAACCCTACAAAGATGAAGCTTATACCTAAGCCACTTTTGAACATCAACGGGCTTTTACCAAAAAATGCAGCTCCTATAAATGAGCCGAAACCACCAAAAAATAAAAAAACAAACAGGGTGAGAGGGTCTCTCATCAAGGAATACTTGGTGAAGCCACGCAGGATGACTAGCCGCTACATAGGATTGCAGTAAAATTACTGATCTGGTAAAGTGAGAGTGTAATTAATTAATTCCTCATCAGAAAGTCACATTACAACAAAGATAGTGTGACTAATCTCTCTTTTTTTTTTTGCATAAACAGTAAACTTTTGTTTTTTTTTGTACAAATTACATTATTGTATTATTTATATAACTAAGCTTTGCTTTGGTGTTTGATTTCCCTCGGGCTTTTATGGATGGATCTTTGATCCTAACAGCTTCTTTTGAATCTTGAATCCGAACTTGCAGTGTACTCTGCCACAAGCTTTGAGAATGACGATGACCTGTCTTCTAGCAATCTCCCCGGTGAGTCGTGTTCTTCTATAAGCCCTGCACTTACATAGATTAACCATTCTTAGATCTTCTGATAGAAGTAACGTAAATAAAAAAGTGTATGTTGACCAGTTCAATTACCTTGGTCTAGGAGCAGGACCATATCGCTGTCTATAACAGAAGATATTCTGTGTGCGATTGTTATCACTGTACAGTCCGAGAAATGTTGTCTCAGTGTCTCTTGGATCAATTTATCAGTAGCTGTATCTACAGAAGCAGTGGCTTCATCAAGAACCAATACTTTGCTTCTCTTGAGCAAGACTCGTCCCAGGCACACCAGTTGTCTCTGACCAACACTCCAGTTCTGTCCATTCTCACTTACTGAAATACAAAACAACGCTTAGGCTTCATTCATTCATTCACTAGATTAAGTAGACATGTTAAAGAGATTCAACATGACTCATTTTAGATGTAGTTTTTTTACTAACCAGTGGAATCTAGCTTTAGTTCTTTCTTCCTTATTTCATCCCCAAGTTGACACTTGTCGAGTGCCTGAAATGAGAGCAACAAAATTGTATGAAAAGATTACTCTTGCTATCTGCAAAAACACAGAATAAAGAGAGCCAACGAACCTCCCATATCTGGTCATCAGCGTATTCCTCAAGAGGATCCAAGTTACTACGAACCGTGCCTTCGAACATAGTTGGATCTTGAGGTATGATACTTAGTCTGGAACGCAGGTCATGCAGCCCAATGGTCAAGATGTTTATTCCGTCAATCCTGATTTCTCCGGCAGTAGGTTCCACAATCCTAAAAAGGGTTTGAATTAGAGTGGATTTGCCACATCCTGTTCTTCCAACGATTCCTGTTTTCAGGCCTCCTGGAAAAGTGCATGTCAAACCACGCAGCACCATAGGCAAATGTGGCCCGTATCGCACCTGCAGATTACAGATAGTAATCTCTCCACGAGAAGGCCACGTTTTCTCAGGCCGAGCTGATTCAATAACAAGAGGTGGTTCACTGGAGATATTTGTGTATTGAAGCATTCTCTCCACAGATATCATTTTGTTTTCCAGATCGCAAAGCGTCCAGATTAAAGTGGACTGCAGGCTATTTAGATTGAGAGCATATGTAACCGCCAATCCTGCAAAGCCTTTTAAGAAGCAGAATGACGAGGAAGATTTTTAGTTGTGAATCTGAGCCAAAACAAAACAAAAAACACTGATTAAAGGGTGGTGACTTACTTGGATTAATGACTCCTTCGGGGATAGAAACTAAAATAATAAGCGAAAGCGCAAATGCAACAGTGGATAAGAGATCAAGACGGAAGCAGAGCCACTCCATAGCAGAAATGGCATGGAACCTCAGCCGAGAATAACTGTCGTTGAGTCTCATGATGTCGGCGCGGAATCTTGGTTCTTGATCAAAGCTTCTGATAGTTGTTATCCCTGAAAGTGTTTCAGAAAAATGCTGCACCAAAGGCGATCTGCTTATTCCAGCTAATCTTGCGAGTTCCCGAGCCGCAGATATGTAATATTGCTGCATACATATGTTAACTCAATATTAAGACTTAGGTGTGAGAACCTCAAGAACGTTAAGTATAAGTTGTATCAATGATCAAATTAAGTCTCCTTGATTATCTTATCATGATTCCAAAAGTTATACAAGCCAAAGTATCAAGCTAAGCTTTATAATGGAAGTGCGGTTGTGTTATGAAGAATACCCGATACCAGGTGCATGCAGCAATGACAGGGATGAAGACAATAAGGACCTGCCAAGCAACCTGTCCCATCACTCCAATAATCCCCAAAATGTTTACAACAGTGATAGCAAGATTTGAAAATTGACTTGGCAATCTCAAATCCACGGCACTTTGGTCTGTAGAAGCCTAAATCAGGATGGAAACAACAGTGATCAGCAAAGGAGTTTGCAGGATAAGTTTTTGGTGTCGTCACTACACATCGAGTAAGCAAAGATTGTTCTTACTCTATTCAAAATTCGGCCGATTGGTGTAGCATCAAAGAATGACATGGAGGCTCGAAAAATACAACGATGCATTTGATTGAAAAGTTCAGTAGCCATCTTGAAACCAGTCATCGCAGCCAGCATTGCTCTGACAAGTATGCAGAAGGAGCTTGCAGTGGCTAGAACTACATAGACTATAATCAATGTAGAGCCACTCACTGGAGCTTTCACATCCTTTGAAACTGGAGTTACCCAAGCCATCCAATAGTTGCTCCCGATGTTTAAAATCTGAAAGAGAATCTGTACAACCAATATAATAGGCACAAGTGCTCCACCATACGCCAGTGCCATATACTTTTTGTATACAGTGAACCCAACTTGGCCTTTCTCCCTCTCTTCTTCTTGAACTAGTTGTCCTTTTGGGTTAAGCGGCAAATCTTCCTCTTGTTTTTCTTCTTCGTTGGAAACTTTGTTATCTTTGCTTATCGTTAACTGTGCTGAAGCAGATCCCTTTTCATATGAACCAACTGCTGCTAAGGCATCAGTGTGAGCTCCAACAAGTTCCATGAAATCGGTTCCTGACTCAAGAATTTCATTGTACTTTCCCGCTTGTGTGATCTTCCCATTTTTCATGACCTATCAAAACGATTATTTGATATATCATAAATTTGTGATTAGCTAGATGATTTGGAAAGATGGTAGAGCGAACAAGTCCAAACCAGTATAAGATCAGCTTCAGGCAAGAATTCAAGTTGATGAGTGACGTATATGACTGTCTTGTTTCTCAGAAGGCCCCGCAAGACTTCCTGTTACAGTAAACGATGAGCGTGAGCGATCATATCAAAATACATAGAAGAAGGCTAGAAGCCAGCACAGGGTAGAAGGTAAGAGTATATGTACTTCAAGTCAAAATTATCAGAAAGAAAAGAAAATGATTGTTACCTTGAAGAGATGTGATCCAGTATGAGCGTCTACTGCACTAAAAGGGTCATCAAATAGATATATATCTGCGTCTTGGTAAAGAGCACGTGCAATCTGTACCCGCTGCTTCTGCCCACCGCTTAGATTGATACCTCTTTCCCCAATAACCGTCTGATCACGGAACGGAAGTACCCCCAAGTCCTTATTCAAAGAACACGCTTCAAGCACCCTTTCGTACCATTCTCTTTGCATTGGCTTACCAAACAGAATGTTCTCTTCGACCTTGCCGCTCTGGATCCAAGGCGACTGTGCAATGTATGCCTTTCTTCCACAAACCTTAAGATTTCCAGATATTTTGGGAACTTCACCTAGTATGGATGAGAGTAAGCTTGATTTCCCCGAACCAACAGTACCACAAATAGCAATGTTCATCCCATGAGAAATTTTGAAACTTATGTCTCTCAGCGTCGGGATGGTAGAAGAGTCATCCCAAGAGAAAGCACCATTGCTAACTTCTACAGCCATTTTTGAACTTCCACTAGGAATTCTCTCCACACCATCTTGCTGCAAATCATCAAGACAAAGAAAAGATGCAATCCTATCAAGAGATACCTTTGTCTGAACAATCATGGAGATTGTATCAGGAAGTTTGTATATCGGATTTTGCAGAATTCGAAAAGTTGCAAGAGCAGCTATTATCTTTCCCGATTCAAGAGGAATCTTCAGAAGCATACAAGCGCCAAAAGCTGTTGCGGAAACAAAAGAAGGTGCAGCCCATAGAACAGAACTGATAGCTGCCGAGTTATACACAAACTTCTTAAGCCACCCTGCTTCAATGCGTCTAAGCTCAAGAATCTTATGAAGGAACTTCATTTCCCATCCCTGAAGTTTAAGAATCCTCATGTTCAGTAAGACCTCCGATGTTTTCTTCATCCTGCTATCTTTAGATTCCATTAAATTCCCCTGAAACTTCTCTTCCAACTTTGCCAATGGAATATTTCCCAGCATAACCAAAAAAGTTGCAGCAAAAGCTGCAATGGATCCTAGCCCAAGGCTTCTGTATAAGATCAGTAAGGCTAAACTGATTTGTAAGACAAGTATCCATGGATCATGCATATACCAACTAAAAGCACTGATTCTCTCAGCATCTACTGTCATGAGATTTATGATCTCACCACTACTATGTCCTTGCATTGAATAACAGGGCAGGGTCAAGCCCTTTTCGTAGATCATCGAAACCAGGACAGATCTCATTCCAATCCCAGCTTTCTGCAACCTGAAGAACCAATTCCTCCGCGCTTGGCATTCTACGAGCTTAGCAACAAAAAAAGTTGTCACTAAAACAAAACCTTCGTTTGTGTATTGTCTTCGACCGTTCAGGTACTGAACGAAAGTATCCATGAGATACGGTGCAACGTAGCAAGAGACTGTGTAGAGAAAAGCAAACAGAGTTGACAAGAGAATATCTCGCCATACTGAAAAGAAGAGTGCCTTGATTAGCTTAAACGTGGTGATTCTTCTTTCACCATCGTCCCATTCAAGCTTACTCCTAAGTATCCCAAATAGTTTCTCAGCTCTGTCACTATTGGCAACTTGAGGAACATCCTCGCTGTCTATAATTTTCTCGTTTCCTAAGACAATCAAAGGACTCATCCAAGAGAAACTTACATGGCTTAGAAACCCAGCGTTCGAAAAAGGTGTAACAACCTCATCATCTTCGGCCTTATCCAACTGCACAGGATTAGCCGCTCTAGATTCACCTTCATTCAAGAAGGGTTCTTCGAGTAAGTTGATCCTTTCACCTTCTCCTTGCTTCTGCAAACATGAATAGCAGAGAAACAACCCCATGCTAACGGCCACTACATCAGACAGTAAAAGGTGAACTGACACCAGCTCTTGCTTCTTGTATAGAGAAATGTTTACCAAAAGACGGTAGCAAGAAAACATAACATAGAAAACCCACCAGACTCTAAGCAAAAAAGGAAACTTTTTATCATGAGAATTGGTGGATAAACTACGAAGGTAGAAAGAGATGGCACCCCAAGAAAGAACTGTAAATAGATGATCTAAAAGAATCATCAGTTCACTGCGATCCCAACCATTTGTATGCAGGTGGAAGCAACTTACCAGCAACAAGACTGAATTCAAGGCAGAAAAAGACTCACAACATATAACGACCAGTTTCTTGTATGTTAAAGACATATCCTTAAACCTCTCATTCGTGAAACCATCACTACTGTCACAAGCCACCCTTTTCTTGTATACACAGGAACCAAACATAACAAACAACAAGAGCAGATTCAAGAAAATGGAGAACATTGGAAAGTAATTGGAGTCGAGAAGGAAAAAATCGATAGTAATGTCCATTGCATAACTCTGTTTCATTAGGCAATGGAAACGAGAATAATTGTTCGAGTCTGTCACGATGGATAGTATATATATAGAAAAACTCGTCAATAAATATATTATTTGGAAGACAAATTCATCAGTGGGAATAAATTATAATTCCTTGACGTCTCAACAACGTCCACCACATCAATACGCAGAAACTCATAGTAAATTTTCTGAACAGATGAAATTTCCCGGAAACTAGCCCAGAACAAGCCAAGAAGACCAAGACCTCTGCTCTGTATTCGCTTTACCGTTTTTTTCTACAACAATTTCCAACAGAAGCAGATAACACTTACAGACAAATAGGTAGAGTTTAAATTGATTGTAGCAAGCAATCCAGGATCCTGAGTGGCCTTGTTGTCATTTCCTAGAAAGCTGTAGTAATCAAAACAAAACTCAAGACAAATGATGAATCTTCGTTTTATTTCCACCAACAGGTTTGATCACATAATTCATGGTTTAACCAAATAAACACTTACAAACTAAACATATATCTTTAAAGTAGTCTCTGCTAATCAGAAACCAACCACAGGAAACTCCACTAAACAGAGCCTAGAGTTTCCGAGTTTTACATTAAAATCCCATCTTAATCAGTCAATCTTATAGAGAGAGACAAATGATCTGATTATGGAAACAGCATCGCATATCATAAGTTCTCCAGCTTCAATAACAGAAGAAGCCGAGAGAGAACAATGAAAAAGCCATTAACAACAACAATAAAAAGCAAAGAACTTTTTTTCTCAGATTACATAATCCGACCACTCGGATATATGCGATGTCTGGTCCATAGTCAAACCAGGAATCTTATCATGCGTTTTCGGATTATCTTTACCACCAAGCAACCTCGCCGGATTTCCAACAGCGGTCGTACGTGGCGGCACATCCTTCAACACAACAGATCCAGCACCAATCTTAGCTCCTTCTCCAATAGTAATATTCCCCAAAATACAAGTCCCAGCTCCAATCAAAACCCCATCACCAATCTTAGGATGCCTATCACCACACTGTTTCCCCGTTCCTCCAAGCGTGACGTTGTGAAGAATCGAAACATTGTTCCCAACAACCGCCGTCTCTCCGATCACGATGGCCGTAGCGTGGTCAAGCAAAACCCCAGTACCGATTTTAGCACCAGGGTGAAAATCAACGGCGAAGGCTTCAGAGACTCTGTTCTGAATCAACAAAGCTAAGATTTTGCGGTCTTGGGTCCAAAGCTCATGAGCAATACGATGAGCTTGACAAGCTAGGAAGCCTTTAAAGTGGAGGAAACAATGAACGTAGCTAATACAAGCTGGGTCTCTTTCTTTCACAGCCAACAGATCTTGCTTCACAGATTCAACAATCTCGGGGCTCTCGTTAAGAACACTTGAGAACAAATCGAAAAGCGTGTTGCTTGGGAGATTCAAATTGCTGAGTTTAACGGATAAGGTATTGGCCAACGCAGCTTCCAATGATCGCTGAGAGACGATTGAAGCGTGGTAATAGCCGGAGACGATTGGTTCTCTCTCGATGTCAGATTTAGCTTCGTCGCGAATCTTGGCCCAAACGTCGTCGATCTCAGCGTCTCGGTCGAGGTCTTCGAGCAAAGGACGGGTGTGGAGGGTTCTGGTTTGGGTTCCATTGAAGGAGGAAGCAGAAGATGAGCGGAAGTAATTCATGTAACGAACATCGTCGTTGGTGGGATTTGAGGTATCGCGACGAGAGATCTGGGGTTTACCAGTACGGCAGGTGTCGATGCACGCAGCCATTGGAGGAGGAGGAGGACGACGAGGAGGAGTTTGTGGTCGTTGTTTGAAGGTGGAGGAAACAAAAGAAGGGAGAAGGAAAGAGGAGGAAGAGTGACGATGATGATGATGAAGGTTGATGTGTGGTGAAGATGAACGGAGCATATATAGGGACATTGAGAAGTGGCGGCGACTTGTGACCGGCAACATTGTTTTTTTTCTCGGCTAATAAAAAGAAGATAGAAAAAAAAAAAAAAAAAAAAAACGAAGCCAAAATGGAAAGGATGTAAACAAATTTATATATTTTGGTGTTTTCTTCTTTTTCTCTGTCTCTCTCTCTTCCCTTCAGTTTTGTTTCCTTTTAAAAATTTTCAAAATGCTTTATTTATAATTTCTTTGTTTTTATAGTACCATTTTGTATTAAAATGTGTTTACTGTGAACACTGTCCAATGGGAGTGGAGAGGCTCCGTGGCATGGCAAAATATATTTATGATTACAATATTTTACGAGAAATTTGTTTTTTTTCCAGTCATTAATTTAATAGTTTAATTTATTATTATTTTTCACAAAACTGTATTATAAAATAAAATGAATAAATAAAAATATGTGTAATTTAGTTTTAAAATGTTGTGTAATTTTAAAAAAAAAATGGTATGGCAATTTTTTTTTAATATATTTTATTTTCCCTCGTGCAAATAGAATAAGAATCAAATTTGAAGGACATAATACATATAAATACATGTCGACCAATCGTAATAAAGTAGCACCTTGTTTGGTTGAAAGAGTAATAATACCACATGTTCATTTTGATTTGTGGTCAGAGTTTTTTTGGTGTGTGTATATAATAGTATAGTATAGTATATTTTGATTCTAAGGGAGTGAAGCTCATCAGCTCACACTGCTCACTCATCACATGGAGAAAGGGTATATTTCTATCCGTACTATTTGTAAAGTGTATATTTCTACCTGAACAAAAGAGAAGTGTATTATCCAACCGGAACGCCAATAAAATTCAAAATTACTACCCAAACTTTGAATCGTTATCGATAATACTACATTGACACAAAAACTGTTAGTCAACCGTTAAATATGAGTGATTCATATGACACATAAGCAATGATGTGGCAAGAGTTTTTGGAATCAAACTCAAAACGACGTCGTTTTGATTTGGGGGAAAATTTTCAATTAGGATTTTTTTTTTTTTGATTTCACGATTCATTTCTCTCTTTCTCTTTCTCTTTCTCTGCGAAGGCGAAAATGGAGAACGAGGATTGAAGTTAATTGCGAGGGATAAGTGTAGAAGAAACAAGGCGTGAATCGTGGGAGTTGTTAGCATTACCCACAATCGTTTCCACAGAAGCGAAAATGAGGTATTTTTAGTTCGTAAATCACAAACATTGCTTCGATTTTTGGTATTAAATCTTGTGTTTTGTCTTGTTTTTGTTTAATAGTTACATAATGTAGATATTTGGAGACAATAATTTGAAGTTTTATCTTTAAAGAGTCGTATTTGTTTACTGCACACTAAGTGTTTGATTAAATGCTTGAGTGTTTGAAACTTTGTATAATTTTTTTTTGTTGACAGCAATCCGGATCATGTGACATTCCTTGTGTATTTTGGAGGGTATTGGGTGAAGAATCATGTAGGAGATGTTGCTTATCTCAATGGTAAAGATATAGGTATAGAATGTAAACCAGAAGAGTTTTTCATCAAGTTGTCGGCGGAGTTGGGGGAGAGATTATATGGCCAAAACATGTGGTATAAGTACCCTTTTGAAGAGCATAATGAAAGAAAGAGATTGAGGTCTGCGGATTTGAGTTTTAAGAGGATGTGTGATGCGGGCAGATGGACTGGAGTGATGAATGTTTTTTTGGTGAACTCAACAGAGCATCCTAATGATATCGAGTCATCTGAGCCATGTGAAGAAGAGATCCGCGTTGAAAGAAATGTGGCTTCTTTTGTTGATGAGGATGAGGATTTCGATTATCATAACACACCTCCTAACTCTGATGGTGAAGAAGAAGAGGAGCATTTGGTTAGATACAAACGAGGTAGTGGTCAGCTAGAGATAGAACAAGTATTTGATAGTCTAGAGGAGTTCAGAGAAGCTTTAGTAGCTTATGCATTAAAAGAGGGTTGTAACATAAAGATAAGTAGATGGGGGAAAGACAAGTCAGCGGCTGTGTGTGGGACTAAAGAGCCTTGTCCATGGTATATCTACTGTTCTTATGAGGAGTGCGTTGGCAAGTGGAAAGTGAAAACTTTTGAAGATCAGCACAGTTGCACAAATGATAACTATTGTAAGATATTGAAAGCACCTGTGATTTGCAAGATGTTTTTGGATGATATCATAACTGATCCTGATTATGGACCAAAAAGGATGCAACAAGAGATTGAGAAGAACTACAATCTGATAGTAAGCATAGACAAATGTAAAAATGCTAAGAAAAAAAGCTGTAGAGATCATCGACCGTGAGCACAAGGAGCAATTTTCTAGGCTGAAAGATTACCGCTTAGCACTTCTTCAGTAAGTTCTTCTTTCATTACTGAAATTTTAAATTTAACAAGTGTTTTCCAATCTGTTAACTAGGTTTCCATTTTGATATTTTGCTAGATCTAACCCTGAGTCAACAGTAGTGCTAGACACAGTGCTTGATGATGATGGATCAGAGATCTTCCATAGATTCTATGTGTGTTTTGCTGCCATTCGAAAGATGTGGTCTATGTGGTGTCGTCCTATCTTTGGAGTGGATGGTTGTTTTATGAAATGCACACTAAAGGGACAATTATTGGCTGCTGTGGGGAGGGATGCTAACAATGGAATGTATCCCATGGCTTGGGCCGTTGTTGATATTGAAAATGAAGACAATTGGGTATGGTTCCTAGAAAAGTTGAAGGTTGATTTCAATCTACAGGAGGGTCAAGGGTTTACTATCATATCTGATAGGCAAAAGGTATATCTCCAACCCGTACTAGGCTTTAGAACATGTAAAATGACATGTATGGTTTAACTAATATATCTTTGTTTTGCTTTTACAGGGTTTATTGAATGCAGTGGAAAGAGAGTTACCTTATATTGAACATAGAATGTGTGCTAGACACATCTATGGGAACCTAAAGAAGATATTTCCCCATCAAGGTGACATGAAAAAGCTCTTTTGGCAAGTAGCGGAAAGTTATACCACGAAAGAGTATGAAGCAAATTTGGAATTGGTAAAGAGCTATGATATGCGTGTTTATGAAGCCATGATGGAGAAGAACCCAAAGAATTGCAGCCTTGCTTTTTTCACGCCAACATCCTCCTGCGTAGATGTTCATAACAACATCTCTGAATCTTTCAACAATGCAATAGATCCTGCAAGGTATATGCCAATAGTAGAGATGTTGGAGACGATAAGGAGAAGAACCATGGTGCGTATTGATATGAGGAAGACAAAAGCTGACAAGGATCTAAGCAGAGTACCTCCTAGAATAAAAGAAATGATAGCGTTGGAGCAGAAAAGGCTTAAGTTCTGCAAGGTTATCCCTGGATCAGACGGTAGAAATGAAGTCCGTGAGTCAGGTACATCTTACTCTGTGAACATTACAATGAAGACATGTGCCTGCAGGAGATGGGAAATGAGTGGAGTTTCATGTAGGCATGCATTACGCATCATCGCAGAAAAGAAGCTAAATCATGAAGATTACATCTCTAGTTGGCTTCTCAATGGAAGGCAACAACAAATTTATAGGGACTCAATTCGGCCAGTAAATGGTATGTGTTTCTGGGATAACTCCGGTTCTGTGATATTGCCACCTCCAAATCTGGTTGAAGAACTTGAAAACAGAAAAGGAAGAAAGCCAAAGCCAAAAAGGAAGAAAGGGAAGAATGAGTCTCCAAAAAAGAAAAAGGCTAGTAGAGAGAGGAGAATCATGCATTGTCGTCGTTGCAGTTTAACTGGACACAATGCAGCTAAATGTCCAAATATGGAAGTGGAAAGGTCTATGCCACCTAAGAAGAAGAAGAAGACTAAACCATCGGCAGATGGAGGAGGACCAAGTCAACCAACACAAAACACATTTTCAAGTCAACCAACACAAGACACATTTGAAGTATGAAGCGGTTTAGGACTATTTCTTTTTCTCTTTTTGATGTCATGGTCTGTTTTTGGGGACATGTAACAACACAATGTCTTTTGATTTCATGGTCTGTTTTGTGACATGTACCACAACCAAATGTCTCGGTCTATTTTGGATTCTATCACAGTTGGATTGGGTTTTTGAGCAATGTCATATGTCTTGTTCTTTTTTCATTACCTTTCATACAAACAAACAGTCTTACAAGCCATATTTTTCTCTAAACATCCAAACTAGTTACTCTCATACAACCACTTTTTAACTCACATATTCAATACATACACATGAAAAACAAAACCATAACCATAACAAAGCCAACAATGTTCTTCAAGCTTCTTAGTTGCATTTTCATCTCTTCGACCTCCTTCTCAACCACACCCAAATGCACACGAGTCTCCATGGCGAGAGTATCAATCTGAGATTCGCAAGCATTGACATCCTTCTGCAATGTCATTGCAGCTCCATCAATGTTCTCCACTTTCTCAATCAAGTCCTCGATCTCTTCGACCATAGACGTATCGGTCCATTTAAATGTATGATACTAATTCTATGACATTTACAGACTTTTAGTTGCAGACACAGCCAAACTACACAACAAAATTTAGAGAATCACACTTACCCCATCCCTTCCAAACGGACACCCATGAAACAATCTTCCAGGATTTTTAGCAGTTGTCGATGTCTTCAAAACAACAGGTTCTCCACATTGACATCTCTTGGGGAAACCTCTTCTTTGATTATCCATTTGATTTCTTCGAAGAGAAAGAACCCTAATTGAAGAACGCCTTCGCAGAGAAAGAGAGAAATGAATCGTGAAATCAAAAAAAAAAAAAAAACCCTAATTGAAGTTTTTCCCCCAAATCAAAACGACGTCGTTTTGAGTTTGATTCCAAAAACTCTTGCCACATCATTGCTTATGTGTCATATGAATCACTCATATTTAACGGTTGACTAACAGTTTTTGTGTCAATGTAGTATTATCGATAACGTTTCAAAGTTTGGGTAGTAATTTTGAATTTTATTGGCGTTCCGGTTGGATAATATACTTCTCTTTTGTTCAGGTAGAAATATACACTTTACAAATAGTACGGATAGAAATATACCCTTTTCCTCTCATCACATGTTCTTTTTTTTGTGACACCTACTTTATGGTTACCATCAACCCCATTTCTATCTGTTTATTCTTTTTTTTTTCAAAAGTAAAAATTACAGCGAGTACGAAAAATCAAATTACTTCCTTTTTGGTTAGCAAAAATTTGTAACTATTTTAATGAAAAAAACTTGATTATTTTGGACGTAGAAGTGAATATATGCAAGTACAATGCATGTAAGTTTTAATATTTCACTGTCAATAATCTAACATATATAATAATAAGCCCTTTCTGCTAAAGATAATCCTTGTTATACATATATATATATATATTTCCATGCTTTTATATATATATATTTTTTTTAAATATAAGAAAAAAAGAATGACGTATGTAATGACATTATTTAGTTTGGCTATAGATCCGTGAAGCCATCGTCTTCTAATCATGTCTTCCTATTTTCAAGCGAAGGTCAGCTGAATTTTAATCATCTCTCTCTCTCTCCAATCAATTAACTTATCTTATCAATTTGTTTTCAACTAATATAGGATTAGACAGTGATATATATTTAGCTATTAGTGACTTACTTAATTATATCCAAGTGAGATGATGTGAAAAGGAAATTAAAAAATCTTCGATGGACTAAGAAATATAATTTATTTTACTAACTGCCATCCCAAACAACAAGGCAAACCAAAAAAAAACACAAAGGTGTGTGTATTTTTTTTCTTCTTTTTCTAAGAACAATTATTGGTATTATAAAACGCAAAAAAAAAAATGGCACATCAATGACAATAAGGACCCCTCCAATAATCTCCCGACAAAATTATGTATGAGTCTCAAAATAATACTTTGCTAAATCCAAAAGAAGAAAGAAAAAAGAAAATGGAACTTATGTTTTTTTCACGCTTACGAGAACGAGAGAGTATATTTTGTTTCCTTTCAATTTCAGCCGTTGAAAGGACTGTCTCTTCGAGTGTTGAAAAAACATAACTCTGTTTGCTTGATGCTTCTTATATGACGACTGGTACTATTAGACTATTAGTAAACAACAAGACTGAATTAGAATTGATTTCAGGATATATATATTATCACGAATCATTTACAGCTAAATTCCATAATACACAATTGCAAAAATAGTAAATCTTAAGTGATAGTATAGTATAGTACTAGTTCATATCAGTGTGTATCGTCACGTCATATATTTAATCCAACATGAAAAACTTGGTATGTAAATAGTAGAAGAAAAAGAGAAAGCACAGTTTTGACTTCAATGTAAATGTAGGTCTAAACTTAAACTTGATAGGGGTCAATATGAACAAAAAGTTTAACCATTTTTGTTGATGCAAATACGATGTGATGCAAGTTGCGACTTGCGACAACCCAAAATGATACTACTATTTCAATTTTAATTATAGAATCTATCTCGTACATATAAAGATTATTGACGCTGAGATTATGTATGATTGATTCCAGTAATACTTCCGATTTTTTTTTTTTTTTTTTTAAGAGAAACTACATAATCGAAATTAAATAAAAAATGGACGGTCCGTGTTGGTATATCGTGGGAATATGCCTTATTTAACTTTAGCGACTATTATATAACAGCCGCATCATTGTCTCATCCACTTACCTAAATTCAATTTTGGCGACTATTCTTTTCTTTTTTTTTAGGTCAAGAGATGATGGATGATCATACGATGGATGAATTGAATCACTTACGAAACCAAATACTATGGCATTTATGATTTAATTAATCATAAAGTTGTTTGTGTATGATATTGTAAGTGGGGGGAAAGAATATTCTTCAAGTTTAATATTTGGGGGATGAAATTTTTCTGCATAATCCAAATCAGACAAGGAAAACGATATTGAGATCAAACATTTTAAAGTTTTGAATGTTAGATTTGGCTGCTAAGAAAATTGTGACGTATGGCCGCCCTAAAGCACTGACTATATAGTATCCTTAGTTCCAACCACGCATCCATATGTGGTGTCGGACTGGCCATCTAGTTGACTAAGTTGAGTATGCTGGTTCTACTTCTACAGCTTCAGTTCAGGAGTGGGAGATGAACCTCCTCATCTTTCTTACAATGAAATCATTGGAGAATTAAACCGAATACTTTGATGTAGGCAATGGCACAGACACTTACAATTCGTCACAAACTCTATAGGTATTATTCAGATGGTGTCTAATCCTCACGACTAGGCTTCAAAGACGAGCAAATTCGCTCACCTTTATAATATTTAGACTCAACCTTATCTACCAAGTACCAACCGAGAAATCAGCAATGTTGTATTAGCACTTTTCTTTATTGGTTATATGATGCAAAAAAAATGTGTTTGTGACAAAAATTTAAGAATTTCCCATGTTGATTACAAGAATGACGTCGCTTTCAAGATTCCAACGTCCTGATTTATAAAAACTCCAAGTTGGGTGTGTATCATATTATTACTTAGTCATACTTATATTGAAAGAAAGATTCCACTTAAATACATAAAGAAAACAATTTGATCATAACAGCAATTAGTAAACAAAAAACAAATTCCTTTGAACTTGCTTAATTGAAGATATATGTTCATCAACTAAGAACCAAGCATCGCTAAAGATTCCAACTTTGCTAGGACCAGATAATACAACTTACATTTTTCATTACAAAGGCTCTCTCTCAAAAAGATGATAACAAGGCTTACCAGTTCTAAACAATGTGGTTGATCTCTGAAACAGTCTATTCATTCAATGCAAAACGCCCATCCACCTCTGAGGAAGAAAAACATATTTTTGGTTTAAGAACAAGTATCAAGTACTACTTGATGGTCAAAGAGCAAGATTGTAATTTGATGAAGATTCTGGGTGGGTAAGTACACACAAGTTTCAGTTGGAGCCTATTTGCAGAATTTTCACTAACTAAACACATCAGTTTAAGATGTATTCAGAATACAGGAAAGAGGAATGAGATTTATATAGTTACCATTATAGTTACCGTTTGTTCTTCAGAGCTTCACTTCAACATCAACACCAGCAGGAAGATCAAGTTGCATCAAAGAATCGATAGTTTGAGCAGTCGGGTAGAGAATATCAATCATGCGCTGGTGTGTCCGGATTTCGAAATGGAACCTAGCATCCTTGTGAACGTGAGGAGACTTGAGAACACAGTAGATACGCTTCTTGGTTGGCAATGGAACAGGACCCATTGTCTTAGCATTGGTATTTCTGGCAGCATCAAGTATCTGCTTGCATGAATCCTCAATAAGAGGCACCCAGTATGATCTGAGCTTGATCCTAATCTTCTGCTTTGGGGCCATCTGCTAACACAAAAACAAATCAACTTCACCAAAAAAAAAAAAATACAAAACTCAGGTGTGGGGGAATCCTATTGAAATACAGTAAGAGCACTCCCATCTAAAGGTGTTCAAATGAGCAAAGATGATTAAAACTTGAAGCCATTTCACACAAATGAGGCTTTTAAGTGCTGTGAAAACGAAGTGAACCAAGAAAAGTCAATTAATTGGACAAAGAAAACACCAACTATAGCATATCGTTGGAACAATCTGATGCGTATCAATGTCTAGTAGCAGTGAGCTCTATCAACAATGGACATATAGAAGTTATAGAACACACATTATATGAGACTTTATAATGCTTTGAAAACGTAGCAAAACCAAAAAAGGCTAGTGATTTGACGAAGATGGACATAGAGAAGTTAGAAGACACCAATACATAAAGTATTCTGTAAAATTTGCCTATCAATCTCTAGTAAGTGAGCTCTAAAAGCAATGGACTTTTACCTTATCTGCGTCAACACTGATGGAGGAAGAGCTCGGAATCTGAGAATCACACATACACACAAACAAAAAAGGAATGTATTAAGAGAATTACATCAAAAGCTCGGAATTTGATTCCCAAAAAAATCGAAGAAGAGAGTGTACCTCAGAGGGTTCATCGAGAATTTCTGGGGTAGGATCTAGGGTTTCAGGAATAGCGAAGAGCTTCGAAAACGAGATGGAAGGTTTGGTGAGGACGGAGGAAGTAAGGCCGCTATGGGTAGAAGAAGATGAAGGTAGCAGAGAGACTTTGAGTTTCGTAGACGAAGGCGAAGAGCTTGGAATGACGAAAGACGGTAACAGAAGCGAAGATACAGTAGAAACCGCCATGGAATTAGCGAAACAAAGGATTCTCTTCTTCTTCTTCTTCTTCTTCTTCTTCCTCCTCTATCTTAAGGGTGAGGTCTTCTTCTTCAGCTGTGTTAGTTTCTTTGGTCTCGAGGGTTATCCATTTTATCCAAAACCTTTTCTATTGTATATTTTTAATGTGATGAGATATTATTTAATCTAAGCCCATTTAATAAAACAAAAAGGCCTACGCTTCTTATTATAAATACCCATTTGGCCCAATAGCAAAAAAAAAAAAAAAAAAAAAAAAACCATAATAGTAACAACGGTTATTTATAATCTGCTGCACTATAAACAAAAATGCTTTCAGAATTCCAATCAATTGAAATTGAAACCTAGCTTGTTTGTTGCCTCAAACTCTTTAATTGGCAAGAAAAAAAAATTGTTGTTTCCCGATTTCAACAAAATATTTTCCGGCTTGTTTATGTCTTCAAATAAAACGACAAAGAAACCTAATAAAATATGCAGTAGTATGTGGAAAAGAATGTACATATAAGACAATCAACTCGTTGATAAATATTGGATAAAATCATAAAATATTAATCCACTAAAATATTACTATAAATCAAGGAAACAATATTTAGTGCTTTTTCCTCGCTATTCTCACAAAGTCACTAGGATGCAATTGATGGTTTTGTTGCTCTTTTGGTTGGGGTCTCTCTCACCAATTTAGATTTGAGATTCGTAGAAAAACTCATCCCTGTGGCTGATATAGGTGTCTTCTTGATATGTACATTTTTTGTTTGTATTTTAAAAGAAGAGAACAAGAATGCTTAGTTAATTTAGTTTTGAGTTTTTGAGTTCTCTACACATCCACGATTCAAAACCACCTATGGTGTGTGCAACCAATGTTTTAATTTTACGTTACATGTTTGATTCATGAACTCATACTGAAAGAAAAAAAAAAAATACAAATACAAAAGCCTAACAATTAACATGATGATAGCAATTCAATTAAAAGAAAATGACTTGAACCAAAAAAAAGAGACAATGACATCTTCTTAGAATTATTGTCCACACGCCCTTACTATTCATAGACCAATCATCCCTCAAAGTCGTTTGTATTCCGCTTATACATACATATACTTGTCTCGATCAGTCGATCATAAGCATATTTATATTCATCATTAGCACACACCCAAGTTAATATATCATGATACCTTCTTGCATAATTGTCATCTATAGCTTTGACGATTTAGACATAATTCCGAAATAAATCAAAACTTATAACAAGTTTGGAAAACTAAATTTATATGAAATCTATATAGCCAAGAAAATGCCAAAAGGAAGCATAGATTATTAGTTGACAAACCAACAAAAGTAGGAACATTGATATTTTTCTTTTATGATCCACATAACTGGGAAAACCATACTCCATACGTGGCATGCAGATGAAGAACAAGGGGTAGCTTGGTCAAATCGTCCCCAGATGCTCATTGGCACAAATATCCCCAATAACTTCTATATATACCAAAAGCCGTTGAGTGTCAAGCTTTGCACAAACCACACTTAACTTTGCTCATTCTTTCTTACTTTTTCTTCTTATAATCTTTCATCAATAACTCACAAAACCAAGAAACCAAACCAGAGAGCGATGGATCAAATAAAACCGGAGTTTCTGAAGAGATTGACGAAGTTCATAGTAGTTTCGATATGGGTTTTATCTCTTTTAGTCACCCACAACTTCTATTTATACAGATTCACGATTCAACTCGTAACACATGCAGTAGATAAGAACTACATGTTCCTCCTCTGCAATGGTCTCTTAGTGGTTGTTGCAAAGTGCTCTGGTTTGGTCGTTTCGTCAAATTCAATAGAGACAAGTAATGCTGAACAAACTTTTGATTACCGAGATTTCAAGAGTTACGGTACGATACTGGAACTGGAGTATGACTGTGCTGATGGAATAGGACGAACAGAGTCCTTTCTTGCAGAGGAATTTACAACTCTTGAGGAGGATACAAAACATCAAGAAACCGAAGAAGAAGATGACAACACATTAGCGGATAATGATGGAGATGAAGAGTGTGATCTTCGTGAGGAAGAGGAACTAGAGGACGTAGAATTGTTGACATCTACGGAGGAGGAGGAGATGAATAAGAAGTTCGATGAGTTTATCAGAAAGATGAAGGAAGAGCTTAGAATCGAAGCTAGACGGCATTTAATCCTTGTTTGAGTTCTTAGTTTAAATTAGTTTCGTTAAAATAAAATTTGCATGCAACTTGCTCATTTATATAGAGCAAGATTCCTAGCTTCTACTAATTGTCTTTGTACTACTCAAAGGCATCTCTAATAATGAAATACTTCTTTTTTTTTACATCTAATTCTCGCATTATATTTTTTTATCAAACATTCTCTCTTAAATATATACTACATTGCTATATGCAAAAAGTGAAGCTCATCAAACAAACATGTGTAATAGGGGTAGGAGGGATCCACATTCAAACACGATTAATATAACATTTGACCATACATACATAAACATACAACTATATTTGTACATATATTTCATATGTATCGATCTCCATTATTAATTCTATATAGCCTAGACTGATGTACTACATGTTTTTAGTGGTGCGTTGTCTGCACACCCGACGGTTTCGGGGAATAATGTTGTCTATGCACACGTGTACCAATGAATTTTCAATCTTAAAGAAAAAAATGTAAGATGGATATTTATATTTCAGATTCAGGAGAGGACCGATGTGCTTTCATATAACATTGTACATATTAATGGTTTAATATATTCCTGATTTCATTTCTTGGCTTAGTTGATTATCGTTCCAATGTTTAATTTTCTTGATCTGATAATAACCTTTTTAATATGAAAATGTTTTTTTCTTTAATTAATATCATTTAACATGATGCCAAAGATTGAACCGTTGAAATCTTATTAAATATCGGGGGCACACCTAACAAAGTAACAATGGTGCAATACGGTTCTGGTAAAATTAAAATGTACATACATATATGCATTTATCTCTATTATACTATTAGCGAACTCTAAAATGATAACTTCAAGAGACTTTTAGTAGTAGACTCATTACAATAATAATTTATATATAGTGTATGTTACGTCAAAATGATGTATAGTGTGTTCATATATTTAATCCCATGATCCATCAATCCATATGTTGCAAATAGTGGAAACAATTATCAACGAATAATCGAATCTATATTTTCTTTTTTAAAAAGGGAATATATGAGTTTGCTTTGAAGACTCCATAGATTCTCGGCTCTTCTGCTTTTACGTTTTTTTTTTCTCCATACCTCTTTTTTTTCCAGTTTTTTTCCACTATCCATCCTAGCTAGTCCTACCTATCCACCACCAGTCTCCAAAATAAATATTTAGTTTGAATATTAAAAAATGGAGTTACTGTGAAGTTTGTTTAGAATATTCTAGTCGACATAGCGTTAGGATTTCACTTATTTTGTAACCGTTTGAACTATATTAGCATCACGTTCCATTTTCTTTGATATACAATATCTTTTCTCTAGTCCTTTCGAGAGGTTGTTACTCAAAAAGAAAATTTGATATTGACTAATTCAATTTATCAACCTGACAAAACAAAAAGAAATAATAATAACCAAACTATAAAGAAGAGTTTAGTAATGTTTACACATGTATCAAACAGGCAGGAGTGAGACAGTCGAAGTACATGGGAATTGAAGATTCGGCACTCTGTTGATTAATATGTAATCATTATTTAAAACACCTCTAGATTTTCTTGGTTAATTAGTATTAGTTTAAGAAAATGATCGAGAGCGAAAGATCTATCGAATAGTAGTAATAGACTATACGATTTTGACACAACGGAACATGTCCACTCGAGCGCGTTCATATAAATAAATGGACTCACATATATAATTAAACATGACAAAAGAAAATAATATAATAAATGAAATGCGTCAGTTTATTTCATGTTATATTGGATATATATCAGGTTTTGATCGCAACATGTTTGACATGTAAGTATTCTTAACGAACGACATTATGCATCTTAATTAGTTTGTATATATCACTCGATTTCGATTAATACTTTTCAATTTAGGCGACCATCTAAGATGTAAAGGTTCCAAATGTCGTATGATAGATTAAACGAAAAAAAAGCCATAAATACCTAACAAGGAAGAAATGAATGGTAGTGTATAGATCAATCATGGAGCTATTTACATATAACCAAAATCGAAAATTTGAAAATAAAGTAAAACCGAAAGACATGGAGAAGGAACAGTAAACTCAATCAATGAACAAAGAAACGAAAAAAAAAAAGAATCAAAATTATAACAATTAATATTAAGTGGGTCCAATTCCTATTGAGAGGAAATTTGATTAAACCACATCATATACATGATGAATACAACAATCATATATGCTCTCAATAATGTTCAAAGCTAAATCTAAGAAAAAAAAACATAACAAACAATATTCGTGAATTGCTGAGAACAAAAGACGTAAGGATGTAACAAGACTAAAGTCTAACGATGAAATCAGTATTTTGTGGGAAAGATCATGCGTACAGATGCTGTTGTTTGATTTTATATGGAACAGTGGAGTGAAAAAAGCAAATAAATGTAATTGTTTTCGAGTATGTAAAAGGAAAAGAAACTATGGTACGAACTACGAAGCTCAAAAATTGAAAAAAATTGTTCTCTACTTTTGTCTTTCTTTATTGCTCTCTCTAGAGACTTTTTTTAGAGATAAAAGTTTTTTGGTGACAATCAGAAAAAGGCAAAATGATGAGAGAATGAGCGGTCAAGTTTGAAGTAAGAAGTAATCAGTACTTTGCTCACCGGGCCCTGTGGGTAGTTTGTGTACGGGGAGGTTCATGGACCCATCACTCATTCATGTGATGAAAACAATCAGTTTTAAGAGATAAAATAACACAGTAAGAAAAAAAGGAATTGAAATCTTGCTTATATGGCCGAGGGAGAACAAATTCATCAACATTGGCAAAATCTAACCATGCATATATATTTCGAATGAATATGATGAACACTCTACTCATTTTAGAAGCAAAAAAAAAACAAAATATAAAGAGAAATATGATGAGTCAAGAACTTTAGTAAAATTGGACAAAACTATAGTATCTTCAGTCCATTATTCGAGTGTGTTTGATAGTTCTTGATTATTTCTTAAAACCAAATCAAAGAAAAAAGTTCAGAATCCACGTCTATAAACGCAATCGCTTTAAAAAAACAGCGATCAGGAATATAAACCAAAAATGCGGCACTGAGAGAAACAAGAGAGAGAGTCGCATATAAACGCATAAACCAAGCAAATAAAAGAAAAAGTTCAGAAGTCAACGTCTATAAACGCAATCGTTAAAAAAAAACAGCGATCAGGAATATAAACCAAAAACGCGGTAGTGAGACAAACGAGAGAGAGAGTCGCATCGCATGCATCACATGATCGCGCAAAATCCTCCACCCGACGAACCCGTATAATACTGCGGTTCTACGTAAGCGTAATTATGAACCGATCTTGCCGATGGCATCGGCATAGGATAAACCGGCGGTGTTGTATGCGGGTTCCGTGGTGCGTGATCCGTCTGCCGCTGCTGATTATACGTATAAGGAGCATAGTTTCCGGCGCACGCATACAGCGGATACGAATATGGATGATAACCACCGGCGGAGGCCAAGGAAGGAAGGTAATAGCCTGAATGACCGTAATAACCGCCGCCCCGGGGATTCATAACTTCTCCGTCGAAACGGAGATTGATGATCTTTCCATGTTCGCCGTACCGATCCATTACCGCCATCAATATACTAGGGTTAACCCTCGCCTTTAGTTTTATTGAGTTGTCGTCTCCGACGAATTCCATTGAGTAAATTGCTGTATAACAATATTGGAAATTTGAAAAAATATCACCAAGAAAACAAATCATCTAACAAAACAAACGTACGTACGTAGTAGACACGTACCGTAGAGACAATGCATTACTTCTGACACTTTTTGCGAACAAAGCATGCAGCTTCTGTTCACTTTCATCACACAGCTCTACAGAGTAAATTAAACAACATCGTTAAACAAAAAAAAAAACACATATAAAATTAATGGATTAATAAATCAGAATCGTTTGGCTAACCATATCGACACAGTAATTGTAATCCATTGATGAAGCTTGTGAATTCTTTTATTTTTTTGTTTTTGCTTTGGTTGCGTGGTGGTCTAACAGCTGAAACTAAAAGAGGGTAAATGGGTTAAACTTATATAGATTGTTACAGTTTAAGGCAAGTGCAGCATATTTGATCGAAGATGAATATTGTATTGCCCAAAATAGCGTTTTGAAGGATACTGTATTCCGAAATCGTTTATTTATGGACCAATAGGAAGGGAAACGAAATGATCATTTGATATCGGTATAATCTTGTAATGGATCCTATAGTATATATGCTAATTAATTAAGAGATTGCCAGATTAGGATAAGAATGAGAAAACAAAATCATTTACCTCTCTGAAACCCCATATAATAAAATAAAAACAGCGGATTCGGAACAACACTTAGAGGAAAAGCTAATTAATTTAGTCAGACGTGGATAAGTTTTCGTATATCTTTAGGCCAAACAATTAATTTGCACGAAATCATTTTTATTTTATTTTTAACTGGGCCAGATTAATATAATTAGTAATCCACATTATGGGCTGATGGTCGTTTAACGCCAGGCCCTCTATCATCCTGTGTAGGAGGAAACTTGAGTAAAAAAATGGCTGGTAGTTCTTTCTTAAGTATTATACAATAGTATTTCACCATTGGCAAATCATGTTTCTACTTTATAATCTGAAATTGTCAATCCCTTTGCTTCCCTGTGCATAAACTTAAAAATTACAATGAATACCAAACGTTTGGATTAAAAGAAAGATCTTTATAGTAATCCTTCAATTCTCATCTCAAAAGAATGTATTTTTTACATGTACAGAAAAGAATGCTGCATATAAAGAATGTATTTTTTTTCATATATGTCACACAAAATATATACAGTTTCTGAGCAAAATCAATGATGATGTAAGGCAAATGGTTTTTAATTGTGTCACCCCACTATGTAAAACTCCCATCTGCATTCTTCAAGTCTATACTGTATCAAAGAATGCCTTTAGATTCCTCTAGCCATAAGCTATCTTCCTGCGAATTGGAAACTACCAGGCAAATCTGAGAAGCTAAGAAGAGCAAATGCTGCAAAGTAGGATTGTTCAAACTTGCAATATTCCACTACTAATTAAGAGGCCTAAGAGGCTCTTTCTATGTCTATTTAATAGATGTGTGCAAATAATATCCACCCGAAAGAAAAAAAAGGCTTAGTACAATACCGGCCACACTCAATAGATGTAATATCATCAACGGAGACTTGAATCAAGTGCCTCCAAGGATCTGGAGAAAGGAGACTTATTTCGAGAGGCTTCTGCAGCAGATGATGGTGATCCTTTGTAAATTTCTCCAGCCGAATAATATGTAACCACCTACAAAAGGATACAAAAGGATGAAAACCTACTAGCTATGGCTGTGTAAGTTTTACAGGAGTGCTTGAGACAAGAGAAGCAGCATACTATTACGTACTATCAAAGCTAAAGGCCCTTGTTTGTCTGTGACTAGAGTGACGAAGAGCTAAAAGGCATAGTTATTTTCTACATGGTTCATCCAATTCTCACTATATTGCAGCAACTGCAGTTTCAAAAGAAGAGCCAGAAAAACTATTTATGAAGGGTATTTACATCCACTAACGAGAGATCTTGGCAGAGTAACCAAGCATCTGGAAACCCATTGCAAATGCATTTCAGAAAACATAGACAAACAAGTGTAAAATCTCATCTACAATGAGTACATAAACTACTTAAGATAATAATAGGTAGAAAATAGAAAGACCTGTGTTATATTGGGCGTAGTGATATTGCTTTGGCAGCCATCAAGGAGAGGAGTGTAGAAAGCTGGTTCTTCAGCAGAATCTCCCAAGATTTCATCCGAACGTGAACGTGGCTTAGGTATAGCAGGAGGCTCTAAGAAGCTATTTCTTAATACTGGATCACGTGAACGTTGCCTTGCTAGAAGAGGAGGTTATAAGAAGCTATTTCGTAAATCTGAATCTGACTGACGAGGAAATGAAGTGTCTATAATAGAAGCTCCCAGCCTATAAATCTGAAACCATAACAGAGAAGACGATATCCTCACAAGTCACAACAAACCCAGTAATTTCCATAGCCATAGTGAGTTCCAGAGAGAAGATGTAAAAGGCTTGATACATCTCAAATCTTTTGTCAATACTAGGCAGCAGATGATAAGTGGCTCTCTACAGAATCTGAACAGGACATAACAAAGATTTAATGATCATATCATTTCAAAAAAGACAAGGAGCAACCAAAGAAAAGCTCAGGACAGTTAATACAATATGTGTTGCAAATTAAACAAAGCCACAGAAACCAAATATATGATCATCATGATCACAGGAGGATAGTGACATACCAAATCTCCTTGGAGAAGAGTATGACCATGAGACATCAAGAAGAATTTAAAACTTTATTCAAGACATGATCTCTAAAAAATTTTGCCCAAAGAAATAAAGAAATCTTTAACATTTAGAAAGGAAAATAAAGTTCCGAAAAATAAAAACTGAAAACAAAATCACAAGAGAGACCAGATAGGAGGCCAACATCATCACGCATTCCAGTTGCTAAACACTGATCAACCACTCTTAATCGTCCAACAAGCCAGACGAAGAGACTGAGCTGGAAGAGTAAGGACTCGAAGAGCCCGAGCTGGAAGTGTACGAGCTGGAAGAGTGCAGACCCGAAGAGCCCGAGCTGGAAGAGTACGGACTCGTAGATTCCGAGTCCGAGCTGGAAGAGTCCACACTCGGAGTAGTCGGCAGACTTGAAGAGACCGAGCTGGAAGAGTCCGGATTTGAAGAGGAGTCCGGACTTGAAGAGGTCTCCAGACTTAAAGAGAACAGAAGGGTCTCCGGACTTAAGGGACTCGAAGAGGTCTCTTGACTTGACAAGACCGGAGTGGAAGTGGCCTTCTTTTTACCAGACACGTCTGGTAGGTACCGAAAGTAACTCTGTAACTTGCCATTCTCCACTAGCTGTGTTGCTTTATCAATCTTGCCTACACCCACCAAACGCTCAACCACGGGTTTGTACATGTTGGGGCGAGACAGAAGCTTGTGTTTGATGGCCTCTTCAGATATCTCAACCGCTCTATCTAGGTCACCTTTCTTGCAGAGAAGAGAGATTAACAAACAGTAAGTCACTGTATCAGGAGTCAAACCCTTCTCCTTTATCTCATTGTACCATTTCATAACCTCCTCGAGGTTGTTATCAAGGCGGTAAGCCGTGATGAAAGCATTGTATGTATGAACATCTGGGAGTATCCCTTCGGTTTTCATAACATCAATCAAGTTAATTGCATCAGTGAACTTCTTGTTCCGAGTCAGACCTCTCACCCTGGAGTTATAACTCCTGATGTTAGGAGCAAGATTCTTGGATTTCATCAAATCCCAAATCCTATCTCCTTCAACAAACAACTCCCTCCTATATAACTCTTCTAACAGTGTGTTGAAAGTAATCAGATCAGGCTCAAACTCATTCTTCTCCAGCTCCTCAAAGATGGCTAATATATCATCCATAGAGCCTTTACGGCAAAGTGCTTTGATCATAGTATTATAAGTAACCAAATCAGGGGTAATACCTAGCTTCTCCGGCAACTCCTTGAAGGCCTTCATGGCCTCGTCAAGCTTCCCCGAATTAACATAAGCCGATAAAAGCGTATTGAACGATTTGACAGTACGCTCACAGTTTAGCTCAGGCATTTCATCGAACAACTTGTGTGCATGCTCCGCCATGCCTGAGTATCCATAAAGAAGCATCATACGGATAACGAAATCTTCAGACTTGATGTCATCGAACTTCTTCTGGTACTGAAGGACTTCGTCGATCGTTGAGAACTTCTTCGCTTCCCTGAGACGGCGGATAAACGCACTGTAGAGTCCATGGACTTGCCGGAAACTCTCTGACTCGCACGATTTCTTGAACTTCTCTACTTTCTTCGTCAATTTCGAAGTTTTCAATTCCTTTGCGTCATTCGACGACTTGACTCCGTCTACTACGGCGGTGGAAGATGCGGTGGGTGCCTTCAATTTACTAGGGAACTTACTGGGTTTGGTTTGGCGTTTAGGTTTTGTGGACTTAGCGGTGGCGATTGCAGACTCTTTGAAGATCCCATGGAGGCGACTGTACAGCGATGAGCCCACCTTGCTCATAGCTTGTTGCAGATCGCGAATGTGAGTGGGAGTGAGTGAGGAGAGGGTTTAGGCTTTTGGCCCCCGTCTAAAAGTCTTCTTCTTACTTGAACCTCTTATTTTAACACAACAGAACAGCGTGCCGTTTTTCTTGACTACGCAGCGTTTTAAAGTTTAAACCATTAATTGCATGCCATTTTTCGAAAAAGGGAAGTAATTCTTTCAACTTCTAAAGCCCACACAAACAAAAAACGACAAAGCTACAGATAGTTCTGTTATTCAATCACCGCACTCGCAGTTTGAAACAAGAGACACTAAAGAGAGGAAAAATTGGACTAATAAGACACACTAAAAAGCCAATGAACACTACTCTTCGGAAGAGAGACGTAGCTTGCACTGCAAATAATCATTCGTCTTTGCCAGCTCGACGATCTCTTCAGCTTCATCTTGCTTGGACCCTTTCACCAATTCATCAACTACCTCCTGCAAGATGGCTCCATCCACAAGTAAACGCTTACTGAATATCTCCTTGCAGAGCTCATAAGCAGACGCTAAATCTCCCGCCTTGCACATTGCCGGAAGTAGTGAGGTAAAGATGAATTTCATCGGGCGCAGACCATTCTTCTCAATCTCCTTGTACCACGTTATGGCTTCATCCAGTTTTCCTTCACCGACACATCCTTTAATCATGGCAGTGAATGTGAAAACATCGGGTTTAATCCCATTAAGCTTAAGTTCGTCAAAGAGGTTAACCATCTCATCTGATTTCATTTCTGTGGCTAATCCTAACAACCTAGCATTGTAACTACGAACGTCTCTCTTAACATTCTTCTCTCCCATTCTAGCCCATATCTTTTCTCCATCCTGGATCTTCCCTTTTGTATACGACTCATGTAATAGTATGTTGAAGGTGATATGATCAGGTTTCAAACCCTTGTTCTCAATTTCATCAATCAAAGCAACAGCTTCAGTGAAGGAACCTTTTCCACACAATCCCTTGATCAAAGTATTGTAAGATGCAACATCTGGTTCAATCGAGAGCTTACCAGGCAGCTCCTTGAAGAGTTCTTCAACCAAATCGAACTTCTTGGAGTTCACACACGCATTAAGCAAAGCGTTGAAAGACAACACTGTTCTCTTACAGTTTCTCTCAGGCATTTCGTCGAACACCTTCTGCGCGTTCTCGAACATACCGACTCGTCCATAGAGATTGATAATCCTGGCCACGAATCCTTCCTTTGACATGTTTGGATACTTGTTCTGCTCCTCCAGGATCTCCTCGATCCACTCAAACTTCTTGGCTGCGGCGAGACGGCGAACGGTTCTCTCATAGACGGCTATATTCTTCCGGAACCACTCTACTTCGCAAGCCTTCTTGAACTTCTCTGTGATGAATTTGGGGTCACGTTCGTCATTTACGAGAGTGATGAGGGATGATGGTTTGGGTGGCGAGGTTGTTGTTGCAGCTGCGGTAACGGCGGAGAAAAAGCGGCGGTTTGTGGGAGTGCTGAAGCTGAAGGTGCTACGGAGGAGAAAGCGGGAGAGCGACGACATCGTTTTTAGCTGTGTGCAAGGTTTTTCTCTTTTTTTTTTGGATCGGAGTGTTCTGAGGTTTTAGTCAGGGCAGGGGTACGGCTTTAATACTTCAAATTAGGTTTGGAAATGTTAGAAGAAAAATGAACCCTTCTGGTATTACAAAATACAAAGCAACCGAAATAGTGTTTTTAAATGACAATTCACTCATATTCTTTGGGGATTACTTTGTATCATTAAAAAGTATAAAACTGTGAATTTTAATAATTTGTAGTTTTACGTTAAATTTTATGTTCATTTGTCCATGTGCCTATCCGATCCTGACTGCATTTGGTGTTAGTCAGTAAGAAAAGCTTTGAAAGAGTCATAAAAACGATGAGCATACCTTGAGTTGGAGACTAGTATGAAGCTCAAGGCGAATTTAACTCACGACGAATCTTGGAAGGAATATAAACCTCTGACAAAAAAGACAGTGAGTGAACTGAGAGGGCTTCGATCTCAAACTTCACTCCTCTTTCCAGCATCGTTTCAAGTTCCAACCTTAGACAAAAACCGTTTTGATCAAGACTAGCTTTTGTAGTCTTGGATGAAATGTAAATACAAAAAGACACGGAAGTTTGTTGATACCTCCATTGTGGCATTTCACGCTTCAGGTAGCATCTAAGCAACAATGACTCAGTTCTTTTCTTATCTGTCAGTGAAAATTGTCCGGTCTCAGAAACGTAACCAATAAAAAAATGGAAAATACAAAGATTAAAACGATAAGGTGGTTTAATGCTCTTACCTTCTTCTGTCAAAGGCAAAAGACACTGTTTGGGTACACCATATATCTCAGAGTCTGAAGGAAAAGCTCCCAACCATTTCATATCTGGTGCTCGTAATGATTCAAAATCATAGGCCATTTGCTTACAGAGAAAACAAGTGACACAAGGAAAATGGTTCAATGCCATATGGTTTACTACCAATAAACTATGCAAGCGGTAAAAGATTCGAGTTCAATCATCTAATATTCTGTAACAGAATCTAACCATGGAGCCAAAACGGTATGTGGCTAGGATCTCAAAGCCATATGGATCACAATCGACTAGACAATGCACAGGTAGTTGCAACTTCTCAATGAGGAGTCGCAAGAACCTGGAGGGAATCTGTGTTATTCGTAGTATATTTACTCAATAGAAGATCATGTCTGATACGGTAGTAATCCAAGAACCTGGGATTAAGTTATATACCTTCTTGTTGAGACATCAGGATAGCCTCTTCCCTGCCAAAAAACAATCATACCTTTACAAAAAAAATTGGAAGAAGGGAAACCAAAACTAGTCAAAACTGAAATCAGAAAGAATAAATCAACTGCAGTGCTTACTGTGATAACGATGCAGCGGTTCATCTTGCAAAACATATCATTTGCTAAACGCTGGAATACTATATATAAACAATGTGGATGAAGTGACTGATCAGTTGGTGAAATGAAGAAAAAAAAAAGCATCATCCTGGTTACAATATAAATAGAGAGTCTACCTGTTTCTTTTTCCACCACCAGTATGTACTCTGCTAGGCTAACAATATCTGCAAGCATGAAGATGACATCCAAATATCATTCCTAACACAAATATTGTCAGCTTAGATATTGATTTGACTTCTATAGAGTCATAAAATAATTGCAGATATAGGATACCTTCGACTTCCTCTACAAGAACAGGAACGGGAAATGCCTGATATGAAGTCATCTGTAGAGTTACACTTCTTGATGCCAACATAAAAAAGAAATCTCTAAGTTTCAATCTTACAGTATTCAAGCTGTTTAAACAATCAAACTTCCTTCCAGCTTCCCTAAATTTTAACCAGCCCATCACCAACCTACAACACAAAAGAAAGAATGATGAGGTGGATCCTAAACTAGTGACATTCCCAAGATAGAAGCAGTGTAATTGTTACCAACGGAGTACCCACCCGTTTCCAACAGAAACCTGAAAAACATCACACGAATCACAGACTCAAAAAAAGGGGGATTATAATTCTTTATAAGGAAAAAAATGAAAGTGAAGGTGTTAAAGTACTAACCACATTCAAGTTGTACCGACGACACTGAAAAAGGATGCATATATCACCAATAGCACGGTCCACGACTGATTGAGCTATAAGAAGCAGACAAAAACAGTAAGGCCAAGAAGACAACAATAGTGATGCAAACTCATTAGTTAAGCATACTAAATGTGAAGTTGAGTTTATCAAGAGAAGAGGTCACCAGATACATCCATAACTAGTTAAATAATACCTTTGAATGCTAAAGGGTGCATGTAGTAGATATCTCTTTTTGATGCATGTCTATTTTCTTGTAGAAGTTGTTGGACTATCAACATTACTCTTAGCAACATATCTGAAAGGTGGAAATTGCATACTGTGACACTAGGTTACATACTCTAAACCAAAGAGATAACACACAGCAGGAATTGTGAAACCTGACTCTCACCGATTCTGTAGGTTTGAGGTTCCCTCTTAAGAGTGAGAATTTCCTGACCCTTTGGTTTATCAGAGCTGCAAAAGCTATATAGACAGCATAGAAATCGATGAATCAGTCCAGAGTCATAATCCTGTTCTTCAAAAAATAGCTCGAACCAAGTCCCTAAGGAGAAATTGAAAAATAGAGACAAACCAGTCCGATTCTGGATTCATGCAATAGTTCCTAAATCGATTGATTGAAATTTTCGGAGATCTACACTCGGCAAGATCTTCAACGACCGATCGAGTAAATTCTGCTCAAAAATCAAATCACGGTGATGAACAAAACAAAGGAAGAGTCAGCGAAATCATCGACTATCGAGAGTACGATTCGGAATTACCTTTGATCCTTTGAAGCAAATTAGTTTCTTCTGAACTCGAAATTTTTCCCTCCATCTCTTTCGTCTCTAATTTCTTTTCAAAACCCGAGAAATGTCAAATCGGCGACGATTTAGACGGGAGAAGTGTGGGAGGGGGTGCGAAAAGCTTGCCGTTATAAGCTTAAAATCAAAACAATGCGTGTCGTTTTGTTTCTTCCGTCTAAAATAAAAATACTCCGTGACGTTGGGCGTTATAATGCGTTATGTCTGAACCTCATGGTTATTGCGTTTTTTTTTAATTTTTGAAACGCATGGGTAATTACTATTCACTAATCTAGGCAACGTATATATGACCGTGGTGAGATTATGCGGAAGAAGAAGAAGAAACAACACAAAATAAATGGATATTGAACCAGCCATAGTTATTTGCAAGTATGGATCGATGAAAGAAACATAAAATATCGGACTTGGAGAGCTACCTATATGTTTGATAATGAGCCTAGCTAGTGATGCCTGCCAATATACTCCCTAGTCCCTCCACCCTCCTGTCCGATGAACCATATTTTAATTCATACGGTAGTATTGGAGATAGCTTGGATAATTTAGAATTAGGTCCAGTGGTCGAGATTTGTTCGTGAGTGAGCTACATGCTCGAGCACGTGAGGAACGTACCAACATGTTCGAATCTATATGATAGCTATTCAATTATTTAATCTTTTTCTTCTCTTTGATAGCCCCTCACCTAATTAATATTTATAGAATCTAACAAGTAAGAATATACTACTTTCATATATTTTATCTGAAAACGAATTAATGATGATCATTAGATACATATTTGTTTTAAAAAAAAAACTGTAACAAAATAAAGGACTCCTCCTGTATTTCTGACTATAATACAAACAGTGATAACATTTAAATTGTTTTCTTCCGTTATATTAGTAAACAAATGGAAAGCTGTCGCGTCGGTGGGTTGTAATTTGCATTAGGAAATATAGTAAAAAAAAAAAAAAAGTTAAGGCACGGATTTTAACGTCGTTCAGCATTTTAAAATATCAGAAATTTTGAATTATTTTGAAACTAAATCTGATTACTAAATAGTAAATCCGATCAATGAAATGTAAAATGTAAAGTATAAAATAAATGAGAGATACCTTTTTAGGGAGCTAAAGACTCGTGGCAAATTATCGTTCTGCGGCAAGTGATTTGGTTTTAATCGGTCTCCCATCATTTTATATGGTCTGTATGGTTTTAGTACCTCTTTATCTTAGTACTTATCATCCGAATATTGTGCACTTGTTTTAGCAACATACCATATTTTTTTTACTACTTTATAAGTTAGTTAGTTGTATTATACCTTTTTTAAAGAGAAATACCATTAAACTTGTAACTTGTAACTTAAATTAATGTAACGTAACTTAAATTAACAAAAAAAATAATAATAAATGAGAGATACCTAAAAATATAAGCCTCGCGCCTCACAGCATAAAGCAAGATTTATTCTTATTCCCCGTGAACTAATAATATTACATTTGTAAAAATATTACTCTAGTATTAGTAAGAAAGAAACTAACGAAAGTACTTGAGAAATTGTAAAAACAGAGAGAGAGAGATCTTATACTTAGTCGAGGTTGGTGAAACTACCGAAGAGAGTTTCTTCGTGTTGTCCGCCGACGACATAGTCAAGAATCCCTTCCGTCGCCACTTTTAAGCCGGCGCCTTCGCCGGGGATGGTAGATGAAGACGGAAGGTCGGAGGTGCGTGCGAAGAAGAAAATGGCGGCGAGAAAGAGAGCTGTCGAGACAAATAGTGGCCAGAAGTAAGATAATACAGTGAGGAAACAAGGGGAATAAGTGACGAGAGCCACGGTGAGGAGAGATATAACGAAAGCCAAGACGATGTGGAACTTGAACTTCAGAAGCTTCTCCCGGAACTCCATCTCCGATCACCGACCAAGATCTCTGTGACAGTCTTGTGTTGTTATCACGAGAAAGATAGCTAGAGTGAAGCAGAGATATCAAAGAGATAAAAGATATAGAGATAATAACTCTCTCTCTCTCTCTCTCTCTCTCTCTCTCTCTCTCCTCTTTAGTGTCTATACGTAAAGAAATAGGAAAGATTCTTTGCTGACAAGGAAAACGCCAAAATCTGAAGTTAATTTGTTTTTTTTACATGTTACAGTATATAGTTATTTTGTTTTTTTTGAAAACGCGTTTGAAATATATACTACTGTTTTGCTTTAAAATCAAGAGATGTATCATGTATACAAGAGTTAAAAGTTATTTTTGGTTCAGTATGAACAACATTACGTAAAAGTCAAAGAATATAAGTAAACACTTTCTGACAGAAATAGTAAATCGTACAAAGATAAAAATAGTGATAAGAGAGATATTAGCTTTTGTCCGTTTTGCATGATTGATTTTATAATTAGCCCGATCAATCAAACTATTGTATGGGCCTTTATAGCCCGATTCGTTTTTACACTATCGTTCTAACTTCAATTAACTAGAAGCTAATAATTTTGGAATGTATTGTGAAATATGAATTCTAGACTGCTTATTGATGTTACAAGAAAGAATATTCGTCAAAAATATTTGTAACAAATCTTATCAGAATGGAAATGGAACAATGTCTCATTTAAGGCATTCAAGTTTTCAAAATGAGAGAATCAACCAAGATCGAGAGATAAATTCGTATTGTGCGTAACAGCGTGATGTTTACATGTCAACAAAACAATTCAGCATCTAACGACTTTATAGTTTTCTACTAAACTTGAACTCTACAAATAATTATTAGCGTTTCGTGGTACTAATAATTACCGAATTTTTGTAGTGCCAAAAAAGTACAGTTTGTGGCTCTACTAGTCCTGAGTTTCGATAGTCTAGTTATATCGACATGCTAGGAGCTTGGCGGAAGAATTGAAAACCAGCTGTCAAATATCCAGACCTTAATCTATTTTTTCTCAACCAAAACAATCACCAATTGCAAATATAATTTCGAAAGATCGTCACTGATCATTTGGTAAACCAACCGTTGCGAGACAAACACATCTTCGCTCAAAGTATCATCATCTTTTTGGAGAGTGAACCATGCCTTACTACAGGTTCTACCGATATTTGGTGCAAATATATAGAGGTTCTCTTTGTCAAACTAACACAGTTGGAGGGAATATATATATATATATACATATATATTTTCTCTATTCTTGGATCACAAAATGTTAATTTTTTTTCTTTTTTTAGTATATATTTATTCAGAAAACATCATCAAACTTTATAAAATGCCCACTGAACCGGATTAAACTGGATTTATTAAGTTTTCTAAACCATTAACTTGTAAAAAGTTAAAACATAGGAATAACTCTCACAAACGATGAGCCATTCCTTTCATATTGTTTGTGACAGCTGATGTTTACATATCGACAAAACAATTCAGCATCAACGAGTCAACGACTTTACAGTTCTCTCCTAAACTCGAACTCTACAATAAGATGCACGAAGAAAAAAAAGTGTTTTCTTTTGCTCTCTTCGTCTCATCATAGGCAAATGGAATCCAAATGGAACCCAGACTCTTTTTGGAGGCAAAGAAAAGAAAGCTTGCTGCTGTTGCTTAGCTTTTAACATCATAAGGCTCGAATCAGACGAGCTGCAAATGCTCCATCCAAGGAGTGTTTCACTGGGTTGGATAAAAAGAAGCCTTGCGAGGTTACAAAACTCGACGGTACAAAACTAGTTACTGGATCTATGGAGAACTCCTGGTGAAAAGCAGAGAGACTAGTCGTTAGATATCAACATCTCTAAACAAAAGCAAATATGGACTACAAAGATTCTTACAGGATGTCTTTGGAGAAATGCTTCGACCCTTCCTTCATTTTCTTCAGGGTCTATAGAGCAAGTACTGTATACCAAGACCCCACCGTGCTTCACCAGCCTATGAGATTTCAATCAGGAGTATCGTCACAGAGAAAAGTATCAGGTAAGCCGCACATAATAGTTTTCAGAATCAATCTAGTGACTGACCAAAATGTATGTACAGAGTGCATACTTGCAGGCAGAATCAAGAAGCTCATCCTGCAGTTTTGTGAGCTCTACCATGTCCTCGAGGTTACGGTTCCATCTCAAGTCCGCTCTCTACAAAACACAGATTAATGCGAACAGGTTAATCAGATCAGATCAATTCAACTAGCAAAGGAAAACCTTGCTGCGGAAACAGTTGGATAAAACTTCTCATGTTAACCTTGGAGAGGACGCCGAGTCCAGAACACGGGGCATCAAGCAAAACTTTATCGTATTGTACCTCATTAGTTTCCTAAAAATACATTAAGTTAGAAGCAAGCCCTGTATGTAAGTAGCTTACAAACTTGAAAAGTTCAGGTACTGAAATAGTGTTAAATTACAGCGAAGACACGGAGATCGGAATGTATGGTTGTGATAAGTCCATCAACTTGGTGCGATTTTGCTGTCTCGCCAAGAATTCTTAGCCGTCCTTCGTTCACATCCATAGCGTATATCATACCTATAACCGACCGATGCAGTTTGCCAGTTTGAGGATGGAAAAAGTCAAGTATAACAGGAAAGTTTCCCAAAATAGATGATTTCGGAAAATGAAGGGTAATATATAAGGACCACAAGTCTTTGTAATATTACCTTGGCCTTTCAAGCAAGATGCCATGAATAGGGTCTTTCCTCCAGGAGCAGCACATGCATCCATTATCCTCTCGCCTGGCTGAGGTTTTACCACCGAGACTATTAGTCCTGCAGTAACAGACGTTGATAGATATTTAACTACCAAAAGAACTAGAGGATTTGGGATAACCTTAAATTTGTTTACACATGAACAATTTCTGAAGAGGAGACTGTATTTTTTCTTAGGAGCAGACCAAATAATTACAAAACTAAAACTGACCTGCACTCTCATCCTGAACAGAACAGAAGCCTTCCTTGAGTAAACCAGCTTGCACCACAGTCTGTTCCAATTATCAGTTTTGAAACTTATCAGCCAAAAAAAGCAAAGAGAGGAGCTTGGAGAAACGAGGGTTAAGGAAATTGCCAACAAGAGGCAATTTAGGGTTACATTATAACACCACCTGCAAGCCTGTTTTGATGCGGACGAATTCCTCCAAATGTAACGATAGCTCGTGTGGAACCTGCAGCACAGGAAAGCCACATTTGAAGTAAAAAACTAAGCCTTATAAGAAACATGTGCCTGGTTTTACACAAACATGATGATTTCATAAGGAATAAAGAACGTGAAAGATTAAACGAGAAAAACACCTTTAAACTTTCAAGACGCTCCACAAGGTCTGCCCTTGTAATGTCCCTTCCCGTATTGGCCCTGATATCATTAGAAAACAGTATTATCTGCCTGACGGCTGATAAGTTTATCTTTCCTTCTGTGAAAGCAAAATGTTATCTGGCGATTAACCTTAAGCTAAATCCGGGATCGCCGTTATTCCATGTCATCAGCTTTGTGGCTTCATCCAACCCAAGATACTTTACCCATCGCCTAACCATCCACTGGGTAAGGAAAGGAAAGAAAATGAGGCCTCATTGCAATTATTCAGCACTACATAGATATTTTCACAGCTAAACCAAGTAACTTAGGAGCCTCACAAGTTCAAAGAATCGATTTCACACCATCAAATTAAAACCGCAAGAAAAGATGAGGCTATAGCTAGACGAACTTACAACCGGATGAGAATGAAGGGTAGCAAGTGCACGTGCTTGTGCACGATCATCCCCTTCCACTTTAGGTAACGGAAGGGCGTCTTTTTCCTGCAGATCCCTACGTCAGAATTCATAGAAGCTTAATTTTGTTTGATTGACGTTCAACTAAAGAGAAAAACACGGAAACAAGTTTAAGAAAGAGAAACCTTAAGTGAGACTAGCTTACGAAGAATCCCATTGACAAAATCTCCAGCACCAGGTCTGAGGGCAACCTTTGCAAGCCTTACGTTCTGCACATGAGCAAGTAAACAATAACAATAAAGAAGAACGACTATCAGAAAAAAATCTACCTTTGGAACTATTTATAGAGGAAATTGAGAAAGAAAATAAATAGAAAACTTATAACTTAATACCTCATCTACAACAGCATATGACGGCATATCAAGCTTAATAATCTCATAGACACCAATGCGGAGAATCTACAAAGGTTTAAGGTTTAAGAGACGCCTGACAGCAACAAAGATAAATTCACACGGGAATTGATAATGATACCTGCAATAGAAGAGGTTCCATATTTCGAAATGTTCTTTCGTTGTGGCAAAGAGAACCAATCAAATGATCAAGATACCTCCTCCATCGTATTGTTCCTCCAACAACGTCCGTAACCTAATCGGTTTGCAGATAACTGACTTTTAGAAAACACACAGATTTTCCAAGTGGCCTGGAACAAGATAAGATAAGAGTGGAAACACTAACAAGTCTAAGATCCCGGTCATCCAAATCGCGAGTCCGAAAACCGATAGTCCTTTCAACGTAACTCATCTCATTGCTTCCAGAGCCTTTTCCTTTCTCATTCAAAAGATCAGCAAACGCACCTCCGTACTCAATTCTCATCAATCTAACTGCAGATACTGTTTAAGCCTCCCACAAACAGTTAGATATAAGATAATGAGGACAACTTAATTGCAATCGAAACAAAAAGACTCCAAACACTAGCTACTCCTTAAACGATACAATTCTATTTCAACCTAGAACCTCACTATGACAATATCACCCCTCAGCAAGCATAGAGGCGGTGTAAAAGGTAACAGAAGCAATGGATTACTCTACCAGCTCTATGTGGAGAAACTTCCAAATTCAGATTCTGGGGTTTCCTCGGCTGAGCCACCTGACCTGCATATCGAGAAATTTCCGAGTAAAGCACAGAGATTGAAGACACTGCCATTAGTTTTCTAGTTTCTCTCAAGGAAACCAAAAAAAAAAAAGTTGAACCATTTACCTCTTCTACCAGCAGAAAATGGTTTACTTGTCTTTCGGGTTCGCTTCAACGACTCTGAAGAAGCTTTCTGCGTTTCAGCAGAAAGATACACGCGAAATGAGAGCAATTGCGCCATGGATGCTCTCTTCTATCTGGAGACTGGAGCTAGCTTAGCCAAACCTTGGATTATTTATAAAATTAAAAACTTTATCGTACCACTTTCAGAACAGACACTCTTTCTCGGAAAGAAGGTTCCCTCTGGATGGGAAAGTATGAGAATCAAAGCAATGATTAATGGGCCTAAAGCCCATATTATATGGATTTGCTTTTGGTTTGATTTTGGCCCTTCTACTCTATATTTTCTTTTTTCCTTTCATCTTAAGGTCAAAACCGTTATAACGTCAACAGTCGTCTTCCCCAGCTTTTTCATTTTTTGGGTTTTGTAACCCTTGTTGCAGGCGGCTGAAGCTACTCGGATCTCTCTTCTCAATTTCTCCTTTTGGTAAAGTATTTATTTTACTCTTCTATATAAAAAAGTAAAGTGCTATTTTACCTATTACCTTCCAAAAAGGTAAAATTTTTACACTATTTTCAAACGTGTTAAAAATCTACAACTCTCACTTTGTTTCAGTAGAATTGAACTAGGAGGAAGGAAGTCATGTGGTTCAGAATAGGCACTTCACGTGCAGTGCAGAGATAAAGTAATTCTTTTTAAAAAAGTAGAGAGACCCGTGAGCTCTCACTTGCACGTACGTGACACGTGAGCATGATTGGACATTAGAGACGAGACGAAGCTGCCCTCTTTCCTCCTTCCATTACTGTACTGAACTGAGCTAAGTTACAGTGTTCTTAAGGTACAACAACGTCCTAATCCACAGTTTCTTTTCTTGGGGGTTCTTGAAATTAAAGAAAAAAAGGGTACTTTCTTTTCAGGTCATTGCTACTTCTTTAAGTTCTTCTTATAGACAAAATTTTCCTGCTAAAAGCTTGGTTGGGGGCATCCTCAGTGTTTTATTTTCGTCCCTTCTCTTGTCTGTATTATTAAGAGACAGCCAAATCTGCTTTGTCGGTAAAGTTTAGGATTTAATGGCTACTTTTAATACTGTTAAAGATGCGGTGAAGCTCTTTGACGCTGGTTTCTCTGGAGGAAAACCTCTCAGCAAGAGACAAGAACAGGTATTATATCTTTGTTAATCTATAGTCATTAACTTTTGTCTTTCTTGGTAGTGATATATTTGGTTGTGGTTGCAGGGAGTGTTGGTGGATGAGACAAACCTCTGTCTCTGGAACAGAGAGGTTAATAAGTTGAAGGAAAAGATAAAGAATGCTGAGAAGACCAAGAGTGAGGCTTTGTTAGAGCTTGAGGAAGCTAAGAAAACGGTTGAGCATCTCAGTCAGAAGCTGGGAATTAAGCAGAATGTGGGAAGTGGTGAGAAAGATTTAGATTTGAGTACTAGTGTGAGAGGTGTGACTACAGAGTTGGGCTTTGCTAAGGAATCGATTCATAGAGTAGCTGAAGAGGAGAGTGAACTGTGTATGTTAATGGAGTCTCTTAACCTCGAGCTTCAAAAAGTGGAGAAAGAACATTCAGAGCTTAAAGAGAGTGAGCAAAGAGAGAGGGATCAAGCCATTGAGAAGCTAAAAAAGGAAACCAAAGATGCAAAGACCGAACTGAAGCTGTTAGAAGAAGAGCTAAAGATTGCTCTTTTCGAGGCTCAAGAAGCAGAAGCAGCGGAGAAACAGGCCAGGGAACAGTTAAATGTTGCAGTTTTACAATCCGATTTCAGATCATCATCAGCTGAGGTGAAAGAAAGTGGTGCTGAAGAATTAACTGAGACAGAAGCGTTAAGAGCTTGTAGAGATGAAACACTCAAGACATTAGAGATGAGTGAGAGAGAGATTGAAGATATAAAAGCAGCAACACAAGATGCCTTGAAGAAAGCTGAGATGGCTCAAGAAGCTACAATTGTGGTGGATGTAGAGCTTAAACGAAGGCGTAAAGCAGCGAGTAGGATCTTGGCAGAATCCAAAATGTGTGCCAAATCAACAAAGGAAGTGCTCAAGTCAAAACCGAGATCATCGTCAAAAGAAGGTTGTTTGGTCAAGTGTTAGACAGAAGAATCTCTAATCACTTTTGTAATTGTAATAATCTGTAACTCATAATAAGGAGAAGAAGTGTCACTTTGTTGGTAGTGGTCAAAGTTGTAAGCGTTAACTAATATAAGGTTGTGTGGTTCGATCATCATCGTATAAACTAAACAAAAAACAAATTTGATGATTTGGATTATATTACCAACAAATTACAAACTTAAAAAGATTATTCTAGTGAAAAAGTCGGTTATTACAAATTTCTATAAAAATAAAATTAATTAAGGTGCATCAACGAAAAGGAAAAAAGATAAGAGTACTTAAGGTCGGTTAATACTTAATACACAATTAAAGGATCGTAAAATATAAATTGAAGGCTCGTTTTATTTTTTTCCACTTCTTTCTCTCTCTCTCGTTAACGCGCCTGAGAGTCATCTTCGTCGTCCCTTATCTCGATCTTGGTTGATTTCGCTCTCTGATCGGAAAATTAGGGCTTTTGTTTTCTTAAGATGACGACTGCAGCACGACCTACCTGGGCTCCAGCTAAGGGAGGTAACGAGCAAGGTGGTGCTCGGATCTTTGGTCCGTCTCAGAAGTATTCGTCCCGTGATGTCGCCGCTCACACAACTCTAAAGCCGAGGTATGATTTCGAAACTGTTCTCTCTTCCCTTGATTCGGTGCGAATTAGATTACATGTGAATTCAATTGAAATTTTAGGTTTTTTGATTTAGATGAGATTGTCCAGAAATCTAGGGTTTATTGAATTCAACAGAGTACTTTGTCTTTGGGTTACTTGATATTTGAAAGATACTGGTTTCTATTTAAGCACGTCTGTATATGAGATTCTATACTCATGTATCTCAAACTATTGTGTTGTTTGGCAGGAGGGAAGGGCAACACACACAAGAGGAACTCAAGAAGAAAAATCTTCGTGATGAGCTTGAAGACCGTGAGAGGAGACACTTCTCTTCCAAAGACAAATCATACAGTGGTAAGATAATAAATTTCAAGCCTCTTTCATTATGATTTTGCTAATAAAGCTTCTACCTTTGGTTGAACTGGATATGGGACTAATGAGTTTTTTTTTTAAATCCTTAGATGAAAGAGATAGCAGAAGAGGAAGTCAGCTTTTACTGGAAGGTTAGAGAAACTCATTTATTTATTTCACCTTATGTCGTGACCGTTATTTGTGTCACATTTGATAGTTTGATTATATGTTTTCTAACCTGGATGCCCTTATGTTTAGGCTCTAAAAAGGATCCTGAAGATCGGATTTATGCTCGCAATGTAGATGCTGATGATTCTGATGGTGATAACAATAACAAAGGTGGCGATGAAAGGTGCCTATTCTTCATCACTCCCACTCTTGTCTTCCTCTTTGCAGTTCTTTTATGTTGTTCTTTAAATTTCGTTAATAGTATCAAGGTTGGGAATCTGGTACCTAAGCTTTAACTGTACCTCATTGCTTTTCATCTGGGCCATAGTTTAAGAAAATACAATTGATTTTGGGGAAAATGTTTGACGACTTATGTCGACTCCCAATATTCTAGTTCTTTCAAAGTTATCTTACAATCTTTTTGTTTTTTTTTCAGTGATGATGAAAGTGACGATGATGACGAGGACGACACTGAAGCTCTTATGGCTGAACTCGACCAGATAAAGAAAGAAAGAGTGGAAGAGAGGCTCAGGAAGGTAATGTTGCTATTGTCTATGATGTTTCTGCTCAGATTACTATTAAAAATGGATATGATAGGTTTTTCTTTAACATATTTGACATGAGGAAGATCTTTCTTGCTACAGTTAATGTTTTATTTGTTGGTAACTAATGTGTCGTGCGCATTTTCCAGGAAAAGCTGGAGCAGATGGAAGAGCTAAACGCCAAGGAAGAGGAACTTCTCAAAGGAAACCCACTGCTTAATGCTCCAACTTCGTTTAATGTCAAAAGGAGGTAGATAGCATCTTTTGAAATCTTTTCTTTCTTCATGATATCTTGGGATTATATATTACTTGTTTGAAGGTAGATAGTTAAAACTACTTGTGTCTTTTTCAGGTGGGATGATGATGTTGTCTTCAAGAACCAGGCACGTGGTGAAATGAAAGCACCTAAGCGCTTCATCAATGATACAATCAGGAGTGACTTCCACAGAAAATTCCTGCAGAGATACATGAAGTGATTGTTGAACAATACTGTTGTTGCTACTTTTGTCTGTATGATGATTACGATTTAATGCTTTTTATTCTGTATGGGATTATTATGATGTCTCTCAATACTCAAAACTACCAACTGTTTTATGGTCTATATCATTTGACTCTAATGCTACATCGCGAATTCCTGCTTACATCTTCTTATCCAGAAAGGAAAAAAGCAGTATAACTTTATATGACATAGAAACTGGCATAGAAATGTCTGGCCGTCTAACACTATTAAATATTTAAATTGCTCACATTATTGTTGATTGACAAGGAAACTAGTACCCGATAGCAGCAACGAAGACAAGCTCCAGACTCCAGAGCTTGTGCACTCCTTTGACATTGATCCATCCTCCCACGCACTTTCTTCGCTTAATGCTCTCGATCAGCGCCAAGGTCATTATTGACTTGTCTTTCTCTATTGGGCCTTTGGTCTTTTTAAAATTTCTCTGAATTTTACGTATTCAGGCCCATTAACAAGCCATTATATTTTTGTGTTCAAAAATCCCATTTCCCTATTTTCCAAAACTAAAACGCGATCGTCATGCTCTCCGGCGAAGATTCCGACCGTAAACTAGGGTACATGAACCCTAGAGAGGCAAGATGCTGAAATCCGTCAGCCTATGCAGGCAATTAATGATTCAGCTGAACTTTCCAACTATAGACTCCGTCGTCGGAAGGATTTCGAGGACCAGATCCGTCGGGGGAGATGTAACACCCAAATTTGGGTCAGGTATGCGCAGTGGGAAGAATCGCAGATGGATTACGCACGTGCTCGTAGCGTGTGGGAACGAGCCTTAGAAGCAGGAGATTACAAAAACCAGACGCTCTGGGTCAAGTACGCCGAGTTTGAGATGAAGAACCAGTTTGTCGACTTTGCGAGGAACGTTTGGGATCGTGCTGTTACGATCCTCCCTCGAGTGGACCAGCTTTGGAATAAGTATGTCTACATGGAAGAGAAACTTGGCAATATCGCCGGAGCTAGAGATATCTTCGAGCGGTGGATGAATTGGTCACCGGATCAAAAAGCTTGGCTCTGCTTTATTAAATTCGAACTTAGGTATGGTGAAATCGAGCGTGCTAGGTCAATCTACCAGAGATTTGTTCTTTGTCATCCGAATGTTTCTGCTTATATCCGATATGCAAAGTTTGAGATGAAGCGTGGTCAAGTTGAGCTTGCTAGGAAAGTCTTCGAACGCGCCGAGAAGGAGCTTGCATACGATGAAGAAGAAGCTGAGATTCTCTTTGTGGAGTTTGCTGAATTTGAAGAACGATGCAAGGAAGTAGAACGGGCTAGGCTCATCTACAAGTTTGCTCTTGATCGTATTCCCAAAGGAAGAGCTGAAACTTTGTACAGTAAGTTTGTGGCGTTTGAGAAACGATATGGTGATAAGGAAGGGATTGAGGACGCCATTGTTGGCAATACGAAGTTTCAGTATGAAGATGAACTGAGGAAGAGCCCTTTGAACTATGATTTGTGGTTTGATTACATTAGGTTAGAGGAGACTCTAAAGAACAAGGATAGGATAAGAGAAACCTATGAGAGGGCTATTGCTAATGTTCCACCTGCCCAAGAGAAACGATACTGGCAAAGATACATATATCTTTGGTGAGTTTTTCTTTTTCTATCTATATCCTTTACAGATTTGGGTAATAACTTCTCATGTTGATCGTTGTTTGCATAAGAAGGTTAAGTTTAGTTTTGTGTAACTTTACTGTTTTTGGGTTTGGCTGTCTTAGACCGCTATTAGTTCTATCATCTTTGTCGATCGTTTAGCACATTAAGGTCACTAAATAAACCTACTAAATCAGATTCTTGCATTCTGTGGAAAGCTTTTGTTGTTTTTCTTTTGTCGTTACATGGTTCTGCGGTTTTCTCAACCACTGACACTGATGTGACTAATTGGTGTAGGATTAATTATGCTTTGTATGAAGAATGTGACCGAAGATGTGGAGCGTACCCGAGATGTTTACAGGTATTCTGAAAATTTTGAAGTTACATTCATCTACGTTTCACTCATGGAGCATTAGACTAACTGTTTACATTACAGAGAATGCCTCAAGCTTATCCCCCACACCAAATTTTTTTTTGCCAAAATATGGTTGCTCGCTGCACAATATGAAATCAGGCAATTGAATCTCACGGGTGCACGGCAGTTATTAGGAAATGCGATTGGGAAAGCTCCAAAGAATAAGGTAAGCCTGACGACGGTTAATTTGGAAATGGTCTACATTATTGCTCATCTTTTACTTACTGGTGTGATTTTGTTTTTCTGCAAAACAGATATTCAAGAAATACATTGAGATCGAACTCCGGTTGGGAAACATAGATAGATGTAGAAAAATATACGAGCGTTATCTTGAATGGTCTCCTGAGAATTGCTATGCTTGGAGAAACTATGCTGAGTTTGAGATGTCTCTTGCTGAAACAGAACGAGCTAGAGCTATCTTCGAACTTGCAATATCTCAGCCTGCTTTAGACATGCCCGAGCTGCTATGGAAGGTATATTTTTTCATTCGAAAGCATCCAAAGAATTGAAAGTTTCTCAGATTTTGGAGCCGATTGGGTCATTAAATTCTCTATATTATTTGTGGCAGACGTACATTGATTTTGGGATATCAGAAGGGGAACTAGAGAGGACACGTGTGTTATATGAGCGACTCTTGGACCGTACAAAGCATTGCAAGGTGTGGATTAGCTTTGCAAAGTTTGAAGCTTCTGCTGCGGAACACAAAGAAGACGAGGAAGAAGAAGAAGAAGATGCTATTGAATGCAAAAAAGACTGCATCAGACGTGCTAGAGGTTTAAAGCTGCATATTATATTATGAATTTTGATGATTCCTTGTGACAAGTTTTGACTGTTTTTTTTTTCTTCTACTCAGCGATCTTTGATAGAGCCAACACATACTACAAAGACTTCACACCAGAGCTTAAAGAAGAGCGTGCTACGCTTTTGGAGGATTGGCTTAACATGGAGACGGGATTTGGTAAGCTTGGGGATGTTAGTGTCGTTCAATCAAAACTCCCTAAGAAGCTCAAGAAGAGAAAGCCGACCAGTGGCGAAGACGGCTCTACAGAGTAAGCATTGCATATATATAATTCACCGATTTGTTTATCTTTTATCTTTGAAATGTGAGATTCGAATGCTAAAGCTTAATGTTAAAAACATTTGTTTGAATCTTTGGCAGGTATGAAGAATACATTGATTATTTGTTCCCAGAAGAATCACATACGACGAATCTTAAGATTATTGATGCTGCTTATAAATGGAAGAAGCAAAAGGTTGTTAAAGCTGGGGAATGAGTCTATAGTGGTTAACGTAGTGTTATGCAATCCCCTTCCAGCTTAAAAATCATCATAATGTAGTAGGTGATGATGTTTCTTGCGGTGTTTATATTATTGATCTAATGATACTGGAACATATATTGATCTATATATGCTGATTTGACGACCGAATTTAAAGACAAAATTTGGGCAAAGAAGCACTGCATTTTCATTTTGTCAATTTGGCTTAAAGCTTGCAGTGACTTGCTGCCAAAAAGGTGAAAGCATTTGTACTTGAACCGGGTGCAGTCGTAGAAGAACCAGACAAGTAAGAAATCATATAGATTCAGATGGAGAAGGTTCGCAAGGGGAAGAGAGGCATATAAATGTGATCAAAAAGGCTTTGATGTCTTATGACAAGCTTCAAATAAGAATTGATGAAGGTTTAGCCACTCTTTTCTCTCCTGAATATTGATTATCATGTTAACACTGAACGTGAGAATGACAGTATAATCTAATTTAAGACCGTTTCAGATAATTTCGGCCCCCGCTGTTTCTAGTTTAGTCATCTTTCATCACTCAAACCACGAGACTTCAAAATTGGAAATAGCTGTATGAACTTCTTTTGTCATTTTCTGGTTTACATCTTGTTATCAAAGATGGCAAATGCTTATTTTCTTGCGAAGGCAGAAGTATGCACAGAGACGGTAGCCGAATGCCATGGCTAGCAGAACCCACAGTTCTTGTAAGCCGCCATTCAAGTTGACTGTGTCAAAGGATGATGAGCTTTGCAGTGTCCTGCAGCCGCCTTTGCTCCCACATTCGAAAAGTTGATCCGCTGAGTATTGAACTTTCAGAAGCAGCCTGAAGCCGTAGTGCATGAATGACAAGTACTTCAACCACTGCATGAATTTGGGTATGTGCTGCATTTCGAGTTCAAAAGTGCATCACTTTCTGTTTGAGCGTAAACAGTTATTAACCAGCTTGTTATTATGGTTCACTAAAAAGAATAATCCATATTCCAAGTTATTAGTTTTGGTACCTGAACATAGTAACCTCCTGTTAGAAGAAATAGCATTAGTACCAAAGAGGCGATCATACCAGCTCTCTTAATGCTCAGTACTGAAGCTCCCAAGAACTCTCCTGCACCCTACAGTTACATTGGAGAAAAAAAAACATGTTTTAAGTTCGAAAAAAGAGACAAGTTCTCGATCTTTTCTCTGCTTACTTGGCTAGTTATGGCTATCAGTAGTATTGTTAACACGGTGAAAATGAAGCAGGGGATTGTCCTATTGAACCCAGCCATGAAGTAGACGATGATCATGAAGAATGTTGGGTATAAAACGTGTGCCACCATATCACATAGTGTACTGCATACGTAATACACACTAAGTCTGTACATGTCTGCTTTTCTTTCTTTCACCAGGTAGATCTTCTCGAAGGGGAACACATATACTGCTCCAAATAGGGATGAAGATGTCCAGAAGATGCAAATATAGAACATCAAACCAACCTGCAGTACAAGCTTACCACATAGTTAGTAGGCTTATAACTATGGTATAATCACAAAAATTATGTAGTTTCATTCATTACTTGGTCTCTAAGGTGCGCCTCTGTGTCTGTCTTTGATTTCCACCAGAGAAGACCCAACACAACGGCCACGCCAAGTGATTGAACTAGCCTTAGCTTATCAAAGTAATCTCTACGCCGCTCTCTGAATGTTCTTCTGGAAATAATCAAGAACTGATCCCACCATGAAAGCGTCCAGTCCTTCTTCACTTGGATTGCTACTTGAAGATGCTCTGGGGCCTTTTTATTTCTATGGTTTTCTTCCTTCTCTTTTGGCTCCAAGTCTGTCTTGTACCTTTGTTGCAAGTACTGCAAAATCACAACATTAGGATTGAGTCCCATGATAACTCTTAATACATTCGTAATGTGATCCTTACTTTCACTAGTACTTCCTCGGAATCAGGCTGTGCGGTTTTGGCAGCCAATAGCTCTTCCGGTAAACTAATGTCTGACACTTGTCCCGTTGCCAAGTCTAGCAAGAACTCTGCTGGGTTCATTGCAATTTCAGGTAAGATTCTCAGAGATGCGAAATACTCCATAGATTCTCTGGCTTTGCCGTAGAAGGCAGGGTGGCCTTCTGATATCAGTAAGAGCTTGTCGAACATGTGAAACATTCTGCTTGATGGTTGGTGAATTGTCGTGATGACGGTCCTTCCTGCCTGCAAAAGACATATTGGTTCTTATTCTCCCGTATCTTTCAAAAACATAAGTACCTTAGTAGTAATCTATTTGCATTGTAAAAGAAAGGCTGATACCTTAGCTACTCCTTGCAGAATATGAAGAAGTTTTGTGGCAGAAGTGGAGTCAAGTCCAGAAGTTGGCTCGTCTAGAAGCAACAGAGAAGGATCTACCAAAATCTCGTATGCTACACTCGCTCTTTTTCTTTCTCCACCTGATATTCCTTTGACAAAACCCCCTCCAACTCTTGTGCGACGGCATCTTTCATGTTTTTTTTGTTTCAATAAAAATTTAGTTTAGTGTTTACAAGAAATGTGTCTGGACATCATCAAGCACAAAGTATACGAGTTCTCACTCACTAGAAGTTGGATTATTCTAGCTAATTCCAAGTGTACCTTTCAAGGCCGAGTTCTTTAATGATCATCTCTATTTTGGCGTATTTCTGATCCTTGCTCATGCTACTTGGAAGTCTTAAAAACGCAGCGAATGCTAAGGTTTCTTCCACAGTAAGTTGTGGAAACAGAACATCATCTTGTGTCACGAAACCAATTCTGGAGAATAATAAAAGATTAGTGCATAATAATATTTAGGTAGGAGAAGTATCCAACTCAGGGTTCTATCTAACCTCCTCTTAACAGATGGACTGTAAGGAATGTCATTATAGGTAAGCTTCCCCTTAACATAATCTGTCAATCTTCCTCCCATTATCTTCAAGAGAGTTGTCTTGCCACTACCCGAAGGACCCATTAGCGCAAGGATCTCACCAGGACCCGTGCTTCCTGTTATGCCTTTTAGAATGTGCTTGTACCCATCTGGATCCGGATTCGTATGTGTTACCACCTTTGACACCATTGTTTTCACCAGGTTTGTTGAGCTTGCCTTGCTGTTTCTCACCCTATACTCAACATCTTCAAACTGCAGGTTAAGAAAAGAGGTGAAACCAATGAGCTTTGTCTCAAAGAAAGAAATCGAAACCGAGAGAGAAAGAGAAACCTTGAGAAAGATGGGAAGAGGGGCGTCTTCAAGAGGATAAGAGGAAACGAAATCTTCATCAATGTCAATCTCAGATGAGTATTGGTTTCTGAGGTAAGCTTGGGGCATGAACTCCATGTTGTGAACTATGCCATTGGTTCCTGTAATCTGCATTACATGATTCTCTTCAACTTCTTCTGTTGTTCTTCTGATCTCCATGGTTTTCTTCTTCTTGTAACACAAGAAAATTGATCTGAATGTAGGGTTGTGTTATATAACGGAAGAAGTGTGTTGATCAACTGTGTCAAACCTGAAACTTTCTTGCTTTTTGTGTTCTCTTTTTCTCTCTGTTTATCAGGGTGTTAGTTTGGTAGACCACATTCTTTCAATGTCTTTGTATGAATGAATTTGAGTTCCTTTAATTATGCATGTGTTGACTTGCACAAGGAGAAAATGAAATCAAATCAATATCACATTACTCATTACTGATGAGGTAGGTTAAAATAATTTACATTTATCTAATTGGTTTACTTATTGAAGATCACATTGGGCCACGTATGAAATGCTCCACTTAATCATATAAACTGATCACTTGTCTGTATTGTGAAATTCAAAAGAATTACAGATAAACGAGTTCCTTTAGACTTTGTTTGTGGTTCTCACAAAAACAAGAAAACTAACGGCACCAATTCTCTTGACCCCTCCTCTTCAAATTGCCCACACACTAATTTCTTCTTGGGGGATGATGTATCCTAAGTATTTACACAAAATCACTCAAAAATCCAGACTTGAACATCTCTTACCAATCTGAATATGCATCTTTCTAGTAATTCTCCTTGACCTAGTAGTTGTTCCCCGGATTTGTTAGTGCAGCTTGAGGTTGCTGATTCGTAATATGTGAGGGTCCTATGGGTTCAGTCCTCGCAGATATAGTAAGAGGCGCCATAATAGGCTGTGATTGTTGGTATATTCCCGTAAACCCAGCTTGCATGGTCGGGAAAGCTAATGGTTGACCTTGAAAGGGTAAGTTGTACATGGGACTGGCCTGCAGATTGGCTAGACTCTACTCAGCCAATATATACAATAAGCCCTGTTAGAAGAAGTATAGCATAATATGCAATGACAGAAGGGAGGAGGCAGAGACAAACTAACCAGTGGTCCATTTGAGTTAATGTTTTCCTTCTTTTCTTCTTTGTTGGTAGAGGTTACAGTGGCTGCTGATGGGAAGTGGTTGAAGGCGTACAAATCATATGGGGATGGAATTGTGGTAGGTGGGGAGTTTCCAATGTCGCTTCCTGACTTGATGTGAGTGAGAGGGAGTTTAACCCCTGAAGGTGGTGAAGCATCATCTCCAGGCGGTAAGTAAGACTGTTGTTGGTACCCGTTTGGGCTCACGAACTGGTGAATGTATGGATGCGGCATATAAAAGGGTGGAAGATAGGGACCGTAAGGGAACAAATTTAGAGGGAATTGTTGCCTAAAAAGGTGCATTGCCTGTTGATAGGCTGCTATGGAGTACTGATCAGGATAGGAGATAGGTTGAGCATCACAATTTGGGGCCTGCAATTACCAACAAAATATAAAAGACAGTGATTAAGCTTGTATTTAAATATTCAGGCAAAAAGCAAAAAAAGACACTGTATGGGGATTCTTGAACATAACCAACCTGATGAGTGTCTGTGAGTGGTTTATCTCCTTCCGAACCTTCTACAGGGTGACGGGTTTGATCTGACTGCAATGATAGCTCAGTCTCAGATGCTGAATTTAAAATCTCATGATCCTCATCTTGAGGAATAGTTGATATATCTTTCCTGCAAACCAAATCATGGTATTGAAACACCCCATTTCATTGTCATATCAGAAACTCACTCATCTGAGACAGTTAAAGCAACTCAGGAGAATACAGCAAGCAAAACCGTAAGATTAACTTGAAAGTTATAATCAGTACCAACCTAGTTGCTGTCCCATGAGAAGACTCGATATTGGAGTCATCACACCCAATAGTACAATTGTCAGAAGATGCCTCTTTCACAAAATTGGAATCGAAACTCCCAAATGTTAGACCATTTTCAAGCATTTTGGCAACCTGAAGGTGGACAGGAAATGTTACATGCGACCGCTCACCAACACCGGACTCGAGAACCGATTGACTCTTGCCTTTATTGGCTGCAGCTTCACCTTTACCGACTGTTCCAAAAAAACCATAGGTCAAATCAAATAAGAGGTAGTAACTAAACTCAGGAAACAATCTGCATCATTCACAACTTATCTAGAAGAATACAGAATGAACATAGTGCTACATAGATAAAGAGCAACTATACCTTGCTCTGACTGGCTGCAATTAGAAGTGACAATCATAGATGATTGCTGTGAGATCTGAGAAGTTCCATCTAGAGTATATTGAGTGTCGTTTTTTACAACAGAATCGGATACAGCCACTGGTACAGTACTTGCTTTAGACTTATCCGGCTCAACAACATCCTCAGAAGAAGAAGAAGTAGACTTGGAGAGAGGCTGTTCCTCTGTGACTCCCTTGTTCACAGGGGAGATGGAAGCCTCTTGAATCTTATGGTTACTGATTCCACTTGGAGAAATTATAGGGTTAGGGGACCTGCAAAGAATACAATGCTTTAGGAAAGCCAAGTACAGAAAGGATATTAAAGACATAGACAGGATAAGTATGAATACTTCATAGAAGAAGATTTTGTGTCGGTTGTTGCATTGTTGGGAGCAGACAAAACAGTTCCAGAACCTCCTTTTATGTGATTAGCTCCACTCTGCTTTTTAAAAGCTGCACTTCTTCCATTGCTGGAATCTGCAAATCAACAACAAAGAGCTTAAACCAAAGGAAGGAAATATAGTACAGAAGTTTAGAAGTAAGAGAGCATAAACTACAATGACCTGTATAACTTGAAGCAAAGTTTCTCCGTCCAGTCCTGCTCCTTGCTTGTGTATTTAGTACTAAATTCTGCAACAGGGATACACATAGGAATAAGAGAATAAGATAATGTAATCTACTAGTGGAAGTGATACACAGAAATTCTATAGAGTTTTTAGGTGAATTCACAAATCATGCTTAACAAAACAGAAGAACTCAGGTCAACACTTGAACTAAAGAGAACAGGTTCAAAACAAAGAGGAAACATCTACCTCTTTCTTTCTCTCCCGTTTGCTTCTCACCTCATGAAATGTATCTGAAAAGATGATAAAAAAAAAACAAGAGTTACATGCCTGTTCGTGCCACAAAAACCAACAGTACGTCATTACGTTGATATTTGAAACAGTAGAGAAAATCCCAAACCCCCCCCCCCCATACACTAAAAACTCAAATCAGAGCTAAAAAACAAATCCTGTTTCCACAGTTTCATCATCTAAAAAACGCTTAATGGTAAAGATTTTAAGCAGTGATTAAGACAGATAGGCCAATTTTAAAAACGAGAGGTCCTCTCCCGTAATCATATGAACCCAAAATCTGCATATTCCAAATCAGTTACAAAAAAAATATTCCTTATTTGAACATTCCAAGCATATTATATACCAAATCGAAATTCTCATTAAAAAAAAAAATTGCAGATTGAGAGAGGCACAAGACAATATCTTCTAAAACATCAACAAAAGGGGCTGTGTGTATCATACAGAACCCTAGAAGGAGGGAAGAAACCACGCTCAATCAAAAAAAAAAAAAAGGTACCTAGATAAAGGAGCTTCTGAGTGGTCTCATGTGGATCATTGAAACACTCTTTAAAGGCAGAGAAGATATCCTCGTCGGAATGTTGTTTTCCGGTAACCTCTCTGATGTTTTGAATGGTTTTAAGCAGATCGGCCGGAATCGAAACCCTAGAGCCGCCATCGCCTCTGCTGCTCGTCATGTTAGTATATTAGAGAGAGAGAGAGAGAGAGAGAGGGAAGCGGAAGGGGTGGGAGAAGAGAGAGAGTATGGCCGTATGGGTCAGGCAGGGAAACATACGACTTATGTACTTCATATATGTATAATGTATTTTTTATTTCCGTATAATCTTTCTCTCCGTATTTTTATACGCTTACGTCACTACCCAATTAATTTTTTTATCATTTGTTGAAATATTGTAATGCAGGAAAGACCATCATCAAAAGTTGATATGGCCGAGTTGGTCTAAGGCGCCAGATTAAGGTTCTGGTCCGAAAGGGCGTGGGTTCAAATCCCACTGTCAACATTCTCCTTTTTTTCTTCTTTCCTTTTTTATCAAAGAACTAATAAAAAGATTATCTCAGATCTTGACGATAAGCAAAACCCTAGCGTTCTCTCTCTCGATCTTCTCTAACATCGGAGAGTTTGTCGGAAGATCCTCAATTCGAAAACATAATCACCACTGACTGAATTTAGGAATCGCGATGGGTTCCAGATCTCGTAATGACAATTTCCAATCCGGCGATGGTGCTAGTCCAGGGTACGTTTTACTCCTCGCCCTCTTTGCATGTTTCAATCCAGAGTTTGAACGAAACAAATTAGGGTGAAACATCTCCTGATCTATGGCTTTTAATGTTTTTGTTTCGAATTTTGTGTTTGTTAGGAAAATATTCATCGGAGGATTGCACAAAGACACCACTAATAGTAAGTCTCTTTCTGCTTGTTTGGGGATTTGTTCTAGGTCTTGCCTGTTGTGTTGTTGATTTAGCATATCCTTGCTCATAATGTTGATGTTTACTGCAGCTGTGTTCAACAAGCACTTTGGCAAGTACGGGGAGATTACAGATTCTGTCATTATGCGAGATCGACATACTGGGCAACCTAGGGGTTTTGGTTTCATCACCTTTGCTGATTCTTCTGTAGTTGATAAAGTCATTGAAGATAATCATGTCATCAATGGCAAACAGGTCTCTTCTTCTTTTTTTTTTTTTTTTTTTTCCCTACACTATGTTTGTTATTCGATTGATGTATTTTATGGATTCAAGAATTTGTTATTGATTTTTTTTTAAGTAGTAGGATACCTCTGTTTGATCAATACTTTTTCCTTTGTTTTGATTGAATGGAACAGGTTGAGATCAAAAGGACTATTCCGAAAGGTGCTGGTGGCAATCAGTCAAAGGATATCAAAACAAAGAAGATTTTTGTTGGTGGTATACCCTCCACTGTTACAGAAGGTATATCTCCCTCTTGCCACATTCTTACTTTTTTTCCATGAGACTACGTTGGCTCTCTGTGCTTATCGAAGTTGTATGTTCTGTTGATCAGATGAGCTTAAGGACTTCTTTGCCAAGTACGGGAACGTGGTGGAGCACCAGATTATCCGAGACCATGAAACAAACAGGTCCAGAGGTTTTGGTTTCGTGATTTTTGACAGCGAAGAAGTCGTAGATGAATTATTGTCCAAAGGAAACATGATCGATATGGCAGACACTCAGGTAAACTTGTACAAATGGTGCCTAGAATTGTGTGGTACATGAAGTTATTTACATGCTGGTTTCATTTTGAATTTTTTCTGCTTGTTCCTTTCGTTATACACGTTAAACTTAGTTAGTATTCCACTCGTTAGCTTCCAACCAAATGTAAGGAGGTTGTCACAGTAAACTAGGAAGTACTCAGCTATAGTTTACATCCTTAGCATAGCTAGGTTAATTAAGTTGCTTTGTTGTAGGTGGAGATCAAGAAAGCTGAACCAAAGAAATCTTCAAACCGTTCACCTCCTTCTTATGGTAGTCACCCTAGAGGTCGTTCTTTTAATGATAATTATGGCGGGTATGGTGGACCTTACGGGGGTTTTGATGGAGGCTATGGTCCTCCAGGTCCCATTAGGTCACATGGAGGCCCTACCAGTAGGTTTGCTGGGGGATATGGGTATGGTCGTGGTGGACCTGGTAGTGTAGGCCCTGAATTTGGAGGAGGGTATGGTGGTTATGGGAGTGGTAATTTAGGAGGTTACCGGAGTGAACCACCCCTTGGCTATACTAGTCGTTTTGCACCCTATGGGAGTGGGTTTGGTGGCGAGGGATATGGCAGCGGAGGTTATGGAGGTGGAGGATATGGTCGTGGAGGAGGGGAAGGCTATGGGGGATATGGTGGGCCAGGTTACGGTGGTGCATTTGAATCTGGTGGCCCAGGTGGCAGTTATGAAGGAGCAGGTGGTCCATATGGGAGGGGTTATAGTAACAGTAGTCGATACCATCCGTATGCAAGATAGGGCCGAGGTAATACCAATCAGTAGACGCTATAGAAGCTTCTCTCACAGGTTTCTCTAGATTGTTCCAATCACTCTATGTGCATTCTAGAGGAAACTAGAGCTATCATGTAGCGCCAACATCAGGAAGGATTTCTAAGGACAGGAAGATCATCAAAAAAGTTTTATTAGAGACATCTTTTAGTGTGTTCAAGTGTTGTCTTATCTCTTAACTTAGATTGTGTTATGTAGACTTTAGCATATTTGGGTTTGGAGCTTGTTTTCTCACTGGCATAAGATTGATTTAGACTAAGCCTATTTATTATTGGTAGTCTTGTTAGATGATTAATCACTCGCTTAGCTTAGTTTGCACAATCATACGAATTAGCTTAAGAAGCTCTGCAAAATGTGCATTCATATTTCTTTAGAGCTCAAACTGAAGGCTTTATGTGGTCTCTTGTTATCTCCGTAGATTTTTGTTGTTCCGACAAAGTTTTAAGGGCAGTTAGTTGTGGATTAATTCTAGCTTGTGCATGTGTAAGTATATATTTGTCAACTGCGTAGGTTCTAACGACAAATTGGACATATTTCGTAATTTGTATGTATTTTAAAACTATTTAAAATCAATTTTAATGTTTTTGAAAATCATCTTATATATTTTTTTTTGGTCAAACAATCATATATCTGAATCATTGTTCATATGGTTTTCGTTTCCTTTGCGTTTTGGGCAAGTGTCACATATATATGTTTTGAATTTCGTTGTACCATATAACGTGGATTTTGTTATCTATATTTTATCATCAATGCGATTTAGATTGCAGTCTAAACGATTAAATGTATAGCACTTTGTGTATATGGTTTTACAATGGGATATATCATATATTGTATGTATATTATTGCAAACAACAAAGACTCGATTCTTGGACAAAGTCAACAAATATGAATTTGACGTCTAATGAGTTATATAAGAAGTTGATTCTTTTTCTAAGAAACGAACTTCATATATTTTTAAGTTTTACAAACACTGAGTGAAATATGATTTTACAGTAAAAGATTTTACAAAATACTGAAAAGTTGATAACTTAAATTGGTTGTTTAGTAAGCTAATATACTAATTTGAGAAACTGAGTTGATACTTAATTTAAGGCCGATCCTAGCAGTATGGCGCATCGTAGATTCGCATTTTTTGGTAACAAAGGGGTTGTGTATATTGTCCTCTCAAGTCTGAACTCATTTCTATCTATTTTTGAAATGAAGAAACGATTTTCCAAAATGTCTATGTAAATAACGATTTTACTGCAAAGAAAACGACAATCTCGGGCATTCAGAACCGCGAAGTAAGGACACATACTATTTTTAGGCACATATTGGGTTTTTACATTAACGTCTCTTTTTAACTCTACAAAAAAACTAATCTTCAGTTTCACAATTCCGACTATTTTTATAGTTTTCTCTATTCGTAAAAAGGTAGAGAAACAAAGAAGGAAAGAGAAGAAGAAGGAAAAACACAAATGGAAGGGAAAGAGGAAGAAGCAAGGAGGAGAATGATGATGAAGATCAAGCTTAAGGGGACAGAAGACATAAGCCAAGAAGACATTAAAAGACAAGAAGCTTATAACATGTCTCCACGTACAAGTGCTCGTGGTGGTGGTGGTGGCTCAGTCGGTATGATCAAGTCATCAAGCGTGAGGCAAAACTGTTTATGCGCGCCAACGACACACCCTGGCTCCTTCAGGTGCCGTTACCACCGTCGTAACGCTGGACTTGGGATGTCACGTGGCATATCCGTTCCGTCTAACCTTTCCATGTTGGTTGGAGACTCTAATTCTGGCTCTCCTAAGTGATCATCAATATGTAATGTGCTTTCTTTTTCATCAATTTAAATTCCTCGTATGTGTCTGTGTGTATATACCAACAAAAAAAATGCATTAAGTAGAGAAATATCTGGATATTCACTTTGCTGTTTGCACAAATGAAATAAATTCAAGTGTCGTGATTTTTGTTTGCATGCCGGATAAAGGGAGAAATTGATTAAAACGTACAAGTACCCGACAAGATCCGTCTAGCGTTCGGCCGGTAAGGTTAGAGATTTGGGCCATTTGGCCACCTATCTAGTCGACGCCAGCCGGTCGTTTAAAACGTTTAGTTTGAACAGATGGAAATATTGGGTTTCCAAATTTTATCACTCAATACGTCCCCTTTGAGAGAATAGGCTTGGAGACTCGTGGTAACGCATACATAAACGAGTAAAAAGAGTACTAAAAAGAGAACAAATTATAAATAGTATTACGTTAGCATTGGGAAATAGTACAATGATCATTCCACCAGTATGGGACATACAACACTACCTCTGTGTAGTAAATTTACATTATGATAAGAGAAGAAAAACTCAAACTAATGTATCTCAGAAAAAAATAGTAAAAATTGGGTCGAGAAAGCAGTTGAGATTCAGGTAGTGGGTCGTGTCCAACTAGTTTGAGATGTACTTGTATTCCCATAGTAAACTTTCTTGGTAGATTCATCCCAGTACGCCTGCGAGAGAGAGACAAGTGAAATTGTTTTAGCGACTGCGCGTTTCTATATACAAAACAAACACTAGTAAAATGGTGACAACTTAATTAATACCAGCCATCCAGAGGGAAGATTTGTGGAGAAGTTGGTTAGATCAGGTTTTTGCTGCTTCTCGTCAACTTTCTTAGACTTCTCGTCAGATTTGTTCTGAGACTTCTCAGCTTGTTCTTTCTTCTGAGACTTCTCGGCTCGTTCTTTCTTCCGTTTCACTTTCTCTCGCCTAATCACATCATACAAGCACAGTAACTCATGTTTTACTAGAGGACGAGATAAATTAAATTAGGCATTACACCGAGAAACTAACCAGTCACCAACGATGGGTTGGAAATTTGCGTTGTCTTTAGCCTCTCCACTCGCAATTTGTCGGGATTTCCATTCTTCGATTTCTCGTTGTCTTTTTCTATCTAGGATTCCGTAATCATCTTCTTCTTCACTATCGTTTAGCTCCTCTTTCGCAGCTTTCCACTGAGCACAAGTAGAGACACCTTTTAAGTTTTAGATCTAAGATAATCTAGAAAAAGAGGTTTGTTCGTCACGAGATTCAAGAGATAAATAACATACCTTGTCAACCAAACTCGAAACCTTTTTATTTGACCTCAATGTGGATGTAGTAGCACCCACTGTCCGCTTTTTAGGCCGTTTCACTGTTACCAAAGCCAAAGACTTATAAGCAAAAAACTCAGAGCACGCTCAAACTATGATTAGAGATCAATGAAGAATTATCATACCTTTGGTTTGAGCTTTTGCTAACAGAGACGATCCACCTGCAACGTCTGTGGATTGACAAGCAGTTCCCAAAGATGCAATCTCAGCGGAGTCGCTGGATCTTGAACTAGGCACTGCAACTGTAGAAGAATTGCTTGGAATGTTGTAATTAGCAGAAGCAACTCCACTGTGATACAGCGATGACTGCACAGAGCTAATGACAGGAAACAGCGGAGCTGCACCATTGTAATTGTAATAAGCTTCACTGGCACTGGCAGCTGCAGGAGAACCTTCACTTGTACCAGGAACAGTTTCATAATAATATGTCGACTGGGGAACAGAAACTTGCGATCCGTCAACATGGCCATAGAACTGAGTGTTGGGATCTAGAGCAACAGCATTGCCAATATATTGATAATTGGACTCTGGATAGGATAAGCTGTATTGTGTCGCATAATCAGAAGATTGCTGCATATAAGATTGAGGTACGCTGTAGGGAACTCCCAGAGAGTCACTGGATAAAGATGGAGGAACATCGCCATTTTCAGGTAGTGGAGGAATTGGTTCACTATAACTGTCTGGTGGCGGTAGAGGAACATCTTCACTCTCAGACGGCGGCGGCGGAATCCATTCCTCACCGGGAGGTGGTGGAACATCTGTTTGAAGGTTTGATGGCTCTGTTCTGACCATCTTACCATCAGAAGCATCTATCACTTGAACATAAGACACTGGGACTGATTCTTCAACCTCCATATCAACATCCATGTCAATATCTTCAACATCTGGGGAGCCAACCTTTTCAGTCGAAGGAATAATATCAGACTGTCCAGCTGGATGACTTCGAGAGTGTTTAGGAGATCCATCCCCGCTCACATCAGCTGATTCATCTGAATGAAGAGATTTTCCAGATTGACCTAACTCTCCTTCTCTCCCACTGTCCTCGGATTCACTTTCTGTATTAGCATCCGCTACCAACTTTTCTCTGGGAGGGCTTTTGTTAGTCTCTGCAATTTCATCCATTACTGCAGATTTTGCAAGCTGGTAAATTTCATCGTTTACACTGTCTTCGAGACGCTTAAGTTGTTTCTCAGTGTGAAGCCAAAAAGAAAGTAAAGGTGAGGAATCCAATATGAGCGCCTTTACATCAGAATGTCTGACTTCAACCTCTAGAATGTACTTTGATATCTGCTCATTGCTGTGAAAGTTGCCATGCGACCTATAAATATTTAGAAATTAGAGATAATCATATTTTAAAGAAGATAAAGAACTGTGATCTCTTTACCTAATAATATAACATATGTACACAAGAAGACGCAAACTAAAATTGCTTACCTCTTCAGAGACCTCAGCTTCTCCAGTAAGCCTTCGCTTTGACTCAACAAGCGAGATGGGAGGTCAGTAGCCGTTTCTGTATCAAAGTTAGTATGCACATGATCTGAAATTTCTGGCCTCGCAAGGTCCTCCTGACATAGTTGGGTATTAACAACAGAGTCTGTCCGACATTCAACCTGATGACCATCAGTTCTTAAACTCTTGACATATAGATCTTCACTTTTGTTTCTCTCATCCAGCGCAACAGTTGGAAAAGTCGAACAGTCAGTTCCTGTGAAACTATTTTGCACGGGTAGCAAATAGCTTGGTTCAACACCAGAAATCAAGGTGGACACATCTGTAACCATGGGCCCAGACTCATTGTAGCCTGTCCCATATGCACTGACAGTTTGAGTCAAAACTGCAGGAATTTCCCACGAAGTTTCCCCAGTTTCTGTATTCCAGTAGTAATACTGATTGCTCTCCTCATGCAAAATCATCTTCCACTGCGAAGTAACATCTGTGGGAGCATGGTGCTCCAAAGACACGCTGCCAGATGCTTGAACTGAGGGAACTGTCTGCTTATTTAATCCATCCAAGATTGTTGAGTTAGTCACTGTGTCAAAACCACTTTCTCCTTCAACTCTAAACTCAAGTGCAGAAGAATCCTCCCCTGTCTGCTGTTGGTCAGCCATCTGCATAGTGGTGTCTGCACCTGATCCAACATTTGTATCTTTGGCTCCTTCTTGAATTAATCCATCAACCTGGTATAGATAAAACTCATCAAGACTAACAAAGACATCATCACTCATTGGTAATCTGTTATATATAAGTTAGTTGTTGTTACCTGCTCTTTTTTATTGACTAAGGAACTAACTGCAGTGGCATCTTCTTCCACCTCATCATCACTGTACTGCCCAAGTAAAAGTAAAGGGTTTTCTGTTTTCTGACCTGAAAACAAGAAAAAGAAAGCGTCAAAATTTGGAAGCCGTACTATTTAACTACATACCTAGACTTCAGTATATGAACTGATAGAAGAATAGCTATGTGATATTTTTAGGTAGCATTATAAAGTAGAGAATAATCGAGAATAGCATCGAGGAAGATTTTTCAGCGACCTGTCACAATAAATGACAAAGCCATCAGTTAAGCGTAGCAAGCCAAAAACAGCCAGAGACATACAAACCGCTAGGGAGCTAAGTCCAGAAGAGAGTCCCCAGAAAAGCTTGAAGCTGCAAAATAGAGAAACTCATTCAAAAAATCACTGTGTCTTGGCCTGAACTTGAGATGTCACACGATGTCCTCAAGACCACAACCACTCTCTAGTCTCTACTCTGAGAAGAATTATAGAGGACAAACAAACATAACATGTGTGTTGGAACACAAATAAGTTTTTTTCCCAATTTTTTTTTTTTTTTTTTTTTGCAGCATTAACAAGTGGAGCACTTTATGGGCGTTGGCTACATAGCAGGATTTGAAGATAGCTGATGGAATGGAACCCACCTGAAGAAGAAGGTGAATTGGGTAACTCATTAGGCTCTGTTTGTTGTTGTTCCCGCTCAACTCCATCACGCACATCTGAGCCACCCAAATCTCCTACAAAAATATATCAAAAACAACATATACTAAAAAAAGGGCCGAGAAACTCAAATCCGAAAACTCCTACTAAAAATATCAATGATAAAATCTTAATCAGCTTCACGGACTAAGTCATGCATTAACTAGCTTTCACCAATTAAGAAACGAGATCGAATCCACCCAAATCCATCAATCTAAAAGATTTCATCGCACAAAAAGAGCAGAAAACGAATCGAAGAAGCACGATGAGAGGCATACCAGAGGGTTCCGCAAAGAGATCAAGCTTGACACGACGGCCGGTGCTATTCATGGCGGCGAAACGACGCTCTTTTCTCTTCCCCATCAGATTTCTTACTCTCTCTCTCTCTCTCTCTCTCTCTACAGGCTCTCTTCTTAACCTTTGTTGTTTTTTCAGCCAAAAGAACCCAAAAACAGAATTAGCTTTCGTGTCGCGTCGAAGGTTAAAAACACCTCTGTTACGAATCAAACGACGCCGTATTAGCGAATAGCCGCCTAACTGTCTAAGACGTCGTGCCGTTTTGGTTTTTCTTTTGTGAAAAAAAATTGTGTAATGCATGTCGTTTAATTGATTAAGGTTTTGCGAAATCAGACCGATCCAAATATAGCCCGGTTTACACACATCTTTGATATTCCCATAAAACAAAAGGATCCAAAGGTAAATCTCTAATCTGAGACTGAGATAATCTCAACTGCTTTTTTTTAAAATCCGATTCAACAAAGAATAAATCTTAAAACACTAAAAAATCAAAATTTTAAATTTACATCACAAGAGAAACAATGTTGCTACCCAATCTTACAGTGGGATTAGGTAGAAGATATACTCTTTAGAGTTCCGGCTACAGTTCAATGAAACCATTCCTCTCTACTTGCAAACAATGGAGCACATTATTCAATGATCATAGATTCACTAAGAAGCACGTTAATAATGCAGCAAGTGAGTTGAAGTTCTGATGATGACTAATTTAAAGTTTATTCTGATCTTGGCGGGGTTCACAATAACATTGATGCATGAATAGAGGTTAAGGGTGAACTTGGCCTATTCTTTAATAGCTATCAAATCTTTCACTGCAACTTATTATTGTTATGCACCACAAAGTACCACGAAACACCGCATCAATAGAATCCGTGTATAGGGAAATTCAGGTTAAACAATCAAAGAATCCTAAAAATTTACCAATTCAAATAAATTTTTTACATTAGTCTTACTCTAACATGGTAGACTAATAATGTGAGTGAGTTTGTTGGCAAATATTACAAATAGAAAACCTAGGGGCCAAAACGATACATGCGTAAAAATATGAATCACGACTCACGAGTAGACTCTAACCGCTGCAGAAGCTGGGCAACGACACCCCAGTTAAATCCCCGGTATTGAAGCCACCGGATGACTCTAGCTTTACGAGTTTCTATAGGCAAGTCTCGGCCTTGGAGCCACCGCTTCGATGCCTGAACATAAAGCTGATCCACTGCTTGCTTGGACAGCCCATGCTTTGGTTCTGCTTCTTCTTCTTCATCTCCTTCCTTGCACTGGCCTTTCTCAAAAACCATTTTTATGGCCGTTTCCGAGTCTTCGTTGCTTATGCCTTTCTTAAACAATGCCTGATTCACACGCAAAACACTCACTTGTCTTTAGTAGTGAAAGATCAGACAAAATTCTTATCTCACGAAAAAAAAAAATGTGAATGGAAATTCTTACTTGCTTGATCCGCCTTGGTCCCCAACTTAAAGAAGACCATCTAGATCGAGCAAATGACTCAGCGTACAAGCTATCATTGATAAAACCTCTGAAACAAAACAAGCAAAAAGTTGAAAGAGAGACTTCTTCTTACTCAGTTTCCTATCAATGGTGAAGCGCATAATGGTACAACAAAAGCAACCTAGTCCCTTAGGTATCAAGGAAAACAAACACATGATGCTATGGTTCCTCACTGAAAACAAGAAGAACCTTACCGAATCTGAAAATCATTGATCACTCTGTCAACAGTTTCAAGAGGATATTTCTTTCCAATAAGCTTTTTCTTCAACTCAGCTGCTGAATATGCTCTGGTACCATGGAGAAAAGCAGAATAAGATGATAAAGAAAAATGAAGAAGAAACCATTCTGCAACATTTTAAAACTGAAGAATGAAGAAGAAACCATTCTCCTCTGTCTAACAAGAATGAAGAAGAAGAGAAATAAACCATTCTGCAAAAACTGAAGCTACACAAAAAATCAAAGTTGCAAGCAAACCTTAAACCGAGATAGCGAATGGCGCTGTTCTCTGCCTCTTGCGTGGTTTTGCAGGCTTCTTTGCTACTCTTAGCCTTCCCAGCTTCCTTCATATCTACTTTGACTTTATCATAAGCTTGTTTGTGTTGTCTGGTCGTTGATCCTTTCTTCCAACTAGATCCAACTTCATAGCTGCTTTCTTCCAACTCTGCAAAAGGATAAGAGAAACAAGGGACTCAATTACCCTTGGTTTGAAGCCAAAACACAATGATTCAATTAAACCCTTGGCCAAACTGACAATACCTTCATCAGAGTCATCATCACTAGACACAATATTCATGTAACTTCCAGCAACGTTTATATCCTTGAGATCCAAAAAGGTGCCCTCTCTAGCCTCTTCACTGTTGTTACCAGTCAGTTGAGATCCCAAAACACTATGATCCAATCTACCTTTATTATCAGAACAATCAACAACAGGCTGAGATGTCAAATCTTCACCAATCTTGCGAGATTTCTTTGGAACGTACTTAAACAGTCCCGAAGAATAGTATTCCCGCTGCTCTCCAGAACACAAGATTCTCGGCACAGAGTGACTCTTCTTCACCCTACCAAAATATCAGATATATGGATTAAAAACTATGCCTTGGGTCCAAATTAGTAACATTCACCATAAAAGTAGAAGAGGAATCAACAGACCATATACAAAACAATCAGTACCAAATGTGAATTTTTTCTTCATTTCGGCGATTTTGTAGAGTAAAAAAATTAACTCTCACCATGGAATAACGAAGACGCGATGTTGAATGCCAAACGATAACCTGAAAAAGCCTTGTTTTAGCATCTCCCAATTGGAATCTGCCCAGACCCGTCGTCGTCCTGGTAAAACCTTAGCTTAGCTAGTTTCTTCTTCAACATCCAAAGTTTCTTAGCTGCTAGCGTGCGCGTTGGTCGTTTAGCTGCTAACGTACGCGTGTGTCATCTAGCATTTTGCGGCGGGGTGATAAGAATTTGTGTATTTTATTTACTGATTTACTCTCTCTAGTGATTTTTTTTTACTTTTCCTATTTTTACCTAAGAAAATAAGATATCCCGGAAGTCTAAAACCCAAAAAAGAGAAACTAAGCCTGCAAGATAAATTTAACCTAATTATTGATATCAAATCAAATGTATATATAAAAAAGGGAGAATTAGAAATAAAGAAGGTTTTTCCAAACCTTTGTCCATATACATTTTTCTTGAAGATTGTCAATTGTGACGAAAATATCCTTACTAATAAATATAGTAAAGTTTTGAAGAGTTTAAACCAAAAAAAACAAAAAAACCCATGTTAGTATACAACTGTGTAAAAAAAAATTGAAAAAAAAATGTTTTGGGTGTCAAAAATCAGTTTGTAAATTGATGATTTCTTGTCTAAATTATTCAGAAAAGACTTTCTACGATTTTTTCAAGTTCTGAAACATTTAGATTATTCATTCTACCGTTTGTACATTTTCTACGAAGTTTAGACGGAAAATTTGTTCTAAAAATTTCATAACCTGAATTTTGTATGTTCTACAAAATTAAGAATATATATTCTACATTTTTCTTCATTCTACATCAATTCAGGATATATTTTCCACGTTTTACCCTGTATACTAAAAGAATTAGAAGATATATCATAGATACTTTAGAATTTATAATCTGTAAAACTTAAGATACCATAAAAATAGAAAGAAAATAAATTAAATAAGAAAAGTGAATATTTTTTGAATAATCTTAATTTATGGTTAAGATTCTGTACAGTAAGATATGTTCTAATATATTTTAGAATGTGTATTCTAAAATATTTAGAAGAAAGACAAATACAGAAAAATCGATTTGCTCATAACTTAACCTAACGTGATCAAACTTTTTCCCTCTAAATCTTCTTTATAATAAAATAGAAGTACTCAACATTGATTTGTAAACTATATAATTTTAATAAGTTTGTTACAAATACACCACCATCAAGACTAGAAACATCTGGTTTTCTTTGAACCGGATCAAACCGGTTATCACCACCATCGAGTCTGTTGATGTCGTGTTAAGTAATTCCGATGAGTTTTGCTTTAAATTTACATGAATTTTAGATTATAACTTCTTCACCCGATAACAACTTCTTCAAATTTACATTCATTTAAAATTCAGACTTTGATTTTGTAGAGAATTTGAAAACCTAAATCAAACTGAAAATTTGAGCAGACAAATCTCTGCTTCAATCGAAAATTACAAATCTATAGTTTGGGTTTATTTCTATAGTGGCGTTTTGTGGTTACGGGAGGAACAAAACAATTTTAATTTCAGAAAAAGTTTATTAAATCTATAGAAGATCCGTTACTGAATAAAGCTCGGATCCAACTGGGTGAATAATCCATCGAGTTTGTATTTGTATTTTATTTCTACCCTTTCGTTGGTGTTGCTTTTGAGAAGCTAAATTCAAAAAAAAAAAAAACAGAGAGAAACAGATGAGTCGTGGAGATGGAAGCCAACGAGGAGCAGAACCATGGCCACATGTTCCCAGTCCACCATCGCACCATCTTTTCAACCATGGCCTCCCCAACGGTCAATCACATGATTTTTTTTTCATATGTTTATGATCCGGTAAAATCTTTTAAACCACTAAATTTTCACCTAATATCTCGATTAATTTGGTATTTTCCTAATTTTATCTAATAAAAATCTACACGTTTAATCTAAATATATAATTGATATACAAATTTAATCTAAATTGTTTTTTGAGAGTATAATTGACTTTTATTTATACCTTAACTTTTAAAAGAAAAATGTAGATAGACAAAGATTTAAAAAAACCTCCTTTATTTCTAATTTTCCCTACAAAAAATAAAAAAGCTTATGTGATCCAGTTTTGGAGTTTGGACAGGAAAGTACAAATTTTAACTTGTTTTGCAAAAAAAATCAATCATAGGCCAACACAAATTTACAAATGAGTCCGACTAAAACTCTGAATTTACGTTTTGACCATGACAACATGACCGCACGACCATCACAAGAATATCTACAGATCTACTGCACTACGAAAACATTACAAATAGACAGTATTAAGGAAACATACAAAGGAGGATCATGCTAAAATAGTTAACTACTTTTTACGTAGCTAACAAAACTAATATTGACTTTAAAAAATCATATACATGGACTTAATTCTAGTTGTTGACATGGTACTTCTTCTTAATCATATTATACAAAAATAATGAAAAGACTCTTCCACAAATTCTTTAATCAAACTTTGACGGCATACAGAACATGACAATACTTGGGAGACGAATCATCCTCCACATCATTAACATCACCCTCAACATCACCGTCACCGTCTCCATCACCATAGCCGGCACCATTATAGCTAAGACTTCTAGATTCGAATCCAGCTTTAGGCTTGAACACGAACAACCCACTAGACGATCCAGAGGTTTCGAACAACCAATCATGAACATCCCAAAAGATCTCCACAGAAACACCATCACTCACGGTCACAACCTCGTTTCCTCTAAATCTCCAATTCAAATTCATGATCCTAATCAGCGGTACACCGTCAACCGTGATCCACATCTCTGGATCGTTAGGACCCGAGAGAGATGTCTCGATCACCACCTCATTCTCCCGCCGCGACTCCCCACCTCCAAACGCCGTGCGCGTGTAGAAAACACGTTTCCCGTGGACGTGTTCTAGCTTAGAGACCAAGGCAGCTTCTGTGGCTGAAGGCTTCTTCTTCGTCCTATTCAAAGCTTCCTTCTTTAGATCCCCGATCGTTAAAACCACGGCGTTTTGGGATACGAGGGAGACGTAGAAGCCAGATGAAGGTTCAGGGAAGTTGGAGAATTTGGCTTGACGAAAATCCCAGTATACGTCAACCCTTGTCCCGTTAGCTTCTAGGCTCTTGAGACCCTTTTTGGCCCAAAACGAAGAACCTGAAAGATCTATCTTCACCTGCTGTTGTTGATGATGATTCTGTTGTTCGTCCTTGAGATTACCGGTTTTGATGGTTAATGAATGCGAGGAGATGGTTTTAGACCAAGTGACGTCTACGTTTTGCGTTGTATTGGCGATTTCAACTACGTAGATTAACGAGACAGAGCTGGATTGATTAAACATTTCTCGTATGTAAGTATGTTGTTGTTTCTTGAAATCTTTTATCGGTATAAATGAGACCTGAATAAAACCCACAGGCTTAGCCGCCTCAGGTTTACAATTCTCATTATTGAATATTGTTTGATTGAAGAGATTTAAGAAATTGGAATTGTGCTCTATAGAATTTAGAAATTTTTGCTGACCTGAATTTGTTTGGTGAAACGAACTAAAGTAAACCGAAGGTTTTTTGTTTGATTGAAGTTTACTAAGAATAGATTACTTCTAAGTTTGGATCTTCTAATTACCTATCTTTAGTAACATATATATAGAACTAGTTTAGAGAATATTCTTGGGTCCCAATATTCTTTAGATCACTCATTCCTAAATTAATTTAACTGGGCTATATAAGGGCCAAAGTTAAAGAAAGCTATTATGGGCTTCACAAACCCAATCGGTAGATTTAAATGGAATTTACTAACACGGTGCCGTTTAAATCCGGCGACAATAATAAAACCCTAAGCTTTAAAAACCCTTCGTATCATAAAACAGAAAACTTCCTCTGTATCCGTCGCAGCAGCTCTCCCTCTCAGTTGTTCCGTCGTCCCGCCATCAGATCCCGATCAAAGTTTCGGGTACTCTTCAATTTCATTCTCTTCGTAGTTTTCGATCAATATATATATATATATATCTACTGAAAGCTCCTTAGGTGCTCAATTGATTATAATTTCAGATATTAGTGTAACGATTCGAGTTGTATCTAATATGGGTTGTGTTCAGTTTACTTTTTTTTTTTGGGGTAACCAATATGGTGTAGGTTGAGTTATGAGATCTGCTTAAGTAACTAATAACGATTAGGAAAAACATGATTTTAAGTTTTGATAGCGTGTGTTGGTTGCTTATGGATGTGTTTTTTTATTCATAGCTTGTAGGTAAACAGTTAACAATTGAAGAAATGGCAGAGTCTACTCAGATGGAAGTTGAGACAGCAACACAAACGGCGCCGTTACCGGCTAAACCAACCTTCAAGCCTTTGAAAGCTCATGAAATGTCTGATGGTAAAGTCCAATTCAGGAAAATATCAGTACCACCAAACAGATACTCGCCTCTCAAGAAAGCATGGTTAGATATCTACACACCCATTTACGATCAGATGAAGGTTGACATTAGGATGAATCTCAAAGCCCGCAAAGTCGAGCTTAAAACCCGAGCTGACACTCCTGACATCAGTAATCTCCAGAAGTCTGCTGATTTTGTACACGCTTTTATGCTTGGTTTTGATATCCCTGATGCTATCTCTCTTCTGAGGATGGATGAGCTGTATGTTGAGTCTTTTGAGATCAAAGATGTCAAGACTTTGAAAGGTGAGCATTTGTCTCGGGCCATTGGTAGATTGTCTGGTAAAGGAGGGAAGACAAAGTTTGCTATTGAGAACTCGACCAAGACTAGGATTGTGATTGCTGACACTAGGATTCATATCTTGGGAGCTTTCACTAATATTAAAGTCGCAAGGAGTTCGCTTTGCAGTCTTATTATGGGATCTCCAGCTGGGAAAGTTTACTCGAAGCTCAGATCTGTCTCTGCTAGATTAAACGAATAGATATTTTTAATGGCGAAATTTTGGAACATTAATTTGGTATCGTCCGAGTGATCTTTGTAATGAAATTTTGCAGAAACAAATTGTTATGGTGTTCTTTAAATGAAAGTTCTTTGATTTCTGTTGTTGCTATTGAACTCTTTTGAAGGTTGCATCAATTTCTAAGAGGAACCAAATCAAATCAAACACTTGAATTAAAAGAAACAAGAACACTTGGATTGCTTTTTCGTAGACCCTAAAGTCTGATTATTCGACAGCATACAATGGAGAGATAACTTATGACATGGTCTTTGCATTTCCTATGTTTTGTTCTATAAAATACAAAAAAGAAAATGAGAAAAAGAAGCAGAATGTGAAGAGTCTCTTCAAATCACAATTTGTTGGCCATTGGTATATTGGAACCAGTTTAATTTAACCCTCAGCCTCCAAAGAGAAAGCCAGCGGCTTGTTCTTCGTTTCCTTCAAACAATCTGAGAGCTTGAACCACTGCTTCGCGGGAGAACCCTAACTCCACAAGCTTTGCAATCTTTGCTTCAAATTCAGGTCCCTATGGATTACATGATGAAATGATTAATGGAGACAAAGAGGAATCAAAAGAAGTGAGACTAAAACTTTAAACACAGATTTTTACCTCTGATGTGTTCTGCCTTTTAGGTTGTTGACTCGTTGAGTTTGCAACCGTGTTATTCTTCTTCTCTGTAAACCCAGAGGGAACCTATGGGACCAAAAGTTTTTGATACAAAAAATTATTTTGAAATATAGTCCTTCATCAAAACCAATTATAAAGAAAGACAGTATGTAAAAGTTCTTACCGTTGCTCCAGAGCCAGATGCTTCGTTAAGAACACGTTCTTCATCAAGAAATCGGGAAGGGATGTCTTTCTCTGAAGTAAGTACAGTTTTTTTTTTTCAGGTTAATTGAAAACAAAGATAACGAACATAAAAAGGCTCAAAATTTTCAAGAATGAGATGGTAATAGAGAACTAGCCTTGCAAAAAGGGAACAGAGACCTCTCCTCCTCCAACAGTCATGACGTTTTCCTTCAAATCTATAGTGCACTACACAGAGAAGAAGAGAGTAACAGCTCTGCATTTGGTTGAAACAGGATCCAAAATATCCAAAGTCAAAAGATGGAGACTGTACCTGATGCTTACGCAGCATATCCAGGCCAAATAGGAATTCCATGTTAGGTGAGTCCAGCACCACGAATGAACATGGGTAAAAGTTATTCCCAATCTGCAAGTTATGAAACTTTCACTTCTTTTGCAGAGAATAATAAACCAGATAAACGATTATAAGAAAAAAGATTGGAGGTACTTGCCTTTATTGGAGCAACATGAATGCGGCCTAATATCTCTGACTGGCCAACACCATGAGCAATACCTTTATAGCGCTGATCCATGAGTCTCAGCAATCTGAAAGTGCATATTTAACAAGACTCGTGAGTTATTCCATCATTTTATATTTAAAAAAGTACCAGAAGAAATAAATAATGCAAGTTACCCGCATCTCTCAGCACAACTCTTGGATATAATTGTCGACTGTGCACCACTATCAACAAATGCCTGGAGATGGTGTAAAGTATAAGTTCAGAACAACAAGATGATCTAAGGAGTGCTTTAAGCGCACTGAGATACCGAGAAAATTTTAAATTAGAAAGCAAGGTAAAAAGATCTGATTGCCAAATTCTACCTTCAAAGGTACGCCATTGACCTCCATATCCACATAAAGCATTATCTAAGGAAATGATGGAAACAAAAAACATAAGAAATCATGTCTGTGTACATAGAGGTTAAGTAGTTTCAGAACATAAACTAAAACAAGAGCATACATACCACCCGAGCAAAACCTTCAGGATTATGTTCAAGGGCAGCTTCCCAGTTCTCATCAATTCCTTTCTGATCAAATGTATCAAGACAGCACCAAAAGTCAGAAATGACTTGATAGGTAACAAACAAATTAGGAGAACACAAGAACCTAACCAAACTGAAGCATTGCATCCAGTAAATCACAAGAGTTATTTGCAACTAAATTAATACAAGAGTCCGGTACATGTAACTTATGTAAGAACCATTAACCTGTCGAATTGCAGCTTCGATTTTCTTCTGTGCTTCAACATCAAAAGGATCAGCATAGAGAAGGGCCTGCAAAGGGGGAATACATAAGCAGAATTCTTTGATAGTGGTAGATGTAACTTAATGTGTGGAAAAACTAAGAAGCTATCATCAACTCTTTCGGAACTAGTTATCCTGATTACTAAAACTCATTTATTTCGGAAAAAAAGGCTTACGAGTTCCTCTTCCTTTTGACGCTGTAAAACAGATCGCTGACGATGCCGTGCACGTAAAAGATCTTGTAACTTATTTAAATCACTTCCAGAAATCACTTGTGCAAGCTCGGGATCTGTCTGCAATTCACAATATTCAAAGCCGTCATAAAACGAAGGCCAAAGAAGAATATCATAGTTACAATCAATACATACCTGAAATAGCTGTCCCATAAGATTAGAATCACCCCGAACGTGTTGTTGAAAGGCTGCAGGGTTCAGAGCTGACCCATCAGGATTCATGCCCAAATCACTCCCTGCTGCTGGTGCGGCACCACTGAGAAAGAAAGCAAACAAATGAGACAAAAAAAAAACAAAGGATCATATACCACAAACATCAAATCCCAACATTTCAAAACAGAGAAGCAAAAGAGGTAGTAGTAAAACCCAGCGTACCCAGAAGAGGAATTGGTGGAAACCATCATCATCAATAAATCATCATCCTTAACACCCAAGGCACTCAATTTATCGGAATTCCCCATCTCGTTTCCATTATACAACAGCTGCTGCTGCTGAATCGGAACATTGGACTGCTCATTGATACAAGCAAAATAAGAAAATTAGCTTTAAGTTCTAAAAAAAAACCCATAAACCCCAGCAGATTTCAAGCTTCGATCTTTGAGTTTTTTTTTGCTCAGTAGCAAGAGCAAAACACAATTCCACAAAACATAAATCGACAAAAGAGATCTGAGAAGAAGAAACCTTTACCTCAACTTCGAGCAAGGCTTTAACATTCTCAACCTACCAGAACAAATAAACTTGAAGGATCAGCATAAAAAAAAAAAAAAAAAAAACTTCCGGAAACGTCGACTAAATCAGTGAAACCCAAGAACCACCATCGACCAAATTTTGACAAGTACATTGTGATTAACTAAAAAACCCGAGGAATCAGGTAAGTTTAGGGTTTTTTGTTCAGAAGAGAAAAAGACTTACGGTTTCATTAGAATCGACATCAAGAGAGATGATTTGTTCACCGGCGGTCATAACAGTGATCCTCATCTTTGTAATCGTCGTCTGTTTTTTTTTTTGGGTTTTCTCGGTCTCCTCTTTTTTTTTACTTGTTTTGGTCAATTGTGTTTATATAAAATCCAGAGACTCTGTGACTCCCCCTGTGAGAGATTGCTTTACTTATGGCTTTACTCTTGTCTTATGAGAGAAGCCAAATTTACCCTGAACCCGCTACTTGACCCAGAGTGTTCTAATAAGTCCCGGAACTACCCCTGGTAGCCCGACCGTTTTATAATGACATAAATTAACTTTACATTTTTTATATAATACAATTGGTAAATATGTAATTAGGAAGAGGTTTAGCCGTACCGAGCGAGAATATTTACTTTTCTGGTCATGGAGAATCTTACTGTTCCTTATAGATAAGAGTAATAAAAAAAAAAAAATTCCTTTTTATTCTCTCTTGTGTATTATTTCTGATAGAATTATGCTATAGGCTAATTAGGCATCTTTTTAAATGTGGTCATTATCTGAAATTGCTTAAAAGCTGCGGAAGCTTTTAATATATGATGAATACGTATCACATACGTTACGTTTTTTTTTTTTGTTTTTTGGGTGGAATTGAATCGAAACAAAGACAAAAATATTGAATCGTAAGTTTTAATAAAAAGGTCAAGAAACTAGAATCTAATTTAATGAAACATTCCAAGAATGCACAAGTAGTCCATGTGAGAAGAGAAACTTGGGAAAGTTAATAAAGAAGACGATAAAAAGCAAAACAATGGTTGTTAATAAAAAAAACCTAAAGAATCGCTATTATACCCCCAAGATTTGGAATTCAAAGACGACAAAAAAACCAAAATCAATGAGATCACACAGACAGACACAGCTATAGGCTATAGCTAGCTAGTTAATACCAGGCGGAGCTGGGAAACCGTAACCGCGACGTCCAAGAGGAGCGCCGCAACCAAATCTGGGATCGCATTGGAGATGAACAGAGTTTTGGATCTTGTGAAATCCATCCTTGAAAACGCCGAACCCAAATACAAACCCAATCGCGATCACCACCAATACCAAACACGTGCACATCATGCATATCCTTCCGCAACACATCTTCGATCCTCCTCCGTTTCGTCTCTGTTTTTTTTTCTTTTTTTTAATAAAAGCTTTTCTCCGGAGATTCCGAGATTCGTCTTTGATTTAGGTTTGAACAACTCTCTCTCTCTCTCTCTCTTCCTATATAAAGAGAGATAGAGATGGAGTTTTGTTTGTTGGTTTTGTTGGCGAGAATTGTGGAGAGAGAGAGAGAGATGATAAATTTAGTGGGTTAGAGAGAAAGCAAAGAAAGAGATAGAGATGATATAAAGAAGAAGAAGAAGAGAATTGGAATTGTGCTGTGTGGACGTTACGCCTATTTCTTGCTTTTAAAAGCTCAATCAAAATAAAATTCCCAACCCAATAAGGCAATAACAACAACAACAACGGTCTCTTTTTTTTATTTCCTTTTCCTCCTCTGTTTAGGTTTTTTTTAATCTCTTGATTGGTTCATTCCTTAATTAACCTAGGCGGTGGTTGTCATCGATCCAGTTCTCTCTCTATATAGTGTGTAGAGAACTGTTATCATTCATCAAAGACCTACACAAATCCTTGGGGCTTTCTATAGATAGGTTATGCGCTGAACTCAGCCGGGAAATCGATCCCGAGGCGGGTTAGTCGAAAACAGACGGATCTGTGTTTGAAGGATAGAGTATGTTACAAATAAACTGTGATATCTCTCAGAAAGGAGCTCGGATTGAAACGAAATTGGGTTCTACGGAAAGCTAGTTTTCGGGGAGTTGTCGGGAATTCGCCGTGCAAGGAGGCGGTTCGAATTGTTAAACTTGATCTTCTGGTTTGTCTTAGTTTTAGTAATAGATAGAAAAAAAAATGTAGAACTCTTGTGTAAGGGTCCCCACAGGCGGCACCAATTGTAGAAACTAGTTTTTCACAATGAATTTGTTTGAAAAGGAAAACAAATTCAATGAAGAAGTCTCTCTAAAAAAATCGGATCTAAGCTAAGAAACAAAAGAATTGAATTTTTTTGGAAAACAAGCTAGGATTTTGCTCAAAAAAATGAAGAATTAGGGTTATTGTATTAATTGCTGGATGATTTACAATTAGAGGAGTACCCCTCTATTTATATGAATGCATTGATTACAAGATAAGTCTATTTTCCATAAATCTCTGATTGAAGATAAAGTAAATTTTCTCTTCTCATGATCAGGTCGGGCTTAGGGGCGGTCTCGGAGGTCGGTCGAGTGACTTCGTCGGGCTTCTGCTTATAGGCTCGTTTAGCTGGCCAAAAGGGTTCCCCGATTTAGTTGATGTACAAAGTTACTCGGTTTACCTTTGGTTTTAAGTCGGTATGTTGTGTGTGCTAAATCCCGCATCAACAACTTTTATGCATGATACTAGGTCATGGATTCCTTATTCAAATGCCTTGGTGAAAACTTGAAAACCCATTAGAAGCTAATCTTAATAAATTTGGTAATGGGAAAGAGATTGTGGTGCATGATACTTGGTCTCGTGTTGTTACATTCATAATAAGCTTATGATTGGGATCGGACAGAGTGTGGTGCATGACGCGTGGGGCTAGTCCCTCATTGTTCAAACAATTGCTTGGTTAAAAAAACACATTCCAAGCTAATTTAAATACATTCATAAATGGAAAAAGAGTATGGTGCATGATGCTATAGGTCTCAGATTCTCTATTCAAATGCCTTGGTTAAAAAGGTAAAAAAAAAACCATTGAAAAACTTGGGAATGTAAAAGAGAGTGTTGTGCATGATAATATACCTGGTCCCCGATTGTCAATAGTATAAATGCCTCTTAGAGCCCCATGATATATAATACTATGTCAGGATTGTCTATACAAATGTCCTCTGTTAAAAACCCATTGTAGGCTAATCCTAAAATTAACTTACGAACAGGAACTGGAGTGGTGAGTGCTACTTGCTTCTGAATTGTCAATTCTATGTGCCTTGGTTAAAACAACGCATTGTAAGCCAATCGGTGGATGTTGTTGCATAATATTTTGTCTATACAACTGTCACGACTAAGTTAAAAACAGACAATGTAAGTTCATCAAGAGCTTATGAATGGAAAAGTGTAGATGGTGATGCTTGATATTTAGCCCAAAATAAGTTTATAAAAGCGTATGGTTCATGATACAAATGTTATCGGTTAGAAAAAAGCATTGTAAGCTTAACATATTAAACTTATGAACGGGAACTGGTCTTCCAAATTGTCTAATTCGAGTGTCTCGGTTAAAATAACGCATTGTAAGCCAATCGGTTAATGATGTTGCATGATATTTTGGCCCAAATTGTCTATACAAAGGTGGCGACTCGGTTAAAAACCCATCATACGTTTATCTAGAGCTTATGAACGGGAAATCACAGTGATGCATGATAATTGGTCCCGAAAAGTTTATACAATTGCCTCAGCCTATCAAGGTGCTAGTGAACGGGAAAAAAGAAACATGATACTCTGTTCCAAATGTCAATAAAAATGCCTCTTTGTAGTTAAAAGTCCATATTGTCACGCTTATTAATGGAAAAAAGGGTGGATGGTTGGTGGTGATACAAACTTGGTCTCGAATTTTTCTATATGCCTCAGGCTCGACTAAAAATCTTATCATATGCTCATTTGAGGTCTATAAGTGGCGATGCATGGTTAGGATATGTCTGTCTTGATTTATCAAATGGCTTGACTTGGCTAAAAGTCCGAATACTCATGGGAGCTTCTGACTGAATAAATGGTGGTGCATTATTGGAAATATGTCCCGTGTTCATTTATACAAATGCCTCGACTCAGTGAAAAATTCGTGCCCTAGTAAGCTTAAGAGAAGTTATAGAATGAGAAAAGCATTGATGGCGACTAGGTGTTGCATAACATAGTTACTTACTGGAGAAAGGGATAGTTTTATAATCCATCATAAGTCACAAGTAACTGGAGGCTAGTGAAGGGGTGTAAAGGAGGTACAATATATAAATAGAGAATCATGTCCCTTGAGTACACAAACCAATGAGTGAGGAAAGGGGGTCAACCAATCCATTTGGTAGAATTTCAAAATGGTCTTAAATTTAGATGTTGTCAAGAAGGTGACATTGACTTTCCATCATCCAATATTAAACTTAATCTCCAAAAACCATAAAAGATTTGCACGCAACTTTCATATTTTGTAGAAGAAGATTAATCTAAACAAGGTTTTTAAATATTTTGCAGGTCTTAAGGAGATTTGTTCTTGGGAGCAACAGGAATAACAAAAAAATATATCCCTCAAAAGTGATTCAGATAAGGTTGATCATGATTGAATTAGCTAATTGGTGTGTTTTTTTTATAAACTTACACCATAACATGAAGTTTATATGATTGTGCTGCTAACTTTATCACTGCAGGACTCTCTCCGATGGATCCATGAGCAAGTATCATCACCTTCTGCATAGTCAGGACTCAGAAGTTTCTGATCTTCCCCAAATTCCTTGATTGATTCATTATATCCATGGAGAATCTTAGTGGACCAAAAAACACAGCTTTTGAATCGGCTATAGAGAATCAGATTATGTATTGATGATGTTTTCACCTTGTAGCAACAACAAGAAGGTTCATTGCAGTCAAAACTAAAAACAATCGAATGTTCATCTATGCTCTTGTCTTTTTCAAAAAATTGATGGAATCGTAAAAGGACATTGCGTTATACAGGTGATTTTGAAGACATCAGTTGAATCTAAACGATACTATAACAGAGAAATTACAGAGCAAAATCTTGATATTTATTGTTTGGTCTAGTTCCTCAAGAACCTAGTGTGGTTCCGTTTGCATTGTTTTTCAAAAGGTGCCACGTCCATCTACGCTAATAAAAGGGAAAGGGTAGAACTTAGATTATCTGTGCGTTGATGGTGATTTCTAGATATACTTGGAAGATATCCATGAATCATTCTTTCTTCTTCTTTGTTGGCAATTGCAGGTTCCTGAATAAGAGCAAAGTTGGAGACAACGATGGTGACAAGTATAGAGAATTTAGATATGTTTCTCTCTGTTCTGATTTCTGAATGATCAAACTCCCTAAGATAAACCCCAAAGACGCAAAACAAGTATGCGCATGCACCACCAATCACTGCAACAAATGGTAACAAGAGAATCAGACCAGAAGGGACTGTTTTTAAGTTATCGGGCTTCATAAATAGAATACAAGGCCCAAACTAAATAGGATCTGAATTTTATGCAGAACCGCCCTCATATTGTATAATAAGTGCGATTATCACCCCATAACTTTTAGTCATTGAATTTACATCCCCAGTATCATAAAAGCAAGTCTCCAAAGTTCTTTAGCTGTTCTCACTTTCAAGTCATCATCGTCTCTCTCGTCTCTCTCTTCTTGCTTTTCGCGCTTCCCTCTCTCTCTTTGCGACTCTCGATTTCTTCCTTAGATCCGCCGAATCTTCTATTTTTTTTTTGTGGATTCTTTTCTACATTCAGTTACACCCCCCTCTGTTTTAATACCGATATCGCAAACCCTAGATTCGACGATCTTTGAATCAATGACGTCTTCACCCGGTAATACTAACCCTCACAATCCTCCTCCTCCTCCGTTCGATCTCATTACTATCTTCAAACCTTCATCGAACCCTTATCCGGCGCCGCCGTCATCTTTTCCTCCACCGGCGGGTCCTTTTCTTCACAGCCAGTACAATCAGCAACTCTACGCGCCGCCGAGTACCTCAGCCCAACCATCGCCGGTGACTCTGACGCAACAGGATGTGTCTTCCTCTTCCTCCGCGACTAACTTGCTTCCGCAGAGAACGCTGTCTTATCCCACGCCACCTCTCAATCCCCAATCTCCCCGTGTCAATCACAATCCCGGAACGCACATCCTCGCTCTCCTTAATAACAACAAAGGAGGCGCCGTGGCTAACCAAGAGCCTCCGCATCAGCTTCCGGTAGTGACTCACAGCGAGATCGCTCGGTCTTTTCCTGGCGGTTCGGGTCCTATCCGTGTTCCCAGCTGTAAGCTGCCTAAGGGAAGACGGTTGGTTGGTGAACACGCTGTCTACGATGTGGACGTGAGGTTACAGGGAGAGATTCAGCCGCAGTTGGAGGTGACTCCGATTACTAAATACGGGTCGGATCCTCAGCTTGTAGTGGGTCGGCAAATCGCCGTGAATAAGGTCTACATATGCTATGGATTGAAAGGAGGAAACATTAGGGTTCTTAATATACATAGTGCTTTGAGGTCTTTGTTCAGAGGCCATTCTCAGGTTGTTTTTCAATTCTGCAAATTTTTTTTTTAATTAATTGAACTGTTTTGTTCCCACCAATTCTAACTACGTCTTTGTGTACAGAGAGTGACGGACATGGCTTTCTTTGCCGAAGATGTTGATCTCTTGGCTAGGTAATGTTCTGGAACATAAGCTTCTTCTACTTTGTGGTTGACATTTGCTTTCATACCGACTACTTTTCTATTACTTTAAAACAGTGTTAGTCTAGATGGAAAAGTTTTCGTGTGGAAAATTTCTGAGGGATCTGAGAGAGATGATCAACCCCAGATAACTGGAAAGATAGTTTGTGCTCTTCAGATACTAGGAGAGCAAGACACCAAACATCCACGTGTTTGTTGGCACTGCCACAAACAGGTATTTGATCACTTGTCATGTGGGAAGTTGCATATTTTGCTTCTTTGAACTTGACGTTTTCAAAGTTACGCTCTATTGTGTCTATAGTTCTGATTACGTAAAATCTATTTTTTTCCAGGAAATTTTGGTAGTTTCTATTGGTAGACATGTGCTTCGTATTGATACTACCAAAGTTGGCAGAGGTGAAGTATTCTCTGCTGAGGCCCCTCTCCAGTGTGCCCTTGATAAACTGATTGATGGTGTTCAGATTGTGGGCAAGCATGATGGGGAAGTTACAGATTTGTCAATGTGCCAATGGATGACCACGCGCCTGGTTTCTTCTTCTGTTGATGGCTCGGTTTGTGTTTGTTCTTATCATTTTCCGTCTGCTCCTATACATAACCTTAGTTGAATATATTTTAAGAACTAAAACTTCAACTGTTTTGGCTGCTTAATGGGTGTACCAATTGAACCTCGTCAGCCTTTTTTTGGTTCTGCTAGCTCATCCTAAGTTGAAGAGGTTTTTTTAAGTTTCATCATATACTTGCATTTGCATCGTGTCCTCACAACCTGAACACATTCTACAACAGCTAGTATATTTGTGTTTGAGTCTTACTTCTTCTTTATACCAACAGGTTAAGATATGGCAAGATAATAAGGCACAACCACTCGTAGTTTTGAGACCTCATGATGGATATCCAGTCAGCTCAGCCACATTTGTGACATCCCCTGAAAGACCTGATCACATCATACTTATCACGGGGGTAGTTTTCTTAAATCAACATTACATACTTTTTACAGTGCTATATAATGTTACTTGGCCCTGCTGTGTTAAGTTTACATTTTGTAGATGTAGCTTTCCTTTCTGCCAATTTGCTAACTCAGCTAGTGTTGGCAATTTTCCTCTCACAGGGTCCTCTAAATCGAGAAATGAAAATCTGGGTCTCTGCTGGGGAAGAAGGGTGGCTTTTACCAGTTGATGCTGAATCATGGAGGTGTACCCAGACACTTGAATTGAAAAGTTCAACTGAGCCACGGGCTGAAGAGGCATTTTTTAACCAAGTAATAGCATTATCTGAAGCAGGCTTGCTTTTACTTGCAAACGCAAAAAGGAACGCCTTATATGCTGTGCATTTGGACTATGGTTATTCTCCAGTTGATTCGCGGATGGATTACCTGTCAGAGTTTACAGTCACTATGCCCATATTGAGTTTTATTGGGACAAATGATCCTCCAGAAGAGCCCATTGTTAAGGTTTATTGTGTTCAGACTCTAGCAATCCAGCAGTATACATTAGACTTATGCTTGTGCTTGCCACCTCCTACAGAGAATGTGGGTTTTGAGAAGTCAGATTCTAGTGTGTCACGGGAAGCAAATCTTTTTGAAAGTATGTTTGAACCATCTGGACTGAAAGCTACCAAATTACCATCAGTTAATTCAGTGCCTAAACCATCTATTTTAGTGAATAGATCGGAAAGTGCCAATACGTTGAATTTTCCAGCGGGTTCTGCATCAGCGGAAACCACATCACCAGCAATTGCTCCCCCCAATGGTGAGCCTAAAACTTCTGGGCTGCCTTCTGAGACCAGTGATGCAGGTGCTCCTTCACCTCAACATTCTCTAAGTCCAAGACTATCAAGTAAACTTTCTGGCTATCACACTCCTTCTGATTGTTTTGTTGATAGGCAAAATGATGATGTTGGAGAAAATAGTTTGAATGTATCTTCTGTCGACGAAAGCTCTAGAAGCAAAGACATGAATGTTAAACCTGATGATGATATGTCTGGGATTCGAAGCCCATCAGCTTTTTTCAAACACCCTACTCATCTCGTAACTCCTTCAGAGATATTGATGGGTGTTTCATCCACTGAAGCCTCCGTTACTACTGAAGACAAGAGGGATAGAAATGCTGATATTCAGGACGTGAATAATGATGCAAGAGGCACAGAAGTTGAGGTCAAAGAAGTAAGTGAAGCACGGTCTACGCAGAATGGTGAAATGAACTATCATGAAGAAACTGCGAATCACACTTCTGAAAGTAGAGAACAAATCTTCTGCTCACAGGCTTCGAATCTCACAGCAAGAGTCCGTCATCCTATTACAGAGGAAACTGACTCTGTGGCATATGGACAACCTTTACAAGTTGGGGATGAAAGAGGTCTTGACTCAAGAGATGTGTCTGCAAACCTTCCCAAGTCGGATTCATCTAGTGGGCTTCCACAGTTGGTAGCTACAAATAGCAAAGGGAAGAAGCAGAAGGCCAAAAATTCTCAGGGTCCCAGTTTGTCATCCTCAAATGTTGCTAATCTGGCTGAATCCGTCAGTGAGCAATGTGAGAGGTTAAGTCATCCCATGACAGATTCGATTCCTCAGTTATTAGCTATGCAAGAAACGATGAATCAGGTGACATATTGTTCTTGAAACTAATTAGTACCCTATTCTTAACAATATCATTTTTTATACTCTTGCATCATTTCACTGATACACTACTAAAACTTGTTTTAACCTTGATTGGACACAAAACTGTTATCTTTATTAGATTCGATTTAAAACGAAAATCAGATTTGATTCATAACTGGCATTTATCAATGATAAGATATTGCTTTTCATCTTAAGACGTACCTTGGTAATGTTGTTGTTGTTTTATCTGTTGAACTGAAATATTATTTCCCTTCCAGATAATGGTTTCACAGAAGGAGATGCAGAGACAACTATCAAATGCTGTCACTGGCCCTATTGTAAAAGAAGGTAAAAGACTTGAAGTGGCTATAGGGAGAATGATAGAGAAATCCAGCAAGTCAAATGCTGATGCTTTATTGGCCCGCTTCCAAGAGGAGGCTGTTAAGAATGAAAAGGCATTACGTGACCATGCACAACAAATTGTGAATGCAACGTCAAACTTCATGAGCAAGGAGTTAAATGCCATGTTTGAGAAAACGGTGAAGAAGGAATTTGCTACCGTTGGTCCATCCCTAGCACGTGCAGCAACTCCAGTTATTGAAAAAACTGTTTCCTCTGCAATCACAGAATCCTTTCAGGTTAGTAATTTACGAGATGTGTTGAGTTGATTCATGAGAAGATTCATTTTAAGGTTCATTGTTGAAAACGAAAACTAATTTTTATACAGAGAGGAATTGGTGACAAAGCAGTTAATCAGCTTGATAAATCTGTTATTACAAAGCTTGAAACAACCATAGCCAGGCAAATTCAAGCCCAATTTCAGACGTCTGGTAGACAAGCCCTCCAGGTAAAACTTCGATTTTAACCTAGTATATACAAGTCCTTTGCATACAATATCAGCTGCATAATTGTTTAGTGTAAAATCAGTTGATCTCTTATATTCATATATTTTCTGCCATTTATAAACTTCAGGAAGGTCTTAGGTCAAGTCTGGAATCTTCAGTCATACCGTCCTTTGAGAGAGCATGCAAGGCCATGTTTCTGCAAGTAGACTCAACCTTCCAGAAAGGGATGGCTGAGCACACAAGTGCAGCCCAGCAACGGTTCGACTCTGGACACTCCCAGCTTGCTCATACTCTGAAGGTATGATGAAAGATCATCCTTCCAGCTTTTTTTTTGGCTAATCACCAGTTATGGTAGCAAAATGCTTCTTTTTTTTTTCCGTATGTTAAAGTTGCTGCTCGTTTGTACAGGAAACCATTAGTTCCGCATCATCAGTTACTCAAGCCCTAAATCATGAATTAGCCGAGAGTCAAAGGAATCGCTTAGCTCTCGCAGCTGCTGGAGCTAGTTCTGGTGGATCAAATCCCTTGGTTACTCAACTAAGTAATGGACCTTTAGGTGCTCTTCTTGAAAAGGTTTGCACATCTCTGGTGTAATTTACTGACCCGTTGAATGGTGTTGTCTCTTTTGAGTTTTGACAAGTATATACGCTTACTGCTTTTTTCAGGTTGAAGTGCCTATGGACCCAACAGCAGAACTTTCAAGGTTGATATCTGAGCGCAAGTACGAAGAATCTTTCACTTCGGCTCTACAGAGAAGCGATGTCTCTATAGTATCATGGCTTTGCTCACAGGTGAAATTTTTGTTTGGGTTCGTGCATCATAAGATCCGATAACCATCAGTTTTACATAAGATCCCATTGTACCAATGCAGGTGGATCTTCGTGGACTACTGGCTATGAATCCGCTTCCGCTGAGCCAAGGCGTGCTTCTTTCACTGCTGCAGCAGCTATCTTGTGACATCAGCAAGGACACATCCCGTAAGCTAGGTTGGATGACTGATGTTGTTGCAGCCATAAACCCATCAGATCAGATGATTGCGGTCCACGCGCGGCCAATCTTTGAACAAGTTTATCAGATTTTGCACCACCAGCGTAACGCACCAGGCAGCGACATCACTGCCGTCAGACTTATAATGCACGTGATCAACTCTATGCTTATGAGCTGCAAATGACATCACCTTTTCTCTTTCTTCTTGTTCGTTAGTAAATGCATAAAAAAATAGGAAACCTTTCTTCTCTGCATCTCTCTACTCTTGTTAGGTTTTTGTGTTCATTTTTGGTTTTTGTCTTTTGTTCGAATTTCCTTTTAAATGTAAAATCTGGTTTCTACGTCTATATAGATTTTTTTTAAAGAACGTGATTTTGAAGACAATGTTACATGGAGAAATATACATTATGGGAGTCTTGGTCGACAGTAAACAGAGAAATTGAGCAATTGCATAGCAAGATCGATATTTTGCTTTTGGGTTCAGTTTCCATTTACTTTTGGAGATAAAGGAGCTGACCATGAATCAGAATCCTTATCCTCTTCTCTCACTCGTTGGACGTTCCGAGTAAAAAAGCAAGAGGTTGGAAAAAAACGATTTTCAAAGGCGTAATAATAATACTTACTACTTTTTGTGTTCCTACGCACTTGAACAAGTGAATCTCCAGAGAAATATATTGGGCCCTGTAATAGAATGACGGCCCAAATAAGTAAAAGCTGAATCTATTACTAACAGAAGCATCCTCATATTTTAATTATATACACGATTATCACCCCATAACTTTTTGAGATCTGGATCATGCCCCCCAATTAATTCTACATTAAAGAAAAGGAAAAAAAGTAGTCTCCAAAAGTTCTCTACCTGTTCTCACTTTCAAGTCATCATCGTCTCTCTCTCTCTCTCTATTGCGTTGCTCTCTCTTTTTTTTTTTGTTTTTTTTTGTTTTTTTCGTTTATGTGACTTTCAGATCCGCCGAGTCTTCTTTTTGTGGAATCTTTTCAAGGGAGCTTAGTATTTTCAATCAAAATACAAACCTCTTTATTGATCCGATTTCACAAACCCTAGCTTCGGCGATCTTAAAAATCTGCATCAAAACCATGGCGTCTTCACCTGGTAATACCAATCCTCCTCCTCCTCCTCCTTTTGATCTTGGTACTCTCTTCAAACCTTCATCCAATCCTTATCCGGCCCCGCCGGCTTCTTATCCTCCGCCCACAGGTCCTTTTCTTCACAACCAGTACGATCAGCAGCAGCACGACGCTCCGCCTCCTATCTCCGCTCAACCATCGCCGGTCACTCAAGATGTGTCTTCCTCTTCCTCCGCGACTAACTTGCATCCACAGAGAACGCTTTCTTATCCCACGCCACCTCTCAATCTCCAGTCTCCCCGTTCCAATCACAATCCCGGTACCCACATCCTCGCTCTCCTCAACAATAACAACAACGGAGGCGCCGTGCCTAACCAAGACCCTTCGCATCAGCTTCCGGTAGTGAATCACAACGAGATCGCTCGGTCTTTTCCCGGTGGTTCGGGTCCTATTCGTGTCCCGAGCTGTAAGCTTCCCAAAGGAAGGCGATTGATTGGTGAACACGCGGTGTACGATGTGGATGTGAGATTACAAGGGGAGATTCAGCCGCAGCTTGAGGTGACTCCGATTACCAAATACGGGTCAGATCCTCAGCTCGTAGTGGGCCGGCAAATCGCCGTGAATAAGGACTATATATGCTATGGATTGAAAGGAGGAAACATTAGGGTTCTCAATATAAACACTGCATTAAGGTCTCTCTTCCGGGGCCATTCTCAGGTTCATTTACTTATACTTATTTCAATTTGTGAATTACTTATTGAATTACCCGTCTGGTTTAATCGGCCTTCTTCGCCATCATCATAGTTACCATCTGGTTCTAACTACGTTTTTATGTCCAGAGAGTGACGGACATGGCTTTCTTTGCCGAGGATGTTCATATGTTGGCCAGGTAATGTTCTGGGACTGTTGTCTAATTCGGCTATACTATTTATATATAGCATTGGAACTAGAGCGCTCATTCAGTTCTTCTTTGGATATTAGAGTTTGTTTGGCTAGTTTCTTCTACTTTGTGTTTATACCTATACTTTTCTGTTTCTTCTATACAGTGTTAGTCTTGATGGAAAAGTTTTCGTGTGGAAAATATCTGAAGGATCTGAGGGAGATGATCAACCCCAGATAACTGGGAAGATAGTTTGTGCTCTTCAGATACTAGGAGAGCAAGACACCAAACATCCACGTGTTTGTTGGCACTGCCACAAACAGGTATTTGATCACTTGTCATGGGAAGTTGCATATTTTGCTTCTTTGAACTTGACGTTTTCAAAGTTACGCTCTATTGTGTCTATAGTTCTGATTACGTAAAATCTATTCTTTTTCCAGGAAATTTTGGTAGTTTCTATTGGTAGACATGTGCTTCGTATTGATACTACCAAAGTTGGCAGAGGTGAAGTATTCTCTGCTGAGGCCCCTCTCCAGTGTCCCCTTGATAAACTGATTGATGGTGTTCAGATTGTGGGCAAGCATGATGGGGAAGTTACAGATTTGTCAATGTGCCAATGGATGACCACGCGCCTGGTTTCTTCTTCTGTTGATGGCTCGGTTTGTGTTTGTTCTTATCATTTTGCTACACTCAGTTCTTCCAATTTTAATCATTTCCAAAGAACCGAGTTTAAACTGATTACGTTGCAAACTTGATGTAATTATTACATTTTCGTAATTAGGACTAGTCAGCCTTCTTATTTTGGTCCTGGTAGTGCATTTGATATTCAAAAACTATTCTAACACGTTTTGAATTTTTGAAGATTTGCTAAGTTTCATCTCAGACTTGCACTGTATATCATCTCTTTTCAACCAGGACACATTTTGCAACAAATAGTATTTTTGTGTGCGTGAGTCTCACTCCTTCCTTATAACTTACCTACAGATTAAGATATGGCAAGATCGTAAAGCACAACCGCTTGTAGTTTTGAGGCCTCATGATGGACATCCAGTCAGTTCAGCCACGTTCGTTACATCTCCTGAGAGACCTGATCACATCATACTTATCACAGGGGTAATTTTCTTGATTTAATATTAGTTACATTTCTCAGCTCTATCTAATTTTATTTGGCCTTGCTGTGTTGGGTTTACATTTTATAATTGTAGCTTTCCTTTCTGCTAAGTTACTGACTCTGACAGTGTTGGCAATTTTCTTCTCACAGGGACCTCTAAATCGAGAAATGAAAATATGGGTCTCTGCTGGGGAAGAAGGGTGGCTTCTACCAGCTGATGCTGAATCATGGAGGTGTACCCAGACACTTGACTTGAAAAGTTCAACTGAGCCACGAGCTGAAGAGGCATTTTTTAACCAAGTCATAGCATTATCTGAAGCAGGATTGCTTTTACTTGCAAACGCAAAAAGGAACGCCTTATATGCTGTGCATTTGGACTATGGTCCTTCTCCAGTTGATTCGCGGCTGGATTACCTGTCAGAATTTACAGTCACTATGCCCATATTGAGTTTTATTGGAACAAATGATCCTCCAGAAGAGCCTATTGTTAAGGTTTATTGTGTTCAGACTCTAGCAATCCAGCAGTATACATTAGACTTAAGCTTATGCTTGCCACCACCCATAGAGAATATGGGTTTGGAGAAGTCAGATTCTAGCGTATCACGAGAGGCAAATCTTGTTGAAGGCATGTCAGAACCACCTGGACTTAAGCCTACAGACTTACTTTCAGTTGATTCAGTGCCAAAACCTTCTATTATAGTGAATAGATCGGAAAGTGCTAATAAGTTGAGTTTTCCATCATCAGAAGCCACAGCACAAGCAATTGTTCCACCCAACGGTGAACCTAAAACCTCTGGCCTGCCATCTGAGACAAGTGGTGCAGGTTCTGCGTATGCTATGTCACCTCAACTTCCTGTAAGTCCCAGACTATCAAGAAAACTTTCTGGCTACAACACTCCTGTAGATGCTGTTGAGCCAGTTATACCTCATCATGAGCTTGGTGGCAGAGCACCTTCTGCTGACTATTCTGTTGATAGGCAAATGGATGCTGTTGGAGAAAGAAATATGGATGTGTCATCCGTAGAAGAAAACTCAAGAAGCAAGGACTCAAATGTTAAGCCTGATGATGATGTGTCTGGGATGCGAAGCCCATCAGCTTTTTTCAAACACCCCACTCATCTTGTAACTCCTTCAGAGATATTGATGGGCGTTTCGTCCGCTGAAGCCTCCACCACTACTGAAGACAAGAGAGATAGAGATACAAATATTCAGGACGTGAATAATGATGCAAGGGGCGCAGAAGTTGAGGTGAAAGAAGTAAGTGAAGCAAGGTCGACACAGAATGGTGAAAGCAATAATCATGAAGAAACTGCGAATCGCATTTCAGAAAATAGAGAAAAAGTCTTCTGCTCACAGGCTTCAAATCTCAGCACCCAGATGGCAAGAGACTGTTATCCTAGTACAGAGGGGACTTTCATTCCAGGGGAATCTAAGGCTTATGGACAACCCTTACAAGCTGCAGATGAAAGTGGTCTTGACTCGAGAGGTGGGTCTCCAAAGCTTCCTGAGTCGGGTTCATCCAGTGGGCTTCCACAGTCGTCAGCTGCAAATAGCAAAGGGAAAAAGCAGAAGGCCAAAACTTCACAAGGTCCCGGTCTGTCATCTACATCCTCAAATCTTGCTGAATCCTTCAATGAGCAACGTGAGAGCTTAAGTCATCCCATGACAGATTCACTTCCTCAGTTCCTAGCTATGCAAGAAACAATGAATCAGGTGACATATTGATCTTGAAACTAATTAGTACTCTATTTCTTAGCAATATCTGTTTTGATACTCTTGCATCATTTCACTGATACACTATAAAATTTGGTGTTACCTTGATTTGGCCCATAAGAGTTCCTTTGTTACATTCGTTTTAAAACGAAAATCAGGTTTGATTCGTAACTGGCATGTATCGATGATAAGTTATTGCTCTTCATCTTAAGACGTACCTTGGTAATTTTATTTTTATTTTATTTGTTGACTTAAAATCATTTCTTCCCTTCCAGATAATGGCTTCACAGAAGGAGATGCAGAGACAACTATCAAAAGCTGTCACTGGCCCTATTGTAAAAGAAAGTAAGAGATTAGAAGTGGCCTTAGGGAGAATGATTGAGAAATCCAGCAAGTCAAATGCTGATGCTCTATGGGCCCGCTTCCAAGAGGAGACAGCTAAGAATGAAAAGGCATTGCGCGACCATGCACAGCAAATTGTGAGTGCAACGACGAACTTCATGAGCAAGGAGTTAAATACCATGTTTGAGAAAACGATAAAGAAGGAATTGGCTGCAATTGGTCCAGCCCTAGCACGTTCAGTGACACCAGTTATTGAAAAAACTGTATCTTCTGCAATCACAGAGTCCTTCCAGGTTAGTTTTTTTCTAAAAATGTGGAGCTAATTCGTGAAAAGGTTCATTGTTGTAATAAACTTTTTTCTCTTTTATACAGAGAGGACTTGGTGACAAAGCAGTTAATCAGCTTGACAAATCTGTTAATTTAAAGCTTGAAGCAACCATAGCTAGGCAAATTCAAGCCCAATTTCAGACCTCTGGCAGGCAAGCCCTCCAGGTAATATCGAGTTTCACCTATCCTTAATCTAATCGAATCTACTATCGTTTTACGATACTTAATAGAACTGTCTTGAAGTCTCAACTGCATCATAGATTGACGGAAAGGGAATTCATCGTTTATGCTTTGCCATTTGTAAACTTCAGGAAGCTCTTAGGTCGGGTCTAGAGTCCTCAGTCATACCTTCTTTTGAGAGGTCATGCAAGACCATGTTTGAGCAAGTAGACTCAGCTTTCCAGAAAGGGATTGCTGAGCATACAAATGCAGCCCAGCAACGGCTTGACTCTGGACACTCCCAGCTTGCTCATACTTTAAGGGTATGATGGAAAGTCAATTCTTCTGACGGCATTGTTATGGTTGTTAAATCCAGTTTTCTTTCTTGTTTCTAAAGCCACTACTTGTTCTACAGGAAACAATTACTTCTGCATCATCAGTTGCTCAAGCCTTAAGTCGTGAATTAGCTGAGAGTCAAAGGAATCTCTTAGCTCTCGCAGCTGCTGGAGCAAATTCTGGTGGGTCAAATCCCTTGATTACTCAACTAAGTGGCGGACATTTGGGTGCACTTCTTGAAAAGGTTTGCACATCTCTGGAACTAATTACTAACCATATATCTTGTGTTGGTCTAGTGCATGAGCATTGTAGTTGCTCTTGGTGGCTTGTAGCTGCTCAGTAATCATAGTTGAGTCGGTTAGTTAGAGAAGAGAACTAGCATCTTAAAAGGAAGTTTAGGCAGAAGAATTGAGCATGTATATGATCCTGGTTTGGGCTTTGGAGAGTCTAGGGTGCTCACCTTAGGGTTCTATCTTTGGTTCTTGGCTTCAGTTTATTCTCTGATATCTTTTGTAATTGAATCAGAGACTGAATAAAGAGAGAACCATTTCTGGTTCTTATCCGAATCCTAATTTGATGTAATTTCTTCTGAGTTTTGACTATCGCAACATATGTCCTTTCAGGTTGAAGCACCTATGGACCCAACAGCAGAACTGTCAAGGTTGATATCTGAACGCAAGTACGAAGAATCTTTCACTTCGGCTCTACAGAGAAGCGATGTCTCTATAGTATCATGGCTTTGCTCACAGGTGAAACTTTTGTTTGGATTTCGCTCATCATAAGATCACATAACCATCAGTTTTACATAAGATCCCATTGTGCCAATACAGGTGGATCTTCGTGGACTACTGGCGATGAATCCGCTTCCGCTGAGCCAAGGCGTTCTTCTTTCACTGCTGCAGCAGCTGGCCTGCGACATCAGCAAGGACACATCTCGTAAGCTTGCTTGGATGACTGATGTGGTGGCAGCCATAAACCCATCAGATCAGATGATTGCAGTACACGCTCGCCCAATCTTCGAACAGGTCTATCAGATTCTGCACCATCACCGAAACGCACCGGGCAGCGATGTCTCAGCCATCAGACTGATAATGCACGTCATCAACTCCATGCTTATGGGCTGCAAATGATATATCTCTATCTCTCTCTTTCTCTCTTTCTTGTTCATTGCTTATATAAAACATAGGAAAACAACAACAATCACTACTCTTCTTTGTATCTCTTCTCTACGTTTGTTAGATTTTGATTTTTTTTTCTTTCAGTTTTGGTTTGAATTTTGTTTCTTTTTCCATCTTCCTTTTGAAAATGTAAAATCTGCTTGTTTCATATTATTACGTATACTGTTGATTCTTCTTCACAAGAAGATCGTATGTAAAAGCCAAATCAATGTTTGGATTATTAAAGCTGTAACTTTAAAAAAACGTATTTGTTTTACAGGTTGTTCGTCCACTTGTTGTCGTCTTTTGTCACCCACGGTTTCTTTAAAAAACACAAGCACGTACAGTATATGTTTAATGATACTGTTTTTTGTAAGACAAACAAATTTAATAAAATTTCTAACAAACAGTGTTTTATGATTATTATATTTAGTATATAATTAGTTGTAGGAAACTACTGTATTCTCTTTTTAAGTTATGGTGAACAAAAAGTTTGTCTATATACAATAAATTAAAGAGAAAAATCATTACTTGCTTTACTAAAATAAACCGTCTGTTATTGAACTAATAATGATGATTTAAAAATCTACTTTAAAATCTACTGTTATTCAAAACCGTTTATAGATTTAAATTTTAACAAATTTTAGAGATTTTGAAAGATTTAAAATGATTTCTTTAGTTAAAAATACAGAAATCTAACTCTCATATCAACTTACTTAAAATCATAAAAATCATTTAAAAGATTTGAAAAGATTTATTTAATTTACAATAAATCATATCAATTTATCTAAAATCATAAAAAATATTTAAAATCTTCTAAAAATCCAAAATCAATTGAAATATTAGATTACACTCCGAGCCTTTCCAATATATGTCACGAGAAAATTATTTTCGGAATTATATTTCAACATCAAAATAAAATGATGTCTTACTTTGGTCTAATTGCTTTATGTTATCCTTGGAAAAAAGTAGAGTAAAAGATTTGAGAATATACATGTCACACTCTCTCTATTCATAATCTCTTTTTTATACATTGTTAACTTCTCAAGTTAAAAAACACACACAGAAAATGGCAATTAAAACAACACAACTTAATTTTTCCCCCCTCTTAATTTTCCAACAAAGAAAACTAAAAAATGTAATAAAAAGGGGGAAAAAAAAAGAAGTCAAAAAGTGCCTTTTCGCTACTGCAAAACTAAAATTACCAACACTGATCCGTCTCCCATCGCCGGGTCGTAGCGTAAACCCGACCCGACCGACCCATCGCTCCAGCGTGTACCCGTCTACGTGGTGCTCTAAGCAGCGTCGAATCGTAGATCGCTCTGGTCGTCGGATCCGCTAGTGTCGCGTAAGCTTTGTGGATCTCCATGAAATCTCGACCGTCCGATTCCGACGCGTCTGGATGGTAAACCTTAGCCAAACTCCGGTACGCCGTCTTGATCTCCGTAAGCGAAGCCGTTTCGTTCACTTTCAGTAATTCGTAGAGGCTCGAAACTCGCCGACGAACGGATTCCGTCATAGCTGCTGGCTCGGCGTTAAGCGTCTGAGCTGATGAAACCCTAAACGAAGACCGAGCTCCGTTGGGAAACCTTGCGGTTCCGTTAAATGATGATCTGGTCGTCTTGTGTTGTTGTTGTTGAGGAAGAAGGGAATTTGCCGGTGAGAAACAACCGGCGGAGTAAACTAGGGTCCCGGCCATTTTTTTAAGCAAATAAGAGAAAAAAAACCGTAGGGGCAAATTCGGAAGAGAGTAATTAAAATTAAGAAAAGAGAAGCAGAGAGAGAGAGAGAGAGAGAGAAAGGTTCGTAGGAGAGAAGTTGAATCACAAAGGAGAGAGACAGGGCTTTATATAAAGAGACCTCGAACAAAAAAACAAAACAAAAAAATTTGCGTTGTTATTTATTGGATTGGTTTTAGAAACCGTGTCTTTTCATTTTTAGCCATTATTAAATTAATTATTTAATGGAAAGAATATCTATAATTCTTCTACTAAAATGGATTAAATTAAAATATCCTGTTGAAAATATCTAATAGTACCGTAAGTTAGGAAAAGTCTTGATTAATTTTGATCCGAAAGAAAACTACAATATAGATTAGAATACACATTTTAGCATTCTACCGACATTTTGAATATCATAGACTGTATATAAATAATGCAAGTTCCAATTGAAAATATTTATATTAAAAAAAGTGTAATTAGAAAATGGAGTTGAAAAGGAAATAAGGTAAAATAAAAAAGGAGCGAAAATTAAGGGAAAAAAAAAAGAAAGGTAAAAAGTAAAACCCGTGGGGGGTGGCAGTCACCAGTTTTATGAAAATTCTAATGGAAGGGATTGATGATGACGTGGCATCCAGTTCACAAGATTCGCCTTCTAGAACACCTTCCTCCGGCTCGGCTTTAATTTTTTTTTTTTTTTTTTGTAGTCGGCTCGCTTATAAAAAGATTCAACTGATGACATGTCATTTATTTTGTAATTAGTTGTTCGATTTTACATGTTTTTATATGATTTAAAAGAGATAATTATAAAATTAGAGGATACGTTTTTTGAACAGTCAACTCTTATAGCCGTTAATTTAAATCTGTCGATATATAGAGTGATTATAATATGGTAAGTACCGTTTTAGATCTTTAATAATGTCATCTCCACTAAAGGATTTATACTATTAGTTAGTACTTGGTACAGAACATATTCGATTTTTAGGACATTAAACAAAAACAAAAGTTCTTCTAGAAGGAATCGTGCCCAGCAGAGAAGATAAATATGACAGAGTACCGTCACATGATTATCAGACAAAAGAAAAGTAAACTTGTCGAGCTTATAAATATCAAAGCCTTTCTAGAAGCATTTTTTTTTGTTTGTCTTTATCTGCTGACTAAATAAATACTATCAAAGTGTTATACGTATACATAGTCGTATTATTGTACAGACACAAAAGAGAGAGTGTCTTCGAAGGACGTGGCGGTGAGGACACGGAGATGGATAGGATTAGGTCTTCTAGAAGACAACGAACCCAACGAAACCTCTTTACTATTCGATTTTGTGCGCAGTGGTAATAAACAAACACACTCTCTTTCAACGAAAAGGAGCGGTGGATTAGTCCAACCTTTTTTTTATTATATTTACTATCATTCCCAAATTTCTTAGAACCCAAAAAAAATAAACGGTAAATAGATTAGTGCAACCTTTTTGTGAGCACAACTTATAATGAATAATCCACCCTATCAAAAACACATATGTAGAATGCTCTATCCGTATCCATAGAGTGGTTAATCCTATTTTGTTTGTTAAAATAGTATCGTTTACATTATCTAAGCATAAGAGAATTAAAAAAAGTTACTGCATAGAATAAAATTTGACGGTGAAAAAATTACTTCATAAAAGAAAGATACATTGTCATAGCTTGTAAATTGTGGTTGATTGATATTAGTACTGATTAGTCCTGGGCGTTCGGGTATTCGGTTCGATTTCGGATATATTCATTCGGTTCCGGTTAGTTTGGATATAGAGGTTTAGTATCCATTCGGTTAATTTACTATTTCGATTCGGGTTCGGTTCGGTTTCGGTTAGTTTCGGTTCGGTTCCGGATATCCGAAATAGTATAATATAAATTTTTAAAATATTATTTAAATAAAATTTGATTATATTTTAACAAATATATCTAAAAACTTCCTGATATTTGGTTTATTTCAAATATTTTGGTATTTTTGTCTAAATATATATGGTTTTTTAGTTTACTTTTTATTACCTTATATAAATTAACACGTAATACAAAGCTAAAACTTCAACGTGGCGCAGTGGCCATGTTGCACACTCCAGTTTGTAGAGGTCTCAGGTTCAATTCTCGGCTAAAACATAATTTTAGTACGTGTTCGGTTTGATTCGAATAACCGAATGGATATCGGTTATTAACCGAATCAACCGAATGGATAATTAAAACATTATCTAATCGGTTATTGTTCACTATCTTTACCTGAACCGGAACCGAAATTTCGGTTCGGTTTCGGTTCGGTTTATTTGCCCAGGACTAGTACTGATATCGGTTGATACAATTCATGTAAATTTGGACTAATATTTTATTAGTATGTTGGATTGGATGAATGGAAATTAACCTATAACATTAAAAAATGCATGGAAATGAACTTTGTTAGTTATTTTTTATCATGAATGACTCCCAAAAAGCTTCTAGAATGTGGTTGATCGTAATAATAAGGGTAAGCGTGGATGATTTTTTTATTATTAGTATTGGATGAATGAAAAAATTTGACTTTGTTTATAATATAAGTGTCTCGAAATAAGCTTCTAGACTGTCGGTGGACCTGTGGTTGTTAGTAATTACTAGTGACTAATAAGCATGTAATCAATATTTTATTAGTGAATGAATCAAATTTACCTTTGGTAGTTATTTTATAATGAGTGTCTCTCGCAATAATTAACGTTTATTATATGGTGATTTCTATCAATTGTGTAGTTAAAGGTGGGGACTACTGCTTTGGTTGGGGAACTTGGTGGGGGAGTCATGTTTTGTGTGTACTCCAAGTTCCACAAACTCTATAACTCTTCTTTGCTTCTTTCCCTTTTTAATATATATGCATTAGTAACCAATTATTTTTCTATTGCTACCATCTACTAATATTTTAGTTTTCTTGCAGTCTATTTTCTAAAGCATCCACTTAGTAATAATAATAATAATAATAATAATAATAATAATAATAATAATAATAATAAAAGAAGAAGAAGAAGGAAACAGTGAAAATTTCTTTATCATCATAAAAAGCACCACCACCAAAAATAACCACAGGTCCACAAGCAACCAGTGCCAAAACATAATAAATCTTTGTTGCTTCTTTTTGTTTGTCAAATACATATAGTTTATTGTATATATGCAGGATATTTTGTTTTGGCTCTATAGCAAGTAGCAACTCTGTTTATTATTTCTCTAGCTGATCACACTATATATATTTTGCTCGAAATCATCGATTGGAGCCACGGTACGATTATAGAAAACTAATCATCAATCTAGATTATAATACAAGACGAGTATTGGAAAAATAATTAATTAAAAACAGCAACGTAGATGAGCAAACTGTAATGACAATGCGTATAATAGAGCGACAAGTCGGTATGAAGCGACCTGGCGGCCATGTGCTTAACTGAAAAGTACTTCTCAACTTCTTTTAAAATGATTCTGCAGAAACCTATAATTAATTAGAAAGGACAGCATAATTAGAAGAGAGGATAGCATAATTTTTTCTTTATGAGGAATTGGGCTAATTGCTAATGAGCCTAATTATATTGGGTACATACCATTGCTTACGGCCCACAAACCTACTCATAGGCCCAGAGATCTCTCAACTCTTTTAATGATTTTTAGATGTCTTTTATCTTTTGGGATAATTGCAGAAAGAAAAAACAATCAATCTACAAAAACTCATGTATTAATTATTTAAAATAAAACGTATTTGATAATGTTGTTATCACTGAATTGATGAGAACAAATAGGTTAATAAGAGTAAATCGGTTGACCCTTCTAAATTAAATGGGGGGGGGGGGGGGGGGGGGGGGGGTTGTTGTATCTCCACTTCTTCACATATCTTTTTAGTAGTTTTTTTTTTCTTTCTTTCCTTTGTGTGTTTAAACAACTTAAATTGTGTGGAAATCAAATATGAAGAGAAAATTGTGTGTGTTTTTTTCGGGGACCTCTATCAACTATATTGACACCGTTATTTTGTTATGATCCCATAATTTTAAAAAAAAAAAATCCAAACTCAAAATAATCCTAATACTCATAGACTATATAATATGATTTTGATATTTTAAGGTTTATAGCATAAAAGTTAGTGGTTGAAACTCGGTGATGACCAATCTCGACTTAAGGTGAGAAAGAATAATCAACTCCATGGACCAAAATATCACAAATTGGTCCGAAATAGAGAGATACAATGCAATATTTTTTGTTCTCTTTTGTAACTTTCTATTTTCAATGTTGATCAAAATATCCTTGTGTGTTTGTGACTATACAATATTTTTATAAATATGATTGAAAACTCCAAATTATGAAATAGTGACTTTGTTTCATAAATTCGAAACCTAAAGTACCAAACTAAAAAGACTCTATAGGACAAAGAGAGGAGGCTATATCTCTTGAGAACTGTCGTAAATGGGCAAAACGGCGCCGTTATACTTGTCTTCTTCAACGTATTAAGAAAAAAGACAAAAGAAAAGGAGTTTTTGATGTTGAAACTAATTTATGATTGAAAGAAAGAAAAAATTCAACCAAGAACGAAACTTCCTCGCGCTCGCGCTCTCTACTGACAATCTGAGATCTACAGATTCTTCTTCTTCTATTTCCAGATCACAAATCTCGTCTACGAGCTTTTCTATTATTTGATATTATCAATCAAGCGGGTGCATCATACAATACATATACTCTGCGTTGTCTCCACCAGATTCACACCAACAAAGAAGTAGTAGAAACCTCAAAGTCGTTTTTTTTTTTTTTTTTTTTTTTTTTTAGTTTCCTATTTGAGTTATGCTCGATTTGGTTTCTGCAACTTGTTTGATTCGTCTTCTTCTTCTCTGACTCTTCGTTGACTGCAAAGGTAATAAAGTTGCCGTCTTTCTTTCTTTTCTTTCTCTAACCAAGTCTACGATTTCTTTTGGATTCATGTAGATTAGGGTTTAGCGATTTTAATCGAAAGACTAAGTTTTGACTCCTTCATCTTGCTGTGTATTGTAGCGATTTGTTTAGCTACTTTTTGTTTTTTGGATTCGCTCTTTTCTCTTTTTTTCCAAAAATACTTGAGTGGCTAATGTAGTTGTTTCTTTATGAATGTTTCCCTAATGCTAAGTAACACAAGTGGTTATGACTTAGATCTCATTCAAGAAGTTTCCCTGTATCCAGGTTGCAGCAGAACCGGACGCTGTAGTTCGGTCCATGTGTTGGTAGCACTCTGGTATGAGTTGTTGTAAAGTGCCCGTTCTTATCGAAGCACAAGTTGAAGTAAGTTAGTTCTCAGCAACTCAATCTTTGATTTCTAAATAGTCATACCTTTCGATCAGATATTGTCTTTAGTTCCTAGGCTTGTTTTGGGGTTAATGAAAAAGATGTTTGTTACTGCAACAGATGGGGTCGGTTAATGAACTTGAGCACAAAAGCCCATTTAGACAAGAAGACGATGCAGCACAAACTAAAGAAGCTTCTTTAATGGAGCAAGGATCACTTTCTACTAGTTTCCCCCAACACACGCTTAAATCCCCAAAGAACAGCGTGCTTAATAGCATCAAGATCGTTATTTTTTGTAACAAACTCAATCTATTATTACCTTTCGGTCCTCTAGCCATATTGGTACACTACATGATAGATAGTAAGGTAAACTATTTACTAATACTTGTAGTTTCATTTCATGTCTAAGAGCTGAATCTCAAGAATTGATTCTTGCTGTGATTCAGGGGTGGGTGTTTTTGCTGACCTTAGTAGGCATTACACCATTGGCTGAACGTCTAGGATATGCCACAGAGTAAGCCCCGCTAACACTTGTAGCAACTTAGCTTACCTTATCATCTTTCTGTTTGGGAGACTTATGTGTAAGTATTTTGCCTCTTTGAAACAGGCAACTGGCTTGTTACACGGGTCCAACTGGTATGACTTTGTTCTTCTAAAACCGGCAATTCTTTTTCTTTTTCCTTTTGTTGTTTTGCGATAATTTTTAAACGTGTTATACATATTTCACAGTTGGAGGCCTCCTAAATGCTACATTCGGGAATGTGACAGAGCTGATCATATCGATTTTCGCTTTGAAAAATGGAATGATACGTGTTGTTCAGCTGACGTTACTAGGCTCGATTCTGTCTAACATGTTGCTTGTACTTGGCTGCGCCTTCTTTTGTGGTGGGCTAGTCTTTTACCAAAAAGACCAAGTCTTTGACAAGGTAGGAATCCTTATCCGCTTCATGATATTCTCCTTTTCTTGGTATTCTTGACCTTGTTTCTGATCCCTTTTCTTTTGCAATCCAGGGAACTGCGACTGTGAATTCAGGATTGCTTTTGATGGCTGTCATGGGGATACTCTTCCCTGCTGTTCTTCACTACACGCATAGTGAGGTTCACGCCGGATCATCGGAGCTAGCTCTGTCAAGGTTCAGCAGTTGCATAATGCTTATAGCTTATGCTGCTTACCTCTTCTTTCAGTTAAAGAGCCAGTCTAATTCTTATAGTCCTCTTGATGAGGTTTGTTGTGTGCCACCAGTAGTTGCCTCCTTTATTCATTTTTTTTTTTTTTTTTTTTTTTGAACAAATTTTGCCTCCTTTATTCAAACATAAATATATCGTAAATAAACCAACAGACCTAAAACTAGTTGGTTTGTGTAGTTCTGTTCAACCTTGACTTACCTTCTTGTTTAAATGCTGCAAACTCTAGGAAACAAATCAGAACGAAGAGACTTCTGCCGAAGATGAAGATCCTGAGATCTCCAAGTGGGAAGCTATCATTTGGCTCTCAATCTTGACTGCTTGGGTCTCTCTTCTTTCTGGCTATCTTGTTGATGCCATAGAGGTAACACACGATCATGTTTCTGCATTTTATCATATGAGAAATAAAGATCTCATTAATTTACTAATTAACATATAGTTAACTTAGCCTTCATTCGTTGGTCATAGTCCACTGCTAGATATTACTTTTTGCAGTATTTTGCATGAATATCACCACAATATCATGATATGAATGCACCGTTTTTTCAGGGTGCCTCGGTCTCGTGGAACATACCAATTTCTTTTATCAGTGTCATTCTGCTTCCTATAGTCGGGAATGCAGCTGAGCATGCAGGCGCCATCATGTTTGCTATGAAAGACAAGCTGGTAGGCATTCTTGAGCTGTAACACCTTTAGGCTCTTCATTCCAAACTAGTTTTTTTCCTTGAGACACAGCTTAACATTTTCTTTCTTCTACAGGATCTGTCGTTGGGAGTGGCTATTGGGTCCTCGATCCAGATTTCCATGTTTGCGGTATGCACCTTTAATACATTACAAGAACAGTAATTATATCATATTTGGACAACAAAGTTCTGTTCAATAATCTCTGTTGCTACTTGATTAGGTCCCATTCTGCGTGGTGATTGGATGGATGATGGGTCAACAGATGGACCTTAACTTCCAGCTTTTTGAGACGGCGATGCTGTTCATCACCGTTATAGTAGTAGCATTTTTCCTCCAGGTGGATAAAAATTCTAAAGGCTATATCATGGTTAATAGATAGAGCAACGAAATTCCAAAACTTATAACTGATGATCTCTGTTATGGACACAGGAAGGGACATCGAATTACTTTAAAGGATTGATGCTCATTCTTTGTTATTTGATAGTAGCTGCCAGTTTCTTTGTACACGAAGATCCTCCTCAAGGTTAGTTCACTTGAATACCATATACTGAGTTTCTTTGCAATTTCTCCGGGTATAATGGCTTGTTCTTGCTCCATGATATGGGGATGACTAGAGAATTTGCTAGAGAGTTTTGTGTCTTCCTTGCATTCAAGAAGGGCATTCTTCATTGCAATTTTCATGTCTCTGTTGTGTTGTTTTGGTTAGATGGTATATAAATCCGAGGAAGAGTCTGGCGTGAAGCATAAAGGGTCTTAATTAAAAGCTGATGATCTCAGTAACACGAAGTGTTGGGGAGAGAGATTTGAAGATGTAAATCTGATTCTAAAGTGGTTTCCACAAACTCGAATCTTGTTAAACATGTTGCTTTACTTGTTCGTGCAAAAATATTGTTCGAACAAGTGAAGCTTATATATTCCTTTTTGGCTTTCCCTCCCCCCACAAAAATCAACATTCTTATTAGTGACTTAGAAGGTTGCAAATTTTGTTCAAGTTACAATGATATTATGAAAGATTGAAGATTTGTTCTTGTGCTAAACAATAGCATTTTGACTTGAAATGATGATACTCAGAGAAGTAGTGTGCAAGGGACGACCGGATTTTTCATATAATTAAATTAGACAAAGTTGGCAGCGTTGTTAAAGTTAAGGAAACATGCTATTTTTATTTAGATTTATGGATGGATGTAAGGTTAAATTTTTTAATTTTTAGGGTTGTTTGAAAGAATCTTGAGTGATTCAGATGAACATCAAACAGGAGCAACTAAGGCTAGGCACCATGGCGGAAGAAGCTGGTTCAGTTTGATTTACTGAGACCAGAAAACACGACTACGTATACGTACACAGCAACATATACAGGTCTCAGTATCTGTTTTCCACATGAATGCAACTTTCTTTATGTGAGAATTGAATCCTGGACTTACCAAATAAATTGTATCCACATGAATGCAAAGCCCAGATTAATTGTTCTATTTTTTATAGATACAATTTAAGCTAATTTTTATAATTCTCTCGCATATAAGACACAAAATGATTTAATGATTTAACAAAATTTAGCGGGAACAAAAAAACGGTAAACAACACAAAAATAGTCATAAATGGTAATGAAAAAAACAGTATAAAAAGCTATGTTGCATGGAAACTCTTTTCGAGGTCCGTTTCCCGTTTCCGAAACGTTTCGGAAACTAAAACTCGTGGAAACTCGGAAACAAGGCACCTAAACAAAATTTCTAGAAATTTCTGTTTGGAAACATGATGGAAACTCCATTTCCGTTTTGGAAACACGACGAAAACTTCTTTTTTAATTTGAAACTTAATAAATAAATATTTTAAAAATATAAAACTTCATTATAGATATAAATATATAATATTATTAGTGTTTTAATTCAATTATTTAATATTTATATTTAAAGTTTTATTGTTTGAAGCTTTTTGATATGGTTTTTATGTTTGGTGTTTTATTATATATATATAGATATAGATATAAATATATATAATCTATATATATATGTATATGTATTTCCAAAACGTTTCCATTTCCTAATTTTTGAAAAAAACAGCGTATCCGTTTCCGTTTCCATGCAATCTAGATAAAAAGATCAAAAATAGCATTTTTTTTTGTTATTAATAATTGTTATACGTAAATTGTTTAGTAGGTTACCAATTATTTATTGGCAAAGTTGATCGGAAATAATTGCTGGCTGTCTATTCTTGATCTAAAATTAAAAATGAGGTAAAAGATGTTTCGGAAGAAGACCGAAACGTATGTTTTATTAAAAAAAATCCAGCCCCACGCGCTGCAGGTCCTGTTAATTTTCCATTTATGCGAAAAATCCCCAAATCGGAGGGTTATATAGTCCACGCATTCTAGTCTCACGCGCTCAACGCGCCTTTGGTGCATGTGGTTTTGTTTTTTTCCATCCTTGCACGCGCGTATCGTTCAAAAACAAAGTATAACTCTTATAACTTCAAAGCAGTTGCGATGCCACAATGATGATTATGTCACCCATATATGTGCTTTAAAACTCTTGTCTAGTTTTCGTTTATTGTTATAATCTATTGGGCACAAAACTAAAAATCAATAAAAGGTGGAGTTACAGAGATGTGGTTCCTTAAACAAGAGTAGTATTACTGTCTTTGTGACGAAACTCACTCTATTCCCCGACACAAATCAAGCAAAGTACGAAGAAGAGGAAGATGTATCGGCCAATATCTGCAATTGTATGGAGACAAAATATCACATTATTTCATCACCAGGAATAAACTAATACTACTGTATATTTTAGTATTTATCACATTTCTGATTTCTCAACAGCTATAAATCAAGGAAAATAATGTAAACTCAAACTCATTACCTCAAGCTGATCTTCAGTGAAAGAGTCTTTCTGGATGTTCCATGTGTCCGCATGGGTTCGCCGGAACTCAGCCACTGCTTTTGTCACAGTCGATTTTATAGGTGTAGGTTCACCCGCGAAACGAGCCAGTAATGTCACATGATCAGGCAACCAGCTGAAATCATTTACAAAATCTTAAGATTAGTTAAAAAGACGTTCAAGTTCAAGCTTAAGCTCTGCGCCACACACTTTAGAAGTATAGATGTTACCTGGGCATGTCATAAGGAACAGACAAAACTGAAGCTACCAAACCAAGAACTGCTCCATGCACCTCCGCAATAGACTTGGCTGAACTTGATTTCCTGAAACAACCCGATACGACTCAAAGGTCATTTTAAAACAAAATGAAAGAAAAGATATGCAAATCACAGCTTATTTTTTTTGTTAATTGCGTTTTCACATTGGGCGACAAAAGTTAACACAAAAATGCTTAAAAGGGAAGGAAAGGTTAGTTAAACCTCCGGTTCCTTCTCTTTTGGAATGAGTTTGCCTCTGCATAGGATCTATCACGAAAATCTGCAGCAAAGTCTTCATCTCCTCCTTTCATGAGGCCTGCTAGAACTGCTGCAGCATGTTCTCGTACCTGAAGATCAGATAAAATCAATGAGTTAAAAAAACTACGCACTTGATCTTACCATATGCAATTAATCACAAGGTTGAATCATTCAAAACAACGCTAATGGACAACAACATAATTCTGATGAGGAGAAAAAAAGAAGCTAGGAACTTGCCTCTACTTGGCTGTCAACAAGGAGCTTTTCCACGGTTTTCCAGATTTTCTGTTTCTCTTCATTAGTGAGGATGAAAGTATGCCTAGTAGAAAAGGTTATATAATAAAAATCTTTATTAGTAAAAAGCGTATTTGCTTGTCACTTTGCTACATGTAACATATATATAATCAACAGATAATACCTGTACATAAAAGTTCGCAGATATGTCAGGGTTGAAGATCTTATACGCCAGTTAGAGTCATCAGCAGAAGAAAGAATGACTCCAATAACTTTCTGTAGATGAGAGTCTGGGAAAAGTCTCCACTTTAGCAGCTCAAAGGTTGCTTTAGCCAATGTTGACAGATCTTTATGTGATGTTTCCTTCAATAGATGGAAATAAATCTTCCATGATTCCCAGTCATGGAAAAGCGATTGAGATGAAAGAAAGCTAAAAAAATATAATGGTTATACCTGTAAGGATATCACTGGATAGAGGAATCCTGCAATTACATCGAGCAGATACGAAGCCCTCCCCGATTTAAAAGATGAGATAATGAAATGGAAGAGCTAAAGAGAGGATAAAAAGAATAAATATTAGTATCAAATGTCTCTCAAGTACGGGGTCGAAAAAAATTTGAGACAGCCAGTACCGTCTCCATCCATTTAACATCATCTAGAGAATCGCCGTTAGATTGAGCACTTTCCATATCTACATCTGCTGAAGTGTCTAAGCTGTCTGATATGCTAGCTTGTTGAATGTTTGTAACAGCTTCAGATGCTCGTGCACTAATCAGCTTGAACCAATTTTCCTCCTTAAGTCGGCTATCAACATTTGTTCTCCCTTCTTCAGATGGATATTCTTGTTGATATGACATCCGCAGCCGAATGTTAGAGCATAATACTGAAAGAATTACACCGATAGCTTCCCTTATCTGTTCATTGTCACACAAAACAAACAGGTTTTCAGAATTTTACTTTGACACTCATATTTTAGCTTGTCAAAAGACACTCAAATGCATAATTTTTCATGAAAACAAAATGGACAGAGATGTCGAGTACAATAGATGAGTGTGAGACATCTTACTTGTGCCGAGGAATGGGACATATTACAGATCAACTCATCAAGAAGTACGATATGCAGCTTCACTTCTGATATGGGCATCTTTGGTGGAGATAGTTCTATCAGAGCAGCTGAAAGAAAAGCATACCGTTTTGCAACAACAGTGGTGGTCGCACTTGGTGGTAATGGTGCCACTATACAATCCAAAATTTGTTGTCTCATGACAGGAATTTTGGTTCCTTGTTTCCCTTTCCCTGTGACAGCATAACGTATGCATGCAGCCCACTCTAGTATGGATTCTACTGATTGGCCAAGAATAACATTCTGCAACTGAACCATTATCCAGCTATCCCACTCACTAAGAAGACCATTAACATCAGAGTGCAGTACACCTGCTAATGCTTCAGCAGCAACGCACTGTTTTGGTCTCTCCTTGGCATTACAAAACTCCTCTAAGGGACTTTTTAGTGCCATCAACACAGACACTCCACATTCTTGCGCTAATCGCTTGAAGATACGAGCAAAACTTGGGTCGAATATATCACTTCCTAACAAAGATATCCAACTAGGAGTTCTTGGCCATGAAGCCGAAAATTCGAAAAAGAAACGAGTGATTGACTTGTCAGCCATGCTCTGGAAGGATGAACTTCCGTGATTTCTAGAGGAACTATCAGTGTCAGTAATATGGATATGCGAAAGACTTTCAAAAGTCTCCCTGAAGAATCCTTCTTCTTGAAAAATTTGGCTCAATGCTAAATCAAGGGATGAGTTGGCATTTTCTTGTGAAGACACAGAAGGTTGATCCTTGCCTTGCATCTTCTGCGGTGACTCTTTAAGTAGCGTGTTTAAAGCTGAAATTGCTAGTATTCTTGTCTGAGGAAGTTGACTTTTCAAGTTTCTGAGGAAGTGGCCTGTAAAATACCACCATAATCTTAGTTAGGAAGGAGAAACTCAAATAATATGAAGAAAAAGCCTTTCAATATATTCCACCAACTAAAATCTGTACCAGCAGTTTCATCAAGAATTTTGAAGGAGAAGCTTGGGTCAATCCTAGAGGACATAGCTAGCAGAAGGAGCACTCTGTTAGCCATCAAGTTGTACCTGGAATAAGTAAAAAAAACATAATGTCTCCACACCTTCCAAATTATGAACTGAGAGTTGGGGAGCTAAAAGTCTAACTATGTCTACATAAATGCTTTTCCAATGGAAATAATAGGTTAATGGTAGGATAGATATACCGCCAATGCAAGCTAGAAGAATCAAAACTCATGGAGCCGATCTGAGATACAAGATCTCCGGAAGTAGACCCGTCAACACGGCTTTCCAATGAGCGAAGTATATTTCTAGACAGCCCCGGAAAGTGAATGTTATATTTGACAAAAAGCTGCAAGCATAAAAAAAATTAGCCAGGAACTGAAGGAAAAAGAAGGCCTTCACCCTAATAACAAAGACTGGACCTTTACCTCAATGATTGCTTTTTGGGATTTCATAGATTCATGATGAGAACTACAGAAGATTAAAAACAAAGTTTAATATCAATTTTACACGCATATATGTTCTTAGCAAGAAATATATGTTATTTATCTTAGAAACGTAAAAAGGTTACCTTGAAAGAACACCAAGAAGAAAAGAGGAAAATGATTTTGGATCCTGGAGTAGCAGAACAAACATTAGTTTTTGCATTCGAAATAGAGCAAGGAACAACTAACACTAAATGACTACCGTCGTCAAATGCTTGAGAACACTTTGTGAAGAGAGAATGGCACAAGAACCAAGGACTACATGCTCTGGTACATCCGGATTTCGCAAGTTCTCTGTAAGGGACAGAATACACTTTGAAAGCAAGGGGGGCCATCTCTTTAACAGTTTCAGCAAAGACTTTCCAGCAAGCCTGAATAACACCAGAGTTTAAAGCAAAGCCAGGTCATTAATGTATTGAAAGAAGGGTAAAAGCCCGGAAGAGAATTTTACAGACAACATTTTAGGAGATGTTAAGTCCTTTCCAAAACTTAAGACATTTAACCATTGACATGCATATTTTAACCACAGATGGACACAAAAGTACTCACACGCGAACAGTCTCATAGTTGTGCAGACACAGGGTCAAAAGATCATCAACCATAAGTGTCAAGGGTTCCGGTGGAGAGAAGTTCGCATCTGTACGAAACAGATGATAGGACGATTGTGATGACCTCCATGTGTTGTGCATGTACGCCTTGTCAATGAGTGCCCATCTAGGCCTGGAAGACAAGAAGATTTGCAAGAAATTAAAATCAAGACGTGTATGTATTTAATTTAAACAAAAGAGAGAATTACCTTCTCTTGCCCTTAGAATGAAACTCTGTAATAAAGTTCGCTGGAGGCTCTACAATCGCAGTAGATTCCAGTTTCCAAGCCTGCCTGTGATTTGACCATTCATCATACTCCAAACTGCCTGCAAACATTCAAAAGACAAGTGTTACGGAGAGAAAACATGCGGCTAGTCAACAGAAAGAAAGCAAGCCAGAAGCTTTCTGCAGTACCATAATTTCCTAGAGCATCCATTATGCGGATTATTAATATCAGTAAGATGCTGTCATCTGACTTTTTCTCTAACAAGTATCTGCAAACATCATATAACAAAACCATCAAAAAATAATATTTTTAGTAGTAGCATATGCGTTTTAAAGAGAAGTAAGCAGAGCAGCTATTGAACAAACATTACTTGCAGGCTGCATGAATAATTTCAGCAGTTTTTTCTCGTATTTCAGCACTGCCAACACATGAACCTGATGCTCCAGCAATAAAGAACGGCGGATCTTCATCCATATCATGTCTAGGTGATGGCCTGAAATCAGGTAGGCAAGACAAAACACCTTGCAATGTCGAATCTATACGCAAAAGAGTCACTTTAAGGTGTATTTTCTCGTCTCCTGCACCACAAATATCATCAATGAGGCAAGCACATGTAAAATATTTGGAGCAAACAAGTATGAATACGGCGCGTAATATCACCCATGCAATATAGAAATGTCAGCCTTTAGCTTTAACATGAAACATGCAAACCACACTCGTATACGATTGATAAATATGTATATATCCTTGAAGTAAGACTGAAACACACAAACCAATGACCGAAATTACCTGCATCAGAGTGGATGTTCGATTGGCAAATACTCACAAGATCATCTAATGCTGACTGAAGATGGAGGTATAAGAGCTCATTGGCAAACTGAGTTTCCTCTTTGGTGGGAACATGCCACCTGGAGTGTGCCACCTGCTCATCCTTAGAAGAAGCTTTGGTGCTGATCCATTCCTCCAAAGCAGGAGCAGCTGGGTGACGAGACAAACATCTAACAAGAGCAGAAAGTTATTGTTTTATGTAACGAGACAAAAAAAAAACACACCAAGATATTGCTAAATATTTGTTGAGATATTACGCACTTGTACTGGTCAATAGGATAGTAAAGAATCAAACTTCCGAGGAGAGATCGAAGAAGATGATCCCCAGCTCCATTAACCTTTTCATAAGGCAACCATCACATTATCAAACAAGCCAGATAAACATACATGCTAAAAAATGGTATACAAAAGACAAGCGTACACATCACTAAAAAATGGTATACAAAAAGAAAAATCTGAGTCCATAAATATCATTTCAGGAAAAATTTATACCTTCCAAGATGAGGAATTAAATGCGGAAGATATAGCTTCGATCAAATGACCTTTGTACCGAAGAAGTGAGCTGCCTCCATAAGTGATGGCAACTGACAATACTTTCAGCTGATAATCTATAGCTGCCTCAAGCGCTGGAGAAAGTGTTTGTTTGTCTTTCTGAAAAGGGGTGATACAAGCAACAAAAATATTTATTTACTTTGCAAACTGAAGAGAATGCATAAGCTTCAAACAAAAACTATTGGTAGCACCTTATTGACAACAAGGGTCTCTGCACTTCCTTTTCCTCCATACCCAGTGACAGGGATTTCTTTCAAAGAAGATATAACAGCAAGGAGCATTGGTTCAACAATTTGAGAAACTGCTTCTTCGGGGTTTGAATGAACACAGGCACAACAAAGCAGCCCAACCTCGGCGATTGCACCAGGAAGGATATTTGTCTGAACAAACTTTGATATCTTTTTCAAGGCCTGTTAGAGATTAACGCAAACAAGCACTTAAACTTCTCTTTCACCGAAAAGTATAAGGAGTTTCTATAGTAACAGAGACAAACCAACCTGGCTATATAGAGATCCAGATAGTCTTCCAAGTAGGATTTCAAGCATGCAATAGTAATAAGGACCATCCTCAACTAAAAACGTTCCTGATGTTGCCGATGAACTTAGGCCTTCATTTCTACAGCATCAGAAAATCTTAACATAATTAATAATAGATGAGAGGGAAATCAAATGTTATATAACAAAGAAGAAGAGACCACAATTATGAAGCAGGGTTGTAATAAACCCTGACTGCTATACATTACTAACATAACACTGCTGGGTTCCAAATGCTGTAACAAAGCGATCAAACGACACAAAAATTCATCCAGCCACTCAGAGAAGGTAGCCATAGTCATGAATGATAAGTCATCAGAAGTATCGTCCAATACAGCCATCTGCAACATGCAAGGATAAAATCGGTTAAAGAAACAAGTATTTTGAACAGTGAATGTTTGAAATATTTCAAGGTTAAAGAGCTTACATTGGAAAATATGGAGCCAATCAGTTGCATAGTTGCCAAGGTTTTAGGGGGGTCATTGGCATCCATACCAAGCAATGCATTTGATAGAGAAATCCCTATAAGATCAAGGAACATCCTACCATCCACATCACCACCAAGATCTTGTGCTTCAGCAGTTGACATGGATGACTGCAGGATTGACCGGCCAGCAAATGCTACGGACATCATAGCAGTTTTCAACTGGTGGGTGGCAGTTGTCTGACTATACATAAACATTTGTTACGAAGTTAATTGATAGATGAGAACTGTCATTTTGCAAGAAATAGATATAGTAAAATAAGGATACAAAAGTCTGTAAGAGAACGAAGCGAACACAAACTACAAACCGTTTCCAAAGCCAAATGGAACCGAGACGCCACAAAAGGAAGGACCAAAGAGGGCTCCACATAAGACAACATGGATGTCGCTGCAGCAACTGTCTCGGAAAGATGTTCATTCTTGCTATATTGACCACGATCAATCAGCTTCAACACCACGTCAACAAAAGCTATCCTCTCCGGCTTTCCTAAACAGACTGCTGACAGACTATCTGGATCCCTGTAGGATTATGATCTAATCAAGAGACTGCCAATATGATTATATGCATTAAAAATGGTGATATTGTTGTATTCTTACTGCTGCTCACGCTGTAAACGCTTTTGGAATGCGATCACCAGGTGGAGCAAAAACCGTTCCAAGGAATAAGTCCAACGGCCACCATTAGACGGATGATAATATCTACATTTAAACAATAGAGAAACAGTAAGTAGAACAGTTGTAACTTTGCAGTTTACGAAATAAATAAACAAAAGAGCGTTATAGGTTTCAGTCAACAAACTGTTCTAAGAGGTTGACCAATTTCTTGAACTGCTCATGTGCCGAACTTCCAGGTTTCAGAAAGTATACCTGAAACAGAAGCCAGAAAATTCATCCCATTAAGATCTATTAGTCAGATACAGCAGAGAAATGCAGTAATATCAAAATGTACATTAACTTACAATAGATTGTGCAATTGATTTTGATGGAGTAGTAGTCCTATTAGAGAACAAGAATCTTGTGTTTCTGGGAACATCAACTGAAAAAGGATATGATCCACTTCCATTTGCAACAGGAACCTAAAACTGAATCAAATAAGAATCCGGTGTATGGAGGAAAAGGTAATACAGAATCTGGAAGATGACAGGAGGCAGGACAGAAGCATCTGAATCTCATTTAAATTTTGCCATCTATACGACTATACATGCCCAGCTGCTTTCAAGCATACCAATTTTCTATTTTCCAGTTCAGTTGTCCAGACATTCCGTGAGAGAAAAAATATATAGTTTTCCAAAATAAAACAGAAGCCAAGATTTTTTGACATTTTAGGTTGGAATTCTAAAGACTTAATAATCACTAGCAACACCAGGAAAACTTCACGCACCTCAAACATATTCAAGAATCTACTGAAAAGCATGGGAAAATAGGACTCCCAGTCGATAAAGCTGCAGTTTTTTATCACACGAGCTAGCACAGCAGTCCACTGACTATTCCAAAATTGACAATTTGGTATGGAATCCCAGAGCTCTAGACAGTTTTTTATCCATTTTCTACAAGGTCAGAAGAAGAAAAACAAAGTAATTCCTTCGTTAAAATGTGAAAAAACCAGAGATATCTCCGGTTACCAAAACAAGAATTTGTCCTTACTCAGAGAAGAAATCCTGATTTTCGGGGTTCGTAGGAAGAAACAATCCCACGAAGCCAGAGCCCTCAAACGAGGAATTATGCCAGGGGTTCTCCAAAAGAGACCTGAATGTGGGTAGAAGAAAAAGGTGAGCACACTATAGCATTTAATAGACTCTAATTACAGCCATAGTCTTAAATTGTCTAACTCAAATATCGTATTTTCTGTAATGATTCTACTGAAAAGCTTGAATTAATCATTTGCCCCTACTAGTGAAGGCACGAGGTATCCTAATAGTAAGTTTTTGATATGATGCTTTACGCTTGATTCACAGAGACTGACGCGCCATCATAGGGACGTGGTATACAGGAGTGAACTGGTGAGATATAAGACGGCCATAGTGAAAAGTTTTGTAACCTCATAATAGATCCACATATAATGAACACGATGATTCCTACAGTACTTTTCCCCCCTTCTCCCAACTCTTTGTCCAATGCAGCAATATAACAGAGTGGTTCCAACTTTCACATATAGGAATGCAAGATAGAACAGACAGGATCATGATAGTGTCGTAATAATGCTCTTTGACAATACTAGATACACTAACGCATTTGTAGAAGTAATAGCACTACCATGATGAATTTAAAGATCCCGTGCCAACAACTTACATGAATTCGGACCATATCTCCGATGCAGCCCCTTGTGGAAAAAATCTCCTACAGGAACGAATGAGAGAAGTAACAGCCGTAAAGTGTCGTTGTCTCAATCTCCAACCTTCAGGACCCGGGCTCCTACAGATGATACAAATTTGAAAACATTAAAGATGAAACAAAACCAAGACATCAAAAACGGAGATAGAAAATTAATTCCCTTCATGAGTATCTAGGAAAAAAGGACCCATAAACTATGCCTGCCAGAAAATCAAAGAGGACAAACCTGCTGAAATGTGCATGAATCAAGGTATCATACAAGGGCCTCCACGGAACTTTCAAAGACAGCTTCTTACGATACTTGTTGATCAGTCTGACTAAAACATTACCCCATCTAACCTATTGTACCAGAAACAATCACTCAAACGGTAAGCATAATATAGTGGAAAAAGCAAAAGGGTATATGAGGAAACGGGTAGGTAACTGTTGAGTTTATTCTGGTATTAGTTTTCGAACCTGTGCATACAACTTATTCTCAGATGAATGAAAAATTTGTAAGCCAATTTCCACGAGGTCAGTAACATCTTCCACGGACAATTCACTTTTCGCTCTAACAAAGCTGCAAAATGTATTAAGAAAACGCCATCAGACAATAGCCAAGTACAGCATCATAAGAACCAAGTATGCCTAACTTACAAAGTGAAAAACATCATGATGCAAGTTACTACACAATCAATCCCAGCCACATAGTCACATAGAGATAAGCAGAAATTAACTGGAATCAGTCAGTCAAATGATTTCAGACGACTAGAGCGCATGAATTTAGTAAACATCAAGCAGATTTACACATAATACACTGTTCATTTAACTCAGTCTTACGCGTGTATTGCGAACACCTAAAACCCCTGCGAATAAATTTCGATATACTGGCTCGATTGTAAACTGAGCTAATCGTCTCTTAAATTCATCATCTACATCTTCAAATCGCAACAAGAAGCAAGCAATTCGAACGAAATTAAAAAAGAAAATTGAACGAGGGTTTTTTGCAATCAAACCGCGAAATCGAGGACTCACAGTTCAATAACGGAGATCCATTTAAGAGTGGCGTAAACAGACTCAGGATCATCAGGTCGGTGCAACTCCTTGACGCTACGCACGACACGAGCGAAGGACTCTTTCTCCTTCTTCGTCTCCTCCGCTACAGGCGGCGGTAACCATTCATTGTACAGATGCATCTCTTCTTCTCAGTCTCTCCCGTCTTCAATTTTTCTCTGCAGATTTGATTTGATGTACTTCTCTTCTCTCTCGGACTCTGAATTTTATAGCTGCGTTTGCTTTTCTCAGTTTTTTTCTTTTCTTGTTTTCTTTCCAAGCAAGAAAAATCATATCCAAGGAAAAGGACAATTAACACAACACACACACAATATAATAGAAAATGAAAATACGGTGAAACAAATTAATTAATTAATTATCGTATTGACTTTACCGTTGACTAGCTACCGGCAACAGGTGCTGCAGGTATGTATTACCTACCAATTTACTCAAACCGACTAATATTATTTCAAATTGGGCCCGTAAGTTTTAGCTATAATTTTATTTACTCGCATAGGTTTTGATTTTTTTGACTTGTGCCCTACTAGTTACGTATGTACAACATTTTGTTCATTAACAACATCAATGGTCCTCTATTTTTACTTGTATAATAGAGGTGAGTTTAGGCCTAAAGTTTTACTTGAATGATCCTCTATTTTCACCTTTAAAATAGATATTACTATTTTTTTTCCTCTATTTATAGAGGAATCTTATTTTTTTTTTACAAAAGTTCCTCTATAAATAGAAGAAAAAATAGCAATCTCTATTTTAGAGGTGAGAATAGAGGACCATTGGAGTAAAACTCACCTCTATTATAGAGAAGAAAATAGGAAAAACCATTGGAGATGGTCTAAGTTGGAACGCATTATTGTTCGGTGCCCACACAAGTAATTCTCTCCGGCCAATAAATTGTGAATTAAATTCTGACCGTGCTATGGTGACACATACGCATAGATGGATATTTTGTTGTCAACAGGTGGAATTATATGCAGCTATTGGTCTTCGAAATTTTATACATTGCATGTTTGTTGACGACATTCACATTGCAGATTTTTATTTTCTTTTTTTCGTTAGGTCAGGGCTGTGATAACTGATAAGATTCCACGTTCTAAATAACTGACTAAAAAGTTATTAAATGATAAATTATTACTAAGATACTCCCAGTTGAAGTATATGGAAAAACAGGAATATTTTCTTTTTTGAAGGAAAATGTTTTTCACCTATCCAATCAGTGCAAAAAATCCGCGATGATGTGGAGGAATGGAATGTGGCTCAGAAAATGGATTCCAATGGAGAAGATAGGAGGGAGGAAGAATCGACTGGAGCAGAAGGGGAGGCCGAAAGACGAAACCTGTTACCGCAGGTTGTAACCAATGATGTGAGGTGGGAGTGTCCACCAACCAATTGGGTTAAATGCAATGTGGGGATCTCTTGGTCAAAAAGAAACCAACTTTCAGGAGGGTCCTGGGTATTGAGGAATAATGAAGGTACGGTTATTTTGCATAGCCGTAGGGCTTTCTCGAATGTGCCAAACAGAGATCAAGCAAGCTTTCTAGCTACACGATGGGCTGTTGAAAGTTTGGCGAGTCATAGATGTGTGAAGGTGATTATAGCGATGGAAGATGTCCAGCTTGTTAAATGTGTTCTGAGACCGATTGCGTGGCCTTCCTTTGCGTATGAAACAGGGGAATTGTTAAAGTGTCTAAGGTTTTTTTATCAGTGGTCACTGGTAGTAGAAAACCCAAAAGCTAATAGAGGAGCTTCTCTCATTGCTCATAGTATAACAAGTGATTGTCGCCTACAATCCTATGTGGCATCTGGGTATCTGACTTAGCTAAAGAGAGTGTTTGAGGATGAGAGACTCTGATCCTCTTTTTAGTGTTTTGATGGTTTTTAATGTACTGTCTAAATGGGTTTTGTGTTAACCATTTTTTGGATAGGCCAGATCTATTTGATGGTGAGTTTGGCTAAGGTAGGTTTAGGTTAATTATGGGGGGCTAGCAGGTATTTTTTTGGAAAGCTAGGTGGTAGACCCATGAAATCCTTGTAACAGTAGTATCTTTTCCTCAAAATCAATAGAAATCAGTTGAACAAAAAAAAAAAAAAAAAAATACTCCCAGTTGAAGTTTAATTTGTATTGGTATTGAATTGTACATTAGTTTAAGGGAAGTAAGCAAACAAAAAGGTCGTTATAGTATAGTGGTAAGTATTCCCGCCTGTCACGCGGGTGACCCGGTTCGATTCCCGGCAACGGCGATTTTAACTTTCTTTTGTCCCTTATATTTTGAAGATCTTCTAGATTTAATACTTTTAGTTTTGAATAGCAACTAAGTCGTTGTAGTATAGTGGTAAGTATTCCCGCCTGTCACGCGGGTGACCCGGGTTCGATCCCCGGCAACGGCGATTCTTTTTTCCTTTTTGAGTGCAACAGGCCGTTCTTTTGTGTGCCTGGAATAAAGACTTAATTAAAGGCCTATTTATAACTATACCAATAACTATTAAAGGCCCAAACAACAAACCAAATAGAAATATGCATTCATCAATTACGAAGATTTTTGGCTTTTTCCATTAGTAATTTGACTAATTTCTATGGTATATTAATAACTATTACTTGCGGAATATATCACATGATTTTTTTTTTTTTCTTCCTGATATGCTTTCACATCTAGCAAATAAAAGCACATGAGTCATGAGTGATATCAGGAAAGAAAGCACATATAGATTTTTAGAGCGAATTTTCCTTCAAATCCAACACAAAATGTGAATAGCCATTAGCCACTTACAAACTGGTACATAGCTTACAATGCCATAGAGCATGTAGTGATTCATTCATGCCTTTATGAGCTAGAGAAAGTTACCCGGTTATGTGAAAGAGCAAAACCTACTGCAACTTCCGTGAAGAAAGGGAAACCACCGATGATGGACTCTCTCCATAAATAACTATACGTGTGTTGAGTTTTTTTTTTTTTTTTTTTTAAATCCCCAGAAAACGAAGATGCATGATAAATAAAGCATTGTTCTTTTGTTGAAGTATATCTCAGGAGTCTCAAATTCATGAACCATATTGTCTTGTGCATTTGTTGAATCTCTAAACACAAGGTTAGGGTAATGAAGCAGCGTTTGATGGTGCAGAGTCTTCTTAAATGCTAATGTCAATTTGTGTGCAGAAATTAAAATCTTTTTTGTTAGGTGGTCAAGAGTCTCAATACTCGAATATAAGCATGCCCGGCCATATGATAAGAGTGATGAGAAATAAAGACTGAAAAATTTTTAGATAACCTCTCCTAATGATAAACATGTTTATCATATAGACTGAAGGTATATATATGATTTGATGTTTATATAGAGAGGTGAATGCTAAAACTAATTAACCTAGTTTCTTAATATGCAAAACCGAGTAATATTCAAAAATATATATAGAAGCATTTCATTAATATCTTCAAGATTTCATATACCATTTGTCTCATACATACAGAGAGGAAACATTCCAAACAGATGATGGTATACAATAGTGAAAGGGTTGGCCGTTCGCTTAAAGATCGGTAGTTCTCTCATATAAAAGATTATGTAAAATGCATACTTTTTCTCGAAGTTGCATCTGAATAAAAACGTTAAGCTGTATTCATATCATTATAGAGATAGAATGTGTGCCTCGAATTTGAAGTGTTATGAGAGTAAAAATATCGGATTTTTTGGATGGGACCATAAAACACGACGTCGTGATATTTTTTTGATATAATCAAGTACAGTAAGTGTCTGTGTTCCCAAGATAATGTTAAACAAAAAAATCTCATATAGAAGAGAAGAAAGACAAACCTGTCCTCATATACTCTAAACAAAAACTTTTCTTGTATCTCAGGGGTGAATATGTCTAAAATAAATGGCATATACAGTAATATAGAATTTTGTAGCTAGATTTAATTAATCCCAAACAATCATGTAGATATTATATACAATAAAAAAGAAATTAATCAAATCTGGTAAAGGGAAAAGAAAAAGAAAAAAACGGACCGTCTCTTTCCCACTCATGTAAGTTTGTTTAATTGGTTCTTCTTCTTCTGTGAAAGGGGAAAAGATAAAATTTGTTGCTGTTCCTATCTCTCTCTCTTCCCGTTTTCACTTTTTTTTTTTTTTTTTTTTTTCTTCTGTTCTCTGGCGGCCGATCCCGTCGCTCTACCTCTTCAGATATATATATTTTCACATGACTTCCAAAATTATCACTATATCTCAGGATTATTTGCTGAAATTTCTCGTATCTGGATCGAAAACAGAGATTTCATTTTCGTTCTGATTCCTACTAAAATCCTAGGGTTTGTTCCCCCTTTTGGATCTATATTTTTGTACTCCTTTTCTTCACTGCCTAATTTTGATGTTGTGATTGTTAGGGTTTCTGAATTAATTGAGTTTTCTCCCTTTTTTTTTTCCAGTTTCTTCCGCTTTGGTTTATATATAGGTTAACCCCTTTTTTTGTCCCTCAATTATGTATGTCTAATCATTTGAATTGAATTAGCCTAGTGAGAGTTGCATGTTTTAATGTTATGCTCTGTTTGTTTTTTTTTTTTTTTTTTTTGTTAATGTGTATTATTTGAGTAATATGGTGGATTTAGTAAGGAATTTAGTGTTTCTTAATACTGTATGGTGGATTTACTTATATGGTTGTGTTTGTTTATGCAGGTGCCTATAATTTAGTTACCAAAACAATAAAAAATGTCCAATTATCAAGGAGATGATGCTGAGTACATGGAAGACGTAGATGATGAGATGGAAGATGTTGAAGATGATATGGATGAGGAGTTTCGTGGCGATGATCTTGGTGCCTCAGATTCTGATGTTGATGAAGTTGAGTCTGTAAGTATATATATATGCCTGATCATCATGGCTTTGGCTTTCTATGCTACTTTATTAATAATTTCTTGTTCAGTTAGTTACCTACAGTATATATATGTTGTAATTTTGGTGTTATTTGGTTTCAGAATACTAAAGTTGCTGATACCTCGGCGGAGCAAGCTCGGAAAGGGAAAGATATCCAGGGGATTCCTTGGGACAGGCTTAGTATTTCTAGAGAGAAATACAGACAAACTAGATTAGAGCAGTATAAGAATTATGAAAATGTCCCTAACTCTGGGGAATCCTCTGAAAAGGTTAAGCGTTTATATTCTCTGATCCTCCATTGTTGTTAGTGTTCAGGTGGGCGCATTTACTTATTATTTGATTGTATGGATTTAGGTTTGCAAGGTCACACAGAAAGGGGGACTCTTTTATGACTTCTGGAGGAATTCAAGATCTATTAAATCTACTATACTTCATTTCCAGGTTTTTTTTATTTGTTTGAGAGTTTGCTAATTTGGACTAGTTGATAATATTTTTCTTTGTGATTTTGATTTAGATATTGTCTTTGGCATGGTTGAGGACATAACATTTGTCTACTACTAAACTCTCTACCTGATCATGAATTTTTACTGTGTCATAGTTGAGGAATCTGGTATGGGCAACTTCTAAGCACGACGTTTATCTTATGTCGAATTTTCTGGTTACACATTATTCTTCTCTGACGTCCGGAAAGAATGAAGTTCTCAATGTCCGTGGTCATGTTGCACCATCTGAGGTTAGTTTTTGCCAGAATGTAGAAAGTTATACTAAAATGTAACTATATGGGGTCATGAACTGTTTTTTGCTGCATTTAGAAACATCCTGGAAGTTTGCTGGAAGGATTTACGCAGACTCAAGTAAGTACACTTGCAGTGAAAGATGACTTTCTAGTTGCTGGTGGGTTTCAAGGAGAACTTATTTGCAAGGTAAGTATAGATTTATTTATTACGGATTTATCACATTAGCAACGTGCATTCTCATTAATAAGCCTCATCTGTTGCCATATTTGTTCAGCATCTTGATAGACCTGGTGTCAGCTTTTGCTCTCGTACGACTTACGATGATAATGCTATAACCAACGCTATTGAGATCTACAACAAACCCAGGTTTGTGCTTGTCTTTTGCTGAAAGGATCCACAGCAAGCTGTTAGAGCCACTGCTTCTATCTAACTTAGTTATGTTCTCTGATGGCAGTGGTGCACTTCATTTTACTGCCTCAAATAATGACTGCGGTGTTAGAGACTTTGACATGGAGAGATACCAGCTTGTTAAGCATTTTCGTTTTCCTTGGCCTGTGAATGTAAAGTCCTTGCTTCTTTCTTGGTTTTGGTTTGGATTTAGCATAACTCTTCATCTCTTAGACTTGCGGCAAATAGCATGAGTTACAGTTAGGCTTTTATAACCCCATTTATTATCCAGTTACAGTTAGGATTTTATTACCCCATTTATATACAATTTGCCAAATTCAAGTGATAAATATATATGTGTTTCGAATCATGTAACAAAAATGGTATTCTTGGTTTTGCTTTCGATTTAGTATAACTCTTGATCTCTAAGACTTGCGGCAAATAGCATGAGTTACAGTTAGGCTTTTATAACCCATTACCAAATTCCATAAATATATATGTGCTTCGAATCATTTAACAAAAATGGTATTCTTTTGATTTCAATTTGTTGGTACAGCACGCATCTTTGAGTCCTAATGGTAAATTACTGGCTATTGTTGGAGACAACCCAGAGGGCCTTATAGTAGACCCGAACACAGGAAAGGTACATATTTATGGTCCTGGATATAAAAATGGCTTGTCACCACGCATATGCTCTATAATGTCGAATCTTGGGAATTTCCTCTGCAGACGTTGGAAACACTATCAGGGCATGTGGACTTTTCCTTTGCCTCGGCATGGCATCCAGACGGAGTCACTTTCTCAACGGGAAACCAGGACAAGACTTGCCGTGTCTGGGACATCCGTAATCTATCTCAATCCGTTGCTGTCTTGAAGGGTAACCTGGGAGCAATCCGGTCAATCCGCTACACATCTGATGGAAAATACATGGCCATGGCTGAACCTGCTGATTTCGTACATGTCTATGATGTCTCAAACGGGTATGAAACAGAGCAGGAAATCGACTTCTTTGGGGAGATCTCTGGAATATCTTTTAGCCCTGACACAGAGGCGCTCTTTATTGGGGTATGGGACCGCACTTATGGTAGCCTCCTTGAGTTTGGTCGGCGCAGGAACTATTCCTACCTTGATTCGTTTCTATAAGCACAAAGAGAAGTATACACAACCCTCTCCAAGGAATAAAAGAGAGCTCATACAGCAACCAGTGAAGACGACATAATGGATCTCTTGAAGGTGTAAATGATGTGTTGTGCAAATGCTAGTAGTTAGTGTCTTTTGTTACATTTTTCCGGCTGGTGTGTTGCTTCCTTATTCAAGCTCGGTTTCAAAGATGTGTACAAAAAAGGATGGTTCAGTGGTGGTACAGTCTGGATTAGGACTTGATGGTGGTTCTGCAGCTGGATTCATCATGTTCAAAGTCGGTTTGGGATACAAGGATCATTGCTGTTCTGTTTGGTGGCTTGTGAGTCTTTTGTTTTTGTTCCTTGTATTTGTGGTTGTTGTAGGAACTCGAGTGTTTGAATCCTGTTCTGAGTTTAGAATATGGAGATGCTTAATTAAACTATAATAATAATAATAATAATCCCTGTTCTTTAGAATTCGGTTACATTTTAACTTTGTTTCATACATTTCTGCTGTCTACGAATATCACTCAATCCCTCTCCGTCGTGATCAGCCTCAGCACAGGACTCTCACTCTTCCTAGGCCGATTCGTCTTCTTCAAACTTCTAAAGCAAAACTTGGCGAAATAGGGGTTGCCCTGAGCAGAACGGGAAAACTCACTATGAAGCCGGAGGTGATTGAGCTAAAGAATACGTGAGTCTGCTGAAATCGAACGATCCAGTTGGATTCAACATTGTGGATGTTCTCGCTTGGGGATCAATCGGACACATCGTCGCTTACTACATCTTAGCTACTTCTGGCAATGGTTACGTTCCCAACTTCTTTGGCTGATTGTAATTGGTAACTGTTTGTGTATTGTAGTATCGGGACGGGTAGGGCTGGGCATTCGGGTTACCCATTCGGGTTCGGTATTACCCATTCGGGTTTGGGTAAACGGGTTTAGAAAAATAGAATCCATTGGGTATTTTTAGATATATGGGTTCGGTTCGGTTTGGGTACTATCGGGTTCAGGTCGGTTTAGGTTGCAAATTATAGAACCCGATTAGTACCCGAACTACCGGGTACCCGAAAAAATATAATTAAATTTAAATAAATTTAGTTAAATTTTGACTTACATACCAAAATATTTTAGATATTTTGATTATTTTTGATATTTAAATATAAAACTAAATAAAATATTCAAAATTATAATCATAATTTTGGGGTAATTACATTATATTAATGATAAATATTATAAATATGTTTATATGTTCGGGTTTAATGGGTACCCAAACGGGTACCGGGTATTACCCGACCCTAACCCGAACCCACAGGTACTAGAAAATAGAACCCAATAGGGTTTTATAAGCAAACCCGTACCCAATCTAAACTCGGTTTTTCGGATCGAGTTCCAGGGTATTCGGGTACCGTTTTTATGCCCAGGCCTACCGGTATGAAATAAATGTTTTGTCTTTCTTAAACTGTCCATACATAAACATGACAATATAAATAGAGTTGAGTTTTATGTCAAAAGGCAAAACATAGAACTTGGTCTCCCTGCATATATATGGCTATGCCGGCAACACTACAAAATGGCACTTACTAAAACAACGACAGAAAGACACAAGTCTGCAGTTAGTAACCTCTTCACTAAACCCTATAACCATAAACATGGCAAATTCTGCAGATGATCAAAAACATAACATTCAAGGTAAAATTAAACAAGTTCTCTGAAGAAAAAAAGATAATGTTACAACAAACACAGTTGACAACAAAAGGGAGAGACACTACTGAGCCACTGTAGAAGCAGCAGCAGCTCCTGAGTCATGTGAAGACTTGTATTCCAACATCTCGCTTCTGTATCTCTCCACATCCTTCACTCCTTTGTCTTGATAAACCTGTAACGGCGATCAGACTTGCGATCAAAACACTGGTTTTAATAATAATAATAAAATATGTATTTGATTTAATGATGATCCGATCGGATACCTGTTTCTCAGATTCAGTGAGATTGCTCCACATGTGTCCTATTTTCTTGGTGATGGTTCGTTCTTGTCCTTGGTACTCAGGTTTCAGCCTAGCGTACTGCTCAGCAAAGAAGAAGTTGTAGCCACTCCTGTGGCACTTGGGCTTCTGAGAGTCGACTACAGCCAACTTTGCTTTCTTCCTGTGCCGGCGTTGTGATGATGGTACAGTGGCTGAAGGTGTTTCCATGGTTTGTTGGGGCTGCCTTGGCGTGTGAGGCATGTGGTAAAGCACACCTTTCATCTCTTGGGTACCAATTTTCATCGTCACCAGATAGCCGTTATCAAACTTCCCGTCAATGCATCCATGAACCTCAAACCCAACTTGTGGTTCATCAATACCTGCACATCCCATAACATACGTCAAAATTTAACTAGACACATGTGGCGAATCTATGCGGTAATCTTACACAGATAAGGAATGGAATCAAAGGAGAGACAGTGTATTTAATTTGGTTAGAAGCTGATTAAACTAAAAAGGAATGAACCTGAGAGAGCTTGGCTGTTACGCCATATTTGTGACACGTTATTAACTCAGGATGAATTAACCCGTGAGAAAACTAATGAACCCGAATATGGAATTAACAGCATAGCAGACTATGCCTTGTTTACAAAGAAGCTGTCGTGAACTCTATTCAATGGACAGAATACTAAACACAACATTCAACAAGCTGATGCATTGGACAGGGATATGGAGGGAAAAAAACAAAAGCCACAGAGTTAGAGAAACGTTTCTTATACCTTCCTCAGGGTTTGGAGAGTCACTGGCAAGGTTCTTCATTGCTTCATCTGGAAAAGAGTAAGAATTTAGGGTTATCTCAGCAAGTCACATATAAATGAAAGAAAAGGCAAGACAACGATAAGAACTTTTTTTTAGTGTTGAAGTAGACCTGTTGATTGGATTGAAGAGACTGATTTTTCAAAGTAATACACATGTTCCAGCTGATAGAGAAACTTGAGATAATACTTCCTCAAGACAAACGATGCACTTGTTATCGTCGTTGGAAAACTGAATGCACCAATCACTTCTTTCCATTTCCTATCCTTAACCACCTAGAGTAACCCAAAAAAAAACAAAAAAAAAAACACATTTGAATTCTCAACAAAAACAAAAATAATCTCCAAACCGTATATGATTAATGACAACATGAGCTCCTCCTACCCTTTCAATGCCACCTCGAGATGTCACCTCGATGAAAAGCCGATGCAGATCAAGAGTGTTTCCTCCCACAGTAGGAACCCTTTAGACACACAGAAAACAAAGATAAATTAACACACAAAGCCTAAACTCGTTCATAGATCATAATTACAATATCGTGATTAGTAAATACCAAATCCAGTTTAATATAAACCTAATTCAACAGGCGATACACATGACACAACACACTCACTGCATTAACGAAACACAAACTTCACCAATCCAGATTTTGTAAAACCCTAATTGACATTTACCATCATTGCACTAAACACAAAATCTAATACTTTTTGCTTTAATCTTACCAAGCAAAATATCAACAACTCAGCCCTTAAATCTATAACCCTAATGAATCTTAAAGAGTAAAATACAAACCATAATTGCATATATCTTCTAATAAATCATACAACCACAGAACAACAAAGAAACACCATTCAATTCAATCGACACGACGAGACAAATAATAGAATACCCAGAAACGAAAACAAACTTAAAACAATCTTGAACTGAACGCGACAGTCTCACAAAACCCAAAAACACACACAAAACGAGAACTCACTTCAAAGTCTTGCTGGTTAAACCGAGCAAAGCTCGGAGCTTTTCCCAGAAGAGAGCAGAGTTACGGACAAGATCATCGTATTTGGCAGGAGCAGAGGAATCGTCGCATCTCTTGGTATCTGAAGGATAACCATTAACGGACTCCACGTTAGTTTGAGAGTAGGGTGAAATATCAGTCGACGACATTTTTTTCTTTTTGGCCGTCTTGGTAAAGAGAGGTAAGAGAGAGCAATTGAGGCGAGACCGTATTTAAGATTTTTATTAAGTAGATGATTATTATTAATCCTCACTTACATATATTTATGTTGAGAAACATGATAAGGTTTTAAACCAAATTCACCACACAAATTTGAGTATTTTTTTAATCTCAAGAGATTTCTTCCTAAAATCATCATATAGGGAAATTATTATTATTTTTTTTTTTTAGTCAGACAAATTTATTTACTTCCTTTTTTCTATTTTTTTTTTTGTGCACCAAATTTATTTACTTCCTTTTTTCGGCTAATTTAGTACTTACTCTTTTGACTAGGTTCATTTAACTGTGAGACTGAGAGCCGAGCCCATAAACAAAACCATCTTCCCCGGGTTAATGGGCCTAATTTTTTGATAACAAGACCGGTCCGGTCAAACCGGATTGTCTATTTTTAAAACTGGAATTGAGTTGAATCGCTGATTTTTTTTTTTTATCTTAAAGAGATTTCGCCCTAATAAATCACCACCACATATGGAAATAATTTTATACTATTTTTTTTAAGTCAGACCAATTTATTTACTTCCTTTTTCGGCTAATTTAGTAATTACTCTTTTGATTAGGCCGTTTAACTGTGAGAGCCGAGCCCATAAGCAAAAGCATCTTCCCCGGGTAAATGGGCCTAATTTTTTAAAAAACAAGACCGGACCGGTCGGATTTTAAACTGGAATTGAGTTATTTAGCTGGTTGAAACCGATTGAACCGGTGATCCAATTCAGTATCCGGTCTGATTGTCAAAACATTATCTTTGGGAAAAGAGTAAAGAGACATTTTATGATTATTACAATAAATGAAAAATCTGTAACAAAAATGTTTGATAATTCCACAACAACAAGAACAAATCTTTTCAAGTTGGTATTGACTGTGAAGCAGGAGAGAATTGAAGGACAAGAAACCAAAGCATGGAGACAAGCAAGATCAATTGTGTCAAAATATAGATACCGAGCTTACATGTTTTCCCTAAGATGACTTCACGGTTTGATTCAGGATGATCTTCTGTTAAAGAATGTAACTTCTTAGGTTCTTGATGTAATTGTAGTGAACTCAGAGATCCTGTGAGCATCAAATGCTCGATTTCGGCTTCGATCTTTCTCTGGAAAATATCTTCGAGTTCAGATTCCACCTTCGAGTTTTCGAGTTCTTGAATCCTGGCTTCTTTTTCCTCGAGAGCACTTCTTGCTTCCTCGAGTTTGTGTTCCAGATGTTTTACCTTCTCCTTCAAGATCAATGCCTTCGGCCCTGAGGATGTTGAGTTATCTTCTCTACAATTTTCATTTCTTGGCTGGTCTGATGAGCTCAATTCATCTATGTTCGACTGTAATGGTATAGGTTCCTTACCCAGCTCCTGAAAAGTTTGAACCTCTGCACACGGTTCAATTGCATAGTGTTAGTTTAGAAATCATCATATAACATTAAGAACAACATAAAGATGTGAATATCTTTCAGACATGATTATTGAAATCAAGATTTGTGTGTGCATAGTACCTTTCCAAAGAGCTTCCTGCAGAGCTGCAAAACTTTTGATAGAATCTGCGAATGGATCCTTGTCTGCCCAATGATTGTTGTTTTTCTTACTCTCATCTCCATCGTCTTCTTTAATATACCCATTCTCGCTTCGGCTATACGTTTGAACTTCCTCCCTAACTTCACCTTCTTGGCTAAATCCGCCAATATGATTCATCATCAATCTCTCATCATCTTTCTCTCCGTAGTTAGCAACAGAAACCGCACCACTCGAAAACACAAAATCACTACTTCTCAAGTCAGAATCCATGCTGGAACAAGGCTTCTCCTTCTCAATACTCACCCGCTCTTCACTAGCCTTCTTCACGGTACCACCACTCCATATTTTCCCATGGCTACCTGAAACAACCTTCCCTCCTATTGCATTACCGCTATGCTCTTCGCTTTTCTCAGAAGCTTGGCCAACAGTAAAGATACAACCTGGATCCGGAGGAGTAAAGCCGTTGACTACACCTGGATGATGATGATACACCATATTAACAGAACCAACAGAGCCTTCACTACTCTGCCTTGCTTCAACTGAAGACAAGTCCACATGTTTAGAAGGAGGATTCACAAAACCAGTCAAATTACGCTTCAGCAACTTACTACCATCATCAAGAGGAGGAGCAGCGTCAACGTCCTTCACAGGACCATCTCTTTTGATCCTTCTCCATTTCTTCAATCCGAAACCTTTCCTCCTCGTCGCTGATCCACCCGGAGACTCAACCCTGATAGAACTATCAACGCTGTTCGATCTTTGAGGTGGTAATCCAACACTTACATTTGCATTATGATCAGCAAGTGGTACTGAGTTACCATTGTCTTCCTCCACAGATTCAGGGACTGAGTCATTCATGCCTAAATCCATAACCACTCCGTTAAGATCTCTAAAGTAACTAGATTTAGCTCAAAAATCCAAAATATAAACTTCATATAGGAACTACGATGAGAAGACCCAAATTCAACAATCTCATCTGATCAAAATCTAACTTAGAGGAGAGGAATCGAATCGAATTGAAAAGCGTACCTAAAAACTCATCCAACGTCGAGAGCTTCCCCGAGTTACAGAAGAAGCAAGAGAAACAAAGAATCTAACGGATGATCATGCGACGGAGAAACCCACCGACATCGGAGAGGATATACCGGAAGGGAAGCTGCTTGCGAATTGGCATCAACGAAATGATTGATAGAAGCGAACAGAAATTATTTACGGACAACAGTACACACATGGGTCCCACATGACATAAACCTCCCAGTGCGCACAGCTGGCCGTCCGATCTGGAGCACAAAACAACATGTCGGAGGAACCCAAGTATATGAGCCCAGTGTATTGGGCCCATCAAAAATCGAGTCGCTCCTTCAGGCCATTTAACCTATCCAAAAATTATGTTTTTTTTTTTTTTTTATCAACATTTTAGAATTTTGATAAAAATCATGTATAGTTATTACAAAAATATTTATTTCCCTACTCTCGTTGCCTCCATCGAAATGCTTCGATTGGCACAGGCAACATTTGTCATATTTCTCATTTGTTTTATGTGTCTTGAATCTTATGCCCATGTTAGAGATCTGACTTCACCACCAGAGGTACTGATGGATACAATCTATGGAAGCTATGAACGTGGACTTAGTGATCGAGGAAGAGGTCACGATGTACCACCACCACCAAAACTATTGATGGATACAATCTATGGAAGCTATAAAAGTGGACCTAGTGATCGAGGAAGAGATCATGATGTACCGTCACCACCAAAAGTACGGATGGATACAATATATAGAAGAAGCTATAAAAGTGGACCTGATGATCGAGGACGAGGTCATTATGTTGTACCACCACCAAAAACATCGATGAATATAATTCTAAAAAGGCATAAAAGTGAACATGATGAAGATTAAGGGAAAGGTCATGGTTAAGTGTCATTTCCCGGTTAAAAAGATGGCATAGCTAGTGTTGGGTTTATATATGTTATATATATAATATAATGATAACTAAAACCAAACTATAAGCCAGTTTCAATACCATTAACTAGAACTAAATAAATTTCCTTATAAAAGTAAGAATTCCCATATAATTAAATATAGTCAGAAATCGTTACAAGTTTGAACCTCCATGGACAAAGTCATCACAAATTCAAATATATCCTTGACAACTCGAACATATATGTGTAAATATAAAAATAAAATAGACTAAAACTGAAAATTTTATAGGCATATTATTCCGTTAGCATTCAGATAAAAAGAAAATATGAATATAGGCCCTGTTCTTTTCCCACACGCTGCGACAGCGGCAGCGACAAGATTAAACGACTTCTCATGAAGATTAGTAACAAAATTAAACGACAACAGAACTTAAAAATAACAGGTTTGGATGAGTCGCAGAAGATCGCAGATAAGTCGCAACATCACCAAATTAGTCGCCGGAAAAAACTGCGACACCACCCAACTTTTATTTTAAACCAGCGACTGTCGCTGAGATTTTAGAAGCAAATTTGTGATTACAAAAAATTTCAGATCGATACCTTCTTATCTTGATCTGTAACTGAAAGAACAATTTTAATGGTGGAATATATGAAATTTATAATATATCCTTAAAGATATTCATATTTAAAAAAAAAAATTAATTACAAAAGTGCAACTTTTTAAAACCAGTCGCTGGAAATAATCGTGCGCCTGGTAAAAGAACAGGGCCGTAGTCAAAAAATCAAGTCATTACAAGTTTGAACTTCCATAGACAAAGCCATCACAAATTCAAATACAACTCGAACATATTTGTGTAAATACAAAAATAAAATAGACTAAAACTGAAAAAAGTCTGTAGACATATATCATTTCTTTAGCATTCAGATAAAAACGTATACCTCCTCACATATTTATATACATGTTTATGTGTGTATTAGACAAACATGAATTATATATACGCATTATCAACAAAACGAAAACAAAAACTCGAATGATATACCAAAATTAGTCAATTATTTTTCAATCGATCCCTAATTGACACTATAATAAAATTGATTTCAAGTTGAAAAGAAAAAAAATAGTAGTTCAGAATCCCTAGTACTATACAATATCCGTGATCCGTGAGGAAGAGTGCCTTACTACGTCGTCAACAACTCAACGTGTGACTTCCTCGACGAAGAATGTTACTTTCCTTTGGTTGATTTATTAGTACTAATAAATACGAATAGTGACTCAAAATGATATTCAAATTATTTATATCTTTTGCGTGATGCATGCGTTTGTTTAATTTATTATTTATTCTCCGTTTTCCTGTAAAATATTCAACGTTAGATTTATAGCCAGCAACGAAATTTCAACCTAAAATCTTCCTAGATATCGACTTTACTAAGAAGTTGATTCAACCGTACTATTCAGAAGTTAATTCCTCGACTTAATTTTTTCACTATTACAAATTTTCAATGACAGATAGTGAACAAGTAAGTTAAAAGAACAGGTCAGACAATAGAGACCATGATTAACTAATCGCGTAACATATCATAAACTAGAGATACGTCAATACCTTACTTTTTAATCTAAATACAGTTTTAGTATGTGTAAATATATGTTGGTAAAATTGTGTGTTGTGTCTTTTACAGATCGACAACACGAACTCGATGTTCTCTTATTCTAATTTATCACATATGTTTTAGTCAAACATAATTAATATTATCTTTAGTCATAATTTGTGTCCGTGTGGTCGAATATTTTCTTATTTACTTTGTTTTAGTTGGATCTCTTGCCAATGTTGGTTAAAAGAACTCAGGGTTCATGTGATCAGCGTTGATTGTTGAATCATTTGTGTGAATTCCACGCGCCTAGTTTTACACTAGAGAAGAAGAACGCCATTTGAATGGGACCTATCTGTGAGTAAGCAGGTATCAGTATCATACGTCGATTTTGGCTTTTGTGTATGTTGGACAGCGAAGAGAGAAGCCTTGTATTTGAAGCAACTACTATTAGTTTTAAAATCAATCAACTATCAAAAACAGATTTTTTGGGGCTTTTTTTTCTTTCTTTTTTCTAGTGTTTGCTAGTAACGAGTTTGATATTTTAATTTCTAGTATCGATTGGATGAAGTTTGTACAACTATCGATCGTTTATTACTTAATTTGTGACGACATTTACACATAGGTCCTCGTGAGTGTCTCTGTATATTTCTATGCTGTTAAAAAAGTTAAACGAGACTACTAGAAATGTAGGAGTATTACTTTAGTCCAATAACAACAAGATGTGAATCATGCATGTGACCAAAAAGAAAAGAAAAGAAAAGAAAAAAAGGGAGAGAAATTGAATAAGTTTTCGTGAAAAGGGGACAGTTGTACAAAAAAATGAGGCAGATTTGAATGCGATGATTCCGCTATTTCAGGGAAACAAATATATCATCTTCAATATGAAATGCATGAAAGTGACGGGTAAGATTTTCAAATCGTATCGACTTTTCGTCTTTTCTTCGAGACTTCGACCCCATTTATATATATATATATATATATATATATATATGTTTTTGTTCAAAAAAAAAAAAAAATTATATATATATGTCTACACAAAGTATATGTGAAAAAAAATAAAAAATCTTTATACAATTTGGACCAAAGTGTTTTTATGTATATTGGTCTAAAATAAAAGGGTTTTGTGCATTTATTCGATGCATGCATGTGACTAAAAAATTACTTGGAGGATTTTGTGCAAAAAAAACCCTCCAAGTAATTTTTTTTTGCAACACAACCCTTTACATCAAATAAATGCAGGTCAATACCATAATCTTTAAAATCAACCGTAATATAACCTTCCTTTGTATCGATGACGTGGCAGCCGTTTATTTCGTTAAAAAACATCACGGCTGTGAAAACGACATCGTTCTGCTTCGGTTTAAAACAACACGAAATTTAAAAATCATGTTGTTTTATAGACAAAAACGACATTCCCCTTCACCTTTTAATAAAACTTAATTTGGGGGAAAAAATCAAAATTAGGGTTCATCCTTTAATTTGGGGGAAAAAGGAGAGATGGTTTCGTGAGATGTATGAGGGTTCATCGTTGTAGAAGTTAATCATGATTTAATGGTGAAAGATAGGCTAAAGGGATTCATGAAAAAATCTTCCTCTAGGAAATTCAAAGGCCAAGGTAGAGTTCTCGGATCTTCTTCTTCCTTTGCACCTCGACCAGGTTTAACTCTTCCTCCTAACCGGTTTAGCTCTTCTTAAGCTCCAATTCCGACTCCTAGACCCAAACCCAATCTGAATCCCACTTCAATGTCGTTGCCTGAGAAACCCATATCCTCCAATCAAAGGATAGTTGGTCTACAAGAAACCCGGATTATGATCTGGTTCGTGTTCTCCACGAGACGGGTTCGGTGCTTTGATAGCGTCCTTGCACAGATCCCAGAATGGTTATTCTCTGAATATGTTGGTGTGTCCAATGTGTAAAATCCATTCACGTAAGTCTTTTTGTTATGTTGTATCCTCAAACTATCTTTCACCATTAAATCATGATTAACTTCTACAACGATGAACCCTCATACATCTCACGAAACCATCTCTCCTTTTTCCCCCAAATTAAAGGATGAACCCTAATTTTGATTTTTTCCCCCAAATTAAGTTTTATTAAAAGGTGAAGGGGAATGTCGTTTTTGTCTATAAAACAACATGATTTTTAAATTTCGTGTTGTTTTAAACCGAAGCAAAATGGTATCGTTTTTACAACCGTGATGTTTTTTAACGAAATAAACGGCTGCCACGTCATCGATACAAAGGAGAGTTATGTTGCGGGTGACTTTAAAGATTATGGTATTGACTTGCATTTATTGGATGTAGAGAGTTGTTTTGCAAAAGAAAATTATTTGGAGGGTTTTTTTTGCACAAAACCCATAATAAAACTCTAAATGTATATATATAAAAAAATGAAATCATACAAAATGGACACGAGAGGATCTTTGGGGGTCAGAGGATGTGCGCTCGTGCGGCCGAAGAAACTGACAAAAAGAAGCGAGCCTACGGCCCCGCCCCCCGACCGCACTCTTCGTATTATTTTTCACAAACCCCCCTCAATGTAGTACTTTATAAACTTATCAGAGTTGTTAAATAATCCATCCTCTCCGGACCCTCGCTATTTAGTATTATTATAAAGGTTTTGGACCCTTTTAACATCTACCAAATTTACAAAAGACATCCTACACACCAACGAACATTAAAAAAAATTATAGAATATGCAAATGCGTGAAAGGAGGTATTCGAGATCATTTTGGTCACTTTCCCTAAAATTTATTTGTAACAGTACAGTATATGCTAATGTCACGGATTTTTCAACCTGATGTTTTGTTTATTAGTATATTTTTTCAGAATTTAATATATATGAAATAATTAATTAATGAAGCCTGTTAAAATTTACTCCGTAATATATGGCACGGGTTTTTAAAACTTTAAACTATAATATTTGTCTATCCAGCTAGGGTTCTCTTATTTACTTAATTAATAGTTTCAGCTTAGACTAACTAACCTATAATTGTGTTTTAGGTGAGAGTTAGATAGGAACGAAACAGATAAGTTTGAATTGATTTTTCTAAATTAAAGTTCTTTTGATTTGTTCTGCGCAACTACTCGAGCAGTGCAAATTTATTCATTATATGCACGAGCAGCGCAAGCACGATACACCATTGCATATAAACAAATCAACGACATCCAAGTTTTCAATAACTAAAGGCACGTAATTAATTAATCTTTTAAAGTAATAAATAATTTCTAAGTACGAATAGTTGGTAGTTTTATAAAACTTCGATTATGTATGTTGAGGTTTCAAAAGTTAAACAAGGATAATTTAAAGTTTTAACAGGTCCGGCTCATTGATAATACATAATTCTAACTTAATCTCGTACCTACCAAAATTAAGTTGCTGTCACGTCTCTTGCATGCATAATTGGTCAACATTAATTTGAGGTGATAATATCATGTCAATCGTTGAATACAGTTACAGTTGTTTTATTTATTTTGGTCAGGACACTAATTACGTTTCAAGCATGTATTTTATATAAAACGTACAGAGAGTAGATATTAACCAAAATTTGGTAAAAGTTGGACATTGATGAAACTATGGATCCGATTATTCATTTGTCCAACCAATTATAAAGTTTGACAGTTGTGTTATACTTTAGGGGTGAGGCCATAAAGCACAAACAGTACCAGTGGGGGTGGGGCGTATAATTCTGATACAAGAAGTTACATTACAAGAAAACACGAGATTTGCGCAAATCCTTCGTAAATTAACAGTCGCAAGGGATTTGCGAGATACTACGATCCCTCGCAAATTGCAAATATCGTAAATCTCTCGCAAATTTTACAAGGAACTTTTGTCTCTCGCAAATGCCTTGCAATTTGCGAGTATATATTTCTTCGCAAATCACTAGCAATTTGCGAGAAACCAATTCACTCGCAACTCTGAAGCAATTTGCGAGAAACATATTGACTCGCAACTCTGAAGCAATTTGCGAGAAACTGAATTCATCGCAAATTTGATTGAAATTAAATTTTAATTGAAATTGGTAATAGAATTGAATTGTAATTAAATTAAATTTGAATTGGGAATAGAATTGAGATTAAATTGAAATTAAATGAAATTTTAATTTCAGTTCACAACTGTGAATAAAATAAAAATTCTTAATAAAAAAATAAAAAAAAATTCCAACTGAAATTAAACTTAAATTGTCTACCGGATCATTAGCCGGAGAAGACGACGGTAGTGGAGCACTACTGCTAGAGGATGCATCAAACTGCAAAGAACCAACCCCATAGATCCTGTTTTTCTTCTTTGGAGCAACCTACCAACAAAACAACAAAACATCAATGAACTTCAAAGAAAGGCAAACACAAAACTCAAACAAAAACAAAGACATTCAAAGTATATAAAACAGACAACTTACCGATATGTAAATTTTGTTTTTGATATGAATTGGCACCCCACCAGAAGCAGTGCTCTCTCCATTCTCCCCTGTACAAAGCTCAGATTCCAACTCTTGGATCTTCGATGACACCTCATTGAACAGAGACTCCGACTTTCCATCCGTAAAAGATCCATCAGGCTTTCGATGAGTCTCTTCTAGGATGCGTACAAAATCAGGAGTTAACTCACCAGTTAGCTCAGACTGAAAAAGAGAAACAGAGAGATGATTAGTCAATATGAAAAAGAGAGATGAAAAGGAGAAAAAGAGAGATGATTAAACACTTACATGTTTTCGAGCACGGGCTTTAAAAGAGGTATGGCCTGAGCAGTGCTTATATATGTCGGTGCCATCAGGATCATGATATCGAGCATTCCGGCTGTTGGTACTCTTGACTTCTGATTTGGGATCAAGCCAATATTTAACAAGACCACTCCATACCTGAGGATCAATCCACCGTGGCTTTGCCTCATCACCTTTGAGTTTCCACTTTAACTTCCACCTAGACACTTGATCACACATCCTATCCTTAAGCTTGTCTTCAAACTCTTTCCTAACTCTATCATTGATGGACCGGTCCCAATTGTATAGTTGCTTCCAAAAAAAGAGAGTAAATTAGTATATATTTAAAAATGACAAACAAAACATATTGTGTGATTGCAAGACAGATTAGACTTACCGCAAAAGATTCATACCAACGCTCTACCACTTTAGTCGGCGTCTGTGTCCAATTGGCATGAGGCTCTTTGAAATCTCTTTCAAAGATGCTTCGTACAGTAGCGGCAACAGAGTAATCTTGGTCAAACCTTCAAACAAATTACAACATGAAAGGAGTGAATGATACTTGAATGATTTGGATTCAAGATGCAACTATGAAGACAAGCTTAAATGATACTTGTATGATTCGGATTACACAAGGTTCAGGCAACTATGATTCGGATTCAACAATTACAACTGTTACTATTTGGATTCGGATTCATGCAATAATTACAACTATGATTCGGATTCAATTACAACTATGATTCCTATTCAACATGCAACTATGATTCCTATTCAACGATTACACAAGGATCATGCAACTTTCTTACCAGCGAGTTCCTCGAGGTCGACGCGGGTCTAGCTTCGGTAAACCTCCACGCCCAGGAATATCGAGTAACTCTTTGAGGGTAAGATTGTTGAGACGTGTAGAAGCTCCTGTAGAAGACGAATGAGCGGGTGGAGACACCTCTTGATGCTCCCCAGATCCAAGATTCCCATTAGAGGGTGAAGGAGAAGGAGTATGATAAGATTGCGTCTGATGTAGTGGTTGCGAGTTTGAACGGCGAGTATTAGAACCGGCGGGAGTCCGTGTATGGTTAGAACCTGTGGGAGTGGGTACACCTTGATCAGACAGGAACCTTGTGTAATCGTTGCCATTGAACATCTATAAGAAAATCAAAATCAAAATAAATCAGATCTAAGAGAGATTATAAACAATTGAAATAGAAACATCTGCAATAGAAAAACAAAGATAGATTAGGGCTAATACCTTGATGGAGAAGAGCGGCGAAGACGGAGAAGACAAAGCGGGTTTAGGGTTCGGTTTTGACGGAGAAGACGAAGAAGAAAGAGATTAGTGTTTGACGAGGAAGATAGAAACAAAGACGAAGAGAGATTAGAGTTAATACCTTGAAGGAGAAGAGCCAATTAGGATTTAACGGATCCGATTAGGGTTTTACGGATCCGATTAGGGTTTGTCGGAGAAGAGGAAGAAGAGCCGATTAGGGATTTGATGGAGGCTTAGGGTTTGCCGGAGAAGACAGAGAAGACAAAGGAGACTAGGGTTAGGGTTTTCCGGAGAAGACGATGAAGAATAGAGAGTTTGAGAGAATGAAGAAGAGCGGCTAGGGTTTCTGAGAATGAGTTTGAGCTTTGCTCAAACCTGCTCGTTTGTATATATAAATATTTGTAGCCTCGTAAATACCTCGCAGACATTGCGAGAGATTAACTACGAACCCTCGCAAACTAGTCGCAACAACCGACAAACTGACCAATTAAAATTCTCCAATTTTGCGAGGGATTAGCGTGAAGTAATCGCACATCCCTCGCAATTTGCGACGGATCTGCAAGACCAATAAATTTGCGATGGATCTGCAAGGCCCAATAAGAAATCCGTCGCAAATCCCTCACACTCTTATAATCAAATACATTTTATATACCAACATTATCCTCATTAAAATGTTAGACAATCAAAAGCTAAAGAAATAAAAATGATCCATTTACACTATATTTGAAATTTAAATTTTCGTTATATGTGAAGATACTATATAATGGAAACTATTAGATGTATATACAAATAGTTTGCTATGTGTAGATGAAATTATAGTAGGTTCATATTATTAGTATATATGCTAAGTTCATGTTATTAGTTTGCTAAGTTCATATTTTCATATGCTTTGGAAATTAATCTCCAAAGTTTCTTGTCTCTTGATGCAATATTGGTTAGTAATGCTCTTCTTTAATTTGCATGTAAAAGATCAAATTGTGAGGGAACCGTGAGGATTTAGCAAGGGATTAGCTAGAGTTAATCGCAAATCCCTTGCAATTTGCGAGGGATTAGCTAGGGGAATCCTCGCACATCCACCGCACATCCCTCGCAAGTGTATATATTTTTTTGCATCAACTTTATTTTCTTAATGATACAATCTCTATTAATTTCATGTTTTGGAAATGTTTTGGAAATTTCATTGTTCATATAGTTGGTGATTACTGGACTATGGACTCTACATTGCAAACGTTGATCAAAACACTTTAACACTTGGTCATATGTTCATAATGAAAGTAAACCACATCTTGATTTACATATATATATATGTATATATATATATATCTTATATATGTGTTTTCTTTAAACATGTTGATTCATCTCAAATATTTTTTTGTCTCTTGATGTTTTTACTGGGAACTTCACTTCAGAATTAAACCTAAACTCAAACCCTAAGCTCAAACCCTAAACCCTAAACCCTGAACCCTAAACCCATAAAGACCTCACAAATCCCTTGCTTCTTTCTCGCAAATTTGTTACAAATTATATTACTCGCTAATTCGTCGCAAGTATGCGATAGATTTGTGAGGGACAGCTGTTTTCTCGCAAATGAATCGAACATCCTCGTTTTCGTAGCAAATAACCCGCAAATTTATCGCAAATTTATAAAGGCATTTATCCGTCGCAGATTTCCGTCGCAAAGAACATGTTTTCTTATAGTGTTATAGACAAGAACCATGTTTGTTTTTTATATCACGAAACTAGTGCTTCGTGCGTGTAGGGTTATAAAGTTACATACACGCGTAGAACAATACGAGAATGGTGGTGGGGAATTATGTCTATAAGGTAATTATTGTTTATGGAAGCGAGAGACGTTCGTGCCGAGTGAGTAATGCAGCTATTAATGTAACATGAGGATATGATTTTGCTTCAATAGACCCAAATAAATCATAAGGAATTTATGTCCCTAAAAAGATAGATGTTTAGAATCTTTTACATATTTTAAAAAAATAATGATTAATGAATTTAAATATGTTTTTTTCTTTGACTAAAGAGATATTATTTAATTTTTAACTAATAATAATTTAAAATTTTAAATATTTTTAATGATTACTTCTTGAAATTTATAAAATATCAATTTTTGTTGGACAAAAAAAATATCCCTAAACATCAATCTTTGTGAAATAGAAGAAGTATTAATTAGCGAAACTATTAGTTGCGGTAACTTGTAAAATTCGAAGCTCACGCATGTGTTGATGCTTTCTGGTATACCTGATTTTGAATCATATACGTCATCATTGCAATTGATATATGTGGTGCCTTCATTTTAAAAAAAAAAGAGGTTTAGTTCCAAAGAGATCTGAATAATTAAAAAAAAATGCGAAAACCGAACTATACATAACATCCATGGAACAAATTCTAATTTTACATGTTGCACAAATACAGCGTTAGATTTCATTGACACTATTAACATGAGACCACTTGAAAAAAGCACACAAATCTAAAAGTCCACCACAGAAAACAGAACTTTCGTTAGATTTATAAAGATTCTTTCTCTCCCTAATTAACCTGTAAAAAAACTGATCAAACGAAAAACCAATTGACGTGGAGTTTTGATCGATTGCAACTATAATATTTTAATTGCACGAATACTACTACTATTAGGTGGGAATGTGAGATTAAATAATTAGTGGAGAAAAGATTAGTCTTTATTCTGTAATAATAATGATGATGCATATCCTCTTTTCACGTAAGATTAGTCTCTTTGTTTTGTCTTCTTTAGCTTTTTTCTTCTTCTCCTCTTTGCCAATTTTTTCTTCTCTTTCGCTTTTACATTTTTTTCTAGCAAAGAGGAAAAATAAGACAAAGAAGATTCATTCACTTCTTCTTCAATTCTATCTAAACCTGTCACGAGAATTTCTCAGTTTTTCATATATATTGTCAAGCAAATTAAAAAAAAAAAAAAGCACTCTCTTCTTTCTTTCTTTTTTACTTCCGGGAAAATTCGTTTTTATGTAGTGGTCGTACTAAACACGCTTCCTTTATGTGTATCTAAAAGCTGTGGAATCTCAAAACCACTGCCCCCTTTTTTTTTTTTTTTTTCTTTTTATGGTTGAATTCAACATATTTTTTGTGTGTGTGTGTTTCGGATCCGACCATCTCTGCAACATCGTACTTTGGGAGACAACAGTGTCGAAAGACCATCTCCGTTGTCTTCTCCACTTGGAGAACTAAAACTCTCTCTCTGCTCTGTCTCTCTGTACTTCCTCCTTTCTCTTTTTGTCCGTATCTGTCAGCCTTTGATTCTGCTTTTTTTTTTGTTGTTTCTTCACAAATCTCTAAGCACATATACATGTATGTTCATCTTCTTCTTCTCCTTCCTTTAAAAAAAAGTCTTTGATTTTGCCAACTGCTTTACGGAAAAAAACCTAATCTTAGTTTTTTCACTTTGGATTTCAGTGTTGCGGTGAAAGAAGGATTCAGGTGGGTTAATGGAGGATAGGGTTTTCTCATCGAAGTAATTTGATCGAACACTTGGTGTGCTAGAATAATAATATGAAGCAACAATGGCAGTTCTTGGTCCTCTGCTGGCTCGTATTATTGTTTCTAATAGTGGACGCTCGTGGTAGACGGCTACTCAGAGCCGACGTTAGCGAAGAAGCTGCTCTGCTAACGGCGTTTAAACAAATCTCCGTTAAGTCGGATCCTAATAACTTTCTGGGTAATTGGAATTACGGGTCGGGTCATCATCATGACCCATGTTCTTGGCGAGGCGTCTCTTGCTCTACCGATGGTTTAGTCACTGGTCTCGATCTACGAAACAGTGGTCTTACCGGAACCCTAAATCTCAATAATCTCACGGCGTTGTCCAATCTCCGGAATCTTTATTTGCAAGGAAACGAGTTCTCCTCTGGTGACTCCTCTGTTTCTTCTTCTTCAGGATGTTCTCTCGAGGTTTTGGATTTATCTTCAAACTTGATTACGGACTCTTCTTCGATCGTTGATTACGTTTTCTCCACATGTTTGGATCTGGTCTCTGTTAACGTCTCGCATAACAAACTCGCCGGGAAATTGAAGACTTCTCCGTCGTCGACGAAACTCACCACTGTTGATTTCTCCAACAATCTCTTTTCCGATGAGATTCCGGTGAATTTCATATCGAGTCTCCCGGCGTCTCTGAAACACCTCGATTTAGCCGCAAACAATTTCTCCGGCGACTTCTCTCGTCTCAGTTTCGGACCCTGTGGGAACCTCACCGTGTTCAGTATATCACAGAACAACATCTCCGGCCACAAATTCCCGATTAGTTTGTCGAATTGTAAGCTCCTTGAAACGCTAAACCTATCTCGGAACAGCCTCGCCGGAAAAATCCCCGGAGATCGATATTGGGGAAGTTTCCAGAACCTGAAGCAGCTCTCCCTCGCACACAACCTTTACACCGGTGAGATTCCACCGGAGCTTTCTCTGCTTTGCCCAACTCTAGAGGTTCTCGATCTCTCCGGAAACAGTCTCACTGGTCAGCTTCCACAAACATTCACCTCTTGTGGCTCGTTACAAAACCTGAATTTGGGAAACAACAAGCTCGCCGGCGATTTTGTAACCACCGTGGTGAGTAAACTCCCAAGAATCTCTCATCTTTACTTGCCCTTCAACAACATCTCAGGCTCTGTTCCGATTTCGCTTACCAACTGTAGTAACCTCCGAGTTCTTGATCTGAGCTCAAACGAGTTCACTGGCAAAGTAATACCATCTGGCTTCTGCTCTCTTCAAAGCTCTTCGGTTCTGGAGAAGTTACTTATTGCCAACAATTACCTCTCAGGAACTGTTCCTGTGGAGCTTGGTACATGCAAAAGCTTGAAGACGATAGATCTTAGCTTCAACGCTCTCACTGGTCCGATTCCAAAAGAGATATGGACATTGCCGAAGCTCTCAGACTTGGTTATGTGGGCGAACAATCTCACTGGTGGAATCCCTAACGACATTTGTGTTGATGGAGGAAACTTGGAAACGTTAATCCTAAACAACAATCTCTTAACCGGTTCTATACCAGAATCAATCTCCAAATGCACCAACATGCTTTGGATCTCCCTTTCTAGTAACTTGCTTACGGGGGAGATCCCGGTAGCTATCGGTAATCTCGAGAAACTAGCGATACTGCAACTCGGGAACAATTCTTTGACTGGTAACGTTCCACATGAGCTTGGAAAATGCAAAAGCCTTATCTGGCTTGATCTTAACAGCAACAATCTAACTGGGAATCTCCCAGCTGAACTTGCAAGTCAGGCTGGACGGGTAATGCCTGGTAGCGTCTCTGGTAAACAGTTTTCGTTTGTGAGAAACGAAGGTGGGACTGATTGTAGAGGTGCAGGCGGTTTGGTTGAGTTTGAAGGCATTCGTGCAGAACGGTTAGAGCATTTTCCGATGGTTCATTCATGTCCCAGGACTAGGATATACTCAGGCATGACCATGTACACGTTCACGGCGAACGGGAGTATGATTTACTTGGACCTATCTTACAATGCGGTTTCAGGCTCTATTCCTTTGGGTTATGGTTATATGGGGTACCTTCAGGTCTTGAATCTGGGACATAACCTGTTGACCGGAACCATACCTGATAGCTTCGGGGGATTGAAAGCAATCGGGGTGCTTGATCTATCTCACAATGAACTCCAAGGATTCCTTCCTGGATCACTTGGAGGGCTCTCTTTTCTTAGTGACTTAGATGTCTCTAACAACAATCTAACCGGACCAATCCCATTCGGAGGCCAACTTACAACGTTCCCAGTCACAAAATACGCCAACAACTCTGGCCTCTGCGGGGTTCCTCTGCTACCTTGCAGCTCTGGTGTTCGTCCCACGGGATCCCATACTCACCCTAAGAAACGGGGTATTGCGACTTGGGTGATCACAGGGATTGTGTTTTCTTTCATGTGTATTGTGATGCTTATTATGGCGCTTTACAGAGTAAGGAAGGTTCAAAAGAAGGAAAAGCAGAGAGAGAAATACATTGAGAGCCTTCCAACCTCTGGTAGCAGCAGTTGGAAGCTTTCTAGCGTTCCTGAACCGTTGAGCATCAATGTAGCAACCTTTGAGAAGCCATTGCGAAAACTTACTTTCGCACACCTTTTAGAAGCCACGAATGGGTTTAGTGCTGATAGTATGATCGGTTCAGGCGGGTTTGGAGATGTCTACAAGGCTCAATTCGCTGATGGATCTGTTGTTGCGATCAAGAAGCTGATTCAAGTCACGGGACAAGGCGACAGAGAGTTCATGGCGGAGATGGAAACCATTGGAAAAATCAAACATCGAAACTTGGTACCGCTACTTGGATACTGTAAGATCGGCGAAGAGAGACTTCTTGTCTACGACTACATGAAATACGGAAGCTTAGAGACCGTTTTACACGAAAAGACCAAGAAGGGAGGAATCTTTCTTGATTGGTCTGCGAGGAAGAAAATTGCAATAGGAGCTGCGCGTGGGCTAGCTTTCCTGCATCATAGCTGCATTCCTCATATTATACATAGGGATATGAAGTCAAGCAACGTTCTTCTAGACCAAGACTTCGTAGCCCGTGTCTCAGATTTTGGTATGGCAAGGTTGGTGAGCGCTCTGGATACTCACTTAAGCGTGAGTACACTCGCAGGTACTCCGGGGTATGTTCCACCAGAGTATTACCAGAGTTTCCGGTGCACCGCAAAAGGAGATGTGTACAGCTATGGAGTTATACTTCTCGAGCTCCTCTCAGGCAAGAAACCGATCGATCCAGAGGAGTTTGGTGAAGACAACAACCTTGTGGGATGGGCTAAACAACTCTACAGGGAGAAGAGAGGAGCTGAGATTCTTGACCCCGAGCTAGTAACAGACAAATCTGGCGATGTTGAGTTACTTCATTACTTGAAGATTGCGTCTCAGTGTTTGGATGATCGGCCTTTTAAAAGACCAACTATGATTCAAGTCATGGCAATGTTCAAAGAGCTCGTTCAGGTGGATACAGAGAACGATAGTCTGGATGAGTTTTCGCTCAAGGAAACGCCGTTGGTCGAAGAATCACGAGATAAAGAGCCTTAAGAAGATGAGAGATTGTAGAATTCAGGAAGATCAAGAACATTTGATATTATTATTTTCTTCCGATTTTTGTTGTTAGTGAATCAGTGTATATAATAACAGTACAGCCAATCCAAATCTTTAGATGTGGAAAAATGGAATGATAGACATCGACACTGAAGGGTTTTACTTACCACACACGGTTCGACCGTTCTAGGCTATAGAGAATTACTTCCTTGGTATAGTTTTTGTATCTTCGTTCCATTTTGTTATTATTTTCTGAGCCATGTTATATGTGATGATGATTCACAATACATACTGAAAGTTTTTCTACGTACATTGCTTCTTTTATTTGATATTGAACTCTATAGATAGATTTGAAGCTGTTATATAGAGAATCTTAGAGTTGATCTCTCGATCTGAAAACACCGAGAGACGTTACTTAGGAGTTCTTATTAGAATCTTGTTTAGGTCTCAAGTTTGGCGATTAAGGAACAAAAACTTTATGTCATATTGTCAGACAAATAAGATCTCTCTGCTTATTTCGTTGAAGAATATGGATAGATTACATATACGCGTTACAAAAAAGTGAAGAACAAAACCAAAACAAAAAGAGAAAATTAATGCGTCTTTATAAAAGAAGAAAAAAAAATTACTTGAGGGATAGGCATACATACATTCCAATGTCATGTATATACGAATAAACCATATACTTTAAAAAATCAATTTCATTAAATAAAAATAATTAAGAAGAAAAGACCCAAAAAACCAGAAAAATTAATCCGTTGGCCAAACGTCTCTCAACCGATTGTATCAACAGAAGAATCCAAAGTCTTTTGTTGCATTAAAACGTATTGCTTTTCTCGGTAAAATTTAACTTAAGCTCCAGCGTAAGGGTTAGGCTTAGGTGTGCCCTTGACTAGACCACATTGGAGGCTTGTCTCAGGCATGTTGTATTCATCTCTCAGTGATTTCTCTGGCGACAAGACACTCGCGTAAAGCTGCTGTCCTAAGTAACGTCTCTCGGTGTTTTCAGATCGAATGTTCCACATTCCACAGTTGTCGAATGTGAGCAAGATTGCTGCCCAACATTTTGGGTAGACTTGGACTGTGTGTCTGCTCACTGCGTCCAGGAGGTTGTAGTTCTTTCTCTTCTCTGGGGTCCAAGTCCCTGGCTCGACACTTTGAAACAAAGTAAATTTGAAAATTAGGTTAAGATGAAGGGTTACTTGATGTAAAAGAAAGTATTTGGTTACTTGTTGTGAAAGAAATGTATAGACATAAAAATTGATTGTTTGTTTATTTCACTTACGCGACGGCAAAGAAGGAGTAACCGTCCAAGTGCCAAGACTGAACACTCTTCTCGTGGTTCTCAAACACCACCTCAATGAAGGTGCGGTGAGTGATGTTAAGAACATTTGGCTCGATCTTGATGGTCTTGATTTGTTCTGGGGTTGGGTTATCGGTGATGGTGTCGTACTTGAAAACCTTGTCGGCAATTCCAAAGTACTCGGCGAGCTTCAATGGGGTTTCGGGGTCAGTGTGCGAGACTCCGTTCAACGCGTACCTGAGCTTTCCATCGACCTTGCCTTGAGTGTTCACAAGCTTGATGGTACGTGTGATGTTGATCTTTCCGTAGTGGTAAGATCCCTGAGGGTTAGGCCTGGCTGCACTGGCGGTCAAGTTCCACCTGAAAGATCGGAACTGGTTCAAGGACCAAGCCCAGCCGACTGGACCAGCGGGTAGCTGCGAAGAGGCGGGGCCTTTTCCTCCCTCGTAGCGGAGAAGACCAGTTGTGGTAATAACCGACTTCAAGAACCTAGAGGATGCAACCATGTAGTAATCTTTAGCTTCTTGGTCAGCGGTAAGGATGGTTCCGTAACACTGACCGACATGAACGTCGAGAGAGTCATAATCGTTCTGGAGAACGTGGGATCCTTCCATCTCAACGAGCTTCAACTTGTGGTTCTGAATCCTAAAGTTGAGAGATGTCTTCAAACCCACGTTACAGATCCTAACCCTATAGGTCTTTCCAGGTTTCAAGGTAAAGAGGGGCGCATCGGATCCATCGCCTTTCCCGGACTTTCCATTGATGAGAATACCATCTGGACGGCCAAGAGTACGACCACCATCAAGGAATTTCTTCAACTGAGTGTGGCTCTTAGTGTACCAGTCACCGATCAAGACGGTGTAGTCATCTTCTGGGTCAGCGTAAGGAACCGGGATGAGAAGACGGCTGTTCACACGGAGTCCACCGAATCCACCAGCGGAACGGTGCAATGCGGTGCTCGGGTAGTAGAAATAGCTTCCGATCTGATCCTTAGGCTGGAAATGGTAAGTGTAGTTGGTACCGGGCATGATTGGACACATGGTCCCTGGAGTCCCATCTTGCCAACAGTTCTTCCTGTGTTGGATCCCATTCCTAAAACGCAAAAAAAAGGAAAATATAAATTATAAAACATCTGAGAATGAGCAGACTCTTGGGTAAATAATTTTCTATTGAAAAACATGCATATAAATTGAAACTAATGTTATTACCATGTGAGGAGGAAAGGTTCGTCGAGGTTATTGAAGACATTAATGATGATGTTGTTGTTGGAGGTTGAGTTGATGTTGGGACCAGGGAATTGGCCGTTGATGAGTATGACTTGTTGTGGAACGCCGAGAGGAGACACGGTTCCGTAGGTCACGTTCCACACGTGATGGAAGTAAGGGTCTTCTGCTCGGACCACCAATGTTGCGGCTGCGGCCAGGTAGAGGCACGCGGCCAAGAGTTTAACCCCTCGCATAACAATAAACAATTTCTGGTTCGGATAACAATTTTAGATTTTTATGTGTTTTGGTGGGGTACTACTAATTGTTTATTGTTATATAATTATGCTTTGGGGTTTGAATTTCGAGTTGTGGAAATGTTTGAAGGCGTTTTTATAGGGTTTTCTTAGACAAATGTTTTTCTCATCTTCTTTGGGGTCTCCTATCATCTCGCTACTCCTTTCGTCCATATTTGGTGAGTTAAGACTTTTGAAGTTTTTAACCTCTCCCTATTTTTGGTGTTTTCTTTTTGAAATCTCTTTTTTTTTTTAATGTTTTTTGGTTTCCATGTCTTGGAAAATTTTGCTATTTTGGATTTAAAGATATTTTACAAGATAGAAATTTAACAAAGTCATACCATAACGTTATAGAACCTAAAAAACATTTTCGACAATAATAGAAAATACATTGAAAAACACATTAGTTTACTATAATTATTGGTTTTGTTTTTTTTTTGGATGACTACGTCTCTTTATAATATCATTTTTGTTATCTGTATTTTTTTTCCTTTCATCTTTATACGATTTGAATTCAAACTCCAAAGGCGAACTTAGATATGACAATGGGGATCAGGTTATGGGACATAGTATTTTTATAAACACCATAATTAAGGTTAGGAAAGGGGATAAAGATAGAGTCGTAATAAAAACTAGCCCACCTCACCGGAGTCATCAGAGTCGTCGTTCGCTCTAGCTTCTAGATACAATGAAAAGCTTCGATCGGTGTTAGAAGTACTATCTCTTCATTTGACCCCGTTCGCTTTGTTGCTTAGTTAATAGACTAAAATTTGTGGTTTTCCAAATTATTTTTCTATGTTTTTATTTTTCTTGCCATGCATGGGACCCAATTGCATAGGTTTATAGTCTTTGGTTGTATTCCTAAACTATTTCTATTTTTAATGAAATATCTAAATTCTTAACAAAAAATAATAATAATAAATAAAGAGAAAAGAAACTAGTATCTCGCCCTTTTCCTCAATCCTACGAGCTAGTCAATCATTTAATTTAATGGCAAATTCAAGGAATTAAACGGACAATGTTAACACCAAGAAATCTTAGAATTTACTTTCCTATACATATCTTGCACTATGCAGATTTTCGAAAGAGGCATATGGTCTCCAAATACCTAATACTCTATCAGCGTTTAATCACTGATGCCAAAACGTACAAGTATTCCTCCATAATTCTCAAAATATATCCAGTGTCGGTACGTACGGAAACAGCTGTTTAATCTTTAAATTTATATAGAAAATGCATTAAATATCATACGCATATAAATCATTAATCACGTATGTATATTGGCAATACCAAATTTACTGAACTGGAGTTGAGAATAAAGCAGGAATCATCAATTAGCGAGTTGGAGAAGGACAAGTGTTCTATAGCAAGTAATGAAAAAACATTTTAAGTTCAAATTTGAGACACTAAAAATGATTATTAATTTACCAAATAGTCAAATACAATTAAGAAATGTGACAATACAAGAATTAGGAGAAAGACGACAAATATTTCACGTAAGACAGCGCGAGGATTTCAGTTACCAGTCATTGGGCCTTTTAATTCCTATCCCAACATCTCAACTCACAATCTATGTAATGTAATAATGTGAATACATAAATCAATAAATTACATTTTTGTTTTGTTAATAATATACCGTATACACACATGTAAATCGTAAAAACATATGAATATACTATAACGCAAATGTAGATCATTATCGTGGTTTTATACTTTTTTTTAAGTAACGAAAGAAGATTGGAGTAGATCACCGAAAACGATATTCAAAAAAAAGTCATCTTTGAATAACATGCAAGTTCTCAATGTTACAATTACAAAGTCCGATATATACGTACAAACTATGTATAGTTTCTTACTAGACCGTAATAATTTTTGTCCGTGTGGAATAATCAACCATGGCTGAGGTATGTTAAAACAACAAAATCTTTTAATGACACTTGGCAAAGTTAAATTTGGTATCGTTAGAGACATTTCCAATCTTAGAATACGATCCGAGTTGTGTGCTCGTTCAAAAAAATCGAAATCCTGAGGACCAAAGAGAGCGAGAGGGATTCAAAAATAGAAATTTCGTGCAAAGAGAATTAGAGATCCAGCGTGAATGAAGGCATCGATTTCGTGCAAATCAATGTAGCTTCACCTGCATAAATACTTAATCACGACATCACCAAAAAACTCGTCAAGAGCAAGAGAACATAGTTTCTTCTTGCTTTTGAGAAAAAAAAAATAATTAAAATATTTTTTATATAGGAAAGGGTTAATTTATTAATAAAAAAATAAAAAGAAGCAGAAAAGAGAAAATGCAGGGTGGTAGGCTTTTGACGGTGTTGGTGTGCCTCGCCTCCACGGTGGCGATTGTTAGCGCCGGAGACCCTTACTTCTACTACACGTGGAACGTGACCTACGGAACCGCCGCTCCCCTCGGAATTCCTCAACAGGTGATTCTCATCAACGGACAGTTCCCTGGTCCTAACCTAAACTCAACCTCCAACAACAATGTTGTCATTAACGTCTTCAACAACCTCGACGAGCCTTTCCTCTTGACCTGGTTCGTTACCAATCTTTCTCGTTCCTTCTTCACAACGTGTCATTACAATTAACATTTAAATTTATGTTCAAGATCTTAAAGTTTGTAGATTTATTTTTGCATTAGGACTAGGTTTATTATATATTAAGATGCTTGGTCCTGACAATGGTTTTTGGTGACGTGGCAGGAGTGGACTTCAGCACAGGAAGAACTCCTGGCAAGATGGTGTGACTGGGACCTCATGCCCAATCCCAGCCGGCACCAACTTCACTTACCATTTCCAGCCTAAGGACCAGATCGGTAGTTACTTCTACTACCCATCCACATCTCTCCACCGTTTCACCGGTGGTTTCGGTGGCCTCCGTGTCAACAGCCGTCTCCTCATCCCGGTCCCTTACGCTGACCCCGAAGACGACCACACCATCCTCATCAACGACTGGTTTACCAAGAGCCACACCGCTCTCAAGAACTTCCTTGACAGTGGTCGTACTCTTGGATCCCCCGACGGTGTTCTCATCAATGGGAAATCCGGTAAAGTTGGCGAGAAGAACGAGGCTCTCTTCACCATGAAGCCAGGAAAGACTTACAAGTTCAGGATCTGCAATGTTGGATTCAAATCCACTCTTAACTTCAGGGTCCAAGGACACAAGATGAAGCTTGTTGAGATGGAAGGCTCTCACGTCCTCCAGAACGACTACGACTCTCTTGACGTCCACGTCGGACAGTGTTTTGCCGTTCTAGTGACCGCTGACCAAGTGGCCAAGAACTACTACATGGTTGCATCCACTAGATTCCTCAAGAAGGAAGTGAGCACTGTTGGTGTGTTGAGCTACGAAGGAAGCAACGTTGAGGCTTCAGCTGAGCTCCCCAAGGCTCCCGTCGGCTGGGCTTGGTCTCTCAACCAGTTCAGATCCTTCAGATGGAACTTGACCGCTAGTGCTGCCAGACCTAACCCACAAGGATCTTACCATTACGGAAAGATCAACATCACCCGTACCATCAAGCTCGCCAACAGCAAGAATGTGGTGAACGGAAAGGTCAGGTTTGGGTTCAACGGTGTATCACACGTTGACACCGAGACTCCATTGAAGCTTGCTGAGTACTTCGGAATGGCCGAGAAGGTTTTCAAGTACAACGTCATCAAGGACGAACCAGCAGCCAAGATCACAGCACTAACCGTCGAGCCCAATGTCCTTAACATCACTTTCCGTACCTTTGTCGAAATCATCTTCGAGAACCACGAGAAAAGCATGCAATCTTTCCATTTGGACGGTCACTCCTTCTTCGCTGTCGCGTAAGCCCCCATTCAAAACCAATTCGCAATAGGTCTTTAATTCTTATGAGATCCCTAACACTTAGCTATATAACATGTGTTTTGCAGTTCCGAGCCAGGAAGATGGACACCAGAGAAGAGAAGTAACTACAACTTGCTCGACGCAGTTAGCAGACACACCGTGCAAGTGTACCCCAAATCCTGGTCAGCTATTCTCTTGACATTCGACAACGCCGGTATGTGGAACATCAGATCAGAGAACTGGGAGAGAAGATACTTGGGCGAGCAATTGTACGTCAGTGTTCTCTCACCTGAAAAATCACTAAGAGACGAGTACAACATCCCTCTCAACACCAACCTTTGCGGCATCGTCAAGGGCTTGCCATTACCTGCACCTTACACTATTTAAGCCTCACTTCGACAAAGTTTTTTTATTTCATTTATATGTAAAATTCTACTTTTCCAAAGTGAGTGTATTACGTGACTAATTAACCCTTTCCTAATCTCATTAAACCTACTATATATAATTTAACTACAGATCAAATTGTTGTTTCACATATAACCTAAATTAACTTCTTTTATACACAAGAGACTATTGTTCATCAATTCACAGAGGAGAAGAGTCATCTGAAATTAATCTCAAGTGATTAAGTAAAAAGAATACTAAATCCTTGTGGATAGTCTGTGAATAAAATCCTTCAAAGTCTCCTCGATCATATCGATGAGTAAATCTCAAAAGACCACACTAGCGAATAAAATATTCCATTTTTGGGTTCATGCACACCAGATTAATTTCACAGCTTGATATTTTTCGAAAGAGGAGGAATCGAAGTACGACTTCTACTTATCACAATCAGATTTGCGAAACCTAGCAAATTACATGAATCGGATAAACTAATTAAAGACCAAAAGTTCAGAGAAACAAAAAGAAACCTAGATCGACATAAACCCTAAACTCACCTGAAAGGTTAATTAAATTCCACCGCAAGCAAGCGTGAGACAGTCTCTCATCGTCAGCTCAGCAGCTGAGAGCAAAACAAGCTGATGCTTGTTGAAGTCAAACAAGTTTAAGAAGGAGATAAGACGGTGAAAAACAAGGTTCACGCGCGCGTGTGTTGTGACGATGCGACTCGAAGAAGCTACGCTTTTTTTTTTTTTTTTTCTCTCTTCGATGTTTTAATCTATATATTAATTCATAATTCAATATTTTTTTTTATTTTTTAAAAACTTGTTGTCGGTAAAATATGTTAAAGTAATCCATAGCAAAAGAAAAAAATTGTAAAGTAGTAGCTTATTTCTTGCATATATTTTTTTAAAAAAAAGATATACAATATCACAATCTCTATTTATATCATACGTGAAAATTTATTACTTATTTACAATTTTGGACTACCATATTATAGTTTTTACAAATAAACTTTCCAAGAAAAGTATACATTCAAGTAACCCTAATTATAATATCTACTTTTGGTGTAAAAACTTATTATATATTAACTAACGAGAAGCGCCTTAGCCTAGTTGCCTTCCACCTGCGATGCGACCGTCTCTTTCCACCCGAGAGAGTTCGAAGCTACAGGATATAAGGCTTTCGGTAATGTGGCCGCCAATAAATTACCTCGTTCACTCGTTGAGCAGAACGTTTTTACTCATGTTATTCTTGGCAACAATTTTATAAATAGTTTCTAATTCTAGAGGAAAAACAAAAATTAAATTGGCTGAACAATACATATGTCTTTTTGATAAGCACGTGTTGAGCAGATAAGACATATATGTATACAAAGCGTGATCCAACCCTTTCACCGGGGGAAAAAATCATTAAGCACTAGTGAAAAAATCATCATTCATCAAGATCTTGTTCTTCCAAAAAAAAAAAAAAAAATCTTGTTCTTCCAGAAATTATGGACTTTACGATATATAAGATAAGATCCTCATATTTTATACTAAATAAAACTATAACGAAACAGAAATATAGACCAAAAAATATCTTTGTGAGCATTTTAACTAGTTCTAGCTACAAACCTTTTATTCAATACTTAGAAGAATCATTCGGTTTTAAACATATATAGTTTTCAGGAAAGAAACAGGATTTATGGACCTTACTTACCTCGTTTCTGCATTTTTCCTTTGCTTGAGTTCTTGTAATCTTTACCACATAACACCTAAGCGCGACACAAAGTAACGTGTAGCCAAGGACAACTTGCCGATCATGTTACTTTTTTTCTTTTTGGTTATAATTGTATATAATAAGGAACACTATATATCAATTATAATTTCTTCCTGACTACATGACCAGATCTTTGGTTGACTTTTCTCTGAAGTGTTGACTTTTCCCTCCCAAAAAAACGCGACCCACTTCCTTCTTTCCCCACCTTCGCCGATTTCGGCGTTGGCTCCCACCGGCCACCATGGCCAAAAAGAAGCCTAAACCTAAATCATCTAAGGAGATCCCCACTGGATCCCTTTCGTCCACCGATTCCCCCAAAGAGATTTCTTCATCGCCTGTCCCCAAAAATACAGCCGGTGCTGAATCCTCCCAGATCCGCTCCCCTAAGTCATTACCTGAGTCTCCGGTAGTCTCGGCTAATAAAGAAGTTTCCGATTCCTGCAACCCCTCTCCCAAAGAGGATACTGTAGCTGAAATCGCAAACCCTAATTCCCCAAATTCAGCTACAATTGACACACCTGTTGTGGCTGCTCAAACTCAAAACGTTGTCGTTGCTACCTCTAATGGTACGGCCACAGACAAGCTTCTTCCGGGTACCACCTCGGATGCCCCGGCCAACACCTCATCTAAGTCTGAATTCCCTTGGAAAGACCTGGTCAACGGAAGTACGAAGAAGTTGGAAAAGAAAGGTACACCATTTACACTCGATTCTGGTGAATCCTGTGTCACAATCCCAAACTCTGTTATTGAAAAAAACAGGAAAGCTTGGGATAGTTTTATTCTGGGTCAGTTCTACGAGGAGTCACCACCACGAGGGGCTGTCCAAGCGATTGTAAACGGCATCTGGAGTCGCCAGCGTAGGGATATCACTGCTTCAAAAATGGAAGGAAACTCCTTCCTTTTTCGGGTCCCTTGTCCAAACGTGAGACGACGGATTCTTAGCCAATGTCTTTGGCAAATTGATGGACAAACAATGTTTGTCGCAAAATGGTCTCCGGAAGTAAAACCTACTAAGCCCGAGCTCTCTATGGTACCAGTTTGGCTTGATTTTGTGGGAGTCCCTTTGGAATTCTTTAACAGAGAAGGTCTGGAATACATCGCGGGTCTAGTGGGCCATCCAATCTGTCTTCATCCCCAAACGGAAAACTTGACAAACATTGAAGTTGCAAAGGTTTACACAGTCATTGATCCAAGGAAACCACTTCCAGAAGCGGTCAATGCAAGATTTGAATCAGGTCAGATCAAGAGAATTCAGGTATCTAGTCCCTGGCTCCCATCTCTTTGTGCTCATTGTAAAAAGGTGGGACACACTATCTCAAGATGTTCAAAGGCCCCTGTCACTTGCACTCTTTGTGGTTCTGCAAAACATCCCACCCTCACTTGTCCAAGAGCAAAAAAAGACAAACAAGACAAACAACAAGGGAAGCGGCCAATAGAATCTCAACTCCCCATTGTTGGTATTGGTCATACAAACCCTCTTCCGGTTGCTGAGAACCATAAAGGAATCCCTCCAGTGATATCTAAATTACCAGTGAGCTCCTCCGTTTCTCTCCCTGAAAAGGCGGTACCGCTGGCTTCAAATCTGCCTCCCATCCCTCCTAAGGAACAGTTTTCAAATAAGCCCCAATCTTCAACCCGCTCCGAAGGGGACCTTTGCATCGATCTTAGATCAAACCTATTCTCCCATCAGTCCTTTAAAGAGCTAGATCCCGATGGTGATAACTCGGTCTCTAGTCAAGACAGTCTCTCGGACGACGATGACAACCCTGATGCAGAGTCAGATAGGTTTCTGAAGGTTGTCTCAAAGCGTATGATGCGACAGAAACAGTGTAAAGCTAGGGCTGGAGGCCCTCCAAACCTCTAACTGTTCCTCCTATATGGATATTTTTTGTTGGAACATTAGAGGTTTCAATGACTCTGTAAAGCGGCGTACTTTTAGGAAATGGTTGCGTAATAATCAACCTCTTTTTGGTGGGCTTATAGAAACCCATGTCAGCCCTTCGAACTCGCAGCATATAGTTTCAAGCGTTTTCCCTGGCTGGTCTTTTGTCGGTAATTATGAATATTCGGATCTTGGTAAGATTTGGGTTATTTGGCATCCTTCGGTTCAAGTAACCATTCTCAGTAAGTCGTTGCAGTTGATCACTTGTCTGGTTAAGCTGCCTTTCGTGTCCCTGGATATTGTGGTTTCTATTATCTACGCTTCTTCAGTCAGTAGTGCCGCTAGGAAAGAGGTGTGGCAGGAACTAGAAGACTTGGCTTCTTCCACAACTGTTGATAACAAGCCTTGGACTGTCCTAGGAGACTTTAATCAAGTCTTACTGCCTCAAGAACACTCAAACGCGGCTCCTCAATCCTTCCCCAGTGGTATGCAAGACCTCACTAGATGTTTCACAAATTCTGCCCTTTGTGATCTCCCCTACTGTGGTAATACTTTCACGTGGTCTAACAAGCAAGATGTGGGCTTCGTGGCTAAAAAGCTTGATAGGATTGTTGTAAACGATGAATGGCTTTCAGTTTTTCCATCCTCTTTGGCCGTCTTTGGGGAACCGGGTTTCTCAGACCACAGCCCCAGCTGCCTCTTCCTTGATTGTCACAAGCCTAAGAGGAAAAAGCCGTTTAAATTCCTCACACTCCTAAATCAACACCCGGATTTTTCCTCTTTGATCAAACTCTACTGGGAAGGTCTAGATTTTGAAGGGACAGAAATGTTTAAAATCTCTAAGAAGCTTAAGGAGTTAAAGCCAGTTATCAAAGCGTTCAGTAAGGAGCACTATTCAGAGATTGAGAAGCGAGTCAAGGAAGCTTATTCTGATCTGCTAAACTGCCAACAGAAACTCCTCTCTTCTCCCTCCCCGAACTTAATACAGCAGGAAAAAGATGCGCACCACAAATGGTGTACCCTAGCGTTAGCGGAGGAAGCTTACTTGAAGCAAAAATCTCGAATATGTTGGCTGGAGGAAGGGGATAAGAACTCAAGATTTTTCCACAGGTCAGTTCTCACAAGACAAGCCCAGAATGAAATAATTTTCCTCCTTGATGAAAATGATCAGATTGTGGATACTAGTCAAGGGATTCAAACCCTGGTAATTGAATACTTTCAAAAGGTCCTTGGTGAGCAGCAGGCCCATTCAACGGTCACTGTTCAGGATTTAGCTGCCATAATCCCTCAGCGTTGTTCAACCCTCACAATCCAAGCTCTCTCCTCGCCTGTCACCGCAACTGAGATTAAGAATGTTGTTTTCTCTCTTCCTAAGAATAAAGCTCCTGGCCCAGATGGTTACTGTGTAGAGTTCTTCACAGCTCACTGGGACACAGTAGGTCATTCTCTCACTGCGGCAGTCTTGGAATTCTTCCACACAGGCAAGCTCCTGAAGCAATGGAACTCTACTATCATCTCCCTAATCCCAAAGTCTCCAAATGCTCAAAGACCTTCTGATTTCCGGCCTATAGTCTGTCTCAATACCGTGTACAAGGTTGTTTCAAAGATCCTCGCAAACAGACTGAAAAAAGCTCTCCCTGACCTGATTTCAAACAATCAATCGGCTTTCATTCAAGGTAGGCTGCTTGTAGAAAATGTCCTCTTAGCAACAGAACTCGTACAGGGTTACAACCAGAAAAACATATCCAACAGAGGGATGCTAAAGGTGGATCTCAAAAAGGCTTTCGATTCAGTTCATTGGAGCTTCATAATCAATACTCTCGAAGCAATGAACTTCCCAAAACATTTCATCTCGCTGATTAATGAGTGTATCTCCACCACGAGCTTCTCAATCTGCATAAACGGGGAGTTGTGTGGATATTTCAGGGGAGCCAAGGGCTTGAGACAAGGAGACTCCCTGTCGCCATACTTGTTTGTGATTGCCATGGAAGTCTTTTCTCAGATGCTCTCAACAAACTATGGTAACAATCGCATAGGAGTTCATCCAAATGCCAGTGATCCGCAGGTCACCCACTTGGCCTTTGCTGATGATATCATGGTATTTTTTGATGGTATGAAGAGCTCGTTGAGTAACATTGCTGCAGTTCTGGAAGATTTTGCTTCCATCTCAGGCCTCTCCATGAATATTACTAAAACTGAGCTCTTTATTGCGGGTGTGAACCAAGTTGAAGCTTCGGAGATTGCATCTCTAGGCTTCAAGATTGGTTCTCTTCCCATCAGATATCTCGGTCTGCCCCTCATGCATCGTAAACTTAGGATCTCTGAATACCATCCGCTTCTTGAAAAGTTATCAAACCGGTTCACCTCCTGGCCTTCCCGAGCTCTCTCTTACGCTGGTCGAGCACAATTGATATCTTCTGTGATCTATGGTACGATCAACTTCTGGATGTCAGCGTTCATCCTTCCCAAAGGCTGCCTTAAAAAAATTGAAAGTCTATGTTCAAACTTTCTTTGGTTCGGTGATGTTAATAAAAAGGGTTCAGTCAAAGTCGCTTGGCAAAGTATATGTCGTCCCAAGCAGGAGGGTGGGCTCGGGTTTAGATTACTCACTGACTGGAATAGAACTCTTTGTCTTAAGCTTCTTTGGAGGCTCTTCTCAGCAACAGACTCTCTTTGGGCTTTATGGCTGAGAAACACAAAGATCAAAGAAGATATCTTCTGGCATATTGACGCTAAAAAGCAAACCTCTTGGACTTGGAAATTTATCCTCAACCTGCGTCCTCTGGCGCGCCAGTTTCTTCGAGGTGTCTTGGGTAACGGTAATTCCTTGAGTTTCTGGTTTGATTGGTGGACTCCCCTTGGACCACTGATTGACTTTATGGGAGCATCAGGGCCTACTCAGACGGGGATCTCCCTAACAGCTAATGTCTCGGACGCCTGTAATCATGCAGGATGGAACCTCAGACCAGCTCGCTCTCCTCTTGCTGAAGCTTTACATATACACCTGACCTCCATTCACCTCCCTCTCTCATTGGAGTCTGACTCTTATGTGTGGAAGGTAGAGGAGACTGAGCTTATCAATTTCTCCACTAAGCGGACCTGGGAAATACTACGTCAACACTCGGCTTCCCAACAGTGGACTGATCAGGTTTGGTACAAAGGTCATGTTCCGAGGCAGGCTTTCATATTTTGGTTGATGCACCTAGATAGACTCCCCACAAGAGCAAGGCTCGCCAATTGGGGAATGGAAATTGATCCTAGCTGCTGTCTATGTGCCTCCTACTTGGAATCCAGGGATCATCTGTTTCTCCACTGTGAGGTAAGTGAACAACTCTGGAGGATGATAAATGTGCGACTTGGTTATGGTCCGATTACCTTCCACACTTGGGTAGCTTTCTCGACATGGCTAGACACCAAAGACAATACGACTCCTCGCACTCTGCGTAGACTCGTTGCTCAGGCCACACTTTATGCAATCTGGATGGAACGAAACAGTCGATACCACAATACTATTTCCACTGACGCTCTAGTCCTATTCAAAGCACTAGACCGACAAATCCGGGATGCGATCTTGGCAAAACAGTTTCGCAGGAACTTCAAAAATCTCCTGCAAATCTGGCTTAATTATGATTAGTTGTTCTACTCATTGTCACAATAGATAGACCCTTCCTGTTTTTATTTTTTTGGGCAAGGGATGGTCTCAAGTTTATAGATCGATGCTGTAAAACACTGCAAAAGTTTCATTTAATGAAATTCACAGTTTTACAAAAAAAAAATTTCTTCCTGACTTCTTCAAGAACCAAAGAATTTTGATACTAAAAATGTCTTAATAGAGTATAAAGAAAGATCACTTAAATCGGCAAGTCATCCTTGGCTGCACACTACTTCCGTCACATACGCGTTTCACTTTAACCCACTTGTATATATGAAAACCACACATACCAAAAAATGTATATGTGAAAACCATATATTTTTGATATTTTTCTACTCGAAAGTAACAAAAGAGATGCAAGAGGAAGATCTATACATATTAGTTTGGCTGCTTATGAATACTAGAGGTCTCACTCGCCCTGGGTTTATATAGAAGACGGTGCAGAAAGATAAGAGAGATGAGGGGGAATAAAATAATTAAATTGAAAAGAGAGAAACTGAGAAAGATTTGAGATGCACTATATTCATTTATGCCCCCAAGAAGGTAGATATGCAAAATCCCACAAAGGAAAATAAAACTAGTTGTAATAATATATATATAATTAAAGTAGGATCGAAAACAAAAGAATTTAACTAAAGAGATATTTGACCAAAATTTTTATTTTTAAAGAGATAAGGTTCCTCCATGCTTCTCCATCCTCATAATATTAGTTTTCTTAAGCTGCAAAAGAATTTACAGCTTTCACAGATGCCATTAAGAGATATGGGCCCATAGACACAAATACACTGTGTATATGACATACACATGATGTACCATCAGATATTTAATTTTCTTTTTACTTTGATAAAAAACTTAGATATTTAGATTGCTAGTGTGTATAACGAATCGTCATCTTATTGTTTTTAATCTTCTTTCGTTGACGAAAATAACTAAATTAGCATATCCCTTACCCCTCTTTGTCATTTATAAAACCCTTTGAAAAAATATCTCTAAACTTAGATGCTCTCTAGCTAATACAAATTACTGATCATCAAGAATACAATATTAATGTATTTGAATGTTTAGAGTTTTTCTAATAAGCTCAGAAATTAATTAAGGTTTTGATTAACCTAGGTAAATAGATTCTCTTTGTACAAAAACAAGTGATATGCAATAATAATATATGAAAAAAGAGGGACGTGGTTTGAGGAAGAAGACCCACTTGCACAATATCGACCTGGTTATGGTAAGTTCATAGGATCATAAGTTTCTAATTTAGTACTTACTAAGAAATAAATCTCGAGAAAGAAAAAATGTGTAGGGAAAGAGAGAGAAGATAGAAAGCGATTCTAGTAAACATTTTTAAAAGAAGCGAGGAATCTTAAGATTTACGTGTACCCCTAGTTATCCCGACAGGTACTCGAAAGGGCACTATTTTATAAACATTTATAGATTATTAGTTTATTTATAAAACAAGTAATCGGTAAAGTATAGACCTTAAGTTCTGCATATATTTGACAAAAAAAAATTGTATACACACACAAAAAATGAGAACGTGGAATCTCAAAGTTATCGAAAATATCAAAAAGGCCCTGCTCGAGTAGGTCACTTGCGTGGCCGTACATTTTTATATTTTCATTATTTTTCAAATTATTATTAATACGATATCAATATGTCATATATATACTCATATGTAAAGTAAACAACACATTATTGAGAAAGAAAACGCCATATTTCTTACTATTTGATTTATGAAAATTTTAAACAAATAAAAGATGAAGCAAATTTGTGATATCACATTGTTCTCAATACTGCTACCTTTTTTTTTTTTTCATCAGCGTTTTGTTGTTATACACGTAAAAAAAATAAAATGGATGCCTATACAAGAAATATGGATACTTGGGGAAAAGAAGAAGTAAATGGGTACAATGTGATGTCAGTTGGTGGAGTGGCAGATCGATGGGATTTTCACTGCTCTTTTGGCTCAAACCCCTATGCCTCATGTGCTTCCCTCTATATATGTATATATTTATTTTTCATGCTGAAAATGATTTTAATGGAAAAAATTTTATTGGAAAACCAAAATTGGGGGTTTTCATGTTATTATTGTGTTTGTGCATTTAGAAATTGAAGTTTGAAACTTCAATGATGTGGCACTAAACACACAAAAACGGTGCTAATATCGAAGTAGAACTAAGCTATATGTCATGTTCATAAGATCAACATTGTTTATGAATGATGTTTACGGAACTTTTTTCGTGATTACACAAATACTGTACGTAGATTAAAGTCTTTGTGATATATAGTATATAGTTTGAGCAGAAAGATTATAAAAATAGTATCATGTAAAATACAAGTGTAGGGCTAGTGACAAAAAGATGAACAGAAATAGAACCGTCATTTTCGATCGTAATGATTCTTTGATTTATGCTACTCTCTTTGTGGAGAGAGAGAGGTCAACCAAAGAATCTGAAAGATTGATCTTAAGACTTTTTCAATAGGTCCATGCAGGGACCATAAGGACCCCCCAAGATAAGATGAATATGCGAAGCATTGAATCATAGAACAAATTAACCAAATAGTAAAACAAAGGAATATATTTTTTTTTTTTTTTGGGCAAAAAACAAAGGAATTTATGATGAACTTTTAAGTGGTTATTAGTAGGGATAGTTTGTATATGACTATATGACAAAGAACATATACGTATATTATTAACCTGATTAGAAAGTGTGTGTATCTTCTAATATGTGTCCATCATCCGGAAAGGCTCAAATTGCAATTATTGCATGATGTGAAACTACAATCTACTGTATATCTATGCAATTTCTCATGAATCATATTGTCTTGTTTACTTTCTCTTTAACCCAAAAAAACTATACAATGATGGAACACATGTCCTACCACTCTGTGACTCTTAAACTCTACTGACATCGGTGTCCTGAGTTCTCCGACGAAATCTATGTCCAAATCCCCAAATTGATATGCATACGATACCACGAGATCACTGTCGAGTATAATTGTTATGTAAAGAAACAACAAATTTCCTGAAAAAGAATGTAGTCCGTCCAGTGTCTCTCTGGTTTTTCCACTCGGTTCTTCATTATTAATTTATAACGTTTAACAAAGACTCACAAACAAGATGAATAAATGTTTACAAGGGGATTTTTTTTTTTATCGCATATGCAGATTCTGTTTTTAAAGTAATGTAACGAATCGACATCGAAGTACCTTTTCACAATGCGCACTATGCACAAGAAAAGACTCGTCAAAAGCAAAGCAAAAGGTGGGGATGGCTCTTAAGGGTCAACAGCTTAAGAATCTTGAGGAGTCTCGAATCTAGTCGGTGTATCGATACCCGCCATACAGCAAAGTCCACTGATCAAGATGAGAAGAAAAACGATTCCCTGCAAAAAGAGAAAGAAAAGGACGAGACATATAATCAGAGGCTTTGAAGATATCATCAACACAAGACTGAGTGAAATTAGCTTTCGACCTAGATATGACCCAGATCCTTTATTACACTTGTCAATTTTATGAATTCATAATCTTGGTTAAGAATGTTGAACACCAAATTCAGAAACATAACCGAGACTAAAAAGAGTAACTTCTTACCACTAGTATGCCCTCCAAAAGGGATGACTTAAATTTGCAGAGTTCATCACAACCAGTAGTAACTTCAGGAGTGCTGTTTCCTTTAGCAGTTTCAGCTAGAAACCTTTGGAGAGTTTTGTAAGATGTGTACCAATAAGGATCAGAAACATAAAGAGCTGTATATTTACTGCCGAATTGTTCTACAGAATTAACAAGTTCGGAGATGCTTTCACCTGCAGCATAGATCAATGAATTGCTTCAGTTCTTTCTTTTCATATAATCTATCAGTTAGTATTCTTTTACAACGATGTTCTTTCCACTTACGCTCTGAATGAGATTGGCCAGCTTGACTTTTTGATTCTTCAGAACCCTCGGAACAAAGCACAACTAAGTCAGTTTCTCCTTCTTTCCTTGTTTCTCTTCTAGCAAGCAAATGATCCTGCCAATTATTTATGAGTAACAAGAGAGTGAAGGAAAGGTGTGATATCATTGAGTAGGCGTGGGATTAGGGAAAATACAAACAAGTATTACTTTGAAAGACTGCAGGCCTGATAGTTTCTGAATAGACCCATCCTCAACAAAGCATGAATCTGAGAACACGATATTGCTGACTCCTACATTGTTGGGGCAAGCTTCTTTAAGCCCTGAAAGCAACAAAGTCTCCATTCTTTTTTCCTCTGGCGCAGCAATATATGGGAATGCCAGCGAGAAGTTGGAAGCTGTAAATAGATTCTGTTGAAAAAAAAAGACTTGGATGTTAGAGTATTGTTCCATTGAAGCAAACAATGGAGAAATTCCGTGTTTGCTTCAAACAAACAACTAGGTCAGAGATCTGTTCCATTGAAGCAATAACAAAATTCCGTGATGAAGAAATTAAAACTTTCACTTACGTTCAATGAATTAACAAGGGTAGGGTCAGAGTTCCTTCTTGAAGAAACATCAGAGGAGAGTAACTGAAGGCAGAAGAGAATGTAAATATTAGAATTTATAGCATAGACAGAAGATACAGAGCAGATACGCTTCGTTTCTAAAACACATAAGTTTCTTCACAATATCACAACAAGAAACCAAAGATCCAGATGATCATTTATGCTAATGTTACAATGAGCTCTTACATCATCACTCACACTAGAATTGACATAATAGATCTTGATCTTATCACATATTTTTTTTTTCCTTACCTCTCTGCCAATGAACACAAGTGCAACATCAACAGGTTGCTCAAGTTTCTTCTCCGGGCACTAGACAAAGGAATAGTAAAATGAGAATAAGAAAACCAAATGACATCCAGTGAGAACTGAAATTTACAGGATCATTAGAAGAAGCCATACCAGAAAATTTGACCAGCCTCCTTGAGTGAACACAGAAGCTACAAGATCTTTTGCAGATATGACCTGATAGTTTACAGCCTCATCCAACTCACCATTCGCAGACCTGATTTTGAGAATCGAATTCACCAATTAAACAAGTAATCTAAAGCTACAGTTACGAAACAAACATCAGATATCACAGCTCTATGTACCAAATTTGACAAGGATAGAGAAAGAGATGCATAACTGGAGATGAGGAGACCAGAGGAAAGCAGGAACGGTGTTCGGAGAAGCCAATCCAAATTCAAAGAGAGAGGACACAGAGAGAGCCACAAACAACGCCACCACACCAATTTGTATCTTCATCATCTTCGTCGTCAGATCAAAAAATCCTACCGTAGAAACAAAAGAAATCAATCGGACAATTCATCACGCCGCACGAAACGATCAACAAATCCAAAAGTAAATAATCACAAACAAACCTGAAGAATCTGAGATCGTTTCCAGAAATTGACGGATCAATAGATTTTTTCTTATTTTTATTAATCAAAGTCTCAAATACAATGGAACGACAGATTCATAATATCTCTCCGATCCTCAAATCTGGGCGACACATATGAGATGAGTAGAGGTCGACGACATGTCAGGCGTGTTAAACAACGTCGTTTTGAAACAAAAAATCAATAACCAACCGAGAGAACCGGTTTTGGTTAAGTTAAGATAATAACCGGGATGACGTCTTGGGCTAAATTAGGCTTTTACAAATATCCAATACGGCCCAATTTCTTCAATCCGTTTAGCGTCCGTGATCCGTCACTGAACAAGAAACGGAAACGCGATCCCGCCAAAGCTTTTACTCTCTTCCTCGGGAATTCTCAACGCGTCGTTTGCTTCTCTCTTGCGTCATCTGTGATTCGTTCGACGGGGAATTGCGATTCAACATCAGAATCTTCGAGCCATTTTTTTTTGTATAAAATGAAGATTCATCGGAGTAACAACAAGTAACGATAGCTACAACGATGATCTGTGTTTCGTTACGAAATCGAATACATAATTGGCTTCGCGACTATGTTAGGCTCCAATCTTTCGTTGTGATTCTTATTTACGCTCAGGTAATTCCGTAATTGCTTTTTTTGATTTCGCGTATTTTTTCTTCTTCTTTTGTCTCTCTTCTGAATGATTCATATCCATTTTGGGGGCTAGGGTTCTTCGATTCCTTTGTCGATTTTTTTTTTTTTGTTTATTTGTGGTTAGAAGTGAAAGAAAACTCATATTGATGAATGATTTGTAACGATTGGTTTCAGATTGGGTGCGCGTTGATCGGTTCACTAGGGGCATTGTACAATGGAGTCTTGCTCATAAATTTGGCGATTGCGTTATTTGGGTTAGTGGCAATCGAGAGTAATAGCCAGAAGCTTGGCAGAACCTATGCGGTTCTTCTTTTCTGCGGCGTTCTTCTCGATGTCTCATGGTTCATTCTCTTCTCCAAGGAGATTTGGTAATGTCACTATCCTCTTGTGATCATGATGATCATATATCTTTAGTTTCTGTGGCTTTGTTTAATTTGCAACACATATTGTATTTAACTGTCCTGGATTTTTTTGAAATGATATGATCATTAAATCTTTGTTATGTTCCTGTTCAGATTCTGTAGAGAGCCACTTATGTATTGACAAAAGATTTGATTTTCATTGTAGGAACCTTTCTTCTGAGATGTATCAAGCCTTTTATATCTTCTCTGTGAAACTCACTATGGCTATGGAAATTGCTGGGTTTGTTGTGAGGATATCGTCTTCTCTGTTATGGTTTCAGATTTATAGGCTGGGATCTTCTGTTATAGACACTTCATTTCCTCGTCAATCAGATTCAGACTTACGAAATAGCTTCTTAGAACCTCCTCTTTTCGCTAGGCAACGTTCACGTGATCCAGAATCACGAAATAGCTTCTTAGAGCCTCCTGCTATACCTAAGCCACGTTCACGTTCTGATGATTTCTTGGGAGATTCTGCTGACGAACCAGCCTTCTACACTCCTCTGCTTGATGGCTGCCAAAGCAATATCACTACGCCCGATATAACACAGGTCTTTCTATTTTCTACCTATTATTATTCTCTTAAGTAGTTTATGTACTCATTGTAGATGAGGTTTTACTCTTCTTCAGTTATTTGTCTATGTTTTCTGAAATGCGTTTGCAATGGGTTACTCTGCCAAGATCCTCTCGTTAGTGGATGTGAATACCCTTCATAAATAGTTTTTTTCTGGCTCTTCTTTTGAAACTGCAGTTGATGCAATATAGTGAGAATTGGATGAACCATCTAGAAAATAACTATGCTTTTCAGCTCTTCGTCACTCTAGTCACAGAGAAACAAGAGCCTTATAGCTTTAATAGTACATAATAGTATGCTGCTTCTCTTGTCTCAGCACTCCTGTAAAACTTACACAGCCATAGCAAGTAGGTTTTCATCCTTTTGTATCCTTTTGTAGGTGGTTAAATATCATGCAGCTGGGGACATTTACAAAGGATCACCATCATCTGCTGCAGAAGCCTCTCGAAATAAGTCTCCTTTCTCCAGGTCCTTGGAGGCACTTGATTCAAGTCTCCGTTGATGATATTACATCTATTGACTGTGGCCGGTATTGTACTAAGCCTTTTTTTTTCTTTTGGAAAGAAGCCTTAAAGGCCTCTAACTAGTGGAAAATTGCAAGTGTTGACAATCCTACTTTGCAGCATTGCTCTTCTTAGCTTCTCAGATTTGCCTGGTAATTTCCAATTCGCAGGAAGATAGCTTTTGGCTAGAGGAACTTCACTCAACAATCTAAAGGCATTCTTTGATACACTATATATATTTGAAGAATGCAGATCGGGATTTTACATAGTGGGGTGACACAATTAAGAACCATTTACCTTAAATCATCACTGATTTGACTCAGAGAACTGTATAGATTTGCTGTGACATATATGGACTAGGAATGTACATTGTATCAGCATTCTTTTCTGTAAATGAAAAATACATTCTTTTGAGGTGAATTGGAAGATTAGTATAAAGATCTTCTTTTCTTTTTAATCCAAACATTTGTTGTTATTCATAGTAATTTTGAAGTTTATGCAGAGTGAAGCAAAAGGATTGAGACAATTTCAGATTTTTAAGTAGCAACATGATTTGCCAATGGTGAAATATTATTGTAAAATCCTTAAGAAAGAACTACCAGCTGTTTTTTTTTACATGATGATGAGTCTGAGTCATCTCTGATGTATATAGAGGGCGTGGCATGGGGCCTGACGTTGAAGGACGAGCAGCCCAAAATGTGGAACTGCGAAGTTGCGTAGTAAAAATTACTAATTAAATTAATCTGGCCCCGTAAAAATAAAAATAAAATAAAAATGATATCGTGCAAATTAATTGTTTGACCTAAGAAAATTCGAAAACTTATCCACGTCTGACTTTTGCTGATTAAGAGAGAGAGATTAGATTAATAGTTTTGAAAAAAAGGGTCAAATCAAAGACCCAAACCCAAAAAAAAAAAAAAAAAAAAAAAAAGTCTGCGTGGATCTGCAGCCGTTTTCATTACCCACAAAAATCTCCGCTCGACGATGACGATGATCCCACTCTGCTGATTTTTTTTTTGGGTCTGGGTGTCGCTCTCGATTGTTTCCTAGTCTTCGTCTCTTTTGGATTTTGGTACTTTTCTTAGTTTCGAAGAGGTAAATGTTGTTCCGATTCCGCTGTTTTTTTTTATTTTTCTGTGTGTTTGTTGTTCGAACTACCTCGTTTGGAATCCTTAATCTAACAATAATATCATCCGACGAGCGAGATTGACTACTATAATGAGTTAAAACGATTTGAGTTTTTTTTTTTTAATCTGTTGATTATAATTTTTGTTTTTGGCTGTGGTTTTGATTGATCAACTAGTCTCTTGTTGATTCTTCTAGGGTTCGATATCGTTTCTGCATTTTCATTTGGTTTAAAAATCTCTCACTGTTTTTTTTTTTTTTTTTTTTTTATTTGGCCACCATATAAGCAGAGAGAGTTTGTGGTGGTGCTATTATGGAAGATGCAACAGAGACGACGACGTATTGGTGTCACATGTGTTCTCGATCGGTGAATCCAGTGATTGAAGGCGAGATCATCACATGCAATTTCTGTCAAAGTGGATTTGTTGAAGAAGAAATGGATGATAACAATGCTCTTCAAGATTCCGTTACCGTTGATGATCATCATCATACTGCGGATTCTCTATGGGCTCCCATCTTGATGGGGGTGATGAACAGTCATCATGACCAACAACATCAGGAAGACTCTGAATCTGTTGTTGAAGATGAAGATGACAATAATGATGACGATGACGATGATGATGGAGAAGAAGTTGATATAAATAGGCAACTTGAAGCTATTAGGAGGATAAGGAGTAGGCACTCAGCTGCCATTTCTAATCTGCTTCAAGGGATTCGAGCTGGCTTATTGGTTGAATCCGAGACTAATCCTGATAACAGCGAGCTTGTTCTCTTGATCAACTCCTTTAACCAAACGATCAGTGTTCATGAAGACTCCATCGACACCATAACTTCTTCTGTGGCTTCTGGATCTTTGGGTGACTATTTCATTGGACCTGGGTTCGAGGCTTTGCTTCAGCGTTTGGCTGAGAATGATCTGAACAACAGGTACGGGACACCTCCAGCTACTAAAGAAGCGGTTGAGTCGCTGGGGGTTGTGAAAATCGAAGATGGTTTGTTGCAGTGTACTGTGTGTTTGGATGATTTTGAGATTGGTATGGAGGCTAAAGAGATGCCGTGTAAGCATAAGTTTCATAGCGACTGCTTGTTGCCATGGCTTGAACTTCATAGCTCGTGCCCTGTGTGCAGATATCTGCTTCCTACTGGTGATGATGATGGTGAGCCAAAGACCGATGGAGAAGCTTTGAGAAACAATGAAGAAGAAGAAGATATCAGTATTTGATTCTGTGGTGGTGGGCAGTGGATCATCATCACCAGACTCGTGAGTTCGAACAATTCATCAGCTTACTAAAGGCTCACAATTTGAGTCAAGGTTACTTGAACAGAGGATCATTTGAGATCAGTCATTTAGTATTTTATGTTTTTTTTTTTTTTGTTGCACATAGTTTTCTCGGATTTGGTAGAAAATGGATTCTCTGGAATTAATTACAACATTTTCTTGCTGATTAATTGTTTCGAATTTGTTCTTGGTTAGTTCATTACAAAAATTATTAAGAACTACAACTAGATTAACCAGTATTAAAAATAGTTAAAACTTATGCAGAGTCAATCCCAATCTTCTTTTGAGAAGAAGACTTTGATCTTGTCTCTATTACGATTGTTTCAAATCTCTTAACGCGGTAATTTGGAAACCTTAGAATTCCTTTTAAAAAATGAATAAATTAGAAGGAAAATGTCTACCAAGTTAAAAAAGAGTACGTACAATTTCGAAAGCTCTGTTAGCATTATATAATGAACCATAGTCGTATGTTTGATTTGATATAAACACACATATTTACTGCATAATTAGTCCGTACCATTTCAACACAAAACTAGAAGCAATGAAAGGGAAGTTGTGGTTGATCAGTTTGCTTTTGGTTCTCTCTTTAGTAATTTCATCGAAGACAGTCTCAGCTCAACCAGACAAGTTTCGCAAACTTAGTGAGTAATTTTTGGTGTTTTTATGGATACAGGTAGTATACACACCCACTTATAACTATTAATGGTCTATATATCATCTATACGTATGTTACATAAAATCTTATTTAGTTGTAGCATACCAACAATAAAAAGGAATCAACACGTAGTAATTTGCAGAATGACCAATAATTGGTTTGAGAATATGATGCAGTGGTTCTGTAATTTCTGAATTGGTAGAGTGATTCCACAGTTTTGAACTGTTTTCTCAATAACACAACTTTACGGAAGTGTGTTATATGTTTTTTCTCACTTCTTTTCTTGAATTGGTCAGTTGAAAAAAGAAGAAGAAGGTATTTTTCATATCATCTTTTTGTTTAACGAGGGGCAACAAAAATTGATTCCTTGATTTTCATTTTCTTATATTCTTGTTTTATATAGTAAGAAGTTGGATAACACATGTGCCAGTTTTGGATTTATGCTAAAATTGTATGTTCGTCCTTATATTTTCTAGAAGAAGATTTAAGAGCGTCGATGAAGATCGGAACACCTCATAGTGAGTCGCCACCAGGACATGGATGTAACAACAAGTCACATCCGAATGGTGGATCTTGTAAAAAGCCCCCGCGAGGGCGAGGCTATGGCAATTAAAAAGACCAGTTTTGTAAATGTACAAACATCAAGATTTCACGTCAAGTAGACCAAACTAAATTGAGTGATATATAATTTGTGTTGTTTGATATAAAGTTGTGAGAAAATGGCAATAAAAAAAGATTGGATTAAGACAATGTGGGTGTTTTTTTTCATGGTAAACAAAATGTGGGTGTTTTTTTTCCCCTATATTATGGCTTTCTCTACTTCTATCATATGAGAGTTTGAAAATCATCTTGGTATCACATTATCATTTAAAGTGTTGAAATCATTTATTTGGTAATATGCATGCTATTTTTATATATATGGACATTATCATATGAATTTTAAAAAAATTCACTCCCATTTTATCGGTATATTTAGCAAATTTTCATCTATTAGACAAAAGAAAAAAATGAATACTTCCATTAAGCGAAATTATCTTAAAGTTTGAACCACATATAGATATAGTTGTTACAATATAGTTAAGATATTTTAAATCTTTTTAACCTAATTTTTGTAAACATTGTATATTAGGTTGAAATGTTTAATAATACGATATGAATTTTCACTCAGGATAGATAAGATTAACAAGGAACACAAAACACGTCCACAACTTTCTTTGAGTCTCTTAACTTTGAACACTTTAAACTGAAAACAATATAGAACACTTTAAACCCTATAAAGAATAGCCAATAGAAAAATAATCTCCAAAGTGCATCTTAAAAGAAAGAAAAAAAATCTTTTATATTCGACTTAAAACTCTCCTCTCGTATACTTCTCTCACCTTATTGTGCCTCATTCTTCTCTCAAAGACGAGACTTCGTGTTGAAAGAGCGACCAGTACTCTCTTCTCTCTCTCTCTCTCTCTCACAACAAAACACGAACAATTCTTCCTCCTCTTTGTTCTTGTTTGGCAACTCCAGATTCTCACAGTGCCACCACAATCTCCAACATTGCACAAAAAGTTGAGACATCTCATCATAAACTAAAGTTAACAACATCAGGTTATCAAATCTATATCTCCTCTCCTTGGTTTCATTTCTTATGCCGTGTTTGGCAATTCACGTTTTCGTGTTTGCTTTCCTCTTTGTGGGTCTTCTTGTGTCAGCAACGCTAACTGCTTTTATCCCTATAAATCGAGAAACTTTACAATCGGGAGATTGCTGAATCCTCCTCCTTTTATTAACATCAAAGTACCCATCTTTTTGTTGTTGTGTTGTTGTGTGTTCCATGTTTTTTGTCGTAAAGGATTCAACCTTTGCTGCTTCTTGTTTCATATCATTGTTGATATGTTCGTCTCGTGGGTTAATCCGTTACGAGATCATTGAGAAATTACATGCCGTCTACGCTACAACTTTGTTTGTATTTGGGATCGATGCTTTTATGGGCTTTGCTTTTTGATCAGGTCTGATTAGCGAATCTGGGTCTGTGTTTCAACTTAATTTGGCTCTGAAAACACTTTTATCTTTTCCTCCGCTCCGGTGCTTTTGTGGGTTTTTGCTCTAATTTATGTGTCTGTTGTTTGTCTCAATGATCAAGAGATGAATTGAATCGAATGTATTTGTTGGTATCTTTCAATTTCTTTCACGATTCTCAAGTTTGTTGAATCTTACTGTTTGATACTGTGATCTGAAATATATCTGAGCTTTATACTTTACCCCGTCGTGTTGCTCTCGACAATGTATGTATTCTGGGCTCCTTGCCATGGGCTCATACTTAGGGTAATGAATTTCTAAGTTCCATCTTTAATCTTTGTGTGTTTCTTGGTGTCTGATTTTGTACGTATCTGACTTGCCAGGAAACTATGATGATTGAGATGTTCTTGATTTTTACATCTGTTTCAACAGTTTTGAGAGTCAATATTGAAAATGCAGCTCTTTTGCTCTCCTTTCAGGTTTCACTACGTTGAGCATGGAAGTGGAGAATACTATTATGGAAGAAACAGCTGTTATGGAAGATTCCTATGATGATGGATTTTCGTGTGGAGATCCACAAGTTGAGCCTCGTGTTGGAGATGAGTTTCAGGTCGAGATTCCTCCTATGGTGTCTGCATCTGAGCGTGCTGTGTTTCTTTCCACTCCTGTTGCTTTGGATGATTCTTCTTATTCCTTTCTCGTCGGACTACCTGTCCAAGTAATGTGGATTGACAAACGTAGAAGAGGACAAGGAAATGGAGATGATAACGTTGACATGAACCAATCTTTGAAATCTTTAAGAGCCAAAAAAAGCCGTTGCTCTGCCAAGAACAGAGGCAAGAGTGACAAGAATTCTGAATCCAAGAAGCAAAGACTGAATCTTGAGGCTGTTCCTGCGATACCGTCCAGTTCTTGGGAAGATGTTGAGGTGGCTAGCTTTGTTCTTGGTCTGTATACATTTGGTAAGAACTTTACTCAGGTGAAGAGTTTCATGGAGAACAAAGCAATAGGAGAGATTGTGTTGTTTTACTATGGGATGTTCTACAACTCTGCTAAGTACCACAGTTGGTCTGAATCCCGCAAGAAGCGGAACCGGAAATGTGTATATGGAAGAAAGCTCTATTCAGGTTGGAGGCAACAACAGTTGTTAACCCGTTTGATGCCTTCTATTCCTGATGAATCTCAGAAGCAGATGCTTGTGAATGTGAGTCTCTTTCACATCCTGATGCTGAATTCGTTACCACTATATATATTTTGTTCAATGATCTTACTATTCGCAGGTCTCAAAGTCATTTGCTGAAGGTAATATCACTCTGGAGAAATACGTAAACACAGTGAAGAATCTTGTGGGTCTCAGGCTTCTGGTAGACGCCGTGGCGATTGGTAAAGAAAAAGAAGATCTCTCAATTCCTACGTCAACACCAATGAAGACCAAACCATGGTTTACGGTTTCTTCAAAACCTTCTTCGGTCCCGGGCTTAGGGGATTACAATTCACTCACAACTGCTGGCATTATAAAACAGTTAACTGGCGGCTGTTCACGTCTGAGCAAAGCCCGTTGCAATGATATATTCTGGGACGCTGTGTGGCCGCGTTTGCTAGCCAGAGGATGGCGTTCAGAGCAGCCTGAGGAACAAGGCTATTTAAGATCTAAGGATTACATTGTTTTCATTGTCCCTGGCGTGGAAAAGTTTTCAAGACAGAAGCATGTCAAAGGCGATCATTACTTTGATTCCGTCAGTGATATTCTAACAAAGGTTGTTAGAGAGCCTGAGCTTCTTGAGTTTGAGACAGGAGGAGAGATCAGAGAAGCGACCGCCAATGACTTCGTTGTTGCAGAGAACTCTTTTGACCAATCAGATGAAGAGTCTTCCCCATCTGGTAGTCAAAGATACCGTTACCTCAGGTCTCCATGCTCTAACCGTGGAACTCTGGGAATGAAATTCACTGTTGTGGACACTAGTTTGGCTGCTGGAGGAGGGAAGTTGTGTGAATTACGAAATCCTCATTCAGTGTCTCTAGTTTCTGAGCCAAAGACTCGACTGGGAGATAAAGATTCCTCTGCGCCTAAACTTTCCCTGGAGAATCAGAATGTGGAAAAGTCTCAAGTGAGGCCTCTAGAAGCCAAGAACCAAGTAAATGAGCAAATGCGATTCACGATTATTGATACGAGTGTAGACCACTGTGGAAAGGTATCTGGGTTTAGGAGATGGAGACATTTACCAAGTGATGACACAAAGAGGGGTTATGTAGGGGCTGATTCTGCTATAAAGGAGGAGAAGCCTTTGGGGAAGGTTAAGGATCCATCAAAGAGGTCAAAGCACAAGTATACCCCTCGAGCAGAAACTAACTATCATTCAGTAAACTCTGCACCATATTTAAAACGCAGACGGCTCAGTGCTTGCATTTCAAGAGAAAGTCCAGTGTCCAAACATTTACCGGGTGATGATGACACAAAAAACACTGTTTGTCTTGAATCAGAGAAGCAAGATATATGTGCAGTCCAACACCAAAATAGCACTTGTGAAGAGATGAATCAGGACAAAGAGACATATGAAACCAAGTTGTCGGTTGAGCATATGAACTTAAAGTCTGATGAACCAATGAAGACTGAAACTGGGCCGTGTTCTCCGCTTGTTGAGATTCACGAAACGTCAGAGATTGAACCAAGTGGGTTAAATTCTTCTGTCTCCGGTGTAGACAAGCACTGTTCTCCAGAGAAGATAAGAACACCCCAAAAACACATTTTTCCAGAACAAGAACCAAAGAGGCTCTGTTCAGTGTCAGAGTCAGAACAAAAACGCGCTTCCAATGATATGGAACAAAAGCAAGCAGTTGAGCTCCCTTCTTTTTCAGGCTCAAATACTAATAGATGTTCTTCCAATGATCTGGGAACTACTCAAGAGCTGGGTTCATCTGAACGACAACACGACCAACAGATCATTACAGATGGTCCGAGAAGACAGAGCACAAGGAAACGACCATTGACCACCCGGGCTCTGGAAGCTCTTGAATCCGGATTTCTGACAACCAAGAAAATGAAAAGCACAAGTAAACCAGAACCGAGAAAACGTGTAAGTTCAACGAAGAAGAAGCGCTCAGCTAAAGCGTGTAACAGAAATGGGAGTGCAGATTCGGAGCACAGAAGGGAAGATAGAAGCAGTTATGTAAAGAAAGCACCAGTAAGTAAGCCCTTGGATCAGATAGAGGATTCAAAGCCTAGCTATCTTCTCAATGAAGGAAGAGCTGAGAGTAAGGCTCTTGATCGAATACAGGAGTCAAGGCCAGTCCTTACTGAATACCCTAAACTTCCACCGATTGTTTTGAAGTTTCCATTCAGGCGTGGCTAAGGAGCTTCAGGGACTCAAGTCTGAAAGTTTTTGACCGTTGGGGTGTGGGAAGATTGGCCTTGCTGAAGAATAAATGTGTATAGAAGAGATGTTTTTACAAGGTTTTATTCCATAATCTTTGCTATTTTTATTATTATTTTCATTGTTAGTCAGAAGCCCTGTTTTAAAAATCCCCGCCTATCACCGCCCCGTAAAATCGCTAGGCCCACCCTCTCCGCCTCGATTAATGACTAATCCCCACCTAGCATCGATTATCCGATTATACCGTCTAATTTGATTAATTCCCGCTTAATTTTGTATATACCAGTTATTTTTGGAGCCAAATATAAATCAAATATATATATATATATATATATATTTTTGTTATTTAAACATTTAAATTAAGAGTTTATGATGTTTTACAATAACTAATGTACAAACTTTTAATTAAAATCATAAATTTTTTTCTTAAAATTACGTTTTTATGTGTTTACCGTAGTTTTAAAGATAATACTATAGCTTTATATTTTATTTGATATTTTTCTTTTCACATAAACAGAATTATACATATATTTAGTACTATATATTTTTAATTTACTATTAATTTAATAAAATAATCCTAAAACTAGTCCCCGATTAATCTCTATCTAATCTCCGATTTTCTCGCTAGGCGCTAGGCCCACCCCAACTGCCCGACTAGCGCCTAGCGATTTCTAAAATAGGGTCAGAAGTAATGTTTCTATTATTGGTTTGCTTGGGAGTTTTATAAAGAATCTTTTCATATGGACTAATAGTAATGATAGTTATGAATATTTATGAAGTCTAAAATAAAGTCACTACAATGATTTCTGTACTGCTATACAATTAACAAATCATGCCTGATTTGCTGCCGCTGCTTGATTGCCTTGTCCAAGTTGTGAAAGACTGCTTTGGTTAAGTTGGGGTCCTCAAAAAGCTTTATTCCAAATCTTTTGCAGCCATAACGTAGGAACCACTTCACTCTTTAGATCAGTTTTGGCTTAGATTCTTTCTGACTTACTTTGGATCCAAGACCAGTTTCTGAAGCTCTTTGATGGCTGGAGCTAGCTGCGTATATAACGATATCTTTCCAATCTAATATTAAAAAACCAAACCATTTTCCAAGGTTTTTCTAACTGAAAAAACCTTGTAATCATATTACAGTATGTTTGATTTCATATAAATTAATACACACTAGGATTTATCCCGTGGTACACCACGGTCTATTCGTTTTCATAAATCATTTAAATAGGTTAGTATACTAATATAATCAGGTTTTTTTAGTTAGTTAATATAAATACTAGAATATTATATATAATATGTTGTATTTGCAAAATTTACCCATAGTAAATTTTTTTTTTGTAATATCAATGCACTTATATATATTTTATTTTGGTGTTTTTACAATAATTAACCGTACTTGTTAATAAAATTATATGGATTGACTTTGAAAGAACAATAAATATGTGTACTTTCAAAAATACAATGAACTATGATTAAAATCAAATTTGTTTTAAGACCATGGTTTTGTGCATGGTCTTAAACCATGGTCAAAAATACAATGAAATATTATTAAAATCAAATTTATGGTGACTAATAGTGTTTAAGACCATGGTTTTTTGGAAAATCATTTCAAAAAAGATTATTGCACAAAAATATACTTCAAAAATGTTAAGATAGATTTTTAAAATATATATTCGTTTATAAAAATTCAAATCACATTATATGGTAAAAAAATCTAATATTTTTTCTAACTTTATGTATCAAATAGTAATTCAAATAATTAAAGATAAGATTAAATAAAAGTGAAAGGAGAATTATATTTTAATCTAACATATTGCTTTAAATTAGGTAGATAGATTTTAGGAAATTTGAATTTAATATTATCAAATAAGGAAATGATTGTGTTTGGTTGTAATGATTGTAGAGAATTTAATTGAGACTTGTTTGGATACAAAGAAAAAAAAAAGATGACACAAAAATGTACTTCAAAAATGTTAAGATAGATGTATGAATCATTGTATATATATAACGTATACCAACCAAAGAAAAAAAAAACAAAAAAATGAAGGTCAAGTTGTGGTTGATTGCTTCACTTTTGGTTCTCTCTTTGTTGTCTTCAGTCGAGACAATCTCAGCTCGACCATATAAATTTCCAAAAACCAGTGAGTGTTATCATTTTTTTTGGTCATCTATCTTAATATATGCTAAAGCGCAATTAAATTAAGGAATCTGGATACGACTTTAACAACCATAACTCACTGAAAGGACCTAACAGTTGTAGTTTTTTTTTTTTTCGTAGAAGAAGAAAGAAGAGAAATGATTAACATTCACAAGAAAAAAATATCGGAACACCAGGGAGTGTGTTAGGGCGTGGAGGCCAAGGCTCATCATCCAGTAGAGGTGCCCCTGACCCCGGCTGATATGGTTAGACGGACCGGCCAAGGCATAATCGTACATTGTTTTGTGTTCTTAAGATATGAGATTAAAATATTGCATGATTTTTTGTCATTGATGAGACCCCAATGTAAAAGGACAGTCCCAATCAGAGGAAAAAATGTTTTTTTGTTTGACTTTGTACATATTGTTGTGTTAAGATGCTGATCAAATAGAATAAATATCTTTATCGTCAAGAAACTAATTGATATGAAAACTTAGTAAATTTACGAACGTTTGAAAAGAGAAATATAGTTAAAGTATTCATTTGAACCAAAAGAGCGTGCATATTAGTCTACTCTGCCCGGAAGCATAGCTATATACAGTATATGTTGACTTATAAGATTATCTCAGTTAGTATGTATAAAATATCTTTATATTGAAATAGAACTATAGAAGTCTTCTGACGCGCTATGTGAAAACTTGACTATTAAGTTTTGAACGATATATATATACTCAAACAGTATAAGGTATCACCAGAACAATAATTATGAAGGTCAAGTTCTGTTTGATTGCTTCGCTTTTGATTCTCTCTTTGGCGATTTCGTCATACGTCGTTTTAGTTCAATCATACGAATCCGGTAAGTATTATTTATATTCGTATCACCCTCTTTAGTCGTTCCCATATTTGCTAATATAATTGTATGTAAAAAAAGAGTTAAAAGATATTAAAATTTGTTAGAAGCATGGGTAACATTTAGCTATTTTTTTACATCTATGCATGGTAATATATATGATCAAGTCACTGTTTTGAGTTTTGACACATGATGAAAACTGTGTAGAAGAAGAAACAATAGCAGAAACGATTCACATTCGAAAGATAATGAAGATCGGAGCTCCTCGTAGTAAATCACCACCTGATCGCCAGTGGGGTGGGAGTGACTCGCCACTACCCGGATAGGTCCAAGTTCACACTAAGGCGATGGCTATACGAGTTGTAAACTTTATTTAGTTTATGCAAAGTACAAGATACTTAAAAAGAAAACCAATGGCCAGTTCCAATGTGTTTTTGATTATTTTTCTGAATCCCTAAATGTTTGTTTGTTTGTGTTTCTTGGGGAGTTCTCCATACAAAATTTTGTCAACAAACCAAGCTGTCACCTAATTTTTAATAATTTACGTAAGATTGACCTTGTCTTTTATACACACACCTCAATTATTTGAACAAAAATCGTAGAAGAGTACGTACGTACGTAAATCATCTCCGTAGAATAATAATTAGGATTAAGACCTAGTCTTCTCTCTTTTTTTCTTTTCTAGTTACATCTTGTATTTTTATATTTTGTTTCAAAGTCCTTACACGCGCTATTTGAAACTCATATTATAAGTATTATTCATAACTACTTTTATCAACATATTCCATAACCTATGTTACAAGATATTCAACGAATCATAAGAAAATATTTATATGTAAAGACTTTGTACTATCGACAATATAAAGAAAACGATGGATGAAATCATTCGAAAGATCCATCTAATTAGTTAATGATTTGCCGTTAATCTTAGTCGCATGTGTTTGATTCGTATAAATACATACGTAAACCAATATAACGAACAAAAAGAAGACTATCAACACACATCAATAAGATTAAATGAAGGGGAAGATGTGGTTGGTTGCTTTACTTTTGGTTCTTTCTTTGGTGATTTCATCTTATGCGATTTCAGCTCAGGCATACAAATTCCGCAAACTCGGTGAGTAATTCATACCCGAATAATATTTATCATTTGTATATTTGATCTTGTTCTATATTTTCTTCTTCGTATATGAATCGTAATTAATATTTAGTATTTTATTTATATATAGCCAGAGATATAGACACAGAACCTAGTGTATCACGACCAGCGAAACAATGTTGCTAGGAAGCAAAAGGAGACGAACAAAGGGACTTCTCGTAGGAAAAACCACCGTGCCGGTCAGAAAGACCAATTATACATAAATACTATTCTTTGTTCTAGCATTAGAAAAATCCAATGTAAGAAACATAGAAAATTCTCATCTTAATTAATTTTCGTTGTTAGATTTCTGACACGTCTTTTGAGTTGTTAAGTTTGTTCCGGTCTGTTTTTGAATTCAATTTTACTTTTGACTCGGCAACATATTCTACTTTATTTAGATGGATGAAGTGATTTTTGGTACATTGTTATGTTTCATGGACTTCGAATTCAAAATTAACTGACAATTAATAAATTGGTTTATGCCTCTAATATATCATTTTAGTTCTATTATAAAATAAACTAAAATCAACAGAAATGATCAACAAAAATATTTCCTTTGTTTGTTTGTGTACGTCAAAGACTTTTCTTCAGGTCAGGGTAAATTGGTTCCATACGCTGCCTCATTCTATACCTCACGTTTTAAAACTGAATTTGGTATAAATACACACCTATACAACTTCAAATCTTAAAACACAAAGGACAAAGCTACAAATGAAGGGAAATCTGTGGTTAATTGCTTTGTTTTTAGCTCTCTATTTGGTGATTTCATCTTATGCAGCTTCAACTCAAACATACCAAATCCGCAAACTTTGTAAGTACAGACCCGATTTATCATCCCGTTTGCTCCATGCATTTTCCTTTTTTATGACTAACATCAATTATTTATTTCCCAGTGGGTATAATAGATTCACGGCCTAGTTCGTCTAGACCGGCAGGCCAGTGTTGTTAGCTAGGCAAAGGCGGCGGGAGAAGGGAGCATGATGCTCTCATGAGAGCTGCCGTTCGTAGTGTATATAGACTTTAATTGGACTGGTACATAATTTTACAATTTTATACTGTAGTTAGAAATAATTGAGGGAATCAACAAAATTAAAATAGGTTCTTACTTTAAATGAGCTAAGAATACAATGTTCTAATGTTATAAACTCTACGTTAATTAGAAAGAAAATAAAAATTTAAGTCCATCATAGTACTTTTTTATTTACATTAAAATATTTTCCTCTATCAAAAACCGCCGATACTATTTTCAGTAGTAACACCGTTTGTTTATTTGACAAGAGACAAAAATGTTGTCGTTTCTTTCAACAACGTACATATTTATTCGCGAGTGGTGATATACAATGCTGATACTAGTAAAAATTTGTGTAATCGCTTTGCTGCATATCTCTATACTTATTTTTTGTTTGGTTGAGCTAATTAAATCCCTGCGAAAGTTCGAACTTTCCCCTTTGATCTCTCTAATCCCATTACTAAAATTAAGGTTAATGTACGATTATGAAAAAAGGCACACACTAATTCATCGTCTCCAGGTAGGATCAGACCCATGGACCATGGTCACTATAAACCTCCCAAAAGGTATCATGCCACACCATATAATTTGCCCGCTCATCCAATTGGTTCATGACACTTGCAGGTTGCAAGGCTATATCTAACATACAACATATATGGAGGAAAAGATACAGCAATTCAAGGAACTGAACCATATTTAAAAACTGAGAAATAAAAAAAAATAAAAAAAAAAAAAAAAAAAAAAAACTGAGAAATAAGCGTATGTGATAGATAATTATGCTTTTTATATATCGAACATGACACCCCCGTCTCTAATTTGACCTTATTAAATTAAACATGGTCAAACAACTTCATCGATTAAACAAAGTAAAAAATGCTTACTAATTTTTTTTTATAATTAACGTTACTTCCGGGAAGCATTATTTGTTCTAATTTAGTTTGTAATCAACAACTTGATGACCCCATAAAAACAAAAAGTCTCTCTCTATATATATGACCACCATTTAGGTGTTTGCAAAGTCCATAAATTTTATCAAAAAAAAAAATGAATTGGAAGTTGGTTTTGCTTACTGGTTGGATTCTCCTCTCGTCTATTGCACTAAACCCAACATTGGCTAAAGTAACTTATCCATCATCTCTCACGACAAGTAAGTTTCCACCGCTTATTTTCATTTAAAAAAAATCATCTAGAAATATATATATATATATATATATATATATATGTGATAGAGAGTTTCAGATTAATTTCGTATATATGTCACATAAGTTTGTAGTCTGCGAAAAAGGCGTATATATCTTAATAAATTGGTATTTAATTTCGATTGATAAACTAAACTAGTAACACTTAGTTGTTGTGTGCATATAGAAATGATAAAATTTACAATATATATATACATGTTCTTGATGAAGGCAAAGAAAATAACTATTTGATTAATTAGTTTGATCAAAGTTTATGCATTAAATTATAAAACAGGGAAAGGGAGGATCGGAGGTATACACATCAGCAAAGGAATGAAGATTGGCTTTAGAGGCAGTTTTTCTAGATCTGCTCATCATGGAAACGATCCACCGAGTCATAATTTCTAATTAGTTATTGGATTTTATCGTTCTGTTCTATATATATCTTAACTTGTGATTTCTAAGTAGTTGTTTGATTATGTACGTATTATAATACTCTTTGAATAAATGAAATGGAACTTCAATATATGATTAAATTATTTAATACTTAACTATATTAACGAAAATTGATCAGTAACAGAGTGACAATGAGTTCTTTTTTGTTTTTTGTTTTTTTCTTTTCTGTTTTTTTCTTTCGTGCCAAAATTGATGATTAACAGTGGACTTTTCAACTCGTGTGCAAGTTACAATGGAAAAAAAAACGAGGCTTAAAAAGTCAACAACTTTCATGCATTGACTTATACTCTTTCGTTTTTATTTGTAAATTAATTTATAATTATTTTTTGGTAGAGAAAAAATATAAACCAATAACAATTCAAAATTTTAAATATTTTAAATAATTACTTTTTAAAATTTACAAAACATCAATTTTTTGTGCGACAAAAAAATATACCAAAATTTTTGTGGGACAGGAGTACATATCACCAACTGTTGTGAGAACGACCCCTGATGAACTAATCTCTGCCTAACAGTCTTCTCTAATCTCTACAACTAGTTTCTAAGATACTAATACTAGCTAGCGTTGTATTATAATTTTTACCTATAGAAATGGCAAATAACTGAAAAACCTCGTAGAGTCGTAGTCATATACAGTATGTTTGACAAACCTCGTAGAGTCGTAGTCATATACAGTATGTTTGATTTGATATATATAAATTATTACACATGTATAAAGCTGTGTATATAAAACGTATATCAACCGACAAAAAACAAAACAAAAATGAAAGGCAAGTTGGGGTTGATCGCTTCACTTTTGGTTCTCTCTTTGTTGTCTTTAGTCGAGATGATCTAATTTAATCATTTTCTTGGTCATCCCGTTTGCACAAGATTAAGATCCCAACACGGATTGAAATTCATTTTATTTACATTGTAATTTTTTTATAAAATATATTTATGTGATTGTTTTTAAAAGCTTTTGGATAAAATATTATGCAATAAAATCATATGCCAAATATGACAACTTGAAAAATATACTTATTTTGTAAGTTTTATATTGTTAATGATTCTAGATAAGTACATGTGCTATAACACTGGTTAAATTTTATTTTATACAAAATTTTGTATATTTTCTATTTAAAAATAAAATTTCAATATATTGTATTAGTTTATGTACATGAAGTTATTTCAACAATATATATTCTACTTTATGACTTGAATATCATTATAAGATATAATTTTGTGAATTTGGTTTTTAAAAAGCGAGTTATTATATTATGAGTAATTTAATATATTGTTATACTTTTTGTTTTAATATACTTGTTTTTTTTTTAATTTTTTCATATTATTGGCATTGCTATAAAAAACCAATTTAGAGTGTTTATAGTTTCTAACTTTAATATCAAGTTTCAATATTTTAAAAATATTTCAAAATATTTCAAAATAAATTATTTAAAGTTTCTTATATTATATAAAATTATAAAATTTAACAAAAAAAATATGAAATTGAATTAAATATTCAAATTTTGACCCGTTACTCAGTAAAATTTTTTAATTCAATAGATATTATTTTTAAAGAATAATATTAATAAAAATTGAATATTTTGTAGATTGAATCATTTATATTTGTTTTTAAAAATTCAACTTATAGTATATCCGAAAATAAAACTATCTTTTAATTATAATAAATAATATGATAATTTATTTGTTTCACAAAATAGACTCATATATAAAAATGAGAGGTGAAGTATAATAATAATTAACAAATTAATATGTTAAGTTAGATATCAAAGGATTTTGTTTGATGAATAATTTAATAAAGGAAATTAATATTGTAAGTTAGATGATATCAAATGATTCTTTAGAATATTTTCTTTAAAATTTTTGGCAACAATAAATCCAGACTATACAAATAATATAAAACTTAATCTATAATCTATTTGTAAACAACTTATTAAAATTATATAGTCTACAAAACTCACTGGAAGGAGTTTAACCACCATGTATAAACTCACTGGAAGGATCAACAGTTGTAGTTTCCTACACTTTTTTTTTTGTAGAAGACGAAAGAGGAGAAATGATTCCATTAAAAATACATAGAAGATCCAAACACCAGGGAGTGTGTCAAAGCGTGGAGGCCAAGGCTCATCATCCAGTAGAGGTGCGCCGGAAGCCGGCTGATGTGGTTAGACGGACCAGCCAAGACATACTCGTACATTGTTTTGCTTTTTTAAGATATGAGATTAAAATATTGCATGATTTGTTGTTATTGATGATGAGACCCCTAATGTAAAGGACGGTCCCAATCAGAGGAAAAAAAGTTTTTTTTTCTTTTTTGTTTGACTTGTACATATTTTTATGCTAAGATGCTGATCAAATAGAATAAATATCTTTTTCGTCAAGAATTTTAATATATATCGTTTAACTAAATAGGAAAACTTAGTAAACTTACAAAAGTTTTGAAAGAGAAATTTAAAAATATTGTAGTTAAATATATATTTCTGCGAACAAAAAGAGCGTGCATATATAGTCTAATCATCCCGGATGCATAGCTAGCTATATGTTGACTTATATGATATATCAGTTATAAAGTATATTATGTTTGTATAGATGTCTTCCGACCCGCTACTCGAAAACTTGATTAATAATAAGTTATGATAAACCTTAAGTTTGATTGATATATACCTAATCTATACTCAAACAATGTAAGGTATCACAGGAAAAATGAAGGTCAAGTCATGTTTGATTGCTTCGCTTTTGATTCTCTTTGGTGATTTCGTCATACGTCGTTTTAGCTCAATCATACAAATCCAGTAAGTATTATTGATATTTGTATCGCCCTCTTTCTTATATATGCTAAATGAGAAGCTAATATGTAAAGTAAAAGATATCAAAATTGGTTAGAAGTTGGATAACATTTAGCTACTTCTTTTACATTTATGCATGATACTATGATAGTATATATAATCAATTCACTGTTTTGATACCTGATGGAAATTTTATAGAAGAAGAAACAATAGCAGAAACGATCCACATTCGAAAGATAATGAAGATCGGAACACCTCATAGTAAGTGTAGAAACTAGATTTCCACAATGAATTTGTTTGATGGGAAAACAAATTCAAGGGAGCAATCTTTCAAGAAACTCGATCTGAGCTTAAAATCAGAAAAAAGTTTTAGATCTCTTAGAACTCAAATTAGGGTTTTGCTAACAACAATGAAAAGCTTAAGTTATTGTATTCAATGCTCGATATCTTACAATGAGGGAGTCTCTTCTATATTTATACTTTCCTCTAGATTACATAATATATTAGTTTTCCTTATAACTTGAACTAAAATAAGGAAAGTTGTTTCTTCTCTTCGAGTCGGCCACCGGACGAATTGGAAAGTCGGCTCTCCATCTTCGGGGCTGGGCTTCCTTCTTCCGAACAGGCCTCAAGTAAACATTCAATTGGGTTCTAAACCGGATTCCCGGTTTAGTAACCGAAGTATCTTTCTGGTTTAGATCGGTATGTTGGGGGTGCTAAATCCCGTACCAACAGTAAGTCACCACGTGATCGCAAATGGGGTGGTAGTGACTCGTCACAAGCCGCAGGTCCAAATTCACTATAACGCGATGGCTATACGATTTGTCGCTACATCGTATAATCTCAAATATATGTTCTTTACTTAGTTTATGCAAAGTACAAGATACTTAAGAAAACCCATGGCCGGTTCCTATGTGTTTTTATCATTTTTCAATCCCTAAATGTTGGTTTTTTTTTCCTTTTGGAGTTCCTTCGTACAAGATTTTTTGTCAATGAACCAAGCTGTCACCTAATCTTAAATTATTTACGTAAGAATAATATATTAACCTTGTCTTTTAATTTATACACACTATTGGACGTGTAAATACGCATCTTGTATATTCCATATTTTTTGGAGACGGACGGTTCAAACTTCAAAATCATATGAAATAAATTAATATCATTTCAGTTAATATATATTCGTTCAGTTCTGAATAGTACGTAAACCAATCAATTTGATAGAATGAGAAGAATTTTAAATCTACAATGATTAGCATTGAAAAGTTAATTAGAAAACTTTTAAGTTCTTTTTTCTTTCCTTTCTGTTGTTTACAAAATGCATCACTGGAATTTGAATCCGTTAAGTGACGCAACAACGATAATATCACACAAACCACTAAACCTAAATATAATGAAACTTGCTCACACGTCTTATTGCTAAACACACACATGTATTGTACACCAATCTTTATAACCTACTCCAAAATTTAAGGAAGCAACGCAAAAATAGAAGAAATTATGAAGGGAAAGTTCTGGTTAATTGCTTCTCTTTTGCTCCTCTCGTTGGTGTTATCTTCCAATGCAATTTCCCTTCAGCCATACAAATTCCGAAAATTCAGTGAGTAATATTGATATTCATCATCCGATTTATTCCACATATCTAAAAAGGTTATATATGTTAAACCTAGTTATATAATAAGATATATAATATTTCATTTGTAAACATAATGAAATTATAAGCCAACTTTTTTTTTCTTATTACAGCACACTATGAAATTGATATGTCGTATTTTTTCGGGTATTATTTTATATGTCGTATTTCATAGCTTAGCTTACATGTTACAAGTGTTATAAGGTTCCTCGTAATACTGAAAATAGGTATTTTTCATTTTACATGATTGCTAGTATCAAGTTAATTATCTACTTCACTTTTTTATTACATACACAGAAGAAGATATCAAAACACCGTGTAGTATGTCGCCATCTGCCGGACAAGCGAGTGCCAATCCGCAGACCACGGGCAAAGGAAAACCTAGCTTGTAGAAATATGTCCCCTATAGGCAATGATGGTTAGCTTTTAAAAGTGAACCATATACAAGATATATATATATATATATATATATCCGTGATTTGAAGATATATTTGTGTTCTTGTTTTAATTAGTCAACCATCTGCTTGTTTCTTTTATTGTTCATTTATCCTAATTCTAAAGAGAGAAAAAAATCAAATTAATACAATATAAGGCAAAAAGGCCTATACGCTTTGTTCAGTCGTACAAAACAGCAAAAACAGGAAAAGTAACCCACATGGCACATAAAATCAGTGCTTAATTATCTCTAAAAAGTGTTGAAAGAAATGAGCTTTATACATGTATTTTCCTTACATACTGTTTCTAGTCCGATCCTTATCAATTAAGACCGAGTCTAGTTTCTGTGGTTTTTAAGGTGACCTAGTCTTCTCTAGTTATATCTCTATATTTAATGTTTATTTCTCAGTCTTGTTTCGATCGTATCACATATTTCAAATTCCTTTCACGCGTTATTCGAAACTCATGAAAAAAAAATCTATGAATCACATAAGAAACCATATATATATGGGAACGACTTTGTATTATCAACGATATAAATTAAAGGCTGAATGAAATTCATTCGAAAGCTCCATCTAGTTAGTTAATGAATTATGGTTAAACTTAGTCATATGATTGATTCATATAAATAAGCACATATACGTAAACCTATCACATGTACAATAAAACGAACATCACATAAATAGATTAAATGAAAGGGATGATATGGTTGGCTGCTTTCTTTTTGGTTTTCTCTTTTGTGATTTCATCTTATACGGTTATAGCTTTGCCATACAAATTCCGCAAACTCGGTGAGTAATAGTACACGCCGGATAATATATCTTATATATGATTTGTTCTATATTGTCCTTCTTTATATGACATAATTGATACTGATTTATATATATAGGCGAGCAGATATACACAGGGCCTAGTAGAACACCACCGGCTAGCCAATGTTGCTAGATAGCACATGGCGACAAACGAAGGGACATCTCGTAGATAATTGCCGGTTCAGGGCCATGACTGTTAAACACACCGGTTAGATAAAGAAAAATTACTCTTTGTTCCGTTATACAAAAAAAAACGAAACCGTGGTGTATCTTGTTTAGTTTTTATAGGGTTTATCTCAATTTCCTATGTATAATTCTTTACATTTTTTTCAAATAACAGTTCTTTCGATCCATACCGAATTCCAATTTTGGATCAGCAATATACCATTTTTTATTTGGGTCAATAACAAGACTTTCCTAGCTAGCATATTAACTTTATGGAATTTTAATTCAAAATCAAATTATTTGAACAAAAATAGTTGAAGAGTACATACGTACGTTAATCATATCCGTCGAAGCATAATTAGGATTAAGACCTAGTTACGCATTTTATTTTTATTTTTATTTCAAAGTCCTTTCACGCGCTATTTGAAATTCATTATATCAGATTATAAGTTTTATTCATAACTATCTTTATCACATTTTCCATAACCTATGTTACAAGATAATCTATAAATCACACATAAGAAACTATTTATGAAAAGACTTTGTATTATCAACCATATAAAGTAAGCGATGGATGATATCATTCGAAAGATCCATCTAGTTAGTTAATAATTTACGGTCAAACTTAGTCGCATGTGTGTTTGATTCATATAAAGACACAAATATACATGTAAACCATTTATAACGTACAAAAAGAAGAATATCATCAACACACACAGAGATTAAATGAAGGGGAAGATGTGGTTGGTTGCTTTACTTTTGGTTCTTTCGTTAGTGATTTCATCTTATGCCATTTCAGCTCAGGCCTACAAATTCCGCAAACTTGGTGAGTAATTCATGCCCGAATAATATTTATCATTTGTAGATTTGATTTTCTTCTAATTTTTTTTTTAAATAAAATGTTAAATTATATTCAAAACAAAAATACATTTTTACAACTGGTGCATCGATTCTTTGAGAGTTCTAAAACAGAGTTCATAATAAAATTTAATATCAATATCTGGTATCAGTGGTGGAGCCGGACCAAAAGTTGAGAGGGGTCAGAAGAAAAATTTTTTTTCTAGTAAGATAAAAATGTGAAATTTATAAAGTCAAAATAAAATTTTATTTTTTTAGGGTAAAAATGCAAGTTTTTTGAAAGATCAAAGTATAAATTTTATTTTAATACGGTCAAAATGTAAAATTTGTTGGGGTTAAGATGAAAGTTTTAAATTTAACGAAGTCAAAATACAAAATTTATGGGGATCATTTTGTTATTTATAAATAAAAATATACCAAATTGACTTCTACTTTTTCCGACAGCAACAAAAAACCTTCGCCGCATCTGGACTTTTCTTAGTATTTTTTTGTTAAGTATAGTTATGATCTTTTCATTTTTTTTTAATGGGGTCAGCTGACCCCACTCCTACCTTACTGGCTCCGCCCTTGTCTGGTACAAATGTTAAATTTTGTTCTTCATATATGACTTGTAATTGATATTTAGTATTTATATATATAGGGAGAGTTATAGACACAGGGCCTAGTGGTGTATCACGACCGGCGGACCAATGTTGCTAGGAAGCAAAAGGAGACGAACGTCAAAGGAACTTCTCGTAGAAAAAACACCGTGTTGGTCAGAAAGACCAATTATACATAAATACTATTCTTTGTTCTAGCATTAGAAAAATCCAATGTAAGAAACCAAGAAAATTCTCATCTTAATTTTCGTTGTTAGATGTCTAACACGTCTTTTTGAGATGTTAGTTCGTCCCGGTCTGTTTTGAATTAAATTTTACTTTTGACCCGGCAACATATTCTACTATTGCCATTTAATTTTATTTACATGAATTGAAGTGAGTTTTTGTACATGATTATGTTTCATGCATGGACTTCAAATTCAAAATTAACTGAAAATTAAATGATTGATAAATTGAATTATGCCACTAATATATCATTTTAGTTTATATTAATTTTAATTTTTGTAAGTAGGAATTATAACATATTTATAAAAGAAATCAACAGAAATGATCAACAAAAAGGTTTCCCTTGTCTGTTTGTCTACGTCGAAGACTTGATCTGCTATAGGCCAGAGAGAGCAAGTGGTTTGCACACGCTGCCTCATTCTATACCTCACGGTTTAAAACTGAATTTGGTATAAATACACCTACAACTTCAAGTGTACGTACAACACAGAGGACAAAGATCTAGAAGAAAATGAAGAGAAATTTGTGGTTAATTGCTTTGTTTTTGGCTCTCTATTTGGTGATCTCATCTTATGCAGCTTCAAGTGAGCCATACCAAATCCGAAAACTTTGTAAGTATAGTCCCGATTTTTATCATCCGTTTGCTCCATACACTTTCCTTTATATGACTAACAGTCTAACATCAATTTATCTTGCAGTGATTATAGATGCACGGCCTAGTAAGTCAAGACCGGCACCCCACTGTTGTTAGCAAGGCAATGGCGGGAGAAGGGAGTATCCATGAGAGGAGCTGCCGTTTTATGGTTCGTAGTGTTTAGACTTTGGATGGACTGACATGTAATTTTATAATGTAATCAGACAAAAAAAACAGGGAATCATCAAAATTATTTTAATAGGTTCTTTACTTAAATGAGATACGAATAAAATGTTCTGATGTTATAAAGTACTGTACTCTCTACCTTATAAAGAAATTAAAAATAAAAGTCCATCGTATTTTTTTTTTTACTTTCAAATGCTTTCCTCTATCAAAAACCACCGTTTGTTTATCTGACAAGAGACAAAAATGTTGTCGTTTCTTTTAACAACGTACATATTCATATATATGCAAGAGTGCCAAGTGGTGGTGATATACAACGCTGATACAAGTACAATTGTACAAATATAAATTTATGTAATCGCTTTGCTGCATATCTCTATACTTAGTTTTTTGTTTGGTTGAGCTAAACCCCTTAGAAAGTTTGAACTTCCGCCTTTGATCTCTCTCTAATCCCAGAACTAAAAGGTAAATGTACGCTTGTGAAAAAAGGCACACACTAATTCATCGTCTCCAGGTAGGATCAGACGTCCCATGCATGGTCACTATAAACGTCCCAAAAGGTATCATGCCATACCATTTAATTTGCTCGCTCATCCAATTGGTTCATGACACTTGCAAGTTGCAAGGCTATATCTAACATACAACAAATATGGAGAAAAAGATACAGCAATTTAAAGGAACTGAAGCATATTTCAAAACTGACAAATAAGCGTATGTGATAGATAATTATGCTTTCGAACATGACACCCCGTCTCTAATCTCTATATACTTATTTAAACAACCCTTTAAACAAATAACCCTACTTTGGGTAAGATATAACACAAAAATGTCACTGTATATTAATAACAACTATAATAACAGAATCTTATTATTAAATAGTTCTAACCAGAAAATCGTTACCCTAATTAATAGCAATTAAAAATGACCTATTATATTAAATCGTATTTAGTTACAAATTAGAAACAGTTAATATTAAGATAACATCAGTCCATACGACAAAAGCATTTTATATTTTGTTGACATGATCATAATGCTATTGAACATCGCAAGTGATATATAGCATAAGAATTTCGGATAAGAACTAACATAATTTCACACGACAAAAGTATTTTATATGTTGTTGACTATTTGCATCTTTTAAGTGATAATTAAATTCAAACCAATTTGTAATGCTAATGAACACCATAAGTGATATATAGCATAGGAATTACATGAGTGTATGATTAAACATGAGATTGCATTATGAGATCTGTTTGCATTACCATTACGGTACGTTTTTGGCAAAAAAATTCTTGGTGTCACCATCATTCCGCTAAAAACTGATTCGCAACCCTAACAATATCCTGCAGTATCTCATCAAAATCACAAAATAAGATTTCAATATCAAAACTACAATTCGGCTCTCCACTAATCTATGAACCTGAACCGAGAATATCTTGAATACACAACTACCATATCTACCAAATCGTAAAACCGTTTAAGAACCTGCTGTCAAATATGGGAGCATATATTGAGCATAAAATTAGAAAGTATTCCATATAAGATCTTTTATCTCGAATGATCTTTTCTTGATGATAAGCTTAAACACTTATCCCTTTAAGTTAAAAGTAACCTAAACACTACTTCATTCTCTATATAAACAGACTATTAGCAATATTCTACAAACCATCACCACAAACATGCAACCAGCTATCCTATTATTTTAAGCAAAAGAGTTTCTCAAAGTGAATGGTCTTATGGCTATGAAATTACCTTGCTGATGTCAAACCTTACAAAAGCATGTGGCGAGTTCAAGTTAAGGTCCTCCACATATGCTTCCAAGTACACTACCCAATATGGAGAAACAATGGAGATGGTGTTAGCTGACCACAAAGTAAGTTTTTTTTATAAATACACAAATTATAATAGTTTATTCTCTCATTTAATCACCATCAAACACACAATTTTTTAACGACTATGTTTGTTTTTGTTTTACTATCATAACCAGGGCGCCAAGATTCATGTTTCCATCAAGAAAGGACTTGTGAACAAGATTGAGAGGCAGATAACAAAAGGTGAGTGGAGGGTCATTAAAAATTTTGGACTACTCAGGTGAGAGGCTAGTCCAGGGTTACTAACCATTCGTTTAAGATGGGCTTTGTGAACAACACTCATGTAACCCCATGTGTCTCTCCATCTCTGATGATATGTACCTCACATTGCCCGACTTTCAAAACATCATGGTGGCCGTAGTATTATAAGATTAATTTACAAATGACCTACTTGATGGGATTTATGATGCTGATGTAAGTACCATTTTGCTAGCTGTGGTGTTAGAAGATTAATCATAGATATACTAATATGTCGTATGTGCTGCCAATAATGCAGCTCCAAGCACATATGTGGTGAAGTTATCTAAACTTGATGATTCAAAAGGACAAGGCAACCTATCTCAAATCAGGTAGTTATTTCTTTGATATTATTTATAGACATATATATGAGAAATTTTATATTTTTTTTGGATAAAGTTCAAAGTAAATTTAATTTGTTTAATGTTCAAATTCAGGATTACATGCTTACCAATAGCAGTGAAGCATCTGCTTCTTTTGCTACTCCATCATCAAAGAGCTTTAGAGAAAGCAATGAAGTATACTCAACCAACAAGAAGATTTTCAGGAAGTCAATCACGTTGGGAAAAAAAAGACGACACGCTGATGAGTGTGACGACAATCAAATTGGAAAAAGTTGAGGAGAAGAAGGGAGTGAAGATTGTGAAAGCAGAAAGTGGAAAACAAAATGAGGATCTCCCTTATGAGGAGGACAATGGAGATAGCAAAGATTCAGAATATGTAGGATACTGAATCTAAATGACCTAAATCAAGTAGTAGAATAAGGCTTTAGTTATGTTTGGCTTTCAGTAGTTCCTTTTTTTCTTTTCAATAAACCATTTTCTATGTAATCAAACTCTACAACCTAGGACTTTCAAACTTTCAAGCTTTCAAAAATAATTCAAGGTTTGTATTTTAAGAGATTTCTGGGTTTATGTTTACTTCTCTTTAAGTTGATTTTTGGGAATTTAATATTTTTTTCTTTTTAATTTTAACTTTGTTTAAGAACAAGAACCTAATTATAATGCTAAAAAAAAACACAAGCAAGAAAACCAGAAACAAAAAATATAGATAAGAAGTTATCTTCTTAAAAATATTGACCCGACAATATTGAAGCCCCTTGAACAAGAACTCTTGAAGTCTTGATCTTATTGGCTGCAATATGATTTCTTATATTTTTCAAGGTCTGCTTACTAGCCACCATATCATAGAAGATAAAATCATATGTTTAAAGCTCCTTTTGTAGAGCTGTGAAGTACCAACACACCAAAACCCAAACCGCATATGTCATCATTACAAGAAACTAGAAAACCCCAAAAACAAATATGCATTTGTGAGCTAATTTAATGTACACATTGCAATTATACAATAATAAACTACAATATACTCAATCTCTAGCAATTTATTAGAATCAGACATCAGTTGATACAAGTTAATACAATTTCTATCAAATTTAACGATTTGAAAGATTTCCAATTGAAAATAAAAAACGAAAATTACAGATTGAAAGCTCAATTCGTATTGAACATCTTTAAACTAATTCTTTCAAACATTACATCAGTAAGAATATTGTCGACTAATTATGTCCAAATAATAAACTAACTTGATCTAATTAATGATCCTAAACACACCTCGATTTAGAATCCATCTTGCAATCTCTCATGACCCAACAGCGATGGGTTGATTCTTTGGCACATTTAAGGTTGGACTTTTCGAAAAAGAAATCGATGATTATAAATATGAAGCTGAGATTTCGTCGAATTGCAGAGAGAAGAAGAAGAAAAAATTATTATGTTTGTTTTGCTGGAAAAGAAACAAACAAAAAAAAAATCTTCATCGACAAAAACATGAAGGGATGGATCTTGGACTAGGCCCTTGAAAATGGGCTAAACATACTCAAAAATTATACTTATTGACAACTTTTATTAAATCTATTTTGCACTTCGTGAAAAATTAGGTGATGGTTGGTGAAATTAATACAAAATAACCCTTATAAGTAATTACATTACATGCTAAATCTAATTTATACAGCGTCAATCATATTTACTAATCTTTATATTAAAAAACAATTACTATTATAGGATTCAAAACACCATACAATAATACTATATTATATAAGATATCAAATAATTATAGTAATAGTTATAACCATAATAACCAACAAAAATAATAAAATTGGTTATTTCCCCGCGCACTTAGCGCGGATCATCATCTAGTTTGACCTTATTAAATTAAACATGTTGAAACAACTTCATCGATTAAACAAAGTAAAAAATGCTTACTAATTTTATTTTATAATTAACGTTACTTCCGGGAAGCATTATTTGTTCTAATTTAGTTTGTAATAAACAACTTGACGACCCCACAAAAAAAAAATCTCTCTATATATATATGACCACCATTTAGGTGTTTGCAAAGTCCTTAAATTTTATCAACAAAAAAAAAATGAATTGGAAGTTGGTTTTGCTTACTGGTTGGATTCTCCTCTCGTCTATTACATTAAACCCAACTTTGGCTAAAGTAGCTTATCCATCTCTCACGACAAGTAATTAAGTTTCCACCGCCCGCTTATATATATATATATATTTTTTTTTTCTCAGTTGCTAGTTATTTTTGATCATCTAGAAATATATATATGATAGAGTTATTCAGATTAATTGGTATGTCATGTAAGTTCGTAGTCTGCGAAAAAGGCGTATATATCTTGTTGAATTGATATTTGATATCGATCGATATACTGCTAATAAACTAAACTAGTAACACTCAGTTGTTTTGTGTTGTGTGTATATATAGAAGAAGTGATACAATTTACGATCTATATATACATGTTCTTGATGAAGAAAATAAATAACTATTTGATTAATTAGTTTCATCGTTTATGCATCAAATTATAAAACAGGGAAAGGGAGGATCGGAGATATACAAATCAGCAAAGGAATGAAGATTGGCTTTAGAGGCAGTTTTTCTAAAACTGCTCCTCAAGGAAACGATCCACCAAATCATTTCTGAGTTATATAACATGTTGATCTGTTCTATACATCTTAACTTATGATTTCTGCATATTTGGTAAGTAGTTCTTTGATTATGTGTAATACTCTATGAATAAATTCTTTGATTATGTGTAATACTCTATGAATAAATGAAATGGAACTTCGATATATATAGTTAAATGATTTAATAGTTAACTAAAACTGATCTGTAATTGAGTGACAATGAGATTTTTTGTTACTTTCGTACCAAAATTGATGATCAACATCGGACTTTTCAACTCATGCAAAAGGAAAAATTAAAAAAGGAGGCTAAAAAAGTCAATAGTGTTCATTACATGCATTGACTTATACATATCACCAACTGTGGTGAGAACGACCCATGATGAAATAATCTCTGCCTAACAGTCTTAATTATAAACTAGTTTATAAGATACTATTTATTTATATATGCTCCGGAAGAAAACTAGCTAGCGTTGTATTCTAATTCTTACATATACACACGAAATAAAGGGGCAAATAGAAAGAATGAGTCCCAAATTCATTCTAATAGCTTCGTTTCTACTTTTATGCATCGCATCTTCCAATTCGATCATCATAACAATTTCCAAAAAGCGGAAAATGAGTAAGTACCCTTTTTTAACAATATTTGATTCGTTTGAAAATCCAACTATAGCTATTTATATAATGAGGTTTATAAAATAGTTTTGATGTGTAACAAGCAAATGAAGAAGAAGGTAGAAAGATTCACGTTCACAAAGGAAAGAAGATCGCCGTAAAGGTCAGCCGTTCACCTCCTGCAAAAGGCTGGATTTGTTGCAATGATTAAAATTACTTGTGAACATTTTCGTAAGCTCGAACGAGACTAGCTAGTTGTATTTGCTATGTCTCGATCATTAATTAAGGGGCTTTCGGCCCATTACACGCATATACGGAGCCTTAGTGCATGGAAATATTCAATTATGCAATATTTTGGGGCTACAGCCTAAAGTGTAAATCATTGAAACTTAGAAAAGGCATGTGTGTGTGTGTGTTTTTCGCTTGTCAAAAAAAAAAAAAAAAAGAAACTTGTCAAAAAAGAAAGGCATGTTTTCAACATTCCAGTTTCCAACTTCCACTTTTTTGTTTCTCCTCCGCCGTAGCCTCCTTCTCCGTCAAATATCACGCGTATATTTCCATTGGGAGTTGATTGGAGATTTACTTTATTCGCTACGACAATATGACATCACTTTTACTAGTATATCACGGTCACATAGTACGATTCATACATTATAGTCTTGAAAACTAAAATAAAGGAACGCGTTCCTTCATAGTTCAGATTAATAAGAACCAACTCAGACAAAAACTTGACCATTCTTTTATACGTACGTTCGTACATGCGACACTTATTGATTTATAATGTAGTCTTCAAATGTGTATGAGCTTTTTGTTTTTCTTTCCATGTGCTATGAATTTCATGATTTAATCAGTCATGATTGATGAATGATCCAATTTTTTTTTAAAAAAGAGAAGAAACGCGTTGCATGGACCAATTCAGCATTGGTCAATTCAGTCATGATCAAATATTCAGAAGCTGATTACGAGGACCAATTTCAAACATATGTTGATCAAGGTTAGGGTTCCGACTTCCAGTGAAAAAAAAAAAAAGAAACAAAATGTTAATATAATGTCGTGTCTCGGTGTCTGACTACACCTTTTCACCATTTTCATTAGTATTGAAATTTTCAACTCATGCACGTATAGGAAAAAAAAAAGTCAATGTCCCCACATTACATGCATTGACTTAGACGTATCACCAACAGTGGTGCGAACGATCCTAGTATAATCTCTGCAGGCTAATATATAGTCTAACAAGTTCTGTTTATATATTTATACTAGATATAAGATCAGAAACAACTTAATTTGTATTCGACCTAGCTTAACCATATTACCATTGGCATTAATAGACACAAGAGAAAAGGGAAAGAAAAAATGAGTTTCAAGATCATTTTTTTTTGTAAAACTGTGAATTTTCATTTAAAGAAATTCAATTGTAGTGATTACAATAGCTTTAGTACTAGGAATAGCCTTTGCCACAAAAAAAAAATAAAAGACAAAGGGTATTAAGTCCGAAGAGTAACTCAAAGAAACGTTGACTTCCTCTGATCTCAGTAAGCATTTTTTAGCCAGTCTTGCAGGAGCCGTTTATAATTTTTGCGATGACTTTTGGCAAGAATGGCATCTCGAATCTGTCTGTCCAGAAGCTTGAAGAGGATGTGAGGGGGAGTTGCCGTGTTGTTGTGCAGTCGAGCATTCCGCTCAGTCCAGATGGTGTATATAGTTGCCTGAGCCACAAGTCTTCGAAGTGTCTGAGTGCAAGTTCCGTCTGGTATGTCCAACCAACTTGAGAAAGCATTCCACGTGTGAAAAACAAATGGCTTGTACCCAAGTCGCTTAGTAATTAGAAGCCAGAGATCCTCACTTAGTTGACAGTGCAGAAAGAGATGATCTCGAGTTTCAGGATGAAGATTGCAGATACAACAGTTGTCTTCGACATGCATTCCCCAGCTGGCCAATCTCGATCTTGTTGGAAGTCGGTCTAGGTGTGTGATCCATAACATGAAAGCATGCCTCGGAATTGCGCCTTTGAACCATACCTGATTTGTCCACCTGGGTGGTGGTTGACGCGGTCTGATAACTTCCCAGGTCTTCTTAGTGTTGAAGTGAACCAGTTCCTCTTCTTCGACTTTCCAGAAGAACTGATCCGACTCATTGCATAAAGAGGGAACCTGCTGTGTAGTGAGATGAATGAGCAGCAGTTCTACTTGAGGAGAGCGTGCAGGTCTGAGTTGCCACCCGGGAGTAGTACACACTTGTGATACCGTGCTCACTAGTGAGACACCTGTCTGGGAGGGACCCGTAGGCCCTAGGAAATCAATCAATGGACCAAACGGAGTCCACCAGTCGAACCAGAAAGATAACCTTTAGCCATTCCCTACCTCGGCACGAAGAAATCTCTTTGCTAGGGGTCGAAGGTGAAGAAGTGTTTTCCAGGTCCACGACGTTTGCTTTTTCTCATCAATTTGCCAGAAAATACCATCTTTTATCTTATTGTTTCTTATCCAGTCAGTCCAGAGAGAGTCTGTAGCGGTGTACAACCTCCAAATGAGTTTTAAGCAAAGTGTTCTATTCCATTGCGCAATGCATCTGAAACCGAGTCCTCCTAATAGCTTCGCTTCGCTTCTAATCATTCTAATAGCTTCGAGATCATTCTAATAGCTTCGCTTCTTAGTTTATACATCGCATCTTCCAACTCGACCACCATACCAATTTCCAAAAACCGGAAAATTAGTAAGTCTTTTTATATAGTTTGATTCATGTATAAGTCTAAATATTGTTATGTGTAACTAAAATAAGGTTTAAACTCAGTTTTTGAAGCGTTAAAAGTCGATGAAGAAGCCGAAGGTGTAAAGATTCACATCCGCACGATAAAGAAGATCACCGTAGGAGCCAGGCAGCCAGCCGTTCACCTCCTGTTAAAGGTGTTAAAAATTACCCAAACAAAGTCAAAGCTTAAAAAATAATGTGAATAATTAATGGGCTTTCGGGCCCAATTATATACGGCAGGCTTAATGATTCAGAAAATGTATTGGAATTCAATTAATTTATTTTGGGCTAAAGTATAATTATTGAAACTTGAAAGGGCATGTTTTCTCAATTTCACACTCTTTCTCCTCCCACCGCCGTCGTCTCCTCCTCCTTTGTGAAATCTGAGCTTGTCTGAATATAAAAAAACCAATCCTGATTCATACCGCGGTTCCAGTGTTCCGGCATTTCGGACCTCATCTTTTAGTTGGTAACTCTCGTCTTACTCTTTGATGTATTCAGATCTTCAGGTCTTACCAGAACTTTGCAGAGTCTATATATATATGTATAAGAAGAACCCTTAGTAAAATCCCATGTTTTAAGTGAATTGACTAATAATCACAGAATCAACGAGTTTGAAAAATTCATTAGGAAGATAACAATAGATCCGGAGTTCTGTAACCTAACTTAGACAACATTGGAGATAGCTTTTACTAAAAGGTTTTGTTTTTTGGATCATCAAACTCATTTACCCTTTTAATGGGTTTCGTTTTTGTTAACATCTTTTTCTAAGTATTATGTGGTTTTTGTTTACTTGTGGTTAAGTCAGTGATTTAGTTGCGAGAATGTCATCAAGAATTGCTTCAATCCGTCTAGTGAGTTCTCATCGTGAGGTCTACGAACCATGTGATGATTCATTTGCGTTAGTCGATGCATTACTCGCTGATCGAACCAACCTGATAGAGCACAACCCTAAGGTTTGTATGGAGATTGGTTGCGGAAGCGGATACGTCATAACTTCGCTTATACTTCTCCTCAAAAACGAAGTTCATGGTGTTCACTATCTCGCCACTGACACAAACCCCATAGCTGCAAGAGTGACAAAAGAAACACTAGAAGCACATGGAGTTGATGCTGATGTTATCTGCGCGGATATAGCCACTGGTCTAGATAAAAGACTTGCTGGATCAGTGGACGTGATTGTTGTGAACCCGCCTTATGTGCCAACACCAGAATACGAAGTTGGAATGGAAGGTATAGCCTCTGCTTGGGCTGGAGGTGAGAATGGCCGGACGGTTATCGATAAAATCTTGCCAGTGGTTGATGTTTTGCTCTCGGAGAAAGGTTGGCTCTACTTGGTGACATTAACTTCGAATTATCCTGTAGAGATCTGTCTGATGATGAGAAAGAAAGGTTACGCGTCGAGAATTGTGGTACAGAGATCAACAGAAGAGGAGAATCTCCTTATCCTCAAGTTTTGGAGAGACAATGATGATGATGATGATGATGATGATGAGGAGGAGGAGGAGGAGAGCAACAAGGACAAGGAGGAGATATCATCACCAACGTTTGTTTCTCAGTTTTATAAATCTTTATCATTGCTTATGGAGAAGAAACAACGGCGTTGATACCACAAAGATCTCATAATCATTCTTTGTTGTAAGCACTATGATTTAGTGGAGTTTAGTATTTGATTTTTTGAAGTTCACTACTCTTTGTAAGAATAAGAAGAAAGCTCAAAATACTGTAACCAAACACAGGAGCGTTGTATGGTGACGTGGCGGAAGAAGAGTGGACGTTCATATAAATCCCATCAAAGAACCGTCATCGTAGACTTTTTCCTGGAAATTCCAAAAATATCCTCGAAATTTACAAAGATGGGCAAGGGTAGCATAGGCATGTATAAGATGGGGGATAAAGGCATCCCCAAAATCCAAGTCGGTGAGCCTCTCTCTCTCATAAACAGATCTAAAAAACCAAAGAAACGAGAGAACAAAATCAGAAGGCTCTCTCCTCTTCTTCTTCTTACATATATATAAAAGCACAGATTTATAAAACATTGTTTCCCTCTCCCACCCGATTCTTTTGTATAAAAGCTTCAACCTTTTCCCCAATTCTTCAGTCTCCCTTTCGCCTTAATTCCTTCATCGTTTCAAAGCTACGAAACCCTAGTTTTCGTTTTCGAAGCTCGGATTCGCTCGCTCCTTATCGAAAGGTCTGACCTTTAATCCTTTTTCATCATGGGTTTTTTTTTTTGTTCTGAGTGTAACCTTTTTGAATACGATTGGATCTTATGAGTGTCATCGTTGTTTTGGAAGATTGAAAATTTTAAAATTGGCTCTCAAAATAATTGAAACCCTTTTGGTGTAGTTTATCTGATAAGACTTTTATAGCATATTCTCTTGTATTGATTTTGGTTTTGTGTAATTATTTAGAGGGAATGGCTGAACAAGGATTGGAAGGGAGTAATCCAGTGGACCTCAGCCTGCATCCTTCAGGGATTGTTCCTACTCTTCAGTGAGTTCCTTCGTTTTTACTCTCTTTAAGGTTTGGTGTTTTGACTCTTGTGGTTGTGGATAATAATAGTACGCCTTTTTGATGTTTTGTTTCAGAAACATTGTTTCTACGGTGAACTTAGACTGCAAGCTAGATCTTAAAGCTATAGCTCTGCAGGCTCGGAATGCTGAATATAATCCCAAGGTATTGTATTCTTTTTGTTACATTTTGTTTTGGTTAACGGTCAACAAATTTGTTTGGAATACGTTTGTCACCTTGGATTCCGTCCTTGACTTCGTTGTTTACCTGAGGATATAAAGGAGTGGTGGTCTGTGTACTGTGTATGGTTTATTAGAATCTCAGATATTATCTGGTTTTTGGCTTTTGAAAAACTTATTGGCCATAGCTAAATTTTGGCTAATTTAAAAAAGTATCTTGTGTTTTATGTTTTCAGCGTTTTGCTGCGGTGATAATGAGAATCAGAGAACCGAAGACTACAGCATTAATATTCGCTTCAGGGAAAATGGTATATCTCTTGGTTGGCGATACTTTTACATGCTTCTGATATTTTAATTTTGGTTTGAATTCTCTTCTTAATTTGGGGTATAATCTACAATTAGGTCTGTACTGGAGCCAAGAGCGAGTACTTTTCAAAGATGGCTGCAAGAAAGGTAACCTTTTTTTTTTGTTTCTCTAACCTCTTTTGTTTAACTTGGTTATAGCTATTTAACGGAATCTGGATCTCTTCTTCTTTCCTTTAGCTATAATCTGGATGTGTTGTGCTAATAGTCGTATGTTTTGTTGTGTAGTATGCTAGGATTGTGCAGAAATTGGGATTTCCTGCAAAATTCAAGGTACAATTTCTTCCAACTCTTTTCCCACTGACATTATTTTTTCTTAGCTTTGTTTGTGCTAAATATTTTCATGACTACATCCTGCAGGATTTCAAGATTCAGAATATAGTAGGTTCTTGTGATGTCAAATTTCCTATAAGACTTGAAGGTCTTGCATACTCTCACGCTGCTTTCTCAAGTGTAAGTGATCTGAACTCGTGAAACCATTATTTTTCTTATGTTGAACTTCAAATAGCATACAGTTAGAAGTTGAGCGTCAAATTTTAGAGATAAAAACGTGGTGCTGATGGCCATTTCATGTCTCACATATTGGGGTTTCCAGTATGAGCCCGAGCTCTTCCCAGGGCTTATTTACAGGATGAAAGTGCCAAAAATCGTTCTTTTAATCTTTGTCTCTGGGAAGATCGTGATCACAGGAGCCAAGGTAATATCTCACTTTCTCTTAAGGTTTTGTGATAGTCGCATGAGAAATACTTGCTATGTCTTTCTAGTCTCTAGCTCTTCTGCCATCTGATAAAAATCCTGAGTTCACTCGCTATCAGATGAGAGACGAGACATACAGAGCCTTTGAGAATATATACCCCGTCCTCTCGGAGTTCAGGAAGATACAGCAATAGTATGTTACTCACACTTAAACTTTCCTCATCTTTCTTAGCTTTGATTGATTTTTCGATTTATAATTGCATGAACGTAATTGGTGTGTTTAAATTATATAGGATCACAGACTTGGAGGAGGATTTGTTCCCTGCGAAACTAGTTGTGCGTTCTTAGCCCCTTGAGTTGCTAAAGCTTGCTGAGAATTTGGCCCTTGAACAAAGGCATTCACAGTAGCTAGACACTCACCTTGTGTTTTGGTTCATAATAGAACATTTGTAAATACACAATGGAAATTCCAAAGACAATTCTTCGGTTCTTTTTCCAAGATGTGTCTTACATGTATCCTCTTCACTTTCCACATGTTAAATGTACAACCTTAACTCAGTGTTTAGCACCAGCTTCGAAAGTCTTGTTTAGCATAGAGAAGTCAATCTTAACGACGATGGAGAGTTCCAAGATCATAGGGTAAATACAGAAAATGATGATTGTAAAATACACAGTACATGTCTGAAACAATTACACAATCACTTGATTTAATCACTCCTTCCAAGATAAGAGGTCATGTACATTGTGCAATGCTCAGGTTCATTAGTTTGCAATGAAAGATATTGGCGAAAAGATACTAATCTAGTTTAGCATAGAACAGCCAAGATTGTGAACAAAGATTGAGAGTTTACGTACATAGATTAAACGCAGAATGATCTGAACCACTAACTACGGTTGCAGACTTGTTTTTTACTCTCAAGAAGCAACACTCAACTATAGTTGCAGAGATCTCGGCCCCAAAGCCTCCTGTAACAGGAGCTTCATGGCTAGTCTGCAACCAAAGCAAGCAAATACATTTATTCTCTAAAGATATGATCACACACCATCCAACATTTATTCTCTTTTGTTAGTCTAAGAAGTGTACAATTCGGCGTCTCCTAAGAAGAGACATTGGAAATGGAATCCATATACTTCTGACTCAGATACATTTATATATAGTCATCCTCTACTGATTGACGCTACAGTCACTGAAGAAGAACAAAGGCCCAAAGACTCTTACCAGGTTCTTGAAGTTGAAAATAACTTACAAGAAGCACGTTTGTGTAAGCGAAAGGCGGAGTAGTATCTTACCTTTGGTTCGAAAGAGACAGTTCTCGTGGACTTGGAAGTATAACAACCTACCTAAAACAAGCAATTGTTACATAAACCCAAGAATAAGACAGAAACAAGATAATTAGAAGCTTTTGGTAAGAAGATGCACTTTGATAACATGGGCATGACAGAACAATTCTTCAGGGGACTGAGAGTGGTAATGTCCACCATGACCACGAAGGCACGAACTCTATACGATGTCCTTATCGTAAGCTGTACAAGTTCCATACAAACCTAATTAACCAGTTAAAAAGTTGACAATTGGGAGTCTCAAAACCAGAAGATCCTATACAAGGTATGATTAACTCCACATTTATCTGAACTTTGCAGCCTCATTAACAATCTCGAAGATAGAGTTTATTCAACCGCATAAAGACGAAATCGTTAACGTTTATTGTTGGAGTCTTATAAACCACCAAGGATAATTAGGAGTATGATTACTTGAACGGATTCAAGAGAGAGAGAGGAATATGAATAGGTATGTTCCTTGCGAGTGGTGGGGAGATTTATTTAGGGACTACTGGACTAGAGACCACCTCTAGGAGAGTTCAGTTATATTGAGTTTAAGAGGTATCCATGGAACTGGTAAGTGTGCTAGTGGGACGTATTGTTTTCAGGTCACATTGAGAATATCATGTTGTAGGTAAGACTAGTCTTCATAGTTCACTATTTGGGTTTCCAAAGACTGTTTATTATCAAGAACAAATACATATTTAAAAATTAATAGCGAGAGTTGAGAATTTCATTTGTAAATATATTTACTGAAACAAGTATGACAACTCTTGACTCCATCAGACAGATTCTTCATCAACTTTGTGCAGTCATTGATCTCAAAATGACAGACTCTAAATTATGCAATAAAATACTTGAATCTAGCCAGACAAACATCAAAGAAATATTCAACAGAAACTGTCACAGCTGAAAAGGACTAGAAATTAAAAAAAAGAGCAATGATCTGATATAATGTGAACCAAACAAGGATTTCATTATGTACAAAAGCCTAGCTAGTGATAAAACATGCATATATAGATGTAAAAACTCATAGAGCGATATGTTGAAGCTTGAATACTTAAAACTTCTCCATGGATTGAAATCCAAACTAGTTTCAACCGGAATAAGAATGATCTTCATGGTAAGGAGGCTCGTTGAGATCAAATCCTAAGGAGCTCTTAGTTTCATCTGGAGAATCATTCACCTCCACTTCAATTTCCATCTTTATCTTCATATCTACAATCAAACCCTTCTTATCATCCATCCCATCATCACCTAATACCTTATCTTTTTCTTTGTAGCAACTTGAACTTCTTACCTCGGCTTTAGGAGATTCCATAGCTTTCTTCATCCCATCCCAGTACTTGCTTGAAGTGTAAGCGATCATCATAAGAATGTAAGCAGCTTCTTGAACATCAGCGGTCACATGACGACTCATCATCATGGATCTACTCATCTCACCATCCTCCTCCTCATCATCATCATCATCATCCAAATAGCTGTGCTTGAACTTGTCTTGTGGTGGAGGAGGTCGTATCCCTTTCCAACTCCGGTCAGGATGTCTCCTCATATGTCCGAACAAAGAGTGCATCGTTTGAAATGCTTTTCCACAAAGACAACACCTAATCTTACCTTCCATGTCAGTACTAATCAGATCTATCTCTTTCTCCTTGTCTTTCTTCACCAAACCAATCTTTCTCTTATTCTTCTTCGTCATCTTCAACTTCTTCTTCATCTTTCCCTTGTTATTGTACTCAGTTGAGTGGATCCTCACGTGACCACCATAAGCCTTACCAGAGCTAAACTGTTTCTTACAAATCACACAGAAGTGCTTCCTATGTGGAAGCTGCTGCTGAGTAAACGACTCATCCTCTTCATCTTCACTTCTTTCGTCAGGTAACTTCACCTTCACCGGGATTTTTCTCCGGTGAAACTCTTCAGATTCCGATGAAGAAGATGATTCATCACCGTAAGCGTCTCTTATTCTCTTCAACATCTTCTAACCTCCAGAGAAGAAGAAAGAAATGTAATTTACTTTTTTTTTTTTTTGGTTAAACGTTTTGAGAAATGTTTATTAACTTTGCATTTTGGCTTATGGAAACAATAAAATCTGAGCGAGATTTAAGCAAAAGATTTATGACTAATGGTATTCTTTCTCTCTATGTATGACTATGAGGAGAGACTAGCTATAGGGATTTGTAGAGATTTTGAAGCGTAATTAATTGTGATTAGCCAAAGGAGAGAGAGAGAAGAAGTCGGATTAAGAAGATTTCTCTGTTTGCATTTGCATTTATCTATTTACCTATTTTGGATGTCAAATTTATTCATAAACCGTTGTATTATTATATTTATATACATTTTAGATTAAAACGAAACAAATTTTGAGAACACGGTTATGATTTCAACGAAGAAAATCTAATTTGGTTAAAAGAATTATATTATTAGTGTGTTTTATTTAATTTGAACTTTATATAAGCTTTTATCAATCTCCAAAACAATATCTACTAACCCTTGCATATACATTCAAATGAATGAAAATCAAAAATTTGACAACTTGTATAAACGTTTTGGATCATTGTATAACATTTTTTTGGTGAATACTTGTCTTTAAAGATGTTTCTAGCTTTATATTAACACCTCTCCTGATTCAAAATGTATGAAATTTCCAATATCCATTTTTAAAAATATTTTACTTCTATAACTATTTAACTTTATATTGATATAAGATATAGTCAAATATTGTCAAGATTTTGACCTATTTTTCCAAAACTGAAACTATTTTGAAACTTCCAAACTATTATCGTCAACAATAATTACTTTGACAAATGAGAAAAATGGCAGTTTTCACATTATTTTCAAAGAATCTTGCAAACATTTCACACAGATTAGTATCAAGTATCAACTTGTGAGCCAAGGAAGAATTAGCAACAAAAACGATAATAGATAGATCAGAAACGAAAGCCTTGTTCTTGGTTGGCATGTAGAAACAGAGAAGGGAGTATCATCCAGGCCACGAACTCTGCATAAACGCTCAACTATAGTTGCAGAGGTATTATCCCCAAAGCCACCCCTGTAACAGTATCTTCATGGCTAATCTAGTAATCTGCAACCGAAGAAAGCAAAAACGTTTACCCTCTCAAGTTAGGACAATGTTGCTTCCCGGAGGAACGATTGCTTTATCCCAAGGGATCAGAGTCTTGAGATCTATCAAATAACATGTTATTCCTTTCTACAAAAATATTGTGTTTCAGTCATCTGATTTTACCCAAAGACTTGTTAAGTATTGCAAAACATTTTTAAAAACTACCGCTTTCTGCGTCAAGACATGATTGTTCCATGATATTGAGATGTGCTCCACATCCAAATTATGTCAGAAGCTGCTTCTCGTATTACCAGTGACCAAATGTTTTCTCTTTTGTTAGTCTTAGAAGTATATGTATGATCCTAAGAAGTGACATTGGAAATATAGAACCCACATATCTCGGCATATTATAGATTCATCCTCAGGGACATCCTCTATCGCTTCACGACACAGCCACTGAAAGAGAACAAAGGCCGAGCGACTCTTTAACAGGTTCTTGAAGTTGAAATCACTCTTAAGAAGCACGACTGTGTAAGAAAAAAATGAAGCAGTTAGTACCTTTGGTTCGAAAGAGTAAAAGGGATTTGGATCACGGATTCATCCATCCATGATCCAAAGCCAGAGAAAATATTATCGCCAATAACTGGATAACACTGTAAAAGAATTTATGACCACTAAGATGTTGTAATAGCAATGAGACCTGGAAACAGAACAACAACAGAAGAAGTGACCGTTGCAGCCAAACCAATGCCGAAACCATCATTGCCTTGCTCGCAAAGAGGAGTGGTGAAGACTGAAGTCTTGTGTTTTCCTTAATCGTTGAGCTAATCCAACATCTTCCCCAAATACATAAGACCTTGATTCATGTGGCTCCAAATACATTATCAATAATAAATTGAAATATATCTAAGTACGTAACATAGATTTTAGGAATAGAACATGAGAAAGTCTCGTTAAGAATCGGTCTAGGCCAAGTGATCTGTAGAGCTTAATTGATAGCAGAGTATGATAGCTGAATGTGTAGAGCTTGATTGATAGCATAGTAATTCCTACCAATTTCAGTGTAGAGGAGCTGCCATTTACACAGAAGTTTAGACTCTTTCCACAAAGGAATCAATATTCTGACAACTAGGTCTACAGGTTTACCTTAAAGTTCCACAACTAATTCCTTGACAACAGGTTTAGCTTAAATGGCAATCTCAACGAATGCATTGAAATGGTGAAATGGAGATAGTGCTGGCACTTTTTCTTAAGTTTAGGTACTCTTCTTCAAACCATTGATGGCAATTGATAACTAGATTATAAGATCGATTCAGATAATTATGGAGAGTGACAAGCAAGAAAATGCGGCCGAGACAACCTTAGATTCTAAAGAACTCATGAAACAGAGTCTGAAACCAAAACAAGAAACAAAAGAAACGAAAAACGAAGGAGACAAACTCTGCCTAAAATCCAACAGAAATCAAAAACAAAATCCCACCCTGCTTTTATCTCTTCTTTTTCTCCTCTAATTCTTCCCACAATTTAGTAGGTCCTATACGGCATTTTTACAGGGTAGGGATCAACATAAAATGAAAATTAAAAAAACAAACCAAGATAAACTTGTAACGACGATGCGATTAAAAGAAAAAGAAATGAAAACAAGAAAGATTTGAAAGAAAAAATAACTGGGATTTAAAACTTCTAAGGGCAAAGAAAAGGAGGATCGCCTCAGGTACTAAAGCACCTTCCTTCCCATGCTTGCTTGAAGGCTCACGGCAGTCTTTCTTCTCAAGAGAAAGTGTAAACGGGATTGTTCATATCTTCTCTCTTGTCCGTTTTACGCTCAAGCCGTGAGCAACATCCTCTAAGCTAGCAACCATTTGCCACCACATCAACTGGGACTGGTTTAGCAACAGATCCATTCTCAGCAACCTTGACATCACCAGTTGTTTGAATTGCTGAAGGAGAATCTTTACTCGCTGAATCCGCAGTTGCAGATTCCTTTTTTTCTTCGGTAGTCTTCTCCTCACTTACCTGTTAAGTTTTAATTCATTAGAAACATTCTGAGTTACATATGCTTAAATGAAAAAATTTCTGAAACTGTTTACTTGTTCTTACCTGTTTCTGGGTTTGCTGCTGCTTGGCTTTCTTCTCCAAGATAGTCTTCTGTCGAACCTCGTAGAATGAAAAATCATCCAAAATGCAAGTCTTACTGCTATGCTCCTTGAAAATTTTCACAATCTTCAAACCTTGCTCCAACTTGACCTAACATGATAAAAAGAAAAACTTTAGCACAAGAAGACTATGTTAATCAGTAAAACAAGCCATCAAGATATGTCAAAAATATATACCTCTTGTGTGTCTCTGCTGTTGGTAACAGGTTTGTTCTCATTGTTCTCAAGAGTGATATGTTTCAGCAAACTGTTTGGAACATCCTTCACAACATGCCATTTGAGGGGGAAAGAACCAGTCCACTTATCTTGCTGCCAGTAGTCCACATTTGTGTTGAAATCTACTGGTCCTGTCATTTCAGCAAGACCAACAAATTGTCCACTTGCATTGACCTGAAAGACAAAAATGAAGTATAGAGCTCAATATTATAAAATGTTGTGTAAAGATCAAACCATTTGATTTCAGAATGATGTACACACCGAGAAAAAGAGGAAGATGGGACAGCCGCCAGGTTTCTGCTGAGCTTCCTGGTATGCTGCAGCAAGCTTCTTGTTTCCATTTGGTGTGCTAGCCCAAACATTATATTTAATGCTCTTGTGCACATCATCTTCACTGTACGACTTGATGATGAAGAACATGGCATTTGCATAATCCACTGGGAAATCTTCTTTGTTGTACTGTTCCCTGTCAGGAACAACAACACATGTGCTATCTGCCTCCCCAACCTCAGTTACATTTGGTTCTCCAGTCTGCTCCTTAACCTCTAAGCTATCTTCTAAATTTCCCTTCTGGTTCTTGGTGCCCTTAGCTCTAGGTCCCCTGTTAAGTTCATTCAAACCATCTACATTGTTTTCATTTCCGTAGAAGTAACTGTTACCCCTTCCCCAGCTTCTGTATTTGTTGTCTGCGGTCACCCATCCTCTTCCATTTGATCTTGAATCATAACCAGAAGAACCATAACCCATACCAGATCTCCCTGTGCTACCATACTGACCATACAACTTGTTTGCTGAATACATCCTGTTGTAGTATCCCTGAGTTGTACCATAGCCCGTCATTGATGCAGGCTGGTTCATACTCTGCATAGAGCAAAAATTGATTGATGGATCAGTTAACAAAATTGGAGGAAATGAGCGGCAATGAATATACCAGTAAGTACAATGAATTATCAAAAGACATCATACCGTGTAGTGAGAATTTGAGCGGTAGTTTTGGTTCCTCGATGAAGGTACAGTGCTGGATTTGGAATACGAGGATGCAATTCCACTACCAGACACAGGTCTCTGCACATCTGAGTACTTAGAGCCATCATGCCACGGAACAGGAGCATAATACCCGTCATAGCTATACCTGGGATCCTGCTGATAACCAGTAGTGTAACCTCCTCCTGCAGCACCCATTCCATACAAATTACTTGAGGTGTTAAGTGCGGTCTGGTTAGTAGGTTTCACTGGAGCTGATCCATTGCTTCCTTTAGTGATACCAGCAGCAGAAGCAACATTATTGCTATCCGCAGGTAGTTTCACACCAGCAGCTTTGTTTGCTGAGAGATCACCCTGGGTAGGAGTAGCCACAGATGAAGCAAATGGTCCACTGTTTGGAAAATAGGTAGGATACTGGTACTGCTGAGCACCAAACAACTGCCCATCTCCGCCAACCTGTGGGACAGGGCTTGTTGCTGGCGAGTAAGGAGGATAGGCTGCATACCCGTAACCTTGAGGATACACAACAGTTCCATTCTCTCCATAAATTCCCTGCTAAGATATTGAAACCTGTTAAGGAGAGAAAACGTAAAGAAGATGAAAGGCAAATAAGAACTAGTCAGCGCACACTTACAGAATTCATGTCAACACCCTCAGGATTTGTGTAAGCTGCGTAGTCAGTCCACTCTTGACCACTCCCATATGCTGATGAAACTTATAGAAGGAGAAGAAACTTGTCAGCATTGGTGAAAATCTTGTGAGATAATGATTATAGATTAGTGGGTGATTAGAGGATGAAAGGTACCATTATAATAATAGGGAGTGTAGGGAGTAGGAAGATAGCAAACAGAAGGGTCGGCAGCATCACTGGGAAGCATTGGTGTCAAAGATCGATCGTACGAAGGAACTTGACCATGAACATCAACGCCTCCATACTGGTATACAGCAGTCTGAACAGAGAATATAACAAAATAAGTTGTTCTTGTTATAAAAAAAACTGGAAGCTCAAAAGCTGCGAACAACAGAAACCAAAAATTAAATATGGTATTCACCTTCTTGTTAGGCTCAGGGATCTCAGAAGCTTTAGCTTGCGAGTCCAAAGAAAGTTTCTGCAACAGATCTGCAGCTTCTGTAAACAAAGGGGTGAGTCAAGGAATCACATACCTTCGTATAGAATTACACAATCAACCATTAGCAAACACTTCCAACCCTAAAAAAAACTTATCAAATCAATCAAACCCGCCACAAGAGAATCGATTTCAATCAACAACTCCCACGAAAAGCTTAAAGATATAGAGAAAACTCAAACTAAATCTAACGCAATAATATCAAATCAATCTGAAGAACAACTGAATCATCACCACAAAATCAAGATCCAACAGAAATAATAACGAAGAGATCGAGAAAGAGAAAACACAGATCGATAAAAAAAAAAAGGATACGATCAGCAGGAGGAGCAACGGTAGCCATGATAAGGTGATTCGACGAACGAAGATTTGGATAGATCCTTCTCGGATTAAAAGGGTGGATGCGACCAATCAAAGATAAAAAAGAGAGAAGAAGGATTGAGAAAACCCTAAACGGAATCAGAAAAACCCAGATCGAATCTAGGATTTAAGAGATAGAGAAGAGAAGAAGAAGAAGAAGAAAAAAAAATTGGCCGCAGCCGCCAAGGAGGAGGAGAAGGGGAAGGGTTTTGCTTCGGGAGGAAGAGGAAAAAAAGGGTTTTGTCTCTGTACCTCTCTTAGTGATTCAAATACATCCACGAATCAACCACCTCACCTCACCCCCCCTTACCCTCTCTCTCTCTCTCTTTCCTTTTTTCTTTTTTTATTTTATTTCTTCCACCTTAAGATATTTCCTCTTTTGTTATAAAAGACTATATAGACTCTGTGGTTTTGGTTAATTACCACAAATATCTCTTTTTATATACTACTGTATATTTGTTTCCCTTTTTTTTTAATTGGTTATCTTGTAATAAATAGATAAAAAATCTATTGCCAATAATTAATAATTTTCATTATATAAAATTTAGCAAATTGGTCAATGTTGTTTTTATAGTTTCCATTAAACTCTTAACTTTTCCCCCAATATATTCATTGAAATATCTATGTATTCAACTTTTTTTAATGTTTTGATCAACCTATTTAAAACCTAAAAGCAATTCATTTAAGATATATATAAAAAAAAAAAGTATTTATTTCTTTTAGAGGAACTTACCAAGATCAGCTAAGGAAGAAAGAAATAATAAAATTTATTATACCTTTAGTTTTTTTTTTAAATAAGCCTATTTGATTATTATTTTTGGTTAAATAATGGGCCTATTTGATTTACAGATAGTAAAGCGGCCCTAATCACCAAGCGGCCCATCCGACGTTCTAGAGTGCTCTTAGTGACAAAACAATCCAACGGTGAAATCGAAGTTTCAAGAGGCTCATTTCGCCTTTTATATATTTCGGAGAAGAAATAAAAATAATAATCAGTAAGCAAGTGCAGTCTTCATAGCTTCAGTCGTGACTCGTGAAGAAACCTACTTCCTTATCCGGAATTGACCTCTCCGGCGCCATCTCCCACCGCTTCTCCGTTGTTCTACCTACCGTACGGTGAGTACCACCTTTTTTTACCACTAGCATGACCTCGTTTTCGTGCTCTCGGAGGCTATTAGTTTAATTGGTGGCTTTTGAGTATTTGGATTTTGGAGAGTGAGCTCTTGATTTTGGAATTGAGTCGCCCTTTTGCATCTCTGTTTTTGATTCTGTTGCCAGTTTTAATTAGTTACTTGTGGAGAATCTTTTCGATATGAATGGTTATGTGTGACAGTTTGATTTGATTTTACCAGTGTGAGAAAGTGAAAATGGCATCGACGTTCACTGCCACGTCTTCCCTTAGTTCGTTGGTAGCTCCTAATGCTATCAAGTTGTCTTCTGCGGCTTCTATTTCTTCAAGCTCTTTTGGAAGGAGACAGAATCTGTGCCTGAGAAAGTCCCGTCCTGCGATTGTATGTGCCGCCAAGGACTTGCATTTCAACAAGGATGGGACTACCATAAGGAGACTTCAAGTGAGAATTAATGGAAATTGTTTTATATGGAGTAAAAGATTAGGATTTGTTTCTTTCGTGTTTTGTTTCTGATTAGTGATTACTTTTTTTTTGTTATTAGAGCGGTGTTAACAAGCTTGCGGACCTTGTTGGTGTCACACTTGGACCAAAAGGGAGAAATGTTGTTCTTGAGAGCAAGTATGGATCCCCAAGAATTGTTAATGATGGTGTCACTGTTGCTAGGGAGGTATGGAATTTATTGTCTGTTTTGCAGTTATGATTTTCGTTAAAAAATACTTCTGTAAGCTCAAGGTTTTTCTTCTGGTTAGGTCGAGTTGGAGGACCCTGTTGAGAACATTGGTGCAAAGCTTGTAAGGCAAGCAGCTGCAAAGACGAATGACTTGGCTGGTGACGGTACAACAACATCTGTTGTTCTAGCGCAAGGTTTTATTGCTGAGGGTGTCAAGGTTGTTACATTCTATTTTTCAGCTTTCTATGATTGAAAACTTAAAACTCAAATCAGTAAAGTAATTCTTGGATTTTTCAGGTGGTGGCTGCGGGTGCAAACCCTGTATTGATCACTAGAGGCATTGAGAAAACAGCTAAGGCTTTGGTTAACGAGCTGAAACTAATGTCTAAGGAGGTAAGTAATTATTTTCCTAAAACTCCCTTCTTAATGTGTTACAAATCTACAGCAAGAGGGTCTAATGGTTATATCATGGGAACTACAGGTTGAAGACAGTGAACTCGCTGATGTGGCAGCTGTTAGTGCTGGTAATAACCATGAAGTCGGAAGTATGATTGCTGAAGCAATGAGCAAAGTGGGCAGGAAGGGTGTGGTTACCCTGGAGGAGGGTAAAAGCGCTGAGAACAACCTTTACGTTGTGGAAGGAATGCAATTTGACCGTGGTTATATCTCCCCATACTTTGTGACAGACAGTGAGAAAATGTCTGTTGAGTACGATAATTGCAAGGTAACTTTTCTGGGTCCTGAGCTACCAGAATGATATTGTGATGCAGATGGCCTAACAATTTTCTACTATGCAGTTGCTTCTTGTTGACAAGAAAATTACCAATGCAAGGGATCTTGTTGGTATTCTAGAGGATGCGATTAGGGGCGGATACCCAATCCTTATAATTGCAGAAGATATTGAACAAGAAGCTTTAGCTACTCTTGTTGTTAACAAGCTTAGAGGCACATTGAAGATTGCAGCTCTCAAAGCTCCTGGATTTGGAGAGCGCAAGAGCCAGTACCTTGACGATATTGCCATTCTAACTGGAGGTAGGTGATGGTTTTTAACAAAACCTATATGTAGGTATCAGTCAATGTGCCCTCCAGTTCTGGAATCATTTGTTGATGTAATCTTGTCATATGGCTTCTGCTTGTGTTCCCAGGAACTGTGATAAGAGAGGAAGTTGGTCTTTCTCTTGACAAAGCTGGAAAAGAAGTTCTGGGTAACGCTTCTAAGGTTGTCCTGACAAAGGAAATGACAACGATTGTAGGTGATGGGACCACACAGAAAGCAGTGAACAAACGTGTTGTACAGATTAGGAATCTGATTGAGGTATATGTTTGAGTCATACTGCATACGAAGTCTATGATAGCTACTTCTTTTTTTTTGTATATAGCTTGCTTATGCTAATAACCATTGTTGTACAGCAAGCGGAGCAAGACTACGAGAAGGAGAAATTAAACGAGAGAATTGCAAAACTCTCTGGTGGAGTTGCTGTAATTCAGGTAAATAATAGTAATCACATGGGCTTTCTTCGATTTGTATGACAGAAGAATGAGTTCCTGATTAAACCTCTCATATTGTGGTTAAAGGTTGGAGCTCAAACTGAGACGGAGCTTAAAGAAAAGAAGCTGAGAGTGGAAGATGCTCTTAATGCTACAAAGGTGATTTTCTTTATCCAGCTGATGGGGTTATAGAGGAGCGTGCTATTCTCACTACGTAATATCTTAATCCTATGACCTCTTTGAGTTTCAGGCTGCTGTTGAGGAAGGTATTGTCGTCGGTGGTGGTTGCACTCTGCTCCGGCTTGCATCCAAGGTCGATGCCATCAAGAATACCCTTGAAAATGATGAAGAAAAGGTAATTGGGAAAATCAAGACCTTTATACGTTTGGGGATTTGCGCACATTGCTTTGCTCTTACTGCATTTTTCAACCATTCCCACCTGTAGGTTGGAGCGGAAATCGTTAAAAGAGCACTGAGTTACCCTCTGAAATTGATAGCCAAGAATGCGGGTGTCAATGGAAGTGTTGTCAGCGAGAAGGTTATAATAACACAACATAAAAAAGTCTCCATGTTTATTCAGCTCTTGATCTACGTAAGTTGCTTAAAAAGCTGTCTTTATTCATTGCAGGTACTAGCTAATGATAATGTGAAATTTGGTTACAATGCTGCAACGGGCAAGTATGAAGACCTGATGGCTGCAGGCATCATCGACCCAACAAAGGTCAGCTTCTCGCTTAACAACACTCTCATACTCTTTTTTGCTATCCCATCTGATAGATTGGATCTTTTGTATTCAGGTTGTGAGATGTTGCTTAGAACATGCAGCCTCGGTTGCAAAAACTTTCCTGATGTCTGACTGTGTGGTTGTTGAGATCCCAGAGCCAGAGCCAGTTCCTGCTGGCAACCCCATGGACAACTCAGGTTAGCCCACACATTCTGATTCATGAATACTGGACGGTGACACCAAAACTAAACTCATGTTTCTTCACCACTGATTATTTGATTGCCTTGTTTCAGGATATGGATACTAAGATGGACGGACCGGGTTTGCTCTAAAAGTTGAGAGATAGGCGAGAATTCCGCAACGAGAGTAGCTTACCGGGATACGGATTCCTTTGGCTTGCATACAAATTTCTGTGCAAGTGTAATGATTTTTTAAACAAGAGAATAATGTGTTCATTAGATATCATATTTGGAATCATTTTGAATAAATCGTCAGTGTTCTTCAAAACGTCGGGATCTCTCTCAATAGCACCATCTTATGGATGAATTATGATCGCAAACTCATACCGGTCGATCAAATCCCCAAAACCATGTTGAAAAACACCGAGTGTCCCATACAACAGCCTAACGAGAAGCATACTGTTCAAATTTGGATGCCTAGAGAGGTTACAAAGCTTAGATCCTTCACCCAATCCGTTCCAATGACTGAACAAATCACGACTATGGATGGTCAGGTGAACACTATGAAATATAATCATGGTAAGAAGCAATTCTGATTAGATATGGTAGTTCCAGTATATATATGGTCAAGACAAAGATGTGTTAAAGCTGAGCGAACTTAGAACCATCTTTGGTTTGTTATGTATGTAGGGAAGCTACGGATTTAAGAAACTGTGGTGCTCAGAAAGTAATGCACATAGACATAGTGATTTTAAATTTAAAAGCTCCTTGAATCTGATTAAGAAAAAATCCATTTAACTGGTGAAGTAAACAAGTGTAACAGAATGCAATTCTTTTAACAGTTCTAAAACCGTAACCGTTGAATTGAGAATCATATCCAAATATGGATTCTACAATATGTACCTCAATGTAGATGGATTCTAAATCCAAAGCCGCAAAATGAACAGAGCCAATTCTCAAACAAGCTTCTTCACTTTTCACCATTGCCATATCTCCGCGTAAAACTAAGCCGAATTGATCACAGAATAACACAAACACAGCTTTGATTGCCATCATATCTGGTATCTTCTTCTTCACTGCAAATAAAACAAGGGTTCAGACAAATGACAATCCAACTAATTCTCAAGAACAACACATTACTGGTAAAGTTTGCAACTTTGAAGCTTAAATTGATAAAAGATTCAACACACCAAGTTGATAGATAGATGACTAACCTAGACTCGAATTCTCGGATCTCAGCAAGTTCTTTCCCCATCAAATCCACCCACTGTACTTTCTTCTTCTCCCTTCTCACACCACCATCAGCTGAATCTAAAACCTCCTTTCTGAGACTGCTCTTCAAGATTTCCCCATTACCAAGACCTTCTTCTTTTTTAACCTCAACAAGAGCACAATCTTCTTCTCCAACCTCAGTCAACAAACCATCATCCACATGATCAACAACCTCTTCTTCTTCTACATGTGCATCATCATCATCGTGATCGACAACCGCAGTAGTAGTAGAAGAAGACACTTGAGAAGAAGGAGCGTTCTCCAATTTAAGAGAACCAGATGCGTAGATATGAGGAGAAGGCTTACAGAAACAGATGAAAGAAGGGCACTGGATCTTACACAGCAAAACCCTCATCAAAACATATGTTGGGTCTTTAAAACACCCAATCATCAAATTCAAAACACACCACTGTTTCTTCTTTGTAAAGTTAGAAACTTTCTTCCCCCATTGGTGTGCCCAGATTGAGAAAATCAAAACAAAAACCAAAAGCTTCGAGCCGAGCGACAAAAGAGTTGGATTATTTCTGGATTTCTGAAACACACACAAAAGGAAGAAAAAAAAGAAAGAGAGCAACAACAAAAAACAAAAAGGGGGTTTCGAAGAAGAGTTAATAACCACCAAATATATTTTTTTTTATCCAAGTTCCGATAGAATCCAAAGACCCATAAATTAAGCGTTGATCAGATGAGGAAGCAGACAATAAAAAAAAGTACACGGACCACGCTTTTTTATACTAATTGCAATAGAACAGATTCCAAATTGAGTGAACAATCATCCATGACCATGTAAGTAAGTAAAAGAAATCGAGAAAAAAAAGGTATTTACTTTTATGATTTGTGTGAGAGACAAAGAATGACCAAGTTTTTTGCTTTTTCTTCTTTCTCATAGAACAACAAGAAGAAGATGATAAAGTAGTAAGTCCTCGAATTTTTGCTTTTTTTTCCAGTGCCCTCTAAAGGTGAAGTCTTTGGTTGACAAAAACAAATAAAGTTGAAGTCTAACTGTTCGCTCGCTTAGTTAATCTCCCTATATATTGGATTCCCTTTGTTAAGAAGATATCAAATATGTTTTAAGTAAAAGGACATATATTAGGAAATAACCACTTAAAAAAAGTTCAACTAATCATATAAAAAATTGCATAAAAAAACAATAAAAAATATAAAAATAATTTAAAAGTTATATAGAAAATTAAAAATATTTTATATTATAAAACAAAAAAACCTCTAAAACATCTTATATTATAAAATGGAAGAAGTATTTTTGTTTCCATACTTTTTCTACCAGTTAGATAATTACTAAGAATAATATATATTTATCTACAAATTAAAATAATTAATAAAAAAAACTTTTTTATGTCTACCACTAAACCGCATGCTTTCATGAGCTTACTAAATTTGTTTGCAAATCATCTAACAGCAGGATTAAATTTATACCTTCTGTTTACAATATGCAGTGTTGTGTCGAGATCAGCAATAATCTTGCAAATCTAAATGCATAATTTGATAACCCATGTCAAATCTAAATGATTAATGGAATAAGTCACACCAAGTTTCCACGTGAAGGAGATGTATATCAAAAAAATTTGATTTCTATGTATTTTTTCATTAGTTGACAAATCCAGATATGATCTAATACATATATGTATTTATATATGATGTATGATGTATTTATAAACACATAGACGTAAATGCGTATAATGCGTGTGCCAATTAATAGAGAGAATAATGATGAGACATAGGATGCTTCTGAGTTCTGACATAATATGTATGCTATATTTCGAGATCAATCAAACTCAAAAGCCATACAACTTGTCTCATCAACACATGTGTGAGATTTGCTTATTATTGTGTGTAGGCGTCAATCATTTATAAATTGGTCGGATACATACATTCCAAGTTACCTCATCGACATCTAAAGCTAAAAAAAACCACAAGCATTATTACCCTCTCCAAAAAAGACTATAAATCCTTTGTATAATCCATCATACTTAACTTTCTAAATTCTAAACATTGGCGTTAGCTTGTCTTTTTCAAACCAAAAAGAAGAAGAATATTATAGTATAAAATTACTTTAAAATAACAACATTCAAAGCATTTAATGGAAAAGTAATGATTAAAGTTCTTTTTGTTTTTAGCTTTGTCCCTAACCTAAACAACAGGAGATCAACTTTGGTCGACACAGAATCAATTAGAAAATTAGCAAAAGTTTAGAGAGCTAGAAGGGGAGCGTGTAGCTTCTTTTATCAATTAGTGTTAATCTCTTCAGCACCTTGAACATGTGGCTAATATATATGTTTACATACTTGAAACACCCTAGTTTTGAAGGTGTCTAATACATATTATGATTTTTTGCACTTCCATTATACTCCCTCCGTTTCAAAATATAGAATGTTTAAGATAAGAAATATATATTAAGATAGTTTATTTTTCCTTTAAAAAGTATCATATATATTTAAATTAAAAAAATCAACCAATAATAAAGAAGACTGCATAAATAATAATTACAGATTATTAAATATATATTAAAATTTGTATGGAAAGTTACAAAACATTTTATATTTTGAAACAAAAAAAGGCCAAAACATCTAATATATTAAAACGGATGGAGTATTTCTTTTTGAGTGTTTTCTTTAATTACAAATTTAGAATTCTTGTGAATGAAACGAGAAAATAGATATATTAACAATTACTAACAAAGTAGGAAAAGGAAAAGAGTTTTATTGTTTTTTGTTTTCTTTTTTTTTTTTTCTAAGACAAAAAAAAGGAAAAGAAAAGAGTATTTCTAAAAGCGGTGACGCATAAAAATAAAACTAATCGTACCCTATATATATACCTTTAAAGTTTTTGTCTCTACATCAAGACCGATCGAGAAGAGTAGACAAAAAGCGCAAGAACATCTGTTTGGATATTTGAAAACTTTGGTAGAAGGATGACTTTTTCCGATCTTCCAGGGGATTTAGCAGAGGATATATGCTCTAGGGTTCCAATGAAATCTCTAAGTGCAATGCGATCCACTTGCAAAACGTTATACGATTTATCCAAAAACCATATGTTAGGTAAAGCAGCAAGTAAGCAAGAGTTTCGAGGGTTCATTATAAAGGATTTTAAGGTATGTTTTATGACGTTCGATCTCCAAGGAATCCGCGATGAATATAGTGGCTACGTTTATCCATCTATGAAGGAAATAAGTATACTTGGTAAAGTCGAGCCAAGGAGAGTCTTTCACTGTGACGGCTTATTATTATGTGATACCGAGCACGAGTCTAAGGCTTCTAAGCTCGTGGTATGGAACCCGTATCTAGGGCAAACTTGGCGCATCCAGGACGGTGACCGTTTGTTCAAGTTAGATTTGTATGCTCTCGGATACGACAAGAACCGTAACCACAAAATCTTGAGGTTTTCCGATTACTACAGTAGGATAAAACCAAGTATTCCTAGCCAAATCTACGAGTTTAGTTCTAATTCTTGGAGAGATCTTTCTGTCACTCCCGACGAGCATGCATGGTTTCTTAGAGGCTTCGTGTCTTTGAAAGGAAATACTTATTTTTTGGCTCACAAGGGTGAACGTTTTTTACTCTGTTTTGACTTTACAACAGAGAGATTTGGACCGCGTCTTTATCTGCCCTCTAGCTCTTTTTATGTAGAGCGTGTGACTCTATCTTGTGTCAGAGAGGAGCAGGTGGCTGTGTTATACCAGAGGTGTGAGATTGATGAGTGGCATCCGATGATTGAGATTTGGGTTACGAATAAGATTGATCCCAGTGCGGTATCATGGAGCAAGTTTTTGAACGTTAATATCACAGCTGATCTTACTGGTTTTCCGGTTCGGTTTCAAGCTGGAAGCTTTTTCATCGACGAGGAGGAGAAGGTCGCTGTGGTTTTTGATCTTAACGCGTATAAACGGTACAAGAGAAGTAATTACCAAACAGCTCACATCATTGGAGAAGATGGATATATTCAATCTGTGATTGGAGATTCTCCCGATCGCGAAGATTGTTACCCAATTGTCTTCTCTTCTTATGTTCCAAGTTTAGTGCAACTTCAAATCAACTGCAAAAGGAAAGCAAGATGTTATTAATTACTTCCATTTACAAATACTTGATGTGTTGTTTCTTTCAACCACTAACTTTCATGTCCTCTTGAAATAACCTGTTATTATGTTTCTTCTCTTTTGGTTTTGTGTTAAGTATTATGTAATTTAACTTGTGTTTTGCTACTGATCATCTTATAAAGAATTCGGCTTTTGCTATTGTCACTAGTAGACTAGTTCAATAGCCAACTAATCATCTTATTTTCATTGCACGGGAAAGAAAAGTCCGTCTCAGCTGATCATGTTAGTCGTTCGCTATTTAGTTTGTTGTTCTTCCATTGTGGGAGTAGAGAGATGAGTTTGTAAAAAGTTTCATTTGGTGTGTTTTGTTTATAAAAGAAGCTTAATGATATGATAGAATCTGAATCTTATGGCATTATAGAAGAAGTCTATCAGTTTTAGACTATGAAAGTTCCATAGACAACTTCAAAAACTATAATGGTCTTCCCCAAAGGGGTTAAGAGTTTTCCGTATGACTTTTATGCTGCATACTTCTTCATTGAGAGAAGATGGATATTTCAAATCTGTCAAAACTGGAGAAGCTCCAAATCTCCAGAAAACTGACAAATATGATGTTGTTTTGCTATCTAATTGCGTCTGTTACACATCCTCGCTGCTAGAGAAATCGCCAAAAAAGATACACAAGAATGCTATAAAGGCTACAACATGCATTACCACTTTCGGCGTAATTACTGCTGAACTTTCAGAACAGGAAACGCAATGACGTCTCTTATACTAGCGGAGTTTGTCAGCAGCATCACCAGCCTGTCAATTCCAAGCCCCTAAGAGAAACAAAGAAAAAATATAAGTACTTGAGCATAGAAGGTTAATCCAGTCATGTTATAGACTTCAGTGCGCTAACACTAAACTAATGTGATACTATTACTCTAATTGTATATAGAGGAAAGAAAATAGACATAAGTACCATTCCCGAAGCTGGAGGCATTCCGTATTCCAGGGCAGTGAGAAAGTCTTCGTCAAGGGTTACCTCATATGACTCCTCATCATCATCATCTTTCTTTGCGTTTGGTTCAGGAGATTCCGGTGCGGCCTCTGCTCTCTTTGCGTTATGCTGCCTTACTTGCTCTTCCAACCGCGTCCTCTACCATAAACAAATCAATAATCTTTTATGATCCAGTGTACACAAAGATAACTAAAAAAGCAGATCCTTCACTATGTAGACTAAAGGCACAATATTGCAGGAATGTGGAAGGCTTCATTATCGCATTACCTGGTCCACTGGATCAGTCAATTCAGAGAATGCATTTGCCATTTCACGGCCACAGATGAACAGCTCAAATCTTTCAGTCAAACTTGCGTTGCTGTTGCAGAAAAAAAAGCTATTTACACTTGGAAAATATATTATACCATAAGATGAATGATCTAGAAGACGATAACAGTATTGGGAGAAAAGGTAAAAATCGAGGTTTAAATGCCAGGAAACAGAGTTCTAGCAACAACTTTACCTGCGATGAGGCTTGGCCAAAGGAGATATTTCGATTGGGTAGTCCAAGACAAATGTGGGCTGCACAAGCTTTGGCTCTACAACAACTTCGAAAACCTGAAAACGCGAAATAATTTCAGCACATAAATCTCAGATTTTGATAGTAAGTGTCAACTGAAGAAGCTTCACCTCATTAAGAAGATGGCCTAGGGAAGAGCAACCTTTGATTCCAGATTTGTCCTTGGGCTCAAGCACGTCTTGGAGTGCCAGCAGAACTGTGTCTTTGGCATTTCCGATATCTTCCCCTAGCTCACTGAAATCGATTCCTGTAATCTCTTTAACGAGATTATGCATGGTTTCTCTCCTCCAAGGCCGCTCGAGGCAGATTTCTGTTCCCTGCACAGAGCAACCACAACTCAGCCTCTCAAAATTTCACAACCAACATAGAATTCAGATGAGTTTATCTCCACACACTAGCTGTGATGCCAGTGCATCTTCACCTGGTAATCAATTGTTAGCTTCCCATGAACTGCCATTGCACATTGAGTGACGATTAGTTCGGCCATGTCCATCATGCTTTGGTAGTCCGAATAAGCTTCATACATCTAGAGAAAGCTAAAAATGTTATGGATCAGGGAACCATGAAAGAGTATGGAAGCCCAAGTGATGCATATGATTGAGGAGAAGGCATATTTTGAACTACCTCGATGGTCGTGAATTCAGGATTGTGCCGTGTCGAAATGCCTTCGTTTCTAAATATACGACCAATTTCATACACTTTCTCAAACCCACCAACCTATGACCACAAAGAGAAATCTCTTCAGAGACAACATTTACCCTTCATACATATCTGAGGTACATGTAATTTTTATTTTCCAGCCAAAAGTGGTGAGGTAATACAAAAGAAAGATAAGAAGAACGACAGCAAACACTAAGAGATTTGAAAATAGAAGATGTTTCTCACCAGCATTCTCTTCAAGTGCAGCTCAGTTGCAATCCTCAGGTATAGATCCCTCCCAAGTGAGTTATGAAACGTTACAAAAGGTCTTGCTTCCGCTCCACCAGCTGCTCCCTAGTTTTCACAAGTTCATCAAACCGACTCCTATACAAGAATTCAGTATTAAGTGAACATTTGAGAATGAAGGTAGGAAACAAACCTGAAGAACTGGAGTTTCAACCTCCAAATATCCAAAAGACTCAACTGTCTTGCGTATCTCTGAAACGATCTACTACAACAAAATCGAAGAAGAGTATCATCAATTTGTAAAAAAAAAAAAACTCCAACAATCTTAAAATGAGAATCAACTGAAAAATCTATTGATACATCGTGAGGTAAACATTTTGTTTAGGGATCGTACACCAAAGAAACTAGATGCTCAATCGAGAGTTTGAATATTTTGATAACATACTTTTGCCCTTCTCCGGAACACATCAGCCACTTCAGGATTAGCAATCATATCAACATACCTAGTAAGAAACACAGTAAGCGGAACCCAAATAAAACTTATAGACTTTCATTTAAGAATCAGACCCACCAATTTTACTTAGATAGAAGACAGAGCTCACCGTTGGCGGTAACGTTTATCAATATCAGTTAGACCATGATATTTGTCTGGCAGTGGAAGGAGAGATTTGGTGAGAATTGAAAAAGAATTCACACATATAGAAAGCTCCCCTGTAAAGTTCAGAGACCAAACAGTTAGTAAACAAACCCAAAAAAACAATGCTTCTCTATCAAGATTAATCATCTTATTCGAAGGTTCTACCTTTCTCCGTCCTCTTCATTGAGCCACTAGCACCCAAAATATCACCAATATCGATAAGTGCCTTCAACTGTTCAAACTGATCATCCGAAAGCCTTTCCTTCTCACAGTAAAGCTGCAAAGACCAGGAGATGAAAATACAAGGGGAAATAAATTCTTGTTTCGATAAGGAAATGTTACAGCCAGCTTCTAATGAAATGGATACAAAGCCATCTAATGATCTAAACAATAGGAACATAAAAGGAGTGAATGAAACCTGAATAGTTCCAGAGTCATCTCTCAGAGTCAAGAACGCAAGTTTCCCAAACGCTCTACGAGCAACGACTCTGCCAGCTATAGAAACACGATCACTCTCATTGTCTGATTCTTCACCATTACCTAAATGCTTATATATCTCTTGAAGCTGATTTGCACTGTGAGTTTTTTCCCACTTATAAGCATAAGGCTCAAGACCTTGACCTCTCAGCTCTTCAACCTATGAACCAACAAAAAACAAACATTGATCAGAACCCAGTTCCTAGCTCAGATATTTGAATGAAAAATCACACCTTTTTAAGGCGAATGGAGCGGATAGCTTCACGATCAGAGGTGGAATTGGAAGAGGAAGCGGACCGACGGTTGCGACCGGATGGTTTAGAAGTTCCAGCAGTCGTGGCATTGGAAGAAGAAGAAGAAGCTGCGGAGGCACATCGGAGAGCCGGTGATAAGTGGTAGGATCTTCTTCCATATATTGTGGTGGCGAGACGCGTAGAGGAAGAAGATAGACGGAGTAACTGCTTCAATGGCGTCGCCGTTAGACTCCATACCTTAAGTGCCTCCATCTCTCTCTCTCTCTGTTTCTCGACTAGTGAGTGCTGCTTTGGATAGGGGAGAGAAGAAGAAAGGTTAACTGGATTGGGCTTTTGACTTTTGGACACTAAAACCCTAAGAAATTGTCAAAAAAAATTTGTTGGGCTTTTGATTTTCTTAAATTTACAAGTCGGCTCTTTATTATTAATTTTTTTTTTCTACAAGCTTTTTTTTTTTTTTTTTTACTCTGTTGAATACATAAACTATAGAATCTGAGGTATTTCCGTGCTTGTTGTAATCAATATTTTCTCTAAAAATTATAGTATTAAAAAGTCATTTTGTTTGAAATATTATTTATTTTCAATATTGCAATTGTTTTGTAAATTTATATATTGTTTTTAAATACTAATTATTTTAGAGTATTGAAATATTTTAATGTGTTTGATGTATATTACTATTTTATATTGTTTGTTTAGTGCATCATTATTTTTTGAAATATTTTAAAGTAGTAATTATTATATTGTAATTGTGAGCAATAAAACCACATAAATTTAGTTTTACCAATCTGCCAATGTGAAACATTAAACATATTTTTTCTTCACAGACTGATTAATACATCTTTGTTTTAAAAACTTTTAATCACAACACATGCAGAAAAAAAATCTATATATTTATTTATCATATGTATTATATGATAATTCAAAATAAAAGGTAAATGAAATAAAAGAAATATGATAGGAGAATCATAATTTAAAATCATAACACAATCTTCCAAATATAGTTATTAAAATAATTATTTGGATATAAAATCCTACTTTTAAAAGTTTGATTGGTTTATAAAATTTTAAAATTAATTAATAATTTTCGTCCATAATTAATAATTAATTCGAGAGAGAGATTTTTTTTTTGAAATTCATAATTATTTTAAAGATTTTATTAGTCTAATATTAAAATTATATTTTTAATTACCCTTGCTAAAAAATTAAACATTTGTCTTAGTACCAATGACATGACACCAACTGGGTGTCGGTCGACACCCCTCCACGACCGAACCCACACTTGACCAGAACTGAGAGCTTGCAGGATATTCTCTATGCTCCAAGTCAGAGTGTTGTTGCCAACCAGAAAACTTCACATTCTATACTTAGGTAAGGCCAAGGTTTGTATCTTCTTTACCCAAACCTCCTCTTATCATCAATAAGACCTTCAAAGATACAAAAACTGTTTTGCAGTTAACCAAGCCACGAGATTATCGTAGAGCGCTTGTTTCTTCTGTTGATGATTTTGCAGGCTATAAAAGAAGCAAACCCGTCCCTAAATCCCGTCATGGTCCTGTTCCTCACATCCTTGGCAGACCTCATGCACCTAAAGCTTATACACCACCTTGGATGAAGAGGACATTCTCTCGGAAGCATGTATTGTCATGTTCTGCTCCACCCGATGCTTGAGCTTTAACGCAGTCAAGCTAATGACTGAAAACAAGCGCTTAGTGGGAGGCAACCCACTTCTAGGTTTTTCTTTCCTTTTGAGTCATTTTCATTTTTGCATTGAGTCAGTTTTTGTTTGATTTTTGTTTGAAATTATGAATTGTCTATCTATCATGTTGCTTTTAACTTGTGTTTGAGTGCTTCTTAACAGAATAATCATCCAAGGATTGATCCATCAACACAACTATCTGCAACTAACAAGGAGTTTCGGCCAACAAACCACCATTCGTGATGAGTGTTGATCGACACTGAAATGGTATCGGTCGACACCAGCTGGTAAACCGAGAACAATTCATCTTTTTATAATAATTTTCAATACGTTTTTGTTTCTTTTTTCTTTCCTCTTACTTGATAACACTGGGGACAATGTTGTTTAAGTCTGGGGGAGGTTAGTTACTAACTACGTTTTTGTTTTTGACTTTCAGTTGTGTCAGTCAAAACCATAAAGTTTGAGTCAAATTTTTCAAAATTTTTCTTTTTGCCTTTGGGAATTATGATCTTGACTAATGATTTCTTTTGTTTGGCTAACACTCTAATGATTATTTGTTTATGCTTGATCTCAGAAATGAAGCTTAGAAAGACTATGAGCCTTATCAACAATCCTAAAAGCCTTTATTCAATCGATATCTGATTGATCTAACGTTGTCTCAACTTTTATCAAGATTTTAACCGGACTTAATCTCTTACTTTGGGGTTGGAAATCAGTGGACTAGACTTCTTCTTCGGGCCATACAAGACAGTGCAATTTTTCAAAGTATGTCTCCCCTCTCTCTTCCCTTCAGTACTTTAAAAAGAAAGATAAAAAAAAAGAAGAAAGAGAATAAAAGATGAGATGATTTTGATCAGTTTATAGAGGTAGATAAATTACATGTGACCTCATTATTCTACTCTTGAGTCAAATGATCACACAAAACTTGGAAGCGAGGGGTAAGTAAATTACCAATGACCCTGGTATTCGCTTACACCTTTGATTTAAAAAAAAAAAAAGAGAAAAAATCAATCCTTTGAAGTGAGAAAAGGGAGAGAAAAGGAGATGTATGAAAAATATCTTGGCTTGAAGGATGTATGAAGAATGTCTTGGCTTGAAGAGAGTCCTTATGCTACTGATTGATACACCAAGGTAGAACTCACTTGTACTTGCTTTAATTTATGTAATGAGATGACAATGGAGATTTCAGAGATTCCAAAGGATTGTGGGATTTGAGTAAGGAATGTTGATGCTTATCATGGTTAAGTATAAGAAGTAAGTTCTTGAGTTAGGTAAATGAAGAGTGCGAATAAGAATCATCATGCAATTGAGTGAGTTCCCAGTTTTCAAACCTCTTTCACAGGTCTAAGTTTATGTTTTGCTTGAGGGCAAGTAAAGGCTAAGTCTGGGGGAGTTGATATATCATGGTTTTTGTGGTTTTTATTCATGATATAAGGAGCCTTTTAGAGTCTTTTGATTTGTTTTCTAGGATGTTTTTGAGTCTTTGCAGGTTTTCTAAGACTTTGGCACAGAAGGAGCAAAGTGGAACAATTTGGATAATTTTGGAGCATAAATCTCGAAGAATCAATTCGGACTCGGATCAAAACAAGGGCATCGATCGACACCACTTAGGAGCATCGGTCGACACCCTCTTCAGCCGATGAAGAATCACAAATTTGGAAGTTTTACAAAGTTGCCCAAAGTTTTCCATATTTGCAACACAAGTCTCTGACGTGTTTTAGGACATATAAATAGTATTTTTAAGTTTTACAAACCCTTAAGTTTTATTCTAGCAAGTTTTATTTTCTGCAACCCTGTAAGATTTTGAGAACTTTTGGGAGAGAGATCTGAACTGCTTTGAGAGAAGAATTTCTGCACTCCTTCTTACTCTTTTTAATTTCAATTGCTTATTATTCAGAAAGATGTTTTGTTCTTCATTGAATATGTCTGAGTAGTTTGCTTGTTAGGTTCAGGGTTTTTCACAGGGATTTTATGATTTATTATATATGTTTATTTAGGATTCATTATCTTTCTAGATCTTCATCATAGGTTGTTCTTCATTATTAATCTTTGATTGGCCATCTAGAATTAATAACCTAGGAAATTAAATTGATATGAGAATATAATTGATTTTCCTGACAAAACCTTTTGATGAGCAGAATTACTTTTTACAAAGAGATTTGATTAGGTAATTTTGTGAACAATCTAAACTTGTTTTTAAAGCTGATTTATTACCTAGAATTTTGCAAAGAAATTTGGATTTTCTGGTTATAAATTTAGATAATATCTACAGTGATAGCTGATTTATTTTACAAAAGTGTTTAGAGTTCTAGATCTGTTCTTAATTGCTTGAATCATATTTAATTATTGAGTTAATATTTTGTAATTTCCTAAGAAATTCCTTAGACCTAGATTTTTGATCTTCTGAATTTACAAAACTTTTATTTAATATTTTGCATTGCTTTTCTTAATTTAAATCAATTTGTTTAGCTTAATTATAAAACTCTATAATCCATTGTGTAATCTAGAATCCTTGTGGAATTTGACCCATAAGTACTACATTGACCTCTTAATTTGAAAGAGTAGCTATAGGATTTAATTTGAGCTTATCACAAAGCCTTATAGAAGGGAAGCTAAAAACAAACAAACAAATATTTTCAAACCATACAAAGAAGGATAAACCCTTACAATAAGAACACAAACCAAAAGGCTAGAACCCTAGGAGACACACTAGACCTAAGAAAGCAAAAACACATCTTCTCCTGAAGCTCATGTGAAAGAGATTTATCATGAATGCCCACGGCTAACCCAAAGATAACATCTACCACCTTCTATCATGATAAGAGTTGATCTCTGGAGGACCCAAAGACTTCATAACCGAGCAAGCAAAACCCATTACAAGTTATAAGTTTATAAACCTTCTTCCGTAGACCGTATGTTCATTTCTGAATCTACTGATGGTGTTATATATAAATTACATTGCATGACATTTTCCAAGATATTTTAGGAACAAGTCAAAATTGGATTCAAGGTCTCTCTATGATTCCATCTAATAATTCAACTAAAAAGGAAGAAAGTGAAAAAGTCACATTTTCAATGTATTAGCCCGAAGACAATATGCATACATCCATAGATTGACGATCATGTCAGGCATATATAATTATTTATACAGCCAATGGTTAGCGTACTTTGATACTATAATGATATCAGTCATTTGGTACCCTCCAAGAATCTATCGAATTAACCTATGGATTATAAACGATCAAATCATGTTTTCACCTCTATTTCAATCATAGTTAGTTTTTTTTGTAGATATCACTTTCACATCTTTTGAAATGCTTATGACGAATTTTGGTATAGGAAGGAATAGGATCCCTCCACTATTTTATTTTTTTTAAATACACGTACGATTCGCACTGTGTGTCCATTTTCCAATAATGGAGTCATTAAACAGAAGATAATAAAGGGGGATACGATGAGAAAAGCTTGTGGCTCCACTTCCTTTCGTGTGGTCATATACTATCATGTCACACACTATTATCATACTAACTTTTTCCCATTATATAAAATCTACTCCTTTTACTTGCTTTTTCTCTCTCCTTCAATCATGCCCTATCACAACGTTGTGTTGTGGCTTTTATTGCAATTATAAGTTTTGGATATATAGCCTTTCACTTTACCGACATTCCGGACTAGTCTTAAGTCTTAACCCATGCGTAGGAGATAAATTTTTGGAGACACGTATACGGGAGTGGTTTCGTTGTTCTAACTAAATGGGGAAACAGATGATCTAGTTCATAAATGAGAGTACACAATTATTATACGAACTTTGGTCCTTTAACTTACTTCCTAGCTAAGACCGAATTCAAAAACTAATCCACTAGAAACAAAAGGTAGCCCCGTTGGTACATCAACATCAAATATCTTGATTTACCGTTTTCTTCTATGGGAAAGTTCTATTACATGAAATGAATACATTAATTTTTCAGAGTTCAACTCTGTGAAACCCGTAATATTCATTGAGGTACATCCATAACCTATGAGACTTCCTAATCTAAATAAAAGGAAACAATTACTACTGTTATATTTCCTTTTCTAATAGTATAAATTTCCAAAAATTTATTATTTGTCAATAATGAAGCCACGCGTACGTGCTTCAATAAATCTTAAGACTTAAATATTGAGTCCCAAAAAAATTTGTCTAACAAATGTTGTCTTCTTCTTCTTCAGTTTATAGCACCGCCACATCTACCCAGGCGACAGCCCTGCATGTGTGACTTTGTCGTCTTTAGGGTTTGATCTAACATGGACATCCGCTAAATTAATTAATTGAGATGTGATAATACATAACTGCAATTTATAAAAATATATGGACAAAAAGACCAATCAGTCTCCACACATTTATGATTTTACCTTAAAGAGAATGTAATAATTTGGTAGAGAAAGCAAGTCCTCTTTAATAGGGATCCAACTAATTGGATCACATTGGATTCTACTACGTTTTTGACCGTTAGCTATAGTAGACTTCCATTCCCCATTTTCATCATCATATACATAATTTGATATAATACCTCATATTAGTGATTGCGTTGTTCTTGTTCAGTAGTGGCGATAACCTAAACTGCATACGATGAATGATGCTGCAACCTTCACGCACGTGTGAGTTTCCTTTGCCTACACAGATACATTACGTGCGGTGCTACTAGACCATCACTAGTAAGTTACTAGCTGTCACAGTATCCACAGCGTGGCCCATGACATGGAGTTAACGACGCTAGTCAAAGATATTTTAAAGGCTCAGTTTTTTTTTTGTTTCCATTTGCTAGTATGAAAAGGAAACTACCATAACACCATTTGTAACATTTTCGCATACATCGAGAAGGGGGGCAAAACAGGGCAATTTGGGAGATTAATGTGGAGGAGAGAGCCCAAGGTTCTCTTTAAACCAGAAACACCACGTGACAGAGACAGACCAATACTCAAAAGGTAGACCAATTTGAAAAAACAATACTCAATACATTCTATAATGCTCTTAGTATAAGATTAGATAAGAAGAAGCACCTAATCTGCCATTATCAAAACATAAACCACCTAATTGAACGGTACGTTATATATAATTGTTAACCAAAGAAAACTAAAGTGCTAAATCTGTAATCATGTTATTAACTGATTGGAGCGAGAAAGTGAAAAAAAAGGAGAGAGCTTTTCCACTAGCTATCTCTCTCTCATTCAAAGCAGGGGAAGAGAGAGAATTGAGAAAGTTTGGATTTTGATATGTATGGTTGGATTTTTCTGAGACCCACCACCTCCCCAAAGCTTGTCTGTCCCCACGAACGAACTACATTATTACTGTTTCCTTTGAACTTCTTCTCTCGTTAGGGTTTAGTTGTCTTCTTTCTCTGTTTTACATTGGCTCTTGAGCTATTCTTATAGCTTAGTAGGCTTTTTGTGTGTGTGAATCTCACCGAAAGCGAAGTTCTTTTGGGGGTTTATTGCGAGAATGGGAGCTCTGCATTTAAACCTGGTGAAATTGAATCGAGGTTTCTTTGTGTGTTTATGGCTGTTGGGGATGCTTTCGCTGTCCTGCGCAGCAGCGAGGTATGGCGCTTCGAAGCAGAAGTTTGAGGTGAAGAAGCACTTGAATAGACTGAACAAACCTGCTGTTAAGAGCATCCAGGTTTAAAATCTCTATCTTTTTGTTACTAGTTTGTGTTTTCTCTGCTTTTGAGTTTAATGAGAATATGATGGGAATCTGAATGTGGGAAGAGTTCTTATAGTTACTTGCTCTTCTTTCTTTGTGGTTAAACAGAGCCCAGATGGAGATATAATTGACTGTGTTCCTATCTCAAAGCAGCCAGCTTTTGACCACCCTTTCCTCAAAGATCACAAGATTCAGGTTCTGTGGATTCAAAATAACCCTAATGATTTGGATAACTTTATTGAGATGTTTTGTTCCATTGCTGATTTTTGGTTACTTGGTTTGTTCAGATGAGGCCTAGTTACCACCCTGAAGGGCTCTTTGATGACAATAAGGTATCTGCAAAACCAAAGGGGAAAGAAACTCACATCCCTCAGTTGTGGCACCGGTATGGTAAATGTTCTGAAGGAACCATTCCCATGAGGAGGACAAAGGAAGATGATGTGTTGAGAGCAAGTTCAGTGAAAAGATACGGCAAGAAGAAGCGCAGAACTGTTCCTCTTCCTAAATCTGCTGAACCTGACCTCATCAACCAAAATGGTCATCAGGTAAAGGATATCAGAAATGCTTCATTTGTTTTTGACATTTTTTAGATTGGTCTGAGGCATTTTTTTTGTAACCAAGTTTTCGTTTCTTGAACATTTTGGATGAGATTAGCACGCCATAGCTTATGTGGAAGGAGATAGGTATTACGGAGCTAAGGCGACTTTGAATGTGTGGGAGCCAAAGATACAGAACACAAATGAATTCAGCTTGTCTCAAATATGGCTTTTAGGTGGTTCCTTTGGACAAGATCTTAACAGCATTGAAGCTGGTTGGCAGGTAAAGACATTGTCATTATCATTTGGAGATGTGAAGATGACTTGTGCAATTTGTTGCTTATTTTGATTTCTTTTGCTTACTACAGGTGAGTCCGGATCTATATGGAGACAATAACACAAGACTCTTCACTTATTGGACTGTAAGATTTCAAAACTCCCTCTGAATTAAATACTTTTGGTGTCTGTATATAGTTATGTTGCTTAATCTTTCTTGTTGCAGAGTGATGCCTATCAAGCTACTGGTTGCTACAATCTTCTCTGCTCAGGTTTTATTCAAATCAACAGTGACATAGCAATGGGAGCAAGCATCTCACCAGTCTCTGGATATCGTAATTCTCAGTACGATATCAGTATTCTAATCTGGAAGGTACTTTTGTCATAACTGCAATCTTTTGTTCTCTAAAGAAAAATTAAAGCCTTGAGGCTGAATGTATTATGTTTAACATGTCACAGGATCCAAAAGAGGGACACTGGTGGATGCAATTTGGAAATGGGTATGTTTTGGGATATTGGCCATCGTTTCTTTTCTCCTACCTAACAGAGAGTGCATCAATGATCGAATGGGGAGGAGAAGTTGTGAACACGCAGTCAGATGGTCACCACACTTGGACACAGATGGGAAGCGGTCATTTCCCAGAAGAAGGTTTCAGCAAAGCAAGTTACTTTCGAAACATCCAAGTGGTTGATGGATCCAACAATCTCAAAGCACCTAAAGGACTTGGGACATTCACCGAGAAATCTAACTGTTATGATGTTCAAACCGGAAGCAACGATGACTGGGGACATTACTTCTACTACGGTGGACCCGGTAAGAACAAGAACTGCCCATAACCTAGGCATGTGTGTAGTGTTGTACTCACCTTTATCTCTCTTTCAGTCTTGTGAAATCCCTCCTTGTGTAGTAGTATTAGGCTGTAGTCGAAAAAACCAACTAGTGATAGTCTGTGTAAGGTCTCTAGGTGATGGGAAGTTTTGAGTATGTGTCTGGTTATTAACGTTATGATAAGGTGTTTGTTTGTAGTACTCTTCATGTAAGTAGATGGGGGGAAAAGTAGGTGTGACTTTAAGTTTCTTAAAAGCTCAAAGAAACTTCAGCCCTTAGTATAATTTCACATTGTCTCTCCTTTGTATGTCTCTTCTTTGATCACTCATTCCTTCCTTCACCAATCACCAGAAAACTTTGATTATTGAATCTCCTCTTAATGCTTTGTGTTTGCGTCCAATCCTCTTGGTCTCAACTCTTAACACTGAAAAACAAAAATGTCACTGGAGAATTGAGTTGTAGGTTTGTAGCTTAGTTAAAACAAAGAAGTTAATTCTCCATATTGTAAAGCTTTGATCTTTCTTCAAATTCATACAAGTAACTGAATCACTCTTCCATCACATAGCATTACGTTACGTACTACACTCTCTACCTTATACTACCAACAACAAGAATGGAGAATACAGACACAAAACATTGCTTTGAAATGAATAAAAAGCAAGGAAAGAAATAACAATTGGAGTTAGAAATGAACTTGTTTCAATTATATGATAATGGTAGCTTTGCCTAGCTAAAGAACTTCTTTGTTTGATAGATCATATAAAGTGCACAAAGGTGGTAAAATCCATAAAAGGCTTTTGATTACATAATCTTACAACCACACAATCTTCCGATTTCAGTATACACAATCATCAAAGAAACGTTAACAGTCTCAATTTTTTTGATACAAACATGACTCAAATTTATGTGGGCTAAGTTAATTTTATACATGGGCTTGTCAAAGCACAATATTATATTTATTCTCCAAAAATTGGCCTCTAAAAGCTTTTATTAGTATATACATGTCTTTTTTTTTGTTTTAACCACAACAAAAATGAAAAATCCATAACTATATCTTATTACTCTTTTCATGTTAATTTAACACATTGACCAATTTTTTACTTTCAAAGTAATGCAAATTAGATTCTTCTCGTAGGGTTATTTCAGCCAAACTGATCTTACAGCAAACTATAACATAAACAGAATTCTGTATAATATGATTCTGGAATTGTCATTATCTACATAAATCTTTGGTGCTCAATAAAATGTTTGATCTGCTACATAAATCTTCTCAAAATGTAAAAGGAACAAAGCCTAAAAGTCGCATAACAACAAAAAAATAGACTGATTTTTTATTTTCTTTCAAGTCATCCGAAAAAAAAACAATTAAATTCGAATTCCACCAACGGTCCATTTTCAAAGTAAAAATAAAGTGAACGATAACATTGTTAAAGTTTGTAATCATCATCATGCACAGGTCGCTAAAGTTTTCTATATACTAAAAAAACTAAAATGAAAGAGACTCCAAGAAAACATTATCTTTTAAAAATTTTAATCAAAGATAACAGTATATTTCGAGGTTATTCAAACTAAAATACAGTTTATATCCAGCTTTTCATGAACATTTTATATAGTGTAAATATATTAAGCACAATAATGAAATAATAAAAGAGCTAGTCATTCTGTTTTGGAACTTGGTAAAAAAAACAACAATTAGTTTCATTGGTTGGGGCCACATTGTAGTGAAACCCCATGCTTATAATAATGCATGTTTGGGGGTATTCAAGCTTTCCGGCTAGTTTCTCCACTACTAATGAAAACAAATATATAAGCCGTTTCAATATCTAACACTGAACTGATGATTTTTTAAACAAACAAATGGCCGACATATAAAATAGAACAATACAAATAAAAATTAACAGGTGTGAAAAAGGATCTTAGGAGAGGGGGGTGGTTGGTCATTTTCATAGTTTGGTATGATATGAACTTGTGAACGTTGGGGAAAGCAGTATCATTGGTTTCAACGAAAACAAAACTCTAAAGGCTAAAACGGCTAATTGATCCTTGTGTTACGCAATCGACTTTAGAACTCCATCAGAAATTACACAACCCACAAAGGAAAAATACAAAAGCCAAAGATCATTAAGTTCTTGAATTTCATCTCAATCTAGGTATATTGAGTGTTCATATGAATCTTTAGATTCACGAATCATTAGTCAACATAAGTATACCAATTTCTTACTAAACTATTCTTTTCCACAAAAGAACTAATATTATACGTGGAGATCATACGTAGTACACATATCATAATCTAAAGCTTGATACAATGTATTATGTAAACAAACGTTATACAAGCAATAATTGTAATTTGGAACACGTACATTACATTTTATATTGTTTACCTGTTGTTTTTTTTAACCATATATGTATCATAATTTTTAATCATATTATAGGAAGATCAAATTTGAAGCTAGAATATTAAAGACATCTTCTAGAATCTAAAAACACACTAAAATAAAATAATAAAAAAAAACCCTCACGAAGGCTACGCGCAATTTACGTATATTCAAAGCAATATTTTGGTCTAATCTACCGTATGAATTAGAATCAAGATGTTAATTTGTTTACTATAGCTACTACAATAAAACATACAATAAGACATTTTAGTCATGAATGAGTCGTGAGGCTGTAAAGAAAAAAACAGATTAGTTGAGAAAAACAACAATGTAGTTTGGGCTAAGAGACAGCCAATCTCTGCCAGCTGTTTAAACTGTTTGGGACAACCTGTTTTGTTTCTTTCTTATTCAAGAATAATAGTATCCAATTTGGCAATTTCTACTCACATTTTTTACATATCGATAAATAATTTCGAATAATTATTCAAATCCTATAGTTAGATAGTTAAATCACCGGAAGCTAGTATATATACATTTTATTTTATATAGAACAAAAGTATTGTTTTGACCAAAAAAAAAATAGAACAAAAGTATTGAATGATGTACAGAAGACAATAGAAACACTATAATTTTGGTCTAGACGGTGTCTGTAATCTCCCTCCAGTTCACACCAATAAGTCCATTAATTTCGCAGTTACTTTATAAGACATCCATTAAACTACACATAATTGTTAGACAAAATGTTTGATTTCTGTGCTGTAATTCGGATACCTTTTCCTTTACTAAAAAGTTAAGTGAATGAAAATATATTTTATAGAGACGTCTCTAGAAATAACATTCTCACAATTGGCTTATAAATACCCTTTCAAAACAACTCACAACTCATCATTCGCACCAAAGAGAAGAACAAAACAACCCTCTCCTCTCATAATATATTCTAATTCTAAATATCTTTCAAGTGTAAAAAGAGGAGTCATGGAGTCAATGAAGATGAACCTTATGGTGGTGTTGATGGTGGCTATTGTGGCTTTCTCCGCAGTAGGAAAGGCGGCAGCACAGACTGAGGCTCCGGCTCCAAGTCCTACTTCTGATGCTGCTATGTTCGTCCCAGCATTGTTTGCATCTGTTGTTGCTTTGGCTTCTGGGTTTCTCTTCTAAACCAAAAGTCTCTCTATACATTCCATAGAATTATAGGGTTCTTTAATTTGTTTTTGCCATTTTACTTCGGTTTATTTGATCGCCATGAGCTTCATGTTATTGTTTCTAATATTTGGACTACCATATATAGTATTTTATAAGTTTTAATTTAGCCTTCGGGTTTTATTATTGTAATTGCTTGGGTGTTTGTGCGTGCATATGTTTCATAATTAATACGATATCGGTTTATGGATTCTTTAATTTGTAGAGGTAACATATACTTCACATACAGAATGAAAGATATAAGACCACACAAAGTTGTTTAAACCTCAAAATGTTATCTGCGAGTGGTATGATCACAAAGATACCTGCGAGTGGTATGATCAAAATGTTTCGATGAGCTGTGAAATTTTGGAAGGTTGTGGTGTATGTGTGGTAACTATCATCAATATGATGAAGACCATGAAACAATTTCTAGCTAGAGGAACTACCTTTCCCACAAATTACAAACCAATATAAAAAATGTGGGCACAACAATAAAGCTCCAAAGTGAGGCAAGAATGAGACAAATATGTGGCAACGTTAATTGCATCAAACATACATTTATACTCAAAAGTGTAAGAATCGAATATATATGTTAAGCATTCCGGCCGTTTTACATAGTTAAGGCTAAGTTTAGATGAACATAGCCGTAGTAATACTAACTAATAGGCGCCTATCACTATCAGGTAAACTTTACAGTTTACTGCAGCAGTGGCTAAGTTTCAGACCAACCTAAACATAAACCACCCATTAATTAATTAAGTAATAATAAACAAAGTTTTTTTTCTTTGAGGGTATGGGATGGTATCAGACAAGAACATGTTAAGCCATGTGAGATGCATAGAAGCAAAGTGGTCAGCAGCAAAAATGGGACCATAACCTTAGCTTTTTATTAGTTCATGCATGCTTTGTTTTTTTTTTGCCTGTCTTTGATGAAGTCCCAAAAAAGCTTTTGTAAAGTGGCCGCCACATTTTTTTCATTTGATCAAATTCCTCGTTCTTTCCAGAAAGTACAGTTCTCTATATACATTCATTAACAAGAAAAAGATTTGTTTTCTCCATCGTAAATGTCTTTACGGCCTGCGAATCAAAAGACAAATGGATGATGACGCACAAGATCTTGTGGGTAAACCAATCATCTTAAGCCAACGCTAAAGATGAGTACAACTTTTCTTTTGATTGGCTGTATTGTACATATAACTTAACACATAAGATATTGTGACCAGCTCTAGCCTATATAGGTCTCATAACAAAAATTAATATACTCCATTTTAGATAAAACAAAAAGTATAATTTTGCGGTTGCAACTCTGTTACATATATATATATATATATATATAAAAAAAAAAAATTTCGATTAAACTTTAATAGATTCATGATTCATGGAACAAACATTGAAAGTTTGAAACATATATAGAAGAAACATGAATCCTGTCCGATTAGAATTGTAGAAGCAACGTAACGCAACTTACTGAGAAAAGTGGCCCGTAACATTAGTCACACAATAATGGGCCAAAAAAGGCCCAAGGCCCATAAAAGCGTCAACGAGGTGGTTAACCTAGCGCGAGACCTATATAAATAAGGTGTTCGCACTACAAAACCCTAATTAGGAGCTACTCTTTCTTCTTCCTTCGATTTAACTTTGAAAATTGTTTTCTTTCTTCTTTCTTTTTCGTTCAATTTGAGGCATATAATGGTGCAGTGATGATGGGTATAAATCTCGTTAATCTGATTTTTACTGAAGAGATTAACTTCCCAACCATTCATTATATATCTGAGCACCTTTTGCCCATCTCTTTTTTTTTTTTTTTTTTTTTCAATCTGGGTTTTGAATTTTATATATCGCACATAGTTCTTCTTCGAAGCCTTTTAGATTCGCTCTAAGCATGGTTTCGAGGATTTTATTTGTGCGTATATTAAAATGTTCTTATCTGCTTGAGTAATCTCTCTGTTATGTGTTAACAACTATAGAGTTATGCTCCAATGTTTTATGATCACATTTGCTTTTTTGAAACAAATATTTGCTACTTTGATCACTATATATACTGCTTCTTTTGAAGAATTTTGAGATTGAACTGAATGGGACTGGGAAAATACGAATGGGACTTACAATTCTGAAACCAATGTTACCCAATAAAAAAAAGATGAACTTGCAAACAACTACTTTGATTTGAGGCAGTAATAATCACAGATTCTAATAACTAGTACAAGTGTACAACCCTCTCTATGCAACTACGGGCATAGAACTTCATATCACTAACGGCACTGAAATTATCACGTTAAAAATGGTCCTCTAAAGAAAACTTTTAGGTGGAATACATATTACAAAACCACAAGTGTTGGCATCTCTCGATGGACTAAAAAAAACACACTAGAAGAGGCCACACTTCTATTACAAATCTTGTAAGTTTTAACTTCCAGCCGTTTCTAGTGAATTTTTTTTTGTAAAAATGGAAGAGACAAAGAAGAAATATACACTTTCTTCTTGGAAAAATGGGAGTAAATTTTATACAGTCCCCAAGGTATGTAAGTTTTGGTATTTTGGACTCACAGTACGGTGTTAATGTGAAGTGCTTTGAGGAGAGACGTTGCCATTTGCTTTACCAGAACTTGGCCTCCTGAACGTTGTCCATCACGTCGTTCTTCTATCAGATTCTTCAGTTTTTGAGGCAGGTCGTTCTCTACGATCAGCTGTTTTGGCCGTGGATGATGCTCGTAAACAGCCTGTTAGTGTTTCAAACGATCACCCAAACCAAAGCACTTCAACAACAAGCGTTACACTTATTAGATAAATATGCCTATTCAATGATTGATATGATTACCTTGATGAGTTTTAGGAGGTTGAGTCGAGCAATTGCATCTTGGTGGTCTAGCCTTGAGATAAGTAACGGAGTCAATCCATTTACAGCTAATGTCGTATTGATGCGATATGATTTCCTATAAATTCAAGAAGGAGAAGGATTAGACTAAAGAAGGGGCAACTTCGCTTTGCTTCTAACTGCTGCTTTATTTCTCTCGTATCAGAACATTTTGGAAAGATAGATAACTCTGTTGAAAAGGGGAGAGGTACACATACGTGATTATCTTCAAGAATGGCTCCAAAATGTGCACAAAATGTCTCTCTGGGCAGCTCTGGAAGAAGTTAACTAATCTCTCAATTGCATCTTTCTTGAGCAACGCCTGCTCCACCTTGCGGGTGTCATTGTCTTGCGCCAAGCAAACAGCGATTGAATCTAAGGCTACTACGGACCAATATTCATCATCGAGTAAACTCAGGTAAACATCCAGACCGCCATGGGCACGTAACTGCTCCCTTGAATTCCGAGATGCATGCGCCATATCACAAAGTAAGGGCAATGCATATTGTTTTAGGGGAGAATCAGACATGATGAAAAGCATCAGGTGTGGAATGATTCCATTTTCAGCCGCTTGTTCCTGCCTCCTCTTGTTTATCTTGCACAGGTTGAATAGTGCACTAAGCACCTACATAAATTAAAAGGTTTATAAATCCAAACTTCGATCTTTAAAATCAGAGAAGAGGTTGTAACCAACAGGCCAAAGCTATCTTTATGAAAGTCAAGAAAGTCACCTCATGATGAATCTGGTAAACAAGATGCCCATCCTTAAGCTCAAGGTTGGGGATCAAATGCTTAATTGCATCTGCACGCTGCAGGTTCTCCAAACAATTTGGATCAGTGGATAGATGATTGGTGCACTCCAGTATCTGGAAAATGACGGACATTAGTAAGCATGCGACCTAAAGATCTTCCAAATCAAGCATTCAAGCTTGGCCACAGAGAAAGCAGATATATCATAGGAAAACACCTTCGGAAAGAAAAAGAAATAAAGCTTCATAGTATTTCAAGTACCTTTAACAGAATAGGAGGTTCGACACGGTTGAACATCTGGAAAAGACGACTGAGTAAGCTTTGGCTGCACATGTATGACTTTACTGTCGTATCAGCTCGAGCAAATTCAAGAAGCAGGTCAGCCACTTTCTCTAAGTATTCCCTAGCGACATCTGCACTCAGCGTAGAGACCATATGGGCAAGTAAACCAGATGATGTGGCACTTCCAGGTCTAGCATTTAAGACACCCGAACCTGACAATACTCCAGATGCTGTCTGAGATGCAATCCCAGACGTCGAAGCAACTCCTTCAACAGCCAGAACCTTCTTTGTCATTGTTTTACCAGGATACCTAGGCGTAGTATCTAGATTTCCATTTTCCTTTCCACGTCCAGAGACCTCTGAAGAAACGATGTAATGATACGGCTCAAACAAAAAAAATCATATATGTGCCTAAAATTTGAACAGTCTTGCTAAATATAAAACTTTGAAACTTACCTGCAAATTCAGCCATCAGAAAATCGAGGTCTCCGTTGGTTTTCTTTTCATTTGATCCATGCAAAAGAGGAAGTCTACTTTCATGTCTCTCAATGCCAGTGATGTGCTTAACATAATCCAGTTGACCAGAATAATGTCTTGAAGGGGGTTCTTTCTCCAACAAGCTAAGCAAAGGTCGAACTTGTTCTGTTTGAGTAACAGGAAAACCATTAGAGGCACCGTCTGCCAGCTTCTGAAGCTTATCTGTCGATGTCCTATTGACGGAGAGAGATAGTCGATGCTGTTGTCTAACATCTTCTGTGCCAGACGTTGAAGCATCTGGTGTAACACTGCTTACTCTAGGCCTATCGCCATCTGGGTGCAAGGCATCTGGTTGATGGACATCTGATCTCTGAGAATTTGAAGTTGAAGCATGAGAAGGCTCTTCACCACCCCCATGCCTATTTTTCAATACATCAGGCTGATCAATCATACTGAGTGAAGTCTCATACTGAGTAAAAATAGGATTGTTAGGGTCAAGTTGACCAGAGCGCACTCGTGGAGCTTGACCATCCACAATCAGTGGACCCCCTGATATAGAAGCCAGCCGAGTTGCCTCATTCAAGCTATAAAGAGTGTTGATTAGCCTCAGAAGAATTCCATTCTTTGCAGCTATACGGCAGAAATCATTTCTTGGGGTGGATCTTTTGAGTTTGAATATCTGCCACATCCCGTCAATAGCCAAGTGAACCATCTCCCTGAACAGAAAGCAAATCAGTAGAATCTCGTAGCAAAAGGATCAGAACTGATTAAAGAGAGAAGAGCTAAGTCAATAACTGGTCAGCTATTGTTCAAAGTAGTCTAGACACCATAATGATAAACAGTGCATACCTGTATTTGGCATAATCTGCTTCAAGAAATCCCACCAAAACGGGTATTCCACGGCAAGCTATGAACATTTGCAACGTTAAGGAGCTGCAAAGAAGCTACCAAATCAACTTTATGACATACTAAAAATGAAGAAGCAAAATAATAAATATCTGATGACTATTAACCTTGACTGACAAAGCTGCTGCAAGAAGTAAGCTGCTTCCTTACGAATTTCTCGAGAACGATCCCTCTCAGGACCAGCAAAACTCATTACAACAGGAATCTGCCATTTCACTTGGAATAATCAATCTACGTGGGTTTTTTTGGCCACAACAAAGAAAACACAGATTTGACTATTTGGGAGCAAAAACATAAGCTGTAAGATAAAGACACCATGGATACACTACTATCCTACTATTTTCCAAAAATGTTGTTAAATCTCTAAATAGAAGTTTAAAATAGAACATGGAGACACACGCCTTTGATAAAACAAATTGGCCAAATCCACCAACCATACTAAGGAACTACTGGTGATCCACTAACTCAGCAACTAAATTGAAAGCGAGACTTACAAGTCCAACAAGACAAGCATTTTCCTGGAAGTCAGTGTTATCTTTAATAATTTCGTTTATCAGCTGCAGCACGGCACATATTACCTAAAAACACCATAACATATTCACAATAACAAGCTAGTCAGTATTCTCATCGAACAGAAAAATACTGATATGATGAAAGACAAAAAAAAAAAAAGAAATCTTGCTTGATTACAAATAAACATACTCGAGATTTAGGAACATCGAGTAGATCCATTAGAGGCAGGAAGCCATGCTGAGTCACTAATACTGCTTTCTGCTCAGGTCTTTGACGAAACATGGTAACAAGTTTCTGACAAGAAGATACTATTGCATCTTCTGACTCGTCAGGCCTTAAGGAGCTGACCAATCTGGTGAACTCGACTGCCTACAAAAATTTAACCAATAAATACTATGATCTGGATTAGCTAAAAAACAGAGTAAAGAAGCGACAATATTCTTTCATTACTGGATTGCAATGGCAAAATACGAAATGCCGAAAGAATGCCAAAACTATCAGGATATAAAACTATCAGGATATAGTTTTGCAGAATACCTGCAGAGGAAAAAGGTTCTCCGCGGGCACTTTTTCATCAAATACCTGAGAAACAAGATATGGAAATGTTTTAGCAGTATCCTACTAGAAATACCAAACCTGCATACTTGAGACAGTTCATACCAAGCCATCAATGTCAATAACATCATCTTTCAAAACACCCATCATTAAGCGAAAAAGATCACCACCATCATTCGAATGCCCCGTTTCCCCCTCCATTTGCTTCTGAGCAATTGTAGCCCTCAATTTTGTTGCCAGATCATTCTTTCCACCATCTGCGACAGGAGAATCACCTTGGTTGATATTTGATGTAGGCATCGATGTTGAGGCTTCATTTGGTTTTCCCTCAGGAACTTTATCCAATGGATGAAACAAATCATGCAAAGAAGCATCCCCTGGTGGATCACTAAATCGAGCCAGTTCATTCCCACCAAGACTAGATGGAGTCTTCACAGCCTTCAAGATAGAAATAACAAGCAAAACAAGTTTTCAGCTTAGTATTAGGTAAGCTATCAACAACCTACCTCCCGAAAGAAAGAAACATTTGTCTTGAAATAGAGCATTTAGTCTGACACCTCATTCAACAAAGTAATAGAAAGTATTGCAAAAAGAACATTATCTTGTAAATAATTAGACCAAGGCCCAAAGACAAACAAACCTGTCTCACTATAGAAGCCTCTATGCATGTAGGTGTAGAATTCGCCAAAAAAAATTATATAACACAATAACAACACCAGTAAACTGTTTTGTTTATCACTGAAGAACTTATCAACTTAACAACAAAAGTACGATATACTGCCTTTTGATTACCACATTATATAAGAAACTGCTAAGACAATAATGACGTAACAGCACAACTAACCTTTCGAATCCCACGATCTTCGCCTTTTAAGCCAGAACTATTTGATGTCTGGTCCACTTGGATGGAACATTCTTTTCCAACCTGCTTGTTTTTTCTGGCTTCAGAAGCTTCTGTTTCAAGATTTCCAGCTGTTTCATCATGTTCAGATTTCCCATGTACATCTTGAGATGTCCCCTTAGCATCCGAAGGAATACTTAAAGCACCAGACTGAAGAGAAGATTTCTCATTGACCGAAGGTGTAGGAACTTTATCTGACATAACATCATCGTCTGAATTATCCGTTCCATCTTCACCTAGATCACTAGGTGTAGGCTGATCTTTCTCGGACCTAAAACTCGCCACCCCTACCAGAGGTAATTTGCTTTTTGAGTCCTAGACAAGAAAATACTGTATCAGTAGCTTTAGAAAATTCATAACCCGCTTTTATGTGTTCTCCTGTTCATATCTCAACTCTTTATGACTTTATCTGCGATCTTCAAAAGATTGATCGATGGTAAATTAGAGCTAAGGAATCTTACAGTTTCTGACATCCCCACCTTTTCTGCTGAAAGGCTTTCAGCTACATCTTGGCTACCTTCATCATCCTTCTCCGTACTTGCAGCGGGGTCCTTCATATATCTGCAAAGGGTGAAGAACCCAAGGACATTACAGGATCAGTGGATGCAAGGAACACTAGTGCGTCCTCTAAGATGGGATATATAATAATTTGATATATTCTTCCATAAGTTAAAGTTCAGTCCACGGGTTCTTACTTGATGGTGCCACTATGCCGAAGTGATGACTGCAATGCTCGTCTAGAATTTCGTATCCAAGGGTGAGAGAGCAGTGTCTTTGCATCAGGCCTCTGCCTGGAATCCTGTAATATACAAGATATAAATCGGATGTACATACAGGATATAAAATAAATAAAATTGTTTAGGTTAAAGAGGTAGGTGAATAAACACCATCGCAGAAAAAAATATACCTTCTTGAAGCACTGTCGTAGAAAGTCTGTAATATCTGGGGAAAGACTATCCGGGATAGGAGGGTTATCATCCTGAAATGAAACAAGAAAAGGTAATAGTTTGTTACTTCTGGCAATCAGTTTGTGCATTTTTTCAGGAGAGACGTGTATTCCAACATGGAGAATAAGGAGAAAAGGGGAAGGAAGAGAGATCTAAATTTTATTGACTAAAAGCAAACTAATAAAAACGTTGTCAAATACCTGAACAATACGAAAGAGGGCTGGCATGGGTTGCAGATCATAGTAAGGAGGTACACATGTCAGAAGTTCGATAACAGTGCATCCAACGCTCCAAATGTCAGAAGCAGCACAAACTCCTGACATTTCAATAACCTGTAAGAGAAGTTAGGCTTTCATCACTGCGCACATAATCAGGTAAGAGTTCTTTAAAACAAAAACAACAACAAAACAATTTTCAAAAATTGCAAATGAAAGCTAACCTATACAGAATATGGTGATAAGAAAAATATATAATCAAAGGTGTACCTCAGGAGCCATCCAGTAAGGAGTTCCAACCACTGAGTGAGTGTTAACATCAGCCTCGTTAAGTTTAGTGGCAACTCCGAAGTCAGCAAGCTTAACAAGACCCTGAAGTGAGATGTAGTCAAGTATCTATCTAAGAAAGAAAAAAGCCTAGAAGAAACTTATGCATCCTAGAGATCTTGAAACAAAAACACTGAATACAAGAGTGAGAATAGATAATACAGAAAAACCCACCTCCTTTGTCGTCAAAATATTTGCACCTTTGATATCTCGGTGTATGACACCCTGCTCGTGTAGATATACTAAACCTTCCAAGACCTGTAATCATTAGTTAGTAAAATAATACATAAAAACATTAACTCATTTAGAAAGATTAAAACAGACCTGAGCAATGTAAACAGCCACCAACGATTCCGGGAAAGGTCCAAATTTATTTGGTTTGATAATGTTTGCAAGAGAGCCATTCTCAACGTACCTGCAAACACATATGATTGAACTTGAGGTTCCAGTCCAGAGTAAACCAAAATAAACACAAAGGCTAATTAGTACTCACTCCAAAATAATGTGAAGGTGAGTCTTTGTCTTCGAAGACCCAAGATACTTGACAATGTTTTTATGGTTCAAGTTCTGCAATGAAAAAATCATCTTAGAAGACATAGAGAAGGACTGCATCGTAACAGCATAACCCTTAATGAGAAGAAGCCAACGTTGAGAAGGTGATTGATTCGACATAAGTTGATGGAAACTTAAACATCATGATCCCGAATTAGTAAACAGATAAATGTGCAGAATTAAGAAAACAGGATTAAGAATACATATGCGTTCCAGTCCTAGTCAATGCTAAAACTAAAGAATGTGTAATGGATAAAGATTGTGGGATATTGAAGAAAGAAGGTACCTTCAACAAGTCAATTTCTTGCTGGAGAAAAAAAATCATCCAAAAAGCCAAGAATCACCCACATGTATAAAACCAGGATTCAGTAAGCATATCAGTGGTAAGGAGATGAGAGACCACAAATAACGAAGATAGATAAAAACAAAAAAAAGAAAAAAAAAAGAAGAAGAATAACAAACCATAATGGTGTTAAGATCCTCTTGAACAATATTTTCCAAAGAGACTTGTTTAATGGCCACAAAGTCTCCATTCTCCAAGTCTAACCCTTTATAAACTCGACCGTAAGCTCCTTTTCCAATTTCATCTCCCAGCATCTATACCCTCAAATAATCAACACTTAAATCAAAAAAACCGTCTTGAAGCAAAATTTCAAAGATTTTAGCGTTCCAATTTCAAATTGCTAACATCCAAAGGAGACCCATTAAAAAAAAACCCCAGGAATTACGGAAGAAGAAGAAGAAGAAGAAAGCTCACATATTTGTTGTCGAGAGTCTTTGATTTGTGGAACTGAGATGACGTCATTTGCCGCGCCATCTCTTACTTCCTCGATTAAAAAAAAAAATGCAGCGAAGCGAACAGAACACAAAATTGCTCCTCGAAGAAACAGATCCAGGGGAAGGAAAATAAGAATTAGGGTTTTTAAATATCTGAAGAAAAAAATTGAAGGATCGAAGATGGGAGTTTGAACTGTTGAAAGATCAGAGAGATTGCCAGCTCTATTACAGTAGTGTAAATTTTTATTAAATAAAACCCAAAAAAAAAAAAGAAAAAGAAATAGAAAAAAGGAAAGAAACAACAGAACAAAAAGTTTTGGGTTATTAATGAACTAACTGTAATTACCAAAGGATACTTATGTTAATTTTACTCATGCGTCTGTATTCTTCTTTATAATGGGGGGGGGGGGGGGGCGTAACTTTTTTTGTTTATGATTTCACCCCTAGATTTCCCGATTTGTAAAAAATTATCTGGCATTTTTGTTTTAAGAAAAGTGGTCCATCAAGATTTTAATGCTCTTCTTTAACTGCTGGTGTCAATTTTAATTAATTGTGTTTAAATAAAGGTGGTTAGTATTCATTAATGTATTTATCAACACTTCAAAACATTTTGTTAATCATTTTCTCAATTGTAGGAGGAGGTAGGATTAGCGGATATTTATTATGGCCAATCAAATAAAAATAATTGTTTCATAATATTTCATATTTAACCTGTGCATATGATATACTCCCTCCGTTTTTTATTAGTTGTCGTTTAAGGTTGTTTCACACAAATTAAAAAAAACTATTAAGTTTTTTGTTTTATCCTTTTTTATTATATTTTCTAATATTTTTATTGGTCAAAACATTAAAACCGTTGAATAAAATTAGAATATTTATCAAACATCTGCATTGAAAATTAAAACAACAAGTATTATGACAAAAACTTTTAATTTTAGAACGACAACTAATAAAAAACAGATGAAATAATAATCTGGATTTCAACATGATTGTTCTATTTGTGCATGGTTGATTTATTTCAAAAATCTAAATAGTTGTGAAGGTTGGTTTATTCATTCTTAGCTATTTACGAATAGTTCTTTTTCTATTCGAACCGGAAATCTAGTGCAAAATCTTTGAGATGATGAAAAGAACCATGCACGTGAAATAAAAACCAAAATGAAGATTATACAATAAGTGCCTTATTATTAGTTATTACCAAACGCCAAAGCTAGCGCGTGAGCAAAAAAGGTCGGTAGGTTCATTGGTAACATCAGGAGACTAAGAGCATCTTTACTGGCAGTTACTCTCATGGTTACTCAACCATTTGGGGCCAAAAAACTGAATAAAAAATCTATTTACGATCCATTTAGGAGAGAATCGATTCCCTGGGAAGCATCTGAAGCAACACCATGAGTAACCGTACGTGGCCTATTTTCATTCGTAAATACATAAATATTAAATGAATTTTTTTTTTCCATTTTCTTTTTCTTTCTTCCCCATTCTCTCTCTTCTCTCTCGATACAAACGGAGTTCTCACGACCAACGACGGCGGAAGGTTGTTGGATTAACCCTAAGATTTGACGCTTCGGTTCTCACCACCAACGACGGCGGAGATTTTTTATGCTGCGACAACGACGGCAGCTCGATCCCGGAGGTCTCCGTATCAAATCCCCGCCACAACACAACCGCCTCCGTCGATGGTGACTGAGACGGAGAAGGTTACAGTCGAGCGTCACTGTGCTGCGAAAGGTAAAGGCTTGAATTGCTTGGTTCCGCCTCCTAAAGGTTACCATCAGCTGGTTCCATGGCCTAAAAGCCGTGACGAGGTAACTCCTTTGTTTGCAATCTCTTGTTAGAGTTTATTGGCTAACTAAAGCTTAATAGCAAAGCTCAAGTGGATTAAGCTTAGAATCAGAATGTAATAAGCCTAAGTAGATTGGATTAAGCTCAATATTCTCTTGTATTGCATTTTGGTTGGAAAATTCTGATCTTGGGATTAGCTTAAGTGTTGCCCAAAAAAAAAAGGAATTAGCTTAAGTAGATTAAGTGATGTCGAATTTGGATTTGCAGATTTCTTAAAATAGCTACAATTACAAGTATCTTCAGTTAGAGGTGCCAAGGTTGTTACTGATCCAAGTAATGGGCGATCAAAAGGTTATGGATTTGTTAAATTTGCAGAGGAAAGTGAAAGGAACCGGGCCATGGCTGAAAATGAAATGAATGGTTTGTATTGCTCAACAAGGCGTATTATCAGTATTGTTAAGAACTTAGCCAACGTTGATATCTTCTTCTGTGTTTGCCTTTGACTGGTTTTGTAAAATATATTGGACCGGAGTCGAGAGCATGAAGAGTGCCACTATATTATGTAAGTGATATGACTAGTACCTGAAGAAAGAAGAAAGAGGTTCAAGCGGAAAGTTATGTTGATCGTCAATGTCGCTTCAAGGTTCTTTCTTCATTGTCTTGATTGCCAAGGTGACCTCTAATACTACATTCACACCAAGTTCTTATTAATAACAGAGGCTTTAGAAGCTGAAATAATGATAACAAAGATGTAATCAGCCAGGTGTGTTTGTGCAGGTGGGACAATCGAACTTCAGCATTAACACCGGAGAAAGAGATATTCTACCTAGTGGCGATCCTAACATCGGCAGTGAATGTAGTAACATTAGTGAATGTTTGTATTGCTCAACAAGGTCATGTGAATGTAGTAACATTAGTGATAATCAAATATGACAAAAGTTGGTATCCTTTACATTGTAGATATTTGTTTTGTAGTTTAGGTTGAAATTTGTAGGGTTTTTTTTGTACTTGTATTGCAGGTTCTGTTTTTAAAACTGCAGGTTCTGTTTTTTGTTCTTGAATGTTCTTGATTGTGTTCTGTTAATCTATCCATCATGCAATGCAATATTTGTTTTAATTCACTATTCATCAAGAAAGTTGGCAAAAAAGAAAATTTGATAATTAATAAACACAAAAAAAAACAATATATATTTTTTAAATGTTTGAGTAACCTTCTTTGGGGTTCTCTAGTAATAGGGTGATTTTGCTTAAGTTCTTTTAGGTTGTTTTACTTAATTTATGATTATTTATATAATTAATTAATGTGAGAGTAACTATGGTGGGTTACTCCACTAATGATGGTCTAATGGAGAGATAGAGAACAATACTGAGAGAAAAAAACCAACCAATCGAGGAACTCATAGAGATCACGAAACCCTAGTAGTGGCGAACGAGAGCTAGATATATAGATAGAGAGAGATCGGTTGATCGAACACGTACGTACGTACGAACGGCGGAGATGATGTTATCATCATGTGGTGGGAAGAAACCAGTACTGTCCAAGAAAACGACGCCGTGTTGCACGAAGATGGGGATGAAGAGGGGACCATGGACGGTGGAGGAGGATGAGATTCTTGTGAGCTTCATCAAGAAAGAAGGTGAAGGACGCTGGCGATCGCTTCCCAAGAAAGCTGGTTTACTTCGATGTGGAAAGAGCTGCCGTCTACGGTGGATGAACTATCTCCGACCGTCTGTTAAACGCGGCGGTATTACCTCCGACGAGGAAGATCTCATCCTCCGTCTTCATCGCCTCCTCGGCAACCGGTACATATATTAATTTAAGGATACATACACAAGATCGTACTTTATATATATACGTATATGTGTTTGTGTATCTCTCTATACGCATAAACTAGGGTTATTTTTTTGGTTTAAACTAGGGCTTTAATTCTTATACATAAACACCAAGGTTCTGATTCAATTATATTTTGATTCTTGGTTGGATTTTTATTACAAAAATTTTAGTATCTTTTCTAGTTTATAGAACTCTTTTTTTTTAAATGAAGATAATTTCTATTATTTTCTGGTTCCATAGCTAATATAGTGATATGCATCGACTCATTCTTTAACAAAAATTGTTTATGATTACTAAGAAAATGTAACAAGGAGAAAATGCAAGCTTGGTTTATAACCATATGAATTAATCGTTGTTGTTTTCAAGTCACATATTGTATATATGTGCTCTTTTATAGGAATTATCATGTGTGATGCAGGTGGTCATTGATCGCGGGAAGGATACCGGGAAGGACTGATAATGAAATCAAGAACTATTGGAACACTCATCTTCGTAAGAAACTTTTAAGGCAGGGCATTGATCCTCAAACCCACAAGCCTCTTGATGTAAACAATATCCATAAACCAGAAGAAGAAGAAGTTTCCGCTGGACTAAACCCCCTAGAGCCTAATTCTAGTTCTCATACGAATACCACCGTCAATAGCGGAATCGGAACTAGCAACAAGAACAGTATTAATGTCTTTGGTGGTGAGGGAAACTACGAAGACTTTGGTTTCTGCTACGACGACAAGTTCTCATCGTTTCTTAATTCGCTTATCAACGATGATGATGATCCTTTTGGTAACATGATCCCAATATCTCAACCGTTGCAGATGGATGATTGTACGGAGGAGATTGTTGGAGCGTCGTCGAGCTTAGGAAATGACCAGATCGACAAGAAGATATATAGTTGATCGACGACCCTTGATGTCTTCTATATCTACCATGCTTCGAGAAGTGGTTATATATGCGATCTAAAAGGTTGGTGGGTATGTGTGCTACGTTGTTTTGCGGTGCGTTGTGTGATTATAAAACCACATTTGTGAGTGTAATTGATTACACAAACCTCTTTCTCTATATATATTCTGTCATCTGTCGATTTAAGATCATGTATCTATCATGGATAATGCGAATAAACAAGTTAGATATAAAGCTTTCTAATTAGGTTTTACAATTAAAAAAAAAAAGTTATAAAATAATCAGATACAATTTGTTTAATGTACACAAATTTGAATATATATAATGCAGCAACCTAGTGATTTACATATGCAAACGTGTGTCTGTTACCTCACGAGTTCATGTTTTTGAAAACTTTATTTTACATGTAATACTAATTAAATTTTAGTAATAGATTAATAAATTAAAACTCAAAGATTGCTAACAATTATGTACGTCAAACACAATTCTGTACTAATGTACACATGATATGATTGGTCCGTGCGTTCACCCTCTAGAATTCGTTAAAACCATAAACAACATCATGCCATTTTCACATCGACTCTTCACACGTCTCCACATTTACGCCAGAAACGGCCCTTATTAAAAAATGTCTGGAAATTAAATTATAGACGAAGCTCAAAATACACCGCGCTAGACCTACAGTGTTTTCAAATTCAAGCCGCAAGATTGAATGACGTTAATTTAAGTTAACTTAAACGAACTTTGCAAACGAGTATGCTGCTCCAACCTAACCTTCTCTTTGACCCTTCGGTTCACATCACAGTAGCAAACTTAAATAACTAACTGAAATTCTTTGGCGCAACCAAATTTATACGAAAAAATAAAAGTTTTCTTTTCGAAAATCTAGTAAAACTAAGAATGTAAATAAAGAAAAAAGTTTTACAGATAAATATCGACATTTAAAGATTGGAGACTACATGCTCAATATCTCCCCAAGATCTCTCGTTGTACCAAAGTAAGAACAACAAACTTTATAGTTGTGACTAAAAACCTCAAGATATGTATATATATATATGATGCATGCCAACCGATCGAAGAAGAACATCAACAAAAAGATAATCAAAATTGAGTACGCATATTCAAATTCATCAGCATATATACACATAACACATCTAATATACACGTAGTTAAGATGAATGAATAATACAACATACCGATATAAAGATATATTAGTCGCAAAGACTCAACACATATGCTAGCTGCTCTTTTTAAAAATTGTTGTTCAATATTTCTATTCTATATATATATATATATAGGCTACATGAATAGATGGATATGTGTTGAGTCTGCTGACCGTTTGTAATAATAATGTAAAACAGAATTAGGTTAAAAGAATGAAAGAATTGACCGGTAGATTTGGTCTTTCAAGTTTCAGTTGTGTGTTTTGATAGAAAGTTTGATCTTACTTTTTTGAGATAATCAAATCATAAAGATTATAGACACATGTTAGGTGCCAACTAATACTCTTTGGTTTAATTATTTCATCTGTAAATGCCTCTTTCTTTCTCCTCTAAAGAAGTTTTCGCTTGTTTGATCTTATTTTTCTTATAAAAGAAACAATTCCTCAGTTATATGTACTCTATATTTGTGGTATTTGGTTCTTGAGTCCTTAATGAAAAAAAATTGACACTAAATTGTATAACGTTTTTCAATAAATTTGAGTTGTTGAGGAATGGTCCTACCTCACACTGTTACCTATTCTCTGAGCAAACAATTTTTTTTTGGGTCATCTAACATTGTGGTTCCACTTTGATGGATGTACATTGATGACCATATTAATTAACCAAAGAACTAGGTGTTATTATGATACATCTGTTATGTTTCCTCGTATTGTAGATCCAAAGCTTGTTTCACTTGGCAAATCGCAAAGTCCATTCTCTGGCTACCTCGTCATGCTTTTCTCTATCTGTCAAGTAGAGCCGTGCAATCACTGGCAAAACTGGACTATCTGGTACAGAAAGAATGAGAACATATGTTAAAGAGAAACATAGAGATTTACTAAGGAAGTTAAAGCTGGTAGTTGGATGCAGAGATCTATGATGTTTGCTGGCCAAAACCCATCATGAACAGATTGAACTTAAAAAAAGGCTTTTCTTAGGTAGATCTGAACTGAGCTGGTCAATTCATCAAAGGAAGCCTGAGAGCAGAGTAGAAAACTTACATGGTTCAGGTTTTAAAAAGATAGATCTGATGGCTTGTAAGACTTTCGTGATTGTAAGAGCTGGACTCCAACTATCTCTTAGAATCTCCACACTTAAATTCCCCGCAGTATCGACATTGCAATGGTAGATCCGAGTCTTGAACACCAACTGCAAAACCTCACCATCTTTAACTTAAAAGACTCAAAAAAGACTGATGTAACGAACTTGCCAGCTCAAGATTAGAACCCATACATAGCTTGATTCACTCAAAATCCCAAAAGTTAAAGAATTTGCTACTAAATGTATCCTAAATACATAAAAACAAGAAAGAAAACTACATAACATGCCAGACAAATGAAACTCTAGATGATCTCTGTCTCAAAGTGTGACACAGTTGAAGGAAGACTCATTTGATAATCCATCAAGTTATCAGCTTCCTATAGAGACATCAAGCTTGCAACTTCCAAAACCCAAAAGCATTACCATATAAAGTAGTAAAACTCCTCCCACACAAAAAAAAAAAATTGAAACTTTCATGAAGAAAGAACCAAACTAAAGGATTAAAGATCATACCTTAGGTGGTTTGAATGGATAATCAGATGGGAAAATAATATCCAGAAAAAAGATCCCTCCTTCATACGGAGTTCCTGCAACAACAACAACAAAAAACCCCAAAATCAAAAGACTTGAAAAAACCTAAAAATTGCAACTTGAATCGTGGAACTAACCAGAAGGACCAATGATGGTGGCGATCCAATGGTAGAGATTATCTCCTTTTGGTCCAGCTGAGCAATCAGGTGGCGGATCAACGTTAAGCTCAGCCATTTCCCTCTGTATCCTCTTCCCTGACGCTGAAACTGATGTCTTTGCTACCCAAGACGACGCCGTTCCTGAATATCCGGCGTACATCGCCGTCGGTAACGGTTTTAACCTCCCGCTTCCATCAGGTGTCATCATCTCCCGTCTTCGTCGTCGACGTCGTCGTCTTCCGATTCTCAGCTTATCCAAATCACGACTTCAGCGTTTCGCTCGCACTCCATTCTTCGAAACGCCGCGTTTTAATCCAATCATATTAATCTAATAAAGTAATCGCTGACGTGGATAATGTAGTAATAATTTTTTAAAAAAAAATTCATTCCTCTACATCTCTCTACTTCAATAATTTTGTAATCATTTTGATTTTTGATAAAATTGTATATTCAATATTCTTGTGTATGGGATCCAATGATCATGTTACAACCACATGAATCCTTTAATTATTTTGATAAATGATTATAAGAAGACAAAGTGAAAGGACATAAAATTAGAAAATTTATCAAATATCAAATTTACCTTATCAATTTTATTATTATTTATTGAAATACCATTGATAACGTATATAATAATAATTCATTTAAATATGAAATATAAATCACAGTAATTCGAAGATTTTTTAAAGTTCAAAGATGAAAACAGAATTGGAACTCGTGAGCTCTCTCTAGTCTCTCAGCTACTACACTTACACTAAACCAAAGTACAACAACAAATACAGGTAATCGGAAAAGAACCAATTCTCCGGTTACTACAAAAACCGTGTTTTGGCAAACGTTCTACAGAAGGCGGTTGTGCTGAAGTAGTAGCAGTTGTAGTAGCGTGAGAGCTAGTGGTGCCAATAAGGGAAGATGGTAGTAGCTAGAGGTGATAAGTGCGTTTGCGTTTCCTCCCAATGGACTTACGGGTCCTAAAGCACTCGGAGGAAAGTCTCCTCCAGTTGCGTTTGCGCTTAAGCTGAATATAAAGATGGATAAAGAGTTAAAGAAAAAGATTTGAGTTTTCAAAAAGATTAAGAAAACTTAACAAGAAGAAATAGTGTTACCTTCCTGTGTACGCACATGTTTTATAGCCTGCAAAACACACAAAGCCAACAAATTTGAGATTTATGCACATATATAATGTTATTGGTAAGTTGGTCGAAGAAATGATAAACTTACTGGGATCTCTAGTAGTGGTAGTGGCCGTACCACTAAAGTTACAAGTTCCACCAGCACTTTTCATCTTCTGGTAATAGTCATTGTAAGCAAAAGAAGCATGGCTCTTAACATTGTTCGGCAGAAAGCAAGGATGACCCGGTTGAATCGCAGCACAGTTAGCTTGACCTTGACCACACGCCCAATTCAAACCGTCAACCAACTTATCATCATCAGCATCCGTTATAGCCACACAGAACATAGATGAACCGTTTAAAGATGCAGAGTTAGAGCCACCACTCAAGCTCAGAGGATAAACCGATGTCCCATTCGGAAACAAAATCCCCCAGTTTTTCTCAGAGACTGGTCCTGTTTTTTTGTCTTCACTATACAGCTCGTAGATGTAAGTGTTGATCGGCATGTCTGGTTGGCTAGGTGGACCTGAGTTGTTCAACACTCTCTTGATCAAGTTAGTGTTGAACGTCTCTGCGTTAGCGAGTGTTGCAGAAGCTTCACCGCTTCCACCAGCCGAAGGCCAGCCTGTTTCAGTGACAACAACAGGAATCTTGGAGAAATTCAAAGCTTCCATGGAGTAGTACGCAGCATCAACCATAGCATCAAACATGCTGTTGTAATGTAAAAGCGTGTTTGGATCAACGATCTGCTTCACCGGAGAAAGCTGCTTGAACAACGCGTAATCGAGCGGGAAAATCCCGTTAGCAGCGGTGTAACCGTAGTAAGGATACGCGTTTAACATGAAAAAAGAATCGGTGTTCTTCAGAAACTGGAGAAGCTGGTACACCGTGGTGTTCCAAGACGGGCTAAAGGTTGATGTAGATGGAGGAAACGGTTTAGGCATTATATCCATAGACATAGGGCTAGAAACTTTGACCTTAAAGTTGAGATTGGAAGCCACAAGAGCCTTGTGAATGTTGTGGAGAGCCGAGGCAAGAATAGGGGCAACGTGAGGAGCCGCGCTGAGAACTTCGCTACCAACAGCAATAGCGGTTATATTAGTTGAAGGAACATAAGCAGCAACGTTCTTGTTAACCCATGCAGCTGCTGCTGAAGGGAACCGTCCAATTTTGAGGATTTCTCCATTGGTTACACCGACCATAACTTCAATGCTAGTGTTGGCGAATGCTTTGAGCATATGGCTATTGGCATCGTAGAGACGGACGTGTGTGATTTGTTGCGAATTCAGAAACGTTACGATGTCTGAAGGCGATGGCATGTTGGTGAGATCAGTTCCGATGTTCACGCCAATGAATGCAGCTGTATTAAGAACACAGATTCAGTGTCTCTGAGAACTCCACTAGAATAGATACAAGATGTGATAAGGTGAAATTTACCGTTTGAACACGCAAGAACTGAGATTAGGAGCAAGAACGCTTCTGCAAACCATCTCGGAAGCAGCATTGGAACAGAGAGCTTGAAACCTTTTAGGAAAAGTCTGAGAAGTTCAAAATTGAGTCATATGGTAATAATTGTAATAGAATTAGAAACCTAACATGAGATGGATTGTAAATTTGTCACTCTTCTTAATTCAGAAAGCATTGTTTTTTTATTCTTTTTCAGGAGAGATATAATTGGTCAAATATGGTAAGAACCCTAAAACTCAAGTAAGCAACTTTAGATACTAACCTATGAATATGTATTAAAAAAACTGAGAATTTCATAAAGAAGTGAAGTAATGGGGTCTAGAAACTAGCGAACAGAACGGGATAAACAGTAAACGATAACCCATCGAGCATTCGAAAAGCCACAATTTTTTTTTTTTTTTTTATCTTTTTAACTCCTTTTGTCCTTTCGTTCTTACAGACATGTGCTGTGGAAACAGGATTAGCAGTAGGGAGAGAAGAAGAATGTGGAAGATACAATCAAAAGCTAGTTCGGACACAAAGAAGCTAAGACAAACAATGCGAGATACCCAGATGCAAGAAAAAAAATAATAATCAAGAATGATTACAAAAGTACCTAATTGAAGCTTGCTTGTGTCTAGATTCACTCGGGAAGAATTCAGATCACAGAGAAAAGAAAGATAAAAGAACCCTCGAGGTTTTGCTGCTGAGACAGAACAGGTTCAGAGATGTTTCTAGTGTAGTGAACCCACCGAAGAGAAACTCAAAAAGTAAATACCTTTTTTATTTTTATTTTTCTTCTTTCTTTCGGCGAAAATTGAAAAAAGAAAAAAAGGAAATACTTATTAAGAGATTGATGTGCTCTCAGTAAACTTGGTTTCATCTCTCTTATATAATGCGTGGGAAACCAGAGAGGTGTGTGTGTATGTAGAAATTGGAAGGTGAGGCTTCAAAGTTCAAAGACCTCTTAATAAATTACTATTAATTACCTTCAATGTGTCATTGCCACCCAAGCCAATTATTAATTAGTATCTCAAATTTTACAAGACATTGAAATAGTCACAAAACATCAAATACAATTACTTTTTGCATTTATATAAAAAAAAAAACAAAAATCATAGTATATCACAATTTTACAAAACACCTCCAAGTCAAAACATCATATAAAATATAAACATCATTCTACACCTAGTATTCCACCTTCTTAATAATTTTGAAATATATATTAAATTAAGGTAAAAAACAAGAGGCTCGATTTCTACGCTCTTCTCATTTTATTTCGGGTTTTATTTAAATACGATCTTGAATCGAAAGAAAGAAAGAAAGATCCGTGAGTTTGCTAATTTCATGTGCATGACTTCCAAATGTTATATTTTTCCTCTTGTTAAGGGACTTGGAAAAATGTTTTTTGGATGCTCTCTAATTAGTCTTGAATTCAGGAGTTTCTTTCATCAACAGATTAAACGATTGTTTCCAAATTTTCTCCAAAAAGAAGAAAAAAATGACATTATTGCCGTGCATTTAGATCCAAGCTACGTGCTCTACGGGAAAACTGAAAATTCAATGAAAATCCAGAAACATGCGACGACCAAGACTTTTGTCGGATCAAGACACACTCGGGACAAGTCAAACGGAAGCTAAAAAATGTTATGTGGCTAAAAGAACATAATCGTTAGTAACACTCAAACCATATGACCAGTTGTAATTTAAAACTTGTAAAATAAAATAAATTAGTATATGATTTGGAACGAGAAATATTTATCAAATGAGTCAATGACTTGTCCCAGGGTTTGGATTTTGGAAGAATAAAAATTCCAACGTTTACCAAAAATTGAAAAAAAACATAAGAAACCGTTGTTTTTTTTTTTTTTTTTTTTTTTGACAAAAGAAACCGTTGTTAATCTTGGCATTTTGTTTGAAAGAAAGAAACAAAGCTCTCTTCATTGTGATGCTTTATGGAGGAAAAAGAAAATTAGCTGGAAAGTGCCAAAAGGCTGATTCAAAAACCAATGGAGCCTGACGTCAAAAAAGCTCCCCTCATTTCCTAATTGGACCATCTTTCACCATAACAATGTTAGATGAGATCTAAAAAGATAAGATATGACAAAAAAACACATGCTACTTCAAAATCCTGTCTCAAGATGATCCATTGATCGAACACATAAAGCAAACACACAAATAGCACTACAAATACCTGTCTTTAAAACTTGTCTAAACAAAGATTTTGAAGTATCCAATCTAGAGAGGCAAACAAAATATCTGATAGACCAGAACTTAAATCTCAAGAACTCAAGAGTAGAGAGATACAACATGATGTGAGTAATCACTGGCTAGGAGAACGGTCTCCATTTCGTGCCGCACGAGGGACCGGGCTCGGGCTCCTGCTCTGCCTAGGGACTGGGCTTTGGCTCCTGGCTTGTTCAGGAGTATAGCTCCTGTTTCTTCTTGGGCTCACGCTTCTTCTAGGGCTTCTGCTGTGGCTCTTCACTCTCCCAGGACTTCCACTGCGAACCCTTAAGCCATTATGGGGTGGTGAGCGAGAGTATGACCTCTCCTTCTCGTATCGTCTATCCTGAGGTGAGACAGACCTGCCATAACACAGTTGGAGAGTAGAGTGGTTTAATCCATCAGCGAACTGTAATAACATCTGACAGTATGAACTTCAGTCAGGCACGAGAGCTAGTTACCTAGATTGATGTCTTTTAGGGGGAGGCGAATTATAGCCGCGGCTACGTGATCGTGATCTACGACCACCACGACGAGGGGGAGGAGAACGAGAGTACCGAGGAGGAGAACGCCTTCTGTCATGAAACCTGTTGCTCCTGCAAACATGAAAATAATACAAGTTAAGATCAAGTCATCCCCAGGGGTTGTACAGACAAACTAATCCTAATCCGGTGTCCCTTGTTCAAAGGAGGAAGAATCTCAATTCACCTTCCACCTCGATCCCTTGTTCTCATTTCAGTTGGCTTCTTCCGGTTTTCTTCTGCAAATACGACAGTCAACTCACGACCAAGAAGAAGAAAACCATCCATATTATGTTTTGCGTCAGCAGCATCAGCAGGTTCCACATACTGAATGAATCCAAACCCCCTTGGATCTCTGCAAAAAAAAAATCCAAATACACAAAACAATTGTCAGCCTAGGAACCAAAAACACAATGACCAAGGAAGATGTACAGCTTTGACGAGAAGCCTTTGAAAAAGTTGGCCTTACTATCTCCTGCAATAGAAGCCATCATGATAAACATGAAAAAAGCAAGCACTTGCCTGCAAACCTTGCAAGTTTCAGTATAAAGATGACTTCTCCAAGACTTGATACATCTTCAAAATGAATTCAAACCCAACTTCCTTCCGAACTTCACTACCATTTAGAACATCTTCCAAAGAACTCTAATTACTTCATTGGTCTCTTCAATTCTCTAGATTCACTGTTAAACCTCAACAACTTTAATAAACACACTCGAAGTGTGATCGAACATGAATCATATCACTGTATTCTTTCCCGAAAGTGACTAGAAGAGGATGAAGTTCTAGGTGTACTATACCTACTCACACTGGAAATCCAAGAGTATATAAAAAAAAACGTTTTCAGGCTCCAATTATGATTTCTATTTCAAGAAATCTATAAATTTTCTATCAATCTAACCAATTCAGGAGCAGTAGATTCACAAAAAAGTGGAAAACGAAGCAATAAAAACAAGGAAAAAAGAGACACGATCTAATTAAAGCAATGTAAAATAATGCCCTGGTTGTTTAAACATTCAATGTCTTACTGAGCATGCTCACCCAGTATAGTAATCCCTTGGAAGGTAGATGTCCTTGACAACACCAAACTGTTCAAAAGGCCTCCTGAGGTCTTCTTGCCTGGAGAAAAGAGAGTCAAGAGAAAACGGAGTCAACCTATTGCAAAGTTCTGTGACATTCTTGTACTATGGAAACAGAAGTTCATGCATGAGCTATATCTAGAAATGTAACGCTTTACATGCTTCTAAATATAATTTTGACACACACAAAAAAAAAAAGCATCCACCGGACCCCAACATAACTATCAATCTATGAAGATAGCTATCTGAAAGCCTTTTAGGCAAACAAGCCTAAAGAAGCAAACCTAGAATCACAGAAACTTACAAAGCCACATATCCCCCATTGAAAAGATACGATCCAAATAGAGGGAATAAATAGAGATAATGTAGTAAAGAACAAACCTGCAATCATGACGTAGGTTGCGAACCAAAAGACTGGTAGGGAGATCCCTGTCACGACTCCCACCATATCGTCCACGAGGGCTAGGGCTGCGGCCCCTCCTTCCATAACCCCTTGGTGGTGACGGAGTGTAGCTTCTTCCCCTCATTGACTCTAAACTTCAAGTTCAATATCAATCAAGAAACCAACAGAAACTGAGTTTAAAAAAAACGTCTCAGATATGATAAGATGCTTAACATGTAAGAGAGAACAAGAACACTTCAAAAGAACATACAAAAAAAAAACAAAAATTGAATTCAATCCAAGAACTAACTTTTAAGCTTATTAGAAGCCATATACGCTACCCAACAACGAAATTTCTACCAAGAATACAAATTTGAGATCAATTCGAAAGCTAGGGACTCAAAAAAAAAATCGATAAAGATTTGAACTTTTAATGTTATCAGAAACGTAAATCTCCGATCTATTACGTTTCCTTCATCAACTAATCTCAACCACACCCGCGAACCCATGAATGTAAAGGTAATAGGAATCGCAACCGGGAATAAAGGTAAAGTTCTTCCCGCCGATAAAGTCGGGATAATGTAAGAAGAATAAGAAGAAGAACAGATAAGACCGAGAAGCTTACCTCAGCTAAGGACGGTGTTAAGAAGAACGGCGGAGAAACACCACAGAGGGAAACGAGAGACGGTGAGTAATAGAGAGAGAAGAGTGAAACCTAGTTTTCTTTCTTTTGTCTTCTTGGTTGGAGATCTTATGGTGTAGAACGAGAGAGCCTTCGAGGTCAATTAGGGTTTTTCTGCAATTCTTTTATTTTTATTTTTCCTTTTTTTTTATGTTTTGCCACCAAATCCTTTCCTTTTTTTGTGAAAATAGACTAGATGGACACAATTTGGAAAAAAAATTGCTCCATTGACACCCACTTCTAGGAGAAAACTAGATTGACACAATTTTGTGTCTAAATTATAAAAGCCCAATTAAATTGAATTAGGAAATAAAAACTACGTGATTAAATAAAAAATAAAAATATTCAATTAAAATCTCTCACCTAAAAAACCCTGACAATCCTTTTTTTTAAAAAACCGATATCGGCTTTGTTTCTTCCACCGACGAAGAAGAGCTTTTACAGTCCAGCGAGATTCTGAGGTAGTCGGCGTTGGCTTGTTATTCCGACGGCAACAGTGTTGGGTTGTTTATTCCGACGGCGAATTAAGAACCCTAGTGGCTTCGGTGGTGGTTGATTTTCGGATTCGGCGTCGGTGTTCTTGAAGCCCTCGCCATTGTTACACCCTTTGAGGTATGAAAGCTTTCCTTTTTGTTGCTTTTTGGTTTAATTTATAGGACAAAAACGACCCATCAAATCACATGTCTTCCCTTCCCCTTAATTTGTTAAATTAGTTTTGGTCAGAGTGATTTTGTACAACTGAAAATTGTAGATTTTCGGATTCGGTGGTTGTTGATATTCGGATTCGGTGGGTGGTTGTGTTTTTTCCTTTATAGAATCGATTACTCAGTTGATTGAAATTGTATTAACCTTGATTTTGTTTTGGGTCTTGTTATTCAATAGTTTTGGTTTCCACTTCAAGCTCGTTTTTTGAAGTCTGATTTGATTTTGTCGTGGAACCAATAGCTTTGGTCGGTGGTTCTTCATAAATCCGGTATGTTTTCAGTTCTCTCCCTCCTCCCCCTGTTTCATTCATCATAGCTATTTATTCAAAACTTAGAGCGCCCATAAGAGGCGCCAATTCTTTCGGTTAAATCCGCTTAGACCCACACTGATTCTTTTCTATTGTTGGATTGAATACGGATGAGTCCATCAACCCGACTTATTTTACCTAGTAGTACTAAAATTTTGAATTGTTTGGTTTTCTAGTAATCTTGAAGTCAACAGTTCGAATAGTTTGCTTTTCGTCAAATCTATTTTCAAAAACATAACAGAGACATGATAGGCTAGGTCCAGTGAACATGATAAGTGTTTATCTTCACTGTTTAATTTCTCTATTGTATTTTTGATGATTCAGATCTTCAGTTCCAAGCACAATTTAAAGGAAACCCAGTTTAGCATTCGTCCAGCTTCTTTTAGGTTCATTTAGCTTTTTATTTGGTATGCTGTTCTTTTCTGATTGTTTTCATCGGTAATATATAATAAGAGCTCACATTGTGGATGATGCATTGTACTTTTTTGGGTCCCCTTTCGTTACTTCCTCTTATGTTTTAGCTTCTTTCATATTATATAAGTATTGTGTGTGTGTGTGTCTTTTTAAAACTGCCAACTTGTGAACGATTTAGTTTTATCCTAACTGTTTTTTTTTTTGTATGTTTAGGAATGGCATCATCAAGCAATATCATCAAATATCCTCCTCTACTTTATGAAGAAGGGAAATCGCCTCTCCAACATAGGAGCATGAACCACAATTGTTTTGTGTCCAAAATTGGAATCTTGAGAGAAGGATTAGGGGTGGACGTGTGGGATAAACTCAAGGACTCATCTCTTGGAGTGTTTATAAAGTTTGCTGAATTAGAATACACCTGGGCTGCGCAGAGAGTTCACTTTCTACTCACACATCAGCTGAGAATCAACAACATTCATGAGGTTTGGTCTTTGATCGATAATAGGCCAATTAGATTTTCTTTAAATGAGTTTGCAGAGATAACAAGGTTAAATTGTGATGCATTTGACCTTTTAGAGAACTTTGATGTTGATCACCATGATTTCTGGAAAGAAATGAAAATACCAACAACCCTTGATGGTCCTATGTGGAGTGAGTTGGTAAAGGTTATTGATTCTAGCAAAACATGGCATCTTGATAAGAGGATGATGGTTGGTAGGTTATGTTTGTTGTCAGTATGCGTACATGGAATTCATCATACATCTAGAATCCTGTTGGCAACCGCTAAGAGAGTTTTAGATCCAGTTGCTTTTGAAAAACATCCATGGGGTCGGGTTGCTTTTAGTAGTCTAGTGAATTCTGTGAAGATGGTTGACTATGACAGAGATTCATACACCATACACGGGTGTGTCATGCTTTGTTAATTTGGTTTTATGAGAGTGTTACTGGAATAGGAGAAAGTTATGGGTTTAGAAGGATAGAAACCACTAGTGTTCCACTTCTTGATTGGCGATCATCTCGAAAACGTATCAACTTCACAAACTTCATCCAAAACGAGAAGAAGTTGCATGGACAGGTTAGTAGTGGTGCTAGTTTGTTACTATCTTTAAAAAAAAAATACTTTTGACATCAACAAATAATTTGTGTGAATTTAAAGTTATTACCAGTGTTAATCACTTTATTCATGGCTTGTAGGTTCGTGTTAGGCATATGGTTCATGTTTCAGAGGAAAACATGTATCCTCTATGGTCTGACACAGATGAGCATACGGATCTACACCTAGACGAGCTACTTAAAGATCTCATTCATAACCGTTTGTCTCTAGATGCTTGGAGTTGTGTCAAAACAGTTGGTATAAGTTCAAAAAAGAAGAAAAGAAGTACTGAAGCTGATAAGGTGAATGACAACAGAGGGTGCAATCCTAAGAAAAAAAGATTGACAGATAGTGATCCTAAATGTGAACAAGGAGAAAATGTAACCAACATGGAGGTAAGGTTTTGTTTTCCTTTACCGTAATTGATTAACATTTTTTGTCTTCTCTATTATGATATTAATGAATATGTTATTGTAGGATGGTAAGGATGACAAGTCAATTTCTTTGGATATTTGGAGGGCGATTGAGAAAATGAATGAGACTATTTCTGACTTGGGCAAAACACTCAACAGTCGAATAGATGCTTTGGAGAGTAAATTTGAAACATTCGTTGAAAAAAAATGACGGTGTTCAAAGAGGAGATGGGTGAGAGGATTAAAGCATTGGAGAAAGAAAGAAAAGAGCCAAAAGACGCTGATGTACGGAATGATGCCAGTTCGCACACCATTAACGATGATGAGGGAACAAGTAAAGCACCTGTAAGTTACATTTTCCTTTACTTCTCATGTTCTGTTGTTGTCTAAAACTTCTCATGTTCTGTTTTTAAAAAACTCGATCACGTCGTTTTATTTTTTTATTTCTCATGTTCTGTTTTTTTTTTTTACTTCTCATGTTCTGTTTTTTTAAAACTTCTCATGTTCTGAATTTATAAAACTTCTCATGTTCTGTTTTTTTTAAACTTCTCATGTTCTGTTTTTTTTAAACTTCTCATGTTCTGTTTTTTTTAAACTTCTCATGTTCTGTTTGTTTTTTTCTTAAACATATCATGAATTGTTTTTCTTCTCATGTTCGATTTTCTTACCTCCTTGGAATGTTTTGTTTGGTTGCAGTCATGGATTGTTGAAATGAAGCAGACATCATAAGATGAATTTCCAGTTCAAAGGGTGGTGAGGAAGGAATCTGTGAAGGTTGGGAAGAAGGAAACTTCCAAGAAAAAGAAGATTACTGGTCTTGCTTCTGACGATGTTGAGGATATTACTACCCAAGTTCAGAAAGCTAAATTGAAAATAGCTTCCAGTTCTGAAGATACATGGTCTAACAAGGAGGATCAGTTGGTACATAAAAAACTTAAGGTGACATTAAACCGCCTTTGAGAGGCTTTGACGAAGTTGGATGGACCTGGACCTTCGAAGACTTATAGACGCGTGCCCCAGTTGGCAAAATCGCAGAAGTATCCTTACCTTGGTAACTCGACAGTCAAGCGGATCATTACAGAGGGTGATAATGTGTTAGGCGATCATCTTAAGCCTGTAGATGATGAGAAACATCAGAGACTTCTGGATTTTCTCAGCCTTGATAAGTATACATCAACAACTCTGAATAGTTTATAAAAGTTATTATCATTATCTATATATGTACTAACTCTTTCTTATATTCACAGGGAAGAGCCACTTAGCACCAGCAACGCAGCTGTGAGATTCTATTGGAAAATTATGACTCCAAGGAAACATTGGCCAAGCTATGACTATGGATGGTTGACAGAACATGTAAGTTTATTTTTGATAATTTAGTATAGGCGTTTATTCAATACTATATTTTCGCTTATTCTAGTTTTTATTTTTTTGAATGTAGCACATGGGTTGTGCAATGGCTATGTTCCGGCGAAGATATATGCGTGAGCCTTGTCTGTATCCTAAAGAGCGCATAGCTTTCTTAGACCAAGATCTGATGACTACATTGAAGAATGACTACATGCAGTTTGATATGGGGCCTAAGAATTTTGTGTTTCGGGATTCCTATGTGAAACACGTTTTTGGTGAATATCCTGAGGAGTCAGCTACGAACAAGAAGTGGTGGATTGATGTGGATAACTTATACGCTTGTCTTTTTGTCAATGGGAACCATTGGGTGGCTTTGGATATTGACTTGCGAGGTAAGAAGATTCACATCTATGATAGCATACCAACCTTGGTGAATGACGAACAAATGACCATTGCATGTTTGCCTTTAAGGCGAATGATTCCAGCGATTTTAAGTGACATGATTCCTGAGACAAACCGTAAAAAGAGCAGAGCAATGTTGGAATTGAGAAGGGTGAAGAAAAATGTTCCTCGGAATGAAAATCCAGGTGATTGTGTTGTGTATGCTCTTAAGTACATTGAATGTTTAGCTCTTCGGAAAACATTTGATGGGCTTTGCGATGAGAACATGTTGGCTCTTCGGATTAAGCTTGCAACGGAATTATACGACGAAGTCAGAGAATTAGCCATACCAGCTAATATGACTGATTCACCTCCTCGAGCTAAAGCTATTATCATCCCTTCCCTAGTTGATGAGTCCTTGTAGACTATTTTGTTTCATTGCCTTACGTTTTCTAATAACATTATAATTGTAGAATATTCTTCTTTTGCATGTGAATTTGAACGTGAATGATGATAATATAACTTGAAGACTATTCTTCTTTTGCATGTGAATTTGAACGTGAATGATGATAATATACTCATTTTAAATTTTAAATTGTTAGTAACAAAAGAAGTGGAGAATATAAAAGAACTTTGAACTAAAAAGAGTTCTATGTCAATGAAAGCATCGTCATTTTCAACAAAAAAATAAAGAGAACTTGGGAAGATAACAAAAATTAGGAAATTATAGAGTACATGTCTTGCGATTATGTCCTACTTGGTTGCAATTACCACATGTGTATTGTTTTCTTGGCTTCTTCTTTTCCATTGCAATTTCCAATGCTGATTTGATTCTTGAATTCTTTGGTCTACCTGGTTGTTGTTTTGGAATCGATGGTCTACATACCTTCGTTATCACATGTCCAGGAACAGATTTATCAAGCTCCCTTGGCATGATGGCATTCTCGTAGGAAGTGTAAACGTAGTGTTTCCGATAATAAGGATGACTCATTGAAATGCGAAAAATGTTTCTGAATTCACCGGCCGCAATTGCATGTACACAAGGGAGTTTCTCCAAGTCAAACCTGCGACACGTACACTTTTTATCTTTCAAATTGACAACATGCAGAGATGTTCCACTTGTTACTTGTACTTGGTGTGCATCGATATCTTGGACAGTAAGTAACTTAGCATGTTCCACACTGCCCTATAAAATAATAGCGACATTATATTAGAAACTTAGTTGTATAACATACACACTTGCTAAGAAAGGATGAAAACGAACAGACCTGGAGAATTTTCTCTACACCACGAGTCAAGTCTGTTGTCATCTTCAATGCATCAGTCCTTCTATCTGAAAACCACCTAGTCATCATGGACCTTATTTCTTCCAATAGTTGTACAATAGGAAAGCTCCTAGCATGTGACATGACCTTATTCATTGATTCTGCAATGTTGCTTGTAAGCAAGTTGTACCTATCACCTGGGAAATGTACACGAGTCCACATACGCACATCAGCCCTTACGAGGTACTCATGTAGTGCTGGATTCATGGCTTCTATCTGATCAAATGTGGTTTGAAAGCCGATAAGTCTAAAAGCATTTGCCGCCTTTTTAACCAAAGCAAATTCTGCTCGACCTTTAAACCGAACCAAAATATTCTTGTACATATGGTATGTGCATATTCCCCTACTAGACTTCGGATAAACCTTTTTAATAGCTTTCCCAATTGATTTGTGCCTATCAGAAATAATGGAAAGGCTTTCATCATCAGGTATCACACAGCTGAGTTGCTTGAGAAACCATTCCCATGATTCATCATTCTCTGTATCAACCACGGCGAAAGCAATTGGAAAAATCTGAAAATTGCCATCTTGAGCTGTTGCTGTCAGTAGTGTCCCTAAGTATTTTCCCTGTAAAAAAGTACCATCCACAACAACCACTTTCCTCAAAAACGGAAATCCCTGTATGCTTGCACCAAATGCTAGAAAACAGTACTTAAATCTTTGAGCTTCATCAACATCAAGCTGTGTAAAAGTTCCAGGATTTGCCCTTTTTATCATATACAAATATGTAGGAAGCTGCTCATAACCACTCTCTGGACTACCCTTGACCAACTCGCAAGCATGCCTTAACGTTCGATATGCTTTCCAATAATCCATCTATCATCAACAAATATTTTTTTTTCACTGTTGTGAAAAAAAAACGGAATAATGCTAAAGCTAAACAAAATAATCAAAATAATGCTAAATAAATGGAAAAATTATACCTTGATTTGAAAGCGTTTATTTAACGCTTCAGCAACATGCATTGGCAGTACCTTGGGACCAACTCCACCAACAAAATCTTTGTACAACTCTCCTAGAATATGATGATCTGCTTGTCGGGCACGTGTAGAGCGCTCTATTACAGAACATGTATGTGCTGAAATAAACACTCGGACCTCAAACTTTGGAAAGTGATTTATTGTTGCAGCTCTTACCCTCCACTTGCATCCTTTAACCCAACACTTGACAATCAATAGTGTTGGTCTCGATTTGTAAACAAAATAATCAAACCTTTGTACCAAGGTTAGTATCTTCAACCGTGTTTCTAGGTGCTCCTTTGTATCATACATTTGCCCAACAACCAAATTCACAGAAGACAAGTCTACCTTTGAGACATCAACAGGTTCCTTATTTTCTTCAATATAAAAAGATGAACTCCTGTTCTTCATTGGCAATTTATGATCCTCTTCTTCTGGTGGAATTCCATACATGGTAAAATTCTCATCATCAGAATCTGTTCCGTCAGAATCATCACAATAATCAAATCTACTATCATCTTCATCGATCTCTTCTTCATTTGTGTCGATGGCCATATCAAGATACTCTTCTCCAACCTGATCATTTTCATCTCTTCCTCGTTTCTTACCTTTGTGATTCAAATCAGTCTGTATTTTCTTCTTCACTTCAACACAAGGTCGACCTGTAACCCTTTCCAATTGTCCCAGAAAAGTGTGCAACTGACGAGAATTATCGATAATAACTGGTCGTGTATCACTGGGTAAATCCTGCAATAACCTCTTCGAGATCTTGTAACTCAAGACAACATCAAATACCTTGTTATCCAGCCTGTAATCCTCATATACCATTTCAATGCAATCATCAAATCTGCTTTGATCGTTACATTGTAGAATTCGTGAGCCCCTTTCATTATCAACAACAAACAACCATTTGTTATTGTCAAAGATCCAATTACCACAAACGAGAATCACATGCTTCATATTCTCTTGGTTGTGTAACAATCACTCTAAAACGTGAAGGAATGGATTAAAAAAAAACCACCTTAAAAGGAAAATAATAGAGAAGTCGATTATGAACCCCAAAAGGAAAGAAAGCATGATTAAATCCACATTGGAGAGGAGGAAGAAGGAATTTATGGAAAAAATAAGATGAACCCAAAAGAGAAAAAAAATTTCAGTCGATATAGGGGGAGGGGAGGCACGATACAAAAGAGAAAAAATAAGGTAAATCCTAGATTCTCGCCATATATGGCAACTGCTACAAAAGTCTGTCGCTTAACTTTAAAAAAATCTGTCACAAAAGGCACTTATAAATCTGTCATTACCCTGAAAAAAATTTGTTGTCACTATATCAACATAAAACAAATCTGTTATCATTGTATTCATATATAATAAATTTGTTATCAAGCAGCAAATTTTTTAGTAGGAAAAAACAACTGTCATAACATAAGAAAATCTGCCATAACGTATATTGTGCATGTGGGTCAATATAGCAATTTTAAAAAGACTTTCGAAAATTTTTTATCAAACAACAGATTTTTCCTTCAATCCAAAAATCAGTCATAACTTACAAAAAATCTGTCACCACTATATGTCAAACTAGCAATTAATTTTACGTTTATAAATCTGTCGCAATGTGACAGATTTTTTAAGTGAAAAATAAAACTGTTACAACAATCATAAAAAATCTGCCACAAAATTCCTAGAAATTTGACTAAAACAATGAAAATCTGTCATGACTTTATAAATAAGTCTGTCGCGTTAAGAAAATCTGTTGTTCACAAAAAAACTGTCGTTACACACTTCAAATAAATCTGCCATAGAAAACAAATCTGCCGTCAAACTCTGCAAATTAATATGCCATCTAAAATAAGTCTACCAAAGAAAAACTGCCATGGACAATAAATCTGCTACTTACAAATTAATCTGTCATTACTTGTATGGCAGACTTTTATAAAAAAAAAAAAAAAACGAAATTGCAGGAATTTTTAATCAAGGGTAATATTGATTTTTTTTTCCTAATAAAGCAAAAAAAGATATTTTCGGTATGAAACTAACCAAACTGACCCTCAAATTTTAGGAGCTAATCTAGCAATTAACTGCTCAGTTTGGATCAAACTAGTGATTTTCTCTTTTTTTTTCTTCTTTCTCAACTTTTGCCTCTAAATTCTTCCAAAAAGTTAGTTTTCCGCTTATACTTTCTCTATATTACATGTAGACCCAAAATTTCTCGTCAAATCGACTTATTATCATTAAATGACATCTTTGAATTTTTTTGACATATAATAATGAAATTTAAGAAGAAAAAAAAAATTGACATTTGACACTAATATAAGCTTTTTTAAATATATATTTATAGAAGAGGGTAGAAATATAATTTAGGGTCTGTTTTGAGAAACCAAATCATCTAAGTCAAAAAACAATAGATATCGTGATTCTAAAGGGTTAAAAGCGCAAATCTTAAGAAAAAAATAAAAACATAAACAAAGCCCCTACTATACTATAAAAAAAGAATTTATTTTTCCTCTTTCTCACTCCCGTAACGGCCCCCGCCTCCACTCTGTGTTCAACCGCCGACGACGTTCGTGATCGCCGGTTAGTCTTTCTTCTTTCTCTTCTCCGTCTCAAACTCATTGGAGAATTCAATCGTGTTTCCAGCTATGTTTGAATTGTTCATTGTTAGGAATTTAAGGAAAGCTATTTGTGTTTAATTTTGGTAGTGTTGCGGCTTTATTTGGCCTAAACAGATCTTAGCTATTCCGAATGTGGAGTCCTTATTAAGCTCCCTAAAAAAACCCCTGTGATCTTGCCTATTGGATTGGTTTTGAAATTTAAGAGTCTTGAAGCTCATAACCACTGTGGTAGAATGTAATTGGCTTATAGACCCATTTCTTAGGCTTGTATGACAATAGAGATGGATGAGGATGATGCTAGTAACGAGGTGAAACCACTTATGTAACGCATTTCCAGTTAATTCTTTATTATGCTAAAAATTACACTTATTAGGTTTCTCTTTAGTTATTTAAAAGGGCTGTAGCGTTTGGTTTTGTTTATGTTTTTCAGTTTCCCTCTCCAGGACAAGTGTAGCCAAACCAACACGAATTGGTTATACCACTAAGACGATTATGTAATACAAGTTTGTTCTTTGGCTATGTCATTTTACAGAAATGACTGAGGCAGAATCCAAGACTGTTGTTCCTGAATCAGAGTTGAAGAAGAGAAAGAGGGAGGAAGAATGGGCACTCGCCAAGAAACAGGAGCTTGAGGCTGCCAAAAAGCATAATGCTGACAAGAGGAAACTCATTTTTAACCGGGCCAAGCAGTACTCCAAGGAGTACCAGGAAAAAGTATATTTTTTCTTTTTCTAATTCAAGTTTAATTTGCAATTTTGTCTAATGTGCGAAATGCAAATTCATGGAGAGTTTTCTACAGGAAATGGAGTTAATCCAGCTGAAGCGTGAGGCAAAGTTGAAAGGAGGCTTTTATGTTGACCCGGAAGCAAAATTGCTTTTCATTATCCGTATCCGGGGGTAATGTGATCTTCAATCTCCCAAATGTGAGGGATGTTTCACTTCTAGAACTGTTTTCTCATTTTGTTTTTCATTCATCAGTATCAATGCCATTGACCCAAAGACAAAGAAGATTTTGCAGCTTTTGCGTCTAAGACAGGTAACCATCTTATGATGAGAGATTTGTACATTTAAACCAAATTTAAAAAGAAAAAAAAAAAAGAAAAAAAAAGGGATCGTATCTGACACTATGATACTTTATTGCAGATTTTCAATGGTGTATTCTTGAAGGTCAACAAGGCAACTATTAACATGCTTCGCCGTGTTGAACCCTATGTGACCTATGGGTACATCTATTCTCACTTACAACATTTTAAAACTTTTCCATTTAAGTCTGTTAGTCTTACCCATGGGAAACTCTTGTTTTCCTCAGGTACCCAAACTTAAAAAGTGTGAAGGAATTGGTTACAAACGAGGTTTTGGAAAGCTTAACCACCAGAGGATTGCCTTGACAGACAACTCCATTGTAGACCAGGTGAATACCTTCGTCATGTCTGGTTCTATTCATATTAGGATGCCTTTTCTCCCACCCTTTAATATTGATGCTTTATCAACAGTGTTGGATCAAATTGGTCTCAAAGATTTGGATTGATGTTAATCATCAAAAGTCTATATTTATATTCTCCTATGTCGTTGAATCAGGGGCTAGGGAAGCATGGCATAATCTGTGTGGAAGATCTGATCCATGAGATCATGACGGTTGGGCCACATTTCAAGGAGGCCAACAACTTTTTGTGGCCATTCCAGTTGAAGGCGCCATTGGGAGGGATGAAGAAGAAGAGGAACCATTATGTGGAAGGTGGAGACGCTGGAAACCGCGAGAACTTCATCAGTGAGCTCATTAGGAGAATGAACTGAATGGTAAGAGTTTCTGCTCTAAAACTACCTAGGAAAAGTTTTGCTATAAAGTTGAAATTATGATTGCTTGTGTTGCCATTGAGACGGAGACTTCAAATTTTCCATGTTTTAAATTGTAGACTAATTTCATAATTGTCCCATATAAATTTGTACTTTACACCACATCATGAAGAAAGTGTACAGGGTGAAGCCTGGTGTTGATCTCATCCATTTCGTTTTTCTTGTTAGTTTTTGGACACTTGAAACTTTTTTATATAGACTGATATGTATGCACATATTATATTTGCTTAGATTAGAGAAAACCCTTCAACACAAATTTTGGAATGAAGGTATCTTTAGCTTTTCCGTTGCTTTGCTTGTGACAAACCAGCAAAGTAATTCACCACCATGAATACTTATCTTGTATTGATTGGTGGAACATTATTATCTCTGTTCGGATGGAAAGTTTTATTACTAAAAACTGATGCTGCCGTGCAGGTAGAGTAACCAATTCTACTCTGCTACAAAGTTTCTGTTAGACCCCAAAGATTCCAAATTAAACGTTTTGCCTTGAAATTAAAACTCCTAGGAAACATTAGCGTAACGGCGGAAACTTAAATTTTGATATTCTTTAAGTTTGAAATGGTAAGGACTCGTCATTTATTTCCGTTCACGACATGATGACTACATCGACAGACTTGCATTGCATATAGTACATGACTCATTTGATACAATTGATAGAACAGAAACATACATTATCTTTTGCGTTGAAAACTTGTTTGTATTGGCAAATACGGTGACATGTATGACAAATCGGCCGAGAAACACCATTGTTTGAAGCACCTTCGACCTCCAAACCACTCACTTTGATCGTATGGCCAGATTTAAAATAAGGATATTTCCCTAAGATGCAGTCGACATGTACAGTGGTGCAGCAATCAAGGCAGGAGTAGCAAAAATTCGCTATGTCTATGTTTTCTTCACAAATCTCACACCACCACTTAAGCTGCTCCTCCGATCTTTTCGAGTAATAGTTCTTACCGTATAGAGTGAGTGAATGAGTGTCACACTTGTATTTTACCAATTGTGGTAAATTCAAGCATTTGAACTCCAAGGGGTACCAGCAATTTTCGTAACATTGTGCTGCAAACCATGAAGATTGAGTGCAACCTGCACAGCTATAAATAAATTCATCAAAATATACTGCGAGATAAAGAGGATGTTTGTGCGTACAATGGTGGAATGGTTCCGCAAAAGAAGCACACTTGACATCTATTTTAAATCCACAATCTTCTTCGCTACACTTGTACATGAATCCGCAAGAGCGTTGGTTACATACAGTGCAAGTGAAGAACCCATTTTCGTAGTTCATCGTGTCAACATGTATGGTTAGCGGATGAATATGTATCGCATGTTCCATCTTCCGAGGAAGACTCGCACACACGTCGTGGAGAGCAAAGTCGCATTGCTTGCAACCTAAGTAACTACCAAATTCAATTGGAAGGCTACATGCTTGACATACTTGTTCACTTTCCTCGTTGTCGTCCATATCGAGTCTCAGTAGGTCATGTTCATGGCTAAAATGGCGTTTTGATTTTGCATCTATTTCCACCAACGCCGCAAAATCAACTTCAGAGTCAATCTCTTCTGGTTCAGGTTCTTCTTCAAGATCTTTTCCATCCCACACACTGAAAGTAATTATACATGTTGAATGGACAACATAATTGCATGTTTTATCAATACAAGAATATCCTCCATATCTAGCTTCAACATATTCCCGACAAACTCCACAAATGTTATCGCCATGATCATTGATACGAAGATTGTGAGAGAGACGATGTGAATGACGTGTGATCTTTATAACCTTTGGTAAGTATATACAGTGTCTATGTACAAAGAAATCGCATTGCAAACATCCGTAATATATACCTTTATCTTCCCTCCCACAAACCTCACAAGGAACAAAAATCTCTCTACGAATGAAAGTTAGAGTATGCTCATAAATCTTTGGATAAGTTATTGTGAGACAATCCTTGTGAAAATGGGATCTACATCCACGGCAATAATATACTAAAGATTCAAAAGAAACCTTACTTTTACACAAATTGCAGATTGCTTCTCTAGATTCGCATGGAGATTCTTCAAATATGTGTCTAGGGTGGTTAGATTTGTAATACATTAGGACGATGTGATTTTGTAAGAGATGGGATTTCTAACTTGATGTATTTATTATAGACTATAATCGAGTCATGTCGTGTATATAGATAAACTGTTACTCTCCTTCTATATAGGGTACGTACAACAAAGAAGAGGATATCGATGGATGCTTGGGGAACAAGCTAAGTCCATAACAATACTTTGTACATGGACTTACGCCATTGCAATTTTTTTTTTTTGGTCGAATGTGCTCTATTACATTCTAGACAATTCGTTCGAGATATGTCTGTTAGGTCTTGTCGTCTTGATTCGGTTAGTAAAGAACAATAATGTTACTTTATTATAGTCGTATCTGATTACTTTCTTTGTTTGTAAAACTTGCAAGGTCTGAAGTCGGAACCAGATGCTAATCTAAAAAATTAGGGTTCCAAATTGTCGTAGGCCCATTTTGCGCCAAGGTTTTCATTGGGCCAAAATTAAAAAAGATAGTCCATGATCAGTTCCTTGTTCGTCTGCTTGACCGGTCTCTCCCCTGTTGGATTCCCTTGAAATTAGTAAAAACTGCTGATATCGAACAGGTAGATTATATCCAAACACATTTACTAAATGTTCGTTTCTAGATTCGAAGACCAAACAAAGCTAGTCATTGTCTCAGAAGATCACTGACATATAGAGTCATCATGTTTCTAGTGCATAACAGATTCATGCACGCGAGAATGGTTATTGAAACTGAATCGTTAAAGAGATTATTGTGTCAAAAAGGAGTAGTGTTAATAAACTTATAATCCAGCTAATATTCTGCCTAGTTAAGCCATATCATACAAACTTTGTCTCCAAAACTAATCACAATGCCCATGTGGCTTCAATAGTGGCTCTCATTTATTAACTAAAAATAATTCCCCAGATCTTATTTTCCGTAGTACCTTGTTGCTGCATAAGTGCATTTTAGTCTCCGAACCTGTTCACATTTATGACATTCATCTTTTTTAATGACCTTTAGTCCAAGTACAGCTAGTTGTACTTGTCTCTGGTACATTCACGATAAGGAGGAATCAGAAAAAAGAGATGTTATTATATTCAAAAGTTCAGTTTACTATTTTACTTCCTTGATTTATTTGGTTGAGTTGTAATCATGAAGATATATTCATCTCCAAAGCGCAGAGTAATCTTGATTTTTTAGGTTCTAAATCAAGAATTTAAGATATATAGTATGGTAGGTGAGGATGAGATATCAATGCATCTGCCTTGCTTGATTTCGTTTGGGTGACAGGTAAGTGTTGACGATGACAGCTGAGCTATGCAATACCAGAAATGGCTTGTGATTTTCGAAACTTGTTCGAACATCCCATGAACCAATGAAAACTCTTCTCATAGAGACTCATCAAACACACGAATCACATATAATAAAGGAAAAATGAATAATAAAGATCATAAAGGAAAGAGACAGAGGATCAGATTTTTTGTCAATGGAAGGTATTCATTGCATTGAATCTATACATGGCTCTCTTTGTTTATATCTTGAGGGGGTTGTTGTTGTGCAAGCCAGCTTTGTATCATTATGATATATGTGTCTCTTAATTGTTGTTTTTATAAGGGATTATACTTAACACTGTTCGTTTCATGCCATTTTTGAAATTTCTATATGGTGAAATTACAAATACAGCACATGGTCTGGATTTAGCATGCTAATCAATTCTCATGAATATGATTGCCTTCCTTCTCCTTTGTATATGGATACTTATTGGCCACAAATGATAATTTATGTAATTAGCGAGATAATGACGGCATGCTAATACGATCAGATATGTCTATATTTGCATCTATTTTGTTTATTGTGAAACGCATTTTACAGTTCACCTTACGAAGGAAAATGTGACTTCTCTATAATGTTAAAACATGTGCATGATACTAATATATTGGTGTTTAGTAACCAAATGTGATAGAGAGTGCTTACAAATAACAAAATCGTGAGCCCCTAGTTCGCCCTAATTTTTCTCTCTCACACACTATTACCGAGGCGCCGCTACCAACTCTTCTCCCCGACGTCGGTAGGGTTCCAGCTCGCCGGCGTCGGATTCTATCAGTTCTGTCAAGCTCTACATTCCTCTACTGCATCCTTTGTTCCTTTGTTCCTTTGTTTCATGGTCTCTTGATTTTCCCGGAGTCCCCTGAGGTTTTGGATCTCAACTCCGAGCATGCTTCAGCTTCTTTCTCCCCTTCCCTTGCCTCAGTTTCTAGTGAATCGTCTCGATGTGCATTCTCCTTCGTGGTCCCAGCCACGAGATGTTTCCCTCTGAGTCCCCTGAACGCCCCAATTGCCTTGGTTTCCGCCGGTCTTACCGTCTCTTCAAACTGTCAACCGCAACAACTCTCCGCTCCTTGGAATATTTTCCCTCACCAAGTGGTTTGCTTGGCTGCAGCTGGACGGGAGCTCTGTTTTGACACTGGAGCCGACAAAGACTTTGACGGTGAAACCTACATCCTTGGCGCTCCCTAGCACACCATTGATACCGCTCTGGTCTAGGTTCGATTTTCACTCTTTACCAAAATTCCTGACTTTTAGGATATATTGGTCAATTGCGTTGCCCCTGAACTGGAAGATGCTTAGATTTGCTAAAGCTGTTTTGAACCCAACCTGTTTAGACCTCTGTGTCACCTGGTTGTTTGGTTGTACTCGACAAGAAGTTTCTGAGTGTAGAGTCTGCATCCTATCGGGTTTCTCTACTTGGTCAAGTCGGGTTCCCCTCGGTAGTAGAGTCTCGGTTTCTTCTGATAGGCTTGACATCTATTTGTGTCGAGGAAAGTTGATTACTTTGGTATGGAGAACTGCATTGCAGAGATATATTCTTAACCCTGACCCGCCTCTCTGGCGATTTATGCTGCTTGCATCCGTTGATCATATTTGCCGCATATCACCAAACCCTCAACTCCTTCAGCCTCAACGTATAACCAGGTTTAAACTCGACATTATGATTCCACCTCTGCAGAGGGGGGATTACAGATGTTTAGCTAGTTTGTTTTCTTCATTACTTCCTTGTTCCAAGCTCTCCAAAATGCATATCATCTACTTGTTGAAATTCCCTCATTTAGGCTTGAAGAATAGGGGCAGTATGATCACCATTCCAAGGAGTAGTGGTTACCCCAACCTTTTCAAGCTTCCCCTTTTCAACCTTAAAACCGCAACCACCCTTGCAGTGATCGGTAATCAGAGAATTCTCAACCCTGCTCACACCTTTGGCAAAGCACTACTTCATGTAGACCTTCTCATTTCGATGAGATCCTCAGCTTTGACTGTTTCATTGCCACCCAGTCTTCGAATCAAGACAGTGGCCACCTTCCTTTCCAATGACTTGCTCATGGAAGCTGCATTGATATGTCTTGATCTCACAGGCTCCAGTTTGCTATTCAGCACTTGGTCCATAGCTCTCAAGATCCTTATATCTTTTGCTACTATCTATCCCAGTACTCTTGTTGTCTTTGATTTTGGGGTATGTCCTTTTCTTTTGTTTAAGCTATTCTACATGTTATGTATGTTACTTTCTAGTTAACGGAATGGAAGCATATGTTTGTTCCAAAAAAAAAAAAGTAACCAAATGTGATATATTTGCCCAAAAGAAAAGAAAAGGAAAAATTCATGGACCCATGTAATTATATGCCCAAAAGGCTAAAACCTGACCAAAATTTGAATATTAAATTGACACAACTACTGAACATGTTTTACATAATCTGCATGATTAATATCGGTTAGCTGTAGTACATGTTTATTTGTGTGGTCTTTAAACAAATCAAGTCTCTTAATTGATTTTTGGATGTATATGATTTTCTTCTAGATCTGATCACCTTGTGGTTTTTGAATTGCAAGGCATGGATTGTGCATGGTCGTCATACCTATCCTAACTAAGATGTTTCATATTAATTTATAATCATGATTATCTAATAATTACGTGATTATGTGTACAATTTGGATTTTAATAGTATAAATAGCTAAACACGTGGTTGGTCTGGACCGTCTGGTGATCATCACCATATTTTCGTTAGTTGAAAAAGAAAAAATGATTTGACCATGTAAAAAGGTAAAGATTACAAAATTTAGCTTTTTACTTTGAAATTTCGTTTTCCCGTTTCCAAAACCATCTTTATAGTTGACTTGACCGTAATTTTCGTGGGAAACACTCGAATGTTTTGACTTCATCTACTAGGCTTAGTTTATGAGTATTTTTCGTAGACCAACTTGCCGTACAAGTTCTATAAATACTGTGATCAAGATATTGACCTCATCAAAATGTTAAAAGTCTTTGATTTTGACATTTTTGGGCCAAGAGAGAGACATGAAAATCCCATGATTTTGAGAACAATTAAGGAATTATCTTAGCTTCATGTAGAATAACTTGTATTTGAGTAATAACTTGTATTTTGAGTAATAGATCTGTATAATTCTCTTTTGCCCAAAAAAAAAAAAAAAGGTCTGTATGATCAGATAATTGACTAGGTAAATTATGTATTAGGTGGCTAGACCAAGCTTTCAAACAAATATTGCAAAGGAAAACTAGCCTTCTAAAGCTGGGGCCTCCAGATGATATAAATTCACATTTTAAAACCATATATATATATATATATATATATATATATGTGTGTGGCAAAAAAAAACTATAATATGAGATATATATTCCAAAGTAGATGAACTAGCTATTAATAGCTTAAAATACTATTTGACCTAATGGAAACATCTCATTAATTTAAAATATAACCATAAGTTTTGTCCCCATGTTGAAATGGACGGCCATGATGTGTAACTGATGATGGCGATAGATGATGACAATTGTTTTTATATTGTTTTATTATGTGTTACCTCAACACAATAATAGATAGTTTGAAACTTCCATTTAACTCAACTTTTAGGTTCAGTCACATATTAATTTCCTTAAGAACAAAGATTTGAACCAGTAAATGAATAATATCGTGTAATTTGGTTGAGATGTATGAACTGAATCTTTCAAACTAGCTGACCAACTTTTTATCTGTACTTAGACCTTAGCTTTTAAAATTTTATGTTTTGAGAAAATAACAAGATTGACATTTACGCCATCGGTAATTACTAGCTACTGAGATAGTATTTTTGTATGGACAATATGAATAAATAAGTCAACAAGCAAACAAAAAACTATGATATCCTTTGGAAATGCTAGAGACGTTAGAATATCAATATACCAAGTCAATCGTTGCAAGTAAAACCGTGTGATAAAAGGTCAACGGGAATTATTTTTTTTTATATGGGAATTAATATTTACAAACTATTTATCGATCAATTCGTATCGTTAACACATAAGATATAACTAGTTGAAAGAAAAGAAAAGAAAAAAAAAAGACTTGAAAGGTAAGCCATTTCAAAATTAGAATAAAATTGTCGAGTGAAATTTCGAATGCATAATATGTTTCTAAAATTATTATACATGTGCTCAACATTTTGTTAAGTTGCATGTCTTTACAATAAGACAACTAACGAATTGATTTATGTCTATTATGTCTATTGTGTAATAATATGAGATTTTAATTAACACGTTCTTATGAAATTATGAGATTTTAATCTACTATATGATCAGAGACATCATTTGAATCAAAATCCAGACTCCAATACACATGTTAAATATCGTGGATTTTCATTTCATAATCAATCGGCGATTAATAAAATGACACATGTCTTGTACATTACTTTTGATTTGTGATAGCTTCTGCTATAAAATCTTAACACATTTATATGTCATAAATATATTTTTCCTATTAATAAGAACATAAATCATGAACATAAAACATTGTCACGTGTAAAATAATTAAAATAGTGAAACCATAGATATCTGTGATTAATATATGTAAGAGGTAGATGGATCATGAGTAATGAAGTATTAAATGAGATCCATAGTCTACAACTAATTCCCTTTTTGGGTTTACTACTTGTCCTTGGTCTTTTCTTCTACCGTCCAATAAATGAAGCAAAGGGAACAAGTTTTACTTTTTGCCTTTTGGACTCAAAAGATTAGTACTACTAGTAGTTGTTATATCCATTCCACACGTTGAGACAGAAGAGCGGCAGAGACTAGTACTGTAGATGAGTTTTGAACGAGAGAGAGCCAGTCAACAAGAGACTAAAAATCCAGCAAAGGTCAACAAAGCAAAAGTGGCCGTACTCTCTTGGGAAAAGATAAAACAACAAACAATAATAGAGTAGTAGTGTACGAGACGGTGCACCGCACACACAGGTGGTTCGCTTCACTCCTACTTGTCGTCGCGTCGGTGCACTTTTTTCTCTTTCTCTCTCTTTTTACTGAACCAACCCCGCGTCTTCTCCTTTTGGAATCTTGCGGCTTCGTTCTTTTGGTCTCTCTCATGCACATTTTTATTTAATACTAGTATTTGTAATCTCAAATGGTCTCTTCATTGGACGATTCTATCCTTATCAAAAATCCTCTCTGGCTTTATTTAATTCGTCCTTGTGCTTCTTAGCTGGCTTTAGGCTGTTGTTATGCTATCACTCTCTCATCCATTGACTTTTATCTTTCGCTACCTACGCAAAACATTTACTACTAACTTAGTACATCTTATTCATCTTTAAATATATCTTTTGATCATTAACGGTAATTACCTTTTAAAATTTAGGCCGTGTTACTCAAAGTAGAGTTCCAAAAGTTTTACTTAGGCAATAGATTCAATAAGAGAAACTCTATCTAACCAACTTGTCCATATTCTTATTTTTCGTATTCAAGTTGGGTATTATAATTACTACTACTACTAAAATAATCATTGAATCAGGGACCAATGAACTTTACAGAAGCCATTACTAATAGTTAATTATAATTAGATCAGATCAATCATACTTAAGCGGGTATATATATATAGTAGGACTAGGAGTATTAGTATGTATGATTGTTGATGTCAAATTAATACTTCTTCTGTCCCACAAAAATTGATATTTTGAAATATTTTTTTGTTCTAAAAAAATTGATGTTTTGTAAACTTCTGATTTCAGAAGTAATCATTGAAAATATTTAAAATTTTAAATTATTATTGGTTTAAAATTAAATAATATCTCTTTAATCAAAAAAAATATATTTAAACTTAGTAATTATTGTTTTTTTAAAATGTGTATAAACTTCAAAACATTTATCCATGTGAGACAAAAGGAGTATATATGGTTGGTCGGTCGTAATTTTTTTTTACAAAAGTGCCTCTGATTACCATTCCACAGATCAATGTTTCTCGAGGACACAAAAAAGTGTCATAAATTCGAGTGCCGCCAAAAAAGATACGGTTGTCTCCACGTTAGGTACGGTGTGGTACTTGAAGCGACATAAGCCTCGTGGAACGATATGAACTCTACACGTGGCGAGCTTACCGATGTCTTCTGTACGGTCCGAAGTTTGTTTACGTCAAACTATGCCATTTTTCTAATAGGGAGTATTGCGTATATTATTCAATTAATTTAAAATCGTTTCATTATATGCTAAGAACAAAATCTAAGATGCTTGGTTTTTAATTCTTTGGTGAACAATTATGGTCTAAATAAAGAGAACGAAATCCAAGTTCACGATTTTGTGATTTGGAAACCATGTTTTAGTGAAATTGTATTATTTCTTGAACGTTTTTCAAACGATTTTCATATGGATAATGGATCATATTTATAAATATAGTATAAACACAATAATTAGTTACTTACGGTTTTGTACAGGTACTATTGTTTCTTTTAGTGTATGGAACCTGTCGTCTCCCGTTATTAAATCTATCACAAGTTCGAAACTTTTTCTCAAATTGCAATCACACAAGATAAATAAAATTATGAATGATAATGAAGCAATGCAGTTAGCCAATTACTTTGACATTGTGAATGAAATTGTGCATTTAATGATCCGTACATACCGAGCCAAAGTACTTATTAGTTACTCCGCATTCACTCAGCATTCACTCATTGAGATCTGAGCTGACAGTTGTATTCACTCATTAGTATAATTTGAAAATAATAGTGAATGTTAGTGTTCGACGAAGGGAATAAAATCGATGAGATCTAAGCTTAGTCTAACTATTTGATTTTATGATTCTTGTTATTCGGACACATATATCAAATCTTTTTGGTTCATTGTTTTCTAGGATTCTATAAACTACTACTACCAGTTTACACCATCTTTTTTTTCGTTAAATTATAATACTAGAGAACCTTCATTTCTTTCTACGTAGACGTCGATGTTAAAGATCGATTCACTTGTTTTTATACTACTACTTAGTTACGAGCATTTATATCTAGCTGGTATAAGACATGACTACACTACATTATAAATGTTCTTATATAGACAACAAATTGACCACTTAATTACAGTACATATAAAGATGTGTTTGGTTGAATTAGGACCAGTTCGTTTGGTACTGTACTATCACAAGCTTCAAACTCTAATGTCTAATCCTCTTAATTCGCATCAAATTGTGCTACCAACCAGACTTGGAATGCATGAAACTAGTAAGTACATTAGGGAATTGCAAGAGTATAGAAATACCTTTTGAAATCATTTAGTTAGCCTTTCCAATACGCGGGCATGTGCACGGTGGCTTTATCCTATGTCTCGACCGATGGTTAATTAGCATTAAGTATTAATTTCTTGCGGGGGTGGTGAGTTTATTGGTATTCTTAGTATTACGCGTACGTAGCAACTTTAAATTAATTTAATAATAATAAACTAAATACGCATGTACTTATATAACTTTATCCATGTATATACTATATAGTATATACTTACGTATCTCAGTACGTACGTATGATGTGTAAAGTTACGCGTATATGACCTCTTGTTCAAACTCACTTTTCTTCATCGTATTATTTTTTTGTAGTACATGTCAAAACTTAAAATACGTACATAAGGATACGCAAAATTTTCGTATAGCCTGTAAAAAAATGCAAGTATGTAACCGTGTTCTTTTTGATACATATCGGTTTATTAATAATAGTAGTACAGATTGTAGTTTGGGTTTAATATTAAATACTAAATGACGTACGAAAGAAATTTATTTTGTCTATAAATGTTGCTGAATAAAGGTGCATTTTGATTATAGGGTTTTTGATATGTTTAGAGTTTGTTGAAGGGACATATACGGAAACAAGTCGCTATCGACCTAATTTTTTAAGAGAAAGTGTGTATATGCATGTATTATGTTATGTGGCACTTACCTTTTAAATACTATTAACATTTTTTCGGTTGATATTTACAAAAGAAATACAAACTGTAGCAATTGGAATGATATACTGCGTACTTACATTAACGCAGTTACCGTGTTAGTGTCGATCTTTGTTAATTACTGTTATTGATACAACCAAGTAACAGAGTAAACCGTAGCAATTGCAATGATATATGCTAATACGTATACCATATCGATACGACAAAATTTTGAAATAAACTATTTAGAAGAACATATGTATATGATTATAAATGATGCAATAAAGTGTCGCTATATGCAAAGCTTGAATGTTCCATTGCCTCGTTACATTCTGAATTAAAAAAACGTAAACCGAAACACTCTAATTGTATATATATATATATATATATGCTTATTTAATTCCATAATTTTTGTTGTTATTAACCAACCAAAACACTTTTGATTGAATAGATTAGTAATCTGTGGGTCGCCACGAAAGGAAGAAGGAAATTTCATTAAATCTTAGTATATGACTGAAAAAAATTTAATATTGAATTGTGTTTTTGTTCTTTAAGAGATATGGATAAAATGCAAAACTTTCAACGAAACTAGTATTCACCTAATTAAAATTCCACGTATGCAACTACGTCACACTATTATACTGGCTTTAAATTTCTACTAACGAATTCCCTAGAAAATGGAATGAGTCAAATCTTTTTTATATAACTTGTAAGTCACGCGTTACAGTAAATAATCATAACAAAGTTAACTCAATGAACTTTCAAAAAAAAAGAGAGAGAGACTAGTATATGTCAAACTGTGTATATTATCAAGTACGAATTATAAACTTTTATTATTACTTTGAGTAAATATATTAGTAATTTAATGTTGATGTACACTGTAGTATTAAAATTTTAGTATAATAATAGGGTAAAGTGAAAATTTTGAATATGGAACTTTTGGCCTCGTATGAATATTCCGCAGCTACAAACACGTGGTTTGAAATATCGACGCTTCTCTCTCTCTCTTCTCTTGTCGCTCTGGAGTTGAACGAACGGTAGTATTATATATATAAACTCCATTGCTGAAGAGTTTGTAAAATATAACTTGCGATTTCTGAGCTTCCTTCTCTCCCTAACTCAAACCAAAAAAAAAAAAAAAAACAAAGAAACCTTTTAGAATCTTTGTTTTCAAGAACCGAAGAAAATATCAAAAAGAAGATTCAAGAGAACAACTAATAGAAAGAAAGATTCCTTAAAAAGAGCTTCTCTTCTTGTGGAAATAACTCAATAAAAAAAAAAGTATATTCGAGGTACGCATTTCATCTTCTTCATCCTCCTCTGTTTTTCATTCTTCTCTGCTTTCTAAAGATTTGTCTCTGTTTCCACCAAAATGGGGTTTATCAAATCTTTCTGATATTAACTATTATATCATTAGTAAAGCTTAAAAAAAGCACTATTTAGTTCTCCGTATAAAATGTGTTTCGGTTACGAATTAGTTCTCGGCTCTGTTACAAATCCCGAAGAATGCTCTGTTTTTTTTTTGTTCAGATCCGAAAAGTTCTGATTTTTATTTTTTTACTTCAGGTAAGAATTGGGGGATCTGTTGAATGGGGGTATCATTCTCCTGTTCGTTCGCAGAGCAAGACGAAGTGGAGGCTGCTGCTCTTGACTCAGTCACGGTAAAGTCCATAAGCTTTGGTGATGACGACGAGTGTAGAACTCCAAAGAGATCTGTCAATTTCAATGACGGGACTCTAGAGCCTAGGATTTTGAAATCTCTGGGATCTGGTAAAATGGTTGTTGAGAAATCTGTTAGCTTCAAAGGGATGCACCTCGAGAGGATGATCTCGCTTAACAGGTCTGTCTTCAAAGAAGATTACAACAATAAAGAAGAGATTGCTAAAGAGTTCTCAGTTCTTGATCCGAGTAATCCCAAACACGAAGCTGCTATTAAGCTCCAGAAGGTTTACAAGAGCTTCCGTACTAGACGAAAGCTCGCTGATTGCGCTGTGCTCGTCGAGCAAAGCTGGTTAGTTTTTTTTCTAACTCAATACTCTCAAAACGTTCCATTTGAAGACACTTGTTGTTGCTGTGATCTAATAATGTTTGTTTTCTATTCACAGGTGGAAACTTTTGGATTTTGCTGAGTTAAAGAGAAGTTCTATATCTTTCTTTGATATTGAGAAACACGAAACCGCGATTTCAAGGTGGTCTAGGGCGAGGACTAGAGCAGCTAAGGTTGGTAAAGGTTTGTCAAAGAATGGAAAAGCTCAAAAGCTTGCTTTACAACATTGGCTTGAAGCGGTAAGTTAGAGATTCATCTCTGTCTTTTTTTTTTTAGTTGTTTTGCTTTTTCGGTTGAACGTAATCTGATCTTGTTTTTATGCATTTTGGTTTTATTAACAGATTGACCCGAGACATCGGTATGGACACAACTTGCACTTTTACTACAACAAATGGCTCCACTGTCAGAGTAGAGAACCTTTCTTCTACTGGTAATTACTTTTCACCTACTCATTATCCCATTCCTGCTTAACATTTATTGTCCTAGATCAAGAAACTAAACTTAGATATGGGTTTGATTTAAATGTTACAGGCTTGATATCGGCGAGGGGAAAGAAGTAAATCTTGTGGAGAAATGTCCGAGGTTGAAACTTCAACAACAGTGCATCAAGTACCTTGGTCCGGTAAATATCTCTGCTTAACAAGTAATAACACTAAAAAAATTAGAACTTGTTTCTTATTGTTGTCATGTATATGTTTTGTGTAGATGGAAAGAAAAGCTTATGAGGTGGTTGTGGAAGACGGCAGATTCTTCTACAAGCATAGCGGAGAGATTCTTCAAACTTCTGATATGGAAGATAGTGAATCCAAATGGATTTTTGTGCTCAGCACATCTAAAGTGTTATATGTTGGGAAGAAGAAGAAGGGTACGTTTCAACATTCAAGCTTCTTAGCTGGAGGAGCTACTGTCGCTGCAGGAAGATTAGTTGTTGAGAATGGTGTTCTCAAGGCTGTTTGGCCACACAGTGGACATTATCAACCTACAGCTGAGAATTTCATGGACTTTCTCTCTTTTCTAGGAGAGAACAATGTCGATATCACTGATGTTAAGGTAAGAGAAAGAGATTTAATTAATTGAATGACTCGTTCATTGTTTTAGCTGTTGAGGGTTATGTTCTTATAAGTGGTTTATTGCTGTGTTTCAGATGAGTCCTACAGATGAAGATGAGTTCTCTTTATACAAACAGAGAAGCACTCATATGAGAAACCATTCTTTGGAAGAGGATTTGGAGGCTGAGAAGACCATTGTCTTTCAAGATAAGGCTGATCCAATTGGAGAAGAACAAACTCTTGTAAGAATTGAGTCCATGTCAAGAAAACAAAGTGATCTCGAGACACCGGAAAAGATGGAATCTTTTAGCACATTAGGCGATGAAGTCCAATCCGCGGGATCGAAGTCAACAAAAGTATCAGAAGACTACGATTCGGGTGACGATGAAGAGGAAGAGGAAGAGATGTTTGACTTAGAACAAGAGTCAGTGCCTTCAGAGCAGAGCTCACCCAGAGGAGAGGAGGTAGACACCAAGGAGAGTGAAGTAGTGAAGGTCACAGAAGAATCAATCCTAAAAAGGATCAATTCAAAAAAGGAAACCAGATCTTTCCAACTCGGGAAACAACTATCATGCAAATGGACAACAGGTGCAGGACCAAGGATCGGTTGTGTAAGAGATTATCCATCAGAGCTTCAGTTTCAAGCACTAGAACAAGTGAACTTATCTCCGAGAAGTGCTTCTGTTTCAAGGCTATGTTTCTCATCGTCATCACAAATGCAAACGCCCCAAATGTCACCGTTATGGCGAGGAATGTCACTACCGGCAGATTTATTACACTCACAAATTCTTAACTGATGCACATTCATAAGTTTTTTTCTTCTCGATCTGATCTATTCTTTTTGTGTGAATAGAGAAGATGATGTGACTTAAATTCTTTTGTATTCTTTTTTCCCTTTTGTACTGTAACAGAGTAGCATTTCATTTGTTTATTTGGTTTCTTGTTTAACAAGAAATTACAAAAGAAAAAAAAAAGGTATTAAGATTCTTTAGGCCTTTTGGTTTTGACTAAAGCCCACACAGTCGCACACTACAGCTTAATAATATTCTTCTAAATTCTAGACTGTTTGTGGTGGCACGTTAGTTATTTTGTTAATGGCCTAATGCAAACGAAATATTTGGGCTTTTAAAAGGCCCATATTAAGTAGGTGAAGAGAAAAAGCCCTTTATAGTGCTGGCCGCAACAAAAACCATGCCTAGTCCCACACGCACCTCCACCTACCACAAAGATAACCAAATTGCTTATATTCATTATGCAAGTATCTTCTGTCATGCTATTATATAAGTCACGATAAAAAATGAAAAAGAGATGGCTAGCTACACGAAGTATCATATCAGAAAATACATGGTCACACATGCCAAATATACTATTGTATACTCAACTATACGAAGTATATGTATTAGATGACCACATGCATAAACTACATGATGTTATGCGGTCAACATCATAGACATATAATCCAGTACACCGGTCAACTGACTCCAGCGAGGACGACGTTGACTCCGGCGTTGACCAACACTAAAAAAAAATATTCTAAATTAAAATAATAAAAAAATAATAAATTATTATACTAAATCATTTATGAGTTTTCATAATTAAAAGACATATTCTATTCAATATCGAAATATTTTTTATATATCTCTAATATATTCATTCTTATAATTAGTTACTTTTTATTTTTCAAGCTAAAGTAAATAGTTTAATAAAAATCATTTATAATTATTTTCAAGATAGAAAAATTCATTTATAATTATCTTCAAGATATAAAATCATTTAGATATTGAATAGTTAAAAGATATTAGATATTACAATATTGAATAGATATTAGATATGAAAAACAAATTTAATTCAATATCTAAATATTTTTTATTTATTTCCTAAATATATCCTAAATGTAAAATAGAGAACCCAAACCTTTAAAAAAAATTCTAAAAATTAATTTAACATATTGTAATTGTGTAAAAGAGAGTAAAAATGAAAATGCTTATATGTTAAAAGTAAATATTGTGAATATTTTTTTGTTGTTTTTATATGTTATTTGAGTATGTAAATTTTAAAGTAAAGAGTAGAAAATTTTGATAACATTTACCATGCAAAATTTAGAGTAAAGAGTCATATACTCAATATTTTGCATATGATTTTCTAATGAAAGTAGTTGAATTTGACTTTATTGATTTTGTAGTATTTAAATAATCTGATTATGAGATATATATATATATATATATATATATTGAAAATGGTTTATAATTATAAATGGTTTATCTTGAAAACTAATTATATATATATATATCTTGAAAATGAGATATATATATATATATATATAAGTAAATTCATTTATAATTATAAATGGTTTTTATATCTTGAAAATAATTATAAATGTTTTATATCTTGAAAATAATTATAAATGAATTTTTATATCTTGAAAATAATTATAAATGATTTTTATTAAACTATTTACTTTAGCTTGAAAAATAAAAAGTAACTAATTATAAGAATGAATATATTAGAGATATATAAAAAATATTTTCATATTGAATAGAATATTTCTTTTAATCTTGAAAACCTATAAATGATTTAGTATAATAATTTACTATTTTTTAATTTTAATTTAGAATATATATTTTTTTGTTAGTGTTGGTCAACACCGGAATCAACGTCGGTCTTCGCCGGAGTCAGTTAACCGGTGTATTGGCATATATGTCTATGATGTTGACCGCATAACATCATATAATTTATGCATGTGGTCATGTAATACATATACTTCATGTAGTTGAGTATACAATATTATATTTGGCATGTGTGACCATGTATTCATCAATACTTCGTATAGCTAGCCATCTTTTTTCTAGTCTCGGTGTAATTAACGTAGTCGTACACATTACAATTGTAGGCAAAAGATCAATTATTATTATTATTTTTTTTTTGTACTCTGTTGTCAAAAAAAATAAAAATAAAATAATTGATCTTTTGCCTACGATTGTAATGTGTACGACTACGTTAATTACACAGAGACTAGTACTTTTTTTTTGAAGTAAAAGAAAAATATACTTATTTAAGGGATAGCCATTGAAGTCCTTACACATAATCATATACTCCTTCCGTTTCATAATATAGGATGTTTTAAAGGTTTTTCTTTGTTTTATAATATAAAATATTTTCAACTTTTTAAGTAACTTTTAGATTAGTTTTATATTTTCTTATTATTTATTTTATATAGTTTTGTTTATGATTGGTTAAAGTGGTTATTTTTTAATCTACGTGCTTTCACTCAAAACATATTATATTTTGAAACGGAGGGAGTAATAGTTACTTTCTTTTTGTTGACAATCATCATAAAATACTTAGTTATGACGTCGAAATATGACAAAATTTGATTCTGCAATTATCATTGCTAAATAACAATAAGTTCATACTAACTACTTTTTTTTTTGACAAAAAGTCAATATATACGTGATGTATGATGACTATTGGATTTCTAAAGTACTTGATTCATGATACTCTAATTAGTATATACAAAAAAAAATAAAAAATAATAATAATTAGAAAGGCTAACAAGTAGTATTGTTATATGAACTCACCAACCTAACCAATCCAAAAATAACCTAACATATCAATCGACGACCGTTGGTATTTCACTCCTTTCGAGTCATGACTCATGAATACTACTATTATATTGCATAGTTAGAATCAATTATCGCAATACTATGCTTTTTTAATCAATTTAATTAGTGTTCACTTGCTTAAATTACCAAATATTAATGTTTGGTTGTTGAATGCATTAAAGTATCTGCACATGCACATTTTGGCCAATGATTTAATACAAATGGCACTTACAAAAATATTGGAATCACTAAAACACATAGTGTATATGTGTTCACTGAGTAGACATACAGTATGCAATACTAATATACATACTCAAATCGAGTTAATTATTGTCAAAGTAGAAATTTAGTAATAGTTAGCTTTTTCAACTTTATATTTGTAGTTTTATTTCCTTTTCCAAATTGTTTTTGATTGGATCGAGTTACTCATCCAAAAACAAGTAATTGAAACTAAAACAATTAGCATCCCTAGATGTCTTTTGAATTTCATTTCTAAGATCATCTCTAATTTGAATATACCAGTCACGACGAGCTAATGTACTTTTTATGCAATAATTGGAAACACAATTTCACCAACAAATAATGTTAATTATACCACATATACAACACACATGTTTATCGTGTCATCACGTCAAACTGATTTACCTCTATTATATTGAAATTTTCTGGTAGGTTTTGCATTCATTTATTTGTATAAGTTGCACTCTAAAAGATACATTAAAAATACAGTTGATCAGCCAATAAGCTTGGAGCCTTGGCTAATAACGAGAAATTAGTCATTTGTTGTTGTTGTTGTATACGTTAACAACATGTACTATTTTTAAATGTATTTAACATAGTTTAGTAATAATCCTACAATAATAACCCAAATCAAATATTCCAAAGCCAAAGTATTAATTAATACAAATAGGTATATTTAAATAGAGGAATAAACGCGGGAAGAAAAGTAAAAATAAAAATAAACGGCAGAAGCATGGTGAGAGCCATAGAGGTTGTTCGGTCATCAGCTGATTGCATTCTCTTCTTTCAATCTTTTCTTTTAAATACCCTCTCCTCTCTCTGGTAACTTAATCTTCACAACACAAACAAAATCCGACAAGTCTCAGTCTTTTAAAGCAAAACAAAACCAAAAAAAAAAGCTCTAATATGGCTCCAACACTTTCCACATCCCAATTCTCTAACCCGGCTGAAGTGACCGACTTCGTAGTCCACAAAGGAAATGGTGTAAAGGGTTTATCAGAAACAGGAATCAAAGCTCTTCCAGACCAATACATTCAGCCACTTGAAGAACGACTCATCAACAAATTCGTCAACGAGACAGACGAAGCCATCCCCGTGATCGACATGTCCAACCCTGATGAGAGCAAAGTCGCTGAAGCTGTCTGTGATGCTGCTGAGAACTGGGGTTTCTTTCAGGTGGTCAACCATGGAGTTCCTTTGGAAGTTCTTGATGAAGTCAAGGCTGCGACTCACAGGTTCTTTAATCTCCCTGTCGAGGAGAAGAGCAAGTTCACAAAGGAGAATTCTTTGTCGTCGACTGTTAGGTTTGGGACGAGTTTTAGTCCTCTTGCAGAGAAAGCTCTCGAGTGGAAAGACTATCTTAGTCTCTTCTACGTCTCTGAAGCTGAAGCTGAACAGTTCTGGCCTGATGTTTGCAGGTGAGTTTCACAATTTTTCAATCTTTTCTTAGGTTTGTAATCAATCATTGATTTGATTTCTATATATATATATAATTCTTGATTTGTTGTTTTTGTTTGCAGGAATGAAACTTTGGAGTACATGAACAAGTCAAAGAAGATGGTGAGGAAGCTTTTAGAGTATTTGGGTAAGAATCTCAATGTTAAAGAGCTAGACGAGACGAAAGAGTCACTCTTCATGGGTTCCGTTCGGATCAACCTCAACTACTATCCCATCTGCCCTAACCCTGACCTAACCGTAGGTGTTGGTCGCCACTCAGACGTCTCTTCTCTCACCATTCTTTTACAAGACCAGATCGGTGGTCTACACGTTCGTTCTCTGGCTTCAGGGAACTGGGTTCACGTGCCACCGGTTCCTAATTCTTTTGTGATCAACATCGGAGATGCGATGCAGATCTTGAGCAATGGTCGGTACAAGAGCGTGGAGCATCGTGTCTTAGCCAATGGTAACAATAACAGAATCTCTGTTCCTATCTTTGTGAATCCAAAACCAGAGTCCGTGATTGGTCCTCTACCTGAGGTGATTGCAAACGGAGAGGAACCGATCTACAGAGACGTCGTCTACTCTGATTACGTCAAGTACTTCTTCAGAAAGGCACACGACGGGAAGAAAACCGTCGATTACGCCAAGATCTGATCATAGTCAAACTTTCTTGTTATGTTTTGTTTACTGTTTGTGTTTTTGTGTGTGAGTGAATAAAGAACAAAGCAAGAGGGACATATCTGATGTCTTCTTGAGCCTCTGTTCAGTAGTGTCTTGTATAACTATAACTGATCAAAATACAATTTCTCTTTTATCAAACTAAAAATGTTACAAAAGCAAGAACTTACATTTAATTGAAAAACCCATCTCAAGTTGATATATAAGATCCTCTGTTTTAACTCTTATCATGATTCGTGATCATCTACTTTGGGATGTTCTTCTCCGTTGACATTGTAGTCAAGATCATCATTAACTTCGTTGAATTCGAAGATCTTCTTCTTCCTGAAGTAATTGATCAAAAAGTACCAACCGATTGCTCCTACGGTCATTAAACCGCAAATAAGGTAGACGATCTTAGTAGCAAACACTATGATCAGTACTAGAAACCCTGAAGGTATCAAGCACATAATCACTAGCCCTGGTATTTTCAGCGGAACTCGGTAAGGTCTCTTTAGCTCAGGTAGTTTTTTTCTTAACCAAATGAAAGATGCAAACTCTAGAAACATCCCTAAAGTGTACAAGAAATTTGCTGCGGATATGATATCGGTGAAGTCCAAGTAGGATAACCCGAGAGACATGAGAGCTGAGAGTAGAATCCCGAGCCAAGGAGTGTTGAACCATTTCGATCGTACACCAAAGAATTTAGGCAAGAACCCTAGTTCTGCCATACCCTCCAGCTGATAAGCACTACTGCTTAACTGAGCTTCAAAAAGTCCTATACTTGATAAGACAGCGCCAATCTCAATCCATATTTTAAGCCATTTTCCTGCAATCATCTCAGCTGCTTCAGCGTGGAACCCTGTCTCCCATCTGCTCTGGTCTACTGAGACCGCACCCGTGACAGCGAAAAGAGGAATCAAGTAAGCTATACAAGTGAAGATCACAGCGATAAGAAGCGCCAACGGGAATGTCTTTTGAGGCTTATCCACTTCCCCTGCAAGAGTACTAACATTGTCCCAAAAATTCAAGTTCCAAAAGAGTGTGTTGAAGTAGAGATTCCAATCCTTTTTCTTGTCTCCTAAGCTACCCCAACGGTGAGGTTTGATCTTAGGGATTGCCATAGCTGACATGACAAGGAAAGGCGAGAGAGACACTAAACCAAGAACAACAGCTGTGTAACCCACAATGGCTAAACCAGTATAGTTAAGGAAAGATAAGACCACCGTTGAAGCGAATATGCAAACGTTCCGAGGCCATCCGGATTCAAGAACAGGGAATAGCTTATCCAAGTAAGTGACACAGAGGACTGGAAACGAAGCAACGTTGATCACACCACTCAGGAACTTCAACGAACCCATCATAGAGCCAACGAAAGAGCCAAAAGCCCGATGTGCCCATATCACAAACCCTCCGTTGCCTGAATACAAAGTTTCAAACTTTAGATCCCAATTACAAATTTTACAACCCTAGTTCTTGAATAAAGTGTTAACCTTTAAACTCAGATTGGATAAGAGTAGTGTTCTTAGAGATAAAAAAAAAAAAAAAAAAAAGTGAAGATCTTTGTAGGGTTTGGGATTAGATTTGTGAATACCTGGGAAGGCAGTGGAGAGTTCAGCGGTGATAAGAGCCTCAGGGACACTCCAAATGAAAGGGAAGATGAGGAAACCGAGAATAGCTAGAAGTGGTCCAGCCGCTTGAACAGCCGGTTCTTCACCAAAAGGACCACCAGCGACCTCAAAGTAAATAAGGAAAATCAAAGGGACCAAAGTAAGTTTCTTAGCAGCAGTGGTTGCTTTGTTGCTGCTTGAATCATAAATATATGATTCCCTTTCATTTTTATTAAATTATCTTGAATTATTCTATAATATATTTAATTAATAAAAGGGGGATTTTCAAAGGGTTTTGTGCAAAAAAACCCTCTAACTAATTTTTTTTTGCAATAAAACCCTCCATGTCAAGAAAATGCAAGTCAATACCTCCAACTCAAAAGTCACCCGCAATACAGCCCTCCCCCGTATTGATGACGTGGCATCCGTCTATACCGTTTTTAAACGTAATAGAAGTCAAAACGACACCGTTTTTTTACCTGATGTAAACGACACAAAGTTTAACAACTTTGTCTTTGTCGTTTTAAAGTCTCAAAAACCAGATCGTGAAACATAATTTCGATTTGGGGATTAGGGTTCATCATTGGGTTACATTTGGGGAAAAGAGAGATTTCTGTTATAGATTTCAGTTAGGGTTGAGGATTCTATTATATTTAGGAGTTTAAAGTTCAGTCTTTTGTTTTCCCCTTGATTTCTTCTTGTTCACAATGTCTGATTCATACTCTTTACCCAACACAAGTCAAGTTGAATATGATGAACCTGAGTATGGGATTCCAACTATTTGTTATTGTGGTGGAAGGCCAAAGCTTAAACCTTCTTTTACAAGGACAAACCCATGAAGGCTCTTCTATACATGTCAAAATAGAGATGTAAGTTTTTCTATAATTTGGTTATATTTTGTGACTATGGTTGAATTATTGTGATATTGATGTTGAATTGCTGGTAAATATTATTTGAATTATGGTTTAAATAAAAATATGTATGTATAGGATGGAGAATGTCATATTTGGAAATGGTGGGATGAAGCTATGATGGAAGAACTAAGGTCATTGAAGCAAGAAACTCATAGCTATCCTAGTTTGAATCAAATGCGTGAAATGCTTCAAGTCCAAAGAGACAAGATTGCTCACCTCTATGATCTCCAATCGGAAAATCAGATAGATTTGGATAGCCTTAAGGTGTTGATTGCAAATAAAAGTGATGGAATAGCTAAAGAGTTGAAGAATGTGTTTGTTGCGGCTTTTGTTTTGCTTGCAATGATAATCTATGTGTTTTAGTAGAATAATAAGTAATTGCGGATGGAGGTCTTTCATTTTTGATTGTTTTTGAAAGACTCTTCAACTAGTTTAAGTGTATGGTTTTGTATTTTGATTGTTGGTGTAGACAAATATGTTAGTTTTTGAAATTTGGTCTAGAAATCTATTTTGTTCGTTGACAATGACAAACACAATGTTTTACGAGACAACTTAAACAACAAACACAATGCATTAATAAGAAATAAACTCTAGTTTAAAACACACAATGCTTAAAACACACAAAAATAAGGTTTGTCAAACACAACTCGACTGAAATTTCAAAACACATGATGCTTTAACTCATTTTTTCTTTCCACGTGAAATCTCCATTTTCTTGCGTTCTCTAGCTTGATACAGACTGTTTGGTAATATAGTGTTGTCTCGTGCATCAGTCACAGACCTCCCTACCTGAATATAGTCGTCACCAGTTACAGGACTGGTGAATAGACCATAACCTTCCTGCACAATCACAACACAACATCAGTTTTTCCAAAGAAAATAGACCAACATTAATAAGAATCAGCAAACAAAAAGGCTTGGAAGGTCTCACTATTGGTAGATACATGGGCCCTGTGTCATACATAGGAAGTCTCTTAGGAGTTGGTTGTCAAGATGATGCATCATCATGCTGACTTTTTCGAGGTCTTCCTGGACGTTTTTTTTTGGAGAGCAGATGAAAGGCTTGGAAGGTCTTCTTGGGCTGGTCTTTCTAAGCCAAGTTTTGTAGTTGAAGCCGATTCAAATGGTGTGTTAGTAGGTGGTTGTGATGATGATGTACCATAAGGCTGACTTTTCCGAGATCTTCTTGGACGCTCAGAAGTAGAGGTTGATGCAAATGGTGTTTTTGCAGTAGATGTCTTTCTTGGTCTACCTGGTGCTTTCTTTGGCAGCTTAGGCATTGGTCCATTCTTGCATTTCAACTTGTTGTGGCCTTCTTGTCCACACAAGCTACAATGCTGCACATAAAATGGGAACGATAAGGTCATAAATCATAAATGCAAATACAAAAAAAAAACCTTAGACAATAAGAGAGTCTTACAATTTTGGTTCCTTTTTTAGAAAGCTTGGTCCCTTCCCTTGGTTCACCCTTCTCCCTCTTTCTCTTCTTCTCTGGAGGTCTTCCACCAGGCATCTTGTAAGGAGGTGGCAAGACCCTGACTGTTGTAGTCACCTCCCATAGATTCATTCCATTCACACCACAAAGTCCATCAGCATAACAAGTCTTCAACTTCTGAGCGGTGAACCATGGAGAAATCATCTTCTTAGGATCTTGGTCAGTATTCTTCTCATGTCTAAGACAAGAAACAATGTGGCTACATGGGATCCCACTGACCATATACATTCTATAGCTGCATTTGATCTCACCTTGCATATGCACCACAAAACCTTCAATTCGCATATTAGTTTTGTAGTTAAAATAGCCAACCTCATAATTCCCCAATCCACAGCTCAAAGGTCTACAATTCTTTGTCAAATCAATCTGCTGGTCTAGTAAAGCTATTGCTTTAGGAGTGTACTCTCCTTTTTGTTTTCTCAGCCTCGGCTCTTTTCTTTTCATTGCTCACCATAACCCTTTTTCTTATTTCTTCCAGCATCTCAACAACCGGTTTAGTTCTTGCTATATGGATTGCTGCATTGAATGACTCTCCAAGATTATTTTCTACAGCAGCGCACTTTGAGAACTCTGTAAAATAAGCCCTACAAGAGACACACCAAGTTAGCAATCAAATAAAACAAAGTCATATCAGAAAAAAAAAAAAAAACAGAACAAGTAAGAGAGAATACCTTGACCATGGAAAAAAAAGAGAAATCTTCAAGTCTTTAAAGGCAGCAGGATCATACTCTTTCAGCTCTTGCATCTTTCTATCAAATTGTTGTGGATAGTAAGAGTCTGCAGCAGGCCAGAACATGTCCTCGTATTCTGCTCCACCATATTTCTCTTTCCAGTTGGCATAAACATGTCTTGCACACATCCTGTGTTCAGCATAAGGCAATACTACCTTCACTGCTGCAATCAATCCTTTCTGCTGGTCACTACCTAGTATTAATCCATTTTCTCACTCTAAACTCAAGTCATCAACCAAATGTTCAAGGAACCACAACCAATTTGGCGTATTCTCACAATCCACAATCGTCCAAGCTATAGGAAACATCTGATCATTGGGATCTCTTCCACATGTAACTAATAACATTCCTGTCATTCTCCACTTCAGAAATGTTCCATCTAGATGGAGAATTTTTCGACATGCTCTCTTCCACCCATTTTTTAAAGCAGCAAAGCACACATAAAATCTATGAAACCTACTTTCTCTTACCTCACATTCAACTGTGGATCCAATATTGCTTCTCTTCAACTCAACAACATAATCGAATAACCTAGCAAAAGACTCTTCTTGCTCTTCATCAAATGTCTTAAGACATTTCAGTCATGTCCTCTCACAAATTGTCCAAGGCACATTGATATTGCGTCTAAGAAGCTTCTGTTGTAGTTAATTTGCTGAGAACTCTGGATTTAGTCTGAATTCTTCTATGTAGAGATCAGCAATCCGAGAGTTAGTCAGCAAGGACACGACCCCTTGCCAAGTGCAATTATGCTCCTCATTGAACGATCTGATTACTACTCTATTAGAACTGCTGTTGATGGTTGCTGAAAGCCTCCACGGGCATTTCTTTCCAGAGCAAATAGCAACTACACGTTTGCCATCTGACTTCTCATATTTGATGTCCCTCCTCTTCTTCACAGCATATCTAGTAACAGCTCTTTTAAAGGAATCGATTGTATTGTACTCATCACCAATACTAAACTTTCGATACTTGCTCTCATCTACCTCAACATGTGGACTGTCATCATCACTATCGCTGTAAACAATGTCTTCAAACTGAACTTCATCATCTGACTCAGAACCACTACCACCACTAACTTCACTATCAACCAATGTTTCATCGTATGACAAGTACCTCAACGCATTAGTATCATTGTGCCTACCTATATAAGGATCATCTACCCGAACAATAAATAAGGTTAATGCACCAGATCCGACTGCATAATGAACCGCTTTCTACAAGGCTTCATCATTATCAATATCTTCTTTCTTACCAGGCGTTTCAAGTGGAAACCAAGACACTTTCTTCATGTTGTCTTCATACCCAAGGAATTCCGAAAGAAGCACCAGTATCGAATGTAAGCTGAATGATTCAGCTGATACCAGACCCGTTGTATGTCTCTCTCCTCCAAGATATTGGTCCTTAGCTGACCAATATCCTCCAGCATGCATAAACAAATCGAAACTGAACCATAAAAAAATATTAGAAATCTCAGAAATTATTGGATAAAACAACTCATAATCTCAAGATCATCAATTCTCACCTCATCGTTGCCCTCCGTAGCGGTATGTAAAGAATCCAAGTTTATCCTAACCAATTCCAAGAAATAAGAATGTGGAGTCCAATTGAAAGACAAAAATACAATAGCTGCTCGCTTATATTCACAGTATATTCACCAAAATGAGAACCAGATGTGGTACCATGCCTAACAATATTGCTGTTAACCGAATTTGCACAGTGTGGAGGCAAATAATTAAACTTGCTAGCAGATTTATAGGTTCTAGTTTAATCCTAACATGAACAATGCTACCTAAAAAAACAGTGCTACCGTAAAAGAGCTAGTAGATTACATGTAAACCCAATTGCATATAACATTAAATATTTAGAATGAAAAGATAAAAAGATGAACAAAAAAAAAACAAATAAAGAGACGAAGAACAGCTCACCTCAACGTTGCCCTCTTTTGATTCCCCAACACTCGAATTTTCTCCCTGAATTGTTTCACTTAAACTCAAACCCAACCCGATTAATTGCCCTTCACCTCATCGCTCTAACAGATCCCTAATCGCAATAAAACAAAACCCTAATCGAACCCAACAATGAACCCAACGATGAACCGTAATCAAAATCGAACAGATTCCTAATTATGTAAAAGATCTCAAGAAACCATCTCTCTCTTTTCCCCAAATCGAGCCCAACGATGAACCCTAATCGAAATCGAACATTTCTCAAATTCTACAAGAGATCTCGTGAAACCTAACTCTCTATCTCTTCTACCCAAATCAAATCCAAGGATGAACCCTAATCCCCAAACTGAACCTTCTTTCACGATATCGAGTTTTGTTAAAAAGGTGACTAAATGTTTTGTGTCGTTTTTGAGACTTTAAAACGACAAAGTTTATTAAACTTTGTGTCGTTTACATCAGGTAAAAAAACGGTGTCGTTTTGACTTCTGTTACGTTTAAAAACGATATAGACAGATGCCACATCATCAATACGGGGGAGGGCTGTATTGCGGATGACTTTTGAGTTGGAGGTATTGACTTACATTTTCTTGACATGGAGGATTTTATCGCAAAAAAAAAATTAGTTGGAGGGTTTTTTTGTACAAAACCCATTTTCAAAAATACCTCTTTTCCTATGTCACTTTTTAAAAATACCCTTTCATGTTGGTCATTTTCAAATACCCATTTTCTATGAATAAAATCACTAAATTCTAAACCCTAAACTCCAAATACTAAACCCTAACCCCTCAAAACTATATCCTAAATGTAAAATAAGAACCCAAACCTAAAAAAAATTCTAAAGATTAATTTAACACATTGAAATTATGTAAAAGAGAGTAAAAATGAAAATGTTCAAAAAAGAGGATATTTTTGAAAAGGGGTATCCCAAAAAGGGTATTTTTAACAAATTCTCTTAATAAAAATTGTGATTTTTTCTTCCATATGATGTAATACAAAAAAAAAAAAACAGACATACAGTATATTACTCAATAGATGAATAAAAAAATACAAGTACAATATACCACATCGCCTAAAAAATTGGACAATGGTTCACAATCATGGTCTGAAAGAGACCAAAATGATTCATAATACAAATGAATAGAAAGTTTGATTTATCAGATATTCAAACTTAAAAAAAAATTATTTGGTTTATTCCGATTTTTTATTTCAAAGATTTTTAAAAATTTAAATATTAAAAATTTAAAACCTTTAGAAAATTAAATATTATAAATATATATATATTTAGAAAGTTAAACTTTATAAAATGTTAAAAATATTAAAAATATTTAAACATTTATGAAGTTTCAAATATTATAAATATTTAAACTTTATAAGAAGTTTAAATATTATAAATATTTTTAACTTTTAAAAAGTTAGAAGACCTTTAAAATATTAATAATATATTGAAACTTTTACAAAACTTCAAATATAAGAAATACTCAACCGTTTTTGTGACAAAAAAAAAGAGAAATACTCAATCGTTTTAAGAATTCTAAGTATTATAAATATTTAAACTTTATAAAATGCGTCAATCTTATAAAATATAAATGGTTACAATCTTAATAAATAATATATCAACTCAATCTAATATTTATAATACAAAACAATAAATATTAAAAATTAAGATGATATAGTGAAGTTAAAATATCTCGGGACAGAGTTATATATCGTGACGGGTTTTATTAATATTTATGTAAATTTAAAATATCATTAATTTGATGTTATACGGGTAAAACATCATTTCATTATTTTATTAATACTATCGGTATCAGAGAATAGATATATATAATTAAATTAATTAAATAAATATTATGTAAAAAATAAATTATATTGCGGTATTATATGGTTTAAACTTTAAACCATAAAATTAACAATTATTATGTAATTATAATATATTTAACCAATAAATATAACTTATAATTTAAATGTTATAGTTATAATTTGGCACGCGGTGTATGGCGGGTGCTAGTAGTCACCTAATCTACCAACCCAATAAAATGCTGAAGTCATCAATCAAACATGTTCAAACTTCACAAGCTTTTTTAAAAGAGAAGTCCAAAATTCTTATACAGTATTATATATATTTTTCTTTTATTTGGGTCGTATTGGACTTTCTGTAGTATACACTAAGAGAACCCATCAAGCCAATTCGGTACGGTTTATTGGTTAAGTGAGTCAGAATCTGATTTGTAAAGCTTTCCCTTGTGTTTATGACTTTATGTACTTCACATGTGTATTTTTACTATCCTTTTTGTTCAACTGGTCCACAAGTCAGTAAAAAAAGAAAAATCAGTCAGGCCCTGCAAGTTCGTCGTTGGCTGGTTTCATAAAACCAGATCCAAAGGAAGAAGACGATTGATTCTCTCCTCCACGTGCGTTTTAAGTTTTATTTTTTTAATGTTTTTCTTTTGGGCTTAATTATATTTGGTCATCCTGGCCCAATTGCATTATGTTTTTTTTTTTTTTCTTTTTCTTCCACGTTAGTCCAAATACTGATTGTTTTGTGTTTTTCCATAAAAGATACAATTCTTTTAAACAACTAAATTTCATACTACATACACTTGATTCCGAATACAAAATATAAAATTTTAACTTATTCTTTTTTAAGTCATAAGACTTTTTTTCTTATCATAATTGTGAACATGTTCTCACTTCTACACATTTTGGCAATGAAACAGCTATCCTCTTTTGTGTGGAGGAAACCCGAAATCCTCACCCTTTCTCAACCCATTTTTACACCATTCTCAGCATTTTCTCTCTCTCTCTCACACATCAGCATAAAGAGGGGTGTTTTGTTCTATGCATAGCAAATCATCAATACAGAGAAAACAGAGCTCCCTTTCACGAGTTGACTAAAACAAAAGAAAATTAGAACCATACGGCAAAGATATCACTTGAATAAGACAATCGCAATCAAATCTATTTTAAGTATTTAACGCTTAAAGTCAACTTCAGACGGCAGACAAGGAGTCTCGAAACTAACAGTAACAGAATAGTCAAAGGGGCTGTTTCAGTCTTGAACTTCTAGTAGTCTACTTCCCGAAGAAGGGTAAATTTAAGTATTCATGCATATGCATAAGCTACATCTCTCTCTCTCTCTCTCACCGGATCAAATCAATCGTCTAAGTAGTAGTATGAGCCCGCAGCCTTTTGCTCCTTGTCCTTGGTAGACTCTAATTTGTTGATCCTTGGCCTGAAGTTTGTTGGATCTCGTCTGAATGTGATGTTCAGGTGCTGCAAAGGACAACAAGTTAATTCGCTTTTTATAAAGAGACTGATTCATAACAACACAATAATTCTTGAAGAGTGTTAGATTACCGATAAGAAGAGGTTCATTCCGCTGAGCAGCGACTGTGGCGAATGAGCGACACACCTGACGGCTGGCTGTCCTTCGTACACAATGACTCTGTCCGCCAGATAGGTCGCCATAATAAAGTCATGCTCTACGATAAACGCTGTTTTCTTTGCATGCAGGATAAACCGTTTTATCACCTTTGAAGCTGTGATCCGCTGCTCTGAGTCCAAATGCGCACTTGGCTCATCAATCAGATAGATATCAGCGGGCTTCCCAAGGCATAGAGTAATGGCAACCCTCTGCTTCTCTCCACCCGACAGAGTTTTTACCACTTGATCCAACAACGGCTCAATCTGAAGCGGTCTTATTACATCTGACACAAACTGAGGATGCGTATATGCATCACGGATCTTATCATGTAGCAACTGTCTTACTGTACACTCGCGCTTCGAATCATTGCCTTGCGGTTTGTACGACACATTAAACTCCGGCATCCCCGAGTCAACACCCTCTTCACGTGGGAATGCGCCTGCCTGCATTAGGATACAAATATCATTTCCTTTAACGTCTAACCACAACGAGCAGAGAAAGCAAAGGAGAGGAATTTTACCAGCATGCGGATGAAGGTCGTTTTCCCTGTACCATTCTCTCCGAGCATTACAATAATCTGAGAGTCTGTGAACTCCCCTTCCATAACTTGCAGCTTGAAACCCCCAAGTTGCTTACTCATGTTTGGGTATTTGTATCTTGCATAGGACTTCACTTCCCCATCAGTCTCTTGTGGAGTATCAGAAACCTTGGAAAGAGAAGCAAAAAAACTATATCAGTCAAAAATGACAACCACTTCTCTTGGAGGTTATTGGAAAAGCTTTACCCTGAAGGTCAGAGATTCATCCCTGAAACGCAAGTTTTCTGTGGGGATAAACCCGGCCAAGAACACATTGATTCCTTCTCTGACAGAAAAGGGGAGAGTCACGACACCATATGCTCCTGGTTTCCCATACAAACAGCAAACGAAATCGGAGAGATAGTCAAGGACGCTTAGGTCGTGCTCCACAACAATTACGTAGCTACAACAACGAAATGGCGAAGCCGATGTAAGCAAAATTTATCCTATTCAGGAAGATAAACTCAAACTAAAGGAGTTTCAGAAGATGAGAAAATCAAACCTGTCATGTCTGAGGAGTGAGCGTATAACTTGAGCAGCTTTGAGTCTCTGCCTCACATCGAGGTAACTAGATGGTTCATCAAACATGTATATATCAGCCTTCTTTACGAAAACTGCGGCAATCGCAAACCGCTGCAGCTCCCCGCCAGATACTTGTCTTGCTTCACGCTCCAGGATCTGGTTCAACTCCATATCAGCACAAATCTCTTCCACCATTCCTCTCTCGTCCAGCTTCTCAAGCACCTTGCCAAGATTATCTCGAACAACTTCTTTGATGTGGTCGACATGTTGTGGCTTTATAGCAGTCTGTCATACATAGAAGGGGCATCAGAGTCGCTTAGTGAGCATCTTCCTTAAGAATAAATATCAAGAATAGTTTCCACCCTACCTTTAGATTCTCTTCTACAACTCGGATGAAGTAGCTTTGAAGTTCTGACCCGCGAAAGCGAGTTAAAATCTCTTCCCAGTCAGGAGGATTCTGCCCAAAAGGTAGGAGAATAAATCAATCATACATAAATTACAGAGTACACACACTCTATGCGTAAGGGGTAGAGAAACTTGCGAGAGAGCCAATAGTTACATTAAATTTGCCAAGATTTGGTTTGAGTTTTCCAGCCAAAATTTTGAGAGCTGTAGATTTTCCAATACCGTTTGTTCCAACCAAACCAAGGACTTGCCCCGGCCTTGGAACTGGAAGCCTGCAAGACGAGATATATACCTCAGATTTCTAAAGACAGATAATCAAACAGATTCCACAAAGCAAAAAAAAAAACAAAAGTTGATTAGCTAACCTGTGCAGTTTAAAACCATTAGCATTATAACGATGGGTTGTATCTTTCTCCAAGTCCTTAGGAAGATTGATAATCTGAATAGCTTCAAACGGGCATTTCTGCAAAATGGTGCACCAACAAAATCTCACTCAATGTCCAACATTAAACTACAGGGAGACACAATCATTCAATGTAGAAAAAAGATATAGCCTTTGGCATAAGTACCTTAACACAGATACCACATCCTATACACAGCTCCTCGGATAAGAAAGCAGTCTTGGAAGTAGGAGCAACCTCGATACAAAGTTTCCCTAGAGAAAACATAAAACAAGGCCTATTAAAAAAACCGTTCTTTTATGTGATTCAAGTTCCATGCTCTAAGCCGAGGATAAAATTGAGGAAAAGTACCAGTCTTGACAACAGGACAACTCTTCTTACACTCCTGGCGACATTTCTTTGGCTTACACCTGTCTTCACTTATGATAGCGATTCGAGTCAATCGGTCTGCCATCTCTCAACAAGGATCCTACATTCACAAGATACAAAGAGAATCTACGTTTACGTGTCTGACGAGGTAATCAAAAAAAAAAAAAAAAAGGGAAGCCTTTATTGGATGCATACAATAACAGATCTAAATCGACAAAGTAAAACCAGGATATGCAATTAAGGGTACCAACAGGAACAGCTCATAAACTAAAACCGAACAATCTCGGAAAGAGTATAGCAGTATCAAGCAAAACAAAAAAAAAAAATACTAGTAATCGATCTCAAAAGAAGAAGAAGGGATAAGAAGAAGAAGAAAAGATCTCGTACAAGGTGGCGATGAAAGCGCGAAGCTGGGCAAGGGCACACTTTAGCAGGTTAGGGCTAGATTTGTAACCCTTTTACAATGGATTGGTTTTTTTTTTTTTTTTAATAGTATAGGATTCTCAAAACTGATTAAATTAATATTATATGAATCTGTGAACCTGTTGGTTATATAATTAATAATTAAAGAAAGAAAAAAAAGAACATTTAAAATTTGTGGACTCCAAAAAAAAACATAGTTAAAAGGAAACCTTTTGGATTTTCTGACTTATTTATAGACTTTTCAGCCAATGAGAATAGAGAATAATATCCCACATCGCAATTCGTGCTATAAGAGGGACCATTCCTTGATATTATAAACATACAATTATCCTTTTCTTTTAGTTACCACAAATTTAACTTTATTTATGGGGGGTACTTTATGTTGATTTTAGTTTTCCTTCCACTTTTCTTTATGAAGTCGGAAATACAAAGTTAAAACAACATATCAACATATCAAAGAAGATGCAAGAAGCTACGTTAATCATCGCTTTCTATCCTTGTGCCTGGTTGGTTGATCTGGAGTTGCACCAAGCTTGGAACATATGATGAGCACACAAGTGGGCGACAATATATACGTGGAGTATATCCAAATTCGTCTGGCTTCCCGAGATTCCGAGCCTCTCCGATATTCACAGATTTGAAGTAAAAGTTTTCTCCAATCATGTAGGCAGTTTGGTCGCGACATGTCTTGGTTCCTTTATCTTCGTCTAGATCGAAGACCACAGCAACTTTAATCTCCTCGTCAATGAAGAAACTCCCAGCCTTAGGATTATATGCCACACCACACATAAAAGAAAAAAAAATTAAAGAACCATAAGTCATGAACCAAAATTTTTAACTACATAATATAATAAATAAAAATCATAGCAAAGTGATTATAGATTATGGCGTTCAGTTCAGCATCCAGTTTGGGTGTATTCTTTCCATCTGCAGAATTTAGAAAATTCTGGATCTATAGCACAAGAGCAAGGAGAAGGAAAAAAAGAAGAAGCAATTAGCATATTAATTTTCAAGAGAAAATTCTAATAAAAAAATAACAAAAAAGAAAAAAAAAAATTATGACCTCTTCATGCCTAGCAGCTGCAGCCATTTTTCTTTCTTGCAAGTGTTGTATTACAGAACGAACACCACCAACTATCGTTTTATACTACTACAGGTTTTACCTAGGTTACAGAAAAAAGTAAAAAAAAGAGTTACTACTTACCATGGTAGGTAACACGTGATAACTAATATTGAGAGCTTTAGTACGTAGTTGTAACCACTTTGAATGCTCAAATTAGAAAGTTTCAGTTTTGGACATATATGTTGAGCTCTAACATGCATTTCAGGAAAACAAAAGTGGTCCAAAAAGATTCTTTGATGCATCCATTTTTCTTGAACTTAAAAGTTTTAAAAGAAATCGATAGAATATTCTAGACTCTCGCTGAATTTTTTTTCTTTGTGTGTAGAGTGGGGAAAATGCAGACTAAAATTATGCACGTAGAAAAGAAAAAAAGAGTGGAAAAAAAAAAGAAAAGAAGAAGAAGGAAAAAACAAATAAAAAAATGCAATTATGCACGTAGTACGAAAAGCTGATGATATATATGTAAGAGCAACAATCTCATAACGGAGCCATGCACAAATCGTAATTATTGTTTAGTCGCTCTTTTTAATACGATCGAGGAGAACATACATAGTTCTATAACTAGATTTAATTAATGTGTTTTCTTGGTCGTTGATGAAGACTTTGTATTAGATAATTACCGAGTAGTGTATAACAAGAGAGATAGAGAGAGTATGATGAGTGTTTGTTCGGTAAGAGCATCAGGAGATTCTCTGTGGGTTACTTTTGTAATTGGGCCCCAGTTACAGAATAAAAAACCCATTAATGATCCAAATAAGAGAGAATCGTTGCTGTGGGAAGCATTTGAAGCAACCCTTAAGAACGCTACGTGGCGTTTTATCATTGGGTGGATGGTAAATATAAAAGCGATTTTTTTTCTTCGCCATTTTCTTCTTCTTTCTTCCCGACGACGTTCTCTCTCTCTTCTCTGTCGAATGAAGCGGCGATTGTTCTGAAATCGGAAAAAATCAATGGATTCACGTCGAATCCTTTGATTTTTTCGAATTAAATCTTATGGGTTACACAAGGCAAGTAAAGTATCTCTTCTCCTTTCCCGATTCAGTTTTCTCCTTCTGGGTCATTTTAAGATTCTCTGAAAATTAAGCCAAAGTTCGTATCTTTCTTGGTCTCTCCTCGATGAGCGATTTAAATATAGCTATCTTCATTTCTGAAATTCCTCAGTCTGTTGTCGAATCAAAAATCGAAATTACTGTTTCTGTTGTATTTTGAATTATTCGTTTTTGTTTTCACCCTATTCGATTTGTTTGGATGCTGACACAATTAGGGGAAAGCTATGAATTTTATTGCTTCTTAGATGTTCTTCGGTTGATGGTAAATCCAGATGGGTCATATATTGTTAGCAATTGGGGAATCAAATTTGCAAAGTTTGAATCTTTTTGACTTTCAACGGTGTGTCTATAAGCTGTTCGACTAAATGACTCAATGAGAATAATTGCCAGTAAATAACTCAAGGTTTTTGTTGTTTAGACAGATATTAAGTTTGATTCGTCCCCTTTCTTGCTTCAGGTGAAACCATGCTGAGGAAAACGTTTCTTTCTACACATCTTGTTTCAAGGGTGTTGTTTCTCATCAGTTACTTTAAAGACACTACTTAAAGTGGGAGATGCTTTAGGATAAACAAGAGTATTCTCAAGTGAAGATGTTAAAGCATATGGTTGAGAATCTGCACGTAAATCCAGATTTGAGAATCATCTTGTCCACAGGATGCTTGTTTCTTCCATGTAAGCTATTCTAAACCCACTGGAATACAAAGAAAGGCTAAGCCATCCTTCAGGGCTTAAGAAGTCGAACAAACAGCAAAGGAACACAGAGATGGTTGCTAGAATCGTGCCTTACTTAACATATGGCGAGCCTGCAGCTATGGAAGCACTCATAGAGCATTTTAGCCCTTACCTGCAAAACTGGTCTGAACTTGATCAGCTTCAGCAACGTCGTGAGGAGAACCCCAAGGACGACAGCATTGCTCAGCAAGCGGCGAAGCAGAGGTTTACTGTGGAGAATTTTGTAAGAGTGTCAGAATCTCTCAAGACAAGTTCATGTGGAGAGAGGTTAAAAGACATAGTTTTGGAGAATGGTATCATAGCTGTTGCTGCCAAACACATGAAGGAAATGATCTGATTCTTTGCAAATAGCTTGAAATGATCTGTTTTCTTTTGTTTTACAGTCTTCCTCTACAAATAGCTTGTTGTTGTGCAATGAGAGAATGTTTGAGAGTTAAATGGAAAATGGTTTTGGTTTGTTTGATTGTTGCTTGTAAAACAAGTTCACTGATTTTTTAAAATAAATTTGGCTTAGAAACTTGGTTAGATATTTCATATTTGCCATTAGATAATTGATCGGAAACTCTTCTTTACTCTTTTGTTAGAATTATGGCCATCAAGCTATCGCTACAATCAACAAAATAAATTGAAGTTACAATTCAACTTCTCTATTATGAATGTTCTTGATTGTGTTCTGTTAATCCATCCATCATGCAATGCAATGTTTGTTTTAAATTTTTATTTAAGAAACTTAAAACATAGATAAATGAATCCAAACATAAAATTAATACATGTTATACAGTATTTCTAATCTTATATGAAACTTAATCTGAATTTTGTAAAATATATTTAATATTCCGAATTTTGTAAAATATGTTTAATATTTCAAAGTTTGTAAAATATGTTTAATATTCCAAAGTTTTATGTAATATAAAAAATTTAAATAATTGTTTTGTTATTTTAGATAATTAAAGTTTGATAATTAATTATTATTTAAATGCTTGAGCAATCTTCTTTGGGATTCTCTAATAATGGAGTGATTTTGCTTAATTTCTCTTAGAGTTGCTTTAATTAATTTAGTGTTAATTATATAATTAATTAATATAAGAGTAACTTAAGAGGGTTGTTCCACTAATGATGGTCTAAGAAACCTCCAAAAACTTTAGATTTTTAACTTATTTGTGGACTTCTCAGCCAATGAGAATACATGATAACATTAATATTCCACACTGCAATTCGTGCTATAAGAGGGGCCATTCCTTGATGTAAACAGTTATCCCTTTTCTTTCAATTATTACAGCTGGTGTTTTCCATCAAACAAATGTATCTAAAGAAAAATTGTAAAACTGTCTAATTCTCTATATTTATTTCCCTTACATTGATAACTAACTAAATCAGTACTTAAGCAAAATGAATCATTTTGTTGCATAGACAATATAAACTATTAACGTAGAAAATAAAATGAAATGTACTTTCCAGCTTTTACAAATATGAAAGTGTGGTGTGGTACTAAACATAAACCTTATATAGGATAATCTAGCTTTTCAAAATTTGATGTCAAATTTAGCTTCTGCATAAAATTAAACTTGAACATTTTAGCGCATAAACAAATACAAATATAATTTAATATCAAAATAAATTAGTGATTTGTGTAGTAATATTATCTCAAAATTCAATGTATTGTAGTGGGCAAGGCCCAAGAGATGAATGAGAATGTAGTCCAAAAGATGGTGGGAGTGTTGATGCCAATGAACTTCCCTGTTTGTCCGGACGAGGTGGGGAAGCACGGTCACGATTGTTGGTCCGGACTCCGGACGAGGTGGTCGAAGGAAGGTGGCGTTTGAATTCGCTAGATGTTATGCGTAGGCTCGGACCATGTGGATTTGATTTCATGAGCTTACAAGCCACCGTTGAATAAATTATAACTATTTATGGATTATATTACTAATGTTTCATTCATCTATGATGATTATATGTTCTGTTCTTTTTTTTTTTTTTTGTTTTTTTTTAAATCTAATTTTCACGTTTTCAAATTGTTGTCTAATTTGAATATGCCTTTTATCTGGCTATAGTTTTCCAAAGGTTATAGAGTTGTATATATATTTTCGAATAAGATGAGTTCTTCTACGTCAGACTAAGTAAAAACCTAAGAAAATCATTGGAGCTAATTGACGTATTCCACATGAAATTACATTAACCACCTAGTATGATCCAAACAAAGTAATTAACAGCTGAAAAATAAAATTATTTGTTCATGCAGTTATTAAACGAAGAAGAATTGTTGGTATATATATATATACACCTATATTTTGCTACTGCACCAAGTTGACGTGAACAGTTGAAACGAAGCTAAAACATGTATATGAAAAAACTGAATTCTTATATAATCTACATGATAAACTGCAAACACACAAATAAAAAATTCATTATTTATATTATACATTTAATTATTTGTTTAGCAAAAAAAAAAAAAACACTTCATTATCATTTGTCTTAGTTCATAAGGGCATGAAAATCAGAGAATCAAACGAAGATGCAAGAAACAAATTACAAAGTGTTAAAAATGGAACTAACTTAATCATCATACCTATTATATACTACATGTTTTAAAAATCTCCGCCTACCACCGATTACGCTCCGTAAAATCGCTAGGCTCATCCTCTCCACATCGATTAATGACTAATCCCCGCCTAGCATCGATTATCCGATTATACCATCTAATCCGATTAATTTTGTATATGTCGATTATTTTTGGAGCCAAATATAAATCAAATATATATATATATATATATATTTTTGTTATTTAAACATTTAAATTAAGAGTTTATGATGTTTTACAATAACCAATATACAAACTTTTAATTAAAATCATAATTTTTTTTCTTAAAATTACGTTTTTATGTGTTTACCGTAGTTTTAAAGACAATACTATAGTTTTATATTTTATTTGAGATTTTTATTTTCACATAAACAGAAAATTATACATATATTTAATACTATATATTTTTAATTTATTATTAATTTAATAAAATAAACTTAAAACTAGTTCCCGATTAATCCCCGTCTAATCTTCGATTTTCTCGCTAGGCGCTAGGCCCACCTCGACCGCCCGACTAGCGCCTAGCGATTTCTAAAACAGATTCTAACCTATGGAAATTGTTTCTCGGTTGGATCCACCTAGTCTGCCCCAAATAGGGATTCCATACCAAAAGCCTTGAGTTGTCCTTGAGAACGCATAGCAGTAAGCCGTCAGAGTGAAAGACTTTAGATACCTCGGTTTGGTCAAGTAGACCTACTTGCTTTATAGATGGATCAACAAACTCTCCGTCGTTTCATATTCCTTGAAGATCGAACCTCATCGAGCAAACCTTATAATTCATCATAATGAATCCCAAAAACTGCTTCCTTACTGCTGCTGCTTTACCAACAATCCGATTCTTGGATAATGAGTTCCACTTTTTGCAAGTGAATCGCACTGCGCTCCGAGATGTCAGTGGAACCCTAGGGAGTATCTCCTCTACCACATCCTCAGGAAGTTCAGACATCGTCGTCATTCTTCCAAACAAAAAAAAACAGCTGCTGTGAAAAAATATAAAATTAGGAGTGAGTGAATAACTTGAGAGAGATTATGAGTAGTGAGAGAAACTAAAAGGAAGATTCATTCAGAAGATGACAGAATCAAACCTTTCAGGCCTTGGGATCGACGGAGACGGACGACGTTGGCAACGACAATTAAAATAAAAAACAGCTTAGGGCTAGATTTTTGATGTTATAGATAGGGATTGTTTTTTTTTTTCCAAGATGATAGTAAGATTACTCCAAAATAAAATAATTAATATGATAAGATTTGTGGACCTGCTAGAAAAAGGAAAAAAAAATGATTGAAATTTTGTGGACTCCAAACAAAATTAGTGAAAAGGAAACTTCTGAGCCATTGCGATTATTGCTATAAGATGGACAATTCCTTGATAGAAACAAATATCATCTCTTTTATTTCATTATCACAAATTTACAACTGGTGTTTCCCATTAACAACATTTATATGGAGAATTTTTTTGCAAAATGTCTGATCAAAATCAGTAACTAAAATATTGTTATTCATTTTAGCCCAAATAAATAAAATGAATCATATTGTTGCATAGAATAAAATAAACTTAATAGGATAACATCGAAGGTAGGCGTTTGGATTCGCTATATGTTATTTTTTATGTTTCGGCTCGGACCATGTGGATTGATTTCCTGATCTTAAACGCCGCCGTTGGATGCATGTTTTTTTTTTTGGTAAAATACTAAAATGTTAAGCTTTCATTCAACTAACGGTACAAAGAGTTTTGTGTTACAACAAAAATCCCAATCCCAACAGGAACACAACAGACAAATTAACCAATTCTCACCGATAACGGGTGAGTAACAAAAGAAAAATAGAGTAAGAGTAAAGAAGAAGAAGATGGCCTCCGTCCAGGAAAGGAAAGGAGACGGTCCCTCATTGTGCGGTCGACGGAGATCCGGAGAGCGTGAAGAGTTGAGGCGCGAGAGGTGAAAATCCTGGAGTTTCGCTCCTTCCAAATCTGGTAGACTGTTGTCTGAAGCAACAATTTTAGCAAGACTGAAATTTGGCTTGACTGTTGGTGTTGAAGAATCCAGTTTGTTGCTGCAGGAAGAGTATCGGGGGGGGGGGGGGGGGGGGGGGAGTTTGTCGAGATCTTTCCTGCAAAGTAGGTCCAAATGCTGTTGATGAACGGGCACTGAAAAAACAGGTGGTCATGAGATTCCACTCCACCCGAGCAGAGGACGCAAACATGTGGAACAGTCATTCCCCATCTTAGAAGACGGTCCATAGTAGGCAACCTTTCGAGTATGGCCGTCCAGAGAGCAAAGGAGAAGCGTGGTACATGTTCTTTAAACCATGCTGTTGGATGCATGTTGTAACTGTTATGGATCACATTACTAATGATTTATCTATGATTATATGTTTCGTTTTTCTTTTTCAATATGATTGTCATGTTTACGAAATTGTTGTCTAGTTTAATGCCATTTATCTATCTGACTGACTATATATCTAGTATTCTAAAATTCTGTGATAAAAAAAAAACAACAACTCATATCTTTGAGCGATTGAACGATGATATCTTATGACTTATGAGCCTAATTACATCCTCATAAACTCGTTACTTCTAAGAAAATTTTACTAGAATCAATTTGTTTTGGGGGTGATATTTACTAATTACTAGAGTCACTTTAGATTAAGAAAATAAATATATTTTAGTTACGTAACTAGAAATGGTACTGTACTAATGTTTGACTTCCGTAAAAGAAAGACTTGGAACTTTGATAAATGACCACTAGACCAATACATTTATACATGTTACATGTAACATCATATCTTATTAATTAGGGTTTAATATTATACTTGTCCATAATGACGGGTTGATTAAAAAAAAAAGACTTGGAACTTTGGATGTATGAACTTGACCCGTTGACCGTGCAAAAAAAGAGACGTCGAGACAATCCTGTCAATAAAAAATATATTGAGCCACCATTTACGCACTGCCACGTTGATTGCCACGTTGATAGTTGGTGAACAAGAGTCAGTTAAATTTCGTAAATAGCTCAAAATAATAACAAGTTGGCATATAAATAAATTAAGCGACCGACAGAAGACTTTTGATATATTGATATAAAATCATGAGTAATAATAATATATACGACTGATGGCTCATGTAAAACTGAAAATAATTGAGTCACTAAAATATTAATACCTCCAATGTTTTAGTGGCAATCATATTTAGTATACATATATATACACCATCTTGTTCTTCTATACTTCTACAGTTCTACATATACACACCATTAGGGAGAAAGATAAAAAATACTTAACCATTAACACATTCCACAAACATGGCAAAGCTCATCCTCATCATCGTCTCCCAGATCCTTCTTTTCGTATCCCTTGTCTCCGCTGGAAACGGCGAAAACTTTGCAAAAACCATTGACAAAAAGCTCCACGGCCTCCGTAAGGAGAAACTGACTCATTTCCGTGTCTACTGGCACGACATTCTGAGCGGCTCAAACCCTAGCGCGGTGGTGATCAACCCTCCTATCTCCAACTCTTCCTTCTTCGGATCGGTCACTATGATCGATAACCGATTGACGACGGAGGTCGCGGTGAATTCGACTCTAGTGGGTCAGGCGCAAGGGATCTACGCTGCCACTGGTCAACGTGATGCGTCTGCGCTTATGGTGATGAACTTTGCTTTCAAGACAGGCAAGTATAACGGAAGTACGATCTCGATTCTTGGTAGGAACGCTGTATTAACCAAGGTTAGGGAGATGCCGGTGATTGGAGGAAGTGGACTCTTCCGGTTCGCTAGAGGTTATGTAGAGGCTCGGACCATGTGGTTTGATCAAAAGTCAGGAGATGCTACGGTTGAGTACAGCTGTTATGTCTTGCATTATTGATGAATATGTCTCTTTTTGTATGTTTAGTTAAAGTTTTTTTATGTCGGCTTTTGCCTGCTTAAAGTGATGGATGATTGTTGAGTGATATTTATGTCTTTTAATAAATTTTGATACCTTTCTTGTTTTGTTTTTTGACGTGATTCTGCAAAGACGTTAGGTACGGTTAAAGCTCATTAATGATGTCTTTTAAACAGATGATTGTTAGTCCAAAGCTCAACAAAATATAGAGCAGAAGACTGAATTTTTAGTTCTTGGGAATCAATTTTATTAAAAAAGGATATTGCTTTTCTTCATAAGTAAGCAGAAGACTGAATGATCTATCCAACCAAAGCAAAGCTAAAATAGCGTATTCAAAATCTTGAGTGTTATAATTGTGTTGGGCTTAAATAATAACATCATCGGCCCATACTGTTTTTTCTTTTAATAGAGGATGTATGTAACCAATGTGAATTTTTATTTTGTTATACAACTCTCCTTTTTTATGTGTGAAATCACTTTTAGAAATAGAGATGTGTGTGAATGGTTATATAGATGCAATCATGAATAACAACTAACAAAATGGATATAGGTGTGAATGATTTGTAGATTACATGTTGTATATATAAGTCAATTGATTAATAAACCGTCCAGTTACATCCTGCCACGTTGTTAGTAGGTCAACTTAAACTCAGTTAAATATTTGGTTTTGAGTATCTATCTTATAACGCTTTATAATTTCCAATAGCTTCCTAAAGCGTTTGAATTCAAACACTCAACAGAAAAGAAAAGAAAAAAGAGAGGAGAAGTCTCATCATAAATAAAAAAAAAAGAAATTCAAAAGTTGAATAACATCTAAAAATATCACCAACCAAAAAAAGAAGAAATGACTAAAATAAAATATTGATTTTTTCACTCTATAATTAATACATAGTCAATCATGTAAGTTCTTCATCTTGTTTTTTGTACGGCAAGCTTACACGCCAAACATTATTGAACTCTATAGTGTGATGCATTCTTCTCCTTTAGAACAATGTACGTAAGGTCATATGTCCACACCGCTCACTTTTCCTCAGCCTTTCCAAGGAAACGAGGACTGTTTCCAATTTCCAAAAGCTATTTTAACACGTACGTGATGTTTGTTTACAATCAAGAACCCATAAAAGTACATGAAGTTGGCTACAAAATCCCATCCCAAACCAAATACATAAACTAAAACATTTCATACAACTATTACACCTTATACGATACAATCCCACCTAAATAAAAAAAAAATGTTGCAAATATTAAAGCAAATGGCTCCGTCAGCTTTTATCTTATAAATACATTTGATTGATAATTTCTTCTTTTTTTTTTTTTAAATCCCATATAAATACTTTTATTGATGGGTAACGTAAAAGTTTCACGGCCTCTGCTTATGCTCCACACTAACATCTGTATACTTTTTACCGTGCCTCTACTGAGCTATACACGTGAAGTAAGTCGCTCCATGTACGATGATGCCCTCGCATGCATGAGAGAAAATTGAACTAGAACTCGTCTTAAATGTGTTTTTGGTTATCACTTGCGAACTTGCTGATAAAATTGCAAAAAGAGATTTACTCAAGCAAAGTGTGAGTAAACATGAAGAGATATGGTCTAGTGTCTCACAATCTTCTCTGAGTGACACAATGATAAAGTAGATAGTAAACTGTAGTGTGTTACGTTCAACCACAATACTAGTGTAGGCAGATATAACCAAGTGTAGTTTCATTTGCATACCTTTAAATTTACTAAACTTTTAAATGAAATGTAACGCGCTATAAAGACAAAAAAAAAGGATTAAACTATAAAAATTGTGGAGAACAATAAAATAAAGTTACTTTCAAAAACGTACTTAAATCCACTATCAACTATGCAGAGTACGAATTATGATATACATCGATGGTTGGTCTTGTCACTTTTTTAAAAACAGTTCAATAAATCCCATGATTGTGTTTTTTTAACTGATCACACATCACAAGTTCACAAGGGTATCCGATGGAGCAAACCATGTTTGTTGGAGAAATCTCAAAATAGAAAACGTGCCTTATTCTTCTCTATATATACACACACACAAACACTCGTTTATATATAGCACAAATCTTCATCTAGAGACACAAAAACCACGAACAACACACATATAACCACAACATGACTAAGCCTATACTTATCCTCGCCGCACAAATCCTCATCCTCAAGACCGCCGTTGCTTCTGCTGGAGACTTCGCGAGAACCATGGACGGGAAACACGTTGGCCTTTACAAAAAGGAGAAACTCACTCATCTCCGAGTCTATTGGCACGACTCCACAACCGGTAGAAACCCTAGCTCCATCATAATATAACAACCGGTCTTCAACTCTTCGGTATTCGGATTGATCACCATGATGGACGATGCACTGACATTGGACGTGTCGAGGAATTCGACTGTGGCGGGCCAAGCCCAAGGGATGTACGTAGGAGCGGCCCAAAGAGAGGTTAGTTTCTTGATGGTGATGAACTTTGCTTTCACTACAGGGAAGTACAACAGAAGTACGATCACGATACTTGGCCGGAACACGGTGACCTCGAAGGTTAGGGAAATGCCGGTGATTGGTGGCAGTGGAATGTTTCGGTTTGCTAGAGGTCATGTGGAGGCTCGCACGAAGTTTTTCGATATCAAATCCGGTGATGCCAGTGTCGAGTATAATTGTTATGTCTTGCATTACTGAAATAGTATCAAGTTTGGAAATGCTCATCTGATTTCTTTACGAAAGTAACAATATATGGATATTTTGCTTCGTTATGTCTTGTTTGTGAGCTGTAGTGTAATATTTGTCTTTTCCGCTCCCAACTTAAATAACGTGTTTTCTTTTGTAATGGTTGTTTGATTTCATCTATAAAATAAATAAGAAAAGTAGTTGGTTTCGGTCAAATTAAGTGGCAACACAAGATGATTCTAAACTTATTAGGGCTGGCCATTTGGGTGTTCGGGTCGAGTTCAGGTTCGGATAATTCGGATTCGGGTTTTTCGGGTTTACTAATATAGGATCCGAACAGGTGTTTATATAATTTCGGGTCGGGTTCAGGTTCGGTTCCTATCGGGTTCGGGTTATTTGGGTATTGTCTTTAAGAAACCTGTAATGTATCCAAAATATATTCGGTTATGGATAGTACCTACTCGAACATATCCAAAGTACCCACAGAAACCTGAAATGTACCTACAAAACCTTAAATATAATTGTACAAACAGTTGTATAATCTAACAAATTAAACAAGAAACAATGACCTAAATCTTAAACAAATGAAATTGAGCATACCATGAAATCTTAAACAAATGAAACTGAGCATACCATGAAATCTTAAACGAATGAAACTGAGCATACCATGTCTCGCAAAACAATTCACAGGGATTCGAACAGGGAGATTAAGGCAAACGGTTTTATGAAATTAAATCATATGTGATAGTGTGATATCGTGTATAATTATTCTCGGGTATAAACATATATCTTCGGTTCCTCGGGTTTGGTTCGGGTAATACCCGATACCTGTGGTTATTTAAAAACGAAAACCTATTGGTTATTTAGACAAAATTGGTTTGGGTCAGGTTCGAGTATTTTTGGGTCGGGTTCAGGTTAGTTCCTCGGATTCGATTTATTTGCCCAGGTCTAAAACTTATCATCAACTGATTAGTATAGTATATTATTTTCGAGCTGTGATATAAAAATAAAATCATAATGATTAGCCCAATCAATAGCTAATCAAAACCTATTTATTGTCTAAGAAGAGTTTTGATAAACAGAAAAGAAGAAAAAAAGGTAATGGAGAGAAATCAAATAATACATATAGCTAAGCCTACTTTTTATGAGAAAAGTGATTAAAAATAGTAAGAAAAAAAGAAAATCACATTTTTATATCTTAACAAAAACGTGAAACGTTTGTTTACCAAACATAATCAATGGCAAAGTCACGGACCATTATTGTGACACAAAAAGGTCCATTCACATTATAATTTAGGACTTAATTAGTCCCATAAGCAAAATTAATTAAATTTTCTAATTTTTGGTTATTACAATATCTGACGTGGCATAAACACGGCCTTTTTGACATCGCCTCTTCTCTCTCTCTCCATTTTGGGAATTTTCATCCATAAAAAGATTATTATATTTTTATAATAATAATAATAATTATTTTTTGGTCTCTCATCATCGAGAAAACTCGAACGAACCGTCGTAACCCTAAAAATCGCCCCAAAAAAAAAATCGAATCTGCTCTTTTTGATTATATAAATTCAAATCGCTTACCAAATCCGACATGAGCAAGACCTTCGTTTCGAGAGGACTATAATGATCGGACTCTTCTCCCTGTCCCGTCTCGATTGCATGGGGTTTGAGCTATGCCGGAGCTTCGCCGTGGAGTCCGCCGTGGCCGTGTTACTGACGCTGTAGCTCCCAATCAGCTTCCGCTTAAACAACCTACGGAGGTGAAGAAACAGAGGAAGACTAGTAACGTTAAATCCCGGAAACCCGTTGCCGCCGCCGCCGCCGCCGAGAGGCCCAGGACTAGATTAGCTGCCAGGAAATTGAAGGAGGAAGATAAAGAGGAGGAGCTTCCCCCGCAGGAGGAGATTCCCGTTGTTGTTCCGTCTAAGGATACCACCGATATCGATAAAAACAAAGGTAAAGAGGTTGTAGTTGTTGAAGAAGAAGAAGAAGAAGAAGAAGAGAAGAAGAAAGATATGGCGATTGGTAACGATAGTGGTGGCTCTAACAAAGCTGCTGCTCAGGAAGAAGAAGGAAACACTGCTCCTTTCCCTGAGAGGGTATCATCAATTTTTAATCTTGATTCATAGATTTACTTATCCTCTTTTGTGTGGTAATAATGACTAATGATTCTGTCTCTGTTCAGGTCCAAGTTGGAGGATCTCCACTATATAAGGTTGAGAGAAAGCTGGGGAAGGGTGGTTTTGGACAAGTGTTTGTGGGACGTCGTATTAGTGGTGGTAATGAGCGTAGTGCAGGAGCTAGCATCTTGGAGGTAATCTAATTCACTCAGTCTGTGTTTTACTACTCTTGGCTGATTGTCACAACATCTTTAGTCTGTGTTTGATTAGCTTAGTTATGTTTTTAAGCTTTTCTCACATTTCTAAGTTTCTTTTATAGGTTGCTCTAAAGTTTGAGCATCGAAGCAGCAAGGGTTGCAACTATGGTCCTCCACATGAGTGGCAGGTGTACAAGTGGGTGTTTCGATTCTTCTATCTTTGTTTCAATGTTTTTTAAATTTCTTTACCTGGATTTGTAGGTGCTTCCTTGACTTGAGATGTGAAATTAACATTTTACTTTTATTGTGTGAACAGCACCTTGGGTGGTAGCCATGGAGTCCCTAGAGTACATTTCAAAGGGAGGCAAGGAGACTATTATGTTATGGTGCGGGATTCCCCCTATCCCCTCTCTCCTTTCTGCTTTTCTCCTTTTTGTACTCTGTTTTACTGATGTTAGATCCTCCTTTTTTGTTTGTTTTGGCCTCAGGTTATGGACATGCTCGGGCCGAGCTTATGGGATTTATGGAATACTTCAGGGCAAGCGTGAGTCTCAATTGCACATCCTTAGGGAGCTCATGACTCTTGTTTTTTCAATTAGCGTAGTTTTCCATACATGATGCTAAATTTATTTGATCTTTTTGGAAATGTGACTTGAAATTTGTTGCTCTTACTACATAAATCCATACTGAGTACCTGTTAATGATTGAAAGATGTATGCTCTAACAATTCTTCTCCCCCTTTGCTTTGCAGAATGTCCTCGGAAATGGTAGCTTGCATTGCAGTTGAATCACTGTCCATCCTTGAAAAGATGCATGCAAAAGGGTTTGTAATTGATTTTTTTCCTTGGTTTTTGTATTTAACTTGATTGCCAGAGGTTTCTCCTGATAACTGTTTTGATTCTCGGCACCTCGGCACCTCGGCTCTAAGTTCTTATGTTTTCTCTCTATTAACTAGCCTAACGGGTCATGTTTTCTTCGGTTTCAGTTATGTGCATGGAGATGTTAAGCCGGAAAATTTCTTACTCGGCCAGCCTTCTACGTCTCAAGAGAAAAAGCTGTTTCTTGTTGATTTGGGACTAGGTAGGTTGATTTCATTCGCTTTGTTACTCTTGCTAGGTTCATCTGTACCTTTCTCATTTTTTAACCAACTTTTCAGCAACAAAGTGGAGAGAAGGTGGTAGTGGACAACATGTGGAATATGATCAACGTCCTGATATGTTTAGGTAATATATTTTCTACCGTTAACGAATTCAAATTCTTATGTTCACTCTTACTCTTTATTGAATATCTTTATCTTCTTCATTTCTGTAGGGGGACAGTTAGATACGCAAGTGCACATGCTCACTTGGGGAGAACTGCAAGCAGAAGGGATGATCTTGAATCATTGGCATATACACTGATCTTCCTTCACCGAGGTAGATTGCCATGGCAAGGATATCAGGTACTGCAGACCTAGCTATTTTGTTTTGTAGAATGATGTTGTTAGCATGAACCTTTTTTTGCTAATCCTTTCTCTTCCTCACGTTTTTTTGATAATCTTTTCTCTTCCTCAATTTTCAGGGAGATAACAAGTCATTCCTTGTTTGCAAAAAGAAGATGGCAACATCACCGGATATGCTTTGTTGTTTCTGTCCCCCTCCTTTCAAGCAATTTCTTGAGATTGTGGTAAATATGAAATTTGACGAAGAACCCAACTATGGCAAGTTAGTATCTCTATTTCAAGACCTCTTGGGAGAAAATCCTGCAATTAGGCCTATAAACACAGAGGGCGCTCAAAAGGTGACGTTTTCAGACTGTACATCTTTCCCTTTCTTTCTTTATTAGTTAGTACATCGTGGAGCTGTTGTTTAACGCCTTGTTTTTGGTTTTTGTTTGTACTAGATCATTTTCCAAGTTGGCCAGAAGCGAGGCAGGTTGAGCATTGGGGAAGAAGAAGATGATGCCCCTGGGAAAAAAGTCCGTCTAGGAGTCCCTGCAACACAATGGATATCGATTTACAATGCCAGGCAACCAATGAAGCAGAGGTAAAAAAGTTCATGGTTAATTATACCAGTCAGTTTAACTGTTAATTCATATTATTTGACCAGGACTGCGTTTGTATCTTGAGTTTTTGTCTTGATTACGTTATAATCTTAGATTCTTGACTTCAATGTGTCTACGGTGAAAATGTTTTGGGACTGACGATCTACTTGTTCAACCAGGTATCATTATAATGTGGCTGATATAAGACTGGCACAGCATATTGAGAGAGGTATTGCAGATGGTTTGTTGATAAGCTGTGTATCATCATGTTCGAATCTCTGGGCATTGATAATGGATGCTGGAACTGGCTTCACTAACCAAGTCTATGAACTCTCTCCTGTATTCTTGCACAAGGTGATCCGATGTTTCTCTGTTAATTATTCTTATGTTTTTTGGTCTGTCAAGATGATCTTACCTGAGAGTGAACTCTTTTTCGTGATCAGGAATGGATAATGGAACAGTGGGAGAAGAACTACTACATTAGTTCTATTGCTGGTGCAAACAATGGAAGCTCCTTAGTTGTCATGTCAAAAGGTATCTACACTTTTCCTGCTTTCATTAAACCTTTTATATACTTTCTTCATGAAGGTATTTTACTACTAGTCTCTGAATTTGTGGCTTATTCTATGTTTGGTTTCAATGTATTGTGAAGGTACGCAGTATACACAGCAGTCCTACAAAGTAAGCGATTCATTCCCGTTCAAGTGGATAAACAAGAAATGGAGAGAAGGCTTCCATGTGACCTCAATGGCCACAGCCGGAAGCCGGTGGGGTGTTGTTATGTCCCGTAATTCTGGCTACAGTGAACAGGTTAGACTTCACTGACTTCAATGGTTCTTCATTTCATCCTCCTCTTCCTTCAGTTTTTGTGTTGATTTATGATCGAGTAAATCACAATTGTCGGTCTACAGGTTGTTGAATTGGATTTTCTGTATCCGAGTGAAGGCATCCATAGGCGTTGGGATGGTGGTTTCAGAATCACATCAACAGCAGCAACAACCGATCAAGCTGCTCTCATCCTAAGCATCCCACGCCGTAGATTGGTCGATGAGACACAAGAGACATTGCGTACCTCTCAATTCCCCAGCACACATGTTAAGGTGAGATATAGTAACTCAAAAGTATTACTAATCTTTACATCTCTCGTGTATAGCTCAAAAAAATTTACGTATCTGATACCTAATATATTGTGCATTGTTTTACTTCCGTTTGTGCAGGAAAAGTGGGGAAAGAATCTCTACCTCGCATCATTAAGCTATGGCCGAACTGTATCTTGAGATTTAGTAAAAATGTTGAAGGACGAGAGATAGATGTTTCTAAGTCTCTGCTCCTATTCCATATCCAACCCTTTGGCCTCTCAGGCTCTGTTGTGCGTTTTTTTTCAGTTGAATTGTGAAGCAAAGAAGTGGTGATTGTGTTGTTTCTTCTCGACTTCGATTGTGAAGGAGATTGAGGCATAATCACCAGTTTAGCTACACATTTCCCTCTAAATTGCTATCTAATTTTTATATCAAGAAAAGATATTTTTGTCATATATTAACCTCAGTTGTCCAATTCAAAACAAAATAGGCTTCTGTGATGTTAGATGATTTTGAAGGTAACCTTTTCTATAAAGCAGTCTGGATAATGGAATTTAAAATGTATGTGTCATCACAGAGACCGTAGCTGAAAACTTAACTCGAGCAAGTCATGGTCGTCGAAGAAGCATTTAGTACGATCCCATACAGATCTAAGGATACCTACTTGCAAATTTTAAAGCTAAACGCAGCCTACTCTGTTCTTGCATAAATCACAACAGCAGAGCTGCCAATTTGCAAGAACAGAAACATAACAAATGAAAGAAAAGATACAGAAATTTTTGCAATATGAGTCTACTACAACAGAAGAAGGGACTTGAGCAGCACAAGGAAGCCAAATATGGCAAACAAAAAGAAGGATGAGAGACAGAAGTGAATTATGATAGGTATCGTGAAATAATGAACTATTCAAGTAGCACAGAACTTGGAACATAAGAGCACGCAATTGGTTCAAGATAAGTGTTTGGAGATTCTCCAAGATCCAATTCCACTTCTTTCAAGGAGGATCCATCCTCTCCAATAATGTAAGCTGCATTGCTGGTGCTCATCCTGTCTTTGCTTTTATCGAAAACCACAGCGACTTTCTTCTCCTCATCAATGAAGAAACTACAACCAGTATGCGTAAACATAAACTCATGGCCGTTGAGTGCTCTCATATGCGAAAACATAAACTCATGGCCGATGAGTGCTCTCATATCCGCTGATAAGAAGAACTTGCTGCCCCACGACACGGTGTTGGGCTCAATCTTAGTTGTAACCCAGATCTCCATCTGTAATGTATCCACACGCTGAAATAACAGGACAAGCTGCTCATCTCTAACAATAGATAGATTGGGATTATCTTCATACCACCACTCAAAGGCAGAGGCAAACGCGGGCCAAATGCCTCTCTTATGAAATCAAAACAGAGTAAGAAATCACGGTCTCCTCCTTGGCTAGGGGTTTCTAGATTCCAGCAAACCAATATGTATTCCCCTTGAGAGAGACACCACGGTTAGAAACTATGTTCCAGTCTCGAGTGAAATTAAGAACCCTCCATGACGAATCAAAAGAGTTCAAGTCGTAGATTCTGAACTCAGCTAATGGGGGTGTGACATAATTAAACATAACAACACTCAAGATTTTGTAGGATTTGGTAATGCTGTTGTATCCGAGAGCATACGAATATAAGTTTCTGAAGGAATTATCTGCGGCAAGGATCCACCGGGGTTTCCCACAATAGGGGTTAAAAACCAAGACCCTAGGGTCGTATTTCAGGACGCATAACAATAAACCGTCGCAGTGAGAGACATGACGTACATAGATTTGATCAGAACCTGCGGGAGAAGTAAGTGTACCTTGACGTTTCATGCATAATAATTCACCCTCCTCGTTATTGTTGTGAAGATTTACGCTCATCAAATAAACCTTAAAATCTATCACCATGGCCATCATAAACTCTCTTTTCTTTGTTGCTAGTTTGGCTTGAACACCGAGGTGTTTCTTTTTAAAGCTCCTACTTCTGGACAATGTGTTCCACTTTTTGCAAGTAGACCGGACTCTTCTCATAGATGTCACCGGAACCTTAGAGAGCACATCCTCCGCCAAATCCCTTGGAAGATCCGACAAATCTTTTGGGAGATTGGACATTGATGAGGATCGATGTAACCTGCCTTGAGATGCACACAATTCATGGGCTGCAACTTCAATTTGTATTCGGATAACCCTAAAATATAACTATTCGGTTTGGTTTTCCGGTTTTTGAAAAATCTAACCGATATAACCGTACTATTATTTGTTATATATAAACTTCAGTTGTCCAATTCAAAACAAAAACAGGATGTAGTATTGGTCACTGTTCTCTCCATACACGACCTGAAACCTTCAACTTCAGTTCTTTGTTACTGTTGTTGTCTGACGAAAATAACAAAGCTAATTTGCGAGTGATGATTAAGCCATCTTGACTATCACGAACCGTCTTGTGACTGTCACGAATGCTTCTCGGCACGCCTTGCCACGTCAGCTTTCTGCCATTACCTCCGACCTCCAAACTATAGCTGAAGCACATTGCTTCTTCTTCATCTCCCATAAACTGTACGAAGGCTATGTACATTGGTGTTTTCCTCAGGTGGAATGCTTCAAAGTATAAGCAGAATTGTCGACCAAAGCAATCCAGAAGCTGCATCGTTTTGTGTGTGTGGGTTAAAAATTTACAAAGTTTCAGAAGCAGAGCAATAGAGAGAACTATAACTTACGGTCAACATCCTAGTAGCATGATGAAGATGTTTAGGATTATGATGAACATATCTGTGACTAAAACTACGCCCATCATGCATTTCAACATTGTGATCATTCCTTAGATGCAAAAGCAGCCATGGAATATCTCCTGTGCCATCACACTTAGATCCAGAGTGTGGACAATTGTACGGTTTCTTTTTAGTGTTCTCATTGTTGAGCTCTTGGGTGTGCTCGTTGGGGCACTGTAATAAGATTTCTGTTACCTATCCTGTTCTTATTGTATTAGAATCAATATCATATGATGATATACATACCTGGTAGTGGTAGATTGCAGAGGACATCTGGTTTGTACAAACCGGTAAATCGAGCAACTCATGAACCCGAGATTGAATCTGAAGGTCAGTGATTCGAGGTTCCACTTCGCCGGAAATCATGAAATGACAAGGCAATTGATGAAGTGAAAGAGGAGGAGAAAGGTTTTTTGTATGTGTACAATATGTATAATTGTATATAGTATACAATCACCATACAGATACGTTTGTTTACGTTGTTTCAAGTTTCAACGTCCAATTATTGGAGGCAACGTGGAGTAGATAGATGGTTAATGTAATAGTTGGATCCGGAGATTGCGTACGTCAAAGAGCTTAATTGTAGGGGAGAAAATAATACAAACAAAAACCATATATGACTTGAAATCGAAATTACACATTAGTCAAGGTTATTGGTTACACGACACTCATGAGTTGGAGTTGTCATAGCAAGTATCCAATTGGATCTTGCAAGTTGTAACCATCTTTTTCAAGATACCAAGTGGACAAATGAGTCTTAACCAAATCAAATCATTGTATTCCAGTATAACTTATTAAGACCTAAAGGCTGCTGATTGATCTCTTAATGAGTCATGTGGTTCAGCAGCTAAACACATTGCATAGGAAAAGAAAAAATCCAAAGATGAAAGATCTTGCCTGCAACATTACATTGATTACTCAAAACCGCAAGAATCTAAGCAGAGAGTTAGAGTTAACCGAATCAAAATACAGGACTTATGGATCTGAAAAAGCTTAAAAGAACGATACAACCCGAGCTTTCGTTTATGCCTCTATCCTCCTGGAAACTTGTTGTACGCTGAGAAAAGAAATCTGTCATAAAGGCATCGAAAGACCTGCAATTTCAGAGAAAGGGTTCATGTCAATGTATTGAACAACAATAAAAGGAAACTTAGAAGTAATGTGTGATTCATTGGCTCAGATCCATACACACACATGAAAGGGTTCAACTTCACTCAGATTCACAAATAACAATGCTATAAGATGATCTTAAGTTGTCCTTATCTGAGGACTTAACCGTTGGTTTCAATTCCAATCACAACGCATCATAACAGTTATCCAATATAAACAGTGTAGATCAGATTCAGATGCAACACATAGAAACAACGGAATGTATTGTGCAATGATACACATAGGTAAAGTAAAACCCACATGGCAATTCCAATGCTTTGAATCTTAGGCCAGTAGAAAGATGATATCAATCAAAACAAAAAACTAACCTTGAGGAACAAACCCCAGATTTTGGATTCAATGGACAAACTTGAGACCAGCCTGGACGATGCTATAGCACTGTGTAGAGGTATCATCGAACTCAACTCCACTGGTAATCTGAAAAGAGAAAACAACAAAAAACCATCAAAATTGCAATTTTTCTTGGAAAGATTTTGACTTTATTGATTCAGATTTCAAATTTATCCCTCAAATTCCAAAAACCCATTGATAGTGAACCAAAAAAGGAAGACTTTTTCTTTCTTTCTCTATCGATAGTGAAGTGATACACAGACCTTGAAGATCGACTGAGACGACAAGTAGCTGAGGAAGGTGAAGCAGATTTGATTGGAGAGGGGAGTGATGAAACATTAGCATTCTTGTTGCTGAGGTTTTGGCAAAGAGGCTTTAACCGAGACGAGAATCTTCCTAACACTCTTGAACACGCCATTGCCAGTAAAACGAGGAAGAAGCAAAATCAGTTTTGTGATCGGAGGAGGAGGAGAGATTTAGGGCTTAAGGGTTCTTCTTTGTAAGTTATGAGCTAAATCCCGGGTCGGGTTACGGGTCGGGTTTACGAGTCGGGTAAGATAAAATTAAATAAAACAAGAATTTTTTTTTGATAAGGAGAGACCGGAATCGAATTTAGGGTTCGAAGACGACAACATCACTCGGTTACTTATTTTTCGCAACTTCGTTTTGAGTGATTCGAAATTGTGACAAAATCGGCAGTTTCGAGCTCTGAATTCGTAACCCTTGATGTAAAAACTCAAACTTTCTCCCCCCCCTCTCTCTGGTTCTGTTCTGTTCTGTTTCGATCAAATACAAAGTTCTTATATTTTTGTAGTACTGATTCTCTGTCTTTTTTGTGAAGTTGAGGAATCAGTTTCGAAAAGCAAAGAAAGATCTAAAGAGTATTAAGAGCTACAGAGATGGGAAGCAGAGGTAGTAATCGTGTGGGAGATAGATGGAATGAGATGGGTTGCGATGAGAAATCGAGCGTGATTCAGGAAGAGATCAAAAGGGTTAGTAAGCTCCCTTCCAGTAGTGTTTATGCAGTTCATCGTCTCAAGGTTCTCAACAAAATCAACGAGCTTTTATCTATTCAAGTAAGTCTATCATCCATCATCATCTTCACATAACTACCACCAAACCTTTGAAACTCTGCTTTAGACTTAATTTATGTTTCTCTGTTGTGTGACAGAGAACGTTATCTCAAGAGAGGGAGTTAGAGTTGCTCTTCACACAGCTCTCTCTGTAAAATATCCAAGATTTTGATGTACAAGGTTGTGCTGCTGTGCCTCCGTTTCATATTTCTTTTAAGAAAATGTGGTATGTTAGATTGGATTATACGTCTATCTATTTTACTTATGTAATTTTAACATTTTACTAAAGATTGCTGGTTGATCAATGATACGGTGTTCCTTGGTTCTAAGTTTATGTTTTACTTTAGTTCCTTAAGGACATGTCTATATGTGTGGCACTTTTGTAATTAACCATTTTATCAGATTTAGTCTTTAGATGAAAACGATTCGGTTGGTTAACCTTAACAATCGACTTCTTTGTGACTGGAGTCCCATATCATAATGTTGTTTTTACCAAGGCAGCACATAAAAAGCAAGTTTGAAGTAAATAAGTAATCAAGTCTATGTACTGTACTTTTGGCCTAGAGGGTTCAGGTACTGAACTATAGCAAACGTTTCTGCAGTGGTGTGTATGGCAACTCAAAGAGTTTACTGTATCAGTAGGTAATTAATTTGTATAGCAAATTTACATTTGTTTCTTCCCAACCTAACGGAAAAAAAAGCAATTAAAATTCTGAGTTACAAAAGGCAGTCTCTATATGAAACTATGCCCATTATTAGAGACAGAGAGAGAGAGATACATGGCCAGGAGTAAAGAAGAACAAAGCTCCCATGTTCTCATAAGATATATCTGCATTCTGAACGCTCTTGGATGAAAACGTAGATCTGTCTTGAGAAACCTAAGTATTTAGTTCTAAGCCTCAATCATGTTGTTAAGTTAGCAATTTCTTGTTAAGCTTTGTTTGAATATGCCTGTTCTCTGTGATTGATTTGTTTGAATATTTTGCTTTCTATCTGTTTAATGGGTCTCAAAATGTTGGATCGATGTATGTTAATTATGACAAAATGAATATAGTCTCACTACAATTCTCTCTAAGCAAACGTACGTCTTCATTTGTCCACTCTTTGCTTTTGTTTCGTTTGTGTGCTACAAACATAATGTGTTGCTTTTTTTTAATTTGTATGACACTCACTCACTACTTTCTTCTTTGGCCAAGTGCTCAAGTAATTTTCTTGGATACTTTGCTTGCGTCTCATATATTTTCGTACTTGATGCTCTTTAATTTGTTCAAAGAGGAAAAGCTCGTCTGAGTTCACATTCTTTCAAGTTTAGAGCAATTTTTCCTGTCAAAATTACTTCATAAGTAATGGTATCATATCATTATCCGTTAGTCCGTAAAAACTCCACTGATCGGTTTATGTTAACTTCTCCTTCTTTTTTTTTGCCATATATATAACAAGTGACATGAACAATTGAAAAGAGGATGAAACATACAAAACCCGACTCCTTTACTAGATGATAAATAGCAAAACACAGGTTAATAATTGTTCAAAAGAACATGATGAATGCCAATTAAATGAAACAAAGGAAGATTAGTGATTATCATTATTTGAGTTTGTGATATAAAATACATACTATAAGATATGATTAGCCCAATGGCTAGCTTTATATCAAACCTTATCACGTAAATTTTTCGGTTGTCTAGCTAAGATGGAGACGCACCAAAAAAGGCCTACTTTTTTTTTTTTTTTTTTTTATAAACAGAAAATGATTCAGAATAGTAAACATATGTAACGACATTTAATTCCTTAACAAAAAAAAGTAACATATGTTTCCATTAAATAGCAAGTTGTGACTCAAAAAGTTCAAATTCACATGAGTTGGATGGTTGTTCAACTTCTTTGTTCCTGCTAAGCTATTTCCACGTCATTTCACTTATGAAGAGAAGTGAAGCTCTTCAGGATATATGATGTTCTCTGTTTGTCAGATAGTCTCTTAGTCATTGCTATCATGGTGGCAGCGAGATTGGACAATGTGAGTGCCGTCGAAGAAATCTGCCACATCCATGCTCGAATAAACAAAGGCATCACTGTTCTGCTCACCAACGACACCACCGTTCCTGTCAACAGCACCGTCATTTCATTCCAACTCATTACTGCTGCTGATTTCGTAGGCCACGAAAAAAGACCGTAGTTTGAACCTTACATGCTACTAGTATGCAAAACAAACCTTAAGCAAGAAAAAACAAAATAGATTACTTACATATCTAAAGTTTTGGTATTCAATTGACTTTTTCATCTAAAAACATTTCGATTAAAAAAAAAACCTTAATGTACAAAATAAGCTCTAGAAAAATAGGATTAGGTAAAAATGCGCAAAGAGGTTATTAGAAATGATTAGGGACTACTCATTTTATTTTTCCTTCAAATGACTAGAATCGTGCATAATGGTATAAATAATTATATTTTCCAAATAAAATGAAATTAATTTATTATTTCTTATGATTTTTTTTTTGATAACGGTTAATTATATTACCAAAAGGAACTTGAGGTTTACAAAAGTTAGAATCCGTAGTTGCAACCCAAAAAAAAAAAAGGGGTAAAAAGCTGCAGGAACAAAGAGAAGCTACATCCGAATAGGAAAAGTAAGGATCATCTAGAGTAGATATAGATACATTAATAATGGGGAAGCCATTTAATTAGAAGACCTTTCCCCTGCTTGGAATATTGATGAGCGAGGAGGATGTCTCTAATTGATCTGTCTAGTACACGAAAGAGAGCTTCCGGAGGGGAGTGTGTACCGCGGTGGTAGCGAAAGTTGCGTTCTTGCCAGATATGGTAGACTGTTGCCTGGGAGGCTAGCTTATTTAGGGTAGATGGGAGTGACTGGGAGCGTCCTATAAGCCAGCTGATTAGTGTCTCCCATGATAAGAAGGTGAGGTCAGGGAGTCGGAGTCTTGCCAGGACCAAACCCCACAGATTTCGAGCATAACTGCAGTGGAGGAACAAATGCTCTCTGCTCTCAGAACCTTCGGAACAAAGAAGGCAGTCAGTGTCAGAGACTATTCCCCAGTTGAACAAGCGTGTCTTCAGAGGGAGTCTGTTGAGATTTGTGACCCATAACATGAAAGAATGTTTTGGGATTCCTTTCTTGAACCAGACAGCCTTGTGCCAACTTTTGACCTCCGCCCTTGGTCTTATCTCATCCCAGGTGAGTTTTGTGCTGAAGAAGTCCTTATGTTGCCTTCTGGACCCCAAGCGTACGAGTATTGCTCCATTGATGATGAGGGAGGAATCACGTTGATCAAAGCTTCTCTTATGGACCGAAGATGTGGATTTCTGGTCCTGAGGGAAGGAAGTCGCCAACCAAAAGGACCAGTACCTTGAGCAACCGTTGCTTCCTTAGGAATGCCCATGAGTTTATGTCCCTCATTGCCTACCACGTCAATCAGAGGACCTAAGCTGCTCCAGCTATCAAACCAGTAGCTCGCTGACGCACCATTTCGTAGATGACATCCCATAAGAACTTTTATCGAAGGTTTTACGGCCAACAGTGATTTCCACATCCAAGAACCACCCTGACCCGCCTCGACAATCCAGTAGCTTTGATTTTTGAGCATGTGTTCCTTCATCCAGGCCACCCAGAGGGATCCACTGTTAGTGAAGAGCATCCAAACCAGTTTCATATTCAGAGTTTTATTCCAAATACTGAAGTTCCGAAGACTGAGTCCACCCTCTTGCTTAGGGAGACAAACATCCTTCCAAGAAACTTTTGCGGTGGCTTTCTTGCCTATATCCCCTGCCCAGAGAAACGCATTGCAAAGGGATTCAATGGTTCTGAGGCAACCTTTCGGTAGGGCAAAAGCTGAAGACCAAAAGTTTACTGAACTATAGATTACAGCCGAGATGAGTTGAAGTCGTCCCGCAAAAGAGAGAACCTTTGTGGTTCAAGAAGAGAATCTAGCTTTGATGTTGTCTACCAGTGGTGAGTAGTCCGTTTTTTCAATTTGCGGTGAAGCAGGGGGAGTCCAAGATAACGAACTGGGAAGGATCCAAATTGAAACCCTTACAGGGATAACTGATTGGTAGCTTCTTCAGAGACTCCAGCAACGAACAGGGTGGATTTGTCGATATTCATGCTCAAACCTGACAGGATCTTGAAACTCTCCAAGACGGAAACAATCTCTCGCAGGGAGTCTGGCTCTCCATCAAAAAATATCATAAGGTCATCTGCAAAAGCAAGGTGGGAGATGATGGGGTTCCTACCAAGAGGATGATAACCAATGTGACATGTCTCGAATCTGCGGGTAAGCATGTTAGAGAGAGCTTCCATGACTATCACGAAGAGAGCAAGGGAGAGAGGGTCTCCCTGCCTCATCCCTTTTCCCCCTCTAAAAAATCCACAAAGCTCGCCATTGATATATTTATCAAGAAGGAGGTGGTGGTGATACACTGCTTTACCCATTTGATGAATTTGGGAGGGAAATGGGCAGTGTCTAAACTCCTTAGCACAAAGTCCCATTTGACACAGTCGAAAGCCTTCCTGAGATCAACTTTTAAGAGTCCTCTAGGGGAGACATTGTTTCTTCCAAAACCTTGAACCATCTCCGAAGCAAGAAGGACATTCTCCACCAAGAGACGCCCTTTGACAAATGCCGATTGGGTATTCGAAATCATCAGAGGAAGAATATTCTCCAGCCTCCTAGAGATGATTTTAGAGATAACCTTGTAAATGACATTACAACAGGAAATGGGCCTGAAGTTAGTGATCATATCCGCTCCTATCACCTTAGGAATCAGAGATAAGGCCGTTGCATTGATTTGCTTGAGAAGGTTTCCTGTGCGAAAGAATTCCCTGACCGCAACAGTAACATCATGACCAATAATATCCCAAGAAGCTCTGAAGAACTCTCCAGTGTATCCATCCGGTCATGGAGTTTTATTGGCTGGCATTAGAGAATATTTCCTTTTTAATTACCTCATCTGAAACATCAGTCTCCAAAGCTACGAACTGATGAGTATTGAGCCTGAAGGGAGTGAATTCTGCTAGCTGCTCCAACTCTGAAAGTGTGAGAGACGAGGAGGGTCCACCTATCAGATCCTCGTAGAAAGACACGCAATGGCTCGATGAAAAAAGGAGGTATTGAGATCTCCACATTCGAACCATTTGATTCTAGCTCGTTGGTAGATGTAACGTTCCTCTGCAGTAGCTAGAGTCATCCATTCTTGATAAGCCTTTTTCTCCTGGACCGCAGCAGCAGGAGAGGGATTGTTTAAAAGCAATGCTTGACAGAGAAGAAGGTCTTCCTGAGCTTCTCTAGTCCGAATCTCCAGGTTTGAGAATTTTTCATGGTTAAGGTCTCTGATTACCCCCTTGAGAGCATGAAGCTTCTTTACTAAGGTGAACTGAGCCATACCATGAAAGTTAGAGTGGTGCCATAAATCTAGCAGTCTCGGAATAAACTCCTCGTGATGTAGCAGGAAGTGCGAGATCATGAAGTGTCTTCTCCCCCTTTGACTCTGTCCTAGGTCAATGATCGAAGGGCAATGGTCTGAGAAATCCGGTTCGGGGAATTGAGAGAAGGATAAGGGGTATCTGATTAACCACTCATCGTTAGTTAGAACTCTGTCCAGCTTCTTAGCGATTGGGTTAAGGTTCTGCTTGTTCCACCAGGTGAAAAGATTCCCTCTAATGGAAAGATCCTGCAGAGATGCGTGAGTGAGTCAGTTTTAGTTGAATGATATTGATGTGAGTGAGTTTTAGTTTTCAAGATATACTAAAATTCATAACTAGACAAAGGAGTGAAATTAGTTACAGTTTTTTGGATGCTGGAATATGTTATGTGGGTTTAGACAAAGTAATTAGCACTAATTTTAGTTATAGACTAATCGAATGTTATGCATGCAGCTAACGACAGAACGAATCCTTAATAAGCCATAATCAAGGACTCTGGTAATCTGGTTTGGTTCGACTCAAGGAATGAATACAAACAAAGACACTAAATGATCTCTTATTAAACTCATCTCTCTACTTCCACATGAACTCCTTCATTAATCACATTTAACAACTAGTACGATTCATTTAAGTTAATAGCCAAGTTATATATAACAAGTGACATACTGACATGAACAATTGAAAAGAGGCTGATCAGACATACAAACCGTGACTTCTTTACTATTTGATAACCAAAACACAAGTTACTAATTGTTGAAAAGAACATGAAAGCCAATGAAATGAAACAAAAGAAAGATGATGCAAGAGGAAACAATTAAACTAACTAGTGTTTATTTGTCTACCGCTGCATCACCCTCGGAGTTAAATGGCAGAGGCAACGACACCGTCCAAATCTCGCTGTTGTGAAATCAAAACATGAGTAAAATAAGCCAAGTTAGGAGCCGATTTTGATTATAGCACGAGTGACATGAAAAAATCATAAAGAGGCTAAAACATTCAAAAGCCATAGTTATTTTGTTAGACGATAAGTAGCAAAACACAAACTAATAATTAATTGTCAAAAGAAGATGATGATGAAAGAAACAAATTACCCATGGAAGTAACTAAAGATGAATTTCTTTATCTTTGCCCGGATGGTTGATTTGGAATTGCACTAAGCTTGGAACATAAGAAGAGCACACAGGTGCGACAGCTACAGGTTCGCCATAAGGTTTATTAAAATACCGAGTTTCTCTGAGATTCACAGATTTGTAGTAGCCATCTTGTCCAGTGATATAAGCTGTTTGGTGTCCCCCTTTATTTTCGTGATCTAGATCAAAAACCACAGCAACATTCTCCTCCTCGTCAATGAAAAAACTCCCACCATATAGGTCAAGAGAAAGATTATCAAGGCACTGTAACTTGCTCCACGACACCTCATAGGGATCAATCTTGTTCGTAATCCAAATCTCCCAGTCATAATATAAAACAGCGAGCTTCTCTTCTCTAACACAAGATAGAGACATAGGGTAATAATCACAAGAATAAGGCAGAAGCAGAGGCGGTCCAAATCTCTCTGTTGTAAAATCAAAAGAGACTAAGATATCCCAGGCAAATCTGCTTTCACCCAAAAAATAAGCATGTCCCTTCAAAGAAACGCTGCCTTGATAAAAGGGTATCTTACACTCCCAGTCGGGAGTGACATCAAAAACACTCCATGAACTAGAGCTAAGATCATAGATGTCGTAACCAACAACCGTTTCCTGCTCACCGAAAACTCTCAAGATTTTGTGGTTACGGTTGTTGTCATAACCGATAGCATACCTGTCAAAGACGTCGAAATTTTTTCTGGGATGGATCCACATGGTTTGATCCAAATAAGGATTCCATACCAAGAGCCTCGACCTGTCCTTGAGTACGCACAGCAATAAGCCGTCACAGTGAAGGATTTCAGTTACCTTTATCTGATCGAATACACTTACCAAATTAATTTCGGTTGAGTTTGGTTAGAGTTCTACCAATACCGAATAAACCAAACCAAACGCTCTTGGATGAAAACGTAGATCTGTCTTGAGAAACCTAAGTATTAATTTAGTTCTAAGCCTCAATCATGTTTGTTTGAATATGCTTGTTCTCTGTGATTGATTTGTTTGAATATTTTTCTTTCTATCTGTTCAATGGGTCTCAAAATGTTGGATCGATGTACGTTAATTATGACAAAATGAATATAGCATCTCACTACAATTCTCTCTAAGCAAACGTACGTCTTCATTTGTCCACTCTTTGCTTTTGTTTCGTTTGTGTGCTACAAACATAATGTGTTGCTTTTTTTTATTTGTATGACACTCACTCACTGCTTTCTTCTTTGGCCAAGTGCTCAAGTAATTTTCTTGGATACTTTGCTTGCGTCTCATATATTTTCGTACTTGATGCTCTTTAATTTGTTCAAAGAGGAAAAGCTCGTCTGAGTTCACATTCTTTCAAGTTTAGAGCATTTTTTCCTGTCAAAATTACTTCATAAGTAATGGTATCATATCGTTATCCGTTAGTCCGTCAAAACTCCACTGATCAGTTTATGTTAACTTCTCCTTTTTTTTTTTGCCATATATATAACAACTAACAAGTGACATGAACAATTGAAAAGAGGATGAAACATACAAAACCCGACTCCTTTACTAGATGATAAATAGCAAAACACAGGTTAATAAATGTTCAAAAGAACATGATGAAAAGCCAATGGAATGAAACAAAAGAAGATGATGCAATAAGAAACAAATAAAACTTTTGTGTACTTATCTTTAACGATGATGTAAGCTTTTGCGTACATGGTTGCCCCGGTCTCGGTTTTCGATCGAAATCTACGGCGACTTCCTTCTGCTTGTCATTTGTTAATGAGGATGCTCCCAGCTCTAAAAAGTCATCCGGAAAACTAACGAGCATCGAATTTGCCCATTATACCCATGTCTCATTTGTCCACTCTTTGTTTTTGTTTCTTTTGTGTGCTATAAACATAATGTGTTGCTTTAGTTTATGTCAGTGTGCTTTCTTCTTTGGCCTTCAAGTGCTTAATTAATGTCAATGTATTTTTCATGACTTGACGAACAAGTTTCTCTTTCTAAAATCCCAACGGGAAAGCTCTTGGACAATAGAAATCTTTGGGAATCTTAACAAACTAATCTGTCTCTTTTATTTTGTTAGTTAATTGTGATTTTGAAGAATCTTTTGAGTAGCGGATAATCTAAAGACCATCAAGTCAAAAACCCTTATTAGTTCATCCTCCCTAGATCTCCGAAACCCCAAAAAGGAAGAAGAAAATGAGAAACATAATGGAGAAGATGATAAGTAAGTAGAGCTGTCAAAATGGGCTGTCCACGTCCATTTTGACCCGTCCAACATTGTCTAATTTGATTTTGGACCAATAGCTGTCCGTGTCCATTAACGTCCGGTCCATTAACGACCATGCCCACTTATACCCATATTTTTATGGGTTGTCCATGGGTGTCCATTGGACAACATATAACAAATTTTGTAAAATGAGAAAAAATGATGTAATTAGCTTAAAACATAAACATAAATGATCCTTTTGTGCTGCCAATCACATAAAACATAAAAGATGAATCCAAAAGCAATAAAGCATAAACATAAATGTACCAAATCTAAAATGTTTCAAACACAATGATCAACATCCAGAATGTTTCATCTAGAATGATCAACATCCAAACACAATGATCAACATCCAAAAGCAATAAAGCAAACATGAACATCTAGAATGTTTCAAACACAATGACACACATATTTCAAACTCCTTCTCCTTCTCCTTCTTTGCCTTCTTCGAATGAATCGAAAGAGAAGAAGAGAAGGAAGGAAGAAACCTAAATCTCAAATGGGTCTCTCGCAAAATCGAAAGAGAAGAAGAGAAGCAGATGGGTCTCTCAAAGACTACAAAGTTCTTAGTTTCGTACCTGAATTCGACGGAGATAGAAGGGAAGAAGATGGCATCGTCGGAGAAATCGCCAGAGAATATCGCCGATAAAGTTAGAAGAAAATGATAAATGTGTTTTACGATTTCCCCCAAATCAATTTTGATCTAGAATTGTCTGACCAATGGGCCGCCCAATGTCCAGGTTGTCCACGCCCGTTTTGTCCGTGGGCTTTGTTGTCCACGCCCACTTAAGGCCGTTTCAATTATGGGCTTGTCCATGACCGGTCCATAATGTATTGGACATGGTCCGCCCATGGAAAGCCCGCCCATTTTGACAGCTCTATAAGTAAGAGAGATGTGATTGTATGCAGAGGAATATGGTATGTTGTGACTCTACTCTCGCTATTTGGCCTCTACATATCCCTAAATCTTTTCTGGCCACCTGGAGACTCGTCATCGTTGTCTCGGTTCCTCAGGGACGGTGCGGTCAGTGTCACAACGTGACGCTACTCAGATATCTCTTCTTCACCGATCCTCCCTCCACTTGGTACAAGGAGTTTACTACACCTAGAGAGAGGATTCCTCAGGTTGTCATCTCGGAGCTGTCCATGTACCTACTCTTCTCATCGCCGATAAATTATGCCCTGTTGACGAAGAATAAGCCGTTTTCCTTGTACGTGTCGTTATTCATCGTATCGTTGTTCACCAGAGGAATAGGGCTTATTCAGCTATCGGATAAGTTTAGGATGGAGATGATACATGCTTTGCTCACGCTCTTCTTTGGTTGGCATCTTGGGAACTATAGACGTCTATAACGGATTGGCGTTTGTGCTTTCCGGATTTTACACTACTTTTTCCGTTTGGATCCTTTGCTATAATTTCCCCTAGGAGGACTAGGACTTGGATACTTGATGCTCTTTAATTTGTTCAAAGAGGAAATCGTTCCTGTCAAATTACTATCTAAATAAATGGTATTGTTTGGTCCACAAAACCTCCACTGATGATCAGTTATGACATAATTACACTTATGTATTACCCTTAATTATTCTGGAATCTGGACTAATCGGATGCTAGCTAGATGCATGCGGGTAAGGAAAGAATGAATCCTTAATTAATTAGCCATAACCAAAAGAGCCCTGGTTTCTGGTTTCGACTCAAGGAATGTATACAAACAAAGACACTAAATGATTCTTCTTAGCACCTCTCATCTCTCTACTTCCACATGAACTCATTCATAAATCACATTTAACAACTAGTACGAGTCATTTAAGTTAATAGCCGCCAGGTTATATATATACTAGAAAATTACCCACGTGATGCGGGTTATAAAATCAAATATTTTGTATGTAAAATAAAATTTCATTAAATTATATATGAAATGTTCATGATATTATTTATATATGCCTTGAAAATAATTTAAATACATATATTTATAAGTTTATAATTATGAAGTGTGTTAAAAGAAGGACAATTTTCACATATTGCATAAAAATAAGTTTTGGTTTTAAATTTAGCAAATCATTTCTAAATTCTAAAAATACTAAAATAGCATATTGCTTTTAATCTTCTACTCTAAATACTAAATCATATCTCTTAAAAATTATACCCTAAATATAAAATATAAAATTCAAACTTAAAAAATATAGATAACCATTGGAAATGGTGTAAGCTTTTTACGGCATAATGACAGATGGAGTAAGGGTTACCGGAAAATAGACTTGAGGTATGATTGACAACTCAAACAATACCAATGCGATATAAAAGTAGTTTTGCTTTTGTACAGGTTAATCTACTATAATTTATACCACTTTTAATGATTGACATATGTCTATGACGAAAGTATTGAGGTTACAATTAAATATTTTACAATAGGTATATAATGTTTTTCCGTGTAATGCAAAAGGATGTTGTAAAGTTTGGGAAGTGATTCGAAAGAGGTAATAAAGAAATACGTGATCTTTTGATCATGTATATATGCATTACACGGTAAAATTAGGCTCAATCTTTTTATCAATATGCAAAGTAAATTTTTTTTTTGTAATAGGGATAAAGAACTTTTAAAAATGAAAAACAAAGCAAATTTACAAAACATAAACTTAAAAATATATTGTAGTTGTAGATCAGAGGACTTAAGAGGAGAAATGTAAGGGACTTACAACTATAATATTATGAGTGAATGTTCAAAGCCAAAGAGATTGTGCTTTAGGACTCAAGCATTAGGCTCATCTTCATCACTTAAGACTTCCATTTATAGTTTTAAAGTTAAAAAAATCACATTACAAAACAATGCAAAAACTTTAAATCATGACTATCATAAAACATAATCCTTGAAAGAGGCTAATAAATATTGACAAGACTCTGATACCAAAAAAAAAAACATTGACATGGCTTTGTAAACGATTTCTTCAAATAGTCCGAGAGAAATTAATATGTTAATCATCATACTGCAAGACATCATGTTTTTTTAAAAAAACTTCATAAGAAAAAATATTTTTAAAAAATACCATGGGATATGATGGGAAAAGAAAGACATATAGTGAGTGATTGTTTTCTTCATTATTAGTCATGTGATCATTGGATCTTACATAATACACTAAACATTGTTTGAACTTTGTAAGGAATTCCATTGACACATTATTCTGAGTAATCACATTCATGGTAATAAATACAGTTATAAAGCATATTAATTGTAATTAATTTGGTCATATGCATTATTGCAACATGAACAGTTTGAACAAAAGAAAACGTCCACCCATAATGTCATAAATGTAATTGATTGAGAAAATTAATGTAATCTAAAGAAACTGAACAAATTAAATGTCCCAAATTAAGAAAATTTGTGTAGACAATTTAGTTTTAGATTAGCAATAATGTGTCTTTTTATTTCATTAAAATTGAAAAAATGACACATGTTTAAAAAAATAGAGGGGTGCCAATTGCCAAATGACAATTTCTCTCAACTCTACTTTATTATAGTTTAATATATAGTAAATATTGACATGTGAAACCGATAAAAATAGTTAAGTAATAAAGTTTCAGTTGCGATAAAAAAATAAGTGACAAATTTATATATCGTAAAAACAAAATAGAATAAATATATTTTTGTAAAAACTATAGAGATTTTTGCTATGAAATAATACTAAATTAAAAAACCAAAAATAATTAAAGATTTGGTAGATGAAGAGTAAAGAAATTTAAAGGAACATTAGTGAGGAATTTACAAATCGTATAAATTAAATTAGACGAAATATATTCTTGTAAAACGATTTTTTTTTACCAAAGTAAACTATATAGATTCTTGCTATGAAATAATATTAATTAATACAAACCAAAAATAATTAAAGATTTGGTAGAGGAAGATAAATCTGAGTACTTATATAATAAAAGTAAACTATAGAGATTTTGTAAAATAGATTAGATTTTCTTTAACAAAAGTAAACTATAGAGATTTTTGCTATAAAATAATACTAAATTAAAAAGCCAAAAATAATTAAATATTTGGTAGACGAAGAGTAAAAAAATTTAAAAGAACATTAGTGAGGAATTTGCAAATCGTATAAATTAAATTAGACAAAATATATTCTTGTAAAACGATTTTTTTTTGTTTTTACCAAAGTAAAATATATAGATTCTTGTTATGAAATAATATTAATTAATACCAACCAAAAATAATTAAAGATTTGATAGAGGAAGATAAATATGAGTACTTATATAATAAATAATGTGATTTTTAACCAATTAGGTCATCAAAGAGGAATAAAGCAGGTGATAGAATTGATGATGATGTGAGAAATGAGAGACAACCAACCATAAGTAAAACATTATTACCTTCTCAGATTATGTAGTTGATGCTACAAAATGATGTCAAGTTCGTAGAGGCTGAAACGACCTGACCCGTTTTTTTATATTAATAAATAATAAATATATAAATATAATATAATAATAAACACCTAAGCTAGTGGTCCCATACCCACTAGCCACCTAACCACGATCACACCAAAAGCGGAAATAATAAAACCAATAAATAACCAATAAACCAATAACCAATATCAAATAAACCGTAATAATTCCAACACCCTAAACTAAAGATCCAATCAACATAAACCAGAAAACCAGCAATCCTAAAAACATTCTAAGACTTAACTCTAGCAATCAAACAAAAGCCAGACAACCAAGCGAACCATTAGAACATCCTCCTCTTCATTGCCTTGATTCCACGATCACACTTTGCCTTTACCTGCATCACAAACACAAATTGCAATGCATGAGTATTTTATAAAGACTCAGTAAGGCAATCCTCTCATCTACAGGGCTATACATACAAGCAATAGAGATACTCTAACCATCAAGCAACAATCAACAAACAAACCAGGCTCTGCATCGACCGACACAAGGCTTGCATCGACCGACACCAACAGGGACAAGCATCGACCGACACAAGGTATGCATCGGTCGACACAAGGTTCACTTGCATCAACCGATGCTTCCACTTGCATCGATCGACGCATGCTCGACAATACGAGGAAACCCTAGTTGCATCGACCGACGCCTCCACATGGCATCGACCGATGCTCCTAGGTCAAGCCGCGCCGTCCTCGCACTGCATCGACGGATGCACATGTCGAGCATCGTTTTTCCCCGAAGCTTCTCGCCGGATCTCCGTTCCTGCAACCACAAGAAACGATCCCAAGCCACAAGAAAGCTTCCTAACGCCTCATACAACATTCTAACAAGCCTAACAACACATAAACAAACAGATCAAAGAATCTCCAGCTTAGATAAGCCATGGTCATGCACTTACCTTTGCCAAGAAGTTTCTGAACCTTAAACAATCAAGAACACGCTCCTAGGAAGCTCCTACAACGATCCCAGTTACAGATCTCTACAGGAAACGCCTCCAAACACCAGAAATCACCAAGAACGCTCAAGAACACTCAAGAACACTTTTTCTCCCTTCTTTTCTCTCAAAAACGGCTGAACTCGTCGAATGAGACAAAAACACGACTTAAAGGTTTTCCCTAACCCAAAACGTAGCGTTTAACTTAAACTCGTCTGCAGAAAACAACCTTGCATCGACCGATACACATAGTGCATCGACCGATGTAATCCCTAAACCGGGATTTTGGTTCGCGGATGTTACAGAGGCAGAGAGGCGTGGACAAAAAAAGAAAATATATTTAACTTTTTAATTAGTCATGTTGGTTAGGGAACGGGCCTATTTTTTTGGTTTCTTTGCTCCATAGTTTTGAAATAAAGTTGAAATGAGTTTATGTTTTGTTGGCTAGAGAATTGAGATGGATCTATTTAAGTTTCTTTAACCCATAGTTTTGAATTAAATTGAGAATAAGCACATGTGTCAGCTATATAAGAAGTCATATGTCATGTTATTAGAAGAAGTTGAGAAAAACCTTCTCATATTATATAAGAATGAGGATATGTGTCAGCTATATAAGAAGCGAGATGTCATATTATTAGAAGAAGTTGAGAAAAACCTTCTCATATTATATAAGATAACAAAGTGACATGAACAATTGAGAAGAGGTTGAAAACATACAAACCCTGACTTCTTTACTAGATGATAAACAAAACACAAGTTACTAACTGTTGAAAAGAACATGAAAGCCAATGAAATGAAACAAAAGAAAGATAGATGCAAGAAGAAACAAATCAAACTAACTAATATTTATTTGTCTACTGCTGCATCACCCTCCCGAATTAAATGGGAGAGGCAACGACACCGTCCAAATCTCTCTGTTGTGAAACCAAAACATGTGTAAATTAAGACAAGTTAAGAGCCGATTTTGATTATAGCACGATTGACATGAACAAAATTATTAAGTGGCTAAAACATTCTAAAAGCCAAGTTATTTTATTAGCAAAACACAAACTAGTAATTGTTCAAAAGAAGATGATGATGAAAATAACAAATTGTACCTGTAGGTAACTATAGATGAGTTTCTTTCTCTTTGCCCGGCTGGTTGATTTGGAGTTGCACTAAGCTTGGAACATAAGAAGAGCAGACAGGTGAAACAGCTACACGTTCGCCACAAGGTTTATTAAAATACCGAGTTTCTCTGAGATTCACAGATTTGTAGTAGTCATCCTTTACAAGGATGTGAGCTTGTTGGTGTGCCCCTTTATATAGGTGATCTAGATCAAAAACCACAGCAACATTCTCCTCCTCGTCAATGAGAAAACTCCCACTATATAGTTCAATTGAAAAATGATTAAGGCAGTGTAATTTGCTCCACGACACCTCATAGGGATCAATCTTGTTCGTAATCCAAATCTCCCAGTGAAGATCGTCAAGATATAACACAGCGAGCTGCTCTTCTCTAACACAAGATAGAGACATAGGGAAATAATCACAAGAAGGCAGAAGCAGAGGCGGTCCAAATCTCTCTGTTGTAAAATCAAAAGAGACTAAGATATCCCAGGCAAATCTGCTTTCACCCAAAAAATAAGCATGTCCCTTCAAAGAAACGCTGCCTTGATAAAAGGGTATCTTACACTCCCAGTCGGGAGTGACATCAAAAACACTCCATGAACTAGAGCTAAGATCATAGATGTCGTAACCAACAACCGTTTCCTGCTCACCGAAAACTCTCAAGATTTTGTGGTTACGGTTGTTGTCATAACCGATAGCATACCTGTCGGAGACGTAGAAATTTTCTCTGGGTTGGATCCACCTGGTTTGACCCAAATAAGGATTCCATACCAAGAGCCTGTCCTCGAGGACGCACAACAATAAGCCATCGCAGTGAAGGATTTCAGTTACCTTTATCTGATCGAATACACTTACTTGCTTCACAGATGGACTAACAGAATTGTAGTCGTCGTCGTCGTCGTCGTGGATTCCTTGGAGATCAAATTTCATTGAAAAAACGCTATAGTCCATCGTCAGGAACCCCATCAACTGATTCTTCCTTGCTGCTTTTTTTCCGATAATCTGTTTTTTCGATAAACCGTTCCAATATTTGCAAGTTGATCGTATTGCTTTGAGAGATGTAAACGGAACTCTAGAGAGTATCTCCTCCTCTACCAAGTCCCTTGGAAGATCGTTCATTCTATAATCTCTTTCGTCCTTCTTTCCAGCTTCTTCGCTTTTAGGGCTGTAATATATAATTTACTTTCCTTTTCCCCTTTCTCATATAATTAAGTTTTTTACCTTGTCCTTTTCAGTAATTTTAACGTGACAAAGAAGCTAACGACTCTGTGTACCTTTAATCCTTTTTACTATATATCAAACTGTAACTATTTATAGTAGTAATTAACGTGGACTCAAAAGAAGACGTGAATAACAAGTGTATCAAAGGTTCAACCACGAGTTAAAGAACATAGTCAAACAAAGATTATATATCTGAAGAGAGAGAGAGAGATAGAGATGTTTTTTTGCCAGGAAACGCTGATTCTCTATATTTCATTGTTTTGTATACATGGCGCAGTTTCAGAAACATAAAAGAATGCCCCCAAAAATGAAAAGGAAATAAGGCAAAGCCGAAACTATGTGACGGGGTTAGTAAAGAATATGAACTTAGCTTGACAACTTCAGGTTTCTCTGGGAAAATGAGTCACAAACTACTGACAAAGAAAGAAACCTGCATCAACACGGGGCCTGCTAAGGAAGAACGCATTACCCTGCAAAAACACGGGGCCTGCTTCGGCCTTTGCGTGCATTAGTTATGACACTGATCAACGCACCACCTGTGTCTAGTACTGAGTTGGCACCCATTAGCTTTAATCCAAGAGCACTGATCAGATAGGACAGTTTGCTTCCATTACTATTTTCGTCCAATTCTTGAAGCTTATTAGCTTGCTCCCGGGAAAGAATAGTGTAAAGCTGAAGTCGATTGGTTGGGTCGTCTTCAAAGTTTCCAAAACAAACTCTGACTAATCCTGTTGATTTCGGATCGTCGGTTAATGGGTTGAAGACAAATGACAAATTTCCAGTTGCAATGTCGGGTCTTCTGAACAGATCTTCAAGAACATCGATGTTAACTCCACTGTATCTTTGAACAGGTTTCTTTGGATAACTGCGGAAAAATTTCGCAACGTGTAGAATCCGCGAGGCTTCTCTTAAACCGCTCAAGTAGGCACCGTGCATTGTGGCTGGATGTTGCCTTGTAGTGGCCTCACCAGCAAAGAATAGTCGGTTTCTTACACTTTCAGCTAGAATGTCGTAGTCCGCTCCAGATGAACCAACCCTTATATGAGAATATGACCCATATGAAAAAGGATCACTTCCCCATCTTGTGCAAATTGTCTGTATTGGGTCAGGCACAACAACACCTTTAGGACCATATATGCCTGCAAATATTTCAAAAACATTGTTATAACGAAAACTTGGGAGCAGCAAAAGGTTGATGACGTTATAAAACATTACCTCTGAGTTTTTTTAAAACACGATGAAGTAAAGCAGATGGTTCTGTTAACTCAAATCTCTGAGCAGCTTCTCCAGCAACTAAGGCAACCAAGGCAGGGCCACCAGAGACTGTATGGTAGGCATAGAACAGAAAGAACTCTCCTCGGTCGATGCTACTCTCGTTGAGGCATCCAAAGGTGTCTAACTCTTCACCCCAAAAGACAGACGGGAAAAGCATGGCAACTTTGTTCAGAAGCCCAAACCCCAACCTGTCAATGGCTGCTTGTTTTCTTCTAGGTAACTCTGGCTCAAACTTGATAGATCTTTTTTTCAAGACACCGAGCGGCACAGTGCAAAGAATCATGTCAGCTTGAAATATCTGGCTGCCAGAAATGACTTCAACTCCTCCATCTCCATACTTGATAGTATCAACGCTTTTCCCGTACATTATGGGTAACCCTTCAGCTAATGCATTTATCAGTCTCCAGTTTCCACCAGCAAGAAAACAATGATCCCCACCCATTTCATATGGATCATCCTGATCCCAATAAGCAGCTGAAAGATTCGAAAGACACCCAGCGTTAGCATATTCCAAGTTAGCAAGATGCCAGTCAAAAAGTTTCTTTTCCTCAGGATCTTTAGCTACACCGTACAATACCCTGAGAGTCTCCAAGACTTCACCCAAAGAAATCTTCTTAGCTGCCCCGTCCATCATCTCCCTCACTTCAGTGACCTTGTCAAGCAGTTTATTGAAACCAAACTCAACATTGGAGTCAGCTACCTTATCGACAATTGCTCCTTCTGAAGTATACAAAGGACAGTTGTCTCTAACCTTGTGAAGAGGAATAGAAAGCTGTCTCGCAAGAACTCCAAGTGGGTTCGCATGTAAACCTGTGATAACACTGCCACCAAGTTCAACGGCTGCAAATCTATCCTTATCTCCCAGCTTATGAGTATAAACTCGTCCACCAGGACGACTCCTACCTTCTAAAACAAGAACCTTGAACCCAAATGACAAGAGCTGCCTTGCAGCAGCCAAACCAGCAAGTCCAGCACCAACAACAATGACTGATCCCTCGGTTCCCTCATCAGGAATGTAAGGCGCAAACAATGGAGAAACCCCAAAATTAATGTAACCATTAAACAAGAGAAAATCATAAGCAGCTGAAATCAAATGCTCACAGTCACTACTCACAGTTTCTCTAATCTCATCTTTGAGTAGCCACATCCTAACGTTATCCCTCCACCTAGCTACTATATGATTCCGAACAACAATGTAATCGTTTTGCTCTTTCCCGCCCAATTCTCTTACGACACCAGCCCGAATCTCTTCTTCAAGCAATTCGTCGATTGGGAAACCCACGGATAAGGCTATCAGAGCCTCCGTCTCGGTTTCTTTCTCCAAATCTTGCTTCGTCCTGAACTTTTTCTTCAGATTTCCACCTATTTGCTTCTCAATCAATTCATCCATAGCATTCTCATCGTAGTTCTTCCTACTTACTTTTCTCCTCAACGTCCTCCTCGTCGCCGTTCCATCCGACGCCGGAGTATCCATTTCCGTTTCAATCCTTAAAAACCCAAATCACACAATCGCTTCGCTAAAACCTAGAAACACATTAACCCTAATCCCATCGTCGTTTTAAACAAGCAAGCAATCGATTCCCATCTACCTCCGAGATCAATTCCCGAAATTTCTACAAAATTGATCGGAGAAATCCGTCCCCCCGTCGGCAAATCTTGCTTGCTTTTTCCGATCTTATTCTTTCAGTTACGATTTTTTTTTAAACCTGCGTCGGCCTATACGTGGGCCTAAATGTATATAAAAGATATAAGCCCAGTGGGTCAGTTTAGTGATGCATTACACTTTAGTCTATCACAATTGTGGTATGATAAGTGTGTAGTAAAATAAGATGTTTTTATTCACTTGTTCGATTGTATTTTCTTCTTCTAAAGTTTAATCATCTCTTCGTTGTATGTAATCTCTGTTTCAATTTGCCAATGGAATGAAACGAAAGAAGATGTTGCAATTATAAACAAATTAAAAAAAAAAAAAAAAAAAAAAAAAGAGTATTGTACATGGAACTAATTAATAGCCACCATCGTCTTTTTTGACAGGTTTGTTGATTTGTAGTTGAACTAAGCTTGGAACATAGGAAGAAGAGCACACAAGGGGAACACAGTATGCGGTAGGATTCCATCCAGGGTAAGGTTTAGCGAGGTTTGGGGCAACTCCGATATTCACAGATTTGAAGTATTCATCTTGTCCAATAATGTAAACTGTTTGGTAGCAACAGGTCTCAGTCCCCATCATATCTAGATCGAAAACCACAGCAACTTTCATCTCCTCGTCAATGAAAAAGCTCCCAGAAAAAGTGTCGACATAAAAACCAGTGGAAGTTGTCAAAAACTTGCGCCACAAAACCGCATTGGGATCAATCTTATCCGTAACGAAAAACTCGATTGTCTCAGGCGTCTCCCAGCGTTGATATAACATAGCGAGCTTCTCTTCTTCCCTAACACAAGATAGAGACACAAAAACCTCTGCGTTGTAAGAGTTAAACGGCAGAGACAGAGGCGGTCCAAACCTCTCGTTTGTAAAATCAAAACAGAGTAGAACATCTTCTATATTTGTTGTCTTTACTCCTCCCACTACTTTTTTCTTTTGTGCTTGAAAATAAGTGTTCCCTTTGAAAGACACGCCGCGTTGATGAGACTGTATATCCCACTCGAGTTTGACATCAAGAATCCTCCATGAATTTGAGCTAAAGTCGTAGACTTCGTACCAAAAAACGCGGTTTCTGCTTGGATACAAATCGAAAATCCTCAAGATTTTGTGGTTACGGTTCTTGTCATATCCCAGAGCATACCTGTCTAGTCTGTTGTAACTTTCTCTGGGTTGAATCCACCTAGTTTGCCCTAAATAAGGGTTCCAGACAAACAGCCCTGTGTTGTCTTTTAACGACGCATAGAATTGAACCGTCGCAGTGAAAGACTTGGGATACCTCGATTTGATCGAGTCTACCACTTACTTGTTTAATAATAATAGATGGATCAATCACCAAGTTGTCGTCTTTTCGGATCCCTTGAAGATCGAATTCCATTGAGCAAACCCTTGCATCCATCATCATAAACCCCATATACTGCTTCCTTGCTGCTGTTGCTTTATTATATCCAAAGATCCGATTTTTCGATAAAAAGTTCCACTTTTTGCAAGTAGATCGTATTGCCCTCAGAGATGTCATCGGAACCTTTGAGAGTATCTCCTCTACCAAATCCTCTGGAAGATCTCCCATTGCCGTCATTCCTTTCTTGCTTCACCAATGAGTTTTCACCCTAATTCCATCTAGTACCAACGAAGAAACCTAATGTTCCTTGAGAGACTCGATCCCGATGAGTCCCAAAGTCCAAATCCAACCCCCTCTGTTCCTGAATGAATCTTCTGTTACGAATTTTGTACCTGCGACGGCCTATACCTGGGCCTAAATGAACAAAAAAATATAGTAATAAAAACCCATTGGGCCAGTTTGGTGTTTACTAATTTAGTTAATTACAACTTGTAATTTACAAGTGTAGTAGAATGATGATAATAAAGAGAAATGGAGACGATGATAAAGAATTAAAGATACATTACATGTCAATTTGTCAATCTGTTACATTACATGTCAATTTGTTTTATTAATTAGTTCCCAGTATTATTAGTGTTATTAATCTAGTCTATCACAATTGTGGATGGATGGAGTGTGTGTTTACGTAATAAAGTTAGTTATTTAGAGATTTGGGATGAAGATAGTTACATGTCATTGTTGACGTAACCAATGAGACCCATACAAGTTAGTGATGTATGCTTATGTTGAAGATAAAGAGAACATGCAATTTATTAGTGTAGGGTCATTGTCTCTTCTCTTCATCACATTATGGAAAAAAAAAAGAAAAAAAAAATTGACATTTCGACCCAATGCAGATGATGATACTATCTCACATGGCCTTTCCATATCTTACCATTCACATGTCATTTATTTTTGTGATCCAAACTTGAGAGACAAAATCACTCAGACACGTAAAAAGATCTCAAACCCTAAATCTTATCTCCAAAAGGTAATAAAAATTGAATTTTAAGAAATAAATTAGCATAAAGATTTTTTTCTTCATGAGCATATATATGTAAACATAGATTAGATCATCTCCGATGTATATCTTTATTTTTTTCTTTAAAATAGAGTAACTCAAAAATAGAACATTGTTTTTCTCCAATGTATTATTACTCTATTTTCAACTCTAAAATATAAGCGAGAATAGAGTTGCTCTATATATAGAGCATTCTTATCATTTTTTTTATTTTAGAGTAAAATATAGAGTAGGGTTTAAGCAAATATTGGTGTATAATAGAGATTTGATTCTAAAATAAAGTGGGGTTTGACAATATGTGCAGGTACCACACCTGTATAAAGGTGTTATGATTGATGTGCGGACGTTGAGAGTATAATTGTAATGATGGTTGGATAAAATACTACTACCTTTTTTCATGCTAATAGTTGTACACTTTGGACCTGCATGGGGGTAAATATGAAAAACGTAGTTGCAGTAACGAGAAGCTCGAAAATGGCATGTAGTGGACCAGGTCATTTTTCATTGTTTCTAGTTCTACAGTAGCTTTGCATGATTTATCTATACATATGGTCTCACATGTATATATATATATATACCGTGACGTGGATCAAAACATATCACATTGTGTTCAAATTTTCTTGTTTACAGTTGTATAAGTTTTGAGTTCTTCTACAAATTGATTATACAAGTACCTGGTACAGTAATTAATTACACTTACATTTGGTTATTTATTTAGTTTTATTCAAAATGATAATAAATGTATGTTACCGTTCTGGACAGATTTTTAATGTAATATTCCTCGAAATTGTAAAACGCATTAACTAAATTAGTACGCAACAATTAGAGCTGATTCTTTTGTTGAAAAAAAAATGATCATTTCTGTATTAAAAAAAATTAATACGCAACCTCGGAAAGAAAAAACACAGTAGGAGTATTAAAGAGGGAAGCGACAATTCATTGTATCCGTATTTCATTAATATAAAACACAAATAACAATCTTTTCAAAAATAAATTCAACTTGGTAGCTTTTATTAGCTCTTTTCTTGTAAACTCTGGCTTTTTAGAGTAGATATTTTCACTGTATTTATAGATGCAAATGGGATTAGTATTAACAAAAAATAGTCAATGTTATAATTCCTTCTGTCTAATTTTTCATTCAAATAAAACAATTAAAGTTATGTTTTATCATTTATTGATACATTTAATAGTTTTTTAATTGGTCAACACACTAATACAGTAGGGATAAAACTAAAATATTTATAAAAACAATCTGCATTGCAAATCAAGAATTACACTTATTATGAAAGAAAATTGAATCATAAAACAACACTTAAACGAAAATTGATAGTGTATATTTGAAAATGATTGGTAGAACTAAATAGTTGACTGATTATTATTTTTCTATGTTTCCCAAAAAAAGGCATAAACCATATTCATGTGTTCTTTGTGGCAAATGTTTTCAAATGGACAAAAAAAACACACTAAAAGAAAAAGATAAAACAAAATACAAGCGTTTAAAAAACCTCAAACGGTAAATCTACAATTCAGAAGCCTTATGTATCACGCAAAGCATGGTGCAACTGCGATTTTCATGTTAGTTTTTGCTTGTTTGTTTAATGGTATCTTAAGCAGGGTCTGGTAATATCACACGAATCCATATATTTGTGTTTTACTCTCTACTATAGTATGAATTATGGTTAATAGTTCAGTGTCCAAGTACAAGTACAACTAATGGTCGCTAGCAATCTACTAGTAGAACGTAGGTTACTAGCTAAGCGATTTAATTAAGGGTCTTGTCTGATTGTCTCTAAACTATTGATGTAGGACCGATTAGTTAAAGTATGCACATCATTTATCCTATAAAGCACAAGTCACATGTCTAATAATATCAAGCCACATCAAAAAAAAAATTATTTTGTTTTTAAAAATCAAATTTTTTTCAAATGATCCTGTAGAGAAGAGAAAAGGAAAAAAAGAAAAAAATCTTACTGATGTGTGAAATAGGTTTTATCGGTAAATTAAACTGCTCAATCCACGACTTCCACTTCCTTCTCATCATATATATCTATGTTCAAAATTATGAATTGACATGTGGATTTATAGGTTCAGATTAAAAAATCAAATCTCCAGTTATGCCACTTGAGATTTTACACAGCTTTCCTTCAAAATAAGTCTGGAAGCATAACCATGTAAAATCAGCGTTGGATTGTCCTTACAATTCTAATTTTTTTTTCTATCGGTATGTCTCTCTGTTTTCTTTGTATTTTATTTCATCCAAAACATTTCATCAATTTTACCGAAAAAAAAAAACATTTCGTCAACTTCTCTTTCTCCTACAAGAAAGAAGCTTCTAACGTGAGACAAATATTTTTCTCTATAGTTAGTATCAGATTGTGTGAAAATGATGTTTAAGTGAACTGACCATTTCTCAATTTTGTATTAGTTTAGGAGATGTCGAATGAAGAAAAGAGAATAGACCCAAAAAAAAAAAAAAATCAAGGCTAAGAACGTAAGTTTCAATCTTTAGTTACTCTCTCTCTTTGTTTTTTTTCTGTTTTGTTTATTATGTTAATTTTTCATAAAGGATTCAATCCTTTTTTTCTTGCAGATTGCGATATCTATTGCAGCAAAGGCGAATACATATCAGATGGTTAAGCCATATCGGGACTTCCATATACAAAGACTAGAAAAGAAGCAGAGCGCGCGAGTTGCAGGCTTGATTGGAGAAAGAGCTTGATAGAACTAAAAGGTCTGTTTAATTCTGGACAAGTTCTGATTTTCTGTTGGCAGTCATTTGAGTTGAAAATATGTTTATTTACTATTAACAGTTTGTATATATGAATGGTAAGGGAATCGCTATTAAACTCAAGGATCAAAATTAAGATAGATGATTTTTTTTTGCTGAATGGTAACTTCTTTCTTATGTTCGTTGTGGTTTTTGATATTTGTTTGTTGTTGCAGAGATCAAAACACATTCAAAACTTCTTTTGTTGTTGTTGGTTCAAAGATATACGGTTTGGATGGTGTTTACAGTTTTGGTGATCGAGACGGTGTTAGTGTGCCGTTAACGGGTGCTGACTAGGACGACACGTAAGCGATAGACGACGTCGTTGTGTCCACAGAAACTCGATCAAACACTGAAACAAAACGACGCCGTTTCGTCTATTGGAGATTTTTATTCGATTTAGGGTTCTTCTTCCCTCTAAATCGAATGTTTGATAGTCAGAGTCATAGAAGAATAGAAATTGAGTTATTGCAGAAGAGAGAATTTAAGGTATGTCTCTAAATTCTTACCTTTTAATTCTTGATTATAGATGATTCAGAGAATTTGAGGTATGTATGTTTGGTTTTGAGAGTAATTTGTAGCTCAAATGGGTGAGAGAGGAAGAGGAATTCCGAAGAAATGTAGATGTTGAGAGAATGCACGTTTGAGGACATCAAAAACTGTGAAAAACCCAGGGAGACTTTTTAATGCATGTCCATATGGAGATGAGGTAGTGATTTTTAAGCTAGAAATTGTGAAATTGTGTAGTTAAGCAACATACATAAATTATTCTTTATATATGTGGCAGAATACTCGTGGTCACTTGTTCAAGTGGACTGATGAATCAATGGTTGAAGAAATAGAAGATATGATTCCTAGAATTGATGATCTTAAAGGAATGTCACTGACCTTAGAAAAAGGTTTACAAGTATCTGAATCAGAGATGGAAACTCTTGCAATGGAGACTCGCACTTGTGAAGCTGTGGTATGCGGCTTTGAGAAAGAGCTACGGGATTTTGAAAAAGAGATTCAAAGCTGCAAGATGGAATTGCGTGGGCTGAAGAACATTGTTGTGTGTGTTGTGTTGATGGTGCTTGTTTATGTGTTTGTAATGTACTATGTATTTGAAACAATATTTAAGAAATGAGATGAGAAGAGTTGACAAATATTTAGCAAAACAAATAATGTTCTTACAAAAGATTACAAAAGACCAATATTGCAGACCAATAAGGTTCTTAAAGGTTCGCATGTCTTGCTACAAAAGACCAATATTGCTTAAAGGTCCAAACATCCAAAACAATCTTAATAACCTGCGAGCTCAGTCAATAACTTGCCTTTGAGTTGGTTGACTTGATCTGATGCACATCTCCTCTGTTCCAGCCACTTTAGTCTTTTTAACTGCAGGTTCACTTTGCTGGCAGCTCCTTGTGTTATGCCCAGCAACACCACATCTTCTACAATGCATTCTCTTTTCTCTAGTAACTTTGAGCTCATTTCCCTTGCTTTTCTTCTTTTGTGGTGACTCATTTCTCTCCTTGATTCTTTTAGAGACTTTCTTTCTACTTTGTGGGTATTTGCCGGATTATCATAGTTCGTGCAAAGAATTCAAATTTTAATATAATCCATGGGGACGTAGGCACAAAAGAAAGTTTTATGGATGGAGTCGATAAAGTAACATTGTTTGGGGGGAATTGGCCGTTTTCCCTTAATAATAATATGGGTCGAGGACTCGAAAACATGAGACAATGGACCGCTTTGAAAAATGGGATAATTAGCATACTTTGTTCCGTATCAAAATTCAAATATTTGTTGCATATAGAATATGAATATGAACTATTTATAAAGCTTTGATTCAAACGAAAACTAGAAAATATATGTATTTTATTCGTCCTCAATTTAAGTACTTTTCACGAATTGATTAGAGAGATAGATGGTTAATACTTCTTCTATTTTTAACGTCAGTTTAATTACTACGAAGTTTTGAGTAAACTCCTCCCACTAATTAATTAAGTTCTTTGTCTTTGCGTACATCATACATGCTCATGCCGGCACCTACCCTATAAAAAAACGCCAGTAAACGTTGTCGTTATTATAATATTTTTAATTATTATTTTGAAGAACTCATAATATTTCACCAACGATCAACTAAATAATACACTATAGTTTAGACTTTAGACCTATACATAGTGTTACGATTACGTGTATAGTTGTTTGGACTTGTTGATAGTCTGAAAAACAAAAAAAAAGAAGAAGTGTATATAGTTAATGTGTGTGGCTGCTAGTGTGACAGGAGGAGACTGATTGCAGCTGGGACGGCATTGGCCGCCGTTGATGTTGTGTCCCGTGACGGCGACAGAGCTTACGTGGAAGGACCGTTCTGGGACCCATAATAATTAACCCGTAACTAGATTAATTGTCTCAACTCTCCAACACTAACCAGATTCAAACAACAAACTAACTATTACTATCGAACTATCTTTGCAAAAAGATGAAAAACCAAAATTGTAAATCGAATTAGATTTTATTTTGTGTTCAGAGATATACTATCGTGGGATCATGCGTCGTGTGGAAATTTGCATAGAGGACCACATGATTTGAATATTTTAGTATTTAAAATTTGTAATAATGAGAAAACAAATTTTTTAAAAGAGTGGAATTAGAAAGATAATGATTAGGGGGGATAGGGTGTATGGGTTGGACGGACCTACGGAGGTTTACTACATGACACCGAACCTGAACTACCTGTGATTGTGCTCTGTTCTATACTTACACATTTTGGACCATCTCCTCTCTCTCTCTTTTTTTTGTCTCTTGCATACTAGAATACTTGTAATTAACTTTCACATTGTCTAATATAATCCGATCCGATGAATTCCACTTTATTTGAATTCATGCATAGCCAATCACAGGTTTCTTTATAAAGAATTCGATTTATTTTTATTATATTAAGAAGTAAGTAAGGTTTGCCTCGTTTATTTTAGTTTTGAATGGTTGTTAGCAATTATTTATTGTAATTACATGACCATAGTTATATAATTTTGAATAATCCAACTTGCAAAATTTGATCAAATGTGTCGGCTGTGTGACTACGTACTTGTTTTTGTCAGCTTTGAAAATTGGTATTTATAAAAAGAGTATGTACGTTTTCTTCTTTAAAAAATCACGTTTAGAGATGGAGACTCCGTTTGATTCAAAAATTTGATTCAAAATGTTCCATTTCCCGAGGTAACAAAACGTTGGTTTATGTCACATTTGATAATTTTGGATTTTGGTGATCGAGAGGGTATTTAGGAGAAACTAAAGTATATGGTCAGAAAGCTACAAAAAAGAAGAAGTTTAAATTCAAACTAAAGAGTTCTTTATAAGCTATTCTATACTATAATACTAAGTACTAACAAAGTAACAACTACTGGTAAAGGAGAAAAGTATAAAGACCAACATTGGCTATCTTTCAGTTCAAGCAATTTTGGAGCTAAGCAAAATTCAAATACGTGTAATTAGCAACGAACATTAAATACAACAAATCTGGCTATCTTTCATATCATTATGTATATATGGGATATGTGAAAAAAGCAATTTCATTGTGATCATTTTACATTCACTTGTTTACATAAATCTGGGTAAAAATAACTAAAATACAAGTAACACAAAAAAAAATTTAGAGAGATTTGAGTTTATGATTGTGATCATTTTTCGTGCTAATCACTTGTTTATGATCATTTTTGTGGTTATATAATTCACAAAATTTGAGTTTTCACTTTTCAGATTTAGTCCCATAGTCAAACTGGGACCTATAAAGGTATAGTGGTTTCCCAAAGCCTAATCTTTAATATTTAGTTAAAAAGTCAATACATACTTAGATAATAATAATAACCCAAAAGCTTTTTAGTTGAAATCATTCAAAGTTTAAATTAAGATAATTATAATAAGTTTATTTATTCAAAAAGGCTAAAACATAACATAATCTATACTTATATTTCATTAAAACATGAAAAAAGGAGTAGCATTGGAAAAGACACAAGAGATACTATTAATTATAAAGAGAAGAGTAGTTACAAAACAGAGCAACACATAAGAAGAGAAGAGAGATTAGACTAAAAAATAGGACTAGAGGGTGAAGAAAAAAAAACCTAAACATATTTTCGCGGTTATCTCCTAGTTTCTACCTCTCAGCAGCAGCAGCAAAATTAGTACTATCTCTCTCTCTCTTTCTCTCTGAAGTCGTGCTTTTTGATGTGAAAGGAGAAGAAGAAGAAGCCCTTACTTGAATTGAAGACAGACAAAAAAAAAAAACAATTAAATTATTGAAAAAATCCAATGCTTCTGCTCTGCTGGTAAGATCACTTTCCCTAAAATTTTGTTCCTGTTCTCTTCTTCTTCTTCTCGTCTGGTCTCACTCCATCGTCTCCTATCTATTTTCATGGCGGTGAAATTCATGTGAGAGCTTCGCTGGTGAATTTTTTTTTGTAGCTGTGGTTCTGCGTAATAGTAAAATTATTATTTAGTATCTCTCTGGCAGTAAGTGATTAATAACAATTGAATATGTCTTAAAATCATCTATACATCTCTCTCTCTCTCTCTGTATCTATCATCCCTTCGTATTGGTTTATTGCGAAAAAATTTCCTTTTTTTTCTTTTTGGTTCAGTCAAATCGTTTTTGTTCTCTTCTTCTTCTAGTTTCTGTGTGTTTTTTCATTATTAAGGATTTCGATTTCGAGGTTTTTCATCTTCTTCCTCCATTGCGATTTTTTGTTTCTTTTGTATATTGCAGATGATGAAATTTTGAGGTTGAGAATAGCTTTTTTTAAGTGATTCTTTTGTGGTCTTTGTCTTGATAAAGGTAGAGAATTCCTAAACAGTGTCTATTTTGTTTTGTGTCAGATCCAAAATCAAAGAGGCTGTTTATAGCTTTGACTTGAAGAAATGAGTGATTTGACAACAGAGAAGGAAGAAGATTCAATAAAGTTATTCAATTGATTTGGGGATTAATTGAGAGGATAAGGAATCTATTTGAGGCATCTTTCTTTGGGATCTTGGAGCTGAATCCGTTGGGGTGTGTGGACAGAAGAAAAGAAAGGATCTTTCTTGGTACTGTGTTCTTTTTTCAGTTTCATGTGATTCATTGGAGAAAGTGGTAAAAAAAAAAAAAAAAAAAGAAGAAGTAGAGAGCAGAGGTATTGTCAAAGTCTGTGAGTTTTTTTGTATTCATCTGCAATCAAAAGGTGAGAGAGTCTTTGGTTCTTGTCTTGATTTCCAACTTGGTGGGGGCATTCTCAAAATAATGCAAAGCTAGAAACTTGGTATCTTCCAGAATCTATTCAGCCCTTTTTTTTATCTATCTCTCCAACAAAGTACAGTTTTCTCTGAGGATTGTGTTCTTCTTCTAAAGAGAAAACACAACAGGGTCAAGAAAATCTCTTTGCATTCTCCTCTCTTCTCTTCTTTCTTTCTGGGGTATTGTAATCTTCAAATGAGTCGACTTCAGAAGCGAGGGAAGCAGGAAAAGCCTCTTGTATCTGATGGAGCTCAAAAGGTTATTGTGGCTGTTAAAGCCTCTAGGGAGATTCCAAAGACAGCCTTGATTTGGGCTTTGACTCATGTCGTTCAGCCGGGGGATTGCATTACCCTCATTGTTGTTGTCCCTTCTCACAACTCTGGTTTGTACTTTTTCTTGTCGCTGTTTTGTTATCATTTTTGTTCTGGTCTTGATTGATCCTTTTTCTCATTTGCTTTCTGATGAATGTGTAGGACGAAAGCTTTGGGGTTTCACTAGGAGTTTCCCTATGTTTGCTGGGGATTGTGCAAGTGGCCATCGGAAATCACATTCTGAAGCACTACCTGAGATAAAGAGTGATCTCACTGACACTTGTTCCCAAATGATTCTCCAGCTTCACGATGTATATGATCCCAATAAGGTTGGTTTCTCTAGGCAGGCTTGTTTTACCTATGATGATCCTGTGAAACCATCACATGTTGTTTCTCATGCTATTTTGTTGTTTGTGTTTTGCTTTGAAGATAAATGTCAAGATTAAGATTGTTTCTGGATCACCCTACGGAGCAGTTGCTTCTGAGTCAAAGAAAGCCCAAGCAAACTGGGTAGTACTGGACAAGTAATAATCTACTCTCATACTAAGACCGTTATATGGGAAGATCTCTTAATGATGGGTTAAACAATTATAATTTACTTTCACTAATATGTGCTGTGTGGTTTGTCTTGCAGACACCTCAAACAGGAAGAGAAACGGTGTATGGATGAATTACAGTGTAACATTGTGGTAATGAAGCGTTCTCAGGCAAAAGTTTTACGCTTAAACTTGGTTGGATCGCCTAAGAAGGATGCTGACAAAGAGTCTCCTTTACCAACTGGACCAGAAGCAGCGTCTGAAAAACAAGCCAAGAACTCAAAAGGACTACCTGTAACTCCTACTAGCAGCCCTGAGCTGGGGACACCATTCACAAGTACAGAAGCGGGGACTTCATCAGTGTCGAGCTCTGATCCGGGAACTTCACCTTTTTTCACACTGGGAATGAACGGATACATGAAGAAGGATGGATCATTGGTTATCAAGGAAAATGATGATGATTCTGGCGCTGAAACGGAGAGTGAAAATCAGTCATTAGCGTCGACGAGTATGAGATTTCAGCCATGGATATCAGAATATATTAGCAACCATCGCCAGTCATCGCAGGAGGCTGAAGATAGCCTATGGAAAAATGATGATAGGGCACAAATTTCCACTACAAAAGCCTTGCTTGAAAAGTTCTCTAAACTTGATGTAGAAGCTGGCTTGTCGTCTAGTCGAAGGATTGATATGGAATTTAGTGGAAGCCTAAGAGATGCAATATCACTCTCTCGAAGTGCTCCCCCTGGTCCTCCTCCTCTCTGTTCTATCTGCCAGCACAAGGCACCAGTATTTGGGAAACCTCCAAGGCTGTTTTCATACGCAGAGTTAGAGCTTGCAACAGGTGGGTTTTCACAGGCTAACTTTTTGGCTGAAGGTGGTTATGGATCTGTTCATCGTGGTGTGCTACCGGAAGGTCAGGTAGTTGCAGTGAAGCAACACAAACTGGCCAGTTCTCAGGGAGATGTAGAGTTTTGCTCCGAAGTGGAAGTTCTCAGCTGTGCTCAGCATAGAAATGTCGTTATGCTAATTGGTTTCTGCATTGAAGACAGCAGACGGCTCCTGGTCTACGAATACATATGCAACGGTTCACTTGATTCCCATCTATATGGTAATGTTCCCTAGAATTTCCCATTTGAACTCTTTGTGGTAGAAAATGTGTTTGCTTAGTGTCAAGCTCTTATCTAGGTCGCCAAAAGGAAACTCTGGAATGGTCAGCACGGCAAAAGATTGCCGTTGGAGCTGCTAGAGGTCTTCGGTATCTTCACGAAGAATGCAGAGTTGGCTGTATTGTCCACCGAGACATGCGTCCGAACAACATCCTCATCACTCATGATAATGAGCCACTGGTATGTATATAAATATTGCTTTGCTCATTCATTGTAACAGCACATGCTTTAAACTGTGTGTCTGTTTACATATGCTTCGTCCTGAGTTTCCTTCATAATGTTATCAGGTTGGAGATTTTGGCCTAGCGAGATGGCAGCCTGATGGAGAACTGGGTGTAGATACACGAGTGATAGGAACGTTCGGGTGAGACATCAACTAAATTTATAGTTTTCTTCCTTCTACTTGAACAATTTTTCTATTGCTAAAGGAAAGTACTTTGTTGGTGTGTAGCTACTTAGCCCCAGAATATGCTCAAAGTGGGCAAATCACAGAAAAAGCCGATGTCTACTCGTTTGGGGTTGTTCTAGTTGAGCTAGTAACTGGCCGCAAAGCCATTGATATCTCCAGGCCGAAAGGCCAGCAATGCCTCACTGAATGGGTAAAAAATTCATATCTTAATTTTTCAGCAAAGTAATAAGTGATAGAACTGATGATTGTTGTTATCTCAGGCACGTCCGCTACTAGAAGAATATGCGGTAGATGAACTTACCGATCCGAGGCTTGGCAACCATTTTGTAGAAAGTGAGGTCATTTGTATGCTTCATGCAGCTTCATTGTGCATACGGAGAGATCCACTTTTGAGGCCACGCATGTCTCAGGTAATCAAAAGAACCCCTTGAAATCATTTTTTCAGTCTCATTCGGATCATTCAATTTAATTTTTCTGATGATACTAAAAGACATCTGGTCAATAATGAAGGTGTTGCGTATACTGGAAGGAGATATGATAATGGATGGAAACTATGCATCAACACCAGGTTCAGATGCAGGCAACAGAAGCGGGCGGTTCTGGGCGGATCATTACAGTGGTCACGTAACAAATGATGGTTCGGACATGTTCAGTGAAAGGCTTTCTATTGAAACGCCAAGACTAGCTTTGAGGGAGAGAGAAAGAAGTCAGAGGTTTGAACTAAACCACAACAACAAGCAATACTAAAGATCAAGACAGCTGAGTTACTGTTTTTTATGAAAAGTTTAGTTAATAGGGTATTTTAGTAAGGTCCCCTGTTTTGAGTAATGTTGGTCCAAAGCTGGCAACACAGCAATTTTTTGTTTGTATAGCGGGGTAAGATGCAAAAACAGTTGCTAAATGCCTAAATATGTTTATCAAGGAATTTGAAATTGTTAAAAGCACAAAACAACAAGAGGCCTTTTCTTCTTTCGAATTTGAATTATTGGTTTTGAAGAGTCAACAGAATTGTCCTGCAGAGGAGAGAGAGGAACATGAGAAAACAAAACAATGAGAAGGCTTTTTTCCTTACTCCCACGGTATCGACATTGGAATTTGGAAGTCTCCAAAATGTAATAATGATACATGAGAGGGAGAGGGAGAGAGAGAGAAAGAAGTTAGGTCTGAATCTGAATCTGACTTTGCCTGTTACAACAGTGATGCATACTTGCATAGGGTCCAGGGTATCTTTTCTACTTATCCGCATCACCAATTAACAATTTTCTCAAATTTAAAACACACAAGAAACGCCCAAAAATGTCTTGGACTGGTGGGGCAGTGATTAAATGACGTTCCATGGATGTTTACTCACTGGATTATGACAATGGCTGATTGTCTGTCTCCATCCCCATTTAAAATCTTCTGTGTGCTTATTATACATCTTTAGAGGTCTTAATAGAAATTTTTTGGAGTTTTGAATAAATATCTGTACACATATATCTCGAAGTAAGATTCAGCGTAGAAGTAGATCCAAATTCATGAGAACAAATAGTCAGGGGAAATTTCAAATAAGACATACAGCTCTCAATTGCTTATGATCTCTATCTCGTTTTCAGAAGAGAATACTATTGGCATGTGGTACATTACGAGAAGTGAGACTCTACTCTAGGGTTGCGAAAATCTTTACTGTTTCCTCATCTTCGATCTTGCATATCTAGAAGAATTAATAAACAGAGTGTGAACTTTGGTTAGCTCTAATAGCCATGAGTGTAATAATCAGGCAGACTGTCAAATTTAAACTAATCAATATAATGTAAGAAAAACTACTCTTACTCTATATGCATGCCGCCTCGGTCTGAAGAGGATAAGAGGTACCCTTGAAGTTCATTCATGACATCAGTAGCTTGCTCGATTTCCTGTTATTGCTGAGAGTAAGAATACAGACTGCAAGACAAAATTATAAGAATGCATAAACAACTTATACCTCAAAATCAGCAAAAGCAACTGGCATTCCACCTCTTGCTCTGATTTTCATGATATTGAAACCAGGATATCTGTAAGGAAACGAATTCAGTTCAATCTTCTTTTTTTTTTTGAAAGGCAAAATACAATGAGTTTTGAAGAAATCTGCAAATCTTGATGCTATAGGTTTTAACTTTTAAGCAATTGCACAAGTTTACCTAGATAGAAGTTGTTTAAGTTCCTCTTCTGTACAATTAGGCCCTAGATTAGCTATAAACAAGGTTGAACATGGTCGAGCACCAAAACTTCCTTCACATGCTTTTTCCAAATGCCCCTGTAGAAATGCGTCAATAAGCTACTGAAATAAACAAGTTTATATGGAAGTACCTTATAGTAATAAATAACATTTCTTAAATCTTCAACAAATTAGAGAAAGAGAGATAGCAACAGGTTGAAAGATTAGATTTGGCTTGTACAGTACTTACATTAGCAGATGGTGCCTTACTATCTTGATCAGATTCCGCTTCACTGTAAATTAACAACGAAATCAGTTGGTTGGCATTAGTCAACTGCTTTTGACATAGAAGACTACAAAACCAGCCTACTAAATAATCATTTTTCAACCTTTTGGAATTATCGTTTTCCTTTGGAGAACCGCTACTACCAGGTTCCTGCGCCTCATCAGGATCGCTATCTACTAAATGTATTCAAAGATCATTCAGAAACAAAAAGCATACATAAAGAAAATTCGGAATCGACAAGGTAACCAGAACATTACCTTCATCACTCTGGTCATCCTGAGACTTAGACGGTTTCTTGTTTCTGTTATCAATCACAACATAAGGCCCACTTCCTATCCACACAGACGGTTCATTATGTCTCTACCACACTACCTCAATAGCAAGAAGAGAGTAAAGTCTAAAAATACCTGGTCTTTCTTTTCTTCTAGAGTTTGATCTAGCTAGTTCTATATGTAGAGTGGATCCTGTTTGAGGATCAAACTTCACACCCTAAACACAGTACACAATGTACACAAGACCTTTTCAGAATATAATGTAACAACCATCACCAAAAGAGTCAACACATCGATCGAAGTGAAGCTTACATTTAGTTCACTCAATGCAGCCATAGCGAACCCATGACTCGTGAATGTTGCAAACGCCACAACCTGACATAACCAGTAAAAGAGCTGATTTCAGAAAGCTCAACATTGATAGATAGAATCATAAATTCCTAAAAATGGAAATCAAAAACAGAAATTGGAGGAGTAAATTAGAGAACCTGATCACCGCGTCCAGTGTACTTGAGCTGACAAGACTCGAATCCGTGACGGCGGCGGAAGAGATTGTGGATCTCACGAGCCTTAACATCGTTAGGCAAGCCAGAGACAAAGAGCGTGTTAATCGCCCCGGGTTCGTCGGGGAACTGTGGCGGAAGAGGATGTGGATGAGAATGAGGTAGATAGACGTGGTAAGGATCGAACGGTTGGTGATACGCCATTAATCTCTGGCCGGCGGCGAGGTTGACGATTGTAATAATCGCCGGCGAAGGAAGCTGACGTGTAGATGTATGACACACACACTGTTAAATTGGCATCCCTTCAAAACGAGCTCTTACTATTGGGCCTAACGAAAAGCCCATTAATATTCAAACTTTAACAACTGGTATGTTTTTGGCTCCAAATTGTTTAAGCTACAACTTGTCAACTTCTATTTGAAGCTAAAACTTTTTTGTATTGAATATTGATAGAGATTTTTCATGGCCTCATCGATTCCTATTTTTTATTTACGAGATTCTTTTTCATGAGTCTTTCGATTATACTAACGAAGTTGTCAAAGTTTAGAACTGTGCAAATCAAACTCTTATCCACCCAATTAAAGAAACTCAAAAGTCGAAACCGAGAAAGAGAGTCTCAAACCAAACTCACACCAATAAAAATTCAAATAAGATGATCCAAAACAATATAATATACATAAAGTTCGAGATTAGCAAATAGATTTAAGACGAAGGGTATGACGTAAACCCTGAAGTCTAAGTCGTCGTCGCGGCCTCTTCATCCAAGAAAAGATCCTCCGTCCTCCTAACCGCCGCATGGATCAGAACCAACACAGCTCCGGCCATTAACGCCGCAACAATATTAAACGTCGCGTCGGTGAACAACATAAGACAAGCGACGGTTATCACGGACAGAACAATCAGGACGACCCGATCGTCGATCTGAAATCGGAACAACTTGAGAGGCTCGTCACGGAAGAAATAAAGAAAGATCCAGAGGAGAAGCAAGCCCCCGAAGAGGAAGAGCGAGGTCGGATGCCAGATCAGGCTGAAGAATATGACGTTCAAGACGACGATTGCGTAGTTACTACGGAAGTAAGCGAGATTCGTCTTGATTCTTGAGAAAGCATCGGAGACGCCGTGAGGTAGCCCCATGGAGTGGAAATCGAACATTACTTTCCATGGACGGCGCGTGGCGAGCCCGTCTTTGATACGTTGCTTGGTGTGTGAGATGGAGTCTAGATCCACTAACGGAAGTCCATGAGACGACGTCGGAACTGCGCCGTCGTTCGTCAAATCTTTTTTTAATATGAAGTTCGACATTATTGAATAAGAGGACTAAATGGAAATAACTTAAAAGACTGTTCTAGTTTATAGTTTGGACTTTGGACTATATATATGTATACATATACGGAAGGTCTCTTGAATTGATGATATTGGTACACATTTGCTTATAGAATATAACAGACAATTTAATTATTTTTTTTTTGTCAAAACATTTTTTTTTGTCAAACAGACAAATTAATTAGATCATGCTAATGATAAAAAAAACATTAGATCGAGATATTTTTTGACAGAGATTTGTGATAAAATTATTACAATAATGTAGCGTGAGGAATTAATTCAATTTGGTCAATGTCTGAAATACGTGTTCTTGGAATATGAAGTTGGAGGAATTACAAAACTTGATCGCCACGTCTTCTAGTGTTTGAGTTGAGTTGACAATATTATGGAGGATGAGAATGACTGAATGAAGGTTGATAGATGTTGTAAAGATCGTACTGTTTGAAGATGCAACATTTGAACAAGAGGATGAACTACTTCAGAAGGACTCAACACTAGTACAAGAACAGAGTATCGAGCTATTTATGTCGGCAATTATAAAGCTGGAAGATTTACACAGGATTAGAAGACCCAAGAAGCTTCTAGAAGATTAAAGAGCTTCATGTTTACGATAGGAATGTAAACATGAAAAAAGTGGGAAATTTCTTAATTGTTAAAGAAAAAAGGAAATTGTCCAATTCCTATTATGATTAGAATAGGTAGTTTGCCATTGTGTGGCATAGACCTAGTTCTATAAATAGGGTGCAAAGGCTGATTGTAAGCCTTAGCACAAACAAGAGAAAGTTACATAGCTACTAAGTTTTAGTCTTTAAAATAGAAGAGCTAAGAACTTAGAAAGAGCTTGAGGTTTCTTTAAGAGAGTTTTGAGATATTAGAAAATTGTTTAGAACAAACTTGTAAATAGATTTTCTATCAATCAAAAGAGAGTTTAAAGAAATCATTGTTTCATTGTTCAGATCATAAGTTCTCACACTTTCAATTGGTATCAGAGCGACACTTGTTCGGATTACTACATGTGAGATTTTGCGGACAAGATGGAAAGCTACGGAGATCTGATCAACAATAACAAAGTTGTCTTGGATGATGGAAACTATGGGTTTTGGAAATCAAGGATCAAATCTATCATAGGAGGTATTGATCGTCTTGCTTTGAAGACTGTTCTGGAAAAGTGGGAGGAACCGACGATCAAGGACGAGTCAGGCAAGTGAACTCCCAAACCCGAAGCCGATTGGACTGATGAAGAACAAAAGAAATCCAAGTACAATTCAAGAGCATTGAGTGCTATTCATTGCAGTGTAGGAAGGAAGCAGTTTGATCTAATTCAGGGGTGTGAAACTGCTAAAGAAGCTTGGGATATTTTACAAATCCAATATGAAGGAACCACAAAAGTGCAAAGCTCAAGAAAAGACATGCTGGCTTCACGGTTCGAAAATCTAAGGATGGAAGAACACGAATCAATATCAAAATTTAGTTCAAAGTTAAGTGCATTAGCTCAGGAAGCATTAACTCTTGGAAAGACTTATAAGGATCAGAAGCTGGTCAAGAAATTTCTAAGGTGTCTTCCTTCAAGGTTCACGGGATACAAGACTGCACTAACTGTTTCTCATGATCTAGACAGTCTCAGTTATGGTGAAGTGGTTGGAATGCTGCAAGCTCAAGAGATGGAGCTTAATGGAATTAAGAAACCAAAAGGTATAGCTTTAACGGTTAACAGAGACACATCAGATCAAGGAGAAGAAGATGTTGTGAGTTTATTAGTAAGAAGATTTGATCATGCTTTAAGAAGAATAGAACAAGGTAATTCACAAAAAAAAGACTGGAGTATTCAAAAAGACCAGTGAAGATAAGAAGGCTGATATGCAATGTGATGAGTGCAAAGGGTTTGGACATTTCATTCGTGAGTGTCCAACGATTAAGCTTCAAGATGCAAAGTGCACTATTTGCAGAGGTACATGACATACACAGGAGGGATGTGTGAGTAACCTTAAACACAAGAAAGAGAAGTCTATGATAAGTATTGAAGATGATTCAGATGATGGTAGCAGTAGCGAAGAAGAACTCATGAATCTAGTAGCAATGGTGGGGATTACTGAATTTGAGAATCGAGTAGAGGTAACAGATTCTGAATCAGAAGATGAGGAAGTTCTTGATATTGTTCAAAGTTACAAGGAAGTCCGAGGAACACTCATTACCTTAGGGAAGGAAAATCAAGACTTAATCAAAGAAAAACTTCATCTTGAAGCTGTGATCAAATCACTATACAATAATTTGGTGGACGAAAAGAAGATTGCTAAGGAATCTGTGGATTTAATGAAAGAAAAGTTGGTGTTATCCGCAAAAGCAGACAAGCTTGAGGAAGAATTAATTAAAGAGAAGAAGAAATCCACAGAACTTCAATCTGAACTCGATCAGCAATACAGAAAAATTCACATGTTTGCAGGAACGAAGCAACTTGATAAGATTTTAAGCTATGGAAGAACTGAGAAAACTCATAGAAGGTTGGGTTTTATTGAGAACCAAGGAGACAAGAAAACAACAATGAAATTTGTTACTGCTGGAGTGCATCACTCTGATTTGAAAGCTTCAACATCCGCATCTGAGAAGTCTTCAGGCTGCTATTTTTGTGGAAAATTTGGACACTATAAACATTATTGCTCTAAATTCTGGGAAAGAGTCTATAGTTTAAAGCGACAAGGGAGATTTTTCTGGAATGGATTTAAGAGACAGGTTTGGATGAAGAAGAATAATCTGTATCAAACAGAAGCAATATCATCAGGATTTAGGTGCAACATGGTTATGATTACTGAGGAACAAGAAGACTCTGAGCCTTGGTTCTTTGATAGTGGGTGTTCAAGGCATATAACAGGAACTAAGAGTAATTTGTAAAATATTAAGAAACTGAAAGGAGGCACAATAACCTTTGGAGATGGAAGTAATGGTTACATTCAAGGTAAAGGTACAACACGTGATACAGAACTTCCACAACTAGTAAATGTCTACCTGGTACAAGGACTGCGAGCGAATTTGATAAGTATCAGTCAGTTATGTGATGAAGGCTTGACAGTTATGTTTACAAAAATAGACTGCAAAGCGGTTGATGAATCAGGCAATGTCAAGCTTTATGGTGTAAGGTCAGGGAACAATTGCTACATGTGGCAGAGAAATTCGTTCAAATGTTTTAGTGCTCAAGGCAGTATAGATCTCTGGCATCAACGACTAGGTCATATGAATATAAGGAACTTAATCACTCTTGTCAATAAAGAATTTATTCGAGGAGTACCTAAACTTAAAGGAGAGGAGAATATGGTATGTGGACCTTGTAATCAAGGAAAACAAGTCAAAATTCAGCATAAGAAGGTTCCGGAAGTACAGTCAAAATCAGTTCTAGATCTGGTTCATATGGATTTGATGGGACCAATGCAAGTTGACAGTTTGGCTGGGAAGAAATATGTATTTGTGCTAGTAGATGATTTTTCCAGATATACTTGGGTTCGTTTTATTCGAGAGAAGTCAAATACAGTTGATAGCTTTAATATTTTGGCTTTACAGTTGCTCAATGAAAGGGGTGGAATCAAGAGAATCCGAAGTGACCATGGTGGAGAATTCCAAAACGAGTCTATGAAAGAATTTTGTGAACATCATGGGATTTCACATCAGTTTTCAGCTCCAAGAACTCCTCAACAGAATGGTGTGGTAGAAAGAAAGAATAGAACTCTTCAAGAAATGGCAAGAGCAATGATCCATGGAAATCAGGTTCCTAAGAAGTTTTGGGCTGAAGCATTGAACACATCATGCTACATAGTTAACAGAGTCTATGTAAGAAGAGATACAACAAAGACTCCTTACGAATTGTGGAAAGGAAAAACACCAAATTTGAGCTACTTTCATGTTTTTGGGTGCAAATGCTATATTTTGAATGACAAGGATTATCTTGGGAAATTTGATTCAAGAAGTGATGAAGGGATATTTCTTGGCTATGCTGAGAGTAGTACAACATTTAGGGTATTTAACAAACGCACAGGGATTATTATGGAATCAGTGAATGTGGTGTTTGATGATCGGTATGTTGCTTTAAGAGATAATGTTGATTCAGACAGTGATGCAGAACAAGTAAGTATTACTGAAGGGCAAAATGAAGATTCTGGACTAGACATCTCTGATCGTGTTCCAAAATCTGAAGAAACAAAACAAGTACACAAGAATCATTCTGCATTAGATGTTATTGGAAACATAAATGAAGGAATGAAGACTAGAGGAGTTCAGATTGATTTTAAAAAGATGACTAGTTATTATGCAACACTAGAAACTGTCTACTTTGAGTGTTTTGTGTCAATGATTGAACCAAAGAATCACATAGAAGTTGTTCAAGATGATTTCTGGATAATTGCCTTGGAGTAAGAACTAGAACAGTTTGAGCGTAATGATGTTTGGGAGCTGGTTCGTAGACCAGTAGATGTGAATATCATTGGGACTAAATGGATTTTCAAAAACAATATTGATGAGAGTGGAGTTGTGGTTCGAAATAAAGCAAGGTTGGTTGTACAAGGGTATACTCAGATCGAAGGAGTGGACTTTGAAGAGACATTTGCTCCAGTAGCAAGACTTGAATCAATTAGATTGTTTTTGGGTACGGCTTATATCCTGAATTTCAAGGTATACCAGATAGATGTCAAAAGTGCTTTTTTAAATGGGATCTTACAAGAAGAAATATATGTTGATCAACCTAAGGGTTTTGAAGATTCAGTTAAGCCTAAATATGTGTACAAGTTAAAAAAAGCTTTTTATGGATTGAAGCAGGCTCCAAGAGCTTGGTATGAAAGGCTGACTAGTTTTCTTATGGAACAAAACTATAACAGAGGAAGTGTGGACAAGACTCTGTTTATTTTGGAACAAGGTGATGATATCATGATGGTTCAAATTTATGTGGATGACATTATCTTTGGAAGTACTTCAAAGGAGTTGGTAGATAGGTTTGTGAGTTGTATGACACAAGAATTTGAGATGAGTCTGGTTGGAAAATTAAAGTATTTACTTGGGTTGCAGATTACACAATCAGAACAAGGTATTTTTATTTCACAAAGTACCTATGCTAGACAACTTCTAAAAAGTTCCAGATGGATAAGTGCAAAGAAGCTGTGATACCTATGAGTACTACTTTGAAACTATCAAGAGATGTTGATGGCAAGGATGTAGATGTCAAGCAATATAGAGGGATGATTGATATCTTACCGCTAGTAGGCCAGACTTGAGTTACAGTGTGGGTATATGTGCAAGGTATCAGTCAAAACCTAAACAGTCTCATCTTGAAGCAGTCAAGCGAATTATCAAGTACGTTAAAGGAACTGTTGATCTTGGAATTTGGTATTCTAAAGGTTCAAATAAGGGTTTAGTTGGTTACTGTGATGCAGATTATGCAGGAAGTGTAATGGATCGAAAGAGCACTAGTGGGGGATGTTTCTTTCTGGGCAACAATTTAATAGCCTGGTTAAGTAAGAAAAAAAATTCAGTATCTTTGTCTACAGCTGAATCAGAATATATAGCAATGGGGAGTTGTTGTACTCAGTTGTTATGGATGAAGCAGTTGTCAGCAGATTATGGCATGGATTCAGGAGAGCTGCAAGTTTATTGTGACAATAGGAGTGCAATGGATATCTCTAAAAATCCAGTTCAACATTCAAGAACAAAGCACATTGATGTGAGACATCACTTCATCAGAGAACTGGTTGAAAGAAAGCAAGTTGTAATTGAGCATGTTGATACTGAAGAACAATTAGCTGATATTTTCACAAAAGCTCTTGATTTTAATCGATTCTCTACCTTGAGAAATTCAATTGGTGTTTGTGAGATGTGAAGTATTCACAAGATGGGTCAATAGCTGGTACCAGAGAAAATAGGGTTGTTAATGTTGGTACAGTTTGATTTTAGACATGAAGGTTCTGGTGTTGGTTTACTGAAAACCGAGGGTTGATGGCTAGGATATTGTGAAAATTTTGCTCGAGATATGAGAAAATATTATCTTTCTAAAGTTGAAAAATAAAATATTTTTATTAAGATTTGGGTATTAAAACAAGGAAGAAATATCGAGAGTCTCTACAATTTCGTCCTAATCGAAAAGTTTTTTTCTAAAAAAAAAAAAAAAAAAACCTAGTGATAATGGTTGGTGCGACTCGAAGTGGTTTGGTGCGAAGAGAAAGAAATCAGGAGATGTCTCGAAGTGTTGGTAATGCTAATCGACCTCAGTTGGTTGATGATTCAAGTGATGTTGAAGAAGTTCAACCAAGAATTGTGCCATATGGATCCGACAGCGATGATGATTCATCTCAAAGTGTATCAGTGAAGAATCAAGTAGATCAAGGGGTAGATGATCTCGAGAGAGAAAATCCAATTGATGACGAGGTGGAGTTTGTTGGTAAGCGGAAAAAGAAGGATCATGTTTCGGTGTCTGATACCGAAGTTGGAGTTGAAGAAATCTTTGTGCAAGAACAGCTTGAGAGACATGCAGAGAAGCAGAGGAGCAAGAAACATAGAGAAGTGGCATCCGCTAGCAAGAAGAAATCAGCTTGCAAGTCGAAACGACCAAGATCTGCAGAACCAAGTGCTAGAAATGTTCGGGCTAAATCTAGGTCTCAATCGGATGTGTTTGTCTCCAAAGCAGCAAAATTAAGGTACTCTCAGTTCTTTTCTCGGAAATTTACGGCTGAGAGACAATTGGATATGTCTAAAAAGGATGAGTTTGGGCTCATTGAGAAGATATTGTCGTTAGGACTTGGACCTACAATTCATGATCCTTCGGTGTATGTCAAAGATATTATCTAAGAATTTTATGCAAATTTGCCAAATGGAAAGGCTAGGGATGGTGTTCAAGTGTTTGTGAGAGGATATTGGTATGAATTTTCTCCTAAGGCAATTAATCAAGCTTTTAATATGGCACCTTTGACTAGAGCTGAGAAGAAAGTTGATGAAACAGTAGATAAGTTGAGTCAAGATGAACTTGCAGAGTTTTTAAGTGGTGAAGACAGGTCGACTTGGGCTACTTTAAAAGTTGTGGATCTACCTGAGGAAAGTGCAGCTCTTTTAATGTTAGCATCGTACAATTGGGTTCCCTCGAAACATAGGAATCATCTTCCGGTTAAGCGAGCTCGGGTAGTTTACAAGATTATCAAGGGCATCCGGTTTGATTTTGGGTAGTTGATTTACAATCAGATTATGAACATAAGTTGGAAAGATCCTACTCGCTATGTGGTGTTTCCGAGAACAATCTTTGAAACTCTTAGGGTTCAAGAAGGTCCGCTTGAGTGGTCAGATGAAGAGGGAGATGTATATGCTGAGTTTTATACAAAGGATGCCAGAACAGGACATATCTATGATGTTAAGCATAAACTGATTCCTGAGACTAAAGAGTCGACACCAGTATCTCCAGATGGCAGGCAACCTGATGAGGGATTTTCTTCTACTTCTGAGGTTATTCAGTTGGGTAGCATTCGTGTGCCACACATTGGTCAAGAGGATGTTGATATTTTGTATGAAGCATTGGTCGATACAACATAAGCTCTGCAAAGACTTACGGAAGTAGTACAGAGGCTCATACAAAATCATCCACTTTCCAAGATGATTTGAAATGTTGTTAACTGTTGTATTCTCAAGCAGGGGGAGAAAGAGAAGGAGCTGGTCTGAGACTCTGGGGGAGTGTTTTTGTGAGTTGGTATGAGATTCTGGGGGAGTTTTCTGTTTTTGTAAGCTGGTCTGAGACTCTGGGGGAGTGTTTTTGTGAGTTGGTCTGAGATTCTGGTGGACTTTTCTGTTTTTGTAAGCTGGTCTGAGACTTTGGGGGAGTTATTTGTTTTCATTAAAACTTTCGACTTTCGGCGATCATTTTGGTTCATTGTGTTTGAATGTTTGACTATGGTTCGGTGATCATTTTGGCTTATGTTTTTGAACGGTTAACTATGGTTTAAAGTTATTTGTTTTAAGTCTAAACCAACAATATAATTCTTATGCTTGAGAAGCTCAAAGTTAAAAAGGAGGAGATTGAAGATGCAACATTTGAACAAGAGGATGAACTACTTCAGAAGGACTCAACACTAGTACAAGAACAGAGTATCGAGTTATTTATGTCGGTAATTATAAAGCTGGAAGATTTACACAGGATTAGAAGGCCCAAGAAGCTTCTAGAAGATTAAAGAGCTTCATGTTTACGATAGGAATGTAAATATGAAGAAAATGGGAAATTTCCTAATTGTTAAAGAAAAAAGAAATTGTCCAATTCCTATTAGGATTAGAATATGTAGTTTGCCATTGTGTGGCATAGGCCTAGTTCTATAAATAGGGTGCGAAAGCTGATTGTAAGTCTTAGCACAAACAAGAGAAAGTTAACCTAGATACTAAGTTTTAGTCTTTAAAAGAGAAGAGCTAAGAACTTAGAAAGAGCTTGAGGTTTCTTTAAGAGAGTTTTGAGAGATTAGAAAATTGTTTAGAACAAACTTGTAAACAGATTTTCTATCAATCAAAAGAGAGTTTAAAGAAATCACTGTTTCATTGTTCAGATCATAAGTTCTCACACTTTCACTGTTGGTGATACACCATTTTCTCCGATGCCTGCTTCTTGTACTGATCGGCGTCGAGTTTGACGGTCGTAATAACTAATAAGCTCATTCGTTACAAGATGTGTGACAACTGACAAAATGTTTAGTTAATACGACCATCAAACTCGACGCCGGCAATCAAGTTACCGACATGCATGAGCTTTGTAGTTCTATACTTTTAATTATTATTTTTGACGGCATTAAAAAAATGAATATTCGTTACGACCGTTTTTAAGTTTACAGTGACTTTTTTCATAATTACTGGTAGTATTTTTCAGATAAGATAACCCGAGCAAAAAAGTAATACAACGAAGCAGCCTGTCAAAAATAAAACTAAAGCAAACTCTTGACATTATTGAGTAATAGTTCTAGTCTTCTCGATATTGATTCAAATGATTTATGTTCTTTTCTCGATTATACTAACGAAGTTATCAAAGGTTAGAATTGTTCAAATCAAACTGTTATACACTCAATTAAAAACTCAAAAGTCGGAACCAAGAGAGATGGTGTCAAACCAAACTCACACCAATAAAAATTTAAATAAGATGGATCAAAAACAATATAATATACATAAAGTTCGATATAAATCATGTAAGACGAAGGGTATGACGTAAACCCTGAAGTCTAAGTCGTCGTGGCCTCTTCATCCAAGAAAAGATCCTCCGTCTTCCTAACCACCGCATGGATCAGAACCAACACAGCTCCGGTGACCAGCGCACCAATAATATTAAACGTCGCGTTGGTACAGAGAAGCAGCACGACTGTTATCACCGACAAAACAATCAGCACCGTCGGATCATCGATCTGAAATCGGAACATCTTGAGAGGCTCGTCACGCAGGAAATAGAGAAAGATCCAAACAAAAACCAAGACGGTGAAGACGATGAGCGAGGTCGGATGCCAGATCAGGCTGAAGAATACGACGGTCAAGACGAAGATAGCGTAGTTACTACGGAAGTAAGCAAGATTCGTCTTGATGCTTGAGAAAGCATCGGATACACCGCGAGGTAGCCCCATGGAGTGGAAATCGAACATCACTCTCCAAGGACGGCGCGTGGCGAGCCCGTCTTTGATACGTTGCTTGGTGTGTGAGATGGAGTCGAGATCCACTAACGGATGTGCATGAGACGACGTCGGAACTGCGCCGTTCTTCGTCATTATTGAATAAGAGATCGGACTAAATGGAAAATAGCTTAAAGACTGTTGTAATTTAGATTTTTGGACTCTACATATATATACGGAAGGTCTCTTGAATTGGTGATATTGATACACATTTGCTTATGGAATAGTAAAAAGGACAATTTAGATCGTGCTATTTAAAAAAACATTAGATAGAGATATTTTTGGACAGAGATTTGTGACATTATTGTTACAATAATGTAGCGTGAGGAATTTATTCAATTTGGTCAATGTCTGAAATACTACGTGTTGTCGGAATATGAAGTTGGAGGAAACTTAATTATCGCCACGACGTCTAGTGTTTGAGTTGAGTTGACATTATAGGGGGATGAGAATGAAGGTTGATAGACGTTGTAAAGATCGTACTGTTGGTGATACACCATTTTTCTCCCGTGCCTGCTTCTTGTACTGATCGGCGTCGAGTTTGACGGTCGTGATAATTGCCGGCGAAGGAAGCTGATGTGTAAATAGATGTGTGACAAACTGCTATTTGTCTAAAACTAAAAGCGTCCTTCTAGAATTTTTTATCTATAGGCCGAGATCATTGGGCCTAATTAAAAGGTCCAATTATATTTTTTTTTCGTCGAAGGTCCAATTAGATTACAGGGATTTTCTGGTTCAAATTGGTAACTTCGAAAATTTAAGTCATTATTTATTTGTATCGATAGAGATTTTTTTCATAGCATTTGTAAATTCAAAAGACCTATTAAAATGTTACCGACATGAGCTTGTAGGTGTATACTTAAACAAAAAAAATTGTTTTTGTCTTTTCTTGATGGCATCTAAAAATGGAATATTCATTACGATCGTTTTTAGTTTAGAGTGAATTTCTTTTCATAATTCTTAGTATTTTTTCACAGAATAATAATATGAAAAGTGGTTCGTAATTTTCAGATAAGATAACCCGACAAAAAGGTGATACAACGAAGCAGCCTGTCAAAAATAAAATAAAGCAAAGTGTTGACATTATTGAGTTAGTTCTAGTCTTCTAGATATTGATTCAAATGATTTATGTTCTTTTCTCGGTTAATCTAATCTAAATGATTCCTATATATTTTTAGTTCAAAAGTCTTTCAAATCTACTCATTTACAAGAAACTGTTCCTGAATCCTGAGCCTTACGATTATTGTATTAATTATTTTGTAACAATTTAGAATTGTTTAAACTTGAAACAAATCTGAAAAAATCAAAAGCAAAAGAGAGAGTCTCAAACCAAACATACACCAATAAAATTGATTACGCATGAAATGATATTTTTTTTAGGAACAAACAAGATAATATACATTAACAGTTCGAGATCAATGGATTTAAGACGACGGGTATGACGTCAGACCTGAAGTCTCAGTCGTCGCCGCCTCTTCATCCAGGAAAAGATCCTCAGTCTTCCTAACCACCGCATGGATCAGAACCAGCACAGCTCCGGTCACCACCGCACCAATAATATTCAACGTCGCGTTGGTCAACAGAAGCAGGACGATAGTTACCACCCCTAAAACAATCAGCACCGTCAGATCATTGATCTGGTACCTGAACACTTTGAGAGGTTCGTCACGGAGGAAGTAAAGAAAGATCCAAACAAACACCAAGACGGTGAAGACGATGAGCGAGATCGGATGCCAGATCAAACTGAAGAAGATAACGATCAAGACTACGATAGCGTAGTTCACACGGAAGTAAGCAAGATTCTTCTTGGTTCTTGAAAAAGCATCGGAGAAGCCGTGAGGTATCCCCATGGAGTGGAAATCGAACATCACTTTCCAAGGACGGCGCGTGGCTAGTCCGGCTACGATACGGTGCTTGGCACGTGAGATAGACTCAAGATCCACCACCGGAGATCCATCGGACGACGTCGGAATAGCGCCGTAGTTCGTCATGTGAGATTGAATGAATAGAGAGTAGTAAATGAAAATAATGATAGGAAACTGTTGTATGTATATGTGAATTATTACGAAAGGTCCCCAAGTATTAGGTGATACACATTTGCATATGGCGTTTTTCTAAAGTAATCTATATGTTTATGGGATAAACGAAGATTAATTTGATCGTGATTGTTTTCCACACAAAAAAACAGTGATAATAGTAGTAACATATAGAGTAGCGTGAGGATTTGATTCACTCTATGGTCAATGTCTGAGAACTGTAAATTTAGATTTACGAGATTTTTTTTGGTAATGGCAACTTATATACTAGTAGTACTAGTAGATGATTACACGTTGGATTTAAGTTAGTTTGAAGGATTAACGATAAAGAAACAAACACCGAGTAACGGAGCTACATGGCATTATTGAATTGTCAAACAGGCTACACGTGACCGCATTCAAGCGGAGTCCTCTGGCATGCAACTACTCTTTCGGCACGTGTCATGTCGGCAGGAACAAAGAGTAATTATTTACGGTTATAATCCCTTGCTTTTGTCTTGATACTGATTCATGCCCAAACGTTTGCTTCCTTTACATTTGTCACCAAATTACTTAACCAAGATGAGCTCAAAACAGATCGTATGCTCTCTCTGACTTGAGACCGTTCAAAACATATCTCAAACATGTTCGAAGCGAGGCTACTTTAGGATTAGCGAGCAAGAATCATGGCGGCTCTTATAATTCGTAACAAGAAACAAAAGAGTGTCTCAAAACACTGGACCAGAGGTACTATAAAATCAAACCACATCAAAATGTAAGCGTGATGACATGAAACAACTATGGTGTTTCTTCATTACAACTTTGCCTGGATCACCAACAAAGGTTACCTCACGACTAATCAGATACACTAATCCAAGTAGATGGCGGAGATGTTTCACAGTCACATATGTTGTATGATCATCAACTTCTGCAGCTATGAAGCGGACTATTTAAAAAAGAGGGAAATCTTATATGCAACATCGAAATTTTTGAATATGGGAAGAGAATATCTTAACCATGCGTCTTGGACATGTAACATGCTTAACTACGGGTGTTTAAAAAATGAAGCCCTTTTACTAAATTTTGACAGCATACCTTCGAAGTTCGTGGTATCAGTGACATCGGCCCGACCTATTACTATTAGCTCACTAAAGCAAAATAATTTTTTGATGCCCAAAAATATAAAAATACACTAAATTATCACTCTAGGATTCGAATCAAGAACCTAGGAAGCTACCAGATGAGATTTAACCAATGTACTATGAGTGATTTTACAGATTTTGATGTCTTAAAAAATACTTATTTATTTTGATGCCTAAAGCTCTTGCTTGTTGGGCTTTACCTCTGGGTCGACCTGTCTTGAATTATTAATATCTAAATAATTTTTAAAGGTTACGGTGATTATGAAGTGAATGTTAACTTGTTGTACTCACAGTTATAAGACAATGGAATAATGAAATTGGTTGTTAATGAAACTGTGATGATCGATCTGGTTGCTAGGATATGATGTTCAGTGGAAGCGATACACCATTCAATTGTCTTGTCACGTTTTAAATCAATTCAGTGGGTTGTTGTTATGTTTACACACTAGAGAAGAAAGAATAGCACAAATCGAGAACCAGATTTACAACTTTTTCTATAATGATTTGCTTACTTGATTATTTTAATATAGGTCCTATTCGTTTCCTGATCTAGATGCAACTTTTTCTATAATGTTTTCTTGTCTTTTCTGTCTCACTATCTTTTTTCACTTCATTCGTTAACCTTTTAGATTTTGGTATTGCAAAATTGATTCTTAATATTTCATTTCAGAGAAGATAAATTATCTTCTTTTGATCCAAATTGGTAGTTTCTTCTTCATATGCACCGTAGGAAAATTTATAACTGAATCTTCTTCTGCTATCCATCTGCATATCATAATCACCAACAAATTTTCAAATAAGTCACTACATATCGGCATATCAATATGGGAATAATACCCGAAGGAGAACTTATATACTATTTTGTCATGTAAAGAGTTTAGTCCAACTTGTCAAAAGGAGATGAGACTTATTTGGCCATAACGTACCATTTTGTCTAAAAAGCCTAGAGCACTTACCACACCTTTTTTTTCTTTCAAAAAATTTAAAATTTACAACAAATATAAATAATATTTCTATCCATATAGTACTTGATTGGTTACCTGAAGCGAGTGACAAGGTGGTGAAGAAAGATTGAAGCTTCAAGACGGGCCAAATCAAGACCAGGGCACAATCTCTGACCACCTCCAAAAGGACTGAAACTACTCGTGTTCATGTCCCTATCCTATTGTATAGATAAATGTCTATCCAGTTAAATATATAGTTCGGAGGTATAAAATTCTATTTTAAATATATTTGGGTGATTTTTTACGTACTTGCCATCTCCATGGATTAAATTTGTAGGGAGAGTCATAGTAAAGCTTATCAAGATGGACTGATCTGAGATAGGCCAAGAAGCACCATCCTTTTGGTATCATATATCCTTTTATTTCAATATCTTTCATCGCCTTTCGCATCACCCCTATTATTACATTTCCCATCCTCAATGTCTCTGTAATGACCTGATGATAATTGGTAGTTAAAAAGCCAATTCATATAATTAACTAATGCCAGGGGAAAAGAAGAATAATATATACCTTTTGTGTAAAAGGTAACGACAAATAGTCATTCCAATATAGTGGCTCTCCTGTCAATTCCTTCAAACTTTTCAGCTTCATGTTTTCTTCCTGATGAAAAGAAAAAAAGAAGTTTAACGTAAAGAAGAGGTTATATAGATTTTTAGTGGCAATCATATAGAAACGAGTAAATTAATATGTATCAGCTTCCAATCTATCACTAGTTTATTTGATTGACTGATTTGTTTTTCTACTGTGGAAGAGAGAAAAGCCTACCACACTTCTTGTTCTATAACATTAACTTCTTCTTGTTCTATGTCTATACGATATTATACATATTATCAAAATGTATAGCCATCTATATATAGTATGTGTTAAAAAGTTGACTACCGTTAGAAAATTGAGGGCAGCAGGAGAATCAGAGAGGAATTTGACGGCGAGTGTGATGAGGACAGGGACAGAATCGTGGCCAGGAATCATCATGTCAATCATATTGTTAGCAATCAAATTGTGAGTTAAATATTCACTTGAGTCCTTAAGTAACACATCCACGACATCCTTTGCAATAACAACATCTTCCTCCTTGTTCTTTGCTCTCCGAGTTTTGCCTTCTATGATCCTTTCAACTTGCCTCACCATCTTCTTCTTAGCTTGGAGAGATCTATGAAGTTGAGTTCCAGGGAAGTTAATTGGCAATGACATGAGTCCTGATATGAATTGTTCAAACTCTTTCTTTAACTCTTCTAACTCGTCTCCTTTCTCTACACTTATCAGTGCCTTGGCCAGTACTTTGAATGCAACCTACCAATTAAAATAAATCAAGTTATTACATGTAAAACCACAACTATATAAAAGGGTAATAATTACTAGTAGTTGTTAAACAAATTAGAAAGAGAAACTTGTAATCATTAAATCAAATGTAATAATTGTAACCATGTTCTTTGAAATAAATTAATATTTCCATGGTAACATCATTATGATTGTCCCTTTTAATTTCTTAATCAATTCATTAATCATATATATCATTATTGGAATATTTAAAATTTATGTAAGAAAAAATTAAATCAAGGGAGAAGTATACTGACAGTCTTGGAGACGTCTTGGATAAGAACAGGTTGGTCCTCGGACCACAGATCCATGGATTCCGACAAATACTTGTGCATGTCTCTAACGATTTGAGCTTTGAGAAGCGGTGACTTTAAGAAAGAACCGACTAGTCCATGGAACCTTCTTTGTGAACTCCCGTTGATAAGAAGTATCGACGATTTTCCCATCAGCTCCCTCACCGTTTTTGGGTAGAACGGCACGAAAGCCGTCGAGTCGCTTTGTAAAACGGCTCTGTTCACTTCAGCATCCGTCGACACGATCGTCGCCGTTCCAAATATATGCGACTTAAACACTCTCCCATAACTTTACATACACGTAAACACGTATATATTTTTAGATTAAAGAACAAATAACGTTTTAAATTGCAAAAATATCCTACTTTTCCATATAAAAGTACGGATTCCGATTTGAATCCCTATTATTTAAATGTTTTTTTTTGTTTAATTTTTCCAACAAATACTTAATATGCATATGAATATATATAGAGATTATTTTGTCTTACGTATTAAATTTAATTTTGAAGTACGTACTATACATAGAGATGAGGGACAAGAGTTCTTACAGGAGTCGACGCTTGTCCATGAAACTCTCGGGATGGTTTGAATAAGCAGAAGAGACGAACTCGATGGTTTCTCCGAGGACAGGCCATCCCAAGCTTCCTTGTGGAAACTTTGATTCTTGACTGTGAGAAATAACATGACGATCAATAAGTTTATTCTTTGAAGCTGGGGATGATCTGAGACGGTTGATCTTGTTCAAGATGATGATGATAGAGAAAAAGAAGAAGAAGAAGGGCAAAAGTGATAAAGAAGTGTCCATTAGTGTTTTAACTCAATTAGCCGGACGCACGAATGGGTTTGTGTTTTTAAAAATTGGTTTATGTTTTTGGGACTTTCTTCCACTTTGAATCTGTCTTGGTATCTCTTTATATAACTTTAATCATGGTGCGGTGTGGCAACAAATCATGTGGATGATAATTCTCTTATTATATTCTTTGATTTTTTTTATCATCTAATTTTATACTTTGGGTTTATATTGTTAGGATTTTGAGATGTATCACTAGAAAACAAATTGAGTAACAAATAAAAAGACATACACAATCTAATTATTGTTACCTCAACGTGGGAAATGCGTCTACTTAAGCTACTTTGCATTTCACCAAAAATGTAAACTGGTATAGTACTTAAGCCTGTTAAAGATATAAAAAATGCGTCCAATATATATATGTTAAACAGATTACGTTATTACACTCTCAATATATATATTCTACTTAGAGCATCATCAAGCGGCCGCTTGAATATCGATGGTATGAGCCAAAACATGTGCATCAATTATTTTTTAAAAAGGTTATCTAAATGAAGAAGTAAGGTTATTGTATGAAGAAATTTCCCGTATAAAGAATAGACAAAGAATATTTCGAAGAAAAGTGTGCTAAATTGTCTTTTGGCTTGTGGGGTATTTTGGGTGCGCCTTCGTGCGAAATTCCATTAGGCCACCTTTTCTTATTTCACATATAAATTTTTGTCATGATTATACTGGATACATGCATTCCCATATATATCATGTATGTGTAAAGATATGCATGCCAAGACATGTAGAGCACTAAAACAATTACATGCATAGTACTATATACATATGTATGTACACATGTCAATACGTGGCTATATATAGCTAGCTTTGTGAAATCGGTTGATTTATTGTACTATTGTACGTCAAATCAATGACCTTTGGAAATACGATATAAAGATAATCGGATGTAAGAATAATATAGCAGTGTTACCGAAATAATAAATTACAGTATAGTAGGTAAGACGTTGCAAAAGACGTACGCGGGTCAGAAGACTCAGAACGGTTTGTTGAGACTGAACAAAAAGATGGTTTGTATGAGATCAGAATATCAGAAACCTGTTGGAGGTATATTTCAACATGGAGATGAACCAAAAGCATTGTCTATGTAATTATGAGGCTCCCGGACCGGGACAGCATCCTATAAAAACAGAGTCGTCGATTATTGGATATAGGCCTTACATTTTTATGTTAATCCATCCAGTAGTGCATTACGTAATGAAACGAAGCTCTATAAGAAAAGTATGATACATTTGTTTAAGGCAATCTCCTCATGATTAGACCGCATGCGCACACTTTCATATAAGTAGTATACATGTAAAATTAATGTAACCAATATAAATATATACCATATAAAATAAGTTGTGTGTGTGTATGACTGTGATTGGTATAATTTATTAGAATCATAAGAAGTGAGATTCTTTAGCCGCTTGTATACTTTGATCATCGTTGATTGTAACATACTTTTGAGCCTAAAAAGCTAATATTTTCATTGTAATTAAATATCTAAACTTTTGACTAATGCCAAACAAGAATATTTGAATTTGCCATTCTCTTTTTATTCACTTTACAATAGTGTTGTCAAAAATATTAGTTCTTTTGGGAAACCTATGATTCTTTTATCATATCTATAAACGCCATTTATAAGCTTTTCATTGAAGGAATACCTAACAATAGCGAGCTATCTTATAAAACCACCATTGATCGTCACTTTAATTGTATAGATACTATAAAAATTAGTGCTTTGATCATATCTAATTATTGCATGATTCCTTTAGTTTAAGGTCGTGCATCTTTCGAAATCCGAGAGGGTTTTTGAATAAAATATTTGAAAATCATCTATTATTTATTTTCAACTTTTTGTCATAAAAAGAAAATCTAAAATTGTAGATTTGTATATTTTGCTTGCCGAAAAAAGTCTCAAAGATTGACAATTGAAAGAAACAAAATAATAAAAGAATAATTCGAAACTAATGAGAGCTTTAACAAAAAAAAAATACTAATGAGAGACAAATAATATGCACACATAAATGCATGTTATTATATAATTTTGGGGAGTTGTGGGGTTGTTTTCATTTGGACCATATCTCCATGTGAAGAACCACTTGAAGTTAAAAACCGAAGAATAATTTTGTCCCAATTGATTTCACAATCTCGCTCTAGGATTTTGGATAGCCGAGAACATGATCCTTTGTCCTCTTTACGAAACTGATGCAAGACCACTATGATTTTGTCTCTTCGATGAAATTTATTCTGTCCGTTTTTTTTTTTTTTTCCTGTTATAAATCTTTGGAGAATGCCTAGATTTAAGAAATTCAGATAACAATACATATGCTGTTAACTAGGATATGCTAAAATTGAAGAAAATCTAAATTAATGACCTTGACTGTGCCCAACATAAACAAGTGTATTGTATCAAAATCAAACTCAAATCAGTCAAAAGCAGCTATACAAAATCTTCATTAGTGAGTAATTTTGACAAGAATAATCTGTACCAGTGTCTTAAATTTGCTTTCTTTGCTTCTTCGTTAGTTTTAGCCTGCAAGATCCATGCAAATAATAAGTTCTCGCTCTTGCTCGGTCCCAAACCAGCTTTGCAGCTACCACAGGACAAGAAAACAAAAGCAACAAGGTAGATTGTTAATTCACAAGGCCATATGTCATGAAGGTGGGACTCTCTCAGGTAAAAAACACATTGTCATTTCAAAATGGGGATATGAAGTCTCCCCAACTTTAACCTTATGAAAAAAGAACAGGTAAAACCTGCAGGGGTCCTCACGTAGGTGTCGACAGGTGGATATAACACACTATGGAGGAGATTCATGGACCACCAAATGCAGTTCTTAGGTCTCACATCGACTCACATGGAGCGTTGCAATCATTTACTCAGCAGAAAATGTTATGTTAGTCGTAAGGACTTAATGGTGGGGGAAAAAAACGAAATGCTAGTCCACGTTGGTAATAAGACCTTCCCCATTGGGGGGTTCATAGCTGAGTTCCTAGTGTTTTGGTTCCAAAAAATTAATCAGAAATAAAAATAAAATGTAAGATCTCCCTTTATATAAGAGATTGAATCTTGGTTTAAGGGGCGCTACGTGTCAGTGTATCGTTGGGTGAGAGTAAAATATGAAAGGAGAATTTTTTTTGCAAAATCGATTTTTTCTTTTTTCCTTTCTCTCTCTCTCTCTATCGGATGCGATTAAAACCGACTCGAAGAATTTGGGATCAGAAGAAGAATTTGGGATCAGATTGTTGAAGGTTTCGACTCGAAGGACGTGGAATCAAAGTAAGGGTTTGGATTCGAAAGGAAAGGAGAGAAGTCGTTTAGTAGCCCAACCGATTTGGAAGCCAATCGCGAAAGGAAGAATCGAGTTTCAGTTGGAGATGGATGCGGTTTGAATGTGGAGTCGAATAAATCGGAAGAGAGATTGAATGAATTGGAATCACAAGGTAAGTCTATTGATTGGAATTGTATGAATCACAAATTGAGTATTGATTAGGGTTCTTTGATTTTGGATCGCAATTTAGGGTTTTTTTATGTTTGTTGCAAAATTAGGGTTCTTGGTGTTCATGTGTTCCAAATTGATCCATTTTTTTGATATTGTTAGTGGTTTTTTGATATTACTAAGCACTGTAATTGATGCAGATGCTCCTTTAGAAGATGTTGTTGTTCGGAGCTTGAGGACTAGCCCAGTACATCCGCGAGACCGCACATCCATTGATGTTCGGAGCTTGAGGGCGAGTGTTTTTGGCAAAAAAGAGAACAACAGGAGATCTATTTGCAATCAAGGTAAACGATTTGGTGCTTTTGTTCTCTTTTTCAATTCTTTTTCTTTTGTTACACAAGATTTTTCTTTTATTGTTAGGCTAATGTGGATAGCAAAATCTTTAGTAGTGTTTTCTCTAATCTTGTGTTAAACGTTGGCCATGCTCCACAGGTTTTTGAAAAGGCAGATATGATCCGTAAGAATGATGTTGAAAGTATACTTGCTGAACGTGATATACTGATCAACGTTCGCAATCCCTTTGTGGTGAGCAGCCTTTAAGCATTTTCTCAGAAGAGAGATTTACTTCTTCTAACATTACTTTGATTTGACCAGGTTTATGTTAATGCAGGTCGTTGGTTAAGACTTAAATTTAAACCTATGGAGGAAGGTCTTTGCACGTAAGAGAGACTTAAATTTAAGACCTATGGAGGAAGGTAAATTATCATCCTCTCCTTTCTTCATTTATGTTAAAGCACTTGTTAGTTGGTTATGATAAATACGTTTAGGTATGAGTCGAATGAGTGATTGATGTCATTGCTTTTGTTTGGTGGTTGTGATTAATATGCTTATTACTTGTTGCTTTATGTTAGTTGGTTGTGAAAATGTTAAATGTGTTGTACTTGATGGTTTGTGTTAGGTAAAAACTTAATTTCAAGATTTTAACCAAGTAGTTGAAAAATTAAATTACACCTAAACCTTATAAATTGAAAGACTTTCTCTTCATAGTAAAAATACAAAACCCTTCTACACTCCTCTTAATCGTCCTTTTAACACACACACTTGTTCTTGATCACGGATTTGGATTCAAATGACTCAATGAATCCATATCATCCCTCCTCTAGCTATATGAACCTATTGCACAGTCAACTTGATAACCAAAACCTTGAATACACTCCTCTTGATAGTCCAATTGCTGAAATACACCCCTCAAGAAATCTGCAAGTCAAGAAAAGCATGGTTACCAACAGATGATATCATGTTGGTAAGCGCTTGGCTCAATACTAGCAAGGATCCGATCACTTCCAATGAGCAAAGACTTGGAGCCTTTTGGGGGAGGATAACCGATTACTTTCACTCCTGTCCGAATGTTGTTTGTCGGCCCAAGAGAGAGGCGAGTCACTGTAAGCAGAGGTGGGGGAGGATAAACAACTTGGTATGCAAGTTTGTTGGCTGTTACGAGGCTGCGACTAGGGAGAAGTCTAGTGGACAGAATGAAGATGATGTGATGACGTTAGCACATCAGATTTACTTTAATGATCATGGACAGAAGTTTACCTTTGAGCATGCATGGCTTCACTTAAGATACGATCAAAAATGGTGTGCCTCCATCAGTAAAGGTAATGGAGTGAAAAGGGGAAGAGTGAGTATGGATGGGTCTCAACAGGATGCACACCAACCGATTGATGTGGATGAACCATTGCCCCGTCCTCCTGGTGTTAAGGCTGCCAAGGGGAAGTCCAAAAAATCCTCTAACACCCAACCGATTGATGTGGAGGAAGATGGAAAAGCTTACTTGGAGTTTCAGTTGGAGCGTGTGTCGAGGATGTATGAGATGAAGCAGAAGGACTTCGAGTTAAAAGAGAAGGAGTTTGCTATGAAGAAGGAGCATATCAAGCATGTGATGCTTGATAATCTGATTGCTAAAAAAGATTCACTAACTGAATCAAAAAAAGCTCTTAAGGATAAGCTAATTGATGACATGATGTCATCTTGATGAATTGTCAAAAGATGTTTCCTTGTGTTTTTTGTTATAAATATGTTTTAACTAAGTGTTTGTACAAGTTTGTTTGTGTTTATGTTTGTGTATTTGGAATGATTATAAATCGGGTCAGTTATGATACATGGGATGCTTTATTAATCAGTTTGTCTTGTTATTAATCAATTTGTTTATGATACATGGGATGCTTTATACTTGGGATGCTTTATTAATCAGTTGTTTTTTTGTACTTTGGATGTACATTGGGATGCTTTCAACAAAGAAGAGATGCTACCGGAAGGTTGGGTCTGTCTACATTGCAAAAGTGTACAGCAGCAATTCGTATGATGGCATATGGTTCTGCAGCTGATGTTATTGACGAATACCTCCGTCTTTCTGAAACCATGGCGCTATCATGCTTGGAGAATTTTACAGATTCAGTAATAACTTTATTTGGAGATGAGTACTTGAGAAGACCCACACCAGCAGATCTTCAACGACTACTCGACATTGGCGAGTTTCGCAGATTTCCCGGCGTGATAGGAAGCATCGATTGTATGCATTGGGAGTGAAAGAATTGTCCCACCGCATGGAAAGGTCAATACACCTGCGGATCTGGAAAGCCTACAATCGTTTTAGAGGCGGTGGCTTCGTATGATCTCTGGATCTGGCATGCTTTCTTTGGACCACCAGGTACATTAAACGATATCAATATTCTTGATCGACCTCCAGTATTTGATGATATTTTGCATGGTCGAGCTCCTAAAGTTAAATACAGTGTCAACGGACATGAGTATAAATTGGCTTACTATCTGACGGATGGTATTTATCCTAATTGGGCTACTTTTATCCAATCTATTCCGCTACCACAAACTCCAAAAGCCTCTTTATTTGCGAGACAACAAGAAGCTGTGCGTAAAGATGTAGAGCGTGCTTTTGGAGTTTTGCAGGCTCGATTTGCCATAGTCAAAAACCCGGCTCTTATTTGGGATTAGGTAAAAATTGGGAAAATAATGAGAGCGCATATCATACTGCACAATATGATAGTAGAAGACGAACGAGATGTGTACACTCTCTTTGATGAAAATGAATTCGCACAATTGCAGTCAAGTAGAGCTTCAGAAGTTGACTACACGCTTCCAACAACCATGCCTTCATGTGTCGAAACTATGCTCAATATTCGAATGAATGTTCGTGATCGAGAAAAACATAAATGTTTGCAAGATGATTTGGTTGAGAATATTTGGGCAAAATTTGGAGCAAATCAGTATTAAAATTTATCATTTTCTTCATTTATGAATTGCACTTCTATTGTAATATGTATTAATGTTTTTATTATGTTTTGTATGTTTAAAAATTAATTAAATGCAATATTTTTTAATTTTATAAATTCTTAAATGTTTACAAATTTATACCACTTATATTCTAGTTACAATTTTTTAATTTAAAAAATAATATTTTCAAAAATAAGAGACCCAAAATTAAAACCTATTATTAGAGGATTAAATTTTTCCTAAGAGATCAAAGATTCTTATATTCAAAACCATTCACAATTAATTCATAAAATAATCAAACAATGTTTAACAACCCCAAATTAAGAGACCACCAATAATCTTGCTCGAATAACCCCTAGACCACCAATAATCTTGCTCGAATAACCCCTAGCTACTCACTAAAGAGTGAGTGAGAGGTAGTTTTACGTGAAACTAGAGAAAGACAAACAAAGATGAGAATACAAAAAAGAGGAAAACTGACAAAATCAAAATCTTTCTTAAGGAAAACAATACGTCATCTCTGAAAAAGTATATCGGATTCGCTTTTTATCCCCCCCCCCCCCCCCCCCCCCCCCCTTCCTCCCCTCCTCCTCCTCTACTACTCGACCATAGTATCTAGAAATTAAGCTAAAAGATTTTCATGTCCAAGTAACAACATAATGGAGAATCTGCTTTACAATCAATTTCCCTTTAGCTTAACATTAACCAGGAAAGAGTCAAGTAGACAACAGTAGTAGTTAGCTATAACCATTGGCTAGCTAAAACGTTCCCAATACGAGAACTCTAATTACTTCAGTTAGTGACCATGTGACGAAAGTAATGCATATAACAATTTAACGTCTTCTAAGTACTCAAAAATGAATTGTTCTCAGAGGCAGAATCCAAAACAAATGAAATACTTTTATGCATAGAAGACAATGCAATGATAATCATCAATCCTATATGCTTTATATACAGTATAAGTTTCACATGACTTTAATTATACTCAAATGAACTTGATTAACTAAGATGAACACAATCCTAAATTTGCAACAGCCCAACACCCACTAAATTCTATTAGTGAAAGCCCAAATTTAGCCCATCAATCACGAAAAGTTAACGGAACCGGTGGCATTTAGGGTTTAACCGAACTGGGGAGACCGGAGAAGAGAGGAGAGGCCTGCTTAAAATCTTAATGCTAACAGACGAATAATAATATGCCACGTGTCTAAATGAACCGTCACCGGCCTTATCTTTCGAACCCAAAGGAAAGCAGAAAAAAAAAAAAAAAGGAGCAAGCTTTAGAAAAATGGTGATTTTATCGGCGAGCTCCACCGTGAGAGCTGCCTTGGATACACAACCTAGGCTCCCGTACAATCCTAATGCGCCGCGGAAAGTGAAGAAGAACCCTAACAGTGATTCTTTCTTACCGCCGTCGTTACCTGCACCGTCTCCAGTAATCAGCATCTCCGTCGCCGATTTGCTCAAGCGTACCCCTAGTAAAGGTAGAAGCTTTAACTCAGAATTGAATCAGTTGCGATGTTTGGTTTTAAATTCTGTTATGTAGTAGTATTATACATTTGATAAACCAAACTTTCTAATCAAAAGCTCTCTATTCAAGTTTGTTTTTGTGGTAATGGATTGTAAAAAACTTGTCTAATTTCCAAATTCGTGGCTCTATCAGAGAGGGTTTGCTAAAATTTTGTTTCTTTATGTAGAGTTACAACCTGTTGACGTTGATGATACTTATATGGGATATGAGACATGGTCTCCAAGTCCACCAAAGTTGGAGAAACCAAGATCAGTCTTCAATGCTGCTTCATTAGCTTTTATAGGCGATTCCATTTACGAGGTTAGGACACTGTAAGATTTGTTTTTCCATATGCTTTTTTAGGCAGGATTTGTGTTGTTAGCTTGTCAATATATGCAATGCAGATCCCCCGTTACTGTTTTACACTCTTTTCTCCAAATCTTAACTTCTCCCATTCCATTTAACAGTTTGTCTCATGGTTGTGCAGCTTTATGCTCGTAGGCATTTTCTTTTCCCTCCGCTTAGTATTGAAGACTATAACGACCGTGTTAGAGCAGTGGTGCGCGCTGAAGCGCAGGTTCTTTTTTTAATCTCTTCTGAGTTCTGACCTCCTTTGTTTTCACAAATAAGTTTGCTCCAAGCTTGTAGAAACAGAGTATTTGGTGTTTGTTCTGTTTCATGATTCTGCTACTTATTTTTATTATCTTTCGTTTGTGTTAAACACTGCTCATGTAATAGTAATACATAAGTTAGTATCAGCATTACCATCTTCATTTTGTTTGTCCAAATCTGCTTACAATATTCCAACACATCAGCTTGCTGAGTAGTGTTGTTATCGCATTCTTGTTTTGAATTTGTTCTGGTTGATAACTTGTTTCTTTCTCTCTCACTCTTTCAGTATGCATTGCTGAAGAAGCTTGTTGATGATGATTTCTTAACAAAAGAAGAGAGGTTAGTTCACAAAACATAATTGCTGAAGAAGCTCGTGATTGAGCTGAGTTACATTATTTCACTTCTCATTGGATTTAATGAAATTTTGTATTTTGCTCCAGGGATGTGCTCAGGTGGGGAAAGAATCTAGGTTCCGCTAGAACACGTACAAGAAGGCGTGCAGGTAATGCGGTTTATAACAAGGCATCATCATTGGAGACACTAGTAAGTAACCCCAAATATCTAAACTTACACTACGTTCTTCTCTGTGCTTCTAACTCTGGTTCTCCTTGTTGTCACGTGATCTGCGTGATACTAAACCCGCTTTATCTGTTCAATTTCCAGATTGGTTATCTATATCTGACAAATGGGATAAGATTAGAAAAAATAATGCAGAAGCTAGGATTCTCAAGCGATTCTTCAACTGAGATCATAATTGAAGAGGCCAAGCCTAAACCAGCAGAACCAAACTTGCCAAACTTTATACTCAGTGAGTTAAATCTATCTCCTCTATTAACTTCATTGTTCGGTGGAATTCGTAGTAAGCAATACTAGTTTATAACCATCTTCTCCTTCCTGGTTAATTTGTAGACGAGCAAGTGGTGCCACAGTAGTCACAGTAGTTATAGCAAAGGTTTTAACTCTCTCGGATCATGGGAAAGCTGAACTGAAGAATCAAAGTTTCCTTAGTAGGCCGGTTTAGCAATTACAGTGCTCACTTAACCGGAGAAGGCAGTGTTATGCGTATGTAGTACATACGTATGTATGAATGTGTTGCAAATCAAAATGCCTGCCCATTTTTGTCTAGTGTCCCAACCATGATAGTGTATTTACAACATATATATGATATTTAAACAAAAAGAAGATATATTAGCTATTAGCATTCTAGTATATGATTTTTATATCATGGTAAAAAACATTGAATCATCATTATCTTATATATAAAATTTGAATCTTTAAGCAAGTTGGAGCTACTGCAACTCGACTAATACATATTTCATATCTCAATAATGAATTGTAAACGTGACGTTCTTGATATGATCTAATCCAGCTCAGCAACCTCCTTATCCAAAGATTAAGAAAGCAATTCCAAATAAAATATCATAGTGTAGTCTATAAATTAAATAGACTATACTAGATTCGGTTGTCACTGGTGGTGACTCGAGTAGGCCCATTTTGAACAACCGGGCCCATAATCGTCCAACGAAAAATATTGTTACTGTTGCAATAGATTACAATGGACCGACCAAATCAATCAATGTGAGATTCGTATAATAAAATAAAATATCACCAATTGTCTATCTTTCCTTTTACTATGAATGGTTTTTGTTTCAATAATATACCAAAATTAGACGCCACGAGCAAACAACACAGTTGAAATTTGTAGATCAGAATAATAGAAATATATATGGGCAAATTATTCATAAATACTAATAAATATCGAATATGTTTTTTTGGATAAGTTTGCTTAAGCAAAAACATTTGTCAAAAAACTATTAAACACAAACAAAATATCAATTTCGAAGAATTATGCATTAGTGCATTACTTTCATTTATTTTTTATCGAATATCTTAGAAGGTGGCCGCTAAAAAGATAAAAGATCGATATTGATGTGAATGGTTTGAAATTGAATATGTGGCGGTCTCATCGATAATTCATGGCTGAAGAAAAAAGAAAAAAAAAGAAGATAAAATGCATAACCTAATTTTGTAGCTCCTACCTATCCTTTACTCTTTTAGCCACCCATTTTGATGGTAACGTCGATACGGTTTTGTCCTATAAACATGCACATTATCCAGTAGATGATCATGGGTCCGTCGACAAGGTTAACATGTCATCATCATATCGTGCCACAGTTATTGCGAACCTTAACGTTTCTTGCTTACATGTCATTCTAACCCTTCTTCGTTCGTCCATCGCCATTGCGATACGATCGTATCCTATACGAGTAAATACAATTCGGATGAGACTCAAAATTTGTTTCTGCCACGTATATATTTTTTTTTTGTTTTTTTTCATCCTTTTTTTTGTAAAAGTAATGAAAAAAACGTAAAAGGATGCCGTTCTTTGTATTCGGATGAAATATTTTGTATCCTTATAATTCCTTATGGTGGACAAAAACTTAGGTATAGCATATATCAGAGAATTGAGGATATCAAAATATGATATGTTGAGAAAATGAAGAAGAAACGAGACCTTCCATATAAGATAAGATAAGGCAATCGCTGAAAAGGAATGTAGGAGCTAGCCAAAACAATATTGTAGATATTAACTAAGCCTTCGAAATAAATGTACCCCATCAAAATATTTAGGACCCTCTACTTGTTCAATATGGATAAGTTTTCATAATGTGTCGATTTATTCAAAATTTCTCTCATTCTTTTCGACTGTGAAAGGTATCTTGATGTGACGCTTAAATTTCGAGTCTTCTAAATATCCTACAATTATATTGTATGCACTAATTAATAGAAATGATCATCAATAGTTCAACGTAACAGCAAATTTGAGTGTAGAGTGTCAATCACAGACAAAAAGTAAAAACTTTTCATATGTATTACAAAGTTGGAGTGAAATACTTTTTTTTTCCAGTGAAGAAATTGGGATTCTCAATTAGTGTACTGATTAGCTTTCAACATGCATGCATATATGCCTGTCCCTTGAGCAAAAATATATACTTGATTATTAAAGAATATTTCATCATTCATGAAATAATAATATCTTTTGCAAGTGGCATCCTATGAGTATATGAGTTCATAATGCAGACAGAACACTGTGTGATTCAATTGAACTGACAGATGAAGATAGTAGTACTTTATTAGATTTTTAGACTGGAATTTCCCCTTGTTATTGACTCATTAGTGGCAAAATAATTTCATTCACGTTAATGATCATATGATACGTTGACTTATGGAATGTAAAACTAAAAAGAAATAGAAACCTCCCAGGTCATGGATCCTTAGTGACTCTTGTGAATTATGGCATTAGTCTAATTTTACTTTACGTACTCTAGGTATTTCATAGATGATTTAACGTACCATAGTTTTTCAAATAAATTTCTTGGTAAATTTCTACGTTCTTGTTGTTGTGTCTTAAGAATATAATTTTTATTTGGATCGGATAGAGGTGAAAGGTATACGATTTTTCTCTAATGAAGCTAGCGCCTTGGTATTTATGCTTGATTCAAAACCATCATTTGCGTCTAACTATATTTTGTTCGGATCACATCAGTCCACGGATCAGAAGTGCTGTGTTGATGAAATTAGGATGAGCTGGCAAAAAAAAAAAACAGGTTTGCAGGTGTAATAAATTCGTAAAAAACGTTGTCAAAGTATAACCTCGTGGAATTACATTTTTTTTTAAAAAAACGAATACTATGGCATTTTTATGGTTGACTTTAGTAATAAAGATTTTTTAATAACAGCTCGGATCTAAATCTACACTTAAACAGAGAAGTACAGTACAGAAACATGGACCTTTCACGTTAGCTTCTCTTTCTTGAGCTGATATTATTCTCTTGTTGTTCTCCATAATCAATCTGATGATTCTAATCAAACAAAATTCAATTTCTCTGATTAGATTATAGTTATATACCAACCCGTACAGATTTTCCTAGACGGCCGTAAGATCCGGAACAAGAAGAAATTAAAGTCAAAACTGATGCAGTGAACTAACTTTTATGTTATCGTCAAGCGCGGCGCGTGCATGATAAAAATACGTGAGTGGGAAAGGAATAAACCCAAAAAAAAAGAACAAAAGGAAGAAGAGAAAAAGCGCAAAAACTCGGAACGCGTAAACTGTGTTGTTGTCGTCGTAGTTAACGGGTTTGGTTTTGTGGATGGTTCATTTTATTTTCTCTACTATTTTTCAATTTTGGTCCTCGTTTCATTTTCCCTTTTTAATTACCTCAGTCTCACGCAGCTCAAAGTGACCAAACAAACAAATTTAAACATTAAAGATAAAGAAGAAGTACCGGCTGTGGTGGATCATAGAAGATCTAAGAGCATTATACGGATCTAAAATAACATCACGAAATTCAGATCGATGCAGTTGGCTTGTAAGTTGTATATTTTGACCAGTATAATATGGATTTGAAAAAAGTTAACCATAACGTTTATTCGAGAGTTTTCTACAACAGATTGAATCTCATTTTTTTAAATCCATTACCTGAACGAGTGTTTAGAGTCAATAAAAAACTGCGTTATTAAGTATTTCGTTGTAGTTGTTAGATGGTAGATAGTAGGATGGCCGATGTGAATATAGAAAATTATAACATATAACAGATAATCACGACAAAAATAAATATACATGTGATGGTATGGTTTATTTACATTTTATTGTTAGTGTTTTTTTTTTCTTTTGACGTGGCTATTGGCTAGCTCTTTGCCATATATCGATATATATGAATACGTGCACGGTGCATCTTTATTTAGCTTGACTACTACGTACTTGTTCATAACTCGAATAATTGTTTCCATATATATACCTGACGACGACAAAGCATGGTTTTTATTTGATGTAATCGATTGCGATTTAACTTTAATGATGCTTTACAAACACGATATCGCCCTTTTTCGAGACCTTATCTTTTCCACTATAACAATTATTGTGTATGTTTGCGTGTTTTGATGACTGAGTATATTATACTAGTACTTGTATGAAATTATCAATTAATATAACTTTTAAAGTTCCCTCCTTTCATTTATATGAATACGACATATATCAACGAAATTTATGAAATTTGTAGACACAACCAGCCATATAGAGTACGCAACGTCGAATCTCGATAACTCTGATGGTCACACACACACACTCACAGCTATTGATAATTAATAATTGAACAAATCATATGATCACAAATCGTCTTAATTAAATTTGGCCATGTAACAAATTGTTCAATATCACAATACTTTAATAAAAAAATTATATATCATGATAAAACGAAACGAAGTTTATAGTTATAATTAAAGTCTTAAATGCGTATAGTTTTAGGTAGAGAAGTCGAAGACAATTTAATTTTTCAAAAGTTTGCATGTGTTCAGTGGTTGAGATAACGATTGGTTTTTTTTATCTAACGAACAATTTGCTGGCTAACCCAAAATAGCTCAGTCACTAGTAAAGTTGGACGTATCCGTAGCGGAAACTGAAGTGAATTATTTGTATGTAAGTTATTTTTTTCTTTTTTACTTTTGCCAAGTGTTAAAATGTAAGGTTCACTATGATAGATTTGATGAGAGTAAGAACACAAAAGTGTTTCGGAAGAAATAATATTAGACTCTCATAATTATAATTGTATAATATACATTCTCTTATAGAGATGAGTTTCCTAAACTGAGATAAGAATAAATGTAAACTAAATATTTATACATTCGTGAATATACTAAACTTCCTAAACCAATATTAACATTTATCTAATATCTTCTAGAAAAATATCTTCATGATTTCCATTTTCGGGTTTATCATCTCGACCATCAATCTCGGTCGATCTCCGGTTCACCATCTCCTAATACCCCCGGCAAGCTCATACGTGGTAACACGGGTGAGATTGGACAAATCTTCAAAATAACGGCTTTATACTCGGCCGTCGGGTCATCATCGACGTTTATACCCGATCGTAAGGTTCAATGCGGCTACAATACCCAGTCGTTAGGTCATCGACATTTATACCCGATCGTAGGGTCATCAACGACGTTTATACTCGGCCATAGAGTCATCAATGGCGTTTATACTCGGTCGTAGAGTCATCAATTACATTTATACCCAGCCATTGAGTCAATTCCTTCGGTTGTGCTCGATTAAGCAAGAAACCCATAATTAGGATAAACTTGATGAAACATCTTCACCATCAATCTTCAACACCATGGATACACGTGATTAGCCGTTATCGGCTTAAGCATCATCATCATAGAACAAATATGTTTATATCCACCAAGAGAGAAAAACACGTCTCTCTCTTTTTTTTTTTTTTTTTTTTTTTTTTTTAAGCTTAAATAAGAAGCAAACAACAATTTTTTTTTTCTTCTCAAAGATAAACGATAGAAAATAGATAGAACATTATAAAAGCGGAAACAAACAAAACCTTAACCCATAGGAATAGAGATCCACAGGGTCGTCTGCTCTGATACCATGATAGATTTGATAAGAGTAAGAACACAAAGGTGTTTAGGAAGAATTAATATTAGACTCTCATAATTATAATTGTACAATATACATTTTCTTATAGAGATGAGTTTCCAAAACTGAGATAAGAATAAATGTGAACTAAATATTTATATATTCGTGAATATACTAAACTTCCTAAACCAATATTAACATTTATCTAATATCTTCTAGAAAAATATTTTCGTGATTTCCATTTTTGAATTTATCATCTCGACCGTCGATCTCGGTCGATCTCTCGTTCACCATCTTCCAATACACTAATACTTATTTCTTTCAAGCAGACAAAGAAAAGGTTAAACGTTGTGATGTGTAGTGTAGTAAAAGAAAAAAAAACTCCATTTTGTCGTCATTTTATTGTCTTGTAAAATGTCTTTAGAATTTGTGGTGGCTAAACTTAACCCGTGACATGACTTTGTAAATTATTGGGCCATTACAACGTGGTGGAGAAGCGCGTCAAAAAAAACACGTAGCATTAAAAAACAAGAAAGTATGGAGCTAACGGAGGAATGGAGAATTGGGGTGTGTTTTTAATCTCGTACCCAATTTAGCCAAACCAAAACAAAATATCTGATTTTAAGAACTTAATTCCATGTTTATTTTCCATCAATCTATATTAACATTTTTGAAGTACATTTTTGTATTATGCCTTTTTACTTTTACATAATTATTTTTTTTACCTTTTTACTTTTACTAAATTTTTTTTTACAATATTAACCCATAAACAATTTCCAAAACTAACACTATAGAGAACTTCATTTAATAAAACTTCTTAAATCGACCAACATTTATTATATTTCTTGCCATAAAATCTAGACAACATCTACACGTTTTGCTTTTTCCAAAAATTACTGTACCCATTAAAGTTTTATTATCATAAAATAACCAAAACTATTTTTAGAGATAGTGTAATCTCTCAAATTTAAACGATACAACTGATTTTTCATAACAAAAAATTGCAATTCCCATAATAATTATAACATTAATAAAGTTACTACAAACGCAAAACGCAATTTTATGTTGATTAGGTAACAAATATTCTCAAACAGCAAAAATAGAAAATCAGTTAAATTCTCTTTTATTGCTCTATATCGCTCATCAAGCAAGTTTGCATATATAAATATGTGTCTAGAACGACACAAAACACCCCACAACCAAAACTCACAATCGCATATCTATACAACTTGAGGAAAATGGCTGCAACATCAGCAGGTTAAAATATTTTGGATAGTTATTTTATATGTTTTAGTGTTTCCTTTTGATTTTAATAAGTTTAAAGTTTGGTTTTTACTTTTATTCAATTTTATAACACTCCGATTGCGTATATATGTATAATTGGGCAGATTTAACACACAATATACGGATGTTCATCTTAACACAATATACATATTAACCAAATTTATATAAGATATTCAATATACATATTTAACCGTGGTACACGGCGGGTTAAATTTGCTAATATCATCCTTTTGTTTTGACAGAGGAGCATTGAGATCTCGGTTGTAAATGTAATTTTATTCATTAAGTTATTAAACATAAGTGAAGTTTTCTTATATCATTTTTTTAATTGAATCATGGTGCACCTCACTGCAACAACCTTACAAAGTCAATAAAGAACGATGGAGGAGTAAGAAGTGTATTAAATTCTTACTGGTTTATTAAAAAAAATTGTACTAAAACATGGTCAAAAGTTATTACATTGATGCTTCTATGCTATATTTTCCTTTCAAATTTCAATGGGATCTAGAAAGTCTTTCTCTGTTTTGAATTTTTTTTTCAGTCGGCGTTTTTACAATAATTATTTCCATATGTTTATATACTCTTTATGTTAAAAAAAATTGTACATATCAACTGTTTTGCAGTTTTTAATTGATTTTTTGTTTTATGGTTTTTAGTTTTTATTTTTGATGTAGATTATAGTTCTTGCAAAATAATCTTGAATGGTATTTGTTTAGTTTTTGGTTTTTATCAATAATTCTTCTAAAAAAATATTTGAAGTCTTTTTACTTTATTTTTTCCTTTTGTTTTGTGTTTAAGAATTGACTAAAATAATGATAATAATTGTTTTATAAAATGTCACATTAAAAATGTTGAAAATCCCCATATAATTTGGTTTATTTTTATTTTTTGAGGAATTACAAAAAAAAAACAATTCTCATTAATTATCATAAACTATATATATTGCCATGAAAAATTATAAACTATAAAAATATGCTAATTTGGTAAAACAATTAACATCATTAAACTTGATAAAAAAATTTATTTTGATTTTGGTGGACAGGTTGGCGTTAGTCCATATAGGGAGTTAAGTGGATTTTGTTTTTTTTAAACACTTTTAGATGTGTACCAGGGGATAAATATACCACGAGATAAAACCTTGCAAACACTACAAAAATCCTATACTTTGAATACTTATATCAAATACCTGTAAAATTTTATATTTTAAAAATCGTTCTCTGGTACACCGAGTAAATCCAATAAATATTCATAACTATACAATCTAAAAATTAATAAAACAATAATAAAATAAAAATAAATATAACATAAATTTAAAATTTTTTAAATTAAAAATTTTGTCCCTAGATGTACCACGGGTTAAATCCTAGTAAAAATGAAAACTCAAAACCATATCAGGATTATAATCTGAAATAGGAAACCAATTTGCCATTGGAATTTATTTCAAGTGTTTAATATCAATATATAATTTGCGAAAAAAAACTCCAACTTTAAACCATACTAACTTAAGACCAAAACTCCAACTTAAACTGACCTAGAATCGATTTTATTACTCTCTGCATTCTATTTTTTTGGTTAGAATTTGGAAACCTAGTTGTAAGTAGACTAGTAAGATAATTAAATTTCATTAGAGGTTAACTTATTACCTTTTTGCTCCTACTATCAAATGTGGGACAAAACTATAATTCGTCTTTCTCTAGAAACTTACACTTTAAATTCGTCTAAATTGCTTATAATAGAAGTATAGATATATATATATATATATATACTTATGGGACATTCAAATCATAACACAAATGACCTTTTTCTACAAAACACAAATCCTGTAATAATTTTATATGAACAAATGAGCAAAAAGGCTCAAACAATGTGGGACCGAAAAAGGTCACTCAAGGTAGGTCCCATGAGATTACCCTCCATTGTTGAGTGCTTAAAAGCAGCTCCAAAGCATCTTCATTTTGGCATCCCAACCCAACCCAACCAAAAACATAAAAACAAGTTTTCTTCTTTTTGTTTTTTTAACACTCAAGAATATAATTTTCCTCCTCACAGATCTTTTCTCAGGAAGAAATATTACAGCTTTAATAAGCTAAGAAAGCTTCAATCTTTCTCTTCCACCACATCTTCTTCCTTTTATCCTCTAGCTTATTCAACTAAGGAAGAATATATAATAAAGTGGCAAAACTCAAAGTGAGTGAACCAACTTAATAGGTATGGGTTTGAAACCTAATGCCATGAAGAATGTGGCTGTGGCGGCAGTTTCTGCTCTGTTTCTTCTAGGGTTTCTTGTTTGTTCTGTTTCTGGCTCTGTTTCCTATGATAGCAGAGCCATTACCATCAATGGCAAAAGAAGAATCCTTATCTCTGGATCTATTCATTACCCAAGAAGTACTCCTGAGGTTTGTTTTACTTCATTCTTTCATTATCCCTCTTCTTTTGAGTTGTAATGTAGTGAAGAGTTATTCCCAAAGTTTGAAGCTTTTGGTATTCCCCCATTGTCTTCTTTATTTGAGTATGTTCAAAATCTAGGGTTTTGTTTCTTATCTGTGGATGTCTGTGTGTAGATGTGGCCAGATCTAATTCGGAAAGCAAAAGAAGGAGGCTTAGATGTGATTCAGACTTATGTCTTCTGGAATGGGCATGAGCCATCTCCCGGAAAAGTAAGAAAATAATCTTATTTCTCGATTTGTCGGATTTTTGTGTGTGTGTGAACAGAGTACTGATTCATTGGATTCCACTTTTATGTTTTTTTTGGCTTCATCTGCAGTATTATTTCGAGGGCAACTATGATTTGGTTAAGTTTGTCAAGTTGGTCAAACAATCTGGTCTCTATCTTCATCTAAGGATTGGTCCTTATGTCTGCGCAGAATGGAACTTCGGGTAACTATAAGCTTAATTTCGTGTACCTTAAACCTAAAAATGGAAAGTTTAAAAGGTGAATTTTTTTTCCCAGAGATTCTAATATGATTGGTTTGTTTCTGTTTTAATCTCTCAGTGGATTCCCTGTTTGGCTTAAGTACATTCCAGGGATTAGCTTCAGAACAGATAACGGTCCTTTCAAGGTTAGACATGTTTTTAAAGACTAATCTATCTTCAATTTGAAGTTATTAAACTTCACACTTGTTCATTGACCATTGTTTGACTCCTGGGATGATAACTTTACTAATAAGCATTGATTGTTTTTTTTTTCTTCCATTTGAAGGCTCAAATGCAAAGCTTCACCACAAAGATTGTTAACATGATGAAAGCTGAGAGGCTTTTTGAATCTCAAGGCGGTCCTACAATCCTCTCTCAGGTAAATATCCTTGAAAGTGAATTGTGTGTGTTTTTAATAACAATCCTACAATAGAGTGACAGTGAGACTCAGTAGACTGACTTCTTGTCTGTATCTAATGGAATGTTATGTGACAGATTGAAAATGAATATGGACCAATGGAGTACGAGCTTGGTGCACCGGGACGCTCTTACACCAACTGGGCAGCTAAGATGGCGGTGGGGCTTGGCACTGGTGTCCCTTGGGTCATGTGCAAACAAGACGATGCTCCTGACCCCATTGTGAGTTCTTTTGTCTAGTCTTTGTGACATCTTTTCTTCATTAGCTGTATTCTCTTGTCTCTCTTCATTCTCTCTGTTAGAAATCAATTTATTAAATATTAGGATTCATTTAAACTGCACATGTGTTGGTGTTACTTCTTTTCATGATCTTTTTTTGTTTGAGTATCTTACTTGCTTCTGTCTCTAATATTAATATTTAATCATATTAGAAATTCTTTGTTGTCTTGTGTTGTGCTGAGGTCAACGACAAGCCATGTGGATCATTCATTTATCAGTTTCTTTCTTTGAATATTTGTTACCTTACTGAATCTACGGTTTGGTCTCTGCTAGATCAACGCTTGCAATGGCTTTTACTGCGATTACTTCTCCCCAAACAAGGCTTACAAGCCCAAAATGTGGACCGAAGCCTGGACTGGATGGTAAGCAGAAACTCAAAGTGAATCTCTGCTTCTGTTATTGTTTCTCAGTGGTCTCAGTCTGTTTTCTCGATGTTTCAACAGGTTTACAAAGTTTGGAGGCCCAGTTCCTTACCGTCCAGCTGAAGATATGGCCTTTTCCGTTGCAAGGTTTATCCAAAAGGGTGGATCTTTCATCAACTATTATATGGTAATGCTAAAGCTGTGTTCTTTCTTTCCTACCATGTTCACAAAGTAAAAAAAAAAGGGGAATTTTGAGCTGTCTAATTCTCATACACGGTTTGTCGTGCTCAGTATCATGGTGGAACAAATTTTGGTCGTACTGCTGGTGGTCCGTTTATTGCAACCAGCTATGATTATGATGCTCCTCTCGATGAATATGGTAAGCCCGCCAAAACTCATCTGTTTATTTCCTAAAGATAAAGATGGTTTGTCTTCTTCATAATTATTGTCAATTGTTTTCAAACAGGACTTGAAAGGCAGCCTAAGTGGGGGCACTTGAAAGATTTGCATAGAGCAATAAAGCTGTGTGAGCCAGCATTAGTATCAGGAGAGCCCACAAGAATGCCCCTCGGAAACTATCAAGAGGTCTCAACTCAAAGCCTTTCATTTTTTTGGTTAGAAATGTCTTTGCTGTGGTCAACTTAAAAAACTTTTTGTACATTTGTAAATTTGCAGGCTCATGTGTACAAAGCGAAATCTGGAGCTTGTTCTGCATTCTTAGCAAACTATAATCCTAAAGCTTACGCTAAAGTTTCTTTCGGGAGCAATCACTACAATCTACCTCCGTGGTCTATTAGTATTCTCCCAGACTGCAAAAATACAGTTTACAACACAGCCAGGGTAAAAATTATATATTAGCAAAAGATGAAATTTATCTGTTCTTCTTGGTTTTTTCCTGAGTACTGACAAGATTATACTGGTTTTGGGTACTTTGGCTGTAGGTTGGTGCTCAAACTTCTAGGATGAAAATGGTTCGGGTTCCTGTTCATGGTGGTTTATCTTGGCAAGCATACAACGAAGACCCATCAACTTACATTGATGAGTCTTTCACAATGGTCGGATTAGTGGAGCAGATCAACACTACACGTGACACTTCGGATTACCTGTGGTACATGACTGAGTAAGTATCCATAGAACTTGCAGATATGTCTCTATCAACTGGATGTGGAAGAATTCTCTGAATGCATTTTGATTTCTTCACTAATTGTCTCTTCCTTTTAATTTTTCAGTGTTAAAATTGATAACAATGAAGGATTTCTGAGGAATGGAGATCTGCCGACTCTTACTGTTCTATCAGCTGGCCATGCTATGCATGTGTTCATCAATGGCCATTTATCTGGTAATTACTTTGTCTACCAGTTTTAAGTATTGCTAAGAACAGTTTGCTGTCAACATTTTCACCTCATTTTGACATTTATTTTGTTGTCTTTATCCAGGATCTGCTTATGGTAGTTTAGACTCTCCTAAGCTAACTTTTCGGAGAGGTGTGAATCTAAGAGCTGGTTTCAACAAAATTGCGATACTAAGCATCGCTGTTGGTCTCCCGGTTAGTCATCAATTTCCGTAGCATCAATACTCTTGCATCAATCTTTTTGCCAAACACTAAGCCTGACCTATGTGTTTATACAATGCAGAATGTGGGTCCACATTTTGAGACATGGAATGCTGGAGTTTTAGGTCCAGTTTCATTAAACGGTCTCAATGGGGGACGGAGAGATCTATCATGGCAGAAATGGACGTATAAGGTACAGAGACAAATATTACAACACATTTTTCACCAATAATATATGATTGCGTCATTCTACTGATTATCCAATTTTATACTTGCATTTTTCAGGTTGGTCTAAAAGGAGAGAGTTTGAGTCTTCATTCACTTAGTGGGAGCTCATCGGTTGAGTGGGCAGAAGGTGCATTTGTTGCACAGAAGCAACCACTTACTTGGTACAAGGTAAGCTTCTCCATATTCTAAAATTGATATGGAGTTTATCTCGGTAAAACAATTTTTGCCATGCTTGACATATCTTTATGGCTTGCTTCAGACAACATTCTCTGCTCCAGCTGGAGATTCGCCGTTGGCTGTAGACATGGGAAGCATGGGAAAAGGTCAAATATGGATAAATGGGCAGAGCTTGGGACGTCACTGGCCTGCATATAAAGCAGTTGGTTCTTGCAGCGAGTGTTCTTATGCTGGAACATTCAATGAAGACAAGTGCTTAAGAAACTGTGGAGAGGCTTCTCAAAGATGGTAAAAACGCTGCTAAAAATACCATCCTCTGAAGATGCGATTAATGAAGTTTTTTGGGTATCTGACTTTGTGTTATGCTTGATTATAGGTACCATGTTCCACGGTCGTGGCTGAAACCAAGTGGCAATCTATTGGTTGTCTTTGAAGAATGGGGAGGAGACCCAAATGGAATCTCGTTGGTCAGAAGAGAAGTGGATACTGTCTGTGCAGATATCTATGAATGGCAATCAACCCTTGTGAATTACCAACTGCATGCTTCTGGAAAAGTTAATAAACCATTGCACCCGAAAGTGCATTTACAATGTGGGGCTGGACAAAAGATCACCACCGTGAAGTTTGCTAGCTTTGGCACACCTGAAGGGACTTGTGGTAGTTACCGTCAAGGAAGCTGTCACGCCCATCACTCATATGATGCTTTCAACAGAGTAAGTTAGAGAAAAAGCATGGATCTTTCTTCTTTTTTTCTGTTTTTGAGTCTTGAATATGTTTCTGAAAGCGAGTTTGTTATTTCTCTTGCAGCTTTGTGTTGGGCAGAACTGGTGTTCTGTAACTGTAGCACCGGCAATGTTTGGTGGAGATCCTTGTCCAAACGTAATGAAGAAGCTCGCGGTGGAAGCCGTTTGTGCTTAAGTGGAAAGCAGACGCAGCAGCAATCAAAAAGACTGTAAAGCTTTGGCATGTCTTACAGGTTTCTGATTTTATTAGTATGTTCTCTATGAAGACGACAACAAAACAAGTTAGTAAATTTTTATTTAATCGCGGTGGAAGTTGTACAAAGGGACGCAACACGCCGTTCAACAATTTGCAGAGATGTGATTTATATGTAAATAAGCTTGGGAAGGGGTTTGTAATTGTAACCCAAGAAAGAAGAAGAAGAAGAAGAAGCACACTGTGACTGGGAGAATCTGATGAGTCCATGTGTAGTTCTTTTAATATGAGCAAAAACTAGGAGTAGTTTATTCTCCAAGTTTTTGCTTTGAACGTGTACGTTGTTGTTGTAGTCTGTCATCGATACTCATTAGAGGAGACATTATCTGCAATTATCTCATTGCTTTTATCTATGAAATGTTTTTGCTTAATCTGCAACTATCTCACAGGATAAGCAAGCTATAATTTCTTTTTTCACGTTATTGTATTTTAGATTTTGTTTTTTTTTTAAAACCATAAGAAAAGGAAATAAAATGTATTTCCTCCAAAAGAAAATTTAAAAAGATGTCAAAAAAGGAAATAGTTACAAAGAAAATTGGAAATAGTAAAAAAAAAAGGGAAAACCTAAAACTAAGATATGGCCTATGCTCTGAAGCCCATCATAACGGTGAGTCGGTGACTAAGAGGTATCGTCTATATAAGAAGGTCGCGATGTCATCTTCAATTCTCTGCTTTAAAACTTATACAAAATTCAATGTTCTGCAAATTTGTTGGAGAGTAAATGCAGAGCCGTGGCTATGTACAAAAAAAAAAACATATATAGAAAATTACATTATGTTTGTTAATTTCATTAGCAGAGCTTCCGGCCTTATTTTTATAAGAATTTTAAGACCTTAATTTCTTATGTTTGTTAATTACATTATGGCTAAATAGAAAATTTTATATATATTACAGAAGAAAAAAAGAGAATCACACCATTGTTTAAACTTATCACTTCATATTTTTGCCATGTTTTACCTTTTTTTTCTTCTTCTTCAGTTAAAATAACAGAAAAGACTAAATATTTTTCAAGTTTGGTTTCTAAATGCAGTTTGTAAATTTCATGGTTTTGGTCTGTTTTGATACTTTTTGTTTTGAATTAAGGCCTTTTTTTTTAGTATTGCTTCTGGTCCATGTAACTCTTGGCACGGCTCTGAGTAAAAGTCCTTTTGATAAGGCTTCTTTAATGGGTTTATCTAATAAAGGAAAGCTCAATTGTCCGATTAAAAGATATCTTGTTCAATCTAAGATCAACCTTTAAGGCTTGTTCAATGATCTATGTCCGATTAAAAGATGTGTTGTTGTAGCTGGGGCAGCAAGTTATAATTCAATACTCTAACTAAGATCAGCCTTTGCGGCTTTTACAATGATGTCTGTCTGATTAACAGATGTTGTAGCTGGGGCAGCAAGTTAAAATTCAATGTTCTGCTATAGAACAATGATGTCTTTGGCTTTGAACAATGATGTCTCTAGAAAATTCAATTATCTGCTTATATATACATCTCTCTGAGATATGACATATTCAATATTCTGCAAATTTATGGAGGATAAAATTTCTTTGCTAAGGCTTGTGTTATGGCTTTGTAAGATTGGAAAACTCAATTGTCGGTTTAAATTAATTTTTGCTGGAGCTGGGACAGTATGATAGCATTCAATATTCTCTATAGCAGAATACTTTAATCTCTGCTAAGGTCAGCCTTTATTAAGGCTTGGACAATGATGTCCTGAGAAATTCAGTTATGTGCTTAAACTATACAACTCAATATTCTGCTAATTGATGGAGAATAAAAGTACTTTTTTTTTTTGTCAAACAAGCCTTGTTTTTCATTCAAATAAAGCCTCAAAGGCAGAGTGTACAAGAGCTTCAAGCATAGCAAAGGTTACAAAAAGCATTAAAAGAGTTACAATGAACTTTAAAGGGGATACAATAGTAAAGGTTTGATAGGCCATAGAGGATCGGAGACTGAAGCAAACAAGCAACAAGCCACAAGCGATCCCATGGTGTGTCATAGACACTTCCGCGAGCAAGTCGGGGAGATTTGAAATAGTCACGATCAGCACTGATTCATGTGACGTTGATAAGCTGTCATATACCTCATAATTTGTCGGGATAATGGGACAGAGGATAGGAACAAGTCTCGAGAGGTGGAGAATCTCCGGTAATCACCGCTCCAAGGAGGCGGGATCATAATGCCGTGATTTGCCGGCCTCTTACTTTCATGAGAACTTTCCTTGGTGTTGCTGATAAGCACTTGAGCAGGTTCGATATTTGAAGGACAAATGGGAACAAGGCTGAAGAGGTTTCGGTAATCTCCACTCCGTAGGGAGGAGGTCATAATGCCGATAACCTTCCATCCATTTACATATCTAGGATCTATAGACAACCAACCAAATAGCCAAAAACTTAGATTAACAGATGTGGTACTAGGGGATTTGCAGACGAGGCAAGGTTCGAGAAAAGCAATTGCAGACCCATCTCCATGAATACGATATAGGACTTAGTCGGAGTCTTCGGCCAGTCAAGTCCCTGTATCGGTAAATCAAGGCTAATGGGCAAAGCAAAAGTTTAAAAGGCACAGACCTGAGTCGAGAAGAGGGAGAAGTTGGATTTGAAACCAACCTTATGCCGTTCTTCTCCCCACCTATACTTTCATAAAATCTACCGTTGATGTTGCGAAACGATGCTGGTGGTTTAGGACAGCTTCTAGATTCAAGCTTTGGATAAACTTTGGATTCACGGAATTCCTTTTCTGTTAGCTTCCAAGACGGCGTGATCAGGGCATGTGATAGATTGTTCACCGGGATCCATCTTCGGGCTCCGTCACTATCAGGCTCGTCGGGTAAAGTTGGAGGAAAGGAATATTCAAGTAACATGAGATAGCTGGGGGAACACAAAAGCCAGAAGAGAAAACAAAGAGAAAAAATACAAGGGATTCGCGAGGTGGAGCAGCGGTCCCGACGCCGGCGAGCCGGAGCTCTACCGGCGTCGGAAGAATTGAAGAAATAACGCTTCTCGATAATCGTGCCTGGGAGGTTTTCTCTCTCTCTTTTCCTCACTTGTTTTTAGAATAAAAGTACTTTAAGAAGTCTTGTTTAATGGCTTTGAAAGATTGAAAAGCTTAATATAAAGTATGATTTTCAAGAAAAGTAATATTGAGCTAATAAGCCCTATAAAATATATATATATATGTTTTATATATAATGGTTTGAATGTATCTCCTAGTTATGGCCCTGTTTGTTTGATCAAGTGTTATTTTAATCTAGATGATTTATTCAGATAATCAAGTGGTTTGTTTGTTCTATTTTTCATCGTCGTTTAGATGAATCATTTAAATCTAAATGTATTTGTTTTGTTGGTTTTTATTTTTATTCAAATAATTTTATTTTAAAAAAAACCTAAAATACTTATCCTTTCATCTAATCAAAGTTTAATTATGTTTTAATTTTTCAATTTGGTTATATCAATTTTAAATATTCTTCAACTAATTAATTTCTAAATTATTATTTTTAACTTAAATTCATTTTATTCAAATAATTTATAAATTAAGATCCAAATTTGTATTTAAATAGTTTTTTTCACAAATTTTATAGTTTTAAGAGAATAATGTTTTTTTTTTTTGGTGAGAAAATGTTTTTTTGTTTTGATGGAAAAAAAGTAAAAAAAATTTGGTTTTTACATCCTATCTTATTATTTACTTCCCTAATTCTCGAATCTCATCATACTTATTAGTATATATATATATTTTTTTGGTCAACAACTTATTAGTATTTTAGTATAATATTTTTATCCCAGAAGAAAGAGAACTTTCGCCAAAGCAGCCTTCTTCTTCTCAGTCGCCGTCATATTTTCTAATCCATTATTTGGCCTAAAACAAAGCAAGAACGAATTAATGAGAGGATTTCCTATATTCTTGCCCAGAATAAAAAGATCAAGAATCAAATTCATGTACATGCAGGGAGGACGAGTAAACACGAAGCTGCCGTCCGTTCTTCGACCCATCCTCATCCTTGGCCTAAAATAAAACAAAGCACGAACGAATTAACGAGAGGTTTTCCTTTGTTACCAAGAATACAGGATCAGGAATCAAATTCATGTACATATCGGGACGACGAATCATGAGGCTGCCGTCCGTCCACATCCAGGGTGGCGTCATGATGGGGAGCGTATTTTTCCGGGGCGGACAAACTCCAGTAACTTGAAAAAACCCCAATCCTTTCACATCACATCCACATAGTTGCAGCGCCTTCTCTACGGCAGCTTGTCCCAGTAAAGTAACGGTAGCTATGCTATAAAAACCAACGTACAAAACAAATCTTTGGTTAGCATTTGATAACATATGGGAGTTGGGAAAAAAAAAACATTGGGAGAAAGAGGCCACAAACCTGTCGAGAACACCTTCGCATTCTTCTATGTCAGAATGAGGAGCGCAAGCACTCAGGACACGTCCACATTGAGAGAAATGTACAAACAGCGCATGCTCGACATGAGGCGCATCAAGCGAAATGTCATATCCCGTAACTCCCATCCTAATAATTTGATTGCATATTATTAACATGACAGCAACATATCTTATCCCAGCAAAATAAAAAGAAAAAAATTAAAAAAAAGTTAAAACGAAACAAGTTACGTGAACTAAAAAAAAAAAAAAAAAAAAAAAATTACGTGAACTGTCGGATATTGTCTGAGTCTCTTGTAAGAGAGAGCACAGGGTCAAGGTCAGTGGCGTTAAACGGGCAAGGCTTAGCGACTACCTTGTGTCCTCCCATGTCACTCCCGCTAAGTTTCAACGCCTTCTCTTCTGCACCTTCTCCCCGAAGATAAACCAAGGCAAAACTGTAAAACAAATACAAAGAGTTTATAAGCAAATTGCATTTCAACTTTTTGTGAAAGAAGTGGAGGAAAGACGCCACAAACAAACCTGTTGAGAATATTGGGGACGCTGCTCACACGGTATCCGGGAATATGAACATGTATCACCACTCCACATGAAGCGAAGTGTTTTCTCATAACCTCAACGAAATCATAGCCAGAGAGCGAAGTGTCGTATCCCTCAACGTAAATCCTGCTCAACATCCTACTGCAATTGCAGTCGCTCATCATGCTACTACTGCAATTGCAGTCGCTCATCATGCTACTACTGCAATTGCATTTAATAATAATATTATTAACATGCAGAACAACAACACATCTTACAAGTACACATCTCAACAACAACACAAAAAAAAATCAATTTTGTACGTACCTGCTTCCCCGAATGCCTACGTCACTATCGTTCAATTCCACACCCTAAGGTACAACAGATCTAATCAGAAAATTCGAACTGAGAAACAGAGAGATTATAGGAAACCATAATTAAGGATCGAAGAAGATATTACTTTGATGGCGGATCCGTCCATTGAGAAGTTGAGAAGATGCGACTGCGCTAGGTTTTCGAGAGCGTCAAAAGATGGAACTCGGTTCTAGGTTTTTATTTAGGTCTTTTTTGTTAACATCTAAGACCATCATTAGTGAGAGTAACCATGAGGATTGCTCAAAATAATGTTTTTTTTTATTATTTTCTTTAAATATTATTATATATTTAAATAAAAAATCAGTAAAAAAGAAATTGGCCAATCTTAAACTGCTATACCTTAAAAAACCGATGGTTCAGATGCTGAGTGGAGAAGAGTAACGACTAGTAATCATGCTCTAACAAACTTCATTAATATGAACCAGAAGTATACAAGATTAGTACTGTGATTACAAATACAATCAATGGTTTTATTTAGGTCTTCCACCACCGTCCAAGAGGATGAAGTTATTTATTTATAATTCTTTTTCTTTTCTCTTTTCCATTCTTTTTATTATTATTCTGGTTTGGGCAGGTAACTCTGTCCTTCTCGTGTATATCTAAAAACAACTGGTTGGGTCTTCAATTTACTTTAGGCCTGGACTAGGCCCATATCGTCAAGCTGAACCGAGTCATTGAGTTATTTAGTTTTATAAAATAAACTACTAACATTATTGTGTTAAATGGATTTATCTTGAGCGTATTTTTATCCAATTTTTCTTAATTGATTTGGTTAATTCTAATTTATTAGCATTACTTCTGTTTTTTTTCCTTTTTTCAGTTAGTTCTGAATTTTTACATATTTTTATCATAATAGCTGGAGGTTTTTTTATGTGTATGTTTATTTTAGAAAGAGGAGATGTTCCTTACGTTTATAATTGGTAAATATATATATATATTTTTTTTGTCGATGGTAAATAATTATTTAAGTTCAACACAACAACTTCTTTTGCAAAGGATTGGAGTTCTCTAGTAGTAGTACAAGGAAGCTGAGTATTTTGTAAATGTCACCTTGGTTTTAATTTATTAACTAACAAACAAACAAAAATACATTACTTTTATATTAAAAATAGCTAAATACGAATGAGTCTTGGTGTATACTTTCAAATACGAACGATACAATCATACACTATTAACTGATTTTACATAGGGTAGCTTACAAATAAAATATCTTGCTAGTTTTCTAAGAACAAAACAATAAATAACGAATTAAATTGATAATTAATAGAGAAATGAATAGTGAGTGGGCATATGGTTAATTGATAGAGAAATGATCATTACCCTTCCAAAAAAGAAAGACAAAACTATACTATAACATCCATTAAGATGTGAGATATATCTATACTATTAAAGCAAGAGTATTCAATAGACTCTTTTTGGACTATGATTTTTTTTGGTATGTTTTTCATTAAAAACTAGATATTAACCATCGTTACACCGCAGAACTATATTTAAAAAAAAAAAAAGTAAATTGTAATTTGTACAATAGATTAACTATATATGTAAGTTATTAATATTTTTAAATGTACTACCCTTATATAGTCCAGATATATATAGATAATTGTATTTTATGTTTACTTTTTTATAATATAGGAACAATATCAAACCCTTGATTTTAAATGTATATAGTCCAAAAATATAATGTTTTGTTATTTTTTAGTTACAATATAAAAGTTACTGAATTTAAATTATTGAATATAATAAATATAGAAATTATCTTAAATTCGTTATTAATAATTTTTTTTTGGAAATTCGTAATAAAATATGAGGAATATTTAATTTTTTAAATAATGTAAAAAAATTATTCTAAAACAAAAATGAATCAGTTTTAAATATCCTTTTCTATTTAGAGATACTAAAAATTACTATTTTCTCAAATTTTTAAGAGATGTTAATTTACATAAGAAATAACTGAGAATAATTTACATAAAAATAATAATTTTATATAGATTAATTTGATGCTCTATCAATCTTATTACAAAGCAATAATTTATATTTGCTACATAAAATCACGACAAAAATAATAACATTATATACAAATTAAAGATTTATATAAAAATATTATTTTGCTCTCAACTTCCACTAATTAATTTTATACACATCATAAATCGAATATTGAAAATTGAAGTTTCAATAAATTCACAAAAAAAAAAACACTTTCCTTCCACTGAGTAATAACTTTTTATTATATAATAAAAAACAGTCAACAATATCTTATGCTCCAAAGATTTCTTTCCTTTCAAACAAAATAGTGGGCAATAGGTAGTCTCTCCTCTTATGTATATGTGATCTTGGCAATATATATTATTCATTTATAATGTATCTAAAACCCAATTTAACATTGAAGTATACTAAAAAATTATTTTGTGATGTATCAATCTTTTAATTGATTTGAATGGTCGCTTACAATTGAACTGAAAAAAAAAATAGGAAGTACATATTATAATAAATAAACGCTTCATAACATCAACAACTATTCAATTATAAATTTTGAAATTCAAAAATGTATGAAATAAATAGAAAATAAAAATTAAATATAATAAAAAAACAATTTCGGTAAAAACTTACTTGGTGCTATTCGATTAATGATTTCTTTCATCATACACAAATAGCATACATGGTAAGTTAAAAAAAACACATTAAAAAAAACAAAGATGGACGAAAGTGAGGGATAACCTGGTATGAATGATCTTATAATTTAATTAAATTGCCAAACAAAAGAATAGCAAATATATTAGTGATGCAGACTAAACAAAACAGAAACATCTCACAATAAGATCAATTATTTAATTGGAAATCTGGAAATTCAAAAATTTATGAAGTAAATAAAATAAAATAAAATAGAAGAAGAATAAATCAAGATGAAAACTCACTTGGTGCTTTCGGTTCAGTATTCGGTTCATATTGTATTTCATCCTACACAAATACACCATACATGTTAGTTACAAAAATCTAAAAGAAACAAAAAACAAACTAAAAAAAAAGAAGAAATTGGACGAATGTGAGAGATGATGACTCGTCGAAAATGACATTTATATAGTTGGAGAAACATAAATTTCGGAGCGAATATTAAAAATTTTAAAATTAAATTGTAATTTATTACTAAGATATTTGTGTAATTTTGCGTATCAAGTATACAATATCTTTAGATCTCTTAATTTTGGAATTGTTAACTTAGAATTTAGAAATAAGCTACAGAATATGATAACTAATACTTGTTTTTCCTTTTTTGTTAAAATCGGACGAATACATTTACTGAATTAAATGTTAGTTTGTGATTTGCAGATATCTTTATTGTTAGCAATAAATAATAATTATGTCAAATTAGTTTGTTTCTACAATTATTAAGTAGATATCTCATGGGTAAGTTGTTTCTAAAAATGGTGGAGTTAGAGATTTGAAAGAGAGTATTAATATCTTCAAAATCTCTTAATTTTAGGAAATTTGTGCAAAATCTTGTTTTTAATTTTTATTTAATATTATAAATTAAAAAATATTCAATGTCAGTGGCATTCTCTGTAAATAGTATTGAATTTCAGGATTTATTTCATAAATGTCTCCAAAAATGTATATATAGATGATTACAGAAACACCGAATTTAATTAAATAACTCTATGGTTTTAATAAAACTAAATGACGTTTTACCCATATTTACAAACGGGTCTACACGCGGATTTCTTTTGACCCAACAATATCAGCTTTAAAAACACGCGGATCCGTTAGTAGCCCGGATTGATTATATTCTGATCGTGTATTAAGTGTTTGATTCAAACATACTTATTCCTGTCACCAAACATTGTTTTAATACAAACGTAAAACACTCGGCCTGATTAACCATTGATTCAGTAAAATAAATTAAATTTTCGCCACTTATTTTTCAATGATTATATGTCAAAAATAAATATTTTATTTCCAAATCTTGCAAAATTGCTTAATTGCCGAGATTGTTATTAACTGCAACTCTTCTCGGATAATCTCACACATGGAATATTCATCTTATAGTTATAACAAAACTACAAACAATATATATTTTGTTGAAATTTGATTTATCAAATATTAACTTCTTAATAATAACCTAAATATACATATATATTTATTTCCAAATCTTGGAAAATTGCTTAATTGCCGAGATTGTTTTTAACTGCAAATCTTTTCGGATAATCTCATACATGGAATATTCATCTTATAGTTAAAACAAAACTAGAAACAATATATATTTTGCTGAGATTTGATTTATTAAATATTAACTTCTTAATGATAACCTAAATATACATAATCTCACTATAAATACTAACTAGGTTCGGACCCGCACGTACGTGCGGAATTGATTTCAAAAACTAAGTTTACTATCAAATTTGCTATATTATGTATATATATATATATCTATATATGAGTTTACTATCAGATTTGTTTTAAATTTAGTTTAGACAAAAATTATAACCAAACTTTTTTTTTGCTATAAGTAAAGATAGCTCCAAAAGAAAAAAAAGAGAAATGTGGAATGTTTATTTGGAGACAAAACAGATCCTATCTCATCTCATATATGTCATGTTCTCTCATCTCATAAGTGTGTTTTTAATAATAGTTATCCATTTGAGATTGCATATTTTAGTCCAACAAATAAGGAAATATGTAAATGATTGGGTCGTTAACAAAAAAAAACAGAAAAGCAATGTTTTAAACCTGGACCGGTCCAACTGTGACCCGATAGACATTCTGGTTTAGGTTACTTTCAAAAAAAAAAAACCCCCGGGAAGAACCGAAAAACCCATGAACCGGTGGTTGAACCAACGGGTTGAACTCAAATTAAAATATTTTATTTTTATCACACTTCAAATTCAAACCAGATTTAAAATAAAAGTTGTTATTTATAAAAGAATAACTTAGTTATTTTATCTAATTACTTAAAAATTTAATTTAAATTTATTATTATATAATTATGTATGTTTTGTTCAACTGGTCTGACTCGTTGACTCAATGACCTGAAAGACTGTTCACCTTCCGGCCTGATTTTTAAAACATTGGAAAAAGAAGGTAAGAGATTAGGTACAACATTTATAACCCAAACATATATTAGTTGGGTATTTAGTTTAATTTTCGGTTTGGTTTCAGTTTAGTTTATTAATATTTCAATACTAAAATTCAGAACAAATCAACAATCATACGCAATCAAAATGTATTTGATTAATAGTTAGTTAGTTTTATTAAATTCGTGAACTATTAAACCAGATATAAAACCATTACAAACAATTAGAACCCGGTTTTTTGTTCCGCAATTAAAATGTACAACTAATTCTTTTCCAAATTTTGTTGTCCAACCTTAATTAGGGATGTTCATGTTATCAATTATTTTTGTGCGTAGTTTAAAGTTTTGTTTTATTAAAAACTTAAACAAAATTCGCTAATCTGTATTTCTATCGGGCTTTAAATGGCCCGTTTGGTTGGATATATGTTAAATAAAGTAGTAGTAATTAGTAATTGCTCTTGAGAAAAAAATGTGTCGAGAACTTTTTATTATTATTTTCGTCTGTCGTTACCAAAAATTAGAAACGGGTAACTTTCAGAAAGGAATTGGTGAAGATGCGATTCTTCAACCTTACTCTATCACTGTCAATCAATCTCCAGAGAAAACACCACCTGAGAAAAAGATGAGAATTAGTTGTAACAATTGATTTTAGATTCTATTTGTATTTTTACTTTTATTTGATTGGGTTTTTGGGATTTTTTTGAGATCTATATTCATTCTTGTTTGACAGATAGATTTCCAGGTTCTTGCATGGAATCAATAGATTGAAAGTCAAATCGATATAGCTCACTAATCACGAACCACGCCCATAGCAAGGCTCACCATCGTTGAACAGGTTCTTAAAATTTTGATATTCTCTCGTTGTTGTATAAGATGTAAATCGATTAAGGGAATAAATTATTAAAATTTTGGATCCAAGTGAGTTTTTGATTGTTCAGTTTTCTTTAAATTGTTCTCAAATAACTATGAAAAACTGAATCAACTAATTCATGACTTTGAAATCTTGATTTTATTGCTTTCGCATAGTATCATGATCACCATCATCTATTCTTTCCTGGGATTATTGAATCCAAGATTTACTTCATACTTAAGCTATAGTTAATCTAATATACATTAGATTCTCAGATTCCAGGGTCCAAACTAAGTGTTTTAGAATTCAACCTTTTTAGTTATAAAGTCTGAAAAGTTTGTATTAGCTTATCTAGGTAATGGTTCTTGCATACCTGATAATGGGTCCACATAATATAAATGTGATGCTACGATTTACTTAATAGGATTCTAATAATAGACGTTTTACATGACCTTTCTAATATAATCTCTTTTTTTTTTCTCCTGTTTACTCTTTCATTGGACAATGATAACAAAATCAGTTTCTTTATATGTAAGACCAAAAGATAAGCAATATGAAGCAAGGCAAGAAATGCATATGCAAGCACATGTCATTATATACAAATAAGAGGTTAGTATTATTAAGCCTCTTAACTTCTCATTTACAAACTAATCAACATAGCAAACCTCGAACTAAGAAAAGAAGAACCCTATTCATCAAACCACGTGTTTTTTCTTTCCCCACAAAGTATACGTCTAAACAAAAACAAGAAACAGAGTTCTTGTTCTGCAATCCAAAACCATGGGAGATACAGAGGGAACTAAAGGAGCGATCGTTGCAGTTCCAAATCCAACACGAGAAAGTGGCTCCTCTTCAATTCAATGTCTGATGCTTAATACTACAAATCATACGGTTTGGTCCATGCGAATGGAAGTCACTCTGCGAATTCACAAGGTATGGGAGGCGATTGAACCAGGATCCGATAATGAAGACAAGAATGACATGGCGAGAGGTCTTTTATTTCAATCTATCCCTAAAACATTGATTCTACAAGTAGGAAAGCTTGATACTGCAAAAGCGGTATGGGAAGCAATAAAATCAAGATATGTAGGAGCTGATAGGGTACGTGAAGCACTGCTGCAGACTTTGATGGCAAACTTTGATCGGTTGAAGATGAAAGAAAGTGACACGATCGATGACTTTGTTGGCAAACTTTTAGAGATAACCACAAAATCTGCAGCTTTAGGAGAAAACATTGAAGAATCAAAGCTTGTTAAAAAGTTCCTCAAGAGCCTTCCCCGAAAGCGATACATTCATATCGTTGCTAGCCTTGAACAAGTTCTTGATCTTAACACAACAAGTTTCGAGGATATCGTTGGTAGACTCAAAGCCTATGAAGAAAGAATCTGTGACGAAGAAGAGCATCAAGAAGAAGAACAAGGAAAACTCATGTATGCTGGCACAGAGTCTCAAGCATATCACAAAATTTTTGGTGCAAACAGAGGAAGAGGACAAAGTGGTGGTAGGTTCTTTGGACAAGGAAGAGGACGAGGACGCTTTGGGAATCAACAAAACGGAGGATACAGGCGAGACAAGTCAAAGATTGTCTGTTATCGATGTGACAAAACTGGTCACTATGCCTCCAATTGCCTGGATAGGTTGCTTAAGCTGCAGGAAACACAAGAAAACGAGGATGAAGACACTCTTGTAGCTGATGAGTTAATGATGCATGAGGTTGTTTACCTGAACGAGAAGAAAGTAAAGCCTGATAAATTTGAGAATCATCCTGCGAGTGACAATGTCTGGTACTAGGATAATGGAGCCAGCAATCACATGACAGGGAACCTTAGCTACTTCTTCAAGATTGATTAAACAGTGACAGGTAGGGTTAAATTTGGCGATGATTCTCGAATTGACATAAAAGAAAAAGGTTCTATTATGTTTATTTGCGAGAATGGCGAAAGAAAAATCCTAAGTGATGTCTACTTCATACCACAACTAAGGAGTAACATCATCAGTCTCGGTCAAACTACAGAAGCTGGTTGTGACATTAGAATGAAGAAGGAGTTTTTGACATTATGTGATAAGGATGGGAAGTTATTAGTGAAAGCTAATAGATCAAAGAACCGGTTGTACAAGGTGGTGATGGAAGTAGACAACACCCGGTGTCTACAAGTTGTAACTGCTAATGATTCATCAAACTGGCACGCGAGACTTGGCCATATTGGAGTTGAAAGTATGAAGACTATGATACGGAGGAACATGGTCACAGGAATTCCTAACTTTGTTGTTGAAAAGGAGACATGTTCCTCATGCTTACTGGGAAATCAAACAATACAAAGTTTTCCTAAAGCCACTTTATATCGAGCATCACAAGTTCTTGAGCTAGTACATGGAGATTTGTGTGGACCAATTACTCCTGCAACATCTGCAGGTAAGAGATATATCTTTGTGCTAATAGATGATCACTCTCGCTATATGTGGACTCTACTTTTAAAAGAAAAGAAAGAAGCACTTGACCGATTTAAGGTGTTCAAATCACTTGTGGAGCAAGAATCAGGGGCTGTGATAAGATGTTTTAGAAAAGATCGAGGCGGTGAGTTTGTGTCACATGAGTTCAACAGATTCTGTGAAGAATCTGGAATATTGAGGCACTTAACAGCACCCTACTCTCCACAACAAAATGGAGTCGTCGAGAGGAGAAACAAGACGCTACTTGGGATGAATAGAAGCATTCTTAAACACATGAGTTTGCCAAATTATTTATGGGGAGAAGCTGTTAGGCACTTGACATATCTCATAAACAGAGTAATGATGAGAGCTTTGAATGCACAAACACCTTATGAAGTGTTTAAGAAGAAGAAGCCAAGTCTGGAACACCTGCGAGTCTTTGGCTGTATCTGCTATGCCAAAACAGAGAAGCAACACCTAAGAAAATTAGATGAACGATCAAAGGCACTTGTACACTTGGGCACAATTCCCAGGATCGAAACCTGGCTCTAATACCAAATATTGAATCAAACACTAGAAACATTGATTGAACTCTCTTAAGAAAAACTTTTACTGCTTTAGAAAACTGACTCAAAAACTAAAGCTTCACAAACTCTCTCTAATCTTTCTCACAAGTTATGCCACAACCCAGCACATCCTTATATATAGATTAAGAGACCTTTAAACCAAATCCTAATACAAATAGGTTCAACTTAGATAACTCCTAAGTATCTTTAGACTTATCCTAATCCATGTCTCGGTAGGACTTGTCTAGAAGCTTCTTAACTTTGCTTGTCCTTCAAGCTTAAGCTAACATATTTGACTTAATACTAATAATCCGTGACAAAAACTATTTAATCAAAAACTCTTAGACACTTAAGAGTAATTTTTGAAAATGATAATTCCTACATGTTTTGGGACACTTTCAGCATTCATTGTTTTGGAATGCTATTAAATCTGTGAAGAGCACCATCAACCTGTTTTAGAAAAAAATTTAGAAAACAAACATGATTAGTGCACCTTCAGTTAGACTTAATATATTATAAAGCAAATGATATACAATGGCCAGTAAGAAATGTTTAACCAAATCTTGTCAACCTTACAATTATCATGTCCATTGTAGATGGTATCCTTTTTCAACGTAGAGAATTGATTGAAAAATCCTTCTAACTATGATCATGATAGCATCTACCATTGACTCTGATCTTCGATGCTGTTTTGAAGGGCTTAATATCAGACACATGAGTGATACCATCATTGGCGGCCATCCATACTATCAAGGTGACTTTCTGAGTTGTTATATTAGGTTTGATGTATTTGTTTGTTATGACATCTTGTTTGGTTTTTATAGTAGTAATGGAGGTGGTTTGTTGCGATGGTAGAAAAATCATACATAATCCTCTTATGTGTTAAGATAAATTAGTCGATTATTCTATGTAATCAATTAAATATTTTCAGTTACTATTTTCCTAATATTTTGTTTGCTATGAAAATAATTTCGGTTTGATAAGTTAATATACTGAGGATGTTTAGGAATTTGATTGATCTATTTATAAATAGTTTTGATTTTTGAATGGTGAATCGGAGATTATGGAGGTGATAGACTACAATTTGGTTAGTTTTGGAAATGAGTAAGTTTCCGGTTTTTGATATTCTTGATTTGGGATTTAAATTTAATGATTGATATAGATTGATATCGTATATCAAGACTGGTTAGTTGCTAACTTGCTATAAACTGTATTTTTTGAATATTCAATTTATTTGGGATTTATGTCAAAGAGTGCTGATATGGTTGGTTCCTAATTCTTCGTGATACAATATTTATTATGACAAATTTGCTTATTTGATCTCCATAATTATTTACTGAATTTGCTCACAGGTATAGGTGGAACAATCTGTTTGGATATGCTTGTATTATAAACACAATCCGAATAAGGTTATATGGAACGATTAAGGATCCGCGTGTTTTGTATATATAAGATTACCTCTTTGTCCTCAATTGTTTTTTTCTTTGTTCTTTCCTTTTTATTTTGTAGGGGTATTTCATGCCATACATGGTTAATTGTTTATTTTTATGCCTAAGTGTGCTTCCCAATTAATAGTATAGATGCTTCTTAAGTCTTAACCATTGAATTATCTCAAATTACGATTTCATTTCTATATCAGTAAAACAAAACGATGGCTCAAGCCCTTTCGTTCAGTCCCTTGAAAGATCTCAAGCCATACAAAAACTCCTGGCGTATTCAAGTTAAAATTCTCCATAGTTGGAAAATGAATTCTGCTAAAGTTGGTGAATCAATCGAATTGATTCTGGCTAACCAAGATGTATGTTCATTTAATGTAATATTTTTTTCCTATACTATTAAATGAAGTTAGATTGATTCTAAATGCTTATTGTTATTTACATAGGGTGACAAAATTGGAGCTTCTGTGAGAAAAGATCATATCAAGATATTTGAAGCTGATTTGGAGCCTGGAAGTTGGAAAATTATATCAACATTTGGTTTGAATCTGTGTACAAGCTACTTCCTTGCTTCTATTATCAAGTATAAGATCAACACCAGATATGGTACTACTATTGTTCCTTATGAGAATGTATCTTATGATCAATACCTGTCATTCACATCGTTTGATAGTATTCTTGGTGGAAATCTTGACAAGAATCTGCTGCTAGGTAATTCATAAACTAAAACTCATTATTTTGTATTTTGCAATATAATATATTGCCCTGATCTACATGTCGATATTATTGAATTTTCAGACGTTATTGGTCAAGTAGTGAGTTCTGGTGGGATTGAAGAAATTACTAGCCGCAATAATGTAACGAGGAAGAAAATCGAGTTTGAGATAAGAGACACCGAGTAATATCAACAATGTTTTGATATATAGTTATATTTCACCACTTATTAGTGGAACAATAGTCTATATCATCTATATTATTAAACTTTCGTATTATAGGGATAAACAGTTATCATGTACTCTATGGTAAACCTACGCTGAAGCTTTAAACCTTGCTATCAATGAGTCAAGTGATGGTATGGTCACATGTATTTTACGTTTTGTTAAACAAAACGTCTTCAAAGGTAACAACACTATTACCATCATGTTAATATCTTCCAGACATCTATAACTAATATTGTTATTTATATATAATTTTAGATAAACGATACATTGAAAATGCTTTCAATTCTTTTGTCTTGATGATCAATCCTCAGCTACCAGAAATGGAGACTTTTTAGAACATGTATCTATTTTAAATTCTTAAATCAATTTATACTGTATTGTTTCATTTATATTTACTGTTTCTATATCCTTTTAGTCTTTCTGCAGATGGCTTGGCTTTAACAATCAGCAATTCGGGTGAAAAGAGAGTTTATAACCCTTCTTCCAATAACAGTGCTCTTCATTTTCTTTTGCAAATGATCGCTTATCTATTTGCTGAATCACAAGTAACTTAGATACAAAAAAAATTAATACAATATAAAATATATAATAGGGGACATATAGGACTTAACATTTTTTTTATAGGTAGGAAAATGTAGGATCGCATGTACTATATCACATTAGTCAATTATTTAGCAGCTTAACACAAGTACAGTTACTTAACACATCTTAACTAGAAAAAAACAATTGGGCTATGTAAAAGAGTCCTTATATATATTTGGTTTTTATAAAAAGGCCCAAATTAAAAAAAAAAGTTCGGTTATTGTTGAGAAAAAACAAAACAAAACAAAGGTTCGGTCAAGAGACAGATACAACGATTCAATGGAGACTTGAAGTTCGGTTATTGTCTCACACACGTTTAAGTCCGGTCAGCCTCGGTGTACGTACAAAGACCACAGAGAGATTGAGAACATTTCACATGTTTTCTTTGGCCTTAACAGGCCAGTGACCTTCATTTACGGTTTATTATTCCATTCGTCGATTCAATGCCGTTGACTTTGTGTTAATTTCTTTTACAATTCTAATTTTCATTGTCCTGAAAACTTGGAGAAAGAAGATCTGCATTTTTTGCTTCAGGTTCGATTTATGTGAATTTTCTTTTTGTCAATTACAAGACTTTTTTGAAATCCAGACACAATAATGTCCTCATCTGTGTGATGCGTGAACATTCATGATTTTAATGGAATGAGTTGTTAAATTTGGGATTTACTTCCCTTTTACTTACTTGATGTGTTATGGTGTTGCAACACTGATATGATATTCCTTGCATTTCAGATTGATCCTTTAGCATTGGTAACCGTGTTCTCAACAAGTATAGGAGTTGTCTCTTATCAACAAATGTCCAAGCTTTGATATGTGCAAGAAATTGGTTTAGGGGATTTCAAGAAATTGGTAAGAATTCTACTTTTTTTTGCATATTGTATTTGTAGTTTATGAATTTATAGATGATGAGTTCTGAGTTTGTTTTGAATATTGTAGGTGATGAGTTCAAGTTTGTGGAGGAGGAAGGAACTATTGTTGCTACTTAAGTTTGACTTTGTATTGTTGACTTTGCTACTAAATTTGGTTATGTATTGTTGACTTTGCTACTAAATAGTTTTGTGTTGTTGACTACTTGATTTTAATAGTTATGTGTTGTTGATTTTATTTTATGCAAAATCCCCAATCATATATAGTTTCCATTTGTTTCTTGTTTCTTAAAGACTAGAATTTTTCCATAATCTAAGAACAATGGAAGAATCAAAGAACAATACATAACCAAATTTAGTAGATTTTATAAGTGAAAAATAACAAAAATAAAATTTAGATTTTATTAATCAAAATAACAAAAATAAAACTCGGTTTTTATAAGTGAAAAGTAACAAAAATAAGATTCAGATTTTATAAAAAAAAATAACAAAAATAAAACTAATACATTATAAGTGAAAAACAACAAAAATAAAAATGGGTTGTCCATGGGCAAGACCATTTGAACATGGTCTTATTGGGCATGAACACCTTTTGGACCATTATCCATTTGGAACTGTCCAATTTCCGCCTATTTAAAAAAATGTCCAAGTGGACTCGCCCAATGGTCCATTGACGGACCATTTGACAGCTCTACTTGTGTTTAATGGTGTGTAGTGATGGTTTGATGGGGGGTTGGGACAGCATGTTAACATTCTATGTTCTACTTATATGCAGAAAATATTGTCCCTTTAAATCTAAAGATAAAAAAATCAGTTGTCTGCTTGAACTCTATCCTAATATGCATAACTGTCACTAATAAAGCTTTTCTAAAGCTGTTACGATTGGGAAAACAATTGCCTGCAACTTGTTGGCTTGGGAGATAATTCAATGTTCTACTTATATGGAGAAAAATTATGTCTGTCTCTTCTAGAGATTGAAAACACAATATATACGAGAGATTGGAATCTCATAGTAAGATATTTTGCTGGAGCGGGGAAAACTTCAGTTGCTGCATATATCAGCCTTTATTAAGGCCTGGACAATGATGTCCTGAGAAATTTATTGATCTGCTTAAAACTATACATCTCACTGGCTTGGGACAAACATGGATATACAGTAGTTAATACTCTGCTTATTGATAGAGATTCCTCCTTTGGCATTACAATGCAATACTCAGTTCGTCAAATGCTTAACGTTATGAAAATATTTCATCGGCCCTTTTCGTCGTCTCCGAACTCTGCTCTCCAGACCGTCCTTCCAATCTCTCAACTATGCACTAACGGTCCTCTTCAAGAAGCTTTACTGGAGATGGTGATGTTAGGCCCCGATATGGGGTTCCATGATTACGATGCATTGTTGAATGCGTGTTTGGACAAAAAGGCTCTTAGAGAAGGCCAGAGAGTCCATGCCCACATGATCAAAACCCGTTATTTCCCCGCTACGTACCTCCGAACTCGTCTTCTCATCTTCTACGGTAAATGTGATTGTTTGGAGGATGCACGGAAAGTGCTCGACGAAATGCCTGAGAAGAACGTTGTTTCCTGGACTGCTATGATCTCGCGTTATTCTCAAACTGGGCATTCTTCTGAGGCTCTCTCTGTTTTTGCTGAGATGATGAGATCAGATGGGAAACCAAATGAGTTCACTTTCGCTACTGTGCTCACCTCTTGTATACGTGCTTCTGGGTTAGCTCTTGGTAAGCAAATCCATGGACTCATAGTTAAGTGGAGTTACGATTCTCACATTTTTGTTGGGAGCTCTCTCCTTGACATGTATGCCAAAGCTGGTCAAATCGTAGAAGCTCGTGAGATTTTCGAGTGCTTGCCTGAGAGAGATGTTGTCTCATGCACTGCTATTATTGCTGGATATGCACAATTAGGTCTTGATGAAGAGGCGTTAGAGACGTTCCAGAGACTGCTGAGTGAAGGGATGAGTCCGAATTATGTTACCTACGCGAGTCTTTTAACTGCATTATCTGGACTTGCTTTGATAGATCATGGCAAGCAAGCTCATTGCCATGTTCTGAGACGTGAACTCCCGTTCTACGCGGTCCTTGAGAATTCTCTTATTGACATGTACTCAAAATGTGGGAATCTCTCTTATGCTCGAAGGCTTTTTGATAACATGCCTGAGAGGACAGCGATTTCATGGAACGCGATGCTTGTGGGATATAGTAAACATGGTTTAGGAAGAGAAGTTCTTGAGCTTTTCAGACTGATGAGAGATGAAAAGAGAGTAAAGCCTGATGCAGTTACCCTTTTGGCTGTTTTGTCTGGTTGCAGCCATGGGAAAATGGAAGAGACAGGGCTTAGCATATTTGAAAGCATGATAGCAGGAGATTATGGGATTAAGCCTGACACTGAGCATTATGGTTGCATTGTTGATATGCTTGGCCGCTCTGGTAGGATTGATGAGGCATTTGAGTTCATCAAAAGAATGCCATCTGAACCAACTGCTGGTGTCTTGGGTTCTCTTTTAGGAGCTTGTAGGGTTCACTTATCTGTAGATATTGGCGAATCTGTAGGTCGTAAGCTCATTGAGATTGAACCAGAGAATGCGGGTAATTATGTTATTCTCTCGAACTTGTATGCTTCTGCAGGTAGATGGGAAGATGTAAACAATTTAAGAGCTTTGATGATGCAGAAAGCTGTTACGAAAGAACCAGGAAGAAGCTGGATTCAACTAGAGCAAACCTTGCATTACTTCCACGCAAATGATCGTACTCATCCAAGAAGAGAAGAAGTATTAGCTAAAATGAAAGAAATATCGATAAAAATGAAGCAAGCTGGTTATGTTCCTGATCTTAGTTGTGTGCTATATGATGTGGATGAAGAGCAGAAGGAGAAGATGTTACTTGGTCACAGTGAGAAACTAGCCTTGACTTTTGGGTTGATTGCTACTGGTGAAGGGATTCCGATTCGAGTTTTCAAGAATCTTCGTATATGCGTTGATTGTCACAACTTTGCCAAGATCTTCTCAAAGGTTTTCGAACGAGAAGTGTCCTTGAGGGATAAAAACCGGTTCCATCAAATTGTCCGAGGAATATGTTCATGTGGAGATTACTGGTGAACATCGCATAAAGGCATGTAATATTGACTAAGCCAACATCTGTGGAAATGCAGGTGTTGAAGATTAACGGTACAAATTAAAGTTGATTTGATATTCTTTTACTTTGTTACAGCTAGGATAGGAACCTTACAAAACCCAAACATACAAAACCTGAAAGACTCAAAAGTTGGCATCTTTTAACAGTTGGGTTCTAGTCAATCTTCACTGAAGAGTAGATCTTTCTCACGAACCAGAAGCAAGCATAGAAACCGATTGTGCCAGTTAGGACGAAGAACGCATAAGAGATGATGATCATGTACCCGAAGTAGAGCATTCCCGAGACTAACTTGGTGATCTCCAGCTTCGTGAAGAAGTAGAAGATTGAGTAGAGGAAGAGGTAGAAAGCGGATGAGCCTGCAGTTAAGTAAGCTCTCCACCACCAGTTGTAATCCTCGCTACAAAGCTGGAAGTAGCAGAGCACCACTGTGATCTCTGCACAAGTGACGATCAAGATCAAGAACACTATGAAGAGGAACCCGAAGATGTAGTAGAACTGGTTCAGCCATATTGATGTCAGGATAAAGAAAAGCTCGATGAAGACTGCTCCAAACGGGAGGATGCCTCCAATTAGTATGGAGAACACTGGTTTCATGTACCATGGCTGCTCTGGTACTTGCCTCGGGATCTTGTTTGTTTTGACTGGGTATTCAATTGCTGGCTTTTTGTAACCCAGATAGCTACCGACGAAGACTAGTGGGACTGAGATGCCAAACCAGAGGCAAAAGAGAGCAAACATTGTACCAAATGGTATGGCTCCAGATGACTGCTCTCCCCAGATGAGGGCATTCAGAACGAAGAAGATAGCAGAAAGGATACCGGGAAACATGAATGCAGTCTTCAAGGTCATTCTCTTCCACTTGTTTCCTTTGAACATTTTGTGCAGGCGAGACGAGGAGTAACCAGCGAATATGCCCATGAAAACCCACAAGAGAACCATGGCAGTCATAAGCCCTCCTCTGTTAGATGGAGATAGGAAACCAAGCAACGCAAACATCATTGTAACAAGAGACATTCCGAAGATCTGAACACCGGTTCCAACATAAACACACAATAATCCAGAGTTCAATGGTGGCCTGAAGACATCTCCGTGTACAAGCTTCCATCCAGTCTCTTCCTGAGCCTCATCTTGGGTCTCGAGCTGATTATAGTTTGAGATATCCTTGTACAGAGTTCTCATCATGATCATGGCTACCATTCCAGAGAGGAAAAGGACGATCATAAGTGAATTTATGATGGAAAACCAGTGGATTTGATCATCGTTCATAAGAAGATACGTGTCCCATCGAGAAGCCCATTTGATTTCACTCTCCTGGATATTAAAAGTCCGGAAAATGTTTAGCAAGGTCAAAATGTAAAACAACAGAAGTCTAAGGCAAAAAGCCTAAACCTTTACCTTAAATGAGACATCATATGTAAACACTATTTCTTTTCCTTGCTCAACTTCTTGAGGGACGGTGTTGCTTTGGATTAGATTCTTTGTGTCCTTATTGCATGTTGTTAACTGAGGATTTTTTTCATCCCACTCCTTGTATTCATGCAAGATACTATCAAAAGAGAAGCCGTTAGCTAATAGAAATCAGGATAGGGAAGCGTACCCAAGTAGTGAAGATAACTAGTAGGCAACTACCTGTTCGGAGTAACCTCAAACCCAACAATTCGAGCAGAATCAGACTCTTGATCTCTGTGGTACATAACCCGGAAGCTCAAGTGATTATGTATAAAGTATTTCTCCTCTTTGCTCTGCAAAAGCCAAGCAAATATTGGTCGGTATGAGAAAAAGGTAAAAAGAATGCAAGAGTGAAGCACAAGATTTCAGAGACATGCCCCTTCATAACTCCCTTTGAAGCCAACACGAAAACCGTGTTCATAAGTCGTTGACTGACTTCCATCTCTCCTTTGTCTAAGTACAGCGACTGGAAGATTATCAAGAATCCTGTACAACAATTCGGGTTAAGGTTTGCGGAGTAATAAAAAAAGTCTAGGAGACAGCAATGCAAAGAACAAGAAAGTTATATCTACTACTTACATATTGGCCCGGTATTCATCATCAATCTTTTCCTTGAAATTTTTTGTGGACTCAGCGTCAAGTTTAACACGGCAACCTACTTTGCAGGGCTGATCTTCCAGCATTTGAAACTGAAAAATTAGTTTCAATAAGTTCAACACTTATAGAGTTATAGTGAAGAGGTTGAGGCATGCAAGAAAAGCAGTCTAAGAACATATATAGGCAAAAGAATTGGGTATTTGCTTACAGTATAAACCGAATTCTCAATGCGGTCTCCTCTGAGAACCTCCCCCAAATTCTCAGCATTGTTCAAGATCTTAGGAGGCTTACAGTAATTCAGATAGTAGTAGTCATAAGGAAGTTGAGTCTTGGTGGACGACAATTTGTTCACTTTAACATAAAGAGGATCACCCTGTTCCAAGGCCAGACAAAAACAACAAATCAAGAGCTGAATAGCCAAGTTACTAATAAAGCAAAAAAGGAAGATGTGAAAACACAAGTTTCAAGTGCAGATCTATGGATTTGCTGACTGTAATTTTTATGCATTATCTTAAACTTTCATCATGACTTTGGTTCAAGAATCTGTAAATCTCATAGATAGGTTCACTAGGCGAAAGAAAAGGAGATTCAAACCATCAGAATCACAGAGGAAGGATCTTCAATTAGAAACACACAGATCTCTACATCCCATAAAGACACTTCAAAATACTCAAACGACCCTCTCTCTACACACATGACGGTGCCACTTTCGTTTCTGAATATCACAGAGCCAAGATATAGAACAAATATACAAAACTTCAAACTTAAAAGTTTCTGTATTCTCAAGAAATTTCATCAACCCACTCAAATAGTAGCTAGCTACCAACACAAACGGTGACCAAAATTTCAACGAGATGTAAATGAAAACACACGCAAAAAGAGAAAATACCTCAGACCCATAAACCCTAGATCGAGCTTCTCATCGAAAACACGAGATCGGGGAAAGGAAAGAAAAAAAAACAAAAAAACAAAAAGGAGCTTACCTTCTGGAAATCGCGAGGAGCGACTCCGGGGAGATAGAAGGCGCGAGATAAAGAAAAAGAGAGGAAAGAGAGGAAGAGAGTGGCGTAGAATCGAAAGCTACTTCCTTTCGTCTTCTTCATCTTTGTTTTCTTCTGTTTAATCTCACCTCAGAGCCAGAGGTTCTCTCTTCTTGAGATGAAAGTAGCCGGAGCAAATTAGAGAAAGAAAGCGTTTTTATTTTACAAAAGATGACGAAAGGTGTTCACCATATACGACGTCGTTTCAATGTTTGTGATAGCTTACAAATAAGAAAGTGTAAAAATAAGATTTTTAAAAAAGTAAATGTTTTTTTTTTTATCTTTTGTCAACTTTAAGAGCAAAAGATTTGAAATAATTTCCTTTACTTGTATGACATTTGTTAATCTTTTCTTGAACATTTGTTATGTTGGGATCATAGAGAAAAATATTATTGGGAATTTAAGATTGCACATTTCTAGAAAAGAATTTAGATTTTGTACTACATTTAAACTCCAAAATTAAATGTGAAATACAGAAGTGTTTTTTAATTGCTTTAAAGAACTAGAATTAATAGAAGCTTCATGTCTAAGCAAAGAGAGATATATTGGTTGTGGGATGCTTAAGTTTGGGGAAGTACAATATTGGCTTTACTCTCAAGAAATAACTTAAGCTTTAATTTCTCTATAATATATAAATCATTCATTAAGTAAAGTTAGTTGATTGATTATGATAATGACATTAATAAACAGGATTTTTTTAAAAAAAGTTAGTTGATTTTTTTTTTTTTTTGACATCATTTAAAAAATGCATTTGTAAAGAGAAATTTATGTTTGAATTAAAACAAAACGGTGCGTTTTATGATATATATTTTTTAAAATAATAATAAAACGATGCGTTTTGATGCCGCCGGCAAATGAACGGAGAAGAAGAAAAAAAAAAGTGTCTGAGAAAGTCAAAGAAACCAAACCACCATGGAAATCGAAGGTGAAGACGGCACGAAGCTCTTACTGAAGGCCGGAGTAAAGTCTGTGTTCGGAAGAGGATCGGGATTCAAAACCGACGACCTATCAGTGTCCCGCCGCCACGTTTCGTTCAAGTTAAAATCCGCCGCCGCCGGAACCGAACGGTCTGAATACGGTAGGGTTTACTTCGAGGTTCTCGGGAGGAATCCAGTCTGGGTAAATACGGGTGAACCGGGTGGAAAGATCCGAACTTTACGGAAATCAGAGACGGCAAAGATCGCCGCCGGCGATCGGTTTTGTGTATCGGGTCATAACCCAATTTGGTTCACTTTGAAGAAGAGACGCGATGAAGTTATGGAAGAGAGAGCATTGGATAGTGAAAGTGAATTGGGTGTTATAGATATCTCGGATACTGACCCTGTTGAAGGTAATCAATTTTGCACTTTCATGTCTTTATCTCTAAAGTAATACAAAGTTTGGGGGAACATTGGCGCTTAGTGAATGAGTCTCAATGTGTATGTGGTGTTGCAGAGTTTGGATTTCTTGTGATTGGGAAAGAGTTTAATCAGTACACAAAGAGTAGGATTCGTGATGTAAAGCAATGGGAATGGTTTTTAGAAGATTCCACGAATGGAAATAGTGATGATGATGATGGAGATAAGAAGGGGAGGCAAGGGTTATGCAAAAAGAGAAGTAGAAAGAAAGGGAATGAGGATGATGATGATGATTGGAGTGTTGATAGTGATGAAGATAAAGAATTGATTGTGAAATCGAAAAGTGTTATGACTCCTACTTATTCTACTAGATCCAAGAAGAAGACGAAGAAAGATACAAACGCAAGTAGTAGTAGTAGTACTCAAACCAAACAGCTTGGAAGAGTAGATTTCGATGATGATGAAACATTGGGAGGCTTCATTGTTAGTGATGAAGAAGATAAGTTAGAAGAAGAAGACGAATCAAATGTAGAAGAAGAAGAAGAAGATCTTGATGAAGATGAAGACGAAGAACTTGACTAAACCTAATATGTAAGCAAAGCTAATCTTCTTGTTTTCTAGAACTGCACAATATTTTGTTCAATCTCATGATGTGTGTGTGTGTATGTGAGAACTGAGGTTTTTGAAATCTCCTAAAGACTTACTAAACCTGAAATGTAAGCAAAGCTAATCTTCTTGTTTTCTAGAACTACACAATCGTTTGTTCAGTCGTATGATTTGTGTTTGTGTGTATGATTAGAAGAGCTGAAATTTTTGATCTTATGATATATATTGTTCAGTTGTATGCTTACTTTTGAAATTCTCTATAACATTGCAGCCTCTGCAACCCCAATTTTGATTGCTTTAAACGATGCCGTTTGCCTTTCTGTTATTTGGCAGTTCATGGTACCCCACTAAGGTATCAGGATCCACGTTCTTCATCTTGTACGTGTGATTTCTTCTCATCGTACGTGTGAATGAGTTTTACAAATTAAAAAGAAAGAAAAAAAAGCCGCGAAGTCTTCTCCTCCTTCCTTTCTCCATCGTCCTCCTCATTCTCTGGCTTTCTTCTTCCCATTTTCTCACAATACAACGAAGCCTTTTTTCCATATACAGAATTAAAAACATGAGCAGCAAGGAAAACATCACATCCATCAAGACCAATAAAAAAGGTGGCGATTCCTCTGATGATCTCTCTACCGTTCCCGCCTTAGGTAATTTCAGAAACTAACTCTTGTTGTTGTTTTCTTTCCTGGAAATATACCTCTCATTCTCTGGAAAACATTGAATCTTTGGATAATCCTCTACCAAAAACTCAACCTTCTCTGATTTAACTTCTGCTTCAAGTAAATCCCCTGTTTTACTTTCTCGCTTTGGTAATTATCAACAAGGAATAAGGTTCATTTGAAGCTAGCTAACCATTATATGCTTTTCAGATCTTTCTCCAGAGGGTTTTGCTTTTCTTGATGATCTTAAGGCAAGTAACTTCAAATCGGTTAATAGATCAATCTCTTACAGTAGTTTCTTTGTGTTTCCTCTGTTTTATGATCTTTTCTTGGGTGTTAATCAACTTACAGAACCTAAAGCGAACCTTTGATCTGAAAACACTCTCTCCGAAAGTTACCAAACGTGTTCTGTTCCTCAAGGACATTCAGGTAATGTCAAATCGACGATCTCAACAAAAACTATTATCATGTAGAATTGTTTGGTTATGTAAATGTTATGTGTAAATTTTCAGGTTGAACACGATGAACTCGAAGAGAAGTTTCTTGCGGAGAAAGCTACATTGGAGGCAACATACGATAATCTTTACAAACCGCTTTTTGCTAAGGTGACAAGTTTAAAGTTTTCATCTTTCCTGTTAAAATTGGCTTAATGTTTATATGGGTTTAGGATTATACACTTGGTTTATTTTCCTGAGATCTACTGAGAATTTGCAGAGGTATGAAATTGTGAATGGTATGGTTGAAGCTGAAGCAGATAAAGAAGGAGTGCCTAATTTCTGGTTGATTGCAATGAAAACCAACGAAATGCTTGCAAATGAGGTCCATGTTTCATTTACGTTGTTTCGGAAGCTTTGTGTTCATTGTCAATAAATAGATTGTAAACAACTGTCTTGTTTTGGTTTATGTAGATAACTGAAAGAGATGAGGCAGCATTGAAGTATCTTAAAGACATCAGATCTTGCAGAGTTGAAGACAAGTCAAGAAATTTCAAGCTTGAGTTTCACTTTGACCCTAATCCTTACTTCAAGAACTCGGTTCTCTCTAAAACTTACCATGTGACCGATGAAGATGGTCCTGTTCTTGAGAAAGTGATTGGGTAACACTAATCATCCTCATTTTACGTGGTTTTAGTTTTACCTGATCAGCTATAACTCAGTCTCTTATTTTGTGATGTGTAGAACGGACATAGAATGGTATCCAGGTAAATGTTTGACTCATAAGGTTGTTGTGAAGAAGAAAACAAAGAAAGGGTCAAAGAAGATCAACAACATCCCCATGACCAAAACTGAAACCTGTGAGAGTTTCTTTAATTTCTTCAAGCCAGCTGAGATTCCTGAGATTGATGAAGTTGACGATTACGATGATGTTGATACTATTATGGTTAGACTACATTATCTCTTTTGATTTTGATACTGAACCAATGGTTTCTTTTTTCTTCAGCTAATATCAATTTTCAAATTATCGAAAATATTGCAGACAGAAGAACTCCAAAACCTGATGGACCAAGACTATGACATTGCGTAAGCTTACAGTTCACAATCTCTCTGACATTGAGATATATATTCAAGAACTTAATTCTTAATCTTAACTACTGGTTTTTTTGGTCTTGCAGTGTGACAATCCGAGATAAACTGATCCCTCATGCAGTTTCATGGTTTACTGGAGAGGCTCTTGTTGATGAAGATGATTCTGATGATGATAATGATGATCATGATGATGATGATGAGAAGAGTGACTAGCGAGAGAAGATTTGTTTCAACAAAGTTTGCAAATTGAAAGAGGAGCTTCATATTCTCTAATTTATTTATTACAGATACACCAAGAGTTTCAAGAATCTCTCTGAATACATATATCTCAACAACTGAATTTAGCGAGTAGACTTCATGCTCCAAGCACTTAGGCTTAAAACATCAACACTCTGAGATCCCTTGTTAAAAGCAAAGAGATGTGTTCTTTTTCCTGTTGCCAATTTTGGATAAACTCTTGAGGTAATACATGCTTTCCCTTTCCCACCAAAGCTCTCCACTATTGAATTATCAATCTACAACACAAAAACCAATAAAAAAACTCTCGTCATTATTGACAAAAGAATCTCAAATAACTAAATTAGTCTTCACTTTTTGATCAAGTTCTTGGGATTATGATAAGTGGACTTACCAAAGTCCTGAGAGAGATTGTTTGATAAGGAGAGACATCCACAAAAGCACCATACGGTGTTTTATCATTTCCTTTCTCTAAACTTGATCTGCTTTGGTCACTGCACATGACCACCACATGCTCCTTACTATTCTCACGAGCTTTGAAGATTCTGAGATACACTGATGTGTACTCTTCCAAGTTCTTGGAAACTAGTACCATCAAACCAAATGGACCTAAACCGGACTTAACCAACGATGCATTCTTCTGGCTGCAAATCAATTGCGGGTCGGTCCAACCTGGTTCAATCACATCTGCTTTCTCTAAGTCTAAACCACTCACTTTAAAGAAAACCTCCACATCTGCTTGTGAAGCTGTGACCCCATGAACCTCCATGACCGATCCTCCGCCTTTCAAAACTTTGTTGCCCCACTTGACTTGCGTTGTACGTAAACTCTCTATTTCCTTAACTGGCCATTGCACCAAACTCTTTCCTGATTCATCAAGCCATACTTTCCTAGGAATAGCCTAATTCGCCACCAAAATCAATTAATCACGTATTAATTTGCATAATTAGTCAAAAATGTTAAAATCATAACCGGTTTGATTACCTGTAAACGGGCCCAACCCATATTGACAATGTCCTTATCCGTCGACGACTCGTTAACCCAACCCCACAAAATCCTCCGTTGATAAACCGAGTCGTAAAACGTCTTCGACGCGTAAAACTTGCCGTAGTCGTATCTCGGAGCCGTTTCGTCCTGAACAAAACCATTGTCCGGTACGTAGACATCTCTCACTTGGTCGTACGTTCCAATCGTGTAGTAATCATGAAACGTATCTGTTAAGCTCACTTTAAGCACGTGTTTTACCATCTTCCCATTAAACGCCGTCGTATCTACGCCGCGTGAATCAGTTCTCGCCACCGGGAAAAAATCAGGGCACTCCCACATCCCAGTGCCGTCGTGGTAATGTAGAGGCTTCATAGATTGCTTCCACCTTACGAAATCGCGGCTCGTGTGTAGAATCGCTAACCCTCGGCGACCGTCTTGGCTTCCCGTGGTAATACGCCATCTTCCATCACGGCCTAGCCACGCGGTGGTTGGGTCACGAAACGCGGTGGAGTTGATGTGGTTGGCGTCGCCAGGTGTCACGAGGGGATTTTCCGGAGATTTTGTCCAGTGCCGGAGATATGGATCGGTTAGGTTTTTGGGTATGGCTAGGTTTTGGACCTGACGGTTGTAACGGTCGTTGCCTGTGTAGAGAAGTACGGGTTTGCCATTGGGGAGAATCGTGACGGAGCCGGACCAGCATCCGTTGATATCGGACGGTCGAGATGGTTTGATGGCTGGAGAATGTGTGATCCAGTTGATAAGGTCCGTTGATGTTGCGTGACCCCATACAGTGTCGTTAACTTCCATGAGGGCGCCGTTTGGGTTCCATTGGTAAAATAGATGGTAGATTCCTTTGTATACCATAGGCCCTGTCCAATAAAAAACATACATAACTATGCTTGTACATACTGAATGTTTAAAATAGTATTGAGGTAGAGAACAATGACTAACCGTTAGGATCTTGTAGCATTGAAACAAGGCCCCGACATATACCAAAAAAAAAGAAAGATTAGTGACAAGATTATACTTAGAGAATTGAAAATAAAGATAACTAAGTGAAACTGAATCTAATGTGTCCGATGCTTAATAATACCGTTCATCCAATTTTTTGGGGCCTGGAAGTGATAACCGGTTCGGTAAGGTTGGTTCTTGATATGATTGGGGACGTTGTGCAAGGCATCAAGAACAACAAGAGCATTGTTAGCAAGAAACAACGAGATTAACAAGAAAATGGCTCTGTTACACCAAACCATATTATTCATTGTAAACGGTTTATTTAATATTGTGAAGTTTTTAATGTTTAAGTTTTACGTATGAGAAAATGCCAAATTTATATGTAGTCTTGAGGGGTCTTTGGTGCGTGCTTGAGGTGGTGGTCCATTACATTGTAATAATTAGATTCTATGATGTCGATCTAAATGCCTTTTTATGTTAGTTGAGATCAGATATTGTTTTTTTAATTATAGAAATACATCAATTTTGTTAATGTATGAAATAAGGTTCTGATTGTGTGAGACTTTAAAGACTTTAAGATTAATTTAAAGATACGCTTGAGGTGCGTGCTTAAAGCAGTTAGACTTTTAAGATTTTTAAAGATAATAAAGCAATAAAAGCATGATTGGTAAAATTTTAGTTTTTACGTAAAAATTTTAAAAGCCACAAATGTGAGACTTTTTGGCTGTTAAAAATAAAATAAAAAAGTTGTAATTATTTTTTCTCTTTCTTATTTTCCATGATAATTGAAATAATAATAAAGCTCACCACAAGTTTATATATATTTTTTACATATTTTATTTTTATAAAATAATTATTCTTCTTTTTTTATCTTTATTTTAATATACATTTCAATGATAATTATTTTTCTTTTTATTATCATCATTAATATCATCATTTTAATATTTTAAATAATAAAAATAACAGTTACAGCTTTAAAAGTGTTTGTTACCAATCAAATTTTAACAGTTAAAGTTTGTACAGTCAAAGCATCTATAGTCAAATTCTCTACAGCTAAAATTTTAAAGTTAAAGTCTTTACAGACATAAGTAATATCTGTTACAATCGAAGCCTAAGTCTCATAAATTAAATGGCATGAAGTTTGGGATGATTATAAAACTCAATACGTAAAACTCATAAACTCGTACATTTCAACGATTGTTTCAACCATTTTGGTTGGTATCAGATATATGAAGATACAAAATTGCAAATAAATAAACATACGCTAGATAACGTACGTATTCCCGACAGTCAGGAATGTTCCAAATCTTATAGCCCTTTTGTTCTCTTAATTGCAATTATTTCGACTTTTTATGAGTGTCAGTGACTCATCATTGATGCATGCGGTGTAAAATAAACAACACTATTGATTTATCTGTTCAAAGGCAACGAAAATGTACATTTTCTTCTATTGCCAGCTTTGGAAATACAGTTTTGGTGTTTATGAATGCTTTGCCTCCCCCACCATCTATAGTTATCCACTATTGAATGCTCAATCTATAACAGGAAAAAATATTGATTGAGAAGTCTAGTTGAAATTGAATAGGATCATACCTACTAGTAAAATGACACGTGATTCTTCCTGAACCCTCTCTCAGTACTCAATTAGAAAGACAAAATCAAAATATCCTTAAAGTGAGATCGCTCCACTAAGTCTCTCGACTCTATCCTAATCAGTAATCATTTTGATGGGATTTCCCCATATTAACGGTTCTATTCTAGTTAGAAAATATCACACTTTTGTATGTTAACGTGCTTGTGCTACCCATAATCCATATGCACGTGTATGTGCTGTGCAGAGGCACACGGGAGTGTGGACACTGTAATTTTGTAAACTTCATGAAACTTAGCATCGTTAAAAGCTTTCATCACAAATGGTCTGGCCAACTTATTCAAATAGTAATTTTTGAAAGGAGAAGGAAAGGATAGAGAAAATACTAGAAAGTTTCCGATTATTTGATTGGTAATAAGTATTTTTTTCTTTTTTTTGAACAACACTTACTAATAAGTTATGATACCCATTAGATAATAAAACTTAGTATATATACACCCAACAAAATTCTTCAGCAACTCTATCCAATTCTAATTGGTGTAGATTATTAGCAGAAACATAAATTTGGATTAATTTGAATTTGATGAGAAGGTTTTTTTTGTGAATGACTGTACGTACGTGAAAGAGAAAATGCAAAATAATAATAATAATAACAATATACCTGATTTTGTCGCTGCTTTTTTAGTGCTTAGTGCATATGTCCAAATCATCAATATTGACTTGAAGATTTCGAAAGAGATATATATAGATGTGTACTTTCCAAGTTTTTGGAGGCGAGAATCATTACACCAAAGTGGACACAACAAACCGGATTTAGCCGACTATTTCCTCTGGCTACATATTACGCACCTATTCCATATCTAGAGCCAGAGGTTTAATAAACGGCAACGATTTAACTAGCCTTAGCTGTTGAAAAAAGAATTAATGCGATACTACCATGCATGCTCTGTCCCACATGCCACTCCATACTGGTTTAGCCTTAGGCGGAACATGACAAAGTTGGATTAGTATCCGTTGAAAATCGGACGGTCGAGAGGCACGGTTCGATCGCTCAACTAATTGAGTTTTAATTAGTTGACGATCCATTGACGTGAAGTTGTTGCTTACCCTAAAGTGGTGCCGTTTAGATGAATAAAAGTAGACTCCATTGTAATAAATTAGGTTGGCATCTCTACTCACTAGTGATGTCTAGTGTTATAAATTCGTTCAATCGTTAAGCTTACATAATGTTTGGAATAAAGTCAACAATGAAATTTTAGCCGTTGGGCATAAAAGAAGAAATTTTTTTTACAAGTGTTCGTTTAAAAACCTATATTCTAGAATGGTCTTATACTCAACGTACGCATGTTGCATATACATGTATATATACCTTACCTCACATGTGTACATTGTCATTAATTTATTTTGTTTGGGTTAAATCGTATTCAAATTTACTTGTATATATTCATATAAAGTCCACTATTATCACATTCGCCTCGTCGGCACTTGGAAGATATTGACTACCGACAATCAAATTGTAGTTTTTTTTTGAGTCCATTAGTGTTTTTGAAAAGTAATTGGAAAAATAGGGAGTTTTTGTTAAAAATTTAAAGAATATGTACATTTTAGTTTTTGTGAGATAGAGAATTTGTGAGAGAAAGTATAAGACAAAAACAAAAAGAAAAACCAATATACCTATGATTGTGTGTCATAAAAGAGAGGGTTTATTTGTGGTCTTAATTTTAAAAGAAATAAGATATAAAATTTTGTGTATGTAGGACCCAATTTTGAGGTATTGGATTAAAAAAATTAATGTTTTATAGTCCACTACTCCACTTAAATTAGGAAAATTATTTCAAATAACATCAAATAATTTTTATTTTAAAATTTAGCACTCTAAAATATTAAAAACAGAATTTAGTTTTAAAATTTAATCATAAACTTTAGATACTAAAATCTTATCCCCTAAAATCATACATTAAATGTAAAATAAAGAACCTAAACCTAAAAAAAAAATTTCAAAAATTATTTTAAGATATTGTAATTTGTCAAATAATGTTATTTTGGTCTACCATCTGGGTTTAAGTGTACAATCTGAGTTTAGTGTACAACTTAGGTTTGGTTTACCATATAGGTTTAGTGTACCATCTGGTTTTAGTGTACAATATATGTTTGGTGTGCAATATGAGCCTGGTGTACCATATGAGTCTAGTATACCATCTACGTCTGGTGTACCATCTGACTTTGGTGTACCATCTGACTTTGGTGTATCATTGGACTCTGGTGTACCATCGGACTCTGGTGTACTATTGGAGTCTAGTGTACCATCTGAGTCTAGTGTATCATATGGATCTGGTGTACTATATGAATCTCGTGTACCATCTGAATCTGGGGTATCATTTAAGTATGGTATACCATCTTTGGTGTACCATTTACGTTTGGTGTATCATCTAGGTCTAGTGTACTATCTGGCTATGGTGTACCATCTGACTCTGGTATATACCATTTGACTCTGGTGTACTATCTGAATCTGGTGTACCATTTAGATATGGTAAACCATCTGAATCTGGTGTATCATCTAGATCTAATATACCATATGGATTTAGTGTACCATCTAGGTTTAGTGTACCATTTAGATTTGGTTTATCATCTAAGTTTGGTGTACCATATCGGTTTAGTGTACTGTCTAATTAATATTTCAAAATGAAAACCCTACAATCTATATACCAAACCATATCCCTTTAAAATTATACCCTAAATGTATAATAAAAAACACAAACATAAAAAAAATCTAAAAACTAACTTAAAAAATTGTAATGTGTGAAATATTGTAATTCTGGTGTACAATCTGGGTTGGGTGTACCATCTGAGTTTAGTGTACTATCTAGGTTTGGTGTACCATCTGAGTTTAGTGTACCATCTAAATAAATTTTCAAAACTAAACCATACACTCTAAATACTAAACCCTATTTCTTCAAAACTATAACCTAAATATAAAATAGAGAATTCAAAACTAAAAAAAAAAAATTTTAAATTTTAGGGAAGTTTATGAAATTTCAGTTTATGAAATTTCTAAAAATTAATTTAAAATATTGTAATGTGTTTAATAATGATATTTTGGAAAGTTTATGAAATGTGTGATATAATTATCCATAATACATGTTTTAGTGTTGTTTAGGATAAATCAATCACACATCTAAAATTCAAACACACATAAATCCATTAAAAAAAAAATTTTATTTATTTATAAAGATAATTTTTTTTATTTAGGTTATTATTTTGGTCATGTCTAAAAAATAAAATGTATAAAATTCATCAATTATTAAAACATACATTTGTTATTGAGCTGATTTTTATTAGGTTCAGTTTTAAAATAAATTTGTCTTTATGCAAATTTGTCTTTATGTGGATACTTCAAGAAATAAACAAAAGTTAAAAATGTCATTTTCTAAATGCCTATCTAATAGAGCTTTCCATTCGAGTGGAAAGAGAAAAGTGCATATTTCTCAAATTTGTTTTAAAAAATGTCTATTTTTTAAATTATTTGTTGAAAAAGTGTCTACTTTACCAATTAAGTCTTTTTTTTATACAGTGAAAACAATATTATAATAAGTCAAATAAAATGTCATATACATATAGCCTTTTTTGACAACCAAACAAAGTGGACCATATAAGAAGATCTCTCCTAAATCAACTCATATAAATGTTCAATAAATGGAGATATGCATATACGTGTGTGGTTTAACATCGTGTATCTATCTCCGCCGTACGTGATCAACTGATTTGGGCAGAGTTCATGCTCCAAGCGTTTAGGTTTAAGACATCAACACTTTGAGATCCATAATTAAAAGCAAAGAGATGTGAACTTTTCCCTATTGCCAATTTTGGATACACTCTTGAGGTAATGCATGCTCTCCCCTTTCCACCGAAACTCTCCACTACTGAATGATCAATCTACAACAACATATAGCATACACGTAAGAAGCAAATCTACAATCAAAATATTCCCCTTGATTCTGGTATAAAACAACTGCAACATTATAATGTTATGATCAGTTATTAATTAGTACTATGTTATGAATAAGATCTCATAATTATACTCATGGTTTTTTCAAAGAATAATCCCAAAAAAAAGAAATTTTGTTCTTTTTTTTTTTTTTTGTATATTTGCATGCCTTCTTAATATTTTCATAATGTAAACATAAAGTATAAATTTGTAATACAGCTAAATTATGTGTAAAATTAATGGAGACTTAATTACCAAGGCTCTGAGAGGTATTGGTTGGTAAGGATTAATATCCACAAAAGCTCCGTAAGTCGTTTTGTCATTATCTTTCTCCAGTGAAGATCTGTCCCAATTCCACATCACCAACAAGTCCAAAAAAATAAAAGTCAGGTTTTGGATATTTATTTAATATTTTCAAATGGAACCCAGTTTTAGATCTATATATGCGAGTCCTGTTGGAAATATAATATAAATATTTGTGACAAAAGACTATCTAAATTAATGCACTTAATCGGGATCTTTAATCAAAGAAACGTACCTGCTTTGGTCACTGCACATGACCACGACGAATTTACCGCTGTTTTGACGGGCTTTGAAGATTCTAAAATAAACAGATGTGTACTCTTCCAAGTTCTTAGATGCGAGAACCATCAAACCGAATGGACCAAAACTAGACTTAACCGACACATTCATCTGACTACAAATCAACTGCGGATTGGTCCAACTTGGGTCTATCACATCCGCTTTCTCCAAGTCTCTCACTTTGAATAAAACCTCCACATCAGCCTGTACAATCACATGACTTTTTTTGAAACCTAGTTTTCTCATAACAATATATGTTTTGAAAAAATATTTATAATCAAACCTGTGCAGCTGTCACACCATAAACTTCAAGCCTAGATCCAGACTTTAGTACTTTGTTGCGTAAGTTTTTGACTTCTTTCGTACGTAATCTTTCAACTTCCCTAACCGGCCACTGAATTAATTGTTTCCCTGATCGATCAAGCCATATTTTTCTCGGAATCGTCTAATCAAGGAAGAAACGAAAACATTTGATTCAATATCTAACAAATTAGATTCACTGTACTTCATCAATAAATGAATCTCATCATAAAAATGATTACCTGAATACCGGACCAGCCTTTCTCAACATCATCCTCAACGGACGATGACTCGTTAGTCCAACCCCACAAGATTCTCCGGTTCTTGGCCGAGTCATAAAACGTTTTCGACGCGTAATACTTCCCGTAATCGTATCTGGGAGCCGTACCGTCCATCTTAAAACCACTGTCCGGTACGAATTTGTCTTTCACCCGGTCGTACGTACCGATCGTGTAGTAGTCATGTTTCGTATCGTCCAAGCTTATTTTCAACACGTGCTTTAAAATCTCATTAGGTTCACCAAACGAAGACGTTTCCACGCCTTTAGAACCGAACCTCGTCACCGGGAAAAAATCAGGACATTCCCACATACCACTTCCGTCGTCGTAGTGCAACGGCTCGGGTGATTTTTCCCATTTTAGAAAGTCTTTGCTCGTGTAAGTGATCGCTAGCCCACGACGGTGGATCTTGCTTCCGATGATCACTCTCCATTTCTTGTCGTGACCTAACCACGCGGTGGTTGGGTCACGGAACGAGCTGGCGTTGATACCGTTAACGGCGTCAGGAGCCATCAAAGGATTTAACGTAGACTTTGTCCATTCTCGGAGATAAGGATCGGAGAGATTCTTAGGTTCGGCTATGTTTTGGACCTGTTGGTTCTTGGGGTCAATTCCGGTATAGAGGATAACCGGTTTGCCATTGGGGAGAATTGTAACTGAACCGGACCAGCATCCGTTGATGTCGAATGGTGCAGATGGGAAGATAGCTGGAGGATGTGGGTCCCAGTTAACTAAGTCTGTTGATGTGGAATGAGCCCACACTATGTTACCCCACACGGCTCCCTTGGGGTTCCATTGGTAGAAAAGATGATATATTCCTTTGTATATCATAGGCCCTGCGTAAGTTTAAAAATATGTGCATATTTTATTAATCATATGGATATTATAAAAGGAACGTGCAGCGTAACATAAGGTCGACCAATGCATTAGAAAAATATAATATACGGTTGGTATGCTGACCTATTGATGTAATCAATGTTTTAAAAAATAATAAAAATACGAGTTCCTAGGGAAAATGATCTGTCTATTGGATATGAAGAGTTGACTAAAAGTTATAAAAAAATGTAGGAGAAGAAGAGAAAAAACAAATCTTACCATTAGGATCTGCTCACGACCAAAGATCAATCCATTTTGTCCAAGCACGAACCAAAACGAAAAAAAAAAACAAGACAAATGTTAGAGAGTGATGAAAACAATATTTTGACATTGAGATTGAGGTCGATATGGCATTTTAGTTAGTGATCATACCGTTCATCCAATTTTTTGGGGGTTGAAAATGGAAACCGGTCCGGTAGCGCTGGTTTACGGAAGGAGATTCGATGTTAGTGCTTTGGGAAAGTCTCTTGTAGACATGGTGCGAGGCTTCAAGATCGACGACATAGTTACCAATAAGTAACGTGAATAATAACCAAAGTCCAATATTGTTGAAGCAAACTTCTCTAGTCATTGTGTTTTTTTGTTTTTCTTACTGGTTTTGATTTATGTTTGAAGGAATGAAGATCATGTCAAATTTATAGGCAAAGGACGAGGGGCAAGCCTGTCAATATCTAAATTTGAATATTATAGTTGTCAATAAATGTTGTTGTTTCTTTGGGTTTATTGTCAATAATAATAAATGTTATACTGCCATAAGTCAGACATCTACTAAAACAAGTTGTTTCCTAATTGTTTACTAAAAATTTGAAATACGATAGTTTTGTTCTTGTTTCTATTGGTGATCACTAAAGAGACGACATAGAAAAAAAAAAAAAAACAATCAATAAAGGCAGGGAAATAGATTGAAGGAACAAAAAGTACTATACGAACTCGTATTGTACAACTTATTTTTTACGGCTAAAAGGTTGTACACTTCTACAAGTAATAATCTATCCAAAATTTTGGTCATATCAAATTTACAGTGTAAAAATATATATCCACAATTAATAACGTTTTGATTTACATGATATATAGAAACAATACTGGTTAGATGTAACTTACTAACTTGTAAGTTATAACTTTACAAAAAGATATTTGTAAATAAGTTTTTCCGAAAGTTGTTAGTCAACTAATTTAGGCTATCAAAAGTGCATTTTATAAAAGTTGTGACTATATCGGGTTCAAATTTGCTTATCAGCGAGTCTTAACATCTCGAATTAATTTGTCTTTAAATCATATATATGATATCATATTGACATATTGCGACGAGGCAAGGTGAACAAGTGTATTAACTGTATATTGATGGTAATGATAAGAGACATCTTAATATATATAAAAGTATATGTTAATAATAAGAACAATATAACTAAATTATCAACAGCAAAAAAATAATAACTAATAAAATTGCGAATTTCATGTTTTACACGGACGTCAAGAAGTCAACAACCCGAGTTAATAAGAACGTGTCTCGACTCTCCACCATCCGTCCAATCCATACACGAGGCGAGGAGATTAAACACTTGATTAAATGGAAACGTAATTAAATATTTGAATATTATAGTGGAAAAGTCAAATTTTGGACCCTACCTTTGTCTCTTTGTAGTATCTATCATGCTTCACATTTCTGTACAAACTTTATATTTTGACATTACTAAAAACAAACCATGCATACCAGTTGTAAGCTTCAGCTTTTAGTTACTTAAACAAATATATACCCATTGTATGAGATAATTTCACCAATACCCATTGTATGAGACAGTTTTCATCACCACAGGATTTATTTACAATTATAAAAATTTAGATCATTATTTATTAATCCAATAAAAATGATTACTATTATAAGAAAAATAGTTGGTAACTCGATCGTATCATAATCCTAATATTGTATTGACAACTATAAATCTCACCACAACAACAATAACAATATAACGTTTTTTTAAATTGAGGTGTCGTATTAATTGTTTGTATTTCCATCCCATACGAACCATGTGGAAGTATAAATATCGTTAATAAAAATTGGCGGACCCAAAATATTGCGTCTTTTTGTGATAAAATATTTAAAACATTTGTTAGGTGAAATATATATTTAGAAAGAAAAAGAGAGGAAGGAATGGAAATGGAAAGTCCTAAAGAAGACCCATATCATGTTTTGTGCTCTTTATCATAGAGAACTGCTAATTGACTAGGAAAATTATGTTTGGACAAAGAAAAAAATGACATTGTATAAACAAGCTCTTTCACACTTATTAACAAGCAATCACGTATACTAAATTTATTAGGAAAAATAAACAAGCTCCTTTACTGGTGGTTGTTATGTGTATAGAGATTGCCCAAGTATCAGGACAAATCAAAGTTGACTCCACATGTCCGTTAGTTTCAAGAAAATTTACACAAGCAAAAGCTGTAAAGGTGTTTCAAATAGCTTTGTTGTAACTTTATTAATTGATATATCTTTTTGAGGTATGGAGAAATTCTGTTTGTTTTTTTTTGTTGGTAAATGGATAATAACAAATGATACATCCCTTTTTCAGCGACAACACTCGCGAGATAGGATTGTGAGAAAAATTTACGTCTTCGAAGGAAAAGTCTTGGCGAAATCATAACTTTTCTACATCATTCATATGTTTTCTTTACTGTTACTGTTTACAAATATGTCTTTACTTTGACAATTAATTTGGAAAGTTTTTTTGCTGAATATATTTCTCTCTGATTTTATAGCTTAGATTTTTTTTCTCTAAAAATTCATTTTTATTGAAATCTTTTTTTTTTTTCGTCAACGATTTGCTAACATCTTTTTCATCAATGGACCTTTTTGTGTGTGTACCTATATAACTAGACTAGACGACATCATCAATAATGTTGCATATAAGGACAATGGACATTTAAAAAGAAGTCAAATTGATGATCAATTTTATCATCTGGATTTTGATACCAGGATCATCGTTGATATCTTGACACGATATCGAAGATAAAATTATAGTCACTTCTTATTATAAAAAGGTGACGTCTGATCATATCGGCTTATTCGTTATACTACGAAAATAATACAGCTCCTATATGAACGAAACAGTTGAGATTTTGTTTGACTTTTTTATTTTTTTCTTGGAGTCCAAATCTATAGATCTTCTTCTTAAAGCCCACATAGAGAAAATGTAAAAGCAAATCCAGCCGTTCACAGTCGTAAGACTCTGAACAGTTTTGCAAACAACGACGTTTTCCTTTTTGTATAGAAGAAACCAAAAACTCGATTTATGGCCGGTTCAGGCCTTTCCAAATTTTCGGGGAAGGTTCGTCATTGTGTCTTCGACCGTACCAGATGAAAAAAGATTTTACTAAACCTAAAGTTTTGCTTAGTGTAATTTAAAACAATAATTGATGATTTTGTAAACGGTGCGTTTTGGCAAGAGGGTGATTTTTTTGGCGATTAAGGTTTTCGTTTCGTGGTTGCCAAGGCTACTTGCCGGCGCCGCTGGGCTGCTCGGAGAGGGATGTCGGAGGGGATTGTGGGTTCCTTGGGGGACTCTAGTCCTAAAGTGAAAGAGTTATGGCTTTCGATGGTTAAGAATAAGCAGGTTCTGAAGAAGTTTGATGTCAACCTACAAGTTTCAGAGGGGAAAACTTCAGTGGAGATCCCCGATGAAATACTCAATCATGTTACGCCGCTTTGGGAGGATTTCCTTGTCGGTAAATTTTTGGATACTGCTCCACATGTTGGCAAAGTACATGTTATTTTGAACAAGATCTGGAAACAAAGTGCAGAGTATAAAACGATTGATGTCTATGAAGTTAACGCAACTACTTTGCGGTTTAAGGTTTCTAATCCACTTATGCGGGCTCGAATTCTCAAGCGAGGTATGTGGAATATAGCGGAATTGCCGATGGTTGGTCTCCGATTACTGAAAGGACTCAACCGGAGGAAACGTTAATCCCCATGTGGGTTCATCTGAAAAAGGTTCCGTTACATCTGTTTTCTTGGGAAGGACTTAGTTTTATCACTAGTGCGGTAGGTACTCCTGTACGGCTGCATCCTGAAACATTGGCATGTTTAAACTTTGATGTGGCAAAGGTTTTTGTCAATGTTGATCTTACGAAAGAACCACCTAAAAGCATTTGCTACTCTAAAAACGGTTCTGACTTCTCTGTTGACTTTCATTATCCCTGGTTGCCACTGCGTTGCTCTGTTTGTGAGAAGTGGGGGCATTTGGCAGGCCGATGTGAAGTAAATGCGACTAGTGGGGTCAGTGCAACTGCATCTGAAACAGTCCAACTCCATGACGGGGTGAAAGAAGCAACTCCAGCTTCAAAAGGTTCTGCTGTTGAGGAGTTGGTGCACACCACTGCCACTGCTTCATTAGTGGGGAAGCAATTGGCACATGTGGCCTCTGATTCCGGAGTGGGTGCTACTGATGATCAGACGGACTTGGCTGAGTGGTCTACTATCTCACCATCAAAAATGAGTCGTAGTCCTTCAAAACAACTTGCTGCCGAAATGGATCAGGCTTCTATTATATCAGCATCAAAATTTGCAGTCCTCAATACTGAGGAAGAAAAGGAGGGTGAACTTAGTGAGGTTGAAGAAGTAGCAGTGGATGATGATGTTGAGCCGTCAGAGACTGCTGATACGGCAGATGAGACTTAGAAAGTTCAAGATAAACGCTCTGCAGTATCTGAGACTACATATGCTGGAAAGGGGGGACGACCTCCCTCGGCACGTATCTCTCAAAGACAGCAAAGGAAGGGAGGAGAAGTTTCTACACTAGCAACTAAAGATACCACCTCGGTTGCTTCTAAGAAGCAGCTTCTTCAACGCAGATTTTAAATGATGAGCTTCTCATGGAATGTTCGCGGCTTCAACAAAAATATCAAACATTCCATAGTTCGAGAATGGACAAGTAATCCGGACATGCAATTTGGCTGCTTATTGGAGACAAGAGTCAAGGAAAAGAAAGCAGATAGAGTTGTATCTTATGTTTTTCGAAATTGGTCTTTTCTAGCAAATTATGAATATAATCGTTTAGGTCGAATTTGGGTGCTTTGGAGACCTAATGTTCGACTCACACCGGTTTTCAAGAGTGATCAGGTTGTTACATGCTCTGTTTTGTTGCAAGGTGAAACATAGGAGTTTTTTTGTTCTTTTATCTATGCACATAATACAATAGAAGAAAGACGAAGTCTATGGGAGCATATGCGAAACCACCAAGACTCTCCGCTTTTTCGCAATAAGGCATGGCTCTTAATGGGAGATTTCAACGAAATTCTTGACTGAGAGGAGCATTCTGACTACCATACTTCATCTGTTTTGCCACCGGGACTGTGTGAGTTTCAGGCGGTGGTTTCTCACTGTAATTTGACTGATATGGGGTCTCATGGACCACTTTTCACTTGGTGTAACAAAAGGGCTGATGGTTTAATCTGCAAGAAACTTGATCGAGTGTTCATAAATGATGTCTGGCTCCATCGTTTCCCACGTGCATATTGTGTCTATGAGGCAAAAGGATGCTCTGATCACATTTGAAGTAGACTTCAGTTGGATGTGGGGTCGCCTGCTCTTAAAAAATCATTCAAGTTTGTAAACTCAGTTGCTACTTTGTCAGAGTTTTTGCCTTTGGTCAAGGATTACTGGGACAACACTACACCACTTTTTCTTTCCACCTCTGCACTATTCAGGTTTCAAAAGAAACTTAAAGGGTGGAAGCAGGGCATTCGAACCTTGACTAAGGATCGCTTGGGGGATCTGGTCAAGAGATCACGAGAAGCGCATGCGTATTTGTGTGCTAAGCAAGCTGACACTCTAACACACCCGACTGTTGCTGTTGTACAAGCGGAGGCAGCTGCTTTTGCACACTGGCAGTTTATCTCCGAGCTTGAAGAAAACTTCTTGAAACAGCGGTCAAAGCTTCACTGGTTACAAGTAGGGGATCAGAATAACCGTGTTTTTCATAATGCTGCTAAGATTCGTGAAACTCATAATTCGATCCGAGAGATTCACTATGTTGACGGATCAGTGGCGAGCACACAAGATGCTATTAAAAAGGAGGCGGCTGGTTTCTTTGCGGATTTTCTAGGCCAAATGCCAGATGGTTATGAAGGTGCTACTGTTGATTCTCTAGCATCTTTGTTGACGTTTCGGTGTAGTGACAGTATTTCTGCCATGTTGATATGTGAGGTTACGGGTGAGGAGATAAGCAAGGTTCTCTTCTCTATGCCAGCTAATAAGAGTCCAGGACCAGATGGATATTCGAGTGAATTCTACAAAACTGCATGGCCTATCATTGGCAATGACTTCACGGTGGCTGTTCAGTCGTTCTTCAAGAAAGGATTTCTACCAAAGGGTGTTAACACTACCATTCTAGTTTTGATCCCTAAAAAAGAAGATACCAGAGTTATGAAGGATTACAGGCCCATAGCTTGTTGTAATGTCATATATAAAGTGATTTCTAAGATCCTTGCCAACCGCCTTAAAGTTCTGCTATCATCTCTTCGAATCAAACCACCTTTGTTAAGGACAGATTACTCATGGAAAATGTCCTATTAGCATCAGAGCTGGTCAAGGATTATCACAAAGAGGACATTTCTCACTGCTGTACTATGAAGATAGACATCTCTAAAGCATTTGACTCAGTCCAATGGTCTTTCCTGCTCAACACGCTACAAGCATTAGGATTCCCCGAACAGTTTATTCATTGGATACGACTCTGCATTTCCACAGCTACATTCTCGGTTCAAGTCAAAGGTGAGCTTGCGGGTTTTTTTCGGCAGTACGCGAGGATTGCGACAGGGATGTTCCCTCTCCCCATATCTGTTCGTCATCTGCATGAATGTCCTCTCACATTTGATCAATAAAGCGGCTGCAGAGAATCGATTCGCCTACCACCCACGCTGCCAAAATCTGAACCTCACTCACCTCTGTTTCGCAGATGATCTCATGGTTTTCGCTGATGGTACTAAGCGCTCTATAGAAGGTGTGACTCAAATTTTCGATGAGTTTGCCAAATATTCAGGCTTGAAGATTAGTCTCGAGAAGTCTACTCTTTACATGGCGGGAATCACCCCTGTTGTACAAGCCGAAATCCAAGAAACTTTCCCCTTAGAAGCTGGTACTCTACCGGTACGTTATCTTGGCTTGCCACTCCTGACCAAGGCAATGTCGAGCCAAGATTACTCCCCACTGGTAGCAAAGATCTGACATAGAATTAGTACTTGAATAGGTCGTTTCCTGTCTTATGGAGGAAGGTTGCAACTCATCAAGTCGGTTCTCATGAGCATTACAAACTTTTGGTCCTCTGCTTTCCGGTTGCCAAGTTAATGCATGAAAGAAATTGAGAAACTTTGCTCTGCTTTCCTCTGGAGCGGCCCTGATCTCAAGACTCATAATGCAAAAGTCTCTTGGTTCGATGTTTGTTTGCCTCACTGTGAAGGTGGTCTCGGCTTACGACCATTAAAAGAGATAAACACCGTCTGCAGACTTAAACTCATTTGGCGCCTCCTCTCCAAAACATCTCTATGGGGGCAGTGGGTTCACACTTATCTAATCCGTAGCAACTCTTTTTGGGATGTTAAAGCCTCACCTTATCAAGGTTCTTGGATGTGGCGTAAACTGCTTAAGCTCCGAGATTTAGCTAAAACTTTCCACTCCAAAGAAATACGCAATGGCGAAACCACTTCTTTTTGGTATGACCGTTGGTCTTCAATGGGTCCGTTATTTGATCTCTTAGGCAACAGAGGCACTATTGATCTTGGCATCTCCAAGCATGAGACTGTGGCATCAGTAATGCTAACTCATAGAACAAGGAGACGTAGAGTGGATGTTCTAAACAGGGTGGAATCAGAAATTGTGTCTGTGAAACTAAAACAGCAGCCCCACACTACTGATGTGCACCTTTGGAAATGGCGATCAGGTTTCAAGCCTAAATTCTCGACCAGGGAAACCTGGAACCAGCTGCGTACCGAAAAACCACCGTGTGCTTGGGCAAAGGGTGTTTGGTTCTCTCAGGCTACACCAAAGTTTGCTTTCATTACATGGCTGGGAATGCTTAATAGACTCTCAACGGGCGATCATATATTACAGTAGAATGGAAGTTTTGATTCCTCATGTTCTCTCTGCAATGTGCCACTGGAAACAAGAAATCACATCTTTTTCCAGTGTCCGTATTCTCATCAGATCTGGAGCAAGCTCCCAATGGTTTACTTGGCACTCATTCGACAACGGATTGGGACGAAATCAGGATACTCATCTCATGTTCCACCATGGAAAATATTCCTCTGCTACTTCTGCGATACACTTTACAGGCCACGGTGTACTCCCTATGGCTTGAGCGTAACAGCCGTAAGCATGCGAGGTTCCCCTTTCTGCACATCGACTAGGCCAACGGATCGACATGACCATTCAGAACAAACTTCTTCTCCTATTGAACACTGGCCACCGTGACTATGAAGATATCATAATGCTTTGGTTCTCCACCATAACATAAGGTTAATTTCAGTGTCCTTAAGTTTGTCTACCCTCAAAAACGTTACATTCATTGCAAAGAAAATGTTTTTTTGATGAATAAAATTTTACATTCATTCAAAAAAAAAAAAAGTAATTTAAAAAAATATATAAATTCTCATAAGACCAATTTTGGGAATGATATTTGGTGAAGGGTTAAATTGTTTTGCATATCAGCATATATCAATTTCTAAATTTTTTTCTTCTTTCTAACTTATACTTAATTGAATAGAATTTTGCAATTTTGAAATTCGTCCCTGGCATATTGGGAATTTGCCCTTTTCAAAGGGGCTTTTGCGTTTCCATCACGTCACTGGTAAACTCTTCTGTTCTTCCGTTAAGCCCTACATATTAGAGATTCTCATCATGTACGGATTTGGATTTCGTGGTTCTTTAAACCAGACTCTCTGATTTGAGAAGCATGGCTTTGGAGATTTGCTTTGGCAACCATGGTGGCAGCTGTAAGTGATTAGTACAGTTCTGTTTTGAATCCAAGTGAAATTCAAAATTAGATGTACCCTGATGATTTTTTGAATGGTGTCACGACAGAAGGAAGAAGAAACATCCATGGGAAATCTGAAACAACAACTGGCTAAGCTCTTTGACGCTTCTCTGAAATTAACTGTTCCAGATGAACCTAGTGTTAAACCATTGGTTGAGGTTGGGAAATTTGAAGACTACCAATGGTAATTGCTTGCTTCCTCCTGAATCAATTTATAAAGTTCCGATCTTTTTGTGTTTTGTTTTCTCATGTATTGTTTGTTTTGTTTGCAGTAACAATGCAATGGGACTATGGTCCAAAGTTAAAGGAAAGGGTACTCAGTTCACTCGTCATTTAGCCATTGAACAGGTTTGACTACCGACAACAGAATTGTAGTTTTTTACACAGTGAAAACGATACTATAATAATAAGTCAAATAAAATGTCATATATATATAGCCTTTTTTGACAACCAAACAAAGTGGACCATATATAAGATCCCTCCAAAATGAACTCATATAAATGTTCAATAAATGGAGATATATATATACATATAGGTATATGGTTTAATTAACATGTGTATCTATATCATTCACCAAAAACATGTGTATCTATATCCGCCGTACGTGATCAACTGATTTGGGCAGAGTTCATGCTCCAAGCGTTTAGGTTTAAGGCATCAACACTTTGAGATCCATAATTAAAAACAAAGAGATGTGAACTTTTCCCTATTGCCAATTTTGGATACACTCTTGAGGTAATGCATGCTCTCCCCTTTCCACCGAAGCTCTCCACTACTGACTGATCAATCTACAACAACACCATATAACATACACTTAAAATAAATAAAAAACAATCTGCAATCAAAATATTCCCTTTGATTCTGGTATTAAATCATTGCAACATTATAAGGTTTTGATCAGTTATTATAATGAATAAAATTTCTTAATTATTTTCATGGTATTTTCAAAGAATATTCCCAAAAAGGAAGGTTTTTAAATATTTGCATGCCTTATTAATATTTTCTTAAATGAAAACATAAAGTATAAATTTTTATATACAGCTAAATATGTGTAAAATTGAGACTTAATTACCAAGGCTCTGAGAGGTATTGGTTGGTAAGGATTAATATCCACAAAAGCTCCGTAAGTCGTTTTGTCATTATCTTTCTCCAGTGAAGATCTGTCCCAATTCCACATCACCAACAAGTCCAAAAAAATAAAAGTCAGGTTTTGGATATTTATTTAATATTTTCAAATGGAACCCAGTTTTAGATCTATATATATGTGAGTCCTGTTGGAAATATAATATAAACATTTGTGACAAAAGACTATCTAAATTAATGTACTTAATCGGGATCTTTAATCAAAGAAACGTACCTGCTTTGGTCACTGCACATGACCACGACGAATTTACCGCTGTTTTGACGGGCTTTGAAGATTCTAAAATAAACAGATGTGTACTCTTCCAAGTTCTTAGATGCGAGAACCATCAAACCAAATGGACCAAAACTAGACTTAACCGACACATTCATCTGACTACAAATCAACTGCGGATCGGTCCAACTTGGGTCTATCACATCCGCTTTCTCCAAGTCTCTTACTTTGAATAAAACCTCCACATCCGCCTGTACAATCACAAGACTACTGTCAAAAACCTAATTTTCTCATACCAATGTTGTTTTAATTTTTTTTTAATAATCAAACCTGTGCAGCTGTCACACCAGAGACTTCAAGCCTAGATCCAGACTTTAGAACTTCGTTGCGTAAGTTTTTGACTTCTTTCGTACGTAATCCTTTAACTTCCCTAACGGGCCACTGAATTAATTGTTTCCCTGATCGATCAAGCCATATTTTTCTCGGAATCGTCTAATCAAGAAAGAAACGAAAATTTGATTCAATATTATATTTACTTTACTTCATCAATAAATGAATTTTTATTATCAAAATAATTACCTGAATACCGGACCAGCCTTTCTCAACATCATCCTCAACCGACGATGACTCGTTAGTCCAACCCCACAAGATTCTCCGGTTCTTTCCCGAGTCATAAAACGTTTTCGACGCGTAATACTTCCCGTAATCGTATCTAGGAGCCGTACCGTCCATTTTAAAACCACTGTCCGGTACGAATTTGTCTTTAACCCGGTCGTACGTACCGATCGTGTAGTAGTCATGTTTCGTATCGTCCAAGCTTACTTTCAACACGTGCTTAATCTCATTAGGTTCACCAAACGAAGACGTTTCCACGCCTTTAGAACCGGACCTCGTCACCGGGAAAAAATCAGGACATTCCCACATACCACTTCCGTCGTCGTAGTGCAATGGCTCAGGAGATTTTTCCCATTTTAGAAAGTCTTTGCTCGTGTAAGTGATCGCTAACCCACGACGGTTGATCTTGCTTCCGATGATCACTCTCCATTTCTTGTCTTCGCCTAGCCAAGCGGTGGTTGGGTCACGGAACGAGCTGGCGTTGATTCCGTTAACGGCGTCAGGAGCCATCAAAGGATTTAACGTAGACTTAGTCCATTCACGGAGATAAGGATCGGAGAGATTCTTAGGTTCGGCTATGTTTTGGACCTGTTGGTTCTTGGGGTCAATTCCGGTATAGAGGATAACCGGTTTACCGTTGGGGAGAATTGTAACTGAACCGGACCAGCATCCGTTGATGTCGAATGGTTCAGATGGGAAGATAGCTGGAGGATGTGGATCCCAGTTAACTAAGTCTGTTGATGTGGAATGAGCCCACACTATGTTACCCCACACGGCTCCCTTGGGGTTCCATTGGTAGAAAAGATGATATATTCCTTTGTATATCATAGGCCCTGTGTAAGTTTAAAAATATGTGCATATTTTATTAATCATATGGATATTGTAAAAGGAACGTGCAGCGTAACATATGGTCGACCAATACATTAGAAAAATCTAATATACAGTTGGTATGCTGAGTTGCTGACCTATTGATGTAATTAATGTTTTAGAAAACAATAAAAAAACGAGTTTCTAGGGAAATGATCTGTCTACTGGATATGAAGATTTGACTAAAAGTTTTAAAAATGTAGAGAAGTAGAGGAAAAAAAATCTTACCATTAGGATCTGCTCACGACCAAAGATCAATCCAAATTGTCCAAGGTATGAACCAAAACGAAAAGAAATACACGAGACAAATGTTAGAGAGTGATAAAAACAATATTTTGGCATTGAGATTGAGGTTGATATGGCATTTTAGTTAGTCATACCGTTCATCCAATTTTTTGGGGGTTGAAAATGGAAACCGGTCCGGTAGCGCTGGTTTACGGAAGGAGATTCGGTGTTAGTGCTTTGGGAAAGTCTCTCGTAGACATGGTGCGAGGCTTCAAGATCGACGACATAGTTACCAATAAGTAATGTGAATAATAACCAAAGTCCAACGTTGGAGAAAACTTCTCTTGTCATTGTGTGTTTTTGTTTTTCTTACTGGTTTGGTTTTTGTTTGAAGGAATGGATCATGTCAAATTTATAGGCAAAGAACGAGGGCAAGCCTATCAATATCTAAATTTGAATATAATATTTGTCCAAAAAAAGTTTTTGTTTCTTTGGGTTTGTTGTCAATAATAGTAAATGTTATACTGCCATAAGTCAGACATCTAAAACAAACTGGTTCCTAATTGTTTACTAAAAACTTGAATTACGATTGTTTTTTTGTTGTTTCTATTGGTGATCACTAAAGAGACGACATAGATAGAAAAAACAATCTATAAAGGCAGGGAAAGAGATTGAAGGAACAAAAAGTACTATATGAAATCGTATTGTACAACTTTTTTTTACGGCTAAGCGGTTGTACACTTCTACAAGTTATTCTCTCCCTTAAAATTTGGTCATATTAAATTTACAGTATAAAAATATATATCCACAATTAATAGCGTTTTGGCTTACATGATAGAACTGGTTAGATGTAACTTATAAATTAAAACTTTACAAAAATATATATGTAAATAAGTTTTTTTTCCGACTTATCCCACGTTGTTTAGTCAACTATTTTAGGCTATCAAAAGTGCATTTTATAAAAGTTATATGATGATATCAGGTTCAAAATATGCTTATGACGAGTCTAGAGCCGTTCCGGAGCAGAAGCCCAACAAGCAGCTGCTTTAGGCAGCAGATTATATAAACTGTTTAGAGGGCATCAGTTCAAGAAATATTTGGTAGTGTAGTGGTTATTTGTCTTACTTGTTTCTCTCACATTGAGTGTTCGAATCGTACTGGTAAATTGTATCTTGCTTGTTTCTCTCACATAGATACAATTTAATCTTCTTAATCTTCCCCACCATCTCTTTCTCTTTATCTTAGTTCAATATTTGTTAATTTTTCTTCTTATCTCAATTATGTCTTATTTTATCTTAAGTTTTAAAAATTAAAGATTATAAATTATATTGAAAGTGATGATAAACTGTTATTTTCTGTTGATGTTTTGATTTGAATTTTTTGTTTCTATGTTTGGTTTCTCATTTTAAAATCTAGTTATTCTAATTTTTTTTGGATACTATTTTTTCTCTTTTTTAATTCTTGCTAAGAAACTCATTTTCAAAAATAATTTTTTGTTTTCTTTTGTGTAAAATTTTTTTGGACATCATTTTATTTTGCTTTAGGCATTACATTACAATGGACCGGCTTTGAGTCTAACATTTCGAATTAATTTTGCTTTAAATCATACTATATCATATTGACATATGTAAAAAAATGACATTGTATAACTAAGCTCTTTCACACTTATTAACAAGTTAAGCCCGATCGTATACTTCTTTATCAAAGGAAAGATAAACAAGCTCCTTTACTGGTAGTTGTTAGATATAGAAGATTACCCAAGTATCAGGGCATCAAAGTTGAATCCACATGTCCGTTCGTTTCAAGGAAATCTACACAAGTAAAAGCTGTAAAGGTGTTTTAAATAGTTTAATTGAAACTTTATTAATTTAACATATCTTTGTGAGGTATGGAGAAATTCTGTTTTTTTTTTTGGTAAATGGATATACATTCCTTTTTCAGCGACAACACTCAGAACATATGATTGTGAGAAAAAGTTTCGAATGAAAAGTCTTGACGAAATCAAAACTTTTCTACACCATTCATATGTTTTCTTTACTCTTACTATATATAAATATGTCTTTACTTCGATGATTAATTTGGAAAGTTTTTGGCTGAATATACTTCTAAAAATTCATTTTTATTAAAATCTTCTTTTTTGTTGTCAACGATTTGCTTACATCTTTTTCATCAATGGACCTTTTTGTGTGTGTACCTATTATATCCTTCCATAACTAGACTAGACATCATCAATAATGTTGCATATGAGGACAATGAACAGAAAAACAAAAGTAAAATTGATGATCAATTTTATCATCCGGATTTTTATACCAGGATAAATAATCGTTGATATCTTGACACGATATCAAAAATAAAATCATAGTCATTTCTTATTATAATAAAAGTGACGTCTGATCATATATATCGGCTTATTTGTTATTTTAGTCTGCTACTCTTTATGTCCCTAATAGATTGATGTTTTCACATTATCACACATATAAGAAACAATTTAATTTGTATTTATAAATTAATTTATAATTACTTTTGAGTAGATAGAGAAAATATAAACTATTAAATTAATAACATAAAGAAAAAAAAACATAAAGTAAAAAAATTATTATTTTTTTTTATCTACAACATCAATCTTTTAGGGATAGAAGGAATAAAATAAAATTTTGAAAGAATATATTAATATTTATTGTAAATAAAATATATTATCTAAAATAAATATATAAATATTTTTAATTAGAGATAAAAAAATTTTACTTTAATACACTAATTTATAGTTTTATATTTTAAAAATATTATTACAATTATTATAATAATCTAAATCTATATTATCAGTCATCAAAACGTTTTTCAAACATTAATCATTACAAATATTATTACAGTAGGTCAAACCAGGACCAAGCAGAGGAGTAGCTAGTCAATCAAAGACCAATACTGTCAAATTTCAAAAACGTTCCGCAATTTATTCATGTTTTACATGGAGATAACCCATCAAAACATCATCTTATTAGAATCCACGTACAATTTTACTTTATGTTTTACCACTAAAAAATGTTCTTACATCCAAAAATATTTTATTGTTAAAGTTTGCTCTTATCACCACATATAAAATGAATGTGAACAAATTAAACCAATTTTTGTTCATTTACTTTCAACTTGACGTAGTTCGTTTTCACCACTAAGATTTGTTTGTGACAGTTTGTATAACCACTAAAATATTTCTTTAAACTTTTTTACTAAAAAAATATTGTGGATAAAAAGAAAAAAAATATTTACACGATTGCAATGAGTTTATGACCAACCAACTAAAATTTGAGAAATTCAAAGATAGTTAATTTTTATTATATCAAGTTGATTCTTTCTTTTTAATATTTTAATTTAATTATCAATGATAGTTAATTATTTATTTTTAATATTTTAATTTAATTAAAGTTGTCATATTTTAATTTAACTATCAATGATATTTAATTCTTTCTTTTTAATATTTTAATTTAATTAAATTTGAAATATTTTTAGATTTAATTAAAATTAACTATATTTGAATTTCAACTTTATGAACAAAAAGTAACTAATATAACAAAAATCTAAAAATATTACAACCTTAATTAAATTAAAATATTAAAAAAAAAAATTAACAAATAATGATAGTTAGTGGATTTCCTTTTTACAATAATGATAGAACTTTTATTTTTTATTTTTTAGTTTTTTTAATGTTTTAGTAAATTTATAATTGACATATGTCAACATCTTATTGATACAAATAACATGAGATATTTAATCGAATAGAATTTTGCAATTTTGAAATTGGCAATATTAAAAAACAGAAAAATTGGGAATTTGCCTTTTCAACCGTATATATATATATATATATATATATATATATATATATTTTTGTCAAACTAAAGCCGCCTTTCAACCGTATATAGGTTAAACGAAACCATAATTGTCCGTCTGATCTTTTTTCTTCTTGCAGAGGGGCTTTCGCGTTTCCATCACGTCACTGGTAAATTCCTCTGTTCTTCCTTATAAGCCCTACAGGTTAGAGACTCTCATCACGTCCCGATCTGGATTTCGTGGTTCTGTAAACCAGACTCTCGGATTTGAGAAGCAAGGCTTTGGAGATTTGCTTTGGCAACCATGGTGGCAGCTGTAAGTGATTAGTACAGTTCTGTTTTGAATCCAAGTGAAATTCAAAATTATATATACCCTGTTGATTTTTGATTGGTGTGATCGACAGGAGGAAGAAGAAGAATTTATGGGAAATCTGAAACCAATGGTATTTGCTTGCTTCCTCTTGAATCGATATATAAAGTTCCAATCTTTTTGTTTTTTTTCTGTCTCATGTATTGTTTGTTTTGTTTGCAGTAACAATGCAATGGGACTATGGTCCAAAGTTAAAGGAAAGGGAACTGAGTTTACTCGTCCTTTAGCTATTGCACAGGTTTGGTTTTTGTTTGGTCTTTAGAAAATTTCCTGTCTTTTTTGTTTTTGATTCTTATCATAATTTTGAAATTTGTTAGGCCCTTGTTACAAATCTCCCTACTTGTGATATGGTGGAATCATGCTCTGTAGCTCAACCTGGATACGTTAATGTTATACTCTCAGCTAAATGGATGGCTAAGGTGATGATCATCAGCGTTCATGTTTTATTCCTCACTTTTGTGTACTCATTCACTAGTCTTCGTATATTTAACATCATTGTTTTTGTTCTAATCATTTCTGCAGAGCATTGAAAATATGCTTATCAATGGGATTGAGACATGGGCGCCTACTCTTCCGGTTAAGACAGCTGTAGTTGATTTTTCCTCTCCAAACATTGCAAAGAAAATGCATGTTGGCCATCTAAGGTCAACTATCATCGGTGACACCATTGCTCGTATGCTTGAGTACTCTAATGTGGAAGTTCTGCGCAGAAACCATGTTGGTGACTGGGGAACACAGGTAGCTACCATTTTCTGCTCTTTGAACTGATTTCTAATCAAGACCTTGAAACCAAGTCTTGTTGTAGTGTTTGGTATTCCAATATTTATCAGAGACATAATAGCTGCTTTTATTTTGCAGTTTGGCATGTTGATTGAGTACCTCTTTGAGAAATTTCCAGATAGTGCGACAGAGACAGCAATTGAAAATATTCAGGTCAGCCTTTTTTGCAGTTCTTCCTTATGTACCAATATTGACATACTATGCTTTATTATGTGAAGAGCCAAAGCAATTCAGTGTCTAATTTTGAGATTTCATCTTATAGGCGTTATACAAACCATCAAAAATGAAGTTTGATGCGGATCCAGAATTTAAGCAAAAGGCACAAAAGGCCGTTGTCCGTCTACAGGTAACTAACTTTTACTAATCTCCTAACCTGAATCACTGGTGTATTTTTGTGTTTGGCAGTGTCTCAATAAGTCAATATGCAGCTGCCTTTGGCAGTGTCTTTTTTTTCTTAGTTATTTACGTTTGTTCTGTGCAGGGTGAAGATCCTGTATACCACAAGACTTGGAAAAAACTTTGTGAAATCAGTCGTAAGGATTATGCTGAGATTTATCAACGCCTTCGAGTTGAGCTTGAAGAAAAGGTAAAGGCATAGCTGGACATATATATACTAATATGATTCGAGGCAGGATGGAAAAATAGATGGATTGGTAATGAACATTACATTATTTCATGACAGGGAGAAAGCTTTTACAAACCTTATATTGCTAAGATGATCGAGGAACTGAATAGCAAGGGTTTGGTAGAAGAAAGTGATGGTGCCCAAGTGATGTTCATCAAAGACTTCAAGACCCCATGCATGCTTGTAAAGAGTGATGGTGGTTTTACCTATGACACAACAGATCTTGCTGCTCTTTGGTGAGTTATCTTCCTGTTAATTATCTTAGTTAGCAATCTTTGGAAAATATATCTCATCTGTTAAGACTTTTGGTGTCTGTATTTTCTTAAGTGTAGCTTCTAAAATATTGTTCAATGAGTTTGTATGCTGATGCAAGAATCTGCTTGGTCTAGGTATCGACTGAATAAAGAGAAAGCTGAGTGGATTATTTATGTGACCGATGCTGGCCAGCAGGAGCACTTTGACAGATTCTTCAAAGTAGGTTTGATGAATAGATAGTTTACGACTTGTGAAATGCTCTGTTTTGGTTTAAACTGTCATTAATCGTGGTTATCTTGTCACTCTGAATCAGGCTGCCAGACAAGTGGATTGGCTTCCAGACAATGATGAAACTTACCCTAGGGTTAGCCATGTTAAATTTGGTGTAGTCAAGGGGGAAGATGGCAAGCGGTTTAGAAATCGTGATAGAGAAATAGTCCCTCTAGCTGATTTGCTAGATGAGGCCAAGACTCGCAGTAAAGCTGCCCTTATTGAGCGTGGTATCTAACTTTATGTCATCACTCTCTACGTTTTTTGAATTGTTGAACAATTAACTTGTTGTGTTCTTATTCATCCTTTTATATGTTGTCCACTCAGCTCTAGCCAAGGACAAAGAATGGACACCAGAGGAGCTGGACCAAACAGCAGAGGCAATTGGATATGGTGCGGTGAAGTAAGTATCATCTCTATTCTACTTCTATCTTCTGACTTTTTAAGGCTGAACAAATTTGATGTATATTTTTATGCTACCGCTAACTTAATTTTATTTCAAGGAATGCTGACATGAAGAAAAACATATCGACGGATTACAGATTCAGCTATGATGAAATGCTTAGCGACAAGGTACTGGAATTTGGCAGCTAGTCTACATATTTGTATTATGCAGGTATCTACACATGCTTAATTGCTTATTAAATATTTGGTCGTATGTCATGAGCAGGGAAATACAGCCGTTTACCTTCTTTACGCTCATGCTCGGATCTGTTCAATCATCCAGAAGTCTGGCAAAGACATAGATGAGCTGAAAAAGGTATTTTAGCTGCATGAACTCAAAACCAGTTAATACTACTCATTGTTCCTCTTTTGGTCTGTGTAATGTGCTGTAATACTTATCTTAATACTTATTATATTTCAGACAGGAAATTTAGTATTGGATCATGCTAATGAAAGAGCACTGGGGCTTCACTTGCTTCAGTTTGCCGAGGTAAAAACACATGCTAATTAGATAGTTCTTTCATAATCCACTTACTTTTTTCTTGGTAAAAAGATGAATAATTGATATCCATGTGAATGATTTGCAGACGGTTGAGGAAGCATGCACAAAATTGTTACCACACATGTTGTGCGAGTACCTCTACGATTTATCTGAACACTATACCAAATTCTACTCCACTTGTCAGGTGAGTACATTCCCAAATATTCTACTTAACTATTTAAAGATTGTAATATTAGACTGCATAATCAACAACCATATTGTTCTAATCTTTCACTTGAAACATTAAACATTTACAGGTCAACGGTTCAGCAGAGGAAACAAGCCGTCTCCTACTTTGTGAAGCAACGGCCATAGTCATGCGGAAATGCTTCCACCTTCTTGGAATCACTCCTGTTTACAAGATCTGATACATCACACCGCAACTAAACGATCTAGAAGGCAAAATACTTAGAAAGCCTTTCTTTAGCTTTTAACTTTTTCTGTTCTCATTCAGGTATGTAAGAAAAGCAGTCTAACAACATTCTATAGGCAAAAAAATTGGGTATTTGCTTACAGTATAAACCGAATTCTCAATGCGGTCTCCTTTGAGAACCTCCCCCAAATTCTCAGCATTGTTCAAATAGTAGCAGTCATAAGAGAAGTTGTGTCTTGGTGGACGACAATTTGTTCACTTTAACATAAATAGGATCACCCTGTTCCAGACCAGACAAAAACAACAAATCAAGAGCTGAACAGCCACGTTACTACTAGTAAAGCAAAAAAAGATGTGAAAACACAAGTTTCAAGTGCAGATCCATGGATTTGCTGACATTTTAATGCATTATCACATCAAATTAAGTCAATGGACCTTTTGAAGTTCGAAATGCATAATCAGTAACAATATCTTAAATTTTCGTCATGACTTCAGCCAAGAAATCGAAATGGTTCAAGAATCTGTAAATCTCATAGATAGATTCCACTAGGCGAAAGACAAGGAAATCTAAACCATCAGAAACACAGAGGAAGGATCTTTCATTAGAAACACACAGATCTCTACATCTCATATTGACACTTCAAAATACTCACACGACCCTCTCTCTTACACACATGACGGTGCCACTTTCGTTTCCGTATATAACAGAACTTCAAACTTGAAGTTTCTGTGTTCTCAACTAATTTCATCAACCCACTCAAATAGTAGCTAGCTACCAACACAAACGGTGACAAAATTTTCAACGAGATGTAAATGAAACCACACTCCAAAAGAGAATATAACTCAGACCCATAAAACCTAGATCGAGCTTCTTATTGTAATACTCCTTCAATTATGTATATAAAACCGGTATTAAAAAAAAAAAAAAAGTTGCCGTAGCAAATTAAAAAAAGAAAGCGGTGTCGTTTCAATGTTTGTGATAGCTTACAAATTAGAAAGTGTAGAAAACAAGATATTTAAAAGTAAATGTTATTTATCTTTTGTCAACTTAAGAGCAAAAGATTTGAAATAATTTCCATTAATTGTATGACATTGTTGATCTTTTCTTTGACATTTGTTATGCTGGGAACATAGAGAATAATATATTGGGAATTTAGGATTGCAATATCTTATGCAGATCACTCATTTCTAGACAAGAATTTAGATTTTGTATTACATTTAAACTCCAAAATTAAATGTGAATTACATAAGTGTTTTAACTGCTTTAAAAATACAGAATTAAGAAGCTTCATGTCTAAGCAAAGAGAGATATTGGTTGTGATGCTTAAGTTTGTGTAAGTTATAATATGGCTTGATTTACTCTCAAGAAATAACTTAAGCTTTAAATTTTCTATAAAATATAAATCCCATGAATGATTTATATTTCATTAAGTAAAGTTAGTTGATGATTATTATAATGACATTAATAAACAGAATTTTTTTAAAAGTTAGTTGATCTTTTTTTTTTTTTTTTTTTTTTTTGACATAATGTACAAATGCATTTGTAAACAGAAATATATTTATGATTAAGGTAATTACTTCTTCCATTTCGTTAATAAATTAGTAACTCGATAAATCAATTAAAAAAATTTGATTCTAATTTTTTTTGGTTCAATTTATATATCAATAAATTAAAAAAAAATCATAGTCTTCATGTTATTAATTTAAATGATATTAAGAGTCCACAAATACAAAATGTAATAAAATTGTTAAATAAGTGACAATTTTACTACTTCCAAAATTTTTTTAATATAACATAAAATGTGGAAACATTTGAATTTGACAAAATGAGTAATAATAACAAAAGCTTGTACCTAATATATAGGTATATAATTCTCACAATACTACTTATAACTTTATCTCCCCGTTTCGTTCATTTATGTTTATTTTAAATATCTTTTCCTACCGAAAGTAGTGATGAATTAGATATGATTTAAAGATTACCAATCAAAATAATAAATTAATGATCAAGAGATCACACAATCCATAACAAAACCTTACACATGATTGTGGCTTTGCAGAATAATTTGCGGGAAGTCAGTTATACAATCACTCACTCATACATACTGCACAAAAAGTGTTCCAACATTATGTCAAAGACATCACATTTGATTTTATATAACCTGAATTTGTCTATATTATTCAGCTGCTTTGTCCGAATGGGTGAGAATTCTTTTCATACATCTGCTTTTGATGTTAAGTCGTCTCAAATAGTTTTTCTTAACTGGTATGTTGTCTTACAACAATAGCAAGTAGAACTTTCTTCTGGACACTGTCAAACAATCAGGTGCTCCCCTCCCTCCCTAGATGTCTTATCACTGAGAATTGCATAGGTGACATGCAGATTTTGAAGTCCTTGTGTGAATATGTAAGTCAGACTCAGACGAAGGAGTATAAGATGTCAAGAATAGACTTATGTTCACCGCCTCTGTTACTTAAGGTGTTATAAGGGATTTTACCACCAGTGACAAGTCAAGCCACTTCTAGGGTTTTTAGAACTAGCTCTTCTATCTGTTGGATCCTATACAGCTGGTGCCTTGATGATCATCAGTAAACTACCAAAGCTACCTCTACATAATTAACCTTTCTTGACATGGATTGTCAATATCAGCCAAGATATTAAGTGGGTTCGGTTATGGATCATTACTTTTATCAGTTTCGTCAAGGTTTGTAATGTGTTATTGTCAACCCCTTGCTTTAATTACATATTTGTTTTATATACTATGATACTAACTATTTTTCTACCTACAGGTGCAATCGGTGAACTTGATGCCTAGAATAACTTTGGTCAATATTACAAGATTCCGGATCTGCTAATAGATCATTGAAACTGTCCGAATGATAAATAAGATTGATCTAACTACAAAACTACTCTCGAAGTGTATGATATTGCAAGGTTAGTGAAATACCTAAGTGTATGATATTCACAACCATCGAGATAGCTCAAGATAAACCTTCTCCTCAATCATCTGCATCTCCTGGGCTTTCACAATCTTGAATACTTCCCTGATCCATAACAGTTTTAGTTTTTTTTTAGATGTATGAAGCTTATTCCGACTACCCAAGCATGATGGATGATATGTCTATATTTTGTCTCTTCTTAGCATGTATTTGCCATGCATTTAGCTAGGATAACTAGTCGTTTTGCATCAATTTCTAGCCACTTTTATACACTTTGCATATTTAGGTAGTTCTTGCATCATCCTTGCATACATTGTGCATTTTGGAGTATTTCAGGTATCTAGAAGACGTCAGGAACACATCGCCCGAGACGCTGTTCGAGTCGCCATTCGAGTCCACATCCTTTGAGTCGACCCAACACCATTCGAGTCCATTTCCTTCGAGTCGACCCAACACCATTCGAGTCCACCACTCCCGAGTCGCCACTCGAGTCATCAGTAGAGCCACCGGTCGAGGGATTAAGCTTTCGATGTCTTCATCAAAGTTGTAGCGAATTGAATCATCTTTCCAATGCCGTTTATTTCAAGACAATCAGAGCTGTAGTTCAAGAGTTATCATCGCTTTAGTGGACGCGTATACACCCATTCGAGCCACTCGTCATGCAACCACTCCACCCCGTTCGAGCCGTTCTATTCGAATGGCATTTAGCTTTCGACGTCTTCACCAAAGTTGTAGAGAATTGAGTCATCTTCCAATGCCGTTTATTTCAAGCCAATCGGAGGTGTGGTTCAAAATTTATCATCGTTTTAGTGGATGCGTATACACCCAGCTCGAGCCGCTACCCGTCGACTCAATCCTCCAGCTCGAGCTGCTGCCCTTCGACTCGACCCTCCAGCTCGAGCCGCTGCCCGTAGACTCGACCCTCCACCACTCGAGCCAACACCATCACCCACTCGAGTCACCACTCGTTCGCACATGTCAGGAAGACGTTCCGTCTTACACGCTTCAGGAGATTCTCAAACCGACTCTTCATCTTGTCGTTTTAAATTTTAGGGATTTACATGTTTTTACTATAAATACGTTTTGTTAAGTCTTTGCGGAGACATCTTATCTTTTATCTCATTTTGTTCTGAAGGTTTTACCTAGCCTCCCAAAATCGTTCTCAGACTTTGTATCCAGATATCTTTTAATACATTGAGTATTTGCATTTGATTTCTTCAACAAACTTGTTCTTCTCATTTCTATCTATCTAAGAATGTTTGTTTCAATGTTTTATGGGTTTGCATCCTTGATGATGATTTTCGGATCTGAGTAGTGTAGTAGTTCTTGAGGATGGATAGATTAGGTGGAGGATCTTAGGATGTAGGGTGTTTAAGCTTTGATTTGTATGATTCCCTTCTGGACTAGTATTAGAATTACTAGTTTTTATCTGATCAATTGGAACTAGGTTTTAGACATTTCCGCACCCAAAAGGTGTTCAATGAAACGTCTGACCAACTAGTGCCAGAGACTTACGTTCCTAGCCTAAGAGATTAGTTGTCTAGGATGTTTGTTGACGTGAATGAACTTGTTTGTCATGTCATGCTTGATCATGTTTCTCAAGCGAGAGCTAGGTTTGGAAGTGGTTGAGTTTGAGTAGCTTCTGTCAAGAGATTGGATTAGCTAAGAAGAGATGTTCATTGTTTAGGGATTGTTTGCTTGTGACATGTTAAACACTCTATAGACTAGGATACTCCACCGACATCAATTACTCTCATCCTTAGGACCTCTTTCTTTCTGATTTTTATTACATTCCTGAGACTGTTTCGTTTCTTGCTTTTTAGTTCATGCTTAGACTCGTTTTCGTTTTTACTATTGTTTACTTCTTGACATACATTCTCGTTCCTAATCCTATAGTTTATTTCCGTTTTTTTCCATTTTCATCATTCTAGGATTGTTAGACAAACACTCTTTTTATATTGGCTTGACTTGTGATTTATTGATTGCATCTTGATTGCTAGCAACATCCCATTTGGATTGACACATTAAGTACTAAAACACATAAGGTTAATTGAACCTGCTAGGACACACAAAAATCCTAGTATCAATGGACATGGCAGAATTAATCGCCTTTCAATGTGGAATGGCAGTTCATGGAAAGCTAACATTGATTACAGCCACGTGAATATGCTCTGGAATCACAGCTAGTGTATGTGGAGATAAACTCATCTGAATTCTACGTTGGTTTTGAATCTTTTAGAAATTGAGTTGTGATTTCTCTGCGCAGGGAACAGAGGAACCACGCATAATCTCGTTAAAGAGATAACACTCGTAATTGTAGCTATCCTGTTACCCGGAATCAGGCTGCCAGAAAAGCAGGCCAGCTTCCAGACAATGATGAAACTTAACCCTCGCTAGAGTTAGCCATGTTAAGTTTGGTGTAGTCCTTGAATACATTACAAACAATTTGAGACATCGGAATACAGAGATGTAACCGCCTTAACTGACTGCTTTGCTAGATAAGGCCAAGACTCGATTGAACGTGGTATATGACTGTGTCAGAAACTTCTATGTTTTGGATTGTTTAATCATTCACTTGTTCAGTTATTATGTGGTGATATGGTGCGGTGAAGTAAGACGGACTGAAAATGAAAAAGTAACATGAATTAAGTGAAGATGGAATTTCTTTGTTAATTGCAAAGTAAAGGAGATGGACTGAGATAACGAGGGTGGTCTAGGGGACATGAATAAATTAAAAACCGGAGAGATGCAAGAAACAAATAAGTAATGTTATATTGCAAATAAAACCAAATAAAACAAGGGATGGAACTAACTAGTAAACCTCTATCCCACCATTTTTTTCCCTTTGTTCTTCTTTCATTGCTTTTGGGTTTATAAACTCTTTCTGTTTTTCTTTTTTTGCAACCCGGTTGGTTGATTTGCAGTTGCACTAAACTTGGAACATAAGAAGAGCACACAAGAGGGAGACGATACTTGGCATGAAAATATCCTAACTCGTCAAGTTTTCCGATATTAAGGGCTTTTCCGATTTTAACAGATCTGAAGTACCTCCTTGGTCCAAACATGTGAGCTAAAGCCTGAAGATGGTCTAGGTCGAAAACAACAGCAACATTCTTCTCCTCGTCAATGAAGAAACTCCCACCTTCAGTGTCAACCGGATAACCAGCGAGCTCTCTCATAAACTTGTTCCATGACACATCGGGATCAATCTTAGTCGTAACCCAAATCTCCATGATCTGACATCTATTCATGTGTTGGTGTAACACGGCGAGCTGCTCATCTCTGAGACAAGATAAAGTAACATTGTCTTTTGCATCATCGTTAGAGCAAAACGGAAGATACAGACTCGGTCCAAATCTCTCTGTTGTGAAATCAAAACAGAGTAAGATATCTTCTTCAATAATCTTCTTTCCTCCACCACCAACTACTGTTGTTGTTTCCCTTTTAGCAGCAAAAAAAGCATTCCCTTTCAAAGACACACCGCGTTGATGAGACCATATAAACCACTCGGGTGGTTCGACACCAACGACCCTCCATGAATTAGAGCTAAAATCGTAGATTTCGTACCCAAGAACCGATAGCATACCTGTCCAAGACGTCGAAGTTTTGCCTGGGTTGGATCCACCTGGTTTGACCCAAATAAGGATTCCATACCAAGAGCCTCGACCTGTCCTTGAGGACGCACAGCAATAAACCGTCATAGTGAAAGACTCTATGTACCTCGACTTGGTTAAGTATGCTTACTTGATTTATAGATAGATCAACCAAGTCCCCGTAGTTTCGGATTCCTTGGAGATCGAATTTCAAAGAACAAACCCTTGAATCCTTCATCATAAACCCCAGAGACTGCTTCTCTGTTGCTTTTTTACCAAAAATCCGATTTTTAGATAAAGCTTCCCACTTTTTGCAAGTAGATCGTGTTGCTCCCAGAGATGTCAATGGAACTCTAGACAGTATTTCCCCTACCAAACACATGGAAGATCTGATATTGTCGTCATTCTCTTCTTCTGCAAAACGGACTTACGTACGATTGAAGAAATTAGGGATACATACAGAAGGAAGAGATAGACAAATCTCCCCTTTTTATTTCAGCCACTAAGAAGAGGACACATCATCATCCTACACAAACCAATCTTACAAAATTGACAACAAAAAAAACAAAGATACTTAGGGCATCTCGATTGGGAGAACATTTTTTGGATTTTCTTAGAGTAAAAATATTATGAAAATAATATAAGATCATTAGTTTAGATTTTTTGTTAAGAAGTTGGTTATTGGGAAAACATGTTTAAGATCATAAGATTTAATAATATAATAATTTAAACATATTACAATTTTAAAAACTTTAAAAAATAATATTTAAATTGCAAACTTAAAAAACTTATACTAAAATTCAAAATACAATACCAAATTTTTATGAAACAAAAAAACATTAAAGATATAAATAAATAAAAACAAACAAAACTTCCTCCAAACAAATAAATGTTTTCTCCTTTGCAAAAAATTGTATCCATTCACGAGTTGCCACGTTACCCAAGAACTGGCCCAAAATCAGTTCTACATCAAGAACCAACAACATGTTCTTCACCCACTGTTCTCTATATTTTTGATTTTAAAAAGGCTTAAAACACCCAAAGTGTTCCCCCAATGCAGATGGCCTTAGACCTTCCCCATCGGCAGGTTCATAGGGAAGTTCTTAGTATTTTGGTTCCAAAAAATAATTCAGAACAAAAGAAAAATGCTAAGGGAGGTTGTTATATAGTATACCCATTTGTGATCTAAGAGACTCTACGTGTCAGCTTGGTATTGGTTGAACGAAAAAATAGAAAGAGGGAAATTTTTTTTACATCACATTTCTTTCGTTTTCTCTCTCTCTCTCTCTCTCTCTCTCTCTCTCTCTCTCTCTCTCTCTCTCTCTCTCTCTCTCTCTCTCTCTCTCTCTCTCTCTCTCTCTCTCTCTCTCTCTCTCGATTGCGAGAAAACGAAGATTTGTATTTGGAATCGTCTGGGTGTGGAGGAAGAGGAGATCTGTCGGAGGAGATGCTCATCATCATGAATTGATGAGTCAGCCGTGTCCCATCGCGATATTTTGATTGAATCGTGAATCGGCTCCGATTGCATGTAGGAGAGGCGATTTGGAATCGTGAATCGTGAATTGGGAGTCCACTCAATCAGAAGAGATTGAATCAATTGGAAGAAGATGGTAAGTTTCTCAATTCAATTACTGATTGAATCAATCACGATTGGTGTTTGATGATTAGGGTTTTTTTTTTATTTTGGATCGGAAATTAGGGTTTTTTATGTTTCTTAGAAAATTAGGATTCTTGGTGTTCATGTGTTCTGTTTTGATCCTTACTTTAGCAGCTGAATATTTTTTAACTCCGGTTATGATGAATTTGAAAAGATTTGGCCATGAATGTATCGCAATATGCTGATTAAAGTTACTAACTTGATTCAACATAAGCTATTTGTTGTTTTTGGTGTTGTTATTTGTGTAAGCTAATGATTATTTGTTTTGTATAATTTTAGAGTACATTGTTCTTGTTCGATTTAGCTTGTCCATGAATGATTAATTTTATTTCGAATTTGGGCTTCATTAACCGTGGATCTGTCTTTTGTTTTGAGGTTAAATGGACAAACATGGATTGATGCGTTGATGAGTATAGAGTGTGCATATCTCTTCGGCCATGAAGGAAGGTAATCATCATCCTCAACTTTTTTGCATTTATTTGGTGTTAGTTAAAGCTTTTGTTTGTTGGTTGTGATAAATAGATTTAGTACTTGGTAGTGTAGGTATTAGTTGAATAAGTTAAAAGAACAGCTTAAGAATGCTGAAACTATCTGAGATCACTGGCATGGAAGAATCTGCCAAGAAATCACTCGTTTTGAAGAACGAGTTTGACCCTGAATTTGCAAAAAAGCTTGAAGTGCAGTTGACAAAGACATACAACAAGATCAATGAGCTGCAGAAGCAAATGGAGACTGCGAAATCATCTGATATGGATTCCGTTAATGGTGTGAGTTTTGAGTCGAATGAAGCTAAAGGTTTACTTGAGAAACTTGTGGAAGAAAAGAAGTCTTTGCAGCCAAGAGTTAGTGGAAGGAAGCGGAGACTTGCACATCTGGCCACTAAAAGAACGGTTGAGGTTTGAGACCTGAAGCAGCTTTGGTCTAACGTGAGAAACTGGTTTGTTGCTGTAATTTTGGATCAAAGCTATTCTAGGTGGTTGTTTCATTTCGTCTCTTTGTTGTGATTGTGAATGCAGTTGTTCCTTGTATAAGCTTCAACATATGACAATATATGGAAATTGAATAAGTTATACACTGATTTGGCAAAATTTTGGCACAACTCAATATTACTATCAAGATTACAATTAATCTTTTCTCCATTTATGATTTGTATTTCTATTTTTAATATGCTTTTATGTTTTGTAGGTTTAAAAATTAATTAAATGCAATATTTTCTATTTTTATAAAATCTTAAATGTTTACACATTTATACCACTTCTATTCTATTTAAAAATTTTAAATTTCAAAAAACAATATTTTAAAAAATATGAGACCCAAAACTAGAACCTACTATTAAAGGAGAAAATTTTTACTAAAAGATCATGGGTTCTTATATTCAAAACAATACACTATTAATTTATAAAAAATTCAAACGGTGTTTAAGAGACTCCAATTATGATACTACTTGTTGTAAACTAGAGAATTTAGGAAGTGAAATCTCTTAGTCTTATTCATTAATAATCGATGTAACATATATATATAGGAGTACAAGGGCTAAAGCCCATAAAGCAATCGAAGACATAAGATAGGCCATGGGCCGTGGAGCAATGGCCATGGGCCGTAAAGCTATGGCCGATGGGCCGTACATGTGCGGACAGTAAATGGCCGAATGGCCATGTCCTAACGGACTGTGAGCGGGCCGGTCTATGGAGTCCACAAGTGTTTTACAACACTCCCCCTTGGACGAGATGACCGTACCATGTAGGATGGGATCGCTGCAATGTGCTTAGGGGATGCTGCCTCATTAAAACCTTACCAGGAAAACCCAATGGGACAAAACCTTGGTGAAGGAAAAAGAGTACAGCACACATTGCTCCCCCTGATCCAAACATCACTCCAAGTCCTGAAGTCTCCGCATCCCAATCTTGTGCGTGAGCTTCCTGAACGTCGATGTCGGCAATGCTTTGGTGAAGAGATCGGCTGAGTTGTCGCAGGACTGTACTTGCACCACTTGAACTTCTCCGGCCTTTTGTAGTTCATGTGTGAAGAAGAACTTCGGCAGTATGTGCTTCGTCCGATCTCCCTTGATGTATCCTTCCTTGAGCTGGGCGATGCAAGCCGTATTGTCCTCGTAGATGACGGTTGCTCCCTTGCTGTCTTCTAAGCCGCTATCCGTCCGTATATGCTGAGTCATGGACCGCAACCAAACACACTCACGACTGGCTTCATGGATGGCTAGGATCTCCGCGTGATTTGACGATGTGGCCACAAGAGTCTGCTTCATTGAACGCCAAGAGATCGCCGTACCGCCGTGCGTAAACACATAACCTGTTTGTGACTTACCGTTGTGTGGATCGGATAGGTAACCTGCATCAGCAAAACCAACTAGACAGTCTCGGTTATGGTTAGTATAAAATAAACCAAAATCAACCGTCCCTCGCAGGTACCGTAGTACGTGTTTAATACCATTCCAGTGCCGTATAGTTGGACAAGAACTATATCTTGCTAGGAGGTTCACGGCAAAGCATATGTCCGGCCTAGTATGACTAGCCAGGAACATTAACGCTCCTATAGCACTAAGGTAAGGCACTTCAGGTCCAAGAATTTCTTCATTGGCCTTCTTAGGAGCAAATGGATCTTTATCCAAGTCTAAGCTTCTAACAACCATTGGGCTAGTCAATGGGTGAGCTTGCTCCATATTAAATCTCTTGAGTACTTTTTCTGTATATGCCTTTTGATGCACAAGGATCCCATTATTTACGTACTCAAGCTGCAATCCCAAACAGAATTTTGTTTTGCCTAGGTCTTTCATCTCAAATTCTTTCTTGAGGTATTCTACAGTTTGGGCGATTTCCCCAGAGGTACCGAGGATGTTTAAATCATCCACGTAAACTGCTATTATCACAAATCCTTTGTTTGCAAACTTCTTTATGAATATACATGGACTGATTGGGTCGTTCTTATAGCCTTTCTTAGCTAAATAATCACTTAAGCGATTATACCACATTCGACCACTAGAGAATTTGGGTCGTGCTGATAACGTGTTGTAAACTAGAGAATTTAGGAAGTGAAATCTCTTAGTCTTATTCATTAATAATCGATGTTACATATATATATATAGGAGTACAAGGGCTAAAGCCCGTAAAGCAATCGAAGACATAAGATAGGCCATGGGCCGTGGAGCAATGGCCATGGGCCGTAAAGCTATGGCCGATGGGCCGTACATGTGCGGACAGTAAATGGCCGAATGGCCATGTCCTAACGGACTGTGAGCGGGCCGGTCTATGGAATCCACAAGTGTTTTACAACACTACTGGTAATCTTGCTCTTACATGTGTTAAAAACGACAACGTTTGTCTTAGAAATCACTTTCGGTCGGAGAAGGGTTCGAGCCAGCAAAAAAATAAACGTAGGATCGACTCCGAGTCCGAGATTGGTAATGGCGGCTATGTCAGCGGTTCTGTCTCTGGGTTTGGGCACACTTCGCCCTTGGCATCGTTCTTTATCATGTTTCGATTCTCTCCGGCACCAGACATCTTTTCTCCGTTGCCAAAGTCTCATCTCTAGAAACACGGCGAGGTCTCCGCTCAACAAGATTCTTCAGGCTTGCCTTCAATCCAGTGGGTATCTATTCTTAAATTTTTACTCAATTTCTTCAAATTTTGCTACAACAAACAACATCTGAGTCTTTTGATGTGATTAGTTTCCTAGGATTGAATTAGATTTGACTTTACTCTCTCTCTCTCTGATCGTTCGAGACTATAATATAATCAATGACTCTGAATCCTGTACATGCATTGTTTGACTACTACGTCTGTTGTTTGTTCTATTGGTGTCATTATCCATTGAACATTCTGAGGTTGTCTTTATAGGAATCCAGAGATATCTATTATGTGTCAATCTATGGCTTCTTTATAGCATTCAACACTATCATCATTTTTTTGACTATAAGTATGTATGTTGTGGTTGATTAGATTATGCAAATGATGATGATGCTTTGGTGTCATCATCCAATGAACGTTCTGAGGTTGTATTTTTGGGTACCGGAACGAGTGAAGGGATTCCTCGTGTCAGCTGCCTCACTAATCCTTTGAAAACTTGTTTGGTACTCTCTTTGTTTTTGCTTTAATCTCTTTGTTTTTTTAATGATTCATCTACAATTTCATTGCACTCCCATTGAAGAATCTCTAATTGGTTCTTTTAGGTATGCACAAAAGCAACAGAACCAGGAAACAAAAATAGGAGACTTAACACCAGCATTCTTGTTCGGTACATTAGACCATCTGGAACAAGTAACATCCTCATTGATTGTGGCAAGTGAGTGCTGTGAGCTGAGTAGTGTCAATGTGATTCTTCTCTTTATCACGTTGTAATGACACATTAGCAAGAGGGGTTGAGTCCATCTTTTTTCATACAAGACAATCCTTTTGATTTTTGTTTTCTGACTTCTTAACTCCCTTGTCTTGGCAGGTTCTTCTACCATAGTGCACTTAAATGGTTCCCCACCTTCGGGTTAGTATTTTTTCCCATCAACCATTAAGGTTTCAGTTGTCAAAAATTGATTGTCATAAGACTTCTTGAATCCCCCTATCAGATTATGATGCTTCTTACACGACTTGTTATTGTTTGTTATACTGTGATCAAAGTATGTTCAAGTTGAACTCTCTGTTTATCACTAGTTGCTTCTAATAATCTGCCACACTGTGATTGTTTTATCGTTGATTCTATGGCCATCCCTATAATACCTAGTTGTGCTTTTCTTGTCAGGCTAAGAACACTTGATGCGGTTGTAATTACTCATTCTCATGCTGACGCAATTGGAGGTCTCTGAAACTGACAAGTTAAATCTTGCCCATCCATCATTTTCTTGTTCCATGTTTTTTTTTTCTCCTGTAAAGTCATGTGTTGTCTCCTTAATTGAAAGTCTTCTTTTGTGCTATCTAGGTCTTGATGATCTCCGTGATTGGACAAACAATGTCCAACCTCACATACCTATTTACACTGCTACCCGTGATCTTGAGGTTTACCTTGTTTTACCTACACTCCAAAATGTTTCCCTCATCACTCACAATGCTATTTAAGTTGCTAAATAAGACTCTCCACCATGATATGTGAATCTCAGGTAATGAAGAAGACCCATTATTACTTGGTTGATACAAGTGTGATCATACCCGGTGCTGCAGTCTCAGAGTTGGAGTTTAAAATCATACATGAGGACCAACCATTTGTAGTAAACGATCTAAAGGTAACACCGTTATTTCTGGCTTGTAATCATCAACACTACTATGTTCATTCATCATCTTGGCGTTGCCTTAGGCATGGATTGGATTTTTTAACTGTTTTAGATCATCCCATTACCTGTGTGGCATGGAAGTAACTACCGTTCCCTTGGTTTCCGGTTTGGTAATGTCTGCTACATAAGGTTAAAAAACACACACACTTCCCTCTAGTAATTTTGTGCCACAGTTTGTTCATGAATATCAGAGTCTTTACTTATCATACTGTGATAATTGCAGCGATGTCAGTGACATACCGGAAGAAACCTACCCGCTCCTTAAAGACTGTGATCTCTTAATTATGGTAATCTCAACTCTTTCACATATCACATTCTTTCTTCAACAAAGATAACTTATTACCCAAGACACATATCTTTCTCTCTCTAGGATGCTTTGAGGCCTGACCGGTCTTCAGCAACACATTTTGGCCTCCCAAGGGTACAAAGCTTGCTTCCCATTCTCCTTCTTATTTATGATTCTTTCTCTTGGAAACAAGAACTATGCAATTTATTCCAAATCATCAAATTCACTTTCACTGCCGCTTTTTGTTTCCTTCCTTCAGGCGTTAGAGGAAGTTCGAAAAATCAAACCAAAAAGAACCCTTTTCACCGGTACAATCTGTTAAATCACACATTGAATACAAAAAAGGTATACATCCTTTTCTTGTTCAACTTTTTGAGCAATCTTTTTTTTTGTTTCCTCTGCAGGAATGATGCATTTGATGGACCACGAGAAGGTGAGCGAAGAACTGGAGAAACTTATGGACACGGAAGGCATCGATGTCCAATTGAGCTACGATGGTCTTCGTGTACCGTTCTCAATTTAATTCGGTTTTAATCATATTTTTTAACTCCGGTATAACCGGTTCATAAGCAATAATATGTTCTGTTCATAAATAGATGGTCTTGGTATTTATGTTCTGTTCACAAAATCACTCAACGAATTTTTATGGTAAGCGATTTGGTTATATAAGTCTTTGGTTTGCGCAAACCGGTCCGATTAAAACAGCTGGTTCGTACGGGGACCACCACAGAGAAACTGAGACGTTTTATATAGCGAGTTAGCGACAGACAATGGGAAGACGAAGACCAGAAACGGAGAACACGGGAACGGATGTGTTCATAAGGGCGTCTGCCAAGTCGGCGACCAGATTGCATGGCTCTGTTCTGGTTACAATCCAACTGTACATGTCATGGCACGTGTCCCTGTCGGTCCGGTACGGTCCCCTCGACCGGTCGCTTTCACGCGTGTCTATTGCCGACGGTGACATGAGAGGATTCCCTCAAAAATACATTTATCCCTTCCTCTAATCAAAATAATAATAATTGAGTTTTATAAATGTGTAAAACATATGTTATTAACTATTTAGAGTTTGGCTGTAGAACTATTTAACGTCTTATGTACGAAAAGACTAGTTATTAAAATAATAATTGAGGCTGTGCATGTTACTAATGTAACAAGTGGTAGAAAACGACGTCGGCGAAAACAAAAATCAACCATAGGAAAGTTAGGTGCGACTGTTACAGAAATTAAATTACAATTTTAATGGGGGTTAATCATTAAGTATTGTATTGAAATTTAATTGTTGAATATAACTAAATGGGGTCAATGTGTTAGCTCAATCATTTTCATAAACAAAGTTGGCCCTACTATTTTTTTTTTCCTGATATATGCTGTTCCGCTCGTGAACTCTTTTGCAGCTGTGACTTATTGACTCTCCTACACTGTAACTCACTAGTCACTAACCTTTCAGACTTAAATAATACACACACCAAAAAAACGAAATAGATTTGTCCATCTCATGTTGTTTTGGAAAATCACATATCAAGAAGACCTTCACTTCGTAAACAAATAATTAATCAATCAGACCCTTGTTCTTAGTTGAATCAGATCTATACTGTGTCACAATCAGTCATTCGAATCATTCAAACTTGTTACCACATGCAAGATATCTAATGATCTAGAAAAAGAAAAGAGTTATTGTATGTGGTGTCAGAATATGATATTTGTAAAATTCTAACTTCTTAGCCATGCATAGCTGACATGGAGACAGAGACGTATAATCTTTTTATAGACCCATGATTTCAGGACAGTTGAATAGAAGAAAAAAAACTATATATATTGCTTCCCAGCTCCCCTAGTTTCATCTAAATTGATATTTTATTTTCATGTCAGCCTTATTGTTTTGCTTCTAGTTTACTGAGAATAGACGATGAGTTAATTTTCTGACCTATACGAGAAACTCAGTTTTCGAAATAATATCTAGAGCGTTCTCCGCGTGTCTGATCGTGAAGATTTAACTTAAAATGACCTCGACACTGTGTGATTTACGAGGCACATTAAATAGTCCTTACTTTAAACTAATTAGGTTGGATATATCATATATTCAAATATTTTCAAATTTAAAAATAAAGATTACTACTATTGATATATAACACATACTAATTAGATTAATGGGTTTCTTATAAAGTTAGTTTATTGTGTGGGGTGAGCTGGTGTTTCATATTGGGAAGAGGATCGGACAAATCACACATTAAGAAAAGCTAAAATTATTGTGGAATAAAACAAGAACAAGACAAAAAGACGAAACATTTTCTATTATTATTCATTTTAGATTACCTTTTAAGTGTAAGAGACCCTAAATTTTTATGTTTAGGAAAATAACTTACTAGGTAAAATGGTTTTGGCAGTTTGTATCTAAATGCAAACGCAATTAATTATATGACGGCTGCCAACGTGTAGTAAATTTTCTAACAGGATACATGTAGCAGTAGCACCTTAATAAGAAAAGGAAAAAAACGAACAAGAGCATATTTTATACTTATCTATAGTTCTATACTAGTAATATTTATTATTAATAGTTTGAAGTTTGAACTAATGTCATATTCTGGATGCATGGGAGTCACCAAATTGAATGACTATATATGACTCGATTAGACATTTATGAAATTTTCTATTTATATACTATATCTTTTGCTCTCCACATTTTAAAAGTAAAATAACTATTTCATTCCCTCCACCCCTTCCCAAAAAATTAGGGTGGAAAACATGTAAACGGATTATACCAGAAACACATATGTTTACATTTTACAACAGTGTTTCAAATTTCAAAATGTGTAAAATTTACTTGATAGTGGATCACAAAGCTGGAAGTGCAATATTTAAAGGTAGGTTAATTTGATTTTCAGGTAAAGGAAGCAGTACGGGGTGTGACAAACAAGTCAAGCCATACAATTATATATGTTTTATTTTTGGTCTTCAACATTTTATTTTTGACAATACTTCAACGTTCTTTTCTTAAAGGGTGTTTACCAAATATTATTTTTAGTCTTCATATAAAATCATTCATTATATTCTCATAATATTTAATAATAATAATAATAATAATAATAATAATAATAATTGTGATAATACAATTATCTCCTATATATTAATAGAGAAGCACTCTCTTGAAAAAACTTATGTGTCACCGTCAGAGAGTTCGAGACACATTTAGCAAAAAAACCTTAAATTTTCTACTTAATTACATTAACATGCCATTATATTTTCATAAAAAAACAAATAACTGAATAATTATTATTAATTAGATATGTCATCAATTCTCACACAAATTGAAATATCACATACTAAAACTAATTAAACAATTACATACTATTTTAAATCAAAATTTCACTAAAATTTACTTACAAACATACAAGTCAAAGCTATATTATTTTTAAGAAATCAATATAAAATATTAATTTCTTAAAATCAATATAAGTAAAATATTCTAACAAGGTTATAAAAAATATAAAGTTAATAAAAATAAAGAACATATAACTTATTAAACATATAACTTATTAACAAAATCATGTAAAAAATGTTATTTTTTATGTTAATATTATTATCATAATAATTTAAATAACAAGCTTTCAATAGTTATTATAATTGATTATAAATATATATATATATATATATATATATATTACCCCTGGATTATCTCCAACTCATTAAATGAAACTTAATTCCCAATAAATATAGATTTATATATATTCATAAATAAATCTAAAAATGACAAAAAATTAGGGATATCATGATGTGTGATTATTTATATATATCTAAGTATGTAAACTAATTAATCTCAACATTTAGTGTGATTATTCATTAAAAATGGAAATATTGATAACCGAATAGGAATATGCGTTTTAATTGTACATTAATCTATCTGCTACTAAAAAGGAATGAGACAATAACCCTTATCATTATAGATAAATTTAGTACCCAAAAAAAATCATAATATATTTAAAATGAGTGATTATTAGATTATGAAAAATTGGTATAGTTACTCGATTAACCATAAATATAAAAATTTGACTTTTAAAGAACAAAAAAATATATATTTCCATAAATTGTAACATTTTATAAATATTTTCTTTACCACGTTCACATAAAATCTACGATGAAATGTATTCTTACACGAATACGTTGATTTTCAAATTTCATTAATTTTTTCATAATGGTATTTTTGGTAATAATCTATTATTTATAGAAAATATTAACAAATCGACTAACTCAAAAGATTTAAATAGTCTAATCACAAATATTATATCAAGAAATTAGATTATATTCAGAAAATTTAGTTTAGAATCTGATTGTTGTAATAAAATTAATTAATTAAACTACCGAGTAATTTAGTATATGTTGTTATGGTTACATAAGAAACATGCAAAATTGTTATGATTACAAAATAAAACACAAGAGATATGAATTTGATTTTTAAAACACACAAAATACATGCTGCAATAAATAGTAATATTTTATCAATATTTTCTCTTACATATTTAAAGATTTCACGAGTGAAACATATTTTTACACAAAAAACGCAGTTTTGAATAAATAAATAAAAAACTTTAGTTACATATTATGTTTGACACAAACAAATATTAGTTTTAGAATAATAATTTTATTTATATTAATTTTTTTTAAATTGATTTATCCTGCACTATGTGCGGGATGTTACCTAGTTATTATTATTTGTATATATTTCATGGTCTTTATTGGCTCGGCGGCCCTTTGGAACGTTGAAATTTTTTCCACTTCTCTATCATTCCTTTTCCGGTATAATTTTCTTTCAACTTTTGTATTATACAATTAGATAATATATATATATATATATATATGTTGCTGCTATGTATAATGTATAGGTCATTAATAACCATTTACCATTATGTGTGTATAATCTTCTAGAATTTTGTATGTTTGGGTCATAAAGTAGGTTAGGGCATGCGGCACTGACACATGATTAATCCTTTTAAATTCTTTTCATCAATCCATTTGATGTAAACTCTCTCATTTTTTATTTTAACATGAAAAGCATCAAATCGAAAAGGAAAAAAAAGATGCAAGAGAAAGGTTACCTTTCTTGCCCAAAACCTCAAATATAATCAATGACTCAATCATAGCTTAGTTCTGTAAATGACAGTGTAAAGCTGTAAAAATAATTAAACTCAATTCAAAAAAATAAATTACTAAGTTATAAACAAACACTCACTCATATAATATAGTTCACTCATTTTGGTCGGCAATTACTATAGTGGACCATAAATAAGTATTTTTGTCACAAACTTTTTTATGTGCGATACATAAACTATAGTAATTTCTGATTCAAGAAGATAGTGAAATTTATAATTCCAAAGCAAAATAATGGACTTAATATATTCAAGTGCATATGTCTACTGCTTCTCGAGAAATGTAAAAGAAAAAAAAATTATAAAAATGCAAATACCTCTCTTTCTGCAAGCTTTCGACAGAGCTCTTGTTGAGAAAGTTATATATATCTTTTGGCCAAGAGATATAAAAATATTCAATAATAAATATTTCAAAAAAAATACGGAAATTTGTTTTGCAGGTAATGATAAAGAAAGGACATATTGCTACGAAAAAAAAAAGTGCAGAAAACGCCATTTTTTTCTTAGCGGTAGGGTTCATTTTCTTTTTTAATTTCCCCTATTTATTATTTTATTTTTTTGAATTACTCGGTTTCAAATACACAGAAAGAGAGAGGAAGATAAATAGATAATACTATAGAGTTTCTCTTGTCCACAATCTCTCTCTCTCTCTCTCTCTCTCTCTACTTCTAGGTATATTGGATTTGCATCCATCTTTCTCTTTTCTTTTTAATTTTAATTTCTCAACTTCTTGGTTCATATGTTCTGTGTAGTAATTTGTTTGTTACCCTTTATTTAGTTTTCTTTGAGATATATATATATATATATATATATATATATTTCGTGTGAGTTTCAAACATGAACCAGAAAAAAGTGGATAGATATATTGTCTCTTGGGTTGAAGCCAAAGAAGGCAGTTAATATATATATACACACACAATCAAAGAAGTTAGGAGATTATAGATATACAGTATATATAGCTATAGAGAGTCTCATTTCTTGTATGTTTCTGTTTAATCTTCTCTTTTGTCCCTTTTATCGTATTTATCAGTATATGTCTGTATATATAGATAGATCTGAACAAAGTTTTGTCGATTTCTAACTTATTTGCTTTCTTCTTTCTTTTTCTCTTAAGGTTTTTGTTTCTTTTTTGTTTCGTTTGGTGATGATGAACAAAGACATGTTACTTCATCAGCATCATCATCAACCACAACAAGAACAAGTACAGCATCAACAAGACGAGAATATGTCGAATCTAACATCAGCTTCTGGTGGTGATCAAGCAAGTGTCTCTTCGGGAAACATAACTGAAGCAAGTGGCTCTAATTACTTCCCTCATCATCAGCAGCAACAACAACAACAACAGTTCTGTATTCCAGATTTATCACAGCCTCAAAAGAAGAGGAGAAACCAACCAGGGAATCCAGGTTCGTCTGTAAAAAAAAAGAAAAAAAAAAAGAACAATACAATTTTTTCTTTTCGTGGTTTTGTTTTGGACTGATTCATTATTCCAATTATTTGATACAGTCATCGTCTAGGAAATTTATGTGTCTTCTTCCAAAAAGAATATTCTTTTTACCCTTTTTGTTCTCTTTATCATCTCTATTATAATCTAAGAAAAATAAATCCAAAACCAAACTACTATACTAGTTTTCCTTATTATAATTACTGTTTGAGTGAAAACCAAGATGATAGATTTTAAATATGTTTATTAGTGATTATTGAAGTTTTCTGACAATATATAATGGGTCAATGTTTTTTTAAAATTTTCAGACCCAGAATCAGAAGTGATAGCTTTATCACCAAAAACACTAATGGCAACAAACAGATTCGTGTGTGAGATCTGCAACAAAGGTTTCCAAAGAGACCAGAATTTACAGCTTCACAGAAGAGGTCACAATCTGCCATGGAAGCTGAAACAAAGATCCAACAAAGAAATCATAAGGAAGAAAGTCTATGTCTGTCCAGAAGCAACTTGTGTCCACCATGACCCATCTAGAGCTCTCGGTGACTTAACCGGAATCAAGAAGCATTTCTGCAGAAAACATGGGGAAAAGAAGTGGAAATGTGACAAATGCTCTAAGAAGTATGCTGTTCAATCAGATTGCAAGGCTCATTCTAAGACTTGTGGCACCAAGGAATACAGATGTGACTGTGGCACTCTCTTTTCTAGGTAAATATAAACTCCTTTTTCGTTTCTTTCTGTTTTATTAATCAATTTTTTTAAAGAAAATAGTAGTAGGAATTATAAATCGATATTAATGATCATAATGAATAATATGAGATATATCTACGATGTGGTGTTGTAAGAACTGGAGGGACACATGGTACACAGTTTTATCTGTTGTGCTATGAGTAATTTCATTTAATTTGAAAAAGGACAAAAATGGTAGCTCAAAAGAATCTTCATTTATAATATGGAACTAGTTCAGGGTACTTTTCTTCATTTCTTTTTCCCCCTCACAAAATAAAATTATTATGAGTTTATTTTTTTTCCTTGCATTAATCATTCATCTTATAATACATACGTGATTGCTACATGCTTTAGATGGACCACATGACTTTTATAGCTTCTCTCCATGTGAATAAACATAGACTTTTATTTTAACCATATTGATTGATCATTTCATGAAGTCTTTTTTTTTTTCTTTTTCTGGTGGTAAATTAACAGGAGGGATAGTTTCATAACTCATAGAGCATTTTGTGAAGCATTGGCTGAAGAGACTGCAAGAGAAGTAGTACTGCCTACACAAAACCAGAACAGCCAACCAAATCCTCTTTTGATTTGTCAATCTTCTTCTCATCCTCATTCGCATCATCATCAAACTCAACCGAACATAAACCTGTCTTCTTCTTCTTCATCCTCCCACAATATCATCAATAGCCTTCATTTCGACACCAACAATGCTAGTACTAGTAATGTCAACAGTAGCAGCAACCATCTCCATACGTTTCCCATGAAGAAAGAGCAACAAAGCAATGACCATATCATCAATTACCATCATAATATCCCTCCCTGGCTTGCTCCTCAGCCCCATTCTCATCAGCCACACGATCTCACGTCTTCAAACCCTAATTCTTGTAACGGTGCAGGACGAGGTTTGTTCTCTCTTGCTTCTCCGGCTATGTCAGCCACCGCATTGCTCCAGAAAGCAGCCCAAATGGGTTCTACAAAGACAACAACCACGGACTTGGAGAGGTCAACTCATAATAGCACCCTCACGACGACAATGGCATCGATGATGACGTCGCCGTCTGGATTCATCAACTCCAACAACAACAATCAAGGTTTGTTCCAAGACTACAGCGCATCCGGGTTTGATCATCACGGTGGAGAAGAAGCATTTGACGATACGTTTGGCGGGTTCTTGAGAACAAACGAAGCTACAACAACCGCTTCAGCCGCAAGATCAGAGAAGAGTAAAAGCGGTGGAGGAGAAGGTTTGACGAGAGATTTCTTGGGGATAAGACCGTTGATGTCTCATAACGAGATTCTAAGTTTTGCTGGTCTTGGAAATTGCATCAATAGCTCTGCTTCTGATCAGCTCCATCCAAAGCCTTGGCAGGGTTAGTTTAGTTTCTTTTTGCTCATGATATTATTACAAACCTATCTAAAATTGATATGTGTATATATTTAAATATATAGGTAGTTTCGTATTTTCATATATAATATTTTTCTTGTGTTGCCTTTCGTTTTATAAATTTTATCGCCGATCAAAATGGTGCAAGTTTATACAGAAACATTTGATTAAATTGTTATGTTTCGTCTATTTCATATTTATTTTCTCCCTTTTCTTTTTCTTGGATTATAAGAAACAAGCGATCATGATTATTGGTCAACTCAAAATTAATTTTCTTGGTTCTATTATTCACGGGGAGAAAGATTGGCACGTACGTACGTAGATAGGTCCGGACTCCGGAGGTATTTTAATCACTTGTATTTACTAAATTATTTAAGAATGCTCATGGTTGTATTGTATCTTTGTAGTAATTATTTCTCATTTTATTACATGAACAAAAAATAAAATCTTATCTTTTTAAAAGTATCAACCTATATATTGTCAAGTGCTTGATTTCATAATTTCATTATTTTGGTTCCTTTTTGTTTTGATGAAAATATAAGAGTAAATATCTTGACTTCAATTTTCCTCCCACTCCAAGTCAAACACAATTTTTTTTCAATATAAGAAAGCCAAAAAATTTAGACTTAACTGTCCCTTTTTAATATTTTACTTATGATCATTACAAATTCATGAGTAGGTAATCGAAATCTAAGTAAAGATAAAAATGAAAATGAGAAAAGAAGAAAGAATGAATATAAAAGAAACTGACTATGAAATGTGGCACATGAAAAGCATATATAAAGGAAAGAGGAGGATATGCATCGGATTCGATCTAAGGGTGACTCATCTTTTGCTAAAAAACCTATTTCGTTAATCGTTTTTCTTATTGGATCTCATCTCATGCAGGCACACAAGTGGGATCCAACAAGAGATAGGGACACATCACGTTTTGCTTGGTGGCATGGCATGTATAAATATTATTTATGTAAATCTATTTATCAGGCATGGACATAATTAACTTTATAATATGCTATTGCTGATTACACACTAAATCTTCCTTTTAATTGATGATTAATTTAGTTAGCAGTTCTTCATCAATTGGTAGTTCAAAATTTAAACTAATTAATTATATAATATACATCCCGGGATTATTCTAAAATCCATTTTCATCAAAATGAATAAAATAAAGAATAAAAATAAAATTAATTATATTGTGCTCCAGTTGATCAGATACATAGTTTACATGGCTACAATTTGATTATATTAATTTTGTGTGTGTGTGTGTCTGTAATACTCGCTAAAAGAATAATAATTTCACATGCAATAAAGTGTGGAAAATGATTGAAATAAATGAAGATGTCTTCTTGTTTTTCGACGTGGCGGATGTGACATTTTTCAACAATTTTGCGGGGTTTTACACCTAAATAATATTTATACACTTGTCATGTATATAAAATTATAAACCAATATTAATAACTTGGTTTAAATAGAAGAATATTATACAACGATAAGGATAAGACCATAAAATATTCATGGGGAAACAGGATAAAAAGAAGGTTTATAATTCAAGAGTTCAACAAGATTTGTTATATAGACTTAGAGTTTATAATTAGCCTATGATCACAAATGGATGGTTATTGTTATAGCTTTACAAAAGCTGTCTACTTCAGAAACTTGCAAAAGGAAAAAAGAAATTGAATTGCGAAAGAATAAATGAGTATATTTGATTCTTGAGAGATGTAATGTCAATTCATATAACCACGTCTGCCAAAAAAAAAAAGAATGATCATATACCATCATTTTTTACATCTAAAATTTTACATATGTGTCAACTATAGAGGACCCATGAATTTGTCAATGTCATGATGATTTTGGCATTTGTAACGTTTGCTTTTTGTCTGATTTTAATGAAGTGATCCCACAATCACTATTTAGTATTTAGTATTTACTTGTTTTTTTTTTGCTTCTCAAAGACAACTTTTACAAAACCTTATGCTATACAATAATGCTTGTAAAAGGTCTAAAACTTTGTAACTAGCCAATCTTACACATTCCAAAAAACTGGAGCTTTATCACATTGTAATGAAGTTGGTGATATCATAATATAAGGAGAAATGGAATGTGCACACTGAATTAATCTATATGCAATTTCACAATAGAGTTACCTGCAAAACCTTTTGAAAGTTTGCTTTCCCTTCAAAATAGGGTTGTCCTAGTTATTCTCTCCAAAGTTAAGTTTTAAAATCTCTCTAGCTAATAGCTATAAACAAATGGATATAATGGGTACGTCCACCTAAATTCCTAATGGGTTTGATAATGTGATCACTTATCATCGAAATCCTATTAAAAAACGTATACATATATATATATATATATATTCCAGGGATGTCTGGTCAGGACTCGCCTCGACACTACTACGGACCGCTTTCTCCACAGACTGGGACACTATTTTAACTCTCTTAACGGATGCATCTCAAGGAAAGGATACTCTCTTCTTACTAAGATATGTGTTCCAAGCTGCAGTCCATCTCTTGTGGAAAGAACGGAATAATAGACGCCACGGTGAATCCTCGACTCCATCAAATCTGCTCATCAAACAACTTGATAGGCAAGTCAGGAATCGTTTGCTCTCCACACAGGACAGTGGTCGTATGATGGTCTGGCTAGCATCAAGATGAAGGAGATCACCACCAAAGCACTACTATTTTTTACTTAAACCATTTTTTTCAGCTCATAACATTTATCTTCACCCGATGCACTTTGATGTAAAAAAGTTTTTTTTCGAATAAATTTTACACTTTATTTCAAAAAAAAAAAAAAAAAATGTTATGATTAAGGGACTTGACTTTATTTTAGACCAAAAATATATAAGCCAGTTTTGGTCGTTTAGCGATCCACTTTTGTAATCATACTGTAGTTTTAACAATAAATCAGGACACAAATCTAAAAAATTACGTATTCTATAAATCATATTTCCAATTTGCTTAATTAGCTTTTTTTTAAAATATATATTTAAATTGCTTAGATTTTTTCTTCTTCAATTTGCTTAGATGTTTAAAGCTATATCTAATGTATTTTTTGAGAATAATAATAAAAAAATCTAATGTAATTTATGAGAATACACTTTAAATCTAAACCAATATATTTGTGGCGCCTTTTTTAAACATGAAAACCATAATTTTGTGGCCATTCACATTTTATTTGGTTGTTTGAAGTTTAGAAGAATGACGTCGATGTCTATGTCTAATCTTCCAGAGGACTTGAAAGAGGAGATCATCTCTAGGATTCCGATAACATCATTAAGAGCAGTGCGATCTACTTGCAAAAAATGGAACGATTTCTCAAAACGTCATATTATTTGCAATGCTGCAGCAGCAGGAAAGCAGTTCTTAGGTTTAATGTTGATCAATGAAAAAGTATGTTCCTTGAGCTTCAATCTCCAAATCCACAATGATGGATCTGTTGTTTCAGAGATAAAGCAGGTACATATTCCTGACCATGTAAGGGTAAAGAACATCCTTCACTGTGACGGCTTGTTGTTATGCGTTATCGAGGACAACTCTAGTATTATGGTATGGAACCCCTATTTGGGACAAACGGTGCGGATCGAAGTCCCTAAAAATTCCGAAAGGTTTTATTCTTATAGCAAAGCCCGAAGGTTTAGGTTTTATTATGACGACAGGGAATACGACATGTATGCTCTCGGTTACGACAACAACCGTAACCACAAAATCTTGAGGATTTTGAGAGATTATAACTACAAGGGCGGTTTACGATACGAAATCTACCGGTTCAACTCAAATTTATGGAGTTCTCTTGATGTGGAACCCAACTGGACTGTACGGTCTAATAAACGTCACTCCGTGTCTTTGAAGGGAAATACTTATTTTCTTATTCAAGGGTATGTATACAGAGATACCGAAGAGGCCAATCATATTTTTTTGATCTGTTTTGATTTTGCGAAAGAGAGCTTTGGTCCGCGTCTACTTCTACCATAACCCTTACGTTTACGAGAATATTATTTTATACTGTGTTGGAGAAGAAAAGCTCGCTTTGCTACATCGTAGCTTCAAGTGGTATCGTGGAGCAAATAGAGATTTGGGTTACCAATAATATTGATCCAAATGCGGTGTCGTGGAGCAAGTTTATGAAAATGGATATCAATCCACGCACTCGTCCTAAGGACATTAGGCCTCTGTGTTTCTTCATTGAGGAGGAGAAGAAAGTTGCTGTGCTTTTCGATCTACTGTTCAGTGAAGACCAAAAAGCTCACATCATTGGAGATGGAGATGATGCTTACCTAAAATATGTTAACATCAGAAGAGCTTCAGGTATTGGAGATTCTCACCCACTTACGATCTCATCTTATGTTCCAAGTTTGGTGCAACTACAAATCAACCAACCAACCAGGCAACAGGAAAAGTAAAGAAAAAAAAAACAGAAGAAGAAGAGATTATTGGTTAGTTCCATTTGCAATGCTTTATTTGTTTAAAAGCATTATCTATGTTTTAGCTCATTTTATATCATGTCCTTTTGAACAAGACTATCTTCATTCAGTTATTATATATTTTGTTCTCTTTGGCTAATTTAGTACTGTGTAATAATCTATGGTCGTTATCTATGTTTTAGCTCAATTTTATTTCAAGTCCTTTTGAATAAGACTATCTCCATTCAGTTATTATATATTTTGTTCTCTCTTTGGCTAATTTACTATGTAATAATCTATGGTCGTTATCTATGTTTTACATCAATTTTATTTCATGTCCTTTTTGGAACAAGGCTATCTGTGAATGAATGAGTTATAATCTCTGTTCTCTGATACATGTAATTGGTTCTATTTGTCATTTTCTCTAATCTCTCGGCTCTCCGCTATCGGAAAGGATTTTGTAATTATTTTTTTTTTAAAATATTTATATTTCTAATTTTTAACTCGAATTCTAGAATCTTTATCAATTAATGAAAAATATTTGAAAGTATAACTAATGTAGGAAAAGGAGAGAGTTTTAGAAGCGGTGAAACATCATATAACTAAACGATTGTGCATGTATATATAGAGAGATCAAGAAAAGATCGTGGACAAGCGTAGAAACTAGGAACTTTGTTTGAAACTCGGAATTAAGGAACGACGACGTTGTCCGATCTTTCAGTGGATTTGGTGGGGGAGATCCTCTCTAGAGTTCCATTGATATCTTTAAGCGCGGTGCGATATACTTGTAAAACGTGGAACGCTTTATCCTGGAACGTTTTTTCAGAAAATCTTGTTTTTGGTAAAGCAACAACAAGTAAGCAGTTTTTGGGGTTCGTGACAGTGGGTTATAGCCTTTGTTCCCTGAGACTTGATCTCCAAGGAATCCGCAATGACGATTTCGTTGATCCATCTATAAAGCAAATAGATTTACTTGAACAAAACAAGATATCTAATGTCATACACTGCGACGGCTTATTGTTATGCGTCGTCCAAGAGGAAAGTACAAGGAAGCTCATGGTGTGGAACCCGTATTTGGGGGGGGGGGGGGCATTCAGGTGGATCGAACCAAGATTCAAATCCCAAAGCTTCCACAAATTAGACATGTTTGCTTTCGGTTACGACAACAACAACAACCGTGACCACAAAATCTTGTGGAAGTTTTTGGGTCATGATGACTACAAAGATATTGGTTATAAAAATATTTCATTCTACTACGAAATCTATGGTTTTAATTCTAGTTCATGGAGGGTTCTTGATGTAAATCCCGACTGTGATTTACAAAGCAACGTATCTTTGAAGGGAAATACTTATTTTTTTGCTCGACGAAAACAAAAGGTTGGAGAGGTAGTAGCTTCAGAGATGATTGGTTTTTTACTCTGTTTTGATTTTACAACAGAGAGATTTGGAGAACGTCTTCCTCTACCGTTTCACACCAACTATGATGTTTCACTTGGATATGGGCTTTGCCCCATATGCCAACTCGGCCCAACAAAGACTCACCAGAGATAGAAGGAAATGGGCCAACTTCGGAGGACAATCTCGGGATTTCACATAGAAAACCCTAGAGTGCCGTAACTCTACATTTGCTTATAAATAGCTCGAGACATCTATTGGAAAAAAGATCCGGACCCCAGAGAATACCCAGAGAGCAATACTTTGCGTGTAAAACCGTTATTGTCTTTTGTATAATTCCTTTCAGCTTCCGAGCTCGTCATTATTAGCTTGTTAGTTCTCCTGTGAACTAACGAGCTCAATCTTGACTCGTGCTAGTGACGACCTCACGTTTTTAACGTTAATAAAAGAACCAGCTTCACTTTTTCCCCGAAAATCTTTATTTACTTAGTGTTGTGCAATCCCCAGTACAAACAATTGGCGCCCACCGTGGGGCCAGAGTAGAGCGCTTCTTTTTGACGAATGAGCCGACGGTCTACATTACCACGAAGATTCAAGACTCATGACGAATTCCAGCAAAGATCTCAACAACACTTCCGAACAGCCAACGGAGCAACGATGGGGACGAAGACAAGAAATTTCCGTAAGTCCCTGATCGCGCCGACTTCCAGCGTTACCAACCTCGCGAGAAGTGGCGACCTCACGAGGAATGTCCGGACCTACAAATCCATGATCGTGCCGACCTTCGGCTCGCGCGTTGCTCATCTCGAGAGAAGAAGCGACCTCGCGAGAAATGGTGACCTCGCCATAAGTTGTTGAACACGCAAGTCCCCGATTGTGCCGACCTCCGGCTCCAGCGTCGCCGACCTCGAGGGAAGTGCCGACCATGCAGGAAATGCCGACCTCATTCGCATCTCTCTGATCTCTCTCAATACAACGAAAACTACCAGATTTGCCGAGCAAATCCAGATCGCTCCCTCGATCCGTATTGTAGCGACTAACCATCTCCAATCCATAATTGTCGACCTCGCGATTGGTAGAACCAGAGAGCAGCGCCGACCTCCGCTTATCGAAATCTCCATCGTTCCGTGTTCCGACACCGCTCTCGTCAAACCTGCTAGTGGTTTGCGCTGACCTACGCTCACCGTCGAGCTCATCATCTACCTCGATTGAGGTCGACCCAAGAAAAGTGGCTTTGATCTCGTGATTACCCTCGTCGGAACTTGCGACCGCAGATCTCAGAGATTCCATGTGATTGCCGCCCACGATCGATCTCGGCTCAAAATGCCGACCTGCGATTCTGACAATTCCGACCTCATCCTCACCTATCTCAAGGTCGCTATAATCACCCATCGAACTAACACGATCATGTCGGCCGACCATGGGCGATCTCACACAAAGGATGATGGACTGCGTCGGCTTAGGGTTAAGAGGGAGACCAAGCAAAAGAGAGAAGAGAGAGAAAGCATAGACACAAAAATAAAAAAATAGAGAGAGAAAGTTTACCTTTTATGATGAGGAAGCAAGTGAAAAAGAAACTGCTGCCACCATGCTACCAGCGCTCGGCGCGCCGACCATGCAACAACGATCGAAGGCACCAGAAAACAACATTACCATTGCTCAAACGCCGGACCTGCCAATTCAACCTTTTGCTTCCGCACGTGACGAGCATCGTCAAACCCTAGCTCCAGCTATTGCCGACAACGAGTGGCGACATCGTCTACGTACTTATCCTAACAAAAATGCAACTGCAGGTCACCATCATCGAACATCTCAAAAACCAGGACAAACAGAGAGCCGAACGACGCCATGCTCATAACCTGGTTGAACTCTCCAATAGTTTGGCTCGAGGATACCTCCCTAGCCCTCCTAGAACTAACCCAAAAAATTCATGACGAACTCGCCGATGTCGCTTGAGCTAGTCTTTTAAAATTCACGAATACCTCGCAGCGACATGCCGACCTGGCGCTAGAAGGAGGGGGAGCGCTCTAACATAAAAAAGCTTACCTTAATCAAATCAACTGACTCCAACAATAGAGGAACAAGCACCGAGACACCATCGACTTTGAGAGCGCTCAGAGTGCCCATTCTACCTCCAGTAACAGCCATGGGTGATGTAGTAGGCCTCTCGTTAGCCAAAGAAAGATCCATGAAACCACCACTTTTCACTAAACTCAAGAATGTCGTCAAAATCACGATCGTCGGTCAAACCTTTTGATGCTGAAACCAAAACTCCACTATTCCCTAATATCAATATCGATACCGTCGAAAGCATCACCGTGAGAAGTGCCGACCTCACGAGAGGTGTCGCCAAGCTCGCGACAACCAAAGCCGACATCACCGCTCAGCTCCACATCCTCCCGATCGGTCTCAAAGCTAGCCGGATCCAGATCGGCAGATTCTTGGTCGCTCCGCCCTCCGATTAACAAAGCATCACCACGGGCAGCCTCGCAAGAGAAACCGATCTTACGAAACGTACCAATCTCACGAGAGGTGTCGATCTCACGATGACCAAAACCAGCGTTCAGGCCTTCACTCTCGAGCTCAACATCCCTTTGCCTATCTCACCTCATGGTCGCAAAGCCGACCTTTACCTCGCTCCCAACCAAGCGAGAATCACACTCATTATACCGACCTCCCCTCTCGCTCCCATGAGCCATCTCCACCCAACGAACCTCGAGACCAACCTCGAGAGCGGTCGCCGCCCAAGCCGAGATTGGGGACGACCTCATGATGGCCATCCTCGCCAACCTCAACCTCTCGATCTTGTTCCAAGGAAGATCCGCGTGCAGCCCGCGCCAACCCCCGTTGTAGAGTTCTCTCCGCCCTCGTGGCCCTATGCTGACCTTAGATTTATTTCTTATGGTCGCGGGCTGAACCAGGGAGACCGCCGACCACCATTAGGTCATCTCGATCGACGGTCAACGGAATATCCTGCCGACTGACTATCGGCAAAGAAGCGACGAGCGGCGGCTAGGTTTTGTCCTTTCTAAAAAAAAATAAAAAAAAATAAAAAAAAATAAAGTAAAAAGAATAGAGAGGTGTCGAACCTCTGACCTCTCTCGCTCATATCTCCCAATATACTTGTATAGTCAACCTTGCCACCTCCAATTATGAGCCGACCTCGGAATTCACCCTAACGGTTAGACAAGTGCCGACATGGATTGGAGATATGCCGCCCACACAGGGACGATCTCTAGGGCACTGTACAACGCTCCACCGACCTCCATTGGCCGACCCCCTCACCCATAGTGTCGATTTCGCCAACTCTGACGCACAACCGCTCACCCTCTCCAATTGATCCCCCTCCATGCTCGAAAGACCGATCTCAATCCTGATCGCGCGAAACCCCAATCGCAAGCCGATCTGCATTTTCGTCATCGCCACACAACCAAGTACCAGACATATGCCGATCAAGAATAGGCGATTCGCCGACCTCAACTAATGATTTACCGACCATATGTGCATCGCCTCCGATCCGACGACCTGTGAAGGCGACACCCTCAGTAGCGCCTCCCTTGCCCTCGTCACCTTCACGTAGATTAACAGGACCCAGATCTGCGAAGTCTCGGTCACACCGCACTCCAGCTCGTCTAACACCAGCACGGACGACCTCGTGGGAAGTCTAGCTAAGCTCGCGGCAACTAAACCCAGCCTGCCGACCTCTCAACAAGTCTCTTTCAATAGCGGCGACACTACCAGTTGCGCGCAAACCCATCATTTCTTGATCCTTCTCAAAGGCGACCTCGCCCAAACCACTACGCTACCCTCTGATATCTCCAATATCGTGAGAAACGACCTCACTAGCTTTGATCTTCCCAACATTCATACTTGGCGACCTGGCAAACAATTGACCTTTCAAACTTATCTATGTTGTCGACCTACCAAGCTCGTCTCTACTACCTGCAAGCCGATCATCAATCCAACGACAAACCACCCACGTAGGAGTCGGGTTCACGCAAGAGCTTCCCAAACCTTCACAATTTCGGTTTTACGCAATGGTCTGTCCATAAACCCAACCCAAACAATGGCCTCGCAGCTTGACATCGACGACCAACTCGCAGCTCAACACCGAAGTTCAACGGTGAGTTAAACATCATAATATCATTAGCTAGCAAAAAAAAAAAAAAAAAAAAAAAAAAGAACGCTCACTTGCCGAGCTCATCAACACTTCTCGCAAGAGTACTCTTAGCCAAATAAGCTCTCTCGAACGAGTCCGTCTTAACGAGTGTCCAGCTACTACATCGTCACCCTGGCCAGGTTTTCGATTTAAAACGCGTTCCACATGGATGCAGCGGTGAAATAATCCGCACAAAAAAAGCCGAGCCCAGTCTCGCATTCAGCTAGCAGGCGGTCAAGTTTGAATAAGCCAAGTTCTTACTTGCACACTCTTGCCGACCTCGGGGCACCCACAGGGTAAGCCGGACACCAGAGCCGCACCTAAAAGGTACGACGAGCTCATCTCAACTACCACCTTTAAAACTTGGTATTCGAAACACGTAATAGGATAAGCCAGGAGACGTCTCGCCCCGTAAAATACATCTCGAAACCAAGCAAAAAGCCGAGAAAATCTCGCACTAGCTTAAGGGCGCCTGAACTAATAAGACAAGCTCAGACTTGCAAGTCCTTGCCAACCCAAAACACCCACAGGAGAAGCCGGACACAAAAACCTCACCTAAAGGTACGACGAGTCAGTCTCGCCTACCACTTTATTTTGGTAAAGCACAAAGTCGAGCTGCATAACGAACATTTCCTCGCATCCCTCATGCTTGTCGCTCTCGCGCTTGCCATTCTCACGCTCGATGCTCTCACGCTCGACACTCTCACGCTAACTCTCTCGTGCTTGTCATTCTTATGCTCGCCGCCCTCACAATCGACGCTCTCACGCTCGACGCTCTCACGCTCGACGCTTTCACGCTCGACGCTCTCACGCTCGACGCTCTCACGCTCGACACTCTCACGCTCGATGCTCTCTTGCTCGACACTCTCACGCTCGACGCTCTCACACGAGTCTCTTGGCACCTACCTACAGCTTGGTGCCGACCTCCAGCTTGGCGCCAACCTACAGCTTGGTGCCTACCTCAAGCTTGATGCCAACCTCTACCTAGGTGTCTACCTCAATTCCGGTGCCGACCTCCAGCTTGGCGCCTACCTCAAATTTGGTGCCGACCTCCAGTTTTGTGCCTACCTCCAGCTTGGACGTGGAATGCGAGCGCACATCATGAACACCCATCTTAGGAGTTGACCTCGGAGGTCGCCCCAATGGTAGGACAAGCGCCGACCTGGAATGAGGATTTGTCGAACTCCGGGGCATCGTGCAGCGTCCCGCCGACCTCAATCTACCGATCTCGCAAGAACCAACCTCAGCACTCATCAATCCTTGTCCGCCGACCTCTCTTCACCTCTCGACCCCGTTCGACGATGACAATCTCACTCTCGCCAACCTCAATCTCACTCTCGGCGCCGAACTCAATCTCACTCTCGGTGGCGACCTCAATCTCACTCTCTCGCTCGCCGACCTCAAACTCAGAGACCTGAAACTCATTCGCCGACCTCAATCTCAAGCTCGCCGACCTTAATCTCCGCATGCCGGTCTGGCTCAATTTCTTTGATCCATGGTTACGAACTATGTGCGGCAACTCCGTCCTCAACCATTGCAGATCCATTATCAAGCACTATATTCTGTAAAAACGTGCTCAAGGCGCATGACATCTAGATGAGATCCACGCTCAACGCTCCACGAGCTAGGCGCCACGCTCCGCAAAGACGTGCTCAAGACACATAACATTCATACAAGCTTCGCGCTCCAGAACAACACACTCAACGCATACAACATCAGAACGAGCTCCGAACTCAACAAAAACTATCGCTTTAACCATCACCGCACAAAGTTAGATCTTCTTGAAGCAGTCTGGAACGCCTAACGCCGAGCAGGCATATGTTAAGACTCAAAGTACGCCCGCCGATCGCAGAAATACCTCGCTCGCCGGACTAAGGGGGGGACTATTGTTGGATATGGGCTTTGCCCCATATGCCAACTCGGCCCAACAAAGACTCACCAGAGATAGAAGGAAATCGGCCAACCTCGGAGGACAATCTCGGGATTTCACACAGAAAACCCTAGAGTGCCCTAACTCTACATTCGCTTATAAATAGCTCGAGACATCTATTGGAAAAAAGATCCGGACCCCAGAGAATACCCAGAGAGCAATACTTTGCGTGTAAAACCGTTATTGTCTTTTGTATAATTCCTTTCAGCTTCCGAGCTCGTCATTATTAGCTTGTTAGTTCTCCTGTGAACTAACGAGCTCAATCTTGACTCGTGTTAGTGACGACCTCACGTTTTTATCGTTAATAAAAGAACCAGCTTCACTCTTTCCCCGAAAATCTTTATTTACTTAGTGTTGTGCAATCCCCAGTACAAACACACAAGATGTGATTCTGTCTTGTGTAAGAGAAGAGCAGCTGTCTGTGTTATATCAACAATACGAGACATGTTCGTTCATAGAGATTTGGATAACGACTAAGATTAAGCCCTGTGAAGTATCATGGATCAAGTTCTTAAGAGTGGAAAGGACATCTCTCCCTGAATTTCGTGTTGGGAGAAGCTTCTTCATTGATGAGGAGAATAAAGTTGCTGTGGTTTCCGAATCTTCTAGGTATAGATGGAACGAAACATGTCAATATGAAACAGCTTACATCATTGGACAAGATGGATACTCCAATCCTGTGAGAATCGGAGACGGTCATCTTTGGGAAGCTGACAGAAATGGATATTGTGATCCAATTGTGTTCTCTTCCTATATATGTTCCAAGTTTAGTGCCAGCACAAATCAACCAAGTGTTGTTGGGCAAAAGAAAAGAAAGATATTATTATTATTAATCATGCATTTATTTATTTGTTTCTTCTTGCATCAATCTAATAATATAGAAGTCATCCGATTTTGCATGTTTTTAGCCTAGAAGTTGAAAGATTGTTTTCCATCTGTTCCAGAGACTACAAAAAAAAAACCCCTTGGCGAAGCATACGGGCTTTCTCGCCATTTAATTAGATCAGTAGTAAGCCAGTTTGGGCCATTTTTACGGCCCACTAAGTTGTTCCAATAAATTGGGGATAATTACCTTTTTGATTACAAATTTTTTAATTCGAAATTTGGTGTTAGTTTCTTTTTCTAAATTTGAGAGAAATGACGACGAGGACGATGTCAAATCTCTCGGAGGTTTTGGTAGACGAGATCATCTCTAGGGTTCCGATTACATCACTCAGATCATTCCGATCAACTTGTAAAAAATGGGAAGCGTTATCGAAAACTCATATTCTAGGGTTCACCTTAGTCAATTACACGATCTGTTCGACGAAACTCGATTTCCATGGAATCATCAACAACGACGATTTTATCGATACATCAAAATCAGTAAACCAAGTAAACAAAATTTGATGAAATCGAGATAGCTCAAGTCCTTCACTATGACGGCTTGTTACGTTGCTTTGCGTCTTCAAAGATAACCTTAAAAACAGTAGGCTCATGGTGTGTAACCTCTATTTGGGTGAAACGAGGTTGATCAAACCTAGACACATGTTTAACCTAGATTCGATAGATCAGGCGTTTATGCTTTCGGTTACGATGATGATGGTAACCACAAGATTTTGAGAAGCAAATCTGTTAGTGATGGTTACGAGTGTTACAGTTTCAGGAGTGCTCGATGGAAGGTTCTTGAGGGTATAAATTTAGATTTTTATGTTTATGAAATCTACATATCCCAAAGATCATCTAGATATGATCTAATTCAACCATGAACATTTTCTTAGAGAAGAAAAAACACTAACCTTGATCCATTGCTTTCTCTATGCTTGATGATGAATCCAAGTCTTCAGTAATTGATTTTCTCTTCCCTTACTCCTTATTACTTTCACGTGATCTTTGATGAAAAAGATCACTAATCTCTCTCTGGTGTGTGTTTGGTTTGGTAGTGTTTCTCACGTTATGAGAACACAACCGTTGCAGTAAAAAATTTAACAGCCACACATATATATACATGTATATAGAGTCACTTTTCAAAGAGTTGTGCTGGTTCATATTGTACTGGTTCATAATAGCACCATTTAATAGACTTAACATATACATGTATATATATTACTTATGTAATATAATTAAGAGAAGGGAAGAAGGTTATCAATACACCCAAATTCTAATACATTAATCGAAACCGATTCATCACGGTGTCGTCTTTAATATTAGAATCTACAATGTTAAATATAAATGTGAATTTTATTATTAAACCGAAAGACACATATGCCACATAGAATATAATATATTCTTACATTCTCCCACTTGGCCTTTGTGTCAACTTAATGGTTTATTAACTTTAATGCGCACTTTAATATCAAGTTCTCTTAACCTTTAATGACTTAAATAAAATCAAACTGACTGAATCATGGCGGTCACACATCATTGAACGACATGCTCCCTTCCATGTATCACAAATCAATTCCAATTTTATATTATTTTTTTATATTGAGAAAAACCTTAATTCTCAAAATACTTATGTTATCTATAACCATAAATGTGTACACATACTTTAATGATAACATGTCTAATAAAACCAAAAACATAACTTTAAGTGAATTCATAGTGTCTCATACATAATAAGCATCCTATAATAAAAACAGCAAGGTCTTATCTATAACACCCATACGCTCTACATGGCCAATGAACACAATGGGTGGTAATCCCTTAGTTAGCGGATCTGCAACCATCATATCCGTCTTTATATGCTCAAAAGACACTCTACGTTTCCGCACTTCTTCTTTGACAGACAAGTACTTTATCTCCATGTGTTTAGCACCTTTCGAGTACTTGTCATTCTTTGAAAAGAAGACAGCTGCGGAATTATCACAGTAAATTCTCAGCGGCTTCTCTATGTTGTCGACAATCCGAAGCCCTGAGATAAAGTTCCGCAGCCACAATGAATGAACTGTGGCCTCAAAGCATGCCACAAATTCGGCTTCCATAGTGGAAGAAGCAATGACAGACTGCTTTCCACTTTTCCAAGATATTGCTCCTCCAGCTAACAAGAACAAATATCCAAACATCGATTTCCTACTATCAACGCATCCAGCATAGTCTGAATCTGAATATCCAATGACCTCGAGGTCATCAGATCTCCTGTATGTAAGCATGAACTCTTTGGTGCCTTGCAAGTACCTGAGAACCTTCTTTGCAGCCTTCCAGTGGTCCATTTCGGGATTACTTTGATATCGACCCAACATACCAACAGCAAAACTGATATCTGGTCGAGTACATGTCTGAACATAGTTCAAACTCCCAACCACTGATGCATAAGGAATTCTTTCCATTTCTTACGTTCTAATTCATTTCTTGGACATTGCATTTTATTGAACTTGACCCCTTTCTGAATTGGAATTTTACCAGCAGAGCATTCACTCATTCTATATCTCTCTAAGACCTAATTGATATATCCTTTCTAAGACAAACTTAGCAATCCTTGTGATCTATCTCGAATTATTTATATTCCGATCACATAAGATGCCTCACCCATATCCTTCATTTCAAAATTCTTAGATAAATATTTCTTTATATCATGTAGCATACCCATATCATTCGCAGCAAGCAAAATATCATCAACATTTAAGACTAAAACTACAAATTTGCTCCCACTGATCTTTATATAGATGCATCGGTCAACGATAACCTCTACAAACCCATATGACGTAATGGTATCATTAAACTTCAAATACCATTGTCTGGAAGCTTGTTTAAGCCCATATATGACTTTTTCATCTTACGCACCAGATGTTCATTTCCTGTGGCCACAAACCCTTCAGGCTGATCCATATATACTTCTTCCTCAAGCTCTCCATTCAAAAAGGCGGTTTTCACATCCATTTGGTGAAGCTCCAGATCATAATGAGCCACCAAAGCCAAAACAATTCTAAGAGAATCCTTCTTTGAAACTGGAGAGAAGGTCTCTTTATAGTCAATGCCATCTTTTTGGGTGAAACCTTTGGCAACAAGGCGAGCCTTGTATCTTTCAATGTTACCTTTCGAGTCGCGTTTAGTCTTAAAGACCCATTTAGAACCAACGGTTTTGAAACCGTTTGGCAACTCTACAAAGTCCCAAACATTATTATCACCCATAGATTTTATTTCTTCTTTCGCGGCAATAGACCATTTTTCAGAATTGTCACTTTCCATGGCTTTTCGGAATGTGTTTGGGTCTTCGTCAATGCTTCAGTCACATTCACTTTCAACAGCATAAACCACATAGTCATTTGAAATGGCAGATCTACGGTTCCTTCCAGCTCGCCTTAATGGTTCTTGTGGTACACCATTTTCTTCATGAATAGCGACAGGTTCATTAATTGTCTCTTCATCTATTGGGATTGGTACATCATCATGTTGTTCTATTGCCTCATTTGACTGTACTGAAACAATAGGAACAACAACCTTACGTGTGACAACAGGTGAAGAAACTTCAACCTGAACTTCTTGAATGTCCACCTTTCTTGGTTCACCTCTCCCACTAGTTTGACCATTTTCAATGAACCTAGCATTTCCCGTTTCAACTATTCTCGTACTATGCTTAGGACAGTAAAATACATACCCTTTTGATTTTTCTGGATAGCCAATAAAGAAGCCATTGACAGTCCTCGAATCAAGTTTCTTTTCATGTGGATTATATGGCTTTACTTCTGCTGGACATCCCCAAACACGTAAATGTCTTAAGCTAGGTTTCCTTCCTGTCCATAGTTCAAAAGGAGTCTTAGGAACTGCCTTACTAGGAACCCGGTGTAAGACATACGTTACAGTCTTTAATGCATATGTCCACAACGAAAGGGGTAAAGAACTATTACTTATCATGCTCCATGCTCCTAACCATTTCCATTAAAGTACGATTCCGCCTCTCAGCAACACCATTCTGTTGAGGAGTACCAAGCATTGTATACTGTGCACAAATGCCTCTACTCTCAAGTAGCTTTGCAAATGGACCATGACATTGTCCATTTTCTGTGAATTTTCCATAAAATTCACCACCTCTATCAGACCTCACTACTTTCACTTTTCTATCTAATTGCCTTTCCACCTCATTAATGAATATCTCTAGGATATTCACGGACTGAGATTTTTCATGCAACAGATAAGTATAACCATAACGTGAGTAATCATCAATAAAGGTGATGAAGTATTTCTCACCGCTCCAAGATGGAGCATCAAACGGACCACATATATCAGTGTGAATTAACTTAAGTACTTCTTGTGGCTGGTTTCTTTGTAATGTGTTTAGTCTGCTTTCCTTTCATGCAGTCTACAAACACATCTTGATCACTAAAATCCAAGTGAGGAAGAATTTCATTCTTTACCAACCTCATAATTCTTTCCTTGGAAATGTGACCTAGTCTTTGATGCCACAAGAAAGCTGAACTTTCATTAGATGCACTACGCTTAATGCCTTGACTTTCAATATTAAACAAAGATTCAGAAAACTTTATATCAAGATTGAAACGATAAAGTGAATCAAACAAAGTACCACTTCCATTAAGGTAATCATTTCGGTACAATGAGAAAACACCATGTCCAATCTTAAAAACAAAACCTAAATTATCCAACCTACTAACAGAAACAAGATTTCTAGCACACTCAGGTACATAGAGACACCCTTCAAGATCTACGTGATATCCAGTGTCCAAGATCAACTTATAAGTCCCAATGCCTTCAATTCGTGCCTTCATTCTGTTTCCCATGAACAAGAATTGTTCAGGTCCTCTTATGGGTTGAATCGAACTGAATCCCTGTTTAATATGAGACACATGAGTAGTAGCACCAGTATCTAACCACCAAGTATTTTTAGGCACTTCAACAAGGTTCAATTCAGAGCAAACATAAATATGTTGCGTACCTTTCTTTTCGAACCATGTCTTTCTTTTCGGACAGTCTTTCTTGAAGTGTCCTATTTTATTGCAAAAGAAACACTTCCTTTCCTTCTGAATTTGACTTTCAGGGCCTTTCATGAAAGTTTTATCCTTCATCTTGTCCTTCCTACTTGGTTTTCCTTTATTGTTGCTGCTAGCATTTCCATACCCCACAAGATTGACAACATGATCCTTCATTTTCTTAATTCTCCCTTCCTCTTGAACCAACATAGCCTTTAACTCCTTAAAGTCCCATTTATCTTTAATGGTGTTGTAATTCACTTGGAACTGGCTAAACTCAAAAGGTAGAGAGTTCATAATGAATTGGACCAAGAAATTCTCATGAACTTCCATTCCCAAGGTTGACAACCTTGCTGCCAAGTTAGACATGTGGTCACATGATCATGAATTGGCTGAGACCAGTCAAATTTTTCGTAGTAAGCTCATTCATAAGACTTCCTACAATCGACTTGTCAGCCAAATCAGATTGTGAACACTCCTTAATTTTCTCTATGAATTCCCTTGCTTTCTCTGTCTTAGGCATAGATGGCTTAACACTTTCTGCCATTGTCATTCTCATGAGGTTCAGACTCAGCCTGTTAGATCGCTCCCAAATCTCATAACGAGATTTTTCAGTTTCAGAGCTATCTCCTGTAATGGCTACAGGTTCCTCATCCGTTAGTATTGCAGAGTCCAAAGCCATAATACCCAATGCAAAACGGATATGGTCAGACCATTCACCGTAATTCAGCCCATTGAACTTTACGACAAAGTTAGCAGATGCATACAAGTTTGAAGAAGCTGCAAACATGTAAACATGCTTATCTATTAGTGTTTTGACACTTTTACACAAACTCTTAAGGCCTAACTTTAAATTTAATGCATGAATTTAAATAACCTTTGGGCAATATTTAAACACAAACACTTTTAATGATGCTAAAATTATAATTTTATAATTAATCAAATCACATATTAATCAAATAAACATATTACCTTTGAATATACATATTATTGACTATATTGAAAATGATTAATTCTTTTCATATTATTAACTATATTCAATGATCCACCTTTGGATGATCTTCAAAAATATATATAATAAAATAATTGATCAATCAAAACTTTTATGTCATTTTTTAGCATCTTTTTAATCATGATCAATTAATAAATCTTTAAAATTTTACTTTCTATATGCAATATAACAAGGCCACTTTGATAACTAACAAGTTATATACAAATAAACATTAAAATATTTAATTATTTAATTGGTATAAATTATTTTTCTACTGTGTTAATATTACATAACACAATTACCCTAAACTTATAAAATTGCAGCGGAAGCAATTTTTCACTACACGAATTCATATGTAGTAATTTTCCACTACACAAAACCCAGAATCATGGATACGCTCATACGCATCTCAGTGAACGTGAATTTAAATACATTCAAAAGTGCCATGAACTTATACATGGAATGGAGTACGTGTATGCATAAAACCAGTTATCTAATGATAGGTAACTTTTCAACCATTCACTATTTAAACAGAATCTAACAAAACCATTTATGTCAATCACTGAACATATTTACGTGCATGAAAACACCACTACTCATCATTCCTATAATTCCATCTTCGACAATGCATATTTTATTATTATCAATTGTGATATATTTTTTTTTCACACATTAAATATGCATTAACCGTCAATTGTAATGATAAGCACCGGTTCATGAATGTATCGTTATTAATTCTAATCGTCACGAATGACCCAGAATAAACAAATACGTAAACACTCGATCAAACGAATTAAGTATGTTTTGCTAATGCTGAATTAAACAAATCTAGTTTGCTCTCATACCAAATATAAATTTAGATTTCTATGTTTATGAAATCTACATATCCCAAAAGATCATCTAGATTTGATCTAATTCAACCATGAACATTTTCTTAGAGAAGAAGAAACACTAATTTGATCCATTGCTTTCTCTATGCTTGATGATGAATCCAAGTCTTCAGTAATTGATTTTCTCTTTCCTTACTCTTTATTACTTTCACGTAATCTCTGATGAAGAAGACCACTAATCTCTCTCTCCGGTGTGTGTTTGGTTTGGTAGTGTTTCTCACGTTGTGAGAACAAAATTGTTGCAGTAAAAAATTCAACAGCCACACATATATATATTTATATAGAGTCATCTTTCAAAGAGTTGTGATGATTCATATTGTACTGGTTCATAATAGCACCTTTTAATAGACTTAACATATAGATGTATATATATTACTTATATAATATAATTAAGATAAGGGAAGAAGGTTATCAATACACTCAAATTCTAATACATTAATCGAAACTGATTCATCACGGTGTTGTCTTTAATATTAGAATCTACAATGTTAAATATAAACTTGAACTTTATTATTAAACCGAAAGACACATAGACCACATAGAATATAAAATATTCTTACAGAGGGTACTCCAGACGGAGGAGACACAGCGCTAGGTCAAAAACGAAGCTTGTCTTTGAAGGGAAACGCTTACTTTTTTGCTACGAAGCGTATTACAGAGAGAGTTGAAGTAGGAGAAGGTGTGGAACCGATGGAGTCGGAAGAGAGTAGAGATTATTTACTCTGTTTTGATTTTACAACAAAGAGATTTGGTGAGCCTTTGAAACTGCCGTTTAACTCTGAAGGTGATGGTGAAGACAATGTGGCTTTGACTTGCGTTAGAGATGAGAAGCTCGCTGTGTTATATCGGAGCTACAAGTCGATTGATATTTGGATTTCTACTAAGATCCAGCCCAATGTAGTGTTGTGGAGTAAGTTTGTGGGAATGGATTTGGTGATGCTTACGGATGGCTTTAGAGCTGGGTGCTTCTTCATTGACGAGGGGAAGCAAGTCGCTGTAGTTTTTGATCGAAGGCTCAACTACTCAAAAGCTTGTATCATTGGAAAGGATGGATACTTTAAAGACTCTGTGAATGTTGGAGTTGCTCTGCCTCGATACTTCACTTCTTATGTTCCAAGCTTAGTCTCACTGAAACACAACAAGCCGAGCAAAAGGAAACAAAGAGATAATTAGATAGTCTCATTTGCAATATGAGTTTCATGTAGCATCTATATCTCCTTTTGTTATCAGTCATATGTACTTTCATCTCTTTTTGAACACGATTTGTAAAGAATATTTCTTTTGCAACAGCCTTTTGCAATCTATCTTCTTTCTAATTTCTGCATCATTACATACTTGTTCTTGTGAGTATTCAATAAGCTGGTGAAAGGTTGTGATTATTCAGATAGATAAACCAAAACAAACATAAAGAAGCTAGCTAACTAGCTACTTCCACAATGAACAAAAGGAAACTGCCTCTCCTTTCCATGTTAACCCAGCAAAGGTGTCTCCATCTTCCATTCTTATTTCCCAATTTTTGTCATATTTTCTCAGTAAAGATTTGGCTCCATCAATTGCATCTTCACCAAATGCTTCTGCGGCAAAACCAGCTTCTCTCATCCTCTCATACCATTTATCTTTTCCTTCATCCATCTCTTCAATTAGCTTCCTCTCTTCGCTATTCTCTTCTTTGAATCCTGAGCTTGTTGAATCCAGAAACTTCCACAGATACTCAAGTTTCCTGGAGAACGCTGCTGCAAAGTCCCCACTGGTATTGTCTTCTCCATTGTTCTCACAAAGAATTACTCCTTTTGGCCTTAATCTTCTCAGTGCCCTCAGAGCTTCGCTTCTCTCTTCAGGGAGGCTATACTTCAGGTGATGCAGCCTAAACTGAGCACAGATGATCAAGGTCTCGTGAGGTGAAGTATCAGTGAGTTGGAACTTGTCAATTACACTAATCTGGAGGTTGATCTTAAGAGACCGAGCAAAGCCAAGGAGTTGAGAATCATAACTGTAAGCTGACGGGATAAACCACTAACAAAGTGGTATTTTAAATCTTTAAACATCTGATAATGGATAGCGAGATTAGAGTGTAGTCACTGTACTAATAATAATCCCACTTGGTTAACTGAATACTAGAAACTAATGACCGGATTAAACGTAAAAGGGTATTTGCGTAAATAGTAACTAATGTTCATTATCGGTTTAGCTTTGGTCGGCCGAACTTAAAACAGACGAATAAGAACAGAGCAAGAGGGAGAGAGAGAGACACTCACTCTCTGGTTTCTTCTAAATTCTAATTAACGCAAAAAAAAAAAAAAAAAAAAAAATCAAATACAGATACAGATATATTATTATTATTATAATTTCTTCCTTAAAGCAAAGCGTCCAAGTCTTCTTCTTCTTCTTCTTCTCCTTCCTCGCACACCCTCCCTTCCCCTCTTTGTCTCCTCCATTAGCCCCCTTCTTCAACTTTTCATATTCAATAACTCGTATAAAATTGTACATACCTTTCTTCTCTTCTTCCCCCAAATCTAAATTAATTTTTTCTTCCTAGAGGTCCGTCGTATACATCTGGGTTTCGTGTTAGAACTCGTGGGTATTGAGTGAATCTGTTTGTTTGTTTCAATATAAAAGAGGTGACTTTTTTTTTTTTTTTTCCCCGGGAAAATTTGAGGAGCTAATTCTTGGGTATTATTCGTTTATTCTTTTGATTTCTTAGAAAAAAAAAAAAAAACTGAAACTTAGGATTGTAAAGCAGAAGCAACGAGCTCCAATGGTGGTGGCGACGACAATAGCACTATACGCTAGCCCACCAAGCAGCGTTTGTTCCACGCCACATCAGATCTCATCATGTGATCTCGATCTGACTTCCAGGAGTTCGTCTTCATCATCATCTCCTTCTTCCATAGCCTCCTCCTCCTCCTCTCCTCAGAAGCCAATCGTCGTTGGAGGCCTCTCTTCTCTTTTCTCCAGCGCATCAGTCAAGTCTTCAGCTTCCTCTTGCTCTTACTCGACCGGAGTTGATGAGTTCTCTTCACTACGTGATGATTTGAAAGATCTGAGCTTGAGCAGCTCCTTTTGTTATTCCCCTGCGAAATTTGTGAATTCTTCTTGTCTTAGACGAGATCACCACCAGAGCCCTATCTCTGTTTTTCATGGTCCTGTCTCGTCTAGTTGTAGCCCTCCGATGAGAACGTCTCGTGATCGGAATCTCGATGGCTCGTTTCGTGTTGGAGCTAGTAGTCGATTGTTTAACGGATTCGTGAAGAAAGCTCTTGGATCGTGTGTTGATTACGAATTGGGATCTTCGGATTCTGTTCTCGTTGATGAGCTTACGTTTCCCATGGAGGATGGTTTTGGGGTTGACACGAGAAAGCCATATGCTAGGGATTTGCTAAGACGTGCTCAATTGAGACACGAGATCTTCAAAGATGAATCTGTCATCAAAGCGTTTTATGAAGCAGAGAAAGCTCATAGAGGACAGGTAGAAAAAGAAAAAAACACACACAGTCTCATTTTTATGAAAGTTTCAGTTTTTGTATGCTTTTTTTTTGGTGACTGAAACTTTTTGTTTGGTGTGTGTGTGTGTAATCAGATGAGAGCTAGTGGTGATCCTTACCTTCAACATTGCGTTGAGACTGCTATGTTGTTGGCTAATATCGGAGCTAACTCTACTGTTGTTGTTGCTGGCCTTCTCCATGATACTATGGATGATTCGTTCATGAGCTATGATTATATTCTTAGAAACTTTGGAGCAGGAGTTGCTGATCTGGTCGAAGGGGTAAGGAACATGGACATTTATTGATTGAGATTCTTGGTTTTGAAATCCGTGTGTGTTAGCTCATTGAGTTCAATGTCTTGTGTTTTGTATAGGTTTCAAAGCTCAGCCAATTGAGCAAACTGGCTAGAGAGAACAATACAGCGTGTAAAACCGTTGAAGCAGATCGATTGCACACAATGTTTCTTGCAATGGCAGATGCAAGAGCTGTTCTTATAAAACTGGCTGATCGATTACACAACATGAAGACGCTTTACGCTTTGTCCCCAGTGAAGCAGCAGAGGTTTGCTAAAGAGACGCTGGAAATATTCGCACCTTTGGCTAATCGTTTGGGAATCTCTACATGGAAAGTTCAGCTTGAGAATCTGTGTTTCAAGCATCTTCACCCAGACCAGCATAATGAGATGTCGACCATGCTCGAGGATTCATTCGATGAAGCCATGATTACTTCTGCGATAGAAAAATTGGAGCAAGCTCTTAAGAAAGAAGGCATTTCTTATCATGTTCTGTGTGGCCGTCACAAGAGCTTGTATAGTATCTACAGCAAGATGTTAAAGTAAGTTCTCTTTCCTCTCTTTTTACAGAACAAACAGTGTGAGTGTTACTAGAAGACTAACGTTGATGTTGCCCTTTCGATTGTCCCAGGAAAAAGCTAACAGTGGATCAAATCCATGACATTCATGGGCTACGTTTGATTGTTGACAACGAAGGAGATTGTTACAAGGCCTTAGGACTAGTACATAGTGTATGGTCTGAAGTTCCTGGAAAGCTGAAGGATTACATAACTGATCCCAAGTTCAACGGGTAAGTTCATATCTTGTCGTTTAAGTTGTGGTTGGTTGTGGCTTGTTAAAATGTAATCAATCCCACTTTGGTAAATTGGATTTTATTAGGTATCAATCTTTGCATACGGTAGTGATGGACAATGGAACAGTCCCACTTGAAGTCCAAATACGTACACAAGAGATGCATTTGCAAGCAGAATTCGGGTTTGCAGCTCACTGGAGGTACAAGGAAGGTGACTGCAAATACTCTTCGTTTGTGCTTCAGATGGTTGAATGGGCTAGGTGGGTCGTAACCTGGCATTGCGAAGCAATGAGCAAAGACAGATCTTCCATCAGTTCTTCTGATACCATCAAACCCCCTTGCAAGTTTCCATCTCACTCCGAGGATTGCCCGGCTTCTTACAAGCCTAACAGTAGCCAGGACGGACCAGTCTATGTCATCGTAATCGAAAATGACAAGGTTTGTTATAAACTTTTAGTAACCTTGTCTAGTACAAAAAGAGTTTTACACTTTGATTGTTATACTGAACAAATCAGAAACTGCAGATGTCTGTGCAAGAATTTCCAGCGAGTTCTACAGTCTCGGATCTACTTAGCCGGGCGGGGCCTGGGAGCTCGAGGTGGTCCATGTACGGGATACCAGCAAAGGAAGAACTAAGACCAAGGCTAAACCAAAGACCTGTAAGTGACCTCAAGTGGAAGCTGAAGATGGGTGATGTGGTTGAGCTGACTCCACCAATTCCTGATGAGTCTCTGACTGAATACAGAGAAGAGATTCAACGGATGTATGATCGTGGACTCGCGTTTTCCCGCCCTGGAACCATGGTCGGATGGGGAAGCTGATGAATGAGTCTTCAAATTGTTTTAACTAAGTCCGTATGTATTTGTATATATATATATATAGTAACGATTAATTTCTTGTACATAACAATAGTCCCGTTGGTTCAATTTAAGCTGTAAAAGAAAGCTAATAAGTATAAAAGCCCATCACAACTTTAGGCCCACTTAATCTGTCAGCCTATTAACGAAATCTTATAATCTCTTTCACCAGAACAGCTTCTCTACAGATCCCCTACTACGCCGTTCAATGACGACGTCGATGTTGGATCTTACTGAGGATTTGGTAGCGGAGATACTCACTAAGGTTCTTATGACATCTCTCAGATCAGTGCGATCTACATGTCCAAAATGGAACGCTCTCTCCAAAAATCGGATCTTTGGTAAAGCAGCAGCAACGAATCAGTTTCTAGGGTTTATGATGATGGATTCTAGGGTTTGCTCTCTGAGGTTTGATCTCCAAGGAATCCGAAACGACGACGGTGATTACTTGGTTGAGCCATCTATAAAGCAAGTAAGTGTACTTGACCAGATCGAGGTATCTAAAGCCTTTCATTGTGATGTTTTACTGTTATGCGTCCCCAAAGGACGCAACTCGAGCCTCTTGGTATGGAATCCATATTTAGGGCAAACCAGGTTGATCCAACCTAGTAACAACTTTGACAGGTTTGCTCTTGGGTATGACAACAACCGTAACCACAAAATCTTGAGGGTTTTTGATTTTTTATCGATCCAGCGAGCGTGTTTTTGGGTACGAAATCTATGATTTTAGCTCTCATTCGTGGAGGGTTCTTGATGATGTCACTCCCAACGGGGTCATACGATCTCATCAACGAGGCCAGTCTCTGAAAGGGAATGCTTACTTTTATGCTGAAGAGAAGGTAATATTGGAAGGAGGTGTAACAGAGACTCATGACTTTTTGCTCTGTTTTGATTTTACATCAGAGAGGTTTGGACCACGTCTGTCTCTGCCGTTTGTCGCTTCTGATGAAGACACTCTGGCTCTATCTTGTGTCAGAGATGAGCAGCTTGCTGTGTTACATCAACGCTGGGAGACATGTGAGGTACTGGAGATTTGGGTTACGAACAAGATTGGTCACGGTGAAGTGTTGTGGAGCAAGTTCTTGGAAGTGGATATGCATCTGCTCACTAGTTTTCCAGTTGACCCTTGTGCTGGGAGCTTTCTCATTAATGAGGAAGAGAGAGTCGTTGTGGTTTTCGATCTTGACGGACATGTTTTGACTGGGACCTGTAGCCACCAGACAGCGCATATTATTTGACAAGATGGATACTTCAAATATGTGAATATTGGAGATGTTCCGAATCAAGGATATACTGTGATCCCACTTGTGTGCTCCTCTTATGTTTCAAGTTTAGTCAAGATAGATTTTGAGTAGTTCCCATTTGTGCTCATTAATGCAATTTGTCTACTTGGATAATAATATTTATAACCATCTTATTAAATACTATTAAAAGAGAAGGACAAAATTGAAAATTGCACAAAATTTCCAAGAATACCACTCAATTTGGCATAAAGGAGGAGAGACATTATTGAAATCGTCGGGGGTAATTTTGTCCAGGAAAACCAATTAATAAAGCAAGATCCGCGCGTCTACAAAACCCATCCGAATAAGTAATCCGATCCTCATCATCTCCTTATATGCTAATCTGCATCAAAATTAAATAAGTTAGTGTGTATTTAAAACCCAAAACAATTGTTAGAAGCCCAAGCACATATCACATTCAATCTATTTTTAAAACGATTAAAACCCAAACAAATACAGAAATATACTTTCGTTTTTGTTAGTTACGATATTTGAATATATTCCATACGTTATTGAACATTCCTAAAATCAAAACTATAAATATACGGAATCACTAATTTTTTGCAATTATATCTATTTAATTTTATTAATATACAAAATATTCGCAGTCAGAAATTAATGTTAATCAATATATTCCAAAACTGTTTAACGTTTTCTAAGCAGCCCTAACATTCGTACTTCTCTATAAATAGAGTTCAACCATTTTTTGTCTAACTCATCAAACACACAACTCTCTAAAATTACCACAAACCTAGACATGGCTCATGGCTTAATCACAAGGTATATCCATGAGATAATCTTTATTCTTAATTCATATTTAAATCTTTTATGTTTGAGAGTCTGTGTATGTAATCACATATTATATCTTAATCTTCCTAACTACTATACCATTATAATCCACAAATGTTTTTTCTTTTCTCATAATTTTTTTTTTTGTAGACATTGCGGGACAAATCATAAAGAACTTACCTGATGACATTTTCTTAGATGAAGATTCATCTTTTTAAGTGAATTGACGCTTCTCCTTGGAAGCACCCTAATAATTTAATAAACAGTAACAAATAGATAATAGTTTGGAAAATCAATCAGCCAAAATGCTAAAAAGAAAGAAAAAAAGTATTTCTTTGCTTACATACGTGAGAATTCATGATCCATATAGAACTTGCTCGTATAAAATCATCAACTCTATTCTATCAAGATCACTCACAAGTCCGAAAAACATATATAACTCCAGAGTCCAGGCTCATATTCTCATTTCACACGTCAATGAAAGAAAATAAAAAGAAAATAGAGATCGAAGCTCACAAGTCACAAGTAGACAAAAGATAATAACTTAACTCTTTACTTTGCTTTCTTTCGACTGCCTCAAAATGGGTGTCGCGGGTCTAAAATAAATAAAACAAAATGATGGGTTTGCCATTTGTGTTCTTATTAATTAAAAAGATTACCAAAATAAATTTATATCTTGGTAACGAGATAATGTTTATACCGGATATATTCAGCTAGCGTAACGGAAAGAAGGATTTATTTGATGAGCGAAAGGAATAAAAACTAAGTTTGTGGAGCCAGAGAGAGTGCATTTGTGATGATGCTAGACAAAGTGAGCCGATATTAAGGAACTTCATCTTTCTCCTTTTTGCCTCCCACTCATATTTATGCATATCTAACAATAAGCCGAACTTCACGAGATTTTTTTTAGACCTTAAACCCGTTAGCCGTTCAACTTTCCACATATCATGGTGGCGCACCCGTTCCAGATTTACATTACGGAAGTGTATATGGACATTAAAGTCCATATCATACCAACACAAATGTCCTAAGTCCTCCCACTTGCAATAATTTGGTTCTTTATCTTTTTATTGATGTATTCAAAGGAACCCCTGCGTTGTGGCTCACAAATCACATGTCCGACTCATAAGTTGACTCATGCATGACTCTTGCCTATCTCCAAATTTTAGTTCTTCACTACTATCCAAACTCCTAGCACACGTAACAATAAAGACCTTCAAATCAAATATTGGTTCAAGAAAGAAAAAAAGCTAGCTAAAACCAAAAAGGAACAAGTGATGGACTATGTGTTTATATCTATTTTTTGACAATCATCTACTAAATACCATACCTTATCCTACCCTCCTTTGCCTAATACTTTGCCTTTCACATCATCCTTGTCTTTCTCCACCACTGGAGCCGGCGCTGCCATCTCCGTCTCGGCGGCCAAGGCTGTTTCTCTAAACTTTTTGTAGATATCACTCTTGTAAAATGTTTTGGTCCGGATCACCAAAACCGTCGACACCAATACACCGAACAAAGTTACATACAAAGTTACATACGAAGAAAAGTTACATACAAAAATCAATTAGTTCATGATGATGGATAATAGGTTTTGTTCCTTGAAATTCATTCTAGGGAAGTATTTGCAATGACAACGAAGGAGGAGACTTGGTTGATCCGTCTGTAGTAAACCAAATAAGTATACTTGACCGAATCGAGTACACTAATCTGGAGGTTGATCTTGAGAGACCGAGCAAAGCCAAAGAGTTGAGAATCATAACTGGAAGCGGGTCGACCAACAGAGAAAGGTATGTCTGCGGTAAGATCAGATACAACACTTATTCGAACATGGATCGAGGAGGTCCTTCTGATCTGCAGCTCAGAGCCTCCAACAAAGTGGGCCATTGCATACCGTGAGAGACACCAATATCAAGAATATGCAGATCCTTTTTAGCTATGGGATCTTGTGCTAGAATTTGCAGGATTGCTGAGTTTGCCATGTTATTAGGCAAAGCAAACCAAGGGCTTACCTCATAGAACTTAAGCAAAGTCTTCTGAAACATCTTCACTTCTGCTGAAGCAAACGTAACGTCAGGCCAAAAAGATGATGACACTGAGGATGATGAAAGATGATGTTGCAGAGCGCGAAGACCAATATCTGCAAGCCGACGATTTGCATCGCCAGAAGAAGAAGCAAGTTCAGAGAGAACACACAGGTAGTGTTGAACCCTTGATGAGTTCCTTGACGTAATTGCCAAGGCACAAGGGTTAAGTAATTGCTCTGCCCATCTCTCTTCCTTGTTACCATCTTTGCAGCTCTTCTCACTAGACTTGTTTGATTTTTTCTTGCTCCTTGTTGATCTTTTGACGTGTTGGGCCTCGATAAGCTTGTCACTGCTCCTTTTCCTGGATTGATCGTTTGGTTGCTGAAGTTCAGGCAGAGGATCCAAATTAATGAATGGAGCTTCTGTTACAACTTCCAGGTCTGTTGCTTCATAACCCACATATGCACTAAGATCTTGACTATAGCTTTGAATGAAACCATGTTGCGGGTCTTGAGTCTGATCCCATTCCCACGTTTGAGATCCATCAAACTCGTGGAGCAAATAAGAATCATCGAATCCTGGTAATGGGGATAATTAAGGACACAGAATCCTCGAGCCAGCTTAGGACATGATCTAGAGTCTGGTTCGGTGGCTCTGTTTCTTCTAACGACATTGAATAGATGATGAAAAAGGTATAGTTTGTGACTAGGTGATAGGTTAAGGAAAAAGATAAACAATAGTAACAGGAAGAGAAAACATATGGATGGAGAATTTCTAGATGAGATTTGAATATATACTGAAATGGCGTGTGATCTTTATATAGAGGAGTGTGTCGAGGACTATATTAACTGGTAACTACCTTTAGAAAATGGTTGTAAGACTTGTGAAAATATCATTTGAATATTACAATTTGATTGGCATTCCACAAGTCAATTAGTCTCTTCACTTATTGCGATTTGGGACCATTGTTGTAGTTGTAGGTTGTACTATACTGAATATGTTGCATATCAGAGATTATATAATGTTATATTTGGGTAGTACTATATCAAATTTGAGGGATTAAAGTAGCAATTCTGTACTATGATGTTGTCATTAAGTATTATAGAAAAACAAGGCCTAGATTGTGGGGACATAGTATGATGCACGCATAAAATCTTGTGTTATCTTCTATCCGTTGGTCAAACTCAGATCTTTTTTTTTCTATCAAACCACTACTGGTTTGTTTGTGTATGTTTCCGAAGACATAATACATACTAGATTATTGAAATGAATAGGTAAATTATCTTTCATCTGATTGTTGGTTAAAGACTTGAAAGTTTTTTTCACACCCAAATGTTTTTATAACTCTCTTTGAAAAAACTACTCCTGTTTGTGGATATACAAACTCAATATCGCAATCGATCTCCTTTTAATTATATGAATAAAAAAGTTATTATTACAGAAGAAAACTACAGTTATAAGACATTCAAGTAACAACAACATTACATTGTAACTCCATAAGAACCCTTGGAAAAACTAGAATGGTCTTTTATGGAGTTATTCTCTGCTTTATTGATTTGGTAAGGAAGAATTACATGGACAATAATACTTATTTAGAAGGTGGTGGTGCCTTGGAAGCATCTTGCTTAGATCCTCCACTCACAGCAGCGGTAGCAGCCACGGTCATAGCTGTAGCAGCTGCACCAAGCTTTACACCTCCAGCTGCTTTCATTGCAGCCGCAACTTTGGCAAATATGGCCACTCCACCAACTAGGATACCTCTCAAAGCGACTGTGGGTTTCACCGACATCTTTTGTTTAGTCCTGCATATTTTCATATCAAACATTGGTCATAAAGATGTTACAAGACATAGGAAAGAAACTTCCTCTGCTGCTCCCAAATAAAATTTTGCAACCCGACAACCAATTATCACTATAAGCTAAATCATACGAATCAAGAAAGCTCTGCACTAGAGAAAGAAGTAACATCGTATTTACTTCCCAATACATGTCATTGAGAGCTTGGATAGTTTCATACGGTTTTTTAAGAAAGACACCAGAAAAAAACATAACTTTACAAAACCAAATAACTCTCAAAGTTGTGTTGAAGATTTCAGATTACCCCCTACCCAATTGCAACACCAGAGAGATTTGCAGTTTGACTATCCAAACCAATCGAAGATCAAAAGTAATCCATTAATTCGTTACTTAACTCGACCTATAGATCTAGAACATAAAAGCAGAATACAATCCAAGATCCAAGAAGAACGAACGATTGTTACCTGAGCAAAAGCCTTTTTTTTTTTTTTTATATATAAGAGACGATAAAAAAAAGAGTATTTTTTCTTGGCGATTCAAATAAACCGATTTCGTTCTAAAATAAAGATTGAAACTTTCGATTCAGGTTTTGTCGGAAAAAAGAGAAAGGAAAAACTCACCGTCAATGGCCTTCTCCTTTGTATTGGTATCGGCGACAACTTCTCTCTTCCTCTCACAATAGAGAGAGAGAGAGATCACTAACGGCGTCGTTTCACAACCTCGTGTTATTAACACTTTCTCGTTACGGCGTCGTTTTTAAATAAATATATATTAACTTACGACGTCGTATCATGGACTAATGTTCTATAAACGCTTCTTTTGGTGACGGCGACGCGCGTCGTATTCAACACTCAAGTTTATATTACCGTCGCCGGCAGAGAGGCGCCGGGCCAGAACCAGTCGTTACCTTCTCATTTCCATCTCTGTACAGTAAGGAAACAGTATTGTTCAACTCATTTCGATTATTGTATATGGTCTTCGTTAATGGCTGGAAGTTATGATTCATCGGTTCGTTCAAATAATCCCATTGTTGTCCTAATTTGGGTTCCAGTAAGGATTGATTTTGGTTACGTTCTTTGGGATTTTCAGGTGAGTCAATTAAACAAAAAATGCGTTTCGAGCATTGTTAGAAGATGTTTGAATTCGATTTCTGGATCCATTGGCTCTAAAACTATGGTAACACAAGTTTGTTAGTTTCTGTTTTTGTGTGTTTCGACTTTGAAATAACACTAACTAGTGTGTTTGTGATGTGTGTTCTGGCTTTATTGCTAATGGAGAGAGTCTATGGATCTTGTGTGTTTTTAGACTGTTGATGGACAGAAACAAAAGCTGGAAGAATCCGACAAATCTTGTTTGAACAAAGAAGGTGAAATCTTGTTCCTAAGTTTATTTCTTTAATTTTATCATGGAATTTATGGCCTTAGATAGGGAACCACATGGAACATCAACCTTAGTCATTGTTACATTTTTATTTTTTTAAGTTACACAAATAGCGTCACGTTTTGAGTTTATATACTCGTAGTATCGTAAGCTTTTGAGACATTTAGAAATATTACCAAAACGGTGTTGCATTTGTTACCACTATGACCAACTCATATCGTTCTTTGTTTTTTTATTTCTTTCTGGTTTCACACTGTTCTACGATATGAAGATTTTCTCACATAGATCATAAGTCAAAGAAGCCAGATGTAGAGAAGAATTAACAATGGTAGTAGTTTGTCTTTAGTTTCCATGTCTCACACCGTTTCCAGAGTAGGTTGTAAGAAATTAATTGAATCATTGTTTGTTTTGGAGGCTAGGCTGTAAATGGAATCTTAAACCTAAACAGAAACTTCTTGTTATTGCTTTTGAATTTCATGAAACTTCTTGATGATGTCCATGAGCTGAAAAAATTTGGTTGCAGATGAAGAAGAAACTAAAAAGCAGGTTTAGAAACTGGTAACGCTAGCTCATATATAACCATTTTATCTTTTCTTTCTCTTCTATTACATTACATCCATACAGAATGACTTTTATAAAGCTATACATAGCCAATTTTTAGTAAATTCCAGTCGTCCATTCTATTTTTTCACCTTTAGGAAAGACACGACCATATTCACTTCTATCACTTTTCTAAATATAGACACTAAGGCCCCATGACTTGAATTGGTCAAAATCTCTTTCTCTCTCTCTCTCTCTCTTGTCTCATTTTCTCTGTCTTATATCATCTTGTCTCTCCTCCCTCATTTCTCTCCATTCCCCTGCATTTCCTTCCCACCAGGAGAAAACTAAGGAACCTAACTCGCCAAACCTGTCAAACAATTAATATGCCCTCAGGCAAACCTTCTTCTGCCTTCCCTTTACATCCTCCCAAACCAACAACAACACCATTAAAACCTTCCAGCAGCAACACCAACAGCAGCACAAACCAAGCATGCGCCGCCTGCAAATACCAACGCAGGAAATGCGCTCCCGATTGTCTTCTCGCTCCTTATTTCCCTCAAGACCGTCACCGTCAATTCCTCAATGCGCATAAGCTCTTTGGAGTCAGCAACATCACCAAGATCATCAAATCCCTTACCCCTCCTGAGAAAGACGCAGCTATGCATACAATCATGTTTCAGTCTGATGCTCGTGCCAATGACCCTGTTGATGGATGCTATGGTATCATAAGAAAGCTTCAATACCAGATCGAATACACCAGGAACGAATTGGAGATTGTTCTTCAGCAACTGGCTATGTTCCGTGACCGTGCTCATCATCATCAACATCATCATCATCAAGAAACGCAAATCCAGATTCAAGAACCAGAGGATCTCTCGAGTTTTTCGAGTTCTTGTGATCTAAACAACAACAGTTCGATTCCTTACAATTACCCTCTGAACCACCACGTTGTTCAAGAACCAAATCAACAACAACAATATTGCTCTTCAGGTAATAACTTCAGTGGGTTACAAGAAGACATGTGGTGTCTAGAACTTCAAGATTCATCGACGACAGTGAATATGAAGGCAGGCTTCATCGATGAATGTGAGGACATAAAGCCCGTGGAAGAGGTTTCTAGCGAAAGACACGAGTTCGAGCCTCATGAAGCTTTCGTTGAACAACGGAAACTTGACTTGCCTCCTTCCTCACAGTTCATCATCTCTTTATAGCTTTTTATTTTTTATTTTTCCTCTTCATTTACATCTTTTTGTATGATCAGCTTACTTTGTCTTGCTTGAGACGTACGTATGGCTCAACAGCTTCACCTCATTGATCGATTTTGAATAGATTTTTTCATGAATCTTTTGTTTGTATCTCCATTTCTTAAATTCTCTCCTAGGCTTTTTAGTCTGAATAGGCATGGATGGAATCTTCAGGAATTTGATTGAATAAAATATTTCCATTCTTAAGAAAATAAAAATAGCTCGAACGGATGTGAAATAATAAAGAAAAGGCCCATAAAGGGAGACAGGCAGGCCCATTTAATAATAAACACGATTGCACTTTATCCCACATCGCTTAGCTGAAGAGAGAAAGCTGTGTTTAAATAAGGTTAGAGTCGAGTATATGATTGTCCCTTCGGGGACATCCGATAAAATTGGAACGATACAGAGAAGATTAGCATGGCCCCTGCGCAAGGATGACACGCACAAATCGAGAAATGGTCCAAATTTTTTTTTTCCTCTAATTCTCCCGGATCCATCTCTTCTTTTTCTTCCTCTGTTCTTCTGTGTTTTTTTATTCTCGCTTTCTGTAACTTGAATCGAATTTTGGACGCATTTGAACAACAAAAAGTTGCTGAAACCCATGGTCGGAACTCGGAATTGTAATAAACCAAATAATTTTGATTAGATCTAAAACATTGCGTTATCCTCTTCCCGAGAAGTAGGGATGGTTCTTAATAATGCCGCAGGCGTTTGTCATTGTGACTCTTCTTTAAGCTGGCTGCCAATTTGTTTACTTAATAATTTTGATTTCGAATTAAGTCTGTGAGATTTGTAAAAACTTTATTTAAGCTCAGAATGTAACACACGACGACAAAGATATTTTTTTCGAATTCCACAACATTCATTATAATTCTGCAACAATATAGAGAATCAGACCCACAAATTTAAACTGAAAAAAAGTTTCTAACTTAGTAGAAAACAAAAATCATCAAGAACAAAGATTTGAATGGTTTTTTTTTTTGTGTGTAGAGGTCAATCATCACATGCCCATGCTGGCCATATCAGGGACATGTTTTGGAGTGTTTTCGTCTGCCTTCACAAGCACTGATGCTTCTGTTGTTGTCAAAAGCAAAGAAACGCTGCGTTTCCAACACACATGATCATGAGTTAGTTTTTATTAGTTCCACATACACAACCAACGGTTTGAGTTTTTTAGAACACTTCTTACCTAGCAGCATCGGTTAAGGCAGTTTTGATAACCTTCACCGGGTCTATGATTCCAGCTTTCACCATATCCACATATGTACCTATCGCAACACCCAACAAAATCGGCAGACAAAATTCAGAGATTGATGAGATTCACGTCTTCAGATGTACTCAAATACACTATCTATCTAACCTTTGGCAGCATCGAAACCGAAATTGAAATCGTCTTGCTCTAATAACTTGCCAACCACTAAAGAACCATCGTAACCAGCATTTTCAGCTATTGTCACTACAGGAGCCTACACAAAATTCACAACTTCTTGTCACGGTTTACAGTTTCAGACATTGAAGAATAGAACTCTCATGATGAAGAGGTTAGAGATTAAAACCTTGAGAGCATTCTGAACAATCTGAACACCTCTTCTTTGATCTTCGTTTTGAGTTTGAAGGTTCTCTAAAGCCTTTGTAGCATATAATAGAGCCACACCACCACCTATTCCAAATTTACCAACTTAGAAAGCAACATGATGATATAATTAGAGGAAACAGAGAGAGCAAACGATATAATATATATTTATTTACCCGGTATGATGCCTTCTTCGACGGCTGCTCTTGTAGCGTTTAAAGCATCAGTGACTCTGTCTTTTCTCTCTCCAACTTCAGTTTCACTTGCCCCTCCAACCTATATAGGAAGCAGACACATATCAGCTACTTTTGGTATGCAAGAGTTTAGAAAGACTCGATTGATGGTTGATTGACTAACCTTGAAGACTGCAACACCACCTGATAGTTTTGAGAGTCTTTCTTGCGTTTTCTCTTTATCAAAAGTGGAAGTGCTCTTTTCATTGGCTGATCTTAACTGTAGAACGTGAAAGTAACAAAGGGTTGCTTCAACTGTATATACTTTATAGTGTATTCTAGCGACCAAGAACAATGATAGAGATATCGTTGGAAAATCATCATATACCTCTTCACATCTTTCTTCGATTAGCTTTTTATCACCACCACCATGTAGGATAATAGTGTCATCACGGGTAATGGTAACCTTATTCAAAGAATTTTTGTTAGATTTGAATCTCACAAATGCAGAAATAGAAACCAGATAAGATTTCTCCTCTTACTTTCTTCGCAGTTCCAAGCAATTCAGGGCGAATTTTGTCTAGAGATAGCCCGCGCTCCTCAGAGATAACCTGTGCATAAACTAGTGAGTTAGAAAATGAAAACGTGACACAGATATAACTACATGTTGTTTCTTAGAAATTACCTCCGCACCAGTAAGAACCGCAAGATCATCCAAGCTTGCTTTCCTGTTGTCACCGAACCCCGGGGCCTTGATAGCGCATACCTTAAGCCCAGCATGATGCTTATTGAGAATAAGCATAGCTAATGCATCACTCTCAACATCTTCTGCTACAATAAGAAGTGGTCTGCTACTCTGTACAACCATAAACAATATAAAAAGAGAAGTGAGTGGTTTTTTCTTGTAGCAAACTTATATAAACCGAACTTCAGAACATAGTATTATAGTTAATCAAGGGAAGGCTTTACTTGCACAGCTGCTTCTAGAACTTTCAACAAAGAGTTCATGTCTGAAACCTTCTTCTCATGAATGAGGATGATGGGATTTTCAAGCTCCTAAAGAACAACCATAGTTAGTTTAATACCCTTTCTTTTCTTCTCACACCCTACCAAAAATGATAGATTTCACTCACGCATTTCTGGGTCTTCTCGTCCGTAATAAAATAAGGAGAAATGTAACCTCTGGCTAGCTTCATTCCTTCCACTACTTCTAGCTCGTTATCTAAAGTGTTACCGTCCTGAGTGTTCGAAGAATAATACGGTGATCAGGCAATCATCAAGTGATCTATTACAAGGCATGAGAAGAAAAAGTAAGCTTACAGCAACGGTGATAACCCCTTCCTTTCCAACTTTCTCCATGGCTCTTGCAATTAGTTCCCCTATCTCACGCTCCCCGTTTGCAGATATAGTAGCAACCTATCAAAGGAATATATGCAATGACAGTAAACAAGTCAACGCTTGGTATAGCATTCAAAAATCCTGACATAGTGAATAAGTTTCTAAATTCACCTGTGTAATCTCTTCCGGGGTGCTAATCATAACAGCTCTGCTTTTCAAATCAGAGACAACTGCAGCAACTGCCATATTTATGCCAACACGCAAATCCATCACATTTACACCAGCAGCCACTGACTTGCAACCTTCCATGAGTATCGCCTGAGTCAAAACAGTAGCACAAGTGGTACCTATATATAACCAAAGAAAGCAAACAGAAATCAAGATGATGATATAATCTCTGCAATGTGTTTTCATTAACTACTCATCCAAGATTGTTAATACAAAGAAGGAACATTACCATCTCCAGCAACCTTGTTAGTGGCATTTGCAACCTGTTTCACGAGCTCTGCACCAATATTCTTAGCTTTTGCTTGGAATGATATGCTTTTTGCCACTGTGACACCATCCTTTGTGATCTTTGGTCCACCGTAACTGTTCTCAATTATCACATTTCTTCCCTGACACCCCAGAATTAAAAGAAAGAGATATTGAATTTGACCGACTGTTTCTAGAACAATCCACTCTTCATTGATCTAAACCTTGTGAGAACAAAAAAATATATACCTTTGGCCCCATAGTGACTTTCACAGCTTCTGCAACCTCGGATACACCCTGCAACATAGCTGCCCTAGCACCGATCCCAAAACTGATATCCTTGGCTGCATAGTTTCTGCTACTTATAATCCGCCCAGAAACCTTAATGGCAAGAGATAAAACCAAAAAGAAGATAAAAAATCGTAATCAAACAGTTAGAGATAGAGGTTAGGCCAATTCAAGCTAAATTCCAGATTAAACCAGAGCAATTCTGCCAATTAAGTAGCTCAAGTTGTAAACTTTGATGTCAACCCTAATTTTTTTACATTGCATCACTGATGCAACTTCTCTGGACCTGTAATTTGATCTTTGATTTGACACATTTTTAGCCGGTAACCAACAAACAATAATGTCCATAAACGAAATGCAATCAAACTTGCAAAAAAAAAAAAAGTAACCCAGAGAGTTCAAAGAAACTCACCAGTTTTCTGGAAGTAGACGAACTGCAGAACAATCAAACCCAGAAAGAAGAAGAAAGCTATTGCCCATCAGTACAAATTGATCGAGTAAATTATAAGTTTTGAATATAAGCTCATTGAATGAAAGAACGAAACCATACCCAATTGAAGAAGATAACTTTGATAGCACTCGATACATTTCCGCTTGCAAACAAGGAGAGAGGGCTTCAAGGGTTTTAGGGTTTTTCTGGGGTTTTTGACTATGATGGCGAATGATCAAGGAATTTATTTTATTTTCGTCCAAAGAGTGAAACTTTTTTCTTTTAAGAAAAGCAAAAAGTCTGGAACTTTCTGTGTGCTTTTGGGTCAAGCTCTGTTTCTGCAACTCCATAATTAGGTTTGCAAGTTCATCCATTACCTTAGGCCCATTTGATAATTTTTTCCAACGGCCCAAAATTCTATAGTGAGAAAACTGATTACACTGTGAATTTGGCGTAATAAATAAACTTGGCACTTGCAATGAGAGAAGAACCTGTAATTTATCAATCAACAAACCAAACTGAATTCACATCATCAAAAACCGGTTTTTCTTCAAGTAACATTCTTTTATCAGATACAATAATAAACCACATCACTACAGAACTTGCAAACAAATCAACAATATTTTTTTGTCTGCATCAGAATCTTCTTAGTCTAGGAACATACAAGATCACTTTGACATCTGCAAGAGGAACGAATGCCATCGGAGGACATAAAAACATATGGCTCTCGGTGAATCTCTCTGATCAACACCAAAAATGAGAGCTACCTTTTTTTGAAAAGGGTAACGAATTTTAAGTTTCTATTTTCGTGGGCTCGCACTACAGCATAAGCTTGTATAGTTTCTTCCTTCTATGCACTCGTATCAATTGGTACGGTTTTCGCTGGAGATGAACCAGAGCTGCTGCTGCTACTGCTTTCTCCATTGGTTGTTACCTCGGATTGAGCTGAGGAGTTCATTGATTGGTTGCTATTTGTGGGTGGTGCTTGTCCTTCTTCTGCTAGCTTTTTAAGGAGGTTCATGACCGTTGGAAGGAATTTGGTTGACAAGGACAGAAGTCCAGGTAGCTGTTGTCGCTCACAGATAAAACATTGGCATTTCAGAGAGATTATATAACTGTGGTCAAATGAAGAGCAGGGGAAAAAGTGGAAACAAGGATGTTGGAAGTCGTGCTCATACCGCGCCATTTTGGAATTCTCCTGAAATATTTAATTGCACCCACAATGCTTTGGAAATAAGGTATCCAACAAAAAGAACTAAGAGCCATAGAGGATTTCTGCAACGACAGATGCAGGCAAGAAAAGCCAAAGTTAGTAGGGAAATCTTGATTGATTATATGAAAAAGCTGAGTCAGTTTAAAGAATGGGCAAGAGTACCTTAAGAGAGTCATAAATTCATTGAATCCAAGAACAACCAGGGCTAGAATTGCCCATGGAGGTGGCAGCCAGTTGTTATTACGTCGGTTAGCTTCCTGAAATTTAATGCGACTTTATTCAGATTGAAACATCAATAATTTTAAATGGCTGATAGCTTATGAATCACCAAGATGAGAAAGGAGATAAGAAGCTAGAAACAAAATGGCCAGATACTATATTTTAAAACAATTTACAGCACTGGCCAGATACTATATTGCAAAAAATACCTGTGCAGAAATGGCCTGTGTAACAGTATATTCTGTCTCGTTCTTGAATTGCCTCCACAGAGTTTTACACTGCACAGGCGTGATCAACGTCTTTTCTGCTGCAACCTGATAATAACAAGGTAACAATAAGGTGTGAGCAATAAATATGAGAAATTTTCTGTTTTCATAATATAAAGTGAGTAAGGTTTTAGTCACCTGCTCCCAAGTACTTGAGGCGAGTGAATCAATTGTGCTGATGCTCTTGCTAGTAGCATTGTTGCCCGTAGAATTAAACAGAGCGAGCGTCAATGTCTTCTCAATATTGTCAAGTTCATCATCCAAGCGTATAACAGCCATAACAGACAGCAGCTTTAAGGACTATAAAAAAAAGAGAACAAGGGTAATATCAAAATTTTGAGAAATTTGAGATTGATTCAAAGAATAGGTACTGAGAGATTGCTATATCAAGTAGGTTTCATACTGCAGAACGAGCCATTTTTGTGATTGCTCTGATGTCCTCCTTTCCAGTCCAGACGCGTGGCATTGAATCAGAATCATGGCTGAAGATTGTAGCAAATCTGAATAGAAGTTTATTTAATCAGAATTCAGAAAGTTGAGTAAAAAGATGGAAGTTATCCGACAAGGAAATGATAAAAGAGTAAAATGGTGACACCTATCCTTCATGCGCATCAACGCTCTTCCAGCCTCTTCCTTAGCCTTGGTTTCAACAATACCTTGAGCATACTTTTCAAGGTCAGAGAGCATTTTATTTCGTGTTTCATCGTCCATTTCAAAACCAGATAATGCGTTGGATAGACCATAGACAGCCAATTCTCCTTCCCGTCTAAGTAGTTTTCTTATTGCTGGCCATGTTTCATCATTAGCCCCATCCAGAAGTGCTTCCACCGGTCCGGATAATGCTACATTTAGTTTTGACTGCAATGATGATTATCTATTAGGAAGGTCCAGATAGGAGTTTACACTTGCTTGATACTAGATTATGCAGACCAATTCTATTTACCTCATACAGAGTAGTCAGTTCAGACATCTTTGTAGTACGAACAGAAGAGATATGGGCTTCAATATCACGCTCAAGCTTTTCCCTAGTTTTAGTTGTATCCCATTTTGCTTGTTCAATAACAGCCTCTGCAACAAAACATTTCCTTTGTGATTCCCATTGAGGTCGAATATCTTTTTAGTTCTTCTTTCATATTATAATCTTCAGGTTCTAACATGCTATCCTATATCACAATACTTTCAGAAGTAACGTCAACAATAAGCTATACCTTCACATCCTTTATCAAACTTAGATATGCATGACAGAGCGCAGGATTTCGCAGAGGATGAAAACCCTTCTCCAGCATCCAAGGCCTTCTCAAAAGCGTGCTTGAAGTTTTCAAGTGCTCCAGATCTTAAATGTCCAAGCACGTCTTGGAAAGTTGGTTGAACAAGCTGGACAGGACAATAAGAAAATGAGAGCCTAATACCAGGTATCTGGTTTTTTACAACAATGGAAGTCTCTGAACGTTTTCAGGCGGCGTATAATTGCAACAAAACACAAGTATAACAGTCGAAGGTTAAGAGTATATGCATTACTTGCAATAACTTTTCTTGCAGCTGTTGTCTCTTGGATGATCTTACACCTTCTTCAAAGTATGTCGCTTCTGTGTCATACCTATGAAAAAAATCAGTAAACACGTGAAAAGGAAACTCCCACCCTACTAGAATCAAAATATATGTATAAAAACCTATAGTTCAATAACGGCAACACACAGGAAAATCTGTACAGAACAATTTTCAGCATGATATTCTTACTCTGATAAGCTAGACTGGAGAACTGAGCTAAGCTTTTTTCCAAAACCGGAAACAGGACCAGACTGTACAGCCTCTTCCAACTCACGCCAATTCTATCAAAAGTTTAGATATGAATATTAACGAAAGAGCCATTGAAAAAAGAATAAACGTGAAGCAGTATAAAGGAAATTCACCTCATTCGCGATAAAACCAGAGAATTTTTCATTGGCAATTTCCTCACATCGCACAGTTGCTACCATGACCTGCGTATAGGCAGCACATAATTAACAAGACCACAAGGAAAAATGATGTACAACTGATGGGAGAGAGCCTGGGCAAGCAAACTTACCTTGTGTGCTGGAAGATCCAAGTCTTTGTTGTCTTTGATGACTTGCCACATCTGTTCTGCACTGAAAGCAAATGCATTGGCAGGGACAACTCCTCGTCGATCACCAGCAAGCCCACCAGGTGCGACAGATTGGAAAAACCGTTGTCTCAAATTATAGACCTTTCAAAAGTTAAAGAAAAAGATTACTATCACCTACGAACCATCTGTTGAGCAATAAGGTGACCCTGGACTTTTCCAAAATGTAAAAGTAATTGTGAACAAACCTGCTCCTTGAATTGCTCTTCCTTTTCTTCATAACTAGAGAGGGCAACTACTTCAACCTGTCAAACAAGAAACAACTCCATTTCTTGATCCTAGCGAAAAGAAGAAGGATACTAAGTTGTTATCCTGTGTCAAAGAGACGTACGTTGAAGAAATCACTAAGAGGAGTTTCTTTGTGTGCCTGAGGCTTGGGGACAGAATCCCATATCTGTATTTAAGAACATAATATTAGGAATTGCAGTATTAGTCAAGGCTCAAAGCACATAAAAGCTAAGACTGTGTCTTCTTGTACCTTTTGAATGTCTTCCCTCAGGACTGGTTCCAAATTTTCGAGGGGCGTCTGCAATTATTCAGGGTTAAAAACATCCAAAACTTATATAGCCGGAAAATAGAATGACGAAGAAAATAAAACACAATGCATACCCGTGTTTTATCTCTTATGACAAACATCAAAGTCGTCTTCCGCGGACTAAACAACCGCATCATAACCTGTTCGCATGTAGAAAAGAAATGATGTCGAGACTTCGTATCAGAATAACTCATCCTGATAAGAAGATACATGCACATACCTGGAACACAGTCTTTAAAAGAGGTTTATTTGCTGCTTGTTCCCGACCAATATCATGACACCACCTGCATTACAAATCCGAGAAACAGTAGGATATAAGATAAAGATGGAAAATGATGTCCAGTTATCTATTAATACCAAAGAAAAGAAAGTACAGAAACCACTTACATGTTTATAAGAACAATGTCTGACACAGCAAGTGCAAAAAGAGCACTCTGTTTCTCGAAAGCAGTATCATCCTAACATCCATAGACAAAAAAACTTGGTAAGTAACCATTCTGCACTGACACATTCTTTTTAGACAGTTACAATAAATGCAAAGCCTAAAAGTAAGACATACTAAACTGGCGTGTGATGCAAAATATCAAAAGAAGCAAATATAAAAAGGATAGAGGTTACACACCTCACCACGCTCTCTCCCATCGGTACCCTCTAAATCCATCACAACGGTACAAGGCTCAATACCAGCGCATCTAGCAATCCAAATTCCCTTAGTCGTCTGAGACCTGAAAAAATGGAATTTCAGCTGTTAAAAATATTGAATTAGAAGCTATATTCTTCGAAACAAAGAATACGAAGAATAGAGCATGCCTTCCTCGAAATGCATCCATTTCCCTAAAGTTTGTTCCAAACAAATGATTCAAGAGCGTACTCTTCCCTGCAGATTCAACCAAGATTGCATAGAATCAGTCCATACACAAACAAATAGATCCCAAAAAAAAAAAAAAAAATCAATTTTAACATTCAAGGTTATGATACATACCACTACTTTGTGGACCCATAATGGAGACAACCGCATAAGAAAGACCACATTCTTCCAACTTAACCTCCTTGATGAAATGATCAACACCAGAAACATTAAAGACACCATCCCCATCGATAAGCTGGGTAGAGCAAGCGGCATCTGCAATTTCAAAGCAATCAAGAAAGAAATAAAATAAAATTAGCACACTCTGCACAAGTAAAGCAATCCCAACAAAGTAGTGTCTCTAACAAAGCAAGATCTTCCCCCATGTTAACAACTGGATCTGAGATTCAGTCATTGCTATTCAAAATATAGGCTTTAAATCATCCTAACTCCTCGCATGAGTGTCACCATTAAACCCAGAATCACAATTTTGGATTTTTTTTTTTTATAATCGCATTTTCGCAGTAGTCAAATAACTGTTAATCCACTAAAAAACCTAGCCATGATTCAGAGATATTTCCATTAAACTCCTCACCCAAATTTCCCCAGAAATCGAACCTTTTGTACACTAATCTGCTACTCAATAGAACACAGATGAAGAACCAAATCACTTAAATCGAAATTTACAGCAGATGATAGATCACAGCCCGAATCACACAAACAAGTTACAAAGAAACTGAAATCGAAAACGAGTAACGCTTGGTCAAAACAAAAAAAAAAAACTGATCAGATCATAGAGATTTTTTTTTTTATTTTTTTAAAACGGATCCACGAGATCAGGAGGAAGATTATTAATTGAGCAGATAAGGGATTGTATAAATAAAAACTTACCCATTATCGCTCAACGAAGCTCAGATTAAACTGATGAAGAGAATGGTGAGGAATACAAAAACAAAGAGAGAGGGAGAGAGAGACAGAGAGAGAGATCTGTCGAGCTAGCTTTGGGGATGCACACCGGTGCTTCTTTAAGACGACTGCTTCTCCAAAGGTCATAGGAGCTTCTTCTTTCTTATTTTACAAAAAAAAAAAAAAAAAAAAAAAAATACTATATGCCAAAAAGTTAATATTTTTTTGTTATTTTTCCCAACGAATAATTTACTTTTTGATTTATATTTCTAATACTCTTTTTAACCCAACAACATAAAATTAAAATATGACTTTTGGTTTTGGGATTAATTATAAACCTTGTTTCGGTTAATTAACAACTTTAAACAATAAGACATTTCACCTAAAATACATACTCTTTTTAGTCTTTTTAGTTTTACTAATATAAAATTTAACCAAATACAGTATATGAATTTCTATATTGAAATTAAAGAAGAAAAAAAACTATTATTTAAACCAAAAGAAAATTATGATATACTCATTGCATCGGTAGATGGTAAAGAAAGATTTTGGGGTCAACGTGTGAATCTGTATTGGCTGGCTGCTGGACAATAAGATATTGGGCCCCACGTGAAAGCCCAGTTTCTATTAGTTGGGATCCACCTCGCCGCCTCTTTTACCTTTTCCAAAGTTTTGGACGGTGGTGCTCCCCTCCGGTTTACTAAATTCTTCCACCGCCCGATTCATCTTTTCGTTGACCAACAAATCTAAAAAGTGAATGAGATTTATTTTGGTGATACTTTAGAAGAAATGTCTCTGTATATAGTTGTAATATAATTTACAGCGAAATTTACGTATATGAGCTTGAGTTAATTTAACATGAATGTATGTGTGTACACATGTGTATGTTCTTTCTTATTTCTTTTTTTCCTTTAATTTGTGAAAATAAACAAAAAGATTTTTTAAATCAAAAACATGGTCAAATTAAAATGTGACACATTTGTAAAATAAATAGGAATACAACAATTTCACACGAGGCCCAAAACAATTTAATCAAGGCTCTATAGAGACCCAGATTAGAAAAAGAAAGGAGCAAATCGTCTTTGTATATGTAGAGAGACCGGACCGTTGTGTTGCAGACAGGACAAAAAAAAGAAAGCCGTTTAGTTTCGTTATGTGATGGGAGAACATGTTGTTACAGTTCCGAGCAAAGACTTCTTTCAGCAGCAGTGCTCAAGCTTCTCTACTTGTTATATTCACCAAACGAGTTGGATTGGTTTACAGGGCTTTGTCTTCGTTATGCCAACCAAAGAACACGGCTTTAGATTCAAAAGCTTACACCAAACTTTTTCAGACAGCCGCGAAATCAGGCTCCGTCGAACTGGGAAAGCTCGCCCATGGCCACATGATCAAGTCTTCCTTGAACCCGTGTCTATACCTGCTCAACAATCTTCTCAATATGTATTGTAAATGCCGGGAGTTGGGTTTCGCGCGCCAGTTGTTCGACAGAATGCCTGAACGAAACATTATTTCTTTTAATTCTTTGATTTCTGGGTACACTCAGATCGGATTTTATGAACAAGCTATGGAACTGTTTCTTGAAGCGAGGGATGTTAATTTGAAGCTAGATAAGTTCACGTATGCCGGTGCATTGGGATTTTGTGGAGAAAGGTGTGATCTTGCTTTAGGCAAATTGTTGCATGGGTTGGTTGTTGTAAATGGTCTGTCTCAGCAAGTTTTTTTGATCAATGTGTTGATTGATATGTATAGTAAGTGTGGGAATCTTGACCAAGCAATGTCCTTGTTCGATAGATGCAATGAAAGGGATCAGGTTTCATGGAACTCTTTGATTTCCGGTTATGTCCGGGTTGGTGCAGCGGAAGAACCGCTTAATCTGTTGGCAAAAATGCATAGAGACGGCCTAAATCTGACTACTTATGCTCTGGGGAGTGTTCTAAAAGCATGTTGCGTATATCTGAACGAAGGATTGATGGGAAAAGGTATGGCGATTCACTGTTACACAGTGAAACTAGGAATGGAATTTGATATAGTTGTCCGTACTGCATTGCTTCACATGTATGCCAAAAATGGAAGTTTGAAGGAGTCGATAAAGCTTTTCAGTTTGATGCCTGCAAAGAATGTAATTACGTATAACGCAATGATTTCAGGGTTTCTCCAAATGGATGAAATAACTGAGGAAGCTTCTAGTGAAGCGTTTAAGCTCTTCATGGATATGCAAAGATTGGGATTTGAACCCTCGCCATCCACTTTTTCAGCTGTGCTCAAAGCTTGTAGTGCCGCGAAGACCTTGGAATATGGAAAGCAGATTCACGCCCTCATATGTAAGAATAATTTTCAGTCTGATGAGTTTATTGGGAGCGCTCTAATCGAGCTGTATGCGTTAACGGGTTCAACTGAAGACGGAATGCGATGCTTTGCTGCGACATCAAAGCAAGATATTGCCTCGTGGACATCGATGATTGATTGCCATGTCCAAAACGAGCAGCTTGAAAGCGCTTTTGATCTGTTCCGACAACTTTTTCTAACCCGAATAAGACCGGAAGAATATACAGTTTCCCTTATGATGAGTGCTTGTGCTGATTTTGCTGCGTTAAGCTCAGGTGAGCAGATTCAGGGTTATGCTATAAAGAGTGGAATCGATGCTTTCACAAGCGTTAAGACTTCAAGCATCTCCATGTACGCAAAATCAGGTAACATGCCGCTTGCTAGTAAAATATTTATCGAAGTTCAAAACCCAGACGTTGCAGCATACTCAGCTATGATCTCAAGCCTTGCGCAACACGGTTATGCTCACAATGCCTTAGACATCTTTGAATCAATGAAAACCCACGGGATTAAACCGAACCAGCAAGGCTTTCTCGGTGTTCTAATAGCTTGTTGCCACGGAGGATTGGTCACACAGGGACTAGACTATTTCCAAAGCATGAAGAACGATTACGGGATTAACCCAAACGAGAAACATTTCACTTGCCTAGTCGATCTTTTAGGTCGCAAGGGAAGATTATCAGATGCTGAGAATCTTATTTTGAGCTCTGGGTTTGAAGACCATCCAGTGATGTGGAGAGCTTTACTGAGTTCTTGCAGGGTTTACAAGGACAGCATAGTTGGGAGCCGCGTTGCAGAGAGATTACTGAGACTCGAACCCGAGGCCTCTGGCTCTTACGTATTGCTACACAACATTTACAATGAATCTGGAGTCAATTCATCAGCTGAGGACGTTAGAGAGCGGATGAGAGATCTAGGGGTAAAGAAAGAACCAGCCTTGAGCTGGATCGTAATCAGTAACCAAACTCATTCCTTTGCAGTCGCTGATTGGTCTCACCCGTCGAGCGAGATGATCTACACAACGTTAGAGGCCATGATGAACACTGTTGATTTTGTAGACTACAACACTCTTCTTTGTTCATTGTAGACTTTGTAGTTCTTCTGTTTACATGAAATTTTTAAATGACGAAATTACCCCTAGTTGAATATTATTATAGTTGGGCTTGTGGCCCAAAAGCCCATGTATCGTCGTCTTCTCGTACATTTGCGAAGAGTGAGAAGTACTGTGGGGGAGAAAGCTATTGCAATCTCGGAGAAGAAGGGAGACAAAAATGGCGGCCAAAACCCTAATCAGGTCAGGAGCTTCGTTGATAAATCGGTTTCTATCGAAGCCGACGACGAACCTGGTGCAGAGCAATCTGAGAGCGTCTATTCAACAGATAGCTCCTCAGAGACAAGAACTCCCGCCGTATTTTTTCCCGTCGTTGTCGAATCTACAGAGCACACTCAATTCGAGCCCTAACGACACTGCTTCGATCCAGGAACTCAATGACCGTGGGTTCCTTTACCCTTCTGGTCTTCCTTCACTCGAATTCTTCTTACCAGAAGGTGCCTCACTCTCTCTTACCCCACATTTGATTGTATTTGTCAGTAGCTAGATTTGTAATTTGTTCTTACTCTCCTGGTGTATGCGTATGATTTTATAGAGTGGTGCAAACAGTAGATGCTCGAACGTTAATCAAGTGCTGAGAAGTGTTCTGTAATTTTTAGTGTCCAGATGAAATCAGAAAACATTTATTACACAATAGAAACAATGTATGTGTCGTTTTATCGAGTTATGGTGTGGTGTTCTGGTTCTTGAATCGGGATCATGGCGAGTTGTAGAGTGCTTGTAGCTAATTGGGAAAAGAAGAAAAGAAAAAATTACTTACGTCTTCCCTTCTAGGAGGGTTAAGAATCTGGCTGTGGTGTGCTTGAGTGTCCTTACAGTTCATGAGTGTTATGCGTCCAGAATCTTAAGAAGAATCTAGCTTTATATTGTTAGTTGGTCTTAGAGCTGCAAATTTGTACATTTTGGTCAATGGTGCCTATCTAATATCTTTGTATTTGGTGATGTAGTCGATCCATCAAGTGAGCCATTGCTTCTGTTTCCTAAGAGGACATTCCAACCAAGCACTATAAGGCGTAAACGCAACCATGGATTCTTTGCTCGGTATGTCTCTTTGTGTTTCAATGGCTTGTTTTGATCCACTACTGGTTTGATTCCTTAGCCAAATTTAGTAAATCAAACTAAACGATTGAAACTCTGACACTTCCTAAACTCCTCTAATCATTTGCTCATTCGGTCATTCACATTAGATAAATTATTTGTCTAGTACTAATTGAATGTAAGAATAAGAATCCACATTTGTACATGGTGTTTGAGTGACCAAACTGTTTACTCAGTTAATATATGAATATATGAGCAGGAAGGCAACCAAAGGTGGGCGGAGAGTTATAGCTCGGAGAATAGCAAAAGGGCGCCACAGAGTCTCAGCCTAGAATCTCTTTCATCTTTCCATTGATGAGAATGTCCGGTAATCAAAATGATTCAGACTCCACCTTCAGGATAGGGCATCTAAAACATCGATCTCATAAATAATTTGAATGTCTTCGTATCCATGTTTTGATATGTTGTCGATCTCAGATTGAAGTGACTTTAAAATTTTAAAGTTCTCAGCTCCTTTGTAATGGATAGTTTATATCTAGGAATCTTTTGTTCTCCATGATGTTGACAAATTATCATCGTTTTAATAACGAAGCAAGGCGATTAAGGACACAAATTCTGTTTTTTGTCAAAACATTTTGAAAATGATCTAAAGAGAATCTCACAGTTGACCAAAAAAAATTGTACACTGTACTTGCATTGATTTATGACGGTCCAAATTATATTGACCCTACAAAATATCATAGAGAGAGAGAAGCAATAAGGGACAAAGAAAAAAACAAAGATGAAGACAATACTTTCCAATACAGAGGCAAAACAAACTGACCATATACAAACACATGCTTACGTAGATGACGAGAGAGAGAGACAGAGATCGTACATCCTTCACATATCACATATACGTGCTTTTACATACATATGTGTGTTTGTACGTGTTCATTATAATGTGTCTAATAGGACGAACTTTATATGTAGTATAGTGGCACCATTTTATGTTTTCCCTCATTATTCAAATTCAATGCAATATATATAAAAAGTAATTCATGTAACATATCACAAATCCTTGTACTCTATATATTGAAAAGACTTATAAACATATGGGTGATTATTTATGTTTGCCTCTTTTTCTATTTATATATAGATAAAAATCGTATATAGATTCTATTTAGGTATTTAATACGTACCCATGTCTAGGAATACCATGTGGTAAGACTAGGGTTTGCTTAAGTAATGACATACTGTCCACAAGAGATTGGTGACGATGAGGATGATGAAGGTATGATCATGTGATTGATGTATGAGTCCGCTCGATGATGATGATGATCAACCGTAGTTGACATTTGCAAGTTGTACGAGGTGGGAAGAAGAAGGCCGTGATCTTGTGAAATTGGCGAGGAGGAGGATAGTACTTTGCCTTCGAGAACCTCTCCACATAATACCTTCTTGGCATTATTATCGTTGTACGGTGTCACAAACATGTTGAGTTTATTAGCATCATCATAATCTTGAAGGGTTTCTTGAAAAGCGGAAATGGTACTCGCTGGGAAATCTGGTAACGCTGGCCATTGGGGATCATTATTATCATGAGAAGAAGAAGAGAGTAAAGGTTGATGATGGTTGTTTATGACTGGTGTGGCTGACAATATGTCGAAATTGTTGTAAAGGTTATTATTGTCTTGATGAGACTGGTTTGTGGTTATAAACTTGAAATCTCCTTCTCTAGAGGTTGGGAACATCGTCAATGGGGTCATAACATGAGGAGGCGGAAGAGAGAGGTGGCTTGGAGTGATGAAATTAGGGTTAGTATTTGTGATGATATTGGACATGAATCTTGAACTTTCATCGTCGACAGTAGAAGGGTTGAATCCATTGTGATAAGGAAGATTGGTGAGCAAACTCGCCATTGAAGAGAGATGATGATGATGGTGATGAAGATGATGACCATGATGGTGGTGAGACATGAGCTTCTTTTTTATGCTTGAGTTCCGAAAATTCTTGACCTCGTTATCTGTTCTCCCAGGTAGGTGTTTAGCAATTTGAGCCCATCTGTCAAAACCCATAACATACAAAATAATATGATTAGGAAAGTAATTCCAATTTCTTGATGAAGTGTTATTTTCTGTTTTACATGTAGTATAATGTTAATTAATTAGCTGACAAACCTGTTACCAAGAATGCTATGAAGCTCAATGATAAGAGCAGCTTCTTGAGGAGAGAAGCTTCCACGTTTAAGATCAGGTCGTAGATAATTTATCCATCTTAATCTACAACTCTTTCCACATCTCTGCAAACCTGATCACACACACACACACACAATAACCCCAAAAAGATTAGTAGATTATTCAAGAAACAAGACCCATATATGTATTTTATATGTGTATATATTTGCCTGCATGTTTGGGAACCGAGCTCCAACATCCATGGCCATATGAATTGATGTAGTTGATGAGCTTTTCGTCTTCTTCCGGTGACCAAAGCCCTCTCTTCACCTTTTGCTTGTTGCAGCACGAGTGATGACCCATCCTCTCTCTCTCTCTCTCTCGTTCTCTCTCCGTGTCTCTCTAAGAATGTTTGTACGACGTTGAAGTGTTTTTAACTTATAATATTGTATTGAGAATTGGTGAGATTAATACACACAATTAAAATGAGAAATGGCTGCAGAAACTAACCATTAATTTATTTCAAAAGTAATAGATAATAATATTCCACCTACTGATGTGGACCCAGTTTCTTCTTCTTTTGTGAATTCAGAAACAATGCAGTATAATTTATATGAACAATAACTTAGAACTTATAATAAAATTATTTTTGTCGGGGAACATACGATGAATTAGCTGTAATGTAACAAGTTGCAAACAAATGATCTAACAAAAAAAAATTATTATTATTATTTTAGGTGGTGTTTAGCACACTGAAGACGAGAGTGGCCCAGTGTATTTTTTTTAGGGTTTTTGTGTTATAAAAGGTTTAAAGGCTAAAAGCTGAAGTTTCTTCTCAGTGAGAGCCTGTGTGGCTTATTACAGAATCATGGCCATTGTCTTCTTCTACACAGACACGTGTTGCTCATGCAGACACTGTGAATCCTATGACTTAGTTGTCAATTTGGTTTTCATTCTGGCATGATTAAATTTTAAATATGTAAGTTTTCGATATTATGCCGAAAGAAATGTCAAATGTGTAATTGGATAGGCACTGCATATATATAATAATAATAATATAATAAGGATTGCCAACAAAGGAAGTAAAGTTTTAATTTTGACATAAAGGGTTCGAATTCAACTTTACATTAGATTCTTAATTTGACTTTTAAGGGTTAAAACTTTTTTTTGTTAAAAGACTTTAGGAGTTAAAGCTGATAGTCTCACTACATGTACATGTGCACAGTATTAACTCAACCTTCTTTTTTTTGTTAATCGGATATTCCCGAGTGAACAGCTTGAATACGTTTTTTTCTTTCTGAACTTCAAACTCTAGCTCCTAATTATGTGAAGTCGGAGTATTTGTTAACGTGAATCAGTTTTGAGTGATGTTATAATCGTCATCAGTATCGCATATATATGCGTTAGGGTGTGGGTTTTATATAGATAATATATATTAATGATGGGTTTGATTACTAAACTAAACCCTAAATTTGTTGGCGATTTGGTTGATTACTCTCTTCTGCCGGAAGCAAAAGTACTTTATTATATGATAATACACCGATCGCAAGACATATTATATATATATATATATAGTCAGTTTGGGTTATTATAGTCATATGGTTAAGATATATATTGTCGATAACATTTTGATTACAACGGATGTGATGTGATGCAACCGCGATTAGAGACCACCGCTCGGTCGATAAAGCTTGCTATAAACAATTGAGATAGACGTGCTTTTTCGTATATAAGTATAGTTTATGTTTATATTGTTGGTTATCAAATGATTATGACTGTGATGTGGCCACTGGAAATGTTATGAAGGGTAAAACCTGCTAGCACTCCTAGTCTCCTATTCAACATTCTAAGTGATGGGTTCGTGGGTGAAATTTGTCTGGGATCGGAGGCTGAATGTTTTGTCGGTCTCTTTGTTGATCGCTCCTATAAAATAACATTTATATATTACGTTTGGATTGATAACCTAAAAATCATCTAATCAATATTATAATGATCATATGAAAATTGTATCTATTTCATGCATATACTTCGTCTAATTTACTAAATGCATACATACATTCTTCGTTTTTATTTTTATTAGCCAACTTTATGAATACATATTACTTTCTCCGTAACAAAGTTATGGATAAATCTTCCGACAAATGAAATATAGAAATATTATTATACACATATTTTAAACAGAATGTACATCACACTATTTATGTTTCATAGAACATACTTCTTATGCTTATATTAATCGACCTTGCAATACCAAATTGACATTAATATTGTTCAGGACAGATATATAAACAATTTTTTTTTTTAAATTAACTTATTAAGGATGAATTTAATGCTTGTGACCGAAGCACTAGGCCCAAACATAAGATTCTTTTGATTTTGCCTTCGATGGCACATGCAACTAGTAAAGAGCTTTCACACTTTCCTTTCTATTTTTGATGAGCCATCAAAGGACACTAACTTTCTATACATTTTGGCTTTTTGCTTCGAGAAATTTTATTTTATTTTATTCTAACAAATAATATGAGCATATCCTCTCCATAATTATTCTTAACTGTTACGTGCAAAAAGTTGCAAAAAAGAATTCCTATTTGAAGTGTCAAAATTATGTTATTATTCTAATTTTTTTTTTTCAAAATTGTTCGATTAATATGTGTGGATCTGTCTATGTATCTTTTTTTTTTATCTCGATAACAAATTTTGTTCATCGAGAATTTGTATCGTATTTTCTAAAGATTGAACCTAAACAAGATTAAAAAAAAATCAAACAATTGGAGCAAAGTACGTAAAAAAAATCAAACAATCTTTTTTTTAATCTTGTTTAGGTAAAACCAAAATCATTATTTGTAAAATACTAGCTGAAAGTACGTAAGGTTTGATCACCTAGCTATTAGTATAACAAAGTTAGATTTTTTAACATCTAATAGCTAAACAAGATTAAAAAATCTAATTTTGTTATACTAATAGCTAGGTGATCAAACCTTACGTACTTTCAGCTAGTATTTTACAAATAATGATTTTGGTTTTACCAAACAATTAATGGTATGTATATACGTAGTTAACACCTAAGCTAGTTATCAAAAATATTAAAACTCCCCGACGAGGCCCCGAGACGTCAGGTAGTTTTGGCTTTGCTGTGAATCAGAAAAGCACATTTGAAGATAACGAATACACTAAACTTGCAACATCTTTAACTCTTTTGAAGTGAAATTTGGTTATATGCTGTTTAAGGAAGTCAAAGCTCAACGGACTCGAGATTCTGTCGGAAGCACCCTTCATTTCTTAATTTGACATATATCTTCTTGTTGGTTCTGAAACTGACCTCTTAACCAATTTCTCTTATCCCATTTTCTTACTTCCATTGATGGACTTAACATGATCAAACTTAACGTAGGTTTTCATATTTACGTATCTTGTTCTCCATGATTATATTGCACATGCATTAACATCTTAAGTTTTTCTTCCCCACTCCCCCCCCCCCAAAATGGATAGTTTTTTTTGGGTGTTAGCAGCTGGCTTGTTTGTGGCCGTTGTTTTTTAAGAACTTGCTGCACTCGTTTTATGTTACATTAGCCAAGTAAAAATCATATGTACGTCTGCATCGAGTTATTTGACTGAACGCCACTGAACTATTCTTATCTATAATCTGTTTAGTTCGATTCATGGGTAGGTCCAAACTTTTACGTATACATTGTGGGAAAATACATTGTATAAGAGCATGAAAATTTGTTGGACACATATATAATATAAAAGCTTCCACAGGGACAAGAAGGAAGCTCTCGTCACATATCCACCGTAATTTGGTTCAACGTTCACTTTCAATGTTCCTATGGGGGTAGAGGTAGTAACTGCATGATTCTCTATAGAATATATATAAAATGAAGCTTATATATTGTCAAAAAAAAAAAAAAAAAAATGAAGCTTATATATACACAGTATGATTCATTTATCTTAATAGGGTTTGCATATATAATTATATATGAGCTTAAAATCAAAATAAATTGGGGCAGCATGATTTAGTGGGGATGATTTCTGAAGACATACATGTGAAAAATCTACTTATAGAAGAGAGATGAAATGAATAGCTAGTCCAATAATACCCTGTGAAAATTTTGGAAAATATAAGCTCAAAAACAAAACACAGTTGAGTCACTGTAAACATGTTAGTATATTAGTTTTTAAATTCGTTGATTCACATCACAAACAAAAGAAAGAAATTCTTCGTTTCTACGCATATTATGATAATGTATTGAGGAATGAAGTTACTCGGATCAGTAAATACTCCGCAAGAATCTTGTTGTATGATAGTAGAATTCTATACAGATGTCACAAAAGATATTAATTGTTCCCTTTATACACTTAAGCCCATACTAACTGTTTATTTTGGTCTAATAATTACTTATCGACTTAAGAAAGTAGTCTTTTTGTTTTGTTAAACGAGAAGAGAAAATAATTAATCAATCTTATTACTATGACTAATCAAATCACAGTGACATTTAACACAGCTATTTCCAGGTGCTATCCAGTACTCTGTACACTTTTGACAATTCATAGCCAATCAGAGATGTATGTTTGTTCCTTTTCCTTTAGCATATATTTTTATTTTTGTTTTTTTTGGACAAATTAAGTACTACTTATTAATACTCTTCCAATACATATAAACTGTATGAAGCCTAGTCAAACGTGAGTGTATTTATTTTGTCAAAGTCAAATGTGAGTACTTTTAAACAGTTATCTTTACTTATTTTACTTCTTGGAAGATATTCAAATCTGGTAGATGCTTATTAAATTCATTTTTACGTTTGGAAAACAAATTTTGTAAGAAAGTAGGAAAAAAGGTAGGAGGAATAATTTATTTTACTTGATGTAAAGAAATTGCTAAAACTGTGAAATTCAAATTTGACTGATACGATTCCTTTTTGGAGTAATTCACACTCCGTGTGGTGTGAGGCTTGGCGTTTACTAAAACTAGAAACGAATTGATCAGTCAATTTTATGAAAATTGCTCGGACCATATTCTAAAAATAGATATATGATGTGTCCATTTCCATTCATTTATTCGAGCTGACACCATCAAAGCCTTCCTTCCTACCTACGCTCATTAGTGCATGAAAATAACACTGTCACTTACCACGTATGTAATTTTTTTTTATTATAGTTTACAATTAATTTTGTTATCATAAATAGACTAAATAGCACATATATAAGTAACTAATCTTTCGTTAATTTCTTTTCTTTTTAAAAAATCAAATTTGAACAACGTGTAAAGAAAGAAATTTTGATAGATATGTGGACGGTTCACAATCAAGTGCATGGTTTTGTCCTCATGAGATCAGAGTTGACCTTAACATGAGTCCTATACTCCTATATGCAATGTGATTTATCTGTAAGAGTGACCTATTCACAAATGAGAGACCCTCTGCGAGTTTATTTATTTTACTACTCTTAAAGGAAACGAAGCCATTGAGCCGTGGAATGGCTCTGCAGTCTATGCCCATATAATGGCAGGTTATCATTTTGTTTTTCTTTCGTTTTGATAATATATAAAAGCATTGTTCTGATGATGAATGGACCATCTCGTACATAGATTCTTCTCCAGTAGACTGATCTCTCTCTCTCTCTCTCTCTCTCTCTCTCTCTCTCTCTCTCTCTCTCTCTTACTCGTATTCTTATCTGTTTTCTTCTGATTTCTGATTTCGAATATTTACTTTCATGTACTGAGACATGTCAGAAAAAGATATGCAATTAAATGAGCTGTAAAATCCCCCAAAAAAAAATAATTCAAATTTGTTAAAAAGAGAAAGTTGCTCATTGGTTAATCAGTTTGCTTTTTGATTAAAAGAAAAAAGGCAAAACATTGATAGATTGGTAAGAAAATTACTTCACTTGTCCCATAAGCAACAACCTTCCTATTGCTAGAGCCTATAGGCATTAGGCCTAAACCCCCTAAAACCCACTGGTTCTTCTTTCTTCGTCTTCTTCTCCTTCTTCTTCCTCCTCCTCTTTCTTTTCTTTAAACCTTTATATACATCATTAGTAGCCATCATTATCACATTATCATCATCATGCGAATGAGAGAAATAGGAAAGTGTTTTGTGGTTATACTGGCCGTGATGATGATACAAATAGTGAGCTGGGTTGATGCAGCAAGCAGGCCTATTGCTTCCAGTCACGTTTCTTTTTATCCAGGTTCAGTTTCTTATTTCTTCAAGAGTCTACTAAATTAGACCATTACTATGTATGTATCTATATACTGAAAGGCAGATGTAGATATGTAAGTATGAATGAAAGAGTTCTCTGTTTGGTTTCTGCTTGCAAAGAAGGTTAGGTCGAATTCTTAATTGCTTTACTAATTTTATGAGCAAATTAATGACTTGTATTACTGACTATATTAGACCGTGGTCCCAAATATTTGCATGATCAACGGGTATATAAAAAAACAAATTTTGTTTTAGAAATGACTTTCATAGATTAGTCAGTGAAAAGGTTGTTAAAAAATGTGCATGTGTTCTTGGGTCATCTCTCAAAAGAAGCATAGGAAATGGAATTATGTATTAATTAATGTCTATTTTTTTTTGTTTTTCAAAATAAAAATTACTATATGGCCTGCAGAGATAAGAAGCCCACAAGCTGCAGAACACAACTCAAATAGGCCCTTATTGAAGCCGAGTGAGGACAGAGAGATAGAAGAAATAGAGAAAGGAAGAAGAATAGGATCAAAGCCACCAAGTTGTGAGAAGAAATGCTACGGATGTGAGCCATGTGAAGCCATCCAAGTCCCAACCGTTTCTTCAATTCCTCACCTCTCTCCTCATTATGCTAATTACCAGCCTGAGGGTTGGAGATGCCATTGTGCCCCTTAATCAAAATCCTTCTCTCTTTTGAATCCCTTAACTAAACACAATCTAACATATTATTTATCTCACATTTACAATCTCTTTTAAGGTATTAATTATCATCACTCGCCAGTATTATGAAGACTTGTTAGTAAATTAAAACGTTTAAGATTACTAAAAATGAAAAACACCAATCAACTTAATTATGACACACCTATTTTAGCTAGTATTTAGTATAATGTATAAACCAAAGCTTAGTTAAACCGATATAATATTTTCGATGGTGAAATTTATTTTTTTTGTATACTAGAAGCGGGAGGGGTTCGTTCGTTTGTTTGTTTGTTTGTTTTCCTTGTATCATATGGTTTCAAACCGTTCAAGTAATATTTGTTAGTTGATTGGGCCGGGCTTGATATTTAATGAGGAACAGATTGGACTTGGAGGTGACGACGACCCAGAGTCCAGAGAAATGAAGTGAGTGAATGATGGTTATATTCGGTTTAGTTGTATAACCAAACCGGTTTTAGTCTCCGTACATAAGTATCTTGTACGGACTACTATAATTCTCATAAAAATTATCGAAAATAAATTCGCTTTTATTAATGTATTAAATTACGGACTACGGAGTACTATAAAATTGTTGTGTGATCTTAATAATCGTAGTAATTGTAAACTTTGTGACAAAGAAACATATCATTTATATTCCAACAAAATACAATACTATAAAACCAGTTGTTTGGTTATACAACTTAGGAAATTTAATAGATTGTAAATAAATAGTTTGATTTTGTTATATAGGTATTTTTTAACTTTTTAACTGAAAAAAAAAACACTAATAATAAGAGAATCGGTAAAATAGGAAGCTGAAACGGAAATTGCTGCGTTGGGTTGGAGAGAGAGAGAGAGAGTTGCAGCAGAACGCTCCCCCGCAGGGAGAGAGTGTGACATTTTTTTTCCCTTTTCGATCTTTCTTCTTCTCCAAAAGAAAGAACGAGAGCCTTCTTCTTCTTCTTCTTCTTCTTCTTCTTCCTCTTCTTCCCTCTTCTGTTGTTTGCGAATTTGCGATAAAGCAATCTAACATCATCAGCTTTTTGGTTTTGTTAACATCTCCGTTGGAATCGGGTGTTTGCGCGAGTTTCTTCATGAACGATCCTCCCGATTCTAGGTGTTTCTTCGATCCCAAACTCGATTTTGTTTATTATAATTTGGGAATTTTGCGTCGCGTTTCTAGGGATTTCCGTTGTCTTGTGCTGCAAGGTGTTTTTTTTTTTTGGGAATGTTGGTGGTTCTGATACGACGACTCGTTAATGGATTCCTTAATTTTTCATGTGATCGTTTCTTGATTCGATTCTGCGGTGGTTTATTCAAAGGGCTCGATTTGTGATTCGTTAAGCTGATTTGTTTTTTTTTTTTTTTTTTTTTCTTGATTTCTCACAGTAGTGGCGAGGGCCTCTGAACCAGGGGACACATCGTTTGGTAAAAGGAGATTTTCGTGTTTCTTTGTTGAACAGCTGATTCGGTCTCTCTCTCTCTCTCTCTTGCGTTGAGCTCACACTTTTTGAGAGAATGGGGCGTCGCAGAATAAGATCAAGGATTCGGAAAAGCCATTTTTACACCTTTAGATGCCTAAGGCCAAAAACCCTAGAAAATCAAGAACCCCATATCATTAATGGACCTGGATACACTAGAATTGTTCACTGTAACCAACCTCATATGCATCTGGCTAAAGTCCTCAGGTACACCTCTAACTATGTGTCCACCACTAGGTATAACCTCATCACCTTCTTGCCCAAATGCTTGTATGAGCAGTTCCACCGTGTTGCCAATTTCTACTTCCTCGTTGCTGCGATTCTCTCTGTCTTCCCTCTCTCCCCATTCAACAAATGGAGTATGATTGCACCATTGATTTTTGTGGTCGGCCTTAGTATGGGTAAAGAGGCTTTGGAGGACTGGCGCCGGTTTATGCAGGATGTGAAGGTCAATTCCAGGAAAGCCGTTGTTCATAGAGGGGATGGTGTTTTTGGTCGTAGGAAGTGGAACAAGATCCGTGTTGGGGATGTTGTCAAGGTGGAAAAGGATCAATTTTTCCCTGCTGATTTGCTCTTATTGTCATCAAGTTATGAGGATGGGATCTGTTATGTCGAGACCATGAACTTAGATGGCGAAACCAACCTCAAAGTTAAGAGATGTTTGGATGTTACCTTGCCTTTGGAACGGGATGATGCTTTCCACACTTTTTCTGGAACTATCAAATGTGAAGATCCCAATCCTAACCTGTATACGTTTGTTGGAAATCTTGAATATGACGGCCGGGTTTATCCGCTCGATCCTAACCAGATTCTCTTGAGAGACTCAAAGCTCAGGAACACGGCTTATGTCTATGGGGTGGTGATATTTACTGGCCATGACACAAAAGTCATGCAGAATTCAACAAAATCCCCTTCAAAGAGAAGCAGAATTGAAAAGAGAATGGACTACATCATATATACTCTCTTTGCCCTCCTTGTGACCGTCTCCTTCATCAGCTCACTGGGTTTCGCAGTGATGACAAAGATGCATATGGGAGAGTGGTGGTACTTACGACCAGATAAGCCCGAGCGCTTAACTAATCCAAGAAATCCTTTTCACGCTTGGGTCGTCCATCTGATCACTGCTGTCTTGCTTTATGGGTACTTGATTCCCATCTCATTGTATGTTTCCATCGAGCTCGTAAAAGTTTTGCAGGCAACTTTCATAAACCAAGACTTGCACATGTATGATAGCGACAGCGGGACTCCAGCTCAAGCACGCACATCGAATTTGAATGAAGAGCTGGGACAAGTTGACACAATCCTTTCCGATAAAACAGGAACTTTGACATGTAATCAGATGGATTTTTTGAAATGCTCCATCGCGGGTTCTGCTTATGGTGTTCGCGCCAGTGAAGTAGAACTAGCTGCAGCAAAGCAGATGGCGATAGATCTCGACGAGGAGCAAGGTGAAGAAATGAACGACCTTCCAAGGACTAGAGGAAGGATGCATGGATATGCCAAAATGCCCAGCAAGAACTCATCAGATATTGAGTTGGAGACTGTAATCACTGCTACTGACGAAATAGATCAGACGCAGTCCACTGGTGTCAAGGGGTTTAGTTTTGAGGATGAACGTCTCATGAACGGAAACTGGTTAAATGAACCCAATCCAGATGACATTTTGATGTTTCTGCGTATACTTGCTGTTTGTCACACTGCTATTCCCGAGGTGGATGAAGATACTGGAAAGTGTACTTATGAAGCAGAGTCTCCTGATGAAGTTGCTTTCCTTGTTGCCGCTGGGGAGTTTGGTTTTGAGTTTACTAAAAGAACTCAATCAAGTGTGTTTATCAGTGAACGACATTTAGGCCAACCACTTGAAAGGTGACATTGTAACTGTAAATCTTTCACTTGTTCGTATCGGTTCCAGTGAATATATATCTAACCACTTGTCCAATATTTTATAGAGAATACAAAGTTTTAAACGTTTTGGACTTCACTAGCAAAAGAAAAAGAATGTCTGTTATCATTCGTGATGAAAAAGGGCAGATTCTTCTACTCTGTAAAGGTGCTGACAGGTTGGCCTCATAACTTCAAGCAGTTCAATATAGCGTATCTGTTATACTAAAGTAAAGTTCAATGCGTTATCTTGATAATTTGCAGCATAATATTCGACCGGTTATCCAAGAATGGAAAAAAATATCTGGAAGCCACTTCAAAGCATTTGAATGGATATGGTGAAGCTGGTTTACGCACATTAGCGCTCAGTTATAGAAAGCTGGATGAGACTGAGTATTCGATTTGGAACAGTGAATTTCACAAAGCCAAAACTTCAGTCGGAGCTGACAGAGATGAAATGCTCGAAAAGGTATCCGATATGATGGAGAAGGAATTGATTCTTGTCGGTGCTACTGCAGTGGAAGATAAACTGCAGAAAGGGGTATGTAGTGGAAGTTTGTATAGGATTACTACCATGACGCTAATAATTGATATTTCCTTTCAGCTTACTGTTTATTGTTCGTTACAGGTGCCTCAGTGCATAGATAAACTTGCCCAAGCTGGTCTCAAGATATGGGTTTTGACAGGAGATAAGATGGAGACAGCAATTAACATAGGGTGTGTTATTCTTTTATGTTGCTGATAATACCACGACCCCAAATCTTGGGAATTTTATAATAGATACTAAGTGGACTAAGTTCTTTGTTTTTCCAAATGCAGATATGCCTGCAGTTTGCTGCGACAGGGTATGAAGCAGATATCCATAGCACTAAGAAACGAAGAGGGATCATTCCAAGACCCAGAAGCGGTATGTATTAGGCTGATACGTTAAAAACCTACATTACTGTTTCAATAAAGCTTGCATTTGATGTGAGAAACTTTTTATTGTTGTAAATGGCCAGGCTGCGAGAGAGAGCATTTTGATGCAGATCATAAATGCTTCACAGATAATCAAACTAGAGAAGGATCCACATGCAGCGTTTGCTTTGATCATTGATGGAAAGACACTTACATATGCTTTGGAGGATGATATTAAGTATCAGTTTCTTGCCCTGGCTGTTGATTGTGCTTCAGTGATATGCTGTCGTGTCTCTCCCAAACAGAAGGCACTTGTAAGATTGATACACCACAAGTCCTAGCTCTATCTTTTTGTTATTGACTGAAATCACTTACTTTTGTCTATCTATCTCGGTTTCTAGGTAACAAGACTAGCAAAAGAAGGAACAGGAAAGACAACCTTGGCAATCGGTGATGGTGCAAATGATGTTGGAATGATTCAAGAAGCTGATATAGGTGTAGGAATCAGTGGTGTGGAAGGCATGCAGGTCATTAAACGTGTTTTCGATTTAACTAGACATTTTCTTTGGTTAATGGCGATATAGGTCTGTTTCTGATTGCAAATGCATTTCTCTTTCTGTTCAGGCTGTAATGGCAAGCGATTTCTCCATAGCCCAGTTTCGGTTTTTAGAGAGACTACTAGTTGTCCACGGGCACTGGTGCTACAAAAGAATAGCCCAGATGGTAAGTATTTGTGGTATAATTGATATACAGAAAATCCCATCATAACCCATCGAACAACATACAACCTGATTTTGATTCACATTCTTTTCTGACAGATCTGTTACTTCTTTTACAAGAACATAACATTTGGTCTGACTCTCTTCTACTTTGAGGCTTTCACTGGGTTTTCTGGTCAAGCCATATACAATGACTACTACTTGTTGATGTTCAACGTTATCCTCACTTCTCTCCCCGTCATATCCCTCGGAGTTTTCGAGCAAGACGTATCTTCAGAAGTCTGCTTACAGGTTTACGCTTCTCTGCTCATTTAACTCTCTCCAATCTAAACCCTGAAACCTTCTTCTTATATTAACTTTGTCCCTCTCGCTAGTTCCCTGCATTGTACCAGCAAGGCCCCAAGAACTTGTTCTTTGACTGGCAAAGAATCCTCGGGTGGATGGGCAATGGAGTCTACGCATCCATAGTCATCTTTGGCCTCAACATTGGCATCTTCGACGTCCAATCTTTCTGTTCTGGGGGCCAAACAGCAGACATGAACGCAATGGGAACCACCATGTTCACTTGCATCATTTGGGCAGTGAACGTACAGATAGCTTTAACCATGAGCCATTTCACTTGGATCCAGCACGCATTTATCTGGGGAAGTATCGTCACGTGGTACATCTTCCTTGCACTCTTTGGCAGGTTACCTCCAAAAATTTCAGGCAACATGTTCCACATGCTCTCGGAAACCCTAGCACCAGCACCAATCTACTGGCTAACCACACTGCTGGTCATAGCCGCCACAACACTTCCTTACTTGGCTCACATTTCGTTCCAGAGATCGTTGAACCCTCTGGACCATCACATCATTCAAGAGATCAAGCATTTCAGAATTGACGTACAGGACGAGCGTATGTGGACGAGAGAGAGATCTAAGGCTAGAGAGAAGACCAAGATAGGATTCACGGCTCGTGTAGATGCCAAGATCCGGCAGTTGAGAGGAAGGCTCCAGAGAAAACACTCGATTTTGAGCGTTATGAGCGGGATGAGTGGCGTCTCAGCATCAACTGATACAACCTCCACCACACAACATAGTTGAAATAATTGATCCAGTAAGTTTTCCTCTTTCTCGAGAAATATTCATTAATTTTGGAGGAAACAGAACAAGGAGAACTGGGATTGAAGATAATAGAATTACAAAGAAAAGGACGGGAGAATGTTGTATTGTGCGAGTATTGATTAGAGATTCTTATAAAATAGCTTCTTCTTTCTTTTTTCTTTTTCTTGAAAAGGAATGGTTTTTTTTATGTAATTGAAGTGGTATGGTCATATTCACAGGTAGATATGGAAACTGATTTTGTTCATTCATTATCTGTCTCATTCAAGAATCAAGACTATACAATCTTGATATAATTGCACGAGAAAGAAACATTTTAGTTTGAGTTTCCTGTATTTCTTACAACAGAGATATTTTTCATAGTTTCGGGTGGGTTTTGAAAATTTCTATATCAAGAAATTTAGAGAAAATATATATAGAAATCAAGAAATACCGATGACGCCTTTGAACCATTTGAAGCTCTTTCTAATGGATCCCTTCATCTTCTGTTCGACGGAATAAACTTTATAGCCAGCGACTCTTCTCTTCCTCCGCGATTCTGGATCGCTGAAACTCCAGCTTCTAGAAGCCGACGCCGAACCACGATCCGCGTTTGGAACGCTTTTGCTTTTCTTTATCTTTAACTGGTAATCGTTGTTCGTCTGACTCTGATCGGCGGCTGAATCGTCGAAACTCACGCTGTGGCCTTTCACTGAAACTGCGTCTCTGCGGTTTCCAGTAGCTGCTGGCGGTTCCATTTCTTTGTAATAATTCTCCATGGTGATTTACTGATTTGAGTTTTGTTTGGTCTTGAATTCTGAAACGAAGAAGAGTCGTCGTCGTCGTCTATGTTGTCTTTTTTTCAAAAAAAAGTTAGTAAATTAATGAAATAATACTATTTAGTTTATTTTTCAAAATACACTAAAAAGAGTCTTTTTGGGAAATCAATTTACAATTGTCATGTTGAGTTGATCAAGGACCTACTTATGTTTTTATTTTCCCTTCTTCAAAACTTTTTTTTTTTTTTTTTGTGGTCAAACTCTTCAAAAGAGTTAAGTTATTCATTTAATGTACAAGTAGTAGAAAAAAATATTACGTAATACTGGTATGAATCATTAGACTTTTTCATGTGTGTTTTTTTGGTTCTATGCTTGTGCTGTGTTGGTTAGGTTTGTGTTGTGTGGATGTGATTTTTTCCCAACTACTATTTTCTGATAGGCACGCGGATTGTCCAAACCGGTAGTGTCTCACAGGAAATAATGGAAGAAATTACTTTTAATTAGATATTCTTTTTTCGTGAAAAAAACACTTTGCAGAACTTGAGACCAATGTTTTTCAGTTCAAATTATAAAAGGCGAGCAACCCTTGTCGGTGGTAGGCTCGACTCACAAATTTTGAATAATACACCTGTTCAGACGAAAAAATTTAGTAGTGTACATCTAACATACTTTCAATAAGGCAAGAAATATAAAACTATTATTAAAACAAAAGAACAAAACGCTCTAGAAATATAAAGAAGATGTAAAGCGAGTTCGTCGCCGTGTGGAAACAGACTTTTTCATAACAAGATTTGTCATTGATGTAACGCGTGAGAGAGAGTGCCATTGCATTTTGATTGATGCCACAATGACAATGATGTAACGTCGCCTAATCACATTATCTTTGCCACAAACATTGGCCTGATATTGAATCTTACGACTTCGAAACCAAACATATGAAAAAAGGTTTTAAACCAAACTTTTGATGAAAGGATTTGATCGATACAATAATCAAAGACAAACAACAAAGCCGAAATTTTAAAATAGAGAAGAAATAAATACTCCATAAATAAAAATGGTCAGAAGAGAGATATGTTCGTAGAGGGGAAGGAATAGAGAAAAACAACTAAGAAAAAACTTAAAAGAGAAATCGCTGATAGAGAGACGACGGTGTCAAAATCAGATCAAAGAGTGCCTTGCAAAACAAGAAAAACCTTTCTTCTCCGGTGATACTAGTACGGCAACGGACGGACTTCTTTTTCTCCCTTCACAGCAGATCGGCCACGTTCGAAGGCAGCTCTTCGACAACCACGTTGTAGAACTTCTGAATATCAAACAGCATCCTCTCATCATCACGAGTCACGAAGTTGATCGCCACTCCCTTTCTCCCGAACCTTCCACTTCTTCCGATACGGTGGAGGTAGTTCTCTGGCTGAGTTGGGAGGTCAAAGTTGATGACCAGAGAGACTTGTTGCACATCGATACCACGAGCCAAGAGGTCAGTGGTGATGAGAACACGCGAGGATCCAGACCTGAACTCCCTCATGATGATGTCTCTGGTGTTCTGGTCCATGTCTCCGTGGGTAGCTGAGACTGTGTGGTCACGGCTTCTCATTTTGTCAGTGAGCCAGTCAACCTTACGCCTGGTGTTCACGAAGATCACACTTTGAGTGATGGCGAGAGTCTCGTAGAGATCACAGAGTGTCTCGAGCTTCCACTCTTCTTTCTCAACGTTGACGTAGAACTGCTTGATACCTTCAAGGGTTAGCTCATCACGCTTCACCAAGATTCTCACTGGCTTGCTCATGAACTTCCTTGTGATCTCAAGAGCTTCTGGTGGCATGGTTGCTGAGAACACACCAACTTGGATCTTTGGTGGAAGAAGCTGGAATATGTCATAGATCTGCAACATCAAGGAAACAAGTGAGATTAGAGTTTAACCATTACGGGAAACGGATTAGAAGCTCTAGGGAAATATTGACAAACCTGGTCCTTGAAACCACGGGAGAGCATTTCATCAGCTTCATCGAGAACAAACATCTTGATGCTGTCAGCACGGAGAGACTGCCTCTTCAACATGTCAAAGACACGTCCTGGAGTTCCAACAACAACATGGACACCAGCTTGGAGAATGCGCTGGTCCTCACGAACACTGGTTCCACCAACACAGGCGTGAACCTTGACACCAAGGTAATCACCAAGGGCCCTCATGACCTTCTCAATTTGCTGAGCAAGCTCTCTAGTTGGAGCCAAAACCAAAGCCTGACACTGGACAAGGGTGTAGTCCAACTGCTGCAAGACACCAGAGCAGAAGGTAGCTGTTTTCCCAGTACCAGACTGGGCCTGTTGAATCACATCGAGACCTTTGCAAAAGGGGACAATTCCTCTCTGCTGGATAGCAGAAGGCTTCTCAAAACCTAAGAGAACACAAAAACACGCATGAGATGATATTTATAAGAGCAAGACATAAATCACAAAAGATAGCTTTCAAGAGTACTTCAAACACATACCATAAGCATAGATACCCCTGAGAAGGTTCTCTTGGAGACCCATGGCATCAAAGCTCTCATGAACCTCATCATAAGAAGTGAAGAACTCATCCTGTCCCTCAAGTCTGCATCCATACAGATACAAATTAGCAACTAGAGCATTCAGAAAGAGCACAACACACAAGATGAGAAATAGAACAAAAAGACTCACACTTCATTCAGTTTCTGGTCAAACTGACGTGCATCAAACTGAGTGCCTTCTGGTGCAGATCCCGCCATACTACACACACACAGAACAACAACAAAACAAATTAGATATCGTGATGAGACAAATAAAGACAACATATATTTCACTTCGTGATAAATAACGATTGCAAAGGAGGGAATGTGACAAAATAGCCAAACTCGAAGTCCATAAAGGGAGGAAAACAAGCATTAATATCTGCCTCAGATGATGTTCGGAGAGAATGTATAAAAAGGCACATGGTTATCCATATATATAAAGATAGACACCACTCAAACCTATTTCTCCAATATGAAAGACCTTATAAATCCAGACAACCACAACGAACTGTTAAGAAACAGTCAATAACATACGAGTTATGTAACCTAGAGGTAATAAAAACTTACAAACAAATCACTGTCAAAATTAAAAAAACCTACAGATTCTTAAAGATGGTAATTAGATCGAAACATAAATAGTCGTCATCATCATCACCAGCAGCTCATATAATATTAATAAACAGAGCAAGAAGATAAGGGTAACGATAAAACGATCTAGAAACAACAAAAATCAAAACTTTCAAATCAACAAACTCACAAAATCTATCGAAAACGAGACCCAAATCACGAATCTAAGGAAAAAAAAAAAAAGGTAACAGGAAAAGGAAAAATAGAAGCGGAAGAGATGCAATATACCTGGAGCAAACGTTGAGAAGAGATTAGTAAACGAAAGTAGGAAAATTTCAGGGAGCTTGAATCTCCCAAACACGGATCTGAACCGGGTTGAGAGAGAAAGGAGAGCGAAGATTGAGGCTTTGTTGTGAGGAGAGACTGATGTGAAAAACCGAAAGAGGCAGAGAGAAAACGCGTTTGCTTTAACTTTATATACTCCGCCTTTAGGGTTTTCCTTTGGAAATCTTCTTCCTCCTTTTTCTTTTACTTGTATTTCCCCTTTTACCCTTATTCTCTCTTTCTTTTTACTCCTTTGTTGGCTCGGACAAGGATTTGTTTTGTTTGATGCATCAATCACACTTATTATAAACTCATTGTCTTAAAACACACAAACTCCAATTTGTTTTGGTACCAATTTGATTAAAGAATATCAAGTGGGTAAATTACTTAGGAACATATATTCTTCATTATTTTAAATAATGTTATTTGGGGTCAATAACACAAAATTAAATTCATGTAATTAATTTAATTTATTTTCCAGAGCTTTCTTTCTCCAAATTACAACGAGAATAAAAGTGAATGATAAACTAAAGTATTATCTCAACAAATATTTATTATTATTATATGTCTCTCTTGATTAAAGAATATTTCGTGGGTAAAATACTTTGGAAAATATTTTTTTTATTATTTTTATAAATTATTTTGGAAAAAAGGAATTATTTCTTGACTGAGAAAAGGAAATATTTCTTTATTCTATTTTTAATTTATTTCCAAAGCTTTCTTTCTTCAAATCTTTTTGAGTTCTATTTTTCGTTTCCGAAACTCGTGGAAACATGAAAACAAGTTATGAAAACACGATTCGTAGAAATTATATTTAGAAACACGATCGAAACTCCGTTTCCGTTTTGAAAACACGATTCCTAGAAATTTCTATTTGGAAACACGATGGAAACTCGGTTTTCGTTTGGGAAACACGACCAAAATCTTTTTTTTTGGAAACTTATTAATAAATAAGTTGGAAATATATGAATTCATTATATATATATATATAATATTTTTAGTGTTTTAATTCAACTATTAATATTTATGTTTGGTGTGATATTTTATGTATATACATACGTTTCCAAAAATTTTTCATTTTCTACTTTTAGAAAAAATTGTTTTCTGTTTTTGAAACGTTTCATTTCTGCATATATGTTTCCGTTTCCATGCAACCTATCTTGAAATTACAAAGAGAATTAAAGTAAATGATAAAAAACTATTATCTGAAAATATATTTATTATTATTAAGTATTAACACATTAATCAGGTAAGTACTGTTCCACATGACCACATTCAAATGCATTTACAAGTGAATCCTTGAATCCAATAATTTCTTTGATCAGGGGATACAAAGTGGAGATTGTGAATCTAAGCCTCAATTCAAGAATATATATTTTTTAGAGGACAAGTTGTGGGATACAAAGTGGAGATAGTTAGTCAGGGGATACATGTCTATGTGTCGAGATACATAGTATTCAATTGTTACACTCTCTTGAGCACCTCTGGACGAAAGAAGGACATCACAATGAGTTTCTTGCCTTTCTTCAGCCAGCAATGTTTTTGATTTCAGCCTTCTAACGAATTTACTAAGCTGTTGCCATTGTAGACATAGCTGGAGAGGACAAAAACAGAAACGTGCTTTAGAGTCAAAATGTATGAGGAAAACTAAGCAAAAGACATAAAAGAAATGCCCCCAGCTCCGTTCTGTTATTTTTGAGATTTTTCTTCAAACGATTTAAAATGCTAGTAGCAGCTGAGAGAGAGAGGAACATGTCCCCTCGGACAAGAAGAACTGTCACGACTCGGGGGATCATCATAAGTGTGTAAAAATTGAGCCATACGATACGAGTAGTAGCACCATTGTCATCAAGAACGAATGTTTGCAATAACAACGAGCTCTCTATATAGTGAAACATCAATTCAATTTTTATACGGGCCTGGGAAGGTTAGGCCCATTAATAAAGTTTGACTTTTTGAAATCGGCGTTAGTTTGACTAATCCTCGCCGTTCATTAGATGCCTACTCACTCTAACGCACCTGATGATCTCTGTCTTTTGGTGACTCGCAAAAGCTCAGAGAATCAAAAACGAAAATTCAGATTGGAATTAAAATAAAAGTCAAAATAATCGATTTCGTCGATCTTCTGATATTTTTTTTTTTGCTGAAAACCCTAAACACTCCCACCATTTGAATTTGTTTTGTTTATTCATCTTCCTTTCTAATCGAAACATTCACAGTTGCGAAATTCGGATCGGGGGCTGAGGCAGTGTTCCGATTTGAAACAACAATGACTTACGCATCTCGTATCATCATCAATCATTCCAAAAAGGTTTCTCTTTCTCTCTCTCTCTCTCTTTTTTTTTTTCTTTTTTTTTTGCGTACCTATCTGATCGTGTTTTTTAGTTCTTCGATGATCATTTTGATTTCGTGATTATAAAAATTGTTTCCATTAACGAAATTTTTGGTTGGTAATGATTAATTTTTTTAACCATGGGCAATTCTGCATTTTGCTATCCATAGCTTTAGTTGAGGTTCGCGTTATGATTTATGCAAATTGTGGTTGTTACGCTTGTGTGTTCATTGTTATTACTACTGGAAGAGTTCTAGTTTTGCAATCAGAGTAAATTGTATAACGCCACTTTGATGGTTGGTGTGATTTTGACAGTTGAAACATGTTTCCACATTACTGAGGCGTGACCATGCTGTGGCTGTCCGATGTTTCTCCAACTGTACCCAGCCCTCTCTCACTGGTAGACAAGGTAACTTAGTTTGAACTTTTCGTGTCTTCTTCGTTTCTATTCTTGTGCTCATGTGATGTAGAATTGTATCCAGCTCTACGGTTGTTTCTATTGGTTGACACGGTTACAAGCACCACACCGTCTCTGTGGAGCTGGAATAGTTTAAATTTGATATTCACATCTTTTTCCCCATTGAGGAAGAGAGTTGTGTTCCCTCTTTAAATGATTGAAAGTTAATATGTTTTTGAGTATTATGTTATGCTTCTCCCTTCAGCATTTTCTTTGTTTTTGTTCTTCAGATATCTTCAAGTCCCGCCTGAATTATTCCACTGTGGAGAGACTTTCTAAATGTAGTGCCGGCAATGTAAGTCCCTGCTGTTCAGTTTTCTTCCTCGGCTATGCCCTTGTAGCATAATCCTCTGTGTGTTTTTTGTCGTAACGTTGTTAAATGCATTATATAGCTATCAATGCCTAGTGGTATTTCAACTATGAGCACAAAGCTAAGCAGCACAATGACAGGACCAAAATCTTTTAAAGAATTTATAAGGTATGTAATTGTTATGTGCATACTTCTTACTGTGTTCCTGTATGGATACTTCTATCTTTAGCTAATTTTCTTACTGTAAGCTTATTTTCTTGCGTTTCAGCTCCCAGATGCGATCAGTAAGAGGTTTTTCATCAAGTTCAGGTAGTTAGTTAGTTCTTCATCAAGAGTTTAACTTTAACTTGTATATGACTTCCAGCTTGCTCTTTGTATGTATTCTTTGGCCTGTATGATAATCTGTGTAGAGAAAACCAGATTTCTGATTTTACTTTTGCCGGATCATATTTCATACTTCTTTAGGCCGGCCTTGTATATGCTAGCTATGTAGCTGGTTAACGATCTATTAGGGGTTTATCACGGAATTTCTGTGATGACAAGATTGTGCAACTGTGTGGAATATTAATGGTAACTGGAATAACTAGCGTCTGACTTGGTTTTTGTGCCTTTTGCGGCTATCATATTATTCCTACATGGTTTTGTTTTACCGAGAACTTCTAAACATATGTTTCAGATCTTCCTCCTCATCAAGAGATTGGAATGCCTTCTCTTTCGCCAACAATGACTGAGGTATGGACCTTTGAGTACCTACTTGCTAACATGGTATATTATTTTATCGTTCTACTAAAGCGACCTGTTGAAACTTCAGGGTAACATTGCCAGGTGGCTGAAGAAAGAAGGTGATAAAGTTGCTCCTGGTGAAGTGCTTTGTGAAGTCGAAACTGTAATGTTAAGCTAGATTGAATCTCTTCTTATTTTTATTCTTCTGCCAGGAAAATAACACTAATCTCAATCTAAATATTTTAGGACAAAGCAACCGTCGAAATGGAATGCATGGAAGAGGGCTTTCTAGCCAAGATAGTAAAGGAGGAAGGGGCAAAAGAAATTCAAGTTGGGGAGGTCTGATTGTTTCTTTTTTTTTTTTGGGAGACTTGTTAATTACAATGGCTTCTCATAAAACATTGATTGTGAGCCTTACGCTCCCTTTTTGTGACTGTGGAGTTGCAAATCAATGAATTATGCAACAAAATTGACAAAATATCTTTATATAAATCACATATAAATGTTCTTTGTCCCAACTAGGTGATTGCTATCACAGTTGAAGAGGAAGAGGATATTCAAAAGTTTAAAGATTACACCCCCTCATCTGATGCTGGTCCTGCTGCTCCTGAAGAAAAACCAGCTCCTTCCCCTCCAAAGGAAGAGAAGGTTGAGAAACCAACCAGTGCTCCTGAAGCCAAGAGTTCCAAGCCAAGCTCGGCTCCTTCAGAAGATCGTATTTTTGCCAGTCCTCTTGCAAGAAAGTTGGCTGAAGATAATAGTGTTAGTTTCCAAAAAAAAAGTTACCAGTAAAGCTCTAGTGTTTGATCCCCATGCTCTTAACTTTTTGTCCTACTTTTCCTTCAAAAACATTAGGTACCTCTATCAAGCATCAAAGGCACAGGTCCTGAAGGACGGATAGTGAAGGCTGATGTCGAAGATTTCTTAGGTATCATAACGCCTTGGCTATGCCCTCTCCTTACATTTTTCCCCTGTCTTTCTTGCTTCTCTTTACCGAATTTACGTCATCCATGTGTCCTAATGCATCTTCCTATGGGACAGCTTCAGGTGGTAAAGAAACTACTGCCAAGCCTTCCAAGCGCACGGATTCAAAGGTTCCAGATCTGGACTATGTTGACACCCCTCACACTCAGATACGAAAGGCAAATACCTATACAACCTTATATCTTGATCGCTTGTGGTATTTCTAGGTTACCTTGACCCACGATCTCTCTGTTTTGGGCACTATAAGGCAAAAATTCCAAAATTTGTTAACTGTATGAATTTGACAGGTCACAGCCTCACGTTTGGCATTCTCAAAGCAAACTATTCCTCACTACTACCTGACCGTGGATACATGTGTGGACAAAATGATGGGGTAAGTATTAAGTTTTCAGATTATGTATTTTGACTCGGTCAATGGGTGCTAAACATAGCTATTTTCATATGCAGTCTTAGGAGTCAACTCAATTCATATCAAGAGACATCTGGTGGGAAACGGATATCTGTAAATGATCTTGTTATTAAGGTGCATCACACTTCCTTTCTTTCAAGCCTAATTAAATATCCTTCTCTGTTATCCATTATGAAACCTTTTCTTATTCGAATTGCAGGCTGCTGCACTGGCTCTTCGAAAAGTTCCTCAGTGCAACAGTTCATGGACAGACGAATATATCCGCCAGTAAGTACATATTCTGCTTCAGAGGTTCATGACAACTTTGCAAATCATCTAGTTTCGTGGTTCTTATTTTACTCTTAATATGTACAGATTTAAAAATGTGAACATCAACGTCGCTGTACAAACAGAAAATGGGCTTTACGTTCCCGTGGTCAAGGTGAGGGAGCTGTTGATACAGTTATTAACATTTCTCGGCAGAAACTTGAGATTTCAGAAAAAAAACTCAGTTTATCAAATTGCTTGATTGCAGGACGCAGACAAGAAAGGACTATCCACAATTGGAGAAGAGGTTCGATTCTTGGCCCAAAAAGCAAAAGAAAACAGCTTGAAGCCGGAAGATTATGAGGTTAGATTAGATTTCGGTCACTGCTCACTAATAATGCTGCTCTGAAAGCAAATCAACTCAAAACTGTTTCTTCTGACAGGGAGGAACATTCACAGTCTCCAACTTGGGAGGACCTTTTGGCATCAAACAGTTTTGTGCCGTCATCAATCCACCTCAAGCTGCCATTCTAGCAATAGGATCCGGTAAGCCCTTAGCACACTCATCCACTTTATCCATTGAAGTTTCTTCCCCATAACTTATTATATTGTGGTGTCTGAATCTCAAAACAGCCGAAAAGAGAGTTGTTCCCGGTACTGGTCCTGACCAATACAACGTTGCTTCGTACATGTCTGTAACACTAAGCTGTGACCACCGCGTAATAGATGGTAACAGAATCCCCCTCCCATTCCCTATTGTATCATCAATAATCATTTCATCGAAAGCATCTAATAAGTAATCGTCATGTGCAGGTGCTATTGGAGCTGAGTGGCTGAAAGCTTTCAAGGGCTACATCGAAACCCCGGAATCTATGTTGCTCTAAAATCCAGACGCACACATACACAGACACACACATCAAAGCTAAATTTATAAGAGTCTGACATCAAATTTCCCTTTAGCACTGAGGCCTTGAAAGTTGCGTGTTTTGCTATTCACTACATTGAGGTGGCAGATTTTTTGTCCCAAAATAAGATCAGGAAATCCAACAATCTTATTCTTAACTGGTTTTATGGCGTAATGCTTATTTCATCATGAGGTTGAAATCATTAAAACCCATACAACCTGCTTTGTTAATAAAGTACACCTCTTAATTCAATATCATGGAATTTTCGAAAACATCATTAAACCAAAGAAACATGTCTTTTAAATACTATATTAAACCCATGGAAAAAAATATGTCTAAAATACCAGCAAATAAGCAAAAATAAACAGTACAGATCGTCATCACTTTTGTGTCTTCCTCCTCCGCCTGATCTGCGGGAAACTGAGAGGGGTCGGTAAGGTCGCAACCCTAGCTGTCTTCTCCATCGAGATTTTGCAGCCAAGGTTCTCAAAATGTTTCCTCAGATCAACTGTGCTCATCCTAAGATCTTTAGCTATGTCTTCTGGATCGGTCTTGAAATTATCCACGTGAAGTGAAAGCACAAGAACATAGCTTGTCAGAAGGTTGGACTTCTCAACAGGTATCCTATCTGATTCAGGATCCTTGAACATGCTAATAAATTTCCGATGGATGATATCTGGAATCCTGTGGTTTTTCGCGGATTCAAAATTCATAGAGCTTCTGTCCTTGAACTTAATTAGATGGGTGAGAAACGTTAAGACACCAGAAACCCTCTGCTTTTCGTCATCGTCCTGCATATCAAACAGTAAATTCAAATATGCATATAGAATCTGAGCTGTAGATGAAACTATGACGATCAAAATGACTACCTACAAGTTCAGAATCTTTGTTAACAGCAGAGCCAACATGATAGTTCCACATGTTAGACTTACCAAGTTTACCACGTATATGCATACTACCAACAAAAGAATCAAAAATCTTACCTTGATATCTCGCAACTTGTACAATCTGTTGCGGACAAAAAAAGGGTAACTGTCAGGTGCTGCTTCAGTTTCCTGTTGCAGAAACCTGTATATATCTCCAAGGAAGTTCCATTCTCCCTTTTCGATGATTTTGTCCAAAGGATAAGCTTCCCTTGGAGAAGGTGCAGAGGCATCATACGGAGGAATGTTGCGTGCAACAGTGGAACTGGTGCCTTCAAGAGCCCCCGTATTAATATCAAGTTCATTAAGTTTCCCGTCAAGGAACTTCTGGGTCTCCGCATCATCTCCCAGATTTAAGTTACGCTTCTTCTTATCCTGCATAAAGACACACACATTCTCATTTAGATATATAAACCTCTCAATGAATCTCAAGATTAATATAGGTACTAGTCAGAAGCTAAGTAAGGGATTTAAACTAAAGCTAGGATTATATACAGCAGCTTATATTTGCAATGATACCAATAAGACTGATAGATATTGTAGAGCACAAGTGCACATAGAAAAGATGACATACCCGAGAAACAACTTTCTTTGTACTATACTTCTGGTTAGTTTTGCTAAGTCGATCTCTTATGCTAAGTTCTGCGTCTGAAGCTTCTTCCTCATTTGCTTCTTCAGTTTTAATTCTTGGCTCCAATCTGATTATCTGCAAGTTAAAACCCAAAACTTCAACTCTATATGCTAATAACACAAACCAAAACTCAACTCCCAAAAATCATTCCTTTTATTATTCACATTACACTAAAACATTCCCACTAACTCAAACCATTATCTCAAACCTCATCAAAAACAAGGGTAACAGAAAAAAATTCGATTTTTTTTCAAACCTTATTGTGAGCAACCGGAAAAATCCTGATCGTCTTCTTCTCTCTATTGACGACACCCAAAGCATAAGCAGTAGTCTGCATAGCCGCTTGCTCGCCAGTGTAATTCGTGCCAACGAACTCCACGTTCGCACCAGGAGGGCTTACCACAACCTGAAGCCTCTTCTTCGTCTCATCCTTGTGCTTGTAAACAGTAACCTTAGGGGTTTCATGAACTTTCTCGCCCGTTTCTGGATCCACCTCGCAAGGATCGTAGCTTGTAGAGAAATAAGCGACGATGGGAGAGATTCTATCGGGTCTCTCACGGATTTGTGTCACCTTGAGTCTGATTTTCTTGTCTCTGTTTTGATCCTCTGTTTCTGTTTCTGTTGCAATCTCCTTCCCTTTCCTTTGCTTCTTCTCTAGAGGTTCTGGTGTGTTGAACTCCTCCTCTTCCTCTTCCTCTTCCTCGTTAAGGTGGTCAATCATGTCTTCGCCTCCCATGGTTGTAAAAAGCCTTTGGATTCTCTCAGTCGATCAAAGAAGCTGCAAACAATGTAGAAGAAGAGACCACTCACTAAAATACTAAAACCCTAATTTCGGCGACTTTGTTCAGGAAAATTTGCAAAACGGACCCTTGTATTTATCCAAGTTGATAAAAAAAGATCTTCACATAATTTTTGTTTTTTATCCTTAAACTTTTGATCCGTTCTAAAAGGACCCCCAACGTCATAACGACGTGTCGACGTCTACGCTCGTTTGAGAGAAAACAACGCGTTAGTTCATCAGAAACAAATAAAACGACACGCTGGTTGTGAAGAAAACGACACGCTGTTTGTGATTTGTGAAAATTTATTATTATTTTTTATTTTTTTAACACATACCTTCATTTCATATCCAAGGGGTTGGAACCCTTTTACAACCAAGTGTCTCCTAAAAGAGATACACCTACAATACAAAAAGATACAACAGATATAAAAAGATTACTGGAATAAACGAAACCAGGTAACCAAAAAGGAGTTCGAAGGGAAGGTAAGCCGCTGAGCTCTTGACAAAGGATCGGGATGACACCGAATTATGCTTTTAACTTCAAGAAGTCGAGTAAAAGCAAATGAATGGTATTGTTATGGATACGAGAATTGCGTTCTTTCCAGATTATGTAGACCGATGCTTGACACGCTAGCCGAAGAATCAAAGTTGTGTTCTTATCTCGGCAAGGATTCTTCAGCCATATAACTCCATCCTCAAATAAAGCAGGTGGAGAAACATGGGCTCACGATGTGAAATAGTGCCAAATTTCAGAGGAATAAGCGCAATTAAATAATAGATGTTGTCGAGACTCATCGTGTGAGTTGGAGAGCAGACAGAGTGGAGACACCACTAGACCCCAGCTGGGAAGTCTATCCCTTGTATGAAGCATGTGTCTAGAGTTAACTCATGCAACAAAAGCATGCCTAGGAATCCTTCCTTTAAACCAAACTACCTCATACCATTCCACTCTTGATCTAGGCGGGTTCAAGTGAGACCAAGTTTTTGCAGTAGAGAAAGTATATGAGGGTACACCATCACCAATCTTCTACAGATAACAATCATCCCGTGCATCCACTTGCAAATTCACTACAGAATTATTATCTAATCAAAAACAACAAAACTATCTTGGAACACTGAAACCTCAAGTTTTGCTTTTAATCGAACTTGAACTTATATTGATAAGGATGAGACGAAGAAGAGGCTTCAACTATCTAATGTGGAAGAAGATTCATACAATCCATAATGGTGACATTATAAAAATCTTATAAAAACCTTATAAAAACTTATTAAAACCTTGTAGACGCTTTTAAAAATCTATAAAACCTTATAAAAATCTTATAAAAACCTTGTAAACACTTTTACAATATTTTTAAAAGGTTTTTTTATAAGATTTTTATAAGGTTTTTATAAGGCATTTACAAAGTTTTTATAAGATTTTTATAAGGTTTTTATAAGGTTTCTACTTATAAAAAATTTATAAATGTCTGATAAATATTTTAAAATCGTTTAAATCTTATTAAAACCTTATAAAATCCTTGTAAATTTTTTTTGGCAGGAATTTTTTTGGACAATATTTTTTGGCGGGATTTTTTTTTTTTTGAGAAAAATTTGTTTTTTGTTTTATTGATTAAAATATTTTTCATGTAAGAGTCAAATGAAAAAGGATTTTATAAATATTATTAATTCATTTAAAGAATACACACTAAACTTTTTTTTCTAGAAAACTATGGATTAGCCATGGGATATTAGTGGAAGTTTGCCTACGTGAGTGCAACCAAAGTTTAAATGTGCCTATAATTTTACATAAAATATAATTAGGTCGTAGGCAAATGTTTCTTAATTTTTCAAGTAGTCACGGTTCTGAAAATATTATAACTCCTTGTAAAACATTCATCGCTACGAATTATGGAAGTCAATGGTCGAGAAGATCATCCATACACAGAATCATCAAAGTGGTTCGCAAAGATACGTTCTTTACCCCTCAAAGTAATTGGTTAGAAAGAACAAGAGGGAATCTGATGGTTACGACGACAGTTATAGCTAGTATGAGTTTTCAAGCTATGGTCAGTGGCATATGGCAAAGTGACTACAGTCATTCTTTCGAAAATCAAACCGGAGTTCGGGTTTGTAAAAGGAAAGAGGTAACTGTTGTATTGGATTACGAGATTTGCAAGCGTGTAGCCTATCTTGGGATGGTTATTAGCAGTACAGTGTCATTATGTGCCTCGATGAGCCTCATTCTTCTCTTCATCAGTGGTTTACGACTAAGTACCAACCAATCAACCATGTACAGTACAATTTCATATAAAAAGACTATTTAATTAGTACTCTCTCCGTTTTATAATGTATGATGTTCTAGAGAAATTATTTTGTTTCATAATATTGGATGTTTTCAAGTTTTTATATAAAGTTTAATATTTTATATTATGTAGTCTTGTTTACGATTGGTTGAACTTTTGTAAAGTAGTATTTTCTTAATTTGGGAGTTTTTAAGCAAAATATACTATTTTTTGAAACTGATGGAGTATTCAATTTATAATAACTTGCATGAAGCCTAGAATATTATAGTAACTTTTGCGTTTGACAATCTATTACTGAAACAGTGAAAAGTTAGAACTAAACGTCTAAAAATAGTCATGTAAAAATTAAGGTTACGATGTTGACTTTAGGTTAGTGTGCCCAATGGTTGACTTAAATTACTGAACAAAACAGATTGGTATAAAATACTAACTCGATCGTTTTTTTACTGGACTTACTGACTTTTATATGAAAAATAATAGATCTCATATATCATAGTTATCTTATGAGGTTTTTTGTTATACACTCGACAGCGCTATGACGAGTTTCCTGTTTTATTATTCCTAATCCAACTTGTTCGATTGATATGTTGGCTTATTTGTCGCATATGTCGTCGTATTTGCCAACGTCGTCGACGATCCCCTCCACGATTGCTGCCACTAGCTACATCCATCTCGGCCAATTGACGAAGAGTATGAACTATGAACATGTGGCTCAAACTCACGTATGAAAGGAAAATGTGTCAGCATTGTTACAACTACAATATATGCCTCTTATTGTCATTTTATAAGGTTTAACATGGGGGTTTTTGTATTTCTTCATCGAAATTAACTTATGTTATTAAAATAATTAAGACGTTGATCAGTACAATACAATAGTTCAGCAATCTAATGTGGAAGATTCATACAAGTCATATATAATTTATTATGTACCAAAGAATCTAATGTGGAATATTCCTACTACTATTTGTAAAATCGCTTAATTAATAAACTTTTATTTTATAAGAAATTATAAAGATATGCCATTGGAGTTATGATCAAATATTCGGTTTTTTGAAAGGATACAAACGAAATTTCTCCACCCCTGTAAACGGATAAAGACGCGGGTCTGTCTGACCCGTTTTTATTATTTCGGATCCTTTCCTTTAATCATGACCGTTGATTCACTTTGATCATATCCGTTAATTTAAAAACCTAAAAAGTGTTTCTCTCTCTCCCTATTGTCGCCGTCTCCAATTTTTTACAGAGTTTTTGTTAATTTCATAGGAGCTTTTCTACACAACAACACTAGATCAGCAGAATTAAACATGCATTTTCAGTGGATTCAGCTTTATTTGGTGTCTTTTTTTTTTTTCTCTTTCTCAATCTCTTTGTTTCCTTCCAAACCCTAATCTCTCTTTTGTTTCATAATCAAAATCCAATTATTCTGTTCAATACATGTCGATGATGGCGGGTATACAAGCAGTGCGATGTTCTTGAGGTCACTGGTTTGTACCTTTTCCCTAATTTTGATGTTCTTTATTAGAGTCCCTAATATTCTTCAACCTAATTTATAAAACCTTTGAATGTTCTTTTTCTGCTTTGATCGCATAAAGGTGTTAACTTTTCTTTTTTCAAAAAAATATTTCTCAGATTCTTTTGATATTTTTTCAGTTGTTGGGTGCCAAAAATTGAAAGACGCCGAATGGTTTTTTGAGTATAACGGCGCAAGATACCTTACCAGAACTTGCAGAGGTCATTATTATTAGCTCTTCTTCTGTTCATATGATTTGTTTCATATCCATTAAAATTGCGGTTTTTTTGGACAAAGTTAAGATTTTTCAATTCTCAAAGGGCTTGAAGTTTTACTAATCAATATGAATGGTTTGTTCTCAGATGGTGGAAAGAACGCTGTTTTCCAAGAGAAGTTTATGTTTACTTTGCTTGGAAGGGCTTACGGATCTTAAGGTTGCTAGCAATACACTTTCCACCGATGACTTCATTGGGAAATTCTTAAGGTTCCATATGTGTAATGCTTAAAAATTCCTGATTTGTATTTGGAATTGAGTATTTTGCAGTGTTTGTTTGTTTTTGCTAGGATTCAATTGCAGAAGGTTCTTTCTCAGGGATATGACAATTGCACCTAAAATTTGCAGACTAAAACTGGGAGGTATGAACAGCAGCTATACTTTGCTTTCTATTGCATTGAGTTCATGTTTGGTAAATTTATAGTTGCATGATGTACATTGGTCTAAGCTAATTTTGCTGATAGACTTGCTTATTATCAATGAAGCTTTTGATGTGATTTGTACTATATAGTGATTGAAGATGTAGTTCTCCCATGTTGTAGCTCCATGTTCGACCCTTCTGCGGTCCTGTTTGCGTTCTCGGCAGTTGCCCATGGCCCCATGATACTACACATATCAGTATACGTTTGATTTAGCTAAGTTATAGATTGCATGTTTTTTATTTAAATAATTTGCAGAATTTTTTGTTGTGTAAGTTGCATGTTCTGTTTCCTAGAATATGAGTGATAATTGATTTTAGAGGATTTACTTTGTACTTGTGCATTTTAAAATCAGGAAAAACAATGCTTTGCTTTTGTCCACTCCTTCCATAAGTTGAATTCTCAACTCTACTGTTGAAAATGTTTATTGTTTTCATTGTTCTCAAAATTCAACTTACATTAGTACAATGGTTTTTGTTTATATGATTTCATGATTGGTATTGGCTGTTTTATAAAAGTAATATCGAGTATCGATATGGTATTGAGAATTTAACTATAGTAACACATATTTGCAGAATTTTCTCATGGGTGGTTGAGTTAGTTCATCCTTTTAAACGTTACAAGATATGTCATTGCATGTGAATGTTCGATGAAGTGAAACAGAGGAGCTTGGATTGATCATGAAGACAAATCTAGGAGTAAAGAGATTTCGTCACCACTCCTGGTGAAGGCAAGATGAGCACTCTTCCCAAACCAAGCTGGTATGAATCTATCTATCTATCCATCATTACATCTTTGACATACAATACCAGTCTAAGCTGTAACCTGTTTTTGTTGGCATATGCAACAGATATTGAATTTATTATGTTCTTTGCTTTCTTGCTTTTGTACTTAATTTTGAACACAAATGACGATGTATGATAATTGGTCGAGACTGAGCCAGCTGGAGAAAGTGAAGGGTATACATTTTTCTATACATTAGGGATTTTTGTTCAGTTGTTTTGTTGAGCACGTACACTTTTTATTATTTAACAACACTGGACATATTGGATAAACTAAATTGCTTGAAATCAAATAAAAAAATGGATTTGAGAAGATGCAACTGAGTTTTGATTCAAATAAATTGGTGTACTTTCCCATTTATATTTTGTCATAGATTATTGAAATAAAAACATCTGAATTTTTTGATGTTACAAGAATACATTAGAAATCAAATGTAAATATACGACAAATGATATGGACTAAATAATGGTAATAGTTAAGTTGTAAATACGGCAAAAGAATAGTTTTTATTTCTTATGAAGTATCAAATAAAAACTATTTTATAGGGATTTCTTATTTCTTGTGAAGTATCAAGTAAAAACTATTTATAGGGTCATCAATTATGGAAATGTGATTAATTATTATTCTTAATTGTAGGGATTTCATTTTTGCCATAATTAAATATTTTTTTAAGTAAAACAAAACGAAAATTATGGAAATGTGCTTGAGCAGGGATAAAAATCTTAAAGTGGTTGCTATATTTATATCCTGATTTAAACATAAAATTTTAATTTGAATAATTCCATTAAAAATAGCTTTAATTTTTACCAATTATCAATTTGTGCCGAAATCATAGCTGAAATTTTAAGTACATATACTTTAAGAAACAATAATTAAATTTTTAGAAAAATCCAGTTTATTTATGGTATTAAGACGAGAGATAATATATGTAAATTGAAACGTGTAAATTTGAATAATGAAAAACAATATATTGAATAATTTTTTTTTAGAAAAGGGACATAAATTTGAGATAAAAGTACGAAATAAAAAAATAGAGGTAGATAAATTCAAGTGTTAAGCTTTCACTAATTTGGATAAGGATTGACTATGCGATAGGTAGTTAACGACTTTAGAACAGACACTTTGAAAATTTTGGTATTTTTGAAAAATAATTGTATAGTTTTTGAAAATTATAATTTTTGGATAATTTCAATTAATTAAAAAAGATATATATTCAACAGAGAAATATGGTATCCCGTCTAAATTTCTTCCCCCATCTCATTTAGTAAATATTGTTTAACGAGTAATTATTAAAAAGGGAACGAACATAAGACAAAAAAAAATTCTAATGGATATGGGATGAGACGAGACTGGATGAGACAAGACTAGATGAGACAAGACGAGATGAGACGGGATGAGTCGGGACGAGAGGGGATGGGGCGGGACTGGACGTGTTTCCCGTTCCAAAGTAAATACTTTTAGGGTTAAATTTTTTAAAATTTACATTAAAAAGAACGCACATGTGCTATAGCATCCATGTTAAACTGTCAATATAAGTCTTAGTCATTTTACGAATTTAAAATTTATATGAAAATATTTTGTCTCGTGCTGTAGCACGGGTTACTACCTTCAGACGGGTTTTTTGAGATTTTTTTTGTATTTTTGATAATATTTTGAGAGTTTTGAGAATTATAATTTCTACTAACTATAGAAATTAAACATACAAATGGAGAATACATGTATTTCGTCTAAATTCTTAGCCAAAATTTATTAATAACATTATTACATTGATAATTCTTTAAAATAAAATGGTTATGGAACATAAAATTTCTAATGGGATAGATCATAATGGGAAAGGGATACTCTGTAACAAAATTACTTTAACATTTTCAACAAACACAGGCTGTCTTTTGTTATTATGGATGAATTGCAAAAAATTGTATCTTTTCCAGCTATTGAAGATGATGATCATCTTTATTTTCGGTACGGGTTGCGGTATTCTACATATACACTAAAATATTGACAAAACACCGCAAAAGAGTGGCCAACTAATTTTAATGAAAAAAATATTACTATTATACGATTTAAATTTTTCAACCGAAAAAGGTTTATTATTTGACTGAATATATGTTTCACCAGTATTTTTTAAGTAATTTAATTTACTAATTGAGTACATATACTTTAAAAAAAATCATTAAATTTTGAGAAAATTCCAGTTTATATATGGTATTAAGACGAAAAGAGTATATGTAAACTGAAAGGAGTAAATTCAAATAATGAAAAATAGTATATTGAATAGTTTTCTTTTAAAAAGGGACATAAAATTTAGATTAAAGTACAAAATAAAAATATAGGTAGATGAATTCAAGTATCAAGCTTTCACTAATTTGGATAATGATTGAATATACGACATGTAATTAACGACTTTGGAACGGGCACTTTAAAAATTTTGGTATTTTTTAAAATAATTATATAGTTTTTGAAAATTATAATTTTTTGGATAATTTCAACTAATTAAATACAAAAAATCAACAAAGAACTCAGGTATTCCATCTAAATTTCTTACCTAATCTCTTTTAGTAAATATTGTCTAACGAGTAACTATTTAAAAGAGAACGAACATAAGACAAAATATTATGATGGATACATAACGAGACGGGATGAGACGAGATTGGATGAAATGAGACAGGATGAGACGGGATGAAAGGTGATGAGTTGGGACGTGAGGAGATGGAACGAGACTGGACGTGTTTCGAGTTCCAGAGTAAGTACGTTTATGTTTAATTTTTTTTAATTTAAATGAAAAATAACATACATGTACTATAGTATCCGTGTAGGCACATATACTATAGCATCCATGTTAATATAATTTTACTTATTTATGAACTTAAAAATTTTATGAAATTTTTTTATCCCGTGCTACAGCATAGTTACTACCTAATGTTAAAATTATGATGTAAACACACCAAATTCATAATTAGCTTTTTATTTAAATATTTCTGGGTAAATGTGTATCGGACTAATTTCATGACTGTCGATCACATTCTGTAAGCAATTTTTTTTTTGGTTAGGGGTTCTTTAACATTTAATATTTTCTTCTCTTTTCAATTCGATAACAACAAAAAATATATATTATATATATCTTCTCGGCTAGCTACATGTTTATTAGAAAATTACTGAATAAATAATAAATAAATAAAAACTAATACATGCTATTTTGTTTTGTTTTGTTCTCACTCACATACATATTTAAGCTGAGTTATCCAACATATTCTGTATGAGTAACATATGGATTTAAATTTATACATATATATAAGTAAAATCGTGGTGTGATATATATACGAGCATGGTTTTCTTATGCGACACTTTTATAATAGTTAAACTTAAAAGGGCCTTGTGGGTATTTTTTATCTACTAGCGACTATTTCAAACACCAGGGGCGGATCCACGTTTATTAGAGGGGTGCAAGTGCACGAGATAAAAATATAAAAAGTTTAGTTTATGCATATTTATTAGTGTTGTAAGTAGCCTAGTGGTCAATGATGCACCACATACTAATTGAGTTCAGAGTTCAAATCTCCACCTAAACACTGTCATCCACTAAATTACATTGGTCGTGGACTCGTAGTTGATTACATGAAGTTAAATTTATATTTGGTATCAGAGTAACCACTAGATTACATTGGTCGTAGACTCGTAGTTGATTACATAAAGTTAAGTTTATATTTGGTATCAAAGCAACCACCACATCATTACATTATGTTGGTAGTAGATTATTATCTATTTTACACTGAAAAAATAGTATCACGTAATTATTTTTATTGTCCAACTGTTAGGGTAGATCCTTACCCCAACAAAAGACCTGATTTAGAAAAAGCTCAAAATAAACCTCTAAGAAAAGAGGGGCATTTTAGTCTTTTTGGAGGACGAACCGACACGGTTCCCTATAAAAATGGGTGTACGACGTCCGGGAAAGGGGATTGCGCGAAAAGGGAAAGAATACGGATAACAAGTACAAACTTTACTCAATAAGAAGAAGTCAACGAGCCCGAACTCGTTTATTGTTCCTCGTCTATTATTAGTAACTCGTCTAAGTTACGTTGTAGCTCGTTCTTTTTGTGCCTTAGCATCGATCAATAAAAGAGAACTTCGACCTCCTTTTACTGAATTAAAATACTCTAATTGTGACCGATTTGGACATCAACACCAACATTAACGACTGATCTACTTTTGATTTGTCGAATGCTATGTACTTTGCAGCGAGTGTTCCATCTTCATCTATATATATCTCCAACATTTTATTTGGCAAGTTCATTCATTAGACACATCACACATGTAGATGTAGGTACTATGAAAAACAAAGACCGTTGAAAGAATAGAAAAAGAAAAAAGAAGCTCCCAAAGTCAAATTTGATGTTGTGCAATTCCAAACCTAAAAAACTCGAACTCTATATATAAATATTTTTAAGAAAAGCGACGACTACCTAATGTCGCTGTGTTGACTTGCTGGTGTAGTTCTTAAATAATATGTTTTCTATTGCCGTAAATCAACATACGAATAGTCTCAAACTAGACTTTTAGCTGATGAAACCAGAAATTTCTATCCCCCTTCCTTAAAGCAAGTCTCATTCTTTTTTTCCTATATAATCTCAGACGACAATCAAAGAAATTACACATATAACTTGTTAAAACTCTTAAAAATAATAACACTCATCGCTTTGAATCATGGAAGCCAACGGTCGAGAAGAATCAACATCAGAGTGGTTCGCAAAGTACTTAAACCGCCAAAGTGATTGGTTAGAAAAAACCAGAGGAAATCTGATGGTTACGGCAACGGTTATAGCTGGTATGAGTTTTCAAGTTATGGTTAGTCCTCCCGGTGGCGTATGGCAAAGTGACAATTGTTCTTTCGGAAATCAAACCGGAGCTCCGGTTTGTAAAGGGAAAGCGGGGACTGCTGTATTGGAGTACGAGAGTTCCAAGCGTCAAGCCTATCTTGGGATGGTAATTAGTAGTACAGTTTCTTTTTCTGCCTCGATGAGTCTCATTCTCCTCGTCATCAGCGGTTTACGACTAAGGTACCAACTAGTCCACTACCAAGTACCAACCAATAAATTAATTATATGTGCAACTTATGTAAATATTATTGAAAGTCTGAAATTTAATGTAACTTTTGTGTTTGACAAGATATTACTGCAGGAAAGTAAAAACTAAAAAGTGAAGACTAAAATTAGTCATGTACTACATTAACAATAAGGTGTTGACTTTGGTTTAATGTGCCCGATAGTTTTTTTTTTTTTTTTTTTTTTTTTTTTTTCATGCAAATCCCATTTTATTAAGTTGGTGACATGAAACTCTTTTTTAGTAAGAGCTTTTCAGCAGTCAAAAAATTTACATGGGAAAGAAACAATACAAAGATTGATGGATTCCTAACAAACCACAACATCCCAAGATAACAACAAGGGTAAAGATAACAAGCGCAACTAAATAAGCTAGTGCAAAGATAAGGAGGCATAAAAGCCATATATAGTTTGATCCACCAAGGAGATCAACCACATGAAGTGAGGGGAGGCTGACAAAGACCGAATCACTGGTTGCAAATCGAAAATTTGCCACACTGGAATACAAAGATTCCGACGGGTTTTTAAAAACCTAACTCGTACTAAAGATGATGAATCTTCAGCTCCCTGAAAAAGGAGGCAGCATGTAGGTTGGGAATAAGTTCCCAAGAGTCGAGTACCAGAGAAAGGATCCAAGATAAAGCCATCTTGCCACACCACATTGAAAGATCTAAACCAAGTGGTTACCGAAGAGTAGAGAACATGACGCGACTATGAAAACAAGGGATTGGAGACAAGGAAAAAACATGAGCGCCTCCACAGAAAAATAGAGAAAGCTAAGCATGCACTCCAAAAGACACCACTAAGAAGAAGAAGACACTTCCAACAATATACTCTGTATCGGATGACAATACGAGCATATACCACCTGTCGCAAAAACACCCATGCTAGAAATGGGTCAGCTTTATAGGGAAGTCTCTCCGTGAGAGAGGAGGAAAGTGAAAAAACTAACACGAAAGAAGACATTCTGGAGTCCAAAAATTCACAAAAACTACTAGTATACAAAACCAATAGCCTTGGGGACCGCTCTTTGCGCTTGGAATCCAGTAGGAGGAAAATAAGAAAATATCACTCTCCTTGATGGAGGAAGTTGAAACTACAAGACCCTTATGGTCTATAGGTAACACATTTAGCTTGCGTCGACAACTTTGTACACGTTGCACATACATCGTTTTGTTCGTAGCTAGACCAAAGCAAAAAAATGAGGATTTTCCTAAGATCCTTCTTAATACCAAAGAAAATATACATTGGTACACAAACAAGAAACGTAGAAACTGACCGAACTCCTTTGAAGTTTTTATTTGGCCCAAAATCTTGGAAAATAAACACTGGTCAAACAACCAGGAATTAAAAAGTGACACCATCTCCATTGAAAGTTTTTTTAGACTCACCAGGCCCATTAACAAAACCTTTTGGAGGCCATAACCAAAATTTTGGCCATCTCAATTAGGGTTTTGACCCTTCTTTGAAAAATCTTCGAGAGGCTGCGGCGGTTAAACGACGCTTCACCAAGACGCGCCGGAGAATCTTTGCGGTCATACAATGTAGGTCTCACCCACAGTTTGGATGGAAGTCTTATGGGGGCTTGCAGATTTGAGAGATTTGGATTAGCGGCCGATATACATGGTGGATACAAAGGAACCATGGCCAATTCACGGGAAATTCTCAACAACGGCGAGTTGCCTCGTTGGAAAGAGACGACAATATTCATGAGCTGATCTGTCCTTCGAGAAAGTATAAAGACCGACAATACAAGGAGAAGAGGTTGAAGCGAGAGAGAGACTCGGATATGACAAAGCAAGCCAGCATCGGCGTGTCTCAACCTTAGGTGACTCATGACAAGAGGAAGTTCTTCGAGAGGGGATCCCGAGACATAAGCGAGGAGAAGTGGTGGTATCAAAAATAATTGTTCGAACATAAGGCTGTCGTGAAAGGATCTCACCGGTGGAATGTAGAAGAAGTACTCATTGGTTCAAAAATTGATAATGGTGTTGGGAAGCGACGTTGGGTACGCGGAGAACAGAGGAGCAAAAACTGGCGGAGAGAGTTGGCGGTAGATTTGGAGGCTAAAGCGCTTCGGTTTAAAACCAAGAATTTCGCACCCGGGACGAGTGGAGATACATCATCAATTATGAAGAGGAATCTTTCCCATTGGAGATCACCGTAAGCTATACCGATGACCTCTAGATCTGAAGATTTCACACTCGGCTGACCACCGGAGACTTGATACTGAAAACCACCATGTATTATAAATGGTGACAAGCTCAGGTCTAAACAGCAAGAAGAAGAAGGGAATCGACGCCGGTGAGCAAAAGCTACCGGCGGTTCTTTGCATATCGGCAGCGTTCTTTTTCGCGGTCGCATTGGTTCAATCCGACGATCAAATAATTGGTTATATACTAATGATTTATGTGGGATTTTGGGTCGTGTTTCCTGTTTTAATACTCGTAATCCAACTTGTCCGATTGATACGTTGGCTTATTTGTTTCATATGTTGTTGTTGTTGCCAACGTCGTCGACGATCCCCTCGACCATTCCTGCCACTAGCTCCATCTCCGGCCCATTAACTAAGAGTGGGGACTACGAACCTGTGGCTCAAACTCACGTATGAAATGAAATTGGTGTCAGTATGTACTATTGTGATCACCATAATTAATATGTCTCCTATTGTCATTTTCGATAGGTTTATCGGTTTGTATTGTTTAGTAAATCATTATAATTAATAATTGTCTGTGCTAATTGCATAACATTAGCACCTTATGAATCGTGATTTAGACTACTTTTGGTCGTAATTATTATTACCATGTTCTTATCCTATATTCATTTTATTCTTTCACATATAGTTTCGGTTACAAAATAAAATAAAATGATAATCAACTCGTTATGGGAAAGATTAATATCCAAAAGGACCGGGACAAAAATAATAAGTTTTGAGCATATAATTATAGGTTATATAGCCATGTTTAATGTGATTGGATGGTTCAGAAATCAGAAGTATATTACAATTCGTTTATGTAAAATAAATAATATATATGATTCGTAAATAACCCTGGAGGCCTAAAAAGATAGTTATGGTACAGTATTTACATGTCATAAAACTGAAAAAAATGGAGAAAAGTGAGTCAAAGGGAGAGAAGGAGGTAGGTCTCTATAATACCTACCTTTATCCACCCCTCATCTCCTATTTATATCTGATATCACAAATCTATATAGCAACTCCCCCATTTTTCATTTTAATGAATTTGTTTAAATAAAACACAATAAAATAAAAGAAAGAGGGAAGAGAAAAGGAAGAAGAAAAGATGATGATCATCATCATGCATATGAATGACTAAAATGGAAACTTATGCTCTTAAACGGAAATATCCCTTAGTCCAAAGGTTTTTCCACCTTCTTCTTCCTACCTTATTCACCATCATGATCATCAGTTTGACCAACCACCAAACGTAACATGTGTACCAATAGGTCCAATACACCATCTTATATCTCTCATTAAAAAAATATACATGCATATCATTTTTCCCAACCAATTTAAGGATGATGGTTAGTTTAGTCACGCTAAGGTAACCATCGATATTTTATTTGGTTGATCTCACTAGCTATATCTTACATGATTGTATTCTTCCAGTTCATAAAACAAACAACAACAAAATAAAATTAACACAATATATGTTCAATTTTGTTTTGTAAACTTATACCATTAAATCAAAGTATGCATCAGATTATCATCCATCCAAGACTACAAAAGGATTAGTTCATAATTCGATCCAATGCAACAAATTTAAAACCCTAAATTTTGAGGATCATGTATATCAAGTATATGTAAGAAATATATGAAATGAGTGCATTATGTATCGGACTTATAAATGTGTAAGTAAAGAATAGTAGATAGTAGGTGTGTAAGGGAGAAAGATCTAGGGGGCTTCAAAAAAAAGGAGAGAAAAGGACAGAGCATGTGAAAAGAGACAGAGAAACAAACAGAGGAGTGAACAGTCTTACTCTTTTTTTTCTCTGCACTTAATGAACCCAACCCTCTCTGTATATTTCTGATACTTCACATGCCTTTCTCTTCTTTCTTATATTCCTATACTTTTTTTTTCAATTTTGTATAGACTGAAAAAAACTATTACGTCCGATTTTTTTTAAGAAAACTATTTAATAAAAAAACGACAAAATGTCTAACATTTTTTTTTTTAAAAGGACAAAAGTACTTTCACTTCACTTGCAACCAAACAAACCTAGTCCCCTTCTTTATCCAATGGTCTCTTCCCTGCTCTCTATTTCTCATCTAAACACCCTCTTCTTTGTTCCTTATTAACCATTTTGCCACCTTGTAAATTAAATATATCTATGTAAAAAATGTGAAATTGTAAAAATCTTTTTGTTTTCTATTGTCGTCAGAAACTGTAAAATCTATAATATTACTCTTTTTCAGGTCAGCAAAAAAGTTTGGTTTCTTCTTCTCGAGTCAGAGATTCGTGCAGTGTGTGATACAAGAAGCTCCTTCCGAATTCTTCTCATTAAATACTTGTTTTTTTTTTATGCATCTATCTGTTTTTCCCCTGTCTTAGACAGTAATAACAACAGAGCTCACTCAATCTTATAAACAAAAAATGAAAAAAATGAAAAAAAAAATGAGCTCAATAAAAAGGAAATGGCACTCATTTTTAGGCCATGAAGTGTTGGGATACAGCTGAAATTAAAAAGTGCGTCAGCTCAAAGGAAGAAAGAAAAAAAAAGATTCCCAAAATCAATGCATTCTTTTTATAAAAAAACACAAATAGTTATATATATATACTAGTTTGAAAATAAAATAAATTAATTAAAGAAATGGTTGATTTGAAGAAAAGATTGAGAAGAGAGGAAAGAGTTTAGTCAGAGAGACAGGAGCATCAAGTGCTGCAGAAGAAGCAACAGGAACACTGGGCCTGAGTCTCTTCAGATTTGCCAGTCTTTATAGGACCACACTCTTCTTCAACCCCCTTACATTACATTTTATCTATTTTAACATTAACAATATTGGATATTTTAATGTTGTTTTGATTTTACACTACATGGCAAAACTCCTTAAAAGCTCTTGTCCTGATTTGATTTTTTTTTTTTCATTTCTTTATTGGATGTTTTGTGATATCTCTTAATTTATTAAACACATAGTAAATATCATGTTTCGTTTTGATTAACGTTCAACAAAAAAATAAACCTATCTACTAGAGTGTGACTAATTTATCTCTCCTAAATACAGAAATAGGGTATATATTAAAGAGAGAATGGTCTCGTGAAGAGGAAGAACCTAAGCTAGTAGTGTTCATGCAATTTGCATCTGAGGAATATATGCTTTGATAGAGAGAGAGAGAGAGAGAGAGAGAGAGAGAGAGAGAGAGATCAAAAGGTGACAGAGAGGGTGGTCTTCTTTGTCTGTCCCTGTCCGAAACTCAGGAACCCTAGTCTCTGAATCCATCAAGAAAGCAAGCTCTTATCTTCTTTTAGGCTTTTGCTACATATATAAACCTTTCTTTGAGGGAAGCTAGCTAGAGAGAAGATAGAAAGAGAAAAGATGATGAGTCTAAGTGGAAGTAGTGGGAGAACAATAGAGAGGCCTCCATTTACACCAACACAATGGCAAGAACTCGAACACCAAGCCCTAATTTACAAGTACATGGTCTCTGGTGTTCCTGTCCCACCTGAGCTCATCTTCTCCATTAGAAGAAGCTTAGATTCTGCCTTGGTCTCTAGACTCCTCCCTCACCAATCCCGTAAGCTCTACACATCTTCTTCTTCTTCTTTTTTTTTTTTTTTGGCTTGCATTCAATCTTTTGTTGATTCTTATGCCCAAAGTTTCCAGCTTTATGTGTTTTTATACACACTAGATTTCTGAGTTTCTGCTTAAAGTCTCCACCTTTTTCTTTTTCCAACGACCACTTTGGAAGTTTTCCACAATATTCTGATGATTTTGGAACTAATTAAGGTCTTAATTAGGGTTTAACAGCATGACTAAGTTTAGGGTTTTGTTTTATTTAAATGATGCAGTTGGATGGGGATGTTACCAGATGGGATTTGGGAGGAAACCAGATCCAGAACCAGGAAGATGCAGAAGAACAGATGGGAAGAAGTGGAGATGCTCAAGAGAAGCTTACCCAGATTCAAAGTACTGTGAAAAACACATGCACAGAGGAAGGAACCGTGCCAGAAAATCTCTTGACCAGAATCAGACAACAACAACAACTCCTTTAACATCACCATCTCTCTCATTCCCCAACAACAACAGCCCAAGTCCCACCTTGTCTTCTTCTTCCTCATCTTCCTCTTCAACTACTTATTCTGCCTCTTCTTCTTCAATGGATGCTTACAGCAACAGTAACAGGTTTGGTGTTGGTGGAAGTAGCAGTAACACTAGAGGTTACTTCAACAGCCATTCTCTTGATTATCCTTACCCTTCTACTTCACCTAAACAACAACAACAACCTCTTCATCATGCTTCTGCTTTGTCACTTCATCAAAACACTAGTCCTACTTCTCAGTTCAATGTCTTAACCTCTGCTACTGGCCACAAAGACTTCAGGTTCTGTAATCTTATCTTTAGTTTCCCTTTTTTCATGCTTAATTAAATTCTTGAAAAGGAAGAAACTTCTATTTTTAATTTTTTATATAGAGGGATTTTTTTGTATTACAATTTCAGGTATTTTCAAGGAATTGGGGAAAGAGTTGGAGTTGGAGAAAGAACGTTTTTTCCAGAAGCATCTAGAAGCTTTCAAGATTCTCCATACCATCAACAACAACCGTTAGCAACAACAGTGATGAATGACCCGTACCACCACTGTAGTACTACTGATCACAAGATTGATCATCATCACACATACTCATCCTCATCATCATCTCAACATCTTCAACATGATCATGAACAGGATCATCATCATCGACAGCAACAGCAACAGTGTTTCGTTTTGGGCGCCGACATGTTCAACAAACCCACAAGAAGTAGTGTCATTGCTAATTCATCAAGACAAGATCATCAAAGTCATCAAGAAGAAGAGGAGAAAGATTCATCGGAATCAAAGAAGTCTCTTCATCACTTTTTCGGTGAGGACTGGGCACAGAACAAGAGTTCTGATTCTTGGCTTGACCTTTCTTCCCACTCAAGACTCGACACTGGTAATTACTGCAAAAATAATCTAATCTACGCTAAATAGAAAAGAATAAGTTGATTTTAATTATTGATAATTCTAGATTAATTTTTCTCAGGTAGCTGATTAAGGATGGCAGTATTCAATGATGGGTCTGCTGCACCAACACACACAACTTCGAAATGTTGAAGAGTCACATTTCACATCTATTTCCGTGGAACAATGAGACAGGACACTGTTTGCAGAAACCTATATGTATACATTTATGTATCTTTCTCTTTTTCTATGTGTGTTAGGTCCAACAAGAAAAGTGATCCGACAGATATGTCTGTGTGTGTTCTCTTGCTTTCTCAAGAAATCGTTTTATATTTTAGTGTCCCTGAAAGCAACAAAAGAAAACACGACTCTGTGCGGGGCAGTGCTATCTATATATATATTGAGTTTGTTTCTTAGGGTGCAGGCATACCTCTTATATATGGATCTATTTAACACATGAACCTAGTTTTTTCTAGGCAATTACATGTTAAGTATGTGTGTTCAAACTGTAAAACGCTTATCTGGAGGAAGACTCTTGCTTGGGCTTGGTTGAAAATTATCGTAATTGTGGTTGAAGCAAAGTATAAGAGTATCCGCAAAGATGTTTTTACACTTCAAAGTTTTTAGAATCCATTACTATTTGAACTATGGGACTAGGTGTCCTCAACTATATGAAATGACGTTCCGTGGACCCAAGTCTTGAATCACGCATTTACAGAACGAGAGAATGGTCAAAACTCAACATAATATGGCAACAAATTCAACTTATTATTATATGTAGAACATAAGAAATTTTGTCGTCTATAGAAAAACAAACAAATCATACACAACTTTTGGGTATGCTTCCTTGCATGCATGTGCTTCTTTGGCAAAAGGAAAAAAGTGAGAGAGTTAAAAGACAAAACATCATGACTCTCTTGATCCATTAATCTTTTACGTGCGTATGATTACTTGGAATCATTACCAACACTAGTATTATGTTTTAAGTATTATCATAAATGTATTTTGAGAATTAAAAAAAGAAACATGTTGCCAACGAAAGATTCTATGAGCGGAATCAGGTCCAGATTAAAACCAGCTCATCTTTTTGGTCTCATACCAAACAAAAACGCGTCTTAAACACTTTCAGAATAGGGAACAAGATCAAAAAAAAAATACCATTCTTCTTCCATGTGAAACTATCCTAATTAGACAGGTTTGTATAAACCAAAAAATCGGTTCTAAGTTGTAACCAAACGAGCCCATACATCCAGAGAGGCCAGTTATCATAAAATCCCCATCATCATAAAATCCCCACTTTGCAAACATCACATAAGAAGATAACTACAGATCTAAATAACCGAATTTTTACAGATAAAAACATGAAAGATCCCAACATTTTCTGATTCCATGAGCTATCAAACACGAATTATATTATACACTTTCTGATTCCAAGAGCTATCAAACACGAAAGATTCAAACATTTTCTGATTCCTAGAGGCTATAAAACAGGAAAGGTTTGACATTTTCTGATTCCAAGAGCTATCAACTACAGTCTAAGCAGTTCCCGTGTCAATATGGAGTTGATCTTCCTAGGACAAGTGACAAAGAATCTATAGCCTAAGCAAAGCATAACATAGAGAAAGAAACTTGTATCTTCCTATCTTTTCACTGCCTTGATTCTCACTGTAATAACATCACACGTAAAAAAAAACTGAGATAGAGGGGAATTGTGTACAACCCTGAACCCCATCAAGAGAACGTAACAAGAATAATAAATACTAAACCAACAGCACAAACACATTTTGCCAACTCACAAAATGAAATTAGATAATCGGTTTTCATCTCACAGAATCCCTAAAGAAACAAATTTTACATGACTTGAGCCATTTTTTTTCCAAACCTCTCTGTTCACACACACTCTCTAGTTAGCATCGTTAGGCAATGTAAACGAAAAACTACACGACCTTTTTTTATGAAAAGATTGAATACAAAAGAAGAAGGTGGAAATATGTCAAATCCAGAAGTTACCCAAATTTACAGAGGAAAAAGGGCTGATGATCAAGTCTTTGAGGAAAGCATCCATTGCATTTGCAGCAAAATCAAATTGAGTTCCTTTTTTAAATAGTTTGATGCTTTGTCTCCTCGTCTCAGTAAGAATACTCTGCTCCACGAAAAAAGAATCAATAAGTATGTGTCATCCGGAGAAGCTGCTTTCTCTTGAAAAGCAAGAAGGCAACAACGCAAATCTGCAACATTGCTGCAAACCCAGCGAATACTAGACCCACTGTTTTCCCTGTGTTCAATCCACCCTTGTCTTTTTCCTTGAAGACCCGAGGAGGAGGAGGTGGAGGTGGAGGAGGAGGAGATGGCGGCCGTAACCTCCGTGGTTGGTGGTTTCTGCTATTAGATTGCGGAGGAGGAGAAGCTTGCGCACGCGGAGGTGGAGGAGGAGGAGGATGAGAGGGTTTTGGAATCGGCGGCGGTGGAGGTGATGATGATGATGATGATGATAATGGTGGCGGCGGAGAATTAGGAGGAGACATAATAACTCCAGCGTTGGATTGTGAAGGAGGAGGAGGAGGAGTCAGCGGAGATTGAAGCAATTGAGGCGGCGGCGGCGGTGGCGGTTGTGATGAATCCTGAAGCGGAGGCGAGGGAGGAGGTGGAGATTGAAATTGAGGTTGTTCTTCTTGTTGTGATTGGACAAGAAGAAGGAAGCTGAGAAACATACCGAGAAGTAGTAAAACATTCAAGGATGATGTATATACGAAATTCGAAAAACCCATCAAGATCATCTCTCTCATCAATCACCAGATTGATTGATTGATTGATTCTCGGATCCACCCAGAGATGATTTTTAACACCCAAACAAATAAAAGAACCCAGGCTCGTCCGCGTCAGCGCATAGTTGAAATTGGATAGTAAAAGATCTGGTCAACCCCACCCCCCCCCCCCCCCCCCACCCACAAGATTTGATTGAGGAAGAGATATAATCTCAGGAGGTCTCCGTGTTCGTTCTTCCTCTCCCCTCTCTTCTATTTTCCCCAGAAAGATGAGATGAGATGAGATGAGATAAGATAAGATGAGAGATGAAGTCGAGAAGAAGCTAAGAATCAATAGGAATCTCTCTCACAACTATTTTGTAAAATTGAAAGATTCGAATTCGGGGCAAAAAAAGGGGTCACACAAATTTTCTCCCTAATAAGAGACGTCAAAGGAAGAAGAACAAATTGACTCTGTACAACATAAAAGAAACTTGGCGGAAAGGGTAAAAATTTTCCGGGAAAATGCAAGGAGAGAGAGAGAGAGAGAGAGAGATTAAGAGGAGTAGTAACGGTTTAGGGCTAAATCTAGGGGTTGAGGAAGGAGAGAGATTAAGGCGAAAAATTTGGGGAACGTAGAATTCAGTATAATTTCGATTTCCATATCTATATTTATTTGTACAAATTACAAGCTGTAATTATAATACTAAAATAACTCCGTTTTTTTTTTTTTTTTTTTTTTCGAGGGAGACGAAAAGAGAGAACCAAAAAAAAATACTAGTTGCTGCTCCGTTGTGAGAGAAAGTAAACTACGGGACCCAATGTCAATCGCCGTCACCCTCTTTCATCACATTCTCTCGTAGGTAGGCTCATCTAATGGATCCAAAGCCCATTTTACTAGTTGTTGTTTTATACAGCCCATTTTGTATTTCAATTTGTTGTTGTTCTTGTCGAGCATGATATATATTTATTTATTTAAGTCTAGAAACAACACAAATCAGAGAAAAAAAAACATGAGCTCAGATTGAATCATTCTTTTGAATATGAAAGTATCACACAAAAACTGTTCCACTTTTGTCATATGTATTCAGGTTAAAAAAAAAAAAAAAAAAAAAAAAAAAAAAAAAACTTGATGAAGAGCCATTCCTAAGGATGTACAACAAATAGGGGGGTCTCATTCCTACACTCACTTGGATTCTCCTACCAAAGAAAAGAGTAGCAACTTGTATCATCATCCCGCAGATCAATGATTTTGGACTGAGAGAGACAACATAAGATGCAACTTTAACCCCATGCCATGGAACTGGCATAGTTAACCACCAGTTTACCATCAAACCCAAAGTTCTGCAATTATCCACCAAAAACCAGCACTACTTTGTTATTATCCAATGCTACGAGGATGAAAGCAATGTTAACTATGGGTTTCAGGATTGAAAGTACTCAGTTGGATAATGTAAAACTACCTACTACTACCTTCAGGAGCATAGTACCAAATACAAACTGTAGTAGTGGGGGTTTAACCGCAGAGAGAGAGAGAGAGAGAGAGAGGTAATGGAAAATTGAACACATACTTACATTATAGAGATCAATTACCGATTCATCGGGATTTGGGGAGAAAGCGCTGTTTACATACACAAACTGACACAGTGAAGAGAGATATCACTTATCACAGTACACAAATCAATGACTTGTTTCAAAAAGACAACACAAAAGAATTTTTTGATTGAATAAAATTACCAATGAGTCAGAGTGAAGCTGCCGTCTTAGAAAGTCAATCACTTTAGCAAACTTATCAGTCCCTGAAATCTGAAAATAAAAACGCAAACTAAAATCAAACAAACATTCTCAACAAGAAACGATCATGATTACGGTGTTGCCTAGTTGATCAATGTGAAAGAATTGAATCTATCAAACTAACAAAAAGGCAATGATGAACAAACACATATATAGATAGATTTCTCCTAAATCGAAAATCTCATGGTGAACAACATACATTGTATCGTATCAACTGAAACTCTCTACTCAACAATAAAATCATATTATCGAAGATTTCAAAAATGTTCGAACAAACATAAGAACCCTAATTTCGTCTTATTAGATTAAACTTGATCATTCTCATTCGTGAATCGTGATTGATTACAAAAAAAAAGAAGATATACCTTGAATTTAGATTGTTTCAGTATCGGAGCACCACCGGTAGCTCTTAGATGAACAACAACTGCGACGAAATTGAGAAAACAAAAAAACACAAATTTACGATCAGATCAGAGCCGTAAAAATTTAAAAAAAAAAAAAAAAAAAAAAAAAAAAAAAAAAAAAAATCATCATCAGATTCTGGAAACAATCTTTGGTGTATAGGTAGGTTTCTCGAGTTCATCGTTTTTGAAATCCAAATTCGAAGAGATTCAACTACAAAAACATCGTCAATGACTTACTTTTCTGCACAGAATTCGGAGATTCAGTCGCCATTGTTGTTGATAGTTCGGTTTGACAGAGAAGAAAAGTATACAACAAACCTGGGGAAAACGACTCGCCTTCGCTGCGTTTTGATTTTGATGATGTTAAAAATATTTTTTGGGCTTATAAGCCCAATCTTGTTAGTGTTAAAGCCCGTATGTTATTATATGGTGTTTTGAAAGGAGTTAAAAATATATGGATTCGAAATTAATCGTGCAAGACCCGGTCCGATTCGAAATTACAAAGGTCGCATATTTTGAGTTTGATCCAGTCTGAGCCGAATAAATAATCTCAGGTATATGTACTATACTACTATGTAGTAACCATTCAATATAAGTTCATAAACTTAAGAGAAACAAAAAAACTTCACTAGTTGGTTACTGCTTTAGTAGAGGTGTAGAGAGTAGAAGCTTCGAACTTGAATCTTGCATTTTAACTATTTCCAACCAAATTAGGTCCATACACTTCAACATGGAAAAAACCAGAGATAAAAAGGATCATAATTTATTAAATGGTACGGTGATCGATAACTTATATGTATATAGATAATATATAATGAAAACAATACTTTTAACTATGTTACAAAAAAAAAATTCATAAAATGGTGAATTTGATGCAGTGTTATAAAATTATAAAACTGAAAAAAAGAAAAAAAGAAAAAAAAAACCTAGATTATATATATATATATATATATATATATATAATCATATTTGATACTAGACATTGGATCGGATATCCATATATATGTATATAAAATCATATTTGATACTAGACATGAATTGGATCGGATATCCATATCCACTAAAAACTTGTAAGAATAATAGTACAAAATTGGGTGAAGTATTATATTGTAATCCAACTTCGAAAAATCCATATATGACTTCAATTTCTTATATGATTAGATCGAAAACATATTTTGAATTCCGAACATTTTACCCACTAGTATCATTTTTCATATGCATTGTTAGTTTATGTTGGACTCGTTTGAATGATGTATTAAAATGTAAAATATTTTTTTATATATATAGTTCTTGCCTCTTGATTACCAAAAATAAATTGGGGACGGTCAAATTACAAAATGCATAGACACATCAGTACGAGTGGATATTTGGGTTATTGCTCCAAAGAGACTGAAGCATCAATCTTGCTCCCAATTTTAACCACACAATCGTTCCATGTTTGTTTGCTTATAGCCTTAGATGCAATATCTGTGTAATCATATGCGGCGAATATAGCTTTAACAATTTCGAGATGGCAATCTTTGCCAGTCTTCAATATATCACGACAACATTCATCTGTAAATGGGGTCTTCTCTCCCATCACGTTCATGAAAATCTCTTCTTCGCATTTCGAATTTGACTTTTTTGCACAAGCCCGAAGAAAATCACGTTGCTTGTGCGAGTAATGGTTAACCAGCTCTGTGTCATATTTTATTGCGGGTTAATCAGCTTCTTCGAATGGAGCTTCATCGGGAGTTTCGACGTAAATTTCCAAATCTGTAGTTGGGGACATGGCCACATCTTCTGGCACTTCATGTGAATATGGATCCATTTCCTGTGAAAAAATTGGGTTAACCATGTAAAACATTACTATAGATACGAACACTACCATAAGAAGACACTTTGTCATATTTGCTTTTGGTTTTGGATGTAAGATATTCTCTTCTTCTTTTTCAAGTTTTGGATGTAAGATTGGTGAGGTGAAAAGAAACAAGAGATCGATGCTTTATAGGAAAACCCTAAAAAGTATTTTAATTGTTGAAATTACGTTTATTCATTAATAGTTTTATGTTACACATTTAATAGTTTTGTTTTAAAAAAAAACATTTACATTAGACTTATAAGATATTTACAAATTGTAACTTTTAATTTATCTTGGATCGAACATGAGAAGATTTTGGGCAAACTCGTAGATAACAACACTTTATTTTTCTTCAAATTATTACAAATCAAACTGATATATGTTAGACACAACACGATTACAAAGAATGAAAAAAAAAATGATAAAAGAAAAGATTGATTCTGTTTGGTTCTGGTTTACTGAGATTTGATTTTAAGCTCTTACTTTCAGTTTCAAGACATGCCTTCTTGTTTGCCCAAAAAAAAAAAGACATGCCTTCTTAAACTGGGAATAGTTTTCTTTTTTATCAAGATAGTAAATGTGATGTACGAGAATGGTTTTTTTTATTACAACTTTTATAATAGTTAAATATTAAAAACATTAAGTAAATTGTACTGTATATAATATCGACTGACATGGCTGAGAGTATTCAACTAATAAATCATTATATTGGTAATAGTTTATTAATAATTTTACAATGAAACAACGTAACAAAAATTAGTATTAATAATATTAATCATCATGATCTGCTCGATCGTTAACATTATAAGAAAATAAAAATAATACTGTAGTGTTGTCTTTCGTTTAGATATTACATGACGAGAGGGACTAAACATATATATATATATATATAAAACAAGACGATGACATTGACTCATATGAAACAGATCAATCGTTATCGTTATAAAGTAATGTCGAATAATTATGATTATAGGAATGGTCCAAAAGATAGAAAGAAGACAAGCTCATGCATTAGGCATCATGCATGGACACTGGAAATTAATTATTTGGAGTTTGGTTTATGACGAATCCAAAGGCAATAATAGTAATATGTTGATATTTTCTACAGTCATTTTCATTGTATCTTTTTATAAAACATTTTTGCACTTGGAAGAAAAAGAGAATCAAATATCTATGTCATAGCAAAACTATAACCAATATATTCATAAAAATCATATGATAACAAACCAAAACCAAAAGAAGAAAAAAAAAAGAACGGGAAAAATGTGTATGCCATGGCAGATGGTGAAAGTTATACGTATGTCACTCATCGTTAATCGATGCTCAGACAAAAAGATGGAACCACAACAACAATAATCTTCTTGGAATCAAACAAAAACATTCTTCTTTAATTTTTTTTTAGAATTTTGGGGTTTAGCTTCCAACATTCTCTTCTTTTGCTTTCCTTCTCGTGTCTTGAGTTTTGACCACTAATTATAATTCTTCAAAGAATGAATTTAGCCTAGCTGTGTAACACAATACATACAATTAAGATGTGTGTGAACTGTGAAGTGGTACAAGAAAGCAATTTTAATCAACTTTCACCAATTCCTAGAATATATTCACCACTTTAATCAATTCTATTCACTTATTAATTAACAGCTTGAATACTGTGGAATGCTTTTGTTTTCTATATACTGGAATAAACATTCTTGGATCTAAATCCAGACAAATTTCCGAAGTATATGTAGAAAATCAGGTATTTTTACCATTTTTTTAAAAACTATAATGTAATTATGATGACTTTGTACAACAAAAACTAAATAAAACTTACACTCCACTAGTTATTGTCTTTCTAAATAGAAGATATATTAGTATCCAACAAGAAAAACATATTCAAATCTTCAAAACAGATTGAATTCATCCATCAAATTGCAGAAAGAGAAAAACAAAGTTCATTTTGATTATGACAGAATTATCCTGATCAGCTAAGAAACAATCAGTTTTCTTATTAAAAAAAACGATGTATATTTGGTTAGTTTTGTTGGCATCGTAACTTTTAAAAAACAAAAAAAAAGGGAACAGTGTTTAATACTTTTGATCTTGGTCCAGTGTGGGATCTACATATTTTGATGTTGAGTGGAAGATTTTTTCTATAGGGATCAGAAAAAAAAAACGAGTGCTTACACGTGTGCACGTGGGAGAGTTACGACACTTTAAGTGGCCACCCCCGTCACGTGCGGGCTACATTTATATCCACTCGTTTCTTCCCCGGCCGGTCCGACCTATATCTCACCTTCATTGGTGATTGGTTCATCTCTTCTTCTCTTTCCCTTCTCGATCGGCTTCTCCAATTGAACACCACTTCACGAAATTACTTGCTTTCTCAATTCGATTAACAATTTCATCTACCATTCTAGCTAACGTATCTCATCTAAATTGTCTTTTTAGAAAGTTAGAAAAATATATAAGCATTGGGTATGTAAATATACACTTCGATGTCGAATTCGACTCTATTCTATGATAGCTAGCTAGTAGACACATACACACACAAGAAAGCTTATAATAGTGTTGAGAGTGTCCCACCATTGCACCATATGTACCGTTTTACGACGACATGTACACGTCCGTGCACACTCACAAATAGAGAGTAAGTTTTCCGAATTAAATATACATATTACATATAGTGGACTGAGTGTGTGTCTTAGCTTGTGTGATTTGAAATGGTGTAAGCCCTAGCTAGTTAATATATATAGAAATAGCTGGTAGTGCATGAGAATGACGAGTTGTGCATGGTTGATATGGGACATTGTATGCCCCTTAATTATTCTTTTATCTTTATAACATACATATCAATTTATTGTGTCAATATATATATATATATATGATATGTAGCTGTCCAAATTAAATGCTTTTGTTGATTTGTATGATCACCATTCACCACGAAACTTCTACGTTAATATGTGTTTATACACTCGTGTATTCTATATTCTATAAATTACCGAAAGAAATTCTTAGTGTTAAACAAGACATGCATATATAAAAATTGTTATAATAGTTTACAAATTATATGAAAGGAAATTAAATAAAATTGTAATTGCAATCTGTAATTGCTTTTCAAAATACAACCGCATATTTAACTAGTCATTTTATGTCCTACAATTTTTTTTTTTGGTCACATTCGTCTTTACCGCCATTTTGGTTTGTATAGAAAAAGTAATTACTTGTTTAATTGATTAGAGATTTGATTGTTGGAGTCAAACTTTTGAAATTAATTGGCTAAATCATCACGTTACTCTCATGATTATATTTTCACTTTCCTAACTCCCCCACTTCACCCACCACAAATAGGGACAAATCCACATAGTATTTTATACTTACCGATGTAAGTATCCGTTTATACACTAATTAACTCACTAACTTTTACTTTAATTAGATTTTTGTTTTGTTTTGGTTTTGACAGCATTGAAGTATACTATTTATTTCCTTTTTTCTTATTGAAGCTATCAAAGGATTGATTCTCGATTATGCGGGGATTGCAAGCTACAAATAAACCGTTTTATTAAAGTCATCTAAACAAATGAAAAGAAAATAAAAGTAGGAAGCTGGGCTACTAGACTATGCGATCTGTCCTTTGTATCGGATACTTTTGACTACATAGCCATATTAGCCTTTTTTAATAGTTTGTATAGGCAATAGTTTACTTGTGTAATTATACTTTACTTATTATATAAGTACATATATTTCATGCTAAGCAGCATGTTTGTGTTAGCTTTAATAGCTTATCATAACGCTATGATTCGGTGGTCCAATTTGTTACTTTGAACCAAATTTAATTTTGGTCATGCCTTTTTTTTTCGGCATGTATTATGCAAATAAATTCCGAAATATGAATATATTATTATATGATTTATAACGTTACATATGTGAGTCTTTATCTTTCTATCAGGCAATCAAATCGAAGGTTGACATGACAATCTGACATATGTACGTAACATATTAATAACACATGATTCGTCATTTTGATATATATAGTGTTTTCGACAGAAACTTTTACCATTCTAGAATCTATTTGCATGTCGTTTTAAGAAAGAATTAATTACAGACCTAATAACAGACCCAACACGTTCTAACATTCTAATTAACAACATGCATGTTAACTACTAACGTAACGTTCATCATCTTTATCACTTGATGTTTAATCATCAGTGATAGGTAGATATGAAAGGAATGCGTGTACTTAGAAATAGACAAGACTTATATAATGCATAATCCAAGATTATAATCTGAAGCCATGTTTAGAACCAGACAAGCCAACCCAATCAAATTCAGGCCAAAAATAAAAAAGAAGAAGTACTCGAAAAGAATCAAATATTGGATACTATTGTCCATGACATTTGAGACCATGTCTCTTTCACTTTTTTTCCCACATCTTATTGATCATTATTAGTAGCATCAAATCAAATCTTTTACTTTTAGTTAATTAATAATTATTTCATCTACTGAAATTAATCTTCTTGTTATATAGTATTAATTTCCTAAAAAAACAGAGTAAAAAAAAAAAAAAAAAAAGGCAACGACTCTTTGCTATTCTAATTGACGAAGAGAATAGAAAACTTGACTCTCTCTTTTTCTTCCGTCACCTCTGCGATGATTCTGGAACTCTCGCAATAAAGATTAGCTCAGTGTAATCAGAAGCTAATTAAGCTGCTTAGTTATGAACTTAGATACCAAGTTTAAGATGATTAATTAACGATGGATATACATACACGAGTTACTTAACAAGGATAACACAAAAACCGTTTACAGGAAGCGGTAAAACATAAACCCCAAGGGGTAAGAAAACCGAATGATCTAAAAACTAATTACCCCAACCATTAACTAAAGTAATAATAAAATTATACAAGTAAACCAGTAGCGATGGCTCGATTCATGTTATCCAGACGAGTGGTTTCGTAAACCGGGAGCTCTTCTCGATACCTCTCGATCCCAATGGCCGAGAGATTCTCCAACTCGAATAGATCAGAACTGGCGCAACTCGCGGCATCGTCGTCATCCTCTACGTTGGTGATGTTGATGTCATCGTCGTACGTTGTTGTAGTAGCCTTGTTCTTATTATGGTAAGTTCTGAGAAGATCTTTGGCTGCTTCGATAACACGGCGATGCTCTTCCATGACGTCGCGTTTAGCTTCGTTACTACCGTAGAGCCTGCTGTTATAAGCGTAAGGCATGGGAATGGAAGAAGTACTATCTTCGTCGAGGATCACATTGACAGGACAGAACCGTACAGATCTTTTTGATTTGCCGCTAGAAGACGGAGTTTTACTCAAGCAAGACCTGGAGAAGGACGACGTGGATGAGCACGTGGTGGTGGAAGAGGCGTGTACTGTTTCTTCCACGGAGGAGGTAGTTTTCTTGCGCTGCTGCTTCTTAGGGTTAGTTGCGGCGGCGTTGGTGAAAAGAGAGTTGAGGAAAGTAGCGAGTCTGCCGCCGGGAGAGATAGGTTGTTTCACTTTTTTCAAATCGGAGTAGATCTTTAACGCTTTTGACTTGGTTCTCAAGAAACCACCGAGTTCTTTAGGTTTCTGGACGGAGGAGGAGTTGTCGACGGTTGATGTTCGAATAGGCTTGGGTTGTTGTTGACGAGTGGACGGAGGAGGTGGGGAGGCAGAAGATTTGGAACGTCCGTAGAATGAATCAGACTCGGATGATGAGAACCCGCCGCCGCTAGAGTCAGAGGAGCTGGAGTTAGAATGTCTGAGAAAGTCGGTGGTGTTGGTCCTCCTACTTGATCTCTCGAAATCAGCGGCGACTGAGCGGCGGTGATAAACTGGAGAGATCTCACGATCCTCGTTACGGTGTTGGTGATGATGATGTTTCTTCTTCCTGGTGGAGTCGAGGGCGGCAGGGGAGGAATCGTCGATGGAGCGGTAGATTTGGTCGAGGAGAGAGGATGAGAAGGAAGGGTGACGACGGTGGTGAGATGAAGAAATAGGCTTCTCCCAAGTCTCCATGAGAGAAGAAAAGCTTCGAGGTGGCCGGGAAAGGAAAGAGATGTAAGTAATGAATGGGTGAGAGAGAGGAGGAGACGGAAGGAAGGAAGAAGGAAGGAGTATGTTTATAAAGAAGGGCAGAGTAATCATTGCCACGTGTCTTTCTCGACAGCTATGGTCTCTCTCTCTGCTACGTCCCCCACAAAACTTATTAACATCAATCATCTTCATTTTTTTTTAATAAAATTAAAAATATTTGATACTTATTGCCATATGGTAAAAACAGGTATGTAGGTATATGACAAAAACAGAAGTGAGATTTCTTAGGAAATAGATTGACGTTCACGTTATTTTTATTTGATTATTTGAAAGAAACATTATAGACTTGTAGAATAGAGCTTCGGAACCATGCAATGCAACATTATGATGGGGAGAAGTTAGCTAATAATATAGTTTGTTTTTTTTTGTGTGTTTGTAATTTAATGATAAAACGTTAACAATATACTAGTTAGTATAAATTAGTGAACTGTTAATTTTTTAATATAATGTTTTTGCCAAGCATACACTCTGTCTGTGGTCATTAAAAGAAAAAAAAACTTCAAATTTAGTTGCAGAACCAGATGTTACAAAAATGTGAAATGTAAGGAAAGAAAAAAGTGAGCGTAATTTGCCACCTTAAAACGTAAAGCGTAAAAAAAGGTGTTGTCTGTTGCTATTTTTTTTAGGTGGACGGGTAGTAAATATTCTTCTAAAATCAAAATTTATAGATTTTCATATGTCCATGAATCAAAATGGTTTAAAAATACTAGGAATTTGTCTTGAACAAAAAGGGATTATGGGATATCACTGCTGGGTTACAGAGCAGCTTAGCCTTTATTCACATGACAAGACTCAAAGATTCACTTATGTGTTCCCTACTTATAAAGAAAAAGATTAAAGTTGTTCATTCCTCATCATAAGTCTTAATTTGTTTTCAATTTTATTTGTATTTTATTTAATACTAGAAGCAAAACAATTCTATCATTTATTACAGCAAACCCAATACAGATACTTGGGTCCATTGACACTTTTTTTTTTTTTTTCTAATCTCATGATGCCTAATTAAACATTTCAAAACTACAACGTTCTAAATGCTTAGATACAAATTATACAATTTCGGAGTAAAGAATTGATAAATACTTGTGAATATATTTAGACAGAATATATACTATTTGAGAACTATGTTTGTAGGTTAATAAGCGGCGGCTTTCTTGTTGTGGCTTTTGAGTTCAAGAAAAAGACATGGACGTTATAACGTAATTACAAAAGTCTGAGAAATATTAAACCGAGAAGAAGCATGGAGAGAGAGAGAGAGAGAGAGAGAGAGAGAGAGAGAGAGAGAGAGAGAGAGAGAGAGAGAGAGAGAGAGACTAATTAGAGAAAAAAACTTTGAGAGACGACATCTCAAGTTTTTTTTTTTTTTTTTTTTGTGCAACGAATGATCTCAAGTTTAAGACTGAAAGACACTTCCACATGGTTGAGTTGTTAAGAAAATAAGGGAATTGTGGTGAGCAAAGATTTGGTGTGTCGTATGCTCTTGATCCCAAGTTGAAAAGAAACACTTTTAAAGATCATGTTTAACTTAATGTGTGTATCTATTTAGTATAGTCGTATAGAAGGAACATGTTCATCTAGGCTTACAATTGCAGAACGAGTGGGACGAAGAGTTTTTGTTGAGAGAACTCATAAAAGTCTTGCATCCTTTTAAGATAATTTATCTCCCAAATACTCTTCCTTCAAAACAGATATTTAAACTCTGACCCATATTTCACTCTCAATTTTTTTTTTATATAAAAAATACTAAAATCTGCACTGAATTAGTCAAACATAGGAAAACGAATTAACTGCAGAATTTGACCCAGGTCTATATTATACAGTAGAGAATATGTAACATGAAGGGAACTAGTCAAATATTGGAGAAAGAAAATAGTAGGAGATAAGAAAATAAAGCGATGGCGATATTTGGAAAACCCTACTACGAACGCTATCTAGCTAGGCTTTAGCTTTAGAAATCCGAAACCAAAAATAATTAAGAAGCAAAATGCTGTGTTTGTGAAGTGTAAAGAGTAAAGATTGGCTAAAAGAAATAGCTAATGGAGGATTAAGCAACAGTCAAGCAATGCGGCTAAAGAGACTCTTATCACTCATTAACCTAACACCAAATTAAACCAGCATATCTCAGTAACAACCATAATTTTGCAAGCAACTTTAGTTGGTAATTGAGTCCCTAGCTCATATTTATCTTCAATCTAATTAGCGGTCGACAAAATAAGATAAGATAAGCAAACATGTTAAATTTTAGTTTAAATACTTTTTACAAAATTTGTATATTGCATGTTTGTGACAAAATTGCTAGGAAGGAGGGCAAAATAGCAGGGAGCCAACAGTATAATGGAAATGATTAGACATAGACAGCGGGATTAAGACAATATCATCTATCTGATTAACAAAATCAGGCTTTATTAACAAGTAGAGATGATTTTTTTTTTTATAATTAAATATGAAGAATTACTGTAATAAGCGTCGCTTTCTTTTACCATGAAAAGGCGACTCAACAGGCCAACACTGTTATAATATCGATTGTTATCTTTATAAGTTTTTTTTTTTCTTTTTTCAAAACAACAATACCATATTATAATATAAATGAAATCTATATAAATAAGTTTTGAATTCAAAATTTTTGACTCAGCTATATGATGATTATGTTAAGGTTCCTTTTATTTTTACAACTTGATTTTAACTTTGAATCATTGATTGTGTGTAATCAACTTCTCTCTCATAATTAACATCTTTAACTATATGTATCCAATTCCCTCCTAACTACCGCCGAACGCAATTGCCTATTTTAGCGAAATTAGGCTTATTTATTGTAATTTCAAGGAATTCTACATACAGTATCTATCAGTTTTCTGTGCCTTATTAATTAGAGGATAGTTAAGTTTATGTTTATAGACACGTTCCAAGCTACCAATCGGTTCAAATATTTAATTACTTTTTTGCTATATATTGACTTCACGTGAATAACATTTAAGATGGATGAAATGTTTTAACATGATGAGGTAAATAACATGTGACTAGATTTTTTTAAACAAATGTAGTGGACATTAAATATGTATTTTCCGACGTTCTTTTTCCAATTTAATATTCTGACGCACACCATGGGACAAAATTAGTATAATTAGTCTCCACATGTAACGATATGTAAAGTTGATTACTTATACGGTTAGCTAACGGAAAGCACTTTTGATAACAAAGAAGGAATATTAATACTAATCATTTTTAGGCGCAAAATCTTTGGAAGATATGTAAATTGGTTATCTCTCATATACTCCCTCTATTTCAAAATATATTATGTTTTAGATAAAACACACATATTAAGAAATAGTTACTTTTAAAAAGTTTAACCAAGTATAAACAAGACTGCATAATATAAAATATAAAATTAATCTAAAATTTGTATAGAAAATTGAAAACATCCTATATTATGAAACAAAAATATTTCTCCAAACATCCTAGATTATGAAACGGAGGGAGTTTATCTTAGTTTTAAGCTGTGATCTTAAGATAGATACAAAGAATAGAATGATGCTTATAATGCATAAGCATGCGGTGCGTAGTTATTATACTGCTTAACCTTTTTCTTTGAGTGGTGTAGTTGGGTACTATTATATAGACAGGATATCTGAAATATATTATTCAGATTAAATCGTAAATCACCCTTGCCAACTTTGGTTTTGAGATGTGTTTTCTGAATAACAAATTATTGGATCATTAATAATAATACAAGTCTCAATTAGAATGTGTGAGAAGAGTGCATGCTAAAAGATAATGGTGCTCATTTGCAAAATGATTACTCCCGTGGGCTAAGGGGAACTCCATTTCTTTAAATATAATTTCATGCATGATACATCAATGGAAAACAGATGCAAGGAAGGATAGCTTACTGTTGCTTAACAGCTTAAATATAGATATTAATTATATCAACCTTATAAACATGCCTGGTTGAATTAAGGGAAACAAAAAAAAACTAAACGTGATGAAAAATGTAACATAGGAGAAACGAGTTTTGTAAAGTGACTACAGTAGTTTTCTTATATAAAAGAGACTGTATGTGAAATTCACCATAGAATGACACACAACACATATGCATTATGAACGCCCCTTCGAATCCACGAAACTTCACACTCGTGGAGCTCTTCATCAACTGGACCCATCTCTCAACCATTTTTACAATTAATTTCTGCTGTGTTTATATAAAAAATATTGTAAACCTTACCAAACTTGATTTTAATTCATGAGAAATTATGAAATAGTTCAAGTAATACGTATTAATTTTTTTTTAAAGCGTTCATGTTAACTCTTTAACAATTACTGAATTTCATATATTTAACATGTTGTAATGAAACGTCCGTGTCAGTCTCTTAAATTTTCTAAATATCGCACATATCATATAGTAGATGATTCAATATGATTTTCTGTTGAATAAAAAACATATGGTTTTATAACAGCGCTTTAAATTGGCAGATACTTTTTACGACTTTCATATATTACAAAGTTAAGTTACTAAAATGATTAGAAATTTAGAATGTAGAAATATATTAATGTATAACCTTATTTTAAAATATATAATCCCGTAAGTCGTACCATAGGTAAACGAAAACAAAGAGAGAAATAACTACGAAAGAATTATATAATATGTACAATAAACAGAAGTTGCAGTGATTCCACGCATGTGTGGGATATGATAAACAAAAGAAAGACAAAAAGATTCCGATCACATCATGATTGAGTTGGTGCATGCAATATAGCAAAAGCAGATTCCATTTAAATCAAATAGCTAGAGAGCATACACGATACAACTCTTTTAAGAGTAACGTTTGATATTAATATTTTCCTCTAACAGCCCAATCAAAGAAGAAACTACACTTACCATTATACCATTCGATGTTGGTGTATGAATGGATGTCTATAAATCACTCCACTATCTTCTGATTTGACATGTCATGTTCACAAATCAGATATACTATACAACGTTTCGAACATATTATCGTCGATAAAGATAATAACAGTTTACTCATTACTGCATTGCATTTACGTGTCAACTTTTAACAGAATTAGATGATTTGTTGGGAGAAATTAATCTTTTTTGATTCAACAAACAGGCCTTCATTGAACAAAAGTGGTAAGAAGTTAGGGGTCAATGGCTTTATAAATCTCTAAAACCGATCATTGAACCTTTTGACTTATTTAGGAAAAAATAAACAAACTAATCTTCAATTAAATTTGCCAATTCTTCTTAATCTCCTATAAATTATTCTATGAGAGATATAGAATAGGGTCAAGAAGTGCCAAAATTGCCCATCATTATCCCTCTTACATGCGGGTAGGTTATCTAAGTGATGAACCCTAAACCTCTACTCTACGCTAGCCAGTCTTAGTCAAAATTACTTTTCTAATACAAAAATCTCCTCAATCATTTTCAGTACCATTTCCTTAATTCACAAAACTCAACAAATTACAGAATATCTAGAAAATCTCAAGCTAATCCTTGCTAACGCGGTAGGTGTTATTAATATTGAGTGAAACAACAGTGAAACCACGTTTAGTTATCTCAAGACCGGTCAAAATGAGACAAATTAGAGTATTAGCGCTCAAAATCATGGAGTCCCAAGAGATTCGTAGAGAGTAATCATTTCTCAATAAGGTAGGAGCATGACTTGGGAGATAAAAAAAAGAGCCACGACCTATTAAATCAGAGGAGCAAGAAAAGCCCGTACAAATTACGCTCTAAGTAAACTAGTTGGCCCCTTGATTTAAGACCCACCTCCTCCAAACTAAGTATTTAGTTCTCTAAATATGTCAACAAAACGATCAATTAGATTCTTTTGTTATGATGACATAGTGTGCTATGACACCTAAAAAACAAAAGTAATCAAGGAGCTAATCAAAACCTATAGACTTAGCTTCAACAAGTTTTCTGATTAAGAATATTTGTTTTATATTCTAAAGGCTAGAGGAAAGTTAGGTCAAGCTCAACAACTAATGATTCTCTATCAAGAATTTAATAAGGAATATGAAGAGAAATGGAGAGACACAACTCAAAAGAAGAAAATTCAACAGCTAAACAAAACTCTCAACTCTCTTTACTACTTAATGAACATCGACAATGTGGAAACACTAGCAACAAGCAACAATGTTTTGAGTGACAGGGTTTCACACTTAAACACCATCACATGCATTGTAGGGTTCTTGGAATTGACAGAAACTATAGTAGGATTAAAAGTTTAAGAAGCACGGATAGAACTTTACCTTGACACTTTGACACCATGGGAACTTAACAACATACCTGCAGCTGTAAAAGATGAGGGGATATGGAAGCAGACAAAACATTTATTGATAACTAGTGAGAGCTGGGAACCTTTTATGCATTGAATAAAAAGATTAATGAAAACAGAGTTTGGGCGTTTCATAAGGAGAATCAAAATATTTGCTTTTGGCTATTATAACCCATTAGACAAGTAGACAAAGGTTAGATTTTGTTCAGAAGCTTGCTGGCCAGTTCGGATGACCAATTTGTGATTGCTGATAAGTACCAACTTGAGACGGAGGAGAGGGCACGACCCCAGCTCCAACATTACCACCAAGCCCAGGTCCCATGTGGTGCGGATTCGCCATCGTACCAGGCTGTGGCGGGTGAAAGAGACCCTGGAACTGCATGTGAGGTGATTGTGCTGCTGCTGCTGCTGCAGCGGCGTTGTAGGATGGATGTGCTGTATGGGATGATAAGTAAGCGCCATGAGGCGTTTGTCCAGCGACGTTGTAATATTGAGGAGACTGAAGGCTTGAAAGATCTCTGGGATTTGGCATCCAAATCTCAGAAGTCTCAGCCTGTTGCGTCAGATAAGGAAACACTCATCAGAATGAAACATAACTGACAACATGAAGTTCGGAGACTAACATACTTAATTACTTATCATTACCTGAGGATTTGGATTGTAGATATTTCCATCTTTGTATTTCATGCGAGATGAATCTTCAAGTCCAGTAGCGTTTCCAACTACATTGGGAGGATTAATTGGATACCCATTAGGATTGTTGTACGTCCCAAACCCCGTATGCCCACCTGTTGGAACTGGTTTGAATTGCTGATTGATCCCATACTTGACACCATTCGAACCGAGATGAGAACCGCCTCCAGGCATCAGTACATAGCCATTACCATTTGAAGGGTGTGCATATGCAGCTGGGTTACCTGAGTAGCCTGGCATGGGCATCTGGTGGGGAACATAGACTGGGGAGAGGAACTGACGATAAGGCATGAGATTGGGATAATGTGAAACATGAACCTGTGGATACATCTGTTGCATTGATGCTTGTTGTTGTTGTTGCTGCAACATGGGAATAGTAGATGGAGGGGCATTATTTACCATGTGAGAACCTAATGCCTGCTGCATTATTAAAAGAACACCTGATTAGTTTTTCCTGGTTTATGAAATGAAAAGATAACTAGGACACATGCACAAACCAGCTGCTCAAAGAGGAACTAACTAGACTCTTACGCATCAACTCATGCAGCCAAACCAGTAAAAACTAAAAGAAACATAAATTACCTCCTGTGGAGATGGTAATCCTTGACCTCGTATGGTTTCATCCATTGCAGGACTAAAATAAGGAAATTCATAGCTACCATGATTATCATATGCCTGCTGGAAAGGACAAGCATGTCATTCTTTATTAAAATTAATCTTTCGATGAATTTTTAAAAGTTAAAATTGTAAGAATCCTTACTGAGAATTTTTGCAGCTCGGGAGGATCTTGCTGCTGTTCAAACTCTAAAGGAGTATAAGGTGGACCATTCCTATTGAGTGATTGGACTCCCGAGTACTCATCCAAATTGTCAGATCTATTAGTTTCTTTCTGGTCGGGCAACTGTGGCTCAGATACAGCCGAGACGGGTGACTCAGATGCAGAAATTCTGACATGATCATCAAGAATACTAATAGGCTGAACGCCCAGACCATCTGTTGAAGCCTCAGGACAAGTAGCTGGCAAACTGTCAACAATATCACCAATTAATTGAAAGAACGATGCAAATGATCTCAAACTAGAACCAATATGTACAAAAACAAACAATACCACCAAATGTCAGAACTTACCTCTGATCAGATTCTCTAAGTTCTTCTGAAGAGCATGATTCTTGAAAAGCAGATGCTGAATTTCTTGACGAATTGAACTCTTGAACAAAGCTACCAAAAGTCAGGTGACAGCGGTCAGTCTCCGGGACGCGAATATGATCTGCGATGATGACATTCTGACTTTCACTGATATGAACATGCGAAAGCGTATCTTGCAACTTAACGGCTTCTGATTCCACGTTTATGGAATTATCAGCAGGACGGCGAGCTTGAGACTTTGTAGGTGTTCCAATTACTCCAGGGTTGTGTCCAACAGGTTTCTGATTTGATTTAGGTTTCCACTCCTTGTTCTGTGAGACTCCTGCATTACGTACAGGTTGATCAAGAGTATCAGAAGTCATGAAAAGAAATGGCTACCACCAGGACTTCCCAATAGATTGAAAGAAAGGATTATATTAACAAAGACAGAAGCTATATACAGAGAAAAGAGCCGCCTAGCAGAAATCAAATAAAGCACAACATCCATTTGATTAATAAATAATTGGCGTATAAGTGTTACCCTTTGTATGGCCACCAACTTGTTGTGTTCTAGCATATTGACTTCCTCTATTCCCACGCTGTCTGTTCAAAAATGACCTATTCTTTTCAACACCGCTGGACATAATAGGCTCTCGTGCAGTAGTTTGATTGTGATCAATCTTTGAAGTTGGGGAAGATGGTCGATATGCATTTGGAGGCCCATTATTCCTAATAGAGGACCCTGGAAAAGATCGGACAGATGGATCTTTACCAACATTTTCAGAAGGTTTTCCACCTAAACCTACACCCCTTACTTCCCGTTTAATAGCTCCCACGGGTGATGATCTAGAAACAGGGGATGGTACGTGAACTGGATCTGTGGAAGACGCATATACACCAAGAACTGAATTGGTTGATGGCAAAGTAACTCCACGGACTGTCTGCTTTCCATCAGAGAGCTCTTTATTGGTAGAACGGTGCGAAGGAGCAATTTCACCCTGCCTGAGCCTGACATCACCAGTAAAATCTTGAACCCCAGAAGAGTCACGATCTCCCAAACCACCTGTTGAGCTGGCAAACAATGAAAATAAAGCGAAAATTCTTATTTTTCACATTTGATTTCAGCATAGTTTGCTCAAAATTTATCTAGTCCTCGTTAGGCTTTCTGTTTCCCAAAAAGTAACCATATTTGAGGAATATTTCAGAGGAACGCCTACCAAGAGAACATACACACTCCTACTTTCGTCTACCAAACCACAAATAGCACAAAACAAATGCGTCTCTTATCGTCTTAGAGTCCTACTTTACTATTTTTTTTGGAAAAGTACAGCTAAAGCAAATTAACTCCCTTGTAATAGTAACACTAAAAACAGATCATTCAGAGTAAACAACGTATCATGCTATTTAATTATGTAAAAAAGCAAAACAAGGCAAGTAAGCGACTTAGTATAGAAAGCTCGAATAAGAACAACAGGATATATTACAATTGATCATACGTACCCCTTTTTGTTCACAGTGGCCACCACTTTGTTAATATTTGATTCAGAAGACAGGGCAGAAGAATGCTTCAACTCTTCATCAACATTTGGATTAGACCTGTTGTCCCTAACAACACGAAACTCTCTGTTGGATCCTGCACTACCATGAAACGGACAAATTATAAACATACAGAACAACATTTCTAGGTGAAATACAATCAATACATCAGATAAAACTTCAAGGCCTCACGCCAATCACAAAGATTCAACAATGGTAAAATGCATTAAACACTAATTTCTATTTTCCTCGACCTTCATATGTTTTTCTGGATTCAACAAAGTGCATTTTATGCCCCCGTAATAGGTTTATGTTTAAGAACCATTTAAAAATCAACTTAAAACAAGTTAAAAAGATTTTTGGTATAAGCATGCAAAAGAAACTGGGGCGTATATTATCATAAAATTGATTTACCAGTAGCAGGATTCCTAGGAAATGCATTTCGTTGAGCAGCATTCCTGGGGAAGAAATTTCTATTGTAGCCTCCTCTCCGAGCATTATATTCAGGCTGCGTACGAACTTTCACTTCACTGGTAACATTTTCAAGAGGTTTCTTTCTGTCGGCCGGCTCAACAAGTACTGTATCCTGAAGTCAAAGAACACCCCCCCAAAAAATCAGACTTATACAAGACACAGGTTGCAGCCTAAAAGAAGTATCTTAATGATCTTTAGGAATTCAGCAAACTAAATGAATGGCTAGAAAAGTTGAAAAGGTTTTCGACAGCCAATTCAACTAACGGGCACACAAAATATTAAATTTCATCAAAAGGATGGTTAAAATGCCCGCTAAACACTAATTGCACACGTAGACACCCGATGAGAAATACTAGTAACAGGACGGAAAATCTAGTCACCTACTTCAACTGCAGCTTCTAAAAGGGTAAGGAGTGAAACTAAAAAACTATAACATGATGATGGTGATGGCAATTGGCATTTGGCACACAAAGGTTCAAAAGAGAAGAAACGAAACAAATATTTGCGACTTTACCTCTTTCTTCCTGTCTCTTTTTCTCTTCACCTCGTGGAATGGATCTGATCAAAAGAAAAGCTTTAGTGCACGAAAACACAGATAAAAGACACCATTTGCAAACAACAAAACACGACAGTAAAAAAAAAAACGTAAAATGAAATCCAAGTGAAGACCAATACTATATCAGGTATATAGTAATTTTCGAATCCTGGAGAGAATTGACAAATATCGAAATGGAAACAGGAACCTAAGTTATCAGTCAATCGAATTATCATCACCACAACCCCAATAGAACAAAAAACCAAAACCGGAACTTAGCATAAGCAATCTACAGGATTCTACATACGCCTTATCCCAGATATAAACAAGATGTAACATCAATCCTTTGTGATCACGAGGAAGACGAGAACAAATAGTAAAAACCCTAACTTTGGAGAGAGAGAAATAGATGGGAAAAGAGAGAGAAACCTTGATAAATCAGCTTCTGCACAGCCTCGTCAGCGTCCATGTTTGCTTCTTTAAGGGCAGTGTAAATATCGGCATCGGAGTGATTACCCACAATTTCCTTAATCGATTGAATCATCTTTTTGGCTCCATCATCGAGTCCTACCCCACGATTACCGCTAGTTCTGGACCCAGTCACCATTACGGATCAAAGCCGTTCTATCGAATAATCGCAAACACGCAAAAGAAACAGAGAAAATTCAAAAAAAGGATCGAGTATGAGAGTTATCTAGCGAAACCAAGTGCGATCCGCGTAGGCCAGGTAAGAGATGCTAAATGATTTGACTCTTAAACCCTAAAAATCGGATATAGAGACCACTAGGGTTTCGCAGTACACAGAGGAGACGAGAGGAAAAAAAAAAAAAAAAGTTAAGATTTGGGGAAAATAAATAGAGAGAAAGAGAGAGAGAGAGGGTTTATTACTTTATTCTAAAAAAAAAAAAAAAAAAAAAAAATTAGTTCCAAAAAAGCACTAATAATCGGATAAACCAAAAAAATAACCATTTCACTCCTTAGATAAAATAGTAATTGGAAGTGAGAAATGGAAATTTCAAAAGAGATTAGTACAAGTTTAATAGCTGCAATTTTCATGTTTTCATTACTATCTAATTAATACATTTAAAGTACATACCATAATCATTGTCATATATACTAAATGAATTATTTATTAGAGACAAGTACATATGTTTCTTATAAAGTGCAAAGTATTAATATTATTGTCTTTAAAAAAAAAATTGGGAAGGTGGCCAGTGAAATAGAGTAATATGGATTTCTTAGAATTGGACTTTTCTATACATGACCCTTTTAAAACCAAGAAAAATATCCACTGAAAGTATAAAACTAATAGTACCTCTTTATAGAGAAGATGTAAATGAAAAAAGAATAGAAAGAGAACTACTAACAACCACCAACTAAATGGTGGGTACATGTATTATCTGAAACCCAAGTTACTTCCATTAATCTGTAGCTTTAATCCGAGTAGTTAAAACATAGTATTAAAAAAAAAAAAGTGTTTTGTTTTCCTCCTGTGTCCAGAGATCCCTCTAGAGATCATCATCATCACAAGTATTGTTGTTGTATCCGAGCTCTGTTCTGCTCCCACCACAATCTTGCGTTCGTTTCCCCAAACTTCTCTCGGCTACAAACCAACCACAAGGAAAATGATGTTTTTAAGTGTTTCTTGCTTTTTAAAAGGGAACACAGAAAATAAGTCTTGTCTTTTTTTTTTTACCTGAAGCGAACCCGTCTAAGCTCCCGAGTCCCATCCGGTAAAGCTCTGATTGTGATGTAAACACCTGCTTCGTCCTGTTCAACCCATTCAGTTTCAATGTCACTTGCGTTACTTACAGAGAGCTCCCCTGAATGATCTGCTTCTTCTTCTTCTTCTCCTTCCCTTGATGAGCTACTTCTTGCAGACTCATCAACAGATGATGTTTCGGTTTTCGTCCCACTTATGCTAGAGAGTTTTGGCGTTGTAGCAAGACCAGATGAATCATGGTGTCGACTTCGTGTTTGGGCTGTTGGTTGGTGAGTGAGTGAGCCAGAAGAAGCGTAGCCTTTTCCTCGAGAGCTTTCTTTGTTCAGCGGTGGAGTTGCAGGATCATTCTTGCTAGACGGAATTCGTGAGCTCTGGTATACCAAACTCAAAACTAGTTAGACCTCAAAGAATCAAATACAGGTTTTTTGATGATGACTGGATTCATGTGTTCATAAGTGAAGCCAGAGCCTATACCTCATCTTCGGATCTAGGAGGAGTTGGAAGTGGGACACTCTGCTGATTGAACTGCTGTACATTGTATAATTCCATCACCTTGTCGAAATTCTCTGCCCACCACTTTTGAGCTTGCCATTTATCAAACATTTCACGGCTGCAAGCAATACAAATTTGAAGTCAAAATCAACAAATTAGAAGCTGCCTTAAGCATATACACACCATGACAATAGCAACCAAGTTGACAATGTTATGTTCAACAGAAAAGTCAGAGTCTGCAGTAATCCTTGAGAGCCACAATGTTCCTATTTAATGAGGCCATGAAGAAAGTTAGTTAGATCTTCGTGGTCTCATTAGATTTCCCACATACAAAAAGAACTTACTAATTAAATTCACCAAACACTTCCCCACACAATTGTTCTTGGGGAATCCATTTAAGTTCTGCATTGGATTCAACTACCAAAATATAACCCACATCTCAAAAACCTTTCTTGGCAAAAAAGATGTACAAGTTCTCATAATTCCAGCAAATGTTTGGGGACCACTTCAATTGAATCAAGAAGCAACAGTTTCCAACACAGAAATCTCACATAATAATATCCTAAATATCAATTGTACTTCTCATTAGCTGGTCTCCAATTAACACACATCTCTATTTCCAAAATCAAAACTCAACAGATTTCAAAACACTATGGAATAGTTCATATTGGTTGAGTATATCATCTGCAATGTCCCCGATATAAAAACACAATGTACCACCATCTTGATTCAGTTGAAGATCCCAACTTTCTTTTTTTGTGTAAAATGCAACAAAACAGTTAAAAGTTACCTGAACCGAATCCGTTTCATATCATTCCCTCCTTCAGGCAATGATACAAATGTGATGAGGACACCAGGCTCAACTTGAGCAACCCATTCCTTAAGCTCATCTTCTTCCTCCATGAACACTGTGGACTCTGTCCTACCACTCATGGATTCAGGTGTTCCTTCTCCACTCACAAACCCTTTCAACCTTGACTCCATTTCCTTCCCCAAAATTTTCGGTGTTGAGCTTCCACTCCCTGCTCTCTTATACGCATAACGAAACCTCCCAGAATTCGAAGCAGCATCCGAATCAGCGTAGTTTCCGTTCTTATTCTGGTTTGACGACCCTGAACACGGTTTGCAGCTTTTATAAGCACCTGATGCTTTTACTGCCATGTCTTTTATCTGAAGATTCACATGGTATTGACAAAATTAAGTACAAGGAAAAAAACTAAGACATTTTGAAAGTCACGGACTTAAATTTAGGATTCTAGAGGTAAGGAAACTATCCCTAATTCGTTGAAAAGATCAGAAATTGACTTGTTGATATGTTCTTAGCTTCCAAACAGAAACCAACAAGAACAAAATAAATGGTCCTGTCTCGGAGTTTCTTTTCATTTATCTCATTTTGTGTGTGTTTCTCGTGAAAGTGACACACAGAGGAAAGAATGTTATCTACCTGTGACGTCAGGAACTTAATAGGTTGCTTAGACCTGACTCTGTCTTCTTCTTCTTCATCATCTTCCTCTTGTTTCTTAGATCCACCATTGTTTAGCTGCTTCGAACAAGCTATGCATGTCAGCATCTCTCTCTCACACCCTCCACAAAGATTCAAACCTGAGAATTAAGGAGAAGGAAACACGATCAAATGATTCAAATCTAAAGATTAACAAAAAAAAGAAACCTTTTAAAGAAATAAGACTTGTAATGATTTGTTACCTTTATGCGATACAGTAGTAAACGCACTTGGCTAATTCTACCTACACAAGGCTTTCCAATGTATAAAAAACACTCGCTAAATTCGATTCTTCTCACAGAGATTCTCAGAAATAAAACTCGACCATTGAAGCAGAGGTCAGTCAAATGACGGCGAGAGAAGGAAGAGACCGTAACAGCAGCGGGAAATTAGGGTACCAGGATCTGCAGATCAGACCTAGAAAACGATTTCGCATTAAAAACTCTTTCTTTTAAAGATAAATAAATAAAAATAAAACTCTCTGGTGGGTCTGCTGTTCCTTGCAGGTTGAAGCTCTTAACAGAGATTGAGTGAGAGACACTCTTAAATCTTCACACTTTATGATATCCAAAGCCGAATGCAGAAGCAAAATGCAATAAAGCTACGATTTTTAAAGAGAGAGAGTGAGAGAGAGAGAAATAAAAAGGAGAGAGAGAGAGAGAGAGAGGAACTTTGATATTTGGGCTGTGAGATCGTCGGACACTGTGAAAGTTTGCGCACAAGTGTTGTATTGTGTTCCTTCCTATATAAAAGCTCTATACTCTTTTCTTCCTTCTTCTTTTCTTTTATTTGTTCTTCAGAAACAACACTATTGGCTAATTTTTCAGATTCGTCTTTAACTTTCGTATTTATGGATTATTATGACCAAGGAAGAAAACAAAAAACGTAACACACAGTTTTTACTAACCAACAGAATAGAGTTTTACAGCTTTATTGCAACTTTTATGTGTTTAGTTAGATTTTGTCAAGTTTTGATTTATGGTTTAGTTCTCTCTACCCATATGTCTTACTACTACTACTTAGACCAAAGATTGTGATCAGTTAACAAAATAGTATTAACTATTAAGTAAGCAAAAGTAAAAAAACTAGTATATTTTTTTAGAAATAGTATAATAATTTTACTGTTTAAGTGAGTGTGGAAGAAATTGGACCAAGAAGTTTTCAAATGTTATTTTCTCTCTTGGTTTTTGTTTTCTTTACTTTCTTTTTTTTCCTTTCTATAAATAAAGGACGATATTTAAGCTAAGTTGTGACCACATATTGACACGTGCATTGTTAAATGTTTTTGGCTGTCTAATTTTGCACCCAATTAAAGAAAAAGAAAAAGGTAACCAATAATCCATTTTTGTTATCTGTCAATTTTCTCAACTACAAATTTTTCCATAGTTTAAGACAGTGACTCTGGGAAATGTGATACAATGTTGCAAGTTTTTTTTTGTTTTTGTTTTTGTTTTTGTTTTGTTTTGTTTGGTTACTAGTTTAGCAAGTTACTACTAATTTATTCAAAGTATTCATTCAACATTAAAACACAACTAGTTGGCATTCAATAGAAACCAAAAAGGGAATATTTACGAGTGTAGTGTATATGTATCAATTGTCAGATTTGGTCACAGGAGCGCCGTGAAGCAACGGGCGAGAATTAACTACACTGTGGAATTTGTTATGACATTTTAGTTTTTCTTTTTATTTGCCCTTTCTCTATTTCGTTTCACTAATACAGCTGAAACACTATTCTATTAGAACCCAAAAAAAGAAAAGATTTTACAGCAATGAATGATCAGATCGGATGCTGCAAAAATATCAATTATTTAATTTTTACCTTGCCACGTGAATGACTACTGTGTTTTTTCTTGGTTTTTTGTTTGATACTTGTATACTATATAGTTTGTGGTTTTTGTTGTTTCTCTTTCGTTTTTAATGTTTACAGTATATAACTACGACCTATCCTTTACAACTTACAAGTAATACCTCACAAAGAGCGTCATTTAAAACAGTAGTATAACATTGTATTCATACTCCTCTAAAGTCCAACTAATCCATGTTTAATTAGCTTACCTATAATTCACGTGAATCTCATCCGTTAATTATTCTTTTTAAGGTGTTTTTTGATTACTTAATTTTATCAATTACGATCACTAGTGTTTATGCCTAGCTTTATGATGACAAATAGTATATTGCATTGCACCTTCGAAACTGAAAAAAAGGTATAAAGTGACTTATCTAAAAAAAAAAAAAACAAGTGTGATGATGAGACATGCAATGAAGCATGTAAAATATTTTAGATTCAAGCTTATAATTAAATAATCATTTAAACTTTATAGAGTTGTTTTTCCAACTAAGCCTATTATTAGTGCTTTTTTTCCTCTTCCACATTTCTGTCTCTCCTTCAAGGCTTAAGCACTTCTTTAAACACCATTTTGAAAGCCAAGTTAACCTTATCCCCATCATTAAGCAAACCATGCACTTTTTTAAAGTTCATTTCAAATTTGAAGTATCCTTTTGCTTCATGTTATGCTTCCCTTTTAAAAAACTCTTTATTCTTGCTGATTTTGAAGGCTTGATTGATGATCCTTTATGTTTTATTCGTGTTAAAAGATCGAGAATGATTCCTTTTTTTTTTTACTAATAAAGATTTTGTGTAATACATATATTAATAAATAGAGAAATATAATCAGATGTACGTTCTTAATGGCTAAGGTAAGTGATCGATCAAAAAAGACTACAGAAAAGACAAGTTGACATTCTGAAGTTGACCAAATTCAGTTGGTAGCCCATGTTAAGCCCATTTAAGGCCCAATCAAAGTTATAAAGTTTACTGTACACTTCCCTGTAGGTGATTCGTACTCTACACAAACGATCTGTTTCGTATCAATTTGCTTCTTGCACAAAATCGAAGTGTTAAGCTCAGCTCCGGATCATTCTCTTCGATTAATCTTTTGCTCTTTGATTCATGGTGAATCCGTTCACCTTCACTCTCTCCGCGTAACCCCTAGCTGTATCTGGAAACCCTAACTCGTTGTTGCGTTGGAAACTATCGAGCTCGTCCGTCCCCTTTTAGGATCATTCTTTGATTGGTGTGCTGAAGCGGTTTGGTTTCTGATCGGGTTAGCTTTTTTTTTTGAGGTTAAGATCATCTTCTTTTATTCTTCTATCTGGATTTTTATTATTGTTCGTTGCTTCTTTGTTCTTTCGCGTTATCGAGGCAGATTTTGGGAAATTTGGTGATTTAGGTTGCTGATTTAGGGTTTGATTAACTGGAATACGTAGTTCAAACTCGAAATACGTTGGAGATCCCGTTTCTTGATTGCATCTTTGATTCACCTTAATGCCTTCCTTTTTTTCGCGTCTGGTTGTGCTGTAACACTATAAGTTTGTTTCCATTTCTTGATTGCAGATGAGATTGGTTTGTGCTGAAACTCTTTTTGTTGTTAATATCTCCGTGTAGCTTAATCGTTAAAATCAACACTGTTTTCTTTCCGTTTTGTTTCATCGACACTCTAGACTAATCGGCATGTTTGATGCATGAAGCCAACCAAGTTGTTGTTTATATGTTTATTTTTTCACTGATTGTATATTTGTATTATACCTTTAGATAGTAGTAATCAGGGTTTCAGTGGAAACCTCCTATTTTTAGTTTCCGCTTCAGTGTAGCAATTACGTTATTGTGATATTTAACAATGGCTATTTGATGCCTCCAAGGGTTCACACGAACTTAATCTTTCTGACTCGTTACCCTTTCAATTAGTTCTTTTTTGTAAATTACCTTTATCAGACTAACTATATTTTTCCCCTTGTTAGTTTGAACAGTCTGAGGCTGCAATGAGTATCCAACCTATTCAGTCGGAAAATTCATCAAATGGGGAGCCAGGTTAGCTGTTCATATTCTGTGATTTATCTGCAACGTCACCTTCTGAGTCCTCATGCTTGTTAATATATATTCAGCATTCAATGGGGAAGCTGGAAGCTTAAAAAGGCTTTCAAATGATCGATTAGTGTACCTCACGACATGTAAGATCGGGCATCCTGTGGAAGTGCATCTAAAAAATGGATCGATGTATAGTGGTATATTTCATGCTGCTGATGTAGAGAAGGATTATGGTGAGGCTCTGAATAAATTTTTTTTTTTCCTGTAAAGCATGAAAGACACAACCTTTTTATTGCAACTTAGAAATTGCTTGAAACTTCCAGGAATCATTCTAAAGATGGCATGCTTGATTAAAGAAGGTACTTTACGAGGCCATAAATCCCGTTCCGAGTTTGTCAGAAAGCCGCCGTCCAAGACATTCATTATTCCTGCAGATGAACTTGTGCAAGTCGTAGCTAAGGTGTGCTTGCTTTTGTAAACTAAGGGGAATTATTTATTGTTTAAGTTTATGTCAATGTGTTACATGGCAGGGAGACTACTTGGAGTTTTGACATTGTCATTACCTTTTATCATTGATTTTGATGTTAGGATCTATCTGTATCCTGGAATGGCATGTCAAATGCAGTTCAGAGTGAGAAGCCGGGGGAGCTGTTGACAGACTCTTCTATATCACAGTCTTATCATGTTGATAGGGAAAGACAGCTGAAACCCTGGGTACCTGATGAGAGTGTTCCACAGCGTGCAGATTTGGAGAATGTGTTTGATAGCCCTTGGAATAGGTATACACACACACACACACACACACATTCATATATATATTTAAAAATCTTGTCAAACCTATATTCATCAAATCTTAAGTATGCTAATTTGTCAGCTAGATTTTCAGAGCATGGTTCCTTAGCTGAACATTTAGTTGAGAGATAGTGAGAATGAATAGATTATTCTTGTGCTTGCATTTTAGACTATGATTATGATATTCCTTTTGGAAAGCAATTCTCTTTCTATGTGTAGAGCTAGAATTCTATTATTTAGTGAAAGCCTATATATGTATTGGTGAGGAAGAGCCAGTGGTGAATTTCCTAAGAGTAGGAAGAATAATGTTTGAGTAAACTTTTCTGTGTGGTTACCTGGCTTTTTTTTTAACTGGTGATTCGTTTCTGCTTGTAGGAAATGGAATCAGTTTGAGGCGAATGAGTCACTGTTTGGAGTAAAGAGCACTTTCGACGAAGAACTCTATACCACAAAACTTGAGAGAGGGGCTCAGAGTAAAGAGTTGGAAGAGCAAGCCCGGAGGATTGCGAACGAGATTGAGGGTGAGACTACCCGAGATCTTCATGTAGCAGAGGTAATCAGGGGGTTTTATTTGCACTTGAATTCCTATGTTTTTGCTGTTATGCGATCAAATTTCTAATTATTCTTGCCTGCAGGAAAGGGGCCTTCAGTTTAGTGTGAAATCTGATTTTGACGAGGAAGCCAGATACTCATCTGTCCGTCGAGTTACTGAATTAGATGATAGTGGGTTGAGTGAGAAGGACAACGTACTGCTGGATATTATGACTTTTGGTAGTTTAACTATTTCTCAATCCCAGGAGCTACTTTCTGGTGGCAAGAAGGGTTGTGAAGAATCATGGGTATGGCTGAGTTCTTCTTTGATAGTAGTTTATAGCTGAACGATTGGTAACATTGCCATTCTTTTTCTTTCAGGGTGACAGTCAGTCTTCGCGGGATAATACAAATTTAGATCAAAGCTGCTCGACCTCTAAACAGCAATCCAAAGATCGTGGATTAGATGATAGTGGGTTGGATGAGGAGGACAACGTACTGCTGGATATTATGACTTTTGGTAGTTTAACTATTTCTGAATCCCAGGAGCTACTTTCTGGTGGCAAGAAGGGTTGTCAAGAATCATGGGTATGGCTGAGTTCTTCTTTGATAGTAGTTTATAGCTGAACGATTGGTAACATTGCCATTCTTTTTCTTTCAGGGTGACAGTCAGTCTTCGCGGGATAATACAAATGTAGATCAAAGCTGCTCGACCTCTAAACAGCAATCCAAAGATCTACCTGCCGCAGGAAGCAGTATCAGGTCAATTTTCTTTTGGCTAATAAGCTACGCATCTGAAAAATCATATAAAATATTTTCTCACATTGGAAGTTCCTCTTGAATAATAGTGAGAGCCAGCTAGATGAGCGAAGAAGAACCAACAATGATCAAGAGGTTTCACACAATAACAGAGTAATGTCAACGCCAAGTTGATTATGCCGTTTATCATGATTGTATATGTTCTTTCATTGTTGTTCTATTATTTTTAACATTGGTTATTTGGTTTCCTTCTGTATTAACACAGTCAGCTGAGGAATCAACTTCTGGCCATGGAGGTATACATTACTTCCTTCTTACGCTGTTTTCTGTATCTGACCCACTATAACTTGTTTGCCTGTGTGAACAATTGGTGTCCACGGAAGTCTGAACGTGTTTTGTTGTTCTAAACGTAGAATCACCTTTCGTTTTATAAGCATGATTCAAGTTTTTTCTCGATCTGACACAACGATTAATTATCACGTTTATCTCAATGGACTATCTAGTGGCATTAGTAATATTGCATTCATGGTGAACTCTGTTAAGGTTGCTAAATGGAATTTAGAAATGTTCATTTGTACACAGGAATGGTGACCTGTTATGATACTTCCATCTAATTAGGAATCATGTTGTAAGACTTGAGCATTATGTAAATATGTATTGTGTGGAATGTAGATATCAACGAAAGTGTAAAAATTGGTGGTGGTGCAACATCGGCGTCGAAGGCTGTTACTGAGAGAGAAAGTCAAGTCAGTCAAGGTTCTGGTCAAACAATATCTGAAAGCTCTTTTGGGCAGTCGGCTTCTAGAAGTTCAGAAAGCCGCCCAGTTCCTTCAACATCAAGTCGTCCTGGGCTATCACCAAGCTCATCAATTGGTTCTATGACCTCATCAGAAAAGTCCACACTTAATCCGAATGCAAAGGTTTTTTGTTTGATTTGTTCAAATTTGATGAAATGTTACTACCGTTTGTTTTTCTTCACTAATTATGGGTCGTTGGGTCTGATCAGGAATTCAAATTCAATCCAAACGCGAAGAGTTTCAAACCAGCACAACCAGCTGCTGCGAGACCTCAAGCTCCAATCCCAGATCCCTCATTCTACTACCCTGGTCCTAATCATGTTGCTCCTGTTCAGCAGATGCCTGGAATGCCGCCTGTTAATTACGGAGTAAGTTCCCTGTGACATGTATATATTAATATTAGTATAGTCTAACTGAATTATGTTTATACAACTCACCGTGTGAAAATTGGCAGGTCCCGCCATATCCTGGCAACCAACCACCGATGATGATGTATCATCCTCAAGCCTATTATCATCCAGGCGGACAACCCCAGGTTTGACACTAATACACAAACCCTACTGAATCGGTATTAACAAAAAAAAAAAAGGGAAACATCAAAAGGCTAATATTGATGTTGGGATTGTGATGTAGTACCCGCAGCAGCAAATGGTGCCTGGTCAGCATCAGCAAATGATACCTGGTCAGCAGCAGCCTAGGCCAGTGTATTACACGCACCAGCAGCCTCCTCCTCCTTACCAGCAGGTTAAAAATTGCTAATATCTATTACCTTTTTGTTTTGATGGTCAAAGAGTTACGGATACTGAAATCTCTGTGTGTGTTTTACAGGACATGCAATATCATAATCAAGGACGAGAGTAATGAGTACCCGATGGTGATGATGCTGTTTTTTTTTTTGGGTGAAGGGAGGACGTGAACGAACCCTCTAGTTTTATTCACGCTCTTCTTTCTTCTCTCTCCCTTGTTCAATTACTGAAACCATTTTTTTTTTTTTTTTAGATTCCACTTTATCTGGTTTTGATATTTCGTGCTGAAAAAAAAAACGAAAAATGAAAAAGATCCATCTGTAGTCTGTACTGAGTTTACTCTGCATTTTTGTTTTGTATCGGAGATAGAGTTTAGGTTTTTCTCTCGTGTGTCTTCTTCACTTCGTCATCATCATTTTTTTTTTCGTGTTGACTTTGATATGCATGCATGAAAGCCCAAATTTTCTGGGTGATTTGGTTTTCTAAAATCCCAAAAAATAGAGGAAAAGAAAAGGAAAGTATAATGTTTGTTAACCTTGTATGTATCTTGTAGCTGTAGGGTATAATTTCTTTAACAAGACGTTGTTAAACGTTGCTATGTAAATATAGTTGGGTCTCGCGATTATTATCATAAAATAAAGTATCAATTTGAAGATGTGGGTGGAGATGTAGCTGAAACGAATTGGTGAGCAACAAATATATACATATATATATATATATGTTTAAGGTTAAAAGAGGATCGAATCTCCTGTTGAGTCATTTGTTTGGTATAATTTGTCCAATCTCGCTAACTTACAAAGAATATTTCAAACTGCATTCGACTTATGGAAATTATGATTGCAGCTCACCAGCCTTCATCTTTTATTTTTGCTAGCTCCCTTATATAAATTCACTTAATTTCAATTGCTAATCACGCTTTCAATTATTATTTTCTTTTACAACTTTTAACGAAACCAACCACTCAATTCATGGTGATCCGCTAAGATACCGAAAGAAGGACAGGGTAATTAACGAATACTACTACTACTCTCAAATACAATACCTTGCTTGTTGTGTTCGGGAATGTTCTTCATATACAGGTTACCGGCCCCTACCTTGGCGTGAAAAGAAACTAAAATCAAGTCAAGTAACATTATAACTTATAATAAGTAGCTTAACCCTAATCAAACCCAACCCCACATAACTAAATTAAATAAATAGATTGTTGAAAGGGTTATTGATTTCACCTAGACTTTTTTTTTTTTTTGCTTTATTACCAATCCATTAATAGTTAATAGCTGTCATCTCATTAATTTTTTTCAATGACAATTGATAGAAATTCCACTTTATTGATATGTGACCTTCTTTTTTTTTTTTTTGGTTGGTGATAATTGATAAAATTTGTCAATTAATTAGCTAATTGAACGTTTTTAAAATAAATCTAGTGTTCTTCAGTATTGGTTCTCTTTTAAAATCTATCAAAAGACTCACAAACTCAATGATTAAAAAAAAAAAAAATCCATGCAGAAATAAACAAAAAGTGTGGCAAAAAAAACTTGTTTAAAAAAGAAGAAGGAAGTGTGTGTCCTACAGTCTTACTCTAATGTTGTTGTGACGCGTGGTTCCGTTTCAACATCCAAAAACACCAGACGTGAATATCACGCACTCTCGCCAAGCGCGTGGATTTAGGAACAGCGATGTGGCGGCTGTGAATTTATTTAAAACAAAAAACATATTTACAACAAATGTTATTAGGTGACTAATTTTCATTTTAACACAACATCAACATCAATATGATTATTCTCACTTCCATATGTTTTGTTCCTAATTTTTTGGTTGATAAAAAAAAAAAGGTGTTTTTTGATTTGATTATTACTTACTTCGTAATGACTAAATGAGTTATACTGACTAAGGGACGTAAAATAGAAAAAAAATTAAGGAAGAAGACAAGGAGTGGTTCATAATGTAAACAACGAATAATAATAAATAATCGTACTGTTAACTAATAGTGTGTCAGCTTAAAAGGTAGTGTTTGTTCATGGTGAATTTAGTAGTGGGAAACATAAACATTGGTAAAAGCTTTTTTAGCCATAGCCAATAATAATAAAATACCAAATTTTGCAGAGACAGTGAAATTGATTTAGAGAGAGAGAGAGAGATAAAAGAAGAAAGAAGCCATGTTTTGAGGAAGGAGACATGGCATAATCTCAAATAGATGGATGGATCTTTTTTAATTTTCTCCCTCTCTCTCTCCATCTTCACACCAAAATCCATAAGATAGATTCTCTCTAATTTTTGGGTAAGTTTGGTCGCTCTCTATTTGACTCTAACTTGTTGTAATCTGCTTTGCTTTGAGAGGGTTCTAAAACAACAAATAAAAATTCCTTTTTTTGGGTTGATTGGTGAGAAAATCTGAATGCTTTTTGTTTGTTTGTTTGTTTGTTTCTTTTTTTTTTTTTTTTTTTTTTAGGTATGTTCTGTTTTTTTTCTCGCTTTTTCATTGGATCATCCCAAGTTCGTAGGCTCTTATGTCGATTGAGTTAGTGGAATTGCATGTTCAGTGATTAATCAAAAATCTGTTTTTTAATCTGATTTGTTAGTTAGGCCGTTGATTCTCAAAGTTTGAATCTTTGCTATTTATCTCTAGTATGATTATCGGATCTGCTCTTTAGATCTGTTGTTTTGTTGCTCTTTTTCTTTTGAATCAAGAATGGTTTTGAGATTACTTCCTCCACGTGAATGCAATATCTATCATGACTTGTTTGTTACTTGATTGGTTTATTAGGTGTATTCTTTGTCTCTTGATGGATCTACTGTGGTCTGGAGATTAGCTTATTGAAACTGTAGTAGTGTCTCAGACAATGCAAGAGTTTCGTTCATTGCCTTATCCTGCAACTTCTTGGGACAACTCTGTCTTCACTAACTCAAAACTCCAAGGATCTTCTTCCGTGACTGACAACAGCACTTTAAGCTTGACGATGGAGATGATGTCTACCCATTTCCCACGGATGAAACAAACTGGTTTTCAGTTACAGGACCATGATTCTTCTTCAACTCAGTCCACTGGAGGAGAGTCATATAGTGAAGTTGCAAGTTTAAGCGAACCTAATACTCGTTATGGCCACAACATTGCTACCCATCTCTCAGGTCCACTTTTCAACTTCTTGAATAAGAGTTCACATTATGTCAGCTGCTAGCCTGTTAGTAGTTTTGGCTGATCGAATGGCTTCTTGTTTTGATGCAGGTTACAAAGAAAACCCGGAGTATCGTATTAGAAGTCATTCCAAGTCAATCTTGTCCAAGGTTTCACAACATTCAGTGGTTCTTCCTATTGAGGTTAATTAGTCTATCATCTTTTGACCTTAGTGTAAATCTTGTCGTACATGAGACTGAGTCTAAAGCTAGGTACTTATTGATTCTAATGTCTATATGCTCTCAGGCGGCTTCTTGGCCTTTACACAGCACTGAAACGCCACATTTTAATGGTTTCTTGTCTTTTCCGTATGTATCACAACACACGGTAATACACATGCAATTGTTCTTGTTGCATCTTGTCACAGTTCACTGAACTTAAAACTTTTCTTGATCGTACGAATTATTTGTTATTAAAATCTTTGCAGGTGCAGCATCCTCAAATTGGAGGGTTGGTTCCTTCTAGAATGCTTTTGCCTCACAACATTCCAGAGAACGAACCAGTTTACGTCAATGCTAAACAGTACCAAGCCATTCTACGTCGTAGACAGCACCGTGCAAAGCTCGAAGCTCAGAACAAGCTCATCAAAGTCCGCAAAGTATGTTTATCTCTGTTGCACCACTATGATATTAATAGAACTACAGAAAAGTTTCAACTATTATGTCTAAGACCAATTCTATGTATGAAAAATTATGCAGCCATACCTTCACGAGTCGCGCCACCGTCATGCCTTAAAGAGAGCTAGAGGCTCTGGTGGGCGTTTCCTCAACACAAAGAAGCTTCAAGAATCAAAACCTCCTCCATTCTCGGGCTCACCGCATGTCTGCAAGAACTCTCCGGGGAAGTTCTGGCAACAGGACATAACCGGGAACAACAACGACATGTTCCAACAAAACGGGTTCTCAGGTTATCCATCAAACCACCATGTCTCAGTTCTCATGTGAGACTCTTACTCTGGCAAGTGGTTGATGAGAATCATGACGGGAAGTCATCCTTGGCTATATATTGATCCATAAAAGTTTCTGTTTTTCAAGTTTGCTTTCATTCTACTGCAAAAGAAGTTGAAATCTTTCAACAGTTTTCATTCCTTTTTCTTGTTTTTCATTTTTCTAGTGTGCTTGTTGCTGAATTGTTTATACTTGATTTAAACTTCGATTAAGTGTGCATCCACATGGATTTGTGATTTTATGTAATGTATAAATTATTTGGTTTTACATCTCAATATTGTTGCCTATTCTAGTCTATTTCCAAACCATAAAAAACATCTTTGTCAAATGTCTGTCATTTTAATCATGTTGGAACAAAAACATCTTTGTCTATGCCTCATTTTATTAAGGTTATATTATGTCTTGACGTTTACATATCCTCCAATCATTTCTCAGTTCCTACAACCAACCAAATCGTTACGATAACATTCCTTCACCAACCAAATACGCATGAAGGCATCACAAAACAATAGTTTGTTGTACAGCTTGAAGCAATATTTGATCAGGACATCTCTCTAAATCTTTCAACAATGTTATGAATATTGTTTATAAATTCAAACCAGTACTTTTTAATGACAATAAAAATATTATCCTATAGACCTGACCAAATTGATAGAAGAAGATAAAACCAGACTCTTCTATGCATGCATCATATTATGTCCCCACATTAAGCTTTGTTTTTGTTTATTACTTTTTGTTTTGTTTATTACTTAATGACAACATCATTGTACAGATCTGATACTTTAATCCCTCAAATTTGATATAGTACTACCCAAAATATATCATTATATAATCTCTGACATGCAACATATTCAGTATAGTACAACCTACAACAATGGTCCCAAATTGCAATATGTGATGAGACTAATTGACTTGTGGAATGCCAATCAAATTGTAATACTCAAATGATACTTTCACAAGCCTTATAACCATTTTCCTAAAGGTAGTTTACTCATTAATGTAGTTATCGACACACTCCTCTATATAAGACCACACGCCATCATAATATATATATTCAAATCTCATCTAGAAATTCTCCATCCGTATCTTTTCTATTCCTGTTACTGTTGTTTATCTTTTACCTTAACCTATATCACCTAGTCACAAACTATACCTTTTTCATCATCTATTCAATGTCGTTAGAAGAAACAGAACCACCGAACCAGACTCTAGATCATGTCCTAAGCTGGCTTGAGGATTCTGTGTCCTTATCCCCATTACCAGAAATTCGATGATTCTTTTTTGCTCCACGAGTTTGATGGGTCTCAAACGTGGGAATGGGATCAGACTCAAGACCCGGAAAATGGTTTCATTCAAAGCTATAGTCAAGATCTTAGTGCATATGTGGGTTATGAAGCAACTAACCTGGAAGTTTTAACAGAAGCTCCATTCATTTATTTGGATGCTCTGCCTGAACTTCAGCAACCAAACGATCAATCCAGGAAAAGGAGCAGTGAAAAGGTTATCGAGGCCCAACACGTGAAAAGATCAGAAAGGAGGAAGAAAAAATCAAACAAGTCTAGTGAGAAGAGCTGCAAAGATGGTAACAAGAAAGAGAGATGGGCAGAGCAACTACTTAACCCTTGTGCCTTGGCAATTACGTCAAGGAACTCATCAAGGGTTCAACACTACCTTTGTGTTCTCTCTGAACTTGCTTCTTCTTCTGGAGATGCTAATCGTCGGCTTGCAGATTTTGGTCTTCGCGCTCTGCAACATCATCTTTCATCATCCTCTTTGCCATCAATATCATCCTCGTCGCCCGTTGTTGCGTTTGCTTCAGCAGAAGTGAAGATGTTTCAGAAGACCTTGCTTAAGTTCTATGAGGTAAGTCCATGGTTTGCTTTGCCTAATAACATGGCAAACTCAGCAATCCTGCAAATTCTAGCACAAGAGCCCATAGATAAACAGGATCTGCATGTTCTTGATATCGGTGTCTCTCACGGTATGCAATGGCCCACTTTGTTGGAGGCTCTGAGCTGCAGATCAGAAGGACCTCCTCCTCATGTTCGAATAACCGTTGTATCTGATCTTACCGCAGACATACCTTTCTCTGTTGGTCCGTCAGCTTACAGTTATGATTCTCAACTCCTTGGCTTTGCTCGGTCTCTCAAGATTCACCTCCAGATAAGTGTAATTGACAAGTTCCAACTCATTGATACCGCACCTCACGAGACCTTGATAATCTGTGCTCAGTTTAGGCTGCATCACCTGAAGTATAGCATCCCTGAAGAGAGAAGCGAAGCTTTGAGGGCACTGAGAAGATTAAGGCCAAAAGGAGTAATTCTTTGTGAGAACAATGGAGAAGACAATACCAGTGGGGACTTTGCAGCAGCGTTCTCCAGGAAACTTGAGTATCTGTGGAAGTTTCTGGATTCAACAAGCTCAGGATTCAAAGAAGAGAATAGCGAAGAGAGGAAGCTAATTGAAGGAGAGGCAACAAAGGTGTTGATGAATGCAGGAGAGATGGATGAAGGAAAAGACAAATGGTATGAGAGGATGAGAGAAGCTGGTTTTGCCGCAGAAGCATTTGGTGAAGATGCAATTGATGGAGCCAAATCTTTACTGAGAAAATATGACAAAAATTGGGAAATAAGAATGGAAGATGGAGACACCTTTGCCGGGTTAACATGGAAAGGAGAGGCAGTTTCCTTTTGTTCATTGTGGAAGTAGCTAGCCATCTGTTTTACGTTTGTCTTACTTTTACGCTGTAAAAGCTTCCAAACTAAAGCCTTGTGTATCCCAAAATACTATTTAAATGATCACAACCTGCACCAGCTAGCTTAAACATTATTGAATGATCATATAAGAATACAGGATGAGGCAAAAAAGTTGGTTTCAAACTTGTAATCGACTAACAGCAATAGCCATGTTCACAAGGACATGATGTTTGAAAGAAGAGTAAAAATAAAAAGAAAGAATGTAAGTAAAAGGAGATGCAAGAAACAAAAAATTAAACTAATCTAACTGTACTAAACTTGGAACATAAGAAGGGCACACAAGTGGGACACAATATCTACGGAAAGTATGTCCATATCTGTCAGGTTTTCCCACATTGGGAGCTTCTCTGATATTCACAGACTTGAAGTATCCTCCATCTTGTCCAATGATGTGAGCTGTTTGGTAGCGACAAGTCTCGGTTTGTTTATATCCGTCAAGATCGAAAACCACGGCGACTCTCTTGTCCTCGTCAATGAGGAAACTCCCAGCTTCAACACCAAACTTAAAGCCAGTGAGTGGTCCCATATCCACTTTTAAAAACATGCTCCAAGACACGGCACTAGGCTCAATCTTAGTGGTGATCCAAATCTCCAAGAACCTGTCATAGTGTTGATATAACACGGCGAGCTGCTCTTGTCTGACACAAGATAGAGACACAGTCTCTTCATCATGAGAGTGAAACGGCAGAGGAAGACGAGACCCAAACCTCTCTGCTGTGAAATCAAAACAGAGTAGAAAAACTGGAAGGTCTGTTGTAGCATATTGCAAACTACATCATTTAAAAAATCAATAATCTCATATGATCAAAAGAGATTAAAATCATAAAACCAACTAACACATAACGATGCAATTTCTTCATGTAAAGTCATGATAACATAACTAATTAGTTAAAAAGAATTAAAATTGTTTACAAACATGGATAATTATGTGGAGTCAGACCTGGAAATTGTTGATGTGCCACCAGTCGAAGATTTGGTGAAATTAAGCATGAAGCTTGCCAAAGGTAGAGAAGACGTTGTTGATTAGCTCTAAGTTAATAATTCACTTCTTTGTCTGAACTTTCTCTATTTTTCTCGCTCTAAGTTTCAACACATATATGAAGTTAAGTAATCTTAAGATCCTACAGTCACATCGAGGTAGTTACTGAACATAAAAATAGGGATATGAGCAATAAGTTTCATCTAATTATACCAAACGACTACTTTGACCATTTGACGGTAAGATGCTTTGTGATTTCTCTAAATCCCAATCTCTCTAGATTTCCAGGTAAAAAAAAGTCGACCTTCTACGGAAAGTCTTTGGATGAAAATATCAAGTTACAAAATAAATTTCCTTAAATCAACTATCTACTTACCCTTGATCGGACAATCTTAGAGGTCAGAAAAATTTTATGAACCATGCCTTGAAGATTTCACAAGTTTTCATGGAAGGTGGACTTGCCCTAGCCAGAGATATTGATATTTTTCAATATCATAATATCAAATCTTCTCCAATCCCGTAGTTTGGAAGTTTCTTGAGTGATTTGTCTCTCAATTGAATGTTTTTAGTGTCGTTAATCATCTGGAAAGAGATGCTTCGGCAAAAACAATAATTTTATTTATTGAGAAAATTGGTTTTTGTTTTAATTTGCAAAGCTGAGGTGTTAAAAATATAGGATGAAGTGTATTAATAAAATGTTTTAATTGGAAGAAAAAAAACTGATGTGTCAGTTCTAGAATTCACTAAAATACTGATGTGTCATTGATTGTTTCGCTTTCTTACCTGTCCAATTAGTAGAAGAAAAATCAGAGATTGAAACATAATCTAGATTTAAATCGAGTACTGTTAATTACCATGAATAGGAATAGGATGATGAGAGAACCTTTGCGTGTAGTCGAGTCTTCAATGAAGCATGTCTCTGTTCTTGGCAGAGGAAGCTTTAGGTGTGTCTCTCTCCAACGCGATTCAAACTTCTGACTCTAAGCAAAGAAGTCATCTTCTTCGTTCAGTCAATTGAAGGATTACCATAAAGAGGTTAGGATCATGCTTCGTTTCCGCAACCATCCTCGCATCGTCCAACCCTTAAGCTCCTTTGTTCACTTATCCGCCCCACCAGAAGAAGAAGGATGTCACATCTATATGGAGTATGCCTCCAAAGGCACTCTCTTCAATATGATCTCCCGGTTTCGTGGGAAGCCGATGCCTGAGAATATGATCGGACGTGCCGCTTTTATGATCCTACAAGGACTCGAGGCTCTTCACTCACACGGCTACGTGCACTGCGACCTCAAGCCAGCCAACGTCCTCGTACGTCTTCCCTTCCACCACTGTTGGAGAGCCATGTGATCTTAAGCTTGCTGATTTCGGTTTCTCTAAAGAGCCTTGTACGGATTCTAAGTCGTTGTTTCATGGTACGGAGCAGTACATGCCGCAAGAATCTCTTGGACCGGATGGAGTGATGGGCTCCTCGACCGTTGATATATGGTCTCTAGGGTGTATGGTTATTGAGATGTTTGGAGGTTGTCCATTGAATATGAAAGACTGTTACATGTGGAGGCTTCCAATACTTGTATCTCCGGTGGCAGACGACTTCTTCATGCGGTGCTTGGCTTTGCAGCCGTCATGTAGGGCTACCGCCGCAGAGCTGTTGAGTCATCCGTTTGTTGCGCAACAATACAGTACTATGGATGCAAAGAAACAATCCTCATGGACCTGGAAGGCCTTGTTGAACCTTAGACACACTGCAAGACGCTTCCTAAAGGCAAGGCTCGGTAACGGTCAGCAGATAAATTTCTGGTACGATTGGTGGACGCCTTTTGGCCCTTTAATAGACTACCTTGGTCCTTCCGGACCGAATCAAATGGGAATCCCTCCGCAAGGTAAAGTGGCTCACGCTTGTTCGATAACAGGATGGATCCTTAGGCCTGCTCGCTCAAATCAAGCTTTGGATCTCCATATGTACCTTACTACGATATAGAGCCCACTACTTGCGTTGGAACAAGATAGCTTCCTCTGGATGACAGGTCAGGTCGAGCTTCGAACGTTCTCAACAAAGAGGACCTGGGAGGAGGTCAGACCGCGAGAGAACCCCCTTCCCTGGACTTCTCAGGTTTGGTTTAAGGGAGCAATTCCTAGACACGCGTTCATGATGTGGCTTCTGCACCTGGACAGGCTACCTACAAAAGCGAGACTGGCTAGATGGGACACACATATCGACGCAAGTTGCTGCCTCTGTGGTCGATACCAGGAAACCCGTGATCACCTATTCCTCCACTGTGAGGTCAGCGAGGAACTCTGGTCGGAAGTAACTAGAAGACTTGGATACCGGTCATTCTCCTTTCACACTTGGGAAGCATTCACCAGCTGGTTGGACATGAAGGATAAAACATCAACACGCTCCCTCCGAAGGCTAGTGGCCCAAGCCGTTGTTTACGCATTATGGTGGGAACGTAACACCAGACACCACCTCACCATGTCCACTGAGACTACTATCTTATTCAAAGGTCTTGACAGGCAGATTAGAGACGCTATCCTGGCGAAGAAGAATAGGAAGTGCTTTAGGTCCGCTATGCGGATGTGGTTAAAGTTCGTTTAGAAGTATTATATCTCTCTTTTGGTCTCCTCCTTGTTTTTAGTTTTTTTTTGGCAAGAAGTAACCTCTGTATCCAGCTTTTGTAAGTTCCTCGAACTATTAGTTCAATGAAATTCACATATTTATCAAAAAAAAAATACAGTACTGTTCCAATATTGACAGAGATGCGTCCGTATCCTTTCTTAAGGCTTCCTCCCTGCATAATGAACAAAGACATGGTCCAATATTGACAGAGATGCGTCCGTATCCTTTCTTAAGGCTTCCTCCCTGCATAATGAACAAAGTCATGGAAGAATATGCTAGACTTGGAGTGGTGATTTGAAGACCTCAAGCTTTGATCAACGGTGGACAGATGATGAGGCCGGAAGAGAAAGGAGATTCATGTGACGGCGGCTGTTTAATTAGTGTTCGATTGTTTAATTTAGGTTCGGTTGAGTTTGGGCTTTTTACTGGTCGCCCATGGTGTTATGTTATATGATGTGTATTAATCGTAATAATTTTAGTGATTAGCTATTTTTACTGATGTGTCAGCTTCTGCGTTGATACAAAAACTGATACAAAAACTAAGGTGTCAACAGCTGGTGAAAAACAATAAAGTTTTATTGTATTGATTAATAAACCAAAATACATTAGTTACAAAGTTGGACCGTTAAAAATATATGTCCAAAACTGGGCTTACTTTATATAATAAAGAAGAGATGAGGTCAAAAAAAAAAAAGAGTTCATTCTAAAATTTTGACATTGTCACCTAAAGAGTTATTATCTACAAAAAAAAAAACAATGTTCAATTTTTCTTCTACTTTTAAATCATAATTTCCAATAATAATTTTCTATTTTATTTTTTCACTTTAATAGAAATAATTCACACAATATGATTATTAATTTATTTTGTAATTTCATTCTAATTATAATAAACTAAAGTATATTTTAATATAGAGTTTTTATTATAAAACTTTTTTCTAGAACTTACACTTGTCGCCTAAAGAATTAACATCTGTAAAAAAAACATCTTAAATCAAAGTAATATATTATAAGATGTTCAATTTTACTTTTTTCTAGAACTTACAATTGTCACCTAAAAAATTAACATCTGTAAAAAAAACATCTTAAATCAAAGTAATATATTATAAGATGTTCAATTTTTCTTCTACTTTTTAACCATAATTTCCAATAATAATTTTCTGTTTTATTTCTTCATTTCAATAGAAATAATTCACGTTATATGATTATTAATTTGTTTTGTAATTTTATTAATTATAATAAACGAAAATATATTTTAATATATAGAATTATAAAAATTTATAGAGAAATAGCTGAATACATATTTCGTTCTAAGAGAGAACAAAATGTATATTTAAAATTACAATTTGATTAGCTTAAAAGTCCTATCAATATTTTATATTTATAGTGAGTTCAAATTTTTATATTCAAACCAAAAAAATCAGTTCTTTATTCACAATAAATTTATCTTTATGAATTTTTCACACATTGTATTAACTAACATATTCTATCAAATATTTTGTAACTCTCATATTTATAATCATATCCATATTTGAAGGCACTAAATTTTAATTGCAATTATTTATTTGTGTTTATGTTATTTTTTCACCTCTATAGTATTTAAAGCATTCTAATGAATGATTAATTATATAATGACAATTAAAAATAGAATAAACAATAAAAGATATTAATATTTAATTATCGTATTTTGGTAATTCTTATATACTTTATGTAAAATTTCAACATGTGTGTAACATATGCTATTATGTTTATAAGAAGTTCAACATGTGTGTATGATATATATGTAAGATATGATATATATATATATATATATATATGATATATTTAAAAAAAATATGATGAAATATTTAAATTTTATATTATCTAAATTGTACTTTATTTTTTGGGATATTAGTAGTACTACATATATATTTTCAATTCTACTTGTCATCCTTAAGATTTGTCGCGTATTTTATATTTTGCTTTTATTTTTTATTCATTTTAAGATAAATAATTAACATAAAATTATTATGTAACTATTTTTCAATTTTGATTCACTTATTAATATTATTCTAATCATATATCATTTTCAGTATATAGTTAATTAACATATATATATATATATATGTTTATATTAATTTATTAAAACCAAATTATTTTGAATTGTAAATATATATAAGTTAGGTTTTCCATATGATTTTTATATATGACTTCATCAATCATCTCGAAAAGCGTCTTTAGTTTTCGATTAATTATCTCAAATAATATTTATTTCCATATTGAATCTAAAATAAAATAATAAATAATAGGTAAGTTTCTTGTATTTGTTGGACAATGGAAAAACTATTGAAGGAACTAATAAAGCTATAAAACCATGATTGAGGGATTTTTTATAATTTTTGTACATGTTTTGAAATATACGTATTTAAAAGAATATTTATGTATTATAAACTATTAAATAATCAATTTATTCAATAAATTACTAAATTTTTTTAAAAGTATATAATTATATTTTATTATATTAATTTCAAATCCACGCGTCGCGTGAAATATTATCTAATATATTATTTAGTGTTAAGGGTTTAAGTTCATACATGTTCACACCTCCGGTTTACTAATTCACTTCCATTTGCGTCGCAATCAATAGACATTTTTGAAGAAGACCATGTTTTGAGGATTTATACTGTTAGTTGATGATATTCCAAGAATAGAGCCAAAAATTGTATCTTCCAAGAATTGAATATGGAGATCGGTTCTAAAGTGAGGTGATATTCCTATTTATACCGCCGTAATTGCTCCAAATACATTTACGAGCCATGGACTCATGATCCCAACACGTGAGACAAGCTAACAAAAGCTTTGTTGTTTTACTTTCGGTTCACGGTACTGAGGTATTTTGTTTTTTTGTAAAAAATACTTGTATCAGAGTATGTATCTATTTCGGTTTTTATCTCCCTATCCTTTTAGTTTGAAGTTTGAACAGTCTGTAATGGAAAATGCAACCCAATATTCTACCACATAAGAGCTGAAAGAGAGGGAGTTTAATTTGAATGCTCAATCTATAATAAAGTCACATCCTGCATCAAGTACAGCTTAGTCTTTTTAAACGTCATGTTCTGAGTTCTCATGCTTGCTAATCTACATTCATAATTAGTGAAGCTTGCATCTTGTGGAACTACATAAACCGGTGTATATTGGTGGCAGGGCCGGAGTAAAGATCCCAAAAATTGTTAGGATCTCTGTTCAATTTTTAAAAAATAGACCTTAATTACATATAAATGTTTTTTGAAATTTTTTTTGAGCCTATAAATACACTACTTTTTATGTTAATTTAAGTGCAAATGCACACTTTGCACCTTCCTATGGCCGGCACTGATTGGTGGAGTCTTCCACGCTGCTGATGTGAGTTTGATGAGGCTCTGAAAATAAGAATTGTTTTCCTTAGAAATATATGTAAAGCACAAATAGACGCTACTTTTTCTTGCCATTTATATAAATTCCTTGAAACTTCCAGAAATCATTTTGAAGATGGCATGATTGATTGAAGAATGAAGAAGGTGCTTCTTTCAATTACAATTACAATTACAATTACAGGAGGACTTGGGATATTACTAAGAAATTTATCATCGCCATTCCTTTTATCATTGATTTTGATGTCTGTATCCAGAGTGAGAAACTGGTGGAGCTCTTGACAAACTCTTCTATATCACAGTCCTATCATTTTGATCTGGGGAGAGGGCTGAAATACTGGGGGTACCATTCCTTGAATTCAAACAAGTCTAGTGAGAAGAGCTGCAAAGATGGTAACAAGGAAGAGAGAGGGGCAGAGCAACTACTTAACCCTTGTGCCTTGGCATTTACGTCAAGGAACTCATCAAGGGTTCAACACTACCTGTGTGTTCTCTCTGAACTTGCTTCTTCTTCTGGCGATGCAAATCGTCGGCTTGCAGATATTGGTCTTCGCGCTCTGCAACATCATCTTTCATCATCCTCAGTGTCATCATCTTTTTGGCCTGACGTTACGTTTGCTTCAGCAGAAGTGAAGATGTTTCAGAAGACTTTGCTTAAGTTCTATGAGGTAAGCCCTTGGTTTGCTTTGCCTAATAACATGGCAAACTCAGCAATCCTGCAAATTCTAGCACAAGATCCCATAGCTAAAAAGGATCTGCATATTCTTGATATTGGTGTCTCTCACGGTATGCAATGGCCCACTTTGTTGGAGGCTCTGAGCTGCAGATCAGAAGGACCTCCTCGATCCATGTTCGAATACGTGTTGTATCTGATCTTACCGCAGACATACCTTTCTCTGTTGGTCGACCCGCTTCCAGTTATGATTCTCAACTCCTTGGCTTTGCTCGGTCTCTCAAGATCAACCTCCAGATTAGTGTACTCGATTCGGTCAAGTATACTTATTTGGTTTACTACAGACGGATCAACCAAGTCTCCTCCTTCGTTGTCATTGCAAATACTTCCCTAGAATGAATTTCAAGGAACAAACCCTATTATCCATCATCATGAACCCCACAGAAACTGATTTCTTGCCGTCGCTGCTTCTTCTCCAAAAATCTCTGTCATCATTGTTTGTATGTTTCGAAAAATACGGCTGTGATAAATTATAATTTTCAGTATAATTTCATCATTGTTGGTGTCTTCACAGAACACCACTTAATTTAACCATCATCACGTACTGAAAATTATAATTTATCACAGCCGTATAATTTCATCATTGTTGGTTGTTGGATATGGGGTTTGCCCCATATGCCAACTCGGCCCAACAAAGACTCACCAGAGATAGAAGGAAATTGGCCAATTTCGGAGGGTAATCCCGGCATTTCGCGTTGGGAACCTTAGAGAACCTTAGTTCTACACTCGCCTATAAATAACATCATACATTTATTGAGAGGAGGATCTTGACCCGCGAACAATACCTACAGAGCAATACTTTGCATCGAAAACTGCTATTGTCTTCGTATAATTCGTTCTTGCTTTCAGTTCTTCACTTTAAGCTTACTAGTTTGTTTGTGGACTAACAAGCTCTAATCCAACTTGTTTTAAGTGACGATCTCACGTTCTTCCCGATTAATAAAAGAATTTGCTTACTCTTTCCCACAAAATCTTTATCTGTTTAAACTGTGTAAACCTCGGTACAAACATTGGTCTTTTTTTAAGATATACGGCACGTAGAAACATTACGAAAACACGCCCTTGTGAAATGAATCTAACTAGGTTTAAACCACAATTTTTTTTTTTTTTTAAATATATGTTCTTTAATCTGCTTGATTTTTAAAGTTCCAATTATTAAAATTTTATCTAATTAAATTATCGTTCTGTATGTACCCGTGTTATGGTATAAGACCGAAATTAAATTTGTTCTTCTTATGTTTTATACTTATAGTTTATATTTTAAGAAGTTTTCAAAATTAAATATGTTATTAATTAATATATGTATAATTTTTTTAATTGAAAAAACATAAAATAACATATTTTGTGTTTTAATTGAAAAAACATAAAATAACAAATTATACAGATATTAGTTAATAATGTTATTTTAAAATATTTTTTTAATTTATTTTATGTTTTCCGTAAACTATGCATTTTCTCACTGAAATATTTAGACCCGCAATTGAATATGCCCAACAGACTTTAGTTATATCGACAGACCTTAATGCGGATAACCCGCCGATGATCATATATTCTGTTTTTAATATATTTGATTTAATTAATGTTCTCAATTAGAATTTATAGGATTTATTATTATATTTTGTGTTAGAGGATTATAGAATCGCATATGCCCAGAGGACAATAAAATAATCTAGCTACATCGGAAAAACATAATATTATAATCATGTAATTTATAGGATTTATTATATTTTGTGTTGGAGGAATAGTAAAATGTAATAAGTCATGCAACCTAAAGGCATCGTCAAAGACATCTCTTTCTTTTCTTCTCCGATCGTCGGATGAAAGCGTTTTTTATGGGTTTTGAATCATTGGATAAAATCTTCGTCACTTAGTCTAGCTCATGATCCCAAGTAATTGTAAACTTACCTTGACTGATTGATTTTCCAAACTATTATCTATTGTTACTGTTTATTAAATTATTAGGGTGCTTCCAAGGAGAAGCGTCAATTCACTTAAAAAGATGAATCTTCATCTAAGAAAATGTCATCAGGTAAGTTCTTTATGATTTGTCCCGCAATGTCTACAAAAAAAAAATTATGAGAAAAGAAAAAACATTTGTGGATTATAATGGTATAGTAGTTAGGAAGATTAAGATATAATATGTGATTACATACACAGACTCTCAAACATAAAGATTAAAATATGAATTAAGAATAAAGATTATCTTATGGATATAACTTGTGATTAAGCCATGAGCCATGTCTAGGTTTGTGGTAATTTTAGAGAGTTGTGTGTTTGATGAGTTAGACAAAAAATGGTTGAACTCTATTTATAGAGAAGTACGAATGTTAGGGCTGCTTAGAAAACGTTAAACAGTTTTGGAATATATTGATTAACATTAATTTCTGACTGCGAATATTTTGTATATTAATAAAATTAAATAGATATAATTGCAAAAAATTAGTGATTCCATATATTTATAGTTTTGATTTTAGGAATGTTCAATAACGTATGGAATATATTCAAATATCGTAACTAACAAAAACGAAAGTATATTTCTGTATTTGTTTGGGTTTTAATCGTTTTAAAAATAGATTGAATGTGATATGTGCTTGGGCTTCTAACAATTGTTTTGGGTTTTAAATACACACTAACTTATTTAATTTTGATGCAGATTAGCATATAAGGAGATGATGAGGATCCGATTACCTACTTGGATGGGTTTTGTAGACGCGCGGATCTTGCTCTATTAATTGGTTTTCCTAGGCAAAATTACCCTCGACGATTTCAATAATGTCTCTCCTCCTTTATGCCAAATTGAGTGGCATTCTTGGAAATTTTGTGCGATTTTCAATTTTGTACTTCTCTTTTAATAAGATGGTTATAAATATTATTATCCAAGTAGACAAATTGCATTAATGAGCACAAATGGGAACTACTCAAAATCTATCTTGACTAAACTTGGAACATAAGAGGAGCACACAAGTGGGATCACAATATATCCTTGATTCGGAACATCTCCAATACTCACAGATTTGAAGTATCCATCTTGTCCAATAATATGCGCTGTCTGGTGGCTACAGGTCCCAGTCAAAACATGTCCGTCAAGATCGAAAACCACAGCGACTCTCTCTTCCTCATTAATGAAAAAGCTCCCAGCACAAGGGTCAACTGGAAAACCAGTGAGCAGATGCATATCCACTTCCAAGAACTTGCTCCACGACACTTCACCGTGACCAATCTTGTTCGTAACCCAAATCTCCAGTACCTCACATGTCTCCTAGCGTTGATGTAATACAGCAAGCTGCTCATCTCTGACACAAGACAGAGCCATAGTGTCTTCATCAAAAGCGACAAACGGCAGAGACAGACGTGGTCCAAACCTTTCTGATGTAAAATCAAAACAGAGCAAAAAGTCATGACTCTCTCTTACACCTCCTTCCAATATTACCTTTTCTTCAGCGTAAAAGTAAGCATTCCCTTTCAGAGACTGGCCTCGTTGATGAGATCGTATGACCCTGTTGGGAGTGACATCATCAAGAACCCTCCACGAATGAGAGCTAAAATCATAGATTTCGTACCCAAAAACACGCTCGCTGGATCGATAAAAAATCAAAAACCCTCAAGATTTTGTGGTTACGGTTGTTGTCATACCCAAGAGCAAACCTGTCAAAGTTGTGGTGAAAGAGATTATAAGATTTCGCTAATGGGCTGACAGATTAAGTGGGCCTAAAGTTGTGATGGGCTTTTATACTTATTAGCTTTCTTTTAAAGCTTAAATTGAACCAACGGGACTATTGTTATGTACAAGAAATTAATCGTTACTATATATATATATATACAAATACATACGGACTTAGTTAAAACAATTTGAAGACTCATTCATCAGCTTCCCCATCCGACCATGGTTCCAGGGCGGGAAAACGCGAGTCCACGATCATACATCCGTTGAATCTCTTCTCTGTATTCAGTCAGAGACTCATCAGGAATTGGTGGAGTCAGCTCAACCACATCACCCATCTTCAGCTTCCACTTGAGGTCACTTACAGGTCTTTGGTTTAGCCTTGGTCTTAGTTCTTCCTTTGCTGGTATCCCGTACATGGACCACCTCGAGCTCCCAGGCCCCGCCCGGCTAAGTAGATCCGAGACTGTAGAACTCGCTGGAAGTTCTTGCACAGACATCTGCAGTTTCTGATTTGTTCAGTATAACAATCAAAGTGTAAAACTCTTTTTGTACTAGACAAGGTTACTAAAAGTTTATAACAAACCTTGTCATTTTCGATTACGATGACATAGACTGGTCCGTCCTGGCTACTGTTAGGCTTGTAAGAAGCCGGGCAATCCTCGGAGTGAGATGGAAACTTGCAAGGGGGTTTGATGGTATCAGAAGAACTGATGGAAGATCTGTCTTTGCTCATTGCTTCGCAATGCCAGGTTACGACCCACCTAGCCCATTCAACCATCTGAAGCACAAACGAAGAGTATTTGCAGTCACCTTCCTTGTACCTCCAGTGAGCTGCAAACCCGAATTCTGCTTGCAAATGCATCTCTTGTGTACGTATTTGGACTTCAAGTGGGACTGTTCCATTGTCCATCACTACCGTATGCAAAGATTGATACCTAATAAAATCCAATTTACCAAAGTGGGATTGATTACATTTTAACAAGCCACAACCAACCACAACTTAAACGACAAGATATGAACTTACCCGTTGAACTTGGGATCAGTTATGTAATCCTTCAGCTTTCCAGGAACTTCAGACCATACACTATGTACTAGTCCTAAGGCCTTGTAACAATCTCCTTCGTTGTCAACAATCAAACGTAGCCCATGAATGTCATGGATTTGATCCACTGTTAGCTTTTTCCTGGGACAATCGAAAGGGCAACATCAACGTTAGTCTTCTAGTAACACTCACACTGTTTGTTCTGTAAAAAGAGAGGAAAGAGAACTTACTTTAACATCTTGCTGTAGATACTATACAAGCTCTTGTGACGGCCACACAGAACATGATAAGAAATGCCTTCTTTCTTAAGAGCTTGCTCCAATTTTTCTATCGCAGAAGTAATCATGGCTTCATCGAATGAATCCTCGAGCATGGTCGACATCTCATTATGCTGGTCTGGGTGAAGATGCTTGAAACACAGATTCTCAAGCTGAACTTTCCATGTAGAGATTCCCAAACGATTAGCCAAAGGTGCGAATATTTCCAGCGTCTCTTTAGCAAACCTCTGCTGCTTCACTGGGGACAAAGCGTAAAGCGTCTTCATGTTGTGTAATCGATCAGCCAGTTTTATAAGAACAGCTCTTGCATCTGCCATTGCAAGAAACATTGTGTGCAATCGATCTGCTTCAACGGTTTTACACGCTGTATTGTTCTCTCTAGCGAGTTTGCTCAATTGGCTGAGCTTTGAAACCTATACAAAACACAAGACATTGAACTCAATGAGCTAACACACACGGATTTCAAAACCAAGAATCTCAATCAATAAATGTCCATGTTCCTTACCCCTTCGACCAAATCAGCAACTCCTGCTCCAAAGTTTCTAAGAATATAATCATAGCTCATGAACGAATCGTCCATAGTATCATGGAGAAGGCCAGCAACAACAACAGTAGAGTTAGCTCCGATATTAGCCAACAACATAGCAGTCTCAACGCAATGTTGAAGGTAAGGATCACCACTAGCTCTCATCTGATTACACACACACACATCAAACAAAAAGTTTCAGTCACCAAAAAAAAAGCATACAAAAATTGAAACTTTCATAAAAATGAGACTGTGTGTGTTTTTTTCTTTTTCTACCTGTCCTCTATGAGCTTTCTCTGCTTCATAAAACGCTTTGATGACAGATTCATCTTTGAAGATCTCGTGTCTCAATTGAGCACGTCTTAGCAAATCCCTAGCATATGGCTTTCTCGTGTCAACCCCAAGACCATCCTCCATGGGAAACGTAAGCTCATCAACGAGAACAGAATCCGAAGATCCCAATTCGTAATCAACACACGATCCAAGAGCTTTCTTCACGAATCCGTTAAACAATCGACTACTAGCTCCAACACGAAACGAGCCATCGAGATTCCGATCACGAGACGTTCTCATCGGAGGGCTACAACTAGACGAGACAGGACCATGAAAAACAGAGATAGGGCTCTGGTGGTGATCTCGTCTAAGACAAGAAGAATTCACAAATTTCGCAGGGGAATAACAAAAGGAGCTGCTCAAGCTCAGATCTTTCAAATCATCACGTAGTGAAGAGAACTCATCAACTCCGGTCGAGTAAGAGCAAGAGGAAGCTGAAGACTTGACTGATGCGCTGGAGAAAAGAGAAGAGAGGCCTCCAACGACGATTGGCTTCTGAGGAGAGGAGGAGGAGGAGGCTATGGAAGAAGGAGATGATGATGAAGACGAACTCCTGGAAGTCAGATCGAGATCACATGATGAGATCTGATGTGGCGTGGAACAAACGCTGCTTGGTGGGCTAGCGTATAGTGCTATTGTCGTCGCCACCACCATTGGAGCTCGTTGCTTCTGCTTTACAATCCTAAGTTTCAGTTTTTTTTTTTTTTTCTAAGAAATCAAAAGAATAAACGAATAATACCCAAGAATTAGCTCCTCAAATTTTCCCGGGGAAAAAAAAAAAAAAAAGTCACCTCTTTTATATTGAAACAAACAAACAGATTCACTCAATACCCACGAGTTCTAACACGAAACCCAGATGTATACGACGGACCTCTAGGAAGAAAAAATTAATTTAGATTTGGGGGAAGAAGAGAAGAAAGGTATGTACAATTTTATACGAGTTATTGAATATGAAAAGTTGAAGAAGGGGGCTAATGGAGGAGACAAAGAGGGGAAGGGAGGGTGTGCGAGGAAGGAGAAGAAGAAGAAGAAGAAGACTTGGACGCTTTGCTTTAAGGAAGAAATTATAATAATAATAATATATCTGTATCTGTATTTGATTTTTTTTTTTTTTTTTTTTTTTGCGTTAATTAGAATTTAGAAGAAACCAGAGAGTGAGTGTCTCTCTCTCTCCCTCTTGCTCTGTTCTTATTCGTCTGTTTTAAGTTCGGCCGACCAAAGCTAAACCGATAATGAACATTAGTTACTATTTACGCAAATACCCTTTTACGTTTAATCCGGTCATTAGTTTCTAGTATTCAGTTAACCAAGTGGGATTATTATTAGTACAGTGACTACACTCTAATCTCGCTATCCATTATCAGATGTTTAAAGATTTAAAATACCACTTTGTTAGTGGTTTATCCCGTCAGCTTACAGTTATGATTCTCAACTCCTTGGCTTTGCTCGGTCTCTTAAGATCAACCTCCAGATTAGTGTAATTGACAAGTTCCAACTCACTGATACTTCACCTCACGAGACCTTGATCATCTGTGCTCAGTTTAGGCTGCATCACCTGAAGTATAGCCTCCCTGAAGAGAGAAGCGAAGCTCTGAGGGCACTGAGAAGATTAAGGCCAAAAGGAGTAATTCTTTGTGAGAACAATGGAGAAGACAATACCAGTGGGGACTTTGCAGCAGCGTTCTCCAGGAAACTTGAGTATCTGTGGAAGTTTCTGGATTCAACAAGCTCAGGATTCAAAGAAGAGAATAGCGAAGAGAGGAAGCTAATTGAAGAGATGGATGAAGGAAAAGATAAATGGTATGAGAGGATGAGAGAAGCTGGTTTTGCCGCAGAAGCATTTGGTGAAGATGCAATTGATGGAGCCAAATCTTTACTGAGAAAATATGACAAAAATTGGGAAATAAGAATGGAAGATGGAGACACCTTTGCTGGGTTAACATGGAAAGGAGAGGCAGTTTCCTTTTGTTCATTGTGGAAGTAGCTAGTTAGCTAGCTTCTTTATGTTTGTTTTGGTTTATCTATCTGAATAATCACAACCTTTCACCAGCTTATTGAATACTCACAAGAACAAGTATGTAATGATGCAGAAATTAGAAAGAAGATAGATTGCAAAAGGCTGTTGCAAAAGAAATATTCTTTACAAATCGTGTTCAAAAAGAGATGAAAGTACATATGACTGATAACAAAAGGAGATATAGATGCTACATGAAACTCATATTGCAAATGAGACTATCTAATTATCTCTTTGTTTCCTTTTGCTCGGCTTGTTGTGTTTCAGTGAGACTAAGCTTGGAACATAAGAAGTGAAGTATCGAGGCAGAGCAACTCCAACATTCACAGAGTCTTTAAAGTATCCATCCTTTGTTAGTGGTTTATCCCCGAACCAAAGATCTATGAAAATGAAATGATCTTCCGATTTTGTGTTTACATTTTGATCATATCAAACTTGTCGTCCAAATCCAAAACACGGATTAGAATAATGCTAGGGATATTATTAGTTTAAGCCCTGATTCGTTGTGATTAAAGAGACTTTGCGATAATAGTTTTAATTAAATTGATGACACGCTAAAATTTTGATTAATGGGAATCCGATCAGATGACATCGATATCCCAACTTCAATTTGGCTATAAAATACTCAAAACTTATAAAAGCATAGTTCTATAGAGTAGAAGAGTAGTTCACTATATTGGCTTTTGTGTGCTAATAAAAGACATTTTAAAGATGATCTTCTTTTTTTTAGCCTAACTCGTCTAAGCAACTAAAAGATTAGTAGTAAAGTACAAGTTTCATCATAACTATCTATGTTTTGATCAAATCTAATTGCATAAACGGCATTATCCTCGAAAATATTCACATTCATTTTTTTGCACCAGTCGGATTTATGTTCGGGGATATTATTTTTGTTCCTATTTATAATGAGATATTATTGGTAATCATATTATTCTCATATGCTTTCTTTAGCTTCACGCCAATACATGACCCCGCCATTTTTTAATTATAAATTTATTATATTAATAAAACTTCTATATATATATATATATATGTATCTTCTTATCTTCTTGGAATCTTTTTATTTTATTTTATTTTTCTTCTCATTTGTTTTGTTGAAAATGAAGATAGACGTTATAGTATAGTGTCAGCGGCAGATGAGTCATCCCATATGCATCATCAGCATCAACTTGTTCCATTTTATAAACTACGAGTGTTGAAAAACAACTTTCTTCATTATTTAATGATTACACTTAATTGTTTTACTTGCCCTTTACTTTTCTCACAAATAGAATTGGTTACTTTACTTTACACATGAACAAATAATCAGCAAATTGAAAGGGTCCACCATGAGATTTGTGTTTCTATTGTTTTAATTATTTTAAATTTTCATATTTCGTGAAATTTCATTAGATGTTTTTTTTTTTGCTTCAATAAGGGAAATAATATGGATCGAACCCACATTCCTGACTGAGTTAATAACTTTTCTAACCCATTCCCATTTTCTTATCAAACAATATTTTAAATAGTAGCTGGGGTTTTTTTTTTTTGCAACATAATATAAAATTGTCTAAAACAAGCCAATGCAAAAGAATATTGTTTACATAGTAGCTAAATTATATAATAAAAATGATGATAAAAATTACAATAATTTTTATAAATTTGTTTAATTTTATCCTCACAAATCTAAAACTATAGTGAAATCAATTCCTTCAAATAGAAGACGCATTCTCTTCTATTTATTACACTCAGGTCTTCTTTAATATCAAAACTAACAGTCAAACAAAAGAAAGAAAGAAAGAAAGAAAGAAAGGTGGATGGTTAATAATGTGATTAAGCGAGGGGCAACAGTCACCTTTTTCAATGCATTGATTGATTCCGATAACTTGGTCTGAATAAGTAATTTTTATAAACAATAGTGTGGATCTTTTTTTTCTTCTTCCTTTATTCCCAAAACTCTAGAAGATGAATTAAACTTTTAGAAGGAGGGAGTGTTGATAAGGACACACCGACGCGTTTCGCTAGCAAGAAAGAAAAAAATAAAAAAAAAAAACTGAAAAAATCAAAGCAAGAAAAGTCGCCACGTGGTGACAAGTCGGCAAAACTGAACATGACACGCGTCTAATTTGGCGGCCATGAACAAAAAAAAAATGAAAAAAAGAAATGGCAGCATTCAGATATTTTTTGGGAATCACATTTGTTAGTTTCGGTTTAAGAACATATAAATACAAGAACAAGAACGAGTGGTCCCTAAATTACAACGAGTAATGGAAAGCGATTTGATTTGCGTAAGAAGCAAAGGCAACAAAAGGATTAGGTCAGCCATGACTTAACCACGTGGAATTGTTGCGTTGCCTTTTTCTCTCCTACACGCAATCAGCCTCCTCACACACGCATCCTCCCTCACACTATATTATTATTCCGGTTTGGTTTAGTCTGGTTTAGTTCGAGTAAAGGATATATATACATATGTGATGCAAAGTGCAAGCATCATTAGCCCAATACCCTGTTCTGAGGGCTATTTGAGTCGAGTTTAGTACCTGGGCTAGGCTAAAAAGTATGATATTTGTTTTGGGGCTTATATACCCAATGATATATAGAAATTTTGTGAACCCAATGACTTATAAAATAAGTGAACCCGACGATGAAGAAGAGAAAAGATTGAAAACAAATAATATATGTCTCAGTAGTCCATACCAACAAAAGATGATTTCAGACACTTGAGTCTCATACTACTCATCGATCATCAGTTAGGTAAGTAATCTAATTTTGAACACAAAATAAGTAAGTCATTTTACTTACAAAATGGTGAGATGGTGAAAGAAGGAAAAGGTGAATTTCACGTTAAAGAAAATTTTAAATCTAATATTGTGTGCATATATATTACTCGAATCAATTCTATATAACTTTTGAGTTACAAATAGATTTTCGTTGACGGTAGCTGTGAAAAAAAAAAAACATTCCTACCACACAAGTACCTGCATGGCTGTATAAGTGTATATCATGTAAGTCAAGACAAAGAAAAATAAAATAAAAAGCAATATCTTTTAGCCGACAAGAATCTTTCAGACCAAGTTTATTTTCTCCCATGATCATTCATACTATTCAAACGTCAGAGTTCCAATTAATTTTAATATCCTGTTTCGTTCAAACTGTTTTATACTATAGTTTTTGACATTATTCTTGCAGAACTGTTATGCTCAAATATATTTTTTACATAATAGTTTTAAACAAGAAATTTTTAAAATTAAATTTCAGACTAAAAACTTCCAAAACACTAGTGAAGGTAAAAACTCAAGGTAAATATTTTTAGCTATACAAGAAACAAACGAGGTTGTTCGTGGCAGGACATGGGACAAAAAGATAAGCCTAGACCAGGAACGGCAAAAGCAGCCGTTTCCACCGTCCTGCGCTGGCGCTGCTGGATGGTGGTGGCTCCGGCGTCCTCAAACTCCTTCACTACAGTGCTATAATACGCTTTGATATTCTTCACGAGCCTCACGTAGTACAGCTTCAGCCACTTGAGTCTCATCCTGGTCACCACCCTCTTAAGCGAGAACCTACCACGTGGTGTACTGTTTTTACCGCCGAGACGAACAACTTGTGGCTTACGCCGACGGAGATAGATCTTCCGGCGACTTGACGGCCACCGGAATGCGTTGGAGGCGGCAGCGATAACTAAATGGGGATCCATTGAAATCTTGATATAGATTTTTTATAGATATATGAAAGAAAGTGAAAGATGGTTTATGGAGTTCGATTGAGAAAACTTATATATATAGAGAAAGACTAAGAGTCGTGAAATGCTGGTATGTGGTCAGGTTACTTGTGATCACTTGTAACAATTTGAAATATTGCGTAATTTCCGTAAACTAATATCGTATGTCCAAATCATAAACCCATATGTAGTTTTTGTTGTTATACGACATATATTCCATTTATTTAGGGGGAATGCCCTATATACCACGACATTTCACTAGTGCCACACATTTATATATTTTTTATGTGTATTGAAATATTCATGTAAATATAGTAGGAATTAAATTACGGTGAATGCCAAAGATAAACAAGCTGGAATAGGGAAACAAAATTAGATAGAGAATAGACTGAAAATGACGCTTTGTAACCATTTGACTAGCAAAATGATGCGAGTACTCAAGTTTCATATAGAGATCGTTGATCAATATGGTGAATATTATCTAACGGTGATTCTATTATCTTATGTAAGAAGACTAGTAAGTAGATAATTAAGGAGACCAGTGAGTAGATAAGCTTTTAAGACGACAATAGTAAGCATATGTATGTATGTCTTTGTCTTGCTGTGCTTTAGAAGACGACACAATATAATTACGTTGCGCAAAGGGACCCGATTTGTCTATATTACCTAGAAAGTCCACTTTAGTTCAATTTTCTAAAGTGAAAACCATTCACCGAGAAAACGATGATATGTGTCTTCTTGACTTATGAACAGTTTTGTGTGCGCGTTAATTAATGGACGGCTGGTGTTTTGTTCATTTATTTATTTCTGGTTTGATGTTGACTACTATACTACTTTTTTTGCTCTTATATACACGATTTTTTTTCTTAATAATGTTTCCACGACTTTAGATTGACTTATGCAATAGTACATTTTTTTTATATCTTTTATGCACAATTTCCCCAAAAGAAATAAATTTTACACATCGAGTTTGCACATGAAATATAACAGAGACCAAGAAAAAAATAAAATTTGTATTAGAATCCTAGTTAACTTATATAATAGAGTGAACCAACTAAGGTTTAATGGGTTGAAAGCCAACCCACATGATTATTATAGTTCGAATTGCTGACCAAATCGTAAAATAATCCTAATACGGTAATTAAATTGTGGATCTTAAGTGTGAAGACAGTTCAGACTTCAGAATAAGTTAGAAGCGAAGCCGGTCTTGAGATTTGAAGGCTCATTAAGAAAAAAAGGTAATATGGTCCACCACCATTATTAATTTTTGAAGCTAAAAACCCCGTAAAAAATAGGGTACAGAAATTGAATTCTCAGGCCTACTAGTCAGACTATTTAGCCCATCACCAACTCTGCTTTACGTACGAGTCATAAACCCAAAGCTGAGGATCGATTTTGGTTAGAAGAAAGAAACCATCATCTATTTTAACCATGTTAGGCTCTGTTAGCAGCAATCTCACATTCGAAATATATGATATGAAATATAAGATGCTAGTGCTAGAGTGATATCGATTAATCAAATTAAAGAATCAAAGATTGAAGTTTTTTATAATCTTTATTATAATAAAAAAAATCATATAAGAAAACGATTCTTTTTCTGCTTTGGAATCAGAATCGATTGTTTTATTACGAAACATTTGGATGCATGAAAATCAAACTAAGAATCTAAAAGTTTACAAATGCCAATCGAATTTTCAGCTAAATTCACCCCACGCAATGCATAGTGGGTCTAATCTAACCCAACAGTGAGGGCTCAATAATGAAGTAATACAGATCGGCCCATTAAAACAAACCCAACAAAGATGTCTTTTTTCTCCATTGAAGAAGAAACATGATAGAACCAGACGAGCCATCATCAATCAGAACTCAAAACGACTGAGCTGATGATCCCTTACCCCATTGGACGGCCACCGGACTCTTAACCACGTGATCACCGTCAGTCCATTCGATCGATCCGAATTCTTGACTCGGAACCGATCCAACTCCTCCGCCAAGCACAACGCTCTTAAACGTCACTTCATACTCCAACTCGCTCTTCTCCTTGCTAAACTCTAGCTTGCTCGGAGACACATCAATCTCAACATTCGCCGGAGATTTAACGCCGACTTCGTACACCGCGTCGACGTTGCTTCCCACGTTCTTAACAACTCTTTTGTATGTCACAACATCTCCGGTCGATCCGAAAACCACGGCGAACGATGGGTAGTTGAGATCTCCGGCGGTTTTGAGCTTGCTCGTTTCGCAGGCGTCGTAAAGACTTGGATCTTGAAGGAAGACTAGAATCCCCGGAAACTCGTATCCAACGGCGCAGAGGAAAGCCACGTACTCTTTGACTTCAATGTCGTAAACCAAACCAGGATTCAGAGCTTTATTTGGATCGACGTGTCCAGCTCCGTGGATGAACGAGTTCGATGGTTTACCGGTGGCGAGATCCTCGAGTGGCTCGCCGGAGTTTTCGACGTCGTAAGCCGTTGTTACGAGTGCGGATTTGACTGCCGCAGGTGACCAATCGGGATGAGCTCTACGGAGGAGTGCGGCGAGTCCACTCACGTGTGGGCACGACATCGATGTGCCGGAGATGATGTTGAATTGGACCCGTCTTGGATCGATATCCAAATCGGTTGGGCCAACCAGCCCGGTCCATCCGGCTAAAATGTTGACTCCAGGCGCAATCACGTCCGGTTTGAGGATAACCGGGGTCAAGTGGTTAGGTCCACGGCTGGAGAAAGCAGCGACTCTGGGAGAAGGCGGAGATGGTCCGATCAAAGTGCCGAGGAAGTTGATTGTTGCGGTGGGAGAGTCTGATGTTTTGATGTAGTCGCGGATTTGATCTCCAGCTTTAGCTCCAACCATTGTCGCCGGAACTAGATGCGAATCGGCGGTGAGTTCTTCACCGCTTGAGGCTGTGTTCGCTAGAATCATACCTGCACCACCGGCTAGTTTGACGGCTCTTCCTTTCTCAACTCTGGCGCTGCCTCCTCTGTCACAGAGAACGATTTTGCCTTGGACCAATGATGAATTCAGTTCCCCAGTGGTGCACAATTTGCTCCCGCAGTCGCCGGAATATACCAGAGAAATTTGAGAATCTGGCAGAGACATTTGAGAATCCGGCAGTGATTCGCCAGCGTACAGTGATGTTCCCGTGAAGACTTTCCCGTCGCCGGTGACTACGTTTGCGGAGAATTCTCTGTCGACGGTGGACGCACCGACGGTTAGCATCCAAGGAGCGATGTTCGTCGCAGTTTCGGGACCAGGACCAGAGTTACCGGCGGAGCAAGAAACGACGACGCCGTGCCTAGTCGCTCCAAATGCTCCGATCGCAATAGAGTCCTTGCTAAAATCCCGGGCGTAACCGCTACTGCCGACGGAGAGAGAGATAACGTGAACACCGTCAGCAACCGCCTGATCCATGCCGGCGAGGATATCGGAATCGTAACAACCAACGCTCCAACAGATTTTGTAAGCGGCGATTCTCGCCTTAGAAGCCATCCCACGCGCCGTTCCTTGCGCGTAGTGGTACAAGCTGGCGTTAGCAACCACCGATCCAGCCGCCGTAGATGCCGTATGCGTTCCATGGCCTTCTGTATCGCGCGGCGATCTCGAATCCTTGGCCGCATGCAGTTTTGTTCCGTTCACTTGCCCTGCAAAATATCCTCTGTAATACGCACGAGCTCCGATAAGTTTCCAGTTGCAAGACGAGGCGGGAAAATCAGGTCCGGTCTCGCACTCGCCTTTCCAGGCAGATGGAACTGGACCGAGACCTGAATCCGAGAAACTCGGATGCTCCGGCCAGATTCCAGTATCTAAAACCCCGATGATCACGTCTTCGCCGTCATCGGAGTTGCTCCAGAGACCAGAATTTTGGGAGAAACCGAGGAAGTCAGGCGTGTGGGTGGTGTGGATCTCACGCGCCTGATCTGGGATGATGGAGATGACGGAAGGATGACGACGGAGTGCTTCGGTCTGGAGAGGGGAGAGACGAGCGGAGAAGCCATGAGCTGCGCGTGAGTAAGAGTAGAGGAGCGTTGCTGGTTGAGGAGAAGAAGGGAGAGAGCGGAGGAGTGAGACGTGCCAGTGGTTGTGAGAGGAGAAGAGGGAAGGCTTATGAGAGCTCTGCACATGGACGATATAGGATTCGAAGGAATCCGATGAAGAAGAAGAGGATAAGAAACAGAGGAAGAGAGAGAATACGAAGATGGAGGAGGAGGAGAGAGAAAGCTTAGCCATGGCAATGGCGATGGATTCGTTGTGTGGGATACTTTTGGTGACGTATTTATTATCTCTTTGAGCAAGCTTTTGAATCTTGTATCTCGTCTATTATATTCCACGTCAGCAATTTTATGAATTATTGGTCGCTATTGGTCCCAAATGATATTCATATTCCCCAAAAAGATAACATCAAGGTAGAGACGTGGGTCACATGACTGGTTTAATTGTTGACACGAGGTAAACAAGATTTTTTTTTTGCGGTTATAAAAATGGGCAGGTATGTATGACAAACGGACAAACAAACAAACTAAAGATTCTAAATTATCAACTCTCTCTCATGACAAGTTTTTGGGTAAACAATAAGCCTCTAATTAGTTTTGTGGGTTAGAGACTAAAACAAGGTTACAATATAGCTTTTTTCTAAGCAGCCCACGGTATAAATCCCATGGCGCAACTCAGCCTAAAAGTGACGAATATCAGATATAGTGCAATGAGTCCCATACCTAAGGTTTTGTTAGGTCGCATGTCGTTACGCGGGAGCATCACCATAGCCCAAACCAAACCCATTACTAAAAACCCAAGTGTGTAGAATAGGCTTTTGTCTTTTGGTAGCATGTATGTGTCAGGACTCTTGGACCATGCGCCGAGAAGCATCGACATACCCAGTCCGACGAGTGTGTTGAACATTGGACCTGCATAGCATCCCGATAGAGCGATCTGTACACCATCATCCCCACCGTTCATCGTCAATGCGATATTCGACACTAAGTCACCCATTGAGTTTCCCCAAGCAAGTACTGTTAACGCAAGTATCGACGGGTTGATTCCGTATATCTCACCAAATGTCACCAGAAGAACTACAAGTTCGTTTGCAATCATGTAGAACCATACGATGCTCATGACGAACCCACCAAGAACCCAAGGGATCAAGAACCTTCGAGGTGGGTGATCTGGTTCTGTGTTTTTGTATGCAAGAAATCCAAGAGTAGAGCCTATAGCAATGCCGATAAAGTAAGCCACACCACAAGCTTGGGGACTCACATCGTCTTGGCTACTCCAGAGAGACGCCAAAAGGACAGGCGCTAATGAGACGCTGGCCACAGCGTATGTCTTCGACCATGTATCTTCCTCGACCGATGGAATTGTTAACCTCCTTGGAATCGTCAGCGGGATTTCTAACAAGGAAGTGAATTTAGTACATGAGGAGATCTCAACTTCAGCACTGTCATCAACCCATCCCCAAGGTGCCCTGTCTTCATCATGTACACTAACTTTTGCGAAATGGTTTGAATAGATGGCCACATTTGACGCCCACATCCACTGAGGAAGACTCTGTAGCCGAGGTGGACCATCCTCAGTATCAGTTTCAATCAAGGGGTTATGCATTGGCATATCCTCTCCAACACTCGGGGAAAACACGCTTCCTTGCATAGGTAGCAAAGGAGTAATAGCCTCCAGCTTAAACCTCTTAGCATGTTTTCTCAGAATCACATTCGCTGCAACAAGGAAAGCATACACCACATATATAGACACAAACGCAATAGCAATCCTTACTGTGACTTTACCAACCATCAAAATCACCAGCAACGACACAAGCGTAAAAAGGAAGAAACTCAAGTCTCTGATGAAGCATTTCTTATCGAGCTTGACTTCCTTATCCGCAACACAGAGCGAAACAATCCCAACAACGACTGAAGTAACAAACACAGCACCACCCAATACACTGTTAAGACCAACTTCTCCTTTATCTGATCCAACAAAAGCAGCAATACTTGCAAACACATCTGGTGCTCCATTACCCAGAGGAAGCAAAGTAACACCAGCAACAGTTGGAGGCAGCCTCAAAAGCTTCGAAAGCTTCTCCAAGGAACAACAAAAGTAATCCGCAGCAGTATTACCCAAGAGATAAAACAAAGCAACAAGCCAAACACCTAGCATCATGTAACCCAAGATCCTGAAATCTCTGCATGAGCAGTAAAAGAAGCTGAGGTAATCAAAGAAGCCATCAGGGGAACAACTTGGGTTAGCTATTAAGAAGTCGCATTGATCAGCATAACCCATGTATTTGTGTAAACACGAGCATAAAACTGTATTACTGCTACTCAAGCTGCTATTACCAAGACCAGGATCAGAACCATTCGTTTCGATTTGCATTAAATGCCTACGAATTACCGTAAACTGGGAGAATCTGTTACCTCCGGAGCCCGAGGCGGAACCAATACCGCCATTGACGAAAGAGGCGTTTTTTAACAAAGGGTTCCTGAGAATTTCGCTCCGATCAAAGAAGAAGCAGAACAAGACGAGAGCACAAATCCCATTAAAAAACCCTCGAAATTTGGGGTTTTTCGAGCTGTAAAGAAAACTAACCGCGCTCATTTTACAAAACCTTTGTATCAACAAGTCACCAACCAACCATCGATGATCATAAACCCTAACGGAATCAGAAAAGGGGGCTAGGGTTTCTAACACAAACAAGATACGGTATTGGAAGAAAAAGACAAAAAAACCCTGGGATCCCCAAGTGTCGATCAGGCGAAATGCAATTGAGGATCAGGTTGTGTGAATCAGAGATGGAAGAAATTGTAAATGTTCTTCGTTCGTATAGAAGAAACCTGGAATTTTGAAAGTTGGCAAATGAAAAATGGTGAGGGAATCTGGTGGCCTGTCAAAAACATTTGGTGATCAGGTCTAATTTTGACACGGGGATCATCATATCATCAACGACAGACGTGGCATTCTTTTCATTTAACTTTTGAACATTCCTATCATCAGTATTTTAATTTCTCGTCAGCACGATGATACATGTCTATATCCGTATTTTTAAAAATTTAAAGCGACAAGGATTTTTATAAAATGAGACAAATGACATCGCCTAGTCCTAGTGAATGTGATTAGGCCTAGAAAGAGACAGTTTAACCAATTGTCGATTCCACAATTTGAAAAAGACAATCTTCTAACTCACTAAAATAGCGAAGTGTAACTGGATAAACAGAAAAATTACTTTCATAAAGATAATAGTCGTCGACAAGTAGTGTAGTACGTATTTACAACTGCAAATACAAATTTTTTACCGCCAAAAAAAGAGGAAGGGGAAAAACAAGAAGAGAAGCTTTTTTTTTTTTTAAGGATGTTCAATTGTTAGCTCTTGTATTAGACGTTCGATCTGTCGTCTGTAAACAGGCATGAAATGATCGCTTATCATCCTCTGCGATAACCTCACCTTACTATACAATGACCTTGGCGTCAGAAATATTCCTACTCTACCCTCCTCCACTGTTGTCTCAGGAGGCCTCTCGAGGGCAGAACCGTTTTCTTCTTCTTCTTCTTCTTCTTCGTCGTCGTTAGCCTCAACGGCCTCGGGTCGTACTGTGACAATATGCATGATTTTACCCGCTGGGAGGAATCTGCGGGATTCTTTCATCTCAGCCGTCTGGCTCTCTGGCGGGGCAACACCGGCCTCTGCAATGACGGCTTCTTCTTCTTCTTTGATTTCTTTTGCCACGTCGGTTTCTTCTTCAGGTTGCTCTGAAGAATCGTGGTAAAGGTCATGCTCCAGTTGCTGCCACAGCTCAGCTTCAGTCATCCGCTCTTCGCGTGTTCCGATTTCCGCTGGATCCTCACACTCATCAAGATCAGTTGCTCCGAGATGAGCAGATGTTTCATTGTAATTGGAACTCTCAGCTTCTGATTTCCATTTCCCGGTTATTTCTTCATCCGTAACAAGAAGAGGATCTGATGTTTCGGGTATATCTTGGGACATTGCTTCAGAAGAATCTAACTGATGTTCCGAGTTTGATTGAATAGCAGAGGCTCTGCGCCGGGGTCCCATACATGACCACGAAGATATGGTTAGTGCAGGGCGGGTCAGCATGCTTTGGGCTCTTCTCATCACCACCTGCAAGAGTTTTATTATATTTAAAAATAATTTAAGTCTTAAGTCTATTTCATTTCAGAAGCATATTCAGTGTTATTTATTACCTGTGTGCCACTAGAAACTGGGCGTAACATTGCACCAGCACCAGCAACTTTTGCTTTGGCAGTGGCCATAGATGGAAGCCGTGATCCTAAAGCCGTCGCCGAGCGATAAACAGTGCTGAGAATTCGAGTCCGTTCGATTTGATTTCTTAGATCATTTAGCCAAGCAGATGCTGTTACCTGAAGAGACGAAAAGGGAAGTACAAATAGTTTATCTCAAGAAATTATACCAAACGCCTTCCCAAGTGTAGATAAATGAAGTATAGAATTTAGGGTCTAGGAAGCTAACCTCAGCGCGTAAGTCATCTACTGCTGCAGCAGAAAACGTAGGCACCAGATCGGCTCCGTTTATGACAGATACAATGAAGTCATTCCCAGAGTCAGCTAATTCCCAAGTCATACAGGCAGCTGAAGAACATATGAACAAAAGCTCAGTCTTACATCTTAAGTAGGTATCAACATATATAACTGAAAACTATTCTGGATGAAAAACCTGGGGCAAATGTAACACAGGTAGCTGTAGAGAGCATTTTCTGCTCCCGCAAAATATATGTTAGAAGTGCAGCTGTTCCACCGCCCAAAGAGTGACCTACGATCTGCAAACAAAATCCAGAGAAATTACAATGTAAGGGGATTGAGACAGTCTTTAGTTTCTCACATAAAAAAGGTGAAATCAAGAATAGAGAAGCGGCTACATAAAGTACCTTGATTTTGTAATCTGGATATTGCTCAAGACCCTTGAGAAGACAAGGGGTAGCAAGTTTTGCAATACACCGGGCAGCAGCAACCATACCACAATGTGCATATCCTAAGACCAAATTGCTGACCCCTCTCTCGTTTACAACAGTATGATGGAACGGAACGATTGCTCCTGTTGCAGCCGTCAAAGTGTCCTTGATGCTATGCGTTCCACGGATCAACAGTAGAAAACATTTGGTATTGTGATCGACAAGAACCGTAAAAGCTGGCTTCAATATCTACATGATTCACAAACTAATTCTTAGTTTCTACGGCGAAAAAAGTGCCTAGGAGTTGAGAGTTGTTAAAGTTTTACCCCAGCTTTGGGTTCGTGAATAAGGACGTTTTCCTTCGTAAAGCCAGTCTCTTCTAAGAACAAGGGAAATGGCTTCTTGGAGAAATGCCAACACAATGTCAACAAGTGCAAAAGATATCTGAGTTCAGTGGCTACTTCTGGTCCTTTAAGCTCTATACTATCTTTACCACCAAAGACACGATCAACATGTAAAAGTCCCTGCGGTGTTTTAGACACACAATTACAAAGATGAAGAGATAACAGAAAAAAATCCAGAACTTGTCACTGTTAATAAGATAAAGAGATGTTTTACCTGCCTCTTGAGGAGAAAATTGATCCCAAAAGCAAGATCTCCAATAGGCCACTTGCCGAGAGTCTCAGAGTAAGTAAAACGAAGAGTCTCAGAAAGAGTAGAAATTGTCTCCAACCAAGTGGCTGGAGCTTGGATAAGTCTATGTGAAACACGGTCAATCCTCAAAGAAGAACGAGTCTCAGAATTCTCATCGTCAACATCAGATGGACCAGCTATTAATTTCCGATTCAACGTGTAATATAGAAGAGCAGCTGCTCCAGCTGCGGTTGCCATAGTTGCAGTTGCCATGACCAACCTTTCCCTATAAAACATCAATGAAACAATTCAGAACCAAAAAAAAACAAACAAACAAAATCACTCAATTGAGCTTAGATGTGGAATACTTTAAAAAGAAAAAAAAAAATCGATCTAACTACATTGGATGCCACAATTTCAATCTCCAGAAATCTCCAAAATCATGTAAAGCTGGAGAATTGGAATACAATTTCGTAGAAAGGAACATTCTTTTCAAGAAATATCCCAAAAAAAAAAAAAAATGGGGTAAAAAAAAATTAGCCATTAATAGAAAACTTTCCTGAAATTTCTCGAATACTAAAACAAACCCTACTCTAGATAACTTAATCGCGTTTTTTAACGGATGCAAACAATCTAAAATTGAACATAATCGATTGCAAAGGGAACAGGATCCGTGAACTAAAGAAACAAAACCCTAAATCGAATACGAAATCGAACCTGGAAAAGTAAGACGGAATCGTGACCCTGATTTTTTTCTTTTAGGGGTTTTTCAGTGGAAGAGGTTAAGAAGGTTGCTTTAGTTGTTTATGTACGATTATCTCCGGGAAGCGGGGGCTTTCTCTCCGACGACGATGATGATGATGATAGCTACAAAGTACAAAACTGATTTCGTTTTGCCTTAAATAAATAAACTGCGCTACGTTTTTATGCTTAGCAAACGCCGCGTAGTTTCGCGCCGCCAAGATCTGATGCTTACGTGGCAATATACTAGTGGACGAGTAATTACAATTTCGTCCATAATTAATATATAAATTATACTACTGGATAAATATAAGAAGCCACATATACATGTTCAATTATGCAGTAGAATTTTCAAAAATACATTTTTTTAATGTCATTTTTCAAAAATACATGTTTATTATTGTTAATTTTTAAAAATACTTCTTTTTAATATATAAAATAAATAAATTTTAAATTTTAAACTTCAAATACTAAATCCTATTCTCTAAAAAACTATACCATAAATGTAAAACAAAGAACCCAAACCTAAATTAAAAAAAAATAATTTAATATATTGTAATTATGTAAGAAAAGCAAAAAATAAAAATGTTAAAAGAATGTATTTTTGAAAAGGAGTATCTTTATTTCTGACAAATTCTCTTTAAAAAATTTGAACATAACAACAAATTTAGATATTTTTCAAAAAAAAAAAGAGAAACACCCAAGAATAGCACTATTTTAGGTTTTTTTTTCCAAATGTAGCACACATACTTAAATGTTCCTAATCTAACATTTTTTAATATTATTATTATTTTTACTATACGCTTCATCCTCAACAACGTCATGCTCGATTCATCGTTGCACTCCACCGCTTTTGTTGATTCCATCATCGGCCGGAACAACTCTTTATTCGTCGTAACCACCTTCTCCACCGCCGGAATGATTGTTCAAATCATCATCATCATCTTCCACCACTTTCTCGTCGGAGGTGGTTACAATAACAGCGGAGGAAAAAGAGGTGTATCGATTGTAGAGATCTGTTACGGTTGTTACGCCGGAGCGAATCCATGTAGTGGTGGATGAAGATGAATCATTTAAAACAGAGTGTGACATGGTTAATTAACAAGTAGATCTGGTTTTTTCAAATGCTTAGAACGCTTGTTCGATTTGTCTCAAATTCTTCTCAGCAAGTTTATGATGTGATATGAAATGGATTCAGAGTGTGTCTGATTTTGAAAGTGAATAGTTGTGATTTTGCTTCCTCTGATAGCTATTGATTTTCACAACTCCGAAGCTTGCTATGAATCTCAAATCGTGAGTTATGAAAATTAAATTCATGGATTGATTATATTGTTGAATAAGGTTTTCAACTCTAAACTCAAATGATTGATGATATACATGATGACAAATATTTCAAGAACAAAGCAGAGAGTTGATGATGAAGATGAGAAAATGGGTATTTGAGTGGAAGTTTGAGTTAATGTTTTTAATAAACTCAGTTTTTAACTATGGAAGGTCTTCCTAAAATTCAAAAATGGCTTCCTAAATTTTTTTAAATATGTTTTTAAATATTTTTATATGTGTTTTGCTTTATTGTATAACATATTTCTCCATTAATGATGTATAATGGTTTGATTTTGTGCACATATTGGTGTTTTACAATGAAGGTAGCAAATAGGAATATCTAGCATGATGTTTTAGGAAAACATTCCTAAACGTCAATGACTCCTTCCTAAATATTTATGAAGATTATCATGAATTTTAAGGAATCGTCCTGAATATTATTGAATCCATCCTAAAATAATTGTGTAGCCTGTAAGAGTAATATACATTATTTTCATGAAGACCTTCATGAATAGCAAAAAGTCATTCCTAAAAATTATTAAAAATCATTCTTAAACTTTTAAAACAGAGTGTTTTTTACTTAGTTGTTATATCATACATAGAATAGCATGAAAAATATCCCAGCATCATCAACTGTAAACCCAAAACATACATAAGAGATGTTTTGTATTGGATTTTTTTTTATGTAAGGTTTGTAAGTAACCATTGAACAAAGACAATGTATCTCCACCATAATAATCAGGATTATTGCTTCCTTCTATCAACATATATTCTTGAAATACAAAGACTCTAAAGAAAGAAATTAGAAACTTTATCTTACAATTTAGATGTAATGCCATTATTACTACTAATGCCAAAATTATTTAGTGTTCTCTTGATTATTCATCCTTAAGTTCATTTTATGAAGGTTATCATGAAGTTCAAGAGAGCTTTCCTGAACTTCGCACATGTAATAACAATGTCATTGAGTTCGTTTCCAAATTCAACAAATAGAAACTTCTTCAAATTCAGAGCACAAATACAAACAAATCTCGAAGAACAAAAACAATAATCACCAATTTATTCATCTAAATAATCAATAAACATAGTTTAAAGGCAATACTTCAAATCTGCAACAAATCGATTTAGATGAATCAAGAGATCACAGATTGAAGAATTGAACAATTTAACCAAATAATCTCTAACACATATGTGAAACACAATGAATAGTCAAACTCATATACTGATAGGTACCGGCGTTGCAGAATCATGATGAATCGCGAAGTGCCGTTCAGCTTCCTCGGCTAGTTCAACCACGACAACCTTGGAAACAGATGCCGCTCTTCTTTCACTCCTTTCATAGAGACGACGAGATCGGCTAGGTGAAGATAGATCGGTAACGAAAATACGACTAGCCAATCACGACGACGAGAATATGGTGGCGAGAACACGACAACGAGAACATGGTGGCGAGAACACGACGACAACGACGATTAATCTTTGGAGAGAGGTTTTTATTAAGTAATTTAATTAATAATTCTAGTGTTTTAAATATGTGTGCTAATATTGAAAAATAAAAAAATGTGAGCTAATTTTGGAACAAAAACTTAAAATGGTGCTATTTTTGAGAATCTCCCAAAAAAAAATGACAAACATTAAAAGAAAAATTGTTGCAATTTTCAAATTAAAACTAGTATATGTTTTCGAGTTTTTTGTTTCACTCAAATATTTTAAGCTTTCTATTTGCTAAAGTCATCTAAATTCTCAAACCTTTGTAATATGTGTGCAATAAATAATTATTTTTCGTTGGTCTTGTGTTTGAGGCATGTTATGAAACTCCACCAAAATGGTTACTTTAATAAAAAAGAAAAGTATTTTCTTGATAGTGCGATCAATAAACTTCTTTTTATGTGTAAATATGCATGTTTACGAATAATAATAATAATTTTTTAATCCATGCATATATATATATATATATATATATATATAGTTTTTTTTAGTTCAAACGATCCAATTGGGGAGGAAATTGTCAACAAAAGTAACCACATGCGGTTGAGTACAAACTTGTCGTGCCAAACGATCCGCAAGGACATTAGCATTCCTAGAGATCAAATTCCACGTGAAATTTGTAAATTTCTCCATATCCATCTTGATATCGTCGAGATAAGCAGAGAAAGCTGGCCAGTCGGACGAGAAAGACACCATCTTCACCAAATCTGAACAGTCTGTGGAAAAAGCCACATCTCTGAAGTCATAGCCTATCATACATCTCATAGTCCAAACAAAAGCTTCAACTTCAGCATGAAGGGGTGAGAGGCTACGACGGTCATTCGAGGCGCCCAAGAGCATAGAAGATCCTTGGGACACAGTACACACCCAGCCTGCAGCTGCAAACTTGTTTGTGTCTTGTCATGAGCCATCCACGAAACAATTGTAACCAGTATAAGCAGGAGGGAGGGAAACGCTTCGCATCGCCAACCGAGGTCCAGGATTCTGAGGATCAAAGAATAATTCCTCCTCTACCTGAGCCCGCAAACCAGACCGTTGACTCACTATCTGCCTGCCGTGTCACTTCTTCTGGCCGACAATGTCATTTTCAAAAACCTTCGCATTCTTTGCCTTCCAAATATACCATATAATCCAAGAAAAAGCTGAAACGAGTGACCCTTAGGGTCCGAATGGTAACCGCAGTTCTGGTTGTACGGGGAAAGCAATATTACAGTGTGGTACGGTTCAACTACGGCACGTGCAGGAGAAATATATTTGCGGGACAAGTGCGGTTTGTACAAAATAAGCGGTACAAAATAATGTTTGATTGGTGAAAACAAAATTGCGGTTTTAGAATAAGCGGTACCAAATAATAAATAATTAATATAATTGTAAATTATTAATTGTTTTGTGTTAATGAAAAAATATTTCAAACTTTAAATACCAAAAATTATTTAAACTATCATGTAGATATATTTTATGCAAAACTAAAAACATTATTTATAATTTATTAACATTTGTGCTATTTACACATACATTTGTGCTATTTACAAAAAAGATATATATAAATATATCTTATATATATATATCTATATATTTGATCTCTTAGAATAATAATTCTATTAATAAATTAGTAACAATTTTGTAAATATTATTTAAAAATAAAAAAATATAACTAAGTTGGCTTTGTACACAAACTTTTACTATAATAAAATATTATATGCACTAATAATGAAATACATAACCTATTACTTGTATATGTGATTTTTGGAAAGATATATATACGTAACAAATTTTAGTAAACAAAAAAATAAAAATAAAAAGGTTTTGTCCAATGGTCAATTATTGTAGCGGATTTTTATTAAAACCGCTGAATAAAAGTAGGTTGAGATGTTGATGTGCCGTTCTGTGTAATATTACACTTACAAATCTGCAAATCTTTTTTATTTCTTTTTTGTATTGAAAGCCGTAAATTGTTATATTTGATCTGAATGGTGTAAAAGATGTGGTTTTTACTTTATTCTTCTCAATCTATGTATTTTCGTAAATATGTTAACTAATTTGTTAATTTTGACCCGAATAAAAAAACTAATTTGTTAATAAAACTATCATCTAAGAGAAAAATAAAAAATAGATTCCTAATAGTATTGAATTGGGAAAGTGGTTGAAGTTTTATCGAGTTCGGACACTTTTAAAGCTCTCTCGCGTTGTTTCTTCGAATTTTCTCATCCAAAGTGCGCGATCGGATCTGGGTTTTATATTTTTTTTGACGAACCCGTGTCCCAATCTTCGATCTCGTGTCGAAAGTCTCAATCTTTTTTTTTTATTTTCTTTATCTCTTTTTTTTCTCAATTTAAACCCTTTAGTCAAAACCCTAATTTCCGCCTTCCTGTCAAAATTACGACTCGTCTGCGTAGAGATATAGCCAATCCTATCTCTTCAGCTGAGACCATTATATCTATCAGTTTGTATTTTATAGAAAGACCGAAACTTTTCATCAATTTCAAGCGGATAGAGTCAGTGAGCGATGTCTTGGGCTGGTCCTGAAGAAATCTATCTTTCAACCTCACTCGCTAGTTATCTCGATAGTATTTTCCGTCTCCCTTCCCCTCTCTGATTTACAGATTTGTTTGAAGCGTTATGTATGTTTTTAAGGATACGGCTTGATGGATTTGAATGCATTTACGGAGCTTATTCTTGCAAACAATTCAGTGTTGGTTGCGTTTGAATTTGAGTTCTTAATTTTGATAATTAGGCTTTATTTCTGCAGCCCTTATTCAAAGCTTGTCAATTTTGGTGTTGAGTTATCGCAAAAGAGATGCTCTTTGGTTAATAGATTGAATCTTCAAAGCTTTTAGTTTTATATGTTGTGTCATATCTTTTAGCATGCATGAGATAAAATGTGATGGGATTGCTGGCTAACTCTTGATTCAACTTAAGAAGTAATCTATGTGGAATTTGATTCACTATCGGCTTAAGAATCCAAAATGCAAGTTCTTTTCGATATTGGTTCTTTATTTTTGAAGTTTCATGATCCTTATTTTGCTGACGTTTTTGGGATATGGGTTTAATTCCAAAACTCATTTGGATTTCTTTTTTTTTTTTGTCCAACCTAACTCATTTGGAGTTAGGTTTGCTTTTAACTATGAATCAATGTGCATCAGCTACTTATGGCTCTGCTCTTGACGATGCAGGAAAACTACTTGTGCTCCTTAGAGATGGTAGAAAGCTAATGGGAACACTCCGTTCTTTCGATCAATTTGGTATTCACTTTTCTTTTCATGCTCTTAAATTTATGATATTGTTGATGGGAGAGAGAGATTTAAACCATACTTTTGTTCGTTGTATATACATAGCTAATGCGGTTCTAGAAGGTGCATGTGAAAGGGTAATTGTTGGTGAACAATACTGTGACATTCCTTTAGGCCTCTATGTTATCCGTGGAGAGAATGTTGTTCTGATTGGTGAGCTGGTAAGACTTCTACTTGCTTTTATTTTTGTTATCTCACATTGTGTTTTCCAGATCACTGAGTTAAGCCTTAAACCATGTGTGTTAGGACACGGAGAGAGAAGAGCTTCCTCCACATATGATTCCCGTGTCAGAGGCAGAGATTAAAAGGGTAAGGCATCACATCACTTGTGCTAACTTTCACATATATGTAACAAATTGAGAAGGAAAATTTGATTCATATGTGATGTTGTGTGCGTACTGATGTTATGGTTTTGGGGGTTTTTTTTTTGTGTTGGTTTAGGCGCAAAAGGTGGAGAGGGAAGCGAGTGAGCTGAGAGGAACAATGAGGAAGAGAATGGAGTTTCTTGACTTTGATTAAACCAGATTGTGTCCCCATTCATTCTTGGCTTGATGCTCTGCTTTGGCTCGCAAGTTTTATGATGAGCCTTTTTGGTGTGTTAGATTTAGGGGATCGACGCAAGTCTTATGTTTCATTTTGGAAGAATATGCAAAAAATAATCTGTGTACTTCTGTCTCTTCGGATCTGTTTTACCTTTTACCTTTTCAGAAGAAAAATATTTAGCATTTTGTATGCCTGATCTTGGAATTGTCCAATTGGGTAGAGAGATTGGATGATTTCTTATCAAAATCAAGATATAAGAATAAAACTTTCTCGTTTTGAGTTTCAAGAAAACTTCACCGTTGGCTTAAACACTTGCAAACAAAGGTGCTTGCCTATAAGCTCTGCCTCCCAGGATGGAGACAATCTATGCAAGAAGAACTACAACCAAACTGCACAAACAGAAACGAAAATGGAGCAAAAGACTAAAAGACGTGTGACACATTGCAAAATTTACATGGTACTTGTTGGTTCAGTGACCAATCAGGACTCTGGTTAAAAGAAGACATATAGCACAAACAACAACACACAAATATATGTTTACCTGGAGATTATTCCATCGGGTTTGAAACCTTGTGAACAACAATTCAAAGAATGGGTCTATTCTATGACATCCTAAAGTGGGACGTGGCTGAAATAAAATATAAAGTAAGAAAGAAGATGAATTTTCGTGTTAATCTTCATTTATCGCCTCCTCAAGTGTGGTGGTGTAGTATATCCTTCGAAGAAATCTAGAACGATGGTCTCGATATCTTCAACTGAGTATTTCAAGTAGTTCTCGGGGTGTCTCCCACTCTCTATATGACCCCTGAACCTTCCAAGAAACGATCTATAAGCCGGGATTAGATGCTCGGATAGAGATATTCGGAGTTCCTCTCTAAGCTGAGCATCTGGAACAGACCATGTGGACTGAGTCCTGTGAACCTCTTCGAACATTGTATTGAATGCCTTAAACCTCTCTCTCAGTGCACTTCTTGATACACCTGAGGAGAAACTCCCACTCACATGTAACCCTTCATCTCTCAGGCTGTTCAGTACTCTGACCCATGTAGCTCTCTGGTAGTTTGTAGCAGCATGTCTAAATATCCCAGTGAGTTTCCTTAAATAATGGTCCCCAATCATTTCCCTTAGCTCAGGTGACCTTTTCACTTTCTGAACGATGTAATGGATGTTGTTCATGATAAATATGTGAGCTAGAGATGTGTCTCTATAGTGTTTGGACTTCTCTTCTAAGTTGAAATGCAAGACCACAATCAACCAAATCAAATGCAAATCCAATGGAGATTTACTCTCTAACTCAGTGAAATCCATATCCGGTGTGTTTGGATCAGAGCCAGTAGAAGAAGGATTCGACATGATAAGATCATCCAGGGTTTGCTTATAATCAGAGATCATAACAATGTAGTTCATCACATACCTCGTCAACGGATGAATCGTACCTCCAGGGACAGGAACTATAGAAGGTTCACGAAGAACAGCATTCTCAAACTCGGAGAGTATACCTCTAGCAGCTTCCGCTAGTCTAGACTGAATCTCAATGGCTTGAACCCTAATAGTATCTGATGAATCAGAGTCAAAGATTGCTTCTATATCAGGCAACATATCAGTTAAAGCATCATGTAAATCAAGAATCTTGAAAAGCTTCTCAGGTGATCTTCTACTAATGCTAATAGCTTCAGGGAAAGTGAAAAGCCTCAGAGCAGAAGCCTTCACTGTCTCCATGAAACAAGTCTCATCCATGGCCGTGCATATGCCATCAAACAGCTGCTCACAAAGCCTCTTCTCACTGGAGAACACAACTCTGATACAGACCTTAGCTGCACGGATCCATTGTCTGATCTTTCCAACAACAGCTTCCCAGTCAAGCCTCTGCACATCTCCGATGCTAATCTTGACAATACCAAGCTGCTTAAATATGGTTTCCATGGCTGACTTGCGAACAGTACCGTAGACTTGGATACATTCACGAGAGTAACCGGCGGCGACCATCCGCTGAACAATCGATCTTAGATCAGAAACTGCCTCAGGAGAAATCAGATCCATTTCTCGTATACTGCTTGTGGATCTGTAACTGCTTCTCCTACGAGTTAACCGGCTTGAACCGGAACCACCTGGCGAGTTCAACTCTTCTTCCTCGGTCGCAGTAGTTACGGAGCTGTCATTTCCACATAACGACGGAGAGACTGATGACGATGATGACTCCTCGAGAAAAAGCGAATCAGGCTCGAATACAGTTGTGTGGGAGAGAAGAATGTTACGGAACTCGTCTTCGAGTCTAGCCATGGCGATTTGGATAGCTGAGTTAGCTTTGACCTCGTTGTCATCGACAGCGGTGGTGGCGGCGGTGGAGGCGGAGGTTGAAGAAGAAGAGGAGAAGGAGATAGAAGATAAGGAGCGTTGGATTTCATCAACGGCTCGAAGGAAACGATCAACTTCATCACGATCGCTTTGGAAAATCATCTTACCTCTAGCTTCCTCAGAAGCCGCAGAGTCCCACCGGAGTATTATCCTCTGCGCCGTCTCTAACTTCGAATCATCGGAATCTAAACTATTCTCCGGCGGTTCCATCTTTAACAAAAATATCAATCAATCAGACAACAAAACAAAAAAATCAAAAAGACAGAAGTTGAAAACCAAAAGAATCAACTAACCTCTACACCGATTCAAATTAGGTCTTCTTCTTGTTATTCTTCTCAGATGAATGAGATTGGTTCAATTTTTTTTTTTTTTTTTTTTCAGTTTGTCCTTACAATTTTTTTTTAATAATTTTCTTATCAGAAGTCTTTTTAGTTAAGGCAAAAGCTGTCTGTTTTGTAGTATTGTTTTTTGTTTTCTTTTTTGGAAGTTTCTGCGAGAGAGAGAGAGAAAGAGAAGTGGGAAATCGGAAAATAAAAATAAAAATCTCTTTGGACTTTTCAACTCCTCTCTTTGTGTGTGTTGTGTATACGTTTGCCCAAAAAAAAAAAAAAAAACTTTGTTCGGAATTACTCGCCGGCGGCGTGAAATGCCCGGTAAAATTTAAAAATTTGGGTGAGATCTGAAGTCATAAATGCTACTAGTATAATGCCTAAAACAAAGTCCCCACTTTCTCTAAAAAAAAAAGAAAGACACATATCTAGATACATCCAATCATGTCTTATTATGATTCATCTTCCCATTTTTATAGTGGAATCACTTAAGCCAGTAATTTTGGAAACTCAACTCAAGTATATCTATATATGATGATGATGACATAATACACAAATTTCATATAGAATACATAACAATGGTCAATACTTTGTTTCGATCCTAATAACTTTGGATTTTTTTTCTTTGTACATTTTTTTAGTTTTGATTGACGTGGTTGGACCATGTTGGTAAAGACATCAATTTGTATTATCTCTGACATTTTTATAATCAAATTACCTCTACCGATAAGAGTAGTACCAGAAGAGTAGTACCAGAATTCTTGGTGAAGATTTTCAAAAAATTATTATAATGGAGACGTTTTTATACGTTTGTTTGGAATAGTCGTAAACCAGCTAACATAAATGTACATTGTCAAACCTCATAATGAGATGATGTTGGTGGACCATACTTAAATTTTAATCGAGCTGATGATTAAGTAATACCACAAGTTGTAGTGGATATTTAAGGTTATTCAATGTTTGAAGAATTAGGTTTAAGTTACAATGACAATTTATAATTGATCTGAAAATTTGATATGTATCACAAAAAAAAGAAGAAGATGATAAATACAATTTTCTATCATTATTATTTTTTATTTCAAGACCCTGAACTTAGACCACGAACTCAAATCAGTTTACACAGACCTGACTAACTCAATATACACGCTTGGGTCCACGGAACAAGTTTAGTCAGAGAGATAGTGGTCCCTCCACATCCACGGGATAAAGGACTTCGTTTTAGATATGGGCTTGGGTCTGGTGATGGGCTGTGTCAGCAAAGGGAAATAACAACAAGAAGTATTATTGGCTGTCACCAGAAAAAAAGATCGTCACAGTCCTGTAATGTTAGTATCACCTCACTTCTTGTCTGAAAAGTAGCAATAAAATAAATCGTGCTATAAATAGTTCACTTGTGCCGCACGGTCCCTCTCATCTTCTACGGACAGCTTCTTTCTCTTTCCTCTCTGATTTTTTTTTTCCTCTCTGATTTTTTTTTTTTTTGGTTAGTTTTTCTTTCTTTCTTTCTTTCTTCATCTCGTGAGCGAGATAGTACCTGAACCCTAGCGGAGAGCTTTTCTGGGAGAAACAAAACAGATATCTTTTTTTTCATCGCAGTTGGGGCCAAAAAAAAAAAATGCAGAATCCGAGACTGAAGCAACAACAACAACAACAACAAGTTTTGATGCAGCAACAAGCTCTGATGCAGCAACACTCTCTTTACCATCCTGGTGTTTTGGCTCCTCCTCAGGTCTTTTTTTTTTGCCCTACCTAATTACATCTTCTTCGATGTGTCTAATTTTGGTCGAAATTGGAGTTGTTAAAGTTTTTTTTTTTTGTTAATTCCATTTCTACACTATCGTCTCTCTCGTGGGTCCTTTAATTCCGGGTCGGGTTTAGTTTGTGTTCATCATTTGAAGCTATGGCTCATTCCAACGGGCTGTAGCTTTTGTGTTCCCTTTTATGATTTGATTGAACGGGAAGGCTAGGGTTTCCAGATCCTGTACCCAGGCTAACAATTCGTTCTTTTATCTGTTGATGATGTCTTTTGTGTTTTAGTTTTTTGTTGGGTCATTACCAAATTGAGCTTATGGAGATAGAAAAGGAATGATTTTTTCTTCTTTTGCTGCAATCCCTTTTCATATTTTTTGATTTTTTTTTTTTTTTTTTCATACTTTTGGGCATTTGCAGTTAGAGCCTGTTCCAAGTGGAAACCTTCCTCCTGGTTTTGATCCCAGTACTTGCCGTAGCGTGTGAGTGAATTGGTTTTGAGCATCACTTTGTTTTGAAGGTGTAGTTCTGAGTTTTATGTTTTAACTCCTATAATCAATTGGCAGGTATGTTGGAAACATCCATACACAGGTCACAGAGCCTCTGCTTCAAGAGATTTTTACTAGCACTGGCCCTGTTGAAAGCAGTAAACTCATCAGGAAGGATAAGGTAGACAGACTCGAAATGCACCTTTTTTCTAACTTTTTTGTGTTAAGATTGTGAAAGTGACCGTCTTTTAAAGTAGCATTCTTTTTTTGGACGAGCATAACAAAATAATTGCCTAGTTGTGTATGCTTGAGGAAAATTCTACTTGCTGCTCTACTTAGATTGGGTATCTCAACTTAACTAAAAAAGGGACTCACTGACAAAAATGTACTTTTTCTGATTGCAGTCATCATATGGATTTGTTCACTACTTTGACCGTAGATCCGCTGCTCTGGCTATACTGTCTCTGAATGGAAGGCATCTGTAAGGAACAAGTTTTATTGTTCTGTTCTTTCATTATTTCTTCAAACGCTTTTATCTTAGGTTAGAATACTTGATTTCACAGGTTTGGACAGCCTATCAAAGTCAATTGGGCATATGCCACTGGTCAGAGGGAAGACACTTCAAGTAAGTTTTGGATTTTTTCAAAGATTTGCATTTTGTTTGTTTGGGATGCTCAATGCTATTGTTTCTCATGAGTTGCAGGCCATTTCAACATTTTTGTTGGAGATCTCAGTCCAGAGGTTACTGACGCTACATTATATCAAAGCTTTTCTGTTTTTCCCGCTTGTTCGTAAGTTTTCATATGCTTGATCTAACACTTTCTTAAAGAATTACAAAATTCTCCTATTGATTAAATGAATCTACTATTGATTAAGAGAATCATCACATCCAACTCGTAATCTTGAACTGAGTCTAATATCAGTATTCACTTGAAGGGATGCAAGAGTTATGTGGGACCAGAAAACTGGGCGCTCAAGAGGTTTTGGGTTTGTTTCCTTCCGCAATCAACAGGTAATGATGTATATTCTTTAAGTCATGCGGTGACTAGTTGTTTTAGCTCAAGGATCTTTTGTGGTTTACATTAATGTGAAATGTTGAATTTATTTGCAGGAAGCTCAAACTGCCATTAATGAGATGAATGGTATGGATTGTATTGTAGCTGAGATCTCAGGACTTTCATTCTCATTTGTGAACTGTGCCTTCTCGATTGTGGAGTTCGTATTATGAGTTTTCATGATTTATTAGTCAATAACTGCTGAAAGTTACATAGTTTCTATTTCTATGAGTTTTCTTGATTTATTAGTCAAGAACTGAGTTTGTGTCATTATTCTTAGCAATTAATTTTTGATTTTACCACATATTCGCAGGTAAGTGGTTAAGTAGCAGACAGATCAGATGCAACTGGGCCACGAAGGGCGCTACTTCTGGTGAGGATAAGCACAGTTCTGATGGAAAAAGTGTTGTAGAACTTACAACTGGCTCATCAGGTGCTTCTTCTTTGACTGTGCAAATTCTGAATTTTCTCTTTCTCCTGCAAGTGGAATTCGTGAAAATACATTGATTTTCTCTGGGTAATAAGAAAAACTGACAGCTAACAAAGCTACGTTGGTCGTTTGATTGTGCAGAGGATGGTAAAGAGACCCTAAATGAGGAAGCACCTGAAAACAATTCTCAGTTTACTACTGTTTATGTGGGAAACCTTGCTCCAGAGGTACGGTATCCACTAGGAAGTGGTCCTTGTAACTTGGATCACTAGCACAATAAAAACAGTTTTATTGAGGCTCTTTGATGGATCAGTCGATTTCGAATACATCATGACAGCTATCTATCTTGAAGGTTACTCAGCTTGATCTACACCGCTACTTCCATGCTCTTGGCGCTGGAGTTATTGAAGAGGTTCGTGTCCAACGAGACAAAGGCTTTGGTTTCGTGAGATATAATACGCATCCTGAGGCTGCTCTTGCTATTCAGATGGGTAACAGTCAGCCTTACCTCTTTAACAGACAGATTAAGGTACTTCAATTTTGGTTAACCACAAAATATCCTTCTCTATTTGATCTCACTGTTCCCAAAAATTGCTTTATCTGAGACTTAGCACCTAATCTGACATTTGATTCTGTTAATTGTAGTGCTCATGGGGAAACAAGCCAACTCCACCAGGTACAGCCTCAAACCCACTTCCCCCACCTGCCCCAGCACCAGTGCCTGGTCTGTCTGCAGCTGATCTCTTAGCCTATGAGAGGCAATTGGCATTAAGCAAGATGGCTAGTGTGAATGCCCTAATACATCCACAGGGTCAACACCCTCTAAGGCAAGCAGCTCATGGAATGAATGCAGCTGGACATACTGCAGCCATGTACGATGGTGGCTATCAGAATGTTGCCGCCGCACAACAGCTCATGTACTATCAGTAATAAACCTCCGATCGTGGCACTGATCTTAAGTTCATTCTCTTTGCTTTTCTTTCTTTTGTTTTTCCTTTTTCTAGAACTTGTTTGTGTGTGTGTCTGTCATCTCTCACTTAAGTTATCTATATAAAGTTTCATCTTCAGCTGTATGCTTAGTTTATGTATCCCCATGGATTGTAAGACAAGCGAATTATATTCAATAAAAGGGATTTGGATGTCCATTTTATGTGATTTGACATAGAACACAAACATACAACAAAGGACATTGCGGAAGAATCAGTCTGTCTCTAACCGAGCAATGTATGTGTCATAGAAATTTCCAGCTTTCTCGAGATCTCCCAGCTCAGTATAACAGTCTGCAATAGCTCCATATGCTTCAGTGATTCCAGAATCTTCACCTACCCTCTTTGAGATGGCTAGAACCATGGAGTGATACTGAATGGCTTCTCTATACTTCCCTTGGCGTTGAAGCGAGGCGCCTAAGCCTCTTGCAGCTTTCTTTTCTTCGATGGGGTCTCCGAGACTCTGAGCAAGTTCCAAAGCTATCTTAAACTCAGCATACGCTTTCTCTGGTTCTTGGCTCCTAAGATAGGTTTTTCCTGTTTTCAACTTGGAAATCAACTCTTGTTTCTTTGGTTCCACAATGATTTCACTCTCTGGGATTCTTGCTCCCACCGGGGCATAACTCAAGCTTGGTGCATAAGACTCAATTTTCGCTTGTCTCCTAAGAGCTGCGTTAATCTGTCGTAGTTGTTCATTCAATCTCTGTAACTCCCCTTTCCTCTGCCGAGCAACCAACCCTGGTTTGTGTACCACAAAAATTGTTATCAAAAACCCCAATGGGTACAGTTCGTAGGAGCAAAGTTTGAAAAAAGACTAGTTTACTACCTCCAACAGTGGCTCCAACTAAAGCTACAAGTAACAAAATTGGCATGCTGAACATTGAGCTCTCTGGCTCACATGTCTCAGCAGCCAAAGCTTCAAGTGGTGTAGCCATTTGTAGGGAGTTTGTCAACAACACAGCCATTACCGGTAATTTGAGCCTCCCAATTCCCTGCCACATCCATATCTAAAGGCTTACTATCAAAACGAAAAAACTTGACAGCAAAAACTAAACTGAGTCAACCACTATCCTGGTATTCAAGCAATAGAATATCTAAACATCACGGAACTCACCAACCTACCTCAAAAGCTGAAAACTTTTCAAGAGTTCCCACGCTGCCTTCACGCTCCTTGTGCTGAGAAGACAACTGCAAAATTTTGGAGAAAGGATGATGATCTCCAGGGTTTCTGACTACTAACTTTCCAATCCCTGAAAAAAGCAAATCCAGTAAGATGAATTCGTATTCAGGGTCTTCTTGTGACACGGATATGGGAGATGTATCACAAAGATCTCAACAAGAACACAAATGAGAACAACACAACAGGAGATCACGCTTAGAGTAAAAAAATGCTTCCAAGAGTTAGAGGGCATAATCAAGCTACAATGAACATAATGCGTGTTCTGAGCAACACAATCACCCAGAATGAAATTACAAAAGCCTAGTTCAGTCTCCGACATTCTGATGCCTCATCACCAAAAAGAGGATCACTCACATAGCAACATAGACCCTTGAATTGGAAATCTGATTCAGCTAGTGAACTATGAGCTAACCTGGACCATGAGACTTGTCGCGCGGCGGTGTTTGTCCACCGGAAGTATAGGAGAAGGAGGAGCAACACCGGATAAGCGCCGTCATCTCTAAAGAACGCTCTCTGAGAGGATAAAAACCACGGCTTGGGAAAAGCTTATTAAAAAACTCGTTTCCGCTGGTCTGTTTTTTTCATTACTGCCCCTAATTTTCTATTTTATTACAGTTATACCCCCTTCTTTTTTTACTGGGCTTGAAAGATGAAACGCAGCGTTCGGCTTGTGCTCTATTAACTCTGGTTTGCTGGCGTGACTGTTCGGTGCTCGTAGTATCGTAGCACTGTCTTCCACCGGGCGGAGGATTTTTTTAGAGGGTTTTAGATTTCGACGACTACAAAACCCTAATCGACGCTCAAGCTTTATCCCGCGATTGAATTGTTTTCTAAGATTTTCTTATAGCACTTTGGAGTAGTTATTTTTTGCTGGCGAAGAAATGGACATGGATATGGAGACTTCCCCTAGTTACTTCGACCCCGAGGTTCTCAGTGTTAGAGATCAATTCCGTCGTTATCGGTAACTATTTCGACTTACCCTTTTCCCGATTTGCATACTATTCTGGGTCTCTCGTTATTTTGGATTTTAAAGTGGGATTTTTTTTCGTGGGTTGTCGTTTGTTTGTAAGTACAGTCTAAATCAGCTGAATGTAGCAATACTTGAATAAGATTGTACTCGAAAGTTTCGGAATTTTGTTGAAGTTTTGGATTTTGTTATCTTGTTAGGGTTTATGGTTTCAGTTCATAAATCTGCGTATGGGTTTACTTCATTCATAAGAATTAGAATTGAAAACATTTTTATGTTCTTTGTATTGTGAACTCTGCATTGATGTGTATTGCTTAACCTCTTATTTACGTGTTTTGGAGGTATAACATTTTGATGCCCGTGTACAATGCTTGCAGAAAGAGACACTCTACATCGCCACATGAGGAAGTCTTGAGTTCAAATGTCCGTGAGAACAGATTACTTTATGATGGGCATAACATCCATAGTCCAACAAATACTGCTTTGCTTCTTGAAAACATTAAGGAGGAGGTTGACAATTTTCACACCGATCACTACGAAGGAACACATACAAACCCGTTATCTGCTTCCAGGACGGAGAGTGTTGGAATTCTGGATGATGATAATGAGGCTTCGTTTCGTCGAGTAGAAAGTCAATCACTCAAGGCTTGCAAGATTGAGGATGATGAGTTAGCCGAGAGTGGGGATACAACTTTTGCTTTGTTTGCTTCCCTAATTGATTCTGCACTTCAAGGTTTGTTTTATATATCAGTCTTCGTATTAGTTTTGTGCATACATGTATATGCAGATATACGGGTGTGTTTCTCTGCATGCGTTTATGTGGTTCTCATTCTTTCAAAATCTCAACTATCCAATGTATCTGTTTGTGGGATTCTCTTTACTTAGTTGTTGTAGTCCCATTCTTATCTGGTTATCTCTTATTGTAATTATGGCGTCTTGGTTCTGCAGGACTAATGCCCATTCCAGATCTAATACTGAGACTTGAGGAATCATGCAGGCATGTTTCACAATCTATTAGGTATGTCTTCTGGCTCTGAGAGTTCAACAGTCAGAACGTCTTCAACTTTAAATTCTTTGTTTGTGTCTCATGCCTTTCCGGTATCTACAGATATGGATCAGATATTAGACATCGTGTTGTGGAGGATAAACTTATGAGACAGAAGGCTCAGCTTTTGCTTGGTGAGGCTGCCTCCTGGTCACTTTTATGGAACCTATATGGAAAAGGTTAGGAAACTCAACTCCATCATTCTGTTGCTTTGGCCTTTAGGAATAGGGCAGGCGTTGTGTTCATTTTTATTACTGATGTCTGTCAAAGCGCTGTGTCATGTAATATTTTCAATTAAAGTACTGGGTGGCTTGTCTTAGAAATGGTATTATCGATTATGTGTCTTTGCCCTTGCAGTTACTGAACAAGTTCCGAAGGAACTGACCCTGGTAAGCATTCTTTCGTAATTTTTTTTAAAAATTAATCATTCATATTTGATACATCTTACGCGTTGGCTTATTTGATTATGATGAATGTCGTTAGGTGCCATCAACGTCTCATTTGGAGGCTTGTCAGTTTGTTGTAAACGACCATACAGCTCAGCTATGCCTTCGGATAGTCATGTGGCTTGAAGAAATGGCTTCAAAATCACTTGACTTGGAAAGAAAGGTGGCTATTCCAGTATATTCTTTTTCAATATATTAGTTTACCATTGTCATTTTGGCATTTTTCTTGATTGGTTGATCTGGTCTGGTCATGTTTGCATTATTTTCTAGTAGTGAATTCCTCTGCGCCAAGAGAAATACTGGACCTCATTGTGTATGAATGGAATGTTATCTATTGCTTCTAAACGTTGTCTGTAGTTTGTGTTCGTACTTGTCATATATTGAGGGTGTTGGTACTGTTTCCTAGGCTTTATTCAACTTAGGTAAAGAATTGTGTGATGAACCCCAAAATTGATAGAGGTGATTAACACTTTATTAGAATTTGCTTACTAGGAAATGTTAATGTTCTCAGGTGCGGGGATCTCATGTGGGTACTTATCTTCCGAACGCTGGAGTGTGGCATCACACACAAAGATATCTCAAGAAAAATGGCTCTACCGGTGACACTGTACACCATCTGGATTTTGACGCTCCAACACGTGAACATGCTCGTATTCTTCCTGATGACAATGTAAGTCTGTTCAGCTATGGTTGACATTAGGTTCATCTAAATTATTAGTGCTGATGTGCATGTTTTAACATTTCAATATATCATTCAATATGAATACATGGTATACACAATGTTGGTGGAACTTTGCAGAAAGCAATGCAATGTGGATGAGAAGGGTAACAGAAATTTTGTCATAATGGCCGCCTATTTTTCATAACTAAGATCTGATTCTCAATTATTTAACTAAATGGCTTGCTTTAGGGCGTATAACATAGCAATTATAACTGCTTCTTTTGTATGTTCTAGTAACCCTGTGAGGGTCATATTTCGTTTTCATTATCTCTGTTAATTAAAATAACTATTGACAACTTCTCTTTGGCAGAAACAAGATGAATCTGTTCTTGAGGATGTTTGGACTTTGATAAGGGCTGGGAGAATAGAAGAGGCATGTGATCTCTGCAGGTCCGCTGGGCAGGTAATATTAATAATTATATGAATTCTCTAAGGATACTGATTAGAAAGGTGTGTAGCGATAATGTCGATTAATATTTCTACTTTGGCAGCCATGGAGAGCCGCAACTTTATGCGCTTTTTCTGGAATGGACATGTTTCCTTCTGTTGAGGCATTAGTAAAGAATGGGAAAAATAGGACTCTCCAGGCCATTGAGCAGGAAAGTGGCTTTGGCAATCAACTGCGTCTTTGGAAATGGGCGTCCTACTGTGCATCGGAGGTAAAACAGAATCTGGATAGTTTTATTGCTTTTTAATGAATTTGAGGTTAATTTTCCCTCAGAGAAACATAACTTACTATTCTTTCTTCATTTGTTTCTGAAGAAAATTGCAGAGCAGGATGGCGGCAAACATGAAGTTGCTGTTTTTGCAACACAATGTAGCAACCTGAACCGCATGTTACCAGTTTGTACCGATTGGGAGGTAAGGGCATGCACACTTGTATAATCAGATTGATTTTATTTAGCATATTCCAACTTTGCTTTCTTGGATACCATTTTTCTCTTACTTAATGAACTGTTGACATTTTTTCTTGGTTGTCTTGCCAAATATTCAGCATTATATTCTAAGGTGCTTATTTGAAAGGTTACTTCGTCTTGAGTTATTACCCTGCACGTGTGTCCCTGTCGAACTGAATTATCACTCATAAAATTGTTTTAAAGATGGTTATGAATTATTGACAAGACCTGTTTTAGTCGCTACCATTCATATGAATTTTTTTTAGAAACTGGAAACTGCTATCTTCCTCTAACTTGTTCTGTAGATTACTTTAGTGCTGCATGAATTGACATTGTTTAGCGTTGATGGTGATTTTTCTGCAGTCAGCTTGCTGGGCTATGGCGAAATCTTGGCTTGATGTTCAGGTTGATCTTGAACTCGCCCAATCAAAGCCAGGGTTGGCAGAAAGGTTTAGAAGCTGCGTTGATGACCCGGAAACTATGCAAAATGGTTGTCAGGCTTCACTTGGGCAAGAAGATTGGCCCCTCCATGTTCTAAACCAACAACCCCGTGACCTTCCTGCTCTTCTTCAGAAACTCCATTCAGGGTATGAATGCGACTACTGGGAAATTTTCTTTTTGTCCTGTCTGTAAAGAGCGACAGCCCAACTTACTGTTTTTTTCCTGGCATAGGGAAATGGTGCACGAAGCTGTTGTCAGAGGTTGCAAAGAGCAGCACCGGCAAATTCAGGTATTTTAATAGCCATAGATTTTTCTGTCAAGTATTATGTTCATCTTTATTACTTTCTTTTGGCAGATGAACCTTATGTTGGGCGATATATCACATCTTCTTGATATCATATGGTCATGGATAGCGCCCTTAGACGATGATCAAAGCAACTTCAGGCAATCAATAATTTTTCTCCAGATAGTTTTATTTCTATTAAAAATTATGGGATAATCTGCTGATTGTCGGATCCTAGCATTTTCTTTCAAATTAACAAAAATTCCCAACTCAGGGATGTTGTGGTAGGGGTCTCGAAATGACAATATCTATTTGCTGATGTTTCTTGGTTATTTATAGTTTGTTGCAGCATTGCTATATGAGTGCCTTGACTTAATACGTTTTGCATCTGGCAGGCCCCATGGAGATCCTCATATGATAAAGTTCGGTGCCCATGTGGTGCTTGTTATTAGGCTTCTATTTACTGATGAAATCAACGACTCTTTCAGTGAGAAGCTCAATAATGTTGGTGATCTTATTCTTCATATGTGAGTCACTTCAAGATGGTTTCTCTGTCTTAGCAGAGTGCATTTATGGAACTTATTATCCTACTTCATGATACATTATATGCATATTATGTTCAACTGGCTTTTTAGTGACCTGTGAAATGTTGCCAGGTATGCGATGTTTCTATTTTCAAAACAACATGAAGAATTAGTAGGAATTTATGCTTCCCAGCTTGCTCCTCATCGATGCATTGAACTTTTTATACACATGATAGAGCTAAGGATGCATAGCAGGTATTTCTAATTATATTTTCGGTTATTTGATGATAAATATCGGAGGATAGTCTTTCATATTGCATTGTGTGACCCTCTCAACTTCGTGGACAAGCACCCATATTGCATATAGGTGTATGACATAAAGTTAATTCTTTGACATTTTTCCTTCTGCTCTGTAAATAGCGTACATGTGAAGTACAAAATCTTCCTGTCCGCTATGGAATACTTGCCATTTTCTCCTGTGGATGACACTAAAGGAAATTTTGAAGAAATAGTTGACAGGTAATAATGGTCGAGATTTTTTCCTAGCTTAATATGTAGTAGTGAGATACATTTGACTCTATTAATCTCAGAAGTTGCAACTTCATGGAACACTCACAGGGTTTTGTCAAGATCTCGGGAAATCAAACTTGCAAAATATGATCCCTCAGTTGATGTTGCGGAGCAGCATCGTCAGCAGAGTCTTCAAAAAGCCATAGCGATTCAGTGGCTCTGTTTTACACCTCCATCTACTATAAAGGATGTCAAGGATGTTACTTCCAAATTACTATTGCGATCTTTGATGCACAGGTACGGTCAATACATACTGACATATGGCTGTATATCTGTTTCTGCGAAGAATTCTCTGCATATTAGGAAAATGTAGGCTATTTCTCAATTCCTTAATGGAGACGTAATGTTGAAACCAGAGGACCAGAAATCCTTTTAATATGTAACATCTGTCAACCACTTATATCCTTCACTTTTGGCTCTGTTTCATGGTATTATTGTTTTTCCTCTCTTCAGCAACATACTTTTCAGAGAGTTTGCTTTGATCGCCATGTGGAGGGTGCCTGCAACTCCCGTGGGTGCACACACGCTTCTTAGTTTTCTTGCTGAACCTCTGAAGCAACTCTCAGAAAATCCAGATACTCTTGAGGACTATGTTTCCGAGAATTTGCAAGAGTTCCAAGACTGGGTATGCTTCACTGCAGTTTTACGCTTTGTTATTCCTTTGACAGTATCCAGATAAAACGTACCTCTTTGTCTTTCAACAGAATGAGTATTATTCCTGTGATGCAAAATATCGCAACTGGCTCAAATTCCAATTAGAGAATGCTGAAGTCACTGAACTGTCAGAAGAGGAAAATCAGAGGGCTGTTGTAGCAGCCAAAGAGACTCTGGATTCTTCTTTGACATTGCTCCTCAGTAAGTGGTGCCATACTTTATAATATATGGTTGACTATGCATGACTTTGCATTTTTTAGGTTAATTGAAAATGCTGTTAAATGTGATAGTTTTGAACCTCAATACAGGACGAGACAATCCCTGGATGACATTTCTCGAAGACCATGTATTCGAATCAGAAGAATATTTGTTCCTTGAATTGCATGCAACTGCGATGCTCTGTTTGCCTTCTGGTGAATGTTTGCGCCCAGATGCCACTGTTTGTGCTGCATTAATGAGTGCACTTTACTCTTCTGTCAGTGAGGAAGTTGTTTTAGATCGCCAGTTAATGGTAATCCTTTCATCCAATGTTTCGTTTACCTGGAACCTTTGATTTTCCCTCACCCATGGTTATATATATATAAGTTTGCTTCTTCCCTGGACATGAATTTAATATATTCTATTATGTGACAGCATCTCGAAAGCATTCTACGACGTTAATGTTTGTGTTCTTCACTTTCAGGTCAATGTATCGATTTCTTCAAGGGACAGCTACTGCATCGAGGTTGTGCTCCGGTGTTTAGCAATTAAGGGTGATGGACTTGGGCCACATAATGCAAATGACGGTGGTATTCTAAGTGCAGTGGCTGCAGCTGGTTTTAAAGGTTTGGATTTCTGTGGAACATATTTCTCGTTCACTGTGGTTTACCTTCTTTTCTCCATAAAAATTTGGGGATGTTTCATCCAAGATGAAATCACCAGCACTAATAAAACAAGCAAAAAATTTAAAATTTGACTGCAGGTGAGCTTACCCGTTTCCAAGCAGGTGTTACAATGGATATATCCCGCCTAGACGCTTGGTATTCAAGCAAAGAAGGCTCGCTTGAAACACCTGCAACGTATATTGTCCGGGGTCTCTGTAGAAGATGCTGTCTTCCAGAGCTCGTTCTTCGATCGATGCAGGTAAAGCAACTAGCCTCTGCCATATTAAATTATAACAATGGATACATACGTATCTCTCTGTGGCCAATTCACCTTACCCTATAACAAAAGTGTCTACTAAGACTTTTGCAGAGAATGAAAAGTCTTTGGTTGTTTACATTGGCGAGAACTATAGAAGATCGAACTTATACCTACTCGCATGACCCTGTTTAGATGAATTAACCTCCATTTATTACGTATTCACAGGTTTCTGTTTCCCTGATGGAGTCGGGAAATCCACCTGAAGATCATGATGAACTGATTGAGCTTGTGGCTTCTGGTGAAACTGGGTTTCTCTCTTTGTTCAGTCGGCAACAATTACAGGTTAGTAATACTCAGTTCTTTACTCCATGAAAAACATTCAAACACTCCTCATTTTTTATTACATCGTTGTTGGTTATTCACCTGAATTCTGTTAGCTTTTAATTTTATGGTTCTGCCTCAGAAATATGTTTGTTACTTTTGCTGCGAAACATCAAAAGGAATATGAGTAATGAGATCTTGTCTGCATATGAATCATTCAAATTTAGTGACTGAGAATAATCTGATCGATTTAGATGCATTACAAATGCAGGAGTTCATGTTGTTTGAGAGAGAGTATCGTATGTCCCAGTTGGAGCTTCAGGAGGAACTTTCATGATCTTGATATAATGATATTGTCTCACCTTATAACCGCACCAGTTTCTTCCTCACCAAATGCCCAGAGAGACGGCCTATATTGGCTGTGTGATTTACGATGCAGCTTGTCTTTCTTTACAGACCAGGGATTTCACTGATCAAGACTGATGTATACATTGTGACAAATTTTGTCAAATTCTGAGATATCATGTTTCCTTTAGTCCCATTGGTTAATATGTCGATCATCTTTCACTATCAGAAAACCGTCTCTCTCATAGGGTTATCATAACCAGCAAGTTAAGCAAAACGAAATAAACATGACAAAGTCCAAACGTAATAATCCCTTGTCTTGAATTAGAGCTTTTTATTTATGTTGGATGGAGCCATGGACAGTATCTCATACTGTTGGTCGACTGTCTGATTTTGTTGGATCAGACTTCAGAGCATAGAGTGAAGTCTCTCTTTCTCTGTCCTAACATGGTTTCTGGTTATGTCATCAATGGTGGGACAACCAGAAAGGGCCATAGTAATCTCAAACTCATTCTTTAGCATCTCGATCACTTTTTTCACTCCATCTTCACCCTTAGCTGCAAGCCCATAGACTATAGGCCTCCCTATCTGCATCAGCCAACTAAAAGTGTTACATCAACAGAGAGAGTAACCTGAAGTATGTATGCTATATAGCATTGATAGCGTACAAGAACAGCTTGGGCTCCCAGCGCCAGCGCTTTGAAAACATCGGTTCCTCTTCGTACTCCTCCATCAAGCAAAACCGGAATCCTACCTCTAACAACATGTACAACCTGCAGTTCCAGGAAACGAAATTCAGTTAATTAAGACGAATAAGTTTTTCTAAAGCATGCTTTGATGGGGTTACCTCTTCTAAGACAGTTATCGTAGCAGGGGAATAGTCAAGCTGGCGAGCCCCGTGGTTAGATACCACTATACCATCTACACCGGCTTCAACAGCCTTAAGAGCTGCCAATAACATCAAACAGAGTGTTCTTTTATATGCCTTGGACTTGCTACAGAGCATGGTACATGCTACATGAGACATGGATCTTACCGTCTTCACGTGTGAGTAACCCTTTGACAAGGATTGGCAACTTTGTAATAGATCTCAACCATTCGATGTCCTAAAATTTTGCAATGCAAAAATTACCAAGAATGCCGTCAGATAGGAACTTTGTAAAATTTCACCTTCCAAGGACACAGAAAGAATCATTTATAAGATTTCACCTTCCAACTTAAGGAAGCATCAAATGTACTAGCGGCAAAGGCTTCAACCCCTGAACCTTCATTCTAAGAGAAATTATCATGTTAACAACTGGTAAGCTTTTACTTTACATGAACCTTTTAATAAAAGCTCTACTCACAGGTCGAACTTCGGTCGAAACTAAACCTTCAAAATTCTTCAGCTGCGGGGATATCATTCTAGAGAAAACGTATGGAACATCCTTTCAGAAACTACTTTATATCAGATAGGCTAAGCAAAGTAGTAAATCCAAAAGAGGAGAGTAATGGAGTAGTAAAGCTAATTTTCCTGCAAGAAAATGTCCCCAGAATGTCAAAGGAGTAATGGAGAATGTTACTTGTTCTTTATATCTGCTTCCCTTCTACCAAGTTTGGGAACATCAACAGTTAGAACTATAGCCTTGAATCCTGCTTTTTCAGCTCTTCTCACAATCTGAGCTGTTACATCACGTTTCTTGTACACCTATAGAATATATTAGAGCGGAACTAAGAAGTAAGGCCAGCTACCAAGGAAGCAATAGTTTGGAGGAGATAACAAAAGCAGCAAAAATCCATGACAGTGTGTACTTACATATATTTGAAGAAATCGAACAGCGTTACAACTGGAAGCAACCTCCTCAATAGTGCAAGTAGACATGAATGATACTATCTGAAATCACACAACAAAACACTATAAATCATTAAACAATGTAAACATGCATTTAAATAGACACCTTATTACCAATTACCATGATAGTGTTACTTGCAGCTGCAGCTTTGGCAGTGGCGATTTCTCCTAACATAGAAGACAAATCGAAATCAATTTCCCAAATCCAGCAACTGCATATTGTTTGAGAGCTAGTTATGAACATAGACTAAACAGACCTTCAGGATGAGCCAACTTATGCATTGCTGTGGGAGCAATCATGATGGGAGCTGAGATGGGAAACCCCAATATTTTGGTAGACATATCTATTTTGCTCACATCAACGAGTACCCTAGGCCTAAATCTGAACATCAATCAAAACACACAACACATGTAAACCTATTACACGATCACCCACCAAAATGGATATATTGATATCGATTTTTGTTACATGATTCTACGGAAGGCTTCAACATTCTCCTTGAGAGTGTGTTGATCCTCTGCTCCTCCATTGTAGAAATCAAAGTACATCTTAGGAAGGGCCTGTTTGGCCAGCTCTTGAAACTCATCCACGTTTACGATTTGATCCATCTATCTACAATAAACAAAGGGAAAGAAATTGACAATCAAACAACACTACTGTAACAATCATGCAAGAACCTTACTCCTCCATCAAGATTAACTAAAAATTATCAAATTCTTAATCATTATTTCTTTAAAGGTCAAATAAAAAAGGACCATCATGCCTGAACCAATTATTTGTACAGTATATGCTAAATGATTTGTTTGAAGTAGTAAGTTCAGTCTTTAAGTTACACGAAACAAGAAAGAGACTGAGAACTAAAATCAAACCACAGTATATGAGTGGAAGAGAGGATTAAGTTGAAGTACTCACATATGTGAAGAACACAGCAACACAAAGAACAGATGAACTCCTTTTTTCAAGTCTATCTGGTAGGCGGAGCAAATCCCTGAAACAAAATGGTATCGAAAAAGAAGAAAGCTCTTATTTTAGTTTCTTTAGCTGACAGGAAAATCCATTGATCATTGTCGGGGACGAGAAACGACAAAATCAGCTCCCGTGATTGAATTGAATTTGATCATGAAACCCTCTGGGCTACCTAGAGTCTTTACCTTCTCGTTACAACTTACAACAACAATTAATAAATGTTGACTATTCAACCATGATGACGTGGCTTATCATTAAGTTTTCCGAACAGAGCCTTTTTTACTTCTGTCTCTAATACATAAATACGTCAGATTCAAAGTCTCTCTTGAAAAAGTTGCAAAATTTTCCCATTGTACACGAATGAATGCTCACATTATTTAACCAAAGAGTCTCTTTTTGCCAATTGTCACATATATAAAGGGCACGATTTACGATTAGATTTGTCACTTTGTCAGTGTGAACGCTTCAGTTCAACATTTACCTACTGCTAAAGTTACATCTTTTTGGAAAATTTTGCGAGTAAAATTAATGAATCACCGAGGCTTCGGTGTCCGCAGGGGATCAAGTGGACGTTCTTTGGCATTAGGGCACATTTTTTTATCATCAACAAATCGAAAGTCTGGTAGTTTCACTTGGTCATCGTCTCGTATTCAGTATTCTTGGTTGCTCCAAGATCGTCTGTGTTATTCTCGGAGTCCTTTGATTAGCCTTGCGTACTAAGTAATATTATGGTTCGTAAGCAGAGATTTTTTTTTCCTTTGTTTAATTACAGGTTCCAGTTGATAGTTCTTTGGATGAATCTTCTGGTAATAGGGGTAGAGGACCTCGAGGGAGAGGAACAAGTACAACATCATGGTCTCCTAGAGATAGTTCCAGGTATAACGACGAACACAGTCCAGTGCAAGCGTACGTTAATAAGTTCAATGCAGGATTTGTGGAAAAGGGAGTTCAACAAACTATAACCTTAGTGGAGCTTTGTTTGTTTTTCTAGAATATGCGAGGGCAAGGATGGCGCTAGAATGTCTCGTGATCTTGTGAACCAGGTTAAAGATGTTATGCTGTCTTGCCAGGAGTACGAGTCTTATACAAGTGATCAGAAGGTTGAGCTTTTTAGTGTTGAGGATCAGAATAGTACTGCTCAACAGTCTGGTGACGCAGTGGTCTCTTCAAATGAAAGCAGCATGAGATCCAGGTCCGGCCCGTCCATAAGGCAAGTGAAGCATTCGCTTTAGGCCACGTATTAAAACCAAAATAATAAGGCTATATTCTAAAAGTTTTCAATGGTCTACTGGTAATAATACAGACGTAGAGAACTTCAACATTTCTCACACAGGTTCGATTTCCATGAGTGTTTGGGTCATTAATCATTTTGTTTTATTTTTTTTTCCTTTATTTTATACAACATTGTCTCTTAGTGACCGTTCTTATATCTTTTTCCTTCTCCATTTTTTTTGTTAATCACCTTTTTTACCTTTAATTTTTATTTAGAAATGATAATAACTGAAAGAAAAAAAAATGATGATAACAAAAACACTAACTAATATTGTTGACAACAAAATGGAAACCGATAGCAAAAATGTAAAACTATTTAAACTAATATTATATGTACTCGAACTAGTTAAACTTTTTACTAAAATAATATATAAATTAAAAATAGTGCAAAAAAATAATTTTAAAAATCTAGTATGTATTTAAAATTATAAAATCATCTTATTATAAAATATGATTTAGGCCACATAAATTCTAGGACCGGCCAGATCTTTTGATATCTTTCTCAAGAAGACGGGGATAGTACTAAAACCCTCTCAGTTTGAACTAAACAGAGAAAAGATGAAAGCAGCGAAGGGGTACACTGGAATTGTTATTAGACCTGGAATGGTACTTCTCAAGAACTACTTGTCATTCAATGAACAAGTAAGTACGCTTTCTCTCTCTCTCTCCCTAGTTCCTTATTTCTGAATGTGTTGCGTATCTGATCTTAAATGCATCATCTGTGTTTCTTCTGTTCTTGAAATTGTGTAGGTGATGATAGTGAATAAATGCCGTCAGCTGGGTTTGGGTGAAGGTGGCTTCTATCAACCAGGTTTCAGCAATGAAGCAATATTGCACTTGAAAATGATGTGCCTTGGGAAAAACTGGGACTGTGAGACTCGTCGATATGGAGAAACTCGACCGGTTGATGGTTCCATCCCACCACAAATTCCTGTTGAATTCAGTCAGCTTGTTGAGAAAGCAATTAAAGAATCACAGTCCCTTGCTGCCTCAAAATCAAAGGAGAGGAGGAGAGAAGTTATTATACCATCTATGTCACCAGACATATGTATTGTTAACTTCTACACATCCACTGGGAGACTTGGTCTCCATCAGGTTAGTATTTTTATGAGTTACTACGAACACATATGTATTGTTAACTTCTACACATCCACTGGGAGACTTGGTCTCCATCAGGTTAGTATTTTTATGAGTTACTACGAACAAGTTATTGATTTTACAGGAGTATAAAAGTGGTTACGTAGTAATTAATACACATCGTAAGAACTGTTTTTAATTGTATCTTTCTTCTAACAAGTTTCTTCATTATCAACTTATTGATGATTCAGGACAGTGGTGAGAGCCAAGAGTCCATCCGGAAAGGATTGCCTATTGTTTCATTTTCTATTGGAGATTCAGCCGAGTTTTTGTCTGGTGATCAGAAGGATGTTAACAAGGTAGAAACGTTAGTCTTGGAGTCTGGAGATGTTCTAATATTTGGTGGAAGATCAAGAAACGTCTTCCATGGCGTGAGATCAATTCTCAAAGATACTGCCCCCAAAGTTCTTGTTCAGGAAACAAGTCTCCGACCAGGTCGTCTGAATTTGACTTTTAGGCAGTACTAGAGATTAGTACCAAACTCATGATTGATGCTGCAGTTATTGCCTTTATATTTAAAATTTTAGGAATGGAGCACAAGACATAATTTTTTCAGACTAGCATACAACTCATTTATCATATGTATGGTATAGACAAATGATGTATGTTGAATTGAATCCAGGTTTGATGACTAAAAGAACACTTGAACAAAAAGCATTGACTGAATGTTACTGTTGGTCAGCTGTCTGATAACTGGTCCGTCACATTCTGTTGGATCAGAGCATAGAGTGAAGTCTCGCATTCTCTGTCGTAACATGGTTTCTGGTTATGTCATCAATGGTGGGAAAACCAGAAAGGGCCATAGTGATCTAAAACTCTTCTCCACCCTTAGCTGCAAGTCCATAGACTAAAGCTAAAGGCCTCCCCTATCTGCATCACTCAGCGTTCTCCCTATAGTTTATACGGAAAGCTTCAACATTCTCCTTGAGATTGTGTTGATCCTCTACCCCTCCATTGTAGAAATCATAGTACATCTTAGGGAGAGCCTGTTTTGCCAGTTCTTGAAACTCATACACGTTGACGATTTGATCCATCTATCTAAAATATCATATATATATATAAAGAAAAGAAATTGACAAACACACTACACCACAAGAACCTAAACAGAAATTATCAACTCTTTAAGAGGCCTTGATATTAGTCTATCTTTACTGAGTAATTCGTCTATAGCAGTAAGTGCAATCATCAAACTACGTACTTGAAACAACAAAAATAGATGTGCATTGGCTGATAAGATCATTAAGGGACTTATTATGATCTAGAGAGCTGATTGTAGAAGTTACTCACATATCTGAAGAATTCCAGAAGCAGAAACAAACCTTCCAAACCAAGAAAGGTGAGGTTAACTTTTTTCTAAGTCTAAATAGTGAAACCAAAGAACACTGTAGGGGAAATAAATCAATAATACTAATGATTACTACATACTAGTCCTGTCGGTGACACTGACACTACAACAAATCTACTCTCTAGCCTTCCCCTTTGTAAGATCTCGTGGTCATACGAAACCTCTACTTCGTCTAGAGTGTTTACCCTCTTCGTCCGGCCAAATGGGCTTTATTAGGGGAATATCAACGGCCCAAAACAATTCTGATTTGACAGCCTTGTTTGTTTAGCGAATAATCCATGTCAGCGTATCAAATGATGACATGGCATGCTCAGCACCGCCGTAGACTGTGAACGGCGATTGAACTTCCCAACGGAGAGATTTAACACTCGTCAGTTGAGTCAACAACACAGAAACCGAAGAGTCTCTTTGCAAAGTTGCAATTTTTGACCCTAAAGAAACTGTGTCTATAAGAAAGGGCAAACATCAGATTCCCTGAGAGGACGCTTCAGTTCTACTTCTACCTGCTAAAGTTACCGTCTTTTTGAAAAGGGTTTGAGAGTGAAATCGATGAATCGCGGCGAAGCTAGAGGCTTTGGCGGCCGTAAGGGTTCTCGAGGACAAATGGATTACCGTCCGAAAGGCGAAAGTCCGGTAGATATACTTGATTTGATAGTAGTCTCCTATGCTTCCCCAGAATCGCTTGATTAGCCTTTACTTGTTGTGTGTGCTACTATTTATAGTTCGTAAGCAGAGGATTTTTTTTGCTTTGTAATTTTACAGGTTACTGTTGATAGGTCTTTGGATGAATCTTCTGGTAGTAGGGGTAGAGGGTCTCGAGGGAGAGGAAGAAGTACAACATCATGGTCTCCTAGAGATAGTTCTGGGCGTGGCGGCCATGAACACAGTCCAGGTCAAGTGTACGTTCAGGAGTCCAATGCGGTATTTGTGGAAAAGGGTGTTCAACATAATAGGAGAGGTGTAAGTACAGTTGATAGGTCTTTGGTTGATTCGTCTGGTAGTATGGGTAGAGGTCCTCGTGAGAGAGGTGGAAGTAGAACATCATGGTCTCCTAGAGATAGTTTTGGGCGTGGCGGCCATGAACACAGTCCAGTGCAAGTGTACGTTCAGGAGTCCAATGCGGTATTTGTGGAAAAGGGTGTTCAACAGCACAGAAAGCTCCAAGAAGATAAGTTGGGTTCTACCAAGCAACCTGATGAAGGTGCTGCTGCTTTCAAGTTTTCTGGAGATAACAAAGATCTTTTGCAATCATCTCCTTCGTCTAGCTCAAAGAGCATAAGTCTTTCTGGAGGTTTGTTTGTCTCTAAAGAATCCGAGGACAAGGATGTCAAGAATGGCGCTCGAATCCATGATCTTGTGAACCAGATGGAAGATGTTTCGTTGTCTTGCCAGGACTCTGTGTCTTCTACAAGTGAGAAGGTTGAGCTTTCTAGTGCTGAGGATCAGAATAGTACTGCTCACAAGTCTGGTGGTGAAGGGAACTCGTCAAGTGAAAGAAGCACGGGACCATTTGATATCTCTCTCAAGAAGACAGGGATAGTACTAAAACCCGCTCTGTTTAATCTGAACAAAGAAAAGAGGAAATCAACTAAAGGACACACTGGAATTGTTATTAGACCTGGAATGGTACTTCTCAAGAACTATTTGTCAATCAATGATCAAGTAAGTACGCTCTCTGCGTCCCTACTTCCCTCTTTCTGCACGTGTTTGCTTGTCCTTCAATTCCTATATGCATCATTTTCACACTTTTTTTGCTCTCAAAATTGTGTAGGTGATGATTGTGAACAAATGCCGTCAGCTGGGTTTGGGTGAAGGTGGCTTCTATCAACCAGGTTACAGGGATGAAGCAATATTGCGCTTGAAAATGATGTGCCTTGGGAAAAACTGGGACCCTGAAACATCTCGATATGGAGAAGTTCGACCAGTTGATGGTTCTCGTCCGCCAAAAATTCCAGTTGAATTCAATCAGTTTGTTGAGAAAGCAATTAAAGAATCGCAGTCCCTTACAGCCTCTAAATCAAATGAAACGAGTGGAGAAGTTACAATGCCATTTATGTCCCCAGACATATGTATTGTTAACTTCTACACATCCACCGGGAGACTTGGCCTCCATCGGGTTAGTATTTTAAAGAACTTTGTGATTTCATATAGCTCAAAGGTAATTGTATCATTAGTTGTAAATCCTTGATGTTTCAGGACAAAGATGAGAGCGAAAAGTCCATTCGGAAGGGATTACCTGTTGTTTCATTTTCTGTTGGAGATTCAGCCGAGTTCTTGTATGGTGATCAATTGGATGAAGCCATGGCAGAAACGTTAGTCTTGGAGTCTGGAGATGTTCTACTATTTGGTGGCAAATCCAGGAATATCTTTCATGGCGTAAGATCAATTCGCAAAGATACTGCCCCCAAAGTGCTTCTTCAGGAAACAAGTCTCCGACCTGGTCGTCTGAATTTGACTTTTAGGCAGTATTAACAAAAATCAGTTCTTGAAGATACTATACTGCCCACAAGGTTCTGGTTTAGGAACCAAGTATCCAGCCAGGTCGTCTGAAGCTTACTTTTAGGAAGTACTATTAACCCGAAGCCAGGAACTTTTGTAATGTATCTTGAAGCTGTTTTGGGGTGCATGAACTTGTACAGATTCTAGGCGTATAACCTGCTTTTTATATCTTTTTCTCGGAAATAAAAAGCCTTTCCATATTTCTTTGCACGTTTTATGAATATATTTTTGGTTATTATCACATCTTGGCAAGATGATTATCCTCTCGAAATTAGCCGCCTCAAATTCCTGTCGACTTCAATCAGTTTTTGGTGATGAAAGATTCACTGTGCCTCCATCAGGTTAGTGTTTACAACCACAGCTTCTTGATTCTTGATAGTCAGTGTAGTTCGCTCGAATAATATATTGTTATGAAATAACTTTCTATTCCATCATAACATGTGATCGCTGTCTCATGTGTTGCATCATGTCGCCATGTCGGTTGGTTACAGCATAAATGTGTCACTGTTGAACAAGTATTCCCAAGTGATCTTTTGTCAAACATGTTTGCCAAGTGATCTTTGTCAAAACCTTAAAATTCACTCTACAAACCACAGAAACTCGTGTTCAATAACATGTCAGATAATGTTTCTATTATACACAATAAATTAGCATACACACAATGTAGATAACTTTAGCTCTAGTTCGATTTGTGAAGTGATTTCATTGTTGTTGCAAGGAAAATTTTCCCACTGTATCGGTTGTCTTGTCAGACGCGAGCTTGCTTATACCCCAATAGCTGATGCAGCTGAATCTACATAAAGTAGCAAGCAAGAGTATATTTTCTTTTTCAATCGTTCTATATTCTCTAACGAAGAACTATCACTAGAATGATTATCACTTTTAACTTTGTCTAGCCATTCGTTTGCTTGCTTAAGTTGGGATAATGTCTCTGTAATATGATTCTCTGGTTCCGCTCCTTTGGTTTTTCCTTTCTTCTCTGAAACACTAGCATGGAATCCAGTATCTAATGCGTCTTCCAAGAATTTCAAAAACCAGCTTCTTGTTTCTCGTTTCAAAGTATTTATCAGTTCTTTTATCTCTTCTGTGCCATTTCCCTTGATCCATTCCAGCTTCTCTGCTTCTGTTAGAGTTTTAGAAGGTTTGATTGTAGCTCTGCTTGAAGTTAGACTAGCTTTTTTGCTCAACTTTTCAGGTTCCGTCCATAATGCATGAATATTCACTGGCTGGATTGATTTATCTTTTGATGCTGCAGCTGTGGCCTGTGTTTGGTCAAGGATACTCTGCAGAGTGAAGAAGTTTCTGAGAGAGGTATGTGGATTCTTTGGGGAAGCATTTGAGCTGAGGTCAGCAAACATACTGCAAAATCATCGTTTTCTTGATTAGAAGCAAATACTACTTTTCATAGAAAAACAAAATTTGTATCTTAGTTTCATAGGTAACTTGCCTGATACATTTGATAAGATGTGAAGCAGCCAATGCCTCTCTTTGCACCTCTGTGGCAATCAGACCAGCAATATGTCTCCTTCTCAGCATTCCCTTTGGATTCAGAGATTATCAGAGATGAGTTCATAGGGGGATGATTCGAAAAAGAAAAGAAGAAAAAAGGAGATACAGAGATCATATAAAGCGTACTTTACCCATTTTTGATAGATTAACAGGCAGAGAGCTCCATGACGCATCCTCGGAAGAGCTACTCTTCTTGTTTATGTAATTCACAGTGGAGCTCAAAGAGAGTTTCTTTGGCTCTGCCTTTGTTGGAGCTGTCGCAGGTCGAGATTGTAGAGGAACAGGTTGACGTGCCTATGCACATATATGTTAATTACAGGATAACCATAATCAATATGCTAATGTTGCAATTTTTAATATCCTAAGACCTGTGTGACTGATCGATCAGAAGAATACTCACCTGATCTTTGTGCTCCCTTTGCTTGCCTTTAGCCAATCCGCCAAGTTTCTTAGTCACCATTATTGATCCAGTCTCACCCTCATTGTTGCTACCGCCGCTACTCGAATCTGATCCACTTGTCCTTGGGTTTGAAATACCTTTCATATATCTTGAAGCCACACCTGTCTTCTCTTCCTTGATTATAAAAGGTTGATGTTTTCTTAGATTCTCCACCATGTTTGATCTCGCAGCATCTTTCTCCTGAAGAATGTTTATTAGAGAACAGATCTATTATAAAAAAATTTAAAAATTTCAAGAATCTGATGATTATAATTGCACCACCTTCTTCTGGCTGTGATTTTCTTCTTGCAAAGGTGTAGTCTCATTAGGTACCAACATTTGCATCAAATCTTTGGGGTTTCCTACAAAAGGATGGCGTCCAGAGATCGGTCTAACTCCCACTACTACAGGAACAGGTGTCCCAGCTTCAAGCTTATCAACGTAGAAGAACTGTCCCAATCCCAATTTGTTGTTCAAGATAAGTTCGTTGTCTTCGTTCCTCAATGAGACATATGTGGAGTGAGAAGAATCTGACACTTTGATGAAAAAGCCTTGGTTTGGCCAAAGCTCTGAGCCGGCTAAAGCAGGGACAATACCGATTACTTGCAAGAGAACAGACCGATATTCCCCTCGAACCTTGATGTTGGTGTTCATTGTCTGAAGAAGCTTGATTAACACTCTTGGGATAAGAGAAGCCATTCTTGAATATTGAACAGTGTGAGATTGAATTTTTACAAAAGAGAGAATAAAGAAAGGTTTCTTTTGGTTCTTTTTTTTTTCTTTTGGGTTGGAGTCTCTGTTCCTTGATGATGGAGCATCTTCCCTTTCTTTGCATGTCAGGTAAGTAACATCATCAATTTTCACTTGGCTTTGAAGTCAAGTGATCATGTTACTTAGGATTTCTTGTCCCAATTTGCTTTTCTTTTTGGATGAATGACTAAGATACCCTTGAGAATCCTTGATGGAGTAACTCTGGGGTTAAAGGGAAAGGGGTTACTTGAGGATTTCAGAGTGGGTCGCATCAACTTTGATCTCACGTCACTTTCCGAGGAAGATGGAGAAAGGTTATTTGGGAAGGTGAGTAAGAGTAATATACCTTCTTTGTCCCACTTTTGCGTGTTGATCACAAATACGAGATTATTGAAATGTTGTCAAAATGTACTTAAATGTTTTTTTTTTTCGTGAAACTATGGCATGCTGTTACATTACATCAATAATAGTTTTCTACCATACTCAATAAGTCTAGTTAGCAACAATATTTACTGAAGATTGGATGCGTTTCACTAAATTTGTTTCAGTCACTTAATTCTTTTTCTTAAATGTCAATCTAAAAAGCTTCCAAGTTTCATATTGGACATGATTCACAGTCGCACATTACCTAAAGACTAAATGAACATTGCCATCCTTTTTTGCTTACTCCCAAAATCACATCGATATCAAACCGATACGGACATGTTTGTTTGATACAATTTACATTGTAGGCTTCAAAACCACTATCATAAAAGTTAACAAAGAAATGTTGAAGAGAAGAGGGACTATTCTCAATGATACATTGATCTGAAACAAAGAGCACATGATATCTCAGAATATTTCACTTATATACTTGTGTCTGGTGTGCCTGCGTTGCGTTCTCATACCTTTCATTCGCTTGGATCCTGACTGCTGTTATGAATCTTGGTTTTGAATCATTTCCCTTTGCTACGAAAATTGGAGAGTGAAAAGAATGACCTTGGTGCTGCAGTAAACATGAAGGTTAAGAGTGAGTAAAAAGCATATAGTAAGGAGATAAAGATCGCAGCTAGGACTGTGAATTATAGGCTCAGTTAAATGATTAAAAAAAGCTCTGATGCTAGATTGTTAAATTCTTCAAATTCTGTGGAGATTAAAAAAGTTGGGGGTTTTGAGAGTAGAAACTTGATTGCTTACCTTTTGCAGAAGTTCCTGAAGTCTGATCCTCCTTCAGTTTAAAGCTCAATGGTGCGCCAGTGGGTTGGACTGAAATCAGGTACACAATATTAGATCATCCTCCATGACTCAGATCAAGTTGAACAAACCAAGAAATTAATCTAAGCTGTTTTTAACTCTAGTACTGATATATCTAGAGTTAAGGTCACCGTTTTTTTGATACATTGTGAAGATCTTTATTTGCTTCGTGTGAAGAACATCTTTGGATGATTTTCGTGTAGAATATCTAAAGGCAATGAATACTATGTATATGAAATGGTTGTTTACCTTGTTCATTGAATAGCTCGTTCTCGTTGAAGCTATCACCAGAGGGGTGGCTCTGTAAGAATCCCATTCTCGACTTTCTCAAGTCTTCTGATGATCGATTTGCAATATCCCTTCCATCGTCAGTATCATCATCGCCTTCAGACGTTGTAGCAGATATCCAGTCAGCCAAACTCTCAGCCGCACGATTTTTCCTTCCAAAATTCAAAAGCCTTTTCAATCCTTTTGTCACATCCTGTTGGCACTGATTTTGAGATGGATTACCAGCAGGCACGCGTTTCTGAGCAGTTCCCCATTTCTTTCTCATTTGACTTGTATTGTTCTCTGTATGGTTAAGGGAAGATAAGTTCCAGAAAGCAGGACTACCCACTGGAGAGTCCACTGAACCATCAAGTTCAGATGCCTCGTTGGGATATTGATGCTTAAACCGCGACTTCCATGGAACAGTATTCTCTCCGGGTGAGTTCAGAAGTGAACCCATGGTTTGATGCCTAGAAGCCATATCAGCAGATAATTCAGCATTTGAACCAGGGTCAAGCTGAGAAGTAGATTCACCATTTGCAATCCCAGTACTACCCCATTCTTCAGACTCCTGACTTAGTCTAGGCATCTCGTTTTCTGCATCAGTAAAAGCTTCCACTTCCGTGTCGTCAAGTGCTTCTCCCGTCCCCTCTTTCTCTATATCATCTGATGCATCAGATCCTTCTGAAGTCTTCAGCTGCGCATTATCAGAGCTGATACCAATGGCGTAATTGGTAAAATCCCTCTCGCTTTGCTCTAGTTCATTCAGAGGTACGGAAACACCATCCTCTGACTTCAGCTGAGAAAAGTCTGTCGCCAACTCAGCAGCACCTTTTCTGAAATTTTTCGGCCTTCGCAACTTCTCTTCTTCAGTTGCAGCCTTTGGGCGGATAGAGTTTCTCCCCTGGGTGCGGACACCATTTTTTCCAACTCCCGAGGCTGGTTTCATGCCTTCCTTTTTGATCTCGGAGAAGTTAGGGACTGACTGTGCAAGAAGTTTTTCTGATTGTCCTCTCCGCCTAACAGCACTGGGAGTAGAAACTTTGGCTGCCGAGCGTGATGCTGATGTAGCAGTAGTTCGAGCAGTCAAATTGTTTTTATTTTGTTGTAGCTTTTTATTCTGGGTGCTCCTGGAAACATCCTCATCTTCTTCACTGTGAAATGAGCTAATTGGATGCTGTCAAGTCGTCACATTGTTAAACTATTAGGAAATCAAGGATAATATTTCACCCACTCAGTAGTTTTAGGCTACCACAGGTAAACTTTCAGAAGAAGGAAATGCTCTATACCTGATCCTTTTTAGCACTCAACTTAGAATTGAAGTATACAAGCTTCTCTGCACGTCTGGCATCTGAATCACGTCCCCCTGTTGACTGAGAAAATTTGGTTTTCATCTCAGCGTTACTGCGGTCAAGTATATCTTGCATCACCTTCAATTTGGCTTCCTTCTCGGTCCTTCTGCAACTCCAGTCTTCCTTCAGCTTTGCGTCTCTTTTCTGCATATATGTCTCATAGAACTTTCCCCTCGAATTATCCGAAAAGCTGATTTCTGGGAATGTTTGCCTCGTGATATCTTCATAGTCATTGTTAACAACCATCTTCATTGCTGGCGGAGTTTTGAACTTGTCTTCATCGTTTGAGCTTAAAGTTGGCATTGCAAGGGTCTTCTGTTCAGAAATTTGAACAGAAGATAGATCCTGTGCTGCAGGTCTTCTCAGCTGTGAAGTCACAGCCTGTTCACTCGGCTTTCCGGGCTTACCTCTACGGACAGAACTGGATTGATCCCCTGGCACACGGAGCATATGTTCAGCAAATAGCTTTTCTAGCTCGTTTGCTTTCACTTTCAATTCGTTATTCAGCTCTTGGCTTCCCTTAGACGGTCTTGCCCTTTGAACTTGCTCTGTCGGGGACATTTGGGTCAGAGTATCACTCTCGGAGAAATCTGAAACACTATTAATGGCTTCAGGTGGCTTTGTATTTACATCAGCTGAACTATTCTCAGTCCTTCTACTATGCGGCCTTTTCATCTGTTCAGAACCTAAAAGAAGATCGTGCAACAAGAAAATAATCAGAAAGTTACTCAATTTTCCCCTTTGTCGAAGTCAAGATATTAAAAGAAAAGAAGAGAGGTACGTTATCACATTGAGAATTAGTCGTTCTCCTATTCTCAGACTCAAGTGTTTAATAACAAATAAAAAGAATACTTCTACGGCATGATCATTTCAAGCATTAGAACACAGGTAAGCAAAGAATAAACTATAGACTTTTAAGCGTACAAACAACTGAGAAAAGGAGTGCATGATGGTCCTTTGAATTCCCCTTGATATCAATATTGGGTCGAAGCATAAGAAACGGCTGAAATTATAAAGAAATTCCCATATATGAAATGCATCTATTCAAGAACATGCATATAAACGAAGACCAAGAAAACTTTACTATCATCATCTTCTATTACTGACCTCCATAAACCGGTGTCTTTCTCTGGCGATCCTCAACAAGTGGTGATTGCCTATCCGAAGGCAGTAACTCTTTCCTAGGAGACTCTGCAGTTCCTCCATTGCTCTGTACACTTATGATGTTAGATTCAGTACCACCTAAGTGATGTACTTTAGACAATGAATGACTCCGAGGATCCCTAAACTGTATCTGATTCTGCCTATTTGATTCAAAATCGCTCATTTTGTTGTCCCCCTCATCATTTCTAGTTGCATTCCCTGTGTGATCCGAAGTGGCTCTGGAATTCTTCTCATAGAATTTATACTTGGAATTCTTCTCTGAAAAACCATCCTGAGAATATCCCTGATGTCCCACTTGATTATTCGTGCTCAATGGCTCCTTCATGCCTACCTCCTTGTCTTTTCGCAAGAAACTAGAACTTGAATTTTGAGACTCTACTTCATCCGTTCCCCAGTCACTGCCATTGTTGGAAGTACATTCTTCCTCAGTCCTGTGAGAATTCGCAGCATGGCTCAATCCATTCTGCTCTTTTTTATTGTAGCCGACAAATAGTTTCGAGGATGTACCACTTCCATCTTTAGACACTGAAGATGACGAGGGAGTACACAGTGGACTATCACCAGTATCATCCTTCCTGTCATTTCCCAAATCAATGCTCATGTCACTAGCACCACTCCATCTTCGTACCACAACCTTTTCCATGCCTGCAGCAGATGATAAATCAGAAGAAAGTCTTTTCAGCTCAGTGGATTTTGCCACAGCTGTTTTCCCTCCAGAGTTCTCTTTCTGCTTGTTTTCAAACATGCTGATCCTCTCCTGCACACTAAGCCGTCTCGTGAGTTGCCTAGACTGAGTCACTAAAGGCTCATTTTGTACAGTACTTTTTTCCTCTTCGTCATCCTTTTCATCATTACTACTTTGAGTTTGTGGCTTAAGCTTTGATTTTTGCTGACAGTTGTTGGTTCCTGTTGCACTTTCCTCTTCCATACCAGTTTGATATTCCCTATGTTGTTGGTTTCTGTTAGTCGCCAGGTCTCTAGATGGGTCTTCACTGGGATCATCAATTGACATATCAGATTCCCATGACGAACGTATCGCTTCTTCTTCCTGATTGACCCTCCAAGAGCTCATAAGCTCTGGCCTTCTCTGGCAAAGTGTGATAAACTTGGTGCATGCCTCACTGCAATAAGTATAGCAGACCAAGCATGATCAGTGTACATATAACTGACAATTAACTAAGTTGAAAGCCAAAATATGTTTGGAACTCTGCATTAGAAATGCCTATTGGTCACCGAAAAAAAATTAGATACTGAATTGTGTAGTCCAATTAGGCGTCCAAGTCATATTATAATCATGTCCATCCACCTAATGGCAGTTCTCAAGTCTCCATCAGACCAAACCTGCCTAATTTAGAGCCTGATGGGTTTCTGTTTACGAAAAAGAGTATGAATGCCTAATCAGGTACACATAAAACATAAACGTGACTATAAACACAAGCAATTAAGGTGGTTAACGAATATATATTAGTCTGGTGTTGCAAAATAACCATATAGTATAACAAAGTCCAAATTTTTAAAGAAGGAGCACTGGCAGAGGGTAATAAACCTAGAAACCTTAGTTGTATGGTCTACCTAGCAGTAATATGCATACATAAAGGTGTACAATTTATTTGGCTGCAACTATGAAAGATAGGACTCAAATACAGCACCTGCCACCTTCTTGTTTTAAACCCAGATAAATTAGAGAAGGCCAAGTAATCGAAGATGTCTTGTCATCTTGTGTGTAAAAAGGGATCCAAATAATTTCTGACACAAAGGCCAGAACAACAGCGAAAACCTGGGATATTATATAGGATATGGAGTAAGGGATATCTTAATACTTACTTCAAGCGATTGGCCCCAAATCGATCAGCAAATTGACTAAGTTCGGAGACACTGATAAGGTTGAAACCAGCAGCAGATGCGCGATTACAGGCAGTTGCCAAGTCCTGTCTAACTGCTGCAAGCCGTAAATCAATAGCTTTCAGCAACTCCTTTCTGGAAATGCAGAAAAAGGGGGAAAGATTCAGTGTTACACAATTCAGGAGTGCATAAGACTATATAATATCAAGCAACTTTGCAAGATTAAGAGACTTTACTTTGTCACATCAGCTGCTGGTGTAGTTTCTGTGCCATCTGAATCAAGAAAGGTTTAGCCAGATTATGCCAAAGCAAGAAAGAAACGACTAACATGTGATTAAATATATCTGATGGACCTTTGTAGATTAACAGGAAACAATATAAAGACTCCATACTCTAATTCACTGCACAATTTGTTCATCAATCATCATTGTAACAGACTCCTTAGGCCAATGCACAATTTTTCATGGACAGTATATGTAACAGAATGTACAACTGAAGACAAGTTAATAATATGCATACCTTTTGCACTAGATCGCTGATCACCAGTTCCCTAAAGCAAGATATTATTAAAAATCAATAGAAGCATTCCAATTGACACAGTATTTGCTAACTTGGACTTAAGAAAAAAGGTGAAGTACCTACCTCGCCATAAATTTTACGGGCAGCCTCCAACTGAGACATTTCCACATCCAATGCGCTTACCAATTCCAGAACCTCTGGGGTACTAACAAAACGTACAAACCTAGAAGCCAAGAAGGTGCAAGAAAATTAGTGTGTTAGCATAAGCTCTGCTCCACATAACTCGACCATTCCCTTGTTCAGAATTGAATGAATAACCTCTCGAGGGTCCCTTTGGTAAACCAAGTTCCAGCATTTTTGTTGCTGCTTTCAACCTCTAGCCTAATAGACTGAACATCACGGGCGACCTGTTCTTCTGCAACTTTCAAATGAGCAACAAATGGTTTCACCAGTCCAGAAGCAAGTTTCTCAGTATTCCCGGAAGTAGACACAAACAATTCACATCTGCCAAAAAGAAAAACAGAAAGGGTAGTATCTTTTGTAAAAAAAAACCAACACACACTATATAACAAGAATGAATTCGAAAAAAAGAGAATCACTGTCTCTAATATACTAATTATAACCTTGACCGCTTTGGAGAGAGTTGGAAGACAGCATAATCAAGAGGTATAGCTGGTCTCATCTTCTCCCCTTAACAAAACCCAATAAAATTAGACATCATAAAAAAAAACTTATACTGAGTAAAACGCAAAACAAAGGTAAATCCCTAAAAATCAGTAAATAACATAAAGAAATGTCCATCATCATATACAATAAAGCAACATCACAATAATAGAAACCCCCAAAGTTACCAAATTACAGAATCAAAGCACATTGCTTAGATCTAGTTCCGATCATGGTGGAAAAACCCCAATCAATAAAGAAAGGCGAATTCACAAAGACCGAGGATTCGAATTCAAATTCAAATTCAAGACGAAGTTAAAATCTCAAATCGAATTAAAAAAAAATTAAAAAAAAAAAAGAAGAAAGAAATAACAAGGCCATTGTAATCAATCATGAAGACTCTGAAAATTTTCAAGTGCAAGTCGTATTCGGATCGGTCATTATCAGTACCTTACCTGAGAATATGAGATCTTCGTCTGTTTCCCGATTGAATCAGTCTCTTTCAGATTCACATTCGAATACTAGTTACTCAATCTCTCTCTCTCTCTCTCTCTCTCTCTCTCTGCTTTCTATATTTTCAGCATCTTCTCTCCTCTTAAAACCCTAGCAATGGAGATTTTTTGTATAAGCTTGAATTCAAAAAAAAAACTCAAGTCAACTTGACGGGTATCTAATTTCACTTGGGGTTGGGTGTAAGCTTAGATTCCGATTTATCTACCATTTAGTGTCTCCTTCCTTCCGCCGTAATCAATCTATCTTTGTCACACAAACAAAATTTTAAAACTTACTTTAGAGAGAGAAAGTGTGCAATCAAGAGAGAGAAGAAGAAGAAGAAGGAAAAATTAAAAAAAAAAAAAAAACGTTCTTCAGACAAAAATCACCATTTTTGTTGACGTGGAAAAAAAAAAAAGTAAAAGAGCGTAAAATTTGAAATTTTAAATTAAACAAATAAATAAAAAAGTCGGCAGTAAATAATGAAATTACGCAAATAGGTCTCGCCTGATTCCAAACGGCTTTCTTCATTTACCCGTAATACCCTTCCTCCTTCGATTTTATTACTCCTTGAAGTATATAAAATAATTATATATTAGTAGTTAGTACAAACAAAAGAGTTAATTCGTCTTTTAGTCACATAGGAAAAAGGAACGAATGGGGTAGATTGGTACTTTAGCTTTGAGATCTAAATATTTAACGTTAAGACTTAAAAGAGTAAACAAGCACAATGATTCGTTGTTTCAAAGAGTAAATAAAATCTTTGTATGTTTAGTAGTATTAAATTAAATACTACTAATAACTTAATAAGTAGATGCTGACAAATATGAGTATTAAATTACTTATTCCACTCTGCTCACAATTAATATTTTTTCACACCAACCATTTTTTTATTTTTTATATTCCAACTTTTGGAGACACTTTAAATCAAAATAATGGACCCCCTGAAAAAGGCTGGAAAAATATCTAATTATAGGATATCAATCTTTTATTCTTCTTTGATTTTAAATGCTGAATTGAGTATTGACCCTAACAAAAATAATAATAATAATGGAGAGACATGGCTTTATATCCTACCCAACTTCTTTCTTTTTGGTATCTTCTTCTCTCCTTGCCCACTTTAAAAATATAAGAATATTCATTCATTCATTCATTCATTTGCCACATTCAATATTTTACTATTTCTTTAGTTATCACCCCTTTTGTTACTAGATTTAGTTTACCCAAAAATATATATAAAAAATTAACCAAGATGAAAAGTGAAAACAATTAGTAATTCTAGTCTAGTGATACAAATATTACTCTAGATTTAGTTCATTATAATTAGTAATTACACTCATGAAGCCTATTAATATGTTGTTGGTATCAAAATTCCTTTCTACAAAAAAAGAGAACCAAAATTTTCAGAAATTATGAAGAATCATCATTAATCTAAGTCTTCATTATTGTATTCATCACAATAGTGCTAGTTTGAATGATGTTGGCGGTGGGACTGGGAAGAATGTGTATTTTACTCAAATATCATATGATTTACTTTTCCAATACATGAATAGTTCCAAAATTTTAATTATAAGCTAGTGCGGAAGGTGAAACTGTGAGAACACATCTGTGTTGTGATGAAATCTTCTGTGATTGTCATTTTGTATAGTACTCTGTACTACTAAAAAATTCGAAAAGGCAAATAAAGAATAAAACAGGCAAACGAAAAGTTATTTTTTTTTTTGCCTAACATTCTACTTTTATAGCAGATCACTGGCGGGTTGATGATGATGCTTCAGACACAAGAAAATCTATAGCTAAAACAATTATTTAAAGGAAACAGTTTAAATGTGTTTAGGTACACATGCAAATCTTCACAACTTTATATCTTGGCCTGTGACAAGGATGTGAGCTTATGCCATGTTCTTTAACCTAACTAGTGTCAGCTCACAGAAACACAATCTAACTCAACAGATTCAAAGAAGTTTAGTAACCTGCATAAATGTCCTCATTCAATGTGTCAAAGGAGTCTGAAGAAAGTTATGCAGGACTAAAAGGATGTTAAAATCTGTTCCATGTGACCAAAGTTAACAAAAATATGCAAAATATTAATACACTCATCAAGCCTAGATAAGTTTCTCTTTCAACAATTCAAGACTCAAAATCTAAAAATATATCAATTAACGACCCCTGAATCACTAACACTCTAGCTATTATTACCCACATTGTTGTTGCTGTTGTTGACTATCGCATTGATGTTGTTCTTGCGGCTGTTATGATCATTATTATTACTGGTGTTTCCCATTCTCCCCCCATGTTGCTGCTTAAGTTGTGATATCTCCAATTGAGTCTGCACAAAGAACTGCATTCTCTGCAACTCCAGTTCCTTTAAGAACTTCATCCTCTCTTTCTCCATCTCAACCACCTGCTGCAGTTTCGCATTCTCTGTTTGCTCATAAGCTTCACCAAATCTCATGATTGCCCGAGTTAGCTCCGTCCACTTGTTCCCCACTCCATCACCATCTTGCTTCCTCTTCTCCTCTGTCTTCATCCTCTTTGACAGAGGCGGAGGTGGTAAACTGTCCCCGGAATCATCTGACATTGCTGCTTCAGATTCCGAGTCTGACTCAGAAGCATTCCTCTTCTTAAAACGCCAACGTTTTGACTCACTACACCTTTTCACCATCATCCCTTGCTGCTGTTGCTGGGGCAGCGTCCTACCCTGCTGTCCAAACGGATTTGAACGGCTACTCATTGGAATTCCCATTGGTACATTGACGGATCCTCCTCCTCCTCCGCCACTACCACCGAACGAAGCAGCTGAGACCCTAGCCGTAGCTCCCATTAGACGATCAAGATTATTAAAGGGAGGCGTTGGCGTTGCAGCGGCCTTAGCTTGCTGATGGTACAGATTCGAGCGAGTTCCCATAGGAATACCCATAGGAATCTTATGCAATCCTCCTCCTACTCCAGGACCTCCACCACCGCTGACTCCAGGAGTTGCCGTCGGGATCTTCGCCGTTGATCCAATGAGACGATCAAGTTTGTCAAAGAAGACCCATCTGCTACGGCCACCGCCGGTAGCGATTCTCACCTTTTCTTGTTTATACTTCTTCTTCACCGTATCAATCCTATTCTTACACTGTATATCAGTTTTGGGGATTTTACCGTAATCCTCTCTGCTGCTCACGATCTCAGCCACCTCTTTCCAGTGCTTCTGCTTCAGATTGCCTCTGCTAAGCTCCAAGTACCTCTCACCCCACGCATCAATCAACACAGCCGTAGCACCTTCGCTCCAACAATCCTCTCTCCCGCCGCCACCGGTTGGTCTCCCACTGCTGCTACCACCGCTCGCCTGAGTCGGAAGCAGCGCGAGAGCCAACGCATCGGGATCCTTCTGAGACGAATTAGCCGGAGGAGTCAGAGAATAAGAAGGCGGACCTGTCGAAGCCACCGTAACCGTGATTCGTCCCGCCGGCGGCGAAGAAGACGGATCAGGTGAATCGGAACCGTGAGATCGGATATCTTCATCGTCCTCCATGAGTTTTCAATTTCGCCGGATCTGAGTTAGGTAGAAAGAGGAGATAGGGCTAGGGTTTGGGTTAATATTTCTGTTCGGGGGTAAACGGGAAGGAGACGGCGTCGGTGAGTAGGGAGAGGGACACGTGGAGGAACGTGAGAAGATACGGGGAGTTGACGTGGAATGACGCAATTGGTAGGTCAGAGTAAGATTCCGTCACCGGTAAAGTTGCCGGCTCGGTTTAGGGGTAAAAAGATGGGTTTCTATCGTAATTTCACCATTTCTTGGTAAGCCGACGAGGATGTATATTGACGGAAAAGCCCATCTACTTATTCTATAATTACCGGAACTATCCCCTTTCCTCTGAACAACCATTTTTCCGGTGATGTACCGAAACTACCCTTAGCCTAACCGTCGGTTTCAGTATCGTATCTGTCGTAGACTTTTTTTTCTTTTTAAGTGTCCGTCGATAGCGTTTTCTCCAGTTGGTTGCTTCTTCGTTCGTTAAATCGGATTCGATTAAGTCTCCCTCTAACCTTTTTTTCTTTCCTTAATATTAAATTTAAAACAAGAACGGTGGTGACGTGGGATGTCATTTACTCTGTGGGCTATAAATGGGCTTATTAAAAAAAATTGCCAGTAAATTACACCTACTTTGTTCTAAGTGGATATGAACAAAGAATGTGTCATGTATGCGACTTTAAGCCATAAGCACGATATATGCAACTTCAATCATCTCACCCTCACCAAGACACATGCATAATTAACGAGAATGCTATATATTACGTCGATGTTATCACTGATCACATCAGTTTTTATAGTAAATATAACCCACACTTTTGAAATTGCAGAAGAACTAAATAGACTGTTTCAAAAACAACTTATACTATCTTCGTAGATTGTGAAACCAAAAAAAAACGAATGTATGAAACTGACAATATAAATAATACGAATCTTAATGGGATAAATCGGAATTAGTCCTTTTATTAACGTAGAATTGAAGTGAAGAATTTACAGGAAATGACAATCAAAGAGCTAAGCGGAGTTAATACGAAAATTATTGCTTTTCTCTCTCTAATTGCCCCCCTCCAAAAACGTCCTCAGCTCGACAAAAACATCTGATATTTATAGTGAGCTATTGAAAATTGCTAAAAACACCAAAAGTGACCATTATGTACATAGCATATACATACCATTACGTAAACACCAAAAGTACTTTCAGTTCAGATCCTTCTTATCATATTCTTTGTTCTTTTTCAACGGTCCAATGCGTTTAGCACAATCCTGCAGTATATTACCGGACGTTTAGATATATAGTGATTTACAAAGTTTAAAACTAATAGGATAATGATACGTACGTTCTACAAAAGAGAGGATCACAAGGGAGTAATTAAAAAGAGAGGGAGATCATACCAATCGCAAGCATTGAGACTTGTAGCATGCGTTTCATTTGGTGTTCCAGCTGTATACATTTGATTATGATAATAATTAATTTTACAAATTATCACTATCAAGCTTATGACTATATGCATTTATATTACCTAGCAAGTCTTTTACATGGATAGAGGCCGAACATAAGCATATAAGATAAACACTAGATCATTAAAAAAAAAAAAAAAACAAATTATAACTTACGGGTCATAGGAGAAGCTGGATTTCTTGACCCGTTAGGAGAATCCGGGACACAACCTAGATTGACAAGCAACTTCCGGTGGCCATTTTCACTAGATGTATGGTTTCTCAACTTCCCGAGACCATATTCCGGCGTAGGACCGGCCAAAGTTTCATCCCACAGCTTGTGTAAAAATTCCATAACTATGATTTGAATTTTGAGACTGAATTTTTTTGTTTGTTAATTATCTCTAATGCGTATATATATATCTGAAAAGAGTTTTTTTGTTTGTGCAAGGATAATATGGCTTTTTTTATATATGGATGAGGAAAGAGAAGCGTTGAATATATATATTTGGTTAGACTAATTATACACATTTCTGCACCTATAATTTAACCTTCCAAAATTAAGTAGATTTATTCAAGGGTAATGATATAATTTAAACATAGTTGATAAATCTAGCCGATAAGAAAGACACGTAGATAACTTATTAGACGACATAGTTTTATAGAATGTGACATGTTTGACTTTTAGTTTACAGTTTGACTGACCTTATCAACTTTTTTTTTTTTTTTTTTTTTTTTCTCTATCCTTATACTCGTTCGTTCAATTAGACATTTTCAATTCCGATGAGCCTGGGCCAACTGCTCATTGGGCCTGTATTCTGCAACGGCTCTTAACGGCTAGTAGATATTTTTTTTTTTCTTTCTATAAATTTACTTTTCTGGCCTAACTCAAGAGAAAGAAATACGGAAAGAACAACATTACCGTTACAAAATTCCCCAAAAAAAACAAAAAGCGCTCTTCGTCTTCTTCCTTTGAAACTCTTTTTCTCTTCCAACAAGAACATCACCAAGAAACTACTTCATTCTTTACAAAGGTAATAATCTCTTTCTTCTTCCTTCTGATTTTAGGTTCAGATCGAGAATCAAACTGGGTTTTATGAAAAGAAACGATCTTTTTGTGTTGGATCTCGAATTGGGTTTCTCGAATCAAATCCCCCAATTTTTAGTGTTTATATCTGATTGACTTCGAAAAATCTGGGATCAAATTCTCCAAATTCGCTTCGATCTTCTTTATTATATCTTTCCCCCAATTTGTGATTTGATTTGATTTTTCGTGCTTTTTTGTATTTCACAGTTTTAAAAAACCTATGGCGAACATGAACTCTCTTCACCAGATGATCTTCCCAGACGAGAACGCTCCGATTCATCGCAAAAGTAAAATTATTTTTCTCTATTACGATCTCTTCAAATCAATATGTTGATGGATGCTTTGAAACAAGATTTAACATTTTCTTTTTTGCTTTCTTTGTGGTTTATTTACAGAGTCTGTTACTACTGCGGCTTCTGTGAAATCTAAAGGAACTGTACTTGGTCAGAAGAAACCTGGTGGAGCTCGTAAGGCTCTGAATGATATCACAAACAAGTCTGGGATTCTTGCTAAAGCTTCTTCAAAGAAGAATAAGCAAATCGCTTCTGCTGCTTCTACTGCGAAAGATGAGATTGACATAGCTGGGGAAAGGTTCTTACACGATCACAGCAAATGCATCAAACAGCAGCAGAATATGTGGGATGATCACTTCTCTGCTGATCTCATTCTACTTAACCATGGTGACTATATAGATATCTTCTAACTTCTGATGCTAATTTGCTAACTAATCTTTGTGAGTAAATTTGTGCTAAGCTTGTTCTTTTACTTTTGCAGGTTCAAGCATCAAGGAGAAGCATCTCAGTTATGACATGGAAAAGGTACTTCACTTTAAAAGAAAACTCAAGTGTGTATATCTCTGTTTGTGGTGTAGATTGTGTGTCTAAGACTCTTGAATCATGAGAGAATAGTGATTTACATGATTCTGATTGAATCTTTGTTCTAGTTTTGTGACTCAACCTTGTGTGTTTTTTATGTTTCAGATGGATGCTAAGAACAATCTGACTTACGACGAACCAGAAGAGATTGCATCTCCCAAGTTGACTGATTGGCTTAAAAGCTCAACGCCATGGCGCTCCCCAATCAGACATGGTTCTATGATGATGCCTTCCACTCCTCTGGCTTGGAGGTTCGATTCAACTGAGTTCACACTCACAGAAGACTCTGACCTCTTCTAAGTTTCAGTTTCTTTAATGTCTTTTAAAAATATTCATCCTTCAGATGAAGTAGTAGTAGCGATTATCTTTTGTTCAGCTCAACAATGTTTCAGCTCTTCATAAAACTACTCTTTGTAACTGGTTTCAGGAATTAAAGTTGGAATCTTTTCAAGCATTTGTGCATTCATCAAACTCATGCCACAATCTTATATTCTTCAGAATCCATTTACATTTCACGCATTCCACAGCTGTCATCATTTTATACATTAAGATCCCATAAGTATTTATCTCTTAAACTGTTAACTTACATTGCCGTTATACTTGATACTATGGTGACTCCTGATTCCCCTTGCACCGTCTTCACTGCGCCGTAACATTTCCGATTGATCTTGAAAGAATTGCATTCTCTGTAACTCAAGCTCCTTAGCTAATCTCAACCTTTCCTTCTCCAACTCCCATCTTTTGTTTAAACGTGAGAGTCTCTCCACCTTCTCGTAACTTTCTGCAATTCCCAATATCGCCATTGCCACCTCTCTAAGCTCTGTCTTATCCACTTCCACTGGCGGTGGCAGCAACAATGGTTGTTGCAAACTATCACCTGAATCAGCAGAAAGATCAGGTTCAGACTCTGATTCCGTCTCAGAAGTAACTCTGATTCATTTGAATTGACGAGTAAGCTTATCATGGATTCCATTATTTACTAGACATATATATTCACGTGATACTACTTTGTTTTTACAATTCGGATATTTCAAGTGCGGTTTGTAAACTTTTACTGTAATTGACATTGACACAAAGATAAACACAACTAAAAATGGAACAAACAATAGTATTTCTCACTTTCCAATGGTTGGTACTTTGGTAAGATAGAATCAACTATAATGGAACAACTAATAATGCATCTCTTTATATTATTAAATGCTGAAAAAAAATCAATGGCTATAAGAATTTAGGAGGACCATGTGTCTGTGGTCTCAGCACAAATCACTTGATTTCATTGATCTCAATGATCTTAGCAGAAAACAATCCAATGACAAAAGCAGAGAGAAACAAAGAAAAAAAGCTTCGAGAGAGGGAGTTGGGTAGTAGTTAACAAAACGAGGACGCTTTTTGAGTTTTTTTTTAAATATCCTCGTTGACAAGACAAGAACCAATCATCTTGTCTGCGTGACCAGTCGACAAATGTGAAGAGATGAGTTAGCAAAAAATATGGAGTGAAGTGTCTGCCTATGAGGTGGGGACTCCATAGTTGTTCGACGACGTCTCGTGACCAGCCGATGGAACATTGTTCTTCCTTCTGTTGTTCCTCCTTCCGCCATTGTTCTTCCCTTTCTTGAAATCCTGCTGATGGTCAACCTGCTTTTTCCACCAAAACCAATTCATCATCAAGAAGACGCATAAAAGTGATACTGGAAAAGGGAAGCCTTCAGGATTTTTTTTAGTTATTTACCCCTAAAGAGAAGGTATGATGAGCTCTGGGGTCAAATCCAAAAGGATCACTCATCCCCATTGAACTTGTCTGAAATGACGATGACCGCTGCGTGTCTGTATCAAATACAAAACTACAAGACGAAGTGAACGTTGAAGTGGAGCAAGATGATGAAGATGACGATGAGAATGCAGCAGCGTCTCCTTGAAACATCTCATTAAACAGATCTTGTAGTTGTTCAAAACCGTCCCCTGTGTCATTCTCCTGCAAACCAATATCTCATATCATCATCACTCAGGTCAATCAACGGTGTCTAATATATAGATTGGAACCTAATGCAGGTTACTTACATTAGGCTTAGATTGATTCATCATAGCCGCCATTTCACTCAAGAAATCTCCCATTCCCTGCATCCAGAACCAACAAGTTTCTATTATTACATGACTGATAGGATCAAAATAGACATGTCAACAAGCATACGGCGCCACTCATAATCCGTTTCCCGTAAGATTCTCCAACACAAAAGAACTAGACTGATCAGGTTCCGTCAGAGAAAGAAGGCAAAATCTCAAGAGCAATACTCTTCCAATGCAATGGAACAAAAGTAACCCTGACTGGATCTTTAAAAGCAAGAAAGTAAAAAAAAAAAAAAAAAAAAAGGACTTTACGTTTTGGTCATCATCATCATCATCAGTCTTATAAGCTCCAACATCATACAGGAACCTCTTGTTGGAGTCAGACAGAACTGTGTGTGCCCATTAAGAAAAAGAGCTCAATTAAACAATAATAAGAAGATCAAGGAAATAATAGACGATCTTTAGTATCCAATAACCAGTCCCCATCTGTGATTCATAAAGTAATAATACTAAAGTCTAAAGAAATCGAAACCAATTAGAGAGACAAAAAGATTAGGAGAAAAGCAGGTGGGAAAAATTACCAGAGTAAGCTTCTTGGATTGCTTGAAATCTCTTCTTTGCTTCTTCTACAAACTCCATTGAAGAACAACGATCTGGATGCCATCTCTGATTCCAAAAAACCAAACTTCTCTCAATCAGTTTACCAAAAACACACACATCTAATCCAAAACTCCAAAATCTCAATCAAACAAATCGATCTAAGGATGTATCATGTTCTCTCTCAATCACAATCAACAATATTTTGCCAAATTAGATACATCCAGACAAAGAATCAAAATCAAGAATTTATCGGAGAAGTAAGAAAAACTTACAAGAGCAAGCTTCTTATAAGCTGTACGGAGCTCCGTCGTGGTACATTCCTTCTTCAAACCAAGAACAGCATACAAATTCTCCTCGCTTTTCTCGTTATTACTCGACGCCATAATTAACTTTCTCCTCCAAATACAAAAACCCAGCAGATCAACAGCAAAAACAGAAACCCAATTAAGAAAAACTCCTACTTTCGACGAATTCAATCCCCTAAGAAAACAGAGCCAACGAACTTGAGATGTATAGAAGAGTGTCTGGGTGGTGGTACCAAAGAGATTCGAAGCTGAAAGAATAAGAATAGATTAGGGTTTGATTTGGTATTGCAGAAGATGATCAAAAGAAGAAATTAGGAGAGATTTTTTAATTTGTAATGTTGTTTGTTTCTCACCTCTATGCCCTCTGCCTCTGTACGCGAGAGAGAGAGAGAGAGAGAGAGAGAGAGAGAGAGAGACAGAGGATGGAATAGAACTCTCCAGAACCTCTTCTTACCACTTGTTAGATCTTTTTTTATCCTTCTTCTACTTTCTTCTTTTTAATTATATTATTAAACTAATAATTATCTTCTTCTTATTTTTTTGTTTTTTCGTTAAACATATAATAATGTTATTTCTTCAAAGAAGGAAAAAGAATATCTAGTGAAATACTGTATAAAAATTATAAATGTCAGAAATAATAATATTTTTTTCCTTTTTCACTAACCTATAATTGATGTGTTATTAGATTTTGGTAATAAACGTTAATATAAATATTTAGTGCGCTACTATTACGGATGAGTAAAAATGTAAAATAGTTTTTGGTTTTTTTTCTGATTCGTAATATATATATATATATATATATATAACACGTTAAGTTTCCATGATTGAATTTGTGGTCAATAAAAATTGGAAATAAAATTTGCTGAATGTATGTACATTGCCAAAAAAAAAAAAGATTGATATTTTCTCAGATGTGTCGACATCATCTGAGAGACACTCCAGAAGGTTCTAATCAGATGTAGTTGGCTTTTTTTCCGTATACTCCGAGGTCTTCCGCCACCGTCAGCTTTTTTGGAAATTTGTGCTTTTGGCTTTTAAACGCGTCAAATTATCTCACGGGACCCCTAATTTATTTTACTTATTATTCCCATAAGTTAATTAACCCACTAATCATGATTCCGAATTGTTTTTGTTTGTTCGACATTTCTGCCGCCCACACTCCTTTTATTTTGTCGTAAAGTTCGAAGCTGACATCCTTTATAAGAATATTTTTAAAGTATATATTACATAATATATTATCATATTGAAAATAAAAAATTAATTTTATTTAATATATATATATATATGTATTATTTCTTATATACATATATCAAAACAATCTATATAATTAATTTTTTTATTATTACTGAACAACTAATGTTCCATAATCTATACAATTAATTTTTATTATCGCTATGGAATCTGAGTTCCTCAAATAAACTAAAATGAAGAGTCAAAAAATTTAAGCATTTTTTGACTTGATTCCCGTTTGTGTAAACTAGACTATATACCAATTAGACGCCATATCTAACTTTCTTTTTGAATTAATTAAAATTTAAGCATTTTTCTTATAATGCCTTTCCGTTTTAGGCATTTCACTGTGCTCTTCTCAAGAACAAGCACTCCACCGATGTTTAAAGTCCACCTTGCCCTTCGGATCTCACGTCATTCGCTCATCGCTCTCAACGCATTTCAACCAACGAGTTCAAACTAAAATTAGAGATTGACTGTTCGAGAAGATCAGAAACACTACCAGGTCCAAGGAATAATTTACTGTTTAGGTTCTCTATTTACAAATCTATTAAGATTTAGTTTTTTTTTTTTTTTTTAAATCTTCAATTCTCGCCGCTGATGGATCACCAGTTATTTGCAATCCTTACCACCTTCAAATCTCTGCAGTCTCCACAGTCGTCGAATATAACTGATAAAAATTACAATCAAACAGTGCCTAACTTTTCACAATATGTTGCTTTGTGCCACTTAGCCAACTCCAAAACGGATTTCTTCACTTTGTCTAACCCCTATATACTAAAAGAGGAACATTTTGGTGAAAAAACTGACGTGTGAGCAATACAGAGCTCAGAGTACCATTTAACAAAATCCCTCAAATTTTCTAATTAATTACATCTTTGTGCTATGGTATTTATTGGCCAAAACAATGACAACCTTTTTATACCTCTTTTGTTTCATGCCATTAATTTCGATGTGACAGATATCTTTAACTTGGGAGCAATCTGTATAAAAATGAAAGAAAAAGAGGTATAAATCGGGAAGTTTTTAATGGCATCAAACAGATAAAAGGAAAATTAGTAATATAAAATAAAACATAAGAGGGAGAAGCGTTGTTTGCTATGAAATTTTGTAGTGTTGATGAAGAATCGAACATAACACACTTCAATCCGGGAAGAATTTCAGCAAGACAATCGAAAATGTGCTATGACTGAAGCTCACTCTTCCGAAACTACAGATAAAAGATAATTGACAAGTAATATATAAGTAAATCAGCCAGATAAATAAAATACAAGGAATCCATATGCTCTCTGATGTAGATTTCGGAAAAAAACCCAATTCAAAATGAAAACAAGTAATAATATTATACCAATAGCTTAGATATATAGGGATTTAATGATCAATTAAAATTTATTAAATCCAGTGATATAATACCGTAACTAAGACCAATTATATAAGGGATCTAATGACCAATTATAGTCTTTCCCTCACGAAACAATTTTGTAATTTTATTTCTCCATCAATTACAGACACATATATTACTTAAAAAGACTAAAAATATCCAAAATATTAGAATTCTGCTTAATAAAATACCTTCTGTTATCTCCTATATAAAATACTTTATATCCCATTTTATTATTTGCTCTTCTCTTACTATATTATTTACATTAAATTGTCATTAGTATAACTAAAGAATAATTCATTCAATAATTGAAGGAAATATGTAATATTAATTGAGGAATACATTTAAGGGTTAAAAAAAATTATTTCAAATATCCATGTTGCCAAACTGATCCAATTTACATATTAAGAAGAAAAAAAATTTCAACAACAGATTTATTATATTTTAGGAAATCGTTCAAATTAGTTCCATAATAATCAGGTTATGAGTATATTCATGCATGAAAAAATACGGGACGAGAATTTTGGGAACAAGAATTCAAGCAGAATATATGCGGACATACTATTTACTCATGTGAATTACGAGAAATGAATTTTTTTTGGGTCAAAAAAAAATAAATATTGTAATCAGATATATTAGATGGGTTTAATCGGTTGACAATTGTATTTTTTTAAAAATTATGCAAAAATAACTGCCGATCCGAACCTAGTTTCTTTATTGTTGATGTCACAAATAGACCTGTGTTTTTTAAGTTAACAGATACAAACAAAACGAAATTGGGCATGTAGACCCAATGAGTCCACTAAATCTTCAAGCTTCTCTAGATGGCCCAAAATCATGACTCAAAATATGGCAAGACAATTACAGGGTAATTATGGTACTAATTTATATAAAATATCTGATCCACCGAAATATATTCATGTCTACATTAAACAAAAAAAAGAAAAGTTAAACATCAACGTAATAGATACTAGACCCATGCCGGATAGGCTCATGTTGCATTATCCAAAGAAAGAAAACAGACAAATTTGTGTATCTATATATAGATAAGGAAACTTGGTATCCAAAACCAAATAATGAAATTAGTCTACCTTTCTAGCTGTCAATGATTGCATCTTGCTCCTATGTTTGCTGCCTTCCAAAATGGTTAATTGACCAAATGCGTGTTTCTGATAACTAAACGATAAATATCATACTATATTATCTCCACCATACTTTCGTATATATATTTTGGTTGTGAACTTGAAATGGATATATATATATATAGTTGTAAAATAAGTATGACAGCTTGTGTTGAATAAGACATTGCTTATGGAAACGGAAATGACTAGTCGATCTAAAATAAAACACTAGGCCTACTATACACAACCAAAAAATAAAACTTATATTATTAAAGTGAATGTGGAAATCAATATGATACAAAGATGATAAAAAAGCATTTTTGCCCACATTATTGCTAAACCACCATTTCTTTCTTTCTCGAGGAGTTCAGTAATTACATTAGTAAATCTTAATACAGAAGCAAAATCACACACAACTAAACAATTATTCAGAGTTTCATACAAAAACAATAAATGTGGTTTTAAAATACAACATAGATGCTTAAGACTAAATTATGTCAGCGGCGAATAGATTCTCTGACAGTTCCAGGAGACGATTCTCATGGTGGCATTGGAGATATTGGCCCTCGCACCTCCGTCCAATGTCGTACCATTGCAAAAACCTGCAAACTCCACATTTTCCTTCTTACGGATCTGACTCAAGACCATAAGATCTTATGCTTCTTCACACCGTTGATAGTAGTGCTCCATCTCTTCTCGGTTCCTCTTTGTGGAGACGTTGCCACTGTTGACTTCAAGGGTGAAAACATGGGACAGTTGCATCGTTGCCATTTGATCCTTTCCCTTTGCAAACTTAGTGAATATGTAGCAAAGTCTCTTTGCCATTAACTATATGTTCTCGAAAGCACTTGGGATAGAAGAGTCATCTGACTTAGTGATGATAAATTCTCGGTTTGCCTATGATAGCCCCACTAATGGTATCTCACCATCCGGCGAAATGGTTTGCAGTGTGTTGGTGTTAGAGTCTTGGCCATCAATGTTCTGGTTGTCAGGGTGATCATAGTCATCCGGATCATAGCCATTATTGCCACCATTCTCATCATCACTTGGTTGATCTTCAAAGGATTGAGGGCATTCTTTGGCATCATGCTGCAAAGATCCACATTTGGAGCAAAAGTTGTGGAGGCGTTCATACTTGAATTTCATAATGGTGTTTTCATCACCCCCAACCTGAAAGTTCCTCTGAAAGCGAAGAGGCATCTATTTTCCAATTAACACAGTTCCTCACATACTCAACTAAATTCGCATTTTCATCGAAATCAACATTTGCAACATGATTAATTTGGTTGCCAATGTAATTGACCATGGTTGTGTTGAGAAACTGGATCGAGATTCCCCTTACTTGAACCCAGAATGGAATAATCTTCATATCCGCATCAGAGATGTTGGGGTACCAACGGTGGACAGCAAGCATCCAAACATTGAAAGCCCAAGGGGCCTAAGCGGGGTACGAGATTGAGTGCCTCCTCAGTCTTGAAGATGAAGAGGGTTTTGCCATTTCCCAGAATCCTTCCACGACAAGCATCAGCAAAACCCCAAATCCTTGGCATCTGACCAACAACTGCCCGAAGGTTTTGTTTCTTCGGGTTCACAACAGATACAATTAACGAGTAATGATTCTCGTTGATTGCTCTGCCACACAATTCAGGCGGTAATGCAATTGGGGAATCAATAATCCCTAAGTCGAGATTATGGAGGGACTTGCGAATGTAATCACTCATTTTGGGACACAATTGAAGTGTTTATGAAAGAAAGACATGAATGTTTGATAGAGAATTGGAGACCAAGAACCGAATTCCGACATATATATATATATACATAGGTTTGGCCATGGTGGTTTTCGACGACTGTTATCCTCCGATAAATTCGGGGAAAGGAAACTTCCAACAAGTAATCACCGCAGAATACAACCGTCAAAACCAAAACTGAAAACGCTATGTTTTGTCGGAAATCACACCAGAAGAAAGAAAGAAAATGAAAAAGAATACAATGGTTAAGAAACCGGTAATCGCCTTCACAATCGCCCTTTGAGAGTAAATGTGCCATTAAACGTATAACTGTCAATTGGGATCTCGGCCCATGGTCGAGACCAGTCCAAACTATTACGGGCGGGCTATAGACATGCCCAATAATTAAATGGTCCCGTTGGTCCAAAGACCAAATTTGATCCATGACCAAATGGGCAAAACCATATGGACATTAGGCATGCCCAATTCTCTAAAAATCTAGGGTTATGTAATTTGGGGAAAAATTAGATTTTACAATTGATCATCAAAGTCTTCTTCCTTCTTCTTCTACAATCGTATTTACAGATCAAATTCTGATAATTCCACATCAGATGAGAGGATTCAACCATCGTTCATCATAGATACTCTCTTCTTCTTCTCTCGTGTTCGTCTTGCAAACGCAGAAGAAGTGAAAGCAAAACACATACAAACGCAGTCACCTTCTCTGTCGCCTCTTCCTCTGTCAATCTTCATAGGTACGAACTTGATTTGAGCTTATGAATCTAGTGGTTTTCTTAGTAAATGAGTTTATGCATAGAGAGACAATAGCTTTGTGAAAGATCTTGAATCTGATACTTGTTTGAGTTATTAGTTATATCTGCTTTTGCTGATAGTAGCTTGGCTTATGAATTCAGGTGTTTGAAGCTGGGATTGTTTGAAGCTGAGCATCATTACTACGGGAAACATTAGACTTTACTTTGGTATCAGCACTCTTGCTCTGGTAATCAATCTCTCTCTGTTTTCTAAGAGTTCACCATCGAGTCTCTTGTCAGGATCTTGTTAGCCGCCAAGATCTTCTAATACCTTATGTATTCTACTCTATTCTAATATGATTTTATGGTATGGTTGTTGTAGGTTATAGCCGCCAATGAGAAATTTTCAGATCATGTGATTAATGCTACTACAAACTACAATGGTGAGCCTTTTACTTCTCTGTAGTTCTTTGCTATTCTTCTCGAGACTCTTGTGTTAGCGTAATTGTGTAATCTATAACATGATCTTGTTTTCGCAGGTCAGGATAATGGATTTGGATACTCAAAACTTGATTGATCAATACAACTTGGCTGATGAAGAACGCTTTGCTGATGAAGACAAATTTGCTGATAAAGATATGCCGCCAGCAACTCTTGGTGAGATTGAGACCGTACCTCAGGAAGCTGCTTCTTCTAGGACTGAACAAGGTACAAGTAGTTCAAACCATTCTAGTAGACGTCATGCTAAATGTTGGAAGAACTTTACACTAGGAAAGAAATATGTTGATGGACCTAAGGCTGGTAAACATGATGTTACATGCAAATATTGTAAGAGAAATTATTGTTTGAATTTGAGTCGAAATGGTACTAACACCATGAATCGCCATATGCGATCTTGTTCAAAGACTCCTGGGAGTACACCTAGCATTAATAAGAAGCTGGATATGATGGTATTTAGAGAAAATATTGCAATGGCTTTAATTCAGCATAATCTTCCATATTCGTTTGTTGAATATGAAAAGGTTAGGGAGGCTTTTACTTATGCTAATCCTTCTATAGAGTTTTGGAGTAGAAATACCGCAGCATCAGATTGTTTCAGGATTTTTGAGATGGAGAAAAGTAAGCTTAAGACAGTTATAAGTAGAGTTGTAGGTAGAATTTGTTTGACAACTGATCTTTGGAGAGCTTTAACCATTGAAGGTTATATTTGCTTAACAGCTCACTATGTTGATGTGGATTGGGTTTTGAAAACAAAGATCATATCCTTTAGTGCTTTCCCCCCTCCACATACGGGTGTAGCTATAGCAATGAAGATAAGTGAGTTGTTGAAAGATTGGGGAATAGAGAAGAAAGTTTTTACTATAACAGTAGATAACGCTTCTGCAAATGATAGCATGCAAGGTATTTTGAAGAGAAAACTACAAAAAGATTTGGTTTGCAATGGGGAATTTTTTTCATGTGAGGTGTTCAGCGCACATACTAAATTTGATTGTGCAAGATGGTTTGGATGTGATTAGTGGAGCTTTGGATAAGATTAGGGATAGTGTCAAGTATGTGCAGGGATCTCAGACTAGAGAAAATTTGTTTCAAAACTGTATGGAAACAGTTGGAATTCAAGCTGAAGCAGGTCTGATTTCAGATGTTGCAACTCGTTGGAACTCCACTCATTTGATGCTCTCTAGAGCAATACAGTTTAAAGATGCCTTATGCAATCTTGTAGAGGTTGATAAGAGTTATAAGAGTTTGCCATCAGATTTGGAATGGGAGAGAGCAGAATTGATATGTGAACTTTTACAACCGTTTGCTGAGCTTACAAAGATGATTTCTGGTTCATCATATCCGACAGCTAACTTGTATTTCATGCAAGTGTGGGCTATTAAATGTTGGCTGAGAGATCATGATGATTCTAGTGATCCAGTTATTTGTGATATGGTTGAGAATATGAATGAGAAATATGAGAAATATTAGGAAGAATTCAGTGACATACTTGCAATTGCAGCAGTTTTTGATCCAAGATTGAAATTTGCATTTCTAGAATTTTGTTACAATATCTTGGATCTGTCTACCACCAAGTCAAAGTTGACTCATGTGCGTAAAAAAATGGATCAACTCTTTGGAGCTTATAAGAAAGACACAAGCAATGTTGCATCCACTTCACAAGTTTCAAGAAGGAACATTCCATTTGGATATGATGTAAGTCTATCTTTTGTCTCTCATTGTTGATTTTTTGGTTTGAATGTAAAACTGTGACTTACTTTGAGCTTGTTGTTGATTCTTATGTCAGGGATTTTATACTTACTTTTCACAAAAGAATGGAGGTAATAGAAAATCTCCTCTAGATACTTATCTAGAGGAGTCAGGGTTAGATATGGTTCAGTTTAAAAATTTGAATATGCTCTCATATTGGAAAGACAATTCAGGTCGTTTTAAGGAGTTAGCCTTAATGGCTTGTGATGTTCTTAGTATACCTCTTACAACTGTGGTTTCTGAATCCGCCTTTAGCATAGGGAGTCGAGTACTTAACAAATATAGGAGTTGCTTATTACCCTCCAATGTGCAAGCTCTCATTTGTGCAAGGAATTGGGTTCGAGGTTTTGAAGAACTTGGTGATGAGTTTGAGTTTGTTGAGGAAGAAGGGACTATTGTGGCAGTGTAATGTTGAATATCACTCTCCAAGTACTTGTTTCTATCCTCATTCATTCTCTAAAGTTGTTCATCGAATTGTGTTCCTGTTGTTGAAATCATTGTGAATTGTTGTTATGTTTGTGGTTGAATGTAGAAAGAAGTAGCTCAGAGATGTGATTTAAGAAACGGTTTCTTGTCATCAAAGCTCAGAGTCACGAGCTGAGAAAGAAGCTGTTTTGGTTGTAACGTTAGCTTCTTTTCAATACTCGTTTGGATATGACTAAAGTGTTTGGCAAATTGTTTTATAAGAGAAAACAACAAAAATAAAGCTCAGAGTTTATAGTAAAAACAACAAAAATAAAAAACATTGTCCAATGGGTATGTCCAAATGGACATGGGCATATTTTGGACCATTGTCCAAATGGACTACTGTCCATTATAGCCCGTCCAAATATAGTTCATATATAGAAACGCCCATATGGACACTCCCAATTGACAGTTCTAATTAAACGGAAGAGTCTTATCAACTTGTTGAGCATGTGTATATATTTATTTATGTTTGGAGTTGTACCGTGAATTCTCTTATAGCATATTATCTGGTACCGTGAATTAAAAATGTTTCGTTTCAAAAAAATAGTTTACACTAACATTTATAACTAACAGCATTTTTTAAATTTGTTACTATTTTTTTTACTACATGTAAGCATATAATTTATTTAATAAGTTAAATTGGCTCTATAATTTTTGGGGAGAAGTTAACTTCTCTATAATTTATTGGACTCTAAAATCTTTGAAATAAATTTAAATTATAAATTAATTCATGTTATAAGCATGTTTAAAAGTTTGTGTGAGAGAATTGAGTAATTGACTGTTTTCCCTTGTCTGTTATCGATCATAAGTATACGCTAAACCCTTAAGCCATTAGCAATAATATACATATAGACAACAAGTACAAAAAGTCAAAAGTCTTCCAAGTTTACTTTGGTGCAGTAGCTGCATCACCTGGATGGATACAAGTAGGCCTAGATACAAGTTCGATTCCTAGTACATCGCTATATTTTATTCTCTTTTTCGTTTTAAGCATTTCGGATTGGGCCTGGAGAAAATTATTTTGGCTATTATAAATGTATAAGTTTTTTTTTCTTCTTTTTTTTTCTGCATAAATGTATAAGTTATACAGTATATAACAAACATAATCATAGTTATACAGTAGATTTAACTATTTAATTAGGCACATAAAAATTATTTTGAAAACTAAGTTAATAGGTTTTCTGTTTAAAGTATATATTTTTTATTATTATTAAATTAATTTTAGTGAGGCTATTTTAGAATTTTATATACTAAAAGTAAATTTTTAATTAGAGGAAAAAATGATAGGGCATTTTTCAAAACTGTAAAAAAAGCAGGGTATTATTGAATTTGTGTTCATTTCGTTGAACTCGTTAATTGTTCGCTCCGGCAAGGTAACCGGCTTCAATCCGACCAACACCAGCTTCTTATGTGTGTGTTTGGGTCGGCTTTTGTTTCCGTCATCGACCGTTTTCTTTAACGGTGATGGACGGCTCTGCTTCCGGTGGTTAATTCTGTTTTAAGTTTTTTTGTTTTTTTTGTTGTTGTGTTTCTTTTTGGGATGAATACTCTCTGCAATTCTTGAGTTGCAGTTCCTTGGGTTTAATAGTTTAGGGTGTAGATCTACTTTCTTGAAGATTGAATTTTTATTATTGAAGAAGAAGATTAAGAATTTTGCTATAGGTGGAGTCATATTCTCAGCAATTAGAACTCGCCTTTTCCTGTGGGTGTTGATCGAGAATCCCTTGTTGTTTGCCGACGATTTCAGCCGGATTTGAAGTTTTCCGGCGACTGCCTGCTGTCGGCGACCGGAGACTTCAGCCTCTTCGACTTAGCACGTGTCATCTTCCTTGTGCCGCGTGTCTGGTGATTCACGATACACTTCAATCTTCATGGAAGGGTTTACAATCTGGGCTTGGGCTTTTAATGTTTGGTTTTTGACTTTATTAGGCTTTTTATTTTTTTTAGTTTGCTTGTAGGGCTTTGGCCTTGTCTGTAACTTTGGCTTGTTAATTTTGGCTTTATAACATAAATAAAAACAGTTGTGAAAAAAAAAAAAATGAAGTGATATAAAAAAATTAAAACACTATATTTATTATTCAGAAACCATGATTTGAAAAAAAACTGTATTACAAAATAATATTAAAAACATAATTAAAAATAAGAATACATCATCCTCCTAACAAAACATAATTAAGAAAAAAATAACTTATCCTAAAATGAAAAGAAGGACACACAAGTTCTACGTTGGAGGTTACTCTGTTCAGGAGCCCAAGCTCGAGCTATTGTATTTGGAAATCCAAGAAGTATTGTAAAATTTCAATAGAACAACAAGAGATTTGTTATGTTTTTGGTTATAATTAAGTTCAATTTTTTGATAGAAACTCACATTCACAGTAAAGTTCCCACGAGTCAAATGCCGTAGACCAGGCACACCCTCGAGCAGAGAAACAATAGGAGTAAAAAGTCATGTTAATAATGTTTGGAACTGCTGGTACTGTCTCAGCCTATCATGCATAGCTTTTCTCTAGATCTCGCCTCCTCTTAGCCTAAATTTTACTGTGGTACTGGTATCCTACAGGAGAGAGCTTTTCAGCTAAAATCTTCGATTACCAGAGTAATCTCGCTGTGGCCTGTGACGTTGTCTTTGTATTTTAGGGGGCCGGTAATAGATTGACTCTCTGCTTCATGAAAGCTGTGCTCCATCATGTCATTCACGTAGTTTTTGATTTCATATACTGGTAAAGGAGAAGACTGATGTTGTCTAATGTAAACTACGTCTCTTCCACCAATGGTCACCGGCCGTAGTTTCAATATGTGTGCCGTAATTTTCAATAAAGTTGTACCAAATGAGTAAACAAATGGGGAAACCACATAAGAATTATGAAATGCCATCAAGAATCACATCAAGTGTAGCTTTCACGAATTTAAAACTGTAGAAAGAGGAAAAGTTATCCGAATAATCTTTTATTGATACAACACTCAGCAAAGTTTGCTCTTCACCATAACTTTTAATGTCTTTTCTTTCATTTGGCCACAGAAACTATGTGTTCGGTCAAGATAACAAGAGGAATCTTACGGACTCTAAATTAGTTCTTAAAACATTCCACTGGTGTGAACATTAAGAAATTATAAACATCTAGACCAAAGAGACCAGAACATGCAGAACAGCAGAAAACATTGCGTATTAAAAGAGAGGAATATACCTAGCTAAGGAAGCGGGATCCCATGAGGAAGGAACAGCGTGTCTGATCTCGTTGCACAAAACCAATGTAAGCTTTGCTAATTTGACTTCATAAAGCAGAATAAAATATCCAACCAGTGCAAGAGATTTTGTGGATGTTGCATTGACTTGCCAAGAACCCGTGTAGTTGAACATCGCGTTTAAAGCATCGTAGTGGTATGTTCCCTTTTACACCTGCTCTCTCGTTTCAATATTTTGCCATCTGCCAAAAAAAAGGGTATATCTAATGAATAGCCAGAAGCAAGACAATATTTTTTCTACTGAGACACCTAAAGTTCAATACTCATTTTGACCCCCACAGACCAATCTTTACGAGAAAGCCAAATAAACCAAGAACTCGATATGGCTACTAACATTGAATTAGACCTACGTATAATATTTATGAGATTTGATTTGATTGGCTTTACTAATATTGACACTAATTCATTTGGTACATTAGAAAGTGATGATATTGCAGCCATAAGAACTGGCAAAAAATGTCAATAGATACATTCTATAATTATAATCATAAGAAATCACCATTATACCTTTGTGCAATAATACTTTCTAAATGTTCAAAGAGAAACATGAATCAATATGTATGGTCTACTCAAACCAAACAACTGCATACCTTCTACAATTGCATAAAGAAACCGACTTAGAAGCTCCTGCAGTTAAGAAGACAAACTCAGCCTGACTTCTCACAGAGATAAATTCGTGATCTTGTTGTTGTTCAGAAGCCCTCTTGTCCAACTTCTTGATAGCAAACAACTGTAAAAGACAACATTAAGGATAAAAGATTCAGAACCAAAGCAAAGTTTTGTTCTGTGAGTTTTTAAGCTTTCACCTCAAATCTACTATGATCAATAGAAACCCTTAAGAGGATAGAACAATAGAAGTAAGGGATACGAAATCAATCGCCCAACTTACTCAATCGCCGAGGAGTATGATATCCCGCTACAGTTGTTTCTACTGTTCTATGATAACGTAAACACACTTGTATTAGAAACGAATACGCTTTTATTAGAAATGATGATAAGAATCAATGTTCGTATAAACAAAGACTCTGTTCCCAACTTACAAGAGTATAGAAACAAGAAACAACTCCAATAAGAAGAGCTAACACCGATTACAAAGGATCCAGAAAAGAGAGAGGGAGATTACAAAGCTTTTATTTTAGATAAAGTTCGTAATAGCGAAGACGACTGCAACGGCTTCTCCTTATAAAGAAAACTTTGGACTCTTGTGCTCAAGCTCATATGTGACATCTCATGTGTGACAGCTCACTAACAACCACGTCAATGATCCGTTAGCCACAAAACAGTCCTCCCACAAGCTTCTAACACGTGTCCTTCTTTATTCTTAATTCAAATAACTCGATATCAGAAACCCTGTAACAGAGCTCCCCTGTTTGGAAAACCTTGTCCTCAAGGTTCAAAGGCAGGAAGGCGACGCTGCAGATCAAACAAGTATTCCCAAGTGGCCTCCTCAACGCCCTCATTCGCCCTCATCTTTGGTATATATGAATATCAAATAATCCAAAGATGAAAATATAAATTAAATAAAACAATCTAAAACTACTACAATAAATTTTAAAATACAGTAATAAAAAAGGAAGATACATATATTAATCTTCTATTTTTTTTAGGTCAACATATTAATCTTATCTATTCCGTAATGAAAAAGTAAAAAGTAAGAGTATATTTTGATTTTAAAAAATAATGAAAATTTGTTTTCCCATTAAAAAAAGTTTGACCAATAGATTAAAGTTAAAAGTGATATTTTTGAATAAATTATTTTGTTAGATGACTAATATGAGATGATCTATGTTTATATAGAAGTGAGTATTTACATTTTTTATAATTAATAATTTTTTGTATATTTTTCTTAATCTCTTTTCTATTTTATGATAAAATTCAATGAGCTAATTGTTTTTAAAAAAAATTATTGCTTCCCACTTTCTTGTAGGGCGTACTATCGTTCGACGATAAGAACGCTTTATGTTTAGTTAATCTTGCTTTTGTAATAATAATTAAAAGAAATAATAATAACACCCTGAGATTATGTAGTATGCATTATAAAATTGAGAAACTAAACAAAATTCAAAGAAATGTCGACGAAAACACGTGATAATATCTAGGAATCTTTTTATATAATTGCTTCAAGTACACAACAAACAAATCGCCTTCGAGACTTGTTCGAGAATAATGATGTGTCAAACAAAAAGTTAATAAAAAAAATTTACTAAGAAAAAGAAAGCTAGTCGAAATTATTTTGTTTGGTAAAAAATATGTCATCATCTATTTGCTTATATAGTGGGGTGTATTTACAATCATTTTCCTTTTAGGATTAACAAAGTTTTTTTTAATATAATAAGATTACAATTATCTTATGTATTGTTTTACCAAGCTTGAAAACTGTGATTTCTGATCATTAAAATTGACACGTGTTAGGATCTGATGAGTTACTAACTTTGATATGTGATTTATGATCGTTAAAATTGACACGTGTCACGATCTAATGAGTTACTAACTTTGATATTTAATTGTTAAAATTGATAAGTGTCACGATCTTGTGAGTTTTTGACTTTGATCTCTGATCGTTAAAAATAACACGTGTCACGATCTGGTGAGTTACTAACTTTGAGAACCAAGCTTTATATAATAAGATTGCAAAAAAGACATGTAAGCAACAATTGTGCTGATCTGTATTAATTGTTTTAATTTGATAGACTGTTGATTTTTTCTGAGGTGTCAACACTTGCTTCAATACAGAAGCTGAGGTGTCAAGCTCTGGAGAGAAACACTACATCTTTTATTGTATTGATTATACAATATATACTATTCATCAAAAGATCTTCGAAATCGAAAAAAAACTTAGAAATAATCATAGGAGATTTGCTACAATAACCTACAATTTATTAGAAACAACTAAAATAACCTATCAAGATTTTCAAATATTTGTATAGCACATTTTTACTATATTACCCTTGCATATATTACTCTTTTTTCTTCTTAACTAAATAAATATTATAAAAATCACACATACAATACTAAATATTCAGAAAATTATTTTAAACAAAATTTTAAAGAGGAAATAATTGAAAAACAAAAATTAATAAAGGAAATCATTTAATAAGGGAATCAAATGAAAAAGAAAATATTTTTTAAAAGAAAAATCTTCAAAAATCTTTGGTAATTATTAGTCAGACTTATAATTACTCTGCGAAGAATCATAGACTTTGGTAAAGTCTTCGATTTTCGGTAGATTTCAAAAATAGATTAAGCAGACTTATAGTTAGTCTGAGGAGATTCATATACTTCGATAAAGTCTTCAAATTTTTGGTAGACTTCAAAAATATATTAAGCAGACTTATAGCTAATCTGTGGAATAATCTAGACTTTAGTTAAGTTTTCGCATTTTCACTAGACTTCAAAAATATATTAAGTAGACTTATAGTTAGTTTGCAAAGTATTCTAGACTTTTGCTAAGTTTTCGTATTTTTGGTAGACTTCGAAAATATATTAAGCAGGCTTATAGCTAATTTGCGGAGTAATCTAGACTTTTGTTAAATCTTCGTATTTTCGATAGACTTCAATAATATATTAAGCAGACTTATAGCTAATCTGCGAAATTCTATAAACTTTTGATTAAATCTTCGTATTTTCGGTAGATTTCAAAAATACTCGTGCACTAGTCTTAATCTAGTAATCAAGAGATTAAAATAACACAGGATGGTATGTGAATACCAATATTTTGTGGTTATAACTTTACTGGAATGTGTTCTTCGTGATTTGGTATTAGGTATGTTTTTTAAGGGCAACATGTATACAACATGGAGAAGATTTAGAAACTGTAAAAGAAATCTTGGTTCGTGAAAATATAATGTGGCGTATATATATATAACTTAGATTAATTAACATTGTGAAATTTTTGCATGTGTGTGCAGAGATCCAAACTAAAGAACTGAAGGTCCATATGAAATACTTTGAGGAGTTATTATACCCGATCTTATATGGAGCACGACAATGCACCGAGACATGCTTATCAAAGGGGTACGAGACCGGAGACTGCCGTCCTCCCTATAAGAGGCCTGATAAACCTTTCGTTTGTTGTTGTTATTATCAATAGCGATGATCCATTTACTACCACGGTACTCAAGTCTTTTTTTTTTTATTGCAATCGAATAATCAGAGTTCCCCATCATATATATAAACTAAACCGAAAATTCAAAAAGAAAAAATTGGAACAAAGTCTGAGTTTTGTTCATCATTCAATGTCTTCTGTAACATATTTACAAATTGTTACTCTATCCCCTCTCCATCTCTCTCACTCTCTCACTCTCACCTTTTCAACCCCTTTTTTTTTTTTTTTTTTTGTCGCTTCCAATCCGATTAATTATATAATTAGCGGCGGTTAGTTCTTCTTTTTCAGTTACTTTCTTTTTTACCCGTCACCACTAAAGGTATGCTTTTTTATTTTCTTTTTTTCTTTGCTTAATACTGTTTACTGTTGAAAAGCAGCTCTGTTGTCACCAGAAATGTCCCTCTTCATCCATTACCCATCTCACATAACCTTCAGGAATCCCGGAAATGGCTTCTGAGTTCAACTGTTGTAAATGTAAACAAACAAAAAAAAAAATCAGAGTTTGGTATTAGCATAGGTTTTTTATCTACCAATAGCTGCTTCGTGTTTTAAACTTATTCTTTACCTTTATACTGCTGGAATCTGGTTCAACAACACAAATTTCTGACTCTATTTTTGTACTTTCAGGGATGGTTTCAAAGGATCTAACCACTGTGGATCTGCAGAAATAAGAAATGTCAAGACATTAGGAGGACAATTTTGGTTGATACTAACATTAGCGACATTAAGATAATCAAATAGAGATCATTTTGTCTTACCTTCCGTAACTCTCATCTTCACAAGAGTTTCCTGAAGAAGAAACCCAATCCATATCAAAAGCGGCACATGTACATTGCTCACCATGACCATCACAGCAGAAGCAATCGTTTTCAAGAATATCATCTAAACCTAATTCCTCTAATATTGGTGGTGGAGCACTGCAAAACAAAAGCCTCAGATTTAGCTGACAAGAACCCAAATTTTTACAAGATTTATTTGACAGAGATCATAAGTTTTTTATACCTCAAACTAGCAGCAATCATTGCAGTTTCAGTCGTTGATATCTCAGGTGCTGAATCTGAAAGACCTTTAGCTTCTTCATCTTTTTCAGCACAACCTTGTCTACCTAACGCAGCTGCACTGCTCTCGCTAAGGATGCTACTTTCTGATAAAGATCGTTTCATCGTAGACCTAAAGGCAATCAAATGGAATGTTAGTATCTCTAGAGAACATAAAATGTTTCAAACCTCTCCACAAGTGTCTAGTTAACCATGAAATTTACCTCGAATTCTCTGGTACAGAATTGGCAAGAAATCTTGCTGCATTGTAGTGCTGATCAGAACCCAATTCCCATAACGCTGCCTTATCTGGTTGTGGCTGAAAGTATCCCAAGAACCTGTAGCAAAATACAAGTCTATAGTCAAATAATGTTTTCAGACCAGAGAAGGCATAGGAAACAGAGAAAGTTTAACTTCAGCATACACGTTAATTGCATCTTGCTTTTCAGCATCCATATAGGCGTTACTGTAGTAACGTTGCAAAGTTCTAAAGAATTCCTGTGACTGAGTCGCCGCTCTCCATTGACCACGCCTTTCACAAAATATCTGTGTCCACAGAAATAAGATGATTGATTAATAATTATGTCTAACAGAATTTTAGCTAAAACGGGAACAGTATGTTGCCAGGGAAGCTAACAAAGAGACCTTGTTGTGTGCCGCGGATCCTCCATACTGAAGTGCAAGTGTATCTCCCATTGTCTCATAAATTCCCATCAAATCTTCAGCGAGGGGATTGTCTAGATCAATATTAGTAGACTCTGTCAATCCCAAAGCATGGAGTTGACGCCCAAATGCTACCAACCCATAGGCATATTGAGCAACATTGGTGCGATCTAAACAGTCTATGCAATTGGTCCTCAGGACTCCTTTCTGAAGCATGGTAGCTTCCTTTTGCCGACCTTCAGTAGCATCCTTACTATCATTACCACTTTCCACAGCCAAATCTGGTGCAATTTCATCTTTACTGGGTAGATCATAAGAAGAACCATCACCATTGTTGTTCCTACAATAAAAACCGGAAGAATTAAATTAATTAGAGCCTTTTCTGGGGCAAAGAAGTTATTTAGAGCCTAGCTACTAAGAATACAAGAGAGAGATGAGTAATGTGTTAAGCAAGAAACTACAAAGAAGGTAAAGAACTATTGGTAAATTGGATACTCACTCCAAGGTGGATGGATTCTGGTTCTGAAACCCAACTCCTCTAAGATCTGGAGTTAGTTGACAGTAGAAGATGCCAGTCAAGTTCAGAGCATAAGTAGCCAACCTGCCGAGAATTGCCAACACGTTTGTGCCTTTTCTGGAAAAGAAAGGAACCATTTTCAGTTAGTAAAAACACTATTGTGTGTAGAAAATGCATTGAAAAGAAAAGAAACAAAGAAGCATATGAGGTTGTGTCCATCACGTACTTTCTGGAGTGTTTATGCAAGTCCCAGTGAAGAGGCCTTAGACGATCCTCCTTGCTTAACCCTTTATTTATAAATCTAATTGCATTTGCAAACTCTGCACGCAGAATAGTCTCCCGAGGCCTCTTTTCACGCGTCTGTTTTTTTAAAAATTAAGTGAATTAGAACAAACCAGGAAGAATAGATCAGAATTTGTATCCTCTAGACTATCGACGATATAGAATACCAACCTTTATCAAGTTCAAAATGATGATTGGATTCCCATATCTCTTTCCAAGATTTTCAAAATGCAGTCTGGTTGCCTCAAAGTTGGGGTCCTGCGCTGACACTTTCCACATATAAGAGATGATATCAGCACATAAAACCAAGGAGAAAAAAAAAATGGAATTGATAAGAATATATTATGTTGGAGAAAGAAGATCATACATATAATATCAGGTTTGATATTCAAGCGTGAGGTCTCCTGAGACCAGAACAAAGGTATTGAACCCCGATTCTGAACTACAGAACTTATTCGGCCGGGATTACCATCTTGAGCTTCCTCGAAAACGATCTGCTCTGTCTCGACATCATTAGCTACCCTGCCTTTCTCATTCACACCACGTTTCAGGTATCTGGGGAAAAAGATGGAAGATTATGATCCAACTAAGACTTATCCCATTATCCCATTACAGCTTAACCATATCAATGATAAAGATAGAACAAGCTCAAGTGTAGAGATTGTACCTTGTGCCAGCATAATGGCGAGATCGGCGAGCAATTAGAGTCAATCTAAAGTTCTTCTCAGATACTGTTAGCTTAACCTATATATTAGACAACAAAAATGCCATTCCAAAGGTTAACAACTTTTAATGTGCATCAAAAGACAAAAGAATCGATAGGGCATCAACATAGTGGGGGGTAAGTATCACAACACCTGCTTGTAATATGCATATCTCTGACTGTTAGAAAAAGTTAATAGAAACCTTTGGACTAATTAGTACAAGTAATACCTGTTTGAAAAATCCATATACCAAGGCAACTGTCCACATACAGTCCTTAACGTTGTTCCGAATCTTCCGAGTTAAGTATTCATTCCAGACAAACATAGATTCGTAGTAAGTGTGTCTTTCCACCTTGTCAGACAGATTCCTCTGAAGTGTATGCATGATGTGATAGGAATAGCTGAAGAAGAAGTCCTTTGTGAGATCAACAGTGCAGAGTAGCCTCTTGTACCTATAAAGTTTCCAAGGAAGACAGAAGAAAAACAACATGATTTAGAACCTGGATCAGTAAATAATCTGATAAAAAGGAAGCAAGGTACAAGATAAATCAAAGTTCCAAATATAACAGATCAAATGAAAGTAGAAGAAAGTAAAAGAGAGGTCTCCCTTTCTTGATAATACCTCTGTCATACATATATAACATATCAAAATACATACAACAAATAGAAGTGTGTCCACTGTAGAGACAGGGGAGAAGAATACCTAGAAATAGTAAAAAGCAAAAAGTGCAACAAAGATTGTCTGACTAAAGACTTAAACAAAATGGAAAGGATATTAATGAAACTCTAAGCTGCTGGATTATCACCAACAGCAATGGACAAATTAAAAAAGAACCTGTGACGAATTCAATCACAGTTACCTCAACAACTGTTAACTTGTCTAATAGAAACCTGTGACACTAAAATTGTGCAGATCAAAGAGGGACACAATGGAGAGGAACAAAAAAGACAACAGAATGGTCTCAAGATCTAAATACAAGTGGTAAAGTTCAATAATGTCGAAATGTAATGTATGGATAAAAGGTACCAGGTACCAAGGTACAGGTATTCCATTTTACAAGCAGAAGTGACATAAGAAACCTTTTCTCATCCTTAGAATAAGCCACATTGGATAGCACAGAGGCATGTGGGATGGTAATAATCTTGCTCTTTGCAACACCATAAACCGTATGCCCACAAATTTCACCAAGCTTCTTTCTTTTAGTGATTATCAGCATGTAATAAGGTCCCAAGAACCTTATGAATCCTAAACCAAGAAACCTTATGTGTTAACCTTACAAAGATGAAAGAAACTAGTATATAGAATCAGATGGTTGAATGCAATAAAGAAAATTGATTACCGATGATCCCATAGCAAGTGGTGACAAATTTCAAACCACCAGATGACCTGTTTCCTTCATGTATCCTTCTCAAAGTATCAAAGCATTCAGCTTCTGTGTAAGCCGTTGAATCTTCGTAAATGTTAACCTCTGTTGGCTCTGTCCTATCTAGCTTCAAGACTCTCCAAGACGTTCTGTTTTTATCTCTTCCAATCATGTAAAAGCTCTGTTTTCAATCAAAACACATATAGCTTAATAATCAGATTACCAAATCCATTGATTCGTGTAATCAAAACGAAATCAAAAGAGAACAAAAACAAGAGAATCAAATCAATGAATTGATTGAAAGATGAAGAAGAAGAAGAAGAAGAAGAAGAAGAAGAAGAAGAATCACCGAGCGGGTCTCGTAAAGCCTGAATTTTTGGAGAAAGGAAGAAGAAGTCATGTCGACTTGTTTATCAATCGATCTCTCTGACGCCGCCATTTGAGAAAAAATCACGTCAGACCCGGAGCTCCGGTAAACTCGGGCCGACGAAAACAAACAATAAACAAAAATCACAGAAAGAGAAGAAAAAACCCGAAATAGATCACAGAACGATATAACCCAAAAAAAAAAAACCAAATCTGTACAGCTCACAGGAAACTGAATCTGACTTCACACACACACAATAAAAATTCAAAATTTACAACTGTAACCAGAAAACACAGACACAAGGATCCTAAATTCACCCTCTCACTATACGATACAGATCGAGATTTTTGAGGAAGGGGGGAAATTCAAAGAGAATCTGAGTAAATGAAGAAGCAGAAGAAGAAGAATGAAGATGATGACAGAGCTGCGGTGACCGGAACCACAGAAAAATTTAACGAGAGAAAAAAAAAAAATTGTCTTTTTTTTTTTTTTGCCAAAATAACAAAAGAAAGAAAGATAAAACGGTTCTTTTAGAACAAAATAATTCAATTTCGAAAAGGTAAGTTTGACTAGTAAAATGTTTGTGACTTTGTAAGTTGTTCCATTTTTTAGTTTGAAAATTTTAAAGATTAACACACTCAAAAAAATATAATATAATCAAAATTTAGCTCTATATGAGCTGGCTGAAAAAATTAACTCCTATATTAGCTTATATAATTTACACTCAAATAAATAAGCATTTTAAGTTGATAATAACCCTATTAGGACATGGAAAACAGAAACAGAAATCAATATAATAATATATAAAAAGTTTTTAATTTTAATCAATATTGATAGTAATATAAGCATAGTTTTAAGAAACTAATATAATGATAAAAGAATTATACAAAATGGTTGGGGAAAAAATTTAAATTATTCCCCTAATAAAATTAAGGAAAAATTATATTTCTAATAAATATAAGATTGATGTGAAAAGGATAAAATTAGTCTAAGTTATATTTTAATATAAATATATATATATATAAATAACATAGAATTACAAATATGTTTCTCTTAGAAAAATACATTTATAGAGAAATAAGATGAGTTTATTGGTATATTTCATCTAAACTATTTCATTTATAAAAAAATTCAAATATGTTAGTAGCTAAATATACAACGTTAAAACAAAACGATAAAAATATTTAAGATTATAACTACCTCGATTGGTTGTGTTTTATGTTGGCATTTAGCGTACATTTATTTTCGATAGTCACAATCTAAACTACTCCCTCTGTTTCATATTAAGTGTCATTTTAAGCTGAAAATTTTGTTATAAAATAAGTGTCATTTTGTATTTCCAATGTAAATGTTTGATAAATTTTCCAATTTTATCCCTACCAATTTAATGTATTGACCGATAGAAAAAATAAATAATATATTAATAAGGTGTAAAATATAAAATTCTATGTCAAAAATCATAAAATGACACTTAATATGAAACAGAAGGAGTATTTCAAAATTAATTGAAGTCGTTAAATTATTATAACTAACATGGTTGTTTGTCAAAAATGTAAACCTTAAAAGTAATCATTTAGATTTTTTAATTAAATTATCAAACTATGTCAACGGACATGTTAAAAAAGAATTTATAAATACTTCTAACGATATCCAGTAATCGAATCAATGCTTGATTAGTAATCATGTAAAACGACAAAATACAAATAAAAAATGATTCATTACACAGTTTTGCAGACGATCCCAAATGCGACAATTACTTAATTAGTTTTAGATATTTTTTTTGTAAAAATAAGAATAAACAAAAGAAATGTATCTAATTTTTAGTAGTTTAATTGATATGATTATAGATCACTGATATATTAAAGTTTATATCAAAACAACTAAAATTTATGGGGAAAAAATGCATAGTAAACAAAAAAAAATGGAGGACACTTTCATTGTCTGTAAGAAAAAGTAAAATTAAGCATAAAATAATATTTATACGACTTAACATAAAATGGGGTTATTAGACTATTTCAAATATGAGTTTGTTCAAAAAAAAAAAAAAAAAACTATTTCAAATATGAGAAGACAACAAAGCCTACGGTTTCTTTGTTAGCATCGGAACTATGCAAACTCAAAACATGACAAAACAAAATGCTAAACTCGTGTTAGCAAGAAAAACATTCGTGATTTCAAAATTATAGTATTAATCTCAACCACCCAAAGACAAAAGACAAAAGTTTTCACAAAACGTTTTCTTTACATGCTACGCTTATGAAGTAAGTCAATGACAAAAACGCAGTCAGCTTCGGCAATATCGATTTTCTAATTTACAAATAATGTCAAACTCGTTTTCACTTTACATTAATTAAGTAAGTACTAATATCAATACAAAATAATTAAAGACCTATTCGTACTTTTCTTACAGCGATGAGATGATTAAGCAAAACGTGTACGGGAGTACAACGTTACTTGCATGAATCCTTCTAGCTCTTTCCTTTCAGATATTTTGTGGCGTGATTATATTAATCAGTTCTATTTAACTTACTAAATGATAAAATATTATAAGATGTCCGTTCAAAAGATAACTTCAAAGACTAATTAACCTTGCCCCAAAAAATGATTCAAAGACGGAATATTAAGCAGGTTTTACCGTGAAATTATATGTAGGTTCTAAGAAGTTAACTGAAGAAAAATTATAAAAATCTAATCAACAATATAAATCAACAAAAAATTTAGTCATCACTTTTTAATTTGTCAATAATTTCCAAGTCTCTTCCCCTTAAATATCTATAACATAGAACATCAGGAACAAATGGTAATTTCAAAAATCTGATAAACTTGAAAATATAGTTAAAATTTTACAAATAACATGTGGGCAAAATGACTCGGAAGTAGTATTATATGTGTAAGTTGGATTCGACTTGCCTTCGGGCCATTGGCTTCTCTAAAAGTTGTGTAAATTGGAGAATAGAGAATCATTAGAAAAAAAAAAGCAACTAGCGAATGGGAATATTAGTATAAACAAAAAGAAGAATATACTAATATGCTTATATTCCATGGTCAGCTTGATATTCCATTTTAATCATAATCTTAATTGATAAATTCTCAACGAGGAGATCTAATTTATAATCGTACATTTGCCAAAATTATAGTACATGTAATCCTCCTCCTTTACATAGTCAAAGGTTTGCAAATGATAAAAGTTTCAACTTATGTCACTTTCATATAATTAAATCGTCCTAGTTAATTACTCTAAAATGCTAAACTTTGAAATTAATGGGAATTACCTAATCGTATTATGAGAAGGAAGGAAGAACGTAAAATGTGAAAGCCCGAACCGTTGGATTCTGTACATCTGACGGCTTAAGACGACCAAGTTGGGGGGGGGGAGGGAAGTAGTGTGACCTGTACAAAGAAAGAACAACATGGGAAAGACCCTGAAACCGAGGAACTGGAAACAGCTGGCAAGATGACGTGTCATAACGTGGGCGTTTCGTTCTATCACAACGAGCATCACGTGGTTTATGCAGTGTCTGGACCACCGTGGCGGCTGTTTTCGTACGTAATTATTTGTTTATTAGCTAAATTACATTTTCTTATAAAAATGGAATGGAACTCATCAACTCACGCAAACACAAATCCATCAAATGAAACGTAACCCACTCTTAAACATTTTTTTCAGCTAGGCGGGGGCCTTTCTAAGGGACATTATTGTATTTTTCTCCTTTTAGAAATAATCATGTGTTAGTAGTACCATACTTACCTTCTATTGCTATCCTTAATAAACTTGAGGTAGGTTTAATTGCGTGCTTTTGATTGTGAATTTGAGACTGAAGTTTTAAAGTTAAAACATAAAAAAGTAAAACGAAATGAGATAAAAGTACATTTTTAGGTACAGAAAAAAGTTTGGTTAAAGAAGAAAATAAAACGGAAATGGGGGGGAAAGAAAGATAAATTAGAGCCGAAAATGTGGAAATTAGTGAAACGTCCAATGATTGAGAGAACAGGTGTCTTCTTTTGGCAACCACTTTCTTTTCTTCTTCTTAATTTAATTGATTACCTCTTTTTCAACTAACTGATGACTACTTTACTCTCTCCCTGTCTCTATCTCTCTCTCTTTGAAATAAATTTCTTCTTTAACTATGGGTTTTGCGGCTGATGTCTAGCTAGTATAGCAAACTTATTTCCAAACATCACTAGATTAAATTGATTACTCTGGCTTGATTTGAATGTATTTTTTTTTTGTTTATAGTCGACGTTGTCTTAAAATTTCACTATTTCAGTGCAAAAAGAATTATAAAATTGCTATTTCCAAATATAGTTTCGTAATTAATTTTATCTCATACTTTCATATAATCTAACTTAAGTAAAAAATAATACCATTGATAATTAAATAACCAAATCGTGGGGTTTTATTCCATTTGATAGGAGCCCACGGGCCTAACTACTAAAAGGCCTATTTTAAAATGAATGTCTTCCTTGTGTTTTACGGAGCATTTAACTAGGAGTTCCACAAGGTTACCCATCTTCAATATTTTATTTGACGACACAACATCATCGTCAAATTTTATTATTTTCGTTACGTTGCCCACCAACCCGACATTAACAGTAGATTATCTTAAGAAGTGCCAGATATACACAATCCTGGCCTTGATTATTTCAGTTACACACGATCTTATTATATCACAAAGGAGCCAGCTTTACCAACTTGGTCAAGGCTTTTGACATTGTAGATGAATGGTATGTCGAGAGGAAAGACGAGAAGCTCACGGAGATTGTTGGGTTCAATGACTTGAAGGTTTGCATTCCACATCAGATCGGCTACCTGAAAGTTCGCTTTTTGTGTCAAATACTTACCGTCGAAGAAGACGTACCCATTTGGATTGACACACACGTTGTTGGCTGCACAACCTGTCCCCTTTAGTGGCCCTGTCCCGAATACTGCACAAAACGAAAACATTAATGGACTGCCGCCTGGGTTTGAAAACGTAGGAAAGGATGGTTGTATTTGATCATAATTAAGGACGACTTACTGTAAGTGTAGGGCTCTAAAACTCTGTTCTGGATTGAGCTGAAGAAATCGTAGAACGAGAACTGGAAACTCTCAAGATCTTGTGCCAGTTTCTCTATGAGTTTCAATAAGTTCTTGTTATGCATTGCTGCCATTTCTGAAGGCAGCTTCACACAATCTTTATAGTTTCCCGTCTCTTGTTTAACCATAGGCAAGCAGCCTAACGGTGGTAAGTTTTGGAAGGCGAACTTCCTCCCTCCCGCCTCGTGAACAGCCTGAAAGAAAGAGAGAAGAGAGAGAAAGATGTAACTAATAAACGAAAGCATCATAGATCTACTTTATCATGTAGCTGCTAAGCATTATTTACCTTTATTGCTGCCTCTATGGAAGTGATGACTTGATCCACAAAGGCTTGCTTTTGATCATGAGAGGGATTTGGGTTATTCTTGGCATAGTTCAAGTAATCGTCAGAGCCAATGTAGGTTAAGTAGATAGCTTCTGACAGCGCTTTATCAGTCCATTTGTTCTTGTTTTGTGAGAATTTCTTGACTTGTTGAGACAGTCATCTGTAAATCATTCATAATAATGCATACGTAAACTATTAATATTATTTTTACTTCTTTTTTTTTTTTAAGATAAAATTAAGGTTACGTAAACTAATCATACATTCATACTAAACCAAAAAATATCTCCAAATATATATTATTGTCAAACTCAAAATTGTGAAAACTATTTGAACAGAATATTTCCGAACATAAATCTAGATAAAGGCTGAATCAAATTTGAAGAGTCAGAAGTCTATCTTCTTTTCAATATTCCAAATCGAAGATTCGACTTCAATAACAAAAAAAAAAAACAAATCGATAAGAAGAATCAAAACAACAAACACTAGTAGAAGGAGTAATCGAAACTAACCTCATTGAAGAAATCACCCATCCCAGAAACAGAGAGAATGGTGAACCGACGGAGAGAGAAGAGAGAAAAACAATGTCAAGCTTTCCATCACTACAACGATAAAACAAATCTGGCTTTAAGCACAATATATGGAAGAAGCAGTGATGATCCTCAGCGAAAACAAACAACCCAATTCCAGAATATAAACATCTAGTTGTGAGTAAGATTTGTATACAGAATCAATCAACATAATAGAATTTGGTGGAAATAATAAGTCATACTTGTTAATATCAGCAATCAAGGGTGTAGCATAAACGCTAGAAGTGACTTCACTATGCCATCGCAGCTCCAATTTCTTCGGGCACTGAGTATTCAACAAAGCATCTTCATCACTCACAACGAAACGACCCTAAAAAAAAAAGGCTTAAATCGGAGAAACCAAACAGAGAGAGCCTTACGACTTATGAGCAAATAAACATATCTCCAACAATCAACGCTACCAGTTATGAAACAAAATAAATATGAACGATTCGATCAACTCTGCGAATACTAATTCTCTTGCACAAATAAAATAAATAAAAAATCGATTCAGGTTCCTGAACCCAATTATGTGGATGAGATTTTGAAGAACCCACAAAATTTGGGGTTTTGGGTATTGGGATGGGGAGTGATCGACAAAGAGAATGAGAGAACAAACCTTGTGAAACTCTTTCGGGTGTTTGAGTCGCTGAAGCAGAGATTCTCACAAAGCTCTTGAGAACAACAACCTAGATGCAATCAGGCGGAGACAAGAACGACGGTGAACAAAAATTTGGTGGTGGATCGTAAAACTGAGACAGAGAGCATAGGCGACACAAATGAAGCAAAGAAAAAAAAAATCTCCTCAACCAATCAGGAGTTGACACAACCTTGATCCTTAGTGATCCTTAAATATCTAACATAAGGATCGATCACTGGGTAATTTTGTTTTTTTTCTATTTATCTGATTTATTTTTTTACCTAAGCAACTCTTAAGATATAGTTTACAACCTTTGATGGAGATACTCTAAGCTATCTTAGCTAGTCCACCTAAAGACTAAAGTAAAATATGATTGCAATTTGCAAATGCATGGCGATGGGCACTATTGGCATTTGGCGATATCCCGAGCAAAAGAAATTGCTATAAAAGACACCAGCAAAAAAAAGTGTAGTTTAGTTATAGTTATGCTTTGTTATGGAGTTCCTTCAAATTTATTTTTGAGACACAATTTCTACTAGATATTTGTATATATGTTTAGTATCAAATGGAAATAACTTAAATTTGATGTATTCTTTCATTTAAACTATATATATAAGTATATATAAAATAATGTATTCTTTCATTTAAAATATATATATATATATATATATATATATATATAATATTATGTTTTTGGGATTAAGTAGATATATTAATATGATTGTTCTTTTTTGGAAAGTACATTAATCAGATAACAAATTTGACATGAGTTAGATTTTTTTTTTTTTAAGAGTTGGAATTATGAACAAATTATATAACCACAGAAAGAGCTAGTAGGATCAACCTTAGAATCATGTCGATATACAAATTCATGATAAATGGTTAATAGAACATATAGAAAAGATTTTTGAAAATATCATATAAAAAGAGGATATATAATATCTAAAAATATATTTTTATAAACTAAACCACTTAATATTGTCTCATATAATTACAAAAGAAAAAAGTCTAACTCATTTTCAATAGGGCAATTCTCATAAATACCATTAAAATGTATTTTTTCCTAAAAATACCACAAAATTGAATTAATTTTTTATATTAAAACTAATCTTTAAATCCTAACACTGATCACTACCCCTAAAAACTATACTCTAAATCTAAATTTGTCAACACAAACCTTTTTTTTTTTTACCCAATGAAAAATCATTTTTTGTGTTTATGTTATTTTTGAAAAAAAATAACTTTTGTGGTATCTTTGGAAAAAATAAATTTAAGAGTGTCAAAATACTAAAATTGTGGTATTTTGAGGAATTTCTCTTGAATATATATATATATGTATATATATTGAATATATATATTAATATATATATATAATATATTCATATATTATATATATAATATATATAAAAATAACAAAATTTCCGACCTAACATGCATGCGACGGGGGCCTCATATTTAACTATTTAAGGTGCAGTGTAGATTTTTTTAAACCGTTACATTTTACTCAACAAAAATTTACCAACCGATGCAATATAAATATGACCAAGTGAACTGTGAAGTTCATTACCAGAGTTCCTCACTTCACTAATAATAATTGAGATGGCAGACAATTGTAATTTCGTGAGTATTCTGGGAGTATTACTGATATTAACCATGTTCGACAATCCGATCATCGTCTACGCCGGCGAGGGTGTTCCCAACGTAGCGTTGTTCACGTTCGGAGACTCCTACTACGACGTCGGAAACAAAGTGTTACTCAGCAAGGACAAAAATCCTGCCCAAACCAAATGGCCTTACGGCAAATCCCGTGACGACCCTAACGGCAAGTTTTCCGATGGCCACATCGTCCCTGACTTTATCGGTACGCTCTTATTACTCTCAGATTTCGAATATTTTTCTGTTGGTTCACCGTTCACGCATGCACTAATTGATCGGTATATTACTTGTATACTGTATAAGTATATCGGTTATTAAACAAGATAATATAATATATGGTATATATGATTATAGCTGATTTCATGTCTATTCCGAACGGAGTCCCACCGGCGCTTAAACCGGACGCTAATGTTACACGTGGAGTTAGTTATGCTGTCACCGATGCTTCTATTCTTGGGAGTCCGGCGGAATCTGTAAGTCTACTTTGCTACAAACGTTGAAGACTAAAGTTATAGAATTTAGCTGTTTTACATATATTAGTAGATTAAAATCAACAAAAAAGAGTTAAATTGTTTTATAATTTTTCTGTGTATCTAGATGACACTGAGTCAACAAGTGACTACATTCGAAAGTATGAAATCAAATTGGACCACTGGTTACATCAAAAAGTCATTGTTTATGATATACATTGGCACGGAAGATTATTTGAACTACATCCAGAAACATCCCGATGCAGACGCTACTAAGCAGCAAGCTTTTGTCACTTCCGTCACTAGCCAATTAAAGACTGACATTAGAGTAAGTGGTCGACAAACCAATAAAACATCGTTTGTTTTGTCTATTTTATGTTTAATTGATTGATTATATACCAATAAACAGTCGCTGACCAATTTGGGGGCGAGGAAATTTGTGGTTCAATTGCTAGCACCATTAGGCTGCTTACCGATCGTGAGGCAAGACTACAAGACCGGCAACGACTGTTACGAACTACTCAACGATTTGGCCAAACAACACAACGAAAAGATCGGTCCGATGCTAAACGACTTTGCTAATTCCCCCGACATTGACGGTTTTCAGTTCGCTGTCTTCGATTTCTACGACGCTATTCTTCGTAGAACACAGAGAAATCTCAACTACCGTAAGATCATTCACTCGACCAAAGTTTCCGTGATGATAATCTATAAGAATTCTCTCTTTTTTCGCTTCTACTAGTAACCATTAGAAGAACAAAAGGAAAATGAATAAAAAAACAATGAAGAATGGAATAAACAATTTTTGAGGAATGAAAGGAAAAAATGCAGAGAAAAAACAAAATAATGACTGGTAACCAAATAATAACAATATTTTTAAAAATAGATGAAATATTAAATCAATCAATGAATAAAAATACTAATACTACTTTTAATGTATATAAAATAAAATTTGTGAATTAAATTTTAGAGACATCATATTAAATACTAATAGTTAATATTAACCTACAATAAAATTTAATTTAAAATATTCTTTAGTTTTTATTTATGATATACACATCTTTTAAATTTAATTTACTATTCATATAATTTCCAAATAAAGCTTTCAAATTAATTTAACATGAAATTTTGTATCACAGATACTTTTCTGCCAATATACTGTGAAAAATATGAATATTATTGTATTATAAAATTAAAATATTATTAATAAACATTTTTTTATTTATTTTAAAATAAAAAACGAATTTTAATATTAATTTTTTTTGTGTTCTATTTATTCCTCATCAATTTTGGAGAGAAACATTTTTGGTCTAGTGTTCCTCTATGAAGAATGCAGAGGAACGATAAGAAAATAATATTCTTTGTAAATGATAAAAATTTTGAGAAATGAAGAGGAATATCATATTCCTCCTCATTCTTTTTCTAAATTTTGGTTACCAGTTGGAGTCTTTCTTGACACAAAAAATTAATACCTCAATACATATATGTATAGGATTCTACGTATCAAACTCATCGTGTTGCGGTGTTGGGACACATAATGCATACGATTGCGGAAAAGGAAACGTCCACTCAAAGCTGTGTGACTATCAGCGAGCTTACCTCTTCTTCGACGGACGTCACAACTCAGAGAAAGCGCAGGAAGAAATCGCCCATCTTCTCTACTCAGCCAACCTTAACGTGATCCAACCTATGAATATACGTGAGCTCATCGTCTACCCAACCGGAGAGAAGATGCGTGAGTTTTGGGAACCTAACACGTTTTCGGCCCGTCGTCGTCTCCCCTCTCAGGACTCCTACGCCGGTTACTCTGCCTAATAAACGGATCACTTTGAGCAGAATCGTTCAGAGATACATATACGAGCTACTATCGTATAAAGTATCGATATCGTTACGTCCTAATTCTGCTTATGCCGTCGAATAAATTGCTTTTAAAATGTCGTAATCTATGGAAATTAAAATAATGAGATATTGCAATCTCTTCTCTAGTACTAAATTGAAACTCGAGTTTCCTTTCTTCTGAAGCACTTTCGATATCCAATTATTGCTCTCCATCTGGTACTTAATTTAAAACAAGTCAGAGTTTCACGTGTATCTCAATCTAAGTTAGGTATATAGACGATTGTGATTCCTTTTGTTACAAGATGTACAATTCTTGGCAAGATATATAACGACACCATTAATTCCAAAATAAACTTTAAATTGCCTTCATTGTGATTACTTTTGTTACAAGATAGGCGATTTCTACCAAGATTATATTAAGACACCATGGCTTTGGTGAATTTTCCCAAACAAGGGTAGTTGGAACCTTTGTAAAGTGAGTTTATGATATGTTCCCACCTTGGTAATGCACGCTCCATGTTCCCCACCTTGGTAACCACAGCTATTAAATATAAATTGGATCTCCTCACATTTATGATTTATCTCTTGACACACTTTTCTAAACTTTTTGGTTTTAGTTCCAGTTGACTTCTTCTGTTCTTCTAGAGTAAGAAAAGATAATCAAACCGGAATTAATTTCGGTTTGTTTTGGTAGATCACATAGTTTAACAGTTAACACTACAAAACAGAGGAAAACAGAGTAGAAGACAAAAGACTGAAAGCTGAAACCTTTCCAAAAATGGCAAAGAACCCTTACTCACTCTTCTTCTTAGGTCTACTAACGTATTTTACACTCGCCAGTTTCCCGGTGATCGTTTCCGGCCAACCCCCTCTCTTATTCACTTTTGGCGACTCTTCCTACGATGTGGGCAACACGAAGTTCTTCTCCTCGGAATTCGATCCAGCCACCGCTTGGCCTTACGGCGACTCCGTCGATGATCCAACCGGTCGTTGGTCTGACGGCCACATTGTCCCAGACTTCGTCGGTACAAAAATACAAATATAGACGAAAAAGTGTTACACTTTATTTAAGGGTTCATTCTTGTTATTGATTCAAGATCTAATTGCAAAACCAGGTCGATTGATTGGTCAAGGGGAACCAATTCCTCCGGTACTTGATCCAAAAGCTGATCTTTCCCGAGGAGCAAGCTTCGCTATGGCTGGAGCAGTTGTTCTTGGATCTCAATCCAAGACTGTAACTGTAAGCAATCTTTAGTTCACCATGGTTTTGTAAGATTTTTATATATACATCTATGTGTTCAGTTTTGTTGGGTTTTTTTCTTGCAGATGAATTTTGGAGAACAGATTTCGAAATTTGTAGAGTTGCATAAGAAATGGACTGATAAAGAAAGAGCAGAAGCTATATACATGCTCAACATCGGAGCTGATGATTACTTGAATTTCGCAAAGGATCATCCAAATGCTAATCTTGTGGAGCAGATTGCTCATGTTGCCAACGTTCTCTCTAGGATATCAAGAGAGCTCATGGTATGTATTATTATAGTCTTGTTCCAATACCCTTATAGTTACATGGACTGGTCCAGATTTAGTCTATTGCCTTTACAAGTTTTGATTATAGTAGGAAATATTTTTGGATATATGCAGAAATTATACAAGTCAGGTGGGGCGAGGAAGTTAGCGGTACAGAGCTTAGGACCGCTTGGTTGCTTACCGATAGTGAGACAAGAGTTAAAGACAGGTGAAAGTTGTATGGAGATGGTTAACTTCATGGTGAAAACACACAATGAAAGGCTTAGTCGTGTGCTCCATGCGATGACCGTACCATACCGTGGCTTAAGGTACAGCTTCTTTGATTTCAACGGTGAAATCCTCCGGAGGATCAATGAACCATCACTCCACGGTAATGAAATCATTGAAATTAAGTTTTTATCTCCTTTGTACATTTCGATTAAGTTGTATTAGTTATTATTCGAAATGAAATTGTGGTTTGTATGGTTAGGGTATACTGATACAACGACTTCTTGCTGTGGTACTGGATCGAGAAATGCATTCGGGTGTGGTTATAGCAACGTGCATTCAAAGCTCTGCAGCTACCAGAAATCGTTTCTGTTCTTCGACGGGCGTCACAACACCGAGAAAACCGATAAAGAAATCGCTAATTTGTTTTATTCTGGAGACAAACATGTTGTCTCGCCGGTGAATATAAGGGATCTCGTAGGTAAATCTGTGTCCTATCTTCCAGCGCAAGAAATCTAGAAACCCCCCCCTCCCCCAATCGTGTTCTGTTTCTTTGTGAAATAAGTAAATGGTTGTTGTTGTAAGCTGTAACACTCGAATTCCATTTCATACCGAAACGAGGATATACAAAAAAAAAAAAAAAACCGTTTACATTAAAGACGTCTAGAGCCGAAACAGTGTTTTAAGATTGTAAGGTGCAGTGAGTGACATTAGGCGAGCTTATTATTACAAGTGAGCTGAGAATGACGCGACAAGTAAACTTCTTTCTGCTAATAACACAAGAACAAGACGAAGGAATCTTAAGAAAACAAGGAATCTTCAGCAACATCGTATGATCAGAAATTCAGAACAACGAAACCGCATTGAACCGAACCTGAGAACCTCCTAAACCGGTTTTTATTTTTTTTTTTAAAAATATACGAATGAATCAATGAAGCCTTGAACCGAACCGAATCTAAACCAGCTTCGAATTTAAACCGCCGCTTCGTCCCGACAACCTCCATCGCCGCGTTGCATCAACCTCCGCTCCACACTTCAATCTCTCAACTTTATCCTCTAAACAATCTGAGCAGTGGCCTTGATCATGTTTCCTTAATTTTCACTCAATCGCATTATTGTTTCCGAAAAAAATCTTTCTTTCTCTTTTTGCTTTTAAAGTTTCTATTCAAAACTGATTATAGTAACACATAAGAGAGGTTCCAAATAGATTTTATTATAATGTTATATATGTTTGGGGGATACAAAACAAAAATACATTCGAGGGGGGTGATGATGATACGCTACAACAAATATAAAAACAGAGAGCTCAGAAAATTACTAAACAGTGTCATTTAAAAAGAAAGAAAGACAAAAATGAAGGGAACAAACAACAAGACTCATCAGATGATAATTTATACCTCCTATATACTTCATCACACCTTTTTTTTTATTTCAGGAAAGTTAAAAGAGAATGGAAGAGAAGGACTCATAAGATACCAATGCAACAAGCGCTAGGCGTGACTTGTACCATCCCCCACAACAGCAAAATCCTGTACACAGAAGACAGAAGAAGATCAAGTAAGGTTGTTTATCTTTACGATTCAACAAGATTTACTTCAGAAGAGATTAAAACTCACCAACACACAGCTTTATTTACAAACTAAGGAACCATCAATCACTTCAAAAGTCTCCTTCCAGCATGAAATTGATCTCATCTAAGCTCCACAGCTCCATTGGGTTTTCCTCTTCCTGAGTCACCGCACCAGTATCTGCGCCAAGCATGGCTTCCACTTCTAATGGAGTGTCCCATAAGGCGTTGTCAAGGTATACCATCAGATCATCAGACTCATCATTGTGGCTTATCCCGTCCTCGGAGTTAGGTTTAAGCTTCTTGGCTGCATTGCTTTCTTCAATGAAAGGAGCTTGGTTATTATTGACTAGCATTGACGAGATCTCGGGTGTTTTAGGGCCGTGATCACTCCACCCGAACTCAGAGCAGTCAAATGAGTTGCTGCCCTGATCAGAACTGAAATACTGGTACCCGTTGTTACCTCCTGCGTCGAACGAGTTCGTTAAACCAAACTGACTGTTGTACATCAGAGGCTTCTCTTCCATGAAACTCATATCACCAAAAGAGTCATGTCCCATGTTGTCAAAAGAGTTGTTGCAGTACTGCTGACTCAGATGTGTTTGCTGCTGAACCAATGTTGGGCTTTGGTTTGGTTTAGCCACTGGTTTCTGAAGACTACTGGTCTTAGCACTAGGGCGTTTCTGGGAGATGCTAGGGTTCTTCTTCTCCTCTGGGAAATTCACCTTAGCTTTGCTGCCGCGGATTCTGCGTGCTGCTGCATCGTAGGCTCTTGCTGCTTCCTCAGCTGTGTCGAACGTTCCAAGCCATTCCCGGGAGCCTTTTCTTGGATCACGAATCTCAGCTGCCCATTTGCCCCAAGGGCGCTGCCTAATCCCACGGTACTGATTCTTCCTCTTCCTCTTAGAAGATTTCTCAGCTTGGCCATCGGACTCTACAATTTTCTTGGCAGGAGTTGAACCTATTGGAGCCAAAACACACAAAAGATGGTAAGGGATCATTAACTGAATCAGAGACTCATATCAGAGCACAAAACTTTACTAATAAGTAATAACCAATTACACAATTAGAGAAAACTATATCATAAAGCAGAGTCAAATATATACATAAACAAAACTGCATCTCTTTAGAAGCTAAGGGATCTGGAAATTGACAACTCCAAAACACGGTAAGCTGGTAAATAATCAACATAGTGACAGCAGATGGTAACAAAACCAATTTTCAAAGACTTCAAACAACAATCAAAGCTATAGACACAAATAAATACCTTTGAAAACCAAAGATCCAGAAGATCTAAAACATTTCATCAACATAATTAAACAAAAAAGCCAAATAACAATACATGACAAAATTCTCAAAATTTTGACTTTTTTTTTTTGAGTTCAAACAAAGCCAAGCAAAAAGCCCATCTCTTGTTCCTTTACCCCCAGAAACCTTGAAAAGTATATAAAGATCTTTACTTTTTGGCTAAAGGAACACTCAACATACGATAGAGAGATAAACACATAAAACCCATTCAAATAAAGCTGAGATTTTGAATCAATTCCCAAGTATATATACCAGAGGAGACGAAGGCGGAGGCAGGTGAAGCTACAGGTTTGGTAGTTGCGGCGAAGACAAAAGGCTTCACATTTCCGAAGACATCATCGACATCGCAGTCAAAAGATGAATCATCCTTAAACCCTTGGAAGTCAGCTTCGAACTCATCGTCCAGATCGAAGAAATCGGATCGCTTCTTCGTCGATCTCTTCTTCGAAGCTTTCCCTTTGTTTTTCAGATCCGGCCATATAAACTCGCTCGTGACGCGGCGGGACCTCGGCGGCGGTATGAAATCGGAGATTATAGCTCCTCCACACATGGCGGCTCTGCTCTTTCAGGGGTGTAAATGATCAGAAAATAGAATCTTTGGGGCGAAACTATAAATATTATCTTCTTTAGGGTTCTCTTTTTTAAAATTTTCTCTGCTAGCTATGATGGTCTGTTACTCTCTCCAGAAAGATTGAGAAAGGGTGCGTCGTATATTATATAGTTTGCTTCTTTACTATTATACCCTTACTCGCGACTCGTAATGGCTATAAGGTTAATTGTCATGGTTTAGGTGGGTGAATAATTTTACAATTTGGTGTAGATTCTATTAATGTGTGTAATCACTATATATGGGAGATAATCATGAATAACATTGACCATTAAGATATATATTATTGTATTCTTTATTAATAAGAATATTTTACTTTGATATTTATTTGAGCCCACATATAAAGCATAGTAGGGTTAAATATATATAGATTTTATCGACTTTTGTCTGTTTTTAGTAAAAGATCTTGGTTATGTTGTGACACTTATCAAGTAATTTAAACAAACTACAAATGTTAATCTTTACAATAAATTTGCCTGGTAATATATGGTTCTACAAGAGAATAAGTTAATATACGGTAAGTTGAATCTTATCCTATGTTTGTTAACTTTGTCATTTGAAGTCTAAATTAACTTTTTGGGTTCAAATTCTTGAAGAACGGCCTATTATATCCTATACTGTTTACACTTTGATGTGAGAAGAGTCATACATATAACATAATTCGTATAAAACTTTCATGTAAATCAGGCAAAGTAAAGAAAATAGAATATCTGACTATAGTAGACATGCCACGGTAAATAAAGGAGGCTGTGCACAAGGAAAACATGCTAGGTGCATGCATTATTTTGACAATTAGATGCATGCATTATTTAATACTTTTATTATCATTTGTTAAAAAAAAATCAGAGACCAAAATACATGTAATTATATTGACAAAAGAAAATGACAAGTTATACTTTTTTATAAATAGACCGCTTTATTGAACAATAAACACGAACGGTCTACCTATTTCTAAAATAGATAGAGATACAGAAGTATCTAATGTTTAGATATTTCTAATGATACATAAGTATCTAAAATAGATAGTAAAATACAAAATGTGTAGATATTTCTAATGTTTAATACTTCTAGCAGTTCCCACAGAATTGCCAACTTTCGAGCACGTAAACAAATCAATCAAATGATTTGTTGTTGAGATTTCAAACTATCTTGACGAATCTAAAATAAATGAACCCCATCCCTAGTTGAGATTATCATGGAGTAGCAAAACTAGAAAATAGTAAAATACCAAAAAAATGAGATCATATAGATCATCTATGTGCGTGTGTTTGTGTTAGACGATGTTTCTTGAGATTTTAAGAAGAGAGATAAGAAAAATATTTTGACAAAAAAAAGAAAAAAGAGAGATAAGAAGTAGAAAAGACAAGTTGAGCAAGTGGACTTTACGACAAGGCTTTGCGTTGTCTTGGTCCTACCTTTGTACCACACCACACTTGACGCGCATATTCATAGTTCTAAACTTTAATATCTTCATCTATTTTATTGTTAATTGCATATCATTAGTTCTCCTAATTCAAATTATCCGGAGTTTCTTAACATGCATGATTACAATAAATCACCCTTTATGTGTCTTTTTTTTCTATCGTGATTTATATTCGGGATAATTATGAATTGTATTTTAGTATACCGTATACAGTACACTGTATATACGTCGGTATGTATAGTAAGTAAATCAATATATAGTATAAAAATAAAAAGAGTACAGAAGAATGAAGATAAAGTTAAGAATGCAAAAAGAGGTAGGACCATTATCTTTTTGGTTCGATTGAGACAAAGCTCCTAAAATAGCTGATCTCAAGTAACAGAAGATGATGTAAGTTTTGAATGCTACCCCCATCCCGTATCCTGCAATTATTTCTTGTTTCGTTATTATATGAGACATTCTACAATATGAATATACGCACTCAAATTTTAAATAACGAAATTATATACAGAAAATAAAAATAAAAGAAGGAGTTGAAATGCGCAATTGCCGCCGACAAAAAAAAAATGCGCAATTTTAATTCTATCTTTTTGTAGGAAAAGGTAATGGAATTATTTTTGATCTTTTTGACTGGTAGATGACCTGCATTTATGTTAGATGACTGTAAAATCTAGAAAGCTTCCAAATCGAATATTTCAATTACAAATCTTTTTTTTTCCACTGAGTTAGTTATATTAGATAAGGTATGCCTAAGCATACAAATGAGTCCAGTAAAGTTTACAGCCCACCAAAATTACAGAGACAGATCATATTCACTCTATAACTTTTAAAACCTTCTAAACGCTATCTGTACATATGAACCAAAAAATTGTCCCTTTTCACCTGAGCTTGCCATCAAATAACAAAGGATAAAGAGGTCTCTTCTTCAAAGACTAAACTAAGCCATTGAGGGTAAGATACTGCAACATATGATTGCATTCTCAGGTCCCTAGTGATGCTTTGAGCGATGAGACCCGCTCCTCTGTTTGCTTGTTCCAACTCGTGTTCCAAACACCAACCACTAATCCTTCCCAAAATCCTTCTTAGTTCCATAGACTGAAACCTGAAAGACGGCCAAGCTTTCGGCCTGTTCACCGCCCCTACGAGAGTTTTATCTTGAATGGCAAATATCACATTTATAAACTTGTGACTTAACATGCTTTCCATCGCCCATTCCAAAACTCTGAAAACTCCTTCGTCTTTATCTCTAGTGTTAGAGAAAGCTCGTCTACTGTGCATAAGGACGATTCCTTCATCATTTCTCACTACCCAAGCTCTTCCTGCAATCAGTTTTCCTTTGGACCAAGAGCAACCAACATTACACTTTACCCAGGATTCTTGTGGTCTAGACCAATAAACGAGAAGTTCACCATCCTCTGTTGTAGTTTTGTTGAGCGAAGGACTCAGTGTCTCAAGATTTTCTCCGCTGTCCTTTATCTGAGCCTGAAACCAATCATCAACCTCTTCATGAATTTTGCTCTTTGTATCTAGAGGGGAGAAACAGATACCTTCAAAGCATAAAGAGTTCCTATTTTTCCAGATCCTCCACAGGATCCAAGGGAAACATTTTCTCAAACCAGCTGGCCATCGCAGGTTGTTTCTGTTGGTTAGGAGATGATAGACATTTGAAAAAACAGAGCCATTTTGGAACCCAGAATTCGGAGAGGGATAGTCAGATAGAGCCCAAATCTGTCTGGCATAAGTGCAAGTAAATAGGATGTGGTTAATGGTCTCTTCTGCTTCTCCACAAACTCGACAAAGTTCATCTCCTTCAATTCCTCTTCTCCTGAGTAGATTTGCCACTGGAAGAGCTCCACTGAGGACTTTCCATAAGAATATCTTGATTTTTGGGGCGGTTTGAATACTCCATACCTCAGCTTTGAGACCATTTAGAGATGGTTGAGCTTCAACATCCTTGAGCGCTTGAGAATTAATAGATAGGGAGGCTAGCCAGTAGCCTGATTTGACGGAATACTCCCCACTTTTGTTATGCTTCCACACGTGATAATCTTTGTGATCTCTTACAGGTTTAATAGATTGTATTCTGTTTATATCTTGGGGAAAGAAGTGCTCTTCCAAAGCATCTAGATCCCATAACCCTGTACTCGGATCAATAAGGTCCTTCACTCTCAAGCAAACGTCAAAAATGGTATTTTTCCTCCATGGTGCTCTCATCCCATTATCCTCAATCCACGGTTCGGTCCATACAAACATTGATTATTCATTTCCTATCTTCTTCTCTAAACCTTTTTGTAAGAGCTCTCTTCCATGTAAAATACTTCTCCACCCGAAAGAGGGACGATAAGACAAACCTGCCTCCAAAAAATTGTCAAGCGGGTAGTATCTACTCTTCATTAGCTTTGAAAATAGGCAATCCTCGTCTTGGAATAACCGCCAGGCTTGTCTGGCTAGGAGCGCTTGGTTAAAAGTTTGTATGTCCTTGAATCCCAGTCCCCCTTTTTGTTTGGGGAGACACAGTTTATCCCAGCTTAACCAATGGATTTTCCTTGAATGTTCATTTGAACTCCACCAAAATTCTGCCATAGCGCTTGTCAAGTTTTCACAGGTTGACACTGGCAATTTGAAGCAGGACATAGCAAAGACAAGCATTGCAAGGGCCACTGACTTCAATAACATTTCTTTGCCTCCCTGAGAAAGAAACCTTGAATACCACCCTGACATCTTACCTTTAACTCTGTCTTTGAGGTATGAGAGCATTTCCACTTTCGATCCACTAAAACATTCGGGTAAACCTAAATAATTGCCAACACCTCCTTGATTGAAAATCCCCAGTTTTCCTTAGATAGACCTCTTTATCACCTCATTTACTTTTGAGCCAAAGGTAATTGATGATTTTGAAAGGTTGATGATCTGCCATGTGGCTGCACCATAACTATTCAGGATCCGTTGAATTGTGTCAGCTTGATCCATAGAAGCCTTGCATAGAAACAAGCTGTCGTCTGCAAACAGCAAGTGATTAACCCAAGGTCCTTGATCCGAGAAAGAGATGCCTTCAATTTTGCCTTCCGCTTGAGCTTTGTTTAACAGATGTGATAAACCTTCTGTGCAAAGTACAAAGAGAAAAGGGGATAGAGGATCTCCTTGTCTCAACCCTCTCTGAGGAGTTATCATCTCATATGGCTGGTCATTAAGTAGAACTGAGTAAGTAACCGTGGAGACACATCTCATCACCCATTCAATCCAAATATTATGAAATCCCATGGCCACTAAGAGATACCTAAGATAGCTCCATTTTACCCTATCATATGCCTTTGACATATCAGTTTTTATGGCCATGAAGTCCTTAGAGATACTCGGATGAACTCTCAAGCTGTGCACTAGTTCGTGAGCAACGAGAATATTATCCGATATGAGCCTGTCTGAAACAAAAGCTGATTGTGATTCAGAGACAATATCTGAAAGGAAGGGTTGCAACCTGAACACCATGATTTTTGAAATGATTTTGTAGAGTACTGAGCAAAGACTTATAGGTCTTAAGTTTGTCATTTCTGTAGGATGATGCGTTTTTGGAATCAAGCACAAGTGTGTGTAGTTCCAATCAGATGGGAGAACTCCTTCAACAAAAAACTTCTGAATCTCAGCAATTACTTGAGGACCTATGATGTTCCAGTAATGTTGAAAGAATAACGCCGACATTCCATCAGGTCCGGGAGCACTAGACGCTTTAATGGAAAAAGTTGCAGCTTTGATTTCTTTAGCTGAGACCTTCTTGATCAGGGCTTTATTCATTTCCTCAGACACTCTAGTACTAAACCCTGAGAACCACTCATTGAAAGGAGCAGGATTAGAAGATTTAAACAGATTGGCGAAATAAGCCGAGGCTACTTCTCCCTTTGCAGCTTCAGATTTCTGGAAGATCCCATTAATATCCTTAAGCTTATCAATTCTATTTCTCTCTCTATTGTTTTTAACCGAAGCATGAAAGAACTTAGAATTCCTATCTCCACTTCTTAGCCACTTTTGTCTGCTTTTCTGTTTCCAATATTTTTCTTCTTCTCTGTAAGCCAAACAAAGTTCCCTTTTTAAGATCCTAATCTTCTGGAAGTTTGGCCATCTATCAGACTGTTCTTTCTCCAGAGCAACCTCTATCTGCTGAATTTTGTCAAAAGCATTCATAGAGTTCTTTTTTTTCCAGGTACTTAAAGATTTCCTGCACTCTCTGAGTCTGTCTGCAACTGACAGATTAAAACCTGGTCTCTGCACTGTCCATGCTTTGATAATAGCTTCCTTAACCCCTTGTTTACGCAGGAAATGACAATCAAACCGAAACTGGCCCTTATAGGATTGTTGCGAAGACATCAACTTTACTAGAACAGGTCTGTGATCAGATCCTCTCATATCCAAGAAAGCTTGGTTTGAAGCTGGAAACTGAGCAAACCATTCACTATTGCCAAAAGCCCTATCCAATCTGCTCTGGATCCACAGATCTCCTCTTTTACCAGCCCAAGTGAATTTATTTCCATGACTCGGAAGCTCACTCATATCACAAGCATTTAGCATATCCGGGAAAGGCTTGAAAGAAGCATCAGTTCTTCTTGGACCACCTAGTTTTTCACCATTATGTAGAATCTCATTGAAATCACCTAGGATACACCATCTATCTCTCCTTCCAATTCCAATCCGAGATAATCTTTCCCAAACAAAGTTTCTATTACTTTTATTCGGATTACCGTAAATACAAGAAACAAAGAAGTTTAAATCTCCAAATTAAACTTGAAGATCCAACATGTTCTTATCAAAAAACTTTATATCTAGCTTAATATTATTCTTCCAGAACAGAGCCAATCCACCACATTTTCCAATGGGGTCAACTGTAAAAACCCTATCATATCCTAACCATTCTTGCAGGTCCACTAATACATCTCTTTGATTCATAGTCTCCATCAAAAAAAGCATCTCTGGGAAATGTTTCTTACGCATTTCTTTGAGACGAGGAATCGCCAAGTCTTGAGACTGTCCCAAGCCCTGACAATTCCAGCTCATTATGCTCATTGGGCGTTAGGCAATCCCCCCTTGGGATCACCTCTTTGGGATTAAGCTTTTGTTGTTTAGCAGTGCTTGTTCCCACAATGTCTGCTTTTCTCTTCTCTTGCTCACCAATTGTTAGCCCCTTCTTCAGATTATGCATACTTTCTATCTGAAACTGATCCTTAGGCTTGAGTTTTCTCGTAGACTTTGAAGGTCTGTTTCTTGGTTTACCTTTTTTTCAAACCAATCCCGGATGAACCAGACTCAAAGGATCCAGTCCTGTAACCCGTCAGATTGGCTTGAAAAGGTTGAGAAAGAGTAAGGAAGTTGCTATTATGATAAGTAGAATCAATATAAAACTTCTCCACAGGCCAAACACTTTCTTCCATTAGATTTGTCTAAGGAACCCTTTTTTCCAAACTAAGTGAGCCAGCAGCTTCGTTTCTCAATGAAATGTCCGGGTCTTCAAAACCAAAGACAAACCATTTCCCTTTGTTTACCTTGGGGTGGAAAATAGGAGCAGGTTCTAACCTTAGGATTGATTTTTTCCAAATGGGGTCCTTTTCAACCTCTCCCACAGTCTTCTTTACATGATCCCTTTTTATGACTAATTCTTCCTCATTTCCTAGCCTCAAATACTGCCTCATACCTTCCAGTACTTCAGGAGCAATACGAGGTCTCCCGGAGTTGGGATCAATTCCAACTTGATATTCTGATAGCACTCCAAACAGCGGGTCAGACGGTTTTAGCACCGGCTCTGCTTTGGGATTTTCAGCTTTCCCACCTGTTCTTGAAGAAACCTCTACAGGAACCTGTTTGTCAGGAATAAGGGGCAATCCTCCTTTTCATGGGTGAGTCTCTGGCATTCATAGCACCATTTGTGAATTTTTTCGTATTCAAATTTGACAAACGTAGTGCCCCCATTCTTTATAACCACAGCTTTTGATCTTCTAAGAGGTCTAGAGACATCAAACATAACCTTAACTCTAATGAATTCTTGTACTTGAGACTCATCTGGGTCAAAAGCTACCTCTAATACTTGTCCAATGATTTTCCCTAAAGCCGTTAAGGCCTGTTTCGTGTAGAAATTTATCGGCAGCTTCCAGATCTGAATCCACAAAGGAACAAATTGCAGATAATTATCAGGGGGATATTCATACCATCTATCCATAACCATAGCCCATTGGTTATAAGTTTGGACTCCTTTGTCGAGCACTTCTTGCAAGTCATGTTCATACTTGAATATGAACTGGAAGCGTTCTCTTGATAAAGCGATTCCCCTCACTCTTCCAATCTTTTGCCACTTCCTTGGCATATCTTTGATTAGGTGATTCATTGGCTGTCTGGTTGGGTTTAGAGTACGCCCCACCAAGCTAATGGTGTTTCTTTCGCACGAGGAGAATTCTGGGAGATCAAGCATCTCGAACGGCAACTCTTCCTCATCCTTCAGAGACATAGCCATTAAGGCTTTATCCATTGCAGATGACATGATTAAGAAAAATCTGGTAAAAACTTCACAAGATTGAAAGACAAACTTTCTCATTTTTTTCAGAAATTTAAGATCTACTTTTTGAAACACAAAAAGTAACGATAAACTGGGTGAATAGAACTCGAAAGAAACGTGTTTTTACCACTTTGACTCTAGTCTTCAAACTAGTAATAGACACTAAATGAGATAAAGTATTCTAAGCCCAAAAGAGAAACCTTCGTGAAATCCTTAATCTAAACATGTTTCAATCACAAATCTAAAAGTGTTTATTTTAACCCATAAACATAATATATTGTTGTCTGCCACTACTACCAGTAAAGTAAACTACACAACACTTACCTGCAAACACGTACATCTTCTATTTTAGGCTATTAATCGAATTATCATTCTATAATCCTTTTTAGCTAATTAGGCTCTTGGTGTTGAAGCCTTGTTCTTTTGTGATTTTCTATAAATGGGGTATAGTCTGATTTTTTTGGTGCTCGTTGGTGAACCTTTCTCAGGTTCCTTGGTTGATGTAAGGTTGTAACATTTCCGAACTTCAATATAATCATATCTCGATGACAAAACGAATATCTTTTTCTACTTTCACCAACTCGCCTAGAAAGAAAATATATTGAAGTGCGTCAATGTGGGCTTGGAGCTTTAAGCTTCAAAAGCCTCATTCAAAGCCCACATCACAAGTGCAAGGATATTAGATTGATAGATTCTACAAAAATGGGACGTTCTTAGATGCTGCATCTTACTTAAACAACAAAAGATACAATTTTTTTATATTACAGATTACATAGACGACGACAACAACAACAACAACAACTTACGATCTTCCTTCATCATTTATAACAAAGGAGACCAGAATTTTCCCGGTCACCAAATCCTAAAAACCCTTCACAAAGGTTGTTGAAGAGTGACCACCAAGGGACTTGTCACATTTCGTTTCCCATCTGACCAAACTATATGACCAGTCTTCACATTTGTCGCTCCTGGTGACAGCTTCACCTTTGTGGTCTTTACCCTAACAATAAAACTCAGTTTCTGCCCGACCCGTCTTAACGATAGCTTCTTCGGCTCAACCGTCACCGTAGTCCCTCTCGGCGGCCTAATCTTAATCTCATAAACCGAATCAGAGTCGCCTACATTAGTCACTGTCCTAATGAAATGTGTCGACATTTTACTCTCTCCGTACTGCTGAAACACGACTGAAAACGACGGGTAGTTCAAATTCCCAACATGTCCCGCTCGTCTCGCACCGTCGCAGTCCGCTTTGCGACGGGTTATTGTCACAATGTTGGCTCCTGTGTAGTTAGAATTACACAAGAAGTTGATATAATCATAAGATGTTATATCATAGACCAATCCCGGATCCATAGCTTTGGTTGGGTGAACATGACCCGAACCATAATCCATAACCGAAGATGTATTGCCAGTGGACTCATCCATCATAGCCTCACCGCGGTTATCAACCCTGTAAGCCGTTGTCATCAATGCTGATCTTATCGCCGCAGGACTCCAATCCGGATGAGACGCCTTGAGCAGAGCAGCTAGACCAGACACGTGGGGGCACGCCATTGAAGTGCCTGATAAAATGTTGAACTCCGTTCTCCGGTTATCAGAAGAAACACCCGATGGACCAATCCGGTCAGGCCAAGCAGCTAAAATGTTCAAACCGGGTGCGATAACATCCGGTTTAAGAATGTCCGGCGTCTCTGGGTTAGGCCCACGAGCAGAGAAAGATGCCACAACCGGTGCAGGTCGGATCCCAAGTCGAGTCCCTTTGAAAACAATCGTAGCCGTTGGTTTCTTCGATGAACGAGACTTAGACGATTCAGAGATGTACCTTCGTATCTCATCTCCACCAGAAGCACCAACAGATGTCGCCGGTAACACGTGGCAATCGGCGACTAAACCTTCACCGTCGAACACACCATTCGCTATAATCATCCCCAAGCCTCCATTTTTTCTAACGATCTCACCTTTGGTTGCTCTAGAGTTGATTCCTCTATCACAAAGAACGATCTTTCCCTTAACCAAATTCGGATCCAACGAACCTTCGAGACACAGAGACGAAGAGTAACCGTCACCACCGAGTAAACTACCACCGTAAACTAACGGGTACATTCGACCCGGATCCAGACCCGGTCCACCGTAAACACTAACACCTGAAATCATCTTCCCGTTACCGAGCTTCACATTCGCCGGAAAATCCCTATCAATTGTTCCAGCTCCGACTGTAGTCATCCACGGAGCAACGTTCGTCACCGTCAAAGCACCGGGACCTCCGTTTCCGGCGGAAGCAGAGACGAAGATCCCTCTGTCAATAGCTCCGAAAGCTCCAATGGCGATTGCGTCTAGGTAGTAAGGAACCACGACGCCTCCGACAGAGAGTGAGATGACATCGACACCGTCGGCGACGGCGGTGTCGAAAGCAGCTAAGATATCGGAGTCGTAACAGCCGGAGTTCCAACAGACTTTGTACGCGGCGAGTCTTGCCTTCGGAGCCATCCCAGCAGCGAGGCCGCGAGCGTAGCCGAGCGTCGACGCCGGAAAAACGTAACGGCCGGCGGAGATCGAAGCAGTATGTGTTCCATGTCCATCTGAGTCACGCGGGGAGCGAAACTCAGTCGTTTCGTTCATCTTCCCGTTGGTTGCTTCGTAACCGCCGCAGAAGAATCTAGCTCCGACGAGTTTACGGTTACAAGCCGTTGTAGGGAAATCTTGAGAAGCGATACATTGGCCTTTCCATCTAATGGGAACAGGGCCAAGACCACGGTCATCAAAGCTTGGTCTTTCGGGCCAAATACCCGTATCGATTACTCCGATTACAAGATCCGACCCGAAATCGGACTCTTCGAGTAAGCCCGCTTTGTCGGTGGACCGAAGACCAAGAAACTCAGGGGAACGAGTGGTGTGCAAGTGACGGACTTGCTCGGGGATAACAGAGATGACATGAGGATGGTTTAAGAGCTGAGCAGCGTCTTGTGAAGTGAGTCTTGCGGAGAAGCCATGAAAAACGGTGTCGTATGTGTGGATGATGGAAGGAGTGGTGGATGTGAGTGAGGTGAGTGAGGAGGTGTACCAGTGACGGTGAGTTGGGAAGATTGAAGGTTTAGCTTCGTGGTCGACGTGGATGATGTAAGTCAAGGAGTTTAGGTCGTTGGTAGAAGAGGAAGAAGAAGATGGGGAAAGAAGAGTCAAGAGGAAGAAGAAGAAGAAGAGAGCCATTGACGGAGAAAGGTAGGGTTTTGGATTGTGGATTTGGTTAGTGAGTGGAGGAAGAAGAAGAAGGTTGATGAGGGTACCACATTGATGATACAGAAGCGGAGAAAGAGAGGAGAGACTGTGGTTTACCCTAGTGTCTAGTGTGTGTACACAGAGGAAGGAAGCAGAAGAAGTTGTGTTTTTGTGAGCTGGAGGCACAGTCTCTTTTTTTTTTTTTTTTGCTTTGTTTATTTACGGAATTACCCCTATATACTTTTTCTAAAAAATTAAATGTGATAGTGTTTGAAACTACAATAGTAGATGGGATTTTTGATTTCTCATATAGATATAGTCCATTAGAAGAAATTGAAGAGGAAAGATAAAAACATATATATTCGGTAGGTGCAGTTATGTTTCCAGGTGACAGATTCATATGTTTCTTTCACGGGTTATTTTCAAAATCTAAATATGCATTGATTGGGATAACATATTTGGTCGCTTATTATTAAAATCTTGCTTTGATTCCATCTCTTGACGTCAAAACAAAAGTAAGGTTTTTCACGTCATTTGGATTTGGTAAAAGCTAACACTAAACAGACGTGGGTCCTTTGGCTTGTTCGACATGTGTTTGAGTTCGCTCGTGTTTAGAATCTTAGGATAAACTTAAACTTTTTATTAATCAGAATAAGGATAAGCCATTATGATATTTTTGTCCAATGTTTGATTAGTTGTTAAGATACATTTGAGATGTTTTGACCAAAATAACATTTATTTTCTTTGGATAAAATTGATCAACGAATCTTACCAGAAGTTTGTCATATGATTAGAACTTAGAAGGACTTCTTAATAAAAAAAAAAATATATACTACAACAAGTTATAAAAAAAAAGACTCTATAATTCTTAGTTTGACGCTTAGAGCCTTAGAGGAAACAAAACATTTCGGAAGCATAATAAATTAGAGTTACAAGATGTGTTTATGTTCCATAGAAAATCCACCTGACTAGTTTGGTCGATGTTTATTACAGGTATATTATTGAGCCCAGAGACAAAGCAGTGCGTTGTGTTCACGTGATTTTTGTTTTCTTCTGCTATTTTTTTCTTTTTTATTACAAGAAAATAACCAACCCCAAGAATTTAAAGTCTATAATAAAACGAAAAAAGTGTACCCATTCAACTGTATTGGCGGGGTAATACGGACAATAAATGTACGTCTAGTGTATTATTTATTTTGCAGAAATTAATCAGACCAAAATTGCCGAAATTCATTAAGATCATTGAATTTTGCAGATTATTCAGGTACAATGGGACTATTCCTTTTATTTGTGGGGTAAAAAATAAATAGAGACTATTCTAGGATTCTTTATCTAAAAGTAAAACAATTATTATTGACTATGGGGGAAGTCTAGTAGCGACTACTGAGTAGCGACTAGTGAGTAGGAAGTTCTCTAAAGCGAAACATATAGAATGGACCTCTTTCTCTAATTACTCTTCTTTTTCACTTTTGCTTTAACTTATTAATCAAAGTCGAATCAAACCTTCGACCTTTTGAAACCTTAATACTATTTTCCAATAGACTTACATTTGCATATTAATGCAATAGGCATAACAGTCGTTACGCTAGAGTGCTAAACTCGTTACCCTAGAGTGCTAAACAATACGCCAACAACCTCAGCTTAGATTTATAAATAAATTTGATCAAATAACGCATCGAATGGGCCTTTAAGTACGAATATGGGAAGCGTGAGAAGAAACCCACGCAGATCCACATCCATAGCAAAAGTCAAACCCACACCTACAAAAAACACCCAAAAGACAAAAATCAAATGATTGATATTAGTATTGGAACACACTCTTCCAAAGCAAAAAAAAAAGATTTGTAATGATTCAAACACAAACCTGCAATTTATATGCAGACAACCATAGACTTTATCAACGTAGTACTTGCACTTAGGACACCTTCTCCACTGCTTGTTCTTCGCCATCTGAACCAACAAAGCATCTTCTTCATCACTACTCTTCTTCTTCGTATTCCCATATTTCTGGAACTCCTCACAGCCAATCCCCGCATGCCACGTAACCTTACACTTAACGCAGAACAGTCTGTGACAAGACGGGCACTCCGTCTGCGTCACGTTAGCATCACCACCTCCATCGTTCACCATCATTGCCGAACAGTCTTTGAACGGACAGTAGAACTTATCCCACGAGGAGATAAGCGACTCGCACAAGATTTTCTCCCAGCGGTCGAACACGTCCTTAGGGATCAGATCTCGACAAGCGTACGGCTCTATAAGGCTCGTACACTCCACGTCAGGGCATTTGATCCTCGCTGCGTTATCTTTGATCTTAGTCGCCACGTAACGTACGGTGCAGTCGGTGCAGTACGAGTGAGCGCAGTTAGTTGTTCCTCGGAAGATGTCAGACGAAGGTTTCTGGTCCATACAGATCATACAGAACATTCTTGATGATGGTTCGACGGGATCCTCCTCGATTTTTATCTCCGGTTCCTGCTTAACCCGCGTGACAAGGTTCATCTGGACTTGGGGATGATGATGATTAACCCCAACCGTAGAAGCGACCAAGGAAGAAAACAGAGCTTCTTGGAGATAGAGCTCCGTAGCGTAGTTCTCGTCGGAGATTGGGAAAACCTCATCGTAATCGAATAAATCAGAGAAGTAGGTTTCGTCTACCAACACATCCGTGTCCATCTTTGGGCTTGACGAAGATGATGATGACGAACCGTCATTCATCTGTAGAAACTGAGAAGAAGGGTTTAGGGGAAAACTCTTTATTATTGTGTTAGTCTTTCTTAATCAATGATACATGGTTTATATAACACTAGGTCTTATGGTTTATATAACACTAGGTCTTAGTGTTTACAACAATATTAGGGTTTATAATAACTGACATAACAAAGTCCAACCTGGGCTGTTGGCCCATACATGAATAATCTTGTTATTTTAGTTTACTATCAGTTTCTAAGTGCATTCACACTATATAATGGCGTTGGATGTTGAATTCGAAGGGTCTTTAACTTTTAGATAAATGCATAGGATTAATTAGTTGTCAACTTGTCATTGATCAAGATAGCATTGGAATATTAAATTTTAAGCAATTGAATTGTAGTCAAATACAATATATGCCTTTTGGTTATCTCTAAAAACAGTTTGACAAAAAAAAAAAAAGGTTATCTCTAAAAACAAACACATAAACCTTTCACTTAATATTTTCTTGATTACATAGAAACCACATTATATTGACGGACTCTCATAATTAAAAAAGTAAATGGATCATGGCTATTGATAATAACAACAACAAACGAAAGGTTTGTCAGGCCTCCTATAGGGAGGACGGTAGTTTCCTGTCTCGTACCCCTTTGATAAGCAGGTCGCGGTGCATTGTTGTGCTCCATATGAGAATGTGCATAATAACTCCTCAAAGCATTCCATGTGGACCTTCAGTTCTTTAGTTTGGATCTTTGCACACACACATGCAAAAATTCCACAATGTCAAATTACATTTTCACAAACCAGGATTCTTTTACAATTTCTACATCTTCTCCATGTTGTATATATGTTGCTCTTAACAAAATATACTGTATGAAAAAGTTAATCGGTTATAATTATTGGTATATAGTATAAAAGAACTGACACCATATGGGCTTTGATTGGTGACAAAAACAAAGTTTTACTATTTGTACAGTTTTGATTTTTTACCAATCACAAAAACTTTATCAAAAACTTTATTATAAGCTTTACTCTCAGTTTTTTTGTACAGTTTTCATGTACAGCTCTTTCTTACAGTGAGTCTTGCGGAGAAGCCATGGAAAACGATGTCGTATGTGTGGATAATTGAAGGAGTGGTGGATGTGAGTGAGGCAATTGAGGAGGTGTACCAGTGACGGTGAGTTGGGAAGATTGAAGGTTTAGCTTCGTGGTCGACGTGGATGATGTAAGTCAAGGAGTTAAGGTCGTTGGTAGAGGAAGAAGAAGATGGGGAAAGAAGAGTCAAGAGGACAAGGAAGAGGAAGAAGAGAGCCATTGACGGAGAAAGGTAGGGTTTTGGATTGTGGATTTGGTTAGTGAGTGGAGGAAGAAGGAGAAGGTTGATGAGGGTACCACATTGATGATACAGAAGCGGAGAAAGAGAGGAGAGACTGTGGTTTACCCTAGTCCTAGTGTGTACACAGAGGAAGGAAGCAGAAGAAGTTGTGTTTTTGTGAGCTGGAGGCACTGTCTTTTTTTTTTTTTGGTTGCTTTGTTTATTTTACGTAATTACCCCTATATACTTTTTCTAAATATTAAATGTGATAGTGTTTGAAACTACAATAGTAGATGGGATTTTTAATTTCTCATATAGATATTGTCCATTAGAAGAAATTGAAGAGGAAAGATAGAAACATATATATTCGGTAGGTGCAGTTATGTTTCCAGGTGACAGATTCATATGTTTCTTTCACGGGTTATTTTCAAAACCTAAATATGCATTGATTGGGATAACATATTTGGTCGATTATTATTAAAATCTTGTTTTGATTCCATCTCTTGACGTCAAAACAAAAGTAAGGTTTTTCACGTCATTTGAGTTTGATAAAAGCTAAGGACTAAACAGACGTGGGTCCTTGGCTTGTTCGACATGTGTTTGAGTTCACTCGTGTTTAGAATCTTATTAGGATGACTTAACTTTTTATTAATCAGAATAAAGGATAAGCCACTATGATATTTTTGTCCAAAGTTTGATTAGTTGTTAGATACATGTAAAAATGTTTTGACCAAAATAACATTTATTTTTCTTTGGATAAAATTGATCAACAAATCTTACCAGAAGTTTGTCATATGATTAGAACTTAGAAGGACTTCTTAATGAAAAATAAATATATTACAACAAGGTAAAAAACTCTATAATTCTTAGTTTGACGCTTAGAGGAAACAAAAGATTTTGGAAGCATAATAAATTCGAGTTACAAGATGTGTTTATGTTCCATAGAAAATCCACCCGACTAGTTTGGTCGATGTTTATTACAGTATACTAGGACTCAGACCCCAGCGATGTCGCAGGAAAAATATTTTAGAAAAAAAATAAATTAAATTTAAAATTTAAAATTATACATTATGAAATTATTTGAATGTAATAGAATAGTTTAAATACATAAACATTAAACATAAATTGTTATTAAAAACACAACTATCAAAATAATAACTTTTAACAAAAAATTTATGTAGAATAAATGCAACTTTGCAAAACATATTGTTTAAAATATTATAAATATAAGATATTTTTATGAGGAATTATGGTAAAGACCTACAATTAAAAAAATCATTATGACAAAGTGATCCTAACTGAGAATATTGAACTAATGGTTGTAATGAGTAAATGTAATTTTCTATTAAATAATTATAGTTAAAAATATATTTAATAATGAGTGAAACTGTATCAACTAAAAATTAAAATTAAAATATACAACTCTTAAAAATAAAATAAAATAAATTTTAAATATTAAATAGTTTTAAACGAAAAGTTAAGATAAATAGATGGAACTGTAAATTCTATACTAAGTTTTATTAAATTTCTATATTACTATAATCATTTCTAAAGTTTTAGTTAGATTATAGAATAATATTGATATTAGATATTAAAATTCAAATTATTTAGATTCAACAGAAAACAAAAAATTTCTTTCAACGAACAATGATTTGCTAGTTATTAATGAGAGACAAATATATAGAGAGTTCAAAAGATATGACTATTTAAATAGACACACCTATTAGAACGAAAAGTGGTGATGAAAAAATATGAATAAAATATAGTGATAAAACACAACTCTAAAATGAACAAATACAACTGTTTGAGTTTTTTTTTTAAACCATTTTTTTATAAAAAGTACTACGAAAAGTCGCAACTATTGTTTGCATTTATTCAGATTGTATTTTTATATATAAAAATATTTTTAATGAAAAGTTACGATAAATAAATGTAACTGTAAATTATATATTAAGCTGTCTTAAATTTCTCTATTGGTATAATCATTTCTAAAATTTTAGTTAGATTATAGAATAACGTTGAATATTAGATATATTCAATTATTTAGATTTAACATAAAATGGAAAATTTGTTTCAACGAATTTGTTAGTTAGTGATGAAGAGACAAATATAAAGAGAGTTCAAAAAGCATGACTATTTAAATAGACACACCTATTAAAACGAAAAGTTGTGATGAAAAAATATAAATAAAAGATAATGAAAAGACACAACTCTACATATACAACCGTTTGAATTTTAAAAAACATTTTTTTTTACGAAAATGTACTACAAAAAGTTGCAACTGTTGTGTTTGCACTTGATTATACCTACAAACTCATATAAACTGCTTTTAAATAGAAAACATCTTTATTATTATATTCAAAAGTCAAATCCAAAAGTTCACTATATAATCTATCTAACTCTTGGAAAAAAACTCTAGGTATTTTCATTAAATTTTTATATATAAAATTAACTAAAAGTTGTAAATTAGATTCATCATTCTAATTTTTTTTGTTAAATCAAGAATTGGAGGAATTTCTTTACTTTTAAAAGAATGAATGCTAGAGAATAATTTGGAGAGCTGTAAAAACCGTTGAGATTGAAATTGTATATTATTTTGTGTTATGACAAAAAAATGAAAACAAGTCAAATAGACAAATATATATAGATTCCAAAAGATACGAATATTCGAATAGACACAACTCTACAATGAACAATTGCAACTTTACAAAAAATACAATGAACAGTTGTAATTTTTCATAAATAATCGTTTTAATGATTCATCACGACTTTTCAGAAAATATCTAAAATGTACTATTGAAAAAACACAATTGTTGGTCGCATTTATTCGGATTGTTATTATTATATAGATTATCGAGCCGAGACCAAAGCAGTGTGTTGTGTTCACGTGATTTTTGTTCTTTCCTACCAATTTTTTTTACAAGAAAATAACTATTTTTTTGTTTTTGAACAAACTTACAAGAAAATAACTAACCCCAAGATTTTAAAATTTATAATAAAATGAAAAAATTGTACCTATTCAACTGTATTGGCGGGGTAATACGGACAATAAGTGTAGGTCTAGTGTATTATTTATTTTGCAGAAATTAGTCAGGCTAAAATTTCTGAAATTCATTAAGATAATTGAATTTTTGCAGAATTATTCAGGTACAATGGGACTATTCTTTTTTCTTTCTTTTATTTGTGGGGTAAAAAATAAATAGAGACTATTTTAGTATTCTTCGTCCAAAGTAAAACCCATTATTATTATTAACTATGGGGGAAGTCTAGTACTGAGTAGTGAGTAGTGAGTAGTGAGTAGTGAGTATGAGTAGTGAGTTTTTTTTCGCTTTAGCTTTAACTTATTAATCAAAGTCGAATCAAACCTTGGACCTTTTGAAACCTGAATATTTTTATTCAATAGACTTACATTTTGCATGTTCATATGCCTAGAGTGCTAAACAATACGCCAACAACCTTACTTAGATTTATAAATAAATTTGATCAAATAACGCATCGAATGGGCCTTTAGGTACGAATATGGCAAGCGTGAGAAGAAACCCACGCAGATCCACATCCATAGCAAAACTGAAATCCACACCTACAAAACTCCCAAAAGACAAAGACCAAACGATCGATGTTAGAATTGGAACACTTCCTAAAAAAAAGGAAAAGATTTGTAATGATAAAAAGTTAAAAACACAAACCTGCAATTTATATGCAGACAACCATCGACTTTATCAACGTAGTACTTGCACTGAGGACACCTTCTCCACTGCTTGTTCTTCGCCATCTGAACCAACAAAACATCTTCTTCATCACTACTCTTCTTCTTCGTATTCCCATATTTCTGGAACTCCTCACAGCCAATCCCCGCATGCCACGTAACCTTACACTTAACGCAGAACAGTCTGTGACAAGACGGGCACTCCGTCTGAGTCACGTTAGCATCACCACCTCCATCGTTCACCATCATTGCCGAACAGTCTTTGAACGGACAGTAGAACTTATCCCATGAGGAGATAAGCGACTCGCACAAGATTTTCTCCCAGCGGTCGAACACGTCCTTAGGGATTAGATCTCGACACGTGTAGGGCTCTATCAGGCTCGTGCACTCAACGTCAGGGCATTTGATCCTCGCTGCGTTATCTTTGATCTTAGTCGCCACGTAACGTACGGTGCAGTCGGTGCAGTAGGAGTGAGTGCAGTTAGTGGTTCCTCGGAAGATGTCGGAGGAAGGTTTTTGGTCCATACAGATCATACAGAACATTCTTGATGATGGTTCGATGGGATCCTCCTCGATTTTTATCTCCGGTTCCTGCTTAACCCGCGTGACAATGTTCATCTGGACTTGGGGATGATGATTAACCCCAACCGTAGAACCGACCAAGGAAGAAAACAGAGCTTCTTGGAGATAAAGCTCCGTAGCGTAGTTCTCGTCGGAGATTGGGAAAACTTCATCGTAATCGAATAAAGCGGAGAAGTAGGTTTCGTCTACCAACAAATCCGTGTCCATCTTTGGGCTTGACGATGATGATGACGAACCGTCATTCATCTTGTTATGTGATTTTAGTTTACTACTTCTATGTTTCTAAATGCATTCACACTGACACTATATAATGGCGTTGGATGTTGAATTCGAAGGGTCTTTAATTTTTAGATTAATGCATAGATTATTTATTGTCAATGAAGATAGCATTGGAATATGAAATTTTAATTAATTGAATTGTAGTCAAATATGCCTTTTGGTTATCTCTAAAAACAAAAACACACATAAACCTTTTCAGTTATTTTCTTGATTACACAAAAATCACGTTGACTCTCATAATTAAGAAGTAGATGGATCATCCCTATTGATAATAACAACAACAACAGAAAGGTTTGTCAGGCCTCCTATAGGGAGGACGGCAGTCTCCGGTCTCGTACCCCTTTGATAAGCAGGTCTCGGTGCATTTTGGTGCTCCAATTATGGGCGCGCATAATAACTTGTCAAAGCATTTCATGTGGACCTTTAGTTCTTTAGTTTGGATCTCTGCACACACATATGCAAAAACTCCACAATGTCAAATTATATTTTCACAAACCAAGATTCTTTTACAATTTCTAAATCTTCTCCATGTTGTATATATGTTGCTCCTAACAAAATATACTGTATGAAAAGGTTAATCGGTTCTAATCATTGTCCATTGGTATATAAAAGAACATACCTGACACCATATCGTTTTGGGTGGACAACGAAACCACCATTATAACTACAAGAAAGGATGTCACTAATATTTTTTTGTGAAACCCATCGTTACTTTTTTTTTTTTTTTTGTATCAAATCTATTGAAGAAAACAATTTGCTTTGCAATTTTCCAGATCTTGAAAAGAACTGATGGATTTATAGAACTCTTGATTTTGGGATTGAAAATCCCATTATTTTACTTCCAAAAAATAATTTGACATTTAATGTTATTTTTTAAAAATATGTCCTACCATAAACAACTTTACTTTATTGGTTAAAAACACTATATTTGGGTTAAAATTAGTTGACTAAGAGCATCTCCATTAGTAATACTCATATAGATATCTTAAGCTTTAAATAATAGTATTAATTTAATTTTAGCCCACTACTAACTTGTTTTTATTTTTTCTCCTCCCATTAGTCATCCTTAAATATGGATGTCTTCACCAAGTATGATATAATTTATATTAATAATGTGTTTTTAGTATATTTTATAATGTTATAAATGTTAGTTATGGAGTTTATGCAAAACTAGGAAAATAAAACTAGAAATTAGTAGTTATAGTATAGTACATTTTATTTAAAAAACAAATATATTACATTATAAAAACTTTAAAACATTTATTACAATACTAAAAAAATCAAACTTAAAACTGGATATAATAAGTAGAAAAAAATACATATAATGATAGAAACATATAAAAGCATTATTAATATTGTAATTCTCATGAGTTAATCTTGAGTTTTGCCAAATTTTTACCAGATATGTTCTCATGGGTTAATTTTCATGAGTTAATTCTCAAATCTTCGTTTGTTTAGGAGTAAGTAACAAATTTCAGATGATTAAATTTTCATGAGTTAATTCGCAATATATATGTTGATGTTCATTCCCAAATTTCGGATGATTAAATTGTGCTGCTAAGATTTTTCAGACGGGCCGGTCGATGATATTTGGGAAATTTGCATAAAACGACATGAGTTGGAATTTTTTTTATCAGGAATCCGAATCTAGCATTCATAAGTCACAAAGAGATGCACTTAAACCTGTATTGTGGTCCATCTCTCTTTGCATGTGTCATAGTGTCAGGAGAGATGAAATGTGCTATTTTTTGCTTTTCAAAAGTCATCAACGAATTTGTGGCTCTTTCTTAGTATTGTTTTTTTTTTGTTTTTTACTCTAGTTTCTATGTCTCTGTAATAATAGAAAAAAAAAGCTAGACTGGTAGGTTCATTCCATAGTCCATCGAAAATGGAATTCACTCCAGAGTCCTAGAACTAGCGGCGGTACCGGAAAACAACGTCTCCCCATACGTCATTCATGTCAAGGAAGGACGACTTTTACAAAGAAAACGTCTAAGTGTCCAAAAACCATGTTGTGATGTGAATGTCCATGGAGGAGCTACGCTAAAGTCATTGTCATGCATACCGAGTGGGTTGGCTGGCTTGGAACAGCTCAACGGATCCTCCTCCTCCGATGGTAGCATTGGGAGAATACCAAAATTATGGACCGGGCCGGGTTCCGACGTTACTACGAGGGTCAATTGGATTGGATATACTCCGGTAATGACAAACGAGGAGGCGAAGAAGTTTACTGTTGTTGAGTTTCTGAACCAAAAAGGTTGTAAAACTAAAAAGAATTGACAAAACTATCACTAATATTAATTTTTTAAAAAGAATTGACAAAAATAAGCAAAAAATAAACAAAATATAAGGAAAATATTAGAAAATTAAAAATATATATATCAGTATATAGTTAGTAATATATTTTGCAATAATGGAGTACAGCCGACTCATATCGTAGTTTTCATAATCATCTTGACAGTCACTCATGCTAGTTTATAGTTAGTAATATATTTTGCAATAATGGAGTACAGCCGACTCATATCGTAGTTTTCATAATCATCTTGACAGTCACTCATGCTAGTTTATAGTTAGTAATATATTTTGCAATAATGGAGTACAGCCGACTCATATCATAGTTTTCATAATCATCTTGACAGTCACTCATGCTAGTTTAGTTGGGAGAAAAGTATACTATATCGATGCTTTGATTAACAAACATGGATGGTTAAAGCAAACTGGTGTACCCTATAATGGTTCTATCTAAGACTCTAACAGAGTTTCTCTTGATAATTCATTGTAGTCCCCGGTTTAAGGGTTGTATAAATGATTAAGACAAAAAAAATATGTAGATTGAAAGCTCAATGAAACTCAACGCGATAAAATTCATTATCTGACTAATACAAAAGTGAGAAGTTTTGGGCCATTTGTGAAAGAAAGTCATCTACGGGATGATCTGCTAATTGGTTAGACTTATTAGGGTGAGTTTTAGTCATAATTACGCAAACCATGTGGTTCTAACAAACTAGATGAATGCGAGCCCGATCGTTTAACATCTCTAATGAGAAGAACTGAAGAATGGGACCTTAGAAGTTAGAACTACAGGGATGGTGCGATGTCGTTTTAACGTCTCCCGGAGCTAAACGATTCAGATCTTCTCTTAGGTCTCAAATCGAATCTCACCCATAAAATTGTGTACAATAATTACGATTTTGCTGGTACATATCATGTTTTAGTTACGGTTTAAAATAATAATGGGTAATTGTTAGTTGGGTCCTCAAACATTTTAATTTATTGACTTATTGGAGACCGCTACCATAGAAATTTATTAAATTCATCTCAAAATTATTAATTTATCATATAAAGGCCCTGTTCTTTTTTTTTTTTTTTTTTTTTAAGCGAAGAAAAGAGAGCTTACACTCACGACTTTACCTTACAAGTTACAACAAGTCACATCAGTTTGTACTGTTTTTTTTTTTTTTTTTAGTATTTAATCGTAACATATGTTGTGTACTTTTATAAGTAACAACTCCAAAAAAACTAGTGGAAGCTAAAAATTTATAAGCTAGTTTACAACCCAAAAATCTCATCAGTTTACTATCGTAGCAATGGTTAAGTAAAGTATTCACTTTTTACAGTATACAATTGATTAAGCTATGAGCTAAAACAAGTCCAACGATGAAAGAGTGATCAACTTGTGACTCCACCGTCATCGTCAAAACATCTTCTCCTAACTTCAAACCATTCCTCGATTGTTTTCTCTTTACTTCTGCCAATAGTTTTCCACAATTGTCCTCAATCGCTAAACTTTCTCCGCGATTTACCATCTTATAACAATATTGTTCATCGTTTCTACACGATCCCGTGACGACTCTATACGAAGACGATGAATCTTTATTCGGAATCTGAAAAACTTTATTTTTCACGCGAAAATATTCTAATTTTGTTGTTGATTCGGCTGTTTCCGATGATGATCTATATCCTTCCCAAGTCTTGAATAATCCAAATTTCTACACACACACGCAAAAAACAACTTAATTAGTTTTGAGAAGTGAATAAATGTTTTATTTATCTCTATATTTTATATCATTGCATGAAAAAAAAGAGAGGGACGTGTGTGTATACCTGTCTACGTAAGGTAAACAAGACATGACCGGACAAATCCATGAGATAAACTTCACGGCAGCTCTTAGAATTATAATTGTCTACACGATAAATAATCCTTCCTTTGGAATTGAAGACGGTGCAGCCATTTGTGTTGAACACCAACGACTTCATCCAAATCGTGAAACTCTCTGGCTCCGTCGTCAAGTACGGCGAAATTGTTTCTTCTCCAGCGCCGGAGGTTGTCGTCACATCATCGGGATGAATCTTCACCATAGTCTCCGCTGGACAGATTCGATTCGGCCAAGATTTTGTCTCGAAAGGTCGTCGGTATTGCATATATCAATATCAAGACAATGATTATAAACTTTTTTTTTTTTTTTTTGTTGATTCGATTTGGTCGACACAAATGGATTAAAAGTGGGGTTTATATGCACAACCGATTTGTGGAAGTTACTTACTTTGTTCGTTTGTGATTAATTTAAGTCAACTTAATCTTCAAAGCAATTAATTAAGTTCTTATCACATTTTTAATTCCACGTGGTTTAGGAGAAAGGACTCGTTATATTATATATGTTTGAATCATCGAATTTGAATGATTATTAATTTATATGCATGTGATGTCGAGTTATTTTATAGATTTATTTGTGTACATTGATATGTGAACTACTAATATATCGATCTGATCAAGGTCTTCTTCCACATGTTTAATGTGAAGTCCTAATGACAATCTTTGGAGAAGAAAAAAATATATACGACATTTATAATTTTTATTTTAGTAAGCATGGTAGAGGGCTCTAGGTAGCTTGAGAAGTTGCTCAATCAAATTTGAGTTGTATTTCCTCTTGTGCGCATGTCACACTCACACCGTTGCTAATTATAGAAATAACAGGCAAAAATCATTTAGAGTTTTTTATAATAGCATTATTATTACACTATATATAAATATATAATATATAGTCTCTCTGACTAATAAATTAAAAATAATAAAAATTGCTTTGAAAGTACTATACAATATATTTTTTTGTGAAACATAATTTAGTTCTAAACTTGTTATGAAATGGATCGGAGGAAATAAACACTGTCAGTAACAACTTTTGATGGCAAAAATATTCACACAGATTTCGTTTAACATATGGTCACTTTTCTTGTTGTAATTAGATCACACAATATCAGCAACCACATAAACAATTGAGTCAATACTAGCTTAATAGTTAAATATATCACACCAACTGAATAATTGTTAGACGCAATTAAAATTGATATACGTATACAGTATAGTATACTGATATATATCGTGCGTCGTGATTGAGTTATTAAAAAGATCGAAGTGTATCATTTTACACTAGGATAAAAAGAGGTACGTATGATTCTATATAACATTGTAATTAATTATGTGTTATCAATTACATAAAATGAGATTTGGTCGTCACTCGTCACTGTTGTGTAAATGAAGTTGAAGTCGACGAAGATTGTGTCACAGGTTTTAGGTCTAATTAGGCGGATAAGTGTCAGACATCATCACCCTTTTGTCTCTGTCTTAATTACATATTCGAGTTCCTTTCTTTAATCATATGAAGTAAAAGTTAGGTTTTTTATTTGTCCCATTAATTTACACACTTTAATTGAATAATAGCAAACTTTTGTCATATTGAACCTTTCTCGTAGCTGACGGATCCCGAATTGATACTAAACAGCAAGTTGAGTTATATTATTTGATGAGATCACCGAAAAAAACATGTTTAAAATATAAACAGAAACGCTTTTCTTATACCAGATAACAAAATTATGATTCCGGATTTGAATTTTGTGCATTCATCTAGCAGAAGTTAGTATCGTTATATTTGTTACCATTAAACCTATATATGTATCTCGATTCATTCAGATTTAACATTCAAAACCGAACTATTTCGTTTGAAATGTTTCTAGTCCCCGTATCATCATGGCATGGTAACACTCGTCAAAAGACAGTATTTTCCATGTAGATTGCCTTAGTCGAAGAGCTTTCAATGCTTAAATGACACTTTTTGACGTATGCACTTTAAACAGTTTATAAATGGTGGGTTTGTTCCTAAGTGTACATCATCTGTTACAAATCCAATTTAGATGACACAAACGGTCCAATATATCTAACCTTTTTTGGGGGTACTTTTTGTGCCCTTTTTCTGTTAGTATAAGCACCAGGTTCATGTATCGATTACTGACAAACAAGAGACGAGTTTTAAAAATATCGCTAGTTTAATTAAACCGAATTATGACCTAGTGTATGAAGTACTTTATTTGAAGTATTAGGTAGCCTAATATTATTTTGCAAGCACGTATATCTCTATTGGTGTGCAAAGGGACAATTAGTGATACATCCCATTCTACCTTCTACTACGTGTGAGTGATCCTAATTTATAGAATTATTAAAAAGACACTTTTTGGGGACATTTTTAAGAAATTGGAATGAGACATATAAGATTAGCATGCTTGCGATTGACCCCCAAAAAAGATTGTCTAAAGATAAACTCATAGATTTAAATTGGGAGGGTTGTATTATTGGTGCTTGTCTACATACTTAATATATAAATAAATATAAGGTTTCAATTATAATTTTTATAACTGATAAAAAGTACAAATTGCAATTAAACAGCGCCTAACTTTTTTCACAATATCTTGCTTTGTGCCAAAACGGATTATGCACTTGTCTTTTTCTTTGTGTTGTCGCAAGTCACAAATAAACCTGTTTTTAAGTTAAACAGATACATACAAAACATATTGGGCATGTAGATGAGTCCACTAAACTTCAAGCTTCTCTAGATGGCCCAAAACCATGACTCAAAATATGGCAAGAAAATTAAAGGGCAATTATGGTACCAATTACTTCCAAAAATATATTCAACGTAATAATATATCTGATCCACCGAAATATATTCATCATGTCATGTGTACATGAAACAAAAAAATAAAAGTTAAAAACATCAACGTAGTATATATTGGACGCATGTCGGAACGGGATAGGCTCATGTTGCATTACCCAAAGAAAGAACACAAACAAATTTTATGTTTGTGTATCTAATATCTATAATTAGATAAGGAAACTTCGTATCCAAACCAAATGATGAAACTAGTCTACCTTTCTAGCTGTCAATGATTGCATCTTGTTCCTATGTTTGTTGCCTTCCGAAATGGTTAATTGACTAAATGCGTGTTTGTGATAACTAAACGATAAATATATCATACTATATTATCTCCACCATATTTTTTTGGGTGTGACCTTGAAATGGGTAATATAGTTGTAAAATAAGTATGACAGGTTGTGTTGAATAAGAAATTGCTTACGAAAACGGAAATGACTAGTCGATGTTTTGGTTATCTTTTAACTATTTAATCGAAAATAGTTTAAAATGTAAGAGTGATCAAGGACTGGTATTTGTTGATAACGTTCTTTTTTATAAAAAAAACTTCTTGTGAAGAAAGAAAGACACATGGGTGTATTTGATTGGCTTCTTGAAACAAAGTAAAAAAACTCACGAGGATTAAATTAAAGAAAGGAAATGCCTTGTGTCCGTCTTCTTATATTTATTTTTTTCCCGTCTAAATATTTAATATACAAAAAAATAATTAGAGAAAAAACGAAATTAAAAAAACATATACATCTCAATGAGGATATTTGCATTATTAATTGACTTTTTTTTTTCTTGGGTGGAAAAAACATCACGAATTAATCAGATTGCAAAAAATGTTTCAAACAAATAACAAAAAAAATTATATATTAATGGGAGTTTAATAAAAAAGTCTTACAATATCTACATATATGATAGGACAATAAAAGTATGAAATTTAAAATAAAAAGAAGCTATTTTCAGGAATAAAATCCTCTATATTTTCCTTTATATAAAAAAGTTTTTGATTTGTAGTAGTAGTTGTCAGTAATTACTAATAACGCGTCTGTCTAATTAAATTCATAATAATTTATATAAATCCTAATTATGGAATGTATGTATTTTTTTGGGACCATATTCTACATTCCGTGGGCCAATAAAAACATACACATATATTACGCAGTTAACAAAAAAAAAGAAATTAAATTCGGAGTTTTTAATTGGGTACGGGAAGGTGTAGGCTATGATCCGTGTGACTGAGATTATTGACGCGACGATGTCGCTTTCTCTGCCACAGAAAAACATGAATATATCATATCAGTCAATACCTCCAAATTTTCTCATTTGTTTTTTATTTATTTTTTTAATTTTAATTTTTCGAAAGAAAAAAAAAAAAATCAAAGGGGGGAAAGAAGAAACAATCCCTCAAAATTCGAGTATTGAAGACGACGACGACGATCTTCTTGTGTGACTTGAATTAGCTTTCTCTGCTCAAAGGTAAAATTCGATTCGTTCAATTCAGATGAGTTTTAGGGTAAACATTTTTTTTTTTTTTTCACGAAAACGATTCGCCTTCTCTTTTTGTGATTCATCATGATCGTGAGATTTTTTTTTTGAATTTTTCCATATTCTGGTAATTATTAGGTTTTGCTTGATTTTAAGTCGCCGTTGCATATCCCTGGAAAAATATGTTTTAGAAAAACAGAACGAAGGTTTCTTTGATCGACCCCCAGATTTTTTTTTTTTTTTTTTTTTTTTTTTTTAAATATGATTGGTGTTTGTGTTAATCTGCGAATTAGATCGTTTTGATGTCTTCATGTTGAAACCAATTTTTTAGCATTTTAACTTTGGTATATGTGTTGTTTTGATTTTCAGTGAGAGAGGTGAAGCTCAAAGGGGTCTCTTGATTTGCTATAATCAGCCTTTTTGGAGAATGATAGACCATCGGTATGTGCTTGAGTTTTCTCGAAGAAGGATGAATCGATACGAGCCAATCTGATTGAGATTATATATATTTATTTTGCTGGAGATTACAGTAGCAGTTGGATTTTTTTTTTAAAGGGTTTTCCATTTGTTTAGGGTGTTGTTGAGCTTTTTATTATTATTATTTGGATTCTAGACTTTCCATGACCGTCCTAGCATGATGGTTGGGAAGGTTTGGAAGATTTTAGATGGGTACAAGAGATAGTAATAGGACATTCTCTGAGATTGTGAGTCTGGTCAAATCCTGGCTCCCCTGGCGATCCGAGCCAGCTACCGTGTCCAGGGATTTTTGGATGCCTGATCAGAGCTGTCGTGTATGTTACGAGTGTGATTCTCAGTTTACCCTCATCAATCGTAGGCACCACTGTCGTCTCTGTGGCAGAGTTTTCTGTGGCAAGTGTACTTCTAACTCTATCCCTTTTGTTCCCACCACCGACTTGAGAACTCCCCGTGAGGAGTGGGAGAGGATCCGTGTTTGCAATTATTGTTTCAGGCAATGGGAGCACGGTGATGGTGGACCGCATGTTTCGCATATCACTGAACTTAGCACTTCACCTTCAGAGACAAGTCTTCTTAGCTCAAAGACTAGTACAACTGCCAATAGTAGTAGCTTTGCTCTTGGCTCCATGCCAGGACTAGTTGGTCCTTATCAAAGGGCTCAACATAGTTCTGATGTCAACTTGCACGGGGTTTCTTCGATGGAGACGAGCACAACCAGGCAAGGCAAAGAAACTTCAAGGAGGAGCAGCTGCATTGCCACTGATGTGGAAGATCCTTCTCGCTTTGCTCTAAATAGGTACTCCTTTTCTCTCACTTCTCTTTGGTCTCATTAGTAAGAGTGAAGCTTATTAAACTCTTCAAACGAGCTCTAGGGTAGGTCCTGTGGCCTTTGACCACGCTTTTTATGCTATTCCAGGGTAGAGGTCGATCAAAATATTTCTTCGGCTTGTGAAGTATGTAAACACAACTTATTTTCTGTGTCAAAACTAGGAAATCAGGGTACTTTAGATTCACAGTCTTGTTTGGGTAACTTATTTATTGTTTTCTTGTCTGCATCAGGAGTGATGATGAGTACGACGAGTATGCTGAGACGTGTCATTCTCCTCGAGCTAATGAATATTATGGTCCTTTGGAATATGATGAGATGAGCATTGATGATGGCCCCTGTAAGCATCTCTCCGCTGACCAGAAAAGTTTAAGCAGCTCTCCACTCATTGATCAGTGTCTTGAATCACTGATTCGGGAAGGAGCAGAACAGCTACACAAGAAAGATGAGCATGATGGTCGTGAAGAATGTGAAGCTCCTTCTCCAGCAGACATTTCAGATGATCAAGTGGCAGAACCGGTGGATTTCGAGAACAATGGACTTTTGTGGGTTCCACCTGATCCAGAAAATGAAGAAGATGAGAGAGAAAGTGCTTTGTTTGATGAGGAAGATAATGAGGGAGATGCCTCAGGTGAGTGGGGATACTTACGACCTTCCACTAGCTTTGGAAGTGGAGATTACCGTGGCGAGGATCGAACAACTGAAGAGCACAAGAAGGCTATGAAGAATGTGGTTGATGGGCACTTTAGGGCTTTGCTTGCCCAACTTTTGCAAGTTGAGAACATCCCTGTGAGCGATGAAGAGGGCAGAGAGAGCTGGTTAGAGATTATCACCTCTCTCTCTTGGGAGGCTGCTAACTTATTGAAGCCCGATATGAGCAAAAGTGGAGGAATGGATCCTGGTGGCTATGTCAAAGTAAAGTGCTTAGCTTCTGGATTCCCACATGATAGGTAATAGAGCAAAAACATTTAATCTCAAAATACTGCTGTCGAGTCCGTAGTGCTTCATTTCACGCACTGTGTATTTTCATCATGTCATCTGGATATTTCTGAAGTTTCATTCTTTGGTAATCCATTTCGTGTATTACTTTACAGCAAGGTGGTCAAAGGAGTTGTTTGCAAGAAAAATGTGGCCCATAGGAGAATGAGTGCAAAGATTGAGAAAGCTCGAATATTGATTCTAGGCGGTGGACTTGAATATCAAAGGGTCTCAAATCAGTTATCAAGTTTTGATACTTTGTTGCAACAGGTGAAAATTGCCTGCCACTTACATGTTTCCTTTTCTTCTCGTTGGTGGTTGGAAAATGGATTCTCTTGTCTATGCCTAGACCCTTCTACTGACACATATTTTGGTTTTCAGGAAAAGGATCATCTAAAGATGGCTGTTGCAAAGATTCACGCGGAACGTCCAAATATTTTACTAGTCGAAAAATCAGTTTCTAGATTTGCGCAAGAGTATCTTCTAGCTAAAGACATATCTCTTGTTCTAAATATCAAGAGGCCACTTTTAGAACGCATTGCTCGCTGCACTGGTGCTCAAATAATACCTTCAGTAGACCACCTCTCCTCTCAAAAGCTGGGTAACTGTGAGAATTTTCGGGTTGATAGGTTTCTTGAAGAACATGGTTCAACTGGTCAAGTTGGAAAGAAAGTGGTGAAGACATTGATGTATTTTGAGAATTGTCCAAAGCCATTAGGCTTTACAGTAAGCACTCCCAACTATTAGAATTTAATATACAGAAACTTTGTTTTTAATCTGATTACCTCATGATATTACTTCTTACTTTTTTTAATGTTCTTTCTCCTTCAGATATTACTTAGGGGTGCAAATGAAGATGAGTTGAAAAAAGTGAAGCACGTGGTCCAGTATGGAGTTTTTGCAGCTTATCATTTGGCGCTCGAGACATCATTTCTTGCTGATGAGGGAGCCTCACCAGAACTTCCGTTGAATTCCCCGATTACGGTTGCACTTCCAGATAAATCTATGAGCATTGAACGTTCAATATCTACTGTGCCAGGTTTCACGGTCTCAACATATGAAAAATCTCCGACAATGCTATCTTGTGCTGAACCACAACGAGCAAACAGTGTCCCAGTATCAGAGTTGCTTTCGACCACCGCCAATCTATCCATCCAGAAGGATATAGATCCTATGATACCCAATGGTTCAGGCTGGCAGACTAGAGAAACAAACCCGAGTTTCGTCTTTTCACGCCATAATGTTTCACTGAATTTGCCTGGACGTGTGACAGAGAGCATAAAATCAGATTTGTCTGGAAGATCTTTACCGATGGATACACCAGCTGACAAAGGCAACCCAATTGTTGTGGCAGATGACACAATGGATAATTCCTTACATTCATCTGAGCAAGGCTTTGTGCGAAAGATCTCTCAAACTGGTACGAGCATTATGGTCGAAAACCAAGACAATAGTTCAGAGCTTTCAGCGGTCCAACAACAAAACACTGAGAAACCAAAGGAAACACAATCTCAAAAAGAAGAATTTCCCCCGTCACCCTCTGACCACCAGAGCATTTTGGTTTCTCTCTCGTCCCGATCAGTGTGGAAAGGAACTGTGTGTGAGAGGTCTCACCTCTTTCGAATAAAATACTATGGTAGTTTTGATAAACCCTTGGGACGGTTCTTGAGAGATCATTTGTTTGATCAGGTGAGTTTTTTTTTTTTTTTTTTTTTTAATATATATATATATATATATATATATATATATATATATAGTTTAACATTTCAGTTACATAATAATTTGGTTACCTAAATGCATGCTCAAAACTTTTTCAGAGTTACAGGTGCCGGTCATGTGAGATGCCATCAGAAGCTCACGTTCACTGTTACACTCATCGACAAGGTAGCCTTACAATATCTGTCAAGAAACTCCAAGATTATCTCTTACCTGGTGAAAAGGAGGGGAAAATCTGGATGTGGCATAGATGCCTGAGATGTCCGCGACCTAACGGCTTCCCTCCAGCGACTCTACGAGTGGTTATGTCTGATGCTGCATGGGGATTATCGTTTGGAAAGTTTCTGGAGCTCAGTTTCTCAAATCACGCCGCTGCTAGTAGAGTAGCTTGTTGTGGCCATTCTTTGCATAGAGATTGTCTTCGCTTCTATGGGTACTTATTTTCTTGCGTCCTCCTCAGGCCAGATGATTTGATTGTTAAAAATTGTCTTATTTAAAAGTCTGTATGTTTTTCCTAACAAGTTGTGCCCGTGCAGTTTTGGGAACATGGTTGCTTGCTTCCGGTACGCTACTATAGATGTTCATTCGGTCTACCTTCCACCATCAATTCTTAGTTTCAACTATGAGAATCAGGACTGGATACAGAGAGAGACAGACGAGGTAAAGTACCTGTGATCTTCTTAGATGCAGATTTGAAATCAAATACTTTTGACTTGACTGTCTGTCGTTTTTATTAAACAGGTGATAGAGAGAGCAGAGCTTCTGTTTTCTGAAGTTTTAAACGCTATTAGTCAAATTGCAGAGAAAGGTTTCAGGCGTCGAATTGGTGAACTCGAAGAAGTGCTGCAAAGAGAGAAAGCAGAATTTGAGGTGATAAATTATGTTTTTATATTAAAGAGTATCTAAAACTCAAGAGATGCAAAGCAAATTTGTTTTATGTCTTTTTAGCAAATGGGTGAAAATAGCCAAAATAAGACAAGGCCCGTTTTGTAACTATTCTTACATTTCTTTCAGGAAAATATGCAAAAGATGTTGCACAGGGAGGGGAAGGAAGGCCAACCCCTCGTGGACATTCTTGAGCTATACCGGATTCGCAGACAACTTCTTTTTCAGTCATACATGTGGGATCACCGCTTGATTAATGCATCAACTTTACATAAGCTTGAGAATAGTGATGACACAAAGAGAGACATTGAGAAACCTTCCTTGGCTAAGAGCCAGACGCTCCCCGAGATGAATGCTGAGAACAATTCCCTTTTTACTGGCTCAGAGGTTAATCTGAATCCTGATGGTGATTCTCCTGGCGACACTGGCTCCTTACATAATGTTCAGAAGGAAGCGGATACAAATCCAGATCTGAATCAGGAAAAGGATGATGGGGGAGAAGTTTCTCCAAGCAAGACCTTACCAGATACATCTTGTCCTCTGGAAAATAAACTTGATGTTCGCCGAACACAGTCTGATGGCCAGATAGTTATGAAAAATCTATCAGCCACTCTTGATGCAGCATGGATAGGCGAACGTCAAACATCTGTGGAGATTCCAGTCAACAATAAGGTCTTGCTTCCTCCTTCCTCCATGTCAAATTTCTCAACTTTCCCTCCAATCTCAGAGGGGCTAAAGCCTATAAATCTCCCAGAACAGCAAAATGAATTCAAGGTGGCCTATCCAGTTTCCCCTGCAGTGCTAAGTAAGAACTATGAGAATTCAGAAGACTCGGTAAGCTGGTTAAGTGTGCCATTCCTGAATTTCTACCGTTCCATTAATAAGAATTTCTTGCTTAGCTCTCAGAAGCTTGATAAATTTGGCGAGCATAGCCCTATCTATATATCATCTTTTAGAGAGGCAGAGCTTCAAGGTGGACCAAGGCTACTTCTGCCCGTAGGCTTGAATGATATTGTGGTTCCGGTTTATGATGATGAACCTACGAGTATGATTGCATACGCCTTGATGTCACCCGAATACCAACGCCAAACTTCTGTTGAAGGGGAATCTCTGGTTTCATATCCTTCCGAACTGAATATCCCTCGCCCAGTTGATGACACTATTTTTGACCCTAGCAGAAGTAATGGTTCAGTTGATGAGAGCATACTTTCAATGTCCTCGTCTCGCAGTAGCTCACTGCTTCTGGACCCACTATTATATACAAAAGCTTTACATGCTCGAGTTTCATATGGAGAGGATGGTACTCTTGGAAAAGTGAAGTACACAGTTACTTGTTACTATGCAAAACGGTTTGAAGCGCTGCGGGGTATATGTCTCCCTTCAGAACTTGAGTTTATAAGGTCTCTTAGCCGATGTAAAAAATGGGGAGCTCAAGGTGGCAAGAGTAATGTTTTCTTCGCTAAAACCCTGGATGATCGATTTATCATCAAGCAAGTCACCAAGACAGAATTGGAATCATTCATCAAATTTGCACCTGCTTACTTCAAATACTTATCTGAGTCTATCAGCACGAAAAGCCCAACCTGCCTGGCAAAAATCTTGGGAATCTATCAGGTATGAATAGCTAAGTTGGGAGATTTCCCGGTCAGTTTGATTCATTATTGATGAAAATATGTATTGTGTCAATAGGTCGCAACAAAGCAACTTAAGAGCGGGAAAGAAACAAAGATGGATGTTCTGATTATGGAGAATCTTCTGTTTGGAAGAACTGTGAAACGGCTTTATGACCTCAAAGGATCTTCGCGGGCTCGCTACAATCCTGACTCTAGTGGGAGCAACAAAGTCTTACTGGATCAAAACTTGATTGAAGCAATGCCAACTTGTCCCATTTTCGTCGGTAACAAAGCAAAACGATTGTTGGAAAGAGCAGTCTGGAACGATACTGCTTTTCTTGCAGTGAGTTTTACGCTTTGCAAACCATATAATCTTCACTATTCTGCAAACCATATAATATTCACTACTCTTTGATAAGGTTTGTCAATAAATATATTTTACGTGTTTGCAGTTGGGTGATGTGATGGATTATTCGTTACTAGTAGGCGTGGATGAAGAAAAGAACGAGCTAGTTCTGGGGATTATCGACTTCTTAAGGCAGTACACATGGGACAAGCATCTAGAGTCTTGGGTGAAATTTACAGGAATCTTAGGAGGACCAAAGAATGAAGCACCAACCGTAATTTCTCCAAAGCAATACAAGAGAAGATTCAGAAAGGCAATGACAACGTACTTCCTCATGGTCCCTGATCAATGGTCTCCACCTACTGTCGTTGCTAATGACTCCAGATCTGATCAACCTGAAGAAACCTCTCAAGCCGGTACACAAGCAGAGTGATATAAGGAATCATCATATTGAAAAGTGTGTTTTGGGTCTTGTATAGAATTTGGTATTTGGGAACACATAATTTATTCATTTATTGGAAGATTGGGTTGCTGTCAGATATCGATTTTGTTTGCTGTTATTTTTTAGATTTTGGGTCGTTACTGTAGAGACTTAGGAGATTGTCTTGAACATTCCTCAGAAAGATGTGAGATTATTTCATTTTTATCCTCTCTGTACAAAAAAAAAATGAAAGAAGAAAGAGAGACATTTCTCTTGTGTATAGCTTTGCTTTAATGTGTTATGATTTTATGAAAGATTCTTTTGTTATATGCTTCATCTTCATACCCTTTTCTTTGTCATAAAACTTCAGAAAAGATTGAATTCAGAATCTGGACATATATTCATGCTTGTGTTCTTACAAAAGATCGAAACAAGAAAGAAGCAAATCGCTGCTTCTTTCACAGCCTTTTTTGGTCTGTACATTCTTTATTCAAGAGGCTATTTTGAAGAGAGAACAGGTTCTGAGTTTTAGAAAGAAAACAAAAAAAGAGAGTTAGAGAAAGTCAAAGTTGCTCCAGTTGATCATCTTTAATTCTGGTTTTGAAGCAATTATCTGTTCTTGGCCATCTTTCTCTGCACCGCTCAGTTCCTGATAACTTCTTTGCAGAAGATCAAGAATCTCTACCTCTCTGTTGTTTTACCAAATCCAATTATTATTAATAACATCGGAAACAAGATCGATCTGATTCTATATAATTTAGGATTAGGAACTTTATCGTACCTTGAGTAAGAAGCTACCATCGGACACTGTGTGGGACAACGAGGACCTTCATCGTATCCTTCACATATGACCTCTCCATTATCATCTGTGTAACAAATGATCCCTTGCGTCGGATCTTCAAAGACCTGTTTCAAGAAAGAGAAAGAAAAAAACAAAAACCCGAATTTCAAAAACCATATTTTGCCAAATGGGTTGTGTCTAAATTTTCAAGAAATCAAGAATTAAAGCAAGAAAGACGAGGATCTTACGGTGTTCTTGGTGGAGTATCTGATCGGCTGAGGCTGTGAAACTGTGACTTGTTTGACTTTAACTTGAACTTGACTCTGTTGAAGCATCATCAAAGTCTTTGATCTTAATGTTTTTGGAACAAAACATGGTGTTTTAAGAGGAAGACTAAGGTTAGTTGAATAGGCCATCATAGCCTTTGCGATTCTCTTTTTCCCAGAAGAAACTTTGATCTCTTCTTTTTGGACAAAGTGTTTGGTTTATAGGTCTCAAGAACTTTGAAAACAAAATATATATATATATATACCTAAACAACAATAATTATAATAGGATTCCGATAACTGGTTGAATCTGAGTTGTTTAATTATGAATTTATAATCTGAGTTGTTTTTTTAGACGCAAGATGCAGATTAAATAATAGCCGATAAGAGTGGTCTCCTTTGTTAACTGGTTTAGTTGTCTTTTTCGTGGGGTTCTTCTAATGGTTTCGTTTTTCTTCTTCTTACGTTAATGAACCACTGAGAAACCGTTGAATTTATCTACACATATTCATGTGTATGTCTAGTCATTTAGGTCTGTTTTTAGTTAAATAATTGTCTAGACTCAAATCATTTGAAATCAGTTGTAGAAACATCACTATATTAGTTGAAGATTATTTTCTATCTGCACTATTATTATTATGTCATTACATCAATTCCAAAAATAATGTATGCAATGGCTATTTTGCCCAATCGGATTATTTAGACAAGAAGTTACTTATATGGTGCCGTCCAGTGACGCGAATTAATTTATTATATAATCAATCGTAGCACGTGTCAGTATATCCATAAAAGTCATGACAAAGAATTATTGCACATGTCAAATAATTGGTGACTCATGACTGGTTAAACTAATGTTGGCTAAACATGGAGACATCGTCGTCGTCGTCGTACTCTTTGGAAAACTCTGTCTCTTCCTAAGCTCAATAAGTTGTTATTACTTGCCATATAGTAATATTATCTCGCTGGTTTAATTATACAACCAAACTATACATGATAACGAATATTCTTCCATCAAATTAAATAAGCTTATGCGAATCTTATTTTCATTTGTGTTCTTTAAAAAAGAAACTACAAATTTTGACAAGTTTCTGAGTCATCAACAACTTTGGAATCCTTAATAGTTCATCATGGACATTTTTAACCAAAACAAATATGGTACTACTATATAAATAAATAAACTTAAATGGTGGAATCATAGATAAGAGTAGGTCACGTAACGTTGGAGAAAACTTCCAAAATTGCTTTACACTTCCACAAATCAATTTTAATTTTTTTTGTCGCTAGCTTAAGCCAAAAATATAGTGTTGATAGATAATGCTAATTGATTACTCGATCAGTAGTCTATAAATTATTAGATACTAAATACTATATATTTGTGGTCTATGTTTCAGGAGGTTAGGATGTTAAATACGTCACTAAAGTTTATATATCAATTTTCTAGAATCGTTGTCCACTAAAATCATCCCGGAGTGGTGGCCTAACTTATCATGAATCGTACGATCACTCCAATTTTATAATTACTTTAATTTTATATAACCAACTAGGATTATAAAAAGTCGATACCGTAATTATCAATGTTATCTTCATATAGTATGTTATTTAATTACTATAAACATACGTCTACGAGACTACGACTAGTCGACTACGAGTGAAAAAAAATAGGTAATGGAACTAGTTATAATAATGTTAGACTAATTGAAGGCCCGTTTGATGAGATCTTTAAGCCCATTAAAGGCCCAAGTGTTCATCTAATTCTAACTTGTTGCTCAAGAGTGCTTCTCCGGAAGCTTAGAAAGGAGCAAACTGGGAAGACGAAGAAGAAGAAGAAGAGTTGTATCTTCGATTCGTGTAGATCAATTCAGCTGGTAAAGCTTTCTCGCTTCCATACAAGTTCTTTGTTTCTGTATTCTTCTTCGATCTGTGAAATGTTTAGGGTTTATAGCCTTTTTTTTTTTGTGCAGACATTGAGGTTTAATTTCAGATCGAAATCGAGAAGAAGATGTTTCTCACTAGGTAAAAATGTTTCTTCCTTCGATTTCGACGTAATCGTGTGTTATTGTTTCTGGGTTCGATTTTAACCCAGCAATTATGGTGTTTGTGTTGATCAAGTTTGTGTTTTTTTTTGGGTTATCTAAAGGACTGAGTATGACAGAGGAGTCAATACCTTTTCACCTGAAGGCCGTCTGTTTCAGGTGGAGTATGCCATTGAAGCTATCAAGGTACTTTCTCCATAATATACAGCAAAGTTTGATTTTTTTCTTGGATTTGGTTTCTTAAAACCCTTCTCCTCGAGTTAGTGGTGTGCTATGTTGGGGATAACTCTGTTAGATTGTGTATCCACTAAACCTCGAGGTTTTTGTTTGTAATGGTTTTTGGGTTGCAGCTTGGTTCTACTGCCATTGGTGTGAAGACAAAAGAAGGAGTTGTTCTTGCTGTTGAGAAGCGCATCACCTCGACCTTGCTGGTATATAATTTTACTCCTGCTATTTTACCTCTAAGACTCATGTGACTTCCCCTGTTTTTTATTTACATTTGTTACGTTTAGCAATACCAACTGGTTGATTTATTAGCATCTAAGAAGTACTATTTTCTTTGCTATTTCTGTGCCTTCATGATTTTGTTACATTCACAATTTTCTTCAAATTTAGTTTTGACTTGGCACTGTGTGATAGAATCTGATAGAGTCTACCTATAATAGTGACTGCTTTCTCAGTCGCTTTTTGTTTTTCTTTTAAGTAGGAGCCAAGCAGTGTTGAGAAGATTATGGAAATTGATGACCATATAGGATGTGCTATGAGTGGTCTGATTGCTGATGCGCGAACACTTGTTGAGCATGCACGAGTAGAAACTCAAGTGAGATCTCACTTTCTGTTTCTCATTGTTTTGTTTCTTACATCGAAAGTTCTTTCTGTTACCAACTATTTTATTTTTATGTTGTGCAGAACCACAGGTTCTCGTATGGTGAGCCAATGACTGTAGAATCTACAACTCAAGCTTTGTGTGATCTGGCTTTACGGTTTGGTGAAGGAGAGGAAGAGTCAATGGTATTAGTTGCCCCACTACTCTTGCTAGCTTAGGAAATGTTTAGTGGATTTCACTTCTTTATGCTTGGAATTTATGATCAACTACCAGAGATAGCCCTTGAACTGGGGATTAAGTTTTAGTTGTAAATTGATAGATTCAGCTCCCTAACTCTTCCATATTGTTTCAGCAGTTATTGTTTAGTTCTCTACGGTCTCCTTTTTATGTAAATGTACTTATGCTTAGTCTCACGAACTTTTTGCAGTCTCGTCCATTTGGAGTATCCCTTCTCATTGCTGGGCATGATGAAAATGGACCGAGCCTGTAAGTTTTTATTTGTGTAGCTTATTTCATTTCCCAACGGTCTATATGATCTCAAATTGGTATACAACAATGTTAAACAACTTAATCTTGTACAGGTACTATACAGATCCATCGGGAACATTCTGGCAATGCAATGCAAAGGCAATTGGGTCAGGCTCAGAAGGAGCTGATAGTTCTCTCCAAGAGCAATTCAACAAGGTAAAAATAACTTAGATTGTTTGACTGTCCCAAGTACATTTACAGTATCCCTTTGGGTTTTTTCGTTGAACTTCAATTTTACGACTTTTACAGGATTTAACACTGCAAGAAGCTGAAACAGTAGCTGTATCTATCCTAAAGCAAGTAATGGAAGAAAAGGTACTGAACTGATGTCAAGCTTGTTTACTTAAAGCCTGTTGCTTTCAACTCTGGTTTAGCCCTTTTTGACACTCTATATTTCTGGTTTAGGTGACACCAAACAATGTCGACATTGCCAAAGTTGCACCAGCTTATCACCTCTACACTCCTCAGGAGGTTGAAGCCGTCATCAGTCGTCTATGAAGAAATAAACCGGCATTTGCTTCCGTTTTATCTTACCTGGTTGGTTGGGTAATTTCTCAGGCTTGTCTGCTTCCGGTTCTCTAAACTAAAAAGACTTTTCTTTCACCGATCGCACGAAACTTCTCACTTTTGTATTAGTCAGATGATGAATTATATCCAGTTGAGTTTCATTGAGCTTTCAATCTACATTTTTGTTTGTCTTAATCATCTATAGTTCTTTACAACCCTTAAACCGGGGACTACAAAGAACTATCAAGAGAAACTCTGTTAGAGTACACATGTGACGTGTTTGCTTTAACCATCCATGTTTGTAAATCAAAGCGTCAATTCAATATCCCTCCTACCAACGAACCCTTTTCCATTAACAGCTGCAAAACCAAAACATGACCAGTCCCTATTAGAACCAAACCAAACGGGTGAAACCGGAAATAACTTTACTTACAGGAAGTGGCGGTTTGAAAGGTAATGATGTTAGGTTTGTCGTTCCTGTTAAGGCTACCGGAGACGACCGTCTTCGTGATCTCGTCGCCGTACATTACAATAATTTTCGTCACGTTAACATTTCTAACATAATGACCTTCCTTTACGTGTATAACGAATCTTGAACTGATTTTTTCAGGGACAGAAGCCACAGCCTCGCTGATTGTCCGGTACTTTCCAGTTCCATCTTTGGCTACCTTTACATTAGGAGTCAAGTTGCAAGTCATCATGAGTCCTTTGCGGTCCTCATTACCAAACAAATCCGGAAAACTCGATTCTGTCTCTAAAAAACCAAGTGCACTCTTGTTATCATCTTGTTTGGTCAATCCACCAAAGATTTTAGTCACAATGGCTAAGCTATTGCTCACAAGCTCTCTCCTTTCTTCATAGAATCTCTAAGTCTCTTAATTATGTTAATATTTCTCATGTAACTCGAGAAATCAAACTCCATAATCTCATCAAAACCTTCCAAACAAGTCTCTTGATCAATGAGACAATGATCACATAACTCAACTTCCCTCTAATCTCATCGATTTCCGCATCAGTCGTAACCTTCCAAACTCATCAAAACGTTCGATCGTTTCCCTCAGATACTCCAACGAATCAGCGATCATCTCATCACATACTTTCAAACTAGACAAAACAGATTCATCAGGTGAAACAAGCTCACTCAAAACCCCGAAAATCTTCACATGGTTCTTCCACAGCTGTGACCAAAGAAGCCCTAAAGAGAACTCTAGGCTAGCTCAGTAGAATTTACGGACAAGAGCGGCGAGTAACAATGATCAGAGTACAACGTCACGTTGCAATTTCGAAACTCTTCGTTGACTTATACCAGTCAAAATCCGTCTCGATGATGACTTCACTTCACATCCTCTGTTCCAAAACAGAGCCTTTCCCACCACAAACTTAAGCATCGCCGTTAAAATGATTGAGAAACTGTCCACCACCTTCAAACACTGCCATATCCATGATCGCTGCAACTTCTGGCAACCACGACAAGACTCCATTTTTACTTCATTTCTCTTTGTGTGTCCTCAAGCGTGTAAAACAGAAGTTTTTAACTAGAAATAGATATGTTCGGTACGTATATATTAACAACTTAGAACCATTTTAATTAATGACCTCATCTAATCTTGTCTTAATATACTTATTAGAAAGTAGAAACAGACAAATTGAAAGCTGCTTGATAACAAATGTGAGTTCACACTTTACCATTACACTAGATTACGACCCGTGCTAGAGCACGCGTTAAAATTTATTTTATTTATATTATAATTTTAGACTAATTAATGTATAATGTTTTTTTTGTAATCAACCCATATTTAATCTATAGTCTATTTTGTAACCAATTTATAAAAATTATATATTCTACCAAAAAATGTTGTGTACTTCCGTTTTATTATATAGAGGATTACATCGATTTTTGGTTTTAACGGTTAAATTTGAAATTCATAATTTATATATGTACTACGTGTTAGACCAAAACTAATAACATACATACGATATAATGGGAATTGATGATGCAAATCATTAATAGTAATAGAGGCGCTTATCATGAAATCTGAAATCCTTAAAAATAAAATATATTTTTTTGAAGTTACAAAAGAATATATTGAATTTTTAAAAATAAGAATATCTAGCTAAAAAAATCTTTAAATGCTTCTTAAGATAATCTAAAATATAAAATAGTACGAACGAAATAATATTTTAAAAAATAAATAAATTGATAACATCATTATTATTAAGTCTGTTGAAACGGCACTCCCATCGCCGGTAACCAATCACCACCTCGGAGAAAATTGGCAACGGTAAACCTCGCAGCCTCAGCATCAGACATAACAGGCTTGTACCCGGCCCATTTAACTCTATTGGTCACATCCGACCCAGGACCCGAATTCTTGTACTCTCCATACAATATAGTCGAAGGCGGCTCTTTATTGTCTTCCCACGAATGCCACCCAGCTGGATTAACGAACGACCCAATCACCGATTGCATAATCACCGTCGTCGAAAACTCCTTCCACGGACGGCCAAGATACACTTCAGCAGTTACATTTCCGTTGGGGGAGATTGTACAACGCTGGATCGTTGTACCAGAGTTCTGATTCTGATCCTTTTTACCTTCAGCAGTGATAGTGATGTACTGACCCTTAAGCGGCTGACGCGGTCGGATAGTGCAATCCTGGAAGACGACGGTGGCAGCTCCGAAGATGAAATCGACTGTTCCGGTGACGTCACAGTTACGGTAGAACTGACGGTTAGAGTGAGGGTAGAGAGTATCCTGGAAACCATCGAATGAGCATTGGTAGTAAACTGAGAGATCGGCTCCTGATCGGAATGCCACCGCTTGATGCTTCTCTGGTCCGGCGGTGTTTATGATTTTGATGTCCTTCATCATGAATCCTTGGCCTTGGGTTGCTGCATCAAGGGTAAACTCGTAATAAGTCCAAAGTATTAAACATAAATGAAAAACGACCGCGTTTTAAAATAAGTTACGGTGGATGGATATCTAAATTATTACCAAATCAAGGTAAAAATGGCCTAAAGAGTACAGTCACTAAAATACTCATCAAAATCGGGTAAATAAGATGAGAGAGTATATACCAAACGTCGCCGTTTGAAAAGTGGGAGTGCCCTTGGCCCAGTTTCTGCTACCGGAAATAATGGTCTTCTCCTGGCCGTCGCCGTACATCAAAACATTCCACTTGCTCTTATCCAAAAGCACATTCTCAACATACGTACCTGCTTTCACGTATATAACGAACACCGTATTCCCCTTGTTCGGAACTCTCGCCACGGCTTCGTTAACCGTCTTCACATCGCCGGAGCCATCAGCCGCAACGACGACGTTTGGGGTTAGATTCTTCGCTTGGAGTAAGCGTCTCACACGTGGGCTAACCCAATGGGGAAACGAATCGGCCGAATTGAGGAGTCGTCTCCGGTGAATCGGGATCCCGAAATCGCTTAGCGTAGAGAGGACCTTCGCGACGATGGCCAAGCTGTTGCTGGTGTACTCGCCCGAGTTAACCATGGCGGATTTGAGCTTCTGCGTGATTGTCGAATTCGCGTAATCGGTTTTGATCTGGACGAGTTCATCGAGCGCGTCGAGACACGTGTCGTGGCTTGTAAGGGCGGCGCTGAGCCACGTTTTGAGATCGTCGATCTTGGTCGAGTTGAGAATATTCTTCCCGTCTCCGACCTCCATGGCGGAAACGGTCGCGTTAACACGATCAATCGCGTCGTCGAACAGATCTCCGCAAACGCCGAGGGCCGATTTGATTCTCTCGTCGTTGGTCCCCTCCGCGAGCTTCGTCGGCAAATCGGAAATCGAATTGAGCTCGTCGGCGACAACCTTCAACGAGAGCTTGAATAAAACCTCCGGATCCGTCGTGTTGGACGCTGGAAACTTCGAGATGCTTGAGATACAAGAAGAAGGGTAACGAGTGACGCTGCACACCGTTTTGAGTGAAGCGGCTGGAGTCAACTCGGGGGTTGAATTCGGTCTTGGTTTAGGAGAGTTGTTTCTCCGGCTATGAACAGCGACGGCGACGACGGAGCTGATTATAATCGCCACCAGAACAGCTACGGACAGGCCCATGTAGATAAATCGCTTTGCCGTCTTCCTCTTCAAGGCTAAATCTTCAGCTTCGTTAACTTTGCCATAGCTGTTCTTGATTGAATTCATAGTATCCATTAGAAAAACAAAAATGAAAAAAAACAAAACAAACTCTGTTTCTAGGAGGGTTTATAGTGTTTGAACGGGAATGAAGAATTGGTATTGATGTGATTGCTTTATATATAAGTTGTGTGGAAGAAAACGTCAATATTTTTACGTGTGAGGAGTTTATTCTTGCGATGTTCTTAAGGAAGTATGTGTAAATGATCCATTAGGATTAGGCATGTATGATATTCATCATGTGTTGTCACTAACTAATTTCGTGATCATCCATTAGGTCGTATACTGTCACTAATTAATGTTAAATCAATCTTCATTTGGTAGTTTCCTTTCAGAGTCTTTCACCTTATAGTATTTGAATATTCTATAATTAGTGCAATATATTCGACCTTGGTTTAGTAAAAAAACAAAAAAAAAACACGAATTGGGTCTATGAGTGTGGTTAGCATGATAATACTAGTTACAAGTTTTGTAAACAAGTTAAACTAGTTACAAGTTAGATAGTGAGACTTACACTCTGCACATGTACTTATTAGAGAGTATAAACCATTCAACTCTTGTTTGATAACCACATCCTAATCATTCCAATGAAGTTAACAAGCATAGAAGGACAAGTCAATGTAGAGCACATTGGTTGGAAATTGTCAACGTAGTTAAGATTGTCAATACAAAATAAATTACTCGGTTAAAAACTTAAAATACTGAGTGTTGGATTAAAATAATTAATCGTTGACTTCTAGTGCATTTTTCGTTGACTTCTAGTGCATTTTCGTTGACTTCTAGTAATATATTAACGGTAGGTTAATTATAGTGTGCTTAAGCATTTATAGGTTAATTATAGTGTGCTTAAGTATGGAAACTATGGATGCTTAGAATTGCGAGTTTAATGATATGATTGCGTAAATATTTGTGCTGGTTTGTCTTTTGGAATTAGATTCTTGCTTAATACTAAGGAAGTTTGGTTTCTATCTCCGTTTTAGAAAATGTGTTTTATGTATCATATTCAAAAAATATTTGGTTTTTAAGAGGTTACTGATCCATTATCTGTCATTGGAAATTTGGAAAGCGTATTTTATATATGATCAAGGAGTGATTTTGTGCTCCAAAAGCCCATAAGATGAACCAAAAAAGCAGGTTATCAATAATGTCTCACAACTGAAAATTTTAAACAAAGAGTTGGAAATTTTTAAAATCCAAGATAAATCAACCGGCCAAGTTTTTGTTTACTATTAAGTTTACCATTTACAGCCCAAGAAGTATATAAAGGAATGAAAATCTCTAAGACTAAAAGCATACATGTGTAAGAAGGCCATCTGGCATCTGCATTTCATGAACTCGAGTACCAGCCGCCATGTGCTTTCTTGGTCAAGTGGCATCTCATCCACATCTCACGTGGACTTGGTAGACCAATTTTTCCTAGCTATGATGACTCGATTATTTGATATCATGAAATGGAATGAGCAATTTAGCTGACTTAGACAAGTTTTCCAACTGACTGGTTAGTTAGTAGTATTGGTGTAGTATAGTACTAATCGACGATTGCTCAATTAATCTAACTTAAGCTCCGTCTGCATGTGGTACTCATTGATACAACTGACCTTCTTTCAGATTGAACCATGTTCGGCTAAGTTCATCAGGCGCTACTTTGCGGATAGGCCAATGCTCATCATTTTGATTTTGACGTTGAACAATAAACACGTTACAAGTAGAAAGGAAAGTTCGAAATATGAATTTGAGTAAGAGTAACGATAAATGTTATATTTGGGGAGAGAAGTCAACTTTGGCCAGCTTAATCTCATTAAGGTCAACCAGGAGACCTTTTTTTTGTTTTTCCTGATTCACAGTACAGATTAACGAAATTGTGCAATTATCGTTATCATTCTTGGTTTTTCTATGTTTGTCATGCCTTCCTGGAACAATCTCTACCACAATTATCATCACTCTGCTTTAACTATAGCATTAATAATAAAAACCTTAGTCGGTCGTTTAATCAAGAACTAGGTACGAACCGGCACCCGCACGTACGTGCGTGATTAATTTTAAAAACTATGTTTACTATAAGCGGATCAAACCCGTCCCGATAGTCATACTGCATAAAGAATATAATATTTTTTATCTATAAAAATCTGTCCTTCGAAATCGTTAAGAAATAATATTAAAATATATATCAGATTTTATATTTTTTAATATGTTAATTTTGAAATGAAGGAATATTTAATATATGTTAGTCTTATATATCAAAAATTTTCTATATGAAAAACTGAAAATTAGGATTTACATGAGTTTAAATATTTTATAGTTTAAAATAAATTTAAGATGCCATCAAGTTTTTTTTAAAGATTTTCCAATATCTATTATTCAAAATTAATTTCAAAACTTAAATCAATATGCTAAATCGATTTTGCAGAAGACATTCCTTTTCAAAATCAATATTTGCAAAATTAATTTCAAAACTTTATCCATTCTATTTTTTAAGAGTTTTACAATATCTTAAAAAAGTTTTGAAAAAACAATTCCCTCTAATTTAGTTCTTCGTGGATCACAAAATCTTGGTTTAAGTAAATTAATTCGGATTTTTAGGTCCAATTAGTTTGTTTGAAATGAGGCTGTGAATTAGTAATTCCTTAATTATAGGGAAATGGTTGCTAGATTTTCGTATGACAGATATTATATCGGTTTTGTGTGTATTTGATTTTACTATGTGCTGTTTTTTTTGGATAGACTATGAATTCATTTAGGAGAATATCCAAAAGAATACATTATTAAAATCTTGATTGATAGAATGTTTAGAAATGAATATTCGTTTTTTGTTTTTCGGAAAGACTATGAATTCAGTTAGGAGAATATTATCATATCTGCTTATTCGTTATTCACAGCTAACATTTTGAGGAATAAGTAATTAAAATCATAATTGATAGAATGTTATGAAATGAATATTCGTTTTCTGTTTGATTGATTATTCGAGGATATCGCCTATGATAAATTATCCTTAAATATTTAATTGCTAATTTACAGGAAATCATCTGTGCATATTTAGTTGTTAATTAGGTAAGAAATATTGGGTTTTTGTTTGGTCGATTATTCAATGTTTTCTGACATGTCATGTCAATCTTCATTTACAGGAAATCATCTATGCATATTTAGTTGTTAATTAGCAAAAGGAATTCTGTGCTTTTAGTTATGTGATAATTATTTTAAATTTACAAAGTTAATATATTTATTTTTTTCTCACAAAATCAATATAATTATTGGTATTTTTATAATTAATGTTTGTTTGGTAACAATATTTTAAATTTTAAAATTTTTATATTATTCCAATGAAATTTATAATGGTTGCAATGAAAAAATCTTTATTATTCCAAAAAAATTTATAATTATTCCAATGAAGTAAGAATGTATAATTATTAAATTTTTACATATGAAATCATCTATTTCTTCGAAGAAGTAGTTATGAAGTCTTCATTTGGTAATTTTGATTCTCTTTCTAGGATTTGGTAACATGTTTCTTTTGCTTAAATCTGAAACAGAATCTTGATCTTATGTGTGTGATCATTTGGTTCATGAACTTTTGAGACTTGTTGAAATATAAATTTGATCTTGTTAGTTAGGAGTTGGATTTGTCACTAAAGGAATTAAATTGTGGAATTGATCATAGATAAAACTTAGAATACTTACCGAGTGAAGGTTCGCAATTGGTAAAGAATCCTGTTTTTCTTTTTTTTCTGCCACTGTTTTGCTTCCACATTATAAACGAATTTATGAGGATGTTCATTATAAATTATATTTGTAGATGATTGGTATTGGCTATTACGGTTGACCCATGATGAAAAAAGACTCATGTAAAACTTGATGAAAGAATGCATATGAAAAATGAAAGAATTTTTTTTTACAATCGTCTGGTGAATATTAGGAGGAAAATATTTAAAGATGAGGATAGGCGTGTAGGGTTTTCGTTTATGCTTTTTTTTTTTCCTTTTTGCAAATAAATTCAGCGGCACAAAGATGTAATTAATTAGAAAAATTAAAAAGATTTTTATAAATGACCTTGAAGCTGTATAATATTGACAACTCAGTTTTTTTGGAGAGAATACATTTCTTTTAGTATATAGGAGATAGTTTAAACATAGGCATTCCCAAACCAGGGAATTATCCTAAATGCCTAAATATATAGGCATGGATATCAAAATAGTTTTATCGTTGTTATTTTATACTAGCATAATCTATTGGTAATAATTATATATGGACTTACGTTTCGTTGAGACAACCAAAAGTGAGAGAGAAGTAAGTTTACTACTACTAGAGTCTAGAGAGACAAACATTTTATTATTATCACCAAAATAGGCAACCTCCCTTCTCTCTCAAATCCATAATCTCGTTTCTAATACTACGATCTAGAAAAAAAAAAAAAAAAAAAAATACACAACACAACACCAAGCAAAAATGAAACACGATTTGATTTATTATATAAATCAATAACATTTAATCAACAATAATACGCTAGGAACACAACAAATATATCTCAAATTAAAGACCGAGCGAGAAGGGGAAACCGGTCGAGGATAACCAACCTCCACCACCAATAAACTGACCAGCCGTATATTTTTGAGCCTCAGCAGCAGCCGTAATCACCTTAAAGCCCCTCCACTTCACTCTGTTAGCAGTTCCTGCGCCTGCTCCTGTGTTCGCATACTCTCTATAAGTTAGAGTGTTCAACGCAAATGTACCGGTCCACTCAGACCACCCTTCGGGTCGGATCACGTCTGAGATAGCCGACTGCATTATCACCGTTTGTGAGTACTCCTTCCACGGGCGACCAAGAAACGTCGGGAAACTACCTTTCACCGGCAGTAAATCCGACGTGGCACCGATTCTACATTTCTGGATAACGATCCCTGTGTTCTGGTTCGGATCCGTACGTCCCTGAGCAGTGACCATGTTTTTCTGGCCGGAGTTGGGGCGGCGAGCGTGGATGTCACAGTCTTGGAGCACGACGGCGGCGTTTCCGAAAATGAAGTCGACGGTTCCGGCGATGAGACACTTGACGAAGAACTGACGGTTAGAGTGGACGTAGAGAGTGTCTTGGTAAGCTAACATGTCACAATTGTAGAAGGCTGAGAAATCAGAACCCACTCGGAGAGCCACGGCTTGGTGCTTCGACGGACCCGCCGTGTTCTGGAAAGTGATGTCACGAGCTAAGAATCTCTCACCGACAGCAGCTGGGGCCAACAAAAGAATTAAACAAAGGTTACTTAACGACATCATTAGCTAAAAAGATTAACTAAGACAGACTTATCTTACTATAAAGAATATTACCTTTAGTTTAACGAATTTTAGTAATATTTTATAAACTAGAAAGGGACTAAAGAAATGCCAATGATGTACTAGTTGTAATGTAATGATGAAGCAACTTTAATTAAGGGACCAAAGTTAGATAGAAAAGTCAAAAACAATTAAACAAAAAGATTAAGAAAGAAAAATAAAAGGTGTTCCATAAAACTAACGGCTCACTTCACGAGTGGATGAGCCATCATACCAATCCCACATAATGTGACTTGGAGAAGCATATGAATAAAGCCAAGAAAATAATGGACCAAGACTCTCTTACACGACTCATATCTAACTAAGAGTTTTGTTCAAATTTGGTAAATTCAAATTCACATTTAGTTTCATCTAGTTATTACTAGGGTACATGTGCGTATATCTGTTGTAGTAGGTACTAAGACAAGAATCTACATGTATATATTTAATGTGCATGAAAAAGAGTAAAGATTTTTTCCACCAAATAAAGGACCACAATCGTGTATAATTGCTAATATCTTTTTTTCAAAAAGTTAATAATTATAATTGCTTACCAACGGTGGCGGAGTGGAAAGTGGTGCTACCATCGACGACGTTTCTGTTTCCGGTGATAATAGTTCTCGTCCGACCATCTCCCATAAACATTATATTCTTTTTCTTCTTAGAAACATCCACATTCTCTCTATAAACTCCGGCTTTTATATGTATCACATACCTCTTGTTACTATTCTCCGGGGCCGCGGCAACCGCAGCCGCCACAGTTTTAAATGTACCGCTACCGTCAGCTGCCACGGTGGCGTCGGCTCTCACACCCGAACCCTGAAGAAGCCTCCTATCTCCAGCGGATAACCAAGTCGGCCATCCCTCCGCGTCTAGTTCTCCGGCTCCGGCGATATCTACGGCCACCGTGGTTTCCTGATTTTCCTCCTTGAGCTTACGGTTGTTTGAGGTGATTTTAGCTTTTTGCTCGAAGTTGGCTATGTCCGTATCAGTCATGTTCTTGATCATTGCTAGTGCGTTGCTGCACATGTGCTCGACGTGTATCTACATTTAATCGTTTCGTTATAAAGCTATATCTTCAAAAAAATCGTGTTACCAAACAAGTTATAATAATAATTGAAGGTATGTAATATTCTCTAACAACAACGATAGGCGATAGATAGCTACTATTCACACACATGGACCAGCACTAGCTAACAAATATGTTAATGTTAAAATAAACAAGCTCTAAAAGTTGTCAATGTGATGTGATGTGATGTGATGTATGAAATTAATAGTTATGATGTGAGGAATGATAGATATGTATATCTATATAGTTTTATAGTAACTCAATATGATTTTTGCCACTATATACATTTTCAGAACTAGTGATTTATGCTAAGCCAATATCTATTCCATAAAATTTAATGAACGACGACGAAGAAGACCAAATACATTTTGTCTTACATTTGCGATATTTAGATTAAGGTTGACGATTCCATCTTATACATTTCACACATTTCTATAATGGTTATGTAATTTCACATCACATGTGAGCAGCAAATGGGAAAAGAATTGATGTTTTACGTACCTGACCCTTCTGTAAGGCTTTACGAACTTCCTTATCGGCGCTGTCATGAGAGAAGCCGTCGAGACAAGTCTCCTGGTTGGTAATGGCGGAGCTAATTAGGGTTTTGAGATCTCCGGCGTGTTCCCGGAGAGTTTTTTTGGTTGGATACAAATGGAGATCTTCCACAGCATCATGGAGCTCATCGAGCGTCTCGTCAATAGTCTCCAAACAGTCATGAAGCGCCGTCTTCTCGCGCGGCGTTAGTCCTTTTCTCTTCTTGATCAGCTTCTTCACGGTGAAGTAATTGTGCTCCACAGCGGTTGTTGTTAGGTTAAGCGATGCCTCGATGACGTCTTTTTGCGACGTTAGCTTGACTCCCCCGGCAGTTGCCACGGCGGAGATACAGAGCTCAGGGTAAAGCGTGGAGCTACAGGATGATCTCAGCACGGCGTGAGACGAAGGGGATAGAGGTCTTTTCTCGTTGGCTTTTGAAGCTCCGGCGGAGATGCCGGCGACGGCGGCTACGAAGAGCAAGGCCACGGCGGCGGATAGCAAAACAAGTTTCTTGTTTTTCTTGAAATTATCTTTAGAGAAGATTTCTTTCATTGATGGTGCCATTGTTTGACACTGGTGAGTGATGAATGTACTCGTGAAAGAGTGGGGTGGGTGTTTATATAAACTGTTTTTCGATGAAATTAAAATTAAACGATAATATTAAAATGATTTTTTTCAGTATACTTTTCTTCACTCTATTATTTGAGTGGAATTTTCGAAAAAAAAAAAAAAGTTCCACTGGTTTATAAGCTGCCTCGCTAATAAAGATAAGGTTTTTTTTTTGGCCAGAATATTATTCATATTGTAATTGCTATTCGACAGGGAAGGCTATTGTCGTTTTCCCGAATCTTTTACCTTTTTAGTGTTTATATCGATTAATTTCAAAAAGATGTTACCAATATATTCGTTTCTTTGATTTGCCATTGACGAACTCACCATGTCTTTTGTCCACGTTTATCCTCAGACACAATATGAAACTAGGATTGTATATCTGATATATCATTAGCCGACAATAATATACATTTTTTCTTTACTTAATTTTAAGCATATTCTTCTTTTGTGATTTTAATATTCGTTTCTTCATTGATTCTATTTGAAAATCTCGAGTGTTACAAAAATTATATTTTTGGATTGAATTGGTGTGTAAGTGTAACTAGAGCGTCGTTTTCAGAAACAATTGTTATTTTCCATATGATTTGATAACGTTTGTGTTTTAAGGTTAAATAACATGAATATTACTATTTTATTTAAAAGTATAAAACGTTTCGATACATAGTACTTGTATATAAGGAAAACTCATTACGTATAGGATTACTTTTTTTTTGTCATCTATGATATGCATACGAGTTCTCTTGCGTTTGAATGCTGAGTATTTATATCCAACAACAATACTAAAAATTCGGCCATTTTACTAAATCCTGTTTGGAAAGGACTGTCTGTTTACCTGTCAATTGTAAACGTGTAATCACACATAAAAGGAACTAATTCATGTTTCTACGAATAATGTGTCATAACTCAGAACATTATAGTGTACATGTGTAATTAAGGAAAAGCAAAAGTGTTACGTAGAATTAAGCCACCGAAATTATTGATGAAACTATTATAAATAATAAAAGTATTTAGGCCGATGGCTGTGGCCTTTGCTGCAAGCCTGTCACGGGTCCATCTACCCATTTTTTTAAAAAAATTATTCCACCAAGTCGATGACAATAAATTTTGAATACAAGTTTTGTTGGTATAAGGCAATCTATAGCTCTCTTATTAATAACTGTATTTGTAGTATTAGCTCGTTTGAGTCCATCTTTTATAAGTATTTGTATAATAATAAATATATTGGACTACTAGAAAGAAAAAAAAGATATAAATTTTCAAACCAGTCAGTATGTTTACTCTGTTTCAGTATCTTACTATATTGATATTTAGTCTGATTGTTTACTGAAATTTTGGTTCGTCTTATAGATGACATCTTTACGAAACCAATTTTCTGGTTTCATGAAAAGATGTAGTTTAATCATATGCGGTATGTTTAGTAAGATTATAAACATATATAGTTTCATTAGTTGTCATCTACCCTTTTTCTACATGTCATTTTTCATAATTCCCTCGAACATAGTTTCAGTAGAAGTAGTCATTCACAGCGAAATGTTTATTTCAGTGTCGGTAGTGCCAAATCTGGAAAAACTTTTACAAAGAGATAGATTAGATCCTGAATTCAAGCATCTGATACAGGAAAATAACTATTTGTTGGGTCTTACCATATAAACTTTAGATATGAATTGTTTTAGCTATAGATATAAATATTTGATTACAAATATAGCCCAGCCATATCGTTTGAAGTATAGTATAGAATGCTACTATAGTCTATAGCTTTAGATGAAGTTTGTACTCTCGTTAGGAAAAGCATACAGTAAACTCGTAATCATCACATGCTCTCTTTCATTTTTCTGACAATTATTTCCTGTTTTTTTCTTAGGGAAAAAAAGTTTATGTTACAATCATGTGAATACTTTGGTTTCTTCTTTATCCTTAATTAATCTTTCATTATCTAAAGTAGCTAATTATACTAACCAAATAAAATAAAAACAACTTGCATACTCTCTTTTTGTTGACAGCTACAACTTGCATAATCCTTTCCAACAAGTTGCAAATACAGGGCATCCGATGCCAGTGATCGAGATACTAATTTATATTTTCGACTGTTTCATACAATTTCAATGCATTTACACATATTTGTAAAACAGTAAAAAACTATGGTGTGACAAATTTTCAAGGATTTTAATATTTTGTTAAGCAGTAATGCTAAAACAAAAATCTCCATAATACTATACTCTTATGAAACTCTTTCCTATTTCCTTCTTCCAACAATTATTCTTTATAAAGGTCACATTGGTTGGTAGATAGATTTGTCTGTGCTCACGCTTTGAACGTGCTGCCGTGCACATACACATTTATCTATTTAAATTGTTGTCAGTAGAGAGCGTTGGGAAATGTAAATGTTTCTAAATCAAGTTACTTTTACATTGTATATTTACAAACAAAAAAAACAAGAGAGCGTTGGGAAATGTAAATGTTTCTAAATCAAGTTACTTTTACAAAAAAAAAAAAAACATTCGAGTATCATATCATTCGTTCGTATCTTTCTCGCAAGTTAAAAATAAGTACTATTGTAACATCTGAACTTCAAAAGTATAATACTAGATTCACTGTCAAAACATATATTGAATCAAACAAAACACAACCTCAAATAACTCTTCTTGAAAAATCTTTATTGCTTAGAAAATAACTCAAAACTAAGCTTCTCACAGACTCTTAATCTCTCTTAAGTTATGCCACAACCTTGACACATCCTTATATACAGTAAGAGATATAAAACCAAATCCTACTTGAAATAGGTTTTAACTAGATAACTCCTAGAATACTTTGAACTAATCCTAAACCATCTCTTGATAGTAATAGTCTAGAAGCTTCCTCTTTTAACATTGCTTGTCCTTCAAGCTTAAGCTAACATTCTCTCCTTTAAGCTTGACTTCCTCTTTTGCAATATCTTTGACACCCACAAGATCTCTCATCTCCATGAATTTAATCCGTCCAAGAGCCTTCGTAAGTATATCCGCTTTCTGCTTGCTCCCTGGTACATGCTCCATTTCTACCAGACCATTCTCAACACATTCTCGAATGAAATGGTACATGCGGTGAATGTGTTTACTCCTACCATGAAAAACGGGGTTCTTTGTAAGAGCTACAGTGGACTTGTTATCTATTTGAATCACCACTTTCTCACTCTCTTGTCCACTGATCTCCCCGAAAAGCTCTTGAAGCCAAATAGCTTGTTTAGCTGCTTCAGTGGCCGCCATGAACTCTGCTTCACAAGAGGACATTGCCACAGTTTCTTGCTTCTGAGAACACCAAGTTATCGGACAGTGATTGAGATAAAAGACTTGCCCTATTGTGCTCTTCCCATCGTCTTCATCTACATTGTGACTACTATCACTGTAGCCAACTAGTTCTGCCTCATCCAAACGATTGCGACTGATTTCACTGTAACCTATCAACCCTGTCTCAGCTGACTGAGAATACTTAAGTCCAAACGAGAGAGTTCCACGCAAATATCGAAGAACCTGTTTTAAAGCTGCACCATGAGACTGCTTAGGTTCGTGCATATATCTGCTCAAAACTCCAACGTAGAATGAGAGGTCAGGTCACGTGTGTAATAGGTACCGTAGACAACCAATGTTCCTTCTATAAACCCTTTCATCAATACCAGCTTCATCCTGTGCTTTAGACATCTTAACACCCGACTCCATTGGTGTGAGCACTGCATTACAACTTCCCAAACCTCCTTCCTCTAGGATCCGACCTGCATACCGTTCTTGTTTCAGCAAGATACCATCATTATGCTGTGAGACTTAAATGCCTAGGTAGTAGGTGAGCTGACCGAGATCACTCATTTCGAATTTTGCAGCCATGCCGTCTTTGAAATCCTGAATGAGTCTTATGTTTGATCCTGTTACAAGCAGGTCATCAACGTAGACGACTACAAGAAGAAGATGATCTTTCACCACCTTACGATACATAGAAGCTTCCTTCGAACACTTTTTGAAGCCTAATTCCTTGAGAGTTTTATTTAACTTAGCATTCCACGCCCTTGGTGCTTGTTTCAAGCCATACAAAGCTTTGTGTAGTATATAAACCTTAGACTCACTACCTGTAACAACATGGCCATCTGGTTGAGACACATATACCTTCTCTTTTAAATCACCGTGGAGGAAGGCCGTTTTCACATCTAAGTGGTGTACTTCCCATCCTCGTGAAGCAGCTAACGAACAGTCTCCATACGAGCTACAATCGAGAAGACTTCATCGAAATCAATAGCGTACCTTTAAACATAACCTTTAGCTACTAATCTGGCTTTATATTTGTTAACACTTCCATCGGAGTTTCATTTTATCTTAAACACCCATTTTAGTCCAATCGGCTTGGCACCTGCAGGAAGATCAACTAAAATCCAAGTATTATTCTTTGTGATAGAGAAAATCTCATCATCACAAGCGTTCCGCCAAACCTGCAACTCCTTTGCTTATTAAAAATCCCAAGGTTCCTCATTCAAAGCCAGCAACAGACGCTCACCCTCAAGTTCAGCTATAAGTACATAGTCATCCAAATACCGAGGCTTAGTTACTTCTCCAGTCGACCTTTGCAATACTGGTGGAACCTGTTCTTCCTCTGTAATCGGTTCTGCAACAAAACCTTCTTTCTTAGCAGATTTCGTGACCAAAATCGTGATATTTTCTTTACCAATATCTACCTTCCCTGTTTCTTCTCCACCTTCCTCTGTTTCTTCAATTTCTTGGATCACAACATTGTTACCGGAAGTTGTTTCAAAGTTTATCTTGAACGTACCCGAGTCATCTTCCTCTCTTTCTCTGTTCCACTTCCAGCTCGAATTTTCAACAAACACCACATCCCTATTGACAACAATTCTTTGCTTTGAAGGATCAAAAAGTTTGTAGGCTTTAGATCATGGTTTTGTGCCAAGATGCACTAATGCTTTAGAGCGATCATCCAATTTCTTCAGGTGCTGGCTTTCGATCTTCGCATAACCAACACAGCCAAACACTCGAAGATGCTCCAGGTTTGGTTTCTTGTTTTTGAATACTTCATATGGTGTTTGATTTACCAAAGCTTTAGTAGCCACTCTATTTATGAGATAGGTAGCATGTTGTACTGCTTCTCCCCATAAGTAATTTGGCACTCTCATGTGCTTAAGAATACTTCTAGGCATCTCAAGCAGAGTCCTATTCCTTCTTTTAACCACACCATTCTGTTGTGGTGAATAGGGTGATGTGAGGTGTCTAAGTATACCTGACTCTTCACAAAACTTGTTAAAATTTTCTGACACAAATTCTCCACCATGATCCGTTCTGAAAGTTTTTATCTTGACTCCTGATTCTTGTTCAACAATAGCTTTAAACCTCTTGAACCTTGTGAATTCTTCACTTTTATCTTTCATAAGAAGTGTCTACATATAGCGTGAATGATCATCAATCAATAGAAAGATGTATCGATTACCAGCTACTGTAGTAGGCGTAATAGGTCCACAGAGGTCTCCATGAACTAGTTCCAATATGTGTGAAGCTCTGAATGAAGTTGCCTTTGGGAATGATTGCCTTATTTGTTTTCCAAGCAAACACGATGAGCATGTTTCTTTATCCATTGTGAAAACAGGTACACCTGTGACCATTCTGTTACGTAACATAGATTTCATACCCTTGATCCCTATGTGTTATAGCCTGGCGTGCCACTTTGAAGACTCACTTGTGGTCACAACTTGTAAACAACGAATGCTCTCGACTTGCATCACCACCTTGTAAAGTCTATTTCTTGCCCTATTAGCCTTGACTATGAGTTTTCCATCTCGGTCACACAAAGTTAAATAGTCATTTCTTATTCTAACATCACATCCAGCTTCAGTAGCCTGACCAAGGCTGATGATATTGCTTCTTAATTCTGGGATGAAATAGACTTCATTCAAGATCTTTCTACCGCCATCCTCGCACACAAACAAGATTGATCCTTTGCCTTTGATGTCAATGAGAGAATCATCTCCGAACCGAACCTTGCTTGTAATAGTTTCATCAATCTTGAAGAAGTAACTCAGATTCCCAGTCATGTGATTACTAGCTCCATTATCTAAATACCAAACATTATCCTTTGATGAGTGTTTATCCAATTTGCTAGGTTTCACATTCTTCTCGTTTAGATAAACGACCTCATGCATCATCAATTCATCTGCTTGGTGCGTATCTTCTTCTTCGGTTTCTAGAGCTTCTTGAAGCTTTAACAACATGTCTGGACAGTTAGATGCATAATGACCTGCTTTATCGCATCTGTAACACACGATATTGGATTTATCCCTCTTGTAACCTCTGCCTTGCTGAGATCCAAATCGTCCTCGTCCTCTACCATGTCCGTAAAACCTGTCTCCACCTTGACCTCTGCCTCGTTGAGCTCCAAAGTTTTCTTGGTATTGTTGGGAATCCATGTTGGCGTACATGAGTTTTCCTTATTCTTCTTCTAGCTGCTCTTCTTCATCACAAATTCTTTCTTCGTATACCTTGAGTCGACCAACAATGTCTTCAAAGCTAGTTTTGTTTAGATCAAGCTTTCTCCTAGAGCTGCTGATTTAGTAGAAATCTCAGAAAGTTTACCAACAAAATCATCAATCTTGTCGCTATCCTTCATCTTCAACCGATCAAAGTTTGCCATCAAAGTCTGCAATCTTGCCTCTCGTACCATGTCTGCTCCAATATTCCTAAACTTGATTGCTTCCCAAACAGCTTTAGCAGTAGCAAGATTTCATACCTGCATGATTAGAGACTCTGGTATGGATTTGGAATAGAAGACCTCTAGCTAGGTTGTTTTTTTCTTCATTATCCGATCCTGGTTCAGTCACCTCCCATACTCTGTTTATACGAAGGATAACATCCATCCTCATAGACCACACGGTGTAATTAGAGGCACTAAGCATTGGACATTGAATTGAGGAGTTGTTACTTTCCTTAGTTGAGTTTGTTACCGCAACCATCGCGCCTGTAGAACTTTCTATGTCTGCCATGATCTTCTTTAACAACCGAAATTTTAAAATCTTTTAGAGAGAAAAACTTTTGTGAAAGGATCTTCCCTGGGTTTGTATCTGTTCTGGATTGATTAATTCAATGATGCTCTGATACCAAATATTGAATCAAACAAAACAGAACCTCAAAGAACTATTCTTGAAAAACCTTTATTGCTTAGAAAATAACTTAAAACTAAGCTTCTCACAAACTCTTAATCTCTCTTAAGTTATGCCACAACCTTGACACATCCTTATATAGAGTAAGAGACATAAAACCAAATCCTACTTGAAATAGGTTTTAACTAGATAACTCATAGAATACTTTGAACTAATCCTAAACCATCTCTCGGTAGGAATAGTCTTGAAGCTTCCTCTTTTAACATTGCTTGTCCTTCGAGCTTAAGCTAACAACATAAAAATACAAACTACCAGATTCACATATTTTTGCAAGCAATTAACAAAGAAACAAAAGAAGATGTCACGGTAGCTTAATACATGGACCGTATCTTCACAAATTTTTGAAAACAATTCACAAAATAAAGAAAAGAAGATATTACGGTGGCTTAATACATGGACCGTATCTTCTTCACATACAATTGGCCCGTAACGACTAACATGGGCCTGATTCCATCTCTTTCTCCGGGACGTCTATTACCACCTCTGTTAGATCCGGACCATCCGGTAGACCTTCGTCTTCTCCGCCGGAAACACCATCTTCAATAATCGTCGTGTCAGTGCTCATGGGAGGTGGATTTGTTGGTAACTCATGATGTTCGGATGTGATCGGGTCGTGATTTTGGGACAAACCCTCGTCCTCCAAGTTCTTATCTTGTTCCTCGTTGCTTGAAACAAACTCTCTTTCTACATAAAGGGCAAGTGGAATGTGACTTAAGCCACGAGTCGATACATTCAACGTGAAACAAGTGATCACAGCTAGGCAAAGCCCTAGCTTTGTCTCCGTCGACTAGCTCCGCGAGACAAACTACACATTCAACGATATCTTCGAAGTCTTTAGAATTGAAATCTACGGTAGGGATTGATTGGAGTACGAAAGGCTGGACACCAACACATACCGTGATGATGCTAGAGACAAGCTCATCGTTGTTGTTATGTTCATGATCATCATCATGATCATAACATTTAATAAGGCAACACACAAACCCTACCAAAATCCCAAGGAAAAGGAAAACGAAGCCAAAACTGAATCCGGCATGCATAAGATCATTGTCTGAATCTGTCATCTTCTAAACTGTTTTTGAAAGAAGGTCGAAATCTTAGTACGGAGAAAGCAAGAGCAAACACTCAGGTACGTAGCGATCCAATTAGCTTTTTAGCTTCTAAACCTAATTAATTTTCTTTAGGTAGTATTAACTAGTATTTATGATCATTGATCAATAACATAATAAAAGAGTCAAAAGCTATCTATATTGTAATTAGGATTAGGAATCATAGCTTATTATTATTTTTGGTGCCTTTTTATATATAACTATATAATAATGAAAATATTTTCTTTAATTCACATCTTATCCACAAAAAAAAATGACAAGATTTGCAATGTACAATATCCTCCTGATAAGGCGTCTATCCATGATGCATGGTAGTATTCTCATGTTCAAAAGTACATGTTCAGAACTCAAAAGTACACAATATATGCCTTTATGAATATTACTATTACTAATTTTTTTTGATTGATATAGGCGTATCCATGATTGTATATTCAGATTTCTGAACACGTGTTGATTTGTCAGTGATTACATATTGTAAAGCTTTTCTCGATCCAGCTCCTGTCTTGTTATTTGCCTTGATTATTTGTTTTTCATCATTATTTGTTTTTTTTTTATTCTAATTTTCAGTTTGATTTGTTGACAAATTTTATCGCTTGCATGTACACTGGAATTTTGATTTGATAAAATGTTTTGTATTAGATGATGATCCACCCGGACCACACCAACACAGAATAGATCTACGGTATAACTAAATTGTATACGTAGGAATTTTGCACTTTTAATTTTTGGAGAGTGAAACTTTGGAAGCAATTGAAAATTTTGGATTTGGATTTCTGATTTTTGAGGATGATATTTAATATGTATAAAAGATTTATTTTTTAATGCATATACTAATTTATTCATCTTCAAAAAGCCTCGAAGAATCTTACCAACAAAAAAAAAACTCGAAGAAAATCAAGTTTCTCAGAAATTAAAAGCAAGATAAGACAAAAAAAAGTACTTCATTATTATTAAATTTCTAAGTTATATTTATTATTTTGTTAATACTCTTTGACATGCACAATTAAGTTTGAGATAGACGATGACATCCTTTTTTGCAAAAAAAAAAAGAAAAGGAAATTGACGATGACACAATTAATTTACTCAAAAAATTACTCCTAGTAAATAAGGCACAACGCCATAGTTCTTCAATTCCTAAAGGCTAAAGGCTTATGATCATAACTGTGGATTATTTGTCGAAACTGACCTTACTGAATTTGTGTTTGTCAGTAAAGATAGTAAGAGCTGAGGAAACTTGTCCGATCCACAGCTTCCGTCTTGTATATACTTCCAAAGTTCTGACACTCGTTTTCCTTTCATTATTACATTTTTCATCATGTTTTTTCTTCTTGATAAATACTAACCTTATTTAATTTCTTTTTGTTTTCGCAACACTGAAATATTGATTTCGATAACAATTTCTGTATATAGAGTCTGTTCTTCCATTAAATTTTGGAAGATATAGTCGAAGGAGTTAGTTTTCTCATGCATGCAAGTAGAATCAATATGATCTGTATAGTCAGTTTTTTCTTGCATATATGCTGAGTCCTTTTTGGGAGAAACCAATAAGCAATGAGAAACGACTAGTCCTCTAGTAGCAATTAAGAATTGACAAACGATACAATTTTTTTTTTTTTTTATTTTTAAGAGAAATATTTAAGGAAAACAAAAGAGAAAACTAATTTTGTTTCTTTTGAACATTAAAAACGTGGAGACCAGTGGTTTGCATCTCGACAAAACCTATCTTGATCACCGTCAACAAGGTCACAAAGGCAAAAGACACATTTTAGACGGCGTCTTCCAAGTCTTGAGAGTTTAAAAGTACGATGGAGATTTGATGGGAGGATGGAGGGATTAATACTGGCCAATTCAATGATATGGTGACACAGTAACAACATCCTTGTCGCCATAATCATCATCATCATCGTTATCGCTGTCATCGTCATCGTCATCACCATCACCATCACCATTATAATAATAATAATAAAGAAGCAACTCAAGACGAGATACAAAATTCAAACAAAAAACGCGGCAGAGCTGGGAATTCCAGTGGTAAGCACGAGGAAGCTGTAAATTAGTGCAAGACAAAATAGATCGTCGAAAATAGATTCCATCATGATCTTCAAGTCTCTCTTCTAGATTTCAGCAAGAAAAAATAAAACGCACAGATTGATCCTAGAAAAAGCTCTTTACGATCTTCAAGTGTTTAGGCATATATATAATAACGAACGTCACAAAGCTATATTCCAATTTGATTCCAATTAGGATTTTCATAGATACAGTTTGACGTGTACTTGAGTTATAGATATACTAGAATTTCTCCCGTGCATACGCACGACATTGCTTTTTGTAATCAAATAATATATAACTAATTGTTAAGAGTAATATACAATAAAAAAAAATTGGTTGAATATTACCAAATTTCTATGTTGTTAAAAGTAAATGTAATGTTGATTATATTGCAATTATCCATTATAAGCTATAAATTTAAGGTTTATAGCTTGACAAAATTAAAGATATCTTTTAAACGCTTAGATAAATAGTTCGATATATATGTTCATAAAATTAAGAAAACCCCGTCCATAAATCACCAACACAAGCTCTATGTCACTAAGCAACACATACATCGCCCTTTCAATAACAAAACAGTGCATGTTCTACACAGAAATGACTACATGCTTTATATACACAATTGTATTCTATTGCACATGCTTGTTCACTCTTCAGTTTCCTCCTCACTTGCCAATTCCTTCTTCTTAACTTCATTTCCACATGTCTTTATCCTTGTATAAACCATAAGGCTAATCATGGCCATTTTAAAATTTACCAAAGCATAGTATCTGATGAGAATAAATCATAATCATTTAATTAGTATAGTTAAAACAATACATACATAGATTCAAAAAAAACAAATAGGAATAATGTATACAGAGTGGATATATATGTCTTGTTTCAGTATCGATTGAACAAGCTATAGAAAGACATATTGACAAACCTTGGAGAGATGAAAAAATTGTATGCCACTTTGATCATGCTTACAACTTGGACCGTGCATGGGCTGAAAATGAAAATCAATATGCCAAACAAAAGGTAATTTTGGGAACGAACATCAATCAACATTTATATTGTGGAAAAGTTAATAAAAAATGGTTCCAGAGAAAAAGAAATTGGATTGCATTAAGTAAAGGACGACTAACCATTGTTGTTCTCTCTTTTCTTTTTATTATTCTCCTGCGTAAAACAGACAAAGAGAATTAAATTCTTTTTATTTTTCTGCGAAGACTTGAGGAAGGGTTTCATGAAGTAATTAAATCAAATTTTACCCAACAACATAGATCAATTGTTCCTAGAACCTGACAGTGGGAAATTAATAAGAAGAAGTCCATATGTGATGTAGAGGTACCATAAGGATATCATGTCTTGTAAATGGCATAGAAGAAAATTTGAGATTAGGAGACAGTTTGAAACTCCATTGGCGGAAAGCTCATTCTTTCATGTTGGAGACTAACCCCTACAGTTAGATGGTAAACATTAAACAAAAGATGTAAAAACCTCACGATCCATAACTAATTGCTAAATAAAACAATAGGTGAAAGAGTGGGAGGCTGTAATTCGGATCTAAACTTGCAAATCCATAATTCTATATATGAGAATAACCTTGAGAATTACTCCAGCTTTATCTTTTGGATCCAGCTTTATCTTTGGATAATAATTCCATGTCCACGATATTAAAGCTCTCTTCCATTCTTTTGTCAAAGAATTTTAGATGTGAAAGATGGGTATAATCCAGAGAATCTTCCACCTGAATATATAAAAATCATAATTAATATGAGTTGAAGATAAAATCTATGAATGTGAACAAAAGTTTGAACATTCACCTGACTGAGAATTGTAATAGATGAGCAGAAAAAAAAACGATGGAACAGAGAGGATTAGAGGAGAGGATAACAGATATTAGAAACTGAATTGAGATTTAAATAAAAGAGGAATCGGTTGTATAATCACCTTGAACGTGGAGGTGTTAGTGGGCGGAAAAATAGGGATACAAATCGATAAAGCATGAGAAGACATAGAAAAAAAACAAAGAAAATAGTTACATGGTTTACAAATCATTTTTATGTACTTGGACTTTATTAATAGTCCAAACATTTGCAAATATATTCTTTTTTAATTTTCGTTCAGGTTTTCTTAGACGTGTAAACGTTTTTATATTTTTCTTTCTCGTAAATGTTTTTTTGTCCGAAAATAATGGATAAATGGTTTTGTTTTTTCTTTTAATTTTGAAATACTAAATCTGATGTGGCACAATTTTATTTGCTTGGATAAAAGATTATCCACTATGTAACGAAAGAGTCGGCTTGACCTACAGGCTTTGGCCCGTTTTGTCATCTTTACTTCACCTCCATCAGCAAACATGTTCACGTAAGTAAATAAGTAATAATTGTGCAAAAAGGTTTCCATCTTATGAAACAATTTTCACAATTTTAAATTAAGGAAATTATTGAAAATAGAAGGTTTCCTTAATTACTTTTGCAAGAATCGAACAGGCAGGCGGCAGCAATGGGAACAGACTAATTTAGCAATTTCCAAAACCAGTTTTCTTATTTTTCAGAATCGTTTCCATGTTGACGTCAAAAAAAAGAAGAGGAAACTGTTGTATATATCCCAAGATCAAGAGTTCTATAAATCTTTTTCAAGAAATCTAAAAGATCCTTCAAACTTGTTTATACAAGAAAAAAAAAACAAGAAAAAAACCAATGGGTTCCACAAAAACTTTGTGACTTACTTTCTTGTATTTATAATGGTTGTTTTGTTTCGTTGTCCACCCAAAACAATAAAGAACCTTATGTGATTTCACCAACTTCTTGGGTAAGAGTTATAGGTTCCAATGATGCAAACATTCTCTTCCATTTCAGATATGACTCTCCGCCAGTCTGATAATGGTACCAACTTCCAACTGTCAGAGATATCATCCCAAGTTTATATTTGACATCTATGTCTGCCTCCATGTCTAGTTTGCTTCGCAGAAACATACTCTTATCACTCCTACCGTCGCTGGTAAATCCACGGTCATTGTCCATGCCAAACGAGAAAGGTTGTTTTTCTTTAATGTGTCCATTGCTTCCGGTTTCAGAATTCCTACTCTCCAACAATGGCTGAGCACGTTGGTTTCTTGTGGCAGCAAATTCAAGCACTTCGGCGGGCCTTATCAGCTTCCGCTATCAAAAGCCTTACAAAAAGAATGAAATGACCAGTTACAAGCCTTGTCCGTTCTACAACTTCAGTCTTTTAGATTCCTCTACTACCTCACCAGTAATCTTTACATGAGCAAATGCCGGCAACAAAATGGTGGAATCGTTTCGTGTCTCTAAGGACTATGACTCGCCCAGTTACTTGCGATACAATCTTCATCCATGAATGGCAGTCTGCACATACTCTGAGATTCTTGGTAACCCTTATTGGAACCCCTTCACCTGTGTGAATCAGGGAGTAGGTTGTCGCAAGTCTCTCGCTGTGTCCACAAACCCAATTCGCCTTAGTTTCCTCATCAACATCATGAAGCACTACGCTCGTATCAGGAGAATAACCGGATTTACCAATTGCTTCCTGTAGTTCTGTCCATACTTTCTTATACTCATCTGAACTACGAAACTCGTATCCACCTCCAGCAACAAAGATTTGAATCTTATCTTTAACCTGTACCCAACTGCAACCAGCTTCCTTTTTGATCCCTCTTTGTCTCATCATCTCTCGGATCTTATCCACATTGTCCCACATCTTCGCATCAGCATAAATGTTGGAAACCATAACATAATTTCCTGGATTACGAGGTTCAAGAACAAACAACTCCTTGGCTGCAACCTCTCCCACTGAAACATTCCCATGGAGCCTGCAAGAGTTGAGAAGTGATCCCCAAATGGATGCACTTGGCTTAAACGGCATTGTTTCCACTATCTTGACTGCTTCTTCGATTTTACCAGCTCGGCCCAAGATATCAACCAAACAAGCATAATGCTCCAAGGCAGGTGAAACTCCGAATTCTGTTTTCATACGTTCAAACAAACTTAAACCATATTCAGTGAACCCTGTATCGCTACACCCAGATAACAAAGCAACAAACGTAACCCCATCTGGTGCAACACCTGACTCAATCATCCAATCAAACAGATTCATCTCTTCTTCAATATCTCCATTAATTGCATAACAGTTTAACATCGTGTTCCATGAAGTCAAATCCTTAGTTAACAACATACCATCAAAGACTCTCCGAGAATACTCAACCTCGCCACACTTACCATACATATCCATCAACGAATTAAGCAACGGAACATCAGGTTCCTTCTCTTTGGACTTCAGAATCTGTGCATGAATCTCTTTCCCAGTGAGAAGAGCAGCAACACGTGAACAAGCTGGCAAGATTGTAGTCAAAGTCGCCCAACTAAACCCAATCATCTCTTCCTGCATCTTTCTGAACAGATGAAACATCTCATGCACCCGAGCTTTCTTGCTGAGCACCGAGATCAAAGAATTCCAAGTAGCGATATTTCTCTCAGACATTCCATCGAACACCTTGCGTGCATCATCGAATGAGCCACGTTCCATGTAAAGCTTCAAGAGCACATTGTACACAACCTGATCAACCTTCTCCTTCCGTTTCACAATCTGGCCATGGATTCCTTTACCAACCCTAATCTCTTTTAAACCTACGCAAGCTTTCAAAGCAACGGAAATCGAAAAATTCCCAGGTTGGATGAAGCTACACAACATGTCTACATACACAAGCAAAGCATCTCGTGGTGACCCGTTTCTAGAATACCCAATCGCCATAGCCGCCCACACTTTCTCAGTGAGTAGTGTTGAATCGGTGACATCGTCGAATATTTTCCGAGCCAGATCTAACCGGCGACAAACCGAGAATAGGGTTATGAGCTTGCTAAGCAATTTGGGGTTGTGACGGAGACTAGGGTCGTTGAGAATCAAAGAAGAGATTTTGAGGCCATGGTGGAGTGATTTAGCGGAGATGCATGCGTGAAGAAGGTCTGTGTAGGCCTCTGGCGTGGAGGAGAGATTCGACGGTGATGATGATGATTTCTCTATCAAGGTTACAGCTTCGTCGAGTTTGGTTGATTTAGAGAGACCTGAATTGAGTTCTAAGTGCTTTGAGAAGGTTGATTGTCTCAATGGGATTTGTAAGAATTTAGCATGGGTGATGATGATACGTTGAGCCACCAATGGAGTAAGATAAGCTTGTGAATTGGTTATAACATCTGCCAGTTTTTTAAAAAAAAACATTGGAAACACTTTAACCATTGCAATGCACAAAGCTTTGTAACAACATTATCAAAAGAGTAGAATTTGAACCTCTTAACAAAAATATAAACGTACCTAAAGAAGCCATTGAAAATTCATTCAGCTCAGGAGTAAGAGAAGGAGACAATTCGAATTCGAATTCGATGTGCCACAAACCAGAACAATCCTCTGTGTGACCGTGTGTGATCGTAGAGACGAGACAGAGAAGGAAGTTGAAGATGGATAAGCCACTTAATGGGCCTTACAATATTTGGGCTTATTAGTTCATATAAATGCATTCATTATATTGCATTATGGTTTTTTTTTATTTGAGGCCACAAAATAAGATACGAAGAAACAAAAGATTACAAGGCTAGCAGGAAACAAAAAGGACCATATATAAAACATCACCGGTCGGAAGATGATGTATCGTCGCCGTTAGATTTCGATCCTGTTTGAGAGCCATCAACTTTTTTCTCGACCTCTCTTCTTTTGTGTTCTATCTCTTCTTTCCCTTTATTAATCCTCTCCCTAATCTCTTCCTCCTATATGCATTAGAAGAATTTCATAATTACTATGACAGATAACTTTCGTTACAAAAAAAAAAAAAAAAAAAAAACTTTCGTTACAAACAAACAATAAAAATCTTGAAATCTCAACTTAATTAAGTGGCTTATTAGGCCACAGCTGTTTAGTTACATTGTCAAGTGCTTTAGCGTCCGGAAGTTTTGAACCATGAACACCAGCTCGGTTCGAGGCTTTTCCAACCATTGTCCTCACTCCATCGTACCGACAATCACACTTTCCAACGCTTCCCACAGATCTCAACCACTTTCCTATCATCATCATTCTTCTGGTTTTCTCTACTTTCACCTGGTATAGTACAATAGGTCGTGTATGTTATATGGTTTTTATTCACTATACGGGACTGCCAGCAACGTGTTATCAATGTTTCCACGTGTCACTAAAATGTTTCGGGTTTCTAATATTACATACTGTATGTGGATTTTATGTCCGTCGTCGTCTTCAATCCGTTTATGAAACAAGACCGTTTCTGTTTAAGCTTCTTCATTCCAAATTAAGCAGCAGCATACATCGTGAAATATTATTAACAGGAAATTCTTATTCAATCAAAAATAAAAAAATTACAATGGAAAAATACCGTCTTCGATCGGTGACTCACAAAAGGGAATGGTTCTGTTCATCATATTGTCGGAATCTAAAAAAAAAAAGAGCTACAAATTACAAAGATACATGGGAGTGTACAATGCATGAAGCGGTAGTTGTTGTTGTTGTTTGTTATTCTCTCATCAGATTTATGAAACCAAAAAAAAAAAAAAAAAAAAAGGGATTTTGTTTTTGTTGTTGTTTTGTCTGTCTCTCTGTTGTCACTTGTTGTCGTCCGTCTCCGAATCCGAGCAAACATGAAAAGAGGGCCAGTTTTTATGTTTTTTCTGTTTGGGACTCTCTCTCAGGTAAAAGAATTTACATGTAATCATTGGCGCCAGAGCTACCGGACCCGACTCCAACAGTTCTTTTGCTCATGTTAGCTCTCTGCACCAACACAACCAAGGCTTGCACCACTTCAGACATCGGTGGTCTAAACTCTGGCTCCGGCTGTCGCAGATTAAAAACACCATTTACATTTAGATTTTCATTTCTTCAGATCATCACATTTCCATTGATTTTATTATATAAAATGGTTGATTACCTGGACGCAAAGGGCAATAACATCTGCAAATCGGGAGAGGGATTTAACCGGGTAAAGCCCTTTGAGTGCTGGATCAACCATTTTCCCCAATGCATCGATGTCGTGAAGCTGTGGTGTTGCCCATCTCACCAATGACTGCTCTGATCTTGACCTTGTGCTGTCATACACAACAATCCACCAAGACTTACTTCAATTTCAGAACACACGTTTCACTCTTTCTTATTAGGAAGGCGAGGGATATGTATATGTATAGTACCTGTCGAATGGTTTCCTTCCGGTTAAAAGCTCAAGCATCACTACTCCAAAACTGTAGACATCGCTCTTCAAAGAGTATTGGCCTGACATTGAAGTTTCTGGTGCGCTGTATCCTTCATCGTTTTGGTTCAGTAGCTGCACAATATATAATCGAATGTTAAGGAACAAGTTCCACAAAAGCAAATATACTAAGAGTTATAGTCTATAGTCTATATACCTCATTTGCAGTGGGGAGGAAGCTAGCGAGACCTGAGTCTGATAAGTGCGGATTCAGCTCTGAGTCAAGTAATATATTTGCTGATTTGATGTTCTTGTGGACTATAGATGGTGAGCAAACTTCATGCAAGTACCTGCAACAAAACCATGAGACTCTGCTGTACAACGAGCAATAATATGATTGAGATGTCAAAAGGCTTACTCCAATGCACGTGCAGTGCCAAGTGCAATCTTGACACGGGGATTCCATATCAACGGTTTGCTTTCCTCTTCCGCAAGATGTAAAAAGTCATGCAATGAGCCGTTTCTGTGGAACTCATAGACCACCAAATGTTGTCCGTGTTCAGAACAGTAACCATCAAGCTTTGTGACATTTTCGTGATCCAAATGCGCAATTTTCGATACTATTTCGGTAAAATCATCAGCCGTGTCAGTGGGAAGTGCAGAAGAGTCTATCTTCTTCACAGCAAGTACCTATTAGAATCAAAACAACATCTCAGCGGCAGAATATTATGACATTGTGCTGTTACAACTTACAAGTAAAGGATTATGTAAAGTTAAATACCTTTCCATCATCAAATTGAGCTCTGTATACTCTTCCAAATGTCCCTTCACCGAGAAGATTATCTACGCTGAAACTGTTGGTAGCTATTTGAAGATCTGCAACCGTATACGTGTTCACATTTGAAGGAACAACAACAGCAGCTTTCTTTGCAACAATGGGTTTTCTCATTGTTGAATCATCATCATCAAACGACTTATGTCGCTCAGCTGGTGGAGGGCGTAGATTCATCGACAATGAAGTATCCAGTTTCTTTGTCTCAACTAATGGTGGATTCTGTACAGACTTATTCTCTGCAGCCAAATGATTGCAAACTTAGAAAATCATATAATGTAGATACTTTTTGACAAAAGAAAAATTAATTTGTTATTACCTTGATGGAATTCACTTGAAGCTAGTACAATGGGTTGGTTAATGTTACTATCAGTCTTTTCAATGTCTGTGGATGATGATGACCTCTTTGATCTTTTTCTTTTGAACAAGAAGAAAGCTATGACTGCTGCTACAATTATCAATGAAATGACTATTCCTGCTATTCCACCAGCTCCAATCCCTGATTTGTTGGAGTCTTTGCTACTACTACTGGAATCACCATTGGACCGGGTTTCACGGTTACCGGATTTCGGAGTAGGTGATTTACTGATCGGAGGTGTACCTGGAGGTGGTGGAGGTGCAGGCCCAGAAGTGAATAAATTACCATCTTTTCTGTTTCCAAGATCATTCAGGAAAATAATTAGTGAGATTAGGAAAAATGATCCAAGAACAGAAAAAAGTAAACGAAAAACTTACTGCAAGTTAATGCCTTTCAAAGAATCAGGAACCCAGCCTGTGAATCTATTGTTTGCAATATTCCTGAGGAGGAAGCATTCAGAAAACAACATTCAACAGGTGTTTACAAGTTATAAATTCCTAAAAGTGGAAAAGCTTAAGTTACTCACAGATTCTCAAGAGGAAGGGTGGCTAGGATATCGATGGTGCCTGAGAACTGATTGTTCTGAAGATAACTGTGAAGTTCAATAGACACAATGTTAGTATTAACTGGTTCACTTTGCAGTGAGCTTTTTTCAATACATTGAGACCTACTTAAAAGAAGTCTTACATTGATTTTGCACTTGTAAGAAAGCTACAGGAGTTTGGGAGAGACCCTGTGATAGCATTGGAAGAGAGGTCCCTGAAAACATACATTAGAAATGTCAAGACATCTGTTTATCAACTAATCAAGTTTCTTAACTGATTCAACTAATGGAAAAAAACGATCTTACAAGATAGAGAGAGAGGTAAGTTTCGTGAAGTCGATAGCTAGTTGCTTCAACTGGTTGTGAGCAAGATTGCTGGACAAAAAACAAATGGAGAGTATTAGATAACCAAACCAATCTTTCTCCAACAGATGTTTGAAGATAAATAATAGAAGAACTTACAGGTACTTGAGAGGTGCCATCAGAGAAATGGAATATTGAGCAGATCCAGTGAACTGGTTATTAGCAAGATTCCTAGACAAATATCAGAAATTTATCTACTTGCAAACACACAAAGAAACTTGTAATAACATGTAACAGAGAGAATCATCAAATTTACAATCGCTCCAAGTTTGGAGGAAGCTGATACGGCAAATCGCCTCCAAGGTTATTGTTGCTTAGATCACTGCAGGTTTCAGCAAAAAAAAAAAACAATCCATGATTGTAAGCCACACTATCAAATACAAACAAAAGTAAAAACTTTGGTGATATCATGGAAGATGAATCTTACAACTCAGTAACAGAAGTCAATTTATCAAGCGTATATCCAAGTGTTCCAGACAGTCCAAGACTTGGTAACTTTCTGCAAGTAGGTAATGTATTAAAAAGCATTGATACAAGAAACAATAAGTGATATATTCAATTTTTGCAATCTCTTCTATAAAAGTCATATACATTTGAGTAACTCGTGAACCAGAGCAAGTAACGCCTCTCCAGTTTTGGCCACAAGGATCACCTCCTGATGCTGTCCATTGTGATAGCTGTCCTGGAGAATTCATGGAGGTGAACATGATGTTCAACGCAGAAGCTGCACATATTGAGAACCACAAGACCATTAGTGAACTATTCTAAAACATATAGATTGAAATCATAATCATCTTGATGATTTTTTTTTTTTTTTGTCGGTTCCTTGAAGCAGATCCCAAGATTTGATATCATTTGAAGGTTTTATGTAAGTAGATAATATTGAAAGAAGTTTAATTTTCCTGTTTAATTGAAGGAATGCTTTAGACTGAACCCAAACAAACAAAAAACCCCAGAAAAGGGAAGAAGCACACAAGAAAGGAACCAAACAAAAATACAAAAAGTGGGTGGAAAAGGAAAAAAGGTTTCAAGATTTGGGTGTGAGAAAAAAAAAAAAAGGAAGAAACATTTGGTCGAAAACAAAACCTGTTTTGAAGAAAAGAACATATTATGACACAAAGGTTTGAGTTTTGGGATGATTATGAAGGAAATCAAAAGTTGTAGAAGGAACATAAACCCAGAATCATCCATAAAAAAAAAAAAAAAAAAAAAACTAAGTATAAACGATGGATTAAAAAACCTAAAAAGATCGAGACTTTTTTTTGGAAGAAATTAGAAAAAAAAACACAGTGGAAGATTATAAGAAGAAGAAGAAGTATTAAAACTCACTATCTGATGCATCTGTAGCACCAAGGATGAAACTTGGCTCAAACCAAACAATGCAGAGTAAAAGCAGAGCCAAAACCACCACCCGACGATTCTCAGTCATCATCTCCCTCCTCCTCCTCCTCCTCTTTCCCTCTTCTTCTTCTCTCTCTTCTCTCTCTCTCTCTAAAAGCAGATGAGACAGAAGAAAACCCAAATGGCAAAAACCCAAAATCTGGTTTTGTAAATTTTTTCTTCTGAGGAGATTTTTATTATTATTTTAATTAATAGTAGTTTTTTTATATTTTTTTTTTGTCAAACAGTAGTTTTTTTATATTTCAGGATAAATTTTTGGTTAGCTTAGATACTATACTGTTTCAGCCATAAGACGAATTTATCGAGTAAAGCTGGCAAGCACGATTTTGCTATTTTAACTAAGAATCCAAGAACCATAGAAATAGTAGTAGTAGTAGGCTTCGTCGCTTTGCTTTACAAATTTTTTCTTCCATATACAATACTCCTTTTGCATCTTTTAATTACTATTTTTTATTTAATAGTAATATTTTTTTTGTTTTTATAATGAGAGGTAATCCAGAGTTTTATTATCCGATAACAGGATAAGTATAGCGGTTAAGTAGTCCATTCACCGAAAACCATATTACCATTTTAACTAGATAAACTAGGCACGGCTTGGTTCGAAGCATAATTGAAAGATTTTGTGTATTACATTGAACTTATTTTTTTCATTGAGTACTAAATACAACTTTAGTAGTGATAACATATTTGTTAATCATTTTGCAAAATGTATAAAATTTTGCGGTTTCTGATTTTCTCATGTGAATTTGATGGTTTCTTAAGTTATTTTTAGAAAATAGTTCTCATTAATATAGAGCTTTGACGATTAAAAAGAATTGAATAATATACTCAAAAAAATTTCAAGTTTAAGAATTAAGATAGAGTGATTTATAGTTTAAACTTACATAACATATTTTAGTCGCATGAAACTAGTAGTACTAAACTACCGCGACTTTATTACATTTAATACTGTTGGTTTTATTTTTTTTAAGTTTGGCTCTTATTACTATGTTAAATTTTCTTTTAAATTTGTCCATCAAATTTTGTTAAAAACAATTAATCTTGGTTGGTGTATCATGGTTATGCTCTCTGACACATTGTCTTTCTTGGTTTTATGCATTTCTCTCGTTCCCACAAATTAAAAGAAAATAAAATTCAAAATAGATACAAAATTAAATAATAGCTACCTGTAGTTTTCATAAGGCCTACGCGCTTTTAAAGGTTGTATTGTATATTCTTCTTTCTTTTCTGTATTTTAATATATACTTTTTAGCTTATAACTTACATTTTTTCTGTGAATGACAATGTCATACATATACTGAATTAAGTTTTATGACCAAAAAAAAAACGAAGCTTTCATACAGTATAGATTACTTTGAAGATTGGTTATGATTGGGGTCATTCCATCATTGCTTTGAAGAATTATGCTTTGAAGGATTAATTACTTTCCCTTCACATCTAAGTGGAATTAAAAAAAAAAGGAAATTGAGTGAAAAAGTTAATTGTTTTTTACTAAATAAAAAAGTGAGTTTGTTTGTGCAGGAAAAGGTAAGTTGTTTTGTTTGTGAATAAACATGTGGGTAAAATATGAGTAAGTGACAAACACTAATGTCGCAATTATGGGTATTTAAGGTAGTAATTAATAAAACCATCTTAAAGAAACTCACGAGATTCCTGTAGCGCAAATATGACCTTTTCTATTAAGGAGACAGATATAATTGCAAGTAATTTGATTATTCGTATATAAGAAAATTTAACTTTGCAAAAAAATTATGATACATCCTTTAAGCGATTTTTTTTATATGCCAATCATTTCGTTAACTTACAAATTATTGTCAAACAAAAAGTTACATCATCGCTAATCAATCATTTAGTTTAGATTATCCCAATTTCAATGAACTATCAGTTTGGTTAAAACGTGTTAATCGGTCATTGTACGTGGTTCACCTCTAATCTCCCTTAGTGTCTTCGTTGAATATTTCTTCGTGTTCGTTCGCTTTCTTATCAATTTAATTATTTAACTTGCCCTCTTCGTATTTGACCGGCGAAAAATATACGTGTTTGGATACTAGTTTTTTAACGCACCGACGAGACCAACAAAAATATGAAACGGCCTTTTTAATTAAGCATTTTGGAATTATACTAGTGTTTTGCCCAAAATATATATATATATATATATATACTTATATAGTAGTGCATGTTTTTTATATACTAATTTATTGCCGACTTATGTACCTATATTTTCATATAATTCATTTATCATAGTAAATGGTGTATTAAATTTAGACAATACTACTTTTAGTTAGAAATCCATTAAGTTGTATACCATTTACTACAAATCCTGGAAGACTTTGTTTGTAGATGCCCACATAATACTAATAATTAAAAATTAAAATATCGTTAAACTGCTTAATAGTATTATGTTAGAATTTAGGTAGATGAATAGATCAATCGAGACTTGAAGCCAAGCGTGTGCCAGCAAGTAAGGGGTGACACAGACGGTATAAATTATATAAGGAAAGATATGATGTATCTCTCTAGCATATTTTAATTCCTTTTCAAAGATTTATCAGTTAAAAATTAACAACTAAATATTTTTAAGATACATTTTAAGAAGAGAAAGAAACGAAACACAAACAAGTTAGCTAGCTAGCTTCGATGAAACATGACGTTTATCTACTGACAAAAATAATCTCATCAGCCTTATATCTTTATCGATTTTGCCTGTCTCACTGTTAGTAATCTTGAGCTCATTATAAGCTCTAATTTTGTTTGGTTATTTTTGGACACTTGGCTGTATCATGGAGTAGGTATTAGGTACGTTCTGATGACATTACACAAATGAATACGGAGTTCTTAAAATGAAGTCTTCTTTAAAGAAAAAACAAAAGAACAACACAATTTGTTTTCTCTTTAAAAAAAAAAAAAAAAAAAAAAAAAAATCTTCCTGAAAAACAAAATAAGCGAATTCGCACTCAACGGTGTCGTTTAATTCCTGAATAGGCGACTAGGCCTAACGTGTCGCCGTTTATATTGTTGCCGACAAAATACGCGGTAGTTTGATTTTCAATTGCATACAAAAGCTAGGCGACCTAATTACGTTATTTTGGTAGGTCCGTCCAAGAGAAGAACTCTTTGCTCGCATAATAAAATGGTCGGTGTGTGACTGTTAGTGTGTTTTGTAATCGATGGTGTATCAATTGTCTACCCACGAAAATGTAAAGGAACATGTCAATTAATATATTGATCAGCCCACTAGAAACCCTTTATATAGTAGACTATAGATCCTATCATTTATTTGTAAGTTAGTATCGTTCAGTTCACTTACTTGGTCGTTAGTACTACTATTCATACGTATTTTATGCTCTTTATCGGTTTATTCCTTCGGAGTCTAGGGACTCCGTATTGTATATGGTTTTCATGCTATATACGGACCGAATAACATATTTTTATCTTATAATTTTAAATAAATAAAGTACTGAAAGTTATTCCAACACTAGTTTCTAGGAATATCAAATAAGCCACTTGTTAACAAGTAGTCCACCTAAATTCCCGTTGAAAGACAAACATAGAAAATAGTACATATTTTTATTTTAAATATAGCATTTGTTTTTCTCGATACTGAAATAGAAAAGCGAAAATTATTCTGCTATTTGAATAATAAAAATGAAAAGCTAACTTAAATGGTGCATTTTGTTTTGTTTATTTATATATACTCGCCTGAGAAAAAGAGAAACACATAAGGAAAAAAAATGCTTTGCTTGTTGGAGAGTTGTTACTTTCTTTCGGGAAGGCTTAGGAGTGACGAGTGAGAACTGAGAGCTAGAAGACAGAACTGACGTGCTACGTACGTGGGTATCAAGATAAGAAGTTTATATATTTGTTCCAAAAAAGCTACAAGCCTTGAATAAAAATGATAGAACCGGGGACTTTCTTAATCTATCTACAACGAGAGGGTTGCTTTTAACCGACCGGTCCTTCGTCCCTTACACATTCTAGTAAAAAATGATTATGTATGTAATCTTAATCTTAGCTTAGAAAGAGACGGCGAGGGAGCCAATGAAACACTTGTTAAAATATGAGCAAGACGGAATGCGAAAGAAATGACACGTGAACTCTCCGTCAGATGTGATGGTTTATTGGGCCGTTGGAGACAACGGCTCACTTTCAGAACACGTTAAAACACGTAGGCACGCGGACTTGTTGGGCCACTGTAATGAAAGGCCCACATTCTGAACATCAACACACACGTGCCAACGTTTATCTTAAATTTGTTCATTTTGTCCAATTTTTATTTTTCTTTTTCTTGCATTGGTCCTTTACAGAACACAGTTTTTACTTTCTATCGATTAAAAATTGACCCGAAAAAAAAAAGATGGATGAAAAAAAACAATCAGGGTTATATATTTTCAGATTCTTTAATTTCCACAAAACCAATAATTGTTTATCTAATAATTGAACTTTATATTTAACGTGAAGAAAGTAAATTGTAGTTATTTTGACAAAAAAAAAAAGTAAATTGTAGTTATATAATCCATGACGGGATTTTCTATAGTTTGTGTTTGGAAGAAAGATTCCAACGCTAAAACAACATATGTAAAGCGAACGTATTTAAACATTATTATAAAATAAAATTGGCTTAAATTGATAAATTTGCCTTCTAATCCATATAGTATAGAGTAGTAAATAGGACTGACTACAAAAGAAATTAATCAATTTTTGATTAAATATGATAGAAGACTTTAGAAAAATGGTTTTTTTACTATATAAGATTCTAATATCTACCTTATCAACCATACTGATTAGTCAACAAGTTTCATAAAGAAAGACTTATAAAAGCACATTAAAATGTGAGATTTATCACGCATGCACATTTTATCAACGACAATGTTCCTTACTATACACTCAATTAGAAAATGGGTGGTGAGTAAGTTTCTGAATCAATATTATTGACAAAAAAAAAATGAATTTCAAAATAAGTTACAAGCTACAAAGTATATAATAAAATCAGAATTTGATGTTTTTATAAAAAAGAAATCAGAATCTCTAGTCCCAAAAAAAGAAAATGACGAAAACATTTAACCTAGGTCCTAGATAAAGCAACTTCTCCCTCCCCTCTGCAACAAATTCAATTCTAAATACAAAACAGAGAAAAAGAGAGAGAGAGAGAGAGATCACTATATGCATGCGTATACAATACTATAAGCTAGCCTCCATTGAAAACAAAAACAGAGGGGACATGCACAAAGACAACGAATCGGGCTCGAATCCGGTTCACGGGTCGAACTACTTGATTGTTCGACCACACCGAGGTGGGTTCAGAGACTTGTTCCGGTACGGTGTCAGGGACGACGAAACGAGCAAAGAAAAGTTCTTGGAGCGGCCTGAAAACGGAGGATGGAGCACTATGACGATTGATGAGGAAGCAGAGGATCACCGTTTGGTAATCGTTGTTTCGATCCTCGTTCGTAAGATCATCAGACTTCTCCGAACGCCGATGGAATACACAGGTTTCGTCATTGACTTCTTCCTCAATCTCTTATCTGCAAATGGTGGATTCTTCGGTTTGCTTCTCAGGTTGATTCAAGGTAAGTTAATAATAATAAAGTTCGAAACTTTAAAATCATATTGTTATGAGTTTGGATGGTTTAGTAATAATGTTAATTAAATTGGTGTTATAGCTAAAGTTGTGATACCAAAGAGAGGCTCTGTGACATTTGTGAGTACGATTGGACAACTTGATGGGAGAATTGGTCTATATAAGGAATGGAATTTCGTCGAACACTTGGAGGGCATTGACTCGGTCAATTCAGGTTCTTCTGGAAATGCTAAAATCGAATTGGGAAGTCGTGGGCTTATGGATTTGTGTGTGATGGCGTCTAAGCTTGCGTATGAGAACTCCAAGGTTGTTGAAAACGTCGTTGATCTTAATTGGAAGGTAAGTTATTATCAAGTACATAAACTTTATCATGAGAGGAAAAAAAAGTTTCCAACTTTATATAAAGTTTTCATCTTTTAATGCCTGCAGATGAATCTGGTGGAGTTCTTGGATTGTTGGAATGGTGAGAAGATGAGCTTTAGCGTTTTAGCATTGCTTAATCAGACAGTTTTAGTTTTATACACATGCATGTGTGTGTGTTTTTGTATATGTTTGCAGATTATCAGAAGCAGATGTCTACACAAGTTTTTATATTTACGGATAAGGAGAAAGATGCAAACTTGATAGTAATCAGCTTCAGAGGCACTGAGCCATTTGATGCAGATGATTGGGGAACTGATTTCGACTATTCTTGGTATGAAATCCCCAATGTGGGAAAGCTTCACATGGGTTTCCTTGAAGCAATGGGTTTAGGCAACAGAGACGACACTCCCACTTTCTATTACCATCTCTTCAAGCAAACCTTCTCTGAGGAAGAGAATAATAAAAATAATCTCCTAGATATGGTAGAGAGAAGCGCCTATTACGCTGTCAGAATCATTCTGAAACGTTTGCTTTCGGAACACGAAAACGCTCAATTTGTAGTCACGGGTCACAGCTTAGGAGGTGCTTTAGCTATACTGTTTCCCACGTTGCTTGTGTTGAAAGAGGAAACAGAGATAATGAATAGGCTGCTTGGAGTTTACACGTTTGGACAACCGAGAATAGGGAACAGAGAGGTTGGTTTATTCATGAAAGCTAAACTGAACCAACCTGTTGACCGATACTTTCGAGTTGTTTACTGCAACGATCTTGTTCCAAGATTGCCTTACGACGACAAAACTTTCCTCTACAAGCATTTTGGACTCTGTATTTACTACGACAGCTTCTATAACGAGACGGTAATGTTATCATTACTTGTGACTTGATAAAGTTAAGGAGTTCAAATTTAAAAATGGTGAAACTGGCTTTTGACTAATGATGGTTTTGTTGTATATATGACAGAAAGCAGAGGATGAACCGGATCCAAACCCTTACGGTTTCCGTTACGAGATTTTTGGTCATGTAATCGCGGTTTGGGAGTTGGTTCGAGGCTTGACGATGGGGTATACTCATGGAACGGATTACAAAGAAGGATGGTTTAGGATCTTGTTTAGGCTTATGGGACTGTTGGTTCCTGGTCTCTCGGACCATTGCCCGACTGATTACGTGAACTCGGTTAGGCTTGGATCAGATAATAATGCCCTTCAGATGTCCCCTCTTTGAGGAGTGCTCTTTTTGTTTGAACCGGAACTAGGTAGGTTCTTGTAATAAATCTTAACTGAACCGGAACCCGGTTAAGATGTTGGTTCGCATAATATAATAAGATGAGTTTAGTTTGAGTTTGAGCTAGGCCTGTGAATTCGGTTTTTTCGGATAATTCGGGTCTGTTTTTTCGGGTATCGGTTTATTCGGAATCTAAAAACTCTACCGAATCTAACCGACTAATAGATCGGATCGGTTCGGTTCGGACACGGTTATTTCGGTTCGGATGTATGGTTATTTCGGCATTAGTGAGACTTGTCAACACACCAACATCAATGAGCAAATACAACACAACAACATCTAAATAGAATATGATTCATGACATTTAACTTCTTCTTAAAATAGGATACAAGTCATGCTTACAAAAAACATCAAGTACAAGTGTACATCAGTCAATCCTACTTCTCTTATACATAAAGAGACTATGGGAGACAATTTACAAAAATACACACTTACAAAAGTCTCCATGAAGGTCTAATACGAAAGACACAAAGATATTAGGAGACAATTGTTCAAAAAATAAGTCACTTGCCAATAGAGAGAAAGATAATTGACAATATACCAATGATCCTTTCCTCTCACCTTAGGCATTTGGTATATTGTCATTCTCTACTTACTCCATTCCAAAAAATAGTTAATTGTTATGAGTTTTTTTTTATGCAAAAAATGTAGAGAAAGAGAGACAACCTTTTAAGATCATTATTTGGTTCTAGTCTCCTTTGTTCTTCTCTAGATCACGGATCCGCAATTGGATGAGTCGCATTTTGTGTAGCTGCACAAGGAAAATAATGCTAAATTAGTCATTATTCCAAAATAAAAGTAATGAAAAAGGTAAGAATTATGAGAAATGGGTTACCTAAGGACTCATGAAACTGCAATTCTTCAAACATCTGAACTAAGCTTGCTAATTTCTCAGCTTGAATGGTATTTCTCAGCCATTGGTGGGTGCAAACCAACGATACGGGTCCAATATCCGACCACTTGTGCTAAATGCGGATTCAGAAGCAACCGAAGACACTTGAACAGCAAAGATATCTCTAGCTAGCTCAGATAAGACTGGGAATTTAGAACTGTTTCGCCCCCACCAAGATAGAACATCAAAGTCCAATCCCAAAGCAGTTGGAGTCCTTGGCACCGGTTTCTCCAACAAGTAAATGTCTAGCTCACTGCTACATTCTTCATTTGTGCATTCAGCCACCATCTCAGAGTACAACGTATCCATCCTCTCATAACCATCCTCATCCGACAAATCAAATAAATCACTTGCTGATACTCCAGGATCAGGTATAACTCCAGCAGTAGTTAGTACAACTTGTTCACTTACGCTCAACTTCATCACATATTCTGCATACATCTTCTTCATCACACCCTTAATTGATGATCTTAGATGAGCACTTTCGACATTGTCTTTTCCATAAAGCTTGTCGAAGCAAAGACCAGCAAACTGCATCTTGTTCGTGGGATCAAACACACTTGCGATGATGACAAGCGGATTCATGTTTAAGAGACCATCCCAATATTTTTCAAACTTACTCCTCATCATCATCGCCTCTGTCTTTAGTAGCACATCACCGTTGGTGCTTAGATTGATAAGATTCCTCTCAATCGTCACAATCTCATTATAACAAACAGTAGAGGTCACTGATTTGCTAGCTGAGAATGACAAAGTGCAGTTGAAAAAGATCTTCAAGAACTTAACTATCTGCACTTGATCCCAATCAGCAAAAGTAGGAGGACCAACACGCTTCTGCCCATTCTGTTCAGCTTCATCACCATTCTCCTCACGATTCTCTTCAGTCTCCATGAAGTAGTCGTTATACAACTTGTCTTCGGCCAACATTTTCTCAAATGCAACCCGGAACTTGATTGCGGCTGTCAGCATTAGATAGGTCGAATTCCACCTAGTAGCAACATCGAGACACAAACTACCTCTACCTATGTTCCCTGTGTCAACCCTCAACAGAAACGACTTCAACCGATCACCTGATGATCTCACATACTTTATCGCATTTCTGATGGACACTATACTCCTTTTTGGTTTGGATAAACCATCCCTCACTTTCAAGTTGAGGACATGCGCACAACACCACATATGAAGGTACTCACCATTACTAACTAAAGCATCAGGTCCTCTCATGATCAAAGAATCAGTGAATACCCTTAGAGCCTTGTCATTCCCCTTAGCGTTATCCACTGTTACTATGAATACCTTCTCAATTCCCCATTCTTCAAGACAGGCTACCAAGTGCTCAGCAATTGTATCACCTTTGTGATCTGTCACTGGCTTGAAACTAATGATCCTCTTCTGCAACTTCCAATCTCTGTCAATCTAGTGAGTTGTTACCACCATGTAGCTACAACAAGTCGTGGGAGCTACCCATATATCGGTTGTCATAGAAACTCTTTGCTTCTCCTTACCAAACAGCTCCTTCAAAGCTCCTTTCTCTCTCAGAAACATACTGTATATATCGGATGTGGTTGTCTTCCTGCAGTGAACCGTATACATGGGAAGCATGTTGCTGCATAATCTTCTAAAACCCTCGGACTCCACAAATGCAAACAACAGCTCATTAAGAACAATCATCTCATTCACAGACCTTCTGAACAAAGCTTGATCATACTTGATTGCAGTCATTACACCACTGCTATCACCAACCAACACACTCTGACTACCACTCTCTAGATGCATCTTGTACAACTTACACCTATTAATGTGATTCTTCATAGCACTTGTTCCATGAATCACTATGTCACATCCTAACTCTTGACCACAATACCGACAGTTGGCGATTGCCAGATCATGTGCTTGCTGAACAAAATGCTCCCAAACTGGAGATCTATGAGCTGGCTTTCTCCTCGGTTGAGACGGTAGAGGAGAAGTTGTGGGCTGAGTATAAGTTGTAGGCTGAGTTCGTCTTCTCTTCCCACCAACTGAAGAAGCTGTCGGACCATCATCAATCTCTTCTTCTAGGACCGGGTCAAAGTTCTCTTCTCCAGAATCATGAGACATCTGTTAAGTAACAACAAATGAAAAAGATCAGTACAAACAAAAACTATGAGGACCATAAAAGAAAAAGAATCAAACCAGGAACAACACTATCATTAGTCGTAACAAGTAACAACCCTAGATCTATACATCAAATCATGTCGCATTTGTTAACTAACATATCAGAAAAATATCAATCTAAAGTCTGCTAACACTATCAATAAAAGCAAAAAATAGGAGAACCATCATAACTATCGGACATCAAAGGCAAAGAATCAAACCAAGAACAACATTATCATAAGTCCTAACAAGTAACATTCCTAGAGCTATACAATGAATCAAAGACGGACAACAATAAAAATCTACTACACGATGCTTTAGAACAGTAGACGAAAGATTACAAGTCGTTTAAGGCTTTAACCGACAAAAATTTAGCCAGTTTTGAGTTTGTTTAAACGACCACAACTTAAAAAGGATTAAGACAGAAGAACTTACACTGAAGATTAAACACAAGGTTGATCGGGACAAGAAAACACAAGATCGGATCAAAAATTCGAAGATCTCTCTATCGCCGCTAAGAGGAAGAGTTTAGATAGATTAGGTTTAGATTAGGAACTAATGAAATAAACAGGTGTATTAGCTTATATATCTAGGGTTAAATTTCGGCGTCGGTTTTGTTTCTCCGAACCGAACCGATGACAAAACCGAAATTGTTTGAAAACCATTTCGATCGGAACTCGAAAACGAATATAACCGAACTGAATTGTCCGAATCTCGGTTCGATTCAGTTCAGACAATTCGGATCGGATCGGATTCCCATGCCTAGTTTGAGCCAATAAAAGAACCAAAGTTTTGCCAAAACTAAAGTTTATTTTATTCGTTTTATTAGTTTGTCGTCGTATTGATTACAATCAGAAAAAAAAAAAAAAAAAAAAAAAAAGACTTCTTTGGGTCAAAATGAAACCAAATCCAAAACTTCCCAAAGATTTCAAAGTATGAGCTCGTCTTCTTACATAACTTCATCCAAACTCCGCCAGCTCAATCGGCGGATAAAATCTCTCCTTTCACTTGATGCAAAATAACCCATGAAAACAAACCAAAAAAAAAGCAAAACCAAAAGATTGATATCTTTAGGTTAAAAAAAGTAACAAGGTTTTTGCAGGGTTATTGCACCAACTGAGGAGAGAGAATCAAAAGTTCTTGGAGAGGTTTCAAAGCCATGCAACCAAGCAGCCACCAACACCAACGGAGAGCTTCAACATCAATGGAGCTTCAAGAAGAAGGGACATAGATCGGTCCTAGAGGAGAGGGATATATATATATATATACATATATAGTTACACGTAGAGGTTAATTTGAAGGAGAATTTCAAAGGCTTCTTTTCTACTCATCGCCATGGATGTACCAGCAGCAAAGCATGGTGGCGCAACGACGGAGAATGTAGAGACGAGCTCGTTGTTCCTTCACCAAAGAAACACATTTGCTTGTAAAGGCGTGACCTTTGTTGAACTTTCTCTTTAGTCCTGCCATTTGGTTGAAACTTAGGGTTTATATATGTTAATTATAGTACTGACCAAAGGTTGAAACTTAGGGTGCCACCCAAAAAAAAAACCCTTTGTGGGTGAAGGAGGAGAGTGCAAATGAAATATTTCTGATGAAGGAGAGAAGGATTTGATGAGTATATATAGCTAAGAAAAAGAAGAAGTGCATGTAGTAAATAATAAGGAAGTAAATTAAGAGGAGATGAACATGGTCTTTTTTTTTTAATTCATTGACATTGAGATTTGCATGGCTCGCTTTTAATTCTCCAAGGAACTATACTTTCATGAAATCATAGCTCTTGACATACATATATATTATATTAGATTAGTGTCCCATCTATTATATCATGGGCTGCCAAGAATATATATTATCTTATTATGCAAGAGTGTTATCTATATTTTTTAGTTTGCAAGTTTCTTTTGATATAACTAATCCTATACACCGAAATAAAGACTAAATCCTTTAAACATGTGAAGTTATGTATTATTGATTTATTATAATTTTCTAGGATTGTAGTAGATCTGAATTTGAATGTGGTGCTATGTATGACATCTGAGTATGAAAAGATATATGACGAAGGAGTATAACATTTGGAATTTCGCTCTATCAAAACTTATTTCATCTTATTAATAAAGACAAATTTAGTCTTAAAAACTATCGTGAAAATTATATTTTGTCTTTATATATAAATGTAAGAAACGCGGTTAGCACTCCTACCAAAAAAAAAGAAAGAAACGCGGTTAGCACAGCTGTGGATGCATATATAATTTACTTGTTTTTAACCCTTAAAAGGAAATGATTATCCTAACAAAATTATTGAATAGGCTTCAACACAATTATTTAACTCGAATAAGAAGAAGAAGAAGAAGAAAGAGTTTAAAAGGGACAAAGGTGGGCTTAAAAAGAGGAGAGATGTTGAAAGAAGACAAAGCATTGAGATTGGGTTTAGGGGAACATAGAACCGGCAATCTTATCTTCGGTTTCTCCACTTGAGTAGGTTTGTTTGGTTCGCTTCTCTTATTTTAATCTTAACTTTCATATTTTCATCAAACCTAACAATCTCTTACAGCATAGAACCATCCTAAACATCAAACCAGTCAAATTATATGTAAATTAGCTTCTTCTATAATTTTCTATCAAAGTATACTTTAGACGTCTATAATTGAATTTTCATTTGGTTTGTTTAACTTGGCAAGTATTTTAAGATATGTGATTTATTTTACTTAAATTGCATGTAAATCGGTAACACAAATTAAACTAATACGAACAATATCATATCTTCTAGATTATGGTCGGACGACCAACTATATCAAATTAAATTTGAAAACATTATCTTTAACCATTGCCATATTAAGTTACGAACACAAAAATCTGTAAGAGAGATTATGACTGTTCCCGTTTCTCTATCATTTGTGCGGTTTTACAGCTGGTGGGTAGAACAAAATCATCCCTCATTGATTTCTCCCTCATTTTTCTAATCAGTCCTGCATCACTTCGAGTATCAATTTCCGGATCACAACAGATTCGGATCACATTTATATCCTCACCAATCACATCGTTTGTACACATTATAATTATACACACCAATAATATATACAGTATTATATACACTTTAGTCGGTCTAAGACTTCAAAGGCTTCTAAGCCCAACCAGTATCAAGCAATTGCATTGAGAATGAATCGCCCTAACGGTCAGGGCCCAATATTTAACTCCAAACCATTTTGAATATAATGGGTCTTGCGACACTAGCAGCCATTACTACGGATATTTGTTCTGTGAACCATTAACTAGACTTGAAAATTTCTAAATTCTAATACGAATCATCAATCATGTATGTATCTATAAAAGAAAAAAAAACAGAAATCGTTTCATTTTTATTGAACTTACAAATATGTTCTATCTTAATTGATGTTCGACTTTAAGTTTTTTAAAACTCTCTCCTTTGGGTGGGGTATAAATAGTAGTATGGACCGTATGGTACATTGGTCCAGCTACCAACGCCGGAATCGAACACGTCATTGATGAAGCTATGCTAGTGCATGCATTCACTGAGTTTGCATTCTTTTGCTAATAATATATATAGACGATAGACGATAATAAACAAAAAAAAAATCAATGCAAGGCAAATTAAAGACTGTTTTTTTCACGTATAATTTAACTTCCATATACAAAATTCGTTGAATCTCCTATTGTATACATACACTAATACACATCATATACACGCCTTCTACATATATTTTTAACCCTAAAATCGTATGAGATAAAATTAAAGAAACAAAAAAAAAAAAGAAGAAAGAGTGAGACAGCCTTAAACACGTTTACGACTCGCGTAGCTTTTGCCCACATAATGGTAATAATTACTATTGCTCTGGTTTTTACTCCCACCACTAGAGCTTTTACCGCGCAGTAAAAAAGACAACGCCCTCCACAAAAACGACTTCCTCCGTCGCGGTGAAACTGCGGTCACGTGACCAACATGTGCTCTAGTTGACGACTTCTTAATCACAAGACCTCTAACTTCCTCCGGTGGCTTGTAATGCCTAATCAACGGCCACTTAATCCCATCGAAAAACGGATGACGCTTGATATCTTGCGCACCCCTGGCGCATCCTAGCCTTTTCCTCGGGTCTTTCACAAAAAGCTTCTCGATCAAGTCCTTGGCTTCCTCCACCAGATCACCGTCCACGTGGAAACTCGCGGTCTTAGTGGTCGATACTATATTACGCAGGGTTTGCTCTTTGCTCTCTCCTTTAAACGGCGTCGTTCCGTGTAACATCTCGTAAAGGAATATTCCGAACGCCCACCAGTCAACTCCGCTTCCGTGTCCGTTTCCGGAGACTAGCTCCGGCGCAAGGTACTCATGTGTTCCGACGCAAGACCTTGAAAACGCTGTCACTGGCTCTGCCGCGAACTCAGACACGATCTCTTCTCTCTCGTATTTTTCCTCCGTTTGCACGGAGAAGCAGCCGCTTCTTCTCCGACGAAGCGACGGAGATGAAGAAGTTCTCCGGTACCGGCGAGATTTAAAAGTAGGGACGACGTCGGATTTAAAACAGAGATCAAAATCTGACAACATGACGTGTCCGTCTTCGCGGAGCAAAACGTTTTCAGGTTTGAGATCACGGTAGACGATCCCCATTGCGTGAAGATACTCTAAGGCGACGAGAACTTCGGCGGCGAAGAACCTAACCGGCTGAATCGGTAAACGGTTACCAGGTTGCTTGCGTAACAAGGTATGTAAATCTCCGTTTGGTGCATAATCAATGAGGAGACAAGTGTAGTGAGACTCGTCGATACGAGCGTAGAGCGTAGGGAGGAAAGGGTGGTCTAGCAAGGAGAGGATCTCTGCCTCCGTCTCGACTTGAGAGAGCTTCTTCTCCGTCGTGAGACAGTTGCGATCGATGACTTTTAAAGCGAATCTTGCGGATGAGTCACGGAGGTTACAGAGGAAGACTCGGCCTAGGTTTCCGCTTCCGAGGTGGCGTATAAGTTTCAGGTGACGGAGGTGGATGTTTCCGTCAGAGGAGAGAAGTTTTGCAGATTTGATTGCTGACCAGTGAGGATCATGACGGCGGTGGTTGATCGTGGAGGAGGAGACGGAGGAGGTCGTTACGGCTGAGGAAGTGGAGAGTCTGTCGTTGAAGCTTAAGGTTAAGCTTGAACGAGCGCTTGAGGAGGCGAATGTACGGTCTGTGACGGTGGATGTGAAGCTGAGATCAAGATCGGTGTCAGGGAAGTAGAAATCTTCTTGTTCCATTTTTTGTTTGCTTGCTTCACTTTTTTTCTTTGTGTGTGTAAAGGTCAGAGGATTCTGAGATATTTATAAAGATGATGGTGGAAACTTGATGTGAGATAGGGTGTTTTTTGATTAGTTAATTAGTTATTAGTTGATTGATTAAATTAAAAAAAAAATTGTGTTTGGGAGTTTTGGGAAGTTGGGAAATGACAAGGGAAAGTGATAATGGGTTTGACCTTTACGGGTTATTTGATTCAAGTATAAACAATTACAAAAACATGAGTGAAAGTCATTATGACTAATCTTGGGTGTGCAAGCACATGATCAAACACCGACGATTTTATATTTTAAGAAGAATAAGAAGTTAAAGTGAAAAATAGCTCGAGAAAAAAAAATGTCATAATTCATAACAATTTCTAAGTTTTGTTTTTTTTTTTTTTTGTTAAAAGGCATAACAATTTCTAAGTTAATTATAGGAAAAACAACATAAGACTTGACGGGAAAATACAAATTCAACTTTTCACGAAGATTTTATAATTGTTTTAGGTTTTATTTAGGTGCGTAACAAAGATGAGGATCGAGTTTACATTAAAAAAAAAAAATTAGATGTGAAGAAACATATGGTCAGTGAAATTAAGTTGGGGAGTCTGTGTGCATTAATGAGGCAGTAACAGCTTGGCTGTTAACGTTCCTCAAAGTTAGCTTCATCACACTTACGTTACTCTACAGTCTACACTAACGATCTTATCTATAACGTTTAAGGAGTAATTATATTCATTCTACATTTCTACTACTAGTTATATTCATAAGTCACATACAAATTGTTGATACGTTTGCCAAATAGGGTAACTCACTATACTAGACACTATTTGCTGCTATTATTCATACTATTTCGTTTTAGACTTTTAGTCGCTAGGCAATAAATACTAACCTATCTAACCTATCACAAAAAAACTAAAAATAATAATCGACTCGCAAAACAAAAAAATCAACGTATCTCATGATTTTTCATCTATCAAAGAAAGAGAAGAGATTACGAATGCAAATCATGCATGGAATATATTCATTATTAACGTGTTTTGGAAATCAAAACATATTGTAAAAGTTGTATGTGACAACTTATGATAATATATTAGACCATTTCCAATAGTTTTCTTTATTTTTGTTCCTCTATAATAGAAGATTTCTATAATAGAGATGAATTTTGGTTCAATAGTTTTCTTTATTTTTTCTTATATAAAATAATATTCTTAATAGATTCTATTTTTATTTTACAATTAACACCTTTTATTTTAAAAAATTGCAAACTAATCTATTTTACTTTAAATTTTATAACAATTTCATAAAATTATCTTTTGCAAATGGTAGTTTCAATATTTTAGAATAAATATTTATACTTAAATTTATATTATTAGTTCTTAAAAATACTTATTTTATTTATTTTGGTCATAAATAAAAGAAGTTAAAGATAAAGAAGACTACTCTGCAAATAAAATAGTTCACCTCTATTAATAGAGTTCATCTCCAATGATCCTTTATTTTTACCTCTATATTAGAGGTGAATTTTACTCCAATGGTCATATATTCTCACTTCTAAAATAGAGATTACTATTTTTTCCGCTATTTATAGAGTAACACTATTTTTTTTACAAAGGTTCCTCTATAAAAGAAAAAATAGCAATCTCTATTTTAGAGCTGAGAATAGAGGACTATTGAAGTAATATTCACCTCTATTATAGAGTTTCTCTATCGTAGAGGAAAAAATAGGGAAAACCATTGGAGATGGTCATAGAGAAAAAAATAGCAATATAGAGATGAAAATAGAGTACCATTGGAGCAAAAATTACTCTATAACAGAGTATAGAGGCAAAAATAGAGTATCATTGGAGATGTTCTTACTACATGGATTGAAATTGAAAGCATGTATGATCTTTTCATAAATAATTTCAGTTTTTTTTTTTGTTAAACAGCAGACAATTTGATTATGAAAACTGTTTTATATTCTCTTCGTAACGAAACGAGATTGAATAATTGGTGTTTAATAAGTTAAAACTTAAATTTTTATCGTTTTTGTTTTTGTAACGTGTCGTGGTGGGGGTCAGAAATTTAAAGAGGGATTCGCAGTTGAAGAGAATATGGGAACTGGATCTCCATGTGATGGGCCATTACTCAGTCTTCTTACCGTTGCGGGACCCACGTCGACTCCTAAAAGTCTTACTTTGTCTGCCACGTGGCCAACATCGGACCCATCTTTGTCGTTTTTAAAATTCGTTTTATAATCTTTTTGGGCAGGCCTCCTATAGTTTTTAAAACTAAATAATACTTATAATTTAGATTAATAATTCTTTCAATAATCAACTCTCATTTATTTCATACCTAAATTATTATTATTTTCAATTGAAAATTTATTATTTTATAGAATATCATTTTTGTTTTATTTTACGATCATCAATTATAGTTTCGATCAATTATTCTTTCTTTTTTTTTTTCTGGTTAAAGTCGATCAATTATTGAAGTTATCAAATTATTAGCTCGTGGTTTGCTCGTTGATCAGGTTGATACATCATACATGGAGTTATTATCAACAATATATACATCTTAGTCTTAAGATAGCTAGCGGGTGACATTTGACGATTAGTATATATATATGGCATAAACCGGCCGTATAGCGAAGAGAATACGAAGATGAATTAATAATTGATTTAGGTATGCTTTGTTCAAAGAATATGCTTACACTCAACTTATAAGGAAGAACAATTTTTTTTATTATATACTCTTTTGATTGAATCGTTGAATTCTAGTCTACAGATATATATATACAAGATCAGATGATGACCGGTACATAATGATGCAAGTTGCAAAACAAAATCGTGAAAACATAAAAATTGTTAAACCCAAGATCTGAGGAAAAGGAAAACACACGAGGATCTTCCCCTAAGTTATATATGTTAACTGGTAACTGAACACAATAATGACAATATATATCATTAAGCGATTTGCATTTGAAGTAATGGGATTTTCTTTTAATCAACCACGTGGTTTTTTGGCATTTTGAATCGATCCATTTATACTCTGGTTGATGATCGAACGTGATTATCTAGATTACATGGAAATGGAAACGGATACGTCGAAACGAAACGTGTCGGAAACAAGAAACGGTTTTTTTCAAAAACTAGGAAATTGAAACGTTTTGGAAACGTAAGTATATACATATACATATATATATAGATTATATATTTATATTTATATCTATATATATATAATAAAACACCAAACATAAAAACCATATCAAAAAGCTTCAAACAATAAAACTTCAAATATAAATATTAAATAGTTGAATTAAAACACTAATAATATTATATATTTATATCTATGATGAAGTTTTATATTTTTAAAATATTTATTTATTAAGTTTCAAATTAAAAAAGAAGTTTCCGTCGTGTTTCCAAAACGAAAATGGAATTTCCATCGTGTTTCCAAACAGAAATTTCTAGGAATTTGTTTATGTGCATTATTTCTGAATTTCCACGAGTTTCAGTTTCTGAAACGTTTCAGAAACGGGAAACGAACATCGAAAAAAGTTTCCATGCAACATAGGTGATTATAACATTATTAATACGTCCTTATCAATTATACAATTTCTATCATGCAAGTAGCCTTACTTTGCAATCTACGTACTACTGTGATTTACAGTATATATACATAATATACGTAAGTAAGTATGGCATCACGTTAGCTATATATATCACTATATCACGAATGACCTAACTCTCACTGAAGATTTCTTGTTTTTATTTGCTTCTATTTCAAATGCTATGAATGTAATAATACACTGACAAGAGGAGAAAAGAAAACAAGAATTTGGAGAAGAAAATAATAATTTTAATTGATAGTAGCAAAGAATCCAACCTGTATTAATTATTAAGAGAAACCATTATTTTAAGACAAAAGAATGCTAACCTTTCATGTGATGTAATAGTTCCATTTTGTCACAACTACTTCTAACAGAAAGAGAAACATCTCCTCATCTATGTGTGATGTCTATCAAATAAAATATTTATAAATGTAGCTACATTGGTCACTTTAATCTTGAGATTAATCTGATCCGTGCCCAACATGAGAATGTGTAAATTATACATCGTTTTTTCCGTAAGACCTTATTTTTTTGTAACAATTCTTCTTTCCAAGACCAAGATTGTACTATAAAGGCATCAGAGTCATATATTAACGCCCAAATAATATGCATTGGAGTGTAAACCATAGCAAGCCCTTTTTGAGGTGCAATGCATCTTAGTTTGAATTCTTATATATGATGCGATGATTAATTTAATTAGTTAATTTATTATGGTTAGTGTGTCCTAATCAAGCTCCCTAGTTAATCCAAACCACTTTAGTTCAACAAAGTTTGAGATGGACTCATATCACATGGTACCAAACGTTCATTGAGATCAAAACATAACAGAAGCTCCTAATCATCACCTTGGAGCCCACAACCAATTTATTTAATGAAACAACAACAACATATCATATGGGTTTCCACATACATTGAACTATGCCCACTTTCTAGGTTTAAATTATTTAACTATATAAATAAATATCTAACTAGTAGCTTTAAAATATAATATAATGCTACTTACTAATTATAAACATACCCAACGGCCAACGCACAAAGGGACACACCAAACACATCCTTTCAACTACAAGTCTACAATTACTCTCCAGAAGTCAAACAGTGACGTTGACTAAGTAAATCTCGGCCATGTCTCGTATTTGACAATCTCAGCCCATATCTGTAAATGGGCTTTGTGATTGATTTATCCACATTTTGTGGTTCAATCGCTGAAGTTGTCAAAGAGTGAAAACCAAGCTCGTCAAGGACTACCTTTGAAGCCTTTTTCCACAGTTTGTTGAGATGGTTAAAGATTTAGACTATGACAATAGTTCAACCGACTAAATCCGATTATCTGAAAACTCAAAAAAGATAAATCAATCAATTAGAGAAAAACATTAATATTTAGTTACTCTTTTATTCAAAGTACTCGTTCACTTCAAGTATTCAACCAAACAGAACCATATATATGTCTGTATTCTGTCCCTCTTTGTTACTTTTTCTTTCTTTCTGTATTCTTCAATTTCGGTGCTTAGGGTGCTTCAAATCTGCTGAAGAGTCGATAGGTTGAGATAAGCGAGAGCAACATGTAGAGAATGGAGACAACGAACGTGAACACAACCGAGATCAATGCCTTGTGACAGAAGATTCCATAGGAGTCACAAGCAGAGCTCCAAGTGATGGGTATGTTTCCATAATATGCTAAGTAAACCGTCTCTGCAGATACAGAGCCAGCCGCTAGAACTAGGTACGTGACTACCTGGTCAAGCAAGAACACTGTCCAGACTTGGTGCTTGCTTATTGGACACGGAAGGGCTAATATCGCGAGAGCAGAAAGAAGAAAATAGGCAGCACAAACGCCATTAGCCCTCACCAAATACCTACATGAAGGGAAAAACAAAAGCAAAGGTTCATTGATTGTCTACTCTCTAGTGAAGGCGCAAGAAGATAAGGAGACAGAGAGAAGAAGGTGAACATGAAAGCTCCAAGATTTGAGTAAGAAACAGAGCCAAAGTCGTTGGAGATGGAGTTCTTGATCATGATCACGAGACCCGCAATACTTAGAGCCATTGATACTACTCGCAGGACCGCCTCTGCCGTTTTCTCACTGCGGTTAAGCTCTAAAGCTGAGCCGTCAATGGCTGTTTGATCATTCTTGTCCATATTTTCTTTTTGGTGTTTGAAGGAAAGAGAGGTCTTTGTTTTTTTATAATGTTAAGGTTTTCAAGTCACAATAGACAAAACAGTCGCTCAAGCATTCAATATAGTCATGTGATTATATGCCGTCACTAGTCTCAGTTTTAGGTGACTCTCTTGTTTTGCCTGCTCTAATTTATCATTTTGTCTTCCAAATTTGGAATTACGTACTAGAAGTGAAGGGAGTTTGATATTTGATTAGGCCTTTGTAATTAATGATATATAGGTAATATGTCTCCTGTTCATTTATGATTTTCGGGTTTATGGGGCTATGTTCTCTCAATCTTTTGTTAAGAAAATTCATTCGCATGAATGGTCCAGTCACCAGTGTATTTGCACATGTTGGGTGGACTCTCTGACACTACAAGTGACTTCCGTCCATGTTCATAATCATACTTTACGTAAGTGATTTCAAGAACATTAAGTCGATCGCGAGTTTAGAATATTAAATGGATTCCACCCACTGCTTGGGGGAGACCAAAAGAATTTTGACCACCCTGAAGACAGATAAAATAGAATCGACATAGTTGAAATCTGAATAGTATTGAATTCGTAGCACTAGTTATCGCATCAAAATAAGTTTTTTAGTATCGACCGTTGCATAATCCACGCGTCCCATCTTTAAGCATCACACGGGAATCAAACTATATTAACAACACCTTGGATTTAAATTTATGGGTTTAGAGGAAAAGTAATTAAACAATAGTAATATTAGATCTCAACTTTTCTTAATGTACGGTTAGAAGTACGTACACATGTATTTTTTCGGTTTAAATACTAAAAATTGACTTACTATTTTACCCAAAAAAAAATCAAACAAAAAATGGTGAATTAGGTAAGTAGCCTTATTTCGAGCATAAACTAATTACTAGTTTGATATGAGTATGGTTGCAAACTGACATAAGAGCTAATAATTAAGGTGATTTCATGCAAACTGATATATATATATATATATATAATTTATATAATTTATTTTAGAGATATTTGGCAAAATGATACATTTATCAAATATAATTAGAAAAAATATATATTCACTATTTATAATTAGAAAAAACCACATTTATCACTGTTTGTTTATTTTTTCAGCATTTTTACCATTCAACAATCTTCTTAATTACATTTTATGCCATTGAACTTCCCTTTTTCTTTTTATTTCTTGATTTTTTCAAATAATTGTTGATATAATTTTTTTGTTAGAAAATTTCATCGATACAAAAAAATCTATTGACCAGAATTCTATCTCTACTACTCTCTATCTCACAACACTCTCTTTTATCTATTATAAATAGTCTATGTATGTTTAGACAATTAAATTTGAAAAACGTACTAAAATGCTAACAAACCCTTTATTTTATGCACTCTAATGACATTATTAATTTCAAAAATAAGGTGACTCTGGGTAAAACAATGTTTTTTTTTTGAGGAAATTGCAATCGTGGATTACAAATGATAAAAAAAAGTGTGGTGTCTAGTAAAAATATTCGCAAAATAACGATCATGTATCATGAGTAATGCGTGCCACAATGTGCTTTATGATTAAATAGCGTGCTTTCAGATAAAATAACATGTTATTTGCTGAAATTACTACGCAAAAAGAAATGAAATCATCGAAAAAAAATAAAACAAAATTACCACGCAAATCTGAGTATTAATGTTGGTAAAAAAAAAATAACCCAGTGCCGTTTCCTTAGATCAAATCTCTTAAGGTCCTTTACAAGCTCGACTCCTCCTTTTCTTACATATAAGATTTCCAAAGTGTAGAATTGATAACTAGAAGGCTCAAAGGTATTGTTATCAATTTAAGCGACTGATCACTTACTGCCTAAGTGAGTCACTTCTAACACTTGCTTAATATAGTTACCCAAAAGTATAGTCCCTTATACATTTTTTTCTATTTTCTGGATGATAAGGGGAATAAAAAGGAAAGAGAGAGACAGTATACAATACTTTTATAAAGTGATGTTAGATTCTAAGTTCTCACGAAAAGTTCAAACTGAACGAAACAAACGGAAAAAAAAAAAAAAAGAGTGTCTGTTTTTGTAATTTATCTAACCAAGAAAATTTCTCAGATGTACAAGAAATTAATTGAAATTAAAGGAACACATATATGAAGCATGAAAGACTTATCAACGAGATGAATAATTTTGAGACAAATATCGAATTATAAGTAACTTTTGGAGGGCTTATATGTTACATATATGAGATGATAAGTCCGATCCATGACTACGAGTGTGTAGATATATATATCTGGAAGCTAACATGGAAGAATAGAGAACGAAGGAGAGCCAAGGTCAACTTGCCAGACACAAATCAACAGATTGTGAATGAGACCAAATCAATGGTCATAAACCGGTTGTGTTTAAAACCGGCAAGTCATCCTTGGCTCAATTCCATTCTTTATTCCTTCATGCAAGACCCTCTGATACAACCAAAGACTCCCATCATCTTCTTTCGATCCGATCACGAGCTAATTTTTTCAAATTTGTTACCTCTTTCTTGACTCTTGTGTTGTGGTAAAGCCTAGTCGAGATATGTCGGTATTTATAGGCATACAAATGCGATAATAAAATATGTGTATTGTTTTATTCCTAGATTCCATTTCCATATGCATGGGTGGGAATTTTGACGAAAACCCTAATTCAAGAATGAAATCTAAAAGATGGGATCAAAGAATATAATCTAATAGATGGGATGACCACATTTTCCGATTTAATTCGAATACTTTTATATTCGTTCCACTACTTTATGGTGCAGAAATTTGTAATTAATTAAGTAAGACAAAGAAAAAAATATATAGATAGATGGTCGTAGAAACCCGTAGAAGAATTTCATTTTTCGTGGATAAGTGGAATATATTAGATTTACAATGTGAAATGGGAATAGTCTTATAATATCAGTACTGTATGTTTATATAAATTGCATGTTTGCATAAATTAATAATAATACGTTTTAAGCATTTTTCAACAAGATTTACAAGTTGTAGACTCTCTTAACGTCGGCAAGAGTGGAGCTTACGTTAACTAATTAGTAACAACAACTCTTTATATTCATTCATTTAAAGGGCTCAGTTTATTAGGAAGATTCCAAAACAAACCTTTTTTCTATGTAAATGGGAGACGGTGGCGGGAAGCTTGAAGTAGCAAAATGGTCCCATGCGACGCCGTATTGGCGCGGCCAACTCTCTCCGCCATAGATTAGAGGTGGGTGGTCCTTTTAAATTATTTTCTTTCTGTGGTTTCTATAAAATACCGTATCAATTTTTTATTGCTATACATGGTACGACGTCTAACAACTATGTTACCTGAATTGTCCCATCGGGGCAATAAATATGTGGTTGAATTTCTCTTCTTCTAAGTGATTAGTTTTGTACTTGGGAAGTGTTTATATTAGTCAGTAGTAACATTCATTGGAGGTCTAGCTAATAGCATAGTTTAATATTTGATTCATCAAAATACAGTAATTTCAAAGTGAATATAAAAAAAAGATTAAATATAAAACGTGACTTAAATAGATTTACTTTTTTAGTTGGATGACCATAAAACTTGCAAAATAATAATAATTATTATTATTATTATTTTTTTTTTAAAAAGAAGCAAACTTTCTATATTTGAACAAATAAAACCAAAATACACAACACCTACAAATTGGCTTTTGAATGTAGTAAGAGACGGTAGTGTGATGTTAAATGTCTATTTTTTTCGGACAAACGTATGGTTTCATTCGTTCAAACTCAACCAATACAAGGGTAAGGGATCATAATTCCATAGTTTAGAAGATTACAAAGTAGGACTTTCCCCAAAGCCGTATATAAAGAAACATAAAACATCAAGTAATAATTCATGAGAGCTTTGAAACAAGTACTTAAAGGTAGCTTGGGACAAGTGAGATCATGGTTGCTTGAGTGATCATCCTCGAGGGACCCGAAGGACGACAAGATAGTCATAGTCTTAAGACTCTTTGACTTTCAATGGAGAATCGGAGTCAAATGCCTCATCTTCGTGAGGTGCAAGTGCAGAAGCCAAGCATTGACAGGGATTCGAAAGGTAACAGATAGGATGGTGGTGATGATGCTGAAATTTGGTTGCCTAGCTTCGTCAGATGAGAACCTTAGTGTACCGGGCGAGAAACCAAAGGGCTGCAGACCAAAATAAATATACCAAACAAAGGGACTAGAAGCCAGAGTTTGCCAAGGAGATACCGTAACGATGCAGGTGGGTCCTCTCTCCAATGGCGCCCATAGCCAAGGAGATAAAGGAATCCACACAAAGCACGTAGTCGGAATGACAGTGAGGAATAAGCGATGGGCATGGGCTTTTGGGATGTTGATATTACATGCAGGATGTGGGTACTGGGTATGGAGCTGCAAGAAGGTTGCTTTGCGTCGTCGAATGAGCATCTTGGGGTACAGGGCAAAAGACTATAGAGCTGCAGACCTTTATAAGCAGACCAAAACAAGGAGGAAAAAACTAGAAGAAGCCAGGGAAGTATGAAAAAAAGTAACAATGCAGGTGGGCTCTCTCTCAGATGGTGCCCTTTGACAAAGATATAAAGAATTCCACACAAAACATGTAATCGGATTGTCAATGCAATAGTTGACACAAACTTGCTCTTACGGGTTGGTGGTAACAAAAGCAGGGTTTGGTTTAGGGGTTTAGGTTGGGTCCTGGAAACGCTAGATGGTTTTAAAAGCAAAAAGCCTTGGTTCATCCAGATGAGATACCCAATAAATAAAGACACAAGTTGAGCAACAACCAGGACTCTAGCATAAACTCTGACTATCCAAAACACTCTAGGCCAATGGAGTGAGTCTACAATGCAGTCTTCGAACAAGGAGATCGACCAATGACTCTAGGTAATGTTTCTCGGATATCAAGTAAATCGATAGAGGTAACCTGGATTTTGGAGAGTTGGGCAGAAACACTTGAGTTGCTTGCAGACCAAAAGGAGATCTTGGGTTCATCCAAACAGATCTCAGAGATACTGTGAGAGACCCGGGAGATTGAGATGCACGACGGCTTCTTGAAGAGAGTGACACGAGCTTCAACTTCTCTGTTGAAAGCAAGCGCTGTTCTGCCAAGCTTAACGGATGTCTTGTGAGTGTGTGAGGCGGGAGTCGAAAAACGGAGGCCAATTGTAACTCTGTAGGACTCATCGGGATCTCTCGGTGCCATCTTCGTCTCGCAAGACTCATGTGGCGAAGGGGAGAGAGTTCTATCAGGACAACCACCTTTTCAGATCGAGAGTTGAGAGGGCAATTGGACTCTGGTGCCGCCAGCAGAGAGGCTGAGATAGAGAAACCAGGAAGGGATCTAGCCAAACCTCGGTTCCTTTTAGAACAGATGGTACGCGAGCTTTTATTGCGGATTGGGTTAGTGGAGATGGTTTGGGAACAATTCAAAAGGGGAAACAAAGAGGGGAAAAAGACAGAACCTTTGCTCTAAGAGAATACAGGGGAGTAGGCGGAGAGGTAAGAGACGGAAATTCCCGACGCCGACGGTCGGAAAACCCACCGACGTCGGAAGATGGTGGTGGTAGCGGCGCCTCGATATTCGTGTCTGGGAGAGAAGCTAGGGCGAACTCGTATTGTGTGATGTTAAATGCCATGTTGCATGGAAACTCTTTTCGAGGTCCGTTTCCCGTTTCGGAAACTGAAACTCGTGGAAACTCGGAAACAAGACACATAAACAAGATTCCTAGAAATTTCTGTTTGGAAATTCCATTTCCGTTTTGGAAACACGACGGAAATTTTTTTTTTAATTTGAAACTTAATAAATAAATATTTTAAAAATATAAAACTTCATTATAGATATAAATATATAATAGTGTTTTAATTCAACTATTTAATATTTATATTTGAAGTTTTATTGTTTGAAGCTTTTTGATATGGTTTTTATGTTTGGTGTTTTATTATATATATATAGATATAGATATAAATATATAATCTATATATATATGTATATGTATATGTACTTACGTTTCCAAAACGTTTCCATTTCCTAATTTTTGAAAAAAACCGTTTCTTATTTCCGAAACGTTTCATTTCCGCGTAACCGTTTCCGTTTCCATGCAATCTAGGTTAAATGTCATCTTCACGAATTAATGCTAAAAGTTTAGCAAATCTTTCGTTGGCCAACTCATTTTGTTATGATATGTTACAATTATGTTGCTGTCAAATTTTTTTATCTTCCGGAGTTGAAGAAAATATTGTATAGTATATATTAACGGGTACGTATCATATCATACAGCCATATATATTAAGAGGATTAGAAAAAGGGAATCTCATATAATTTATCTTGGAGTATTAAGCACCTTTTTTTCTTTTTTTTTTCTTTTTATTATACAATCAATCATTGAGCTAGCTTATTTGAATGCAAGTAAAAGAGTGGAAATTCATAGAACTATAATTTGAGAAGAGAAATTAAAAGCTCAAAAGGTGATGGGTTGTCGCTAATTTATTTCGGCTAGAATTATAAATGAAGAATCCCCACACCGTCGTCCCTTTTAAAAGCAACTTCGTACCTATCACTTGATTTTTCATCTGTACCAATGTGTTTATAGATATAATCTGGATTTGATTGTTGTTTAGGTGGTGTTTGTGTAACCAAATGATTTCATCATCATATAGGTTTCTAAGCTTTTGTCAAAAAAAAAAAAAAAAAAAAAAGGTTTCTAAGCTAGAGATGGTTCTAATTTGTTACACTGATACTCACTTGACTTTGAAGATTACCAAATGATTAAGCTCGTTGACAAAATTAAAAACAAGTATGTTTTATGTGAATTATATCATATCATTGAAAATTAGGTTTGATTTTTGTGGGGAGTCTTTTAGTACTCTTCCTTATTGTCCTTTTCTAGATGCAAGTACTTCATACTCACTATAAATTCACTTCAACTCTCACCAAAATCATTCACTATCGTGTCAAGTGTCAACAATATCTCATTGTCTCTCTTTTCTATCTTTTTTTCTTTCCTTCCCATGCGCAACGAAGAAGCTTTCATCCCCCAAAAATCTCTTTTCGACTCGGTCAATAAACAATGGAATCAGTTAAGACCTCCAGGTTCATCACTGAGGTGGCTCCGGCTAAGTTTATATCGGCAACGAGAGAACCATTCAAGAACATGTTGACAACAATCTCCGAGGAAGACTTTGACTTTGAAGAACTAGTCAGAGCCACTGCAGAGAGACTCTCTTCTTCTTGTCCATGCTCCTCCTCCTGGTCTCTTGCTCACTACTCCAAGATCAACGGACTCTCTTCTTCTTAAATACCATTCAATTGCTATAATCCCAAAATGCATTTCCTTCTTTCAATAAAACCCAAGAATTCATACGTTTCTTGGCCCAAATCATCCATTTTTTTTCTAATCTCTTCAGCATCAGACTATATTTTTTAATCTATTTCTCGTTGTTGAATGTTTTCCTAATTCACTTGTGTTTATCAAATCTCAAATTACCTATGATCGATCCTAAATGTTTAAAGAACACATACAAACAAAAACAAAAACAAATCCAAGAACGTTCTTATATAATTTCCACAGGACTGGTACTAAATTTTGTGTGAAGAAGTTTCATCGATACGAGAACAAAAAGAAGGCTTTTGTATTATACAGAATGAGATATCTATTAATTTTTCCTTTTCCGGTAATTTACTTTTTACTCTCTTCCAAAAATGTAATACTGTAATAATAAGAGACCCTCACAGGAAAAAAATCTCGATCCACTCTCACTATTCACACACCAACCAGATGGGTTAAGCAATGATGGAAAATGAGGACTGAGGAGAGTGTGTTGTAGGGAACCAAGTAGGGGATTTAAGCATCCAAGTCATTTTGGTTTAAGCAAAACCAATGGTTCACGAGTACTTCTTCTTGCTAATTTCCCAGATACGGTTTACCAGATCTGCTTTTAATTCCTCTGGAATCTGCGATTTTAAACTTGTTTTTACATCTTCAATCAACCTCCTCCTGCAACAACAAAAAGATCCAACCATCCACAAAATGAATTAACATATGATGATTATAATGAAGCACGAAGCTAAAAGAGGTTCCAAATATATGCAAATTCTAGCTACTATACTCGAGCAAGAGGTAGTGAAAATATGAGAAGATTAGGTGAGAACAGAAAATAGTCAGGTTTCACTTACTTGAAGTCGTTACCATCTTCTCCTCCTGATTGCTCTGTGCGCAATCTCTTCTTGGCACGCATGGAGATTTGTACCTTATCATACCATCCACATGACCGTAGATGTGACAGCGCATCTTTCTTCAGGCTGAGGAAATTTGCAAACACAATCAATTATAGGTTAGCTATGGCGTCAGATACAATCTTGAGTATTAAGCAAAAGGCACAAATCTGAAATTACCTCTCTTTTATTGCTTCAAGTTCATTCCGAGATGATTCATCTTTTCTGAGCAAAATGCAAGGGTCTTCTTTTGTTGAAGAGCCCAAGGCTTTGGCTTGAGTGGTAGTACCACCGTTCTTCTCAATTTCCTGGTGATCAGTTTCATTTTGTGAGCCATTACTCTCGCATGGATTAGATTTATCCTTGTGGTGATCACCCCCATTGCTGGAGCCATTACTATGCCCATTGGGTTGCAATGCCACTTTATGATTACTACTACTACCTGGTGCACAGCCGTTTTCTTTAACTCCATTGCCACCATTTTCAGTACCAAACTTTCTCTCCTTGCCAGAGAAAACTCTAGCTGACGAAACTGATACACTATTCTCTTTGTTCGCCTTCGGAGCTATGTTCTCATCTTGGTGGAAAGAAAGTAGTCTACCATTGACCGAGGGAGAGACCCTTTTGGCATTAAGGTTGACAGATATCTTCGCATGTGGCTTTAGAGGCGCCAATTCAACTTTGGAAGGAAGCAGGTTATCCTTTTGAAGGGCCTGCTCGGTTCGTGGTTTGGGTCCAATGAATTTATGGGGCTTTGTAGGAGCCAGATTAGCCTTCTGGAAGGACTGCTCGGCTTGACGTTTCATGTTGAAACCATTAAGGGGACCAATAAACTTCTGGGGCTTTGATGTCTCGCAGCCATTAACCTCAGGAGATGTAGTCCCATTGGATGTTACCAGAGTTTTAGCAGATGCTGGCCTCGGGTTGGAACGGCTGAAAAACAGGATATAAGCTTTCTCTGACAAAACCTCCTGCAAGGTGGAGCGTGAGACAAGAGAATCATTGCAACAATACCATTGGCCCAAGGAATCCTACACAAAGGAGTTTAAGAAATCAGCAAGCAGTATAAGAGTTCGCGTTGCATAAAAATTTTGAATGGCAAGAGACGAACCTTAACGTATGCATAATAATGCCCAGATTCAGGAGAAAATCCTGCATGCACAATTATTCCAAAAAGCTTGTACTCCGTTTGAGGGTCCTGCAATTTTTGGCATAATAAATCACTTAACAAAAAGTATGAATTGAAAGTACAACTTAAAAATATATGAACGCTGCAACTTCATACTATATTCTATATGCAAATCATGTCAAAAGGATTAATCAGGTTTTAATTCCAGTTAAATGCTACACTATAACCTTGAACTTTCTAATATGCATCTACCTAGATTTGTAACATCACTAACAAAAACTGGCAATAAAAAGCTTAGTTGAAAGTGTCAGAATCTTGTACCTTGCTTGCTTTACTCATGAAGTTCGAGAGAACCAGAATCTCACCAAATGAAATGGCTTTATCAATCTTCCCACCATAAATGCCCCCAAACCTCTGCAAAACCAATTTATTAAAACAAAATAAAAATATTATATCTAAAATAATTGTCATATACAGAACATGATAAACTTACTTTCAATTGAATGACAAGGACATTAGGGGATTGGAGTATAGACATCTGCTTCCTTGCCGTCACCAATTTCGTACAGCTAAACAAATGGAAAAAGTTGAGTTAAAAAAACAACAGAACCTCAAACAGAAAAGAGTCAGAAAGAAAGGACAACTAGAAGATTCAAATCACTTACCTCTCACATCTATACTTATTGTTGCCATCTAAAATCTCAGGCTGAAAGAACTTTTGCAACGATTCCTTCAATGAGCTACTGTTCAAAATTTCAAGACTGATATCCATAATCTCATCAGCTTTATTAGACTCCGCACCACAAGACAAACACTTAACCTGGCTCTGCAAAGAGCCACCAAAAATCTCCTTCACAGCAGTATTGCCATTAAAGGGCTCGTTACCCTTGATTCGCAACTTCTTCAAGCGGAGAGATGTATTGTGGCATGCATCAATGACATACCGCAAGAACTCATGAGCGTCTTCTTGACGACCAAACTTAAAATGCTCAGCAAAAATTTTAAGGCAGCTTGAAATCTTGTTAGGCGCATCGGTTGTTAGATCCACACTAAGAGACCTTGCTATTCTTCTCTCAACTATGCAGAAAGGACAATCCCGTTTACGCTCCCCATCCACAAATGAGTCGCCTATCAAACAAATCGGTCCCGAGGGAACACATCACCAACCAAAAGGCGTCAGAAAAACAAATGAATAATAAGAAGGAAAAAAAGCTCGTAAGAAATAGAACTATCTCTCTGATAAGCAAACTACAACAATACCAAAACCTGTATGAAGCTTAACTTCCTAATGTAAAAGTCTCGAATCACGTATCAGCCAATAACCTTAAAGCGTGGAATCAAAACGGAACACGAGGGAGAAGTAATCTAATCGAACAAACATAAGAATAATAATAATAAAAAATCTCTGCAAACGAGAGAGAGAGAGAGAGAGAGGGAGAGAGGCGTACAGTGAGAGGAGTGTTTATGAGTAAGGCAGAAATTAGCGAGAGGAGGAGTGTAAGTGAGGCACTGAAGGACACTATTGAGGTAGCAGGTGTTGCCGAGATTTCGTAACCCTAAGGGAGGACCATTCCTACGCTTCTGACTCAGTAGACTCGGCATCCAGCTCATCTGCAGTTTATATCCCATTCAAAATCGGTTATTCTCCGCCGGAGAAAACCACAGAAGCAACCGCTCATCGCTGACTCGCCGCAACGGCGTAGCCAACAGCTGCGATCGCATCTCCTTCCGCCACCACCACCAAACAACAACGAGGCGTTTGTTTTTTTCCTTCTCTGTCTCTTGTCTCTAATTCACGCGCTTACGCTTCCCCTCGCCGTCGATTTCTAGTAGAAATTTTATGAGAAGATTTAACGATTTCGGAAAGGGAAGAAGAAGATCGAATTCGATGAAGGTAACTGCCGAGGGAAGAGACCCGCCCAGCAACAAACCCCACAAATCCTTCGCGAGGTTATAATTACCCCTTCTCCCTTTTTTTTTTTTTTTTAATTAAAAAAATATAAATTTCCAGGTTGGTGAACAAAAAAGGAAATACTCGTTACTGGGCTTTTAGGCCCACCTTTTAAGCCAATAGGAAATCAGAACACATTTATCTCCATTTAATTATATTTTAATTTAAGCTGATGATAACAATTAATGTCAAAAAAAAAATAACTGATGATTTATATACTATTATTACCTAAAAACAATATTTAGGTCTTGAAAAGGAAAAAAATCAAGCAAGATGAAATCTTTTTATTCTTTTTTCTGCCATATGTGAATGACAGATGATCTGTCACAGATCATCATATTATTAAACCTACAAAATCTGTGAATAAAAATGATGAGAATCGAATAATTTGATTAGATCTTTTTTTTTTTTTCTTTCTGGTACAGATAGTTTGTGTAAGTTCTATAGTTCGGACGGTACATATGACAAAACAAACAATCAAAAGATTACCTCAAAAGACTGACGATGAGAAACTACATTTTTTAGGCCTTCATCATCTCTCTGTATTAGCATTAGCTTGTGACACTAACGGTATTGATTCACCATCAGCTGGAGTTTCTGAAGGAACTTTGGATGCTTCCTTCTTCAGCTTATGGTTGTTATAAGCTGCTACACCGGCAATGGCTGTGTATGACAAACATAAGAGGAAGCTTGATGATAATGCTCATGATTCTAAACCAACTAGTATGTGAATGTGAGGAGTCTTTGTCTTACCAATGGCGTAACCGAAAAGATTGATTATTGTGAGTTTTGTATCGGCAAAGAGAAGAGCTGAGACCAAGACAACCACCCAGTCCTTGACAACGCCAGCAACTCGGATAGTGAGAGCGCTCGTGTGAGAAATCACCAGGAAAACAGACAAGTTGAGGGCAAATGTACAGAGGGAATTTAGGGTCAACACTACAAAATGGAAGTTCCATGTGCCATTGCCTTCCATCTTCGATTTCTCTAGAAAGATCCACGGTACAAACAAGCAAATAGCACTGCAAAAAGGAGGCACTTAAATATAAAATAAACTTCAGGCTACAAAATAAGAGAACTGATTTGAGATGGCTTCTTCTTCGATTTTACTTACCTGCAGGGGCTCACGTAGTACATAAGAGAGATTGGGTTTAATTTGATGCCCTTCCTCTTGACAAGAAGTTCCATGAAGATGAGCCTCAGTGCTTCTCCAACGACACCACCCATTTGGTAAACCACTCCAATCCAGTTGATATTTAATTCTCCATAAGAAGCCACTAAAACACCGAAACTTATGATAGACATTATCAAAAGCATCCTGCAGCTCATCATTTCAAGTCCAGCAGCTACTCCAAGAATAAAGACAGCAACAGGCACTGCAAGTATGATTCAAGAATATATTGGTATACAACAGTCCCTCTTACTTAGATATTTCAGAAGAAGTAGACATAAGACTTATGAGGAAACGGGAGCAGGAACAGTTTCTTACTTATAGCTTTCAACATCTGCGCAAATGCAACTGATATGTATAGGTAGGCAGTGTTTCCCAACCAGAGGGTCATCGCAAACATTGCACCTATTGGAATAACTGATGTAACGTATCTGAGTACATAAAGTAAGTTATTTATTACTTAACCATAGATCAACACTACATTGATAATTAAAATGATGGGTATTTTCAACTACTCCAAAATCAAAATTTCTTACGAAGTCTCTTTCTTCCTTACATTTCTAGTGTCATTCCTTCCTCAACCTTCACGATCTTCATGGAAAAATAATTTAAGAGTAAAAAAAGACCAAAAGATTAGAATCTTTGCATTCATTACTCTACACTTACGAACGTCCAATGCAGAAAGATCATTAATTGCAAGATTACCTTTAAAACTTTGGTAAGAAGAAAGCACAAGACAGAGGAAAAGATCATATGGAGTAAAGTCAATCCAAGCGGATAAGGGAAATTTATTTCCTTAGATGACAAAACCCACTGCAGAAGAGCAAGTCAAAAGACAAGAACGTTTTAAGTCGTGAAACAAACTTTCATTAACACAACCATGTCTTGAGAGCAAAAGAAGGAAATCGTTAACTGTTACAATTTGGACTCAGTGGTGAACTCTGATGCATAAGCAAATAACAAACAGGTCGCCCATTAGATACACTCAATTGCTCAGCAACAGTCCTCAAGACTTAAAATTCAAGCTTATGTGATTACAGTTTATCCTCAATTCTCAGGGATTACAGAAGCAGGACTAGCCAGAAAATCAAACAGAACGTACGAGCACAATCCACCAGGTTAAGAAGAAAGCAAACGCAATGCGATCAAACCTAAAAACAAGAACATTACACATAACCTATGCTTAAATGAACACCTGATTTTGATCGGGTTTACAAAAAAAAAACGAAAGAGTAATAAAAACAATACGATGCGAGACGAGAACACAGATCCAGGGAGAGACAGAGTATGAGATTTAAGATAAACCTTATTGAAGAAGATTTGACCACTAGAAAGTGCGATGTAGAGTAAAATGTAAGCATAGGTCACGAATTCATCTCTCATAAAGCCTTTGCTCCGATCCGCCATTGAAACTAATAATTATAAATCTCCGATTAACGAAAACGTTTTCCCCTCTGTTTCTTCTTTTTCACTTTTCTGATTACTTTGTGTTCTTCTTTCGTCTTCACCTTCACTGAGTGTGTATGTATATATATTTCACTTTTCAATCATCTCAAATCTCAAACAAATCAGCTAAAATAAGAGAGACGATGACGACGACGACGTTGTTTGTTTTGCATATTTATGGGCTTTTTTCCTTACCACATTTAAAGCGGCTCAATAGTTTTGGGCTTTTATGCTTCAAATTAGGCCCATAAATCCTGCTCTTCTTACGCTTCACACTATTTGGTGTTGTTCTGTGTTGTCGTCTATCATCAGTTTCATCATCCATATTTGGATTTATGTAGCTCTTTAACAAAAAAGAAAGAAAAAAACAATTTGGTTTGTGAAATTATTATTATTTTTCCTCGAGAACGTGAACGATAATACTTAAGAAAATCTAAGGAACACACAAGTTGCTTGTGTGGATTAGACACAACCCATCCTGATCTTTGTCTGTATCTCCTCAACGATTCTTCACCTCCAGCTTCTCATCCTATCAAAGATATATATTATTAACACTTGAACCAAAATAGAAAAGTTAGGATATATATGATATAAGCTTTCAATCAACTCCCTTCATCTCTCCAGAGAGCTTCATTCCCACCAAGGTGTGTGTGTTGTGAGATTATATGTTTCAAGACCAAACAGAGACGCTGTGTTTTGAATTCTTGAGATTACAATAGTTGTTATGACAGTCTGAAACTCTGAATTACACAAAAAGGTGACTAACTTCAGGCCTTTTTAACTCTTTTTGACAGAGACAAGCATCGTCGGAAGATGGAGATCACAAACGTTACCGAGTATGACGCCATCGCAAAGCAGAAGTTGCCTAAGATGGTTTACGACTACTATGCGTCTGGTGCAGAGGACCAATGGACTCTTCAAGAGAACAGAAACGCTTTTGCAAGGATCCTGTGAGTTTTTTTTTTTTTTTTTGTTATGATAAGATTATATACACTTTTTATTGTTGTTGGTTTTTACAAGAGATGTGATTTGATATGCATACCTTTGGCTTTGGGATGATTTAATAGCTTCCGGCCTCGGATTTTGATTGATGTGAACAAAATTGATATGGCAACAACCGTCTTGGGGTTTAAAATCTCCATGCCGATCATGGTTGCTCCTACTGCCATGCAAAAGATGGCTCACCCTGATGGTAAATAAACGTTTGCTTTTTTTCCCTGAAACATTATGTAGAAACCGAGTCATTGTATAGAGTGAAAACTAGCTTTTGTATCACTAGAGACAAAGACTAAATCATGTTCCTAATGGAAACTGATTCAGGGGAATATGCTACGGCCAGAGCTGCGTCTGCTGCTGGAACTATCATGGTATGTTATTCTATTGTCACGAATGGTTTCATCGAAAAGAAGATTTTTAACCTTCTCGGTGTTTAGAGCTTCTTAGTCCACAATTCATGCATACCAATGTCTCTGAGTTGTGATAATTTCTTCCATGATATTTCAGACACTGTCTTCATGGGCTACTTCTAGTGTTGAGGAAGTTGCTTCCACAGGGCCAGGGATCCGATTCTTCCAGCTCTATGTAAGTAATCTAAGTCGCTTGATAAACAATCCTGATATATCTGGTCACACTTGATGATGGCTCATACGTTATGATTGTTCCGAGTAGGTATACAAGAATAGAAAGGTGGTTGAACAGCTCGTGAGAAGAGCCGAGAAAGCTGGGTTCAAAGCCATTGCTCTCACTGTAGACACCCCAAGGCTAGGTCGCAGAGAGTCTGATATCAAGAACAGGTAAAGCCGCATCAATGGAAATGTAATAAAGAGTTGATTAACTAGACTCGAACATGCAAACATAAGCTAAATAAATCTTAGACTGATTAACGATGGTGTGTTCTTCTATTACAGATTCACTTTGCCTTCAAACCTGACATTGAAGAACTTTGAAGGTCTTGACCTTGGAAAGATGGACGAGGCAAGAATTGATCCGATAGTATCCATAACTTTATTTTGAAAAGTGGCGATGATCCACTCAAAAATTTGTTCTAAAGCATACTGTTTTGTTTCCTGATTATGTTCCTAAACTTGTTATGTTTCCACCTGCAGGCCAATGACTCTGGTTTGGCTTCATATGTTGCTGGTCAAATTGACCGTACCTTGAGCTGGAAGGTAAGAGAACATAACAAATTATCAGATAACACAGCAAAACCAAGTAGTTGGAAACAAAAACATGATTCAGATTACTCTAAATTTTTCATCTACAGGATGTCCAGTGGCTCCAGACAATCACCAAATTGCCAATTCTTGTCAAGGGTGTTCTAACAGGAGAGGATGGTGAGTTACCATCTGACAAACAAATGTTAACAACACGTAAGTTTCATAGGAATACCTACCTGACAAGGTCAACTATTATTTTCACCATGCAGCAAGGATAGCGATTCAAGCTGGAGCCGCAGGGATCATTGTGTCAAACCATGGAGCTCGTCAGCTTGACTATGTCCCAGCCACAATCTCAGCCCTTGAAGAGGTAGATCATTCTCAACTACAAGCATCAATCTTTGTTCTCAAGAAAGTCTTTTGTCCAACAATTTCAGTTCTGTTCTCTTGTGTTCAGGTTGTCAAAGCGACACAAGGACGAGTTCCTGTCTTCTTGGATGGTGGTGTTAGACGTGGCACAGATGTCTTCAAGGCACTTGCACTTGGAGCCTCAGGGATATTTGTAAGCATCATATTTTCTGTTCACCTGAAAGCCAACTTGAAACCATTGACAGTAATAACACAGTATTTATAATACCCTCAATCTATAGATTGGAAGACCAGTGGTATTCGCACTAGCTGCTGAAGGAGAAGCTGGAGTCAGAAAGGTGCTTCAAATGTTACGAGATGAGTTCGAGCTAACCATGGCACTAAGTGGGTGCCGGTCTCTCAGTGAAATCACCCGCAACCATATTGTCACCGAATGGGATACTCCACGCCATTTGCCAAGGTTATAGAGAGAGACAAAAGAAAACAACAACACAGAGCATGTAATGTCTAAACCTATTCATATTCTGATTGATCACATGGCTTTTTACTCTGTCTTTTTTTCCTTTTTTTAAAAAGAAATGTATTTTTCTCCCTATATCGAATCACAAACGATGCCTAGAGATTCTCTGTAATGCTATTTGGCTACTTCTACCTTCAGTCCATTCTTCTTGCTTGTACAATAAATGTTGTTTCTAAGCTATCCATGTATTCTATGATCTGATAGACACTAGCATAGTCCTATCTTACATTGCTCAGAAACCTCCCACCCACGCAATTCAATCTGTGACACATACTAACAGCAACCAGAACCTTACGAAAGCTAGCAATGAATACAGATCCAGCAAAGGATAGAGGTTTATAACAATCAAATGATCAAATCATATACCTCATTGAAGAAGATTCGCCTCAGCTCCTCTCTGGCTGCTCTCTGTTCTCTCTAAGGTGGTGACTGGTTCTTCCGCTACCTCCCGCAAACGCTGCGTTTGTGGGTGGTAGCGGTTGCTAGCGATTGGAACCAATCACACAAATCGCTCCCAGTCGCTCCAAATCGCTTCCAATCGCTTCAAACCATTGAATTTCAAAAGCTGTCTCCCGCAAGCGTTTGCGGTTGCGGGCGATTGCGATTGATTTTTTTTTTTTTTTTTTTTTTTTTTTTTTGTAAAAAAACTTAAAAGAAATCAATGATAATGAATTTTTTTTTGTTATATCTTCAATCTATCAATTTTACTCATTAAGGATGGAAAAAAATGAAATACGAATATGATTGCAGAGATTATAAAATAAACAATTAGAATTAAATAATATTCCAATTAACAATAACCCAAAAAACTTGATGTAAATTTAATGGCACATCGTACATAAGTTCAAAAAAATCTAAATAAATATAATATTTTATCAGAAATTTAAGAAAATAAGATTAATTGTAAAAAATATTAAAACAAATCACCAGTGACTCATCTCAACTCTCACATGACTATTCCTACCGATGAAACTACTGAGCCAAGATCTAAGAGAAAAGAGAAAAGATCTACAATCTAAAGCATATGTTTTGTCATTTATCAAATTATTTGATTAAATTTTTAGTGAAAAGCCAAATGCATAAAGGAATAAGTATTTCAATATGAAATTTATTTGTTTTTTGAATAATTATTTTAGTATCTTTTTAATAAATTTTAATTATAAATCAAGTTTAATAAAAAAATAGGTGTTTTTAAAATTTATATATTATATATCACATGTATTATGTTTCAACCGCTATTGCACCCGCTGATCAACCAGTCGTAAACCTCCCGCAAATGCACCAATTTTAAACCGCTAAACCAGTCGTTCAAAACGCTTAATAACGCTTGAAACCGCAATCGCCCGCTTCCGCAATCTCTCGCAACCGCAACCGCAACCGCAGCGTTTGAACCAGTCACGCCCTAACTTGGTGTAAACTTTTTTCCAATTTCTCAACCTCAACGACTGTGTTGGGCTCTGTGTCGCATTGTAAAGCCCAATAAAAAGAAAGAAAAACAATTGGTTTACGAATAATTTATTTTTTCGGGGAACAGATTAAGAACGATAATATGGAAGAAAATATGACACACACAATCTCATCTGCTTTGTCCTTATCTATCCAAACCATTCTTCACCTCCAGCTTCTCATCCATACTATCTTTTTCCATTGCCAACACTTTCAACTGTTACCGAAAAAAAAAAGAAAAAAAATATTAATTCATCACAAAATATTAAAAATTTAACCAAATATAAAACAAGCTTTGCTTACCACTCACACTCTTCATCTCTCCGCATAGCTCCATTCCAATCAAGGTGTGTGAGATTCTTCTGTATTTAGACCAAACAGTTCATCGACGTGTTCTCGGCGAGAACTTCTCGCTCACGTAGCTATGTCTTTATGTCTGAATTTCGCAATAAATATCTAACTCAAGCCTTTTTCTTTTTTTTTTTTTGCTCTTTTTGACAGACCAACTTCCGAAAATGGAGATCACAAACGTCACCGAGTATGATGCCATCGCAAAGCAGAAGCTGCCTAAGATGGTTTACGACTACTATGCATCTGGTGCAGAGGACCAATGGACTCTTCAAGAGAACAGAAACGCTTTCGCAAGGATCCTGTGAGTTTTTCTTCACTTTCCTTAAGAGATGATATTTTATTGTTTACGGTTGGTTTTTACAAGAGATTTGATGCATACCATGGATTGTTTACTAGCTTTCGGCCTCGGATTTTGATTGATGTGAGCAAGATTGATATGACAACCACCGTGTTGGGGTTCAAAATCTCGATGCCCATCATGGTTGCTCCTACTGCCATGCAAAAGATGGCTCACCCTGATGGTAAAAATACTGAGTTATGTAGAGATTACAGAGTGAAAACTTGTTTTAGTATAGCTAAGGTTGCTCTAACAACTCTGTTGTAAACTAACGCAGGAGAATATGCTACAGCTAGAGCTGCATCTGCAGCTGGAACCATCATGGTATGTTATTTTTTTTTTTAATAAAATGTTAAATTGTACTCAGAGAAAAAATAGCGTTTTTACAACTAGTGCAAAGCAAGATTCATAACATTTTCAGTGTTTGGAGATTGCAAATCCACGAGCCATGCATACCCAAGTCTCTGGTTTGACTTATCTTCTTCCATGATGTTTCAGACACTATCTTCATGGGCTACTTCCAGCGTTGAAGAAGTTGCTTCCACAGGACCAGGGATCCGATTCTTTCAGCTCTATGTAAGTAATCTCGAGAGCTTGTTCTAAATACTGAAAACCCGGTCACACTTGATGGTTCACACAATCACACGTTATGATCGTTGAGCAGGTATACAAGAACAGGAATGTGGTCGAGCAGTTAGTGAGAAGAGCTGAGAGGGCTGGATTCAAAGCCATTGCTCTCACTGTGGACACCCCAAGGCTAGGTCGCAGAGAGTCTGATATCAAGAACAGGTAAAGCTAAGTCACTTGAAATATGACGAGTCTACTGGATTTTAATATGTGAACACATAGCTCGAAAGCATAACATTCTTCTGCTACAGATTCACTTTGCCTCCTAACCTGACATTGAAGAACTTTGAGGGTCTTGACCTTGGAAAGATGGACGAGGTTAGCATTCATCAGATACTATCCAGCTCTATAGCCTGAGAAAGCAGTCTTAACTCAGAGATGTTATGTTTATCTTTCCTGAGAGTTCCTGAGCTAGTTATGTTTCCACCTGCAGGCCGCTGACTCTGGCTTGGCTTCATATGTTGCTGGTCAAATTGACCGTACCTTGAGCTGGAAGGTAAACAGAGTAGTTTAAAGGATACACAGCAAACAGAGTTTTTAAAACTTAGAACAGAAACTTGATTTCTTGACTGCTCTCACTTCACGAACAGGACGTCCAATGGCTCCAGACAATCACCAAATTGCCGATTCTGGTCAAGGGTGTTCTTACAGGAGAAGATGGTGAGTTACCATCTGACAAAACAAATGTCTGCTTCACTTAAAGTTTAATAAAAATTACCTCACCACATCAACTGTAATTATCCTCCTGCAGCGAGGATAGCTGTTCAAGCTGGTGCAGCTGGGATCATTGTGTCAAACCATGGAGCTCGCCAGCTTGACTATGTCCCAGCAACAATCTCAGCCCTGGAAGAGGTAGATGATTCTCGACTTAGAATACCAATTTTGGTTGTCAACAAGTGTTTTGCGTCCAACAATTTCAGCTCTGTTATCCTGTGTTCAGGTTGTCAAAGCAACACAAGGAAGAATTCCTGTCTTCTTGGATGGTGGAGTTCGACGTGGCACAGATGTCTTCAAGGCACTTGCACTTGGTGCCTCCGGAATATTCGTAAGTATCATATGTCCATTTATCAGAAAGCTGACTGAAACGAATGACAGTGATAACACATTATTATTATGATGACTTCTCAATCTCAGATTGGAAGACCAGTGGTATTCTCATTGGCTGCTGAAGGAGAAGCTGGAGTTAGAAAGGTGCTTCAAATGCTACGTGATGAGTTCGAGCTAACCATGGCACTGAGTGGATGCCGGTCTCTAAAGGAAATCTCCCGTAACCACATTACCACCGAATGGGACACTCCACGTGACAGTCCACGTCCTTTGGCCAGGTTATAAAGAGAATACAACAACAAAATCGCAGAGGAACAGCAGGAACACAGAACATATAATGGCTAAACTTATTCATACTCTGATGAAGTCACTTGGCTTTCTACTCTGCTACTTATCTCAAGACTTGTTTCTCCCTCTTATCTATCATCTACACAAAACCAAGCCTAGAGATTCTGTAATGCTATTTCGCTACTTCTTTCTTCAATCTTCAATCTTCATTCCATTCTTCTTTCCAAATTCAATATATAAGTTTTACAGTGATTCCACAAGAGGACATACCAATGAACACAGTGAGTATATAGTGACTGCAACCGAACTCTTTATTAATCAAAACAAAAGCAACGGAGGATTACATTGACCCTATTTGAACAAACTGACATGTACAACAGAAGATAAAGATAAGCGCGTTCATAGCCGTATACAAGCACACACGTCCTACAGATTCCAAGAACTAACCATTCAAAAAAACAAAATTCTAATTTTCAATTTAGAACGGCCAGATGTCAGATCCACCAGGTTTCTCCACAAGAATCCGATTGTACTCAGGCCTCGCCGTCTGCAAAAAGAAGCAAATCCAACATGAGAACAATGCGAAATCGAGTTTTGTACAAACGGAATTAGCAAAGATGATCGGATGAATTTTATTTTACCAGATCTTTGAAGATGACGTAGGTTATAAGGATGAAGAGCACAAAGAGGATCTCAAACTCAGCCAATCGGAAGAAATAGAATACTGAGTCAACAAACCGAGTTAGAAGAGAGTCGTCTCTCCTCATGCCGACTCGATTCGTTCCTGCACGTCGGCCGATCATCTTTTGATCACAAGACCACCGTCGCTTCTCGTTTGCTCTCTCTCCCCAATCTTACCGGCGAGTTTGTTACCCGTCGACGAATAATAAAGAAAATGTTTGCTTTTTAATTCACTAAAAGCCTTTTTCAACTCATATGGGCCGTTATGTTAAAAAGGCATTATATAATCAAAGCCCACTAAGAGAGGATTAAAAAAACGACAAGTTGTTCACCGTGTTATAACAAAGACGGCACGTTTATGAGGAACGCGCTTGGCCTTCCTAGAGAGATTCAGAATCATCAGATCACCGAGTTTCGCATTTGAATCCTGCTTCCAGGTACGAATTCTGGATAATTAGGTTAAAAATCAGGTTTAAGCTCGAAATTAGTGTTCTTTATAGACGAAATTAAGAACCTTTATACTCAAAAATCAGTTTTTTTTTTTTTTTTCCTTAATGGGTTTGATTCTTCTCTGTAAAAATTCAATTTAGGATTTTGAAGTAGAGAAATGGATTGGAAAGGGCAAAAACTAGCGGAAGAGCTTATGCAAATTCTGCTCATAGCCTTTGGTGGTGTTGCTTTCATTGCTGGATATGTAACGTCTTCGTTTGGGCAATGATGATGATCTATGCTGGAGTTGTGCTTTTTACAGCTATGTTCACTGTCCCTAATTGGCCTTTTTTCAATCTTCATCCTCTTAAGTGGTTAGATCCAATTGAAGCAGAGAAGTATCCCAAACCTGAACTGACGACCTGAGTCTTTGGAAGAAGAGAAAGAATAAGCATTGTTAGGTTTGGTTCTTTGAGCTTCTCTCTGTTTTGGAGTTCAAGATTGTTTCATATGTCTATAGTCTCTAAATTCTCAATCTTTACCTTGGTAGACCCTTTTAATGTAATGAGATGAGCTATTCTAAAGTGCAAACCTTTGGTGATCAAAGAAATGTTAATCTTTCTATGTTCATTATTTTGCTAAGGATTCCGGGTAGATTAAGGTGTTCAAGTAGGGATTAACTATAGCTATATATGGCTTTCTTCTTGAGCGTTGATGTGGAATGTTGAAACTCTTTCTAAGACCAGTTACAGGGCTGTGTCGAGGCTCGCGATATTTAGTTGCATCTGAAGTTTGCGTCCTGGTAGGTTGAACTTGAAGCTTAGTAGTTTGTTCACTCTAAGGATGATCACATGATTCTTCACTTGATTTAGCAGCATATTTGTTTTGACTAGCATACATTTATCTGGTGCTAATCCTTGTGGATGCAAGATCCGCACTTGGATTTTCGTATTAGCTTTAAGGATCGGGACCTAGATGGAATTGTGTGAGCTGAATGATCTTTCATTGCGTAAATGGTATTGTTGCCATGGGCTTTTTCACTGGCGGGGTTCAAACACCAACAGTCCTTATCATAAGTTGCAGTCATAGTATGTCGGCGGGTTGATTAGGCAGCCTTTCAAAATTCTCTCTTTCTTTCTCTTGACCTTATTAGATTTTTCCAATCCGGTTTCAACATCCAAGTGGGTCAGAAGAAGCATCGTTTTCATGTCGTTAAAGAGATGAGAGAATGTTAAAAAAAGAGAGAAGATTTGTTCTTCTTCTTCTTCGTAATCAGTGAGAGGGTGCCCTATGAGACTGGGTTTGTATTACGTTACGTTGACGGTCACGTGGTTGTGACCATCTCTGGCCTTCGAAACCTCTAATACGTCCAGAGGTTTCTGCGCGTGGCTGATTATGACATTTTTATCCCTTTCAGAGAGAATATGACGATGATGAAAAGCAAATCGATGAATTACGTTAAATTCTAAAAAGATAAAAGAAAGAAAAAAAGATAATGAGAATTGGTCTACTTTATCCATTTTGTGGCTTTCAGTCATGTGCTAAGTTTTTCATATCATCATCTTTAAGACTGGTCCATGATGAATTGCCTCCAGACAGGTTTTTCTTTGTCGCGATATTGCAAGATATAGAAACTGATTAATATTTTTATTGTAATAATAAAAACTTGCGAAAAGTTTTGAAAACATATATATCATGTATGTGGATATTCAAAGTTATCGTAACATTGTTTGTGCCAATTATATAGATCAGTATCCCTTCAAGGAGAAATCAGAGACTTCAGAGTATGGTAGTTAGTTATTAGTTAGTCACCTCGCTAATTGCAATTATCGACTCTGCAACTTTGAGACGTGTTTTTCTATGGGAAGGTATCTTAGTAGTAGTACATCGATCAGTCATCACTCATCAATATCGCTACTATAATATAGGTTTTCTAGTCCGGAGTTGTCACAATAATATTTTTCCGTTTTCTAGATTTTCAATTTATAATATCTTAAAAAAAAAAAAAAACGAATACGGATTGGTACATTTTTGTAATCCTTTTCTGATTTTGATCAAATATCTCTCCTTAACTTACTATTTTTTTTTCCCTTTTTGCATGGTGTCATTCAAATAGGACATTTTAGCACGCTTATTTAGTTTGTTTCGGATCAAACCATATCAGTTTATTGGACGTACACAAACTAAACTCATATCGCACCAAACGAAAGCAAAAAATTATTTTTAGTGTTGTATTCCAATAAGTACTTCGATAAGATTTTGAGTAGCATGCTAGCAGCTACATAGGAAAAAAAAGGATAATGGGTAACATCCTAATCAGTGTGTAATATTCACGTGAACATTGAAAGATTATGACGGATGTTATGAGTGAGGTATACTGTATATTCCGTCAAAAAAAAAAACCAAAAAAAAAAAAAAACAAAAAAACTTGCAAAGGAAATATTGTACTATATATTCCGTCAAAAGAAGAAAAAGATTGTACTAGTATATGGAATAAATAAATACTAGTACATTGATATATTAGTATTAAATAACATCATATTCATGTATCAAAAACATGATTGGCCTATCTTAACGCTGAAAGGTCGACCTCCACACAACACAAATCCCCCCAGCTGTTTAATGCTGTTGGTTTCTTTCTGGGGAGCTTTACAGTATATTTATATAAAATAATCCATATATATATTCAACATCAAAAATATTCATTCGAATTGATCGATTAGTTTATCAAGAAGGATGCTATCCAAGTAAAATTCGAATCTATAATTATTTAGATATCGATGATGAGAGATGAGACTGTATATAAATGGTCGTTACTAGTTAGTTAGGATATTGTGTCTACATACATATATAATATTTGCTAAAGTTTTGGAAGTATAAGAAATATATATAATGTGGCGTGCATTATTGGCATTTTTTTATATCTTTTTTATAAATATATGAGGCACGATTATAGTGGTATACATCATCTTGTTCGTCACTCTCCCCCATCCAATTCTTCACATTTTTAAAAAGTTCCAATGAATTTTCAAATTTTATATTCTATTTGTTCCAATAATCATACATCGCTTTGACGCCTTTTTGATCCACAACAACGATTTCATGCTTCAATGTATGAGCTATGAACACGTGCCCCAGTCAAGATAGAGTAATTCTCTCTTTCTTTCTCATATTTTATTGTTCTTACTTTGATCAATAACGATTGGAGCAATAATAAAATACATAAAAAATTCGGTTTCGCATTACGTTGTACTCTACTTCCGAGTTTAAAGGAGTTAGAAAATGACGAAGTCTTACTATAGATATATTGGTGTAGACTGATAGTTGGTAAATACATTCAGATATATATATATAGGAAATATATATTTCCTCTCTATTAGAATACATGATGTTTTAAGATTTTTACATGAATTAAGAAAAACATTTAATGTAATAATAAGTGTATTATTTATTTATGATAACATATTTTATAATTGTTAACCAATAGTATTTCATCAAATTTTTAAATTCTCATTTAAAGATTTTTGAAATTTACAATTTCTTAGCATTAATTGATAAAAATATATATAAAATCATTTATTATGATACAAGGAAAAATACTAAAACATCATCTTTTATGGTACAGAGGAAGTATTTGAGAATAAGGGGACACAAGCTGTTCGTTAAAATCAACAAGTTTAGAGTCTTTAGACTATTTAGTTTGTTAGGGTTACTATTAAAACTCTATATATTGGAAATACAAGAGTTAGTTGAAAAAAATTAACAAAATAAAAATAAATAACCTTTATATATATATATATACTGATTATTAAAATCTTAATATTATCATTTATATCTTGATCTCATATTTATATATATATATATATACACACACTATATATAGTTCGAGTTTATAAAGTAAAAACACGTATAGAGATGTGTGTGCATAAAATCCCTTCAACGAACCATCTTTTTGTGTCGACTTCCCGATATAGTAACACATGTAAAATGTTCAATGAATAATAGCGATATATGAACGCTGTACTGTAGACCCTTTAATTATTTAAACTCAAATAGTTGAAAGCATAGGGGTCCCCTCAAAATTTCTTGTCACTATATACTAAATTATTATCTTTGGACGACATTTCAATATACTATGCTTTAGCATTCGGTCGTTTTAGTTCGATGGAAGTTCATAACTAAACATTGCTGCCATTTGCCACGTCGCCTAGTTCAACTATAAAAATATTATATTGTTTTCTTATACCCACACATATGTGCATTTAACTATACGACATATATTGTCAAAGAGAATAAGAATATCCTTCGACATTTCTTTGAACTAATGATTTGATGCGTTATTATTGATCATCTGACCATAATTATAAATGCCAGATTTAAAACTTCAAACCAGAAGCAAAAGAGCTATATATATATATATATATAAATTGAAATCTGAACTTTTACATCAAACATAAATTAAAACATTATACTATATTTATGTAATATATTTGACGTACGTTAATTCTTGTTAAAACGAAGTACGTTAATTCATCCATACTCATCATCTTTTTATCCAGTAAACTGCATAGATTAAAAAATATAGTGATTACGAAAAAACGATTTTTTTAATGTGTTGGATTTTGTTTTCCGTTTAATAGAAAAATCCGTTAAACATTTGGTGTTTCGTCGTCATTTTTATTTTCCAATAAGAGTTGTTTGCATAATTTTCGTTCCGTGTTACAAATGTTTTCCATTATATATATCTGATTAAGAGGAATGTTAAAATCTCGAGAACAACATTATTTGTTGTGGTATCTCTTCTGTTCAGCGAAGAGCCACATAAAGCGCCGCAAAACTACTCAATGACTAGTAATAACTAATAAGGATGAACAAATACTGCCGAAAAATCAAAAGAGAGAGATCAGCTTCTATATTTTATGGCCTCCACTTGCTAAGTATGTCTATATATAGCTATGAACTCTACGTAACATTAATTATTATAAGCTAGATAAGTTACTGATATATTAAATAACTATTATACTCCGATTTAATTGATAATTTCGTATAAAATGATCTATAGAATGGTGTATTAGGGTACTTGTCACTCTTTGGAGTTTTTTTTGGTTTTCAATCATATATAAATCTTCATTATCTCAATTTTTGGTTTGAATATTCTGCTCTTCCATCAATCAAGCATTAGTAACTAATATTCCCATATACATTAGTTTTGCAACTAAATTATTCCTATAAATATAATTCTCTTAAGTAATTTTTTTTCCTGTTATTTTAGATTGGACCATCACTATTGTAGACTTTGGCACACACTGACACACATGTTATAAAAGTCTACAATTGTAGAAAAAGTATTCGAGCACACAGCTGCTACATGTGAAGCTTACAATACCAACCGCATATATTCTTGTTAGTTAAGAAGAACCTTTTAAATATAAAAATTCATAATAAAATATCTATTTATATAAGAAAAAATAAGATATCACATTTGGACAATAGTTCTCCGAATCATATTGCCGGATTTTGCGGTCTATATTGAGTAAGAGTAAGTAGTAACTGCTAATATATAAACAGAAAGAATAGTGCCAACCTTCCACTAAAGGAAAGTTGTTAGGCTTAAGATTAGTTGGAAGAAAAGTCACCTTCTATATTGGGTATATAGTGATTATCTAATTGGTTGCTTCAATATATTCCCTCACAGCACAGTCACCTATTTCTTTAGTTTATTACATTAACAATCTGAAACGTGGACGGCCGTAGTTACCTGTCTAAGTATTGTTTATAATAAATATTTCCCATGCAACCCACCATATGAATCACTATTTCGTCGTATCCAATAAATTTTTCACCCAATGAACTTTAACAACTGTTATTTGTTCTTTGACAATCTTTCAAATTCTTCAGATATTATTAATTTATTACCATAAACTTTCATACATATTAATATTAATATCGAAATCTTTTGAAAAGTTAGATATTTTGGCCATTTAAACATGCATGTAGTTTGAATCGCCTTTAAACAATTATATATGAGAAGTGGTGGAACAAGTCTTACAAATAGCTTGAGACCTTGTAGAATATGTCGATTATTTAAAATTCTAGTTAAAATACTCGACAAATTATTCTAATTAATACGTCGTTGAAAAAAAATACTCGCTCCATTGACCAAATATATACTCGACCCACGTCCAGACTTCTATAAATTTGATCACTTGACAGAATAGGTCAGTAGAAAATCTTGAAGTCGGTGCGATTTATGTCTATATTATTTAATTTGAATTGTAATTTTCCTTTCGTAATTTAGTTATAGTAGAACCAAAAAAAAAATCATATCTTTATATTTATAAATAATTGTTTGTCTAGAAACTTTTTTTTAAAAGCTTTTTGGTCTTAATTAATCATAAAGGTGTTTTTTGTTAAATCACGTTAATTTTTTAATCCAGAGTTTCTAAACACAAAAATACTGTGGTATATATACGTATCTCTCACATATACGTATACTCTATAATTATATCCCAACAAATAAGAATATTAACTATTCCTTCTGTCCATGATAGTATGATGTTTTGACACTTTCACACATATTAAGAAAAATTTTAATTTTAATTTGTAAATTAATTTATAATTATTTTTTGGTAAAGAGATAAAATATGAATCATTAGATGAATGCCATGTAAAAAAAGCACAAAACAAAAAATATTATTTTAAATTTTTATCTACAACATCAATATTTAAGAAACAAAAATATATCATAGGACATCAATCTATTAAGGACATAGGGGGTATTAATGACTGTTTCTATAATATTGGAAGAGTGAACAAACAAACAAAACTTAAAAATCCATCATATGAATGAAGAAGATATCTCCTAGTTGCCCAAAAATTAATATTTCTTTTTGACATTTTTCGAAACCATGTATGACCTCTGTTTTAACACTTTTTGGTGTCCTGAGATATTTTCGTTAAATGTGAAAGTGAACCAATGTGCATTAACTAATGCAATGTTCAGTTTATGCTTCTTTTGCTCACCATTACCCAATCAACTAAGTTCCTCTTATCCTAATCATATAATATTATATACACTAATGCAAATACACACACGTATACAAACTAATTTATTGTTTGTACGTAACCACAAAATTTTGAAATTTCATTCCATAATATTTCGACCCATACTTAGTAAGAGTAGAGTATATTAAAGGTTGTTTTGTGCTTAAATTAGTATATATAGTCGTTAATTTCTTGGCTACCCGGAAGACTAAAGTTAAAATTTTATCTAGATAGATCAATAATACGACGATTAACGTGTACATAACATTTAAGTTTGAAGTCCAAGTCTATGCAAACTGTTGTGCATAGAGTACAACCTAAGGTTATTCTTCCCTAATTGAACCATTATATGTAAAACTACTTCCCTAATGAGAGTTGATAAATGAGAACAAATAATAATGTTCATCATTGCAAACCGATTACTTTGGACATGTCTTAATCTCAAAACACCCAAACACGCTTTCGGACAGTTGACTTTGCTTGCGTTGCATACATATTTATAATCGGCCAACGATAAAAGATCACCCTATCAGATTATGTGTTGCATTTTAGAAAAATATAATAATGAAATATGTTATTTAAAAAGTAACAAATGCGTGATTACTTATTTTATAGGTATAATGCCGTTAATTTCGTCACATTTCCACTATTTTTGATTGGTCTCTCCACTGTGTTACCACCCACCACTCACATATCTAGGCCTACACATATCCAATGTATACGGTTCTGCTTACCAAAATAACAAAATGTTCTTTAAGATAGGTTAATGACAACGACCGTTTACTAAATATTTATTATTTAATATTTTATTGGGTTAATTTCAATAAGTCATATTCAAATTACATACTTGAAAACTTTTTTTTGACGTGGGTTAACTTCACTCGTTGGTTTTTATTTCCAAATTGACTGAAATTGACTTTTGATGATTCTCCTTCCATGCAAATACCAAAAAAATTGACTAACTAAAACTTATACGGCGTGTGATTAGGTTATTTTACTTTTGGACTTTCGAACAAAAGTTTACTTGATTCTTTGTCTTACTGTCATTGGTCCATTATTTAAACTTCTACAATCATTGAGAAAATAGTTTTTTTACTCATCAAATCTATCCGTGATTGGCACAAGTAACAGAAAACGTTTCGAGGAGAAAAAGTAAAAATTATAAGATCATAAACAGAAAGGGTATTTTAAATCAAACAAAATGTTCCATATATATACTGCATGCACATATACAAAACATATCTGTGTTTAAATATTTTTTTTTATATACTTCTCATAATGATGAACAATAATAAGTGAAAGAATAACAGAAACCAGCTGAGCTCGAACGGCTAGGCTACCCTACAGCCCAAAAGCTACAAACTGGTGCCTCAAAATCTTTCAGATTTCTAGATTGACCCCCAAAAAAAAGGGAACTAGCAAACCGCACCCCAAACACAGAAACAGAGCAAAAAAAAAAAAAAAAAAAAAAGCAGAGGAGCAGATTCCGGGGACGTATATGCAAAGCATCCCACTGGTATAATCGCTCTCTCTTTGCTTCTTCTAGAAGCTTCTTCATCACCACGTATCTGTAAATTCGTGTCCTATGTACACATAAGTGAACTCACATCACATCTGCTTAGCCAAGTCATCAGCTCCGATGAATGTACCGTGAAACCCGTACGGAACCCTTGACGGAAGCTTAACCGTTGCTTCGACCTCTAAGCTAACGGCGTTAACTATCTGTAACTCCGATTTCCATGTCTTCTCGTCGTGGACGAAACAGAGGATGTGTCCTTCGTCCTCTTCTTCTCCTCCTTCTCCTGGGAGAAACAGAGGCTCTCCGCCGTAACGGTTATCACCGTATAGATATTTCTTGACTTCTCCGGTAGTGAGATCAACTTTAGCGAATCCGGATACTTTAGGCCAAGGCTCGGCTAATGCCAAGTAAGCGTATTTGGTTTTACGGCCGAGCATGTTTCGGTTGACCATCCCTGCTTCAAGGTTGACCTGTTGATCTCCGTCGGAGATGATCGGACGACGAGTGGATTCGCCGGTTCTGAGATTGAGACGGATTTCAGAGAGTACACTCTCGAGATTCTCGTCGGACTCGTTGAAAATTGAGTCCGGTGGAGTCATACAAGACCCGATCACGACGACCTCCTCTGTTTCTGGCTCTTCCCAAGCATTCCAAAGATGGAAGCAGAAGCAATCCGGAGCCTCAATCCACTTGATCTTCGACGAATCCTCGGCGTATTTGTCTAAAATTCCGAATCTTGACACCTTGTTCTTGTCGTAAACCACCGGAGAGCCACCGCGGATCATCTCCGGTAGCTTGAAAACGACTTGCTGGTCCGGTATCACGACGAAGTTCTCTGTGATCGCGAAGTCGTGCATCATCGTCGGCTGGTCAAGCTGGATCTCGACGTCAGGGGATTTAGTTCCGTCCGGCGAGAATCTGAAGTACTTCAGGTAAGGCTTTGAAACGACGTCGTAGCTTAAAGCGAAGAGTTCACCGGATTCCGGGTCGACTTTCGGGTGGGCAATCATTGTGGATTCTAACTGTCCGTCAAAATTGAACCGACCAACGGTTTTTAAATCACCGGTTGGAGTGATCCGAACTTGGTAAGGCAAATCGTCCTCCGACATAGCTAATAACCGGCCGTTGAAATAGACCAAACCGGCGTTGGCTACGCCGGTTCCGTGTGCCGGGTCGACTATACCGGCTGCAGCTCTGGCGTAGAATAACATAAGTCGGGCAATACCGGTGTGGCCGTGGAGCTCACCGATGGCTTTGGGGAAAACCGGTCGACCCAATTGACGCTCCTGAACAAACCGGTTTGTTTGAGTAAACCGGCAAGCATAGCTAGCTGAACCGTCTTCGAATTTCACGGCGTGAACCATACCGTCTCCGTCGAAGAAGTGGTGACCAGTCACCGGCTCGTGAAGTGGGTTAGCTCCGTTTCGCACATACACTCCTTTTATCGAATCTGGTATTTTTCCGACCACCGGAAGATTACGCCGGACGGGCTGTTCATTCACCGGAGCAAAATTTCCGGCGATCTGAACACTAGGATCAGCCGTTTTAGGAAGCGGGTGTAGCCTCTCGTGGCTAACGAGGAAACCCTCAGCGGCGTCCAACGCTGCAGCCGCCGCTCTCTGGAACAGATTCATCTGTTTAGTGTCGGAATCTTTGGCTTTGGGGTTAACAACAATGGCGGGGGAGTTCGAGGATTGCTTAGGGAAATGAAGAGCTGGAGGAGTGTGAAGCGCAGATGAAACATTGAGCTTACGTGTGACACGACTGGTCATGGATAAAGAGTTACAATAACTCAAGTCGGAGCTTTGAGAAGACGATAATGGGGACTGAGTATTATTGCCACCAACCCATCTCCGAGAAACCGCCGCAGTCGCCGTGAAAGAAGCCATTTTTTTTTTTTTTCAAGTATGTCCAATCAGTAATTTTTTTTTGGTGCTTGGAGTGAGAGTTCGAGTTTGTAAAGGGCTCTGATTTTGTTTTTCTGATGATTGTTTAAGTGGGGAGAAGAGAAGAGAGAAGAGAGAGTTGGTTTGGGAGCGATGAAGTGTTGAGGGTTTATATAAACCGGGAGGTGGGTAAGTGTGGCCACGTGTTGATTCCAGTGACAGAGATTGGGAATGGAGTGAGTGGAGGTTTTATGAGAAAAAGGGGTACTTTGGGAAGAAAAATATATGTTATGGTTCAAAGTTGAAACCTTTCACACATAGGTAGACAAAATGTTTTTGCAACACACACAAAAAAAATAGACAAAATGCATCACTTCTTTAACTTCCTTTTGTCTTTTTTTTTTTTTGTGGCTTCTTGTGTTTCTAAGTTTGGTAACTAAAGCTTCCAATCTTTGGCAACGTGAAGATATATATGTCCTTAAAATCTCTAATCTGGTAACAAAACGTATCCTCTTGTGTTGAGTTCGAGGGTTCAAGACACTATATACGACATTGTGTTTATTGGTGTTTTTTTTTCTTTTTAACCGGTGTAAGTTGTAACATGAAACAAAGTGTGTAGAAAAAATCTAAAATGGTTTGGAATTCTTCTATATATGATAAGAATGCATAGTCTAGCAGTTTTTACTATTCGGTGAAATACATTTTAGGCTTTTGTTTTTGTGTTTAATTAAAAAGGATGCTATAGACAAAAACAAAGGGTCCCTAATATATATACCACACATTAAGTGTCAATTTGATGTTTCATTAAGTACGATCATCAACTTGGCTTATGTCGTGGCTCAAGAGCTTCTTGTTTGCCAACTCCAACTTGGCCTATTCATCTCCACATGAAAAAATATCTTCAGACTTTACGTTATATTTCATGTGTGTCATGGTCTAGTATTGTTGAAATTTAAGAGAATATATAGAGTAATACAAGTATTGAAAATGTTAATTGGCTTATTTGTTGAGTCAAGTATTGGTGTCCGTACAATAGATTATGTTATAAAATTTGGATGTTTTTTCTTGTGTATTGACATATCTATCAACTAACTATACGGTCACAAGAACCCAAATACTTCGCGATCTCATCTACAACTTAAAGTCAGATATCATTTTGTAACTAATTAGAAAGTCTGAAACTTTTGAAAAGCTGGAATAAAACTAACAAAACTTGTGCCTCAGTCTATATATACCCGAATAAACCAAAACTTCAACCACTAAATAATACTAATTAAGTGTCTATTATTATCCTAGTTCCCAAAAATCATAACTTATAGAAATGAACAAAATCGTTGATTGAACACTAATAGTATACGCACGCAATTTATAAAAAAGAGTCGGTGTGTTACATCATTTAACTTGCTCTCTAAGATTTTTAACTTAGAATTGTCTGAAGTGATGATGTTTTTGTCACTTGGATTTTAGTTTGACGAGATCTATAGAAAGATGTTCGACCACACCTTTTTCTATTTGGTCAACACTCAACAGGGATTCTCGCATTTATGTTTTTTACCTTTGTCATCAGATTCTTACATACACGCTTAAATAAATTTACCCAAATATTTGTTGCCAACAAAGAGTTACCGAAATATATTCTAAATCATCTGTACTTTTGGATATACAGTATTTGTTTTCTTCAAAATATTTTATTTATGTCACCATAAACGGTCTAAGCACAATAAACGGTCTAAGCACAATAGAGTCTTTATTAATTATTTTGTATTAATAATCACAGTCTATGACCTTGAGTACGAAGTCGTAGTAACTTGTTTACTCTATCATATATATACTTGTTTATATCATGAAATTACTAGAATTAGAAGAGTCTTGAATTTGCGAGTATTATATGTTGATACACATATTAAATAAACGTAACAAACTTGGCGTATTTTTTAACGAAGAAACACACTTCACGTATTATTTTTCTAGAAACCCCGACTAATAGTTTAATACAAAAGAAGCATATAAAAATCACAAGGAAGAGTTCCTGCACCAAACCAACTTTGTATAATCATGATATATATGGCCTCGTGTAACAAACAAAATCTTGCATTATAGGTGTTCTTGGACATTTTTAAAACGATAAAAAAGACAAACTGATAAAATAAGATAGAAACAAATAACACGTAAAAAGATAAGTAAAAGGACATCTGGGTCGATATTGTTTCACTATTCTGTGATTGGACCATTGTGTCGTCGATCTTTTTAATGCTTTTTTTTGTTTGGGTTAGAGAAGTGAAATCAAATTGGTTTGGTACGTCGTTAGTGAAGAGGACACGTTTTAGAGTTAGCCCGCGTCTTTGCCTCATAACCGAGTTCTCTCGTATAACACGTGGCATTCTTCTCTTTTTCACTTCTTCTCTCCATCACGCTTTGCTTTATTTTTTGGGATTTCTGTTCTCTTTTTATCTTCGCCTTTTTTTCATATCATTTCATCTTTTACTTTTTTTTTTCTTTCATTTTCTGAATAAATAAAAAATCTAACTGTTTAACAGAGAAAAAAAAAGTTGAATCTTAAAATCTTTGGAAAAGATAAATTTTAAACACGTACGTATCCGTTTACTGTTTACAACTGAAGAATATTTAATTTATATTTACGTGAAATATTATGAAATAATTTAGAGTCGAATCTAGCTATTCGTGGATCCATCCAAATTTTCATAGTTTTATTTTATTAATTTAATGCAAATAAATAACTCACATATATATACGCTCCATGTGATTTATACGACCAAACAAAATGACATAATAAAAGTGATAGTAGAAGGAAACGAATCATATTCAAATCTTAATTAGAGCAATGCCACTACTTTAATTTTTTTTTGTAATAGGTTAGTTATTATCTTAAACCGTCAAAGTTAGGTATAAACTTTTTATTCATGTTCTCTTATATATATTCTTTGTCAGGCAACCACTTATATATAATTTATGTCCTAAAAATCGTTCTAAATGCTGATACACGTTTCTTCGACAACTCGGTTTAGCGATAACTCCTTTTGGACTTCAAACGATCTTGTGCTCTAACAACAATTGTCTACGCATCCTAATTTCAACACTTTCCCACCTAATTATTTTAAAAATCTAAAATTCACACGCTCACACTCTCAAATTTGAATATGAGTTCTGACATTGGAGGAAGACCAATATAAATCATGTAATTACAAGTTTCAGTTAAACTTAAGAATTATTACAATTAATATTCATGGTTTTCTTATTATTTATCTATATACTATTTAACTACACAATGTAAAATGTGTTTTTTCCAGTCTAATTTTAAGTAGGACATGTTTTATAAAGTATTAAACATGTAAGAAATTATTGAGCATGCAAGTATAAAGTTTTCCACCGGCCAAATAAAAACATGACCTTCAAAATAGAGAATGGATATATTTTTTCCTATTATAAATTTCTCTGTGTAATTTAGAGGAGTAACAAAGTAATAAAAGTTTGAAATGTCAAATTATCATCTAAGGTTTCATGCAGATACGTGACTGTTTTTTTTTTTGGTTCTGTCTTTTTTTTTTTTTAATATAACTGGAAAGAAAACACGCATATATGGACCAGTATCATGCATATATGGTTCAGTGTCATGTTTTATAAATTATTCAAAGTAGCATTTGCCTAAATAAATTGTCAAATAGATAATGGTAACACGCGGTCCATCGGATCAAAATCACACAAAGAGTTTACCAAAAAATTGTGTAAGATGAAAATGAGCAATGTAGAGACTCCTTTTAACATCAGAATTTATGGAATACAGTATGAAGAATTATGTTTCCTTGACGACCAATATCATGCCTAGCTAAATAGTACCACGGGTTAATTATTTCTAATCTAATATAAGCCCTGTTTTAAAAATTTCCGCCTAGCACCGATTACACCCCGCAAAATCGCTAAGCCCATCCTTTCCATCTCGATTAATGACTAATCTCCGCCTAGCATCAGTTATCCAATTATACCTGTCTAATTTGATTATAACTCGTCTAATCCGATTACTAACCGCATAATTTGGTATATAATGATTATTTTTAGAGCTAAATATAAATCAAATATGTATTTTTTTGTTATTTAGACATTTAAATTAATAGTTTATGATAGTTTATAATAACTAATGTACAAATTTTTAATGAAAATCATAATTTTTTTTTAAAAATTACGTTTTTATGTGTTTACCGTAACTTTAAAGACAATACTATAGTTTTATATTTTATTTAATATTTTTATTTTAACATAAACAGAACTATACATATATTTAATACTATATATTTTTATTTTATTACTAATTTAATAAAATAATCCTAAAATTAAATCCCGATTAATCTCCGATTTTCTTCCTAAGCGCTAGGTTTACCCTGACTGCCTGACTAGCGCCTAACTATTTCTAAACCACGGAATGTAAGTATGCATTAAAAAATTTAGTCCACACACCCGCCTACACAATATAATGTCGCTAGAAAAAGAGTAACTAAAAATTAATTATACAGCCTCAACTAAAAAATAAAGTCTAAGTGGGATTTTTAGTCCCGTTTGATTAGAGTCATCAATGACTCCATCAAAGCCCCCATGAAAAGTGGAGGATGAAATTAAAAAATTAGGAATAATACATACTATATAATATAAAATAACGGTTGATTCGATCATCCTTGGGCTATATAAACAATCATGCCTGTGATCTTAACCATCCTTTCTTTTTAGTTTTATATAGATACAAAGAAATATATCATAAGTTATCGCCACGTCAGTTTTATCGACACCTCACTCATAATTTTTAGTGATTTATCTATTAAATATATGTAGTGTGTACACACGATGCGTATACAGACATCTTATGTATTTATGTATATACGTATACATAGCATGATTTCGGGAAACGTAGCGAAGATTTTGTGTTTACCGGACGAACTCGTGGCTCACGAGACACCTCATCAATAATTGTATAATACTATTAAGATATAGTATAAGATTTTCTATAACTAACATTATGTAATGTTCAAAATTTCTGTTTTAAAAAACACTATCACAATATGAAGTTATTTGATTGGTACTTTAATATTCTCTGTTAACTATTGTAGCCTTTTTTACTTATGGTGGTAATAAGGTTCTTAATTCCGTGATATATCTAATCGGTGGATGAGGATGCTTTTTTAAAAGGTTAAATAAATCAAATAAGTCTGATTTTGAATGATATTGTAAAAAAAAGTGTGTAATTTTGAATGATTGATTATGAGATACATTAAAGTTTCTCGTACCATAAAATAACCATTTTTTAGTTTACCAAAAAATATGATACTGTAAAAATGTTGTTTAGTCTAAGCTGTCTCAAATCGAGGCAGAATATATTTCAGCATGCATGTAATATAGTACTGTACTAGTAGTAAAGCTACATTTCTATACATGTTGAGATTTTTTTCAGCAGACAAATTAAGAAGAATAGGGACTATATGTGCTCTGTGTTTTAACACTTTTTGCAAGTGCCATGAGGTTGGAATTGGATCGATAATACAGCACTTGGAACTGAAATCTGAGTACTGAAAAGAAAACGAACTGTATATTTTTAACAAAAAAAAACGAACTGTATATAATGATTCAACGTATTATGAACAAGAAAAAAAATATAAATCTTATCCTCCTTAGAATGGAATATTGTCAGAACCCTAGACGATTAGACGTGGTTCCATGGTTTCTATTTTTTGGTGGGTCAAAGGTCGACTCGTTCACGTCACATGTGTCACATTAATAATTGTGTGCTCCAATTATATCCAATATAAGAATTTGCGTATAATTGAACTACTGTGTACACTTCTAACCCGACGCTATATGTGGCACTTATTAGTTATTACTTATATGACTCAATAATTTCTATCATTTAATTTGTCATGTTTCTATTCTTTATAAATTCATTTAAACATAGCACTTGTTGTAAGAATATCTAATGTGTCTTAACTAATATTTAATGTGTTTCTTGTAGAAACATTCGATTTACATTAAAACTTATTGTTAATTAAAAAAACTATTAAAACTATTTTTCCTGCTGAAAGTTTGGTTTTAACATATTTCAAATATATTAATAACAAAAAGATTTAAATATACACAACTTTCAAAATATGCCCTAACTAAATGATAGTCAATTTTTTTTTAGTTTTATGTAAAATAAATTTAAATTGTCGTCTACAAATTCACTTTGTAAATATAAAATTCCATTTTTTTTAAAAATATTTTAATTCTAAATGGTATTTTTTGTTGAAAGGAAGACAAAAAACAAGAACGGTAAACTTTTTAACGAATGAAATTTGGTTCCTCAAACATATACGGCGAGTTCAACGTACTAATTTGCCGGTCAAAGAGTCAACTTTCCCTCTCTTCATACGTGGACACTTTAGATTGGAGGACATCAACCCGACAAAAGACCATGTGTTGCGCACGCACATGTCAGATCTTATAAGTAAATAACACCAAGATGTCCTAACGTATTGCAGATCTTTATTTTTATTTATGGGAAATATTTTGTATTTTCCTTTATAGTGTTACGGATTTACGAGTTCATAAATTATAAGGAAAATGAAACTAATAAGCTTTTCTAAACTGGCTCACAATTAAAAAAAAAACATATATATAAAAATGCATGCATGTCTTATGCTCAATGTTTTTTTTTTTCTTTTGGTAACGAGAGTATCCAATTTTAAAATAGTTTAAACTGAAAGGTGTTGACTCGTATTTTGCCTAAATTTGCTTCCTTCTATAATATTCCTATGCGCGTTAATGCAAAATAAATTGACCAGTACATATATATAAGTGTGTGAGTATTCACATACCAAACACGTTACTATACTTGAAAGTTTGGTCTTCAAACTAATTATAAATCTTGTTCTTTTCTCTCCTAATTTATGTCACGTGGAATATATTTTCTTTGGAAATTATGGTCCTAAATAAATCCAAAATATATGGGAAAGTGAAATAAACTGTTATTTAGTGGTTAATCGAATGTTTCATGTTTCTACATCAAATATGAGATCTGACTTTCAGATAGTTTATTTTTGTAAGTTATGAAAGCCTTCAAAATTGTTGCAAATCAAAAATTATCTTTGTGATCAATGTCATAGAAATTAATTAAACCGTCAGTAGTAAAAGTGAGATCATGGATCCAGTGATGCATTCGTAAATCGTAATGGTAAATTTGTTTGCTCTGATACTATATAGATCATGGATCTCCGATCCGTTGTATAATCCCGTTAAACTCATTGAATGACAAACAAAATCATTTTGTATACATGCATGACAAATCCTATACACTCAGTCACTCAGACTAAAATTCGATACATGGCATTCTCCGATCCTAACCCAAAAAAAAGCGATCTACTCTTATATTTTTGTGAAAAAAAAACTATTACATAATTGTTACGAGTATTTTGTAAACATAGTTAAAATTTGTAATACTTACAAAACAGCAATCAAAATGATTCACCACGCGAAATACGCAAGACTATAGCATAACCAAGTATGGATCCGTTGTCCAAGAGTTGGGTATATTCTAAATGGATAAGAATTTTTATATATATGTTTGGCGAGGGTTATTCCCATGTTATTGGACAAAAATGGAGATAAAAAGGCTGCACCTGATTAAAAAAAATATATTTTAAAATAGGACCTCTCCACTCTAAAAATTAACCCAAAATAAAAAGAACCGTGATTTTATTATTACGGGCCCACATCAAGTGTTCTGCGTGTGGGACCCATCCAAGTGCCCCCTGAGTTTATGACTTTTTGTTAGCCTTGCGCCGACCGGCCAATCAGCGTTCCGAGATACCATACACATACATGTGCGTAAGTGCATCTCTCTCTCTCCCTATATATATATAAACGTACATGTGTGTTTATCATATGTTCAATTACATTAATTCATATATGGTTTGAGTGTTTTTCATAAAGTTAAATGAATGGATGAGACTTGAAACTGGTGATGAGAAAAATAAATGATATGCTTTCTAATAAAAGTTTGATTTGGTAACCACGAAAATGCTAGCTATCCAATTTTTGAAAAGTATGCATGTAAAAGCAAATTACTTAAGAAAACCCTTAAAATAAAGATTAATGCATATCATAATTCCTTGTAAATAATGTCATTAATTTTATAGATTTTTTTTTAACCATCGAAAATGTTTGTCGATTTTGAATCAATCGCATCTTCTAAACACTATTCTTTGAAGTTTGAACAATTCTAGATAACCTTAACTGTCTCTCTATTTCATAGCTTTGTTTATGAAGTTAGTAATCAAATTGATCAATATAATTTATAAAACTCTCGTATGTTTTCTTATATATATATATGTGTGTGTGTGAATGCAAATAATTGGAGCCAATATGTGTGGGTATGACGACATTGGAATTTTGACCAAGACCTACTTGGAGGAGAGACAAGCACGAGAAGAAGGAGAGCAGACTTATTAGGGACATGTTTGGCAGGTGTCAAATCAAATTTCTGTTACTACTAAGAGTTACAGAGAAAACGCCACAATATGGATGACCCCCACTCCAAACGCTGCCTTATTTTCTCGTGCGCATGTTGTTGTATTAATTCTTTCGAAATGCATCATATACTACAAGAAAACACGTCTTTTGCGATGGACAAATCTATCGCGAATCCCTTGCAAATCGACAAAAACGAGAAATTTGCGAGGAAAGTCCGTTCCTCGCAAATCGGTCAACGTTGCAATTCCCTCGCAACTTTTGCGAGGAAACGTTGTCCCTCGCAAATCCCACTCATTTTGCGAGGAACTACTATTCTAGCAAAATCCTAGCAATTCTGGATCTAGTAAATCCCTCGCAAATTTGCGAGGCTTTTGCAATTAAAATTTCCGTTACAAATTTCGGTGCAAATTGTAAAAAAAAAATAGAATTTTCATTTTGGTAATTAAATTAAACCTGTAATTAAAATTAAACCTGGAATTATAATTAAATTTTATACTTAAGCAAATTAATGCTGTAATTAAAAGTACTAAGTTTACAATAACAAAACATAATAACCGATTTTGTTCTAAATATGAGAGGATAAAGAGTACTAAGTTTACAAAACAAGTTCATCATTGTTTACTGTCCGGTGGTTCCATCTCCGGTGGCAGGTCTGGCCGGTGAATCTTCTCGGCGAAATCTAGCAGCAAACTCTGGATCTTTAGATGCAAGATAATCAAAGTATGCATCATAACTATGCATCTTCTCTGAATTTTCTTGCATCTTTTGTGCATTGGCCTGTAGTTGAGTTGCTTGAGTTTCAAGAACAGCTTCGGCAGCAGCAAGCTTCGCAGCTAGAACAAGTGGATCTTCAGAAGGAGGAGGCAGTTGAACAATATGAGCTGAAGATGCTTCTGCTTGCATGTTACCAACACCATATATCCGGTTCTTTTTCTTCGGAGCAACCTGCGAACAAAACATATAGACACCATAAGTGTTTACACAAACACAAACATTAACATAAACAATGAAGCATGTTTTACCTCGGCATAAATTTGGTTCTTCACAATTAGTGATAACCCACCAGAAGCACTACTCTCCATGTTATCCGCTGATATTAGGGAAGACTTAGCTTCAGCTATCTTTGACGACACTTCATTGAACACCTTCTCAGACAGTCCATCAACAAACGACCCATCAGGTTTCCTATGAGTATCTTCTAGTACTCGCAGGAAATCAGGTAGTGGCTCACCAGTACTCTCAGACTAAAAACAGAGAAATCAAACAACTATATTACTATATTGTATATATGATATGATTAATGAACTTGTGTTAAACATAGATACTTACAAGCTTTCGTGCTCGGGCTTTAAAAGAGGTCTGACCAGAACGGTGCTTATGTATTCCGGTGCCATCAGGATCACTATAGCGAGCATTACGGCTATTGATACTTTTTGCTTCTGATTTTGGTTCACACCAAAAGTTGACCAAGCCATCCCATACAGTAGGATCAAGCCACCGCAGCATTGCGTCATTACCTTTCTTCCTCCACTTACCCTTCCACCGAGACACTTGATCACTCATCCGGGTCTTCAACTTCTTTTCAAACTCAGCTCTAACTCTTCCATTGATGGACGCATCCCAATTGTATGTTTGCTTGTAAAGACATAAAATGAATCAGAAACAGAATCAGAACCAAATTCAAATTTAAACACAACAACAATTTGTAACTTACCGCGAAAGTTTCAAACCACCGGTTTACAACCGGACCTGGTGTTTGGGTCCAATTGGCATGAGCTGACTTGAAATCTCTTTCAAAAATGGCCCGAACAGTAGCAGCAACCGAAGAATCCTGGTCAAACCTACAAAACATAAGATAAAAGGAATTAGGATCATTGAAAATACAAAACATAAAGATAAACTATATGTTAGATACATAACATTCTCACCACATAGTACCCGGAGGTCGCTTAGGATCCAGTTTTGGTAAGCCAGCACGCCCGGGACTTGCAAGTAACTCTTCCAAAGTGAAAAACACTTGAGAGGCACTTGCACCGTTGACACACGACGTTGATTGCTGAGGAGGATCATTTTGCTGAGCAGGATCATTTTGCAGAGGAGGAAGATCATTTTGCACCGGTGAGGTACCTTGAGAAGAGGCGGTAGAATGTAGCCTTTGAGCAGAGCCAGTAGAGCGTACCCCTCGAGAAAGGACGGGAGGAGATAATCCTTGTGAAGATATGAACCTTGAGTAATGGTTTTGGTTGACAGATCCGTTTTGGTCTCGAGAAGACATCTGAGAAGAGAAGGAGAACATGTAAAATTAATCATTACCCTAAATTAAAAACAAAAATTAAAACCCCTAATCCCAATCGAATTGAATTAAAAACCCTAATCCCAATCGAAACCCTAATCCCAATCGAAACCCTAATCCCAATCGAAACCCTAATCCCAATCGAATCGAATTAAAACCCCTAAAATCGAATCGAAACCCTAATCGGAAAACCCTAAATCGAAACCCAAAAATTGAAATAAAAACCCTAAATCGACAAACCCTAACTCGAAACCCATCTAAAAAACAACAAAAGAAGAGAGAGGAGGAGGAGATTAGTCGGAGAAGGGATGAGAGGAGGAGTAGACTAACCTGAGAAGGGATGGGAGGAGGTGTAGACACCGGAGAAGAGATGAGAGGAGGAGTAGACACCGGAGAAGAGATGAGAGGAGGAGTAGACACCGGAGAAGAGATGAGAGGAGGAGTAGACAACCGGAGAAGGGATGAGATGAGGAGTAGACAACCGGAGAAGACAACCGGAGAAGAATGAAATCGGAAGAAGAAGAGAAGTTTTTAGGGTTTGTCGGCTGCGGGTGTTGGTTTGAGCTTCGCTCAAACTAGGTTTTTTACTTATATAAGAAATTAATGGCGTCGCAATTCCCTCGCAAAATTTGCGAGGGATTTACTAGAGTCCCTCGCAAAAGCATCGCAAGCAATAATTAATATAAATTTTCTTATTTACAGTTTTTTGCGACCAAATTGCGAGAGACTCTTGCAAATCCCTCGCAAAATAAGTCTTAAAGGTCTAGGTTCAACGGTTTAGGGTTGTTATTTGCGAGGGAATTGCTATGTATTGAGACCTTTGCAATGGATTTGCGACTGATTTGCTAGAGCCATAGCAAATCAGTCGCAAATTTGTCGCAAACCTTGAATATCTAATTTGCAAAAACCATCAAAATAATTGTAACAAATTAGTCAAATTAACTTTCAAGTATATTATAAGGTCCAATGGTGTCATCATACTATTTTCTATCATCAAACTTTCCAAAATTGTCCAATTTTGCATCTTACTCTAAACATGATGATGTTCTACACTATATCACATATATGTTCAATACATTGAGACAAATATTTGCCAAATTGTCCAATTCTCTAACAATTTTGTGTTGCACTGCTATCTTTGATTAACAATTTTGGATTCATCTTTTTTAATCATTAATAGTAATGTAATAAGTCTTTAGGGTTTAGGGTTTAGGGTTAAGGGTTTAAAGTTTTTTTTGCGAGGGAATTGCTATGTTTTGAGTCTTTTGCAATGGATTTGATACGCATTTGCTATGGCGCTAGCAAATCAGTCGCAAATTTGTCGCAAACCTTGAATACATTCAAATGTATTTCAGAATAATTCTATTAAGTTTTGTAATAGCAAATTTGCTATGGCTTTCGCAAATCACTCGCAATTCCATAGTAAATTTGCTATGGAGGTTGTTCTCGCAAAATCGTCGCAATATTGCGAGGGATTTGCGAGGAAAGGGACCTTCCCAGCGAATTTGTCGTAAATGCGTCGCAAATGAGCAGCGGATTTGCGACGGAGTTGTTCCTCGCAAATTTGCGAGGGATGTGCTACGGTTTTTTATTTCCTATTAAATCCCTCGCAAATCTATCGCAAATTTGCGAGAGCTGTACTCCGTCACAATGTGTCCTCGCAAAAGGCTTGTTTTCTTGTAGTGATAGCAGGAGTAAAGAAACTCAATTTGAAAGCTGAGATCGTAAACACAATTGCTTTAATTCAGGTTATAACGCATACAAGTGAATCAAATTTATGTGCGCCATTGAAATGGTAAAGATAAATCTAATTAATCACTAAAGTTATTTATCTAATTACTCGACACCAATTAGATAACACTCCAGCATGTCAATGTCGATGCATCACCGTCCAAGTTCAAATCCGCACAATGCATGTTATTGATTAAAATTTTGAATAGATAAAATTTTATTGCATTTTGTTTTGTAAATTATATGCTTGGAGATTTATAAAAAAAAAATAATGTATAAAGATAATTATATATATTTAACAAATGTAGTGCCTAAAGTAGGTGTGACTACAAGAAATTTGGTTTTGTTTTATTGAGACGAATGTTTGAGACATAAAATATATGTTACAACTTTCTGATATTTTAGATAGGCTATTGTGACTAACTATTTTTACCACAGATCGTAGTTATTTCTTCATTATAAAATTAATTTTTTTCGTATCAATTTTTTTTTTGTATATGTTTATTATTCATATGTTCATTATGATTAATTCTGTTTTTTTTTCATATGCATTGGTTAACTTGCACGTAAGAGAATTTCTAGAAAAGCTTCTTTAGAAAAAGTAAATGATTTAACCAGTCAAAAGTGAAGTAAAAAAAAAGGATTTAATGTTAGGGAATGTAAATTACCAAAAGAAGGCTTTTTATCAACCTCATTTGATTTGTTTAGTCTTTACATCTAACTAACTTTGCTATTTGAGGAGACGATATTTATTTTCCTCCAGTAAAGTTAGTCAAAGTTCAACATACATATACATCACTAATATCACAACATCAAAGTATTAGGTCTGGTCTCGTTGATTTCTAAATTAGTTTTTTTTTTGTTAAAAAAAAAAAATCCTAGGTATCGATAACAATCGTCATCATTATCTCCTCCGGATAAGATATATACTTAGTCAAACATTTTCCCATTTGTCGTTGGTTGTAAATGATTTTCAAACTAATGTACTAGACTTGATTGATGTCGTTTGCTATAAATAATCGATGCATATCAGAAAAATTCTAATATAGTAAGCTCGACATACCAGAATTTGTTTGTTTCAAGAACATACAAGTAGTAAAAAAAAAAAAAAAAAGAAAGAAAGAACATACAAGTACCAATTTATAACGACAACTCGATCTCTTGGTCTTATAATACCACAGATCATAAATCATCTTATCAACAACATCGTGACAGATAATTAATATTAAATTAATCAAAACAACCCACTAACAACTTTAAACAAAATCACTTTCCACTAAAGAAACCCTATCAAGGTTGCTCAATCATCATAATTCAAAATTTTAAACAATTTTAAGTTTCTTAATTGGGTAAAACCAATTTCAGGTGATTTACAAAGAAAATAGTTCTGATTCTTGAACTTTAATGTGTGATACCAATTTCAGGTGAGCATTTCTTATAAACCTGCATTTTTGCTACTCATAAGCTTTGTACCCAAGTAAAAAAGTAATGCATATTGAAGATATATAAACTATCAGAGAAGCCTAAAATTGGGTTGAGACATTTGTAGCATTGCCATTAGATGCAAAACGGATAAAACTTCATACTAAACGTTTGACATCTCTATTTTGTGGTTAAAAGTAAACATGTAAGAGTCTGTTATATTATGATGACAATTGCAGACAAACTACTATGCTAATAACCGCATCTCTACCTCATCCTCCTAATTTACCCAATTGAATGGTACTTTAAACTGTAGATGGCTACCTGAAGAACATTACAAATACAGCAGGGTCAAGTATAAATATCTGAAACCAAACAAATCTATTTCTTATAAACACATAACAGTATATATTACTATCTTTACTTAATCCCAAGAGAACAGGTAGATAGTCTACCACAGCTTGATGGAGATCCGAGAGCGTTGAACCTCCATAGCCAAAAAACAATAGTCATGAAGAGTTCAAAACCTCACCGATGCTTGTTGGCTTTCTTCTGTTCCCACCAGTTTTTTTAGGTGTTGATGCGAAGCATCCCATTTTTTACAGAGCCTAAGAAATCTACAAAGCCAAAAACAATCTACAAGTGTAAGTGCTAAATTTTGAGACATGTAGAAACAGAGAGAGCCAAAAGAAACCTGTGGATGGTGACATAAAGCCTCATAAGCTCTTTCATCTCAGGCCTACCATATCCCAACATGTGTGAAAAGTTTGCAGCATAACCCAAAGCCTCATAAGCTCTTTCATCTCTGAGAACAAATCATAGGAACGAAAACAACACAACAATGTTAAATTAAGAGAGAACTTTGATTTCTCTTGTTTGATATCGAATGAGAATGAATATAATCACTTACAAACTAACAGTCAATAACATAGTATAGGTATTCTAATCTATATTCTAAAGTCGAGTCTCGTTGGTGATTTCTTCAAAAGAGTAATCTCTGAATATGCTTGATCTTCAAGTTCTCCTTTCACTGTAGTTGACATTCATCTTCCACTTCTTCGTTCACTACCAAAAAAGACAACAGGGTGTGAGAGATATTATAAAGGAGCAGTTACTACAAAGATCAAAGCAAGGGAAATCGAAAAGGGTCAAAGCAGCAGTTACTACGAAAATCAAGCAAGGGAAGACAAAAAAGATCAGTCAAGCAACATAAAGAAACATGATATGTTGATTTTAGTCATGGATACATGGCACTCTCTCCATTGCTGATGTGGCAGAAGGATGAAGATAATTGACCAACTTTCATAATATAGATTTAACTAACAATATATATATATATATATAATTGAATAACAGGGAATTAGCTAGAAAAAACAATGGATTTAAAAAAAAAATATTTCAAATATCCAGAGAAATAACTGTATTTGTAATTTGTATGAAACTTGTAACTTTGGAGATTCAAAGTTACTGGTTGGCAATTAAAATATGCATTATATACATCATTTTCTTTTTTTTACCGTTGCATGCAATTATTAAATACGACCAACGAACTAAACGACTACGAGGGACTAGAAACAAAAACACAATTTTGTTTTCTTTCTAAAAGCAAACTCCTGATGTCGGCAAAATATCACTGTAATGCTAATGTAATCACTGAATGTAATTCGCCTGATTGGCTAATCCAATAGTAACCTCTTATAAGAAATCACTTTTGGTCAGTTTTAAAAATCACTAAATCATCTCTAGTTAAAAATTTGTTCCCACCGTCGAATCGTTGTCGTTCCGAAGATATGCATGCGTTTGCGTGGTGAGCTATATCGCACCCGAAACCGCGTCCGCTTTATCTGTTCTGCTCCTGTCTTTTTTTCTTCTTCTTATTTTACATAAGCGAACACTTAATTATACCTAACTATTACTACTTACTTTAATAGCATTTTTAAAAATACTACCAGCTAATGCTTGGCAACAAGGGAAGTGTTTTGTGTACCACACGGAATATATTTGTGCAGTACTAGTAGATGTCACTAATAACAATAATTTGTCATAATAACAACATTAACAATAAGATACAACTTCCACTACTAACTCTTTTTTTATGTTATTCTTAACGCTCTAGATGAGAGTAATGGAGGTGATGACAATTTCCCCAGATTCGTATATAAAATTACAAGAGATGTGACAAAAATAAGATCTTTCTTCTCGAAGAGGCTTAGTTGTCGTTCGTTTATTCGTACCTAACCAAGAGTGACTTATATAGTTAGTATGTAAATATTCTCTTTGTTTGACCCAATATAGTATTTAGCAAAGCCTTATCTTTGTTATCTTTTTCTTATTTCCTTTTTGATCTTTGTAATCTTTTTGTTCGGTGTACTTAATCACACTTTTCGGAATAATCAAAGACTGCTTTTGATATGATACGGTTTAATCATATTTTAAGGACCACAATTAGTAAATTAATAGAAAAGGTTCTGTTGATAAAGCTGAGCCTTCTACATATTACAAATCATATAAACAATTGGAGGCCCGGGTTTATGTAACTGATAAAAAGTTTAAAAGTTAATCCACTTTTAGCACAAAAATTATGTATCCCCTATACTGGTAATTTTATAAACATATGTAGCTAAAGTTAATTTTATTGCAATAGCACCAATGAAGTTAAACAGTCTATTGTATTTGTCTCCCACCAAAAAAAAATTCTATTGTATTTGTCGAACTTTTTTTTTTGTTTCTTTGTTTTTACTTTTTTTTTCTAATGGGGTGCGGTGGGTTGGGCTTAGGTCCTAACTGCACTGTGTTGCATTGTTTCTTCAATGCCCCTACGTCTTTGAATGTAGCTTCAAACAAGCAAATAAATATCTAGACCTTTGTTTATGACTTTATTCATAAAAGACATGTGTGTTGTTTCTATTTGAGTCACCAAAACTTTTATATGTTAGATATTTTGGAACAATTATTATATTATAAACTCCAAAAACTTCTAGTGCAAAGGTTAAATCTTGAAATGGCGTGGACGTCGACCATTTTTAGTGCGGTTCAGTTATATCTATATATATATATATATATATATGTTTTAATTTCTTTTCAAAGAACACTTCTCATATATTTAAATCCTGGTAAACAACCATTTTTTTATAGAAGGAATTTCATATCTAAGACGCGTTTTTTTACTTTATATCAGAAACATTTTGGTTGGTTGATGCATAAGCAGATTTAACTAGTCAATGTTAATGTAATTATATATCAGTGATATAATATCACAATAGTGATATAATATCACAATACTAAATTATTTTTATTTGAAATAACTTTTCATTACTGAGCATAAATTTAAACACTTTAGATAGGATATTATTTTGTATAAATTAATTGTAGGACTAAAAATAAAGTTATCATTATTGTTAGAAACCTATAAACGTAGGACTAAGAAAAAGTTATTATTATTGTTCAGAAACCATAATTGTAGGTTTTTAGAGATATATATATATATATATAACCCATAACTATTTTTCTAAGAAAATGATATGACATATTTCTCTTTTAGGTGAAAGACTATCAAACAATTATCATCAAAAACTAAGAAGAAGAAGAAGAAAAGAAATCAAAAGCAATTGTGAGAATTTTATATAGTCAGGATCGGAGGAAAAGGAATAAGAATGGAGACTCCTTTAAAGATTCTGCATAAAACGTATAAAAGCAAGCAAAACAAAGGGATTTAACGAAAAAGAAATCATAAAAGGTGAAAGAATACGAAAAAATCTTTAAAGATGGAGTCAAAGTCAAACTTACATGTTTCGAACTATATATATATCTATGAAATACTAACTAAAGTAAGCAAACAAAACTCAAAAGCCATAGGAGCGATGACCCTCTTTCTCTGAAGACAAAGACTGTATGATAACAAAATCTGTACGTTAGCAAGTAATTCTCAAAATAAGAATATTGTATTATTCAACTCTAATGTGATATAGTAGTTGATGTTATTTGACGAGTTTGATTTTGTCTCAAATCTAACAAACTAAACTAACAACTATACTTAGCAAACAATTACGTACAGTACTGTTAACTGTTAATAGATTGAAGCGTAAAATTTATGCTCTACTTTTATATCATTGAAAGAAACGAACATAACCTCCACATAGAGAGAGGACAAAAGAAGTTATGATTAAAGAAGGTGCGTAAAATAAAAGAAAGAGACAGACACTCACTACCTCACTTTCACTGATTCATGCACTCCTTTCATTTTAATAGCTCTCTTCCAATCAAATTTCTTTTTCTGTCCCACTCTCTCCATATCCCTTCTTCCTTTTTAAATATTTTTCTTTTTTATTCGACCGTCTTGTCCAATCAATGCATGTCGTTCTTCAATATCTACTTACTTAAAGATTCTAAATTAAAAGAAGAAGAAGAAGAAGAAGAACAAAGGTCTCTATCAAATAGTTCCATAATCTAATCTACTTAAATTAATCCTGGAATGGCGGAGAGAATATTTGTTCCTTTTTTCTTATGTTGTTTAGTCAATCTATCAATAGCTTATTACCGATGCGCAGCTACAGTCCCATAACATTTGTTTTTTTTTTCCATTTAGAAATTCTATAATATACTTTCACTACAAGAAAATAGTATTATAGGTACGCTTAAATTTATTGCAATAACTTCATATTTTGTTGCAAATTTGAAAATGCAATAAAATTGAGACATATTTTCTATTGTTGCTATATGAGCGTTGCAAATTGGTATTTGTTGCATATATATTACAAAATTTGCAATAAATAGACTCCTTGCTATATTGTCGTATTAATGCAACATTATTTTTGTAGTAAATTTTGTCGTATAATTGTGACGTACGTTTGCAACTTCCATTTGTTACAAATTATTGCCACAGAAAAAATATCGCAAATATTATTACAAATTGGCAACGAAGTAATATATTGCTATATGTGTTGTATTAATGCAACAATATTTATGCAGAAAATTAGTGGCATAATCACGACGGTCTAATGCAACTATATATTGTCGTAAATAAATGCTACGTAAAATATAAAGCAAAAAATGTTACAAATTTTTCGTAATTATTTTTAAATATATGGTCATCGTATATATTTTATGACAATGCTCACAACTAAAAATATTGCAAATATTGCCACTGTAATTTTTATTTCGTTGCATTATTACAATAATATATGATCATAAATCTCATTGCCTAATTCCACTTAATTTTCAACATTAATATGAATCACTGTATTTTTCTGTATTTTTGTATTTTTGTTCGACATATGATTTGTTAAATTATAATTATTTTATTTAAAACTTTCTTCTATTAAATATATATTATGATAGGGAAAAAAACAGTAAAAGAAATGACTAACTTTATTAAGTTATAAAATATTAAAATATTCCAAAATGCAAAAATAAAAAATAATAGAAAAAACCAACCATAAATAAAAACTAAGTTCAGAATAAAAACCTAAAAATCATAACTAAAAAGCATAACTAAAACAAGTAAATGAAACTTAGTTGTTCACACCATTAGAGGATTGACGGGAAAACAACATGTCAAACATTTTCTCTAATCTTTTAAGTTTAACGAGCTTTTTTCTTATTTCTGCGTTTTTTTTTATAAAGCTCTTCCAACTTTTGTTTAATAGCCTCATCATTTTCCACATCCTTATACAAAAAATATAATAGATCAATGGAGAAGTGTGTTTACTTTGGAGAAGAAGCGGTGATTGCTAATGTGTTGTGTTTTGGTAAACTACGTCCTTAACTATATATAAGCAGAGAATAAAATAAAATCTTTGATACTGAATAATAGTGGATTTATCCAAATCTTTCAAGTATTATTGAAAATATAAGAGATGACAAGCAGGAAGAGGCTGGAAATACTTAAAACTAATAAATTTGTTTCATTGAACGTAAAATATGGGAGTTGGGTAATATCCAAATTATTTAGATGTGTTGAAAAATGAAAAACTCATTAATTCTCGCTAAAATTCTAGCTAAAATTTTATTAGAGTTTGATAAGAAAAACTCATCTTAGTGAAGATATGAGAGAAGGAAGCCACGTTCCTAGTCCTATAATTAACAGATAATGATCAAACTCTTTTGTTATATCTGTTTTAATATATTTTTATTTACTTAGATAATGATGATCATGCTTAAAGTCACGTATATATATATATATATATTTATATATATATATAGATTTTTTTTCCCTTTTTAGAGAACTCAATTCCAGAATCTGATCACTTGAACCGAATTTACCGTACCAATACCTTTGAAACCTCCACTCGGATTACAAACTTACTTACCATATATTTTATATTAAAAATGAGCAAGTAATATACAAATTATATATAACCCAACTAAACCAAAAAAACATATATCAGATGTTAATAAATTTACAAAATATTATATATATATATATATATTATAGATTTCAACTAGTAATTGAGTAAAAAAGATAATATATAAATTTATAAAAAAAATATGTTGCAAAAAGATTATAAATTATTGTAAATACAATAACAAATTTATCACATATTTTTACTAAAATTTTTTTGCAAAAGAACCACAACTCATAACCGTTGAATATTTCTTGCAAAATTTGCAAAACATTTTTGTATGTCGTAATAATGTTGCTATTTTGTAACGAAAAAATACAACGGATAATTTTATCACTATTTTACAATAAATTTGTAATAAAATTGTTATTTGTATTCATCATTGCAAAAATATAGCATAAAATATTACAAAATCTTAATAAATACGATCATTGTAAAAATATGGTGGTAATAGCACTATTTTCTGGTAGTGTTTAGTAAACTAGACAATATTAAGTTAGCGAAAAGTCATATATATAAATCGTAGATTTTAGACAAGTAACGTCATGAGAGCATGGGAAAAAAACCGAAAGTGGACAAAAGATTAAAAAGGCATTTTATGTACTGTGTGTGTGATACTTATTGATGTAATTATCATTACGTTCTTTCAATTTATAAAAGAAAACAACAAATTATTATCCAAATTCCAAAGCAGTAAAAAAAAAAAAAAAAAAAAAAAAGACAGAGTAAAAAGAGGGCAGGCAAATTCTCCAACGGCTCAAAATCTGCCGCCAAAAATGTACGATACCGTTAGTTAAATGACACGTCATTGCTTAGAGACCTTCCGACAGAAAACGACACGGTGGAGTAAACGTGTCCGTCTCACCAAGAAAATGACCTTACACGTGGCACTTCTTGATATTTGTTTTATTTTTTTTCTTCTAAAAGATGTGATTTGAGTTTTTGACGCGTTTGTTTTATAACGGTCATCACTCATCAAAGCACTTTAACCGACCGCACTCAATCGAGTTGAATCTTCTAATTTGCTTTAATCATTTTCGTTAACGGAATCCTATAATTTGACCACCTCTGATATTATCCCATGAATCTATCATCTACTAATATAAATCTTTGTTATTTCGCATGTTGTTTATCTAAATTTGATAAAAGTTTACTTACTGTTGAATAGGAAACGTATTCTTTCTTTTATACACATTTTGTAAAAGTGTTACAGATAGTTTGAATGTCTTTTTTAATTCTTCTGATAACCGATTTTTTCTTTTGTCTTAGATCATATTTAATAATGCATGTAAGGATGCCGTGAATCCGATTGTTTGTAAAATTCACGTAATTGCTCATATTTTTCTTTTCGTTTTTTTTTGTCATGTGGATAATATTGTGATATTATCGGTTAGTAATTCATAAGTTTGAATATTCACGAAAAGAAAAAGCTTGAGTGTATTTATATTTTTCCGTGTAATTCTTTAAATGCAAACACAGGTAATGAACGAAAAAGATAGGTCACGTTTGTAAATTTCTGTTTGTTTATTTCTTGTCAACATTTATCTGTTTTACTTACGTAACATTTGTGGCCAATTCTTCTTTTTACTATAAAAAGATGTTTCCATATAATAGAAATGTTGAAGGAAGTTTCTTAGAACTTGGTTTGCAAGAAAAGTGAAAAAAGGAACTCAATTCCGATTTTGCTAGCTCGAAACCTCGAAATAATCTTGGTACGTTGGTTGATTTGGTATATTCTAGACGTCTTCAGATAATTCGAGAATCCGTGTCATCATATATATATATATATATATAGATATATATATATATAAATTTTTTTAAACAACGATGGAATACGCTTGTAAATATACGTAACACACTGATGCACGTGAACGAAACCTACCAGTAAAAAAAATAAACATTAATTTCAAAAACCATTTTGTTTACAATAGAGCTAACGACTTTTTCACTTTTTGCTGTGAACTGAAAGATCAAAAATTAACACAAAAAGAAAAATAGAAAGGAAAGGTTAGAAAAGGGAATACAAAATATTTGTATGTTTCTATTTAGGTAGTTGGGCCCAAATTTTATATTCCAACATATATTATGTTCGTTATTGGTTTAGTCGATTAGTCATATTACATTTTCAGGGAATAATGATGAGTCTATATGGGCTTGGAACATCCAAACAACGTTGGTGGGACGATTGTTTTGACTTTGTTGTTCCATAAGTCATAATTTACCTCAAAACTTAATTTATGGACTTCTAGAAGGACTTAACTTCTAAAAGCACTCTTTTTGCACTTGGCTGGCGGTTCGCAACAGATTCTCCACTGGCGACCATACTGCACAATGGTCCACGACTGATCTTGGAGATTGTGTTCTCTGTAATAATATCCCTAAAACACGTGATTACTTATTCTTTTCTTGTAGTTTCTGCTCGAAGATTTGGCAACCCATTGCAAAAAATGTATACAAGACGCACTTCTCAACCAGCTGGAATTCGATAATTGCTTAAGCTTGTAGCAACTGGAGAGATCGAACTTCAAGTTACCTTGCTTGCTCTGTTCTGCAAACGATGGTCGACACAATTTGGCATGAGCGAAATGGGCGGAAGCATGGGGAGACCCGGAAGACTGCCTCACGCCTCATTCAAATTATTGACAAACATATGCGAGATCAACTCCTCGCTATTAGTCTCCTCGGGGATCGCGACAATGGTTTACTCACTTGGCTAGGCACTAGGTATTGATCTTATAGTCTTTTGAACTCTGTTTTAAGCCTTTCAAACAATTGTTGCACCAGTTGTAACAACGTATTTTTGTTTTGAATATAATTTAACATTACATTAAAAAAAAAGAACTTGTACAAGAATGAAGAATTTAACGCAAGATGGTCATTATTCAGTTAAGAACGGATTGCGAGGCTTGGCCGAACGCTAAACTTGTTGGCCTGCTCCTGAAAATGCAACACTGGTTGGATCGTACGAGACCTTACACTAATACAGGGGAAATCAAGTTCCATGGACCATGGACAAATGTTCACGTTTCAAGTCAGTTTTACGGAGTCTCCATTGGGCAATCAAAGTAGTGATCTAGCTATTCAAAGAATGTGGTTTCATGTTGATGAATATTCCCCTACACCTCTACTGTTTTTAGAAACCGCTCAAGCGAATCCCCAACATCACGAGAGAGATTTTATGTTTGAGTTTGTTTGGTTATACAATAATAGATAAATTATTCTATAACGGTGAACGGAGTACAACAACAATATCGTCATCGATACTTATTAGACTTTGTCGAGGAGGGACTGAATATCTTATTGTATACAACGGCCAACACGTGTGTATATATATGAAAATGTACATAATAACATTTATGGTCGAAAAGAACTCGTGTCATCGTCGAGTCAAGGAAAATTTGTCTGTCCATGTGTATAGATTACACAACGATATATTAAAACAAAATATAAACCGTATGTGTCATGTTTATGCATATACGATTAAAAAAAAAAAAAAAAAAAAAAAAAAAAAAAAAAAAAAGAAAGAAGAAGAGAACTACACATTGAATACTTGTTCTTAGTTTGGTGTCAAAAAGAATAAAATATAATTGGTCTTAAATGTAGAAAGCATCTCTCGTAAATACAACATCAACGTATATATACAATACATTATTTTGGAAACTTCTTTTCACCAATGGAACGAGTCTTATATAGTACTTGTATTTCTTTGAACAATGGTTTACTTTACGCAGTTAAAATATAACTTCTTTCGAAACAGATCCTTCCATTGTTGTGTGACATGTCGAGTCGTTTGTTTGCATTTGCAGCGAAGGGGAAAACGTTTTAAATACTGAAAAAAATACAAAGAGTAGGGGACCTTATCATAATTGACCTTTTCTTTCTAAAAATTAGTTACTCAATAAATAAAGGGATCCAGAAAATTTCGCGACGGATAATGTTTTTAAATTTTAAATATATATACAATAATAAAATGATTTTATATTAGACGTATAACTCAAACGAGAAAAAATTGTATGACACAAAAAAAAAATGAAAAATCATAAATTTCATTCTCTATTCTAGTTTCTACGAAGACGGTGGATTCTGTTGTTGAATAAGCAGATATTATATTTGATTCGCGCCGAGATTTGAGATTATAATATTAAGAAATATAAAAGTTTTGAATATACTGGAAAAGAACGAGAAAAACGAAATTTATTTTTTATTTTTAAAAAGAAAAAAAGAAAAAGGGGAAATAGATAAGAAGATCCTAACAAACACATCATATATTTATGCATTAGTAGCAGCATGCAACGGACTTATTAGTTTAACGAGTCTAATACTCTCTACGACACACATTTAAAAAACAAATGTTAAACAAAAAAATGCAAGAAGAAGAATTAACCAAAAGAAAAAAGAAGAAGAATATAATCAAAAGATGGAATAAAATAATAGTATGATTGATATTGTCACTTTATATGATTCCTTCCTTATATGATATTTTTGATAATAACATATCGACTACATAAGATAAATTTAGGGCCTACGTAAACTACAAGGCAATTCATGCAAAGAAAAAAAGATACGAGGACACAAAGATAATTTAAAAAAATGGTCCCTTAACAACAAGAAGTATTTTTCACTTGTAATGCAACTAGAAAAGGCCAAAATAGAGAGCGGCCAAAACGGAAGCCAAAAAAACTCATTATTATTCCCTTTTATTTCTTTCTTTCATCATCTTCCCCCACTTCTTCTTGATGGTCTCTCACCACCATTACCACCACACACACACAGACGCTTTTTGTATTTGTTTCTTTCTTATGGGCTAATTTATTACATTTTCACTAAACAGTCTGTTTTTTATATATATATATATACACATCTACGAGATCAAACCTCTCTCGTGTTTCCTTTGCGCTGTTTTGTCCAATTTCTTATATGGTTTGTTTTGTTCCATTAAGAGTGTAACATTTTGGATCATCTTCGTCGGAAAAAATTTACGGGAAAAAGAGATAACTTTCTCTTAATTGTTCTTGATTTTGAGTCTCTCTGTTTTGTGTTTTCTGGTGAGTTGTTGTGTTTTTGATCCAATGGCTGCTGCGGTCACTGATGTTGTTCTGGACGATGTTCATGAAATTAATATCAAAAGTGATGGTGGTGAAAAGATCATCGGTGAAGGAATTGATGAGAACACTTCGATCACCGAGGCTGAATCAGAGCTGAAACCCAAATCAGAATTTGATATGAAGAAGCTTGTGGCCATGTTCAAGAAACTGAATCCTCTGGCCAAGGAGTTTTTCCCTTCTTACTACAACCCTAAGAAGAACAATCAGGTTGGGAAACCTAATCAATTTCTCTCTGCTGACGATTTTGCCACTGCCAAGAAGGAATCTGGTGAAGAATTTGAATCTGATGCCAAGAAGGATGACAATACCAGGAAGGTAGAACAATTCTGTTTGTTGTTAAAGCTTTAAACTTTTTTACTTTGCTTTTTTCTTTAATTCTGTTTTATTGCTGTTTTTGTTGTTATAGAGAAGAAACAATTATAGCCAAGGGAGGAGGAGGTTGACTGGGAGGATTTCTAAGGCTCAAAGAGAGGATAGTATTAGAAGAACTGTGTATGTTTCTGACATTGACCAGAGTGTAAGTTTCATAAGTCTCTATTAAGGTTCTCCTACAGATTCTAGTTAACTTGCATCAATGTAACAATTCTGTTTTGTGATCTAGGTGACTGAGGAGGGTCTTGCTGCCTTGTTTAGTAACTGTGGACAAGTAAGCTTTAAATTAATGTTTTGTTATATATCTTTCAACTTGATGGGTTTGGAAAGTGTGTTTACTTTAAATATAGTATTTTTTAGGCTGTGTGACAAAGGTACTGAACTTTAAAAACCTTTCTGTTGAAACGATTGTGTAGCAAGAAGTTTCATGATAAAAAAAAAAAGTTACTTTGGTGGTAACATTGAGTTATATAATTTTGTGAAGGTTGTTGACTGTCGAATCTGTGGCGATCCACATTCAGTTCTTCGATTTGCGTTCGTTGAGTTTGCTGATGACCGTAAGTTTGGCTGCTGGATTCTTGAAATGCTTTAACAAAAAAAATGATAGTAAATATTTACATAGTAAAAAAATTCTACAGAGGGTGCACGAGAAGCTTTAAGCCTTGGTGGAACAATGCTTGGGTTCTACCCGGTGAGGGTCTTACCCTCAAAAACTGCTATTCTTCCAGTGAACCCCACTTTTCTTCCCAGGGTAAGATCTATAGGGATACTGATCAGATCAGAAGTTATACTAATCATTTTTGTTTCAGTTTTGAGTTTCGAATTTTACTTTTGATATCTACTATATTTTGGTTAATTCAGTCAGAAGATGAAAGGGAGATGTGCACAAGGACAATCTACTGCACAAATATTGACAAGAAGGTAAAATGCTGAACTATCTACAAAGAGTCTATATATATTTTTGTTAGTGTCTCCTGGTTTAAGATTTTTCCTACGATTGCAGGTTTCTCAAGCTGATGTGAGAACCTTCTTTGAGTCTGCATGTGGTGAGGTCAGAACAGAACCTATAACTATCTCATCTCTCTCTCTCTCTCTTATTTGTATAATTAACCTGAAATTTTCTTCTAAGGAGTGAATGTGATGCTTAACTTGTGTTCTAATACGCAGGTAACTCGTCTAAGGCTTCTTGGCGATCAGTTGCATTCAACTCGCATAGCATTTGTTGAATTTGCTCTGGTGAGCTCTTTTGATCTCCATGGATGTAATGTTTAATTTTGCTCTTTTTACTGATGAAAACAATGTCATAATACATTCCCTATATTATTTACTTTTTCTCTTTTTACTGATGACAAGAAGTTTCTTGAATGTAATGTTTGATTAAGGGATGAAAGATGACTGACACAATGTCTTGGCATTGGTTTTTTCACCTGAAAACTTAGAAACTTATATTTGTTTTTGTTTTTGAATGAACAGGCAGATAGTGCACTTAGGGCGCTCAACTGCAGCGGGTTGCTCGTTGGTTCCCAACCGATAAGGTAGATTCGATCAATGCAGTGTCTTAAAGATTTCTCTGAAAATCTCAACTGGATCTAAACTTTGGCTTTTATATCTTCTCTTTTTCAGGGTAAGCCCGTCAAAGACACCAGTGAGGCCAAGAATCACTCGACCACCGTCCACAAACTAGAAGAGAGACCCGACTAGCTGGCGTTTCAGAAGAGAGATGACTGCAAACCATTTCATTTCCTTCAGCAAATTTTTTTTTCTTCCCATTATCTGTTACGTTTTAGAACCGTTAAATCTCTCCAGATGTTATTAGTAGCTGGGAACACTATGATCCTGTCTCTGAATTTGGAGTTCTTTGTTAGGCTTTTCTGTCGTTTCCACTGAGATACTTTCATCATCTTTCTCTCTTAAGTCATTTTTTGGAGCATTTTGCTTTTTAAAGTTCTTGGATTTTTCACCCTTTTTCTAAAAAAAGTTAGATCAACAGTGTTGAGATACAAATATCAAATCGTGGATATCTCTGAGAAGAGCTCCAGTGGTGGTAAAAATTGTGAATTTACAGAGTCGTGTACATCAAGTAATTGCGATACGGTCGTCTCCGAGTCCGGCGTGAAATGAGAATATTCTGAAGCTTTCGCAATCCTTAATTGAGAGGCTTTTGAGCTTTGGAAACAAAGATAGAGGGAAACTGAGGAGATTGCTGCAGCTACTTCCGATGAACATGCAGGTGCTCGAGCTGTGAGTAACTCTGTGTTGGCTGTAAACTATCTGAGAAATCTAGTTTCTTGCAGTCTCTTATGTATAGGGTTTACAATGTGGGTGGAGGGTGGCTCCCAGGGAAAGATTCGAGAGAGTGACAAGTAATGATGATCAGTTCATGGAGATTTGGATAGCTTTCTGTTAAGCTCTCCGGTAAGGAAGTGAGTCCATCGCAACTGTTAATTTGGAGTGACTTCAGATTCTGGGGAAGCTCCATGAGGTGAGATATATCTGTCACTTTCATATATTCCATGTCTGTTTCATCATCATATTGTGAAAACCTTTTGTTATCTGCATCACTTGACGGTGGACTCCTGACAGGTGGCTTTCCATATTGGTAGCTACTACTTCCAGGAAGACCAGAACCTTCATCATTGGGATCTGGAACAAGTGATGTCCTTGACATATATGGACTTAACGAGCTATGTATATCCGAGATATATCCTGAGTATCTTGCCGAGATCACAGCAGGTTCTTCAATATTCTGATGTGTGCTTTCAAACTGAGTTTCATATGGGTCTAAATCTTCTCTTTGTGATAGTGGACGGTCCTTTGGCAAAGATGACAAGCTTGATGTCGAAGTTACTTCATTTTCATCAATACTTTGACTAGTTGAAGCTATAAATCTGGTTGAGCACTAGTACTCGCATCTAATCTTGGATTCCCTGTAGGGGAAGACAGTTCACCTCTGCTCATAGAGGAAGTGCTGGCTGGACTTTCTGGAATATTCTTCAGATTCCTTGTGGAGGAATGTTCTCCTTCAGCAACTGCTCTTAGGGGGCAATCAGCTCAATATCATCAACATCCTCAGTTTCATCTTCCAAGATCAAACGTTTCACTGTTTCAGGTTCACCGAGGTCTCATGGTTCACGCAGATCATATGATTCACGTTCACCTTCAAGATATTACTAAAACCTGATTCGTTTTCATCAATCAAAAACCTTTTTTTTTCCTTTTGAGTTATATATATGTAAATGTGTACTACTGTTTTGCGTTTGTAAGTATATTATTATGTTCTCCTCAGTCACAAGGGAGTTTTCCAACTATCACTTTTGTACAATTTTTTTTTGGTTTAAACTTTTGACAATTTAAAACGGCATAAACTCATATTTTGTTGTGCCAAAAAAATGAATAACGAAAAGCAATGACTGTCTTTTTTTTATATTCTATATATTATCTCTTTTTCTAATCATTTTAAAATAAATAGTATAATTACCATTAAATTATTTTTCTGTTATTTCGTGGGGTGATTTAGCAATTATTTATGATACCATTATGTTTTTTTTGTTTTCTTTTAGTACATATGTTTTAAAGACAGTCAAACTGTAACTTAATAGAATATTAAATACAAAATTAATTTTATCTGAGTTTTTTCTTTGATACAATATATATGATTATTGAATACAATGTGATTTTTAAATATATTAGAACATATTCTATATTTTTAATTTAGTCTATCATAAATTAATTTGGTTTCAATTTTTACTTTGAAAACTTTTTTGGTTTTAATTGGTTTGATCAGTAGTTTTATTTTTAGGTTGTATGGTATATGTTTTCATTAGAAAATATATTATATGTTTAAACTAAAATGTGGAAGAAGTATATATTTTTAACAATATTAATTTTTTTTAAAAGCAAACTATATATACGCCATATAAGATATAAATAAAATGAACTATATAAATGTTTAAAGTAAGATGAGTGAGAAAGACATGAGTTAAAAATATAAAGCACCAAATGTCGTATTGACAGACAAAATTAGAAAAACTTTCTCATAGATATATAACCTTAAAAATAAAAATTTAGAAGAAAAAAAGTCAATACAAATCCAGGGCAATCAATGACAATCTATATATAGAAATCTTTGATATAAAAAAAATATAATATTGATAAACGTATTTGTTAAATCCACTAATTTTTTGAAACTCTCAACAATAGACTATAGGATCTGATTTAAGTTAAGGAGTTTACATTTTTATTGCAAGACTCGAGGTTCGAACTTCTTAAGTCGGAAAAAACTAGAGAAAATGTTGGATTTGGTTGTTGCACTCGTATCATGCATCGTATTAATAGTGGTGGTTATCTTCATAAGCTGCTATATCGCCGGCGAGGCAGATGTCGATTCTCCACCGCCGCTTTCACGACCAGGGCAGCTCGGGTTGCCTGTGTATAGAACCAAATGTGAAGATTTGGCAGGCGCTGGTACAGCCATATCAGTGGCTAGAACCAATATCTATGGTGGTTCAGGTGGTGCTTGTGGCGGAGATGGAAGTGAAGGCATCATCACCAGGGATACAAAGCTTACTTTTTCACCGTGGCCTTCACTGCTTTCACCACGACCAGTGAAGCTCCCGAGGCCTGCGTATATAGCCAAAGGTCACGATTTGATAAGCACTGGCATCGCGCTATCATTGGCTGTATCCGTTTTTAATAGTGGTTCCGGTGTTGGTTGTGGCGGTGACGGTGGTAATGGAAATAGTTACACTGATGGGGGAGGCGGCGGTGGAGGCGGTTGTGGAGGTGGCGGTTGTGGAGGCGGCGGTTGAGGTATAAGGGATAGGTTATGTTTCATGAAGGATGTTTAAACATTTTTAAACATTTACTTTTTCTTCTTTTGCAACTTCTTCATGAAATTATTAAATATTAGTGATATTTTAGGTAACAAAATAAATTAAAAGATTTTTGTATATAGAAATATATATATATACCAAACGTCTTTATAGGTGAACAGGTTATTTTCTTAAGCCATAATTACGGAACAAATCCAAAAAGTCTAAATGGTTACTTTATGGTTCGGCAACCAGTGTGACACCAGACATGCCTATGGCTAACAGTGAAAAAACAAAGAACCCACAAATTATATGCCTTGGCTATTACGGTAGGGGAAAGAAAGAAAAAAAAAGGAAGAATACAAAGCGTCTTATTTAGAAGTGTTTCTATGCACTTTATTAAAGAGGAATTGGATGGATGAACAAAGAAGAGATGACTTCTTTAAGCTTTCCGAAATAAGGATCAGTGAATTCATCACCCTCCTTGTAAAACAGATCGATGGGTCGCGAAACGTTGAGGCATCGCACCAGAATCGGGCGTGGCACAGCGGTTGTCGTCAAGTACTCCTCCATTATTATTTTGTAATAATCAGTAGCAATCTTGTTCAACTCTCCAATCGCTTCTTCTTTGGTAACACCATGTTGCTTCATGTAGCAATTCAGCCCATTAGCCACTTCTCCTCTGCTCATCTCTTTCTGCTCATCCATTACATTTGTAAAGTTAATTTCTAAGACAATAACTTGTTGTTGATGTGAATATTGTTTGGTTGTCATGATTTTTTATGTCTTACTATTACCTCATAGGTGGCTATGTCGTTCTTAAGACGATACAGGCCATTCAAACCTTCCATCATTCTGGGTCTGGAATTGTACCACTCGCACGTTTGATTCTCATCACAATCTTCCATAGCGATAAAGCTATAGACTGCAAACTTATCCATTGACGTTTGCATCCCAATCTCCATGTACTCCTCAAAGGTTGGCACGTGACTTGCGCGTGCCCATTTCGAGATGGTCAAGTATGCTTTCCCCAACTTCTTCATCTACATGCAAAACACTCAGTTTTTTCTTATAGACACAAACTTGACTACAACTTTTGCTACCCCAATTTGGAAGACTCACCTCATCTACTGCTACTTGCACAATCCGTGATCTTCCTTTAGGCATCATTTCTTTTTCGATCTCTTCTAAAGTTTCACACACACTTTGAAGGACGATTCTTAAATAGTTTGGTAGCTTTTCAATGTCCCGAAGATCCCACCTAAACCATAAATATTTGGACGCCAAGTTACCTACTCTTGAATTTAATCTAGTAAAAAGATTTAAAGACAATACCTTTTAAAAGAGTCAACGAGAATTGTAACTTCAGGAAGAGTGCCATATGCATCACATGTGTCATTCAAAACAGTTGCAACCACAGTAAGTTTAGTGACAATAATTCTCCCAAGCGAATACCGTGGCTCGAAATACATTGTGAGTGCCCCGAAATAGACCTCTACAATTCTGTCCCTGATGTAAGGTAGCTTATATGCCAGATCTAGATCCTTCCACCATCTGCAAAACATAAATATTCAAATAAAGCAACACTGCACGATATATATATGTAATATGTCAAGACTGAAGAAATGAACTACCACAACATACTTAGTCAAATCTTTTAGATCTTGAATGTAATGTAGCTGGCAATAGTTGAAGTTGAGTTTTGCAAACTTGAGCAGCGTCTCGTCGTGATCTTCTTCTTGTTAGTAGAAAGAGATATATTCTCTTGCGACTAGTATCTCCAAGTTATGATATCGAGCTCTATACAGTGTGTTTTGTATATGTCTAGAGAGATGGGGACTAGCACTTGCTGCATGATGACCTTTTAATGACTCCAAGTGATACCGAGTGAAACTCAATGCTTCGTCCATTATATCTTCAGATGGTGTCCCAAGATGTGCTGCTTCGTACAATTGTAGCATCCCTCTAACATCATCAGCTAGACTATCCTTGAACCTCCCATCTTCACCTTTAAAGTTATTGAATGCATCTACAATGAAGTCGAAAGCCAAGTTATATATATATATATATATATGTGTGTGTGAATGAAGGTAACCAATAACCATACCGCAAGGCATATAGTAACCGCGTAGTCTGAAAACCTCAAACATGGTGGAGATTGTCTCTAAATCATCTTCTTTGTGGATTATGTCCTCCAAATTCGAAAAAGCGTGGCTAAGGATCTCATGAATCTCAGTTTCGAAATGATATGCGATTCCGAGGTTAATTAGCAAATGGATGAGATGGATCTTCTCATTGTCGTCTTTTTTGGAAGACATGAGCATATTTCTCACTTTTGGCTTCATCCTCACTTCAATGTCTCTTGAAAATTCATCAAATTTCTACAAAGATACAAAAGAATAATGTATAACGAAACCAACAATGTTGAAACAGATTGAGTCATCATGTGCTTACATCAACATCTACGGGAACAGAAAGGAAGTGATCTCCCCAAAGAGTGGGAGAAAAGTGTGCCAATGGACGAGTTCTCTCAAGTTCATCATAGTCTCAGTAGCACTAGCCCTAATACAGACCAAGTGGTTTTTTTTTGCCGGTCTGAGGGAGATAGTGGGCTTGTGAAGCCATCGCCGGGGAAAGAGAGAGAGGTTGGTCGTGAGACATAGAGGGGAGCTGTGAACATTAGGAAGACCAAAACCCATTATTGTTGATTCCATGTTGTTACTGGAGATAGCATTTAGAGGAACTCTGTTTTTAATGTTCCATTTCAAATTACTCTGTTTTATTTAAGTAAACCCTGGACGCTTGTCTTGCCCCTGACGTTTCTTCAATGGATCCTGATTAATTTGAATAAAAACAAAATGAATTAACTATATACGAGTCGTATCTATTGTTATGGTTGGACACAATGATGAACTGAGAAACATTAATTGGGAGGGCAAATGTCAGACGATCATTTAATTTGATTTAAGTGGGGAATCCAATCCAAGTGTCCTTTCCAAGCTATTCAGTCAAACAAGGTGTCCCCTGTGCATTAAATTCCTTCTGCAACAAGAAAGAACCACATCGATGAAGGCGTCCTGTGCAATTTGGCCTCTGTTTCTAATGCTTGGTTTCCATCTCAAACTACTCTGTTTTAATTAAGTAAACCCTTGAAGCTGCCTTGCGCAGAGATTTAAATTGATGGATGATTTGATTGCATGGTTCAGCTGGGGACATGTCACATTATATGTGATTGTTTGTGAACATTAAAAGCAGTCACGTTAAAAAATATTTGACAATCATTTAATATGATTGATTTAATTGTGGATCCAAGCAATCATGTTTAATCATTATCTCTCTTTCTTAGGGCATGCATTAAATTCCTTCCAAGTTACGACATAGCCAATGTTTGTGAGAATCATGTTCTACAACCAGAAGTACATACGAATGTTAGTGGTCTTAATATGGAGATGCACACTCTGAAGTCTGAACATGAGCTAGCTTTTTGGGTCCGAAAGTTATTCTTGCTGCTGCTTCGATAACGATACTAATCCATATATTCTGTTTTGGTTTAAGTACTTTATTTAGTAGAAATCTGAAATCTTAATTAATGGTACCATTAAGTGCCATGAGCAAACCTTATTAATCTATGTCGAAACATGACATTAAGATTCAAAAAGACAATACTAAAATACAACTTGAAAACACAGAGAGATGATCACATCATAAATGATTTATAAGAAACAAGACCATAGATCGAACTAAAAGGACTAATTAGGAGATTCGATGCATTGAGAATTTGATGATCAGTCCATAAAAACTATCAGTTGTGTCTGTAAGCAACGTAGCTAGCAAGAGCCACCAGAGGCGCCGCCTTGTCCGAATCAAACCCTAGAAGCTGTTCCTCTGCTTCCCTGCTCAGTTTCTCTGCAAATTCCCTCGATCTCTCCAGACCTATCAGCCTTGGATACGTCAGCTTTCCGGCCATTACATCTTTTCCGGCGGTCTTACCCAATTCCTCAGTGGATTTCGTTACGTCAAGAATATCATCAACCACCTGAAACAGCAGCCCAATACTTCTCGCATACTTTCTAAGCTTCTCGATCTCTTCCTCTGTCCCACCTCCCATTATGACCCCTAAAACCGCCGCTGCCTCCAATAATGCCGCTGTTTTGTGGAGATGGATGAACTCTAGATGCTCCAATCTGACGCTGTCTGGATTCATTCTTTCGCTGGCTAGATCCATCATTTGTCCAGCAACTAGCCCTGTTGTACCTATCGCCTTTGCCAACTCAACTACCGCACGGATCATCCTCTCCGGAATGACCAATCCACTCGACATAACGGTCATGTGCTCAAAAGCTAAAGCAAGGAGTGCATCACCTGCCAAAACCGCCATGTCTTTTCCAAATACCTTATGGCTGGTGGGCTTGCCTCTGCGGAGTTCGGCATTGTCCATGCACGGAAGATCGTCATGAATAAGAGAGCTCGTGTGGATCATCTCGACCGCGCAAGCCACTGGCATGACAGTAGCCTCGTCGCCTCCTACAAGCTCGCAGGCGGCAATGCAGAGCAGAGGCCTAACACGTTTTCCGCCAGCTAGCAATGAGTACCGCACAGCCTCCTGGATCGTGAGGGGTTCTTGAAGAGGTACTGAAACGTCGAGAGCCGCACTTACGGATTCGGCTTTACGGATCATATACGACTTGAAGTCAAAGGTAGAGTTGCGATCATTGTTTTTTCCTTCCAGCAGAATCATGTCTCCGCCTTGTGAGTTGATAGCACAAGAGAGAGACAAAACAGTGCGTTTTTGGAGATTGTTGAATGAGGGTATGGAGTTATATCTTCGCCCTCTCGATTGGATGTGCTGAGATGAACAACAATAGTAGCCATGGCCGATCCCACCTTCTCCGATATAGTTTTATAATTGGGTTTAAAGAGTAAGTTGAGCTCTTAATAGGTTTCCAATGCTTGGAAGCAAGGAACGTCAACGTCTTCACAGTTATTTCAAACTTCAAACTGTAATCTGCTAACAAAATAATATGAATTAATTTACAGTTCTCGTTAAGTACAAAAGGTTTGACTTCGATCCTAGAACATTAATTATGAATGAGTATTTGCCAAATCCTTTGTCAAGAGATTTTGAACTACGTATACAATATATAGATTAGGACACCATTTCGTCTAGGATAAATCTTAGAGTTGAGGATTATGATTCTGTCATTATCAAAGCGTTAAACCTCATCAGACAAATGATGAGTTCGTTTCTTTCAGCCAAAAGAGTGATAATTCGTGCTTTGTGTTAAAGTGAATGCAGACTATGCAGTGTACGAGCATCTCCCATTGCATCATAGAAATGCCTCATCCTTTATCAAAATAATGTACTTTTTAAATATTATTATATATTTAAATTATAAATCTGAAAAAATAACTATAATAGACGATCTCCAGTGATACGCAATTATCGCCGTTTGCCGTAATTTTACATACACATGAATGTGAACATAGAGAAGGAATGTGACCATCAAGAGCTTGAGCAGAAGAGCAAGAGTGTTTGTATTGAATCTAATAGGATTGGAAAGAATTGTCCATGGTAGAATCATATGTAATTGTTCTCATAATTTGCAATCAATAATAAATTCAGACGATAAAAAAAAAATAGACTGACACATGTCAAAAGAAACGATTCTCAAAGTGCTCAAATAAAAAATATTTCTCAACTTTTTATTATTATTATTATTATTTTTTAATTTTTAATTAAGAATACCCCTAATAGAAACTACCAGTGGACATGCTCTTATTGTCATTAGCGCATTCATGTTTTGTTTTTAAATTAAAATTTAAATACATAATTAAGTTATACAAAAATAATAATATTTTAATACTAAAAACACCATGAGTATGTAAACCAATGACTGCTCTAATATGGAATATGAATTGTTATTCATAAATTCCTTTATTTTTACTGGAATTGTGAAGCTGCATATATCTCTTCCATTTTTTTTTTTTTTAACAAACCTTTGTTTCATTCATTAGCCCATAATAGGTATACCGGTTACAAAGGAAACCTGCAAGAGACAAACATACAACAAACCATACATAAAACTTTTACACATTTTGAGGACATTAGTTTTGAAACCAACGAAACCAGGTAATCAGCATTGAGTCTTTCTGTGCCCGAGCCTGTCTTGTGCTTTGGATTCTTGAGAAAGGTTCACGCCGACTGCAAAGGATAGTCTTGATTTCTGCAATCAAGGTTGCTGCCGCCTCGAAGTTGATGTGTGCAGACAGGAGTTTCTCTCTTTCCATATAAGGTAGATTGAAGATTGAAAAACTAGCCTGAGGATTGCTCTCACATTCCAGTTCCTTACCGGACGCTTTACCCACACCAAAGCTTCCTGGAACAAAATGGGAGGAGTTACTCTTGCTCGCGAGTAAAAATATTGCCACACTTCCCCCTCATAATCACAGTAAAAAAACAGATGCTGTCTTGACTCATCATGGTTGGCACACAACAAGATCTCTTCCATTTCTATAGCAAGAGTGTTTTGGAGGTGCCTTGAAATTACAGATATACTCACAGTACAATCTCTTTTACTACTTCTTGACTTCTTGAATTAGAGTTTGAGTAATCTGGGTTCTTGTATTAAAACGGTACCCCATATATGATCTTCTTCATGGAAGTAGAATTGTGCAATCTTAGTTTGGTTTGTTTAAAGTTCTTAAGAGTTAAAGATAGATACCAGAGTGACATTAGTCATGCTTAAGGTGAAAATGAATAAATAGAGAACCCACAAAAGGTTACACAATATCCCCAAATAAACCTATATGGGATAAACGCAGTCACAAAATTTCTTCTTAGAGATAAATATTTTTTTTTTAAAAACACAGCAAGAATGAACTTAGAGTTGGTGTGTGTTCCATGTCATTATGAAAGGGGTATTGGGTGGACGTACAAGGAGGTCATAAAGTGTTCGATTTTGTTTTTGGGTTCACTAAATCCATCACCCTCTGTGTAGTAAACATCGAAGATGCATGCAAAATTGAGGCATCGCAGCAGAACCTGGCGCGATACATGGTTATGGTCATGTGAGATTATGAACTCCTCCATAACCACTTTTTTGTGGTCTCTGTACATTTTACGCAAGTGTTGGGATGCTTCTTCCTTGGTGACTCCATGTTGTTTCATGTAACAGTTAAGCCCATTAGCCACCTCTCCTCTGTTAATCTCGGTCTGCAAAATATCATTTATTCACGATGATTTACGAAGAGGAAAACAAAAAAAAAATCACAAGAACCAGCAGAGACATCCCTATATATGTGTGGTTTACCTCGTAGGATCCTACGTCATTTGATAGACGGAACATTAAAGACAGATTTTTGATGATTAGGGGATCGGTATTGAGCCAGTCATAAGATTCCTTCTCATTTATATCTTCCATACCAATAAAGCTATACGATGCAAAATCCCCCATCGCAACTGACAAATATCCAACCTTCATGTACTCATCGAAGGTTGATACATGACCTGTCCGTGCCCACTTTGCTATCTCTAGGTATGCTTTCACAAGGATCTTGAGCTGTGTATAGACTCCAAGAACTAATTAGAGTCCACTAACCTTTTTTTTTTCTTTGTCAATCAAGATCCAGTAAATGTACATATAGAAATAAATACAGAATATTGATTACCTTCTCTGCTGCTTGGTTCACGCCGTACGATCTTCCTTTTGGTCTCATTTCTCGTTCAATCTCTCCTATGACTTCAAACAAACTTCCGAAGACGATTCGTAAATAGTCTGGTAGATTATCACTGACACCGATATTCCACCTGATAAATATATTTCCACCAACTAAAATTTAAAAGAGAAAGAAGAGCCATATACATATATGGTATCACGGACCTAGTAAACAATATATTAGTGGGTGAAGATTGTTAATAGGTGGATTCAAACCCTCCTCCTTTTAACTATTTTTGATGTAATATCCAACCACTTATTTTACTTTGCTTAATGTAAAATTTTTACAACGTGGCAGAGGTATGGTATATGCATGGATAGACACACTATATGATATATATATATATATATATATATATATATATCTAATAAAATAAATGTACGAAAATCCTATTAAATTTTGAAAATGTACTAGTTTGGAAACACACCCTATATATGTATATAGAGAGAGTAGTGAAGGTGAGATAAGTAATGTGGCCCATAAACAAGTCCAGCAACAAGTCCAGCAACACGTCAAAGGCCCAAGTCTACAGTCCAGTCAACACCACCATGTCAAGACAAAGACTGTACCTGCAAAACCCTTCCTTCACAACCGTTATGATGCTCTCGCCGATAAGGTTGATGACTAGCTGATGATACATCTGTACATATGAGTCACCAAAGTCTAGAATGTTCTCTATGACACTATATAAGACAATGTAGCTGCATCTTGTAATGGGACTTGAAAAATAATAAAAAGAACAAAGTTTTATTCAAGTTTCCTCTGCTTTTTCATTGTATCATAGCTATTGTAAAACCTTCACAGGTATTTTAATGGCTACTGCATATCCTTTTCCTGATAACATTAATGTTACCAGCACTGTCAGTATCAAGCTCAACAACACAAATTATCTTCTTTGGAAACCTCAGTTTGAGTCTCTCTTATCATGTCAAAAACTCATTGGGTTCATCAACGGTACTGTCACAGCTCCACCGCGTACCACCTCGTCGAGAACCGGAGACACTGTCACGGAGATCCCCAATCCGCAGTATGAATCTTGGTTCTGCACAGACCAGCTCATCCGTTCTTGGCTCTTTGGAACTCTGTCAGAAGAGGTACTCGGGTATGTACACAATCTCACTACCTCTAGAGATATCTCGATGTCGTTAGCTGAGAACTTTAACAAAAGTAGCATAGCTAGAGAATTCACTCTTCGTCGTAGCTTATGGGTTTTAGACCATAAACCCTAAACTTTTAACCTTAACCCCTAAATCATACACCTTGAACCTTAGACCATACAACTTGAACTCAAAACATAGACACTAAATAGTCTAAACCCTAAATTATGGTGATGTTTGAACATGCAACAAACTTGTCAATAAATTTCATCATTGACCTTTAATAATTATATTTTTTTTTTGAAATTTATTTATTCATAACTAATTTATCAAGCCATAAACTTTTTTTTTGTCAACCATTGGGCCACAACAGGCCGACCCATTAGACATTCGTAGGGAGCGAGACTCGATCCCTGGTGTGATGGTGCCTTGTGCATTAAGGACTTACCTTTGGTCACTGCACTAAGGTCACTTCACCATAAACTTTTTTATTAATTAGGTTTTCATATGTTTTTTTAATGTTCAAACATAAGTAAGTATCCATAAACTACACCATAATTTACAATCCACTTATCAATGAACAAATGTTCAGCTAAAAATGGATAATATATAATTTTTCACCTAAAATATAGCAAAATACATCTTAAAATATAGATAAAATGTAATCATAATCTATTGTACAAAAAAAAGTATATAATTTATTGGAAATAACTATACAAATGACAAGAAAGAAGGAAAGAAAGAAAGAAAGAAAGAGAAGAGAAGAGAGAGAGAAAGGGGGGGAGAACCATCGACCATTTCTATTTTTTGTCCCCAACAAATCACAGCCTTCAGATATTACATACAGTTATGATCTAAATGTAGTGCTTCATCCATATAAAAAAAGATAATTTTTAGTTCTAAGTTACCCAATATTAGTTGTAGGGCAGTTTGGTCATAAAAAAGCGACACATAAGCAAAAAAACTCAGGAAAGTATAGAGAATATTGAAAGTAGAGGTAAGTGAAAGAAGTTTGATAGAAAGTGGGTGTGGGTGCTAATATCCCATATATAGAAAGAGCAGTAAACACTGATAGTAGAGACAAAGAGAGAGTAGAGAGAGCACCTTTGCAAACATTCCGTAAGAGCTGTAACTTCAGGAAGGGTTGCATAAGCATCATATGTGTCATCCACAACAACCACGATCGTCATGATTTTAGCCACTATGATTCTTCCAAGTGAATACTGTGGTTCGAAATACGCGCCCAGGCTCACGAAATGACACTCCACAAGTCTATCTCTAAAGTAAGGTAGCTTAGATGCAAGGTCTAAGTCTTTCCACCATCTGCAACCATAAAAAGTAAATTAATGAACTGGTAAAGTTGAAATTGAGACGAATCTTATCAACAAGATTGAAGAGTAGTATGTCACTTGGAGAGAGTTTTGAGTTCTTCAATTTAATGAAACTGGCAGAAGTTGAAGCTAAGCTTGGCAAACTTGAGCAGGATCTCGTCGTGACCTTTTTCTTGTTCGTAGTAAGATATATATTCTCTTGCCACTAGTACTTCTGTGTTACAGTATCGAGATATGTATAATGAGTTTTGTATATGCTTGGATAGGTGGACAGTTTCACTGGATACGTTACCAGCTACCCAAGACTCTAAGTGATTCCTCGTAAAACTCAGTGCTTCATCCATTATATCTTCAGAGGGTGTTCCGAGATGAGCTACTTCGAACAACTGTAGCAGGCCTCTAACATCTCTGGCTAGACTCTCCTAAAACCTCCCATCTCCACCTCTGAATCTATCAAAAGGCATCTACAATGAAACCACATACCAAAGTAGTTTTTATAAGTGCATAGATTATGCTATGAATATGCTGCATGACATGTATGCGAATTAAGGAAACTATTATTCTTAGTTTCTTACCACAAGACATCTTGTGACCATACAGTTTGAAGACCTCAAACATGATGGAGATTGTTGCCAAATCATCTTCCCCAACTATTATGTCATCCAACTTTGTGAAACTGTGTTTAAGGATCTCTTGAATCTCATTATCAAAATGATAAGAGATCCCGAGGCTGATAAGCAAATGGATGAGGCAAATCATCTCCTTGTCACTGCTTTGTGAAGACATGAGCATCTCTCTAACCAGCGGCTTCATAGTTTCAATCTCTCTTTCTACTTCATCAAATTCCTAGAAAATGAATACAAATATAAAATGGGCTGGTTAAGAATCATGTTATCTGCTGCAAGATACTTGAAAGGTTCTCATATGCACTTACAGCGGGATCGAGGGAAACAGAGAGGAAGTGATCTCCCCAAAGGGAAGGAGAAAAGTGCGTCGAAGGACGAGTACCCTCAAGATCAGCAGACCTTACAACGAACAAGTCTTGTTTTGTGGGCTTCCAAGATAGTGTGTGGCTGTGAAGCAAACAGCGAGGAAAGAGAGAGAGTTTGGTCTTAAGACAGAGAGGGGATTTTCTAAGGTAAGAGAAAGATCTGAGTCCAAAACCCATTCTTGTTGCTTCCATGTTTTATCGCAGTCAAGACTCAAGAGAGGGTGAGAGATAGCTGCTCTATTTTACTTGAAGTACTCTGTTGTTTTTAGGTTCTGTTTCTTTTTCAAAAGGTATATCATATCTTCTGCTCTTATATTTACCTTAATAAGTAAACATGGAACAAAGGAAAGTAGGAAACTGTACGTGGTCAACGGCCAAGAAACGTTTAATGAATATTGTACGTAAAAAAAAAAAGTAATGCCACCATTATGGAGATTTTGTACACAAGAAAATCTGAGTAAGGTGGGATGTTGAATCTCTAATCTGGTAGGGGAATGCATACGATCACGTTTGTATAGTTCTTTAAAAAATCTGTTTTCTCTCATATTTTTCAACTTCTCTAATCATAATGCAAGATTCGGAGGTTATGGGGTGTAATGTAGAAACCCCATGCGGAGAACACCAACAATATAATCTTTTGGCAAAATATGATATTGTACTAGCTAGAAACCATAATTTTTTTGTTTTGTCTTTAATAATTCCTAATTATTTAGTAGTGATGATCTAATCATTGCAATATTAGTAATTTTTATCTTCTGTTATTGTTGGACGCATATGTGAAGTGTGAACCGGGATATATGAAAGGGAAAAATGTCAGCGAATCATTTAATTTTTATCATATTTTTCAGTTAACCCGTCACGTCACCTGATCATGTTATGTAACAAGAATCACCTCGGTTCAACTGTGGTTTTGGTCTCTGTACATGCGAAGGTTGGTCTTAAGACGGAGAGTCACCGTAAGTGAGCTACCTTTTTAGATTCGAAACCCATTCAGACTACAGTTTTGGTTGATGTTCTCTGTTCTCTGTTTTATTTCAGAAGCCTTAGCTTTCCCACTCACGTTTTATTTCCCATTATCCGAGTCATTACGTGATCATTTAGTTCCATTTGACATCAAGATTCAAAAACATAATACTAAAATACAACTTGAAAATACAGAGAGATGAAGGCAACATAATATGATTCACAACTCACAAGGAAAAAAGACCAGAGATCGAACTAAATGGACATATTAGGAGATTGCACTGAAGACATGATCAGTTAATGCAAAATATTCAGTTGTTTCTGAAGGCAATGTAGCTAGCAAGAGCAACCAGAGGCGCTGCCTTATTGGAATCAAACCCTAGAAGCTGTTCCTCTGCTTCTCTTCTCAGTTTCTCTGCAACCTCCCTCGATTTCTCCAAACCTATCGGCCTTGGATACGTCAGCTTTCCAGCCATTACGTCTTTTCCGGCAGTCTTACCCAATTCATCCGTAGATTTTGTTACGTCAAGAATATCATCAACAACCTGAAACAATAGTCCAATACATCTCGCGTACTTTCTAAGTTTCTCGATCTCTTCCTCTGTTCCACCTCCCATTATAACCCCTAAAACCGCTGCTGCCTCCAACAACGCTGATGTTTTGTGGAGATGGATGAACTCTAGACGCTCCAAATCCACGTTGTCTGGGTTCAATCTTTCTCTGCTTAGGTCTATCACTTGTCCAGCAACTAGCCCTGTTGTACCTATGGATTTTGCCAGCTCAATCACTGCACGGATCATCCTCTCAGGAGCGACCAGCTCACTCGACACAACCGTCATGTGCTCAAACGCCAAAGCAAGGAGTGCATCACCTGCCAAAACCGCCATGTCTTCTCCAAATACCTTGTTTGAGCAAATATGGGTTCAACACTAGTGAGCATTTTTTTGAGCCTTCATATGATTTAACAACATACCTTGTGGCTGGTGGGCTTGCCTCTGCGGAGGTCGGCATTGTCCATGCACGGAAGGTCGTCATGAATAAGAGAGCTCGTGTGGATCATCTCGACCGCGCAAGCGGCTGACATGGCAGTAGCCTCGTCACCTCCCACGAGCTCGCACGCGGCAATACAGAGCAAGGGTCTCACAGGTTTTCCGCCCGCTAGCAATGAGTACCGCACAGCCTCCTGGATCGTGAGGGGTTCTTGAAGAGGTACTGAAACGTTGAGTGCCGTACTCACCGATTCGGCTTTACGGATCATATATGACTTGAAGTCAAAGGCAGAGTTGCGATCATTGCTTTTTCCTTCCAGTGGAACCATGTCTCCGCCTTGTGAGTTGATAGCACAAGAGAGAGACAAAACAGTACGTTTTTGGATATTGTTGAATGAGGGTATGGAGTTGTATCTTCGTCCTCTGGATTGGATGAAGAGAGAGGATGAGCTGAGATGAACAACAGTAGTAGCCATGGACGATCCCACCTTCTCCAATATAATTTTATACTTGGGTTTGCCCAAATTAAATGTGAGTAAGTGGAGCTCTTAATAGGTTCTAATAAACTCCTAATGCTTGGAAGCAATGAAGGTCAACGTCTTTACTGTTATTTTAAACTCTAGTCTGGGAACAAAATAATATGAAATAATTTCAATTATGGCATGAAAAAGTCACGTTCTATGTACTTATTTTAACAAAGTAAGAAGTTCAAAATAATCATTAGAATAAGTACATAGAACGTGACTTTTTCATGCCATAATTAAGTAGTAATGACTGCAGTTCATATCATGTTAAATAGTGACTGGAGGAAGCTCTAATAAAAGGTTTCACTTCCCAAGTAGATAAAAATCAGATCCCAATTTGTGAAGTCTATCTACTCCTATATGATTTATGAGTCTTTTGCCCCAGTCCTTTGTCAAAGGATTGTGTGGTAGAAAATTCATAGAGTACATCGTGAGTCTCTAAAATTTTGGGGCACTTAGCTCGATCAGAGTAAGTAGAATACAAAGAATCAGGTACTTACAGTTCATATTTCATACTATTCTATAGGAGAACATGGTTGAGGTATTGTGGCCATGTGACCAAGCTAAGCTCTTGATTTGCGAGAGAACACCATGCAATCTCAGATAACTTGTAGAAAGCTGATCCATAAGAACATAAGCTGGTGTAGAAAACGGTTCACCTGTTACCGTCTCAAGTGAATATTGAACTAACAAGTCCAGGGCCGGCTCTATATATGTATGTGTTGGGGTGCATTTGCACAGGGTCAAGATCATCAGACCTTACAACGAACAAGTCGTGTTTTATGGGATTCCAAGATAGAGTGTGGGCCGGCTGTGAAGCAAACGACGACGAGGAAAGTGAGGGGATTTTCGAAGGTAAGAGAAAGCTCTGAGTCCAAAACCCATTCTTGTTGCTTCCATAGTTCTATGTCTTATCGCAGTCAAGACTCAAGAGACTCTGTTTTTGGGTTCTGTTTCTATTCCAAAGGTATCTCTTATTTCCATTAAACAAGAAACAAAGGAAGAACCTGGTCAACGGCCAGGAAACATTTAATGAAACTTTGTGCAAAAAATAAATGAATACCACAATTATGGAAATTCTGTAAACAATAGAATCGGGGAATAGTGGGATGCTGAATTTCTAATCTGATTGGGGAATGCATACATTCACGTCTGTTTGTATAGGTTCTTATTGTATATAAAAACATGTTCGTGATCATCTTCTCTAATTAAAATGCAGGATCCGGAAGGTTACGGGGTGTAATATGAATTTGCTGTAATAGTTATAATTAAAGTCTTTGTGATCACGTTTGTATTGTTCAGTGATGATTTTGGGACACATACTTCGATCTCTGCAGCTTTGTGATCATCTTTACAATTAATTAAAAGGGGATAATTAATGATCGTATTCGTATGACATTTTTTCCAGAGTACTTCAATATCAAAAGCTGCTGAGTAATTCAAGAAACTAGTTTAACAACAAGTAATGCTTCAGATATACAGATTAACTAGATGATACCGCACGGGATGAATATGTTGTAATTAATTTATGTATATTTCGAATTCATAAAATGTTTTGGTTTATGTATTTTTGTAATTTTGAAATTTTAAATAGTGTTGAATAATATATTTGGTTTACTTACGTGGTAAAAGTTAAAACATATTTAGATAAGTATGTTGTTTAGACATCGTTAATCCTTTGCACGGTAACAAATATACAATGATCGTTTTGCAGTTTTTAAGCGATAACGGTATACTTATAGGTGTTCAATCCAAATATCAGATTTTAATTTGGTTTTAGTTTAGACTATTGCACGTATATAACCTACACATAACTATTTTAGAATGGCAAAAACATTTCGTCCCATTCTGTCTTGTCCTGTCCATCCTATTTCATCTCATCCTTACCTGTAAATTTTTTTATGTCTCATAACTGTTCTCTTTTAAATAATTAACTATAGGACAATTTTTTTCGTTCAAAATTTTTGGATAAGAACATAACTAAATTTTGTGCTTTTCTCACATTTTTTTACATATAATTTATTTTTTTCTCCAATAGAAGATTTGTTCATAGTAAATAAATGAAAAAGCTTCTTATTAATATTCAATTTTGCATAAATATATAGTAATACAATATAGTCAACCAATTATAATTACTGAGTTTTAGAGTTTTAAATACTTATTTTAGGTTAATTACTATTTAGAAATACAAATATAAATAGAAGAGAGTACTCTCAAATAAGTTGATTTTTTATATATCCATTAAAATAAATTTGAATTGATTTTTATTAATTTCGCATATCTTATATATTAAGGCTATGATATTATTACTATTTTAAAATACCTTTTAAAGTAATTTGATTTTTATTTTAAATTGTTTTTAAAATTAAACTGGATTTATTTATTTGTTCCTAAAACTGTGAGGAAAAATATGCACAAATATTAACTGTAATTTCCTTTTCTTGCTTTTTTCGTTTTTTCCTAAAATATTTATAAAGAATCATAATTTTAGATTTGATTTATTATGTATTTAAACGTTTTCTTTATTTTATTCTGATGTATATGTTATTTTTAATTAAATATTCTAACCGATTAAGACTTAGGCAAGATTATGGTTGATTTAATACATAATATATATATATATATATATATATATTTGAGAGATAAACGGGTCAACTAATCGGGTATTAAATGACCCGCGCGTAGACGACTTAATTTGAAAGGTTAGAGATTTTTATTTTAATGATATACTTATTGATTACTAACATTTTTATTTAAAAACTACCAAACAAAACAAAGTCATAGTCCAAAAGTTGGTTTATGAGTACTGCTGTTTTATATATTAAAAAAAAAACAGAGGATTTTAACCAAAAATAGAGTACTTCAATATGACAAAATCAAACATGAGTAATTAATTATTTCCATCTGACAATTTTTTAATTTTGGTACAGGAAGTTTCATGTAATGATGTTGTTGACAATTTTGATCCCCATGTGCGCACGTACCTCTAAATCCAATAATTCACTTTATATATGATATGATCCAATAACGTTTGTATAGTTTCTAAAACAGCGTAGGATGTGAGACATCGAAGTATCACATATATCCTAAGATAAGGAGTAGAGGAGACTTAATATTTCTCGTGTCTTTCTTGTACTGAGAGTGTCTAAAAAATGGAAGCATCAAAAATCTGTTTTGGTCCTAAAACTCTCCCTATCATTCACAACGTCCCTCTTTGTCTGAAGACCAACTTCTCTCTCTTTCCTCGCCGTTTAATTCAAGGACAGTCTCTTTCCTCCAAGAATTCCACAAAACACGACTTGTTCTGTGTTAAGGCTGAGACTAGTGGCGATCTTGAGAGTACTCGTCCATTGACGTACTTTGCTCCATCTGTTTGGGGAGATCACTTCCTCTCTATTCCCCTCGATGACTCCGTAAGTCACACTGACTTGGTCCAATGTGTTTCGTGTGGATGTATTTTTTTTTTTTTGCTAAAATATGTGTTTGTTACCGTGCATGATTTTTATTTTTTTAACTGTATATTTGTAGGAATTTGAGGCACTTGAGGAAGAAATTGAATCGGTGTTGAAGCCTAAAGTGAGAGACATGCTCATGTCTCCTCACAGAAGCGACAAGGAAAGGATTCGTCTCATCCATTTGCTTATCAGCCTCGCTATAGCTCATTACTACGAGAGCGAAATCGAGAAGATTCTACACGAGGCTTTCGGGAAGTTGGCCTGCTTAATTTTGGACGAGGATGATTTGGAAACAATGGCAATTATGTTTGAGGTTTTCAGACTATACGGACACAAGATATCGTGCGGTACGTATACTGAAAGTAAACGATCGAGTTTGATCAGTTTTTTTTTTCTTGTTTCACATGTATATATAACATAGCTTATAATGCTTTGGTATAGATGTGTTCGATAGATTCATAGGCGAAGATGTCAAGTTTAAGGAAAGTATAGTTGGCGATGTTAGAGGGCTGCTACAGATGTACGAAGCCGCACATCTCGGAACACCATCTGAAGATATAATGGATGAAGCCATAAGTTTCGCGCGGTACCACTTGGAATCGTTGGCCAGCCACGAAACAAGCTCCCATCTTTTTAAGCATGTACAAAACGCATTGTATAGAGCTCGATATCATAGCATAGAGATACTAGTAGCACGGCAGTACATCTCTTTCTATGAACAAGAAGAAGGCCACGATGAGACGCTCCTCAGGTTTTCAAAGCTCAACTTCAATTTTTGCCAGATGCATTACATCAAAGAGCTCAAAATTATCACCAGGTAATTATACGGTATATTTAAGATTCTCGTCGTCCATATTCCTTACAAATCTAACCTAATTTTTATGGTTCAAGATGGTGGGAGGAGCTAGGTATACCATCTAAGCTACCGTATTTCATAAGGGACCGAAGTGTGGAGACCTATCTTGGGGGACTGAGAATGTTTTTCGAGCCGCGATATTCACTTGGGAGGATTTTCTCGGTTAAACTGACACTGATCTTGACTGTTGTGGATGATACATGTGATGCATATGCCACTCTTCCTGAAGTTAAGAGTCTTCATGATGCTTTTCAAAAGTATGTATTTAGAGTCTTATCTACAACCATGCATACCAAGATCTCATGCATCTATATGATCTATATATGTGTTTCCATATATTAATGTACCTAACAGAGAAACGAAATGTCGAGATGGGATCTGCTGGCCATGGACGAACTACCGACGTATATGAGAATCATCTACCAAAATGTGTTAGAAACTGTGGAAGATATTCATCAAGAAATGATAGCTCAAGGAAAACTAGGTAGGCTGCAACCAACTATAGATGAGGTAAGTTAACTGAACTCAAGTAGTAGAAAGAGTATAAAACCAATACGTACGTTAACCTAATTAACAAAGAACAACGATCCTTGCAGACTAAAGTCTGATGATATTGTATCTAGCGATAGCAAAATGGGCACGCGCAGGTGATGTGCCAAGCTTTGAGGATCACATGGAGATTGGGATCCCCTCGTCTGCACTGGACGACTTGGCAGCATACGGCTTTATATCAATGGTCGACGATTGTGATCAGAAGCAACTGAACGAGTGGTTTTACTCCAAACCCAAAATCTTCCACGCCTTGAATACTGTGTTTCGTATTAGAAATGACATTGTCACGTTCGACGTACGTATATACACAACTTTTAATTCTGTTTTTTTTTTCAAGGCTATTGCAACATCTCTAATATAAGCAGTACAATATTACAGCAAGAGATGAGCAGAGGAGAGGTGGCAAATGGCGTCAATTGTTACATGAAGCAACATGACGTTACCAAAGAAGTAGCTGTTGAAGTACTGAAGAAGATGGAAAGAGATAATTATAAGATATTAATGGAGGAGTTCATGACGTCCAAAGCTGTGCCGCGACAGATTCTGGTGCGACTAGTCAACATTTCGCGTGTGATGGATTTGTATTACAAAGAAGGTGATGGGTTCGGGGATCCTGATCAAAAGCTCAAACACCTTCTTGCATCTTTGTTCCTCCATCCAATTCCTCTTTGAACATTTATAAAAGTTATACATGTGACTTTGAAGTTTGAATAGGTAATATTCACACGTGTAAGCGAAAAACTCGGTGAAAGTGTTACCTATTTCCTTTACAGCATTTTTTTTGGTTAATATATATACTTGCATCATCTTACAGATCTTGATAAATTTTTTTTTTTTAAATGAACATTTTACTGGTTACAGACTTACAGAGGAAAATTAGAAAAAAAAAGCAGATCAACCGGTGAAATTAAATGTTGATGACTGGTATAGAATAAGGAAAGAAGCCGATCGCTCGGTTTCTGGTTTATATAATCTGTTTCATTTTTAGATTCATGTTTTAGAAAGAAAAAACTGTTTCAAAAAAGTTACATGTTATCATTAATTTCTAGATGTAATTCTTGTTTTTTTTTTTTCCAGTTCACCTCTATGAAAAAATAATTTTTTTTGTCTACACTTTTGAAAACTGCCAATATTATCATTTCAAAAACTATTTTTAAATATGTAAAATTACTAAAATAACCTCACTTAAAAATAATAATTAACCAAAAAGATATATATTATAAATACTAAATCAATTTATTAGTAATAATTAAAATATTTATATTCTATTGATACAACAACTAACAATTTCATAGATTTATTATCCTAAAATTATTTTAAAATAATAACAAATAACAATATTTTACCGACATCAAATTATGATTTTTTGTTAAATCATGTGCTATTATTATCGTTTCATTATTATTGAAAACAAATAAATTAGTTTAGTGTTTAAGAATCCCATGTTTACTAATTAAAAACATTACATTACAAAGTTTTTAATCATTTAATCATGTGTACCGAGCGATAATTGATGCGACGAAGATGGGGTGGGTCGGTCCACTAGAAGAACCACCACTCGTGCTAATGCTTCGAATCTCATTTATTCGGTCAAATCACTTCTTCTCCAACATCCAACACCCACATGTGACACGTACCTTATCAAGCATATCGTATACGACCCCCTCAAAATTAAAGTTTCCTTTTTTACATATATTTTTATTATCAATTTAGTGTCGGTACGTGTATTGTGAATTCGTGATTGTGACATCCATTTGCATTCTTAGGCTCTTTAGCCTACATTGTATTTATTTCAAGCCTATATATGTTAGTGTCCCGAACCGTTTTTATAGGCGTGTAAATGGTTCATTCGTACAGCTTATTAGAAAACTTTTGAAGAAATTATATATCAGTTAATTTTAGAGATAAAGCTTTTACAAATTTTGTGACATTATTGTATTATAACACTTCTTCATAAACACACGACGCCCACCTTTAATTGTGATCTTAGTTTTCTTTTAAAACATCCGAATCGTTTCATGTAAGGAAATTGTTAAAAAGGTAACGCAAACTGTATAATTGTGATATATGAACGTTGAACAATTCCGTGATTCTATTGTTTCATCAGTTTTCTAAAACAAAAAGAATTTCTTCGTTTTACAATTATGTGAGATTCTTTTTCTTAAAATCGATATGGTATTCTATAATTTTCTATCCCTCATGTTTTTATTTCTTCATTTCTTAATGTTTTTGTTACGGCCACAAATCATAATTTTTTGTTTAAGAAATGATATGGTGTATAAATTAAAGTTTGACATTGCCTTTAAATTATTTTTTCATGTAGAAATCAATTCCTCAAGAATAAAATCTTTCATAAAAATAAATTACTTTTTGTGGATATTTATATGGTACTGGTGTTTTCTTTGTCTACATAATAGTGGTATTATCCGGAGCATTTTAAAAAGTTCCCCTTTTAAAAATAAAAGTAATTCTACGTCCGTCCATTTGTTCCTAAGTTAATTGCAAACACGAGTAAAGTAGATGTCTCGGCTTTGTTTCTTCGCCTGTCCTAAACCATATCTATAAGTATTAAGTGGGTTGTGTGCATTGTACCAAACTTGAAAGATCTTGCCTGTACGCATATTCCCACTTGTACATTTGAAATTTGACATTCAACTAACTTTATTATTATATAGATGCTCAAGAATTAATTTCATTTAGTCATGTCTCATCGATGGTCCATTACTAGTTAGGCCAAAAGCTACGCTATCCTATTGTTTTTTATTATTAAGTATTATTACCATCATCATATCATATTACATATGATCACATGATTGGTCGTGTAGTGTGGGGGAGACATCTTATCTCATATGCCAATTTGCCTAATTAATTAATGAACCTTTGCCTATATAAGAGACCTTAGTTTTGGCTCAAGCTATAATCTATTAAAGTAGTATATATATTTTCTCTTAAGAATTACTCTTTTTTCCCCTCTCTCACAAATGGCGTCGGTGCAATATGCTTTTGACCATCAAGGCGGCATGGAGATTAACAACGATGAGCTTCTCATGTCGTTCTTGGAAGAAGAATCTCCCGTGGAAAATCATAGTAGCATCAACAAAGAGGAAGAAGAGAAATTAAATAGTGTGATTAGATCGTTAGAAGTGGAGATCAACATGAGTTCTCCGACCATAGAAGCTAGGAAAATTGATCTGCAACAGACGCCGACGATATGCGGTCTTGAAGATGATTTCAGGTGGCTTAACGACTTTGATATTGGTATGATTTCGTCGCAAAATGATGATGAGATGATGAATTGGTGTACGGAACTTTCTTACATGGATGGTGTGGTAGATAGTAGTGTTCTTGAGATTGAAGGTGGTGATTATTACTCTCATATTAACTATGGACTTACATTTGAGGAACCAACTCTTTCTCTATGGCAAGAGGATAATGATGTGGTTATGTATTGATTGATTTCGTGAAGCCATAATATAGCAAAAGCTGTTTAATAATCTGTTAACATAAAAAAAGAAACAAAAGTGTTTCATATAATCTTTTAACAAAAGAGAAGAAGGATGTTTCAACCAGTTATTTAACCTTTTAAATTCATGTATGTATTAGTAAACGGTACGTTAATGTTACATGCTTTTTATTATGGATTTTGGGAAATTACTATGTTTTTTGCCCAAAAAAAAAACATATATATATAAAGAAATATGTTAGAAGATTTATCGTGATTATCACTTGACAAGAACAATCATTAAAACTAGCTGGATGGAAATATATTTTTAATTTAAAAGTATATTTTTATCATTATAACTTTTAAAATATACAAAAAGTTAATATTAGTAATTAGTATACTTTGAAAATAGCTTGATTAAAAAAAGAAATATCAACATAAGTGAACAAAGGGCAAATTAATGGTATTGGACTCTTGTTGGTGTATAGTTTGGTTAAAGAGATATTTGAATGTCGTTTGGCTGTTAAATTATGACAAAATTTTCTAAAAAGTGAAAATCATGTTTTACTGGGCTTAGAAATATAAAATATAATTGGTCGACAAAAAATAAAAAAATATAAATAAACCTAAACAAATATGAAAGTTGTTTAAACCAAAAACAAAAAAAAATATGAAAGTTATTTTTTTTGTTTGTCAACAACATGCAATACACGAATATGGATTTTCATATCGTGACACACTGAGTCCCTGACACATCGACACTATTAGCACAAATCAGTTAACTACAAGTCTACAAGTGCTGGTTGGATGTGAGAATTCTTCGAAGAACTTTTTAAACCGTCCATATATCATAAATATTTTTTTGTATAAAAAACTGATTTGAAGACATTTAAGCTTTGGTAGGTTGCTTTGCATTCAAAATACATAACACACAAAGCCCATGGGCCATGGGCGATTGATCAACATGTATCTAAAAATCATATATGGAAGTCCAATTCTAATTCTATATATCAGGCGCAGATATCAGTTCATTGCATTTAGAAAAATACTTGGGTTCAAGACAAAACTACCATTAAGCTTCACTTGAGGTCTATGCATTACACACTCGTCAATGTAATTAAGTAAATTTATTATCTTCGATACATAAAATTGTCCATGTATCTCGTGGCTTTTTTAAATATAGTTTGTGCAATAAATAACGTAAGAGAAAATCAAGACAAAATACACACAAAAGAAAAGCTCAGTTTGATGTTTTAAAAAAAGAGATTGGTTCGCTTTGGGCACCAAGTTATTTGTAGTCTTTTGGCATATTCTTAGTGACTAAGATACATATATGCACATCAAGTATATGCTTTAATATTCCAATTCATTTAAATAAGATTTGGCTGCTTTACAGTCAATCAGCTTCTTTTCTTTTTTAATGTTAGTTTTTTTCTATTCCCATGCACGTTGGTATATATATTACGGTGTAAAATAAACTATTGTTGTGAATTAGCCACTTTTTTAAAGCAGGGATTTAGCAACAAACAAAACACTTTTTTGTTTGTTAGTCATCCAATGAAACTAGTAAACTACTACATATACCAAATGTTTGTTTCTTCATACATCTTATTATCTATCACTTTAACTCTTGTCTTTTATTTTGTTATCTTTTGGAGAAAAAAAGCTTACTTAGTTAATAAAAAAGTTCTTCACAACTTTAATCTTTCTGACATTTAAGACCAATTATGCAAAGCTAATTAACACTTCTCCTCTATAGATATAGACTTCAATATAGTAAATCTCAACTTTTCTTGTAATACATATGAAATTGACTCAAATGATTTAATCACAACATGTAGTAATCAAAAACTTAAACCTAGTTATATCAGGATTAATCCAAATTACATTTCTTCCAAAACTAGGTAAAGTTTAATTATAATAAATCATTTGCTTAAAAATAATATAAAATCACACACATTATATTACTGTATATCAAGGAGTTATATAATCTAAAATTTTAATTAATAAAATTATAATCTAATCAAAGGAAAAAAAAACAAAAAAAAAAACTGAAAATACATAATTTAATAACCTACGCCTACATATTCTCTCTATGTTTCCCTCTAAAAAAAAAAGAAAAAACGGCCAACTCTATTAAAGAAAGCAAAAAGCGCCCAAAGAAAAAGAAAAAAAAAAAAGAAAAGGAAATCGCACTCATCATCACTCCAGTATCATCCATCCCCTCTCATCAAATCTCTCCTCCTTTTTCAAAAATTTCCGCCATGGAATTGGAAACTCACCTCGCTAAGCAATTGCAACTTTTTATAAATTTTCTTCCCATTTCCACTCATCTCTTTCCCTCTTTCTCCTTCCCTCCTTACCGACGAACAAATCCCTAGAATTAGAAGAATCAGCTTTAGTACTTCGTCTGATTCTCTGATTTATTCTCCTGGATATGTCTCACGAAATCGTCCCCGTAGACCCCATAGATGTTCCTAGCACTAGTTACTCACGGCCTATTCTGGGTGATGATGATTCGCCGGAACGCCACCAGTTCACTAGATCCCTAACTTTTCGGGAACATGTTTCGTCCTCGGAGCCTTTTGATAGCGAGAGGCTTCCTGCGACATTAGCCTCAGAGATTCAGAGGTTTCTTCGTATTGCTAATTTGGTTGAGTCTGAGGAACCTCGTATCGCTTATCTTTGTGAGCTCACTCTCCCCCACCCCTCCTCTCCTTCCCTAAATTTTTCAGCTCAATTTTTACTACCTTGTTCGAAATTGGAGCTTTCTTGTTGAAGAATCATACTTCAGTTTCCAATATTATAATGTTGAAATGTTTGGGGGTTGCAGGCCGATTTCATGCTTTCGAGATAGCTCATCACATGGATAGAAACTCTACCGGAAGAGGTGTACGGCAGTTCAAAACTTCTCTTCTTCAAAGGCTTGAACAGGCAAGTCTCCTATAGCTGTGTTTTTTTTTACCAAGATGATATGAACAAATCGGAATCATTCATGAAAATTTCTAAACAAATGATATGTTTCTTTGATTTTTTTTGTAGGATGAAGAGTTTACGGTAAGAAGAAGGAAGGAGAAGAGTGATGTACGGGAGCTCAAACGTGTCTATCATGCTTACAAGGAATACATTATTAGACATGGTGCAGCATTCAATCTCGATACCAGGTAAAATCTACTTACTATATATAGCTTGTTTTAGTTCAGTTTCAGCCAACACACTAACACATTTGGAGTTTTCATCTTAATAGTCAGCGAGAGAAATTGATTAACGCACGCAGAATTGCTTCTGTTTTGTATGAAGTTCTTAAGACAGTCACAAGTGGTGCTGGCCCGCAGGTTCTCCCCTCTTTTTTTTTTTTTTTTTTTTGATTCGTTTCTCTCCACCCGAATCTATATATAACTTGTGCATTGGTTTCACAATGTTGTATGTCTAATTTTAAATATTTTGTTTGCTGATAGGCCATTACGGATAGAGACAGTATTCGGGCAAAATCTGAATTTTATGTGCCATATAACATTCTTCCTCTTGATAAAGGAGGGGTACACCAAGCAATCATGCATCTGCCTGAGGTACAAAGATATATATTGTCTTCTCACCATTTAAGTATTTGGTGTTTTTTGTTTTTATCATTTCTCATTGTAGTATGTATGCATTGTTCTGTCACACCGCATACTGAAATTTTCATGGTGAAATGTTTCTTTGTGTCTTAAATACAGATTAAAGCTGCTGTTGCAATTGTACGTAACACTCGCGGGTTGCCTTCTCCAGAGGATTTCCAGAGACACCAGCCTTTTGTCGATTTATTAGAATTCCTGCAGTATGCATTTGGGTTTCAGGTACTTGTCAGGAACTCGCTATCAGTATTGTAAAGACTGTAACTACAGATAGTGACCAGACTTTCAATTTTTTTCTTCCGCTAGAATGGAAATGTTGCCAATCAGAGAGAGCATCTGATCCTACTGCTCAGTAACACCATAATACGGCAACCTCAGAAGCAGTCTTCAGCACCAAAGGTGCTGTGTTATGTCGCCTTTTTCTTGAATAAATTAAGTTCTCCATCTTTGAAACTGACATAATCTTAATTCTTGTAACCAGTCTGGTGATGAGGCAGTAGATGCGTTGATGAAGAAGTTTTTTAAGAACTACACAAACTGGTGCAAATTTCTTGGGAGAAAAAACAGCATCAGGTATTTTTTGATAATCTTCATCTGTTCACTTAGAATAGTTTTTTCACCTCTTTAGCCCATTTATATTAAATTGTTTGGCCTCACGATCTACCTGCAGGTTGCCCTATGTGAAACAGGAAGCCCTACAATATAAAACACTGTATATAGGACTCTACCTTCTCATATGGGGAGAGGCGTCAAACTTGAGGTTCATGCCAGAGTGCCTGTGTTATATTTTCCACCATGTAAGCGAAAAAATTCTGTTTCCATGTTATTAATGCGTTTTAGAAAGTTCATCATTCAATCTGATCAATTTTCACAATGTTGATGTTGATGTTGATGATAATTCAGATGGCATATGAATTGCATGGAGTTTTAACCGGTGCAGTTAGTATGATAACTGGGGAGAAAGTCATGCCAGCATATGGTGTAGGACACGAATCTTTCCTTGTGAATGTAGTTACCCCCATATACAGGGTTGTCGAAAAGGTGATCTTCTGTTTGATGAAGTGCTTGAATTAACTTTAAAATGAGTAGTCAATTGTATAGAATATGTCTGCAGGAAGCTGATAAGAACAAGAATGGAACTGCTGATCATTCAATGTGGAGAAACTACGATGATCTGAACGAGTTCTTCTGGTCAGAACACCATATTACGTCTCTTTGCTACCATATCTGTGTTTAAAAGCCGTGAACAATATCACTAATCAGTCTTTACGTCTTCTACAGGTCTCCTGAATGCTTCGAAATAGGTTGGCCAATGCGAGTGAACCAGGGAGATGGCGAGGAATGCTTTGATGGCCAATGTCAGCACGACTTTTTCTGTGTAGAATCGTCAGATACCAGTAAACCAGGGAGATGGCAAGGAATGCTTAGATTTCGCAAGCAGACAAAGAAAACGGATGAAGAGATAGAGGATGACGAAGAACTTGGGGTACATGTCCCTGTAACTCATGGATCTCTTCCCCTGATTATTCATTTGCATATACACACTAAGTAACCTAAAGAACACCGGAAGCTTTATTCATCAGTAGGCTGTTCATTTTTGTCATAGCAGTACGGTGTTCCTAGCTTGTTCAAGAGACTACGGAGCATATTATCAGTTAATATCTAAGTAAGCACATTATTCAAATTGGTCAATACATGTGTGAACGGCTTCCAAGTCATCATTCAGAAAAAGAACTTTGGCTGTCTGTAGGACTAACGTTGTTAGGTTCAGAAAATTGCATTGTTTTTAAACTATTTACAAAGATTGTACGTCTCAAACCGCTATATAGATACATTTTTCCTTGCGTCATGTGATCTTCTCTTCACTGTAGGGTCTCCGTGAGGAACAAACTAAACCAACCTCAAAATGGCTGGGGAAGACAAATTTTGTAGAGACACGTTCCTTTTGGCAGATATTCCGAAGCTTTGACAGAATGTGGAGTTTCTTTGTTTTGTCTCTACAGGTTCCTCTTATTCTGCTCTTTCATCGTTCAAATTATATCCAAGTATACATTAACAAATGCAGAAAATCTTCTTATCATTTCAGGCATTGATTATTATGGCTTGTCATGATGTGGGATCTCCACTCCAAATGTTTAATGCCAATATATTTGAAGACGTCATGAGCATTTTCATTACCTCTGCAATTCTAAATCTTATAAAAGGTTATCAGCCATCTTTAATATGAAACCTAAGATAAAATACTTATTGCTAACAATTTATGGGGCGTGTTGCAGGTATTCTTGACATAATCTTCAAATGGAAAGCCAGAAACACTATGCCGATCAATGAAAAGAAGAAGCAGATGGTGAAGTTGGGTTTTGCAACGATCTGGACTATTATTCTACCAGTGCTATATGCTCATTCAAGAAGGAAATACATATGTTATTTCCCAGATTACAAAACCTGGCTTGGTGAATGGTGTTTTTCTCCATATATGGTGGCTGTCACGATATACCTGACAGGAAGTGCTATTGAGTTGGTCTTGTTTTTCGTTCCTGCCATCAGCAAATACATTGAGACCTCCAATCATCGCATCTTCAAAACTTTTTCGTGGTGGGGACAGGTACATAAATCTCAGAAACTCTATACATTTGTTCAAATTTCTCACAGTTAAGCATTAAAGCCCACCAAATGTATTGTACATGTCTTCAGTTTGTCCGTTTTAGTTTTGGTGCATATCAAACTCAATTTAGAAGTTAGTATCCGATTATTTTATTGACTGCTAGCTGATTTTCTGCAGCCTAGATTATATGTTGGGCGAGGAGTGCAAGAAACTCAGATGTCACAATTCAAGTATGTATTTGGCCAAATTTCCTCGTTTACTTTTGTTGACCATGTTTTTTCTATTTTTCTGTAGTTTTTATATTTGTTTTCTGTTCAGATACACCCTCTTTTGGATTCTAGTTCTCCTGACCAAGTTTTCATTCAGCTATGCATTTGAGGTAACTAGAATTGATGCAGTTTCCAGATAGGCGCTACTGATAACTGATGTTGTATGCGTTGAGCTCAAACAATTTCTTACATTCGTTATGATCTGAAAATGCAGATAAAGCCTCTAATAGAACCTACACGACTAATAATGAAAGTTGGTGTGCGGAACTATGAATGGCATGAAATTTTCCCAGAAGGTTTACTCTTATACTTTAATTTTTTGTTCTTATGTTGTAAAGTATGTATTGAAGCGTACTAAAGAACCTTTTTTTTTCTCCTTCTATAGTGAAGAGTAATGCTGCTGCAATTGTAGCAGTATGGGCGCCGATCATGGTGGTGAGTTCTCTATAGGTAGATAAAAAGCTTTGAGTTTTCCAGCTCGTACCTTCCATAAAGATTGAAGTTTCAGGTCTATTTCATGGATACACAAATATGGTATTCAGTCTACTGTACGATCTTTGGTGGGCTGTATGGAGTTTTGCATCACCTTGGTGAGGTAAGCACACATTTTTTCAATGCCAGAGTTGTCATTTTTGCATTTTCTGGCCAGGTGTTGCTGTTTCCAGGTTAACATGTTCCTTTATTTCTATTCAGATTCGAACTTTAGGCATGTTGAGAGGCCGGTTTCATACTTTACCTTCTGCTTTTAATGCATGCCTTATTCCACACTCAACAAAAGATGAGAAAAGGAGAAAACAACGAGGCTTTTTCCCTTTCAGTTTAGGCAGGGTAAGAATTTTTTTGAATGGATAATGTGTATATGCTAAAAGACTAAACTGTACTCTTTTTTATTAGCTGGACTATATCTGAGCTTCTCATAAAGAAGCCATCCACTTTTTTTTGCAGGGGTCTGACGGCCAGAAAAATAGTATGGCCAAGTTTGTGTTGGTGTGGAACCAAGTCATTAACAGTTTCAGAACAGAAGATCTTATTAGTAACAAGTAAATTGCTCCCTTCTGTATTGTACGCATGTAAAGTGACATATATAAATAGCTAATAAGTGATATTTTTATATTCAGGGAACTAGATTTGATGACGATGCCGATGTCATCGGAGGTTTTATCAGGGATCATCCGTTGGCCCATTTTCCTCCTTGCAAATAAGGTACATTTTCTTAAAAAATTCTAAGCAATTATTTTTGGTGGGAATTTCGGGTTGTTGGTAAATATAGCTGCCCCATCTTACTAGTTTTCAACAGCTCTGAGCATTACGAAAGACTTTGTCGGGAAAGATGAGGTTCTTTACCGAAGGATTCGGAAAGATGAGTACATGTACTACGCAGTAAAAGAATGTTATGAATCTTTGAAGTACATTCTTCAGATTCTTGTTGTTGGTGATCTCGAGAAAAAGTATAGCCTCATAGCTATTTACAACTTTTACTTCATTTTCTGCTGCCTGCGGTATGTAGTTTATATATTTGATATTGGCTCAGGATTATATCTGGCATAATAAACGAGATAGAGGAAAACATCAGACAGTCAAGTTTGCTTGAAGAGTTTAAGATGACTGAGCTCCCAGCGTTGCATGATAAATGTATTGAGCTGGTTCAACTCCTGGTAATCATCTTGTGGTGTTGCTATAGATTTCAGATTTTAAAGTGATGGCCGTTTCGTTGCCTAAAACTATAGTACTTCCAACGGCCCTTTACAATACATGGGTTCTTCTGTACATTCCAGGTTGAGGGAAGTGAAGAGCAACTCCAGGTTGAGAAAAGCGAAGAACTACATGGTAAACTTGTAAAGGCTCTTCAGGATATCTTTGAGCTGGTAACAAATGATATGATGGTACATGGTGACAGGTTAGTGAATTACGAAGTTACGGAGCCCCTGTTTTTTTTAGTTCTCTCTATGTTGAGGAATGAGCTAGCTAACATTGCGTAAGAATTTTTTGCATGTTTAGGATTCTCGATTTGCTCAAGTCTCAGGAGGGATCAGAAGAGGACACAGATATCTTTATGAGGGTTATAGAACCACAATTGTTTGAATCTTATGGAGAACATAGATGCATTCATTTTCCACTGCCAGATAGTGCCTCATTGAGTGAACAGGTACCCTATAAGCGTGCTACAATGTGGCCTTCATTCAACTGTTCCAACTCCAACCCTGCGAAAATTCTGCTGTGTGCTGATAATGTACATTGGTTTTGGCAGATCCAGCGTTTTCTGTTATTGTTAACCGTCAAAGATAGTGCAATGGACATACCAGAGAACCTAGAAGCTCGGCGACGCATATCTTTCTTTGCTACTTCGCTTTTCATGGATATGCCCGACGCTCCGAAAGTACGCAATATGATGTCTTTCAGGTTTGCCTTCACGACTTTACCCTAAAAGAATATTCAAATTATTACTTCATTCTCTAGGAAACTAGAAGATGAGTACATGCTTGGATCATCAATTGATGACTAACACTTTGGTTGCAGTGTTTTGACACCGCATTATCAGGAGGATATTAACTATTCAACGAAGGAACTACATTCCACCCAGTCTAGCGTGTCAATCATCTTTTATATGCAGAAGATTTTTCCAGGTAAGTCACAACGCGTGTTCGTTTTGATTGATGTCTGTATTTTCTGTTCGTGTTTTAATGTAGTCTAATCTTTGGATTGTTAGATGAGTGGAAAAACTTTCTGGAGCGAATGGGATGTGATAATTTGGACTCATTAAAGAAAGAGGGTAAAGAAGAAGAGCTTCGAAGCTGGGCATCATTTCGTGGACAAACATTGAGTAGAACAGGTGAGGCCAATAAGAATATGTGCAAATTGCCTGATTGATCCTTAGCACTCTTTAAACTAACAAATTTATCTTTTGTTTTCATGCTTAACACAGTTCGTGGTATGATGTATTGCCGAGAAGCTCTGAAACTGCAAGCCTTCCTTGACATGGCAGATGACGAGGGTATGTCATCTTGACTCTAATCTCCGATCTTTGCAACTTCTTTTTGAAAACATTTATCTTGTAGATTCCAATGTAGTCCTATTTCTCCTCTAGATATTCTTGAAGGATACAATGACGTGGAACGAAGTAACAGACCTTTAGCCGCACAACTTGATGCATTAGCAGATATGAAATTCACGTATGTTGTGTCTTGCCAAATGTTTGGAGCCCAAAAATCAGCTGGGGATCCCCACGCGCAGGACATACTTGACCTGATGATAAAGTAAGCTTTTATTGTTATGCAAATTGTACATGACCTCAGTTAGATTCAGTAGCCTAAGTTGTAAATGCTTCCCTAAAGCACTATTCCATGACTGTTGCATTTAGGTACCCGTCTCTCCGTGTTGCATACGTTGAGGAGAGGGAAGAAATCGTGTTGGATGTTCCAAAGAAGGTTTACTACTCTATACTGGTAAAAGCTGTCAACGGTTTTGATCAGGTATCAATAACTTTGCTACAATGCTTGATAATTTGATGTGCAAGTTGAACTGTAAAATCTTCGGTACACCGTAATAGTCAATGATTTAAAGTTGGTATGATGTTCTAGGAAATCTACCGTGTCAAACTTCCTGGACCACCTAACATTGGAGAAGGGAAGCCTGAGAATCAAAATCACTCCATAGTTTTCACTCGAGGCGAAGCACTTCAGACTATTGACATGAACCAAGTAAGTTTTATGCCTCTTCGATGTACAATTAATAAACCACCATTGTGTCTTCTAAAACTTCTGACATTAATGTTAGGATCACTACCTGGAAGAGGCTTTTAAAATGAGAAATCTCCTTCAAGAATTTCTTCGAAACCACGGAAGAAGACCTCCAACAATTCTTGGATTAAGGGAACACATCTTCACCGGAAGGTTTGTTCCACACATACGTGCATGCACATAATTATATTTCTCCCTGTGACAACCAGGACATGGTATCTCATAAGCACGGAATTTACCTGAGTTTTTGGTATTGCAGTGTTTCTTCTCTAGCATGGTTCATGTCATATCAAGAAACCAGTTTTGTCACAATCGGTCAAAGGCTTCTTGCTAATCCTCTCAGGCAATAATCCCTAAGTCCTGAGCCCTCAAAATTACAGTTTCCACTTGTTGCGGCTACGGAAACCTAATGTATGTATTTTTTTTTTTCTACAGAGTCCGTTTTCACTATGGACATCCAGATGTATTTGACAGAATTTTCCACATAACAAGGGGTGGCATCAGTAAAGCATCGAGAACTATTAACTTAAGTGAAGATGTTTTTGCTGGTATGAAATCACATATAAAGGACTTCATTCTCAGCAATTTTGTAAGGTTTACTTGTAGTTACACTCTTCCTTGTGTTCTGTAGGTTATAATACCACCCTACGACGTGGATGCATAACCTACAATGAGTATCTCCAAGTTGGAAAAGGTCGTGATGTTGGCCTCAATCAAATCTCAAAGTTTGAGGCCAAGGTGGCTAATGGAAACAGCGAGCAGACTATTAGCCGTGACATATACCGCTTAGGACAACGTTTTGATTTCTTCAGAATGTTGTCTTGTTATTTCACAACCATTGGTTTCTACTTCAGTAGCTTGGTAACGTACATGAAACTTAGCTAAATAATAACGCTTTCTTGTTTCGGTTTTGGATGAGCTCTAAATCCTGCTGACGTGTGTACAGATTTCTGTGATTGGGATATATATTTATCTCTATGGTCAACTCTACCTCGTGCTCAGTGGGTTACAGAAGACGCTTATTCTTGAGGCCAAGGTGAAAAACATAAAGTCATTGGAAACAGCCCTTGCCTCTCAATCATTTATCCAGCTAGGTCTCTTGACTGGTCTACCAATGGTGATGGAGATTGGATTGGAGAAAGGATTTCTTATAGCCTTTCAAGATTTCATACTCATGCAGCTACAGCTTGCTGCATTCTTCTTCACTTTCTCTCTAGGAACCAAAACGCATTACTTCGGCAGAACAATTCTCCATGGAGGCGCCAAATATAGACCCACAGGGCGTAAAGTGGTGGTGTTCCATGCCAACTTCAGTGAAAATTACAGATTATATTCGCGAAGCCATTTCATCAAAGGGTTTGAGCTCATGATTCTTCTGGTCGTCTACGAGTTGTTCAAGCATACATCTCAAAGCAATATGGCTTACTCATTCATCACTTTCTCAGTGTGGTTCATGTCCCTTACATGGTTATGCGCCCCGTTTCTTTTCAACCCTTCAGGATTTACCTGGGAAATAATAGTTGGTGACTGGAGAGACTGGAACAGGTGGATCAAAGAGCAAGGTGGGATAGGGATTCAGCAAGACAAGAGCTGGCAATCTTGGTGGAACGACGAGCAAGCTCATCTACGTGGCTCTGGTGTTGGAGCTCGCTGTTTGGAGATAGTTTTGTCCCTCAGGTTCTTCGTGTATCAGTATGGTTTGGTATATCACCTTGACATTTCCCAAAGCAGCACAAATATCATAGTCTACGCACTTTCTTGGGTCGTGATTCTCGCCACATTCTTCACAGTCAAGGTAAAACCTCTCTCATCTCCTTTTATCTCTCTGCTAGAGTAACAAAAAGATGCACAAAAACAGAACCACAAGTCAAGCTACAAACAATTCTATATGTTTTCTCGTGCAGGCCGTAGATCTAGGGAGGCAACTCTTCAGCACAAGAAAGCATCTTCTGTTTCGGTTCTTCAAAGTCTTCATCTTCGTGAGCATTCTAACAGTCATTATCACTCTATCAAACATCTGTCACCTCTCTGTGAAGGACCTTATAGTCTCTTGCTTAGCTTTCTTGCCCACCGGTTGGGGTCTAATTCTGGTACCAATCCTTCCCATTTCGGTTTACCTCTCAGCTGCTCTTACAATTTAATATCTTACAACATCCCCTAAAAATCTCGCTGCAGATTGCACAAGCTGTCAGGCCAAAGATAGAAGGAACGAGCTTGTGGGAGTTCGCACAGGTTCTTGCTAGAGCTTATGATTATGGAATGGGAGTTGTTCTGTTTGCACCAATGGCTATCTTAGCATGGCTTCCAATCATATCTGCGTTTCAGACACGCTTTCTCTTCAACGAAGCTTTTAACAGAAGGCTTCAAATTCAACCTATTCTTGCAGGGAAGAAGAAGAATCGATAAGATTATGCTTCGTTTTCTTGCTTCCACTCCTCTGCTTTGTACATCTTGTAACTAATTTCACTTATTATTATATTTGCTCTGTACAAAAATACGGTTCATACAAATTATTTCACAAACTTACTAAACCTAAATGTCTGAATACTTAATTACTTGGTTTAATTTATTGATGGACCGGTTTTGTTTCATAATCATATTTAAACAGTTCGTATTCGTAGTGTCTGCTTCTAGGAACAGAAACAATGATTCGTCTTCGGAGGCTTGTTGTTCTGTCTGCATCATCGTATTCAAATCCCAGAAGAAGCCGATCAGTTTCATCTTCGACCGTTCGTCTTCTCTCATCATCATCGACGACGACGTCGCAACGATACTCCGGTGAGGATAAACTCGCAAGGCTAAAGCACAAGGACTGGTTAGCTCCAAACGAGGTTTTGAAAATCTTCGAGAATGTCAAAGATCCGAGCTTTCTGATACCTGCTTACCAACATTACTCTAAACGTAAAGACTACCAACCAACGGAGTCTCTCTACGCACTTCTGATCAACAAGTTCGGACAAGCTAAGATGTTCGACGAAATCGAAGAAGTAATGAGAATCGTAAAGCTCGAGAAACGATGTCGTTTCTCGGAGGAGTTCTTCTACAATCTGATGAAGGTTTACGGGAATTTAGCCGGTAGAATCAACCGAGCGATCGAGGTTTTGTTCGGTATGCCGGAGTTTGGATGCTGGCCGAGTTCCAAAAGTTTCAATTTCGTTTTGAATCTACTCGTTTCGGCGAAGCTGTTTGATGAGGTTCATAAGATCTTTGTGAGTGCTCCTAAGCTAGGTGTTGAGATTGATGCTTGTTGTTTGAATATACTCATCAAAGGACTTTGTGAGAGTGGGAACTTGGAAGCTGCACTCCAACTGCTCGACGAATTTCCTAAACAAAAGTCACGGCCTAATGTGATGACGTTTTCTCCTTTAATCCGTGGTTTTTGTAACAGGGGAAAGTTCGAAGAAGCTTTTGTGTTGTTGGAGAGGATGGAGAAGGAACGAATCGAGCCAGACACGATCACGTTTAACATTCTGATTTCAGGGCTTAGGAAGAAAGGCAGGGTTGATGAAGGGATTGAACTTTGGAGAGAATGAAGTTAAAGGGGTGTGAACCAAACCCTGGGACTTATCAGGAGGTGTTATATGGTCTGTTGGATAAAAAAAGGAACTTGGAAGCTAAAGAGATGATGAGTCAGATGATTTCATGGGGTATGAGACCTAGTTTTCTGTCGTACAAGAAGATGGTTCTGGGGCTCTGTGAAACGAAGTCAGTTGCGGAGTTGGACTGGGTTTTGAGGCAAATGGTGAATCATGGTTTTGTTCCTAAAACAGGTATGTGGTGGAAAGTTGCTAACTGTGTAGTTTCGAAGAATAATAATGGCTGGAGAGAAAATTTGGATCGTGTTACTGCTTGCCAAGAAACTCCTGCATAATGTTTTATGCCATTATGCTGTATTGTTGAAAGATGGAAAATGCTATGCACAGAAGCTGTTTGTTCTTCGTGTGGAAGAACATGGAAGAAGCAAGACGAGCGACTCATTAAAAAGCAAGATAAAGACTCAAAACTCAATCTACATTTACAACTGTTCTACTTGAGTACACTCAAAAATCCATCCTCAAGCTTTTTTGATTGATTAACTATGATAGTCTTGGGCGTGAAAGACTTTCTCAGCTTCAGTAGTAGAGTTCCTGCCATCACTATATGTAGTTCCCAAGTTTGCTAAATTTACTTTATCTACCTTTGCTTCTTGGAAATGTCCGCAAGACCTTTAGAATCTTCTTTAGAGACATTACCATTTTCACCTGCTTTGACATTTTTTCCTTCAAGTTTTGCTGTTCTTGGTGTCCCCAGATCCTGCACGCTGCTAAATGCAGATTCATCATCAGAATATTCACATTGACATTCAGAATCAGAGACAGACTCAGATTCAGGAATGTTATCTTTCTCTGACACATTGCTTGATTTCCTTGACCCTTTACGTGAAAATGCATACTTTAGTTGTCTTGCAGACTTTTCAGCATGTTTTAGAATGCTCTTTGCAACATCCTTCATGTGTCCCTTGTGCAGGCTGTCTTCAGAACCAAAGCTCCCACCTCTTGAACTTCTTCCTGTGAGAGGACCCGATAGACTGTCTTCAACGATGAACTTTACACCAACATCCTTTCGATCTAACGCCTTCAAATTAATCCGAGGAGAGCTGATGTCCTCTTCAATGTTCCCTGCATTATGACATTCTTCTTTTTTCCCATTCCTATGAAACATTAAACCGATTCTCTTCAGTCCCCGACCAACAGACTTCATCGGGCTCTTTCCTTCCTGATTTTCATCAGTGCTGCTGCTTTCATTTTTGGGGGATATAGATGCAGTGGAACGGGCACTGCCAGCACCTTGTATTTGGTTATCGAGGCATCGATTCTTGCCTTTTCTTGGTTCCCAAATCTGTGAGACTTCAGTTCCTGGTTGATGTACCCATATTCCAGTCTCTTCTTGTCCTTCGATGTTAATTGGTTCCATATTATCAGGAACCCTTGGAGACTTGTCCGATACCACTGAAGAAAAGGAACCTTTATTTGTAATGTCGGAAGCAAAAGAAGCCCACATGTCTTCCTTACTTATTGTCACTCCTTCAAACGGATCATCGTTCAACTGTAAAAGGAATCAGATGCACAAGAATTGGTCATGGAAACTCTATATTTAAAGAAACTAAAAAGGATCTCAATCTACCTTTGTCTCGTTCTCAAGTACGGTTACAGCAAGATGCAGCCTCCCCATTTTGATGTTCTGAAGAGGCAACCACATATCATTTCTTTGGCCACCTCGAAACTCTGCAATGTTTACTGAACAATCGCCAAGCCTATCATCGCTAAACCGGTCCTTGTCTTGAACTTCAATGTTAAGAACATTTGGGGAGTCCCATGTGCAGATTGGTATCTTGAACTCTTCTTGCCATTTGGGAGCCAACGTTTTCCTTAGTATCTTGGTTTTGAATCTGTAAGCGCCAAGCTGCCCTTTCACATAAGGATCAGCTAAACCTGAAGCATCCAGATCCGAGCAGTTCATAAACTGTAGTTCCGACAACTAAAGCAGAGGAAAATAACTTCTGGTGAATTTCAGACTAACCATTTAGGTCTGATGGTTTAACATCAGACGCTTCAACGACTTCAACAAGAGCGTGTGCTACTGGTTCTTTCTCATCAACAAAGAACCAATTTTCTGGAACGAACACAGACAACAGAAGGTAACTCATCTGAACTGAATAATATGATGTTTTGAGGAACCAATAAAAGAAGTACAAGATAGATTTCATGAATTATGGACATCTCCTGCAATAGTTACCTCCTGACTGTGGACTAACAAATTTCTCCATATCAACTACCAGCATATTTGGCTGTAAATTAGACGACACAAGCTTCATTTAGCTGGGGTGACTGTATTGACAATGGTTTCTGAACTACAGGAAGAGAAAGGCGACAAACCAAAAGAATCTTACCTCAACAAGAGTCTGCTCAAATGCAACAGACAAAAGTTTGTCCTGATTGAGAAAGAAAGGAAAAGCTCAGAAAAGCTACTAGAGAGTAGTTTCTGACACTATATAAGTTTACAAGCTTATCCAGGAGTCAATACTTACTAGCCATCCTGCAATCCCTGGAAGCACAGCAACATCAAGTCCATGAGTGGTAATTGGTTTAACAGTCATTTGGAAATAAGGTGGCTCTGCAAAGCAAACACGTAAACGCCCCAGAAAAGGCCATCGACGAAGGAACTTCACTCCAATCAACACCTTCAAGAGTTAAAGGTATATATATAAAGCAAGTTACTTCATTTAAGAGTATGTGAATTTAACTACAGATAATAAAAATCCACTACCTTTCCTTCGACATGCATTCCTGTTAAATGCAACTTAGTCCACATTCCAAACCCAAGTCTCTTTCTTAGTTTCACAGCGAGTACTGCGCTCATATCATCTGCTGTGAGAAAATTCATTCCAAGTTCCAGTACCTGTATACACTCCAGTATAAGTTCCACTTTCTCTACAGATATTACAATCCAGATGTCACAAAACTGAAGTTGTGCAACTATATATACCAAGTGATCATCACCAGTAGATTCCCGAAGAACCCTTATATCAGTCAACAGAGGCGGGTTTCTTCCCAAATAGAGGTCCTGTATCACAGCTTCTTTCTGCAGAAATCATCATACCATCAATAATACTTAAGACGCTTTTTTGACTGTGAACTGTGATACAGTAAGTGGCCTTAGAACCAAAGTAGTATTCAAAATCAAAAAGAAATCGAAAAGACTCAAAAAGACATATTGATAGAAACAGAGAAATAAATTTGTATGGGGTTTACCGCGGTCCAAGGTCTATACTTGTCCAAGAACCAAGGTATGATTGGACGCAGAATCTTCTGAGATGCAATCTGTTCCATACAAATTGGCCATATCTTCTCCACAGCATGATTCAACCACCGCACTGATTCAGAATCAGATAGGACCTAACAAGAAAGGATTACCATTTAATACAAAAAGAAAGCTAAAGTCAGTATCTTCCAATACAAGATTGAGAACCCTAGTGTCTGCACTAAGAATTGGAAACAAAGCAACTTGAACAATCGAATCAATATCACAAAGGAAGAAACAAAGTAATAATTACCCTTCTCTGGTTAGCTTGCTTCCTCTCTTCAAGCTGCAATTTCTTCCTCAATATGATTACATACCGTTCATGAACCTATAACGAAACCAACCAGGATACAAAAACACAACAATCTTTTCACCCAATCCATCAAAAGAAAAACAAAAGAAACAGGTCAACTAGAGAGAGAAGAGAAAGGAACAATACCAGGTAGAGATAAATCAGAGCGAGGAAATAGAAAAAGCCGTGTGATCGATTCAAGTAAGATAGAACCCAAAGTAACAGTAACACAATCACTACGTGATGTATAACAGAACACTCCATTATTATTTATTACTCAAGAACTGAAAAAACTACTCCAAATATTCTTCTTGCTTCTTCGTTTCAAACACCAACCTCATGAAAACCAAACCATCCAAAACCAATCCATCCGAATCGAGTCGAAGAACTTCAACATGTGTGTTGTTTGGTTTAACTTAAAAGATGAAAGAAACCAAAGATAATGATTGCAGTTTCTTTTGTTTCTTTCGGTTATGGAGGATTGATTTAGTTAAAAGTAGAGAGAGAGACAGAGACAGAGACAAAAAAGACAGGGCCAACGAGAGAGACGGAGACAAAGAAAACAAAAACATTCGATCTATGCAAAAACTACTCCTCTTTGAAGCGATTTGCTCTGTTTTCTTCCGCGAAGCCAGCAAACGATGTCGTTTTCCTCCCCAAAAAATAAAAGATATTAAAAAAGAAAACATCTTCTTTGAAAAAAAGGAAACGCGTCAACCGCCTAAAAGTGTGCAAACGTGTCATACACGTGTGAGCAGACACACTGATAGTTATACTACAGTAAGCAGATCCTACCCGTTCATTTTTCTGAATGGATTGATCTGAACCGACGGCTCCACAATTTCATATGTTATTATCCTATCCACATAAACAATAATCTCATCTCTATTATTATTAGGCATAGTGTTACCATTTGCTATAATATATTGAAATAAATAAATTTATTCCACTAAAATGGTCAACAAAATAAATATGTTTTTAAATGTTTATTCAATTGTTATGGTAAACAAATGAGGTTATTTTTCTTCATCTATATTTTGTAACTATCTCACTCACTCTCTATATATAGACAACTATTAATTATGCATCCACCTCTAATCTTGTATTATTATGGTAGTTGGATTGGCTGTACATGTGCCCAGTAGTTTATCTTTGTAAAGAATCTAATTAAATTTTTTTTTTCTTTGAAGAAGAAGGTAATTGATAATAATAATATTACTATTTGAAGGGTAAAAAATGTCAATTGATAACGACGGTTAAAAATACTTAAATACAATGAATTGAATATTTTATTTTAATCTTTGCTAATTTGCGTCGGTGCTTTTGTTGCCCTGGGATTACGCGAACGGCAAAACTCAAATTAATTCTGGTTGGGAAAAATATGACTAACCACAGGAAAAGCCACGTGGCACGTGCACCTTCCCAAATTACGTAACTTTAAAGTTTAAGAAGAAGAAGAAGAAGAAGAAGGAATAATATCTTTGGTTCTTGACCAAAAAAAAAAATATCTTTGGTTCTTTCACCTCTTCACACAGATCCAAATCAGAGAAAAGATCTGTGAAGAGAGAGCTAGAGAGATGACGAGCGGCGCCGTGGAAGACGATAAGAACAGATCAGTCGTGACGGATCATCAACACCACCACCAACAGCCTCCTCCTCCGTATCAAGGGGTCTCTAACTATCCTCCTCCGCCGCAGCAGCAGCAGCAGCAGTCTCCTGCCGCTGGTTTTCCTCAGCCGGCTCAGCCCTACGTCCACGGTGAGCTTCTTCTTCGTCTCTCATTATCAGGGCAGCTTTTAGATTTCGATTTTTTTCTGTGTGTATGATAAAACTTTGGTTTTTTTTTTCTTTTTCTTGATCTGTTATTCTATTAAAGGCTCTGTTTTTATGAGTTTTGTTTGGATATTTTTGATTGCTTTTTTTTTCACTCGTTAAATCTATACGCAATGGGTTTAGAATCTGACTCTTGGATATTTCGTACGAGGCTTTGTAGTATTTTAAAGAGAATCTATCTATTGCCTCTTTATATGTTATGGTCCTATTTCGAACTGTATGTACTTTGAGATGATGATGTCAAATCCTAGTTTTCTCAAAATGATTCTTGTCATTTATTGCTACGCTTCACCATTATGCTGTTTTGGTCTTGGTCGCAGGTTATGCTGTTAATGGAAGCATGACAACAGCTGAACACCATCGCCTTCCCTGTTGTGGTATAGGCGTTGGCTGGGTGCTGTAAGTGATCTTTATCGTTTTAGTTTTTTACCTAACTACTCTTCTTATTACATTCTTGTCAATTTCTGAGATGACTAAAGCCACATATTGTAAGGCTTTTTTTTTAAATGGTTTTTTGTTTTTTTGAAGATTCATCCTTGGTTTCTTCTTCGGTGCGATCCCTTGGTACATAGGGTTCTTCCTTCTATTGTTCTCGAGAAACCTTCGTGAGAGACCAGGATATATAGCTTGCGCAATTGGAGTAAGTCCACTTTTATATTATCTTTAACTCGACATTGTCCTGGTTAATGTTAAATCAACTCTGACTATACCCATCATGTCACAGTCTGTTGTTGCTACCATTATCATCGTCATTGGAGCCGTAAGAGGATCAGGGGTCTGGTCCTGAAGTGAAGATTGTCAACACTCTGAATCCAGTGTAGACCGGTTAGGCCGTTAAGATCTTATTATCACAGAAGAAGATTGTAAATGTGTGTTTTTTTTTACTTCAAGAGCACAATGTCTATTGTCTCAAGATTGTATATGTTACCTAAAAAAGTGTTCTTCTCAAAACATTCTCTTCTCAAAACATACAACTAATGTGTGAATTACCAGAAAAAAAAAGTTATACATAAAGATAAGTTTTTTTTTAGATGATATGAATTCAAAATCAATAAACTCCAATTCTAATAGAATTAAGTATCCCTTTTATAATAAAACTGAAGTATACAATATTGTTTTGTAGACTATATAATTTTAATAAGTTGGTTACAAATAGGTTATACATTAATAATATATTAATTGGTTATACCGAAAATCTTAAAGAGAATATTCTAAAGAATCATATCATCTAACTTACCATATTAATTTCTTTTATTAAATTATTCATCAAATAAAAAATTTTGATATCTAACTTAACATATTAATTTGTTAATTATTATTATACTTCACCTCTCATTTTTATATATGAGACTATTTTGTGAAACAAATAAATTATTATATTATTTCTTATAATTAAAAAATAGTTTTATTTCCGGATATACCACAAATTGAATTTTTAAAAACAAATATAAATTGTTCAATCTATAAAATATTCAAGCTTTAGTAATATTATTCTTTATAAATAATATCTATTGAATTAAAAAATTTACTGAGTAACGGATCAAAATTTGAATATTTAAATTCAAATTTACAAAATTATGTCTTATAATGATATTCAAGTCACGATGAAATATACATTGTTGTAATAACTTCACATATATAATCTAATACAACATATTAAAATTTTATTTAAAAATCGAAAATATACAAAATTTTGTATAAAATAAAATTTAACCAGTGTTATAGCACGGGTACTTATCTAGAATCATTAACAATATAAAACTTACAAAATATGTATCTTTTTTCAAGCCATCATATTTAGCATATGATTTTATTGCATAATGTTTTATCCGAAAAAACTTTTAAAAACAATCACATAAATTATATTTTATATAAAATTATAATATAAATAAAATGAATTTCAATCCGTGCTCTAGTACGGGTTTTAATCTAGTTAAATTTTATAATGTTAGATTTTTTAGTAATTATAATTTGACTGCTGCAAAATAATTGTTTTTTATAAACAATGAGATGAAAATATATCATTGAAGGGCCGAATAGAAAAAGAAAAGCCCATAGGGTTTGTTTTGGAGAACCTCTTTTACAGTTTTGTTTCTTCGGCGCCACCGTTGCTCTCTGTTTCTTTTTGGCTGATTTCGTCAGAGCTTGATCTCTCCCTAGAAAATGGGTGCTTTCCGGGTAAGTTGCTATTCACGATTGTGTCTCCGGATCGTTTCAGGAACTTGCTGAGCTACGAGTGACTCTGTGTTTTGGTCGTTTTGATGATTGATTTAGAGAAATCATTAACTGTGCTCGTACTTATTGATTCTGATTCGTTTAGAAAGTATGGAACTTTTCTAATGGGCATCTGTTGTTGGTTCTGAATTGTTTGTTTCCGACCCGAGGGAGTAGACTACATTAGTTTCTGGATGGACTTTGATCCATGTGAATCTCTATGATAGCTTTAAAGCGTCATTAGTTATCAATAATCCCAAATTTTGTGACTTGCTTTCTTAGAGAGTTCGTATGATTTAAGGTTTGAGTGTCTTTAAGGGTTTGCAAAGCTGATCTCTTTTTCTCTTTTAACAATGTACCTTGCAGTTTCACCAGTATCAAGTGGTTGGGAGGGCCCTTCCGACAGAGAAAGATGAGCACCCTAAGATCTATAGGATGAAGCTATGGGGTAAAAATGAAGTATGTGCCATGTCCAAGTTTTGGTAAGTCCTGTTTCGTACCAGTTTTGTTAATGGAAACTCTGTTTTCTCTTGATTATTCCCTGATCTTAAATGAATTTGTTTGTTGTATATCATTCTAGGTACTTCATGAGGAAACTGAAGAAGGTGAAGAAAAGCAACGGGCAAATGCTTGCCATCAATGAGGTATATGATTGCATTTCCCCAGCTGCATATCTTACATATGCTGAAAGATGGCTACTTTTATATGATCTTGTTGTTCTCTACTTTTATAGATTTTCGAGAAGAACCCGACGACGATCAAGAATTATATGATCTGGGTACCATAACATGTACAAGGAGTACCGTGACACAACACTTAATGGTGCAGTGGAGCAGATGTACACTGAGATGGCTTCTCGTCATAGAGTGAGGTTCCCTTGCATTCAGATCATCAAGACCGCAACAGTCCCTGCAAAGCTGTGCAAGAGAGAGAGCACCAAACAGTTCCACAACTCGAAGATCAAGTTCCCTCTTGTTTTCAGAAAGGTCAGACCACCAACCAGGAAGCTCAAGACTACATACAAGGCATCAAGGCCCAACCTCTTCATGTAAAACCAATCTTACATGATTATTCATATCTTTATCAACCAACAGATTAGGGTTCTAGTTCCAAGTCTGAACAAACCACCATTTTGGAGTTCATCACTTGAAGTTTTAAAATTTGCATCTTTTGAACATTTTTGTTCTAGATATTATGATACGATATTAAGGTTCACTCGTTTCCAGTTTTCTCACCAACTTTTTTTCACCAATTTTAAAACTTAGTAAGGATAGTGTTGGAGAGTTAACTGTACATAAACCTCTCCCGTTATAAATCAGTCTGTTTTAAGATGCAAACAAGCAACATTTCATCCTCAGCCTGTTCTTTGCAAATGGAGCCTTTTGGCATTTTGGCAACGTAGTGTTGCACTTTTCATCAATTTTCAAAGTTTTGCTGCTTGAGGTAAGTTTGCAGAAAGTATAAAGCTACGGGAAGTGTTGGAGAGGCCATCGTATCTAATTTTGCAACTCCATAAATCGATAGATAAACAGCTCTTCATCTGCAGTCTCAGTCTAGTCTTTGCTACATGTTCTCCGGGGAGCTCTCGGCGTCTGATACACACGCGCTTATCCTTGACCAGCAAAAGAGTTGACAACACTTTTTTATTCATCATGCTCAGTGGAATCACCTTTCAAGATTTATCGATTAAAAAATTTGCCAGTGGACAAGATGGACACGACACGACGCCCCAGTTACAGACAAAAGCCCCTTCCCGGCAAAGGATTTGGACTGTAAATTGTGTCTAATCGAAACGAAACTCCAGTGATAGATCAAAAGTTTCAATCTTTATAAAAACCCCCACGGAAACTTGCGGACTCCAGCAGAGCGAGTTAGAGAATTGGAGATGCCTTTTTCATTAGTAGCAGCTTTAGTATTGGTTGTAACAGTAGTGGTACTGTGGACATGGCGGATCGTGAAGTGGGTCTGGATAAAACCAAAGATGCTTGAGAGTTGCCTGAGAAGACAGGGTCTTACCGGAACTCCTTACACACCTTTCGTCGGAGATATTAAGAGGAACGTTGATATGATGATGGAGGCGAGATCTAAACCCATCAAGTTAACCGATGATATCACCCCACGTCTCCTTCCTCTCACCTTGAAGATGCTCAATGCTCACGGTATAGTGTCTCCCTTCGCTTTCCTCTTATGGACTTGAGAGTGCTCTTTTGAGTTGGGAAGTGAAGTGTGTAGAATTGAGTTTTTGACTTAGAGAGATCTCTGTTTAGGTACTTGATTGAGTTATGTTGGTGCAACAGGAAAGACTTTCTTCATATGGATTGGACCAATTCCAACGATTGTGATAACGAATCCAGAGCAGATCAAGGAAGTATTCAATAAAGTTTACGACTTTGAGAAACCTTCTACGTTCCCTTTGATCAGATTGTTAGCAGGAGGGCTCGCGGGTTACAAGGGAGATAAGTGGGCGAGTCACAGGAGGATCATCAACCCTGCTTTTCACATCGAGAAGATCAAGGTATTGCTTCTCTCTGCTGCCTGCACCAGTTAAGAGTTAAGACTGTAATATGTTTTGATCTTTTAGTGGCCTTGTTTTTTTGGTTACAGAACATGGTCCCTGCGTTTTACCATTGTTGCAGCGAGGTTGTCTGCCAATGGGAGAAGCTATTTACAGATAAAGAATCGTCTCTTGAAGTTGATGTTTGGCCTTGGCTTGTGAATATGACTGCGGATGTGATCTCACATACTGCTTTTGGAAGCAGCTATAAAGAAGGGCAGAAGATATTTCAACTACAAGGGGAATTGGCTGAGCTCATTGCACAAGCTTTTAAGAAATTTTACATCCCTGGATCGAGGTAATATCCATTGTTTTTTTTTCTTGTTACAAACTAAAGATTTTGAGAATTTGTTTGTTTTTGGTGTAGGTTTTACCCAACAAAGAGCAATAGAAGGATGAAAGCAATAGATAGAGAAGTAAACGTAATATTGAGACGTATTGTGAGCAAAAGGGAGAAGGCGAGAGAAGCTGGAGAACCAGCAAACGATGATCTGTTGGGGATACTGCTTGAATCAAATTCAGAGGAATCTCAAGGAAATGGAATGACCGTAGAAGAAGTGATGAAAGAGTGCAAGTTGTTTTATTTCGCAGGACAAGAGACTACTTCAGTACTCTTGGTCTGGACTATGGTTTTGTTAAGCTATCACCAAGACTGGCAAGCTCGCGCACGAGATGAAGTGAGGCAAGTACTCGGTGAAAACAATCAACCTGATATGGAGTCCCTTAACAACCTTAAAGTCGTAAGTAAAAAAAAAAAACACACAACTTTCACCATCCTTTTCCATTGTAAAACTGCAATTGTAGTTTACCAAAGTCACTTGAATTTCAATTGAAAGTTTCCTTTTAATGGATTTTCAACAGATGACCATGATCTTCTATGAGGTTTTGAGGCTATACCCTCCAGTGGCTCAGCTTAAACGAGCTGTTAATAGAGAAATGAAGCTAGGAGAGCTTACCCTTCCAGCTGGAGTTCAGGTTTATTTACCAACTATTCTTGTCCAGCGCGACATCGAGCTTTGGGGTGATGATGCAGCGGATTTTAAACCTGAGCGGTTCAGAGACGGGCTCTCAAAGGCAACAAAGAATCAGGTCTCCTTCTTTCCCTTTGGATGGGGACCGAGGATTTGCATTGGTCAGAATTTTGCTATGTTGGAGGCGAAGATGGCAATGGCTTTGATTCTACAGAGTTTCTCCTTCGAGCTCTCTCCTTCTTATGTTCACGCACCTCAAACAGTCATGACCACTCGTCCGCAATTCGGAGCTCATCTCATCCTGCACAAGCTCTGATTTTCGAATTTCCAAGGTGACGTCATCAGAAGTCACTGTTCTGTAACAAAAAGATGATATAGAAAGGCTTATAGCCATAGCTTTTGAAAAATTCTATGTCTGAATCAAATAGTTATTCGATAAGGTAAAGGTCTTATTCAGTCAAAGTCTTAAAGGTCATTTTCTATTGTGGCTGCATTATTAATCTTGAAAAGTCTATACCAAGAAGCCAATTTCAATTCTACTATCCGTAGGATGTGTCTAGTCTTTTAGACAAATCTAAAACATTCGTTGAATCTTCTTGTACCCGACACTTTATCTACTTCGCACATACGTAAATTAACATGAATTTATATATCTATATATACGAAGCATTTCACATGGCAACTTACAATCAGAGAAAAGGGAAAAAAACACATATCAAAAAAACATCTAACATTTTTCGAAAAGAAGTGCATCTATGAGTGATACAGAGATATCAGCGGTAGCAGTTGCGGCTGCGATTGTGGTGGTAACTGTGGTTGCGGTTTGGATTTGGAAAGGACTAAATCTGGCTTGGCTTAGTCCAAAGAAGAATGAGGCTTATCTAAAGAGACAAGGTCTCTCTGGAACTCCTTTCACCTTTCCTGTTGGAGACGCTAGAAGGGAAGCCAGTATGGTGGAGCAAGCAAAGTCTAAACCCATCAGTCTTACAGACGATTAAACGCAACGTGTCATGCCTCTGATATTACAGACCGTTAAGGATCATGGTAAGAAACGGTTCGATTTGAACTAAAAAAAACAGATATTCTCTGTTTTTCTAATATATGAGTTGGTTAGTGTTGAAATCCTCTGTTTCTATGTTTGTTTGTTTAGGGAAGACAACTTACATGTGGATGGGACCTAAAGCGAGTGTGATTGTGACGAAACCAGAACACATCAAAGAAGTTTTTAACAGAGTTTACGATTTCCTAAAGCCACCAATGCACCCAATCGTTGAGCTTTTTGCGACTGGCGTCGCCCTGTGTGACGGAGAGAAATGGGCTAAGCATACATAGGAAGATAATAAACCCTTCTTTTCATCTAGAAAAGCTCAAGGTCATCTTTCTTACATCAATTCTCATGGCTTTGCAACTGTTACAAATCATTTGTTGACATTGCCTTTTGCTTGCTTTGCAGGTTATGATACCTGCGTTCTACGAGAGCTGCAGTGAGATGATAAGTAAATGGGAGAGAATGGTGAGCGAGCAGGGATCATCAAGTGAGATTGATATTTGGCCATACCTTGGGGATCTAACATCAGATGCCATTTCACGTACTGCGTTTAGTAGTAGCTACGAGGAAGGTAAGAGAATCTTTGAGCTTCAAGAAGAACAAGGCCGGCGACTTTTAAAAGCTCTTGAACTGGCTTTTATCCCTGGAATGAGGTACATTAAGATGACCTTTCGTGTTCTTTCATTCATTCGTTATATAGTAATCTGGAAAGATAATTTGTTCTTCTCATTGGTTTAGGTTTCTACCAACGAAGAACAACATGAGAATGTGGCAAATAAATAGGGAAGTTAAGTCAAGACTGAAAGAGATCGTCATGAAAAGACAGAGAGCTATGGAAGCAGGGGAGGCTCCAAAGAATGATCTGTTGGGGACACTCTTGGAATCGAATTCGGGAGATCACGGTATGAGTATTGAAGATGTGGTGGAAGAGTGCAGGCTGTTTCACTTTGCGGGCCACGAAACCACCGCGGTGCTGCTCGTGTGGACCATGATCATGCTGAGCCATCACACGCAATGGCAAGATCAAGCTAGAGAAGAGATCTTAGAAGTCATTGGGAAGAACAAGAAACCTAACTTTGATGCACTCTCTCGACTCAAAATAGTATAAGCACTAATCTTTGTGCATCTTTCCTATAACCGGACGATTCTAGGCCAAAATCTCAGACTAACGTTTTCTCGAAACCTTTTTGTCTTGACAGATGAGCATGATCCTTAACGAGGTGTTGAGGTTATACCCACCAGGGATACTACTTGGTCGAACCATAGAGAAAGAGACAAAGGTTGGTGAGGACATGACACTTCCAGGTTGTGCACAAGTAGTGGTTCCTGTACTTATGGTTCATCGTGATCCCGAGCTCTGGGGAGAAGATGTTCATGAGTTTAAGCCCGAAAGATTCGCTGATGGGATCTCAAAGGCCACGAAGAACCAAGTTTCGTTTCTTCCGTTTGGATGGGGACCAAGGTTCTGTCCTGGCCAGACTTTTGCTCTGATGGAAGCTAAGATGGCTCTTGTCTTGATTCTGCAGAGATTCTCATTCAAGCTGTCACCTTCGTACACTCACTCCCCTCACACGGTTCTTACACTCCATCCTCAGTTTGGTGCTCCGTTGATCTTCCACATGCTCTAAGATCGATTCACAGAGTACACAAAATTTCGAATATCCTCTGTTTTTTAACAATTATCCTATGTGTTCGCCCAAGATGATGAGTGAAAGAGCAATGAATTTTCCTATATCAAAATAACCTTCTTCATTCCAAATAACATGTACTATTATGGGAAGAGATGATATTTGGAAAACTTCTACAAAAGCATAACATATATTTATTTCCAAATTTTATCATAAAAAAAAGTCAGTGATAATCCATTATAAAATCCATGAAAGTATTATTAAATAAGAATCTATTTATTTGGGTAAACATAATTGTAGAATCCATAAAAATCTGTAAAAGATTTCAAATCTCACAACTTTAAAAACACACAAACTTACCTACACAATTCTAACTTCCCAATAAAACAACTGATCTAATTAGCCAAGGCACAAGTGAATCAAAATATTAAATATCAATTTAGTCAAAACAAAACAATTGTCCAAACCAAAACATAAACTATAAAATATTTAAGACATTAGAGGTGGTAATCTCAACATCCGTATCTTCTAAATTCTCAACCTCTCTATCTCTCTTCTCTGAGAGAGAGAATGGAGATATCAGTTGCATCGTTAACAGTTTCAGTAGCTCTAGTTGTTGTGTCGTGGTGGGTATGGAGAACTTTAAAATGGGTTTGGTTTAAACCAAAGATGCTTGAGAGTTACCTGAGAAGACAAGGTCTTCCCGGAACTTCTTACACGCCTCTTGTCGGCGACTTGAAGAGGAATGTCAACATGTTTACGGAGGCAATATCCAAACCCATCAAACTAACAGATGACATCACACCACGTGTCATGCCTCATCCCTTGCAAATGTTCAAGAATCACGGTATCCTTTTGGTTCCTCTCTGTTATGAACTGTTGCTATAGAGTATCTGATCTTTGTGTGGTTGAAACAGGAAGGTCTTTCTTTACATGGCTTGGACCAACGCCAACCATCACCATAATGGATCCTGAGCAAATCAAGGAAGTGTTCAGCAATGTTTATGATTTCCAGAAGGCACAGACGTTCCTTTTGGGAAATCTAATAGCAACTGGACTCATTAATTATGATGGTGATAAATGGGCGAAGCATCGAAGAATCATCAACCCGGCTTTCCACCTTGAGAAACTCAAGGTTTAAGGTTTTATATTTAAGTTACGAATCAGGTTTTACGTTCATTTAGTCCTGAACCAATTTGTGTCTTGTGCTTCTATGTATAGAAAATGGTACCTGCGTTCCACCAAAGCTGCAGCGATGTTGTTTGCGAATGGGACAAGTTAGTCTCGGATAAAGGGTCATCGTGTGAGGTTGACATTTGGCCTTGGCTTGTCAGTATGACTGCAGATGTGATCTCTCGTACTGCTTTTGGTAGCAACTACAAAGAAGGGCAGAGGATATTTGAACTCCAAGCAGAACTAGTACACCTCATCATACAAGCTTTTTGGAAAGTTTACATCCCTGGATATCGGTAATTAAAAACCTCAACTTGTATGGTTATAGAACTAGACTGTATTTAGTTTCACTAATGCTGCAATATATCAGAGATTGCTAACCATGTTGTGTCATATTCTCTCTGTCTTCTGTTTGTGTAGTTATCTCCCTACGAAGAGTAATAGAAGGATGAAAGCAGCAGCTGGAGAAATCCAAGTTATACTGAGAGGGATCGTTAACAAAAGGTTAAGAGCGAGAGAAGCTGGGAAAGCACCAAACGATGATTTGCTGGGTATACTTCTTGAGTCGAACTTGGGGGAAGCTAAAGGAAATGGAATGAGCACTGAGGATGTGATGGAGGAGTGCAAGTTATTCTATTTCGCCGGGCAAGAGACAACTTCGGTACTTCTTGTCTGGACAATGGTATTGTTAAGCCAACACCAAGACTGGCAGGCTCGTGCACGAGAAGAAGTGAAGCAAGTTTTTGGCGACAAAGAACCTGATACAGAAGGTCTCAACCAGCTCAAAGCTGTAAGTAAAACTAAATCATATACCTTTGGGTGACTTCAATATTTTTGTTGTGTTTAAATGATTTTGCTGAATATCTTTCCAAATTCAAACAGATGACGATGATATTATATGAGGTCCTAAGGCTATATCCTCCAGTAACTCACCTGACCCGAGCCATTCACAAAGAGATGAAGCTAGGTGACTTGACACTGCCAGGCGGTGTCCATATCAGTCTACCCGTAATGCTAGTCCAACGCGACACCAAGCTGTGGGGGAATGATGCAGGGGAGTTCAAGCCTGAGAGATTCAAAGATGGTATTTCAAAGGCAACAAAGAGCCAAGTCTCCTTCTTTCCATTTGCGTGGGGGCCAAGGATCTGCATTGGCCAGAATTTTACCCTGATGGAGGCAAAGATGGCAATGGCATTGATTCTGCTGAGATTCTCTTTCGAGCTTTCTCCTTCCTATGTTCATGCGCCTTACACCGTCGTCACCATTCACCCACAATTTGGTGCTCACCTTATCCTGCACAGGCTATAATTCTAGAACCCCTTTTGTTGTTGCTAATTAAACAAAGGAAGCAAATTCCAGATCATAATCAAATATTTTTATTAAGTGAACTCAGTATTTGTGATTTACAAAACAAGATATTTCAAAGAAAGAGTACTTTTCTTCCTCTTCTTGTCGCTTTTCACAAAGTCAAAATTTGCTTCTTCCCTATTCAATTAGTCACTACATAATAATTGTATTGTTGACATCAGGGATGATTACCACCACAACTTTTCCGAAACTCTCCTTAATATAGCCCAAGAATGGTCGCAAACTCTTTCTCTCCCTACCTCTCTCTCTCTCTCTCCGGTAGAGAAAATGGAGATATCAGTTGCATCGGTAACAGTTTCAGTAGCTGTAGTTGTTGTTTCGTTGTGGGTATGGAGAACTCTACAATGGGTTTGGTTTAAACCAAAGATGCTTGAGAGTTACCTGAGAAGACAAGGACTTTCCGGAACTCCTTACACGCTTTTTGTCGGCGATTTAAAGAGGCATTTCAGTATGTTAACCGAGGCAAAATCCAAACCCATCAAACTAACGGATGATATTACACCACGTATTGTGCCTTATCCCTTGCAAATGCTCACGGTATGCTTCATGGTTGGCTTCTTGATTCCTCTCTGTTTAGAACTGTTGTAGAAAAGGCTTCAACTTTTACATCTCTATGTGGCTTAAACAGGGAGAACTTTCTTTACATGGCTTGGACCCATACCAACCATCACCATAATGGATCCTGAACAAATCAAGGAAGTGTTCAACAAAGTTTATGATTTCCAAAAGGCGCATACGTTCCCTTTGGGCAGATTAATAGCGGCTGGACTCGTTAGTTATGATGGTGATAAATGGGCAAAACACCGAAGAATTATCAACCCAGCTTTCCACCTTGAGAAGATCAAGGTTTAAAAGTTATATCTTCCGTAGTCTTTACGTATGTATGTCTATTTGGCTCCAATTTGTGCCTTCTGCTTCTATGTATAGAATATGGTACCTGCGTTCCATCAGAGCTGCAGCGAAACTGTTGGCGAGTGGGACAAGTTAGTGTCGAACAAAGGGTCGTCCTGTGAGGTGGATGTTTGGCCTTGGCTTGTGTGTATGACTGCAGATGTGATCTCCCGTACTGCTTTTGGCAGCAGCTACAAAGAAGGACAGAAGATATTTGAGCTCCAAGCAGAACTAGCAAAGCTCATCATACAAGCTTTTCGGAAAGCTTTCATCCCCGGATACCGGTAATGAGAAACCTCAACTTGTCTGGTTTTAATACAAGGCCTTTTAGTTTAGGGCTTGAGTAGTGCTGTTTTGAACCATGTTGTATCATATTCTCTATGTCATCTGTTCGTGTAGTTATCTCCCTACACAGAGTAACAGAAGGATGAACGCAACAGCTAGAGAAATCAAAGTTATCCTGAGAGGGATCGTTGACAAAAGGTTAAGGGCAAGAGAAGATGGGGAAGTACCAAGTGACGATTTGTTGGGTATACTTCTTGAATCGAATTTGGGGCAAACGAAAGGAAATGGAATGAGTACTGAGGAACTGATGGAGGAGTGCAAGTTGTTCTATTTCGCCGGGCAAGAGACTACATCAGTACTTCTGGTTTGGACAATGGTTCTGTTAAGCCAACACCAAGACTGGCAGGCTCGTGCACGCGAAGAAGTTAAGCAAGTCTTTGGCGTTAAAGAACCTAATACAGAAGGTCTCAACCAGCTCAAAGTTGTAAGTAAACCGAACCAAAAAAATTTAGGTGACTTTTGCTGCGTTTTGATGATTTTTGATGAATGATATGATCCCTCGCAGATGACAACGATATTATACGAAGTCCTCAGGCTATATCCTCCAGTATCCCAGCTGACCAGAGCCATTAACAAAGAGATGAAGCTAGGCGACCTGACATTACCAAGCGGTGTCCAGATCACTCTACCAATTCTGCTAGTCCAACGAGACACGGAGCTGTGGGGAAACGATGCAGGGGAGTTCAAGCCAGAGAGATTCAAAGACGGTCTCTCAAAGGCAACCAAAGGACAAGTGTCCTTCTTAGCATTTGCGTGGGGACCAAGGATATGCATAGGCCAGAACTTTGCAATGCTTGAGGCAAAGATGGCAATGGCTTTGATTCTACAGAAATTCTCATTTGAGCTTTCTCCTTCCTATGTTCATGCGCCAGACACAGTCCTCACCACTCACCCACAGTTCGGTGCTCCTCTTATCTTGCACAAGCTCTAATCCTATAACCAATTTCCTTGTGTTGCTGTCAAATAAACTTCCATATGATAGATACGATTACAAAAAACAGAATCTTTTTCTAAGTCAAAACTCGCGTCTCACAGACCCTTCTGCGCAGTGATCTCACTCAGTTGCCAATTAAAAAAGGATCGAAACTGAGTGAAGAAGATTATCCAAAATTATAAACCTTTTTGAGCATCTGTTCTTCATCAATGCCTCCTCTCTTCTGATTTCTGATCAGCAGCGGCAACGATTTTAATCTGGAGCATCCGTACCCAAAACACGTTGGAGCAATCAAAACAATGCTCCCACCAAATATGAAACAGAGTACCAAATTCTATACATAGACGGTATTCTCCAAATCGATCACTTCAGAAAACCCTAATATGAAGAACCCTCTAAGGATCGACTCCTCTAAACCCTCATACCTCGAGATACCCTAATAACATACAAATCGCGGATTCGACCGTCGGCTAAAGGTTCTGCACGACGGCGCTATGTTTAGACATGACGACGACGTTTTCTGTCTAGTTTTTATTTTTTTAACCTTTAAACTACTTTTTATCTGGGTTGCCCATCTGATCGGCTGACCCAACCCTTATCTGGTCAGGATTAAATATTAAATTAAAATTGTTTTAAATAAATTTTAATCAACTATAAAATAAAAATAAATAAAAAATGAATTATAACTTAATTTTAAAATAAATCATGTGTTAATAAAATATTCTAAAAAATATGAAATATTAACAAAAATTTTAAGTAGATTTACTCAGGCATGTATTTGTATTTTGTAGTTTAAACTTATTATCAATAGTACCTTATTATCATTTCTTTTTTTTGTTGTTGTACTTATGTAATTTAAAGTACATTTACTATACTTTACACATTTTGTTTGTTTCACATGATAATGTGGTGACTATTTACAAAATAATCATAGAAGTATAAGGTAGTTAAAGTGAAAGTATGACAATAAGATAGTTACTATTTGTTCAAAATAAAAAAAATGACAATAAGATAGTTACTAATATAGATTTATATAATTTAAATTTCAATAGCAACAATAGGATTGAGGGATTATTATGGATTTTGCCACTTTTCACTCTATTATTTTGAATCTGCCATTTTCTTCAAATATTTTAGATTTACCACTTTTAATCACTTCAAAATCTATACATTTGTTTTTTTTTTTTTTTTTTGCTAAAAACCATACTTTATAACAAATACTAAACCCTACAAAAAAATGGAAAAAAAAATCCAAAGATAATGTGTAAAATTGTGTTTAAAAATCTTGAAAAATGGCAAATCCATAAAATTTTAGCCAAAATGGCAAAATCTACAAATACCACTAAGAAAAGTGTTTTTTTTCATAATTAACTCTATGATGGATGTAGTTATTATAAAGAAATGAATAGCATACAATACTGTTTTGCTTGTAGTATTTTTTTTTTTATTACACCTATAAACTAAGTTGTATTAGTTGGACGTAGTTGCCATGTTGTAGGCAAAAGATGACAATGGCATTGATTCTACTGAGATTCTCTTTCGAACTTTCTCCTTCCGCCTTACACCGACGTCGTCACCATTCACCCACAATTCGGTGCTCATCTTATCCTACATAAGCTTTAATTCTCTATAAACCCTTTTGTTGTTGTCAATTAGGAAACAAATTCCAGATCATAAAATACAAAACAAAACAAATGTCACCAAATCACAATCTAAAAATTCATTTTTAGAAAAACAAAAAAAAAACTAACAATTCCATCAAAATATCATAAAATCTCACATAAATCTCTCAAAATCCAAATTTTTCTAAATTCCAAAGAATCTTCTAAAATTCTCAATTCAATACACCCCCTTAATTTTTTTTATTAAGTGAAGTCAGATTTTGTGTCTTACAGATTAAAACCCAAATATTTGTTTTAGTGACAAAACAGGATATTTTCAAGAGTAATATACATGGACCAATATATTTCTTCCTCTTTTTGTCGCTTTTCTCACAAAGTCTAAATTTGCTTCTTCCCCTCTTCGTGATGTTTTGACTGTGAGGCTCTCAATTATTCACTACGCATTAGTTGTATTTACGACATCAGGGATGATGTCACCACACCACATCCATATTTTCTGCAAATTTATCAACCTTTATATTCCGAGAATTGTAGTAAATTATCTTAACACTCTCTCTCTCTCTCTCTGGTAGAGAAAATGGAGATATCTGTTGCTTCGGTAACAGTTTCAGTAGCTGTAGTTGTTGTGTCGTTGTGGGTATGGAGAACTTTAGAGTGGGTTTGGTTTAAACCAAAGATGCTTGAGAGTTACCTGAGAAGACAAGGTCTTGCCGGAACTCATTACACGCCTCTTGTCGGCGATTTAAAGAGGAATTCCAGCATGTTGGCTGAGGCAAGATCCAAACCTATCAACCTAACGGATGAAATCACACCACGTGTTGTGCCTTTTCCCTTACACATGCTCAAGACTCACGGTATGCTTCTTGATTGGCTTCTCTTGATTCTTTATTTCTTCTCTGTTTACAATAGAAAAGGTTTCAACTTTTGTATCTCTGTGTGGCTGAAACAGGGAGAACTTTCTTTACATGGCTTGGACCCGTACCAGTCGTCACCATAATGGATCCTGAGCTAATCAAGGAAGTGTTCAACAAAGTTTATGATTTCCAAAAGCCGCATACGTTCCCTTTGGGCAGAATAATAGCGGCTGGACTCGTTAGCTATGATGGTGATAAATGGGCAAAATACCGAAGAATCATCAACCCGGCTTTCCACCTTGAGAAGATCAAGGTTTAAAAGCTATATTTTTTCCGTAGTCCCATGTCTAATTGCTTTATGTATGTATGTCCATTTGGCTCTGATGCCTTCTGCTTCTATGTATAGAATATGGTACCTGCCTTCCACCAGAGCTGCAGCGAGGTTGTTGGCCAATGGGACAAGTTAGTGTTGGATAAAGATGGGTCGTCCTGTGAGATGGATGTTTGGCCTTGGCTTGTGAGTATGACTGCAGATGTGATCTCCCGTACTGCTTTTGGCAGCAGCTACAAAGAAGGACAGAGGATTTTTGAGCTCCAAGCAGAACTAGCAACGCTTATCATACAAGCTTTTCGGAAAGCTTTCATCCCTGGATACAAGTAATGAGAAACCTCAACTTTGTCTGGTTTTAATACAAAGGCCTTTTAGTTTAGGGCTTGAGTAGTACTGCAATATCTATAGGAGATTCTGAACCATGTTATATCATGTTTTCGATGTAGTTATCTCCCTACAAAGGGTAATAGAAGGATGAAAGCAGCAGCTAGAGAAATCAAAGTTATAATGGGAGGGATCGTTAACAAAAGGTTAAGGGCAAGAGAAGTTGGGGAAGCACCAAGTGACGATTTGCTGGGTATACTTCTTGAATCGAATTTGGGTCAAAAGAAGGGAAATGGAATGACTACCGAGGAACTGATGGAGGAGTGCAAGCTGTTCTATTTCGCCGGGCAAGAGACCACAACAGTACTTCTGGTTTGGACAATGGTTCTGTTAAGCCAACACCAAGACTGGCAGGCTCGTGCACGTGAAGAAGTGAAGCAAGTCTTTGGCGATAAGGAACCTGATACAGAAGGCCTTAACCAGCTCAAAGTTGTAAGTAACCTGACCCAAAAACTTTCAGGTGACTTGAGTGTTTTTGATGATTTAAGCTGAAAGATTTGATCCTCACAGATGACAATGATACTATATGAGGTCCTAAGACTATATCCTCCAGTAACCCAGCTGACCCGAGCCATACACAAAGAGATGAAGCTAGGCGACCTGACATTACCAAGTGGTGTTCAGATCAGTCTACCCATTCTGCTAGTCCAACGGGACACGGAGCTGTGGGGAAACGATGCAGGGGAGTTCAAGCCAGAGAGATTCAAAGACGGTCTCTCAAAGGCAACAAAAAACCAAGTCTCCTTCTTTCCATTTGCGTGGGGACCGAGGATATGCATAGGCCAGAACTTTGCAATGCTTGAAGCAAAGATGGCAATGGCATTGATACTACAGAAGTTTTCCTTTGAGCTCTCTCCTTCATATGTTCATGCGCCTCACACAGTCATCACCATTCACCCACAGTTCGGTGCCCCTCTCATCTTGCACAAACTGTAATCCTATAACCCCATTCTGTTGCTGTCAGATAAAATATCCACACACAGATGATAAGAGTCCACATTATACACACACAAACAGAGTCTTTTTCATGTATTGAAGTCAAAACTCGCGTCTCACAGACCCTTTGCGCAGTGATTCCCGCGGAACAAACCTCAGTTGTTAAACTAAAAAACCAATATAAAGTGATCGAAACTCTTAGTGCAAATATCCAGATTTATAAACAAGGCATAAACCCTTTTGAGCATCTCTGTTCTTCATCAACAACGACTCCTCTCTTCCGATTTCTGATTAACAACGGCAACAATTTTATCTGGAGCATTTCCAAACACGTAACACCAATCAAAACAGGTCGATTACGTCGTGATTTCGCCTCAACAATGCTCCCAACGAAATCTTACAGTCTCTTAAAACAATTGAAACAGAGTACCATATTCTATACACAGAGACAATATTCTCCAAATCGATAACTTTAGAGAACCCAAAAACGAAGAACCCCCCACGGATCGACTCTCTTAAACCCCCAAACCTTGATACCCTACCCAAATCGAATTCGACCGTGGACTAAAGGTTCTCAACGACAACGACAACGACAACGACGGGCGCTGTGTTTAGACAGGACGACGTCGCCCTTCTTCTTTTTTTTTTCGTTTTCTAAAACGCTGCCGTTTTGCTTTTATCCATTCTTATCAAGTGTTTGTATAAATTCATTAATATGCTGTGGGGATTAATGATGCAATAGCTAAATGCCATGAGTTAAAAAATCATCCAAATATTTTGAAGCAATTTTTTGGTATCCATGCGAAATGATTTTGTAATTGTTTTCAGACATCATTTTTCCTTTTTGTAAAGAAATGACACTTCGATAAATCTTTTTTCGCACCAAAAAAAAAATGAGTCAAATGACTTCGAAAGATTTTGTTTTCCGACATTGTGGTAAAGGAAATGAAGAGTAAAACGCGTGGAAGGTAATGATTGACGTCAAAAAGGCGAAGACGTTCATAACCTGGCCACCACTCAAGTCATGACCAAAATAGTTTAGTTTTTTTTTTCTTTTCTCAATTGTCTTTTATTTATCTCATAAAACAAGCCAAACGAGTACAAGAAACTAAAGCCCGATAGTGATACGGGACAACAAAGCCGGCATGAACTACTCATCCGGAGCCACAAGAAGATTCTACCGCCTAACAGAAAGGCCACACTTGCAATCAACAGAAAGCGTGGAAAGAGCAGTAGACGCGGAACTACAAAACTCACAAGCAGTCGCCGAGGCAAGGGGAAAACCGCGAACAAAGAACACAAATACGACAATTAACAAGGACAAAGAGCCAGGATCGAGAATCTCATTTCCTGTCCACCTAATCTTCATCCTTAAGAGTCTAAATCTAGAACTTTGCATCCCCACTAGTCACTAGAGGTTAGCCTTACAAGAACTGACCAAGGAAGACCAAGGAGAAAACTGCTTATTCAACTAAACTAAACTAAACTAAGGGCGGTGGAGGGAGTTTAGTTATTCATCTTCTTTTTTTGGTAAAAATAGTTCTTCTTCTTGTTGTCCTTTTAACATCAACTCCAATTTTGTTTCTTACTGCTTCGTGGCATGTGACTGAAGTGGGTGAACCTCCAAGTGAAGTAAAAGATCAAAAATACACCACCGCATAAACTGTCCGAAACATATTCCAAGAATAATATTTAACCTTTATATTCCGAGAATATTTTAGCAACTTAATTATCTACGTCCTCTTCTCTCTTCTCTAGATAGTATCGGTAAATGACAAAAGAAACATCACGAAGTTGACGACGCTCGTCCCTTGCCTGCCACTGATGCGTAAAATGACTATGAGTTAGTTATGAGTTATGACCACACAGAAGTCCAAATTGCTTCTTGCGCCTTCGTGGCATGTGACTGTGAGGCAACAAGTAAAGCAAAATATCAATTAGTCACCATAAGATAATTGTCCGCAACACACAAGATATAACATCACGGATGATGTCATCACCACATTCATATCTTCTCCACAATTTTCAACCTTTATATCCCAACATTTTTCGCAAACTCTCTACCCCTCTCTCTCTTCTCTGGAAGAAAAAAATGGAGATATCAGTTGCATCGGTAACAATTTCAGTAGCTGTAGTTGTTACATCATGGTTGGTATGGAGAGCTTTACAGTGGGTTTGGTTTAAACCAAAGATGCTTGAGAGTTACCTGAGAAGACAAGGTCTTCCCGGAACTTCTTACACGCCTCTCGTCGGCGATGTGAAGAGGAATTTCAGCATGTTGACAGAGGCAAGATCAAAACCCATCAACCTAACGGATGATATCACACCACGTGTCATGCCTCATCCTTTGCAAATGCTCAAGACTCACGGTATGCTTCCTGCTTGGCATCTCTTGATTCTTCTCTGTTTACAACTGTTGCAGAGTATCTGAACTTGAAAAGGTTTCAACTTTTGTATGTTGGAACAGGAAGGACTTACTTTTCATGGTTTGGACCTGTACCAATCATCACTATAATGGATCCTGAGCAAATCAAGGAAGTGTTCAACAAAGTTTATGATTTCCAAAAGCCGCATACATTCCCTTTGGCCACGTTGATAGCTAAAGGACTTGCTAATTATGATGGTGATAAATGGGCCAAACACCGAAGAATCATTAACCCGGCTTTCCACCTTGAGAAGATCAAGGTTTAGTCACCTAGAATCAAGTTATTTAGAAAAATGTAGATGTGTGTATGTTCATTTGGCTCTAACCCAACTTTGTGCTTCTATGTTTAGAATATGGTACCTGCGTTCCACCAGAGCTGTAGCGAGGTTCTTGGCGAATGGGAGAAGTTAGTGTCGGATAAAGGGTCGTCATGTGAGGTAGACGTTTGGCCAGGACTTGTGAGTATGACTGCAGATGTGATCTCTCGTACAGCTTTTGGCAGCAGCTACAAAGAAGGACAGAGGATCTTTGAGCTCCAAGCAGAACTAGCACAGCTCATCATTCAAGCTTTCCGGAAAGCAATCATCCCTGGATTTAGGTAATCACAAGGACTTCAGAGCTTGATTCTTGATCTTTTAGTTCTGCAATCTGTTAAAGACATGAAGAACCATGCTTTCATAATCTTTGTGCCAATTTTTTCTTGTGTAGTTATCTCCCAACAAAAGGTAACAGAAGGATGAAAGCAAAAGCGAGAGAAATCCAAGTTATACTGAGAGGGATTGTTAACAAAAGGTTAAGGGCGAGAGAAGCTGGCGAAGCACCAAGTGACGACTTGTTGGGTATACTTCTTGAATCGAATTTGGGGCAAACGAAAGGAAACGGTATGAGTACTGAGGATCTAATGGAGGAGTGCAAGTTGTTCTATTTCGCCGGGCAAGAGACGACATCAGTACTTCTGGTCTGGACGATGGTTCTGTTAAGCCAACACCAAGACTGGCAGGCTCGTGCACGAGAAGAAGTGAAGCAAGTTTTTGGCGACAAAGAACCTGATGCAGAAGGTCTCAACCAGCTCAAAGTTGTAAGTAGAAACCAAATCATAAACCTTTTTAAGTGACTTTTGCTGTGTTTTGATGAATGATTTGATCTCTCGCAGATGACGATGATATTATACGAGGTCCTAAGGCTATATCCACCAGTAACACAGCTGACCAGAGCCATTCACAAAGAGATGAAGCTAGGAGACCTAACACTACCAGGCGGTGTTCAGATCAGCCTACCCATTCTGCTAGTCCAACGGGACACGGAGCTCTGGGGCAAAGATGCAGGGGAGTTCAAGCCAGAGAGATTCAAAGACGGTCTCTCGAAGGCAACAAAGAGCCAAGTCTCCTTCTTTCCTTTTGCATGGGGACCGAGGATATGCATAGGCCAGAACTTTGCAATGCTTGAAGCAAAGATGGCAATGGCTTTGATTCTACAGAAATTCTCCTTTGAGCTTTCTCCTTCATATCTTCATGCGCCTTACACAATCATCACCATCCACCCACAGTTCGGTGCTCAGCTTATCCTGCAGAAGCTCTAAAATGCTACTACGTATCCCCTTTTGTTTCTGTCAAGTGAACTTGTTATACACAGGATGAAAAGAGTTAGATCACACAATACACAAAACTGAAATCTTTTTTTTAATATATTCAAGTCAGAACTCTCATAACTCGTAGTGATTGATTCTCACTTGAACAAATCTCTGTTGTGAAACCAGTATAAAGGAAGGAAATTTAAGACTCGCCCACTATTTAAACTTCATCATTCGACGACTACTTCCTCTAATCCGGTAGAGCCGTAACCAAATATGCAAAATACTACCAATCAAACATGTTCGTTGATTTTCTCGCCTCAAACAGTGTTGTAATCGGAAGAATCTCTTGAAACTTTTGAAACAGAGCACTCAATAGAGACATATCGAGGAGGAGGACATCTGAGATATCCCCAAAATCATCTCTTCCTAGGGTTCGACTCACTAAACCCCCGACCTAGGGAAACCATAGTTTCAGAGAGATCAACGGCGAGATTTGCGGAGGTTCTTCGGTATGACGGCTTAGAATTAGGCCCAGATTTGTTCTTGTCTGTTTTGTTGGAAAGAAGTACACGTGTCACTCTCTTAGATGCTGATGTGTTAAGCTGAAGCTGAGGGAGAGAGTTAGCCTACTTTTAAAGTACACATGGATGTGGAATAAAATGATGCCTTCTGTAGTTAAAAATCATCCATGGTCCATGGAAAATAGAATATCTTGTAATTTGGTTAAAGACATTTTAATGACACTCCGATAAAATCATTACCATCAAAGAAGGAAAAATGAGTCACATGAGACTGGGAAATATTTTGTTTTCTAACATGGTGGCTAAGGCCTTGATTGGTAGTGTATATAAGTGAGCATATAGATTTTAGAAAGCCAATCATGTTTTGTTTAGAAAGCATAAAAAGAGCATAAAGGGAGCATAAAAGGTTTTTAAATGCTCTATAGCCCAATGCTCCTAAATGAAGTATTTCTCAAGCATAATGGTTTTAAAGTTATTAAAATACAATTTTATCCTCATTAATCACCTAGAGTTTACTATAAATTCACAATAATATTTTTGACCTAACCCTAAAGAAAACGCATCAGAGAAAAGTCTGCAGCAGCAAACCTCAGCAAACCTCGTAAGTTGAAAAGCAATTCTTCCATTTTTTTAATCTTATAGCCAAATTTCTTGTGTATATTCATATATGATGCAAAGGGTACGAAGATGTCTTGTTGTTTTTCTTGAAGATGATGGTTTTCATTGTTTCTCATCTATTATTACCTTTTTGTTTTTTAATGCAACGTCTCATAACATTTTTTGTCAAAGCCAGAAATATAACATATAATAATATTGTAAACAGTTTCAACATGTCGAATCAAGAAGAACGTGTGCAACCAACAAGCAAGGTATGAGTATATATGTTTTACGTACATGTTGATATTTTTTTGGTTTGTGTAGTGGTTGAGATTATGTTTTATATGTTTTTATGCTTACAAACTATTTTTCGTATGATTTGTTTCATTTATTTTAATATTCATAAGTTATTGTTTCATTTGATATTATGCTTATAAGATGTTTTAATTTGTTTTTCAAAATAAGTATTTTAAACTATTTCATTAGCAACAAAATCTATATTTGTATATTTAAAATGTCTAATTTTGTAATTTTATATCATAATGCTAACAGATGTACCAATCACATATCATTGTTAATATATTAATAGCATACAGCTTATGCAGCATACTGCTCATGCTGCATAATGCTAATGCTCCACTAACAGTTGTTCCAATCAAGGCCTAAGAAAAAAGAGTAAAACCCGTGGAATGATGGTACGAATGACGCAGAAACTTCAATTACGTGAAAACCAAATTAGTTCTTCATCTTGTTGTCGTTTTTAACACAAGTCAAATTTTGTTTCTTACTGCTACGTTGTATGCATGTGACTGTAAACTGTGTGAACCTCCAAGTAAAATATGATATCAAAAATAGTCACGACGCATAATATAATAATAGGGAAAATCACGTTTTAAACTATCAATATAACACTATAAACTTTTAAAATGATTTTAATAACACTTTAAACCTTTAAAATGATTTTACTAACACTTTAAACTTTAAAACTAATATTCACTTTTGTACTGCCATAAAAAATAACAGAATAATAATATCTGTCAACGCAAAATAGTTAAACTATGTCGATTTAATATAAATTTTAATTATTTTTAGTTTTTATAAATAAATAAAAAGATAAAAAAAAATAAATTTGAGTTCATGTTTATTATAGACAAAACTTTTACGACATTATTTTTACATTATTAATCCTTTTAATAAATGGATCTTCATTGGATTCTAATTCAAATCGATTGACTTCTCATTAGAAACCAATGAATCTTCTAAATATATTGTCGTCTTCAATTTAACATTTGTCAAATGTTTTAACCTTATCTTTGATTCTTCATTTTTTCTTGCTTTGATGTATTTTTAATTTTCTTTTATCAATCGTCGTAAATAATTAAATTAAATTATATCAATTAAACAAGTATTTAAATTAACTATTTTACGTTGACGGATATTATTGTTCTGTCATCTTTCATGGCGTTACAAATAGAAAAGTTAGTTTTAAGGTTTAAAGTGTTAGTGAAATCATTTTAAAGGTTTATAGTGTTAGTGAAATTTTTTCGAGGTTTAAAGTGCTACCCAATGATACTTTGAAGGTTTAAAATGTGATTTTCTCTATAATAATATCAAGTATTTAAACCTTTAATTTATATTCCGATAATTTTTAACAAATTAGACCATCTCCACTGATCATTACTTTTAAAGATACTTTTAATTAAATACTTTTAAAGATACTTTTAATTAAAAATTAAAAATAATAATAAAGCAAACTAAAAAGTAAAATCTGTTTTCTCCATTGAACATCGGAAGAATCGTTTCTCTGAGGAATGACAGTTTATGATTGGTCAATTTTCTTTTTACAGATTTATTATTTAAATATATAATAATATTTTTACAAAATAATTAAAATACATTATTTTGAGCAACGCTCATCGTTGCTACCGATGTTGATGGTCTTAGAGCATGTCCATTGATCGTTACTTTTAAAGATACTCTCAATTAAAAATTAAAAATTATTAATGAAGCAAACTAAAAAGTAAGAAACGTTTCTCCATTGAGCATCGGAAGAATCGTTTCTCTGAAGTATGACAGTTTATGATTGGTCAATTTTCTTTTTACAGATTTATTATTTAAATATATAATAATATTTTTAAAAAATAATTAACATATATTATTTTGAGCAATGCTCATCGTTGCTACTGATGTTGATGGTCTTAGAGCATGTCCACTGATCGTTACTTTTAAAGATACTCTCAATTAAAAATTAAAAAAATAATAATAAAGCAAACTAAAAAAGTAAGAAACGTTTTTATATTAAACATTAGAAGAACCGTTTTTCTGAGGTATGACTGTTTATGATTGGTCAATTTTCTTTTTACAAATTTATTATTTAAATATATAACAATATTTTAAAAATAATTAAAATATATTATTTTGAGGAATGATTATTGTTGCTACCAATGTTGATGGTGTTAGAGCATGTCTACTGATAGTTACTTTTAAATATGCTTTCAATTTAAAATTAAAAAATAATAATAAAGCAAACTAAAAAGTAAAAAACGTTTTTCTATTAAACATTACAAGAATCATTTCTTTTTACAAATTTATTATTAAAATATATAATAATATTTTGAAAAAAAAATAATTAAAATACATTATTTTGACTTTTGAGCAACGCTCGCTACCGATGCCGATGATCTTACGTACCTCTTTCTTCTGTAGATGGTGTTGGTCAATGACAATGAAAACATTGAAGACGTTCATCTCTTACCCGCCACTGATGAGTTAGCTAGTTTTGACCACACAGAACAGATTGCTTCTTATAATTGCGCCTTCGTAGCATGTGTCGGTGAGGCACCAAATATAGCAAAAAATATCAATTAGCTAGTTATACGATATTCTCCACATAAATATCAAATATCAAATATCTTCTCCACGATATTCAACCTTTATATATATATATCTCAACAATTTTTCCAAATTCTCTACCTCTCTCTCTCTCTTCTCTGGAAGAAAAAATGGAGATATCAGTTTCTTTGGTAACAGTTTCAGTAGCTGTAGTTGTTACATCATGGTTGGTATGGAGAACTTTACAACGGGTTTGGTTTAAACCAAAGATGCTTGAGAGTTCCCTGAGAGGACAAGGTCTTTCCGGAACTCCTTACACTCCTCTCGTCGGCGATTTGAAGAGGAATAATAGCATGTTGGCCGAGGCAAGATCAAAACCCATCAAACTAACGGATGATGCAAGACCACGTATCGTGCCTTATCCCTTTCACATGCTCAAGACTCACGGTATGCTTACTGCTTGATTCTTCTTTGTTTAGAACTGTTGTAGAAAAGGTTTCAACTTTTGCATCTCTATGTGGCTGAAACAGGGAGAACTTTCTTTACATGGCTTGGACCCATACCAACCATCACTATAATGGATCCTGAGCAAATCAAAGAAGTGTTCAACAATGTTTACGATTTCCAGAAGCCGCATACGTTCCATTTGAGCAAATTATTAGTGACTGGACTCCTTAGTTATGATGGTGATAAATGGAAAAAACACAGAAGAATTATCAATCCGGCTTTCCACCTTGAGAAGATCAAGATGCAAAAAAAAGCTAAATCTTCCGTAGTCCCATGTTATATTACTTTATGTATGTATGTCCGTTTGGCTCTGACCCAGTTTGTTCCTTGTGCTTTCTATATATAGAATACGGTACCTGCATTCCACCAGAGCTGCAGCGAAACTGTTGGCGAGTGGGACAAGTTAGTGTCTAATAAAGGGTCGTCCTGTGAGGTGGATGTTTGGCCTTGGCTTGTGAGTATGACTGCAGATGTGATCTCCCGTACTTCTTTTGGCAGCAGCTACAAAGAAGGGCAGAGGATATTTGAGCTCCAAGCAGAACTAGCACAGCTCATCTTACAAGCTTTTCGGAAATATTTCATCCCTGGATACCGGTAATGAGAGAAACCTCAACTTGTATGGTTTTAATGCAAGGCCATTTTAGTCTGTTGTGTCATATTCTCTATGTCGTCTGTTGGTGTAGTTATCTCCCTACAAAAGTTAACAGAAGGATAAAAGCAGCAACTCGGGAAATCCAAGTTATACTGAGAGGGATCATTAACAAAAGGTTAAGGGCAAGAGAAGGTGGGGAAGTACCAAGTGACGATTTGTTGGGTATACTTCTTGAATCGAATTTGGGTCAAACGAAAGGAAACGGAATGAGTACTGAGGATCTGATGGAGGAGTGCAAGTTGTTCTATTTTGCCGGGCAAGAGACGACATCAGTACTTCTGGTCTGGACGATGGTTTTGTTAAGCCAACACCAAGACTGGCAGGCTCGTGCACGAGAAGAGGTGAAGCAAGTTTTTGGCGATAAAGAACCTGATGCAGAAGATCTCACCCAGCTCAAAGTTGTAAGGAAAACCAAATCATAAACCTTTTTTAAGTGACTTTTGCTGTGTTTTGATGAATGATATGCAGTGCCGACTCAACTACAAGGGCGGGTGGCCGGGTGGTGCGACCGCCTCTAATCAAAAGATCCGAAAAAAACATTTACATGTTAAAACTTAAAAGGGGTCCAAGTTTTTTTTTACATGAACAAAAGGGGTCCAAAAAATTAATTATATGTATAAAAAGGAGTCCAAATTTTTTTTGGTGAACAAAAGAGGTCAAAATATAGGTCCAAATTTTTTTTTTTGTATTAACAAAAGATGTCAAAAAAATTAATATATATATATATATATATATGTATAAAAAGGGGTCCAAAATTTTTTTTGGTATGAACAAAAGAGGTCAAAATATAGGTCCAATTTTTTTTTTTGTGTATTAACAAAAGATGTCAAAAAAATTAATATATATATATATATATATATTTATTTATATGTATAAAAGGGGTCAAATTTTTTTTCTGATAAATAAAAGGGGTCAAAATAAAAATTTATCTGAATATAAGGGTTCATATATAACTATCTTTTCTTTTTATCAAAATAAATAAAAATTTGTTAAAAGGATTATTTTTTAAAATTTGCCCAGTGGAACCTGTAAAATGTTTAAGTCGGGCACTGATGATATGATATGATCCATCGCAGATGACGATGATCATATACGAAGTCCTCCGGCTGTATCCTCCAGTATTCCAGATGAGTCGAGCCATTCACAAAGAGATGAAACTAGGCGACATGACATTACCAGGCGGTGTTCATGTCACTGTACCTACTCTGCTAGTCCAACGCGACACGGAGCTGTGGGGCAACGATGCAGGGGAGTTCAAGCCAGAGAGATTCAAAGACGGTCTCTCAAAGGCAACAAAAGGCCAAGTTCCCTTCTTTTCTTTTGCGTGGGGACCGAGGATATGCATAGGTCAGAACTTTGCAATGCTTGAGGCAAAGATGGCAATGGCTTTGATTCTACAGAAATTCTCGTTTGAGCTTTCTCCTTCATATCTTCACGCGCCTTACACAGTCCTCACCATTCACCCACAGTTCGGTGCTTCTCTTATCTTGCACAAGCTCTAAAATCCCACTACCCCCCTTTTGTTTCTGTCAAGTAAACTTTTTACGTAAGAAATAATTTATTTTTCTTGTTATGTGGTCCGCTTTCTATAAAATATTGTTATCTAAATATCTAATCTATAATAAATAAGGGTCAACTAAAAACTTGTGATGGAACACAAATACACAAAACTCAAATCTTTTAAAATGAGTAGCTTATTAATTAAAAAAAAAACCGAGTTTGATATTTTGGCCTGTGGGGAAGGCTCGGAGTATAAGCCACCAAAAAAAATAAAATATACATATCGACGTGAACTCAAATCTAATACTAACACTAGATTAAGACCCAAGAGCACAGATTAAAATTTTATATTTTTATATAAAATATAATTTATGGGATTGTTTTTAAAAGTTTTTTGGATAAAACATTATGCAATAAAATCATATGCTAAATATGATGGATTGAAAAAAGATACCTATTTTGTAAATTTTATATTGTTAATGATTCTAGATAAGTATATGTGCTATAACAATGGTTAAATTTTATTTTATACAAGATTTTGTATATTTTATATTTTAAAATAAAAATTTAATATGTTGTATTAGTTTATGTATGTAAAGTTATTTCAACAATTTATATTCTACATATGACTTGAATGTCATTATAAAACATAATTTTATAAATTTGGTTTTTAAAAAGCGAGTTGTTATATTATGAGTAATTTAATATATTGTTATATTTTTTTTAATATACTTGGTTTCTTGAAATTATTTCATATTATAGTGACATATTAGAGTGTTTAGAGTGTTTATAGTTTCTAACTTTTATATCAAGTTTCAATATTTTGATAATATTTCAAAATAAATTATTTAACATTTGTTATATAATATAAAATTATAAAATTCATCAAAAAAAATGAAATAGAATTTAAATATTCAAATTTTGACCCGTTACTCAGTAAATTTTTTAATTCAATAGATATTATTTTTAAAGAATAATATTACTAAAGCTTGAATATTTTATAGATTGGACAACTTATATTTGTTTTTAAAAATTCAACTTATGGTATATCCGGAAATAAAACTATTTTTAATTATAAGAAATAATATGATAATTTATTTGTTTCACAAAATATACTCATATATAAAAATGAGAGGTGGAGTATAATAATGATTAACAAATTAATATGTTAAGATATATATCAAAGAATTTTCTTTGATGAATAATTTAATAAAAGAAATTAATATGGTAAGTTAGATGATATAAAATGATTCTTTAGAATATTCTTTTTAAGATTTTTGGAAACAACGTGCTCTACTAATAAAAATCTTTCGAAAATAAATTAGGTTGCACCCCACTATTTAACTCGTAACCAATTAATCTATAACATATTTGTAACCAACTTATTAAAATTATATAGTCTACAAAACAATGTTGTGTACTTCCATTTTATTATAAAGGGGATTTAAGACCTTTACCACCTTCAGTTCTCAACCAATAACGCTGGCAAAATGATCTCTGCCTCTGATGTAAATAGATATTTCTTCTTTTTTTGCTAAGAATGTAAATATTTCACTAAAATGAATACAAGTTCAGGTTTACAATCAAAGATTATAAACCTATACAAATGGTCTCATGGCAAAAAAAAAGTAACATGAAAGCATAAATTGTAGAACACAAATTTCGGTTTATCCACTCGACCAAAACGTTGAAGCTGAAAGAGTTAGATGAAGCGACGACGATTTTGAAGTTTTTCTTGAATACTCCCTCTGTTTTTTTTTTAGTTGTCATTATAGGTTGTTTCACACAGATTAAGAAAATAGATAAATAAATTGTTATACCCTTATTTGAATATTAAAATTCTAAAGTATTTATAGTTTATTTATTTAATAAAGGGTAAATGAGATAATTTTATGCTAAAATGTATATTAAAAAACGAGAACGATAAATAAAATGAAACAAAAAATTATGCCTAAACTGACAAGTAAAAGAAAACAGAAGGAGTAGATATTTCTGTTTAATAACTATATAGTTATCTGCCCTGTTGTGTTTTAAATGGCGAGGTGGGACTACAAAGGTGTGGCTCTCGCCTTGAGCTTAGGCGCCAATCGCTCCTCGCCTTTGCTGCATGAGGCGAGTCTACACAAAAAAACGTACAGGTTAATCACTGATCCCTTAGCTATATTAACACAATTTGTGAGTCTAAAATATAGATCATTTGAAACATATAGAAAGAGACGACCCAATAATAGTAAAACTCAGAATTGAAAACAAAATTAAGGAAAAAAAGCCAATCCAACAAAGTTTTAAACTGAGAACTGAAAACAAAACAAAGAAACAACTAATCCAAACAACTTAAAACTTTAAAAATCTATCTCATGATTCTCCTCATCATCCTACTCAATATAGTAGTTTATATGCACAATTTCTAATAGGGTTTTTAATTTTTAGCAATCAAATCAACATATACATATATTTCGGAACAGTATAAGGCAAATAAATATCAACACAGTTGTTACCTTTTATTTCAATAGGCACCGAAGCTCCGAAGCTAGATTCTTTTGATTCTTTTTAATAGGTCCACACTCACGTTATGTATGTTTCCTGATAATTTATCACAGATTTTGATTCTTTTTGCGTTTACAACTGTAGCAGAACATGTGACGCAACTTATCCAAAAAAAAGGCCAATTTTCTAGAACTGATTTTTATGTTTTGTTGTGTGCATATGAGTGGAACAACATGAAGGACTTTCTTCACAAGCATGCATGGCTTGGTCCAGTTATACCAATCATCACGGTAGATCAAACAAGATTTCAACAGAGTTTATGAATTTCCAGAAGCCGCGCGCATACACTCCCATTGGCTAGCGCTGATGTGATCTCTCTAGCTCGTACTGCTTTTGGTAGCAGTTATAAACAAGGCCATAGGATATTTCAGCTTCAAGAGGATTCTTTCACTGTACGTGTAATTAGTAAGTAGTACTTCCAAATTAATTGATTTTCTTTTTTCCCCGATTTTCTTCTGCTTTATTTTTGGAACAAAAAAAAAATTGGAAAGAGTGTTAATTATGACATTTTCTTCTTTATATTGATAATTTAGTTTTCTATTTTTACTTGGTTAATTTTGTTTTTATTTTATTTATGACTACTTTAATTGATTTTATTATTGTCTTAAAAATAAATAATACTATTTGATTGATATATCGAATAATATAATGGACCTTGACGTGGAATTCAGTTTTCATATATAGTAGTATCCGCTCGAGAAAAAATCTTCAAGTCAGCCCACCGAAACTGCCTTTGTCAATTTGGGCTTCTTGGTCAATCCTTAGCTAGTTAGTTAGGGATCAACCTCGTTTGCTGTTCCGAAATCGATCGGTGAATTTCATGTGATTTGAAGTTGGAATCTGGAGATTGTCTTCTTTGTGATCGTCCATTCTCAATACAGACCTACTAACCATAAAAGGTATTCATTCAAGTTATTTTTTTTCCTCTTCTTTGTTAGGATTCCAAATTAGGCAGGAATTAAATAGGTCAAATAATAAACCCTAGATCTCTAATTGTATATAAGCTTTTGAATTTTCTCGGTATCGTTATACGTTTCTGTCTCATCATCGCGGGGTTTTGATAAGGATGTCTCAGTTCAACATAGCTACGAAGAAGGTTTCAATGAAGAAGAATAAGAAACTGGTTATAAATAATGCTCTAGATAAAGATGATCATGGTCAAGGTGGTCTCGGTTCGTTAAGAGAGGAGACAGAGAGGTCTGATTCATCAGAGAGACTAATAAGTGATCATCATGTGGTTTGTTCCAAAGCTGATGACCATAATAATAACCTTGGTTGTTCAAGAGAGGAGAAAGATAGGTTTGAAAGGGTTTGTTCCAAAGCTGATGAAGAGATTGATGATCATCATCATGATTCTAGTACTTTAAGAGATGGGATAATGCGTGAGGTTGATGTCGGAACTGGATTATCTGGCCGGGTCTTAGAGAGCAAGGTACTTTCAAAGGAGGGGAAAGCAAGCTTGTTGTAGGTGTTAAGGACAAGCATGATGGTGATCAAGGTGACAGATTCAGAGATGGATTTAAGGATATACAGATTCACAGGGTTGACAAGTGGGGAAGGACATTGAATCAGAAAGAAGCTTATAGAGCACTCTGTCATGGATTCCATGGGAAGCAACCTGGGAAGAGGAAGCAAGAGAAACGGGAGAAGAAGCATGAAGATAAGTCTAAACAAATGGAATCTTCAGAGAGAGCTGTGGAGAGAATGAGAGAAGTTCATGCCGTCTTGAAGAGTCCTTACATTGTTCTCTAGTCATGATAAAAACTTCTCTTTACATAGGCTTTTACAACGATGATCTCATTGGCATTTTTATAATTAAAAACTTCATAGATTTGGTATTTTACTTAATATTTTCAAGATGTTTTTACATCAATAATAATACATTGTTTTTTTTTTTCACCTATAATTCCATTGCTTGATGATCAGGGAAAACGAATTTCAATGCATCCCGAGACAAAACAAGCGTGTTTAGTGACGGTTCCATCTTCCAAGAAGGCTCGCCTATGCAGTGATCAGAACTTTGAAGATAAATTCAGCAGCTTGCATGAGAGTATTGTTAGCAGAATTCTAAGCCATCTTCCAACTGTTGAAGCTGTTAGTACTTCTGTGTTGTCAAAGTCATGGAGGAACATGTGGACAAGCATCACAGAGTTACAGTTTGATGATAAAATTCACAGGGATCCGAGTGATTCTCGATTTACTGACTTTGTTGATCGTGTGATTGGAAACATCGGAAGTCATCCTATTAACAGTTTCCATCTACGTTCTGTTAATTCTTACGATGAGGCTCTTCTCATCTCGTGGTTGTCTGAGGTTCTAAAGCGCAACCTTCAGAGACTTGTTATCACTTGCCACGAACTTGACAGCGTAAACTTTTCACCACTCTTTCCTAGTTTTGGTTCTCTTGTAGAGTTAAGGCTTCGTACAAAGAGCATTCTTGACATTTCGGCTCCAGCTCTTCTCCCTAAACTTAAGTTCCTTAGTCTCGAGGATGCTAGAATCTTCAACTTGTCTTCCGTCTCAACGAACCTCGTTCTGAACTTCCCTGTCTTGGAAACTTTTGAAGCCTCTTATAGCCGCTGCTTTAGAACTGATACTGTGATCCTAGATTCTCCATTGCTCAGGATCTTTGAGATGTTCAAGTGTACCTCTGTACACGTACCAAATGCTTCTCAAGTGTGTAAGATCAGGGTGTTAGCTTCAAACCTTGAGAAAATCACATTCTCCGGGAACGATTCCCGAAAGATTCGTCTTTCTTTTCCACCGTCTTTACCTGAAGCTTATCTTGCCCTCAGCAGATCACATTGGTCCAAGAAGTTTCTAAGTAGCTTCACGTGTGTGAGGAGTTTGGGGATCGAGGTTAGTTACATTACATCTTCCTCTTAACTTAATTTTCAAAGCTTTTCATGGCTCAGTTCACTCACACAACTCTTTGTCTCGGCGTCCTTCTTAGCTTAGCAAGGATTTTCATGTGATCAAAGTACCCAAATTCAGACAGTTGGTTTACCTGCATTTGATATACGACATGACACGATATTTTATATTAACACAGTTCCTCGAAGCCGCACCAATACTCGAAATGCTCAGCATCCGCGTAAGTCATATACATGTCCTACTAATAATATCTAATGTTGTGAGTTGTGACACCAATATCTTTTCTATTGTTCTGAACTTGCCTTTCCGGTGAAACTAACCCTGCAGGACCTGACATCTCCCCGTTCATCCCCTACTGAAAAGTTCTTGAAGGAACTACGTTCAGAAGAATCTCCGGACTGCATTCGAACAATGCTCAAGGTCCTGCAAATCAGGAATTTTAAGCCAAACAGGCTGCAGACATCAGTGTTGAGGTGCGTGATGGAGAACGCTGGGATTCTTGGATCAGTCATCCTTTCCTCGCCCAATCCGATCACAGAAGAAGCTAAAGCACAGATCTTGTCTTATCCTAAAGCCTCACCTCATGCCTCTGTCTTCTTCGAATGACCAAAATTTAACCTTTTGGAATTCGCAGTTCCTTGTGGGTTACGGCAAAGTTATGTGATCTTTATTTCGATTCTCACTTAAACTTTAGAAATTATGTTCTCTGTGGATTCTCTGATTGAAAGAAAAGAATATGTCTTTTGGACAAGGTTTAAAGACAGAAACAAGTGTTGATGTGCCCTTAACCACATGCCACTCTCAGTGGACCACTCTTCTTTGAACTAAAATTATGATTTATTTAGTATGATGCAGCATCCAATATTTGTCTTCTTTTATCACAACTCTTTTGCATAGTAATATAAATATAAATATTAGACAAAATCTCATAAATTGTTTATTATTAAGTTTATGGTCCTCTGTTTTTCTAGTCTAAAAGATTGAAAAAGTTGTTTTGGAGTTATGTGTAAAAGATACTTTTATTTTATGTGATGTTAATATAGGTGGTGGTGACACAAACTTATTAGCATCATAATAATTTTGATGGTGATGTGTTTTTAATATTGAACTATAAATTAGGTTCGTTGATTTTAGAAGGCCACCAAACAAGAAAACAAAACAAAAATCTGCTTGGCGGAGATATTTCGGTTCTTATAATTACACACCACTTTGGAGTAAAGCCAAATGGCCCAAATCTAACAAAAGTTATGTTTTATGTGGTCGATTCGATTTGTGTCAACTGTGCTATTTTGAGCCGTAACTATAGTAGATAGAAAAACAAAACAAATACGGTAATTGATGATCATTCTAAACCTAGATGAACTTCTGTCCTAAACGTTGGTTTAATTAATTTGCTGTTAGTATGTTAATATGTTATGATCAGTTAAATTTCTGGTTAACTGATAACCTTTCATTGGTTTCTCAGTTAAATGCCAGAGCAAAATAGTATAAACTAACTTTTCAATCATTGAAAAAGTTAATTTCGGATCAAAGGCCAGGAAACCGGATTCGTATATTTTTATGTTCGAAGAACTAAAACTTAAAATGATGACCACATGTCGTAGTTTCAACGGTGGCATATTATTTTAAGCAACTCCCAAATGTGTGGGGAACATTTTGTGATACCCTAACCCGAGTTTTATACACCAATTTAGACTAAATCAGACCCATTTGTGTCACGTTTCCAATGTAGTATGGAAATAGATTGATTTATAGCTTAATAAAAAGTTTATTATATATGAAGAGAAGTAGAGAACTTGTCGATATTATTATTAAAAAAGGGTCACCGGAACGAAGAAAGCGTGATGGAAAACGAAAGATCAACTTTTGTTTAAATGTTAAAATATCATTACTTAGTTGACACCTTGCCCTACATTTATAATAAGATATGTTATTTTCTGTGGTTTAAGATTCGAGATCATCTATTATATAATATGCAAATACTATGTCTTTTTCATGCTTTTTTTAGCTAATGGACCGACTTTACCTCTCACCCATATGTTATATAAAAAAATCTAAAATTGTAACAATTTACATTAAAATCGAAGTCTTTAATATTGAACTTAGGATAAACCATAAATTTTACATAATTAACTCAACAAAGTATATAAACCATATAAACTAATTAGACTTTGAATGGGCATGCATGATACAACGTTTGAGTCCGATCTTAATTTATAACTTTTGTCTCTTCGAGTATTATTTTAAAAGTTTCATCAAATAAATTAGTATTAATTGACCTTGATACTACCAACTATTATAATGTTGTTGTTGTTACTTTTTTTTTTTATCTTCATCAAAGCGTACCAAATGAGACTTGCAATCTTTTTTATTGTCTTTGATCTTAACGTTGTAGCGGCAACAACAACAGCAAGGGTCGCTTGCTAGAAAGTCAATATCCTAATTTAATTTTAATTTTTTAGACACTTAAGTCTTCCCCAATTTATTCAAAATGTAATCGTAATTACTATAATATACTTTATTAAATAAAAACAACTTTAAGAAAACTCAAAAAGTGTTCTTTAGTATTAAATTCCGCCATCTGTAATATACATGTGAAAACGTTATCTTAAACTATGATTAGGTGAGTTTTAATAACGGCTACATAATAGTAAACTTATCCTAATTCATTATTATGTTCTAATCTTATTAGTACTAATATATAGATATACATTCTTAAATGAGCAATATTAATTGACTGAAACAATCAATGACAGAGAGATCAACCAAAACAACTCTTGTTTTGGTAAGATTAGCTGTGAAAAAAAAAAAAAATAATAAACTTTCAATTTAACCACAAAGATTTTTAAAAAAAAAAGAAAAAAAAAAAAAGAGTAGGTGAAGTTTGCTAGTATTTTGCAACATAGAAAATATAGTAAAATAGTATAAAAAAAAAGGGTCGGGTTCATCATCGGGTAGTTGCCTCACAACGGGTCAATTTGAAAAAGATCACACCACCGACAGTAGACCTAACCAAACTACTAGACCTCAGAGTTTGTAGTAAATTACGATTAATGCCATTCGGTTCCCTCGTGACCTGTCCCCCCCCCGTACCCAATTAGTACCACGAAAATTACTAATTTTAGAAATATATATATATATATATATATGTATACTATATTTTTTTAATTATTTATTTGGAGAGGAAACAAAAAAAAATTAATAAAAATAAATCACATCTTTGGGTTTTGTATATATATATAAACAAACCATTTCTCATCTTATTAGAGATTTTTGTTGTTGTTGTTGTCTATCAATCTTTTCTCTTCGATCGCTGGATCTTGAAGATCTCTAGATTTTTCTCATCTCTCTCTTTCGCTTTTTGAGTCCGTCTGGGTTTTTTTGGGGAGTTCTTGTGAGAGAATCTAGGGGTTTTTCTCTAGATAACCAAAAAAAAAAAAAAAACTAAAATCTCGATCGGGTTTTGGTTTCTGGGATTTTGTGTTAATCGAAGAATCGCCATTTTCTTTGATTTTACTCATATTTTTTTTTGTTTATTGTTAAATTTGTGATCTTTACCGAGAGATCACTGGAAGGGGTGTTTTAAATTTTGATTTTTTTGAGGGTGATTTTTTTGGTTGTTGAGCGGTATTGGGTTCCTTCTGTTGTTGAAAGATTTGTTCATCTTTCTATCTATCTATACTTTGTATTGTTTGGTTTGGTTGCTGAGAAAACTACAAAAAAAAAAAAAAAAATTCAATCTTTCTGAAGAGGATGATGCAACAAGGTCAGGAGAAGAAGGTTCGTTTCTTATATAGCTTTCTTTGTTGAATCTGAGTACCCTTTTTAGTGAATGTGATTCATCAGAGATCTTACGATTCTTTTTTTTTTTGGGACTAATTTGTACAGAACATGAAGGAGGTGGAGTTTTTCACAGAGTATGGTGATGCTAACCGTTATAGGATTCTTGAAGTTATTGGGAAAGGAAGCTATGGAGTTGTTTGTGCTGCTATTGATACTCACACTGGAGAGAAAGTGGCTATTAAGAAGATTAATGATGTCTTTGAACATGTCTCTGATGCTCTCCGTATCCTCCGTGAGGTTAAGCTTCTCCGGCTCTTGAGGCACCCTGATATCGTTGAAATCAAAAGCATTATGTTGCCGCCTTCTAAAAGAGAGTTCAAAGATATATATGTTGTGTTTGAGCTTATGGAATCTGATCTTCACCAAGTCATCAAAGCTAATGATGATTTGACTCGTGAGCACCATCAGTTTTTCCTTTATCAGATGCTTCGTGCTTTGAAGTATATGCATACAGGTGAGAAAATATTTCTTTTTCTTTTTCTTTTTTCCCTCACTCAGATTTTGCGGTGATTGGTAAACTCTGTCGTTAACTGGATTTTGTCTGGATGCACAGCTAATGTTTACCATCGTGATCTTAAACCGAAGAACATATTGGCCAATGCAAACTGCAAGTTGAAAGTCTGTGACTTTGGACTAGCAAGAGTGGCGTTTAATGATACACCTACTACAGTCTTTTGGACGGTATGCACCCTTATCTTACACATTTTGTTGTCAACTGTTTATTCAGTTCTGGTATTCTCTCTCCAGTGTTTTTGAATTTTCTTCTCTTTGTTCCAGGATTATGTTGCCACAAGATGGTACAGGGCACCTGAGCTCTGTGGATCATTCTGTTCTAAGGTAGTTGTTATTCTTCTCTATTTCTCTGTGATTGTTAAGTTATAGGTTTGGTGTAGAAATCTGTGTGGTAGAGAGTGTTACTATGTTAGATATATGTCTAGTACTCTACAAGTTAGACTTGTGCCCTATTGGATAGAATGAACCCGCCGCGTATGGACATAATTTTTGCTCAGGGAGGATTTGAACTCTCCAGGAAATGGGAAAACATCAGGCAGCCTAGGCACTTGTTTCAGAATTGTTCACTCAATATTCTGATATGCAGTTTTTATCTTTGGCAGTACACTCCAGCAATTGATATTTGGAGCATTGGCTGCATCTTTGCTGAGGTTTTAACAGGGAAACCTTTGTTTCCTGGAAAAAGTGTCGTCCATCAGTTAGACTTAATTACCGATCTTCTTGGCACACCAAAATCAGAGACCATTGCTGGAGTATGTTCCTTCTGCTTCCACATTACCAAATTCTTTTTGCTTTTGCGGGGAGGAGACATGCATAACTAATAATATTGTCTCTGATGCAGGTTCGAAATGAAAAGGCTAGAAAATATTTGAACGAAATGAGGAAGAAAATTCTTGTCCCCTTTTCGCAAAAATTTCCTAACGCAGATCCTTTAGCATTGCGCCTTTTGCAAAGACTATTGGCTTTTGATCCAAAGGATAGACCGACTGCGGCAGAGGTGCGTGTTCTGTCATTTCTCTTGTTAATAGATTTTTTCATCCCTTTATATTAGAACAACTGACTTTCTTTTAGTGCAGTAAGCTGTTGTTCATATTTCAGCTCCTTAAACTGGTGGTGTTAACACTGTGATGTTCTTTGACAGGCGCTGGCTGATCCTTACTTTAAGTGTCTTGCTAAGGTTGAAAGAGAACCTTCTTGTCAGCCGATCTCGAAGATGGAATTTGAGTTTGAAAGACGAAGGTTGACAAAGGATGACATCAGAGAACTAATATACAGGGAGATACTAGAATACCATCCGCAGCTGCTCAAGGATTATATGAACTCTGAAAGCTCAAGTTTTCTATATCCTAGGTTGTTACTTCTTCCTCTTTTAAACATATTCATGTCTTTCTTTCGTAGCAAAACAACACTACACTCTGTCGTTATTCATTTTCACTGATTGATTGTATTTTCAATTGCAGTGCCATCGGTCACTTGAGGAAACAATTTGCGTACCTAGAGGAAAATAGTGGCAAAAGTGGGCCAGTCATACCTCCAGAGAGGAAGCATACTTCACTTCCACGGTATGTTTTCTCATCCATTCATAACAATTTTACAGAATATATGTCTCTGTTGATTCTGTATGGCAGTTGTGATTAATATTTACCTCTTCATCTTCGTAGATCTTCAGTTCACTCCAGTGCAGTAAACTCCAACGCTCAACCCAGTTTGAATGCATCAGACACTCGACGCGTTCCTTTCGAGCCTCCAAGAAATGGAATAGTTCCATCAACTTCAGCATATTCAACTAAACCTTTAGGGCCTCCACCAAGAGTACCATCAGGTAATTACCCAAGTTATAATTTCTGAAAGTATTCGACTTTTTCTCTGGGGCAGAAAAATTGTAGCAACCTTCCACCTTAGTTAATATCACAAATTGATGCACAGTATTGTTCTCAAAGTCAAGCGCCTTCTATATGTCTAACAGGTAGACCAGGCCGTGTTGTGGAATCATCTGTAACTTATGAAAATGACAGAAACCTCAAAGAGTCGTCCTATGATGCTAGGACATCATATTACAGAAGCACGGTACTCCCTCCGCAGACGGTATCTCCTAACTATTTCTTCCATCCTAACTCCATGAACCAAGAGAAGCACCACGGTGGTACAGCTGCTGCTTCTCAACCAAAACCGCAGTTTGTCCCCTCCCAATGCAACTCCGTGAAGCCAGCTGAGCTGAACCCAAACCCTTATGTCCAATCACAGCACAAGGTGGGTATTGATGCTAAGCTGTTGCAGGCACAATCCCAATTTGGTCCTGCTGGAGCTGCCGCGGTTGCAGTAGCAGCACACCGGAACATGGGTGCGGTTGGGTATGGCATGTCTTAGAATTTAGCACATTGGCGCTGTTGGCTATTGCCAGAAACTCCTCTCGTTAGTTGTTATGTAATGTAAGTATTATTCGATCGAAGCCTGATTTGAACACATTTGAGATTGTAATAAAAATGGTTCAGTTTTTAACCCCACCAAATGTCTCGGCTGAAGCCTAATGTGCTCTTGGAAACTGCTCCGGTAAGCTTGGATCATCCAGGTGATTTCTTGTTGGAAAAGATTTAAGACTTTGGCCTTTCAAGAATAAAGGACTACAAAATAAATCAATGTTAATCAAAATTGGCCTCTTGGCTAATAACACAGAGGAATGACCAAAGAATTTACAAGTCCTTTGATCAAAAAAAAGAAAAATTTACAAGTCCCAAGATGTGGTTGATTAGATTTTTATAGTCCGTAAACTATTGTCTTTCACCGAACATAAATAGTAAATTATACTCAATGGTTACAAAAAGATCTGACGTCTACACAAACAAGTGGTCGAGCATCATTGACTCATTACCATGCATATGAGAAATCAATAGGTTTAACCAAGCGTGGACAGATTTCAATTCTGGGTGAGTCCGATCGCCGGTAAAGAAGGTGTGAACATCGTTCTTGAGCGCAATCCAGCTGCAACCTGGTGTCTTCTTCACATTCTGCTGTCTCATTGTATCTCTAACGTCCAACACTTCCTCGTACTTCCCAGCTTCCACAAGAATATTAGACATTAATACATAACCACCGCAATGCTCTGGCTCGAGCTCACTTAGCCGCTTTCCTGCCAATTGTGCGAGATCATTGTTCCCGTGAAGACGACAAGATGACAGTATTGACCTCCAAACTACGGGATTATCGCAAACGGGTATTGATATTGCTAACTCATATGCTTCCTCTAGCTTGTCTGCACGGCCAAGCATGTCTATTACACAAGCGTAGTGATCACTTGTTGGGAGAATGTTATATACCGTCTCCATCTGAGCCAAAAATCTTCTCCCTTCGTTCACAAAGCCTGAGTGGCTACAGGCTTGTAGCAACCCAACGAATGTGATTTCATCGGGTTTGACACCGGCTCTGCACATGCAGGAAAACATATCCAAAGCTAACTCACCGCAGCTCTGCACACCGTAACCATTGATCATGATATTCCAAGAAGCAGAGTCTTTAATCCTCATCGAGTCGAAAACCATCCGAGCGTCCCTCAAGTCCCCGCATTTCACGTACATATCCATCAAAGAGTTATGTATGAAGAATTCAGTATTGGAATTACGGTTTAGAAGTCCATTGACGATCATGTAGCCATGAATCTCTCTGCCCTGCTTCAGTGCAGCTAGACGACCGCAAGTGGGCAGAACGGTTGTCAATGTAACAATATCAGGTCGGATTCCAGAGCATAGCATCCTTTTAAAAAGAGCCAAGGTTTCATCATGATCACCACAGTAGTCATGAACACATAAAACAGAGTTCCAAGTAAATATGTCTCTCTCCTCCATTGCTTCAAATATACTAATTGCCTCTTCTAGCCGCTTACTCTTTCCATACATATCAATCAACGCATTTGACACAACAATATCAGAATCAGAACCCGTTTTCACCGCAAGACCATGGACTGACCTACCGTTGTCAAGATCTCCTGATACAGTAAAACCAGATAAGACGCTTGTAATCGTATGCCTACTTAGGACTACACCTTCTTCACGCATTTTACTAAAGACTACCAAAGCATCCTCAAATCTAAAAATCTGTGAATACCCATTGACCAAAGCATTCCAAAGCACACTGTCATCTCTCTCAGGCAATTCGTCGAACACTTTCTGAGCATCCTCCACTGACTTGAACTTCGAATAAGAAGTAACCAAACCACTCCCAACGTAACAATCGGAATCAAACCCAAGTTTAAACGCGAAACCATGAACCTTCTTAACATCAGAAACCTCCATAGCATCGCTTCCTTTAAGCAAACTAGGAAACGTATACTTATCAGGCAAAATCCCTTTAGCTCTCATTTCTCTATACATCTCCATCGCATCCAAAGGAAACCCATTCAACACAAACCCAGAAATCAAAGCGTTGTAACCAAACACATCGCGTTCGGATCCGCCAAAGACCGTCACCGCACTCCGCATAAGACCACACTTGGCATACATGTTGACGAGACTCGTGACGGCGCGTGGCGAATCTTCGAGAAACCTTTTCCTAACCATGAAACCGTGGATCTGTTCGCCGGAAACGTGATCGATGCGCTGGGCACACCGTTGTAACGCGGAGATACATGTAGCAACATTGTGGTACTCGTATCTCTTCGGGTGTTCTTCGATTTTTCCAGAAACTGTCGAATATAATAAAGCAAATGAAGCAGAAGAAGAAGGCTTTGGGGTTATAGCTGAGAATAAATCTGGGTTTCGTGAGAGCAACCTTAAAGTTCCGACAAGCATTGTATCTCGATCCGTAGAATCAAAACGGTCATTGTTTTTTTTTTTTTTGTTCCGACGATTATATTTGAAATTAAAGCTTTTATATATTTAGTATAAAAAAACTACTGTGTTATTAAAAAAAAAAAAGCTCGAAGTGATGATAATAATAATTAAAAGGCCCATGAAGAGAGGCAGACAGGCCCATTTAGTACTAAACACGATGGCAATTGATCGCGTAGCTGAAGAGAGAGAGCTGTGTTTAAATAAGGTTAGAGTAGCCTAAGTGATTGTCCCTTCGGGGACATCCGATAAAATTGGAACGATACAGAGAAGATTAGCATGGCCCCTGCGCAAGGATGACACGCACAAATCGAGAAATGGTCCAAATTTTTTTTTCCCCTCAAAATCTACATCTCCCAGATCGATCTCTTCTTCTTCCTCTGTTCGATTTCTGTGTGTTTACCCGTTTTGTGGATCACAAGTGATGTTTTTTGATACAAGATTTTCTTGAAAAATGTAAGAATACAGGTTTCTTAAACCCTAAAATTCGACCTGCAATGAACTTATAAGATAGCTAAGACAATCTGATTGGGTTGTTGTTTTCAGTTCTGATGGTCGGAGAGTTTTGTTTCTGATTACGTGTATTGAGAGAGGTTCCCGGTTAGGTTATCGGTTTAAGCGTCAACCAACGAAACCATTTCTTTACTATTAGCGTCTAAATTCGTCAGTCAGAGGAGTTTCTGGCTAAGTAATGTTGTATGTAAAGAATCTTCTTTTTTTTGTTGTTGGTTGGTCTGCTTATTGATTTCCAGAGAAATGACAAAAGATTTGATTTTTCAAAGAGAGGACAAGTATTTTATTTTAGAACAAGAGAATCAAGGCCTATCATCAAGCCTAGCTCTACCTCTTTGAAAGCTTTAAAATATAACAAGAATGGAATAAGAATGACCAAAAAATTAACATAGCTTTTTCAGAATATCATAAACTTGACAGCATTTAGCACCAGGGCTACTCTCACTTATCAAATAACAATAACAATAAAAATCAGAAAAAAAAAAAAAAAAAAAGTACATGAGTGGAAACTTCAGAGTTGCAAGCAAAAGCATGGTGGTCATGGCCCTCGAGCTTTCTCCTACTTTTTATCTTCATCTCTCGCAACTATCTTGTACTTTCCACTTTCCTGTTGCTGAAAAACAAAAACTTATCATCAAAATTGATCCCTACACTATACCCTGCATACATACACAACTAAACAGATCAGCAAAACAAAACAGTAGTAAATTTGATAGTAATCTTACCTTTTCCCATAGTTTGGTATGCTCATTGCAGAAACCAACAACAATACCACCAGTCTTCTTGCCTTCACGATACTCAATACAAAGATCTTCCTTCAACCCACAAGTAACATGAAAAGCCAACTGACATCTCATCTCCGAACACTCAGTAACACACCCGCGCCTAACCTTACACAAATAACACCTATCTTTCCATCTCCTACTCGGTACCTCGCTACAACAAATCCCTTCCCTTCCTTCAGGATCCTCAAAATAAACCTCAGGCACAAACAACGCGCAAGTGATGTGAGCCCATCGACCATCATTCGTAGGTTTCATCGCTCCACCTTTAGTTGTACACAAACAGCAAGAGACTGGATTCTTCTTCGAAGACATACACTGTCTGCAAAACCAATCACCTTCTGGTATAGCCTTAACAAGAGGATTCCCATAACAAGAAGCATGAACCATCACAGAACACAATTGGATTTGTTGGATCACCATCTGTACTTTGACATACAGAACACATAATCCCATCTGCATCTTCTACTTCTTCTCTATCTTCTAGTTCTAGATCCAACACTTTTACATTCCCTAGAGGATCTATATTCTCTTTATCATCATCTTCTTCTACCTCTAGACTCGATTCAACCACTAGAGTTGACTTTTTCTCTATTGAACTCTCCTCAACAGAAGGCTTATACTCTATATTCAGATCAAAAGACGAAAAGGGGTTACCGGAGAGCAGATCAGGATCAACCGCCCAGATCCTTTTCTTCGCCGGAAGACAACGGTAGGTAGGGTTAGAGTTCTCGTCGTCATCGTAGTCGACTCGAGTTTGCTTCCTCTTCTTGGCCGGCAACTGCAACGACTTCGTCTCCGGTTGGTTCTGTTGCGCAGCTTCGAGATCTCGCTGCATCAGTCTGTATCTTTTGAGAGGAGGCAGATCTTGATACTGAGCAGCAGCATCCATGGCTTCTAGTTTCAGATCTCTCTGGTTGTGTCTGAATGATTGTATGAACAGTCGTTAGATCTCGGAGAAATTAAAGGCAAAGCGAAAACGAGATTTGCCCGCCAATTGTTTTCTGTGCGCCAAATTTCTAAAATCTGTTCTCATTTTTAAAATTTCGTTTCTTTTCTTCTTTTCTTTTCGTTTCACCCAAACCGAAAAATAAAAATTTTAAGAATTACCCGCCAATTGTTTTTATAAGAGCGTGCAAGGGAGGGAGGTGAGATTTATTATGGGCCTTCATTCGGCCTATTTAAGATACTAATGGGCTTTTCTTTTTATATAACTATTGGGCTTTCATGTTTTTTCTTAATTAACAACGCTGTATTTATGGCTTTTTGCTGCTTGTTTTATAATCATTTGCAATAATTATATGCATCATCCTCAATAATCAGAGTAAACTTACAAAAAGAAATTTCATGAAGAATTTTTCATCGATGTCCTTGTTGTCCTTATGGCTGCTGCTGGTGCTGCTGCGGATCGTAGCCACCAGCCCACGCAGCCTGCGGTCCGTAAGGAGGAGGATAATAGCCAACAACGCCTGCTTGTGCCTGAACCATCATTGTCATCATATTCATATGAGCACATTGCTTTATATATGTATGCACCTAAAACTACAAGAATATGAGATATATGAAGATAGTTTCTGTTCAGTTACATATTCTGTCACAGGTTTCATCGGCTATTGTTGACTATCTCGTCTAATAAATCTATTGATCCAGTTCTCTTTAGTTTTTACACTATATTGACTTGTTCGAACTTGCTGGACTATTGGCTACTGAAGTTCCGGTTCATGTCCAAGATTCAAAGTTCAAACTAAGTGTGAAACTGTCTAGACATAACATAACTATGGTGAGTTCAGACATATCATCTACTGATCTACTATAGCACAGGCAATATTGTCTTCTTGGTAAAAACTAAAAAAGAGATTCTAACGAGAAAGAGATAAAAGCTATGAATTTACAACTTACTGGATTCATGACATAGTTGGGTTGATAAGGATTCACAGGATACCCAGCCTCAGGATTTCCATAGCCACCACCATAAGCAACTCCACCTGATCAAAAACATGTTTTTGCTTAACATCGGCACATGCATTCAACTGTAGCTCCACTGTATATTCCTAGTGATTTTTCTCACCTACTGTGCATTGAATAGGCACTATGATGACTAATTTCAAAGGTTTGTGATTATTTAAAAATTCATCATACCAGGATTCCCAACAGGGCCATTTGCATGAGCTCTCGACTCTGAGTTAGCAATCTCTGCTCGAAGCTTCTCCAGTTCCCGAGCCATTGCAACTAATTTATGCTCCATGATCTTGCCGTGCTCGTAATTTTCCGCATACCCTTTCTTCTCATAATCAATAGCCGCTCTACAAAACAGCAATCACAGCATTAACATCAATATGATTATGAACAAAGGCAAATCTTAAAAAAGAAACTGGTCTTAACCTTGCTCTTTGCAACTCTTGCTTTGTGTTCTCAATTTCTGCAGTTAGTGTTGGTATCTGCTGCAAATCTGATGTAAGTCTAGCCAAATCTTGAGTCATCACATGAACCTGGCTGGTAAGTTCTTGCCTACCCGAAGTCAACTCTTTAATATCCACCCGAATCTTCTGAATCTCAGCTCGCATAGCATCAACTTCACGCAGTTCCATTTCGGACCGCATAGATTTATCATACATCTCCCTCATCATGATCTCTTCCTCAGCTCTCAATGAATCAATGTAATGCATAATTCTCTGCAACTCATGCTGAGCAACTTCAAGTTCCTGATTCAGCGCCACATGAATAGCAGCCACCGTCTGGTTATCAGCAAGTAACCCCTGAACATCTTGGTTCTGAGCAGCGAGACGATCCTCCATGATTGAAAACTGTGGAGGAAGACCTCTTGCATCAACCCTAAATTGTGGAGCTTCCCTACCATCATCAACCATAGAAGGATGAGGAGGTGGTGGCACTGGTCCTCCTCCTCCCAAGCCTCTAATGAAAGGCGGTTGTTGGTGAACCGGAGGTTGTAAGCCACTGTAAGACCCACCTTTCATCGAAGGTGGAGGAGGAGGTCCACGGTTTCTTCCAGACATTACCTTAAACGTTTAACCAGTTATGATCTTAGAATCGTTTCAAAACTATAATCTCAATTCCTGGCACACGGTGTTCGTTTACATAGTCAGCCAACAAATTCGAGAACGAAAAGGTTTACAAACTCAGAATCACGCACTGACCTTCGACGATGAACAAAAAACAAGCTTTCGCACCGGAGAAAACAAATTAGGGTTCCTTAGATAACGCCTTGTTCATCAAATTGAGGATCGATCAGCTTCGACGTTCCCTCAACTGTAACAAACTCCGATTTGCTCTGAAGAAATCAAAAACCTTCAAAATTTCCAATTCGCCGGAAATTGATAAAGCGGAGGTTTGCTTAATAATTATTATTTTCAGAACTAGTCCTTGATATTTTCCTGATTTACAGTATTTCTCTGTGATGTTTACCTTTTTGTCAATACTACCCAATTATTTCGGCTTTTTTCAATTTACTCCACTTCGTCTTTAATTGGTGGCACCATGACAGGTCCAAGTGTCCAACAGGTCCACACACTTGTGTGGCTCGTGATGTCATAAACACCTTTTGTCCCCACTAGCTATACCGTGAATATAAGATTCCCATAAGATATATTACTCATTTCTCATACTACAAATCATTCAATTAACCTTTAAATCGTCAAAAAAAAAATTTCAATCTAAATTTGACTATCTCTAGATTCTCTACCTTGTTAGTGTTACAATTTCCTCAATTCATTTTCTAAGCTAAATTGACGCTCTCGTCTTAAAACGATACGTAAGGTTTACAAAACGTAACAATCATACAAAACGTAACAATCATACGACTACAATGACAAATGTTATATTTAATTTTTCTTTAGGCAGCAATAAATTTGTTTAGTTTCCGTTACGTAGACTACCAACGGATGAATTTAATACCACAATGACATCAATACTCAAAACACAATGAATCGTCAAGGTGAGAGAGACGAAAGTTTTGGTTGATGGGTTATAATATATCATAATGAGATGAATAAATCTATAACGGTGGTATTCACATGAAGCTCACCATTTTCACCTATATACTTTGCTGCTCTCACTACAGAGACCCCTAAAAAAGACCCCCAAATTTAACAAACAATGGAAGTCTTGTGGGAGTTGGAGGACAAACTGAAGCTAACAACACAAGAAGCAGTTGTGATCTTGGTCGGAACAGCGGCTGCAGTAACTTTACTCTGCATAGTCGCAGCGTTTCTCAACCGCAATTCTCGAGGGAAGCAAGTAGCAGACGCGGAGTGGGCGTTCGAAGCAGCGGTTGTATCGAGAGCTATGGAGGAAAAGAGGAAATGTAAGTGGAGTAAAGTGAAGAGAACGTTGATGGGTTCGTTTTGTTGGAGCTCCGGAGCCAAGTGGATGGAGATGGAACCGCTAAGGCCGCCTCCATTGCTTGCAGCTAAAGAAAGGAGTCTGAATGCGGTTGATCCGGTTTGGAAGCGACCGATTCTGATGGGTGAGAAATGTGAATTGCCGCGGTTTAGCGGCCTTATATTGTATGATGAGTGTGGCCTTCCGCGTCATCATCCTCAACTTCAAGAACAAGTGAGTGTTAATTAGTTTACTCCTCTATATTTGACAACTAATTTTTCTGTTATAACTAAGTTCTTGCCATTGTTGTTTTGTAGCTAAAACAGAGTTCTATGGTAAGAACAACTCTGAGAGATTTGCTCTGACAATGGTTTTCTCTAATTCTCTGCAAGAAAGTTTCTTGAAGTTTGGTGTACTACTACAACTTAAAACCGCGATGAAAGGTCAGATTATGAGAATGCGGAGAAAATATGTTCCTGAAAACAATGTCCTTATGTGATGTAGATGCAAAATCTTCTTTCTTTTTTTGTGTGTTTTGATTGCTTAGAGGGGGACAAAGATTAGCTTAATCTTATGAACAAACGATTTGCTACAAATAGATGCAAATTTGTGTATTTGTATTTTTGATTGCTTGGTGTGGACAAAGAAAGCAGAGTTCTTATGAAATCGAATAATATTCACCAAACAAACAATATATGGACATTCGTTCTTCAAATCAACCCATACCAAAGATTTACAACTCAAAGAAACAAAATCTTATGAACAAACAAATCGAATTTTTGCAACAAAAAAAAAAAAAAAAAAAAAAAAAAAAAAACAATATATGGACAAAGGTTGTTCTTCAAATCGAACAAAACCCACAATAGTGAATCTGTCATTTGTCTTCAGATAATCTTCAGCAATTTTGAGCCATCAAAACTGGAAAAAAATCTCCATCCTTGGATCATGACCAGAAGCGAGAGGATAAATTGCACGCCATGAGAGAAGGAAAGCCGCGGTAGATATGGTTACAAGAAGCTACACAAAGTAGACAACAACAATAACAACAAATAATTCAAATCTTTGTGCTAATTTCACACATAAGAAACAATCAGAGGCTCTTTTGTTTCTTCTGCTATAGAATTCCTGTGGTAGTAACAGTACAAAGCCAGCTGCACTATACCAAGAATAGTTCCTATTCCATTTGGTATCTGAGTTGAGAAAAAAGAAACAAGTTTTGTTAGTACTCCAAAATGAGGAAAACACAAATTGCAATAGCAATTATTGTAGAGTAACTTACATAAACAAAGGCGTCCCAGTTGAATAACCCGTAAAGTAAGAAGGAAGCACTCATCAAGAAAGTCGATAGAGAGAGATAAAAAGGCATAAACTCAACGCTCTTAGTCCGTATCACTAGTTTCTACAAAGAGCAGACATGTCAGGCAATCAAGAACTTAGCTGCACATTTTGAAATGATTTGTTGACATTTTTAATTTTTGGGAAACTTACGATAACAAACAAAGGTGAGGCAGACATCGAGACAAGAGAACCGCAGCTCAAGAACCCGACAAAGTACCATCGTGTGAGCTGGTCAGGAATCTGCAAACTTCCAGCTACAATCAATCCAACCACAGCAAACACCACAAAAAGCAAACCAAGCATCTTCATCTGCCATGATCAAAAATGTTGATTAGCTAGAGTTACTAAAGAAACACGATTTTTTTTTTGGCAAAGAGCATACAAGGTCAGGCAATCAAAAGAAACCTTGTTCTTCTTGTCTGTGTGCATGATGAAGAGGATAATGTAGCAAAGCTGAAAAGTGGCTCCAACAGAATTCACAGTCATAAGCATAGTATTGCTGTGTGATATGAAAGGTGTGCCATACCAAAGGCAGATCAAGCAGTTTACGAGAGCGTAAATGTATGGTAAGCCCGAGAATTGCTCGGTAGATTTGTTCCTCATGATTCTCCTAAAAGTTGGCCTGAGAAAGGGGGAAAAAAAAAAGACAGATATCAGTAACTGAAGTCCATAAAACTTATGATTAATTACAACCAAGGAGCAAGTTTAGTAAGTGAAAAAGAGGAACTCACATTGGTGAAACGAATAGCCCAAATGCAAATATGTTGCCTGAAACATGGAAGAACAAATGAAACAGTGATAAGTGATATTAACGGATAGAATTTTTTTTTTTTTTTTTTTTGGTTGGTATCAATGTTAGGTAGATAGGAAAAGTTTATATCCTTGGTTATAAATTGCATCAGTTCTGTTTCTACAGAATCACAGTTCTTGAATTCACCGAGAAAATTGATCAGAGACAACATTTTGTTACTTATTAACGTTGTTTCAGTGCCTAGAAGTAGAAAGGAGCAGACCAAAAATGGCTAAACATAGCTACTGAATTGGGGATACTCATGGAATGGAACCTACGCCAGATCTACATACATATTTTATATATAATTTTTTTTTAAATTGAATATTCCCCAAAAAAAAAGAAAAAAAAAAGCAGTGAAAATATATATAGATTACCTGCGATTCCGGCAACATCTTTACACAGAGATAAAGAAACATTGAAAGTATATACATCCATGAGAGACTTCTCTGTCTTAAACTCTGTTTTTTTTTTTAGTTTCTTGCTCTGTTTCTGTTCTGTTCTTATGAACTTGGATTAAAACGCATAAACAGAGAATTAATAGAGACGAGATGTCTAAGAGATATCTTCTTATAGAAATGAAACTGGAACCCAGCTGAAACCAAAAAGAAGACTTCCCTTAAAAGGTATGAGCTTAACACTCAAATCTGTACGACTATATATATGCGGTCCAGATTTGGCTTTGTCGACTGCTCTACTATCTTACAAAATAAATTAAAACAACAAAGTGTCGTAAAGTTATATACTATCTACTTTGCTGGGAACCATGATGTTACTATCTATTTATTAAGAAATACATAAGAAAATACATCAGTAATTTTCAAAAACGTGATCTTTTGAGTAATAGACTTGCTTGTCTCCGTTGATTATGCATTAAAAGTAATGTTGTTCTTATTAGAATGTACTCCCTCTGTATAGATGATTTTCTAGAAAAAAAATTTGTATCACAAGAATTGATTTTCTGTAAATTTTTACTAATTAGTGCTAAGAAATTGTAATTTTCAAAAATCATTAATTGAGAATTTAAATTTTGATGAATTACTATTAATTGATAGTTATGAAAATATATTTTTATAAATAAAAAATACATTTATAACTAAACATTCAATATTTTTTTTAATTTATGTAAAACTCCTAAAAAATCATTTATTGTGATACCGCTGGAATACTGTAGAAGGTTTGAAAAGACTCCGAAGGTTTGAAAAATCATGCCTAAGAGAGAAAGTTAATTAAAATGTTTTCGTTGTTTTAGCCTAAGCTGGAACATTGCTCACCGTCCACATTGATCCCAACTTGATTTATTTTTCGATATCGATAGATCTCCATTTGGTTATCTGATAGTTGCTGTCTGCTGACCAATCATTTCTTTTCGTTTTGGATTGAGCTTTTTTTGTGGTCTACGTTTGACATTCTTTCACACAAGGGTTTTTTTTTTTTTTTTTTTTTTTTTTTTTTTAATGAAGAGGAATATAATAGTAATTTTAATTAACATTTAATTTGGTGGTCGTGTGCTCTCTACGTCAACAAGCTGTCTTGAGTTGTGATGCATGTGTCTCGCGCTGAGTCACTCATCACAATCTTAAACCCTGAGGATGAGAAAATCTAGTAAATCACAATTTATACCATTTTTATTATTAAGCATAGATTTATAAATCTCCAATGGGACACGTAAACTACAGTGTTTTTGACTAGTTGCATGGGTTTTTTTTTCCTTCTTTCTTTTAGAGAATTAATTATCAACCCTTCGAGAGAACAACTCCCATATTTGTTCTCAAGGACACCATCACAATCTCAATATTGTTTCAGGATCTCATTTACCTGATCTCATTTACCTGATCTCATCTGGTCAGCACGTTCCTAAACCATAGCGAGACGCGCTCAATATTACAGATTTACAGTTAAGAACAATTACCGTTCTGTGAATTTATCATCGACGGTCTGTGAAATTATAAGATCGAGATAAATTAATACTATAAAGTAGAAATATACTGTATATTGTTTAGAAAACCTCAACTTGTGAAGAAAATATTCACGATATCCACTATATCATTAGATTTATCTTAATCAATATTATTGAAGTCAAAATACTGCAGATTGAATAGTTAATTAAGCCATGTCACTGATGACCTACGTTATAAGCGAAGGCTGCGAAGCCACGCGATCTGTTTAACAAAGCGTGGGACAATCAATCAATCATTAAATCCAATTAACGTAATTACGCAAGTATTGTGTCTCTTTTGCTATATTGGTGAAGAAATGGTTCCAAACCATTTATAATTGAAAATTAGATACTAGCGATAACTTCCGAAAATATATGTGTGTATTCAATAGGTTTGACTTTTATTATTCATCACGCGGATTAGTTTTTTTAAAGTATAGATACTCCTTTTCTTGCAATCAAATTAAAATAGAGCCCTTATGTAGTCTAGTCACAATCGGTAACCTATGCAAAACATTTGTTTACAATTATCTAATGAGTAATCAACTGGTTAAGTTTATCCAGTTTTCAGAAAATTATACGATTCAGATTTCCGGTGAGTACTTTTTTAATGTTAACTTAGAAATATCAAACTGGATCAACCAGAAAAACACGTGAATTAAGCAAAAGAGAAGTCATTAGGAGACTTTTGCAATTTGTTATAATTTTTTTTTCCGCCCTGAATGCATGTCTTGGTTTTTAAAAATGCTCATAATTTAATTACACGGAAAAAAGTAATGAAGTGTGTCTTTTGTTATCTGTCTAGATAATAATTATAACCAACCATCCCTTGTTAAAATTAAAAGCTGACAGTCAAAAGTTATGATGAATTGAAAAGTTTGAGAGACATAAATCAATGGATCACATGCATCATGTAAACATCAACAACTAATCGTTAATTGGTAAACGTGCATATATTGTCTCTCGCAATTTGTTAACAATTATTACAAATTAACGGGGAGAATCCGCATGTGTTTTATTCACATGTGGATGAGAATTGATTGTATAAGTTGCTTGAAAATGTCGTTTCTTTTATCACTGCATACTGTGTAAAACAAATGTTGGTGTAAAATAGATGTTGGGCTTCCCTTTGGAAGAATTGTGAATGCGAGCGTCGTAGGCCCCAAACAATAATTAGACATGGCATATCGCCAATCCCCGTAAACTAAGATCTAAAACGGTCACGTAACTCGTTCATTTTCTAAATTCTAATCAACGTAAGTCATCAAATCAAACTTTTGCCGTTTTGGGTACAAAGCAGGTATTACCTTGATGGCTAGTGGAGAGTACCCTCTGTGTCGTAGACCCAAAAACAATTAATTGTGAATGCGAGAGTCTTAGGCCCAAAACAATAAATTGTGAATGCGAGTCACACACAGGCCCAAAACAATAAAATATGGCATATCGCTAATCACCGACAAGGCGACAACTACGATCTAAAAACCCCCAAGTAAAACTTCAAAGCTCCAAACCTGATGGCCAATGAGTTCATCCAAAAGTGTGTTGTTGTTCCGGTTATTCAAACTTCCTTATCCGAAATATATACTAATGTCACTCAAACACTCCATGTGTCCACCACCACTTTTTTCCAATCAACTCAAACTCTCATGCAAATTCGTAAACAGAATTAAATTTCGTAAATTATATGAATATCCGAAACATATTTTAAAACTGAATTTTAATATTTATTGTCTTACAAACATTATATTAAAAAAAAGCAAGATACAAAACAAAATTCTATTGGCTTTCTTTATTGATGTTTGTTGTTTTCGGTTTGGTTCGCTCTAATAGACGGAGGTACTTGGTCTGGAAACATGTTTTGCATCACGTTAGTCCAGAAGTCAACATCCTTGAGTTTCAGCTCCATCTCCTCAATCTTCTTCTCCACCTTGTTCAACTTTTCTTGTGTCGCAAGATATTTATCTTCGTTTGACAAATATGGAACTGCGGAACTCGGTATGAGATCGCCCTTCATTGACCCATCTGCCAACCTTCTGTCTTCCTTTATTTGAACTTCCTAACAAACCCCAAAAATTATCAAAAATAGTTAAATAATATGCTTAGAAAGCTACTATTACAAAATAAATAAATTGTCAACATATCATCAAATGTGTTGTTACCTCTTTGTGGATGGTATCTATGTCAGTTTGGGTGAGATGGTTTGACTGGATGGAGTCATGATCGCCTTGACACAAGTGAGTTTGGCTCTCCTCCTCCAGGGCTTTGCACTTCTCAACTATCAAGTCGGCTTTTTCGTCGACGAAGGTCCCATCTAAATTTCTCTTGTGGGTGTCCTCTATTGAGATGACCATGTCAAGTAGTTCACCAGTCTCCTCATCCCGGTTTAATAGTATACTTTCTGGGGGTGGTGCGTAAGCGCCACTTTTGTCGGCTGCCTTGAGAATTTCATACAAAACAGACGCAATTCTGCGTGCGTTTATCATTTTCTCTCGCTGACTAGTAACATAAATTTCCATATATAGGTTAATAATGTTGGCTCGCTGAGGTTGAACTAAAACTAGCAATAGTTATTAGTAAATTGAAAAGAAAGAAAGATGGACGATACCTATTATTATCCAAATCGAATGATGCACCATGTGCGATAATGTATGCCAAGTAAGAATCATAAACACGTTTGAGTTCTCTAATATCATTCCTATCCTTTCTTATTCTCGTAGTTAACTCGTCGTCCTACAAGGAAACAATGAAGATAAACAACAAAATAATTAAACAGATGATGTTTAGAAATTTAATTAATTATCCGGAAACTAGTCCACGTCATTCTTTATACGATCGATCAAAAATCATAGGCATCAGAAACTAGCTAGAATCCGTATCCCGTTCAACTATATTGGATGACTTGCCTTCTCAAGCCTTCGGAGAAGTGAATTTTTGAATTGTCGTACACCTCTTCCAGTGGAACTAGCGTCAATTCGGTGAGCTACCTCAAACGTATAAAAACGGCCTGCGACATATGGAAATTATGAGTCTTTTAACAAGAAAGCGCCAAGATAAGAAAACAAAGAGAAGATTCAAAAATAGTAACAAATTGACCTAAAAACATTAGGGAAGACGAGAGTAAACTCACAAAGAAAAGCAATACGAGGTTCTTCAGACTCAACCAAGTTTGCTACACGAAGAAACCTTTGAATCCCTGAGGCTAACGTCTCGGGAAGCTTCTCGCTGTCATAGGGTACCCACACATATTGTTCCTGAAAAGTGACGGATCTCGTGGACTGGCGGATGGTTGGCGAATCTTCGGGGAAGATGGGTACCATATCAACAAAAACATCGGTGGGATCAACGGGGACGATTTCGTGAGACATTTGGGAGACTAAAAGCTGATTGCTCTATGGTTTTGGCACTTGGCATGGAGACGGAAAGGTTTCATTATATAAAGCGGCAATAACTTAGCGAGGTGAGTTTCCGTGGCAGATTTTTTTGTCAATTAACTAAGTAAGCTTTATTCTCCAAAACAAATAAATTAAAGACTACTAAACTAAAGTGTTAAAGTGAAACTGACATTTGGTATATGTACTTTTATTTGAGGGGGGGGGGGGGGGGGGGGGGGGGAAGAAAATACTTTTGTTACTAAATTTGTACTAGAGGATGTGTTTTTTTCCAAGCAATCTTTTACTCTTTACAACAACGTGCATGGGAAAAGAAGAAAAAAACTTTTTTGAGTGTAGTAAAAAGGAGCCAAATCTTATTTAAATGGAGTGTAAAGCATATACTTGACGTGCATATGTAACTATTTCTTAGTCATTAGGATTATACCTACCAAAAGACGATACAAATAAATTGGCTATCCAAATCAAACCATTTTGTTTTGTTATATTTGTCATAATCAAATTATAAAAACATGAGATTAAGGATAGTCGATTTTAGTCTAATGTATAGACTAGTTAGACCAGTAGTGAAGTGTGTCAGGTAGTTTTGTCACCAACAACTACTATCTAAACCCCCCAAGTAAAACCTAATTACCAGGCTCTCGTTGATTTCTGATCTACTTTCATCAAATCAAACTTTTGCCGTTTCGCGTTCAAAGCCCCAAACCTGATGGCCAATGAGTACATCCAAAAGTGTGTTGTTGTTCCGGTTATTCAAAATTCCTATTCGAAATATATACAATGTCACTCAAACACTCCCAATCAACTCAAACTCTTATGCAATTGCAATTCGTAAACAGAATTAAAATTCTTAAATTATATGAATATCCGAAATATATTTTTAAACTGAATTTTAATATTTATTATCTTACAAACAGTTATGAAAAAAACAACATAGAAAATAAAAATTTATTGGCTTTGTTTATTGTTGTTTTCGGTTTGGTTCGCTCTCATGGACGGAGGTACTTGGTCTGGAAACATGTTTAGCATCATGTTAGTCCAGAAGTCGACATCCTTGAGTTTCAGCTCCATCTCCTCAATCTTCTTCTCCACCTTGTTCAACTTTTCTTGTGTCTCAAGATATTTATCTTCGTTTGACAAATATGGAACTGCGGAACTCGGTCTGACACCGTCCCCCATTGACCCGTTTGCAAACTTTCTGTCTTCATTTATTTGAACTTCCTAAAAAACCCAAAAATTATCAAAAAATAGTTAGATAATATGCTTATAAAGTTATTGTTACAGAATAAATAAATTTTGAACATCTCAAATGTGTTGTGATCACCTCTTTGTGGATGGCATTTATGTCAGTTTGGGTGAGATGGTTTGACTGGATGAAGTCATCGCCTTGGGACATGTGAATTTGTCTCTCCTCCTCCAGGGCTTTGCACTTCTCAACTATCAACTCGGCATTTTCGACAAGTAGTTCACCAGTCTCCTCATCCCGGTTTAATAGTATACTTTCTGGGGCTGCTGCGTAAGCACCAGTTGTGTCGTTTGCCTTGAGAACTTCATACAAAACAGAAGCAATTCTGCGTGCGTTTATCAACTTCTCTCGCTGACTATTAAGATAAATTTCCATAGGTTAATGTTGGCTCGCTGAGATTGAAGTAAAACTAGCAATAGTAATGATCAGTATAGGTTAAAAAAATGAACGATATGGACGATATACCTATTATCCAAATTGATTGCTGTACCATTTCTGATAACGTATTCCAAGTAAGCATCATAAACACGTTTGAGTTCCTTAATATCATCCCTCTTTTTTGTTAACCTCGCAGTCAACTCGTTATCCTACTAGGAAACAAAGAAGACACACATGACAAAATAATTAAACAGATAATGTTTAGAAATTTCATGAATAATGTTTAGAACGATCGGTCATATCTTTAACAATAACCGTAGACTTAAGAAACTAGCTAGAATCAGTAGTGTCCCGTTCTACAATATTGGATGACTTGCCTTCTCAAGCCTTCGAAGAAGAGAATTTTTGAACTGTCGTACACCTCTTCCGGTGGAAGTAGCGTCAAGTCAGTGAGCTAACTCAAACGTATAAAAACGGCCTGCGACAAAAATAATTATGAGTCTTTTAACAAGAAAGCGACAAGAAGAAAAAAATTAACAAAGAAAAGAAGAGAAAATTCACAAATAGTAACAATTGACCTAAAAACATTAAAGAAGACGAGAGTAAAACCCACAAAGATAAGCAATACGAGGTTCTTCAGACTCAACCAAGTTTGCTACACGAAGAAACCTTTGAACCCCTGAGGCTAACGTCTCCGGAAGCTTCTCGCTGTCACAGGGCTCCCACATTGTTCCCGAAAAGTGACGACGCATCTCGTGAACTGCTGCGAATCTTCGGGGAAGATGGGATCCATATCAACAAAAACTTCGGTGGGATCAACGGGGACGATTTCGTCGTGAGACATTTGGGAGACGAAAGCTGATTGTTCTACGGTTTTGGTTGGCGTTGAGATAGTTGGAGATGGAAAAAGTTCCATTATATAAAGCGGCAATTGCTTAGCGAGGTGAGTTTCCATGGCAGATTTTTTGTCAATTAACTAAGTAAGCTTTTTACTAAATTTGTACTAGAGAAAGTGGGTTCCCAGCAATATTTTGCAATTTACAACAACATAATATACCAACGTGCATGGGAAAAGTTAAAAGAAAAAAAAGAAAAAAGTTTGTTGAGTGTAAAGGAGCCAAATCTTATTTAAATGAACTGGAATGTAAAGGCTAAAGCATATATATATATTCTTGATGTTGATGTGCATATGTTATGTATCTATTTCTTAGTCATTAAGATTATACGTACTAATCTACAAAAGTAACTTGGGTATCCAAAATCAATCGAATCTTTATTTGAAACATTTTGGTTTTTTTTTTCATATATCATATCTAAACTATTAAAAAAATGAGATTATGATAGTCGATTTCAGTCTAATGTATATAGACCACCGGTGAAGTTTGATTAATGCATGGTAGTTTTGTACTATAACGAAATGTGTTGATTTGTTTGAATGTCAATACAGTAAGGGCATTCCCATTAATACTCACATGAATGTCTTAAATTTTAAATAATACTAGGGGTGTATTAAAACAATGATTTTGAAGGATTTCATGGGATTTAAGAAATTTGGAATTTTGATAGATTTTAAAGAAGTTGATATGATTTATGGTAAAATTCTTTCAAATCCCACCTAAAACCATGAGATTTGGATTTCTGTATTTTTAACTAAACAAATCCTCTCAAATCCTCCAGAATCCCTAAAACTTATTAAAATTCAAATCTACAAACTGTTTTGAATAACAGTGGATTTTAAAGTAGATTTTTAAATCATCAGTTCAATGACAGTAGATTTCAGGAGACTTTTTAAAATCCATGATTGAATAACATAGGATTTGTAACTTTTACACAAATCACCTAAAATGTCAAGTTGAATACATCCCCCTAGATTTGGACCCGTGCTAGAGCACGGGTTGAAATTCCTTTTAATTATATTATAATTTTATAATAAAATATAATTTATATGATTGTTTTTAAAAGTTTTTTTGGATAAAACGTTATGCAATAAAATCTAGTAAGTTTTAATTATGATGGCTTGAAAAAGACATATATTTTGTAAGTTTTCTATTGTTAATTTTGTAATTTTATGTATGAGAAATGGTTATGTTTGTTGTTTGTTTTTATTTTAATTTTCGAACATGTTTGGTGAAAGTTTTTTAATATGACCCGTGCTTTGGTAAGATTTTATTTTCAACTGCAAAATAAGATCTCGGAAATCACGATTAATTATGATAAATTGCAAAGATTTTATTCCTTTTTAAGCCTAACAATATATTTTTATGTCTAATAGTATATATTTGGTAACAATATATGGAATACTAAAGATTTTATTTTGGAAATTGTATAAATCATTGGAATATTCTCTTTAAGAGGATTCTTTAGGATATTCTTAATTGTATTTATATAGCCCATAGATTGACCAATTAAGCTATAACATTTTTTGTAACCAACCTATATTTAATCTATGTAACATATTTTGTAACCAACTTATAAAAATTATATAGTTTACAAAAAAAAGTTGTGTACTTCCGTTTTATTATATAGAGGATTAAAAATAATATTAATTTAATTTTAGATCTTCATTAACTTCTTTTTATTTTTTCTCCTCCCATTAGTCATCTTCAATTATGAGTGTCTATACCATTTATGATATAACTTAAATTAAATGAGAAACAAAAATGAAGCAACAATTTGCTTTTGAATCCTTATTGTTGGAACAATTATTCTCTTGTTGTTTTCTCTTCAAGCCTCTGTGGTTGGAGTTGTTTCAGAGTGTTGTGATATTGGCTTCCATTGTTGTGGAGTTTGAGCCTTCTTTATAGAGAGGGCATGGATTTCTTTCATCTCTTCTTCAAGGGCAGCGTTTATATTGCGGTGCCTTTCAAGCAATCTCTTCTCTTCAAACTGTTCCGAGACAACCTCAACAACAAAACTCGCCCCGCAGCTGAAACAAAAGAGTAAAGCTTAAGACTGAGAACTGGAATTTAGATGTCAAAATTGATGATGGTTCAGTGATCATAAGACTTTACCCTCCAGATGTATCGATGACTTCCTAGTTTTACATATAAATGAAGCCAAATTAGTGACGTATAGAGAGTAAGATCACAAAGTAAACTTGTTGCTTCAATAATCACGTACACACGAACCACGTAAGTGAGTGTATGATTCAATCTTAGAACAAAAGAAACACAAGATTTCTCTTAGAGCTACATGAGTATGAATCCAATTTGGTAAAGTTCTATATTTCATCAAAAGATTTTAAATTGTCATTGATCTGCAACTCCCAGTTTCCCCCAATATATGGAAGAACAGAGGATGCCTGATAAATCAAAACTCTGAAGTTTTTCTTACTTTGGTCAGATTCAGTAGCCAAGACACAGAAAAAAGATTGTAGGTAAGGGGATCAAATTTGCCTTACAAGATGAACATGATTGAGTTTTGAAGTCAATGAAGCTTCGACTTGCTCCTTAGATACACCCATCTCCCTCTCTGCCTGCTAAAAAGTTTGTGCAGCTATGATTTGCAAAAACTTGGTGTGTCCCCTAAACCTGATCACATCTCCACCAAGTCCAGGTACAATAATTCAGCATAACTGTGTTTCCACATACTGCAACAAAAAACAAAATAAGAGACATGAGAACAAATCATATACATCACCAACAATAGCAAATATCTGAAAGTCATTAGGGGGAAAGAGAAAAGATGTAACCTTACCTAAATAGATGAAAGACGAGAAGATAAGATTCAACATAGCAATCCCAGTGCCTCGACTCGACGATGATCTGCATCAAATAAAGAAGATATCTTTAGCTTATATACATAAAAAAAAAATCTAACATAAGCTAAAGATAAGAAGAACCTTACCTAAATACAGATGATACAGATGATAAACGAAGATCCAACACAGCAATTCAGGTGCATCGACGATCTGCATCAAAGGGAGATTGAGATGTTAATTCACTTATATAGAGGGTTCATTACTACAGTATCCAGAATCTGGCTTAAAACAATTCATGGAGACACAAAAATGTCAGCAGCGGATTCTTCTTTTCCTTGACTAAAAGTATAGAACGAAAGGAGATTGTACCTTTTAACTCTAACTTTGTAATGTCACACTGAATGAAATCTATCTCCACCTGCAAAACTAAAAATTTATAGCAACCGTATTGCTACAACCAAAAAGGAAGACTCATTTACATAAAGAAGAACTTCAAAAAGAAAAAACCTCAAGCTCCTCTGCATTTAGTGTTGCTGTTTCAAGAGACTGAGGATCGATATCAAATCCAATCACAGACCTGTTTTTTTTTAAGCACCAAACCGATAAATAACCACAAAGGATGAATAACTAGATGCATTGATGAGAGAAAAGATGAATAATAACTCACGCTGAATCTAGAAGAGCAGCAGCAACACTTAAAGTACCACAACCACATCCAAAATCCGGAACGACCTTATCAGTGATGTCTCCATATGAATTCTCTGCCTAAACAAGGATACAGATTCAACACACACTTCAGGCTTCTTGAAGAACAGGAACAAAGCAATAGCAACTAAAGACATTACATTTGAATCATTACTAGCCTTTTATGACTCAACCCAATAAAAACATAAGAGTCAAGCAATTGAAAGGGGAACAAAACGAACAAAACATAAGACTCATTGAACCTTAAAAACAAAACAAAACGAACAAAATTGAAAGGGGAAGATAAGCAATTGCGAATACCTTTTCTAATTTGGCAGCTGTGAGGGCTCTCTTGTATTCCACAGCCTTCTCCATAGGTCGAAGACTTGATCGAAGAAGAAGACGACGAGGCGAGATCTCTTTCTCCAGTGTATTCATCATCCGATCTCGATAACGTCTCAGGAAGAAGAAGACGACGAGGCGAGATCAATTGTTTCTGGAAACCGATCAGAACTACGATCGATTTGATTTCGTCAGTTTTTCATCGTTTTGATTGTATCGAAAGAGAGTGAGAAGCAAAAGAAGAAAAGAGAAAAAAAAAAACGTAACTAATAAAATAGTGACACGTATGGGGTCTATAAGGATCTAAAATGATCGGGGCAGAGACCTGGGTCTCGGAAATATTCAGATTTAAACCTTTTTTTTAATATTACTAAAAAAATAAAGGGATTTTTATTGATTCTACCACATTCAATTAAAACCTTTTCCCAAATGCATATTTTCTTTTGTTTTGAGAACTACCACATTTGAGCTTTCAAGTTGGAATAAAATGACTAATATATCCTTCATGTAAAAGTCATGAGATTTGAGATTATACTATCCTTTTATGACACAAAAGTTGGTGCATTAATAGTTGTGGGTCAGCATAAAATAAAGTTTGTAATTTAAATTAAAAACTGGGAACACATAAACTTTGTAAGCTGCTTTTTGGTTTAGAGATATGAGAGCAGCATAACGCAGTAGACAAAATTGGTCTGATGGACAAGGTAAATTGTATGGACAAGTTGAGAAATATAAACTTGTCTATTAGCTTGAACTAGTCCATTTGTCAAATATATTAACTAGTAGACAAGTTGTAAATAAAACTTGTCCATTAACCGGTATTGTTCTTAGAAAAATTATGCAGTTATAAACTTGTCTATAAGATTAATAATTAAATAAATGTTCCAAATAGACAAGTTAGGAGAGTTTGGAACTTGTCTACTAGGTAAAATTTTCTCAAAAAGGACAGTATAATCTCAAATAGACAAGTTAGGAGAGTTTGGAACTTGTCTACTAGGTAAACCTGAATTTTTTTTTGTTTCCGGCTAATTTTTCTTCCGCTAACCTTAGATTTGAATCCGCTTATTTTGTCCAGCTTGTCTTTTGGCGCCGGAGAGAACCTCTCTAGTTGACTTTCTTTCTTATGTGTTCTTCTATCTCACGATCTCTCTCTTTGGTTACAACAGATCTCTTTTTGATCCAGATTTTTAGTTGGGATGTTTGGTGCTCGGTCGTTGCGGAGAATTGCTTTTGAACGAAGTTTTGGTAGAAGAATGAATAGACACATACACGAGTATGGGAATGATAAATTATTAAAAAAAATTATTAAAAATTGAGATCTGTATGTAATGGGAAGGACATATTGGTCTTTTTCAATTATCTTTGTGGTAGCCGGGAAAATGAATTTGCAAATGTGGTAGTTGTGTTAAGTTTTAGTATAGATTGTGGTAGAATCGTTAGTTTTCTCAAAAATAAAAGACATCCCGTAGAGATGACCGATGGGCTTGCTCTAAGTGATGATTGAATCAGTCACCATTACTAGTGTGAATCAGTCATGGTGGTGATTAAAAAAGACCATGGGCTTTATATATGTCATACTATAAAGTTTTTGTAAGCAAAGAAAACTATATTTTTTTTTTTTTTGGTATAAGCAAAGAAAAGTGTTTTTCTGATCCAACACTAGTATTCTAACATGTTGTATATAACTTTTTTTTTTTTCATTTTGTAGGATTTTTATTTGAAGAACATGTCTTTTTTCATTTTGTTAGTAGGATTTTTATTTGAAGAACATGTCTTCACATTCTGTTAGTAGGATTTTTACTGTTTTAAGTAGATAATTTATAGTAGCATGTAAGTCTAGTACTAAACTACTAATGATACAAAGAAAACAATTTTTTTTTATGATACTAAAAAATAGTACTGTATTTATGTTTGTTCGTTCAAAATTAATAAATTACACAAAAAAAAAATTTTGTCTTCCTACATATATATACCACTACTATTTATTAATTTAGAAATTGTGAAACCGAAACTCATGCGGACAAATCGAAATTTCTACGTTTGCCTATATTTTCGGTTAATTAATCTATAAATATGATAGTTAGTAGCAATTAAAACAATTAATGTCAGGTGCAAAAAAAAAAAAAACAATCAATCCATTTTAGCTACAGTGTAATAATGGGCAAACTAGTCATTTCGTAGTCTCCCCCTGGTTCTCCGTAACTGTCTCTCCCAAAAATTAAAAAGAGAAAAGGCTTTTTTAACTCTCTCTTAAAGAGAGAGAGAGTCTCTTTAATTTCAGAGACGCTCGTCCGTTTTGGTTCTTCCCCTTCCGTTCCCTCTCTTTCTTCTTCACTCCTTTATTTATTTATTTATCTTCTCCTCCCATTGATCCCTCTCTCTCCTCTCCTCTCCTCAGATTTTTTCAAGCTTTAGTAGATTCATTCATCCTGATCTCTCTCTCAATCGTTCCCGGTACGTGAGCTCTTCTTCTGCTTTCCCAAATTCTGTGTTTGATGATCTCTGACCCTTCATTTGTGATTGCTGTGTTTGATTCGATGTTCTGAAGGTTTATTATGTATGATTGATTGTCTGATGCTTTCTCATCGTTTCTCATTTGGATCTGCTGCTCAATCTCTGGGAAATATTTTTAGCGTATTTGATTGCTACTCCTGTGGATCTAGATCTGTGATCATTTTTAGAATATCTCGCGATTAGCATCGCTGTTGCTTCATGAATTATCTTTTATTGAGCTGAATCACAGTGAATGAGATTTCCCAGAATTGATAGATCTGAACGGTGCCTGCTTAGTTTTGTAGTCTATCTGTTTGATTAAATTACATTTCGAATTCGCTCGATTCTTTTGTTCTTGGTGGTATAATAATTGTGCTGTTTCGTCATTACTGAAGCTTTCCTGAATGCAATTTTCATGGTTACAGATTTGATTGTATTTCCACATTCACATGGCTACTTATAAGCCAAAGAACATCCTCATCACTGGGGCTGCTGGTTTCATTGCCTCCCATGTTGCCAACAGACTTGTTCGTAGCTACCCTGACTACAAAATCGTTGTGCTTGACAAGCTTGATTACTGTTCTAACCTCAAAAACCTCAACCCTTCTAAATCCTCTCCCAACTTCAAGTTCGTGAAAGGTGACATCGCCAGTGCTGACCTTGTCAACTACCTTCTCATCACTGAAGAAATCGACACCATTATGCACTTTGCTGCTCAAACTCATGTTGACAACTCTTTCGGTAATAGCTTTGAGTTTACCAAGAACAATATCTATGGTACCCATGTTCTTCTTGAAGCTTGCAAAGTCACTGGCCAGATCAGGAGGTTTATCCATGTCAGTACTGATGAGGTCTATGGAGAGACTGATGAGGATGCTTCTGTTGGAAATCACGAGGCTTCTCAGTTGCTTCCTACTAACCCGTACTCTGCTACTAAGGCTGGAGCTGAGATGCTTGTGATGGCATATGGTAGATCGTACGGTTTACCAGTTATAACAACTCGCGGGAATAATGTTTATGGTCCTAACCAGTTTCCTGAAAAGTTGATTCCTAAGTTCATCCTGTTGGCCATGAATGGGAAGCCTCTCCCGATCCACGGAGATGGATCTAATGTTAGGAGTTACCTCTACTGCGAAGATGTTGCTGAGGCGTTTGAGGTTGTTCTTCACAAAGGGGAAGTTAACCATGTCTACAATATCGGGACTACTAGAGAAAGGAGAGTGATTGACGTTGCCAATGACATCAGCAAACTCTTCGGAATAGACCCTGACTCCACCATTCAGTTTGTGGAGAACCGGCCTTTCAATGACCAGAGGTACTTCCTCGATGACCAGAAGCTGAAGAAATTGGGTTGGTGTGAACGAACCACTTGGGAAGAAGGACTCAGGAAGACAATGGAATGGTACACTGAGAACCCTGAGTGGTGGGGCGACGTTTCTGGAGCTCTGCTTCCTCATCCACGGATGCTCATGATGCCAGGTGACCGACACTCTGATGGCTCTGACGAGCACAAGAAAACAGATGGTAATCAGACATTCACGGTGGTTACTCCGACCAGGGCTGGTGGTTCTGCAGACAAACCATCTTTAAAGTTCCTCATCTATGGGAAGACTGGGTGGCTCGGTGGTCTTCTGGGAAAAATATGTGAGAAGCAAGGGATTCCATACGAGTATGGAAAAGGGAGACTAGAAGACAGAGCTTCTCTAATGGCGGATATTCGCAGCATCAAACCAAGTCATGTCTTCAACGCTGCGGGTTTAACTGGTAGACCCAATGTTGACTGGTGTGAATCTCACAAAACCGAGACCATCCGGGTCAATGTTGCTGGAACTTTGACTCTAGCAGATGTTTGCAGAGAGAATGATCTGCTGATGATGAACTTTGCCACTGGTTGTATATTCGAGTACGATGCTGCGCATCCAGAAGGTTCAGGGATTGGTTTTAAAGAAGAAGACAAACCGAACTTCACCGGTTCTTTCTACTCAAAAACAAAAGCAATGGTAGGATAACATCACATAACCAAACCACATCTGATCCTCAATTTTGTTTAAACTCTGTCCATAAAAATCCTCTTGTTTCTATTTTTGCAAGGTCGAAGAGCTTCTAAGAGAATTTGACAACGTATGCACCTTGAGAGTGCGGATGCCAATCTCATCAGACTTAAATAACCCGAGGAACTTCATCACAAAGATCTCGCGTTATAACAAAGTGGTGAACATCCCAAACAGCATGACCATACTAGACGAACTCTTACCAATCTCAATCGAAATGGCGAAGAGGAACCTAAGGGGGATATGGAACTTCACCAATCCAGGAGTGGTGAGCCACAACGAGATTCTAGAGATGTACAAGAGTTACATTGAGCCGGATTTCAAATGGTCCAACTTCACTTTGGAAGAACAGGCTAAGGTCATCGTTGCACCACGGAGCAACAACGAGATGGATGGTTCCAAGCTCAACAAGGAGTTCCCAGAGATGCTTTCCATCAAAGATTCGTTGATCAAATACGTCTTCGAACCCAACAAGCGAACGTAAAACACACATACACACACACACACACACTCTTATTCTCTCTGTGTTCACTAGAATGTTTCTACTTTAATTTTGATTTGATTTATCATACGATTCATTTACTCTTTTGCATTCTACGACTTACATGTAGCTCTCTTCACACATTCTACATCACAACACATCTTTGTTTACATTAATATTTTTACACAGATCAATTTATTTGAGTTTACTTTACTATCCTTCTTGATTCTTCATTTCCTACTCCTATTATAATGCCTGTTCGTTTCCATATCAAGATAAGGAGAAGAGTTGAAGAAAGAAACAAAATCGACTGATTTATGTAACTTATTTCCCTTTGCTTTGAACTTGAGGATTCTATATTTGTTACAAGAACATTATCTCTCATATGTTAATCTTCCTACTGCATAAATAAAAATCGCAAACTCAAATGCAAACTACATTAAACCCTCTGTACTTTCTGTCCCCATCTTCGCCACACGACCATCTACCAGCATTTTGCTTTCGCTTAATCACCTTAGCACCTTAGCGAACTACTGAGAGACATTCCATAAAAATGATGATGTAAAAATGATGAAGAAGACAATGGAAGAAAGGAACAGAAAGAGCTCAGTACCTTGAATTTTGTTCTTCTCTTCACTAAGCTGGAGCGTATTGTCTAGACAATGGTAGAGTTTCTTGGCTCGTTATAAGATTTAAAAGCTAAGTCAGTAGGAGTTGAAGATTGACTGTTTTGAGTTCTTTATAAAGGAGAAAAAAAAGACTTGAATAGAGAGTTTGGGATTGTACCTTCTGTTTCTGTAGACAACCAATCCTGTGCACAGAACAAAGCCTGTCTAATATCAGGGTTCAAGGAACTCTGGCTATCAGCGATCATGGGTGTCCCAGAGTTAAATGTTGAATCAGGCGCAAGGATTGACATTGGCGTCCCTAAAATGTCCCGTGCTAGAAGAGAGAGGACAGGGTATCTTGGTGTATGAACCTTCCAGTAATTCAGAATGTTGAACTCGCCAGTACGGGGGAACACTGGTTCAGACAAGTATTTGTCCAAATCCGATGCTGTGTTCAGGTTCTGAGAAGTTTCACGGAGAAACTTGTCGAATCCTTTCAATCTGTCTCTAGTGTCCATGGTTCTACCTAAGCCAGAGCCAGAGAAAGAAGAGTCTTCACCGACAATGGTTGAGCACATCGAATATGCATCAAGAAGCTCCTTGACACCATTCGACACTTCCTTGATGCGGTCCAGAGCCGTACTGCCATAGATCTTCGAGTAGTAATACTCTACCAACTTCATCTTGAATCGAGGATCCAATATGGCAGCGATGGCTAAAACAAGGCTGCATTTGTTCCAATACTCATCGAATTTAGCCTTCATATTTGCTGCAAGAGAACTCAAGAAATTGTCCTGGTTCTTGCACCACTCGATCAACTGGATGTGGAAATCACACATCTCAACAAAGTATACATTTGCTGTCGGGAACTTGTTTCTTGCAAAGTCAGAGGCAATATCGAACACAAGTTTAAGATAACCGGTGACGTATCTTGTCCATTCCCACTCCTCATCGGTTAGAGATGAATCAAACGCGTGATCGTGATCACGCAGATGGCAAAACGCACCCTTGTACTCCAGCACAGTTTCAAGCATCAGGTAAGTAGAGTTCGAGTTAACAAGAGAATCAAGAACCAAGATCTTGTGGGAGTTGATTCCAGCGAGTTGAGCGATTTCATTGAACCTTACTTGTGTTGATTGTGAGCTCTTGACATATCTCACACTTCCTCGAATCTTTTGGATCACATCTCTCATAGCCTCCAAGCAATCTTGGACAAGAAAACTCAGAAGATGAGCGGCAGATTTCAACTCAAGTAACTGCCCGTTGATTAAGATCTGGCTGCTCTGAGACATGTGGTCTTTAATTCGCAGGACAGTCTCTTCATTAACAGAAAAACTGTCAAACGTTACAGCGAAAAGCTTGCTCTCAAGCCTCCATTCAATCAAACATCTGACGATTACTTCAGAGAGCATATCTTCAGTATGAGAAGGATCCAAGGTGATAAAGTTAAGAACATTCCTGTGTAGCCTCCACTCCTCATCGATATAATGAGAGGCCAAACACACACAGTTAGCATTATCCCGTGAAGACCACATCTCCACCGAAAGATTGATCTTGCCGTATAAGTTATTCAAAGTGTGCTGCACTCTCTGCTTCTCCCTCATGTAAATCTCCATACATGAATCCTCAATTGTGCTATTAGGCACAGCTTCAAACAAGGGCTGAAGGTTCCTAGCAAACACTTTGAAACCAACATGATCAACCATGGCTAACGGATAACCGTGCATAATAATCATACGTGCAAGATCAACCTGACTCCTTTCTTGACTAAACCTTCCTCCACTTCCTCGGCTTAGAACCACCTCGTCCCTACGTTGTTGCTCATGATCGAACTTAGGTCTGAGATACTCGTCTTTAGGTTGACCCTCATCGAAACTGATAGGAGTAGCAATAGTAACTGGATTCTCTTTTTTCTTTCTTTTAGGTGTCAGCAACTGAGACATGTCATGATTGGTTCGTTTGAGACACCGCATAAGATGGTTCCTAAGATGAGTTGTCCCGCTGTTGCTCGAACCACTGAGTTTCTTATTACATTGAATGCAAACAGCATAACACACATCAGCCTTTCTCACCCTCTCAAAGTAATTCCAAACAACAGATGTCAACCTCTTCGATTTCTGCAAGATGATCTCATTTGATTCATCCATCTCATACAAAAAAACTCGTATAGCTGCTCCACCTATTCATTGATTTAAAAAAAAAAACAAAACTTTAGACTTTACTAAGCGTTACAAAGATCATCATCTTAACCAACAACAGCAGGCATTATACACTTTGATCAAAACCAAAAGATTCAACATTGCAACAACAGAGATCAAAATCATAAAACCACATTATTCAACAATAACACAACCACACAAATTGAGATGAATGAAATCAAACAAAAGGTGAAAACTTTCTGATGAAATTAGTCATACACTGAAAACAAACAAACAAACAGAACCCTTTTGAATTTTGCGAGCAAGGCAGAGTTTTTTTGATACACGAGGAAATTAGCAAAGAGAGTTAGAGACGACGAACAGAGCAAAAGCAACAAGGTTTGAAATTTGCGGCACCTTTCTTTGTTTAACAAATTATAATAAAAGCCGTCAGAATCTGTGGAGACTAGAATCGGAGGATCCGAGGAGCTCTTTTAAGGGTTACGGGTGGGAAGAAGCTGGATCGAAGTATTATCAGATCCGATGGACGATTTGGGTTATTTAAAGACCCGGATTTAGGGGTTTCGGGTGGGTTAGGATAAAGGGATCCGGTTCTGGATCCGAATTGATCCCGGGTTTCGTTAGATTCACACATGTAACGCGGGCCTTGGCGCGGTTGGATAGATCTGGTTCCCGATCCGATCTCCATTAATCAATTAATTAATTGCATTCTAAACAAAAATTAAACACGTCTAGATAATGTTTTGATTTATCAATATGATAAATAATTGATAATTTTCTGCAATATATAGACTATTATAGTATTTTTTTTTAAGTTTCTAATTTATTTTGAAACAAGTGTTTTACAAATTAAATGCTAGTTTATGCAAACTTGAATTGAACCATTTCATAAAGACCTAAGGTTTTACAATTGTGCCTTCATTCCCTCGATTTAGTAGAACAATATAAAAAATTGTCTCAAGGCCATAAACTTAGCTACAACAATAACTACTTACTCTTAAAGCATCACAAACTACTAACTTCAAACAAAACCACTCATACATAAAGTATATACACAAAAGAATTCATAATCTTCTTTCGCATAACATAACGCAGTGGAAGTTATATCATTCCATCTCTCTCTCTAAAATCATTTCAATTCAAGGATTGCGTTGTTGCATCCATGAAGGAGGAATACGGTCTGAAGTCGCTGGACCAGCCGTAGGAGGGAGACTTCGAACATTAATGTTTAGAGGATATAAACGATACTCGATATCGAGCTCTCTACAAGCTTTTCCAACTTCCTCTAGTAATTGACCTCTTCTTATATACCTCTCTCCCATGTCTTGATGATTCATTCTATGTGTCAACCACACCGCGATTTTCACACTATTCAAGTTGTCAATGTTTAGGTACACTATCATAGGTGCAGGATACCAATAATCCTTCTTGTTGTCTACATAACTGCATGAAAATTAAACATAAGAAATAATGTTAAGAATCATAATGTTAAACCTTTAGTACATATATCGTTTAGGATTTACCGGTTTAGGGTTTAACGAACCTGAGTATTCTCTGTTTAATAGCAGCTATCTTTTCAGGAGGTGTTGCTATATGGATAAAGAATTCGACCGCGTCTCCCATATCAGGACTTCGGTAATAGTTAGCTATCGGTTTTGTGCCAAGAACACTGTTCGGGTATATGATCTTTTGATTATCATATCGCAAGAAAACAGTCGTCAATATGTTCATCTCCTCCACAACCAACTGGTATACATAAACAATTGATAGATTAGAACAAGGCCGTCATAGTAAACGTCAAAAGCAATTTTAATGTATATATATAGGAGAGAACAAACCTGAACACCGTCGATTTCGCATCGGTCACCGACATCAAATGGGTGCATAACGAAAAGGAAAATGATGGCTTCGAAAATGGTTTTGCATGAGTTTCCGAATACAAAGGCTACTAGAAGAAGCTGAGAGCTTAAGACTAGCAAGAATCTAGTTGTGGCGATTCCTAGTATAAGGAGCCAGATGACTATGACTATAATGCCAATCACCACATTGATTATGCGGTGAAGCCTGTTCACTGCTGTTTTTGTATCGTTTAAGGTCAAAGCCAGAGCCCTCCGTTCTCTAAACGCCTTAACCTGTGAAGAAATTAACACGAGATTAATTAGATAACGTACGTAACTCTACTTTCCATGAAAAAGTTTCTTGAGATATATCGAATTTGAGACTTACCACCCAATTCTTGAGGCAAGACTTGCTGATCTTATGGCTCTCTGAAGCTCCTTCAAATAGATCTATGGCTCTTTCAGACTCCTCTTCACATAAAAAACGCAAGAAGTCTTCCAAATATATGTACCTAAAAACCATATATAAGATCCTCTTAATTAGTTTAAGCTGAAATCAACCTAATCAAGAACTTTGATATATTTGATGATGAAATTAAAGCTATATATAATTAATTATACCTGGAACCTGGCTCGGTGACATTGTGGAAAATCTTCCTAGCTGCACATTTAGCTTCGTACTCGCTTCGTATCTGCGTAGCGTCTTCATCCTCCTGACTTGTGTCCTGAATCTGTTGATCCAAAGTAGAAAGAGCGCCTTTTCGTATTATGTTCATCAATCTCTTCATGTTCCAAGCAGATACATTCTTTGTGTTCATTCTCTGCAAATGATCAATCCTAATCCCGTCCCTGTCTACTCCTTTCTTGGAACCAATCCGAGTCAGCCCAGCTGGTGCTCTCCCGACTTTCATAAAACTTTTAACAGTCTCCTTTAGAGCTGGAGGCAACTTAGCTCCAGCTAGTTTCTCTAAGCTTTTGACATCCTCTGTTACCTTTTGCTCTTCTTCCTCCATTCTCTGAATCTCCATCAAAGGAGGACCCGAGAGAGTCTCAATTACGTATTGAGTGAACAACGACTCCTGGATCCGATCGAAGTAAGTGCTCATGTGGAACGATGAAGCAAGAACCTTAACCAGAATTGTTTTAACCAACCAAATGATAACAGCTACGAGGAAACACACCAACACTCTTGTCACGTACTGAAGCGGCGTGATCCGAGTCTCTCTTTCGACTTTCTTATCGAACAAGAAATGCCACGCGAGCAACACTAGCCCTAACCACAAGCAGTTTTGAACAGATTTTCTCACACCGTAGACGAAGTACAAAACCCTTTTCCTCCACAGGAAGTTCTTCTCGACCAAGAATACAATGATTCTCACTATCCAACTCGAGACTAATCTCCCACATATCAACACCAAAACCGTCACTTCCCATTTCCACAAATCTAGCTTCCACCATGTCTTGCGTTTCAAGTTATGTACGGTCAAGCTACAGACCAAACTGGTTACTATCAGAACAAGACTTATCCATTCAAGCAAAAGCCAGATGCTAAGTTTGTCCCTTTTGTATTCCTCCGGTAAATCCTCGTCTAGAAACGGATCTTCCTCTTCTTCTTCATCCAAGACCCCACCTCGACCTGGAGTACCCGCTTTAGGGCTTTTCCCAAGAAACCCAGATTTAAAAATCCCGGATCTCCGACCGGACTTCATCTCTGTTTTGTCAATCGCTGGATGTGTCGGTGTCGGAGGATCCTGCAATCTTGATTTCGTCTTGTTCCTCCTCAGCATCGGTTTGTTCGAAGCACACTTCATAACCTCTGCTTCGTCTCTGTTTCGTCCTTCTTCGTCGCTACTTCCACCAAGAGATATTCTGTTCTGCCTCCGTCTTACAGCGTCGGCTTTAACTTTGGTCGTGAACGGAGAGGAAGACTCAGAAATAGTCGACAAGCCACGTCGCGGTGTGTTGCTTGCAGTTGCAGCACGTGGCGGCGTGTTGCTCTGTAGCTCAGCCATGTTAAGCTCAACATCAAGAGAGATCTCGTCTCCTGAAGCTCTCTGCTTGTGGAGAAACTGACGAATCAGCTTCGCCGGCGGGTCAGATAACTCAGCCGACTTATGCCTCCGCCGCTCCGTCGGCTGCCTGAAATGGAAACTGCCGCCGTCTTCGTCGTCGTCGTCTCCTTTCTTATCATTCTTACCCTTTTCACCATCCCAGAAATCATAACTTGATTCTTTCCAAACATTACCTCCCTCAGCATTGCTGCTTGACCCTGTAGCACCGACGGCTCCACTCTCTTGGCCGTTGATGTTCACGATGAAGTCCCGCCGATCAGTTGAATCGACGGCCGCCATGTTTCGTTAGATCTCACGGAGCCAAAAGTCTAGATTTTCTTACCTAATATGATTTCCGGAAAAAATGGAAAGGTTTGTTTTTTTTTTTGGTTGGGAAAATTTCAGAAGAGACGAGTGACAGTGTACGATCGAAGAAGAAGATGAGGGTGAGATGTAACCAAGTAAGTAGTAGATGAGTGCAAATAAATAATCAAATATTAAACAAAAAAAAAAAAACAGCAGGTGGTATTTGGTGATAATGAGAAAGGGGAACAAAGTTTTGTTCTCATATATCACAATGTGTAAAAAAATTTAAGTTTTTTTTTTCTTGAGGAAAGGTTTTGGCAATGCAAACTATGTTGATGATCCAAATGGTATTTATATGATGTGATGTGATTTGGTGAGTTGAACTTTGTGCTAAAAGCAACAAAAACAATAATAGGATAATTGGTTTTTTTTTTCTACTATGTCCCTTTAGAAAGTAACAATAGTGTACGGATGAAAAGGAACGCCATGATAAACGGAATTTTTTCAAATAATGATAACAAAGGTTTTCGACTATGCAACTCCTCCATATTTTGGGTTGTATATTTTTTCGGGTAAAACCAGGAATTTATATAGATGGGGATGAAAATAAGTATAACCACTAAGGAGTATGTAAAAAAAAAAAAAAAAAAATCATACAAGTATTCCACATTTCTATGTTAGTCCTAAATCAAAATATTTCTTTTTTTGGAGAAGAGAGGTACTAGATCTCTTTTTAAAAGTAGTCTAGTTTTACGTGTTCTAATCTTTTGTGTTGTGTCCAATAGAAGCAAGAAAAAAAGAACACCCACTTGAGAAATGTTCTTTTTTTTTGGTAATGGTGAGAAATGTTCTTCTTCTAATTACAATATAAATTTCGTTCATTCCATTAGACCTACTTTATTTAGTAAGTTTTACCAATTTGACCTATACTATCATATTCGAATTCATGTCAGATAGCACTGAAATATAATAATGCTGACTGATTGAGTCATTTTTATTTGGTTGGTATCATTACAAATCATCATTGATATATGATTTTTTTCCGATCCCAATAAAATCAGCACCACTAAAACTTATTTATAATCCTAGTACTAAGACTCGTGTCATCCTCTCTGTGGCTTGGTCCTAATAAGTCAAAATGTACACAAGAGTCTGGAGTTTGGAAGCTTAATAACGCATCTAAAAAACTAAAATCGTGTTGTTTCTAGCTTTATTTTTAGCATATGTGTTCGACAGCTAAATTTTACGGTTTTATTTGTAAAAAATATCTAAAATAGATATTGCTTCATGGTTAAGACTTACGGGTGGTGCATGTCTCTTGCTTTTTTGTGCTTTTGGTTTTTAATAGACAGTCGATTTCTATATTTGGTGTGTCAGCAATGCAGAAAGCATTTTCAGTTATCAACTGTGATTAACTGTTAACATAAATAAGAATGGATTAGCATTTCTAAGTTGCATGTTATTTCCCTACCGTTTACATATTTTTTAGTCGTCAGTACTGATTTATTCGAAAAAAAAACTTCGCTATATATGCTATTTGTAGATATCACACCCTTTTCTGATAAAGATCACACACAGATTTTACCATCGCGGTTTTTTAAAAACCAAATTTGCTTTGTTTTTATCATCGAAGTTTATCTCTTCCAAGTTTTTTCTAAAGATTTGTTTTTTTTTTCTTGTTGTTATCGCGCTAAAAGGTTTGGTTATGTAGCTGGCTAGCTGCAAATAAGCTTTTTTTACCGACATTTTTTTGAGAAAAAACACATGAAAAAAATGGCCCAAAACAATCATGCCTGAAAATAAAAATAAATTCACTGACTGACTTACGTGGCTGCATATAAGCGGCGGAAATAATTTAACAAAAAGCCAGTTGGAGTGATAAGAAAGGTACACGTGGTTGGACGTTGTTAGTCGACCTGGCGAATAAATACAAAGGTTGCGAAGAAAACGACAGGGAAAACGACTCGTGAGGGATGAAAACGGCACACAAGCCAGATACGCAACGAAGCTAGAGGTCAATATCGACATGGTGGTTCTCTTCTCTCTCGACAAGAGTGGTCACTCCGTGTTAATGCTGAGTATATCTCTTGTAATTATCACTTACTCGACTTGGATACATATCTTATAATATACAATTCTATTTTTTTTTGGACATCTTCAATTCTGTTTTGGCTTTCTGTTCTCATTATTTATTTTTCCTTTTTCTTCTAATAATTATACATATCGGTTTTGGTTTTATTATGAACTCTATTGTTAATTACATGAATCTTTTGTTTTCTATAAAATCAATCTAATCGAAGTTAAATCTGGTATTATTTTCATATCAGACTTTTTTCGGTTTAGTTCACATTTGTTCAATTCGATTACTGATGAATTTGTGCACTAATCTACCTTAAACATCATAATATGATAGCAAACAAAAATCATTGAATTGAATGATGGTTAAGAAGAATACAATCAGAGTGTAAACCGTGTACGGATCTGTTTGGTCTTTTAACCAAAGGCAAATCATGATATTTGTAAAGAAACAATCCATCAAATTAAATAAGTTGGTCAAATATCTGATTATTGTTGGAAATTAATTAATTCCATGAATGTCAAGTATCTTATAAAGAGTGTATTCCCGAAATAGTAAGTAGTTCAAAATAACATATAGGTTGTTCATCAACTACAATACATAAAGTATGGAACCGTTGGAAGTTTCAAGATATAATAAATGTAAAAGCCATATTTGGTGACTTAAAATTATGACAAGGAAAGGCATATTTTGATTTTGTTGGATTGGAAACATAAAAAGAAAATGGATGATTTTAATTTTTATTGTTTGTGATCCATACGATACGATCAAGAACCATGGACCACATTTTGTTGGATTTCGAAGGTATCAGCCGGTCTAGTCATCGTGCATATAATGTTTTTATCTATGGGCCATCATCTGATTTTGTGATCTTGTGTGACCACGGAACCGCCGGTCGACCGCGTCACCCACACATATTTTAAAAAATCAACTATTATATTTTCTAAATGAATATATCCGTATTAAAGACGTTCAACGGTTTTGATATCATACTTATTCAACAATGCGCATTTCTCTCGGATCTAATTATGCGAAGCATGTATACATACGTTATAAACGTTACAATTACAATATACGTATTAGTTTACTTTCCAGTATCACAGAAGATACTCTGGATCCTTTTTGAATTTGTATCAGTTACCTTTAAAGTATGATCATGACTAGGTGATAATCTCAGTTATTAGGAATTAGGTATACATTGAAATCATCTATGATTAAGGAGTTAGGCATACTGTATGATTTTGTTACAGACAACAGATCTCTTTTTATAAAAGTTGTTTGGCACACAGAATATCATGTCTCTAAACAAACACAGTGAAAACTGGATAACAAAAACAATATGCTATAAAAATGTAAATATACTGGCTTACCACTAATAATCAAACATATTAAATGGGAATTAATTGATTTTGACTATTAGATTTCGACAAATCGATATCCACTTGTGACACTTGCATGATAAGTTAAGGTGTAGTTTCGCAGAAGAACCTTCCGCATCCAAGAGCGTATTCTTCCATGGTTGATACATGAATACCTAGCTACGTACTAGTAACACTCGAAGAGAAATTGTGACAGCGCTAAATGCATGTACCTTTTTCCCATTTAGATTGTTTTCATCTCTCTCTCTCTCTTTTTTATTTTTTTTTTAAATCCTTTTTGGTTGCCTAATGTACAGTAAGAAAACAGCTATATATAACTGCGTGTATATACAACGTATAATTACTATAAAACGTTATTATTTTATACCGTATTTGTATGTATGTAAGATCACTTTATTTTATATAAGATTCTTTTTTTTTTTTTTTGGCAAACTATTTTATATAAGATTCTATACATTTGATTTTATATTTTTCTATTAAAACGGTTGCCAGGATTTGCTGTTTCCTTTTTAAACAATTTTCTTCTTTATGTTTTTAGATTATGTGTATCAAATTATATTCAGACTGTATATATATATGTGTAAGAATGTCTCAGTTCTCAAACATCATCATCTGCACAAATATATAATAAATTGTGAAATTAGTTCTCATTCGTTTAAATAATATTTTAGTAGCATGGATCCGCGATTTATATGTTTTCTATTGCTGTCTTTTATCGTAGAAGCGACCACAGGCAGTGGTACATACAATAAACTTGTTTAAGATTTAAATTACAAATTCAGTTCTTTTATTAATCACGTTCTAATCTGTTTTTTTTTTGTGTGTTTATAATTAAGCTCCTAGGAACAACATAACAGTACCAGCACTGATAGTATTTGGAGACTCAATCATGGATACAGGAAATAATAATGACATCCCCACTCTTCTTAAGGCCAATTTTCCTCCCTATGGTCGAGATTTCCCTGGTGCTATTCCTACCGGTAGATTTTCAGACGGGAAAGTTCCATCCGACATCATTGGTATAACTCATTACAAACTCTATATCATTTTGGTTTTCTAATCGCTTTAGTCTATTTAATTTGTATCTTTATTTTATTATAATGTATATATATATATATATATATATATATATATACATTTTTTTTAAACAACATTGCAGCGGAAAAATTAGGGATAGCAAAGACACTACCACCATATTTAGGCTCGAACCTAAAGGCAGATGATCTTCTAAAAGGTGTAATTTTTGCTTCTGGAGGTTCCGGTTATGATCCATTAACATCTACAGTATTGGTACGAATATCTTTTACATATATGTTATATTTTTATAACTATTCCTAATTTTCTTTTGGTTTTTATATATTTTTTTTTCAGTCTGTCGTATCAATGTCAGACCAACTGAAGTACTTTCAAGAATATTTATCAAAAATTAAACAACACTTTGGAGAAGAAAAACTTAAGTTTATATTGGAGAAAAGTTTGTTTCTAGTGGTCTCTAGCAGTAATGATCTCGCTGAGACTTATTTGGTTCGATCGGTCGAATATAGTCGTAACTCATATGCTGAATATCTTGCTCAATTGGCATCAGATTTCATCAAAGTAAGTTTCTTTTTATTATGTATAATATAAACCCACATCATTTTAATCGCAAAAGTAACCAAGAAATGATATCTCAATTCTTAATTATAACGTGTTAGGAATTATCTGGACTTGGAGCTAAATACATCGGAGTGTTTAGCGGAGTACCGGTTGGATGTGTACCCGCACAAAGAACACTATTTGGAGGGTTTACAAGATTATGCTTTGAAGATTTGAATAACATGGCACTTCATTTCAATTCAAAGCTATCTTCTAGTTTGGATGCTCTAACGAAAGAGCTGCCCAGCACAGTAGTATATATCGACGTTTACGAAACTCTTCTTGACATCATAAAAAATCCTACAAAATACGGTAACTATGACATATCATGAACTGATCTTTTTATTCCATTAACGTTCATAAATGTTATATGATTGATACGTTTTTGAATTTTTGTAGGATTTGAAGTAGCAGATAAAGGATGTTGTGGTACAGGATTAATTGAGTTGATGGAGTTGTGCAATAAATTTTCTCCGTTTACATGTTCGGATCCATCGACTCATGTGTTCTTTGACGCTTATCATCCTAGCGAAAAGGCGTATCAGATTATCACTGATAAACTGATGGATAAATACCTTAAGTACCTAAACAATTAAATATGTTTAGTCCAGTGATATTAGTTCATTCAACGAGTGTACTTTGATTGTTTTTCCCCTTATTTTTTTTGTTTTACCATCATTTAATAATAAGGATTTTTCTCATTAATGTGATTATATTTGATTTAGCTTACGATTTGATTACACTCATTTTTGTTATCTAACCGACATTAGCCTAATTATTGTGTATCTTTGCGTCATAATGGAAACTTAAATTAGGGTAACCAACAAAAAAAACACACTCATGAATGTGTTTTGATCGAAGGGGGGATGCATGTCATATTGCTCTAATAAAGTTGATTACCATGATTTACGTAAATGTTACAAAATTATTAAATGTAAATTATTTAATTAGAAGATAAATAAAAAGCTTAATGGTGAAGTTTAAAAATTAATCATGAAGCAATGGTTACATAATCTTCCCTAATTTTTTAAGTTATCAACAATTTAATTATTGTTGTACACCGAAAGTGGATTTAATCAAGGTGGCAGTAATTACACAACACTAAATCCAAATTACTATGGAGAGCCACCTGGTCGATGTGATAAATTAGTGACAGCACATATGATTAAAATGATAAAATAAAAATAGTAGTATTGTTGTACTGGTGACTGGTGTCGTGACTTCCCCCACGATAGAGAGTTAAACTGAAAAAGGAAAGTAACTTATTTAACTTTGCGAATTAATTAAATCGTTACAACTTACAACTTTACAACCTTAGCAGATGTCGGCAACTTTAGTTTATGCGCATGTGTCTATAAACATATTTACAGTGTTAAATTTTAGTTAAACACATACATTATCTTCAAAGATAAAATACCGAATAATATAAGTTATCGCCTATGTACTTTGCCCCTATTTATAATCTAGATTGTCTTCTACAGTTCTATCCCACATCCAATAATTCAAAACAAAAGATTCTCATTTTTTTTTAAGATATGAAATGGGGGCCATGTAGTATCAGGAAACCGTGGTGAATGAGTGGTCAATAATGTAATGAGCACGTTGACAAAAGAATGTCATAGGCCCCCACAGAGAGAATCAATGGGAGAGGCCTTCAATTCTACTAAAAAGGATGCATATTAAGTTGTTATATATTAGGTAAAGATAAGAAGACGCGATTTATATCTTTAGAGTGGTTTATTATATCTTATGCGTTTTAATACCTTTGGCGCTTGGCTTAGTATGTTTATGTGTGACAAAAAAAACAAAAATAAAATGTTTGTGTGAGAAAAGAAGCTATCAAAGTGGCAGGTAACTGGTAAGCCAAGACATATGATTTTATTTCAATTCTTGGGGTATTGGCGTATTGCTATCAGTGCATGCCTGCATGGCCGTAACTCGTAAGCTGAATTTGTGTACAAAAACTAATTATATCTCTAATTTCGTCTTCAAAGACTTAATTATTACATTATAAGTTACTCAATACAGAAAACACGATTTTCTTTTGACGATTTATACCACGCTGACTAACAATTGGAGAAGAGAAGTGGCGGGGACAGAAAGAGTAAACACAATCAAGATGAGATTTTGTGTTTCGAATTCAAACTCACGAGTCACAACAAAGATATATAGAATACCTCATATTAGGGTATGGAGATGCGATGTGATAAGAAGATACGGATTTATCATGCTTTAGGTAAATGTTATATACTAATTCATATTGAAGATATATAAAAATATTGATAGTGAGGTTTGCAGAATCTAGCCAATAGCTAGTTAAGTGTATTCTGACGGCAAAAAAAAAAAGAAGAAGCTAGCTTATTACTGTATTCTTTTGCAGATCTGCTTCTTTAATTTTGTCTCTAGCATGATATGTATTCTCCAATAAATTTTTGAGAATTAAAAATAAATAAGAAACGTTCTGGCCTATAAAAGAGCAAGCAAGACAACAATCATTATATTTTCTAATATTATAAGTTATCAACCAATTTTACTATTATTGTACATCCCAAAGAAGATATAAATCAAAGTGGGAGTACACTAATTAAAAAGAAAAAGAAAAAAAAACCCTAGAGATAAAAAAGAATCGATGTGATTATATTAGTGCCATGCAGCACATAAAAATAAAATAAGAAAAGTAACTTATCCAACGTTCAAAAAATTTAATCCTTATGTACAAACAACTTACAACGTTAATAATTTAATACCTTATTCTCCTTTTATCTGTCGCTACCATGTAGGTGGCAACTTTTATATTATAGTTTATACGAATGTCCATTGTCCATGAACATATTTTTACACTTTACAGTGTCAACTCTAGCTATTTTCATATGTATATAGCGATTAATCATCCATGTTCACTTTGGCACTTTGGCACTTTGGCACTTTGCTATTGTTTATTTATCTTAGTTGCATTTGCCTGTTCAGTTGCATAAACCCAAAAAGATTTTCTCATATCTAGGCCTCCGGATAATCAAAGAGCTAGGCCTTTTTAATAAATAGGCCCATTTGAGTGACGTGATTGTTTTTTATCCGTTAGCGAAAGTTCGGTTAGGTTATTTGATACTTATCATCACCCTCTACCTGGCTGAGAGTCTTTCTGGATAAGTAATGCCGTGAAGTCTAAACTCTAAACTCTAAAGACTTGAAGAGGTTCCTCTTTGGGTGGGGATGGGACAAAGAAAGATTTGATATTTTAAGGAAGTGAACACTCAAAAAAAAAAAAAAAAAAAAGTTCTTGGTTAAAACTTGTTTTGCGTGAGGGAGAGAGGCCGATCATCATTCATCATCAAGTGACCCAAAAGGGTATTTGCTTTCAATTCAAAGTGGCGGTAGCTGGTTTAAGGTGAATCTGTGTGCTTTTTACCCACTTCGCGTCATTCAAAGCTCTTCTCTCTCTTTCCAACTTTGATTCCATGGCCATCTCTGTAAATCTTTGATTACTAAAGTCCCTAAATTTCCGATCTTTTCGTCTTTGTCTCCCCTGTTTTGCGAGTTTCTGTTGAGTTTGTGTCAAAACCCTAATTTTGACTTCAGCCCTAATTAGATCCTGGTTTCAGAAGTCGGTTTCACTCATAAATTTCGGAGCTTTCCGTGTTTGATTTCGCATGAGGATTTGAATAAGCAAGGAAAAAGAGGAAAAAGATGTCAGTGGAGAGATCTATTGAAGCTTGGGAAGAGGTTCAACGACATGGGCAAGACTTAGCTGATCGACTAGCTCAGGGTTTTACGGGTTTAATTCAGATAAATCCACCTTCGTTTCCATGGCCACCGAGTCATCACCATCTTCACAAGGCGAAACTGTTCGATATCGAGTTCCCAAGTCAACATTTCAGTGTCATTAGGGATTCTAGGTTTGGTATTAGTCAACCCATCAACGGTGTCTCAGCGATTCTCGATATTGGGAATAAGATTGGTCAAGCTGGTGTTGATTTCGGTGCTGGATTAAACGTGATGGTTCAGCAATTCTTTAGGAGGTTGCCTTTGCCTATACCGTTCCTGCACGACGATAGTAACAAGCTTGTTGTCTCTGTGGAGAGTGATAACAGTACAAGGAGCCATATGGCTTATGTGAACACAAAAGGTGATTTGGGATTGGCTGCAGAACGGTTGAGGGATTCAGGGTTTTCTAAAACTGATGACACTGCTTCTGTTACTATGTCTGAGGAGGAAGTTGCTGATTCCTATCTACGAACGGCTGGATTGCTTGGAAAATCGAAGGTACTTGTTTTCAACAGATTTTGAGGCTTCTTGTTCTTCTGCGTTTCACCTGAATTTGTGTGTTTTATAGCAGTCTATAAATAAATGTCTTGCCTTCAAGTTTGACAGTGCTGCATGGATATCTCTAGATTGAGTTGCAATGTAAGATAGCTTATAGAGAACGGGTTATAGAGAATGAGGATGTATATCTTTTCGAAATATAGATGCTGGTTTTAGGCTAGAATTAGGCTGATGGTAATGTCAACTGTGAATCCGGAAGAAACTAGTGATATTTCGAAGCTAATTAAATTTAAACCTACTGGGGACTAGTGATGTTTTGAAGCAAATAATGCAAGCTTGGTCACTGTGCTGTGGGTTTTGAGGAGTCTTCTCCTTCTTTTTTTGTCGCTGTTTAGTGAAGTTACTGCAAGACTGACAGTTGTTTCGTAATGTTTGTTTTCTCTCTCTCTGCTTATTGATCTAGTAATTGTATATTTTTCGAGGAATGCAGGGAACAATTGATATGTCATCAAGTTATGACAGTAGGACAAATGGTATGGAACATTCAGTGGCAGCCAGAGGAGACCTCTGGAGGGTAGAAGCTTCACATTCGAGTTCTACTGCAAGCGATGGAAATTCGTCTCTCTTTCTTCTCCAGCTTGGACCACTCCTCTTTCTACGTGATTCAACGCTTCTTCTACCGTTACACTTATCAAAACAACACTTGCTCTGGTATGGATATGATAGGAAGGTATGCTTCAAAAAGTTTCCTACTTCAGTGACTTTTTTCTCATATTAGAATTCTATCCTGAATCTCATGTAATTCTGTAAATTGGCGTGACAGAAAGGTATGCATTCACTCTGTCCAGCTTTATGGTCAAAGCATCGAAGGTGGCTTATGATGTCAATGCTTTCTCTCAATCCTTTAGCTTGTGTAAGCTGCTCTTTCCCTTAAAGCTGCTGTTACGTTCTCACTTATGTGGAACTGATTCCCTGAACTTGTCGTCTTTGTGCTTCGGGCAGTCATTTATGGATTTGCAATTCCCAAACGGGCAGTTGACATATGTATCTGGCGAAGGACTGACGATCAGTGGTTTTGTGCCTTTCTGTGGCGGTCTTCTTCAAGCTCAGGGCCAATATCCAGGAGACATGAGACTTTGTTACTCTTGTAAGGTTAGATAGAGATAGGAACCCTTCATGAACCATGTGGAGCTTATTCTTATAGGAAACGTATTTGTTACAAATATCTTTGTTTGTGGAACAGAATAAATGCGGAACCCGAATCACACCAATGGTACATTGGCCTGACAAATCATTTGCGTTGGATCTTTCTCAACCCTTGGCTTGGCGTAGATCTGGACTACTGATGAAACCGACAGTTCAAGTCAGGTACACAGCTTTCTCTAATTCCATTTCCTTCTCAACTGATAAAGAATTTGTTGAACTTACATAATTCATAAACCGGAGCAGTGTATGTCCCACATTCGGTGGAAGCAATCCCGGGATCAAAGCAGAAGTTATTCACTCGTTGAGGGATGACTTGAATCTGATATGCGGCTACGCACTCAACGCACATCCTTCAGCATTTGCCTCTGTATCTGTAAGCAAACCTTCTTCTTTTCAGTTCTTTCAAACCTGACTATTTTTTTTTTCTCTCTAGCTACCATAACTTCTCTATCGAAAACTGCAGTTGGGTCGGTCGAAATGGAATGGGAACATTGGAAGAACGGGAATAGTTGTTAGAGCTGATACTCCACTTGCAAGTATTGGCCAGCCTTCTTTCTCTGTCCAGTTTAATAACGCTTTCGATTTCTGAATCTTTTCGCAATTATAACATAGAAACTAGAAAGATTACAGTGTACATGTACATATGTTTGAAAAGACTGCTGTTCCCTTCGGTAACTTTTTTATATGGTAGTTTACTACTCGGTTAACCCACAAGTGTCTCTGTAAGTCTGGCAGATATTTTCACCGCGTTAAAGATTACAGTGTCACATTGCTTGGTTTCTAGCCCTATTGGTTTCAACTTATCGATGCTGTTTTTTTGTTTTGTTTAAAGTTTTGAAAACAAGTGTATTAAATTACGTACTTTTATATATATATATATATATGTCTAGTGGCAAGTGGGTCACTGACACTTACAGTTGGATCGTAGGTCCCGTCCATAAAGACTAAACGTTACAAATATATCAAAAGTTGGTACACGACATTAACTGCAAACCTAATTAGAACCCGTGTTTTTAATTTTGTTTATTCTAATAATCCTATTTGACGATGTTTTGACCCAAAGGAAACTTAACCACGTACATTTCTCTGAATTTTTTGGTTAAAATATAAGAGGAAGAAAGTGTTCATTGAACGAATTCCAAATGCCGTACATACTATTATAAAATAGTGCGAAATACTTTTGTGGACTCGATTCTTTATTGAGAAATTGTTACGTTAGAAATTGAATAAAGGTGTGTGACAAAAAAGAAATTGAATAAAGGTTCCACTGAAGAAATGACTTAAAGTTTGAGAACTGTTCGACGACTTTTCATTATTGTTTAATGATCAAAAAAACAATGAGGGGTTCTTTCTTATCTCGAGTCTAATAAGACTCTTATTAGGTCTGGGCGTTCGGCAAGAACCGAGCAAACCGAACCGAGAAAACCGAGATTTTCGGTTATCGGCGCCGATTTTGTGAACAGGAATAAACCGATCGGCAAAATAATTTTGGGATTTCGGTTAGTGATTCGGTTCGGTTCGGCGAGCTGGAACCGAACGGTTATTCGGTTTTGTCCTCTCATTCCATCTTGTTCTTCACATCTGCTTCTGTGTTTGTCTGAAGAAGAAGAATTCGGCTGCTGCTTTTGTCTTTACGAAGAAGAAGTCGACTTGAAGATGCCAAAATACAAAACCCTAAATTGTCTTAATGTCTTTTGGACTTGAAAACCTGGACTTTTTATTTCATTTATTAGGCCCAATATTTGTCATACGGCCCAATTGGCCTTTTATCTCTTTCTCTAGATAAAAAAATAAACCCTAAATCTATTCTACATTTTTCCAGCCGCTTCTCCTCTTCTAGTGAAACCTTCGTCATCTCTCTCTCACCAGCTCTTTCTCTCCTACTCAAATTTCGAAACCCAACATCGCATGATCTTATCATCTTTTCTTCAGTTCTCTCCTTCATCTTCGGTAGATCTTTCCTCTTCATTATTGTAAGTTTTCTTACACATCATTATTGTTTTAGATTCGCCTTTGAATATGATATAGGGTTAGATTATTTAATTTCTCATAAAGATTAGAATGAAAAAGAAACATAGATTTGTCTAAATTGTCGTTTTAAGTGTTGTATTTTTTATCTAATGTGACAGATCTCGAACAGTTGTTGTTGCCGTTCCATTGAACAGTCGCTGTCGCCGTTCCATTGCCGATGTCTTCGCCGTCGCAGCCTCCTTCGACCATTTCATGGAAACCCCTAATTGTTGACGAGTTTGGGCTTAGATCCATAATTATGTAATAGGCTTAGTTTTGAAATTGTGATTAGGCTTGTTATTGGTTTGTTATTAGATTTTCAGATATATATTTGCCTATTTTCTGTATATTTGGTCTAATTCGGTTAAAATAAACCGAAATAGAAAAAAATTCGGTTTAGTTCGGAAGACATTTTAGAGCAGATAACCGACCCGAATAAACCGATTACCGAATAACCCGAACCGAATTTTATTTCGGTTCAATTCGGCAAGATTTTAAGATAACCGAAATTTCAAAAAACCGAATAAACCGAACCGAATAACCCGATTAAACCGAATGCCCAGGCCTAACTCTTATTATAAGAGTGGCTTTGACTTGTCTACGACTACGAGATTTATTCTTTGATCCGAAGGTTCAATGAACGAATACGGATGGTTCGGAACTAATAAGATAAAATATTACGAATTCCAGTTAGAAATTTCCTCTCTTGGAAATTATAAAAGATATAGATGGAAAAGAAAAAAACAAAGTCAAGAGAAAGAAGAAACCAAAATTGAAAATTCTATTAAAAATGCTATAATATAAAATACATAAAAACATGTCACGTTCCAAATTAACATGTGATTTCCAGAACAACAACAGTTGACGCAAACAAGTACTCATTGACTGATAATTGTGTTTAGATTTTATGAATATCCTTCTGAATTTTTGTTTCTTGATATCATCTAATCTACGATTTCTGCAGATAATGCCCACTTCGCTTCAACTATAGTATTTTTTCTTAATAACTTTTCTTTAATAAAAACTACAATAATCTAAGATGAACACCATTCTTCTGTGGTGAAAATATTGACTTGGACGTAGACAAATCTTTTAAACAACACCACATTAATATCCCCTAACGACGTACGTCAACGTTCTTCTGTAATCCAAAAGTTAAAAACTCAACCTTAATTCGTATTAGGCTAGTACCTCATCAAATGATTATTATCATTATTTTCATGCCTATACATCTGCTAGCTAGCAATAACGAAAAGGCAAAAACCAACAAAAATAATGATAATAATAACAATAATGACAAGAAAAATCCTATACTTAGGCAATCCACGTCTTACATTTATGGATTTAACCGAAACAATGTTAGAAGTATCTATGTTTTTCTACGTGTATACCTTACCTATGACTCTATGAGCCAGAATACACTAATTACGACCGCACGTACTTTATTATTTGTTCGCTAAAAAGAAATCTTAAAGTTTCGTTTATTTTTTCTTAGACAGAAAAAAAAAAAAAAAAACGAAGAAAAAGTTGTATGTCTCCATCGTGGAACTTGCTGCGTTAATTATTAGTATTTCGCTTCTTGCAGGTGTGTGGGTCGAAGACTCTACCCGAACTATATAGCGGTATCCAATTGACTATAATAATTTTAGAAAATTAATTATGATACAAGTTCCACCAAATTAAAGCATAATGGTGTTCACAATTACTTCAAACAACTACTAGTATAGTATAGTTAAATGGTTTTTTCATAGGCGATGGAAGCTACGACAAATGTATGGAGATCTCGTTTGCTACACACTAAAAAAAGTTTTTTTTTGTATTTACGATTAAACATCTTAACAAACTGTAAGCTAAAGAATCACTTAATTAAAAACGTTTTTTTCGAATAAATTTTACATTTAAAATATATATATATATATATATATATATATATATATAAAACAGATCAAAAGACCTTATATTAACTCAATTTATATATATATATATATGACATACCATAACCATTGTAATGATAGTCATTGTATAGAAAGACTACTATACCTTCTACAATGGAGCTACCAAACATATAATAAAAGTTACAAAAAAAAAGTTATAATTATCTATGCCTTTTATGATACCAACCAATAATCTCATAATTGGATGAATAGTAAATAGCTCAATTATTCATTCCTTAAGTTTAGAAGAACCAAATCCATTTTTGTTTCTTTCTTTCAAATCACCTATTGACATAGTCATTTTGCTTATTTTATTCCTAATTAAGTCGTCTATAGGAATCAAAAACAATAAACTATACATCAAAGAAAATAATGAAAATTATCTCAAATAAAGAAGAATCAAAACGAATTATTTTTGAAGTGTACAACAAACTCGCTGGCTCCATCTTTGTTTTTCCACACAACCTGACCCACTATGTTTTATGCAAGTAGGCACATTTTAAATCCTATCCTATTCAATTTAAAAAATTGACAATTATTTATTTTAAAAACGATAGAAAAAGGCCACAAAAATATATAAATATTATTCACTTTAAAAATAAAATAAAAAAAGAGTCGTTTTGGTTTAATAAATGTTGACTTACTCATCTCCTCTCCATTTTCTCAAATGTCTTCCGTCTTCCCCCATTCGTCGTCACATTAAGCAAATAAGGCATCCCTCGCTACGCTTCTTCACTCTTCTTCTTTCCATCGCCCAACAAATATCTCTCTCTGCTCCTCCTCTCAACAAATAAATAAGAATCTCCAATTTAATTCCTATTCCATTATTAGATCTTCCACACAAAAATTTGAATGTTGAAATGCCGTTCAATCGACAACTTCTCTTCTTCTTCCTCTTCTTCGTCTCTCTTATACTCTTCTCCGGCTTCGCATCCTCTGCAACATTAGCCCCAGAAGAAGGTATTGTATTTGTTTATATGATACTTATGTGTTTGATGATTCGGTGTTAAACAATTTTGTTCTCTCTCTCTCTCTCTCTCTCTCTCTCTCTCTCTCTCTTTGTAATTTTGGCAGTCGAAGCTTTAAAAAGCGTAGCGACGGCGTTGAAGAAGAGTGATTGGGATTTCTCGGTGGATCCATGCAACGAAACTTCATCTGAAGGCAAATGGAGGACTCCTTATCCCTCTAAGGGCTACGAAAACGCCGTCACTTGTAACTGCTCCTCCGGCATCTGCCACGTCACCAACATGTGCGTTTTTTTTTTCCCTCTCTTCTTCCCTCTTTTTTTTCTTTTTTTTTTTACGTCATAAAATATAAATATTTTAGTTTTAGGCACTGAAGAAATTAAAAAACTATATATATATATATATATTTAGTATTGATGAATTTTAAAAATTTAGACTTTGTTTGAACTTTGAAGTAGTAGGTCTCATTTTCTAAAGCTTATTACTATCCCAATGATTTAATTTAATTTTATTCCACTTGTTTCTTTTTAATCTTTAATACAAGTAGTAGTATAGCTTATAGATGCTTCAATGTGTAGACAATTTTATTGACGCCGTCGCTATTGACCCCTTTTTTTTTTTTTTTGACGCGTCCTTGAATCTTAATATTCTTATTACTGTAGTTATTACGTTACGTCCGTCAATCTAATAATGTTTTACTTTCGGGCTGATTGAAATTGGGCCGACATTATAATGGGCTTATGAATTTGGCAAACCCTTTTTTTAAATCCTGTCTTTTTTTTCTTTCTTTTTCCCTCTTAATTCTTGTTAAACTCAGAACTCTCAAGGGACAAGACCTTCAAGGATCTCTTCCTACAGATCTTTCAGGACTTCCTTTCTTGCAAGTGATGTAAGCAAGCAGAAATATTCACTCACTCACCAATTTTTTTAACCCTCTCTAATGTTCTTCTTATTGTTTCAATATCTGTTAATATAGTAATCTCTCATTTTACTCTTCTTTCTCGACAGTGATCTGAGTAGAAACTATCTCAACGGTTCCATTCCTCCCGAATGGGGATCCTCATCACTTATATACATGTATGAATTTATGACTTTCTCTTTTCATATGCGCTTTATTTATGTGTAGAGGTTGATTGAGGTTTTGTTTTGTTGGCATAATGGTGAAAAATGATGCAGCTCACTACTTGGAAACCGGATTACTGGTCCTATCCCTAAAGAACTTGCAAACCTTACAAACCTTTATAGTCTGTGAGTACACTTTCTTTTATCTCTTGCTCTTCACTAATCTTTCAGATTACTCTTACTTTTGTTTTTTGGTTTATAATTTCCGGAACAACATTTTGTGGTTTTTTTTTTAGTGTCTTGGAATACAACCAAATCTCAGGGAACGTACCGCCGCAGCTCGGAGATCTTCCCAACCTTCAAAGACTGTAAGAAGTTCTACCAGACTGTTACTCTTTTTTCTCTCTTTTTTCTTTAAAAATAAAACCCCAATTATTGGTCTTTGTTGGTGTTGAGACTATGTTTTACTCTTTGTAGGCTTCTTAGCTCAAATTACTTGACCGGGGAAATCCCAAGTTCATTCGCCAAACTTACTACTTTGACTGATTTGTAAGTATTTCTGTGTTTTTATTTGATCATCGAACATATGTTATGTTTTGCTGGACATTTCTGACTTTTTGTTGTATATATATTTTCCTCTCTTGGTGTATAGTCGTATTAGCGACAACCAGTTCACTGGTACTATACCAGATTTCATCCAGAACTGGACAGGACTTGCGAAACTGTAAGCAGTCCTTTCACCTTAATGAGATCTTTCATTTTTCACTTGTTACTTATAAAATATTGAAATGTTTGCTTTGCTTCATCAATCAGGGTTATTCAAGCAAGTGGTTTAGTTGGACCGATCCCTAGGGCCATTGATCTTCTGGGAACCATAACAGACTTGTAAGTACACAAACTTTGCATGTTGGGGTTCATTATTTCCGCCTCTCATCTCATGGGCTGACTCACCACCTTCAATAATGTATATTTAATCTGTTCCAAATTTGAAATTTTGTAGGAGAATCACTGACTTGAGTGGACCTGAATCTCCATTTCCGCCACTAACCAACATGAAATCGTTGAAGTTTTTGTGAGTTTGAGCCTCACACTAGACGAGTTTGGTATTGGTTTCTTCCACCTTCAACTAGCTAACTTCTGTTTATACTCGTTGTTCGTTGCAGGATTCTTAGGAACTGCAACCTTACAGGACACTTACCTGATTATCTTGGAGAGAGGACAACCTTAAAGAATTTGTTAGTAATCTCTTTTTTCTACGGCAAGGATAAAGTCGATTTATCGAAGATGGAAAGGAATTAATCTGACATTGTGAGACTCATTTCGCAGGGATCTTAGCTTTAACAAACTGAGTGGACCAATCCCCGATTCATATGCCGCTCTTTCAAATGTAGATTTCATGTATGATGCTCTTCTCTTCTCTTCTTTCTTCTCTTTCAATAAAAGCTTTCTATCGAGTAATGTTAAACTGAGCTGAAATTTGTTATCCAATCTTGCAGATACTTCACAAGTAACATGTTAAATGGGTTAGTACCAAGTTGGATGGTAGACAAAGGAGACATAATGTGAGTGTTCTTCACCGATATATACACCCATATATATAATCCAATACTTTGTAGTGAAAACAGTAGAACTAACGTTTTCTTTGGTTGTTGTATCTTTTATGGCAGTGATCTTACTTACAATAACTTCTCCAAAGATATTAAAACTGAATGCGAACTAAATGCCGTGTAAGAAGAACAAATGTTATAAACTTCTCATGCCTTTAAAGTCGCTATAAAGCTTATGGTTTCTTGGCTCTTTTTATTTGCAGGAATACGTTTTCAAGAACAAGCCCTTTAGTGACAAATAACTCGTAAGTCTTTTTTACTTCTCATAACATTTCGAAAGCTTTGGATCTATATAAACACTCACTATAATATTGATGTTACGTTCTGTTTTGTTACAGCTCAAATGCTTCGTGTCTGTTTACAATTACCTGTCCTAGAAGTAAGTCTTTGAAGCTATATATGCATTATAAAACCATATTGCTTAATGAATACATTTAGCGTATCTGATTAATCTTCGGTTACTAATCATTTGTTTCCAGCTTTCTACGGCCTTCATATAAACTGTGGTGGTGATGAAATAACAAGCAATGGGACTAAGTATGATGCTGACACAGGGGATAAACAAGGTTTCTATGATAGTAAAAATGGGTGGGTTTCTAGCAACACGGGAAACTTCTTGGATGATGATCGGAGTAACATTGGAGATACCAAATGGTCAAATTCATCAGAACTTAAGATAACAAATTCTAGCATAGATTCTAGGCTTTACACACACGCGCGTCTCTCCGCCATCTCCCTCACGTACTATGCATTGTGTCTGGGAGAAGGAAACTATACTGTTAATCTTCATTTCGCTGAAATTATGTTCAATGGTAACACCACGTATAGCACCTTGGGAAGAAGATTCTTTGACATATTCGTTCAGGTAATTTGATTAAACTTTTTTCTTGATTGTCAGAAATATTGTATTAACGAATCAATTGGCTGGTGTGACATTTGCAGGGTAAACTTGTGGCGAAAGATTTCAATATTGTTGATGAGGCAAAAGGTGTGGGAAAACCTGTGGTTAAGAAATTTCCGGTCACGATTACAAATGGGAAAGTGGAAATAAGATTGCAGTGGGCTGGGAAAGGAACTCAAGCTATTCCTGCGAGAGGTGTATATGGTCCTCTCATATCGGCTGTATCGGTAGATCCAGGTAAGTTTTGCTAAACCTCAAACTATCTCTGAGAGATTTCTCCTTTGTTTGAGTATTTTTGTCTCTTGACTTTATCTCCCATGATCTTGCTCTAGATTTTATTCCACCAAAGGAACCTGGCACTGGATCTGGTGGGGGAAGCTCTATTGGTACTGTGGTTGGTAGTGTAATCGCTTCGACCGTATTTCTTGTGCTTTTAATCGGAGGTATATTATGGTGGAGAGGCTGCTTAAGACCTAAGAGTCAGATGGAAAAAGGTATTCAAATAGCTTTTTAACATTCAAATTCATTTTGTGTTATGTCTCTGTGTTTCTTCCTAAACTCAACTGTCTTTCTTCACCTCAGATTTCAAGAACTTAGATTTCCAGATCAGTTCGTTCTCGTTGAGGCAAATCAAAGTTGCCACGGATAACTTTGATCCTGCAAACAAGATCGGAGAAGGTGGTTTCGGTCCTGTACACAAGGTTAGCATCATACTGTGAAATGACATGTTATGAGAGATGAATGATATATGATCTTTAAGATTTTGTCAATTGTATGAATACAGGGAACATTGACTGATGGAACTGTAATCGCGGTGAAGCAGCTATCGGCGAAATCAAAACAAGGGAATCGAGAGTTCTTGAACGAGATTGCTATGATTTCTGCTCTGCAGCATCCACATTTGGTTAAACTATATGGATGTTGCGTCGAAGGTGACCAGCTCTTGCTAGTTTACGAGTACTTGGAAAACAACAGTCTCGCGCGAGCTCTTTTCGGTTAGTCATTCCTTTTTAAGCATCTCATAGCTTAAAAACGTTCTTTTCAATCCAATTTTTGTTTTGCTCAACAACAATGTTTTTGTTCCTATCAATTTAAAGGTCCTCAAGAGACACAGATACCACTAAATTGGTCAATGAGGCAGAAGATTTGTGTCGGGATAGCGAGAGGATTAGCTTATCTCCACGAGGAATCAAGACTCAAGATCGTACACAGAGACATCAAAGCCACTAATGTATTGCTGGACAAGGATCTAAATCCAAAAATCTCAGATTTCGGTCTTGCTAAGCTTGATGAAGAAGAAAACACACACATCAGCACACGAGTCGCCGGAACATAGTGAGTTAATCAATGACAAATAAGAATTTTCACCTCTATGATATATATATCTTCTAACCAAAACAAACTCCTCTTTTTGCAGCGGATATATGGCTCCAGAATACGCCATGAGAGGCCATTTGACAGATAAAGCCGACGTCTACAGTTTTGGCATTGTGGCTCTGGAAATAGTTCACGGAAAGAGCAACACGAGCTCACGATCCAAAGCCGAGACCTTCTACCTTCTTGACTGGGTAAATCTTCAGTTCACCTCGAAAACCATGAAACATAAACCTTAAACCTTAGATCATTGGATCATATATGTATCTCAATTTCTTCCACAGGTGCACGTTCTAAGGGAGCAAAACAATCTGTTGGAAGTAATAGATCCAAGGCTAGGAACAAGTTACAACAGACAAGAAGCAATGACGATGATTCAGATAGGGATGCTCTGCACCAGTCCAGCTCCGGCTGATAGACCTTCGATGTCGACAGTGGTGAGTATGCTAGAAGGCCATTCAACGGTGAATGTTGCGAAGCTTCTTGAAGCTTCGTTCAACAAAGGAAGTGAAAAAGACGAAGAGAGCGTGAGAGCGATGAAGAGGCATTACGCCATGATAGGTGAGGAGGAGATAACGAACACGACAACCACCGACGGACCTTTCACGTCGTCTTCTACGTCAACCGCAAACGCCAGTGATCTTTACCCTGTCAAGCTTGATTCTGCTTACTGGAACACCAGAACTTAGTTATGGGGGTTCTGTTTTTGTCACAAAATGAAAAGAAAATTATGGAGTAAGTTATTATGACGTTTTTGTATTTTGCTTTTGTAAAGTGTTTTTTTTTTATGATATTTTATCTACGACGATCAGAAGATTACGTTACATGAAACTGAAAGCGAGGCTGTTTATTTATCTTAAGAGAATCGAAAGGTCCTAAAACACTTTGGATGAGATAATGCTGAGCGAAGACATGTACACTTGTACAGTATTGTTGTTCTGTTAACATCTCTTTAAGAACAATAAATACATATATATTATTTAGGACAATTCTCATCAACAAACTAATTCTTTTTTTAACAATAACGCAAAAAAAAGTTTTGTTTCTAAATTTAGCATATTATCTCTAAATTTTCAAAAATGTTACTATTTTTAAAATTAAATCCTAATACCTAAATGCTAAACTCTAGCCCCTCAAAACTATAATTTAAATGTAAAATAAAAAGTCAAAACCCCAAAAATTATAAATAGTAGTATTATAAAAGTCTGTGAAGTATTTGTTAATTTTTGTCTATAAAACTTGTTTTAGTGTTATATTAAGAAATTTAAGAGAAGCAAGAAAATAGTAATTTTTCAATATTATTATTTTAATACAATATATTAATAATAAATAGAGATTGGTTCGATAAAATTAAAATTCTATTTTTGTTATGAAATCGTGAATATATGAAAATAACAATAATTAAAATTGTGGGTATTAAATCGGATGCTTATATATCGTATGTGTGTATTTTTCTTACACCTTTTTTATTTTCTTTGTTAATAACGTTGACTTAGTTTTCTCCTCTTCAGTCGTCGGGCATTCGTGGTCACATCATAGGCAACGCTCGTCTTCACTCTTTCCATGTGACATGTCTCCGTCCTCTCACAATAAAATCTCCATTTTAATTCCATTTCCCAAAAAATAGATCTCTCATTAAAAAATGAATGCTGAAATGTCGTCTAGTGGACAACTTCTCTTCACTTCTTACTTCTTCATTGTTTTCCTTATCTTCTTCTCCGGCTTCGCATCCTCTGCAACATTGCCCAAAGAAGAAGGTATGTGATACGGGTGTTAATGTGTTATACTTATATGTGTGTTTGATGATTCCGTGTAACGATTTGTTTCTCAATCTCTGTGTGAATTTCGCAGTCGAGGCTTTAAAAAGCGTAGCGAAGGCGTTGGAGATGACCAATTGGTTTTTGGAGGGGGATCCTTGCGGAAGGAGTGATCTTAACGCCACTAAGGGCTTCGAAAACGCCGTTAGCTGTAACTGCTCCTCCGACATTTGTCACGTCACCGAGCTGTGCGTTCTTTTTTTTTTTTTTTTTTTTCTTTTTCTTCTTCCTTTTCTCCTTTTTTTTTCTACGTGATAAAATCATACATATTTAAGTTTTAGGCATTGAAGAAACAAAAAAAAGATTATTAATTGATGAATTTTTTAAAATTAGACTTTGTTTGAATTTTAATTATTTTTAAAAATATTATTATTATGGAGATAGTCTCTTATTTTTTTATTAATAGTATCAAGAAACTCTCTTCACTTTTCTATAGTTATTTTTAAAAATTAAATAATACTAGTATTTAATATTTTATTATTTTTAGATAAAAGACTTTTTTTTTTGAACAAACAGATAAACAAAGACTATAGTAAGATATTTTTAGTTATATGCTTGAGCGTGACCACTAAAAATATCTTACTATACTGTAACTAAAAAAACTACAGTAAGATATTTTTATTTTTAAATATACTGTAAAATAACATTTAAAAAAATCTACCGAATTTTTTCTTTATTTCTACAGAAACAGTATTTCTTCTACAAATTTTCAAAAATAATATTATTTAATATAATTATTTTTTAATTTTTAATAGATTTGGATTCATTATTTTCCATTTGAGATAGTGTTTAATTTTGAAAGTTTGTTTTTGAAATATTGTGCTTTTGTGCTAGATTTATAAATAAAACTTATATTTGTGGGACTTTTTTTTTTTTTTTTTTTTTTTTTGTATTTTGACGCGTTCGTGAATCTCTAGTGAAAACTCATTTAGTCGTTTACAAGTACTAGGTTTTCAACCCACGCTACGCGTGGATTTATTTTGATATATTTTGATAAAAATTATATATGATTGATGACGGTAATGAAATATTATCTTATAGAAAACTTTAAATTACTATTAAGGAAAAAATTAAATTTCAGATACACAATTTTTAAAAATATAAAAATCAGTTATATTTTAAAATCATGAATTTAACTCGACGTCCAGGCGAAACAGATCAAACTGGTGACCTCACATATCCTAAACTATTTCTTTGACCACCAGAAAACGGAACAATTTTATAATCATGAATTTATCTCGTTTTTCATATTTAATTGATAGCTATCACCTATGTTTTCGTGTTTTTTATTCAATGTTTTCTTATTCTTCATATTCTTTCTTGTCATTTTCACTGTCAAATTTTATGGTAATTGTCATCATTACTTTTATCGTTCGGTTCTTCGTTATACTCTTTTTCTTGTTCTTCCTCGTCAACTTCTTCACATTCTTCCACTGAAAAACCTTTTTTTTAGATTACCACACAACTTGTTAACCCATCAAACTCCAAAACCAAAATCATATCTTTTCTTATAAAAATTGTGCAATTCATGAAAACCAGCATAGTCAACAAATGCACCTAATTATTGATAATTTCATCCATATTATTCGATTTTAGATCCACACGGTTTGAAACTTCTCAAACCAAAATCCTTACTTGCAGAGAAAGTAATATGAACACATATATAGTTAAAACAATATTTATACTTTTCGTCAATCCTTCTTCTTTAAACTCAAATAATATCAAATCAAAGTCTTGCGACGTCAATCCTTATTTTTTAGACTTGAAAATAAAATTTTACTGCAAAAGTATCAAATCATCTGTAAAGTCATACACAAAAACATGTTTTACAGCTCATAAGATATATAAAGCACAAACGGATATAAGTAAGATATTTTCAAGATATTAAAAATTTATTATATAATATTTTGTAATTCTTAAACTTTTAAATTTTTAATAGAGATTAAAATTTTAAAATGTTTGAATCATGAATTTAACTCGTTTTCATATTTAATTGATCGCTACCACCTATGTTTTTATGTTTTTTATTCAATGTTTTCTTATTCTTCATATTATTTCTTGTCATTTTCATTGTCAAATTTTGTGTTAATTGTCATCGTAACTTTTACCGTTTGATTCTTCATTATACTCGTTTTCTTCTTCTTCCTCGTCAACTTCTTCACATTCTTCCACTGAAAAACCTTTTTTTTTGACTACCACACAACTTGTTAACCCATCAAACTCCAAGAACAAAATCATTTCTTTTCTCATAAAATTTGTGAAATTCATGATTACCAGCATAGTCAACACATGCACCCAATTATTGACAATTTTATCCATATACTTATTTGGTTTTAGATCCATGCGTTTAGAAACTTCTCAAACCAAAATCCTTACTTGGTTTATAATATTTTAAAAACATAATAAAATATACTAATAATTATTTATTTAATATGAATCATATGATATATAGAAATATGAGTACACTATAAGAACATATTAATAATAAATAAATAATATCAATTATATTATATCATCAAATAATATCAACCGTATCATATTATCAAATAACCGTAACCGTTTAACCGTTTGTTAAATGGTTCTGGTTAAGGTTACAAAAATTTCTAACTATAACCGATGGTTAATAAACCTTAACCGTGACAACCGTAACCCTGGTCATGCCTATGTATAGCTAATAAAACATGTGTGTTTGTCGTCCACCTTTCTTCTTTAAACCTCAAAATTTGACTCAAACATCAAATTAAGGTCTTGCGATGTCAATCCTTCTTCCTTAGACCCAAAAATAAAAAAAATAATGAAAGAATATCAACTCATCTATAAAATCATACACAAAATATGTTTTACAGCTCATAAGAAATAAAAAAGCACAAATGTAGATAAATAAGATAATTTATGTTTTGCATCAATATTTATAATATTTTAAACTTTTAAAAGGTTTCGAAATATAAAATTTGAACCTTTTAAAAATTTTAATATTTATAATATTTTAAACTTTTAAAATTTAAAACTTATAATATTTAAAAACTTTTTAAAAGCTAAGAACTTTTAAAAATATTTATAATATTTAAACTTTTAAATTTTTTAAATATTATAATATATTTTTGAAACTGTTTAAAGTTTTAATTTGATCAAATAAAAAATCAGATCAAACCAAATAAAACTTTTAAACTTGGACGCCTGATAAATCGAGCTTTCCTGCTCATTCATTGTTAGAAGCATATTAATCTTATTTATACTGGTTCTGAACCATTCTCTAAAAAATTTATAGCCGATGTGGTATATTGTGCTTAGTTCTTTGATTTCCATAAATTTAAAATTTTTCTTTTTCTAAAAAATTCTGTAAATTCAAAAAATGTTAATGAATGACATGTCAAATCATGATAGGTTCTTTAAAATAATTCTTAATATAGAAAATTCTGTAAATTGTATAAAATGTTAATAAGTGATATGTCAAATTTTTATTGATTGTTTAAAATCCTATGTGGACGGCCTTAGGAGCTTATAGCTCATACTTTTTATTAGTATAGACTAGCTTTTGAACCCACGCGTACATTTGATATATTTTGATAAAAGTTATATATGATTGATTACGGTAATAAAATATTATCTCATAAAAAAAATTAAAATTAGTACTACGGAAAAAAATTAAATTTCAGATACACAATTTTTTAAAATATAAAAATCAGTTGTGTTATAAAATCAAATCTGATTAACAAAATCATAAATTTAACTTGACGTCCAGGCGAGGCAAATCAAACTGATGACGTCACATATCCTAAACCATTTTCTTTGACCACCAGAAAAACGAAACAATTTTATAATCATGAATTTAACTCGTTTTCATATTTAATCGATCGCTACCACATATGTTTTCGTGTTTTTTATTCAATGTTTTTTATTTTTCATATTCTTTCTTGTCATTTTCATTGTCAAATTTTGTGTTAATTGTCATCGTAACTTTTACTATTTGGTTCTTCGTTATACTCTTTTTCTTCTTCTTCCTCGTCACCTTCTTCACATTCTTCCACTGAAAAACCTTTTTTTAGACTACCACACAACTTGTTAACCCATCAAACTCCAAGAACAAAATCATGCATTTTCTCATAAAATTTGTGAAATTCATGATTACCAGCATAGTCAACACATGCACCCAATTATTGACAATTTTATCCATATACTTATTTGGTTTTAGATCCACGCGTTTAAAAACTTCTCAAACCAAAATCCTTACTTGGTTTATAATATTTTAAAAACATAATAAAATATACTAATAATTATTTATTTAATATGAATCATATGATATATAGAAATATGAGTACACTATAAGAACATATTAATTATAAATAAATAATATCAATTATATTATCTCATCAAATAATATCAATCGTATCATATTATCAAATAACCGTAACCGTATATAACAGTAACCGCTTGAACAGTAACCGTATTTAAACGTAACCTTTTAACTGTTTGTTAAACGGTTATGGTTAAGGTTACAAAAATTTCTAACCATAGCCGATGGTTAATAAACCTTAACCGTGACAACTGTAACCTTGGTCATGCCTATGTATAGCTAATAAAACAAGTGTGTTTGTCGTCCATCTTTCTTCTTTAAACCTCAAAATTTGACTCAAAAATCAAATTAAGGTCTTGCGATGTCAATCCTTCTTCCTTAGACCCAAAAATAAAAAATTAATGAAAGAATATCAACTCATCTATAAAATCATACACAAAAATATATTTTACAGCTCATAAGAAATAAAAAGCACAAATGTAGATAAATAAGATAATTTATGTTTTGCATCAATATTTATAATATTTTAAACTTTTAAAAGGTTTCGAAATATAAAATTTGAACCTTTTAAATTTTTTTAATATTTATAATATTTTAAACTTTTAAAATTTAAAACTTATAATATTTAAAAACTTTTAAAAGCTAAGAACTTTTAAAAATATTTATAATATTTAAACTTTTAAATTTTTTAAATATTATAATATTTTTTTGAAACTGTTTAAAGTTTTAATTTGATCAAATAAAAAATCAGATCAAACCAAATAAAACTTTTAAACTTGGACGTCTGATAAATCAAGCTTTCCTGCTCATTCGTTGTTGAAAGCATATTAATCTTATTTATACTGGTTTTGAACCATTGTCTAAAAAATTTATAGCCGATATGGGATATTGTGCTTAGTTCTTTAATTTCCATAAATTTAAAATTTTCCTTTTTCTGAAAAATTCTGTAAATTTAAAAAATATTAATGAATGACATGTCAAATCATGATAGGTTGTTTAAAATAATTCTTAATATAGAAAATTCTGGAAATTGTATAAAATGTTAATAAGTGATATGTCAAATTTCTATTGGTTGTTTAAAATCCTATGTAGACGGCCTTAGGAGCTTATAACTCCTACTTTTTATTAGTATAGATTTTGTCAAAAAATAATAATATCTATACTAGTATTTTTGTAGAATATTTTGACAATTAAATCTGTTTTGGAAAATATTAGCATTGAGTGCCATGAAATGTTTATATCCATATCCAAACAACTTTAATTAAATTTCTACTATCCTTATAACCAAACACAATTAAAATATTTAAATATTTATATATATATAATGTTCTTCTATTAATATAAATATTTATAAGATATATTACATATTTAAACTTTTTATTCTCCTATCATTTTGTTTGAATTTAATTTTTAATTGTTGTGAATCATCATATAATACATAATGTTAATAATTTTTTTTCTTTTTTTGCATATATTATGATTTGAATCTTTTTAAGGAAAAAAGAGTGCTACCTATACAAATTATGCAACGCATAATCACACATGTCAAGTATAACATTGTATCATCAACTATACGAAGTAGATATATTGCATGACCACATGCATAGATTATATGATATTGGTGGTTAACACCATAAACATACAATTCTGGTATACTGGTTAACTGACTTCGACATTGACCAATATTGACAAAAAAAATACTCCAATTTTTTTATGTATAGTATTAAAAACCAAAATAAGAAATTGCTAGATTAAATAGTATATGGTTTTTTAAATTAACACATATTCTATATTCTATACTATATAACTAAATATTTTTTATATATCTTGAATGTATTCATTAGTACTTTTAGTTTCGAAGCTAAACTAATAGTTATATAAAAATTATTTTGAATACATGTATATATATATATATATATTTTTTTTTTTTTAATTTTGCTACTTTCAAATATATTGTTTTGCATTATATTTTTATCATGTTGAACACATAACGTCATATAGCTCATGCATGTGACTATATAATATATATATTTTGTATAGTTGAGTATACAATAGTATACTTCGCATGCGTGACCATGCATTCTCCCATTGTTCATGTAGCTAGCAATTTTTTTTTTTCAAACGGACATATATTACTCAATTAATAAAAAAGTGTATGTTTAACATTCATATATAGTAAATTTACCGTACATAGTAAATTTAAATGTTTAAAAAGGTTAAAATATAAAATTGAAATATCTGAACTTAATAAAAAGTTTAAATTTATGAATAACACAGACGAGTTATATTGCATGATATGTTATATATATGATGGGACAATTTTGAATAATAATAAGAAAAATTAAAATATCATTACTCTGATACTTTAATACGGATTATATTGCAGGACGAGTTATATGATATGACAGAGTTGAATTGTTAATACTAAAAAATAAAATATCATTAATACGATATTTCAATATAGGTTAAGTTCTCACTTTACTATTTTAATAACACCATTATAAGATATATCGAATCAAACTGATTTAATTAAGATTGTATTAAACAAAAATTATTGTGCGGTATACCGTATATTATATACTAAATCACTAGAATTAACAAAATATTACATTAGCAAAATTAATATTAAAATAATACATTAAAAAAAATTAAAGTCAAAATTTGCCTCGCCAATCTATTCCTTATTTACTTTCATGTTGATTAAAATTGGATCGAAATATAATGGGCTAAAAATACTTGGGTTTCGTGTTTTTTATTTATTTATTTTAGCTAGTCAGAATCTGCCACTTAATAAAAAGAGTTAAAAATAACATTTTAGTAACATCCATATAAAAAAACTAACAATATACTATTTTATGTTTCGAGTTTGCAAGGTTATGTATCGGTTTGACTTTATAAAAAACGTGATAGGGTTTAGATTTTTTAAATTAAACAATATTATATGTCGACTTATGTTTATATAAGAGGATTATGATTTATATTTTACAGTTAAACGAGATTATATATCGATTTAGAATGATAAAAAAATAGACTTATATGTTGTTCGGGTTTATAAAAAAGGAATATGGTATAGATTTTACAGTTAAACGAGATTATATGTTGATTTAGGTTTAGAGAAGATTAGATTTAACAATTAAATAATGTTATATGTTGATTTGAGTTTATATGAGAAATTTAGGTTTTATATTTTAGAAATAAACGAGATTATGTGTTGGTTTAGGTTTAAATAAAGTACTTCCTCCATTTCAATAAACGAAGTTCCAAAAATAGCACTATTTGATACAATTACGAGATTTTTTTGTTTTGTTTGAGTTTTCTATTTTATTTTTACGATATAATTTTGAGAGGTAGAGTTTTGTATTTAGAGGTTAGGGTTTAAGTCTGAAACGTGGTAGTATTTTTAGAACTTTAGAGATGATGTGATTATTTTGTAAGAATTGCCATTTTTAAGTATGTTTTATTTGTTTATTTTTTCATTTATGCTTAAATGTAATATGATGACATGGTGGTGCAATTTGATTGGCTTAAACCAGAGAGGCTGAATAAAATGATTTACATTAGGTGTGAACCCAAATGTTGTTCTAATGGGCTTATGATTTGTGCCAACAGTTTTTTAAAAGTCAGTTTTCACATATTGCAAAAATAAAGTTTATTTCCAAATTTAGCAGATTAATTTTAAAATTCCAAAAATAGCAACATATTTTAAAATCAAACCTTAAATTCTTAACACTAAACCCTACCAACTATACACAAATCTTAAAAAAAATCTAAAAATAAATTTAAAATAATATAATTACCACAATTGGTACTATTTTTGTGGAGTGTAGGTATAATTGTCCATAAAACTTATTTTAGTGTTATTTTAAAGTATTTCTTTTTTATTTAAAGCATGTTTTTCTTTTTCCGTCTTAATCTTGTGTAAACAGAATTCTTAAGTCACAGAGCCTTCGAGGATCTCTTCCTACTGATCTTTCAGGACTTCCTTTCTTGCAAGGGCTGTAAGCAGAAGATTCACTCACCAGTTTTCATTTTTTACCGTCTATAATGTTCTTATTGTTTTGTTATCTGCTAGTATCTCTCATTAACTAACTTAACTGTCGTCACACTCTCTTCTTTCTCGACAGTGATCTGACTAGAAACTATCTCAGCGGTTCCATTCCTCCCGAATGGGGAGCCTCATCACTTGTAAACATGTATGAATATATATACATATATGCCTTTCTCTTTTCATATGCGCTTTATTTATGTATAGAGGTTGATTGAGTTTTGTTTAATGCAGCTCAATACTTGGAAACCGGATTACTGGTCCTATCCCAAAAGAACTTGCAAACCTTACAAACCTTTTTAGTCTGTGAGTACACTTCTTTTATCTCTCGCTCTTAACTATTGTTTCAGACTACTCTTAACTTTTGTTTTGGTTTATAATTTTCGGAAAATTTTGGGTATTTTAGGATCCTGGAATGCAACCAAATCTCAGGGACGTTACCGCCAGAGCTCGGAAATCTACCCAACATTCAAAGGCTGTAAGAAAAGTTTTCCAAGTTCCCAAACTGTTCCTTTAAAAAAAAAACAATTATTGGTCTTTGTTGGTGTTGAGACTATGTTTTACTCTTTGTAGGCTTCTTAGCTCAAACTACTTGACCGGGGAAATCCCAAGTACATTCGCCAAACTTACTAATTTGACTGATTTGTAAGTATTTCTGTGTTTTTATTTGATCATCGAACATATGTTTGCTGGAGATTTTCTGACTTTTAGTTTTATATATATTAGTCGTATTAGCGACAACCAGTTCACTGGTACTGTACCAGATTTCATCCAGAACTGGACAAGACTTGAGAGACTGTAAGCAGTCCTTTCAGCTTAATGAGATCTTTCATTTTTCGATGTCCGTATTGGATACTTATAAAATATTGAAATGTTTGCTTTGCTTCATCAATCAGGGTTATTCAAGCAAGTGGTTTAGTTGGACCGATCCCTAGGGCCATTGATCTTCTGGGAACCATAACAGACTTGTAAGTACACAAACTTTGCATGTTGGGGTTCATTATTTCCGCCTCTCATCTCATGGGCTGACTCACCACCTTCAATAATGTATATTTAATCTGTTCCAAATTTGAAATTTTGTAGGAGAATCACTGACTTGAGTGGACCTGAATCTCCATTTCCGCCACTAAGCAACATGAGATCGTTGAAGCTTTTGTGAGTTTGAGCCTCAGACTAGACGAGTTTGGTATTGGTTTCTTCCACCTTCAACTAGCTAACTTCTGTTTATACTCGTTGCAGGATACTTAGGAACTGCAACCTTACAGGACACTTACCTGATTATCTTGGAGAGTTGAGGACAACCTTAAAGAATTTGTTAGTAATCTCTTTTTTCTACGGCAAGGATAAAATCGATTTATCGAAGATGGAAAGGAATTTAATCTGACATTGTGAGACTCATTTCGCAGGGATCTTAGCTTTAACAAACTGAGTGGACCAATCCCCGTGTCATATGCCGCTCTTTCAGATGTAGATTTCACGTATGCTCTCCTCATCTTTTCACTGTTTCACTAGAAGCTTTCTATGGACCAATGAAAATTTTGGCCAATGGATGCTAATTTTTAAATCAGTTTTTGGATTTAGTTTTTAGTTTTTAGATTTTAGATTTTAGTTTCAGATTTTGCCATTAGTTTTTTTGTATGGAAAGTCTAAAAAAAATGATTTTTGGTTTTTGAGAAAAATTAACGTAAAGAATCAAAAACTAGATTTCCTAAATTATAGGATGATTAAAAATCTAGAATCGTGGAAGCACAAAATAGTTTACCTAAATTTTAGGAAAACCAAAATTTTAAAATCTTGATTGGTACGAAAATGAGTTTTTGAAAAACAAAAACCAAAATCTCTTTCAAAATCTACCAAACATTCAAGGCCTTTGTTTTGTGACCTTGCAGATATTTTACAAGTAACATGTTAAACGGGGAAGTACCAAGTTGGATGGTAGACAAAGGAGACACGACGTGAGTTTTTTTCAACTATGTATATATATAGATTATTTTTGTAGTGACAACAGACGATGTAACATTTTTCTTCGGCTGTTCTTTCTTTAATTGCAGTGATCTTGCTTACAATAACTTTTCCAAAGAAATCAGAACTGAAGTATGTCAAGAACAATACGTGTAAGAAGGACAATAAACATTTCAACTTCTTATGCCTTCGAATTCGTAATTAAGCTTACGGTTTCTTGATTCTTTTTATTTGCAGGAATACGTTTTCAAGCACAAGCCCTTTAGTGACAAATAACTCGTAGTTATCATAAATTTTAAAAGATTTGGATCTATATAACACTCACTAGAATATTGATATACGTTTTGTTTTGATACAGCTCAAATGTTTTCTGTCTGAGCAAATATGTCTGTCCTAAAAGTAAGTCTTTAAAGCTATATATTACAAAACCATGTCGCTTAACACCTATCTGATTTATTTTCTGTGATTCCATATCATTTGTTCTCAGCTTTCTTCGGCCTTCATATAAACTGTGGTGGTAATGAAATAACAAGCAATGGGAGTTTGTATGATGCTGACACATGGGACGCACCGGGTTTCTATGATAGTAAAAACGGGTGGGTTTCTAGCAACACGGGAAATTTCTTGGAAGATGATCGGAGTAACAATGGAAAAACCATATGGTCGAGTTCATCACAGCTTGATATAACAAATTATATCATAGATTTTAGGCTTTATACACACGCGCGTCTCTCGGCCATCTCCCTCACTTACTACGCATTGTGTCTTGGAGAAGGAAAGTATACGGTTAATCTTCATTTTGCTGAAATTATGTTCGATGCAAACAATTTGGGACGAAGATTCTTTGACATATACGTTCAGGTAATTTGATTAAACGTTTTCTTGATTGTCAGAAATATTGTTTTAAAGAGTCAATTGGCTGGTGTGATATTTGCAGGGTATACTTGTGGCGAAAGATTTCAATATTGTTGATGAGGCAGGTGTGGGAAAAACTGTGGTCAAGAATTTTCCGGTCACGATTACAAATGGGAAACTGGAAATAAGGTTGCAGTGGGCTGGGAAAGGAACTCAAGCTATTCCTGTGAGAGGTGTATATGGTCCTCTCATATCTGCTATATCGGTAGATCCAGGTAAGCTTTGCTAACCTCAAACTATCGGTAAATCCTGGTAAACTTTGCTAAACCTCAAACTATATATCTTGCTCTAGATTTTGATCCACCTGGCACTGGATCTGGTGGGGGAAGTTCTGTTGGTACTGTGGTTGGTAGTGTAATCGCTTCGACAGTGTTTCTTGTGATTTTAATCGGAGGTATATTATGGTGGAGAGGCTGCTTAAGACCTAAGAGTCAGATGGAAAAAGGTACTTAAATAGTTTTCTAACATTCAAATTCATTTTGTGTTATGTCTCTTTGTTTCTTCCTAAACTCAACTGTGTTTCTTCACCTCAGATTTCAAGAACTTAGATTACCAGATCAGTTCGTTCTCGTTGAGACAAATCAAAGTTGCCACGGATAACTTTGATCCTGCAAACAAGATCGGAGAAGGTGGTTTCGGTCCTGTACACAAGGTTAGCATCATACTGTGAAATAACATGTTATGAGAGATGAATGATATATATGATCTTTAAGGTTTTGTCAATTGTATGAATACAGGGAACATTGACTGATGGAACTGTAATCGCGGTGAAGCAGCTATCGGCGAAATCAAAACAAGGGAATCGAGAGTTCTTGAACGAGATTGCTATGATTTCGGCTCTGCAGCATCCACATTTGGTTAAACTATACGGATGTTGTGTCGAAGGTGAACAGCTTTTGCTAGTTTACGAGTACTTGGAAAACAACAGTCTAGCGCAAGCGCTTTTCGGTAAGTATAGCTTAAAAACGATTCTTTCCAATCCAGATTTCGTTTTCCTCTAAAACGATGTTTTTGCTCCTATCGATTTAAAGGTCCTCAAGAGACACAGATACCACTAAACTGGCCAACAAGGCAGAAGATTTGTGTCGGGATAGCGAGAGGATTAGCTTATCTCCATGAGGAATCAAGACTCAAGATCGTACACAGAGATATCAAAGCCACTAATGTCTTGTTGGATAAGGAACTGAACCCAAAGATTTCGGATTTTGGTCTTGCTAAGCTTGACGAAGAAGAAAACACACACATCAGCACACGAGTCGCTGGAACATAGTGAGTCAATCAGTGACAAATAAGAATTTTCACCTCTGTGAGATATATCTTCTAACCAAAACAAACTTCTCTTTTTGCAGCGGGTATATGGCTCCAGAATACGCCATGAGAGGCCATTTGACAGATAAAGCCGACGTCTACAGTTTTGGCATTGTGGCTCTGGAAATAGTTCATGGAAAGAGCAACACGAGCTCACGATCCAAAGCCGAGATCTTCTACCTTCTTGACTGGGTAAAATATCATCAGTTCACCTCCAAAACCCTGAAACATAAACCTTAAACCGCAGATCATTGCATCATATGTATCTCAATTTTTTCCACAGGTGCACGTTCTAAGAAAGCAAAACAATCTGGTGGAAGTAATAGATCCAAGGCTGGGAACAAGTTACAACAGACAAGAAGCAATGACGATGATTCAGATAGGGATGCTCTGCACCAGTCCAGCTCCGGCTGATAGACCTTCGATGTCGACGGTGGTGAGTATGCTAGAAGGCCATTCAACGGTGAATGTTGAGAAGCTTCTTGAAGCTTCGGTCAACAAAGGAAATGAAAATGACGTAGAGAGCGAGAGAGCGATGAAGAAGCATTACGCCATGATATGTGAGGAGGATATAACGAACACGACAACCACCGACGCCAGCGATCTTTACCCTGTGAAGCTTGATTCTGCTTCCTGGAACACCAGAAATTAGTTATGGATTCTGTTTTTTCCAAAAAAAAAAAGGAAAATTATGGAGTAAGTTGTTATGACGTTTTGTATTTTACTTTTTGTAAAATTTATTTTCATGATAATTAAGTATAATTAAGACAATTAGATGATTACGTTACATGAAACAGAAAATGAGGCTATTTATTAGGAGTAATTGATCTTAAGAGAATCAAAAAGGTCCTAAAACAGTTTAGATAATGCTGAGTGAAGCAAGACAAGTATATTGTTGTTCTGTTACATCTTTTTATACTATGACGTATGGTTTGGCTTTTACTTTCTTAAACATAATCAAAAATGAATTTCAAAATTATCATTAAGAATCAAGATAAACTTCATCCGGCTTAGTATATTTACTATGTAGTACTATAATGATAATGCAGAAAAAAAAACCCTTCCAATTGCAAAAATATGGCTGTGTAGAGATAGAAATTTGTTTATTTCTGAGGTTTCATAAATTTGATTGGTAATTTAGTATTATTACCTTGCATATATTGTCTAAATTTAAAAGAAAAATCATTTTCAAATTTCTTAAAATAAATTATTGTTAAAATATTAATTGCACCGATTATGGCATTATTGTATCTATATATATCCCCTTAATATGATTGTTTCAGTCAACCATCCTATTTTTAATTAAATACATTTTATGATACATTTAATAAGAATTACATTATTTGGCTTAAGCTTAACCAGAACAATTATTTTGGATTTTAATAAGAGAGACCGAATAAACTGTTGGTCTGTTAACATCGGTTTCTCTATGGACAAATGATTTGGCTTGTACTAGTTTAATACTATAGGATCCATCTATATTGTCGTTAAGAAAATTTTATAGACAAAAACTAATTAAACTAAAACATGAATGATTAAAATATCAATTTATAGGTCCGCAAGTTTTTTCACGGGGTAGCACCGGCAAATGAAAAGTCCTTTTAAATAGACGAAACAAAAAGAAAACTCTTCACAGAATCTTTATGGTCCGAACAAATCGATTTATTTCAGGGAAACAAATTTGTTTAAGCATGATCTAGGAGAAGTAAATGATAGGAATAAATTTATCAAGTCTGTAACGGATATTTCGCAATTTAGAAGATGAGAAAAAAGATTCTCAAAGGAGATATATGGTAGAAATAAGAAATTAAGATCTCTATCATTTAATATCTTGACCATTTAATTTTACATTACTTGGATTTCAAAATTAAAATCTCGAAATGGAAAACCGGAGTTAGTAAATTACGTACGTGTCAATGGATACTTGAATGCACACAAAGAAATATTGAGATTGAGATGAAAAAAAAAAATTCTTATCAAAAAAAAAGAAATATTGAGATTTTGTCTTAAAATTTTCTTATCAAAAACTATATATATGGCATTATAAGTTCATATATTTGACTTACAAATAAAAAAAGAAATATTGAGATTTTGTCTTAAAATTTTCTTATCAAAAACTATATATATGGCATTATAAATTCACATATTTGACTTTAAAAAAAAAAGTAAAATATTATTTTTGTTTCTTCTTTTCAATGTGACAAATATATACATAAATATATAGATGCGTGGGTGTATAAAAACCAGAAGCGTATTTGAATCTCTCTCTCTCCCCTCTCCTCTCCTCTGTGTTAAAATGGGTTCAAAGGATAACGCCATGTCTAATAGCTCTGCATTAGTTTTATCGCTGCTTCTTCTTCTTCTTCTTCTTCTACACGAAGCAGAGGGATGTGATATGTTCACAGGGCGATGGGTAAAGGACGCTTCTTACCCTCTCTACGACGTATCCACGTGTCCGTTCATAAGACGCGAGTTCTCTTGCAAGAGAAATGGACGGCCAGATCTCGATTACTCTACCTTCAGATGGCAGCCTCAGTCCTGCAAATTAGCAAGGTACATACATATCAGGCGTCAACTTATTAGTATAAATCATCTTTTTTAGATTTATTATTAATTTTGGGTTTCTAGATATTGAATCAAGGTATCGTTATAGATTTATTATAAACCAATTAGGGATATAAATCGACGCATAGCCAGTTATTCTTACTTTTGAATTTTGATTCTATATTTTTTTTAAACTATTCGTAGGTGTTATTATTTGATGAAATATGACATTACATTAGCGTTAATTATTGGTGCACATTTTTGTTGATTTGGTTCACATATATTATTATTATATATACCTTTCAAGAAAATGGAAAATATTTGCATATATTATGTGTTTATAACTTTTTGTAAATTAAAGGCACTTTTGAGTGAAGCAACCAATGAAAAAAAGAGAATGCTATTTATATAGTAGTTTTGCCATAATTGAAGGTTGTTTTGGAATCTCCAAAATAAAAATAAAAAACTGCACGAAGATGAAAACGAACTCTTTTTTGTCACAATATGCCAACTGGTGATTCCGACGTGTGTTCCACGCGCCTCCGGTGATACTATGACACCCACCAAACTCTCTCTTCATATGAAGACATAAATTCCCCCACACTTGTGGGGACACTAACTCAAACTCTTTACGGTTCTGTCCTGGTGCTTGTTACGTTAATTACCATTGATGCCACCGACATAACGGCGGCGTTTTAATATTATTGTTTTGTGTGTGTTTTAGGTTCAACGGAGTGGAGTTTTTGGAGAGAAACAAAGGGAAGAAGATAATGTTTGTTGGTGATTCTCTTAGTCTAAACCAGTGGCAATCTTTGACATGTATGCTTCACTCTTCTGTTCCCAATTCTTCGTATACTTTAACCACACAAGGCAGTATCTCAACCTTCACATTCAAGGTACTAACCAGTAACCAATTTCTACACTTGTTTTGGTTTTTTAAGTATAATGTCAAAGTAACCCCGTGGAGTAATGGTGAAATTGCAGGAGTATGGATTGGAATTGAAGCTTGACAGGAATGTGTATTTGGTAGATATAGTGAGGGAGAAGATTGGGAGAGTTTTGAAGCTTGATTCGATCAATGATGGAAAAAATTGGTTAGGAATGGATACATTGATTTTTAATACTTGGCATTGGTGGGGCCGGAGAGGTCCTTCACAACCGTATGTTCAATTAACTCTTGATTAATAATATGCCTTTTTTTTTTACTTAATTACATGCAATGTTCTAAGTTTGGATTTTGTTTTGTTTTGTTTTGGCAGATGGGACTGGATACAACTAGGGACTAACGTTACAAAAGACATGAACCGTGTGGCCGCATTCGAAATTGCCCTTGGGACTTGGGGAAAATGGGTTGATACCGTCGTAGATACTAAGAAAACTAAAGTCTTTTTTCAAGGAATCTCACCTTCTCATTACAAGTAAGTGGTTATGCATTTGATTAAAGACAAACTATCTGTGAAACTTTTTTAAAATCTAAAATCGCTTTTGGTTATAACAGAGGAGTTCTGTGGGGTGAGCCAACTGCAAAGAGTTGCTTGGGACAGAAGGAACCACTTTTGGGGACAAATTATCCAGGAGGATTGCCAGCAGAAGTGGGAGTTCTGAAGAGAGCACTTGGGAAAATATCCAAACCGGTGACATTGCTTGACATTACAATGCTTTCGTTGCTTCGGAAAGATGGTCATCCTTCGGTTTACGGTCTAGGCGGGCAATCCTCCGGTGGTGACTGCAGCCACTGGTGTCTCTCTGGGGTACCTGATACTTGGAATGAGATTCTTTACAATTATATGGTTGTACAAAACAAAATCTAAACACAAAAGAATAACAATATTCAAACACAGAAGAAACCACAATTATAGCATTTGTTATTGTGTTTGATTCAATTTTAATTTAAATAAAAAGGTATTTTTCTGATTTTTGTAATCATATATCAAGCAAAAGAAGCAATGTAAACCCTAAAACCCCAGTAGTGTTTAATGAACACAATGTAAAATTGTATAGATTAAAAAGTCTATTGCTAATTCATTTAGTAAGGTCGTTTTTCAATTGAAGCTTACTATGTGACCAAAGAACATATATTAAAATTTCACTGGAAGTGAATGAGAAGTCAAGTTTTTTATGTTTATCAAACTCGATCTTAGATCACATTTGTAGATCATACTCTTTAACTCGGTGCCAAATCAAACATGGACTCTGTTTTATTATGAGCACCCATTTTTTTTTCCGGTGAAATTCCCAAAGAAATCAGGACTTGTATAAACCAATCACATTCAAGTAACAAAAGGGTCCTTAGCTCAGTGGTAGAGCAATTGACTGCAGATCAATAGGTCACCGGTTCGAATCTGGTTGGGCCCTTTATATTTTTGTTAGAATCATCGTTTTTCCTCATTTTTGTTAGAATCATCGTTTTTATACTTTAGTCCTCTTCTTGTTTAAAAACAAAATCAGTAATACATAAATCATCGATCCTTCATTACAAGGCAAGACAACACTTTTAACCTCTTTTCTTTCATCTGTATAACAAGATTTTTCTTAACAACTATCAAAAAGAAAACATAACGAATCTCCCCAAAGCAAGGATCGAAGAAAGGACACACCTTGCTCAGCTGAATCAGAACTTCTGATGGAGGACATGAGTTTACTTTCTAGAATCGAAATGGAGTTTCGGGACCATACTTGCTGCTCCTCATGTTGAAATGATCAAACTTTGAACTATTACTGTACTCTACAGGCCTCACCGTAGCTGATGGTGTTGGCTTTGGTTCTGTCTCTGTTGTTTTATCTCTATGGCGGCGCCTCGATCGCTCTTTATGGACCTTCGGTTGGGGAACCTCTCCCGAGGCATAGAACTGAGCATAGTCCTGCCGTTTTGATGATGACGACCTGTGGTGCTTGGATGATGACAAAGTAGGGTCCTTCATTACACTACTTGATCTTACCTTCGGGGTCTTATGTTCCGGGTAACTCTCATCAGCTTTAGGCAAGTGGGCATGTCGGGATTCAGAGACTGGTGCTGGTGCAGTATGCATTTGGACTCGAGGTGGTTCTTGTTCGTCTTCAGGCATTTTGAGTCTATCTAATGGCCTTAAATTGGGGCTTGTTTTGAATCGGGTTGGAACTAGGTGGCTGGTTATAAACTCTAGAGCGAGTTTGCAGAGATCAATAATGAGTTGCCCAAATGATGGCCAACCAGGTTCTTCCTTGGTTGCTGTTGTCTCAAGGACAGGTCGGAAATTTTTCTTTTTGCCTTGACCTTGATGCTCCTCTTCAAAGCTGGTTTCTGTCTCTAGCTGCTGTAATATATACATAAACCTTTGTTGGTTTGTAGCATATGGTTAATGAGAAGTGAAAATGCCCCAAAGAGAAGAAATAGAGACTTTACCGTCTTTGAGAAGAAAGAATTTCCAAAACCCTGCTGGAGCAAACAAGTAGCATAACCAATGAGAACGGCACCAATAACCAAGAGAATATCTGCAAAAGAGCACGCAATGATCTTCGGTTAACACTCTCAGATCCACCTCTAAACAGAGTTGTACCTATGTACGTTACAAATGTGAAGAGGTGCATTCGACTTCTTACCAGTTGGAGAGATTGAGCTATCATCTTGATAGTCACAGTCCTCTTCGCTAAGAGAAATTTGGCGAAGAGCTGCGTTTCCTCGGTCAATGACAAGCAACGAGCAGGTAGGCCGAACATAAACAACATCAAAATCATTTGAGAACTTTGCATCCTCACTTGGTCCATCTCTATACCCAGCTATATTTGATTTTCCCCCAGCTATTGTAGTAACACCTACAAAAATGTTCCAGACTCTTTGAGAACACGATAATCTCCTTTAGTTTAAGTGCTGATATATTCAAAAACCTATACAGAATACTTGTTGTAATACCTGAATCTCCAATCTTTCTGATGGCAAGATTCAAAGTATCAGCGACATAAACGTTCCCTTTGTCATCCATTGCTACTCCCCTCGGATGATTGAAACGAGCCTCACTCGGTTTTCCATCTGCATGTCCCGTCTTCCCTTGAAACGATCCAGCCACCAATCTTTCCCTGCTGTCTGCCCACAAGCACATAATATTATAAACAAAGTCATAACAACCTCCAACACTAATATGTAAAAATCAAATGTTACATACACTGAATCAATATGGAAAACGTAATGACAAATTAGTATACATAACTATCAAGTATCATCAAGGCAAAGGTAGGAAATTATACACTGGGACAAGGGAGGAGTGATCTTCATGATATTGCTATTAACTTCATCAACAGCATATAGTTCTCCATCATCAGAAACTCGAATCTTGTAAGGAACAACACCGATTTCGTTTCCTTCCACAACAGTTTCGACCAAGTAACCATTCTCAAATTCAAGAACATTAGTATCTGCACAATTAAAAGCAACCACTCTCAAATTCAAGAACAGTAGTATGAACCAAGTAACAACCAATCTCAAATTGAGCAATCACCTGATTGGGATATTTTAGAGGATGATCCAGTAGTCCACTTTAGAACCCATGACATGTGCTTAATCAAAGAACCTGGATTCAATTTACAAAAAAATTGATATAAAACCCAGTAATGTAACTAAGAAAGTAGTGAGTGTAGGAGATAGATCAAAAGCAACCAAATCAATGATAATAATAATAGAAAGCAAGCAAATTTTAAGTATGGTAACTTACTAGCAGGAGCAGCTTGAGCTTGAAATGGAAAGCTGTGAAGTGTACAGACGATCCATAAAGTGAACAAAGTAGTAAAGCTCTGAGCGAGTAGAATCTGAGATTCGCCCATCTCTTTTGGATCCTGTAGTTAGTAGTAGCTTCCTTCCAAGTACAAATTTGTGTTCGAATCGAACCCTAGAGAGGCGATTCACATATTCCAAGACAAACACAACCAATTGATAGAATGAAACAAACTTTGCAGATGACCACCGTTTTGTTTTGTTTTTAAGTTAAAAAATATTACAACGCCTGTGAAAAAGTGGTCATTTATGAAAATAAAAAAATTTATGTATTTCTTCTTTGAAGGTAATTTACTAAATTTGTTTTCTTATAAAAATTACCTAATTGGGTTACTCGTGTTTGAAATAAAGCAAATTTCTGACCTCGTTTCTGGATATGGGCTTTATAAAAAGGCCCAATAATGAGCCTATTAAGGTTTCTTACCGTTAGCGAGTGAGTGCTAAATGCTTTTGCCCCCCCCCCCCCCCCACCCGTAGATGTCTTGAGGAAAAGACAAAATTATTAGGAAAGGGAAAAGAAAAAAAAGGAAAAAAAAAAAGCTGATCGGATCAGAAGCACTTCTACGATATGTCCAATCACATCATATCTTTTTACTGTCTGTTTCAATCTATAAGGTAAAATAAATAATTGAAACTATAGTCTATATGCATATCTCCTAAACAAATATGTATATATGTGAATAATCTCGTTAATGCGATGCATACGGAAGCCTACTTTACAAATTTGTTATACTAACCAGAGCCGTACATAGCTGTGATAGCTCTCAATTTTTGGTTTGACATTGAAATCCAATTGTCTCTGCTTTTTTCTTTCCGCAAAACACGGGCAATTTAACTCAAATTTGTACTGACTTATTAAAAAGTTACATTCATATCATATGCCATATTGTATTTGCACAATATAAACCCCGCTAATTACAAGACATAATTTTGTTTAACTATCGTTTAAATAACATGATTCAAATATTGGACTTCGCAATTTGCATCCTTAATTTGCTTTCATCGATAAGACAACTGTTACTTGTTCAGCCAATACTGCTATTCAGCTGTCTTTTATGCAACTTGGACAAATAATTTAAGAGTCTTATTCAATATGAAAGAATTAGAGAATGAAATGAACTTACTAATAAACAATTAAACATTAAGGCAATTTGAATATGGAACTACTAGTCTACTAACAAATAAATAACGAAGAAAAGCGTTTTCAGCAGAATGTGTGGGAAACGGTTTTTACACAGTTTTTAGTCGCCACGTGTCGTTCATATATCTAAATCATACCGGACGGACCGGTCTTCGCGTACGAACGTAACAACCAAACACCTTCCAAGTAGTTTCACTTGTCCCAACCCAAACCGTGTGATTTTTATTTTGCGTTCTGTCTGATTGATTACGCTTTGTAGCATTTTTAATTTTTATTCCCTTAAATACCGAAAACACCCTTACTTACTTTTCGACGTTTCTGTAGAGTAAAGTAGCAATGTCGGTGTAATTATCTCTTGACCACGAGGGTATTTTAGGTAAATAAAATTCCTTTGAACTTCCCTAGGCTCGCCCTCTTCTCTCGTCATTTACTACTTCTCTTCATCTCCTCTCCTACGACTCTTTCTCATTCTAAAGCTCTCTCTTTTCACTTTTTTTCCCTCTCTCTCCTCTTCTTTTTTCATTCTCGAGCTCCGGGTTTGTCTTGAAACCGTGAAGGAATCTGTATCTTCCTTTGTTGTTACCCATCTTATTGTCGTTCAACGACAATCTAGGAGGCTTTTTTTCTCCTCGATCAGGTTTGTTAATCAACATTTAATTATAACTTCATCCTGTTACTATCATCTTTTTTTTTTGTTTCTTCTGAATAATTTCGTTTCCATTATTGTTGCGTTAGCGTAGTTGTTTTATACTCTCATTTTCAATCAATGAATATATCATTGTGACTTGTAGCCTCACAATCCTATCATTATTCATAGCAATAATGCCATGGCGAAGCATTCACATTAGTTTCATATTATTCTGTTTTTTTTTGGTGTTTGTCTTTCTTATATTGGTTCTCTGTTTCTTAATCCTTTTTTTTTTCAATCTTCATTTGGTAGGTACTGATTTATGATTTTACATGATTGATTTGATCTGCAGGGTTTAAGCTGAGGTTAGTTTGTCATTTCGCCAGTTGGTTCCTTCAGATTCACTCTACAATGAAGTGAGAACAACAAAACAGAACATAGAAACATAGTAGAGAGATAGAAACCTTTGAACTTTTGGAAAGGTACATATATTCTTTAACATTTACAGTTCGTTTTTAATGAACTTCGAGTACCATTTTGGGTTTAATCTCTCTGGGGTTTAATGGTTGGATGTTTCCTTGACTCCATTTCCAGATTTCATTGATCACGCTTTAACATGATAACTCACTAGTTCTCCTTGGGTTTGTGTGTTTTAGGGTCTAAACCAGTAGACCGCAGTGAAATCGAGAATATGGTTGTTTTGTGAGTAGCTTGTGACTGTACTAAAATGTTAGGTAGCTATATTAGGCTTTGATGCTGTCTTACTTTTTTTTCTTCAAATGAGTGGAATCAAATGACCATTCGACAGAATCATATACATATAATATAAACATGTGTGTGTTTGTGTGTGGGGGCACTTTTTATTTCTTGGATTCTAGTTTAACTGATTTGGTATGTAGCAATTATGAATCCTGAATACTCTAATCCTCTTTCTCAGTATCCCATAATTGACAACTTATGAATAACTTTGAGTATCTCTATGTATTCTAAACTCATTAGTTCTTTTTGTATTCACTTTTGCACTTTTTTCTTGACTGTTCCTTTTCAGAGAAAAGTGAAAAAAGAAATAAGAACGAGGGGTGTTGAATTATTTGCATGTGTCATGTGTGTGTTCTGCAGATATGAGATAACCCATTTGGGTGTTATTATATTATATGTATTTTACTCACTTTTGTTTGATTCTATAGTAGCAGCACAATTTGACTGAATAGCCCCACACACATATAGCAAAAGATTTCAGAACATTAAAAAAAAAAAGTAGATCGGTTCTTGAAAAGAAAATGGTACTACACACGCAAGTTGTTTATTCTTCTTCCTTGGACATTTCTTAATTCTTTATTCCTTACAAATAAAAAACATTTTCATTTGTATATGAACCACATTGTCCCCACAACTCTGGATGAATCTTTAAGCTGTATCCACTTGATAATCTAGCCATGTATACCTCTTTCTCTGTATACTATATTTATTGCATACCTCTCTCTCTCCTTTGTGACCTAAAAGTGTAGTGTGAAACATTAGTGAAACAATCTCTTCAAAGCTTCTTCTCTGCTCTTCCATCTTTTCTTTTTTTGGTTTGTTGTTAACTAAAGAAGTCTATAAAGTGAAGCTCCATCATCAATGGTCCTAGATCTGATTTTGCTTTTGCTTTTCTATTTTTGTTCGATATAGACATTGTAACAAGTCTCATTCAACCCCTTGTTCACTTTTATTTGTAACCTTACTAAGAGCATTTGGTGATGAATCTGCAGATGGAGTCTGTGAAACCAATGGATGTCGCTTCAGGAAAAGGAAAACTCAGACGCACATTTGCCAAGGTTATCAACATTAAGAAGCTAACCGGTGTTGTTCCAGAAGACAACAAGGTTGAGAGAGTGAAGAAGAGCCAAGAGAATGTTACGTTTGATAAAGATTTAGTGAAGAATGCCGCAAATCTCTCTGAGTCCTTTGACAAACTGGAGGAAGAGTATGAGAAAAGGCTTGCCTTGGAAGCTCTTCTCGGAAAGCTGTTTGCTACGATCTCTTCCATAAAATCTGGTTATGCGCAGTTACAGTATGCTCAGTCTCCGTATGATCCAAATGGGATTCAGAAATCAGACAACTTGGTAGTAGCGGAGTTGAAGACATTGTCAGAGCTGAAACAGAGTTTCTGGAAGAACCAGCTTGATCCAAATCCTGATAGAACACTTGTTCTTGCCGAGATTCAAGAACTGAGAAGCCTGTTAAAGACTTATGAGATCATGGGGAAGAAGCTTGAGTGTCAGGTAAAGCTTAAAGACTCTGAGATCATATTTCTCAAAGAAAAGTTTGAAGAATCAATGAGTCAGAACAAGTTGATGGGGAAGAGACTAAACCAAAGCGGTCAACTTTGCAATCCACTGGATCATAATCTTCATATATCGGCGCTAAATCCAACCCATTTCGTTACTTATCTCCACCACACTGTCAAATCGATCCGAGGATTCGTCAAGTTAATGGTTGAGCAGATGAAACTCGCAGCCTGGGACATCGATATGGCAGCTGATGCGATACAACCTGAAGTATTCTATTACAAGCAAGACCACAAGTGTTTCGCTTTCGAGCATTACGTTTGCAAGGTAATGTTTGAAGCGTTTCATCTACCTTACTTCTCAAACGAATCATCATCGAAGAAAAAGAAGAAGAGCAGAGAAGACAAAGCAATGTTCTTCGAGAGATTCACAGAGCTTAGATCGATGAAACCAAAAGAGTACTTAGCATCACGACCTAAATCAAGATTTGCTAGGTTTTGCAGAGGGAAGTATCTGCAGCTCATACATCCCAAAATGGAGGAAGCGTTCTTCGGACATTTGCATCTAAGAAACCAAGTCACTGCAGGTGAGTTCCCGGAGACGAGCTTGTGCACTGCGTTTCTCGAAATGGCGAAAAGGGTTTGGCTTTTACATTGCCTTGCTTTCTCCTTCGACCCTGAAGCTTCAATCTTTCAAGTACCTAAAGGTTGTAGATTCTCGGAAGTGTACATGAAGAGCGTGGCGGAAGAAGCGTTTTTCTCGCCGGAGGAATCCGAGCCGGGAGTTGCGTTTACGGTGGTTCCCGGGTTTAGAATTGGGAAAACGTCGATACAATGTGAGGTCTACCTCTCACGTTCATGTCAACGCCGTCCGATCAGATAAAAGTCCCGGCCATGATGTCACAGGGGTATTAGAGTAATTTAGTTGGTGGGGGGACTTTTTTTGGGGGTAGGAAAAAATTAATAAATGAGGTAGAGACAACAATTACTGACCGTTGGATTCAGGAGGGGGCAAAGTATTATGTGCTTTGTTGAGTTGAGATTTATGGTTTTATGTTTTTTGCTTTGTCAATATTAGAGAGAGCAGAAGAGACAGAAGCATCTCTTAGCTGTTTTCCATGGAATTATTACATGTCGTCACTCACTACCTTCTATTCTATCATATGTAAATAATTTCCGTCATAAGTTATAAAATATTAATTATTGCTATGTTTGTAGTATTACATAATGTTGTGTTTTGATATCAATTAGTGAATAAAAAGGAATGTATATATGATTAAAGTAAAGTCTAATTTGTATGAGTGGAATGGAGATATCATCTTCTCATAAAGTGATTTGAATCATGGGGATGTCAAAACTAAACAAAACAAAAAAGGTGATTTTGATTCATGGATCTAGTAGGGTTTGTTGGTTTGAGATTTAAATAAAATCTACTTTAGATGATATTGTTGTTATTAGATTAAGATTTTGTTAAACCCTGATAAAATTTAGTGTTATTAGTTTGTGATTTGTAAAAAAATCATTTAAAATCTTAACAAATTTAAGTTATTGGATCCATACTTTTATAAAGTTATTAAAAGTTTTATGTTATTCAATTAAAACAAAAGAATATAGAATTGTTAATAAATTCAATTATTGTCTTATTGATTCATGATTTTATACACTTCACAAAATAAAGTCATAAAAAATATCACAAAAATACAAAGATTGTTTGGAGATTTTAGAAAATTAATCAACAAAACTATAGAATACTCTATGTCAATCCTTTAAAATTTTTTATTTATATTCAATTTTGATGATTTTGGTAAACTCTTCTACATACTTTATCAATTAGAATCAAACAGCCCAATTAAGTTTTTTTTTTCTTATTTTCTTGAAATTTGACTTTTTGAGACCAATCTCTCTGATTTGTTTATTTTATTTTGACGACCGACCAAATATATCAGATAATTACTCTGATGGGTCCATTCTATATGGGATTAGATCTTTTGGGCCCAATAACAGTCATATGAACATATATCCAAGGTTCGGTGGGAATTGACTCGGTTTTGTCTTTGATTCTCGAACCAACCCGGTTAGATTCATACTGCTTTACCAATTGATATACTCAAAGTTCTGAACTTGTCCTATTAGATTTTAGAACAATGTTTGATGATTGTTTAGAACACTGTTTGGGTGTTTCTATCTTTGGGAATTGATGGGTTCAGCCGTTCAGGCATAAGTTTACAAAAATTTGAGACCAAACCAATTAGATTTTCGCATTTACACCTGCATTCTTATTACGAAGCGGCAAATGTTACACTCTTGTCAACTGAAACAGTTTTACAAAATTTTGGCATAAAAAAGAAAAGAGATTGAAACATTAATTCTACAAAGCGATAAAACATTACTTTATCTTTGACCGGACAATTATTTATATGCATCTCTAAAATTTTAGGAGAATTCTTTTTTTTTCTGAAAAAAATCAAAGGGAAACGTTGTTGAGATACAATCACAAAGTCGGTGACAAAAGATAATAATATAAAAGCATAGTATATACAATATATACATTTGTTCGACCATCCCAAACACTACGGAGGACCCAGATAAAAATGAGCCAAGAGACAGCGATAGCGAGCTTCAAGAAATTCCAACAGTCATGGATCGAGCAGCTACAACACCACCTCAACCACCTCCGTTCAGCTCAAAACCACCACCGGAACTCTGTTACCGGTGACGAGGAACGGCTTAGGGAAGCGGTGGAGAGAGTGATGGAACACTTTAGAGAGTACCACAGGGCGAAGTGGGCGACAACGGAGAAAGACGTGGTTGGAGTTATGGCTGCTCCTTGGTCTTCGGCTCTTGAACGGTCGCTCCATTGGGTCGGTGGTTGGCGCCCAACCACCTTGTTCCATTTGGTTTATACTGAATCCAGTATTTTGTTCGAGTCTCGTATTGTTGATATACTTCGTGGCTTTCGTACCGGTGATCTGAGCGATCTCTCTCCTTCTCAGTTCAGGTTATACACGAAACTCTAATTAATTAGCTACTTTTTTACTAATCACAACTCATGCATACTCTCTAATATACTCCCTATGTATCTAATTTATGTCCTAAAGTTGCGATATGATTCGAGTGTTATTGTAATTCTCGTGTTATATAGACTGTTTACCAAAAAGTCCAAAACTAATACATGTTCACACATACAGGTAGATATATCAAAGAGTTCATTTTGAACATAAGATGTTTATTTTTCTATATTAAAAAATGCTAAAAACATTTTGATGGGTTTGAGAGATTAACAAACACATTTTGATTATAGATGATAAATATTTGATTATTTTGGTAGTTGAAACAGTTTTTCCAAAAAAAGACTCATTTATCTTACTTTGTTATCTAGTTTTTATTTTTTGGTAAATGTGTATGCGCATATGGACTAACTAAATACATTTTGATTATTTAAAACTTAATATTAGGATTAAATTTGTCAAAGGCAGGACGGTTAGTGAGCTACAATGTGAGACGGTGAAGGAAGAGAACGCTATAACGGAAGAGTTATCGGAGTGGCAAGACGATGCGAGCGAACTCGTCATGGGAACATCGTCCAACCCCGAACAGAGGATCCGACGTCTAGCAGGAATCGTCCATCGAACCGATGATCTACGGCTGAGAACGATCACACGTGTGGTGGAACTGCTTAGTCCGCTCCAACAAGCGGAGTTTCTAATCGCTGCGGCTGAGCTTCGTACGGGCGTTGCTGGTTGGGGGACTAGCCACGACCGTCGTCAAAGTTCCAACGTTTGAAGCTAATAATTAAAACGGTTTAAAAGGTTATATGAATTGAGAAAAAGATTCAGGTTCTTTTGGATATTAATATTAGATTATACTATGTTTTTACCATGTTTTTTTGGTTATCCACTCAAACAGTACGTGAGAGTTTGTTTGGTTTTTTACATGGTTATGAAATATATATAAAAATCCTGTGTTATGGCTGTCCGGTTGCGTAAAGATCAACTTATGGGCGTGCGTGTTAGATTATCTTTTTCAGTTGGATTTCTCTAAGCGTTAGAACTTTTTTTATGAGATCATAATCTGACCTGAATGGGGCATTTGTTGCTTTGCTAAAAAGAAAAAGACAATAAAGACAGAGAATCGGGGACATGGGTAATTGTTGATTTCTTCTGTAGACCAAGTGGATAAACAAAAAAAAAATAGAAAGTCAGATACCAAAAAAAAAGAAGACATGAAGTGAACGTGGCATGGTCATGTCTCTTGAAGACATGCATGAAGACACTTGGTGTGGTACGCGTCCTCCTATCACGGCGTCGATTCCAAACATTTTGTTTGGTTTAGTTTTAAAGATTCTTCCTAAAAGAAAGAGTCTTATTTTTAGTCGAAGACAAAATAGACAATGATTACATGACAATTTTCATCTCAGTGCAGCTGCCATCTCCTTCTCGGAATTTTATAAATACTTCGTGTGATATTTTTCCTGTCTTTCTTCTTTCATTATTCATGAAGCAGGCAATACAAAAGCAGCTTTTCTAGTAATTTTCTGAAATATCGAACTTATAAACTTGTGAGACTGCTACACAATGAAAATGATAAAAAAAAAAAGTAAATCTAAGACTTTATTCTTTCATATAATGCTTAAGTAAACAACAGACTAGCAGAAAAAAAAACTGAGAAGAAACATAAAAAAACTGTCATATGGTTTTGATGGTTAAAGATGTGGCAGAGGATTTTTTTTTTATCTTCATATAAATGTTTATTTCCATATATCAATAATAAATCAAATGCCTAGATAACCTAATTGGAAGAAACTATTAAAAAAAGGGTAAGTTATGGAGGCCTTTAAAAGCCCCAAAAAGCCCAAAATCAAAACCCAATAGTAAGAGGAGACACTGAGGTCTGGCCCGAGAAACATATAGTAATTTACATTTATACCCCTTTGACCGACATCAATTTACCGACATACATCTTCTAAAGTTTCTACTTTCGACTTTCCAGATTGGCGGGAACGCGAAAAGAACCCTAAAATCGCCCTTTTCTCTCGAAATCCCCACTCACTCATGGCTTTATGATTACTAAATTCGCGTCTCTTCGTTTCTCCCCTCTTCTTATAATCAATCGTTCCACTCTCTATTTCCGACAACGACCACCACAGTACTACTATCTCTACAACCACAGTCACATTTGGAGAAGAACACCGGCGGCGAAGAAGAAGAAAATGCCTGTCGTAGCTGAGTACGCGAAGTCGAATCGATCGTCTTGTAAGTCATGTTCGGAGAAGATTGCTGTGAAATCGCTTAGGTTAGGGTTGATTAGCAAAGGACCTGGCGGGGTTGATATGACCAGGTGGCACCATTTCGATTGTTTCCCTACTGATTCCGAGCCGATTGCTTCAGCTGATGAGGTTTATCCGCTTTAGAGGTTAGGGTTTTCCTTTGCTTTTTATTCTACTGTGTGTTTTGGACTCTTTAGGGTTTAGGGGTTTGTGTTTAATGCTTGTGCTTTTTATATGGTCTCAGAAAGATGATCAGGATGCTTTGATGAAGATGGTGGAACAGTGTGGTGAAGAGTCTGCTAAAAAAGTAAGGATTTTGGAAGTGACGTTGTTCTTTAGTGTCATTTTGATTTATCTATCTAGTAGATGTGTTAGATTTGAAGTGCTCTTTCTTTCTTAACTGTTTGTTTGTGTTGGTTAAGATGAGAAGAAGGTGACGGTTAAAATTGGGCCGAAGAGGTTTAAGGAGAATAACGCTAAAGATCCATGTCTTAACCGGAAAATGGGTGGTATTATTTCAGGCTTCTCCAAACTAACTTCTTACTTCATTTTCTGGCAGGAATTACCGAAGATGGATGAAGATAATGCAGAATCTGTAGCTGATAATGAGTTAACGGAGGAGACAAAGAAAGGAAAACATTCTCCGGTTGCAAAATTGGTGGAACAATGTGGCGAGCCTGCAAAAGAAGTAAGTTCTAGAAACAACAATCTTCTTTTTCGAGAGGAAAGCCTTCTATAGTCTCATTTGCTCATCTCGATGTAGTTGACTGAAGCACTTTTCGTTACTGCTTGTATCGGTTAAAATAAAGCAGCATGATGAGGATGAAGAGATTAAAAAGCCTGCATCAGATGTAATAAGTGGTGAGAAGATTAAGGAGACGACAGGGTCTCCTGATTCTTCAAAAGTTATTGCTGAGTATGCAAAATCAAGCAGATCAAAGTGCAAGAAGTGCTCTCAGACTATCGCTGCAAAGGAACTGAGGTTAGGGCTAGTGACCAGAAACTTCCGGGGCTTTGATATGACACAGTGGCATCACTTGGGTTGTTTTCCTGTCGACTCGGATCCAATTTGTTCTGTAGAAGACATTGGTGGATTTTCAGAACTGCAGGTTAGTCTGTATTTAACGATTAGGAATTTCTAGTTCAGGAGATAGTGCTTCTGGATGATTGCATTTATCATCTGGTAACAGGATCGTAAAACGAAACAGATTGGAATATAGATATTGGCATATTTTAATAGTATTGCCATTTTGGCATGACATCGCCGTCAGTGTCATGCTGATTTAACACCCAAACATGTACATATCCTTGTTTATGCTGACACATCTTTATATTTGTTTTATTTGTAAATATAAACAGAGTGGTGATCAGGATGCATTAAAGGAATTGGTCAAACAATGCGGGAAGAAGACTTTGGTAGATGTACTAGCAAAACCCTTTTTCGTAATATTCTTTTTCCTTTGAAGGAAGCATTCTGTTTAAAAGTGTTTTCATGTCTTAACCAGAAAGTATTTATTGTAGTCGGGTTCAGAAAATGTAGAGAATTTTAACATTGTAAGCTTCGCTAAACTAACTTCTTACTTCATTTCGTGGTGGGATTGCAGAAGATGGATGAAGATAATGACGAATCTGATAATACTAGGCTAACTGAGGAGACAAACAAAAGAAAACATTCTGAGGTTAATAGATAACGTCAATCACATCTTTTAATATAATTTTGTTAGACTGGAACATTCCTTGGCCTGTAATGTATTATTTCTTATGAAGGTTGTCAAAATGGTGGATGAAGATGACTCGCAAACTAAAGCAAACCAACACACGTCTAGAAAACATAAGGTATACAAGCAATGATATGTACTGAATACCTGCTAATGGTAGCCACTCTCTTTATTTTGTAGAAATTCTCCTTAATGATTTTGGAATATTGTGTTATGCAGGTGAACATTAGTGAGTCAACTTCTCAGGTCGAGGTTGAAGCAGAAATCTCTCTTTCAGCTTCTGATGTGAAGGATAAGTACAGGGTAGGCGCTTATAATGTCAATTAGGTTAAAGCCATCTACTCCCGTGTTAAAATGTTCTTCTTGGGAGTTTGTAGCTCTGGCATTTTTATTCTTTTTCCAGTTCTTTTATCTTTCTGGCTGCTAATCTACTTGTTTCCTAGGATGCCAATCTATTACCAAAATGGAAAGCTTTCGAGACAGTTATATTCCTTGAGCGGGTGAGATATCTTCTTCAGATATGACTTCACTTCTTGAGTATACGGTAATGTAGTTTTATGACCTAATGGTATATTCCTTTTGTGACATTTTAACAGGATGATGGTCTTAAAGATTCAGAGAAAATAGCTGCATTTGACTTTGATGGATGCCTTGCAAAAACATCTGTGAAAATGTAAGAAGCTCATCCAGAATTTTGCTGTTTTCTCTGTTTCCAACTTAGGCCGTTTTTGATTTCTAGACCTATAGCTATAGGCTGGCTATCTCAAGTGATTACATTTTTACAGAAAAGCAAGCCGACAAAGCTAGTAAAATTGGACGCTACACTTTTTGTTTATCCTTATTGTTATCTTAATAATCTAATGGTGTTATTGTTGCATGAACCTTATCTTTTATGGAAAATAAGAATCAATGGAATGTGCCATAATGTTTTATATTTCCTTCTTTTACAGTACAGGGGCACATGCATGGTCTCTTATGTACCCCTCCATTCCTGAGAAACTGCAAAGTCTGTACAATCAAGGCTATAAGCTGGTATCTTATTGAGATAGAATTCCATCTAAGTCTATGTTACTCGATGTTTTTTCTTTATATATAGAGTAGCTGAGTTTGATTGTTCTACAGGTCATTTTCACAAATGAATCCAACATTGATCGATGGAAGAACAAAAGGCAAGCTGCTGTAGATTCGAAGATCGGACGTCTCAACAGTTTTATCAAGCGCGTGGAGGTTCCCATTCAGGTTAAGTGCACTTAGTTTTCTTAAACATCATTGTATCTACCGAAGAACACTGCTTTAACTAACGTAGCTATTATTTATGAGTAACTGAAAGGAACTGTGATGCATTCAAAATCACTAATTTGAAGTTAATTCATATGGTTCTAATGGTTTGTTCTGTGTATCGATAAAAGAACTGAGAAAATAGTTATGATGTCTTGCATGTTATTATTAGCTAACACCCAAAACTTTCTAAAGTGCCAGTTGACGTAACATGTTGCTGATACTGTGAAGATTATAATGGGTTTGTTCTGCAAACAGGTGTTTATAGCCTGCGGGTTCTCAAGCTCTGCCGGTAAAGATGACCTTTACCGCAAACCTAAGGCTGGAATGTGGCAACTTATGAAGAAGCATTTTAACTCTGGAATTGCAATTGATATGGATAAGTTAGTTTTCTCCCAACTTGCTCTGTTTTTATTTTGGGCAAAAAACTTGGATTTACCTGAAATTTCTAGAAAAGCTGGAAGATTACACTCATTTGTTCACCAGCCTTCCTGATTGAACTCTATCCGTTTGTGTTTTTACTCGCACTAAGTTTAGTTGATACTGACTTCCGTGCTGTGCTCATCAGATCCTTCTACGTTGGGGATGCAGCCGGAAGAAAAATGGATCACAGCGACGCTGACATCAAATTTGCGCAGGTATTTGTTACAAACATCAGACATCTCAGACAATACCCGTACCTTATCTTTTAATAATTTAATTCACCCAATATAACTACTCTCTTTGGTTTGCAGGCAAATGGACTAAAGTTTTACACCCCGGAGGAGTACTTTATCTCTTCAAGTACATAAGCAGGGACTTAGCTGTATCAGTCTTCTTGCAACTTCTTTTGCTTTTTGTGATCAAACTATCAGTAATTTAGTATGCTTTTCGTGATCAAAACTATCAGTAATTCTTTATGCTTTTTGTGATCAAAACTATCAGTAATTCATTATGCTATTTGTAATCAAATTTATCTGTTATTCAGTATGCTTTTTGTGATCAAACTATCAGCATGTGTTTTAAACTCTTTTGTATATAATTGCCATTTAAGCATCAACTAGAGCTTACTGAACCAGGTAAAAAAACACATTTGAACAGCAGGGTTGCAGAAGAAGCATAAGAAATCATTGATAACAAAAAAGGTTTCAAATTACCGACTCATTTACATAGACGAGGTTGGGGGGAGTTTTAAATCTCTTCTGATGCTAATAACATACATCAAATACTCACTCTTTTTCATTCTTTAATCAAAATAGACTTGGTTCTGAAATCACTCCTTTTGACCAATCTCTCCTTCCAAAATGGCGTGTCTTGTCAGAACAATCTCTTTGACAAGGTTTCTGTAAACAAAGGGCCTAACAGCAGCACGGAGAAATAGCTCAGGTGGGATCCTACTCTTCTTTATCTTCTTCATCCACCTTCCATATCCTACTGTCTTCCATTCTTCTGGTTTCACTTTTGCCTTCTTACCTCTCATTTCCAACTCATCTCCTTCAATCTCACTCTTTTCTCTTTCCTCCATTGCCTTTAACTGCTTCTGATAAAACTTATCTGATACCACCATACTCATCTCCGCAAGCTTCTCCATCCTCTCTGCGTTGCTCGTAGCTTTGTTGAATTGCTCTTCCCAGTACCTTTCATCCTCTTCCGGATCCGTCTCCTCTGTTTCACCTTCTAAACTGTCTTCTTCCTCGCTTCCCTCCACATCCACAACCATGTTATCATCATCATTCTCTTCCTCCACCTCATCATCATCGTCATTGTCAGCTTCATCTTCAATCCACTCTGAGAATTCAGCCTTCTTTGAGTTTCCACTAATGTTCATCTCATCCTCATTTTCATCTGGAGCATCACACCCTAGCTCCATCTCTTCCAACTTTGCTTTCCACTCTTTTGTATACGGATGCAACAACTCGTTCGGGTGGTTTCCAAGCAAGAACTTCAACACTTTGGACTTCTTTTCATCACTCGACTTCTCATACGCATTTACCACATCATCCACAAAAGCTGTCTGTCTCACCTTCAGCATCTTACACAACCCTCCGTAATAAGTACTGAACTCAACTCTACCTTCATCATCCTCCACTTCACACACGAATCCAGATTCCGTTACCGGGTTTAGATAAGGGATGAGCGAGTTAAAGAAATCTTCTTGAGGCTCAAACCTGCACTGAAACACAGGCTTCTTCACATACACAATATCAGGTCTAAACCAAGCCGCACATTGACATATCAAAGACCTAGACTTGTTCCCCAATCTCCCCATCAAATTCCACTTGTCCAGCCTCTGCTTCTTATCCGCTTCTACAACCACTTCGCTAACCAACGTCCATTGCTCCCAGGGCAGCTCACTGAGTCTCCATTTCGGATGCCTAACAAAAACCCAAAAATACTTCAAACCAAGATTCGAATCCAACTCCTTAACCCTCTTCTGAAAATCTAAATTCATGTCATGCTGCTCAATCTTCTCAAACTCTTCATGATTCTCCACTTCACCAATCATAGTAACACACTCATCAGAGATAGTACCACGAACAGGATCACCAACCACAACACCACGCCACGAGTAAGGTCCAAACTCCCCATACTTGAACCAATCATAAGGATGACGCAATCTAGGGTCATCCTTATCCATAAACCGAACCATCCTATCGTAACCAAGCCCAATCATCTCAAGCTCCTCTTCCGTGAACTTATCCGGGTGGCTACTGAGAATGTTGCTTCGACTCTTGTCAGGGTTATTATACAACCTGTAAAACAACGATTCCGCTAGCTTCTTAGACTTATCACGAGCGTTCCTCTTCACCTGCTTCCTCATATCTGCATCTCCTTCTATCCTCCCACCAGACGAACCTCCTCCAAGCTTCTTCTTGCTCCTCCCCGCCAAAGCACGCACATCTCGCCTAAATCCACCATCATTTCTGAGCAAAAGCTCGAAGCTTTTGACCCTGAACGCATAGTTCCTCTCGGTAATAACCGGTAAAACCGAAACGACCCTTCGTACGCCGCAATTGGGTGGAGGTTTACGGAAGGAGAAGCTAGGGTTCAGGGTTTTAGAAAAGGATAAATCTTGACTCAGCATTGCTTCTCTCGAAGTGAGCTTAGAGATGATTAGAGACGGTAATAATATAAGCCTATAGATACGATTACGACGACGTTTTGCTTCTGTGTCTCAACGAGCCATTAGGAACTAAAAAAGAAAATTAAAAATCTGATCTTTTTTGTTTTTTGGTTTGGTTCAGAAGATTTGTGATGGCGAAGAGGATCCACCTGACGGAACTAGGCTGCATCGCGTGTGAGGAACTTAGCGAGCTAGGTGCGGGTAAAGAAGGGTGGCTAGTGAACAATCCGAATCTTTTATGTGCACTCGATTCTCACTCTTTAGCCCTAGCCAATCGAATTCTCATCTTGATTGTGAATTGGGGTGATCCTGATGCGCCTCGTGTCAAGATCAGACCCGATCTGTCTCCGATTGAGGCCGAGTCGATTACGGCGATTGAGTGGTTAGTGTTTGATGACGTCAGAGTCGTCGTTGCAGGGACTTCTTGTGGGTATCTCCTGGTTTACTCTGTTGCCGGTGATCTCATTCATAAGCAGGTTAAATTTTCGAACTTGATGTTTGCTTTAAGTGCGGAAACATTGGTTTTATGAACAATGATGTCTCTGAACATTGTGGCAGTTCTGTTGTTGGGTTACTTTAGTTTACAGTAAAGAGATCTTATAGATGAATTACTTACTTCTTGTCTGTGTTTACAGATGGTACATCCAAGCCGTATCTTGAAAATAAGAGTACGAGGAACTAAGAAAGATTTGATACAAGAGACATCCACTGAGGAGATCTGCTTTGTAATGCCTGGTATCATTGCCCGTTTTGATGGCTCCCACATTCAGGTATTGTTGTAATTTCTTTTGACAAAGTAGAACTTTTTGAGGTTATGTTTTGCTAAGTTCTGAGATTTGTTTATTTTTTGTCTGAGTTATTGTAGAGTATGCTTCAGAAATGGTTTCAAGAGAAAAATTCTAATTTTTGGGACCAAAAGAATAGAAAGGGAGATGTAGAAGATACTGGTAGTTTGTCCCAACGACTACCCTATCAGATATGGAATGTCAACAAGAATGGTGTGTGTGTTGATGCTACTGTCACTGGCGTAATGCCTCCTCCATTACTAGAACTTCAGGTGACTACTTATGTCTATTTATTTCATTGTGTCAAACTAGGAAAATAAGAGACTTCTCTGCAGTTTTTTTTGTGTGTAGAAAGCAAAAGAATAGAGAGACCTTTTTGGAGTTTGTTCCGGTTTATAAATCTGGCTAATTTTATTCTTTGACAGTCAAGTCAACGTTATTATTGTGCAGTGACCATTGGAGAGGATGCTGTAATCTCGGCTTACAGGTTTGTAATATCTTTGATAATTGTTTTTCATATTTTACTTTCATGATGTTCTTCTGTTCATTGAAGAATACTTTTTGTGATCACTTTCTTTTGAAGGCTCTCAGAAGACAGAGGTAGATCACTTGTCGGAGCGATTCTTTCAAAAGTTGTGCCTGCAGCTGCTTCAACCATAGCTTCTTTTTCTAAACTGATTTGGAGAAGTAATGATCAATCACCAAAGCGAAAGCCAGAAGCCAAGACTCAGTCATTTGCTCGCGGTACATTTTCATACCCTCTGATCACTTCACAATATATCACTCTGTGGCTTAACCTTGTCAAAATGTTGCTGCAGCATCATCCTTGACATGTATAAAGGACTACCCAAGGAAAGGCGAGAAGCTCACGTTATCCCCGAGTGGGACATTAGCTGCGATAACAGATTCTCTTGGTCGTATACTTCTGCTAGACACTCAAGCTCTCGTAGTTGTCCGGCTTTGGAAGGTTTGTTTTAACATCCTTAATACTTTTTCCCTTCGATCTCCTCTCTGTTTTTATAATCGAAGACAGTGAAGCAAGAACCAATGTGAAAACAGTCTAATGCCACATCTGACTCAACAACTTTATTTGTCAGGGTTATCGTGACGCAAGCTGTGTGTTCATGGAGATGTTAGCCAAAAAAGACAAAGGAAAAGGAGTAATTCACACAGAACCGGTAAAAAGTGATTACTGTCTATGCTTAGCCATTCACGCGCCACGGAAAGGCATCATCGAGGTAACAATGTCTTCTCTGAATAAGACAATAACTCTATCGTTGTTTATGATTGATTATATGTGTGACTGATTCGCGAATTGTATCCAGGTGTGGCAGATGAGAACGGGACCGCGTCTTCTAACAATTCAATGTGCAAAAGGTAGCAAACTGTTGCAGCCTGCGTACAGGTTCGGATCAAATTCATCATCTTCTCCTTACATTCCTCTCGAAGTCTTCTTACTCAATGGAGATTCTGGCCAAGTCTCTATGCTCAACCGATCTCTCTCTTAAAAATTACTTCTAAACTGAACTTTCTTTCAATTCCACAACAGTTTCTCTAAACTTTTGTCCATAGCTAAGCCAAAGTCTCTAATTGAAATGTTTTCTAAGCAAGAAACAAAAACTTCGCAGTTGATTCTTAATATGTAATCAGTGCTCATTTTTTTTTTTTTTTTTACTTGCTTGTGATAGTTGGTTGGGTGTGATCTTATGATTTGTAACTTTACTTCAAAGATTCAACAAATACAGTAGTGTTATTCTTTAATTTAATCCACAATTAAATTTTTTTATTTATCTGGATGCGTAATAGTATAAAATAGCAAGGAACGTTTTAGTCATGGTCCCAAGAAATAATCAAATCCAAGTTAATTTATTAAGAATTACTAATACTGTTTTCTTGGAAGCATCCCAAGATTAGTTTAATCATTTAGGATTAAGCTTTCCTTCTTTAAAATCAGTTTGATTACCAGACAGAGACCAAAAAAAAATGGTCATGACTTCTCCACTCATCTTCTTCACCGTCTTCTTCGCCGCCACTCTCTCCGCCGTCGCCGCCGATCTCCACGTAACCAGATCACGTTTCAAACCTCCTCTCTTCTTCTCTGCTCTTCCTCAAAACGTCACCAAATCCCGTACTCGTTACTTCGAGGTTCAAAAACCTCCCGTACCAAATCTTCCGACATCTCAACCACCACCGTCATGCTCGTATCATATTCTCCACCATGACTTTGGCTACACCTACGCTAAACCACCGGTTCTCGCTAATTACACGCTTCCCTCCCACTGCTCGTCGTCTCGAGAATTCTCCAAAATCGTCCTCGAATTCAAATCCACCAGCAAAGGAAGACAGTTCGATCGTATCTTCGGAGTTTGGCTTGACGGCGTTGAGATTCTCCGTAGCTGCACCGCCGAGCCTAGACCAAACGGAATCGTTTGGTCAGTTGAGAAAGATGTAACCAAGTATCACTCTATCCTCGTCAAGAACGAGACTCAGATCCTCGCTGTGTATCTCGGTAATCTTATAGATAAGACCTATACTGGTGTTTACCATGTCGATGTCACTTTCCATTTCTATCAACTCGAAAAGAATCTTGAAGATTCTGGTTACAGCTCTCCTCAAGCTGATATGATCTTGCCTGTTTCTAGAAACCTTCCGTTAAACGATGGGTTGTGGTTTGAAATCGTGAATTCGAGTGATTCTAAGTATAAGGAGTTTGAGATCCCTAGGAATGTGTATAGAGCTGTTCTTGAGGTTTATGTTTCTTTCCATGAGAATGATGAGTTTTGGTATGGTAATCTTCCTAATGACTACGTTACTGCTAATAATCTCAGTGTTGCTGGTAATGGACCTTTTAGAGAAGTTGTGGTTAGTCTCGACGGTGATATCGCTGGTGCTGTTTGGCCTTTCCCTGTTGTTTTCACTGGTGGGATTAATCCTTTGCTATGGAGACCGATTACTGCTATTGGCTCTTTTGATTTGCCGAGTTATGATGTTGAGATCACGCCGTTCTTGGGAAGTTTGTTGGATGGGAAGACTCATAAGGTCGGGTTTAGTGTGACAAACGCTTTGAATGTTTGGTATATCGACGCGAATTTGCATCTTTGGTTGGATCAGGAGAGGGAGATAGTGGAAGGGAAGGTGTTGGAGTTCAGTAAAAGCTCTTTGAAGCTTAGCTCTGTCTCAGACTTTAAAGGCTTGAATGGGAACTTCACGACGAAAGCAAAGAGGTCGATAACTTCGATCGGGCTGGTTAAATCCTCTCATGGGGACATTATAACCAATGCCAATCAAGAATTCACCTATGAAAACACGATGGTTTTAGGTAAAGATGGGGGCTTGCAGATCATAGACCAGTTGATCCAAGCCGATGATCGTATTCACGCCAAGAGAGACTCGAGAGAGGTCTACTGCGCGAAATCCATCAAGAGGTTTCCTTTTTACCTCTACTCTGACTCTGTGGAGCAGCAGAATGACACATCTTCGCAGATTTCGAATGTCACGATGGGATTCAACGAGGAGAGATCAGAGAGCGACAAAGGGTTGATGAGAACATTCAAGAGCAAGCTCGAAAACAAGCAAGATGGGCAAGGGGTTATGGTGGTGAAGAATAACTCAGTGGTCAATGGATACGGAAGCACACAACAAGTGTATAAATATGTTGGAAGTGACCAATGTTACTTCAGAAACATCAGTAGCTCCAACTACACCATCCTATATGACAAGCGTGAAACTGTTTGCAAGAAGAAAACGCTGAAACTGCCGCCACGACTCGAGCATCTAACCAGACAACATCATTTACTGGCTTGATATATGACCAGAGACAAAAAAACCTCGCTCTTGCTGTGATTGACAATTGGAAAAAGAAACATCACAAATAAATAATAAACTTTTCCATGTTCCTTATGTTTTCTTCCAGTTATCAGACGATGTTTTTGGTCAGATTTGATGTATGTCATTATGCAATTGCAAGAAGGCTCACGGTGAACTGTGTAGGTGATGTTTCTTGTATAAGTTTTGAAAGTCATAGGTGATGTGAGCTGTATAGGTTTATGAAAAAGTTTTTTTCTTTTGTTCGATTTGATACTTTGTATGAGGAAAGCTTTGATTTTTTTTGTTCTTATGGGACTTGGAGCAAAAAAAAAGTTGTGTTCTTTCTTATGCGTTGTGTTGTGTGTTGTGTATCTCAATGGGTTTGCTTAACACTGCTCATCTTTAGTTTGCCTCATTTGGGAATTCCCGGTTCCTGCTGTAGATTGGGTTAGTCCTGCAGAAATTGTTTGATGATGGAGTTGTTAAACGTGAGGAAATGTTGTTTTGAGAGTCCACTTGATTTTACTAGATTTCTGATTATCACAAAAAACTGAACTGTTGGTCTTGTAATGTTGATTACTCTTTGCTTTGTAATCCTATGGTTGTACAAGCTTTTGCTAGATCAGCTCAAGGTTGTAGAAGACATGTATTAGACTTATATGATATGATAATGCTGATGATAATTTTAAGAGGGAAGGATGATGGGCTCTTAAGATAGAAAAGTACATGGGTTTTCACCATTCTCAGCTAGGTTCCTTTCGATTGGTTTGTGAGAATTGCTATAGAATCGGAATCAAATTGTGTAATGTTTGTGGGAATTGCTTTGACATAGCTAATCAATGACACAAGGGTAAGCTTAGATTCCTTGAGATTTCTGGATTTGCTAAGAAAACAGGGGAGAACAGAACACCACTTTATCTGAACTGGTCTTTGATTTATATGAATATGTTATCAAAGTGGGGCTCTTGTTTCTGTAGTGGACCTGTCTTTTAGTTTGTGTTGGATCCATTTGGGTGGAAAAGGAGAAATTAGCATCATACATGCTCATGTCTGGAGTTGCTGCTTCTAGGCTTGGCTTGTGGACGTTCGATCTTGCGGTAATCCAACAAATGCAGGTACGAATTCAAAACTGAAAAATGGTTTTGCTCTGTTTAACTATTGCTTCAAAATCTTTGGTCTTTGATGAGTATGTGATGCTTCTGGGAACATTGGTTTAGGATCTTGTCCCGGAACCAGACCGTTGTGTGGTTGGAGGTGTACAACCCTGGCGAAGGCATTGATGTTGGTGACTTCAAAGGCTTACAAGGCCAAAACGATGCACAAGGATCACCGGATTCACCTACAAGTTGCAGTGTTCCCTCTACTAGTGCCAGCCCTGGCGAAGGCATTGCAGACACTCCCACCATTTTCCCCCTCTTATGTGCTTTTTGTTATCATATCAGTCCTCAAAATCTTTACTTTACTTTAGCTCTAAGCCTCTAAGTTGTAGTTTAAAGATCATGAAATTTTGTCCTGTTTTTATACCCACAAACTATGATTTCTTGGATTAAGGGAGGAACCATGGCCTTGACTTTATAGATGAGACAACTTAGACTGTCCCTTATCATATCCATCTAGTTTCTCACCTCTTTGGATTTATCTGTTGATTAAGCAGCTGTTAAAGAGAGTGGAGATGCAAGTTCAGAGCTGGTAAAATCGATTGGTGATAAGCATGCCAGTCTAGTCAGACCAGCTGCTAAATATTACTCTGCTCTTAAAGGTACCATCACCATTCACTACACTACATGCCAGTCTGGTCAGACCAGCTGCTAAATATTACTCTGCTCTTAAAGTTCAGAGAAACTCTTTTTAAGATGTACACTATTGTTATGTTCATCTATAGAACTCCTGCAAAAAAAATTTTGTCTTTTGCTTACCTTTTCCGTTAACTAAGAGACATTGGCTTTGTATGATAGATGCTATGGTTTGTGGGAAAGGAAGATATACACTTGTAAAAGATGTGGAGGAGGTAGAAAGTGGAGCTTATTATGACAAGCCTCTTCCTTGCTTTGGTTGTGGCATCGGATGGTTCTCGTGAGTATGACAGTATTTGTTTTTTTTTTCCGAGTTAAGTCAATGCTGCTTCGCTATAACCAATTCGTTTACTTACAATCTATCTATCCCCCCTTTTACAGCTTTCTCCTGGGGTTTTTGTTCCCTTTCTTGTGGTACTATGCGACATTTCTCTATTTCGGAAACTACTACCGCAAGGATCCTAGAGAAAGAGCTGGCCTTGCTGCTTCCGCAATCACTGTAATGACTCTTTTCTCTTTCTCTCAAACTCTTATCACTTTATACTGAGGAAATGAAGATGAAAATATATGGTGATGTTGCCGGCGATGGGATTCTCCCTCTTGCTACTGGTGATTCTTGTTTTCAGGTGGTTCTAATGGGTTATTACTTATACCGTCGTCATCATATACCATAATCTTGAGATATATATAATGAAAGTCCCATACTGGCCAAAGGAATAGATGGACTTAGATACTTGTCTGTACATTCATATATAAACCCTATAATACCTCATCTTTTTACTCAAGCTCTGTATCATTTTCTTCTCGCAATATGCATTTTTTCTTGGTACAAAGAAAAGAGAAAAATAAATAAATAAATAAGCAAAATGGTTGTCTTTCTTGAGCTAATATGAATGTTTTTTCTTACATTCATATTTCAAAATGGTTGTCTTTAATATTTCAAATTTTGTAAAATATGTGAACTATTTTGAATTTTGTAAAATATGTTTAATATTCCAAAGTTTGTAAAATATGTTTAAGATTCCAAAGTTTTATGTAATATAAATTTTTTAATAATTGTTTTGTCATTTTAGATTATTAAAGTTTGATAATTACTAAACACAAATTAAAAAAATATTATTAAAAAGATTGAGCAACCTTCTTTGGGTTCTCTAGTAAATGAATGATTTTGCAAAAATACTCTTAGGGTTGCTTTATTTAAACTAGGTATGGAGCCCCCAAGATATCGCGGGGGAACTCATTTTAGTAAAATATTTATTATAAAAATTCTTTAATTAAATTTATTTATTAAACTATTGAGATTCTTAAACTATTGAGATTCTTAAACTATTTAATAAAATTTTCAAAAACATACAATTTTTTGAAAAATTCTTTATATTTTAGTTGAAAAATATACTTAAAAAAATAATCTTACCTTCACATATAATTAAATAAATAATTATCAATGCTACACAGTACACACATCAAATTAAACAAAATTTTACGATTAACTGCCATGAGATTACATTGCAGTCGTGTCATTTTGTTCGCTTTTATTCGTAACCTTTCGTTCGCATCTTTTCAATGTAACATTTTATCTGTGTCTTTTCGTAATAAATTTTCGTAAATATTTTTTAATTTCTGAAAAAATGAATAAATGCAATCTACAGTCGTGTCTTCTCTTCTTAATCTTACAGTCATATTTTTGTATATTTTATGAACCATTACAACTTGTTCACTTGTTGTCAAATATGATATGTAAATGATTATATTTTTAAATTTCTTTCTTTTTGTTTTGTTTTAAACGATAAAATTATGAATACATTGTATAAGACACTATAAATTTCTTAAATAATCATATAATAAATTACAAATATTAAAAATATTAATTGAGGACCATTCTTAATATGACATAATGCTTTGTTTAAATTCATTTAAATTAATTATTTTTATCCTTTTTAGCATAACTCAAACATATTTCTATTTACAAAATCAATTTTTACTTCATAAAAAATGAATATTAATATTACTATTCAGTCAATCAGTAAGAAAATTACCAATCCTCTCAAATTTGAATATAACTAAACAGAAAATTATCACATATTTTATTTACTTGAATCAAAACTCAGTTATATATTCATATAAAAAAGAATATATCTATTTTCATAAAGGCAGTATTGTAAATGAATATATAATACAAACAACTATCGTTTTATAGATGAAACATATTTCTATATAAAACAACCTATAGTCATTAAACATTTTGGCAATTATAATAGATTATATATATATATAGTTAATCCAATATTGAATGTACTTACTACTTATTTTTCTCCGCCTAAGATGCTGGTTAATTATCCCGAGTCACACATAAATAAATATTAGAGGGGAAAAATAATAGTTAAAACTTATAACAATAATATTTAGGTATATGATGTAGCATCACAATGTGCGCGTCTAAGGAAGATGGTCGGCCAAAGACGATCGGGTTCATTGCTCTCACACACTCCTTTTTTTGTTTGGCAGTCAGAATCCAAAACCTTTTCAAACATTTCATATTCAGTATATTTTGTTGTTAAGATTTCAATTTGAGTGTATTATGACTAAAACTAAATATACAAATTCCCTTAACCTATATAAAGTTGTAGATAAGTCTTTGTCGCCAAGATAGTTTATTGGACAATCATCTCAACCGTCAATTTTTCTGTTGATCATCGGTTTTCCATCTTCCAATAAACTGAATATTCTCAAATGTAGAAAATATAATAGAACGAATTTTAATATTTTATTTTTATTTTTACCTTAATATTTTATAATCAGATATTTTTTTAAGAAATAGAAATATAGAAATCCATATTGTTTTCTATAATACAATTAGTTTTCTAATCAAAAAGCATGGAGTAGACAAATATATACTTGTGACAGAAAAAAAAAAATATATATATACGAGCCAATATGCTCTCATTTTCTGAAAACCCAACTTGAACCACTTTTTTTAACAGCTAAAAACCAAAATTTCGGTTTGGATTCATACCAATAGAATGATAACTCTCGATGAATAGATGTTTAAAGAGAGTATCTTAAGATTACTTAAACAAAAACCAAAAATTATTTAAATATATTTTAGTATTGTAGACACAACCATAAATATCAAATTTACCAAAAAATTTGCAACAATTTATAAGATAAATCAAAAGTTTTAATGGTTCATTAAATAAACAAAATTTGTCGTGGTGTAATTAAAAGGTTGCAACAATTCATTTTAAATATATTTTAGTTATTTAAAACTAATAAATAATAATTTATGAATAGTTTATCCAAGTAATGTGATCTTAAATATTAATTATACCAATATTGTAATGGTTCAATTAAACGACTAAAATATATGTTTTAATATATTAAAATTAATAATTTATGAAGATGTATACCTAGAGACTGAATATAGTTAAATATTACAACGATTAACAAAATATATTAAACTGCAGTAAAATTTTCACAGTGATGAAACGTCATTTCTAACAAATTCTGTTTTAACTAATACAAATATATAAAAAAATTGAATACAATGATGAGAAGTTATTTATACATAGATTTATAAAGATGTGAAAATTTGAATAGACACAACTATTTGTAAAAAACACAACTCTATATTCAACAGATGCAACTTTTGAGAGAGACGCAACTGTAAAAAATTTCTGTCAAAAATATAAAATTCTCTTATAACTAATACAAATATAAAAAAAATTGAATACAATGATGAGAAGTTATTTATATATAGATTTCTAAAGATGTAAACATTTGAATAGACACAACTGTTTGTAAAAGACGCAACTTTATATTCAACAGACGGAACTATTTAGAGAGACACAACTGTAAAAAAATTCTGTCAAAAATACAAAATAAAGAAAATTTGAATATAATGATGAGAAGTCACTTATATATAAATTTATAAAGATGCGAACATTTGAATAGACACAACTGTTTGTAAGAGACACAACTCTACATTTAACAGACGCAACTTTTTAGAGAAATGCAACCGTTGAAATTTTCTGTCAAAGAAATATATATACATATTTTATGAAAAGGTACGGCGAAAAATTGCAATTGTTATTGGCATTTATTCAAATTGTTATTATTATATAGATTTGTATTAATTATATGATTAATTAATTTAAGAGTAACTTAGGAGAGGTAATCCACTAACGATCCTCTTAAAACCTTACTTCAAAACACTCAAGATGTGAGAATAAACCGATCAATTTGAAGTGGTATCAGATTTAACCTGTGTCTAAACCGTTATAAACCGAACCAGAGAATTGTACCGGAAGCAACTAAAGAATCCGAAAGGTGGGTCCTACTATTATCCTGATATGTCATACGTGGCTACATAACAGCCGTCGAAGGGATTGACTTAAGAAGATCAAAGAGTTGACCTTTCAATCGCATCTCTCTGTCTTCCCCTCGGTGATAAGGGAAACATCTGACCAGACCGAACCAAGGAAGCGGGTAAAATCACAGAAAGCATTGTTCTTCAAACTCTTTGCTTCTTCTGTGATTGAAAATGAGCTTATCATCACCAACCAGGTCCGATTAAAGTTCCAATTTTTGTTCTTTCCGATTAAAATGAGCTTGTTTAGTACTCTTCTTGCTAAAGTCCGAGACTTTTTTTTTTTTATATACACAGTGCCTGTAGCTCGTCGAGATGCTACTCCTCGGGATTGTCGTTACCGATAGGGTTTCGATCGAATCCCATCAATGTGGGATTGGTTTGTGATCCAAAAAGACACAGTCTTGCTGCTCGGAAGCTCCTCGTAGCTTGCTCCTCCTCCTCTTCCGGTACGTATCTTCCTGCAATCTAAATTCTTGGAGATTTGTGCTTTTCGATTGTGAAGTGATATTGTTAGATTCAGGTTTCTAGCTGCTCATTGGAATGTCAAAATTGAACAGCTCTTGAGTGTAGATGTTTTAGCTTGAAGTTGCCCTTGAATTGGTGTTAGTTTCTCTTTTGACCATGTGGAACAGAAGACGAAATTTCCAGTTTTTAGGTCACTTAACTTGATATTTTAGCTAGTAACGATCAATGAAACTGTAGCCTTAACCTTTTTGTAAGTCTAAAAGAGTTTTCTCACATTTTGTTCAAAAATGTTATAATCAGATCCATTGTTGGTTAAGGCTGCGAAAGGGCAAGTTGTGAGTCGCCCTCCAGCTTGGATGATGAGGCAAGCAGGAAGGTATATGGCTGTTTACCAAAAGCTCGCCAAGAAACACCCGTCCTTCAGAGAGAGGTCAGAGAACACTGATCTAATCGTGGAAATCTCTTTGCAGCCTTGGCAAGCATTTAGACCAGACGGTGTCATCATCTTCTCTGACATCCTCACGCCTTTACCCGCATTTGGTGTCCCATTTGACATTGAAGATGTAAAAGGCCCCGTGATCCAATCTCCCATCCGAACTGAAGAAGATTTAAAGAAGTTGCATCCCATTGATTTCGAGAAACTGCAGTTTGTTGGAGATTCTCTCAAGATTCTGAGACAAAAGGTGGTTTTCCTCCTTCTTCTCAGCTTTCCTCTAGACTTAACCAATACCTTCCAGTTTGTGAAAACGGTTTCTTGTTTTGAAAGGTTGGGGAACATGCTGCTGTATTAGGTTTCGTTGGAGCTCCTTGGACAATTGCAACATATATTGTTGAAGGAGGAACAACTCGGACGTATACGGTCATAAAGAATATGTGCCACACTGCACCAAACGTATTGAGAGCTCTCTTATCTCATTTAACCAAGGCCATTACGGAGTATGTTGTTTACCAAGTTGAGCACGGAGCTCATTGCATACAAATATTCGATTCATGGGGTGGCCAGCTGACTCCTGAGATGTGGGAACGCTGGTCCAAACCCTACATCGAAGAGGTATAATTTAAGTGCTTTCATCTTGAGGACTAGATTCTCTTTTTACGTCTAACGTTTTTCATGTCATTTTGGGCTCGCCAGATCATTCATGCTGTAAAGAAAAGATGTCCAGATACGCCTATAGTTTTCTACATCAATGGAAATGGTGGCCTTCTTGAGCGAATGAAGACTACTGGAGCTGATGTTATTGGGCTTGACTGGACTGTAGATATGGCTGATGGAAGGAGGCGATTGGGAAGTGATGTTAGTGTACAGGGAAATGTGGATCCAGCTTACCTATTCTCTCCGCTCCCTGCTTTAACCGAAGAAATTCTAAGGTAGGTAGTTACTTTGTTCAGCTGATGATAGAGCTATGCTTATGAAGTTAAATTCAAGAAACTGAAAGTAATGTTTCTTTTGTTGTCAGAGTTGTGAAGTGTGCTGGACCAAAGGGGCATATTCTCAATCTAGGACACGGTGTCTTGGTAGGGACACCAGAGGAAGCCGTGGCTCATTTCTTTGAAACCGCTAGAAGCTTGGATTACCAAACAGTCTTCCAAAATCATATTCCTGCAGAAAAAGCTGAGTCTGAGTTGGTTGCCTGAGAAATCTGCTGTTGAACAAATGAACAGACAAGTAAGACAAGTCCCTACGCCAAGGAAATCTGCTGTTTAAGTTTTGTTAACATATGTTTGAATCAGAACCGAGTAGGTAACTTGCTATGAGATAACATTGGAAGCTGTCCTGTTTTTTTTTTTCCGCTAGCCTGAAGATTTCCAGTCTTCTAGACCAAGCTGTGCTCAACTATTAACAATGTCTTGAGTTGCTCATAGAGTCATAGGCTTCAATGTTGCTGACTCAAATTTTAACCAAATATCAATTTCGTTGATCTTAAAGCTTTCTCTTTGTTGTCCCACTTCTTTCTCTTTCGTCAATTATATATAATTAATCTCTTTTGGGTAATTTAAGAAATTAAATATATATAAAAAATAGAACTAGAAAAGAATATTGCAAAATGCAAAATATTTGTATAAAAAATTGAAGGTTAAGAAAGAGCAGAATATTTGAGAGAAAAACAGGATAACAGATAATAATTTATATATGATTTAAAGTTAAATGACATCGCAACATACAAACTTTATTTTTTAACTTGATAAGCCTCACCATATTTGCTTTTCATGAATTATCCCACTTGTGATTATTCATTAACTAAAAATTGAAATATAAAATGAAGACTATCGTCGTTACCCTCCTCGAATGTTTCTGATAAATAATGTTAACTTATCATCTAATACGTCAACCAAATTATCACCGACACTGACCCCACACCAAATCACTAATCACTAATGCATAACTTTTATATTAATGTATCTATCATCCAATGACCAATATATATATATATATATATATATATACATTAGTCAATAATTGAACTTTGTTTATTGCTTTGAGCCAATAAAGCGATGTATAAACTATAAAATTTTCGTTATATTTAATTCAGCATTATCGCTAAATTTCAAATTAAGAAGACGGCAATGATTTATAAAATAACATATTAAGAGATACAAAAGGGTCAATGATCTATATGCTTAAAACGAATCAGTCTACCCAAGAGCCATTTTTCTAATCTCTAATTTTAATATTTTATAAACGTATAGAGAGTTTAGTTATTCCAAAATATTTGACACGCTAAGCTCCCTAATATTTCGATGGTTTGAAACGACATTTTTTATTAGTCCTAAAAATTTGAAACGTAATCGAATTTTGTTTTTTCAAGTGTGATACACTGATACTACTACGACGAAAATGAATCAGAATTAAATCGAATATTCGAACAGATCACAAGCTCTATATAATTTTTAACAACAGATCACAAACTTGGTTGACTTGAGTTGCATATTATAATGACGTACTCAGTGATTCGAATATTCCGTTAATAGCCAACAATAAGACTAAAAACCCGTAAATCTATTCATTTTTTCAATCAGTAGGCAAATGATTTTACTAAATTATAGTATGATATCATGTTATCATATAAAATATTAAAATAAAATAAAATAACATGCTAATTGTTTATAGTAATTTTAAAGAAATAAAGTAAAATATATATACTGAAGAACTAAAAGTCTAAAACATTTTAAAAGTCAGCTTGATCGTATGTGAAAGTTAGGGTAAGTCAGAGAGATCTGTACATAGACAAAGATGCATGCACGAGCTCACACGATCCTGTATGTTTATTTTCTTCATCAGCTAAGATTCATTCAAAATCCAATGAAAGGTAAATTCCATAATTGTCTCTTTTACAATTAAGAAATGAAGATCCATATACAAGAGATCTTTGACCACTTATAACTTAATTATGTAATGCTCCACAGAATCAATTGAATTACTATGGCTATATTAATTATATTCGAAAATTATATTCACCCTATGAGAAAATATAATTGAATTAGTGAAATGATTCTTTTTTTTAAATTTACCATATATATTATATTTGAAAGAATATCCCTGAGTATTATTCCTCTGTACAATTACATAAGATGGATTTGCTGAATATATACTTTTCAGTTTTCACTACATATGATAATAATAATAATAAAAAATATATAAAGTATTTAAGATATAAGGGAAATAATGAAAAAAGAGTTAAAATATGAGTTGTATATACAAAGCATGCATGCATTCCCATGTCATGCCCGTTTTACACAGTGTAACGCACTTGCTCTCTCGTCTATATATACTCAGACTCTGCTTTCTCATTCTCCTTCATCTCTGAATCTGATTCCCTCACCCAACCCATAAACGCCAACCAACAAAACCTTTTTCTTCTATTCTTCCCAACATCGATCGATTTGCTTTCTTCCCGAACTATCCGCAGATCTCTTCTTTTTATCTTCAAGGTTTGTCTCAATCAAATCAAATTCTGAATTTTTTTTCGGGCCAGTCTATACCAAATCCCCTGTTTTTTCGGCTAATTTTGAGTCAGTTGCCAACAGATTTTTTTTTTTCAATTTAATTATTATTTGGTTTTCATTCGATATGATATGATTTACAGAGAAGAACTGAGAGAAAGCTGGTGGAGAGTTTTGTGATTGATCGGCGATAATGGCGGGTCGGAACGTAGAGAAGATGGCATCAATTGATGCGCAGCTTCGGCAACTTGTTCCTGCTAAAGTCAGCGAAGACGATAAGCTTATTGAGTATGATGCTCTTCTCCTCGATCGTTTCCTCAATCCTTCTTCTTCTTCTTCTTCTTCTTCTTTTTGTTTGTATAGGATTGAATCTATACCCATTTGCTAGCTAGAGATCTTAAAAATCTCATCTTTTTGTTTCGATTTAGTGGTTTTAAGTTTTTACTGGTGGATTGGATTGAGTAGAGACTATGTAAAGTTTGAATCAGATTCGGTTGACGTGTTAGTTATGTATACTGGTGAAATGTTTTGGTGTATAGTTCTGTTTTTGGTTTATTTGTGAATTTGATAAAATGGTCTTGTGGAAACAGGTTCAAGAGCTATACGAGCTATCTGCTGAGTATGAAGGGAAGCGTGAGCCTAAGAAGCTTGAGGAACTAGGGAGTCTCCTGACGAGTTTGGATGCTGGTGACTCCATTGTTATCTCCAAGGCTTTCTCTCACATGCTTAACTTAGCCAACTTGGCTGAGGAGGTGCAGATTGCTCACCGCCGCAGGATCAAGAAGCTCAAGAAGGGTGATTTCGTTGATGAGAGCTCTGCTACTACTGAATCCGATATCGAAGAGACTTTCAAGAGACTCGTTTCTGATCTTGGTAAGTCCCCTGAAGAGATCTTTGATGCCCTGAAGAATCAGACTGTCGATTTGGTTTTGACTGCTCATCCTACTCAGTCTGTGCGTAGATCATTGCTTCAGAAGCATGGGAGGTTCGTTTTTTTTACTTTTGCTGTCTTTTTTTTCTTTTTCTTTTCTTTTGCTTTTGTATATTGACCTTAAATGGTTTCTCAGGATAAGAGACTGTCTTGCTCAACTATATGCAAAGGACATTACTCCTGATGACAAGCAGGAGCTCGATGAGTCTCTGCAAAGAGAGGTAAGAACTCAACCTCATTGAATTGTACCATGTTGATTCAGAAGATTGGCTTTTAAAACTCTCCTGTTTTGTTTAGATTCAAGCTGCATTCCGTACAGATGAGATTAGAAGAACACCTCCAACCCCACAAGATGAAATGAGAGCTGGAATGAGTTATTTCCATGAGACAATCTGGAAAGGTGTCCCCAAGTTCTTGCGTCGTGTGGATACAGCTCTGAAAAACATTGGGATTGATGAACGTGTCCCTTACAATGCCCCATTGATCCAGTTCTCTTCATGGATGGGCGGTGATCGTGATGGTACATGCGTTTTCAGATTACTGACAACCAAATATTTCTCTTATTTCCTTTTTTTGCTCACCCACTAATCCACTTACCTGAATATCAGGTAATCCGAGGGTTACACCTGAGGTCACTAGAGATGTGTGCTTGCTGGCTAGAATGATGGCTGCCAATCTCTACTATAACCAAATCGAGAATCTGATGTTTGAGGTTTTTATCTCTTTTTACATGTACTCATTTGCCAGTTTTTTCCTGCTTTAAGATTCTTTTGATTCATTTGTGTTCTTCTTGGCAGTTGTCTATGTGGCGTTGCACTGATGAGTTCCGTGTTAGGGCGGATGAACTCCACAGGAACTCAAGGAAAGATGCTGCAAAACATTATATAGGTACGAAGTTTTGGAGATTTCTTGTTGCAAGCTTGAAAAAGAAACACATACTGCAATGGTGTTGCTCTTGCATTTTCTAAGTTGTTTTTTCGTTTAACTCAATGCAGAATTCTGGAAGACAATTCCTCCAACTGAGCCATATCGTGTGATTCTTGGTGATGTGAGGGATAAACTGTATCACACACGTGAGCGCTCTCGTCAATTGCTGAGTAACGGAATCTCTGACATCCCTGAAGAAGCTACTTTCACCAATGTGGAAGAGGTAAGCAGCCTTTCATACTCTGAATATTGCTTCTTTATTAAATTGTTACCTGATTTTAATTAAGAACCTTGTTCTTGCCATTATATTCACGGACTTCAATTTGTGTTTACTCTTCTATTTACACAGTTCTTGGAGCCTCTTGAGCTCTGTTACCGATCACTATGTGCATGTGGTGACCGCTCAATAGCTGATGGAAGCCTTCTTGATTTCTTGAGGCAAGTCTCTACCTTTGGACTCTCCCTTGTGAGAGTTGACATTAGGCAAGAGTCTGAACGCCACACAGATGTCTTGGATGCTATCACCAAGCATTTGGACATCGGTTCCTCCTATAGAGACTGGTCTGAAGAAGGCCGACAGGAGTGGCTTTTAGCTGAACTAAGTGGAAAACGTCCACTATTCGGACCTGATCTTCCCAAAACCGAAGATATTTCTGATGTCCTCGACACGTTCAAAGTCATATCTGAGCTGCCTTCAGATTGTTTTGGAGCTTACATTATCTCTATGGCAACTTCACCTAGTGATGTGCTTGCGGTTGAGCTTTTACAGCGTGAATGCCATGTGAAAAAGCCACTTAGAGTTGTTCCACTCTTTGAGAAGCTAGCTGATCTTGAAGCAGCTCCTGCAGCTGTTGCAAGACTCTTTTCTATAGACTGGTACAAAAACCGTATTAACGGTAAACAAGAGGTTATGATCGGTTACTCAGATTCAGGGAAAGATGCTGGGCGTCTCTCAGCTGCTTGGGAGCTATACAAAGCTCAAGAAGAGCTTGTGAAGGTTGCTAAGAAATATGGAGTGAAGCTAACTATGTTCCATGGCCGTGGTGGCACAGTCGGAAGAGGAGGTGGTCCTACTCATCTTGCTATATTGTCTCAGCCGCCGGATACAGTTAACGGCTCTCTTCGAGTCACAGTGCAGGGTGAGGTCATTGAGCAATCATTTGGTGAGGAACACTTATGCTTCAGAACACTTCAGCGTTTCACAGCTGCAACTCTAGAGCACGGAATGAACCCTCCAATTTCACCAAAACCTGAGTGGCGTGCTTTGCTAGATGAAATGGCGGTTGTTGCAACTGAGGAATACCGATCTGTCGTTTTCCAAGAACCTCGATTTGTCGAGTACTTCCGCCTCGTAAGTATTCATTCACATCAATCCATAATTCACCAAAGTTTTTATGTGTGTTTGAGTATACCTCAAAGCGTTGGTTTGGTTTCTCAGGCTACTCCGGAGCTGGAGTATGGACGTATGAACATTGGTAGTAGACCTTCAAAGAGAAAACCAAGCGGTGGGATCGAATCTCTCCGTGCAATCCCATGGATCTTTGCTTGGACGCAAACAAGATTCCATCTTCCTGTATGGTTAGGTTTCGGAGCAGCTTTTAGGTTTGCGATTAAGAAGGATGTGAGAAACCTCCACATGCTGCAAGATATGTACAAACACTGGCCGTTCTTCCGAGTCACCATCGATCTAATTGAAATGGTGTTCGCCAAGGGAGACCCTGGGATTGCTGCTTTGTACGACAAGCTTCTTGTCTCAGAAGATTTGTGGGCTTTTGGAGAGAAACTCAGAGCCAACTTTGAAGAAACCAAGAACCTCGTCCTCCAGGTATAAAGCAGAGTCCTCTGTTTCGTGTTCCTTACGGGGTTATTTCTTGACAATACCACTGAGACTAAAAATCTCGTTGTTGCAGACTGCTGGACATAAAGATCTTCTTGAAGGAGACCCTTACTTGAAACAGAGACTGAGGCTGCGTGACTCTTACATTACTACCCTCAACGTTTGCCAAGCCTACACATTGAAGAGGATCCGTGATCAAAACTACAATGTGACCCTGCGACCACACATTTCCAAAGAGATCATGCAATCAAGCAAATCAGCACAAGAGCTTGTCAAGCTTAACCCAACGAGTGAATACGCGCCAGGACTTGAGGACACGCTCATCTTAACCATGAAGGGTATCGCCGCAGGATTGCAAAACACAGGTTAAGTGAGTGAGCCAGTGAGACAAAACAAAACTTTGAATTCTCCGTTTTTTTTCCTTCTTATTTTCCCTCTTAATAATGTCTTTTTTAGAATCCAAAAAATAATAACTTTTTACGGTTGGATTACAGTTTACTTTATGTATCCACCGTTCCATTGTATGAAAGTAACACTGCTCTGTTTCTGGAAGTGGAAACAAAAACAGAGACAGTAAATCTTAATGTTTGATCTTCTTTGTCTTTTGCTACTGCTCTCTGTCTCAGAACCATCTACATTTGTTAATACCTTTAAATTGCACGTCGTCTAAAGTCTGAATGTGGTCCCTGATACAGCAGGCATGTTAATAGAACTATGCCGTTAAAGAAGGGAGGTGCGTTGACGACACGACACGATTGTTTTTGTTTTTTTTGCTGTTTAAGACACACGGCTCGCATTTGGTCTGCATGTATTACTATAGCGTACAGTTCTCACTGTAACAACACTGCTTAAGAGTTAGACCAGATAAGAAGAGAAGAAGAAGAAGAAGAAATTTTATTGATGGAAAAAATGTGTTGACAACATGAATGAATGATGTTCTGTCTCTGCTTATTTTATATGGTTTCATCACCTAAGTAGCCAAAATTTTCTCTATGTACAAAGGGACTAATCTCTCTTTTAAATTCCTTCCTAAACCTAACAGAGCAAGAATGAATAAAATCAGAAGTGATCTTTTTTTTTCTTCTTTTGAGTGAACATTATCTTGTTTTGAGTTTTGCTAAAGGCCATAGTGTCTCACTGTTTTCTCTAGTGCTTCCTTGCTTGGACACACAATCTCTTTCATCCGAATCCCAAGTTTGTAAATTTTGAATGTTGGCACAACTCTCACTCTCTCTGCATCGCCCACTGCTGGACACTTTACAATCTCCACCTATTGAAAAGACAATTTCACAAATAAGATTACTTGTTCTCTGGATACATAAACAGATGTCTTCACATTTTTGTTTTTTACCTTGAGGAAATGTAAAGATGGGTAACGAACACATAATGCGTCCATGAAAATAGACATCTCCTTGCATTGTGGATCAGAGGCTCTAAAAAAGTGTACAATGGAAACTCCTGCCATTGAAGTATACAACAAGTTACTAGAGGGAATTTTTCTGACTGCTTAAGAGCATATATAAGTTTCAAATATCACTTACCAGGACGGGTTAATGCAGCTTTTAACTCTTCAAGACTAGAGATTTCCTCAACTTCACCTCCAAACTCCATGTTTAGAACTACTTCACCGCGAGATTTCTTCAATGCAACTTGAGCGTGAAACAAAGACTCAGCCAATTGCTTGTCATAAGGCAGTTCCTTTCTTAAGGTCTCATAGTCGCTCACTGCTTCAGCCCATCTTTCCAACTACAGTTTCGTAGAAATAATAAACTTAGAACAAGTGAAAAACCAAAACTAAGTCATACCATATATATATATATATATATATATTTCACCTTGCTATATGAAGCAGCCCTTTGAAGACGAGGCTTTGTGTATCTTGGTAGAATGAGCAATGCATGGTTACAATCTTCGATCGAACTCTCCCACATCCCAACTTTAAAGAAACAATCTGCTCTATGACATAATAGAGTAGCATTGGATGGATCATACTTAAGGCCTTCCCCATAAGCTGAGCTTGCTTCAGTGTATCTTTCTAATTCATAAAGATCGTTACCACGATCACGCGCCCTTGTAATTGATCTAACATTTCTATACAACGTTTCAACTTCATAGTTTTGTGGATCCATCTCTGAAGCTTTCTCTGCAGTTGTAACTGCATTTTCAAACCTGCAAGAATTTATCATTTTCTCTTCACTCTTTTTTAACCATGACATAGCAATAAGACAACAATCAAACTAAAATGTCTACAAAATCTCACCTCCCTAGAGCCAACTCGATTTGGGATTTGACAAAATATGTGTAAGCTTCACATATCATATCGAAAAACCGAGTCTGTGCGTAAGAGACCGGGAGTGGTTCTACTTTGGGGACAAATTCTAGTTCTCTTTGAGCATCATCAAGCCGTAGGAGTTTCAGTAGTGCTTCAACTTTACACATAGCTAGCTGAAGATTTGAGATATGTAAAATACTTAAAAACGTTTTCATGATGTAACACGGATTAATAAAAGAATGTTTGTTATATACCTGAGGAGAAGAATCAGCTCCAGACGCCATGGCTGCACTTACTTCTGTCAAAACTATATTCCATTCACCTCTTCTTCTTGCATATGTGCATTTGTTCAAGTGTCTATCTATTTGTTGAAGCATCTTCACCACCTTGGGATCTGATGGTTCTGCCACTGAATAAAAGTGTATCCCTGCACTATCGACATAACCTAATCTGCAACCAAATCAAGACTCAGATTTGATTAGATATCCAATCTCTATCAAGATTCTATTAAGCAATTCAGTTTTACCTAAGAAGCAAGAAGGCTAAACGGTGATGAGCCCTTGCAAATTTTGGATCCAATTTAATAGCTTTTTCACACTCATTCACTGCTTCACCAATCTGACCCAAACTAGACAATGCAGCTGCTCGATTGCTATGGTAAGTCGCATTACTTGGTGATAACTCTATTGCTCGATCATACAACTTCAAAGCCTCAGTGAAACAACCTTTCTTGAACATATCGTTTCCAATTCTCTTTACCTCTTCTGAATTCGAACTATATAAAGCAACCTTCCACGGTATCTCCGCGTCGCTAGAGCTGCGTATAGCTAAAGGCAAAACAGAGGAAGAAGAAGAAGAACAAGACGTCCTCGTTGGCTTCACCGGAGATAAGTTGTTTCCTGGGATAATGCTACCGTACCCGTATGACTTAGCACCACCTGGCCCAAGAGCCATGCTTCTTGGTTTCTCTTGAGTCATGCCTGTAATCTGTACCTTCCCCGACGGGAAAAGGTTCCCGCCGGGAAGTATTTGGACATGCTGTTGCAACGCACTAGAGCTTTTAGCCGATGGTTTTGTTCTTGTTGTACTCGAAACAGAGTTCGATGGTCTTATAATCCCACTTGCTGTCTTTGGGCATCCTGTCTTAACGCCAACTTGGCTGCTTGAACGAGATTGAGCGCGGGCAGGACTACTAGACCCAAACTGAGCGGCGGAGGAGCCATTCCTCGACTTTGATTGTGCGGCGGAGGGAGTACTAGATTTAGCGGCGGAGGGTGTGTTAGACTTAAAGGATTGAGCTTTGTTCGACTTAGAGGATTGATCCGCGGAGGACGAAACGGGCCGATCCGAACTGGGTTTTCTTGTATGTCCAGCATGACCCGTAACCGATCCAGAGGAGCTAGAACTGCAACTTCCACTACTAGTGGTCTCCGTAGAGGTGGAACGGGTCTGAAGCGGTGTAATTGGTGATCCATGATCCACATTAATTATAATACTATCTGGCTTATCGGTGGTGACACAGTCAGGTTCCCGTATCAAAGGCTTTAACATTTTTTGTACGGTAAAAAAAGAAGATACCTTTTTAAGTAGTGATCGGTGATGAATCCCCAAATTTCCCTAAAGGTTTCTCTCCGGAAGAAGATTCAGAGCAATGACCTGACCTTCAATGGTGGAGGAGGATCATATATGTTCTGAACAATGCATGGGAAATGAGAGAGAAAAGGGAAATATGGGGATCTCAGCGATGTCAAAGAATGGAGCAAATGAATGAATGTGATAAGTGTTGTTGTTGTTGTCTCATAGATAGAGAGAGAGAGAGAGAGAAAAAAAAAAGTTTCAGAAACAGAGAGGTAGGAGGAGACGACGAAGAGCGAGTGAAAGTGTGAAACAAACAAAATAATGATATAATCGAAAGTTCTGTGTGTTTATTTAATTCTTTAATATTCTTGTTGACAAATAAAAAAAGTGATTTTCTTTTTTCCTTCTCTGTTACGTTAAAGTGTGTATGTAATACAACTGCGTAACACAAAAATAAATGTTATAATGTACGGATATATTAAAATTCAATGTTTTTTTTTTCTTTCTATGAGGAATATTTTGTAAAAAATAATATTAATTTGTACCAGATTTTTGCCTAGTCAAATGAAAACTAGTGTCACTATGATCTAAATTTTGCGATTTGAGAATAAATTTAGGATTTGGTTTTAGCTATTTTAATAATCTTCAAATCTTAAAGTCTTGACTGAATCCTTCTCGTGCCTTGCGCTACGACTATGTCCACGCAACAACACTCTACGGCTACCATATACTTATAAAATGCGAACCTTCATATTCATAATAAAATCGGCTCTTAATAAAAATAAAAAATCAGCTTCACGAGACAGATTTCTAAGGAATGTCTTATCATCAGAAGAAACATAATAAAATAGTAGGTCATGTATGAAGTAAATAAGTTATTAAATAAATTTGCTGACTTTTTTTTGTTGGTCTTTCGATTCTATCTATGTACTTTTAAATTTCTTTCTCAATCATTTATTAGCATATGGTTTTGTTCTCAGATCTTTTAGCAAACTTTTTTTGTCAACGTACTGTTTACAGATATCATAATGTACACGCACTGACACACGCATATAAATTAGAAACCTACGTGTGTTACATATGTAACGCATAAGCTAGACGCATGCATATTCGTTTCATCTACGTATATTGGTCATATATGTAGCTTTTGTTTTGTATATATTAATATATAGATTCCCACACGCTTCAAATATCTCAGGTTCATAATTCAGATCATTCATTTTACATTACATATTATGTGTGTTCATAGAATCCTAACATCTGTTTAATGTATAATTGCAGCTATTGGATGCGCATATATATATATATAAAGAAGGTAACATACACTGCTTTAGAGTTTAGACAAATATAAGACCATGAAAATTAATTTGGTTGGTAAGTTCATGAACCTACTTCTAATCGGACAACGAATTAAATAATATGTCTAGATTTTCTAGTACGAGTAGGTAAGCACTCACTTAATTGTTTTAACAAATTAAAAGAGACACTTAATTGGCTAAGATGATATTCCACCTGTGTTTCACGTTGTGTATTGTTCTAATACAATGCATACTGATTAAAATCTTTTACAAGAAAAGACATTAATAGGTCCTATACGTTTACACCAAATTACATTACTAATTAAGTTTTCAAAAGTCCCCTTATTTTAAAACAATGTTAAAAATATCATTAGAAATGTTGAAGGTGTATGGGTTTAAGCCAAGCCATGGTTTCTTAATTCTAAATATGAAAATCATTATTGGACAGCAGAAGCAGTGTAAGATGATGGGTTCTCTTGTTTTTATTTTTTATTATTATTGTGGGTTTGACAGCTTTTACACAAAGATAGTTAAGATTCCAACTTTTTTGTTGGGTAAAATGTAAAAACCATAATTGACCTATCGTTAAGACTTTACGACAAATTAATTGCCAGCTATGTTCTACTGTCAAATACGTATTGAATTTTTTTATATAATTTTACTAGGTTAAATGCCAGTTCTCTTTGTTCGATTTCACTTTTCCCTCTAGATTCACATAAAGATGTAGTATAAAATTTTCAATTCTAAACTTTTTGTGGAATATCGTAAAGTACAAAAAACAATACAAAAAATTGAAGTAACGGAAAAAGAAGCTTAATTGTTTCACACTGTAACTATCACTAAAGAAATTGCAATTATTAGTTCAATCTTATACTTGTACAACAAGGTATCACCCAAAACTTGTTATACACAAAAAATTTACTAACCCTAGTTTAAAAAAGAACCCAAAAGCTGTTTAAGCGTGATCAACTCTCGTCGTTTTTTCTCACACTCCCCCCGGAATAACAGAGCTGCTGTAAACTGAAAATCGAGAGGCTTGCACAATCTGTATGAAGCAGCTTCAATGGCGGACATGTCAGAGAAAGAGATGTATGAATTGTTACGCCTCGGATCTTACATCAGTACAAAAGATATATATAAGAGGGTAGATCATTTATCATCATCCGATGGCAAGGTCGGACTCTTTGAGCAGCTATCTAGCTTGTGAAGTTCCAACATTCTTTTCTCTGGATTACAAAGACCTGCAGCAGTAACATATTCAATCCAAATTGTGATCGGTTGTTGTAGAAATGCTTATGCAAAGTGACTAAATTAATTCCTTAAGACCAGAACGAAGAAAAATGAACCTGAGCATTTTGGTATATCCCAGATAGCAATGGAGTGTGGTGAGCACTCTGGTTCACAAAGGGTGTGAAGGTTCTCGTGTTTAACGTTCATTGCCAGCATCCACGCACCTATTGTCACATCCTCGTTGCTAAACATCCTGAAACTGTAGTTTGGCAAAATTTCTCACCTTGTTAACCAAAAAGACTCTGACAAGTATAGAGGAACAGGAGACCTCTTTAAGAGTGAAAATGAAGTCCTAATCGAGACATACCACTCGAGGAGAATTCAAAAGCATATATAATATTTGGGGAGACAGAACTTGCCTGTTGTTCTTTAGGGCAACCAAACTTGTGACAACATCAGCAGAAAGAGCATATATGGGGCCATATGCATGAAGAAAGTATTCTTTCCCGAGCAGATCTCCCAAGGGTTCATACCTGCAAAAGAATCCAACCAAACAATTTTCAGGTACATTGAACCGCAAGAGATGATTAGGTGTCGCAGTAATCCTATCTTGACACAAAGTTTTTCAAAGGAGAAGCATGATTTTGCGGATTCTGTTAGTTGTTCCCGTTCTTACCATTTGAGTTTTGGATCTGTGAAAACTGGACCCTTTTTCAGGCATCCAATGTATGTCTGCGAGTGACTCCGCTCTTTAGCCAACAGCAAAGACAACCGATCTGTGAAGAAAATAACAGCATCTTATGAAGGATCAGAACATTCCTGAAGACACGGATTCAAAACCAGAGAAAGCAATCAATTTTACCTGGCCTCAAGTATATATCATCATCAGCCTTGACATAGAATTCTGAATCATATAGGGCGTATGCAGCTTTGAAGAAAGCCAAACTATAACAGCAAAATAACAAAAACATAAACTATGGATCACATTCTTTTAGTGTTATCTGTCCTATGAGATGTGAATAATAAAAAGTATTAGTCTCTAAACTAACGTTTTGTATGGGAGCTTACTGTACTCCTCCTCGATATCAAGCAGTACAAAATCATCGTACTCTGCGATTTCCCTTCTAAGCTCAGCCATTTTACCCTCATCTTTGGTTTTGCCTATAATAAACCTGATGGCCAATCCTGTTGATTCTTCCAAGCTGCAGAGAGCAGTAGTTTTCTTCAGTGAAACAGAAGACTCATTAAGCATTGAATATAAAAGTCCCAAGACTCATCAAGCATTGAAGCTAAAAGTCTCAAAGATCACGAATGTGTATTCGGAAGATTGCTATACTCAAGTGTTCAAGATCAGTGATCACAGTGCTATTATAACCAGATCAAACCAATCTAGATGATGCAAAATTTCAATCCTTTGTGACAAAAAGATTCCAGAGAACCCTAACTAAAGCTCTAGGACTAGTGAATGAATCAAATTTGAGATTTTGAGAGAAGAGATTGAGATCAGTACCGTCGAAGTCCATCTGGATCGGACGGCATCCACGTGTTCCTGAGAGCTCGTCTCCGGCCAGCTGATCTGAACCCGGTCTGGATTCCGACGAACCCCATAACCTTGTGTCTCTTCACTTGGCCGCCTGCTCCATTATTAACGATGCTATTTCCCGCGACGTCCCAGACGATCCGAACCGTCTTCGGAGGCAAGCTGGTCAGACAGGTCCGGCCGGATAACCGGAGACCCGGGAATAGAATCGTGGATAGTCCGAAAAGGAAACCGGTGAAACCGATAGCTAGAGAAGCGAATACGATCAAAGGCGTCGATCGGCGCGTGAAGAATGATGGCCGCGCGTGAAATAGCTTAGGAGAAGATGGCATGATGGATGGATCCAGCTGCTACGGCGGATCCAATTTCTTTTTTCCGTTAACGGTCGTTAATGGCAAGGCTACGGCGGGTGTTTTTTTGTTCGTTTACTTCACGACAGGTGTGGATCCGTGTTTTCGGATATGGGTCGGATCCTTTTTCAAGATGCAAGGATTTAATTTTGAATTGATACAATTTTAGAACATTCACTAGGTTTGAGAAAAAAGAAAAAAAGACTTTTGATTATAACATTAGTGATGAACACACAAGTTAGGCAAATAGTTAATTAATTTGACCATTATGAAATCAAAAAACAAAATCTAACAAATGAGAATAGCATTCATTTTGTAGGTGAAACGTTTCCAAAATCTCTCTAACAATCTTTTTAAAAATCATAATGAATATCTTTGTTGACAAAATATAAAATCATAGTAATGAATATCTTTGAAGTTAATTAAAATCCCACCAAATTAATTAGATCCATAAATCAATACACCTTCCAAAAATTATGGTGGATTTATAATTCATGCTAGAATTCACCACATGGTACACCACAGTCTATTCGTTTTCATAAATCATTTAAATAAGTTAGTATATTAATATAATCAGGTTTTATTTAGTTAATATAAATATTAGAATATTATATATAATATGTTGTATTTGCAAAATTTACCCCATAGTAAATTTCTTTGTTTTGTGATATCAATGCACTTATATATATATATATATTATTTTGGTGTTTTTACAATAATTAACAGTACTTGTTAATAAAATTATATGGATTGACTTTGAAAGAACAATAAATATGTGTACTTTCAAAAATACAATGAACTATGATTAAAATCCAAAAAAAATTAAGACCATGGTTTTGTGCATAGTCTTAAACCATGGTCAAAAATACAATGAAATATGATTAAAATCAAATTTATGGTGATTAATAGTATTTAAGACCATAGTTTTTTGGAAAATCATTTTAAAAAAGATTATTGTACAAAAATATACTTTAAAAATGTAAGATAGATTTTTAAAATATATATCCATTTATAAAAATTCAAATCACATCATATGCTGAAAAAAATCTAATATTTTTTTAATTTTATGTATTAAATAGTAATTCAAATAATTAAAGATAAGATTAAATAAAAGTGAAAGGTGAATTATATTTTAATCAAACATATTGCTTTAAATTAGGTAGATAGGTTTTAGAAAATTTGAAATTAATATTATCAAATAAGGAAATTATTGTGTTTGGTTGTAAGTATTTTGGAGAATTTAATTGAGACCAAAAATGTTAAGATAGATACTGATATGACATCTATCATCCAGATCATCAAGAAAGCTACAGACAGTAACAATATTTATGTCTACATATACATCCTTCACGTTATGGATGGCATCACGCTCCTTCAAATCAAAGATGGCATCAGTGATTTTCCAAACAACCTCACAATAACGAGGGGCTTTAATCAAATCAATCATGCTATACACGATGACTTGTGTCTGCTCTCTGTCTCCATTGAAAAGCAACTCTTTATCGAACTCAAGGGTTTGATCAACGATAGAGTTTCAAGATTGAGAGGATCTTCTTCTTCTTCGTCTGAGTTTAAATCATGAGCACGATTGTAATCCACTTGGAAGTGGAATATCAAGTTTTGTGTCTTTTACGTTTAGGGGATGATCTGTATTTTTAAGCGGTTTCCTTATCTTCTCACTCTATAGGTTTCAAGTGAACGAGAGAGAAGATATAGCAGTGGAAAAAACGGTCATAGTTTTTTTAGTCTACTATTATTATTCCGAGTCTTCTTCAGAGCTATCAGAGTTAAGCTGTTCATCAAAACAAAGCAACATGTCATCACTAACATTATTTACTACTACTCCTCCTACATCACTTACTTCTTCTGAAAACTTTGATACCTCTTCCTGCAATCCTTCTTCTTCTTCTTCTTCTTTTTCTCCCATAGAGACTCTTGTTTTATTTGGCATATCATCAACATTGCTGTCTTGGCTTGGGTTCTCTGTTTCTGAAGTTGGCTCTGTTTCCTTGGCTCCAAGTGGCACGGGGAAGCCTGGGGCCGGCTCTCCATCTGAACCTGCTGGAACCATCTGATCACAGCTCTCAACTTGGGTATTCATGGGAAACCCGGCTTTGTCTAGGCCTGGCTCTAGGTTTGTTTCTTTGTTTGATGGTTCACTGTGATCTTTAGAAACACAAACGCCTGTGCAAGAGCAAAAATCCGGTGAGGTGCTGTAAATATATACATAGAGAGAGAGAGAGAGAGAGGGGTGGAATTTACCGTTCACAATGTTGGTTTTTGTGCTCTCGTAGAGCGTTTTCTTAAGCAGAATTGTCCCAGGGAAGACCATCAAGTTTATTCTTTTGAGAGCATCACGTTCTTCATCATCCATGGTTTTGAAGCCAAAACCTTCAGTCCAAGTTTCCACTAAACTCGGCAATGCAGCTACCACAAGCTTCTCCACTTTGAGCGACATAAGCAGCTGCAGCCAAAACCAATCAATAGTTTTATCTTTTGATAGCCGAGGAATCAAGACAAGAAGGGAAGAGAGATCATCAAGGTCAGCATATGAGAGGTGTTGTATATCTATCATTGTATTAAGTTTATACATTATTAATGTGGATGTAGAATCGAGAACAGTCTCATGGATACATTCTAAATATTGTACCTCTTCGATGGCAGCCACGAGGATTCTGCACATCCCCTGTCGGCGATATTTGCTGCAGGTAGCTACAAGAGGCATCTCTGCAATAGTTACTCCATGCACCCTGGATAGAGTAAAAAGGGTTTCATATGTAACTCATTCCAGTGTATAGAAGTGAAAGAAGTGAAAGAAGTGAAAGAATAATTCTAAGCATCCATTTGCCTGGAGGATTCTAGAAGACATTCCAAACATGTGATAGCCATTGGTATTACTTTTTTTTCCCTATCATAAATTCGATCATACTAACCTGATAGATGCTACTGAGATCATCACATCGTCCTTCTCCACAACCACAGTGTAAAACCCATCAAAGTCTAAGCGAGCAAATTTTGACCTGTACGTGCAACAAAAGATTCAAAAAAGATAAGACATATCGATGAGTATGACGAGCAGAAATGAAGCTACAGAAGTAACAAACACAAATCAAAGAGTGCAAGCTAATGACAAAAAGACGTTACCCCCAGTTGTATAGCACATGAGGTATCATGTCAATACCAGTTCTTGGATCTATCATAGACTGAAAGCTTTCCTCCATAATTGATAGGGCAACAGCTAATTTCGAGTTGCATTCAGCCTTCAGCGCCAACCTTCGGGCAGAATGAACATTTCCATCTTCTTGAAAACATTTCAGAATTGACCAAGACAGACCAGCAGCATTAGGGTTAATGACCCCAACACGAGAACTGAGACCAGTGTACACCTGCATTACACAAGCTACTTGATGAGAACCTAGAAATTTGTTAAGCAGCTGTAACATCTTCTTTTGTTATATGTCAGAGATCCCAAGAGCACCCAAAAAAAACAATTACTCTCAATGTAAATCCAAAAAGTACTTGGAAGAACAAAAAGTTTTCACGATACACACTAGTTGTTTAAGTCACAGAGACTAGGCATGATTAATACCTTTTCGCAATTTTTACCACAAAAGTAGGTCTCTGGACAAAGTTTTCTCGGTTTACTTGCCCCTTGCAAACATATTCCATGATCTGATAACATAAAAGTAACAATCATCAGCCAAAGTGGATTTCAAACCAAAATAACAACTGTGGGATCCTACTATCGAGAGAGGCATAACTTCAAAAGTGAGTTATACAAGCGTCAATTACTAAAGAAAGAAAATTGGAGAAGTGCCAAGCATGGCAGACAAAACCAAACATCTACAACTGTAATTGATGAACAGTGACATTAATGGTGATAAAATCTCAGTGAGTCATGATAGAAGAAATTTCAAATCAGAGGCTTCCTTTCATGTGATAACGAAATAAATCATAATTTCTAAGAGATGGCGAGTGGTAAGATGATTACATTTATGCGCACACTGAGAACATTTAAAATCCTGAGAGCGTTCAGCATTATCACTAACCAACTCGCTGCATATCCAACATGTGCAGCTCGAGCAATACCAACTTCCTTCAGGGAGCACCTGGGTAGAAAAAGTAAAAGTAATACAGCCACTCTCTTTAAAGGGTAACGATTTACCAAGGATAAAGTTCTAGTAAGGTAACAAATCCTAGTTATATTAATGCCATGTAAGTTACTAGAGTTGACTTAGTAAAAATTACAGAACCAGCCAAGAAGTTTCACCCCACGTGTATGTTTGAGCAATACCAACTGGAGAAGTTTGGCCCCACGTGTATGTATAGCCAAAATGTAAATTAGACCCTGGAATGAGCCAGGCAATACCTGCATTGATAAGCAAGCCTGATGGAAGGTCGACGGACAATTATCACAGCAGATCAGTTCACCCCCATCACCACAAACACCACAAGAATCATCATTTGGATCATCATCAGAAGCTTCCACTGATATCCATCCATTTCTCCGCGCCTTATACTCAGCAGACCAAGCTTCCAGCTGACATGAAGCTAAAGGCTTTCCTGACCCCATGAAAAGATTCAGACATGGACAATTCTGGTTAAATCCAGCATGGTTCTTGAATTCAGAAAGTGATACAGTCCTATTGCAACATGTACAAACCACTCCATCTTTAGTTACGAGGCCTGTTTTTACCACAGTATCATCATCTGGATCTCGTAACTGGATTACTTCGTCCCTAGAAATTACTTTGGTAGCTATCAACCATGATAAGACAGTTCTTGGACCCAAAATAGACCAATTTCCTTGACATAATTGATTTTCCACATTGCTTGTGCTTCGGGGAAGCAGCCTGCACCCTCCCCTATTGTTTCTTTTTTTTGTTCTAGCCTTTGGTTTCTGGGTTTTCTTTTTCTGGCTTGATCTGCAAACCTTACCTTTGTTTCTGATTATTGTCGACACCATAAGATCATCATCCTGAGAATAGTGCTTCCTAGCTTTCTTTCTTCCTTTCTTTGAATTGCAACATGAATTCTTAATCTTCTCATTCCTCAACCTTTCATCCGGACTTCCCGTTGCGATGAGGTGAATGTTGCTCATCTCCTTATCCTGGCATTCATGGCTGTCGAGAGAATTAGAATCTAGTGAATCATGTTGGTCCAAGGGAGCTGGTTTGATATCCGATACTTTTTTTGATCTTCTGTGTAACTTCTTTCGCATAACACTTTCATGCATGTCTTCTGCTATCAATTTTGAAGCTACAACGCCCTTGCTAACCTCCTGCTCATCACTCCCATAGATTTCCTTACCAACTATATTCTGCCTCTCTAGTCTTGAAGAAACTTTTCGAGGGACAATTTTAGTTTGCACCTCAAGATCTGAATGAATCTCTTGGTTAGCATCCACGTCATTAACAAGATGACTGCCTTCAGATACTGTCAGCACACTTTCAGGACAGCCTGAAATCATGTTCAAACAAATCGCATCTTCTTTCTTCAACTTGTCAACTATTGAAATCCTTGCAACTTCGACTTTATTTCCTCTTCTTAAAGATCCAACGTGCTTAGAAATGAAGACAGCAATCACAAAAGGCTCTAAGGCACTCCACCAAAGTGCCCGTGTGTTAGCAAGATTTAGATTTTTCATGTTCTCCTCGATGTCCAACAGTGTAAGAGAGAGATCAGACCAGAAGTCATTGATACCGGTCCATCTCTTAGTACTAGTATCCATTAACTTATGACCAGCTAATAGGATCCCACCCAACGATTTCCAAGCTGACCCAAATTCACGAAATTTCCGTCCCTCTGGCGATATGTAAAATGTATCACAGTATTTCCTACCTGATCTTCCGCGCTTCTCGATTTTCCATCTGGCAGCATTTAGCAACTTACAGACATATTTGTAGAGAAGAGGACGGGGATCATCTTTAGGATCAATCTTTAGACAGGTTTTAGACATAATTAACTCATTAGGAGATACTTTAGACCCGTTGTTCAACTGCGGCGAGAAGCAAGCCTTCTCACTATGAGGCGTAGAAGCACCTGCACAGATCATTTTGGTTGCGAAGCTCTCCTGAGAAACAGGAGAGGCAATTGCTCTAAATTCTTTTCCATCGGATCTGTCCAAGTTTTGTGACTTGCACTTTTCTGAGGCGATGCCACCCAGATAAACTTCTTTCCCCTTTTCTATGCTTTGCTTTAGCAAATAGGAGCTAGTTGAAACACCCTTGTTAGATGATTCAACTAAATGGAGAGGAATTGTTTCTCTAGCTATATCCGAATTTGGAAAACCATTGAACGCCGATCCCTTTTCATTCCTTGCATCCAAATGCTTATTACCTGAAAGCTTCAGTCTCTTAGCTTTCGTGGTAAAGTCTGAACCATCTTTTGAAGCAGATGCATATCCACTTGTTACGACAGAGTTGTCATTGTTGGAACTGAGAGAGGAATTGAGATTCTTAGTGGAATCAGATTCGAAGTTAATGACTCCAGTAACGAGACATCTTTTAGTAGTATTTCCAGAATCACTTCCAAAGAAAACTTCTCTGAATATCTGATGATCCTCAGAAGACCCTTCAAAGCAGTCGTCACCTCCTAACATCTCAACCTCAGCTTTGCGAAGCATCTTTACAAACTAGCTGCATATTCCACTTCACCTTAAATTAAAAGGGAAATAGATACCTGAAATTTATACAAAAGTAATTTTGTAAAGAAGTTTTCAGTACAAGGTGAAGTTTCCTAATTGTGTTATGTAAGTATCCAAAAAGACACAGATAAGACAGGAAGTACTACTAGTATGTACAACAACACCTTTTTTTATCTCTGACGACTAACTAATAGCCCAGCAAAGATTGAAAAACTACAAATGAAAAAAAAAAAAAAAAAAAAAAAAAAAGCATCACTGAACCTCTTAGTTTGTGACATTGTAGGCCTCTACATGGATAGTATCAAGGCAAATGCAAAACATGAAATGTGCTTGAGTTTCTTATCTGTCTACTACAATTAACATATAGGTTACCCAGGATAAAGTGGATAGTAGAGAGAATGAAATGATCATATAGTGCTTTAAACCAATCTAACATAACACATTACCACTACCATCACTTTATAGATAAACGAAAACTGTCAGAGAACCCCAAAATTGCGGTAAAGTTTCTCCAGAAGAAATGGAAATCAGCTTCTCAAAATCAAACAAAAAGAAATGACGGGAACAAATACTGGAATCAAAAACCCATAACCCATAAAGGCGCAACATGAGCTAAAAAAAAAAAAAAAAAATCAGAGATCCCAGAGAAGGGCCAAAAACTTTGAAGACCCGTAGTGAAATTGAGATGTGAAATTGGCTAATTACATCCAAAGGAAAGCTAAAAAAAAAAAAAACAGGGGGAAATGTGTGAAACTACCAGCATGCAGAAAGGAGGGATCAGAGCAGCATCCAAAACAAAACAAAATAAAATCTATCTTTCCGTGAAGTCAGACATATGGGGGGGTTTCTTCTTCTTCTTGGAAGGGAGTGGTGGGGAGAATCTGTGTCACTGGAAAAGCCTCATTTCGCCCCTTATCCTCTGAGAACACACTCTAAACCTCCCCAATCTCTTTCCGCAAGTGGGAAAACGCATTTTCTATTTCTATTTCACCTTCTCTGCACTCACACACTCTCTCTCTCTCTCTCACCAGAAGAACGATTTGATGATTACTTTTTTTCTTCTATAAATTTGGAAGAAACCCACCTCTCTCTGATTCGGGTGTGTTAAATCCCAAAAAAAAATTTCACCTCTGAGAATGAATCTCTATCCCCACTTTGTGCAGTGTGTGTGTACTTATTTATTACCATTGGCTATTTCTCTCTCTCTCTCTCTCTCTCTCTCGTTCCTCTTTTTTTTTTTTTTTTTTCTATTTCATTTTTTCCTATTTGTGTGCTGTCACCAAAAAAAGGCATCTTTTTTTATTATTTTTTTCTCCTCTTCATTTTACTGAAAAGGGCACTTTCATTTTTTTTACACACTCTCTCTGTTGACAAACGGACCGGACCTGCTACGGTTATATATTGATGAGTACTTAATAGTACGATTTCATTACATGAATTATATAAAACATACAAAATTTCTCATGTTCGTAATCCAGTTAAGGACGACCATATCACTTCACTATAAGCCAAATTAATCACTATGGTATGGTTTAAGTTCGTGTGACAGAGTTTTTTTTTTGTTTGTAAATTCACTAATTAGTCTGACCAACGACAAAAAAAGAAAACCTTTTTCAGAAAAAAAAAAAAAAAAAAAAACAGGCATATTTTAATTGCCAGATTCTTAACGGTTTTTTTTGTTTTTCGTTGTCGTTTTAAATCATTTCATCTTATGTTTTTTTTTTTTATCAGTTACTTGGTTTTCTCTTATAAGTTAAGTGGATTGGATGCTTATTAGTAATTTGCGCGGGGGAATCTTTTATCTTTTACGTGTCTTAACGATAACAAGATCACACAGTTGCATCGCATGCCATGATGGACGACAGGACGACCAGCTTTGTTGAACATATAAAATACGTTATTTAACTTATTCTGTTATTATTCTGTGAGTTAGTTTTAGTTTCCCCTCCCCCCAAAAAAAAAAGTGAACTCATTAGTTTTTTTTTTGGTAAAAAGTTAGATTGTGAACACATTAGTTATAAGATGTTTTGTTTTAATAAGCAAATAATGATTCGAATCTTGAGATATATTATTTGTTTCTTGATTCGATTTTTTAATTACATATATATGAGAAAATCCAAAAAGTACATGTACGATAAAAACGACTTTGGTTGGTGAAAATTATTATTACTTTTTTATGAACGGGATAAATCCCTTCTAGATACTTTTGTCATTTTTTCAGATGCATGGTAGACCTCATTTGCTAATTCGATTCACTTATGAGTTACGACTCATGAACCACGTGTGTGGTTACTTGGTTATATATATATGTGGCTTTCTTTCTGTACTGAGACATTCTTCTTAATCTTATATTCTTAATTGTAATTGAAAGATTTTGGACCAACGAAGCGATCAAACATGTTTTAAAACATAAACACATGTGACTTTAGTCTAGTTTAATTTGACTCACCGGCCCTCGTTTCACCTCTTTGCTTTCGTGAAGACTCAAACGAGCTGAAGCCTCAAGGGAATCCTACATGCATGACATCTTCTCATTGTGGTCTCTCTTTAAATTTTCTACCTTCTTTTACTTTGTTTCTAGTTCTTCAACTGTTTTAGCTGATTTCTTTGCAAAGTCTGCTCTCAGGGTAATGAATGACTCACTCTGCCATAGAGTTTAACTCTGTTCTATGGAATCTCTTTTGCCCAAAAAAAAAAAAAAAACCATATAAGTGATCAGTTTGGTATACTATTTGTCATCGTTATAATAAGTTTTATTTTATAAAAAAAAAATTGACGGTTGACGGTTCACCTCGTACCAGATCATAAGTAATGGGATCATCTCTTTTCTGGTTAGTAGGCTTAGTATCAAATTGCACGTTAATAACAGATCATAACTCATAAGTAACGGGGATATGGGATCATCTATTCTCTGGTTAGGCTTAATAACAGATCATATATAATGGGATCATCTATTTAAAAGGATACTTTTTTGACCCGTTAACACTACCGTATAAAGCCACTAATCATTGGAACACTGACGCCTCGGCATAAAAACCGTACTCGAATATCCAATCTGGAACCCAACCTGAAAAACTAGGTTCGGGTTGGATACAAGTTTGCTTATAAAACTCTATTAGGTTTTATTTTCTAATATCTGTGGGTTCGGGTTAGGATCGGATAATACCCGATACCCGTTTGGGTACCCATTAAACCCGAACATATATACATATTTATCATTAATATAATACAAATCATAATTTTGAATATTTCATTAATGTTATACCTAAATATAAAAAATAATCAAAATATCTAAGATATTTTGTCACATAAGTCAAAATTTAACTAAATTTATTTAAATTTAATTAATTTTAATTATATTTTTTTGGGTACCCGGTAGTTCGGGTACTAATCGGGTTCTAAAATTTGTAACCCAAACCGACCCGAATCCGATAATACCCAAACCGAACCGAACTCATATATCTAAAAATACCTAATGGATTCTATTTTTCTAAACCCATTTACCCGAATTTGAATGGGTAATACCCGAATCCGAACGAGTTATCCGAATGTCCAGCCCTAAGAACACTATAGAGAGATCGAACAAAACATCCCCGGTTCAGAAGTTCGTCCGGTTTACACTACTAAAATATCAAAACAACAGCACATGCTTCCACAAAAGTAAGAACCAGGACGTGATCTTGTTGTGGTGGATCAATACTTCTTTTTCTTATCTCGCCAACTCCGCCGTCACCGATAAACAAAAGTGGCTTTTTAAAATGATTTTATCCAATATATGACGTGGAAAGATTAAAGAGAAACCATCGCCACGGTACACCAGTTAGTGCTTGACACGTATCCACCGAGTTTACTTTTCCTCTATGATTAAATGATTACGTCACCGCATACGTCAGTTTTCTTGTTTTTTTGGGGGTCGTAGAAGTAAAGTGATAAAAACGGAAAGTCGTAAATGGCATCGTTACTTAACACTATTTTAACCCTATCAGTAAACACTCCTTTCCTCTCCACTAAACTCCATTTCTCTCTTCTTCTTGATACTTGATTCTACCATATCTTCCTCTAAACCTCCGCGCAACTATGGCTCCATCTACGAAGACGGTGGGTGTGGTTTCAACATCACCAGATCATACTTCTTCTTTTTTTTTTTCCCTCTCCTCGTACGTAACGATTTTTTGCTTGGTGATCTTTCTAATAATTAATCCGAGGTTTTCTGGCGTCTCTTTTTTTATTTTATTTTAGGTTTTGATCCCTATTGCACACGGTACGGAACCTCTAGAAGCGGTGGCGATGATCACCGTGTTGCGTCGAGGTGGTGCTGACGTGATGGTGGCTTCCGTCGAGACTCAAGTTGGTGTTGATGCTTGTCATGGTATCAAGATGGTTGCTGATACTCTTCTCTCTGATATCACCGACTCTGTTTTCGACCTTATTGTTCTCCCCGTAAGTCTCTCTATGCTAGTTTAACACTTTCTTTGCGTGTAATCTGATAATTAAGGACAGAAAAATAAGTGGATCGATATCAATTAATGAGAATTATGTCGATGATACTCTTTTTGATTATATGATCGGTTAAAGGGAGGGCTTCCTGGTGGCGAGACTCTTAAAAACTGTAAACCTCTAGAGAACATGGTAAAGAAACAAGACTCAGATGGACGACTAAACGCAGCTATCTGTTGTGCTCCTGCGTTGGCTCTTGGTACTTGGGGTCTGCTAGAGGGCAAGAAAGTAAGTCCGAAGTGATATATCCAAGAACGTTTGTTCATCGTGTTTTCGATTCTTGTCTAATGTCTGGATATTACATGGGGTTTGCTTGCAGGCAACGGGTTACCCTGTTTTTATGGAGAAACTTGCGGCTACTTGTGCCACTGCTGTTGAGTCAAGAGTGCAGATAGATGGAAGAATTGTGACCAGTAGAGGACCAGGAACCACCATTGAATTCTCCATCACGCTTATAGAGCAGTTGTATGGGAAAGAGAAAGTTGATGAACTCTTAAGTGTCTTGGTATGTTTTGTCTCTCACTCTTTTACACTTGTTTTGTCACATCTTCTTAGACTTACCAGTTCTCCTTTTGAAATCAGCTGGTTCGTCCTAACCCTGGTGAGGAGTTTACTTTTACTGAGCTTAACCAAACCAACTGGTCATTCGAAGACACACCACAGGTACAGAGTTCAGTTGCCTCTCCACTTGGTCCTCCGTCCTCCTTTAGTATTTTGCCAAGAGAATCTCTGTTTGATCGTTGTGTTGTAAAGCTTTTGTCTTCCTTGATCAACAGTCATTTATGAGTCAGAAAGATAATGTTTTCCCTTTTTCAGATTCTCGTACCCATTGTAGAGCAGTCAGAGGAAGTTGAAGCTATTGCGCTTGTAGATATCCTGAGGCGGGCAAAAGCTAATGTTGTGATTGCTGCAGTTGGTGACAGTTTGGAAGTTGTAGGATCTCAAAAAGCTAAGCTAGTTGCAGATGTGCTTCTTGGTGATGTTGCAGAGAAGTTGTTCGATCTGATTGTGTTGCCTGTGAGTGCTAACTCTCAAAAGATGAACACTTACAAGTCTCAAAGAACAAAAGATGAACATTGACAATAAAACTTCTTTGATGAACTACTGCAGGGAGGTCTTAACGGTGCTCAAAGATTCGCCAGCTGCGAGAAACTGGTGAAAATGTTAAAGAAACAGGCAGAAGCAAACAAACCATTTGGAGGAATCTGCGCGTCTCCTGCTTACGTCTTCGAGCCTAATGGTTTACTCAAGGTGCATAAATCAGAAACCAGTACTAGAATTGTAGTTTCTTGTTGTATATTCAAGTTATGAAACTGAGATATATAAAGTGACATGTTTTATATAGGGTAAGAAGGCTACTACTCACCCAAAGGTGAGCGACAAACTTTCAGACCAGAGTCACATTGAGCACAGAGTCGTGGTGGATGGAAATGTGATAACGAGCAGAGCTCCAGGGACTGCAATGGAGTTCTCACTTGCGATTGTGGAGAAGTTTTACGGGCGAGAGAAAGCGCTTCAGCTAGCAAAGGCGACACTTGTGTGATTTTCAAACAATAAAATGTGTGAGAGTGACTTGAATAAAAGAAGGCTTTTGCCTGTTGAGTTATAAATATGCATTGGTGATTAGTTACTTTTGTGATATGACATATGAGCTTTCAGCTTTGGTTGGTGTGTAGCTTTATGTCTTTAAAAGAATAAAAAGTAAACGAGATTCATCTATGTAATGTCTATGAATGTGGCCAATATTTCTCTAACTCTCTCCAAGAGCTAGAGGCTTTGCTGGAGGAAGATATTATATTGTATGGGAGATATTTTTAGAGATATTTTTAGTCACACTTTTTTCACCAAATTCACCTAACAAAAACTCTAAAGTACGAATTTACCCCCATGTTTAGCCTTGGCGTAGTATTTGTAACCATTTGATAATATCATACTTTTTATCTTTTGAATAGAGAGTAATGTCACTAAAATTATTAGCAAAAAAATGTGTTTAATTGCAATTTTTGTGAAAAATTGGGGGCAATTTGATTGCATCTGATAAGATCAATGGGTATCAAATTTCGCTTATGTTGGTTCGGATAGGAAAAACCGAAAATGTCCTCGAAGCATAATCTAGTATATTAAACCCTCACAAAACCCTCGATTTTCATTTCTAACTTAATCTGCTCCCCCTCACTCCCCCTAGGGTTTTCATCTGGCGAAACCCATCCATGGCGACTCATACCATTTCTCGCTCCTTTTTTAGCCGACCGGCGAAATCTCTTTCGTTCCTGTTCACGAGATCCTTCGCTTCATCTGCTCCTCTCGCCAAATCCCCGGCTTCTTCTCTCTACACGTCATCTCTGCTCAGCCGTTCCCGTCCTCTCGTCGCCGCTTTCTCCTCCGTTGTCCGTGGTGGTGGCCTCGTGTCCGTGAAAGGTCTCTCGACTCAGGCTACGTCGTCTTCTCTCAGCGATCCGAACCCCAACTGGTCTAATAGGCCACCAAAGGAGACGATCCTTCTCGATGGTTGCGATTTCGAGCACTGGCTTGTCGTCGTTGAGCCACCTGAGGGTGAACCTACTAGAGACGAGATCATTGATAGCTACATCAAAACCCTAGCTCAGATTGTTGGAAGGTAAACCCCCAATTTTCTTTTTAGGGTTTTTTATTAAGTGAGGAATCCACTACCTTTAATTGTTCTATATAGAGTTGGTATGATTGGATCTGTGTGTTTGCTTGGATCATTTTGAAGCTCTTGTATGATATTTATATATCTCGTTTTGGATATTTTCAGTGAAGAAGAAGCTAGGATGAAGATCTACTCGGTTTCAACTAGGTGTTACTATGCTTTTGGAGCTCTTGTGTCAGAAGATCTTTCTCACAAGATTAAAGGTAAACCCTTTGCCTTGTTTGGTTTTAGTTTTTACCCATTTATGTGTTCAAATCCGCCTTCTCATTTGTTTATGTAACTCTCCAGAGTTGCCAAAGGTGCGCTGGGTTCTTCCTGATTCTTACCTGGATGTGAGGAACAAAGACTACGGAGGTAAGGCTTAGTGTGTGTTATCTAATTCACAACCTGACAAGCTTTGCTCGACCATTATACTTTTTGCTGGTTTTAAATTTTTAATAAGAGGAGCTATATGTCGCTAGTGTTCTCTCTGTGGACTCGTTACTTGCTCCATGTTTTTGTGTTATAGGTTGGCACATAGAGCCGACATGTATCTATAGTGTAACAACAGTTTTGAAAATAAATTAAGGGTGCATATGTTAGAATTGATTAGTGATATCTATTTTGAGGCTGGTGTGTTAGAAGTCGCAGTGATGTGGCTTTTTGTTGAGAGTTTTAATCGTTTGATGATCCTTATTTAGAGTTTGTTTGATGCGGGTTATTTTTTAAAAAAATTGACTTTCAGGGGAACCTTTCATCGATGGGAAGGCTGTTCCTTATGATCCTAAGTATCATGAGGAGTGGATAAGGAACAATGCTAGAGCAAATGAAAGAAACAGACGCAATGACCGTCCTCGCGGAAACTCTGATAGAAGCAGAAACTTTGAGAGGAGAAGAGAGAACATGGCAGGAGGCCCTCCTCCTCAACGTCCTCCAATGGGAGGACCCCCGCCTCCTCCTCCACACGTGGGAGGACCCCCGCCTCCTCCACACATGGGTGGCTCTGCACCTCCTCCACACATGGGGCAGAACTACGGAGGACCACCTCCACCGAACAACATGGGAGGACAAAGGCCACCATCAAACTATGGAGGACCACCGCCACAAAACAACATGGGTGGACAGAGGCCGCCACCTAACTATGGAGGAGCACCACCAGCAAACAACATGGGAGGAGCACCACCAAACTATGGAGGAGGACCACCGCCAAACTATGGAGGACCACCGCCACCAAACTATGGAGGACCACCGCCACCAAACTATGGAGGATCACCACCTCCTAACTATGGAGGAGCAGCACCACAGAACAACAACTACCAGCAGCAGAGTGGTGGAATGCAGCAGCCACAGTACCAGAACAACTATCCGCCAAACCGGGATGGCAGCGGCAACCCCTACCAGGGTTGAAGCAGTCGTGGGTTTCCTATTTTAATCATGCATTCTGGGCTGTGTATAGATAATTTGAGGAAGAGAGAGTGCAACAGCAAGACTTAAAAACTCCTTTTTATCTCGAGTGTTTTATCAGTCCTGGTATTATGTGAGAGGAGAGCCTAAGTAACACTGGCATGGTTAGAACTTTATACTCTCTTGCGTTTTGTTTTTCCTAGTTTATATCCTAAATCGGTATTAGTGCTTCCTTTTGGTGTTGATTCCTCTTAATTCCTCAATTCTGCTAGCATGAAGTTCGTAACCTACCTCGCACAGTTGATACTTTGATAGTTTTGCTTCTTCCGAGTTCAACTTCTGATTTGCCCAATCATGTTTCTTGGCTGCAATAAAATACTCAAATATTAGAACAGTAACTTTTCTCAAGAACAACAAATGTAAGAATATACATATATGGGCCTGCTATTCTTTATTCTGCTCATCATTCTAAATTTCAGCCCAAGCTGAAAAAGTACCAACGTATTGAAAAAGTAATAGTCACCTAATAATGAAGACTCGACTCTATATTTACAAAACACACTAAAATCTGGACTTGCACGTATGTGTGAGACTATGAGGTGATATTTGTAAAACTTGGACCACGTATGCTGATGCATGCTTCAAAGGACTCGGATGTGGTGCAATGCTCATTCGTCCAGTCTAGCATCATCAAGCTTCCTTTCTTCACCTCAAAGGTAATGAGTGCCCCAAAAACTATAAACGTTCAATTTAAATCACCAGATTATATAGATTATAATGGTCATTAACCCCTTGTCTCCTTGTGATTTGGTAGGTAAGACTGGGAAAAAACGGAGTGGAGGAAGTGCTAGATCTTGGGCCACTCTCAGACTTTGAAAAGAAAGGCTTAGAGAAGCCCTCAACTCAAATCCTCCATCAACAAGGGAATCTAAATCCCAACCAATGAGTTTTTGCTCTTTAGATTGTGGATTTTGGACTTAACTTTAGGTTAATCATGTTGTCTTTCCAATTTTAGGTAGATCGAGTTGTCTTCTTCTGCTCTTTAGGAACCATTGGGAAAACTGTGGTAGTAAGTATTTTTTTTAAAACAATGTTGCTATGGAAGCTATAATTCTTCTTGACCCTTTATGAGGAATGAAACGTGGTGCTCTTATAATTAATTATTCTTGTTAACAGAATAAAACAAACAAACTGTTGTTGGTTGCATTATTTGGACAAACTATTCATAATAAGTTGCATTATTTACATTACATAGAGACAGATGAAAGTGTACTTGTTGACATGATATTGTTGGATCACGAGCCTTTCTGTCTTTATGATTGAATGAATAGAGATAGATGGTGTCAAAAGAAGCGAGAGAGTGAAAGGACGTCCTGTCCCTTCTCAATGTCTCACCTTTTTTCATGTTCCTTTTCTTTTTCTAAACAGTTTACAATTAAAATATTTCGATCTTTTGATTTAACTTGACATCTTTTTTTTCATATCAACAATGTATTTAGTGAATTTTTTTTTTTTTTTTTTTTTTTTTTTAATTTTAAATTATATTTATAAATTTTTAATGGGCTTTCCCTAAATGGGCTTGGCATTGGCACAGATACAAAAAGAAGCAAACGACGTCTATGCCTTTGCCGGTAAGGAGGATCGGAACCTGCTGAATGACCTAAGACAGATGCTCGAACAGTAATACCGGTGGTTGCAAAATCGACGGCGTTGCGGCGGATTCACCAGTTCGAGACCATGATGCAAGCAACCAAGATCCATCAGTTTTTCTTCTCCGGCGAACCCACCTGTCCTGCTACAAATCTTCCGACCAGTTCCAACATCCAATCTCAGACTCCGCGAAGTTAAGTCCCGTTCCTAGCAACCTGCTCCATCAGATCTAACACCTCCCTTCTAGCTCCGGCGGCAACCGTTTCCTTCAGGCAGCATCTCTTCAATCCGGTCCGGTGGAGACAAGAATCGTGGCGGTTTACAAACGGTGGTGGTTCAATCCACCTTCTATATCCTGGAAACCCACGAGAGCCCAGAAGCTGCCAACCTCCATAGTTAACCACTGTGACACTGCAACTTAACCCTCCTGACTCCCAACCGACTTCCGCCGCAAACCGCAGCTTTGATTGGGCGGTTGAACCCCTAGAAGCTCCACCGCGAACCACCGCGACTTGATCTGAAGCTTCCCGAACTGCCAACCAAGAAGCCACCGTCGCATCGGTTGGGAGACGTAACCACACCTCTGTTACTGGAGAAGAGATCTACCTACCTCTGCCTTCCTCACGCAGATCCAAAACCGTTAATTTAGCGCCGCCCTTTTTACCTGACATCGACTCCGAATCCGACCTACAAAGCACCACCTTTGCTGGAAAGAGAAGAACCTCTCTGCTCATCTAAAGCCATCGAACCCATCGGAGAAGAAGACTAACACACGAAGACTCCAAACCAGATCCGCTAGATCTAGCCACAGGTTCATTGCCGTCCTCAAGTAACGTCCCTGAACCTTCACCAGCAGTCACCGCTAAAAGATGCTTCGCTTCACGCGCCAAGTAACTCACCGACAACCACCAACCCGAGTGCCCAGAAAGACGGAGGACCACTTTGCAGAGGAGAAGGGCTCTGTCGGAAGGAACAAGAGAGCTAAAAAGAAGAGAAAAGAGCTCTCTCCGGCGTCGAAAGGGCTAACCGGAGAGGCGACAAACTCAGATCTAAGATCGACTTTTTAGAGAAGGGAGAGAAAAAAAATTTTGTCTATGCTGTTCGTTATGTATTTAGTGAATTGCTTGTACTCTTCAAATCTATCTTATATATGTGGTGATAACATAGAACTATCTTATAATTTGAAGTGATATTAAGGGATAAACACAACAAATCTTATAATTTGAAGTGATATTAAGGGATAAACACAACAACAACAACAACAACAAAAATATGAGTCGTACGTAAATCAATAGAGTACCCTTGGAAAGTAACAAATTATATCGAGAGAAAAAACAAAATATTTTTGATAGCGAATGGACAGAAGGGTGTTTAATATTTATTCATAACAAAAGAAAATGAAATAAAAACGTATAAATATTTAATCAAAATTTTTTTATGTTTTTTGAGAATGAAGGAAACATAGAGACAACTGATTTTATAGAACTGATCCGAATGGTACTATCGATGATATATAAAATACGACAAAAAAAAAAAACGAATTTGACAGTAAAAGGGGTAAAACCGTGATTTTTTTATTGAGAACCAGTTGAGCATGTCTCGTGTCGCCAGGTCATCATGAGAAGTCATGTCCTACGTGCCAAATCCGACATTAGGTGTCTTTTCAAAACTTTGCCGATGAGTTTTGTTTTTGCATGTTCACTCCACATTGTTAAAAACAAAGCAAATTGGGTCGGCTTCCTCTCTAAATTGCTACAACTCAAACCGTTCACACAAAAGGCTGTCCAACAACAACGTTGTCGGAATAAAATGTTCTTCCTATACACGTTTTCGTATCTAATCTTTGACCAACAAAATAGGACAATCAATACCAAAAGAGTATTTTACTTACTGATGATGACGATTCTCGAAACATGAATCCAACTTGCATGTTTCCATTTTATATTACTGACCTGACGAGTGAATGATGACAGACCACCAAAAGAGTCATGAATATCCCGCAAACCCATTGTGTCTCCATGTTACTTATTTATTTCCATAACATCGGTTCACTAATAAACCTAATCTCTTTTGACATTGTTTAAAAAAAGAAGATAATCGTACCTTTTTTTAGTGGTCTATTCTACTACGACCTTCTTAATGGTCGAATAGCCGACTATAGAGTCTTTACACCGTACATACATTTCTCTTGTCTATGAAAACACATTCCAACCATATAGTCACATTCCTCTGTTTTGATAATAGTGGTACGGGGCATTGAAGCCTGGTGTCAAGGTTTAGCATGGGGCACATTTTACCAATTATGCTAAGTAATCATTGGGTCTGATTGGAAGCAACTAAACACCTCATTTGTAAACGAACCGCTCTAATAATTACCAATCAACAAATCGTTTGAAGATGGCGGTTGGATATCATAGCTGGAACAAGTGGTTGAAGAGGGTGGTTAGAGCCTCTTTTTGATAGTTGCAAACACCAATTCTAACCACTAACAAAAACCAATGTTTGTATTATAAAGAAGTTGCATAGTTTTTTTTTTAACAAAAAGTGGCATAGTTTATATTTCTTTATTTTTTTGGCTTATTAACCTTTAAAAACTCATATTGAGAAGAAATAGTAAGACATATTAAGTCAAGATTATGATTTAAATATTAACTTGCATTTTTAATGGAGATTATGATTTTTTTAATATTATATAATGGAGATTTAAAATTAAACATTTGATAATTTTGTTGATGTCACATTTGATAATTTCCTTAATGTCATTAAATATGTTAATATTTTATATTATGAATTAGACAAAAATTTATTATCCATTTTTTCATTTATTGACTAACAAATAACAATTTTTATAATTTATTATTACTTATACTATTCAACCGCTACAATGTTATCAATCAAACTAAATACTCAACCGCTTTCTTTTACAGTACCATCTTTTCCATTCGCTCTCTTTAACCGCTTTTTTTTAACCACTTTTTCTACAACCACTATAAACATTTTAACGAGAGCCGTGCTTTAATTATAAGTTTTGAAACATTCGCCTACGGCCTCTCTTTTCCTAGAAACAAAAGTGTCAATTTAAAAATAATACTATTGTAAGTTTACCCCATACTATGTATGTAAACGTGATTTTACATATATAATTAAGTACAATTCTAATTTACTTTTAAATAAAACTATTCACACAAACTAAACTTAAGATTTGAAATTAAAAATGAGGTTAAGTAATATGGACTTCTCATTTTATTGTTCATTGAATTGTTTTAGATGTTGTATACTTGTTAAAATGATATTTTTATGGTCATCCTAAATTCTATATTTTTATCCACTTTTGAGAAAACATGCATATAGCATATATTAGATTTTAATTTGATTTTTACAATTCATCTGTTGTATTATAAGTTTATTTTATATGAATTAAAATAAAATGATCTAATACATTATTTATAAACTCGCCTCTGGCCTTCATTATCGTTGGCATGGCTCTGATTTTAACCGCCTCTTTTAAACATGGTTACCTATGGAAACCATTATGAAAAATTAAACAACTGAACAATTATTAGTAAAGAGCATAGGGTACGTGCCCCACCTCATAACACTCTAGATCCGCCCCTGGGTATGGTCACTCAGCGAGTCAGCAGTATAGTCAACAGTTCCTACAAAATCCTTATTGTAGAGTATCAGTTGATCTTTTTATACATCGTTTGGAAAATCCAATTAATACCTAAAGTCTTCGAACACATCGTATATTACTGTAAAATTACAAAGAAAATATACATACTAACATACTACTTGCCAGTTGGCCATATTGTCAACTATTTTGATGATCAAAAATACTCAAAACTGACGTTATTAATCAATGGTATTATTAAATTAACTATTGGCGTTATTTGTGCTTAATTATTGCTTGTATTTCACACTAATTATCATAATTAAAATTTAAAATCTCTCGCAATCATTCTATTTTGTAGTGTTGCGAATCGTGACCGTGATTCCAAGTGGAAGCTACTTTGATTTACAGTTAATTAATATGCAACCGTGGGAGATGACATATATTCTCCTTTTTCTCTACTAAACAACGTATTTAATGTTTAAATATAATATAAGTTGTTTATGTTTGATCAATTATTTTAATGTGTTCGTATTAGGTTCGTCAGTCGACCCTTTTATATAGTGCTAATATGTCACTTTCCTATTTATTATTCCATTAAAGTAGGTGGTTAAATTATTTATAAAATATAGATGAAATAGTATCAAATAATGCTGTATAATAGTATATTTTCCCAACTAAAACAAGTTGTATAGTTTAATGTAAATGATAGAATCCTTTGCGTCAAGTTTTTATGTTAGCTTATCGTACGTGTGTTTAAATTTAATATGCTACAACTTTTTTTTTTTTTTTTAAAGAGTACTTTATATGCTACAAATTGTGTGAACAATAATAATACAGGTTTGTTGTATTTATTCGTGTTTCAACAATCTGGAGTTATTTTGTGGTACATATATTATAACCACAATATATTCCATACATGGAATTAGTTGTCTGAGTTATTATGGTTAATTGGTTGGGATTCAAGAAGCATTATAGAGTCCCACCAATGGAGAAGTATTTTTGAGCTTAAGAGAATTTCTCAAGATCTTAGAAATATTTCCGTTGAAGCTTAGATTGTCTTTTACTTAACTTTATTAGTTTATATATACGTTCTTATATTCTCTGATTTCAAACTACCTTTTCGATATGAATTTGGGTGATATGCACGATACGGTGAGTCCGTGAAAACAATTACTTCGTCAAGTCAAATAGAGGAAGATAAATAATTAGATTTTAGAACAAAAAGAATAACGAGTATCTCATTTGTTTATAGTAGAATAGTATAGAATACAAGACAAGATTTGTTCAAAACATAAAAAAGAGAAGGTCATAAGAAAAAATAAAATCTTAGGATATATAGACTATATATATAATATAAAGAGTCCTAATTGTTAAGTTATATTATATTCTTATATGATCGAGTTCGATTTTCCGGAATAAAAATCTGCTTTAGTTAACTATTGAGATTCTTTCAACAACAAAAAGGTAGAGAGAAGAGTGGATCGGAGCATCAATCAAGCTTTATATATATATATTTCCATAGTAATGTATGGGTCAACCCTTAAAAAGAAAGAAACTCAGAAGCACAAAAGGTTGAATTGAACCTTGACCCAGCTTACACCATAAGTTTTGTTAGGGTATTTATTCATTTATTGAAATAGGAAAATCGAAAATAAAAGGTACTACTACTATAGCTAGCTATCAACTTTATAATAAGTCCGCTATTATGATGACATATTTTTTTGCGTTTTGTTTTTCTAAATTGATGTGTATATAATATAGTTTGATGGTTTGTAGTAATATCATTGTGTTACGATTTGAATTTCAAGAATTTGCATAGATATATGACAAAACTTGACACGATATCCCTATATCTTATTTAGGTAAACATAACTTCATTCTTCCTTCTATCATATGTGTTAATTAAGATATGTCCACGAAAAGAATGCTCATTTTTTTTTTTAATATCAAATAAGTATCTCTGACCAATACATAAGTCCATATTTTTCATGGAAGTAAAATGTTTTAAGTTAATGTGTTTAACGTATTATATTAGAAAATGACATAATGATTGGCATACAAACCACGCACTAGTAAAAGAATTATTTCAGGAAACAAGTTTGGTTTTGGAAAAGACTAATTCTAAGAGCCCAATGGAGTAGTATTATTTTCTGACATTTATTTGTTTGTATGCACCCCTGCAATTTATTTTATTTGTATGCTAACTTATGTACATACTTTTATTTGTATGGTAACTTATGTACATACTTTTTGGTTGTTTTTTTTAAGTGTTTACATTAAACATTGTTTAGAATTTATTAATTGTGAAATACATTTGGGGGAAAACGACTCAGCTTTTGATTGCCCAAAAAAGAAAGAAAGTAAATAAAAACAATACTGAAAAATAAAAATAATAAAAGAAAGAATTGAATGTGGGAAGAGATGAGAGATTCTTTAATGAGAGGAAAAATAAAAAGAGTTGCGTCATCATCATCAAACCCACATTCTCAAACAACACTCTTCTTCTTCTTCTCTAATTTTTTACTGTATTTTTTAATTACCATCATATCTTTTCTTTTAAAACATTTTCCCAAGAAATATCAGAAAAATAAAAGAAAAAAGCTTTCTCTGTTTTTTTTTTTTTGTCTTGATTGGTCAATTTACACATCTCCCTTTCTTCCCTTCTCTTCTGTTCTCTCTCTCTCTCTCACATCGCTTGCTTGCTTGCTTCATCTCTTTGGTCTCCTTCTTGCGTTTTCTTTCTATTAACTACTGAGATACACCAAACAAGAGAAGAGAGACCTTTTTACTAAGCATTAGCCAAAAAAAAAAAAAGAGTTTTTTTCTTTCAGATATGGGTTAGTCTCCAATTTTGCATTAAACCTCTTCTTCTTCTTCTTCTTCTTCTTTCTTTCTCTCTTAGGAGATTGTTTAGAGCTCTATCCTTCTCTGTTTTTTTTTTAGGGTTAGGGTTTTTTTTTTTCAAGGTGAGGTTGTGAGCAAGTATGCGGGAGTTACTTCCTTTTTGAGTTACTCTGGATTCCTCACCCTCTAACGACGACCACCGTCGCCGCCGCCGCCGTCGTCTCGACGAAGAAGAAGACTCTGAGCTTCCTCAATATGCTCAATCAATGTCAGACGAATTCCTCCACCCGCCAGCACCACCACCACCGCGTCCTCCTTCTTCAATGAGGCACCACCGCGCAACGTCGGATTCCGCTGACGGCGGATGCGGCGAGATTGTTGAGGTTCAAGGTGGTCACATTGTTCGGTCCACTGGAAGAAAAGATCGGCACAGCAAAGTCTGCACGGCCAAAGGACCACGTGACCGGCGCGTGAGGCTCTCTGCTCACACGGCGATTCAGTTCTACGATGTTCAAGACAGGCTTGGCTTCGACCGTCCTAGCAAAGCCGTTGATTGGCTTATCAAAAAGGCTAAGACTTCCATCGACGAGCTCGCTGAGCTTCCTCCGTGGAATCCCGCCGATGCTATTCGCCTAGCCGCTGCCAACGCTAAACCCAGACGAACCCCCGCCAAATCCCAAATCTTGCCGTCTCCACCGCCGCAGCAGCAGCAGCAGCAACAGCAACAGCTTCAGTTCGGTGTTGGATTCGACGGAGGAGGAACAGAGCATCCGAGTAGTAACAACAACGAGAACGAGTCCAGTTTTCTCCCGCCGTCTATGGATTCAGATTCGATTGCTGACACTATAAAGTCGTTTTTTCCGGTGGTTGGTTCTTCAACGGAGGCTCCTCCGAATCATCATCATCAGCTTATGCACAACTACCATCATCATCATCAGCATCCGCCGGATTTGCTCTCTCGAACTAATAGCCAAAACCAAGATCTCCGTCTCTCGCTGCATTCGTTCCCGGATGGTCCACCGTCGCTTCTCCATAACCACAACCACCACCACCACCACACCTCTGCTTCCGCCTCCGAACCTTTTCTGTTCTACGGGCAGAGCAATCCGTTAGGGTTTGACACATCGAATTCGGTGAGCTGGGAGCAGCAGTCATCGGAATTCGGAAGGATTCAGAGACTAGTGGCTTGGAACAGCGGCGGTGGCGGCGGAGCAACCGATACAGGAAACGGAGGAGGGTTTCTGTTCGCTCCTCCTCCTCCTTCTTCCTCGACGACGTCGTTTCAGCCAGTTTTTGGCCAAAGCCAACAGCTTTATTCTCAGAGGGGTCCCCTTCAGTCCAGTTACAGTCCCATGATCCGTGCTTGGTTTGATCCTCACCAACATCATCAATCCATCTCCACCGACGATCTCAACAACCACCACCACCACCTTCCTCCGCCGGTTCACCAATCAGCAATCCCCGGAATCGGGTTTGCCTCCAGTGAATTCGCTTCCGGTATTCGCATACCAGCACGGTTTCAGGGACAAGAAGAGGAGCAGCACGACGGTCTCACCCACAAGCCGTCCTCTGCTTCCTCAATTTCTCGCCATTGAACAATTGAAAACTAATCCTCTCTCACAATCCAGGTTGATCCCAAGTTCTGTCCTTTTTATTCATCAAATTCAGTACTTTTTGTAGTTGTTTGGTCATTGAACTTATAAAAACCATTATGCAGGGCTTGTCAAGCCTTCCATGCACATTGAAGCTTGACTTAGATTGTTCGGAACAGGGGAAGGCGCTCTCGGATTGTGTGATTCAATGGCCTGAAAAGAAAGAAAACGCAAGGAAAGGATGAAAGAGAAGAAGAAGAAGAAGGACAACAAGTGTGTAACCCACAATTTCAGGTTCTTCGACTTCCTTCTTCCAATATCCTGACCTTGCCATTTGTAATTTTTCATCTTTTTTTCACCAGTTAGACCAACTCTTCTGTAGCTCAATTATGGTTAGATTCCAAGGTTTGCTACTTGTTGTGTTATGTTTTCGTATCATCATCATCCTCTTGTTACTGCAGTAACCTAGATACTTGAGAAATTGCAGTTCCCCCTGTTCTTGTTGTGTAACTTTTATGGATGTTCTTCTAATAAAGTCTTAAACTTTCACTTTTACTGCTTCCATCAGATAGGTAAATGCTCTGTTCAAGATAGATCCTTGTTATTAAACAAGATGAGCCAGGGTGTTGATTCCTATTTCTTTCTCTCAAAACGTAAACCTTTGGTCCCAATAGATATAAGTTGGTCATTTTCCATGAACAGTAAGTTTTGAATTGTTTCTTCTTCTGGAACATCAGGAGGGTTTAGCCAGTTCCCTTAAATTACAAGTGAAACTTTCCTCACAAGAGTAAAAATATGATTGTTATTCTATGTCTGATGTCAATAATTGTTCTCTCTCACCTACTTTAGTGGTAGGAGGAGATCCACCAAACTTGAATGTGATGTTGTCTTTGATGATTAAAAGAATGGGGACATGAGATAGGTATAGAGAGCCACCCATGTTGGTCTAAATGAAGGAAGTTGTTCAATAAAACTAGTCAATCTTCTCTTTAGACATTAATAATATTGGATTATTACAAGTTATAGTTAAATATTTACTTGGTACCAAATGTATTTTACCTTACTATAACAGATAACTATATTAGAATATTTAAAGTTTACCTTTTAGTTTAAAAAGGAACACCTTTTCATGTGATGTAGTAATAAACACACACCAGACCAATGTGTTGCGATGTCATAAAGTACGTTACACCCAAAAGATAGAAAGGGAATCATCTTCTTCAATTTAAGGTCTAATGAGTCATATGACTCTCAAACCTATCCGTTTATTCTGTCTTTTCGTTTGTCAACTGATAATATGTATCATCAAGCATTCAAAAAAAAAAAAAAAATGTATCATCAAGCTCGTTCTATAAGACAGTTGTACAGTACAAACTATTTAAACGTTTCTCATTAAAAATAAAAATATCTTATGGGTTGGGATGGATTTAGAAGAAGATGGAACCAAAATTGTTAAAAGAGCTGTCGCTTTAAGAATGGTCCCCTTTCTCATTCTTGTAAGATCTCACTACTTTATTCAAAAGATCCAAGTTAAAAAAAAAAGTCACAGCCTTTTAGGCTCTAGACAAGTCCATAAATAAAGTGCATGAATACCAATTTGAAAGGAGCAAATAGCCAAATACAGTATTGCAAAAAGAAACACAATTAAAGCTCAAAAGGTGATCATTTTCTCTTTAAAGATTAATCAATTTTAGATCATATGATCAGTGTCAACCTCAGCGAACCATATATAAATAACTTTCATGGCTCGAATAATGCAAGAACTTTCTTCAGAGACTGTCATTAAGGGCTTGCATATAAATGTGAAACTTAAACCTCAAAACAACTCTAACCTTCTCTGTCACCAAAACATCAACATGTGAAGCATGAAAGCAACTATAAACATGTGCAATCACATCAATCTCTTTGATATGAAGTAACAAATCGTCTAAATGTAGACAACATATATGAACAATACACATTGACAAGTTTCAGTGGCCAAATAAGGGGATAAAGAAGTTCATCAATTGGGATAATAAATTAAAGAATGGTCTTTCTGAATTGAAAAGAAAGAAAAAAAAAAGAAAACTCAATCTATGAAACCGGTTCTTCTGAAAACAGCATTCCTTACCTGCCTGAGATCTCTCCCTTTAAGTGTCCTTCCTGCTCCTTCAAGCACCGAGCAAGATAACAACGAAGACTGAGCCAAAGATCGAGCTACAATCTCGTGAGGCGGAAGCATTTCGCCTTCCTCTTCTTCCTCCTCATCATCATCCACCACATCAGTCAGCTTGAATTCCTTCTTATGGCGATTCATCATAGCCGAAGACATTAACGGCACTTGAACAGGAGCTGACTGAGGATACTTCCCCCCACCACCACCACCTATGAAAGAAGCTGAAAACGGAAGCCTCTCTTGAGGAGGTTTAGGCGCGGATGGGATAGCTCGAGATGAAGAAGAAGAAGCAGCAGATGCACCACCACCACCACCTGAAGAAGACGATGAAGAAACAGTGGAGGAGACAGAAGTGGAGAGAACAGCAGCAGGCTTGTGGTGAAAGACATGACTCAAGTAACTGCTGTTTCCAGAGGATTCAGGAAGAGCCGCAAGGATACCAGAAGCTTCAACGTTTTTCAAACCGCTCTTGCTCCTCTGAAGCTGACGAGCAGGATGATGATGATGATGCTGCTGCTGCTGCGACGGAGACGACACGGGAGAATGACGAGGAGGAGGCGCGTGAGATATGTCGATTGCAAAGATGTCGTCTTCATTAAACTCACCGTCTGCAGAGGAGGAGACTGTGGCTAAAGATGGTGAAGGGATATCGATTCGTGTGTTTCTGTTCATTTTCTTTAAAAACTCTTTTGAGATCTGCGAGTCAGAACAAAATCGGGTTGATTCCACAAATCTCTTCACCTCACCCACCAAAGAAAGATTAGATTTTTAAAAGACCTGAGAATTAAAGTTTAGAGTTTTGGAATTAGATCGATCCATGTTAAAAACAAAAAAAAAAGTTTCGAACTTTTCAATTTCTGGGTAGAAAAAAAAAGAAACAACCAAGGGTCGTTTTCAATCAAATATCGATTTACTCAAATGAACTCTCTGTCAATCATAACCACAATAAATTCAAAACCTTTCACGTGAACAAAGATGATTAGGTCGTTTTTTTTTCTTCTTCTTCTTCTTCCAGAATCAATTGAAATTGCAGCAATATACCAAAAGGTCGATCCAATTTTAACGAAAGATTAATTTAAGCAACCATCAAGAAGAAGGAGATTCAGAATCGGGAAAAAAAAAAAAAAAAAAGAATCAAAATTACCTCAACTCTTGGAAGAAAATTAAAGACAGCAGCAAATCAGATGCACGAACGAACCAGCTAAAGCGATCTTAAAATGTTCAGCGACCAGAGAGAGAGAAGACCTGAATGACATTTTTCTATAATTTGGCATCCCTACAATACGTCGTCGTTTCTATAAGATTGAAGCCCAATAGGATAGGCCCAAAAAGAACTTGGTAAATGATTAAAAAAGAGTTTGGCTTTTGTGTGTGTATACAAAAAAGAAACCACCAATTTTATAGAGAAACAAACCATTAAGAAAGAAATCAAACCAGACAATTTTTTTATATGTAAAAACATAAACCGACTTAATCAAACTCATCCGGAACCAGGCTTTTTGGAATTTTTTACTTCCTTGGTGTTTGGCAAACCCGGTTTAGTGGAGGTCTTTGTCACATTTGGTGATAATTGTTCCGGTTTTTTAGCTGGTTTGATCGGTTTAGTGCTGTGGCATTGAGTCCTAATCTCCCAAGGTCGAGCCGCAATCCACCGTTCTTTCCAACTCCATCCCCAGCTTTCTTTACCTAGGTTAAAGGAAGCTTGACCTAGATACTGTGTAGCATTAGCCCTCCACTGCAAAAACAAGAAAATTTACTTGAGCTACAAGTTATCTAAGTTACAAACCTACCAACGAACCAATGTTAAGGTGAAGTATCAGTTTCATTGACCTGATGAGAGAAAGCATAAGCCATTGCTCGTTCACGCTTCACCGTAGCTTCTTCTTTCTGTTGGATCTTTGCTAGAATCTCCTCCATTGTTTCAGAACCTCCACACCATTCAACTTCTAGCTCTTGAAGCTTGATCTCCAGCTTCAACCGATTCTCCAATCTTTTGTTCTGGAGTCTACCTTGTGTCACCATATACAAACGTCTTTCTCTGATCTGGCTCTGTATATCGCACCAAGTATGCATCACATTGAGTGCAGTCGAAGTTTGGTTACTCAGTTTATGGCCTTGGATCAGCGAGTTAAATCTCCTCGCGCTCATCAAGCTGCATAGTCTTTTCCTCGCCTGCGGATCAGATTCGAAACAAGATTTAAAAAAAAAAAAGAAAGTGAAAATGGTGAATCAGAATTTTCAGATAGTGAAAAAAGACGAACCTTGAATGCTCGAAAAGCCTTTTGAATGCGAATAACAGCGACTTCTGAGGTGAGCGTCGTGGAAGCAGAGCTTGATCCAACCGGTTTGATACGGTTTGATGTTTCAGAATGTACCTAGAGATAACATCTTTGAAGTCATTTAGGACAAGAAAGGAAATTAATGAAACAGAGTTTATACTAACGTTGCCTCGATTTGGTTTGTTCTTCTTTGGTCCGGTTAGACAGGTGATAGAGCGGAGCAACCATCCCGATCCCATGACAGTAGATTATCAGTATAAAGGCAAGAGATTCTGATCAGGTAGAAGCTAGCAGAACGTTTTATTAAACAAGATTATCACATAATCTGGCTGAATATTTAAACCAGATTTTTGTATATATATATATGTTGAAAGAGATATATGAGATTATAATGTGTTCTTTGTTTGAAGGCACAAGAAGGTTTAATGTTGAGTGGTTTATAAGTAAATGAGAGAGAAAGAGAAGAGAAGGAGAGTTGAAGCTTCGCTCTCTCTGTGGTGAATAAGCCCATCTTGGTGACTGACATTTCAACCAATGGAGAAAGGTGTTGTTTGATCTTCTTTTTTTTCAAATTCAAGGTGGGGTTGTTTCTGATCATTTTAATTACTTTAGCCCAAGATTGATGAGATTTACAGAAACAAAGGATTGATTCGCAAAAGAAAATTAATGAATTTATTCCCCAATATTGGTCCCGGCGGGGCTCGAACCCGCGACCTTCGGCTCATAAGACCAACGCTCTAACCAACTGAGCTACGGGACCAACTTGTAAGATTTGTTCCATACTTTTATTTCTCTGTTTTGTATAATTTTTTCTTATGTATATCAACACTATTCCCTAATTCTTGCATCCAAATAAATTATCAAATTTGAACCTGTATTGTGCTTTTCTCAAGCTCAGAAATATCATGTATATTATATAGTCTTATAGACACAATATGAACTTATTATTTAAGAATGGAAAAATACTTATCACTAAACTCTAGCACGCTATATGATGATCTCACTAACTAAATCACGATCTATATGTGATGATACGACCTTTATTCACATAGAGTTCTATAGACTATATAGGCCTTATATTGACGTTTTAAAAAGGCAAATATCCTTTTATCAGTTTCAAATTTTGTTTGGAAAAAACTACATAGATATATCAAATCGATAAATCCGTATAGTCTCTTGTCTCTCGATTCCATCCAGTTCCAAAAGCTCTTTTATTGGTGGATTATTTCGAGAATACAATTTTCATCATGTGATATTTAGACACCATGACGATTTATGTCTTAAGTGTGTTTCTACATGCATGTTGATCCAACGAACACCGAAAGTATCGGACAGTTCAACATGTAAAATATTGTTTAGTATTTTCATGAGTTTCTCGGACTTTATCAATTTAATATGGACTCTTTTTTTGTTGGTCAATATATATATGTAATGTACTATTTGAATGTTACGAGGTTAAAAACTAGTGTGTAGATTAAATTCTTTGTGACGAAACCACAAAGTCTGTATGTTTTCAAAAGTGCATTTTTTTTTGTAAACTTACTCAATAATAATGCTCCGAAATTTAATCTTAAATGTCACAAATTATTATTATTAGTTCTTTTTTTCACCAAAAGGCCCTTCTTGTCCAACTCCTTACACATCACCCCAAACGTATAACTCCCCTTAGCACATTCTTCTTCGTTTTATTTCGTACAGTCCGTCCCTCCATCTAGATGATCGATCATTCGGGGTTCTCCTCATCTATAGCTTCTTCTCCAGTATTTGTCTTCTTTCATGTATTCTTCAATGTTTAAGCATCAACCAAAGTCAGTATATCCAAAATCACAAGCATGTTATATATGTACCTCTTCACATCTGGTCTCTGGGGTCTAGTGAAACTCAACCGTAAGAAAATGCCAAAAAAAAGAAATCTCAATTTGAGATATACCATGGTATTAGTAGGAATGTTTAGAGGCTTAAAGGGACCGGACCTCTGGTTTAGAAGAGAAGTACGATGAGCCACATCTTGATTATACAGCAAGTACCACTCCTGCTTGACAACCATAACCAGAGGTAATTTGTGAAAGGGAATTTTTTGAAATTAGCAATCTCAACTTGGGATAAGATAATAAAACTTGCCTTTGATTGACCCATGGGAATGTTAGCAGGGTCTAGTCGATCCACATTGTTATGACTAGCCTCCAAGTCCCACTCCTGCTTGACAACCAAAGGCATTAATTATATATTTAATTTACTTTGAAAAGGGTAAGACAGGTGACAAATATATTTAGAAGCAGAGTGAGGTAGAGATGCTTACAGCATATGAATGTTGCGCACTCTTGAGATGCGTGGTGAAATCTTCAAAGCTTTGGCCAGGAAAATCGCATACTGAGCAACTCCAGGGAGATTCATTGGTTTCACTGCACTTTTCCTGAAGAACAAGTCTTGTTGTTTCCTGTTTGTCATCCTTCATATCAACATCATCATCTGCATGTGGAAATCCTAAGAGCATCATTAGTGGTCGTTGCTCTGCGGTTGCTTTACCAAAATTTTGATACATAAAATATTAAAAAGATAAGAGAGAGAAGAGAAATCGTTTCTCAGATTGTTGTGGGAAGAAACGATTCTTATACTGTTTATACACCAGTACACTTATTATTGGTTTATACTTATTTCAATTAAAATACTTTTATTTTTATTTTTTTGAGCAACGCTATTGATGATGGTCTAACTAAACTAGTTGAGAACAACAGCTTTGCTGGTAATTTCAAGTGTGAGAAAGAGAGAGGGGAAAAAGTTAATTTCAAGTGAGAGAGAGAGGGGAAAAAGTTAACACCTGACAGTAAGCTATTCCATAACCACTCTTTAGAAACACCACTAAGAAAGCTAAGCCAGAGCCAGTCGGGAGCTGGAGCTCGTTGAGGATATGCCAAAAGAATTTTGTAGCCCTGATTTTCTAGGTCGTAAAGCGTACGAGCTAACGGTTCTAGTTCCTTAGAATCAGATATGAGCATTATAGTAGCCGGAGCTGGATTCACATCGGTCCACTCCAACAAACCCCTTCCAACGTCTGTTTAAGAAAAAGCAAAGTAACGTTTAATCTAGACTAAACCCTAATATACATAGAGAAGAAAGAAGATAATTTGTTTTATGTAACTAACCGTGGCCATGTTTAAGAGCGATTCCAGTGGAAGAAAGCTTGCGCAGAACGTCATCGTCACCAGGGATCTCTGTTAGGTTGCCAAAGGCAGTGATAAAGAGAGGACCAGAGCAGTAGCGCCATTGGCCAGACTTTTTCAACGCTGATTCTATTCTCCAACTGATCAGAGAAGGATCATGACCATCGGGAATCGGACAGCTGCTGATGTGCCACAACACCATCGTTTTCTCCTCCTCCTTGTGCATCATCTCGTTTTTGTTTGTCATATTCTTCAAAAAATTAGATAAAAAAAATTAGGAAAACGAAACCGCAGTTTAGGATCTCTCTAATGAATCAAACGACATTGATACTACCTTTTAGATCAAAATTACCGAAGAATACCAAGAAAATAGGGTATTAGATTTTAGGCTTATGTTTATGAACAAAAGAAAAAGGTCAATTCTCTCTCATAAATACCAATATATATATATATATATTAGAGAAAACAATATATAAGTATGTATATTTTGTATATTTATATATAATAGTAAAATAAATGTTTTTTAAATAATATATCAAAGTTTTATATATATATTACTGTATTTTCAAAATATTTACAATATTAGTTATTAAATAAATAGGTGTTGAATCTGAAAGAATTATAAGTATGTTATTAACTACAATATTTATTATTAGTGGTAGAAATTAAAAATGTTAGGATATCAAAGACCATACATAAATCCGAATCATTGAATTGGGAAAATGTACTTCAAATACCATTGCGAAAAATCCGACCCGATAATAATTGGATCCGGATCCGACCCGATAATAATTGGATCCGGATCCGACCCGACCCGTACGCAGATCTGCGCAAATTTTCTCATCCATTAAACCTCTCTCTCTCTCTCTCTCTCTCTCTCTCTCTCTCTGTGTCTTCTTCTTCTTGTGCGTTTCATCTCTCTGCCTCCGTCTGTTCCGTCAGTACACGTTTTCTTACCACCCACCGGGGTTAACCTGAAACAAAAGACCTGCTTGCTTCTCTGATCGAAGAAACCCTCTCTTCTCACGCAATGGCGGCGTATAGAGCTGACGATGATTACGATTTCCTCTACAAGGTGGTACTAATCGGTGATTCCGGCGTCGGCAAATCAAACCTTCTCTCTCGATTCACCCGCAACGAGTTCAGCCTCGAGTCTAAATCCACCATCGGTGTCGAATTCGCCACCCGAAGCATTCACGTCGACGAAAAAATCGTCAAGGCTCAGATTTGGGACACCGCCGGTCAGGAGAGGTATAAATAACCATTTCTTACATTCAATTCCCCTAAAAAAAAACGATTACAATTTGATTGATTGTGTTATAACCTAATCGACACATTTGGGGGCTTGTTAGTGAAAAGTTTTCATGTACATATATGTTTGATGATGATCTATCTATTGTGTTTGGTTACTTTTTTAGATACCGAGCAATCACAAGCGCATACTATAGAGGAGCTGTTGGAGCTTTGCTTGTCTATGATGTTACGCGACATGTTACATTTGAGAACGTTGAGAGATGGTTGAAGGAGCTTAGAGACCACACAGAGGCCAACATTGTGATTATGCTTGTTGGTAACAAGGCTGATCTGCGTCACCTAAGAGCTGTTTCTACCGCAGATGCTAAAGCCTTTGCAGAGAGAGAGAACACATTCTTTATGGAGACATCTGCACTCGAAGCATTGAACGTGGAGAATGCTTTCACTGAAGTGCTGTCTCAAATATACCGTGTGGCAAGCAAGAAAGCGTTGGATATTGGAGATGATCCGGCTACGATTCCTAAAGGTCGGAGTATTAATGTTGGGTCTAAGGACGATGTTTCTGATGTCAAGAAGGTCGGATGCTGCTCAAGTTGATCTCTCTCGATCCACAGCCATTTTGTTTCTTAGGAGAAACTATACAGTTTAAATTATCTATGGATGATATATATGCAGATGATAATACACTCCTTTGTGTTTTCCTTTTGGTTGCTTCTTTTGGTGTAAGTTTTTCAGATCCTTATAATGTTTTAAATTATTTCTACAAAATCATATTCGAGAATTGATGAACAAAAATGAAGAATGTAAAAGAAACTTCAGGGGAGCAACCAAAATGTGCAATGAACCAAAGAAGCCTGTACAGTTTTTTTATAGTCACTAAGCCAATCTCAGCTTTTAGACTGTCACCACAAATTATGTGCACAAAAGTACAAATTTACAGAATTTGGGGCTGGAGACTTACCCTGACTCTGTTTCTCTCTCTCTTATAAAACCAATAGATAAAAAAGCACGTCTAAAAAAACCATCTGCGTACGGGTAACCTCTCTTAGTTTGAATCCGCAGTAACCTCTTCTCCTATACTACTTAACCGTAGCTTCTTCTTCTTCTCCATGACCAGTGCCTCTGATTTACAGATTGGGCACACGTTCTTGATAACCAACCACTTCTGCAAACATTCTGTGTGGTACTCGTGCTTGCAATCTAGCGTTGCAATCTTATCTTGGTGTTTGTAGTTTTCCTGTCAATTGACCATTATTAAGAAAAGATAATTTTACTACTAATAAGAGTCTAAGTGAACTTTGACTGTTTGCATAAGCTTGGGGGATGCAGTCCTTACCTGGCATATTGTGCAAGAATCGCTTTCTAGATCGGTAGATGGAGCTTCTTCCAGGTTGATTCTGGTCGCTAATGAGGTTTTTCTTTTCAGAAGATCTTTAACATCTTCTTCCGACAAGCCAGTCTTCACAGTTCCAATCTGGTCGCTCAAAGCAAGAAGCTCCTGCACCATCGAGGTTTTGAATGTCATCAGATAAGGCACACCACCGTGAATTCATTAAATAGCTATATGGTGAAAGAGTAACGTGGACCATTTGAATTATGTGGTCTAAAAGACTAACCTCATATGACATGTCCTCTATATCTAAGCGCATGGCTTGATGATCATCGACATAATCATCATCATTGTAGAACTCGCCCGCCTCCCAAAGTGCAACTTCCTAAACATATCAACATAGAAAAAGCCATTATTGGAAAGTGAACACTCTTTTGAACAAACTGACTATAGAAGATGAACAATGTGATCAAGAGGATAGTACATCTGTGGGAATTGCTCTTAGGTGAGGAAAACCATGGTGCCTTAGTATTGCTCCAGGTACATAATCTTCTCGAGGATGTTGTTGGTTTATCCTGAATCCGGTTGATTGAACGGGTCCCATGTGAGTGTATGAAGTAGCATGCATAGTTTCAGTGTATGAGGCTGAAGGCATGTGGGGGTATACAATGGGAGGAGGAGGTACCGGGTGATTGCTAATATAGTGGTTCCTTGGGTATACAGATGGTGGTGTGGGGTTTCTGCTACTAGATGTTTCATGGTATCTTGGGAAGCAGACATTACCAGAGTCTATGGATCCAGGAACAACGTTACCTAAAAGATCATTCAAGAAGAAGAATAAATTTTTCAAGAAATTGCAAAATGACAAATTTAAATGCTGCAAATAAGGATAGTACCAGGCATATAAGGTGCAGGGGGTGCTTGGGACCAATGCGAAGACGATCCATCAGATCTGCTGCTATTACAGTGTTGTTCATACCAGGTTGAGCCAGGAGGTAGAAAAGGATGAGCTGCATAGTTTCCTTGAATGAAGTTGTTATGACCATGAGAGAGAAGTGGATCCATTGTAGCTGCTCCTGCTATGTTCCTCACACTTCCCTGATCTAGTGGTTGAGGATAACTACCAAACTGTGGGAATGAGATAGGTGCTGCCTCCTGTGAATTTAATTGAGGGAAAGAACACGGAGCTGCTAATGGATACTGAGAATTTCCAGGCATTCCTTCAGAACTCTTTCTTTTGTATCCCTGATCCATAAAATGGGGATTTCTCTCATGTTCAGCGGAAGTAGCTCCAACGACTGCACCATAACTTCCAGGAGACAACATATAACTCGGTGGAGCTTCATAGTTCACGTAAGGGGGATAGAAATTTGGTGCGGTTGACATGGCAGAACCAAGATTTGAAGCACGTTGAAGATGGTACTGCTGGGGAGGCCCGTAGAACATTGAGTTGTTGTCATAAGGTTCTTGCAGAGAAGGAGCTTCTAAATGAGGAACAATGTTCACGGGTGGGTTATCTGGATACAGAAAGTTAGTTCCAATGCATGGTTCAGGATGACCGAGAAAGATTTGAGAATGCTGCTCCATGTCTAAACCAGTCATCATATTTCTTCGTCTCATATTTTGCTTCGTCGCAGAAACCCCCTGGTAGTTGAAATTTAACAAAGATCAGCAAACAGTAGAGCGAAAGAACAAGTAAAAAAATTCACCCACAAAGACAGCAAAGACCCCGATGTTATTACACCGCAAGCTCATTCTAGCTAAGTGCTTTTCAAACAAGCACATTGAACATTCAAGCATCAACGGATACATTGCAGACTTATGAAACTTAAGCTGTATAAATCAAACCCAATTCAGAAAGCAAGAATAAATGCCTTGTTCAAAACCCAAACATAAACAAAGTAAATCTCCCAACCAATGATTTCCACAGCAAAACCAAACATTCTTGTGACAAAAACACAAGTCTTATTATATTAAATATGAATTTAAGAAGGAAACAAGACAAAGCCACCTTGCCAGACATGCCTAACAAAAATCAGATCAAACCCAATTTCACAACCAAAAAAATAAAAAACAAGAAATTATAGGAAGGAAGTAGGGAATATATATCATGAGATTTATATAAATCAGCTCCTGACCTTTGCTAGCATCAAGATTGAAGAAACAAAGCTTCGAAAACAATTCAGCAAAAAAAAAAAAAAAAAACACACGCACACTTGAATTTTCGTATAATCGGAAGCTACCGAAGCCTGTAGCACAAGCACAGAGGGTTACAAACTACTATTAAACAACCAACCAACCTAGACGATCAAAAGAGATTAAACCCAAATCTCAACCCAATAAACAATGCAATTCATCAGGAGCTAATCAGCAAAAACAATTAACCAACAAAAAAAACTCAGAATCAAAAAGCTAAAAAAAAATCGTGATGATGATCATAAGAGATAAAGTACCTGATTAATCAGGGAGAGGGAGAGATCCAACAACAAGGACGAGCGAGAGAGAGAAGATGAAAGATGAAAGATGAAAGATGATGAAGACGTCGGTTTTTCTTAGTTTCTAATTTATTTTCCTCACACGGTGACGGATGGTTATATTTATTTTTTCCTCTTTCTTCTCTCTTTTCTTTTATTTTTTTTATTATTCTCTTAGGATTTATCTTTCCTTTTTTTCATTTTTAATTAATTTTAGTATTTTACTACCTTTTTTTTTTGTTTCATTGGTTTCTTCTTCTCTTTGAGAGGTTTCTGACAGCAATTTTTTTGTATACAGTATAAGTTAAAAAATCAATATCCCTAAACATGAGAACGACGTCGTATTTTTAACTAATAATCTCTTTAATTTCTCATTTAATAAATTACCCACTTTAAATAACAGGATCGCTTTTGTCTTGTATACCAAAGCATGCCCAATTGAATCTAACAAGAAAACAAGCATGTCACTGGCATATCCTTTTTAACTAATGAAGAAGATATGCTTTCTACTCTAACCAACCACTTTTGTTATACAAAAAATCTCTACCTCGTTTAATTTTTATCAACAAATATACATAGAACGATTTCCAAAAAAAAAAAAAAAAAAAAAAGGGACAACGTTGACAAACAGAACAAGTTAAACAGAGAGCTAAAGAACTAATGCAATAAATTAGTGATATGATTAATGTGGAACAACAGAACAAAACAGTGAGTTATGTAAGAATAATTACACTTTTCTAATTTCCAATGTACTGTAATTAGTGCTCGACCACATCTCAACTCAACACGTGGTTATCTCGACAGTTTAAGAGAGAACACTAACATATCAGTTAAGTTTTTTTTTCACATAAACGTTAAAATGTGATCTTTCGCGTCAATCCATCAGAAAGCTGTACGTTTTCTTACACAAGTTAATAGTATCTCTTCCATGCATGTGTCATGAATTTTTTTTTTTTTGGTGTGTGTCGGAAGTCGGAACAGAACAATTGAATGAATCCGATGATGCAAGTAACATATGATGCGAATATTTATTTACACGGGAGGTGCTTCTGCTTTCCCATGTGCTAGTTTTTTTTGTTGGTTGAACCACCAAGTCACCTAATTACGCCCCAATTAATCATTTCCGTCTCTGTTTATGTTAAGCAAGGACATTACTACTATAAGAATACATCCATATCTTATCTTAGCTTTAAAAACAACAAAAAAAAAAAATACAATAATTGAATACTTGTGTAAAAAAAAAAATACAATAATTGAATACATGTATGATTTTTTATCATACCAAAAAGTTAGTCAAACAAAAATTATTATAGTATTTCTAACGTGATGAAAATCGTATTATTTGGTTTAGAACGAAACGGCAACGTTTTGGAAGGGTCTTAAACCGAGTTCTCTCTTAAACCTTATTCTGGAATCTTGAGCCGCGCTTCTCAACAAATTTTCCAAACGACCGGGGCTGAACTAAAAAAGATGAGTTCTTCTGATCTGAAGAGAAAGCAGAAGACGAAGAAGACAAATACAAAACCTGTTCAAATAAACCCTAATTGGTCACTCCTCCAACAAGTTAGTCTCTGTTTCTTTCTCTTACATTTCTCCCTCTTTCTCCAGATTTTTTTCTTTGTTCAGCCATTGAACTTTTTGGTTTCTGTCTATCGTGCTTGCAGAAGCTGAAATCTGATTCTCATGGAAACAAGGGCAACACTCGAAAATCGTTTAGTAATGATAGCCCAGATAATACCAGCTCCATATTAGGTACCATTCAACCTAAAGATTCGAACTTGAGGTTTGGGGTTTAGGGTTTAAATACCATGTTTTTTTGGTTTCTTAGTTGTTCTAACTTACGCAGCAAACTTGCAGGGAAGCGGAAAGAGAGACCCGATTCGGAGGTTGATGTTCCTAAGATTGATCCCTTAACTCCTGTTAACGACGATTCGAGGTGGGTCATGACGACTAACTAGCTAAGATATATATAGACAATGTTATTTCACTACACCATATGAGCTTTACATTGTTAGGGGTTTTGTTGAATTGTTGGTTTCTTTAGGTTCTCGGACTATCTTGTACATAACTTTTGGTTATAAGCTATATAATCTTGCTCTTCTTTTCATTTTTGTGAATGCTGATCATTGTGGAATTGGCTTTGAGTTGTTTAGATAGTAAAAGAATGTTGAGAAATTGCTATAAGCAACAAAAAAAGGATCTTGCTAGTAGATGTTTATTTCTTTGAGCAATATGTATATCAAATCTCACCAACATGTGGATAGTTTGACAGATGAAGTGGCTATGGACTGTGAAATGGTTGGTGTCAGTCAAGGAACCAAAAGTGCTCTTGGACGAGTTACCTTGGTACACATCTCATAATGTCTTTCCCATTTTCCATATTCTTGAGGTGTATATCTCTCTCTTCTTCTACGTGAAGGTCACTGATTGTTTCACCATCTTAATTGACAGGTTAACAAATGGGGAAATGTTCTATACGATGAGTTTGTCCGTCCAGTGGAACGTGTTGTTGACTTTCGTACACATATTAGTGGAATTAGACCTCGAGATTTGAGAAAAGGTTCGTTTTGCTTTCAACATTTTGTAATATTTTTCTTCAATCTGTCAAAATTCTTGATCTTTGCTCCAAATGGATTGAATTTTCTACTAAACAGTTTGGAACGTTGATCTTAATTTAGCATTTTTTTTTAACCTCAGCCAAAGATTTCTGCGTTGCTCAGACCAAAGTAGCGGAGTTGATAAAGGGAAAGATTCTAGTGGGACACGCCTTGCACAACGATCTCAAGGTCTGTAGGTTTCACAAATCTAGAATCTGGTTACAATACCAATACAAAGTTTTAACAGAAGTAAACTTTGTTACAGGCTTTGCTGCTAACACACCCCAAACAGGACATAAGGGACACAGCTGAGTATCAGCCCTTTCTCAAGTACTCACACTCATACCCCTCTCTTTTATCTAGTTGATACTTGTCACACTTTTGCTTTCCCAAACTTCAAACCTTTGGATTGTAACCTAATGAATCTGTAATCTTCCAAACAGGGGCAAACCAAGAAAGTCGTTGAAACATCTCACATCTGAAATTCTAGGAGCTGACATCCAAAATGGAGAGCACTGCCCTGTAAGTATATACATCTGAATATAAACAAACATCTTCACGTTTTGCATCTGCAAATATTTATCTCTCTTATTTAACTGCAGATTGATGATGCACGAGCAGCTATGATGCTTTACCAGAAGCACAGAAAAGAGTGGGAGAAAAATGTGAAAGACCAGACGCGGATGTGGCTGAAACAAAAGAAGCGTAAGCCTAAGAAGAAAGTAAAACAAGGGAACGCTTCCACCAATGACAGTCCACTTGTTTGAATCAATCAGCGAGAGCAAAAACATGACTAAAGAGAAACCAAGAATCGCTGAAAAGTTTTGGACTTTTGGTCGTCTTCCTTTCTTTTGATTGTTCTCAGCAACAGGCGCACCAAATGTACTACTATCTTGTTGTGTACAAGTAACAAGTTCATCACAATGTTATACCATAATGATATTAGATCATGTAATACATTTTTGGAGGTTCTTAAGTTATATTGTTCAGATTTGTATACCCGTTTACGTTCTCCGGTTTGGTTGTCCGTTTCCGGTTGGGTTTGTTGAAATCAAAATCTCTACTCTCAATCTCACATCACAAGTACCACTTAACCCGGGGCCAGTTGAAGAATAATAGTTTCGTTTCGGTGTAAGCAATTGAAGAACTACCGATTAATCTGGTAAAATCGGTTCGGTTTTGGAATAAACCGGTTAATTAATTAAAATCACAGGTTGGTTGCATGTACAGTCAAGAAAACAAACCCGCTCTGCGGACGCAAATGCTGCCACGTCTTAGATTTCCGTTTCTGTGTAAACAAGAAAACCTAAAAAATAGAAGCAAGCAGATTCTCGCATCAACGAAGAAGAAGAAGACGACGAGTAAATTGGTTTCCATAGACGACGGAGAAATGCGAGTGATGAGATCATTGCGCAGTAATTCCGGTGCTGGATTTGTTTTCGGGCCGGCGAGGTTAAGCTCTCTCCGGAGCGTCTTTACCGGCTGCCGTGCTGTGATGTTGCCTCGCTTTGGCGGTCCGGAGGTTTTCGAGCTCCGGGAGAATGTTCCGGTGCCGAATCTCAATCCGAACGAGGTTCTTGTTCGAGCGAAAGCTGTCTCCGTCAATCCTCTTGATTGCAGAGTGAGTGTGTTATCTGCTTGATCCGTTTTTGATTTCATCTGATTAGTTGGCATTAAGATATATAATCGAAGATTTCCTTAATTAGAAATTAAGATTGGTGTGATCGGCTCAGCTTGTGGATCTCTTGCATATGCTCTAGGAGTTTAAATTCGTATGAAATGGAAGATTTAATAGGAGAAGCTTGAGGTGGTGTAGATGTCTCCCATTGATGATAATATTTAAACGAAGAGTAGTGATATTGATATTTACAATCATTCAGCTGATGAGGTATGCTGTTGATTTCAGATACGAGCTGGATATGGACGTTCTGTATTCGAGCCGCATCTACCTATTATAGTTGGACGCGATATCAGTGGTGAAGTTGCAGCAATTGGGAATTCAGTTAAGTCATTAAAAGTTGGACAAGAAGTTTTTGGTGCATTGCATCCTACAGCGTTGAGAGGTACTTATGCTGACTATGGAATTCTTTCGGAGGAAGAACTCACTGAAAAGCCATCGTCAGTTTCTCATGTGGTAAGTGGGAAGATCTAGATACCCTTGAATCTCCCTATCTTTGCTTTTTTTTTTCCCATTGATTGTATGTCTTTTATTAGCTATATGTCTTTTAAGCTATTCTTTTGTTTGTCTCTTGTAGGAAGCAAGTGCCATTCCTTTTGCAGCGTTGACTGCTTGGCGTGCTTTGAAGAGTAATGCTCGGATAACTGAAGGGTATGTTATTGTCTGTATGGTGGCAATAAGCTGATACTAATTCACTTTTACTTGTACTATTGTGGACTCGACATCATTTCTTACAATGTGTCTCTTTGCAGACAAAGACTATTAGTTTTTGGAGGAGGAGGAGCAGTAGGGTTTTCTGCAATCCAGCTTGCAGTAGCCTCTGGGTGTCATGTGACAGCCTCTTGTGTGGGTCAGACGAAAGACAGAATACTGGAAGCTGGTGCCGAGCAAGCTGTTGACTACACAGCCGAGGTAGTTACATGAGTTGTTTAGTTATCTGTTCGTCCAAAGCAGAGCCATGATGATCTTATTCTGACTCCTGAACCTGGACCTGCTTCATTTACAGGACATTGAGTTGGCGGTAAAAGGAAAATTTGATGCTGTCTTGGATACTATTGGTGGGCCTGAAACAGAGAGAATAGGCATTAACTTCTTGAGGAAGGGTGGAAGCTATATGACTCTCCAGGTATATATAATTCTTCTGTTTTTGCTTTACAAGCTGCAGCTACCTTGGTTGCTTAGGTTTTGGATCTTGTTTAACATAAATGGTTTTTTAAATCTATTGCATTTATCTTTCGAAGGGTGAGGCTGCAGCGTTGACTGATAAATACGGTTTTGTGGTTGGGCTTCCACTCGCAACTTCACTCTTGATGAAGAAGAAGATACAATATCAGTATTCTCATGGAATAGGTATATGATAGATCCTGAATTACTCTCTTTTATTTTGAAGCAACTATTCTGGTGATAAGACATGTCTCCTTGAGTGGGAAAGAAAAGGTTAATGTGATAATATCTGACTGTGATGAATTTATAAATAAAAATACAGACTATTGGTGGACGTATATGAGGGCTGATCCTGAAGGTCTAGCCGAGATTCAGCGGTTAGTTGGAGCGGGAAAGCTAAAGATACCTGTGGAGAAAACATTTGCAATAACCGATGTTGTAGCAGCTCATGAAGCCAAGGAAAAGAAGCAGATTCCTGGTAAGGTGGTTCTAGAGTTCTGAATTATATATACATAGTAGCAGCAATAATAACACCTGCATAGTTCTCTAGCAGTTGTTCTTTCTAAAATTTACACGCAGAGAAAAACAAATGTTTTTTGCGTCTGGAGTTTTCTGTAAATGAGATCTATCAGGCTTAGATTCAGATCAAGAACTTGAAGTTTCTGTATAGACTTTCCAAAAGGGTTCGTTTTTTATTGGGACTTCGTGTCGCAACTTGCAGTAAAACCAAAAGTAATGAGAATTGTTTAGAAAGATTTTGTTGTTGTTGTTGTTGTTGTCATCTATTGTTTGAAATCATACAACATACTACATACAACAAAAAGTAGTTACAATAAACAAAACAATCACATTTTGATGCTCTTCTAGATTATTGAAGGGTGGTTTTGAAAATAAATTGAAACTGTTACTTACAACAATTGGAACAGAAACGTAGACTTAAATCCGAGATCTAATAATAAGTTGATAAGGTATAACTATGCACTATAAGGTAACGTATATGTGACCTCAATTAAATAAGACATAGATAATTGCCAAATGTGTCACACCATGCCAAGGTTGATCACAAGATCGAACAAATCCCACAAAATCAAAATCCAACCTCGTTTGCAAGTAGCATTCTTTGTTTATTAGTAGTACTTGATTTAAAGTAGGTCTTAATTCTTAAAGATCCTAACAAGTAACAAGTAATAATTTATTAGTTAAAGAAAAGGTGTCGAAGTGACATTAAAAGCATAACATGCAGTTAAACTAACTTTAATAAATGTATGTTTTGTCTAGTTCTCGTCCTTTAATGGGTCTCTCTCTAGTCAAACTAATCTCTTCTCTGCCAGATCAACCAAACAACTAAATCCTTTTAACGCGCCATGATACGCGTGTCGTTCACAGCCTTCTCACCTGACCTAAGTAAAGTAGTGGGACAAGAACCTTCTCTTTCTTTCCAAGTCTTTCAAACTTTTTTCTTTTTTTTCTTTTTTTTCTTTTTTTCTCTGGTAAATGTTATTGCCAAATCTTCGAAAACGATAGATACCTTCTTCGGTTCTTTAATTTCTTCTATATACCTACAGCAAAGAACATACTATATCTACATGCTTATTATTTTTGGGGGACCAATGAGCACATGTGTCTATATATCATCATATTAATTGTCAGTAAAATCACGTAGACACCTTTCCATCTATGTAATCAATTTGGCATTTATTATAAATTATCATTCTATCAAACAATGTTGATGCTTATGAAAAAGGGGATTGTTACATCTTATACCAGAGTCAATCATAGTAACATATATTTGAATCTAAATTTTTGTAGGATTTTTTTCCATTACATAATTTCTACATAGGGAAACAAAAATTAATTAAATGGCCGAACGAAAAATGGATTTAGTACTTGCTATATATGGGGGTTTGTAGAAGAAGTAGTAGAGTATTATTATTAGTCTAGTTGAAAGATTAATAAATAAAAAGTAGGAAGCGTTAGATTAAAAGCATGTTAATGCAAATGTAAAGTGGTCCTCTTTATTATTATTAGTACTCTTTTATTAGGTCTGGTGGTCAAACTCTTTTTCTTCTTCTCTGTACGACTGCCACATCATAAAACCTATCTTCAATTCCTTATTATTGTGACCGTTACTTCCCGGTTCACGCGCGTTTTTTCTTACCCGCGTGATTTTTATTCACGCCATTACCTTCTTTTGTTATTTATATATGAAAAATTATTGAGTTCATTCATCCTCGATTAATTAACCAATCAAAATACAACAAAACGCCATATTATATCATATTTATAAAATAAATCAAAATTAAAATAAAAAGATAAAACAAATTTAGAAAACAAATTATGTAGATTTGTAAATAAGGAAATTATGTCGGTTTGGTTTATAAAAGAATGATTAGAGTGTAGTTTTTATAATTAAACAAAATTATATGTCGGTTTGGGTTTACAAAATAGTGATTTGGTTTAGATTTTACAATTAAACAAAATTATATGTCGTTTGAGTTTACAAAATAGTTGTTAGGGTTTAGATTTTATAATTAAACAAAATTATATGTCGGTTTAGGTTTACAAAAGAGTGGTTAATGTTTAGGGTTTAGACTTTATAATTAAATAAAATTATATGTCGGTTTGGGTTTACAAAAGAGTGGTTAGGGTTTATAGTTTAGATTTTACAATCAAAAAAATTTATATGTCGGTTTGGGTTTATAAAATAGTGGTTAGGGTTTAGATTTTATAATTAAAGAAAATTATATGTCGGTTTGGATTTATTAAAAAGTGGTTAGGGTTTAGATTTTACAATTAAACAAAATTGTATTTCAATTTGGGTTTATAAAGAAGTGGTTAGGATTTAAATTATACAATTAAACAAAATTATATCTCGGTTTGGGTTTATAAAAATGTAATTTGGATTTAGATGTTATAATTAAAAACTATAATATAATGTTTATAATTAAAATTGAATTATAAACAGATTTTGTTTTTTTAATTAATAATTTGTTTCATTAAATAAGAGGGGTGAAAAGAATTGTCCTTTATATATGTAAATGGATCCACCTAAATTTGATTTAAAAAAAAAAGATAAATTGAATGATTATTTTAGGGTGTTTTTTTTAAGTATAAAAGTGAAAGCGTAAATTTTTAATATCAAGAAGTTTTAGATTTTTATTGTTCAAAAGTTTTAGATATTTGATGCTTACAAAGTTTTGAATTAGAAGATATTTTAAATTTGAATTTGATAGTTTTTTTACTAATCGGTCTAAGTAAAACGTGTATGTATTCCTAGATCAGTGAAAAAGAGTCAAACTGTGCAAGTTCGAGAATCTCAATAAAAACAGAATTTGGTATTTGTACCTATCGACAAAATGCAACACAAAATTTTCGAATAATATGAAACATACTATTTGCTATGAGGCTGATCTATCCATCTGAAAATTTTAATTCCATGGCTTCTAAATTGTAAATTGTATGGTTAGTTAAGAGTAGAATAGTCATGTCTCTAATAATTTGGTCATACTCACATTCGGAACAACATAAATGATAATGAAGCTAGTAGGTCGGACTCCTTTAAGTGCTTCAAAAAGCGACACGACGTCCCTTGGTTTTCATGCACAAGAAAATGAAAAAAGAAGTAAAAGTGAGAATATCACGAGCTTAAAACCTCAAAGCTAATACTAACCTAAGCTTGAATGTAACCTTTACAAAAATGGTTATAATTAAAATAAGAAAAAGAACAACGGCCATGTCGAATCATTACCCTATCTCACGGTACTCCGATCACGTGCAAGCTTTGGCTTCTCTACTATTCTATGGTGCTTTTATATTTTTATTACTACTAAATAAGTTTTTAACTTTTATTTAATTTTATTATCAATATTATCTCTGTGCTATATTTCTCTTCGACCGTTTTTAGCCCAAACCATGTGACGATTTCCGGTATACTGTTTTATCATTATGAAAAAAGGAAAATGAATTAAAGCTATGTCCCCCTTAATTGGGTTTATTCTTTTTAAAAGAATAAATAAGTTCAATCTCTCCATAAAGCTTGTTCTTTGTGGTTTTTGGCTATACTAAAAACTTGAAATGATCAGTAAATAAAAACCTCATCCATAAAATGATTATAATTTCAAACATAAACACAACCAGAACAGTAGATTCTAAAATATCTTATAGGAGATCTGAACACTTGACTTTACTAATTCATTTTGAATTTTATGTTATATACTACAAATTATACACAATTTTGTGTATAGCATCATCCACTTGTCGTCATAAATTACCATTCCAAGATTCCTCCAATCTCTACATGCATATAAGTCCAATAAAAATCTTAGCCACGAGAAAAAGAATCCAAAAACTGTTGAATTTCACAATCTTTTTCCAAATGAAAGAAATACTCCACAAAAGTTTGTGTTTTTATTTCCACCAAAAAAAAGATCCAAAAGCTAAAAAAAAGAAAGAAAAGGAAAGAGAGATTACAAAAACAATACAAGCAAAATATACAAGAGACATGCGTGTCTGAGTGTTTGTGTTTTTGGGAAAGCCAATACCTTTAGGCTTTAGTGTGCACACACACATGTGTGTATCCCACAGAGTGTACGAACCCCCCCTTTTCTTGTTCTTTTTTTTTAACTCATTTCACTCTCATCATGGGCCACCCCTTACTCCTTACTACACACACTCTCTTTCACTATCCACAACAATTACCCAATTCACCCCTTCCTCCTTATCAACCACACATGACATAAACCAAACCCATTACCATCATTGGCATTACCTAAAAGAAAAAAAATGTCTAAATTGAGATTTGTATTAGTCAATCCAATAGATTAGATTTAGGAAGAAGGAATCTTACTCCTCCTAAGTCCTAACCAGATCGAGGGCTGTTTTAGTAAATTCTCAAAGGATCCCTAACTCTCTCGATTCCGTTACACTCTCTCAAAACCAAAAAAATTTAATCTATCTATGGCTTTTTTTTTTTCGAGTATTAACAGCAGCAGCAACAACAACAACAATGCTTCTTCTTCTTCTTCTTCAACCGATCTATTCATTTGTTTCACATCTCGTTTCTCTTCTTCTTCTTCCATGCGTCTCTCTTCTAAATCCATCCATAGTCCAGCTCGTTCCGCTTGTCTCACCACTTCTCTCAGCCGTCGTCTCCGTACCAGCGGTAGTTTGAAGAACGCTTCAGCTGGAGTTTTGAACTCTCCGATGTTTGGTGCTAATAATAGTGGAGGAGGACGCAAGAGATCTGGATCTGGTTACGAGAATAGCAACAATAACAACAACAACAACAACAACAACATAGAGCCGTCGTCTCCTAAGGTTACGTGTATTGGTCAGGTTAGGGTGAAGACTAGGAAGCATGTCAAGAAGAAGATGAGAGCTAGATCTAGGAGGAAAGGAGGCGAGACTAGTTTCAGAAGATCGGCTGATCAAAACGACGGTGGTAGTGGTAGCGGTAGTGGTGGTGGATGTCGTTTTGATGCCACTGAGAATCGCTGGGTTCATCTTCCGGTGACTATATGTGAGTCGTTGAGATCGTTTGGTTCCGAGCTCAACTGTTTCTTCCCGTGTAGATCTTCGTGTATGGAGAGCAGTCATGGTGATATGAGGCTGCGAGTTGAGAGTAACAACGAAGGTTGCGGCGGCGGAGGGGGAAAGTCGTGTGGTGCGGTGTTTACGAGGTGGTTTGTGGCGGTGGAGGAGACGTCGTCGGGAGGGAAGAGAAGAGAGATTGAGCTTGTTGTTGGTGGAGAAGACGAAGTTGAGGAAGATAGACGGAGTAGTCGTCGGAGACATGTGTTCGAAGGGCTTGATTTGAGTGAGATTGAGATGAAGACGGAGAAGAAAGATAGAGGAGAAGTTGGACGGATAAGTATATGTTCTCCGCCTAAGAACGCTTTGCTGTTGATGCGGTGTAGATCCGATCCGGTTAAGGTGGCGGCGTTAGCTAACCGGGTTCGAGAAAGACAGTTGTCGTTAAACGACGGCGTATACAGAGGAGGAGTAGAAGAGGAGGAAGATGATGAGAGAAGACGAAGGTTTGAGCTGGAGATTGAAGATAAGAAACGGATCGACTTGTGTGACAAATGGATCTCTGGGGAAACTAATGTCGAGAGAGAAGAAGAAGTTACAGTCGTTGAAGCTGAAGCAGAAGCAGAAGCAGAGGTGGTTCCTCTGGTTTCAAATCCAGTTACAGAGGAAGAAGAAAGAGTCCAAGTTCTTGAAGATTCGATTGTGGAAGCACAAGAAGAAGAAGAAGGTTCAAAAAGCTTGGAGGTTGATTCGTATGAGGAAGAAGAAATCGAAGCTACGATATTGAAGAACATTGAAGACGATATTAGAAACGCCATAGAAGAAGAAGAGGAGCACATGGCTGAGATGGCTGATGAGGAAGAATTAGCTGCGGTGGCTGAGGTTGACGAGGAGGAAGAAGAAGAAAGCAAAGAGGTTGCTTCTGTAACAACACAAAACGAGGAAAGATCCGAACAAGGAAACAGAGAACCCGACCCGAGTCCAGAAGTGGTGATGAGAGGAGGAAGTCAACTCGAGAAGACGCCGTATAAGGTGTTACCGGATTGTTTGCTGTTAATGATGTGTGAACCAAAGCTATCAATGGAAGTCTCGAAGGAGACTTGGGTTTGCAGTACAGATTTCGTCAGATGTTTACCGGGAAGACCTCCGGCTAAGAAGATACCACCAGAAGCTGCCGGAGATAATAATAATAATCATCATCATCATCAACCCAAGAAGCGAATTATCACAGCCGTTGATTCCAACGCTTCTTCTCGCCGGCGTTCTATCGATAAACCACCGTTACACCTACAGCCGCCACGGTCATCTTGTTCATACCCAGCAGCTCCGCCGATAATAACGGCGGCTGCGGCGGTTGGTGAGCAGAAGGTAGCCGGAGCTAATAAGGCGTACGAGCCACCAGTGCTGCCACGTTGTAAATCGGAACCTAGGAAGTCAGCGTCAAAGCTTGCGCCGGAAGCTTGTTTCTGGAAAAATAGGAAGCTGGAGCCACATCCTCAGGCAAGCGTCGGAGTCGGCGCCGCCGGAGTAGGGTTCTAGGAGCAGGGGGTGGACGTGAGTTGGGAATAAAGAAAACTATTTGGGTGTAATAGTAATTTCGAAATACTATAAGTCCTTTGTTTGTAAATTTTGTTTTGTTTAGTCATAATTCATTTCTTTCACTGTGCCAATGTTTTTTCATGAAAATCTGTATCCGTTTTTTGTCCGTTAGTCTAATGTCTCACTCTCCTCCTCTGGTCGATAAAGTCCCATCGAAACTAACAACAACTAACGCTTCCCAACAAACAAGTAGATAGATAGTTTACAATCAATTCAAAAGAGAAAAAAAAAAAAAAAAACCCAATTTATACATGAATTATTATTATTACATGTTTCATAAGTACAAATACAAAAGACTGGATCAATCACCGGAACTTTGATCATCGTTGCTTTTATTTACTTCACTGTTGTCTACTGATGAGTCTCCAGGCTGTGTTGTTGTAGCCTTCATGTCTTCATCGGACTCTTCATTGAAGGCTAACTGACCAGAGTAAAGGAGAAGTCCAAACGCGTTGAGACCAAAAACAAATGTTGCTAGATAGCATATACCGTTGATGATAGTCCTGCAAGAAAATGAAGAGTTAGTTTGGTCTAAGAAGTTGCGGAGTTTGGCTTGAGATAATGAATATAGAGAAAGGGGTAAGATAAAGCTTATATGTACCTTACGGTTACTGTGATTTGCCTAATCTGCAATACATAGAAGATAAGCTTTTAGAGAAGTTTAAGGTTTCGGACAAAAGAATGAATGTGTATAGCTAATAGCCTAATAGCTGTAGCTAGTTGTACATAGAATTCAGAAACCATGGAATGGGCAGATTCTTTTTATACACAGCAATGATCAAAAGTGTTTTAGTGAAAGAAGTCTAAGAATGGGTCATTCCCATAATGAACTTAAGCTAGTTGCAGAATGAATTCAGAAATCATGGACAAGATTGGGACCTTTGCATAATGAATATCACAGTAATGGGCATTTACAGTTATGGAGGAGGCCATAATGATACTTGGGACACAAGGTAGTTACTAATACTTAGCCAAAGCAAAGATAGAGACAGAGAAACAGTAAACGTCGACACAAGCAATGAATGAACGAGATCAAAAGGGAAGAGAGAGAACTGAAGAAACGAACCGAGAAGTTATCAGAGATAGTCTGGCGGTTGAGTCCTGATTCAACGGTAACAGTGAATTTGTAAAGAATGAGAGCGATGACTCCTGCTGATATCGCACCAAGAAACGCTTGAGCCGCCGATGGAGTTGAACTACCACCACCTTCTATCGGAGTTGAACCCAACGCTTTCAAATTAGCCATTGCCTCTTCCTTCAACGATTTCTTTGCTCCGGTAGATCTAAATGTCTACAATTCCAACACCAAAAATCAACTCACAATCCCCAATTTATTAATTGATCAAATCGATTGGTTAATTCGAGAGGAGAATTGTAAAGCTTACCAGTTCTTTGGAGCGTCTAGCGCGCCGTCGAACCGAGCGGATGAGGAAGACAGTGATGGCACCGGTTAGAAGCACACTGGTGGCTAACTGGAGAGGAGTAGGGTCATCGGAAGTGGCGAAAATGGAGTTGGTAGACGAAAACGGAGAAGATGACGGCGGAGGAAGCTCGATTGGACCATCTTCCTCAACCTCCTCCGCCACATCGGCTATTTTTTTAACGGCGGTTACCCGGATTCTATCGGGTCGGATCCTGGTAAAAGCGGATACTGGAGAGATGATGGATTCCGGTAGGCGGTAGAGAGAGATAAGACGCGTCGGACGGAGACGGTGAGGGAGAGAGAAGGGAGAAGTGAAGAGACACTGGTGGCTCTGCAACACTAACATTTTCTATTTTCTTAGCCGTCGAAAGCATTTTTTTTTAATCTCACCATTAACGTCTTCTTCAAATATCCTCAGTTCAAAGCCTCTTTCTCGTTTAGAAGGTTACGACCCTCTCTATGTGAATCAGAAGGTCTAATATTATCATTATACTACAAACAAAACTAGTGTCTGTCTACCAAAATGTCATCTAGTTTCACTTGATTCTATATCATATAAATTATTACTTCAATTTGCTTTTGCCCTCAAATCACAAAACCCATTGTTATGTTTATTTTTCCTTCTTGTAGGTGAACTGATAAATGAATGAATTTTTTAACAAAAGGGAACAAAAGAATGAGATTCAGAAGTGAAGTGTTCTATATATATTAGAAGCATTTTGTTGTGATAGAGAATAATGTTATCAATATCAGCATTCTTGTCGAACATTACTTGCGACGGTTCGAGCCCAAAACTTGATTTGAGCTTTCATGTCTCTACTTGAATCCTTTGGAACCCAAACCGGGATCGGCTGTCCCACCACCGCTGCGGCTCGTGGCCGTGGGTCTCTCCTCTGTTTTTGTTCTTCTTGCTTCTTTTCTGAATCAATGTCCAAATCCTTCAACATCATAATCTCTTTCGTATCGATGCTGCTTAACGTTTTACGCAGCGTTTTGGGGTTTGGGGTTTTTTGTGATTTGACGACCAGTTCTTGAATAGCGTCTTCTGATCTTGAGTTTCTCGGTGGCCTATGCCTTGGAATGCTTGAAACCTGCACAAAGTTTCGAAACTTTTCTGATCAAATTCAAAAGTCTCAACAACAACAATGATTCAATCAAATCATCCAAGTAATAATGAAAAAAAGAGAGATCACCTTTGGAGTGTTCTGTTTTGTTGGAGTAAATCCAGAAGAAGAAGAAGAAGAAGAAGAAGAGCTAGCGATGGCTTCACGGATCAAGAATCCCATTCTTGAATCATCAACCTCCTGATCTTGAAACTCATTTCCATCGTCTTCTCTTCCTATGTAACTCGGCAATGTCTGAGTTCTCTGCAAACTCCCTCCCATCGAACAACACTGGACACTATTACTAGAACTACTACCTGTTCTGTTTCTTCTCGAACTGTCTTTTATTCCCTTTTCTCGAATCATAGGTTCCTTCTTCTTCAAGTAAGTTCTTCGTTCTTGAACCCTAATCTTCTCAGAGAACTGTCTCCTCATCTTCTTTATCTTCTCAGGCTCGCCTGCACCTTCTTTTTTCTCAATACACGGCGGTGGAACAGAGTCTTCCCCAGTGGAAGCTTTTAAAAGCTTGTTCTCCGAATCCGAATCTCCAATTTTCGAAACTTCGGGTTTGGGACAAGTGGAGGAAGAAGAAGAAGAAGGTGAAGGAGAAAAAGGGTAAGGATCTGAATGACAGTACCTCAAGATCCTTGATCTTCTGTCAAGTAAGTTGTCAAAGAACCAGAAATCTTCGAGAAGATCATCAATGGCTTCGATTTGTTCTAATTCTTGATGATCATTCGAACCAGAATCCATGTTTTTAGTTCAGACAAGAGATAACAAAAAGAGATAAGTATGAGTTCTTGTTTCTTCTTCTTCTTCTTTTGTTCGGTTTGTATTTGAAGCATAGATTCTGGAGACTTATTAAGAGGTGCCCATGTGGGCAACCATTCAGCACTTATTTTTAGTTTTTTTTTACATTATTTTTCAATGTTTTTATGTGGAGTCAATGTTTTTTGTTTTGGTACAAAAAAATAAAAGAAGAAAATATGAGTAAAATAGAAAGGGAAATAAATTTTAGAACTTTTCCTTAATTATAAGATTCTTTCATTTTTCAATTATTCTGAATTTTGGAATCAATATATTTTAACTTCTAGGGAAATATTTTTGACTCCACTTATTATAAAATTGCAGTGATACAAAAACATCTTGTTGTATATATATATAAACCAAATATATTTTTGGAAAAGAATAACCCAATAATTAAGTATTGTTAAGTGGATAACTAAACTAAAATTATATAAACAAATCAAGAGGATTTCTGGCAACAACTAAGAAAAATAAGGTTTTCAACAAAAGATATGATTGCTAAGAAACGGCATAATAAGCCCTGTCATGACAGTCAACATGCCATGTGATTCTTAAACTAACATGTAACAAATTGGGTTTTCTATAGTATAAAATAATATTATTATGTTATCCATCGCCTCCTACGCGACAGCTAAGAATTATAGTAACCTAATAAATACAAAGATATTGGTGATAATATCATAAAATACATGTAATGTAAAAGCAATAACTCTCTCGAGCTCTGAACCTACATATTCTTCTCCAATTATAGTGTGACATTGTATATGCTATATATAGTAGTATGATTTAACATTAACTATGTTCATCAGCCGTAATCTTTATCAGGTGACATGCGGCCAAAGCAAAATCAGCAATCTAGCTGCGTACCTGAAGATTTGTTGACAATGCTCAAGATACTAATGCTAATCTCATCACAATTATCTCTAGAGAAAGATACAGTATTAATTAGCAACCAAACATAATAAAGCCTCAGTAAAATATATATATTCAGCTTGAAAAACCATAAAATTGAGCCACGAAGCTGCTGATTTTTTTTTTGTTTTCATACCTAAGCTAAATTAGTTTACCAGTACAGCAAAAATCAATGGCAGAGACACCAGATGATTCGGGTAACAAAAGATAAAAGATGAATCAATCAAAAAGGCTTCATCTCAGTTGCAATTAACTCTACGAGAGAACCAAGGCAGAGTCTATCATATTTACAATGCCAAGAGCGGTCATCTTCAGTACTTACCGGAACCAATATTCCATCTTTGAAAATGAATACTGGTTCAACCCAAGTCTTACGGCTTGGATATCTGTTTGCTTCATCCAAGCTCCCTAGCTCTTCAGCAGAGTGACTGCAACATTCAACTGAGGCAAGAAAATTACCGGATAAGCGTTTGCAAGAACATGCTTCCTTTTCTGGACATGCTTCCTGTGTAGTACCATCGTTTTTGGGAGAGATGAACTTTCTAACAGCAGCAATAAGCTCGACTGATAATGACGAAACCGCATCATGTATACCCTCTGTTGTGATGTAACTTCTACCAACTCTCAATTCGCGAGTAACTAATTTATGCATTGAATCTTGGAGGATGGAGACACACTGGGAGCAGCACCGGTATAAACACACCAAACTAAGGTCATCCAGAGGATTAGTTCTTGCAGTCTTTTCAACTTGTTTAACTTGTTCGGGCATGTTGCTTGCAGATTCTAAGCCATGAACTCCGTCCCAGGCTTTACCATGATCTAAGTCAGCTGATTTGTCGGGATCTTTCAGGGAGAGAGTATTGAACTCCCCAGATCCATTAGGATTCTCTAGGGAAGTAGTCTCTCCTTGAAAGGCAATGGCTGTTGTTGTAGTTTCTACCTCGCATGATCCATGGTGAGTTTCATTCTTTTCATGGTCAGCTGCAGGAGAGTTAAGATCAAGAAGAGCAGCCTGCTGTAAGGAACTAATTCCTGAATCCTTGATCATTATTTCAGTATTCGAAATAACATCACCATTTTCTTTGACCAAAGTTGAGCCATCCATACTTTGGGTTGTAAGATGTCCAGTATCTTCACGAAAAGGTTCATGATTTGTTCCAGAACGACCATTTGCAATCTCTAGAACTGGCTGATGACTATCGGTAACATCACCATTTTCTTTGACCAAAGTTAAGCCATCCGTACTTTGGGTTGTAAGATGTCCAGTATCTTCACGAAAAGGTTCATGATTTGTTCCACAACGACCATTTGCAATCTCTAGAACTGGCTGATGACTATCGGTAAGATTACTAGATGTTACAGGGTCTGGCAAATTCATGTTTTGGGTATCTTGTTTCGGGTCTTCTTCTAACCCTTTTGATTGATCAGATGTTCCTTGCTCGGTTGGCTCATAACTCACTGATGGATTGAGTACAGAACATGACAATGGATTCGTCGACTCTGTTTGAGTGGTCGATTCGAAACTGTAAACAATGAAGTTGTGTTAGATATGTCTGTGTCTAAGAACATTATGTATGTGTTAGAACAAACATACATAAAACAATATACTTTAAGGCGTACCTTCGCATTGCATATACCCAACTATTAACCAAATCTTCCAGATAAGCAACTTGAGACAAAATTCGAATATATCGACATCTGTTCTTTCCAGCATTGATTTTTACACTGATCCGTCCAACTAAGAGCTCAAGAACTTTTCGTACCTCAATGGAGACTTCCCTCAGTGATAAATAGGTGCCTCTATACGCTGATAATCCAACAGCAATAAGGCCTCTGACAATGCCCGATGAATCTTTCCCTTTAACATTGTTGGAATCGGAAGCAGTTATAATCTGCTCTGAGGAATTACAAGGACGAGTGATACACGAATTGAATGGCCATCCTCTCCAAGGACCAGAAACATCTGCACTTGGCCCTTGCTTAAGCTTTGATGTAACCCAACAAAGTTCAGCGAACTGAGGATACCAAAGGATTTGATGACCAAATGTGGAGACAGCTAACTGCAGGCTTGATTTCGCTTTCACATTAATGTTGATAGGTAATGGTGGAACTTTTGAAGAGCCATCATCAAGAGGTTTTGAATTACCAACTGCTCCTTCCCTTGCGCCATGATCAGTATTAATCTGATAACCTGCATCTCTGCAACCGTGGTCAGGATCCTCTCTTTGGTATTTCTTCTGTATGTCACAGTGAGTATGGGTTCTCTGATGCATCAAATTAAGAAACACTTGGACTGCCCGCCTTGACAACTCAGTAGCAGACAGGTCAATGGCTATGTCCTGGTCAGAATTTTCAGTGACTTGTACAGTGAATTGTGGAACAGCCTCAGAAATAGTTGGCTGATACTCCTTTGATAGGTCAGTCTTAAAGAACTGTTGTATCTTAGCAGGCAGGAGTTTGTAGGGCAGGCCAGAAGTAGCCTATCACCAAAAATAAACAATTTTAGTCTCAAGTGTTGAATGTCTTCTCAGACTGGTAATCAACAAAATGCATAGTACACAGCTTACATTACCACCCTTCACAAAAAGAAGAAAAAAAAATGACTAACCAAAAGTACTGTAACTAAATTAACAAGAAGTCCAGAGAGCCCATCATTAACTACTGCCGAAACAAGGAAAATATATTGAAGAAAACAATATTATGTAAGAAGTTAAGCATACCAGAATCATCATCTTTGTGGAAACTCGCAATGATTCTACTTGCTCAAAAAATGTGTTCCAAGCATGTGAAACTTGAGCAGCATTCTGCAATGCCTTTTCCTCTTTCATCTCTGGAAAAATGGCAGAACAATTTTCCTTTACAGAATTATCATCACACTCGACCTCCTCACTCAGAGGAGTTTCTGTCTTTACAGCCCACAAGTCAATCCTTGGCATGAATACAACACATGATTTCCTGCTAGCACATTTAACTACAAGCAGACAAGATATTCCAGTTACGAAATTGTATGTAAGACTAAACAAAAAAATGTTATGTAAATGATTAAATATCCTCAATACTGAAGTAACAGCATGGAAATTATATAACAAAATACGTACTTAACAAGTGAGTTATGCCTAACACCAGATCCCCATTTCCTTCTTGTGAAATTGTTGCTGTGTCTATCTTCTGCATCTCTGCATTACCAATAAAACAATGCAAGATACATGAAGCAAGATGTCGTTGACCAGATTTAGGTCCTCCAGCAATTAGCAGTTGGAACCCTGACTTGCTCGTTGAGTCTACAGAAGCACTTCCCAGAAGCCCAGGATGTCGGCAAACTCTGTGTACCATGAATTGTGCAGAACCCAAACTACAGTCGTCAGCACCAGGAATGCTTGCAACAGATCTAACCAAGTCACAACCTCCATCTAGTATCCTAGCATAAGAAAGTCTTTGTACTATATCCTTTACAACATCTACATCTTGGAGAAGAGTATCAACATGAGACCACCAACCACCCTCAGTTATCTTTTTGTCGCTCAAAGCAGAACGGATCACATTTTGGACATCGACCGCAGCTTTGGAAAGAAGAGGTGGTAGCAAGATACGTTCTTCAAGATGAAAAGCAACAAGTAAAGAACACAATGGTCGCAACAGAGAAGGCACCAAGTAAGTAGGAAGCGGGGCAGAAAATATATCACTAGCTGCTATTCCCGCACCTCTACGTGAACATGGGGGTGGGGAGCGGGATAAAGCTTCCAACCACTCTTTTTCTTCAACTGAGAAGGATGGAAGAGCAGCACGATTACTACTAGACACTCCGAACTCTGCAGCGGCCAAAGATTCTTGCAAAGGGAAACTCCTATTTAAGGCAATCATGGCAGCTTGTGTGCAGAGAGCTTGTATATCCGCACCAGCAAAACCGGCAGTTTCTTTAGCAATCCACTTGAGCAAGTATCCAGACACTGGCTTAGGCCACTTCCTCGTATGGAGTGAGATGATTGCAGCCCTATCGTCGACGGATGGTAGTGGAAAATATATCTCCCTATCAAATCTCCCAGGCCTCCTTAACGCTGGGTCAATAGCATCAGGGTAGTTTGTTGCACCTATGACCACCACTGAGCCACGCGACTTTAAGCCATCTAATAAAGCAAGCAATGTGGATACAACAGAGCTATGTGTTTGATCTTGATGCCTTGACCGCTTGGGAGCGAGACCATCTATTTCGTCAAAAAATATGATGGATGGTTGGCATTTTTCAGCGACCTGAAACAAAAGCCTCAACTGGCGCTCAGCGTCACCAACGTATTTTCCCAGACAGTCTGCCCCTTTACGGGCAAAGTAGGCAATCCTTCTATTACCACGAGCAAGGGAACCGATCAGCGCTCGAACCACAAGAGTTTTTCCAGTTCCAGGATGTCCATGCAAGAGGATACCTCTTGGAGGTGTAAGTCCTAAGTTATCAAAGAATTCTGGATATAGTAAGGGTATAAGAACAACCTCTTTCATACATTGAGTTACACCCTCAAGCCCAGCAACAGAGTCCCATCCCTCAAATGCCTTTCCACTTTCAGAATCAGATCCCCCAATATACTCAGGAGCAACTCTTAACAGATCTCGATGCAGTCTCTTGCTTTCACGTTTTAAAAATTCTTCATCTTCACCACACTTCTCAAACCACTTTTCCTCCGCTTCTACATCCTTACGCCAGGCATCATTTGAGTGTTTCTTCATCTCCAATCGCATCCTCTTGGCTTTCATCTTCTTCATTCTGACTTGACATTGACGACCATAGGGTTGGAAATGATGTCTATGGTCTGTGCAAGCAATGAGAAATTTACGGTGATCAAAGATGCAACCATTAGCTCGTGCACAAGGCTGCGAAATACAGAACACCACAAAGAAATTGTCAGAGCAAGATACAGTAACATTTCCAGCTACAAGTTAGTTAGCCTATATCTCAGGTAAGGAAGGGAAACCAGAAAGGGAGTAGTAATAGACCAAATGATAGGTTCTTGGACATCGATCAACCCGACAACCAATGGTTGCCCCAGGTCTTGAACAACGAGTACATTTTAAAGACCTCCCTCTGAAAAGTGCCGCCCTTATATTCTTTAAGCATCCTACACCAGCAAAATAAACCTGCAGTAAAAGAGTAAACATTAACGTCCACAGAAAACAGAGTTCAGTAAAAGGGAAATTACTGAGACGACAGATAAATAAATGTCAAGACCCTTTGTATTGCTTAGATCAAGGAATAGAGAAGCCTAGAAAATCAAGAATTTGACAAGCCTTTTTGTATATTCTGCTCTTTAACTGTTGTATTACATTTTCATCAAGTACAGCAATGGCAAATACAACCATGAGAGATATATCAATAGTTACGAAACAAAATCACAGAACAAAGAAAGATTAGGCGAGAGAAAAAACACCAGAAGTGATAATACTGTGATAGAATTGAACACACAATGTGTGTAAATGAACCCACAGAAACATATAACATTGAAGTGAGAAACACATGTAAATGCACCTAAGCAATCAAAAGACGTGTTGTGTCATATAATCAGAACCACACATTACCTCTGGACTCCATACGGCACAATTCTGATGAACCCAAGTTCCAGAAATTCCAAAACGATCATTTATAGGACCCAGTAGACGGCCAAGCCATCCAGTATCATCGCCAAAACCATCCAAGATGTCATAGTTTGGCTCCTCTGACGACGAAGACCCACTATGTTCCTCTACGTTACTGTCACCATTATCTTGCATCAACTTCTTTGGGAGTTTGCCATCAGTACCAACTCCACATAAACCACATCGTCTGGTTTGTTTGAAGATTGGTTTACCAAGTCTATCTAATGAAGTACAAATTGAGTCGACTACCTTCTTGCCAGTTTCATTCTGAATAGGCAGCTCATCAACATCAAGCATTTCCACACTTTCATCCACTCTAATGAGAAACTCACTTAGTTCTTCGGTCTTATCATGAGGTGGTGTACTAGAAACACCTGGCTCTCCGATGACATCATTCTGCTTCAAACTCTCATTAACCTCGATGCTAGCTTCGCGAAGTTGTTCAGGATGTAAAGTATCTACTTTTCTGTTCTCAACCTTATCACCAAAATCATTATCATCCTCCAGTATACCAGTGCCATCGCCAGTTCCAGAAACTGTTACACCCATCTCCGTAATCACATCTTCAACTCCCATCTCAATCTCATTTTCCAATCCTTCCATTTGAATCCGACTTTCATTTTGCACTGCTTCCATTCTAACATCAGTATCATCTCTCATTTCATCCACATTAGCTTCAGTCTCACTTCCTGTCTTCTCTGCACTACCTTGAGTCCCACTTTCCCCCTCTTCATCACTATCATCAGTCTCACTGTCAGTAGTGTCTGTTCCCTCCTCGCTCTCACTCTCCGTTCCATCAACATCAGCTTCATTCTCACTCTCTAAAACAACGGATCTTTTGGTAGCCTTCGTCTTCTTCTTCTTCTCATCTTCCTCTCTAACTTCACTGTCAGCCTGCATTGAATCCTCAGACTCGCTAGCACTCTCATCATCTTCAGAATTACTGGTATCTGACTCCTTTCCCTCATCTTCCGAACTTTCGATTTCTGTAACTTCCACTGGCGTTTTTGTTGTTTTAATCAGCTTCCCACCTTTAGGGAATCCTCTTTCCTCTTCCTTTTCTCTTGCCACTGCTGCTTTTTCACTCAACTCATAGGAACTATCTCTGAAAACGTGCTTTCTTCTCCCCTTAACCGCACCTCTCTGTCTCCTACTCGCTTGAAAACCAACGTTCCTCCTCCTTGACCTCAACCTAGATTTCCAACCATCCGAGCTATCCAAATCCCCCTTCTCCTCCTCCTTAGTCACTACTCTCTCTATACTACTGGACCTCCTCCTATCCCCGCGATTATTAAAACGCTGCCGTTTCTTTGGAGGAGCAGGAGAAGCGTCCAGTATGGACGGTATCTTCCTGACCCTAGAGCTCCGCCGAAGTTCAGAGTCAGCACAAGCTAACCCACCAGACCCACCACCACCATCTCTATCTATCGAATCTCCATGGTTTTTTTTGTATTCCTCCTCACATATAGCAGCAAGCTTCTTACTCTTCTTCCCAGAAGGAGAAGATCCCAAAGGATTCTTTCTTACCTCATGCGATGATTTCATGACGAATCAAATAGGCATACAACTGTTCTTCTTTCTCAATGCTGAACCAAATGAACATAAGAAAAAACACACCGAACCATACGCCTTCCAAAATGAGGCAGTGTATCTCGACGGAGGTGCTTAAGAAAACGCATCAGAGCGACTCCGTGATCAGCCCATTTATTTGGCAGAATCTAATCCGAATGAACCCAAACCCTAAATCCTAATTTCGACTAACTTAACTTGTGAGAAATCTATTAATTAGGATTGTAATGATACAATCGAAACTTCCTTCCCCCCCCCCCCCCCCCCGAGAAGTTCGGCTCTCTCCGGTGATTACTCCTCAATTTACTTCGGAGTCTTTGGGTCTCTACGGTGGCGCTAGTAAAATAATAAAAAAAAAAAAAAAAAAATACTAGAAAATGGGAGAATTGATGTAAAATATGAGTCACGCTCATTTGAAGCGATTGAATCTCAGTCACGTGATGCCCAGTAAACCAAACCGTCGATTTCTCAAGAACCAATAAGATTCGAGTTATGTTTGACTTAACACACGCAGCTCTTAAGGCCGAAATTGGGCTTAGTCGTGGGCCTCTTTTTTTTTTATTTTTATTGGGGTGCTATTTTCCCATATTTTCGTACCAACAGTTGACGCCAACCAATTCCATTTTTACGCATGTAAACCTCATAAATATACAGAAGAAAATGGGAGAGCTCGCTCTTATCAACTTTAGACCTCTAAATCTGCAAAACCTTCTCACCACATCACATTTTCTTCTTCCGTATGCTTGTCTTAAAGTAAGAGAGAGACTAATCTTCTCGAATACTCAAAATCTCTATTGTATTCTAACTTGACTAGCGTATAAGACGTGTGTCTTGGTCAAATATGATACTTGTTGTGTGGACTTAGGAAAAGAAAACTAGCTAGAGAAGGCTGACAATAAGTAAACTTGAAAGATTCTTTCATGATTTCATCTGACAACTACTTTTCACCGATAATCAGAGCTGATAATACAAAAATGATCACATATAGACCAAGAGTTGGTAGTAGGTTTTTTCAAGACAGGGATTCCTGATACTCATCCTTTGTCATTCCTAGTACGTATGTGCTATGACTTTTTATCAAAAGATTGGTCAGTCCGGGTTACACACGTTTATAGGGAGGCTAATCGTCTTGCCAACGGTTTAGCTAATTATGCTTTTACTCATCAATCAGGCTTGAAGTTGTTCGATACCTGTCCGGAAGCTCTTCTCTCTCTCTCATGATGGAAGATGCGCGTGGGGAGGCGACCTCTCGATGGATTTGTTCGTAACTTTCTTTTCTTTTTTACGGGAGGCTTGTCTCCCTTTGTCTTACCAAAAAAAATAGAAACATGAAAAAGCCGAAATCCTTATTAGTTATTACGATAATAAATGTGGCTGGAATCTTATAAACATTTTATACAGAGCAAACTATTTTGGATTAATTAATTCAGAGCATACAACGGTATTAATGAAGATGATGATTGACTAGCAGTTAGATTTGCTCATCTCTTTCTTTCCTTTTGCGCGGTTGGTGGTTGATTTGCACTAAGCTTGGGAGATAAGAAGAGGAGCACACAAGGGGGGGAACAAATATTTTCGGAATATATCCGAAAAGGCCAGGTTCCCCGACATAGACATTGGGAGCTTCTCCCAGACTCACAGTTTTGAAGAAACCGTCGTCTCCAATGATAAAAGCAGTGTGATACCGGGGAGTCTCGGAGGGAAGAGATCCGTCTAATTCGAAAACCACGGCGACTTTCTCTTTCTCGTCAATGAAGAAGCTCCCAGAATTATGGTCAAACCAAACAGCATCAGTGAGTAGTGGTCTCATATCCACATTAAAAAACTTGCTCCAAGACACAGCACTAGGATCAATCTTAGTGGTAAGCCAAATCTCCAATGTTTCAATTGAGTCTCCACCCCGCTGAAATAGCAGGGCGAGCTGTTCTTCTCTAACACATGAGAGGGTCACAGTATCTTCAATATAAGAGTGAAACGGAATAGGCAGACGCGGGCCAAATCTCTCTGTTGTAAAATCAAAACAGAGTAAGAAATCTGCAACTTCGTCCTCCTCCATTTCACCGCTGGATTCTCTTAGTACGGGAGCAAAAAAGTCAAGCCCATCCTTCTAAGCATTTCCCTTCAAAGACACGCCACGCTGATAGAATTCTACCTCCCAGTCGGGTCTGACGTCTAGAACCCTCCATGAATTAGACCCAAAGTCATAGATCTCGAACCCGAAATAGTGTATTGAATGGATGCAATTATCCACAAACCTCAAGATTTTGTGGTGGTTACGGTCGATGTCGTATCCCAGAGCATACCTGTCTAGTCTGTGGAAACTTGTATTGGGTCCTATCCACCTTGTTTGCCCCAAATAAGGGTTCCACGCCAAGAGCCTCGAGTTGTCCTTGAGGACGCATAACAATAAGCCGCCGCAGTGAAATACTGTAGATACCTCGACTTGATCAAGTAAAGCTACCTGCTTTATAGATAAATCAACCGAGTCTTCTTCTTCCTTGCGGCGGAGATGGAATCTGACTGAACAAACCTTGGAATCCATCGTCATGAACCCCAAAAAATTCTGCCTTGATGCTGCTGCTTTACCCACAATCCAATCTTTGGATAACGCGTGCCATAATTTGCTAGTGGATCGCACTGCTGCCAAAGATGTTATAGGAACCTTGGCGAGTATCTTGTCCCCTACCACTTCCGGTGGAAGATCGCATATCCTCTTACTCATTCTTCCAACTTCAGACACACGCCGTCTCGCAAAAAAAATATAACTAGGGCTTTCTCTCTACTACATATCTTATATATATACAGAAAACCAAAAAAAATGGATAAAAATATATTAACAATTGTAGTATTACACAAACCGGCAGTTACATTATTTCTATAAACTAGATTTTAATCCGGTATATTGCGAGCCGGTTTTATGATGAATTAATTTAAAAATGGGTTAAGTCTTAAAAATTATAAAATGTAAGATTGTATAATGTATAATCTTGAAATTAGTAAAATTTGTTAATTTGAGACATACAGTTTCTTGGTCTTGGTGTTTATGTATAATGACTGTATAATTTTAATTTTAATTTTGATTCGTGTAGAAGGTCTACAATTCTAGACACTTGTTTGCATCAGACCAACAATGTTTCCTATTAATGTTAGTGTATAAAATCTATGTTTTTATAACTTAACGTATTACTTGTACATCCTTTTTAAAAAGAAAAAAAAATCACATTGGGTCTGTAGAGGCCCATTAAAAAGAAGACTGATTGACCATCAAATATTACTGATTCTAAAATTGTGTGGCCCAGTTTTTAACAAAAATAATACGCTGATTCTCTCACTCTCTCTCACTCGTTTTTGTCTGTATCGTTTTTGTTGGATATGAAGAACATATCCGGATCTTTTTTTGTCTGTCCGGATGTCCTTCGAAATCCACCGTTTTATTTCCTCTGAAACGATTAAAGTTCATACAGCGTGCGATGAGATGGAAGTTGTCCAGTTTTAGATCTCATAATCTCCAGAATTATAAAGTCACGAAGGTATTTCTTCATCCAAAATTGTACCATGAATCTTGGGGTTTGATTTTTAGTCTTTCGGTTTGCTACTATGAAATTTGATCCAATCAATTTTCTGTTTTCTACAATCGGGTTTTGGGAATTTTGCTTAGGTAGGATTGGATATTGTTTAACTAAGAAATTTGATAGTTCTAAATGACATTCTTATTACTCCAACTGCGTTCTGTGTTTTATTCAAAAACTTCTGTAAAACTGACGGATCTTTGTCTAATTTGCAGGTTTTATATGTCGATTTTCATTTACAGAGTTCCTGAAACTCAAATAAATAATCGTCTATAGTGTAAGATACGTGAATTTTCCTTTTTATTTCTCTTTTATTTCCAAACTAAAAAAACATACCTTATAAAGTAGAAGTTTAGTATGACCATCTATAGTAACAGTTTATAATGTTCTTTATTTGAGTATATTCAAAGTAGATTAATATGTCGCTGTTCAGGTTGGACCTGAATATCAATGATGGAATCATATAGAAGTTTTGTCAGAGAAGATAAGAATCCACTCCAGTCTTTCTTATGAATTGAATCTGATAAACATTACTTTATATATGATAAAAATTACTTTTACATATTTGTTGTGTAGGTTAAATTCAAAGACAACATGTTAATGAAAACTAATCATCTACGGGACTTGTTTCTAAACACCAATTCAGACCAGATAAAGGGGTATGTTTTTGTCTAATTTGCAGGTTGTATATGTCGATCCTCATTAACAGAGAATATTATAGTGTAAGATAAAAGCTTTTTTTTTCTTTTTCTTTTTTCCTTTTTAGATGTATTAAGATCAGTTTGGTTTCCAAAAAAAAAAAAAAATATTACAGCAAATTTCTAGTTTAGTATGATCCATTATAGTAGCAGCCTTATAATGTTCCTAATGAGTATAATAATAGGCGCTTCATATGTCTCTGTTCAGGTTTTCGATCTGAATATCAATGAAGGAGTATGTAGAAGTTTGGCAAGAGAAGATAAGAATCTATTCCAGTCTTTCTAATAAAATGAATCTGATCATTCTACTTTATATATGTTAAAACTTACTTTCAAAAAAATATTTGTTGTGTAGGTTAAATTCAAAGACAACATGGTAATGAAAACGCATCATCTACGGGACTTGTTTCTACACACCAATTCACACCAGATTAAGAGGTATGTTTATAGATAGATATTACTGATATATATTGTCTGATGCATGAAATAATATTCAGAACACAATACGTATTTAAATTTTTATCGTATTGAATTTGCGATTTTGTTATGTGTCAAATTAAATAGTAATTAGGGTCCAACAATATTGTTTTTCATGATCACTTTTAAACTTAGTCATATTCCCCATTCGAATTTGCTGTGAGATGTTCTTATTTTTAAGATGCTTAGTTTATGCTATTGGCGACTTAAAATTACGAAGTCAGAATGAAGTAGTTTAAACTTAATACTAAGTTTTCAATTTCTGGCATAAAACTACACTGAACAATAAAAAGTTTTTGTGGCAAGAGTTACGATGGTAAATAAGCAAAAAAAAAAAATCAACCCAGTATCTTCAGCTAACCTCCTTCCAAATTAGCCATCTACAAAAATATAAATATTTATTTCACCATCCATATACTTCTTTATTATTCCAAATTCTGAAACACCTCTTTGAAAACCACATTAGTGGTCTGTCTTTCTATCTTGCCTTCTTTGTTGACAATCAAAATCTTCAATCCCTTCTTAGAAGTAACCCTAGATAAAGCAACATATAGCTGACCATGGGAGAACATAGGTTTTGGCAAATAAAGTCCCACCTTCTCTAGCGATTGGCCTTGACTTCTGTAGGAATCCTTTCCAAATGTTTTCTCGTTCCACACAAACCAAAAAGACAAATGTTTTGCCAATGACGTTCTTGATAGCGTCAGGTAAATCTTCAGGATTTGTAATCTTAAAGCAAGAATAATTTAGATTTCAATTAAAAAGTAGTATGAATAGAATGTGTATAGATTATGAACATGTTGATTACCTCATCCAATGAACCACCAAGAATAGAAGCTGCAGATTCTCCAATAACCTCAAAAGCAATACTGTCAAATAACAGAAATTTGGTCTCTGCAGTATTGTCCATGACTTTAACGTAAATCATGTATCTGCAATGCCAGAAACATAAGGAATTGTAAACTAAAATCTAGAAAGTTAAAATATATATCCGCGGTTCCTATGTTTACAATCTTACCTTGGAATGACATTGGTCACAGCTGACCTGCAAACATCACACCAAAACTTTGGTTTTTGTGGCTTACTCTCAACTCCACCAAATCCAGTGCGTATATGAGTCACTTTTTTATTACAGGACCGACAACTAAAATAATACCAAGTCCAGTCGGTATCAATTGCGTAGATGGTGCTCATTACCCTTACTTTCCCGACCTGAAATTAGTGATATAGCATTCAAATGTAATTTCTTAGTTCGATTGGTTGATTCATATATAAATGATTTTTTCAATATGTAAACATAGATACAAACCTCAACTGGATCGATAAGTAACGCGATGGTTTTCCTTGGATATTGATTGGTGTCTTCTGATTTGACAGCCACCATCTGCAACTTTGGGACAGATTCACGGAAAGAGAGAGACAAACCATCATTTGAAAGGTTGTATGACATCAGATGCAAAGTGTTATAGGTCCGTTAAAGTTTTATCATATATCAGTTTTAGTTTAACAATATAAGTACTTACAATTTGATGAAATTGTCAACTTCTATCCAAGCAGGGTTGAGATGTACTTGTGATGCATCACAAGAATTAGACAGATATCTACTTCCTGTTACATATTTTTAAAAATATTTGATATAAATTCATCTATATTTTCATTTGTATTTTTTTTTAGGAAGGTGGGAGCCGGATATTACCTTTGTATGTTTTCACTTTCACAAAGCGGAGGACGCAAACCACAATGACATCATTTGATGCCTGGCAGGCTCCAAATACTTTGTCAGCGAATGAGCCCCACAAGGTACATGATACCCTCTCGTCCCTATCAATCAAAATCTGATTTTTGTTCATGTTTTTTTGAATAAAGGCTTAGAATTTTATAGACAAATGTAATCTTTCGTCCCGCATCTCAAACACGAGTTTATGCATTGGCTTGTTATTAACTTCAACTGTCTCCATATCAGCAATGTTCACCACTTGACCGATCACATCTGCAAATTTTGTACCACATATAGAAACCATTAGAGGAAGTTAATGTTTTTAAATCGTCCATACTTTAAGAATATAATAACAAATCAATAACAATTACCAATCAACATGTTAGTGTTAAGCTCTGGATCCTCAACTCTTGCAAACTTTATCAAGCTTAGGAAGTTTGAGTTGGACTTAGGATCACTAACAACAACATAGGTCCCATTGACAAAACTAAGTTTGTACAAATGAGTGGTCGGACGGAACTGGCCAACCGCATGAGTGAGTGAAAAGGTCTCGATGAACCTCCATGAGCCAATGGGAAGGTGGTTGACATAACGGTTCACCAAGTCTTTTTTCACGGACCCGTGTATTTTCATTCCCTATAATATATAATATAAAATAGTGGGGGAAGGGAAACTGATGAAAAGCATAGATTATATATGAAAGTGATACTCACAGTCTCGTCAGCCAAAATGAGTTCAACTGTTTCTCCTGTGGCAGTTGTATACTGGCGCCAATTATGAAGGACTTTCACCTGGATTCTCCATGTAGTCTTGTATGGACGAAGCCGCCATTGTTTTAGGTAATGATTTATTTAGCTTTGTTTGTTTTGATTCTATCATTGGGGAGACTGTGTTTATATAGTTTGCAATTGAGACTGCGTAAAAAAAAAAAGAATATACGGGATTTTATATTGTTGGGAAGTTTAGATTTTTTTGCTGATAGGATTAGAATATTAAGTTCAATAATTTGCGTATGTTTAGGAATACGGGATGTTATAGGTGGGATATCTTTGGAGATTGATATCAAAGTAATAGTAATTGATTATGATTGATTGTTGAATTTGCAGAAAATTATATGTAACTTGCGTATGTTTAGGAATATAGGGATGTTATAGGTGTGATATCTTTGGAGATTGATATCAAAGTAATAGCAATTGATTGTTAAATTTGCAGAAAATTATGCGAAGTCGAAGGAAGAAGTTAACCATGTCTTATACTTTCTATATTTTCGGCCAACGAAGCTGTGTTATTTTTTAATTTTTTTATATTAATTATAATTAGAATGACATTATCTGTAAATAAGTCTGAACTCCAAGCTTTCTTATGAAAAATGCTGTGAAAATGTTAATATAGATGGAGAAAACAAATTAATGACATACAGTATCAGCGCGTATGCTTAGCAGAAGTAATCAAGCTTGAGGGTCACCAGTAATCTCCACAAGAACAACAACCATCTTCAAAATTGTGAAACCGAACAGCATCTCTCACAACAAAGGCTATTTTCGTGATTTTAGACAATGCCTTGATGAACTCATGACAATCTACGCATACCCTCAAGTTCTTGAACACTCTTATTGTCTTTCCTTTCTGGTTTAACCCGCCTGATGCCAATGCCAGACCGATCGCTAGCTTTTCGCTGTGAGCTCTAAGGTTCTCCTCCTTCGACTCATCGTCTATATCATGCAGCTCATGTTTCAGGCCGTAAACATATCCCAATTCTTCTCTTAATCTTCTTTCAACTTCTTTCAAAGTTTCTTGGATCATATGTGTCAGAGGATGTGAATCCTCTCCACTACGGAAGAAATGTACCTCTCTCTCAATCTCGACCCAGCTCATACCAGCTTCTTTCTTCAACCCTTTTATACTCCCAAGCTCTCGTGTGTTCCCTTGTTCGTTCCAGTAACCGGCTTGCCCATAAAGGTTGGACATCATCACGTAATTTGCAGGATTCTTTCCATCCATCCACAAAAGAATCTTTCCCACTTCTTTCCCTAATTCGATGTCCCCATGTAATTGACAGCGGCTAAGAAGTGTTTGCCATATTCCGACATTTGGTTTAATCGGCATTGTGTCAATCAGATGTTTAGCTTCCTTCAAACGACCAGCTCGTCCTAACAAATCAACTACACACCCATAGTGTTCTACCCTAGATTTGAGTCCCTGTGTCTCTAGTAACTTAGAAAAAAGTTTTTCACCTTCTCTGATCATACCAGAATGGCTACAAGCTGAGAGTACAGCTAAATAACATACCTCATCAGGGACAATGTTATGTCTCAACATTTTGTTAAAAGTATCAACAGCTTTTTGGCCAAGCCCGTGCTTCCCGTAGCCAGTGATCATTACAGTCCAGGAGATGACATCTCTCAACTGCATTTCCGAAAAACATTTCTCAGCCTCATCAACTAATCCACACTTGAGATACATGTCCACCACTGAATTCGAAACAGATGTCTCTAACCCAGATGGCAGTTTAACAACAAGTGCATGCATTTGCTTCCCTTGCTGCAAGAGGGCAAAATCAGCAAAGACTCCAACGATGCTAGAAAGAACAAAACTGTCGATCCGAGAGTTAAGCTCCTGTAGTTGCTTAAACAAACCCATCGCCTCCACAAAGTCCCCCTCTTGAGCATATCCAAGAATCAATGAACTCCATGAGATCATAGTCTTTTCCTTGATCTGATCAAAAGCTTTCCGAGCACTATATACATTTCCACACTTGACATACAAATCAACAAGAGAACCCGTGATGGCTGCAGAACTCGGACAATGGAACCCACTCCTAACTAGAAAACCATGTATCTGTTTCCCTGCATGAATCATACCAGTGCTACTGCAAGCCTTTAACAAGCTAGTCAAAGTGAACTCGTCTGGACTTACCTTTATCTTTGCCTCTTGCATCATCCCAAACGTAGCCAAAGCTTTACTACCATACCCTGCATGTACGTATCCAGCTATCATCGCGTTCCAGCTTATAAGACTCCTATCTACCATCAAACGAAACACTTTCTCAGCTTCATCGACTCTTCCACATTTTGAATACATGTCAAGTAAAGAATTCCCCACCTCAACCATCATTTCAAAACCAATCTTCAAGCAAAACCCATGGATCTGCAAACCCTTGTCAAGTGCGTTAAGCAAACCACAGACTTTTAGATTCGTCGAGAAAGTGAACTCGTTTGGGTAAATACCCTGACGCCCCATTTCTGTGAATAGAGATAAGGTTCCCTTAAGGTCACCGTTAAGTACATGTCCGCTCATTAGAGCCGTCCATGAAACAACGTTTCTCTCAGGCATACTGTCGAACACCTTATAAGCAATCGACGGTTCTCTGCATTTACAGTACATATCGATAAGATAGTTGCTCGTAATCAAATTAGACACCGATCCGGACTTGAGAAGAAAACAGTGAACTTGACTCCCTTGATTAGAAAGCCCCTTCCTTGTGCAAACTCGCAAGATACTAACAAGGTTTTGTCGCTGATTCGGATTCATCAGTTCTTGGTCCAAATGAAACACGAATCTCAAAATTGACTTTGTGGTATTTTTACAAACTCAAGCACATCACATGAGCAATTACTCGAGTTTGTAATTTATACAAAACTCACATGAGAGTCTTCCTCAGTCAGCAAGTGCAGAGCTACAGTGAAGTTTGATGAGAAAATGTAGGGAACCAACACAGTGCTATTAATTAATCCTTTATAAAACAAAACGAAGTGTAATATAAATTATCTTAAAACAAAAACATATGTGAATCTTTTACATATTTTAAAAAAATAATAATTATTAAATTTAAATATATATTTTTTTTGATTAAATAGATATTATTTAATTTTAAATTAATAACAATTTAAGATTTTAAATATTTTTAAAGATTACTTTTTAAAATTTACAAAACATCAATTGTGAGACAAAAAAATATTGCAAAACATTAATTTTGGTCGGAGTAAAAATCTTCTTCGAGTTCGAGCTGTCAATCTCTCTGTCAAACTATGAGGCGAATCTACGTGGTTATTGGGTGGGCACGGGGATCTACGTAGCGTTGGAGTGTGGCACGTTGCCCCACACTGATTGTTAAAAATAATTTAATGTATAGTTGTTATATTAGTTCTCGTAGCTTATTTGGTAGAGAAGTACCCCATGCATCATGTTAGGTGAGGTGTTCGATGCGTTACTTTCTAGTTTTTTAGTTTTTTTTTTCCTCCACAGCCCTCGCTCACTTATTTTAATTAAAAATAGCTTAATGACTCATCTATTTGATACTTCATAAAATATAACAAAAACCAAACTCAAACATAGACCTTTAAATTATATGTACATTAGATAAACTAAAAACTGATATAATATGTTTTACTGATTTACTAGTTTTGCAATATCTATTAAATAAAAAGTGCCCCATACAAAAAAAAATTCTAGATCCGCCCCTAAATGGACAGTGGTATAACTTGTTTTCCTAGTTCATTTGGTATCAGTGTGCCCCATCCCAGGCACCATTGGTAAACGAGTTCGATTCTCCTCAAAATCTTTTGGTTGTATTTTTTTTTTTTTTTTTCATAGCCAACGTTCCCTTATTAAATGGTCTACCGTCTACCATATGTTTTTAATTATTCTTTCTGATTGGTTCAATAGTGTTTCGGTCTTATTTATTTTCTTACTACTTTATACTTTCTAATAAAATTTAAATCTTCTTTTCCTACTACTAAATATATTTTTATTTACATTAAAAAGTATTTGCAAAATTAGTATACAATATTATTAATTTTTTTGTAGTTTTATCTAATATATTTAGAGGATAAACTTGTGTGAATAATATATGTTTAAATATAATTTTTATTTTAAATATATCTAATATGCAATTATATATACATTTAGAAATCATTTCCGTTATTAGGTTGTCAGATGAGTTTTTGAGGTGTTCTATTTCATAGATACATAAAACCTAATGTGAACCAAACTGGGCTCTATCTCTACAATCATAGAGAATTTACAAACATATGGAGTAGAGGTTCACATTAGTTTTATGCACGTATGGAGTTATAGTGAGAGCAGCACTCCTGGACAAGATCAAGTTGATCTCTACCCCAGTAAGCCAGCAATTTCTGGAGGCTTCCAGAGTTTCATTTAGATCTGATATGCACAACAACAAAAACCGTCAGAGATTAAATAGAGATTTCAGATATGGATCCTTGAACCTAGGTTCAATAATACTTTGCGACGTTGTCTTAGGCTTCATTCTGTACTACTATAAACGACCTAGCTATTCAATACTATCATTCAATTCAATTAATTGAAACAATCAAACTTGTATTACTAGAAACACTAATGTTACAAAGTTTGTGTTATCCATCTTTTAATTCAGTGTTATTCAATATTACTAGGGAGGAGACCCCGTGTTATGCGGGGTTATTTGCTATTATTAATTTTTGTTATGGTTTTCTATTTATTTTTATATCCTACATGATGTTGATTTTTTGTACATTTTTCTTATTTGTTTGGCTATATTTTGCTGTTTTTCTTAATTTTAATCTTATATTTTATTTATTTATTTATGTGCATGACGTTGTCGTTATCTATGTCAATAAATATTTTTGGTTTAGTTTTGAATATGTTTTTTAATTATTAAATTAGAAGCTTAAACTTAAATGAAAATGTGACCAGGGTTATTAATAAGGTAAACCTTTTGTTTAGTCCTTTTTTGTTTGACTACATGTACTTATTTTTTTATATTTCCGCATTTTATTTTGTTGTCATATTTTTAAAGATTTTTGAAATCAATTTATTTTTATTTGTTTGGGTTACTAATAAGCTTGGTACATGCTCTATGTGTTAGGAAGGATCGTTTATATCTAATTGTATTTGGTTTCATCGATCGAGTTTTTGTTTTAATTTATATGACTCATAGTTTATTGATTTTGTGTTAAAATGTTTTACAATTGAGCATAACATGCATGAGCCAAGCAATAAAGTGCTTGCTAATTTTGTTTTTTGTTTATTTAGGAAGTGATCTATATTTTGGACAATTGATGACAGATTTTAATGGTGCATTTAAATATTTTTAATCGTGGGAATAACTTGATGAGCTCCATGCTCATTTTCTTAGTGCACAACCTTAAGAGCTCATATTATGAACTTGATGAGCTCCATGCTAACCGTGGATCTAGGCTTGATGAGCTCCATGCTAACCGTGGAACCTTAAGGAACTTGATGAGCTCCATGCTCATTGGAGCTCAACCTTAAGGAACTTGATGAGCTTAGGTAGAATAGGTTGAGCTCCATGTATGGGGCACAACCTTAAGGAACTTGATGAGCTCCATGCTAACCGTGGATCTAGGCTTATGAAGGGTGGGGAATGTGCTCCATGCTCATTTAGCTAAGTTGTGTGGTATATCTGTTAAAATCAACAAAAATATCAGTTCCTTAAGGTTGTGCCCCATACAAAAATGACTTTTGCATCCGCCATTGCCGTTTGTACATTTTGGATCCATAGAAATCAACCGCTGTCATCATCAGCCGCAGTCTAATCTTTAGGGTTCTTGTGTCTCTCGTGAATAAGGTTGACGATGAAGAAGATTAAAACGTTACGTTATATTTGTTAATTGGATTTTTTATTTGGGCTAACCTAAATCACACGTTCATGGGTATTATTATACATGTAAACTTTGGCTTTTAAATTTATATATTATTGGTTTTTTTTTTTTTGCTATCTATGGTTTATTTCAGTGGCTTGTTGCTGAACCTGTACTAGTAGTTGAGGTGGTCGTTTTTGTTCAATAAGCACATGTAACTCTCCCCCTGATTAACCCGTTGAATTCCACATCGAGTGTTCCATCCATCTCCAAGGTTTGTGTTCCATCCATCTCTAAGGTTTCTTTTCTCCCGTCGTTTATGTGGCATCGGAGGTCTATTACCAAAATAAACAAAATGATATAGATAACCAAAAGAAAAGACACACGTTCAAGAAGGCCTTTGTGACTCTCACACAGCACTTATCAAACAGTAGCAGCAAGAGCATTCACAAAGCTATAATGTAAAGGGACTGTAAGCACATGATCAAACCACTCAACTTTCCCCTAAATTTCACTACTACTTTTGTGCCTTTCAATTGAAATCACTGCACACCAAAGTCTAGATTGGCAAAGCAGAGAGGGGAGCAACAACGGTAAGCAGCTGAAGCAAGGGCGGAGAGCAGGGAGTTGTAAGCTGGGGTGGGGAGGAAGACCTAATTTTTTTTTTAATAAATAAAAATGCTTGAAACAAATTTATTTATGACTAATTTTATTAAAAAACAAAATTATAAAAAACATCTTGTTCAGAAACAAATAACGAAAGAAAAAAAAAATCATCTACGAACTCTCCATATATGTTCCATAAAAGAATATTGAAAGCATATTCGAGTATATTGTTGATTATTTGGATTCAAGTCAAATATTTTTTTAGCAGAATATTTTTGTTTCAAAATTAATATATTTTAAGTGATAATTATTTAAAAATAATACCCCAAACTCTCTCAAATCCAGCGTCATAACGCTTTACTTTTTATAGCAGTTATCATTTTCTTTAACACGTGTGAAAGGGATAAAATTATTTTTGATTGGCGTTGAGCATGGGCGTTTGACACATAGCGCTTGCAAAAACGCTTTGCCAATCTAACACCAAATCAGCGTCTGAAAGCCGGTAAAAGGATCATTAGGCAGCTCATCGTCCCATAAAAGAGCTAGCTTTCCGCCATAGTCAGCCAATCTAACACAAGAAGCACCAATGAGCTTAGGTAGTCCTACCAAACCCTTCAAATCTCTCCACATACTTACCTCAGTGTCATACCATAAGAGCTCTCTTTGAGAAGCAGAGTAGACAACATTCTCTATCTTGCAATAAGAAGATGGAGAAATTTGATTCTCCATCCATGGTTCAACTGTGTCCCATCTATCTTCCTTAGATATGTAAGCCAAGGCCTTTCCAGCAAGTGCCGCCACATGTAAATTCCTGTCAATCCATATGCTTCTGCAGTAAAGAAATCGGTAGTCATTGATCTCGCTGCAAGGAATGGGATCAGGATCCCAAGTTTGTGTTTCTGTGTCGAACACCTCCACGGTGTTCTTCATGTAAGGGGAATGGGAATGGACATCATCACCGTAGTTCCCTGCTACATATATCTATCTATCAAGGACGCTAGCAGAGAGCCAAAATAGCTCCACCCGCAAGCTTGGAGCCTCGCGCCACGTGTGAGACCGGCAAAAGGCATATAAATACAACCAAAGAAAACAAAAAAAAAGCAGAGCAACAAGAGCGGAATGGGAAAAAAGTCTTGGCCTGGGCGTTCGGTTCTTTCGGTTAATTTAGATGAAGAAATTTAGTATTCTAGTCTCCACAAAACCTTTCAACCACATCACGTTTAGACTTAACCACAGTGTCTTGTCTTCTTAGAGTTATCAGCATAATACTCAAACGACTTGACGACTAAGTAACTAATTTATGGATCATAAAGCTTGTTGTGTTTGTCATTTATCCTTGAGAACTTTACTTGATCCTGTTCTTGAACAGAAACTCGACGTTTCTTGTATTGGATTTGCTTCTTCGAGCTGTGATCTTAAGAACTGCACCATCCGAGAGCATCCGTTGGACCACCCTCGTGATGTTCTTTGTGTCATCAATTCCCAGATGGTGACTTCCCATGAGCTTTATTCCACACTGCTTCATCATTGACACCATTCCTCTGGCCTGTCATGTCATCTACTACTGATGAGTTTATATAGTAACACACAATAGGATGATGATGCATATAGATCTATCCAAGTTGTTACCTCACGGCCGTAGAAATTCAAGTAGACGTCTTTGAGATTGATCCATTCCATAAAATATGGCGGAAGCTTGATATTTGACACCACGCATTGTTCAGGAATCTTTGTCTTGATGTCCCAATTTCCACTAATTACATCAACTTAATCAATATCCTAAACATGGACAAACTCAAGAAAATTCACATAGGAAGCTCGGCTCTAAATGTTAATTCTCACCAGGTTACAAAAGCTGCGTTGTTCAGAGCCCCATCTGTATCTTTAGCCCACAAGCAATGCTCAGCTAACCAAGCTTCAAACTCCTCAACAACTTCCTTAAATGGAATAGCTGTGTCATGCCACACACTGCAATTTGACTTTGAAAAAGTTAATGCAACAGTCTGAATCCAAGAGAGGAAAAAGGTGTTTGGAGAAGTCCGTGGACTTTAAACCAATTCCATTTATTACTAATTATGGCAGCAGAACTTAATCAACTAAAGCATTTGGCAACATATGCATAAAGGATCAGGTTAGTGCAATTAAAACATAACAAGCATTGAAGGCCTGTAGCCATATCTAAATCTACAACCGGAAGTATAATAGAATTAGCATACCGATCAACACCGAGTTCCCCATACTTGCCTTCGATGTATTTGTTAATTGCTTGCTCACTCATTTTTGTGGGTCTTACAAACCTTACCAAGAACAAAGAAAAAATAATAAACCACATTGTAAAATTGAGAAATAAAATTCTTAATGAACACACAATAAACCAACTTGTGAAATCTAGCTATGAGCAATAAAACTCCTAAAGAACATCAATTTAATAGCTGTTCTTGTGTCTAACTATGCACTAACAAGTTCTTACACCAATGACACAAAACTAAACCATTCAAACACCCCAAGACCCTTTGACCATTAATAAAAGAGTAATGTCATTAAAGATTGGAAGCTGTTATAACCTGTGGAACAAGTCTACGACTTCCATGGTATTGGCATCTACGATCAAAACAGGAAACTCAAGAATCTCAACTTTTCCTTCCAAGTCAATAACCAAGAAAAAGTTGAATTCTTGTGACTTCTTTCTCTCAAGATCAGCAGCAGTCACTGGAAGCTCCTTGGAACAATCATGGTTAAAAATCTCCAAATGGGCAGGATCATCCATCTGATGACACCAATGTTAAACTTCATCAGCCATGTTTCACAATTATTTAGATGTATATAACAAACGAGTAAAGTAACGATCTCGAGACACAAACAATAAACAAGTTCCAAATCTCGCTCAGACATTTCATCGAACAAGTTGCAGACATTGCATAGTTGATAGAAGTTTCGCATCAAAGCGCTTGTCTTAGAAACTATCACACAAAGCAGGAACCAACCAGAAATTAAGAAAGACATGGGATTTAACTCGGCTGTAGCAAAAACAAAATTTAAACAAGAACTACGAGTGGCGAAGTGTTTACCTTTGTGCACTTCCCGTGAGTGTAATACAAACACATGGGTCTCCACCTCGCAATTGCACTTGTTTCCATCAACGAAAAAGTAGAAGGAGAAGGTGAAGGAGAAGAAGAAATGTCAGATGGAGAAGGAGATGAAGATACAGAGTGCGAAGAGTTGCACATGATTCGTTTGGTATGAGCTAAAGCAAACGTGGCGCGATAAGAGAACCGGCTATCACGGAAAGGACTAATTCTCGACATCGAAACACGAAATGCAGAGAAAGCGGACGCCATTTTCGTCGAGTAGCTTGACGATTAAAGATGAAAAGATGCTTCCTAATTCAGAGACTGGGGAAAACATAAAGCTACTGAACTGTCTGTTACAAATTTACCCAATCCAAATCGAACCAACACTGAATTTAAAAAACCAAACTGATTTATATCCACACAAATACTAACCACAGCCAAACCGTACCAAGAAAAATTAAGGATAAACCGACTAGACCAAATAATGGTTTATAAATTGAAAATTCTGAACTTCAAGACTAGCCCACAGGAGATGAACATATATACTTGGGCAAAACGAGCAGTTGAATTCAGAGATATTTACATCCAAAAGTGGAAACAATTTAGTAGCTGAATTCACGTTGGATACAATAAATACCGAATGGACTAAGAAGAGCAAAAGTTGTGATGTTTTAATTGCAGCGGCTAAAACCCAGTCTAAGAGATGCTTTAATCTCTAATCTTTATTGACATCTTCTGTGAAGTCTTCAATCACCTCGGCTCTATTAGATTGTTTGTTCAACGAGCGCATCTCCTCGATTTCGAACTTCAACGTTGCATCACAAAACACTTTGTTGCTATTCTGCAGTTTACCTCGGCATCCTGAGGATTTCAAGTGGTCATAGGGATGGAAAAATCAGCATGAAAAAAACAAGGGAATCTCTATAAGTTCGGTCGAGGTAAGTAAGAACTATATCTTACCTGCAACAGGACAATTTGGATTTTTGACTATGTACTGCAGGATTGCAGCTTTCTCATAGACGTGCCTGCAATCCACACTGCAGCCAGAGAAGGATCAGAAAGACTCAGTATCAATTTTACCGCACAATCAATCATCTATCATTCATGTAAGCTATCCAGCACAAAATGTGATTACTTCTACGCTACATAAAGAATAAAGTAATATTTCAAGTTTTATGATTACATATAGAAATCAGTATCGAGTAAATATGGCTTTAAGGAACATCCTACACAGACATCAAGCAAAGGAGAGGACAAGCAAATCATCCGAACAAAACAAGACATCCGAGTTAAGGTAAAAAATGAGAAAGACAATACACATTCATTGTACCTGCGAACTGGATCTGCTAGTTCAGTGACAGGCTTCCCGCTCAAGGGGCAAGTCATATTTAGGAGAGGGCACTGAGTACTGGTCATGACAATGTCCTCTTCGTCGTCACCAGGCATAGGTTCACCTGCGTGATGAACATTCTGCAGCAAAAATTTGACAAGAAACTTATATGGAAATCGGAGTATAGACCAATCGAACTTATAAGCAATACTTTTCTGACAAAAAGAGAGAAAACTGAGGAACTAATGGTGTAGAAAGTTAAAAAAAAAAAATCGCATACCCAAACTGCCTCCCTGAACTGGCGCATCAAATGTTCATTTTGTGGCACTGAAGAAGGTGCAGCCTTGAGCTTTGTGAATTCATCATCAAGCAACTTTTGGAAATTCGTTAACTGCAGTCATGAGAGTGAATCAGTCTGCTAAACCTAATAAGCAATTACGTAACACCTGAAAGAATAATGGAAGTACCTGTTCCCCAGGTTGGTACCCATTAGCAACAGACTGAATTGCTGAAGAACGGTGATTACAGTCACTATATAAGTCCAATAGCTCAGCCACGGAATTTTCAAGATCTTTAACCTAGTGGAACCCATAATATCAAGGTATAAAGAGCATTTAGGAAAGAAAAAAAGCAAAGACATACATCAAGGAAAGAGTTTGGCTGAAATATATGTGATAACAAGTTGACAATTAGCCAAGAAACCATCACAATAGACGAAATTCAAAGTAGTTCCCTTCAAGTTAGTGTGAGGAACAAACCAAATAATTTATAGGGCTAATTAGAGAAACTAAAAATTGAATAACCAACCTTATCAGTTTGATTTTCTTTCTCCAATTGAACAGCAATGTTCTTCATCACTGTAACAGCTTTGCGGATATCCTGGAAAGAGAAGTAAACATAACCAGGCTACTATGATGCAATACGTTGTAGGATATACCAATTCAAACGAAAGTCAAAATATAAAGCAGATTCTTCTTAGGCTCTATACTTTTGCCCCAAATTCAAAATCCCTTGTTTTACTTCCAACTAGTCAAAACCCAGAAACCGATATATACATCAAAAAAAAAAAAAGGGCAAGAATAACAAAAGTGAATGTGGTTTGAACGAAAGAAAATACTCACGGCAAGCGTGGAATTGTTATCAGATACAAGGACCAGCGACGCGTTTTGAATCCTTCCGGCAATTCCGTCGGAAGAGGTCGCTGACGCCATGTTTATTGCTCCTTCGCTCCAATTTTCTTCTTCCGAGGTTTGTTTTGGAGGGAGAATTAGAAGACGGAGAAGAGTGTGAGAGAAAGAGAGAGCCTGAGGAATACGAAGGAGGTTTCCAGAAAAAAATGCGTGCCGTCTTCTGCTGCTATAACCGACATGTAGTTAATTTTATTAAAAACGTGGAGAACCCAAGTCGTTTTCGTATCATCGCAACCCTGTGTAGTGTGTTCGTGTAAAGCTTTAAAAGGCCGCAGCCCAATAGACTATACAACATAGCCCGTCTAGGGTTTGCTTAATAGTTAATAGACTGTCGGCCGTTTTATATTACTATTAAACGAGACGTAGTTAAAACTGTTCAAACTTGTAGAAGACATGTGGACAACAAAAGATGGCATGCAGTTTTAAGGATATAGATCTCTGGAAAACGTCGTCGTTTGAGCTCCAATTCTCCAATTCCCGGGACTCGGAGTCGACGAAGCCGAAGAAGGCCATAGCTTCCCCAACTTCTTCAATCTTCATCAATCCATCATTTGAATTTCGTTTTAGCTTGAGAAAATGACCGATCAAGAAGGAGACTGGAATTTTTATCTGAGAATCCTAAGCAATAGCGCGCGGGATTCAACGGATCCTGCTTCTGATCCATCTATACTACAATCAGTACGCAATCTTATAGACTCAGCTCGAGAAAAATGATTTAGTTTTAGATGAACAAAAGGGATTCATTTGCTTAGGTTTTTGTTTGAATGTGTGTGGATTAGGTGAAGAAGCTACATGGGTTCTGTAAATTGGAAAACTCAGATGATCTTGTGGCTAGAATTTATCCCCAAATCAATAAGGTCTTCCAGCGTTCGGTTGCTTCACTGTCTCAGTCCGATTCAGGGTCGTCCAAAGGCCTTCTCTTGCTAGTATGTTGTTACTCTCCCTGAAAAATTTCAACCAAATTTGTTTCAGAATGTTTTTTTTTTCCCTACGGTTTTGGGTTCTAGCGTATGATGCATTCAAAGATTATGTGTTTTGTGTTTTAGGCCATTCTTCAGTTTTTTCTTGATTTTGGGGATATGGTACTGCACGATGCTGACCCAAGTTTGAGGACTTTCTTCCGCTCGTGTCTTAGCCGGTATGGACTTGCTTTTTATGTTTTATATTGGTCGTGTATTGCTTCATTGTTCCTTCATTCTGATCATATGTGTTTTCTACTATCAGTGAGTTTTCAGATACTGATGTTGCAGAGGCAACTTGTGAATTCCTTATCGCGAACAAGAGAAAGCTCTTAGCGTCTTTCCCAAACTTACTCCCCCAGGTATATAAATTAGGAAAAGTAGCCATATAAATCCTAAAAACTTGCTTTTAGCTTTCAGCATCGAGAAAAGTACTCTCTTAATTAGCAAACACCTTTATTTCTTTGGTTATTCCTGTGTGCATCAACATATGTAAGAGAACTGTTTGCTTTCATCTTTCTTATTTTGTGTCCATATACTTTCCAATTGTTAAAAATGTGCGAAATCTTTTTAGAATTCAGTACACTATTGCTACTTATCCACCGCTTTAACAATGAAGCCACAACAGACACGCTTGCTCTGGTCAATTGACCTATACGGATTTACATATCCATCTTCTCCGTCTAATACAAGAAATTGTATCTGCAGTTTTTCCCTTTGTTGCTTAAGCTCATTGCCTGGAATTGGGAGAAGTAAGCTGGAAAATTCTTGCTATTTTGTTGATTCTGATTTCTGATTTCATAAGTGATTTGTCTATAAAGGAAAAAATATTTCTTGCTTCTTATTTCAGGTTGGAGAAGTCCTTCCTGAAGATATTTCCCGGACTAATATCACCTGGGTCATTTCTTCCTCTGTTTCCATCCATAGTAGACTTGCCAAGTGAGTCCGCTTGTCTGAAAAATGCTACTGGATTTTTTATATTTGTTTATACTCTAACTTGGAGGCCACTTAGGTGACTCCAACTAGTAACTTCCAGAGCTTGTGTAGTAAATCCTTATTGATGCTTGGATTGTATTCTCTCAGCCTGATTTGAGTGTGCGAGTGTTGTGTACTAATTATATGTCTTCTTGTTAATGTTTTTGCTAGTGTTGGTTGTGGCATTAGAAAAAGTTGAAAGAAGCTCGGGGTCAGGGTCAAGGGTTGGAGGTGGCATTGCTTCAATCCAGAAGAGTGCAGCTCCAGAGGTCTTATATTTTATAAATACATAAACCGGGTTGACAGTTCAGACAGTCAATGAATGACAAGGATCTCTGTGAATGCAGATGCTTCTTGCCCTTATGGATGAAGCATATACTGGTTCAACCATCGGGGATGGAGGGGATGACTCTGAATCTGAAGACAACAATACAATAGATGTAGCTGATCCTCTGTTTCTGGAGCTTCTAAAGGACGAAAATGATGGTCTAGCTGTATGCCTTCTTCCTCGGGCTTTGCTTTATTCCAAATTCCAACGGAAACAGTTCCATATAAATATTTTCTGTTTAGTCAAAAATTTAGGGGCCTAAATGAAAGTTGGTAGTTGTTTTAACTATCTAATAGATTTGACAAACTGAGAGTATCTAGTCAAATTTGTGCTGCAGGAAAGACACCGCGCTACTCCTGCATTGAGTTCAGCTCTGCAGGCTGCTGCAAGTGGTCCTCGGTCAGAAAGGATGAAGCAGACACTTAAGATTGCTCCTCGACTTCTTGATGTCTACTTTAGTGTTACATTGCGAGATGCAAATGACTGTAAGATATAACTTACAGCCTTCCTAGGTTTATTTAGTCAGTTACCAACTTAGCCTTTGACCACTATTCCGCTGACGCTTGTTTTCTTTCTTTCTAATGTTTTATCTTTTGCAGCTTTGATCTGTGCATTAATCCCTCTACTTATGACAAGAAACGCTACAATGTTTCCGGATAAGAATTTTTCTCATGAGGTATCACGCAACTTATTATTGATATAGTACTTCCATATCTGAATACTATCCTTAGAAAATTATTGGCACATGCTAATTGACAATGTTTGTTGATTTCTGAGTGAAGCGTCCATTGATATTCTACTATTTTTCAGAAATGCTATGCTTTATTTACCTTTTAATGTATAAACCTGTATTGCTAGCATGTTGGACCTTATCTTACATAGATATTGTTTGCGTATACAGATCCGTAGGAGGCTACTGGAATTTGTACTAGCTGCATTTCAGAGGTCTCCAAATTTCATTGCCCTGTTGAAAGTAATGTCTTCCTATTTTTTTAGATTTTTTGTTCTCAAAATCACCCTACGTTCATGGGTTACGTAGTCTTATGATTGCCTCATATTTTCTCAAGGAGTAATTTGCCAAAATGCATTCTCAACTTCTTACATAATGCAGAAGCCTATAATTGACCGGCTTGGAGAAGCTTACGATGATGTTGCAAAGGTCAGTTTCTGATATTTCGACGGATATATTGTAAGATAATCTCCTCTAACCATTTTCTTCCGTAGAGAGAGTTAGCTTTACAGCTATGTTGGGCAATTGGAGAGTATGGTGGCGGGGGAGAATCACACAAGGAAGCTGCTCGCGAGCTCTTTGAAAGTTTAGAATTGCTTCTATATGAGAATCTCTCATCAAGGTATTTTAACTTTTGTTATATATCATCACTGTGCTTTCTCAGACAGAAAACTGAAATGGTATTAACACCGCTTTCTGCAATTTGCTTCCAACAACCAAAACAAAAAGCCGCCTAGGTCTGAGGCAAGAGTCTGGAAATGGTTCCAGAAGAACAACACAGTCAAGACTTTTGTGTTTTGTAGTGACAGCTATCGCAAAGCTCGCAACATATCACCGGGAATTATTACCAAGAGCGCGTGTCGCCTTGGGCAAGGTATACATGGAGACATATCAAATCCACTAACGCACTTATCAATGATCGCTTAAACTTATAAAATCTGGTTTCGACAATCATGTACATGTGTAGGTAGTACGGTCTCGGATATCTGATGCAAGGGTTTGGAGAAGAGCACATGATTACTTGGGACTAATGAACGAACCAGGAATCTGTTGGTCTGTGTTAGGACCTTCACGGGTCTCAGAAAAACGGTTTCCAGGCACGGTTAACTGGAGCGAGGGCGGACAAAAAATGGTTGCACACATTCCATTTCACATTCTTAGTGAACAAGGAGGTTAGGAGTCTCTTATCATCCCTCTATTAAAACTTCATTCAAACAAGATAATGTGGTTGGAATTAGAATAGATCCAAAGTTGTGGTCAATTTTTGCAGGTCCTCCGTTCCATGACTTTGCTCTCTCCGATGTCATCCCCAAAAACTGATCAAACAAAGAAGAAAAAGTTTCTTAAATTGTGTTTTGTTGTGAATAGTGAAACACTGAAAATGGTTTTGTGTAATAACCATCTGCAATCTTTTTTTCTATCCAGCAGATGTGGTTGTAACCTTAAAAGTTAACTAAATAATGTTATCATTGGCAAAAATCTCAATCAGACCCGGTTCGATCCGGTTTAAATGTGGTCTAACCCCCGGTTAAATTACAATACAAAAACAAAAAAGGAAAAGTAATCCGACACAATAATGACGAAATTGCTATCGCCGTATTTGATCCTCTTTTCTAACAAACTCCGAAGGAGAAAATGCCAAAAAAAAAAAATTAACACTGAGGTGGGTCCAGAGCTTTGCCGTAGACTCGAAAAACGACACCGTAGGGTTCAGGGCGGAGGTCGGCGGAGATGATTCTCGCCTCCACCACTACATACGTCACTCGACTCCTGTCACCCACCTGTGTGTTAAATAATACAGTAATCTCTCTTGGTACCCGAGTCTCTCTCTCTCCTTCTCTGTATTCCCATGCTTTTTAAACAAAAACAATTATTGATTCTCAGCATCATTATGACTTTATTATAATTTAAAATAGTTTCCATTCTTCCAACATCAGCAGCTGACATTAATCTCTTTATTGTTTAATGAATTTTCTTCTTAACTAAATGTGATATTTCTCTCTTAAAAAATACGGAACTCGAGATATACTTCTCGTCTACTCAACATAACGTGTCGAGTTTAACTAAATAAATAAAACAAAAAACGGGGTTGGACCATATATTACGAAATTGTAGAAAAAGAACATCATATCAAACAATTTTCTTATATAAAAGTAAAATATATAACTATAGAAGTAGAGTTATTTTGTGAGAAGCATAGGGGTAAAAAAATAGCAGGAGAGGGGAGAAATATGAAAGATGCATGCAAAAAGGAAAGATGGGAATATTTTTCAATGCGACGTTACCTTACTACAGATATGACGCGTCAATATCCTGTCCGTTCATTTTTTCTCCTCAGACGCTGATGGATGGATGTGATTGCTTCTTTATGATTTGATGCATCCATGCACCTCTGTTTTTCTTTTTTCTTTTTTCATATTTCTGTTCATTTTTTCTGTTTTTGTTTTTTCCAATAAAGTTTTGACTTTTGATGTAATTACGCTTTAACGCGTATAGAAGATTTTTTCGTAAAAAGTTTAATCTTATCATGGTGTGAAGGTGAAGCTCGCACTTCTAAACAGACAAAGATCAAGGAGTATCCAATAATCTATAGTTTTTCTTTTTTCAATTGTAAGTTTAAAACAATTTGATTTCTCTTTCATTTTCTTACTTTAGGGTGACGTAGAAACGCCTGAATTTTCCAGTCACGCACGCATTGCATGCTCAAAAGACAAATGTCCAATAATATCATCATACTAGATCCTAAAACACATTTTAGCTTAAAATATTGTAATCCTATACACACACATATATATTCGTTTTGTGTGGTGTATTGTACACATCAACATCAACTCTGTCTGTCACTAGCTACTGTCAAATATCACATCAGTTGCTTGTAGAACAGGAGAAACACAGATCATTTTTTTAAAAGGACCTTTTTTAATTCCCCTTCTCTTTCTTTTCTCTTCCTCCTTTTATCTATCAACATTTTTGAATATCTTGGGGGGTTTTGTTTTTCTTTAGAGCTTTTCTCTTGTGTATTTGTGTGTACCGACAATGGATATTGATGTCTTTAATGGTTGGGAGAGATCAAAATTTGAAGATGAAACCTTAATGCCACCTGGGTTTAGATTTCATCCGACTGATGAAGAGCTCATCACTTACTATCTCCTCAAGAAGGTTCTTGATTCCAACTTCTCTTGTGCCGCCATTTCTCAAGTCGATCTCAACAAGTCTGAGCCTTGGGAGCTTCCTGGTAAACCCACTAAACCCACCTTCTTCTGTTTCACCTGATACACTCTTAAACTTTACAAAATTTGTTAATGAAATCCCTTCTCTAGACTTTTGCCTTAATCGTCATATGTAAACCCTAGTCTTAGACTTAGACTTAGACTTTCCTCTGTTCTTAACTTCTTATTTGCCAATATCCAAACTCTAGGACTATACTCCTTTGATCAAATGATTCAAATGTCTTAGTTTAGTTGTAGCACGATATAGGCTTATCGTAGACATTGTTTATTGTAACTCTTTAGACTTTGATCAGTTTTAAAGAACTCAAAACTCTTGTTCAGCTTTATTATATCTGCACACTAGTGACTAGCCCTTGTTCGGTTCTGAAACAGAGTCTTTACCTTAAAGACAATGTTGCTATAACTCGATCGATGCAAAGTTTGTAACTTTCTCTTGTACCTTTTTGAGCAGAGAAAGCGAAAATGGGGGAGAAAGAGTGGTACTTCTTCACACTAAGAGATCGAAAATACCCAACTGGACTGAGAACGAACAGAGCAACAGAAGCTGGTTACTGGAAAGCCACTGGTAAAGACAGAGAGATCAAAAGCTCAAAGACAAAATCACTTCTCGGGATGAAGAAAACTCTTGTCTTTTACAAAGGCAGAGCTCCTAAAGGAGAGAAGAGTTGTTGGGTCATGCATGAGTATCGCCTTGACGGCAAGTTCTCATACCATTACATCTCTTCCTCCGCTAAGGTAAAATTTTTAAAACTCTTTCTACATGATTCACTTTTTCTCATTTGTACATTCAAAATGTATTATTTTACGTACACAGGACGAATGGGTTCTCTGTAAAGTTTGTCTGAAAAGCGGCGTGGTTAGTAGAGAGACGAACTTGATCTCTTCGTCTTCTTCCGCCGTCGCCGATGAATTCTCCTCTGCCGGATCTGCCACTGCTCCTATCATCAACAACTTTGCCACGGAGCACGTGTCCTGTTTCTCCAATAACTCTGCTTCTTCTCATGCCGAAGCAAGCTTTCCTACTACGTACCTTCCCGCTCCACCACCTTCACTGCCACCACGTCACGTCGGTGATGACGTGGCGTTTGGTCAGTTCTTGGATTTGGGATCATCGGGGCAGATTAGTTTCGACGCAGCAGCAGCAGCAGCGTTCTTCCCTAATCTGCCTTCTCTGCCACCCACGATGCTTCCTTCCCCTCCGTCATTTGCAATGTTCGGCGGAGGCTCCGCGAGTGTCTGGCCGTTTGCTCTCTGATGATCATCATCATGCGGCTACAAACTATCTCTACTATCTTTAAATATTTTAATCTACCGAAAAGACTTTAGATTGCTTAATTAGTGGCTTTGCATTAGTCTCAATTCGCATCCTCTTTTCTTTAACATTTTGCTGGTGTAATGTTTCTAAACATGTTGACACAACTATGCGGATTTCATGTTTCTTGCAACATATTTTCTTAGTTCGAAAGCGTCCTAAAATGGTTAAATTTGTAAATCGTTTATTTTATTGATAAAGGCTTTAAATATAGTTTTTAGAAGACTAGGTTTTGAACCTACGCTGATATTTGATATATTTTGTTTATTTGATATATTTTGATAAAAATTATATATAATTAATTATGGTAATAAAATATTATTTCATAAAATAAATAAAAAATTAGTACTAAGGAAAAAATTAAATTTTATATATATAATTTTTTAGAATATGTTGTGTTATAAAATCAAATATGATAAAAAAATCGTAAATTTAACTTGACGTCCAGTCGAGGCAAATCAAACTGATGATCTCACATATCCTAAACTATTTTCTTTGACCACCAGAAAAACGAAACAATTTTATAATCATGAATTTAACTCGTTTTTATATTTAATCGATCGCTACCACCTATGTTTTCATGTTTTTATTCAATGTTTTATTATTCTTCATATTCTTTCTTGTCATTTTCATTGTCAAATTTTGTGTTAATTGTCATCGTAATTTTTACCATTTGGTTCTTCGTTATACTCTTTTTCTTTTTCTTTCTTGTCAACTTTTTCACATTCTTCCACTGAAAAACATTTTTTAAGACTATCACACAACTTGTTAACCCATCAAACTCCACGAACAAAATCATTTCTTTTCTCATAAAATTTGTGAAATTCATGATTACCAGCATAGTCAACACATGCACCAAATTATTGACAATTTTATCCATTTATTTGGTTTTAGATCCACGCGTTTAGAAACTTCTCAAACCAAAATCCTTACTTGGTTTATAATATTTTAAAAACATAATAAAATATACTAATAATTATTTATTTAATATGAATCATATAATATATAGAAATATGAGTACACTATAAGAACATATCAATTATAAATAAATAATATCAATTATATTATATCATCAAATAATATCAACCGTATCATATTATCAAATAACCGTAACCGTATATAACAGTAACCGCTTGAACCGTAACCGTTTAACCGTTTAATCTGGTTAAGATTACAAAAATTTGTAACCATAATTGATGGTTAATAAACCTTAACCGTGACAACCGTAACCCTGGTCATGCCTGTGTATAGCTAACAAAACATGTGTGTTTGTCGTCCATCTTTCTTCTTTAAACCTCAAAATTTGACTCAAACATCAAATTAAGGTCTTGCGATGTCAATCCTTCTTCCTTAGACCCAAAAATAAAAAACTAATGAAAGAATATCAACTCATCTCTAAAATCATACACAAAAATATGTTTTACAGCTCATAAGAAATAAAAAGCACAAATGTAGATAAATAAGATAATTTATGTTATGCATCAATATTTATAATATTTTAAACTTTTAAAAGGTTTCAAAATATAAAATTTGAACATTTTAAAAATTTTCAATATTTATAATATTTTAAACTTTTAAAATTTAAAACTTATAATATTTAAAAACTTTTTAAAAGCTAAGAACTTTTAAAAGTTTCAATATTTATAATATTTAAACTTTTAAATTTTTTAAATATTATAATATTTTTTTGAAACTATTTAAAGTTCTAATTTGATCAAATGAAAAACCAGATCAAACAAAATAAAACTTTTAAACTTGGACGCCTGATAAATCAAGCTTTCCTGCTCATTCGTTGTTGGAAGCATATTAATCTTATTTATACTGGTTCTGAACCATTGTCTAAAAAATTTCTAGCCGATGTGGGATATTATGCTTAGTTCTTTGATTTCCATAAATTTAAATTTTTCTTTTTCTAAAAAATTCTGTAAATTTAAAAAATGTTAATGAATGACATGTCAAATCATGATAGGTTGTTTAAGATAATTTTTAATATAGAAAATTCTGGAAATTGTATAAAATGTTAATAAATGATATGTCAAATTTTTATTGGTTGTTTAAAATCCTATGTGGACGATCTTAGGAGCTTATAAATCCTACTTTTTATTATTATAAATTACTTTCTTTTGTTCAAAAAAAAAAAAAAAGATTACTTTCTAATTTTTATATAGAGAAAAGTAGCAAATATTAATGAGGCTATGGTTGATAACATGAATTACCATGAGTTAAGATTGAGTTATGTTCATAACTTAAAAGTTAAAAATGTCACCAATCATGATTTGTTTTTCAAACTTGGTAAGATTACCAATGAAATAACTGTTGCTCACCCCTATGGGCCTTATCAGATTAATGGGCCAGGCTATAATTAAAGAGTTTCTCAATTGCCACGCGTTTGATGAAGCATAGGAGGACTTGAGTCGTCGTCATCAAAGAGGTCCTTTTCGTCTCTCTCATTCTTGTTCGCAACGAAACAAATTTTGCTGAAAAAGAAAAAAAGAAAATCGCCATGGAAGACGTTAACCAGTTGTTCGATGCTGCTTTCGAGTTCGCACACTATCCCGGTAACTAACTCGATTGTTCTCGTACCACTTTCTTCTATACGTATTTGTGCGATTGTTCTAATTCCGTCGTGATTGAAATCCGATTACCGTTTTGATCTCAGGCGTTCAAAACGAAGCCTCGGTTAAGGAGTTCCTCGATCGCTTCCCTCTTCCCGTTATTTTCAAGTGATTTCTGTTTGAATCTATTCTTTTGGTTTGTTCAGGGTAGCTATTTTAGTTGTTAACTGGGAATTTGTAATATTCGCGTGCAGGGCTTTACAAACTGATCCGGACATCCCAGGTTTTGAGAACACGCTTGTGACTTGCTTGGAGAGGCTGTTTAAGACTAAGTATGGCGCCTCACTCATTCCTCAGTATATGGTAAGACTCACTGATTTCTATTTGTAGATTTGTGTTCCTGTTATTTGTGTTTATAATTGGCTGGATGAAAATAGGTTTTGAGCCAATTGCTATATTTGTTGTAGTCTCATTTAATTATTTGGTGTTTGTTTTAAGCCCGTTCTGCAAGTTGGTCTCAAGGCGAATTCTGCAGTAGTGAAATCTCTGGCTTGCAAAACTGTAAGTGTCTATATATAAGCATTGGTTTATGTATGCCTTCTCAATGGGTTTTCTCGTTTGTAGCCTTTGCTAATGTTGAAGTCTTGTTTCGGTTTTTCTTAAGGTCCTTTGCCTCTTGGAGAATTGCGATACAAACGATGTTTCCCCTGTTCAGCTAGTTGTTAGCAATGGCATATACCCTCTTCTTCTTGATTATATCATTAACAGGTAAGATGACATGTTTAATAGCTCTATAATATATTCTTACAGTTGTGTTCATTCGTCTGGGATTACTCTAGTCTAAGACCAACAGAAACAACTAGTTGAAGCATAATGATTGCCGTCGAGAAAGCCTTTGGATTGGTCTTGCGGGATTCAAATATGGCTTTAGTGTCCCTAAATAGCTGCTTGCCTCATTGACATTTTTTTTGTTTTTTTCTGTAGCGATGATGAAGTGGCACATGCTGCAAGTGAGACAATTAAGAGCCTTGCACGTTTTCCCGATGCAATGGTCTGTGTTTAATGTTTAACCGGTTATTCAGGCTCAGTGGCTAGTTTTTTTACACCAACTATTTCTGATGCATAAAACTCTTTTTCCACAGTCCGTGATCTTCCCTTCTGACACCAACGATGCTACAAATCTTCGCAACCTTGCTGCAAGGTGTTCGTCACTGGTAATTCAGCGCTTTATAAAAGAATTTTATCATGCTGTTCCATTCTTGTTTTCGCTTACAGTTATCCAACTACTTTTCAGGCACGAGTCCGGGTTTTGTCTTTGGTAGTGAAGCTTTTCTCGATTTCTCGAGTTGTAGCTTCAGAAATTAAGAACTCGGGGCTTCTTGATTTACTGGAGGCAGAAATGAAGGGTACAAAAGACACTCTTGTGATCTTAAATGTTCTGGAACTCTACTATGAGGTTGGCCTCCAATATCTGAGATTACTATTCAGTCTATTTCCTGTGTTGCCCATTTTTGAAAGGAAAAGATAGAATTATGTTTGAATATTTGTGCATGAACGCTGAAGTTAGTGGAAGTGGAGCACAGTTCAGAGTTCGTGCCACAAAATTCACTTATTCAGCTGTTGTGTTCTATCATCAGGTATAGACACCGTTGAACCTTTCCCATGTTTGCAACAAAAAGAGTATGGATATTTATTAAGCTTGCATCAGCTCACCCTTTAATATTTCTCTGGGTCTTATATTTTGCATAGTGGTACATCGATGGGACCATATGAAAAGCTAAGAGCAATAATGATAAGTGGCAGGCTCCTCTCGAAGGAAAATATCTACAATGTCGTGGAAGAAGCTAGTAAGATTTTCATTATTCTTTGCCTCTATTGGTTAGAAAAATGTGACTGTTTTGTGTTTCCTTCTATATGCTTTCACAACAACGTGTTTTAGGGATTATGTTATGTTAGGACTGGAAGAGTTATGCGGTTGTTCCCTGTCTCAAATAATCTAGGTCATTATTCTCCTATCATCAGATAATAAAAGCCTCTGTTTATTGTGCCTATGATACAAGTGAAGAAGTTGACAAGTTAACTACGAATTGCTTTGTCTCTAAATGTAATCTATGAAAGAGAATATAGCTGTAGGAATAGACTTATGTTTTTAGGCTGTACTGTAGCTGGCAAAAATCCACTTTCACCCTTCTCCTGAATTCAGGTGTGAAGACGTTAATTTCAGCTATTGTTGGGAGTCTGGAGTCAGTGGAGATAAATGATACTGATGCACAGGAAGTTGCGATTGATGCACTTGGTCAGATTGGATCAAGTAAGTGGCTAACTCCGTTTATTGTAGTCTTCTTCTAAAATAGATAGCTAGCTAGGTCATACCTTTGCAGTTATGGATTATAAGAGCGACTGACAAGATATTTGTTCCCCATGCAATGATCTTGTGACTTATATGTAAATTTTTTACACTAATATCTAGCAACGAAAGGGGCGACTCTTCTCCTTTCAACTTCACCTCCAGCTGCAAGACACGTTGTAGCTTCTGCGTTTGATCGTAATGCACACGGAAAACAGTTGGTTAGTGTGTTATTGATCTCATCAATTGAAATCCTGCTGATTATATGCCCGTACGAAGACAGTTTTTAATATCCAACTTTTTCAGTTTTAGGATTTCTGATTCTAAATATTGAGGTTGATATTTTGTTCATTAGCAGCGACATTCATGAAATTATATGACTATTTCGTAAATGGCATGTGCAGGCTGCACTGCACGCACTGGCAAACATCGCAGGTGAAACACGACCTAAGAGTAACAGAATAGTTGATGGAAAAGCTGAAGAAAGCCTTCGATGTTTAATATACGATGTTGCAGCAGAGGGCACAAAACTAACCCCATCCGTAAGTTCATTTCCTCCTTTGCTTATTTTTGCTCAGTAGTGTGCAGACGACATATGTTTATGTTTGATCCGTAACATGAACTAATTGAAGCATGCCACACAAATCGCAGGGTTTATTCCTTTCAGTTCTTCAACAAAGCTCAGAGATTCGTCTTGCGGTAAAGCTTTATAATTTCAGCATTTGATCTTTTATATATTCTCCCCCTTGATTTCTCTGGTTGGAAATTTTAAAATGCCACAGTACATTTCATTCAAAAGTAAAACTTCTCTTTTGTCCTTCTACACAAAACTCGGAACATGTCGCTCTGTTTATACATTTCTAGAGGGAACTTTGTTTTTTGTTAAAACTAGGTTGTTTACAATGTCGTTTGCAGGGTTATAGAACGTTAACAGCATTGGTGTCTCGGCCATGGTGCCTGGTGGAAATATTGTCCAAAGAAGAGATACTAAACATAGTTACAGATGCAACCACTGAAAGTGAGAAAATAGGTAAACCAAGTAACACTCCTCGCATCATTACACACACCAGCCATTGTATTGCCTTTTTTCTCCCTTCGACCCCTTTGTTCTATGAGTCTAAATGACACATTTTATTTACTCAGCAATGGAAGCAAGGTATAACTGCTGCAAATCAATTCACGAAGCGTTCTTGTGTAGTACCTTTGTTGATGACCCTCGTCGTCTAAAAACTGGTGAAAAGGTTCCATCTTTTGCCTCTGCTATCTTCTACTAAGATGGAAGTTTCGGAAAAAGCTTTCTATCATGTTATATTATATACTTTTTGCTGGCTGTGGACATGATTGAAATTTGTTGCAGCTGCAAGAAGCTGTTCGAAGTGGACCGTATATGTCGAAGAAGTACAGAGACGCACGACCAGAAGTAAAGACAGGCGAAGGATTTTGAAGACATAATTAGAGAAAAACTTGTTCGTTGACCAAAGTTTTTTTTTTTTTTGTAATCTTCTCTAGTGTTCGGATAAGTAAACTTTAGTTCCTTGGAAACAGTACAAAGTTTCGAAACGAGATTTGTGTTCTTTATATTTCTTTAGTGTTGAACGTTGGTTAATCAAAGGAAAAACAGATAAAAAAAGATATGAGTTGGTTCGTTTCACATAGTTTGCCATACATAGCCTGAGAATAAAACACAGAAAGGGTTAAATCGTTGTTAAGTAAATCAAATGAGGGTAATATGGTAATTACAATTCCAGACATCATCTCTTCCTTTATGGATAACACTGGTTCGAAATGGCCATTATTCTTCTTACTGACAGAGGAGGGAGCAGTGAAGAGAAGAGAAGAGGAGAGAAGCCGTGTAGATATCGATGGCGAAGATAGTGCAGTGTCTTTCTTCCTGTGCGACTCTCGAATCTCAATTCAAAGTTCTTTCGCTTAAGGGAATCTCTTGTTCGTCACCATCTTCTACCTTCACCACTCGTCGTGCTTCTTCGGCTACTGTATGCTCTTCGCTTAGCTTCTCACAGAGCGTTTCTCAATGTGTCGCCTTCTCCTCCGGTATAATAACCCCTACTTTCAGAATCGTGAATTTCTTCCTGGTCATGGAATTATTGAAATGTGTTATCTGCATTTTTGGTGAATTCATTCGGAGCTCTTTTGTTTTCGAAATTTTGGGGTTTTTGGGATTGAATTATACATGTCTCGACAGGGAATTTATGGGTACAGAAGCCAACGAGGCAATTGATTGTGTGTGAGGCTACTGCTCCGACGAAGAAAGCTGATTCTGCTGCTAAGAGAGCTCGCCAAGCTGAGAAGAGGCGCCTTTACAACAAATCTAAGAAATCTGAAGCCCGGACACGGATGAAGAAGGTAATCTTGTAAACCTCATACTGTTTCTGTGAATATATGTTGGAGTGCTGTTTGAAGATAGGGATACAAGATTGTTGATAAGCTTGTAGATGCTGTTTCCTCTGAAGTCTTAGTGATAAGTTAGGTGGAATCAATATTAGGGAATGTTTCTCCTTTGGATTTCTTGTAGTAAACAACACTCGATATTGGAATCCAAGTAGGTGGATTAGTCTTGATAGGTTACAACATCTCATTACAAGAATTATAAATGTTTGTGATTAACTTTTTTACATACATGCAAGATGAGAGTATAATCCCATTTGAGTTATATTCTAACAGGTCTTGGAAGCACTTGAGGGACTCAAGAAGAAAACAGAGGCTCAACCTGATGAGATTGTATCCGTGGAAAAACTTATCGGAGAGGCTTATTCTGCAATTGACAAAGCAGTGAAGGTTAAAGCTCTACACAAGAACACTGGTGCCCGTAGGAAGTCTCGGCTGGCAAGGAGGAAAAAAGCTGTTGAGATTCACCACGGTTGGTATGTCCCTGACGCAGCAGCAGCAGTAGCATCAGAAGCTGTGACAATGGCTGCATAAGAACATGGAGCTGGATAATGGAAATTTGTTTTTGGTACTAGATCTTTTCAAAATAAAAAATCTGTTTCTTTTTAATGTACATTTAGTCGTTTTCAGACTCATCTTCTTTTGTTAAGTTCGATCTAAGCATTTTGTCTTCTACTCTTGGCTTGGTCTTGTTCTGGTTCAGTAACATCTCAGTTCTTGGCTCTGGCACCATTCCTCTTGACATCATCTCTTGAAAGTAACTCAATGCTTGTCCAATTTTTCCCTTTGTATGCAGACCATGAATTCTAATAGTATATGTTCTCTGATCAGGTCCTAATCCACTTTTCTCCATCTTCCCCCATATCTCTCTCACTCTCTCTTCATTGTCCCATTGAACATATAACCTAAACATCAAGTTGTACAAGTCGCTCGTCATTTCACACCTGTTCTTTCTCATCCTCTCCAAAACGTCCTCCACATCCTTAGGCTTCTGCGAATACTTAAGCAAGTAACCGAACGTCACATCGTTAGGCGAACAACTCCCACCTTTATGTTCCATTTCTTCCACAAGCTCCCAAACTTTACCTGTTCTCCTTATCTTGCAGAGATGCTTCAAAAGCGAGTTATAGGTCACAACATTAGGAAAGCAACCCTTGTCACCCATCTCTTTGAACACTTGTAGAGCCTCTGGTATTCTCTTCTTGAAACACAAAGCATCAATGACGTTATTGCAGATTTTAACATCCAGGTTTCTTCCAGTTTCCCACATAGCTCTGTATAGTTCCATAGCCTTTCCCAATTTCCCTTTCTTCGTCAACGCATTAATCATTGTCCCATAGCTGACAACATCTGGCCTACATTTAGAAGCAATGATATCTTTCCAAATCCTCTTAGCTTCATGAACATTCCCCAAAACACACCACCCATTGAGAATAATATTCATGGCTTTAATATCGCAACCAAACTCTCTTCTACGAGAGCACAACAAGGTCTCCGCAAATTCAACATGCTTATACCTACACAACCACATCAAAAGCCCATGAAATGCAACCAAATCATCCTCTATCCCAAACTCTCTCCTCCTCTCAAACACTCCTACTGCTTCATCTACTTTGTGGGCAGCAGCGTACCGGTTTAGCAAAACCACATATGTCTTCTCGTTAATAAACCCATCTCTCTTAGACATTTCGTCGAACACTTGGTGGAACTCTTCGAATCGCTTCATTTTCCAAAGAACATCGAGAATCTCGTTATACACCAAGGAGCTAGATAGATACACAGACTGTTTCACGATCAATTGGAAAAGTACGTAAGCCGGTCTCCAATCAGATCGATTCCGAGTAACCACTTCTAGAACCAGCTCTTCGGTTAACTCAATCCCGCACTTACCAAGAATACGCTCAATCTCTTCAGATGAACTTCCACGGTGATTCTTTATGATGTTATGAACATCATCGACAGCAGATTGCTTGACATTGTCGTGAGCTGCAAGAGAATGAACTTGATTAGTACCCAGAAAGCGAAACCCAGAGAGAGTGGTGTGGTTCTCATGATTAGGCTTCTCAGGAGGTAAAACACGGCGAAGAACGACCAAGGATGATGATGAAGAAGAGATCTGGCGTCGCCATAGAGCATTTTGTAGCTTCAGTAAGATTTCAATTTTGTTTTTCCCACCCATCTTCACAAAGTCTATAGGGTACGATCTTAGACCATGTGCATCGGTGATGATTTGGGCCGTATCCCGTTTTTTTTAGATTTAAAATAAATAAAAAAAGCCCAAATTTGAAGAACGGTATCTTTATTCGGGACGTTTTTTGGTCGTCCATTTCGACGCGTGTTACGTTCTCATTGGATGTTCTATTTTTTCTAGGGTTAGAACAAAAATTTGTCGAGACTTTAGTTATATCGATTCTCTTCTAAATATTATTATTAAATGTGAGGGACCAAAAAAAAGTCCCAACCGATGTGCTTGCTCTTAGGAACCAGGAATAACATATACAAAATTATAATTCCAATTAAATTTTTTGGGTGATTAATTATTGCAAATAACATTGTAAACATAACACTAACCAAAACACAAACACAAATCTACAGGTGAGTTTTTTTTTTTGTGAAATTAAAATATAGTGAGTTTATAATTAAATAATCAAAGTATTATTACTGTATAAAATGGGCAGTTCTTCACCTCAGTAGATTGGGCAATAGCAATGTCATTTTCTGTGGAGATGCTGAAACTCTATATAAAAAGGTTTCTCACATGTATACCTGCAAACATCATTCTGAAGATCGGGACCAGACTCTCATTGCAACCCAATTGAAGGACATTGTGAACATAGCTACATCGTATGAAACTATAAAGTTCCTTAAAATCTCACGTGTTGTGGCTAAAGATGCTAGGAAAAGAAAGTCTAATTTTGTAATCTCATGGAACAATGTATGCTGACCGTTGTTAATATTCAAAAGTTCTGTTGACGACAAAAAAAAAAAAAAAAAAAAAAAAATCAAAATCAAAAAGAAAAAGAAAATTGCCGACCAAAACTAAAATTTTAGTTTTATAAAAAAAAAATTTGACATAGAGACCGACGACATATCTTTGGTATGCCAGAGGGCATCGATAAATCTTATTCTTAGGATTTTTAGAAGAAGAAGTTAATTTTGAGCTAGCGTCTCTCTAAGGATTGAAGTTTCGGTGCTATTGTGTTTAAACTTTGGTTGCAATTTCTTTTAGTTTGAAGCTTATATTTTCTGCTTTATATGTTTAATGGTTTTTAGCTCTCAGTTTAGTTTCCGGAGACTTTTATTTCGTCTGTTAGTTTAGTCTCCCTCGCAGGTTTGGCCCGTGATTAAAGTCCGTGAAGCTGGTGCTTTAAGCATCATGAAAATATATAAGTTTTAAAAGCATCAATTTTCAAAAATGCGTTGTAATGTAGTGGTTAACACATATTTGGAAGTCTAAGATGTTATGAGTTCGAAGTCGACTTTAGAGATATTCATGTTAGCCCTAGGATAAAAAACCGAACCGAAATAACCGAACCGAGCCGAACCGAAATTTTGAGTATTTGGTTTGGGTTCGGTTATTAGGGCAGAACCGATCGGCAACTTCTAAAATTAAAATCGGTTCTCTGAACCGAACGGTTAATCGAACTAAATCTAAAGTCTAAACCTTAATACATTGATGATTGACCACTTCTTCGTCTTTTTTTTTTGTTTTTTCACGAACTAGACATATATTCGATAGAGAGAGAAAACAACAATTCTGGTGAGATTCTCTGAGAACTCTTTATTATACAAAAAAAGAGTTTAACGAACAACTCTTCACTTCTCACGAACAATGGCTCCGGCTCAACGGTGACGAGGGCATAGTCTTCTGCTCCTTATTATTTTTCTTTTACTCTCTTATTATTTTTATTATTCATACTCTTTTTTCTCCTCCAATCTTCTCCCATCATCTCCATCTTCTCCTTCCTCTCCTTATCATTTTTATTATTCTTCTTCTCTAATATTCTTCTTTTCTTTTCATATGTCCTTCTCCAATTATTTTCCTTCTTCTCCGATCACCGTTCACAGAACAAACTATCTCTTGTGGCTTGCGGCTAGCGGCTAGGGCAACACAAGGAGTGCTTTTATTTTATTTTTGTTTTATTACAGATCTTTATTTTCTATGTTAAGTAACGAGCTTTTATTTTAGTTTGGCCCATTTATTTTTGACTTAACAATGAAAATCGTTTTTTTTGGTTTTTATATCCAAAAACCGAATAACCCGAAAACCGAACCGATCCGAACCGTTTTTAATTTCGGTTTAATTCGGTATACATTTTAATAATTGAAAAAACCGAAAAATTGAAATAACCGAACCGAACCAACCGAATAAATCGAACTCTCAGGGCTAATTCATCTCTCCGCTGGCTGAAGTTCGTAATTTATGTCTCCTTCACGTTTATTATCAATATTTACATCAGATGACGAAAAAAAAAGAGACCGACGACATATATGTATGGGAAGCTGCTACGTAGTTCAATAATCATGTTTAAGAAATACTAAAACAGTATCTTGATAATCAATTAACTGTTGTTACACCTTGTGAAACGTAAAGATAACGATAATAATTAACAAAGAAAAAGAAGATAATATAGTAAAATAATGGTATTTTATTTAAAAATATTCTGATAAACGAGCAGATTCTGTGGCCCGAGAAAAATCCAATCCATTAAGCCATTATTATAGAGAAAACATTTTTGGTGTTCTAAACTCAAAAAAATTAGAAAAATAATGAATAATAATTTAGAACTCTTTTTTAATTATTGATATAGAATTGATTTTGGCTTAGTTCTAAATTGATGTGGCAAATTATGAATGAATACAATTTTTTGCAAACAATTTTTCACAAATTAAAAGAGTGTTTAAGAATATTATATTATAAATTTTTATAATTGTAATATGTTTAAGAATATTATATTAATTTATAAGTATACAATTGCTTTTATATAAGTATGCAATTTAAATATTAATTTATAAGTTTTTATAATTGTAATATGTTTAAAAATATTATATTAATTTATAATTATACAATTGGTTTTATATAAGTATGCAATTTAAATATTAATTTATAAGTTTTTATAATTATAATATGTTTAAGAATATTATATTAATTTATAAGTATACAATTGCTTTTATATAAGTATGCAATTTATATGTTTTTATAATTGTAATATGTTTAAAAATATTATATTAATTTATAAGTATACATTGCTTTTATATAAGTATGCAATTTAAATATTAATTTATAAGTTTTTATAATTATATTATGTTTAAGAATATTATATTATTAAATCTTATAATATTAAACATATTTTCTTAATAATTAACTTTTTAACAAAAGATTTAAACTAATAATCTTACATTATTTTTATAATATTTTTACTTTAAAAACACCCAAAATTGTTCCCCTAAAATGATGCCCTTATCCATGGCGTGAAGACATATATAGCTGTGGCGAAGACATATTTAAAAAAAAATATATTTCAGAAAAAAAAACTAAGTAGCCAGAAGAATTAAATTAAATTAAATTTTAAACCAAGCTTTTTATAATGAAGACGTCTTCATGTGCCGTCGTCAATGTAAAGTAAAATTACCGTCCGTCTTTTAGGAAACAAAACAAACGGCGGGCCCACCGCCGTTAGGATCTCTCTCACGGTTAGCCGACGCGGCCACCATTCTCTCTCTCTCCATAATCATTCTCCACGCGTCGCGTTGACCACGTGGCACTATACATCTTTTATAAAAAACCAAAGATAACAAAACACTTTAAATTTTTAAATTTCTTTTATTATTTAAATACTCGAGTGCGTTGTGGGCTCATGTTTGTTTTTTTCGGGCGAAGGGGCGGCTATGTAGCTTTTCAATTTTTTATTTTTTATTGGGAAAAAATAAAAATAAAAATAAAATTAAAGAAAAATAAAGCAGTCAAACTCAAAGTTGAAAATGGAGCTAGAGTCGAACAAGTCACGCATTAACGCTCTATTTCTTTCACGCGATCGCCGTCGGCACGTGATTAGCGGTGAGATTCACTCTCCTACATTGAAACGCGTTTACTTAGCCGCGCGTCCTCCTGATGTCGCCACGTATATTTTTTTACAATTTTGCGTCATCCAATATTATTTATTGTTTTGTTTTGGTTCCTTTCTCTCTGCTTTTCAGGCGCCGCTGCTCAATTTATTTCCTTGTAGTTTTTTTAAAAATTTACTACTCTCCTCTCTTTTTTTTAAAACTATGTTAGATGTACTCATATAAATGGTAATTTTAATTTCAAACAAAATTTTGAGAAAACTAGAGTATTATGCATACATTTATAATTCACTTTACTCATTTTCGAAAAGAAAATTTGAGATATTATATGAAAACATAGTTACTGAGTAAATGAAATGACTCACAGATTTTTTCAGTTTTTTTTTTCTTTTTTCTCAATAGCATTAACTTGGAGTCAAACATATTAACTATTAAGGGAAAACATACTGAGTCCAGTCAATCATAAGTTTAAAACTTTATACTTTGTGCATATATATGGCAACAAGGTTTGTTGTACATGTTGTGTGGGTGATAAATAAGCTCTCTCATTTGAAACAATCTCATAACAAAGCGTGCAAAATTCAAGTTAGTTGTACTCACTGCCTATCTGTTAAGAGGAAAGCCAGCTTTTAATTAGATCCTAAATCACGTGAGCAAACGGAACCAAGCAAAAAAAAAAAAAAAAAGAGTTCTTGAATCAGAAATTTTGTTTAACCATAGACATTATATTATGATATGGGATTACATTCTTAATTGGGAACCTTGGTTAAAAAAAAAAAAAATCGAAATCTTATCAGCATTTATGGGGAATACATTGTGTGGGCAAACAGCAAACTCCACGCATCTCCATTTAATACGTCAAACAAATTTGTCCGGATTTCTTCTTCTTCTTTTTTTTCCTTTTGAACCCATGTATCTAATTTTTGTTACATTGTAACTAGAAAGTGTATCTTACATTGTATCAAAAGTTTAGTACATCAGATAAGCAATGTATCTAAAACTAATCGATTAAAAAAAAGTTCCTCATTAAGTGTTATTTTCTTGATTTTATGTCATAAGAAAAGTTTAATGCAAAGATTGTTTCGTTTAATTTTTTTATTGCTAAAATATTCATCAATAAAAAAATAAGATACAGAGCATTTGGACAAAAATAATCGATTCCTTTAAAGACTACCGAAACAAGAAACATATGTTAAATAATTGTTTTTATTGATCAAAGTCTCGAGCTCAAATACAAGAATTCAAGGCACAGCGAATCAATCTATAAACCCTAGTCGCGTTCTAGAGTTGAGTCGTGTGTCTTGTGTTTTAGATCTCTTGATTTGTTGCTCTCCCCTGTCTCACGTGGAGGCCGCTCTCCTTATATAGAGACTCATTTGCCCTAATCCCTTAGGATTTGTCTTGGGCTTACCGACTCTATCTATGATAGGGTTGGTCACGGGACTCTTGGCCCATTAGTAAAGTCGGTCGTTAGACTCTTGGTCTCTTAACAGATCTAGTCGCGTGACTTTCGGTCCTTCGACAAAGTTAGTCGCGAGATTCTCGGTCTCGTGACAGAGTCACGAGATTTTCGGTCTCTTAACAGAGTCAGTCACGAGATTCTCAGTTCATTGAACCAATCAGGAAGATTTTCCTCTTATAAGATAAACTCTTATCTACGCTGATTTTATCCAGCAAAATATGTGTTGAATAAATAAATTATATTTATGTATTTATGATGATAAAATTATGCCCAACAGTTAGCCCATATTCTCTATTTTATTAGTAAGAATTTAGAGAGTTGTTAAAAACAATGGTATTATTTTTCCAGCCAACAAAATCTCAAAGTCATGTACCTTTTGAAATGATTTGTAACGGCTTGTGACGTCACCATAGCAGCTTTATCGAATAGTGACTCCGTAGAGACAATGTTGAGTCCTTAACACGTCCTGACTGGGATCATTTTTGTACTTGACTATATGTGCCATGACCATTTTATAGGTTCTGACATTCTTGTCAGTCATAAGACTTGCTCGTGGCATTGATCTTATATATGATAACATTCTCTTACTGTACGATAATCTCCACATGTGAGGATGTACATAACAAACAATTTCTTATCTTGTGCGTGAGACACAACTTAGGTCTCACATTTGTGACATGATCTGTCTCGTGACATGAAACATAAAATGATACTTATTTGTTGACACATCTACTGCTTTGTGCCATGTCACATGATTGTTTTGTGTTCACGACGTTGTTCATGTCACGTGCCTCTGACACCATTCATGTCACATGTTCATGACATTGCTCATGTTAAAAGCTAATGGCGTGAGTTTCATGCTCTCAACATCTTGTCATCATGATTACGCTCATGACGCGATTTCTATCGTGTGCTCAAGGAATTAGTCACATCATGTGCTTCCAACAGCATTTATGTCGTGCGTTCTCGACATTGTTCATGTCTTGCGCTCGTGACAGTCAGGTGTTCCATAATTGTCACGTGCTCGCTTCTTTAATAACAATGTTCATGACATTGTCAATGTTTTGTGCTCGTGACACGATTCGCGTTGTATGCTCATCACATCGCCTATATCACGCGTCGTTACGTGCTCAAGAAATAGTTCATGTTGCACGCCTCTGCTACCATTTGTGTCACGTGTGACTGCCGCTATTCATGTCGCGTGTTCATAACATCGTCCATGTCACGCGCTCATGGCGTGAGTCTTGTGCTCACGACAGTCACATGGTTGCTTATGACACAAATTATCGTCTTGTGCGCGTGACAGCCTGGTGTTTCATAACTAGTCACGTGTTTTCTTTCTTTAACTTCAATGTTTATGACATATTACTTATATCTCGAGGTCATGACAATGAGGTGTTTCGTAACTGTCACATGCTCCTCTTTAATAAACAATGTTCGTGACATTGTTTATGATATGTGCTCTTGACAGTAGGGTGCTCCACAACTGTCATGACCTTAACTGTCACGTGGTTTTTCTTACATAAACAATGTTATGAACATTTTAATGTTCTTTGCTTGTGACAGTCACATGTTCCATAACAGTAACGTGCTTTTATGTTCTTCAATAACGATGTTTTTGACGTTGTTTATGTTTAGTGTTCGTGACACATTAAAATCTTGTGCTTGTGACACATTGTTTATACCGTGCGCTCGCTTTTTGCAGTAACAATGCTCATGGCATTATTTATGTGTTCATGACACAACTTCATGTCTTGTGCCCATTACAGTCACAACATTATTTTTGAAATCACAATGCTCAACACATTCTTTGTGTCTTGTGTTCATGAAACATTTTAATTGTCTTGTGCTCGAGACAGGCAGGTGTTTCATAACTATCACGTACACAACTCTTTAATAATAATGTTCATGACATCGTTTGTATCTTTTGCTCGTGACAGTCAGGAACATAACTGTCACTTGCTGCTCACTTCCTTAATAGCAATGTTCATAACATCGTTTGAGTGCTTGTGCTCGTGACAGTCAGGTGTTCCACAACTGTCACGTGCTCACTTCCTTAATTACATTGTTCATGACATTTTTTATGCCTTGTGCTCATAGCACTGTTCACATGCTCATGGCATTACATACGTCATGTGGTATTGACATTACTTATATGCTCGCGACATTATCTTTGTGTACGTGACAAAGATCCACGTCTCGTGTCTATGACACGCACATGCTATTTTATCAATGCTCATGACATATAGTCCATGTCTCGTGCTCGTGGCACAATTAAATCTTGTGCTCGTGACACGTCCAAGACTTGTGCTTGTGACACGTTCAAGTCTTGTGCTCGTGACATGTTCAAGACTCGTGCTCGTGACACGCTTGAGTCTCGTGCTCGTGACACATTTAAGTCTCGTGCTCGTGACACGGTTGAGTCTTGTGCTAGTGACACACTTTATGTGACAGTAACATATTATTGAAAACGTTGTCCATAACATGGGACGTGTAGTGTTAATCATTGGCAAAATAGGCTCCTGACCCACGAACTTCAGTGACCTTGTAAGGACCTCCAAGGTGAGACCGAGTTTCCCAGATCCTTGTTCCCTTGTATTTTGAAAAGTACGTCGCAAGATCCAGTCTCCTCTTGGAGTGTCCGCGTCGTAACTTTTAGCTGCTTCCTGTTGATAACATAAATTTTTGATTTTCGCTGCTTCTCGTTTCTCGTCTAATGGATCGAGATTGAGACTCATCAACTCTTCGTTTTTCTGCAAGTTAGGGTGCTCGGTTCGTGCCGTAGTCACGCCTACTTCACATGGCATTACTGTTTCCATCCCATACATTAGAGAAAACGGTTTTTTGTAAGTCGATCACTTAGTGATGGTGCGGTAAGCCTACAATATGCCTGGAATCTATTCTACCCACTTTCCTTTTGACTTTTCCATACGTTTCTTCAATAGTTTCACAATTGTTTTGTTTGAAGGTTCAAAGCAGCTGGCGTATGATTAAAAGAAGTCGATAAACCTCTTTTGTATGTCGGCTGCTAGTTTTGAACTCATGTTCACCCGCTTGTTAGGATCGTCTTCGAGTAATGGCATCTCATCCAACTGTTCCACCTCTGGTTCTTCCCTGTGAAGTACCAGCGGTAGCCTCTGTAATTGCTATAACTGTTGATCTTTACTTTTTAAGGTAGTTTGATAGCATGAACGTGAACTTTCTGGTTCCCTTACTATCTCTTTCACTCCCCATGGGGTGGGAAATTTGATAGTTTGGTGTAGAGTCGATGGAATAGCTCCCATGTCGTGAATCCAGGGGCATGCCATAATAGCATTATAAGCCGAAGCACAATCTACTACTAAAAATTTAGTGTGTTTGTTAACTCCCTCTCCATACACTGGAAGCGTCACTTCGCTAATACTCTGCTTGACCTCACCGCTGAACCCAACTAATGGAATAGATTTTCGTGTCAGCCCTCCTTCGTCGAGACCCAACTCCTTATATGCTTGCATATAAAGGATGTTAGTTGAGCTTCCATTGTCGATTAATATCCTCTTCATCAAACAGTTAGCCAATGTTAGTTGTATGACTAAAGTATCGTGATGCAGGGTTGGTACACTGCTCTCATCAGTCGTAAAAGTTATGGTGTATGACGGTGTATCGCCTTTCGTAGCAAGTCCAGTGTTTTGAGAGTTCTTGACAGCTCTAGTGTTTCTTTTCGTAGCTGAGTGAGTTATCCCACTTATCTCTGATCCTCCAGAGATAACATTGATGACTCGATCATGTTTTGGAGGCAAAACTGGGGCGTTCGCAATTGCTATTTGCTTGTCGCTCTCGCTATCCATGCGATTATGGGTTTTATCTGACAAGTATTCCCTAAAGTGACCTTTTTTAAGCAGCTCATTCACTTCCATCTTCAATGAGATGCAATATTCTGTTTTGTGGCCCTGATCGTTGTGGAACTCACATCACTTCGAGGTGTCACGCCTATTGTCAAGTGCTTTCATTTTTGGAGGCCATCTCACGTTTCCACCCATCTCTTTCAATACACCGACTAAATGTGTATGAGAGATCGAGAGGTTAATAATATCTGGCCATGATGTCGATTTAGGTCTCCTGTCGTCAGCCTCGTTCAATGTTCGACGTGTGTTCCTTCTTTCACTCATGGTGTTTTCGTCATGTGGTCTTTGGTAAGGCTTATCATCCCTACTTGTTCTTTCGTTTCTCACTACATGGAAATCAGATCGTGGTGAACGTCGCTGGCGATAAGCTGAGTCTTCCTCCCACTTTATCTGCGCCCACGCACGTGAGAGCACGTCTTCCATTGTTCTGCATTGGTACTTCGTCAGTTCCTTGTACAAATCACCGTCAGGAAGCAATCCTCTTTTAAATGCGGAGATGGCAGTTGACGTGTTGCAACTGGGGATCGATACTTTTTCCTTGTTGAAGCGTCCCACATAGGCATGCAACGACTCATCTCTCTTTTGTCGTACCTCGTAAAGGTCATCCGTTGTTTTCTCGAGGTTCTTGCTGCTTGCAAATTGCTCAACGAAGAGATCTGTCAATGATGCAAACGAGTTGATCGAGCCGTTTGGCAGGTTGATAAACCACTGAAGTGTTGCACCTGTTAGGATTGAGCCAAAACCCTTGCACATAGTAGCTTCCCTGCACTCTTTTTGGATGGCCGCCGTGAACATTCGTTGTTTGTATTGTGTTATGTGGTCATCCGGATCGGATGTTCCATCATACATCTTCATTGTTGGTAACATGAATTTTCTCGGCATCTCAGTGAGTGCAATTTCATGAGAAAAAGGTGTATCGGCATACGAGTGCAAGTTGCTTTTTCGGATCGGTGGAGCTACTTCTGGCAGTCGTTCGATCATGGCTTCTACTGCACCCAAACGTTTTGTAAGCATAGTTTCCAAGTAAGCGGCTTCGGCTGACATGGTGTGTTGTTCATATTCGACTCCTGTAACGTGCGGCGCGTTAACGATTCGTTGTTGATCCGTGTTTTCTTCTTGAACAAGGTTCTCACGGGTTTGTCTTATGCTAGGGTTTTCTCCATTATTCTCCTCTTGTGGAGTCTCTAGTCGTCCGTCTTCAGTCGCGGTCGTCGTTCGAGTAGCTGCTGGAGTTGTATTGAGATCTTGCATCCGACTGACGTGCACGTCACGAAATCTTGAGCTTGCTTCAGTAAAAATTCTTCCTGTTGTCACTAGTGAGGCGTTCTCCTCACGTAGCCTAGCATTATCGGCCTCGATCTGCGTCAGCTTCTGCACCGTCTCGTTCATCCTGGCAGTCAGGACTTCCAGCTGAGCGACGACAATCGCTTCGACATTGGTCGTGGTACTTTCGTTTGCCATCATCTCACGTAGATTACTCTAGGCCCCTCCTTCTAGCGCCAACTGTTTGGGCAAAAATAATCGATTTGTTTAAAGACTACGGAAACAAGAAAGAGATGTTGAATAGTTGTTTTTATTGATCAAAGTCTCTAGCTCAAATACAAGAATTCAAGGCACAGCGAATCAATCTATAAACTCTAGCCGCGTTCTAGAGTTGAGTCGTGTGTCTTATGTTTTAGGTCTCTTGATTTGTTGCTCTCCCGTGTCTCTCGTGGAGGTCGCTTTCCTTATATAGAGACTCCTTTGCCCTAATCCCTTAAGATTTGTCTTGGGCTTACCGACTCTATCTATGATAGGGTCGGTCACAGGACTCTTGGCCCATTAGTAAAGTTGGTCGTTAGACTGTTGGTCTCTTAACAGATCTAGTCGCGTGACTTTTGGTCCATCAACAACGTTAGTCGCGAGATTCTCGGTCTATCGACAAATATAGTCGCGAGATTCTCGGTCTCGTGACAGAGTCAGTCACGAGATTTTCGGTCTCTTGACAGAGTCAGTCACGAAATTCTCGGTTCATTTAACCAATCAGAAAGATTTTCCTCTTATAAGATAAACTCTTATCTACCCTGATTTTATCCAGCAAAATATGTGTTGAATAAATAAATTATATTTATGTATTTGTGATGATAAAATTATGCCCAACACAAAAATAAAAGTATCATTTAAAAGAAATATAAAGTAATTAATTCTATATCTATTTTTTTGACAATGTATTTAACAGTGTAAAATACAACAATTTAATGATGATCAAACAGAAATTTAAAAAAACGCTTGGTGGGGTAAAAAAAAACGAAGGGTTGATGGAAAAAAAAAGCAAAATTCATTGTAAAAAGGAAAGAAATACACGTGGCAAAAGATAAGTGGTGGTAAGAGAGAAAAGAAAGAAAAAAAAAACCATGAAAACCGCTGGTGTTTTTTAAGAGAAGCCGCTAAAACTATTTTCAGGCTTTGACTGTTCTCACAACAAAGCGCCCCGAAAGGAGCGTCGCTTTTACTCTCTCTCTCTCTCCCATCCTCACCTCTCATCTTATATATAAACAACCTCTCTCCCCCTTCCTCCTTCTTCCTTCAATTATCACACCCACTCTCAATCTCTTATCTACCGATATGGCCAAGATGGGCTTGAAATCCGACCCTGCTACTACTACTAACCAGACCCATATTAATAATGCCAAGGAGATTCGTTACAGAGGCGTTAGGAAGCGCCCTTGGGGCCGTTACGCCGCCGAGATCCGTGATCCCGGCAAGAAAACCCGCGTCTGGCTTGGTACTTTCGATACCGCCGAGGAAGCGGCGCGTGCTTACGATTCAGCGGCGCGTGATTTTCGTGGAGCTAAGGCTAAGACCAATTTCCCCACTTTCCTCGAGCTCAGTGATCAGAAGGTGCCTGCCGGTTTCGCTCGCAGTCCTAGCCAGAGCAGCACGCTCGACTGCGCTTCTCCTCCCACGGCGGTTGTACCGTCTACCACTGCTGGAAATGTTCCGCCGCAGCTCGAGCTTAGCCTAGGCGGCGGCGGCGGCGCGTGTTATCAGATCCCGATGGCGCGTCCTGTTTACTTTTTGGACCTGATGGGAATCGGAAACGGAGGTCGTGGTCAGTCTACTCCGGTGTTTAGGCCGTCGGCGGTGCATGCTGCGACTAAGGTTGCCTGTGGAGGAGCCCAAAGCGACTCTGACTCGTCCTCGGTCGTCGATTTCGAAGGAGGGTTGGAGAAGAGGTCACAGCCGTTAGATCTAGATCTAAACTTGCCTCCTCCGTCAGAACAAGCCTGAGCGTTTTAGCGGTGTCGTTTCAATTCGAAGCGCATGCGTTATCTTTTTTTTTTTTTGAGCTGAGAGAAATCGTTTTCTCCTAGTTTTTTTTCTCTCTCAGATGAAATTATTAATCAGTTTTTAGAAAGGAAGAAAAAAAAAATATATCTGAGAGAGAGAGAAGAATTGTAATTTTAGCTGACATGGTTCGTTATGTACATATTATTACATAACCGGGGGAGATCTGAACTTTTGTTGTGTGTTTTTAATTTTTTTTGCGACTTGGTTTCAACCCATGTTGTTCCTCCTATGTTTTTTTTTTTAAATTTTTGTTCTTCTTCCAAATTTTCAATCAATAATTTGGTAATCTTCAGAATGGTGTTATCTAAACTAATCTAATTTCATAAATTAGTAATTACTGCTTATGTACTTTATCTGGCGGCTTCTTCTATATTGGCCTTCGTTTCCATTATCGTTAACAAAATAATAAAATTAGATAAAACAATCACAACTAATTGTGTAAGTTGAAGGGTGTAAAAGAAATCTAAAATAAAAAAAGTGAGATTGATTAAAAAAAGGGTTAGTTGAGTTGAGTTGAGTTGAGTCTGTCGTCGTCGCCGTCGTCGGGGCTTTTAAAACAAATGGTCCAAGTTTCCAGCAGACACGCAGCCGGCGTGTGTGGGCCCCTCAGTCTTTTCTTCTCTCTGCGGCGTATGTTAGAAAATTCTTCGCGCTTACGTCATTAAGTAGGGTCTACTTATACAGTACGGACTTACAAGAGGGCTCTATTTGTTTTTTGTTTGGGCTAATTTTTGTAGATGAACATTTGACACTCTATTTAGGTTGTGCAAGGGAGAACCTAGACTTTAAATTTGATAGATTCTTCTTCTTCCGTTTGAAAAGAAGACGATAAAGGATAGCTAGAAGGAGTATAATTTTATTTGGAAAAGATCTTTATAATTGAGTAAACAATTTTTTGTCGGCAAAGATTAAAACAAAAAGGAGTAAATAGATTCTCTTAAACAAAACAACTAGTCTAGATATTGGTTTATAATAGTACATAATTTATTTATATTCTTTAAATATGACATTGAATTGATTCGGAGTTGAATTCGACTAAAAACAACATCATTTGACCTAATTGTGTTTTCTTTTATAAAATTATCCTTTTGGCCAATTGTTTCTAGATGGCTGGTTTAAATGGAATTTGATTATATTTGTTTTTTTTTGTTCGGAAAGCAAAATTTACTATTAGTGAAAACAATGATGGCGTGATGTGTTGAAAATGTAAATTAGATTCAACGATGTTAAGGAAAGAGCAAAAATTTAACGTTTGGAAGAAGGGAAAAACGACGACGTATAAGAGGAAGATTGTGAGAGAGATGAAAAGAAAAAGAAAGCGGCTTCATAATGAGAGGCAGAGAAGAAGAGATGGTTTGATTGAGATTCTTGTCTCCAACTCCGCAATCAAAAAGAGTCAAAATAACTATCTCTTCATTATTCGCGTGTACATCCAACGGCTTAGATTCTTTTTCCTTATCCACGTGGTTGGATCTTATAATTTCAGTTTTATTTCTATACTTAATTCCGAAAATAAAAAGAGTGAGGCGGCACCGACGGCCAAGCAACAGCAGCGCGAGTGATCCTTTTCAGAAGAGACCGAATCAGAGACGGTGGCGCCCACTTTTTGCCAGAAAAAACATTAAAATACTAGTATATATTTATGAGAAATAGTACTAGTACTTTGTAGTCTTCGTAGTATTATTTCAAAAGTCATCGTCCTCTCAAAAAAGTACTTATTTACTAACAGCGAGCTGCGACCAAATGACTTTTACAAATTTATTTTCCAAAAATAAGGAATGTTTTACTCTTATCTTTTATCATATTCAAACACTTTCATACACGCAAGTTAATTTAATGGTTAAAAAGTTGACTAATATTTTAAGAGTATGAAACAGCAAGTGAAACACTCATGTTATTTACGTTCTATTTGGGAAAAATGCCAAAAAGACCCAAAATTATTTTTATTTGGACGTTTAATACCCAACTGTTTTGGATTAGAATAAAAGTGCATGAAATAATAAAAATATGTCATTTAAAACCTAAAACAATAAGTGTTGTTAGTTTAATACCTACGATTTTACAACAAAATTCAAATTCCAATTTTATCGTGCTTATCTAATTAATTATTAATAAAAAATTATCGGTTTTCTATTAACAATGTTAAACCGGACGTTAACCCCAGTTATCTCTCTTCTTCCTTCTCCTCTCTCTAATTGGCGTCGCCCTCGTTATCTCTCTTCTTCCTTTTCCTCTCTCTAATTGTCGTCGCTCCTCCTCTTACTCATCACCACCGCCTCAAGAAATGTCTTGCTCAAGACAAAGAAATTAAGAAACAATTTGTTTCTCTCTTCCCGATCTCCTTTCATCTCCTCTCCCTACGAACTCCTTCTTCCAAAACTTCACTCTCAAAAACTGCGACCAAGCTGAGTACTTTCACCCATACATCATCAAACCATCGGTCTCATCTCTCTCCATCTCATACCCATATCTCTCCCACAAATCTGCTTTCAACGCCGACATCACCATCAACAAAACCGCAGCCAAAAACGCAAGAATCTGCCAAGAACCATAAACATAAACTCAAGAAGCTTCATAAACTCAAGAAGCTTAGTAAAATCATACTATTTAACAAAATTAAAATTTACTTCTTCGATAATAAATTTTAGTTGTTTAGTAATTATCACCTTTTAAAATATTAGTTTCATGACTTTTACAAATGTTGAATTAAATTAGTTTCCATACGCAAGATAAGAAAAATGATAGTCCAGTTGAATTAAAAAAAAATGATAGCTCAAGATATAGTGATATACCCGGTCTAAAATCCGGTTTGAACTATTATTGTAAACTGTTAAGTGAAAACCGTAGTCGGAGAGTAAGAAGTTGCGTGTTTGAGAATCTGGCGCGTGTGAAAGTGGCATGGGATGTAAATTCCGTGTTGACGAGGTTTATGTCGGGAGTCTTGGTTGTCTTCACGTGCATCTCCACCGTCCGATAAAGTTTGATTCTCACTGTCTCATTATTGTTTTTTTTTTCTTTTCCCATTATTGTTTTTTTTTTCTAAATTATTTTACCAATCCAACTGAATTACGTGAAGGACTCCGTAAATTGAGGTATTTTAATTTTTGGCCCCCTCATCTCATCATCTTGCTCCCCCATAATAAACCCCATCTCCCACAATTTTTTCAATACCAGAGACCTTTTTTTTTACAACAAGATTAATTTTCAGATTAAAAAAAACTACAAAAGTTTGAAAAAAAATGAAAATGCCGAGAAATAGGCACACACCAATTCCATATATACACATGGTCATGGATGATGATGGATGGGTAGAATTAATAAGATACAGGTTAGTCGCAGATATGGATATCAGGGTCACATCTTAATATATAATAATAATAAAAATACTAGTATTTTAATAATTACACTGAAACAAGATTAAAATCAATTTAAAATACACATGGTAGATAAGACACGTGTGAAACAAGATTAGCTGCGGCGGCCGCTTTTTATTGGTGGAACCCACACGCTTGATAATAAGCGTCATCCAGAATCTCAATCCCAACCAACCAGATTTTTTTTTTTTTTTTTTCTCACCCGATTCGATTTCCAAGTCGGCCACACTATTGTGCTTATTGGTCCTATTACTTTTTATCTTTAGCATCCACAACCCCCATCATTCATTAATCTCAACAAATAAGTATCTCAATCATCTTCTCTTTTTTAAATAAGTAGCACACTGCATTAAAAGCCCTCAGGAAAAAAAAATAATAATAATTACGGACGCACCGCTTCCAAATAAGTAACATCATTTCATTAATTTGGATAATATTTTTGTTAAAAATAGTTTTATAATTTTAATAGATTTAGAAATCTAAACAAAAATTATATGTTATTTAATTATTATTTTTTAATAACTTATAAAAATTGTATATTATTGGTTTTAGAATTTACAATACTTATTAAAATCTTATGTTATTTGTTTAGTGATTTGTTTTAGATTTTAAAATTTACTTTGTGTTTTAAATAGAGTTGAAAATAAAAAATAGAAAAATTTAAATCAAATAATTAAAGTTATTATTTCAAAATTCATATGTTTTGATTTTCATAATTTTATAATTGTATATAAATTTATAAATTATTCATCTAGTAACAATTCTTTAATACTAAAGTACAAAACATAAACAAATTCAGTTAGATGGTCTTTTTATTAAATCAAGTTACTCGATTTTTTATTTTACCTATACAAAATTAGTAATAAACTAATAACTAATCTATATCTATATCTATATATACATTTTTGAAAATAAACATTAACAAATCAAGGTCCAAGCCCATTTCAGTTCTACCTATTCCTAACCCACAATTATTTTCACCGCCAATTGTTTCTATTCAATAATCTAATACACAATAAATAGATATTTCATTGCCTTCCGAAGGATCAGCGAGACTTGTGTTCCAAGTTTTTGATTTCCAAATATTTTCTTCCACTGAATGCGTATCCTATAAATCAATCAAGCAAAACAGAATTAAATATCAGAATATTTTCTATCACATAAACATACCATTAAAAACAAAGATCGTTATGATCTCTTTAATTATTCGCTAAAATCGGATCTTTTTTGTATCGTAACAAACGTGTTGGTCGACCTAATCATATCCCTATAAATAATACTAACCTAAAACTCCACTCTGCATAAGCAATCAAACTAACTCTTACACATTCTCTCTATTTTAATTCTCTATGGCGGCTACTTTTGTCTTTTTGAAAGATGTTCGACCCTACAAAACCGCATGGAGGGTCCAAGTGAAGGTCATCCATTCATGGCGTCAATATACCCAACTCACCGGTGAAACGCTAGAGTTGGTTTTGTCGGATTCAATGGTAAAACTAAATGCTTACTTTTACGCCATACACGACTTGATATTACTAATGCATCTTTATGTTTCATTATTTCAGAGTAAAAAGATTCATGCATCAGTGAAGAAGGACTTGGTTTGCAAGTATGTCAATAGGCTTCTTAATGTTGTTTTCAAGGAGGTTTTCCAAAACATACACTGAGTCAGCTACCTCTCCGAAGGTAAACTTGACCCACCTTATTATATTAGTAGGTACTTAATTTCTAGGTTGGAAACATTTAAGTTTAATAGTTTTCATATAATTGTTATGTTTTATTCAAAATGCACGTGCCTCATTCTCCATAAGGCCACTGATTCACCTCCCATGAATGAAGCATATCATAATCGACAGTCACGACTAATATGAATCAATATTTTGGTTATTGTAATTTTTTAATTTTTTCAAAACACATATTCAATACGCAGTTTACTACAATTATGTTGACCGTTAAACACAATTTATTTCATTTTGTTTGAGAGCCAAGTTATAATACTGTTTGCAAATCACTTTAATTTCCATGATTTAAGGCAGTGAAAACACTCAAATATGTTAATATAATTTTAGTGAATGAAGAATCTATAGATACTAACCTCAATAAACTTACCTGGAAGACAATTAGTCCTGGTAGCAAATAGTTTGTTACATGTATGAACTTCAACATGAATAAACAAAACACAATTAGCTTTATTTTTAACAATATCGTTGCTTGATTTTTCTACTAAAATAGCTTCCTCTATTACAAAAGTATTACCTTCTCAAATAGATATATAGATATATACTGTATCAGACACTTTTATTAATTATTGCTTAGAATTTCAACAAACCTACAAAGTAAACCATTATTCAATAACACTATGAGTACAACTGCCTTAAATGAAAGATATCTGTAAAGGTGAATTGTACTTAGCTTTCTCAATGGTGTGTTTTTCATGTTTATAGAACATAAACGTGAATATTGCCTGCACCGCGTATTAGCTTAATCCTCAAGCGACTCCCATCTCTGATAATCAAACCTTCATTTTAGTGTTAGATGCAATCCTCTCCGAAATTGGTTACATATTTGATGATTGGAAATCTTATTAACAATCAATCTATTACCATCTCTAAGTTGCTTGAGGTTATGACATGTGAAACCCAACATCAATATCAGAAACAATTAAAAATTTACAACACAAATATCAGATTAATTTACCTCGAACACATCATATTAGCTCAAATCCTCGATGGCTGTCCATATCTGATAATATGTAATCAATGGCTGACTTTATTTTTAGCCTCAAATCTCCCCGGATATGTTTCCAAATTCGCTGATCTACAAGTGATAACAAACCCTTATATTACCATATTCGAGTGGAAACATGATATGGAATGGGAAACCCAACATCAAAATCATCGGAATTTTTTTAAAACAACAGCAGAAAGAACATATTAAATTACCAGGAACGGAATCGATTTCAGAATAGTTCACCCACGATATGGAATTTTGGAGATAGCAGCTTCCCTCTAAATGTAAAATTTTATAATCTATCATTTCTGATTAAAACAAAGAAGAATCATAGCAATTGACTTCTGATTTCCCTGATTTTGAAAAGCCAGATTCGAGAAGATGATAAGACAAACAAGAAAAGTTTTTTTTTTCTGGAGACAAATAGATTTACTCGGTGGAGACGAACAAAACAATTTTTTTTGTTTAATCGAAAAGACAAGAAATAATATAATTGCCAAGAAGCCCCCCAACTAACACAAATTATTAAGTTTTGCTACCTTCTTCAAAGAAGTGCTTTTTAATACCAAATACATTATTATTATATAGACATTTGATCAAAAAAATTTACAAATAACAAATGCATCAAATAAAATATCCAAATGTAAAACAGTACACCATTTTAATCTAATTGCACAACTATAAATAAAAAGTGTTAAATTGATATATAGAGGCAACAACCTACATTATGTTTGTCATATTATATTATACTTATATAATTACAATAAATAATAGTATTAAAAATATATATTCCATACATTGTTAATAAAAATACAATATAACAAAAACTGTATAATTGTTGACAATAGTAAATTATAAGACAAATCAAATGATATTATAAATTTATAACAATATAATAATGCTATAAACAGAGGTCAATATGAATTATAGAATAATGGTATTCCAACAACAATCAAAACTTTGAACACAATTAAATATATTAGTGTGTAAAACTATCATACATTTAAAAAATATAAAACATATTAGTTACATATTTAAATAAAATAATAAATAAATTATATTATGCATGCCTAAACATAATTATAGCTCTGCGGTGTACCGCGGGTGAATATCTAATAAGATAACATTAGTTATATCAATAATCCTAACCAGGAAGAGCTTCGTGAAAATTTTGTGTTATGAAAAGGTAAAGAGGTTTTAGCATAAAGAAAAATGAGAATAATAATCTATATTAATAAAAAATAGGAGTTATAAGCTTCTAAGGCCGTCCACATAGGATTTTAAACAACCAATAGAAATTTGACATATCACTTATTAACATTTTATACAATTTCCAAATTTTCTATATTAATAATTACTTTATACAACCTATCATGATTTGACATGTCATTCATTAACATTTATTAAATTTACAGAATTTTTTAGAAAAAAGAAAATTTTAAATTTATGGAAATCAAAGAACTAAGCACAATATCCCACATCGACTAGAAATTTTTTAGACAATAGTTCAGAACCATTATAAATAAGATTAATATGCTTCCAACAAAGAATGAGTAGGAAAGCTTGATTTATCAAGCGTCCAAGTTTATTATTTGATTTTGTTCTTGGAGTTTGATGGGTTAAGAAGTTGTGTGGTAGTCTAAAAAAAGGTTTTTCAGTGGAAGAATGTGAAGAAGTTGACGAAGAAGAAGAAGAAAAAGAGTATAACAAAGAACCAAACGGTAAAAGTTATGATGATAATTAACACAAAATTTGACAATGAAAACAAAAAAGAATATGAAGAATAAGAAAACATTGCATAAAAAACACGAAAACATAGGTGGTAGCGATCAATTAAATATGAAAACGAGTTAATTTCATGATTATAAAATTGTTTCGTTTTTTTGGTGGTCAAAGAAAACGGTTTAGGATATGTGAGGTCATCAATTTGATTTGCCTCGCCTGGACGTCAAGTTAAATTTATGATTTTTTTATCAGATTTGATTTTATTACACAACTGATTTTTAGATTTTAAAAAATTGTGTATTTAAAATTTAATTTTTTTCCTTAGTACTAATTTTATTTTTTTTATAAAATAATCTTTTATTACTGTAATCAATCATATATAATTTTTATTAAAATATATCAAATAAACTCACAGGATGATTTGGATTCAAAACCTAGTAATAATAATGGGAGAGCCGGAGTAGTATATTTTTGTATTAAAAGAATCAAACCAATGTGAAGCAGCCACGCAGGTGGCTTCACCTGGACACATGTTACCAAATATGGGGACAGGTGGCGCTGTTAAATGTCGTAACGTGATAGACAGTCACTATAGAAAATAAATATGGTTGCGTTTCGTCGGCTGTGTGACGCTGATATCGTCGTTCTCACGCGTATGAGCGCGTGAAATAGGTCCCAGTTTTGTTTTTTTGGGTTCAAGTGCTTTTTTTTTTGTTTTTTTTTTTGTGGTGCGGCGCGTGAGCCACGTGTAGGAGGTGTGCTTATTACAAAACACCTTATTGGAACTCTGCAACCAAACAAGAACCACTTATTATTCCACATTCGTGTCTCTCTTTTTTTCTTTTTTCGTTTAAGGACAAGAGAGATAAAACTCCTTATCATCTATCGTCTGAATCATTTCAGAAGTCACTATCTATTCTTTTATTAGTCTCCTTTTTCCTCCTTTTCAAACCGCATTTTTCACCCTGATTTGTTGTTAGTCACTCGTTAAACCAAAAAATATGTATTGATTTGTTTAATGAGAAGGGGGGCATTATGGGCGGTTGCCGTTACCGTTGAAGCGCCGTTAGCTGCGGCATATGAGTGTTGGGTGATGTGTCAGGTCAGTTGAACTGTCGTCTTTTCCATGAAACTTCGAGGAGACCTTATTGGCTTTCACGTGTCTCTTTTGACATTTTACAATGACGCCGTCAACTCCTTTTATCCTTTTGTTCTCTTAACTAAAATTATGTAATTTATTTTAGTCTTTTGAAACTTGTTATCGCCGCCCTTCACGCTCCTAGCATTTTCATAGTCGCTTTTGTTACTTTATATATAGTACAAAAAAAAGAAGGTAATCAGCCTGAATTACAATTTGATTGCCGACATTAAAAGAAAACTGTTCACTGAAACTTCAAAGAGAAAACCAAATTCAGTTTGTGAGGAATTTGATTGAGGCTTTCATCATAATGGATTGTTATACACATATGATCACAGACATGTTACATCATAATGGAGTGTTAGCTTTTCTTGTCAACGGATCACAAAATAGTAAACGTTAGGACTTCGGAGTATCAAAAGAAATAAAGTACAATTACCATATTTATAGAGTTATGTTCCTTTTTTTTTTCTTTTGAACAAATTATATAGAGTTATTTTCTATAATGATTTTCATCGTTTTAACTTTTAAATCAAAGCTTCTCTTAGCGTTAACTTTTTTCTTTTTCTGAAATTTTTCAGTTGTCTGGTAATTAACTTTGTCTTAATTAATGGGCTCAAGTAAAGGCCTGATCAAAATGACACGAAAATATCAACTCTAAAATTAATTTGAATGGCACGTTGGTACATTAACTCTAAAAAATTCGCGACTTGCTACCTTACGAAGAGCATGGATGATATTGATGGATTCGTAACATTTATCCAATAGTAAAAACTGCCACACCATGCATTCCATTAATGAGTAAATATCACTGCAAAAAATATTATATGAAATTTAATATTAGACATTATAATGCTACTTTGAAATATTTTACAGAATAAGTAACAATGATAACTGCAAAAATATATTATTTAATGATCATATTTTGAATACACAACTGCAATCAAATTTTGAATATTTGCTAACATAATCTATCTATATATAAAAAGACAACACACATTGCCAACAAAAAAAAAAGTTACATAACATATTAAAACAAAAAAGGGAACTAAGAAAAAATATCTTTGCGAACGATTAGCGAATATACATGATGCAGAACAAAGAGAAACAAGAGGTCTCCGCCACCGTCTCCACGTCATCATACTCCACCATAGTTTCACGGGCGAGGATTCTCTTGTCCCTCTTGAGAATCAATCCTTTTGGTAAGCTAACAACGAGTGACCTAGACAAAAACAAAACGCCGCTGTTTAGCGTTTTCAGCGGCAGAACTGAACTCTACTCGTTCCCGGTGTCACAATCGGAGGCAACGGCAAGAGTTCAAGAAAACGTTAGCCAGTTCATCGGGAACTACATTTCTGTCTTTGTCATCTTCTTCTTAATATCTCTGTACAAGCAGACGACACCATTTCTAGTGCTGTTAGCGAGTTTTCCGGTTACGGATTATCTCGACAATTTGATTGCTAAAAAAGGACTTGATCAAGCTTACCCCTTCATTCGTCGTTTGCTCTTCTTCATCTCCAAATTAGGTTGATAAAGAAACAAGTACTATACTTAATACTTTTTGTGGACATATGCAAGGCAAAACATGTCTTGACGATCGTTGTTGTACGAATGTTGTTTTGCAGGAATAGCGGCTCTTCTTATGCGTAGAGAAGTTGTTATCGCTTTTTTCTCGTCTCTTCTTGCTGCTTACTTAGGTACAATTTTTTTTTTAAATCTCTTTCTATGTCTCTCTTATTTAAATGAAGGCGCGTTACGTATGATTGGGAATTAAAATTTTTGTTTTGGTGTATATGTTTGTAGCGATGTTGTTGCACGGAGCGCTAAGGAAGTTGCGTGATTGAGACTTGGAATCTTCTAAAAGACTTTTGGGTTTTATCGCTTGGGACGAACTTAGCAATATTAACAATATATAATATGATAACTAAATATATGTATTAAGACAATGATTATCAAATTACTAAACAAGAAAGCTATTCATAAACATTAACATAAGTAATTTAAGGAAATGATTATCAAATTACATTTTTGTAAAAATACAAATAAACAAAATTAGCCAAACCCTTTAATAATACAAACAAACAAATAAGCCCAACCCTTTAATAATACACAACTATGAATAGAATTTCCTCTTGAAAACTTGGGGAAGACAAATTGAAAAAGTAAAAACAAATTTGTAAAAATAAAAAATAAAAACCAAAGGAGAGAAAGAAAAAAGAAATCCAGAAATACATTTTAAAAATATTTTATGCACATAAATACCAAAAATTAACGCATCAATAAAATAAAAAAAAAACAAAAAAAACACACATGCCAATGCATTCTATTTGTAGCTAGGTTGTCTCAGGGTGGGAGCTTAAAGATCACGTGATGATTGGCCTAGCCATCTGCAGAGAGAAAACAAAGAAACCCATTTCGAAGCTTTAAAATCAAAATCTTCATTGAAGTCAGCGAAGTAGTCAAAGTTCCAAGTTCAAGAAAAATTGTTCCATATCGAACAAACCTTGAGAGTAAGAATCTGCCCAGTGGGCTAACATTTGTGTTGGAACTAAACTCCTTGTTATCTTGTTTTCTTTTGTTCACTACATCGTCGGGTGTGGTTTTGGCAAAAACACGGACCGCCATGTCATGCAAATCTTTCACCGAAGCTTCTTTTGAACTGTTACGGATTTATGGTTTTTCTCACATTAAGTATATTCACAATCAGATGACCAAACAAGTGTTTTCTCTATGTGTTGTTTAAAGTTTCATGTACCTTCCTAAAAGTTCAATCAGCTTGGCAACAAAAACTTCACAAGAACCAGGTTTTTCACGTTCCATCGTCACAAAGGATCTCAACACTGTACGCCCAATAGATTCTTTTGGATCGTCACCAAGAGCCTACACCATGAACCAGAAGACATGATCATTTCGCTATTAATTTTATAAAACACTAAACCTACTCGCAAGTCGCAACTCATTTTTATACGCAAGTGAAAAAGATTAGATTGTAGTTTTATAGTAGCATTACCTCTTTTAGGGACGGTATGAGCAATACTGACAATGATGCAGGCAATGAATCCCATTTGGACTCATCTTCTTCATCACTCACTTGTTCTGAACTTGGGCGTGCTTTTTGTTTACTAGACTCATCGCCAGAGTTTCTGCATAAATTGTAGCTTCGTGTTAGAAATGAGCATACTACATTCTCTGAGCATGAGAAGCTAGGATCTACATTCACCCTGAATAATCAGAATCATCAGCACTTTGTTCCCTTCTTCGGTTAACCGTCCCATCATTATTGTTCTTCCTTATTCCAAGTCTTTCTCTAGCATTTCCCCTTCTGAAGCCTGCGTCAAGTGCTGCCTTTGCCTGAAAGAAGTATTGAATTCAAGAGTAAGAATCAGATGATAAATCCAAATGAACAGAAGATATCTAAAGCAATGTAAAGATATATGCAAAAAAAAAAAGGTGATGGCTAGTACAATTCCGAGAGGCAACCTTTCAAGATAATATGAAGATTAAAAGGGATAAACAAACCTCCGCGAGATTTGCGATGCTATCTTCTGAGGCACTGGAAGTTCTCTCTTGAATCCCTAGTCTAGATTTTGGGGTTCGAGGTGATCCAGAGTCATCGTACTGTCCACGAACAACAACAGTTCCACTTGCTGAAGCATCATGAAAAGGTGTATACCTGCCGCTAGACTAACAAAGTAGAAATGGAATCTTTCATAAGCCTCAGAGCTTATTTAATTTCTGTAGATGATGTTAGAAAGGATCCAGGAACTTCATACCCCAGAGCTTTGTTCACGGAATATTGAAGATGATTGAGAACTTCTTGGGGTTCTTATGACAACAGTTCCCGATCCACTGAGCAATGAATCATCCTGGAATTAGAAGGACAAGGTACAAAACATATATATGTTACCGTATCCTCATTCTGAAGAATACATAGACATACAATATAGTAATCCTAGACGTGAAACTTAAAAACTAGATCCCTGCAGTAGAAATGATTACCCAAGTTACATGAAACATATATATCATGATATGCTTTAGAATATAATTTTCAAGTGCAACAGTAACAGGAAGAAATCGTGTCAAATAAGACGAGCTGCATCTGGCACACAAGAGGCAAATGATCTTACTTCTTCGTTGAAGCCATCTTCATGGTCATTCCGAAAAGGATGTCTTCTGACAAAACCTCCATCAGAGGCTTCAGAAGTTTTACTACCAGTCGCAGATGACCATTGATTTCCACTAGCTCTTGTTGTTCTTTGCGAAATATGATTAGAAGAAACTTCTTGGCGCCTCTCTCTCGCTTGAGGAGGTTTTAAAGCACGAACTGTTCCAATACTCTGTGACCCCCCAACGCTAAAGTCCCATCCAGCATTTTTGACAGTATTCCCCTGAAAACTGTGGGTACGAGTTAATAGAGATTTTTTCAAACAAGTAACAGAAGAAACCCCAAGCCCAGAACATTCATCGAACCTAGATCCAGGAGTGCCTTGGCTTCTTTCATCTCTAGCCACCCTAACAGTACCAGATGATTGAACTGGAGTTTCGGGACCATTCCTAGGTGTCTCTTCATCCTCTTTTACTTGGTACTTTGGCCGCTCTCTTTAAAGAGGAAAAAAGGACAGAACAACAATCGTGCTTATTCTGGATTTTCTTTTGGCATATAAAATATCAAAATAAACATACGGCAAAACCATCTAAATGTTGCTTTTGACCTTATCCTCTCAAGAAGTTTCGGGCTTTTCCTAGCATTCTTAATAAATCTGTGTTTGATAAGTTCTTTAGCACTTGGTCTCTGAAAGTATAAGACTTGAATAAGAGATCTTGAAATCCCACTGCTTCTGGTAAAAGAAAGCAAAGATTACAAGGATTGCATTATAAATACCTCAGCAGGGACCTTCTTCAAGCATAATGAAACAAACTCCTTGACCGGACGGGAAAAATGCTCATCTAACTGCACAGAAAAGAAAGAACGTTAAACATTAAAGGCGGCTTCACAATCAAGAAATGGCAGTGCCACAATTTCACTGCGGTAAAGCACACAAACCAGCTGCATCACTTTATCATGATTAAAATGAAAAAATGTGAAACCTGAGGTGGATTTTCCCGAGGAATGATAAAAAGCACTCTCATAGGATGAAGGTCAGCTAGGGGAGGTTCTCCTTTTGCCATCTCAATAACCGTAATTCCGAGCGACCAAATATCTGCCTACAATGACAACAATCCCAGCAACAGAAACACAATTGCCAAAAAAATATTAGATTTGCTGAAACATAAGACATGTAAAGCTAGAAGAGGTGAAGATCAGCATATAGACGAGATACCTTCTCATTATACCCTTCTGAGTTTTGAATCACTTCTGGTGCCATCCAAAATGGGGTTCCTACAAAAGTCTGTCATTGTTTAACATATCAGCGCACACAACCGAGATGAGAATGAACGAAAATTCTAAACCCTCAGCAGAGAACTATAGAGTTATCCGAATTGATAAGAGAAGCTTTTTGTTAAGGCCATCTTTCAGAAGATCTCTTCTAACATATAAATATTTCCATAACTGAAACATGCACATGATTCTACTATGTAAGGCTGTAGATGAGAAATTGGAACTGGAGCTGCAGATAGGCTGTATAATAATAGTGACCTAGTGCATTGGACTATTCAAGAGTAATCATAGTCCGTGGAAAACTTAATTCAGTAAAAGTCAATAGACCGCAAGCAGCAAAATCTAAACAAGGAGACCAGAAACTTCATTACCAGCCCTCCCCATATATTATGGGGACATAAAAGATACATTGCACATCAGAAAGTTGAATCAGTAACAAGAATCAAAATCAACAGTGATCATTGGCATAGTAGTAAGCACCTTCCTTTTTGATATTGTCCGCGTTAGCTGAGCAGACACACCAAAGTCCGCCACCTGATACAGAGTGAAAAGGATGTTGAGGATGAAGCTCATACAACTAATTCTTGAAACAGAAGATATTGAAGATTTGACTGCTATAATAAAAGTAACAAAAAACCTTAACATCTCCATTCTCGGTCAACAAAATATTAGCAGCTGCAAAGAAGGGAAGAAAGATGTTTTATGCACCAAGCAGTTAAAAAGCACACTTCATCACATAAACCACAGTAATTATATTAACGCACACAAAACCTTTAACCTTTAATGTCTCTGTGGATCTTTCCCTCATTATGCAAATATTCAACAGCATGAAGCAGATCGCGTGTGATACACGCGATTGATGTTTCATCCAACGGATTACCAGATTGAAGCTGCGCAAGATATATCACTTTTGAGAATTATAAGTTGTGTCAGAGAGAATATAAGTACAGGACGCATATCTCCACCGTGCGTGCATCACCACACACAGAGTTATACTTCCAAATTCTTTTAAGTTCTGACTACAAAAGTAGTGAGTTGACATACAAGATCAGCAACAGAGCCACCAGCCATATATTCCATGATGATCCACAACTTGGTGTGATGAAGATAAGAACCATAGTATTCGGTAATATACGGGAAACGACATTGGGACAAGACTGAAATTTCCTGGGGTCAAACAAACAAAAATGAGCACTACAATCCCTACACACAAATATTACGCATAGAAAATTACGTCAATCAAGAAGATACCTTCTGAATATCTTCGATCTCATCTTCTCTGTCAGATGTCAAGTAAAAAAGGTTAGTTAGAAAATTACTGAGGAGGATTATGGTATGCTTAACCAAACACACTATAACTAACAGCTGAATGTATAAGTCTAGTAAAAGCTAAGGAAAGATTACTGCCCTTTATCCTTTGAGAATCATGAACAAAACATTCATCGAGTTATAAAATGTAATTAGTCAACTTATATCCAAAACCTTAAGAGAAGAAGTGCATATATGACAAGAAAGAAGTTAAAATAGAAAATGTACTCACGATTCTTCCAAGTCGATTACTTTAATGGCAACTTCTTTATTGAGGTCCTTATCAAACCTGATAAGCAACAGCACCAGCTCAGCATACAAAAAAAAAAAAAAAAAGATAAAGACTTTATCACATGAACTAATAGATAAAAATGCTCAATTCCATTATTCCAAACTGAGATCAATAGATACTTACGCTTTATAGACATCACCAAAAGATCCTCTTCCAATCAACTCAATCTGAGTAAATCTGGCTCCAGCTGCCTCTTGTAAACCCGCAACATCTTCCATCTCCACATACAAGGAAAAAACACTCGCTCTACTCTCCCATTGAAAACACTATATTGATAAAAAAATAAATAGCCAATAACAACAAAATCGGAGAGCAGACTATAACATTTGTAACTACCAACACCTCCCTAGAGCTAAACTCACCCCACAAAAGAATCAACCCTGCAACCTTTTTTACTCAATCAATAACACGAACTTCACGAAAGTAAAAGCAAAATGCAAACTTGAATTAAATGCGAGAATCCCTTTTACTCAAAGCAAACAAAAAAAAAAAAAAAAAAAAAAGACAAAAGAGAATGTAAAATTGCAAAAAATCTGGCAGTTTGGTGGATTCGAGGAAGTGAGTGACAGCTGACCTATACAAAATTGCAACTAGCCACAAATTGAAAAAGACGTCACTGGGGTCTAGCTTATCCCGTTCGATCAATCAGATAAACGAAATTCAAATTCTCAAAAGTTGAGGATCGATGCAACTTACAAGGTGATCGACAAACAAGACGAACGGTTACTATGGGATCTCTTTGTTGCTCTTTCCTTTCGTTTGCTATAGCATTTTCTGAGAAACCCACTCTCGAGTACCAAGAGATCGAGGAGACACTCTTGGCAGCAGATATGAAGAAGTGTCCTCGTTTTGTTGATGATTGTTCACTCACTTTTTTTGACCAAAAAAAAAATATATATTTATATCAGAGCCAGGTTCAGAAGAACTACCCAGCCCAAGTTAAAAGCCCAATAGTCTCCAAACCTGATTTAACGGCCCTCATAAAAATTGAGAATAATTTCTTAGCCGATCACATATATTATTACAACATATTTTTCGTTAATCTAGAGTCTATACTAATAAAAATAGGACCTATAAGCTTTTTAAGCTGTCCACTTAGAATTTTAAACCACCAATAGGGATTAGACACTTCACTAATTTTTTTTTTTTAATTTTCCTGAATTTTCTATATTAAAAATTATTTTAAATAACCTATCAGGATTTGTCATGTCATTACAGATTTTTTTTTGAAAAAGAAAGTTTTAAATTTATAGAAATAAAATAACTATGTATAATAATATCCCACATTGGCTAGAAAATTTTTAGACAATGGTTCAGAACCAGTTTAAATAAGATTAATATGCTTTCAATAACGAATGAGCAGGAAAACTTGATTTATCATGCGTCCAAGTTTATTTGGTTTGATCCAGTTTTTTATTTGATCAAATTAAAACTTTAAAAAGTTTCAAAAAAAAATATTATAATATTTAAAAATTTTAAAAATTTAAATATTATAAATATTAAAACTTTTAAAAGTTCTTAGCTTTTAAAAAGTTTTTATATATTATAATTTTAAAATTTTAAAAGTTTAAAATATTATAAATATTATAATTTTTAAATTTTAAAAGTTTAAAATATTATAAATATTAAAACATTTTAAAAGGTTCAAATTTTATATTTCGAAACCTTTTAAAATTTTAAAATATTATAAATATCTATACTAATAAAAAGTAGAAGCTATAAGCTCCTAAAGGCGTCTAAATAGGATTTAAAACCTCCAATTGTGATTAGATATGTCACTAATTAACATTTTTTAAAATTTTCAGAATTTTGTATATTAAGAATTATTTTAAATTCTATCAGGATTTGACATGTCATTCATTAACATTTTTTGAATTTCCAGAATTTTTTAGATTTTTTTTTTAAAATTTATGGAAATAAAAGAACTATGTACAATATCCCACATCGGCTAGAAATTTTTTAGACAATGGTTCAGAACCATTATAAAGAAGAATCACTGCTCCTTAACTCCTTTTTTGGCCATCCCGGATAAGATTATACTACAAAATAAACTCCTCGAAGGATACGAATATCCTACTTAAAAGGACATATACAAAACTCATGAAACGGTAGTAAAGGTCTATAGGATAGAACAGACCTTACCATATGGAAAAATTTATAATTTTTCGTGTATTATAATGGTAAAGCTTGAACCAACTTTTTTTTTTTTCAGCTTGAACCACAACTTATTAGAAATGTTTTACAAAACTTCACTATATATATAAGTATACGATTCTTTTTAAGATACAAGAAAACTAATCATCGTTTTTTTTTTCAACAACAATACAATAACCTTACTCCATGTCCTCTTCTTTTATTTTGACAAATTCAAGAGTTTGCGTATAGAAATTCAAAATATACAGTGTACTATATAACTAGTATATGAAAAAGGATTGGGTCCCACAAAGGAGAAATTGTAGGAAAAGAACAGAACCGGTCAATGCGGGGAGCTAAGACTTCCGTCAGGGTTTCAGACTGATGCAACCAGACCAACTCTCTGTTACTGCCTTTCGTATACTCACTCCCTCACGCGCCACCCTTTGATTGTATTCTTCATGCGCTTTCGTTTCTTCTTCCTTCCTTATTTTGTCTATGCGTAGTCTAACACGCGCTCGAGGTCAATACCAGACTGCTGGGTCATTTGTTTGTTTGATGACAAAGCCACTCGAGTCTTACACACGGCACGTGCGCACGTGACACCTAAGTCTCTTCTTCCTATATATTCTCTTTGTCGTGCCTCTCCCCCACCCTTAATCTGCGTGCGTGTCACACAGAAGTAAGTAAAGTATGAATCTTGGTCCAAACCCCGTGTTTGACGACAACCAAATAAAAGGCTTTTTCCCAACGTATCACTATGGTTGCATATATATAAAATAATGTCTTTTTAGTGAGGAAAAATGTCGACTGATTAATTATGGTCACTGTAATTGCATCTTTAATCATAACAACAACAGTTTATCCACTCCAAAACCATATGATTATTTCTAGAAAAGCAATATTAACTATTAAAAAGAAATCTACGGTTGATGATTGGATTCATTTTATAAAAAAAAGCGAATTATTATGATTTTTTCAGGAAGATTTTTACGTATCTTTGACTTTCTTGGCTTAAGAGATTAAAACTTTTTTTCATGCAAAAAAAACTTTAACTTCGTGTTCAATTGGTTCTCTAATATTTTAATCATGTATTATATATTGTTGACTATACCAAACCCCAAGAAATTCGTATCCTATTGCCACAAGATTGTAAGTTTTTACGTACCAACAAAATATTCAGAACTAAAATAACACATTATTGAGTGAGTCGACAAACAGTAAATGTTGGTTTGGCATTCAGATAATTTAGTCCAAATTTTAAAAATTGAAAAATAAAATAAAATTAGAACATAAAAGAGTCCATTAGAATTTAGAAGCTTGAGCAAGGAAGGAAGTGAAGAAAACCTAGAAGGCCAAAGCTAGAGGAGAAATATCTATATACATACAGATAACACACATCGACATATTTATTTAGATGGTGGGCTCAGAACATCATCATCATCATCAAAACAATCAGCAGCAGCAACAAAGGAGCAAAAAAGCTTTAGGGATGGTGGCTCTCCACGAGGCCCTAAGAACCGTTTGTCTCAACACCGACTGGACTTACTCTGTCTTCTGGTCGATCCGTCCCCGTCCGTACGTACCTCTCTCCCCTCTCTCTTTTTACTCTACAACATCTCGGTCTCTCTCTCTCTCTCTCTCTCTCTCTCTCTCTCTCTCAAACCGATGTCTTTTTTTGTTCTTCAGGAGAGTTCGAGGCGGTGGCAACGGCTGCAAAGTTGGCGACGACAATGGAAGCTTGTAAGTTACACTTTTTTTCAAAAAAAAATTATAGGTTACCCATATATATAGTCAAGACTTAACCTACTTTAGTTTAGTCTTTATGAAACATGGTTAAAGAAAGTCAACATTTTCCCGTATGGTTTATCACTTTACCGTATAGTAGTCACCGGAAACTTTTCTCGGAAAGAAACTAGTTAGACAGACTATTTATTAGTACTCTATAGGCTTGAAAAAAAAACCAAAATAATTACAGAACTTGCATGAACATCCTAGACATGATCATGATCACGTAGCTATGAGATGAGACTATATCTAAACTACCTTTCAATTATAAGTTATGATCTGTTTAATAAACAAATAAAAAAAAGTTATAATTATCATGATCTGGTGGAAAAAACATCAAGTCATCAACGTTAGATGATCTGGTGGGATAACCATAGTATCCATTTATTGATCATAATTAATGATTTGTGATGAGTAGAGAGATTTACAAATTAAATACACTATGTATTATTGACATATTGATATACAGGATGTTGATGTGGGAAGATGGATACTGCAGAGGAAGAGGAGGAACAGAAGGCTGCTATGGAGACATGGAAGGGGAAGATCCTGTTCGTAAATCTTTCAGCAAGATGTCAATTCAGTTATATAATTATGGCGAAGGGTGGGTACTTGGTAGGTCCTTAATTACTTTTTATTATCGTGTCTATGTGCATGAATATATATAACTCCTGACCTAACCACTGCAAATTAGCCGAAAATAGAAACTATATATATATCTTCTGGGGTTTGCAACATATATACTTCTTGGCTCTTGCCAACAGGTTAATGGGGAAGGTTGCTTCTGACAAATGCCATAAATGGGTTTTCAAGGAACAAACTGAATCTGAATCTAATGCCTCTAGTTACTGGCAAAGCTCATTTGATGCTGTAAGTTTTTTGTTTACAGAATCAAATGACACAATTATTTTATAAAAATATTTCCTCTGCAAGACTGAGATCTATCTCTTGAAAATGCAGATTCCTTCAGAGTGGAATGATCAGTTCGAATCTGGGATTCAGGTAATATAAAGAACAATATATAACCATATATGAAAATGTTCTTGACTTTCTTGTTTCTCAAGTAACCTTTGCATCTACAGACCATAGCTGTCATTCAAGCTGGACATGGCCTTTTACAACTTGGTTCTTGCAAGATTGTAAGTTTTCACAGTAAATTAGTTTTAACACTTGGGATCTTTCGGTTATGTTCTCTAAATGGGTTGTTATTACTCAGATACCTGAAGATCTGCACTTTGTTCTTCGGATGAGGCACACGTTTGAATCACTCGGCTACCAATCCGGCTTTTACCTCTCTCAGCTCTTCTCCTCAAACCGAACTACTTCGTCTTCAAACACATCGCTCATGGGCTCAAGCCACGCTATACTTCCTCCACAGACTCAACCATTACAACCCTCTCTTCCTCACTACAACTGGAGCGGTACAAGCCAACGGCCAATGATGGCTCAAACCTCTTTGCCTAACTACCAGCCTCACATTCCTTTTCCAGTAATGCCACACTCGAACAAAGAACAAGATCCCGACGTGAAATGGCCCACGGGACTATCTTTCTTCAATGCATTGACTAACAATGTCAACGCGAAGCTTTTGTTTGACTCGGAGGGGTTAGGTGACAAAACAGACCACCAGAGCCACCAAAAACAGAGCCAGGAACAGAGCAATTCTGAGAGTCAAGCGAATCCGAGCGAGTTCTTGAGCCTTGATAGTCACCACCGAAACATGAGTTTCTTGGAGTGATGGTCTTCCTGTCTGACCTAAGAACTTAGTTTGCTTCTGTCTCTGTGTCTCTTGTTTGTTGTTTGGATCGTTTCTCATCACTTCTGTTAAACATAGTCAACCTACTTCTCTCTTCTCTTTTTTTTCATCGCTCTACTATCTCTTTTTTTTCTTTCAACCATTTAGCATTTTTCTTTCCTAAAAAACTTTTCTAGACCCTTTCTTTACGGCATGATTAAGTTTTGTTTTAAAAATAAATTATAACAATTTCAAATCATCAAGTTTTTTGTTGTTGAAAATATATAACATGACATTCTCCTTATACTATTATCGCAACTGTATTTTTTAATTTACTATATACATACATAAATCTTTATGTTCTCGTAAGTCATATATAAGATATAGTTGAAGATACTCAATAAAAATTTAAAACTCTACTAGAGTATAGTTAATTTCTTCATAGCATTAGGCCATTAGTCAAGAACTTAAGATACTTTTATGTATTAATTGATTACTCTGAAAGACAAATATTTTAGTTAAAGAAACGCCAAACACCCAAAAACCCACAAGCCAATATAGTTTTTTACTATTGAATGAACAATCCTCTCTGTTTCATATACAACCACGTCACCACTCATCATTTCACAAAGTCTCAAGCTCCTTCCAATGCATGACACTCTCTACAAGCAAAAATCGCCGCCATTAAAATTCTTCTCCACAGCTTCATCACCCTACTCCCCCTGCTCTCCTCCGTCTTCTTTCTCACCCTTACCACCTTCTTCTTCCGCCCACCGACCCTTATCCCTCCACTCATTTTCACCGGCACCGGAGTTATATATTGCCACCGCTGCGATGAATACGACCTGTACAGGGACGCTGTCACAATCTCCGTAGCTTTCCTCCTCGTCGAATTTACGGTTTTGCCACATCTATTGTTCGGAGGTTTTATATCCAACGGCTTGTTATGAGTAATGGGACTATTGTTGTTGTTGCTACCGACATTGCCACTACTCATTCGCAGAGAGTGAGAAGTTGAGCTGCTATTACTACCAAAAGTACTCCTGCTGTTCGTGCTATTGCTCCGGGATGAGATAGACCGCTTTGTATAAATACTACTCGCCGCAGGGAAAGCGTGCGGCAAGAGACGGCCGTTGAAGAAGAGGTGATCAGCGGGAGAATTCTCATTGAACGAGTCTTGCGGCGGAGAAGATGGAGTCAACGATCCAAACTCAAATTCCGGCGGCGACTCGTCAGTGTCTGTCGTTTTCCGATGATTCACCATTTGTTTGATGTGTTTGATTTATGTGGTCGAATACTTCGGTTTAAATAGAGAGGAGGACACGTGGCGAAATATTTACGGAAGTATTGAGGAGGGAGCCAAACAAAACTTGCCAGCTCATCGTTTGAATACACGTGGCAAAGTGAAATGATTGTGTTTTGTAAATGATCTTGTCTAAATTGTGTCGATGGTCGACCCGATCACGGAGTAACACTCGTTTTTATTAAAAATCTTGAGCTTATCTTGTTGCATTGTCAAACTATTCATTCATGTCGTACAAACTATTTCTAATTTCATAAATTTCTCTGCTATATGTTGTGTAGCTCACATGTTTTACGCAGAGGACACAAGTCTCCCAAAGATACGCTTTGGACTAAAGCAAAAGCAACAATGGCTTTTAAATACTACAACCTTATCAAACGAGCTTATTATTACAAAAAGATGGAAAGATTCTCTGTTGGCGATCTAACTAAAAAAAATAAAAATGTTAGAATTGCAGAGATTCAAAATATTCAAAAGTATTTTTAAGATAAGAAGAAATTAAACACATTAATACAATAATACTTCTTTGCTTTTCACCAGCTACTGATACATCAGTTTTATAATGAAGTACAAGTTGACACATCAGTAAAAATAGCTAACCAATCAAATTATAACGTTTAAGATCATCTATAATTTTGCAAAGAGGGACACAATAATTTATTTCTACGGATCGAGAAAACGAAAATTCAAGAATCTCCGCCGAGTTCTTTTTCCTGCAAACAGGAGTGTGCCGGTCCCCGTTTTGTTTTCCGATCAACGGGCCCGGCGAAGCATGGAACCCTCCAACGTGTATGTTTGTGATTTCTTCTTCCTTTTTTCCCTTTTTGATGTTCAATTATCTTTTGGATTATGACTTTTGATGTTGAGATTTTGTTCTTCTCTGAGTTTGAAACTATATATATAGAACTGAAAAAAAATTGTGAAATATCCGAGCTTGATCTGTGCTCTAGTGATGGCGGATTCAATAGATATGGGTGCTGACTTGGTTGAAGTTCGATTAGATTGGCTTAAGGATTTCAACCCTCATAGTGTTGAGCATTTTGATTGTTCGATTTTGGGGGTTTTCGCCTTGTGAGATTGGTTTTTTGGGGTTCGATGATGTTTTCGGATTTGCTTTGCTTCTGACTCTGATTTTATTGCTTCGCTGCGTTAGTTTGTTGTGGACTCATCCCAGTTTTTATCGTTAATTTAGCTTCGCGATAGTACATTTTGCCACAAATTTGTCTTATAGTGTGGTTTCAGTTTTACATCAAATTTGTCTATATGTTTTTGTTCTATGTAGCACACAACGCGTGTGGGATCAGAACCATGAATAAAAAAGAAGAGGAACAGAGGATGATGATAAGAAACTGAAAAAATCAAGTTCCAGTGGTGCAGCGGAAACCCTAAATTTGGTGATTCGTTAAAACAGAGGTTGATCAATTGGTGATGACGAAGAGTTGATCAACAGTGGAGAAGTATCCACGGAAGCACGGTGAAGAAGAAGAACAAACCATTGTGTTATCCATGGCTCTATCTCTTGCCCTCTGTATGCTTAAGTGGTTTTTTTTCAAAAAAGTTTTTGACTCTAACAAGACAAAGGTTTAGCGATTCTGACTTCTCGTCGTGAAAGTAGAAGAAGAGATTCGAGAATCTCCTATGGTAAGCAAAATCAGTAGACAAAAGCCATCGTTCATGAAGATATCGCCTATGCATCAAACTGGGTTAAGTTGGTTTTCTGATTTTAATCTCTTTTGATCATGTAAGATTGTTGATTTTTAAATAGTGTAGTCATTTGTAGTTAGAAACGTTAATGAGACCATGTCTTTGTGTGAGCTTTCTAATGACCAAACTCTTTAAGACCATCATCAATAAATAGCTCAATGAAGGTTTTGTTGTAGTTGTTGTTTGATGATTTGCTATATGCTATTACTTTTGCCTTAGATATAATGTTTTTGTCTTTGATATAATGTTTTTATTTTTATGTTTCTTCACAGGGTGTAATGTGAAGATATTGAATTAGAAGGTAGCTACTTTATGCAGTACGATTGAAAGCTTAATTAGGAGTGTATCAACAAAGGAAATATAAACACCTTCTATGATCTTGGTAAAAATAAGAGTGGAACATGGGTAAAAATAAACTTCGTTTGTTGTATTGATGTTTTTGATGCTTTGCCATTTGAATCATGGATTTTATATTCACTTGTGTATTGATCAATGTTTTGTATTGGTAAACTTGTTCACAAACACAACAAGAAGCGTGTCAGTTTTGTTATAAGTAACAAAAACGATCCCCAAGTGAAAATCCCTAAGTATATTAATTTTGTTTTGTTCAATTACTACTCTCAGCCTTTGTCTCTTGATCGATTGTTGTGTAGGGTTTTGAGTGAAAACTTGTAGAAAAACATGAAAATAAAACTTGGAGAAGAAGCTCTTCTCATGATATTATTTGATTTCACTTTTACAATTACATTGTTATTTTGTATTTAAAGAGAAGTCTCTTAAATGATAAGAGAATATGTGTCCTCTAACTCATGATTCCAAAGGATATCGAATTTGTTGGGTAAACATTCATGAAGCTTCTTGCTTTGTACACAACTTTTAATTAAGTTTCTTTCTTTTGTTGCAGGCTTGTTAATACACTATAGCTTTTAAAAACCATAGCATACATTAGAGTTAAACCAATTATATAATTAAATTTATTCGAATGTATAAAAAAGTATCCCGCGGCATCGCGCGGGTCTAACCTAGTAATATCAACAAATTTAAAAAGACAAAGAATTCGCACAATGGCTTTTGTCTCCCATTGGCTATTTTCAAGTGTCGCTTTACACTTTAGGACCCGTACCTTAAGGGAAACAGCTATCATTAATCTCAGTGCTAATCATATTTAATGTCTCATTTACTAAACTAGTGGACAGTGGTTAATTGGTTATCTTATTTAAATGGAATTTGCTTATATAACAAATAATTTAATTGCCTTTAATCAACATTCGGAAGTAGGCCCATCATCGTTATGGGCTTCAATAGGCCCGTTTATCAACATTTTTGTCCGTTTGTTAATAAAAAAAAGGAAGAGTCATTAGGTGGCGCGAAGACGTCAGTCATCGCCGCAAAGGAAGCGGCGGTGGAAGCTGACATGCAACATCGTGCTCGTGTCATTCTCTTCTTCTCCCTCACTCTTTCTCTCTCTCTCTCTCGATTCGTAGGCATTTTCGTCTGTTCTTCATTACATCACACATACAGATTCTTATATTATATAAAATCGTCTCTTTATCTTTGAACCATGACCGGTAAAGATATTCTCCACAAGATGAAAGAATCCGTAAAGGTATCGTTTTTAATTTCATCTCCTCCCAATTTTTACTTTAGCAATCGCTTTTGGCCACTTAATATGCGGATCGGGTATTTGGTAGAACTGGTTCTTTTAGATTCAGATATATAATATACTTGTTGGAATCTAAGATACCTCTCAGTTGTGACAATTGGCTGTTTGATTGTATTGTACCTTCTTTTGGTGTAGGAGAAAGTTGGGTTAGGTGCATCTGCTTCATCTGCAGATTCAGGGAAAGGTAAGAGCAAGATGTCAAAGCAGATCACACATGGTTTTCATTTGGTGAAAGGGAAAGCATTTCACGAGATGGAGGATTACGTTGTTGCCAAATTCAAGGAAGTTGATGATAATGAGCTTGGTTTGTTTGCTATCTTCGATGGCCATCTTAGCCACGAGATTCCTGACTACTTGTGCTCCCATTTGTTTGAGAACATCTTGAAAGAGGTAATGGGAGTTTTTTTCCCCTCTACACACTGTTCTTGGAAGTCAGGTATTATGGACTTTGATGTTGTTCTTGTTTTTTTTTTTTTTTATGATTGGGAAGCCTAATTTCTGGAAAGAGCCTGAGGTAGCGATAAAGAAAGCTTATTATATCACGGATACGACGATTCTAGACAAAGCAGCTGATCTGGGGAAAGGTGGTTCTACTGCTGTGACTGCGATATTGATCAACGGCCAGAAGCTGGTGGTTGCTAATGTTGGAGACTCTCGAGCTGTTATTTGCAAAGATGGTGTTGCAAAGCCACTCTCTGTTGATCATGAGCCCAATTTGGAGAAGGAAGAAATTGAGAACAGAGGCGGATTCGTTTCTAACTTTCCTGGTATCTAAATAATTCAGTTACATTTATGCAAATATGTTATGATTTTGTTGTTGTTTATGCTTGAGTTTTTATTTGTATTGAACCTATTTCAGGGGATGTTCCTCGAGTTGATGGTCAGCTAGCTGTGGCAAGGGCATTTGGTGACAAGAGTTTAAAGATGCATTTGAGTTCGGAACCATATGTTACGGTGGAGATCATTAACGATGATGCCGAGTTTCTTATCCTAGCAAGTGATGGACTGTGGAAGGTTTTTGATCTACCATTATCTATTTTCCAACAACTTACTTGTATGGTCGCTGATTATTTCAAAATTCAATAGGTCATGTCAAACCAAGAAGCGGTTGACTCGATTAAGGGGATTAAAGATGCCAAGTCTGCAGCTAAGCACCTCGCAGAAGAGGCTGTTGCAATGAAAAGCTCAGATGATATCTCGGTCGTTGTCGTGAAATTTCAGTGACCATTAGCTCTCGGTTAGTCTTTTTCTCTCATTTTGACCTTTTCAATTAGCCTTACTCATATAAATGATCAAGTGAAGAGTTTGAGAGTAAAAAACATATCATAATCGTATCTTCAAACATACATGAAACACGATCACTAAACATTATTAGACGCATGAGTATGCCTAGGTCTTTTAGATTTGCTGATAGACATCCATTACAGGACAACATAGCGGGAACCAGAGGGATGTAGTTATATATTGGTGTAGGATTCGATACCATTGACTCGCTTTTCTTGACACGGTTAGATGTCATTATTTGGATAACAGAATAGAGCATATGTAGATGACAGAAGAGAGGGAGCGTTTATCTGATCTGTGATCGCTTGAATGATGAGTTGGTCATAGGAAGTTTCATCTCTATCCTGTTTCTTTCTTGAGTCTGGACCAGTTGGCTACTAAACCCTCTCCGGCCTGACCCTTCTCCATATATGTCACCAGAAATCTTCCTCCTCCTCTCATTGTGTCCAGCTAAGCGCCTCCTGCAACTTCTTTTAGCTTCATCAAACTCTGGCAGCTCATGAAACCTGCTCAAAACCCCCAAAACCATCAAAATTGAGAACAAACCTCTTCCTGATCATTTTTATAAAGTAATATTGAAGGGAAGAATGGTACCTGCTGCATTGCTGACAAAAGCGTTGCCTGACGCCTGTAACAGTTGCAGCAGATGCCTTTGCATGAACTTCACAAACTCTGTGTCTGCGGTAATACTGCTTGGCCTCAGTCAAATTGGCAGTGCACCTATCGACCTGGCACAGTCGAGATGGAAGACGGTCGGTGCTAGGTACTCTAACTCTCTCCATCACACGCTTCCTTTTGTCTTCAACTCCCCCATCTTCCTCTTCTCCATCCGTACCATTCTCCATTTCTTCTTCATCAAGGTTGGAGACTGTAACCTTGTCTTTCAAGTAACCCCGTCGTTGTGTTCGCTGACCCTCCATTTTCTGGTAAAGCTTTAAAGTTGTATTCTTATGAAATGGTAGTGAAAGTCTGGTTAGGACTTAGTAATGTTGAGGGATGGGCTTGTGGTTGGAATAATGAATTTTTTGAAGTGTTTAAAAAGGGGAGAAAAGTCGGGAGATGGACCACTGTGTCCTTGTATGCTTCTCTGGTGGAATAAGTACATGATTACGTGATGTGTTTGCTCCCCAAAAAAGAAGAATAGAGTAATGGGGTTTAGTTTGAAATTATACAAGTGAAAAAATTCTGCTAACTGCTTTGGTTTCTTCTGGTGCACTTAATAGTTGGTACAAAATTGGAGCTGTATATTGTACTTCCGCTTTAATATTTGACTTTTAATTCGAATTTCTTATTGAAACTGGGGACCCTTTTGTTTGGAACATTGATGTCCTTCTAGGTAATTAAGATGATCCTTATTGACCAGTGCAACTGTAGACATATAGTACAATGAAGACGAGCTGGAAAATCATAATTTACGCATGGTCTTCTCATCTAACTTTATAATATATCATCTCTAGAAACGGACAAAGATCCTAATAAATGGTGACATCCTTTGTCGATGTAGACTATTGGATTCCTCTTCCTGCAACCCTAGTGGTCATCTATTGTTGGACCCATCTGGACTATAGATATTTAAGGTTAGCTCAGGATTAGAGGTAAAATGGTTATGTTCAGTTTAAACTATTTATTACATGCTGGTTTGTAATCTGGTTTAACTGGCTTGTCTCTGTATTTGATGCTGGCAGCATGAATATCGTCTGTTCTGGACCATAGCATAGGAATGCATTTTAATTGATGCTTTTACACTTTTTTTTTTTCTTTCGGGTGTTGGGTGTTTATTAGTATCACCTGCAAAGATTCTATTTTGTTGGAGTGGAAAATCAGAGATTAAAAAGTAAACAGTGAGGTCACTTTAGCTATAAGGAGTCAATGCAATATGACACTTGGAACAATTCTTGATAGAGAGCTTTGATGTTTAAGGTTTAAAGTTTAGCTGCTCGAAAGAGATCTTCTCCGCATAATAACAACCATGCATAAAAGTAACAATATCCTTCACTTTTTAACCTTGCTTTGTTTTTGTTTTGATAGGAGAAGAGAATAATAACAAGTATGGGCGTTCCCTCTGTAAGATGCAATCATCACCACTTCTGTTTCTTCCCTTTTTCTTTTCAACTCAAATAGTGAAAACTTTTTTTTCTTTCTTTTTTGTAACTTTTTTAATTATACATTACAGCAGTGTAAGAAAGAGGAATAGTTAAAATTAGTGGGTAGTGAAAGAGACAGGTCATAAAAGGTTTCACATGCCAAACTGTACTCATGTCTTGAGTCTATGACATGAGCTTTTGGGTTTGTTTTTACAGTAACAGAATAAATCTCGTCCCTCTCTTCTCACATCTCCTTTCCACGTTCCTTCATTTGAAATTAAATTGTTTCTAGCAACCTAAAAGTAAAAAAATATGCTATAGTTTAAGGATTTGATTTTGCTTTCGTTCTGTAATATTTTTTTGGGTGGGCAAGAAGTGATTCTCTTCAAATCGTGTAAAGAACACAAAGTGAACAAACCTTAGAATATGATAAGTTTCTGCTCGTCTCCTTCTGCTCGGTGCCAATTTCAAGTTTTGGTACGGTCCTAATAAAGAAACAGAATCAAAACGCGAACCTAAAAAAAAAAAAAGATGCTATTGTATAATCGAGGAAGTGGAGAATATATTTATCCAGTCTTGGCCAACTTTCGTAGCTTTCGCATTTGTCACTTAACGTAAGGAAACAAAACGCATGTACCTTTCCTTAAGCCACTACTAACACCAAATATCAGAGATGCCTCCTCTCGTTTTCGGTTCCACTTGTCCCCTACAGAACCAAAGAGCATCAGTTCTGTTTATTTGTGTCAAAGATGCTACAATCTAGATATATATGATATATTATAGTTATAAATAACTGAAAAAAAAGAGAACTCAGATTGAATCATGATAGGGTTTGTAAACAAAACCAAATGATATAGTTAACAGTTCATATTTTGTGTGTGTATATATAACGATTCACAGTACCTAGATTGTTTTCAGACAAAGAAACTGAACTACTTGTTTTAGTAAATAGTAGTACACGATTTGTTCTGATCTGCTAGAGCGCGATTTTGAGCCGAGAGAATTTGTCCCTCCATTTACAGGAATTTTCAACGAAACAAGCTTTAAATATTGCCGATGTGATATACCCTACGGACTATGCGATCCAGCTGTGTTCAGTCCCAACCCCACAACCAAACTCCGTAGATATTCGTCAATCTACACACTTATCTTATATCAGTTTTTGCATGTAATCACCTCATTATTTATTCTCCTTAATTTCACGAGATAAATATCTAGGAGATTATGTTTGTGCATACATAATTTTTAGAAGATAGTTATCATATAAAAATAGTTCGGAGCGGTTGTTTATTTTGCATTAGTTCAACCTAAAGATAAAAAAAAACAAATAGTAATGAAATCTAGCCACGGTCCATTCATAAACCTTGAACCACGAGCAACCTCTCATTGAAACAACAACAATGCCAAAAAAAAAAACGATAGAAACCCCAAAACACTAGCTTAGGGTGAGTTAACTTCGCCGCCAGTCTGCTGATGTAGATCCTCCACACCTCTATACTCCGTCGTATCCACAGGCTGTTGCACATCCTTCAACTCCACCGCCACCTTATCCTCTTGAATCCTGCCGTGATCATCATCATCATCGCCCGCGACCGCATCGCTAATGTTTTGACCAGTTTCCTTGGCCGCTTTCCACGCACCTTCCATCGTATCCTTCATGTTATCTCCGGCATTGATTGCTGCGTCGGTTGCTTTCTTCACTCCTTCCTTTGCCTTTTCCGATACGTAACTCGCCGTGGACTTATCGTCGTTTGCATTGTTCGAGCCTTGACCATAGTGGGTAGTGCCCTATAGAAATAAATCCTTCATTTATCAGCCCTAGTATCAATTAAATACTTAACTAAAAAAGTGTTACACTCTTATCCAAAAATATTGGAAAAACAATAATTAATAATCTGAATGAATTATATAAACCTTATAGACATACGTACCTGCTTAAATCCGGTTGAGAAGCAGTTGATTCCGGTTGTAGCTTGTCGGATAACATAACCGGAGAAATGTCCCCCCGGAGTACTTGAAACCTTCACCGCCGTGAGTCTTTTCGCCAAAAACCTAGTCGCCATTATTAATTGTCCTCTTTAAGTTCTGGATTAGATATTAATCTGTTGCTTTCCCAAATTATCTCGCAGTTGCTTAAGAAGTAGTTAACGAAGAAGATCCAAAGGTTGCGGAAGTCAGTGGAATGTTTAAGAGTACCAAGCCAGCGAGACGTGGACAAACTTAGGACACGTTTCTCAGTTAATGTCTCACGTCTCGACACGTGCTCAAAGCGGTTCCCAAGTAAATCCTTATATTATTACTTCGTCGTTTTCATCTTTTGGCCCAGTTATAGCCATTAGGGGCCCATTATTGTTAAGGCCCAGCTTATGAAGCTTAGCTGGCAATGTCATCCATCTCTTGTGATGATGGATATGGGAAAGTACAAAGAGATTACGATAGCCGGCGACACGTAGAAGCAGAGAGAGAGTGAAAATGGCGGAGATGAAGTGTGTCGGAGTAGTGGGTGCTGGACAGATGGGCTCAGGAATTGCGCAACTCGCCGCCACGAACGGTCTCGAAGTTTGGCTAATGGACGCTGATCGTCAGGCGCTCTCTCGAGCCACCGCAGCTATCTCCTCATCCGTCAAACGTTTCGTCTCTAAAGGTCTAATCTCCAAGGCAAGATTTACTTTTTTGAACTCCTTGGTATTTCATTCTCCACGGAACCAAACCAACTAACTCAGTTACTCAGTGATCATCGTGTTAGCAAATATAACCCAATTCATAGCCAGTCCTGTGTTGCTTTGATTGCTCTGTCACGCATATTGGTTCTTAGGCTATACTTCACTATCCTATGTCAGTTTCACTATAATTTTTATTTTATTTTAAATGTGTTCTTATGATAGTGTTACTAGTGTTAAAGACTTCAGAACACTTTGCAGGATTTAGGAATAGTGAAATGGTCGATACTTGTGGTAATCTCTATTATTAAGACCAGAATAGTGATTTGTATTTTGCAGGAAGTTGGTGATGATGCTATGCGTCGTCTACGTTTCACATCCAACATTCAAGATTTGTCTTCTGCTGATATCATCGTTGAAGCCATTGTGGAATCTGAAGACATAAAGAGGAAGTTGTTCAAGGATCTAGATGGTTTAGCAAAGAGTTCTGCGATTTTAGCTTCTAATACAAGTTCTATCTCCATTACTCGTCTTGCCTCCGCTACAAAAAGACCTGGCCAGGTTTAAGTTTATATTTTTTACTTCCTCTAACTAAAATTAATCATCTTATCTGTTGTTCATTAGTTCCATGTCGTCTATAGGTCATTGGAATGCACTTTATGAACCCTCCTCCAGTAATGAAACTGGTTGAGATCATTCGCGGTGCGGAGACCTCAGAAGAGACGTTTATTGCTACAAAAGCCCTGGCTGAAAGGTTCGGTATTTCCTTGAAATAGAGTTTTACATGTAACAAGTTTCTTGGGGTTTGGTTACTCAGTGTAACTAACTAAATTGCTGCTTCAGTTACTCACTGTAGATTTAGATTTTTAACCGTCTATCCTTGATACCTGCAGGTTTGGCAAGACAACAGTTTGCTCACAAGACTACGCGGGATTCGTGGTGAACAGGATCCTCATGCCGATGATCAATGAAGCCTTCCACACACTTTACACAGGGGTGGCTACAAAGGAAGACATTGACAGCGGAATGAAACACGGCACAAACCAACCAATGGGTCCTTTGGAGTTAGCGGACTTAATCGGTCTAGACGTGTGCTTGTCTGTATTGAAAGTTCTGCATCAGGGACTTGGAGACGCAAAGTACACACCTTGTCCTCTTCTTGTTCAATACGTTGACGCTGGAAGGTTAGGAAGAAAACGAGGAGTCGGAGTTTATGATTACCGTAATAAAGCTACACAAAATCTATCTCCTCGGCTCTGAGAAATGCAAGTCAAAAAAAAGAAGTAAAGACATGTTTTAGCTCTTAAGACAAGAACAGTTTAATGCTTTGTGGGTTGTGTCTGGATTCTTTCTTTGTTTCTCGGTAGATATGTGAAGTTTACCGGTCAGCGACCTTGTGTTGTAATCTTGACATGTACTTTAAAAACTAGCTTAAACAAATCAATAAACATCGTTGTTATCACGTTGCTTTCTACTAATAAATAAATAAAGTGAAACTTTCTCTTTATAACTCGTTTGTTTCAAATTCTAATGTTGTCTTGGTTTTGACTTATAAGTAAATCATCAGCAGAATCGCTACATGAAATGTTCTTCGAGACGATCTCTTTTGGTTTGATTAAATCAGTATATATCAAAATTCAGACATACTTTCAAATCAAATAACCAGAAAAAAGTGTAAATTCAACAGCTAAAGGACAGAGAATCTTGTCAAGGTTATCAAACTTATCATCGATGACGAAGAAATTTAAAGAGATAATGATTAAAACCATTAGGTGATGATAACTTTAATAAGTTTAGATGATGCAAAGAATAAACCCAGTCAAATAGCAAAAGACAAATCTCTGTTGACGAAAACAAAAATGGCAAAAGACAAATCCCTTGCACATTATTATAAATTACTCTCTTAATCCAAACTTCAACGGTAACTCCGTTAGAAAATAGCAATTATAACCATGCATTAATCTATAATAAATGTAATTATCTTTTGAAATTGTAGTAGTGTAATTTAAGTTACTCCTTGTAATCTTATCATTATCTTTGTTTATTTATTTGAATCTTATCATTATCTTTGTTTATTTATTTGAAAGCTTAATTAACACATTTTACTACTATATTGTAAGTAAAATAATAATAAGCTGAAGCAGAAGTAATAAAGATATTTAAAAGCAGAGCAAAGTTATTATAAAAAAAAAAAAAAAAAAAAAAAAAAAAACCAAAATTACAATCGCAGTAATTTTTTTTTATAAACAGTCTCTCAGTCTACTTCTCCGGCGATACTCTCGGAGAAGTCACCGGAAAGAGTGGCAGAAGCTGCGGCTCTGATTCTCTTGGAGTTGAAATCGGAGACTGGTGTAGGTAATAGCCCTTGTCAGCAATAGCTCTCTCTTCCTCAGATAATGGCGACATCCTGTCAAAAGGGTCGCCGTCGTTTCCGCTGTTCCCCTGCTTTAACGGCGTCACGGGACTGTTAAGTGCAAGCTTGGGGAAATCAAGACAGCTAGGCGACAAGAGCTCCTGATTCCTCGGCGAGAATCTTGGACTCCCGGAGCCTGAGCCACCACCACCGATCATGAGTGTGTTAATCATGAGACTGTTCTTGATGAGGTTGTTGTTGTTAAATCCGCCGTGCGATCTCCTCTCGTAAAGTTTGTTGCCACCAGAATGTTTCTTCGGCTGCACGGTTTTGACCGGTGGAATCACGAAGTTACCCTTGCCTGAAGGAGTCGTCGGAGGACGTAAAGAGTCTGGAGATCTCGGGGAAGAGGTTCCCGTGAGCATCTGTACGACTTGTTTGAAAGAAGATGTGTCTGCTTGAACAAAAGTTGTTGGGTAATGATCAGATCTAGTTACGATGTGATGATGTAAAGATCCATTGACAATGGAAGATGAAGCTGATGATGAGGAAGAAGATGGTGGGTTTGTTGAAATCTCCATTGATGTTATCCTTTTGGGGAGCTTCTTGATTCTAATGGTTTCCTCTATAACTCCATTAGGCTATGGCTCTTCTCTTTGTCTGTTCGAATTGGAAGATTCTGTGTGAGTTTTGAGTGAAGGAGAAGATGAAATTAAAATGGTCTTCTCTTCTTGAGGTTTTGGGATTATAAAAAGAAGTTGGATTGGTTATTTTATTTAATATTGGAATCTTTCTTTATGAGAAAAATTTTAAACTATTAAATGTTTTTAGAAATAAATATATAGACAAATAAAAGTTGACATGAGGATTTGTGCCCAGGGAATCAAAAGATGTTTTTATTAGGCAATTTTTAATTTCTTACTTTGAATTTGTCTGCCATAGTGTATAAAGGAAGAAATTGCTATGCAACTTTGTCTTTATTAGGCTCTAAATTGATATTGAATTCTAGAATTTTACAGACTATTAAGAAAATGCTTGCATACCCTATCGAACAACAAATTATATTTGATACTTTAGTTTTAAAAACTAGTACAGTTCAACATAATTGCTTTCTCGAAAATAAATAAATCATATTGCTCCTTTTCTGCTAAAGTGAAATTATCAGAGTCATATCTTTATGAGTTTTTGTGCATGCATACACCTATACACATCTAAATATGTACTATCGTATCTCGGTCTTCTATAGCTTTTTCATATCCATGAAATGTTCTAAATACCAATCAAACTCGTACACTTGGCTATATTGTGTTTACATATGATGTGTGTGACATCGACGTATCAAATTTTCATTTGTGATGATAAAATAAAGAAACCTCGAATTCTTTGGCTCAGTGGACTATATATATGTGCCATATTACATACTTTCTCAGGAAAAAAAAAAAAAAGAAATCACGTAGATAAACCACGATACAAATCCTCTATAGAAAGTACAAACTTCCATAACTTATAAATCACAAGAAAAACTGGAGGTATTATACAATAAACCAGATATACAATGAACTAGTCGAAGTTTGAATACGTAATAATGCTAACTACGTGTATGAAACTATATACACATATATGTATACAATACAATTATTTGAATTAGATTTATTTATGTCGTTATGAGTTATGACTCGTTCACAGAAGTAGACTTTGGTTCAACAAATTCAGAGAAATTTTCTTACTTCATTTTCGATTAGAATAAGTCTAGTCAATATTTCTTTCCTAAAACTAACAAAGATCTTTTTGTACAAGTTTCAATTTAAGACTGGTTTTAAAAAGAAACGAAGAAAACTATAAAAAGAAAGATGCGATAGGCGTGCATGTATTGAGCCGCAAACCCTAATGATCAAAATTTTAAAATTAAAAGTCGTCTGACTATAGAGACACTTGTACGGCAGATATTGGTTTATTGCTCCTAGTTGAACGGGCAAATACTCCTATTAGTCTACTTCTACTAACTCTAATTAACTTCGGATTGGCCGGTCCAATTATCTATAGATTAAACAATTATTATATGATATGTCCATAAGAACCATAGTATATGTCATGTTTGGTTTACACTTTAATTCGTAGAAGTACACATGTTGCGATGGACTGATTTGGTTTCATCAGTCCAAACTTTTGTTCCCAAAAAACTTTTTCTCTTCTTTAATCTACATAATGAATTCTTGAGTTAAACTAATTACGTTGGTGACTAGCTATAAAATTGCTCTTCTTTTTTTTCCTATTCTTCTTTGTCACAAATCGTTCTTCTTTAAGCTGATATATATATATATATATATATATATATATATATATATATATATATTTCGCTAAATTAATTGGTTCGTACGTACGACTATGTATGTGTACTTGGAATTTAGCGGACTGCCCATGGCATAAGAGAAATAAAAAAATTGGGATCATATTGATATATTCTTGGTTAATGTAGGAAAAATCATATATTTTTTGTCGTAGTTGTGTTTGAAAGTCAATCGCAATAATAAGATAGTGATCGCAAAGACTATTAATTAGTATTATCTATGAATGCGATAAACAAACTGTAAATGATAGAATATTAAAGAAGATGATGAATCTTTAATTACCGCCTAAGTGCCTAACCCATAGTTTTATTTATTTTTGTTAATTGCCTAACCCATAGTTGTTTTCCCACTTTCTTTCTTTTTACCTTTTTGGGGTTATTAATGTGCTTAAGAATATATTCGTACTACTTCAAATGTATATGATTAACTATTAAATAACCTTTCACCCACCATTAACTGAAAAAAAAAGAAGAAAATTTAAACTTTTTAAGGTAAGCTAACGATGCTTATATTAGTGGCTAACAAATGCTTTCTTGTCATAATCATTAAGTAGTTAGATTCTGTAAAATTCAATGTATTTTCGAGTTAGGTTAAATTATCATCACATATCATTCAAACCAAATGTTCCCATTTTACCTAAATTCTCTACCTCAAAAAGAATGATAGAAGAGTTTGACTATCCATACACAAATGATTCTGATCTTTCTTTTGTGATAGATGTTTGATGATGATAATTTTTTCATCGTTCAGTGCAAAAACAAAGACCGGAACACATGTGTCACCCACCAACTTTTTATTCACAATGTAAACAGCAAACACAACAAAAACAATCGATAAAAGTGATATATTTTTTCCACAAGAAAAGACTAATAAATGTAATGAAACAGAGAAGCCACACATGAGAACGTGTTAAAAAACCTAATGCACAGTCGACTTTTTCCCCACGAGCCCCCTAGATTCGTTAGTTTAAAAGTTCAAATATTAACAAACGAAATGCAAATCAAACATTCTCGCATCATCTACTCACTCAAACATTGAATACATACGAGCTTGATGTTACTTTATAATAAAGCTTGGTTTTATCGATCACGCAAATAGTTTCCGGGTCAATTTGGGCTGATTTGGCCCATTAATTGTTTTCGGAACCCGCTAATGGATATGCTTATGTATGAATATCTCAAATTACTACTACTCAACAGTACTATTACTAATAATTATTTACATGTTAATATAAATAGAATATCTTGATCTTTCAGAGAACATGAAGCTATAGCATATATTATATAGGCTTAGAAGATGTCATGTGCGTAATAACAGTCTTGAATCAATGAACATAGTAAAAATAGTATTGTTTTGATAATAATGAAACATTCAAAATTGTATCCACGTTTAAGAAATTATTAATGGAATTTCAGTTTCCACCGGATCTTCAGAGGTCAACGGTTAAACGTTGGTTTATAGTCAACGTGAAGCTCCAAGTAAAGTAAATAAGTAATGAGCAATTGCGGTGGCGATATGACTGTCACAAACAGTATAGAAGGGAGAAGTAAACGACACGTTGAGGGGAAACATTAGAGTGTCTTAAGTCGGGTTTTGCAAGTAAGCGTAACGGACATGTGACTCTTACCGAGTTTCCTGGCACATCTACCGTCCTCACACGTGCGAGGTTTGCATAGGTTTCGGTGTAAGACAACTCATGAACTGCATGACTTCTCAAGTTCTCTGCATAACAGTAAAGTGTCCTATGATTTTCTAAGTGAGAGAAGAAAATATAAAATACTAAGTTGGAACAAAATGTGATATTTTGGTTTTAGTAGAAAGAAGGGTGGAGTTGATTTCGTGACCATATTTCCCCATAATATAACTAATCAAAAAAAGAAAAGCTGAGGACACTATTGGTTAACACGACTACATTTGACGCAAAAGTACTGCGAAAATTTAGATCAGCCATGCTTCAATCAGAAGACTAGAAACATTTTTCCGAGTTCCGTCTAAAGAACTTGGCATGTTATGCGGAAAATGGTTATATGATGTTTAACAGAAACAACTGATGAGTTGATGTTAAGTAAAAAATGTGTAACCAAAAGAAAGAAAGAGAGATGATGTTAAGTAAAAATGTCTAACAAACAAAAATGTAAAGTTAACATATGACAACTAGAAAAGATGTAATGATAACGATAATAGGCTTAATAGCTTAAAGATTCTTGTAAGTAAGGTTTTGCAGTGAATTTCCTTTTTCCCTTCCGTTACAAATAGATAGTAATCACTTGTTTTGCCTAATTTAAGGAACTTAAAAAAGAAAACTTTCATAAAATCTAGAATTATGTATCTTCTTATGGCAATATAAATACCAATACGACATCATCATCTGTGTTCCACTCTTCCTTTTTTCTTATTGTGTGTTCCAAAGCACTCTTCCTTTTTTCTTATTGTGTGTTCCAAAGCCAAACTTTCTCCGTCTACTTAATCGACTATTTACCTTATAAGCTAAATGGTCATTAAGATCCCTTGTACTTTCATTAAACTCATTCCCCTCATCTCCTTAATCCTCTATTTCCTCGCAACGGCAACGTCTAATTCTTATTCAGTTTTAGCCGAAGAAGCTACCAATGTAGAAGACCAAGAGTTCTACATTCTTGATGAAAGTCCTACAATACTTTCGAATGTAACAATATCATCCAAAACCCGACTACTAGTTAGCCACTACAAAAATATCAGAAAAGGGATGAGATGTCATGTGGCAGGCTATAACGTTTGCAACGGCGTAAAGGCTGACAAGGGGACGAGTTTGTTGTATTGTTGCAAGAAGCATTGTCGAAATATCTTAGGTGATATGAAGAATTGTGGACGGTGCGGTCACAAATGTAGATTTGGACAAAGATGTTGCGGAGGCATATGCACCAATGTTGGCTTTAACCCTAAGCATTGTGGTAAATGCAACAAAAAGTGTAAATCCGGGGTGAAATGTGAGTACGGATATTGTGGCTACGCTTGATTTTTTAATATGAAACTGCTGGAGGGTTAATGGGTAATTTTAAGAGTGGTGTATTTCTTAAGAAGCTGCATAAGCAGAGATCGTATTCGTATACGCATACTTAAATGGATACATTATCAATCGACAATAGATATCTCTACGCATACGTGCACCATGATTTTATCTGTGATATTTATATATACATATGTGTATTTTGTTCTTGATAACTTATGCAAACTTAAAAAAAAAAACTTATGCAAACTTAAAAAATATATATATATATATATATATATTTAATAATTAGTTTGGTTCTGTTTCAAAAAACATAATATCCCAAGAAAAAAGCGTCGAATGTAATTTATATTCCTTATGCAACTTTAATTAATTATAGGTTAGTAGTATATGGGTATAAATAGTATATTGTTTAACTTTTTACCATTGAGGAACATAAATCAAAATTTTCAAAATCTTTGAAACCCGCCCTCTCTCTTCGCGTCGTCTTCTCCGTACAAGTACCTCAGAGTCGAAGCAGGACTGCCTTGGAATACACGCAAATATGGTATTACTCTTTTACTCTTTCTTGGAAAAAGTTTTCTATAATCTTACTCTTTTTTGACATTTTCTTGGAAACTTAGGTGATAAGTAGGCTGCTAAGTAGGCGAGTTTCTTTGAGGCGTCGTACGAGTCTTCAACAACTGGCGCCGGCGTATCCTTTCCGATTCAATCTCGCGGTATAAGAGTTATATGAGTTTACGAGTCATGGGTTTGAGTTTTCAGGGTTGAATTTAATTGGAGAACCATGAATGAATGAATTGAATTGCAGGACGTGAGAAGTTCTTTGGAAACGGCTGAGATGGAACGTCGTCAGAAAGGTGAAGCTGTGGTTTACGATGGCGAAAAAGATGATACAGAGAATGGAGTGCTTATTCATGAAAGAGGAGAAACAAGTCATGAATTGCAGGACGTGAGAAGTTCTTTGGATACGGCTGAGATGGAACGTCGTCGGAAAGGTAAAGCTGTGGTTTATGATGGCGAAAAAGATGATACAGAGACTGGAGTGTTAATTCAAGAAAGAGGAGAAACAAGTTATGTTGGGGTAGGAGGGGGAAGTAGCGAACAAAGGATTAACATAGAAGAACTGTTGAGTGGTCAAGAAGCTCATCAACACAAGCAGCAGACTGATTCCGTTTACAAAGAATCACTGTTGACTTCCAGAAACATCGTTGCTTTGGTGGTGATCTTTATGGCAACAGTTGGATGGTCGACAGGGTTAAATCCCCCAGGAGGGTTAAACGATGATGGAGAGGCAGCCGTTGGGAAAAAGACAGCATTCTTCATCTTCATGCTTGCGGTTTACACCATGGTTCCTGTTAGTTTGATAACTCTTGGTCTGCTTTGTGGTGTTACCCCTCGTAACCAGAAAGTGCAGAGAAACACATTGAAGGTCTGTCATGCTTTCATGTGGATTGGCTTGATATCATTTGCAGTGGCGTTTGTTTCCGGCAGTTGGTTGATTGTGCCAAGCGATAGATTCTGGTTAAAGCTGATTGGTTTGTTAAACACACTTGCTGCTATGATTGTTCTCACCTCTTACATATGGTCAAAGCAAGCCAGGAAGTTTTTTAGGCGCCTCTCTTTCTGTGATTTGGACGGTTCATCTGATGAAGCCGAAGTAGAAACTTCTATGGTTGCTACTCATATCGAGACATAGCAATGGGATTTTTGATATGTTGTAGAGAGAATATATGACGACGGTATATAAGTGGAAATTTTCGATATGTGTATATGAGCTGGGAGTTCTGATATGATAGGATTTTGTTCTGTTATATGATCGTAGCTGATTGACAGAATACACGATTGATGTATACTTTTGATATGTTCAGCTTTCTAATAGATGAAGAAGTTTTAACTCTCCTTTATTAATTACTTCTATTTCTAGTTATTTGGTTTTTAACTTACGAGCTAGCTAACAGCTTTATACGACAAATCTGACCTTGATTGAGATTTATCACTAAATTTATCATTGGTTTGAGCAAAAAAGGTTTTGGTCTCTGAGAATCTGGTGAACCTGCTGCATTGTAGTTGAGAAACCTTCTTCTGCATTTTTATTTTTCTACTGCTTCTATTTGGATGGATATGATTTCTGTTTTGATGCACTGCATTTGACAACCCGTCAGATATATTCTTAACTGAAAAGTAATTAGACTAGTGCTCTCTTGTTCTTCTATACATAGATGGTTGTTATTCAATTCTGAAGATATCATCAAAATTAGTGACAGAGGCATATAAAATGATCAAAGTAATTCAGCATTCTCTCTCTTTACTCAAATTGTTGCCTTGTTCATCTTTGAGTGATAGGCTTTGGTTGTAGACTTGTAGCTTCTTCTCTGCTTCATTTTGCATGAAAAATTGATATTGTCCCCTGTATAAAGCCAGTAAATTCTGCTCTTTGCCAATTGCTACTATTCTTCTTTAAAATATAAATATAGGCACTTAAGCTTCTGATTTTAGTAAAGCAGTAGAGAATGTTCCCATGCTTACTTCTGAGTACTCTTTTATTCCATACTAATCTGTTATCATATTCAAATCGCTTAAAACCCTTCCATCTACTCTGCTCTGAACGTATAACTATTTCACTCGTGGGATCAAATCTTAAAAGTTCGCTGTATCCATATAAGCTTTGTCTGTTCTGGACGTGACTGAGGGTTGTTATCGGTTTCCTTCCTACCAATTTCTCTAACTACTCTTAAAGACGTTTCAACCTTAATGGATCTCCTTTCCTTTTTAAGTCCGCACTAGATATCATATTGAAATCACCTCATGCTAGGTCTAGGCTACTAGCATTGGTCTATGGCAGTACAGTCCTGCTTTGACACAAGATCATTCATGTTTCTCCATACGTTGTAATTCCTGTTGCTTGTCCGCAAAGCCATAGACATATATATGTTTAAACATTCAAATCAATATAGTTGATAGAAGGATAGAAACATATATAGCTGCATGTTCGCTCATCTTTTAACACAAACGAAGTCCAACAAATTATATAGGCCCATTTTATCCTATGGGCCAGGCCTCATGATAGCACAACCTCGCCTGTCTAGTGTCTACGACTATTCAGCCATATATATATATATATATATATGTTATAAAAAAAAAAAAAAAAAAAAAAAAAAAGCAGAAGTCGAATTAGGGTTCTCACCATGTCAGGTCATTGTGTTCATTGGCTAGTCCATAACGGGTTCTGTTGTGAATGCAAATCTGCCGTGGACTGGTATAAAGGTGAACGAAAGAATTGCAGAAGGATCAAAGATCCGGATTGTGATCATTCGATGTCTTACCGTGGATACTGTACCAGGTGCTGTTGTAAAGTGGACGAAAGCGATGGACAGTTATTCAATTACAGATCCCAAGGTCACCATCTAACCTACAAATACGTAGCTTCCATGAAACGGAAGAGGTCTGGAATTGGTTACGGGCAGAGGAAGCTTCACTTGGTTGTTGACTTGCAGCACGTGCTTCTACACTCCCGCCTCTCCAAGGATGATGATGATGGTGTTTTGGTTAAGTTACGTCCTTTCGCTCGGGAATTTCTCCGTGAGGCAAACGAGCTCTTTACAATCTATGCCTACACCAAATCGGATCCAAAGCAAGCCCGACATTGTGTCAAGTTGCTCGATCCGCTGGAAATATTCTTCCCAAGTCGGTTCATTACAATCGCTGATGAGAAGAGGAAGAAGAAGAGTCTTGAGTTTGTACTGGCGGAAGAAAGAGGGGTGGTGATCCTTGATTGCAAGTCTGAGACGTGGGAGAAGGATGATCAGAGAAACTTGCTTCTGATCAAGAGTTATGATTATTTCAAACAAGTGGATGATGATTACCAAGGACCCATCACGAGATTCATCAAACTCTTCTTCAACAAGTCTTTGCTAGATGAAAAGAGAAATGAGAAAGAAGAAGAAGAAGAAGAAGATGATGATGATGATGATGGAGCGCTGGTGGATGCACTCAACTCCCTCAAGACACTTCACCAAAGATTCTTTCATGGCCAATGTAAAGACGTGAGGCTTTTGTTACATCCCTCGACCAGATAATAAAGCTTTAATTTCCTTAATATTTTGTACACTTGATTTTCAAACTTTTTTCAACACCCCTCTCTCTCTCTCCAGTCTCCATTCTTTGATCTTTTGAGAATTCCAAAACTTAAGACTTTAATTAGCTGCTCAACATTTCGGTTTAATCAAGTATAGCAAACTAACTAGTATTCGGATCGACTGACAAAGCTTATTAAGATTTGGAAACGTCGTGAAAGGACAGTAATCCTCATTTTATCGGGACATGATCGAATTCAGAGGTTTCCACTTGAACTCTGACTTAATTTACCAAATATTACGTTACAGTTTGGATTGGCTAACATGCGCCCATACAAAACAATTCTTTAAGAACATACATATATACAACAATTCTTTAAGAACATATATATATATATATACAGTATAAATTTTATGATTCCGGTCCAAGAGTAAAAATCTAACAACCTTTGGTTGGTTCACCAATCTGTTTTCTGATAAGATTTATCCAAAAATTTCGGCTCCCAAGCTTCGTAGAATTACATGTGTTTTTTTTTTTAAATGTTTTTTCTTTCACAAATAAATCTATATATCTCAAAGGAAAATTCCCAAACAAAATTAGGGTTGTACACTTGTACGTACATGATAAACAAACAATAAGGAGTTTTTGACCTAAAAAAACCAATGTCTTGCAATCATCGTATTGTCGTTGAAGGAATCTGCCGTGAATGCAGATCGGGTGTGACTCGACCTAATGATGCCTTTCTTCAACCTTTCAGTAATCTCGCCGATGGCTTATCCTTGAGCCATGAATTTGTAGGGTCTTTGAAGAGCCGTGTTTCCAGAAACTCGTTACAGGAGAAGAAGCTACACTTGGTTCTCAGTTTGAGCGGTACACTTTTCGACACTCAGACTTTCCCACGTCTTTCTAACAAGGAGAAGTATCTAAAAGGTAAAGTCAATTCGAGGGATGATCTTGATTTGTGGCAAACCAGAATCTTTGGTCGCGAGGTCCTGGTAAAGTTGCGGCCTTTTGTTCACGATTTCTTGCGCGAAGCTAATAAGTTGTTTATATTGCACGTCCACACTCTTTGTATCCCCGAGTATGCTGATTTTGTGCTCAAGTTGATTGATCCGCATCAAGTGTATTTCGGGAATCGTATCATTAGTGTTAGCAAACACGTCATGTGGGAGAAGACACTTGATCTAGTCTTGGTCGGCGAACGCGAGGTGGTTATCCTCGACGATAGATACGACGTTTGGTGCCCGGAGAACAGGTCAAACTTGCTGCAGATCACAACTTACTCTTATTTCAAAGCAACTAAAGAAAGGAACAGCCTCGCTGCTGGAGGAGGCATGTTCAAGAACCTTTTCAAGTTTCTTCTCAAGATGTTTTCAAGAGATGATGATGATCTACTCCCGGATTCATCAGCATCTTACTCTGAAGAGAGAAAAGATGAGAGTGTTGATGATGGAGCACTGGCGAATGCTCTGAGTTTCCTCTCCAAGATTCACCACTCCTTCTTTAACCATCACTATAATGAAGACGATATTTATAAGAGAGATGTGAGAACTTGCCTTCATTCCTGACTTTTCTAGACCCATATACTAAATCTCTACTTTTTAGCTTTGGACTCTTTTTATTGTTCCCCATATATATAAACTTGGATTTCCTAGTAAGATCTAGTCAAACCCTTAAGCTAGCTTTTATGCTAAGTTTTACATAAAAATCTCAGTATGTTTTGGTTCGAGCCCACTCCTATCAAATAATTTAATCTTTAAATGGGTTGAAATCACATCATTCAAATTGTTATGAAGGTTTCTTCCGCAAAACGGCATATTTTATGTGTTAGAATTTCTTTCACTCTTCAGTCCGGATTCAGTTTAGCGTTTAAAGAACTTCGTGTTTGTTATGCTTTTATGCTCACCTTCTAGAATTTTAGGTTGAAGAGATGATTCGTCTATGGGGTATTACATAAGGTATATATATATATATGAAGAATCTTTAACAACAACAAAAAAAAAAAAAAAAAGTAAAAACAATGAAGAGATAACATGCAACTAAATACAAATTTCGTTTAATTTTACAAAAAGGGATCGTCTGATATTATATATTGTCATTTGTAAAGTAAGTTATTACAAACTTTTCCAAAAATTTAGGTTTTCTCTACCCTGTTGTTAAGTAATTTAGCCAATGTTGAAATTTCCTAATTTCGATACCCTTTTCTTGGTAATTTTCCTCTTTTCATTCCAATATATATACCATTGATGTCTATTTTTTTTTTCTTCTTTTCTTTTCGCAGCCAATTCATAAATCAGTTTCCCGTGATTTGAGTTTTACCAAATCTTTCTCAAGCATTGATTCATAGAAAACACGACCTTCTTTCCCTTTTTTTTTTCCTGAAAAGAGAGCTCGGAAGATCGATCGATTCAGAGATGATGAACGAGTCATCGTCTTCCTCTGCTAGTAATTGTAGTCATTTGTTTGTTGGTCACGGAATCTGCCTCGCCTGTAAAACAAAGGTGAGCTGTGTCGAAGGCCAACCATTCGGTTATCTCTTCCCCGGTTTACGTCTGAGCAACGAAGCTGTATCTGTTACAAAGCATCTCACAACCCTAATCTCAGTTTACGGACATAGGAAGCTTCACTTAGTCCTTGACTTGGACCGCACGCTAATCCACTCCATGAAGACTACAAATCTTACTAAAGCAGAGAAGTATCTTATCAAAGAAGAGAAATCAGGTTCAAGGAAAGATCTGCGGACCTATGACGGTAGATTAATAATTAAGTTGCGACCTTTTGTTGAAGAGTTCCTTAAAGAAGCCAACAAGCTGTTTACTATGTTTGCTTACACAAAAGGCCGTTCGAGTTACGGTCACGCTGTTGTGAGGATGATTGATCCAAACAAAATCTATTTCGGGGATCGAGTGATAACTAGGGAAGAGAGTCCTGGCACGAAGACACTTGATCTTGTCTTAGCTGATGAACGTGGAATCGTTATTGTGGATGATAAGCTAGATGCTTGGCCTCATCATCAGAGAAACTTGTTGGAGGTCACAAAATACTTCTATTTCAGAAACGATCACAAATACACTAAGTCAAGACCATCTTACGCAGAGAGGAAGAGTGACGAGAGTAGAAGCAAAAGAGTATTGATGAATCTTCTGAAATTCCTGAAGCAAGTTCATAATGGATTCTTTACCTGTGGGCTTGAAGATGAGTTAGATTTTAAGGACGTTAGGTGCTTGATTAAAGGTCCCTTCAAACCACATGGATGCTAAATTTTTTGAACTTTTTACCAATTGAATATGGATTTTGGTCATTACCATTCTTTGGAAACTAGATTTAGCTTCTTCTGAAATATGAAAAGAGAGACAGAAAATGGAAGAAGCTAATTGTTATTTGCAATTTTTTTTAAGGATATATGTAATTAGTCAAGGATCTTGACTAACTATAAGTGGATTCAATCCACAATGTTCACATAAAGACAACATGAGATCTCTCTATGGACTCTTAGAAGCTCTTACTCACAATTAGGATGTTTCTCTTTTTTTTTTTCAGACAACTCTCCAAAGAGACAGAAACATTGACTAATAATATCTAAAGGTTATGAACCTATTATAAAGAAACTAACCGCTAACTTTGCAGCTCTTCCTTCACTCACTCCATCCTCCAATTAGGCAAAGTCAAAAGACCTTTCAATGTCTCTTTCCTTTTCTCAGTTTACCTTAGAAGTAAAACCACGAGAAAGAGTGCGCAAGCAAGTGCAGCAGAGGAAAGTCCCCAAACCCAATATTTATGAGCCTTTCTACGGTTTAGGATGGCCTTAGGGAGAGCTTCGGTTCCTCTTCCACGGTGTTTGTACCTGAAACTTCTTTGCTTTGGAAACAATAATCTATCCTTCTGGTGCTTCTCTTTCCCAGAAGCTGTTAACGTCCTAACCTTTTCCATCTCATTGATCACTTCTCGTGATTGGTCTGATTCTGAAGGATAAGAAGAAGAATTTGCAGCAGCTTTCTTCTTAGCCTTCTTCTCACACTCCTGTAAACAAAACAAAGAATTAGAAAAAAAAAACAGACAAATGTAAAGGAAGAGTTCATTGACATCTTTAAAAAAATCGAAATGGGATAATATAATTTGCCTTGAGTTTCTTCTCAGCATCCTTTTGAGCTCTTATAGCAGCTTTAGCAGCAGCTTTCTCTTGCAGCTTCCTCTTCCTTTCCATTGCTAACCGAGCTTTCTCTAACTGCTCTTCTCTTTTCCTCTCCTTCAACGTTTCTTCATCGACCTCTTCTTCTTCCTTCTTCGGTTTCTCATACACAGGGAACTCCAAATCTATAACATCACTCTCCTCAGCACTCGACCTGTTGCAGTCCACAGCCTCTTTCCTCGTTTCTTTCTTTTGTTTATCTGTAATTACATTTCCATCTTGAGACGAGTTGGAGCTGGAGTCTTCTCTACTCGCCTTGTAAACCTTCTCGCCTCCCATCATCATAGTCTTACTCAGCACTTGCCTTTCCCGAACAACCTGAACTTCAGGATCTTTAATCCGGCCATCTCGGTTCAGCTGTCTTTCACAGAGTGAAAGAGAGATTCTTTTCACGTAATCATCCCTAAAAGCCTTGTCATTATTCCATTGATTCATGAATCTATCAACCTGAAAACAAAACAGAATCAAGAACATATACTCAAATCTCAGATAGAGACACGCCTAAGCAAATATCCTGCAATTGTCCAAACAAAAACAAACAAACCTCAGAGCTGGCAAAGACTTCAAGATCTCTAACATTTCCTGAAGCAGCCAATTCTTTAGCTTTCCTCATAACAGCATGGCTCTGGAAAAAGGCAGCATTCTACATACACACACACACACAAAAAAAAAAAAGAGAAGAGAAGACAAATATCAGAACTTTGAGATCATCAATCCATAAGCAAAAAGTTAACAGAGAGACAAATATGGTACCCCTTTGTCTCGTTGTATCCTCAGCATCTTAATCCTTGCATACGATTTGTCCCTCTTCTCAAGTGTGAGTGCCATTTCTAAATTTAACATCCTGATATTGTTCTGAATCTTTCCCATTTTGTCAGACAACTGGCTAATGTTCCATGTAATCGCATCGAGCTCCTTCTTTACTTCATACAATTCCACAGCTATTGACTGTAAGTAACGAGGCCAAAAACCATCACATCATTAGATTCAACAATGTTTTTAGTAAAAATCCCTCAAAGAGTTAAACTTTGGTGTCAGAGGCTTACCTTGACACGGTTAATAGAAGCTTCTTTCTGCGCAAGAGAATCCTCGCTTAGAATTATCCCATCAGGCTTCTCAGTATCCTTAAGCACCCAATCTCCATCTTCCAAACCAAAGCTACCATGCTCAATCTGATAATGAGCTATATAAATCTGCATCCACCACATTTAAACACTTCCACAATCAGAAAACCAAGAAACCAAATATTTATCTATAATCAAACCGTTATGTAAAACAGTTCCCATTACAAGATGATCGAGCTCCTCCTTTGTAAAGCAAAGTTGATCACTACTACTCCTAGAACACCGAAGGTTCCGTAGAGCTTCCTGCAGGGTATCAAATTCCCTCTTCTTCGTTTCAAAAACCAATCTATATCCTTCCGATGTAGGAACCAAACCCTCCATTTGAGCAAACAAAGACGAAACCTCAGCCTACAATAAAACCCAAAAACCCCAAATTCAGAAACGTATTCATCATCATCATCATCACACAAAAAAACAAAAAAAAAAGAAAGAAAAAGAAAAGACTCACCCTTTCGAGTTTTTGTGCATTGGAGAGCTCAATACGGAGCTTATTACAGCGATAAATCTCCTGATCAGCTTCATCAATCTTAGATTTGATCTCGGGATCATCATAAACGGGTTGCTTAACAAAGTAGAAAGAGAAAGGCTTAGCTTCAGGCCATTCCTCTTCAGCCGCACCTCCCGGCGAACTATCGCCGGAAAAAACAGTGCCGTCTTCTTCGGTGGTGACAGTTGATACATCGCAGTTCGACACAGATTGGTCGCTTCCGAAGAAAATCAAATCGTTCATCTCCGGCGGAGGAACAACCTCGAAGCCATCACAGAGTATAATCTGCGCACCCATTTTTGGCACCACCTTATATAACAAGAACAGAGAGAGGAAGAGAAAATTAAAAAAAAAATCACTGTAAGAACAACTGTGACATTGTCAAAAACGAAACTGAAATCGACTTAAAAAAAGATCAGTCACAGAAACAAAAAAAAACAAAAAAAAAAACCCCAAAACAAAAAGCGCAAAAGAATAAAGAAGAATTTGAGAGAACATACGAGAATTCAGAAAAAACAAGAACAGAGGATGTGTGTTATGGTACAACAACAGTCAACAACAAAAGATATATGTCCTTAAAATCAAAAGCCAATATAAATATTTTGTAAAAGACGAAAAAAAAAAACGCGGAATCGAGGAACAGTAAGTTTAAAAAAAAAAAAAAAAAATCGAGCTTTAACCGGAAAAGTTAATTGAGATTTTACCTAGAAAAGGAGATATGAGTGTCGTCACCACACACAGATTCTCGCAAAAATCTCAGGGTTTTGTGCTGAAGAGGAAATTTTTATTCTGATTACTTTGCAAAAGAAATCCTAAAGGGAGAAAAAAATCGAGACTTTTTTAAAAGGTTAGAGAAAGAGAGAGAGAGAAGAGAGAGAGAGAGCCTGGTTCTGTTCTTCGGTCTTTCTTCTCTCTATCTATCAATCAAAATGGTGAGAGGTTTCTCTTTTGGCTATTTCTTCAAATCTCTATCTTCAAGGCTTTCAAAAAAGATCTTCTTTGTTCATCCTTAAATCATTTTTTAGGAAATAGAGATTTACATGTATTTATATTCTTTTTCTCTTTCTTTTTTGCTTTTTTCTAGTCCTCTCTATCCAAATTTGCTAGACTGTACGTTTTTAAAAAAAAAAAGTTTTGGACCTTTTCATATTTCTTTAATTCTTTCTAATTTATATAATGATTATAGTTTTGGATGTCTATTACTTTAATTTTGGGTTAATTTAATATATTTATTTACAAAATAAAACACTTTAAAATTACAATTCTTTTTTAAAAATAAAAAATAAAACAAAAGTTAACTTGTATTTTGAGTGGTAAAGTGCAAGTACGTAAACTTTTTAATGACAAGAAGGAAATCTAATCTTAGCTTAGGCTTAGTAGGTTATTCAAAGTCAGCTCTTGTTTATGTGAGTTGACTATTGACTTTCTTTGGATTTGACTCCTACATCCATAAAAGTATTTTTAGCAATGGAATAAGAGAGTTTAATTCTCAGTCTAGATAAACTTTATTTCTCTTATTCAATAAATAATTTAACTTAACTTATGGTTCATAAATTAAATGCTTACAAAGTATGAATATTGACCCCATTACTTGACATTTATATTATAGGGTTCAAAAATTAATAAAATGTCTATAACTCACTAAGATTTATCTATTCATATTATCTTTCTAAATTCTATTTACGTATAAAAATTTGATCGATCAATAGAATTAATTTTTGTTCGCATAACATAATTAGTATGTGTCAAGGATACTCCTTTATGACAAGAATATCTCGTCCCTCTTGTTATGAAACCTCACTAATTACCTTAGTCTAGAATCATCTTGTGTATTGCTTATATAAGAAGTTGTACATTGTCTTACGATATATGAGAAACATACATACCATACATGTATGGTATCAGAGCTTGAACGATACCCTAGAAACCTCTCTTTTTTTTCTTTTTCTTTTTTTTTTTTTTTTTTTTTTTTCCAGCCGCCGCTTTCCTCTACCTTTTTCTTCTTCTTCTTCCTCCTTTTTCCGTTCTCTCACCATGGCCGCTGTTGAAGCTATCGACACCACACAGTCTATCCTCAGTGTGAACATGTCCCATGTCACAAAGCTGACCTCTCTCAATTACTTGATGTGGAAACTTCAAGTTCATACTCTTCTTGACGGCTATGACTTAGCCGGCTATGTCGATGGTTCGCTACCCCCTCCTGAAGAAACTGTTCGACTCAATGGTGTTCTCTCGCCAAATCCCGACTTTTCCAAGTGGAAGCGTCAAGACAAGCTCATATACAGTGGGCTTCTTGGATCCATGACACTTCAGACGCAGTCTGTTGTCTCTCGTGCAAAAACCTCTGCGGAGGTTTGGACCACACTTGCTAACACATATGCCAATCCAAGTAGAGGTCACGTCCAACAGATCCGCAATCAGATCCAAGATTGGTCGAAAGGAACAAAGACCATCGAGGAGTACATGCATGGTCTCACCACCATGTTTGACAAGCTTGCTCTCCTTGGAAAACCTATGGATCACGATGATCAAATTGAACGCATTCTCGCTAGTCTGTCTGATGATTACAAGACTGTGGTTGACCAGGTTGAAGGTCGTGACACCACACCTTCCATTCCTGAGATTCATGAGAAGCTCCTCAACAAGGAAATAAACTCCGATTTGTTGCTTCCTCGCCCTCTCTTGTCACTCCAATCTCCGCTAATGTTGCTGCCACAAGCTATGGTTCTAATAACCGTGGAAAGCCAAATCAACGTTCTGATCATCCCTCTTCTCGCTACAACAACCGTGGTGGTCGTAAGTACCAAGGCAAATGTAAGATCTGTGGTCTTCACGGCCATAGTGCTCGTCGTTGTCCTCAACTTCAACAACACCATTCTCCTCTTGCAGCTCCTCTGTTACCATCGCCATATCGTCCCTGGCAGCCGCGTGCCAACATGGTTGTTGCCTCTCCGCATCCCACACAGCCTTGGCTCCTTGATAGTGGTGCAACACATCACCTGACCAGTGACTTAAACAACCTGGCCCTTCACCAACCATACAACGACCATGATGCGGTTCTTATCGGTGATGGATTTGGTCTACCTATAACACACACTGGTTCACTTTTGTTACCTTCCTCCTCTCGCAATCTCTCTTTAACCAATGTCTTATGTGTCCCTAATATAGCCAAAAACTTAATATCCGTCTATCGATTATGTAATGCTAACAAAGTTTCTGTGAAATTCTTTCCGGCTTGGTTTCAGGTGAAGGATCTATACTCGGGGTCCCGTTGATTCACGGCAAGACAAGGAATGAGCTGTACGAGTGGCCGCTTTCTTCTATCACCTCCTTTGCATCTACTTCTTCTTCAAAACCGTCTTCTGTTGTTTGGCACAATCGTCTTGGTCATCCCTCTTCCACAATTCTCAACAAAATAATCACCTCCTTCTCTCTTCCTTGTTCCAATCTGTACAACTCTCTACTTTATGTACCGATTGTTCCATCAATAAAACACATAAACTACCCTTTTCTCAAAACACTATTGTCTCCTCTCGTCCTCTTCAATATATTTATACCGATGTTTGGACTTCTCCAGTAGTATCATGTGACAATTACAAATACTACTTGTAACTTGTAGACCACTATAGCAGATATACTTGGCTCTACCCACTCAAAACCAAATCACAAGTCAAAGATATCTTTGTTCCGTTTAAAGCTCTTGTCGAAAATAAGTTCAACACCAAGATTGGCACACTATACTCTGACAATGGCGGTGAATTTATTGCCCTTCATCCTTTTCTCTCCGCAAGCGGTATTGAACACCTCACCAACCCCCCACATACACCAGAGCACAATGGGCTCTCCGAACGCAAACATCGCCATATTGTCGAAACCGGATTAACACTTCTCACTCACGCTGGCTTACCGTCTTCGTATTGGACCTATGCGTTTACCACCGCCACATATCTCATCAATCGCATGCCATCTCCAACAATCAACATGGAGAATCCATACCAAAAACTCTTTGGCGTTCCTTCACACTATGAGAAGCTGCGTACCTTCGGTTGTCTCTGCTTCCCCTGGCTACGCCCGTATACGTCTCACAAACTTGAAGAACGGTCAACTCCTTGCGTCTTCCTTGGTTACTCGCTCACACAGAGTGCCTATATGTGTCTCCAACCTAACACCGGCCGAATCTACGTCTCACGCCATGTAAAGTTTGATGAAGCTGTCTTTCCATTTCGACAACCAATCTCCGTCACCACTTTGGTACCTTCGACTCCCCCACCTTCCTTCCCTCCGGTCACTGCAATTCCCGTCGCCACACCACTCATACAGCCTTCGCCTTTGCCTTCGTTGTCAACTATGGGATCACCAAGCTCCGATCCTTCTCCGCCATCGTTGGTTGCTGATTCGCAAAACACAGAACCTGCGTCTGCAAGTTCATCTTCGACAGATACCATAGGCCCGTCTACACAAACAAGCCCATCTTCGGCCCAACAACCTTCTCCACCTATTACCAATTCTCATTCCGATCAAGCCCATCACACATCCTCCTCTCCTCGCACAAGCCCATCAACACCGAACCTTCCTACACCACACCCATCATCATCCTCGACCTCCACTCAACCTCTCCATGTTCCTCCTCCTGTTGAAAACGGTCATCCGATGCAAACTCGTCGTAAAAACAATATCACCAAGCCAAACTCCAAATACAACTGCTCCGTCGCCCTCTCAACCCACATCCCACCTGAACCACGAACTGTGAACCAGGCGTTAAAAGACCCAAATTGGCGTGGATCATTGTCCGCCGAAATCACCGCTTTTGCTCAAAATCAAACAATGGACTTGGTTCCGCGACATCGAGATATGAATGTGGTCGGCTGTAAGTGGATCTTTAAGAATAAATTTGCTACTAATGGCTCTCTTAGCAGGTGCAAAGCTCGTCTTGTCGCTAAAGGATACAACCAACAACTTGGTCGAGATTATGAAGCCACTTTTAGTCTGGTGATCAAGTCCACCACAATCCGTTTAGTCCTTGATGTTGTTGTCTCCTCCAATTGGCCAATTCAGCAGCTTGATGTCAACAACGCTTTCTTACAAGGCACATTGGATGAAGAAGTATACATGGAACAACCTCCCGGGTTCATAGACCTTGACAATCCCTCTCATGTGTGTCGCCTACGGAAAGCCATTTATGGACTCAAACAGGCTCCTCGTGCCTGGTACATGTAGCTCAAGACCTTCCTCAGTACCATTGGGTTTCTCAATTCGCTTGCTGATACCTCTTTATTTGTTCTTCGGCATGGCTCTCAATTTGTCTATCTGCTTGTCTATGTTGACGACATTCTCCTTACTGGCAACAGTCCTACAGGGATATCGCGAGTCTTAACGCTACTGGCTGAACGCTTCTCCATCAAAGATCCCGAAGATCTTAACTACTTTCTTGGTCTCGAAGCACATCGCACGCCCCACGGTCTGCATTTGTCTCAGCGCAAGTACATTCTTGACATTCTTGACTGTTATGACATGCTGAATGCGAAACCAGTCGCCACTCCCATGGCCTCTTCTCCAAAGCTTTCTGTTCACTCCGGTACACCTCTACCTAATCCATCCGTTTATCGAAAGCTTGTTGGCAGCCTTCAATACTTAGCCTTCACACGGCTCGACATCTCCTTTGCAGTCAATCGCCTCTCTCAGTTCATGCACATCTCGACCGACAAACACTTCAAAGCTGTTAAACGTGTCCTCCGATACTTAGCAGGCACAACCACTCACGGTCTCTTCTTTACCGCCAAAAACAATATCAGTCTTCACGCTTTTTCTGACGCAGATTGGGCCGGTGACACCGACGACTATGTCTCGACCAACGCCTACATTATCTATCTCGGACGCCATCCTATCTCCTGGTCTGCTAAGAAGCAAAACGACATTGCTCGGTCCTCCACTGAAGCCGAATACAGAGCCGTCGCCAATGCCTCTGCTGAAATCACATGGATATGCAATTTGCTTATTGAACTTGGGATCAGCTTAGCACAAACTCTGGTTGTATACTGTGATAATGTGGGAGCTACCTACTTGTGTGCGAATCCCGTCTTCCATTCCATAATGAAACACATTGCTCTGGACTATCACTTTATCCGTGGCCAGATTCAACAGGGTGCCCTCCGTGTTGCTCATGTCAATACAAAAGATAATCTTGCCGATGCGTTAACGAAACCTCTTCCGCGAGCACGTTTCACTGAACTGCGAAACAAGATTGGCGTTGTGAGGACACCTCCATCTTGAGGGGGATGTCAAGGATACTCCTTTATGACAAGAATATCTCGTCCCTCTTGTTATGGAAACCTCACTAATTACCTTAGTCTAGAATCATCTTGTGTATTGCGTATATAAGAAGTTGTACATTGTCTTACGATATATGAGAAACATACATACCATACAGTATGCGTTGACGAATAATTCTATTTTAATCTATGAGGATATTTCGTTTTGTTTGCATATCATAATGTATATACGTTTGACGATTGTTTATATATTTTAACCGATCAATATAATTAATTTTGTCGTATATACATTGACGAATGATTATATATTTTAATCGATCAATATAATTACATTTGTCGTATATGCATTGATGAATATTTGTATTTGAATCGATCAATATATGTAATTGTTTGCATATAATAATGAATATGCGTTAAATATATTTTTTTGTTTTAATAGTTGTATTAGAATTGTCGTTACATTAAAATCTAAATTTAAATGCATATATTATTGGTTTCGGATAAGATAAAAATAAAAAAACTATGTTTGCAATACTTATAATTGAAAATTCAAATGTTGTTGGACGCCAGGGAATAAGGTAAGGGAAGGAGAGCTTTGAGACTGGCCGAGCCTTTCAATACCAAAATTTATAATATATATTGGTTAAAACATTTAGGCAATTATTGATTTGAGCTGGTAAACTATCTTTGGATTTTTTTTTCCCAAGCAGATTTTAGTAATTATCGAAAATATCTGTTGGTGGGACAAAGAGTTAAATTCAATTTTTTTTCACTGCTGTATTAATTACCAAGAGACAGTTAATTTGACTATGTTTAGAAAGTGACTAATCTACAGGTATCCCTAACTACCCTCCAAAAGAAAAAAGAGTTTTAGCATTTAATTATCGGTTACAAATTTACAATGTTTCTTAATGGACATCATTATACACGTTACGTGAAAAAAGTTATGTAACTGACAAAACCAAAACAAAATTTATCTAAATATGGTCAACTAGTTTTATAGCTAGTTCAGTTTAAAGCTGTCGAATTTATCGGAAAATTGATTTTTCTTTTAATAAGAAATGTGTAATATATAGTAACCACACAAACAAATTAGATAATTTTCATAATAAATATAGTTTTCTAAATACTTTGACAATCTTTAACACCAATTGTATCACATTGTCACCAAAATTTTCACAAACCTTGAGTAATTGTTGTACAAATGAGAATATATGATTGTTTTTTTTTTTTGGTAATGTACTGAACAAATGAGTATAATAACATCACTTATTTGAAAGAACAAAAAAAATAATATCAATTATAAAGGTTATTTTATACTAAACAAATATTGTTATAAAAGGAAAATACGAGATTATTTAAAATTAACAGTATTTACTGTAGAATCATTTTAACAAGAAAAACAAAATATATGGTCAACGATAAGTTTATAAATCATGACATAAATCAAAATTATATATTAAAAAGACAAAACGATATCTTTGTATCTTTATATGTTATATAGATGATTTTGTTCCGCGACATTGTGACGTATAAGATCAGATAGACGTTACAATTCTATTAATGGCAAAACAATATTTTAGTTTTTTTAATATGATATACATGTTTTTTTTTATCCACCGACATTGTTGTGTACAAGATTAGATGGACGTTACAACTCTAAAACGACAAAATCATATCTTTGTATCTTTATATGTCAGAAAGAGATTTTTTGATCCGCCGACGATGCAATGTATAAAATCAAATAGACGTTATAACTCCAAAATACGTTACAATTCTAAAATGGCAAAATAATATATTTGTTTTTTAATATGATATGCATGTTTTTTGATCCACCGATATTTTTGTGTACAATATTAGATGGATGTTACAACTCTAAAACGACAAAATCATATATTTGTATCTTTATATATCAGAAAAATATTTTTTGATTCGCCGACAAAACAACGTATAAAATCAAATAAACGTTACAACTCCAAAATAGCAAACGATATTTCTATACACCAACAAGATAGTTTTTGATCCGTTGACATTATAGTGTATAAAATCATATAGACCTTACGACTCCAAAATAGCATAATTAAGATATTCGAGTTAGCCACTTGAAAAGAATCTTTGAACTAAGTTATGAGAGTAGAATAGAAAAAAACAATTTTTTATCAAAAGAAATATAGAATAAAAGAATTGTCTTATAGAAAGAACACATTTCTCTTTTGTATATACTATCTTTTTTCTTTTTTTTTTGACAGATATAGCTCATCTCACAAATTTGTTTTTTTGGTTCAACTACAAATATTCATTATCCAACGTTCTGACATCACATATTCACATATCTCATCTAACACTTAAGCATGTACACAACTTATGGGACGAGTTGAGTTCGACCCGCCACACTGTCTTGATCATGACCCTACTAGGTGTCTTGACAAAGGTTGAAAAAGAAAGGGATTATGGAAGCAACTTAGTTTGGGCCTCAGCAATTTAAAAGAAAGGGATTTGAAAGCCTACCAACGTCGAAAGAGATACAAAGATTATGGAGTCATGAGAAAGCCCATCTCAAGGCTCAATAATGATCTCGTGAGTCTGAGTGACCCACTCCCACGCGTTTGGCCAAATAGTTATCAATCAATACGTAATTAGCGCAACATACAATAACTTTTTTTTTTAATCATAAAGTCGTATACGAATGCCAATAATAATTATTCAGCTACTTCTACTCATGTGTGAAACCATAACTTCTGGAGACTCCTGTTGTGGACTTCTAACTTGAAAACGATTGAAAGCAACGATTCTCGAATTAAAATTATTTATTACAAAATTTTACGAGTTCCTATGAAAAAAAACTTATCACATTCGAGTGAATATATAGTTACATTACCATAAATTCATCATAAGTACACAAGGTGTATAAAGAGCATCTTTTTAGAAAATGTAAATTAATTATGGTAAGTAATAGAGAGAAAGCATGTTGCTATCAACATTACCATACGTGTCAGTTACTAGTCCCAATTGACACTAACGCAATAAATATGTCTTGTTCGAATAAAGCCAATAGATTTTTTCAATCAGCTGCACCCACATCCACACATAATACTTCGATTTCTGGTTTCGATTACGTTTCAGCCAATCAGTGTAGCTTACTCGTACACGTCTTAAACTCTTAGCAGAAACGTAATGTAGACAATAAAAAACTAGAAGCTACCCCAGTATCTTAAAACTCTGAAAACGTGTCAGCCAAACGGTTCCTTTTTCCAGTTCGTGTAATTTAATTTTAAAACTTACAAATTTTAAAATTCGTTTATTAGATTCCAGAAATAAAGGAACAGAGAGAGACCAACCATAAAAAAAAAAAAGGTAACGAGATTTATAGAGCTGAAAGAACCAAAGATTTGGAAATTTTCTTTTCTTTATACAAATTTTTCAACGAATCGGAGTATCTCACGCGCTCCACGAATTTTCCAGCTTAATTTATAGATTTAAAAATCGTATTTTTATTTACTTATTTGTTTTTTTGTCGATTTCACTGTCTCTTCATCTTTTTATATAATAAAAACTTTATAACTCCGACACAGGAGTGTCCCGTGTTCTTGAGCATAAAATAGCGGAACAAAGCAAATAAGGATAAAAAGAACAAAGCCTTCATTGCCTCGAGATTAAACAGTATCACACAAGGCAACAACCAAGAAATCCAGGTTTCTTCCATCTTATGAATCTATCGTCTTTCTTTTTTTTTAGTTTTGTTTCTCGATCTCTGTTTTAAATCTCTAGATTTGTTTTTTTTTTGTTTTGTTTCCTTTATTGTTAAGAGAGATGAATAAAGTATGTTCTACAGTGCATTAGATCTAAATCTCAGCTTCCATATTCTTATTGTCTCTCTCTGTGATAATCTCCGACAAGGTTTTTTTTCTTTCCCTTAAGCATATTGGTAATGTCACTATTTGAGGGCTTTTAAAGAGTTTGCTTAATCTGAGGTTAATCTAGCTGCTGAGATGTCTGGTTGATTAATTGATTGATTGATTATAAATCTCGATCCAAGTGGTTTTTATTGGGAGGAGAGCCTTGTCGTCGTTCTTGATTGAATTTATCTATAATTATACCTCTAAAATTGTTTTCGTAATTCTCAAGCTTTTATGCTTTATGTTGCGTGAGAATCTGGGAACTTACAGTTGCTTATTCTTTCTATTTTTGGTTCTGAAAAGTGAATACTTGCCAGCGGTTTTTTTAAACATATTTTGTGTTTCTCTGATAGGATCTTGTGTCCGAGTCTGAAAGATTCAGGCTTTTTAGCTCGAAGTTTCCAAGAGGGCTGTGAATCAGTTCACACTTGTGTTGTGTCTCTTCAGATTGGGATTAGCCAAAGAGTTTGGTTGGTTTTTTCTTTTCAGAAGTTTGTTTACTTATCTCATGATCACTGGTTTTAAGCAATGGGGTATGTAAACGGGGAGAAGAGATGGGTTTTTCCTCTTGTGATCACATCTCTTGTCTGCGTTTTTCTCCTTGCAACCTCTTTCAACATGGGACTAGTCTCTTCCCTCCGAACAATCAACGGGTTTTTCTCCATCATCCCTTCTCGTCTCGCCAAGAATCAAACGAGGTTTGACTTTGCAGAGTTCAAAGTCGCTAGACAGACACGTGTTCCTCCTCACGAAGACAAGCTTCCCCGTTTTGCTTACCTTGTTTCCGGGTCTAAAGGGGATGTAGAGAAACTTTGGAGAACACTTAGAGCTGTGTACCATCCGAGGAACCAGTATGTTGTTCATCTTGATCTTGAATCACCCGTGGATGAGAGATTAGAGCTGGCTTCTCGGATTAATAAAGATCCTATGTATTCCAAAACCGGGAATGTATATATGATAACCAAGGCTAATCTTGTGACATATAAAGGACCAACAATGGTGGCCAATACTCTTCACGCTTGTGCGGTTCTTCTTAAGAGAAGTGCGAATTGGGATTGGTTTATTAATCTCAGTGCTTCAGATTATCCTCTGGTGACTCAAGATGGTAAAATAAGCTCTGATCTCAGTTTTCATCAATATTTCAGTTCTGTTTTTGATTAACTTACTGTCAGTAATCTCTGTGTTTGAAGATCTGCTTCATACGTTTTCGACATTGGACCGGAACCTCAACTTTATCGAACACACAAGTCAACTGGGTTGGAAAGAGTGAGGATATTAGCGTTCTGGAGTTTCCTATTTAGTTGTGAAGTCTTGTGTTCTTGTGGTCTGATTTTGTTGTTTCCTTGTGAAGGGAGAAGCGAGCACAGCCATTAATGATTGATCCTGGACTCTACTTGTTGAACAAATCTGATATTTACTGGGTCACACCTCGCCGAAGTTTGCCTACTGCCTTTAAGTTATTCACTGGTCAGTCCTCTAATTTCTCTAGCTCCATTGGATTAAAACGTCTTCTCACGAATCAAATCTTCAAACATTGTTGTCATTGCTGTTGTAGATCTTTAAGATCAAAACTCTTCTCCAACATCAAATCTTGAAACCTTTCTATGTTTCTGCTATAAATTCAGGAATTAAAAGCCTTCTTGCCATTAAAGTTTGAACCTATAAGGTGTTGCGGCTTTCTTTTGCTCAACAGAGCTTGAAACTTTTTCGTTGCTGTTGTTGTTACAGGATCAGCTTGGATGGCTCTATCACGCCCGTTTGTAGAGTATTGCATATGGGGATGGGACAATTTACCACGAACACTCCTAATGTATTACACCAACTTCGTTTCATCACCCGAAGGTTACTTCCAGACAGTGATTTGCAACGTGCCAGAGTTTGCAAAAACAGCAATAAACCATGACCTCCACTACATTTCCTGGGACACTCCGCCACAGCAGCATCCACACGTGTTGTCACTCAACGACACAGTGCCAATGATTTCTAGCGGTGCTGCATTTGCTAGGAAATTCAAAAGAGACGACGAAGTACTTGATAAGATCGACAAGGAATTACTTAGACGGAGGAATGATAAAGAAAGTTTTGCTCCTGGTGGGTGGTGCAGTGGGAAACCAAAATGCTCCATGGTCGGTGATGTGGCTAAGATTGAGCCTAGCGCTGGAGCTCAGAGGCTTCAGGGACTTGTGGACAGGTTAGTTAACGAAGCTAAAACTGGAGTTAGTCAGTGTAAATAGATCGAATTCGAGAATCATTTTGAGCTATGAATTCAAATTCAGGGAGAGTGAGACTGTCCTTAACGATATATATATATATATATATATATATATATATATATTTATATTATACATATAGAGAATCTTGCAGTTGCAGGCTTTTAGAAAAGACCTATTATTAGACATTGTTTTCATCAAGTAGATGCCTTGTATTAGACGTCACCTACTGGTCTCGTATTGGGATTAGTTCTTGTTTGAAGTCATCTCCCTCAAATTTACAAATCAAATAAAATTTATAACCTTTTTTTATTGAGATGTTTTCAATTATAAGAGAATATACAAATACAAAGATCCAATATTTGTATCCTCCCCTTTTTTAAAAATGAAATTGAAATTCTATACACAATGTTTCCCACTTTCCTATCTTTTTTTTGGTAAAAATAGTTTACCCTATAAGTACCCCCAACAAAAGCATATCTCTTGCCAAGAAGAACCAGAGATCTATGAGATTAATCCTTTTACCCCTGAGAGAGGCTCAAGCCATCATCTCCAAAATCTTGATGTTGCCATTGGAGTTAGCAGCGACTAATGTAGACGACTGTCCTCGCCAGCAGATCGAAGATATGAATTGTGAGGCATCATCCACTTCGAGACCAGATACAGAGTCAGTGTTGTTGAACATGTACGACATCACTGGCATTGGGAATGCCTTGTGGTACACGAAAACCTGTAATGGATCAACAACAATAAGAAACTCAGATAATTAAAAACATTTAGGTGACAATCTGTCATAAAGATATTTATTCTATCTGTAACAACCTCGTTAGTCTCTGAGCCTGTTGCTATATACCCATCAGAAACAGATAAGCCAACAAAATTCTGCAACACATCACAAGAACATAGCATTATCAGAAGGTGTACTCAGAAACCGGAGATAGAAAAGAGTCTAGAAAGCAAGATTTCAGGATAAACGTTACCTTTAAATTAGTATGTCCAGTGAATGAGTGAAGAGGGGTTTCATTAATCCCAGAAGCAGACAGCGACAAGTCCCAAAGCTTCAATGTGTTATCAGTAGAAGAGGACACAAGGGTAGATGAATCTACAAACTTGACATAGCTCACTGTCTTGCTATGACCAACCATTGTGCAAAGAGGAATTTTGGGGTTTCGAAGATCGTAGTAATACACTTTGTGATCTGCAGAACCAAATGCTAGAGACCGTCCTGAGTCCGATGGAAACTGGACACAGCATATATTGGCTTTTGTCTTAATGGTCCCAATGCTAGCTCCCTGAAAACATTTTAAAGACAAACAAGAATCTTTATCACACATGCTGAGAATTAAGATGTCTGCATTATTAGAGAAATCAGTTTCAGTTTTCAATAGCCGACATTTCAAATTAGAATTGCCTGATTGATACTCCATAGCTTAACGGTTCCATCATCGCTTCCGCTAGCCAGCAAAGTCGGGTCTGCTGATGAAATATCGATGGACCATACTCGCTTCTTGTGCTCCTTCATCTCTGTAACCAACTGGCTTCTCGAAACATCCCAAATCTGAAAGAAAAAACAAATATATCCCACATTGATTTTTATGAAACTCGAAGCTATTAATAACACTAGAGCGAAATCTAAAACTAAACTAACCTGAACCACGCCATCAAAGTTACTTGATGCAATTTGGCTCTTTATGTAGCTGTTCCAACGTAAACTACTTACCTTTGACCGACCAGCCAATTCAACAACCGGATAGTGGATATCCCGGTTATTGTTTACGATGGAGTTACATTCGAATATTTTGATTTTCTTGTTGACACCCGCAGTGGCGAATAGTTCTCCATCTCGGTCAAAAGCAAGGGCGCAGACAAGGTTAGAAGAGTTCAACAAATCTCCTTGTTTCAAATCTGCTTTTACTCTTAGCTTACTGAATGATAAATATCTGCACAAACCCTCAAGGAATGGATCTATCCATCCCCCTTGTCTCAAGTCATTATTGTAGAAATCTTTGGGTGCCACCACCGGGTTGCTTACTGAGCTTTTCTCTGATACAATCATTGAACCTCTTCCATTTTCACTACTTAACGGGGAATGTCTAGTTAATGATTTCCCTGAAGCAGTAGCTTTCATTTGCCTGCGCCTTGTCAGAAAGTAGACCGATTCTAGTTTCTTGAAGTTTCTCATCAACCGAGAGCTTTCAAGAAGTGTGCTTCCTTGACTCTCTTCATCAACTTCAACATCGTTTTCCAATGCCGGAACTCCTTGCCTAAACCGTTTTCTTGAGGTCAAGAATGCTGATGGCTCCTCGTTTGCTTGGAAGTTCATCAATGGCTGACCAGAGGGGTATTGATGATCATCATCTTTACTGAAATCAGAGAGTGAGCTTCCCTTTTTCTTCAAAATTAATTGTCTCTTTACAACTTGTTCAATGTCAGAGGAAAGAAGCGAAGCGGTATCCCTCAATCTATACGCAGATTCATGCTTTCTCTGTTGAATAAGTAACAAGAACTCGAGTAACGACTCCTGTTCCTCGATTCTATCCCTAAGCTCAACTGCTGCTTCACGTTCTTCCAAGTTATCTCTTGGCTCGGTTATAAACTCGCTTTGCAGCAAGTCACTGCACCATAAAAGAGAGCTTCTCAATTAGATCCATATAGTAAAAAGATGACAAAGACTAAAAATGCTGAAACTAAGAACATGGAAGTAAAAGACAATTATGTAAACCTCATTGATGGTCGACAACTTGGCTCTGGATGCAATAACCACAAGCAGAAAGAAGCTTCTTTTGGACATTTAAGCAATATCTGAGGCGGAAGAACGCGATGTCTTAAACTAGACATAGTTCTTGACTTCTCTTCTCTTGAAGGCACAGGGCAGAATAGCTGCAAAGGGACTAACTTTCATCTAATCACCTTTTCAAGAAGAATAAAACATGCGAAACAAAGACCAAAAAAACAGAAACTTTGAATACAACAGCAGCTAATACTTTATTAGAAACATTGTTTCTTTCTTTTATCACAAACCTCGAAAAGGAGAACGCCAAGACGGTAAACATCTGAAGCACAAGTACTTGAACCACCAAAATCCTCTTCAGGGCTTGTATACCAGCTTGTCTCCATTGCTAATATATGTTTCATAGGAAAAGGTTGATTCTTTTCTTCTTCAAGTTTCTCAATTCGTCTCTCCAAAAGCTTATTGTAGTCTCCTTTCTCTTCAACTGAAATAGCTTTCGATACAGCTTCCTCTCTTCTCGAGCTACCAATATCCTTCTGACTAATTGGACCGTCCTCCAAGGAATCAGAGCCGGAGTCAGAAGCGGATTCAATGAACGAAACATGGTTAAAGGAAGACATGACAAAACAAGATGGCCTGACATTATGAACAACAATGCCTAGAGAGTGAGCCGAATTCACAATCTCGACGATTTGTCTGAAAACGTGCAAGCACTCGAAAACATCGACAGATCGTTCAGGTTTATCCAACCACTGTCTCAAGCTAACATCACCCCATTCCAAGGACCTAACAAAAGGGTCAACCCCTAAAGAATCGTCTTCACCGGACTTGTGAGTACTACTAGTAGTACCAAACAAGCTTCTAACATACTCATCAACATGAGAGGAAGGCTTGGAACGAGATGTGATTCTCTCAACAGGTGAAAACTCAGTGTTCCTGTCTGAAACACCAGAGGTATTATTGAATCCCCTAGAGTTAGAATTTGAAGAACCTTCCATTTATCATCCACCAAAAGCTAACCAGAAACCAACAAATAGTAGTAGTAACCAATGACTTCTCTGAATTCCCAACTCTAACTAGAACCATTTCGGATTCAACAGCTCATTGGTTAAGATCTTCCCCTTTTCGAGTGATCCCACCCAAAGAAAAAAATAACTAGGCTATAAACAGAAGCAAACTCAAGAACTTAGGATACCCATTTGAGAATAACAGAGCCAAAAAGATATAAATATTGAAAATCTTTTGATCACATAAACAGCCAAAAAAAAGGAAAGGAAGCTTCTTTACCGCAAGCTTAGTAGTGAGAGAGGGGGAGAAGATAAGAAGTATCTAAAGAGGAGAGGCCACCCAGAAATAATCTATTAAGGGATTGAAACAGAACCACACAACAACCATCAACACCAAAACACACTGTTTGTTTTTTTTCTTCTCCTCTCTCTCTTCTCTTCTCTTCTCTATCAGCCTCATAAATTATCGGCCTTTAAGAATAAAAACAAAAAACGACTGCTGAAAGAAATGATTCACTGTCGGAGTTTAGTCGTATCTCTTTTTATATCTTTATATTATATCTTCTCTCAGTCCAGGTTTTTCTTTTTAAATTCTGATAATCCCCCTTCACCCTCTCTTTACACGCAAGCAACGTGGTTAATCTACCACCTCACAAACCAGTGCAGTGAATCACACAGGGTGTAAAAGGAATATCTTTTTTAGGCCCAAATGTATGTATATAAATATAGACAAACATTGGGGGGGTCAAATCTTTCAATCTTTTGCTCTGGAATTAAGTAACATTTTTCTTTTTCCTATAACAGAACGGCAACGGCAACTTTTTCTTTGGTACATAATTGCAGAAATAACTGAATTATTTTATGAAAAAAAACATACCAGAAAATAAAAAAAGAGACATTAATAAGATTGTTTAAGACAAGTGAATCTCTAACGTCTGAAGAACTAGTACATAACTAAAAAGTACGCCACTGATTTTACTTTTTATTTATGCGGAAAAATAAAAATAAAAGAGAGAGAGAGAGACAGATTTATCTCTCCGGTTATCACTCTCGGAGACAATCACTAAACCGAAATCGAACCGGTTTAGCTGTTCTTTGGCGCTGTTTATCGAGTGATCAGCTCCAAATGTGCCATGTAACCAGCAAAAAACCGGTGTAGATGTTTTCAAGAAAGAAAAATAAAACTTCAGATAGATCTCTATAAGGACAAAAGTAACATAGTTAATGTTTACAAATTACACCGACAATGTTATGGTTAATGACTCCGAAAAAAACGTTAGTCCTGCAATGCTATACTATTGTTTGGTTTTGTTAAAAATTTCTAGGCATCATTAGTTAATGACTTCAGATAGATCTCTATTGATGTTGATTTTGATCTTAATTCAATCTCTTTCCTTGTGAAAATCATGTGGTTCAAGCAAATCCTGTTATAAAGAAGTTTAAAATGAAAAAAAAAAAAAAAGTAAAATTTCTTTTATTGAAAATCTCTGAATTATTCAGTCTGAATACAAATGAGGCAATACAGAGAAGCCACAGATTTGGCTTGTTTTATTCAAACATAAATCATAACTATTCACTCTAGTTACTTAATTACCACTTAGTAGTAGTAGTAGTAGTACACCATTTACCAAAATAAATGCACACAATACCTAGCCAAACTGAACCGAACCAAACCGGTTTAGTTGTTTTTGGCGGCGTTTTCGAAAGACCAGCTCCAAATGTCGTGACGCTCAACGGCACGTCCCATGGAACCAGCAAAGCCGGCGTACATGTTTTGAAGAAGAACTTCATTGAGCACTCTCGGACCTTGGAGCAAAGGCTTCTTAGGTTTCTTAACGTTTTCTGGAGCGAGCGTGACGGTGAACCTAGAGTCTTTGCTTCTGAACTCGACCCAAGCCTTGAACCTCTCTCCACTGCTCAGATTCACATCTTTGAACGACCAAACTTTCCTTTTCCCGACCAATGTCTGAACCCAGTAACCAGCTTTCTCAGCGACAAGGGAAGTCATCGAGTTGATGTTGACTCCGACATGGTTACCACTAATGTCTCTGAACTCATCGTTCTGGAAAGTGTCGAATTCGACAGCGAAGATGTGGTTTTCTGGCTTCCCGTCGTTGGTTTTGTTGAGGATTCCGAGATATCCGCCACCGGAGGCGCCGGAGTTATCGGCTTCCGGGACGATGACGAAGGCAAGGCCTTGACCGGAGTTGGGTTTGGTGCGAGGAGTGATGGAGAAAGTGAAAGAAGTTTCGAACGAAAAAGGAGAAGAAGTGTTTGAAGGCTTGAATGGGATTGGATTGATGTAAAGACCTTTACCATGAGATAAAGGGTTTTCATCTCGGGTCATGGATAGAGCTCCGGATCGTCCTACGCCATCAGAGGAAGGACCAAGCTCTGCGTCTCCTAAGAACAACAAGTTGTTGCCATCGAAGGATTTGAAGTTGAACTTGACGGCGAAAGCTGCGTTAGCTAAGAACAGAACAAGAAAACAGAGTTTGTGAATCTGCATTGTGTTTCTTTTCTTGTATGTTGTTGTGTGTTGATTGAAGTGTGAAGAGGAATGATGGATGATGAAACAAATATGAGACTGATGAGGTGTTTATATAAGGGTTGAAACGAAAGCCATCGAGTTTGAAACTTCAATCTATTATTCTAAAATAAAGTTGGTCAAATAAAATAAGCCAAGTGGACGCGTTAGTACGTTACAGACGCCGCCACGAGGGCCTAGCAGTGTAAATGGACCTACCAGATGTTTTTCAATAATGAACAAATCTTATCTGTTTTGATAAATAAATATTAATTGATTCTGAGTAATAATTGATTCTATTACGTATTCTATTACGTATTTTTCTTGTCCCCTTTTGGCTAATACGAAACATTGTTGTTTATTCCTGCCTCGTGTAAAATCAAAATCTATTAGACATTGACACATCTAGTTTATATGATGAATATGATAATATGATCTGTTTCCCTAACGTGGATGCAATCATGCAAATTTACTCTGTTCTTTTACTGACGTCAGAATAAATAAGTAAATACGTTTTATCTGACGACGAGGGTAAACGATGGCGCACGTTATAACTGGGCCGGGGTAAATGATATACACGGCCCATAAATTCAATTGACGGTCCTCTCTTCGATAATATCAGGGCAACTCCAATGGAGTCTCTTTAGCAGGGTTTTTCAATCAAAAGTGTGGAAAAATAAAGGAAAAAAGAAGGGTAACACGATACATGACCTCACATCCTAACTTTATTTAAATTATTGTCAACTACACCAAGTAAATGTATTGTATGGTCACATATACCAATTATATATTGACATATGCTCAATATCACGATTATTTTATTCTGGTACACTGTTTGCCAGAATCTGGTATTTACCATGTTTGACCGACATTGACCGATGTTAACCAACAATTTTTTTAAAAAATTTTTTATTACAGTATTAGAAACAAAAAAATAAAACTGTTTTATAGAATAATTTATGGCCTTTTATTAATTAACAAAATATCTATATACATTATAAATATATATTTTACATTTGTTAATGCAATCAATCTTATCATAGTTTTTTTTTCAATTGTAAAACTCAACTTTAAATAAATTAAAAATCATTAATATATTTTTCAGATATTAAAACTTTTATTTTACCACATATCCTACTATATTAATTAAGAAGTACAAATTTGAAACTAACCTTATAATTTGTGCTGCATATGTTGTGATTTAAAATTTTAAAAATGAAGATATATTACTTAATCTATGAAGAAAATAATGTGTGTTTTAATGTTCCACATCGATGAATTAGGAAAACTAAATTTATGTGGTTGATAAAATTAATAAATTTTATTTTCTCACAATAACAATATTATAATTATTTTCAAATATTTCACAAAATAATTATGCAAATACAGCAAACAAAAAAATATAAAACTGTGTAATATACATCAAACAAATTAAAATGCTATAATATTCTAAAGTAATTAGTATTCATAAAGATATATGTTGATTTACCAAAGAATTGCAATATTAAGTAAATACTGTCCATATTTTATTTATTATAACATAAATTTTCCGGTTTTAGTTTAAGTTTTAATATCTTAAAAACTGTTAATGATTAATTTTCTGTTTTATTTAAGTTTTGAACTTAGAAAAACCGAACTATTATAAGATTGAATACATTAAACATATATAATATATCTTTATATTAGATATAGATATGTTTTTTTAACCATAAATGATTCAACAAAACAATTTTAATACTTTTGTTTCTAATACTAAAAAAAAAAAAAAAGTTTTGCTGGTCAACACCAGACATATCTGGTCAATGTTAGATTCTGACAAACAGTGTACCAAAATAAAAATGATCGTGATGTTGAGCACATGCCATCATATAGTTGGTACATGTGGTCATGCAATACATTTATTTCGTGTAATTAGCTATACATTTTTTAAGTTGGTATGTGTGGTCATATATTCAGCTATATTTGGTGTAGGTCACTATCTTTTTTACAAAAATAAATCAAAAACAAAATAAAAGAGTAGAATCGTCTCTCAAAAGAGAGTTTTGAGAGTATCTCCAATGATCCTATATTTTTACCTCTATAATAGAAGAACTTTATAATAGAGGTGAGTTTAGGGGAATTTTACTCCAATGGTCTTCTATTTTTATCTCTAAAATAGAGATTGCTATTTTTTTCCTCTATTTATAGAGAAACCCTATTTTTTTTTACAAAGTTTTCTCTATAAGTAGAGGAAAAAAATGAAACCATATAAAAACCATACGTATAACGGTTTGGTTTGGTTTCAGTTTGGTCCCGGTTTTTAACGGTTATTCTATACTCTAAAAAATAGATAGTTGATACATAACTAAAAAATAAGCATACAAGTAAAATCTAAACATAATTCAAAAAAATAAAATCCAAATATAGTTTTGTAAACCCAAATACTTAATTGGAATTTAAACTTTTAAAAAGTAAAGGCTATTGAAAAAGAACAAAAAAAAAACTTGGAGATCAATAACTATAAGCCCAATAAAAAAAATTTCTGATATTGTTATACAATATAAATTTATAAGTTGAAGAAACTAATTATATCTAATTATTTTAAATTTTTATAAAAAACCAAAAAAACTATTCGGTTTTACGGTGTTTAACCAGCCCAAACCCAAACCAAATAGTTAATTAAAATAAAAACCAAACAAATTTTTAGACTTAACCATAACCAAACCAAAATAATCACCATTTAGTCGAACTTAGGGCTAATGTCAGAAGTCGAACTCACGACTCGCGAAGCTGATCTTCTTCTTTTGCTCTCTAATCCGACTCGGAGGCTCCACCGTCACAACCTTTCGCCACCACATTCGAATCTTTCGCCACCACATCCGACTCGGAGGCTCCACCGTCACAACCCTTTTTCTCCACCGTCACAATATTTTTTCTCCACCGTCAATAGATTCAGAGGTCTCTCTCTAATCCCTCAGTTCAATTGATTTGCTTGTATGAATCATGTTCTTTGTTGGTCTTGTTCTTTGTTGTATACTTGTATGAATCATGTTTGCTTCCTGGGTTTTCCTGGGTTTTACCATGTTTGCTTCCTGGATTTTACCATGTTTGCTTCCTGGGTTATTGACATTGCTATGTATTTTTGAACATTCTAATAAAATTGAAAATTCTATTATCACATTTTAGACATCATTAGTGATGTCAATAGTGAGAGATTATATGATATTAAGCTTGAATCTTCGTCGGTGTTTACCCTTGAAAAAACTTGTTTTATCATTAATTATTTAATATGCACGATTGAGAAGGACTTGAGATATACCATAAAGTTCAAAACTTAATTGTAAAAAACTGCATATTAATCATTATCTTATTTTAGTTTGTTTTACTCTAACAAACATAATTTTTTTTTATCAGAATCCAAAAGACAGACTCAAATTTAAAATGTGTGTTGAACTTGTATCTCCGTTAGGGTATAGTCTTCATTCTTCAAGTATTTGTTTCTCTTAGCTCTTTGTCATTTCTATTCACCTCTACTGCTGCAGGAAAGCTAAGCTCGTGAAAGAGACTAAAGTTGATTCCGCTGAAGAAGATAAACGCAAAGCTAGAGCATTGAGGTACTTTTCTACGCATCCCAATTTCTGTTTATCCATGAGGTAGTGTGCAATGTTTTTTTCAGTAATTGATCATGTGGTTTGTGAATTATCCATCAATAGGTTTCAAAAGGGGCTTCGGATCCATCTTCAGATTTAACTGGAAAGCAAAGTATTGGCGAGGTAAACGGCCTTTAAGTTTATAAAAACTTGTTTGTTTGCATATTACATTTTTGAAGAGTGTATATACGATGTTACTTTGAATTGGGTTTTATACCTATCATTTATGCCAAAATTAGCTTTTTAATTTGATGTGTGTTTTCAAAGATGTTTTCAAAGAAGTTTTTAAAGATGTGTTGGTCCAGAGAAGATTTCAAAGAATTGATTGTGTTTGTTTGTTGGTCTTTGTTGTGTTTATATAGATTTACTTCTCTGGATCGGGTCTTTGTTGTGTTTATATAGATTTACTTCTCTGGATCGGGTCTTTGTTGTGTTTACTCAACAAGTCTTTGTTTACAAGTATTCGGTTTGTATATAAGTCCATTCTGTTTTTACAGAATGGACTTAGAGTCTCAATACACAAATGGCATTGATACGCACACTTCATATAGAAAGAGTGGGCCGGACCTATAATAGCCCAAATACTAACTCAATTTGAGGCGTTTATTGTAATTAATTTTGCTGACTTTTTGTCCCTCTCATTGCGTCACGGTGTCACCGGAGACTTTCAGTTTTTCACCGGTGGTTCTCTGCATTTTGAATCTTCCTTCCTTGAATTCCATTTAAAGGTACTATTTTTATTTGTTCTTCCTCTTCCTGATGAAATATTTATCGTTGGATTACAATGGTTATCGAATCGTTTATGAATTTTTGTGCTGCTGTTGTGCTTGCCTTCGTTATTGCATCGTAGCAATGAGATTTCGTGATTTTAGGGTTCAGGGTTTAAGCTTTTAGGGTTTATCGGAACTTTCATCACTTTTAAGTCGCTATCAATTTGTGAATCCAGTACTCATTTCATTTTAATAGAAATTGAAATCTTAAGTAAGGATGAACAAAACACATAGACTGGCTTTGTGGCTTCAGAGAGGTGGTCTAATGAGAGAGCCTTTTGAAATTTAGCTTAAGCAAACTAGTATCCGCAGTATAACCATAGCTTCTCTTTTTCTTTTCTTTTCTTGGCTTCGTAGTTAGGGTTTGATTTGTGCATAGAGAAGCCAAACTAAACATTTGAGATTTTCAGGATAAGGAAGATTTGACCATTCAACTAGACATGGAGTTGGATCCAAAGAAGTTTGCTCAACTATTGGACAAAATTGAAGCTGAAGCTGATGAGTTTCTTCTAGCTCGGAATCAGGTACTAGAAATCTCTTTGGTAGAATAGAATGGAGAAAGAACACTAGTCTTTGTTTAACCAAATGGCGCGTGTGTAATAGATGGTAGAGAATGACAAGGAGAGGAATGCAAACCGAGAGGCTCTTACAGCACTTAGGAAGAGGGCTCGGACAACAAAGACTAGTGTTCTTTCTCCATTTGATTCTATGATGAAGGATATACACGGTAGCTCAACCAAACCTTTGGTCCAAGAAGTTTGCTCCACGTGTGGATCCCATGACTCTACTGAACCCACTTGGATGATGCTACCTGGAGCTGATCTTTTTGCTTCAGTTCCCTTTCATGCTGTGCATACAATGCTTGAGAAAGGTTTTTTAAAATTCTTATTCACAGTTTTCCTATTCTCCTAAAGACTAATATAATAGATAGAGCCTCATCAGAAAAGGGTGATTGTTATTTGTTATTGTGTAGATGAAGAGAGATTGGAGTTTGAATCGAAGAAGTTGCAGAGCTTAGTGAAGGAGAAGGCACTTTTTATATCGGAACTAGGTGCTCTTGCTGATAGTACGTCCCCAGGCGTGATCAGGTCGTTGGTGGCGTTAAAGGACAAGCCTTTAGTCAAGTAGAAAACTAGAACAATGTTGGTTTATCCATTTGTGATGTTGAAGTTTTGATTGATGTCCCTATGATATGAAATTTAATCGTTGCTTGTATTGTATGTTGGACAAGTCATCATCCTTAATATTAATTAAGAAATTTACAAACTTTCTTTTGAATTGATGATAGCATTTTTAAATTGTTCAAGGATATTGAATCAATTGATTAAATATTATCTCATGTTTTACCAATTTCTTGGATAAGTTTCCATACAAATGGCATTATCTGTATGAAATAATATATTCTTATTGTGTTTTAAATTCAATTTTTTTCTTAACAAATCTTTCAACTATAAATTAATTTATAATATATAAACGGAAAGCAATCTTTATGCGGTGGGTTTGAATTTCAGCTGAACTAAGAGAAGCTGCCAAAAGAGAACTGAGGAGAGATCAAAGTCAAAAAAAAAAATCTTCTTTTGCATCAAAACAAAATTAGGGTTTATCCATAAACAGTTCCCAGAAGTTCTCCTGTGTCTCCCAAAACCACCACAGCTTAAAACATCATCATCACAGCTTCCCTCAGGTTTGAAAGTTTGAAGCTTTAACATCTCTGTTTTTGGAGTTTGCATAAAAATTGGGTTTTTTTTTTTTTGTTCCATCTGTTTTTGACCTTTTTTCTCGATAGATTCTTTGATCACTCAGCAGAAAGCTCGATTCTTTATTATTGGAAATCAACAAGGGTCCGATGAATTCACATCTCTTCCGCGTAATCTGTATACTTCATTCGATAATCGCACTTACAAGTGGAACCCTGATGATGTTCTACACAGAGAAAGCTTCCATCTTTGGCCACGGTAGTGATATTGCAAATAAGCTCAAAGGATCAACGCCTCACGACGAGCAACTCATCCAGATTTCTCAGTCATTCTCGGGTTTGCTTCTATTCGCAATTGGACTGGTCTTGTTCATGGTGTCGTTTGTGAAAGACAGAGAGTTTCATAACTTCTTTGCTGGAGGTTCTGTGATTCTCTATATGCTTATGGCTCTATGGAGAGTTATGTTCGAGTGGAAGATTGAAGATCTTGCTTTTGAATGTCCCAAGCAAGCTCTTGGAGACATTGCTTTAGCTGTCTAATGGGTGTTCTTCCTCGTTTATACATGGAGAGAGAAGTACGATTGATGTTTTTTTTTGTTTTCTTCTTAATTTTGTGGGCTAATGCAAAAGATGATGTGTTTTGTTAGAAAGTCGAGATCAAACTATTGTTGGATTTTATAGATTCAGAAGATGATCAGCAAGTGTCAATGAAAATGGTTTAATTTTTTTCAACTGTGAAAACATCACAACAATCTCTTGGTTTTCATCTGAAAGTGCATTCTTATCTGTGAAACTATATATTTGTGTTCTAACATTATACAATCTTGAAACAAAAGTGGAGAGATCACCAAACTAATTCCATTCAGAGACAAAGTTCATATTCTAAGAAAAGGATGGTTCTGTACACAATCACATTCATGATTCATTCCAACTCCATTAGGTGCATCATCATCTTGAATGTCAGATTGCAGCATAAAGAGAAGAAACAGCCAATTCCAAAATCATTAACTTCTCTCCTGACTCCTCTCTTGCATATAGCAAAGAATGTAGCTTTCTTTTGTTCCAGCCTCTCACCCTTAGTCCTCAGTGTCTGTTCTAGTTGACAGCAAAAAACGAAGAGTAAAATCTCTATAAACATTATGTTTCCATCTTCCTTCCCCCATGTCTTCAACATCAATACTAACCTGAACATATCTACTGTCACTCCACAAGATATCAAACAAAATTGAATTGCAATTTCAGGCAAGTGTCATTCTTCAAAGTTATAATAAAATGGGCCCAACCCATTATAGACTAATCATAAGGGCCCATAGCTAAATTAGATGTATGTGTGTGTGTGTGTAACTGGAACATTCAAATCAAAAAAATTCTTTATTTGGTGGCTTTTAACTTTGGAATTCGCCTTCTTGTTCAAGCCAGAAGCCAAGTGTTCTTGTTTCATTTCATACCTGTCGCCGACATTTTCACCGGTTCTCTCTGCTCTTCGATTCTTCTTCCTCTGTGAATCCATTCAAAGGTTACTTCTTTTCTTGTGTCAAGAATTGTAAGATGCTGCAAAGGAAAGAGGAAGCATTTTCACTTTAAATCTTTGGATTTAGTTCGGCTTGCTTGCTCGTTGAATTGGATTGTTACCGAATTGTGCTTTATGAGTTTGGTCTTGTTGTTGTTATCTTATGAATGAGATTTCGTGATTTGAGGTTGAGGGTTTTGGGTTTCGTGTGATGTTTCTTTCTTACGGTTTATCAGATTTGTTTATCAGCGTCCTCGTGTTTAGATTAGAATAATCAATTGCATTATCCAATTTTTGAGATGGGTTTATTGCGCATTTTAGAAATCGATAGAAAAAAATCTTCATTTTTCTAAAACCATTCTGATAGTATTTTCAAGCCATTGATTTGTGGTCAGAAGAAGTTCTCAATTATGTCTTTGTGGTAAATTTTATGAATCCCTTTGTTTTCGATTTCTTACCAAGTACAAGGTTGTCATGGAATTTTATACCCTTGTCAACAACTCTTATTGAGCTTGGTTTTGAGAACCAAGCTTAGTTATTTCGATCTTTCTTTGTGTTTGATAATGAGCATATGCGAAGGTTTAAGGACTTGGATTTTGATCTTTTAAGAGCGTGTCTTGAACAGATGAGTGATAAGAGTTTTCTTGTGAATACCAATTAGGATGTGTGGAGGAGAATCTATAGCTTATGTAACCTATGTTATGTTAATGCTATTTGTTCATTATCATGTTCATATTTTGACCATGTTCTTCCTTGTTGTCTGCGTTATTATGACAGGATGAGTGATCAAGCAGCACAAAACGGCTTGAGTCCTCCCCCCATTCCAGAGTCAACCAAGGCCGCTGCCTCGGTAGAAACGAAACCAAAGAAGAAAATATGCTGTGCTTGCCCTGATACCAAGAAGCTGAGAGATGAGTGCATCGTTGAGTATGGTGAATCGGCTTGCACAAAATGGATTGAGGCTCATAAAATGTGTCTCCGCGCTGAAGGTTTCAACATCTGAAACTATTTTTGTTTTTTTTAAATACGTAGTTTGATGGATCAAACAGAATGAGCAACGTAGATTGTTCATGGCCCGAAATGGGTATAGGGTATAAAACAGGAGGTTAATTCTCCATGAGATTATTATGTATGGATGTGGTTAGATACAAAGTCCCATTTTGTTGTGATTGAAAATAAGAAGTCCAAAGAAACCATATTTTCAATTATCTGGCAAGTGTGTAGCTTGATAGGTAAGGTAAAGAAGATGTTACTAATAGATATATGATGTATTTGAGGATAAGGGGGCCATAATGATACAAAGGATTGAGAAGCTTTTAGTTCTTTAAAAATGTTATGTTTCCTTTTCTATTTAGAACTGGGTTTTGGTAGTTTTACTTTTAGTTAAGATGTTAAAGTCGGTTGTATGGGATCTTTAAATAGGTTCCTAAACATCAATAATAATCTTCTTCCAACATTAACCTAATTCTCTAAGCAAGAGACTTGGGTTAAAGGAAGCTTAAGTTTACGTCTCTCTGTTTTCTAGTTGTTCCTCTGTTTTCTAGCTAACTAACGACGGGTCCTATTACTAGATCTGTATCAAAAGCTAAGGCTCATAACACATAACCCATTACATCACACCATACGAGAGTCATACATAAGAGAGATATGAGCTCAATAGATTAGCTCACATCATATTTTATTCATATTACATTTTACATTTTGATAAAAAAAAAAAGGAGCTTTTTTTAATTGGGGCAGCAAGTGCAGTTGGTGCAGCTGCAGGTGGATCCGCACTTGCACTTGCAATTTGCGTCGTTCTCCTCTGCACCAACGTCCATGATCATGGCCTCCTTGTAGCTGCATACAATATCAGTTCTGTTATATCATCATGATATCTTTGTATCATCATCATCACCATAACCATCATCTATTGTTACCTCTCCTGAGTCTCGAAGGTGTAGCTGGAACCCTTCTTCCTGCAGTCACAGAAAGAGAAAAGCCATAGGTCAAATAAGACAAAGATCATAGTTCTAGACATAGATCGAGCAACAAGATTATAAAAAAAAAACAGAGAGTTTTAGATTTTTCCAGTAGCCCAACAAATATTGATCTAGAAATAGACTTTTTCATGAAACAAGAAACAGAGAAGAAGACTTACACGCACTGGGTCTTGTCAGCACAGTCGCAGCTTCCGCAGTTGTTCGACATGATTGAGATTTTGAACAAAGCTTGAAGGGGTTTGTTTGAGTTATGTAGTGATTTGAGTTCTTGCTATGTTTTGTGATGAAACTTCAATGGCTCTGTAATTTATAGAAGGACAGAGAGTGGAGAATCTCTACAATTTATGTGACAACCGAATCTTTTTGGGTTAAGCCTTTCGTTGCCAACCTCTCGTGTCCATTTCACTCCTTTTTCCCCCACTATATTCGTGATTCCTCCAATTATTTATTTTCCGTAAATCATTACAACTTTATATCGTACACGGTACACGTGAAGGGTGGGTGAAGAAGATTTAAATGTTTTAGTTTTTTTTTTTTTTTACTTTTAAGTTTTTAAACAAGATCTTTTTCCCCCTAGGTAAAACATTAATCTTCAAATGTAGTACTTAGGAATTAGGATATTCGGCGTAATCTTTTTTAACTTTGCAAAACTAATGATTTCTCAAAGATACCAAGAGGATATGATTTGAATGTAGTATATCTTTTTTACCAAATATGACCACTGTCTAGTGTCTACTGACTAAACTTTTTTTCCTCAATATAGTACTAACAATCAATTACAATCATTAGAAGAATATTAGTTGATCCAAAAAAAGATAATCATTATAAGAATATTAGTCGATTTGTCTAATGTAAGTTCAAATACAATATTTCATGGGAGAGCTACTAATATTTAACCAAAATTCTATATCAAAACAAGAATACAGTCTAAAATATAAATTCATTACTTTTTATTTATTGGTTTATTTTTATTTACGGCTATTAATTTGATTATTGCATTCGTGATTCTCGGATATAATCTATGTACATCCTTCTTTGTGATTGTGATCGCAAACGATTTACCATTAAAATTAGTGAAAATATACTAGTTTGACACAAATTTGGCAATTAATTGCTAGATTAATACTCAATCCTATCCAATAACTAGAATGACACAATTTTTAGGTAAAAAGACTAAAAACCCAGATTTTTTTTTTCTTAACTTTTTTTTAAAAAAACGAAAATACAATATAGTATTTAATATTTTGATTTAAAAATATGATTAATATAAAATATAAAATGATTAAAAAATAGACTAAAAACACAGAATTTTTTTTTTGTTTTTTTAAACGAAAATACAATATAGCATTTAATATTTTGAAGTTTAAGATATATAGTTTAAATAAGTTTTATTTTAAATAATGTATGAAATTATAACTAAAAAATAATGTATATAAGAAGTATTAAAATAAGATTTATGAAAATATAATATAATATATAAAAATATAATTTTAAAATATGATGTTAATTTTTTAAATATGATTTAGGAAAATTAAAATGTATAAAATATGCTTTAAATATATGAGTTTAAAAATATGATTTATAAAAATATAATTAATAAAAATATGACTGAAAAATATAACTTAAAACAAATATGTTGTCACTATATTTACATTTTACATCTAATAAATCTGCTATCAAACACCAGATTTTTGGAAGCAAATAAAAAAACTGTCATAGCGTAAAAAAACATGCCATAACATATGGTATTCCCATAGGTCATTTTAGCAATTTTTTTAAAATGTTATAAATCTGTTATCAAATGACAGTTTTTTGGTTAAATTAAAAAATCTGTCGTAACTTAAAACAAATCTGTTATCACTAGAGGTCAACCTAGTAATTATTTTCTGTAAAAAATCTGTCATGTTATGATAGACTTTTAATCAAGAAAATATATCTGAAATAACTGTGGAAAATAAATCTGCCAGACATTTTACAAATTTGTTATATATTGTGAAAATCTATGATGTCTTTATAAATAAGTCTGTCATGAAAAATAAATATGTCATCAATTATAAATCTGTCATAAGTATAGTTAAAAAAATCTATCATCCAAAATAAATCTGTCATAAAAAAATAAATCGGTTGTGCCAAAACAAATCTGTCATACACAAATAAATCTGTCACAACTAGTCCAACAGACTTTTGAAAATATTTAGATTTTCTTAAAAAAAAAAATTATGGAAGGATAATTTGACTTTATTTTTTTTCTAATAAAGCAAAAAAATAATTCATCTAACCCTCACATTTTATGAGTTAATTTAGTAATTAAACTTAGGCCAATCTAGTTTTTCTCCCTTAAAATTATAGGTAGCAAGTTACAAAAAAAAAAAAAAAAAAAAAGTTCCAACAATTTTCCAATGCAAGTATATTAACTCTTAATCATCGTTGTTTAGTCTGATTGAAATGAAAGTGGAAAGTAATGTTTTATGGACACAAGCCTTAATACACACAGAGTATCAAAGTACAACAGAAGCTCAACTGCGCACGCGCACTGTACCTTGTGTACTTTGTCTGATTTTCACAACAAGGATAATGAGCCACAAAGGTTTGTCGTTTTGTTAATAAAATGATTAAAATCTATTTACTGAGGGAAAAAAATAGTGGCTTTCTGTCACTTTCAACTTTTATTAATTTGGGATTCTTTAATTTGTAAGTTAGTGTGTTTCATAAATTATTTATTATTGGCTTAGTGGCTCACTATATTCAGTGGTAGATAGAACAATCTTTCTTTTTTGTCTAACTTTTTTATTTTCAAAAATAAACAATCAATTTCATATCCTCTCAGCTAGATTAGGAAGCCTCTGACTATGATGACAATCTCATGTTTATTTCCACTATGTCTCTTTTTTATCCAGCAAAATTTATGGGCTCTAACAAATGGGCTGGAGCTGTTCGTTAATAAAATATCAATAGTGGGAATAAGAGATTATAATCTATATAGGCCCAAAATAAGACCAGCACGGCAGCACGGATCTCTGTTTTTTTTTTTTTTTTTTAATTTTGTTGGTAAATATATTTTCAACTAAAAATGTAAAATGTATGTGTTATTATGATCTAATACAAAAAAGGATGCTAATATAAATTAAAAGACATTGTCACACTAACATAATTATTTTAAAAGTAATTTAATATATTTTCTCAATACTTACTGTATTAAAACTTTATCTTTCTCCCTCTTTTATTTTTTAACATCTAAACAAACTTCATCTAATACTAGCACTATACATTGATGATCATTTACTGCTCTTCTTGTGTTAAAAAAAAAAAATTAAATTAATTGAGACTATCTATAGTCAGGTTCATCGTACTGTACTACTTTTAAATAAAAAGAAAAATTGCTGTTTAAAAAAAAAAATCATAATGAAAAAATTAATTCAATAATATATCTTCTCATTAGATTTTGCTATGATTCGTTTAGTTACGATAACATAGTTCAGAACCGTTAGATCTACCCAAATTCTCAGATCCAAGGGCTGAAAAATCATAGCCTCGGTCGAAAGTCCACCTACCGTGTTGTTTCCTCTACAGCAGCAGACTATGATAGTGTACCATCGTTATCACCGTTGATTGATTTATATAAAAACACGATCTGAACCGTCGATTTAAAATACTGGGCCCAGTCTGCGAAGACTTTCCGTATTGACTTGTGGAATATTTAAAAAAAAAAAACGCATAAAATTGGAAAATTTTCATAAATCAATAAAAAATCATCGGACTTTAATTAGGTTTTTAATTTTTATTTAAGAGATTTGAGATTAAGTAGAAAGAGAGAGAGAAGAGAACTTTGGTTTTTTTTTAAGAGAGAAGAGAGAGAGGCTTTGCGCAATCTCTCTCACTGTGTGTGTGTTTTTGGTATATAATACGGCGCGAAGGTGAATAACCCCAAATACACTTTTTTTTTTTTGTTTCCTTGATCGATTTCGTCTTCTCTTAGTTACGAAGACAGTTCTCTTATTTATCTGTTCTTTTTGAGTTCTGGGGGTGGGGGATCGTTCGTTCTCAATGGAGCCAAACGTAGTGGAGATCGCTTCTCATCATGTCGTTGCTTCCAGAACTCTAACGCCTACAAAGGTTAATGCTATTACCAAATTGGAATTGATCTTTTTTTTTTTTAATCGTTAGGGTTAAATCTGTTTGACTGTTTACCCAAAATTGACTGATCTTATTTTATTTATTTTACCTAATCTAATTGCCGTAATTGATTTCGAGGAATTGTTATAATTTGTATGTGCGATCACCATCAATCTGGATTTATTATCCGGGTTTGTATAGTTAGTGTGTACATTCGTTTCGTTGATGTCAATGATGTGTGATTTTTTTTTTTTTAGGGTTCTTTGTTTTTTTTTTTGTGTTGGCTCACTGTGCATTATATCCTTGCTTGTCGGTTTTTTCTTTGTTGTTGGATTGATTTTTTTTTTTGTGATCGGTGGCTCTGTGATCAGTTTTAAACGTTTTCATGTTTCTGATCACACTAGAAACTGTAATTGACTGTTCGTGTTCTGTTTCTGTTTGTAATGTGATGATATCACTACTATGTCTATGTAGCCTTTTTTTTTTTTTTTTTGCTTTTGGGTTCTTTGTGACAATTTTGTGTTGGCGTTTTCAGTTATGTGCAATTTTTAATGCATAGTTTAGTGTCCGTATTCCTCTGTTTCTTTTGCTATGTTTTTTTTTTGATGTGCTTCTTCTGTTCTGAATTCTTTCTAGTTTCTAGAATCGAACTACTGTTTTTTTTTTCTTCCTTTTTGCGTCGTTTCGTTTGGTGGTGGATTTGCTATTCAATTTTGGATACTTTTGTTTGTCTTAATCTGGATTTTGCGTGGGGTTATGATTCTTGTAGGCTGAAGCTCCAGAAGTGATTGATGTGGAGCAATACGATATGCAAAACGGTGGTGTTGTTAATGGCAGCAGCAATGTGGACAATAAGAATAAAGGGAAGGCTATAGAGTCTGATTCTCTTTCTTACGATGAGCAAGATGATTATGATTATGATGCGGTATGTGTTTTAATTTTCCTTTCTTCTTTTTCTTTTTCTTTTTTTGATGATGAGTGTGCTTATCCTAAAAGGTCGTGTTTTTAATTATTATTCTAGGGGTCTCCTAGCGATGCTTATGATTACCCTGGATCGTCTCCAGTATCAAATAGTTTGCTTGACCCGGATTCTTTGATTTATGAAGACGACTGCGACTATGATGACCAATATACTTATGAAATGGATGAGGAGCCGGATAATTACTCCATGTATCAAGACCTTTTTGATGGTAAGGATGTGCCAACTGGTGTCGAGGTGTCAATGGATTGGTTTCCAAGTTCAGCTGACCAGGAATCAGCGAACTCAAGTGGAAGCAGCAAATCAGATGTTACCGGTAGCAGCTCCAAGAAGGCAACAACAGGAGGTGGAATCCAATCTCAATCAGCTTTACCGCACCAGCCTAACGGAGTCGTACCAAACTCTGCTTATGCATTGCCACAGATCACCAAGGCACCAACCTCCAAAACGTATTTTTCCACTACTTATCAGCCTCAGCCACATCCGGTACCAGTAGATACATCCGGTTTTAAAGGCGGTTTAAAAGGTTTTGCTGGTCGCCAGAGAGTGGATGAGGCTGTTGCACCTCCGGATTCTTCCAGAGTTAAGAGAAATATGGAGGATTTTCTTGGGCTTTATTTGTTTTTCAAAAGATTTGACGTCGTAGAAGATTGTTCAGACCACCACTATGTTACTATGGGAACAACCTCAAAGCAGGTTGCGACCAGATGAGCATTATTAGTTAATCATTATTCTAAAATGTTTCTTTTGTTTATTCAGGATTTAACTATTTCCTTGTCTAATCAGCATTCAAAGGAGTGGGCAAAAAGGATCCAAGACGAGTGGAGAATTCTTGGGAGTGATTTGCCAGGTATACACGCTGTCTTATATATACATCAATTTCCATTGGTTGCTGTTAGCAACTTTCTTACTTTTTTTTTTTTTTTTTTATATTTGTTCTTGCAACAGAGATGATATTTGTCAGAGCTTATGAATCTAGGATGGATCTTTTAAGGGCTGTGATTATCGGAGCCCAAGGAACTCCCTACCATGATGGTCTGTACTTTTTTGATATCTTCTTCCCGGATACATACCCTAATAAGCCACCGGTAAGTCAATTGAAGTTTCTCATATTGAGTTTTTTTTTTTTTTTTCCCTCCTAGAGGTTTTTCTCTGTTGATATGTGAAATTCCGTTTGGTTTTACAAGATTGTTCATTACCATTCTGGTGGGCTGAGAATCAACCCGAATCTGTACAATTGTGGGAAAGTGTGTCTTAGTCTTCTCGGCACTTGGCAAGGTAAGAGCCCGAGGGAGACATGGATCCCCAACACTTCCACAATGTTGCAGGTTCTTGTCTCGATCCAAGGTCTAATTTTAAATCAAAAACCTTACTTCAACGAGCCTGGCTACGAGAGAACAGCGGGTTCTGCATCGGGAGAGAAGGCTTCTGAAAGTTACAGCGAAAACACATTCATACTGTGTTTAAAGACTATGGTTTACACCATGAGGAGACCACCCAAGGTAACAAAGAAAACCTCATCCTATTACATTGTGTCTACAAGAAAAGCTTGAGATTGGTTTGTGTTGTTTTTTGTTGTTGTTAAAGAACTTGAGATTGATTGATTGATTTGTTCTGGTGGGTTTTTGAATACGCAGTACTTTGAAGACTTTGTGTATGGACATTTCTTCAGCTGTGCTCACGACTTTTTGAAGGCATGTAATGCTTATAGAAACGGAGCTCCACCGGGAACAACTCTGGTGAAGGGGGCTCAAGGTATGGAAGAGAGTAGCGTCAGCTCTGAGAAGTTTAGAAAAGATGTGGCTACCTTTGTGGAGACAGTGCTGTTGAAGGAGTTTATTCTTCTAGGTGTCCTTGGTCTAGAAGAGGAAGGAGAAGATAAAACCCCTGAGACTAACAACGTTGCTGAGAGTAGCAACAGTACCAGACCAAGCTCCAAGAGAAACAGAGTTTCTTCTAGTTGAGCTCGACTCCTCTCTTCTTTTTTTTTCCCCTTAGTTTCTGGCGACTTAGTTTCTCGGTTTCTCCCTTTCTTACAGTCATTTTGATCCTCGTTTTTAATTTTTCTCTTAACTATGACATAAATCTTAAGACTCTTGAGAACTGAGAAGTCACTCTCTCATATGTACAGTTGCTTTTATCAGTCAGATTTTTTATCCCCCAATTTCCTGAGTTGCAAGGTTTTGGATATTTGACTTCTGAGCTTTGTTTGTAGTAATTCGTAATCAAGACAAAAGATGGAGAACCTTATTTACTTTACCGAAATGCTGTCGTTGTACTTTCAACTGAGAATCTAAACTTATGTTTCCGGGGACAATTAAAAATACACACGTGGCCATCCACGTGTCAGCTCCTACTAAAAACCCTAAACCCTTCATCTCTCTGTATATTAGCCGTCTCTAACTAAGCAAGACATCATCAGTCACACACACAGCGATCAAACATGGCTTCAGTTTCATCATCGGCGGCGAGATCATTCATCCGCGACGGTAAATCAGCGGTGAATCTACTCCGTGTACGAACGGCCAATCTCACAGAGACAGTGCAGAACAATGGACCGGCCATTCGGTCTCTGCTTCGGTTAAACCAGAAGCCGGCTAGCCAATACCCGGTTTTCCCTAAAACATTTCCGGTAACGCAAACCGGTTTCCGTGTCGGCGTCGTTCAGCTGGAGGACGTTTCGGAGAGGATAGGGAAAATGGAGGCGGCTCATGGAAAGCGAGTGGTGAACAATAACGAGGACGTCGATACGGAAGAAGAAGAGGAGACAGATTTTGATGAGGATGAGATTGATGACGTGGATATCGACGACGACGATGAAGAGTTTGAAGATATTGATGAAGATGATGAAGAGGAAGAGGAGGAGCCCAAGTACACAAGAAAGAAAAAGTAGAAGTAATTAATAATAATAAAAAGCCTCTTTAGTTCTTGGCAAAATGCTTCTGTTCTTGCTTTGAGATTAATAATGGTTCTAAAAGGAGATCATTTCTTCTTGTTATTTTTTCTCTCATTCCATTCTTATAATCAAATTTGTGATTTTGGTTATCAAATCTTTTATGAACAATTCGTATTTCCAAAACTTTAGCTCTGCCACTGCTCTCACCCCACTTTGGCTCTATCTCTGTTTTTTTTACAATCGTGATTTTGAGGGGTGGGCATTTAAATTGACCCGAACACAAACCAAACCAAACTAATTTCGGTTGAGTTTAGTTAGAGTTTTACCTAAACCGAACCCAAACCGAAATACCCCACCCTAACTGATTTTTATAACAGCTAAACCCGGATTGGTAGAGTGCTGCCTAACCGAAAGCGGATTTGATAGTCGGTCTTTTCCTATTTTAACCGAAAGCAGATTTGATAACAACGCCGTTTTTGGATGGTTTAGAGACTTTAGAGGAGGAGTCATCTAAAACGGCGTCGTTATATTACTAGTGGCGAATGAATGACGTGGCGAGGATAAAATAGCCTGTGTGTGGACTCTGTAGTCAGTCAGAGCGTCATTCAAAATTTATCAACCTACCCGTATCTGCCAAAAACTTCTCTACCACTCGCTCTCGCTCTGCGTCAATTCAATGGCGTCGTTGCTCGATTCCGTCACCGTGACCCGCGTGTTCTCTCTTCCGATCGCGTCTTCTTCAATTTCATCTGCCTCCGCTGTTCCGTCGGTTTCTGGACGCCGGATTTCTCCCGTCAGGGTTTTGGAATTCAAAGGTTTGAAGGCTTCCCGGAGTTTGGTGACTCAGTCGGCGAGTCTGGTGGGTGCGAATCGTAGATCCAGATTCGCTCGCGGTGGAAGAATCGCCTGCGAGGCTCAGGACACCACCGCCGCCGTCGAAGGTATACATACACACAGCCTTTTAACTTCATAGAGAGAAGCTGTATGGTATTATAAGTTCATGGTGAATCTGAGGTTGATAAGTTTCCTAAATTTTAGGAATTGTGAGACTAAGGAGCCTACAAGTTTGTTACTCAATTCTTATGAAAAATTGGATTCTTGGGACTGTAGGAGCATTGTCACTGTATTGAGGCTCTAGAACTGCGACGTGTTTTAGTAATAGTTACTTAATCTCAATTTCAAGGATAGTTCTACAACGCCATTTTTTTTATCACATTGCTTTGATTCTGGTCTGTTATATTCTCTGAAACTAGGGTACATAGGGGACTAGATAATTGGATTTGGAAATTAGAACTCGTAGATCTGAACCTTATAACATTATTTTGGTTGATCTCGTTTGAGGAGGACTCAACTTCTTCTTCATCCATAGAAATTGCTTTTAACTTTTTTAGTCTTGTTTCTATGCATCCACGATTCCATTACACTTGGCAATAGAAAATGCAATATTCAAAGTCTCTGATTTGTATAATTTAGGGATCTATAACTTGTTTGTTTGATGGTTGCAGTACCAAACCTGTCTGATTCAGAATGGCAAACACAGGTTCTCGAATCAGATGTCCCAGTTCTAGTCGAATTTTGGGCGCCGTGGTGTGGACCGTGCCGTATGATTCACCCCATCGTTGACCAACTGGCCAAGGATTTCGCTGGGAAGTTCAAATTCTACAAAATCAACACCGACGAGAGCCCAAACACAGCTAACCGTTACGGGATACGGAGCGTTCCAACAGTAATCATCTTCAAAGGCGGTGAGAAGAAAGATAGTATCATTGGAGCTGTCCCTAGGGAGACATTGGAGAAAACTATAGAAAGATTCTTGGTCGAGTGAAACAAAAAAATTTGGCTCTATTGTGTCACTCTTTACCTTATCTCTTCTCTGTTGTATAATCTCTGTAAAGTCTATTAAGTTTTTGACAATTATGTTACCGTTCGTGGTCCACTTTCTCTGATTTTAATCATCAAAAAAGAAAAATAGAAAAAAAGAAACCACCGACGCCAATGAGAAGCACAACTTCACGTTGAAGCACATGCCATTGTTCTTACTAATATATAAGCCTATTAATGCACCGTACAATATATACATACATATGTTTTGAGTAATGTAGGCTTCCGTACTGTTTCATTCTGTGTACTGCATAGGACATATATTAATATACCGCGCGGGGTCTATGTAATCTTATAATTTATATGTGTTTGTATTGCATCACGATTCTAATCCAATTATGAATTATGTAATGTGTATCCCATGTATATTATTATTAGAATACGGTAATAAAAAACGCGTTTTTCGGAATAAGTTTAATTGGATGCCCACATCTAAGTCGGATTACACAGGTCATTACTCATTATCCACGAAGAGTTTTTCGTGAAATCGCATTAAATACATCATCAGTAGACTAAAACGTATAATTTGAAATATATAGTTAGATCTCAACTTTTTATACGCCTGAATAATTAAGATACGAAATCCTGAACCAAATAATATACAGCTAGATATCAAAAACGTTTGTCAACTGTGCCCATCTTCTTCATTATTAACACATTTCTCTTCTCTCATATCAAAATGAAATATCCGAACCAAATGTTAGTTACAGTCAGATTACAAGGCACTTCCATTTCTAATTAACCAAACCTATATATAGCTAAAAATACCATTGTCTTGTAGAATTTCATTTAGACGTATAGTATATTATGGTTCTATGGACAAATCATCAATACTAACACTTTTCAAACTAGACCAAAATAAGCAAAATCAGCTATATGACATATTGACATTAAAATGTTTTAATATTTCAACCATAGGAAACTATGTTCCCTGTGTTTAGACCTATATATATTCAATTATTACAGAATTTTCAGAAGGAATAAAAATAAGGATCCAACTAAGAAAGATAACGAACACATGCATGAGATTGTGGTGCATGTAAGTGAAATAAGTCGTAATAATCACCGACTAAACGCGTTAACACTTATTTTTGATCCTTATAAAACGAGTCTAAATGTATTCCTTTTTCTTCAAGCAATCACTTGTGAGTTCAAAGCTTTTCGAACCTTAAATTTTGTTCCATCAAGAAAGATATATACTTATCTAAACAATATATGGAGGTGAAGGGAAAATATTTGGTAGCGGTTATTCTCTTGGTTGGTACGTTAAGTGTGGGGATGTGTTCTAACGGTTGGATAAGGGCTCATGCAACGTATTATGCTGTTAATGATAGCCCTGCTTCACTTGGTAAATAACACTTTTACTTTATTTTATTTTTTGTTACTTTAGTTTTTGTATTGTAAATATAATTTTGTAAAACAATTTTATAGGAGGAGCTTGTGGGTATGACAATCCGTACCACGCCGGATTTGGAGCCCACACAGCGGCGCTAAGCGGTGCGCTATTCAAAAGCGGTGAGTCATGTGGTGGGTGCTACCAGGTGAGGTGCGACTTTCCGGCAGATCCTAAGTGGTGTCTCCGAGGAGCTGCCGTGACGGTGACAGCTACAAACTTTTGTCCGTCGAACAACAATAATGGTTGGTGCAATCTCCCTCGCCATCACTTTGACATGTCCTCGCCAGCTTTCTTCCGCATTGCCCGTCGCGGCAATGAAGGCATTGTTCCCGTCTTCTATCGCCGGTAACGTATTCAAAATTTCCAATGCTATAACAGTTTATTACTAATGGCTAATGCTGTGTCATATTTAAATATCAAACTATATAGTATTATACCATCTATAAATAAATAATCCTAAACTTAATACTCTTATTTTGCTCAAACCTTAAAAAGCTCGTAACGATTTAAATCTTAAAAACCTTATAGGGTGGGATGCAAAAGAAGAGGAGGCGTTAGGTTTACTATGAGAGGGCAAGGTAACTTCAATATGGTAATGATCTCAAACGTTGGCGGTGGCGGCTCGGTGAGAGCGGTAGCGGTAAGGGGATCAAAGGGGAAAACTTGGCTTCCGATGACCCGTAATTGGGGTGCTAACTGGCAGAGCTCCGGCGATCTCCGGGGACAAAGACTCTCCTTCAGAGTAACTCTTATTGACCGCAAGACTCAGACGTTTTTGAACGTTGTCCCTTCTTCTTGGTGGTTTGGCCAAACCTTCTCTTCTCGAGGGCGCCAATTTGTCTGAATATCATGCCTGGTTTAAACACAACAACATTCATATTCTTTTAATTATGAGGCTGATCTCAATTGTTTGCTTATTTATGAACTTGCCCTTGTTTTAATTGGGCAATGTTCTTTTCTTTTTCTTGCTAAATAATTTCAATCTTGCTTAATTTTATTTAACCAAGTGGATTTTCTCATTTATGTATGAAGCATTCTCGACAAGTTAAAAGAGTTTTGCTAAAGCTATATTAATGGAAGTAACATTTTTATAAGTTCATTTGTCAATTGAATTATCAAAGCTAATTATCATGAAAAGACTATTATCAGATCAAAGCTTCACAAAACACAGATTAATGTAATATGTTACATGCTTTTTTAGTTGAACTTGAAAATAACCACATTGTGGCCAGTCTCTCATTCTTTTTTTTTTGAACAAAGGTCAGTCTCTCACTCTAAAACACGAGTACACGTAACCTGAAATAATTCGCACCTTTTTTTTTTTGGTCAGTGAAATAATTCTTTCCTACAGAAAGATTAAAAAAGAAATATAAAAATATACGAAATTCAGGGCAATAAATATACAAAAATTGAAAAAAACAAGGTGCTGCTGGCCCATGCTTTTTCAGTCTTTTCTGCTACCTTTTCCTCTATTCTCCAAGGGTTGATTTTTCAAAGACAAAATAAATATACTAAATAATTAATATAGAAAGTGATGAGGTTAATAAAAAATTGAACCAATTTGCAAGAATTTGTTATGAGGTTAATAAAATATAGAACTACAATATTTTCCTCACAACCATGAAGGTTTCACACCACATTCAGTTATGTATCACCACACGAGACTGATGTAAGCTTTTAATAATTTTTAATACTATCACAAAGCTTTTTTCTTTTTGTCATCAGTTTCTACACCATAACTCTGGTCCTTTTTGTTTTAATTAATGTTTTAATAATATAACAAAGAAAAAAGTGGAATCATTGTTATTTTTTAATGAAGTGGATGGCGTTACACAGTTGCAGATCTCACAGTGAGAATAAGAACAAAAAAGCTTGTTTTTAAATCTAATACAAAAGCACAGGAAGAACAAAGATTTTTTAAAAATGGGTTAATTAAGGAACCAACTCTTATTAAAAATGGTCAAAAAATCACAAAGCCCATCAGAACCACCAGACATGGATTCTTTTTCATGTTCCACGGATGATAGATTGAACAGAAACCATTTAATTTTATCTTTTACCAAGAAGGAAAAAACAAAATCACTTTTTTAATAGCACAACTAGAAAATGACATAAATACCCTCCTGCTGGTTTCACACTCTTTACTTGAACAATGGAACACAGAGAAAGAGAGAGAAGAGAGAAGACACTCTTTTAGTCTTCTGTAGTAAAGGTTTCTCTCTGTGTTCTCTCCAAATTTCCTTTTTTTTTTTTGGACTTTTAAGGGTTTCTGAAGAAACAGAGCTGTGGCCAAAGATGAGAGGACCTTTGGGAGCTGTGATTGGAAGATATACTTCAAGTGATGGGAGTGTTGCAAATGATGGGATCATCAAGCACAATAGAAAGTGCAGAGATATTACGTTTCTCGTCATCTTCATTTCCTTTTGGGTTTCAATGATTGTCAATTCCAGCTTTGGTTTCAACCAAGGTAACCCATTAAGGTAAAGATTTGATGGATTTTGCAATAAACCTCTTTGTACAATATAAAAGCCTAGTCTTTTGATTTTTGTTTGTCTGTTTCCTCCTAAAACCTCAAATGGGATTTTCAATTCTTCCTCTATGTTTTGCTAGTCTTGGCTTATTATACCTTTTTATTATGCCAAAGGTTGTACCTTTATAGTACTATTTGTAAAGTATAGAATTTTCTTCTTCTTCTTCTTCTTGGTGTTCTTTAGAAAAGAGATTTGCTGTGTTGCATAATCCTGATTGTGAAAAGCTTGAAGCCTTATGTATTATCCAGTTGTGCTAATTGTTCCATGAATTGTGTTATGTTAATCAAAATCGTTAGTGGTGATGTCTTATATATGAACTGTTCTTGCAGACTCACATATGGATTGGACTATGAAGGGAATGTGTGTGGTAGCAAGCATCGTCACCGTGACCTTACTCAACTTGACCTTAGATATTGGGTGAACCCTAACCAAGTTTATGAAAGTGGTTTGAAAGATGGGGAACTCAAATTGGCTAATGCCAGAACTGTTTGTCTCTTGGATTGCCCTGCACCCTCTGATGATACTCTCAACTGGGTCTGTGATTATCCTGATGGCGAGATTCGTCTCAAGATGAATGATTGGATCGACAGGAATTACGATTACTTTGAATTTCTTACTCCGGAAATGAGGAATTCCTCTCTTCAGCTTCAGGGTCCTTGTTACCCTGTAATCTTCCCTAGTGTGAATGGTAAGAGTTCATCTTTTATATGTACAAAGACTAGTCTTTATTTACTTCCTATTACTTATGTGTAACAAGATTTGTTCTTTCACTGATTAGTTTATTGGAGCTGCCAATATATTGCTCGTGCTTCAAATTCATCTTTGCGCCACTGGCAGCAGATGGGTGGTGTGAATATTCAAGAGGACATGATCATGGACAAATCGATTCGAAGGTCAATGAATTCTCGAGCCTCAGTTCTAAAGGTTAGAATGATCCTCATCTCTATTAACATGTAAACAATTTCCTTGTAAAAATGATGAGTTTGAAGAATGCTTCTAAGCTTTTCTTGGTTGTGCAATCGCAGCGTTACGTAGCTGACATCGGGAAGTCATGGCCAGTATTGATCGTTTGTGGAGGCCTTGTCCCACTGTTTCTATCCATTATTTGGCTGCTTCTAATTCGACATTTTGTTGCCGCCATGCCATGGATAACTGTGGTCCTTTTCAACATGCTCTTAATATCAGTAACAATATTCTACTACTTAAAAGGTTGGTTAAGAAATCAAACTTCCCTTCTCTCTCTCTAGCTTTGTGTTTCAATTCATATATGCTTATTCAGCTTTGTATCCTTTGTAGCTGGGTGGATAGGAAATGATGCTGTAACACCTATCATTGGTGAGCATGACCCATACTTTCATGTGTATGGTCGAGTAAGTTAACACTTCTGCGTTACGCTGCCTTCAAATTCCGTATATTATGAGACCATTAGTCCCATTCTTTTCCAAGCTTATTTGCGTTTGCTTGTACCTAGGAGCTGACTCATGTCCGTGGAGTTGCCATTCTGATGTCTTTTATCTCAATTGTTGCTATCCTCACTTCAATCGCCATCATCCGCCGAATTCTAATGGCAACATCAGTCCTCAAGGCGAGTATTACTTTCTTAGTAATTTGGTTGATAGTTTGGATTTTGGCTAGAGAGGTCATTGTCTTGTGTACTTGTGAAATCCAGGTAGCTGCTAAGGTAATTGGAGAAGTTCAAGCGCTGATTATATTCCCGGCTATACCGTTCGCAATGCTCGCTGTATTCTATATGTTCTGGATATCAGCGGCTCTCCATCTGTTCAGTTCTGGTCAAGTTGTTCAGAACAACTGCAACAACACTAACTGCTGTGCGTATGATCTCGTGTTAAAGAAAGTGAATTGTGACCGTTGCTGCGGTTACAGCATACGTTACACTCCCCATATCACAATTGCTATATTCTTCCACCTGTTTGGTTGCTATTGGGCCACGCAGTTTTTCATTGCATCTTCCGCCACTGTGATTGCTGGCTCTGTTGCCTCATATTATTGGGCTCAAGGGGAAGCATCGGTAAGCTAACATTTCTGAGCAAAATATAAGAAACTTTCGATTATTAGTTACTAGTATGTCTTGATTGGGGTTTTATGGCTGAACAATGCAGCCAGAGATACCGTTTCTTCCTGTTTTCGCCTCAATGAAGCGGCTTGCACGCTACAACCTAGGATCTGTGGCTCTTGGTTCACTTATTGTCTCTTTTGTGGAGTCTGTTCGATTCATTCTCGAAGCAATTCGTCGTAGAACAAAAGTAAGCGGGGCCACACCTGATCACTGGTTTTGGAGAATGGCTCATTACACTTCACGTGGCTGTCTCAAAAGCGTGGAGTGGACCATAAAATCAGTTAACCGTAATGCCTATATAATGGTAATAGAAACTCTCCTCCTTTTAGCAAAACGAAGCGCCCATTTCTTTCAACCATTTCTTGATAAATTGTCTGTCTCTCGGTGTCTTTTCAGATTGCTATAACAGGGAAAAGCTTCTGCAAATCGTCTGCAATTGCGACAGAGTTGATCATGAGCAACATTCTGAGGATAGGGAAAGTTAATGTGATAGGAGATGTTATATTGTTTCTAGGAAAGCTTTGTGTGAGTCTCTTCAGTGCTCTCTTTGGATTCTTGATGTTGGATTCACACAAGTATCGGACTTCTCACAACAAAGTCTCATCCCCGCTATTACCTGTTTTGGTAAAACCTTTTCCTTACCCTCTAAACTCGATTGTAAATACAGAGACAGATGTTTTTTGAGCTTGAATAGGTTTGCTCGTGACTCTTTGCACAGGCATGTTGGGCTTTGGGGTATATTGTGGCGACACTTTTCTTTGCGGTGGTTGAGATGTCGATAGACACAATCATTCTCTCCTTTTGTCAAGACTCAGAGGATAATCAAGGGAATGCTCAGCATGCGCCACCTCTTCTGCTTGAAACTTTAGATAGCAATCAGGAGGAAGAGGTTCAGAGACTTACCCACTGATTGATCCATACTGTATAAGTTTTGTTTTTTCTTTGGTTGGCCGGTTTATATGGTTTTGAAAATGGAATATTTTATCTCTAAAACATTATAAGAATTTTATAATGTCAGATGGCTTTGATAATTCTTCGATTCTGAAACCAAAAATCATAATTTTTGCAAAATGCCTCTGTTTGGTTACAATTAGACATCTATAGAATGAAGCAAAGAATTTGATCCTTATTATTTCTTGGCAAAAGTCAATTTCTTGGGGTCAATCCCGTCAACACGAATCATCATCACAAGGCCATTATCTTCTTCAGTCCAACCAATAGATTCTCCCTCCAGCAGCTTTACGATATGCTAAGAAAACAACATAAATAGAAGCAACTTCAAGTTTTTTTTTCAGAGATGAAGACAGTTCTAAACAGATGCAAACAGATGAGTAAAGGTAGTACCTTTCGTTTGCTTTTGAAATCTTCGTTCTTGTCACCCAATGTGACTCTGAGGTACTTGAAAGCTAAATCAGAAATAGAATACAAACTCATCAAACAAACTAGTTTTGTTTCTGTTTAAAGAGAGGGATTGAAAACCTTACATGAAATGCCAGAGAAGTAAATAAGTTGGCGCTTGAGAAGACGAAGAGCTTCCTTTGCTTGGTGTTCGTTCACATTCACTATCACTACCTCGTCTTCCTTGCAAGTCGAAACATCATCTTCCCTACAAGCATGGTTTTGAATTTTATCAACTATTCTTGCCAATTGAGTATACAGCAGAAAATGACAGTAAACGATTGATAATAAATGGACTTAGAAATTAACAGACTTGACTTCAATCATCTTTGCTACAGATTTGTCATCCGCTTCTCGAGCTTTTTGTCCGAAAAAGTGTCCCTATGTATTGTAGAAGACATCGATAGTTGTTATATAGAACACATGAAAGACATAGATCACTTTGGACCAAAAAATTACTTTCCAAATTGTACCTTCTCCACGAGTCTGCGTGCTCGCTCAGGTTCTCCTTTGGAAAATGCTTCTGCAGCCTGCCAAAGAGGCCAAGGTTTTAGTTATGCAACCATCACATCATGGCAGTCATACATTGAATATACATAGCAGGGTATTAGGAAACTGAATCCTTATCGTCTCAAAGGCTTACAGCTCCGTAATATTCTTTCATCTGATTCCAATACTCATGTACTGCTTTACGATGTGCCTTAAATTCATTTTCATCATCTTCATCTATCAAAGGAGAAAATTGATAGTTGAGAAACTCTTGAGAAACGAGAGAATAAACTCAAATAAACGTACATATAAGACGATGACAAGGTTACCTTCTTTAGATGTATGTGACGATCGTTTCATAGCAACTACTCTCTCTTGAAAAGGGTCTTCCAGAGGTTTAAAAACAGGACGACCAGTAACTCTTGCTCTCCTTTCTCCAAATCTTCGAGTTAATTTTGGTTCTTCTTCCTCATATCTTTCCGCACCTGAGAACAAAGCTTCTAAAACCTCCTTTTCAAGACCAGTTTTGTCACTGCCTCCTTCCAGTGAACCAGAAAAGGTTCTTGCACCGTCACTGCATCATAACAAAAAGCAATTTGAATAGGAAAAATATCAAAAGGATTCCCAAGGGAAGGGTTTGATACAGAGATTGACTAGAAAAAGCGTGCCTCTGACAAAAATCTTGCGGTTCCACTTGGTTGCAGGATGTAGATCCCCGTCTTTGTGGATCAACTTTTGGCATCTTTAAGAAGAGGGGATCAAACCAACAGAGTAAGACTTAGAAGAAGACATTATTCTATAACAAAGACCAAACTGAAAGTCATAGGAAAAGCTCACAACTTCATTGGAATTTCCACCATCAGCATACTTCTTGGTATCAGACAAGTCAAGCAGTTTCTCCGTACTCTGCAATGTAATAAAGAATATAGTGTGGATGCCTAAAAAGAAGATCCAGCAAAAGATCCAAAGGCAGGATCTATGAAATACTCACAAGAGACATATGCCAAGAGCTAAGAAATATCACTAACAATCAAGTGATCAAAAATTAGTGGCGACCGTGGGTATGCAATTGCAAAGTCAACTTTATCTCAAGCTTTAGTCAGCCATAGTACCAAGACAGAGAAAAAGATCGTCAAAGTCGCTCAAGGGTATAATTGTAACTAAATAGTTAAAGTAGCTCAAATAAAGAGTGATGCAACTATAAAGGTCACACAGGTCATAATTAAGTTAATGGCCATCTTGATGAGCTCATGGTATGGGAAAATATAATATAATTCAGCCAAAAAATGGTACAAGATATTATAATATTTAGAGAAAGAAGATAGTGGAGGCAAAAGCAAAACGCTTAAAGTAACAAAAATACATTACTTTTCAGAGCTAAGGGAATCGGCTTACCTTCTTCACATCATATCCGCATACGCCTGATAGTTTGGTGGAAAAGCAGATTAAGTTTAGCAGCTAGGGTCACCAACACCAGTTTAAAGAAGAAAAAAATGTCGAGCATACATAAAAAAAGCTAGAGAATGCTTACCAAGAACCTGGTGAATGACATCTGGGCTAGCTTGAAAACCCTCTCCAAGCATCTTAACAATAAATTCCTCAAGATCAGTTGGAGCCCTGCTTATCTTTGCCTCGTTACTTTTTGGCATTTCTTCACTCCATATCTCAGTTTCTGGAATATCCCTTGAGTCTATCTTCATTGGCTTAGTTGTTTCTCGGGGAGCATTTGATATAGGCCTGGTTCTAGCATACTCACCGATAACATTTGTAACAGTGCCCCCAGATATAGGATTTTTCTTCGGCCTCCATACTTCGGCTTTGCTGTCCTCTTGTCGGTGAACTTCCTTAGGAACATAGACCTGAGTTGGCTTTGAGGTTGCTTTCTCCATTTCAACTTGGTCACTTTGAGGCGTCTTTTCAGTCATTGCAAAGAGAATCTCACCAGCCACATTGACATTCTGGCTTGCTTGGTAGTACGCAGTAGTAATGTCATCAAGAGAAAAACGAGAACTAAAAGCTTCAAGAAGCACTTGGAAACCTCTTGAATCAGGATCACTGTGCGAAGAGCTTGCAACCATTGACATTTCTCCTACTAATTCACAGTGCAAAAACAAATGGCTCAGTTAACAACAGTAGTAGATATACATAACAACAAAAATGTTATGCATTCGAAGCTGCAAACAAATTTCATCCATCTTCCTAATAACCATCACTGACTAGGAAACTAAAGGAGAACATGGCTTGTAATCATGTTAAGAAAAAGACGATACTTTCGACATAGATTTGGTTTAAAATTTCAATGTGCTACAAAAAAAGTGCATCGCAACAAACACCTGGTAGGCATTATTATATCTCCGACCTAAGTGGATAAATGGAACATGCTTAATTTACCTCTAAGCAAGCCAATCAATGATCTTTTTCTAAAATTATAATGTAATGCAAGTGAAGCAAATCAATGGCACAGTGACATAGAAGACGAAAATAGGCATAATCAAAAGCACAATTAGGGAAACGCATAATCAAAGCGAAGAATGTGAAACCTCAAGAATCACCAATAAAGAAGAAAGAAATTCTCAAAAAGAGCCAGCTCGAACTCGTTTCGAAACCGCATTACGCCATAGAAATTTAACCTCGTTTCTAATAATCAGCAATGCAAATAGAAAAATGTAAAACGGAGAGTGTGAGTAAGAGTTCGCTTACCGAAATCGATGTAGCCGGAGCGGTACAGAGAGGGTTATGTTAATCGAGAATCTGAATTAGGTATTTGCTTTCGAAAAAGATCGGAACTTGTGTGAAATCCCCCCGGGAAGGAGACGAGAAAAAAAAATAGTTTTAAGTACGGAGATGCCTTGGGGTGCATGAGAGGAGAAGTGAAAGCAAAAAAAAGCAAGAATCTTTGCTTCCTCCAACTCACTCGCTTATAAGAAAAGTGACAATTTTTTTGAAAATCGAAAGAGCCCAATTTCCCCAATTTTTGAGTCGATAGATCCACATTACTTACATGTGCAAATGTTTTGATTGAGAAATTTACATGCTTTTGAAGAAAGAAACCAAAAAAAAAAAAAAAAGTGTGATTTTTGAAAACTTGAAAGACTAATCATCAAGTTTCATTTATTGTTGACTAATCCCTCCATAAGTTTGTTTACCAAAATAGCACTCCTTGTTTTATTATTTTACAAAATAGCCCGTTTCTTTTATTCAGTCCTCGTTCTTTCGTCTTCTTTCTCTCAAGTCTCACCAGTTATTATCTCGATTCTCAATCTTCCGGTCACCGACTAATATCTGGTAAGCTCACACTCCTTACGCTCATCAACAGTTCCTTGATCTACGCTACGAAATTTTTGTTTCTTCCTCTCATTTCTTCTTTCATAGAATAGGGTTTATCTCTAACTTGATTTTGCTGTTTTGGAATCATCAATTTGAGTTTTTTTTTTTTTTTTTTTTTTTTTTTTTTTTTTTTTGTTGGTGTGGTTAAAACTAGCTTTGATTTCAGAGAAATAACGTATGGGATCGAGAGGAATTATCACCGATAAGTGGTCAATGAGGATTCTATGGGGTTGTGCAATCGGCAGTGCCATTGGTAAAGATCGTTTCCCACAGTTTTGATTTTAGAGATTTCAGATGTTTTGTTTCTCAAATTCATGAGCTTTTTGTTTCTCTGTGATACCTTTTTCTTATATAAGCCCATTAAATGTGTAGGTTTATACATGGTTGCTGTAGAAAGACAAACTCAGAACAGGGCTCGTGCTATGGCTGAAGGTTTGAGAGCTGCAGAATCACAAGGTGATGGTGATAGTGTCTAAATCTATCTACTTAAGTAGTGCTCACTTGAGTGTTTTTTTGTTATAATGACTTCTTCTTCTTCAAAGATTGTGTTGATGTAGTTTCTGGTTTGCAAATAATCGTAATAAGGTGAAGTTGCTAAAACATACAATTTGTGTTGTTGTGGAAAAAAAGGTTATTTCTTTCACACTGTCATGCTATGTTTGTGAATCGATTTTTTAATTGCGGATTTTCAGCAAGGCATCTTGCGTTTACTGGGATGTGTATTCTCTTACGTAAAAGTATCCCCTCCTATATATAAAGCATTAGGGATCATTTATCCGAAATGTACAGCAAGATCAACTTATTACATTAGAAGTAATAATGGCACAGGGACGCCAAGGCAAATGCTTTGGGTTCGTCCTCTTACTATGCTTTTTCAGTTCAACTTTCGCACGCAGGATTCTCAAGGATCTCCCTATGATGGAGCCAAGCAAGCTAGATCTACACTATGTAATGAAGCCTGTGATGGATGTGCTACACCCAGACCATGAGGTACAACCTGACCACAAAGTCAAGCCTGATCAGATAATGCAGACCATGGCGAGTGAACTAGGTGACCCACCGGATTATCATGATCCTGACCACGTAGTTAAGCCTAATCAGATAATGCAGACCATGACGAGTGAACCAGGTTACCCACCGGAACCTGACCACGTAGTTAAGCCTAATCAGATAATGCAGACCATGGCGAGTGAACCGGACCACGTAGTTAAGCCAACCATGGCGAGTGAACCAGACGAACCTGACCACGTAGTTAAGCCTAAGCAGATAATGCAGACCATGGCGAGTGAACCGGACGAACCTGACCACGTAGTTAAGCCTATGGGGTATGGTGTAGGTAGGGGATATGGAAGTGGTGGCTCTGGTGTTGGCTATGGTGTTGGTTATGGCAGTGGAGGCAGTGGCTTTGGGGAAGGAATTGGCTCTAGTGGAGGCAGTGGCTTTGGAGAAGGAATAGGGTCTGGTGGTGGTTCAGGTATTGGCATTGGAGAAGGAATAGGGTCTGGGTCTGGCCAACCCAATTGTGGTCCTGTAACGGGAGCTCCAGGTGAAGGGATTGGTATCGGTATTGGACAGGGCTCTAGTGGTGCACCCGGTGTAGTTGTCCCCAGCACAACAATCCCTCCCATAGTGGTTCCAGGCGCACAGATTCCCGGCTTTGTGATTCCAGGAGTAACAGTTCCTGGTTACGGTGTTCCTGGTTACGGTGTTCCTGGCTGCCAAACCGGTGGCTGCAAGCCAAACCCACCACACTACTATAACCCACCAAACTGTCCTCATTGTCCACCTTTCACTTCAGGTCAAGACAAGCACATGTCAGACAAAGGAACCATGACAGAAGCTCTTGCTCCCGCTTCATCGGAGATGCATGCCTAAGCGTCAAGTGTCCCATGAAACCCAGTCTAATAAATCACTCATAATGAAATCTGTTTTGGTTTGATAAAATCTTCCTTCACATAAAGTTGAATAAGACAATTTTACTGCCCCCAAGTAAACTTAAATAAGGGAAAACTATTTAAGATCAAGTTAGTCAAGAGACAATATTGATTGAGAATTAGCCAACTGATACTTGTATTTCCTTCCATTGGCTGTAGCCATCAACGAGTTTTAAATTTAATAAAAAGGCCCACAAATCCGGTTAAAGCTTTTATATTTTGTTTTTGTAAATGAAATCAAAAGAGATAAATTTTTCGTAAAGCATTAAACTTTCCGAAAGAAGAGAGTGGTACTGTAATAACACATATCATATCCGATCAAAACGACAGAGAAGAAGAGCGACGAAGTGAGAGAGATTAGTCTGTGTGAATGGATCGGATTCTGAAGGCCGCTCGAACATCCGGTTCGCTGAATCTTTCAAATCGATCTCTCAAGTAAGATCCATTAAATTTTCATCAACCTTTTTCCCTTTTTGGATTGGATTGAAATTTCAGATTTTTTGTAAGATTAGTTGGTTTGACTGCAAGAAAGTTTCGATTTTTTCAATGTTTGTTTTAGTTTTTCGAAATGGGTTTAGAATGTGAAATATCATCTCTTGATCGGGACTCAGTCAAGTTTCGAGGTTTTGATCCTATTGCTTAAAATAAGCTCGACTTTTTCTCACGAGATCCCATTGTATATGAGATGCATAGTCTTTGCTTACGGTACAGTTTACTGATTTGGGATTCAATTTTCAGGGATGTACCTACTGAGGTATATCAATGTCTGGAAGCGACAGGGGAAGGAGAAAACTGGTGGGAGGTGATTAGCTTTTTCTCGATTTTTGTTCTGTAATGCTTTTGTTATGTCATCAGATTCTTGACTGGATAAATGTTGGCAGGCTGTTGATTTGCAGAAGTTGATTTTGGCACATAACGACATTGAGGTTTTAAGGGAAGATCTTAAGAACCTTGCTTGTTTGGTTGTGCTAAATGTCAGTCACAATAAACTGTCTGAACTTCCGGCAGCTATTGGGGAGTAAGTATTTCTGGATCTTTGTAGTTGGGTTCTACTCTGTTCAGCTTGATAATGTTCAAATGTTTGTTCTCTTAACTCATTCATAGGCTTACAGCAATGAAGTCATTGGATGTGTCCTTCAACTCAATATCAGAACTTCCTGAGCAAATTGGTTCAGCAATTTCTCTTGTCAAGTAGGTTATCTCCATCCTGGCATAAACTTTTGTGGTTCGACTTAAATTAGGGCATTGCGCTCATTAAACCCATACAGTTCAGAATTAATTAAACTCCTTGTTATTGCTTTAGGCTTGACTGTTCAAGCAATCGGCTTAAAGAATTGCCAGAATCTCTTGGAAGATGTTTAGACTTATCCGATTTGAAGGTCGTTTTATGTTGCTTCTGGATCAGTTGATTTTTTGTTTACTTCTTCTTTCATGGAAATGATTGTGCTTATTGTTATCCACAGGCCTCAAATAATCAAATTTCCAGTCTGTCAGAAGACATGGTGAACTGTTCGAAATTATCTAAACTGGATGTGGAGGTATTTGTGTTGATTTCTTCCTAGGTTCTAAAGTGGCTACTTCGCATTTCTTTTTTCTTCTTTCACTATCTTCAAAATCCAGTGCTATGGCGAGCCTGGAAGAAGGCAATGGATATTCAAGGCTATGTTTGGGTAAAGCAAGATTATTTACCGATGTATCTTAAACCTATTGCAGGGAAACAAGCTCACAGTTCTCTCTGAGAAGCACATAGCATCATGGACCATGCTTACAGAATTTAATGCATGTAATGATATTCAATTTTTCTTTTGCGTTTCTTATATATTGAAATATTCTGGGACACACTTTACATTCTTTTCCTACTGCAGCTAAGAATATGTTGGGTGGTCTGCCACCAAATATAGGAAGCCTTTCGCGTCTTATCCGGCTTGACCTTCATCAGAACAGTAAGTTTAAACTAAGAAGATACTATTTCTGCCATACCATTGGTTCCGAACTTATTTCTTCTATGTAGTTGTTGAATTGTTTACTTATTTGATTCATGCAGAAATCTCTTCTGTTCCACCATCAATAGGCGGGTGCTCCTCTCTTGTGGAGTTCTATATGGGGTAATTCTCTACTATGTTTTTATTCAGAAAGATTGTTTGGAATTACATGGAATCTAATTAGATACTTTCACAAAGGACATTATTCTTTCTGTACTTAATTCCAGAATGAACTCGCTATCAACATTACCAGCAGAGATTGGAGATCTATCACGTCTAGGAACATTGGATCTTCGTTCTAATCAGGTATTGTGCTCATTTCTTTGATGAATATTGTTTTCGGACATTCTTTATAAATATTTTTCGAACCTTTATCTATTGACAATGACTTTCTAATTAATGGTCTAAACACTTGTGCTTTCTCCCAATTTTCAGCTCAAGGAATATCCAGTTGGCGCATGTAAATTGAAGCTCTCGTACTTAGATCTTTCAAATAATTCATTGACAGGATTGCATCCTGACCTCGGTATGATTAACAAACATCACTAACCATTTCTGCATCCTCTGTTTGCTAATAATTTTACATATGACATCATAAGAATAGCTATTAGCATTAAACTTCTTGTCCTCACATTTATAGGAAACATGACTACTCTGAGAAAGCTTGTGCTTGTTGGCAATCCTTTGAGAACCCTTAGAAGGTTTCATTTTTACTCTGTCTCTGTTTGGTTTCTTGATTGCCTGGTCGTAATTGAATTGCTACTTGAAAAGGCCAATATTCTTTCTTTCTTTTTGTCCCCAGCACATTAGTAAATGGTCCTACAGCTGCTCTATTGAAGTATCTTAGGAGCCGCCTTTCTAATAGTGAAGGTACTTTGGTCCAACATCCCTCTTTCTCTCTCATCTATGTGGTCATGGCTAATTGTAAATGGTTTCCAATTGTAGAAACAAGTGCAAGCACTCCAACAAAGGAAAATGTAATTGCTTCAGCAGCTCGTATGTCCATTTCTTCAAAGGTAAGTGAAACCACAAATTTGAGCACCATTGTTTTAAAAATTCCATGTCCTTCATAGAAACAGGGAATTATTATCTTAATTGATTGCACAAAACTCAGGAACTTTCTCTGGAAGGTCTCAACTTGAGTACTGTCCCTTCAGAAGTTTGGGAATCTGGTGAGATCACGAAAGTTAATCTTTCTAAAAACTCTATCGAGGAATTGCCTGCTCAACTTTCTTCATCTGTTTCCCTTCAGGTAATAGGGTTTCCGGTTTCCCATTTATATTCTTCTTAAATATACAAAGAAGATGCTACATATCCCTTGGCTACATAAAGATCTATCAGCTATTGTTATTGAACTCATATTATTTTTGCAATCGCAGAGTTTGATTTTGTCACGGAACAAGATTAAAGATTGGCCAGGTGCGATCTTGAAGTCACTTCCCAATCTTGTGTGCTTGAAGTTGGATAATAATCCTCTGAAGCAAGTATGTTCAAATAGAATAATATTTAAAGAGTTGATTATAGTTTCCACCAAAAGCTAATGCATCACATTTTTTTGCTCGTAAGTTTCCACTGGATGGGTTTCAAGCAGTCTCTGGGCTTCAGATTCTAGACCTAAGTGGTAATGCAGCTTTCAGAGAGCCTCCTACGTTTTGCCACTTGCCACAACTGCAAGAGCTTTATTTGAGGTTGTTTATTATACTTTATATTATTCATCGTCCATCTATCATTCACTGGTTTAAATTACCTTACCTTATATTTCACTTGACAGTCGAATCCAGCTATCTGAAGTCCCTGAAGATATCCTCAACTTATCTAACCTGCTTATCCTTGACCTGAACCAGAATTCACTTCAATCGGTTCCGAAGGTAACAATATGGCTATGTGCTCTACTTTGTGGTTTTTACCGTAGAATTGCTGCTGTATCCGTGATTGAATTTTAGTGTAAGCTGGCAGAAATCAGCTAGTCAACTAAAGTCTTCACGTAATGCTGATGCATTGGATCTGTTTTTCCCATGCAGGGTATCAAGAACATGACTTCACTCAAACATCTGGACATATCAAACAACAACATTTCAAGTCTTCCTCCAGAACTGGTAAGTCTCTGTTGCTTTTCTTAACTGAAACATATAGAAATGTATAATGTGTAATAAGAGTCCTGTGTTGTTCCTTAGGGTTTGCTTGAGCCTACACTTGAGGTTCTACGACTTGACGGGAACCCATTAAGAAGGTATTTCTTTTAAATCGTAAAACTGACACATTAATAAAAAGGTTAAAAACAATATCATACCAGATTGATTGATATGTTTTGTTTCCACCAACATTCTTAAAACACAGCATCAGGAGGCCAATTCTAGAAAGAGGAACAAAAGCTGTGTTGAACTACCTGAAAGACAGACTTCCAGATCAGTAGCTTGTACAACATTTACATCAATACCTATATATGTTGTTGTTTGTAACATTTTGCGTGAAACAACACCAGATTGAATTTTATTGATGAGAGATGCTTGTGTCGTCTTTGTGTAAGAGATTTTACTATTTGTGAAACAACACCAGATTGATTTATCTTTTTTTGATGTATTTGGGCCGAAAAAGTAACTGCTTCAGTAAAAAAGTAACTGCTACCTTTGGCTAACAAACAGTTTTCACATTTTTCATATTGTCTTTGAAATTTTGCGAAGTCTGTCTGATTTTTTTGTCAAGGAACAAGACCAAAGATTGGCCCGATGCAATCTTGAAGAAAAACTCAGGTCTTTTACAAATTGTTTGTTTTAGTTTCTCCTCCATCTTCATTGTCTAATGATGCTGCTAACCTAAACTTAAGAATCTTGTGGAGTTTCGCAACAGGTTCAACTATCTTCTTCTGTGGCATCTGGTGGTCCTCACTTGCTGAAACATCTTCTGCAAAAAATCAAAGAAATGAAGAAACCGCAACTCAAAAAACCAGCACTAGTAGAAGGGACAAAGAACTATACTTGAGAAAAGGTTCAAAAGACATGTATCTTTTGAAACAATAAGATGTTGGTGAGAAACAGGTGTTCGACAAATTATAAAGAGAAAGAAGTGAAAACTAACCCTTTTCAGAGAAAGCAAGGCATGAACCAATCGTTTCAAGATATTCTCCAACCTGAGAGAATCATCAAATCTAACACGATTAAGAGAATGAATGGTTTAAGCAAAAGAGTAACTGACTATTTAAGTTCGAAAACTTTTTAAATTGCAACTCACCAGCTTGATTTTGCCATCAATGGTCAATACCGGATTCAAAGTATCCAAACCCTGAGAGAATAAAACAATGTCAAATAATAAAGCAATGCAAGAGCAGAGTATAGTTAACAAATAAAAGATTGAACTAAGTAACTGATAAAGTGTAAGGAGCATCTGCTGGAATATCAATGTGCCTTGAAACGTCATCAAGATCAATCATAACATATTCTTCGTCCTCCATCTCTGACTCTCTCTCTCTCTCCTGTATCATTTTGTTTATTAGGGTGAAGAAGAAGAACACAAAGAATCCACCCAAGCCCATGATTTAGATTCAAGAAATTACAATTCTTAACATCTCCTAAACAAGAAAATTAATGTTGAGAATTATGGCTCACCTCTTTCTCTTTTCCACTTGAATCGTTCGAGCAAATACGAAAAACCCGTAAGTAAAGTGAGATGGTAAATGAAGAACAAACCAAGCAAGATTAAAGAGGAAGAATGATTCTGCTTCTTGTGCTTCGTCTGTGTAAAAAAAGGGTCTAAGTATCATTATTGGGCCATTAATAAAACCTAAAAGCCCATAAGATGATTATTTTGCGTGAGTGTAATCCAGTCTTCCACGTGTCAAGCACGCAAACCACAACAGTCTTAGGTCTAAAATTAAAGTTAAACCGGAGAATTTTGTGAAACCGGAAAACAAATTATCCAATCAAAACGTGACTTCGTAAGAAGTTTACTAGCAAACCGGAAATAATTATGCAAATTAACAAGTTTACCTATTTAATTTGTCCATTTAAATATAATGGAGACAAAGCAAACGAAACAGAGTGTGTCAACAGATTCTGCAAAAACATCATCTCTCTTAACAGAGAGGAAGAATCGCCACAAAAGAAAGCTTAAGAAGCAAGATAATTGAACTTTCCACTACTCATTCGTCTTCACACGTCTTTCACCATTTTTCTTATAGAAATAAAGCTCCTTTTTAAAGACTTTTTTGGTTTCATTTGTTTTAAGTGGGCACCGGAGAAAAAAAAAGTCAAGAGCTTTTGCTTTCCAGGTAAGGATCTATCACCATTAAAACACCTCTTCTCTTCTTCTTCTTCCTCTCGATCTTCTCGTTCCAAAACCCTAATCTCGATTTCAATTCTACGCTATTTTCAATCGAAAGTTTCTTCCTTTTTTTGGGGGGTTTTGTTTAATTTGATTGTTCTGTTCTGGGTTTGCAGGCGAATTCGGAAGAAACTGGCGTGTGTGTTCGGTGGATTGATTCATTTCGATCTGACGACCCCTTCTCATGATTAGTTTCCGATCTTCGAATAGACGACCAACTGCGAGATTCTCATCTACAACTCCTTTTCCCTATTCGATTTCTTATCTCTTTCTACCATCCAACGTCTTCTTCATACGCTACTTCAATTGCTCCAGATTCCGTCTAAAAATCTGACCTTTTTCGCTTGAAGCCACCCCCAAAGTCTCGTCCTTTTCGAATTAGGTTATCTTGAAAAACTCTGGTCTTGGAGATTAAGGAAATGGCTGACCGGAACTGGTTGATTTCGTTCGAGGATCTTCCTTCTCATTTGATCTTGGAGGTGTTGACCTCTGGGCGGCTTAGTGCGGTTGATCTACTTAGCTTGGAATTGACCTCTAAGGTTTTCGGAGGGAGCCATGGTTTCTACCCTTTGAAATTCAGATCATTAGCTGATTACGCGGCGTCTCAGCTTTGCTCTGTGCATCCTGTCTATGTGGGAATGGGTTTGGCTACACAGAAAGAGCTCTTTGCCAATTGTGAGGGTAACTGGAAGCGGCTTTTGAGTTTCTTACAATCTGTTGAGCAATCCTCAGATATGGTTGAAACCTCTCAAGGCAAAGTATGATTTCATTTGGTGTTTTGGTCTTTACAAGAATATTTCATTTTACATAGACAGTAGTGTTACTTATCTTGGTATGAAGAACATCTCTTTAAGTATTAGGAATATAGCTCAAAATGGTATGTTGATTCTTGGTTAATTTGGATAGAAGTCTCAAATGTATTTCGTTCATTCTCTCTGCAGATGCAAATTGCAACAGGAAAGTATCACACTTTGCTAATCAACAACTCAAAGGTTTATTCTTGTGGTGTAAGTCTGTCTGGTGTTCTTGCTCATGGCCCTGAAACTACTCAATGCGTAGCATTTACGCCTATAGAGTTTCCGTTCCCTGCTCAAGTGGCTCAAGTCTCAGCCACACAGAACCATTCTGCTTTTGTATTGCAATCTGGAGAGGTTGATAGCTTCTGTTTCACTTAAAGCCTTTCCTATGAGTATTGTCGCTTGCCATAATCACTTACCAACAAATCTATTTGAAATCTGGAACAGGTTCTCACATGTGGGGATAATTCATCGCATTGCTGTGGTCATTTAGATACTAGCCGTCCAATATTTAGGCCTAAGCTTGTTGAGGCTTTGAAGGGGACTCCTTGTAAGCAGGTAAAACAGATACCAACCCCATCTAAGATGAATTGATTTTCTAAATTGAGTATATCGAACACGGACAAACTCATCTTCTATACCAGGTGGCGGCTGGGCTTCACTTCACTGTGTTTCTATCAAGGGAAGGGCGTGTGTATACTTGTGGATCAAATACTCATGGACAACTTGGTCATGCCGATACCGTGGACAGACCAGTACCCAAAGTTGTTGAGTTTCTTAAAAGCATTGGCCCTGTGGTGCAAATCGCAGCTGGACCCAGCTATGTTTTAGCTGTAACAGAGGATGGCTCAGTTTACTCGTTTGGCTCTGGTTCTAATTTCTGCCTTGGTCATGGAGAACAACAGGACGAGCTCCAGCCGCGTGTAATTCAGGCTTTTAAAAGAAAAGGCATATATATAATCCGTGTCTCTGCAGGCGATGAACACGCTGTGGCACTTGATTCCAATGGCCGTGTAAGTTCTTTGTTTTCATCTTTTTTTGTCTCTATTTGGTCTCAGAAATCAGAAGAAATCTTGTTCTGATTAATCTTTCTGAAACTTAGGTCTACACATGGGGTAAAGGTTACTGCGGTGCTCTAGGCCATGGAGATGAAAACGACAAGATCACTCCTCAAGTTTTGGTCAATCTCAAGAATTGCCTTGCTGTCCAGGTCAGATTCTTCTCCTATCAGTTCCATCTCAGTTAATGAGATAATGATCCCTTTACACCTTGTTCATGTATTCCCTGAGATCTTGAGCGGTCTCTAAGAACTAATAAGTGGTCAGTTTAAGTAGAATCAAAACTTGGGTTGGGATCTGTTTATAGCACAAAGTATTTTAGACTAAAGGATGTTCAATATAAATTAAAGTTACATTCAGTTTTGGTAAAGAAGAATGTAGCTGAATGTTTTTGTGTTTGTTTGTAAAGGTACGGAGTTTTAATTAGTTCCGGATTAGTTAAACCGGATTTAGACAGCCCTAATCCTGACTCTGCTTTTTTCTTGCAGGTGTGTGCAAGAAAAAGGAAGACTTTTGTTTTGGTGGAAGGTGGATTATTGTATGGATTTGGGTGGATGGGGTTTGGAAGCCTTGGGTTCCCGGACAGAGGGGTTTCAGACAAAGTGCTGAGGCCAAGAGTATTGGAGTGTCTGAAACCACACCGTGTATCTCAAGTTAGCACCGGTTTGTATCACACCATTGTGGTCACTCAACGTGGTCGTATATTTGGGTTTGGAGATAACGAAAGAGCTCAGCTTGGTCACGACTCACTCCGTGGCTGCTTAGAACCAACCGAAATCTTTCTCCATTGTGGCCGTTCTCGTAGCAGGCTTTGTTGATAAAAAGGCAGATGTGTAACCCTGTTTGTATGAACAAGATTCAGATTGGATTTACCGGTTAGTGTAAACAACTTGTATGATTTGTATCTGTTTGATTTTTCGAACTGGTTAATGGTATAACTTGTATGATTTGTATCTGTTTGATTTTTCGAGTTGTGAGAGTAATAGAAGATAAATCCGGATCACCTTCCTTACTATCCTTCTTTAAGATGTAATACTCATTTTGCAATCTCATCAGTCATCACTACCATTAGCAAGTTCTTTATCGATGCATTCATGAAATATTCATAGTATCACATCTCCTAGTAAAACAGTATTGATGCCAAAACATTCTTAGTATCGCGATTCACGATGACTCAGATATGGAGGAACACCATTTTGGTAGAGAACTGTAGATTGTAGCTTTTTTATTTTGTTCTTCATCTTGGCCAATGGACAAGTCTCGACAATATGTTCGAAGTTTCAACCGTTCAACATACTGTATACATACAACTTCAAAATCAAATTGAATTACATTGATCATAAATTGATTCTATTTGTTGAAAGATCATAAATTGATAGATAACTAAAAATATGATAAAATTAAAAATTAAAAATGATAGCTGAAAATGCTAATTACCAAAATTAAATATCGTAAAAGTTTACTGATTCACAATAAATATTGTGATATTCAAAAAGATCATTATGATTCTATTGAAAGATAAAGAAAATATCATACAATCATACAACTACTCTTTCGCTGTCAAAAATAAAAGGAAAATATCCTATCACTTTTTCAACTTGACAAAAAAAGAAAGAAAAAGGAATCATACTTTTCCTAACGTGGCACGTTAAATAAATCATATCATTACAAGATTTACTCTTCACATTAAAAATATCTAATCAGTAATCACCGTTGGATTCCCCCATATTTGTTTATTAACCTACCAGATTTATAAAAAAAGAGAGATAATTATAGACTTTAAAAACAAAACAAAGAAACGGATAAGAACACGTCAGACATGTCAGTCTTATCTCAAAATCCAAGTCAGCAACTCGTGTCTGTGTAATAATCTCTCTCTCGTATAAATAACACCTCCATTGTCTTCACCAAAGACATAACATAACATTTGATTAATCTCAAAGTAACAAACAGAGAAACAAAGAAAACTCAAAAGAAGAGAAAAAAATGTTGGCGATATTTCAGAAAGCTTTTGCTCACCCACCGGAGGAGCTCAACAGTCCGGCGTCTCAGTTCTCCGGCAAAACCCCTAAACTTCCCGGAGAAACTCTTTCCGACTTCCTCTCTCGTCACCAAGACTCAGCTTTCTCCATGAACTTCGCTGGATCCGCCGTCTTGGCTTATGCTCGCCAAGAAACCTCTCTTCGCCAGAGGTTTGTATATACAAACATATACACAAATATATCAAACTCCTAAACCCAATTCATAGACTCTTAAAATCTGTTGTTTTTTTTTCTTTCTCAGGTTGTTCTGTGGACTAGATGGGATTTACTGTATGTTTCTTGGGAGATTGAACAACCTCTGTAACTTGAACCGACAGTACGGTTTATCTGGGAAGAACTCTGACGAGGCTATGTTTGTGATCGAAGCTTACCGAACACTTCGTGATCGTGGTCCTTACCCAGCTGATCAAGTTCTTAGAGGTCTCGATGGAAGCTTTGCTTTCGTCGTCTACGATTCTCAAAACTCCTCTGTTTTCTCAGCTCTGAGTTCTGATGGAGGAGAGAGTCTTTACTGGGGGATCTCTGGTGACGGATCTGTTGTCATGTCTGATGATCTTCAGATCATTAAGCAAGGATGTGCTAAATCATTTGCTCCTTTCCCTACTGGTTAGATTTTGTTTATCAATTCACCATATAGTTTTAAAGAAAGAAAGAAACTTTGAGAGTTGAGATCTTGAAGTCTGATGATTTTGTGTGTGTGTTTGTTGTATATGCAGGGTGTATGTTTCACAGTGAGACAGGGCTTAAGAGCTTTGAACATCCAACTAATAATATGAAGGCAATGCCGAGGATTGATAGTGAAGGTGTTTTATGTGGAGCTAATTTCAAAGTTGATGCTTGTTCTAAGATCAATGGTATCCCTAGAAGAGGAAGTGAGGCTAATTGGGCGCTGGCTAATTCTCGTTAATTATGCTTTTAATCGTAACTCTTTTATTTCTTTTCTTGCTCTGTTCTTTTATTACGTGCTCTCTTGTTTATGTAATTTAGCCCTATGACGACGATAACAAAAAATCAAATTGCTTTGCTTCTTCTTGACCATCGCAAAGAGAATAAAGATCCAGTCTTTACTTACATAACTCTGTGTTGTTAATATGCAAGAAAAGAATCTCATCTTTTTATGTAAAGACAAAATTGTGTTGATTCTGTGAATTTTTATATATATAACAACAGCAAAACAAAAGTTTTGTCGGCTATTATTATTATTCATCCTTCCACATATCAGCAAATTCATCAGCCTCCAATGGGTTTGCGAGCTCATGCATTTTTGTCCTCCTTGTTGCTTTGATCTTCTTAGCAAATTTCCCAGCTTTGTTTCTTTTCTCCAAAGCTCGAATCTTAAAAAGGAAAGAAGTTGAAAGAAAGAACATGAGAACTTGGACAGAAAAATCATATTATGCAATGTGATGATCTCTCTCACCCAGTACCTGGTTTGGAGATACGTAGAATGGGTTCTCTTAAAGCGTTTGACCTCCAATGCTGCCTCCAAAAATCTTAGTTGGATTTAAACAAAACCTTGGACCAACCTGTGTCATCAGATTTTTATTCCAATCAAAAACTAATTCATAAGAACTACGCAAATTAGCTTTAAAATGGTCAACCTCAATAAGGGTCATTTTGTCAAGACCGCCTCGTGCAATCTTGTCTGGCTCGTTATGAGGTACCGATATCTTGCAATGAAGAAGGAAAAAAAAAAGACCTTGGCTAATTAATCTAGAAGTTTCCAAAGTAAAATGAAGTGAGACCAGTTGGTTTCTGTGATGCTTACTTATCAACCTACCTGATAATTACGGAACCATATATGGTCATCAATGATGGAGAAAACAAACACATGGTCATGGTAAGGTTTAGACTTCCTGTGTTCCTTGGGAATTCCAAAAATCTGGAAGGGAAAACAAAACTCACTAAATTGTTCCAAGATATAAACAAAACTAGCAGGTACGATAAAAGGTTCATCCACAATTCAAAGGGAGAATGAAAACGGGAATAAACCTGAGTTAACATCTCTTTGAGAAGTTTCCAGTGTGCATCTTTATCAAAATTGGATGAGAATGTCAAAAGTGGGCGAGAACCTTTCAGATGATTTCCAGTGAGTTTCATCTCCTCCATTGTGTGAACTTCACCAAAATATAAAACCAACTCAGAGACAGAGCATGATACAAGTTAATCATTTTTACACAAAGTAATGATCAGATCGACCAGCTGCGGGCACACATGTTGGAACTAAATAAGAGGAGCTGGAGACATTACCAGCCTTAACCAAGAACTTAACGGAGGGTCCACTTGGGGACTTGACCATCCACAAGTAAAGATCTTTATGCCTTCTACACTAAAAACGAAAACAAAATAAACACATAACAACTTCAGTTTCTCCAGAGACTGTACAATTAAAACAAATCCAGGCATGCTGACATTTAAAACAGAGAAACTAAAGAACCCTTTGAACCAGGAAAGGGATTCATCAATTCTATGATTTCACCTATCTTCTAAAGCATAACCGGTTTACCAAATGATCATAGAAACACATAAATGAAAGATAAGACCATAGAAGAGCAACTGATTCTGAATTTTCTGAAAGGTATCAAAAAGATTGAAAATTTACCTCGAAAAACAAACAGGAAGAAGATCCCTTAAGCTCGACAAGCTCATTTAGAGTGGCGCCTTTACCACTCTTAGCTTCTACCTTACTATCCTTCTTACGGTGAGGCAGAAGTGACACCATGTTCAACATCAAATGCTGATACCTTCCAACTGAATTAAAACAAAGTTTACTCCCATGATTGCTCCACCATTGAAACCAAATCAAAACCTTAAAAGTAAAATTTCAACACGCCTCACCTGAAACTGATCCGACGGGAACAAGTAACTAGAACCTTCTCTTTATTCCTGAATCCAGACGCAGACGCTGGTTTAGATTTCTCAGCGTCGTCATTCTTATCTTTCCAACCCAGGAGTGTCCTTTTAGGTCTCTCGGGAGCAGAATCATTCTCCTTCACCGGTGCCAACGCTTCACTCTCTCTAGTCTCTACGCTTCCTCTTCTTCATAGTATCAAACTCAACAACCTAAGAGAGATGACTAATTTCACAACACAAACGACAACGTTTCGTAGTTTTATAAGGAACATAAATGGGCCGACTTGAGCTTTCACAGAGAGATGCAAAAGATTTTTCTTTTCCTCTGTTTCTATTTCCAAAATCAATAAACATATGTCTCTCTCTGTTCGTGTCTGTAACTCTCTATAATGATCAGTATAGTTTCTTTCCCTCTTTTTTTTTTTTTCTCCATTTTCCTGGAAACGAATCTGTAACACAAGAATAGAAAGAAGAAAAACAAAAAAAAAAAAAAGCTCGCTAAAAAAATCATACAATCCTCACTCGATTCACTCTGTACACTTTATATCAAATCCGAATGGGCAAACCAAAGTTCTGAAATGTTCGTATCTCTCCTCTGAGACCTGCAGTAACAATCACCATTCCCCAAGAAGCTGATACATTCCCTGAGTTTCCCCCAACCCCTCCATTTGACGATAAATCCGTACTCCGACGATTCCCACTTTTGTTCCTTGCAAACAACAGTTTCTCTTCAGGCCAAGTCGCTGACATTCTATCGAAAAAGTATCCGTTTGTTGCGCTCGATATGATCCCGTTTCGTGGACTGATTCCTCGGTCCAGAGTCCCAGGCTGTTCCACCAGTGTACGAGGATGGTTAGCTGTGGAGACATTGTCCAAATTATTGGTGTTCCCGTTGTTAAACCCGACGGCTCTGTTTTGGGTTCCCCAATTTTCTGTTGAGGCCATTCCGGGCCAAGAGATGGCTGCAGAGACGTCTTGGCTATGGAAATGCTCGTAAGAGTTTGTAACCGCCACGTTCTTGTTGTTATTATTACTCTTGCTTGGTCGAGAAGCAGGGGACTCGTACTTCCATATGTACACATGCGAGTCCTCACTCGCTGAAACTACGTATTTCCCATCTGCTGTGATTGAGGCAGAGATCTGGCTGCTTGTATTCCGAAACCCTGTCACATGAAATGAAAATAGAAAAGATCGATACTTTGGCTAGCGAATGACAAAGCTTGATATTTTTGAAAAAGGTGATTGTTTTGTTTGCTTACCTTTAAGTTTGTTAACTAGATCAGTTCCATCAACAACGCGGATCCGTGAATCGGAAGATGTGACAAGCACTTCAGATGAGCTCCCAGGCACAAACTAAGGTATTGAAATGAGACAAAGCAAGCAACTTTTAGAGCCATCAAGAACAACGCCTTCGGATTTTGCTCCTGAAGAAGTGATTTTTTCCTTACCTGGAAACCAGTTATCTTTTTTTGATGAGCTTTCTTCTTCTTGTTCTGTAAATTTATCTGGCTTTTCTGTTGCAGTTTGTTATCTGACAAAAAAAAGATAAATATCACTTAGTGTTAAAGCACAAGAAATAGCAGAAAGAAAAACGATATAAAATCTCAGCAAGAAACTTCATCACTACCTGATGCACTGTACATGCGACAGCTACCTTTGTATGAACCAACCAAAGCGCCCTTCAAATTCAAATAGAAATTCTTTAGAAAGATAGAAAAACTCTTTAAAGATGGTTCACGAGATGCGGTAAAACTGACTTTAGATAATAACTATTAACTAGGTAGATTTAGTGTACCTGGCCGTCTGGAGTGTAGCAGGCAGAAGTGACCATCTCATGAAGATCATACCAGTCAACAACTTGTCGATCTGGTATGCTCCAGACACGAACGTTTGCATCTAAGGATCCACTGATGAAGTATCTATCATCGACCGGATTAAATTGAATGCAAGTCACTGTTCCAACCAATAAGCAAAACACACACATTGTTAGTTTGACAAGTACCAAAAGACAGAAAAATAAAAAGCAGCTGGCGGAGAACCCTACTAACCGTAATCACTGTGCGAAAATACTTTCAAGCAAGTCTGACTGGACAAGTGCCACAAACGAACTGTCTTATCCATTGATGAAGAAAGCAAATGCTGAGGAAACAAGTAACAGAAAGCTTGTTTACTCTTAAATCTTCTCTACCAATCAATTTCTACCAAACAGTACCAAGAAAATAATCTGACTGACTAACCTGAGACTTGGACCAAGCAAGGTCAAGCACATCATCCACATGTCCCTGAAAGGAACAAAAGGGCTTTTCCGAAAGCCCGAAAAGAGAATCTGGTACATATATGTTGTCTAAACTCAATGATTTTCTGCTTAAAGAAGTTCTCCCTCTTCTCCTTGGTGACATAGTAGTTGGTTCTGGAGACCCATTATTAGCCAAAAGCAAAAGTTCCGGTCTATCAAGTAACAATTCACCCTTCTTCTCACCCTCAACGACTTGCCAAATATGAATGACACAGTCCTCACCAGCACTAGCAAGATATTTACCATCCAAACTGAACTTAATGCTCCAAATAGAACCGTTATGCGCTTGAATCTCCTGTGTCTTGTACAATGCCGTGAGCTCTTTAGATGACTTCCCATACTGTTTAACCCTAACTCTTTCCGGCCCGTGAAAAGAAGATTCCTGAGAATCATCCGTAGCAGAGCTCGACCTCCGACCACCTCTCTCTGAAGATGTATCTCTATCATCACTGCTTCGTCTCTCTTTGCTATGACCAGTCATGCTACTTGCAACACTCTTTATACTCTTAAACCAACTTCCTTTCTTCTTAGACTTGGATGCATTATCCTTATTACTATTCCCACTGTCTTCGTTTTCTTTAGACGTGTTCTTATCAGAATCCTCAACGTTCTGTCTTCTCATAAGCTCCTGAACAATAGGAGAATGTCCAACACACATCTCAAACTCCTCCATCGTCATTTGTGTTCCAGTTCCCACTTCCTTGACCTTCTTCCATGTACCGTCTTCTTGAATCTCATTCACCACAAACTCTTTTCCATTATCAAGATCCTTAATGGTACACGCTTCAACATTCTCATTCACAACACTCTCGCTCAATACACACTCAGAATCTCCATTTAACCGCAAGGAACCAGTTGAATTCTCACAAAGCATTGAAGAATCAGAACTACCTGATCCCAAACTGCAATTCACAAATGACGGACTGGTTCTACTGATCTCTGAATGTGAAAGATGATGAACAGAGAGATTAGAGACGGAACAAGAACAAGAATTGCCGTGAGACAAATATCGACGGTCACGATCGCCACATTGGCTAGTGGTAATGTCGGATTTTGATCTCACGATGCAAGAAGCACAACCGCCGACACTTTCAGGACACTCCACATGATCTCGGCGAGCCAACTGATTAAAAGAGATCGATCGGGAAATGTCTGAGGAGGCTCCCGTTTCTTTGGAGCCGGGTTTTAGCCGGGAGAGAACCGGGTCACGGCTGAGACCCATTTGGTTTAAAAGCTTGGAACGCCTCTCGGAGACAGAAGCAGGTTCAGAGATCCAAACATCGAACTTCGAAGCACCCATTGGAAACCGAGGAACAGGGAATGGGTATCTACGGCGGCGACCAACACCAACACCACCGTTGGATTCTTCTTCAGGGTCATGAGAAGCGGCGGAGGAAGAGATCCGAGGAGAGGATTCAGAATCGTAATCAGAGTTAGAAGCAGAGCAAGAGCAAGAAGAGGAAGATGCTAAACGATCAAGAGACTCGTAAAAGCAATCGTTGTTGTTGTTGTCTCCTCCTCCTTCCTCTGCTTCCTCGTTGTGGTAGCTCATGGTTGTCGTAGTGTTGAAGCCAGCGAAGGCATTCCCATCGGAAAATTCCTTCGCCGGTGAATTTGATCAAACAGAGTAATCAAAAGTCCCAAACTTTTTTCAAGCAAATTCTTTAAAAGTTTGTTTTTTTGTTGTTGTTGTGTGTCTCCTCAAGTCAAAAAAAAAAAAAAAAAGATTGATACTTCGAAAGTGGTTGGGTGGGATTATGTGATTTGGGGGTTCTGTAGTTGAGAATTTGGGGACTAAGCGTGTTTTGAAGAATTCGAAGAATCAGATTGTGGGTTTTCGGGAAGAAGTCAGATCCGATGAAGAGCAAAGAGAGAGAGAGATGAGTTGGGGAGAGGTTCGTAGAGATGTCTGTGTAGAAATCAATGGAGAGAGAGAGAGAGAGAGAGAGAGAGAGAAAAAAAGAAGTTTTTTTTTTTTTTGCTCTCTCTGTTTTTTAATTTTTCGTTGTGGCCCTTTTTACATTTTGTAAGCGCTGAAACCAAAGTTTTCCATCCAGAAATTAGATTTTTAAAGATTTTTAAATATAATTAATTTTTTCATTCCGACAAAAGAGAAGGTATATAATAAAATATGATTTTAAATTTATTTTTTTATAATATGATATCTAAAATTGACAATAATGTATTTGCCATATGCTTTCTTTAGAGTCCATTAAAATTAATAAAGAAGGGCGTGTTTATGTAATAGAGAAGATATTGCATTATTCATTTGTTTTCCTTGATAAAATAAACTATCTTTTTGACAAAACAAAAGAAGCATATATTGTATATTCCATAACTCTTTTTCATAAAATACCGACACAAAAAATTTGGTGGTTTTCATTTCTGATAAATATTACTATAACTGATATATATATAAATATCCTATAATATAAATTGATGCAGTTAAATTAAATTACAAACTAATTTTAGTTATAATTCATGAAAAAGGTTATTACTAAAAAATAATAATTGGATTAGTAAGAAAATTGTTATAAGGATTTTCATTAGTAAAATTAATTTTAATTAATAGTATTAGATAGATATACATGAAATAAAATTTGCCAAGGTTTAAAGATCCATCCTAATATATATATATATTAACAAAAACACTACGACAAATTGGTGTGTACGGAAACAAAGAAAACAGTAGAAAGTTGTAACAAAATGTGAGGACTATATATTATCATCAAAACTTAAAACATCAATTAACCGATTTAACCATCCAACATATCAAATCACATAAAGGTTTTCTTGAAGATGATGATTAAACCAAAATCTATACATCTTTCGTTTCAAAGGCCCTACAGCCAAAAATAAAATGGAATAAGAACTACCATAAGTAAACCCCCAAAGCTCCATGTTAGTGATTATACGAGGTTTTATTTGGTTTCTAATATAACACTTTTTAAAAATTATAAAAAGAAAAAGAAGAAAAAAAAAAAACAAGATGGAGGGAAGAGAAATGGGCCTTAGAGGCCCACAAAGAGTAAATGCGGAGGAAGAGGACAGCTAATCAGTAACAACAACACATGCCTTCCCTACTCTATTCTTTCCCGTCCCACCGTTATTTACATTACAACCCCGTTTCTTCTTCCTTCTCTCTCCGGGACCATCCTTTTACAGATTATAATGTTTATGCTATATTAAGAGTTGATTAAAACACTTGGCAAACACGTTAAACAAAACAAAACAAACATACATTTTGACAACTAATGATAATATATATACCGACCACTAGTATAAACATGTTCTATACACAAAGACATGAATATATCAAATCACGGGACTTATTATGGATTTAAGCTTTTGATGATTTGTTTGGTGTAAGACGCTTTTGTTGTTAATTCTATATATATATATCGATTCTACTGGTTTTGTTTTGTTTGTTTTGGGGCTGGTTGGATTGGATGAACATTGAATTAAAACTTCGCTCTCAAAACCTTTACTATCATTTACTCTCTATATATAGTCACACTATTTGTCTAATGGTTTCACTCGTATCTTGTTTCCATATATAAACATATCGATTGGTTTAAGTTATGTGGTTAACCTTGGATAATGGAGATGGTTGAGCTTGACATCTTAACTTTTGTTACCCAGGGTCGACCATGAATGTTATGTAACTGCAGAGATTTGATTCCTCCTGTCGTTTAACTCTATATATTGCTATATACGAACTCTTAATTATGTTCTTGAAATCATCAGTTTTTCGATTAATTACAATTCATGAGGTAATTGATAGTGCCAATCTCATTCTCATCAACATCAAATGATGTGTTTTTGTCAAATAAACACCAAATGGTTTCATGTTAGAAATTTTGATGTGAAACATGTGAATGTTTTTGTGTGATTTTCACAAGTTTATTTATGTTAATACACAGGAATTTTGCAATTATTTGCAATTTTGTTTGGTAGTAGACTCTAGAGTACACAGGAATATCTAAAATGAACGCAAGCAAATTAAAGGAAAAAATAAATAAAAATAAAGGGTGAAAATGTGGTTTACAATAAATTAAAAAGCTGATCTTCTATTTTTATATAAAAGTCTCTGAGTTCTCTTTTTGCAACATTATGTTTTTTCTTTCCCTTTTTTGCTGTGTTTGCAATTTTTTCTCTTGTTTTAACGCATTCATTTACAACAATGTTTCACGTTATTTAGTAACACCACACCTTCAATAAAATCAATACATGGACAAAGTGGATATAGGTATGTCAGAAAAAAAAAAATCGAAGCTTTAAGCGTGACATAACATTTCGGAGTTAAATGTAAGAGTATAAATGGTGTTGTTGGGTTAGTTCTGATGGAGTACGACATTGATCGCAACATATGACCGGAGTAAAAAGCAGACTAAATATTTTGTTTAATCTAGTGAACAAGTCTGCAATTTGGGCAAACTTAAAAACAATATATAGAGATGATAAGAATATATAATCTAGTGGTTATTACTTCTTAATTAGTGTTCTTGACAAAATAAAATGATAGAAACCTATATATCGCATGTAGTAGTGTGATTACCCTACATATGTTTTCGGAAGCCTTTTTAGCTAAACTCAAGGCTATATAATCTGTTTTATGGCATACTTAGTTATTGGTGCAAACGTTTGGACTTTGGAGTATTGCTAAAAGGATTTCGTGAAGATAGATAGTTAAGCCAAATATACTAATTAAAACAATATCTCAAACTTTGATTAATTGTTCAAGATATTAATTTAAACTATGACTAATTCACCCTACCATCCATTAAAATCTAGTTTAATGGATACTTTAAGTCAATCACAAGCACCGTTCTCTGCCATACAACACATAATGGAAACCTTATCATCAATTTTATATTACTTTTTGTTCTAAAGATCAGCAATGTATATACATTTGAATTTACTTAATTATCTTTTTTATTTCCATTGCTCACATGAGAAAAAGTTATAATAAACCAAAGAATATGAAATGAACAAAGCAACAAGAAAAGCGGAATGGTGAAGGAAAGAGTATTCAAAAATTTTTAGTTTGAATTACAATTTGGGGTTAAAGTGAAAAATTTCGTCGGGACAAAAGCTGAAAAATGGTCTGCGTTTATGTCATTTTTTGTTTTTATGAAAGCATATTAGAATAATTTTATAAGAAAAATGAGTAGATTCATAACTAAAAAGGTGAAAACAAAAATTGGAAATGCGTTAGAAAAAAGAACAGAAAAAAAAAAGAAAGAGTATGTATGATAGGGTGTCTCCGTCGGCCGTTGAAGTTGTCAGTGTCTTCAGATCGGCCACGTCCCTCTCCTCTCCCCATTCTTCTCTCTTTTGTCTTTTCTTCTCTCTTATTTTTTTAATACAAAAACTTCGAAATTGTTTTTTTAATTCAAATGGTGATTACCATTTCGACTAACAAATTTGTCAAATTATCAAAAAAAAAAAAACCTAGGTTAACCTTTTTTGTTATATCCGAATACTTCTTCTCACACTTACTTTTTATCTCGAATAAACCTACTTTTTTTTGATAAAAATGTTAAATTCTATACCAAATTTTTCAAATTTTTTCTATACAACTTATTTAAGCGGAACATACTAGAAAAGTAAGCTAATACAACTAAAATAAAAACCAATGAGAGAGGAGGGTAGGGAAAGAAGTCGATCCCTTACTGAACAGTCCAGAGACAGTTGAGATGACAAAACAGTTGATGACGTATCAGAGAAGATCCTCGAGTTACGTTCACGCCAAATGATATAGCAGGATGCTTGCAAGATGAGCTTTAGGAGAGTAGCGTTCTGAGCTTGTTGTTGAAGTCTTGCACGAAGGATTCAGATTGAGATGGAAAGGAGATCCTGGGGAAGAGATGACCAGAATCTAGAAGCAAAAGCAGCCCATAGGGAAGCAGAGAAAGAACACTCTAAGAAGAGGTGAGAGTGAGTTTTAGTACCGGAGGTACAAAGAACACACTCAGCAGGAACATTGATCCCCCAGCTTCGTAGCCTATCCCTAGTGGGGAGTCTCTCGAGAATAGCAAGCCAGGTAATGAAGGAGTACCTAGGTATTGCTTCCTTGAACCAAACTGTCTTGAACCACGGTACCAAGGCAGAGTGAGATCGTAGTTGCTCCCAAGATTCCTTAGAAGAGAAGAATCTTGCAAACGAACCTGAGACACGGCACCAGAGATAAGTATCCTTGCCGTTGGAGTCATTTGGTGTTCTGATGGTAGTGAGTAGCTCCATAAAAGTTTGTTGTTGTAATGAGCGAGCAGGAGGCATCCACCATTCACCATTCCTTTGCGCATCTGAGACCACTGCGTTTTTCCTGATTCTTAGCTGTCTAGGTCCATTAATCCCCAGTGTCTCGATCAAAGGTGAGAGTACACACCAGTTATCATACCAAAACCTAGCCGTTCTCCCATTACCAAGCTCGCAGCGTAGGAAATCCTTTAGTAGAGGTTTAAGCCTAATCATACCACGAACCGTGCGAGAGAGTCTCTGAGAATCTTCCAATTCCCAGAAGCTTTTCCTGCAGAAAACATTGCACTTCAACCATGCGACCCACAGGGAGCCTGCATTAGAAAACATGTTCCATATAAGCTTGAGCTGGAAGACAACTTGATAATCCTCGAGCTTTCTAATGCCAAGACCACCCTCCTCTTTAGGGCGACACACATCTTTCCAAGCTACCCTGGCCCCTCGTGCTGAACCGACTTTGTTCTTCCAGAGAAAGCCAGCACAAAGAGAGTCAACTTGCTCATAGAACCCTTTTGGGAGATTAAAAACCGCACTCCAGAAGTTGACCATACCATAAATGACAGAGGAGATGAGCCTGATCTTACCCGCGAAGGATAGAAGCCTAACTGTCCACGAATGGAGTTTGGATTTGATCCTTTCAAGGAACGGTTGGAGGGTGGCAAGTGATATCCGAGCAGGATTCAACGGTAAGCCTAGATATCTGGTCGGGAAGGAACCAATAGAGATCCCCGATAAGGCACTAAGCACTCCCACCTCCACCTCGTTATAGCCTCCAAAGAAGATTTCGTATTTGGCAGGGTTCATATCAAGGCCACTGAAGAGCTTGAATTGGCGCATGACCTCCGCGACACCAGTCAGTGAGTGCCTAGAACCATCCGTGAAGACAAACAAGTCATTTGCAAAGAGAAGATGAGTAACCTGCGAAGATGAGCAGAGAGGGTGCAGGCAGATTCTTGTGCTTGCAGCCGCAGCTTCTAGTAGTCTAGAAAGGACCTCCATTATCATGATGAAGAGATATGGAGAGATGGGTTCCCCTTGTCTAATGCCCTTTTGCCCTGGAAAGAAGCCTGCAAGTTCTCCATTGATGGCTATAGAGAAACGAGGCGAGGAGATACATTCCTTGATCCAGGTGCAAAACAGAGGTGGAAAGTTCTGGGCTTCGAGCACTTTAATAACAAAGTCCCAACATACAGTGTCGAAAGCCTTCCTTATATCCACCTTGATCATGCAACTCTTGGGACATGATGGTTTGTGATCATCTCTGATCAGGTCTGATGCAAGCAGCACATTCTCTCCTAGGCTTCTTCCTTTGAGGAAAACCGCTTGATATGGACTGATGCACTCCAAAAGTATTGGTTTCATCCTATTTGCAATAATTTTGGATATGAGCTTGTAAATCAGGTTGCAACAGCTGATTGGCCTGAAATCCCCTAGATGACTTGCTTGAGGTACTTTTGAGATGAGGGCTAGGATTATGGTGTTAATGTCCCTTAGAAGGCGCCCATTTGGAAAGAATTCCTGTACCGCATCAACAACCTCCTTACCTACAATGTCCCAAGTGGCTCGAAAGAACTCAACCGAAAATCCATCAGGACCAGGACTCTTGTTTAGAGGCATTGCCTTAAGAACTGATTTGATTTCCTCCGTAGACACATGATTTACTAAAGACTGTCCTTGTGCGTCTGAGCAACGAAAAGGAATAAGCTCTTGAAGCATCTCCACTAATGCACCCGAAGTATGCATATCCGTTTGGCCCAAGATACCCTCAAAATAAGAAGCAGCAAAGGACTTAATCTCGTTGACATTCATAATTCGTCTATCTCCATCATACAAGAGATGATTGTGATTCCTAGCAGCTCGTTCCAGGACAAATTTGTGAAAAAAGGAGGTGTTTCGGTCTCCCAGGTTCAGCCAGATAACACACGATTTCTGTCTGAAGAATTTCTCCTCAGCATTAAGTAGAATCTGCCATTGAACTCTCTCCTGATGCTCCTCAGTAGCAGTTTGAGTATCCGGTGAGGAGAGAATAGTTCTCTGCAAATTAGCCACTTTTTCAGCTTGGCTTTTGACCCTCTGACTTATTCCACTAAAGTGGCGCTTATTCAGTTTTCAGAAAATCTTCTTGAGCTTCCTGAGAGATCTGACCAGTTTGAACTGAGACGTACCAAGGATAGAGGCAGGTAACCATTCCTGAGAGATGGGCTGGCGGAACTCCGGATGGTCAATGACATGGTGGAAGAACTTAAACGGCTTCCTAATAGAACACCTCATTGCAGGAACATGAAATAAGCAAGCCGCATGGTCCGATTGGTGAGGCGCCATAAAGTCAGCAAAAGATTATGGGTGCGAAGAAGCCCACGCTTGATTAATGAGTGCATGATCAATTCTCTTGGAGGTGGGATTGTCCTCTTGGTTGTTCCACCAAGTGAAGGGAAGTCCTTGAGCTTGAGCCTCGAAGAGCTCATAATCCTGCAGTGCCAAACTGAATTCGTCAATGCCAGTAGTATCAACGCCTTGGTGCAAGTGGTGAAAATGATGCTCAAGTCGAAGAATCTGGTTGTAGTCACCGACCACCGCCCAGGGGCAGCGACTAACTGGAGTATTATCATGGAGCTAAATCAACTCCTCCAATAGTGGCACACGATCCTCTGGCAGATTGTATCCGTAAACAAAAGAAACAGTTAAACTTAAACTTATAGAGGGAATATATATACCACATGTAACCAGCTGAGCAGAGGACTGGTACACTACTAAGGAGACAGAGGGGTCCTAACACACTACAATCCTCGCGGAGTTGTGGTAATCAAAATTTCCAAAATACTTCCAGCCTACTGGAATAGCTCTTGCAACTCTGCTTGCATTATTATATTGAATATGCGTTTCCAAGAACGCTCCAAGAACTGGCCTATAGATGGTGATCCATTCTTTTGTAAAGTCCTGACGCCTGGAACTATTCAGAACTCTTATATTCCACACAAAAAACATTGATGATGGGGATTAATGTGACATCGTGGTCTTACGACCACTGCTCCTGCGAGAAACCAGGATGAATGGAGCTTCGGTTTCATCTTCCAGAACCGCCTCCTGAGCTATCTTTTTGCCTTTGATAACGGGAATGGAACCTTCCGAAACCCCCACCTCCGCATCATTTGCATCAGCGACTAGAGTAGAGATGGCCGCAGGTACACTATAGCTCTCAGAGGCAAGCCACTCCAAAATTTGGTTGGTGGAGCTATGCTCTTCCTCCTTAGGTGCAAGAGTCTGCAGAGGGTTGTTTGTTTTGGATGGGACAAGCTCGCGAGGAGGCTTTGACTGCACAGTATCTGATCCTTCTTTGACCTTCCAGACCAAAAGAGAGTTCACTCGAGAGGAAGTCTTTGGTAATCTTTCCTTAGACCTTCCTTGCCGTGAGCGCCATCTGCTACGGGGTCTACTACGAGACCTAGTAATACGATTCATTAGAACAATTCACAGAGAGGGGCAAAAAGAGGTATCGAGCCCAAAGGCACAACAAACTGTACATTTAGGTGGGAGCCAGGGATAGGAGACGTCTATTTCCACTTCACGCCCATCAGAAAAGCCAGAGATTACCTTGGAGGGGAGCTCTTTCGTGAGATTAACCTTAACTAGTACCTTTGCAACTTCGAAATTTTCTTTTCTCTCAGTTTCCGGAGCTAGAGCTACAGGTTTGCCCACCGCTGTTGCAATGCGGCTAAGACTCTGACGATTAAACAAAAGGTAAGGGACTCCACGAAATTCAACTGAGATAGAGGTTGAGGTTATCAGGGGAGAATCCGGAGTAAATTTTGGAGACCGCGAAGAGACAAACATTGGAAAGCCAGCTATATTCCACACATTTCGACCCAGAAGGATAGCGCGGGTCCGAGGGTTGGGAACACGCAGGAGAAAAGCACCATATCCAATCTTGTGAACAAAAATACGAGGCCCGGAACAAGTCTAGAGAGCATTCACCACGCCTATGACTCGCCCCATCTCAGGAGGATTACCATGGAATTGAGCGAAGACAAAGTCCTTAAATTCCTCTCTAGCGGCGTATAGGTTGTCATCGGGGATGAGAACAAGGGGGGCACCAGAGATGTGCGTAGTTGGAGTGCCTACTTCTTCCAATTGATAAGAATCTCCAAACAAGGATGTCCATTTCTTATTTGTTCCAGCCGGAGCTACCTCCGAGGAGTTAGCCGGAGAGGGGGTTCCTTGAACGTTACCGTGAAAATCCGCAGGAGCGAGAGCAGGACCTGAATCCACTGTTGTTTCAGGTGCTTTTCCGTTGACTGGAGACGCTAAAATCACACGAGGAGAGGGTGCGTCTACAACAGGTACAGAAGTCGAGGCATCTTGGGGTCTCAGATCTGTTTCCAGAACTACCGAGAGAGGCGGAAGGACCGCAAGAGGAACATCCGCAGGGGAGACGATGGGCAAATCTCAGTCGGCGACGAACCCGTAGCAGAGGTACGAGAGGAAGCCAGCAAAGTCGAAGCGGAGGCAAAGCGAGCGAATTGGGATGTACCAGGGACTAGGGGTTGAGTTCCCCTCTTCTTTTTCTTCTTCGCCATCAGAAAATTCTCACCAACCGGCGAGAGGCCGGTGAATGGCGGTGATTAGGGTTAGGGAAATCTAATCGCCTTTTCTATCATCTCAGGAGAGAGGGGAGAGAAACCTACTTTTATAATACACTATTAAATTAAATGGTATTTTAGTGATTTATATATGATATCTGATCATTGTGATGGAAGAATGATACTTCAATATACTCTCCATGTACTTTTTATTAAGATCAGCATTTGACAAAGTAGTCATAATTGTTAGTTGATTATACGGACTCGTCTCTTAGTAGTTAGTAAAAGCATGGCAAAATCATAAGATAAGCAGTTCGTTATGTTAAAGCTGTTTTGTTTAAGGTTTAACTGAAATGGATTATGGATTATATAGAGCCATTTAAAAAAGAATGAGAATCAAACTAGGTTTCGCAGGCTAGGTTTGTTTTGTTTTCATAGCCTAGCAGGTTCAACTATTCACGTATAAATATGGAAAAACAAAAATATTGTACAGAAAACAGCACATATATGTACATCTTCTACAAGAAAAGGAAAAGACGAGCAAAGTCAAATATCTTATTACAATAGGTGTTTAGTTTTTTTTTTTCTCTTTTTCGAATGAATGAAATTACAACATTAAAGATACACAAAACCGTTAGCAATTAAATGGTCTAAATCATTCTCACCCACCAACGTCTAGTTAGGGCTCGTTGGCATAACTTTATTCGTTCATTTAATCATATATATTTAGCAATATATATACATCTTTTATATATCTCACGAAATTAACAAAATTTAGCATCTTACTTTAAACAAACTATACGTCTAAACTGATAAATAGAGAAACTATCAAATTGTATGTTACCATTTTTTAAGTGATAATATGTTTAGATGGGTTCTCGTTGTTAGTAGAAAACAGAGAAACTATATAAATAGAATAAGATAATTTTATAATCTTTCACATGTTAATGACAAGCTCAACATAGTTTATGTTTTGTACGGGTGATAAACAGTACTCACTGATAAGACATAAAATTTCAAGTGTGCCAATAATACTAAAGAATTTACGAAGTTGTGTTGATTCGTTACAAAATTAATTATAAAAAGATGTTATTCGGAAATGTTATCCAGAGATTGTCGAGGTCGCTATAACTACTTGTGGAAAAATTTAGCTATGCACACAAACCGTCGAGGTCACTTGTTAATTAGTCGTAAATCGTATTTATGAAATATCTAACAATAGGGAAAACAAATCTCGACCAATTGAAATAATCACACTTTATCTACTTTACTTATCTATATTTAAATTTCTGAGTTATCAAAATGTTACTTTATTTTTACGAAAAAATGTTATTTTGTGTAGATAATTCCCCTTTTGTATATTGTTTTCCTTGGGGGCTAGAGTAGAGTTTGACCATATATTTCTTTGTCGGGGCAACCCAAATCTTGCGATGCAAACACTTGAGAATTGAGATAGCTTTGTTTATCCTGTTTAGTTAGAAATAGACGCACACGTTTAACTTTTCGTATATAGACATATCATTTAATTTAGTTTACTTTTGTGATTTTGTTACACTTATACTAATAAAGAAGTTATAGAATATAGATCAAGTAACCAGAATTAAATTAACGTATGCTTTTGAAAATTGTTATCCTAATCTCAACAACTATATATTACGATAAGATAGAGTTGTATTCTTATCTCTTGTTTTGTCTATGATTACTCTCTCTACCCGTCAATTCAATCGAACAAGTTTCAACGTAAGCTTTTATATCACTTTTTAAAACAAAACTAGTGGTAATTCATTAAACTAATAAGTCAGGGTAGTGGTTCTTTTTTTTTTTAAAGTTGTCGTTGTTAAAGTTTAATTGGAGGTGACTACTCAAGTGCACCAGAAGACACTAAAGTCAATTTTTAATATGTTACATTGATTATAAAATTAAGAGTTAGTACGGATGAAATGTGACTTAAAAGAATCTGAGATCTAACAAAGGACAAACGGGTGTGAGCAATCATTAAGTTTTTCTCTCTGAAGATCCTCGTTCAATCTAAAACAATAAAGTAGGCTTACACCCTCTCATAAATTATATCTATATGCCATGTGACACCTCTAAATTTTTTGATTTGTTTGTTTAGCTAATTATTAATATGCTATAAATAGTTAATGGACCACAGAAATATCTCGACTTCCCAAAGCAAAACCGACGGAATCTCACAATTCCGTCTTCTCCTCTTTCTCGCCTCTTTCTCTTCCCCACCCCACCCCTCTTATCTGTTCAATTACTGCTAGAAACTCTAGTTAATCTCACCTCCGTTTTCATGGTGTTTTGTTGACCGAGAACGGAGATATTAAATCAATATTTCGTTTGTAAAAAAGATTATGTTAACATCGTTAAAAATCGTAACAATGATATGTGGGAAATTGAAAAATCGTGATAGTTCATGTATTTTTTTATCACCTATAAAATAGTTTAAGTATTTTTCTGCCAACGTAAAAAAATTTCGTGTTTTTTTTGGCAAATATTAAATAAGTCATGTATTTTTTTTGGCATTTTTCCTTTTATTTGTTTCATCTTTCTAACTTAAAAATATGAGAAACACACTTTTCTATTTTTGATTATTATCATCTAATTTAAAAATATATAAATTATTTTCATATTTAATTTGTTTGTGACATGTGACATATTGTCATGTAATTTTCTTTTAAATTTATTTTGTGTTCTCTTTTTAATATTTTCTTACCTAATTATTTTATATATTTTATATTATATAATATTTTCTAATTTCAGTTAATCTTTCCAGTCCTTTGATGTTTATTTTCTTAAGCATATAATATTTATTTTTAATTAAACCTAAAATACAACATATTTAATTATATACATTAATTCATACTTTAAATATACACTTTAGTACTAATTGTAACAGAAATTACATAAATTGTGAATTGACTATTTGTTTTCTCTATTCACTTTCAGTTAATTACCCAAATAATTATAATTATAACTCCTCTAATTTAATTTTTGAGAAATGTAACTTCCATCACTTCTTATCCTATAAATAATCATTCTCACATCCTCCTCCATCATATCTCAAATCTTAAATATTTTCTTTGTTTTTTTGTTTTTAATGTTCTTGCATTGGTTGAAAACTCAATAAAGATAATATTGTAAAAGTTTAATAATATATTTTACATTGTTCTCCATTTTATTTATTCTTGCTTTTATGTACTTCTTTCTTTACTTTAGATGTTAGATTATTTCTTAGACATTCATCTATATTTATTTGATTCTTAAAAATATGTAATGTTCTAACTTCTAAGGAAAGAAAATTTTGTAATATAATTATAAAATATCAAATCAATTTTTCTTAACTCCCTCTTTCCTCTGACAAAATTGTAATACATTTTTTTTAAGAATACTCATCATTATATTTAGTTTCTGATTAAACATATAATTACATAAAGATCATTAAGCTATATTTATTTAATTCAAATATGTACTTCAAGGATTTCTCTATATAAAAAACAATATAATATTTTATTTTCTATCTAGCTTTTACTACAAAGATGAAACAATTATAACTAAATCTAGCAATATAAATTAAAATGAAGGCAATATAAAAAAGAGATTTAAAAGTAAAATTAATTTTTGAGAATTGTACTTTAAAGTTTTGCTTGCACTTCATATGATTTTATAGAGAATAATTTTGTTTCTGTCATTTAATACTTTAGGTTATGTGTTCGCTTATATGAACAACTTAAATTAATATTTGAATATCATAGTTAATTTTCATTATATCATTTTTTTTAACCTCAAATCCTCCGAAAAACTAATGAAAATTATTATCAAAGTTAAATAATAGAAAAACAAAGAAAATCAAGAGATATATATGTGTGATTATATTTAAATTAGTTATATATTATGAATTTGTATTAATATTTTTTAAATGTAAATTTCCTAAAGACATTTAGATTTAGATTTTTTTTGCTTTTTATGATTATAAAATAAAATTAAATTACTTAACATAATTTATTATATATATAACAATCTGTGCATGGGTGGGATATAACCTAGTTTAAAATATACTATTATAAAAAGAAAGCAAAAATGCATTTTCCCACATGACAAACATACGTAATTAGTATGCGTGTAACGGGTGGATATATGCGTTTGTATAGTATGATTAGATGCGCATATGAATGTGAACGTGCATGCTTATTTAACAGCTTAAGTGTTACATTTGTACTGCCAACATGTATAAGGAGAAAAAGGAGTTTATTTTTATTTTTTAGTGAAAAGATGAAAAAAAATCAACTGGCCATTTGAAAAATATATAAAGAAATATGAAAATAATTGGTCTGTGTTTTGGTTTATATTATCGGATATAAAATTGTTAATACACATTCTGACAATAGTTTGAAAAAAGTGTTATATTTCCGTATCATAATGGAATATCATGTGCCATAATGAACGTATATGTTGGAGTATTATGCCTGCCATCAATTATTTCGTACTTCATAATTATACCATCCTAGTGCTTTGCTGCTAAATTTTTAATACTTAGCCTAAACGGGCCGATCATTCACCATATATAGACCGTAACGAAAATAAAATGCCCACCCCTTGCTTTATTATTTAGATAACAAAATAATATCAGTTACAAAAAAAATATTTTTTAATTCATATTTTTAATCTATTATTACAAATAAAAGATTAAAAATATGAATTAAAACGAATTAATAACAAACAAAAATATCATGGATTTTTTAAATAAAAAGCATAAATACATATTCAAACTAAATACATAATCTAACTAAAAAGATACGTGGCATGGCGAGAAAATTCGGTGGTTGCTTGGTGACGGTAACAACAAATCGTGAAGACACGACCAACATAAGAAACGATTATCTGCAATATTTCCTTTTTCACAAGAAAACTCTACACTCTCTTCCTCTCGATTTCATAGTTCGGTCCTTTTTGTAGGAATTTGAGATCATCAATCAATTAGGAATATTAAAACGAAATGAATTCAATGAGAAAACGCCAACTGAAATTAGTTTACAAAATAAAAGTTAACTGACAATGTTCGTTGATAGAATATTACATAGATTCATAGTTTCGATTCGAATGTTTTGTTTTAGAACATAATAGATTAGTACCGTGATATAGCATTGGTTGAATATTTGTTTTTACAAAAAAAAACTTAAATATTTTTTTATAGATTAAATTAAAATTTTGATTTTTTTATTATTAAACGGTATCATCATATGATTTTGATATTTTACATTTAACCCGTCCTTCGTTTTAAAAATATAAGTTTATAATTTATTTTATCATTTAACTAATTATAATTTAACAGGTAGATAATAATAAAATAAGTAATAAGATCTTTATCCGTTTGTGAGGAAATGATGTACATATTACTTTAAATTGTACTATTATAAATAATAACTTTAAGTTGTGATATATATTAAAATGGTAAAAAAAATTAATATTATAAACTAGAATTTTAAATTGTGATATTTATTAAAGAGAACTTGTTAGAAATATATTTTTTGAGATAAAATGTTATCTTTAATAAGTTCTAAGGTAAAAACTTATTATATAAATTTTATAAATAAAATGTTATATTAGCAAAAGTACATTCGTTTTAATAATATTAAAATACTATTAATATATATAATTACCTCTTAAATATATTACTGAGTTGTAGCCTTGGAGAGAGATCTATGAACATTCCAATGTTCTGTGATATTTGGTATTTTACTATTTTAACATGTTTATATGTACAACAACGAAAATGATATAAAGGACTTCCGCTTGCGGCCTGATATGGCCCCTATTCGTAGCCATCTGTTACTCTTACAAGTTGGGTTCCTGACAAGTGCTATGCGTCTTTGGAGATATATGAATCTTAAACAATTTTTTGATGTTAATAAATTGTTATTTATTCACTCGGTCCTTCTTTACTTTTGTTCATTTTCAGTTGAACCGGAACTATGATTTTTTTAAGAAAAAAAACAGACTAAACCGGAAAATATTCAGTGTGCTAATTAAAACCATTCTTCCTAAATCATGCAAACCCAAACCAATAAAACAGTGAATCACACAAATCATGTTTTCTACTCTTTTTTTTTTAGTATTCACACATTACAACAGAGGACATAACAATGTACGATCTCAGAATACCACAAGAAACAATCATATATAAGAGACAACATAAAATCTAAACATCCTAATGGATAAGTAGTAGCATTGGATGATACTACTAAACAAAACACAAAAGAAAAATCCCCAACCGTGGATGCTTTAACGTTTGCTTGCTGTAGAAGTTGACAGTTTTTAGTAGGAAGGGTTCTGGTAAGCATCTCTAGCACGAGAGTAGCAAACGTAGTAGAACTGAGAGACAATGGCGGTGAAGAGAGTGAAAGCAGCACCAGCAGCAAAAACTCCTCTCCTAATAACTTCACAGCTTGGTGGATTGTCAATGTTCCACATCTTTCTATACTGCGTGTGGTACGCGTTTCTGATTGATGCCGCAAGCAAACATACCTCAGCGATCAAGAAAAACACCCTGCGAAATCAAAGAAGCCAATACCGAGTTATAAGACTTAAGGGAAATGGTGGGGAAGAGTAATTGTAATGAGAGTTGGTAGTAAGTATATTGGTTAGTTACCAGCAAATGAGGAAGAGAAGAATGGCACAAGCTCTTGAACCACCAGGGTTAAGGGACTTTCCACAGCAGAAGCAACGACTAGCCACCATGATAAGGACTTGGCTTACAAAGAGAAGAACGAACGCACCAGCTCCATAGCTTGTAGCAATGTCTGTGCCATACACACAGTACTCATATTGCTTCTCCCTATCCGTTTCAACCTTGCCCTGTCCAAAAAACAATTACTACTTCAAGATTAACCGTATAAAAGAAAAAACACATGTAGCAGATGTTGCAGAGCCAAATACATACAAGATTTGGTTTGGATCAAAACATGTGACTTCATCTGTAGCTAATTTAGTTGTCCCAATGTGAAAAGTTCTGTAGAAAGCTCACAAGTCATGGGATGATGAACTAGTAGCTCATACATATAAGTTTTGGTATACTAGTAGCTCAAATGTGTAATTACAACAATGCAGTAGTAAGCTATAAGCTTACTAACAGCTACAAATTAAGCTCTCTGCAGAGAATTTATAAGTCATGAATCGAAATTATGCATTTGGATCCTTCAAAATACAAATGAAATCTGATACAATTTTGCAATTGAATGCTCCTTACTACTCGTAATACACCTTGCGGAACACATTTTTAAACAAGAAGCAAGAATGTGGTGAAACAGATCTGAGAATACTTCAAAAAATCAAATATCGCAGCGATGGAGAATTCGAATTATAGATTTCACTATACAAAGAGAGTGAAGCTTCCCTAAACACTAACTAGTCAAGAGCTTCCCCCACAGAATCATCACAGATACAGAATCAGCAACAAAAAAAACCAAAACCTATCAAGCAAAGGAGAAGAGAAGAAGAGAGTATGGGGGAAGGGGGTGAAGAAGCGAGCACAGCGGCTCTTTTAGGTAAAGAACATTGCTCTCTTATTTCCATGTAATAGGTTTGTTACATAGTTTGCCTTATAAACATTACAATGTTAGGATTTTACTCTTGACAACTCACTACTTATATCACATATCATATATGTCCAAACATTCAAATCTATTGCTGAGTGGTATACAATCCGTGCAGTCCTTTATTGCTTTCATTTTATTATCTCTGATTTCGTCTCTTTGTGCAGGTGTAGTTAGCCGTTGAGAGGAGGAAGACTTCTTCTGCGTATTGGGCCTGACTACACTGCTGGACATATTGAGCTTGTCTGCATTGTTGAACTTGGGCTTTTGCAATGCTGGACTATTGCTGGACCGAGGTAATGTACAGCCCATTGTCTCAGTCACTTCAGTCGTTGGTATCTCTTCGACTCCTTCATTCTCTGTTTTACTTATGTGAATCTGAGATTGGATTTGAGACAATTGTGCCGTGTTCTTGCCAGAGGAGATTGGAGCTGAGATCGGAGCAGTTGTTGATGCTACTCTGCTAATACTCCCCCGCAAACTCTGTGTGGGAGGAAGGACCACACCGAGTTTGTATCGCAGAGAGGTGAACGGTCCGACTGGAAGAGACTTCGTGAAAATGTCCGCGATTAGATCATGACCAGATATGTGCCTAACGATGACTGTTCCGAGAGCAACCTTTTCGCGAACGTAGTGGTAATGATTAGCAAAGTGTTTGCTTTTCTTGTGAAAGGCAGGATTAGCTGTGAGATACACAGCCGAGAGATAGTCGCAGTACAATTCCGGAGGCTGATATTGAGGAATTCCAAGTTCCTTGAGGATGTTACAGATCCATGAGATCTCTGCTGCAGCATCTGACATAGCCCGATATTCGGCTTCAGTGGAGCTTCGCGAAACAGAGTCTTGTTTCTGAGACGACCAGGAGATGAGATTAGTGCCAAGATAAGTGCAATATCCTCCTGTTGAACGACTTGTGTCTCCACAACCACCATAATCGTTGTCACTGTAAGCACGTAAAGAATTACTTGTGTTCTTGCGAAAGCTAATTCCCATTGTTATTGTGCCTTTGATGTAGCGGAGTATCCTCTTGAGAAGTTAGAAGTCACCAAAGGTTGGAGCATGCATCTTCTGACAAACAAAATTAACTACAAACTGGATATCTGGTCTGGTAAGTGTCAGATACTGAAGTTTTCCTGCTAAACTTCTAAAATATGTAGGATTTGTAAATGGCTCCTTATGTTTTGCTCTTGCTATTTCAAGCTGTTGTGGCAGAGGGGTTGGCTCAGGAGAACACTCACTCATAGCAGCTGCAACTAATAGGTCTTCTGCATATTTCTGCTGAGAGAGGAACAATCCGGATGAATGAAAATGTGCTTGAATTCCCAGAAAGTAGTGCATCTGTCCAAGGTCTTTCATGCGAAATTGAGTGTTGAGAGCTGTAAGGAACGTCGTCATTGCAGAGGAGCTATTTCCTGTGATAAGCATATCATCAACATATAGCAGAAGGATGATGATTGCTCCATCTCGTTTATACACAAAGAGAGAAGGATCTGGGATACTGCAGGTAAAACCAAACTCAAGTAAATATGTGCTGAATTTATCAAACCAAGCTCGAGGAGCTTGTTTTAATCCGTATAGAGATTTGTGTTGGAGACACACATGGTCTGGCTTGTCAGGGTCAACAAAGCCAGTTGGTTGCTTCATATACACCATTTCAGAAAGATCTTGACGGAGCAGTTGTTGGTGAAACGGTGTATATGAAGCAACCAACTGGCTTTGTTGACCCTGTCAAGCCAACAAAGGTCTTGACGGCAGCTTCTGCATCAGAAACTGAGATATCTTCAGTTGTCTCTTCATATACACAGGTCTTGACGAAGCAGTTGTTGGTGAAGAGACAACTGAAGATATCTCAGTTTCTGATGCAGAAGCGACAGAGGCTGAGGAGGGAGTAGAAACAATTTCTTCCTGAACCACAATAGCTTGATTGAGAGGTGTATGAGTGGAAGTCTCAGAGGAAGATCCATTAAGTGGAGGTGTAACAGAAGGAGTTGGAGCAGCAGATTCCGAAACTTGTGAGGAAGACTCAGTATCCGTCCTGACAGAAGAAGGAGAGTTGTTGCCTATAGAAGCAAGATCAAAGCCTGTCGTACACCCAGTACTTTCCTCCATTCTATCAGTGGACACATCTGAAGTCTGTCTTTGCGAAGCAGTTGTTGAAAGCGGAAGCGGTGGAAAGTCTTCTGGTGTAAAAAGAGGTTGGAGTAGTTGTTGACTTTCCTCACTTGGTGGATCTAACTCTTGTGTCTTGTTGGATTGTGTTTCAGGAAAACTCTTGTACCAAGCCTGGATGAGAGAGGTATACTGCTGATGACCACTGGTCGAAGTTGATGAGAATGGAAAGGTAGCTTCATCAAAGATTACATGCCTACTGATATAGACTCGACCCGTTGAAGGAAGTAAGCATCGATAACCTTTATACTTCTCATTATACCCAAGAAAAATGCACTTTAATGACCGTGGATCAAACTTTGTTGTGGCATAGTCACGGAGGGTGGGATAGCAAGCACAACCGAAAATCCTGAGAGCTGAATAGGTGGGAGTTTTTCCTGTCAAAGCTTCATAAGGACAGCGATTCTTGTCCAATACCGAGGTAGGTAGGAGATTGATCAAGAAGTTGGCAGTATAGAATGCTTCTACCCAATATTTTTGAGGTACTTTTCCTTGAAATAGCATAGATAATCCAATTTTAACAATGTGCCTATGCTTTCTTTCTACTAACCCATTTTGCTGTGGTGTATATGGACAAGAAATAAGCTGTTGAATCCTATGCTTCTGCAGGTGAGCTGTGAACTGGTTGCTTGTAAATTCACCACCACCATCACATTGAAAGGTACCAATCTTCTGTTGATACTGATTTTCAACAAGAGCTTGAAAGTTGTAAAACGTTTGTAGAAAATCAGATTTGAGCTTGAGAGGATATAACCAACAGAATCTGGAATAATTGTCAATAAAAATTATGTAGTATTTGAATCCTTGAACTGACATTATTGGTGAAGGACCCCAAAGATCACAATGAATTCTCTCCAGGGGTCTAGAAGCTACAAAAGTTGAAGGGGAAAAAGGTAATTTACTACTCTTCCCAAGTTGACAAGCTTCACAAATCGCCTTGGTACTTTTATTGTTGATGTTAATTGCTTTTATTGCAGAAAGATGTTGAAGAGCTTGCAAATGAGGATGCCCCAGTCTCTTATGCCATACTTCTTCACTCGCTTCTTGCTGTCTGAACGAGAAATAGACTTGATGAGCAGCTCCTCTATGTAAGTTCCCCAGCGTATAGAGTCCATTACTGTAATTTCCCTTTATTAGCAACCCCCTTGTTGCCTTATCATAAATACGCACATCATCATCATCAAATTGAAACGTACAGGGATAATCATTGGTAAGCTTGGATACGGACAATAAAGACTTTGCAATACCAGGACAAACAAGAACATCATTAAGAGGTAAATTACCAGAGGTTGAAGGGAGACTTGTTGATCCGGTGTGAGTAATAGGTAGGAAGCTTCCATCTCCCATCATAACTGACTCATTTCCTTCATAAACCTGAGATTGTTGTAGATGATGAGGCGAGTTATTCACGTGAGTCGTAGCTCCAAAATCTGATACCCACTCGTTTCCATTGTGATCAGTGACATCAGTAATCCGGAGTGCAGCTAGGGCCTGAGGTACACTGTCAAACTGGTAACTGCTGTCAAACCGATGCCAACACTTAGAAGCTGGATGGCCTGCTTTTCCACAAATCTGACAAATCACTTTGGTAAGTCTTGCAGGTTCTTGAGATATTTGCTGATGAAATCCTCTTCCCTTAGTTGAGAAATAATTTCTGCCACGATTGTTACCATAACGAGGGTTGCCTCTTCCTCTGTTGTTGTTGTTGTAGTAGCCAGACGAAACAGTGCTGATGGTATTGAATGCCATGTGAGGAGAGACTTCTGAACCACTATTATAACTTGCAAGGCGGTCAGAGTAACTGGTGAGCCTTGAAATCACAGCATCCAAGGTCAGAGAAGGCTGAGCATCCATTGAACCTTCCACTGAAGTTTTGATAGGCTCATATTCCCTACCAAGACCTTTTAGAGCAGTAAATATCTTCATCTGTTCACTAACCGGACTTCCTATAGAGGCAAGTTGCTCGCAAACCCTCTTTATTTGTTTTAGATATTCATCCCTTGACTTATCTAACTTCTCAACAGTTTGAAGTTTGTGTTGTAGTTCAAAAAGCCGAGAAGCTGATACCTTGTTAAAGTGTTGTGCCAAAGCCGACCAGAGGTCTCGAGCTGTAGTGGTGTGGACAACATCGCGCAAAATATCTTCAGAGAGAGATCAAAGCAACCAAGTGCGTACCACTTGATCAGCATGATGCCAAGTTAGAAAGTCTTAATTTGTGACATGACTGACTTGACCATCGATTGCAGGAACAGGAATGGAGGCAAGCGGTTGTGGAAAAGCTCCATTTACGAACCCCAGAAGATTTTGACCAGAAAGAAACGACTCAAACTGTGTTTTCCAGAGAAGATAGTTTTTCTCTGTTAGTTGCACAGTGACACAGTTAGAGATATGAAGAGTAGGAGGAGAATAGAGTTGGATCTTGATCCATTGCTCTGATACCATGAAGAAGCGAGCACAGCGGCTCTTTTAGGTAAAGAACATTGCTCTCTTATTTCCATGTAATAGGTTTGTTACATAGTTTGCCTTATATAGGCATTACATTGTTAGAGTTTTACCCTTGACAGCTCACTACTCATATCATACATCATATGTGTCCAAACATTCAAACCCATTGCTAAGTGGTATACGATCCGTGCAGTCCTTCATTGCTTTCACTTTATTGTCTCTGATTTCGTCTCTTTGTGCAGGTGTAGTTAGCCGTTGAGAGGAGGAAGACTTCTTCTGCGTATTGGGCCTGACTACATTGTTGGACATATTGGGCCTGTCTGCATTGTTGAACTTGGGCTTTTGTAATGCTGGACTATTGCTGGACCGAGGTAATGTACAGCCCATTGTCTCAGTCACTTCAGTCGTCGGTATCTCTTTGACTCCTTCATTCTCTGTTTTACTTATGTGAATCTGAGATTGGATTTGAGACAATTATGCCGTGTCGTGTTTTTGGCGGAGGAGATTGGAGTTGAGATCGGAGCAGTTGTTGATGCTACTCTGCTAATAGGGAGGGGGGGGGCTTACAACACTTTTTCTCTGTTCGGCGGCAATGGCTAACCCAACGGCGATGAGATCGAGGATGAAGACAATTATAACTACAAGCTTCGAAGCCATTGCTGAATTTTTCTCTGAGCTCACTCTCTCTTTCTTTCTCTCTGAAGAAAAACTTTTCTGGTGGTGATTGATAAAAAAAAAATTCAAAGAGAGTTTGACCCAAAAAGACACACTTCACAGCCTTAATGGAATTATTTATTAGTATTAAACAGTTTTCAATTACATAATTAGTGTGAAAACTAAAACGTTTTTAAAAAGTGGATTAGTTAAAAGGTCACCGTCTCTTTTTAACGAAGACGAATTGAATGGTTTAGATTTAAGTATTTAACCGGCTGAACTGGCGACTTGCTGTATAATAAATAATACGCGTCGGTTTTTACCGGTAACTGGTTCTTCCGGTTTGTGGGTCGGTCTTTCCTGAAGTAGAGAGCCAATATAATACTAAAAGATTGTCGTTGTAGGTCAATGTTTTTATAGAAGTTGGTTAATCAGTGCAGTCGTCGTCATGCATATTTGCAATTAATTTTAGTCATTCGCACGCATAATCATAATCTTTGTTTTAATTATACTCACATTTTTTGAGTAATAATGATAACTTTTTAACTTATTATTAATTTTGTTCTTTTATGCTACTTTCTCATATAAGGCCCATACTACTACGATAATTGGGCTTTCAGTATGACCGTGGTCTTCAACTGATTTGTTTTATTTATTTATATATATACAAAGTAGTTTTAATTTCTATCTAAAAACGTATACTCCCTCATCTTTCGTATTTTGAAAACGCGTATTTTTAATATTTAATTTAATTTAACACAACTAAACCAATTATAGAAAATTATAATTTAAACAATATATAAAATATTAATTATCTTTGAATTTTGCATACAGAAATATTTAATAAGATGAAACAAATAGAAAGTACTGCATTTATTTTAGCTTTTACTACAAATAATAGCTTATATTATAATGTGGGACAAATATTTTCTTTGACAAGTATTAAACCAATTATAGAAAAAAATATACAATTTAAACAATATATAAAATATTAAATATCTTTGAATTTTGCATACAGAAATATTTAATAAGATGAAAAATAATTAGAAAGTTCTGCATTTATTTAATCTTTACTACAAATGATAGCTTATATTATAATGTGGGACAAGTATTAAAAAACAAAAGTATGAATTTGTGACTTTTGTCATTATCATATTAGAAATTCAAATATATATATATACCTCTTGCATTATTATAATGTCAAAACAAAATATGCTTCTTTTTTTACGGAAATTTTTATATATATATATATATATATATATTATTTCTCTAAAAAAAAATCTAGACAATATGTCTAAATCTTTATGAGATCATTAATATTTATCTTTAACTGTAAAATATATATTTATAAATAACAATTTGTTTAACAAGATACAATATATATTATTTAAGTTTTTTTTCCTTTTTATTTGATTTGGGATAGAGATTAATCAGTTTTTTTTTTTTTCAACCGAACACTTTGGATATAGTCTACAATATATTCCCAATGGTTTGCAAAAGAGATAAAATATTTCATTGAAGAACAAAGGTTTTTTTGTTTTCCAACGAAACAAGGTATATATACTATAGAACACATAATGATAGTTTCATATTTCATTCATTGTCCTTAGTATAACTTGAGATCTTGATTGAAAATACAACATTCGACGATTGAATTGCCGTAGCTGAATGGAATATGAAGTGTTTTTTTGTATTCCCTTTTACTTTTGTTAAGTTACTGATGTATCTCTTAATACAACAAACGTGAAATGCACTTGGATTTCCAACTCCAAATCGGAAAAGAAAAAAAAAAAACAGTTTTTTTCCAGATTTAATCCCATGATAAATTAAAATACAAAATGGATACTTTTAAAGGATATTGATAGGTTTTTGACTATATATATATATATATATATATATATTCACACATACATCTCATTATTAGGCTCTTACTTCCTCCATACATAGCTTACAAAGATCTTTTCACCTTCCTACGGTAGAAAGCAAATAATGGTCGCCATGAAAACAAAGTCAGAGTTGGGTTGCTTTAGTAACGTCTTTGGTGCTTCAAGATGGAGAAAAGCTTCCAAGTGGTAAGAAACTTGATTTACTTGCCTTACACGTACGGTTATGATTTGGTTTGTTTTTTTGTTCGAGTTTTTAATGTATCTCTCTTGTGTGCAGCAAAAAACATATTCAGTATCTTTTATGTTCTGTCAAATCACATCGGAAGAGAAGAGAGTGTATGGTCAGACAATCTCGCTCAGATATCGCTCAGCTCCTTACCAATGGCCGCTTCTCAGAAGCTCTTCCAAAGGTATCTGAAGTTAATCTCAATCACCATGTTACTTCTGCTTGATTGATTTAATTTCTTTCACCATGTTAATCTTGTTTTGTGGTTTGGAATTTGAAACCTTAGGCGAAACAATTCTGTGAAGATGAGAGAAGGTTATTGGCGTACGATCAGGTCGACAACTTCTGCGCATCCATCATGCAGAATATATCTACTCTAAATCGTCAAAGGTAATTTGTTCTTTATATATATAACTTGTGACGTACGGTAATCAAGTAAACCTATGCGGTTCAGTATGTAATATCGTTATGTTTCTTTCTCCAGCGATGTTCATCTGTTACCAGACGCAATTAAAGAAGCAATGGCCGGACTGATATTTGCTGCATCAAGAATCGGGGAGCTTAACGAGCTTCAATACATAAGGAGCATGTTCTTGGTGAGGTTTGGGCGTGAGTTTGACAAGGAATGTGTAGATTTGCGCCGAGGAAACGTCGTGGGTTCGGAGATAGTCAAGATTCTAGACACCAAGTTGCCGCAATATGAAATTACAGACATTGTAATGGAACTTTCTCAAAAGTACCAGACCAGTACTACTGCGGATTCAATAAGTGATGGTTTAGCTGCAAGTAATGAACTTGGCATTGGTGATTCTGAAGCGGAGAAGATGAAAAGCATTGTTAGGAGAAAGTTGCTGCGTCCAAATGTTGGAGAGATTGAAGGAAGAGATCGATCATTCATGAGATAGAAGAGTTTGATTGGGGTTGAGATTGAGATTGTTGTTTTGTTTAGATTGTATGTAGAAGTTTTCCTTTAAGTTCATATATATCTTGTTATTGTAAACAAACAAAGAATTATCGTTTCATTTATTCAATGATATTAAAATTTCTTATCTCATTAGATATTTACATATTGACAGTTTATGCACGTGTAAATTCACTTTCTTAATTCTTAAGACGTCGTTAAACAATATTGAGGATGGATAGTTAGTTATTTCAAAACAGGTCATTCAAACTAATGATGGGCCTATCCGCCTATGTTAAATAATAATACTAGCTATAAACTAGCGGGCCTGAAAGGGTATTGGACTGAAAACTCAAACATAACAATTTTTCGATACCTAAACTGGCTTAAGACTTCAACCGAGATTTTCCCACGTTTAGCGTTGACGTTGTTTATATTGAAAAAAGAAAGAAAAAAAATGTTGCCAACATCAGTCATCAAATTTAACTGAACATCCATGTATACTCCTTCTAAGAAACTGATAAGCGTCAATAAAAGTAAAACAAATGACGTGTTAACTTAACTCTAGTGCCCAAAATGGAATCTGATTATATTATACGTCGTCGAATAAAGTAATCGTCAAAACCTATACTAGTTCTATGTGTATATATGTCTACGATTTTTCCAGGAGTCTCCAGCTTTTGATATTGAGAGGTCTGGTTAAAGATGTTATCGAACAATAACGTGGACTCGACTTTGCTAGCTCAGAGCTACTATTGTTAGTTTGTTAGCACGTGACTTACATATCACTAACAAGAACTCTCATAACTCACCAATCACAAAAAAGGTGAACAAAACATTTTTCTAAGGAAATCAAAAGACAAATAAGACGTCGTTTGTTTCTTTTTTCTTTGAAAGACATTGTTGCCCGATAAACAAAAAAAAAATAATAATCGTATTTTATATATAACCTTAACTGGTACAGTTTAATCTATGATTTTAAACATTACCAATTGCCCTACAAATATCCGCCAGTAGCTTATATCTATTGTCTTTTTACCAAAGAAAACTATATATATTTTAAAAACCAAACGTACGTAAAGATAAGATATAGGTTTTTTTTTTGTAGATAAGATATAGTTGGATGAAGTGGGGGGTTTGATCTCTGCTGGTCATCTCTTCATCGTTGGATTCCCTTTTTATCTTGTTTCTATTCTATTTTAAGAATACGAAAATAATATGCACAAGTTGCTGATACTCAATATGATCGATTCGCCAACTTGACTAATTAGCTTATATATGGTTTAGTTTTTTACTATATGTTCTTACCGAAAACTAAACCATAAAAACATAATGTTTCGGTGGTAAGAACATATATAAAAACTATATACGCATAAATTCTAACGTTATTTGTTTTATAAATTCGAACTATTTAATATGATATCTAGATTTATGCATATGTAATGTAGCGTTTAAATGTGTTTTAGTAGGAGCCAGTTTTGATGGAGCTCATCGTGCTCCAGATTATCGAATTCTTGGTATAAAAAAAATAAAATCATTAAATCATAAAACATCATATATATAGTGGAGTCTGAATTTCACTGGCGCATTACAGATTAATAAAAATTGTATTGTACGTCATGGTTTACAAAACCCGTTATCTAAATTACCTCAAATGTCAAAAGTTGGAACTACCTCATAGTATTTTCTTACACTTTTAATTTGTCTTTTGAGTTTTGACCTAAATTTACGGTTTAACACATTATGTGATTATGATATATGCATGATATCGCCAGTATTAGCAGTTTTTCAATTACTTATCTAAAATTTAAGACCTCTGTGTGGATATTATAGTCCTAATTAAGTTCAAAAAAATCCCAAAATGGGGAAGAGTAAAGGCTTTAAAAAATTTGACCAACCCATTAATTATACATTGTTGGATCCTGTAATGGAAGAGAAATAATATATATATAGAAACGAATTAACACCAGATCAGATGCCCCGTGACACGAAAGCTATTGAGTGAAAGAAACCCCAAATTCCTTCTTCTATTCACTTAGAATTATTTTTACAGCATCATCATGTCGTGTGAACTTTGTTAGTTAATTAACTTTCTACTTATTCTATAGATTTACATATAGTATTAAGAAAACCATCAAACGAAAGCCAGTTAATTCAGTCACTAGAAAACATCATACGCAAACTTACATACATGTACCCTCTCTGTTTTACAAAGAATGCCATTTTAGAGGAAAAAAATTTCTCTCTGTTTTATAAAGAATATTATTTTAGAGAAAAAATTTTGTTACACAAAAAGTATCATTTTACATTTCCAATGTGCTTTTTAATGCTACATTTTCCTTTTCACCTTTAAACCCAAAACTCTTTTCATTGAATTTAAACCATTAACCACCTATTAAATAAGGGTAAACATGTATAATTCAAATTTTTCTTAATTTGTGTAAAATATGTCAGAATGACACTTTTTATGAAACAGAGGGAGTATTTGTTAGGATAATTTGCTGACAAATTATATAACTTCGAAGAGAGAATGCAATTTTATCTCTTTCTTTCTTTTTAATCTATTGGGGAAACCATAAATTGAAACTAAAAGTACTTCTTAAGTTTGTGTTTTTAGTTATTTTGATAAAACTAAATCTAAAATTTTATCAAGAGTCGGAATTCATGCCAAATTGATCGGTCAGCGAAGGTTGAAGTCGAAGTTTAATTAATAGTTCAAAACTCTTAAATATTCTCTAATTCCAAAGTACAACTCTGAGCAATATAAACAACCATAAATTGGTCAAATATCATTTTATTTCATGAATACATGAACTTTACTTTTAATTGGTAAAATATTTTTTTTCCCCCCCACGTACAAACAAAAGTTGAAGGGCTAGAAATGAATTTGTGTTGTTATCTTTTAACAAGACAAAAAAGGAAATGTTTAGGAGTTATACGGACTTGGTAAATCATATATGTTTTCATTTCTCAACCACAAAAAGCCTTCTTATATATCTGATTGTACATATATGTATGTATATATATACCGACGTTTCACAATTACAATCTGATCTGATTAGGAGTCAATCAAAAATTACAGACTGGCGAAATCAAAACTGGAAAAAAATATTAATTAATGAGAGTCTGCATCATCAACTCGTGTTTGTTGTTCGTCTCAGTCTGATCTGTAAACGGCTTTTTTGACAAAGATCCCGCCTAACTCAACCCATAGACACAAGACATGTGTCGTCTCGTGGTAGTTCTATCCGTATGAAAAACGCTTTCCATGTTACTTACCATCCAGTGAACTCAACCCCCATCTTTCACTTACACCTGTCCTTTCTTTTTCTTGACCCAAAAAAAAACAAAAAAAAAAGTTGGCACATACCCATTACAAAAAAACAACACTTTTAGAATATTTCTTTCTCTACTTTTTTTTTTTTAATGAATAAAGACTTTTCACATATATATATATATATATTTATCACAATTATATAACTCATTCAAACAATTACAGGAAAATAACGAGTATTGAACGTACAAATATTGTAATGACTTTGACTTAATTCCCTAATACTTGGGGAAAACCTTTGACAATATAACAATTTTTTTAAAAAAATCACACGAGGCGGTACAGTCATACACACAACATAATATTAAAGAACTAATATAAAAATCAACTTTATAGTATAGGTTCAAGGAACCAAAAGGGATAGCATAAATCACGACGCTCTGATTGATCCACGTGTCACGATAAACATAAAGTGGGATCCATATTGGAGCTGCACGTTAACGAAGATTGGGCGGCCTTGTTCTCATACTATTACTCTATGCTTATCTATTATTGTTATATATACATACACATACAAGTAGCAGAGCTTCGAAATCTTTAAATCTTGAAATACAAAATAGAAAAGAAAATAAAAAGATCAACGAGAGACGTCAAAGATATTGTTGTGATAAAAGTGCACAGATATTTTTTCCCTTGTTTCTTTAGAGAGGGGGGAGATTATATATTTAGAGAATGGGTCTCCAAGAACTTGACCCGTTAGCTCAATTGAGCTTACCACCGGGTTTTAGATTTTACCCGACGGACGAAGAGCTTATGGTTGAGTATCTCTGCAGGAAAGCCGCCGGTCACGATTTCTCTCTCCAGCTCATAGCTGAGATCGATCTCTACAAATTCGATCCTTGGGTTTTACCAAGTACGTTACTACCATAACCGGCCAGGTTTTGTCTTTTTTTTTTTTCGTAGATTAATTTTATCTAATTATGTTTCTTGATTGGTTGTTTGTAGGTAAGGCGTTATTTGGTGAAAAGGAATGGTATTTTTTCAGCCCGAGGGATAGGAAGTATCCGAACGGGTCTAGACCGAACCGTGTTGCGGGGTCTGGTTATTGGAAAGCCACCGGTACGGATAAGGTTATCTCGACGGAAGGAAGAAGAGTTGGTATCAAGAAAGCTTTGGTGTTTTACATTGGAAAAGCACCAAAAGGCACCAAAACCAATTGGATCATGCATGAGTACCGTTTATTCGAACCTTCTCGTAGAAACGGAAGCACCAAGGTATACAAATAATAAAATAAAAAGTACTATAAACTAATCTCTAGTGTTCTAGATTAATAACGATATATTTTTTGTGTGTTCAGCTTGATGATTGGGTTTTATGTCGAATATACAAAAAGCAAACAAGCGCACAGAAACAGGTTTATAACAATCTAATGACGACTGGTCGAGAATACATCAACAATGGTTCGTCGACATCTTCGTCGTCTCATCAGTACGACGACGTTCTCGAATCTTTACATGAGATTGACAATAGAAGTTTGGGATTCGTCGCCGGTTCATCATCTAACGCGCTGCCTCATAGTCATAGACCGGTTTTAACCAATCAGAAAACCGGGTTTCACGGTTTAGCTAGGGAGCCAAGTTTTGATTGGGCGAATTTGGTTGGACAGAACTCTGTACCGCCGGAACTCGGATTGAGTCATAACGTTGCGAGTATCCGTTACGGTGACAGTGGAACGCAGCAACAGACTGAGGGGATTCCTCGGTTTAATAACTCGGACGTATTGGCTCATCACCAGGGTTTTAGTGTCGACCCGGTTAACGGAATTGGATACTCGGGTCAACAAAATAGTGGGTTCGGGTTTATTTGATTGTGTAATGATGACGTAATATAAAAAGTAACATAATTTTATTTTTTTGGTCTAAGTCAGATTTATTAATTAAGGGTAGAATTCGAAGTCTAGGGTTAAGATTTAAGGTTCTACGACTTGTATTTGTATATTCGTCGTCATTTGTCCTGACATTTTTACATTTTTGTAAACTCTTAAACTGGATCTTTTGTATTAATCAATTATTTATATATACTAAAAACAGATTACACTTGCTATATTTAATCTATAAGTTTTGTAATTGCTAACCACAGACAGCAATTCGATAAACCTCTCATTATCATTCCTGACACATGTCACACGCCAACATCTCATATTTCTTTTATTCCTGTTTGTTAGACAATGAATCTCGATTAAAAATCATCAATTCATATTTTTTTTTTTAAAGGTTGGCTTGCACTAGTCGTTAATCGCCAAAATATATCGATAAACTAGGAAACACAAAACGAATATGATTTTTCTTCGCTTTCGCTCATAGTTTTAATATTAGTGCCAGCCAAACAAACAATAGAGACTTTGGCATCAGCTTTCGCTGACGCTGACCATATCATAGCGAACATGACCAAAAATGTATGTTGATCTGTGACGATCTCTAGCCTATAAAACAAATATACTTTTCTTGTGTCATTCAAAATGTATAAAGGCACATGACATAAAAGAAATTTCGCACGAGATAGTTGTGTATATATATTCATTTATGTTCAATGACATTTGCAAGCCGCAAGGTTTGATATAGTAATATATATATATATATATATATATATATATATATATATATATTATTACACAGCTGTTTAAAGAGCGTTCAAAATTTTTGTTAGAGAGAATAGGACTATGGATATGGATAAAAGATGTTTGTATTGTATAGTGATGGTTATATATAGAGTATTATTAGATGGCCAAATCTGAAATCTTAAAGACCAATTGGAGTTTAGAGATAAGAACGTACCGTTTTGAGTTTTCCTGAAATTGTACGTGTGAGTCAGCATGGGCTGCTTGTGTGACCAGTTTGGAATAATATATTTCCAAAAATAGTAACTGTTCACACCGTACAAGTTTTTTTTTTGAAAATTAATGTTAAATTATATTTTAAGAAAAAAATACACGTTTTACAGCAGTTTTAGAAACTGGTATTTACATATTTGAAAACTTTTGAAAAAAGAGAAAACTATAGCATTAATGGAATCTTGATGCCAACCAAGCCTAAATGAGGGTGCCATTCTTATTTAGTATTGTGTTGATCTTGTTACGGACGTTTTTGTCGATAAATTTCACCAACTTCTCCCCTGATGAGTATGGTTCCCCATGCCTCCTATCGTTTCTTTCCCGCCAAATTGAGTAAATAGCATTCTGAAAAGTATAATTCAGTAGAAACCATTATGTTTTGTCCAGTTCTGTCCCCATAAGCAGATGTATCACCTGCGTCCAATCCGTGGTGTACTTGTCTGTGATAATCCTTCATACCAACGACTCCCAAATCTGCTGCGTGAACGGACAGAGAAAGAACATGTGCTCTCGTGTCCCCATCAGATGATTGCAGAAAATACAACCTGTATTTTCGGTTGTGTTCCAGTTTGCCATTCGTTCCCCTGTTGCGAGTCTGTTTTTCACCACCAGCCAAGTGAGAAAAGCAAAACGTGGAGTAGCTTGAGGGACCAAATTACTTGAGACTCCTCCATTAATGAATGCGTTCCATGGATGTGCAACCAGGTGTCCTTCGTTCGAAAATGCTTGTGATAAATGTTACTTTTCCGCTTCCATAGAGAAACATCTTGTTGATCATGGACACGGACAAGTTGTTTCTTGTGGAGTTCATCTTCAATCAAGCTGAGGAACTCATTCCGACTTCGTCGTCGACGAGTTTGGTCCATTGCTTCAGCTACCGTACTTGAGATTGGTATTCCCATAGATAAGCAACCACGGTCCCCAACTTTCTCATGTAGACGACCCAAAGAGCTCCAGTTATCAAACCAGAATAAAGTGGACTCACCATTATAAACCTCTATGCGGTGGAACTGTTTTGCTAGGTCCCTGTATTTCAGAAGCTTCTTCCATATCCAGGATCCAACAACAATATTATCTTTTTCCGACTAGAAAGAACCACTACGAATGAGGTAACGGTGGACCCAGTTAACCCATAGCGAGCTCTTGGCAGAGAGAATTCACTACAGGAAATTTGATTATTAATAGCACACTTTAAACGCTATCGTAAACAAAGATAGCGTTGTGGAAAGCGCTATGTCATCCACCGCGATAGTTGATCTGACACTTTAGATAACGTTTTTTAGGCATGCTATTGAATGTTTATAAACAATAACGTTTTTTATATCCGTGATATTTAAGTATACAATAGCGATTATATTTCGTTATTTTTAGTCTATTTATAACATTTTAATATTACTTTTTGTGGCATTCATTTTCTGCTATTTGTTTGGATTCCTGAGCAAATATTTTTATTGAAATTTTTGTAAACAAAACGAAAAATACCTTCTGAAAAAGAAAACTTTTCTAATAACATTAGTTTTCAATCCAACAAACCAACATAATCACCACACAATAATTCAGGTTCCAACAGAAGGCATATAAACTTATAAGCTAGCCAACATAAACACCACACAATAGTTCAAGTTCCAACTAAGGCCCTAGTTTGTTTCTAACACAAGTGTGCTGAACTCAAGACCCTACAATCTTATCATTAGGCCATGCCACTGTTGTACCTAAAGCATCAGCAACACATTTCACTTCCGCATCTGGTCTCCATACTTTGGCTGTTCCAATCTTTATAATTTTAACCCATACCTTGCTAGCATTAGGTCCTAAGGGTTTACAGTGGACTGTGTCTTCCAGATTATTTGAAGTAACTATACCTTCTGCAACGATCTCTCCTGAGTTTTCACAGTCCAACAACATGCAAGTCTTCTTCTTTCCATTTGATGAGCTGTTAGCGAAGCTGCAGCTTATACTCTACCACACAGAAAAAAAATTAATGATCAACTCAAGATCACAATCATATAACATTTGACTAACTTAAAATTCAGTCACTGAAAATTATACCTTAGGTGATGATTCTTTCGGTGATGCTTGTCTTGAAGGTTGAGTAAATATCTTGTTCATTGGCCAGGCAATATAATCTTAAAGTACATGCTCTATCAAGTATATTTCAGTAGTTGGTCTCCACAGATAAGCATCTTTCTTAACCACCTTCTCAACCTTCACCACTGCAGAATTTGGACCAATAGGAATATCGTTGATCACTTCTTTAGGATCAGTAGACCACATTTGACCCTCAGCAACTATTTCGTCCTCCTCCGCATTACAATCGTAGATGATGATCATGTCATGTACCTAAGTCAGTCATAAACAAGTATATATCAGAACAGGGAATAATAATACAATTTCATTAAAAATCAACCAAAATCAAAATTTTACCGATGATTCAGAAGTTTGGTTATCAGTTTCGGAATTAACCATCTTGATTTTATTAGTTAGCCATGCTATTTTGACTCCCACAGCTTGGGTAAGTGATCCAACAGTTTTAGTTGGCCTCCAGAGAGAAGCATTTTCTACTAATACAGACCTAACAATGACAGCTGATGCATTAGGACCAATTGGAATATGAGCAACCTTGTACCTTGGTTCAGACGAGCAATACTCTCCTTCACCGACAACACATTAATCTTTTGAGTACCAATCCAGTAGTTGACACATACGAACATCCTGTCTACAACTACTATCCAGCTCCGAGGTAGAAACATCATCAGGCTGTTCACAGAAGAAGTTGAATTTTAAAAGCATACATTGAAATCATCAAGCATTGTTGACCAATATGAGTAAAAGATTAACTAACCTTCTTCCCTTTATACAAGAAGTGAAGTTTATTTTCAAGATTTTCAACCTTGTTGACCAATTCCTTCTGCGTTTTCTCAAGTTTATGCACATGTGCATCTCTAGCCTGAAGGAATGCTAGCTTTGTTGCAGTGATCCCTTTGCCCATCCCTCTAATCCTTCCAGGTTTGTCTCTTCCTAACACCTAGCTCACAACATCCTCTCTAATGCTAGTGCTAGCTGTAGATGCAATTTCACTATCAAGAGATTTTATTTTTTCCTGACACAAATAGTGAAATCAGAGTTAGTGTGAGTTCTATAAAATAAATTACATATTTATAATCCCATGTCACTTACAATAGTATCCAAAAATTCTGTTCTCACAGGTCTCCCATCTGAATGAGTGTGTACTGCTACCCATACTTTGCTCTTTGACACTTTGCTTGGGTCTGAACTTTTTTTCTTCTGCAGGTAACAAAACCACATCAGCTATATGAAAAATAACAGCAAATATTAACATCTACATACCATATCATCAGCTAGTCGATTCATTCCTTTACAGCTTGAGGTGTGTGGAATCTGTCCCTTCCTCAGTTCCCTGAATTTTTCACTTACAACCTATAAACAAGCCCATAATCAATAAAGATTCAAACAAACATATTCTAGCATTACAGAGTTTGAAATACACAACTTGAAAATCTGCACTAGTCTTAGACTTCACCCACTTTTTCCAAGCTTCAACAGATTGTATGTTACTTGGTTTCATCTCCACAACCTCTTTCTTATTTAGTTTTCGTACTTTAGAGACAAGCCTAGACTTAGAAGACCGCCAAGTATTATTCATCTGCATTAAAAGAGATTCTTTTTGCCACTCTTCAGTTAAATTGAACCTTGCCTACAATATTTGTGAAACAATTTAAACAACCTGATGATTAGTACATAGACTCATATAAGAGGTAAATTAGCAAAAGTATTTAGGAAACACCTGAATTTGCTCCCACATCATGTCTTTTATTGAAGGATCCAAATATCTCCAGTCATCAAGAAGGACTGGCACATGCTCTCTTACCAAAATACCCATGAAGGATGAAAGCAAGACTGATCTTGGACCCACATGTGCACCAAGAGAATTCCATTCAACTTCAATTTTGTCTTCATGGTGTTTAGCAACTCCACGCATCTTAGTTGGCCCTCTTGTTATCCTTTTCTTGGTTTCTTGAGCTTCTCCAGCTGTTGATTGCACATTTTCTTGTGGATCAGCCTGCTGCTCTTCTTCCTCTCCATTGACCTGCCTATCTTCTTTGCCTTCATTGTGATGCTCATCTTCTTCAACTTCATTGACCTGCCTATCTTCTTCTCTTTCTGATCCCATATTCTCTAAAATTTCTTCAACATTTTTCTGAACACTGTCTTCTGCATTGTTAGAAGCCTGAACCACAGCCTTACTGCGTTTCCGGATGGACTTTACAGGGACTGAAGAGATGCCTAGCTGACGGTTACTGCATCTAGGAATGATTTTATCCATTTTCTTCGACATTTTCATATACCTGAAACAGAACTGTAATAAAAATTAGTACAGTATACTAATCCTAATCCAATTAATCCACTACTAAGACCCCTTCACAATCTTCTCTATCAAAGAAACTCTCATCATCAGAAGACTCGTTCCCAAAATCTTCATTTTGCGGAATGGATGGTGCAACTACAAACTCTTCTTCTGTCTCTAGCTCATGATACCCTCTTGGTGACGCCCTCATCACTACAGACCAACTTGAGGAGTCATCTCTAGAATAGAATACTTGTTTAGCTTGGGAGGCCAAAATATATGGATCTTGGAGGTAGGCAGATTGGTTGACATTGAGATTCACAAGTGTAAATCCTTCTTCTTCTTTTACACCATTTCCTTTGTTGGCCCACTTACACTTGAATATTGGAATATGAAACATATAGTAATCTAGCATAATTATCTGTTGTATAACTCCATAGAACACAACCATGTCCGCCATCTGTCTATTATCTCTTGCACTAGCTCTACTTATGCTAAAAGCTTCATAAGTTACTCCACTGTTCTGAGTCTTGCGCATTACGTCCTTAGTGTGAAATCTATGCCCATTAATGACAAATCCCTTATAGGTTTGAGCTATTTTCCTTGGTCCATGAGCTAACCATCTCAATTTCTCTGAATGATGTTCTGAGTTACCAGGGATCTACATATCCACACAAAATATGTAAAGTTATTTACTATATATACATAGGAATAAGAAAAATAATACTGTGTATATATACAAGATCTAACATTATCTTTTACCCACTGTGAGAACCTCTCTGCGTGTAATTTCCATAAAAGAGTTTCACTTTTACGACATCTCACATCCATTGATTGCAATTCCTCAATGTGCATACTGTTATAAAATATCAGAAAGTTAGTTTTAAACATTAAACTTTCAAACTTAGTTATTAAACTATAAGAAATAAGATGAGAAAAAAGACAAACTTACTCTACATATGGACTCATCACTGCCATGTTCATTAGAACATATCTATGGGCAATGTCTCTCTCTTTATCACTTAATACCACTTGAGCAGCCTTCTGGAATGGGTGTCCTTCAAGTATTCCCCTAGAGGACCCAACATCTTCATTACGGTTGATTGTTTCTTGCACCGGTACAGAATTTTGTAGAAACTCCATGCAGAATGCAATACACTCCCCAGCTAAATAACCTTCAGCCATACAAGCTTCTGGCCTTCCATAGTTTTTGACATATGCTTTTAGTGTTTTCATGTACCTATAACTCAACCAAATACGGATATACTATGTTAGTAAACTATTGAAATACAACCTGAAAATTTTCAAAGTTAAAAGATGATTACCTTTCAAAGGGGTACATCCATCTGAAATGAACAGGTCCACCCAAACGTGCCTTTCTTGCTAGATGTATTGGAAGATGGTACATTATATCAAAAAGGGTTGGAGGAAAATATCTTTCTAGTTGGAAAAAGGTCTCTACACACTTAGCCTCCAGTGATATTAGTTTTTCTGGATCAATAACTCGCTGACACAACCTCTTAAAGAAATTACATAATCTAATCACTGCAATTCTAGGACCCTTCTGGAGAAGCACATGATGATCATGTGACTTCAATCCACCAATCATAGAAGGATCCACTGAAACACAGTTGGATATATTTGCAGAATAACCATCAGACCCTCTGAATGAACTTAACCTCTTGCAAAATGTTATTTTCTCAGACTTGGACATCCAATAAGCAGCTGGAGGCAAATAAGTCCTCTTCCCTTTTTCCTATGTGTGTAACTTCTGTCTAAACCCCATGTCTGCGAGATCTTTCCTTGCTTTCACCCCATCTTTTGACTTAACAGATTGCATCAACATAACCAACATAGAATCAGAAACATTCTTCTCCACATGCATTACATCAATATTGTGACGAACCGGCATATCCTACCACAAAAGAAGAAAAATTAGTTCAATATGATATGCAACTTTATAAAAATAATTGACAATTATTGAAATTTGAATTTATATACCTTCCAGTAAGGTAACTCAAACATGATGGACCTTTTCTTCCACCTCCATTTAACACCGTCTTCATCAGATTCATCATTCAATAGTTCCTCATCTTCACTTATACCTTTTCTTTTTCTTTTCCCTTTTTTCACTATACATTTACCAAAATCATTTCTGAAATCCTTAAACATCTCACAGATTTCCACTACAGTTTGAACTCTTCTTGCACTTCCTTTCTCTACTGTATTATCAAACCATTTCTTTCTTCTTCTGTACGGATGATCAGGTCTGAGCCTCTTTCTGTTGCCCAAATACACATGCTTACGGCTAAATTTTAACCATCTAGAAGGCGTATCCTTTCCACACACAATACATGCCTGTTTCCCTTTGACTTTACATCCTGCCAATGACCCTAATGCTGGATAATCAGTTATACTCCACAACAACATTGCTCTAAGTGTGAAATCTCCTTCATGAAAGAGTCATAAACTAAATACCTTCATGCCACAAATCCTTCAGATCATCTATCAATGGAGCTAGGTAGACATCAATGTTATTGCTCGGTGCAGTTGGCCCAGGGATCAAAAGAGTGAGCATCATGTTCTCAGCCTTCATACACAATGTCGGATGCATGTTGTAGTTGACTAATAATACTGGCCATGTGCTATACTTCGTGTTCTGAATGGCAAAAGAATTCATCCCATCAGTGGAAAGGCTGAGGAGGAGGTTTCTTGATTCAGCAGCAAACTCAGGCCATTTATCATTCACATTGGCCCAAGTTAATGAGTCAACTGAATGCTTCATTGTACCATCTGTACTTGCATTATTGAAATGCCACCGTAACTCTTCAGCCATTCTTTTGGATCTAAACATCATCCTAAATCTATCTTTAATTGAAAAATACCTTAGAACCTTTGCTGAAATCCCCTTCTCCTCTTCACCGGTATTCTTATCCCTTTCCCACCTAGAGAGACTACATCTTGGACAGGTTTCAATATCTGCGTACTGCTTCCTGTATAGGATACAATCATTCTTGCATGCATGTATCATGTCATATCCAAACCCAAATATTTTCAGAAACTTCTTCAACTCATCTGTTGATCTCGGTAACACATTGTCCTTAGGAAGCATATCATGAACCATTTTGAGCAACTGATCAAAATAGTTCTCCGACATACCGCTCTTGACTTTAATCTTGTAAAGCCCCATGATTGCAGATATCTTGGTGTAGTTGGGACAGATGGAATATAAAGGAGTTTCAACATCTTGTAGCTTCTTTCTAAACTCAGATTCTTCTACACTATCAACATCATCATTCTGATCTTCATTGTGGCTATTGGGCTTTGAATCACTATCAAAGAAGGCTGTTCTAATCAAATCATAAGCTTCAAACTCAGAGCTTGGATCTTCATCTGGTTGAGCAAGTTTCCTATCACCATGAATGCGCCAACACAAATTCCTCTTGTATTTCTCATCCATTCCTCTAATCACTAGATGATCAAACATTGTCTCTGTTCCTTGATGAGACAAATTCCGGCAATGTGTGCAGGGACATAGCATAGAACTAGGATTACCCAAACTTGTTGTTGCTGCATTCACAAAATTTCTAGCTCCTATCTGATACTTCATATAGCAATCTGTAACACAGTTCATAAGCAATTAAACAGTCTTGTAAACTTCATACCTTGGCAGCCAAACCCAAGACTTCTCCATCATCGAACAAGACCAACAATATAGCTCCACATACACTCACATTAAACCGAAAGACATATCAACAACACACAAGAGAAAAAGAAAAGCTAAATTCGAAAACAATTACCCACCTTAGTTAGGATTTCTGAGAAATCGACTGAGATAGATTGATAAATCGAGTTGTTGTGAGCTCCAAATCGAGTGAGAGAGAGTATGAAATCGAGTGAACTCCTAGATTAGGGTTTCCACAGTGAAATCGAGTTGAGAGAGAGAGAGAGAGATGGAGTTGCGAGAGAGAGAAATCGGGTTGCGAGAGAGAGAAATCGGGTTGCGAGAGAGAGAGAAACCGATTAGAGATTGAGAAATTGAGTTGAGAAAGGGAGAAATCGAGTTGAGAGAGTAAGGAATCGAGTGAGAGCCAGAGAAATCGAGAGAGGGTTTGAGTGTCTCAGATCTGCCTTAGAGAAAAATCGAGAAAGAGAGAAGAGTGTCGACTCAGATCTATTTCGCCGTAGGGAGGAAAACAAAAATTTTCCCCCCTTTTTAATTTCAATAGCGGTTTACTAATTTTTTAGAACCAATTTGGCTCGCGTCAATTTTTTTGTTCCCGCTTTTAACTATTGATAGCGTTTAAAAATAACTAAACGCTATCTTTAATACACAGTTAACTCAAATATATCATAAACATCAAAAACGCTATCCTTTTGTGCTATCAATAATCAAATTTCCTGTAGTCGAATTCTCCAAATCAACTTCAGGACACTCACATTATTAGCCTCATTTAATGAACGAAGCCCCAAACCACCCTCAGACTTAGGGAGACAAATCTCTGTCCATGCTATCTTAGTTTTCTTAACATTTAAAGATGGGCCAGACCACAGAAAGGCTGAGCATAGCTGGTCAATTTCGCAAATGCAGGCTTTTGGAAGTTTAAAAGCAGAGATCCAAAAGTTTGTAATGCTGAATATTACCGATGGGAGTAGCTGAAGACGTCCAGCAAAACACCGTACAAGTTTTAAACACAGCACAACGCTTTTTGTTCGTCTAAGTAGATTTTCATAATTAAATAATTAACATTTTGTTTTTGCCTGAAAAACCTCTTTTTCACTAGAAAATATAATTGTCAATTTACATGAATATTCGTTATATATGAACTTTACAGAATTAATTTGTGGAATTTAAAGATTCAATATGACTTTGTCTTACTCTATTCTTTTTTTTTTCCTTCTAAATTACTAAAAATTTAATAAAATCGAATGTGTGATTGCACAATTTTTAGTTACTTTTGATCTCTCAAACAACTAACTTGACTCAATATATATATATATATATATATATATATATATATATATATATATATATATATATATATATATATATATATTCAAAAACTTTTGATTTCTCAAACAACTAACTTGCCAAACTATATTTTTTTAGTCATACAAAAAAATAAAAATAAAATGAAAATGTGGTGAAAAGATGCACATGAATATATTTCCGTTTGATGTTTGTCAATTAAGGTGCCTGAACTATTAATTCAGACATGGTAATATTTCAATTTTTTGAAAAGGAAAATATAAATGGTTTTTTTGTTGGATGAAGCTTTACGCAACCCCTTGGAATAGCATATATATTCTATCATAAATACATGAAAACGAAGGTTTAGAGTTTAATACTTGGTAACCTTCTTGCATAGAAAGACTTGTGGTCCTTATATATTCAAGATACTTTTGTACGTTAAATCAACGTAACCATTCATTCGACCATATACGGGTATACCATGCACATGTAATTTAATTTATCAGTAAATGCGCATTTGCATGGCACTGGAATGGGATTTAGACCGTTTAGTGATGCATATTAATTGTTTTTTGTAACTATTATAAAATGTCAATATTTGGCTAATTTTATACATGAAAATAAATAATATCATGCAACATTTGTTTGTTTTTCTTTTTTGTTCTTTTCGCTTTAACTGACATTGTATCCATCTTTACTCTCTTAATGAGGCAACGATGTTTCCTGAACTGACATTGTATTTTTTTCTATGCGTTGTATATCTTTTCTCTCTTTTACTATATATACTATGAATTTTATGTTTGTTTATAAAAACCTGTGGCAGAAGATTCGCTTGCATCTCGTTGGATATATATCATCCGAAGTCTGTAATAAGAACTGGAAGATTCCATACCAATATCTGATTAACGTGTTACCCAAATAAGTAAGAATGTGTCGATATGGCTATTCATGCTTTTTATCTTTAGGATTGATGTATTTTGTATTAGTAAATGTGTTGGGCCATGGCCCAAAACTTGGTTAATCTAGGCTTATATATTATACAATAATTAATCCCACTTATTGGGTCCCGACTCCTGAGTATTGCTGATGGTGAATATTTTACTACTACCTTGAGTTGAGTCTGACTGTCTGTGAGACCTAATAGAGATCATCAGACAATTTTGTTTGTCATCTTATCTTTCAGATAAACGAAACATACGTATATAACTTTTATCCCTGAGATAAATCTAAGATCTATAAATCTACCTTGAGTCTACATGATTTTTAGAGTTCACTTTTTATTTTAATTCTACTACATGATAGTATATCTATTCCGTAATTAATATACCTATGTAACTGTAAGATTATTTATAAGTTCAAAATATGTAGCAATAGAATGATGTTAAGTGAGCCACTGCCTAAATTCAAATGCACACATACAATATATACGTGCTTTATTAAGATATCAGTATCATTAGTTGGAAATATATATGTGAATAAATATTTGTTCAAAATTTAATCGTATCACTCTAAATAAAACGATTCCACTCCACTTGAAGCTTTGATTGATTTAAACATATCAGTTCTAGTCTGATCTGGATGTGAGAGTTGGCAAAAACGGATAATCAAAACAAAAAAAAAAGTATTTTTTATGAGATATACTTCTAACTAACATGTTGACAGATCAAAATAGCAACATACAATTTATGATTTTTATAAAGCATACTTTAACATAAAAGTTGCCAACTTGCCAAAATACATATAGTTAATAGTTTATGTATTTAGAATGTATATGTAAAATTAAGATAGCCTATAAATTGAAATTTAACTTTCATTTTATCATAAACTATAGCTAAATGAAAAGTATTGAAAATTTTGTTCATGCATAATTTTTAATATATATATATATATATATATATATATATATATATATATATTGTCAAGAGTTTGGTTTAAAATATTTGATATAAGAGGATATATTTTAGAATGTTTGAATCAATATTCAAGAGAAATTGATAAAAAGGAATTAATATTCAAGAGAAGTTTGTCAAAGACAAATATATGTTCGTTACCGCGCACAATAGGAGATTGGACTTGAGATAAGTTTTTTTTTCTTTGATCAAAGAAGTATTCATAACTGTTATAAATAACTACAAACCGGTTAATGTAATTGGCCAATCGCAATTGGGTGTCAAATGCATGCAACCGGGACGATTTCAGACTAAACCAACCAACCCTAAAAAATCTCACACATGCATGGAATTATAATGCAAGATCTTATAGTATCTATTATCTAACAGTGACATTTACAATAAAATACATTTAACCTAGACAACTTTTTTTTTTTGCTGGTGATTCTACCATTGTTTGTGTGACCTTCCGGTGCGTCGAGAAGGTCATGAAGTATATTTAACAAAGCAGACAATTGAGGAGGTCCTTAATCACTTTCCATTTTAAGCTTAAAGACAAGGATAAGAAAGAAAAAATAAAGCAAAGTCTCAGCAGAATCATGTCTTAATCTACTTGATTGATTCTTACATCAGGCATAATTAATCATGGCCATTAATATCTCTAGATCTTATCTCTTAAAAATACTTACGTATATTTTACGTCAAGTTGTACGCATTACACATGACTAATTCTCCAAAAATTTCGGTAAAAAAACTAAGATAAAAAAATATAATTATATATAATGTAGAAATTGAACTTAAAAATAACAAAATGTTCAAAATCTTGTGCTTTGAAATTGATTTATATTATTAGTTTTCTTATAAAGATTTAATATAATTAACTACAAAAACTAATTTAAAACTATGAGTCTAACTAAGAAAAAAACCATGTATTTTGAATTTGTTACGAGAATTTAGTTAACAACAACGACGTCATATTTCAGTTATGGATATAACTCTATATGTATGCTTTTAAGAAAAATTAGAGAGATGTATGTACGCACACATCTTTTTTACATATCGGAAAAAATATCTGGACCGTGTTGGAATTTTGGTATGATCAGTGACTACTTCACTTGAACAGTGCGTGGCGGGATGATGAAAAATTTGATCTTCTAAATTGTAAGCACATACTTAATTCTCGAAGTAGTATTAAAATTATTATTTTTGACAAAAAGTTGTGTTATAAACTTATATTTACTTATATTAATCTCAAGTTTCTTATGTTAACTCTTCGTTTTTGGATACTACGTATAACATACACACACACACACATATTATACTTAATACTTATTTATCTCAATTGAAAAACAGAACTAACAGCATTTTCTTCGTGAAAAAAATACAGGAGAACGCATTACAAAATTAAAAGGGTCATGCAAAAAGAGCTTTTCTGAAATCCGTTTTGTATATAAGAAATAATAAAAGAAAATCGTAGCTTTGCTTGATGTCATAAGAATCATGTGTTCTCTTTAATATTATTCTCAACTGGAGATTTGACTAATATAAGTATACATTATGTATTTATAAGATCATTGCCAGACCAAATACTTTGTAAGATATATAAAGGAAGTCTCAAAACCTCATATAATATTTCCACCATTTGAAAGATATATCAACCCAAAAAGGTATGATATGTTCACTGCTGATGAATTCGTTATATCCTGGGAAAAGACCCATATTAGTTCGAAGAAAGCATATTCGTTTGGAAAAAAGGATAAGACATTAAACACGTTGAAAAAGAAAACAGTTAAATCATCCAAGTTAGTTTCTCAAAGACATGTGTCTTAAAACTAATAAAATTGAGTGATCACTAACTAGCAACCTAATTTTTGCATCTAAATTACATTAATTTAATTAATTTTCTCGATCGAATTAAGAGTCTAGACATCGTATTGACTGGCTCGATTAAGATGGCCCCTAGCACCAAGACATCGCATATATAGAACCTGTCAACCTGATTACTAGCTAGAACCGCCAGATATAGATATATATAAATCAATAGTATGAATCTAATGTAGGTACCTTTTTAGTTACAAAGTTGCTTGGATCTAATAGTTATAGCACAATGTTTTTTTCCTTTAAGCTAGGAAAAATATTGTAATATTAATGTTAGTTTGACAATCGTCCGATGTTTGGCTTCACGTTACATATATAAGACCGTGTGTGTGATATATATGACGTTTAATTTGGCATAGATATTTTTCTAAATAGAATAAAAGTGTTGTATCACATGATGAAAGCTATTGTTACAAAAGTTCACACAGTGAATTATTTGAAAGTAGGTCGTTATTTCTCCATAAAGATTTTTTTTTATGAGGAAAGTTTTAAATACAATAAAAAGCTTGAAGTTAGGTTTACTATTATTAAATACTTGTAGTAGAGTGAAATTTACCAACCTTGCGAACATATATATGCACAATATATAATACATGTCATGTTTTCGTTGTATAATATGCATAATTGTCAATATTAAATATTTAAATGTTTGAATTGCCCTGGTATCCCACTTATTAATGTGTTTTAGCTGGAGTGCATTTATAATTACTACAATCCAGATTATCGAAATTGTTAAGTTTTAAGTGTTTCAACTTTAAAACTAGTTGGTAATTAGGCTATTGGTGCGTATCTTTAATATACTAGCTAGTAGTGTTGGTACTTTGCTATTTGAGATTTATATTGCCTCCAAGCCAAATGATAGTTTTTTTTATTTGATTCGTTTTTTTTTTCGGACAAACAAATCTTGCTTTCGTTCAATCAACCAGACAGGTTACAAAAGTTAAGAGTTTTTTAAAAGCAAAACAAAGCTAAGCTTTGGTACAATCATTTTGTTATTTTGTAGTGACTGTAGGTTTGATTGGTAACTATGTACCTTTTTGGCATGGGATGTATCCCTTTGATAGTACATTATCAATAACAAAAGCGATACCAAAAACATTATTAAAAACGTTACTATCAGCTTTTTATATAATTTTTTGTCACGTTTTCTTTACAGTTTTACATTGTTCCGTAACAGATTTGAGTTCTATTTTATAGTTTTTTAATACAATTGTACGTGCGTTACCAATTGGATTCTATATTTATTTGGCTTACATAATTTTATAACATTGATAGATTAGATATATTTTTAATTAAAAAACTCCTGCTTATTGAAAATTAAATAATTTTTTTTTAACAGTTCCAAAATCTATGCACGTTACATATATTCAAGTTTTTTTTTTTTTTTTTTCAATTTGTATGTGATTGCACGAGAACATCGTTATGTATCTGGTATCTTTATCAATCAAAGATTGTTATACGTTGATTTTTCAAACTAAACCATAACATTGACAATTTGACATACGGGATAAAGCCCAGTATCCAGCAACCACGTTCTGCTGAATATAACACTTACAAATAGGGTCCCCTTACATATACTTTCAAGTACATAATTTTGGTAAGAAAATTTGTAAAACTATTAGGTTTTGTTATAAATATATAATCAATATATATATATATATATATATATATATATATGTGTGTGTGTGTGTTGTTGTTGAGATTCTGAACGTAAGCAAAAAAAAAGAAGTGGTGTGCAAGCATGTAAAGCACTAGAAATCTTTGTGAATGCAAAGCAAATAGAAGGATGTCTCTTTGATCTGATGGATGTGACTAAGAAATGATGTAGTTAAATTGACTAATTTGAGGCAAACATTTATTTTGAGTTGGTACAACGTGTGTATATAATATGGTCCACATTTCTCGTTACTTTCTTTTTCTTCACTGTTATTTTTTCTTCTTCTTCTTTGTTTTGCAAAACAAAATAAAGTGCTCTAAAGACAAAAACCTAGGAAACAGATTTGTATTTTGGTTTATGAATAGTTTGAATTGAATACAAGTTTGTTTTAAGATAAATGAGAAAGCTACGAGAGAGATAAGGAAATATCACATCATGGTATAGGAAATCAAAACTCAAAAAGTCGTAAAATAAAAACCACTCCTAGGAATCTGAATACATACATCATTACAAATATAATTTTAAGTGGTCCAGAAAATATTTTTTTGTTAAAGAAGTGGTCGAGAAAATATGCATGGTTATAATCATATATTATGACGTTGGAAAAAAAAGAAAGTAAATAAATTAACCAAAAGTTATCAAAACTTATAAAAAATCACATGAAATGGGTTTTGATTTTGTTTGTTTGTTTACATTCCTATATAGTATTATCTAAAAATATTATTATATATAAAAAAAATGTCTGGTGGTGCGATTATCTCAATAACAAAAGCGTGAGGTATGACATCTGAAACGTAAAAAGCTTTTTTTTTTTTTTTTTCAACATCCACCCACCCGGCCATCTATTTCCACGTCATCACTTTGTTACCTTCTGTGGCGATTACATGGGTCCCACAACTCAGTTTGCCACGTGTGAAAACATCGGCAACTAGGAATCACACGTGTCTATTACTCATTGGGAATATTAAAAAAGCACACAGTAGTAATAAAATCTTACTATTACAGAGAGCATTCGAGTTAAAGTTTTAGAAGATTCTTCAGTTTTTTATTTTTTTTTTTCTTTTGTTGATTTCGTCTTAATTATGTATTATATATATCGAGTATATGATTTTTTTTTTTTTGTGTTACTGTAATTTTGTCATCGACTAATGACGACGAAAGCGATATATATCTTACAATTTATATTTTTTCTTTTGCAAGAGATATCGTTTTCTGACGTTAATCTCAGCCTCATCTTGGTTTGTCGTAGTTCGTCTGTGTCGCGAGGCTATACATAAAAAGTCATTAACGCAGAGGGAAAAAAAGAGATAATGACTAATTAACCCTCAATGCAATTTGGTTAGCTTGGTAATTACACAGACTCGACATGATTAGTCAGGCTTTGTATATGTGTCGCATTGTCGCCACATTTAGATCCTTTAGTGCAACCAAAACACACTAAAATCGGCTGAAATTTGGGATTTTTTTTTTTAGTTTTTAATTAATTATAGCTGATTACTGATTAACATCAAATATATGATTCTACACTATTTCAGTAAATAAAGGTATGGTAATGTTGACGTAAAAAACTAAGATATGTTAATGGTTGAATATTTTTTAAGACAAGTTCTGTGATTTCAATAACGCTTCTAGAACTTTGATAGGGTTTTACACAGAGCGAAAAAATGTATAAATTACGTGTTATGTTTAGAAAAATTGTGTGGTTTTGAAAATAGCATTTTTGACAATATAATTTCATCTAAAAGAAAAACATGGGAAGAACTGATCACATATTGCCCACTTGAGAGCATTTTCCCAAATACAAATTCTTTTATACTTATTATTTGCCAACCATTATATCCAAAATTTAGTCATTTAGTGAAAGATATTCTGTTAAATATTTATAAATAAATATTCCAAAAAGTTACCATACTATATATATATATATAACAGTATGTCGTTCATATGACATCATGTGAGAGTGCTAACAGCTAACTTAAGTGTCATTATTCTGTAAAAACATATAGTATATATGGTTTTGTAAATTGACGTAAATCTCCGGGGGTTGTATATATAAATATGTAAGAAAGAACAGAGGATTAAAACCCACACAAAATTGGCATTTTGTACAGCCCCATTTAAAAGAATGATAACGCCGACTCTGTGAAGCATTTTTCAGCACTCCCTTCCCCCAACCCCAAAAACAAAAGAATCTCTGAGCAATTTTTTTTTTTTTTTTTTTGGTAAAAAAGAGAGTACAAAATCTCATGAGAGAGTAGAGTAGTAATATGAGCTTCTTCTCCTACCAAAACCTCCGATCACTGTACTAGATTTGTTTTACAATGGAGAGCACTGATTCTTCCGGTGGTCCTCCACCGCCGCAACCTAACCTTCCTCCAGGTTTCCGCTTTCACCCAACCGACGAAGAGCTTGTGGTTCACTACCTCAAACGCAAAGCTGCTTCCGCTCCTTTACCTGTCGCTATCATCGCCGAGGTCGATCTCTATAAATTCGATCCATGGGAGCTTCCTGGTACGTACACACATCATCAACTCTTTTTTTTTTTTTTTTTTTTTTCATTATTCGATTCATTTGAATTTGAATCTGTTAGTTCTTTTTTATTTTCTTGTTTTTTTTTCCAGAGATCATCTCTGTGTGTGATGGATGACGTGTGATCTAATTGTTTTTTTTTTTGTTTTTTGGTTCCAAAAATGGTTATATAGCTAAAGCGTCGTTTGGAGAGCAAGAATGGTACTTCTTCAGTCCTCGAGATCGGAAGTATCCAAACGGAGCAAGACCGAACAGAGCCGCCACCTCAGGATACTGGAAAGCAACCGGTACAGATAAACCGGTTCTTGCTTCCGACGGTAACCAAAAAGTCGGTGTGAAGAAGGCACTCGTCTTCTACAGTGGTAAACCACCAAAAGGCGTTAAAAGTGATTGGATCATGCATGAGTATCGTCTCATCGAAAACAAACTCAACAATCGACCTCCTGTTTGTGACTTCGGCAACAAGAAAAACTCACTCAGAGTATATTATTTCATCTTTAACTATACATGATTTTTTTTCGAAGAATCTTGATCTTGAATTTTCTTGATCTTGAGTTTTCTTGATCTTGATTTTTTTGTTTTTTTTCTTGTGTGTAGCTTGATGATTGGGTGTTATGTAGAATCTACAAGAAGAACAACGCAGGTCGACATGTGGATAACGATAAGGATCACGATATGATTGATTACATTTTCAGGAAGATTCCTCCGTCCTTGTCTGCTGCTACTGGACTCCACCACCATCACCATAATGTCTCAAGATCGATGAATTTCTTCCCTGGGAAGTTCTCTGGTGGTGGTTACGGTATTTACTCCGACGGTAATACGAGTTTATACGACGGCGGTGGCATGATCAACAACAACATGGATACCGAATCAGTGGATCATCGTGACAATAATAACGTTGACGTCGTTGGTTTGAACCATGCTTCGTCGTCAGTCCCGATGATGATGATGGCGAATCAGAAACGAGCTTTTCCTGTGCCGTATTGGCCTGTAGCGGAGGAGGAGCAGGACGCATCTCCTAGCAAGCGGTTTCACGGTGGAGGAGGAGACTGTTCGAACATGTCTTCTTCGATGATGGAAGAGACTCCACCAATGATGCAACAACAAGGTGGTGGTGTGTTAGGAGATGGGTTATTCAGAACGACGCCGTACCAGTTACCTGGTCTAAACTGGTACCCTTCTTAAATCAAAATATGTGCTTTTAGCCACCGGTGTGAAGAATTTTTTTCCGATTGGTGGGGGTTATTTAAATTTTATATAAATTTGAGATTTGTGTATATGTTTTGGGGTTAATTTAAAATTGGTCATAGGGGTTAGAGGTAAAAAGGAGATTATTTAGAGAGGCGGAGAAGTGATGAGGCAACATATACAAGAAACATAGGATATTTTCTTCTTGAAAAAACGATTACTGTTTCTTGATTTTTATTATTAAATGTATAAATTATATACTTAGATGTTTATATATATATATATATAGATTGTATAGATGCATATAGTTCTCTCAGTGATATTTTGAGATTGTATTTTCTTGTAAAGGAGATGATTTAAGAAAGAAACAAAAAAAAAATAGTTGTGTAAACTGTGTGTTTTTCTTTGCATATGCTATATATCAATGATGTCTTTGGATTGAGATTTTGCTTATAAAACTTTGGAAGATATTTTCTATGTACGTATGAGATGACTGATGAAGATAGTCGATGGATCGTATCAATAATAAACTATCAAATATTCTAAAGCCTAAAGCACTTCTTTTGAACAAAAATGGGCACTAAGCCATTGTATGGAGTGGATTAAACGATTATTAGTCACTATTTTCTCGATTAACCTAAAATACTTCAAAAATATCTGACCAATTTAGTCTTCAGTTTCACTAAAACCGTGGTGATAGAGAAACATCCGAAAGTAATAATAAAAAGGATTTTGTATATTTTTCAAAACAAGAACTACAAGTGGATTATTAGACTCATCTCTTATTTCTAGCCCATGACTTGCCTTTTCCTAATTTTATATGCCACTTCTGATATAACGACGCAGTTGCCACTGCATGTGTAAACATTAAAAAAAAACACATTTACACTTTATATTATAAAAAGATCGTGAAAACCAATCTTCTATAGAAACATCCTGAACATGCTGAACTGCTTCAAAGTAATGATAAGCTTCAACTACGTACGTTGTGTAGATAAGAAATTTCAATAATTGCATGTAAAGCTATAAATATAATATATTATGATATTATGTTTTTATATACATACGAGGGCCATCTCACGTTGATTGTGATTTATCTTCTTATTTTCTATCATATTTTTTTTGTTTGTTTTGTATCATTAAATTCATACCAAACCAATCCTCAATTTATAGAGTAAGAAACTATTTTGTATCGTCAACCCATAATCTTGTTGGAAGCAAGAGCCAAACAAACTCGCAACTGGAATAACGAGAAATAAAGAAGAAGAAGAAGAAAACATATTATGATTATCTTAAACATAAAAAATTTGCGTTTGTTTCATATGTTATAATCTCTTGTTTTTTTTCGTCAGCTTCATATATATGTTATAATCTTGTATTTTGCAATTTTGTTAGTAGAATAGTGATTCAAAGGTAAGAAAAACGATTTTATAACGTCTAAAAAAGAACGTAAATAAAAGCAATTGAATCTAGCTATTATTGTATAACATACTCCCTCCGTTTCATAATATAAGATGTTTAGAGAAATATTTTTGTTTCATAACATATGATGTTTCCAATTTTCTATGTAACTTTTAGATTAATTTTATATTTTCTATTATGCAGTCTTGTTTATGATTGATTAAACTTTTTAAAAGCAACTATTTTTTAATATACGTGTTTTATCTAAAACATCCTATATTTTGAAACGGAGGGAGTATTTATCTTACCTCAAACTGTAGTAATTTTGTCACTGATCAAAATTAATTATATGATATGAACAAATAACCTCCTACTTTAAAGAGTTTCCAGATATGTTCAGGTGTGGGTGTCATTTTCTGCTCACAATTTTTCTTTTCTATACCCGCTCACAACCTTACTTTTTTTTTTTCTTTTTTATTCTGTCACTCTTCTCAGAACTTAGATTTTGATTAGACATCCCCCAAATATATTCCGTTAACCATACAATTACAAGCACACCAAAATAAATGTAACTTTAAGGAAATAGTTTGATTAAACTTTGTGTCGTCGTCATGCTTTAAAGTTGTTTTAAAAGAAACTATAAACACTACGACATCGTATTCTATGTTCTTTCTATAGAGCTAGTCGTCCATGATTTATCTGGAAAAAACTGGGTTTAGAAGAAAAATAGAATCAAAAGATATATTGCATAAAAGCATACTGTGTGTGTGGTACGTTAAAAAAAAATGGCCAGCAATGGACCATATGCTTCTACATCAGCAAAAGGAATCATTATCTTTAAACCAAGAAATGAAAGACACCATTAATTACATTCCTTTTCTGGATAATAAGTACAAACCACCTTTCAATTTTTCTTATATATCAATAGCACTTCATTTTGGAAAACATATTGTATTTATTTCAGATAACACTTGCCATATTTTTCACATCCAAATCTTCTCTACATTTTCTTAAATTTATATATATATATATATATATATCCTTGAGGCTAGCTCATACGATTCCTTGAACTATTTATATTTCAGATTCTGTCTAAATAGAGTTAGCAAAATAAATAAAAAGTGATTAAAAGATGAAGAAAAAGGGGAAAGTTAGGAGGCAAGGAAAATGCATGCTCAACGAAGATCGACGACAGCTATGTAATAGAAAAGCAAAACAACCGTTACATGTTATGGATAGATTCTTAATACGAAAACCAGTCAATACGTTTGCTTTCATGGATTGTACAATAAGATCCTAAAACTTTTCCACACAAAAAAAAAAGCATCTTCACTCCAAGAAGTCAATATCTCTTTTAGAACATCCAACACAAATTTACTTCCACAACCATTGTTAATAACAACCACAACAAACATGAAAGATAAAGAGCACCAAAGCGGCATCAATCTATTATTACTACTGCAATTGGTTTACCTCATAAACACATCATGGATTCATGATGTTATTTTGCCCCATACAAACAGAAGGTGTATGTGTGTGTATATGTAATAAATTGGGTTATGATACTTATATTTTGTGGATTTTAGATACAAAAAATAAAAAAAAGTGAGGGATGAAATATTAATGAAGGTAAAATAAGGGTTGGTTGGTGGAGAGGTAATGAAGAGATGAAATGTGGACGGATCGGGGAATATGAACCAACGCTGTCTTCAACTCTCTATTTGGACTACATGACGATCCTTTTGATTACGATAGGAGTGAATTTTTAGAAACCCTCCAAACTATATTTATTTTTTTATATATATAAAAAAATCATTTATTATTGTAGGAAGATAGGATAATAAACGCTTTAATTCACAAATTCAGTTATTTGTGTGAGTCATCATTACATGATGGAGTCATGGATGTACCAAGGATTTGAATCTAAATGATGACTCCTGATGGGATTCGCCTTCTACATGTTTGCTATCATGTTAATGTTATATGAATTGATGTTTTTTTTTTTTTTTGTGCAAAAATATCATTTAATTCAATCAAACAACCGGATAGGAGGAGCTTACAATGCATAAAGTTTTAGCCAAAAGGCAAGATTGAAGAAAGTTACAACCATAATTAAAAAGGGATACAAGGGATGGAAAGTAATCCAAGAGATATCGGAGACAAGGGCGGTGAAGCACTAAGTCGCATACGATTTCAAGGGATGTCGAAGCCACACTCACGGACAAAGCCGGAACATGGTGAATTGTCCTTATCTGTCTTATCTGTAGACATTGGGACGTTGAGAAAGGTTCCATGGCCAAGAAGCTCGATGGATTCATCTGCTCATAACCAAGGCAGATGGTGGAATCAGGTTCAAGATTTGGTAGAGGTTGCTTGAAGAGGTTTCGGTAACCACCACTCCAAGGAGGTGGGATCATAATGCCGTTACTCTTCAGACTTTGAGCTGAGGGACTGATCTTCCTATCTTTGGTGATTTGCGCTTGAACGGACTCAGGAAATAAGGGAGATGGAAATGGAAGATTGAGGAAGGTACGGTAATCCCAACGCCTTAGCGAGGAGATCATAATGTCGTTGTCCCAAAAGCTTCGGATAATGGGGCAGATGCTGTAATATAGCAAATGTGAGGGCTAGGTAAAACGGTGGAGAGGAGAGGAGGGTCAGCTAAAGTAGCTCCGGTAACATCCGTTCCTTAGAGACGGTGTCATAATGCCGGTCTTCTTCAAACTTTGGCAAACATGAGTAATACCCCTATGTGATTCTAATGGCAAGGTTCTCAAATATAGTTTGTACCCCCAGAGCAACATTGATTGAATATGTCCCAATTGCAGTCTTCGGACAAGTGGTAACATAGTTCGACACAAATGTAACGTACGGGAGAACAAAGCAGAGTTTGGTACAAACCTGGACTTTTGAAAAATAGCGCTTTGTTCACAGGGCCTCGATGAGAAGAGAAATGGGCCGAAGCCCACTTGGCGAGATGAAGGGTCCAAGAGAGGAGCACCAAAGGAAACTAGGTTTGCGCCGCCGCCGCTCAATCTCATCGTCTTCATCGGAGCAAGCACCGGTCGTAACCGCTTCGACGGTAGGCTTCTCGAGGGCTCAAGGCTGGATCTTGAAAGATCAGGTTGGAATCCCAGAAGAATAATGGAAAACAACGCCGGCGACGAGATCCGGAGAGGACGGTCTTCAAAAGAAGGCGAGGGGAAACCAGCTTCTTTAGATCTGGGAGAATCAGAAGGACCCTCCTCAGAGTTGAGAGTTGAAGCGCCGCTGGGCAAAAGGGTGTTCTCTAGGTTTAGATACGCTGGAGGAACAGGCGGTAGCGGTTGGTATGAGTGGAGGTTTGTCGTGACAAGCCTCTCAGCTTTCACAGTGGAGTTTAAACCGACGTTTAAACTAGGTCTTGCAGAGAAAGGTTGAGATGATTGAGTAGGTGGCCAAAAAGACATTAAAAGTAAGATCTTTAGGAAACAAGAGACGAACGAGGGACAAGAGTCCCGACGCCGGCAAGCAAAAGCTTTGCCGGCGTCGGAAATGGAGGTTACGCAAAGGGTCTCGATAGTCGGAGGAGAGAGAAGGGAGGTTTTTAGTTTCTACACTTGATTTCCTTCTCCTTTCTTCAGGATCTTCAACTGCTCATTTCTCTCTATCTCTCCACTCTTCCACTATGAATTGATGTTTAGTTTTCTATTTCTAATGTTAAATTTAGTCTTGATTTAAAATTTGCAAATCATATTTTTTTATAATGTTTTTTTTTTTTTTGAACTTTTATTTCATGGACGAAACTTGTTTGTTTTATATTTTGGCGCAAAATTATTTAGGCTTACAGCTTGAATTTACAAAGTACATTCCATTTTAGCTTAAACTAAATGACCCACACACAACAATGGTATAAAGGGAAACAAAATTAGAGGAGGGTCCTCCACCAAATAGCCAAATTATGCAAAAGCCCATTATAAAAAATAAAAAATCCAATATGATATAATATGACAATGCCAATTATTCAAAATTACATGGACCTCTTGCGGAGGTAGGAAACTTAATATGGACCTCACTAAATTAATAACTATTCCCAGTATGGATCCATCCTGATCCTATTATAAAAAGCTTTGGACATTGTGTTTGTAAAGCTGGTAAAGAATTAGTATATTAGTAGTAGAGAGAGTTTGGCAAAAAAAGTACTTGTACTGTATGTTTTCATTTGGTAAGGCATTGAAGTTTCTCACTTTGTTCTTCAAAAGATGCGTCGTTGACTTGTTGGTGAAATGGAATTGGTCAAACATTCAAACTTTGACAAAATTGGGAGCATTCAGAATTTGAAAAGTAGACCAACCTCTCCATTACAAAAAAACATGTAACCAGGTCAATGGTTCTGTTCTCTAGCTCCACATTAATATAAGGAAAGAAGACTCATTGACTCTCTCTCTCTCTCTCACACACACACAGCTCATTTATAAAGAAACGTTTCTTGCACAATTCTATGTAAGAAGGGAGAACAATAGTAACTTATGCAGGTTGTGAGAAGGAGGATCCCATCAGGAGAAGGCGTTGAGATGCCTGGAAGATCCGAGACAAACAGGGTCAGAAGGAGGAGTCATGGCTCAGGTCTGAGGGTTCGAGTAGCTTGCACGTGCTCTGGACGGCCTGGCTCGACTAAGTGTGCGCGACACGGGTTTGTGGTGCCAAGCGATGAGAGGCTTATGAGGAAGGCCAGTGACGGTAGCAAAGAAGTGTTAAGGAGAGCTTTAACGCCTCCGATCCGGCGGATGAATCTCCGTTGGTTGAACTTCCGACCAACACCTAGCCGGCTCTGTAAAATGTCTTCTGTTTGATCAGAATACTGAGAACTTTTTTTTGTTTGAATGTAAATAAACTTCAAAGGCTTTTCTTTTTTTTCTTTTCTTGTAATGTTGGAAATCAAATAAGATTCAGACCCAATTGCAGAGATTTGAAACTTAGCACTCTGTTACGGGACAAGAAAGTGTTAGAACATTTTTGGATACAAAGAAGGAAGGAAGAAAGAAAGAAGGAATCAAGTGGATGAGTTGTTGTTTTGAGCAGGCAAAATAAGGCGTTCTTGGCCTTCGATTAGTTTTGCAGATTTGATTACATCTCCTGTCTTGATCTGCCCAAGAATATCTCTTCCTGCTGTTGTGTATCTGTAGATTTTTGGAGCAAACAACAACACCATCAATTCAAGTGCAACTTGCAAGTTCCGCAATTTCGAACAAGAAAGGTTTTAAAACCAATACCCGAAGACAGAGAACTGCCCTTCGTCAAAGGATAAACCACCTAAGCCAGACTGCAAATTAAAAAAAAAATGATCAAAAGCAAGCTCCTTTGGCTTCAAAAATGAGATCAAGCTTAGGAGGTTTTGGAGTGATGCATACGTTTCTTTTATCGTATAGGTAGAAGAAGAATTGGTAAGGAGAAGAGTAGTCCTCTGAGTTTTCGCTGTGCGCCATTGCGACAGCTCCATAAACCGATAAAGGAAGAACTGGTAACTCCCCATCCTTCCAAAGTCGAAATGCAAAAAAAAACAAAGTCAGCTTTGCCGGTTTCTATTTGAGAGTAGAAGCAGTTTTGTTATACCTGAACACTCAATGGGGTTCTGTAGAGAGGTTCGAACTGTCCAGAAGGCATTACTTCCAATGGAACACTAACACTCTCCACCTTACCACTCCCATCCTCAGTGATAACAGCTTGGTTCACCGTATTGAGTTTGGCTCCATCATATGCACCGCTTGTTACCTGACCATCCCGAGATGCAAACAGTTTGTGCCACATGATTTCAAGATTTAAGAGTATAGTCTCTTCTTAGGTTCAAGATGTGTAGGTAACAAAGGTTAAAGTTAGAGTAAACTACCTTACCAGTTTTGCGAAATTCCCTGCTGTTAGGGGTGCTGAATATCCATCTATAACGATCTGATAATCCATAATATAAGCAAAGCAGCGTCTCGTGAACGAACAGCTCGAAAGATTGTGGAGCAAAATATAAGAACAACACTTTTTCTTCGAAAACATGTGACTTTGATACCTGGATTGTAGCACTTTTTCTTTGATCACCCCCAGCTTCAGCTGAAAATGTCGAACCATCACCTTTCTCAATTGTCATTTCCACAGTTCCTCTACCTGCTAACCTATAGTTCCACAGAAGATCTGTTTAATTTGCTCCTAACAAGAGGAGTCTAACTCAGAGAAACACAAAATGGGACTCACTTGGGAAAGTTTAAGTATTGCTGAGGAAGTAAAAATGACAATCCAGATGCCTGAAACAACAATTTCTAACATCAGCAACTAAATCTTGTGCTTATGTGGTTCAACATACCCAGAAGAAATGAGGTGGGTCAGAAGAATTGCAAGTACCTGTAACAACTCCAGTTCCGCAACAGTATCTAGTGATGCTGCCAGGCCAAGGGACACTTTATCAGGATCTTGTTTCTTAATAGATGTTATAAGTGACTGAAGTCCACCCTATCAAACAAAAGATTATAAGGTTTATACCCGCTTATAGCAACACCAAATCAATTTAGAACATAAAATCGCCTCCGCAGTTAGCTGCAAACTAAGAGAACTTTTCATTATACAAAACCAGATCATCTTCTATGAAATTGTTACAGGGATTACAGTTCCATCAACTTGAGAATAGAGTTCCGGTTAAATTCCCACGTACCTTGCCGTCAATCATAGTTGCATACAGTTCTGATCCCTTGTCTTTCAAGTCTGCTGGTATACTAGCCAATATCTTATCCTTATCATCTATAGCCACCTGAAACAGTTTCATCAAAGATTCAATCTTGTGCTTCCACTATTCTTGCAAACATAATACAAATCACGAACTAAGTCTGTAACTTCAATACCAACCAATCAAGAGTCTTTAATTACCTTTAGAGCTTTTTTTACATTGCTCTCCATGGTACCATAAGGCTTCCTTTGCGGAATTCTCAGAAGATATGATATATCTTCCAATGAAGCCTAAGCAACGAGAATATAGTATTATATAACACAATGAGTAATCACTAATTACGAAAACCAAATTAACCAATATGAAGTCAAAGACAATGTGACATGCCTGTATTGTCTTCATGCTTGGATTAGCAGGAATAGCCTTTCTTAGAGCAAGTTCACCAGTTCTTGGAACTTTCGTGTCCGGAGAATAAAGAACCGCCTCTGCAGGTGAAATGTAAGCAGAGTCTAGACCACCAAGCAAAGGCATTGGAGACCAAACTTGAACAAATATCAAAATCGTTGCAACCAACTTCTCGAGATTCTTAGTTCCAGCTTCAAAAGGCTTCAACTTTGAATCAATTGAAGAATCGTAAGAATGTATAAGTTCCTGCACTGCTGAAAAAAACTTTTCAGTAGACTAATAAATTACGAATTTTTATCACTAAAACCCTTAAAATCGGATTTTGTGCCTATAGATGAATAATACAGTAAACCCTAATGTGACATCAATGTAGAGCTTATATTTTTAAACCTGACCTTAGTGTTACCAATTTTACTGGATGTAGAAAGCAAACGCATGCGGAAATCTCCGTAATTGGTTCGATTAAAGGGTAATTTGGGTTTTACGAAGAGTGATCTGCGGTTGAGAGGTGAAGGGTGGAGAAATAAAATCTGGTGAGATCCGATGGTGGAAGAAGACAAAGGAGAAGCCATTGATGATGTGAGTAGAAAAGCTTTACAAGTTACAGAGACTAAAGGATTAGAGAGAGTAGGAGCGATCTTGGCGCGCCTCATCTTCGATATGATTACGTGGAACTATATGAATGGATACACGTGGCTTCTTGGAAAGTTTCAGAAAACGGCGTGGTGTTGTTCTTTGCAGAGTGCAGACGGCATTGCTTCTTGGATATTAACTCAACGTTTTGAGAATTCGCTTGTGCACGCTTCGCCGTGTGTGTGTTCGTTCTCTACAGAAAAAGTTTACAATTACAAAGTAGATTAAAATAATAAATAAGGGGGACAGATATTACATTGACGTGATGTGACAATGACTGGTCATTTAATGCCTCAACGATAAATGTACACATAGACGACATTCTTGAAATTCACTCAAACAAAGGTCGAATTTTTATTTTATTTTATCTTTTCGTTTACACAGTTTTAATGGTTTCTTTTGCTACTTCTCTCCCACCTCCACGACGTTAGTTTTTGTACCACTGTAACAGCGTCTGAAAACGCTAACGCATCAGTAAAAAGACTCAACTCTTAATCACGTCGCACATACTAAAAGATTCAGCGTTAACAATATGCTAAAGCTTTTTACATAAACACAAGACTATAATATAAACGCAACCGCAGCGTTTTTGCCTCTTCATCATCAAGCATCTGGTTCCGCTTCGCCTCCCCAGACGCCAACAACATACGTTTTGATGATTTACATTCGTAATTAATAATATATCACAATTATAGTTTTCAAACCTCCAGACTTGGACTACGTGCCGTTTTCTATATAACGAACCCAACACACAACGCTGCCGTTTTGTACGCCACGTCAACATCTCCAATCGAGGCGGACTTCACGGGGTCCGGCGACGAGTTCACTGGGTTTCCTGAAAGACACGATGTGGCTTCCGGCCATAAACGCCGTGACTCGCTCAGAGAGTCGGATATCTTCCATCTTCAGCTCATGTAAACGCCGCACGTACTCCGGCACGTGTAAGAGATCCCAAACCACGCACAAACCACCAGGCTTCACAACCCTAACAATCTCACCGAGAACTCTCATCCTCTCCGCCGCCGCTTCCACTGATTTCTGACCGTGCTCTTTCCCAACCGTGTGGACGAACACAGAAGACACCACCACGTCGAAGTAATTATCCCCAAACGGTAACGTCCTCACATCCCCTTCACGGCAAGTCACATACTCTTGAACACCTACTCGAATTTTTTTGAATCAATTAAGAATCTCAAATTCGATTTCGCAAAAATTGATTCGGGGGAGAAAAATGTTTGTTGTTACCTTCGAGTTTAGCAGTACGGAGAGTGGAGAGAGTGGTGCGTTTAGACCGGTCTAACCCGACGACCCGACCGGAGCTACCGGTTTTCTTAAGCTGCGTAGCGACGGCATTGAGGAGGATACCACGTCCACATCCGAGATCGAGAGCGGTTTTGACACAAGACCAGTCACCGACGGAGGTAACCATGCGTTGAGCCATCTCGTACTGAAGCGGAACATCTGAGTAGACGAAATTAGCGGCGGCGAAGAGGAGACAGACGGCGGAGAGAGCGGTGACAGCGCCAGTGAAACCGGCGGCTAACCTGGAAGCGCCGGTGAGGAAGAAGGAATCGAGGAAGAAGCAAATCTGGTCGAAGTAGATGAGGAAGAGAACAGAGAGAAGAGAGAAGAAGAAAGCATGGAAGAGGAGGAAGACGAGTGTCTGCCATTGCTCGATTCCGTAGATAGCGTAGATCTGAGTCCAGTCTCTCTTTCCGGCGGTTTTACCCATTTTTAAATTTCCGATCAAATCTGAGACAAGTCAAGAAAAGAAAAAAAATCAGATCTATTAAGAATGATTTTTGTCACATTTGAAATTTCGAATTGTCAAACCAAGAAGGTAACAAATACAGTAGAGAGTAAATAAAGCAAGTACCAGATGATCCAGAGACGATGAAAACAAGATGTTTTCAGATCTCAGGAGTTTGAAATTTTAGCAAATTCTTGAGGTGGAATAAGCAAGAAAGCTGAGAATAAGAGTTAGAGTCAAGGGGGATGAACTGATGAAGAAGATGTGAGGTCCGTTACAGGAACATGGCTGTGAGAGAGAGAGAGAGAGTGAACTTATGAAGAAGAAGAAGAAGAAAATAGAAAAGGGAATTACGATAAAGGGATTTGCTAAAACTTTTGTTCTTACCATTTTTTTCACGCGCTTTCTTTTTCACTCTACATGCTTTTTGTCGGTTTCTGCATTTTCAAATTAAACCACTGGTTTTGTTCTTTTCTTTATTTTTTTTTTAATTTAAAAACCTCGCTTGATTTTTCTTTTTAATTAATCTGGAGGTTGCTAACAGAAAAATCATTAGTGTTAACCTTTCTTAATTAACATACAGTATCATTTAAGTATTAAAAAATGCATTATACAATTTGAATCTGGAAGGTTACACAAAAGTGACAGTAACTCAGTAATATAAACAAATAATTCATGTCATACAATAATCCAAAACATTCAAATAATTTAGGTTCGAATAATATTAACTTATATAAATAAATATTAAATCATGCATTTACGCCAAAAAAGAAAGTTATAACTAAATCCCTATCATTTTATGTAAATTGATTTAATAAAATTTGGTATATCAGTATATCTTTTTTTTTTTTTTTTTTGAAACTTAAAATATGGTATATCATAGAGTTAAAGGACAAAGACCGTAAATTAAGTTTCATTTGTAGTATATTATCACCACATTAGATCACTAAATAATTAATGAGTGTACTACTTGATTTTTGACTTTTATTTTATATACTCAACTAGATTAAGATCTGTGCTAGAGCACGGGTTGAAATTCATTTTATTTCTATTGTAATTTTTTATAAAATATAATTTATGTGATTGTTTTTTAAAGTTTTTTTGGATAAAATATTATGCAATAAAATCATATGCAAAATATGATGACTTAAAAAAGACACTTATTTTGTGAATTTGGTTTTTAGAAAGCGAGTTATTATATTATGAATAATTTAATATATCGTTATACTTTTTATTTTAATATACTTAGTTTTTTGAAATTCTTTCATATTATAGTGACATATTATTGACATTTTTATAACAAATCAATTTAGAGTGTTTATAGTTTCTAACTTTAATATCAAGTTTCAATATTTTAAAAATATTTCAAAATAAATTATTTAAAGTTTATTATATTATCTAAAATTATAAAATTCAACAAAAAGTATGAAATTGATTTTAAATATTTAAATTTTGATCCGTTACTCAGCAAAAAAAATAATTCAATAGATATTATTTTTAAAAAATAATATTAATAAAAATTGAATATTTTGTAGATTGAATCATATTTATATTTGTTTTTACAAATTCAACTTATGGTATATCCGCAAATAAAACTATTTTTTAACTATAATAAATAATATGATAATTTATTTGTTTCACAAAATAGAATCATATATAAAAATGAGAGGTGAAGTATAATAATAATTAACAAATTAATATGTTAAATTAGATATCAAATGATTTTATTTGATAAATAATTTAATAAAGGAAATTAATATGGTAAGTTAGATGATATCAAATGATTCTTGAGAATATTCTCTTTAATATTTTTAGAAACAATAAATCTAGACTATATAAATAATATAAAACTTAATCTATAACCTTTTTTTTTAATGAATGTAAAATTTTATTCATCAAAAAAAATCTTTTTCTTTACAATGAATGTAACGTTTTTGAGTCTAAAACAAATTTAAATTCAATGTAATGAGTTCTTATGTTCTGGTAGAGAACCAGAGCACTAAGATGTCTTCATAATCCCGGTGACCGGAGTTTAAAAGAAGAAGAAGCTTGTTCTGAATAGTTCTGTCAATTCTTTGGGCTAGTCGATCTGCGGAGAGAGGATTTTCGCCATGTTTACGGCTGTTACGCTCGAGTAGGGAGTGCATCGTGACTTGAAATGAGTATCGTAAAAGGAGGAGAGGACTCTTGTTTGAATCTGTAATAAGTATCTTGAGTTCGTCCCAATCTGCTGTCGAGTGGGTGCCAAGTAAACCAGTCGTGAGCTTGCTCCAGATTTGATGAGAGTACGGACATTGGAAAAAGATGTAATCTCTTGTTTCCAGTGGAGTGTTGAGGAATCAATATTATTATACCACTTCAGCATACAAGGAATCTATAACCTATTTATAATTAATTTATTAAAATTATATAGTGTATAAAATAATATTGTATACTTTCGTTTTATTATATAGGGAATTAGTAGTAGACTAATAGATACTATCTTCGAACACCGAGACAACATTTAAATTTGTTGGACACAAGTAGCGACCATGTGTGTAAAGAAGTCTCTCTTCAAAGAAGAAGCGCGTTACACACAAGTCTCTCTTCAAAGAAGAAGCGCGTTCCAGGGTTGAAATGAGAAAACTTATAAAGGCGACAAAATCTAATGTATGTATATTCATCTTCAAGATAATGTTGTTTTATAGCACATATAAATATCTCACACTTTATTAAATTGTAAAATACTGTCACAGATATTAAAAAATAAAAATAAATAAATAAATTTGATAGCCACTGGAGCTACCAATCGAGACGACGTGAGATCGGAATCGTCAATATATAATGTCTGTTATCATGCATGCACTGCATGTTCCCAGATTCGACATCGCCTGCAATTCTCTCCAAAGATAAGGAAATAAAAACACTATATATGAAATCGAAGAAGCCAAATATTACTTACATCATCTTCTTCTTTTTTTTTTTTTTTTTTTTTAAACTCATATTTTAATTTTACGAGACAATTTAGAACATATAATCGAAAATATGGTAAATTCGAAGGCTTAGATTGGCAAAGTATACATATCGTATGTTCTCTTTTCATGAGTTCGACTTCTATTTACCTATCCCGAATCCGTCGAATAGCGTAAAGTTGGCAAAGTTTACAATTTATTTAGCGTAAGTTGTGTTCAGTCACCAAGTTACAGCCGTACATCTTACACTCCCGCCACTTATCAAGACGACACGTTTCATATTTGATTCTCCGTATTATTGTTACGTGAAAAGACCCATTGTTAAATTACGATCAGACAACAATTAGATTCTTTTTACATATATGCCTCTTTTAGAAACACAAATCCGATAATTTCTCATAATCACACAAATTACGGATAAAACCGATTTCGAATCAGGTCATCAACGAATCTTTTAAACCGAAACTGACCTTACTTTCTTCCAGTTATTTCTAACTATAATTATTCAAAGCATAACTTAATCAATATCAAACTCGAGTAGTAGGTCTACTTTCCAAACTTTATAGAATGTTTTCGTATTTTATTTTTGATATTAATAATATTAACAACGCGCTGTCTCAAATGGAAACAAATTAAAGAGATATATAATCATTAGCGAATATTTTAGATCATGCTTTTTTTTTATATATAAAATATGTTTAAACAAACTTCCCACTGAATATTAAGACTCTTTATTTTATTACTCCCTTCGTTTCAAAATATAAGATATTTTAGAAAAGTTTTTTGTTTCATAATATAGGATGTTTTCAAGGCTTTATGCAACTTTTAGATTAATTTAATATTTTATACTTCCTCCGTTTCAAAATATAGGATGTTTTAACTAAAGCACGCCGATTAAAAAATCTTTACTTTTAACAAGTTCAACCAATCAGAAACAATACTGCATAATATAAAATACTAAACTAATCTAAAAGTTGCATAGAAACTTGAAAACATCCTATATTATGAAACAAAAGAATTTTCTAAAACATCTTATATTTTGAAACGGATGGAATATTATGTAGTATTGTTTTTGATTGATTGAACTTGTTAAAAATAAAGACTTCTTGATCTGCATGTTTAGTTAAAACATCCTATCATTTAAAATGGAGAGAATATAACAAAATATTAAGTGTTAATGCAAAAGAACCTATAAATAGAACTTTTGGGGTCCATAGTTTGACGAAATGTAAGAAAAACGTAAAATGAGTAATGGGAAACAGTAGGAGAGGCATTAACCCCACCGGCTTTATTAAATGCTCTTTTTGAATAACAAAACACACTAAAAGTCTAAATAACGCTGACGTTCCTACTTGCTACCACCAATTTCTCTTTCACATAACACAACTACAAAACAAAAGAAAAAGTCTATTTTATTTTCAAAAACAGGAAGACTCTAAAATATCATTAAACTTTGGGTTTGAATTTCGAATAGATAACAATTGAATTTTCAACGACGAAAAATGATGGTTTCGAAAATAGTGAACTATTGATAGTCTCGCAAAATCAAGTTATAATTGATGTATTGTCTCGTTTTGATTCAGTTGCTTTCACATATGGATTGCGTATGCGTTTCCAAGTGATTAGTCTAAGGATCGAATGTTGAATACGATACGATAATCCAATAAAATGGTGGATTGTATTGTAGTAAGGACCTTTTGTACGTACTGTAATTATCACAAACGGACCAGTGACCACTGACCACTACGGAAACCTTAATTAGCTAATAAAATAACTATCAGAATTCATCGTCAGCAATACGTATGTTATATATACTATACAACGAATATAGAATAAATACGTAAGTTGCGCTACAGGCGCGTCCCCCTTTTTTTTACAGGCTTTTGTATAATAATCTTTATCGGACAAAAAAAAAAGTTGCCAGAAGAGCTAGAAATGAAAGTTATCTAGAACTATAAAATAATTCGGCTGTGTGGTGATCTCTTAGGACATATTAAATGGGAACTATTTTTGGTGTTCTTAGATTAAATATATAGTGAAAATAATGTTAGATCAGTTGTTAAGATCATAAGTAAAAAAAATGGGAGAACTAATTATGGTGTTCTTAGAATAAAGATATAGCATAAACATTTTACAAATTATAAAAACTTATAAAATAACATTTAAATTGCTTACTTATATAAAAGCAATTGTATACTTATAAATTAATATAATATTCTTAAACATATTACAATTATAAAAACTTATAAATTAACATTTAAATTGCATACTTATATAAAAGCAATTATATACTTATAAATTAATATAATATTCTTAAACATATTACAATTATAAAAACTTATAAAATAACATTTAAATTGCTTACTTATATAAAAGCAATTGTATACTTATAAATTAATATAATATTCTTAAACATATTACAATTATAAAAACTTATAAATTAACATTTAAATTGCATACTTATATAAAAGCAATTATATACTTATAAATTAATATAATATTCTTAAACATATTACAATTATAAAAACTTATAAATTAACATTTAAATTGCATACTTATATAAAAGCAATTATATACTTATAAATTAATATAATATTCTTAAATATATTACAATTATAAAAACTTATAAATTAACATTTAAATTGCTTACTTATATAAATGAAATATTTTTTTTTTCCAAAAAATCTCGTCCAATCACATAAAACCACGTCAAATAAGAACTGGGCTTAGATCAGTTTTACATCAAAAACTAAAAAAAGTGTTCTAAGCCACTATTCATTATTTTATAATTTTTTTGGATTATGGTGTTCTCTTATTAATGATGGCCTTATGGAGTAGTACGTGACACCTTAATTTTTAATAATCGTATCATTTAATGAAGTGTCGGTGTTCAGTGTGTTCACATATGCGGGATGCCTCATAACCGAACAGAACTATCAAAATATTTCTTGATTTTTGTAACTCACACATGACCCAGCTAAGCTAGGAGAAGTTTTTATATTTTTAAATCTTATCAATGTCAATATGTAAATAACATTTTTTTTGTTCTGTATCATCATCAACACTTTACACTGTCTAATTAACATAATTTTTTTCTGATAATATATTTATGAATAAGAAATAAAATTTTGTTTGTGTCGCCTTTACTTTACATCAATTTTTGCTGTTTCATGTGACATTTTGAGATTCCATCCATTCTTCTTTGTTGAAAGTTATTAAGAAAAAAAGGAAACATGAATTTGAAATCAGTACTAATCCTTGTTAGTTTTGTCACAAAAGAAGATTGTAATCTTTTCTCCCTTTTTTTTTTTTTTTTATATATATCATTATCAACAATCTGTCATGTAAGTCATGTTAAAGCATGTGATATTAGGAAAGCAATTTATATTGTTGGGGTACAAAATGCAAAACAGCCAGTGATCTAAGGACGTATATGTAAGATGATAAACATCCAAAACACAAAAAGCAGCCGTAGAGAGAATCTTAAAAATCTTGAAGAGAATAGTTTACGAAGTAACAACCTGATTAGTTGGTAGACGCAGAACGACCTAACCCGTCGTTGACTTGTAGTAACCCCCTACTCTCTCAACTTTGTTTATTTATCTAACATTCTTATTTGATTATTATTAGTACCTAACTCTTTCTAGTCTTAAAGTCAAACTTAGCCATTAGTCAAATATGCAAGTGACCATTTTGTTTTTGACTAATCGTTGATATAGAAACACATTTTTTTTTTACGCATATATTTTAGGGATGACGCATAGATAAAATTTTAACCATTCTCTCTTGAGTTCGTGGCCGTTTGGTTTCTACTATTCTAGTATGGAGTTCTATAGAAGTTCAATATAAAAAGACTTGAGCTCTTACAATTTTACAGCGTAGAGCAAAAGAAGGGGACATTTTTGGACATCTTTTTATGCTCTTAAGTAGTTTGTTTTTATATAAAGTACATGCATCATTCATGTTTCTAAGCTAATATAATGAGTGTTGTTTGCCATATGTATTATTCAGACTTTGAGTTTAGTGTAAGCTAGCCCAATAACATAGACCTGGCAAGTTTTAATAATGTTTTAGGCCCATATCTATTTTTGTGCTTTAAATGTTAAGAAAATGCATGGGAATGAAAAACTTTTTGACAATTAAAGGTGGGAGAATGGGATTTTTCGCATGACCCATATTTCCGATAAGGAACAGTGATAAACTCAACCTCCAACTAATAATTCTACACGTATCAGGAACCCAGTACATGATTCATCAATGACCTATATCGCCTTCACGCAATAACATATATGCAACATAACTCTTGTAAAAAAAAACCAAAAAATAATTAACTAATTTGTTTAATATGCAAGAATCAAAAACTCGTTAGCTATGATTTAGAACGTCACAACAATACATTAAATACTGAAAGCGTAACAAACAGTATCATTTCTCCTTGAGAATATAGGAATTAAAATATATGAGAGACCCTATCGAAATTGGAAATGAACATAAACAAAAATGAAATGAAGAATTCAGTTAGAGGTTGGGGGTTGTACGTGTGTGTACGCACGTCAAAAACAAAACAAAAATCTTATAAATATATCACTATCTCTATAAATATTATGTCTCGAATCATATTCTTATTAACTACTAACATATTCTACGCCGAACACGTGTGCATCACGTAATCAATTATCTTGCGTATTTCTAACCCAAGTGTATCTTCAAGAAACACAACTTTTTAAGGACCAATATCGATCACAATCCTGCTTTACTATAAGGTTATTCTTTCAAGTGCGTTATTTCTTCTTCTTATTGAAGGATCAACGAGAATGGTGTGTTTCTGTTTCTTGGTGGACCAGAAGAAGAAGGTTAAAGGAAGCAAACCGGCGGCGGGAATGTGTTCCCGGTGCGGTCGTGGAGCAAGAGTAGCCGACATGAAGACTTCGACGAGGTTCTGTCTAATTCCTATTTACTGTCGATCCTGGAGAGCAATCGTATGCAGCTTTTGCGGCTCTGTTCTTAAATCCTACCGTTGAGATCTTATTTTTACATGTTTTGATACCTCTTTTCTAAATCCCCTTTTAGTTTTCTTATACTGTGTTTATGATTTTAAGAAACCCCTTTGTAAAGTTTCCAAAAAAAGGTGTTCTGATTTTGTTACTAGACTCTAATGTGAAAAACTTACGCAATAGCGTGATATATCTTCTAATTTTATCAATCACAAAAAAATTAGAACCGTGATTTATGTACAACCAACCATATTTGCAATTATGCAAAATTACTGATAAAGTGTATGACTTTGGAGCTCATTTGGTTTGAGCGCTCAACTCAATCTCATGGGTTTCAATTAAAAGCAAAGAAGAAGCAAAAAAAAAAGAAAATAGGCCATTAGGCATTAGCTACCATTTCATTTCATATATTTTAGATCCTTAAGAAAATGTGGAGACGAGATACCCAACACTCACTTTTTTTTTCTTTGCCATCACCCCGACACTCAAAAGGAATCGCGTGGTTGTAAATTTTGGTTCTTTTTTTGCTTTATCTTCCTCTATTTCCGGTCAAATCCGTTGAAGCTTGGTACTCCTCTAGTCGTTATCACGAATAATATGCATACCTATTACGCGAACCATATATTTTTTTTGGAATACCATGCTACACAAAAATTTCTTACATTAAACAAGGAAATGTTGCATGAGGCAATCAAAATGGCACGAAAGTAAGGAAATCAGCATGAAAGTTTGTTAGCCGTGGCCCGTGGGATATAAGAGAGAGTGAAAACTGTGAAAAAAGCATAAAAGTGAGGGGAAATTTTGCTAGCTCCGCATAAAAGATTGGCCACTTATCAAGCTATTCGATTATTGCTTTGATGTCTATGTAATCAGTCTCGAAAGAGCAGCAATATAAATTACATTGAATACCAATCAATGATGCAGCAATTAAATTTAGATATCTGTTTTTTTTTTTAATCTAGTTCCAAAAAAATATATAAAAGATTTCAAATCTTTTGGTCTCTTGGCTTCTGATTTCCACAACGTCTATTCAAATTATAATTTATCTTACTAACATGTTGAGATTTATACCACATCAGTCTTTGTGCATGCATATATTTTTTCAGCGTACATGTTAAACGCGCTATTGGTAGAAGAGTCCAATGGACAAAAAATTCTACATATTTTTTCAACGGGCATTAAGGGACGTTAAACGTCGGGACAAAGGTAAGTCTTCGTATTATGACAAAAATATAAATAGTAAGTCTTTGTATCGTGCGCCTTAAAGGCAAATGTAATGATGAAATTAGTTTTGACATGGTCAATAATCATCAACAATACTATTGTCACATATGAAGATGTCTGTATATAAATAAACTCATATATATCATTTCTCTTCATACATATCTTCAACTGAGTAATGGATACCAAACTCTTGTATTTTTTATTGATGGCCGTGTTTCTATTGCTCAGTGTTTCCAAAATCTGGTGGGAAACTGCTCATGATAAACCGCCAGGTAAGTAACAAATATTAGTCACTAATTAAAATTTGCAAACATCGATCGAGTTAAACTATCATTCAACTATTTGTTATATTATGTATATAAGATCTTTTGATGTAAATTAAATTACTTTGTTTGCTTTTAGTTCTCACGACAAAAGAGTGGCTCGATATACTCTTCGAAACAAAAACTGCGTTTCTTCGCATCGGATTTGACGAAGATCAAGAGTATTTTAGATCTTATTTTGTGCTTTAGACTATATTACACCAAGTGTACACATGTATTATAGTTTTCTCAACGGCTAAATTATTTAATAAGAGAAAAAAACTATATGTAATCAAACACTATATCCGCAGAAACAGACCATATGTCGGCAGATTCGGGTTGGAAGCTACTGAATCTGAAAGCCCAACAAGATACATATATGGAACCAAACCCTAGTTTTATTTTGGCGTATATTAAAACAGAATTCTCCATCGGACGCCATTCACTTGTTTTATTCCCCCTGTTTAAATATGTTTTTGTAAGTAAGATACTAATATACATGAGAATATTCGAACATATCATATAGCGATACATAATTTTCCCCCTTAATATCCGACGACTATATATCCTTAATTATGATATATAAAAAAAAAAAATCTGAGTTAAATAAACAATTTGCTCGAGTAATGCGTCCGTTAAACACTCGTGCTTTCCTTTTATAGCTTGTTGCCTATTTGTTGGACAATGTTTTATAAAATTTGTTAAAAGTTTTCGAGAAGAATCAAAAGTTGCTGCTATAAAACATATTAGTAATAGAAAAACTTAAACATTACATCATAACCTATAATATGTTCTACAGCTTACTACTAGTTACTAATATGTCTAAAATTTGACATTAATACTTATGAATCAGTATATTCCATAACATTAACCATTTCATCAGTATTTCTACATATCAGACTAAGGAGCCTTCTTTTTTGTTTTCTGTAATCATATATACTTGCTATTATTGCCTGAAATTATTCTGATATTCTCCTGATTCTGGCCTGTATTATATGTGCTTTATATATGAGATTTTAAATACTGACAATTAAAAAGAATAAAAATTTCGGTTCCATAATTTAGTTTATGCTGCTTATGGACGTGGGAACATGCTTGTAACTTAATTGTTATTTGGTCGTCCATTTAATAAAAAAGTATACTGACATTTTTTTTCCTTTGGAAGATACGTTGTGAATAATGTATAAGGGATTTAGAACATAATTATGATCCTTGAGATTTGTATTATTTTATTAACTAACCGAGAACATAAGCAAGAGAATCGTGGATAACGACCTAACGTATAAGAAACATAAGACATGTCACAATCGCTAAAAAAGTTTTCCGATCAAAACTCGAGTAGAAGCACATGAATTTTCTAGATATGAAGAAATAATAATAAAACAAATAGCCTTATTTTTGCTGTCAAGAAAAAGCCTTATTGTTTGTCGAGATAATATTATTTGACGACCTGCGAATAATTTTCAAGTTTCAATGACCTTTTCCAAATTGCAAATGGGTGGAGTTACCACTTACCAGAGTTCGAAATGCAAAAATAAAGCATCATAATCAAATCCTATTCAATTTTCTTTTTCCTTTTTTTGTTTTTTTAATAAAAAGGTTTATTCTTGTTTTTTTAGTTTCATTAGAAAAACAATATCATAAACATAATATCTTATGGGAGAAATCGATTTTAAATCAAATTAAAGTACTATATGCATGGAAATACATTGATTATCATGCCTAGAAACATTGTCAATGTGTAAAATTTCTAGTCAAAATAAGGTTATGGTATTCAATGTTGAGTCAAGACATTTTGTGGTAATAGAAACTAAAGTTAACCTTTGTTCCACGAACATACTAAAACATTCAAAAATAAAGTGTTTTGATTGTGTTAGTTTCCTCCTCCACGTCCAAGTAGGCTTGTGCTGATGCTCTTATAATGGCGTTGAGGAGCTATTTGATTGACAGCCGGAAAGGAGGAAAAACACTTCTCTGTCGCACTCTTCTTCATCGCTGGTTCAGCATGCTTTCGAGCTGGTCGGTAAACCACCTATTGGATGCATTGGTGTAAAATTTCACGAGCGTTGAATTGGTCTAATAATATTAAATTATGAGGATATCGAAAGGTAACATGATCATACACAACTAATTTTGATTTCTGAATTTTTGTTTTAAAATATGTAAAATGGAATTTAACAAAATGTGTAAAATGGAATTTAACAAAATATGATTTTTGATGTACAAATGTTGTTTGTTAGCCATTGGAAACATTACAAGCAAACGAGAAATATGGGAATATCGAGCTCATCTCTCTCTTTATGTGGTTGTATTTCATATAATATCACATGACCCAACTAGTTTCTGTCAATCCATCGATCAAAGTTTGTAGACAAGACTGAACCCACACACACTCACACACATACACACGGTCCATCTTTTTTTCTATTCTTGTGTCCCCACGTCTCTAAACCCCATCATTACTGGTATGCTGATCTGTCTGAGTTTGAACCCATTCGAAACTAGTTTACTTCGCTTGAAGTCGTTGATTCGAGATTAACTTTGGAGATGGGTATATTACATGAAGAACTCTAACATAATATACATCGGTTATCGTCTTAGCTTGTTTGTCGAAGCTAATCAGACTGACACTGACTAAAATATTTTGGGAGTTTGGTTTACATGGTGGCTGCAAATAAGTTTTAAATCTGCAAATATAAACCAAATTGACATGATCAGTAGTAGCAAATTAAATAAAACAAAAGCGAGCTAAGTCGAAGATCAAACCAAAACTGAAATTAAAGCTAATTATCTTTACTTCAAATTATGGATATATAAATTTGATTAAAACTCAAACTTGAACAACACAAAAAAACATACCAAACCAATCGTTACAAGATACATTTTTACTCTGTTAACTACTTTTTTCCATTCCCAAACTAAACTCCGTACTACAATTGGTTCCGATCCAGACAAAGTTAGTATGTGCATGTGATGTATACTCTTTATGTGAGATTAACGCGAATCAAATGATGGTAGTTACTGATTAAAGAAACTGATTCAAAGAGAGATAACGAACATATCCCAAAATGGTAGGATTTGATTTAATATTCCCCATGCTCTTATTAGAAATGCGAACAAATATTAGACTAAAGTTTTATATTTATTTATTTCCATCATAATATTACTAAATGACATGAACTTATTAGAGAAAAAGGTAGACTATAGTTGTGATTTACTAGTTAGAACAAGAATCTTTACAAAAGAAAAACACATGGTATGTTAGAAGAAAGAGATTCGGATTCCAATGATCCAACGGTCATAGAAAAAATCACAAGAAAATTTCACAACCGTAGGATCTGTTCCCTTAACCACCTTGTAATGCCGGTCTTTATTAACTTTGAGAAAATATAAAAACAGCACCAAACTTATGTCTCTCATGTGACCGACCAGCGCATCCTCAGTTGACCTGTCTTTGCCCCCACTTTGTCTCCCCACACAAACTGAATAAAATGAACAAAGAAGACTTTGGATATCAAATGACTCCACGTGTCGATCTCTCATTCGCTTACATCGGTTGTATCGTGTGGACCAACGAAGCAACATATAAAAAGCACGACGCGGTGCCATTACTACAACAAAGAGAAGTGTAGGAGAAGAAAGTTCTCATTTCATAAATTGTATCAAATTGTAAAAAAAAAAAACAAAGAAAGAAAGAAGTTCAAGAAATGGAGAAAGAAGGACTCGGGCTTGAGATAACGGAGCTGAGATTGGGTCTTCCGGGGAGAGATGTGGCGGAGAAGATGATGAAGAAGAGAGCATTCACTGAGATGATCATGACGTCTTCGGGTAGTAGCAGTGATCAATGCGAAAGCGGTGTCGTTTCATTTGGTGGTGACGTGGAGAAAGTTAATGATTCTCCGGCGGCGAAAAGTCAGGTGGTGGGGTGGCCGCCGGTTTGCTCTTACCGTAGGAAAAACAGCTGCAAGGATGCTTCGACGACGAAAGTGGGGATAGGGTATGTGAAAGTGAGCATGGATGGTGTGCCTTACTTGAGGAAGATGGATCTTGGTTCGAGCCAAGGTTATGATGATCTAGCCTTTGCTCTTGATAAGCTCTTCGGTATCCGTGGCATCGGTTAGTAACAATTGCTTCTCTCTTCCCGCAAAAGTAGAGTGGTAATTAGATCATGTGAAAAAAGAAAAAAACTAATTATACATACGAGAGACGTCCGATTAAGAACTTGAGTGTTTTAGACGTAATGTTAGAACAAAGTAAGAAGAAATTCACATGTGGAAATGAAACTGCTAGTATCTCTTAGTTAATTATAAGTATTTTAGTACTGTTCTCTTCTATTTGTTTCGTCGACAACCGACAACTTAATTTATGATACAATGACAATACTAGTACAAATCAATAAGTTATATAATTTTGGGTTATGAGTTTAGTATTGTACTTGTCGTAGTGATGCTATAGACTTTAAAGAGTGTTATAAGAAGGACGAATAGGTTGATCGATATCTTTATTAGTCATCAGGGGAATTTTCATTTAGGTGATTTCAGATTAGTCCTAAAATTTTCGGATGCATGGTTTGACTGGTAATTTAACTCCAAAACTGTTTGGAAAGATATCAAAAGTTCTGTTTATAGAAAAGTTAGACGTTCGTTTCAATCAATTCATAAATTTTTTTTTATTAGAAAAAAATAGTCTTAAAATCAGAGATTTTACACTACTTGTGTTGCTGTTAATTAGACTTTTCTACATATCTCAATATAATCAACACAAATAAATATTAACATACATATATATGTGCAGGTGTGGCCTTGAAAGATGGTGATAACTGCGAATACGTTACCATATACGAAGACAAAGATGGAGACTGGATGCTTGCTGGAGATGTACCTTGGGGGTATGTTCAGATTCTTTGACTTGTATTATAATCCATTACAAGGTATTGTATCACAAACAACATTAATGAGAGTTTTGATTTTTTTTTGGTTTGCAGAATGTTCATAGAGTCATGCAAGAGGTTGAGGATAATGAAAAGATCGGATGCTACCGGGTTTGGGCTGCAGCCTAGAGGAGTAGACGAGTGATGATGATTTGAAACAAGAGTCAAGGAGCTGGTTAATTAATTTAACCTTAAACTTAATTAATCATCAAGATCCTTTAGAACATTTTTCCTATTCATGTTATATAAAATATATGTTATAGTATATTATTCTGCGAAATTTCAAGTTATGATTTGCATAATGTATCTTCAGAAAGACAGCTATATATATATATATGTATACACTACTTGTTTCTTGAGTGTTGAGTTAAGACATTAATTTGTTTCAACTTTCTTGTTAATTAAGGGATCGATATATATTTGTAGGAAACATATGTAATACGTATCCATATTATTTACTTTTATAAAATATTTGAATCTTTTATTCTTTATCAAATACATATAACTCTTTTTTTCTTTTTCACAATCATAATTCCACATTTAAAATGAAGATTGCTTTTTTTTTTTAATAATGTTTTAAGCTTATTCTTCTTATTTTTCAATGAATCTTTAAATATTGTAGATATGTCCACTCTCTTGCTTTTGATATCATTAATATCAATTATAGAAAACACCGACATGTTCGGTGTGTCGAACTAGTTTTTGTCTTTCCATATTGTCTTTCTGTACAACAAAATAGTCGGGATTTATCAAATGTTAAGATATGTGATTATGAAAAGAACCCATATGATTTGTTACAACTGTGACCTACCCATGTGCAGTGTAAGCCATAAACAGCAAAGATTCACCCCATCCCTCTCTCGCTCTTACTTTTTCTTGGCCCAAATTAACGATGCCATCATCGATGATTCGATTCATCGTTATCACTTATCTACCACACTAAATGCGTCCATTCCTGATTACGTACTGTATATATACTTTATACGCTTGGATCCGTACGTTGTGGTGCAAGGCTTTTCATCAGTGTTCAAAGGTTTTAGTCTTTTAGAGCCAGGCAAGTTTAATCTACCCCTGGCTATTAATCCAGCCGCGTGTTGATCTTTCTTTCCGATTATGACCATGCACACGGTGAAGCGGAGGGAATACCCATCATTCAATAGTACCTACAAAACCATATTTGATCATATAGCTGAAACCTGAGACTCAAGGAAGAAGCTTGACTTTACAGGAAAGTATTAATAGATAAGTTAACATCCATCGACACTCTTCACTAATTCAAATAACATGTAGCTTAGATTAAGCCCAATATAAGAATTATACCCATTAATTAGACCAATGATGACAAAACAAGCCCAATTAAGATCATTAATTATTACCAAAAAAGGTCTGTATTAAGTCACATTGTATTTCTCTTTCAATGATTCCTATATTTTAATACCCTTAAACTTACACCTGTAGTGAATACACTAAAACAGTAATTACTACTACTTTTAATTCATGTCATTAAGATTCGACATGAACCGTAGTAGGTTATATCGATCACTAGAAAGATCAATGGTGAAAATTCTGCTGCTGATTAATCACTGAAAAAGTTAATTAATTTATGGAGTTTCTGCAAATTAGGTTTTATATCACAAGCTCAATTGAGTCAACAAGGCTGGGGAAAGTAAAGGTAGCAACAAACTAACTCGATCGAGAGCAAATCAACAAGTGCACAGAGTAATCAAATGATACATAGTTTAATTTATCCACAAAGCATTACAAAGATTCAAGGGCACAGTAAGTCTTGAGATTAAATAGATTTATACTTTCTACGTTTGGATTCGTACGTTTTAGTGCAAGGCTTTTCATCAGTGTTCAAAGGTTTTAGTCTTTTAGAGCCAGACAAGGTTAATCTACCTCTGTCTATTAATCCAGCCGCGTGTTGATCTTTCTTTCCGATTATGACCACATGGTGAAGCGAAGGAAATCCCCATCATTCAATAGTACCTACAAAACCATATTTGATCATATAGCTGAAACTTGAGACTCAAGGAAGAAGCTTGACTTTACAGGAAAGTATTAATTCGTTATAATTGTATTTTATTTCTCAACCATAGATAATAGATAAGTTAACATCCATGCATAATCGACCCTCTTCACTAATTCAAATAACATGTAGCTTAGATTAAGCCCAATATAAGAATTATACCCATTAATTAGACCAATTATGACAAAACAAGCCCAATTAAAATCACTAATTGTTACAAAAAAAGTCTGTATTAACTATTAAGTCACATTGTCTTTCTCTTTCCATGATTCCTATATTTTAATAACCTTAAACTTACTCCTGTAATGAATCACTAAAACTGTAATTACTACTACTTTTAATTCACATTATTAAGATTCGAAATGAACCGTAGGTTATATCGATCACTAGAAAGATCAATGGTGAAAATTCTGCTGCTGACTAATCACTGAAAAAAGTTAATTAATTTATGGAGTTTCTGCAAATTAGGTTTTATATCACAAGCTCAATTGAGTCAACAAGGCTGGGGAAAGTCAAGGTAGCAACAAACCAACTCGATCGAGAGCAAATCAACAAGTGCACAGTAATCAAATGATACATAGTTTAATCTATCCGCAAGGCATTACAAAGATTCAAGGGCACAGTAAGTCTTGAGATTAAATAGATTTATCCCTTTGGTATTCGTGTAGGTGAATTTCAAGTAATCCTCATAATCAAAAGGCTTATAAAGACGAGGATGTTCATCATCTACTATCTCCTCAGGAGCATTTATGATATAAGTCCTTCTTTAGGACGCAAGAACAATCCAGCCACGTGCCGATCTTCAGTTCCTGTTATAACCACACGGTGAATCGGAGGAAACACCCCACCGTTCAACAGCACCTGCAAAACGCATCTTTTATGTATAAGCCGGTTATCACATAACTAAAGATTGTAAAGGCTGAAATTCTTGAGACTCAAGAAAAAGCTTGATTTTTACATGAAGAGAGGCTCCGGCTATAACGAGGTAAGAACTAAGAAGAGTCTTGAGATGGCTTAGCTTTGATCCACTCTTCACCGTATTTGGTTTTGATCTCCAAGCCATCTACTACATCGTTCTGGCAAAGTATGGTGAGGAAATGTCTATCAATATGAGGGTCAAGTCCTAGCTCCTCTTCTGTATTACCATTGTGAATTCCTCTGTATTTAAATAAATGAAAGCGGTTGTTCGATGAATTAAGATGCTCCTCCACGTATTTCTCGAGCCCAAAACTCTCCATAATCATTGTCCTCACCATCACATCTAATTTTGATAGCTTTGCCGCAAAAGACTGAACATTCTTGCTGAAATATATATCCCAAAACTTCCTATCTCATAATCAATACTTCTGTCGATTTTTAGTATAAAAAAGCTAATACCATATAATACAAATGGATAAATCATATGAATAAATGTTAAATTGTGATACAAGTTTTTTTTGACATCAACCTGAAGGTGATGTTGCCATGAGGCCAAAGCTTGTGAGTCAAGTCATCGACAACATGAGGATTATCTACACCATCAAAGCCCATGCCTTCAAATAAAGGCATAGTCGGAATCTGACCGGCGTATCCGTAGTTACGTTTCTCTGACTTTGCACTCAGTTTGGTCTCCAAAGGTAAATGAAAGACTTCCTCCGAGGCCTCGAACAGTGCCTTCCTTAGCTCTTTTGAAGCTCCATCGAACAAGGCATCGAAACATCCGTATTCTTCTAGGGAGTTTCAGACCTGAGATCTCACTGAGTCCCACTCGGGAGTTTCCGGTTTGAGGTTTGGAACCGAGAAGTCGATGAACGGGAGAGAAAGGGGAAGAAATTGGGTTCTTGAACTTATCGTCATTATTTTTCTTTGAGGATCGGATTAAGAATCAATTAGCTTGTGTTTGTGTTCAGTGAAGAATTTGAAGACTCGCTTTTGTTATTATAAAGAAAGAGAGAGAGTCGAAGTAACTAAAACAGTGGCCAGTGGGGTACAATCCAATTGTTTCACATGCATGAACCACGTCTTTTGCTAATATGTTGTACAACTTAAGAGTGGATTAGGTAGATGGATTAGGTGAAATAATAAAATAGTGCATGTGACATATATACAAACTAGTGTGAATCATCTCACGTTTTAGGAAGATAGATATAATTGGTATCTATATTTCCAAAATACTTCAACCGTTTCAAAATATAGGATGTTTTAACTAAAACACGCAGATAAAGAAGTCTTTACTTTTAACAAGTTCAGCCAATCAGAAACAATACTGCATAATATAAAATATTAAACTAATATAAAAGTTGCATAGAAACTTGAAAACATCATATATTATGAAACAAAAAACTTTTCTAAAACATCTTACATTTTGAAATGGATGGAGTATAACATTTCTCATAATAATAATAAAAAAAAAAAATCAAGACTGTTCGTAGCTCCAAAGTGGGAAAATTCTAAATTGCTATTGAAATTTTAGAATCATGCATCAGTTTCATTGATATATTAAATATTTTGTCGTTACACTTGACTTGTGTGTGTATGGAGTGAGTCAACTCGTCAAGTAATCAATTCACTAAAGTAAACAATGTAATCACACAAACTTAACCGGCTAATTAGTTGGTTAAAGCCCCAAAAAAGAAAAATTGTAATCATTATTCCTTTTTGATTCAGATTTTTAAAAATTCAAAAAGATCCGAGGTAAGAACATACAAAGTATTAAAGTTTTTAGTCACAAGAATTGTCAAGAAAGGATCATCAACGTCATCATAAAGAGAGACCCAACCAAACCAAACCAAACCAAATTAATTAAAAAAACAAAGAAGAAGAGGTGGAGCGTGGGTCCGACGTGGCATATATAGCCGTTACAGTCCCACACGGCCGTTTCTATGCCTACGTGGCACTCCTTTTTAATATTAAAATAATAAATAAATTAAAAAAAAAAGGACTGTTTTGGTCATCGTTAAACTCTGAAAAATCCGACCGTTGTTTGAGTTTATTTTTGTTTATCTTCTACTTCTTCTTGCCTGAACTAAAACAGAACTCTCAAAAGGTTTTTGCTTTCTCTTTTTAGTCAAACACACAAAAAAATCTTAGAGAGAGAGAGAGATAGTTTGATCTGGCGGTGAAGATGTTGGAAGAATATGGTATAACGGAGGAAGATCTGGTGATCGAGGAAGCTCAGGGCTACCCGAGAGCTTACGCTAAGATCTGTCGCGATTTTGACGTTTTCCCGTATAGAAATGGTCCTCCTTTTACTTTCACTCCCTACCTTCTTCAGCAGAACGAGGTAATTTTTTTTTGACCCAAATCACGTATTAGCCAGATCGAGATTGCTAACTTTGGGGATAATTGAAACCATAAAGTTAGGATTTTTATAAATAATTTGAACCTAGGGTTTCTCAATTCTCAGACCAAGATTGCTAAATTCGGGATAATTGAACCATAAAGTTAGGGGTTTTAGAATAATTGGAATCTCGGGTTGCTCAATTCTGTATTTTTTATTCTTCAAGTACAAAAACCTTATATGTGGAATTGGTTTGTTTGTCGTGAAGAGTATGAGATGCAGAGAAGTAGATGAGATGTTTCCAGTACTTGACCCGAAAGCGAGACCAACGGCAAAACCTAAGATCTTCCTGAGTCTCCTTTGGAAACAACTTAATCATCTAGGGTATGTATTAGCTTATTCTCATCACACTTTTTAACAACAGCACTTGTAGTAGTCAATTTTCACAGATTCTTATGATGTTGTGTTTTGTTTGCAGAAATGCTGGGTTTGATCCAGCTGTTATTCGGATTGATCCATATGGGAATGTTCTTTACTTCCACGCTGATTCAGCTTCTCCTCTTGCTTGGGGTTTTGATCATTGGTTCCCTTGCTCAAGTACTTACTTATACAGAGACGACATCTCCCTTGTTTTTTTTTTGTTTTTTGAGTTTCTTTGTTGCCTGATTGATTAAATTGTATTTTTGTAGGAGGAGGTTTAACAGTACCAAGCAACTTAAGGGTAGTTCAATGGCAGGCACGCAAGAACAAGAAGGACAAACTTGAGTTCCTTGTACCATGGTGGGATCTTCAAGTGGGGATTTCTGTTAATCAGTTCTTGTCCATTTTTGCTGCTTCTAGTTCTGATTTCAGGTAATAAAATAACAACCAAATTACCACAATCTATCTCTTTGATGGACAAACATCTTAATCAAATGCAAATGTAATTAGGAGGAGAGCATTCTCATTCTTGTTCCAAGAAGGCGAATGTGAGGAACTCAACGGTTCACAAACGGTTGATTCACACCATTTCCCGCAACATTTTGTTGAATCAAAGGAGAAGTTTGGGCTTGCCTCAGCTGCAGTTGTTGTTTCTAGAAGAGATCCTTATGACCCTTCATTAGTCTTGAGATCGCTTGATTACAATCGTCAAACAACTGGTTAGTAACTAACTACTACTCAGGCTTTTCGTTTATTTATCTACTGATGTATTGAATCAACTATATATATGTTGCAGCAAGGAAGATGAGATTTAGTGCAACCAAAGAGAATGAGACCCCAGACTTGAAGAAAAATCCGTATCAAGCCATTGCTGCTGCGAGAGACTCACTGAGACACCGAGAGGAATCACAGAATATGAGTGCCGAGATGAAAAAGTTAGATGATGAAGCAAATGATTTGACAATAAAGAACAATGAAGAGCGGCTTACCATTCAGGAGCTAGAGAACGAGCTGGTCAAGCGAAGAAGAAGAGCTGAAAAGTGCAGGAGATTGGCAGAAGCTCAATGCTCGTACAGGAATACACTTGAGAAGATGATCCGTGATGCTATGCACCAGTAAGATATTTTCTCTATACAACAGTAAATATAACTTTATAAGGTTGTTTAATGTGGCTTGTTGGTTTGTTTGTAGGAGTGTTGTGTATAAAGAACAAGTGAGACTAAACCAGGCAGCGAGTAGTGCCCTTATGGCAAGGCTAGAGGCTCAAAAGGCTATTTGTGATGGTTCAGAGAAAGAACTTCACAAGAAGTATAAAGAAAGAGAGGAGCTGGAGAATCAAGCGAGGCCTGAATTGGAGAAAGCAAGGAAAAGATCTAGGCTCTTGTTGAAAGATGAAGATGATGACCTGTTGCTGGACGATAGAGACAGGAAGCTTTCTTTGTATCTTCCAGGAACAAGTGAAGAAGTTTCGTCACACAAGGAGTTAAGGGTATACTTTGAGGAAGAGCATAAAGCAGCAGCTTCTGAGGCTGAAACTCAGAAGCATGGGGAAATAGAGGAGGTGGAAGAGGAACAGAAGAATCCAGAGGTATCTGTGAAGTCTCTTGTCGCTTTAGAAGATAATGAACCAGTTGAAGAAAAGCTGGATGTAGAAGAAAGGAAGAGAGGCAGCAGAAGCTTCAGAGCATTCCATGTTTTCAAGGCACCAGAGATTGAGGAAGATGAGGAAAGCAGGATTGAGCGAGGGAAAGGAAATGTTGAGAACTGGCTTCATATTTTACTGGAGAACAACAGCAAAAACGATCCATGTGGTGATCTTCAAACCGAAGGAAGCAACAAGAAGATTGATGAAATGATAGAGAAACTGGACCAAAAGTTCCCTATGCTTGAAAAGGTTGATGAAGAAGAAGTGGACTTGAAGTTGCAGGCTGAGAAGACGACAAAAACTGAAAGTTCTCGTAGAAGCAGAATGAGTTTTGATTTGAAGAACACACCAGAGAAGAGTGGCAGAGACAAAGTGGTGAAGAGATCAGAGAGCGCTAGAGCTTTCAGAAGGATTCCATCATCTCCATCGCTCCTCTTCGGAATGAAAAAGGGAATTGACTGCATCAGGAAGAAGCCAGTGGTTTCAGGGAACGATGATGAGAGCGAATATCTTGTCAAGAACAACTTCATCAAGTCATCTCTCCAAACAATCAAACGAGCTGTCAAATTCTAAAGAGTGCTTTCATCGATACACTCCCACTCTACATATATGCATTTGTTTAGTATTGTGATCAAGTTGGTTTATTCATTGTTGTGTATATATAAAAAAGACTTCCCCATTGTTGCTCCTCCATGTGTAATAACAGCTTCTTGTTGTATTGTTTTCATTAATGCAAGATTTAAGACATAGATTTTCTCCACCTTGAAGGTGTTGTTCTTCCTTTGACAAGCCTTGTCTTCATATTCCCAGGAGTCCGAGGCTCAAATCCTTCATTATCACCTGATTCTTCCTCACCCTTTTCAACACTAACACTTCCTCTAATTGACGGCACTAACCCGAGCCTCTTCCACCTGAAAAACCCTTTACTCCCACTACTACTCTTCTTCTCCATAAGCCTCTCCAGCTGCAAATGCATTGAACTGCACTCGCTCTGCAGCCTCGCAACGTCCTCTCTCAGCCTTCTTATCTCTGTTTGTTGAACATTTATCTCACGTTTAGACAAGCACCGTGCTGCAGCACCTCCTTCGAAGTAATGTGAACCAGAAGGGTTTGTTGGACTCCTCGTTGTGCTACTTATTGAGCTACCATTCCAGTCAATGTGACGACTTAGCTTTGTCTGTTCAGTGAACAAGACTCTGATGATTGCTCTCACCGGTAAACGATCATTCTGAGCTGCGTGGAGAGCTGCTTCCGGTGATAGCTTTCTGCTATCAATAAGTCTACAAAGTTCTTTCCTTTCTTGCTTCAACACCTGAGGATGTGCCTGCAATTGAATTCAAATCTTGAATTGAGTCTTACTTTTCAGTTGAGTTGAATCTGAAGTTTAAACCTTTATGACCTTGAGATATGTATCAATGGCGCGGTACAAGCCATCCTCTGTGGTACGAGCATGGCTAGGAAGAGCTTCGATTAAGGAGATAAACTCCGGTAGAGTCAAACCACTGTCAACGGCGGCTTCAGCGAGGTAAGAGTCAACAAGCTTGGCCACTTTAACAAGAGCAGCACCAGTTTTAACACCTTCACTATCCAATCCTGTGAATCTTTTGACAAGACGCGTCACAAGGTCAACGTCAAGCAACGTGCCTGACGTGTAGCTGAAGGAAGGTATCATAAGCTCCTTAAGCGAAGCTTGGTCGAGCTGCCAAGATACTCTGGTTTCAATCTCATTCAAGTAATTCGGATTAGCTCCGACCATTTTCGCCGTCCTTAGGAGACGGAGGAGGAAATTGCAAGGAACAGAGTCTTTCTCCGGCGGGAGGATTCCGATTAGGGTTTCCACGAAGAAACGTTTCTTCATCACAGACGCCGTGACGCTCTCTGGTTGTTGTGTGTCAAAAGGGTGGTTTTTGGATTCGACGGAGGTGGAGATAATGGCGGAGACATTGCCGGAGAGGTCAGGGAGCCACTTGGAAGCGTAGTGAGCGATGATGGAACCAATGAGGTCTGGTCTGATTCCTTTGGATTTGATTCCGGCAATGGTTTTGACGAAGTAGTTCATGTCTTGGATACATGAGTCGTCGAAGTAAGAGTAGTAGTCCATATTATCTCCGGTGAAGGTTTCTTGGTGATTGCCGTAGATGGTGACAAGTTCCTGCGGAGAAGTTTTCTTCATTTTGTGAGCTCGACGATGTGTAGTTGTAGTAGAAGATAACTATAGAAAGCAAAGTTATGGTTATCTTAGGTTTGCTTATGGTTTTTGCTCGAAACGCTCATCAGAGAGAACATAATCATGATTCCACAAATTCCAAAAAGTTTTCTTGTTTTTATCAAACAGTTTTGCAATTTTAAGAAAAAAAAATGGAAATTAATTTTTCATTTTCTAATAGTAAGAAACATATTAAATAAGATTTCATTTTCGTGAAGATTTGTGAATACACATTGTAGCTGCCTAATATATTGTGAGTTTGTGACCGACAATCATTTAGATAAAAAAAAAAGGATTTTAGTTTTTTTTATTACAGCAAAATTATGTAGTTCATAGAATTGACTACATAGGAAATTTATTCCAATTTCGGATTTAGTTTTATATATATATATATATATATATATATATAGATAGGTCTTTCGATTTTTCGATGCAAAATCCGTTGATCTCATAATGAACTCGTTGATCGAACTACTAGAGTCATATGGAATATACAAATATGTATGCATATGTTTAGAGAGTTTAATGTCAATTAATTAAAATTCAAACTTTCTGTACCATATATTTTACGTTATACTACTAGTTGTAGCTGTATATGTAGTAATAGATAGATTTATGTGGATCTTAAATTCTTAATATATGCTACACGCGGTTTTATTGAGAGATGAAACGCATGATCCTAATGTTAAAGAGGATTGAGAGGCTGTGGAGGAAGAAGATAGCGATAAGAGTAGGATGAAGACAAATCATCTTGAGTTGCCTCATACACTAAAAACAACTTAATAGAGATAATTCACCTTATATATGACAAAGGGAATGAAATTAATGCATAGTCGTGTCCTTGTCTTACTCTGAGATGCTAAATGGTATTTGTTTTCTTGTGCTATCATTTAATTGCTAGATCCAATACAATACAATAAACGATTTTTACAGTATAATTAAGTTTTTTTTCTCTTCGACAGTGAACTTCAACATTATCGTTGGTTTTTGGTCTAAACAAGAATTGCCAAACTGCAACTGTTTTGTATATATGGAAACATTTTAACAACTTAATAACACACGAACTCACAAAGGTACATTCATGAGTATGATTTTGACTGTAAAAAAAAAACCCAACTAGATATATGCTTCTATGTATATAGCTAAAAGAAAGCGTACTTTGGAAAAGACAAATGAATCGTAGTCTCTCTGTTTCCTTCTTTTGTAATATCCTTCTCTCCATGTGGTTTTGTAGATGAAACGACAACGAATGGTCCCGTTTTAGAATAATCGTGACCATGCCGCTTGTCTTATCACAACCATACGTACATGCCAAAAATAAGATTCTCTCTAGCCTTTCTTTTTGGTCCCATTGCACATTCATACACACATCACATCACGAGTGTGATGTCATACCAACCGGTTAGCTAACTAGAGACCTACACACAGTTATGGGCTTGGCTGTTCTTTGGGTTTTGATTTACCTTTTACACAAACTGATGAGAAGCTTAATTGATTACACTTGTGTTCATATGTAATACGAAGTCGTAAAAATGTGGATTTCCTGCTGACACAGAGTGTTGATGGTAAATAAAAGGGGAAATGGCTGCATACAATAGAGCCTTCCTGGGCAATTGTGTACAATAGCATGAAATCCATTGCCCATGAAATCAATAGCCCTAGATAAAGTAGATAGATCAACTCGAGTTTTCAAGATGTCTGCATTGCTTCCTTTGTATCCCTTAAGATTGTGTAGTTTAAAAGGACAAAAAAAGAGCATCAATCTATTAGAATGATCTTCTTCATAGTCATTGGATTCACAAGACATAGGCTGGTCATCAGTTGATGGTGCAGAGACCTCTGTCTTTTAGAGACAGACTGGTTGACCATGGTTTCGTAAACTTCAGGCACCCATGTTGAAACATTGAAAATCTATCCTTGGTTTTGGAATTTGTCACCAAAATTCTCTGCCTTTTGCCATTTGAAAGGTGCAAAGCAACGCTGGATTCAAAAAGTTTTCTCTATCTTGTTCCTATTTTAGTTCATATTTTTTTCATAAAGCATCTCTTAGTATTTCACCTTTCAATGCCAAAATAGAAATTCTTATGTTTGTACCTGATGAACAAATAACGACAAAGAGCAAATTTTGGGGAAACACAAGCTGGAATTGAGATTGTACTAGAAACATTTACACAGATGAACAAAGTATAACAAATAGTCATATAAGCTTACAAGTGTATGTGTCTTTTTGATGAAGTAAACAGCTTATGTTGAAGTATTTGTACACACTAACATGGTTTGGTTCAACCGAATGTTTTCTCACTGCTATAGCACATGTAAACAAACCCATCTTCGTCTTTGTAAGATTCATAGACCGAGTCCATAAGAGCAGCTACATCGAAAGAAAAACAGAAAACATTAAAACAATTATACCTAGAAAGCCTAGAGAAGCAAAAACCCCAGTAGCAGAAGAAGAAGAAACACTCACCTGTTTGAGGCAGAGTGTTGTTCACGAACACGAACAAGGCTTTACCAGGAGACAAATGCAATCTAGCACCCAATATGTATATGAATTGCCCTACTGACATATCTCTTGGAACCAGAAACCTTAAAACATTGAAAGACACACACACTTGTGATCATCAAGTCCCAAAAAAACATTACTTCATACAAAAGTGATCACTTTGAAATTAATTTTGAACATAAGTAAGCAATACTAGTACAGAGATACTAAGACCAGGTTCAAATAGGTTCATAAAACAATTCATCAGCATCAGGATGATCATAAAAAACATAACTTAGGATGAAAGGTTATTACTTCTTTTTCTCGATTTCAGGCAGATCTGTTTTGCAATACTTCTCAGCAATCACCTGCAAAATTGAGTTCCGACAAAAAAAAAAAAAAAAACATCTCTGAATAGATCAGAAGAAACAGTTGGAAAAAAGGAAATAAGATTTGAGGTGAATTAAGACTTACTGGAATCCGAGTAGGATACTTAGCGATAATCTCATGCGACTCAGCGAGCCTCTCATCTGCAAAAAAAAAAAAAAAAAAAAAAATGAGATAAGGTTATTATTGATTAATTCGTTTTGCAATCAAACCACGAAACGGTGATTGATCTTAAGAGAGAGAGCACGTAACGTACCCAAAGTGTATTCTTCCTTGAACGATTTCATATTCTTCGATTATTCGACGACCACCGTGTTGTAGATTTCTTCGTCGTCTGTGTCTGTGTTTTTCTTTTTTTTTCGTCTCCGTCTTTCCCAAAGCGGTGACGAAGTCAACACCGATAATTAAAGTAGAAAATAGAGGAAATAGTTTAAGTAATTAAGTTTACTTTATTAAACAACAATGCGGGGATAGCTCAGTTGGGAGAGCGTCAGACTGAAGATCTGAAGGTCGCGTGTTCGATCCACGCTCACCGCATTTCCTTTTTCTTTCCAAATTTCAAATTCGGTTCGGTTTAATATCAAATCAACTTCTTACCCGGTTCAATTTTAATTACTATCAGAGATGTGCGTTTTGGGCTTTATTGCGTAACATATAGGCCCAGATTCTGTAAATATATCTGTCCACAATAAAACCATCCAGTCTCTTAACAACAATTACATTTTGTATATCAGCACATATTCATAATTAAAATTTAATTTCATTACCACAACTATATCTTGTTTGTTAACAATATACATTAATGACAAAAAAAAACACTAGCACAATATGATTAACCTCATTTCTACATTGTTTTGTTTTGTAATTTTGACCATTATTTCAAAGAAGTCGATTGCTCAAAGATTATTGTTTGGTGACATGAGATGGAGAGAGCATGGAATATGGTGGATCACCATTGCAACATGCCAAACTTGTTGATAGTTAAAAATTTTTGCAAGCATCACCATTAGCTTCTATTACTTCTTCTTCCCCCTGATCTGCTATGTTTTTGTTTGGATTCATTGTTCCGTAACTTTGATTACATTGATAAAAACCAATTCAAATTTTGTAGGTACATACAGGTCTCTTTGAAATATGACATCTAAGCTGAAACAATCTCAAACCAAGAGATACGGCGCTCTTCAACTGTGGGAGATCATAGTGATCGCTCTATTTGCAGTCTTCATAGTAATCCTCGCCATTTCAGTATGGCTCAGCTTCAGTCAAAAATCCAAGAGATCTAATGCCACGACGCTTCCTGTAACTCAAAGCCCTCGCCTTACTGAAGAAATCAAAGAAATAAGTGTTGATCATGTTTCATCTAACAACAACAATGGTACTTCTCACAAAGCCCTCGCCTTACATGTATTTTCAATACTCTTCCTCCCTCTGAAATACACTTGCTGCAGCTTATCATAGTCTTTGTGTTTTTAGTATGTCACTTGTACCCACAAGAGACTAGGAAAAACTCAAAAGTGAGAAATCTGATTTGACTGAAAATGAATACTCTGTTTCTTCTTATTTCCTAGCTTAGCAATAGCAGCAGTCAGAACAAAGACTTGGCAGCTCAATACACAAGATGATTATGATCGATCATTCGTCAAGTAAAATAGACACTGGACTCTTACTAAATGGATTAACACGAGCCAGTTTCGCAGTAAGAGTCTTATTCGGGAACACATTATCTGCCTTCATCCTCTGAATCATCCCATAAGCAGGAGTTTTGGCGTTTATATAAGCCATGAGAACTGTTTCATACTGCATAAGCTGAGCTGCATAGCCTGCACTTTTCATCCTCAGGAAAACCTTCTCCGCGTTATGAACATCCCCTCTTTTTGCGTACTCCTCAAGAATCACCATGTAGGAAATGAACATAGGTCTCATCTTGTTATCCTTTGTCGCTCTCTTTAATATCAGTTCAGCTTTCCCAACTTCTCCCGCTTTGATGTAGAGCTTCACCAGCGCATGCCATGTCGAAGGGCCAATCTTAATTCCTGCATTTCCCATTCTTTTAACCAGATCTTTACCTTTCGCTAGCATCTTGTTCTTTGTGTATATCTCCATGAGGGCAAAATACGGGAGCATAGGGAAAATGTTGTACTTCTTCACAAGTCTCTCAAACACCGCCTCCGCTTCTTCGATTTCCTTCAGCTTTCCCCATGCTTTAATGGCAGAAATACAATTATCATATCTCGGATTTTCATCGACAAACTTACTCAATCTTCTCACATTGTCAGTGTCTCCTATGTCTGCATAAAGAGGGAGTAATGAACGGCACACCCATGGAGTTTGTTTCAAGCCTTTCCCTTCTATTTCCTTCATAACTTCTCGAGCTCGCTCTTTACGCCCCGCTCTTACGTAGTACTTAGCCAGGCTAGACTGTAGTTCTGGATCTAGCTCAATACCTTCTTCCTTCATTGTCTCCACGATCTTCTCCATTCCAGTTATGTCCCCGGCTAAACCTTTACTATTGATTAAAAATTGATAGGTACCTCGACTCGGCTTGATGTTTTCTTTCTCCATGAGTAACAAAACATCAGCTATCTTCTTCCTATCATGCATACTGTAGAGGAGAAGCAACTGGTTGCAAGCAAACACGCTTGTTGGAAATTTTAGTTCTCTCATTTTGCTAAAAAGATCTTCAGCTTTGTTCACATGGTGCTTAAGCACACAATTAGCCAGCAGGGTTCTGTAAACTACTTCTCCCCTGAAAGATTCAGGAATATCCTTCAAAAAGTTTTCGGCTTTTTGTAGACCATGTACTTTGGACACCAAATCCAGTTGAGAAGCATAATTAGCCTCTGTGAACTCAAATTGCTTATTAGCTCGCAACCACTCCCACAGCTGTAAAAACCAAAGCAAAGACATACAAATTAAGAGAGTTGATAGACAAGACAATAAACAATGTGGCAACGTAGAAAATGAGAAAATTTATACTACCTGCAAAGCCATAGCAAAGGATCTGCGTTTACGCAGATTGTGTATAGCAAGAGAAACCTCAGCTTGACTCAAATCTTTACCTTCTTTGACCCATTTTTCAAGAACATGTTTCACAGATTTATAGGCAACAATAGATTCATACAGCTCAGAGCTCACTCTTTTCTTAGTTGTCTTCCCATCATTTGAATGCTCCACTTCAATTCCAAGACCACTGTCAGACGCATCATCAACATCAGTACCACCAAGCTCAGACTCGGATAAAGAATCAACATCAACAACAACTCCCTCTGTTACATCCCCAGAAACAGGAATCACCTCCTCTAATCCAGACAAATCCTCATCCCTTACAGCAGCATCCTCATCTCCTTTGTCTTCTTTAGCATCATCAGCTATAGAAGAAAGCTTATGGATGCCAAAGAAGCGTGAAAACACATCTCTTGTGGAATAGAGTCTGACTAAACCTTGAGATTTATGACAAATCAATCCAGTTGATCTAAAGACCCTTTCTTTGTCACAACTTGATACTTCTAATTTACTAACCGGGCCACTAAATGTAGTAGTGGATGCAAAGTTATAACTCCGAGTCCTAAAATACACAATTAGCAAAGAAAAAAATAAAAACTTTCAATCCAAATGAACCGTAGAAAGATCTAAAATTTGCTTTCCAGTAAATTCAAGAACTCTAAAAACAAATGAAAAAAGCAGTTACCTTCGGAGAACCCTCGAAAGCGAATACATTAGTTCCTTCCTTCCCTCAATCAATTGAGATCAGAATCCTGAAGAAGCACACACAACAACAACAACAACACAATAAGATTCGAGAGTGATATGATTGAACATCAAGGCGTAAAGAAATCAAAACCCATTTCTCGAGTACTTACAATTTCGAGGAGAGTTTTTTTTTTTTTTTCCGCCGGAGAAAAAAGTGTGATCCTTTTGCTTACTAGACGACAAAGAAGCTTTCTCAGGGTTTAATGACTCTCTCTCTCTCTGGCCTCTGCTAGGGTTGCTAGGGTTTATACGTGTGCCAATGAAACACTACTCTTTTTCTTTTTTTCCCCAAACGTGTGAGTGTCAGTGGTTAAAGGGTATATTTGTCAATTTCAATACACAAAGGGGGATGTTTCTCTTTGGTGCCAATCTCAAACGTCCAAAAAAATGTTTGAAATTCATGTAAATTAAATATATAACAATCGCTTAGCTTAGCTTATATTTACCATCCGAGCGAGAGACAATAATAATAAAATGTCATTCGTTGAAATTTTAATGTTTTAAAACTCCAACATAGATCATTCGTATGAATTTATGTCTTTGAAAAGGTTACATAATTTTATAGAAGAAGTTTGCTTAATTTGTATGAATGTTTGGTGCACAAAAGAAAACTCTATGAATTAATGTTTTTTAATCATTGCCAAAAGGCCCAAAACAAATTATCAAAAAAAGTTAAGAGGGGTTAAAAATAAAAATAAAATAAAAAGAATACTAGTAATAACCTGAAATGACAGCTGCCTATATTTTACAGCTACGGTAATATAGCCTTAATAGGGAAATGGGTTTAAGTTAATTGTGACATGTAAAAGGATTTAATAAGTTAAAAAAAAAAATAAAGTGTTTAATTTTAAAGTAATACTAGTTGAAACACCAATCAGAGTAGTCAAGAAGAGTTAAAAACTTGCCAATTAGAGTAATTAATTCTTCGTAATTAAGCTAATACCAGAAATTTCCATGAAGCATCTTTCCACCGTCTGCTTCCTCACTCCTCATACTTTTTTTTTTCTTCCAGAAACCCTCGTCGCTGCGAAACGCTTCCGACCGGCGACCTAAAATCGTACGGCGTCTCTTTCTAGTCTACACGTGTTTCGAAGCATCTACAGCTCATCGTCTTCGTCCTGCCTCTGCATTGATTGTACGGATCGACGACGAGACTCAGCTTTCAGGTAAAAGCTTTCTCCTCTCCTCTCTTCTCTTCGAATCGTCGTTCCTTTTTTATTTTTTTTTTGATTTTTAAGAAACGGTGTCATGAGCTGATTTTGTAAGTATCCGAAGCAACGTCCGTACAGTTTTTTTTTTTTTTTTTTTTCCGTCGTCGCTGTTAACACGTCGAGGTGTTTTCCGGTTGTGGGATTTCTGATGAGCGGTGCTAAAACCACGATGTGTTGTGCAGATTCTCACTTGTATTTCGAGTTCACTGCTGCATTCATGAACATTCGTTGCTTTTTTTTTTGGTTTTGTTTGGAGAGCTTACGAACGAACACTATATAGGGGGGGGGGGGTTTCCAAAGTTTTTGAGGCTTTTGGAAATTTGTGTAGCTTAGATTTAGTGGTTTGCTTCTTAAACTGGCTTTGATTATACAGTAATCACCTTTCAAATCTGTTAATTTTCAAGCTAATTAAAGTAATTAGGTTTACTACTAGGATGAAATTAATGTGACTTTGTTTACTTTTGTGGACTTTGTCTTCGGCAATTTTGTAAAGGTTTTTTGATGCTTCAATCAATGTATGTATACCTTATATTGTCCTTGTTAGGAATAATTTTTAGCCATGTGCTTGCATAGTTTCCTTTGAGGTCCGAAACTCTAGAGGTTTCATGATGAACGTATCCATGATTTTACAGTACTCTCTTGTATTACGTTGGTTGTATCTTATTTTGTTTATCTTCTTCTCTCTAATTTTTACAGTTTGGGAATATATATCTTAGCAGGATAACTACTCTATGTTGCAACTGAATGCTGCTGGTGGAGAAGATGACCCTGATTTTAAGTGGGGTGCTAGGAGAGGAGTTAGACGGAAAGATAGTAACGTCCAGTTCTATGAATCATTTACCTATGAGGGCATCGAGTACCGGCTTTTCGACTGTGCTTATTTTTATGTACATGGTCAATGTGAGACTTCAATCGGGAAGCTTGTCAACATGTATGAGACATCAGCAGGTGAGAAGAAAGTAAAGGTCATTTGGTTTTTTCGACCTATTGACATCCGTCGCTTCTTGGGAAAGTATGAGCCAAAATGGAATGAGTTGTTTCTGGCTTGTGGTGATGAAAAAGGGGTTTCCAATATCAATGATGTGGTAAGTTTGCTGTCTTTTCATCTCCTTCTTACTAGTTTGAAATAGCCATCTAAATTGATGGTATGTTTATATTATAGACGTAAGATATCAGTTTGGGTTTCTACGGTCCTCCGATATGCATACAATTTTACATTTTCCCATGATCGTCTCCTGGACCAACACCTTCGATACGAGGCTGAGAATTTTATCAAACGTCTTTGCAGATGCAATAGCTGGAATTGGAGGTTTGGAGTAGAACCAAATTACAAACCTTTATCTTCAACTCACTCTTCGGATATGTATTAAATGATGCTCTTTTTTACTTTCTACTGTCTCTAATAAATGCAGTGGAGAAATTCTTTAATAGGATAAGAGACAAACAGCCTGTAAAGCGCCTAACCTCAAGCGCAGCTGCCAGTTCCAGGGCTTCTCCAGTAAAATCTATTCATCCAGATTTGGGGTCAACAAAGTTAGGAAAAGAAGACAACAGAGATGGAAAGCTGACGAATAGAACAAACTCGGGAAAGAGAGGTTGATCCCTTATTCTATCTGTTCTGGCCTCTTATCTGATATATACTTGTGAAATGGACAAACCAGATTGACACTTACCTTTATTTTGCAAGTCTCTTTTCTAGACGAACGTGCTGATCATGTACATGCGAAGAAGAACCCTCATGTCAATACTGATACCAGATCTAGAGGTCCGATAACCAAAACCAGAGCATTTGGAGAGTTACATGCTTCAGGTTCATCAGTCGATGCTAAGGCTTCTAAGAAGAGGAAGCTTATACTCAACACGCCAGAAACAGATGATTCTGATGGCTCAGGCCCCCAACTAGGAGAGAAGAAATTCATGAAAAAATTACCTCCTCTTGTAGAAAAAGCTCCAAATCAGAACATCGTACGTACCATCTCCATCCTTCTTGTTTTAGTGGATTAGCTAAGAGAAATGTTAACAGTTTACAGCAGAAACGTGTACACAACTTTTGGGAAATGAACTATTTCTTTTCTTGAGCATAGCAAAAAATTATTCTCACTGTAGATTGGATAGTATTAACTTGTGACGTTACTTTGTTTTCTCTTTTTGTCTTGCCTTACAGAAGAAAAGCAGCTGGTACAAGAAACTGGTAAGTTTTCTGACGCCTCCCTCCACCAAGGTTTTCCCTTTTATTAAGGCTAGCTGCATTACAATCATGTTTTGTAGTTTAAGAAGAATTTGAAACAATTCATTCCAATAGCCAATGTTTGTTATATTGGCTTTCATCACACGAAATCAGACCATGGGAAATATTACTGTTCACGTAAACAATGAAATACTTTTGATGAAGTTAGTTCAACAATTTGTCCTGGTTCGAAAAAAAAAGAAATATTTTAAGATCAATGATTGCTTCATTTAAGATTAATGATTTCTTCATAAAAGATTGTTATATTCCTTATTCCAGCCTTTTGAGGAAGAACTAAAGGCGGCTATAGAGGAAAGTAGGGTGCTCTTAATTGAGAACCTGGAACCATCATACACATCCTTGGAGGTAGAGGTATGATCCTAATCTATTTTACAAAAGACATCATTTCATTCATCATCAATTGGTTTTGTGATAAAAACTCATGAACCTAGGTTTATTTGATCCGAAATACGGGTATGTAGTTGATCCAAAGGTGCAGTTTAATTCAAGATAAGAGCATCCTATGAATCTCACTCAATGCCAATTTTTTAGTGGAAACCTGTTGTCTATACATGTGTTGCCATATTTTCGAGAATTGTTTTTAAGTACAATATTTTCTGATTCTTAGTTGGTGTTGACAATGCAATGCCATCTACAAAGACACGCAGAATTAGCAATCATTCTACAAAGCCTGTAAATTATAACACTCCCCTTTTCCTTTTTGTTCTATTTAGGAACTTTGTTGGCATGCTTTCAATGAAAGAGTTGATGCTAAGATGATCCCTCCTAGTCTCATGTCTACCCCACATTGTGGTATATGTGTATATTTACACCTACCTGTTTGCTATTTGTTAGCTCATAATGTTTTTTAAAAAATTGTCAATGGCAACAAATTAAACTGCATTTACCCAATTAGGCAGGGCTCTTGTGATTTTTGGAACCACAAAGGCAGTTGATTCTGCCTTGTCATGGTTAACTGAAGAGTGTCTGATGTTACCTGGCCAAAGGTTACTTGCTACTACTCTCTGATCTTCTATATCTCCACATATGTGAAAACTTCATTAAACCCTTATATGTGAAAACTTCATTAAACTCTTCTTTCTTTTCTCTTACATGATTCATTGTGCAGACCTCTAGTGGGTAGCAGAAATGTCCCAGTAGAAATTGGAAAACGTAGAAGTTTTACTAGCTATTTTAGCATGCTGGATAGATCTATGATGACAACTCAGAAGGTAAGATGTTGCATTAGTCATGTCAAATATTTTTGTTGTTTCAACGCTCTAAAAAGTCTCAAGTACAAAACATTGTCTCACACAATTTTGTTTTTCTAAACCTATTCCCAAAAGAGAAAGGCCGTCTCAACATCACACTGCACGCAGCCCAACCACGCTGTAGACTCTATGGCCTATGAGTGGCTCGCTCTACAGGCAAAGTCAGAATTGACGTGGAAGAAGTTATCCGAGGTCTGCTTTTTCTTCTCTTTTCAAAGTAGACTAAAAACATATCTTTTTGGTGCTCTTGCCGGTCTTTATATTTTTTTTCTTCACCAATTGTAGATACAAGCCAAGGAGATTGACATCCTCAAACGCATAAACCAACAAGGAACCAAAGAAAAGGAACAATGTGCAAAAAATCCCTACTCTTAACAACAGCACAAAAGAACACTTCTTGGTTTTGGTTTAGTTTTTGGAATCTAGCTGATGTAAACCCATTGTGTCATTTAGGTGGCAACTAGGCAGTAACCTTATACACTCACCTAGCAGGTTGATGCTAATATTTTGGTAGGGGTACATATAAAGATCTACTTGACAGGTTTTGATGTCATAGAGTCTAAGGTTATGTTGCCCCTAAAAACAATACGATGGGTTATGCATCTTTGCAAAGATTTAGGTATCGGTCAATCTCTTCTTACATTGGCTTTCTCTTACGGCTGTTTCATATGAACAAACCCCAAAACATTAATCAGAAGGAGAAACAAGCCCACACATAGATGGGTCCTGAACAAACAAACAATCCTAAGAGTTTCTCTACTAATGTCATAACATAAACACGACTATTATTACAAAACGAGGTCCGAGATACAAAAGATAGAGGGATTATGGGGAATATGGTAGAGAACAAAAAGGCTTATTCTTTGCCCGATTTGTTGATGAGAGACTTGTGAATGTGTGGAATGACTCCACCACCAGCAATAGTTCCTTTGATGAGAGTATCGAGCTCCTCGTCACCACGGATAGCAAGCTGCAAGTGCCTTGGTGTGATACGCTTCACCTTCAGATCCTGGCTGGCGTTACCAGCCAGCTCCAAGACTTCGGCAGTCAGATACTCCAAAATGGCGGCTGTGTAAACCGCTGCGGTCGCTCCAACACGTCCATGAGCAGTTGACCTTCCTTTCAACAGTCTATGGATTCTCCCAACTGGAAACTGCAAACAATAAAGAGAGAAGACTCATCACACAAACCGTTTTTAAGATCTACAAAACTCATCAAAGCAGCAAGAATTTGACAATATACTACATTTGTTTCTCAAGCTAGCATGAAAGTCTATAAACTCATAAAAGCAGCAGGATTTGAAGTCAACCATTTTAAAAAGCATTGCAGATTTCAAGGAACAAAAAAAAACCCATGATAGCTTCTAAAGCTGCCAAGACCTTAGGATTCATTCTTAAATATGGATAAATAACTTTATTACCCAACGGCCTACACAATGTAAACATAGTCAAAACTCAAAACAGAGGACCAAAGTAGATATTCGTGTAAACATATAAACACAAATCGATCTATAGACTATGTTACTATAAACTAAGCTCAGGAATACAGGAACTCAAGTAGATCCGTCAGTAACAAACGGTTCAGAAACATCACAAATACCTGAAGACCAGCACGAGAAGAGCGAGTAATTGGTTTCTTCTTGTCCTTGTCCTTGTCGTTGCCGCTGGGTTTCCCCATTATCAGACCTTTCGCTCCTTTTCCAGTCATTTTTTCCCGCCAGAAAAAAAAAGTATCAGTCTTTTCACTGAGAGAGAGAGAGAGAGGGGGAAAGAGAAAAGATACGTAGCAGATAAAGAAAGACAAGACGCAGAAGAGATCTTTCAAGTGGATTTATTTCTTTATGTGGGAGTAAAATTGACTTAATTACCCCTCGGCTTCTGCGCTTATTGCAAGTTTGCAACTTGTCAGCCAGGTCAAGGTCACACTCACATCGAAAGCTCATGTCTTATCAATAAATATAACAAATTGGCCCTAACTATTTTAGTTTTTAAATAGACCCCATAGATTCGTAAATGATCAGCCACATCAGAACTTTTGCTTTGAATCTTTCTGACTGAAATGAAGAACGACAGACAGTGTTCCTTAAAAGACTAGTTTGAATTTTTCGTATCTTCTCTCATTCAGTCTGGAAGCAAAAAAAAAAATACAGTAAGAAGAAGACAAAGAGAAGCAGCCATATTTTTTAGACATCAGATGGTTGTTTCTCTGCGGTTTTCCCTTCTTTGTTAATGTGAAAGCCTTCAATCTTACGAGTGACCTCGTCTACATTCTGTTTCGACTTTGATTCGATGATCTCTTCAGGATTCACAGGACCAGTCTGCCAGATTCTGATTGTACCATCTTCAGATCCTGAAGCATAAGATTCACCTGTTGGTGCAAACCTTACGCAGTGTACCGGACCATGATGTCCCTTGTTGCATCCTTAAAGTTCAGATGAAAAAAAAAGACTCATCAAAACCAAAAAAAAAAAACTTTAAAGACAACCATACTACACAGTCAATCTGCTTAAACTGAGGTCATGTAAGTGTTTTTAGTTTTCAGTCACTCACCAATCTCCTCTCCGGTGTGGAAATCAAATAGTCTAACCCACATATCTTCACCACCAGCAACGAATTTGTTGCCAGATTTTGGCTCAAGCGATGCAGATTCGATATTGCAGGGCATGTCGTAACTCTTCACTAGTCCAAAACTGGATGTTACCAAAGACAAAAGATATAAAGCCTTTGAGCAGAATGCAAGATATTGTTATTTCAAGAGAAGACATAAATCCAATTTCCTGAAACGAGAGAAGCTTACTGATTTGCATCCCAGAATTTAACAGTTGACCCATCGGCAGTTGTTATATACCGTCCATCTTGACTCACTTCAGCACTGGTGACAGGAGACTTGGTTTCTAATGTTTGCACAATTTTACCACTCCTCACGTCCCATAACCTGTTCAAGAGAAGAAACAATGAGTTTTTCTCTAGGTAACACGTGAATGTTGTTTTTATTCAAGAGATATATGCATCATACCTGACCCCACCAATATCAGTGCAAGAGCTTAATATAGTTTGATCACCGTGAAGCCATGTAACTGTTCTAATAGAACCAGGAGACTTATCAATCTCTGTAGGAGGTGCATCCAAGCGATTCAAGTCGAAAACACGAAGAATTTTCTCAAATCCTCCTGTGAGTAGAAATTGCGTATCCTGAAGAAAGAAAGAAAGAACCATGTCAGACACCACATACCACCTTATCTGATTCTTACAGAATACATTTCCTTAAGCAGAACAAAAGAACAATGAAGGGGATACATATAGCAAGACCATGACAACACAGTCCAAAGCTCTTATGTTCAGAAAATTCTTTAATCAAGGAAAGAAGTAGACTATATATACCTGGGAGAAGGCGCACGCTCGAACAATATGCTTGTGCTCAAAAGAATGCAGGACATCCCCGGTCAAAGCATCCCAAAGTTTCCTAAAAATAAGCCAAATTGTAGATGTCAAATGTATAGACCAAACTAATCAAATCATGAATAGCATAGCAAAAGAATCAAACCAATTCAAGCATAAACAAGATCAACAACAACAACAGTAATACACAGTTGCTATAAAGTCAATGACTTACGCAGAGAAATCAGCGGAAGCGGAAGCAGCACGCAAAGCATTGTTATCGAGACAAGAACTCCAGACAGCACCTTTGTGGCCTTCAAATGTACCAATCCAATCACCAGTTTCCCCATTTCTCAACATTGGATGAGAATCTATTCATCAAAACAATGATCAAACCTCACATGAAAAATATGTTTTCACAAAATCCAAAACAACAACAACTAGCTCAGTTCTGGATCTTACGATAGCAAATCTAGAGGATTTAGATAGATAGATATACCTTTGCTGGCGCTGATGAGGAAGAAACCATCAGGAGTGATTGGACTGTAGAACAACTCCACAACAGGTCTAGAATGACCATGGCACACTAAAGGAGTCGCCACTTTCTTCTTCTCCATCTCCCCCTTTACTAATCTTAACAAACCACACACACACACGAATAAGAAGAAGAACCCTAAGTTGATCGATCCAACAACAAAAAGACTTAAATCGCAGCTTCTAATCGAATCGATTCAACGGAACAATTGGCTCTAAAATTCCACAGCTGATACAACACGAGATTGATTCAATCCCACAAAAACACCCAAAAAAAATCGAATTCGGAGAAAATCTAAAAATCCGATCGATCTATACTCTTTTTTTTTTTTTTTTTTGATAGGGAAGCTCCAGTTGAATAATTGCTGCCTCCCGAAAAATTACAAAAGAAACAAAAAAAAACAAAGGAAAATTACAAAAAAAAAAAAAAAAAAAAAAAATGACAAATCGAAGATGAAGCAAAGTGCAAGAATGTGGGGAAGAACAAAGCTTTTTTTTTTTGGTTATATAACCAATCAACCCCAGTCAGTGTAGGAGGAGGAGAAGGGGTCGCTGCTGGCCTGTCCGAGAGATTTTCTATTTCAGGAAGCTATTTCTCTTTTTGTCTTCTTCCAATTTCATTCCCATATTTTCTCATCCTTTACAAAATTAGCTCATAACGTTTACGAATTAGATCTCTGTCCCAAAATTCATATACAAACAATTAGGTAATTTATGTTGTGTTTGACCTCCTTAACAGAAAAAGGCTTACTTTTGAAATTTCAGTGGAACAATGTTTTACAAAGATTACAGTACTACTACGATTTGGTTTGTAAATAATAATAAGCCAAATTCTCATCAAAATCTTATTATTAGTTGAGTTTTTGACGTTGGTTCCTGATCTTGGTTGGCTCTTCATGTCCATCTTCTTGAAGCTTTCTCCTTAAATTCTTCAGATCTTCATCATCCACCTTACCTTCCTTTTTCTTGTTCAATGCATATGTTTCACCCATCTTCCTCTTGCACTCCTTGCTTGCTGTATCGTGCAAAACCACTGCCAACCAACAAACAAAGCCAGAGAACTATGCAACTTAAAAGACCTTACTTTTAAGGTTTGCTCATTGGGACAACAGCTAGCTTCATGATAATGATCATTATCTCCCTTAATTTATGGTATAATCACGTTCCATTATATTCTACTATTCTAGCAAGTGTATATGTATGTAAATGCAGACGGGATTACTAACTTGGCTTCGGGTAGTCCTTCCCGACTATGCATTTTGCTTTCGTTTGAACACTCAATGGCGCTGTCCATGGCTCGTATATATACTGCTTTGGCATATCTGAATCGAAATAACTTATTAGCTAATGAAACAGTAAACAAAATTTACCAGGATGATGGAAACTAACTTCAGTTACCTTTCAGAACCGGGAGAAAATGCCTAATGTACTTCCCATCAGGATCATACTTCTTCCCGAAAGATATAGGAGAGTAGATGCGGTTGTACTGTTAAACCATCACAAAACATTGGGACACAAGTGTAAGCATGACTAAAGAATTTCGGAAATTAAAACTTTTTGTATGGAGATGGTAATGCTTTGGTTCGATTTAACCAATTCTTCAGAAAAAAAGCTTAGGAAGCCAAAGAAAACTACCATATAAAAGGAGAGAAGAGGAAGGAGATAATACCTGGTAAAAGAAGGACGAACATGATAACCACATCCAATTTCCATTATTGATGGCCCAGTCTGAATCGATCAGAAGCCTTTCAAACACATCACGCCCTTGTTCCCAATGTATGAACTAACACCAGAAACTATGCATGTGAGTAAAATTTACTGAGGGAGATAGAAACAACAATAGTAGAGGAAGCATTACCAGATCCCCACGAGTTAGAAAACAGGCTACACAATGACGCGCTAGATGGTGCATCCAACCCCATTTCAGAAGCTATAAATTCCAGAGAAAGAATGATTCAGGAATGATGCTTAAAAAGGAAAACTAGAGTTCACTTTGACTAATATCTAACCTGAACCATGATGGCATCAATCCAAGGGTATCCTGTCTTACCGTCCCTCCAAGCAGCCAACATAGCATGATCCTCGTTCCATGGAATCTAGTTTATGTACGGAGCAAAAAGATCGGTCATAAAAACCATGAACATCTAAAAGATGAAGGAACATGATAAGAGAACGGTGTTACAGTTGTTACCTGTTTGCAGATCCGGTTTCCCTTCATTTTGTCAAAGTTAGGGGTTCCAAATGCAGTGGTATAGAAAAATTCTCGCCACAACAACTAGAGACATTGAAAAAGGCATCAACTTTCTGCAGTCGTGCAGTATTAAAAAAACAGTCTTTTAGTAATTCACTGACCTGCCCAAGGAGAGAAACTGGTGGCGAAGTATGCTTTTTAACATCCTTGTAAATATTTTTGAGGCATTGATAAAAGTACCTCGAAGAAAGGCATCCAAACTTTTCAAAGGTCAGGAACTAGGAGGAAATATCAGCAAATGGAGAGAGATGCTTAAGTAGCTATAAAATTATCTCAACTCACTTTCAAATAAGGTGACAAAACTGTAGTCGCAGGTTTCAAGAATGCAGATGGATCACCCTTCGGTTTCTCAAAGTTTGCCACCCATGCCTACACCATAAAGAATTAGCCGTATCTTTGACTTTGTAAATAAAGAAGATATAAATCTACAAAGTCTACATAGCATTCTGATTTCTATGATCTTGGAAGGAAAAGACAATATCCTTTCGTCTAAGTACTCGATAAGTAGTTTGCACCAAGCAAAAAATCTTAAAAGGGAAAAATTTCCAAAGTAATGACCATACCTTATCACTGATTGACTTGGTCAATCGTTGCAAGGCTTCTGATTCACCACCTCTAAAAGGAGTCCACTCAGCCTACAGAAAATTACACGAGCATAAGTATCTTAGATGGAAAAGATTTTTAACTAATTACAGAAACAGATCATCTCCTAACTATTTCATCTTCTCTGTATCCAAGTTCCTCAAGCGTTTGTACTTCTGAAATGCCAAGATTTCCAACCTCTCCAATTGGAGGAAGTGAAGAATAAGACATCACAAGTTCAGATGTAGCACATGATGGCTCTCCAGCAATCTTCACAAATGACTGATAACTCAAAGGTGGCTTCCCACCGTTCTTACTTGCAAGAAAAACCACACACAACTTCAGAATTTTCACAGTTCCACAGAGGGAAATCTAAACAAAACAAAAAAACAACTTAGTTAACAATAGCACTTACTTTCTCTATAATGTCTGCCGGATTGAACAGAGTATGGCTCACTGGAGAGAAAACCTCAACTCCAGTTGAAGAAGCATATTCCTGTAGAAATCAAAATCACTCAAAATAACTAAAACCTCAATGAGACACACCATTTGATTAGTCGTAAGCAAGATCAAAACTTTAAGGCTTAATGACTCGAACTTTACCTTAACTCTCACATCTAACGCTTGATAATACGGATCTGTATCATATTCAAAGCAAAGCCTCTTCACCTTCCACTGCCAAAACAACCCCATTCACATATATATATACACACATTTCAGATTTCTCTATTTGCCTAAAGTAAAATCAAATTCACAAAATTTGAAATTTCTGCATTACCTCTTGCAAGCAACGAACCAGTACTTCACCAGGTTCACCTTTCAGAACCAGCAACCGCGAACCGAGTTTCTTCAGGCTAGAATCGAGATCCTTGAGACTCTCCAGTAAGAACCGGATCCGGTTAACCCCGGAACGAGACGAACCGGGAGAGAACGCAGATGGGTCTAACTCCATGTAATGCGGGTCGATAACAAAAACCGGGTAAAGAAATTGGGAACCTTTTGAGGCGTATTCAAGAGCCGGGTTGTCGTGAACCCGAAGCCCTTTCCGGAACCAAACCAGTGAACCGGATCCAGTAGCCATGGTTACTATGGGATTGAGACGGTAACTAGGGACAGAGAATCTTCGCTTGAAACTTGTGTGATACTTTCCCCAGAAGTTTCTCGTGAAATTCGCGCCTCCTGAAAGCGCGAGAGAAGGTTTCATATGAAGAAGATGGTAACGTCGTGCGGTTAATATGCGCTTCTTCAACTGTGTGTTCGGCTAATATGCGCGGTTAGTCAGCGTAAGATATAGAGAATGTATAGGTTATTATCAACGGTTATACCACGTCATTACTTTACTGCAAGATCATTTGAGCGAGGTGTTTAATTTTCCACCGGTCATCATTCATTGCTTACTATTACTAATCTCTATAGTTAGTGAAATTAAACTTCATAGGTTTGAGTTTTTCAATCGTAACATATTCTTATGACGTTATAATAATGTTTAATCAAATATAGATTTCTTAAGATTAAACTCTATTACTATACTTCATATTGTAGCAGTTTCGTTTGATCAAAATAAGCCCTAACCTCCTACCACTAAACGACTAAACGTTGTCGTTTACATCAAAAGTTGAAAAAAAAAAACTATCGGGCTACCCATTTAAAATTAAATAAGACCCGTTAATAAAAGGGCTTAAACGGGTGCACCCAATTAAAATTATTGGTTTTCTAAACAGATTCGGGTCTAAAAACACTGTACGGAGCCCTATAAGACCCGCGGGCCTTAAGCTCATTTTAACATCACTAATTTTGGGTAAAAAAAAACGTAGCACTTGTCTAAATACGTAGGTCAACTACCAATCCAACGGTTAAGCATTAATAGAAAGCTACAAACTAATTGATAATCCAACGGTTCAGAAGAAAGCAACAATCCCACACGAGCCAGACCGTACAAGTACAACACACAGAAACGACGACGTACAATCAAACGGTTTCTTGAGTAGCATCATCGGAAAAAAAAAAAGATCTTCATCCCCATACGTGGAAAAAAAAGAGAGAGAGAGACATTTTTAATTTCGACTAATTATTGATTATTATTATTATTATTACTAGATCCGGAGGATACGGTGACCCGGATCCAGTTACTCCTTGACCCGAACGTCAGACGCGAGCCTAGACGCGATCGCAGAATGGTACATAACGTCGTGGAACGTGGAAGCTTCGGCTGTTTTCCTCCGCAGCTGCTTTGCCTTCTCCTCCGTGAGACACCACCGCTGAGACCTTTCGCCAGTTTTAACCAGATCCGATTCCAGACTCGCGGATGAGGACGAGGGTGAGATGTTGTTGTTGGTGTTGTTGACGACGTAATCAGGTTCGGATGAAATGCCGAAGAGAGGAGCCCACCATGAAACAGATGAAACTGGCTTCTTACGGGATGGATCCGATTTGGAGGATCCGGGTTCGGATGATGCTCGGATCGAAGAGAGAGCGGAACAGGAGATGATTGTAGCCATTGTATGTTAAAATGTGTTGATCTGAGAGAGAAACAAAATGTGAAGATTGTTTATGGGATAAAGAGAAAGATTTGTGGATTTGTATAAAAATAGATTAGTTTTTGGATTAAGAGAAAATAATGGATTAAGATATTATTTAGATGAAATCAGCTGCGGTTTTTATAGTGTGGAAATGTTGTAGTACCCACAGGTTCGTTAATATTTAACTGGTTTTTAATATCAACGACGTTAGGGTAGTTTCGGAAAGAGTGTTGCAACGGTAAATGCGTTGTGTTACACGATAGTTATGGTGGAGATGAGAGCATTGGATTATTTTCCCTTTTAGGGAGATGATGGATAAGATTGAAGGCGTGGAGCAGCGTCGCCATCTGCACTTTTCGTTTGTTTATTAGGATTATATTGTCATGGGTGACTTGTTGCTTTGACAATGTCAACATTGACGTGTGTTCATTGAAATTTAGAGTTCAACTAGTAGAAGTCCTTTTGGGATATTTCATAAAATCAAGGAATAATCGTCGGTGATATTCGAATATTTCTTTGTCAACAGGTTTTGAACTAGTAAACAAAAAATTTCTTTTTAAACAACCAATGAGTAAAATGAACGTTACATGCTAACATGCATATGATGTGACTATTTGCATGGAAGAGGAGTTGTAGTTTGATTTATGAATCCTGAACGCATTATGAAAGTTTTTCGGACTAGAAGATGAATATTGTGTTTTTTATTAACTAATATTATTAGAGCTAAGTATTTTCATTCATTAAACTTTTTTCTTTTCTTTTTATCTCTTTTGAATTCAACGGTTTGGTTTCGCTATTTGGCTGATTTATACCACATCAACAGTACTGATACGATTTGCGAAACTAGATGCCTGATGGAAATTAAGAAGCTATTAGCTAGCTAGTTTTGTGAAACTGTTCCAAGAAAACTACCTTTTGCAGCATATGTAAGAAGCGAGCTTAAGATAATTATCTCGGATGCTTGAAGCTATATATGAATATGATATATATGGTACTATGGTAGTGCCAGTTCATCAGGACACCAGAGTGATGAGGCATATGGAACCTCTTAGTCTAGCCAAAAGTATATAATGCTATGCCAATCCAAAAGTATTCAACTTGTGCCATAATTCGTTCCGCTGAAGTTTCAGAATAAGATAAACAAGGGGTCATGTGTGTTGACTTGATTGTGTATTCGACATCTTCGACTACTTTCTCGACAAACATATTACACATGTTCGAACTTGCCTTTCTTTCTCATTTTTTCGTTAATTGGACATTACTACCGTATAATCATGTGGATTATACGATTACCTGGCCTCGTGCTAAGATTATATATGTATAATTTGCAACCAGGATCAGGAACATAGATTTAACAATTTGGGTTGCAAACTTTTGTTTTTTTTTTTTCAAAATTTGGGTTGCTAACTAAATGAACTTGATTGCGCTGTGTGTTATATAAATAAACGAGTGTGGTACTGGTCATATCAAGTTATTATAAACATTTAAAATGCTTACAGTATTTCCACTTCGTCATAATTTCATTTTGTACTCATGTGTATAATTATTTCCACTTGTATCATTCACTATCTCCGCTTGATATGGAACATAATTTAAAAGGATTGATTGACACGTGCGTACTATGTGTGTAGTCTCGCACGTACCACCGGTTAAAGAATCTCTCATTTCCCCGGAAGAAGAAGAAGAGATTCGAAAATAAAAACAAAAAACATTTTTAAGGGGTTTCACTGAATCCTTCAAAGGTGTGACCTGAGAATCACAACACAAACCAAACTTTACTCTCTCGATTCGTCACCATGTGGAGAAGAATCGTCTCCTCTCATCTCAAAACCCTAGCCGCCGATGTCGTCGCTGCTTCTCCTCGTCGATCGATAGCCGCTACCGCTAGACCCGTCGGCTTCTACCTCTCCCCCAATCGATCAGCCATTTCTGCTTCTTCTTCTGTTTTCTCTCCTCGACATTTCAGCTCCGAATCAGGTGATTTTATAGTTTAAACAAACGTTTTCAGATCTCGGCTTGGGAACTCGGTAGGATTTTAGATTCAAGTCACCATGGATTTTAGAGGATAGACTTAAATCTGTGTTGGTCTCTTAGATTGGTTTTAATACTCATGTCTCTGTTAATCTCTTAGATTGAAGATTCTGTCTACTTATTTGCTGCGATTTTGTGGTTTCTCTTATGAATTTTTTATTACGGTTTGTATGTTGCAGTAGAGACTCCTGCGAAGAAGAAGGTAGAGGATGTAATGCCTATTGCGACTGGACATGAGAAGGAGGAGCTTGAAGCTGAAATGGAGGTGATTCCTTTTTTTTTTCTTTTATCTAATGCTATTTTAAGATCTGAGTATGATACAAATCTCTTTCTACTGCAATTACGCTTGTGATCATCACTTTCACTTCTCTGATAATTTTCTGGTATCAAAATGGAGTATATATGTGTGCTTGATAGTAATCTCCATTTTTGTCATTGTTTTCTTGGGATAGGGAAGGAGGCTGCTTGATATTGACTTCCCTGAAGGTCCTTTTGGCACTAAGGTAAGTTTCTGTTACCAGAAATAGAATATGTCGTGACTCCACATTGAATTCCTTGACATTATATTTACTGCCAAGTTTACACCTTGTCATTGTTTTTAGGCATGATATAGATTTTTATGTTCATCACGTAGTGAAACAAACCAAGGATACTTCACTTGAATCGACTATAATGTAATCCAATATAGCTGTTTCAATTGCCTCAGATAACCAGGATAAACGTACTGAAATTTATTCCTTCATGGAGTTTAGTTGGTTTTCTGGCCTAAATGGATCAACTTTCACTCTTTGTTTTGTTCCATAATGTTACTTCAGCCAGGATTGCTATGGCATGCAGCAATCCCTGCTTTTATGTGTATTTTGAATCTTGTCTTATTGTCAGATTAAATTATCTTGATTACTCTGGTCATATTTCAAGATTTTTTTTGTGTGAATAATGTAATTAATACTAGTTAGTTCCCTGAGTGAAGAACCAGCTTGGATTTGAATCATATTTCAAGTTTGGTGAATTCAACAAATCTCTAAGCTGTGTTTGTTAATTTACGATGGCTGACTGCCTATGATGCTTATGTGCACGATAATGACGAAAAATTTGTGGATGTCACATACACCATGTGCAAGTGTCTGTAGATCATGAGCATTTAGTTCTTACTATACTTAAAGTCTGTCTCCGAAGTACTGAAATCATATAGGAGTATATGAGTGGTGAACTGAATTTTGCATAGTGTGCAACATAATCGAGGCATTTGATGTTTTTCATTTTTCTCATGTCATTTTATCTCTTGAGTGAACAATATTCAGTTTCTATTGGCTACCAATGGATTCTTTTAACAATTTTTTTCATTTTCTTGATACATAAATTTGGATATCAAATTGTGCTACCTTAGGAAGCTCCTGCTATTGTGAAGTCCTACTATGACAAGCGAATTGTGGGATGCCCTGGTGGTGAAGGCGGTAAGTTCATTGTTCTTCACTCTTTAATGGCATATACTCCCAAGACTTTTACCTATATCCACTAATGTCTAATGGTTTATCTAATCTATATCTCTCCTGGAAACTGCAGAGGATGAGCACGATGTTGTGTGGTTCTGGCTGGAGAAAGGAAAGTCCTTTGAATGCCCAGTTTGCACTCAGTACTTTGAGGTAAGTTAAACTCGTATCAGATGCTCTAAGCAGTAAAGAAATCAACTTAAGCCTCATCTAATAGTAAATAGGCCAGAGGATTCTGTAAAAAGATTAGAGCAAGAAGCTTTCCATTTCAGAATATTGAAAATGGTTATATAATGTATATGTTTGCAGCTGGAAGTGGTTGGTCCTGGTGGGCCTCCGGATGGTCACGGTGATGAAGACGATGAGCACCACCACTGATTCCGGCCTCTCCTTTGCCGCGAGTTTTTCTTATTTTTCATATATTTTAATTTTTTTTTATGGTTGGAATAATTAAAAAAAATATATATCTGCCGTTTGGTGAAACAAAGTTGAAAATGTTTTTGATCCTTTTTAGAACAATACACGGTATCAGAGTTTCTCAAAATGCCAAAACTCTTATGACCGTTGTTTTATTTTTGTACTCTTGAATCAGAATCATTCTTGCCTTTTGCTTATTTTATGATTCACCTTTCAAATGTTTATGGTTCTATGTCTTTTCATATTGGATGTTTTGATCGTGTCCCTTTATTCCTTGTGAACGGTCATATATTTCATAGATTTATAAAAAAAAGTAATACCAAATTTTCTTCTAACCTTGTTCATTAATTGGTTAAACACTAATTTACTCATACAATGCACCTAAATTTTACTTTCCTTTTTTAACTACTGTTTACAAAAAGAAGGGAAAAATAAAATAACACGGTGAACTAGAGAACGGTCGATGTCAACATCGAGCCGCTTTTATTTCCTCTAGGCGCAGGTGTTTTTCGATTCTTTCCTAACGTCTTTCGCTCAATTATTTTCTCGACGGTTTAACCAAGCTGAGACCAAATTTTACTTGGTTTATAGAAGACCAAATCATGCATATTGTTTTGTATTTCAAAATTGTGTTATTTTAGCTTATTTATTTCAAACTACGTTTTTGGTTTTCTTCTTCTTTTTTCATTGCAAAATTACCAACAGTGTGAAACTAAAAGCGAAACCTAACAAGCTATAGAAAAATAAATAAAATAAAATAAAATAAACAAAGAAACAAAGTATAGCGCTGTCGGAAATACCCGAGGAATATATTCCAAACAATGGTGTCTTATTAAAACTAAAGTAAAAATTCTAAAGAAAAAGAACGTCTGATTTCAATATTCTGTTTCTACTTAAGACAAATCACCAAAATATAAAGTTATTCTCTTAATGTTCGACATAGCTTCCTTGCCCGGCCTCATTACAAATCCTGATCTCGTGTTTCAAACATGCATGTTAATTACATGATGTGATGTATGATGATGCATACACATACATCTGATTTTTCTACGTCAATAACATATATATTTTATGCGTTTCATATAAATTCATGTTTCTAGTGGTGTTTGTGTGAAGTTAGATATACGTATTACGTAGTGTACTAGGGTGGACAAATCCTATTACACTGTCGCCACTTATGCGTTTTAATAAAATAGTAACACGTACAGTATATTGTTTAGCTGACTAATATACACGTGTTTAATATTCTATTTATCTTAATTTATAGTCGGTGTTCATATACTTATGTGGTTTTTCTTTTTCTTTTGTCACGAGTGTTCATATTGTGTGTTTAAGGACATCTTTACATGTATTGTATAATTAGGCACGCTGATTATCCTCCCACGTGGCTGTCCGATTTCTTATTGTTTTGTCAAATTATGAAAAAGTTAAAAAAGACATACAGTATTATGTTAGATACGTTTACCGTGTTTCTTCGTATAAATGACATTAATTTTCTTTCAATGAAAAAAAAAAAAAAATCAGACTGAATTCTAAATGTTAGTATTATTGATAACACCATGTTAGTGCTGAATTATGCAAGGTATATGAATATACGATTGTAACAACATCAACTGCCATTTGTCCTCCAGTTAAAGGATTAATACAAAACTCGTTTGGTTGCAGAAAAAATTCAATGCGATATAATTTATGTGAAATACTTTATCCCCAACTATGTATTAACATATTCAAAGTCTATCCATACAGCTACGGGACACTTCATCCTTCACTATTTTAACTCACTTGCTAGTTGCTACTACTTGTTCTTTTCTATAGTATCTTTTATTGAATAATTAATCTATATATAAATTAACTTATCAAGGTTGCATAGAAAATTATAGAGTGATCTGAAATGTAGTAACCTATGAGTATATCACACACATAAAGAAAACCCTATACAACCTATTTTTGTATGCAGACAAAGCTACGAAGGCATCTCGTATCTTGTAATAATTATAATCATTGTACTGTTTTCATAAAACTAAAAAGAAATACTCATTGTACTATGCAAAAGTATATACTCTTTTAAACTAAAAAGCAAAAAAAGAAAAAAAAAACTTTCTTTGCGAGTATTATATTCATCAATTCAACTTATATATTAGAATAAACTCATCATTTTTATTTCTAAATGGTATTAAAATTAACCATGCACAAATATATCAGCGTTGATCAAATAATGGTCCTTTTGTTTTTTATTAAATAAAATTTAGTATTAAGATTGGTACGAGAAAAATATATAATAATTAATGATACAATTTTTTCTGCAAACATGCTATTTTAATATGAGTCTTTTATTTTTTTTGGTCGGCAGAATGAAAAATAAAAAATGAAGCTTTAGAGTACATATTCCCTAATTGATGAAATTATGCAAGTCATATTAAAAAAAAAAAGGAAAAAGAAAGGTTGCATAAACTTAATTACTTAAGGCTTAATGTGTTTTGTTAGCCCTTCATCCTACGAACGAACGAACGCTATATACCTTTTTTTAATCCAAAAATCAGCAAACTAAGATTGTAGTGCTTAAAGCATCTATTGTCTTTTTTTTTTTCTGTCAGTTAATAAAAATGTAATGTAAATACTTTTATAACCAATCGTTTCTAATTTGGGTTGACTATTCATTACCAATTAAGGAGTTTTGAATTCTTTATTTTTTGTTAAAGAGGAGTTTTGAATTCTTAATGAAATCGGTGGGTCACTAAAAGAGTTGACCAGCCTAAAGCTAAAAAAACATAAAATCGCAAAATATAAATTATATTGCAAAGTTGTTGACCTTTGTTAAAAGTGGTGTAATCTGATGGCGTCACTAGTCACTACTAAGAAAAATGTTAAGTAATGTCAACAATCAAATATTTCATTTTTTTTGGGCAGCAGAACCATTTGCTTTAAATAAAGTATAGATTAAATAGTTTTACGCGAAAATAAAAATATAGTTTTATGCGAATTCAAAAAATATTATTTTTATTTATATTTTGTAACATAATGTTGATTCTTCAACTTGTACACAGTTACAACTTACAACATTATTCACCAAATGAGTATATATCGTTATCCAACATACACTACAAAAAAAACAGGTGAAAACACAAATTAGTCATAAATTTTTTTGTAACCATCCTATATTAACCAGAAACCAGACACAAAATGATGTTGTAGTTAATTTGTAGCTAGGTTGTAGCAGATTTGTAGCTAATTAGCCACAAACAATATTTTATAGCTAACTGTGATTATTTGGCCATAAATTAGCTATGAACAAAACCATAAAATTTTCATCACTAATTAGCTACACATTGTGTTTCTTGCTAGTTATGTGGCTTTTTTAACCCTAAACCTCAAATTGAAATCTTAAAACTCAAAATTAAAACCACTAAACTTCAATGTTTAAACATATATATTTTGTATTGCTTTTTTTTTTTTTTTTTTGTAACTAGTAGTTGCCAATTACAGGATTATAAGACCACTTCCAACTCATCTCCATTTCTACCTTTAAACTCCATTTTGGAGAAACACCTTCTCCAACCCCACTCCATTTCCATCTCTAAAATGGAGATCTATATATTTGGAGACTTTTAATTCATTTCTCCATTTTAGAGTTGAGATTTTTTGTTTGCAAATCAGTCCCTTAAATTTATATAGATTTATATTTTATATCTAAATACAGGTAAATATTATTATTTTCTACTTAAACTTATAAATAATAATTTTAAAATTCAACAGTTAACATATATAACATAGAAAATAGACAATACAAACAAAAGTACAAAATAACATTACTACCAATAAAATTTAAAACACATAATATGACTTAAACTGAAGATTAAAAACAACTTAATACAACAAATACTAATAATTGATGAATGTTATGTAATGTAATGTTGTTCAATAATAAATTTTAAATATAAATAACATGTTAAAATTTTTCTATTTTGTTAAAAATAAAATAATTGGGTCAAATTTGTAATTTTAATAAATAAAGGATCATTATATAAATTAATAATAAAATATAAGAAAAATATTCTAAGAATATTCTCTTTTGGAGTTAAATATGGAGAAATATGTTAGGAGTAAACCCATCTCCAAAATAGAGTAAAAATAAATAAATGGATTGGAAATGTCCTAGATGAAAATACAATTAAGGGTAATTAAGTAGCAAACTAACAGTTGATATCTTTCTTCACGGAAGATTATTAAGTAATCATTTTGGAAGATAAATTAGTAATGATTTCGTAAAATCTATGAAGATTCTTTGGAAAAGGAGACGAAAAAGGCAATTATTACGCGTATCCATGTAATGTAACCGTGTTCACCTGATCTTTAATTTTCATATTCTGTTCTTAATTAACTTGACCTTCTTCTTTTTTTTCTGGCTATACTTCTTAATTTAACATGTTTATTTGTTGGTTGTTAATAGGCAACTTTCATTTCAATATGTAAAATTGAAATTACAATATTATAGTTTTTTGGTATCATGAATTTGAGTGCAAGGGGATTGAGTCATGAAAGGTGCATGATGTGCTGAGACCCATTCCGATTTCATCATCAAACTTTAGGTGACTTCCACCAAAGTTATTTGTCGTAAACGATTTAAACACGCATGTGGTGGTGGAATGGTTGAAGACTCGAGTCTAAAAACTTACGTAAACTCGCAAAACGAAATTTATATAACTTAGGGTGATCCAGGTCGAACTTTTAGGTGATCATATCAAATATTAATGTAAAATCTACATCTTATCAAAATGCTTTAAAACATAATAATTGTCAAATACATTTTCTTTAATCTAAATCTAATATAGATATAGTAGGAAGAAAATGACATATAGGTGAATTAGTGGGCTCGCAATCGTCACCCACTTTGATGGACAAAAACAAAGAGAGAGAGAGTAATGAAAGAAGCGTTGAAGGAAGTAGAGAAAAGATCAAAAGCTATTTTTGGTTTTATTGCTGTTGCTGCTCCCTCCCACATGAAATCCAGGTTGGTCACACACTATATGTTTCTTACGTATCATCATTACTACACTACACTCTCACTCAGTGCTCTGAGATTTCACAAATCCAAGAACCCTAAAGAAAATATATATAAACCTTAAAGATAATTCCATTGTCCATTGTGTAATGCAAATCCCCAAAATTTTAGTCCCTATATATTTTTTCTTTTCTCGTAAAAGTTTCAGACTTTTAAGCTTTCTGGTTAATGGGTATCTATCAATCATCTCACTTTTTTAATATATATATTTCATTAAACAAATGATTGAACAAGTAGATTTTTTTTTTTTTGCATTTGTTTTCTTTCTTGATCTTTTGCAATTTTGGATTATGCTCTCATGTTTCTAGTAATATACTTGTGTTATATATATTGAATTAATATTCTTTTACGCGGAAGTGTTATTTTTTTTTTCTTCCAGTGCCCACAAGGCATTGATTCTCTCTTTCTTTCTTTCTCTCTCTCTCTCTCTCTCTCTCTCTCTCTCTCCTCTGTGTAGTTTTGCAGCTAGCTCTGCTCTGGTTTTGATTTTGATTCCTTGTGTTCCCAAAAAGATTTATTTCTTTTGTTTTTATAAAGGAAAAAAGAAGAAATTGATTTCATCTTTCCATGGATGCCTTCTCTTAGTAGTATTAGTTTCTTTTGTGTGTGTGTAGCTGTTGTACACATTTAACATCCCATAGTTAATGATTCAGATTCACATCTCTTTTCTTTTTATTCCCCCTTCCCTCTCACCATCACACCTCCCTATTTTGCTCTATAAATACACATTTCCCCTCCCTTACCTTATTATATTTTCCTTCATTGTGTGTTTTGTTTTGATATTTCAAGCTCTCTCTACCATAATCACAGAAAGAAACAAAGTCTGCAAAGTTTGAACAACAATGAGCTATTCTCATCAAAGCATGGGTTCTGGTTTGTTTCTGCTTCTTGTTTGCATGTTTATATTAGTGGTTTTGGTGTGAGTTATGAAGTGTGTTGATGTGTGCTTGTAAGTTGTAACTCTGTTTTCTTTTTTTTTATTACTCTGCTTGAATACGTTTGTGGCAAAATCTTTGTAGGTAGTAGAAGTGCAAGGGGATATGAGTTTGGAAGGACTTATGTTGTGAGGCCTAAAGGAAAGCACCAAGCTACTATTGTTTGGTTGCACGGTCTTGGAGACAATGGCTCTAGGTAATATAATATTCTCTCACTTGTCTTGTTCTTATGATCAAAGTTATTAAAGAAAGTTTTATACACTTAAAGTCATACTTGTCAAAACAGTGGCCAAATGACTTAAACGATATCAAAACAAACTGTTCTTAGGGACAAGGTTTACATTTCCCTCTGTTAGTTGAACTATTGAAGTATAAATGTGTCATCAAAACTTCAAGTCTTTGCTTTTAATTGACTACAACAATAAAAAGGAGCTTTCCAAAGATAATAATAACATCTCACTTTTGTCTCTGTTCTCTCTGCAGCTCGTCCCAGCTCTTGGAGAGCCTGCCTCTTCCAAACGTAAGGATCCATGAAAACAACCACTTGGTAGTAATTTTCTTTAGTACTAAACTCTCATTGAAGGTTCTGATAAACGATTTATGTTATAAACAGATAAAATGGATTTGTCCAACTGCTCCTTCACGTCCTGTTTCGCTTCTCGGTGGATTCCCTTGCACTGCCTGTAAGACCGTTTAGCTTCCTAAAGTTCATCAAAACATTCTTTCAAACGAGTGATTACTAAAACCTCTTTGCTCCTCAGGGTTTGACGTGGGAGAAATTTCTGAGGATCTTCATGATGACATAGAAGGCTTAGATGCTTCAGCTGCACATATTGCTAACCTCTTGTCAACTGAACCAAGAGATGGTAAGCCAACCAAGAGTTGTACATATCTTCATTCCTTTCTCGCCTCCTCAATACTATCCATCACACTCTCTAGCTTAGCTTGAAGATGTTCTTTTAATGGTTTGTGTCAGTCAAAGTTGGGATAGGAGGTTTCAGTATGGGTGCAGCAATAGCTCTCTACTCCACGACATGCTATGCTCTTGGCCGTTATGGAAATGGACATCCTTATACCATAAACCTACGAGCTACTGTAGGACTTAGTGGCTGGCTTCCTGGTTGGAGGTACTTATATATTACTTCAACCTTTTCATGTCACTAGCTAGTTAACACAGAGACTAAATAATAGAAGCTTAATCATATCAATGCAGGAGCTTAAGGAGCAAAATAGAAAGTTCGAATGAGGTTGCAAGACGTGCTGCATCAATGCCAATTATACTTGCACATGGAACTTGTATGTGTACATATCATTCTATAATTTACCGTTTAAAGATCAATCACCTAAGAACATTCTAATATTTTTTTTTGCTCTTGATGTGTTTTTTTTTTTTTTTTTTTTTTTTTTTTTTTTTTGCAGCGGATGATGTAGTGCCTTATCAATTTGGAGAAAAATCTGCTCAAACACTTGCCATGGCTGGATTCCGACAAGTTATGTTCAAACCATATGAAGGGTAAATGTTTTAACTAAGTATAGACCAAAGTTATCACTCTAATTTGCTCTACTGTTTATCTGAAATTAAATGTCATTCTGCAGGCTTGGTCACTATACGGTTCCTAAAGAAATGGATGAGGTGGTTCACTGGCTCGCCTCAAGGCTTGGTCTCGAGGGCTCGCGTTAAACTCTGCACGCCATCTTCTAAGCATCTATAGCGCTACTATACAATGGTGTAGAATATTATATATAAGGGGTGGGGGGTGGGTTTCTTGGGGTATACGGTATTTTTCATGTTTCTGACTGTTTTGTGATTTTATTCATGCTTTTCTGCTGTTCGATTCTTGATTATGAATAATAAATAAAAAAAGGCTCCATATGCTCTATATTTGTCCCCTTTTGTTCATTACCAAATCCAAAGATTTTGAGTTTCTGAGACATTCTTTTATTGCCGTACATCAAAGACATTTCTTATAAAAAGAAGGAACAAAAACATAATAACTTCATTCATCAGTCAGCACAACGTCAGCCTTGAATCAGTCTTGGTTTCCGGAGACGTCTTTAAGCTTCTGCTCCAATTCACCTTCCTGTAATTGTAATAGGGACTTGTGATAAAAGAAACACAATGAAAAAGGAAATACGGACAAACATGGTCTGCTTATAATGAAGTGAACCTTGTGCATGTTAAGAATGATGTCTGAGCCGCCAATGAACTCTCCCTTAATGAAGATCTGTGGAAACGTAGGCCAGTGGCTGCACAGAAAGTTTTTGTTCAAATCAAACCAGGGGGGGGGGGGGTCTAGATCATATTAAGAAAGTGAACTGTAAAGAGCTACTACAACAAAGCCAAGCTAATTCTTAAGGTTAAAAAAAAAAAAAAGAAACTGAGAATGAGATTAGACAGCTCTATTAATGAAACTTATAAAGAGTACACACGCTCACCTGAAGGATTTCACAGCAGTTTTCAACTCAGGGTCTTCTAGAATGTTTCTAGCACTGATAGGAACATCTAAAGAAAGAGTTCACAAGATAGCATCATCAGAACTGAGAACACATTAGATTCTAAAATAGATTTAAAGAAGATCCCAACACAAACAGTACAGACAAATCACAGAAGGCTTCAGAGTTCAATCACTACTTACTGTATTGTTGCAAAACTCTGACGGCAAGTGAGCTAAAACCACACTGAGGAGATTCAGGGACACCTTTCATGTAAATCATAACAGGATTATCCTTGACATCCTAAACAACCAAAAAGCTAAACAGCATTAGCCAGATCCATAATCAAAATCCCTAAAAACACAAACATTCAACTTTCAAAAATCCAGAAAAAGCTGGAGACTTTACATTCTCAACGATATCTTTGAGTGAGTCCGTAGAACCGGAAGGGACTTTTTGTGTAGGCTTGAAATCATCATGTGTGTCTGAATCACTCGGCACTGTAGATGAGTATCTCATCACCCCATTTTGGTAAGCTGATGCAGATGCCTACAAACATAAACCACATGATCTTCTTCTCTATTCAAAACCAATTCTAATTCACTGAATTCCAAAGACAAAACCTCAAAAAATTCCTAATTCTAGTCTAATCCGATGAAGGATCTGAGCTCGAATGCTATATATATAAAGAAAAAAATCCAACCTTTAAGTGAATTAAGATAAGAAAAGAGAGAACTTGATTGAGATGTATCAATTAAAGAAAAGGGTTATGAGAGAAATCAAACCAATCTGCTCGAACGAACAGCCTGGAGGCTAGCGAATCCTTTCATAAGTCTGCTCGATAAAGAAGCTGCCATCTCTCTGATTCTGAATCACGTAGATTTTAATTCAACCGACTCAAAAACTGTTCCACGATGTTTTTAGGAAGACTATTATATAGTATCAAGAACAGAGAAAGAGAAGACGATGTGTTGATTTCTTCACACGAAAACTAACTAAATGACTCACCAGCAAAAAATACTGTAAATTCGTAGCTACGAGGAGGACCGCTTCTCTTCTCTTCCGCGAGTGAACGTCGGCGACCACCACAATAACGACGTCGTGTCATATAACTCATCATAACCCTAAGCCTAAGGTGTTTATTAATCGTATACGATGTCGTTTTTGGTTTGTTGATTTTTTTTTGGTTCGTTTATTTTTTTTGTTTCTTCGGTTTAGATAAATTACTATTCAATTCTTTTCGTTTGGTTTATCTCATTTTTGGTAAAAGAAAGTCAGTATTTAGACAATAAATTGAATTTAAAAACGTTTTTAGATTTTCAAATTTATTATTATCTTAAAGAATAAATTGAAAACTTGATTAATTTTAATCGGTTTGGTTAAAAATGCTAGATCGGTTACAAACACTATATATATCGCTTGAATACCATTATACCAAGTGGACCGGGATGTGTATTAATTGCTGTTTGTTTGTTACTTCAACAAAAATTAATACAGGACAACACAGAAGTTGATGTAGACGGGATCAAATCTAAACTTATTATTTGGCTGTAAATTAGTAGTCTCCAGGATCACCGTCACAACAAGAAGCACAACAGAATCACATACACAAAGACGAAACGGAAATTACAAAAAAAAAAACACAACACAGAATCAAAAGACCAACAAACTTTGAAAAGACATTTTCAAATTCTTCTCTCTAGCTCACTTCCTCTGGTAAGTCTGATGAGTCGGATCAGTGGTCCGAGTAGTAGCAGTAGTGGTCGTAGTACTTCCTGGGAAATGCTCTCTGTCTTCTTCCTCTGTAGCCATCCCAAAGGTATGCTTCACCGCATCAGCTGCACCCATCGCCATTTGCTTCACTTGCTCACCGGTCTGGCTCAAGAACCCACCGGTCTTGTCTCTACCAGCTTCAGCCGTCTCTTTTGTGTACTGAGCCGCACCTTGAGCGGTCTCCTTTGTGTACTGAGCAGCGTCTTGACCCTTGTTCTTTATGGCTTCGCCTGTCTCCGACATGTAGCTCCCGGTCTTGTCCTTAGCCTCGCGAGCTTTGTCGCCGGCTTGAGAAGTCTTTTCTTTTGCTGCTTGAGTCGTCTCATGGGCCTTCTGTTGGGCAGTCTGAGCAGTTTGAGATGTCTTATCTTTCGCTGCCTGGGCCGTCTCATGAGCCTTCTGTTGGGCCGTTTGTGCGGTTTGAGAAGTCTTATCTTTTGCAGATTGAGCAGTCGCTTGAGTCTTGTCCCTACCTTCCTCAGCCTTGTCCCTCATTGTTCCCATAGCTTGTCCAGTCTTCTCCTGTTATTACACAAAACATATAATCTTACAACTGGTGAAAATATAATGTGTTTTTAACATAATTACATACATGTATGTATTGTTATTACCTGGGCCTTGCCTCTGGTTTCACCAGCTCTGTAGCTCTGTTGGTTGGACGCCATTTTGCTTAAGATATGAAAACGACACTAGATAGGTTCTTAAAGCTTTTTTTTGTTCTTTTTGTGAAATTGTTTGCTGTTGTAGTAGAAACTGCGTGAATTGTCTCTCCCAACCATCGGGACATTTGTAGTGTGTCTTGGTCGGCGGGAGAAGAAGACACGTATTTAGAAGTGACACGTGTGTAGCTGCGTGGTGCTTTGGAAATTAAAACAGAATTTAAAAACACAGGAGTCTGGGGGTGTTGTGCTTTACGTTGCGAGTTAGTAGTATGCGGTTTCTCGGTCTTGTACGTGTTGGCCTCTGTGGTTGCGACACCTCATGGTTACGAGGAAGATGCGTACTACGTGGCGATGCCTCACGTAATGACGTATCGTCGTCGCATGTGATATGGCTATTTTTTACAATTTGTTTATTGTTTTGATCGTTCGTTACATGAAAATTACTCGTCGGTCGTTACATGTTCCGTGACGTATCCAACTATCACTTAGATTAGTACGATTAAAATACTCTTTATATTTTTTTCATTTAAAAGGGTCAAACTTAATCTCACATAAACCGAGCAACTAGCTTGCCTGCTCATCTCACATAACTAATTAGTGTGACAATTACCCAAGGAATATTCGTCACTTGGGAATCAAATTGAAAATAGCCAGGATTATGCAGTTGGATTATGTGAATACTATCTATCATTTACGTTGGATTATTTAAACGTAAGGAGTAAGGACAAACATAGAAACACACACACAAACGAGTGTGGTAAATTTAAATGTAAGATGACAGACAAAAAAAAGGTGAGTATGAACAAGTTGTATCAAACGCAATTGAAACACAAATAAACCCACTACCAAGCCCCGAGCGAATTTTAGTGGCCTCCTTGATCGATGGATCCACTGTCTAAGATTAACTACGTACTTAATCAGATATAGCTATTTTATGCTTGCATACTTTCCCTTTTTAGCTTGTAATATTTGTTAAAAATTAATATACGATACATTCAACAAAAAAAAACTCTATCAAACAAAAATGAACCAACTAATTATTATTTTCCAAAAAAACTGTATCTTTTATCGGACCCAAAATTTGCAATTTCACCGACTAATTTACTTTCACTTTCGATTAGTTAGTAATATTCATCGAAAACGTGTTAGATTAATAATGCATGAGAACAACTGAGAATATGGCACAAAAGGGTAGCCGCAACTGCAAAGAACACACATGGGATACAAACGCCGACAGTAACTCCGGAAAATCTCACTGGCGGAACCAAACAACCGTGAGCCGTCCTAGTTTATTATAGGTTTTAAGGTAAATTGATGATTTCTTCTTCTTCTTTTTTTTTTCTTTTTTTTTCCTTTCAAATTTTATTGTACGAAACCTTTTTCCTATGTTTTAAAATATTTAGGGTTTGAGACCCGTAATAAAGGTTTTGTTATTTGTTGTTATGCTTACAATTAAAATAAAAGATAATTACTTAATATTGTAAAATAATAAAAGTAAAATGAAAGAGGTGATGCATGGATGGGAGTCCCAAAGAGAATCGAATCAGCCCAGTTCCTTTTTTTTTTTGGTTGCCCACTTTACTCTTCTCCAAGAGAATGGACTCCAGATATTAGCAGTTCTCCCCCTATCTTTTTTTATTTTGTTATAACAATACAAAAATCATACCTATTTGTAAATATATTTGGAAGATTGCCAATTTTTTTCTTTGTTCTAGTTAATTTTTTTTTTCTTAAATCGAGAATAAACACCAAGAAAAATAAAGGAAAATTTAAAGTGGGATATAAAAGAAAAGATGGTCTAAACGAAAACATCGAAGAATTATTCCGTCACAATCACCCAAATTTATCTTTATTGAAACTCTCTATTTTGCCTCATCCCTTTTGAGTTTCCTCTCTTTTTATGTTTTTTCTTACCCATAATTATATTAGATTTTCTTTTTCTCACTATTATATTTGTATTGTTTTCTCACATCTATCCCTTCGACGCATTAGTAATCATTTTTTTGTTTATACCATTTTAAACTTAAACCGTATGAAAATCTTCTTTACAAATCTTACGAATGAAAACCTCTTTTTGTTTTCATCATTATTGTATTGAGAGACATGCATCTATTTTATATACTAACATGAACCAAAGTTTGCAAACTTAATCAACGAAAACAAATGATAGGAACAATAAAACAAGAAATTATACGATAGAAAACATTATTCGGAGTGGAACATATAACAACAAAGACAGTTCGTAAAACTTACCAAGTAGTAGACTCTAGTCAGGGAATCAAAGATTTGGCTATTAACTACTACAGAAATCTCCTGGGTGAACAGCAGGTTTCCTCCATGACATCTGTCCAGGAAATAGCCTCTCTGGTCCCCAAGGGATGCTCCCCTGAAGCAGTAACACTTCTGTCCGCTCCCGTTACCCCTTCAGAAATCAAGGAAGTTGTGTTCTCTCTCCCTAAAAACAAAGCACCCGGCCCAGACGGGTACTGTGTTAAGTTCTTTACGGCGCAGTGGGCAACAGTGGGCCATTCAGTCGTTCAAGCAGTCATGGAGTTCTTCCGCTCGGGTAAGCTTTTAAAGCAGTGGAACGCTACACTCCTAACTCTGATCCCAAAGACGCCAAATGCTCAACGAATCACTGAGTTCCGCCCAATAGCCTGTCTAAACACAGTCTACAAGATCGTCTCAAAGATCCTGGCAAATCGGCTCAAAAAAGTGCTCCCTGATCTAATCTCGAACAACCAGTCAGCATTCGTACAAGGCAGGCTCCTGGTCGAAAACGTTCTTCTAGCCACGGAATTAGTCCAAGGCTACAACCAAAAGCAAACATCCGCGCGGGGAATGTTAAAGGTGGATTTGAGGAAAGCATTTGACTCGGTACACTGGGGTTTTCTATTCAACACTCTTCATGCTATGAACTTCCCACCGCCATTCATCTCTTTGATCACAGAGTGTGTCACTACTGCAAGCTTCTCCTTATGCATTAATGGCGAGCTCTGCGGTTACTTCAAGGGTGAACAGGGCTTGCGTCAAGGCGACCTTCTATCCCCCTATCTATTTGTCCTAGTTATGGAAGTATTTTCACAGATGCTCTCCCTTAACTACGCAAATGGTCGTATTGGAGTTCACCCCAATGCTAGTGCACCTCTGGTGACTCACCTAGCTTTTGCAGACGATATTATGGTTTTCTTTGACGGGTCTAGTCGCTCTCTTAGCCACATTGATGGGGTCCTCTGCGAGTTTGCAACACTATCGGGTCTGGCCATGAACAAGAACAAAACTGAAGTATTTGTTGCTGGGCTGAACCAAGCTGAAACCACCCAGATCTCTTCTCTCGGCTTCAAGTTTGGTTCTTTTCCAATCCGCTACTTAGGCCTACCTCTAATGCACCAGAAGCTTAAAATAGCAGATTATCAACCTCTACTGGACAACCTTTCCAGCCGTCTCTCCTCCTGGTCTGCTAGAGCCTTATCCTATGCGGGTAGAGCGCAGCTCATTGTTTCGGTGACGTACGGAACCCTCAACTTCTGGATGTCGGCTTTTCTCCTTCCAAAAGGTTGTCTGAAAAAGATCGAAAGTCTTTGCACGAATTTCCTTTGGAATGGTGATCCTAACAAATCAGGTTCCGCAAAGGTTGCTTGGTCTAGTCTTTGTCGTCCTAAAAGCGAAGGGGGGCTTGGATTCAGGGACCTGCAAGCCTAGAACAAAACGCTCTGCCTAAAGTTCATCTGGCAACTGTTCTCGGTGTCGGATTCCCTCTGGGCACAGTGGCTAAAGAATACAAAGGTAAAAGACGACATTTTCTGGTCCATTGACGCAAAAAAAACAAGCTTCCTGGACCTGGAAAACTATCCTCAACCTCAGACCTCTGGCCCGCAATTTCATTCGCAGTCACCTTGGGAACGGTGAACTTATCAGTTTTTGGTTTGATTGGTGGACTCCCTTTGGCCCTCTAATCGACTATATGGGGCCTACAGGACCGTCTCAGACAGGGATTCCGTTAACTGCAACAGCCTCCAATGCTTGCTCTGATGTTGGATGGGCTCTTCGACCTGCTCCATCGGCTCAAGCAGAAGAACTGCACATCTACCTTACCTCAGTCCACCTTCCGCTGGGTCCATCTCCGGATATTCATGTTTGGTGTATTGACTCAGAGGAGCTTGACCAGTTCTCAACCAAGAAGACTTGGGAGGCTCTGCGACAAAGATCGTCTTTACAACCGTGGACAGAGCACGTCTGGTTTAAAGGTCATATCCCCCGCCATGCTTTTATCATGTGGTTGATGCACTTGGACAGGTTACCAACAAGAGATAGGCTCGCAAGATGGGGAATGCAACTCGATCCACGCTGCTGCTTGTGTGGATCGTATTTGGAATCAAGAGACCACATTTTCCTCCACTGTGAAATCACCGAGGTCCTTTGGAGCAAAGTCACCCATCGGCTGGGCTATTCTGCGTTCTCCTTCCACACCTGGCTTGCGTTGTCAGCCTGGCTTGATACCACAGACTCCATCTCCCCCCTCAGCCTCCGTCGTCTTGCTGCTCAGGCCACCCTCTACTCTCTTTGGCAGGAACGAAATAACAGATATCACAACAAGATCTCCACTGATGTTCTTGTTCTCTTTAAGAAGCTAGACCGCCAAATCCGGGATGCCCTCCTAGCAAAGCAACACCGGAAGCAGTTCGCGCATCTTCTCCAAACCTGGTTGGATTATGACTAGTTTCTCTATTCATTAATCGACCTTTTAATTCGAATTCTCCTTGTTTTTTTTTTTTTTTGGATAAAGATGGTTTCGCTTGTGTATCACCTATCTGCATTTACTGCAGCCTTCATCTAATGAAATTCACATGTTTTTCAAAAAAAAGAAGTAAACTTACCAATATCTATCACGTTAATCATTCTTTCTTTTTGAAGTTTACAAGTTTTGTTACGTTGCTGCTAAGCAAAGGAGAATTTGTATTATATATTTATGAAAAAGAAAAGAAGAACAAAAGATAGTGAATATTCAAAATTCAAAAGTAATATAAATTTTTATTCGTGTCTCGGATATCGATTCCTTTGCCTCCTTAAAGTTAAAGTATAAATGAAAGAGACTTACCATAATATAATTGTGAGATTAAGCTACCCTTTTCTATATCAACCAAAAAGCTTATACCACGTAGAAGATACCGAATCGATTCCCTATTCAAAGATATATCATCTTTATATATTGTACACTTTTATATAATTTCGTTTAGCAATTTTATTGTGTGCTCCAACCAATTTTCTAGCTAGGGTTAATTCCTATTCACTCTGCTCGATCTCTACATTACCTTCACATTTAAAAATTAATAGAATTTCATAGATTAGTTCTTCTCATTTCAAAGTAGTTGTAAGACAAAACTAATTAAAGCTCGGTTGCTACATGAAAATGGTGTACTTGTAAACTAGAATTCTTCCATACATAATATACCACCGTTATGTGTTCCAAAATACGTTAACAAGTTTTTACAAAAAAAAAAAAAAAAAAAAAGTATGTTAGCAATGACAAGTTCAGAATAGAGAAACGATATTTATAGTTTGTTAGTTGGAAATCTGGTATTAATTCTGTTAACATTAATGTGTTAAGCAAGGTCGTCTAGCTAACTACTAGGCTACTAGCTACTTGAATTAAATACTAGTATCATCGTTCATAGGTAACCAAATGATGAGCTTCCTTGGTGTTTAAGCGTATAATCATGAATTAATAAATATAGCTATGAACTGCATTATAGAGATAGAGGGTCCAAAAAGGTACGAGTCAAAAAAAAAAAAAAAGGTACGAGTCAAAGGACTGCTTTTATGTAGAGCTAGAGGTTAACAAGATCTCTTTCTTTTAGTTGGGTGTGGGCTCCTTTAGTTGTTTGTTGGCTTCTTATCACTCTTAATTTTACTTAAAATTACATTATGCTTTGACCCAAGATTCTTCTAATCAAAGTACTTTAAATTTACAACTGTTATATAAAAAATAAAGTGAACAAGATGATAAAAAGAACGAGTAGGTGACAAAAAAACATGTCGAGTAAAAAAAAATCAAGTTGTGGCATCATCAACTGTTGAGTCTATCTTTGACTATACATAAACGAAGATTAATTTGAAGCCAAAAAACTATTAAATCATCTTTCTTTAAACTCATGTGGTGATATAGCAAGGACAATAAGAAAATCCATTAAACTAGATATATCCAAATCTAGTATAACATATTTTCGAAATTTTTAATTCTTGATATGAATTCCTTGTAACTGTGAATAAGACAACAAGTCACTGAATTCTAGGTCTTTTAATAGAAAATAAGAGTTACATGAACATGCTTTCATTCTAAATATACATACCATTGTACAAAAAAAGCTACGGATGGCATACTGTAATTAAACAAATACATATCATAATACAAGAAACACTCTAAGATGTGGCCAAACATATCAAAGAATTTCTAGGCTTGGGAATCTCAGCCGAAATTGTCACTTAATTTATTTTAAATATTTATCGGTAATTTTTTTGTTGCTCTTCTTTTGCGAAAGTTTACACTTGAGAGGTGAAGAAAACGAGAAAGTAATTATTAATTATTTTTATTTTTTTTAACGAGCCAGCACTTGTGTTCTTTTGTGTTCTATTTAAGCCCATCCTCTTCACATCACTCTTTCAAAGCCTCGTGTCTTATTTTTCTTTCACTAAACTCATCGTCACATCTCTTCCAAGTTCTTCAAGGTTAGTCTTTTTAAACTAAAATTATTTCGTAACTATTTTATTATTTTATAGATATTGATTTAAGAAATATATGGCCACAAACAATTGACAAATATTATGTGTTATACGTATAAGTTACTTAATCTTTATAACTAGATTCAACACATGAAAATATATGTATTACAATTATTTTCCTATAACTTTTAACGAAAGCATGAGTTCAACATAAGAATTTCTTTTCTTAGTGCCTATTGTGTTTTCTCAGCGATACTTTGTAACATAGATATATATTTGTTACATCAACTATTCAATTTATTGAAGTATCTAACAGAAATATTGTAAATAATATGCATGTTACAGGAAAATATTATAAACGCACGCAAACAAGAACTGAAAGAATGAACAGACCCGGAGATTGGAACTGCAGGTCATGCAGCCACCTCAACTTCCAGCGCCGAGACTCTTGCCAGCGATGCGGTGACTCTCGTTCCGGCCCCGTTGGAGTCGGTGGCTTAGACTTCGGCGGTTACGGAGGCAGAGCCATGTCTGCTTTCGGATTCACCACCGGCTCCGACGTTCGTCCAGGTGACTGGTACTGCACCGTCGGAAACTGCGGGACTCACAACTTTGCCAGTCGCTCCACTTGCTTCAAATGCGGCACTTTCAAGGACGAGATCGGCGCTGGAGGAGGAGGTGGTGGCATCGGTGGTCCGGCCATGTTTGACGCAGACGTTATGCGGTCTAGAGTCCCCGGTAACGGTGGCCGCTCCAGCTGGAAATCCGGCGACTGGATTTGCACTAGGTACCACTTATTAATACTATATATTATACTAATTGGTTGATATAATAATATAATTCGGTTCATGAAATATAATCTATAGTTTTTATATACGTACGTTAAAGTTTAATTTAAAATTGGAAACAGGCTTGGTTGCAATGAGCACAACTTTGCAAGCAGAATGGAATGCTTCAGATGCAATGCACCAAGAGACTTCAGCAACAGAACCTCTTTCTAAGTTATACGCAATGCTTTTGAAGTGGCCTTGTCTCCAATTTCTTGGGTAATTAATTCAACTTTGAACTATAAGTTTTATCGTTACATATATAGATAGTGTACTCTTTGTATGTGATTAAGTTCTATTGAAATGTTTTTGTGATATATGTAGGCACACCGTTTCAATCAATGGAAAGGAGAAGCAGGAGCAAGCAAGATTGAGTTAAAGATGATGATAATTTTGTTAGAGATGTTAAAATGAGAGCCAATATTGTAACTTTAGCTGTCGTGCTTTTGGGATGTATTATCCACTTTTTATTTTTATTTTTCTCTCTTTTTTTTCCTCTTTAATTCGTAATTTTTCTTTTGCAGTTTCTTTTAAGAGTTTTTATTATTCTAATCATTGTACGCTGCATGTCTTTCTTAAAAGAAGATTTTTTTTTTTTTTTTTTTTCGTCAAACTTAAAAGAAGATTCTCTTCTCAATTTCATCGCTTTATACATGAGTTGCTACCTTTTTTTTTTGTTTTTGTTTTATTGTAGTTCAGCCTTTTCAACGTATATTCTAATAGACTGTAATGTACTAACAATCACTTTTAGACTAGACATAATTCTATCAACCTAGTGACTAGTGACAGCAATAATAAGCAAAATTTATGTATCAATTAATTATCTGAAATAAGAAGAAAACTTATATCAATTATCTAATAAATAAATAAAAATTTATAATATACCCCAAATTGTCTAACTTCCAAGCTATATGAATTTTAAAGTGCTTAGGATAACATATGGAGGTTTTGGTATGCATCTCCAAATGCGGCAATAGCAAACTTTTAGTGCATAACTATATATTTTAATAGGACATAATTAGAAAGTATGCTCTAAAACAGGTGTAATAAATATTTCAAAAATAAAATTTAATTCCTGAATTTTTTTTATATTTTTAAATGACCTAAATTCTTTTTTTTTTTTGCACCAAAATGATTTATATAAAATGTAATTTGTAAGACTTCTTTTTTACCTAAAAGGCAAAAACAATATTATTATTATTATATACATAAACTACAAAACTTCACTACTTCGGGCTAAGGCAAATAAATGGGCTTTATATAAACGGGCCATAAAAACCCAAAAAAAAAAAAAAAAAAGTTTGATGTTTCGTGCTTCGCTGTACAAAGACCACTCTGGTTGTATCGAACAGAGCGAACCCAACCAACGACGAGCGTTAACCTCAATTTGATCATCTCCACACTCGTCAAATCTTTTGTGTCCTCCTCCTCGTTCGTATCGTTATCGTATCAGCTCAAAAATCTCATTCTCTTCCTTACATTTCTTCTTCTGCTTCTCGAATCCTCCTTTGTCTCCCTCCATGGCTTCCTGTAAGTTTTTTTTCTCTACCTGTATCTTGTTGTCTTCATTGTTCCAGTTTCCTGGGATTGTAAACAAAACTAAACTGGGTTTCCCTTCCTACATTCAAATTTGAATAATTTCGTTCTTTTAAATCCAGATTTTATCGAAAGGTTAGAACTTTGAGGATTCTGCTAATTTGTGTGATAATTAGAAAACTCAGAAAAGGGACTTAAATTTTGAACAATTAGGTTGATTGTGGTATGAATTAGAGATCTAAAGTTGAAGAATTTGTATTCAGTCTTCGTATCAATGTTGAGGAGATTCAAGTTACTTCCTTTGATATGGAACTGCGAAGCTAATCTAATTTGAATACACCATTGTCAAGAGTTTGGCATTGATTAGTTACTTAATCTCTCACTGTTGAGTATACGTAGAGCTAGGTTAACATGAGTTTTTGTCTTAGATTTTATATTTTGAATCACTTGAAAGCTTCTGGAGCTATTTTGGATTGAGTTCTTTATGTACAACTTAAATAGTGAGTGATCATATTTGAGGATTTTCTTTTTTTGATTCCGTCTTGTTTTCGCTGATTTGCTCAATTGAGCGTATATTTTCAGGTAGCCTAGGAGTTCCTAAAATTAAAATCTCAGCAGTAGACCTTAGTAGAGTAAGTTCTGGAAGCTTACTGATACCATTCGGTCAAAGATCATTGCTTGGACAAAGGCCGGTGAAGTACTTGAGTCTGAGGACAACTTTTGGATCTGTGAAAGCTGTACAAGTATCTACTGTCCCAGCTGCAGAAACATCAGGTACACTGCTTATATCTACATGTTTGATTATCTTCATGTCTTTCTTCTACGGTTGATATGCTCATTTTAGCGATTTTACTATCTATAGTTATGCACATCTGAGTGTTTTCACAGGTGGTGGGCTGATGAGTGCATGGAAAGTGTCTTTTATATTTCCTTTACTGATTTCTGATTTAATCTTCTTATGCACAGCTACTGTAGGAGTAGAAGATTCTGAAGAAACCAAGTCATCCCCATTGAACGCTCAGCTAGTTCCCAAGCGATCTGAGGTGGGTTTTCATTTGCCGTTAAATATTAGGATGTCGTTTGAAGAAATCTGGCTGAGGATTTCTGAATATCTTCCCTTATTGTCAAATAGAAGAGAAGAGAATGTGTTACCTTGAGGAGTTAAGTGGGAAATTCACTTGTTGCATGCACAATAAAACCATTCGAGTATGTTTTCTATCTGGATGTATTCGGTTTAATTTCGTTTTACAATCTTCTAGGTGGAAGCTCTTGTCACTGAAATATGCGACTCCTCATCAATTGCAGAGTTTGAACTGAAAGTAAGACCCCACTCAGTTGAGTTGTACAGTAGTTATGTTCTTGCTCTTCTGCACGGTCATAACTGTTAAGTTTTAAATAGGATTCTTATCTAATGTTACTGCGTCGTTTATTTGCACATTCTATAGCTGGGGGGTTTCCGCCTATATGTAGCAAGGGATCTAGCTGACAAAAGTAGTCCGCAGCCTCATCCAATTCCTGCTGTGGCTGCTGCAAGTGAAACTACCAAGAGTCCTGATTCGAATGGATCAACACCTTCTACTTCATTGGCTATCACAAGACCAGCATCTTCAGCTGCTGATCAGGGTTTGATGATTCTCCAATCTCCAAAAGTAAGAGTCCACACAACTTAAATGCAATATATCAGAGCTTTCATTTACTTTGATGGGATATATTCTCTTTCTAATTCTAACTGAGTAAGTTCAGAATGCTAAATTTTTCCGTTAAAAAATGAGAAAAGAGATGTGAGTTTCAATCAGAAAGTTGTCCCCAATCTAAATGGTGTGGTAATGTGCAGGTAGGGTTCTTTAGGAGATCCAAAACCATAAAGGGTAAACGCATGCCTTCGTCATGTAAAGAGGTACCAATCTTCTTGAACAGAAGAGAGTGTTTGATTTTATGGGGTAAGAAAACCACTGATTACTACTACTCTCTTGTTTGCTTTTGTTTAATCTGACAGAAAGACCAAGTGAAAGAAGGTCAAATTCTGTGCTACATTGAACAACTCGGTGGCCAATTCCCAATAGAGGTTAGATAATGCTCCATTTAAAATTTTATGATTTAGTAATAATGAATATCTCTTGCTTCAACCAAGTCAGTTAAAACTGTTCTTCTGTTTCTCTCGATCAATCTTCTAGTCTGATGTCAGCGGTGAGGTTGTCAAAATACTCCGCGAAGATGGAGGCAAGTCTTTCTTCTTCTTTAACCTTTCCTCGTTTTTTCTTAAAACTTCTTCGTGTAATGATTTTTTTTTTTCGTTTTCTCACATGGAACAGAGCCTGTAGGATACAATGATGCTCTCATCTCGATCCTTCCCTCTTTCCCTGGGATCAAGAAGCTTCAGTAAAAACCAACATTCGAGATGGTTTTGAGTTATGATGATACCGTGCCTTGTGTATGCTTTTTTAGACAAACAAATTTCATTCATATTTGTGTTCTGTTTTTCTTTTGCTTGTATGAAAGTTTTTCTTTAAGACTGTTTTATTCTGTGCGTTTCTTATATAAAAAACACATTATGTTACTCTTCTTATCATATACATAGATGATTATATTATATTCATCAAGTCCCAATATTTTAACGATCTCCCGGGTTAAAACGATAGGTGATGATGATTCTAATATTTATAAGAGCTTAGGTGAAAAAGAGCTTTGTACATGAGTCACTTTTGTCATTGAATTAGAAATGCTCGAAATGTTAGACATAAATGACACATGATGTACGAGACATGTTTTGATCATAAAAAATGAAAAAGCTCTGTTTAAAGAAAGCAAGTAACACTACAATACATCATCTTATTAAGATACCAGTTCAAAGAGAACATGACCAAGATAAATTAAGAGAAAGAAAAAAAAAAAAAAAAAGGAACATGATTGAGATAAATTAAGAAAAACACAAATTAGAAAAATTACACATAGTATTACAACATGTAGAGGGTTGGTTTAATTAGTCACCTCTTTTTCTTTTTTGGCCTCCAGCAGGTAGCTCGATTTGGACCAAACTTGGAACGTAATCAAGAATCATTTTGCCAATTTGGCATCCATTCTTCAAAATCATTTGAATCATTCAGACCAAGACGAAATTCACTGACTTTATTATCCTCCCCGAGAAATAATATCTTGTCGACGAGGATGGTGGACTTGGGGTCTTCTAGTAATCTGTTAGTACACATGGCGACTTTCTTATCCTCGTCAAGCAAAAAGACGACACCCTCCGTAATGTCAAGATCAGGGCTCAAATCCAATGTTAAGACCTTGCTCCAGGACACCTCTTTCACTTTGGTGGTCTCATCAATCTTACTCGTCACCCATATCTCAGCCTTGGATGCAACATCGGGCTGTAAAAACACGGAAAGCTTCTCTTCTCTAATAACGCAAAGACTCAAAACTTCATACCTTGGACGCTGATAGGGAAGAGGCAGAAATAGAGATGATTTCTCAGTAGAAAAATCAAATCTGATCAATGACAGGCCTCTAAGATGTTGCGGCTTTGATTTCTCAATACCAAAAAAGTAACAACTTCCCTTCAAAAACACGGCCTGGCGAAAGCTATCAGCGTACCAGCCCGGTGGAGTGAGATCACCATCAGGAATCCTCCTCCACGAGTCACAAGAGTTAAGCTCGTAGATTTCTATATCTAGGCCATAATAATCAAAGCACAATATTTTGTACCTTTTACTAGATGACTTGTTCTTCTTGTCTTGCTTGTAGTAGTATCCGAGAACAAAATTGCGGTAGCAAATAGCATGCTGGCTGTGGACTTCGATCCACCTGGTTTGACCAGTAAGCGGGTTCCAAACCACTATTCTAGAGCAGTGGTTATGGTTGGTGCATAACAATAAGCCGTCGCAGTGACAGACTGTGATTACACCGAACTGAGAATTGTTCAAATGCGGATCAGGAAGGCTAAGCTCTCTTTTTATCTCTACAGATGGAGGAACATCTCCATGAGGAAGATTGATGCTCACCGGACAAATCATGTACTCCTTTGTCGCGATGAGAAAGAGAAACTCTTTTGGGGCTTTATAGCAGTGCTCACTCGCGAATCTCCTATCATCTTTGAATAAACTGTTCCATCGTTTGCTAGTACATCGTAACCGTTTCAGGGATGTGGCCGGAACGCGACAGAGTATCTCCTCTACCGAATCGTCGTTCAAAAGATCCGGTATCTTCATTGAGCTCTCAATATATTTTAGGGTTTGCTTTTCAGCTTTCGTGTCTCTCAAGGAAGGCCTCAATTATATATATATATATATAGTCTTTAAAACGGAATTTAACAAATTCTGAATGTATTCTAGTTCACGTTATAATACCAAATTTGGAAACTTTACAAAAGATTTTATAAAATCATAACACTGTTGTATAGTCATATCTATACTAGTATTTTTGCAGCAACTTTTGACAAAAAAAAATCATTTTGGAAACAATTAGCATTCAATGCATTAACTTTAATATTAGTTACCAAAAATTTCAAAATTAATTATAGGTAAGAATTTTTTTAAAAAGTAAATATTTATATCTCATTCAAACATAAATATATGATTCCCTTTCACTTTTAATGAATTTATATTTAAATTATTTTAAATTATTCTATAATACATTTAGTTAATAGAAAATTTTTAAAACGGACATATTACTCAATATATGAATAAAAAAATACGGGTACAACACTCCACATCATCTAAACAAATTGAACAATGGTTCAGAGTCATACTTTAAAAGAAACCAAAATGATTCCGAATAGAAATGAGTAAAAATTTTGATTTATCAGCCATTCAAACTTTAAAAACTTTTATTTGGTTTATTCCGGTTTTTTATTTTTAAAATTTTTTTAAAAGTTTAAATATTTAAAAATTTTAAAAAGTTAGATATGATAAATATTATACCGTAGATACACAATAAATATTAAAAATTAAGATGATATAGTGTGAGTTAAAATATCTCGGGACGGGACGGGTTTTATCGATAGTTATATAAATTTAAAAATATCATTAATTCGGTGTTACACGGGTAACATCATTTCATTATTTTGTTAACATTGTCGGTATCAGATAACAGACATATCTAATTAAATTGATTAAATAAATATTATGTAAAAAATAAATTATATTGCGGTATTATATGGTTTAAACTATAAAATTAACAATTATTATATAATTATAACATATTTAACCAATAAATACAATTTATAATTTAAATATTTTAGTTATAAATAATTTTGTCCCACGGTCTACCGCGGGTTCTAATCTAGTACTCATATAGAAATTGAGGTATAAATAACATATAAAATAAAAATCTCAACGGGTAGACGATTGTTCTCCACGATCAACAGTAAATAGGAATTAGACAATATCGTAAATCGTTTTTTGTTCAGCCGACCAGGTCAACGTCCTCATCTCTGTCTGTCTCCGTCCGTCCGTGCATTTCTGTCAGCTTCGGAACCGTTTCATGTTTTAACCTATCAGAGGAGTCCTCTACATTATGCTCTCTGTTTTGGTCTAATAGGAGAACTTAGAACTTCCTCTAGGTTTTGTATGTTCTAATAGAGAACTTAGAACTTCCTCTAGGTCTCTATGTTCTAATATAAATTCATTTACAGATGGCTCTTCAAGCTTACAAAGGCTTGCCCCGTCTGGCCAAACTCGCCAAACTCCAAGTTGAACATCCATACCCTTGACAAGAAAATTCTAAGCCTCACAGGTGTGAGAATGTTCCAGTAGCGTTGTAACTCATTGAAGCAAAATGAACTTGAAACTGATTCTGATCATGACAAAATGAACATGAATGCTTTCTTCTTCTTTAATCTTTCCTCGTTTATCTTAAAACTTCTCCATTACAATGTAATGGATGTTTTCTTGTTTTCTCATATGGAACAGAGCCCGTAGGATACAGTATTATACACAGAGCCGTGCCTTAGTTATAAGTTTGGAAACATTGGCCTACGGCCTCTCGTTTCCTAGAAACATTAAAGTGCCAAGTTAAATAATATTATTGTAAGTTTAGACCATGTTATCTATATAAACTTGATTTTACATATATAATCAAATATAATTCTGATTTACTTTTAGCATAAAAACTATTCACACAAACTAAACTTCAGTTTTGGAATTAAAATAGAGATTAACTACTATGGACTTCTCATTTTATTCTTCACTAGATTTTAATCCGCAGTATACCGCGGGATTATGTTTTTAATAATGTTAAGAAAAATGTATATTGTATTTATTGTGTTTGTTTTAGTTAATTTTGATTAATATTTAGATTATGTAATTTTTGACTGTATTTTTGTGTTGAATTAATATTTAAATTCTATAATTTTAGTTGAAGTATGTTTAATTATTATTGATTGTATAATTTTAGTTGGATTTTTTAGAACAAATAATATGTGATATAAATACATAGATAATTCCTACAAAAAAAATATAAATATTATATAATAAATTATTTTTAAAACCTATGGATTGACCCGTATCACACCACATGACAATTATTTGTATAATTTTTTTTTTCATAAATCTATACAATTACATATTGATTTCATTGAATGCTCATCATGTCAAATCCATGAACCTATGAAATACAAAATAATTTGGTGTTAAAAACAATACATATGTATAACAATGCTACCTAAATTAAAATACCAATGCAATAGAGAGGAGAAAAAAGAAGAGGAAAATACTATAACCAACCATACAAACCAAAGATATTGTCAATATAGCAACTTAGGAGAAGATCAACCCTTCTTATTTTCTTCCTTAGTCTTCACTTTTTTAATCTTCTTCTCATTCTTAGTACGTTATTGTTCTTGTACATAATTGCTTTACTTCATTTGCTTGTGGACGAATTATTAGATGTCGCAACAATATCCACTTCTTTACTCTTGAATGAGGGCGAAGATTTTGCATGTGTTTATGAGTTTTCAATAATATTAGCAAGTATTAGTAAAACCTAGGAAAAAAACATATACTTAAGAAAGTTGATTTGGTATATGAAGATGAATAGAGTTGGAATGCATCCGTATTTATAGAGGGTTAAAAACTGGTTAGAGATTTTATTGAGTGAATCGGAGAAATCTTGCTGAGAAAGTATAGAATCGTTTAAAATACTACAATTAAGGAATAAAATATAAGATCTTGAATGAAAATAAGTAAGATGCCATGGATAAGAGTTTAATTGTAGTAATTAGCTGAAATTTAAAAGTATTCAATCGATTTTATGAATAACCATTGTAGGAAATATAGATTATGTTGCATATACTCGTCATAATTGTTTTCACTATTTTAGGAAATTATACCAATAATCGGTTGTTTAGGTGTGGCAATGCTGAGTAATGAAGAGTTTCTATACTATTCAAATTCAATCGAGTAATTATTGTTAGCATGATATCTGTATATGGTTTTCTTTGTTTGTATATAAATTGTATCAAGAAGATTTCATAGCAAAATCCGGAATATTTTGGAGGGAATATCATCAATTTTTATTTTCCATTTTAATTATTGTTTGTTTGTGCAACTTTTTTAAGGATCAATTTTGTAAATAAAATTGTAAATAAACAAAACTAAAAGAGTAAAACTCAAAGTGTACTTAAAAAATGTAAATGTAGATTTATAGTTGAAGAAATGTTTGCTGAGCAAGGAGTCAAACGATCCTTAGCAAGAAACACGAGATTTTTCTGTATGCCTATTTGAGTTGTCTGAATATTGTTCTACAATATTCAGTTTCTATAGGAGATATATACAGATATAAATGTATTTCTTGTCAACGAAGTTAAATATTTGCTAAAAGTTGATTTTCTTAATTTGGCTTCTCGTGTTAATGAACGTTATCTATGTCATAATAATCATTTAGGTTGTAATCTTCTGTTTCTCAAAGTCGGCCGATTTACGTTAAACTATCATAAAGATCAAATAAAATAAGTTTTGAGCATTTAATCTCGATCTCTTAAATGATGGTGTCATGCTGTGTATGGCAATAAGCGTAAATAAATGTTAACTTCTAATATAGTTCCATTAATTGAATTAAGTAGAACTGTTTATTTTAGGAAAATCTGTAGGGGTTAATTAAATAGAAATATTATTTTAGGAAAATTTGTAGGGGTTAATGTTGCAAATAAATAAATTAAATAAGATAAACTTTAAGTGCATAAATCAAAATGTACTTAAAAAAATGTTAATATAGATATAGTTGTTTTGAATGTTGTATAGTTGCTAAAACGATATTCACGGTCATCGTAAATTCTATTTTCTTATCCACTTTAGGGAAAATATGCAAATATTTTAAGTTAATTTTTACAATTTATCTGTTGTATGTATTATAAAATTATTTCATAAGAATTTAAAAAAATGATCTAATACATAAGTTATAAGTTCGCCTCCGGCCTTAATTATCGTTGGGGCGACTCTGACAATGATGCTCTCATCTCGATCCTTCCCTCTTTCCCTGGGTTCAAGAAGCTTCAGTGAAACAAATTTCGAGCTGGTTTTGAGTTATGATGACACTGCATGTGCCATGTGTATGATTTTAGATAAATAAATTTCATTCATATTTGTGTTATGTTTCTCTTTTGCTTGTATGAAAGTTTTTCTTTAAAACTGTTTTATTATGTGTTTTCTTTATATAAAAACACATTATGGTAATTTTTTATGTATATATAATCATACATAGATGATTCATACAATCCCAAGATTTTTCACGATCTCCCGGGTTAAAACGCTAGGTGATGATGATTCTAATAGTTAAAGATTTGGGAATTGTCAGTCGATTCAGAAACGTTGGAGAAGAAGCCGCTTTCTGAATTTTTGTATAAATGCCTCTGCCCTTTCGTTGATATCACGTTCCTTCACCACTGGGTTCCTCGCCAGAATTTTCTCCACCGATGGGACTCTCTTCGCCTGTTCTCTGAGCTTCCTTGGCTCGTGGGTTGATGATCTGTAAGCAGAAAACACGAGATGAGAGAAACGTTGATCCATATGAAGTTTCCTTAACTCTAATGCTTCTTGCTTTCTGATGGTTTAGTACTCCAAAGTGATGATTAGTGTGAAGATATATATATATATAGATACGTATATGCATATATAATTTATAATTTATGATTGAAGATGGCTCTAGATACATTGAACTTCTGATAGAATAAGCTTTTTTTGATTGAAATAAACATTATTTTCTAGTGCTAAATCATTAGATACGCATATTTTGTGTAGATTTACAAACTGTTCTCTTTTGAAAACTACTACTTTTGAAGCTTGATTTTTTTTTTCCTAATCTTAAATCAATCTTTTCAAAGAATTTCAGGTTCTTTTCCTTCATTGTCTTGATGATTAACTGCTTTTAACTGTTATTATAGATAAACATTCCAATGATATATGCTAACTACTGACTACTGACTACACAAATCAATGCATATATATATATATTTTTTTTGACGAACTAATGCATATTAAAGTATATAGTGATTAGTGAATATAAATTGATGATTTGAAGTTTCCAGAAAAATACAAAGGAAAGACAGATAAAAAAGCATGTGCCGTGATGAATACGACATAATTTTTTTTTTATCATATGACCTAAATTCCTGCCTAACTCTCACTTTAGCTAATTAAGAAGCATATACCCTTCAGGAGATTTTGTTTCGATCAATAATAACGAAAAGAAGATAAACTCGTAAACAGATTAATCCATGTGCGCATAATTTAGAGAGACGTCATCTATATTCACGAGAATCAAACTTTTTCGACCAAGAAAACGACAAATTAAATACCAAAACCAATAATTAACCATCAAAACATTGCAAGCCTTCAACCAAGTTCTTCAAACTCTAGCCGGTGACATATATAACACATTTAACTCTCAAATAAAGATACACAAATGAATTACGTACAATGATTTAATCTCCCTAATCAAAATTACGCAACTATCTTTAAGCTCTCCATGCACAACACGATTCCTAAAAAGAAGAAACGAGTTTGTAAGAAAAGTATATACAATTTTATCTGATGAACCAGTCAATGGACTAGTTAATCTGAATATCAGAAAACTAATTATTTTTAAACATGCCGTAAGTTTATAAAATACCTCTATCGAGTGTCCATATTAGTTCCTGTCCAGTAACTTGAGAACTGTTACAGAATTATATAAAACCTTAATAAATAATAATATACACACGAAAATGAAGCCTAAGAGTTAAAATAGTAACAAACTAGTAATATATATGTTAAAAATATTGGACCTGAGAAATTGGGAGGAGAGTTACTCAAGATGTACAAAGCGTCACGCCATTCCTGAGGTGTTTTCTTAGAAGCCATGGCTCGGCCAATTGTGACAAGAGCCAGCGGGAGGCCATCGCACTTGGCTGCAACCTCCTGAGCAACTTTGGTAATGTCCGGGTGGCTCTTCACTGTCTCTTCTCCGGCATTCTTCTTAAACAAGTCCCAAGCTCTCTCCCATGGCAGCTTCTCCATTTTGATCTTAGTTTGTGCTCCCATTTCCCGACAAACCTCGTCCGAGCAGGTTGTGAACACAATCTTCGATCTGTTCTGTCCGTCCGGCGGTGGCACGCCAGCTTTCACTGTTGGACAAATTTAAAACCATAAATATTAGAACCATATTTAAGACTAGGGAAACTCATGAAAACTTGGTTTACAAGTAATATAGTTTCTTGGATGGATCATAAGTAATCGTATACCTAGATCGACTTTCTCCCAAACGTCGTCGAGGAACAAAGCGAATCGTCGTTTGCTAAGTATCTCGAAGATCTTACCAGCTTTCTCTTCCTCTGTCTTGCTCGTCCACGACCTATCAAGAAACCCTATCTTCTCTCGGATCGTGTCCTGAATCTTCTCAAGATTCAGATTTTTGGACACAAACACCCAAATCACAAAGTCAAACCCATTTGACTTATGCTGAAGCAACCTGTTGTTGACCTGAGTCAGCACCGTCGTCTTCCCAACACCTTCCACGCCGTACAACCCAATAATCCCGGTGTTATCCACGGTCATACACCTCCACACTAGGCCCGAAACCGCCTCCAAACCTACCGTCTGATCATCTCTATCAACGGTCGAAACCATCATCGATCCACCAATACCACTATTCTCAACCACCACATCGAATGTTCCTCTGCTCTTTATCTCCTGAATCTCTTTCAGCTTCTTGCAAAGCTTTTTGTCCATCTTGTGACAGCTCATCATGCTCGACCCATTTGAAGAAGAAGAAGACATCATCCTTATCAACATCTCTTCTGCTTCTTTGATCGCTACGTCGGCTTGTCTAAGCCAGACCTGGACTTTTTCGAGCCGCTTCAGCTTCTGCTGGTCTTCATACATTTTGACCCTTTTCATCACATTGTTGCGGAGATCCTTGAGCTCCTCCGTCGCGGTTTCCAGCTTCTTCACGTTATCGTTCTCTTTTCCGACGTAGATACATCGTGTCACCATACTCTTGAAATCTTTCCCCATCCTTCGATCTCTCTTTTTTTTCTTTAATTCCACGAATTAATCACTCAGAGAACATATAAGTGACACGACTTGTTAAGCCATATGTATATAGATGATCGTGTTAGCCATGGCTTGTACTGACCCGCACGTTGTGTTTTCTTTATTTATTCAAGTCCTAGTCGTTGGAGGACCTCAAGGTTTATTTATTTATCCTATATTATTCAATTCAATCGTGTGATTAATGTTAATTAGATGCATTGACCAGCTAATTAAAGTGGCATTGGTACACATTAGTATACTGAATTAGTATACGAATCAATGATCGTGTGATTAATGTAACAAATAAACATTAGTATACTGATTTTTCTTTGTTAAACAAACAAAGAAAAATAGTTGATTGTCGCCTGTTATGGTTATCATGTCAGGTACTTAGATGAATATGAGAATTCAATCTACACTTTAAAATATTAGACAGTCATTGGTCATTGCGTTACTGATTATATGAGTTCAGGCTTCTAGCTACAATCTTCAGGCATAAGTTACACTTAAGGTCCTTACTCATATTTCAATCGCTTTTTAGATTGCCCCCTATATTAGAATTAAATCAATGTTCAGAGCTTCTTTAAATAACTAGGATTCCCAAAAATTCGAAAATCTCCACCTGAGTGGAACTCATAGACGAACGCTGTTTAAGAAATTGTCACTGCTGATTTTAAGATAAAAGCAAAACTGTATATATATTTATAAAAAGAGTGGCGTATATGATTGTATAGTTTAAAAGTCACCAAAAGATGATGGCTACAAAGATTAGTTAACTGAGTGTTGCAAAAGCTACTTCTTTAACAACGGCCAGCCTTTTTTTGTAGTCTCAGTCTTTGGACGTGATAACGAGCAAACCCAATGCACCAATGAGTATATACTATAAGAAGAGAAGATGGAAAAAGATGTGTTAATAGTGAGTACATATATCTCAAAGCCAGAAACCATGACAAATCGCAGGACGTGTTAGAAGATTGTACCTTGATGATAGGCTTCTCAGTCATGATAATAGTCACCCATCCAACATAAGGCAAGAACCTGAAAAACAAAACAATAGGGAGCCACACCAGTTCAATGAGATCACAAGGGCACAAAAGTTTGTTGAATCAGAGTGTTTACCCAACAGCTCTGCCCATTATATGGTGCCTATGAAGCCAAAGTTGTCCTTCAGCATAGAGAACAATGTCATCTATTTTATTGTTGTCACCTGGAAAATGCAAAGGTGTGTCTAGTAATCCACGAATTGGCTACTACTATAAAGGGCTATTCATTCAGACCAACAAAACTAGCACCTTTTGTCAGAACATCAACTTCTTTAGTATCTCCTCTCTCATGAACCTGTAATGTGTTAAAACAACAACAACAACAACAACAACAGAAAAGAGTTAGGACATCACAAGTATAATTATCCTGAACATTCAAGTTAAATAACGTCCAGAGATGATAATGAGAAAATGTTACTTTGATGGCTCGATGAACAATGGGAATTTCACGACCCTGAAAGAAGAAGCAACAAGGCAAATTCAAACCAATTAGGAGAAAAGAAACTAACTAGGAAGATTGTAAATTGATGGAAACAGAACAAGAGTCACGCACTTACATCAACACTAAAAACAACAATCTCGCCTGCTCGAATAGGCTCTTTGGTCATCCGCAAGAACAATATATCCCCCTGTCACATTAGCCTCAAATCAAAAATCAAGAACCACTACATAATCTAACAAGTAAACTACTTTCAAACTCTAAAACCACAAGTGACTTTACTCTCTGAAAGCCAGGTTCCATGCTTTCTGAGAGAACAACAACAACAGGTGATTCACTCCCAGTGACACATATCAATGCCTTCCAGATTATCAATGCAGATGTAACGATCATACCTAAAACCAAAAACAAAGTCAAGAATCATAGCTATCATATCAAAAGATGTAACATTGGTGAATTCTAGATACTAAAACACATCTGAGATGAGGAGGTTTAAATCAAGGCGTATATAGAAACGAACCGAGAGTGATAGCCTGAGTAAGAAGCTGACGGAACTTGATAGATTTGATGGAATCAACAGTTTCTCCGATGAAACCCATTATTCTTCTTCCTTCAGTTTCCCAAAGCCAAAATGATTTGAGAGATTTTCTGATCCCTGTTGAGTTTTGACCCTTTCAGTGGACAAGAAGAGAAGAAGAAAACACAGATTTTTTTTTTCTTCAAAGAGCATTTCTTATAAATCGGTTTAAGTTTTTTTTTTGTTTAACTACAAGTCAAACCGGTCTAAAATATTGACGAGTATGTTTGATTTTTAGACTATACCTTTATTACGGAAACACCACTACGTAGACTTTTAAGGGTAATATCTAATCACTTCAACTAGAATCCATGTGGTGACGAAACTTATAAAAAACAATTAGATTACAAACTCCGATTGCTTTATCATCTCCACTCGTATAATACACTTTTGAAGTCTTCCATTAATTACCTAAAAATTGTATGTAAGCAAGGAGATAAATGAAATTAATACGGCATTAATTGGAGACTATAAGTCGTTTCCCTCTGCTTTCAAAATCCCATATTGGATCTTGCATCGGTTGTGTTCTTTATTGCACTGATTGTGCCAACATGCAAGTTTGTTCCGGCAATTGCGGCGATGACAACTTATCTGTGGTAAGGGCTAAACATTCTAGACCTGAGACAGCGCGTGTGGACTCACCTCTCACGTTTAAACACTGTCATTGTGCGACTTGTCCCGATCCTGATGATGCGGTTTCCTGTTTTCACGTCTCTCAAGAAAAATCTCTGTGCATGGTACTGTCTCACTGCACCTGAAGTCAACTCCGTACTCTGACTTCGACGTCCCGATAAAATTACTATACACCACTTTGCTCACTTCCACTGCCGACGACTACATACCAAAAGGGAAAACAAAATTTACATTTTCTTATCAAACACAGTCTTATGATCAAAGTTAGTAAATTTGCGGTACGTACCTTATGATCTTGAAATCTTTCCCCATCCTTGGCTCTTTTTTTTTTTTTTTTATTACTTTAATTCCACGAATTAATCACTCTTAGAATATGTGGCTGCTTTGGTTGTAGTAGCTGAGCTTCCTGCCATTCTTTTGCTTCTTTAAGGGTCTTGAGTATAATGTTTTGTTCCGAGAAGTTGCGGTCCTCAAAGATGAGGCAGTTTCTGGCTTTCCAGAGGTTCCATAGCAGCCAAGGGGCCAAAAGGTGTGGAGCTTAGACCTGTAGGAGGGAGAGCAGTCAGCAACATCGACTTAGGTAAGAGGTCATATAAGTTATAACCATATCACATATGTATATAGATGATCGTGTTAGCCATGGCTTGTACTGACCCGCACGTTGTGTTTTGTTTATTTATTCTTGTGCTAGTCGTTGGAGGACCTCAAGGTTTATTTATTTATCCTCTATATATTATTATTCAATTCGATCGTGTGATTAATGTTAATTAGATGCATCGATCAGCTACTTAGACAATATTATGATTAAATAAAAAAAACATTACTATACTGATTTTTCTTCGTTAAACAAAAAAAATCGTTGATTGTCGTCGTCAGTTATGGTTATCATGTCATATACTGACAATCCTGCATAAAAATTTTAACGAGGAAACATAAAATGTGAGAATACAATCTACACTTTAGACCCTCAATGGTCATTTCCTTACTGATTCTATGAGTGCAGGCTTCAAGTTACTTTACTATCTTCAGACATAAGTTAAGCTTATTTGCATATAAGATCCTTATTTATATTTCAATCGTTTTTTAGATTGTCCCGCTATATTAGAATTAAATCAACAAGAAATTGTCACTGCTGATTTAAAGAGTAAAAGCAAGACTGTCTATATTTATAAAAAGAGTGGCTTATATGATTCTACAGTTTAAAACGTCACCAAAAGATGATGGCTACAAAGACTGGTGAACTGAGCGTTGCAGAAGCTACTTCTTTAACAACGAGCAGCCTTTTTTTTTGTAGTCTCAGTCTTTGGATGTGATAACGAGCAAACCCAATGCACCAATGAGTATATACTGAAGGAAGAGAAGATGGAAAAAAATGTGTTAATAGTGAGTACATATATCTCAAAGCCAGAAACCATGACAAATCGCAAGCCGTGTTAGAGGATTGTACCTTGATAATAGGCTTTTCAGTCATGATAATAGTCACCCATCCAACATAAGGCAAGAACCTGAAAAAGACCAAAAGGGAACCATTTACCACTGTTGAACTTTTCATACCAGTTTCATCAATGAAATCACACGAGTACAAAATCTTGTTGGAACAGAGTGTTTTTACCCAACAGCTCTGCCCATGATATGATGTCTGTGAAGCCAAAGTTGTCCTTCAGCATAGAGACCAATGTCATCAATGTCATTGTTGTCACCTAGAAAACGCAAAGGTGTGTCAATTTAATCCACGAATTGGCTACTGTAAAGGGTTATTCATTCAGAGCAACAAAAGTAGCACACCTTTTGTCAGAACATCAACTTCTTTAGTATCTCCCCTCTCATGAACCTATAATGTGTTAAAACAACAACAACAACAACAGAAAAGAGTAAGACATCAAATGTAAGTATCCTGAACATTCAAGTTAAATAACGTCCAGAGATGATAATGAGAAAATGTTACTTTGATTGCTCGATGAACAATGGGAATTTCACGACCCTGAGAGAAGAAGCAACAAGGCAAATTTAAACCAACTAAGAGAAAAGAAACTAGAAGGAAGATAGTAAGCAAATATGGTGGAAACAGAACAAGAGAGACACACTTACATCAACACTAAAAACAACAATCTCGCCTGCTCGAATAGGCTCTTTAGTCATCCGCAAGAACAATATATCCCCCTGTCACATTGGCCTCAAAATCAATAACCAAAAACCACCACCACATAATCTAACAGCAACAAGTAAATTACTTTCAAAACTCTAAAACCACAAAGTGACTCACTCTCTGAAAGCCAGGTTCCATGCTTTCTGAGAGAACAACAACAACAGGTGATTCACTCCCAGTGACACATATCAATGCCTTCCAAATTATCAATGCAGATGTAACGATCATACCTAAACCAAAAACGAAATTAAGAAATCATAATTATCACATCAAATCTTTCTCAAAGATGTAACCTTTGGTGAATTCTAGATACTAAAACACAGATGAGATGAGGAGGTTAAAATCAAGGCGTCTATAGAAACGAACCGAGAGTGATAGCCTGAGTGAGAAGCTGACGGATCTTGATAGATTTGATTGAATCTACAGTTTCTCCGATGAAACCCATTATTCTTCTTCCTTCAATTTCCCAAAAACCAATATGATTTCAGATCCCTTTTGACCCTTCTCCTCTCTCCAAACGCGTTTCAGTGGACAAGACGAGAAGAAAACACAGATTTTTTTTTCTTCGAAGAGCGTTTCTGATAAATCAGTTTAAGTATACCGAAATTTTTACTACAGGCCAAACCGGTTTAAGTATACCGACATTTCGATTTTTTTTTACTACAAGTCACTCTTGAACCTTCTTGTTCACTTCTTCCTTTTCAACCAATCAAAATCTTGTATATATTATTTTATTTAAAAAATAAATCAAAATTAAATTAAAAAGCAAAACAGATTAAAGAAACAAATTCTATATATTTTTTTATAGGAAAGTTAAATATTGACTTACAATTAAAATGAAATGATGTATCGCTTTGGGTTTACAAATTAGGTGATTAGGGTTTAGATTTTACAATTCAAACAAAATTATATGTCAGTTTGGGTTTACAAATGAAGTGGTTAGGGTTTAGATTTTACAATTAAAACGAAATTATATGTCGGTTTAGGTTTACAAATGAAGTGGTTAGGGTTTAGATTTTACAATTAGAACGAAATTATATGTCGGTTTGGGTTTACAAATGAAGTGGTTAGGGTTTAGATTTTACAATTAGAATGAAATTATATGTCGGTTTAGATTTACAAATGAGATGGTTAGGGTTTAGATTTTACAATTAAAATGAAATTATATATCGATTTGGGTTTATAAATAAGCGGTTTAGATTTTTAATTTTACATATTTTTTTTCTTTATTTTATAAGAAAGTGAATGAATATGTTCTTAAATGTATTATGACATGTTATATTCTTATTGGCTAAAATAAGGAGAAGTGAACAAACCGGTTCACCTTAGGAGTGAACCCAAGAATTGTTCCCTTTGACTCTATACCTTTACTACGGAAACCCACTATTCAAGATTGGTAATTTGATTTAAAATTTGTTTTATAGTTTTTGATGTTTGAAATTATGGGGTTTTTTAATTGTTCTTTTTGTTATAAATTTTGAAAATAAGAAACATCTCCTTGGAAAAATAGGCTTTCATAATAAAATCCAAAAACATGGGTTTTGACTTTTGAAAATGATGATGAAAAAAAGACATGGTTTTTCTCTAATTGATTTGGCATAAAATCCTAGATATACAACTAATAAAATTAGTCATAATTACTAATTCTCTAATTGTTTTGGCATAAAATCTTAGATATACAAGTATACAACTAATAAAATTAGTCATAATTACTAATTCTCTAATTGATTTGGCCTAAGGAAAATAGATGGCTAACTACATGAATTGTAGGTGAATACATGGTCACACATACTAATTATATTATTGTGTACTCAACTACACGAAGTATATATATTACATGGTCACATGCATGAACTATATGACGTCATGTGTTCAACACCATAGACATACAATCTGGTATACTGATTGATTAATTCCGGTGAAGACCGGTGTTGACTCCGGCGTTGACCAAAAAAAATTCTAAAATTAAAAATTAAAAATAAGAAATTATTATATTAAATCATTTATGGTTTTTATTAATTAAAAAATATTCTATTCAATATCTAATTATTTTTTATATATTTCCTAAATATATCTTAAATGTAAACTAGAGAACCCAAACCTTAAAAAAGTTTCTAAAACTTAATTTAACATATTGTAATTGTGTTAAAAAGGGTAAAAATGAAAATGTTCATATGTTAAAAGTAAATATTGTGAATTTTTTTGTTGTTGTTTATATGTTAATTCAATATCTAAAGATATTTTTAAATATATTTCCTAAATATATCCTAAATGTAATATAGAGAACCCAAACCTTTAAAAAAAATTCTAAAAATTAATTTAACATATTGTAATTATGTAAAAGAGAGTAAAAATGAAAATGTTCATATGTTAAAAGTAAATATTGTTAATTTTTTGTTGTTTATATGTTATTTTGAGTATGTAAATTTTAAAGTAAAGAGTGTATAATTTTTTATATAACATTTACCATGCAAAATTTAGAGTAAAGAGTCATATACTCAATATTTTGCATATTATTTTCTAATGAAAGTAGTTGAATTTGATTTTATTGATTTTGTAGTAATTAAATAATCTGATTATGGGAGATTTATATATATATATATATCTTGAAAATAATTATAAATTGTTTTTATATCTTGAAAATCATTATAAATGATTTTATATCTTGAATATTATTATAAATGTTTTTTTATCTTGAAAATAATTATAAATGATTTTTATTTAACTATTTACTTTAGCTTGAAAAAGAAAAAGTAATTAATTATAAGATTGAATATATTAGAGATATATAAAACAATATTTGGATATTGAATAGAAAATTTCTTTTAATCATAAAAACCTATAAATAATTTACTATAATATTTTTTTTTTTAATTTAGAATTTTTTTTTAAGTGTTGGTCAACGCCGGAGTCAACGTTGGTCTTCGCCGGAGTCAACATCGGTCTTCGCTGGAGTCAATTGACCGGTGTACTGAATTATATGTCTATGATGTTGACCGCATAACATCATATAGTTCATGCATGTGGCTATGTAATACATATACTTTATGTAGTTGAATATACAATAGTATATTTGGCATGTGTGACCATGTATTCACCAATAGTTGGTGTAGCTAGCCATCTTTTTTTCTTAGCCTAAAATCCTAGATAATTAAATTTGGAATTTGATTATTAACTATAAGTTTTTTTTTCCAATGATACAGTCATACAGACCACATACATATACTTTAAAGAATCCGGATATATTGTTCCCATTCTCACTAATATCCAATCACTTCAATTTGAAATCCATGTGGTGACGAAACGCATAAAAACAAGGGTTACTTATCATCTCCACTTGTATAATATACTTTAGAAGTTTTCCATTAATAATCCAAAAATGTATGTAACCAAAGAGATAAATGAAATTAATATGGTATTGGAAACTATAAGTCGTTTCCCTCTGCTTTCAAAATCCCATATTGGATCTTGCATCGGTTGTGTTCTTGGTTGCACTGATTGTGCCAACATGCAAGTTTGTTCCGGCGATGACAACATATCTGCGGTAAGGGCTAAGCATTCTAGACCTGGGATAGCGAGTGTGGACGCACCTCTCACGTTTAAACATTGTCCTTGTGCGACTTGCCCTGATCCTGATGAGGCGGTTGCTATTTTCACGTCTCTCAAGAAAATATCTGTGCACGGTACTCTCTCGCTGCACCTGAAGTCAACTCCGTACTCTGTCTTCGACGTCCCAACGAAATTACTATACATCACATTGCTCACTTCCACTGCCGACGACTAAAAAAACAAAGCAAAAAGAATTACATTTTCTTATCAAAAACAATCTTATGATCAAAGTTAGTAAATATGCCGTGCGTACCTTATGATCTTTGGCATTATCAGAATCTCCTCCGTTGTAAAGCTGATCGATTATAATAGGATTTTCTACATTGTCTAGAGTTATTCCATGGAAAGTAATCATTCTCGCGTAACCCGATCCACCCTATGTACATTACCAGATTTTAATATAAAAGAACAAGAAAAAATAAAAAACAATGTAAAATGACTTAGTGAGAGATTATTTGAAAATTAAAAAAAGTACCTGCCAAGTTTTGATCCGAGCCCCATTCGTAGTTCCTCTGAAGTTACAGTTTTGGACACAAACATTCTCCACGGTAGCTGTCTCCCCATCTTTTCCCAAGCTTCCTATGCTATATATTTTATAATATACATGGTTTAAAGTATATACTATATAAAATAACATTACTTTGGTAGATTTTTAATTATAGTTAACCTTATTCCATGGCCTGGTCCGCAGTCTATACCGGAAATCCGGATGTTTGACGTCCCTGAACTTATCGCTATGCAATCATCACCTAGTAATGAGTATAACGACATGTGAATGATACATCAATTAAGATAATCAGTAAATTCCAAACGACATTATATGGATGCGACATTCGGTGGACCGTCTATTTTGACATGTAACAAGATTGCATTCATACAGGAACTAGTTCTAAAGCTTCTTTTGTTTTAATAATGTATGTAATCTGAGGCAATACTAAAAATTTGCCAAGAGTCCCCAAAAGTAGTTAGAAATTGAGTTTCATACCGGTTGCGATGAGGCAGTCCTGGATGACAACGTTGGATGAAGCGCCTACGTCGATTCCATCAGTGTTAGGACTTGATTCCGGCGCATTTATACGGAGACTTGAGATGGTCACGTAGTTGCAATCGTTAATGTGAATGTGAGCCATTGGACTATCTACATGCGTTAACCCACTCAATCTAAGGTTGTTGCAGCTCTTGAACTTCAATGCCTAATACCTCAGAATATCTCGTTTTATTTAATTTTCATAAAACTGCAAACAAAACGAATCAATGTTTTAGAAAATGAAACACCTAACGTGACACTCACGGTAGGTCTGGAGCCTTTGTGTTCCCACCAGCTCGAACCCTGGCCGTTAATTTCGCCGTCACCTTCAACCACAAGTCCTTCAATGTCTGCAAAAAGAATCCATTGATCTTTGTCTCCTTTCCAATTTCCTTTACTCGATGCAACCAGATTGCCTAAAATCTTTGATTAAATGACTAATTACTAACCATAGCATATTATTCGTTGTTACTTTATTAACAGAAAAAAGCATATTCGTCATTAATCTCTCAAAAAACAGAAAACAGGTGAAAACAGAGTACCTGAACAAAAATAGGGGCCGATTTGCAAGAACCTTGAAACTTCAGGGGCTGTAACATAAATGTCATCCCTGCCGGCACGACAAGCTTCCCATCTCCTGTTCCGCTACAGACAGTTTCCCAAGCTTTCAAGAACGCCTACAAAGTTTATAATTTCAGAAAAAAATTTGGATGTTTAATGAACAAATTACAACTACGAAACTAGTATATTTTACCTGTGAATCGTCTGTAACTCCATCTCCAACCGCTCCGAATTGAGTAACATCCAATGCATTCGAAGATGTGAAGATTTGGAGAATGAATAGTGAGAAACTCAAGAACCAAGCCTTCTTCTTCATAAATTTTGGAGAAAGAAGAGTTAAACCATGAAATAAAATGAATATATTTACAGTATACGAACATAAATTGTTCAAGCGAAGGCTTTACTATACTACTTATATAGATGCCATATTTACAAAGACAAGAAGATGCTTAAAGACCTTTACCATTTTCAGCGGATATGTGTGGAACAGTAGAAGACAATGTATGTGAAATTCAAAAATATGTACATTTAAATTTCTTAATAAAAAATTATGATACATTTAAATTTCTTAATAAAAAATTATGATACATTAACAACTAAATTTTATATACCGGAAACTGGAGTATTAATTACCAGTGTCCATGAGGCATGAGGGGGTCGGAGTGGGCATTGTGATTATTAGTAATAAATAAAAAAGTAGTCATAAAAGTACGTACCATTGGAAAGTGTGAGAACTTTACTATCTCAACAAAGAGTAAAGATTTCTTCAAAGTCTACTTCTACTCTTGATTAATAGAACTGTCTCAAACAAACTCTAAAGCTCTCTCTAAGTTCTTTTTTTTTCAGAGATTAAAATTTAGTAGCTAGAAAACTCTCTCTTGTTTGTACTAAAGGTTCCTTAACACCACTATTTATAGATCTAGGTGTTAGACTATTTAATTAGCAAACTACCTAATCTAATTCTAATAGAAATTGGATAATTTTTTTTTTTTTATGGATTAAGAAATTATCCTTTTTTCTCATGTAAAAATTGTAAACAGGAAACTCTCTTATCTTCTAGATGCTTCTAGCACCTTCTAAGTCTTTGTGTAGTCTCCTGCTTCTAGATCTTTCCTTGTTAAATACTGACATAAACATCTTGCAACTCTGTTCTTGTACTAGTGTTTTGTTTTTCTGAAGTAGTTTATCCACTTGTTCAAATGCTGCATCTTCACCATTGTATTACTATTAGTGTTGTTATATCTATAGCAAAAATATTAAATAATTGTGTATTCATTTAGAACAATTTTAAAGGAAATTACTAAAAATATAACAAAAGTTTAAGGAAAAATGTTCATAAATAAACTGCCATAGTTTATATGAAAGTCTATCAAACTAAAAAATCTTCCATATATATAAAAACTAACTTGATATTTTTCCATCGCTCAAAAATTTGGAAGTATTAAAAGAGACCATCCAAAATCTTGGTTATTGAGATATCATTTTTATGATTCCGAACTTGAAAGTTTTAGTGGTCCACGGACTCCAAAATAAGTGTGGCATGTTTTTATTTTATCCTATCATGCAATATTTGTCTACTTTTTCCTTTTTTGTATACTTCTGACAAAGCTTATTGGTTTTCAGACCTAGAACTTTGAGACCTGGCAGCGAATGACAATGTTTATTGGATTTTTCAGACCTTGAACTTTGGGCAGTGAATGACAGAGTTTTTATTGGTTTGCACACCTAGAACTTGGCAAGGGGCAGCGAATAAAATTAGCTCACTATATTTGTATGCTTTCCTGATTTTTGTTCCTTGCTTGTATAATTTTATATTTCGATTTGTTACAGATCATATTTATTGTGACTGATGATAATCCGGAAGTATAACTGATTTCTTTAGTTTGAAGAATCCAAAGAAACTTGCGTCCGCTTCTTCTCTTTTCTGTCTACTTTTGACTTCATATTTCGCTTTTCTATTTCTTTTAGTTTCTGCTTAGCTTTTGGTTTGGGTTTTCAACATTTTAGCTTTTTCTTTAGGTTTCGAAAGAACAAATACAAAATAAATTATATAATACTAGTTGTCGTATAATAATATTATTATTGTAAAATTTAATTTTCTTTCCATCAGAGAATCATATTATTCAAGATACAGGCCTATCAGCGGAATGTGTAACGACCAGGCTCATTTTTGGCCCATATATGACAAAGATCACGAGCTGTGCTTAACATTCTACGATCTCTACTACAACTTTTTCTTGGGTCGACTAAAAAAGTCTCATGATCTCTAAAATTAAAGTCTATCGTTTTAAGCCAGAGCCCAGATGTAATAATATTAAAATCACACAAGGAAATGGGTCTAATAGAGCTTCTGTGGCCACAATATTTATTTAAATCTAAGGAAAAAAAAAAGAAAAAAGAAGATGAAATAGCCAGAGAGTTAAAGCCAAATAATTATGCAATACTGAATCGTTTTTCCATATATTGTTTCTCTCAGAATGTATCCGTAATCGAAAATTCCACCTTTTTCTTTCTTATATGTTATAGTAAAACATTGAAACCGAAATTGATAATTCTGTAAATCCCACTTTTATTATTGTGATTAAATTAGTCTTAAGTTGATAGATAGTATCTGACGCTAGCTAGTAATTAATCACTAATCAGGCAAAGGTAAAGAGACAAACCATCGGTGGCTGCGTATCAAAAACTTTCACCGGCTCCATCAGCCGATATTAAGTTGATGTGCTTCAAAATAAAGTCCCCTGCAATCTACGGTTTACTTTAACATTATTTGTTCCTAGTGGGCTACAATCGCGACGCAGCCGTATTTGCCGCACATGCTGCTCCGTGTATAACATTATATATAATGCATAAAGTGTACACACGAATACACGTATAGTATTTGTAAAGAGACATGTGGTGCAACACGTGAGGCATCAGTCTTTTGATCTCGAACAGCTCCGTATGTGGTGACATCAACTATTTGGGAGAAAAATATTGAATAGTACACTGTACACAACAATAATATAATCCAAAATTATTCCTGCATTGTTTCAGATACAATTAAGTGGTTAGAATCTAACCGTTAGATACTTAGATATATTGGCTGCTTTGTTTTCTTTTTTTTTTGGCACTGAAAAATTCATGATATTGACAATTTCGGAAGAGATAAAAAGTTGGAGCAAAGTGATAGAGATTAACGTGTCTTACCATAAATTTTAGTAGGTTTAGAATAAAAATTAGAAAATATTGGGTTTTATATAAGGATGGCAAGAAATAAAAGATTTGATCAAATGATCATTTACATATTGACGCGGGATAAATGATGCTGAAAAGATAGCAAAAAAATATTTTCTTTCAAGTTTAGTCAACACTCAACAGACAGATACGCCCATTTATGTTACCATTATATAATTCTTGGAACACAAATGTTTGTTGTAAAGAAAAATAACTAAGATAATAAACGGACAATACAAAAAGTAATTATGTTTTGGTGAATAAGATGCAGGTTATTAGGAATCATGGACTTCCAACCCAAAATCAATTGATAATAAGTGGAGAGTGGTCTATGATTCTTTATATATTATACCAAATAATACATTCCAACTGATGTGGGATTCTAATACAGGTGGCACCGGTTTTTCAGTGACCAATGCAAATTATAGGAGTATCCAATTGCATTAGTTATGGCCGCCATTGCACTACTAGTGTTGCTTGGTGTATACCGCTTTATCACCTATTCCTTCTCGTTTTGTGTTAACCACATTTTTAGGATAATAGTGTAAGTCATGAATCAAAACTCATGCTAAGAATCAGAAGCATTTAGATCGTCACTAAACTAGCTAGTAATCTTTATTTTATTTTATCAGCTAGTAATCTGACTAAGTTAAGAGACAAATTACGGGTGACTCCATGCATATCAAAAGTCGTGCCTTGAGTATTGATTGTGTATATATGAAGATACCTGTAGATCTTTCCGGTTGCACCAATGAATAATTAAGTTGATATATATTGTTTAAGATAAGGTTGGTGCATTGTATCACCGTGATGCTACAGTTAAGGTCTACGCCAATTTATTCTTGCATCGTGCTTCTTATTCCTACAAATGATATTATATTGGTAATGTCCAATTGTCCACCACATAGATATTCTTCTAATAAAGATGATATATAAAAGTGATAGTTGAAGTAATAATTAGTAAAGCTCTCTAAAGATTAGGATGTTATTCTTAAGCATTCGTGTTGATATGATATGGTTGGGTTGTAATTAACTGTTACTTATATAAAGAAATTAATCTCCACCAATAAAATAAATTGATACTGATTTCTTCTTTTTAGATATAGAAAATTGTGATTGTATACATTGATATAACGAAAATTTATACTTTGTCAAGATGAATACAAATAAAATAAAATAAAATATATTGAATAATCACCAACCCCACGTTCTGAATGTGAGAAAATATTTGGGATAATTTTATACAACTATATACAATCTTATGTGAGAGATGGAATGATGAAGGCATTATTATTAAATTACTATGACTAAGTAGTGAGTGGTTCATTCATTTATGTAATTATGTGAACACGTAATACCTCTGAAAAGTCCACAAAAAGTTTCACAATTCACATGATCGACGGTGAGGATTCCAACTTACGAAACGACGTCGTTAGACTTTGGGATGCAGAACGTTGGGCGCACGATTTGGATATGTCTCTCCCAATTCTCAAGTCAGTGATTGTTTTTTTTTTTTTTTTTTTTGGGTTATTACAAACTTTGAATATTTCTTTCTTTTTCTTTCTCAAACTTTTCAAGATTTTCAATTAATCCCTTTTTCTAGATTTCTGACCCTATCAATTGACATATCATCCTCAACTAATTAATATGGATGTTGAAATCAAATATCATCATATCTTTTAATACTCGGTTTTATCTTAACCATAAGTTTATAAACTGAAAGAAATCTCTGGAGAGTAATAACTAATTTAGGACCTAATTGTGAGATTAAGAAAGTTTTAAGGCTGAAACGAGAAAAAAAGTACAAAGGGTGAGGCCCCACGCGCTCCAATAGATTGTGAACAGCTCCACAAACAAAGCAGTACTAGGCTCTCTCTTTAAAGAGCTCTCTTCTTCCCATTTTACGGATCAGATCCCGAATTCTTCTCCTTCCTCTGACCACCGACGACCGATCAGATCGCAGTTTCTGCGGGAAAAAACAAAAAAATCGAAGTAAGTCATATATAATCTCTGAATCTTGTTTACTTAATCTCTCATCCATTTTTATATATACTAGTCTTATTCTTATGTTTTTCTCGTACTTGTTTTGCGTATGAGGAATCGTTTGGATTTAGTGGTACTCGCTGATGGGTTCATTGTTATGAGTTTATTTGTTGATGGTCCTGTACTGTCGTTTGCTTTGATCCGATCTTTGTTTTTGAGTTAGTTCAGTAGTGTTCGTTTTGTTTTTTGGACAATTCTGCGAATTTTTTGGCTACTTTGAATTTTTGTCTTTTTCAGACCAGATCTTGGATGTTCGATGATGATTCCTGGATCTCGCTTTTTATTTTCTTGTCGGAATAAAAATAAAAAAAAAGAAGAACTGATACTAATAATATGTGTTCTAAAAAAAATATCTAATTGTTTCAATAGGTGATACAATGGCGCAGCATCTGTTGCACGGGACTTTACATGCTACCATCTATGAAATTGATGCCCTCCATGGCGGTGGAGTCAGGCAAGGCTTCCTTGGCAAGGTATATTATTAGCTTTTGTTTTTTTTTTTCCTTTTCATTTTAATTCTCCTTTTTTTTTTTTTTATCTGTGATTCCGTAGTTGCTAAGTTTCTGGAGGTCATGTTTTAGGCATGTGTTCTTTTACGTTTCGTCATTGGACTCATTTATAATGTTTGTGGTTCAAATTAGGTGATGTACCAATCTGTTATCAAATGTGCTGCATATAATTTTCCTGATGTTTTTATTTTCTATTGAAACTTTCAGATTCTGGCAAATGTAGAAGAGACAATTGGTGTTGGCAAAGGAGAAACACAGTTGTATGCAACGATTGATCTGCAAAAAGCTAGAGTTGGGAGAACCAGGAAGATCAAAAATGAACCTAAGAACCCAAAGTGGTATGAGTCGTTTCATATCTACTGTGCCCATTTGGCTTCTGATATCATCTTCACTGTCAAAGATGATAACCCCATTGGTGCCACCCTTATCGGAAGAGGTTACATTCCTGTTGACGAAGTCATTAACGGCGAGGAAGTTGATCGGTGGGTTGAGATCTTGGATAATGACAAAAACCCCATTCAGGGAGGATCAAAGATTCATGTGAAGCTTCAATATTTCCATGTTGAGGAAGATCGTAACTGGAACAAGGGTATCAAAAGTGCTAAATTCCCTGGAGTCCCTTACACGTTCTTCTCTCAGAGGCAAGGCTGCAAAGTTTCTCTGTACCAAGATGCTCATATTCCAGACAACTTTGTTCCTAGGATTCCTCTCGCTGGAGGGAAGAACTATGAGCCTCAGAGATGCTGGGAGGATATTTTCGATGCCATTAGCAACGCCAAGCACTTGATCTACATTACTGGTTGGTCTGTTTACGCTGAGATTTCCTTAGTGAGGGACTCGAGGAGGCCGAAGCCAGGAGGAGATATGTCCATTGGTGAGCTGCTCAAAAAGAAGGCTAGTGAAGGAGTCAGGGTTCTTTTGCTTGTTTGGGATGACAGAACCTCTGTTGATGTGCTGAAAAAAGATGGGCTCATGGCTACTCACGATGAAGAAACTGAGAATTTTTTCAGGGGAAGTGATGTTCATTGTATCTTGTGCCCTCGTAACCCTGATGATGGTGGTAGCATAGTCCAAAGTTTGCAGGTCTCTACTATGTTCACGCACCATCAGAAAATTGTTGTTGTGGACACCGAGATGCCAAGCAGTGGAGGATCAGAAATGAGGAGAATTATGAGTTTTGTTGGTGGAATCGATCTTTGTGATGGAAGATACGACACTCCGTTCCACTCCTTGTTCAGGACATTGGACACAGTCCACCATGATGACTTCCATCAACCTAACTTCACCGGTGCTGCTATCACCAAAGGTGGTCCAAGGGAGCCTTGGCATGACATCCACTCTCGTCTTGAAGGTCCCATTGCTTGGGATGTCTTGTATAACTTCGAGCAGAGATGGAGCAAGCAGGGTGGGAAAGACATTCTAGTTAAGCTGAGGGATCTCGGTGATATTATTATCACCCCTTCTCCTGTTATGTTCCAAGAGGACCATGACGTGTGGAACGTCCAACTGTTTAGATCCATTGATGGAGGAGCTGCTGCTGGGTTTCCAGAGTCACCTGAAGCTGCTGCTGAAGCCGGACTTGTAAGTGGAAAAGATAATATCATTGATAGGAGTATCCAAGATTCTTACATTCACGCTATCAGACGTGCCAAAGACTTCATCTACATTGAAAACCAGTACTTCCTTGGGAGTTCTTTTGCTTGGGCTGCTGATGGTATTACTCCTGAGGACATTAATGCACTGCACTTAATCCCAAAAGAGTTATCGCTTAAGATCGTTAGCAAGATCGAGAAGGGAGAGAAGTTTAGGGTCTATGTTGTGGTTCCAATGTGGCCAGAAGGTCTCCCAGAGAGTGGATCAGTGCAAGCTATATTAGATTGGCAGAGGAGGACCATGGAGATGATGTACAAGGATGTGATTCAGGCCCTCAGAGCTCAGGGACTTGAGGAAGATCCAAGAAACTATCTGACATTCTTCTGTCTCGGAAACCGTGAGGTCAAGAAAGAAGGAGAGTATGAGCCTGCAGAGAGACCAGACCCCGACTCAAGTTACATGAGGGCGCAAGAAGCACGCCGCTTCATGATTTACGTCCACACCAAAATGATGATTGGTAAGTTTTTACATTTCGATTTTAAAAAACGACTTGAGAAGTTTACATAAATGTATGTGTATGACTAACTTGATGACTCATTTTGCAGTTGACGATGAATATGTTATCGTCGGGTCTGCTAACATCAACCAGAGGTCGATGGATGGTGCAAGGGACTCAGAGATAGCAATGGGAGGCTACCAACCACATCACTTGTCCCATAGACAACCAGCTCGTGGCCAGGTCCATGGGTTCCGTATGTCACTCTGGTACGAACACTTGGGAATGCTAGATGAAACCTTCCTGGATCCCTCAAGCTTGGAATGTATTGAGAAAGTTAACCGCATCGCTGATAAGTATTGGGACTTTTACTCAAGTGAGTCACTCGAACATGACCTTCCTGGTCATTTGCTCCGCTACCCGATTGGTGTATCCGGCGAAGGAGACGTCACTGAGCTTCCTGGATTTGAATTCTTCCCGGACACAAAGGCCCGTATTCTCGGCACCAAATCAGACTACCTGCCACCGATCCTCACAACCTAATCTCACTAGGTATGTCTAGTAATGATCTCTCTCTTTCTCTCTCTCTCTCTGCTTTGCTGCTGCAAGTAGCTCTGAATAAACTGAGTCTATGTGTTTAGAATTAAAAAGTTAATGGTTGGTGTGATGATGCACTTTTTTACCCCTTTGGTTTTATATTCGTACAATGACGTGGTGAGAGTGTAGCTTTGTTGTTATGTACTGTTGAACTTATGAATCTTATCTGATCCTTTTCTTTTTATCGGATATCCCTACCAGTGATAGCGTGTTTCACATCAATATTTTTGAGGTAGTTTGCTATATTATGCATACAAGGTCATTACTAGTGTGTAGTGAAGAGGCCAGACCACAACACTATCAGACCAAACGGGGATTTATGAGTTTTCTTTTCAAGTCTTCTTGCTTTAGGATTTAGCATTGCTGGTCACCTTCAAATTTTCTTAAAATTTGGCAAACTTGTACATTCTTCTGCTTTTCTTTTGATTACTTAAATTTCGTAAGAGCAGAACAATGTTAGGTCCCAAAGCTTAAGAACACAAAACACTATTTTCTAAGGCAAATTTCTATTTGTGGTTTGGTTCCATGGAAAACTTGTCGCTTAGTTAGAAAATAGAAAACTTGAACAATGGGAAACAATCTCATATCTCCCTCTCCATCTTAGAGCTAGTCCTCGCCGGTTAATTTGTTCCCGTTAACTGATTGATAAGCTACAACCGGTGGTCAACTACACAAGACTATCTTGGTTGAGTCGTTTTGACTTGGTCTATTTCCTTTTATTTCAATTTTTGCAAATAAAATAATTAAACGCACTCCCACTTCCTAGTTTGAAGGATATACTAGTGGGACTCACGTTTGTTTTAGCACTTTGTTTATTTGTTTCCCAAGTTCGTAGAATTAGTACATCTCATCTATTTGAAGACATGAAAAACCAAAAAAACAAAGGTAGTTCTTTTGAACAAATTATGTTCTTGTTGTTTTTGGGACCTAACAAAGAAACTCAAAAAATGAATTGTAAATTACATCCGAATACCAAAAAGTAAAAATACAACGTTTATATGGATTATTTGTAATCAAAAAGCAAGAAATAGATGAACGAACAAAAATAGCAACGAACTAGGTTAAAGCATACTTTCTTGAACATTCATACACTGATACAGAGAAAGGGAAAATCATGAATTAAAACTAAATTGATAGGTCATGTCGAACACAATAGGTAATTAATATAAACAACCTACAAAAATCAAACATGATAAACGAAACTAACACAGAAGGCTGATCAGAGAGAGATAGGCTTTTAGGGTTTAACCGTTTATGAGGGAAACACGGCACGACACACCGGACAAATCCCACTAACCCTAAGCCACTCCTCTCCACACGTGCGATGAAAAACGTGCGAACACGGCATTCGACCCGCTTCCTCATCGGACCCAACCCGGATCTTATCCATGCATATCACACAATAACCTCCGTTCTCATCAACAACCACCGTATCCAAGTGTATCTCCACCGCCTCATCGCTCGCTGGAGCCACCGCAAAATTCACAGCCACGACATCATCCTCCTCCTCTTCACCAGGAAACGTCGGCACGACAACAGACATCGATACTTGTAGCCTGTCCACGTGAGGTAACTCAGAGATCTCCTCACGCGTCTTCAACTCGGAGATATTCTCAGTTAGCGTGATAACGATCTCGCGATCACAAGGGACTTGGAGCAAATCAAGAATGTGATAGACGAAGGCTAGGATCCGATTACGATCTCCACCGAACAACCATTCACGATCAAACTCGTGAGTTTGAACAACGGTTCTAGTTTCGAGATTGTTAAGATCTTCTTCGTCTTCTTCTCCACGAGTGTAGTCCACTTGGAAATCGAAAAAGAACTTTTCGTGTTTGCGGAGATCTCCGTCGTCGTTGTACATCCGATTGACATTGATCAAGTTGTCTACGATATCGTGGGAACAGAAATCCATGATTTGTTTTCTGAGAAGAAAAAAAAAGTTTTTCGATATTTGTTGTGTTTAGGGTTTCGATTAATCTGGTGAGGTTTGAGAGAGAGAGAGAGAGAGAGAGCTATATAAAGTAGTCAATTGAGTTAACGGAAAAGAGAAATTGAAAAATGAAAATTTCCTTTTAACTCAAGAAAATTACCGAATCTTATAAAATAGATGTAAATCAAAGTATTTTTAAAAAATTGATATTCAGTAATAACTACTAGCTCTCCTTATTATCCTAATTTCCTTTTTGTAAAGGTCCCAAACTCCCAATAAATTAGCAGATTTGTTTAAAAGCAAAATTAAGGACAAAATTAAATGAATGACGGCATTTTAAATACGAAAAAGATGTTTCAGAGATTAACCCAAGTAACAACTTTGATTAAAGTTTTGAAAACAATTCCACATATTTCGTATGATGATTTTAGTTTTTTTTTTTTTGTTGTTGAAAAAAAATATAGATTATTATTGACTAACAAGTATACGACCCTTTATAAAAGGACGACTGAATAATGTGTCTGTAGAAAAAATGTTTGAGATGATAGTATTGTAGACAAATCGTTGCGGACTACAGACTAAAAAAAAAAAGTTGTAGAATACAATTAAAGAACCGTGCCAGTAGGCAGTAGCAAGCAGTTTCGTAGCTAGTACATGGAAAGACTTCTCCTCGCTTAGTTCTTTCTTCTTAACTTAAGTACGGAAATTTTATAATTGTTAAACATGTGCCGATCTTATTGGTTTTAAAATGTTAGAGACTTTTGGCAAAGTCTCGTGTTCTCGAATCTGAAAGACACGTGTACAGGTTAGACAGGACACGTGTATAGGGTCAACGCAATAGGTCAGTGGTTGACATTGATCCAAGTTATAAAAAAAGTCTCCTAATTAATTTATTCTTAATAATTTTAGAAAATTCCGTCGACATGATTCATCCATAAATCAATTTACGCCTTTATACTAGTTTCCAATAATTCTTCGTTACTACGTGCCGTCTTTCTTTATATTTATTTTCTCTGTAATATCCATTCAATTGACAGACAACGCATATAATAAAAATATTGATAAGATAGTGAGTTGGGTTTTACATGATACATGTGACAATGTTCATGTCTATGTTTTTTATCCAACCCATTTTTAACATACAAAGTTTGAGATTTACAAAAAAAAACAAAAAATTTGGAAATTTTTGGGTTTAGATTGGCCACATGCCCACATAAAAATAGCAACACATACAATTTGATTGAGGTAGTTAAATACTATATTTTAGCGGACGTAGAAAAAACGATTAAGAAAAAAGGCAGTTAACAGAAAAAACACGAATACAATAATAGCTATAATTAGTAATAATCAATTATAATTTAACACACAAAAGTAAAAATATGCACATTAACTTTTCCAAATAACTTTTGTTGGAACCATTTTACTCCCCTCTGCATATATGTTCTAAGCAAGATAGACTTGCGAAAAGTTTATGTCAAAATACATGTTTACTTATGAATTAATCAGTTAAGAGATCAAAAAGGAATGATGAAATTAGTTATTGATAGAATTCTATGAATAATTATTGTCAAAAACTCGAACTTAGTCAATCGACTCGACGAAAGCAATAAAGTTACCACTTATCAGTATTGAATGTATTTTAAAGAATCATCGATTGACGAAGACGAATATAATTATTGTAAATTCCCAATTAGCTTAAAACACAAAGATTAGTAAAGAGTGGTCTACAAAATCCAAACAACATATTGACCAAAAAAGTCTTATTCTAATTCTAATTAAACTTGGTCTACATATTATGGCTGCAAATAGTTGCTTAAAATTGAAAAAATTAAAAATTTTAAGTTGAACAAAATTGGGCTGAATAATATTCAACTCATTCATCTCCAAAATAGTGGTTGAACAAGTTGAACATTTTTGCAGTAGGATTAGTTTATTTTTTCAACTTTTTTGGTTGAATGGGTTGAATAATTATTTTCAACTTCTTCGACCTCTTCCATTCAAATGGTGAAATTTGGTTGAATAATTTTTTTCAACTCCTTCAACTTTTTCAATTCTGCAACCATTTGCACCCTTTTCTTTCTCCCACTAGGACATGTGAGTAACGAAAGCACCAAAATCTAACTCGCACTCTCATCTTTTCCAACTTTTATATATTTTCCATTTAATAAAAAAAATCTCTCGAATTTATATTTTGTATAAATAAAGGAGAGAGTCAAGAAAAGAGTTCCAACCGTAAATAATTCAACAGTTGTTAAGTTACAAGTCTCTCCAAAACAAACACATTCACACACACGTCTCTCCTCACAGCCAATCATCGATCATAGCTCGATTTTGTTCATTGTTCCGTTGGGTTTTTCTTGAAAATTTTCGTTCTTGGTATCATCAAAACTCTTCGGTACTAAAGAAACTTCACGCACACATATCCTCAATGTTGAGCTGTTCTAATGGTACCGTCGTGATCGCAACCGCCATGGTTTGCTCAAGCACCGCTCTGTTTCTCGCCATGTCTCGTCAATTCCATGGACAGAATCAAACCTCTAAGGTTCTTCTTGATCAGTCTCCAAGACCCATTCTCCGTTCTTGTCTATCTTCAGGTACGATCTTTTTTTTTTCTCTATGGCTCGAATGTTTCTGATAGTTTTCGCCGGGAAAATAAGTTTTTATTTTCTTGGGATGCAGAGGAGACGAAGAAACAGAGGAAGAAGATAAAGAAAGTGCGGTTTGCGGATAATGTGAAAGACACGAAAGGGAACGGGAAAGAGTACCGGAGGAGGGAATTGAACCGGAGAAACGTACCGGAGCCAGTGACTAAACCGGGAAAGAACGGTTCAATGTGTAGAATCTCCACCACCATGCCAGCGAACCGGATGGCTCTGTACAGTGGGATTCTCAGAGACCGAGATCATAGAACTCAATGTTCTTATTGACTTTTTTTTTTCTTGACCAATCAGGTGGTCAATAGATTTAGGTTTGTAAATCTTTCTTTTATTTTCTGGTAATATTAGAAGAATTTTTTCTTGGAAATTTTCAGAAATTGTAGTTGGTGGTGGTTTCATAGTTTGAAAAATTAAAGTGACGATGTAAATGATTGACCTGTAAATAGTGATTAGCAAAATGAAAAGGTAAATAATATGTGTATATTGAAAATATTTAACTTTTTTTTTTCCTTCGGTTAGCTATATAATTTATATTGATTGTGTTAAGAATCAACAATCATGTTCAGCAGGGAGAATGAATATAAAAGAGTTTCAAGCCTTACAAAAAAAATCAAGAAACATAATGGACCATATGGCCTAGAGTTAAGTTATCTTCTAGGATAGAAATAGCCAACACAAATTGCACATGTCACACGGCTCGAGATTACGAGTTTGATACGCCAGTTAAAGATTTCGTTTTCCATTGAACCAAGCTTGAAGAAGTAGACGAGCCTCTCTTTTTTTTTTTTTTTAAGATATATGCATTGACCAGAAAATGATGAGGATATGAATCTTTTGTTCTTTACTTAAAGCTATAATTTATATTTAACTTACACAATATGATGCCTTTTAAATGTAAAGCCAGAGGTCAATTTTCTTTATTAAAGATGTATTTGATGTGTTAGAAGATTTTTTGAAACTTAATTAGACAATTTGGATGTGCTTATTAATGTAGCAACTAGCAAGAGATCAATCTTTTGAGCCAAACTTTTTTAAAATCCAATTCTAATCACAAATCATTTCCCAAAAAAGTGCCGCTTGGTGGGTGGGAGAAAACCAAAACTTCAGGCCAATGTGAACAGAATAAACTAACGGTCCAAAATTCACGTACTTAATTATTTCGATATTCGGATATTGTATGAATAAGTGATTTCTTTTTTTCTAACACTTCTTCTAATAGAGCCTTATATCGTTTGCTCACGGCTTACGTCTCATAAGATCTCTCAATTTAACAACCACCAAAAAGACCACCACCTAACTTTATCACCAAATTATATAAACGAATTTTAGTGGATATGTGTGTTTCTAGGCCATTGATAATTTGATTTATGATTTGATTATATAAAATACACTATTACTTTCTTAAAGAAAAATCGGTTTAATTTGGTATTTAAAATCAATTCAGCTATGTTCGGTTTGGTTTTAGTTAACTCATCAACCATTTTATCTCAATCCATTTCAACCCAATCCATTAAATTTATAAACCATTTTGATCCATCTATATTAACATTTTTCAAGTATATTTTGTGTTATGTCCATTTAGTTTTACTTATTCAAATTTTTATTTACAACATTAACTCCTCAAAAATTTCCATAAATAGTATCACGACAGATTTTGTTTCCTAAATCTATATTAATATTTTTGAAGTACATTTGGTGTTTTACTCTTGAAGTTATATGTATTTAAAAACTTATTTACAAATTTAATCCCTAAAAACTTTCCAAAAATAATATCATTTCAGATTTTTTTTTCTAAATATTTTACATTTCATTCCAACCAAAAATAAAAAACACCAATCAATATTATATAGAGACATAAACTATGATATATTTTCTATTTTATTTTTCAACCTGTGAGTTTTGATTCTTAACGTAAGAAGAACTTCTAATTATTTAAATATTATAATTAATATATATATATATATATATATATTTAATAAATTTTAAATTATTATGAATATGTAAAATTAAAAAATTTAAAATATTATATAATGTGGTTATAAAAAGGACATGTTGGAATTAATAAAATATTATTAAATATGTGCTAACACGGGTTAAATCCTTATTTTATTATTTGCCAACACTATAAATATTATAATATCTGACATATAAAATCAATTTGTTTTACCTAAGATTGTGTAAAATAATTAATTCATTAGGAAAAATGTGACTTAATCACATCATATAAATGACTTATTATGTATTTAGATCGCTTATTTTTTGTTATAATAGTTAAAAATCGAAATAGAATCTCAAACACTAAACAAAACAAACTAAATATAATAAAAAAATGATCATTTATTACAGGTTAAAAAATTAATATAAACATTTAGTCGCATAAGCGGCCGGAAAATTAGGTTATTTCTCTATTTATAAAACATCCAATATTTAACAAACAAATAGAATATAAAATATAAATAATAATAAAACTATATGCACGCGGTGTATCGCGGGTTAAAATCCAATTAATCCATTAAAACTCAAACTATCAATCCAATAAGTTTTTAGATAGGTTTGGTTTGGGTTGATCCCTAAATTTGGAACCATTTTGACACCCTTACATGTAATCTAATCTGTACAACATCATACACATAACTGTCAACCGTCAGCTTTTAGGATTTTTAACATCCGAGAGTTATTCCTTTTATCTTTCTTATAAAAAAAAACTAACCTAATCGATTTCATGTAAAGCACAAAATATACATATGAAAACATTTTGTTTTCTAATTCATATATCAAAATCAGTAAAAATTTTAAGTAGGGTTTATCACAACCACAACCACAACACAGAGTGTACTTTGTCTTGGACTATAATTATGGGAAAGCAGCCAAAGAGGTCAAAAAGATGGATAAGGTAAATGGTGGGCTCCAAAGCCTTCTTCATACAAGACCCACTATGAAATGTCTCTCTCTCGCTACACATGGCTCGTCGTCGTTTCAGCTATGCGTGGGGGGGTCTCCTCTCCTCTCTAACTCCTCTTTCAAGTTTCTTCGAAATCAAGTATCCAAAACTTCTAGATACACGCTAGCTATCCCAGAAAAAGAGAACAAAGAAATCTCCTTTTTCCCCTTTTTTTTTTGTTACTTGTCTTCTTCCGATTTGGTCTTTGCTTTATACCCAAATCAAATCGATTGATTTCATTTGAAGATTTAGTAAAGTTCACAGGGTTCTTTGTTTGATGATCTAAGAAGGGCTCTGTTGTTTCCACGATGGGGTAAGTCAAATTAACTCGTTTTAAAGATTAGTTTCTAAAGTTTCTAGCTTTGGGTATTTTGTAAAGATTTGAGCTTTGGAGTTAACTCTGTTACAAAGGAATTAGCTTTTGGAATTTTAGGATGATGTTATGTTTTAGCTGATGATTTGATGGGGGGTGATTTGCAAATCAGTGATATGTTTATTATTATGATGTTGTAACACAGCAGTAGTTGTTTGGCTTGTTTTGATAAGTCGAAAGCAACAAGAACAACTGTAGATGTGCCTTTGGATGGCTCCAAAGATGTGTTAGTAGAAGAAGATTGGAGTGAACTGAGGAACCCTAGTGTAGCTTCTGAAGATTTCTGGACAAACACCACTTTAGATATGGAAAGCAATGCTCAGGGTAGTGTTTCTTCGATTAGTACAACGAACTTGACTGTTGATTCTCAAGGATGTGGTTCTAGCTCTAATGAACCTGCTGAGTTTGTTAACCATGGTGAGTCACTGACTGTGAGAGAGTATATGCTTTTGTGATTTTTTGGTGATTGAGCATTTGAAAATGAATCGGGGAATTTTTGGGGGTGTTACAGGTCTTGTTCAATGGAATCAAACTCGGCAGCAATGGTTGGGGGATAAAAGATCCAAGAACCGCAAAAGAGTTGTTAAAGAACCGATACTGAAGTGAGGATTGTATGAGACTTAATGGTTGCAAGATTCAGTCTGTCTGTTGTGTGGAATTTAAACGACTTGATTTGTTTTTGCAGTGAGAATGTGACTTATGAGAGTCTACTTGGGAGCAACAAGCGGTTTCCTCGGCCTATACCTCTTGATGTAAGTTCAAACTCCATGGACTGGAGGAAGTAACAGTACCATCCGTTCTAATTCCAAATTTGAGCGACCAATTTCGTTTTGTGATTGAAATATAATTCATTGCAGGAAATGGTACAGTTTCTGGTTGAAGTTTGGGAAGAAGAGGGTCTATACGGCTGATTGAAAGATACATATTCACATTCATGTTGGACAAAACCTTTCTTTTGTTGATACTTATAACACAAATTCAGATTCTTGTCTATAAAACTGAAGAATTTGTAAAGAAAGCTGATGGAGAGATTATATAACCAAAAAAAAGAGTTGGTTACAGTAGTATCATTTGTCAATGGATCAACTTTATTAAATTGTATTTTTCTTTTTTTCTCTTTCACAAATTATCTAACTGATTTATAAACGCCGTACACGTATGTATGGTCTGAAACCCTGAATCCAAAACCCCTGAAATAAAAATGAGTAAATGAGTTCTTTAGTTTTATCGTCCGAGGGACAAAAATGGCGAGGGCTTTGTCCAACATGACCACAAACTCTAACCTCTACCACAACTCAGTTCTTACACTGCCGTATCAGTTTCACCGTCGAAGCATCTTCCTATTCTCGTCTCCTCGCCGTTTACGTTGCCTTGCCGTTGCTGGTGGTCCTCCTTCTCCTCCTGGCCCTGATCCGCCTCCGCCTGAGGATACTACTCAGCTTGAAGGTAACTTTTGTTTCTTCTTGCCCAGATAATTTTGGATTCATCTTTGTTTAGCTGGTCTTTGTTTTGTACCTGTTATTTTACTAAAATGGTGTTTTTGGGTCGAAAGTTTTAATTTTTATCCGGATAGTTTGATATAACTAAAGAGCCTTTGAGGTTGGTACTTGTTATTGTTGGCTCGTGCTGAAATTGTTATTGTATCATAAGGAGGAGGAGGATGATGATTTATCCAATTACTTATGTCCATTGAACTAAAGTTCACATCCTGTGACATGTTGTGGGTTTTGGATTTAGGCAATTAGGAATTGCAGAATCTCCTCCTAGTGAGCCAAAAGGGCATCCATTTCTAGTGGAGTTCTTCTAATTTTTCTCTTAAGATGGTGAAATTGTGCAGTTGTTGCAGTTAGTCCATATGTTATGTTGAATATAGAATATAGCTTTGGTGATGGATTCATTTAGGACATAGAAGAATATAGACTGGAAACAGAAACGAAAACACCGCACTTTATACTTCAGTGAAATGAACACTCTGGGCGTTTGTATCTCTTTGGATAGGTCTCGTGGGAGCAGTGACTAGGATACAAGACCGAGTAAAGATCTTCCTGGCAGTGTTTTTTTGGATGTCTCTCTTCTTCTGGGTTACAGTGACAGATGGGAGGGGTAAAGGGAAAGGCAAGACAGGTTCTTCACGTTTCAAATAAGTTTCCAAAAAATATGAAGAGGATTTGGTGATCTCATCTACTATCCTCATATATATATATATATATATATGCCCAGAGACAGAGAGAGATCAAATACCTGTAGAAAAAGTCACCAAGTAAGCATCTTTCTTGTATATTTCTTACTCAGATGATAATAGAATACAATAATACATCATAAGATCGTCTTGTCTTGGTTGTTGCTAGTGATATAGTTATCATTCCTGATACTGATATCTCTACCTTCAGTCGCCTTCTCATCACCTTGCATCAAAGTCTATTCCCTCTGCTTAAAACGCTGTCGTTTGATCAATACGAGTAGAACATGAATGGGCCATCAATGATTGGAAATGAATGGGCCTGAAAAACCTAAAAGAGTATCCGGACTCCAAAGCAATATTACATTACAGTTTTATTTTCCCATGAAAATAGGAGAAAAAGTCGTTTATAACTATTTGGCACGTGCATTACATGAGCACCAAGTAAGTCTTAAAATCTAGTAACATTTAATGCGAAGATCCGAGAGTGAGTCGACGACGTCTCGTCTCCTCCTCTATCAAACACTTTTATCATAAGCTTTTAAACGTGTCGTTACCATAGGGATGATGGAGCGCATTATACTAGTTTTGGATTCAGACACGTGGTTAGAGTTCATTGGCTTGTTTAGTTAAACTGTGTGTTGTTGTTGTTGTTGTTTACACAACCAAGTCTTAAACTAAAGAAAGACTAGCAGAGCCAACTAACCCAAAGGAAAACAAAATCCCTTCTCTTCTCCGTCGTGGTGAACTGGTGATAAGTGGTGACTCTCTGACTCTCTTTTTTTTTCCCATAACCAAATCCTTAGGTTGTCTGTTGGATAATTTGAGAAGAGTTAGTAGTAATTTTGGGTTTTTCTTTTGACATTTTTGTGTGATCCTTAATCTGTTTCAGGGGGTTGCAAAAGGAAGGGAAAGAGATGGCTGGTGAAGAGGAAGTTGTATCTGTTGAGCTACCTGCACCTTCTTCTTGGAAGAAATTGGTTTGTTTTCCTTTGTTCCCCTCTCTGATAATTTTGGTTAAAATCAAAGAAGAAGAAAAGCCCTAGAATTGGTTGTGTATGTGAATTGCTGCAATTACCAATTCTTTGATTTTCTAAGTCTTTAAAGAAAGACCCCTGAATATGGTAGCTTCTGGTGGATGATTGCTAGAATAGGTTAAAATCACTTGATGTTGATTATGTGATTCAGAAATGCCTCATTTGATTTTGTTTGATCTACTTCTTCTTACTTCTTGCTTCTTTGTTCTTGAATTTCTTGATTCTTATGGTTATGGATGCCACTTGTAGCCTTTTTGAAGCAACATTAGGGTCCGTCTTTAGAGTACAATCTTTAACCTCAAATGTCAATTTCTCAGAGGTTTTACATTTAAGGTCAACGTGACTTGTTTTTGCAGTTTTACCCCAACAAAGTGGGGACAGTGAAGAAGACGGAGATAGTGTTTGTTGCTCCAACGGGTGAGGAGATCAGTAACAGAAAGCAGCTGGAGCAGTATCTCAAATCTCACCCTGGAAACCCCGGGATCGCAGACTTTGATTGGACGACTAGTGGGACACCTAGGAGATCTGCAAGAATCAGTGAGAAGACTAAGGCAACGCCTTCACCTGATAAAGAACCACCCAAGAAGCGAGGTAGAACTAAATCTTCAGGGTCAAAGAAAGATACAGAAGCTGACAAATCAAAGGAAGGAGGAGAGGAAAAATCTAATGTGCAAGAAGATACTGAAATGCATCCTTCAGAAGGTAACGCCGAGAATAAGAATGCAACTGTTAAGAATGGCTCTGGTGAAACAGAGAAATTGAGTGAAGTAGAAGACGATATGGTTGTTGAGGGAACTCAGAATGCGGCTCCAGTTCAAGAAGCAAGTGAGTCGATGAAGGAGAAAGCATTGGATATAGTTGATGATAGTAGTAAGGAGAGAGTGGAGTCTCAGACTGACAAAGTTGAAGAGACTGGCGTAACCGAAAAGAACTCAGTTGAAACAGAGAATAACACCTTTGAAGCTAGTATTGGTGAGGAGAAGAAGGAAACTGCAGGCGAAGGAGCACCAGATTCTGAAGGCAAGACCAGAAACCATGAGGGAAATGGGTTGACAACAGAAGTTGAGGGGAAAGAGATAACGACAGAAGCAGAAGCTAAAGCTAATGAATAGCCCTGCACTGCTCTGCCTCTGGTAACTCATGAACTGTAAGTCAGTTGTTTCTATCAATCTATTTGAAGTTATCTTTTTTTTTGTAATCTAATCAGAGCATTATCCCGGTAAAAGATGTTGTTAAGCTGAGATATGTAATATGAGATGACTGCAGTAATATGTGCAAGTGCTGGTAGGTTAAAAAGATTATGTAGAGAAGGATATTATTGGCCCTTCTGTAAAACCATTGCAACCACTATGACTATGTGTTGGTGTTTATCTTACTTCTGCAATCTTTAGTTTTATTTTACATTTTTTCATGGATAACCAAGTTATTAAACAGATTAAAGATCAGTAGATAGATTAAACGTATTAATTATTATTTTGGTCCAGTCATCATATTAAAATAAATGAAAGAAAGCAGAAGAAGATTAAAAAGCAAAAAGGTAAAAGTTTTGCTTTGAGGGTAAAGTAAGAATCTTATGCAAACAAAGAAAGACTTACAATGTTAGTTTTCTTATTTCCTTGATTCAGTTTCAGAAGAATCTTTCATTTTTTGCCTTAACAACTTCCCTTGATTCCTTCCTTTTGCATGGTCCCGGAGAAAAGGGTTTAGAATCTTCCTGTTAATGAACAACTTCATAGTATAAACACTTCTTGTTCCCATTTTAGGACCAAAATATTAAAAAACCCTGTTCTGTTTGCAAAACCATCATTTGAGACAGCATCTCAAATGGATTATAGTGTTTCTCTTCGAAAGTCTCGTACTTCACATATGGGTTTCTCTTCTTTCTTCCTCTCGTTTCTCTTTGTCTTCTCCATCCTCTCTTCACAAACGGCCGTAGCATTCATAGGAACATACGGTATAAACTACGGTCGCATAGCCGACAATCTTCCGCCTCCTGACGCGGTAGCAACTCTCCTTAAATCAGCAAAGATCAGAAACATCCGTATATACGATGCTGACCACTCTGTCCTCACAGCCTTCCGTGGGACTGGGATCGAAATCATCGTTGGCTTAGGCAACGAGTTTCTTAAGGACATAAGCGTTGGTGAAGACCGTGCCATGAACTGGCTTAAGGAAAACGTCGAGCCTTTTATACGAGGTGGTACTAAAATTAGCGGTATCGCGGTAGGGAACGAGATTTTAGGTGGCACTGATATCGGGCTTTGGGAAGCTCTCTTACCTGCCGCCAAGAATGTTTACTCCGCTCTTCGCCGTCTTGGTCTTCACAATGTCGTTGAGGTACGTACGTTACCTTAATCTTGTATATCAACCAAACATGTCGTTTAAATCATCTATTTATCTTATTCTCAACTTTGCTTAATTATTATGTATATATTGTACCCATGCATCAATTTAGTTTTATTTTTACAACATAATGATGGATTAGCCTAGAAATAATATAATAACTATTCAGCCTAACAATTTGAATATTTATTTGTAGGTGTCGAGTCCACATTCGGAGGCAGTGTTTGCGAACTCGTATCCACCTTCGTCGTGCACGTTCAGGGACGATGTGGCGCCGTTTATGAAGCCGTTGTTAGCGTTTTTCTGGCAAATTCAATCGCCCTTCTACATAAACGCTTACCCTTTTCTTGCTTATAAATCTGACCCGATCACAATTGACCTCAATTACGCCATTTTCGAGAAAAACAAAGGCATCTTGGACCCCAAAACCAAGCTTCATTACGATAACATGTTCGATGCCATGGTCGATGCTTCTTATGCTGCTCTGGAAAAAGCTGGTTACACAAAAGTCCCGGTACGTTGTCCTTCTTATTACTATAAACAGCTGTAAACTAAAGTTTTGTCAATAACATGCATAATATGAGTTTGAAACTTAGTAGTATGACCTATTTATTTGCATTGTTTTTTCTGTTAGTAACATGCACTTAATTAATTAAGCTACATGTCTTCTCGTATATGAAAGATATAATATACAATTAGAGTCCACATTAACCTGATTTAAATCATTTAATTGTGTGTAGGTGATTGTTTCGGAGACGGGATGGGCATCAAAAGGCGATGCTGACGAACCCGGAGCGTCATTGAAGAACGCCAGAACTTATAACCGGAATCTCAGGAAACGGCTCCAGAAAAGGAAAGGAACGCCGTATAGACCAGACATGATGGTGAGAGCTTACGTGTTTGCTCTCTTCAACGAGAACTCGAAACCAGGCCCCACTTCCGAGAGAAACTTTGGTCTTTTTAAACCCGACGGTACTATTGCCTACGACATTGGCTTCACCGGACTCAAGTCCTCCTCTTCTACAACACGATGTCATGTATGGTCGTCTCTTGTTTCGGCTTCTCTTGTTATGTTTCTTCTTCTTTTTCTTCATCGTTAGTTACGCCCTTGTGAGTTTGTGAGATTTGTGATTTTCTAATTGATCCTTTGGTGTATATAGATTATCAAGTTAACCCTGTACTTCTTGATTTGCTTATGATTAGTCACTTTTAACTTTAAGTGTTGTTGATATAAGAACTTCTTACTTTGTGTAATGTGCTTATTGTACGATATTGCTCTACTAATTTGAAATGTTGGATATTTCTACATTCTTCTCTATATAGTTCATTACCAAGTCAAAAACAGTTAAAGAAAAAGTTATATGGCTGTGTAGTTTTTGGTTGGGACTCAATCACAGCTTAATCAGATGAAAAGATGTTGTGAAAACTACAGAAAACTCTCACAACTACTTTTTATCATACACTAAATTTTGATGTTGTGTATTTTGTTCGACCTTTAAAATCATATTATTTCTTTCGTTCATGGTGTATTTAGTATACGTGAAGGCTTACGTATTATTAACAAAGATACATTAGATAAGTCGTGTATTTACAACAGCATGAAAATTTTGAGTACGCTAACGAATCAAATTCAAATCTGTAGAGTGCAGCAAGTAGTCAAGATATACTATTTTCTCTCTTTATTAGATTCGGAAATAATAATTCTATCAAAATTTATTCGACCGCCTCCTAATATTTTATTTATGTATTATTATTCCTACGCACTCTCTAATCTTGTCAACTACCACCTCAAATATATTTATATCTAAATCTCTCTACTTGGGCATTGAACATGTGTACAATACACGTTGCATCTCTCGTATATATTTAAAAACTAGTACATCGATAGAGATATATTGCAATTTGCAACTAACACCATAATTCAAATCTATATTAAGCTAATCAAATATATTAGCCGTTCACAACACATTTAATCTGGTCAATGGATAGATTTGGAACTTTGTATGTATCCAAGATTCCAAAATATGCTAAAATGCTTTTGTAACATGAAACATATAATCAACAAATTTCCCGAGACAGAGACTATATATATAATATGTAACGTAATTTAATGATTTAACACGGAATTGGTACAAACAGATCTCCATAATCATACACGGTCCAAATCCGAAGATTGAAAAACTAAAGATTAGATTCGATATGATAACGTGAAGACCGGTTGAGAGAGGGTGAAAGAGACATACCCTAATCCTCAACAAATGGGTGTACCTGTTCATCACCAATCTCAACAGGATCATCACCGTTGATCTGGTCAAGCACGACGACCAAACCCATAGCGAAAGCGCCATCGAAACCAGGTTTGATCTCTAGAGTGAACACATCTCTACCAAGCATCACGTTCGTTGACGCGTCTACTTTACGTTTGATCTCAGCCACAGTACGTTTCTCTGTGTCGTATATGAGGCAGCTTCGTTGCGAGAAGTCACCGTCGATAATGTACTCTTCTCCCGTTCCGTCGTAAACATCTATTTCCATCGTACACCGTCCGATTATAGACGATCTACGCACGCTGAAAATCGGTTTCTGACCATCCGATCTCTCTCCGAGAAAACCTTCCCATCTCTGGTGCAGAGTTGGTCTCTGTTCGTCAATAACAAAACCAACGAGTTGACTCAGTTTAGTTATTGGAACTAATGTATTTGAAAGAATACAAAACTAATGGACTCTAGCTAGCTTACTCGAACTAGCTTTAAAAAAGAAAAAAAAAAAAGTTTATCAAAATTTTCAGCTCCAAACAATTTCTTCAGATCTCGTTTCTAACAACTAGGTTAACAACAACATCCACCAAATTCTTACCAAGTTATCCAATTTTTATCAGATACAAAAAAAAAAACTTCTAAGGCTGTCAAGAATTCAAGATTCTTGAATTATTTATGGATGCCCATCAATGACATATTTATTTTTAAAAACCAAACCCATCTAATCAAGAAAGCCCCAAGAAAGCATAAAAACTTTATTTCTAATCACCAAGCTGACTCTTACTTGTCCCAACTCAATTATAAAGAAACAAGAACAACAACGAAAAAAATTAAATAAAGTTTACCTTTCGTTTAACGGTGAGGAGACACTTTCCGGTAGCGTCCATGAGGACAATCTCATCGTTATCTCTAGTGTCGGGTCCGTAAGAATCAACCCTGAAGATAATATCACCGTGGCAGTCATAGGCGGCGAAACCATCGCCGGTGTAGAAGAGAGAGGTCTTGCAGACGGTGAGTGGTTTGTCTTCTTCGTAGAGATAAGCTTTGTCCACCACAATTCTACCTCCCATCTTTTTCCCTTCTTTTGGATTCGTCTCTTCAACTAATTCCATGCTTTTAATTTTCTTTTTTCTTTTGTGTATGAGTTGTGTGTGTGTGTGTGTGTGTGTGGACGGAAGAAGTTAGATTTTGTGGTTTGGTTAACGAATGATTTTTATGTGTGTGATATGGACACTCTTCTCTTCCCTTACCTTGCCTCTCTATTTATATATGGTTGTGGTTGATACTATCTATACATACACACGCGTGACGCGTATGTAACGAATTAATACCTTTTATTAGTCTCCATACTTATAAAAGTCGTAGTATATATTATTGTAATTGCCTATTGGCTAAAAATAAATAAGTCACATGCATTAATAATTTAATAATATGCGATGACTTGTAAATGTTAGTTTTAATCTGTTTTATTAGACTTTATGCTAAACTATTTGAAAGATCTGTTTACACGCCGGTTTTATATCCAAGTTGCAAAAATAGAAATATCTAGGAAGGATCATTAGAAGTTTTTATATGGGTATTTTAACATTTTAATTTTAAAATATATTTTTGTGTCGACAAATGGTTTATTTCTCCACACGGCGCCAGTTTCTAGTTATCCTAACTTTGTAAAAGATGTTTAACTACTAATCTTACGTACATGTAGTAAGATTTCATGTTATATTATAAAAAGTATGAAAAAGGGAAAATTGGAAACTGATGGTGTGGCTGAGGATATTAGTAAATTAAAATATATATCACATCGTGAAATCTATTTGTACGTCGAGTTTTATTAAAGTTAAGAAAAAGTGAATCATCAAACATCAACAATGTCCCAAATCTTTAGCCTCCTCCACCGGTAGACAACAAACACGTCTAATTGGGTGAAGATTAGACAGACACGTCCAATTAGGTGAAAAACAAACAAAATCACCACCTCTTGATTTACATTTACAGCACGTGGTAATTAAATACGTATGGCTATGTAAAAACTTACAATTTTTTTTGGCAGAACTACAATTCAAATTTTTCCTATAATCCTCTAAAGGTCTATATATGTAATTCTACAGAACAAACAATAATATTATGGTTGCAAACATATTTAAAACTCATATGTATATACATTATAGACAACAATCAAAACGAAATACGATAAGCTTAACTACACTGAAAACATGGCCAATAATTAACTAACTATAATTCATCTTCATCTTTGGTATCCAGACCAGTTCAATCAACCGGGACTCACAAACTCGAGAATCTTCATGATTGACACACTGAGAATATTCCACGTGGGAGTTGAGATAAATTAAAGAGAGTTTTTATTTTGTCTCAAAACAACTATCAGTCGGTCACCATGAGTTAGATATCCTACCTTTACTCGAGAAATTGTTTTTTTTTAAAGATACAAAATTATGATATAATAGAATGGTTCAAATATTTGTTAGATTACTTTAAACAAAATTTTACTTTCGTGCAAGGATCATAAAATTGTAGCACATGAATTACGGTCAAGTACTATAGACAAATACACTACAAATACAATAAAATAAACAGATGCTTTGGATATAGTAACACTACAAATACAAAAATAAACAAATCGTGTTAACAAGAAACTCGAATCCAAAAAATCAGAAATCAAAACCGTGATCGAGTGAACAATGTCAATAATATTCCAAAAAGAAGAAAGTAATTTTGTTTGTTTCATTCATATTTCTTGGTATGTATCGATCAGTTTGTTTCTTCCTGTTTTTGTTTTCTTATTGTTCACGACACCAATGCTTCTGATGCTTTGGAGCACGAGATAGTGTTATTTTTACTCAACCAACATATGAGAACGTAACGTCTTCCGATATTAGTTACAGTAACAATTTAACATCAGGAGATTAGCAGCCCTTTTATATATAAATAATTTTACCACGCACGATTTATGAAATATGTAAGTATGCAGGTACTTATTAAAATGTTTAAGTGAATGTTTATTGTTTTGTTAGTAATATCATACGAATAACAATGATCTAATTTAATAACTAATAGTATACAACATGTAACCAATAAACCAACTGTCATTTATGTTTTTCAATGATATTGGAGATTTAGGTAGTTAAGACTTTAAGAGTAATCCAATAGCCAATAGACAATAGTTATATCAAAAAGTGTGAAAGAAGATATCTGCACGAAATGGAGAACCAGTGCAGTAAATTTAGTTTTTTGTATTCAACGAAAAGCACCAAATCCTTTGATATATTCTCCATAATCTTGAATTAGGATTGTTAATACATTGCATACACCAATAATGCATTTTATGTGATAAACTATAGTTTCTATAGGTTTTGGGGAATCTCATATTCTCTTCTCTCTCTTTCTTTTGGTCGTCGAAATATTATCATACTTATTAAAACATTAGTATAAAAAGAACAACATGTCGGTACACAAACAAAAAAGTAAAGCCCACCAAAGAGTTAGAGTGTATTTAACTAACAACCATAAAATTAAAATGTCGTTCTCAAAAATAACTATTCATCACTTTCATATGAATTTTCTAACCCAAACAAGTCTCCTTTGAAATCTCCGCCTCGTATCTCTTATATAACACATCTCTCTTCAAACTCCCAAAAATGTCCCTCTCCGTTAACTCTAACGGCCATGTCAGCCACCGCAGCTAAACCCGCTGTCTCTCGCCGTCACGTATCTAACGGAAACCACACTAACAACGTCGCCATTGACGACGATCACAACCACCAACGCCCCGTCGACGTCGGAGATACAAACACTCGAATGGAGATCGCTGCTAAGAACAACGGCTACGCCAACGGTGTCATCGGAGGAGGATGGAGGAGCAAGGCGTCGTTCATGACGTGGACGACGCGTGACGTTGTCTACGTGGCGAGACACCATTGGATACCGTGCATGTTCGCTGCCGGGCTTTTGTTCTTCATGGGGGTCGAGTACACGCTCCAGATGATACCCGCGAGATCTGAGCCGTTCGATCTTGGGTTTGTAGCCACGCGCTCTTTGAATCGCGTCTTAGCATCTTCCCCGGATCTAAACACTGTTCTAGCCGCACTAAACACGGTATGTTATGTCGAGCTAAGTTTAATTTAGGTTTTAATCTGATTTTTTAATGATTTATCTTCAAATTCTTATTGCCTCCTTCCCTTCACCTAATATTTTGTTTTCTTCCTTTTTACATTTAAAAAATCCTAATTAATTTAGTCAAATAAAAAATAAATAAAAGTGGGGTAAAGATGGAAATAAATCTCATATATATATTCTAGTGTTATTTAATTCTCCAGCTGGAATTTTGCTGTCAAAGCAATGAAATATCTTAAGAGTGAGAAAAGTTGGCATTAATACTAAAATGGTCTTTAATCGATGAAAAATCGATTAGAGGATAAAATGTAGTTAGTGGGTAACAAAATCTAATTTAATGTTAAATCTCTTTGTTTTAGTTATGTAATCTTCTTTTTAACAACTGCTTCTTTGTTTGTTTGTACAATATATTAGTTGTATTTTGATTGATATAGAGCGCTTTTAACTTTAAAAGCTAATAGAAAATGACACATGGTGAAGAAGATGAGTTGGAGACACTATCACATGGAAACAGAGAGAGATTGGTTTTTTAAATTCGACTTTTGTGTACTTTTTTAAAAGGGAAAAAAAACTAAAATAATTGGCGGGGTGGGGACAGGTGTTCGTATTGATGCAAACAACGTATATTGTATGGACATGGTTAGTGGAAGGACGAGCACGAGCAACCATCTCGGCTTTATTCATGTTCACGTGTCGCGGCATTCTCGGCTACTCTACTCAGCTTCCTCTCCCTCAGGTTCCAGTTCACTTATCTCCCTCTTTTATGTAAATTTTTTAACATTATAGTAGTAACATTTTTTTTCTTCATATTAGTAGTGATGATCTACCCGTATATGTAGTATTAGATGTAATGTTTAATTTACTAGTTGATCCATATCAGAATTCGAACAGTTTAGACGTGTGATTTCCCTTGGCCACACTACCGTAGAAAAATACAGTTTATAATAATAGTCTTCAGAAGATTTGATTATCTGAAGAACAAAATTTGGTTAAGTTTGAAAACTGACTAACCTTTTTTTCCTTTCTATTTTATAAATTTAATGAGTTTAAGTGTTTAACATAGACAAATTAGATATTTTGTAGCTAAAGTTTACATAAAAATCATAAAGACATTCTTTAAAAAACAAAAAAAATATCGTATAAACAACAATTATTATTGTGAAATGAAAGGAGTGATAGATTGTGTTTTATGCTTTCAAGTTTTAGTGTTTTACCTTGCCGGATTTAGGTTAATTATCATCTTAATGATATTTATCAATTTTTAGGAAATCCCTATTTTGTTTTCGTTTGGTACCGAACTTTTTCCCATCTTTCAAAATAATGATCGACGATTTGATTGACTGGACATAAAATATCAGATTCTCACTCATTTACGCTCTACAGTTCTAGTGAGTCATCTATTTTATTTTCTTTCTCGTGATGTAGCATCGGTACTTATATGGATTTATGTGTGTGGTCTTGTTATACTGTTGAGTGTTTACATGTCCAAGAAATAATTGATACAAGGTTAATTAGCTGTCTAGTCGTGATCAAAATAAGTTAACCCTGGAAGTTAAATTTACTCCTTTTACAGGATTTTTTAGGATCAGGAGTTGATTTTCCGGTGGGAAACGTCTCTTTCTTCCTCTTCTTCTCGGGCCACGTTGCCGGCTCGATGATCGCATCGTTGGACATGAGGAGAATGCAGAGGTTTAAGCTGGCGAGGGTTTTTGACATCCTCAATGTATTACAATCGATCAGGCTGCTCGGTACAAGAGGACACTACACCATCGACCTTGCGGTTGGAGTTGGCGCTGGGATTCTTTTTGACTCACTGGCCGGAAAGTACGAAGAGATGAGCAGAAGACACCACCTAGGAACTGGTTTTAGTTTGATATCGAAAGACTCTCTAGTCAATTAAATTTGTTTCTTTCAAATGTTTTTAGTTCAACACATTTAGTTAAGTTGAATTTAGTCTAATGACTTATTTGTTTCTTCTTTATAAATGGTTCATTGCATACCGTTTGTTGAACCTAATTATCGATCTAATGTTACTTAAAAGGTTATTTATGTGTTCCGAGATAGTGAGATTATTTCATTTAACAAAAAAGAGATTTACGAAAATAATTTGTGTTAGTCTTATCAATGATATAAAAAAAATAATAAAAATCAGTCAACCATATTACTAAAATTTGTATTTACGTTATTCTTCGCTACTTTTGGTAGATAAAGATGGGGTGTATGAAGTTAACGGGACAGGTACACCGATCCATAATCATAAATATATAGTTTGCTCTCAGAAGAGATCAATAGATCGGAAATTAATTATTTTGTCTCCTTTTTTTGTTGAGAAAATTCGTTAATACCAATAGTCCTTAAAATTGTTAGTTCAACCTATAATAGATGGGAAAAGTTGCTAGTGATGTTTAAACGGGCAGGATGTCCGTCGGCCTAAACGGGTCCGTTTTAAAAATTTAAGCCCATAGCTCGTTTAATAACACTACAAAAAAAACACTTAAACGGGTGTATCTTTTAAGATGTGCAGGCGTAACATGTATATCCGAAATTAAACGGGTAGTCCATTTATTTCTCAAAAATTAGTGAAGTTGAAACCTAGAAGTTTATTCCTCTGTGTCACTTTGTCTCTCTCTTCCAAGCTCCGGCGGATCCAAACCCATTCCGACATAACTCTAGCCGCCAATTCTTCTCCACAGTTCCATGGTGAGTTCTATGATTTGCTCTGCTTCCACACATTAAAGTCTGTTCCTTTTGCTCTCTCCGATGGAGTTTGGTTTGGACCCATCAGAATGTGAGATTGATTGATAATTTAACGAGAGTTGGGTACTTGTCTTGTCTTTTAATCTTTCGTTTCTGGGTTTTTGTTTTGTTTGTGAACGGTTTAGGGAACAATACAATCATCTCTAGCTACAGAGTTTCGAATCCATTGCAGCAGAACCAATTAATTACTCACAAGGTACGTTCGTTACTTACTTAGATCATTTTGGGGTGTAGATTCACTCATGTCTCGATTTGTGTTTGTTTGCTCACTTGCTGATTTGGATTATGTTTAATGGTCGATTTGGATTATGTTTAATGGCACAAGTACGATTGTTACTTAGATCATTTTGGGGTGTTTGTTTAGACTTGGCAAAAAATTATATCTTTTTGTGCATTGTGTAGATTCACTCATGTCTCGATTTGTGTTTGTGTGCTGATTTGGATTACGTTTTGTTACTTAGATCATTTAGCAAGCAGCTTTCTTTCAGTCATTGATGAAAATCTCTTTGAAAATGTTTAATGGTCGAATGTGATACGGCTCTATCAGGGTCAGCTACTTTCAATTACGAGACGTTCATGCTCACTGTTCTACCGTTTCTTTTGCAGAATGGACTTAAAAACTGAACATTTGGTAGCAAGGCTTAATGCTCAAAGTGAATATATGGATATGAATGAGGAAGATTGTGATATAGATGTAGAAATTGATGGGAATGAGGAGGAAGAGACAGAAATGCATGGAACAGATCAAAGTGAAACTCAATCAACAACTCAAGCAACTCAAGCAACTCAAAATGCTCCACGGAAGAGAAAGTTAACTTCAAAGGTGTGGAAAGATATTGTGTCAGTTGGGATTGAAGATGATGGCAAAGAAAGAGGAAAATGCATCCACTGTGGAACCAAGTTGGTGATCAATACTAAAACACATGGGACTAAGAGCTTGCTTCGTCATTTGGAGAAGTGTCTAAAGAAACCAAAGAATGAAGATAGGCCTCCATATGATCATCAGATTAACCGTGAGATGATAAGTGAGATCATAATTTACCATAATTTGCCATTTCGCTATCCTGAGTATGAGAAAGGTAGAGCAAGAGACAAGTATCTCAATCCCGAGTGTCAACCAATTTGTAGACAGACTGCTGCAGCGGATGTGTATAGGAAGTATGAGATGGAAAAGGTCAAGCTGAAAGAAATACTTGCAAACCAACGTGGGCGTGTCTGTTTCACTTCAGACTTATGGACAGCTCGAGGTACAGTTATGCGTTATATTTGTTTGACTGCGCACTACATTGATGAAAACTGGCACTTGAATAGCAAGATTTTGGCTTTCTGTGAACTTAAATCTTCTCACACTGGTGAAGAAATCTCTAACAAGATTCTGGAATGTATGAAAGAATGAGGATTGGAGAAAAATGTATTTTCTATTACCTTAGATAATGCAACAAACAACAACAATATGCTGAACATTCTCAAGGGTCAACTTCAGATGATTAGTGGTAGTGGTTTATTATGTGATGGGAAATTTATGCATGTTAGATGTTGTGCCCATATTCTGAATCTGATAGTGAAGAAAGGTTTAGATCTAGCGAAAGATGTTTTGCACAACATCAGAGAGAGTGTGATATATATTAAAGCATCTCCAAAGAGAAAAGACGCTTTTGCTGCATGTGTTGAGAGAGTAAAGATTAAGAGTGGAGCAGGGTTATCACTTGATGTTCCTACCAGATGGAACTCCACATATGAGATGCTTGTAAGAGCTTTGAAGTTTAAGGAAGCATTTGTCAGCTTGAAGTGGTTTGACAGCAATTACAAGACTTTGCCTTCTGATGATGAATGGAATTGTGGAGAGAAAATATGTGAGTTGTTGAAGCCGTTTAGTGATATCACCACACACTTTTCAGGTACTAAGTATCCTACTTCTAATGTCTATTTTACACAAGTGTGGAGAATTGAACTGTTGCTGAGGAAATTTGCATCTTGTGATGATGAAGATGTGGCAAAACCAGCTCAGGATATGCAACTTTAAGTTGCAAATAGTAAATTTTAAAAATTTAATTAGTAATCTAGTACATTCACTATTTATAATTTGAAAAATAATCACCTTTCACTATTTACTACTATTACTTTCTAACTCTCAACATATCTTTTTAATTACAAGTAATAAAATGAAAGATCAACATGAGAACATTTTATAATGCTATGCCAAAAGCACATATATATATCTAGCTAACCATTTGTATTCAAAAATATCATTCAGAGTTTGTATATACTACAAATAATTCATTATTTTTCAAATAATCAAAATATTATATAAACTACATATGTAGAGCTATCAATCTCTATATGTAGGTGATGAATTCAATGTTGTAGCCTGCAAATTTTTGGGAAACCAATGTAATACACTACTCCTTCCGTTTTAATTTACTTGTTAATGTAGGAAATTTCATGTAGATTAAGAAATTATTTAAATTAACAATTTTTAACCTCACAGCTCATTTTTTGTGTTAATTATTGTGTTAGATTAATAAGGTTATATTTGGAATTTCATTGCAAAAGTTACATTGAAAAGTGAGAATGACAATTAATTTAAAACAGAAAAATCTCTCCAAAATAACAATTAACAAAAACAAGAGGGAGTACTTGTTAAATAAAACATATTAGCAGACTAAATGTTATGTTTTGATGGTAGCCAAAAAAAAATGTTATGTTTTGATGTAGAAACACATACTTAATATTCCAAGATGCATTTAATATTGTTATACATGATATGAGAGAGAACAAATTTTGAAATGTTAAATACACTACAATTGATAATATTATTTCAAAACTTCAGCCCATTTGAGTTTATAAAATGGTGTCTTACACAGACTTTAGGCCTAAACCTCCATCATTAAGGATAGAGGAGCACATCTGGTACAAAAGACACACAACCGTTGATGTGAATGGTGAACAAAATTTCCGTAAAGACGAGGAGCCGTCAGGACGAGACTGCAAACATGAATCCTTGTGATCAACAAGAACAGGAAATGGTGTAGGATGTGAAAGAAAAAGAGTTCCTAGAGAAGAGTATGCGAGCTCAACTTCAATATTCTTGTCTTTCTCTATAAGAGGACGAGACGTCTCGGTCTGGATGTTGATGATCCCACTTGATAAGGAGGTGGAACAGTACCACCTATTACTATCTGATAACAACAACAAGGTGGGCATGATTCCAGCTTACATGAGGGTGAGATAGTAACAATAGATGGCTCTTTGGATAGATCATATCCTCCCCCAAGCTTGTGGATTGGGCCTTCAACAGACATCCCAAGAGAATTAACATATCACACAACAACAAGGTGGACATGATATATGGATGTTCATATGATATGATAATTCTACAAAATCGTTCTTCATAATTTTGAGATAATTATTAATTTTATTATTTAGCATCTATTTTAAATTATTTTATTATTTCCAAATGATTTTATAATATAAAATTCTAAATTTAAAATTTAATTTATTTTTTCTCAAAATATTTTTCTCGTGATGATGGCGAGCCTGAAACCAGCTCCAACACATATTGTTACTCTATTATAAAGACAAAAATAGTAAAAATTATTGGACATGGTCTAAGGAATAATATTATTTTTTATTGTTCACCACTGTCTTTACCCGGTATAATAAATTGTTACCCGTAATGTAACATTAATGAATTAGTTATGTCAATAAGTTTATTCATCGAGGGCACAATATCTTTGATATTCTCCATAATCTTGAATTAGAGTTATATCCACATTATTCATACATACACAACCAACGTGTTGTTTTACGTGATAAACTAGCTATTAAAGTAATGAGAATCTTATACTCTTCTCTCTGTTTCATGTCGTCGAAAATATCATACTTGCGTAAAATAAGCGTAATTGTCGCTCTCTAATCTCATAGTCATCGTTTTCGTATGGATTTTTTTTAGCTCAAACAAGTTTCCTCCGAAATGTAATCTCTTTATATAACCCGTCTCTCTAAATCCCGAAGTGTCACTCTCCGTTAATTCTAACGGTCATGTCAGACGCCGTAACCAAAACCGTCGTCCCTCTCCGTCGTAAATCGAACCCTCTTAACGGAAAACACACTAACGGCGTCACCATCGACGACCACAGTCGCCAAGTCGGATCAATAAATAGCCAAATGGAGAACATTTCTACGAAAGCCGACGACGGCGGAGGAGGAGAAGGAGAATGGACAAGCAAGGCGTCGTTTATGACGTGGACGGCGCATGACGCTGTTTACGTGGCGAGACACCATTGGATACCGTGTTTGTTCGCGGCCGGAGTTATGTTCTTTACGGTTGTGGAGTACACGTTCCAGATGACTCCCGCGAGTTCGCAGCCGTTCGATCTAGGATTTGTGGCCACGCGCTCTCTGCATAGCATCTTGGCTTCTTCACCAAATCTTAACACCGTTTTAGCCGCTCTTAACACGGTAAACACATATTTAATGACTATCCTAAAACTCCTCACCTTGTAATATTCACATGCAACACAGATATATTTGTTAAAATTCGACTTAGATATATTTGTTAAATTCAATTAGATGATTTGGTTGGGTGGCGACAGATTTTGGTAGGGATGCAAACAACGTATATTGGATGGACATGGGCAGTGGAAGGACGACCACGAGCGACCATCGCGGCTTTATTTATGTTCACGTGTCGCGGCATTCTCGGCTACTCTACTCAGCTCCCTCGCCCTCAGGTTCAAATCCACATACTATTTTAAATTCGATGTAACGTCCAATTATTGATCAACTGATATCAGAAGAATAATATCAATTTTGGACCTGTGATATCCATTGGCTACTACGGCATTCAAAAGAAGTTATATTAGTCTCAAATAATTTGATCCGGACTCTCCTCTTGCAAAATAGTGTTCCATGCACGAGTTGATTGACTAGACATAAATATGACATTCTCGTTCACTTACGTTCTACGGTTCTAGTGACTCAATTTTTTTTTGTTGAGATTTATTTATTTTTCTTTTGGTGATGTAACATCAATAGATAGACTTGTTCGTCTTGTTATACTTTACTAAGGAGAAATGATTTAAGGTAATCATTTAATTTGACTGTTTTTACAGGAGTTTTTAGGATCAGGAGTAGATTATCCGGTCGGCAACGTGTCGTTCTTTCTCTTCTACTCGGGTCACGTTGCTGGCTCGATGATTGCATCATTGGACATGAAGAGAATGCAGAGATTTAGGCTGGCGATGGTTTTTGATATCCTCAATGTATTACAATCGATCAGGCTGCTTGGTACGCGAGGGCACTACACGATTGATATTGCGGTTGGAGTTGGCGCTGGGATTCTCTTTGACTCATTGGCCGGGAAGTACGACGAGATGAACAAGAGACACTTAAGCACTACTCGTTTAAATTTGATCTCGAAAGACACCCTAGTCGATTAAAATCGTTTTTTGTTTCTTTTTCGGAAAAATAATTAATTGTATATTAAAATCTATTTCTTTTTAAAAAACGTTTAGAAACACATTTTAGATCTATTTTCTCTAAAATGATTCTAATTGAATACCATTGGTTGAACCTAACTAAACGTATACGTACGTCTGTACGTGGTTGTGAAGTTGCTATTTTATTTTATTATTAAATTGTATACGTGAATTAGGTCTTCATACAACTATTTCAAAATCAAATCCAGATTAATTCTGGAGTCATGTGAAAATTGGGTATTATTGTTATTTACAGAATTTTCTGTATGTACTTGTTCACTATATTTGGTGCAACTTGTGTATTTGTTTCCCATCGGTAGAGATATCATGATGGATTTTGTATAAAAATAACGGGCCGGAGAGGTAGACCGTTCCATGGACCATGGTCTTAGCATTGGCCTCAGGGTCAGGGGAAAGAACATATAATAAAACATTAATTCAGTGTTTTCATTTGTTGAAAAGTTCTCCAATACAAAAGTCTTTAAATTTTGACAAAAAAAAAGTCTTTAAATTAATTTGGTAGTTCAACTAATAGATTAATCAACAAGTGAAAAAATTGTAATATTCTGTGGCTAAAAATATTATAATTGTAAAGCTCTTATATGATAATACTAAAAATCGACAAGTGACAATTTTGTATTCAAATACTAACATATGTGTGTCTATATTTACATAAATAAGAATTAGTTATATTCATCAGAATCGGATAACTCGAGGGGACAAGAGCCATCATCAACATTAGCGTATGGGTTGAAATGTTCAGAATTTGTATCCATGCACCCAGGAACCAGATCCAGATTGCATCTATCTCCCTGATATTTTTTCATACATTTTAAAATTTAGTGTATTCAGACTTTTCATATAAATAAATTTATAATATATATATGGATTGGTGAGAACTTACTCCTTCGACCGTCAAGTTGGCGATCATTGTGCAACGTGTGGCAACAACGTTCGAGTCAGGAAATATCGCTCTCTCACAGGCTCCATCTTGGCTCAACTCGTTGGCTAGACCCTTTTTGCACCAATTGATAAATCATAAGTTGTGCATATATATATGACTAAGCAAAAAAAATTAAATCGAAAGAAATTTATTAAATACCTCATTGAAGAACTCAATAGGTTTGTTTTGCCATCGCTTGGGGACTTGAAACTGAAGTCTGTACGGACCGTCCCAATCGACACCGTTGGTGAACGAGAATATCAAATTCACAGCTGGTAATGAATGATTCATACCAAAGATGAAAAATATCACATACAAATATAACTTATTTGGTCACATAAAGAAATATCCTTTGAATTTCATTATAAAAGAAAACGAACCATGCTTAGGAATGCAAATCTGCATAGTGTAAATTGGAGAATCGGCTTTGCCTCGATCTTTCTTTAGCATTGCTCTTGGCTCCCCACCACACATGATTGGTTGGTTAAATCCTCCTGCACCATTATATTAGTAGTCAATTCACTCATTCTTTTCAGGTTTTTGTTAGTCCATATATAATTAGACTGGTCTATGTAGCCTCTTAACAACTTAATTACATGATTTATGAGAAACTGACCGTTGAAAGCAACCCCATAGTCCTCGTTAAGAGTGAGTTTGCTTGCCGCTGGGTTATAGAATAGTTTCAACTTTTCACCCTAGTCCAAAAAAGTTTGATTAGAAGTTTGAGTTTAAAGAGCCCGAACTCTAATTTTAGCATTGACAAATGGCTAGAGAAACTTACCGCGGTTGGAGGAAGACCATTCATGGTTTTCCAGTACACAGGAGCAGTACCCATCTCGAACATGGCCCATGAAGGAAGCTTATATCTACCAAAAATAATCAACCATGATATATTATTAATAATTACATTCATATAGTTATATATTGACCAAGTAACAAGAAGAACTAAATTAAAGAGCAAAGACAGACTCTTTGATCTCTTCGAGGGGGGCAAGAGTCGTGGCAACAGCTTTTACTTGCAGATCAAGTCTCTTCTTTGGAAATCTCATTTGTACTGGACCAATCGTTGAACTATACACTGTATTTATTCAAAACTCAAAAGGTTCAGTTTAACATGATATACACTACAAAGCATATTAGTATATAAACCAACATTAAAAAATTAGGAACGCGCGTTACGTGAAAAGACTTACAAAAATTGCGTTTAGAGGATAAAGGCTGCGAAGGAGACGCGAAAATGGCGGCAGTGTTAGCGGCAGCAGCCATGGAAATCGATCTGATGAAAACCTTTTTTTTTTTTATTAGGGATGAAGGAAAGAGAAAAGATGGGAGTAAATGATTGATATATGGCTTCAAGATAAGGGGTTTTTGACACCACACCACAAATACAAATATCTGCTATAGCCTATAGATTTTTTTCTTACACATAAAAACAAAGACTGAAGTATCATAGAGACAAATATCAAGTTTGAATTGTAATTGGTCTATGACTTCTATGGGAAGATCTCCCCTCTCACTCTTGAGATTTTCTTTAATGGATAAAGGAAGAATGGGCCCAAAACCAAGATAAGCCCAATTTTCCAATTTTGAGTTGTATTTTTACTTCTAAGAAATCGGGGCGATTTCTTAAGTTTCAAAGAAAGTCAAGGGCTTTTCAGCAACAAAGCTAGAAAAGTTTAAGGGGAGGATCCGCGTTGGAGATAACTGCCCCAAATTGGCAATCCAAATCCCTAGACCATCTTATCCTCTCTCTCTCTCTGAATATCTAGCCGCAATGTAGTCCATGAACCACAAAAAAGATCAGATCTTTGCACGTCTCTGTCAATAACAACTACTACTATATAGTATGTACTACTTGTGTTGTGAAGCATAGAAAAAAAGACCGACCCTAATTTATACACGCACACATATTAACATATATAGTATAGTGCATATAAAACGTAGGGTTTAAAGTCTTCTCTTCTCCTCTGGGGCTATCATATCGACAATGGCTTCTCTTCTAACGAAGCCTAAGCCCGTTTTCCTCTGTTCATCTCCACGAACTCTAAACACTTCAACACCGCCGTCGTTGAATTTCACAAGAATCTCATTCACCCACCACCAAAAGCTTGCTCCTTTCAAGCTCCCTAGTCTCGTTGCCGCATTCTCTGAAAAGGGTCTGAAGAGAGATGTCTCCTCGGGTGCTGCAGCAACGGAAGCGGCGGCGGAGGGAGATTACAGGAGGATAATGCTATCAGATGTGTTGGTGAAGAAGAAGGAGAAAGTACATTGGTGGGAGAGGGAGTGGAAAGCTATGGACTTTGGAGCTGTTGCTGTTGTTTTGTCTATGCATTTGCTTAGTCTCTTGGCTCCGTTTCAGTTCAATTGGAGAGCTGTTTCCGTTGCTTTTGGGCTTTATATCGTTACAGGTCTTCTGGGTATTACTTTGTCTTTCCATAGGAATCTTTCTCATAAAGCCTTCAAGCTTCCCAAGTGGCTTGAGTACTTGTTTGCTTATTGTGGTGCACAAGCTCTTCAGGTGATTTGATTTTATGATAAAAATGTAGTTTTGTCGAATGTGTAAAGCTGATTGATTTTTGACCCCAAATTGTGTAATTTTGTTTCTTCAGGGGAACCCAATTGATTGGGTGAGTACACATAGGTACCATCATCAGTTCTGTGATTCAGACAGAGATCCTCATAGCCCACTTGATGGATTCTGGTTCAGTCACATGAATTGGATGTTTGATACCAACACAATCACGGAAAGGGTAACAATTTGCTTTTTTTCTCTTTATCACATTAGGATATTTCTGAAAAAATGTATACTTTATTGGTTATAGTGGTTGAAAACTCTGTTTGTGTCTTTTGATGTTTAAAGTGTGGAGAGCCTAACAATGTTGGGGATTTGGAGAAGCAGCCATTTTATCAATTCCTTCGAAACACCTACATTTTTCATCCGGTGGCTCTAGCGGTTGCTCTATATGCAATGGGTGGCTTTCCATTCATTGTTTGGGGAATGGTATGTTCCTGTGGCTAATATTACATTTCAATTCTATCACTGTTCATTTCCAGAACTAGCTATAGGATTATGACTTGTTTTAGCTCGGAGAATTCTAAATAAATCCACCAGTTTTATGTGTAGCTATCAATTTGCTGGGCCAAATCTCCCCACCTGATTTCCCTTAAACAGCTTGTGTTTTCTTGTCATTTAGTGCAAACTTAGATTATTGACCTTAAGCACGCAAGTTGTGTTTAGTTGAACAAAACAGAACCACAAGTAAATATCTTATCTTTCTTGTAAGAAAGATCTGTGGTTCATGCCCTTCTCGTGGATGGACTAAATTCTATTTTGCTTGTATTTAGAAATAAACAACATTTGCATGCTAAAAGTGAAACTAGATTGACAGTTTTAGCAATTTCGTGAACGGAACGAAAGAATGGAAAAAAAAGAAAGCTGAACAAGCTTGACTTTAATTATTCTAACACTTCCATAGAGCCATAGTTTCTGATTTTATTTTTCCTCCCATAGTGTCTCTAATCCTTTTTTTCTTTGTTGGGTTGTGCAGGGTGTAAGAATAGTATGGGTATATCATATAACTTGGCTAGTGAACTCAGCTTGTCATGTATGGGGGAGCCAAGCATGGAACACCGGTGATTTGTCTAAGAACAACTGGTACTAAAACTCACCCTCGATCACTCTTTAATCACTCGATCCATAGTAAGATCTACTAAAGAAACTCTGAATTATAACTTTTCAGGTGGGTCGCAGCTCTAGCTTTCGGGGAAGGATGGCACAACAATCACCATGCTTTTGAGTTCTCAGCACGACACGGCTTAGAATGGTGGCAACTTGATATTACTTGGTACGTCGTTAGGTTTCTCCAAGCCATCGGTTTAGCAACTGATGTCAAGCTCCCATCGGAAGCTCAGAAAAGAAGAATGGCGTTGACCAGCGACTGATCTTGAAACTGCGGAACTAGAACTGTTGGTACAATTGAAGCTATGAAGATTAAGAAAAAGGGTTTTGTGCTTCTTTTTTTTGTGTGTTTACATCAAGGTATATATATATATCTGTGCAAGAGATTGTATGTGAAAAACTGATTATGAATTTTATATATCTATAATTACATTCAATACAAGAAGAAAAGAAAAATGTTGAAAACAAGATTCACGTTCGGCTTGGCCAAGGTGTCCACGGCAATTCTAGATACTCAACTGGTACGAGCCTTGGGAATATGGTTTTGAAATCCCATTCTGGGCCTTTAAACATGATCCCTTTTGGGGTTGCCTCGTGAGCACATGACGAATGAGGGCACATCTCAGCATCAAGAAAGGTGTTTTGGATCACGAGTGTGGCTTTTCCTAAGACAGACCGGATATGGCAGATGTGAATCGACGGTATTTTGCTTTCGCCATTTATGAGGATGATTGGTATTGAAAATTGGGCTCCTGGCTTTGAAGCTCGATGCCAACCGTAGTCTTTGTGTTTAGACTGGCATCGATAGACGATCTCCGGGCGGTTTAATCCTTTCATTGCGTTACGGATTGTTATGTTCATGTTTACGTAGCCGGGTCCTTCAAGAACCAAGGCGTTAGAAGAGATCATCATGATGGCTTGTAAAAGAAGACACCATCGAGCTATGGTTTTGACGACGTTGTTCTTGTTGTTGTCAAGACCCCTCATTTTTGTGTTTTTTTTTCGATCGTTCGTGTTCGCCCCTCTCTCAGAAATATATGTCAAGTATCACAGCTTACTTGAAACCGAAGCTGTTATTTTTTTCTTTTATTTTCTCAAATAAAAACAAACTAACTAACAATTTTTTAAAAAAAATTTGCGACAAACAAACAAATGGTTACATATACTAAAAATGAAAGCATGTTTGAAAAAAAACAGAAGTAAAAAGTGAAAGATATAATTTTTGCTCGATTTTACAGAAATGCCAATGCTTAAGCTGTCACATACCGCATATAGCTTTATTAGTTGATTTCAAATTTGTAAAACAAAAATTTGTTTTTGGGCGTGTGTGTTTAATGTTAATTGAGCAAGCTTTTTGTAGCAGACTCAGTCGAACATGTATCGACCACGTCAGCTGTCGTACTATTTCTATGCGTCATATTTATATATTATATCATTACGTATGGTTCACGTTAACGCTCGATTTGGAGACTAGGGTTGATTCCATTCTCCCTTTTAATCATATCAAATCGACGACCGGCAATTAGAAGAGACAATTTAGTTTAATTTCCAACACTACCATCAAATCAACATCAAGTCTCCGTTGACCTTGACTAAAACCATACGATAATTTCTTTTATTTATAAGAAAAGTTTATTTTGATTACTACGATAATGAGTATTTGAAGAAAAGTCACAAGTTCTCTAGCGCCGATTTCGGCGTCTGAACCCATTTCCTTCATCTCTTCTAGGCCCTCCCCTTTTAATGGGGAAGACAAAACCCAAAAAACCTAAAAAGAACCAGTCACCAAAAAAACCCGTTTCTCCGCAAAAGTCCACCTCACCACAAAGCACGAGTGATGGTGGAGTCCCATCCTCCGAACCACCGCAAACAAATGACCAATCGATTATCTCAGAGAAAATTTTGGCCATAAATACTGTTTCAGATCCGATCACAGAAAAGGAGATCCTAGATCTAAACTCCAAAGTGGATTCTGCGAAGGTGGTAGACAACACCAGACCAGACTCTCCAGGGATGGTAGTCGCCACTGCTTCGTCCAATTCTATGCTAGCGATGGTTGTTCCTGGAAACAACGACGCTGGTAACAGCTCCTCACCAGCTGCGGTAGATACCTGGGTAAACCATGTCAAAGGTACCTCGAAGCTGATGAAGAAAAAGGGGACTGCTTTCACACTCGACTCGGGAGAGATTTGCGTCCAAATCCCTAACTCAGTCATTGAGAAAAATAAAAAGGAATGGGATTGTTTCATTATGGGCCAGTTTTACTCCGACCCTCCAGCTCACGGGACCATCCACAACATAGTTACTGGCATTTGGAGCAAGCATTTTAGAGATATTTTGGTAACTAAGATGGAAGGTAACGCTTTCCTGTTCCGCATTCCCAATCCTCATACCCGGAACCGTGTCCTCAACCAACGGCTATGGCAAATTGAGGGTCAAACAATGTTCGTTGCTCATTGGAGTCCCGGTGTGGTTCCGGTAAAACCTGAGTTAACCACGGCTCCAATCTGGTTGGAACTACGCGATGTGCCTTTCCAATTCTTTAATGAGGAAGGACTAGAACATATCGCAAGTTTAGTCGGCGACCCCAAATTCCTCCACCCTACGACTGCAAATAAAACGAACCTGGAAGTTGCAAAGGTCTTCACCATAATTGATCCTCGAAAACCTCTACCAGAAGCTGTCAACGTTCAGTTCGTTTCAGGTGAGATAAAAAGAGTAAGAGTCTCTAGTCCTTGGATGCCACCAGTTTGCAGTTTTTGCAAGGCAATTGGGCATAGTCTGAAGCGTTGTCCCCAAGCTCCAATCACTTGCCCAACCTGCAATTCAACATCCCACCTAAAGGAGTCCTGTCCTAAACTAAACCTGCCTGATCCTGGTCCAAAGACGAAGAAAAGGCAACATCGTAATAGATCCAGGACACCGCCAAGACCCTCTAATCTTATCTGGAGAGAAATCAAAGCTTCGGACTCATCCTTAGCACCTCAAGGTGTTGAAAAATCTCCTGTTAAACCGCCCCACCTATCAGTTCAGTCCACATGAATAAAGCTGGGACTTCTGCATAATATGGAGGCGGGTGAATCCAGCAAAAACCCAGGGAAAGATGTCGTGACTGAGTTGTCTAAAACCAGTTTCGAGTTAGATGCTCAGAAATACCAGTCTTCTGGGGTGGAGGAGGATTCCTCAGATGTTTTATCCTCAGATTCTGCGGAGTTTGCAGATCCTAGGAAAGAAGATTTTTCAGATTTTAAAGTAGTGTTGTCTAGGAGGTAACAGAAAAGTGCTAGAGGTAGGCACCTCAAACCCTGATCCTTTTTCATGTATACAAACCTTTTTTGTTGGAACGTTCGCGACTTTAATATATTTAGCCATCGTAGCGGGTTCAAAAAATGGCTCAAGGTAAATAAGCCCATTTTCGGAGGTCTTATAGAGACGCATGTCAAACAGCCGAAAAATCAAAAGTTCATAAATGAGTTACTACCCGGCTGGTTTTTTGAGGATAACTATGGTTTTTCAGATTTGGGTAAAATATGGGTGTTATGGCACCCAAGTGTAAAAGTGGTGGTGCTAGCAAAGTCGCTGCAGATGATTACATGTGAAGTGCTATTACCAGATGCTCATCAGTGGATAGTGGTTTCTGTTGTTTACGCTGCAAATGAGGTTGATACAAGGGTACACCTTTGGGAGGATTTAAAACAACTGTCAGCTTCCCCGATTATCGGTAATAGAGCGTGGTTGGTATTGGGAGATTTTAACCAAACCCTCCACCCCACAGACCATTTCGATCCTGTCACTCTGAATGTGGATAGAAGGACAAGAGATTTCAGGGAATGTTTACTGGATGCTGAACTGTCAGACTTACGGTACCAAGGAAGCAAATTTACTTGGTGGAACAAAAGCAAGACTAGACCGGTGGCAAAAAAGCTAGATAGGGTCTTGGCGAATGAGAGCTGGAGTTTATGTTTCCCCTCTTCTTATGATGTGTTTGGAGCTCCTGATTTTTCGGACCATGCTGTGTGCGGAGTTATTCCTTCATCCACAGGAGAGAAAATTAAAAGACCTTTCAAGTTTTTTAATTTCTTCCTCCAAAATACAGATTTCATTCAGGAAATAGGAATGCACTGGCTCTCTCTAAATGTTACTGGCTCGGCTATGTATAGAGTCTCAAAGAAGCTTAAGATCCTGAAAAAGGTAATAAGAGATTTCAGCAGAGCAAACTATTCTGAACTTGAAAAGAGAGTAGCTGAGGCCCATGAACTCATGACCAACCTCCAAGAGCGAACCTTAGCAGATCCCTCAATTTCAAACGCTGAGTAGGAATTGGAGGCACAGAGAAAATGGAGTATTCTAGCTAAAGCTGAAGAATCATTCTTATGTCAAAGGTCTAGAGTGACATGGATGAGAGAAGGGGATGGAAACATGGCGTATTTTCACAGGATGGTAAATTCTCGGAAGTCGATCAATCATATCCATTACCTCCTGGATGATGCGGGAAACATGATAGACTCGCACCAGGGTATTACTAACCATTGTGTTGGCTACTTTAAGAACCTATTAGGTAGAGAAGAAAACCCTGCAATGTTTGTGCAGAGCGATTTGGAGCTCCTTCTGCCCTATAAATGCTCACAAGATCAGATCTCTAATTTGGAGAAACCTTTTTCAAACCAAGAGATCAAAGCAGCTTTTCTCTCGCTCCCTAGAAATAAGACAAGTGGCCCAAACGGCTATTCTGCGGAATTTTTTTGTGGGATGCTGGAACTATATTGGAGCTGAGGTTACTGAGGCGGTTGCTGAATTCTTTCAATCAGGCCGCCTGCTAGAGCAAGGGAACGCCACCTCTTTAATCCTTATCCCAAAGATCACTAATGCAACTCAGCCTTCGGATTTTAGGCCAATCTCTTGTCTCAATACTGTGTACAAGGTGATAGCCAAACTCCTTGCGACCAGACTCCAAAGTTTGCTTGTCCATGTCATATCCTCCTCCCAATCTGCTTTCCTCCTTGGGAGGTTGCTAGCTGAGAATGTTCTGTTAGCCACTGAAATTGTACACGTCTACAACAAAAGCAACATTGACCCTAGCGCTATGTTAAAAGTGGATCTCCGGAAAGCTTTTGATTCGGTTAGATGGGATTTCATCCTCTCCGTGATGAAGGCAATCGCTAGTCCTGATAAATTCATAAACTGGATCCATCAATGCATTGCCACCCCTTCCTTCTCTGTCTCAGTGAATGGCGCCTCAGGGGGTTTCTTCAAGAGTTCTAAAGGACTCAGACAGGGAGATCCGCTATCCCCCTATTTATTTGTCCTTGCAATGGAGGTTTTTTCCAAACTGCTGCAATCCCGGTTTGATGCAGGGTATATCCATTATCACCCGCAAACCTCTGATCTCTCCTTATCGCACCTCATGTTCGCAAATGACATTATGATATTTTTTGACGGAGGAAGTTCTTCACTCCACGGAGTAGTTGAGGCTCTTGATGATTTCACGTCGTGGTCTGGTCTGAAGGTAAACAGAGACAAATCCCACCTTTTCCTAGCAGGTGTCGTTCAGTATGAGAAGGATACAATGCTGAGATACGACTTCCCTATTGGTACCCTCCCCATTAGATATTTAGGCCTGCCTTTAATGCATAGAAAGCTGAAAATATCTGAGTATGCGCCTCTGCTAGATAAAATCTCTGCAAGATTCAGATCTTGGGCTGTTAAGTCTCTCTCTCATGCGGGTCGAGTTCAGTTGATCTCTTCAGTCATAAATGGAACGGTAAATTTTTGGATTTCCACTTTTTTATTGCCTAAAGGTTGCCTTAAGAGGATTGAAGCTTCTGCTCTCGTTTCTTGTGGTCTGGTAACATCGATATTCGCAAAACCGCCAAGGTCTCGTGGGAAGGTTTGTGTCTGCCTAAGGATGAAGGTGGTGTGGGTCTTAGGCGTTTCTCAGAATGGAACAAAGCCCTATGTCTGAGATTTTTTTGGCTCCTGTTTGCAAACGATGATTCCCTTTGGGCAGCTTGGCACAAACAAATTCACCTTAGAAACAGATCCTTCTGGTCCATCGAACCAAGTCCTCACGACTCTTGGACCTGGAAAATGTTACTCTCCCTAAGACCTCTTGCAGAACAATTCCTGATAAGCTCGGTGGGTAATGGACTCAAAACTTTCTTCTGGTTTGACAATTGGACCCCCTAGGTCCTCTTATCAAATTTATTGGTGAGGATGGCCCTCGAATCCTCTGTATCCCCAGGACAGAAAAAGTGGCCGAAGCTTGTTCCAGCTCGGGTTGGAGGTTACCTCCCCCTAGGTCCGATAATGCTGTCTCACTTCATGTGCATCTCACCACAATCGAGCTCCCAAGTCACAATTCAGGTGAGGATCAATTTAACTGGATAGCAAATGATGTGATTTGTCAAGGTTTCTCCTCCGCAAGGACTTGGGAAGATTTGCGTCCACGACGGCCTAAGCAGAGCTGGTCAGCCTCCATCTGGTTCAAAGGTGAGGTCCCTAAACATGCTTTCAACATGTGGATCAGTCAGCTCAACAGGTTGCCAACAAGGGAAAGACTAGCTTCTTGGGGAATCTCTCCCACCTCTGACTGATGTCTTTGCTCCGTAATGATCGAGTCCAGGGATCACCTACTGCTCAATTGTGTTTTTGCTCAAGAAATCTGGAAATCTATCTTTTCAAGATTGGGCCGTTCCCAGCATACGCCCAGATCATGGGCAGAGCTCCTCTCTTGGACGCGATGCACCTCCCCAAGAGCTCCTACAACCCTAAGGAAGCTTGTAGCTCATGCGAAAGTTTATCACATCTGGAAGCAACATAACAACGTCCTTCATAATTCGAACTCAATTCTGCCACTGATTGTGTTCAAGTGTATTGACCAAGACATCCATAACATCATCCCTGCTAGAAAACACAAGAAGCTTTTTCGACTGTTGATGCTCCTATGGTTGGAGTAGGTTCACCTATATTGTACCCAAATCCTTTTGTTACCTTGTTTCTATTCTTTTTTGCCAAGGTGACATAGATATTATAGGTAAACGCTTATTGTATTCTACCTATTGTATTCATTTTCTAATGATATTTAAATTCTTAGCAAAAAAAAAAGAAAAGTCACAAGTTTATTTTCTCATCATACAGTTTCTTTATAGTTTGAAATTTGTTTTTGACTCTATTTATTGAGCAGACTTGGCCCAGTAGCTCATGACTCATGAATCTCACCGTTTCATATATATATGCTGCTTATGTGATGCGCTTGTGAAATCCTCCAACATATATTTGCCCAACTCAGCAATCGTGATTTTGCCTGTCAAGTTCCCACAGTTCTTCACCGGTGAATGTTTATACTTTCAATTCGGATTTTTCCATGTAATTTGATTTACTTCAATTTATCAATCTTACTTGTTATGATTAGGAAGAAGATCATATATGAACCCTCATTCCAATGTTAGCGTTATAAGTGTAAGCAAATCTTTGGGTCTAATTTCACTATCTCTAAGCTATAATCCAAATTCATGGTCTCTTGTTTTTTTTTGTCTCGAATTCATTAGCCATGTTGTTGTTAAGTAGCTTTTGTGTTTCCTCTGTACTCCATTTGAATTTGCAGGAAGAGTATCAGATTTGTGAAAGAAAGGAGTTGCAGATCCCATATATCAGTTATTAGACGTTATCTCTTAAAGGCTCCATTGGTTTGCTGATTTTGTTGGTTTCTTTGGTTTGATTTTACAGACCAGAAGAGCTTCGTGTGCCCTTTGAGACTTGGTTCCATTTTCCATGAAGACTTGGTACCATTTTGCATAACCCAGCAAAAGGTTCGTAGGTTATCTTATCATATTGCTCCCATCTTATCTCTTTGGTATCATCTGCCTCAAGATTTATCTATCTTTCTGATATAGATAATCAACTTAGCTTATTAAAGAAAAAGCTGCTCAAGAGAAGGCTGCCAAAGAGGATCCAAAAACAAATAAAAAGAGACACTTGAACGTGGTGTTTATTGGGCATGTCGATAAGGCTATCTACTTGTTGATTTTAATATTTTCATTAGCATGTTCTTATTATATCTGGACTCTTGAGGTTATTATATAATCGCCTATGTAACACATATTGAAATCCCCATTGCTCATGAGCTTTCGTTCTGTGTACTATCATATATGTTGGATGAGTTTTCTGTTCTGATTCCCGTGCACTTTTTATTACTTAAAGGGACACAAGAGCTGGTCGAAAGAAAGGTAATTACATTAACCTTTTGAATTCTTTTCATTGATGATTTAATATATTCTTCCATAGATCTCTGTACTTGTGTAAATTCTACGCAGGTATGATGATGAAACAAGAGCAGAGGTTGTGAGAGCATAACTGGTCGAGCTCATTGAGAGATACACAGCCTGGGAATCTGTTAGTGTAAGATGTAGTAACTAACTTGGCTAAGGCATTTGAAGACAACAAGAAGAGTCTCTAGGTTCGTGTTTTTGTTTATTGTGGCATGTTAAGACTTATTTTGAGACTTGTAATGTATGTAGTCTATTGTAGTTGAAATTTTCAAGATGATATGTACTGTATTTTAAGGCTTCTATAAAGTTTTATTTATATATTATTTTTTTGCAAAAGCTGTATATTAATTATAAATATTTATAATATAAATCATGGATATTTAGCATAAGCAGGCTACCAAAACATATATTATTGTAATAATATATAGCTACTATTGACAAAACCATAGTGTAAATATTTTGCTAATAATAATTATAATATGGCAAATAAATAATGCTACTAATAATTTTAATATAGCAATAATATAATGCTATTATAAAGAGATGATTGATAGTATATTGAAGAAACACTATTGTATGTATCCTTTCTAAGATAGCATTGGCAAAGACAGCGTTTACTAAATCGTTATTAAAACAATATAATATCGTTTTTCGTGTGCTAAGAATATGCATATTTAATAACATTTATGAGACATTCATAACATTTAATAACTCCCTTAGGACACGAACAGAAATAATATACAATAACAAAAATATCACAATAACTCAATTAGTACGTGGAAAACTATTTTGTAGGAAAACGTCTGGATCAATCTTGAAGACTTGAACTCCAATAGTTTATTTTTATTTTTTTTATTTTTTTTTGGCTTAACAACAACTATTCATTATCCAAGAACTCCAATAGTTTATTTAGAAATTATAGATTTGCCAGCTGGTATTTGGCGCTGGTGTTGTATCCGTCTCTTATCGGTTCGTATTTGTCTACTTGGTCAGTCAGAATCACCACGTACTAGTGATTGGTCACTTGTACTACCTTGTTTGTTCATTAAATTAAATGTATATACTTAAAACTCACCAGCCGTTACGTACTTACGTGAGCGAGACAAGCCATCAGTCACCATACGTGGCATGTCTTTGACTGCCGCAAATGGTAAAAACTAAAAGTACCCCCAAAAAAATAAAAAGTAAAAATCAATTAGAATGATGAATGCCATACGAAAAAGTTACGGATGTTTTGCATTGAAAATAGTTCAATTTTCATTTTTGAAAGGAAAATAGTTATAAAATTCTATAATTAAGCAAATTACCAAAATAATGATGACCAAAAGGAATGATATATTGAATCCACTCTTTCTTTTTTTCAGTTGGACCCAAAATGTCATTAAACTGCCATATACTAACTATATAATAGCACATTGGGTAAGCATGCAAAGGCATCACTTTTACGACATGGTGTCTCTCTCTACAACTCTCAGACAGCTTTCTCATTTTCCACCATTTGTTAAACAATATAACCCAAGAAATAACAATGCCTTGTTCAAACTTATAACACATAACTCAACAAACTCATTTTGGTCCAAACGAGGAGGGTCCGTGGCTCACTGGAAACGCACGTTCGTGGCAGTTCAATGTGCACAGGATAATGTCGAGAGCTCCTGGAAAATACCCTTGTCGGAGGTTGTGGTGGTGAGAAAGAAGAGGGAATTTTGGGAAAGGAGTTGGACTTCTTGGGACGTGGGCAAGTTAGTCGTAGTCGGTGGGGTTCATTTGCTGAGCCTTCTGGCTCCATTTCACTTCAACTGGGCAGCTTTTCCGGTTTTTCCTTGGCTCGTTTACATCAATGGAGTCTGCATCACCTTGTCTTATCATAGGAACCTTTCTCACCGAAGTTTCGATCTGCCGAAATGGCTTGAGTATCTATTTGCTTACGGTGGCCTTCTGGCTTTTCAGGTTTGGCTTTATATATATATTCACATGATACGGTTGTTTGATATATGAACATTGCGTTAACTGTTAAGAGGATATATATATATATATATATATATATCTTTGATCGTAACTTCTAAATTTTTTGCGCAGGGAGACCCAATAGAGTGGGTGAGCAACCATCGGTACCATCATAAGCACTGTGAGACAAAACGTGACCCACACAGCCCGACGCAAGGGTTTTGGTTTAGTCACATGACTTGGATATTTGATAGCGGTTATATCCTCAAAAAGGTCATAATAATTTTCAATTGCCAAAAACCTATTTAATTTCTTGATGACTATGGTAAAATGTACATTGATCAAGTTATTCTACAAGGAACAAACTCATAAATTGAACTTGATATTGTGAAAGAAGTTCAACTATAGGCCTGATTTAAGATGTTGTAGTGGACTGTTTTGGTCCGGAAGTCCACGTCTAGCAGGCCTTGTGGCTCTGCAGACCGGTCTATATTTTGTCTTGATTTTTAAACTAGGACGGGCCCTATCAGAACTAAACCGATCCGGCTTTGAAAAGAGTGGTCCTATATGGGCGAGGACATACCTAACCTTGAATAAACCACCGGATTTCAGTGTGGTGGACATGATAATGTAGATGACCTTGTGAGGCAGCCCTTCTATAGGTTCATTCAGCGGACAGTCCTTTTTCATCAGATGGCTTATGCCCTTCTCTTCTATTTTTGTGGAGGCATGCCATTCCTTGTCTGGGGAATTGTAAGGATATACATATCATCCCTTTGCCTTCATTTCAACTATAAAAATGTTATCAGAATTTTTATGCTATATATAGTCCATTTGATGATATAATAATTTGACTAGAGTCATGGTTCAAGTCGAATCACAGTAGATCGATATTTTAAATCAAATAATTTTAAGGTAAAGGTATTATATATGATTATGATTATGAGAGAATGACAATGGCAGGGTGTTGCAACTGTGGTTCGACTCCACACGACTTTTCTGGTGAACTCAGTTTGCCATGTATGGGGAACACGAGCTTGGTACACTCCTGACTTCTCCAAAAACAATTGGTATTGTACTGTGCGCGCAATACACCACATATACATTTGTAATCTCACCAAAAACTATTTACTAACAATTAATGATTTGGTGATAGGTGGGTGGCGATTATAACATTTGGCGAGGGATGGCATAACAATCATCATGCTTTTGAGTTCTCGGCCAGGCAAGGACTTGAGTGGTGGCAGCTCGACGGGACTTGGTGTATCATTAGGTTTCTTGAAGCTATTGGTTTGGCCACCAACGTTAAGTTACCTACTGAGTCTCAAAAGAAGAAAATGGCTTTATCTGATCTTTAATGATTTGTAATAATATATTCAAACTCTGCTCCTACTGCATCTCCACACCCCTATTTCTTTTCCATCAAAAACACCAAGACTTTCTTAAAATTATCTTAGTTTGTTGATCAATCTTTACCTATATATACTTTGGAATCTAAATAAAAAAACTGTTGCAAGAGGGAACTCTGTAATGATAATAATAATCTCACATGAAACCATGTAGCAAAACACTAGAATTAATGGACGAAACGGGCTTCTCCTTTTCACCTACTATGACTTTAGGAAGACACATATGATACAAGTTGGGAGGCTGCATTAAATTAAATGCATCAACTTTAACACTGAAATGAAAAAGACTAGTGATGACATTTCTGGAAAGTTCACATTAGTGTTTTTTTGTTGTCTTCTTACTTTATCATACTGTTGCTAAAAACAGAAAAAATGTTGTCAAATTTTCAGGTGGTTAAAATCGTACGATAAAAAACCTCTCCCCCCCTAATTGTATGTTTTTAGACTAATGTACAATGGTTTGCGGATAAATGGATTTCGTGGATTATGTACTGTGTCTCCTCCGTTGAGTACAAAGTTCTTCTTAATGGTCCCAGAAAGGGGCTTGAGATAGGGTGATCCGCTGTCTCCTTATATTTCTATCTTGTGTACGGAGGTTCTGATTGCTAATATTCAGAAGGCGGAGGAGGAAAAGAAGATTACAGGTATAAAGGTGGCAAATAAGTTCCCGCCAATCACGCATTTGTTGTTTGCGGACGACAGTCTTTTTTCTGTAAGGTTGATAGGGCTCAATGTGGGATTGTTTTGGATATTCTAAAACAGTACGGGGACGCCTCGGGACAGCAGATAAATTTTGAGAAGTCTTCAGTTCAGTTTGGTCATAAAGTCGATGACATGGCCAAGGCGGAGATGCAGGGTGTTCTTGGTATAACCAATTTAGGTGGCATGGGATCATATTTGGGACTCTCAGAAAGTTTGGGGGGATCCAAAACGCAGGTTTTCTCCTTTGTTCGGGATCGGTTGCAGAATCGGACAACTGGTTGGTCAGCGAAACTGCTGTCAAAAGGAGGAAAGGAGGTGATGATTAAGTCGGTTGCGACCGCTGTACCGACGTTTGTGATGTCTTGTTTTCGGCTACCAAAAACAATAACATCCAAATTAACGAGTGAGGTGGCGAACTTTTGGTGGAGTTCTAATGGCCAGTCTGGGGTATGCATTGGTTAGCTTGGGAGAAACTTTGTTGTAGCAAGCAGTTGGGTGGCTTGGGATTCAGGAGTGTGGATGATTTTAATACGGCTTTGTTGGCTAAGCAGTTATGGAGATTGATGGAGTATCCGGACTCACTCTTTGCTAGGGTTTTTAAGAGTAGGTATTACCGAAATTCAAATCCTATGGAACCAATATGGTCATACTCTCCTTCTTATGGTTGGAGAAGTATTGTTTCAGCTAGATCTCTGGTAAATAAAGGGCTTATTAAAAGGGTTGGCTCTGGGGACTCCATTTCTATATGGCAAGACCCCTGGGTTCCAGCTCAATTCCCGAGACCAGCTTTAAGTAATGGTCCTTGTCAGGATCCAGAACTTCGATTGACTCATTTGATCAATCGTGAAACGAATTCTTGGCACAGGGATCTGCTCTATGAGCATTTTGATCCTGTAGATGCAGCTTTAATAGAAGCTTTGCCTTTAATTAATTGTTCAAGGGCAGATTATCTAGGTTGGCATTTTACTAAGCATGGAAAGTATACGGTAAAATCAGGTTATGAGGTGGCGCGTTATGCGACCCCAAATACCTTCCAAGCTTTTGGGGCGGGGCCAGAGATAACCCCTCTTTTGGCTAAGATTTGGAAGGTTCCATGTCCACCCAAATTACAGCACTTTATGTGGCAAGTGTTGACGGGTTTTATTTCGGTATCGGCTAATTTGAAACGCCGAGGGATAGATTGTGATGTCGAATGTGCATGGTGTGGGGCAGACGTGGAAAATATAAATCATGCCATTTTTGTGTGTCCACCGGCTCGCCAGTTTTGGGCTTTAGCGAATGTTCCGGTGGGGCCGCAACTTTTCCCTACAGAGTCAGTTTATGCTAATGTGGATCATTTTTTGGGTTCAACAAATCCGGGTTCACAGGTTGCGGCTTTTCCTTGGATAATGTGGTATATTTGGAAAGCACGGAATGCTCGAGTTTTCGAGAACCAGGTTGAACAACCTGTTGAGGTTGTCCGGGTGGCGATAGGTGAAGCCGAGACTTGGCAGCAGGCACAGGTGGAGGAAGATCTGGACGAGCTTCAGTCCTCCCCTAGTGTTTTGTCTGTTGGGCCTTCGAGCCATAATTTTCCTCTTCCGCTGTTTGTTTCTGGCCATCGGTGTTTCCTGGATGGTTCTTGGAAAGAAACTGATGTTTTTGCAGGTGCAGGATGGGTTTGTACTTCCTCACAAGGATCATCCCCGATTCTCGGTGCCACCAATTTCTGACGTAGTTTGTCCCCGTTACATGCAGAAGTAGAAGATTTCCTTTGGGCAATGCGGTGCATGATTGGACACGATTTCCGGGAGATGGTGTTTTACACGGACTGCTCCGACTTGGTGAAGATGGTGTCTTCGCCTCAGGATTGGCCCACCTTCGCAACATACCTAGACGACATCAAGACAGACAGGGAAGATTTTTCTTCTTTTTCTTTGGTTCAGGTATCTAGAAATGCAAATGTTCGTGCGGATTCGTTGGCTCATTGAGCGCGTACTACTCCGCAACATGTTAAGTTTGTAAACAAATTTCCCCCAAATTGGCTCATTTGAGTTGATTTTGTTTTGTTGAAAAAAAAAAAGTACAATGGTTTATCAGTTTCAACACCCTCCACCTCAACTTTTATTATTCCACATCATTTTCTTTTTTTTTTCCACATAATCAATCAACACTCAAATTAATTTTAACCTTTAACCTCTCCAATAGTTTTGTTTAATAAAATTCAACAATTTTGGCTAGCAACAAGATTTTTCACATAATTAAGAGGATCATCAACCCTGTTTCTTCTGCATTGATTTTAACCAATGTGACACTAAATGTAAAAAAGTTATTTCTATTTGAATCAAATTTAACATTTTATTCAAAAAAAAAAAGAATTCAACACCTTAACTCACTATTTTCACTTTATATTCGTATTTTTATTTAATTTGATAACAACAAATTTATAGTAATAATTAAAATTAAGAAAAGTTACTTTATTTTTTTGATTAAATTTAGTTATTTTTATTTTATATTTCTAGCTAACAATAATAAAAATTATTATTATTAAATAAATAAAATTTCACAAATTTCAAATGCGAAAAAAATACAAACATACAACACATCTAATAAAACGTACATAACTTAATAAAGAGGTGGTTGAGATGAATATAACATCATTGATCCATAATATAGATTATAGTTTGGAAAAGATGACGGGATAGAAAAGTTTAATGGAAAGCAATAATTTAAGATATATTATGATTTGTTGAAATAAGGATTTTGATAATTGTTGGGATTTGGAAAGAGAAAAGGGTAATTAGTAGAATTTTGGGTAGGATTGTTGTTGGGATCTATTCCAAATTTTTTTTAAATAAAATAAACAAGAGTTTATAAGAGAAGAATTAGAAAAATATAGTAGAAATGATGGTTTTTTTTGGTGTATGGAATAAAATGAACCAAGTCTCTATTTATAGAGTTTAAAAATGAAGAATTTTGATAATTTTGTAAAAAAATATTTTCTACATAATAAATGATTTTAAAATGATAAAATAAAAAATATATCCAAAATCTCACTCTCCAATAAAAATACAACACATGTCTTCCTTTCACAAATTTTCTACTTTTTCGGCCAAAAGAAAAAAACAACAAAAACTTAAGCCATGATGTCTTGTTTTTTTGTTTAATTTTACGCATGGATATGCTATATATAGTAGTAGCACACAGTGTATGCATGTAGGGTATGTACTATACCCTAAATGTGAAATTAAGAACCCAAACCTAAAAAAAAAAATTTTAAAAATTAATTTTAACTATTTTAATGTGTTAGATAATGCTATTTTTAGAAATTTATGAAATGTGTGCTACAATTATCCATAAAACTTGTTTTAGTGTTATTTTAGAGTATTTCTCTAATTTATTTGACCTTAGTCATGGGATGAGAAAAATTTATTTCGAACATAAGTAGAACCGAAATTTTGAGAGGCTGGCAATGGCAGGGTGTTGCAACTGCGGTTCGACTCCACCTGACTTTTCTGGTGAACTCAGTTTGCCATATATGGGGAACACGAGCTTGGAACACACCTGACTTTTCCAAAAACAATTGGTACTTTTACAAACATGTTTAATAAATCGTATTTTTCTAACTAATTACTTAAATAGTGATAATAATTAATAATTACTAAATTGGTGATGATGTATAAATTAGGTCGGTAGCGATTTTCACACTTGGCGAGGGGTGGCATAACAATCATCATGCATTCGAGTTCTCGGCCAGGCATGGACTCGAGTGGTGGTAGCTCGACGTTACTTGGTATCTCATTAGGTTTCTTGAAGCTATTGCCTATTGGTTTGGCCACTAATGTGAAGTTACCTACTGAATCTCAAAAGAAGAGAATGACCTTGGTCTGATTTTTAATTTATGTTTTAGAACTTTTGATAATTCTCTCCTACATTTCCAAACAACGAAATTATCTGAATTGGCTAATCAAATCTTTGTCTACAAACCTTTGAAATCTAAATAAATAAATTGTTGGGAGGAGAACTCTATAATGATAATAATAATCTTGAAAAAATCCGTTTCGTAAACACTAGAATTAATGGAAGAAACTGCTGAGTCACCTTTCACCTACTATGAATAAGTAAGAACATACATCACCTACAATCTCAGAGCTCTCCTCTGTATAATAATGACTTGGGAGGCTACATGATGCGAGCTTTTGGTGAACAGACTCAGCCTCACCTCGGTTGTTGATCTGACCCGGGTGCTGAGGAGACACTTGGTCCTGCACCATTTTCTGGCGGTGGGGACATTCCCCACTTCCCCTCTGGACCTGGTGGTTCGATCACGTGGACCCCACCATCAGTTAGTCCAACTGCAAATTGGTTTGGTTCAGACGGATGAGCTGCGACTGTTGCTGGATATACTCTCGAGCTGTTCAAATAAGAACAGATGTTACTGATGTTGAATTGGTCTCAACACTAGGAAAAGTTGAAATATAGCAGAGGATTCTTACCTCGGGTTTGAAGGCAAATATGAATTGGGACCAATGCGGCACTTCAGTTGCAATGTTGTTGCCGTCAAGATACTGACACTTCCATCATCAAAGGCTGCGTAGATTGACTGGCTATCACATGAGTATACAGCATCTGTGATTGAACCACTTGACTCCTTCGGAATCCACTGCATTAAGAGGAAAAGAAACATATCAGTCCGCTAAGGACATTAACAACACAAATGCACTATGAGACATTTTAGCAGCAGACCTGCTTCATGTTCTCTAACTTAGGAGCCTCATATATGGCTAACTGGCTGGCATGGACAACAAGCACATGTGTCTGGTCGTGATGGAACTGAACGCGTGTATGAGCAAGTGGGTTTGGCGAATGCCCGCTTGGAATTTGAATATGTTTGCTAGCTTGCTTTTCCCATCCATCCATGCTCCATACACAAAGCTACACAGATAAAAACCGTTTATTTTAGGAAACTGATAACACCGCAGATGAAAGAAGTGGCAGCGGGAATATATTACAACCAATGCAGCATATAAGCATACCTGAGAATCAGCACCAGAGGAAACAAGAACATTTAGAACGTTTGAGAATGCTAAACCAGTCACTCTCTTCTGATGACCTTTCAATTTACTTTTAACCTGCATGATTCATTACCATCAAAAAGCTGTTTTAAATATTTTTTTCCATGAAAAACTTATAAGTCCTTTTAACACTTTCAGTTTGGGATACCTCATCGACTCTGACATTATAGATTTGAATAGACGAGTCATCCATTCCGATAGCAATAATATTATTGTCTTGAGGATGGAAGGCAAGGGAAGTCGCTGCTGGAGGTGGCGCCATGAATGTTGTCATCGTCTGCAAAGAAAACAAAAAATAAAATAAGTGCGCAAAAACAAAGCTTAAAGCCAAACAGAGGTACAGACGTCAGTTGAACATGGAGGGACCTTAAAAGTCATCATGTTGAACAAGGTAATTTTTCCTCCTGAGGCTGACATGACATACGAATCATTTTTTGAGAGCGCAAAGCATGGAACTACATCTTCTTTGTTTCCCTCCCGTGTGTCATTTGTCATTAGTACTCCACTAGATGGTTGCCAGAGCTGTGGTGGGACATTGCTGTTTGCCTAAACAAGTAAAAAAACATACAACAAGCTGTAAGTATTAGATTCCAAAATCGACACTAGATGTTGAATCAAAATGGCAATGATGTACCTTTCCCAAAAGATTTCGCTCACTCTTTTGCCATTTCCATAATTTATGTGCAGCGTTTTCTGCTAATGCCAGTATAGCACCTCCAGAATTTGTATATATTAACTTAACAACCTGCATTAAGAAACAAAATGACATCATGACCAAGATAAGAAGAGAGTGGCCAAACAAAGGGCTCCAAAAATAAGATCATGCAAAGGAAAATTAATTTTAGATATCCAAAGAATTTAAAATGACTTTAGATCATAGACTCGCATCGCATATACTATAATATAAGGGAGTTGTTTTAGCTCTTATGGGAGGGGAGAAATAGGCATATACTAATTCTTGTAAGGAAAGGACTGGAACACATCCTAGTTGGAAGGAAACAACATGTTTGAAAATTGATTAGATACATACTCTTGCTGGTAGCAGGCTGTCAGGAAGCCGCAGAGTACGAAGCTGGGATCGTTCGCTGACCTCTGTCAGCTTCCAAGTCTTTGATTTCTCTGCTTCATCAGGGATTCTTGGTTTGACATCTGGCATACTGCGATTATCTCCATTCTAAAACCAAAAAATTGTGAATGAACTTAGCAGGATTTCGGTTAAGTGCCAGAGTTATCTTTTGAGGTGTTTTCATGAACTTAACAGTTCTGCTTTGATCTCTGTCAACTTCACTAAAGAAACTAAAGTGGACATTTTAAATGGTCAACATTCTCCAATGGGATAATATGAAAATATCTAACGAACAAAGTATCTTAAAAGGTTTTACAGGTGGAATTACCAATCCAGTAACAGATGCCACTGGTCCACTTCTTTCAGCCATTGATAGACTCATTCCAGTGCTTGAACTTGGAGTGCCAAATGTGCCCCCAATAGGACCCTAAAAACAAAAATCATGCATTCAGATCAGATTTTATTTATTCATTTCTGCGATTGCGCCCAGACAGAGCAGAAAAGTAAAATAAGATGACAAGTGTTTACCTTTGCGACTGAGCCAGGAGTAGCTCTAGAGCTGTCAAGGCCACGGTTTGCCATGGAGTGCAAAATCCTGGAACCTTCAGCATTCGCTAGTATCTTAATTCCATTATCAGTAGTTGAGACAGCCAGCAGAGTTCCTTCTTTATTGATCCTTAAGCAAGGAGAAGACTATTGATATGAAGTTAGCAACCAATTCATTCAAAGGTCAGTTAAACAACAGCAATTGAGATAGAAATAGATCATTACCGGCAACCCCCCTTCTGCAGTCGTTGTACTCAAAAGTTCAACACTATCCATATCCCAAAATTTGACTTGGAACTCATCACCAGCTACCAAAAACTTGTTCTTCATGGTATCGAACTGGACAACCCCCACAGACCGTTTCCCTAGTCCCAGATAAGTCCGCTTCACAGCTCCTTCACTTTCATTCCATTCAACAATGAATGATTCCCCCTCCTTACTAGTACCACAAGAGAATAATCTACAACAAACGAGAAGATATAAAAATATGAACAAAGGGATGGATACGTAAAGAACATAATATTACAGTGGGAATCATTTACCTAGTCCCATCAGCACAATATGCCATTGCCGTGCAAGATCGACCGGGGGCATCATAATCCACTCTAGAACCCAAGTTGTCATATAACCAAGCCTTTATTTTCCCATCAACAGCAGTTGAGAATATGAACTGAAAAAAAAAAAAAAAAGATCAAATCCCCATTATAACGATCTCAATGGTCAAAATAACCTATCAGCTTGCGCGCAGTCTAAAAATGTAGAGCACGAAACAAAAAATTGCTCACATCACTATACAGAACACGAAAACAAGTATCAAGCTTAATCATTGAAGAAAGAGTGCGCTGCAAAAGTGCAGATGCTTCTATTAGCATCTGTACATGTATCTGTCTCTTTGTAAATAATGGAAATTAGAAATTCTGGTTGAGCAGAGAACACCAAATAGACACTTGGGAAATCTACTTCATCTCATGGAATGCCTTAGAATAGAGAGCAAGAGACACTTTATGCATTCTACACTACCTGAATATTCTCTTTCTGGTGTGGGCACACTGAGTAAACAGGTGCCTCATGACCTTCAAAGGTGTGCAATTTATTTCCGGTGACAGCATCCCAGACCTGTATAGAAAGCATTTAAATACTAGAAGCAAGATGGTCTCATAATATAAATGTAAGAAATTACGCGAAGATGCAAACCTTGATTGTCTTGTCTTCTCCACAAGTCACAACACATAATTGCTGGTTTGGTTGGGAGAAAGCAAGATCGTTGACATTACCAGCATGAGCATCAATCTATAATGGTAACAAAAAAAAACATCAGCGTGTTGGGAACTCTTAAAGATCCAAGAATCGTGAACGGTGATAAACATATATCCAAAGATCCAAGAATGCTGCTAGGTGATAATAACAAACAGGACCCAAAATAAATAAAAACTATATTATCAGAATCCAGGGAACTATAAATTCTTCCAGTGAACAGATTCCATGCCTATATCCAGATATAACATTGAGCATCACAAAAAACATAAGAGGATTGATAATCACCTACTAGGAAAAGAGACAGAAGTTGGTGCAACCTCACAATCATATATAAAGTCATGAGTAAGAGACAAACCTCTAGATGATTCCGTAAATCATCGCCACCATGATATGAATATATATGCACAATATGCTTTGAATATGCAACACCTGAAATAGGAAGTAGACATTACACCACTTGATTTACAATAAAATTTATACGACGACGAGTCCTAAACCCAGGAGGGACACAAATACTTGACTAAACAATACGAACACAAGACCACAGAATGGCTTACCCAAAAGACCTCCATCAGGACTCCAAACAACTCGGTTTACTGCTGCAGTATACTCGCTAGCAAGTGAAGCCTTATGCACAAGAATAAAATCAGACAACGGGTCAGCCAAAGGAAAAGATGTCCTTGATATAGTACATGGCAATAGTGAACGCTTTTATGAGCTATCAGATAACTAACTAACTATTAACCTTGATTTGTTCCTCATTAGAAAGAGAAGAAAATCCTCTGTCGTTTTAACTTACTAACAACAAATATTCGACTTGATTTCTCCTTTAACTATTACATTAGATAAATAAAAAGAGGAACTATACCTGAAGATTCACTGTGCAAGCAGCAAGATCCCAAACTTTAAAGCTTCTAGAAACAAGCTTCTCCCTGCTACCCACCTCCCATATTGCGATATCACCAAGATTGGTGCCAACTAGGAAACAAATGTAAATACAAGATAGTGTTAGTAGATTGTACTGAGAAGATATAAATTTGTGCTGTCTTGATCCAAGTTTTGCAGGATTCTATGATATAAGATAGAATAAATCAGAAGAGTGCGTGCTTCAGAAGAGAAAACCAACCAAGGAGCATAGTTTGCTGTACTGGATGAAAATCCATACTCTTAATGGCAGAACCCTGACTCAAAATCCTGCTAACATTTTTGGGTAAGTCATCAGTAGAATAAGTTGCATGCGCATGGCTTTGCCCTGGATATGTGACTGGCAAGACATTGACTGGAAGATTATTAACCTGCAAAATGTTCAAAGAAAACTGTGACTTCTAAGATATTAAAGAAGAGAACTTGAGCCGAAAAACAAATAAGCAGCCATTATTACCCCATCTGAAATACCAAAAGGTCTGGGTCTCTTCAACACACTTTCAGAATCTGCCGTCTGATAATCCATTGATAGGCTATTAGTTGGAGGAGTCCTGGGACGCTTTAACATAGACACTGCAAGGAGTAAATGATGAATATAGATTATGATAAGGTATCTAATTGGCAAACATACACAAATAGATCTCTACATTATGGACTACAAAAAATGGCAGTAAATAGAGACATAAGAGAACAGTTCAGGTTATCTCACATTAAATCAAATATTTTGCTACTCTGTGTAACCCAAAAACAAGAGTATTTTAAAATTAACCAAAACGCCACATATGAGCATGTTTCTATCTCTTTACCACTACAATTCTGAGAAATGTGATACAGTAAGTATTTTTTTTTCACTTCATGCAGTTCAGGCAATCCTAGATGCCCAAATAATCACCCAACCAATGGTGATCTAAATAAGGGATGGTACCTTACATAACCATATAGCTAATACTTAGGTAAACTAAATCTAAAACTAGTTGGGACAACATTACCAGCACTGTTGGGGGCACCTAAGCCGATAGGGCCAGCAGAAACAGTAGGGTGTGGTCCCGATGGATTAGGCATCCATCCTGCGAGAGATGTTGTGAGAGGAGCTGGTGTTGGCTGAAATGGCTGTACCAAGAGCATATAGACTACAAAGTTAAATTCATGTGATAAAAACTAATCCAAATTCCAACAATAGCTTTAATCTTAGAACAACTTACACCGTGAGCACCTAATGGTGGGAAGCCTCCAACTTTAGGGACTGAACCCATTAAATGGTTAGTTGTCGGGGAAGGAGTGTGTGCACCATTTGGATGCCCACAAGTGTGGTCAACAAAGAGTGTTTTTATATCCGGGTTAGGTCTGGGATTCTTGCAAAGCTGATGCTGCCAGTTCAAACTAGGATATAGCAGAAGCAACATTCAGTTAGTTGTTGTACGAAAAGAAAAACGGGAGAGAAGCAAAAATTAAAATTAAAAAAAAAGCTTGTACCTTTGATTTATTAAGGTTCTCAATCTAGAATTCTTCAAACTGGGAAATTGAAGTTTTTCTCGGAAGAGAGGATTAGCTTCAATGAGTTTTTTAAGTTCCCCAAGCATAATACCTCTTGCGGATGTAGTATCTCCATACTTGGAAAGCTGCTCATTTTCCCTTGAACAATGCAAGAAAAATGGATAATTAATAACAAAACATGAACATCACAACAAGAGCATGCTTTTCAATAATCCAGTGATCAACAAAACCAACGAGACGCATGGTAAACAAACAAATTCATTAAAATTTCTCTCTTCCATACTTAAAATTCAGAACATAAAATACAAGGGCAAAAGAAAGTACCTGAAGTTGGTTAAGGTTAGAAGCATGGTAATCTCCTTAAAAAGCTCTTCGTTGAAAGTAGAGAACACTTTTAACTCCTTAACAAGAATTTCAACCGCCTTGGCATGGTCTTTCCTGCAGAAAACCAAAAAGAAAAAAGAAAAAAAAGAAGAAACAGAACATATCAACCCTCAAAGCCCAAATCTCTCATCACTTTTGATATTTTATAGCAAATAAAAGAAAACAAACTTGTCAAGAGCTTCAAGGTACTTCTGCTTGCGAATCTCGAAAAAAATCTTCATGGAGTATCTATTATCATCAACTTTAGTGAAACCAGAAAGGTACTTCTCGACATCGTCCCATTCACCAGCAGTTACACTGTCTTCAAAGTACCTCATGTTGAAGAAAAAACCAGACTCCTTCTCCAACCTAGTCGTTAATAAACACACACACACACAACAACACAAACCCTCAGCAAAATCCAAAAAAAAAAAAACAAATAATTTCAGAGAATCAAAAAATCACAACTTGACAAAACGCATTGAACTTAATAATAATGGTGATTAAATACAAAATTAAAAAAAAAAAAAAAAAAAAGAAGAAAGAGAGAGAGATTCACAATTCGGTTAACACTAGTAGTAACTAAACTCTAATCCCAACAATTAAAACAAAGCAGGAGGACCACAATTAAACCAAATTAAAGTATCAGCAAGGGATAAAAGAAACAAAAACCTGTGAACAGTGTCTTTGAATTTCTCTTCGTCGAGAAATTGAAGTATCAAAAAGACGAGTTCTCTGCTGAGCGACGACATACTTAATCTTCTTCTTCTGCTACTAGAGAGAGTCTTGAAAAGTAACAAACAGATCGATCACAATACAACAACACTCATCAATAACGAGAATTAGGGTTTCTTTTTTTTTTTTCAATTATAAACACATCCTCCTCCTCCACCTCCTCCTCCTCACACCCATTATTAAAGAAGAAAAATTTTAAAAAAAAACAGATCTAAGAAAAAAACGAAATCGATCGAATTGAAGAGAAGAAGCGAATCCCCCTCTCCAGGTGGCACGAGATGCGCACGTGTGAGAATATACCAGAGAGAGAGAGAGGCTCCCGAGGAGGAGGATTAAAAAGAAAAAGTTTTTATTTATTGATTATACCTGGTGGTGGGTTTGGTTTGGTTGAATTTGACTTTGAACAAAGAAAGAGAGAGAGAGAGAGAAGCAGCAGAGAGCGTAGAAGAAGAAGAAGACGACTTTGGAGGAGAAGAAGAAGAGAGAGAGACGTGGGGAGAGGATGATGGCTATTTATGCCGATTCTTTCTGATGTTGTCTCGTTTTCGGAGTTTCCTTTTTTTTTTTTTTTTGGATTTATTTGTTCTTTCTTTCTATTTATTATTATTCTTTAATTGTGTGGTCGTTGGGCGTCTATATATTTACAAAATAATTATTTACTTTAATAGAAGCGTGTATTTTGTAGATAGAGGAATTTAATTTAAAAACTCCAAAAAATTTAAAATAAAATAAAAAGCTTAAAAGAAAAAAAATATTAATCTACTTCGCACCCCACCCATAGTTTTATTTTTTTGAATGACGTGTAATTTATGTTGTTGCGAATCTAGTACATCACTGCTGTCAATATTAATGCTCTCTCGTTAGCTTTCGACGTTGTAACTTGTATGTAAGTGTGTAGCTTAATTACTAGTATCTCTCTTTTTTTTTTTTTTTCCTTGGTTTCAAAATTCAAAGCATTACATTAAAAAGTAGAGAGAATCTGATAAATTGGTTTGTTTCTCTTTCTGTGTGTTGAAGAATTTAGTGCCATAATTGTCTTACTATTATCCATTTACCACGTGGATCCCACTAACCCTCTGTAATACTCCCTCCATTTCAAAATATAGAATGTTTTAGTAAAAACACACATATTAAAAAATAGTTACTTTTAAAAAGTTTAACTAATCATAAACAAATCTGTATAATATAAAATATAAATTTAATCTAAAAGTTGCATAGGAAGTTGGAAACATCCTATATTATGAAACAAAAATACTTCTCTAAACATCCTATATTATGAAACAGAAGGAGTATTAATTTAATGTAAAAAAAAGGATTTTATATTTTTGAACTGCAGAAAAATATCAGTAAATCAGAATATATTAACTGTTAATTTCCTTTTATTTTATTTTTATTTACAAAAAGAAGAAAGAAAAAAAATTTAAAGGTTTTTTTTGGACTATTTACTTTTTAGAAAATATAAACCTAACCATATGTGGTGGTAGGTAACAAAATACATGAATGTAAAAAATGTGTATTCTTCTATATATATATATATATTTGGGTGAATTGTATTCTTCTATTTTGTTATAGTAATAAATAATCCCCACAAAAAAGAGGAATTTATATTCCAAGAGGGGTTATTGGTTCTATGATTTTAATGAATTTGGAAATCCAAACAAAAATCATGTGTTATTCAATTATTGATTTTAAAATACTTATAAAAATTATGTGTTATTGGTTCTATGATTTACAAATACTTGTTAAAATCTCATGTTATTTATTTAATGATTTGTTTTTGGATTTCAAAATCCACAGTATGTTTTAAATAGATTTGTATGAATTTGAAAGTGTAAAATAGAAAGATTCAAATCCAAAGATAAAATATGTTATTTCAAAATCTATGTTTTTTATTTTTAAAATTTACAATTTCATATGAATTTAGAATTCACCTCTCCAATAATAGCCTTTTAAAACGGTTTTGAATGCAATTCCATAAATAGATTAAAAAAGCTACTGTTTTTTTTTTAAGGATGATTGTGTAAACGTGTTAAAATTATCAACCACACCAAGTTAACAAATTAGTAAATTTACAAGAAGAAAGTACACAATTATTATTACACATGAAATAGACTGGCCCAATTGAGATTAAGTCTAGCTTGTTGGAAATAAGACTGGCCCAATTAAGATTTAAGGCTTCAAATCTCGTCACAATTATCATGGTTTCCCTTAAACAAATCACTTTGACAATGAGTCAATGACAACTACAAAACTATCCATCATTGCAATTAATTAGCGAAGGATTCCTTAAGCCCATGTTAGAGTGAAAGCAATCACTCACCTCAAACAGATTTTTTAATTTGAGTACAAACATTCCATTTTTTCTGATCGCTGATTTTTTTTTTTTTTTTTTTTTCAAAATCGCTGATTATTTTAGCAATTTATTACTACTAAACATTATGTTATTATATCACTTTAATTCATTTTTTTTGTAACCAGAGATCTAGGCAGATTTTTATCTTCTTTCTTTAATATTAAAAACGATCGTCGAATCTTCGAAGTCTTTCTTTGTTTTGGACAATTCTTCTGTTTCCTTTGTTTGATATCTGAAACATCGAATTAAAAATTGTCTCGATGAGTTGTCGTCACACATCATCAGCCGACCCTCAAACAATGACAACAACAACTTCTAATTTTATAAGATCAAAATACATTCGACCATTTTTTTAATAAAAAGAAGTATTTAGAAGAAGTTATAATATACACTTTTTCAACGTTCAAAATGTTCATTTAGTGCCTACCTTTTCACAACGGGTTTCAAAATGTTAATTCTTGTTTTATCAATAAAATAAAATAAAAATCTCTTCATTTGGTTTACAATTTTATTTAATTATTTTTTCGTATCTGCATTATTTTTTTTGTTTATTATTTGCTGCGAGGAAAAAAAAAAGTGAAAGCGTGCAAAAATACTAAAAAGACCAAAATTACTCTCTCTCTCTCTCTCTCTCTCTCTCTCTCTCTGTTCATCAATCTCACATCGACACGAAAATAGAGCTACTCAGACTTGTTCTATTTTGCTGTTACCTTCTCCAGGAAAAAAAAAAAAGCGTTACTATTTTTGTTTCTCCTTACGACGAAGAATCTAAACACAGAGGCAGCTGATTAATTTTTTTTTGTTTTGGTTTGTTCAAAGATGCAACTTTTTGATAGCTGTTGTGGAAAAGGATTTGATGGGTAATGTAATCTTTGATTCATTGACTCGAAATATCTGATTTTTTTTTTTTTTATCTTTCTTGGGTTGATGCATGTGTTTTGTTGGTTAAATCGGTTTATGGTGATTAGGGTTTATGATTCCATATCAATTTTGGATGTTTGAATTTTTTTTGGAGCTTATTTTGAGTGTAAAGTTTGTTCCTTTCTCTTTATCTTCATCACTATATATATGACCTGATTGATCCTTGAGAGTTTTATTAGGGTAGTTTTATTCATTTCAAAGCTGCTATGATTGATTCAACTGTTCTGCATTTGATAATTTTTTTGTTTGTTTCTAAATGAATTGATGAATGATCTTAAAAAAAAAAGGGTTGTTGAGGATACTAAGTTTGGTGTTTGATGTCACAATCACACAGGAAGAAGGAAAAGACAGAGCCATCTTGGAGGATATTTTCACTGAAGGAACTACATGCGGCCACCAACAGTTTCAACTACGATAACAAACTCGGTGAAGGTCGATTCGGTAGTGTGTATTGGGGTCAGCTTTGGGATGGATCACAAGTAACTAAACATTTTTTTTCTCTTTTTTTTATCTAAGGACTTGCTTCTTGTTAAAACTTGATCTTGTGATGTTGATAATTTTGTGTCTTCTTACAGATTGCAGTCAAGAGATTGAAGGCATGGAGTAACAGAGAGGAGATTGATTTTGCTGTGGAAGTTGAGATTCTTGCTCGTATTCGTCATAAGAATTTGTTGAGTGTTCGTGGCTACTGTGCTGAAGGACAAGAACGTCTTCTTGTATATGAGTACATGCCGAATCTGAGCTTGGTTTCACATCTTCATGGCCAGCATTCAGCTGAATGCCTTCTAGATTGGTCCAAGCGGATGAAGATTGCTATAAGCTCTGCTCAGGCCATTGCGTGAGTCTCAAATTCTAAAACAAGTTATGTTAAGGTTGATATGTCAATAAGTTTCTGACAATTTCTGTCTTTGCTCAGGTACCTACACCACAACGCAACCCCACAGATAATCCATGGAGATGTGAGAGCTAGCAATGTGTTGTTAGATTCTGAATTCGAAGCTCGAGTTACAGATTTTGGATATGGTAAGTTGATGCCAGATGATACTGGAGATGGAGCTACCAAAGCCAAAAGTAGTAATAATGGGTATATATCACCAGAATGTGTTGCATCAGGAAAAGAATCAGAAACAAGCGATGTGTACAGTTTCGGCATCCTTTTGCTGGTACTTGTTAGTGGTAAGAGACCTCTTGAAAGGCTGAACCCAACAACAACGCGGGGTATAACCGAGTGGGTTTTACCACTTGTTTATGAAAGAAAGTTTGGTGAAATCGTTGACCAGAGGCTTGGCGAGGAACATGTGGAAGAGAAACTGAAAAAAGTAGTATTGGTGGGGCTAATGTGTGCTCAGACAGAGCCAGAGAAAAGACCAACAATGTCTCAAGTGGTGGAGATGCTGATGAATGAATCAAAGGAGAAAATGTCTGAACTTGAAGACAATCCTCTCTTCAAGAATGAAAACAATAGCGAGCAGGTTGCAGAGGAAAGCTCAGATGTGATCTCATAAGAGAAGGATCATCATCAACAACAACAACAACAACAATAGGAATGGCTAGGCACAGAGATTTATTTGCTCGGATTATTTTTTTTACAAGCTTCTGTTCATATTTGCTAGTTTTTCTCCATCACTGGATCATTATCCAGAGGTCTTGCTTATTATTTTTGGTGTGTTATCTTGGTTCATAACATTGATTTGATCACTGATATTGGAATTTGTAAGGTGTGGTATTGGGCACATAAAAAGGCAAATTGTGATACTTTTGGTATTCTACAAATATTGAATCTTTTATTCTGGATTATACTGAAACTTTCTCACCACCAACAGTCACAGAGTATCTTTTTCACAATGAGCTGAATTAGATTCGATTTACACATTTTTTCACAATCAGTTCTGTTTCTTGGAGGAAGAAGATGACAGGATCAAAAGGATAACAGAGATTACAACAGGAGCAACGATAATGAAGAGGGCTTGAGTGAGATTAGGTCTTGTGATCTGTGGGAACAAGACACATCCGTATTTGATTATAGCTGCGCCTGCCACTGAACCAGCTCCGAGCTTCAACAAATAGTTTAAGTCCTCCTGTAGACAGAGGACTTATTTGTATATTTGAATTATTTGAGTCCACAAATTGAATGACGTTTTCGATCAAATCCAAAACATAGGGGCTAATTTATAATTTTGAAAATTCTTTGCGCCCTCTGATACAAAGAAAAAAAAAAGCTCCAATAGAACTGACCTGAACTCCTTGACCGTTATCGGCTCGTTCTGACCGGTCATCGGAAGCCGTAACGCGAAGTGACCGTTTTGTCCCTAAACCGGTTGAAGGATTTCGAAAAATGGTCGCGAATTTGATACAATTTATGGTCTTCTTCTTCGTGGGTTCTAAGCTCCGGTGAACAGAGCTCGAACGAGAAAGCGTTGGAACTCCAATCGCCATACCGGGGACGAAGACAGAAGCTGACATCTCTCTCTCTAAATCAGTCGTTTTAAAGTGGTCTCACACACAGTCTTGTGAATGGCGTGAACAGAGGATAAGAGAGACACGACGCCTACCTAATAAAAAACACATCTCACGTTTTGCGTCGGTTCTTGAAACTTTATAATCGCGTCTTAAACGCAAACGCTCTGCCCCAACCCACGTTTGCGTCTTCATTCACTTTCACTACGAAATAGAGAGATTTCGAGCGTATTTGTACAAGATTTTTTATACACATTTAATTGGGATTTGGACAAAAGTATAGGAGCTTTCATGATCCATAATGCTATTTAGATTTCACGTTGAGAATGTTCCAAGAATTCCTTGAGATATCATTGCAGACAAGTTCTTTCCACTTGTTAATATACACAAGAAAGTTGGATGATTGAAGTTACCGACAAAGCCTGACAAGGTCTATGTAGATTTGATCGACCTCAGCGTCTCCAGGAACTAAGGGCCTTTGCCTGAACATCTCGGCAAATATGTATCCCACAGACCAAATATGAACGAGTGTAGAGCAATGATGAGTGCTAGGAGTCCTTCTAGTGCTCGGTACCAAAGATTAACCACCTAGAAGGATCAATATGCATAATATGAAAAGATGTTCTCAAATGAAAATATTTAAGACTACTATTCTCGTCTATCACTTAAATAATTAATTAGTAGTCTTAAATATTCTCATTAGATTCTTCTAATCTTTAAATTTGTTTCCCTTCCTTTTTCTTTTCTGGTAATATTATATTTTTTTGTAAGTTCACAAGTTTTTTTTACCTGTTTCTAGCTTAGTTGTTTCTCTCGGACAGAGTTAAAGAAATAAATAATCCCAATTTTTTTCCCTTAAACTAATACGAGCTTCTCGGTAGGAAAAAAAAAAGGAAGAAAAGATTAGCAAAATTGTAGTTTTCGGAAAAAATAATGCTACTTTGTTACTTTAGTCCACAACAATATAAATTTTTTAAAAGGCAATTAATACTGTATTGTTTAATTTTGATGAGACGATACCGTTTAATAAAGCGACAATGTTTTAAACGACATAGTTTAGATATTGAAGTTTCTAGATTATCTATAAGAAACTTGGACAAATCTAAGTCATGAATGGTTATTAGTTTTTAGATGGTTTTTGAATTAATACTGTATTGTTTAATTTTGATGACACGACACCATTTGATAAAGCGACAATGTTTTAAACGACACCGTTTAGTTATTGAAGTTTCTAGATTATCTAAGGAACTTGGACAAATCTAGGTCATAAATGATTATTAGTTTTTAGATGGTTTTTGGTTTAGATTTTAGATTTTGGATTTTGGTTTCTGATTTTTTCTCTTTTAGATTTTGCTTAATCTTCAAGTCTTGGATTCTAATCGCGGAATATGGAACGTCTATACTATCGAGCATCCGCCTTGGTCACAGTCCGGATGGTGGCCAACGAATTGCCAGGCCTTGAACTTTAACAAAGCTCTACATTGGTTAGCCCACGACGGACCTGCTTATAACCCTAAATATAAGCAACAATGCATCATCATCCATCGTTGCCAAGAGATGCGCCATGCTTCTTATGGTGATGATGCGGTCGTTTCAGAGACATTAACCGTCTCCATGGGCCATCTACGCATCATTCAGCTCGTTTGTTATCCCTTTCCAAGTGAGTTACTAAAACCTTTAACATTGAAATTATAAATCTAGCTAGAAACTATTGATGATTCTTAATTATTTTCTCTCTCTGTGTTTTCTAGATGATCATCACCACGTTTCTATTTGGACACTCGTGGATTACAAACAATCCCTGTGGAAACAAGAGCACGAATCTGTCTATTTCAGAGACATGGTTTCTGGTATTCGCTGGATACAAGACTACATGCGGGAATATAATCTAAAGACAACTAAGCAACATGATATGTCTTTCGTCATGTCAATTTTCATAAGAAAGCAGCCTCCAGAAACAAGAGAGCGGATCATTTTTCCACATCCTTTACTTTGCCATCCAACCAATCCTCTTATCGTTTACCTGTATTTACCTGAACGTATCGTTTCTCTTGATGTCGCAACAAAAAGGCTGCGGTTAGTGACAAAAGACATCAAAAGAGGCATGCGTACTAAATTTGGCCTATACGAATTAGGATATGACATGGTGATACCAATGGTTCTTCACTTAGATCCATCATTGGTCTTGGAACATGAGGGTGTGCTGCTGCCACGTCGTAAGAGAGGAAGAAGAAGAATATAACGTCAAACTTTTTAGCATGATACTCTATACGAATGTTGTTTTCTTTTTAGCCTGCTTAATACAATACTCCTTACAACACATTTGTAAGATGAAACCAGTCCTTAGACGAAATGTCAAGATATATTTCAGAGCAATTGATTAAGCATAATTTGAACGGATGCAAAACGATTTCGTGACTGTAAAGGATCATAGCATGTAACCGAGATAACACGAGAGAATCATCTTAGCACTGCTCTACAAGAAAGAAGCTTATTTGTTTGGTAAACTCGAGGAACAAAAATGTCTACTACAAATTTTACATATACAAAGATAAAGTGTATAACAAATAGGAGGAATTCATAAGTTTATTACAATATATGTTATAACAAGATAAAACCATGTGTACTCAAGAAAAACCTGACAAAATATAACAATATATGTCAGCATAGTTTCAAGAAAAACCTGACAAAATCATTTCTCAAGGATCTTGCTCATAACACTTCTTGCTAGATCAATACTTCCTTCTTGCTCTTCTACTTCCTCTTCTATTCCGGCTTCTCTAACTGAGATTTCACGTGCGGACAAAGAGCAACGAAGAACAGAGTTAACCTGCTTCCTTAATCTGGCATTATCAATCAGAACCTCTGTCAGCATCTTCCTTACCACATCGTCTGTTCCACGATGCCCTCCTGATGTTAGCTTCAGCTTTTCCACTTCCTCTGAGAGAAGCTGCGTCTGTTTTCGAGAAAACATTAACTTTTTGTGTCTCAACATGCATAAACTCAGTATCGAAAAAAGCATTTGGTTAAACATACCTCAGCAATTAGAAGACCTATTCGGTTATCAGATGTTGCTAGTAGCTCGATGGCTTCAGATGGAGATGATGAGTCCATTATTAACTTACTCTCCTCCTTAATGTGGAACTTGACATTGCACTCTTGAAGCCGATTTTGTAGAACATCATACTCATGCAGCAACTTCTCATCTGCGGTTTTTGCAGTTTCTTCTCTATCCTTCTCCCTTTGAACAATTCTCTGAACATTGCAGAAGATTTAAGCGTTAAAACTGCCAGATGTTCCAATTGTTAGAAGAAGATTTTACTTGAATAAATCTCCTGCAAAGAGCATTTTTACCTCCATCTCCAGTTTTTCTTTCATTGTGCGGCTAAGCTCTTGTCTCAATTCTGATTGAATGGTTCGGAGAGACTTGACCTCTTTGACGAGTACTTTCAGCTCTGCTTTCGATTTCACTTCCAGCTCTTCATGTTCTATGTGAAAATTCTCAAATTCTTCTCTTAGATCATTGATCTGCTGCAGCAGCATCTGATTTTCTTGAACAAGTGACTGATTTGCAGTCTCAGTATGTGCTTTCTCGTCCTATAAGCCAAGTATAAAGAAAGATATCTATAATCGAATGCAAATGGAAGTTACATTGAAAGAAACTGAGAGAAACACAAACCTTTATAGAGTTCAACAATGATTCCATATCCATGCATTGCTTGCGGAGTTCCTCCATATCCCACTGAATTTGAGTAAATCTTTCATTTTCATCTAGAACTGTTTTCTCCATGCCTTGCTTGCAGCTCTCTCGAGTTGTATCAAGTTCAACCTCTAAATCTTTAACCTACAAGACCAAGCCCGAACAGGCAAAGCAAATTCTTCATCCATTCAAAGATTAAAAGACAAAGAGGAGTAAAAAACACATGTGATAGTTGTGCATACCTTTGTTGATAAAAATTGTCGAACAGCCAGCTCCTGATTCAGCCTGGAGATAAGATCTTCCGTGTCAGCTTTTGCTGTTTCAAGTCTCTGCTTTAACATATCAATAACCCTCTTTAACTTATGTCTTTCCTCAGAGTGAAAGACAATAGCCGGATTCTTCTGAGTCTCGGTATTTACACCAACCGCACTATACATGTTTCCATGAACTTCATCCTGAGTATCGATAGAGCCTTGGTTAACTAAATCAGGTTCCCCAGGAGTTATAATGCTTTCAATGGTCTTTTCTTGAAACTTTCTGTCACTTCCATCCAACCTCTGAATTCCAACTCGACTAGAAATGCCTCCTCCGGTTACAGTACCAGTTTCTGAAGCTCCATTAGTACTAGAAAGACATTCGATTTTTTCCCGGAACGAACTTTTATCAAGAAGTCCATATTCTGTGATTAATTCATGCCAATCAGTCACATCATCTTCAGAAGTTGAATTCCTTGAGTTTAGATTTTTGAGGCTAGCTTTGTCATGATTCATTGTTGAGGCATCAGATGTCTCATCAGCAGAATCATTGCCATGATCCACGATAACTGATGAACTACCAGGAACATCAGAGCTGCTGGTAGTTGGAAGTGTCGGAATGTTCTCAGAGGTAACTTCAGTTTCTTGACATTCATCACTAAAATCTGAAGAGTAAAGAGTAGGAAGCATATTAATACATACTACATAGGTTTTCAGACAACATTACATAATGAAATTCTTCACACGTTGTAGAAACAAGAGAGAAAAAACAGAAGGAAAAGAAGAGGACATACAAGACCTGACAGCAGCTTCTAGCTCAAGGAATGTTGCTATCAGAGCGCTTCTGGATATATCAATATCTGACAAAAGTCTATTCATCCAATCTTCCAGAGAGCACCTCCTCTGCAATGGACTAAACATTTTGAGAATATTTTATCTGTCACTAATCTTAAAAGTTGAGAGAATCGATATCTACCTCTTCCAAAAGTGTTTGGTTTTTCATCCTCAAAATCTTCTTTGGTGGTGCCTGGGGTAACCTTTTCTTCACAAACTCCTTTTTAATCTGAAAACACCATAGCCCATTTACAATGTCTGAGTATCACATCCAAAGAAACAAATAAAATGAGTAAAGCCAGAGAAGTAAGAAAAGGGTATTGAGTAAAGAAAGTACTCACCGACGAATATAACTCCAAGAAATCATTGAATCTTCTAAGTATAAGCCTAGCAGAAGTGATTCCCTCAGGAGATTGTATCCCCACTTGCACTCTATAAAACTGATAAAGGACAGAAGTAAAAAGCTTAATAAAAGACCATGAATGACTGACTATAACAAAAGAATCAGCTATGTGTAAATATACAAACCACGGCGGGTTCTGAAACGCTTGATTTGGGAAGGCCAACCCAAGAGGGGACAGTGACACAGTAACTCCAACCAGTTTGAGGATGGTGTGGCCAAACCGTGTCTCGTCCTTCCTAGGAGGGAAAAAACTTTACAATTAGAAACAGAATCCAAAGCCTACTCTGTTCTACGTACAAGAGTAAACCATATCACTTAATCTCTACGATGGAGTCATGAACATTGAAGCAGATTAATATTGCAGAGAGAAAATGAATATTTTACCAAAAGACGAGGAGGAGCACTCCAATCCATCCCCAGAGGTAACGGAGACATCCCGTCGTGGCGATGCGGCGGAGATACCATAGAATCGGTATCAGTCTCTCGTCGTCCATTAGCTCCGTCGCGAATGGTATTACGGCGATAATCGTCGTCGTCTCCTTGGAAGAAAGGGCCCGGCGAGAGGAAGTGGCGGCGAGATAGCTGCTCGGCGAAGGGACCGGAGACGTCGTAATTGAAATCGAGAAGAGAAAGATCGTGCGCGTAAAGATTCATCACTCTCTCTCTCTCTCTCTCTCTCTCTCTCTCTCTCTCTTTGATTCTTCTTCTTCTCTCTCTCGATCAACAAAAACTATTTTGCTCTCTTTCATTCTTAATTACAGGCTTATAGCAACCGAGTCTAAAAACGGAGCGTTTTGGTATATCTATCTGTATATAAACCGATTGTTCTCGTCGTGTAGTTGACTTGACTGGGTTGGTGACAAACTTGGGCTACGCGGACGTGAGTTCGAAGCTCCAGATAAGAGGGATGGATGACACACCAGACAAGATGATATAAATTTACTTTTTTTTTTTTTTTTTTTCTCTTTGCATTATTTTCACTAACACGAGAGGTGATTTACCCTATCGAAATAATAGGAGATAATGACAATAGGATTTAGAAAGAGTATGAAAATTGAATATTAACTATTGTTCTTTGAGGTGGAGAATTTGTTGTCATTGAGGTTTTCCAATCCCATTGGTTGTTGTTGTCTACGCGGAACAAGTCTGGTCAACTCATGCACAGTGAACCACCCGACAGTGGAAGTGGCCACATTTCCTAATGGATTGAACACTATGCATTGCACACCTATTTTTGTTGGGCAGTAGCCTATTAAACAAAATGGAAAATTATTTACTCACTAAAAAAACTAAATACAATGGATGGATAGCCATTAGCTAATTAATTCTATACACCTCTAATACTAAGTATAGTTTTTAATTGTTTTATAACATAAAATGTCTTATCAATATGATGTACGATTTATTATTATTATACATAGATATGCATCATATTGCAAGTTGTAAACCAGGTATTCAAGAATGATACTTTTATATCATATCAATCCATTGTATTTAGTTTTCTTATGGTAAATAAAGAATAATTTATATGTTTATAAGAAAGTTTTACAAAAACAAAGAATAAAAAAGACGACCCAATATTACAATCCCTCTCTTATATTTTGATATGATATTAATAGAGAGAATATAACAAAGCATGTGTTTAAAATTTAAACTTTTATTCTAAAAACTGCATCTCCACATGTGTTAATACTAATATGTTGCTTGAGGCTCAACCTTTATCATTTGTATTATTGTATCGGATAAATTGCTAAGCATGACTAATTAAAATTTTAAATAATTGTGAAATATTGCAACTTAAAGGTTTCGTGCATGATTAATATATATATATATATATATATATATATATAAAGTCATAAGCATGATTAATATATATAATGTCAAAAGCACGAATTGCAAACATGCTTTTAGGTATTGTTCAAACTTGACCGTTGTTCTTAAACCGGCTGGTGGCCATCATTGCTATTCCAATTCCAAATGGAATAAAGACCGCACAACCATCTACGATGAAGTGGTTACGATGTCAGCTACCACTTCATTGTAGATGGCTGTGCAGTTTTTATTCTATTTGGAATTGGAAGAACTACTAGACGTTGTTCTCTGGGAGGAAAACCGAGTCCATTACGTGCAAAAAAAAACTAAAAAGAAAAACTGATCAGATCTAAACAAACAATACAAATTGGAAAGATAAACAACTCGAGAAAATCATTACTTATTTTCTGTAACATGGTTAAAGCCACATGAGCATCATTCCCATTCCCACCCAGGTTTGAGATCTCATGATCGAGAGTATCAATGTTTGACATTAGATTTGCAATCAATCATTCACTTGGCATACCCTTATAGGATAAAAGAATCATCTTCTCTAAATAAACGGAAAGTACTCTATTAGTACCACTAAACTGCATTAAGACTAATGTTAATTGATGTATTTTTTCTTACAAAAAGAGTAAAAATCTATGAGTATTCTTTAATAATATATAATTTGATTACTTAAATAATATGAAAAAATGGTACAATATTAAATATATTTTCTATAGAAATAATAGGAGATAATGAAATGATGAAGTTAATATATTGACGTTGATTTCCTATATTGTAAACTCACTAGACAATAGCAAAATTGGATTGTAGTTAGTATTTAATAATATTTTTTTTTTCAGATTAGATAATTAGATTATTTACCATTTAATTATCAAAAAAACAATTTCTCCCCAAATTACTGAAATTCTGAAATCGGATAAAATCAATTCGTATTTCAAATAAAATATTTTTAAGAGACTTCCGAAAAGATATTTTTATGCCTCTGGATATCGTTGAATTACTAATATCAAAATCCAAATTTTAAAAACCAATTATTTAATTATAAAAGTATTTTTTAGGAAACTATTTATTTGAAACTAAACAACTGTATATTTCATAACATTCGGTTATATAGTTTAATTATTGGTAGCATATTCAAAAGTCGTTCTGGTCGAGTGGTTGGTATACTAATATTAGACTGTGCGACCAGAGTTCGATCGACTATAAGAGCGGTGAAGATAAATCAATTTAAGCGGCGGCTCTGTCCGTCGCTGTCGTCCTGATCATCCCTGACGATAGCAAGTGCCGTCTGAGCTCTTCCTTTTTTTTTCTTTTTTCCCGGAAATGGATTCTTCGAAATGAAATCCACTTAACTCTCCAATTTTTTACCCTAAATTAACGATCTTTTAAGGTATTGTTCATCTCAACGATCACAGAATCTATATCCAATGATTTACTCTCGTTTCATCTCTATCCTTGGATCTTGCAAAACGACGGACCAATTCAAACAGTTACATTCTCAAACCATTGCGAGAGGTCTAGCACCAAACCCAACTGTGCAAAAGAAGCTCTTGCTCTTCTGGTGTAGTCGTCTAGGTGGCCACATGAGTTATGCCTGTAAGCTGTTTGTGAAAATACCTGAACCAGACGTGGTTGTGTGGAACAACATGATCAAGGGATGGTCAAGGGTGGAGGATTGTGGTGGGAAAGGAGTTAGATTGTATTTGAATATGTTGAAGGAAGGTGTGACTCCGGATAGCCACACGTTTCCTTTCTTGTTGAACAGTCTTAAGCGAGATGGAGCGTTGGCTTGTGGTAAGAAGCTGCATTGCCATGTTGCGAAATTTGGATTAGGTTCTAACCTTTATATGCAGAATGCTCTTGTTCAAATGTACTCTTTTTGTGGACTAATGGCTATGGCTCGTGGGGTTTTCGACAGGAGATGCAAAGAGGATGTGTTTTGTTGGAACTTGATGATCTCTGGGTATAATAGGATGAGGCAATACGAAAAAAGCATGGAGCTTTTTGCTGAGATGGAGAGGAACTTGGTTTTTCCAACTACTGTTACGTTACTTCTTGTTCTCTCGGCTTGTTCCAAGGTAAAAGATAAGGATCTCTGTAAAAAGGTTCATGGGTATGTTAGTGAATGTATGAAGGAACCTAGTTTGAAATTGGAGAATGCTCTGGTCAATGCATATGCTGCTTGCGGGGAAATGGATATAGCTGTAAGGATTTTCAGGAGTATGAAGACTAGGGATGTGATTTCTTGGACATCTGTTGTGAAAGGGTTTGTTGAGTCAGGGAATCTAGAGTTGGCTAGAACATATTTTGATCAGATGCCAGTGAGAGACAGAGTTTCGTGGACTATTATGATTGATGGTTACCTACGAGCTGATTGCTTCAATGAATCTCTGGAAATGTTCCGCGAGATGCAATGTGCAGGTATGATACCCGATGAATTCACCATGGTTAGTGTTCTCACAGCTTGTGCTCACCTAGGTTCCTTGGAGATTGGTGAATGGGTGAAGACGTACATAGACAAAAACAAGATCAAGAACGATGTTGTTGTAGGGAATGCTTTGATCGATATGTATTTCAAATGTGGGTGTTCTGAGAAAGCTCAGAATGTTTTCCGTGACATGGATCAGAGAGACAAATTCACATGGACAGCCATGGTTGTTGGTCTTGCCAACAATGGACAAGGTCAAGAGGCCATTGAAGTTTTCTTACAAATGCAAGAAATGTCAATACAACCAGATGCTATTACTTACCTTGGCGTCCTCTCTGCTTGTAACCATAGTGGTATGGTAGACCAAGCAAGGAAAATTTTCGCCAAAATGAGAAGCAACCATAGAACTGAGCCGAGTTTAGCACATTATGGATGTATGGTTGACCTACTTGGTCGAGCTGGGTTAGTCAAGGAAGCATATGAGATAATAATGAACATGCCAATGAATCCAAACTCGATTGTGTGGGGAGCTTTGCTTGGTGCTTGTAGACTTCATAATGATGAACCAATGGCTGAATTGGCAGCTAAGAAAATACTTGAGTTGGAACCTGATAATGGGGCTGTTTATGCTTTATTATGCAATATATATGCAGGTTGCGAAAGATGGGACGATTTGCTAGAAGTGAGAAGAAAGATGATAGACATCACAGTTAAGAAGACACCAGGCTTCAGTTTAATTGACGTAAACGGGTTTGCTCACGAATTTGTTGCTGGAGACAAATCACATCTTCAATCTGAAGAGATTTTCGTGAAACTAGAAGAATTAACCCAAGAGTCGACATTTGCAGCATACTTGCCTGATACTTCCGAATCATTGTTCGAGGCCGGGTAAGATCATTTTTCGTAAAGAATTTAGCTTTGGCTTTTGAGGTCATTGCTTCTGAAGCCAGAGATACACTGTTCAAGATTATATAGAACCCTGAGATGTGAACAGAACTATAGACTGTCAGAGTAGAAGTTGTTGCTTATGCAGTGGATAAGAGACAACACATGGTTCAGTTCAATTGTTCACAAACGTACTCAACACAACCTTTGGTTAGAGCCTGGATCTAGTATGTGAAGCCTACAGTGCCACTAATAGATTTATCTGACTGTCGGGACAGCCAGGAACAAAGAACTGGAAGAGCAGTCAAGTAAGCACCTTGCAGAACAAAGAGTTGTAAGAACAGTCAAGTAAGAACAAAGAGTTGTAAGAACAAAGAGTTGTGGCCTGTAGATGGGTTTCTAAGAAGAAACGAGAGATTCTGAGCTAAGAAAATGTTGGCGGCCTTCCCAGAGGGTGAAGTAACAATTGAACCGAGTTCCATAAGTTTTCAATGTTAGACAAGAGAAACTGATAGATTAGGCCTGGGCATTCGGTTAACCATTCGGTTTCGGTTCGGTTGTATTCGGTTTCGGTTATTTTGGATATAGTAATATAGTAACCATTTGGATATTTTTGAAATTTCGGTTCGGTTCGGTTCGGTTTCTTTCGGTTCGGTTTCGGTTTGGTTATTTAAATAAATAACCATAACTAACATAAATTATATTAACATTAACCAAATAAACCAAATATAACCAAAACTAACCGAATATAACCAAAATTAACCAAATATACAATAACAAAAATACAAAAAAGGGAAAAATATGGATTCAATTTTACAAAATAGTATTTAACTTTGTAAATTCAAAATAATAACATTTACATATATTGATTATTTAAAATATTTAATTGTTTTGAATCTAGAAATAATTTATATTTTAAGTTTATTTTATAGTTTTGCATAATATTAAGTATATAATATTTGATATCTTCTAGGTTTTCGGATATTTCGGTTAACCATTTAATTGTCGGTTCGGTTCGGTTCGGTTTTAGTTAGTTTGGATATAGATTTTTACTAACCATTCGGGTATTTGAAGAATTTCGGTTCGGTTCGGTTTGGTTTTTTTCGGTTCGGTTTCGGTCGGTTATTTGGTTATCGGTTATTTTGCCCAGCCCTATGATAGATGATGAAATAGCAAAAAGCGGATTAGATGATGAAATAGCATAAAGGCACGAGCCATTATTGAATCTCTTTCAAAAGGAGATGGATGGTGCAAATCAAAGTACGATATCGAAAATGGAACTAATAATAATCATAGAGATAGTTGCACTAAGCTTGGAGCATAAGAAGGGCACACAAGTGGGAGACAGTATATGTGCTCGTATTCGTCAGGTTTTCCGAGATTCGGAGCTTCTCCGAGGTGAAGAGAGTCGATATGTCCAATGATGTAAGCTGTATGGTAGCGACGGGTCACGGTCTGCTTATATCCGTCTATATCAAAAACCACTGCGAGTTTCGTCTCTTGGTCGATGAAGAAGCTTCCAGCTTCGATGTCAAACTGAAAACCAGTGAGTGGTCTCATATCCACTTTTAAAAACATGGTCCAGGAAACCGCACTGGGCTCAATCTTTGTGGTAACCCAAATTTCCAAGATCTCGCATGAATCCAAGCGCTGGTATAACACCGCAAGCTGCTCATCGGTAACACTAGACAGAGTCACGGTTTCTAAAACAGAAGAGTGAAATGGCAGAGGAAGACGCGGTCCAAACCTCTCTGTTGAGAAATCAAAACAGAGTAAAAAATCTTCAATCTCTTCATACTCTCCGTCCTCTGTGATCTTCTCTTGAGCGAAAAAGTAAGTATTTCCCTTCAAAGATACGCTGCGTTGGTAAAACTGTATATCCCAGTCGGGAGTGACATCGAGAACCCTCCATGAACTAGAGGTGAAATCATAGATTTCATACCCAAAAACGTGTTTTCCGGCACCGAGGTGATTATCAAGAAACCTCAAGACTTGTGGTTACGGTTGTTGTCGTATCCAAGAGCATACCGGTCTAATCTGTGGAAAGTGTTTCGAGGTTGGATCCATATGGTCTGGCCTAAATAGGGATTCCACACCAAGAGCCTCGAGTTGTTGTCCTTCACGACGCATAACAACAAGCCGTCGCAGTGAAAAAGTTTAGATACCTCGATTTGATCAAGTTGACCAATTTGCTTGATAGATGGCTCGACCAAGTTGTCGCGGATCCCTTGGAGATCGAATCTCATCGTACAGACCCTAGAATCCATCATCAAGAATCCCAGAAACGGCTTCCTTGCTGCACAAATAATCCTATCTTTGGATAAAACGTTCCACTTTTTGCAAGTACACCGCACTGCTTTCAAACATGTCATGGGAACCCTCGAGAGTATCTCGCCGACCAATTCTGGCAAAAGATAGGACATCGTCGTCATTCTTTTGACTTGAGCTTCTACAAAAACAAACGGCTGCGTTCTAGATTAGGGTTCGACATGTTTCTATATATATGATTTGATTTTCTAATACTCATAGGCTAGTACTAGCCCTAGGTCGGCATGTCCAGCGGCCCGGCGCAATCCTAAACCTGCATGTATTCTAGCTCGCCCCAGTCCTAAACCAAAAAAATAAAATTATGTGTCTATGTTTCAAATTCCTGCCCAGTCTTAACAGTGTTAAATTATCTTTTCGGACTTTTTCTAGAAAACTAAAAAAAAACAAAAAAAAAACTTCTAAGTTTAGTATCTTGAAAAATAATTTCTAAAGGTATTCTATAAAGCTAATGAATCAATCAAATTTTAAATAACCCTTCATATTCATTTAAACCAAATTAATTTAAGCTTCAAACCAAAGAGGCTGTTTAAACTTATACCAAATAAAACATGGAATCAATATACTGCATACTATGTAGTAGAGATGTCTTTAACATCAAGATCTTCATATTAAAGAAATTTATCAAAAAATCTTCATATTAAAGATTTTTTAATTTTGACATATATTAATCATATAATATCTTATTATCTAAAGTTACTCATTAATAGGATCATAACACATGTTAATTATATCGATAAGATGTTGATAAATGTCACTTCTAAATTTATTAAATATAAAATTTTAAAAGTTCTAAACCTAACATAGAAAGAAAATCTATACATAATTAACAACAAATAATTATTTATAAAAAATAAAAAAAAACATTAATTTCTAATTATAAACCTACTTCTGCTGGATTTTTTTGTATTTATTTATATAATAATTAGGACATATAAATGTTTGTTTCAAAGTTAACCATTAACATGATCGAGACAAGTGCCAAGTCTATCGATAAGATTTTGACACATGTCAAAAAATTTAGTAAAGAAAAAATCTAACAATTTTTATTATGTAATTATAAATTTTAATTTTAAAAACTATGTTGTAGTATTTTTTTGTTTTTTTTAGTTCATATTTTATATCTTTGAATTATATAAAGCTCATATGTCAATGTACTTATAATTTTAATTTCTTATTTTTATTATGTCAAATAAACTTTTTTTTTTCAATTTCTCAACTTTTATGGGGTTAGTTCTAAATTCACTGCAATGGTGTATATATTTTTTCTCAGTTTTTATTTATCCAAAATATTTTTTGAGTAAATAATTTTAAGGGTTAAAGAATCTGCGACACAAAACACTTTTAGTAGTTGAAGGAACTATGTTAAAGTGGAAGCGAAGGGACATAAAATTGGTTTAATTTGTTCAGAGACACATTTATAGGTTGTGATAAAGAATATACTTTAACAATAAAATATTTTTTGGTGTACGAACACATTTTTGTGGTAAAACTTAGAGTTAAATTGTATTTGGATGCTAATAAAATGACGCTTTGACAAGTCGTTTGCATGTAAAATATTTTGTGAATAAGTTGTGGAATATTTTTGAAATTTGAGATAATAATATTTGTAAAGATGATAGTTTGGCAAAAGGTTTTGGTGTTTGATCATTTAATTTTAGATTATTGTAACAATTGATATAATACATTTAAAATATAAAAGTATATATTAATGTACTAAAGTAAAAACAAAGAAACAGCAAATTTCATCTACGGGATTATGATTTTTTCCCTAGCTAAAAATATCTTATTATATAAAGTTTGAGATTTTAATGCATGTAGTAATATGAAAAAACCGAAAAAATATTAAAAAAAAATTTTGTAGGAATGAAATTTTGATTAATTGATGAAAATTGACATAATTATTACTTATGAAATTATGACATACAGAAGAATATTTAGGATATTTTTGGATATCTCAAAAAAACTTATCATAGTCTTGAAAGATCTGGTGAGCTTCTTGAGCTAGGTAGATTTGGCATTTACAATATATCTAACGTTTTGAAACAACTAGCTGACCTGCTGGTTCTCGATACACTAGTTTTAAACGGTCAAGACGGATCGCAGTCACAGATTTGTTATGACCACCAAGCTCTTCAATTGAATGAAAATGATTATGAGAGGGGTTGCAAGATTCCAAAGAAAAGGTGCAAAGTGTACGTATGGGTAGTAATATCATTGGTTAGCTCACGACGGACCTATTGTAGCTTATAACCCTAAATATAAGCAAATTAAAATGCATCATCATCCATCGTTACCATTACCAAGAGATGCGCCGTGCTTCTTATGGTGATGATGCGGTCGTTTCAGAGACCTTAACCGTCTCCATGGGCCATCTACGCATCATTCAGCTCGTTTGTTATCATTTTCCAAGTGAGTTACTAAAACCTATACATTGAAATTATAAATCTAGCTAGAAACTATTGATGATTCTTAATTATTTTCTCTATTTGTGTTTTCTAGATGATCATCATCATGTTTCTATTTGGACAATCGTGGATTACAAACAATCCCTGTGGAAACAAGAGCACGAGTCTGTCTATTTCAGAGACATGGTTTCTGGTATTGGGATCAAGATTCCACATCCTTTACTTTGCCATCCAACCAATCCTCTTCTCGTTTACTTGTATTTACCTGAATGCATCGTTTCTCTTGATGTCGCAACAAAAAGGCTGCGGTTAGTGGGAAAAGACATCAAAAGAGGCATGCGTGCTAAATTATTTAGTTACGACGACTTAGGATACAGATTCCAACAAAAAGAGAGAGTAAAGATTTCAAATTGTAATATAAGTTCAAAGAATAGCAAGAATCTTATAAGAATTTGGGAGGGGGGGGAGGGGGGGGAGGGGGGGGGTTGGTTCTTTTTCTTTCTTTCTGATACACGATCTTACCAGTACTAAACCAAAAGTAAACGAGGGAAGTACACACTTACGGTCTCATACATTTAACTAGTACGTCCACAAATCTCTTGTACATGTGCTGCTTCATGTACATCTTCTCAACCTTTTCACGTCCTTGGTTACCTAGTTGTAGCCTTGTAGATGGGTTTCTAAGAAGAAACAACAGGTTCTGAGCTAAAACTTTATTACCTGGCCTCCCCACAGGATGAAGTAGCCCTGTAACATTGTGCTCCACTATCTCTTTTGTTCCTCCAGCGTCTGTTCCAAGCACCTGTTCCCATTTAAAACAATGATTAGGATGAGAGAACATTGCCTTTTTGTCTCTCCAGAATAAGAAAACATGGATTCATCTATCGTTTGTTTCTCACCGGAAGACCATAAGCCATTGCTTCGATAGTCACTCTCCCGAATGTTTCACCAACTCCCTGTTTCACAAATTGAAGAGGGTAAACAAAGGTTGAATAACGCATCAAAAAGCATTTGATAGTGTCTGTTTTGAGTGCAAGCCATAAAAGGATCAAGATGAGGAAAATACCTGGGAATTTGTTACGTAGACATCTGCAGCAGAGTATAATGAGGCAACACGCGTGGTCGCTGGAGTCCATAGAACAGAGGTCGATAAGTTTCCACTGTTTGACAAGAAGCTCAACATCTCCTTAACGTATGCAACTTTGTTGCTCTTAGACCCAACTGATCCAAGAAGAAGTTTAAGGTCTTGTTTCCGTGTTACGTTGCCAGACGACAACAGCTTTCTTTTACCAGTGGCCGTGAGAACGGCTGGATTTTCAATAGCAGGAGACGTGATCTTCATCTTCCGTGGTGAACCTCTTAAACGATGTCTGACTGAAAGACTAATCTTTTCCTTCCTGATGCCATTGAGGTTCTTGATTTTGGACTGATTACTATTAGTTTTAGCCACTGGTTCTTGTTCTTGTTGTCTCTCCAGTGCCAAGGCGGCAGATTCAAGGAGAAGAAGTTGTCCCTTTCCTGGGTTTATGCTGCTAAGAGACATCACAAGCATATCCGTATCTGTCAATTCGAACTCCGTTCTGACTGATTCACGTAGTGTTTGTCTTTTCTTCTTCATCATCTCCTGGGTCAGTGTTGGAGTATTTAGTGAACTGGAAATCCCGGAAACAAAAGCCAACTCATCATTAACAGACAGCGGAACAATAACCGGCTGAGACCTAAGCTTTATATGGTCCTCTTCACACCATGTTAACCATTGTTTGCTCTGCACTTCAGATAGAAAAATTAGCAGTTTCACTCGGTCGAGCACAGGTTTTGCTCGATCAAAGTACTCACGCCGGTTCTCCATCACCCACCAAGCGATTTGACTTCCACCAGCTGGATGGTGATCCATGTATTGATCTGCGGAGATTGTAACATACATCATAATGAGAATCCAACCTTGAGGCAGAAAAGGAATATTGAACATGTTTTAACAATTGTTTTGATGAAAAAATATATAAAAATTGCACTAATTGAAAACAATCTAAAGTGAGCATGCTATATTTGACAACTTCTAATTTCACAATGCATCTTTCAGTAGGAAAGGAATGGGCTATGGTACGCATTTCTGAACATGATGGTCAATATGTACTCATGCAAATAGTGATGTCAAAGAATTAGCAGATCTATTTTTCCTTACCTATCCATGAGGCACAGACTGCTGATCCTGCAATAACAAGATCTGCTTTCATGGCAGTTTTGAAACTGAGTTCTCCTTTGTCTTCAACCACTTTGATCCTTCTCCTTGTGAGCTCTGGCAATAATCCACCCCTTCTACTCAAAACTACTGCATATACTGTTGCACCACAGCTCAAAAGCTCGGAAGCCAACTCCATCATTGAAATTGGAGCACCAGTCATTGATAGTTCATGGAAAAGTAGGACGAATCTTCTAGACCAAACAAGACGTTTAAAGTCTGATTTCCTGTCACAGGTCCCTGATCGCTTTTGCGGACTCCATTCAAGAATTCTATCCTCTAGTGATCCAAACGGACCAAAAAGTTTACCGTAGGTGACATTAGTCTTAGGAAGTTCTTGATCTTGCTCGTCCAAGTCCCTAGTCTCCATCACTTTCCTCACCCTTTGCTTACTACGAATCCTTGCACGTGAACTACGACTACCTTTTCTGGTCCTCCTCCTGGAGCTCAAGCTTGGTCGAGATGTGACATCCTCTTTCTTGGCCAAAGTTACATGCATCCTTTTATTTACACCTATATGGACTATATTGGTATTACCTACTACAGCATGAGAACTCCCATTAGCATCCAGTCTTTTATTCTGTTCCACATGCAAAACATCTTCTCTCAGTTTGCCTCCAAACCGTAAGAACTCAACTTTGCTATCATCATCATGCGCCCATCTGGACTGAACATAAAATCCAAGATAGGTCCAAAGAGTAATCAAAAGTAACCAATAAAGCAGACGGTTACTTCTGAACCACTGAACAGCTGCTTTGCCATCTCTACGTGGAGTCCTGCCAGAATGAACTCTCCTAAATGTAGGTGAACCCCTTGGAGATGAAAATATGAAAAAATATCTTATTATATAAAGTTTGAGATTTTAATGCATGTAGTAATATGAAAAAACCGAAAAAATATTAAAAAAAAATTTTGTAGGAATGAAATTTTGATTAATTGATGAAAATTGACATAATTATTACTTATGAAATTATGACATACAGAAGAATATTTAGGATATTTTTGGATATCTCAAAAAAACTTATCATAGTCTTGAAAGATCTGGTGAGCTTCTTGAGCTAGGTAGATTTGGCATTTACAATATATCTAACGTTTTGAAACAACTAGCTGACCTGCTGGTTCTCGATACACTAGTTTTAAACGGTCAAGACGGATCGCAGTCACAGATTTGTTATGACCACCAAGCTCTTCAATTGAATGAAAATGATTATGAGAGGGGTTGCAAGATTCCAAAGAAAAGGTGCAAAGTGTACGTATGGGTAGTAATATCATTGGTTAGCTCACGACGGACCTATTGTAGCTTATAACCCTAAATATAAGCAAATTAAAATGCATCATCATCCATCGTTACCATTACCAAGAGATGCGCCGTGCTTCTTATGGTGATGATGCGGTCGTTTCAGAGACCTTAACCGTCTCCATGGGCCATCTACGCATCATTCAGCTCGTTTGTTATCATTTTCCAAGTGAGTTACTAAAACCTATACATTGAAATTATAAATCTAGCTAGAAACTATTGATGATTCTTAATTATTTTCTCTATTTGTGTTTTCTAGATGATCATCATCATGTTTCTATTTGGACAATCGTGGATTACAAACAATCCCTGTGGAAACAAGAGCACGAGTCTGTCTATTTCAGAGACATGGTTTCTGGTATTGGGATCAAGATTCCACATCCTTTACTTTGCCATCCAACCAATCCTCTTCTCGTTTACTTGTATTTACCTGAATGCATCGTTTCTCTTGATGTCGCAACAAAAAGGCTGCGGTTAGTGGGAAAAGACATCAAAAGAGGCATGCGTGCTAAATTATTTAGTTACGACGACTTAGGATACAGATTCCAACAAAAAGAGAGAGTAAAGATTTCAAATTGTAATATAAGTTCAAAGAATAGCAAGAATCTTATAAGAATTTGGGAGGGGGGGGAGGGGGGGGAGGGGGGGGGTTGGTTCTTTTTCTTTCTTTCTGATACACGATCTTACCAGTACTAAACCAAAAGTAAACGAGGGAAGTACACACTTACGGTCTCATACATTTAACTAGTACGTCCACAAATCTCTTGTACATGTGCTGCTTCATGTACATCTTCTCAACCTTTTCACGTCCTTGGTTACCTAGTTGTAGCCTTGTAGATGGGTTTCTAAGAAGAAACAACAGGTTCTGAGCTAAAACTTTATTACCTGGCCTCCCCACAGGATGAAGTAGCCCTGTAACATTGTGCTCCACTATCTCTTTTGTTCCTCCAGCGTCTGTTCCAAGCACCTGTTCCCATTTAAAACAATGATTAGGATGAGAGAACATTGCCTTTTTGTCTCTCCAGAATAAGAAAACATGGATTCATCTATCGTTTGTTTCTCACCGGAAGACCATAAGCCATTGCTTCGATAGTCACTCTCCCGAATGTTTCACCAACTCCCTGTTTCACAAATTGAAGAGGGTAAACAAAGGTTGAATAACGCATCAAAAAGCATTTGATAGTGTCTGTTTTGAGTGCAAGCCATAAAAGGATCAAGATGAGGAAAATACCTGGGAATTTGTTACGTAGACATCTGCAGCAGAGTATAATGAGGCAACACGCGTGGTCGCTGGAGTCCATAGAACAGAGGTCGATAAGTTTCCACTGTTTGACAAGAAGCTCAACATCTCCTTAACGTATGCAACTTTGTTGCTCTTAGACCCAACTGATCCAAGAAGAAGTTTAAGGTCTTGTTTCCGTGTTACGTTGCCAGACGACAACAGCTTTCTTTTACCAGTGGCCGTGAGAACGGCTGGATTTTCAATAGCAGGAGACGTGATCTTCATCTTCCGTGGTGAACCTCTTAAACGATGTCTGACTGAAAGACTAATCTTTTCCTTCCTGATGCCATTGAGGTTCTTGATTTTGGACTGATTACTATTAGTTTTAGCCACTGGTTCTTGTTCTTGTTGTCTCTCCAGTGCCAAGGCGGCAGATTCAAGGAGAAGAAGTTGTCCCTTTCCTGGGTTTATGCTGCTAAGAGACATCACAAGCATATCCGTATCTGTCAATTCGAACTCCGTTCTGACTGATTCACGTAGTGTTTGTCTTTTCTTCTTCATCATCTCCTGGGTCAGTGTTGGAGTATTTAGTGAACTGGAAATCCCGGAAACAAAAGCCAACTCATCATTAACAGACAGCGGAACAATAACCGGCTGAGACCTAAGCTTTATATGGTCCTCTTCACACCATGTTAACCATTGTTTGCTCTGCACTTCAGATAGAAAAATTAGCAGTTTCACTCGGTCGAGCACAGGTTTTGCTCGATCAAAGTACTCACGCCGGTTCTCCATCACCCACCAAGCGATTTGACTTCCACCAGCTGGATGGTGATCCATGTATTGATCTGCGGAGATTGTAACATACATCATAATGAGAATCCAACCTTGAGGCAGAAAAGGAATATTGAACATGTTTTAACAATTGTTTTGATGAAAAAATATATAAAAATTGCACTAATTGAAAACAATCTAAAGTGAGCATGCTATATTTGACAACTTCTAATTTCACAATGCATCTTTCAGTAGGAAAGGAATGGGCTATGGTACGCATTTCTGAACATGATGGTCAATATGTACTCATGCAAATAGTGATGTCAAAGAATTAGCAGATCTATTTTTCCTTACCTATCCATGAGGCACAGACTGCTGATCCTGCAATAACAAGATCTGCTTTCATGGCAGTTTTGAAACTGAGTTCTCCTTTGTCTTCAACCACTTTGATCCTTCTCCTTGTGAGCTCTGGCAATAATCCACCCCTTCTACTCAAAACTACTGCATATACTGTTGCACCACAGCTCAAAAGCTCGGAAGCCAACTCCATCATTGAAATTGGAGCACCAGTCATTGATAGTTCATGGAAAAGTAGGACGAATCTTCTAGACCAAACAAGACGTTTAAAGTCTGATTTCCTGTCACAGGTCCCTGATCGCTTTTGCGGACTCCATTCAAGAATTCTATCCTCTAGTGATCCAAACGGACCAAAAAGTTTACCGTAGGTGACATTAGTCTTAGGAAGTTCTTGATCTTGCTCGTCCAAGTCCCTAGTCTCCATCACTTTCCTCACCCTTTGCTTACTACGAATCCTTGCACGTGAACTACGACTACCTTTTCTGGTCCTCCTCCTGGAGCTCAAGCTTGGTCGAGATGTGACATCCTCTTTCTTGGCCAAAGTTACATGCATCCTTTTATTTACACCTATATGGACTATATTGGTATTACCTACTACAGCATGAGAACTCCCATTAGCATCCAGTCTTTTATTCTGTTCCACATGCAAAACATCTTCTCTCAGTTTGCCTCCAAACCGTAAGAACTCAACTTTGCTATCATCATCATGCGCCCATCTGGACTGAACATAAAATCCAAGATAGGTCCAAAGAGTAATCAAAAGTAACCAATAAAGCAGACGGTTACTTCTGAACCACTGAACAGCTGCTTTGCCATCTCTACGTGGAGTCCTGCCAGAATGAACTCTCCTAAATGTAGGTGAACCCCTTGGAGTAGACCTCCCTGACAATGAAGACTTAAAGCTACCTAGTTTCAGCGGTGACAGCCGAAGGTCTTCCATACTATATTCCTTTACAACAATAACATCCTCAATATCCTCCTATTATTTCCCTAGACTTCAATACGCCACAAAACCACTAGCATCTAGACAAATTCCATTTCACTTCATTCCATCAGCTCTCAGCAGCAGCAACCTAGAAAGATAAAATCAATCATCAGCATGGAACTATATATAGTAAAACTTATGATCCCAGTTCCCTCACTGCTAAATCTAAAAAAACTCAAATTCAATTGGTATATGAAATCGCCACTTCCATATAAAGATAGAATCAGAACTGAAACCGCGTTGACGAAATCAAGAAACAGTTTTGCGATGACCAAATAAAAGCCAATGTAAGAAAAAAGATCAAGATCGAAGCGAGCATCTTTACTCTAAAAAGATCAAGATCGTAGGGAGTAATCTTACTAATTCCGATACTAAATTGAACTTCCGACTTGGTATTGAGGCGATCTTTTTTTTTTTTTTTTTTTTCCAGAAATCTACGATTCAAAGAAAAAGATAGAGAAGAAACCTAAAAGTCAATGTACTTCAACAACAAAACTAGAAAGAAGAATCATATCGATGCAGAGATATGAGAAACAACACGAACTTGTAAAGAAGCAGACGAAGCAGATGAAGACGAATTAGAAAGAAACAAAAAAAGAGGACATTAATTACATTGCATAGAGTTTTTCTCCGGTGATCTAAACTTGAGCCACCACCAAGAGCTGAGCAGAGTCGCGGCGAGAGAGAGAGCTCAGAGACTCGGAGTCTAACGGAGTCAGAGAGCTGCTGTGCACGAGGAGAGAGAGAGGTGGCTGATTCTTATTTGTTAGTATTTGATTTTTTTTTCTTTTTTTCTCAGAATTGTTCGTTTTCTTTTTATTAATCGTTGTTTTGCTGACGTCAAAACTAATAATTTAAAGTAATCGTCGTTTTGCTTTTTTCCCGAGTATGATGGGATGGCTCACAACATGTGTTAGCTAACACGTGTGGGCTACTCTGTTTTCATTATTAGTATTATACTATTATTTGGTTAATTTATTGCGTTTGAATATTTCCAAGGACATTTGTAGAGCATTTTTAAATATTAACTGACGTGTGACAAAATAATTTTAAGTTTGATTCCCCCCAAACAATATACTAGTATAAGAAAGAGAACATTTTCTTCACTTAAATTATGATGATCTCAAAGGAAAACAAAATTATGATCTGTTTAATTTTATAGATAAATTTATTAGCCGACAAAACAAATAATATTATTCAAGTGGTTACGACTTACGACGTCCTTTTTTTGAGTTATGTATCAGGAAAAATGGTGGTAGGAGTAGGACTAACCAATCTCTATTTAATGTGATTTTTTTACTAACAAATTGCAATTACAAGAACTCAAAATTCTCATGATTTCTGATTTTAGCCCTTTTTAAGTTTTAACTTGTATACAAATGTTAATACGTAATAGTACCTAGCTAGGAAGACACATATGCCTCTTAAATCGTCATCATGAGTCGATCATTAACGCTATTAAGCTATATGAATGTAAAGAATAAAAAGAATCATGATATTCTTTATTTTTTTAGTTATTAGTATGATTTTGTTGATTTCATCATTCAATTTCACACTTATTTGAAACTTTTCAAGATTTTATCTTTTTGCATTACCGTAAAAAGAAAAAAAAAAGTTTTATTATAAAAGACGATTATTTTGTAACAAATCTCTCATTTTATCTATCTCTCTCTCAAAGGTCTTTTTCAACCTCTCTCCCCTGATATAACCAACAAACAAAGTCTCAAACAAAACAACACCAGAAAGTAAAACACAAGAACCACAACTAATTGAAGATGTGCTTTAAATACAATCAAGAATCTCATTAGCTCAATTAAGCGAACTAAGAAACTCAACCCATATCTGTTCTGCTCTCTTTGTCGTCTCTAGCGCAAATTCCTCCGCCGCATGCTCGTCCTTTGCCTTACGCACCGCCTCGTGATACTCTTCGTAGGCCTGAGACGCCTCCTTGAGAAGCTGTGACAGACTCGTCGTCAACGACGTAAACTTTGAATCAACGTTCACTTTCTCTGCTTCTAGCTTCGCCAACAGTCTCTTGATCGCAACGATTCTGATGTGCAACGCGTCTCCTCGTTGAGCCGTGATCTTTGCCGATGCGAACACCGAGTCTACGGATCTCTGCTTCTCCATTGCGGTTTCTTTCAACAGTTTAGCTCGGGTTTGAGCAATCTGGACTCTCTGAGAAGCCTCGAGTCCTTCTTTAATGACGGTTTTGTATTTGGCTAGCAAAGAGATGTAACCAATGAGCTGAGTACCTCGTAACGTGTACCGGCTGCTATAATCTCATCGAAGTTTGGATGGTTTACGAGATCACGTGCGCTTAGACCCCGTAGCTTCTTTAGGGTTAGCTTCAAGCCCTCTATGCTCTCTGATGTGGCGGATGATTCGCTTGTGGTAGAAGTAACCGATGACGAACCAAGGACTGAGCTTACCTTTGAGGACGTTTGTTCTCTATGGGTATGAACAAGATTGTTCAATGATATGGTGAGGCGAGAAGTCTCTGAGCCCTACCAAATTCAAGTCAAAAGTTATCAAGAAACTGTGATTGATTCAGATGTGAGAGCCTTCCATTGTCTATTCAAGAACTATCTATAAAAATAAAACAAAACCTGGGATTTGGATTCTTCAGCGAGTATCTCAGCTATGTTAATGGAAGAATCCGTGTCTGCTTTAAGACCATCTTTGTCTTGGTTAAAACAACCACATACACCATCTGCAAGAAACAAAAACAGAGAGAATTACACGTAAGAATAGGTCTCTTGTAAAATTCTTTAACATTCACAAGAATGAGCTTTAAAGCTAACCTGCAGGCTTTAGAAGACCATCTAAACCAGCTGTTAAAAGAAAGAACATATAAACATTGAGATATTAATTGTTTCCTTTTAGAAAAATATATATTTGTGAGAATCTGAAGTTTAAGTACCACTGTTTCCGGCATAAGTTTTCTGCGCTACACTTATGGTTGACGTACTCTTTGCAGCTGTTGACACAACACATGAAATTAAGAGCTATCACAGAGATTCTGAAATAAAATGACATAAATAATAATATTGAAGCAGTTTCTTACAGTCATCTCCATTAGTCTTTGCAATTGTAACAGCTGCAAGTTAGAATTAAACAAGAAGACCAAAACAAACTGTTAGAGACTTGTCCTTGTTTTCAAAAGAATTATTTAGTTCTTAAGATTACCTTCAAATTCGCGTTCGATTGCTTCCAACATAATGCTTCTCTTGTTTTCATCTGTTAAGAAAAGAGAAAAGGACTGAAAACGTATCTCACAAGGCTCTGACTTTGAGGAACAAAACGATCAAGTTATTTACCTTGTTTTGATTCATTCTTTATCTCATTAAGGCCTCTTGTTGCGGCTGAAAAAGAAAAATGAAACTTCCCATTCTTTATCTCATTAAGATCATGATTACTTGTTGTATATGATTTGGATTCATCTGATTAACAAGACTTATTGCACCAAGGATAGTTCAAGGTTCCTTCAAAGTTAGAGAGAGGAATGTATGTTAAAGTACCTTCAAACTCGAGTTCAATAGCATCAAGCATACTTTTTCGCCTTGCAGCTGTAACAAAACATGGAAACATAGCTGATTCATGGAAACATAGCTGATTCATGGATACATTAGAAATTAAATAAACAACAAAAGAAATAAGGGGAAGATTTGTTACCATGTTCATCATCATCCTTGCCATCGGTTGAATCAGTAGCCTTAATCTCTTCAAGACCTTTTGTAGCAGCTGTAATGTAAGAACATAAAAAAAAAACAGAAGAAAACTTATCTACTTGATCTGTTTCTATTGATTCACATTCAGCTAAGAATTGCAAAATGTTATGTGAAAGTAACCTTCAAACTCGCGTTCGATAGCTTCAAGCATGCTATTTCTCTTTGCAGCTGTAACAAAACATAAAAACATTATTTAGAAAGCTATGGAAGCAAGGTCAACAGAAAAGGTAGAGAAGAAAAATTATTACATTGTGCAGCGTCATCTCCTTCAGTGAAGTCGTCAAGATTTAGTTTCTTCAGGTTACTTGCAGCAGCTGCAAAGTAGTTTGACAAAACAGAGGAAATGATTCAAGATATGATTCCGGTACCATAAGAACTAATGAACTAACAGATATGTCATAATTACCTTCAAATTCACGTTCAATCTCATCCAACATACTTTGCCTCGTTGCAGCTGATAACAAAGATATAAGTAAACCTCTCTGAGAATTACGCTACAAGAAAGGTTAAGGAACCGAAAAAAATGTCTAAATGGAAAGAGCTTCTTACATTGGTCTCCCTCCTGTTTGCTATCGGCGAGATCTTCAAGTTGCTTAAAACTCTCAGTAACGGCTGCAAGAGAGGAAACAAACTCTTAGAACTTCTTGGAACCAATAAAGATTCAAAGATTCTCTATGCATGTAATGATTGGTATGCCAATTTACCTTCAAATTCGCGGTCAATTGCATCTAGCATACTTTGTCTCTTGGCAGCTGTAAATAAGGCATATCATATATTCATGTATCATTGTCTAGGTTTAAGTGTGGTGGACAAAAACAAAAAGTATCAATGTATAACAATATCTTACCTTTTTCTGAATCATCTTCATCTTTGACAGTGTGAGCATTAATCTTTAGCCCTTTAAGACCACTGGTAACAGCTGCAAGTGGAAGAAAAGCAAACATAATCATAAATCTAAAAAGTCTCAGGACAAAGATTGTAAATCAATTGAGATAAATATTGAGTATGTCATACCTTCAAACTCGCGTTCAATTGCATCTAGCATATTCTCTCTCTTTGCAGCTACAACAAGACATAAGATATATGTTCTGAATACTGTATCTGAGACTAAAAGATCATTGAAATAGAGGGAAACACAATATTACAGTGTGCTTCATCATCTTTGCTTGAGGTTGAGTGCCTTAGTTCTTCAAGACCTTTTGTAGCTTCTGCAAACAGAGTAAAAAACAGAGGTTTAGGATGGTTCTGCAGAAGATATCTAATTAAGACAAGATACTTGTTAATCAAGATACCTACCTTCGAACTCTCTTTCGATCTCTTCTAGCATCTTTTCTCTCCTTGCAGCTACATTAAGACAACAAAACCTGACTCAAGAGTACTATAACATGTAAGACAAGGCATCAAACAACATAAAAACGAGAGAGTTTTCTTTACCGTGTTCTTCATCATTGACCCCAGTTAAATCATCAGCCTTTAGTTGTTCAAGACCCTTTGTAGCAGCTGCAAGAAATGAAACAGAAGACAAAAACCAATTGTTAGTTAACTTTTTCGATTTCAAGAACTTGGTTAAGAAGATAAATGTTATGTAGAGAGATACCTTCAAAGTCACGTTCAATCTCGTCCAACATGCTTTGTCTCTTTGCAGCTGTAACAAAAAAAGAACAGAGAACTTGGACTTATAATATATAGGAAGAACAAAAATGTGATCGTAAAAAGTAATAGAGGAAGAGTGTTATGTTACATTGTTCATCATCTATTCCTTGGGTGGAATCATCAATCTTTAGTTGTTCAAATCCAGCAGCAGCAGCTGCAAGTAACTCTTTTGTAAGTAAGACTTGATCAACAACAGTTTTTACAAGAACTTAAACTTAAAAAGCTAGACAGAAACATGTAAAGGTACCTTCAAACTCTCGTTCAATAGCTTCCAACATTTTATGTCTCCTAGCAGCTGAAACAACATAGACAGTGTTAGAGCAATCTCTTAGCAAAAATGATCACATTAAAGAGGAAGAACTTTTTTTTGTTTAACCTTCTTCATCATCCTTAGATTCATCAACTTTGTTGATAACATCAGATTCAGCCTTTTTAAGTTCATTGACATGGGCTGTAATCAAGAAACACAAAAGAAGACAAACAAACTCTTCACATCAATATTTTTATATTTTTATTATCTAAGGCTTCTTCTTCCAGACACATAATATCAACTGTACGAGACTTTTAAGAAAACAGAGTAAAAAACAGAGTAAACATCGTCACATACCCTCGAACTCAAGTTCGATATGGTCCAACATACTCGAACTTTTCTTGACTTCATCAGTAACAGCTCCTACCTATATAGATCCAAAGTAAAAGAACCAAGAGCTCAATTTGCAGTAATCTTTTAAATCATAGTCATTCATTCCAATTTGACTAATGTAAATTCATAAACAGTAGTTTACCTGAGCTGATGCATCAACAGATTCTTTAAGAATTTCCACTGATTCTTCAGTTAGAGACAGAGATATAGTGTTGTTATCAGCCGCTGTGCTGTTTTTCTGACCACTGGTATCAGCTAATTCAACACACAACATAGAAAACTATATTAAAAAGAAAATTCCAGAAGAAGAAAAGAAACTAGATAGAGAAAGAGAGAGAGAGAGAGAGAGGTCTTACTTTTATCAGCTGCTTCATTGCCTTGGAGAGAATTGACATTAGCTACAACCAAGAAAAAAAATCATCATCTCCTGGTTATTTTAAGAGAATTGTGTTAAACTACGATTCTTAAATCTTAAGACATACCTTGATATTCATGCTCGATCAGACCTACACTCAAACCTCCAGTTCCTCCATCCTAAAATCAAAAGTCAAATGCATTTGAAATCAGTTGATCATATGATTGATTCGTTTCTTTTTTTTATTTTTTTTGTTAAAGATTGATTCGTTTCTTGTAAAGAAACAACAAGATCATATGTCTTTTGTGTAATTACCTGGCAAGAAACTTCATAGAAGCTTGAGAGAACGAGACAAAGAGACAAACCTAGAGCTAAAAACTTCGTTCTCATGGCGGAAGATTGTAATCACAAAGATCAAAATACACTGTCCCGAAGCTTGAGGAAATACATATAACAAGACTTTAAATAAAACCCAAGTAAAATAATAACTCAACGTGGCTTTTTTATTTAATAATAGATATTCACGTGGCTTTTATTTTTTTATATATTTTACATGTTCCTGATTACAAACAATCCAACGCTATTTTTTCACGTTCCTGGTCATCCACTTTTTATGTTAGGTAACAATGCTTTTTGAATATTGTGAAAAATGCTTAATTAAAGTTTAATGTTGAAATGTATACGGAATCCACGTTGGTTACATTGAAGTTTAAACTATTAATCAGTTTAACTAACTGCAATCTGATGAAATATAAATATAATCCTTAAGAGTGATATATCTTCTCCACTCCAAGGTCCACCTACTGTGAACTTCGTTGCTGATTTAATCTATAATGCTATAGTCATTACTACCATATCGTATCTCGTAAGACTTAAGCAATTATATTATACTATATGTCTGCCGATCAGTGTTTTATAATGCATTCATTTGGGGGAAAAAAAGTAAACAGGTACTCCTATAATGCATTCATTTGGGGGAGTATAAGATAGTATTAGCGTGCAACATGCGAAAATTAAATACATTTGTATATGGTTGTACTTGTACAGGAATGACAACATGTGTCACCCTAAACTCAATTAACGACTTTTTTTTTTATAAATTTATAAACTAGGGCAATAAATTCAAAATCAGACTTTTAGATCTCAAGACGTTGACTATATATATGATTCATATTAAAACTTTTTTAATCATTCCACTTTGGTCTAATATGTATTACAAATATAAATCTTGGAAGAACTTGTTACTTAAAAAACGATACTTATATGAAGTGGAGTGAGTAGTAATCATGAAATCAACAGAAACATTACCATTAACCATCAAGTCCCCAACCCCATCGGTAAACGAAACTCGCTTGGAAAATAAACATATCGTAACAACATGTCTCTATATATGATATTGTAAATTGTAATGTTATTATAACGTATAAATAATTGATATATACGACAGGTTGACGATAAGCTAGCAGATTCGATTAGACTAGAGTATTAATTGAGAGGGCCACATTCTTTTCCCGGAGATAACGCCACCGAGCTGCCCATGCATCATCCATTTCTTCATTTTCGTTGTTCAATTAAGTCCTTCTATTCATTATAACAATAATTTCCTTAAACGTGCTACATAGAGGGATAATTAAAAAAAAAATAATAATAACTGATAGCTAGTGTACTTATGAGTACCAAATTTTGAATCTTTTAAACAAATTAACACCGTAAAAACAATTGTGTCTCTCCTTGGTCTCCCTACTTCAACATATTACTTACAAGCAGCGTTCGAAAAAGCGTTGTAGGCGTCCGTTTCCGCCTCGTCTAGACGCTAGGTGCTATAGTACCGCCTAAACGACCGCTTTGACTGCCTAAAATTGTAGTATCATCATTTTAATGTATTTTTAAAATTTTAATTACACAAATTTAAAATTTATAAAGTTTTTTTATAAACATAATTATAAATGTTTAATATATTATTTAAAATGAATTAAAATAATTTTTTTATCTATTGTTTTGTTTTTGATTTAATATTTTTATTATTTCTATACATATTTTGTATAATTATGTATATAATATCAGATATATATTAGTTTATAGTATAACCGCCTAAAACCGCATAAATTTCGATTAGGCATTCTAGGCGCTAGGCGTTGGATCACCGCCTAGTTAACGCCTAGCGCTTTCTTCAACATTGCTTACAAATTACAACACAATAACATGTATATAAGTTTATAACATTAAAACCAGTCACGGCTGGCCTTATTCACATAAAACAAGTGATGCCCAAATTGTAAGCCACATATTATAAGAGTAAATCTTGGGCCACTTAACTTTAAATAAGTGATGTCTAGTGACATAATAACACTGATACTCGAGCATGTGTTTAAACAAATGACATCAACATATATATATATATATATATATATATATATATATATCTTTCAATAACGTTAATTTATTATTCTTTAGGAAACATAAAACCAGGAATAAAGGAGTTTGACAAGGTGCTCACATCAAGGAAGTTCCTCGACGAAGCTTTGTATTTGAAAGGGAAAATAACAAGAAACTACAAAACGTAAACAAGAGAGAAAATATGAAATATAAAAGAGATGAAGAAAACAAAAAGACTTGTTTCTCTAGAGAGTGCCGAGAAACTTAACCCAAACCTCCTCTGCGCTCTGAATGGCCTCACGCGAGAACTCCTCAGCTGCTTGTTCCTCTTTCCACTTGCGCACAACCACATGATACTCCTCGTATGCTTTAGAAGATTCCTCTATAACGTGTGATAGATTCACAACTGTCTTCTGGAAATTCATATCAACTTCTTCCTTCTCGGCCTCAAGTTTCAACACTAGTTTCTTGATCGCAAATATTTTGACGTACAACAAGTCTCCTCTCTCAGCCAGAGCCTTGACTAATGCTAACTCAGCCTCTACATTTTTCTTTTTCTCCGCAGCCATTTCTTTGAGCAATCTAGCACGCGCCTGCGCAAGCTGAACTCGCTGAGAGGCCTTGATTCCTTCCTGTATCAGACTTCTGTACATGGACAGCCTCGAAATGTAACTTACCGAGGCCGAGCTCAGTTCCTCATAGCGTGCAGCAATCGCCAGTATCTCCTCGAAATCCGAACGAGCCACGAGCTCACGCGCACTTATGGAACGATACTTTTTCAAGGTCACTTTTAGCTTCTCAACGGTCTTTGTTGTTTCTGTGGAAGAACTAGATCCTGTGGTTACGCTTACACCAGAAGACCATTTTTCTTTCTTATGCTTCTCAACAATTTCCGTGAGAGATGCTATGAGACTGGAGGTCTTTGACTTGGAGCCCTACATACCAAAACCAAAAATTCATTGAAGGAGACGTGTTAAACAAGTTTCATTGTCTATAATATACTATTTCATAAGAATGTCCAAGTCTGAAAAGAAACCTGGGAAACGGATTCTTCCTTGATGATGGCATCTATGTCATACTTTGGTATAACGATGGAAGCGTCCCCCTCTTCATTAACACCATTTCTGTCTTGGTTGAAACATCGCCACGCACCTGACTGTGAAATTCCTAGAGATCCCAACATCCCCGAGCCACCATTGCTTTTCTTCCAACCGTTATAAGAGCTAGACTGCTGACTACTCTCGGCTGATGCACTTGACACACCTAAAAAGAAGAATTATAAACAATATAATTCTCAACTCAGAGTTATTGAGATGATCATCTGATAAAAATTTTAACAACCGTCTTAAAAAATTAATAATAATATGAATTTCATTGTCGAACCCCTAGCAAATTAATGTTATATTACATGATATATCATCTCAACGTGTACCTTCAAATTCTATCTCCTGTGTTTCCACCTTACTCTTTCTCCTTGTGGTTCCTTCTTCTACAACAATTTTTGTAGCAGCCGCCGCTATATGATCGAACGGTAAAGAATAGACAAGTTTTTAGATATTAAAATAACATTCATCGAACAAATACCACTTCATGCATATGTAGGAAAATTAAGTTACCTTTCAGTTGCTGTTCAATCTCTTCCAGCTTTTGCCGTCTTTCAGCATCTGAATTAAGACCACACGTAAAAATAATTACCAAAATAAACTTAACTATGCATGGCGAGAAACAGAGTAGCTAGAAACAAAAAACAATTTAGGAAACAAAATCTTATACCAATTCCAACAGCATCATTAGATTCACCAAATTTACCGGCACCGTCAGATTCAGATCCATCTTGTTTATCACCGAAATAGGCTACAATTCGAGATACAAGGCAAATTAAAATTCTTCAATAATAACTAGATTGCTCTAACCCTGTTGATTAGTATCTTGACATTATATACCATCAAGTTCACGTTGTATATCGTCCATACTCGAACTTTGACCCAATTCTTGATGACCACCAACAGCTTCAGGCTAGAGATCCAAAAAGCACAAACAAGAGATTAGACACACAAAGAAATGAACAATTTTAGTTTCTTTTTACGACATACACCAAAATCTAATCCACCCATTAATTATTGATTTAACCTGGATTGTATAATCCACATTAGTTGGCATATCTGCAGCCAAAAACAAACCCAAACTCAGTTAAATTCCGGCTAATTATTTTAGGTAATAAGAAAATCAAATATTGACAAAATCTCGTCTACCTTGAAATTCACCAGACTCCGTTGAGCCTGCCTCGACCTGAAATGAATATCAAATGCATGCATGTCATACATTTTTTTATATTTCTTCTTATCTTTTGATTCACTCTTTAATAGTGTTATGTTCGCTTAAAGAAAAATTAAGGTTAACTATACCTGGCAAGAAACCTCATGGAAGCTTGAGAAAAAGAGACACACTGCTAAACCTAAAACCACACTTGTCCTTCCCATCGCAGAGATTTTCATTACAAAAATACCAAATTTTGAGTGCGTTTGATGTTTGAAGCAGAAATTTCTGTTCTTTAAATAGACCGAACGCAGGCAGACGCGTACATTTACAAATAATAAGTCAAGCAAAAATACATATTTTTATATATATAAAGAAAACTAATAAAATATATATAGATAAATAAAAATGTCAATATTAATATTAAAATATATATAAATAAAAATGTAATAAAATAGATAAAATCTACGTTATATATTTGTTCTATTGTAATATTGTTTTGATTAGTATTTAGGTGATTATGAAAATTAGTTTTATGTAAATGGTTCGATTGTAAACTTATTTCCTATAACATCTCCATCAAAGTAGGGGGCTAATTTCTTAGAATGACACATTTTTACTTTAGATTTTACACAAAAAAAAATCCCTTCTCCCATTTCGCAGAGTGAATGCGAAATGATCAACGTACCACGACTGAAATGCATGATTTACATATACGTACACGGTATATTAATTAGATGCACATCATAATTCAAAAAATATACCATACATATATAAAAACCTAAAACAACAAACTTGACATTTCTTATATATGTGATAAGTTCAAATTAAACCCTAGAGATACTCTTTCAAATTAAGAGAGCACTGCAGTACTTAGAGATCGAATTCCACAAGGATTCAAGACTACACAATAAATTATAGAGTTTTATGATTACGCTAAACAAATTAAGTTGAATTAAAAATTGAGAAAATCAATGCAAAATATTAAATGAAAGTGTTGTAAATTCGGAAGATCAAAAAACTAGGCCTAAGAAATTTCTCAGGAAATTATGAAACATTAAATCAATCAATAAATTAGGATTCAAGCAATTAAGATCAGATCTAGAACTCTAAACATTTTTGTAAAATAAATCAGTTCTCACTGCAAATATTATCTAAATTTAAAACCAGAAAGTCCAAATCTCTTTGTAAAATTCTAGGTTAAAAATCAACTTTAAATTCAGGTTTAGATAAGTTCACAAAATTACTAAATCAAATCTCTTTATAAAAAGTAATTTTGCTCATCAAAAGTTTTAATCAGGAAAATCAATTATATTCTTATATCAATTTATTTTCCTAGGTTATTAATTCTAGATGGCCAATCAATGATTAATATGAAAAACAACCTAATGATGAAGATCTAGAAAGATAATGAATTCTAAATAAATAGATCTAATAAATCATAAAATCTCTGTGAAAAACCTTGAACCTAACAAGCTAACTACTCAGACATGTTTAATGAAGAACAAGACATAATTCTGAATAACATGCAATTGAAATTAAAAGAGTAAAGATGAAGTTTATGAATTCTTCTCTCGAAGGAGTTCAGATCTATCTCTCCCAAAAGCTCTCAAAATCTCACAGGGTTGTAGAAAATAAAACTTGCTGGAAAATAACTTAAGGGTTTCTAAAACCTAATTTATATGTCCAAAAACACGTCAGGGACTAGTCTTGCAATTATGGAAAACTTTGGGCAACTTTATAAAACTTCCAAAACTTGACTTCTCTCGCAGACAAAGGTAGTGTCGATCGACACCATCATTTTGATTCAATTCCAAGTTCTTTCCTCCGCTGAATTGCTCCAAAGTGGTCTAAATTGCTTCACTTCGCTCCATCCGTGCCAAAATTATAGAAAACCTGTCAAGACACAAAAACAATCTAGAAAACAAATCAAAAGACTCAAAAAGCACACTAATATCGATGTTTTTAACTCATTTTTACATATTTGTGACGACGAAGAATCTTAGTGCAATTAATTTTTATTTTTATTTTAATATATAAATCGCTTTACAACAAACGAAATAAAATAAACATGACAGAAAGATATATATGTGGAGAAAGGTTGCGACGACTTAGAACGTTGACCCTAGCAAGTAGGCAAGTAGCAGGATAGCTTCATGGATATATTTTCAGGCGAAACAAATCAATGTTTGTCCTGAACTGGAATTTCAAGTATAGCTCTAGTTTGAGATTAGGAACCAGAAAAAAACAAGGAAGAGGATATACAGTTTCATGGAAGCAACGATCAAAATTAATATCTCAACACCAAAATGGATGAGTTCACATGTACTTTCACGACAAAGAGATCAATTAATCTCCTCACGAAGCTTTATTTTTCGTTGCCCAAAATGGTTTCCTAAACTAAGATAGAACTAAATATGCTTTAGGTGACATATGTTTCATATAGTAAAAAAATGGTTTCAAACTAAGATAGAACTAAATCTTTACATATCTATATAATAAAATATTACATTATCTTGATACTGTATTATCTTGTGGATCTTCGAGATCCTTCTACATAAAGTAGCTATGAACCAAGAAGTTAAAAAGCTAATTAAAATGGACATGTAACTATCATTGTTTGTCTTGAAGTTGAATTTTAGTGTATGGCTCCACCACACTAATAGAACAATCCAATCGTACCAATTTTCTTAGCTTCTAAGAAAAAAAAAGGAAGACGAAATACAATTTCATGGAAGCAACTATCAAAATGAATATATCTCAACATCAAAATGGATGAGTTTACATGTACTTTCACGTACGACAAAGAGATCAACTTGTCACAAAGCTTATCTCCATTGGCAAAATACATATCAAGTTCTTGTCAGGCGTCACGGATCACGCGTCCCCCCTGGTCACTCTCGTTGTTGGAACTCCATTCTCATATTTTTTGGAAAGAAATACAAATCGTTGAAAAAGTCTGCAACGATTTTCGTAGTTCCCCACTTTTGTAATAACAACTTTGTTGCAATATTTTGCTAAAGTTATTCTCTCTCAAAATCGTAGGATCGGACGACATTTTGTGATCGCCATTCCATCTTAAATATGTTGCAGATTGCAAAGGATTCTATTTGATGAGTTTTTCCGTTGCTGAATCACTAGTAGTATAATTAAATTTATGAGAATTGTTCATAGAAAAATATGAACACACATTTGTTCACGTATGCTTAATTCTAAATCATAAAATGGCGGGAAACACTAGCAAGAAGCACTGCTGTACAATCCCTGATCAAGAGTGGAAACGAAAGCCATTATTCAAGAACAAGGACTCTCCCCCAAACCAACCTTAATTAAGAGAAATGGTCTTCACTTTCAATATACTTGTCAATTGTTCATTAGTAAAATGTAGTGTTATAAATTTAAAAAGTTCTACAGATACCAAAGAAAAAGAGAAAAAAACAATTTTTTTTTGAAAAAAGTCAAAAACTAATAAAACTATCTTCGTTATATATATAAACAAGGGTTAAACAATATCTAGACCACATATATATAATATATTTCTTTACAAAAGAAGAAGAAGAACAACAAGAAATGGTTAAAAATTAGAGAAAGTGATACGATTTTAGAAGAAAAAAGTGAGTGGGTAGAAGAATGTGGCATACAATGTCCATTTGCATTTGGGGAATGAACTTTTAGCAAGCAGAGAGATACTCGAGCATCAAAGTGTTATGACACTATACATCACTTATTTAAATTATGTGGCCCAAAGCACTAATAAAATATGACACTATTATTTTCTCTCAATAATATGTGACCTTACAACTTGGGCTTCATTACTTGCTTTCTGCAAAGGCTAGCCTGACTTTTTTAATGTTATATTTATATACATGTCATCGTATAAGTAAAATTGTTCAAGTACGGTGACATATAAAGAGACGATATTGTTTCTAACTGTGAATTTGTTTAAAAGATTTAAATAGCTAGGAGGAGATGTGGCACTCAACGAAGGTCGCAGCTTTTGTCTCAAGATAATTTGATGGAAGAAGCTATAATGATCTTTGATGAGTTCAAGCAGGTCAAGCTAAGGCATTGAAGTTTTTGTTTAGCCATCCATATTTCGTTTCAGAGAATATTCAGTTTTAAAATAGAACAACTCATAGTTTGTAAGTTTATTCAAATAAGTTATATACTTTAACTGTTTTTAGAAAGATAATGTTTTTATCAAAAATAATTAATAATTATGTTGCTTGTTATCGTACGTTCATATATCGTTAAAACTTAATTGTTACAATATTTATTTTAAGAAAATGGAATAAATGGAATAAATGGAGAGATAGTATTATGAATGTCCGAATTAGTACTCAAGAATTTATCAAGAAATGGAGTTCTCATTCTCATGATTAAGATAGAAGCAGGAGTTCTCTGAACTTGGTCTGCATACTGCAGCAAAACCAGGCTCCAAGTCTCCAACTCTTTCCTGTGAAAATGTTGGAGCCACTTATCTATGTGCAAATCCAGGATTCCACTCTAGAATGAAGCACATCACCATCAACTATGTAAATACGGATGAGGCAATAATAAAGTATAGAAAATAAAGAACACAAGAACTTTGTTAACGAAGTTCGGTTTTTCCTATTCCCCGGGACCACGTCCAGATTTCGATTCCACTAGAACAAGAAAGAAAATACAACCTATTCGCAAATGCATATATCAAGCACAACCCTCTTAATTCACCGCTCCGTTCTATAACATGAAATCTTAAGGATAATTCTCTACCCTTAACTAGACTAACACCAAGCCTAGAATTAAACCAAGATAACATAACCTTGGGCTAAACTCTCCTGAGCCTAGACTTCAGATCTTCAACTCTCTTGAGCAACCTTCACACACACGTCACACCGACGAAAAGAAGCTTGAACAACACAAGCACCAAACCGCGAAACTAAGCCACACACAATGAGAAAGCTCTCTAGTATTTTAACATTTATGCCTCAGCTCTCTTGTTTCTCTAGGACGTGTCCAACACCTCCATATATACCCATCCAGACTTCCTAATCACCATAAAAGAAGATTTCCAAATTCCATAAGAAAAAGACTTTTTCCTTTTTGCTATTTTCTTTTTCCTTGTAAAACTCCAATTTAATCAACCAAAGAAATAGTAGTTTTCCTCTTCAATTCATCCTCAAACCATCCTTCAATATTGCCTTCTCAAACCTTCTAGAAACTTCTCATGCACATAAAACACCAACAATCATGTATCACGTCTTGAATCACACAAACACTACTTCAGAGAAACCAATACATCTTCATTCTCCCCCTTTTTGACTATGTTTGTGAACTCATCAGTTCAAACACCTAAACAACATCACCAGACACATCTTCATTCTCCCCCTTAATGAGTCACAACATAGTCAAAACTAACTAGAAATTTTTCCATGCTTTGCAATACGCGGTTGATAGCCTAGTACACCACCTCCATAGAACTCATCTTTTCTAACCCAAACCTTGTTGCGCCTTAGACCTCCATGATTGACTCCTTGAATGAACCTAAAACAATTCCTCTTAATATGTCCTTGAACTCCACAGTGATAACATGTAGGACCATGAAACCTTACATCATAAGCATTCTCCATTCGGCTCCTCTCTCTCAACAATCTGAAACATATTGGCCTAATATGCCCAACAACACCACAATGATGGCAAACAGGTCGAAAAACTTGTCTAGGGGCATTCTGCAATTCATAAACTCTTTTACCATGCTCTTTCACAAATACAGTATCTGAAACATTCTTTGAAGCAATCTTTGAAGCAGTCTCTGACACAGTTCCTGATACAGATGTGATTTTTCCACTTGAAACAAACACCAGATCTGATTTTGAAACTTTTCCTTCATATCCAAGGCCACACTTATCTGTTTTGCCAATACTCAGAATATGATCCAACTTCTTTGTACCATTATTAAGCATTCTCAAATTCTTTTGAGTTTCTTCAAGTTGTACTCTTCCTTGTGATGCTTATTCTTCCTTTTCTGTTGCATATTTCTCTGCTTCAACGACTTTAGTCTCTAACTCAAGCTTCTCCTTAATCAAAACTGGATTTTCTTCAACTACCGTAAGCCAATGTGCATACAACTTCTCATAGCTCTTACCAAGTTCTTCATAACTCATATCTTCTGCATCACTATCACTATCAGAATCATGTTCAGATGCAGTTGCACGTTTTGCTGCAGGCTTGGAAGCAGTTGCAGACACTGATGCAGACATTGATTCAGAACTATCTTCAAAATTAACGCCACAAAATTCTTCAGTTCTTCTTCTTCATTTGAATCAGTTTCAGAATCACTAGTAACAACATTCATAGCCTTCTTTTTATGCTTTTGTAGATTGGCACAATCAGACTGTACATGACCGTATCCTTTGCATTCAAAACATTGAACATTCTTTGATGAAGTCTTCATCTCTTCACCCATTCTACTTTTCTTCTCTTCGCCCTTACACTTCAGAAATTTAGCAAATTGTCTTGATAACATAGCCATTGAATCTTCACAAGATGATACCTTAAGAGCTACTCCAATGTCAACTTCCTTCTTTATTGCTTCATTAACTTGATCATCTTTCTTCTTTACTCCTTCAGCTTCATATGTTTTGCTTAATTCAAAAGCTTTAAGAATCCCAACAAACTCATCAAAAGCCATCTCATCTAAATGATGAGCTTCTTCAACTGCATAATTTTTTGACTCAAATCTTGCAGGTAATGATCGCTTCAGCTTCTTCACAAGCTTTTTGTCTTTGTACTGCATTCCAAGAGCAAAAGCCTCATTAGATATATCACATAACTTAGGACTGAACTCAGCCACAATTTATTTTTCTTCCATCCTTAGATTCTCAAATTGTGATGCCAACATATCCAACTTTGTTCTCTTAACACTTGAAGTATCTTCAAACATATTCTCCAATGACTTCCACGCTTTCTGAGCTGATACACATTGAGAAATTAACTTGAAGTGGCTTGAATCAATAGCATTGTAAATCGCTGTCTTGGCCGTTGATAGTTTTTTCTCTTGAAGTGACTTGATAGTTTTTTTCTCTGCAGCAGTCCACTTATCTCTTGGCTTAAGACTCTAAACTCCTTTATCATCCACAACTTTAGGAGGCTCCCAACCAAGATCAATCGAATTCCAGCAATCTTCCTCAAGGTTACTAATAAACGCTTGCATACGAACCTTCCAATATCTGTAATTTGTTGAATCAAGCAACGGTGGTCTTGACATAGACGTGTCTTCTCTGTATGAATTCATCACAACTGATTCAAAGTTTTGCCTTACTTCCTGAATTACCCTCACCCTTGATCTACCCGAAACTAGATTTAATCTATATCGATTTAATCTATATCGAGAACCCGCTCTGATACCACTTGTAAATGCGGATGAGGCAATAATAAAGTGCAAAAAGTAAAGAACACAAGAAATTTGTTCACGAGGTTCGGTTTTTCCTACACCCCAGGACCACATCCAGATTTTAATTCCACTATAACAAGAAAGCAAATACAACATATTCGCAAACGCGTAAATCAAGCACAACCCTCTTAATTCACCGATCCGTTCTATAACATGAAATCTTAAGGATAATTCTCTACCCTTAACTAGACTAACACCAAGCCTAGATTTAAACCAAGATAACCTAACATTAGGCTAAACTCCCCCTGACTTCAGATTTTCAACTCTCTTGAGCAACCTTCACACACACGTCACACCGACGAACAAAGAAGCTTGAACAACACAAGCACCAAACCGCGAAACTAAGCTGCACACAATGAGAAAGCTCTCTAGGATTTTAACCTTTATGCCTCAGCTCTCTTGCTTCTCTAGGACGTGCCCAACACCTCCTTATATACCCATCCAGACTTCCTAATCACCATAGAAGAAGATTTCCAAATTCCATAAGAAAAAGACTTTTTCCTTTTTGCTATTTTCCTTTTCCTTTTAAAACTCCAATTTAATCAACCAAAGAAATAGTAGTTTTCCTCTTCAATTCACCCTCAAACCATCCTTCAATATTGCCTTCTCAAACCTTCTAGAAACTTCTCACGCACATAAAACACCAACAATCTTGTATCACGTCTTGAATCACACAGACACTACTTCAGATAAACCAATACATCTTCAACTACCACTTCATTCGTGAGCTGATTCAAGACGACAAACTTTGTGTCTCACTTGTCTCCACAAAATATCAACTTGCAGATGCTCTAACAAAGCCTTTACCTCGTGCAACCTTTCATTACCTGCACAACAAGATTGGAGTCACCTTAGTCCTTCCATCTTTGAGGGGGCGTATTAAGGATCTACATAAAAGGAAAACTTATTTGATCACAGATTATCATCTCCATCATATCATCTAACAGATTCAATTACAAATCATCATCTCTATCATATCATCTAATCTCTTATGTCAACGCTTTCTATTTATTGTGTATATTTGTTTTCCTTACATAGTCCTATAGTCAATTCCTTTCAATAATATTCATTCAGCTTTACAATCTTGTATTAACTGCCTCACTCTTCTCGTCAATAATATCCTTGGTCGCATCACATCTTCCATCATCCTGTATCTCTTGTTTTCCCTCAGATGGAGTCAAATCTAACCCAGACAGAGGCTTGTTCATTTCTTCAGCAGTAGTAGAAGGAACAGGAGCAGTAAAAGGGACCAAACGAATATGACTTGGAGCCCTACGTACTTTCGACAAAAAAAAGGAGCCCTACATACCAGAATCAAAATTCATTGATGGAGACGTGTTAAACAAGTCAGCCTTAACTGAATGATATTTTAGTAATTAATCTTTTGCTACTAAGTCAACCGTAAAATGGCCAAGTATTACGATAAGTCAGCTCATGGCGGCTGAGTTATAAAACTTAATCATAACTCAGCCATAACCACATCTCATAAGTTAGCCGTTGTTCATAACTCAACCATATTCAGAATGATAATTCAGTCGTGTCGTAGTGATAACTCAGCCAAAAAATTTACAACTCAACCATCGGATTATAACTCAGCCGTAAGGGCGGCTGAGTTATGGCATAACTCAACCAGATTTCATTAAGTCAGTTGTAACGCTTGGCTGAGTTATGCTCTAAGTCAGCTGTCCTCTCTTACTCAAATGTTTTTTCCATAAATCAGCCGCAACATATCATAACCCAGCCGGCATTACCTCTATAACACGTTACGGCTGAATTATTTAATACACGTCAGCGATTTCTGACGTGGCAATAACATTTTTGTAATTACGTTTTTTTCCTGTAACATAAAACAATGACATACTGGATATATTTTTTTTTTTAAACAAGGGCATGTTGGGTATATAATTAAAGAGTGAATCACACTGCAAGTATATTTTTTTTTTGCTTCTTCTCTTGTGATTCACTCTTTAATTGTGTACTTGTGTTATGTTCGTTTAAAGAAACTTTTGTGGTTACCTATACCTGGCAAGAAACCTCATGGAAGCTTGAGAGAAAGAAACACACTGCTAAACCCAAAACCACACTTGTCCTTCCCATCGGAGAGATTTTCATTTACAAATTAAAAGACCAAATTATAGACACTGCTAATTACCCAAAAACACACTCTTTTTCTTGATCTTTAAAAATTGAGTTTGTTTGATGTTTGAAGCAGAACTTGCTGTTCTTTAAATAGACCGAACTCGGACGCGTACAATTTTAAAAATAAGAAGTCAAACAAAAATAATACATATTTTACCAAAAAGAAAAACTAAATATGTATATATATATATATATATATATATATATCTAAATGTTAACATTAATGTTAAAATGTAAGATAAATAAACAAAATCAACTATCATTTGTTCTATTGTAATATTGTTTGATTAATATTTAGGTGATTATAGAAAGTTTTATGTAAATGGTTCGATTGTAAAAAAAATTTACATAGTAAGGGTCATCTGCGTTTCCTTGAATCACACTTACGTTGACACCTAAAATAATCTTATTTCATATCACTTCTCCATTAATATAGAGGGCTAATAATTTTTTAGAATGACCCATTTTTACTCTATATTTTACACAAAATTAAATATCCCTTCTCCCATTTGGCAAAGTGAATGTCGAAATGATCAACATAACTACATAAGTACATAACACTACTGAAATGCCTGATTCACATATATACGTACAAGGTATATTATTTAGATGCACACCATAATTCAAAAAATAAACCATACATATATAAAACTAAAAACCTAAAACAATAAACTTGACTTTTCTTATATACGGTTTTAACACGTTTTTGAATATTTGAGACGACGAAGACATCTTAGTGCAATTAATAAATAAATCGCTGTACAACAAACCTAAAATATACATGACAGAAAGATATGTGGAGAAACATTGTGACAACTGAGAACGTAGACCCGAGCAAGTAGCAAGATAGCTTCATGGAAATTTTGTCACCAAAAAAATCAATGTCATGTCCTGAACTGAAATTTTAATGTATAGCTCTAATTGTGATATTAAAAAAAAAAAAAAAAACAAGGAAATACAATTTCATGGAAGCAAGGATCAAAATTAATATCTCAACATCAAAATCGATGAGTTCTATTAGGATAAGACTAAATATTAGGAGATTATGTTAAATATATGATTCATGTATATCATTGTTAGATTATAGGATCTATGACAGCCGACTCAACCATGTACTTGTGTGTTCCTACTTCCTATGATGAAATACACAGAACATTATTGATCTTACAAGTTCACATGTACTTTATCACAACAACAACAAAGAGATCAAGCTGTGCATATCTAGTTTTCTCCTCTTTTATATTTCTTTATTTTTAATCCTTCTATCTAGCTATATATTTCGCTGCAGTGTTATCGTTTTAAGAACTCAAATTAACCATCAAGAAAAGAAAGAAAAAAACTTATAAAGTGTGTGATTGATGAGAGATAGAGATTGGAAAAATTATGTATTGCTCTCATAATCATAAGCTTTAGGTTGTTTATATAGAAAAAATGGTTTCATAAACTAAGATAGAATTCAATCTTTACATATCTATATAATAAATCTTCTCTTCTAGATCCTTCTACATAAAGTAGCTATATGAACCAAGAAGTTTAATTAAAGCTAAAATGGACATGTGTAACTATATCATTGTTTGTCTTGAGGTGGAATTTTAGTGTATAAGCAATCCACTTTGTACCAATTTTCTTAATTAGCTTCTAATTAAGAAAAAACAAGAAAGATGAAATACAATTTCAGATTGCAACAGATTCTATTTGATGAAATTTTTCCATTGCTGAAACACAGATCACTACTAGTATAATTAAACATTTATGAGAATTATAATTCAGTTATGATATTGATAACTACATTTTAACTCGCGGTGTGACTATTTTTTAAAACTAAAATATTTAAAATTTTAGTTGTATTTATTTCTTAATTTTGTTTGTTTTATTTATTGCTTAAAATTGTATAATTGTATTTTTATTGTTAATTTTAGGATTTGGTCTATGGTATACGCGAGATAATATGCTTTTACATAATCAACATAATTAAATATGTCTAATATTGATGAATTACTTTTGTGATACCGAGTTATTGATATTTTTAATTTATATTAATACTAATCCAAACTCGTATAGCTATATACCCTCATCCGATGATATTTTTAATTATTTATATGTATCTATAATATTTTAAACTTTTTAAAATTTAAAAACTATTATATCTAATATTAAACTATTAGCGTAAGAACTAAATTAAACCAAATACAAATTTTTATTTTTCACTCACTAATTTAATAATTAGTTTTTTTTGGTTAAATGTAATAATGCTAACGTAAATTTTATATATGTAAGATAAATATGAACCATAATAAATATATGAAGGTAATACTTAAACTGTGGAATATACATGAATGATACAATATTTTCAAAGATATTTTAACTCATTAGTTTTATTGATTGTGCATTGTTACCTTGTATTGATAGTGCATTTTTTTAATTTAGATTAATACTAATCCAAACCTAGTAAACATTAACAATGGAATATGTTAGTAATTATAATATTACCATTTCTTAAATTTGAAAATAATAGAAGCTGAATTGAAGTATCAACATTCCCGATTTTTATGCAAATATTAAATATTGGTTTTCCTTTTCGCAGCGAAATGGGAAATTAGCATACATATGTGGAGATATGAAGAAGAAATCAGTTAAATGAAAATACGAAACTTAATATTAACATTTATAACTTTCTAATTCTTGATTTTGGTATCATTCTATTTAAATCGAGATTCTCTAGAAAACTATGGGGGAATGTTCACATATTCTCAAGTTGTATATTCTTCTGCTGAGGTCGGGCTACATTTTTGTATATCACGAATTTGAGCTTCAAACAACATAGACAAGAACACAATGAAACTAAGACGACGAATGTTTCAAAGTTTTTACCTTCAAGTATCTTCAGCCCTCGGTGAGTTCTCAGGTGTCTTTAAAGGAGCTGCTGCTTCTACAACGGAAGGTTTACTTTCTTTATGTTTCTCGATAACTGCTCGGAACTCTTCCACTACCGTTGGGTCCTTGAACTTGAGTGCGAATGTGGAGAGACCTTTCTCGGCTTCATTTATACTATTCACACAAGCAAATGTAATTCCTTTCTTGTCCATGTTCGCCAATTTCATTTCAGGGTAAAGACTTGCGTTCAGGATCAACCTATAGTTTCCTTTGGATCTCATTACCAACCTGGCTTTTCCGTTATCAGTCGTGGATACGCTTACCTTGAGTTCTCCTTTCCCACGCTCTTTCCATCCTCCCTCAAGATATTCAAACATTACTGAACCAGCTGTGAAGGCCACTTTTTCGTTCTCTTCTCCTGTCTCCACTGAAACATCTTGCTTTGAAGGGAAAGCTGTAGTAGTTTCTGTGCTCTTCGTGACAATGGAAGCAGAGCCGGATGCACCAAACAGGGAAGAGATTCCATTGTTTGACAGGCCAAAACTGAAGGGTGACTGTTCAGTCACAGACACGGTCGAACCTTGCTGTGGAACCAAACCAAACGAGAATGAAGAAGCAGAGAAACTTGTACTAGCAAGTCCTGTGAATGCGTTTTTGCTACTCGAGTGCTGGTGGAAAGAACTCAAGCCTCCACTATCTCCATTCTTCTCTGTGTCTTCATTTCCTTCTTTCTCGGTCTGATTACCACCTGAATCCTTGTCAACAGCGTCACTATTGCCGTTGTCATCTTTAGCCGTTTCAGTCTTTTCCCCAGCAGCAACATCAATTTCTGTCGTTGTTTCTGTCTCGTCTTCAATCTTGTTATCAGCTTCACCACCATCTCCAGTATTAACTGGCTCACTCTTCTCGTCATCATTGGTTGCATCACATCTTCGACCATCCTGTGTCTCTTGTTTTCCCTCAGATGGAGTCGAATCTAACCCAGACAGAGGCTTGTTCGTTTCTTCAGCAGTAGTAGAAGGAACAGGAGCAGTAAAAGGGACCAAACGAATTCCAGCAAAGGGATTGGATGCTAGTGGTGCTGCTGCTGTTGCAGATGGATCTCTGCGCTTAGCTCTGAAAATTTTTCTGGTAGCCAAAACCTCCTCACTTGCAGTCTTGAAAGTACCACTCGGGAGTGCACAAGTGTCTTCATCATCATCATCATCATCATCATCATCATCAAGGCCAGGATTGTCACGAGAAAGCTCTTTCAAAGCAGCTCTCTTTTTAGAAGGCTGCTGAGCGTTTTCCGAGTCCCCCATTGTTAAAAGTCTAGAGAGAATCTCAAACACTTACAAACAAAGCTAAGAGTCCCTACAACACCAAAAAAAAAAAAATCCATAGGGAAGCTTAAACAACACTGGAGAACCGATCAGGGTAAATAAAGTATAAAGAAACCTAAGATGTTTGTTAACGAAGGCATACCAAAATCTAGAAGCGATCAATTAATTATGCAGCGGAAATTTAAAATCAAAGAACTAAATCAGCCGTAAGTAATGGCGAACTATGTAAAAACCCTAAGAACTCGAGCAGCGAGTTGGGAGAAAAGAGTATATATCCTCGAATATTCCAAGATTCGGAGACTTACGGACAAGCAGAAGCAGCAGAAAATCACTGCCGGAGCGAAGAGAGACGACCGCCGGAGAGAGTAATTAACAGCCGGAAGGGAGAGAGAGTAATTAAAAGAGAAGAAGAAAAAAGAGTTATATAATATACCTACTTGCCCTTATTTTGAATTAGATTGATCTTTTTTTTTTGGATGAAGTATGGGAGTTTTAATATATATTACATCCGTTCATGTTGTGGTAGGCTGATTTCATCCATGATGTAGAAATAAGGCTTCCAAAAGAATTATATATATATATGCACCAGAAATCTGTAAACATGAGCTGATGAAAATCTATATAGCAGAGGAATGTAAAACTCTATAATGTGCTTTTTAATCATTGTATGAAAACCGTAATACCACCACCACCTGGGATCCCAATAAACCACACAAATCAACTACAATTTCCTTAACCCACACACCCAATCCCAATCTTTCTTTTTTTTCCTTCATCTCCCTCCACCAAGAATTCATTCCTGATACACCAAAAGTATATGATTGTAATTAACTCATGCACTGTTTTTTCATAGATGTTTTTATCTTATTACCATGGATGATATAGATCCTTTTACCTTGGAGTATTGGTGGCGGCTACTGGAACTAGCTCTAGGGATCTGGCGTCAGCACTGCAAAACATAAACATACGTAAAACCATAAGTTCGCACTTTTTGCAAAGATGGACACACCTAGTCTTCCAAAAGTCCTAGCCACATAGTTGCAGAGATACTGTATAACACAATTAACTGAACCAATTTCTATACAAACTCAAAGATCAAGAAACAAGCAAGATATATTAGAAGCGACATATTGATCTTTTTGGGGGAGAAGTTTCAATTTAATCACCATAGACAAAAATTTCGACTATTCAACATTGATCTTGGACTGACTTTTGCTTATTAGGCTGATGGGTTTCCTTTGTTATTCGTACCCCACTCTTCCTCACCCTCACTTCCATTAACAAGTACAGCACCATCCGTAGAGTCTGCATCCACAACTCCCTCTTCTTCATTCACTTCTTCTTCCTGTTGTTCCTCTTCATCTCCTTCATTCTCTACATGACCGTTCTCTTCTGCTACCTGCACGGTGTTCAAACAACTATTCAGCTACTAGTCCTGTTGAAAACAAAGTTGTTGTCTGCTTAGCAAACGATTCAAACAAATCAGTTCTAAAAGAACTTACCTCGTGATCGATGTCTCCATTTTCAAGTGATTCCTCTGCTTCCACTTGCAGGTTTCTAAAGGCTTCCACGAGGGTAATGGAAGATTTATCGGCATGGGATGGATAATTTTCTGCAGCAGTGTAAACTCCCCTGTGGATGAACAAGAGTCAATTTCTTTTTGGCCACAATAATGACACTTTGGGTATGAAGAATCAACATTAACCATCTCAGTGCATAATCATGGGAAATAATAAGAGGCTCACGGATGAAGTTTTCCTACGGGCATCCATCCCATCTGTACAATCATATCGAGGTACATACACAACTATTGACCTACATTTGAAGCCGCAAAGACCATGGGAAAAAAAGTGCAAGATAGCAGAATATATATGTTCGGATACCTTGTCTTTGCAGTGTTTCCTTCAACAGAAAGAGCAACTTGCCAATCCTCAAAAAGATTTGGGTACTCCTCCGGATCAGCTAATGATTCTGCTGCTTTTGAATTAACCTGATGACAAGTCAAAGGCTATTTAAAACCACCTGACATATTTTCTCGCTGACACAGTAAATTAAAAAAGATGAGAAAATAACCTTGCTGAGATCTTCCCTCCAAAGAGCTACTATCTCAGAAACTTTGCTTGGAAGATAAGATCGTGCCATCAGAGCAGCTTCTGGTATCCGGTTACTATCAAAATAAAAATCCGTTTATCCTAACAACAGACACACAGATTTGATTTCCTAAATGGTCAAATGAACACTAATTAAATACCTCTCTACCAATAACTGCAGACAATCTTCCAATCTACCCAGCGTAAATAAGCAAAGAAAGGCAACATTGTTCTTCCCCTGTTCCTTAGCAAGGCATGCAAGTTTTGACACCCCTTCATCATCTCCCAAAGAAGAATATAGTAGTAACAAACCACTCAAATCCATAGCGTACTTCATGCAATCCTCGGTCAGTTGAAGCTACCATGATGGAACACACACAAATGCAAAAGAGTAGCTTAGTTAGTAGACATCAGAGATGACTCCGCTCCGCAAAGACTAGAGGCCTAGAAGAAAGCTTTGCCATTGTACGATTTAAATATAGCAATCAACTCCTATCAATACAATGTAAATTAGTAACCTGACTGATATAGCATTTGCATAGAAAGTTAATTTTCTTATTACCAATACAAAAATTTGGGTAACATTTTTTTAATAGAGAAGATGTACCTTCCCAGAGGACATGGCTAACTCTCCTAACTGCTTCCATTTAGACTCGCTCTGTACTTCTTCAGCGATTTCCTACAAGCATGGGGAACAAAGATAAGATAAATAATTCTACTTCCAGAAAATGTAAGAGTGATTCCTAAACAATTAAGCATCACCTATCATATTACCTTTGCCATTTCAAGTCTACCCAGTTGTATGGCCAGATCAAATTTGTAGTCAGCATCTGTTGCAATTTCTAAAGCATCTTCAATCATTCCCCGAGATTCCAAGAAATGAGCAACACTGAAAGTTGAAAACATTTCTAGATGAAACTAAAAGAGATACACACAAAATACTGAAAAACCAATTGGCACAAAATATCAAACTGCAGATCCTCACTAACATACCACAATACTGTTTACTTCAAAAATAATATCACGTAAGACATAGCAGGCAACAGGAGATAAAGTGCAGTGAAGAATGAATTATACATGAATGTATAAATTTAGACCAGAATAACATATAACGTACTTGTTATGCTGCTCTTTAGGAATTGTAGGTAAAATCTGATTGGCTCTATCCAAATCGCCTCGCATCACAAGAGTCTTGTATTCAATCAGGCTAAGCAGCAGGGTATATCCTACGACACTGCATTCCCATAAAAAGGTGAAATACGTCATCAAATTATGTATGCATTATAAAACAGTCTGAAATATAACACAAATAAAGAAACGTACTTGAATTCTTTGTCTATCAAGTACACCCGGCTTTGGTTGGCCATATAGCCTAACAAATACATTGGGCGGTCCAAATGATACATTGTGGTTACCTGCCATAAGTATATTAGAAGCTAAGATATAATGTAGCTCATAAATATCATTAGAAATCAAAATACACTCTTGGGTACCTCGCCTCCAACACAATAGTTAAGCTTCCAAGAAGAGTTGTTGTAAATGAAGCAGTCCCCAACCCATATACCTGTCCTGACACGTTCATCGTTCTCGTGGAGAACCTCAAAAGCATCATCAACACCCTCCTCATCAGTTGGTTTTCCACTATCAAAATGCGAGGAAACCAAGTCACGCTGTAACAGCAAGAGGAACACCAGGGTAAGCTTTTGGACAATCCACGAAAGTGACTATATATAGCTGGAAATTTGAGGTTGAACGGATTCTCACATTGTACTTCAAGATATAGAATGACGTATCACTAGCAATGGCTACTAAATCACCACTTTCAGCCCAATACAGATTCTGCAGATTTTTCGTGGGAGCACTAAAGAGTTAGTAAATACGCAAATGGGGACAAATTCCATCTAAAAATAAAATGTAAAGAGAGAGAATTGAAAAACGTGATGAATGCTAACTTCTCATAACAGAGACAAGTTAACTGGGATACCTTTACTGTGACATCAATTTGTTGAATCAGCCTGCATTCAGCCCAATCATAAAAGCAGATAAAATCATTTGAACACATTGCCAACAAGGTTCCTCCAAAGATCTTCTCAGCTGAGAAAGTAGGCCGAATAGTCTTCCTTTCCTGAAAACACCACCTTTTATTAATACAGCAGACCCAGCAATAGCTGTCTCTGTTGCAAACATCTGCAGTTTCTAGAATCGCACTCTAACAAAATTGTATAAGTAAGACCACAATGAGAATAGCAAACCTGGAAATTTCTATTGCATATCTTTATCTTTGATGAACTTTCTCTAACTGCACATTCCCCCTCGGATGACCAAACAAATTCCAGCCCAGACCCGAAAGATCTATTTCTCCAAACTACAGATGTGTAGATTATGTACTCTCCATCACCACAAACAACGACAGTCCTCCCATGAGGGTTGTGCTTCAAGCTCTGAGAGTTAAAATGGCTACATATGAGATACAAGAGATGATTATTCTGAACCACACTCTTGGGACTTCATATGATATATAGTTTCAAATTATCATCTATTAACGCTTCATTTTAAATATAAAATTGTTTTAAATAACCATAAAAACTTAAGATCTAGCTGAAGCATGGCTCCTAGTGATACCCACCAATACTTCAATGCTCATGTCCATCACACCCATTTAAGTGGGACATGCACCAAAAATGTTTACCCAAAGATCCTATAATAGTTCAACACTACAGAAAAAGTTTTGAATGGTGTTGTGTAGTAACGCTCACTTGTGGATAAAGATCACAGGTCCCCAGCTCTTTAACAGACAAGGGAAGTCTTTCTCCATCAGTAACCTAAGGTAGAGAGAAATGAAGCTTAAACTCATCAGGCAGACAAATAAATAGTTAAGGGGCACAGGTTTCCCATGCCAGAATACAAGAGTTACAAAATCAGAGCTAGACCTCGTAACCTGCACCAATACTTTTGATGTTTGCAGTTTGAATTTCATTATGCTTAGCCCATATAATTTTTCCGCTACTGTCCATGCTAGCGACAGGAATTTCTCGTCCAAGTTTAACCATAATGGTTCCTTCATCATATCCAATCACAACCCTGTAAAATACAAACACATGCGTCGTTGATGGTCCTGTATGATCAGTTGAAAAAGGTCTAAACACTGATCCCTCAAAAGCTCCTAGCTACTCTGAGTGACCTTATCTATCCAAATCGTCAATTTCAGAGGAAATCTAGCTACAAAAAGGACAAAATCAAATATTCTATCTATAGAGAACATCTACCCCTCGATCATAATTCGAAAAATCATTAAGTAGGGAGCAGAACTCACCGCCGCGAACTTTTGATGTAACCAATGGCCCAGACTCTCTCGAGACCATAATTCAATGTGTTTTCTAGCCTGAAAAAGAAATATAAGATTGAAAATAACAGATCAAACGACCAAAAGAGAAAGCAAACCTATGGTGAAAATGTATACAAGAAAGAACCCCATGTGAACATGGTTTAGTTGAGTCATGAGTGTTAAAGACCTAAACCATATTATTGTTATGTCTTTTGACAGAAATAATTTTAGGTGAAAATACCTGTAAGTCGTGGAGTGCCAAATGCGAACAGTGCCATCCTCAGAACCTGTGATTATTATCGGAAACTCAGGATGGAAACATACGGCAGATACATTGTGTGTGTGCCCATCTAGCGTCTGGACACAACTTTTGGTTTGATAGTCCCATACCTGAAAAAGTACCACAAGTAAATGATCTGCAAATACATAATTCACAGGGGAAGCAAAGCACATATAGGAATCTTAACCGGAAGCATACCCTAGCAGTATGATCATCAGAGCCAGTAATTAAGTAAGGTTTATCACCCCCTGTGAAATAGTCTACGCAGTTGACTCCTTTCTGATGAGCATCCAGTGTAAAATTTGGGTCTGGGGAACCGAGATTCCATATCTGAAGATGAACAAGCATGAAAAAAAGTCTGAGCAAACACTTATTAAAGCACCTTGTACTGACTAAACCATTAATCTAAGCGCATTGACCTCTTTCACACCTTTATGGTACGATCAAGCGATGCACTGGCAAAAGTGTTGGTGTCTTTTGGATTGAATACCACTTGCATCACATAGTGTGAATGTCCCTCAAATATCTGAGTACAAGCCCAACCATTTTCCCAGTCCCAAAGCTTTATGAGCATATCATCAGAAGATGATAGCACATATGGAAGGGTCGGATGGACAGCTACACACCTAATGTAATCCGAATGAGCCTCGAATACTTTGACCTTGTCCATTGTATTGTAATTGTATACACGGATGTACATATCATCAGCTCCAGCCACAACCCATTGCTTGCGCGGAATAAACTTGGCCGACCTAACTGCAAAATCATATATTAAAATCAGTAGCAGCAACAACAACAGACTAAACAAGGCAATATACAGCAAGTAAAAAAACTATAACAATGAAATCAGAAGATGCTCATAAACTTGTTATACCTGGCAACTCGGTCACCTCGAAGGATTTTGTAATCGTCTGAGGATAATCATAGTAAATTCATATCAGAAAAATCATAGTAAGTGCTACCAAAAATACCAGTTACAGCCCTCTAAACCTCATAGAATGTGTTACATTTTGGTTATCCCACGTCATAAGATATTAATGAAACAGAGAAAAAACAAATTCAAATATTCACCCACCTGTGTTTGGTAGTTCCAAATACACACGGTTCCAGAATACAAACTTGCCAGAATCCTGTAACACCGTGTGATTTGAATCGTTAATTCAATCAGCACATCCAAACATGTAACTAAGTTTCATTTGATGATTAAGTCATTTGAAAATTACCATGGTTCTGTAGGATGAAGATCCACGGATTTGACTCTCTCTGATCGTTGAGCAAATTTTCTCTGATGCAAAAAACATAACAAAAATCAAATTAATAGCCACATCTATTTTAATGAAACAACAGAAGAAGAAAAGTTCGAAAAAACAGTTCTTAATATACTTCAGTAAAAGATAAAACAATACCTTGATATCGAGTCTGAGAGGCTGTTGCAACACAAAGAAGAAGAAGAAGAACAATCGTCAGTTACATTGTTTGATTTCAAAATCGTGAACAAATGTTGCGAATAGAGAGAGCATTCAAAACCACACAAACACCAGATCTTTTTCAAAATTCAATCTCATAAACACCAAAAATGCCAGACACAGTCAGACACACTATACTCGATTTCATGAAAGAATCGATATGAAAACAACACGAGGCTGGCGACGTTAAAACCATTAAAATCCCACGATCTCACTCAAATTAGGCAAAAACTACAGATGTCCAAGATCGCATCGCGCAAACAAAATCCAATTGAGATCTGGGGAGAAAGGAAAAAAAAAAAAAAGAGAGAGAGGAATGAGAGATTAGGCTAGTTACCATTGTTACGGATTAAGCAGAAGATATGCTCTCGACGGATCTAGTGTTTTTTTTTTTCGCTTAAATCTGTAGACCGACGACGATCGGAGAAAGACGTTAAAAGGCTCAGGGCGTCGTAGAGTGCGTGCAGAGAGCTTGCTTTGTTGTATTAAATACGGCGGAGATATTAAAAATATAATAAAAATAAATAAATGGAAAATTCACAAATTATGGACAAAGGAACGGATGAAGATATTTACGGGATTGCCACTGCGGTTGGGCCTGCTATGTTTATGACCAAAAGTAAGTATCATCAACAATTTATTTTTATACTACTACATAGAGCCATAGAGGACAAGTCATGTGTGCAATGATATGGTGACATGTTGCATTTTATTGACTGTTTGATCCCAAACATATATGTTAAACAAATAAGATTCCTTAATCCCCTAAAATGAGAAAAGTCCTTACAAACTTTGAACACAAGTCATTTATGCAATAAAAAGGTGACATGTGGCATTTTAATCCTCAAAAATACACGAGGAAAAATAATGACTTCTTTCTAACATTTTACTATATTAAGACCCGTGCTCTAGCACGGATTGAAATTTATTTTATTTATATTGTAATTTTTATATAAAATATAATTTCTCTGATTGTTTTTAAAAGTTTTTTTGGATAAAACATTATGCAATAAAATCATATGCTAAATATGATGACTTGAAAAAAGACACTTATTTTGTAAGTTTTATATTGTTAATGATTTTAGATAAGTATCTGTGCTATAACACTGGACAATTTTATTTTATACAAAATTTTGTATATTTTATATTTTAAAATAAAATTTTAATATGTTGTATTAGATTGTATATGTGAAGTTATTTCAACAATGTATATTCTACATCATGACTTGAATGTCATTATAATACATAATTTTGTAAATTTGAATTTAAATATTCAACTTTTGACCATTTACTCAGTAAAATTTTTAATTCAATATATATTATTTCTAAATAATAAAATTACTAAAGCTTGAATATGAAATAGATTGAACAATTTATATTTGTTTTTAAAAATTCAACTTATGGTATATCCAGAAATAAAACTATTTTTTAATTATAATAAATAATATGATAATTTATTTGTTTCACAAAATACACTCATATATAAAAATGAAAGGTGAAGTATAATGATAATTAATAAATTAATATGTTAAGTTAGATATCAAAAGATTTTATTTGATGAATAATTTAATAAAGAAAATTAATATGGTAAGTTAGATGATATGATTGTTTAGAATATTCTCTTTAAATTTTTTGGTATAACCTATTTGTAACCAATTAATCTATCATTAATGTATAACATATTTGTAACCAACTTATTAAAATTATATAGTTTACAACTATGTTGCATGGAAACTCTTTTCGAGGTCCGTTTCCCGTTTCCGAAACGTTTCGGAAATAGAAACTCGTGGAAACTCGGAAACATGGCACAGAAACACGATTCCTAGAAATTTCTGTTTGGAAACACGATGGAAACTCCATTTTCGTTTTGGAAACACGACGGAAACTTCTTTTTTAATTTGAAACTTAATAAATAAATATTTTAAAATATAAAACTTCATTATAGATATAAATATATAATATTATTAGTGTTTTAATTCAACTATTTAATATTTATATTTGAAGTTTTATTGTTTGAAGTTTTTTGACATGGTTTTTATGTTTGGTGTTTTAATATATATATATATATATAAATATATAAATCTATATATATATATATATGTATATGTGCATACGTTTCCAAAACGTTTCCATTTCCTAATATTTGAAAAAAACCGTTTCCTATTTCCGAAACGTTTCGTTTCCGCGTATCCGTTTCCGTTTCTATGCAACCTAGGTTTACAAAACAATGTTGTGTACTTCTGTTTTATTATATATGGGATTTTTGATTTTCCTCTAAATATTTCATCCAATATATTCAGTTATTACCTTACCAAAAAAAAACAAAAAAAAAAAAGTTATTCACGATCTTTTTTTTTTTCACGATCTTTGAAACCAGTTTCCTTTATATTTCTGTTATATTTCATTCTTGCATTTCATTTTCCTCATGATCTTACGTTGTAATTTTTTCAACATGTATTCGGTCGATTCTTTTCATACTCTGGCCGGCGGACATGCAGTATGTGGATTCTCTTCGTATCAGTTCCACCACCTCATGCATACTTTTTGTGTATCTTTAAAGGTTATATTGGTTTCCCTGCCATTTCCGGTCCATGGGATCAGCTTGCTTAGTGTGATTTTGTTTCTCTCGAAAACCTCATGAAAGCTTCATCATATAAATCTTTTAATTTGATAGTAAAGAAGCATGTTTAAGTCATATATTTCATGACAAAGTTCTACGGTAATGGAAGTCAGAAGATACTTCTTCATTCAGCATATGCAAATTAGCCCAAACAAAACCCTTAGCTAGTTGATGGCCTAGGCCCCAGACTCATAAAAACGAGAGTTTCGGCCCGACTCTTTAAATGCTACTTGTATAGACAAATACATATTTTCTTTTATATATATTGCGATTTGCGAATATAGTTATTAGCAAATCTCTTGTTCAATTTTATTCGTTTCCTGGTCAATCTTACAATTTCTCTAGAAGTTTTTTAATGGCTTTAGAGTAACAACTTTAAGTTAATTTGATATGTAGAATATAGGAGATCAATAAGTTATGTTCTTACGGGAATATATATCATTGTTCAAGTTAAGCAAAAGAATCAAGAGAAGTATGCACTTTCTGCCGCTTAAATCGTTTTCGTGTTTCTACCTTTAATTAATTAGTTTACCAATTCCGTAGCCCTTTTCCTAGTCTACTATAGATGTATCATTATTTTTATGTTGGCATGGAATTCTAACTGGCATATTACCCTAAATTAATCATAGGTAATCGAGTTTAAGACCAAACAAAGTTGATAGAAAGTGGGACAAAATATCATCAAGAACTTTAAAAAATGAAAAAAAAAAAAAAAAAAAAAAAAAAAAGGCATGTTGTAAGTGAGAATAAACCTTCATGATTCCTACCAAAAAATATTTGACAACGTATTATGAGGGAGTGAGCTTTTATGTTTAGATTGATAGAAAGTGAGAATGTCATTAGAAGCTTTTAACATATATTAAAAGGGCTGATGTATACGAGAATAAACCTTCATGATTCCTACCAAGATTTATAGACAAGTAAAACAACATTCACTTGGTTGAAGGATGCACCTTTCATAGCCAATTATGAACTTTCCAAAATATATTATCAAAAAATCAACATCTGTATATTATTCATAATATATATATATATATATATATATATATATATATACCTACCTATGGCCATTCGAGTTGAAATTGCTTTGTTTAATTGTTTAATTGGCATCCAACAAAAGGCTTGTAATAATAGACATTTAATATTAACATGAGGTCTGATTAGAACTGAATAGTTCACATTTGTCACAAATAGAATTAATCTCCGATATTTGTTGAATACTGAAAAATGTCTAGAAACATGAACCCATCCAAATTATTTGAAACAATATGTTCAAAAGAATAACTGATAGTTAGGTCATAGGTGTGTCAAAACTAGCAGAATATATCTTGATTAGACCATTATGAATATATACTTGCATTACTTGCTGCATAGTTTGTTTCACTTCCATACTCATTGCGTAGGTGGACTCGACGCATCACACATCAAAGTCGCAAAGAGATTTAGTTGTTTTGATGCTTTTTGTCCCAATTTATTGAATTTTACTGACTCTTCATATATATTAATGCAAAGTTTCAAGATAAACCAACATGGTTATATTTTAAAATTATCATAACCAAACCATCAAATACTTAAGTTAACATCGTCATGACGCTTCTAATGTATGTTTTCTTTTAATGGGACCTTGCATTGGCCGTCAAAGGAGATAAATTATATCAAGTCCAAATTAATGACCAAAAACAAAAAATTAGGTCAAAGTTAAGTGAAATGATTGAAGCACGTACGAGAGGGAAGAAAGGTCGAAAGAGAATGAAACTGGTATATTCTTTGGAATATACCTGTCCACTTATAATTTTATGAAAATAGAAAAGATATAAACCAATCAAAACTAAGAACTTGGACATTCCCATTTTTTACAGAAGAGCTACCTACCGTTGGATCGATCAATGGACTAATAATGTTCAAGTTATCTTCGCATTTGTTCAAGATCTTGCTTTTTACGGCTAAAAGGCTACCAAAAGTGGGATGTGCCTAGCTAAGGGTGGACACCAACAAGCTCACGAATCTAATGCGCTCTTTGTTGTTGAAGTGGTACAGTCGCAACAAACATATTTCATCACCATTTTCAATATTTGTGCTAGTAAAATTAGGTTCAGGAAAAAAGATGGTTATATACTATATGAAATTAATGGGAGTGGCCTGCATGTTATCTCATTCTTAGTGGAATAACCATTTACCCCAAAAAAAAAAATGCAGGATAAGTGAAATCCTTTCGTCATATAATACGTCTATATAATAATTAAGCATGGTTGAAACCGGAGTTGAAACCAACGAATCCTCATCTTGATCCATAGAGATCGATGTTTAGTCATCCAAAACTACTTCCAGTTCTTCTGTTCATTCCACGATGTTTTGTCGAATCTTGCACATCCTTGCTTCAACATGCGGACCATAAGTCAACAAATGTATTTACTTTTTGATGTTTTAATATATATTCAACTCTGTATGTAAGACACTCGTTTAAGTGTATATATATAGAAGCAAATTTTATTATTTTTTTTCCTTATAGAAAGCAAAAGAAGTTTACGTAAATGCATGTTCCATTCGCGCGCCTTTATTTCCGTTGCCACTTGTCACCATTATATAAGTCAACATCGGCCAACTATGTGATGAAAATTTCCATACACAAAAGTTATATATTACCTTTATTCTTATCTGATTACACATATTTTGTCAGGTTAAGTATTCTGCAAATCATGTATCAGAAGAAAATTCATCACATAATGTTATAAAAGTGTGCATGCGCAAATAATGTAATTCTAATTCTTCAAAAAAAAAAAAATTTAAACTCCAACGTTTGAAACGACAATCAATTGAAAACATTATATTGACAAAAAAAATGTTCTTGATTGGTGTTCTTCCTGCTACCATAATAAAAAGATGTTGATATCTTAATATGCACAAGTTGTTCTTTTGACGCAGATTGTTCTAAACTAAGACCTTTTTAACTGGTTTGTCCTGAGTGATTGTGGCCTTTACCAAATAAAATTTCATTTCAACTTCTTCTTTTTTTTGGGTAAATGGATACAATGTTTACTTAAAACTGAGGCCTTTTGGTCCCGAGAGAAAGTACACGTATCCGTGATCATACATTGCCAATACAGAGGTTGTAAAAAACATCCTATAAACGTTAAGTTTGATATATTTCGATTATTTATTTAATTTTCATTTATAGGCATATATATATATATATTGTTGTTAACTTATAGGCAAATAGATATTGATGATTTTATTCATTTGGTATTTTAGGAAATCACAATGGATCGAAGCATCAATCTACATGTTTCCACCTGAAGAAAAATTATTATAAAGCTATTGATGAAAATCTAAGAAAAACAAATTATTCTTGTGTTGGACTGTAACCAACTTGCTTTAAAATACATGTTTTATAGCATCTGCGAATCCCCATAACCATACATCTGTTTTCATTGCTTGCTTACAGTACAGATTCGTAAGAACCCAATACTGACTAAACATATTAAAAGAAACATTGTTACTAGCTAATGATTTGAGGGGAAACAGGAGAGCAAGTGGACTAAGGGATTTATATATTTCTTCAAACACTAAGAAAATTTAAAGAAAATTAAAAAAGACTATTGTGCATAAATATATGGTGGTTCATCGTTTGTGGCTACCTATATTACCATTTTTTTTGTTCGCAAACCTTTTCACAAATACATGATATGACAGAACCTACAACTAAAATATTGTATATAGAGAGAGAAAGACAAGAGTTTGACTATTTTTCCCCAACAATTTCCGAAAGAAGAAATACATAAAGAAAAAATAAATCAAGAAGAATCTAACTTGAAATTTTTTAAAAACTAATAAAGATCTGAACAAGTTAAAGGAATATTATAAATTGATGGTGCCTCAACGTACTCCTCGCCGCGTAACCAAAGAGAGGTCGCGTCCTCGTGAGCTCTCTCTTTCTTCTAGAGATTCTTATTGGCCTTCTCTTTTTTTCCACCTTTTTTTTTTTTTCCACCTTACCTTTTGCGTATTTGCATATTATTGCATATAGACTTATAATTATCATTATCGTGTATATGCGGTTTCTATTATATAGTTTATAGTTTATGCACGCAATCGATCAAGAGATCATATACAAATGATAAGTATTTGATCATGTATATTAATCTGTATGGCTTGATGATAAGTAGAGGCCGACCTTGAGCAGAATCAGATTTTTGGAACCCCAAATATAAAAGGTCAAAAAGTCTTTACAAAGTTGAGTTTATTTCATACATTTATTTTATTTTTGGACTTTAAGATATGTTTCTTTTATCAAATATTGATATTGATGGAATCTCTTTTGTTGTTATTTTAAAGAAATTTGAGGAAGGATTAGTTATTTGTGGGATGGAGATTTAAAGCAATATTTTGCGATATAAGAATATATGCATTCATGATTTTTGTCTATTCTAAGTTCTCATTTTCTTCATTTCTATTTTAGTTAACATGCTTTCAAATTTAAAACGTGTCAAGTCTTTGTTACTTTGTTAGTAGTTGATTCCTTTTATTTTATTTCATTTAGCTTTAGATTCAACAAAATGTGATCTTAAAAAGTATGGGAGTTGAGTAGCATACTTCAAATTTGTTTGGATTTCTTCTAGTAGGTCATTATATCACTAAGCTATTTTAGTTTATAAATGAGCACATACATAGTACCTAGAGGTGTTGTGTTACGTATAGATTGTCTGAATTCACGTCGATGGATAACGATGATCAATAATAATATACAATTAATTTAATCGAATCTGATCAAGTAATAAATTAGTCTACAAAATTAAAAAATTAAAAAATAAATAATAATAATAAATCACTTTAAAAAATGGACAAAGAAGGCAGGGGGGATATTGATGACAATTAAAGTGTATATTACTTTAGCAAAATAGAATAGAATTATATATATAAGAAGAATCTTACAAATCCAGATGCACCTCTCCCAGTGGTTCATCTTATGCCACTTACAATTTATATATGTTGTTATATGTACAGGTTGAGACAAACAAATCATACCAGTCAAATTCTTATTAAAAAAAAAAAAAAAAAAGCTTTCTTGGAGTGCAAATATATACACTATAATTTTCTATAGAAATAATGTCGGTTCTAGTTAGATTTGTTCTTCTTTATCATCATCTTTTCTGATAAACAAGTTTTATGGACCGATATTTTCATTGATCCCGAATCGGCCGTTTCCCACACATTATGATTAGCATTCATTGTTTCACACTACAAACTACAATAAGATTTGAGATCCGCAGTTTTTGAAATGCTCACTAGACTACAACTTATGTTTAGAGATTAGCAAGAAAAAACAAAAAGGGTTCTGTAACATTAAGTGTTTTGCAGATATATATATTCTATTTTAGTATTACTGTAAGTATCCTAGTGTAATATCGTCGGAAAATAAATAAAATAATTCACGTTTTGTCAAATATATAAAATATTGGTCTGGACCGTCTGGTCTATAAATTCTATTGAATCTTCCCAAATCAACGTACGTGATTAACAACATATTGTGTTAACTTCTTGCATTCGTTTTAAATACGTCCAAAAGGTTTTAAAATAGTCATGCATGTTTGTTACTTAAGATTTTTGTTGCATGCTCGAATTTAAATGACCCAGCCTTCTAGGAAGACAAAACATGAACGGAAGCTACCAAACAAATCCTTGTAAGTTTGTTTAGATGGAATCTCATTTAAATACGAACAAATTGCGATCAATGTTAAGTAGAAAGCAATATATAGGTAAAAAGGTAATCCGATCGACCTCCGATAAAAAGAAAATACAAGTATACTATTTTATTGGGTCATAATTTTCAGACTATGTATATAAAAAAAAAAACTAAATATCTCATAAAGTAATAACAGTAAGAGGCCGTTTCAAATATTAACAGTGAAGTGGTTTGTTTCTCAGTGTATGCATAAGAGTTTGAACACAAAAACTGGATTTTGGTGACATATAGGATTGACCCGTCGACTAATCTTGATTTGTTGCAATCATGTAAATAAGATTAGGTGATTCCATGGTTAACATTTGTGCGCTTACACATGTGTCTGTTTTTTAAATAGTGTTACAGATATTTTGATTCTATCACAAGAAGTTAATCTAATCCTCTGACGGAAAAAAAAAGTGAATCTAATCCTCTACAACAATTGAGAATAAAACAATAATTTCATATACGAGTTCTCAACAAATAATCATCTATATGCAAACAAATTTACAGTAAAATTTTTAAAAAAAATAATCTTAATTAGTTCACAATTTATGGGAATCGAACCCCATGCATAACATATAAACATTATTTAATAATTAATCAACCACTAGGCGAAGAAGGTTTTATATATATACATATGTTTTGATATTCAAATAGCAAATAATATATATATATATATATTGTGATATATAAGATGATGGTTCCAAGATTTTGTATGTAATTAGTAGTTGTAGCTATTTTAAATATCTTAATGATATTTGGACGGTTAGAAAAAATCAATTTTGAAGTAGTAAGAATTAGGGGGAGATATTGGTTTAGGATTTAGAAAAAATTTTAATGACTTTAAAAGTTAGGTAAATATGTTGTTATTCAATCAAGACTTTTAAAAACTCTTTAAAAATTTGGTGTTATTGATTGTGGATTTGTAAAAAGTTATTTAAAATCTTGATAAATCTAGTGTTATTGGATTAAGAGTTTTATAAAGTCATTAAAAGTTTTATGTTATTCAAGTAAAACAAAAGAATCTTGGATTGCTAATGAATTCAAATTTTATGTTATTGGTTTAGGATTTTATATCATTTCCTTCATAACAAAAATCATGAAAACTCTTTCATCAAATAGAAAGATTTTACAAGATTAGAAAAAACAAATCATCAAGATTTAAAAAAAACTTCCTAAACAATCTCTTAGAATCCTTCATTTTTAATGGGGAGGTATTGGTTTAGGATTTAGAAAGAATTTTAATGACTTTATGTTCGTGCTGATTGTTAGAATCATAGAAAATTGAAAGTTAAAAAATGAAGGATTCTAAGAGATTGTTTAGGAAGTTTTTTAAAATCTTGATGATTTGTTTTTTCTAATCTTGTAAAATCTTTCTATATGATGAAAAAGTTTTCATGACTTTTGTTATGAAGGAAATGATATAAAATCTCAAACCAATAACATAAAATTTGAATTCATTAACAATCCAAGATTCTTTTGTTTTACTTGAATAACATAAAACTTTTAATGACTTTATAAAACTCTTAATCCAATAACACTAGATTTATCAATATTTTAGATAACTTTTTACAAATCCACAATCAGTAACACCAAATTTTTAAAGAGTTTTTAAAAGTCTTGATTGAATAACAACATATTTTACTTAACTTTTAAAGTCATTAAAATTCATTTTAAATCCTAAACCAATACCTCCCCTAATTTTTAATTTTCTATGATTCTAACAATCAGCACGAACATAAAATCATTAAAAAAATTTCTAAATCCTAAACCAATACCTCCCCTTAGTATGAGTTAAGAAAATGTAGTTGTTTATTTATTTGTTTGTTTTAAACCCTTCATCCTTCTATTTTCTCTTGCTAGTTTTCGTTCTACTTTCTTTTACTTGTAATAGTTCTATCTTATTTCTGTAAACTTGATATTTATTTTTAAGAAAACTTTTTAACCAAAAACAAAAAAAGTTTGATTTTAAGAAAATAGTATATATGAGTTAAGAAAATAATATGAGTTAATGTTGAACAAGAGTGTTATGAAAATCATAAGAGACAGGGGAGGAGAACAACTGGAGGAGGAGTGTTGTCAAACTTTAGTTATTTGAACTTTCCAATCACGTGCTCCATCTTCACATACGATTAGTATAGTTTCAACTAAAACCCTGTTATTAATGGATAACTTTTTTCTAAATTGCTAATGCTTTGTTCAATGTCTGCTTAATATCGGGTTAAAAGAGGTTTAGGTAGTGACCTATTCAAGTATTGCTCAACACCAATACAATTGAATGACTGATATTTTCTGGTCAATAACAAGATCCCATAGATCTCATACCAAGAAAACCAAGATTTCATAGATATTTGTATTTGCCTATACAAACGTAAAGATTAACACTATTAAATCTTTATATAATGTTCCATCATAAGATGGAAGATAAGAAGAATTAGGTGCGTTAAAAAAATATTGTGGCATGGACCCTATGAGTATATATGGTGGACACATACTAAAACCGGTACTATAGATTATTGATTTTTGAATCAACTTAGAATCTTTGTATACATTTTTCTCCTTTTTCTTTGTTTAAGAGCTGTATAAATATTTAATTTAATGTTTGCTATCATGAAAAGAAAAAAAAAAAGAAAAAAAAAACGTTTGATAAACAGTATGATTCACAAATCCAAATTTTGTTTTATTTTTATGGAAACTTAAATTGAAGCCATTAAAAGTGGATGCCCCACCACCAGTCTTCCAAATTCAACTGTCCTCATGACTCCAAAAATCAACGTTCAAAATTTATCCACGCATTTCGCAAACATTGCTGTCTGTTAATCTTTTTTGTTTTTTACTCAAATAATGTTTATAATAATTTAAACCCCGTCAATACAAATTTGTTTATATAGTCATGGCAAGATTACTGACTCAGCATAAAAAGAGCTATTAATATAACCCGGGCTAACAAATGTGCTGCATTATTACGGTTTTTTTTTGCAAAAACAAACTTTAAAGAAATAAATTTTGAAGACCAGTCATAATTTTTTTTTTTTAAACGAAACTGTATTATACATACTATGAAAACCTTTTTTCCAATTAATATTATCTTCTCCACAAACTAATACAACAGATAAAAAAAAAATCTTTTTTTTCCTTATTTCATAAGAATTCTTATCTAAAAAAAATGAGAACTTACATTCAAAGATATTGACCAAATTAATTCATATATCCATCAACTAGCCCAAATTAGAGTGTTAATCTTAATCTGACATGCACACACATACATTAATGAATTAAAATCCGCTATAATTAAATTTGACCTACACAACTGTGTTGGTGCTGAAAAATAAAGACAAATATGTTAGTTTAGGAAATATATGTTAAAATGTGCTATATAAGGAATGTTTTAATAAGATAAGAGATAAGTACTAATATCTTTGAGGAATCCCGTATAATCACATAGTATACCTCAGCTATAAAGAAATTTGTAGTAAACAAGTTTTCAAATGTTGAATATTGACCTACACAATTGTGGTAATACAGAAAAACAGAAACAAATATGTCAATTTAAGAAATTTATGTTCAAATGAGATATATAAAGACTGATTTGAACAAAATAAGATATGTACAATGTTTTTTATTAAATTAATAAGAATAACATATATTATATTTACTCATTAGTATTCTCCAAAATCTTGAATAAATTTCCAGTGAACAGTTTTTCAAATTCTGTTTTTCTTGGGATCACAATTACGGTGGAAACTCAAACTTTTATCGTCGATTTTTCTTGATTAATCCAAATCATACAAAACGATTATGTGAGTTAATTTTTTGAATGTATTATTATAATTTTCTTTACAATCTTATGAGTAAAATTTTCCAGACCTTTACAATCTATGAGTACAAATTTCCAAAATGTACTATGATTTTTGTTTTATATCTCAGTGATTCCTCTCTTCTTCAACTTCATCATATTCTTGTTCATATACCATGCTCTACAGAAAATATGATTTCCTTAGATTTTATTTATTTATCTTTTTATTTTTCTTTTAAAATTTTTTGTGCAACAATTCTTTTCTTTTTTTATTTTATTTGTATAATCCAACTTGGATTGTGAAGTTATGATAGAGAGGAAATGACGCATTTACCCCTTAGGAACTTAAACATCGAAAACAGAAAACGCTTGATTATTTTATCCTAAAGTCATATCAGGAAAACAAAAACTGCCATTTACCAATAACACTTTTTCACAGCCAAGTGTCTATAAATACAGGCCATAATTACACCATCTTTTCTCACAAAACCTTACAAACACAATCCCACAATAACCACACAAACACACACTAAAAAAATCACAAACAAAATTCTAGTTTGCAGCTCCATATTTTCGAAAACACTTTATAATAACCATAATGGGTCATGGCACGAACAGAGTAGAAGACATGTCGTCGCCCAACAATGGAACCGCCGCAACCGCAACCGCAGGAGGAGAAACGATCGTGGAGATACACAGCGTTTGTCTGCCGCCTAAGAAAACAGCGTTTCAGAAACTGAAGAAGCGCGTTGCGGACGTGTTCTTCCCTGATGATCCGTTACAGAGGTTTAGGAACCAAACATGGAGAAACAGAGTGATCCTTGGTCTTCAAAGCTTGTTCCCTATATTCACATGGGGTTCTCACTACGATCTCAAGCTTTTTAGGTCCGACGTTGTCTCTGGTCTCACCATTGCTAGTCTCGCCATCCCTCAGGTAACAACACTTTCATTGCCTCTCTTTTATGTTTCTTTTGACTAAAGGGAAAGTTTTTATCAAATGATTCCAAATTTTTTTTTATAAAATTCTTGAAACTTTATTTATTTAATTATACTATATTACAGATTTTATTATTTGCTCTATATCATGCGACAATTTTTAGCGTGATATGTGGACAATTTTTAAAATTTAATTTAGAGTATATAATTCATTACTATGTTGAAAGGGATAATAAAAAGGCGTAATTGAAGATGTTTTGTGATTTTGTCATTAAATCGTTGAGTAGTGTGGGGAATGGGGATGACTAGTTGGACTTGGAGAAGTTAAAGCTAAAAAAAAATAACACTTTTTGCTGTGTTTGTTTTGGAGTATCAATGTCATTCAATGTTATCAATAAATGTAGGGAAAACAAAAATATTTTAAAATTCGACAATTTCATACACATATTACTGTACCCCTAAAAAATATGGTTCTTTTAATTGTTTTATTTTTTCTTACATATATATATATATATTTTAATTTGCAGGGAATCAGTTATGCCAAGCTAGCAAACTTACCACCCATAGTTGGTCTTTGTGAGTATCGATCATCATCATCATTACATATACACATGTTAACTTAAATATAGTCTAACTAATCAATTTGGTTTGTTGCATGCAGACTCAAGCTTCGTGCCACCGCTGATATACGCAGTTCTTGGGAGTTCAAAACATCTTGCAGTTGGTCCTGTCTCAATAGCATCACTTGTGATGGGATCAATGTTAAGTGAAAGTGTTTCTCCAACACAAGACCCAATTCTTTATCTCCAATTGGCTTTCACTTCAACTTTCTTTGCTGGTCTCTTCCAAGCCTCCCTTGGCCTTCTTAGGTACTATACTCTTTTCCATTCATAAAACTCATCTTTTGAATTTGTGATCGTTATGTGAAAGAATATGTAAAGCCTCTTAATTAGTGTAGAATATATTCAGAGTTTTGCGTAAGCCTCTTTTGTTGAACTTTCACTGAAAGACCGAAAGTGAAATTTAGTCATGATGAATAGAGAGATTAAGTAATATTAAGTAAAAAGAACCAAGATTCTATATGTTTGATTTTGATAGTGACAAGTGACATGTACTAATATCTACACCTCCCAAGATGCTTCCTTCTTTTCTACTAGTTAGTGCTTTCACTGTTATCTAGTTAGTTCCAATTCATTTCTTTTTTCCATGCCCAGCAACTCTTGATTTTATTTAACTTAATTTACTTTAAAAAAATTTCAGGCTGGGATTTCTGATTGACTTTTTGTCAAAGGCAACTTTGGTTGGTTTCACTGCTGGTGCTGCAGTGATTGTGTCACTTCAACAGCTTAAGGGTCTTCTTGGAATTGTTCACTTCACTGGCAAAATGCAATTCATTCCTGTCATGTCATCTGTTTTCAACCACAGATCTGAAGTAAGTCAACATCATTTAATTAAACTATATACTAAAAGTTAAAACACCATAAAGATTCTTCTCTAATAATAACGTTTCAATTTTGCAGTGGTCTTGGGAAACTATTGTGATGGGGATGTGTTTCTTGAGCATTCTCTTAACCACAAGACACATTGTAAGTTCAAACTCCATGCATTTTTCCACTTGTGATATTAACCGCGGTTGAATATTAAACATTTACTGTTTTTTTGCTGAATATATAGAGCATGAGGAAGCCAAAACTATTCTGGATATCAGCTGCAGCACCTTTGGCATCAGTTATTATATCAACTCTGCTTGTATACCTCATTCGATCCAAGACTCAAGCCATCTCTTATGTAAGAACATTTTAAACCAGACTTATTTATGTTACTATGCAAAACTGAATTGGGAGAGCTCAGACTCATAGAGATTTATAATCTTTTATTACAGATTGGGCATCTACCAAAGGGTTTGAATCCACCTTCATCAAACATGTTGTACTTCAGTGGTGCTCATCTTGCTCTTGCCATCAAAACCGGTATCATCACTGGGATTCTATCTCTTACAGTAAGCTCTCCGAAATCTCTAGCTTCTTTGTAAAAGTTACAGAGTTAATATGTGACTTAACTTTTGGACCTGACTGTGATTTTTCAGGAAGGGATTGCTGTAGGGAGAACTTTTGCATCTCTAAAGAACTATCAAGTTAATGGGAACAAAGAAATGATGGCTATAGGTTTTATGAACATGGCTGGTTCTTGCACCTCTTGCTATGTTACAACAGGTTAAAATTTTTACTTGAAACCAACAATCTCGTTCACCTTCTAACTCAGGGAACAATGTTTTGACTCCGGTTTATTGTTTTCTTCAGGGTCTTTCTCTCGATCTGCGGTAAACTACAATGCTGGAGCGAAAACAGCGGTGTCTAACATTGTGATGGCCTCAGCAGTTCTTGTGACCCTTTTGTTTTTGATGCCACTCTTCTACTACACTCCTAATGTGATCCTAGCTGTTATCATCTTAACCGCGGTGATAGGTCTCATTGATTATCAAGCGGCTTACAAGCTCTGGAAAGTTGACAAATTCGATTTCTTTACTTGCATGTGTTCCTTCTTTGGCGTTCTCTTCGTTTCTGTACCGCTTGGCCTAGCAATAGCAGTGAGTATACAACTCTATATCTCAAGGTTCTGGTTCTCCAAAATTTTCAGGCTGTTCTCTAAGTTTGATAACTTTTTGTTGCAGGTGGGAGTTTCAGTTATCAAGATCTTGCTGCACGTAACCAGACCAAACACTTCAGAGTTTGGGAACATTCCAGGGACTCAGATATATCAGAGTCTTGGAAGATACAGAGAAGCCTCAAGAATCCCTGGCTTCCTAATTCTTGCCGTTGAATCTCCTATTTACTTCGCCAATAGCACTTACCTGCAAGAAAGGTCAGTCGTCTTAACTTCACTTATCTCTTCTTGATATGGTCTATTTTCTATCTCATTTTAACTTATGGAAACGAGTTTATGGTTCTGTAGGATCTTGAGATGGACCAGGGAAGAGGAAACTCGGATAAAGGAGAACAATGGTACTACCTTGAAATGCATAATTCTCGATATGACAGGTAATTTCCGTTCTCTCTGAACTATGTTGAAGAGTTCTCAACCCGTCTCTTTGCTCATACTTTGTTTCTTTGGAATTATCTCAGCTGTGTCTGCGATAGATACAAGTGGACTTGAAGCGGTGTTTGAACTTAGGAGGAGGCTTGAGAAGCAATCACTTCAGGTTTGAATTTTTAACTGAAAACAAAGATCATACCTATAAACCTATGAAAGAAAAACACACTAACTTATGTCAAACTCTCGTTTCAAATAGCTTGTGCTGGTGAATCCTGTGGGGACCGTGATGGAAAAGCTACACAAGTCAAAGATCATTGATGCATTGGGTCTGAGTGGACTTTATCTAACAGTTGGTGAAGCTGTAGCTGATCTCTCATCAACATGGAAAGCTAATGGTCAACCATGAGACAAAGCAGTCTCCTAGGAATTTGACAACTTCGAACTTTTACTGGAGAATTTGACAACTTGTCCTGGAAGACTGTTTCTGAAGACGGAGCAGCCTCTTGTGAAACATTTTTGGTGCTAGCTGTAAACTCGTTGAGGGAGTTTCTGTTTTAATTGTAGAATAAATGTAATATCATCGTTTAACATACCGGTATCAGCTCATAATTTGGATATAAATAGCCTATGCAAAGCATTGATCTTCTCAATTTATATTTCCTATCACCATCACTGTTGGGTTAAACTCAATGAAGAAACTCTAGAACCATTTGCCTCTAGTCAAAATTTACACAAAGGTTTAATATTGGCTACAAATAATAGACTGGAGTTGTATGATAAGGGTAGCAAGCTCTGTTAATTATAAACTTTGTCTCTTCAAGAAGTGGTACTGCTCTTTCTCCTCCTGACAACTTTCTTCACAGTAACTGTGTCATCGCTTTTCTCTTTGTCGTCTTTACTATTCACAGCTTTTACAGACTTCGGTTCACTCCTCATGCGTAGTATCTCACCCTTTGCAGAGCCCAAGTCCTCCTCGAGCTTCTTCACTTTCTTCTCTAGAACTTCCCTCTCTTTTCCAAGACTCATTACGAGGATATGTGCATCTTCCACGTTTTCCTTAGCTTCTTTTGATGCATTCTTTGCCTCTTCTAGTGATCTTTGTAGCACTTCTTTCTCGTCCTCCAAGCTCGAGGCATGGGTATTCACCTTCTCAAGCTCTCGTGACAGTATTGACGTGTTTTTGTTCATCTCATCTAAGGACTTTACTGCTTCTTCGAGGTCTGTTTCAAGGGATTTCCTAGCCTCCCTGTCCATCAAGATCTGCTTTTCCATTCCTTTCACCTCTTTATTCAACGACAAAACCGTCTTCTTCTCCTCTTCCAATTCCTTGCTAGTGGTCTCAACTTTCTTGTAAACCTCCACTAGTTCCTTCTGCAGGCTCTGGTTCTTGACAGAAGATTCATTGAGTTCATGGGTTACTCCCTCAAGCTCGTCTTTAGCTCTCTTCAGAAGATCTTTCTCCACTGCAAGTTCACTAGCCAAAGTCTCCTTTTTCTGTTTTTCCACATTAAGGTTCCTTTCATATTTTTCCTTAGCTTCATTCCAATCTGCGTGAACTATAGCAAGCTCTGATTCTAACTTTGAACACAAAGATCTTGATTCATCTAGCATCGTTTCCAGGTCAGAGACCCGATCACTAGATGCCTGAAGTTCTTTCTTTGTTCCATCAAGTTCATGTCGCAAATTTTTTACAGTAGTCAGTTCTATATCCAGCATTCTCTTCGAGTCTTCGTATTTCTCAGTTAAGTCAGCAACTTTGTCTTTATTTGTATTTACATCCTCTAGCGCACGATCCAGCTTTTCATGTAGCTGCTGAATCTCCTGCTCTTTCCTGCTGATGAGCTCCGCATCAGCTGCTGCTCGCGTCTCAGAAGTCAATTTCAAAGCACTATAATCTTTTGAAACGTCATCAAGCTTCTGAATATAACTCTCTTTCTCAGCCATCAAAGTTGTTATTCTGGTGTTTAACTCCTCAATCGCTGAATTCTTCGAGTCTAATTCACTCTGATTTCTTGTGAGTTCTTCCTTCAGCTCTTTGATTTCTAAATTCGCTTTGGCAATATCTTGGCTAATCTGAGTGTAAGCAGAGTTGAGGTGCTCCAGTTCTGATTCCTTTTCTGCTAGCAATGCACTAATACGTTGAGTTTTCTCTTCGCTATCTTTCAGCTCCAAACTAAGCAAGTTGATCCGATCTTGCAGCTTCTCAACCAAATCAACCTTTTCATTGAGCTCTGTTTCAAGTGCCTTTTTGTCTTCACCAGCCTTTGACAGACTACTTTGCAGACTTTCGATTTGAACTTTAAGCTCCTCACATAATCTCTTCTCGCTACTTAGCTCCTGGCCTAAGCCTGCCACCACATCCTTCGCAGAATTCAACTGGTTGGTCAATGACAATTGTTCCTCTTTTGCTTTTTTTAGTTCCTTTTTCCGCTCTTCCTTCTCATGCTGCAGCTTTGCTTCAAAGTCTTTCTCCTTCAAAATTAATGCTCTTTCTTTGTCTTTCAACTGGTTCTGTAGCTGTATGTCACAGTTATCGGTAGCTTTAAATAAGATCGAACCCAGCAGCAAGACAAAAGAAGAGAAGCTCGAACTAAATGCTAAAGATCAATACTTCTCAAATGGCATTAAACAATTTCTACTCTTTGACAAGAACATTCAGCCACAATTGCAAAGCAAAATCTTAAGTGCGAGTAGCTTACAGATTCAATGCTTTCTTCAGCAGCTTTTGTATCTTGCCGAGCCAGTGCATAAAGTGCACCAAGAACTCCAGCACTAAAAATTCCAAGGCCATTCAGGAGAGACAGAAATGTATTTGGGGATGTTCCTTCACTTACTACTGCAACCTATCCACCAAACCAATACTGATTCAGTAAAGTATCAAGCACTTCAAAAACACATTGATTCTAAAGAGTTCAAATTGAGAAGGACTAAGAGAGAGTCTTACAACCTCAGTTTCTTGATCAAGCTTCGATGTCTTAATCTCATTGCCTCCTGTAATTAAAAAGAAGAACTGATCAGAGCAATGAAAAGATAAACAGAAACAACATTTTGAGCATTCTCATCAACTCACTAGACCAACAATGCAGTAAGGAGAATAAAAAAGAGAGCAATAAAGGAAAAAAAGAAGCTCACTTTCATCAGCCAAAGCCGGTGATCGAAGCTGCAAAAACGGAAGAACGGAGATACCCACAAGAAGAAAAGCTCTCCTCTTGACGGAAGCAGAGTCAAACTCATACCCATCTTCCCGGTTTAAAGAAGCCGATGTTGGTCGCCGGCGCTTGAACTTGGCGACATTACTCGAACACAGAAGCCCAAACTGAGACGGAGAAGTAGAAGAAGAAGAAGAAGGATACGGAAGGAATCTGGAATGGAGAGGAACAGAAGGGACGAAGCAAGAGCCCCCTATGAGGAAACCCATCTTCGCCGCCAAGTAAAAACTTACTCACCGACACAAAGCAGACCCCAAAAAAACAAAAAAGGAATTTCCTTTGTGTACTATTGACTAGTAACCTCGGCAAAATCCCAAAGAAGAATGCTAAGAACTTCAGAAGTATCCTTCGATTCAAATCCTACGAAATCGGAATCAAAGATTGAAAAAGAAGGAGCAATGGCATATCTGCAATTTTGGAAAAGTTCGGTGCTTTGTGTACATTACTTACCCAATCAAAACTCGCCACGTTTTACACTTTGCTGCCTCGTTATCTTCAATCTTTGGTGTTGGCTCGGTTTTGAGAAAACACGTGAGCGTCACGTGCGTCTCCTTCAACATCTCTGACCCCTAAAACTTCAAAACATCTCTCTCCAAACCACCGACGGCGACTTGAAATATCGGTTGCTGGACGTCGGATTTTGTCGCCACCGGACTTTTTTACATGTGAAAAACTCGTCTGTAAAGATGATGTACATATCTGCTCGATCCAAATTCCAAAAGAGGAGTATCTCAACACTACCTCATCTCTCTCAGAGATTTAAACAAACAGGTGATATGCATACTTCTGTTCCTCTCACCCTTCTTGAAATTGATGGTTTTAGGGTTTTAGGAGAAATGGGATTTGCAAAAAAAAAGAAAGTTGCTTCCTTTTGAAGTAAGAGAAGGAGAAATGGTTTTGATTTTGAACATTTGGTTTTTTTTTATCCATGAAATTTTGCAGAGAAGGAGATTGTTCAGATGTTTAGTGAACCGAATCATGAGGAATCTGAGAAGCCTCAAGAGAAGTGGAAACTATCTAGAAAGGATCCATCAGTGAGGATGTTGGATGAGAGATTCATTAGAATAGTGAAAATCTTCAAATGGGGACCTGATGCTGAGAAAGCCTTGGAGGTGCTTAAACTTAAAGTGGATCATCGATTAGTTCGTTCCATTCTTGAGATAGACGTTGAGATTAATGTCAAGATTCAGTTTTTCAAATGGGCTGGTAAAAGAAGGAACTTTCAGCATGATTCCTCCACTTACATGACCTTAATACGTTGCCTTGAAGAAGCTAGGCTTTATGGTGAAATGTATAGAACGATACAAGAGGTGGTCCGTAACACATATGTTAGTGTTAGCCCTTCTGTGCTCTCTGAGCTTGTGAAAGCATTGGGGAGAGCTAAGATGGTTGGTAAAGCCTTGTCGGTTTTTTATCAGGCGAAAGGACGCAAGTGCAAACCCACTTCGAGCACTTACAACTCGGTGATTCTAATGTTGATGCAAGAAGGACAGCACGAGAAAGTCCATGAGGTTTATACTGAGATGTGTAATGAAGGTGATTGTTTTCCAGACACGGTTACTTACTCTGCGCTTATATCCTCATATGAAAAACTAGGCCGTGATGATTCTGCGATAAGGTTGTTTGATGAGATGAAGGATAACTGTATGCAGCCTACAGAGAAAATATACACCACGTTGTTGGGAATATACTTCAAGGTGGGTAAAGTTGAGAAAGCTTTGGATCTTTTCGAGGAGATGAAACAAGCAGGTTGTTCGCCAACTGTTTATACTTACACAGAACTGATAAAGGGACTTGGTAAAGCTGGGAGGGTAGAAGAAGCATATGGTTTATATAAGAATATGCTTAGAGATGGATTAACTCCTGATGTTGTGTTCTTAAACAACCTGATGAACATTTTAGGCAAAGTGGGTCGAGTTGAGGAGCTGACAAATGTGTTCAGTGAGATGGGGATGTGGAGATGTACACCCACTGTAGTTTCGTACAATACTGTGATTAAAGCTCTGTTTGAGTCTAAAGCACCTGTTTCGGAAGTGAGTTTTTGGTTTGATAAGATGAAAGCAGACGGTGTTTTCCCTAGTGAATTCACTTACTCGATCCTTATAGATGGTTATTGTAAGACAAATAGAGTAGAGAAAGCTCTGTTGCTTCTTGAGGAGATGGATGAGAAAGGTTTTCCACCTTGTCCTGCAGCGTATTGCAGCCTCATAAACGCTTTGGGAAAGGCGAAAAGATATGAAGCAGCGAATGAGCTATTCAAAGAACTAAAAGAAAATTTCGGCAATGTAAGTTCTCGAGTATACGCTGTGATGATCAAACATTTTGGGAAATGCGGGAAGCTCAGTGAAGCTGTAGATCTCTTCAATGAGATGAAAAACCAAGGAAGTGGTCCTGATGTTTACGCTTACAACGCCCTCATGTCAGGAATGGTAAAGGCTGGTATGGTAAACGAAGCTAACTCGTTGCTTAGAAAGATGGAAGAAACCGGTTGCAGCGCTGATATAAACTCGCATAATATTATCCTCAATGGGTTTGCTAGAACAGGTGTGCCAAGGCGGGCTATAGAAATGTTTGAAACTATGAAGCATTGTGGTATTAAGCCTGATGGTGTTACGTATAATACTCTTCTTGGATGCTTCGCACATGCTGGAATGTTTGAGGAGGCTGCAAGAATGATGAGAGAGATGAAAGATAAAGGATTTGAGTATGATGCCATCACTTACTCATCTATACTTGAAGCTGTTGGCAATGTGGATCATGAAAAAGATGTTTAACTTTTGTAAGAGTTGATTTCTCTAATTGGAATAACAAAAAAAAAAGAAATAGAAGCTGAAAGATTACTACTCTGTTCCATTTCTTTCACACACAGCATGTGTATAGACTTCATAAAAAAGTGTACTACTGATCATATAGTAATGTGAAAGAATTAAGCAATGACTTATCACACGTGATTACACGTAATCATCACCTAATTCTATTGATAAACTACTAATGAATCACATGAGTATCTTCCATTATCTTTTGCATAAGCAAATGCTAAAAGCTCTTACTCAACATTATAGTCTAATTGAAGATTGATGTATAGTTTAAAAAGTATAAACACTTGAATCCAAAAATGATTACTACAAGAAAGAAGCTCAAGAATAATTAAGATTGAAAACTTTAGAAGAAACAACAAATCTAGCAGAAAAAGACTTTGAAGACACATCAGGATCTTCGTGATATGCGATAGTTCCATCATCCTCGAAGTTTTGTGAATAAGTGAAAGGATCATATCGAACACGATGATCAAAAATCTGATTCTTCTTCTTTTGCCTCATCATCACTATCTTCCTCCATATCAATCTCCATTTTGAGATCTTCTTCAATCTCAAAACATCTTCAGACTGATCTTTGATCCGATCGTAACTACAAGTCTTCGAACGCATTAGGTGTTTCTTGTCGATACCTGAACCACAGAACTCCATGAAAAGAAGCTTTAGACAACAGAATGTAAATTTAGGGACACAGATGATATATTCTTGGGTGATATGTTATGGTGTGAGTATTAAATAGTGTTTAGGATCTTATGATATGACGATGTTGAGGATCTAATCTCGTCTTTAAGGAGTGAAGCATGATTTGTTTAATTACTTACTTATTCAAGTAATAATATTCTATGTTACAACTTGCTTAATCCTGCAATGATGCATGCATATATATTAATGATTCGTACATCATATTATAAGATCATTTCTGTTATAAAGCAATTTAAAACACTAATGATTAGAGATATACAACTAATGGGATATCCATTGTATTTATATATAGGGCAATATGTGTAAATAAACAAATATTTGCCGTTTTGTTTATATACGTTACATCATTTTTAGTCAGGTTTCACAATAAAATCTACTCCTTATGCCCCTAATAAATTGGTGTTTTGACATTATTACACATATTAAAAAAAAATAATTTTTATTTGTAAATGAATTTATAATTACTTTTGGGTAGATAGAAAAAAATAAAAAGCTATTAGATTTATTTTAGTTTTTTAATCTACAAAATAAATCTTTTAGAAACAAAAATAAATCCTATAACATCAATTTATTAGTCATAAATGGAGTACTGTAAAAACATGTACTGTATCTTTAAAAATAACTTAAATATATTATATTATTAAATAAGTGAATTATATAATAATTACTTCTTTTTTTTTTTTTTGAGAAACTTGCAACATAGCGAATATATTTAAACCTTTTAGATATTAAAAATCTCATATAGTTTATTGGATGCATGTACAAGATTTCTAAAATTCACACCTGTCCTTTTTGAAAAAACTAGAGGTTGTTTATTCAGATCACCCCCTATACCAGTCTCGGTTTTTGTTTCGGTTCGAATTAGAATAATTCTGGTTATGTTCGGTTGGTTGTTGGTTCGTGTTTGGTTTCGGTTTAGATTCATAAAAAGCCCATGAGTGGCCCAGATTCATATCACCACCGTCTTCAATCGTAAAAGTAAAAAACTATCGATCGCCGGAAAGGAAGAAACCTGTAGGCGCGCAGAGGAAAAAGGAAAACGAGTTTATGAAGGACGTCGGAGAGTAGGGCTGAACCCCTACCGTTTTATTTCCCTATATAAAGGATTGATTGATTTGTGCAATGGTGAAAAAAAAAACCTAGGCTTTTTTGCTATTCCATCGATCCTTGTTTTTTTGAAGAAGATCAATGAAGATGATGATCTCAAATCTGCCAACGGAATTAGTAGAGGAGATACTCTCTAGGGTTCCGTTGACATCTACTAGAGCAGTGCGATTTACTTGCAAAAAGTGGAACACTTTATCCAAAGATGAGAGCTTTACAAAGAAGCATCTTGCTCAAGTAGTGAGAAGCGAAGGTGAGCTTCAGGCGATTGTGTTGCTCAATTATAGTCTTTATCTGATGAGCGTCGATCGAATTCACTACAATGGCTTTAATCCGTCTGTGAAGTCTAGAGCTAATCTTGTTAGCATAAACGATTCTGATAAACTCGTCATCATCACTCGAGTGTACCACTGCGAGGGTTTATTGTTATGCCTCACGGAAGACAACACTAGGCTCGTGGCTTGGAACCCGTATACAGGGCGAACTCGGTGGATCAGCGTTGAACTCAGATCCGATAAGCACAGAGGGATCTGGTATGGTCATGCTCTCGGATACGACAAGAGCAACCATAAAATCTTGAGATATTTAAATGTTCCGGGGGCGATGTATGTGCACGAGATCTACGATGTAAACTCTGATTCATGGAGGGTTCTTGATGTCACTCCAGACTGGGATGTGGAGTTTGGTAACTACGGCCTGTCTTTGAAGGGAAATACGTACTGGTATGGTACAGATAAGGTATCCCGAGAAGACGTCCCTGATTTCTTACTATGCTTTGATTTTACTACAGAAAGGTTTGGTCCGCGTCTGCCTCTGCCTTTTGAGTCTTATAGTGAAGATGCAGTGGTTTTGTCTAGTGTTAGAGAAGAGCAGCTTGCGGTGTTGTATCAGCACTGTGAAACACATGAGATGGAGATTTGGATTACGACCAAGATTGAGCCCAATGCATTGTCCTGGAGCAAGTTCTTAGCGGTGGATATGGATCCACTCACAGGGTGTCGGTTCTATAGCGGTGGCAGTTTCCTCGTTGACGAGGAGAAGAGAGCTGTGGTTGTCTTTGATGAAGATAAAAACGTGTCGGAAACCAATCGCAACACAGCTTACTTCATTGGAGAAAATGGTTACTTCAGAGAAGTGGATCTCGGAGAGATTACAACAGCAAAAGAGATTTTCCCGCATGCTTTCTCTTACGTTCCAAGTTCTGTGTTCTTTGAGTCTGGATCTGATGAGAAACGTTAAAAACGTTCTTACCTTTTGGCATCAACTTTGCTTGGTTTTATAATGGGATATAAGACTCATGTCTTCTGCTTTATCAGAACATTAGCTGGCAGGTGGTCTACATCGTCACTCAACCAGCTACGCTTTGTTTTCATTCTTCTCGTATGGCCATGATTTCTTGAAGAGTATCCGGTGAGATATACAGTTTTATTGAGTCTTTCTAACGAGTTAAGTTACAAACTAGGTCTGATTCCAATATTAAACAAATAAAAGTTTCTCATTACATTGTTTTGTGCTCCCACAATGTTTTTCCTCAATACAAGAAGCTTTCAGATTATGTTTTTGGTTTTTAATTTTTTCAACAAAATCACTGGGAAGTATTTATATTTATTTTACCAACAAGAATTGAGATTTTATCAATCTGATCAAAGACTTCTTGTGAAAGAAAGAAAAAAAAAGACAAGTTGCTGCAGTAGAATGGTTTTGGTGGAGAACATGGCGTCTGATTCTGTTACGTTTGGTTTTGTGTTATAATAGCATGGATTCAAATTTGTGGTCACTGTCAACATTAGTTTCTTGGTAATTTGTTGTGTAACAGCAGAAACTTCAACGGAGAAGACTTCAAATTTGTCTCCCATAGTTGACTTGGACTTTTAGACTTAAACGAGATATGTCTTGAATACTACGTTTGAGAGAAGCTTATTGCCAAATTATCCATCTTCCAAGTTTCAGATTTTTTGTAACTATGTGGTCGAATGGCATCTTTTTCACTCTTTTTACTTTGTCTCTCTTGTTAGGACAATCATGCTGTGAAACAGATACGCTACTGCAGGGTCAGTACTTGAAAGATGGGCAAGAGCTCGTTTCAGCTTTCAATATCTTCAAGCTCCAGTTTTCTAACTTCAAGAATTCAGGCAAATGGTATCTTGGAATTTGGTACAACAGTTTTTATCTTAATGGGAAAGAGAATTATGCTGATATCCAGGGCGGAGCTGTTTGGATTGCTAATCGCAACAATCCAATTTTGGGAGGCTCTGGAAGCCTTACGGTGGACTCTCTTGGCAGATTGAGGATTTTAAGAGGAGGAGCAAGCTTGCTTGAGCTAAGCTCTACGGAAACCACAGGAAACACAACCCTTAAGTTGTTGGATTCTGGAAATCTTCAGCTCCAGGAGATGGATTCTGATGGATCGATGAGACGGATTTTGTGGCAAAGTTTTGATTATCCAACAAATACTCTTCTTCCGGGGATGAAACTTGGTTTCAATGTCAAGACCGGGAAGAGATGGGAACTGACATCATGGCTAGGTGATGCTTTACCTGCTTCTGGATCTTTTGTCTTTGGGATGGATGCTAATATTACAAACAGATTGACCATCTTGTGGCGTGGAAGCATGTATTGGGCAAGTGGGCTCTGGTTTAAGGGTGGATTTTCCTTGGAGGAATTAAATCATCACGGCTTCCTCTTTTCCTTCACTTCAAGCGAGAGTGAACACTATTTTATATATTCAGGTCATCAGAGATATGACGGAACATTTCCCCCAGCGATAGAAATAGACCAACAGGGAATGTTGCATATGCATAGGTTTCAGAGAGAGCGTTTGCATGTTCATTGTTATCCTTTCACTTTGGATGAAGCAAGTAATTATGATTGTTACAGGCGAGATTCTACGGATTGTTTGCACGCAGGTTGCATAGTCCCAGATGAGCGGCATGAGTCGTCATATTATGGATTAGGCTATTCTTTCAAAGAGACAGTATCTGCTTTCTCAAGCAAGGGATTTTTACCTAATGAAACTGGTGGAAAGTTTAGTTCAGCTGATTGTCGTGCTATATGTCTGCAAAACTCTTCTTGTCTTGCCTATGCTTCAACCAATCTTGATGGTACGGGCTGCGAAATATGGAATATTGATCCTACCGAGAAAAACTTGTCTTCTCATATTCCCAGAACTATATATATTCGTCTAGTACCAGGTACAGAAGTTATGGAAATATATTATCTGCCTTTCATTTTAAAGTCACTATAACAACTGCAACCATTCTACTTGGACACTAAGTTTTCTGGAATACAGGAGTTTATGTAAACCAAGAGAACGACAAAGCGGCAACTTGGCTTGTTGTAGTGACATCACTGTTCCTAATCATACCTGTGATCTGGTTTATCATCTATCTTGTGTTAAGGAAATTTAAAGTAAAAGGTTGAAAATTGTATCAGAATGACTCAAACTTCTTTTTCCAATGGTTTTCTTACTAACAAGTTCACCCTTTTTTTCTTATTTGATCCAGTCACTGTCATATTTCGCGGAATATTCTACTTTCTATGGAGAGAAATCCTCCCACAAAGTACGTACCTAAGGCTCAGCTGAATAGGTTTTTTAAATGTCGGAGTTGAGAATTGAGTGTGTGATTTTTGCTATTAGTGATTGGTTTCGTACGGACGAGGCTTCTATCACTGAGGGTTAGTTCCACAATAGACCAAGAAATGCTACTACGTGAATTAGGAATTGATAGGAGACGCCGACACAAGAGAAGTGATAGGAAGAATAATAATGAGCTTCATATTTTTAGCTTTGAAAGTGTAGCCTTGGCAACAGATTACTTCTCTGATGCAAACAAGCTCGGTGAAGGAGGTTTTGGCCCTGTCTATAAGGTAGTCCAGATTCTTCAGATGTTGATATTAACTTGAGCATGCTGATTTTGATTTTCCGCTACTCTCTTGAAGGGGAGGTTAATAGATGAGGAAGAAGTAGCTATCAAGAGACTGTCTTTAGCATCTGGGCAAGGACTAGTGGAGTTCAAGAACGAAACTATGCTTATTGCAAAACTTCAACACACAAATCTTGTTCGGTTGCTAGGGTGCTGCATCGAGAAGGAAGAGAAAATGTTGATTTACGAATACATGCCCAACAAGAGCCTTGACTACTTCCTCTTTGGTGAGCTTTCTTTATAAGGCTAAGAATCTATAGAAATCCATATGAAGAAATATAATGACTACAAATCTGTGCAGATCCCTTGAGGAAAAATGTTTTGGATTGGACGCTGCGGTTCAGGATCATGGAAGGGATAATTCAAGGGCTTTTGTACCTTCACAAGTACTCAAGATTGAAAGTGATACACAGAGACATCAAAGCCAGCAACATTTTGCTGGACGAGGATATGAATCCCAAAATATCTGATTTTGGAATGGCTAGGATATTTGGAGCGCAAGAATCCAGAGCCAATACCAAAAGAGTTGCTGGCACATTGTAAGTTAAGAGTGACTACTGACTTGACACAAGGAGAAGATTCGCAAATAAGATTTTTAATAGACTTTCTTGTGTTGATACTTTGCATAGTGGCTATATGTCTCCGGAGTACTTTAGAGAAGGACTATTCTCTGCAAAATCAGATGTGTTCAGCTTCGGAGTTCTAATGCTCGAAATTATTTGTGGAAGGAAGAACAATAGCTTCCACCAGGACTCAGAAGGACCTCTGAATCTCATAGTTTATGTAAGAAGATCTAAACATCTTATTCTTGTCTCATTTGTAAACATTATCAGCTTGCTTTGTCCTTGGATCTCTGAAACTCTGTTTTTTAGGTGTGGAATCTGTTTAAAGAGAATCGAGTTAGCGAGGTGATAGATCCGTCTTTGGGAGATCCTGCAGTTGAGAACCCTCAAGTGTTGAGATGTGTACAAGTTGCTCTGTTGTGTGTACAAGAAAACGCAGAAGATAGACCAAGTATGTTAGACGTTGTTTCCATGATATACGGCGAAGGCAACAACGCTCTTTCGTTGCCTAAAGAGCCAGCTTTCTATGATGGTCCTCGGAGAAGCTTGCCGGAGATGGATTTTGAGGAGCCACAAGAGGTGGTTAATGTATCGGCGAATAGAGTTACCATCACAGTAATGGAAGCAAGGTGAAGCAAGTAGTGAATTGAAAAACCTGATCGTTCGTATTTGAATCACATCTCATTGTCACTTGAAATATTTTTGCTTCTATTCTAGATACTGCTGACTGATCGTATGAGATTCAAAGTATTGTTTTTTTTTCTCGTTTTGTCGCACTTGCTTATTATATATATAACAGATATAGACTTGCTTATTTCTTGTGTTTTATTTATGATTTATGAATCTGATGGAAGACTTTTTTTTGTCTCTGTGAAAAAAATACAACACTGTTTCTCCTCCTCCTTGTCCTTGTGAGCAATTGGCTTTCTCTTTCTCAGGTACGCCCCTTTTAAATCCTTCAATAAAAACAAAAACTTGATTGATTTAAAAAAAGAAAAACAGAAGAAGACAAGTTGTTGCAGTAGAATATATAGGTTTTGCTAGAGAACATAGCGTCTGGTTTTGTGTAATTTTGGCATGAATTTAAACTTTGTGGTCATTGTCAGCATCAATTTCTTGAAAACTTCAACGGACAAGACTTCAAATTTGTCTCCCAGCGTATACTTAGACTTCTGAGTTAGACTTTTGACCATAAACGAGATATGTCTTGAGAGAAATCGATTCCCAGATTATTCATCTTCCAAGTTTCAGAAGATTTTCTGAAAATATGTGGTCAAATTGCATCTTTCTCACTATTTTTACCTTATCTCTCTTGTTAGGGCAATCATGCTGTGAAACAGATACGCTGCAGCAGGGTCAGTACTTGAAAGTTGGGGAAGAGCTAAACTCGCCTTTCAATATCTTCAAGCTCAAGTTTTTTAACTTCAAGAATTCAAGCAACTGGTGGTATCTTGGGATTTCGTACAACAGTTTGTATCTTCATAATAATAATGAGTATGATTCTGCTAGCCATCAGGACAGACCTGTCTGGATTGCTAATCGCAACAATCCAATCTCAGGACGCTCTGGAAGCCTTAAAGTGGACCCTCTTGGCAGATTGAGGATTTTAAGAGGAGCATCAAGCTTGCTTGAGCTAAGCTCCACGGAAACCACGGCAAACACAACCCTTACGCTGTTGGATTCTGGAAATCTTCAGCTTCAAGAGATGGATTCTGGTGGCTCGATGAGGCGGATTTTGTGGCAAAGCTTTGAATATCCAACAGACACTCTTCTTCCGGGGATGAAACTTGGTTTCAATGTCAAGACTGGGAAGAGATGGGAACTGACATCATGGCTAGGTGATACTTTACCTGCTTCTGGATCTTTTGTCTTTGGGATGGATGCTAAAGTTACAAACCGACTGACCATCTTATGGCATGGAAATATGTTTTGGGCAAGTGGGATCTGGTTCAAGGGTCAATTCCTCGTGGAGAACAGGCTGGGTTTCGACGTTTCCTTCGTTTCAACCAAGAGTGAACGTTATTTTATGTACTTAGGTGATCAGAGTGATGGAACATTATTTCCCAGGATAATGATAGACAAACAGGGCACTTTGCGGACGATCAATCTTAAAGGAGTACAACGAAATGTCCTTTGCTCTTCTGTCTCTGATTACAAGCTTGAATATGGTTGTTACCAAAAGAAATCCATGAAATGCAGGTACAAACGTTACGGAGATTTAGACAAGAATGGGCGTTGTTTGGAGTATGGAAAGTGTTGGAGCTTTAGTAATTATTTCATAGATGGAGTATTTACTTCCTTGGGAAATGGATTTATTCTTAGCGAGACTGATGGAAGATTAAGCTCATATGATTGCAATGTGAAATGTCACCAAAACTGTTCTTGTCTTGCCTATGCTTCAACCCATGCCGATGGTACGGGCTGTGAACTCTGGAACACTGATCCTACAAACAATGGGTCGTCCTTTCATCGACACAGGACTGTACATGTCCGTGAAAAAGGTATGAAGCTTGTGGAAATACATTATCCTGCCTTTTATAAAGTGTCGCTGTAACTGCAGAGTTTTTTTGGACACAAAGTTTTCGAGTATACAGGAGTAGACAACCTTATGAACCATAAGGCGGCAATTTGGCTAGTTGTTGTGGCGTCACTAATCCTAATCATACCTGTTACTTGGTTGATCATCTATCTTGTTCTGAGGAAATTTAAATTGAAAGGTACAAATTTGTATTAGAAATACTCCAACATTTTAACCAATCGTACGTGTTCTTACTAACAAGTTAATCTTTTTTTTTTTTGATCCAGTAACTGTTATATTTCGCGAAATGTTCAACTTTTTATTGGGAAAAGTCATTCCAAAAAGTAAGGCTCAGCTGAATAACTTTTGTCTAAGCATGTATGAGAAATGTCCACGTTGAAATCAAGAACTGTGTCTGTGACGTTTTGTATTTTATTTAGTGATTGGTTGCATACAAGTTTACCACTTTTTTTTTTGTGTTTGACCCAGTAATTGTTACATTCCGCGGAATGTTCTACTATTTATGGGGAAAAGTCATTCCACAAAGTAAGGCTCAGCTGAATAACTTTTTGTATAAGCATGTATGAAAAATGTCCATGTTGAAATCAATAACTCTGTTTGTGATGTTTGGTATTTTAATTTAGTGATTAATTGCATACGGAGGAGGCTTTTAAAACTGAGAGTTGGGTCAACAGTAGACCAAGAAATGCTACTACGTGAGTTGGGAATTGATAGGAGACGCCGAGGCAACAGAAGTGCAAGGAAAAATAATAATAATGAGCTTCAGATTTTTAGCTTTGAAAGTGTAGCCTTGGCAACAGATTACTTCTCTGATGCAAACAAGCTCGGTGAAGGAGGTTTTGGTCCTGTATATAAGGTAGTCCAGATTCTTTAGATTTTGATATTAAGCTTGAGCAGATTTTGATGTATCCGCTACTCTCTTGAAGGGGAGGCTAAGAGATGAGGAAGAAGTAGCTATCAAAAGACTATCATTATCATCTGGGCAAGGATTAGTGGAGTTCAAGAACGAAGCTATGCTTATTGCAAAACTTCAGCACACTAATCTTGTTCGGTTGCTAGGGTGCTGCATCGAGAAGGAAGAGAAAATGTTGATTTACGAATACATGCCCAACAAGAGCCTTGACTACTTCCTCTTTGGTGAGCTTCCTTTATAAATCTAAGAATCTATAGACAGCTATCTAAAAAAAATGTTGTTGGATCTGTGCAGATCCCTTGAGGAAAAACATTCTGGATTGGACGCTGCGGTTCAGGATCATGGAAGGGATAATTCAAGGGCTTTTGTACCTTCACAAGTACTCGAGATTGAAAGTGATACACAGATACATCAAAGCCAGCAACATTTTGCTGGACGAGGATATGAATCCAAAGATAGCAGATTTTGGAATGGCTCGGATATTTGGAGCGCAAGAATCCAGAGCCAACACCAAAAGAGTTGCTGGCACATTGTAAGAGTGACCAGAAACAATTAATGATTCTCTGATGATCATTCATAGGCATCAATTGTTGATTAAATCTCTTGTGGTGATATGTGTATAGTGGATATATGTCTCCTGAGTACTTCAGAGAAGGACTATTCTCAACGAAATTAGATGTGTTCAGCTTCGGGGTTCTAATGCTGGAAATCATTTGTGGAAGGAAGAACAATAGCTTCCACCATGACTCAGAAGGACCTCTGAATCTCATAGTTCATGTAAGAAAGGCTAATCTTCTTCTTGTCTCATTTTGTAAACATTCTCAGCTTGCTTTGTCCTTGGATCTCTGAAACTCTGTTTTTTTTCAGGTGTGGAATCTGTTTAAAGAGAACCGAGTTAGCGAGGTGATAGATCCATCTTTGGGAGAACCTGCACTTGAGAGCCCGCAGGTGTTGAGATGCGTACAAGTTGCTCTGTTGTGTGTACAAGAAAACGCAGAAGATAGACCAAATATGTTAGACGTTGTGTCGATGATATACGGAGAAGGCAACAACGCTCTTTCTTTGCCTAAAGAGCCAGCTTTCTATGGTGGTCCTCGGATAAGCTCCCCAGAGATGGAGGTTGAGCCACAGGAGGTGGAAAATGTATCGGCTAATAGAGTTACCATCACAGTGATGGAAGCAAGGTGAAGCTAGTGAATTGAACAAAACTGATAGTTCGTATTCGTATGTGAATCTCATCTCATTGTTACTTACTTGTAATATTTTACCTGATCGTTTGAGAGATTCAAAATACCTGATCACACTTGCTTATTATATCTATTTCAATCGAGAAAAAAAAAACGATTCCTCAAATTATGAAAATTCGAATACAAATTAGACTTTTACACGTAGACACGTTTCTGTGGCGCGGAGTGATCGTGTGTATTCATTCCTACCACTATATATATGATCAGGTAAAACAAGAACCAAATATCTAAACTCGAAGAAACCAGAGATATTTCTTTGTCTTTTTTGGGATTAAGGAAGCTAATCTCTGTTGTCTTTTCGAGTTTCAGGTCTAGCCCTAACCCTAAAATTCAGCCATGTCGTCCAAGGAAGGTTATTACTTATTATTATTACTCCTCCTCCTCTCTCTCTCTGTTTTCTCGGTTCGAATCAATCGTTTTCATTTACGTCTTGCGTTCACAAATGTTTTGTTGATACATACGTGCTTGTTTTCAGATTTCGATCTCACAGATTCATCGATCGATCTGACTCATCTATTAATCATATGTGCTCTTATAACGCTTTGAAAATTCAGAAATCGTGTCCTTTGATTAAATGTCATGGAAATCCAACCAATTCTGCGAAATGTGTAATGTGGTTCTTGATTAATTGGTTGCTTTATTGGTATTTTCAGGAGGGAAATTGAAGCCCTTGAAGCAGCCCAAGTCTGGTAAGAAGGAGTACGATGAGGTATGTTCTCTCTTACAAACTCGCTAATAACACTTTTTATATTGGAACTCGATTTATTGAGTTTTGTCTGAAATTGTACCCTGGCCAGTTTCTTTAGCTCTACGTTTTAATGGTCTTACTTTGTTTCCAATGTAGCACGATATGGAGTTAATGCAGAAAAAGAAGGATGAAGAGAAGGTGGTTTCCTTAATCTAAGTGTTGATTCATTGAACAACTTTACGAGAAAAGTGATTTGTAAAGATGTTATTTTTTTTATAAAGATGATCTTGTTAATGTGGGAAAACAGGCGCTTAAAGAACTCAGGGCCAAGGCTTCACAAAAAGGATCATTTGGAGGCACAGGACTTAAGAAGAGTGGAAAGAAATAAGACTAGTCTGCCTCGAAATGTAAATCTCATACTGTATCTCCTATTCCTATATATGCTTGTCATTGTACCATGGCTAGTTATATACTAATCACTAAAATCATATAAATCTAGGATTTGCACATTCTTCAAAATTCTGCAACTTTCATTAGGGTTTTAAGTTGTTCCAAGCTTCGATCAAACACAAGAAAAAAAGGATCATTTGCACGAGCATTAACAAAAACCACAACCGATATTTTGAGAATCCCAACCACCAAACAAAAAGATTACAACTTTTGAAGTCCCAAAAAGTTTGCAACTTGAACCTTCCTTCCCATCAAACACTTGCTTGGCTAAAATCTTGAATCCTGTCACCACGAACACTGAAGTTTCCATTGCATTCTCTGTTAGGCATAATTTTATCATCATAAATAAATAAATAAATACGATTTATTTAGTCAATACATATTTTGCTGGATAAAGTCAACGTTAATGTGAATTTGTCTTGCAAGAGGAAAAGCTTTCTGATTGATTCAATGAACTAAGAGCCTCGTGACTGACTCTGTCACGAGACCGAGAATCTCGCGACTAACTTTGTCGGTGGACCGAAAGTCACATGACTAGATCTGTTAATGGACCAAGAGTCTAATGACCGACATTACTAATGGGCCAAGAGTCTCGTGACCGACCCTATTATAGATAGGATCGGCAAGCCCAAGACAGATCCTAAGGGATTAAGGTAAAAAGATCTCTATAAAAGGAGAGCGGCTTCCACGAGAGACATCATCGAGAACAAAGCAAGAGACCTAAAACACAAGACACACGACTCAACTCTAGAACGCGGCTAGGGTTTATAGATTGATTCGCTGTGCCTTGAACTCTTGTATTTAAGCTCGAGACTTTGATCAATAAAAACAACTATTCAACATCTGTTTCTTGTTTTCGTAGTCTTTAAACGAATCGATTACTTTTGCTCAAACATTCTCCAACCTAGAACTCATCTCAGCCAACACATTAGGATCATTGTAAATTACAATATGTAATGCTGAACAGCTTGAACCATCAAAAACCTCAGAACCAACGTAAACCCCATCACAACCAAGCTGCATCATCAAAGCCGCATCAGCCGGAGTCGTGATCCCACCTAAAGCAAACTGAACAAGAGGAACCCTACCCATCTGCTTAGTCTGAGCAACAAGATCATACGGTGCTGAGATCTTCTTAGCAAACGTGAACACCTCATCATCATCCATTTTGTTCAGAACCCTAACTTCACCCATCAACGACCTAGCGTTCTAGCTCTACGGTTATCCAACATCTACGGTTTAAGACATCTTCTAGCTCTTCTGTCCCTTTCCCTGCAACTTAAGATACCTTCGCTCATAGGTAATCCAGTTTTTACTTAAAACTTTGCCATTTTGGAATATTATTTCGGTTCCCAGCCTTTCAATTTTAAATTAATATGCCATTAATAGATAAAAATAGAAAGATAATTGCTAATATCTCATTTCTGAAGAATTTTGGTTCATTCGATTATGTACACGATAAATTCATATTTGATTCAGCATTTTATTGCACGTACTAATGAAATTATAATTAATAAAAATAAACTCAGGTCAAATCATTTAAAATTTTAATTTTAGTTGGTTAGTACTTAATTATGTATGTTTTGTTCATATATTTATAGAAAAGTAGATGTTATATATATAAAATGTACACAAACCAATAAACTAATTGAACCGTGGTTCAACTGATCCGACCGGTTGACCCAGTGACCCGAAAGACGTCCGGTTCACCCTCTCGTCCGGTTTTAAAAACATTGGTATAATGTGTTATCCATTGAACGTTTAAAAGGAATATGAGCATCTAATTCTCAAATAAACTTGATTTTTTTTGTTAAAACCAACCTATGTGAGTTTAAATTTAACTATGGAAATTTAAAAAATAAATATGAATAGATTAGAAAGGCAAGAAATATAAAATAAATATTTTATTTTTACATAAATAAAATAAAAATTGAAAACAATGTTAAATATATACAATACTTTCTAAATTTAAATATAGAATTAAACTCTTACAACAACATATGAGATATAACAACATTTGATATTGGTGAGAGAGGAGAAGATAATTATTACTTATAAGATGATAATCCAAATTAAATAATGGAGATGAATCTTTAAAAATAAGAACAATGTAAAATCTATATTATGTAGTCTCTAAAATTAAAATTTAGCATTAAAATTTTACAATGATATTTCATTTGGTTTTTTGTGACTCATACAACAATAATAAGAAATCGATAACAAAAAAGAAAAAAAAATGATTTGAGGTATTGTGGAAGAGAATGAGAGTAGTGGAAGAGAATGTGAAAATGAGAAAGTAAAAGAATGTCAATATGAGAGAATGAGAGAATGAGAGAATGCTTATTTATATGATAAGAATTGATGGAAATTACATTTACAATTATGGAAGTTACAATTATAATTTATCTTGTTTGAATAAAATTGAGTGGTGGAATATGATTAATGCATAATTTATTTTATTTGCAGTTATTATTTTATTTTAATGTGTGAGTTAAATGTATTTTATTAATTGGGTCTTAAATATTTTTTAAAGCAATCAAACAATTAGAAAGCAAAAAAAAAGCATTAAATGAAAATCAACCAATAAGGAGAGACCAAAACCTTACTTTTATGTATATGACTAATTAGTGTTTTTTAAGTACACTTATAAAATAAATCTTTTTTAAAAAAACAACTAAAAAGAATGTCATTGAACCCCTTCAGTACAATATATTTAAAAATCAATGGAAAATAGTTGAAATTTTTTATTAGAGAGATTAGAGTATTGTTCTTAAAGACTTTTTGTGTACTTTTTTGTTTTAGTGGTATATTTTTTGTTTATTTAGGAGAAATGGATCTTTTACCCTATAAGGGTTTGCCATGTCATGAATTGATTGCGGATCTAGCATTGAATATTGAAATGCTCGATCTTCAGATCTCAAACTGTGGTGATGCTCATGTGGCTCTAAACATGCTAAAGAAAAGTAAGTATTACTAAATATGCTAAAAAAACAGTGATTTTTATGTTATTATATGTTGAATCACAAACTGGATATAATGATTATTATTCTAAAATAAATGTATTACAATTTTGTTGGATGTAATTGAGAGTTAAGAAAATTTGATTTGATAATTATATTATAATTTTTTATATTCCCCTTAATTTAAGTTATATTGCTAGGCTTAGTTTCAATTTTTGTCTTTGTAGTAAAAGCTAGAAAGAAAATAAATATCAAATTGCTTTTTTATATAGCAAAATCTATTTGAATTAAATTTAAAAACAATGATTTTTATATAATTATATGTTATCACAGACAAAATATAATGATGACTATTCTAAAATATATTTATTACAATTTTGTTGAAGGTAAGAAAGAGGTAAAAAAAATTGATTTGATAATTATATTACAAAAATTTCCTTCATGAGAACATTTCAAACTTTAAAAATAAAATAAATATACATGAATTTGACTAACCCATCATTTCTTCATTATAAACCTAATATTATCAATATCATCATCATAATACCAACATCATCATACTATCATCATTATCATACTATCATCATCATCATCCAACCATCATCATATCAACATCATCATACTACCATCATCATATCAACATCATCATCATCATACTATAATCATGTAACTACCATCATTATCAACATTGTCATACTATCATCATCATCATCATACTTACATAATCATATTAACATCACCATCATCATATCAACATATATATATATATCATAGTCAACAACATGATGTCATCATCATCATCTTATAATTTTATATTAAATATTAATTAATTTATATTGTAATTACTTATAATTATTTTATATTAAATATGAATTAATTTAAATTGTAGTGGGTCAATCCAATTATTCGTCTAACTCATTTAATTAAATGGATTCATGGATTAATCCTTGTTAAATGAGTTGAATCAGTTCATAAACTCATTTAACTTTCAACTCATTATCACTTTTAATTTATTGGATAATGAGTTGAGTTTGGTTGGATTAACCATTTTGACACCCCTAGTAATAGGTTAATATATGTCTTAAACTTTCGAAGGTAATGTGAGATTCACATAATTATATAGCTCAGTTCACATTAATGATTCATGTCAAGTATCTTAGAGACGAATATTAAATTTTCTTTATGAAGTGTTTTGGTCTATGGGAACATCTCCCTCTCAAGAGTTTCTTCGTGGAAACTCTCACCGGAAGCAGTTCTCCACGCGGCTCAGAATTATCGTTTGCCGTTGAGAGCTATCATTATAGTCTTGTTCACTGGGCAGAGAAAGCTAAGTCGTCACATTGACTGGAATGGTAGCCCAATAAGCATTACGACGAGGAGTATAACAAACCAGTATGGTTCACATTCAAATCAAAAAAACTATGAATTTGAAAGATTAAAGAACAACTTTCTTTATTGATTTAGAAAATTCTCAAAACTAAATCTCTTTCTCTCTTAGGTCTTATGGAACATCTCTCCATGATCTCATATTTATATAGATCTTAGCAACCCTTAAATCTATATGGAAAAGGAAAACTTACAAAACTTCTAATATTTAGATCTTATTTATATTTCATATCTTCTATCTCTTCTAGCATCTTCTAGAAGGAGATTACTTTGTCTCCAAGTCTTGGAATTATCCAACATTCTCCCCCTTAATTCCAACTTGAACTCTGGGAAGCTTTGTCTCTACAACTCCGATTAGACTTCTCATTTCTTTAAACTTTATTCTTGCCAACGGCTTAGTAAGAATATACGCCTTCTGCTCCACACCGGGTACATACTCCACTTCAATATGTTCGTTCTCTATGCATTCTCGAATGAAATGGTACTTTGAGAGTATGTGTTTGCTCCTCCCATGAAACATCGGACTCTTGGTTAAAGCAATGGTCGACTTGTTGTCAATCTTTAGTATGACCTTCTCGTCTATACAAAGAACCTCTTTTAACAAATCCTTGAACCATATAGCTTGCTTTGCAGCTTCCGTCGCTGCCATAAACTCTGCTTCACATGAGGATAATGCAACGGTGGGTTGCTTTTGTGACGTACAAGTGATTGGCGACGAACCGAAGTAGAACATGTGACCTGAAGTACTTCTCCCATCATCGACAACGATATTGTGACTACTATCACTATATCCTATCACTCTCTTTGATCCGTCTCTTCTAAAATGCAAACCAAGGTTAGTCGTTCCTTTCACATACCTTAACACGTGTTTGAGAGCTTTTCCGTGTGACTCTCTCGGGCTTTGCATATATCGGCTTAGAACTCCAACTGCGAATGCCAAGTCCGATCTTGTGTGAAGAAGGTATCTCAGACATCCTATGGCTCTTCTATAACTTGTTGCATCGATCTCAGGTTTGTGTTCTTCTTTGGAGAGCTTCAAGATTGACTCCATCGGCACATGAGTCAAATTACACGAATCCATCTTAGTATCATTAAGGATCCCATGTGCGTAACCTTCTTGTTTTATCATGATCCCATCTTCTCCTTGAAGCACTTCGATACCAAGATAATATGTTAGTTTTCCTAGATCCGACATCTCAAATTTCCTTGACATATCTTCCTTGAATTGTTCAATAACCTTGCGCGAAGTTCCCGTTACGAACAAATCATCAACATAGATTGCCACTATCAAGATTTCTTTCTCATTCTTCTTGAGATATACCGATGGCTCCTTGACGCACCTTTTAAAGTTCATCTCCTTTATAACTTGATCGAGTTTTGTATTCCATGCTCTCGGGGCTTGTCGTAAACCATATAGTGCCTTACGAAGTTTATACACTTGATCTTCTTTTCGCTTCTTCTCGAAACCTTCAGGTTGTGCTACATAAACTAACTCCTTTAGTTCACCATTTAAGAAAGCGGTTTTGACGTCTAGGTGATGTATTTCCCACCCACTTGTTGCTGCGATAGCTATTAGGAGCCGTATAGTCTCTAGCCTTGCTACCGGAGTAAAAGCTTCTTCGAAATCTATCCCTTGTTGTTGTATATAGTCTTTCGCCACAAGTCTTGCCTTGAATTTACTCACCGTTCCATCCGCTTTTCTCTTGATCTTGTATATCCACTTCAGTCCTATGGGCTTAACACCAATCGGTTTATCTACGAGCTCCCATGTCTCGTTTCTTACAATCGAATCTAACTCAGCTTTCATTGCATCAATCCACTCTTGTTGGTGTTCAGCTTCAAGAAAGTTTTCTGGTTCTCTGTCAATCGTAAGCAACAATCTTCCACTTTCTTGCTGCAAGTAACACATAGTCATTAAGATAAGCTGGTCGTCATATGATACAACCGTATCTCGTTATCACTTATTGATTTTCAGCTCCATGATTCACGCCATTGTCACCGTGTTCTGCTTCTTCCTCCTCTTGGTTCATAAGATCTTGATCTGGATCGTGATATTCATTGTTTTCATCATTCCCATGTCCATTTCCATTTTCTATGAATCCGCCATGAGAGAGCTTGAAAATTCCTGGTGCTTCATCAATTTCATTTGGAGGAGACCAGTCCCAAGCTTTTTCTCGTCAAATACCACATCTCTACTAACCGTTATCCTCCTTGTGAGTGGATCATATAGACGATATGCCTTGGAACCCGGTTCTGTTCCGAGATTGATCACACTTCTTGACCGATCATCTAGCTTCTTTAAATGTGGTCCGGTGATCTTGACGTGAGCTACACATCCAAAAATCCTTAAGTGCTCGATATTGGGTTTTTTGGACCATAAGTTCTCATACGGAGTGTGACCTTGTAACGCCTTTGTTGGAACTCGGTTGATAAGATACGTTGAATGACGTACGGCTTCTCCCCACATATCATTTGGAACCTTCAGTGCTTTAAGTAAGCTTCTGGTCATCTCCATTAATATTTGATTCCTTCTCTCAACCACACCATTTTGTTGTGGCGTATATGGTGCGGTTAAGTGCCTAGAAACTCCATTCTCTTCGCAAAATCGATTGAAATCAGTAGAAGTGAACTCTCCTCCTCTATCGGTGCGAAAGGTTTTAATGTCCTTGCCGGTTTGTTTCTCCACAGACTCTTTAAACCTTTTGAACCGATCGAACGCTTCACTCTTCTCCTTTAACAACATTGTCCACATATATCTCGAGAAGTCATCTATCAAAACAAACACATACCGGTTGTTTGCTAGTGTTGGTGGTGATATTGGTCCGCACAGATCTCCGTGAACCAACTCTAACACTTGTGTTGCACGGTAAGTTGCTTTGATTGGGAACGTGTGTCGGGTTTGTTTCCCGGCTAGACATGCATCACATACGTTCATCTCACGTAATACTTGTGGCATTCCCACGACCATATCTTTTCTCACCATATTGTTCATGACACCAACACTAATGTGACCTAGCCTCGCATGCCAAGTCCATGTAGCTTCTTCTTCTTGAATTGAGAGACACTTCGTAAAACTGATCTCCATCGGTGTTTTGTAGAGACAGTTTGGCGACCCTACAACTTGAACTAGTAGTCGACCGTACGAATCACTTAAGGTCAACGTGTTTCCCTTCATGTTTACTTCACAGCCATTCTTCGTTGCTTGTCCAAGGCTGATGATGTTGTGTTTTAAATCCGGTATGTAATATATTTCTTTGAGAGCTCTTCTTTCACCCGACTTGGTCACAAAGACAATTGATCCTTTCCCGATAATGTTTACATATGACCCATCACCAAACTTTACTCGCCCCTTGATGTTTTCGTCTAAGCTTGAGAAAAATTCTCTGTTTCCCGTCATATGGTTGTTTGCGCCGTTGTCGAGATACCAAACGCTTGCAGTGTTAGTATCGTAGTTATCAGGAAATACTTTATCTTCGTTCAAGAACACCACTTCATGAACGTAGAGGGCTTCAGCTTCTTGAGTCTCGTTTAGGTTTGTTTCTTGGTGTTGCAGAGGCTTATCGGGGCATCTTGAAGCATAGTGACTTGACTTGTCACATCTCCAACATATTACTTTGGTAAGATCTTTCTTCTTTTGGTCCTTCTCTGAGATTTCTCCTCCTTGATTTTGACCGTTAAATCTTCCTCGGCCTCGTCCTCTGCCTCTACCGAAGGTTCCTCTTCCGGTACCCCCTCTGCTTCTGGCTCCTCCTCGAAATCCACCGTACCCTCCACAGTTATTGGTGTTTGAGAACATGAGTTTACCTTGATCTTTACTCAAGGTCTCCTTCCCAACTCTTTCTTCATAAGCTTTTATCCTTCCTACTATATCTTCGAAGTTTGTTGTTGTGTTTAAGTTGAGGACTTGTTCAAGAGATGCTACGCTGTGAATAAATTTTTCTCTTGGAAGTCCCGATAAAAACTTCTTCACAATTTTTGTTTCATCGATCGCTTCTCCTAGAGAAGCTGATTGAGCGGCGAGTCCTGACATCTTCCCTGCATACTCATCTACCGACTATGAATCTCCCATCGTTACCCGATCTAGCTCTGCTTTTAGAATTTGAAGTCTAGCTTCTTTCACCCGGTCTGCTCCCTGGTGATGAGACTTGATGGCTTCCCACAGGTTTTTGGCTGATTTTTGCTCTTCGATCTGCAAAATCAGCGACTCAGGAATCGACTGGAACAACAGAGCAGGAATCGACTCAAGAATCAGACAATGGATCGAGGGTGATCCAAGGTCCTTGGTTCGTGGTGGATTGTTGTCTCCCATGCTTGGCGACGAAGCTTCTTCAACCACCGTCTTCTTGATCGAGTCTTCTACACAAGCTGTGATGTCAATTTAAATCAAAAGAATTATGAACTTGAAAGATTAAAGAACAACTTTCTTTATTGATTTAGAAACTTCTCAAAACTAAATCTCTTTCTCTCTTATGTCTTATGGAACATCTCTCCATGACCTCATATTTATATAGATCTTAGCAACCCCTAAATCTATATGGAAAAGGAAAACTTACAAAACTTCTAATATTTAGACCTTATTTGTATTTCCTATTTTCTATCTTTTCTAGCATCTTCTAGAAGGAGATTACTTTGTCTCCAAGTCTTGGAATTATCCAACACACATTACTTCGAGGGAGGTACTACAACATGGTGCTTATCTACACGTGAGAAATAAGAAGGCTGAGAGACGATGTTGCGAGGCTGCAGAGCCAGTGAAGTGCAATGCTTATGGAGAAGAAGAGTAGTGGTGGGAGTAAAGGGTTTTTCAGGTGGAAGAGGCTCCATCGGGTTAGTACCATCAACTAGAGGAAGTGTTAGTGTTGACAAGGGTGAGGAAGAATCAGGTGACAATGAAGGATTTGAGCCTCGGACTCCTGGGAATATGAAGACAAGGCTTGTCAAAGGAAGAACAACACCTTCAAGATGGAGAAAACCTATGTCTTAATCTCGCATTAACGAAAACAATACAACAAGAAGCTGTTATTACACATGGAGGAGCAACAATGAGGAAGTGTTTTTTATACACAACAATGACTAAACCAACTTGATCACAACACTAAACAAATGCATATATGTAAAGAAGTGGGAGGAGTGTATCGATGAAAGCTTTCATCAGGCTCTTTAGAATTTGACAGCTCGTCTGATTGTTTGGAGAGATGACTTGATGAAGTTGTTTTTTACAAGATAATCGCTCTCATCATCATTCCCTGAAACCACTGGCTTCTTCCTGATACGGTCAATTCCCTTTTTCATTCCGAAGATGATGGAATCCTTCTGAAAGCTCTAGCACTCTCTGATCTCTTCACAACTTTGTCTCTGCCAGTACTCTTCTTTGGTGTGTTCTTCAAACCAAAACTCATTCTGCTTCTACGAGAACTTTCAGTTCTTGTTTCCACCTTGCTTGTGTTGTTGTTTGTCGTCCAGCAACAGGTGAACCTTCATCTTTCAACAAAAGTCTGGATCTTTTTCTTGCTTTCTCCAATTCAGGCCTCACTTGGTTCTCCAGCTCCTCTCTTTCTTTAAACTTCTTGTGAAGTTCTTTCTCTGAACCATCACAAATAGTCTTTTGCGCCTCTAGTCTTGTCTGGTTTAACTTCAATTGTTGTTTATACACAACACTCCTACAAACCAACAAGAGACGTTCAACAAAAGTGATTATACAAGATATTTGCCTAAACATATTTAAATGCAACTGTTGTATAGAGAAAAATTCTTAGCATCGCGGATCATCTTCTCAAGTGTATTCCTGTATGAGCATTGAGCTTTCTGCCAATCTCCTGCACTTTTCAGCTCTTCTTCTTCGCTTAACCAGCTCGTTCTATAGCTCATGAATGGTAAGCCGCTTTTTATTGTTCTTTCTTGTCTAATCTTTTGTTTCATCATCTAACTATTTCATCTTGGCTCTCATATTTTGCGATTCCTCTCGAAGTCTCAGTGATTTAATCCATTAAACCAACCCAAACCATAATCTCCATCCAAATTGATTTAATGCAGAAAAAGAAGGATGAAGAGAAGGTACTTTTCCTAATTTGATCAATTGAAAACTTTTACGAGATAGTGATTGCTAATGATGGTATTGTTAATGTGATGAAAACAGGCGCTTAAAGAACCAAGGCTTCACAAAAAGGATCATTTGGAGGCACAGGACTTAAGAAGAGTGGAAAGAAATAAGACTAATCTGCCTCAAATGTAATCTCAAATCTCCTATATATGCTCGTCTTCTACCATGGCGAGTAATATAGTAATCTTTAAAATCATAGGACTTGTACTTTCTTCAAAATTCTGCAACTTTCATTAGGGTTTTTTAGTTGTTCCAAGCTTCGATCAAGCACAAAAAAAAAAGGATCATTTGCACGAGCATTAACAAAAACCACAACCGATATTTTGAGAATCCAACCACCAAAACAAAAAGATTACAACTTTTGAAGTCCCAAAAAGTTTTGCAACTTGAACATTCCTTCCCATCAAACACTTCCTTGGCTAAAATCTTGAATCCTGTCACCACGAACACTTAAGTTTTCCATTGCATTCTCCAATCCAGAACTCATCTCAGCCAACACATGAGGATCATTGTAATGCTGAACAGCTTGAACAATACTCCTAAGCTTCTTAAACGGATCTGGACCATCAAAAACCTCAGAACCAACGAAAACCCCATCACAACCAAGCTGCATCATCAGAGCCGCATCAGCAGGAGTCGTGATCCCACCTGAAGCAAACTGAACAACAGGAACCCTACCCATCTGCTTAGTCTGAGCAACAAGATCATACGGCGCCGCGATCTTCTTAGCAAAAGTGAACACCTCATCATCATCCATATTGTTCAGAACCCTAACTTCACCCATCAACGACCTAACGTTCTTCACAGTCTGTGAAATGTTACCTGTTCCGTTTAAATCACCTTGGATCCTAATCATAGCAGCACCTTCCCTGATTCTCCTCAAAGCTTCACCTGTATCACGGCAACCACAAATGAACGGAGATCGGAAGTTATGTTTGTTGATGAAATGATCATCATCCGCTACAGAGATAACCTCGCTCTCGTCAATGTAGTCAACCGCAAGAGACTCCAAGATCTGAGCCTCGACGAAATGACCGACGCGAGCTCGCGCCATCACCGGAACAGAGACAGCTCGTTTCACCTCTTTGACGAGAACAGGATCCGGCATACGACGAACACCAGCGCGAGATCGAACCGGATCCGAGACGATGACAGAACATGCGCCGGCGGATTCAGCGATCTTAGCTTGGTTAACAGAAGAAACCTCGACAATGGCGCCGCCGCGGAGTACTTGAGCTAATCCAACTTTAACAGAGAAGGGATGGTTTTTTTTAGCGTCGGTAATGGCAGTGCCGCTGTAGAGAGTAACAGCTCCTTGATCCTGTTCCGTCATAGCTTGATCCGCCATTGTTAGGTTTCGTAAGCTTGTTTAGAGAGAGTTTGTTAGTAACAGAGAGTTTTTTTCGCCGGAGAAACGGTGTTTGTTTAAGTTACACGATCGGAGACGAGAACGAGAGAGTTGCGTTGAAACAACGGAGAAATAAAAAAGAGAGAATGGAGAAGAAGAAGAAGAGTGTGGTTTCGTCTAGAAGAATCTGAGACTGTCTTCGTCACTGTGAGAAATCGATTTAGGTCGCCGATTAAGGAGAATCCGAAAACGACGTCGTGTTGCGGAAAAGAGGAAACAAGCTGAGTGGGCTTCCATGATGATGATTTGACCCAAGTAGACTATTTTTTTAAGAGCCGTAGGATGTGAATAGTACACGTGGCGTCATCGTGTGATATTCTTCTTTCGTCTGACTCTGACGTCCGTCCAAAGATATTTTTGAAATGATTTATTCGATGGACACGAGTCAAACAAAAGAGATATACGAAATAAAGGGAAGGGGGTGAATCTAACAACTGTGTCTAACTTTAGTGGTGGCCTACCATGTTTATAAAATTTGTCACGACCTAGACGGCGTCGTTTTTAATGCTCCTCACGTGTTTCAGGTTTGTTTGCTTGCTTGCTTGCTTCTTCCAACTATTTTTTTCACAGTTTTGTAGGCATATGATTTGAGTACGTAAATCTTACTCTCCCCATTCTCTGCCACTACCACTGATGATGAATAATCATATAAAGTTATGATGAAGCTTGTATTATATTTTTAGAGCTGCGACAAAAAAAAAAAAAAATCTCTCTCAGTCGGCAACAATGAGAAAAAGAAAAAAAAAGATTGATTCAAATATCAAATCTTAAATTAGAAAATAAAGAATAACCAAAAAAAAAAAATCTTTAAGTAATAGTAGATGAAATTTCGTTTTCCCACTTTCAATAATCCGATCACAAATTCATCTAGGTGGAGTTTTGTGATATGAATTTGTGTGAGAACACAAAACAATGTGATAATTTTCATCTATATTACATTAACGTTGTGAACACGGACATGATCCAAGACTTATAGTGGTGCATTGATTGATGAGATATGGTTAATTACATCAAAAAAACAAAAAAAATTGTGGTTAGCCAGATTTAAGAATACCAACACATGCATATGAATGATGAACCTGTGTATGAAAGAAAACAATATGCGATTTTCTTTTATTTTAATATCACACTCTTTTTGTCTTTTGATATTATCGGAGAATTATTTTACACATGCATACGGAAGACTGTTTTATTGTTAAGCTTCTTTTTTTTTTTTTGAATTTAATGTTAAATTATATTTAAAAGAAAAGCTTTGTTACAATTAGTGTATCAGTTTTTGAAAGACTGAAATGAATTTGAAAGACTGAAAATAGACTTGATCTCTTCTTCTATGTTCCGATTAAATTGAGTACACAAATCTATACAGTTTGTTTCGATTTCTATTCGATTAATTATTATAAATGGCGACACTTTCTCTTTTTTTTTTCTTATGTACATACATATCCCATGTTGATATATTTGTTACAAAAACGTATTACTCTCTCTCAGAGACAACAACAGAGTGGGGCGACCACTTTTGTTTCCTTTAACACAGCAAAATTCAAACTTGAAAACCAACAATCATCGCGGTCTCTAATTGACAATTATAAAAAAAAAACAACTTTACACTAGTAATGAGTAATGACTAAACTACTTTTATTCGGATTTGTGTAAACCAAAACTACTTTTACACAATACAAATTGAAAAGCTATCCTGATTACTCTATATATAAAAACAAATTTTCACTTTTGTAAATGTGAAAAATACTCAAAATCAACTATAAAAATTACCAATTAGTTTAGAATTCAAAAACAACTTGATTTACAATGTCAACTATAAAAATTACTATAAAACTTACCAGATTTATGTTTTTAAATAGAAAACAATAGAGTTCACCAAAAAGATCATAATATGAAGTCACAAGATTAGTACTAGTATAAAGGTATAGTAGTAATTAGTAACTATAAATATCATGTTAATCCAAATCCCATAAACTATATAATACTAGTATATTTTAGTAAATCCATTTTAGAACTGGTCCACACATCTACCATTAATAAATTAAAAGAAGACTTGAAACGACAAATACAAATCGAGTTTAAGGGAGCGTCGTCAGAGAGAGAGAGAGAGAGAGAGAAAGCAACCAAAAAAATACTCTCTCTCTACTCTCTGCGCTTTAATTTGAACTTGTGGAGAGAGAGATAGAGAAACAAAAAGGGTTAGATAGCAGAGAGAGAGGTATAGCCAGAGAGAGAGAAAAGCTTCGGCTAGGGGATTGTGGTTTAGACGAGATCCGATTTAAAGGATCCATTTGGAGCTCCGATTCGAGCTAAAGGTAAGTAATGAACGGGAGACAGAGATCTGGCGCAGCGGCGGTGCATCACCAGAGGCAGCTTTCCGATAACCCTCTCGATATGTCTTCCTCCAATGGCAGATGGCTTCAGTCCACTGGTCTTCCGCATTTTCAGTCATCCGCAAATGTAATCCCAGAATCTGATCCTTTTCTTCTCCTCCTCCGTATATTTTCATCGATTTGAACTTTTTTTTTTTTTTGAGTTTCTATGAAGATCTGTTAGTTCAGATGGTTCCTAGATCTTATTAAATGAAAATTCTCAAGGAGACTTATCAATTTCTCCGATCTAAAGTTATGGGAAATTTTGTTTTTGAGGCTTGTGAACCCAAGTTTTAGTGAATGAGATTTTTTTTTGAACTTAATGGTGGGATTGGGATTATAAAACAGGATTACGGATACTATGCTGGTGGGCAAGGAGGTGGTCAAGCAACAAGAGGATACCAGAATGCTCAGAGAGGGTTTAATGGAGGAAATGACTTTTTCGGGGAACCCACTACTCCTCAATACGGTGCTCGTCCCACCAACCAGAGGAAGAACAATGATGAATCTGAGTTTAGTCCAGGGCTCTTAGATCTGCATTCTTTTGATACTGAGCTTCTTCCTGAGGTAGGTGTATTAGATAGAGTTGCTTTTTCACTTTTTGGTGCCTTTTAATTTCCATTTACATATATGCTAGTAACAGAGCAGACCTGCAATTCAAGCTTTTATTACCTTTATGTTTAAATGTCGCTGCATTTAGGTGGACATCTATAATATTGATTGCTTGCTGGAAGAGTGGACTCTTTACACTGCACTTTTAGGTTATTGGACTATTTTTAGTAAAAGAACTTTTATTTCCTCTGTGACCATATCATGGGTTATTGTCTGCTAACCAATTTGAAGATAAAACCAATAAATGAATTATATGACACCATCTGGTTATTTGTTTCTCTGCATTTTGGCATTGTGGGCATATTGTGTAGGCTTTTAACTTGGTTATCTCATCAGCAGATTCCAGTCTCTAGCCAACTAGATGGCCCCTCACTTTTCAATCCTAGTCAAACCCAAAGCTTTGATGACTTTGAAGCTTACAACAAGCAGCCTAACCGAAGTCGCGTTTTGGCTGAAAACTTGGCTGCTGAAAAGGAGAAGATGAACGCTGTTGCAAAAATCAAAGTTGTTGTACGTTTTCTATCCTTCAGTTCCTTTATAGAATCACTTGATTTTCCCCTGCCTTGTATATTGCGAATACTAACCCTTAATGCATCATGATGTTCCCTTTATCGCTTGAGAACAGGTACGTAAGAGACCACTTAACAAGAAGGAGTCGACAAAAAACGAGGAAGACATTATTGACACCCATTCCAATTGCTTAACAGTTCATGAGACAAAAGTGAAGGTCAGTTTCTGGTGGTCTGGATTTATGCAATCTCAATTGTCCGAGTCCTCACCGTAGCAAGACAGTTAAGAATGACCTATTATTACATTATCATTGCAGGTTGACTTAACAGCTTATGTTGAAAAGCATGAATTTGTGTTTGATGCCGTTCTTGATGAGGAAGTATCAAATGATGAGGTAAGTGCTGTTTGAAAGTAACAGGACTGAATATAATTATGGACTAAATACGATATTTACATTATAATCAGTTCCTATTCTGGCGCTTATTTCTCAAATTTCTGTAGGTTTATCGTGAGACGGTGGAGCCAGTCGTCCCCCTAATATTTCAGCGCATCAAAGCCACTTGCTTTGCATATGGGCAAACAGGTAAATTATCTTCAAAGGAATCATAGATACACAAGATCACTTTCCTGGAAAATCTGACAAGCTAATAGCAAGACCTTAAGATCCACCATCTAAAGTATTTGGCATGCGTTTCTGCTGTGGGAGGTTAAGGCTTACTCTACTTTCCCAAACTGTGCATGTAAAAGCCTCTTCAGTTTAACTGTGAAAATTGTTTGAAACGCGATAATCAACATGCACTTATGAGACGCAAAGACTAGTCTGCTTTAACTATATTCTTACTCATTTTCTCTATGTGAACCATCTTCGGTTTTATGTTTGCCTCTCAGGTAGTGGAAAAACCTATACTATGAAGCCTTTGCCTCTTAAGGCTTCAAGGGACATCCTGAGGTTGATGCACCACACATACAGAAACCAAGGGTTTCAGTTGTTTGTCAGCTTTTTTGAGATTTATGGAGGAAAGCTATATGATCTCCTCAGTGAGAGGAAGTAAGTTGAAAGGCATCTTACGCAGTTTTAGATCTTGACTGCAATGCTTATTATGTAGATGTATTTAAACTTTCTTTATCTTTGTAGGAAGCTATGCATGAGAGAGGATGGTAAGCAGCAAGTGTGCATCGTTGGTTTGCAAGAGTACAGAGTATCTGATACAGATGCGATTATGGAGCTTATTGAGAGAGGAAGTGCTACAAGAAGCACTGGAACCACTGGTGCAAATGAAGAATCCTCTCGTTCCCATGCTATACTTCAGCTCGCAATAAAAAAGTCAGCTGAGGGAAATCAGTCAAAGCCCCCTCGCCTCGTTGGCAAACTTTCTTTCATCGATCTTGCCGGAAGTGAACGTGGTGCAGACACAACAGACAATGACAAGCAGACAAGGTAAAACTTTACACCATATCTTATAATGACACTTTTCAAGTTGTTCAGTTTGAATTATGTGTCCAACTATTTGCTTAGACACATTGTTTGTATTATATGACACAGATTGGAAGGAGCAGAGATCAATAAGAGCTTACTCGCCTTAAAGGAATGTATTAGAGCTCTGGATAATGATCAAGGTCACATCCCTTTTAGAGGCAGTAAGTTAACCGAAGTTCTCAGGGACTCCTTCATGGGAAATTCTCGTACTGTAATGATATCGTGCATATCGCCAAGCTCTGGATCATGTGAGCACACACTTAACACGTTAAGATACGCAGACAGGTTGGCTTATTCATTTGCTGTTGTATATTGTCTTCTTCTGTTAATTCGTGCATCTCATAAAATTTTGCATAAACTATGAATATTGTAGGGTTAAGAGTCTTTCAAAGGGAAACGCCTCTAAGAAAGATGTATCATCGTCGACCATGAACCTAAGGGAGTCCACAAAGATTCCTTTGTCGGCTGCACTTCCAACTCCAACCAACTATGATGATGACGTGAATGAGATGTGGGCTGAAGAGAACGATGACTTTGATGCATCAGATTATGAGCAAGAGAAACAAATGTGGAAGAAAAATGGGAAACTAGAGCCGTCCTATACCGGTATGGCACAGGAGAGAATTCCGAAACCTACTATTCAGATGAAGTCAAGAGATATGCCAAGGCCCGATATGAAGAAGTCAAATTCTGATGACAACCTAAATGCACTTCTGCAGGTAACATTCAGCTAAAGCATTCTCTATCAGAAAAAGTCAATATCTGCCGTAATCATCTTTGATACATAAATGGTTTCTCGTGAATTTTACCAGGAAGAAGAAGACCTTGTGAATGCACACCGTAAACAAGTTGAGGATACGATGAACATCGTGAAAGAGGTATGAATTTGGTCAGTTGGTTTCGGTTCTATGGCTTAAGCTAAGATTCTCTAACATCCCTTTTAAAATCACCTGCACAGGAGATGAACTTGCTGGTTGAAGCAGACCAACCAGGAAACCAGCTAGATGGTTACATTTCAAGACTAAACACAATTCTATCTCAGAAGGCTGCAGGTATACTCCAACTACAGAACCGTCTTGCTCATTTCCAGAAACGCCTTAGGGAGCACAATGTATTGGTCTCTACCACTGGATACTGACCTATAATCAGACTCTCGAGTAAATACTGGTCCTCCTTTTATCGACCTCATCTCGGGCTTGTGCGGTTGTGCCCCCCTATTGGCTTGGACTGGAGATCAGAAGTTTATCTGTTTACAGCCTACTGAGAACTTTACAGCGAAGAGTTACGGATGATTACAGAGTTTCTCATACGTGTAATAGATGCAGTCGGTTCTTGATACTGCAATTTGAATTCTATCAGATTCTTGTAATGGATTTATTGCAGAAGATGAAATACCTATGTAATATTGCATTTGTGCTATTAATGAGCTTGCCTTCTTCTATATATACCATATTATTTGGTGTTCTTGAAGTATGAGTTCCAACCGATGATTTATATAGCTTCAAACAGTAACGTGATGAACAATGTTCATCGTTTCACAGCATCAAAGTTCTTGGAACTGAGAAACTATACACCATCAAATGATGTCGACTAAAAATCAAACAAATCAAGAACATGATAATACAAGGACTCCAATACCATTTGGATAGGTTAAGAGTAGAGATCAGTGAAGAACTTGTCAACGATATTGAGATACACGGGACTTCTAATACGAGAATAGTAATGAAGTGCCTCTTCAACGTCAAGGGCTTGCTCTATATCTCCAGTCTCAATCATATACATCTTGTTAATCTTCTTCTCCATAGTATCACAGTCTCTTGATGAACGGGAACTGCAAGGTTCTGTTTTCTTCTCTTGCTGATCTTGTTCTTGCTCTTGAACCTTGTGCTCCAACTTTAATGGACCTCCGATGCTGTTTTCCAGATCAAACTCCCAAATGTTGAGGAAACTTGCGTAGATATTGTCTCCATCGAGAGAATTTGATCTGCAAAATGTACATGGGAAGTGAGTTTTTGGTCTAGGGAGTTTCATACCTGCTCGGAGAATGATGGACTTGAGACTGTGAAGTGTTCTATGAAAGAAACTGTTTGTTTTCTGAAACATCTCTCTTCAATGCAACTGATATGTTCTTGTCGGCAGATCAATGTTCTCTCATATATATAAATCATTTTGAAGTCATAGAAATCAAAATATATGTTTTATTAATGTGTTGATATGTTACTTTAGCTTCATAGTATTTGCGAATGCACCTTTTGTGTCTATTACTCAGCATCAAAAAGGCTAAAGTGAAAATTTGTCATGTCTAGGAATTTAAACTTTCTCTTTTGTCTTGTTTTTTCTTTGTCCATATGTTATAATATATATGTCTTTTGCTTATCTGAAGATCTTAAATTAAAGTTAACAGTATTGACTTAATATTGGATCACGTATATGCGGTACCGATGTTACCGTTGTGCAAGAGTCAAGAAACCGTACTCTTTGTCAAAAAATCATGTTTCATAAGCTTGACCAATGGGCCTACTTCATGAGTTAAATAACTTGGATATTCTACCTATGTTTTTTTCTTAAAACCGCACACTTAAACTGATATACTGTAGAATTTATATATATATATATATATATATATACATATTTTTTTTTTTTGTGCCATATGGGAGGGGTCGAATTATTTTACACACATGATTGTAATCTTAAAAAAAGAATTGGCTAGACACAAAAACCAGGCAAAATTTAAATTGTGAGATGAGAGATGAAATGATTCATTTGTAAGAACTAAGAACGGGGTTGTGGTGGATGCATGATTTAAAATTGTTAACCAAATTGTGCTACAATATACGTAAATATGATTTCTTTGGATGATCCTTTGGTATGGAGTACTTCGGATGTATGTAGTATGCGTATATGGGTTTTCTTTTTTATGTTTTAGACTCTTTGTTTTGTTTTTTTGCCATTAAATTTTCTCAAATTTCTATGCAAAATTTATTTTAATTTAATATTTTTGACTATTTGAATTATGCAGTATTTGTTTTTTATTGATTAAACTTTATTAGATAAAAAAAAATATAAATATATTTAATATTTTTGTGTTTTATACTTTTATATAGTATATTAAATTAATAAGATAAGGACATAGAAAGTATTAATAAATTGAGATGGCAAAGATTTTATATTTTCCCGTTATATATGGGACATTTTTTTTTTAGTTTACTCTTTTTCGTGAGAAGAAGATAAAGCTTTGGACGGTTTTCTTTACTTTTTTTAAAATATACTAGATTTGAATCTAGCGGCTGAGAAGCTGCCAACTGTCCAGATCCAAGCTGGTCCAGTTAAAACTATCTGTACGAAAAGGAAAATTCGGAGCTAAGTAAACTGAGACCACAGAACTGAACGGGCTGGTCTGGTTTAACCACCAACTCAAAATTGATTTTTAGTCTAAACCAACTGAGAGCATTGGAGAGTGGGGGGGGGGAGACTTTGACAATTCCTTTCCTAGGTCGGATTAGAAGGCAAATCTTTGCTTATAAATTAAAATAAAAAAACAGAGAGCTTTTCCGACATCAAATCAGTTCGAGTCAAAGAAAAAAAAAACAGAACAGATCTAAGAAGTTAGAGAGAGATTAATTACTGGAATCGGAGCAAGTACCAAGCTCAGGCAAAGAAGAAGGAGTTCGGAGAGTAATTCCCCGTCGGAGAAGCTTTGCTTTGCTGGATTGCTAAGGTATGTCATATAATAGTCGTCGGATTCGGAAGATGAGGTGGGAGCTTCCCTTTGAATTAATGGTGGAAATACTCGCTAGGGTTCCTGTTAAGGACTTAGCACGGTTTAGATGTGTCTGTAAGAGTTGGTTGTCCTTGTTCCAAGACGAGAGATTTATTAAACAGCACATGAGTCATGCCCCAACGAGGATCATGTCTTTCCGTGGCTGGCAAACTCAACCCTGCCACTTTTCTTTTGAAACTAGTACTACTACTGGCAAGCAGCCGCCAGAGATGATAGTCCAAGAGGTTGTTAAGTTGAACATTGGAGATGAAGTCTTGCTCCGCAGTTCTGGTTTGATTGGTCACTGCCATGGACTCTTTTGCTTAGATCTTGAAGATAATACTTTTGGTATTTGGAACCCGGCTTTGAGAGAATTCAGAAGAATACAAACAAGGCATCTCAATAACTGGGCTGAGATGGGTTTTGGGTATGACCACTCTACTCAAGATTATAAGCTTGTCTTGGTTCCCAGTATGAAAGAAGGCAGCTGCTCTCAAGCACAAGTGTTATCCTTGAAGTCGGGTGTGTCTCGGTTGATTGATTTCCCGTCTTTAAAAAACTTTTCCATGTGCCACATGAGACTACCTGGAACCCTTGTGGGTCAAAACATCTACTGGCAGGTCTACGATCGTGATCGTAAGGTAGCCTTGACTGAAACGATTTTGTGCTTTGATTTGGTGTCGGAGTCATTCAGCTATTGCCCAGGTCCAAGTACTTCTGGTCAAGGATTTCCTCATGCTGTTGTGGGATTGACAGGAGGTCTATGTACTGTTGGGGTTGACTTGTCTTGTGGTGATCTCATCGTTTGGTCTGCCCAACATGAAAAGGAGGAGAACACTGGTACTATCAAATCTTGGAACAAGATCCTCAGTCTCTCACGGGACATTGTTGTAAGCTCAGTTGCTCATCAAATTACTAAGTGCTGGCTAAGGTCTGCGGTAAACTATGCGGGATTGCTTTTGTGTTTAGTAAATATTGGAAGAGAAGCAAAGTTGCTTGCATACAACTTTGAGGACAAAAGTTTGAGAATTGTTCAGACTAGTGATAGGTGTGGACCTCTTCAGACGTATGTTGAAACACTTGTCCCTATTCCTGGCGCTTCTTTATAGTTTAGGCTTTTGAAGGTTTTTTAATAGGTTTCCATCACATGTTGAGTGAGTTCCTCTGCAGGTTCGATTCGAGATTCTACAATATTTGCTGGAAAAGTGACTCCATTTTGGATTGAAAATGAGTTGGGAAAGATGAGTACTGCAAATCTATGTAGCTCCAGGAGGAGCAACATGTTTCAAAAATGCAAAATAATTCGTTTGTGCATCTTTATCAAATACTACGATTTTGTGTTCACAATGACCGAAGGATTTTGTTGTTTTAACGTTTAGCTTGTTTTTTTTTTTTTTTTAATAAACGTTTAGCTTATTGAAAGTGATTTAAGACCTTTTATTCTGGTAATTGTTATATTGAAGTCTTGTTCATCTTTATGGTTGCCAAAGATTCAATAGAATTCATTTTTTCCCACCTCTTGAGGAAGCAGCAATGAAATGAAGCAAGATGCAAAACGTACACAAAGCTGTTGTCTGCTGATCGAGTCAGCTTACTCTTTCACGTTATATCTGAAGAATTTAATCCCACCACCATTGGTGTGTAAATCATCTCTAAGCAGTTTATAGCAAAAGTAAACTTCTTGACAAGGTGTTGCCACTCTTGAATGTATGGAAATCGGTTAGTGATTCCATGCCCGATGTGTTTCATCCTGCAAACTTGGTAGGCTTCCGTGATAGCTCTTAATTACATGTGTATCTACTTGTTCCTTATAATATATTATAATGTCCTTGGAAAGCTACAACTCCACCGAAAATATTCGAATTAATGAATTTGACCAAAAAATAAAATACAGAAAATATTTGAATTAATGAATTTGACCAAAAAATAAAATAATCAATAATGGAAACAGAGTACGCCACCTGAGTAGCTAACACGTGTGGCAAATCTCATAATCTCATTATATTTTATCTAGAGGGACGATTATTAATTAATAAGATTGGGTAAAATCAAATTGAAAAAGAAAGAAAAAAACAAAAACTAAAAATCGATTTTCCCCAATCCCGAGTCTCCGAGGTTACTTCTCTCTCTCGCCGCGATTCTGCTCGGCTCTTGGAGTGGCGCATCACGCGACGAGGAAGCTATAATGTCTATTTCTTCTTCTTCTTCTTCTTCTTCTTCTTCTTCGCCTTCTTCTTCTACTTCACTACTTGCTGTTATTCTTCTTGTTCTTCTTGTTGTTCTTCTTCTTCTTCTAAATTTGTCGTTTCTTTTCTTTTTTTTTTCTAATATATTGTTGTTGAAGTACTTAGGTCTTTCTATCTTTCTGAAAATTCGTCTCTTTCTTCTACTCCTGAGAAGTTGCAGCATTGGCGAGTCAGGAAATCTATCAGCTTTGGAAACGAGAGTCACAACGATCCTTATAACAGTATAGGCTACAATCTTGATCCTTATCCTTAGTATTATGTTGATAGGAGATTGTTTTCTTGGATTACTTTTGTGGTTCTGATATTGTTGTTGTGTTTTTTGCATATGCAGATTATTCAAAAGTTGCAGTATCGGCGAGTGATTCAATTAGATTTGAAAACACGTTCCCTGAGCAGCTAATCGTAAACAGTAAGTATACTCATACAATCTTTCCCTCTTTGATATTTGTTTTGACTAGATTTCTACGTTACTAAAGAGTTTGGGTATTGAATCATTTTAAATCTAGGATGGAGGAGCAATGCTCTATATGTTTTGAAAATTTTGTTGACAAATCCTACCTTTCCACTTGTTTACGTAAGTCTATATACTTTTATCTACTTTCATTTCATTGTGACTTGTAAGTTTATTAGGAGATTACATTGTTTTGTTATTATTGTAGACACTTTCTGCTTTGAATGTATCAACAAGTGGTGGTTTGAGAAATCACGGGAACAATTATCGGTACAATGCCCACTTTGTAAGGTTAGAAATTATAGTTTTTTACATCAACAATGTCTTTGGAGAATTCTCCTTTCTTCATCTATATTTTGGTTGCGTTGTTCATCTATATGTTGGTTGCAGAGAGAAAGTGAGCTCGTTTTTCATAACTATGATGAAGAGTACAACTGTTATGACAAAAAATATTTCGATCCAAATAGAAAAAGGCAAGTGTAATGTGTTTGTTTTGCTCTTTTTGTTTGTTTGTTGAACGCCCTTATTTTAACACTTCTGAGTTAGACGATTAACCTCTTCTTTTGCAGTTTTCCTCTTACCAAGGAGCATAGGTTCAGACTGGAATGTTACAAAAACACTAATCCAAGTTCATCTGCCGATAATGTTCACCTAACACGGTTTTGGAAAATGCTTATAAACGAAAAAAAGTTCATTCAACCTTGGCTCACTAGAGAGCTTCAAGCTCTCACTGAGGTATTATTCTTTTTCTCTTTAAGTTACTATTAACTTTGATTAATTTTTGCATCCTCTCTCTATAGGTTGCAGATATAGATCCTGTTGTGCTGCATGTAGTTGGTACAATAGATGCCTTCTGCAATAGGTAAACTCAAAAATGACTGTGTAGTTGGTCTCTTCTTTGTTACTTCTAGTGACTACTTCATTCTTTTTTTATTTCAGACTTGAGAAGAGACGGATACCAGACAAGAAAATTGCAGAACTACGCCAGACTTTTAGAAATGTGATTTCTGAAGCAGCTTGCCGGTTTGTAGGAACAAGAACAGCCCGGTTTGTGAACGAGTTAGAACTCTTTCTACTGTCACGCCTTAACATCAGAGCATATGACGATTTATGCAAGCAAGGCCAGAACTACCCACGAGAGAATATTGCAGATAGTGACATTACTTTGTGGGTCACTGAAAGGTTGAAGCATCTGCTACAAGACCGGCCTTACAGTGTTCTAGTTTCTCCTTGCATCGAATTGGGTAAGCCACTTCAATTTCTAAACTCATGTTTTGAAAAAAGTGAATATGAAAATAGAATTCTGTCTGACACAGTTTCTTTTGTGCAGCTCTAGGTGTAACAACATCACCTCTAGACCTTGTGAGGGAGCTGGTGGACAAGCTTGATTTCCCACCTTCTGATGCCAATCATTCATTTGCAACGGAATTATTCGAAAAGGTTTCTCGGAATTCTAATCCAGTGATTAAGAGCATAACCCCTCGCAAACGTGGAGATAAGACCATGCGTGAAGTCCTTGAGGAAATGGAGGTATAAATTTTTGATGACTGGTGACTTAAAAGATTATTTTTATATTTAATTTTGTAACCGGTTTTGAATTGTATAGGGACTTTTTCCGCCACAAAGTATAGCAGACATGCTAGAACTGTTGTATGCATTAGGTGCCATTAACAAGGAGGGTTTGCTAACAAAGTCGGGGGCCAAAATGTCTGAATTACCCGTCGAACCAAGGGTGGCGAAAATGATTATTTGCTCAGAAAAATATGGATGTTCTGAAGAAATCATTACTATTGCTTCCATGGTGGTTGCTGTTCGTGGGTTAGATTACCAAAACTTTGATAATAAAGTATCAGATCATCTTGCCATGCTCGATATATATGATTCTTGGAGAGAAACGAACTTTTCTGAAGATTGGTGCTCAGATAACCAAGTGAACGTAAGTATTTTTTTACTTGGTTTATTATTATCAGTAAAAGTAGTTTCCCGAAATTATCTCTAACTTGATAACACGTGGATATTTTAGGTGTCGTGTATGCAATACGCCAGGAGCATGCGGAAAACATTGAAAAAGATTTTAGGAGATCTACAAATTGAAGTGTCATCCAACAGAAATGATGATGCGATAACCAAATGCATCATTTCAGGGTTTTTTATGACATGTGCAACCCTTTCGAAGGATGGTTCTTATCAATCTCTTAAGCGTCCCTATGTAAAGAAACACATTGACTCATCATCCACGTTATACGAGGTAAGAGTTTGGTATAATAAAAGCTAACTCATTAAAATTTACCGAAATGTTTTGAAAATGAATGCAATAATGATTTTTTTAAAATGTTTTTTCAGGTTATTCTAAAACCGAAATTTGTGGTATATTCGGATCTTAGTTCTCCAAATTCGATGCGACAGGTATATTGCATCTGTTTTCTTTTCTTTACATTTCTTATTACTGTTTTCTCGGTGAGTAACACAGTTTTGGAAATCTCATCAGGTCACAGGAATCAGTCCCACATTGTTAAGTGAAATAGCTCCTCATTTTTATCAAATCAAAGATATCAGAGATGGTATGTAATTACTTCTATCCTGTTTACTAAATGTTTTGTAAACTATTATCAAGTTAACCATCAACGAAACTTTTTCTTTTGACAGATACTGACTGTAAGATGCCAAAAGGGATGGGGCGAGCTCCGGGTCTCTTTTTCTAGTTGAGCCTCTGACTGCAAAATATTTGAGCTGCTGAGTGATGACTAAGGAACCGTTTACTGAGCTTTTATCCTATTTTGGATTAGTAGAGATCTACAGTATCGTGTTTACCTTCTTGGGAGGCTAGGGTTCATCTATTCATCTTTCTAGATTCTGGGAATTTGTCTAGGGACAATCTTGAAGTGAGACTTGGTTTTTGTGGAAGAAAGTTTTCGGTTGGTGTTTGTTGGTGTTGCCGGATTTTCCGGAGTTCTGTTCTAGTGAGATTAATGTTCAGAGTTTATTGGTCGTGTTCTTAATCCAGATTGTCAATCAATAAAGAATCTGATCATAAAAGCGATATGGAGTTAATTTTGGATAAAGGAGTTCATATCTTCAGTGAGTGGACAGTTGCAATCGATCGTTGGATTGAAATCCCCCCAGGAGATTACCTTCAATTCATCATGGTGTGGGTTTAGATCCGTAACATGATCCCGGTCAATCAACAATTACGTGAGAGTTAAATTAAGTTTGACGTTTCCAAGCCTCTGCGTCGGTCAAAGGTGGTTTACTTCAAAGGACGTTGTCTCACCTTTCAAAGGTTAACACATGAGAAAGATAGTTGTCCAGTTAGATCGCAGGCCATTCGAGAAAAGAATCTAACTATACGACAGGAACAAAATGGAGATTCCAATTTCTAAGCCGGAGCTTATTATTTCCTCAACCAGATCTTCTTTTTGTAGTAAAGGAGAGCCAAGTTGATTTAGATTTGGTACAGGAAGACCTAAATTGGCGACTGACTTTGGTGATCATATGAGATCGTATTTGAGAAGACTTGAAGGTACAAAAAGGTTAGTCAAAGATCAAGGCCACCTTGCAGGCATTGAAGAACGATCTTTTGGGATCAAAATCCTTTCTTAGATTGGAACCTCTACCTTTGGTCTCTTCTGACGTTGACAAAAGGGAAGGGGATTCTCTTGGGGAGCGAGCAACCAGCAGAGGAAGATATAGTTAAAAAAAGTTGTTTACACCAGCATCTCTCAATGAGAAAAAAGTGATGATGATGGATACTTCAATGGTTAGTTCTCATCTGATGGAGAATCTGCTGGGTTCTATGGTTCTTCTCTGCCTTATCAGAAATTTTCAATGGATTTTAAGGTGGGTCTCTGTGAAGCTGGTTATTCTGGGCTTTATCCCTTTTTCCTTCACCCAACCAAGGCTTTGATTTGCTCTCGGTTCACTCAAACCTTCATTATCTTTATAAGACGAGTAAGGTTATTTCAATTCCAGTGGATATTAGAAGAACCTTGTCATTGTTTTTATGGAGACTGTGGAAGAACAGAAATTCTCGAGGTTTTGTCCTTTAGATACTATTAAAAAAAATCCAAGAAGATGTTGATTTGTGTCACAGACCTTTGACGAAGAAGCAAAATGGTTAAATGAAAGGGAAGCTGTATATGGACAACCAACTTGGAAAGGGCCACCTCATAATTGGATGAAGTGTAATATTGGAGCTTCTTGGAATAAGCACAAGAAAGTAGGAGGGTGTGCTTGGGTGGTGAGGGATTTTGTTGGGAATGTGGTGTTACATACTTACATAGTAGGAAATCATTCTCCAACATGGCTAGTAAAGAGGAGGTGAATCTACAGTGTTTGCAATGGTCTATGGAGAGCATGGCATAGCCACAAGATGGACAACATCATCTTTGCATCACAAGAGATTCAATTAGTCAATGTAGTGGGAAGACCACACAAGAGATTCTTTTCGTCATCGATTCTCTGAAGTTATGATGCTTTTGAAGAAACTTAAAAACAGGAGACTAGTATCAGAAGAACCTTCATATAACATAGGAGCTTTTCTTCAAGCTCAAAGTGCTACAAAAGATGTTGTTGGTCAATCTTATGTGGCTATAGGTTACCCCTTTTGGTTGCAGGACATGTTTGAATATGAGAGAATCGTTGCTTCTGTGTAGGATTAGCAGTGTGTTTTGTCTCTCTATAACTTTTTTTTTTGTCGTCTTTTGTCTCTCTATAACTTATCCTCAGGTTGTTTTAGGAGGTTAGTGTGTTTGTTTAAACACTAGTTGTACTCTTCCATAATAAATGTATATTTCAGAAGTTCACATGAAAAGAAAAGAAAAAACATTTGTTGGTGTATAAAATTTTTAAATCACCTTTCAAATGGTTTTCTTTTATAATAAAACTAATCCAGCAGAAATAATCTTTGAAAAACAAAAAGGTATATACTTTCTATATGTTTGAAAAGTTTGTTTAACCTTGTTGATGGGCAAAATAAGTTACAATTTTGCAATTAGGCCCATTTATGTTACATACAAAGGCCCATTAATTTAACTACAACCCTAGAAACAGAAATCGCACCTTCATATAAATTGGCCGTCACTAAAAGATGAGCTTCTTCTTCTTCTCTGAAGCCGAATCCTAGGGTTTTCTCTGCACACAACTCGCTCCAATGGTGGGTGATCTCTCTCTCTCTTCTCGCTACTCATTCTCGTCGATTGTACCCTTGGAACCATTGTTCTGATCTTTTGTTGTGGACCTTTTTTTTTTGAGTATTTCAGGGAAAGGGAACAGGAAGTTTCGGTAAGAGGAGGAACAAGTCTCACACTCTCTGTGTGAGATGTGGTCGTCGTAGTTTCCACATCCAGAAGAGTCGTTGCTCGGCTTGTGCTTACCCTGCTGCTCGCAAGAGGACTTGTAAGAAACTATTCATTTTTTGTGTTTACATCCCAATCTGTTTCATTTTCTCGATCTAGATTTGCATTAGTGTATGCTAATGTTCATTCTCCATTTTGGTCAGTGCTTCGTTTGAACTTGTTTTGCATTTGCATAGTTTGTGTAATCAGAAGGACAAGCTTTATCTATTCGTACGTACGTGTCTGTAGCTCTATTGACTTGATTGTTAGTTGTGATCATTTCTTGAAGTGTAGTAACTTTATCTGTTCTTGGATGTCTTTGATACAAAGGATTTGTTGTGTTATTGTAATTACCGTTCAAATTAGAGAGATTTGTTGTGCATTTTTTAGTCCCTTAACTCAATTCTGATAGTTGCATATTCTGATAGTCCCACTAGTCAATTCTGATAGTTGTATATTCTGATAGTCCCACTAGTGTGTTAGTTTATATATGAACGAGTGTGATTGCTGCAAGATCAATGAATGCTTATTAAACTCTTTTGATTTTATATAGACAACTGGAGTGTGAAGGCCATCAGGAGGAAGACTACTGGTACCGGAAGGATGAGGTATCTCCGTAATGTTCCCCGTCGGTTCAAGACTGGATTCAGAGAAGGTACTTACTTAATCTTACATTGATTCTCATTGATTTTGAGTTTTCTTTTCTAATTCACCACTCAAATTGGGGATTTAAATTGTGCATTTATATGTTTAATTAGGTACTGAAGCCAAGCCAAGAAACAAGGCAGCAGCTTCGTCAGCATAAAGAGGCAGTACAAGTAATCGCAGGAAGGAGTAAAACTTAGCTTTTTCGTACTCATCTAGTTGAAGATTGCACAATTCCTGAGGATCTGATACATTATGTTTTATGGGTTTTGTTTCGTTTTTGTTATTCACTTAAAAAAGTTTTGAACTTTGTTGAAATATCATTACATTTGCAGCTTCATTTCAACTAGCCTTCTTCTTCATACCTCCCCTCTTACAAATTACATCCATTGATGTCCCGGTTTTGACTAATCATGTTGGATTCTTTCACCTTAGCCTATGCAAACCAATCCAAATCCTTTGCACTATTTGTTAATCCAAAAATTAAAACCCAATCGAGTAATGAAACACTTAAATACAATAAATTGCATCACTTGTAGTGATGTAATAAATAAGGAAAGCAAGGGTATAATTGGAATTATAGAAATCAGCAGAGAAGAACTAAACAAATTGGTCTTAATCGGAAAAACATAGAAACACCGCGAACTGGCTCTTTCCTCCTCCGCATCGTTGTTTTTTTTTTCCGCCGTCACTGTCGTTCTCTTCCCCTCGCGATTCCGATATCAACCTAATTCTCTCTCCTAGAAAACATCCTTCCTCCCAATTCGCTGCAGGTTAATATTTTCTATTCAAAGATTCGAGTTTTTAACAATTCTCTTGTCAATCTTCTCAATTAGTGATTGGATCAATTCAAATTTGCTTCTTTTAATTCGATCTCTTCGATTGATTCCCTTGTGCGTTGGATTTGAATCCGCTCCTTACTTCCAAAGTTATAATTTTTTTCACAGATCTATCTTTGAAATTGTTGAAGAAGAAGAAGAAGATGATACGACTAAGAACATACGCAGGCCTTAGTTTTACAGCGACTCTGGCTGTAATTTATCATGCCTTCAGCAGTAGAGGCCAGTTTTATCCAGCTACGGTTTATTTATCAACCTCAAAGATCAGTTTGGTGCTGCTTCTCAATATGTGTTTGGTTCTTATGCTTAGTCTTTGGCATTTGGTCAAATTCGTCTTCTTGGGATCACTTAGGGAAGCAGAAGTCGAGAGGCTAAATGAGCAAGCTTGGAGAGAGCTTATGGAGATTCTCTTTGCTATTACTATCTTTCGACAGGACTTTTCTAGTGGGTTTCTTCCTTTGGTTGTGACTCTTCTGTTGATCAAGGCTTTACATTGGCTTGCTCAGAAAAGAGTTGAATTCATTGAGACTACTCCTTCTGTTTCTAAGCTCTCTCATGTTCGTATTGTCTCTTTTATGGGTTTCCTTCTTCTTGTGGATAGTCTCTTTATGTACAGTTCTGTTCGTCACTTGATTCAGACTCGCCAGGCTTCCGTTTCTCTCTTCTTCTCATTTGAGTAAGTTGCTTTTGCTGCTTCTCAGTGTAATTTTCATCTTATCATATGTTTTTCTAGTGCTAGTGTTCCCTCTCTGATCTTTAGGATGACCAAAGACACTTGTACTTGTGATATTGTGTAGCTGATGATAAGTTTCTGTTATAGGTATATGATCCTGGCGACAACAACTGTTGCTATTTTTGTGAAGTATGTTTTCTATGTCACTGATATGATCATGGATGGTCAATGGGAGAAGAAACCAGTTTATACTTTCTATCTGGAGCTTATTCGTGACCTGCTTCACTTGTCCATGTATATCTGCTTCTTCTTTGTCATATTCATGTAAGTTTTTCCATCCAATTACTGCATATTATTCTCTTATTGTTCGAGTTATATTTTATTAAGGAATCTATAATGCACAATGAAACATCTTGAATCAAAGATGCTTAGACAGACTTGGTAGATGACTCTTTGTTGTTGGACTTACTAATATTCTTATTATCTGTTTAGGAACTATGGTGTGCCTTTGCACTTGTTACGGGAGCTCTACGAAACCTTCAGGAACTTCCAGATTCGTGTTTCCGATTACCTTCGTTATCGTAAAATCACGTCCAATATGAACGACAGGTTTCCTGATGCAACTCCTGAAGAACTTGTTGCGTAAGTTTCAGATATCACATTCTTTCTTATGACTCCACTTAAAAGTAGGCACAATTTTGAATTTGGCCTTCTGCATTTTGGATGGCTTCTTATGTCATTGGTCCTTCATTTCTTTCTAATATGCAGAAGTGATGCTACATGTATCATATGCCGTGAAGAGATGACAAATGCGAAGAAACTAATATGCGGGCATCTCTTTCATGTGCATTGTCTTCGATCATGGTTGGAGCGACAGCAGACATGTCCTACTTGCAGAGCACTTGTTGTACCTCCTGAGAATGCCACAACTGCAGCCGCAGGCCAACGTGGATTACACCAAGGTTCCCAACAGGGTAAGCATATTGCTGCATCTTGATATTGGAACATGAAACATTGTCTGAGTTTAGTTTTGTGTACATCGAAGCAGGTACATCAAGCTCAGGTAACCAGGGCTCCGAAACAAGTTCTTCTGCTGGCTTTTCCAATGATAATTTGAGCAGGCACCACGCCAGGCTTCAAGCAGCTGCCTCTGCAGCCTCCATGTACGGGAAATCAATGGTTTACCCATCTGCAAAAACAGTAGCATGGTACGTATTGATCTGTTGACTATCTGCTTGGTTCCGAGTTGTAGAACTTGTAAGGTTATTTAAATGTTAGGTTCCGTAGGATTCTGACTGCATGGTCTAAATAGGAAAATATCGAACTAAGATTCTTTAGAAGCTTTAGGATTTGAATAAGATCAAAGGATACATGTACATGTGATCTTCATATTACTGGGGATTCATGTTCTGCAGCTATTTTAACTTTTGCTATCTTCTCATTTAACTCCTTTCAATGTGGTAGAGGGATAAATTGACAAATATTGTTGTTCCCTTTTGTGTTAAGGTCGCCGGGTATTCCTGGTACAGAGCAAGTGTCAACTGAATCACATAGAACTCAGCCTTCATCCTTTACCCCGTCTCCACTTCCTCAACACAGCCTTCCTGGTGAGAACTCTCAAGCCTATGCAAATATGTCAGAGACTAAGCTGGAAGAAATGAGAAAATCTCTGGAGACCCACCTCGAGGTATGTCGTCCCTCAGTAATGTGAAACTCGAGAATAGCTTCTAGTAGATGGTGTATAATCATATCAGTAACGTTCTGGTGTAGATTTTGCGAAACCGACTTCATTTTCTGGAGAAAAGGAAACTGGAAGCCACCGAGCCCACAAGCGAACCAGATAACAAAGGAAAATCGGTTGCGGATGCAGCAGAGTAAATGCAGTGAAAAAAACAAGCAAGACTCAGGTAATGGAACTGAGGCAGAGCAGATAGAGAAAGGAGAAAGCTTGGCGGTTCTTCCCAGAGAGAGAGAGAGAGAGAGAGAGAGAGGAAAAGAAAAGAAAAAACATGATTCTCCCCAACAAAAAAAAAAAAAGTGTACATGTTTTAAATTCATTGTCATAGAAATTAAAAGCTTGAGACTAAAAAAATATGAACAGACTGAATCATAAACAATTGTTACTATTCAATTCTTGCGTTTGCATTGTTCTCTTCCAATTATAATTTGCCATTATCTAAAACAGTATGTAATATCCAAACGATATCCACGGGTTAAAATAAAAAGGTGAAATATTTGTATTGCTGTTATTGGCTGCCTCTGTAACTATTTATTAGCCAATAATACTTTCGTGCCTTTACCCTCGGAGAAGAAGAACCAACAAACCACTTTCTCTAAAAATCTAAACTTTACTTGTCTAAAAGCATCAATGGCTTCTCGGCGGCGAGTGCTTCTCAAGGTTATTATTCTCGGAGACAGTGGGTAAATTTTCCTAATTTATTTTGTCTTATTATTCTCTCTGGATTTTTTTGATTTTTGATGCTCATTGATGGAGACACATTTTTGATTATTACGTTTTGCTCGCTCAGGGTTGGGAAGACGTCCTTGATGAATCAGTATGTATTCTCTATTATACTCCTCTCCTCAGGATCTGAGATTTTTACTTGTTATGTGATTCGGTTGTTTTTATCTTCTTTTGTTAGGTTTGTGAATCGGAAATTTAGTAATCAGTATAAAGCTACCATTGGAGCTGATTTCTTGACCAAAGAGGTCCAAATCGATGACAGGTTGTTCACTTTGCAGGTAAAAATTTAACTGAGTGTGTTTATCTAATACTATATATATGTGATTAATTAGGTTTGTTGCTCATAGTGTAGTTTCTTGGTTTGTTAGTTTAGGTTTTGAGAAAGAGTTATCCAAGTTCTAATCAAAAGAAGAAGATGAGTGTTTTCAGTGTTCAAATACAAATAGGAATAAAGTAATGTTGTGTTCCCATGTATAGATTTGGGATACTGCTGGGCAAGAAAGGTTTCAAAGTCTGGGTGTTGCTTTCTACCGAGGAGCGGACTGTTGTGTTCTTGTGAATGATGTCAATGTTATGAAATCTTTTGACAATCTTAACAACTGGAGGGAAGAGTTCTTGATCCAGGTTACAAACAACATCCTCATACATACTGTATCATATTCTTTTGGAATGTTTTCTATATGATATCAGTGACTTAATTGGTTTTTATTGAGTGTGTTTAGGCTAGTCCTTCGGATCCTGAAAACTTCCCGTTTGTTGTGTTGGGGAACAAGACAGATGTTGACGGTGGAAAGAGCCGAGTGGTAAATAAGATCCTTCTCTCTAAAGTGAAGTAAGAGTTTTGACAAATTTATGCTAAAATAGAGATACCTCATCTTTCAGGTTTCTGAGAAAAAAGCAAAGGCTTGGTGTGCATCCAAGGGAAACATTCCGTACTTCGAGACTTCAGCCAAAGAAGGATTCAATGTCGATGCAGCTTTCGAATGCATTGCCAAAAATGCTCTCAAGAATGAACCTGAAGAAGAAGTGTAAGTCCAAACACTTTTTGCAAAACACCTACATCATCTCAACTCTCAAAAATGCTTTGAACTTTTCTCGGTTTTGTTTGTTTTAATGCCTCGCAGGTACCTTCCGGACACCATTGATGTAGCTGGGGCTCGGCAACAGAGATCAACTGGCTGTGAATGCTAACCAACTTTGTTGCAAGGTTTATTAGAAAGAACTTGTGTTTTAAAGAGTGAGCTTTTTTGTTTTTTTTGGCATTATCATGATGTGTATCGATTAGCATAAGCACCTTTGTTTCTTTCTGCAATTAAAACGAATTGGGCTCCTTACCTTTTTTGCTGTATGGATTTTTTGGTCGCTTATTTCATTCTTAATCTCTTCAGGTTGTGGTAAATTTTGCAAGATGTCATTAATGTAAATATAAATGCGAGGAAAAAGATCAAATTTTCTCAACATCGCTATAACTACAGTAACATTGTGTAATATCTATCTTTCATTCTATGTCATACTGTGTACTTTCCTCAAAAGCTCCATTACAGTTCTTGTTTCAACAAACTATTATATTGATCCCTAGATCAGAGTCCAAGATGCTCTATAACTCATCTTTAGTAGAATGATCCTTTGGTTTCAACTCTCCGTTGATAAAAACAGCCATTTCCTTCGCGCTGGATTTCGTCGACAGCTTTAACTGTGCAATACAAAAGGTGTAAGAGGAAAAGCTTTCTGGAGGGAAAAGGAAAAAAAGAACTGAAGAAATCAAAATAGTTTTACCGGATTCTCCTTTTCACCGGTTTTGTAAAGCAAGATTGTCGGATAATCATCAACCTGCATCAACCATCACACACACCATCATGATCATAGATATCATCCAATTATAATCACACGAGAGGGATCTGTATCTCTTATCAGTTTGCGATTCTTTTATACCTCTAGCTTAGGATGCTCGTTGGCAGAAGCGTCTATCCTTGCAAACACAAGATTCTCAAACCCTCTAAAGTGTTTCGACAACTTCTCAACTTGTTTACTCACAGCCTCACAGTTAACACACCATGGTGTGTGTACCTGTTTCCATGATCATACTCAATGTTACATCCATTTTCATAATTTACTTTAACAAGAAAATTTCGTTCAGAAGAAGGGCTCTATTCACAGACCTCTAGAAGAACATTCTCTTGGCTCTTCAAGACCAGTTCATCAAAAGTCATGCCGACCACAGCCACTACACTTGAATTTTGCTGCAGATGTGAAGAACCATCGTTTATCCACATTATAATCATCCTTAAAATAACATATAGAAGAAAATGTTTTTTTCAGACTCACATTCTCTGGAATTGGCTCTGACTTATAGTAAGGTGAAACAGTTCCATGCGCAAGTCCTGAACAAAATTCCTGCTTGGCAAAATTCAATATACATCACATCAATGAGTTTTGCAAATGTCTATGAAGGTAAAACAATCAGTTTTGAAGAAGTTTGTACTTCTATATTGCTAGGGGATGGATCTGACTCGAGCAAAAACTTGGATTTCAGGTTGTTGTCGAATGCAGCAACCTGTTAAAGAACTTGATATTAATCACTGTGGTTTGTAGCTTTATCAGTAAATCAAGAAATGCATAGCCTACAAGTATAAGAGCTTATTGAGACAACTTACAATAGTTTTCTTTGCATCTTCTATCCCAAATAAGGTCAAGAATGGCATTGCGAGATTTTCATTTGATATGTCAATATATATCAACATAAGCTGCAAGGCATAGCATACACATAAATACAATAGAGGGTTTACTAAGTCCATTTGGCCTTTAAATGATTTGGTATAAGAAAATACCTTTGATTTGAACCTTCTTGCAGTATCTTCTAGAGACTGAGCAAGAGTTTCAAAGTCATCAATCGTCGAAAAGACCATAACCTAAATAAGAATATGATACCACAACAGTGTAAGTGAAAATAACATAACAACCAATAAAGATAGAATGAAAACTAACATCGGATACAAGTTAAGTGTAAACTTCTCACCTGAAGCTTGACTGGACTGGAGTAAACACGAACGGTGTTGGATTCAGTCAGTTTTGTAACCAACGGGAATTTATTACTGTTCAGAAATTCCAATATCTTCTCGGCTTGGCAAGGTCCATCTGCATGATCAGTGCACAAGACTCATAATTTGGAAAATAATATACCACACAATAGAGTAAGCTTTGCATATGCCAAAATAAATTTGACAAAAACAAGCACCATTTCAAACTTATAACTGATCTCAGGCTGTAAATAAGGGGGAGGGATATTATAACATCAGGGAGCTTACCGTATGCAGTGTACCTCTCAGCCTCAGTTTTAACCAATCCAACAAACACATTGTTGGTTTTAAGGTCAGGGAAGAGAAGCTTGGCGACATGACTACTACTTGTTTCTACAAACTGAATTTCATTGTCTAATGACGCAGCTTTTACAAATTCATCATATCCAGAAGAAGCCTGAGGAAACAACGTATCCAAAATTACATTACATAAAACCAGTCTTAGTCTAAACAAATGAATCTATCCAATGATCACCATCTGAATTCTGTACCTCAGAGTTTTCGAATAGTCCGAGAATGAAAGTAAGATGCTTCTTCATAAATCCTGAAGCTTTATCAACTGAATCAAGTTTAATAGTAGGCACACCAGTCTTCTTCTGCACCCAAATCACTATCTCCTCTCTGAACACAACACAAGACCAACAAACAAATCACAACCAAATCCATTACCACTCAGACTATGCTTAGTCCCTATCATCAGACGCAGATTACACTAAAACCCCCCTAAATTAGAAGCTCAAAGCTCTCGCAATCAATTAAAAGAACTTACGAGGTAAATCCACCAGTGTAAGGCTGAGATGTGCCATTAACAAACAGAAGAAGAGTTGGGAAACCTTTAATCTCAAGCTGCGACGCCACTTTCGAATACCTCTCACCGTCGATCTTAGCCATCAAAACAGAACTACCAAACTCTTTCAAACCCGTCGCCGCTTCCGCAAATCGCGGCATTAACTCCGCACTCCTAGCACACCACGGAGCATAACCTAAAACTATCACATACTCGTTCCCATCGATCAACCTCTTCGTATTGTCTCCGTTGAGTTCCACAACGATCCTCTGGGCCTTACTCACCGTCTCCGCTTCAGATTGTTGCTCCGGTCTCTCTTCCTGCAATTGTTCATCCACCGCTAAAAGCTGCTCCAAATCGTCTAAATCTCCCTCGGATCCGGCTTCGTTACCTTCGACGCCGACATCAGAAGAACGGACCACGACGATTAAGAAACTGAGAAGTACGACGAAAGTGAACAAGATTGAAAATTTCGAATTGGGGTTTGGTTTCACCGACATGATTGTTACTGGGTACTCGTCGGATTTTGAAAAGTCGACGAAGAAGTGATCGTTCTGATACGAAGAGAGTGTTTCTGAAGTGTAAATCTCACCATGATTCACGGCGGGAGCTTAATTAGGAATTTAATTAAGATTAATCTTTTTTTGGGAATATTAATCAAACAAATCTTTATTTTGAATATTGACCAGTAAATAGTAAATAGTAAAATAGTAAATATGAAATACCATAACCAAAACAAAATATTTACACATCATATTTCAATAGGTGTTGCATGTATAGCGGCAAGAACTCTGATTCAACGGTATGGGCTTATTACTAGCAACATCGATGACAAATGTGCATGAGATTCGCTTAGTGTGCCAAATCCTGACCAGTTTGCCAACCACATCACTTCTAGACTGAACTTCAAATCTCAGCTTCACCGGAATCTTTCCACCTCTCTCCGTGGCCTCTAGGCTTGCTCCGGCGCCATATAATGGAACTCTTCTCCCTTCTATAACCACTGATTCCATTATTCGACTCTTCCTACGTTGATAATGTTCTTCCAACTGCTAAAAGATAATATGTGTCATACCAAATCATATGTATCCGAAAACAAAATCCAAACCCAACTAGTAAAAAAATTAAAATTACCTGACCAGTGGCAATAGGGAGTTCATAGAAGAAGAGATTGATTGGAGTGGAACTAACATGAACACCAAATACTGGAGCAGGATTGTAAATACTAATTCTTAGTGTTCCATTTATAGTAAGCACTGTGGTACGTACTCCACTGAAATCTGATCCTTCACCAACATAAAAGTTGTGTAGTTCGAACGTCTGCATCACTTTTATCAATCACTATCCACAAATTTCTCGAATAATTCTTTTAATATATTTCTTAAAACAAAAATCATAAATTATTAACCTTTACAGAGATTTGAGCCTTGTACGGTCTACTAGCTCCCCATGTGATGAAGCATAAGAAGGTGAAGAGAACCACCAAAGCGAAAACAGCAAGTAGTGCTTGACACTTTCTTATAGATGTCACGTCGTCCACTTCATCGTACGAGCCTTCTTCAAGTATAACTTTACATTCTTTCTCGTTAGACATGCATTTCCTGACGCTTTTTCTCCCTGAAGACGATGATCGCAACAACCCGGAGAATCTACTTGCCGATGAGTTACGAGCGTGACTTCCCAAGGAGGAGGAATCGTGTGTGGGAGAGTCCATCGGACTAGGCTGTATAACGGAGGTGGAAGAGTCACGTGACGGGCTTTGTACGTAGTAGACAATGCGTTTTGAAGATCGTGATAGTGACGACGACGAAGCCGCGAGGCTTGTTACGTCCGATTCCGACTTCGTGGAAAGCATCGTGCTTTTACTAATTACTCGACCTAATATATGTACGTATAGAACACTCAAAAAAAACTGAGAGATCTATGTTTTGGGAATTTAGTAGAGAATCAGAGACTTTCTCATCAGAACAGAGAACGTGGTGAGTTTAAAGACATTTTTGACGTGGGGAATAAGACAGAACCTAACAAGAGAGTTTTGTTTTTTGTGACGAGAAAATTATCCGTAGCTGGAGAAGTAAGATACTGACCGTTGATAGAGATAGAGATCTTCTAATTTAGGAGTGTCATTCTTCAGAGTTGGTAAAAAGAACAGAGAATGAGAAGGGGAAAAATAAAATAAAAATAAAGGTAAGTAACGGGTGTCTTGTGGTTGAGGCATACCGAGATTGAATCTAGACCTATGGCTTAGGTTTTGGGAGTGAGTGAATAAATGAGTATCCGTGGAGTGAGCTTACTTGTCGAGCTATGATTTGTTAGATGTTTCTTCTACATTGGCATCACCGTTGGTTTTTTAAACTTTTGATTAGTGGAATGCTATGATGGAACTATAAGGTTGTATGGTACTAGTTGATTTAAACTTTTAGGTGTCTTTATAAAAACAAAAGCTCTCTAATATGAAAGAAGTTAAATGTCAAATTGGACAGGCTAATTTACCTACAAAAGAATCCTTAATCCATAAGTTTGTATTGTTTATGAGTTATATAAGGTGTATTAAATTTGATTGTGCTCATCTCTACTTCTATAGACTCTGCCAAAAGCAAAACCAAAATAATAATTTAGATTTTTTTTTTCTCCTGTATTCAGGTTGTTAAAATTTATGAAAAAACATAGAAAATATGACCATCCGACAGATCTCTATTCAAATTTCGAACTGCGAGCACTTGAGATAGTTTTGGTAGCTCAAGCCTCAAGCACTTGTGACCTCTATGTTTCTTTTTGTAAGATAAAGAAAAAAACAAAAATCACATTCGGCGAAACAGATAAAATAACTGATTAATTTATATTTCGGCGAAACAGATAAAATAACTGATTAATTTATATAAATCTCTTGCCATCAAACTATTAAGGTTAACGGATATACGGCGGCAGCGGCAGCTCCAGAGCACGACGCACAGCTTCTGTATGCGCGTGAGAGTTGAAAAAAGTAACAGGGTCAATGTTTACATATGGATTCTCTGCAATCAAGTGACCCCTGAGAGACAAGCGTCCTGTATCCTCATTGAAGATTCTTCTAACCATTGCTTTACGTTCATCATGCTCACCAGCAACCTGAGCATTGGTCATGCCCTTAAAAGTTATGTAGACCACTGCAGTTTTGGCTTTGAGTCTCTCATTTGGCGGCATCATATCTTCCTTGGTTTCTATCACCGCTTTGACAATCCTCAGCTTGGACAGATCGCTATCTGAGATTCCGACCCTATCAATTGCACAGAGTACAAGTTCCAAATACAGATAAATCCAATCATTATTTTGCAACTCCGATTCCTTCACCAGGTAAAATCGTTTTGTATCATTGAAAGAATCCGGCGACGGCCACTCAGGCAATTTATCACCCACTGAAAAACTATCACAAGGTATGGGGGGTTCCTTGGTGGTCACACCTTTAGGTCTAGCAATTTCAACGATCATGTCCAACCTGCCGACACCTTTTTCATCAACAAGAACCTGAAAAGTTTGATGCGAACCGCTAACCGAATCTTGGGCAAGCAAAGTGATGTAGTAAGGGGACACAAAATTCTGCAACTTGTTGAATTTCGTAACGGCCTCGAGCTTGAAGTTTGTCCCCTGAGAAAGAAGAAGTTGAAGGTGATTATATATATACGACAAGCATGCTGTTTGGAAGTTGATATATCAACACACCAAGAAGAGATGGATATGATGGGGGAGACAAGTTCTTCTTAAATTACCTCCAACATATTGTAACGATGAAGCCCCGCACTAGCATAACGCTTGACCAATGGATCAAGATGATCCCGTTGACCGTCGTAGGTATTCAGTGGAATGGCCCCTGGTGGTGCTTTGATTCCCTCGATATCGAAACGCTAATTAGGGGAAAACAAAAAAAAAACACAAAATATTCACTTAGCAACAGAACAGCTCTAGGGTTAATTATGTGTGACAACCTAAAGGAAGAATATCTTTAACTCCAACAAACAAATCCTAAAATTAAATTAAAAAATTCCAAAAAAGATAGAAAGGATTACACATACATCTGAACGTCTCGTGATTTTCAGCACCAAACCTCGAAATCACGGTCCAATCCATATTCGGCGGATGCCTTTTTTTTTTTTTTCTTTTTTTTAAACGATTTATAGGTTTAGTTTGATAATTAAAAACCGAAAATTTACATATCGGCTTAAAGACTTAAAGGTTGGGCCTTAGTTTTGTCGGCCCATTTAACAAGAAACGGAAACAGAGAGCCGACGCATATAATATATTCACATGCAAGTTTCAGAGTAACTCTCAACTGAGAAGAGAATTGATGGGGATATACATGAGCCTCTCCATCGTTATCCTTTCAAAATCAGAGGTCTGAAAACAACGTGGACACAAGTCAGACACATTATTCCCCACAACTTTGATGACTCATCAATCATCATCACACACACACCCTTATTTTCGTATTGCTCTTGTCGCAATATAATTATCAAAATCAGAACATGAGCCGATCTGATCCATATTTATGGTTTTCACAGTTAGTATTTTCTCTCTTCATAACTATGAGTCTATGACCTAAAAGAAGAAGAAAATATCTTCTAATCTAACGTATTTCCTTAAACTCAGGAAGAAAGAGAATACGACAAGAGACAGAACATGTGAATGATTCTCACCCTAGAACCTGTCCAAAAGGTGACATATACGTTTCATTTTATCTTCTCCTTACGACTTATGTCACTTATCTTCAAAAAAGGAATCAGTTCTTGTTTTTTGATTTATAGAAATCTTGAGTCTTTTTTGAGTTGGGATATATAGTTAAAAGATGTTGGAAGGGAAAGCCAAAGTGGAAGAGACAGACATGCCAGTGAAGATGCAAATGCAAGCAATGAGGGTTGCTTCTCAATCTCTCGATCTTTTTGATGTCTTTGACTGTACATCCATCGCTTCTCACATCAAGAAGGTTCATTAGTTTAGTAGCTTTTGTTCTTCTCTGGCTAATATAAAACTTAATTGGTGTTAACTTCTTTTCAAAATCATCAGGAGTTTGATGAGAGATATGGAAGTGGATGGCAATGTGTGGTGGGAACCAATTTTGGGTGCTTCTTCACACATTCTAAAGGGACTTTCATCTACTTTCATTTGGGGACTCTCAACTTCCTCATCTTCAAAGGCGCCACCACTCTTTAGTCTTTAGGTTCTAAATCATCAACTCACATCCATGTTTAGTAGCTTTGTTTGTGTAGGAAGCTGTTCTTTATTTCTCTTTTCCCTTTTGTAAATAGATCTTGTTTCCAATAAAATTGTGAGATATTGTATCATTTTGGGATTATATATGAGTGGTTCCATTCAGATAATTCAGTGGCTTTTGGATTAATTAAGAGAAATATACCTATATTAAAAACAAAACAAAAAAAAAGTACGTATTACTTCGGTGTGGCATATCAAATCAAATCATTTAAAAGTAGAATTAGAAAAACTATAATGTAGCATATAAAGCAAAAAAGTTCGAAATTGATATCTCAGTTGAACTTCAAATGCAAAAAGTGCATAAATACTTACGTGGTTACAGTTTATAAATAGTAAAGTGAAAAAGTTCAAAAAATATGTTTCTTTTTTCTAAATGTAAACTTTAATCCTAAATTGGTTTGTATAACTGTAAATGAGAAATTAAATCGAGGGACAACAAATCGGTTAGTTAGTTAGTAATCTAACGAGGCATCAACAGAAGTCAATCTCACAAATAAAAAAAGCTATTCTGGATTTGCCATGCTTGCTCCCTCTAGTATTATTATTACCATACGGTTTCATTCATGAGTTTTAACAAGTTTGTTCTTCTAATTTCTATGCAAAACAACTCTGTTGTTTCTTCTTCTTTCTTGATGCCTCTCCCGCCTAAAAACTCCTATTTGTTTCAAGAGGAAAAAACAGAGAGATCCAAAAACAGAGAATCTCTCGTTAGATTTAAGAAAATCATGGAGATGGTGAGAACCGGTGGTGATAAAGAACAAGATGGCTACAAGTCGAGATTGTTAGATTTAGAGAACGTGAAGGAGAAGAACTCATCTTCAAGGCATTTCAAGAGATGGAACTCAGATTCCGCCATGAGGATTGAAGATCCAGACATTGAAGATGGCACCGTTTTCAAGAAAACGGCTGCCTCAAGCGTACTGACGACGGTGTTACCGCTCCGACTGCCTCTGGCTAAGGATGAGCCACCTCAGCCGCGTGAAGAAACTGACGGAAAATTACAGCAAGATTCAGGCAAGAGAAAACAAAAACATTTGTATTAATGCTTATGTCTAGGTTTCATTACTTGAATAAGGTTTCGTGGGTCGCAAGCTAATTCAAGTCATTGTTATTTTGCATTACACAGAAAAGAAGCAGATGCAAGAAAAGTTTGCGAAACTTCTTTTAGGAGAAGACATGTCAGGAGGAAGCAAAGGTCTCTCGTCAGCTTTGGCATTATCAAACGCAATCACAAATCTTTCAGCTTCTGCGTTTGGAGACCTACGGCGTTTAGAGCCAATATCTGAGGATAGAAAAGAGCTGTGGGGAAGAGAAATGGGATGGCTTCTCTCTGTTACTGATCATATAGTTGAATTCTCTCCAACACACCAAACTAACGAGAATGGATCTTCCATGGAGGTTTCTGAAAATACATGTTCCCCCTTCTTATTATAGTTTATAAGTCTGTATGTCTGAATTATTAATCTTTCCTTTTGTAGGTAATGACTACAAAACAGAGAACAGATCTTGTCTCCAACATTCCTACTCTTAAGAAACTCGATGCAATGCTCATTGTAAGTTAAAACACATGACATACTTAAAATTGCCTCTTTGTATTTGCATCAAAAGGACTAAAGATTGTGAAATGTCACAAATTATGAAGGATTGTCTTGATAAATTTAAAGATCAAGATGAGTTCTATTATCTCACAACCGATTCCCCGGAATCTGAAAACAGTCACTCGACCAGGAGTGACGATAAATGGTGGCTCCCGGTAGTGAAAGTTCCAACTAAAGGCTTATCTGAAACGTCACAAAGGTTTCTACTGAGTCAGAAAGAATGTGTGAGCCAAGTGCTTAAATTCGCAATGGCCATAAACGCTGAAGCTCTATTTGAAATGGAGATCCCTGAGAGCTACATTGAAGCACTTCCTAAGGTATAAACTCTATACCCTAAACCCTAAAGTCTGAGACCTAATGATCCATCACGAATCATCGCTGATGGTTGCTTTTTTTATTTGGCATCCTTATTGATGTCTTTTTTCTTTTTTGTTACTTCAGAATGGGAAAGCTAGTCTTGGAGACATGATCTACAAAATGGTAACATTAGACATGTTTGATGCAGAGCAGTTCCTTCTTGAAATGGATTTATCATCAGAGCACAAGATTCTTGATTTAAAGAACAAATTCGAAGCTTCGGGTGTGATATGGAAGAGAAAGATAGAGCAGAAAGATAACAAGTCGTCGTCTCCAATATGGAGTACAAATTTAAGTATGGAGAAGAGACAACAGTTAGAAGAAAGAGCAGAAACCATCTTGCAACTTATCAAACAAGAATTCCCAGGGACCTCTCAATCCACACTTGACATCAACAAGATTCAATTCAACAAAGTAATCAATCAAATAACCTAATACTAAATCACATTACACATATAATTGTTTGTGTTCTGTTTTAAGATAAATCTTTAATTTGGTTTTTGCAGGATATAGGGTTAGCTATATTGGAGAGTTACTCGAGAGTTCTTGAAAGCTTGGCGCACACGGTAAGGTCAAGAATAGAAGATGTTCTTGAAGCTGATCAGCTAACGCAAGAACCTGAACCCGCGGTTTGTAAGAGATATATAGTGAAGGAAACAGAGAGTCCAATGAAGGAAGAAGAACAAAACTTTTGTCTTTTAGAGGAGAGACCGAAGAAGCATAAGGCTACGATCTCACTGTCTCAGGTAATGCAATGGAATATCGAAACTAGTGAACCAATGAAGAAAGAAAAGAGCGACGCACCGTTAAAAGATTCAGGCAAGAAACTGTTGACCAGAGTGTCAAGCATGATCATGGCTAACAACAAGAAGACAGCTTTTTATCTTGAGTCTCTTGGAAACACAAGAAGTCCAAGGGCGGGGCGATACTCTTGAATGAATAAAAAGAGTTCGTTTTGTAAAATTAGGGGAAGAGAAAACAATTCAAATGTAAGAGAGAAACAGAATATACAAAATCATTTTAAAAGGGTTTGCAGTATTGAGAAATGTTGTGAGTTTTTAGAAGAAGGAAGAGAACGAAAACATGAATATAAATAAATTAGAGCTTGCCGCGAGGACCGAGCTTAGGCTTCTCCTGAGGACCTCTCTTGATGGGAAGAACATCTCCGGTGGAGTTAGCGCTGACGTAAGTAAGCAAAGAGCCTCCTCCAATGATCAAAAACTTGAGGAGCAATCCTCTCTTTGTGAATGGAGCAGCGAAAGTCTCAAAGAACTTGCTCTACAAGTAAGCAAAGAAGAAGAGAATCTTGTCACACAATACTGTTTGATTGAAGTATTAAACGTTAAAGATATGTGGTAAGAGATGGATAAACCTGAAGAGGGTTGTAAGGAGAAGGAGCATCAGAGCCGTATAAGTCCCATTGACCTGTTGTGTTACCCAAATCTTCTAAGTCAAAGTAGACACTTTTGTCTCCATACTTAGCCACCACACCATTAGCCCTATTACACAATGAACAACCTAGCTCAAGCTAATTGAAACTATATGCAAATTTTGAACTATGAAAGTGTGGTTTTAGTAGCATAAAGAGTTTTGATTACCGGATGGATTTGGGTTTGAAACTCAGGCGGGAAGGCTTGATGGAGAGCTTAGCTCCAGCGAGTGAGCTACCGCCGAGGCCCTTTACGGCGGCTGATGGTTTCACTGCGGCGACAGTTGCAAGAGACGCCATGAGCTTCGATCACTATTCTTTCTTTGTTGTGAATTTGGTTAAGAGAGATAGCCTTTGATCGTCAAGTTGAGTGGATTTTGATCTTCTTCTTGGAGATTTCCTTCTCGAATATTTACTTACGCCAGTTGGAAAATGCCACGTGGAATCTAGTAAGATAAGCCTATCTCTCCTGTGAGGTTCTAAACTAAAAACAAGTTTACACGTCGGAAATGCAAGAGTCTTTTGAGATTTTGTTTTTTTTTTGGGGCTCCTTCTTTGTGTTTAATTTGTAAAAAAAAAGCCCCAATGTTTTTAGATATACGAAACAACCAAGCCGGTCACAAGTTCTCTGAACAACCACCTTATATATAGGTCTTATTTGATTTTTCATAGATTTCTTGACTCACCACTTTTATTTTGGCCTATGATTTTACTTCTTAGTAACGTTTAACAGACACGAAGAAAACAAAAACATCGTTAAATAACCTCATCAAGGTGTCATGTTTGGTTTCTATTGGTGGTATCTGTTATGAATGGAGGAGAGACGGAAAAGCAGTGGTCGTGGGTGGTTCTGTTCAGCCATCTATAAAATTGCGGCGTGCTGTGTCTTTAATTTAAACACCACATATGATATATTGCGTTCAAGTGTGGTTTAATTTGTTTCTGTTTTAAATTCAAAAATGTCTTAAAAATATTATTTCACAGACAGACTAGTATCGATCATTATCTAATACTACAATTTTTTGCTGGCATCCAGTTTGATTAATACTTCTTTATGTTTTTTTTGTTTTTTTTTCCGTATATAAAGATCACCTAGTTATATTATAATCGATTTGTAGTTTTGCACCGTTTCAGAGATATTTTAAATGAATCATACAAAAAGATCTTTTTCACAAACCATTTTTTAACAAAGGGCTAAAAAACTTATAAATTATAGATCTATTAAAGAAAGAGATGAAGTAAAATTAACATTTGTTATTGCAATTAGTCTCGTGTTTCTTGGACTAATATTTTTAGGGTATTTGAAAATATTTTTCTATAAAAAGTAATTGAAGCAGAGAACCAAAATTCATTTTGTTAAGCTCGTATACGAAGACAAAAGTGGGGTCATCAAAACACTGTTGAGAGGACAAGATTCCACGAGAGTTGGGGAGGGGATCTAATTGACCCATAGAGATGGGAGAGGCACTAAAGAGAATAGACGTCTTTCTAAATGGTGTTAATTTGTCACGTGATGGAATCTATTGGAATCCACAAACCAAAGTCACTAGGCTCTGTCCTTTTCCACACATGGAGAGAAAATCTCGGAGATTTCAAAACTTGTGGTGAGAGGGACAAGACAGATGTGACTGGCTAACAATAAATAAACATATTTAGACACAAATCCTGCGGTAAATAACTAATATTGCTAATGCCTAATGCATAGGATTCTGCTAATTACTAGCAAGTGCGTGCCACACAACTACTTTCACAACTTCACTTATAGGAAACTCGAATCGAATTGCGTTCGGACTTGGGAATGATTTTATATACCACTACTAGTATAGACCAATCAACTTGTCGACATTTGTCTAATCTTTTTGGATCGGTTATTTATATTTTATAAACATTATGTTTTACAAAAGAAAAGAGAGTTGTATAGATTCGATGCATATGACTATGAGGAAATGTTTTGGTGCGTATCTGACGCAAAAAAGATGACTTGTTTCGATGTATATATATATCGATATACATCTGATATATGGAAATATCTGATGCATACAATTACGTAAGATTAATAATAAAAATAGGAATTTTGTGTGATATACCTGTCGAGTTGGACCCAAATATTGTAATCGACAAGATAGACTTTACACATAATATTGAGCTATGAGTATTGACGCGATTAGCACACAATTAGAGATAAACATACGGAAGGGAAATTGCATTCCAACTTGGAGTTTTAATTTCTTTATTTGACAAGTTGTGAGAAAACAGTTATTTTATCTCAAAAACACATTTGATCATTTAAAAAAAAAAAAGATTAAAAACACTCCTCCGCCATGTTCTGCATGGTATAATAAGACAACTGTGAGAAAAACGGAAGAATATAATAGAAAAAATGAATAACAAGTTAACAACCAATAGTTATCGCTCCCTTCATGCATGGTACAGACCTGACGTGGAGTTCAACATAACAGCTGCAAGTTCCGAAGGAGACTTCTTTGTATAGTTTAAGATATCATAGTAGAAAAAACATAATGTTAACAATCGCAATTAAATTATTGGTAAATACTAAATACTTATATCAAGTCAAAAAAATGATAAAAATAAATCCCAAATTGATTTTAAATTTTGAAGTGGTTTGAAAAGGGAAGAATTGTTTGACAAATTAACTGAAAAGGAAACATATAAGGAAGATATTTTTCCTTTTTAAGAAACAGAAAAAAAAAACAAAAAATCAAAGAAATAAGGATAAAAATAAAATAAAAATCAGGTTGGGGTGTACAGTAATTAATTAAAAAAAAAATAAGACGTGAATTAATAATTAAAAAAAATGTGGGTTCCTGCTTGCTCTCGTAAAAGGCCTATATAAATGACCTAATGGGACTCTACGTTTCTCCCATCATTCTCGGTTTTAACTGTGAGACACAAACATAAATACATAATAACAAACAGAGAAAGAGATAAGACATAATTATGGGTGGGTGGGCAATCGCAGTACACGGTGGTGCCGGAGTCGATCCTAATCTTCCGGCTGAGAGACAAGAACAGGCCAAACAGCTTTTGACTCGTTGTCTTAATCTCGGCATAGTAGCTTTGCGTTCTAATGTCTCTGCCATTGACGTCGTTGAGCTCGTCGTACGTTATATTCTCTCCTCTCATAATTATTGTTTTTCATCATTAACTCTTCTACGTTGTTTTGTTGAATTCTTTCTTTTTTTTTTTTTAACGATGAACACAGATTAGAGAATTGGAGACAGATCCTCTGTTTAATTCAGGCCGTGGATCTGCTTTGACGGAGAAAGGAACGGTTGAGATGGAAGCTAGTATAATGGACGGTACGAAGAGACGATGCGGTGCCGTTTCTGGGATAACCACCGTGAAGAATCCAATATCTCTTGCTCGTCTCGTCATGGACAAATCTCCCCACTCTTACCTTGCTTTCTCAGGCGCTGAGGATTTCGCCCGTAAACAGGTTTCTTCTTATTTACTCTTTTGCCCCCCCCCCCCCCCCCCCCCTCCCCTCAATCTCTTTTTTATTCTTAACCACTCGGTTTAAAGTGACACAACTGATTGGTTCTTTTTTTTTTGGAAAAAGGGAGTTGAAATTGTGGACAACGATTACTTCGTCACGGACGACAACGTAGGAATGCTCAAGTTGGCCAAGGAAGCTAACTCCATCTTGGTATATAACCATCGATTTGACTAAATCTTCACCGTTCATTTATTCATCGCACGTTTCTTCATTAACTAACTTTTTTGTTTTCACCAGTTTGATTACCGGATTCCACCCATGGGATGCGCCGGTGCAGCTGCAACAGACAGTCCTATCCAAATGAACGGTCTTCCGATCAGCATTTATGCGCCCGAGACAGTCGGATGCGTGGTGGTAGACGGGGAAGGACGGTGTGCAGCCGGGACATCAACAGGTGGTCTGATGAACAAGATGATGGGAAGGATCGGTGACTCGCCGCTTATAGGAGCCGGGACGTACGCGTCTGAGCTCTGTGGTGTGTCATGTACGGGAGAAGGAGAAGCCATCATAAGAGCGACGCTAGCTCGTGATGTGTCGGCTGTTATGGAGTACAAAGGACTTAACCTCCAGGAAGCGGTTGATTACGTCATCAAGCATCGACTAGACGAAGGGTTCGCTGGACTTATCGCTGTGTCGAATAAAGGAGAGGTGGTTTGTGGTTTTAACTCTAATGGGATGTTCAGGGGATGTGCAACGGAGGATGGATTCATGGAGGTTGCTATTTGGGAGTGAGAGATATTTTAGATTAAGCAAAAATGTATTAGTATTTGATTAGTGTGTGTGCTCTCAATCAGTCATCGCTCAATTAATTTGGTTATTCATTATAATAAACCTGGAGTAGTAAATTTAGGTATTTCGTTATCTCCATTCCTATATTGATTTGTGTTTATTGTGGTTTAAAATTGTTGATCTGTCTCAGCTTCATGGCTAATTATGATTCAGCTCTCTGCTTCTTGAATGAACCTGACCTGTCACAAATAGCAACTAAAAGTATAGTAACTGGACTTTGAGGATGGATGATGGATCAACAAAATGAGATGCAACTATTATTACCTCTTATGAATCCAGTATCGATTTGATGAACTTCTGGAGACAGTCTCTGAAAGTTGCAAGCACTGCCCTTTCCTGCTCTATGTATATATCTGTTTCGTTGACACCTGTCTTGGTCTTACACTTATTAGAACCCTCCTCTCCATTGTATTGAGCATCTATCAGTTCGATCAATCTTCCAAATGATTCTATTTCTTCTTCTACATTACCGCTCTCAGACTCACACAATAGCTCAGTGCACTCGTTGCCTACCTTATCATCAGTCTTTATACAAATCCTGTTCTGGTCTTCTACAATTTTGAAGGAAGTATGTTTGATGAAACCAAGCAAAGACAGGATGGTAGATCTAATAAAGTTGAGATATTTTAAGACACAATTGATACCTGCATCGACTGTAGCACATTCAGATGCTACTAAGAGAAGTGAGCATATATCTCCCAAGTCCGGAACAAGTGTGGAAGTAAATCCCAGCGGTGGCTTTTTGTTACTGGTGTTACAATGCAAATCCAGTTAAGAAAACACCTAATATAATGAGGTGAAGGATGAGGAAATATCATTTAAAAAGTACAAAAAAGAACCTGTAAGGAAGCTTAGGAGAGGGAGAGCTAGACATAGGGGAACCCAGAGCATTTTGAATGGAGGGGTCAGGTATCGAAAATAACAGAGCTGGACAAGAACTACGCTGCTATTCCGGACAGAGAAAAAATGAGTTTTGTGGATATAAAACCCAAAAGTGCATATTTGTTATGAAGCAGGTAGTATGTATCACTTGCCTGAGGTAGCTCCCGGTGTCTTCTTCTTTGGTATACCTGCGGGGAATTGTGAGCAGAAAACCCAGGTGCATTATTCATACTGCCAGCAGTGTCGTGGCTGCTGTTAAAGCCGAAACTGTCTCTGCTAGGAGAAATGATTCCTAGAGAATTGACAATGTTCTCACATACAATCTTCTTCTCTGGATTATCACATCCTTCGTGACGCTTCCCATTGTTTAGTCCCGGGGCAAAAACAGAAGGCTGGAAAACTTCACTAACATTCTTGCAGTCGATGCATTTACAGTTGTCTGAGCACAGAACATTAGCCTGAAAGCATTCACAGTACTTCTTCAAACACCTGGTTCTTTTGCATTTGCAGCCCCTCGAAAGCAGTCCAAGTTTAGTATCAGGTGCAGCCTTACACTACAATACAAAGCGTGCAAATCATTCCAAATACTTACACATCAGAAAAGATGTGAAGATAAGTTCTAAAGAAGATACCTGCTTGTCAATTAGGCTGCTGAAAGACATTCCATTAAAGGCATTTGGGTTGCGACCTAATACACTCTTCAGAGCTGCTTCTCTGGCATCAGAGTTGTCAGAGTTGTTGTGACAATCAGCACAATCACAGTCGGTACATACCACTCCTGATGCAAAGCAATCACAGTACCTAATAACCAAAGGGTCAAACAAAATATACAAGAATGCATCATTCAAGCTTAATTTAAAGCCATCACAATAAATTCTACAGCAGATGAACTCAGAAATTCTCAATTCAACATTATACTATTAGAAATCTCTAGCAGCTTTAACAATAGCAATTTCTAGGATTCCTGAGATGAACTTACAACTTTAAACATTTGGACTGCTTGCATCTACATCCTTTGTGCTTCCTCACAGTGTTAACACCATCCTGATCTGTAGTATCCTTTGTTTCTGAAGGCTCTCTGATTCAATTTTAAAGACCAATCAAAGTCGATTCTGCAACGGAATTATTCAACCACCAAAATTATGCCAGAGAGAGAGAGAGAGATTGGAACAATACCGAGAAATCGGGAGAAGTTCTTCTACATTCGAAGATAACTCCAATTTGGTAGAAACGAGCTCCTTAGGGTTCTTCTCTGTCGCGAATTCGCCGGAATCTACCTTATCTGTCATATCGATCCTTCAACACAAGCTATTTCCCCAATCTGGCCTAACCGATTTGAGCATGATCGAAGTGAGAAATTCTCAGAACAGCGTCGTCGATTCTTAAATCAGATCAGCGAATGGGAGAGTCGCCATGACTGAGGGATATCCGAAAAAAAATGGATTGCTGGATTCTAATCGGAATGATGATCCTCACTCGCGTGTTTTGTTTTGTTTTGCCAGCTTCTAGGGTTTTTTCCCCAGAGATAAACCAAAAGGCTTCCTGAGAACAACGCGAAGGTATTCAAAAATCGAGAGCGAGTGATATTGTGGAGGGAACGAACGAGCTTAGGAAGATGACAGAATGATTTTTTTTTTTTTTTTTTTTTTTTGGCTTTTTTTAGCCCTCTCTTCTAGTCGAACCCGGGACCTAAAGATGACAGGTCCTTTTGATCTGTGATCAAATAAAAAAAAGATTTGATTTGTTTTGTTTTCCATGTGAAATATTAGTTTTTTTTGTTACCAAAATATTTTATTTATCACTAGTTAAATTCTTGTATTTTGTTACTAATTTTTTATATATGAGTAAAAAAACAAGTAAACATTTTGGTATGTATACAACTTTAACATTTTGTTTTTATAGATTTAATAAATCCTAATATATTTTAATTTAAAGACACTAAAGTCAAATATGGTACTAGTAATAGTTCCATAAAAAAAAAATTTGGAACAAACTGTGGTACAGTAAAGATGATGGAGGGTTGGGTTTTAGGTGTTTGGATGATTATAACACGGCTTTGCTTGCCAAACAGCTTTGACGGCTAATAACAGTCCCGAATTCACTTTTTGCACGGGTCTTTAAAGGCCGCTACTATCAGCACTCCGATCTTTTGGATCCAATTAAGTCTTATTCGCCGTCTTATGGGTGGCGGAGTATTGTTTATGTTCGCTCTCTGGTTAACAAAGGACTGATTAAACGGGTAGGATCTGGTGATTCCATTTCGGTATGGACTGACCCATGGATCCCTGCCTAATCTCCGAGACCAGCACTAAGCACAGGGTTATCTTCTGACCCTCTGCTATGCGTTTCAAACCTTATTGATAGGAATTCTCATTCCTGGGATATGGCTCACCTTACGGCTATGTTTGTCCCGGAAGATGTGGCTATAGTTTCTGCTTTACCTTTGCGACAACCGCACAAACCAGATTTGCTGGGTTGGCACTTTACTAAGTCTGGTAAATATTCGGTAAAATCAGGGTATCACATTCTCCGTTCAAAATTGACGGCTCCATATGAGGTGCAAGTCTTTGGGCCCATTATTGTGTCTCTCCAGGCCTTTGTGTGGAAAATTAGATGCCCCCCCCCCCCCGAAACTCCGTCATTTTATGTGGCAGGTGCTTTCGGGCTGTGTGATGGTTAAAGCTAATATACCAAAACATGGTATAAGTGTTGATGATATGTGTGGTCTATGTGGTTCTCGGGAGGAGACAATTAATCACGCCCTCTTTGAATGTCCGCCAGCTAGGCAGGTTTGGGCTTTGTCACCTTTTCCGGCAGGCCTAGGTGTTTTCCCATCGGAGTCAGTTTTCACCAATATGCACCAATATGGATTATCTCTTTTGGCGGTTTGACAATGTTCCAACACAGGAATTCTTTCCCTGGATTTTGTGGTATATTTGGAAGGCGCGCAATGATAAACTTTTCAATAACCTGGATTCAAATTCCCTTGCTATTTTGAGGATAGCGGAAGATGAGGCAAAGACATGGGCTTTGGCTCAGACAGAGGATATGGTTTTAGATTCGTTGGCTATTAATGAAGGTGTACTCGGTGGGAATGGGAGATTAGGAGTTCCCAGGTCTTCGTCGAGTTACATTTGTTTTGTGGATGTTTCTTGGAAAGCAACATATAGCTATGCGGGTAGAGGATGATTTTGCACGTCACCTTGGGGTAATCCCCTACTATGAGAGCTACCAACCTTCGCTGCAGTCTTTCTCCTCTTCATGCCGATCTTGAGGCCCTTAACTGGGCTATGTGTTGCATAATTGGGGCGGATAATCAATTTGTAGTCTTTCTCACCGACTGCTCCGACTTAGTGAAGATGGTGTCTTCACCTGCCGAGTGGCCATCTTTTACGCCTTATTTGGAGGACATACAGGCAGATAGAGAGGAATTTGTTTCGTTTGAGTTAGTCTACATTCCTCGCTCTCAGAATGGTAAAGCAGATAATTTAGCACGACGAGTTTGTACTGTTCCGTATTTAGTTTCCTATGTAAACAATGTTTCTTCGTTTTGGCTTGTATAAGCCATTTTTATATGTTGTTGACAAAAAAAGAAAAAAAAAAGTTTTGGAAGTTTAGACAGGGTCGGAAATAGTTGATTGAAGTATGAAGACATTAATTGCATGTTGGCATTTAAATAAAAAAATCTACCAAGAAAGTTCAAATCAATGAATGCCGTTTGTAAAATGTTAGCTAACCACTGAAAAAACTGTTAATATCAACGGTCAGGATCACACCACGAGTGGAGCTGCGATATTTCTGATGGTCTTTTAATTTTCAGTTTAATGTATTTCTTCTGATGGTCCTTACTTAAAATGAAATTAATGACTTAGTACATGATAAATCAAGTGGTAAAAGAGCTAATCAGTAATTAACCAAAACTAAAAATAAAAGTGCTTAACTAACTTAGCTAGCCCCAGGTTTCTTCTTCTTCTTCTCTTTCTCTCAACATTCATAATTTACCCAAAGATACAAAACGACAGAACAAAACAGAAACCATCTTCGCTTTTTCATCGTCAGAATCACGCACGTGGCTGAATTGTCTTGTCTCCGAAGAGAATAAAGTCGTCAAACGCTTCAGTCGCTATTTGATGATCCACGAAAGTAGTTGTTTTTTGTTTCCGCGATTGCAACCTAAGATGAACAGCTACGTAATTTGACTCTACGACTACAGAAAAAAAAAAAAAAGTTGAAATCTTTGAGCGATATCGTATAAACATTTACATTACTACAAACCTAAAAATGACCGCTACGGCATTAAAGAGTTTCAACTACTCTTTGTCTTTAATTACAACCCATCGACTCAACCACAATTACTACTACGCAATTCTCTCCTGTCGTCGTCTTCCTCGATTCCAGCCTGCTTCGTTTCTCAATTCTGGGCTTCGATTCTTCCACTCTAATCGTCATCTCTTCTGTAAGTTCTCTCTTTCTCCGAGTTTACTTCTGTGATCTGGCACGCATGTTACATGTTCGACGAAATGTCTCAAAGATTCGTGCTTTCCATATATAAACGTTGATGATCCGTAAATTAGAACAACTATGTGTTATTTTCGTCTTAATTTACTGCAAAATTTTCAGCATCACCAAAAAACTTCTCTTTATTTATTTATGTATTGATCTGAATTATATCTATGTGATATCTCTTTAACCTGAAATTATTTGTGTATGTTGCAGCGTCACAGTCTGGTTCACTCATGGAAGTGTTTAAAGCAGCTTGTTCAGAAGGCTCTTCTAGTTCCTCTGATAGGATTGCGATTAAAGCCGATGGAAAGAGTTACTCTTATGGCCAGCTCATATCGTCTGCCTTGACCATATCTAAATTATTCTGCAAAGATAATGTATGGTGGTGATTGGTTTGATGTTTGTGGCCATTATCTCTACTTGAAGCCATCTCACATTTTTATGCTATTGACTTTTTTTCTCCACTCTTGATATCGTAGGGAGGTGAAACTAAGAAGTATGAAGGGTTTGGTAGTCTTAAAGGAGCTAGAATTGGAATTGTGGCAAAACCTTCTGCTGAGTTTGTTGCTGGAGTCCTTGGAACATGGTTTAGTGGTGGTGTAGCGGTTCCACTTGCACTTAGCTATCCAGAAGCTGAACTCTTACATGTGATGAATGATTCGGTATGAAATCTATTTTTTCTTCTTATTTTCTTGGAAGTTTAATTTCGGTTATGGCCACTCAATCTTCAAGAAACTGTTTGTTAGTTCGTAAGTAATCGTGATCTTAGTTTTGTGATCTCTGCATTTTGATCCATATCCAAGCTCTTGGTTTTTTCTGGCATCAGTTGTTCTCCCCCATGACCAAAAAGTAGAATTAAGTAGAACAGATATATTAGAAGGCCTAGGTTGTTCTGGACTGGTTGGCTCTGTTTTCTACCATATTCATTCATTAATCAAGCTTAGAAGTGTGCCGTAAACTGCTAATTACTATTGAGTAAGAACTATTAACATTTTTCTTGGACTCTAACATCATTGTTTATGGTTTTCAGGATATATCTCTGTTATTGAGCACAGAGGACCATAGTGAAACTATGAAAACTATCGCAGCAAAGAGTGGCGCTCAATTTCATCTCATTCCTCCTGTTGTTGACTCAACTTCGGCAACTGTTGCTAGCAATCAGCTTCAGGACAATAGTTTTGAAACAGAAGGAAAATTTCTAGGTAAATTCTAAATAGTCCTGAAATGATGAACTTATATTTGAGGCTACTCTTTTAATTTCTGCTCCCATACATTCAGGCAATTATTGGTCTGTCTTTTCTGCATTACATCAGCCTTTATTTGTGCAGATGATCCAGCATTGATCGTCTACACTAGTGGTACAACTGGTAAGCCAAAAGGAGTTGTCCATACCCACAACAGCATCAATTCCCAGGTATATATATCCCGAACTCCATATGTAGCTCACGTCATGTTTAAAATCCTTTCAACCTGCATTAGAATGTTGCTGCATATGTTATCTTGATAAAAATTGTGATCTTCTTATGAGCTTTAGGGTATTTCTCTGTCTCTCCAGTGAGTAAGCGAAATTATGATGCACCACTTTATAAGTTATAAGCTTTTATATGTGCAGGTGAAAATGTTAACTGAAGCTTGGGAGTACACATCTGCTGATCATATTCTCCACTGCCTCCCACTACATCATGTTCATGGGCTTTTTAACGCTTTATTTGCTCCTCTTTACGCGCGATCTTCGGTAACTTATACTATCAGTATTTGCTTAGCTAGCTCTTTCAATATACATTTAACGTCTGAAAATATCAAGCTCGTTATAGGTTTTTAGTTGATGTTTACATTCCTCTTTGAAGGTTGAGTTTTTGCCCAAATTTAGTGTTAGCGGAATCTGGCGTAGATGGCGTGAATCATATCCCGTTAATGATGAAAAAACTGACGACGCCATAACTGTATTCACTGGAGTAAGTCTTCGATTTTGCTTTTATTCCTTCAAAAAAATTTCTAATTCATGAATTAGTTGTCCCTGCGTCAAGTTAAGCGTTGATTTCAAGTTGTATCAGCCTTTTCTTGAACCAAAATAGCAAGCTTATTTGTATATGTTTATATTTTGGGTTCATATCTGAATCGAGGGAAGTATTCAGCGCCAGATAACTCAATTTTACTATGTACCATAGTCTTGGCTGAGTCGATCACTTTCCAATTTGCTTCTGGCCCTCTAGATATGAAAAGCAAACACATTTTGCTTAAGAGAAATTTAGCTTGAGACAAAAAAGAGAGTCATATAAAGATTTAGCTACTTTCAAGTGGTTAAAGTGAATGTTGTAATAAACAGGTTCCAACCATGTATACTCGGTTGATACAAGGTTATGAAGCAATGGATAAAGAGATGCAGGACTCTAGTGCTTCTGCTGCACGGAAGCTTCGCCTAATGGTAAGCAACCAAATATCTCCTAGAAATGCAAATTCAGCTTAGTGATTATCATGTATATGCTTAGACGGCTGTTCTATTTTCAAATTCTGGTGGAATAAGTGCTTACATATTTGCGGATAAAATACATTTCTTAGATGTCTGGCTCCTCTGCTCTCCCTCGACCTGTCATGCATCAATGGGAAAGTATCACAGGTCATCGTCTATTGGAAAGATATGGCATGACTGAGGTAAGTAGATTTTCCTGTCTCTTTTAGTTACAATAATAAAATACCTTAGCCAAAGCCTGTTCTTAGTAGTTACATCTACTGAATTAAAAATTTTGTCAAATATTCCCAGTTTGTAATGGCAATATCAAACCCCTTACGGGGCGAAAGGAAGGCAGGTACTGTCGGCAAACCGCTTCCTGGTGTAGAGGTCAGTGAGATCCTCTTTCTCTTAGGTCCAAATTCAATACCTTTTTACCAATGCCACACAGCTGAAGTACTAATACTGTTGACATGAATACTGAAAAAGTGTGTCAATATGATAGGCTAAAATTAAAGAAGATGAAAATGATTCGAATGGAGTGGGTGAGATTTGTGTTAAAAGCCCATCTTTGTTTAAGGAGTACTGGAATCTTCCAGAAGTGACTAAAGAATCATTTACGGAAGATGGATACTTCAAGACGGGAGATGCTGGTAGAGTGGATGAGGATGGATATTACGTGATTCTAGGACGTAAGCAGAACCAATAAATACATTCAAATACAAATTAAGAGTAGTTTGTGGTTTTCTCTTAATATCTTCTTCTTCTTCTCTGGCAATGATCAGGCAATAGCGCTGACATTATGAAGGTTGGAGGATACAAGTTATCTGCCTTGGAAATCGAATCAACCCTTCTCGAGGTAAACATCCATTTTCGTTTTTTTGGGTCTTTGAGTATCAGAAGCTATTTTTCTCATTGAGAGATAGGGAATAGAACTTAAGATTACTAAACCGAGAGAGCTTGATCTCGTTGAATGAAATCTCTGGAATGTGTTATGCAGCACCCTACGGTTGCAGAATGTTGCGTGTTGGGGTTAACAGACAAAGATTATGGGGAAGCCGTTACTGCGATAATTGTAGCAGAGACAGAAGCAAAGAAGAGAAGAGAAGACGAGTCAAAACCTGTAATGACCTTAGAAGAACTGAGCGGTTGGGCTAAAGACAAGCTTGCTCCTTACAAGGTACTCAAAATATGCCAAAATGTTATCCAACAGTCTTGTCAAAGTATTTATTTTCTTGCTGATAATAGTCTTTATCTTTTCAGCTACCAACGCGGTTGCTAATATGGGAGAGCTTGCCCCGCAACGCCATGGGAAAGGTAGCTATTTTTTCCCCCTGAATGAAAATTTGTTTGATGTAATCAAATAAGAGATATCATTCTTAGCTTTTGGAGTATATTTCGAATTGCAGGTAAACAAGAAAGAGCTAAAGAAATCTCTGGATAATCAAGAATAAATCCTAAGTCAACCATGGATTTCGCTGTTACTCATTGTTCTTTCGCTGTTAAACATAGAAATATACATGCATAAATCATAAATGTATTTTCCTTTTTTTTACTCGACTGAATAATGTCCAGAGTCAAGAGTCAAGACCAAAGTATTTGGAAAGTGATCTCCATTATACTATATAATATATATTTCAATGTTTATCGTGGTGAACGTAACAATCGTTAAGTGTGAAAAGGAGGAGAGTGTCGGTAAATCATTGAGGCCGCTAATCATCAGTAATCATTCCACAAACACAAAGGTTATAGTGGTAATTAACTCTAGTGATCCGATCCGTTCATATATTCGACTTGCAAGTTGTTCTGTAACGAGCACGTAAAAGAGAGATGGTAGATTCCACGGTCCTTAAAACGACATCATCGTATCTCGAAGAGATAGCACAAGGCAACGGCAAAAGCGAGTTCGAGGGATTAATCTTGCAAGGCTTAGAACTCATCCATGTCGGGAAAGGAGTCTTACGATGTAAACTACTCGTCACAGATCGTGTCGCGGTACGTAACAAAACTACTCATCCATCGAATCGAATCGAGTTTTTCAATCTTTTTACTAACAACGAAAGATGATTTTTAGGGAGAAGATGGAGCTTGGCACGCCGGAGTGATGACGGCGGTAATGGATTCGATCGGAGCTGCTGCTGTGTACTCCACCGGCGACGGGCTAAATTCCTCTCTTGATCTTAACTCTTCGTTTTATTCAAGGGCCAAGATTCAAGTTCGCTTTCCTATCACTCATCTTAACTCATTTTTCACGTTGTATACATTAGATGAAACATGGAAATTACTAAATTAGGTAAGTGCATTATTACTATTATTAGTAGTAATAATTATACAAATCGCAGGAATCGGTAGAGATAGAAGCAAGAGTGAATGGGATTAATGGAGGATTAAAATCAGTTGTGATTGAGATCAGAAGAGAAACAAGTGGAGAAATCATAGCCACAGGAAGGTTGTGGATGTCCCCTCTTAGCGTCAAAGTCATACCCAATGTTTCTGATCTTCTTAGTAAGCTTTGATTTTTTTTCACATAAAATTACCAATATTGAAAATTTGATTCTCTTCAATCAAATACTAGTATCATACACACAAATGGCTTTTTGTAATAAATTAAGCACACCCATTAATTTAACATCATCCCTCTACATCCTAAGAAAATCCAAAATCCATTATATATAATAATCTAATTACATACAAATATATAGCTTTTTTTATAACACACGAACAGTACCATTTGTGATCAACCATTTCTGGATCTTAGTTTAATTTAACAACTTCCTCTTCTTCTTCTTCTCTCACACCATTAACCTTGTCATTTCTCACCTGATCTACCGTAGGACCATACGACCAGCTACACACAACGTAATAGATGACATTAACGAAGCTCAAGATCGCTAAAACCCAATAGTAATAGTCGTAGTGACCCTTGTTGATATTATCTTCAATCCAGCTAACGTTTCCCTTCTTTGAGCTACTTTTGACCGCATTTAGAATCACACTAGCCAAGATATTAGCCACCGCCATTCCTAGACCGAACAGCGAAGCAGCTATGCTGGACATGCTTTTAGGGAACTCTGTGTAGAAAAACTCTGTTTGTCCTATCCCGGTTAAGGCCTCTGCTAAACCGTGTAACACATACTGTGGTACCAGCCACATCGCTGAGATGTTCACTGTTGCGTCGGCGTTGTTTGCGAGTCCTTGGCTTATCGCGGTTTTCCTTCTGTAATGCTCAACAGTTGCCGAAAGCGCCATTGCTAAGAAGGATATGAACAGCCCTAATCCCATTCGAATCTTGACATTGACCCTAACCGGTCTGCCTTGGATCTTGGAAGCTAAAGGGAGGATTGCACGGTCGTACAGAACGACCCATGAGATTAAGGCTATGATTGTGAACATACCGAAAGATCCAGCTGGGATTTGGAAGGTCGAACCGCTGCTTAAACGTCGGTCCATTGATTTAGCTTGAAGCAACTGAAACGAGTTCTGGCTTACGTTTATCGACATCATTATCCCAGTGGACCATACCGGTATCACCTTGACCAACGCCTTGAGTTCCTCAACTTTGTCCGTTGTGCATAGCCTCCATGGGTTTAAGGCTAAACCATCAGAACCAAGGTCTTCCTCGCGGTTTTTTATGACACAAGCTTTGTTTATAAACCTAAACAATTGCTTGAAAGTGTCAATATAAAAAAAAAACAAAAAAACTAATCAAGAATTATATATATGAAATGGATTCCAATTTACCTCAATTTGTCACTTGGAGCTTTGACTTCAGAATCTTTCAAACGATAATAACACTCGTTGGAGTCATGATGATCCGGCAAACTTAACTTCCTGTTCACGTAAGCTGCAACAGCCACTTGAGCTAAACCAGTGAACAGACTCTTGCTCACGTTGCGTTTAACGTAGAGAGGAGAAGCGAAAACAAACAAGAACCCCGCGAGCAGCATGAGAATCGCGGGTATCCCAAACCCGATTTTCCATCCTAGATGATCTTGAATGTAAACAATGACGGTGAAAGCGATCAAGACAGCAACCGATGAAGAAGCGTAGTACCAACCAAAGAAGCTTTCAAGAACTCTCTCGTTCTTAGGATTCTCTTTGTTGTCCAATTGATCAGCACCAAAGGCTAAAGAACATGGCCTGATTCCTCCTGATCCAATCGATATAAGTGCGAATGCGGAATACAAAAGAGCCAATTGTGAAGATGTCGCCGAGCTGCAGTTGGTTCCGGCTGTTGCTAGACAAGGTGATGGCTTCACTTGCGGTAACATTGCCGTTAGCCATAGAACCACCATACCCTGCAACGTTTTGATTCAAAAAAATTATTAAAATGGTAGTAAAATCACTAAATTAAAACAGTATAAAATCAAAAATTGACATAGATCGAATAATAGTTACGTAAAAGAGAGGGTATATATACAGTGTGCACTGTGCAGGTTAGATTTTGTCGTTTTACAAAAATAAAAATGTAGTTTTTAATTCATTCGTAAGATGACTTCAAAGAAAAGTACTTCCAAGAACAAGAATCTAAGTTTTAGATCAGAGAACTATACGTACGTCAATTGGTCACAATCATACGAGAACATTATTATAATTTCTTACGGAAAATGATTGATACTCGAGATGAATGATTGCTATAGCTAGAGATTTCAAAATCAATTGATGTACTGATGTCACCATGTATGTATATGATAAGGTTTGTTTTTCAAGTGGGTGAGATAAAAAAAGGTTTGAGATCAAGAATGGGACGAGTAGTACAAAAACATGGGTCACACCAATCGATATTGCTTTCATGTCTAACACTTATATGTTGGCCAAAAACTAATGTCAAATCCTTAAATGGTGGCAAAATGTGGGTCAACTACGTCAGCCTTGACCCATATATATGGACTCATAATAATATATAACTGATCAAAATAATCAAAAAAATATAAATTCAAGCAGTGTGGTCTTTCGCAATCACAACTTGCGAAAGAAAGGCCATAAACCATAAGGTAAGCAACAAGATTTTGAAAAGAATAAAAATGGGATTATTTAATTAATAATGATGATTTAAAATACTTTTATGATGATTATTTAAGACATGTTATTATATAAACCCACATGGGACATATCAGAACACCTGGCTTCGAATTTAATAAAATCGACTTTGATATTTTTATTTTGTTGATGGACACACAAAAACATTAAAGAAAAGACAAAGCGGTTTAGTTTACATTTCATTGGACAGCAATTTCAGGGTAGCACATGCAACATGTGAAATTTTTTACTCTTAATGGAAAGAGGCTTCTATAGTGCTTAATCATATCAACTCTTAAAATAGAATTTTAACTGTATATATTATAAGTCTTACTATACTTTACGCAAATATATATACAGCTACCAAATGAGACAGGAAACGCACGGTAAAAAAAATATTACCATATCAAAAAAAAAAGTCACTATTTCGAGAATTTAAATATTTTTTTTTAAAAAAATTAGTTAGAAAACCTCGTACCATTTAATTTCTAAGGCTCTTAATTCTATGACTTGGTTAGATTTTATTGAATCCTCTTTTTGTTGTCGACACAAGTAAAGTCAAGTTCAATCATCGAAAACTGTCAAACCGGAATTTTAACTCACAATTACCGATGCCAAGTAGGTTCGGTCCAATTATCAGATGCCAAGTAAAGGAAAAACACGGATTACACACACCACCGCAAGATATGATTATTTTCACCCAAATTAGTCTTGAAAACATTCAAGTGTCTGAATTAAAAACTTTGTAACACAGAGTTGAAAACGAACCGGATTAAATCGGTAAAATGAAGAAGAATAAACCGGGAAATTGAGAGAGAGGGGGGACGGAAATTACCAGGAAACCGGAGAGAGAAGCAACGGCGATAGTGAGGAAGCGACCCAAATACGAATCTGAGAGGAAAGCTCCAACGAGAGGCAGGAAATTAGTAGCAGCGACCCACATGAACAAAACTGTCTGAGCTTTGGCAACTCCCAATCTGTAATCATTCATCAGGTAAAGAATCATGTTCTGTAACAACCCGTAGCTCGCCACTTTCTCGAACGCCTCGTTTCCTTCACCCAGTTTGTATATATAACAAGAAGAAGAGGGAATTTAGAATCAAGATTTGGGTTTTGTTAAAGAGAAGAAAAAATTAAAGTGAGAGATGTAATGTTTTAGTATTTACCAATGATGAAAGGCATAGTGAGAAGACCACCCTTGGCTCTGCTTCTTCTTCTACTACTACTTGGTTGAAGCATCTCCTTTGATGAGTCTTTTTGATCCGGAGGGTTCTCCATTGTGTTACCTTTCTTCAGCTTAGCTTAACGGGAAAGATAAGAAGAAGAAGAGAGAAGAAAGAAGAAGAAGAAGATCTTTGTCTTTGTGAGAGAGAGCTAAAAAGAGTTAATGCGATCTTATTTCAGTTCAGACAGCGAGGAATCTCTGTTTTCTGCGACGAGTGAGCAATAATAAATGGGGGCAGAGAGAGAGAGATATTTAAATATACTTACCATTCTTCTTTTTTTAATCTTAAGCCAAATAAATTAATACTACTACTCTACTTGTATCAATTTTTTAATCAACTTATTATCCTAATGGTTTTTAACTTCTTTTTTTATATAGAGTGAAGGTTATCCTATTTGCGTACGACAATTTTTGGTTTTTTAGTGGATTTTTCATTTTTTTTTACTACAAAAAAATTAGCTCAAACGAGTTAATTAGTAAAAAAAATTGTTTACATACATAATATTGTACGAAAATGTTATAAAAATAGGATTAAACGTCATTTTTCTTCTTAGTTATATAAAAACGTCAATTGATGGGTTTTTCATTCTTAGTTATATAAAAGTAGGAGGAAAGAAAGTTAGATTAAACGTCATTTTCCTAATCTTGCTAAAAACAAGTTAATTAATAAATGCCAGAAAAATATGTTTCTTTTTTAAAAAAACAAAATATATGGATATAGATATGAAAATTAACATATAAAGATGTGTATATATAGATATTTACAAAAAAAAACAACCAGTACATTGTACATTCAACTTTCAATGTTCCATGTTACTTACATCAAACATAAAAAGGTAGTGCTGTTCACTTGTTTTTGAAATAAATCCTTTTTTAAAAAATCTATTTCTATTTCAAGCCAGCAGAAATTTATTTGAAAATATGTTAATAAATGTAATCTTATTTAAATTGGTTTTTTAAATATATTGAGATGTCTCAACTTTTGAACATTGGAGTCGTCTTTGTAAGACATCTCATTAGTGTTCTAGGTTTTATAAGGGTTGCTGATCGCACACATGTTTACTTACTTACTCCAAGAGATCAGCCTATACTTGAAATTATGAGCTCAAAGCTTGCCAAGCGCATATCATTCTTAAGTAAGGGAATGAAGAAACTTCAATTTTTCTTCTTGACTAGTCACATATTTTCAATAATTCATTATCTTTCTGAAGAAGTCTTCTTCTAATGATCAGGCCTACATATAAATAAAGTTGTTCCATCTCTTCAACTTGAAAGGTTTACAAGTGCTAATCACAATCTTGTAACTAAACACGTAAAATAGCTTTCACAAATCACATCCCATTACCAAAAAGGAAGGGATCAAAATCATAACAAAAGTTTACTAATAATTGAGAAAAGGAAAACATCCCATGAGGTTAACAGCTTTTGTTTTGGCTGTCTCTCTTCCTCTTTTCTTGACAAATTGAAACTTTTCTAATTTGATTTCTTTCTTTCATTATAAAGAAATAGAAGAAGAGTCATCAAAGTAAGTGCAATCATATTTTAAAGTTTTTTTGTTGCTTCACTTTCTCCAAATCACACTAATAAGTCAACATTTCCACAAAGAGTTGGCCCAAAAAAAAAATACTAATAAAATAGTAGATACCACAACCATGTAACAATGTATGACCTTTATTTACTTCATGAATAAACTTTTTTTTTTCCGATCAAACCCTATATATTAAGTTATCGGAGATGACTCTCTTCGAGAGAACCAATTAGGTACCGACGAGCTTACATGGGAAAAACAGAAACCTCATGCTCTTGCACATTTCGCAAGTTTATCGGCACGAATATTATCCTCTCGGGGAATATATCTTATACTAAAACTAGCAAATCTATCTCCGAAATGAATAAAATCTTTCAATTCTGATGAAAAAGTCGGCCAATCCTCGATATTAGACGTCATCCTTAGGAGGTCTGAACAATCCGTAACAAAAAGAGCTTTATCCAAGTCCAACGCTAATAAGCACTCCATAGCCCAAATAAGGGTATCTAACTCTGCATGTAATGGGGATAAGCTTCTGCGCGATCCTTTTAGCCCCATGTGCAGGATTCTATCACCGATAGACGCAATCCAGCCATGCCCACTCCTATCCACCTCTGTATGCCAAGATCCATCTATACAACATACAAGAGATTCTTGAGGAATTGGGATCGAAGGTATGCTTGCTTCTACTACCGCTGGTGCTAAGTCTCTGTTATTTGCTCTTCTCCAAACTTTTTCTTCTTGGATAGCTTTCTCCAGTGTATCTTGCGGATATTCAGAGATATTTTCAAACACTTTCTTATTTCTTCTCTTCCAAATGTACCACATAATCCACGGGAACATTCTCAAGTTTTGATCAGTTGCACCAGAGTTTTTACCACGCCCATATAGAAAATCGAGGTTGCTATATAGGGAAGATGAAGGGAATACCATAGGATGTGAGGGGATTTTCGATAAAGCTCATACTTGATGGGCTGGGAGGCATTCAAATAGCATATGGTTTATAGTTTTCTCCTCCGCTCCACATCTAGGACAAACTTTATCTCTACCAATATGGCGATAATGCAGACGTTGACATGTTGCCAAGCACCCAGTCACACATTGCTACACGAAAGGCTTAAGCTTCCGTGATGTTTTTAACTTCCATGCTTGCGCCTTAAGTGTCGTAACACTAGGTCCCTGAGAAGGGAGGTCACCAGCAGGGCGAGAGCTATCTCTCGCCGCTTCATATCCAGATTTGACTGTAAAATTTCCAGACTTTGTCAGAGTCCAAGAATAACCGTCCCTCGAGGCATTCAAGCTCGGTTTAATCCCCAAAATAAGGGTAATTTCTTTCGGGGGGAAGAGTTCTCGAAGACGTTTAATTTTCTACTTTTTTGTGTTAAAATATATCAAGGTGTTAACACAAATCAAAAGATTTCTCTCATTATTTAAACTTTGGGGTGGCCGTGTTGGCGTATCTGGGATCCATGGTTCAGTCCAGATGCACGTATTAAAACCCGAGCTTATGATCTTACGAATTCTGTACGAAAGAACATGATTTGCTGCCAACATACAGTAGTACTTTATCTAAGAAGTTTCGGACTTTACAATGTACAGTAGTAGTAATTACTTCGAAGATAGTAAATTAAATTAGTTTTTTCCCTCTGCTAATGTCGCTTTTAGACCAAACCCCATTACTTATCCCCAAAAGTTTCTCTAATAAAATAGGTTAGACTACGACCATCCATTCCAAATTGACAATTATAGTTTTGATGTGACTAAATCCGAATAGTGAATGCAAAAATAAAAACATTCATCAAAAATATCTAACGAAAACAAATACTTCTAGATTTTGAGAATATGAAATGTGTTATATACAATACTATAAAAATATATGTGGATAGAAACTGAAGTATATATATACTTATCATTGGTATTTAATTTGTTAAGGTAACATCCAAAAAATAAATAAATATAAGTATATTTTTTAAAAAATTGATTGTTTAATTAGTTACCATAAAGTTATATCATTGCAGATCATAAGACTCATTAATTTAGTAGAACCCAGAAACTTAAAAACAAAAATCATTATCTGAAATTTGTTGTGGTCTTTGATGTTCATATATTTTACCCTGTTTTCCCTTAATATATTCACATCTTTTGCATCTTTTGCTATCCATTTTGACCATTATTGCATAGCTTTAGGACTGTTCTTGCATTAGAGTTTAGTTGCATTACATTTGCATATTTTCATGCATAAACAGGTGATTTTGGAGCTTAAGGAGCATGGAAGCAATGCTGAGGAGAAGTGAAGCAATCATGAGGAGAAAGCAAGAGAGCTAAGGCTGAAGAACCAAGGTCCGGAGTCTAACTCGACTGCCCACTCAACCAGACACTCGACCGTGTGCTGAGAGGGACTCGACCGAGTGGGAGGAGCACAAGAGGAGCCAACTCGACCGGTCACTCGACCGAGCACCAGGTCGAGTTGGTCGAGCCGCTTGGCTATTTTGTCTTCTAGCGTTTTTAGGGCTTCCACTACATTTTCTATATAAGGGCTTGTACTTGCAGCCACCAAAAGGTCCAGCTTTTTAGAGAGTCTAAAACCTAGTTTTTACCTTTTTTAGAATTATTCCTTTTGCATTTTTATTTTCTTAGATCTTGTACTTCTTTTAAAAAGGAGAAAAAGACTAAATTCTTCAATATTGTTGGTTTCATAACTTTCTTAATATTGAGAATTTGAGTTTGGTTCTTTCTTCAATATTGTAGATCTTTGATTTATCTTTCTAATGATGCAAGTTTCAGTATTTTCTGGGTTTATGATTTTGATGTTCATCATGTATGCTTGTGAGTAGTTGCTTAGGATCTTGAGGATGGGTTAGGCTGGGTTGTGTTTGAGGTTTGTTTGATTTGGTCAAGCTTGATTGTTGTAGATCTCTTCTAGGCTAGATGTTCTTAATGATGATCCTATATCTGAGAGAGTAGGATCTGATTTCAAGCCTCTTAGCATCACACCAATGTCTAAGGAGCATAGATAATGCTAGATCTAGAGACTATCATTAGGCTTGCTAAGAGATTAGAAGTCTTGTTTGATTTTTTGACATATTGCTTAATGCCTGCTTGTGTAGATTCTTTACTTTGTGAGAACAATTCTAGAGATGCATGAGTTTGATTGTTTCTTGCCATGAGAGTGGATTAAACATGTCTTAGAAATATATGTCTAGAGATTAGCTCAAGTTGTTTGAGATTTGTTGACCAGGTTAGATGACCTCAACCATAGTCCAGCCCATGAATCCCTCCTCAAGACCTTCCTTGTTTATTGATTTCTTAGCTTAAATCCTGTTGTTTGATCGTTGTTTGATTCGTTTTGGTATTGCTCTGTTTTTCTTGTATTGCTCTGTTTTGCGTATTTGTCCAGCTCGACCCTGCACTCGATCGAGTGCTTGCTCGAGTTCCAACCCAGAACTTGTGTTTATGATTTATGTTTGTCTTGTTTCACCCTAGTTGCATTTCTGTTGCATTCATTTAGTATCTTGTTCATTACTTACCTTGCATTAGTTCAATTCTTGCATTTCCATAGTTTCTATTTCTGTTTGTCATAATCACTATGTTCCATTTGCATTTAGCTCCTAGTTCTTGTAGTTTTACTTTCTGCACTTTCCATTTCATCATAGGATTGTTAGTGACAAACAACCTTTACATCTGGCTTGACTTAGACTCATATGCACATCTTGATTGTTCACAAATACTCAGATTGGATTGACACCTCTTATACTACAATTGCATAAGGGAAATTGAAACACCCTAACATCCATTCATTCATAAGTCATCATTCCATACATCATTCACCACCAGCTACAAAAATAGTCATTTTCAGTCTTTATTGCATCCACATCTAAATACCAAACTCCTGACATTTAAAATAATTCGGAATTAATCAAGACATCAACTATAGAATTCTCCGGTTTATAAACAACAACAAAAAAAAATCTCTTAAAATATTTTCTTAGATTTGAAATTATCATAAAAAATATATTTTTAAAAAAGGTGAACAAAAAGCCATAATGATGAAAGTGACATGGTCATTTGCCTTGCACGTGGGTGTTGGATACTCTGCAATCTCCTTTTTGACAAACTTATTAATCTACTACTACTCATTATGTCATTTCATTATAAAATTGTGTGTGATCATCATAACTAGTTTACTTTCTGATTGTTAAAACTACTTTTAGTTAGACTCGTTGTACCTTAACACCTACCTTAACACAAAAACCAAACACGAATTGGTTGGCTAAACCGATTTCAAGAAAATCCAAATTCAAACGACACTGCTACATATGGAGAAGAAACTTTATATTAAAACACATAACACATAACACTGTATGTCGATATAACAAAAAAGTAAATGCTAACATATTTTGGTTTTTACTATTGGCTTTTCAGCTTTTATGAAAAAAAGAGGCTTGTGAAATAGCACAGTCCAAAGAGATGTTCACGATACATATATTTTGGCGAATATTTTATTTACGACTTACCGAGTGGAAAACATTACAGAATCTTTAATTTTGATTATTGATATATAAAAATGGTGTGAATATATGAAGAGATTGTGGACGAAGATAATTCTGGGACAGTTCCAAAAGAAGAAACTGTTGAGAAATTGGATTTGTCTGAAACACGTTATTATTATTATACAAAGATTGCTTGACTTACACGCCAACCCCTAAAATTTTTCTTCCATTTCTTACTTCAAGAAGGAAAGATCTATTGAGGTATGTGTCAGGTTTCAGACTTAGTTTTTCTTCTCAAATTCAAAGAAAAATAAATATATTTTGTCAGACCTCATTTTTCTCACCTACTCGCCTTTCTTATTCAATGTTTTGGTCTCTCTAATTTTTTTTTTCTTCTAATTCTGTTCAAAATCCCTTCTCTATTTACACACAAGTTATTTACCAGCTTGTCTCCTTCTTCTTGTTGTGATTATTGGAATTTAGAAGTTGGGGTTTTAATACTCTGTTTAGTTGTTTGTTAAATACTCGTTGGAAAAATAAATTCCAGTCTTGCAGAAAAGTTAATGTCGAAATTATTATTATTATCAAAAAATTGTTAGAAAATTAACAAAACCAACAACGCGTTTTATTTCACTTACAAATATGTATGTATGTACAAAGGACCCTCTCTTTTCTAGCTCCTACTCTCTTTTTCTGTTTTTGTTTTTTTTAATCTAAATTCATGAACATGCCTTTGATATTTCAACACTCTATTGTCCCCTTTCTTATCATAAGTCAAATCAATCTATTATCCTAAATCTCAAAAAAAAACTCTTGTCACATTTTTGTATGCACCTTCTATTTATCCTCGGAATCAATAATCGTAAATTCAAACGTTAAATCATCCATCATATGGGAAACAATACATACTATTTTAAAATTTTTAGAAACACTCATATACTTTGATTCACTATCAAACTGTTTAGGTGAAAATACATGCCACCAAAAAAAATACTACTAGTAGTAGTAGACTTTCATTTGATCAATAATTATAACTTGAAAAAGAAAGTGAAAGAGGTGCGCTTGTCTTGTAAAGTCCCCCCCCCCCATTGTTTCAAGGGTTACACAAAAGAATGTCCCTCGTAATCATGAAATGAGCTGTGTTACATCAACTCTCTAGATCTTCCCACTTTTTATTTTCTTTAATCATAAACGTCACTTCCAAGTATTTTATACTCCATTATTAGTCTACACTTTCCTCGCTTGATTTCTTCCTTGAACAATAAATTGTGCATCATTATTATCAGGTACATGCACGCATCAGTAAGTAAAAATGTACTAATTACAAGAAATAATGTGAAGTCTCTCTCAACTAACATAATATGATGATGGCTATTAATGTGTTTACTCATTATTAAAGAAGTTACGATCGACACAACATTTAAAGTTAGTGTTCATGGCAAGCTATGTGTCTAAATAATAGTGTTTATTTATTTATTCTATTTCACAACTATTATTGTTTTGTAACCAAAAAAAAAAACTAGCTAACTATTATTGTTTCAAAGCCAATGCATCACTTACTAGCAAAAGATGTGTTTTAGATGAAGAAAAGGTTACACATTCGGAATCCAATGATAATTTTCACATTATAGTAAATGTAATAAGTTAGTTTTTTGGACGGGATACAAAGAAATGAATACAGCAAAGAGGAGATTTTCTAACTTACAACAACATTATATTTTATTTCTTGAGTTTCTTTCTTCATTACATATACAAACAAGAAAAAGATTAGAAGAAGAGTTTAGGATGATTAGTATATGTGATTCGAATGATCTCAAGCAGATTCTTCGGACCACTCGTGTAAAGTAGGAGTCTTGACTCCTATATCCTTCATGTCAAGAATATTCGCTGATCCAACGGAAGTAACGACAATGTTAGTTCCTTTCTCCGAAGATGACAATGAAGAAAACAAGATTTCTAACAAAGGAGATGACTTTGTTAAACCACAAAGACAAAAAAAAACACCAAACAAAAGTTTTTTACCGGTATGGATCTCTGGTGTTGCAGCAGCTGTGGCATCTGTGATAACAGTCACATTTGGATAATCCAGCTCCACTGCATCAAAAACCGTTTGCCGGATACAATTCGGTGTTTGAATACCTGCACAAAAAAAGGGTTACAGAAACAAAAAAGAGTCCAACAAAAGTTTCATGATAGTGTTAAGACTCTTGAACATACTCACCAGCAATCACTAACTTGCTGACACCAGAAGTTTGCAAGAAGGAATGAAGATTGGTTCCAAAGAAAGCGCTGAAACGGGTTTTAACTATCTTATAGTCTTCTTCTTCTCTAATGACCAATCCATCTACCAATTCTGAACCTACGGTGCCTTTAACAGTTGGCCCGACTTTCTCAGAATTGTAGTGATGGCGTCTGAATATTTCAACATCTCTTCCTTGAGGATCATGTTCCCTAACAACCTAAAAAAACGATTAAGAAGCTCTCATTTCTCATCAATAGTACTTACTACAGTTGACTTAGAGAAACTAAAGATCTTACACTTAGATTCTAAAAACAGAGCTTGCAAGCAAAATATAACAAAACAGAGCTTAGTTTTGGATTCTGCTAACGAATTCTTCTTATAGCAGGACACAACCCTATCATGAGAAAACTGCTACAACTCCATCAATACCATGAGAAATACTATGAGAGATGAAGGAGAAAGTACCCAAATCACGAGGATTCCACGCTGCCTTGCGAGTTCTACGACTCTGATAACATTAGCAACTATAGATTTCCCACCTTTCACTTGCATAACAGAATCTTCCTCTATGAAATCGTTCTGCCCACACAAAAACAAATATTTCAACATATACTCCCCAAATCCCAAAAACACACACACCAGCGAAACCCTATCACTACCAAATTACAAGATATTCACATGTTGAGAGACCTGCATATCGATAACGAGTAGAGCCGTGTTCGTCCATCTCTCGGCCATGGTTCCAAGCACAGAGATTTGCTTGAATTGCTAATTCTACTAGATCAATAGGCTCTTTCTCATCGTAATAATTTAGAGAATCTCGGCCCATGGCTTGTGTCTTCTTGTTCGGCCCAACAATAAAGAAAACACAACAGTTGTCTCTATTCCGGTTTGCTAAACATTTCGCCTAAGTTTAAGATAATCTAAACCGACTAGTATTAATCAAGGAACAAGACAAACGTTGCCTACCTTAAAATTTAAACCTGCTAAAGCATCACATCACAAGAGAGATTCACAACCGACCAAGACACATGAAAAAGCCACAGTAGAAAGAATCTCCTGTATTAACAGACTTTAGTTTTTTTAACTTATAAGAGGAAATTGAAAAATAAGCTAAGGTAAATAAAACTCTTCTTTTTGCAGGAATCACACAATCTCTATGACCCGGGCTTGGATATCTCAAGGTAAACCATTTGAGTATAGCCATTGAACACTGACTTATCCAGCCGACCTAAACCCACTCGTTGGAACAGACGGTGCTTCCCATCTGCTACGATTGGTGGAGTCGAACGAGCAGGGTCATACCGCGATTGATGTGTCAATGATGGTCCTGCAACCGGAGGTAGCTCCCAATACACATCGAGAATCGATTCTACGTACCGACTGTTTTGAAAATGCTGATTGTATGAGATTGGCGTGTTCGTGTGGTTAAAATCGTCTCTCATCTCTCCTTTAACCCCCCACCATGTTTCACCTGGTCCACACAGTTCCTCTGTATCAACTGCTTTTTCCCAGAACTTCTTCCTCTTTGATCTCATCCTGGCTTCATCGCTGTCTTTGAAACAACTGTGTCCGCCTCCTGGAGAAACAAAACAATCCATATGAGAATCAATCCAATTCTAAATCCATGTTGATCACATATCTGATCTCTTTAGAACCCCCACCTCTTATATATGACTGGTCACATATCTGTCTCAGGGAATAGTGATCTCCAGTTCCTGTATCGTAGTTATCCTCGAAAATAAGATGTCGGAAACCAGCTTTCAGTGCTTGCTTTAGCCTGCTCATTTTCAAATATGTTAAAAAAAAAAATCAGTGAATTCTTAGCAAATGCAATATGAGAAAGAGATGAGAAATGAAAAAACTACCTTTTGAGTTCATTCTGATGGTCATCAAAGAAGACAATAACGCGACTGAGATCTGTTATTCCGTGTTTTCGCAACACAGTCTTCCAATCAACACTTCCGAAATCAACAAAATCTTTGCCTGCAAAGTACGTGCAGTTTCCATCTACATAGGCAGGTCCCTTTCTTAAATACTTCTCGGGGTGCCTTGGGGTAAGTGAGATAATAGGTGTATCTGGCATGGCCTGCCGCAGAACCCAAGTGGAGTGTCCCTTAAAAGCACCACTCTCAATCATCAGATCTGGCTTAAGCCAACGGGCCATGAACCATAACCCAAAGCTGTGATCAAAACCCATTCCATACATGTTGTTCTTGATAGGCCGTGTTTCATATATAGGCACAAACTCTTCTAGACCCTTGAGTAAATCTTTTGAGGTCCATTCAACTTCTTTTCCATGTTTCGATCTGCCTTTTGCCAAGGACAAAAATTATATACTTCCATAGCAACAACAAAATTAAACAATGTATTCCCTAAAAATCACTCGTAATGGTTCTTCTCCATTGATTTTGTCTACACACAGCACAACCACTACTATCTAGAGACCACTAGAAGCTACAAAGCCTTCAATTCAATGGAAACCTAGATTTCAAATCTACAAGGAATCAATTCACAATGTTGAACCACAAAACGAATCAACGGTTCAAGAAACAGAGATCTCGAGTGCTTACACCAAGGAACACCGAGGGCACCGAAGTCCGATTCGAGGCCATCAAGACCGAAGAAGCCGATCCGAGCAGCGGGATCGAAGCCGGAGATGCAGACGAAGCTGTGAGAATGTAAAGCAACGGAGATGAGGAAGAGAAGGACGAGGAAGAGGAGAGCGAGAATGAGACAAGGCCACCACTGATGACCGATCCGAGAAAGGAAATTGGAAGCAAGGAGGTAGATGTGTGGGCGTTTGGTCTTAGATTCGTCGGTACCGGATTCGCCGGAAGCAGATAGATCGGCGTCTGAGTGAGGACGGCGAGATGAAAGCGCCCGATCCAGCATCGTCGTTGGAGTTTTCGGTGACTGAGAGTGCCACAGTGATTGCCCACTGCTCATCCCTCCTCTCTCCATTAATATTCTTTTCTTCTTTTTTTTTTTTTCTCTCTCTCTCTTTGGAGTTTGGTCAATTTATTCAATTTTTATAATCTATAAATGAATGACTAAATAACCAATTTCATTTATCCCGGTTTGGTCTTTAATTCAACAATTCAAACCAATTTCGTCTATCCGGTTATAATGTAGGATCACTTTTTTTTATGTTGTTGTGTTCAAGAAACTAAATCCGATTTATACGTTTACAATACAAAATATTATATATAATATTATATATAAAATTATGTAAAAATATATGTTAGAATAAATAAATAATAATAAATTATAAACTAAAATTATTAAAAATATATTTATTTAATTTAGATTAATAACATATGAACATTAATATAAATTTTAAAAATTTAAATATATGTAGTTAAAAGTAAAATATATATATATTAAAATAATATTATGTGATTTTAGGCGGTCTAAACAGTCTCTAGACATATATTGAGCGCTTAGCGCCTAGACCGTTTTTTTTAACATGTATATGTTATATATTTGGTGAAAGTATTAATTTATTGAGTTTTATTTTTTACTTTCAAGTAAATATGCGATTAGTAATTTTAGGAGTCTCCACAAATTCACAGAGAAATCGTAACCCGGCTAGAGAGTTACAGAACTGGACTTGTTCAAATTTCTCGTCTCCAGTTTTGTATAAGAACACCTTCGTCTTCGTACGTTCTTCAGTTTCCATCTCGAAATTATCTTTGTATCCAGTGAACGTTACGACGAGATCGTTTCTTTTAGTAAAAGACACGAATTCAACTTGATAATCGTAGATATGATCATGTACGGAGATGAAACTCGAGGTTGAAAGGCTTATAATCTTGTTCCATGATGATCCGGTTTTCTCCATAACCGAAATCTTAATCTCCTTCCTGCACGTTTCGTACTCTGTGATACAGAGTTTTTGGCTTGTAACGCCTAACCATGAACACGTCACGCCTTGGTTGTAAACCAAAAGAGGGAATTTTCGGTATTCATGGGTTGAGAGATTAAAGCATAGGATAAACCGGTCAGTACTAGACCGGTAAGCAATCCAATAGAGGTATTGGTCCAATAGTGTACCTCTTCTGTCTCTGTAATACCAATCAGGATTAGGAATCCGTAGGCTCTCTCTCCAAGAACCGGTTCTAAATTCGAAAACATGCGCCGTGGAAGCATCACGCCGGTTGATAAACTTTACGACTTTGTAATCGTCGTGAACCGGGTCATAACCGAAACCCAGAATGTTCGAATCTGGGTATATACCGGGATTTGGTAAGATCTTAAATTGCTTCGAAGATGGATTCCAAACCATAAAAGTGTGATTCTTTAAGGTAACACATAACGTCCCGTCACAATGAAGCACGCATGTGGATTCATCGATCATCGACTGATCCAAAGGGAAATCGAGTTTAAGAGGGTTTGTAATAGCCGGACGCTTGCTTTCCACGTCAAGCATGTAGAGATCCTTGTCGTAAAACGACACAAACTTCGCCGGAGAATTGTTTTGGTACAATTCTATGAATCCACGGTGGTTGATGAGACCTCTCCATGTCTTGCTGACGCATTTGAATCGAGCAAGATCCTTCGTCGATAGCCTCACTAGTATCTCAATGGCTAATTCATCCGGGAGATATTTCGTCATTTCTTCTTTTTCTATGGTTTGAAGATGTTTCGTGGATTTGCATTTCAATTTATAAAAGAGACAATTTGTACAACTCATTCGCGTGTTTGGTCATCATTAACTTTATCTTTCACGATGACTACTCTACACAAATTGATTTATTAATTACTAAAATATTTTAATGCAATTATTTGACAGGTAGTTGAAGACTAATCAACCATTTTATTTATTTAATCAAATCTATACTATTAAAGCAAAAAATACTCGTAAACCAACTTTTATACCATAATTTTCTTTTGATACTTTTTAAATAAAAATGTTAGTATTTAATAATTATTCATATATTTATATATCATTGAAATAAATTTTTCTAACCTTTCAAATTAAGTCGGATACTAGCTGGTCATTTAATAGTAGGATTAGTTGACCCGATTTTCTCATCAATATTTATCATTGATTATCAAAATGAAATTAAATCTTGGCAACTGAAATTTTCAATGGTTTTAATTTAAACCATATATTTTTATTTCCAAATCTTACAAAATTGCTTGATTGTAAAGATTTCATTAACTGCAAATCTAAAACAATCTTATGAGATAATCATATATTAACTGCAAATCTAAAACAATCTTATGAGATAATCTTACACAAGAAATATTCATATTTTAGTTATAACAAAACAAAAAAAACAAGATAATTTTAGGAGATTTGACATATAAAATACTATTAACTTCTAAATATATCTAATCTCACTATAAAAACAATAGTTCTTAACCATTGAAATATCTCAAATTTAAATTTCTGATTTTTTATAAATATTTTAGGAAAAAACAAAAAAACAAAAAAAAAAATTACAATTAATATTTATGCATATTTTTTGTCACAGTTTTAGGAACAAAGAAATAATTCCAGTTTAATTTTGAAAAAATTACCTAATTACAATTTTAAATAAAAATTAAATTACTTTAAAATGTATTTTGAAATAGTAAAGTATTCATTATAGCCTTAATAATATAAAGTTAATTAATATATAAGATATGTGAAACTAATAAAGATCAATTCAAATTCATTTTAATAAATATATAAAGTATATCTAGATCAACTTATTTGTAACTACTCTCTAAAACACAAGATATACAAGAAATATCTTTAAAAATATCTTATGTAACTAATATATTTTGTAATCATAAATAAAAATAATATATATTTATGAAAATAAACTATTTCATGTATTACATTTGTTGTTTAAACAAAGTTATAAAAAAAATCATTTTTAAAAAACAAAAAAGCAAAGAAATTTGTATTTGTATTTGTATTTGTATTTCTAAATAATAATTACCCAAAAATAATTATATAAACTCGAAAATTCAATAGTTACAATTGGTTGACTATATTGTATTACTATAAATTTATGCAAAATTGAATATTAATAAGTAGCTTTTTAATTTATTTACTATGAACAAATCTTCTATTGCATAAAGAATAAATTATATTGAAAAAAATGTGAGAAAATCACAAAATTTAGTTATGTTCTTATCCAAAATTGTTGGACAATAAAAAATTAAGGATTAATGATGTTTTATCTCGTCCCTATCCGTTAAATTTTTTTTATGTTCTCTTTTAACTGTTTTTTTACGGGTAGGGACAAGATGAAACATGACATGACATGACAAGACGGGATAGGACGAGATATATGTGCAATAGTCCAAACTAAACCAAATTAAAAACTGATATTTGGATTTAACACTTTTAAACATACAACTATGGCTTAAAAACTGCAAAACTTTCATTGCATATTTGTTACCCTACCAAAGATTAATGATGTCTAAACAACATACTTATCTAAATATGTTTAACATTTACCATATACTTAAACCAAATATAATACTCGAAACTTTTAAAAATTTTGAAATTATAAAAAATACATAAACCAAAATATTTGATGTATTCAAAATATATATATATATATATATTAATTACAGCATGTGTTATTCCCTGTTATACATGCTGTAGCAGCACGGGTATCACCGAGCTAGCATTACAGCTAATCGGTCCGTCATCACGAATTTTTTAATGATAAAGAGAAGTCTTTCATGATTACGTTCATAAATGTATTTATTACCAAAATATTTGAATGCAATTTTTGACACGTATTTGTAACAACAAAAGCGTTTGATGTGCAGGTTTAGCATTTGTTTAGGCATTACGTTCATCAAAAATTATACGTACCCGTTTCTCTCGCAAGCCTTTAAAGTTTAAATAAATTTTTGCTCAAATTAAGACTTTTTTGTGTGCTTTATGCGTCGAGAGTGGCTTTGGTGGGATCACTAACAAGTGACAGGTCTCTTGCAACTTCTTTAGACAAAACATGAATGCCCAGTTTGCAACCTATGATAATGGATTAATGGGTTATCGTATAGAATACTGATCACAGGGTGCAAATTTAAAGCCTTGCTTCAAACAGTTGAAGAACGAAAATTAATTACACTTTAGTGGCAGCTTTGTCAGTTGGAAGAATGGTAAATAACACATCACTATAACATCTGATCTAAGTATAAACTAATACACGAATCCTCCAAATACCTTGACTTGGAAGCCCTCCACACACAATATTCAAATACTTCTCAATGAACACAACATACAAAAAGTTGTGCATATGTGTGTGGAGGACCTCCATGTCAAGGGGCCAGGATGATATATGTAACAAAACTTCGAGGAGTGACAATAACTTTTGTTATGTTAGGCTGCGGAGAGAGTAGTAGAGATGAAGAGACTCCAAACGAGACGGAAGGGTTTTTATAAGCTGCGAAAAACATAGGGTTTTGATTTTGAAGAATTTAATTACTTTATAAAAAAATGACCTAAAAACCAAAAGAAGATCCGTAGAGAGAGGAAAGATAATATTTTTTTCGAAATTTGCGGAAGATTTTTGTTTTCATGACAATTACGTCAATGAAAGATACTTTGATTTTGTTTTCTACGTTTTTATTTGTTTCCTTTAAAAATTATGTGAGTAGAAAGGCTTTTTTGTGGATGGAGGTCATTGACCAAGGCCTCGTGCAACTCTATTATAAAAGCTGATTCATATGTTCAAAGAAAATAAGCTTATTCATATGTTCAAAGAAAATTAGGCCTTGAAATCTAATGCTGTGGTTTTGATTTGGATACATTCGTATGAGAAACCTGGGGCATTAAAATACGTGTCGGTTATTCATATATTTAGATATGTTGCCACACATATGCATGCAATGATGCAACTTCTTTACGCTAGTTTAATTATTCTGATGAGTTAAACTTTTTAAGTATGAGTTAAGGCAATGGCAATCGCATTCCACTCCTCTGATCCTCTCGCAAACATAAGGCAAGCACACCCGGCCAACGGGTTTGTTACTTAATACTCGTGATATCGAGAAAATATATGGATTAGATCAAAATCTCAATCTTTGACCTTTAGCTATTATTTGGGGTTTTAAATACTGTTTTCTAAAGGAATGTGAAAATCATTTAAATTTGAAGAGCTGAGGTATTACAAAGGAGCTTAACCTATTAATGTAACTATGCCAAAAAAATAAAAATAAAGGTTACAATCTAGTGTTGAATGTCAATCAACACAAATAAACGGATCAAACTTATCATTAGGTCCTTAAAAAATGCTTCATGGACCTTTCTAGTTGTGATGGTGTTCATGATTTTTCCCTATTAATAGCCTTGAAAAGTTAAAAGTGATCAGATGTGAGAGGAAGATGATTTTTCCCACAAACAATACTCACATCTTTCTCAAAATAAACGCAACAAAGTGCCAAAAGTTGTGCATATAGTTTGCGGCGGACCACCTGTCAAGGTCTTAGGAGGATTTATGTAACATACAAAAAAAGGTGGTCAGCTTTTAACTTTTCCTTGAAACCTAATTTTGTTACAAAACTACTTCAATTTTTGTTTCTTTAGGTGACGAGGTGGAAGCGGTATGAGTATGAACATTGAACAACATGAAAAAGGCCAAACAATAATCCGGAAAAAGTAACCTTCATTGTAAATAAATCCATCATCATAACCCTACGTACCAACGCACCTAAAGAACAATGAAGCGGTAATGCTTTGGTGGTAGGGTTTTTATAAGCTGATAAAACTTAGGTTTTCATTTTTTTTCTAAAAAACTTAATAAATTATTTCAAAAATGAATTAAAATATTCAAAAAAGGAAATCGCCATTGGGGATTTTTTTTTTTTTTAAATTATTAATTCTGGCTTTGTGGGGATTATTATTGAGTCATATTGACCACACGTAAACAAAATAAAGTCTCAAACGGCGGCAAAGAGGTAAAGTCTCTCTGTTCTACGGTATCTGGGTTTGATTTGGAAACACTCGTATCGTGTGTGACCGTTACGTTAAAGTACGTGATCAAGGCTATGGGGAATTCACTTCAGAATCGTGAGGGATCTTCCAATTCTCATCTCACAGCTCCTCTGGCTCCTCTGGGTTTCAAAGGCAAGCAGAAACAGGTTTGCTAATGATTTTTGGTTGTAGCGTGGAGGCAAAACATATCAATCTTTCACCTTTTAACATATGATGCTATACGATGGGTTCTTTTACTTACTAATTACTATGGATACTTGAATTCTCAAATGCTTGGTAGATTGGACAAGGTCGTCAGAGAGAAGTGTTTACACACTTTGTGTCACTTCCGTTAGTTACCTATCCTGAGTTGAAGGAAAAACTTGAGGCTTTCCAGAATTCTATATTGGGTAACAACAATGATAAGGTTCTTCCACTCAAGTTTCAGAACACTTTACCTCGTAAGTTCAAAAACAGAGGAAATAATGAATGAAATAATGAGTTTATAGTATCAAACTTGTTTTGTTTCTATGACTTGTCCTTTTGATATTGGACAGAGAGGGGAATCGAAAAATCGATTTTTGTTTCGCCCAAAACTTTCCATTTGACTGTGGTTATGTTAAGGTTAGAGAACAATGAATCTGTGGTCAAAGCTCAAAAAATTCTTAAGGTATATAATTAATTTCCTCTGTTAAGGATATAGTATGCTTCTTTACTTCTACGATTGCTTTGATGACTGAGGTGTTGTCTTTTCTTTTTTTTCTTTTTTTCTGAAAATCAGAGTATTTCTCCTAATGTGAGGCAGGCTTTGAAGAACCGACCTGTCTTCACTAGACTCAGGGGATTGGTAAGATGACACATATCCTCCTTGTCTTTGCATTACTACATTTTTAGTGGCTTTAAAACATAGTCTTTGACTCAATCCCAAATGGTCTGCTATGTGCTTATCTTTTTTCTTTTCTTGTTAAGGAATGTATGAATGGATCTTTAGACAAAACCCGCGTTCTCTATGCTCCTGTTGAAGAAGTTGGGAATGAGGGTCGCCTGCTAAGCGCTTGTCGTATCCTAATTAATATCTCTAAGAGCTTATTTTTACTTGACCAAACACACGACTTCAAAATTTCTATACAAGAGCTTTAATATTGAACTCTTTGACTCTCTAGTTCGGATGTTATCATTGATGCATTTGTAAATGCTGGATTTGCTGGTAAAGACGCAAAGTCACGCTTAAAGGTAATGCTTCAAACTCTCCTATTTGGTTACCAGGACAAAGAAAGTGATCCATTGAAAAAAAAACATTAATTTCTCTTTACTTCTCCTTCACGCTTGTTCCGTATTTTTTGCAGCTACATGCAACGGTAATGAATGCAAGCTACAGAAAAGATAAAAGCAGAAAGATGGATACTACTTTTGATGCAAGAGAGATACACAAAGAGTTTGGGAACAAGGATTGGGGAACATATTTAATCAGAGAAGCTCATATCTCACAACGCTTTAAATATGACTCGAATGGCTACTTCCATTGCTGCGCTTCACTACCTTTTCCACACAAGTGACATTGAAAACGATCAAATCTCCTCTAAAAGGTTTTGTTGTAAGAGAACTGATGTTTTCTCGGTGACAAACTATGATCATTGTGTATGTCAATATGTAACTGTTTCTATATAATGTGTATGTGTCACAGAAATTGGTAACACTACGGTTTGTAACTTGTGTTTGTAAGATTTGTTTTGGACAGTGTATAGTAATGAAAATATACACATTTGCTAGACTTGAGTCACTTGACAATATATTTAGGGTCATAACAGTAAGATTTGGAAGTATATGGTAAAATATATAATTCTCTGGAAGTGATGGGGTTAGTAGTAAATAGTCGTAAATAGTGGCGGAAGAAAAAGATGTCTCACGGCTGATCACCGGAGGAGGAGAGTAAGATGTTAACTTGCAGGACTCTGTTTAGGTTCGTTCTCCCTTCAAAATAAAAATTGATTCTTTCTTCGAAATTCTATAATCTGATGTCAAATTCTTCAAAACCCTAAATTAAATTTTGTTCCTTTCGTGGGTTGGATTAGAAAAATCGTTAAAAAGTGTTTGTTTGATTCTGTCTTTCTAGGATTGATCGTGTATTCGGGTTTACGAGTAGATGTTTTCAATCGAATTCGGTAAAGTTCAATACTTTGTTGTCTCCTTGGCATTTTGTTACTGTAGTTTTTAGGAAGTGTAATCTTTTATAAGTGCTCTGAGATTGTTTTGAACTTTTGATGTTTTGTGGTGGCTACACCACTTCAACGTGGCAGGAATCTTTTAGTATCTTGAGCTATAGGGTAAGTGAGAAGAGTGCCATGGATGAATTCAAGAAGCAGAAGAAGATGGTAAATTTAGTGTGGAGACCTATCTCCTCCACTCAATCCTCTTCAGTTATTATTGCAGGTTAAGCATCTTTTACTTAGGCTGTTTAATTGTGTGGTTTTGTTCAGATTTTAAAACATTCCATCTTACATTGCTTTCTCATGATGAGACAGAAGCTGGAAATGATGTCCGAGAAGCAGCTCAGTGTAGCAAATCAAGTGATGTTTCTGAAGAAGTTATTGAAGGAGGAAGGAGTGAGACAGCCTTAGTTGTATCCGCTGGAAAGCATTCAGTCTCTCTTGAGGTCCTTTTTTTTATATGTTACCTGAAGTTTCTTGTAGCCTCTTGTTTCAATTACTTTAACTGACTTTTGTGTGATTGGTTTTATAGGTTGGGGCTTCTTTGATTAAGTTCATTAGAGGAAAAGAGTAAGAGCTCTAGTTTCGTATCGTATACTTCGAGGTTTTATTTAACCCCTCATGTCTCTATGTGCTAATGAGTTTGCATTCTTTGCAAAAGAGGAGCTACGCAGATGAAACTTGAAGAGGAAATGGGAGTGAAGATCATTCTTCCATCATCAAGGAATGAAGACCACATCAGTAAGTTTTTGAAAGCAACTGTAATGTATATAACCTGATGTCTATGCACTTAAACCTGGCTGGCTGACTAGCTACCATTTTCCAACTCATTTTGGTTCAACAATTGTATCCTTCGTCTTTGCAGTCATTGAAGGTGGTTCAGTGGACTGTGTGACTAAAGCTTCAGAAAGAATAGAGACCATTATCGACGAGGTTCCTTATTATTTCACTTTGATCCTTAGTATCATGCTTGGCCTTTTCTTTTCCTTTTTCTTTTTTTTGCTCTTTTTTTTTTTTTTTCTTTCTGATTCTGCGCACTGAAACTCACATTCTAGGTTGTACGGAGTCCGAGTCTTGATTACTCACACTTTGTATCACTTCCATTAGCCATACACCCTGAGTTAGTGGAAAAGCTAGTGAATTTTCAGAACTCTATACTCGGGAACAATAGCATAGCTGGTGATGAACAAGATGACCAAGCTGATAAATCAACCACAAGTGTGGCGGTTGATCCAAAAGCTAATAGTGAAACAAATCAGGTCAATGTGGATATCAAGAGCATACCAATTGTCAGTTACCCGCCTATGACCAAAGCAAAGTCATCCACTTTATTTGGTAAGAATATAACTAATAGTTGAATCTGAGAAAGAAGAAAACTTGGTCTCTCTTATATGCTCAGTAAAATTTATGCATTGGCAGACTTGGGGATTGACAAGTCCATTTTTATTAAGCCGAACACTTTTCACTTGACTGTGCTTATGTTAAAGTTATGGAACAAAGATCGTGTCAATGAAGCGCGTGATATTCTAAAGGTAATTTCTTTTTGAAGAGATGGTTTCATTCATTTAGAAATGCTTCACGAATTTGAGTGTTTTCTATTCTTAAATCCAGAGTATATCTCCTAGCGTGATGGACGCTTTGGATAACAGACCAATATTCATAAGACTTAAAGGATTGGTAAGATGATACAACATCCTTGGCTTTAAATGTTTTTTTACAATTCATTGACGGCTAAATTGGTATATTGTCATTTTGTGGTATCTTCTTAAGGACTGTATGAGAGGACCATTAGCCAAGGCTCGTGTGATTTATGTTCCTGTTGAAGAAATTGGCGATGAAGGCCGGCTTTTACGTGCCTGTCGTATCCTAGTTATTATTAGTAGGATAAATGTTATTTTTTATCACTTATCAGTGGGGCATGGTTTAGATTAAGGCTTTAGCGTATGTGCTTTTGATTTTCTTAATCCCAAGCTTAGAAGTTATTACTGATGCATTTGTGAAAGCTGGGCTTGTTCTCGAGAAAGATGCAAAGCAGAGCTTGAAGGTGAGATGGTTGCAGCCACTTTATATTTTTGGCTGAAAGCTCAAAACTAATGGACTTGAAAGTGCTTTGGTTTACTTTATTTTTTCATTCGTTTTTGTTTGCAGCTGCACGCGACCGTGATGAATGCGAGGCACAGGAAAAGGAGGTGATTGATTCCCAATTCCAGGTTTATGTTCAGATAAAAAGGAAACAAAACTCTGATTATTAGGAAATATATAACTTGTGTTCTCAGAAAGGACAATAGGAAGAGGATGGAGACGTTTGATGCAAGAGAGATACACAAACAGTTTGGAAATGAAGATTGGGGAGAATATCTGATCCGAGAAGCTCATCTCTCACGGCGATTTGTATTCGAACAGAACGGTTATTACCGTTGCTGTGCGTCAATACCATTCCCAGGAGAGCACAGAGCCTGAGATGAAACATGGAACCCGTCACAGTCTCAAAATCTCAAGCTTTTTCACAGGTTTTTTGGTCCCAACAACATTAATAATCTCGCTGTTTCGTATTAATAAATCAGTGTGCGGAGTTGTATGAACACTTCCACCAGTGATAACTTTGAAAAGAGAAGCAAATAAATTTGTAAGTTAAAATTTCATAATAATATAATTGAGTCCAAGATTTGTAGGATATGATTTCAATATTTGTACCGAGTCCCAAGATATTAATTCTCTCCAAGTAGTAGTAGTAACACATCAAAATAATGGATCCCCTGCTTCCGCTTATTCGAGAACTCCAACATTTCCTTTAAAGCTAAAAGATGATTCTTAAACTAACGAACAAAAACAACAATACCAATTCCCTCTTTAAATAAGGTACAACAACAACAATGATCTCTTTAAAAAGGTACAACAACATATATAGAGTGAGCGAGATCATATTTTTAAACAAACGAACAAAAAAAATTAAATCCAAAACCAAAGCCAATTAATACTTGTTTATCTTACAAGACCCATAGATAGAATAATCACATGAGCCGCCTGATTGATATCCAAGGTATCTTACCATCTCAGGTTCCATCTCCAAGGTATCTTTTCTCTCTTCCTTCTTTTCTCCCGTCGTTATGTGGCAATCGGAGGTCTATAACAAAAGGATATTACCAGAGACACGTTCAAGAAGGCCTTTGTGACTCTCACAGCACTAATCAAACAGTAGCAGCAAGAGCATTCACAAAAGTATAGCGTCTAGGGACTGTAAGCACATGATCAAACCACTCAACTTTCCCCCAAATCTCACTACTCTTGTGCCTTACGAGTGAAATCACAGCACACCAAATCAGTGTGTGATGGCCGAAGCCAGGCCCATAAAAAGAAGGCAGCTCATCGTCCCATAAAAGAGCTAGCTTCCCGCCATAGTCAGTCAATCTAACACAAGAAGCATCAAGGAACTCAGGTAATCCTACCAAACCCTGCAAATCTCTCCACTTACTTGCCTCAGTGTCATACCAAATGACGGCTCCCTTAGAAGTAGAGTAGACAACATTGTCTATCGTGCAACAAAGTGAAGAATACAAATGACGCTCCATACATGGTTGTTCAACCGTGTCCCATCTATCTTCCTTGGGTATGTAAACCAAGGCCTTTCCAAAAGGCTCAGCCACACGGAAATTCCCGTCAGTACATATGCTTTTGCAGTAAGCAAATTGGTAGTCTCTGTACTTTGAAGTGGCAAGGGATGGGCACAGAAGCCCACATTTGTGTGTCTATGTCAAACACCTCCACCGAGTTCTCCAACATGTTCCTCTCGGTATCGCGAGCTTTGTAGTTCCCTGCAACATATATCTTTCTATCAAGGACGCTAGCAGAGAGCGTCAATAGCTTCACCCGCAAGCTTGGAGCCTTGCGCCACGTGTGGGACTGGCAATCCATAACAGAAAGGCTGACGCAGCGCTCTCGTATTGTGTAGATATCAGCAACATTGTAAATATCAGAACCAACCGCTACGAGACCCGCAGAGTTAGAACAAGGAGAATCGGAAATGGAGACTCTAGCCAAAACATACCCACTTGACTCCTCCTTCTTCCTACTAATATACGCACTTCTCTTCGAGTTTAGGGTTGTTTGATCAGGTTTCCGGCAAAGGGTGAACCAGCTAACCTTCTTATTAAGACCCAGTTCTAAGCAAACATAAAGACAACTCTCCGTGTGTCCCAAGAGTGACCTGACCTTGTAAAGCTCTGGTGAAGCCACGAGAGATCGAAATCTCTTGGAGACGAGTGAGAGAGTCGGATAGTATAACCTTGGGACGCGTGCGACGATGACCAATACCAAATCATCAGGAAGTGACGGAACCAATACCAAATCATCGGGATCGGCAAGTGACGCAATTGTTGTGGTCGATTGAGGCGTCGGCGACCTCTTCTTCTTTGTAATCCTCCTAGTCGTTGTCTTCCTTTTCCTTTTCATTCCCGGGGACGATACGAAATTCAGAGGGTATAACTTAAGGGGTTTTGGGCGTGGGATAGATATAACCCGAACTAGGGTTCCGGCGTTTTTAAAGGTAAACGACAACACGTTAGGTTAAATAAATATTTGTTGAGCTTTTTATGGGCCGTTGTGATATTGCAAGACTTGTGAGATTGATCTAGTTAAATCATAGAGCAAACTTTAAAAGGGAACTTTAGCCCTGGACATTTTAACCGAATCCAAAACCCCGAATCCAAAGTAAGCAGTTCGGTTCGGTTCGGATAGTCTATAATCTCGCTCGTTGGTATTTATTGAGTTAACAAATCAGTGTGTGGCGTTCGTTACAAGTTTGAGAAGAGAACCAAATAAAATTGTAAAGTTGTACCGGTCATCTTGTGCTAACCAAAGAATCGTCTTCGGTTTTGTTTGTCATGGTCTTGGTTAAGTAAACCGAGCCAAAATGTTCTTGTACTTTTCTTACACGGTAAAAAAAAGAGTTCTTAATAAACACATGTACATTGAACGAAAAATAGTTTATTATTAGTTTAAGAACAGCTGAATTAGAGGCCATTAATTAGTATACTGGACTAATAGTTCAAGTCAACAGATCTAAATTTGGAAAGATTCGTGGGCATAGAGGCAAGACAACGAAAATTAAGCTTATTGAACTCGTAAGATTCCTATAATTCCACCGGCCTACAACCAATCACAAAGCCATTGTTGTTATAGATAAACTATATTTTAGGCTATCATCCACCTATTAAAGCTTAAGAAACGAGTGTCTGATAAGTGATAATTAATTAGACAAGAATAATGATCCCATCTAATCTAAATGACCTTGGCGTATTTGGTAAGGTGGCATCAATGAACCTTCCAACCAAAGATGTATTGAGTTTCTTGAATTAGTATGAACTATAAGAATAATTTTATAACCAAAATATAAGAAAAAGAACCATAAGAGTTTAAGAAATTTTATAAACGTTAAACATCACACATGTCACTACAGATAAGATGTTACAAAAGCAGATATATTCTTCTAACTTTCTAAAAAATCACCTACGACGTCCTCTCTTGAATATAGCATCTCTAGAAGAAATGGAAGAATTAGTTCCGGTCAGTTGTTGTTTCTCTCATGTCTTTAGGTGAGCTCTTAGGTCATCTAATGCTATTGTATACAGATCTTTTGGTGTAATTGATAGCCAATGTTCAAGTTCTTGTTGTTTGCTCTCTATTTCTTCAAAAACAAGTTTGCAATTATCCTCAAACAGGATATCAATAGGGAGTTTACGTGGAAGTTCACAACCTTTAGCTTCATTAGCATAGCTTTTCAACTTTTGTTCAATCACTTAAAAATTCTTCACATCTCTCATTAGATTTTTCACTTTTCCTATAAATTCTGTTTTTGCGTCAAAGGGTATTGTACTGTTCTTACACGCAGACGTGACTACCTCTTAAGAAAATGGGCAAATTCCCTAAGCCACAATTTATGTCATAATTTTATAGGTCACATTACTCAACAATCTTCTTAAAATTGATATTCTAAAAATTCATTTTACAAGGTTTCTCCAATATATCTAACATTTATCATTCTTTTCTTTTTTTGGCTGTAGTTCTTGATCTCAAATATATTTTGGGATTTTGTTTTTGGTTTTTTAGACTATATTTTTAACCATAGAACATATTGATATAAATTTTTGCCCAAAGCCTCTAAATCTCTGAGCACGATACTGCTTACACGGTAAAAGAAAGTTCTTAATACACACATGTACATTGAACGAAAAATAGTTAATTATTAGTTTAAGACAGCTTAATTATAGGCTATTAATTAGTATACTGAACTAATAATTCAAGTCAACAGATCTAAATTTGGAATGCATAGAGGCAAGACAACGAAAATCAAGCTTATTAAACTTGTAAGACTCATATAATTCCACCGGCTTACAACCAATCACAAAGCCATTGTTGTTATAGATAAACTATATTTTAGGTTATCATCCACCTATTTAAGCTTAAAAAATGAGTGTCCGAAGTCCGATATATAATTAATTAGAAGAGAAAAATGATTACCATGTAAACTAGAGTGCAAATGGTTGCAAGGTTGAATAAATTGAACAGGTTGAAAAAATTATTCAACCAATTTTTACCATTTGTATTGAAAAGATTGAAGAGGTTGAAAAAAATTATTCAGCCCGTTCAACTTAAAAAATTAAAAAAATAAACTAATCTTACAACAAAAGTGTTCAACCACTATTTTGGAGATGAATGAGTTGAATATTATTCAACCCAATTTTATTCAACCCATTTTTCCAATTTTAGGCAACTTGCACCCTAAATGACGCTGGCCTATTTGGTAAGGTGGTAGCAATGAACCTTGCAACCAACAATGTATTGAGTTTCTTGAATTAGTAAGAACCACAAGAGTTTTATAACCAAAAATAAAAAAGAACCATAAGAGTTTATGAAAGTGTATAGACGTTAAAACATCACACATGTCACTACAATTAAACATAACATAATAACATATGATTGGTTTTTATAAAATTGGCTAAAAGTGGTTGCATAACTTTTGATTAGAGAATACATCGCAACTAATATATTATATACATCTAACATAATATAATTGAGTGAACACCATTTTGTATTATATGAATTACCAAATTATTTCTATCTATCGTGTTTTTTTAATCATAATTAAACCTTAAAAATGTTAGTAGAAAAGAGGGACCTGAAGATTGAACTACTTAGATAAATTTCACGTTAATGAGGGTTAAGTTTGTTATAAGAAATTTGACACGTACGGTAAATTTTAGAAAAGAAGTTAATGGAATTAGCATTGCAACTATTTTCTGGTAGCAACCCGATATCTCCTACCTCAGCAATAATTCATATTTCAAATTTATCAAGTTCAAAGCAAGGATTTGATTGCTAGACAGTTTCTAGGTAGCATTGCATTCAATAAGAGAACAATGTACCAGATTGTGAATCAAACAATGTTGTAAATTTAGCAAGAAAAAAAAAGATTTATATATCAATGAATGTGATGGAGAATGTTCATCGAAGAGGAAGATAATGGAGGGACACAAATTAACATTGTTGAAATGGAATATAGTCATAAATGAGTCACATCTTCAAAAATCTGATCAAATCACTGGGGAAGAAATTTAAAGATCATGTCACATGCAACCAGTAACCACAATCATATTTTGGCCGGTCTTACACCCATACACATTGTTTACAGCTCACACTTGTCCCTCCTTAGTCTTTTGTTTGTATCCATTTGTTTTCTTTTCTCACTACTCTAATCTCATCTTTATGTTTATCCTTTTTGAACTTTTGAAGCTACTCTGTCCTTTGGGTCCACTCCCAACCACCTCTAATTTCAATCACTTTAAACCGGCCATATTACTTTAAACCGACCTTTCAGACTAATAGTAAAATCTGATCCAAATTCTTCACTAATTTACGAGAGATACCGCCGCTATCTTATGACATTGTCAAAGAAAAAGAATTTCTGAAAAAAACTAAAAAAAATGATCGATTGTTGTCAATTTTTCATTCAAGATTCACTTATCTTTGGTAGTACTAGAGTTACTTGTAGTTCAAAATTCAAATAATGAAAACATCAGAAGGACTAAACGTGATTGGATTATGAAGACGTATATCGTATATACATTATATATATAGTAAATTTATATGCATATGGTATAACATACATAAAAATGTATACATACAAAGAAATTGAGTTTTCTTAAGTCATTATTGTAGCTTTCTTAAGAACCTTCCTAACCCAAAATCACGAATAGATGTAGAGTAAAATGGCAACACATGAAATCATTTATTAAGTCGTTTCCAACCCCACCACAAAAAACTCATTAAGGATAGTAATTTTATAATTTAAATTATGCAAATATATGAAGAGTCTCCTATATAAAGAGAAGGTCATGCAACAGGTTTTATCATCTCCTTCATTAACAAAAAAAAAAGTTATAACATTTTCTTCTTTCCTCTACAACAATGGCTGGAGTTGCCTTTGGTTCTTTTGGTGATTCCTTCAGCTTGGCTTCTCTAAGAGCTTACCTCGCTGAGTTCATCTCCACTTTGCTCTTTGTTTTCGCTGGTGTTGGCTCTGCCATTGCGTACGGTTCGTAGACGCGTAGTTAAATAAATCTAAACATTTTTCGTGAGTTGTAACAATTATTAATGGGTCTAATACTAAATGAACGTGTCACATTTTGTATGTATATAGCAAAGTTGACGTCCGACGCTGCTCTTGATACGCCGGGACTAGTGGCCATCGCGGTTTGCCATGGTTTTGCTCTCTTCGTGGCGGTTGCAATCGGAGCCAACATCTCTGGTGGCCACGTTAACCCAGCCGTCACTTTTGGTCTAGCCGTCGGTGGTCAAATCACAGTCATCACCGGAGTTTTCTACTGGATCGCTCAGCTTCTCGGCTCCACTGCCGCTTGCTTCCTCCTCAAATTCGTCACCGGCGGTTTGGTATGTTCTTTTGATCTCCAACTCTTACGTATAAAATAGAATCATAGCTCATCTTGCCTCGCACTACTATAGGTCTACAAAACAACAACAAAAAAGAACTTTCAAGGTCAAACAAAAAATAAAATATTCTCCATGTTTTGAATAATATTTGTTTTTATGTTAGCCTTGTTAACTATATAGAGGACACATGGTTTGTTTAAAAGTTGGAAGTTATATAATATTGTAGGTTTTTGTCAATTTATAATGAAACATTATTAGATCTCCTTTCCACTAATATACAATTCTTGAGGCAGTTTAATTATCAAAAAAACTAATGAACGAACGCTAAAACTATATGGAAAACGCAGGCGGTTCCAATCCACAGCGTTGGAGCTGGACTAGGAGCATTAGAAGGAGTAGTGATGGAGATCATCATCACCTTCGCTTTGGTCTACACCGTCTACGCCACCGCCGCTGATCCCAAGAAGGGTTCTCTCGGAACCATCGCTCCTCTCGCCATTGGCCTCATCGTTGGTGCTAACATCCTCGCCGCCGGTCCATTCTCCGGTGGATCCATGAACCCAGCACGTTCCTTTGGACCAGCTGTTGCTGCTGGAGACTTCTCTGGTCACTGGGTTTACTGGGTTGGACCACTCATCGGCGGTGGACTTGCCGGACTTATCTACGGAAATGTCTTCATGAGCTCTTCCGAACATGTTCCTCTTGATTCTGCTGATTTCTAAGCAAACAAGTGATGATTTCTTGATTCATGTTTCTGTGTTTGATTCCTTTGTCTCGATCTTTCTTGTTTTGTTTAGACTTTGTAATATTTATCCAATTTATATGAATATCTTTCATTTAGTGGATGGCTGTTTCAGTGTTTTGGTTGTTATAAATTAGTTGTCTAAATAGGTTGTTGTATGGGCTAATTATCGACACATTTTATTTAATCGATCGTTACAAATTTTATGATATAGTAAAAACGAACTAATTATAACAAGACAAAAGTTTCACGTAGAAGTTTCGGGATCATCGTCATTAGGTATATTCTTAGGGATGTTCCATTCATGAGCTTTCCACTCTGGCAATTGTTGTATGACGACCTATGTATGCCATAGTTTATCAATATCAATCAGTCACATGTATAGAAAATTTGTAACATTATATAACAAGGATTAGAGAGAGTGGGTATATATATATATATATATATTACCAATCCGGTCGAATCTGGATTTCCCACGTTGGTTTGACAAGCTAGTCTCCAATTTTTTGGTTTCTGTGAAAACATTACTTATTTATACTGTTTGACCAAATGATACAAATTATTAAATACTAGTGTAATATATGAATCTACCCTTTTGAGTTTCTCCTTCTCAATGTCAGTTCGTGGATTTAGAAGCTCCTTTCCATTTACAATCTACAAATAACATCCATCAGGAGATAAATGTAGTTAGATGATAAACCATCATTTGAATTTTTAACTAAAGCCTTACTGGTTATTCATTATGAAACTACTACTATAAGATATGGTATATGTATACCTCGACCATGCAAGTAGCGCAAGTTCCTACTCCTGCGCAGTTTGACAAGGGCTTACTCTGCCAAATTAACACGTGAAAATGATACTCCAAACTAATTTGATTAAGAGAATTAATCAAATCCAGGGAGAGAAAATATCATACGTAAGGACCATAGAGCTCGATGTTAGAATCCAACATTATGTCTCTAAGTTTCTGTCCACCGCATGCTCTTCTCCAGTGCACGTCCGGTGTTCCGTCCGGTAACAACACCGACTAACAATTAGATTATCCACAATTTATTAAATTTATATAATAATCAATCATCCATCCAAAATTCACCACAGAACACTAAACAATATACAATTTCTCTAATCACTTCAAGGTTAAACGCTTTTTATTCACGATTTTGATTCATCCTTGTTAACAATATAGATAATAATAAGAATGTATATAATTCGTCAAGAGTGAAGATCACTACTTACATGGACAAACGCAAAATCGACAGCAGGAGGTTCGTAATCGGGCTCATCTGCGGCTGGAGGTTGGCTTGCTGGTGCGGTGCTTATGGCTTGGATGGTTTTGACTCTGATGGCAATGTGTTTTGAACGCGAGAAGTATGAATTTGCGTTACTAGGTTTGGTTTTGAGGCTAAAGCTATGATTTGGAGATAGAGAAGCTACTAAGCCTGAACCATTCAACTGTACACTTCTCATAGTCTTGCTCTCTTTTCTAAAATAATAAAAAATAAAACAGAACAAAAAAAAGGTTGGGTCTTTAATTGGGATAATGTTTTATATGACTCCGTGAGGTTTCTGTGGAGGTGAGTGGTGCGTCTTCTATCTCTTATCCAATGTATGCATGCGCCGGTTTTTGGTTAATTGGCTAACCAAATTATTTTTCCAAAGTTAAATCAAAGAACAAGCTTTAAAGAATTTTTTTTTGTGTGGTTATACTTTCTTTATTTCACCGTCATTTTGACACATTCCACATAAATTAAGAAAAACTTAAATTATACATATGTGTTCTTATCTAATGAGTAATTAATTATTTAAATTTAATTAAAAAGACTTTTAATTAAAGTTAAAATAAGAAATTTGATGTAAAAAATTACATTAGTGTAAATCTTTATGAAACAAAGAAAAAAGTGTAGAATGACACTTTTTGTAAAACAGAGAGAGTATTATTTTGCTGTTAAAAAGTAAAAATCGTTTTTCTAATTTAAAAAAAAAAAACAAAATAATTTTGTTATATTAGTAAAAAAATGTTAGTTAATTTTATTTAAGGTTATCAAATAAACATATTTTCAACTTAACAATGTCAAGTAACATGAAATATCGTGTCTTTTTAAGTAACATGAAATATCGTGTCTTTTTAATAAATAGCGATTCATGAGCATTGTAGATACGACGAGCTTTCCGAGTAGGTGATGTAGCAACTCTTAGAGCATTCTTATTGGTAATACTCACATGAATGTCTTAAATTTTAAATAATATTAAAAATAATAATAATTTAATTTTAGATCCTCACTAACTTTCTTTTTATTTTTTCTCCTCCCATTAGTTATCCACAATTATGAGTGTCTTTACCATGTATGATATAACTTAAATTAAATGAGAAACAAAAATGAAGCAACAATTCGCTTTTGGATCCTTATTGTTGGAACTGAAAAACAAAAATGAAGCAACACTACTCAAATTATTATACTGGATTATTCACCTTTACTGATTAAGAATCAGAAGAAGAGAAGCAAAAACATTTCCCAATGGGAAATCAGACGATAACAAGGTGATCTCATCCCTCTGATCATCATCATCATCCAAGGCTCTTTCAATCTAAACAAACACTGCAACTACATACCAAAAAAAGCCGTTTGTAATTCACATACTGTGAAACTTTAAGAATGATTGAGATAAGGGCCATAAAAGGATTAAAAGGGGGAAAAGCATGCAAACATAAACAAGGGGGGGACTCAAGTTCCCGACACCGGCAAGCCAGCCAAAGCTTTACCGGCGTCGGAGCAGACTATGTTCACGAGTTTCTCGATATTCAGGACAAAGAGAGTTTTAGAGGTTTTTAGTTAATTTTTAAAAGATATACACACTAACATATGAAAGTTGAACTTGAAACATGTCTAATATTATTATTTATCATCAAAATCTAAGCCGCCCAATTGATACATCTAACTAAACTAAAGAATGAAGGTGAAACAAACAAACATCATCAGCTAATAAATAAATCCCTTTTCACTTCTTTTTCATAATCTTACCCCGAGTAACTAATCTAGTAAAAACCTAACATTTACAAGCTACCAAGACAAAAATCGGAACAATATTTATTAAAAAGAAAAACAAATAAAACTTTTGTTGTTTTCCACAATGATGCAATTGGAAAGATTATTAGCCTGCTAGGAAGAACTTTTGAGCTTTTCTCTGACAAGGTGAAAATCTTAAGTTCAATGGCTCATCAAAACCCAGGAGGCCTTTTCGGATTCTCTCCTCTCAAGTCTTCTTCTTTCTCGCTCTTTCGTAGACCCTTTTCTCTCTACCCAATCTTCGCTTCGTCTTCTCCTCCTCCTCCTCCGAGACGCAAGTGGACGACTAGTTTTGAGGAGCAGAACAGAAAAAGTAGGTCTCCAATGGAGAGAGATAAAGCTACTAGCTTTAATCCTCCTTCTTCTTCTGATTCTTTCGAGTTTAATAAGAGAAGAGCTGCGGGATTGGATAAGATCGATAAGCCTAAGAAGAATCTCAAGAGGAACACTCGCACCCTTAACCCTACCAACACCATTGCCTATGTTCAGGTTTCCAATTTCTGTCCAATCTTTCAATCTTAAACTATAAATGATGATAGCTTAATTCATCTGCATTGTTAGATTCTTGGAACGGGAATGGATACACAGGATACATCGCCTTCTGTATTACTCTTCTTTGATAAGCAAAGATTCATCTTTAATGCTGGAGAGGTTACTTTTTTTCTTCTGCAGTTGCTTTAGTATATAGGCTTTTTGTTACTGGCTCTCTAGTCTTAATTGCTTAATTGCAGGGGTTGCAACGTTTCTGTACAGAACATAAGATTAAGTTATCAAAGGTATGAATGACTTTACTTGGTGTTTAGTTTACTACTACTAAGTGTGTCTCTTTTCTTTGTGTGATGAGGCGAGTTTGAAATGTCACTCTTTTCAGGTAGATCATATATTTTTGTCTCGTGTGTGCTCAGAGACAGCAGGGGGGCTTCCAGGTTTTTTTTTTTTTTTATATCAGGCATCAGCTTCAGTGTGTTTGCTGCTACATCATTAGACAGTGATGAGTGTTCTTATTTTAAATGCGTGTTAGGTCTTCTACTGACTCTAGCTGGTATTGGTGAAGAAGGACTATCCGTGAGTGTTCTTCTCCTTATGATCTCTTTGTATATTTCCTGTTTGCTTTTCCTGAGTTTGTTCTTGCCATTTTGACAACTAATATTCGAATGGAATTGCTGATCTTTTACAATCTCTTTTGTTACTTAAGGTAAACGTATGGGGTCCTTCGGATCTCAAGTATTTAGTTGATGCTATGAGGTCATTTATCCCTCGTGCTGCGATGGTTCATACAAGAAGTTTTGGTCCATCTTTGAATACATCTGCCTCCACGCCTCAGATTGGCTCAAGTAAACCACCCATGGATCATTATGTTCTTGTGGATGATGAAGTTGTGAAAATCTCCGCCATTCTATTAGAACCGAGTCGCTTAGAGGAATCCGGCAGCAAAACTGTTGAAACTTCAGTTATATATGTATGTGAATTACCTGAAATCAATGGAAAGTTTGACCCAAAGAAGGCCATGGCTCTTGGACTGAGAGCTGGTCCAAAATACAGTTATCTTCAGTCTGGACAGTCAGTGAAGTCAGATTTTAAAGATATTACGGTATGTCTCAAAGAGCAGTTCTTTGGATTAATCCATAACCCAGTATCAGTTTCTCTTCTAGCAGGCTAACACTGTTCAGCCTTGGTTATAGGTTCATCCAAGTGATGTTATGGGACCTTCAGTTCTTGGTCCTGTTGTTTTGCTTGTGGACTGTCCAACAGAGTCACATGCGGAGGAACTGCTTTCTAATCCCTCTATGAAGAGTTATTATTCATGTCCTGACAACTCAGAAGATGGAGCTAAACTTGTTAATTGTATTATTCATCTAAGTCCAGCTTCTGTAACAAATAGTTCTGCTTACCAATGCTGGATGAAGAGATTCCAATCTGCCCAGCACATTCTTGCTGGACATGAAGCGTGAGTCTTCTCAACCATGTTCTTTCTTATAAAATAACTGTTGAATTTATTTGTCCAATATTTAGTTTTGGTGTTTGTCCAGGAAGAATATGGAGTTTCCAATCCTGAGAGCCAGTTCTAGAATCACAGCCAGACTTAACTATTTATGCCCACAGTTCTTTCCGGCTCCTGGAATTTGGTCTTCTCAACATGTTAATAACTCGATCAATTCCACTTCTTTGAGCAAGGTTACAAATACTTTCTGATATTTTCTTATTGAGTTGAATCTGGCTGTGTTCATGTAGTCAAGCCTTGTTCTTTTCTTTTCTTGTCAGTGCTTCGATTCAAATCTTGGTGAAAGCATTTCCGCTGAAAATCTCCTCAAGGTATTTAATGTTGCTTTCGTGCATTGTTTCCTCCTTATGAAACTTGCTTCCTTTAGCCCTTAAGTCTCTCTCAATTTTATATTTTGGGCAGTTTACTTTACGTCCACATGGTAATCTTGGGGTAGACAGATCTTGTATCCCTAGTCGATTGACATCCTTACGAGTGATGGATGAGCTTCTTTCAGAAATTCCTGAGATCAGCAGTAAGACCGAAGAAATCAAGCGGTTATGGAATGGGCTACACAACAAGATGATGATCGAAGAGCCATGGCTGGGTGAAAGCACTGTTCCAAGCTGTCTTGAAAACATTAGACGAGATGACATGGAGATAGTTCTTTTGGGCACTGGTTCGTCCCAACCCTCAAAATACCGGAATGTCACGGCAATTTACATCGACCTATTCTCTAGTGGCAGTATGCTCTTGGATTGTGGAGAAGGTACCTTAGGCCAGCTTAAACGAAGATATGGTTTAGAAGGAGCTGATGAAGCAGTGAGAAACTTGAGATGTATATGGATCTCTCACATCCATGCTGATCACCATACGGGTCTTGCAAGAATCCTTGCTCGTAGACGTGAGCTTCTGAAAGGAGTAGCTCATGAGCCAGCAATTGTGGTTGGACCGAGACCGCTAAAGAATTTTCTCGACGCATATCAAAGACTTGAGGATTTAAATATGGAGTTTCTTGATTGCAGGAACATCACAACAACTTCTTGGGCTTCTCTAGAAGCCACCCGCCCTGAGAAAATTACCAGTAGTGGCAATGCAGAGGGTTCTTTGTTCAGTAAAGGAAGTCCAATGCAAAGTATATATAAAAGACCGAGTAGCCCACTGACCGACAATTCTTCAGCTTTACCATTCATGAAGAAACTGAAAAAAGTCCTAGGCGAAATGGGGTTGGAGGAGTTGATTAGCTTTCCTGTAGTGCATTGCCCTCAAGCCTTTGGGGTTGTTGTAAAAGCAGCAGAAAGAAAAAACATCACTGGAGATGAGATCCCAGGGTGGAAAATGGTTTACTCAGGAGACACAAGGCCTTGTCCTGAGATGGTTGAAGCTTCAAAAGGAGCAACAGTTCTTATACATGAGGTTTGTGAGTTTTCCCTATATAAGCAAAATTGTCTAAAACATCTACATCTTTCACATTCTCATAATTTAATCATCTTTCCTAACTTATATAACAGGCAACGTTTGAGGATGCGTTGATAGAAGAAGCTGTATCTAAAAATCATAGCACAACGAAAGAAGCAATCGACGTCGGATCTTCAGCAGGTGTATACCGAACAGTGCTGACTCATTTTAGCCAGAGATACCCGAAGATTCCGGTGATTGACGAGTCACATATGCACAAGACATGCATTGCCTTTGATATGATGAGTATAAACATGGCGGATATACATGTGCTTCCAAAGATATTACCTTACTTCAAAACTCTATTCAGAAACCAGTTGGTTGAAGACGAAGAAGAAGAAGAGACTGATGAAGATAGCTTAATAAGTGACGAAGTCCCAAGCTTTTTCATCAATTAGTTTTACTCTGTTTTGTCCCCTGTTTTGACTTGTGTTGTATTTGTCTTTAGAATTTAATATACCAATTTAATTGATTTTTCCTGTGAGTGTGACGGAGAAAAATAAATAAAGATTTCATGTGAATCTGTGGAAAAAAAGAGAAATTAAAAAAAAAAAAAAAAAAAAATTGGAAATTTGGGAATTAAGGAAAAGAACAGAGAAGAACAAAAGAGCCATTCTTCTTTATTGACCACCTGCTTCCTTCCTTCTCTGTCACCTCTACGAACCGGTGAGTTCTTTTTTTCCTCAATTTCTCTGATCTCTCCGATAATATTGATTTGATTCTGATGACCTAATGGTTATTTTGTATCAAGGAGTCTAATTTACCTCTGCGTTGATTGGTTTGTAGGGGGGGAAAATTGGGATCCCGATCGTGATCTTCTAGTGTGGTGAATTGGAGCTTAAAAGATCGGTTTTTAAAACTGATCTGATAGTTTTGAGGATCGGTGTTTGATAAATTTGTTGTCTTTCTGCGATTTTTGAACGGGCGTGGTCGAAGGGTTGTTTCGTTGTTGGTGTTGCGTTTTTGGGGAATTAGGGTTTTTGTTGTTGCCGAATTCGTCATGGATACGAGTAGGAGAGCTGTGGAATCTTATTGGAGGTCGCGGATGGTAGATGCGGTTACGTCTGATGAGGACAAAGTAGCGCCTGTGTATAAATTGGAAGAGATCTGTGACCTTCTTCGTTCTTCTCATGTCAGCATCGTCAAGGAGTTTTCGGAGTTCATTTTGAAACGTCTTGATAACAAAAGCCCCATCGTTAAGCAGAAGGTAAAATTTCAAATGTTGCATGTGAGAGGATTGGTTTAGTTTACTAGTTGATGTAAGATAGAGAGAGCTCTTGAATGTAAAGCTGAAATGAACATATACTTCTTAGGGAAACGTATAATTGATAACTAACCGATTTAATTCTGGTTATGATCTCTCTTGGAACTTGTTAATGCTGATTCTGTGTTATTGTAATTGTGTGTACACAGGCTCTTAGGTTGATAAAGTATGCTGTGGGAAAGTCTGGATCAGAGTTTAGACGAGAAATGCAAAGGAACTCGGTTGCAGTGCGCAATCTATTCCATTACAAGGGCCATCCAGATCCTTTAAAAGGGGATGCGCTTAATAAGGCTGTACGGGAAACTGCTCATGAAACAATTTCTGCAATTTTTTCGGAGGAGAATGGTAGTAAGCCAGCTGCTCCTGAAAGCATCAACAGACGCATTGAAGGATTTGGGAATACTAACTTTCAGGTGCCCTCTAATGATAATAAATCGTTCCTGAGTGAGGTGGTGGGTATTGGAAGTGCATCTATAAAGCAAGGAATCAGTAATTTTGCTCAAGGCCATTTGCCAAAGAAGAATGAGAATGGAAGCAGCAGCTACAGAGGTCCAAATCTCCATAGATCATTGACTATGGAAAATGAGAACTTCAGTAGATATGATCCGGTTAAGCTGGGGAGGGATGGTAACTCCGGTAAGAACACGGCTGGTGGATCTTGGGGCCACGTTTCCGGAGAGGCAAGTGAAAGTTCTGCTTCAGTACGTGTTGAGAGCAAAACACGTGAGGAAAAGCTGCTGGAAACCATTGTTACATCCGGCGGTGTACGCCTCCAGCCAACTCGTGATGCTCTTCATGTTTTCATTTTAGAAGCTGCAAAAATGGATGCTGTTGCTTTAAGCATTGCTCTTGAGGGGAAGCTCCAGTCTCCAATGTGGCAGGTATGTTTATGATAATTCCATACTCACCTCCTTGTGAAGCTTTTTGATGTGAATGTACCTTTTTCTTGATTTAAACATTTGTATTTCTTTTCCTGGCTTGTTTCTTCTTTAGCATAACAAAATTTTCCCCCTTATGTACTTTAAAAGAAACTGTGATTTTTGTTTGGCAGGTTCGGATGAAAGCTCTATGTGTCCTTGAAGCCATTTTGAGGAAGAAGGAAGATGATAATTTTTCAATTGTACATACTTATTTTGGTGAAAACATGGATGCCATTCAGCGATGCTCAGAGTCTCCGCAATCTTCCCTTCGCGAAAAGGCCAACAAGGTAAGATTCTGCTTGTCGTAAGCATTCACAAAACTCTAGTTTTGGCATTATACTAATTTGATAGTTAACTCAAGATACTGGCGTTGTGTAGGTGCTGAGCGTTCTAAATGGTGGACAGCCAAGTGGGTTGATGAGCAGCTCAGATAATACTGTGAAGCGAGAGGCTGCTGTTGATTTACCTGACTTGATCGACACCGGTGATTCAGATTATACAACAGAAGATACTTTAAACCAGCCAGATATTCTAAATACTGGCAATACAGTGACAACAGCAGCTCCGTTGATGGATGGTGATTGGTTTGGGGATAGCACTGACACTGGACTGAGTAGCAGCGAGAAGAAAAATGATGATGACCCCTTTGCAGATGTATCATTTCATCCGAATGAAGAAAAAGAAAGTGCTGATGACCTGTTCTCTGGAATGACTGTCGGGGAAAAGTCCGCTGCTGCTGGTGGTAATCATGTGCCTGAGCTATTTGATATGTTTGGGTCGACTGCAAATCTTGAAGCAGAGCCAAAAGAATCAAAAAACATAAATGATTTGATGGCAAGTTTCTCCATTGACGAAAACAATTCAAATCAGAAAGGCTCGTCTTCAAGCACCCTTCCAGAGAATTTATTTGCAATGCCGAGCACCACCAGCCACCAAGTACCAGAGAATCCTGTTGGAGGCATTCTTGGTTCACAGCAAACCCCTGGGTTTGTTCAAAACTCAATGCTTCCTGGGGGTGTTATGCCCTTCAATTTTCCTCCAGGGATGATGATGAATCCAGCTTTTGCAACCCAACCGATGAACTACGCTGCCATGGCGAGCTTGTTAGCTCAACAGCAGCAGTACCTTGGTAATATGTCCAACTTCCAGCAGTTTGGCAACCTGAACGCTCAGGGTAGCGGGAATGTTCTGTCTATGGGTACTAGCGGAGGGAATCAGTCAGCACTCCCTGATATATTCCAGCCAAATTTTGCTAATCAGGCTCCAACCTCAACAATGAATGGTTCGAAGAAAGAAGATACAAGAGCATTCGATTTCATTTCTGTAAGTTTTGCAATCTTGCTCCTGATCTTTAGTTGTAAAGTTTGGTCAATTTGCCTTTATACGTACATAAGTCAGTCTCACCCATAATAGCTAGCTTGTAGTCTTCTTCACAACCACCTGCATAGGCTTGATTAAACATAGTCAGACCAGATCTACTTCTGTTGCACAGATACAAAAACGTTGATTGATTTGCTTACACTGACGGAGCAACAATATGTGTATGTTCATGTGGTGCAGGATCATATTGCATCAGCTCGCGACACGAAGAGAGTATCTTGATGATTGCTTAAAAGGGGGAGGAAGCTAAAACGTTAATTTATGAAAGCTGTAAAGGACTTCAATAGAAAATGGAGATGATGAGCTTTAAATTCATCTAGAAAAAAAGTGAAGGAGAAGCATATGGTAAGCTTTTTGCTTATTTATTTTTTTCTGTGTCCTCGTTTGTCTTTGTTTTTCTCTTCTTTGGAGTCCATTGTGTAGAGTTGCTTTTGTTTCACATGTTTGTTACTAGATGTGCTTCTTTCGTTCCTTGGCTCTATATATCTGAAGAGACCTGTGTCTATGTATCGAAAGTAAGACAAGAAAGGAAATAAAAACTGAGGGGAAAAAGAGTCCTTGGTTCTTCTTCTTGGAGTAGTATACTCTAATGAAGCATATGAGCATTAGCTTTCAAGTTAAGTCCACTTCTTTATTTATTAGTGAGACAAAATTGTTGATGGGAAAAAAACGATAACTAGAGAGATAAGTTTGTTTGATTACTCGTGATGTCTGGTTTAGCTTTTTACAATATCTCCAAATTGTAGAATTTATTATGTAATAAAATAAGGTTGATCTAATCTAAGTTGCTGCAGTAAGCTATTTTTCTCACACGTTAGACTTGTTCCAAATTTTCAGCATTGCCTGTTATGCTCTTTTGTTCATTTAAATTAGCGTGTTACTTATTAAAGCTTAGGATAGATTCAATTCATTAATCCATAGTTTTGCATTTGTAGATATATATTTTCTTACGATAAGAAAGTAAAGAAACTGTTGAGTAAACTGAATTCACATATACATGTGCTTCTTATTTGATTTTATTTTTTGACATGAAGATAAGAGTGCATCTTTTTTTATGTTTACTTTTACCAACGGTAAAGATAGCAAAAGGATTAAAAAAATGTGGTGAAAGTTACTTTGATTATCTTTCACTTTCAGAAAGTGGCAACGGGAAAATGATGAATGACATCCTCAAAATTTAATTCCAATTTACAAGATTTTGTGGTTCCGATTTGTGTTTGTAAAATAAAATAAAATAAAATAATACCTCAACGGGCAGATTGATAGTGACATGCAAAGTGACTTAAGATTCTCGAACGTCTCTCTCGAATAGGAAACGAAGGGGAAAATACTTGAGATTTTATATAATTAGAAAGTTAGAAAAAGATCTCTTCTGGTGAATCTTTTCTTTTTTAACACTTTGTCTTTTCTATGAATCTTTTGTGTTTATTCTTTATTGGCATTTGGCATGAATCCTAATATAAATGGAAAAAATACAAATTTATATAAGTAATAGTAGTAGCTGATTTTGTTTTGAGCTTCATGGTAATTGAAAGACGGGTAGGCTAAGTATCACTTAAAATGGAGCGTCTGGTTGCATTAGTCAAATTTTGTATTTTTATTTTCTTTGATAGTTTGACACACTTCCACCAAATTATATAACCTTTGAAATCAGAAATAGTCTACTTGTTGAAAAAAAAGGGAAAAAAAACCATCTACGATTATCTGAAATCATTACTGTACGCAAAAAAATATCAATTATATAGTTTTTTTTTTTGTTAGTTCAACATTTCTATATAGTTTAAAGAATCTAATTTGGTATGATTGTAAGTTTTGACCATAATATGGAAAATATTCTCCAATGGTACAGTGTTACTATAATTGTTTTTTTTTTGCTTTATATGCACGATTATAATAATTAAAACCAGAAACAAATCTTTTTTTTTTTTGCTTTTACCAGAAAACAACGTGTTATGTTTTTTTTATTAGAAAATAAAACCTACGAATTGAGAAGCTCATATGAGATGTGCAGTCTATAAATATCAACATCTCTCACATCCACACAAACAAGACGAAGAAGTAAAAGTTATCTCTCTCTCTCTCTCTCTTTTTCTCAGAACTAAAGAGTACAAAAGATGTCGTCACTCAACAGCTCTTCATCACCAACATCATCCTCATCGGACCAATCTGATGCAACTACTACTACTACAACAAGCAGCACCCACTTGTCTGAAAAGAACACAAGAAAGAGACGAAGAGATTCTTCTTCTTCAGCTTCTTCTTCATCTCCTAAGCATCCTGTGTACAGGGGCGTACGGATGAGAAGCTGGGGCAAATGGGTCTCCGAGATCAGACAACCTCGCAAGAAAACTCGTATCTGGCTCGGCACTTTCGCCACCGCTGACATGGCGGCGCGTGCTCACGACGTCGCTGCTCTCACCATCAAAGGCTCCTCCGCGGTCATAAATTTCCCTGAGCTTACTTCTCTCTTCCCTCGTCCGGTGTCTTCTTCTCCGCAGGATATTCAGGCAGCCGCCGCTGAAGCAGCCGCCATGGTGGTCGAAGGAAAAACATCAGAGACAGAGATAGAGACAGAGACAGAGACGTCCTCGGAAGCACCGCCGCGGCCGTCGGAGTCTTCCGAGGAGGAGAGGCTAGAGGAGATCGTGGAGTTGCCCAACATCGAAGAGGGGAGGTACGACGAAAGCGTGACGTCACGTGATGATCTGGCTTACTCTGAGCCGTTGGATTGTTGGGTGTATCCTCCGGTTATGGATTTTTACGAAGAAATCTCAGAGTTTAATTTCGTGGAGTTATGGAGCTTTCCTCCTCATACGGAACTGATTAATTAATCACTAATTACGTTAGTTAATTATATTGCTGTCATAGATAAATTAATAACCATTTGTTTTTTTCGTACGGGATAGGTCGATACGTAGTACTTGGCTAAGTTGTAACATAGGCTAAGGGCTTAGTGTTTATAGTAAACAATTATTGTAAAATATACCTATGTATATGTGTAATATATATCATACAATCATCGTTAGTTTGGAAATTTGTAACTATCCTCACGCAATGTTCTTGTAGCACTTGTGAATTAACAAAACCAAAATGTTATTTTACTCATTTCTTAACGTATAAATTCTTAAAAGAGTCAATGGTCATTCTTTGTTTCTTTCTCACCAGTCATTGACCCTCTTCTCTTCTCCAATGCTTACTCACGTGTTATAGATATTTTAAATATTTATAATATTGTGAAGAAAGAGTTCGAATCTAAAACTAACACAGATATTCATAAGTTCGGTATAAAAGTATTCTCCAATTTACAAGATTGAAAGATTATTATCTCTAGCATGTATAAGCAAGAAAATTATATCATAGTTAGGTAACTATGAGAGTTTAGGTTGGAAAATAAATTATAGTGATTAGTTAAATACGAGAGAATGCATTGAACACGCTAAAATTAATTCTGACGAGGTACACCGTCCGGTCTTTTTTTTACTTATAAAATATTTTGGCTTTTCTTTGGTATCGTATCACTCAATATAATTATAATGTTTGCAAAAAAACATGAACAAGCTCCTCTGCTATTAAAAATGTTTAGAATAACCAACGTAGAAGAATCACACAGTGGATAAAAAGCTCAATCCCTTATTCCGACCAACAGAACTATAACGGATAAAGTAGTTTTGTTTTGGTTTTTTCTTTGGGTCACGGGTTCCACCCATAGTAGAATAATATATTCATACTAAATTATTGTATTCGTTTGTTTTTATCAAACTAATGACACAATTGGCCAAAAGATAATATAAAACGAATAATTCAAACTAAAAAAAAGAGTAAAAAACGCACTTGATTTTCATAAAAGGTGGGATTACAGTTCAAATTCCATTTTCAAATATCTCTTTTATTTTAAATTTGTATATTATTATTAGTCTTCTTAAACAAGACTACAAAAATATATTTTTAATTATTTAGTAATTGAACGTGTTTATTTTTGGTTTAAATTTATAATTTAATTGAAAACGAGCAACCAGAGAAGAAGAGAAGAGTCAAATATTGCCGTTGTGGACCTCTTTTTGTTTTTGTCAATTTCTTTTGACGAATTCAATTTATGTTTTCTACCGTTGTATAAGAAGATTTACTATAACTTTGGCACCTAATAATATAAGAAAGACAAAGAACCCAAATGGAATCGTGTTGAAACTATTCACAGAGATTATTTTAATATGACAAAACTATTTGAATCATTATCTCGTGCTTACTTCTCGAAGTCCCTTTGATAAAATTGTAAATAAAATGAGATGGTTGGGTGGGAATCAATAGTAGAGACTAAGCCATTAAGGTGACCAATAAGGAGGTTAAGTAAAAAAATAATAAAAAGAATTAAAATTGGTAATACGTAAATATCATTTAGTTGTCAAATCTTGCAAGTCAAATGTTATCTGCCTTGTAATATAATCAAATAGTTTTATGTGTTTATCGACCAACCTATGGACTCTTGCTTGATTTTGATTTTCATCAACTTTGCTATTTCACCTAAAAAATATCCACAAAATCATACCATGTGCCATTTTTCAATGTCTCTCAGTTCCTTTCTAAAGTAATTAGGCCCATGCTTTACAAAACTTGTTCGTGACAGTATGTCAAACAATTAAAAGTTGACCATTCTTTCAATATGGATGGGGAATGGGAATTGTTTATTGAAGCTCAAAGAATTATCTAACCATACACTAAGATTACAGAGGAAATTTAAAATAAAAGATCAAGCTCATTGAAAGAGGTTTTGATAATGATGTTTGTTGTTTGCCACGATCTGTGTCTCTCTTTCATCTTATGAACTGTTTCTCGCGGTAGTCATGTCCAGTTTCATCACTTTCTCTTCAAGCTCAAGCCGTTTGATTTTCCTGAGTTCAAGGATGCTTGGTGGCATTGTTTTGATGGAGCCATAGAGCTCAACAAGAGTGAAGAATTCTTGTTTCGTAAGACTTTTCTTTTGAACCAGTTTCCCTACCACCTCGTCCATGAGCGTCCGGTTCCTTCCAAGAATCTGATGCATGCATTTTGTTATATTATATTAAACAGAACCTATATAAAAGGAGAATGCTGTAATACAGATTTAGTCGACTTAGAAGTCCTTTTTACCTCTTTAGCACGCTCGTAACACATGTTCAATATCCGCAATGCCTCCGTATCAATATCCTGAAAATCCAAGTATTCAAAGATGATATTTGTTTCTGAATTTTGAACCAAGTACTACAACTTAAGTTATGGCCTTACGTTAATTCGATCAGCTACCCAGAAGTTATTCAAGCCATGATGCTTATCAGAAAGACCACCGAGAACCAATGATCGAGCAGCTGACCTTGCGTTATCCGATGTTTCAGCCCATATCGTGCTTAACTGGAACAAATCATTAGCAAAGATTGGTAACTAAAAAACACTACTGGAGAAAAGTAAAATCACAGATCATATCTAGATGAAGTTTCTGATGCAGTTTCATCGCTAAAGGGGATCATATCTCTCACCTGATCTTCACCATACCATAGTTCATCTGCAGCTCGAGGTACTAACTGAACAGTGATATGATCCAAGATGGATTGTCGGCTGCATATAGTAGTCCATAAAAGTACTTAGATTAATGTTAAAGAAACCACAAGAAAGTGAAGCTGTATTACTAAAGCCACAAACCTAAGCATCCCTTCGTTAAATTTGATATGATCCATCTTCACCCGGACATAACCCAATTCTCTACCAGCTCTAGGGTTGATTGTCAGCTGGTCAAAGTCATCGAAATGTCACAGTGCGGCATAACAGAAAGTTAAAGCTTCAATGTAGTGAGGGGGATTTGGAATAGAGAGACTTTAGAAACTTACAAATTCTATATTCTTCATATCAGGAAAGTTCACTGCTACAACAGCCATAGCAGCTTCATTTATAGCTACTTGTCGCCATGTCTCGGAGCTTCTGTCTTTTCTATCTAACATTCCTCTTTCTTCTATTTGTGCAGCTTGAAGCAAATCATCTGTTGTTAACTGCATTAGAGTTACAGAGAATATATGATTTACTCGCTGGTATTAAAATAAACTTTTCAACTTATTATTAGAGCCTAAGCTGCTTCTCTAGCACAACGTCCAAGAGCTTAAATCCACTTCTCACACACCATATTACCATTGGTACACGATCCTAACATTCAAAACCAAACCCATCCAAAAGCAAAAGCAGATACAATTCGAACTAAAAATATTGATCTCACCTCTGTTCTTCCATCACGCATCATATTAATTGCTGCTATCTCAACGATATTGGCAAGCTCTGCTCCAACCATGCCATCTGTCATGCTAGCAACTGCCATATAGTCCAAATCTTCAGCCATTGGCTTCTTGCGAGCATGGACCTAAACAACAAAACCAAAACAACGATATAGCTTTGAACCGAAGGACAACACTCTACATAGCGGAAGAACTTTGTAAATTTACAAGTTTAAGAATACAAAAACACATACACCAAGTCATTACCTGCAAAATTTCCATCCGTCCAATAAGACCAGGTTTAGGGATAAATATTTTGCGGTCAAACCTTCCAGGCCTCACAAGCGCAGGATCTAGAATATCTGGTCTGTTTGTGGAAGCGATGGTAATGACCTCTCCCCTTCCTTCAAAACCATCTAAAGAAACAAGGAGCTGTACCAAACACAAAAAAACGAATAAAAGTTTCACCCTTAGAAAAACAAAAAAGACTATTACACGCAATCTAAAATATCTGGAACCTGATTAAGAGTGGCATCCCTTTCTTGTCCTCCAGAACCCTTTATTAAACCACGCTCCCTTCCAACAGCATCTAATTCATCAATGAAGACCACAGATGGAGCCTGCAGAGAGACCACCTTTATATTAGCATCTGGAAAAAGACTGAATCCTCACTATACAATGAGAATCATCAGAAAATCAACCCAGAGGTATTTCTTTACTATCTGATAAATGAAACTGAAGGTGAGATTTAAGTTCCACGACCAATACTTGTAAGCAAAGGTACAAGACTCACATTCTCTCTAGCTTCCTGATACAATGCTCTGACACGAGAAGCACCGACACCAACATATATTTCCACAAACTGAGACGCAGAGATAGAGAAAAAGTTCACTCCTGCTTCGCCAGCTACAGCTTTTGCCAGTAGAGTTTTACCCACCCCAGGAGGCCCGCATAAAAGAATACCACCTGAAGCAAAACACGAATGAAAGAGATGGTCAAACAGCAAAAGGATATATAAGTTTATACCAAATACTTATTGATATAAGGAAATACAGAATTTGTTGCAACATCGAACCTGGAATCTTGACACCTCTCCTGCGGTACATCTCTCCATGAGTAAAAAACTTAACGATTTCCTCGAGTTCAAGACGAATCTTCCCAAGCCCAGCAACATCAGTAAATTTCACATCCACACCCCTTTCCAGATACTCAGGTAGCCTCTTATTTGATGCTCTTCTCACACGTGCGCCTGATTTCATGAACTGCATTGCCATCTGTAAGTATGGATTTTTCTCACCTGTTCCTTCTTCACCCTCCTCATCCTCTTCCTCAATACCTTCCATCTCCCTCTCCAACTCCCTCATTTTCTTCCTCTCATCTGCTTCTGCCTTCTCGATCTTCAACCTATCTTCATAATCCTTCTTTTGCTTCCTATAGTTTAGCACCACCACACGATAGAATATATAAAAGAACACCAATCCAAGAGCAGTAGCCACATTAGGATCCTGAGCTAATTTTGCCCACATATCCGCCATATCTCGATAGTTTCTCCTCGCCTCACGCAAAGATTCCTCGTACTTCTTCTTCCTAACAGCTTTCCTTTTCTTCCTCTCCTGTTGTTTCTTCTGCGCCCTCATTTTCTTTTCCATCATCTCTCTTTCCTCATTCATCCTCTCAAGCTCCTCCTTCCTCTGCCTCTTGAAACCCTCCCTCATTTTCTTCAACTCAGCAGCACGTTTAGACTCCTTCTTTGGCTTAACCCATGTTAACATATAAGCAGGCACTCTCCACAAAAACCCTAAATAAGGAGACGGCACTGGAGGCCTCTTAACCGGAGGAGTATAAGCATTAACACACGCAACATCGATCCCTAACTCATCCCACTGTTCCCAAAACCTCTTATTACCATCCAAAGAAGGCAACACAGTCCTCAATACTCTAGAATCCTCTAAAACTACAAACACAGGCTCTGCCTTTTGCCGAAAAGTTAAAGTAGGAGGCTTTATCACATGCTTAAGCTTACCTTCAGCTTTTAAGCTCAAAATGTCAGTATAAGGTATACGATTCGAAACTACAGGAAGATCTTTAGACCAAGCTTTAAGCTGCTCAAGAGTTAAAGCCTCCTGAGGTTTCTTCTGAGTTCTCTTTCTCTCTGATACCTTCGCCGCCGCGAGTGACGGTTGCGCCAGTGAAGCGGAGATTACAGTGAGAGTAATGGGTATTGCGAGAAGATTGACTTGGGTTGATTTGGATTTCTCGTTCTCATCACCATCATCATGAACATCGTTCGTAGCTGAATTGGTTTGGCATGAAATTGAAGGGTAGTTTCTGGTGAATCTCTGACGGTTCTCCAGTGAAAGGAATTGAGAAGATGGTGACGAATGCAGAGGAAAACGACAAGCCATGATGTAAAAGATGAATTCAACTTAGAAGAAGTGAATTGCAATAAACCAAGCGAGTCGAGATAGATTGATTCGCCATTAAAACGTATAGAAGAGCTTCATTTCTCAGGCGAAGGGATGGGATAGAAGAAACAGAGAATACAGAAACAGTTCGGTCATTTAAAATGGCTTTTTTAAAGAAAGCCCAATAGGCCCATTTAGCTCATAAACTTTTTAAATCCAGTCGCGGAGAAAAGGCGTTCTCTAATCAAGACGCGGAAATTAGTTTGAATTATTTTGTCGTTTATAAGGAACTTGGTCAAACATAATTTCAAAACAACTTTGGAATTCGAAGTTTTTTAGCTGACATCGATTGAAACAAACAATTCCAAAAATCAATACATAACATAAATAATTTTTTTTTTTTCCTTCCAATAATTTTATTACTGAACCGAGTTTACAACAGAGTTTACAAACTGCCTTAGAAAAGTTGGACAAGTAAAATAGATTTCCCATAGTGAGGGATGTGAGATTGTTGTTTTTGCTAGAAGATCAGCACAAGCATTGCTTTCCCGGTGACGGAAGGAGAACTCCATTGAGATAAAATTTTGTCTCCAGCCGCGTATGGTGTCCAGAAATCTTCTGAGTCTTGGGTTGTGGCCATCGTCATTGAGCAGTCTTGTGATATTTATGTTGTCCCCTTCAAATATTATCGAACGGTATCCTAATCCCCAACATGATTGTATTGCCCATACTAAAGCAGAGCATTCCGATTCTTCTATAGTCGGACGTCCTTGAAATTTACCCATAGCACAGTGTAGTACTTGGCCATTTGAATCCCTGATTATCCAACCTAGTCCAGAGTCTCTGTCTCCTTCATGGTGTGATGCATCATAATTACATTTTACCCAGCCTGGTCGGAGTCTTGTCCATCCAGAGCGTCGCTGTCTGGTTCTCATCTGATCTGGTTTGTTGGTCGTTGTTTCGGTATAAGTAAGCCAATCTTTTATATCTGATAGCGCTTGGTTGATGAGAGTACCTCCACCGGTTAGCTTCTTATTAAAAACAAGATCATTTCGACCTTTCCATAAGCGCCATAAAAGCCAGAAAGGTTGATATCGAAATGTTGCATCAATGGTCTTATCTTTATATAGTGCAATAAGTGACAATAGCTTCTCTTCAACTGATTTGTTTGAATCACAAAGTTGGGAAATGGGAAAACCAGCCTTCTCCAGACTTGAGTTGCATAAGGGCATGAAAACAGCATATGGTCTGTCGTTTCCAGTATAGAACAGCACCTTGCACAATACGGATTTACCTTGATGTTTCGTTTAAGCAAATTCTCTCCCACTCCAATAGCTCTTGATGCCACTCGCCATAAAAAAATGTTTTAGCTTTGGTGTTATCTGCATCTGCCAGATTCCAGTGGCCAGTGCTGGTGAAGTTGACAAAGGTGGTTGTGGTCTCTCTGATTCCATCCTTGAGTTCATCGCCAACCAGTAGCCAGATTTAACTATATAAATGCCATCTTTGGTGTGGCTCCATAAGTAAGTATCTGGTGATGGTGTTGTAGGGAGGAAAAGTTTGTAAATCAAATATCGATCTTCAGGTAGGATCACTTCTTGGATTTTAGCTTCATCCCATTGCTGAGTCATCGGATTGATAATGTCTGAGACTAACAAGGTAGACTCGGACATTGGTAGTACCCGTGGAGGTTGAGCAGGTAATGTTGGCAACCAGGGATCAGATGCAAGATTCGTAGCAGAACCATCTCCTATGCTTGTTTGGATTCCTTTTTCCAATAGTTCCCGACCAAAAAGTAGCGAGCTCCATCCATATGAAGCTTTGTTTCTCTTTTTAGCGGTGATAAAACTTTCGTCTCTGAAATATCTCGCTTTTAGGAGTCTGAATAAAAGGCAGTGTGGTCTATTTATTAATCTCCACGCTTGATTAGCTAGTAGAGCTTGGTTAAACATGTGTAGATCCCGAAAGCCTAGACCACCATTCCTTTTAGGCACAACCATTTTCTTCCAAGCTACCCAGGAAACTTTACGTTTATCTTTTATAGTACCCCACCAAAACCGAGCCAGCATGCTATCTATTTCTGAACAAATCTCCATTGGAAGTTGAAAACAATGCATGGAGAAAACAGGCATCGCATAACCTACTGCTTTAATTAGAGTTTCTTTACCCGCTGCTGTCAAAAATGTCGTGTGCCAGCCCTCTGTCCTTTGCTGGACCTTGTCTTGAATATATTTAAACATCTCTATTTTCCTTCCATTGAATTGTTCTGGGAGACCAAGATATTTACCTCCCCCAGCCGTAGTAGGGATATGGAGAATGTGTTGCACTCGGTCTCTTGTATGTTGATAAACATTTGCACCGAAGGTGATTGCCGATTTGTCCAAGTTTATCATTTGACCAGACGCTTTCTCATAGACCTTGAAAATCTTGAGGAGGTTTGAACTGTTCTTATAATCAGCTTTGAGAAAAAATAAAGAATCGTCAGCAAATAACAGATGTGAAACTACTGGACCCGGTGTACTGATACGAATGCCTTGGATCTTTTTGTCATCTATGGCTTGTGTTATCAGGGAGCTTAGAACATCTGCACATAGGATATATAAGTAGGGAAATAGGGGATCCCCTTGCCGTATACCTCGTGAAGCAGTGAAACGACCATATGGGCTCCCATTAATAAGAACAGAGAAAGATACAGAACGTACACATGCCATAATCCAAGTGACCCAACGACCAGCAAAACCCTTCTTTATCAGAACTGCTTCTAAGAAATCCCAGCTAATACGGTCATATGCTTTGCTGATGTCTGTCTTAACAGCCATGTAAGAGTTTGTGCATCGTTTCCTTACACGTAAGGAATGCATTATCTCATGTGCAATGAGCACATTATCTGTTATTTGCCGGCCTGGTATAAAAGCTGCCTGGTGCTCTGAGACCACTGATGAGAGTATCGTCTTTAGTCTCATAACCAATATTTTGGAGATTATCTTATAAAGGACATTGCATAAACTGATTGGCCTGAAGTCCTTCATGGTGTTAGGATTTGTGCCCTTTGGAATCAAACACAGATTTGTATGATTTCATTCTTGTTGTATTTCCCCTGTTTCAAAAAACTTTTTCACCTCTGCAACAATAGCTGGTCCAACTATATCGTGATATCCCGTACCAAACGATCATTCATGTCATTAGTGACAACTTTGTCCAAGGATTGCAACGCATACTGCAGGTCCGTCTGACCAGGGCTCGAGAAAAGATCACTAAAATATCTTTGTGCTTCACAAGCTATATTCCGGTTGCCAAAGATATCAGCTCCATGATTATCCTTGATTGAGAACAGACGATTTCGAGCAATCCTATTTTTGACAGAGGCATGAAAAAAACTGGTATTGCGATCACCTTCATTCATCCATTGGCACCGACTCTTAAGGTGCCAATATGTTTCCTCATCTCGGTAAGCCATGAGTAAGTCACTTTGCAGTGATTGAATCTGTGACTTAGAGATGGTGATGTCCGTATGAGCAACATCTATTTCCTTTGTGAGTTCCTTGATGCGGATAGCTGAGTTAGTGTGATGTTGGCGCTTCCATAGAGATATATCACGTCTACATCCTTTGATTCTGTCCAAAACAGTAGGGTCGGTTCCAAGATCCCTCTTATTCCAAGATGAGCTAATTACAGCTGCGAATTCAGGTTGTTTGCAGAGCCTTGTATCAAACTGGAAGGGTTTGATACCTTTTTCAGGTGTACGGCTGATCTTAATAATTGCAGGTCTATGGTCAGATTCGATCATCTCTAAATATTCAACCTCTGAGGCTGGAAACAGAGCTCTCCACTCATCGTTAGCCATAGCACGATCTAGCCAGCTTTCTACATTGTAATGACGTCGTTTGCCTAACCACGTCATATTATTTCCTTTGTATGGAAGATCCTGAACTCTGCAGACGTGAACCATGTTTCGAAAGTCTGTAAGACTCCAACTTTCTCTTATTCGACCACCCCGTTTTTCATGTGGATGTAAGATTTCGTTGAAGTCACCACACATCAACCATGGACCATTACGGTTAAGGGCAATTCGTTGAAGACGTTCCCAAAGGATATAACATAAATAATTATGAAGAATACTTAGGTTCAATTATTGTAATGACGTAAAAAAACATCAGACAAGACGATGAAAGGAAAGTTACAAAAGGGTAAAAACAGTGACTATTGTTTCTAACGGTCGCGTGAGAGACGGAGAACGTCGAGAACGGAAGAAGCGGCGAGGAGGAGAAACGCGAACAATGAGAAGACGACGGAGAATGCGAGATGGTCACAGAAGAAACCGAGAGATTTGCAGAAGTTTGGAAGAGGCATGTGTCTGATTCCTGTTCTGTTCATATTCGTTACTCCTAGAGCCGCAGATCCTCCACTCACCATCGCGTATCCAAATATCTGATCTGCAACGAAGCAAAACCATGCTTGTGTTCTTGTCGGGATCACAGGAGATTTTCTCATCAGTCTTGTTCCACTTGTGATAAGTTGGAGCAACGAGTAAAGAACCGTCGCAGATGAAACCACCACTAGATATCTGTTTAAAGCATTCAAATAAATATGTCACACTTGTTCACTTACGTTTATGATTTACTATGAAATTGGAATTTGGCTTACATTAGAGAATCTGAGAGAGACCAAACGGCGTGGAGCTGAAACTCGAAACCGTAGAGAGTGGTCATGCTAGTCTCGCGTGCCGTCACCGTTAACGTCACAGCAACCGCCGATACAGCCATGCACATAGCTCTTAGCGCAACCATTGCCACGTCATTGCGTCTTCTGCCGTAAGTGGTGGCTGTGTGCACCACGTCGCGGATATCAAGCTTCTTTTCTTCAGTCACAACGGTCGACTTTTGTTTCTGCTCTGCTGCTTTCGCCATTTTGAGTTTGTAATATGTAATTAATTTACACGAGAGCCACGCCACGCCACAGACGGGATTTATAAGCTCAACATGATAGACACGTGGCTAGCTTTATAGTGAGAAGTTCAAAACACTTCCCGTGAGGCTTCTCAGGTGAGGTTTATGTAATCAGTGTTCGTTCTGCACGAGGAATGACCTCAGTCTGCTCAAATACAAACAACAATAAAACAGCTAGAAGAGAAGATTTTTTTATATATTTCATAATCAGATTTGTACCGAATTTTAGCTGTCGGTCAATACAAAGACAATTTTTGGAAAACACCTCTCACAATTTGAATTTTGATCACGCTCTAAATTTACCTACCCACTCTGCTCTCAAAAACTTCAAATAATCTTGTGTATAGATGAGCCACTAGGGAAATGACAACCAAAGAAGCTTTAAACACCGAACATCAAGTCGTAGACCTTTGCGACCATCGACCTCGATGGGGAGGCCATAGCACCACCGCTGGTTTGAGGGGAGAAAGCGCTACCGTTTTGCAAGTACTGAAGACGAGATGAGGGTCGAGCAGTGTCTCTGGTGGATAATGGTGGAGGTAGAGGCGTGAATCCTTGGTTGTTGAGTCTCTCGTTTAACGCTTGCTTCTGTATCGGGTCTACTGGCTTCACTCCTACGATTACCACTCCGTTTATCATCATCCCACCTTTGTTCAGCGCTTTATGTGCATCAGACCGGTTCTGCATCATATACACAGACTATTGTTCAGTTTCATTGTTTCCTTTATAAAGAAGATTTGATTAGATTATCATGTACGATGACTAGTCTAGAATAACTATGAATGCTTATCATCATGCATCAAACAGGTTTAAAGGGAAGAAGAGTAACCTGGTAAAGGATGTGCATCCAGTTGGCATTGCTTGGACCAGGAACATGTTTCAAGATCATACCACACTTTTCAAACTCCCGTAGTACCAAATTTGTATCACCTGGAGAAAATCTGAGAGCAGTTTTCATGATCAGTTCTTAAGATCGAAAAGATAGGAGACAAACACAAGACAAGGCACTTATGATCTATATAAAGAGTCAGAATCTACAATGCCCAAAAATAAAATCACAATCAAAAGCTGATATTTGAGCATCATTAGCATAATTTAAGTACTTGGTAAACCTAGAATTTCATAGACACATGATGGTTGACAAATGAAGAGGTAAACACAGCAATTATTAGGAACATTTCTCTAAGATCGAAAACATGGGGGACATACACCAGACAAGGCACTTAATAACACTACTAAGTGCCAGTTACTAACCATGTAACTCGAATTTCAGAGACACAAGAATGTTGGCAAACAAGAACATTTGCAACACCAAAGTAATACTACAGAGAAACAGAGGTAAGAGCACTAGAGCTAAAACGGCCTTACCCGTAGACAGTGACCCACTCTTCCTCATCAAGGTTTCCAGTAGGTATGATCTGCCTCTGAACCTCTGGCCTAGCAACTTCTCTTGGCGGCGGAAGAGTAACCAATGCACCAGGCTGAACCACACCTTCTACAGGAGATCCCTTCCCTTTATCATCCTGCTCCATACTACTACTACCTGCCTTTGACTGCGACCACCAACTCGGACTCCCACTCTGTTGTGCATTCAGTAGAGAAAAAGACGGGCTTGCTTCCAACTTCCCTTTACCAGGAGTTACAATATTTTTCCCAGAACTCTGGAAAGGCGTTCTCTTGTCAGATTTCGCATCTGGAGACGCTGAGTAGTCTGCAATACCTGACTCAGGAGAGAAATCAGACCGGTCATCCAAAGTATACATTGGAGGTGGTGGAAGATCTGATCCTCCGAAATTCTCACGCCATAGTGCAGATACAGCAGCTGCTTGTCCCGGGCTTGAGAATTTCCCTCTCCGTGCTGAAACAGGAGAAGCTAAATCTTGAAAAAGCAGAGACTGCCTCCCTGATTTTGGAGTCCTGTGAGCTGTAGTACTCATATTTATCTCCCTGCAAAGACAACAATCGATTAGTTTTGAGCACAATTACATTAAAAAAAAAGCTAATCAACATCAATTAAGCTACTCTAATCAGCTCGGCAAGATCAAGATTTCATAGTTGAAGCAAAACCCTCGTTTCGAAATTGACGAATCTTGGGATTGAAATTACTAATCACTGGATTTCAAACTCGAATCGTTAAATCAAAGAAGAAGGCAGTAAGATTCACGCCAATAATCGAAAGACAAGAGCAAATACACTATCTAATGGATCAATAGAGAGAGATAGAGCAAACCTGAGGATGCAGATGATGATTGGTGTTCCTATTCCCTGAAGAAAAAGCTCAGCTTCGAGCTTATGGGCGCGGAGGGAAGACAATGATGAAACCCTAGAACCAAAAGATTCTAAAATCGCTAAATTCAAGCGCCTTACTGTAAGTGACGAAATTAGCCTCGCGTTTGCAGGATAGCGCCGTGTTCTATGAACTAGACGTGGGCCTATCCGAAAGTTTTCGGCCCATAGGTTTTTTTCTTCAACATAGAAAATTGAATGGCACTTGGGATAGAGCCTAGAGGGTTAATGTCATTAATCATCCATAATGATGTCAAATTAAAATAGTTGTAAGCTTGTAAGTTGTAATAAGTTTTTTCATGTCATTAATAAATATGCAGTATGAGGATTTAAATCGATAACATAAACACAAATCTCTAGCATTGTTAGCATCCTAATATAATAAACACAAATCTCTAGCATAGTTAGCAACCTTAAAATTCTTATATCATGAATGCATCTTACCCTTGACTTAATTGTTTTTTTTTGGCAGCATATCCTTGACTTAATTAAAGAGAGGTTCTGAGATTGCTTTCATAGATTTTTTTTTCCTAAAGAAAAAGGAGAAGCTAAATCGTTAAGCCAGAAATACATCGTAGTTTAAAAGATGAAAACAAAAAATTCCCACTTTATTCCAACGGTTTATAAAATATAATTGCGTCGTTAGTTCGGTACAAATTGTCTTTGTGTGAAAATTTTACTAATTTGGGGCTCTCAAATCTTTCTTTTTTCTTTTTTCAAATCTTACTTCACTTAGTGTGTCTTCTACCCTTCATTTTCGAATTTCTTTATTTCCATTTCTGCAAAGTTCAAATCTATACTAAAACGCGATTTATTTCTTAAAACGCCAAACGTGGTCTTGTGGTGTGGTGTCCGCCAAAAAGCAGAAGGGGCACTCTGGGTCACACAACTCAGAAAAACACGCACACGCTCATCGCGTGAGAAAGGTCAAAAGCTTTTGAAATAACTTTAGCGGCGCGCGATTTGCTAGACGAGGAGACATTTACATTTACACAGCCTCCGAGGAGGAAGAGACACATCGATTGTCTCGTCGTCTCATCAGAAAAAATGGAGAATCTACTGGCGAATTGTGTCGAGAAGAACCTTAGCCAGTTTATGTTCACAAATGCCATCTTCTTCTGCGAACGTCTCCTCGCTGAATTCCCCTCTGAGGTAGGTATCCCAATTTCGAAATCGTATAGCTTCGATCACATCACATTGTTGTTTCAATTTCTCTTCCGGTCTGATCCGATCTACCTAGCTCTGACCCAGAGTAGACATTTCTCGATTTAGACGGTGTCGAATTCTGGGGGTTTTTTTTTTCCGATGCAGTTGGAATCGAGAGGGTCTGATTTATGAGTTCTTCAATTTGACTGAACTGTTTTATTATCTCCGGCTTAATTTTGTGAATTTTTGTTCTTCGTTTTCTCAGTTATGTATTCGTATCTCGAATTCTAGGTTTATGTTTCAGTAGAGATATTAGCCAATTTGAGATTTGTTCTTTAGTTATTTCTTGTTCTGTGATTCTGGTGAGCAACTAGTTTTCATTATGCAGGTGAACTTGCAATTGTTAGCTAGGTGTTATTTGAGTAACAGTCAAGCTTATAGTGCTTATTATATCCTCAAAGGTATTTGCATTCTTCTAACTTTGACCATTTCATGAATTGATTTGTTTACATATGTTTTGAAACACTAAACTTGTGTTTTTTACATTGTGAAAATTGAAGGTTCGAAAACGCCTCAGTCACGGTACTTATTTGCATTCTCATGCTTTAAGTTGGATCTTCTTGGAGAGGCTGAAACCGCATTGTTGCCTAGTGAAGATTATGTTGATGAAGTATATGGCATTGCTTTTTTTTTTTCACTTGATTTTCCAAACTAAATTTTGAGAAACCTCTGTTGAATTTTCAGTGGCAAGGATGTTACTGTCTTTTTTTGGGGAGTGAAAATTGGCGATTGCTGACTAGTGACTACTGCTTTTTTTTTAACATGCAGGTTCCTGGTGGTGCAGCTGGGCATTATCTTCTTGGTCTTGTATATAGGTAACGGCTTTTTTGCTTTGCAAGTTCTATATAAGATATTGTTGGCTCTCTTATGTAGTACTTCTCTGTCTTTTGTATACTGATTCTGTAACAAGCTTACTAATTTACTGCATCTTTTACTGCAATGGAACAACTTTCCTATGCTGCAGTTCATCTTTAGTCTAAGTATGCTTCAGAATCCAAATGCCAAAGAGAGAAAAACAACAATATTGGCAGTCTATATGGATTTTTTGTAACCCTCAATATGTTCCATTTGTTAAGGCTGATAGTATTAGCTTCTGACGTCTGTTACTCTCTGGTTCATGCTTCCAGATATGCTGGGAGGAAGAACAGCTCAATAGAACAGTTTAGGATGGCATTGTCATTTGATCCATTGTGTTGGGAAGCATATAGAGAACTTTGTAGTTTAGGTAAGTGAAAGCTCTGTATGAGTTATGTATTTATCAGTTTATGTTTTGGTTATTCTATCTGGAAATCTGGGGAAACAGATTTATTTCTTTGCAATGGCGTTCTGTGATTACCTTTTCAGGTGCCGCTGAAGAAGCCTCAACGGTTTTCGGAAATAGTGCTTTCCAGCGTCTTCAGGAAACTTTTGTCACGCAAAGAATAAACTTCTCAGAAGGAGCAAACATAGACCAGCTTACAGATTCTGATAAGGCCTCAAGAGATACAAGTTTATGGCGAACAGAACATGTTCCAGGAGAGAACCAACAAGATCCGAAAATTAGGCAGCTTGGAGCAGATATTCCGCCAGATACTGACAGGCAACTTAATACAAATGGATGGGACTTGAACACACCTTCTCCGGTGATTTCACAGGTGATATAATTAAGTCGAGCTAGATTGAGAACGTATTAGTTTCTGTTTCTAGCTTAATATCCTGAGTTGTTGAATGTCTGTAATCTGCTTCATGACCTATTCCTTTCATAAGGTAATGAAAAGTTTCTAAGAAGCGTCCTTATCTCTAATTATCTATATTGTTTAGGTATTGGATGCTCCACCACCTCTGCTTCATAAGAATATGCTTCGTTCAGCAGTGGAAGGATCTTTGATGTCTGTACATGGAGGGCGCCGAATAAAATTTAGTGAAGAAATGTCAGCAGAGGTTTTATATCTGCAATGAGTTCTAAGTGCTTTCAATCCTTGTTTTCTTTGCATAAGCGTCTTCTCATTAGTGCATATGCGAAAAGTGATCATCTAGCATTGCAAATATCTTAACATAGAGCTTCGCCACCTTGTTTCTATCTTCTAGCTCTATGGCTGGACCATCAAAAGCTACTTGATTTATTGGTCTTCTTTTACTTTCCCTATCTTGAAGGCTACAGAAGGGTCTGGCCGTCGCCGTAGTGCTAGAATAGCAGCAAGGAAAAAGATTCCTATGTCGCAGTCATTTGGTAAAGATTCCTATCGGTTACATCTTTCACCTTCCGAGTCAAACTGTGTACCTTCTCCTTCCTCGATGATTGAAAAATGCCGAATCCAAAGCAGCAAGGAAGGTAACGTTTTCCTCTTATATTTTTTTATGTTTTCCCAACCGAGCCACAGAGCATCAACTGGTTATAATTTTTGAATTCTTTTGAGGAAAAAGTTAGATCTCTAGTTAGAATAAATGATGCAAAAGTATTTAGGTAGCTTAAGTATTTTATATGACAAATTGACAATAAGACTTGACCATGTGTCCGGCGGTTCCTGATACCGTTCTTCTTAAATGATTTAGCGACAACGTCAGGCCAGTCTATAAGTGACATTGGAAGCTCTGTTGATGATGAGGAAAATAAAAATCCTAGTGAATCTTCCCCTGATAGTTCCAGCCTCATTTCTGGAATCTCGGAAGTGCTAAACCTTCTGAAGATTCTTGGAAATGGCCACAGGCATTTACTTATGTACAATTGTCAGGTACTTTATTAAGACAATGTGCGTATGGGTTCATATTCTTCAACTTGAATACTCTGCCTAATAGTTAAACTATCGATGTCGAATCCAAAATAACAAAATTTGATACTACTGCAGGAAGCTTTGTTGGTATATCAAAAGCTATCTCTGAAACAATACAATACACACTGGGTTCTCGTGCAGGTGATAATATGAGTAGCTTTTCTGATCGCTGTTTTATTGGACATTTAAGCCAGCTTAAATGATCATATTAGTTAATTGACCCTTTTCTATTTTCCTTTCGTTCGCGCTGAAATTAAAAAATGAGAAACGTTTTGACACAGGTTGGAAAAGCATATTTTGAGCTACAAGACTACTTCAACGCTGACTCAACCTTTACTCTTGCTCATCAAAAGTATCCTTATGCTTTGGAAGGAATGGATACGTACTCCACGGTTCTTTATGTGAGATGTTATCAATATTTACAAATCTTCCTGCTATATACCATGAACTAACCCTTGAACATGATGTTGACTGTGAAAACTACCTGTTGCGATGTCAGCATTCAATGTTATTGTTTTACTTTTAGTGATTTCGTGTCTTTGTTTTTGAAGCACCTGAAAGAAGAGATGAGGTTGGGCTATCTGGCTCAGGAGCTGATTTCAGTTGACCGCCTATCTCCAGAATCCTGGTATCATTCTTATAATCAACCACATGTGTCTGTGTTAAGACTTTAATACCTACAGGCTTTAACCACAAACCGTAGATAGAAACCAGTTTTTAGCATAAGATCATCTCAAAATCTGAAACTGCATAGTTTTTCTTTGCTTGGATTTTTTTTCTGTAATGACTGTGGTAGCAATGTGAATTGCAGGTGTGCTGTTGGGAACTGCTACAGTTTGCGTAAGGACCATGATTCTGCTCTCAAAATGTTTCAGAGAGCTATCCAACTGAATGAAAGATTCACATATGCGCACACCCTTTGTGGTCACGAGTACAATTCTTTTCTATGTGTCTCTCTGTGTGTCTTACTCTGCATATAACCATGCATGTACAGTAATAACATACGGTCTCACCTTGGCTTCACAGGTTTGCTGCATTGGAAGATTTTGAGGGTGCAGAGAGATGCTACCGGAGGGCACTGAGCATAGATACAAGACACTATAATGCTTGGTACGGTCTAGGAATGACCTACCTTCATCTGGAGAAATTTGAGTTTGCGCAGCACCAATTTCAACTGGCTCTAAAAATAAATCCAAGATCTTCAATCATCATGTGTTACTATGGAATTGCTTTGCATGAGTCAAAGGTTGGTACATGATATACGCTCTTCCCCATCAAGTCTTACTTATATCATATACTACTCTTGATGACTATGTGATGTTCAGATTTATCTGTGAAACTAAGCTTGGCAGAAAGATAATAGTTCAGAGATAATCTATTAAGGTTGAGATAATATTTTGCAGAAGAACGATGAGGCGTTGAATATGATGGAGAAGGCTAGACTCACTGATGCGAAGAATCCGCTCCCAAAGTATTACAAGGCTAACATATTAGCCAGCCTCGGTGATTATCACAAAGCCCAGAAAGTTTTAGAAGAGCTCAAAGAATGTGCTCCTCAAGAGAGCAGTGTCCATGCGTTGCTTGGCAATATATACAAACAACTAAAGCTATATGACAAAGCTGTGTTACATTTCGGCACTGCTTTGGATTTGAACCCTTCTCCATCTGATGCTGTCAAGATAAAGGTTAAGAGTCCTTCACCTTTTTTTGCTTCACAAGCATCAATCATTGTCACATTTTGGCTTTAGGAGAATAATGGATTATTAATCAAATTGTTATAATGTTTTTCAAGATAAATCCTTTGTAAATTTTCAAGTTTTTGGTTTGATAGAATTATCTTCGCTGTGCCTACAGGCTTACATGGAGAGGCTGGTAATACCAGACGAGTTGGCAATGGAAGAGAATTTGTAGATTCATTGTGCAGGTAAATGTATACATACACCCGTATAACCCAAAGCCATCTATAATTTTTCTCATCTTGTGATAGGATTAATCCTAATACCAAACTTTGCAAATTTCACTAACTGATTAAATATTTTAGGGGTTAACTACAGAAATTTGTATAGAGTTGGGTTGAAATTTGCATTTCTTTATTAGAACATCTTTATCAATAAAACTTATTTTTTTTCTTCCTCTGCCTATATTTGTGGCACTCATTGCACCAATGGTAACTATCTGGTGAAGAATTTAAACTTTTAAGACAAAGGCCCCGAATGGTAGTCCGTTTCGCGTGCGATTACGATTCAAGTGCGGGTGCGATGTGATTTGGGAGTGATGCGATTAGGTAAAATTGTGAATGGAAGTCCAATTCGGGTGTGATGCGGTTATATCATATTTTTGAATGGTAGAGCGATTGGGATACAACTTGAGTGTGATTAGAAAACAAAATTACTAAATTAACCTTTAATTATATTATCTTCTATTTTCAGTTTCCTTTGACATTAATTTAATTTATAATATATGAATATTACTAATATATAAACATTTTTTGAATTAGATTTATACATTAATGATATATGTAACTAACTTTCATTCTAAAATAAAATTATAAGTAGATAAAGTGATAAACTAATATAATTCTGAACAAACTGTCTTTACAACAAAAAGAGATTTTAAAATTCAAAAAAATTGTAGAAGGAATGAAACACAATTCTCAAAAGAGTTTGTCCACAGCTATTGCCTTGAGGACATCAACTGCAGATCATGACGATATTCTTAATCAGACACAATCAATACCCAACAGAGCCATAAAATGGTTCACACTACTGTACAGATAAAAACTAAGAACATCTAATTCAGCTCGTTCAATCACAATCATAAGAGAACAATCTCTAGATAAAAATAGTTAGGATACTCACATCCGACTCTCTCAGCATCAACCATACGGAGATCAACAGGAATCTCAAAAGTGAACTATGTAGAAGCATGAATCTCTTTGCTGTTGTCACTCATCTATAAACAGGGTAAACATACAAAAGTAGATTGCTAGAGAATAGGTTCTAAGGTTAATGGCTCATTATATTTTCTACAAAAATGTATAAGGTTAAACTTAAACTTACCTTGAAACGAGTTTTTTTTGCCCGTCATTCTCTCTAGGTATTCTATCTTCTTTATCTCGTCCGGAAATGTCATGAAGATTTGTCGTCTCTGTTCATTTTTTTCAAGAAACACATGGGCAGCCCAATACAACTCACCTTGTTTGTTAAGAAATACCATCTGTTCAAGCACCTTAACACATGCAGCAGAACTGTACGTATAAAAGCTCTCTCTACCTCCCATAAAAAATCTTCCCTGGTCCTCAATAAGATCTAAGACTCGATCCCACTGATTTTCTTTGGACTGCTTTCTAGATGATTTAGGTTGTTTGGATCTTACCCTCTTACCATTGTTATGAGGTTGTTCAGAATTTTGAGCTTCGGGAGAGTTGTTAAGCTCAATATCTTCAACAGAATTTGCTTCAAAAGGCAAATGACTTGCTCCATCATGGTGTTGCCAACCATCATCACCAACTGAAATTGTCTCCTCAGAAAAAAGTTGTTCAATAAGTGGAATATCTCTTATGGGATAGTTACGAAGAGTTTTCGCTTCAGGTTTTTCCTACAATGGAGAGAGACAAACAGAAACATTAGTCTAAAATAGATTATACAAATGAGTTTACTTTAGTTAATAGAATGTACCTTGATTAAATTTTCCCACCAAGAAAAAGGCATTTCGATTGCTCCAGTTTGTTCACAGAATCTCAGTTCAGATGAATCAGGTATAACCCGCTTGTATGATTCATGTTGTCTTTTAACGGTGTCTAGACGATTCCTGAACTTGTCATATTTCCAGTCTAACCCAAACCTTTTAAAAAACTCAGCCCTAAGGTTCATCCTACCAATTTCTGTTAAGCATTTACTTTGCCAATTCCCTTTCCTTTTCTCTTCTACACAGATTTCCAAGTGCCCACGAGCCAAATTAGGCGGCCACTTAAATCTTTTGCTATCAGTAGTTGGATCATCTGTAGATTGTTCCGATCTATGTTGCTTTGTCATTCTCTTAGCTTCTACAACTTATGAAAACAACATTATTAGAATCAAAAGACACAAATTTTGAAGCTTTAGACATAATTAGAATCAAGAGAAACAAATTTTGAATCATGATACTGTAGAATAGGTCCACAATATAATGTTAAAACCAATACCCAACATTAAAAAGAAGTAAAGAATTTATTTAGATATTTAGTCGAACACATGGTATGCAATATATATCAAATTTAACCTACTCAATCAAAACCTTATAAATCCATTACCACTAAAAATTGTTAATGAATGTCAATGTCAGTTACTACAATTTTATGATCAAAGACCCTTTAAACTCAAATTTTTGAATTGGTGAGAAAAGTAAACATACCGATTAGAGCATGAACGCATCAAAAACACGACAACAATGATGAAGAGGCGCTGATGATGGTGACAGAAGACGGTGGTGGCTAAATCGCCGGCGATGATGGTGTTGAAGATCCGACAACGATGATTTAGAAAAAAATGTTTCGTCAAATATGTATTAGAGTCTTTGTAATTCTTCCCTTGAATAAGGGTAAAATTGTAAATCATATATTAAATGAGACCTTGCCGCACCACAATCGCAGCTCGAGAGTGTGATTCGACGCCTTTTATATTTTTACTAAACTCATCACGGTCTTCACACACCTGAATCATGTCACAGTTGAGCTGGAGCCGTACCGGACTTCCATTCAACCTCAAAGTAGAAAGTTAAGTATACATATAAAAATAAAAGGTTTAGCCACAGTGGCTAGCATTCCTTTTCAAAAATAAAAAGTTGTAGTTGTAAAGGCGTAGTATATACCATCATAGTAGAAGGCCAAGTCATCTTATAAAAACACCCCCACTAGTTAAAATTTGTATGTATGCCAATTTATTTTATATTGAAAAGCACGACCTAATATCCATATATAGATGGCTATAATACATAGTGCAATCTAAAGTACAATTAAAGTTGATAAAAGAATTCAAATTTTCTTCTTCTTTTTCCATTATTTTGGTTATTAAACCCCTAAAGCTAATTAACTACATAAATAAAATGTTTGCGTAGTGTTCCACGTTTAAGTACTTCTTTTGTAGAGAAAAAGTCTACCTCTTTCTCTTTTCTTTATAAATCCCACACACATTGATCCTTAGTCCATAAGCAAATACCAAAGCCAAAAAAAAAAAAACAATAATCTTATTCTCTCTCTCTCTCTATCATTCTAAAGATGGAGAAGAATATACCAATAAGCAAGAAGCTATGGAACATCGTACGTTTTGTCATGTACATCTTACACAAAGGCATTTCTAAGCAAAAGCTCCTCGCTGACTTTAACGCCACTCTCAAGCGCGGTAAGAATCTCATGTTCCACAACCATCGCCGCGTCCCAGCAGCCTCATCCGTCACGTCGTCCCAGCCACGGAAAGAATACGAGTTTAGCTGCAGCGACACTCCTAACTACTCATTCCCCTTTAACATTGCCGCTTTCAAGAAGAAGAGTCACCACAACAGCCTCTTCTCTTGTGGTCATGCGCCACCTACCCTCGACGACGACACTTCGGCCTCCAGAGCCGTCCTTGAGCTGCTGAACGGCGTGGGAGATCATGACCAGCAGGGAAGTAACACGCCCGGGGCTTTGTCCGTTGAGGTCTTGACGGCTCTATCTCCTTACTTGCCAGGTTTTGGACGGAGTAGTCCGTCAGTGAGGCCTTTACGGGTAACGGACTCACCGTTTCCGCTACGGGAAGATGGTGACGTGACTAACGGACATGTTGACAAAGCAGCGGATGCGTTTATAAAGAAGTTTTACAAGAACTTGAATCAGCAGAAGAAGATGATTGAGTTCTCACCTAATTAAAATTTTCTCTTTTTGGTCGATTTAGTTCCGAACTTGTAATAATATTCTTGGTTGGAGGGTGGGGATTATTTTCTCATTTCTTGATAAATTTAGATCATCATGATGAATAAAATTCTATTCGGGTGACCATTTTCTACATTCATTTAGAAAATGTAATTGATTGTTAAAGAGTATTTTCTTTGAGTATATGGAAAAAATGCAGTTGCTGAGAAAAAATATAGTACATTCTATAGTTAAAGAAATTGAAAGAAAAAACAAATTGTGTTATGAATACAGAGTTTAGGGATAAAGCTCTTGTATATTCTTATTGATTAAACTCGAGGTTACAAGCATATATATAGTACATTACAAGGCCAAAATTAAGGTGTTGCCGAGAAGGCCATTGGCCGATGGGCCGATGGACCGATAGTACATGGGCCGAAGGGCCAAGGACATAAGGACGGTATATGGGCCGGTCTGTACGAAGTCCACTAAGTGTTTCACAACACTCCCCCTTGGACGAGACGACCGTGCCTATGTTGGATGGGATCGACACAATGTGCTTAGGGGATGCTGCCTCATTAAAACCTTACCAGGAAAACCCAATGGGACAAAACCTTGGTGAAGGAAAAAGAGTACAACACACATTGCTCCCCCTGTTCCAAACATCACTCCAAGTCCCTAAGCCTCCGCATTCCAATCTGATGCGCGAGCTTCCTGAACATTGTAGTCGGTAGCCATTTGGTGAAGAGATCGGCGGAGTTGTCGCATGACTGTACTTGCACCACTTGAACTTCTCCGGCCTTTTGTAGTTCATGTGTGAAGAAGAACTTCGACAGTATGTGCTTCGTCCGATCTCCCTTGATGTAACCTTCCTTGAGCTGTGCAATGCAGGCCGTATTGTCCTCATAGATTGCGGTTGCTTCCTTGCTGTCCTCCAATCCACTATCCGTCCGAATATGCTGTGTCATGGACCGCAACCAAACACACTCACGTCTGGCTTCATGTATGGCTAGGATCTCCGCGTGATTTGACGATGTGGCCACAAGAGTTTGTTTCATGGAACGCCAAGAGATCGCCGTACCACCGTGCGTAAACACATAACCTGTTTGTGACTTACCATTATGTGGATCGGATAGATAATCTACATCAGCAAAACCAACTAAACCATCTTTGTTATGGTTAGTATAAAATAAACCAAAATCTGCCGTTCCTTGCAGGTAACGCAGGACGTGTTTAACACCATTCCAGTGCCTTATAGTCGGACAAGAACTATATCTTGCTAGGAGGTTCATGGCAAAACATATGTCTGGTCTAGTGTGGCTAGCCAAGAACATTAACGCTCCTATAGCACTGAGGTAAGGCATTTCAGGTCCAAGAACTTCTTCATTGGCCTTCTTTGGACCAAATGGATCTTTATCCAAGTCTAAGCTTCTAACAACCATTGGGCTAGTCAATGGGTGAGCTTGGTCCATTTTAAACCTCTTGAGTACTTTTTCTGTATATGCCTTTTGATGCACAAGGATTCCATTATTTCTGTACTCAAGTTGCAATCCCAAACAGAATCTTGTCTTGCCTAGGTCTTTCATCTCAAATTCTTTCTTGAGGTATTCTACTGTTTGGGCGATTTCCCCAGAGGTATCAAGGATGTTTAAATCATCCACATATACTGCTATTATTACAAATCCTTTGTTTGCAAACTTCTTTATAAATATACATGGACTGATTGGGTCGTTCTTATAGCCTTTCTTTGCCAAATAATCACTTAGGCGATTATACCACATTCGACCACTCTGTTTCAGTCCATAAAGCGATTTTTCTAGCCTTATGCAGTACTGTTCTCGAGAACCATTCTTTGCTTTAAGTTCAATACTCTCTGGTAATCTCATATAGATTTCATTATCCAGTGGACCGTATAAGTACGCAGTTACAACATCCATTAACCGCAAATCAAGTTTTTCTCTGATGGCCAAACTTATTAGGTACCGAAATGTTGTTGCATCCATCACAGGAGAGTATGTCTCCTCATAATCTATGCCAGGTCTTTGAGAGAATCCTTGTGCTACAAGTCGTGCTTTGTATCTCACGATTTCATTCTTCTCATTTCTCTTTCTTACAAAGACCCACTTATGTCCAACTGGTTTAATTTCAGGTGTTATCCTTAAGATCGGACCAAACACACTTCTCTTCTTTAAAGAGTTTAACTCCACATCAATAGCTTCTTTCCATTTAAGCCAATCTTTGCTTTGAGTGCACTCTAATATGGATGTGGGTTCTAGATCCTCATTTATGTCAAGTGCTACCTTGTATGCAAATATATCATCGATGTCGACATCTTTACGGTTCCATTTAATTCCAGACATTATATGATTGATTGATATTTCATTATTATCAACACCTATAGGACCTTGAAGTTCAGCGTCCTGAACTCCATTCGGTTCCTTAGGATTTGTCGCGGCAATGTCTGCATTTTCTATAATTCCCTGAACCTCGGTCTGTTTTGCACCTTTAGACTTCCGAGGGTTCTTATCTTTGGAACCTAATGGTCTACCTCGTTTCAAACGGGCTTTAGACTCTGTAGAAACTTGATTATTGTGTTCCTTCTGAACATCAATACGTACTGGTGCATTGCAAGCTGGTATGTACGATTTTGTTACTCTATTTGGGTCAGCAAAGGAATCTGGCAATTGATTAGCTAGCTTTTGCAAATGTATAATCTTTTGAACCTCTGCATCACATGCTAGAGTTCGAGGATCTTGCCAATTTAAGGATGTTTGATTCCATGTTAGTTCTTTGACCAGCTTGCTAGTCTCACCACCCATTACAGGGAATTCGGACTCAACGAATTGACAGTCCGCGTATCTGGCCTTAAATAAATCTCCTGTGGTTGGCTCAAGATACTTTATGATGGTGGGAGACTCATATCCAACGTATATTCCCATCCTCCTTTGAGGTCCCATCTTAGTTCTCTGTGGTGGAGCAATCGGTACATAAACGGCACAACCGAATATTTTGAGATGGGATATGTTTGGCTCATGACCCGTTAATAGTTGGGATGGTGAATATTTGTGTTCACTAGATGGCCTGATGCGTATGAGTTCTGCTGCATGTAATACTGCGTGTCCCCAAGCCGACACATGAAGCTTCGATCTCATTAACAATGGTCGAGCTATCAATTATATTCGCTTAATGAAGGATTCAGCTAATCCGTTTTGTGTATGGACATGTGCCACGGGATGTTCCACACTCACCCCCATGGACATACAAAAATCATTAAACGCTTGGGATGTGAATTCACCAGCATTATCTAGACGTATAGTCTTAAGTGGAAAATCTGGAAAGTGTGCTCTTAGCCTTATAATTTGAGCCAACATTCTAGCAAATGCTAGGTTTCTTGTGGATAACAAGCAAACGTGTGACCATCTGGTTGATGCATCTATCATCACTATAAAATATCGAAATGTCCCACAGGTTGGGTGTATTGGTCCACATATATCACCTTGTATCCTTTCCAGAAAATTTAAAGTCTCTTTATGGACTTTGGCTGGTGAAGGCCGTATTATAAGTTTCCCTTGTGCACATGCTACACACGTGAGATTTTTAGGGATAACTTTCCTTTCTATAAGGTTGTGCCCATTCGAACTCTTAATTAGTTTACGCATCATGTTCGAACCCGGATGGCCTAGCCGGTTATGCCATAGAGTGAACTGTTCGTTGAACATTCTGTGCTTTGCCAAGTTAGCCTCTATCATATTAATCCTAGCATGGTATAAACCAGTGGCTAGTGCAGGTATAGCCTCTAGGACTTTCTTTTGTCCATTTACATTTTCTGTAATGTATAGGAATTCTTTAGTTCCTTCACCCTTGGTTTCAACATGATAACCATTTTGTCTTATATCTTTAAAGCTCAATAAGTTTCTCTTAGAGCTGGGTAAGTATAGGGCATCACTTAGTTCAATATGTGTGCCATTAGGCAACAAAATGTGAGCCTGGCCGTAGCCATCTATCAAATTTGCTATACCCGCAATTGTACTAACATTGGCATTTTTCATGGTGAGGTTGATAAAATATCTTTTATCTTTTAATATGGTGTGGCTGGATCCACTGTCCACCACTAGCTCACTCATATCCTCAGCCATTTCTATATAAAACAACATTTTGTGTTGTAATGTAATAAGGCAATAAAATAAAATTCTTAAATTTAAACCAAATCAATCATCCAATACATAGAAATAAATCAAAGCATAGAATTAAACCAAAAATAAAACCGAAAATTTATTCATCATCTTTGAAACAATCGGAAGTCTCTAGTAAGTCATCATTCTCATGATCGAAGTCTCCTTCATCATTGAGATGCACAAGGTTAGCTTCTGGATGTTTCTTCAAGATCTCTTGGTATGCATCAATAAGGTGTTTGGGAGTCCTGCGGTTCTTTGCCCAGTGGTTTGACATACCACATCGGTGACCAACCGATTTTGCCTTGGTTTGTGGCTTAAAAGGCCCGCGGCCCTTGTTACCACGTCCGCGGCCGGCTTGGCCTCCACGACCGCTACGTCCTCTGCCACCACGACCACGGCCGTAGTGTCTTTCTCTGTGGACGTAGTTGGTCTCTCTAGGCTCTCTAAGCTCGTTAGGCTCTGCAGCACTTTTCTGTCCCAAATCAACTTTGTGTGCTTCCGGTAATGGGGCTGTACCGGGAGGTCTCATAGCACTATTCATCAGCAACAGTTCATTGTTCTGCTCAGCTAGCAGTAAACACTCATTTAGTTCCTCATAGTCCGCAAACTTTGTTTGCCGGTACTGTTGCTGAAGGACGATATTGTTAGGACTAAAGGTAGACAATGTCTTATCCAATAGCTCATTTTCCGTCACTACCGTACCACACAGCCTAAGGACTGAGACAATCCTAAAAAGCTCAGAGTTATACTCATCCACGGATTTGTAATCCGGGATCCTTAGGTGTTTCCAATCGTACTCGGCCTTTGGAAGGAGCACTGTCTTTTGGTGCCCGTAACGGCGTTTAAGCTGTGTCCAAAGGGCGAGAGGATCCTCTATGAATAGGTACTGGTTTTTGAGACTCTCAGCAATGTGATGATGCATGTGTTGGATACACTTATTCTTTTGCTTGTCTGTGCATGTGGAATCCTCTTCGATGCATTCGAACAAGTCTTTTGACTTCAAGTTGATATTGGTGTTCATTGCCCATAGCAAGTAGTTGTCACCAGAAGCATTCAGTATTGGATAGTCTAGGCTCTTAAGGCTTGCCATCTGCATAAAACAGAAGTAGACATCCGAATGTTAGCATGCGATATTTAAGATCGAACCATGCACTTGATCAATAGGACATGCGGTATTTGAGACCGTACCATGCCTTGAGCCATGCGGTATTTAAGACCGAAACATGCTTGCCACTTTATGGTTTTATGGTTTAAATTCATGCATGCAAAACAACAAAAACAAATATGTTAATGCATGCAACAATTTCTAGATAGGATTTCCTTTTTCTTAGAATTTCCTATTTAGGCTAGAATTTTAGATAACCACTAAATTAAATTTAGAAGTTTATCTTAATTATATTTTAATTCCAATTTCATTGTTTTTAGCTTTATAGAAATTTAACATAACTTTTAATAATAAACAGATTTAATCCTAGAACACAAAATTAAATCATGCAGCCGATTATACAATCCTAAGCAAATTCGATTATGATCATGATGCATGAACAGTCCAAGTTTTAAATCTCCTAGAACAGCTTGATTAATTTCTATCTTATGATTTTAACAAAACAATTCTAGGTTCTTATGCAACATAACAAATCAAGCAATTTCAAACAATCAAATCCGATTTTAAGCTTGATAAAGTTTTGGTGCAATTCTCAATCAATCTAACAACCTAACAACCGATTTTAAGTTTTAGGTTTAAGGAATTTAAAACTTTGTTAGATTGTGTACTTGGATGTTTTAGGGTTCATTAGTTTTAAGGTTCAAATTCGATTATAGGGTTTTGAGGGGGTTTCGAATTTTGTTTACCTTAACACCAATAGGTTCTGACCGGTTTTGATCTGGGAGCTAAAGACTTCAGATATCTCACGAACCTCGAACCTTGAACAGCTTCCACGAACCACGAACTGCTTCCCACGAACAGCTCCTTGTACCGCACGTACTTGAACTCACCCCCGATCCGCGTACTACGAACCTCGATCAAGCTTTGTATGTAACTTGATTACGAGCTAAGGATGCTCGTGAATCACCAAAAGAACTTCGAGATAATAGAGGTAGATCTCGGAGAAGAAGAAGAACAAGAGGCGGTTTAGGGTTTTGGAAGAGAATGATGAAAGCGGCGGCTGCCTTAGGGTTTTAGGGTTTTAGGTGGTTGGAGTCTATCGTGCTGATAACGTGTTATGAATATAGAGTTTAGGGATAAAGCTCTTGTATATTCTTATTGATTAAACTCGAGGTTACAAGCATATATATAGTACATTACAAGGCCAAAGCTAAACCGACATAGAATTAGGGTGTTGCCGAGAAGGCCATCGGTCGATGGGCCGATAGTACATGGGCCGAAGGGCCAAGGACATAAGGACGGTATATGGACTGGTCTGTACGAAGTCCATTAAGTGTTTCACAACAAACAGAATCAAAATTAAATAGCGAAGTTTACCAAGAATAACGTTTCGAAATAGAAAACCCTAGCTATTTTCCTCGATTTTGTGTACTTGATTTCATCCTCATGTGTATCTCTTCCTCAAATTTATTCGGAACATTAATCATTTAACGTGTGTAATATATTGGTTACAAACAATTGATTTCCTCCGAATATGAAAGACACTCTTCGTCGATTTTTTGAATCATGAGATGTACTACTTTGTTAATGATTTCTTGTGTTTTCATTCTTTTCATAATTAACGAACCATGTTGAAGGTAACAATCGCATAAATTGGTACTGCAGGCAACGGCAGTTCTAGAATATGACACAACTAAAAGTTGCTGTGATTAAATTAGAAACAAAAAAAAAGAGGTGGAATAGCCGTAGTACAAACTATTGCGTGTTCGAGAGAGACATGGAAATGAATAGTAGTATTACGGAGAAATGATTTATAAGAGGAACATGCATGTACATGTCATATATAGGCTTCCCGTTGATTGTGTCTCATCTTAGAAATTTCGGCCATTAATAATGTTTATTGAGAGTTTTAAGTTATATTCACGAAGATATAAATGTAGCTTTCACCAAAAACAATAATATCCTAAAACCCCAAAACAATGCTTTCTTCGAGCAATTGTCATGAACTCATGTCTCATGATGTGGACTGAAAAACCAAACCACGTAAGGAAGAACATCAATGCTCATGTCAAATTCCTATAGGCTATAGCTAATCCCGATCACTGTTACTTTTCCCATCCTAGAAATTTGCAGCCATCAATACCAATATCTATTATATATATAATTACATGCAAGTATAAAAATGTCTTTTCTCTTATCTAGAATAATTGAATGAGATACGCATACAATATACTTCGTAAGCAATAATATAATCGTGCATGTATATAAGAAGAAAACAACAACTTTTATCTGAAAAGAAGAAGAAAAAACTCGGTTGTACATCGTAAAAGCCGTCAAGGACCAATGCGAGCAAGCTGTTTGGCTCTTTCCTTAAAGCAAAAGAAAAGAAAAAAAGTCACTTTTTCTCTTTTCTTTCCAATTTTTTTTGCTTTAGATTTCTTTTTCTCCACTTGTTAGTTGTTATGTTTAGTATTTCAACTCCGAGATATGAAACTCTCTTCTTTGTGTTTCACTAGTTTGAACTCTTTTAGTCATAAAACAACAAACTCTGCCACAATCAACCAAAAGCCAATGAGTCAAATAAAAACTTCTTTTTATGAGTGAAAGTGACTATTGTAATTCAATCTCTTTTGATTTCCAAAGTTAAGGAAAACCAAATGGAAAGCAGATTTCTGCATGTTCTTCCCTTAGTCAATATATAAAAGTGAATTGATAGACATAATTAATCATATACGCAATTGATACAACTCTTAACTTTTGTTAGTTTAGCTAATCCAACAAATTATTTATGTTTGGGACAATGTCGTAATTAAAACTGGCGGTATAGTGCTTGCTTACGTTATATGATGATATTTTTGGTAAAATATTTTTGTTTTGAGGTTTTGAAAGATAAATGTAATGACGTAATTCCAAATGATATACAGGTAACAGGTTCTTTAGCACAAAAAAAATGATGTAAATATTTTTATTTGATGGTTCTGTCAGATTTTATTTTTTTATTCTTGCAATATGTGTTTGTTTACAAACCTAAATATAATACTTCCACTAGAATTATTCGTATCAGAAAAGCAAACGCATCAAACAAAATTTGATTTTTGATTTCATGTAACGTGACCGACGAGATAATGCGCTAACATCGCTTATCTATTTAAACTTATATAATTAATGCAATTATTAATTATATCAGGTCTTCTCGAAGAACATCTAGATGGCATAAGCTTTTGTGAGATGGGTTCCCCTTTTAGGTTTGATTTAAAAGAAGATATGTAATGTGTAAAGTCTTGCTTCAAATGATTTGTATGTTCCTATTGGATTAGGGCGTACGTCTTTATTTATTATAAATATTTGTATATCTATAATATGTGAAATAAACTTTTTAACTTTTCATTTTAGTACGATAGTGCTGGAGTTTGATGGTTTAAACATAGTGCTTTGTATTTAACAACTAAAGATAAACCAACATTTTTTTTATCAAACAGAATTTACAAATCCTAAATCCAAAAAAACGGATAGACAAAAAAATTCAAGATAAATTTTGATTTTTAAAACACTTGATTTTTTACAACTTTTGTGAATAAAAATAAAACATTAGATATCAAATGCCAAATCTTACATTTAATATGTTACTTAACCGTCGGAGTTGACTTAGCAATGGCCAAATCAAATATTGCTAAAACTTAGAAACGCATAGAGAACAACTTATCTTTGTTACATTTGGAAATTATCTCAAAATTAAATCTTTTTTCTATGTCTTACTGGACAACAATCTAGTGGGGGAGCTAGAGCGCCAAAAAAAATTATTGAGGTCAATTATGTGATTTAAAAATTTTATAAGAGTTAATTGTGCTATTTTAGAAGAGTCAATTTGAATTCTTTTTCTTAAAATTTCAGCTAAATTTAAAATTTCACCATAGTCAATTGATTCACATGCTTATATTCTACCTCCACCATTACGACAATCTATAGGCTCATATATATACATATAAACATATAGAATTAAGCTACTTTTCTATTAGGATTACAACAATATAAATCTTATCTAAGTATTTTGACATTATTTAGATCTTATTTGTGAGTCTTAACTTATCTTTAAAGCAATTTTTTAAGAGATAGATTCTCTCTCAAAAATTTGTTTTAAAATATAAAACATATATATAAAATAATTAACCATAGCCATAATCTAGTTCTATGTAAGCCGCTAGCTAGGGGTACAAATTTTGTCAAATGATCATTTGATTCATTTGGATACTATTTTAAAATAGTATTTTATCTCAATTATCAGGTTGATTTTTTGGATCATATTTTTCTAGTAGAATTACAAATCTGCTTAATCTTTCTTTCTTCAACTAAGAGTTTGAAATTATCTTCAAACCATATCTCAATAGAGAGTTTGAATAGATGTTCAAAATATGTTCACATCCAAATGGTTTTTTGCGTAGTAAATACCCAGCCAAAATATGTGGAACAGATTGATGATCAGTCCCTTAAGCCATCAATATCGTGTGTAAAATTAAGAGAGATTTCATATTTATCTCATGCACATCATATATATATATATATAAGATAATGCATTGAACGGTAAACACTACTTGATTAATATTAATAGCACATTCTCATATCTTAGTGATTTATCAATCTTGTGATTCTGCAACATTACTTGACTCAATCCGAGAATCTCCATGATACTTTGAATTGGTTGGCTATCTGTAATTTTTTTGTCTGACCTTTTTCACATAGTATTTTACGGTCCTGCCATCTAACTAGAAAAATGATTGTTAGAATTGTTGAAATAAAAAAAACTACAGAAGATATAATTAAGCTTTTCACTCAACTCTTTGGAATTATCCAACAATTGAATATATTTAAGCAAAATGAATTCAAATTTGGGAATTATTTTGGTCAGTAAAAATTCAAATATTTTTGGCTTGATATGTGAAATTGAGGATTTATATAAATTTTTTACGGTATCTATATAATTAAGATAATTTTTTCGAGGACACACTTTTTTTTGTCATCAATTTGGAGGACTCACTTATGTAGTTTAATTTTATATATAAACGGCCACTTTAGGCTCAACTAAGCCTCTATATATTCTTTGGGCCTCATAATCGTATTTCTTTCGGCCAGCTTAAGCTTCAAATTTAAAACTTGGTAGTTAATTAAAGGAACTCCTCCTGTGTAGGAAATAAAGAAACAAATTTATTCTCAAACTTAAACGTCCAGATGACGAATCTGTGACATTATGATTTAAAGTGAAAATAAAAAAAACTGAAGTAAAAGTAGTTAATTTGGTGTTATGTCCGAACGGTCGAGGCCACATAGAGACTAATTTCAAACTCTTTTGACATTTGAGACTGACAAGTTTGGTTTATTGTGTTCAACGCCAAACACGTTGCAAAGACTTAAGTTGGTGAATGGTGAGTGCCTCCAATTTCCAACTAATATAAAATTATATCATCAATGATACTCTAACGTTCAAAATCTAGTATCAATAAGTATCATTTATTAAAAGAAAGAATCGAAGCCAAAGTCAATCTACTAGTGTTTAAAGAAACAGAAATAATTTGTAGACTATATACACATATATATAGTTAGCTTTGATTGATCAATATTGGAGTGACCATGTCCGGATGAGTTTAAGTAGTAATGTAGTATCCTAGCGAGTGTTTGTGATAAAGAATGTTAACTGTGCAAAATACATGACATAAAAAAGAAAGAATTAACACGCATGACATATTTAGAGGTCACGATAGAAGAGAAGGCGAAACACGAAAGGCCACACAAACCAAATGGTGGTAACCGGTAAATCAATAGTTGATAACTAGTAGTATTCTATTACCTACCCAAGGTTATTTTTGCCACTTCAGATAAATTATATGGCGCTTGCAATATAATTTGAGTTTCTTATTTAATGAGCAAATAGTAAGGAAACGCTTTGAACTTTTGAAGTTTAAACGATTTAAATAGGTAAATTAGTAGATTTATTTTTAAAATTTACTATAATAAATGACATTTTTTTATTGTTAGAGTCTGAAATATTACCAATTTCCAACGATCATGTCGCATTTGACTCTAAAAATGTTGTTGCTAAAAAAAACACTTTTGATATCTCTAGTGTTTTACTTGAACTCAAAACTTTTTTTTGTAACAACACTTTTTTGTTTTGTTTACAATTGTTATAACAACACTAATAAATTTTGAACGGTGTCATATATTTTACTATTAATAACTATTTACATCTTTGGTCATACATTTTGTTTCGTAAAAATATGAATTGTATAAATTTGTACTAGTTGACTTGTATAAATATTATTCTTATTCCATGTTTATCCACTAATATGTTTAAAGATTTTCAGCTTTCATGTTACAAGTACAATTAGTTGGTTATCTAATTCTTCATGAAATAATGTTATCTTCCTTGAGATATCATAATTACTCACCCTTAACAGAACCAAGCTGGTCACCAAATCCATCTTATGTAGTGGTGCATGGCATATCTGAAACTAAGCTGGTCACCAAATACAGCAATTTTACTTTTACCTCTCTCTCCTCTCTCTCTCTCTCTCTCTCCCCCCATATATATATAAAAAACAATTAGAAAATAAGTTTGGATGGATCTTTATTATTACTCCATTTCCCCTATAAGTCTTAGTTGGTTTATACATAAAGTAAAATATAATACATCAAAAACATTTTTTTTTCTACAGAAAATTCAAGTTCCACTTGTCAAGTTGACATGGCAATTAACACAAGGCATCGAATGTCTTAAAAACTGAATCCATACTTAATTACCAAACAAGAAACGTTCTTCACTTTTAAAACCAAAAACTAAAAACATTACATATACTATTAAACATTTAAATTAATTGTATTTAGCTGTCGCTGATTTATTACTTTTGTTAAAGAAACGAGTATGTATGTATAGTTTACGGAAAATCCCATATATAGTAAACGAAAATTCCCTAGTTCACCAGCTTTCGTAAGATAATCTTTCTTTAACAAAACAAAGATAACTAGTACACATGTCCTTGCTCTCACCCACTCAACCCTCAGATTCCTCACGCTTTCTTTTTGTTTTCCGAAATTTTTTCTTTGGCTACCAAATCAAAAAACTACATTAACAAACAAACCCTTCTCCTCTCTCTTGCTAATTCCCAAATCCTCCAACAACAAAAAAAAATGGAGACGTTGTCGAGAAGCCTAAGTAGGAGCTTGGGAGAGTTGTTAGCAAGTCATAGTAATAGCCATTTCTCAAGGAGAAGCGGTTCAACGATCAACGACCACGACGAGGAAGCTCTTAAATGGGCAGCTCTCGAGAAACTTCCAACCTTCACTCGTCTTCGTACCACTATCATTCATCCTCATGAAGACCTCGTCGACGTCACCAAGCTTGGAGTCGATGATCGCCAGAAGTTCATCGATTCTATCTTCAAAGTCACCGAGGAAGACAACGAGAAGTTCTTGAAAAAGTTCAAGAACCGAATCGACAGGTATTAATTATTATTCTAGATTTTTGTGCGACTGACTGTTACATGCAACCAATCTATTAGCATTTTTTTTTTGATGATAAAATTTGGTTTGAGTTGAGAAAAATACAAAATATTACGTCGACAGCAGGGTTCAAACCTGCGCGGGCGAAGCCCAATAGATTTCAAGTCTATCTCCTTAACCACTCGGACATATCGACTGTTTGATATACTTAGAGATTTGAAATTTATTACGAAAAGTGTTCCGATGTTTTTTTCTCTAATACATGCAAAGTCCTTATAACTCTTTAAAAAAAAAAAATCTTATTGCAACAAAAAATATTCTTGTGATGTAAAATCCTGTTTTTGGAAATTTTACTTTTTACCTTTTTAATGTGATGTTTCTATCATTTATGGCAGGGTGCGAATAAAGCTACCCACAGTGGAAGGGAGATTCGAGAAAGTAACGATAGAGGCGAATTGTCACATAGGAAAAAGAGCTCTTCCCACATTACCTAACGTTGCTTTAAACATTGCAGAGAGAGGTCTTCGTTTGCTTGGTTTTAACTTTACAGAAACCACTAAAGTCACTATCCTTAGAGACGTCTCCGGTATTATCAAACCTTCAAGGTAACGGGAAACTTCAAAATTTGCTTTTACATGAACTCGATGTTGATTATAATGTATGGTTTTGGTGGTTTTTGCAGAATGACACTTTTATTAGGTCCACCATCATCAGGGAAAACAACTCTTTTATTGGCGTTAGCTGGAAAACTAGACCCAAGCTTAAAGGTTTAACTAATACACATATGATTAATTACAATTTACAAATAATACTAATAAAAAGGAGAGTTGAATTAGTAATGCGATTAATGAAAATGGACAGGTCACAGGAAGTGTAACGTACAATGGGCATGGATTAAACGAGTTTGTGCCACAGAAAACATCAGCATACATAAGTCAAAACGATGTTCATATTGGAGTCATGACTGTCCAAGAAACTCTTGAATTTTCTGCTAGATGTCAAGGAGTTGGCACTAGATACGGTAATTATCATTTTAAATGCTTATGTGTTATATAATCGAACTTATCAAATTAAGAAAACTTAAGTTTGTGATGCTATAGATTTGTTAAGTGAGCTGGTGAGGAGAGAGAAGGAGGCAGGGATATTGCCGGAACCGGAAGTGGATCTCTTCATGAAGTCCATCGCAGCTGGTGATGTCAAGAGCAATCTCATCACAGACTACACTCTCAGAGTAATGATTTCACCTTCAACATATTGTGCGATTTTTTTCGAAAATAGTATATAGATCTAATATGTCAAATGATATTAGCTAGGGTGTAACTGTAGAGTTTTTTTTTTTTTTTTTTTTTGCATAATTTTTCATAAGTTCTTAACTAAGAATTTTGAATCCTTCTAGGAAAAAAAAAAAAAATAGCAGCTACAAAATGTATGGGTTAAAGAGATTAATTAAGTATGAGTTTTTGTGAAATGATATGATATTTGTTTTTGCCAAAATATCTTTGATCCACTAACAAATAGAGATATATTTTTAAAAGATAGATGCATGCATTGAAAATAATCAGAGATAGAAAGTCTTTCCATCTAAAAATTCCAACTCACGCCATTAGTGGATACACACACATTCACCTACTCCCAAGTCTCAACTTTTCACCTAAAAGTCATTTGACTCTTCATTTTTGACTCAACAACCCCAATAGTAAACATTTTAGTCTAATTTGGTTTGACAAATTGGGGTAACTATTGGATATTTTTTTTGTTTTTTTTTAATTCTTCAGATATTAGGACTTGACATATGCAAAGATACGGTGGTCGGAGATGAGATGGTTAGAGGAATCTCTGGTGGTCAAAAGAAAAGAGTCACAACAGGTTCCCTTTAACTTTCTATGTTCTTCAACTACTCCCATATCCATGTTAACTCCATGAGCCGCAAGTCACACGATTACAACTTCTTTTCTTTTCCTTAAAAAAACAAAACAGGAGAGATGATAGTGGGACCAACAAAGACATTGTTCATGGACGAGATATCGACAGGTCTTGACAGTTCAACAACGTACCAAATAGTGAAATGCCTTCAAGAGGTTGTTCGGTTCACGGACGCAACGGTTCTCATGTCCTTATTACAACCAGCTCCTGAAACGTTCGAACTTTTCGATGATATCATTCTATTGTCAGAGGGCCAAATCGTGTACCAAGGTCCACGTGATCATGTTCTTGCCTTCTTCGAGACTTGCGGTTTCAAGTGTCCTGACCGCAAAGGCACTGCAGATTTCTTGCAAGAGGTCTATATCTTATTTTATTTTGTTCATCCTAACAAAAAAATTGTTACTTAACCTAGAATTAATAGTGAACTTTTTACTTAACTAGGTGATGCACAATTTATAAGATTAATTTTTACATTTGTGGTTTTATTTTTTATAATTCTCATATTATTACATCTATATGGGCGTTTACCAAAATGACCCTAATTTTAATCATTATTATAGAAGAAAATATATCTGATCCACTTGCGTTGGTAAACAGGTAACTTCAAGGAAAGACCAAGAACAGTATTGGGCAGACACGACGAAACCATACAGTTACATTCCAGTCTCGGAATTCTCCAAACGGTTCAGAACCTTCCATGTCGGAGCCAATCTTGAAAAAGAACTGTCCGTCCCTTACGACAGATTCAAATCACACCCTGCTTCTCTCGTCTTTAGCAAACACTCTGTTCCCAAATCTCAACTCTTCAAGATCTGTTGGGACAGAGAACTGCTTCTCATGAAACGTAACTCTTTCTTCTACGTTACTAAGACCGTTCAGATTATTATTGTGGCCTTGATTGCGTCTACAGTGTACCTGAGGACGGAGATGGGGACAAAGAACGAGAGTGATGGAGCCGTCTACATCGGTGCGTTGATGTTCTCCATGATCGTCAACTTGTTTAATGGATTCGCCGAGCTTGCTTTGATGATTCAAAGACTTCCCGTGTTCTACAAGCAACGAGACCTTTTGTTCCACCCTCCTTGGACCTTCACTCTCCCAACAGTTATCCTAGGGATTCCTATCTCCATCTTTGAATCCGTTGTTTGGGTTTCCATTACGTATTACTTGATCGGATTTTCTCCAGAACTCAGCAGGTGAAGATGGTTCTTGAACCCGCAACAAGTTACATTGTCAACTTAAACAAGTTACACTATCAACTTAATTTCTGTTGTTTTCAGGTTCTTGAAGCATTTGTTGGTGATATTTCTGACACAGCAGATGGCTGGTTCTATATTTCGATTCAGTGCGGCAGTTTGCAGATCGATGATTCTTGCTAATACTGGAGGAGCTCTAGTTGTTATGCTCCTCTTCTTGCTTGGAGGGTTCGTTGTTCCTAAAGGTTATATTACATACATACCTTATACCTTCAAAAAAACAGTAACATGCAAACTGATTTCTAAAAATATGCAGTTCTTATGTTTTGATGGTGGTTAACAGGTGACCTTCCTATATGGTGGAAATGGGCTTACTGGGTTTCACCAATGGCTTACACTTACGACGCTTTAACTGTAAATGAAATGTTGGCTCCTAGATGGATGAATCAACCGGTAAACTCTCCAACCTATCTTTCTGCCATTCTCTTATATAACTTCTTCATTTTTAATTACTCTAATGATTAATCAGGAAACTCCCTTTTACTTTCCTTACAGTCTTCTGATAACTCAACGACGCTAGGGTTGGCTGTTCTTGAGATATTCGATATTTTCGCTGATCCAAACTGGTATTGGATCGGGGTAGGAGTCATTCTCATGTTTGTGGTTCTCTTCAACATCCTTGTTACCTTCGCTCTGGCATATCTAAACCGTAAGTACACTTATATCGATTGATTATTTTGATTATAATGATCTATTAGAATCACATATCTACAATAACCTGAGACCTAAATATAATACATAACAAACATGGGAAAATTCACTCATAGCTTATTAAATTGGTTATGGTATGGAAACACATGAATGTGACATTTCTTTTCGTTTCTTCCTACCCTGACATTACGTTTATTGGTACGCTAGCACTTGACAAACCACAAGCAGCCATTTCAAAAGAAAATGCAGAAGAAAACGGAGCAGAGAATGGCTCAAAGAGTAACAACGTTTATGCGAAAAGAGGAATGGTTCTACCTTTTACCCCTCTCACAATGTCTTTTGATAATGTCAACTACTACGTCGACATGCCTAAGGTAACACCAAATCCAAAAGACTAAAGTGAGTGTGTTTACACAAAAACATAATGATATAAAACCCCTAAAAAAACAGGAAATGAAGGAACAAGGAGTTTCCAAGGATAAGCTTCAGCTGCTAAGGGAAGTGACAGGGGTCTTTAGGCCAGGGGTATTAACAGCTTTGATGGGAGTAAGTGGAGCTGGTAAGACAACTTTAATGGATGTTTTGGCAGGCCGTAAAACTGGTGGATACATCGAAGGAGACATCAGAATCTCCGGTTTCCCTAAAAGACAAGAAACCTTTGCAAGAATCTCTGGTTATTGTGAACAGAACGATATCCACTCACCGCAAGTCACTGTGGAAGAGTCTCTCATCTACTCTGCTTTCCTTCGTCTCCCAAAAGAAGTCACTAAAGATGAGAAATTAGTAATTACTTCTTCTTTTAAACTTCACACATCATTTGAGATATATCTCAAGCCAAAGGCTTAACACATAAGCGGACTTTTGTAGAGATTTGTGGATGAAGTGATGGATCTAGTAGAGCTAGAGAGTCTCAAAGATGCGATTGTGGGGCTTCCAGGGATCACAGGGTTATCAACAGAACAGAGGAAGAGACTGACAATTGCAGTGGAACTAGTGGCGAATCCATCCATAATCTTCATGGATGAGCCTACTTCTGGTCTTGACGCTAGGGCTGCAGCGATTGTGATGAGGACAGTGAGGAACACAGTTGACACAGGAAGAACTGTGGTCTGCACAATCCACCAACCTAGCATTGATATCTTTGAAGCTTTTGATGAACTTCTTCTTATGAAGAGAGGAGGACAAGTCATATATGCTGGTCCTTTAGGTCAAAACTCCCACAAGATTATTGAATATTTTCAGGTCAGATTCTACATTTTTAATTTGATAAGACTTTGATATTAAACTGTTAAGAACTTTCCTGATCAGTACTCTTTTGAGAAACCGCAGGCGATTCATGGAGTTCCAAAAATCAAAGAGAAGTATAATCCGGCGACATGGATGCTAGAAGTGAGCTCAATGGCTGCAGAAGCAAAACTTGAGATAGATTTTGCTGAGCATTACAATACATCATCCTTATATCAGTAAGTCAAACCTAATATTTAAAGCTAAGGTCATTTCCAATATTTTATACTCAATTAGAGTTGTTCTTGGTGTAGACAAAACAAGAATCTTGTAAAGGAACTAAGCACACCACCACAAGGAGCAAGTGATCTCTATTTCTCTACGCAGTTTTCACAATCATCTTTAGGACAATTCAAATCTTGTCTGTGGAAGCAGTGGATAACTTATTGGAGAACTCCTGATTACAATCTAGCAAGATTTTTCTTTACATTGGTCTCAGCTCTAATGATCGGATCAATTTTTTGGAAAGTTGGCACAAAAAGGTTTGTGATCAGTGACTTGAATGAATCAATCTAGTATCAGGGTTTCATACTTACATTGACTCTATACTATTTTGTTTTCACAAACAGGGACAATGCAAATGATCTTACAAAGGTTATTGGAGCAATGTACGCTGCAGTTTTATTCGTGGGCATAAATAATTCTTCATCAGTCCAACCGCTAATAGCAGTGGAGCGAACTGTATTCTATAGAGAAAGAGCTGCTGAAATGTACTCTGCTTTACCATATGCCCTAGCACAGGTGAGATTAAACTTGAACCGTTTTAGGTATACTTGTTTAACAAGAAATCTTGATGAGTGGTAGAGTAGTCTCTAACTAAAGCTTGGTTTCAGGTGGTATGTGAAATACCGTATGTGCTGCTCCAAACTACATATTATACACTAATTATATACGCAATGCTCTGTTTCGAATGGAAACTCGCCAAATTCTTTTGGTTTTTCTTCGTTTCATTCTTCTCCTTCCTCTACTTCACATACTATGGGATGATGACAGTTGCCCTCACTCCGAACCAGCAAGTCGCAGCCGTTTTTGCCGGAGCTTTCTACGGGCTTTTCAACCTATTTTCTGGTTTTGTTATCCCTAGACCGGTTAGTTTCGGTTACGTTTGTGGCAAGAAAGCTCAAGCCCTAAGGGCTTTTTTTAAAAAAAAAATCGATCATATAAGCTGATTTATTTTATTCTGCAGAGAATCCCGAAATGGTGGGTATGGTATTACTGGATCTGTCCAGTAGCTTGGACTGTGTACGGTTTGATTGTCTCGCAGTACGGTGACGTGGAGGATACGATTAAAGTTCCGGGTATGACAACTGATCCGACGATAAAGTGGTACATTGAAAACAACTATGGATACGACGCAGATTTCATGGTCCCGGTTGCTACCGTGTTAGTTGGCTTCGCTCTGTTTTTTGCCTTTATGTTTGCTTTCGGCATAAGAACGCTCAATTTCCAAGAACGGTAGAGTGTAGTAGTCGCCGGACAGGTTTGGCGTGAAGGAAAAAAAAAAAGGAAGCTAGTAAAAAATAGGGTTTTTGGATATGCCATATAATAGTTTGTGATTGATGCTTTATTGATTGTAAAGTGTACAATATATGTAACACAATAGAATCTGGGGGGGGGGGGGGGGGGAATATACAACATATATTAAAGAGAATGAGTGATAATTTTAAACTCAAAACTTCATGTATATCCGAACAGTTAAAAACATTAATCATAACAACGATGAGCTTGTTTAGGTTTGTGTAAGTGTGTTTCTTTTAAATCTTTTTTGCTTTCACGTCTGGCTTGGGCATAAAAATTCAAACATAAATGAAAGTCAAATGCGTTTGTTTTAACCTTGTGGATGTATACTTCTTTTAAGATTTGTGAACGAGAAAAAGAGTTAATTATGACAAGGATAAGTTATGAAAGCCTTTTTTTGTTCAAATCTCAATCACATTTTCGTACCTAATTAAAGAAACTATCACATAATAATATGTGTGAATTACGCTTTGTGATACTAATATCAAAATCTCTTTAAATATAAACCACTTGTCTCATCTTCATATATTCAAAACGTTTTATCTTGTAAGACCACGTGCTTCTTCTTTCTTATATAAAATAGATAGATCGCGTAACAAGTGGATTGAAGTCAAAAACATTACTTTATTGGTGAGTATCGGGACAGATTTAGGTTTTAAATAATATTATCCATCTTTAAATTATATTATTTTCATTATCTTGGTTACAAGAACTGAATTTGTCGGTACCATTGTTTCTATTTTTAAAAATTATCCTCTATATATAAAAAAAATAAATCTGTTGTTTGTCATCTTAATACAAAAAAAAAAATACAAAAATTCCAGGTAAGATAAAAGGATAAATAAAAGCTTATAATAGTAATAAAAAACGCGAATTCAACGTACGATCCAGCACAATCCTCTCATCTTTTGAAACACAAATTACCGAAAATACCCTTGACTTCTTTTTTTTCCATAAGAAATCAAAACCAAGTCTTTTCCCATGGTTACAAATTATCTCTTATCTAAAAAATAAAAAAAAAATAAAAAAATCTTCATTGAATTCAATTCGTGTTATACTTCACACAAAAAAAAGAAACAAACTTGTTTTCAAGAAGAAGCATTTATTACCAAAAAGGTTCTCTCTTTTCTTGTTTGTTTGTGTGTTTTTGTGCGAATGACTCGTCGGTGTTCGCATTGTAGCAACAATGGACACAACTCACGCACGTGTCCAACGCGTGGTACGTGCGGTGGTGGAGGAGGAGGAGGAGGGTCTTGTTCCTCCTCGGCGGTGAAGCTGTTCGGTGTGAGGTTAACGGATGGTTCGATTATTAAGAAGAGTGCGAGTATGGGTAATCTCTCTGCATTGGCTGTTGCTGCGGCGGCTGCGACTACGCACCACCGTTTATCTCCGTCGTCTCCTTTAGCGACGTCTAATCATAACGACTCGCCGTTATCCGATCATGCCCGATACTCTGGTTTGCATCATAATGAAGGGTACTTATCTGATGATCCTGCTCATGGTTCTGGTTCTAGTCACCGTCGTGGAGAGAGGAAGCGAGGTAAAAAAGGACACGACTTTACGTTTTTTAAATCTTTTCTATTTTTGTAAGAAATCCATTGTTGTTAATGTGAGAGTCTCTGATTGCAAAGTTTTGAACTTTTGTAATTGAAATTGCTCTAAAGGTTTATGCTTTAAGGAATTGGTAGTGGTCAATGGTTATTGCAAGAATTGAAAATGGTTTTAGGTGTAACCGGTTAGTGGAATTGTTGGATTAATTTAGTTTCTTTTGTTGGTCTTGGACTTTTAAGTCTATGGTCATTATGTGGTTGGTTATGAAATGTGACATGTTATATTGGGGTTACTATAGGTATTCCTTGGACTGAGGAAGAACACAGGCTATTCTTAGTCGGACTTCAGAAACTTGGGAAAGGAGATTGGCGTGGTATTTCAAGAAACTATGTAACTTCAAGAACTCCTACACAAGTGGCTAGTCATGCTCAAAAGTATTTCATTCGCCATACGAGTTCCAGCCGCAGGAAAAGACGGTCCAGCCTCTTTGACATGGTTACTGATGAAATGGTTTGCATCATTATCACTTTATGGATTTTCTGTTATTTCTAATATTTGGGAAACTTGTATATTGAGTGTGTGTCTCCTCTGTTTTGCTGCCTTTTAGGTAACGGATTCATCGCCAATACAAGAAGACCAAACCGTAAACCGTTCTTCTCCAAGCGAGGAGCTTGAGAACAAAAGTTACCTTCCTTCACTAGAGCTCTCACTCAATAATACCACGGAACCTGAAGCGGTCATAGCCAAGGCGCTACCACAGGAAAAACCTGAAGAAGCTATAGAACCATCGAACGGGGTTTCACCAATGCTAGTCCCGGGAGGTTTCTATCCTCCTTGTTTTCCAGTCACTTACACGATTTGGCTCCCTGCGACTTCCACATCACTTCAGGGAACAGAACATGGTTTCGAAGCTGAGACTTCTTCTCAGCATCATCAGGTCCTAAAACCAAAACCTGGATTTGCTAAAGAACGTGTGAACATGGACGAGCTGGTTGGTATGTCTCAGCTTAGCATAGGAATGGGAACAAAACATGGGACTGAAACTTCTCCTTCTGCTTCCCCGCTATCGTTGAAACTAGAGCCCTCAAGGCCATCGGCATTTCACTCAAATGGCTCGGTGAATGGTGCGGATTTGAGTAAAGGCAACAGCGCGATCCAGGCTATCTGAAAAATCTAATGTTGTTGTGTTAAAGAATGAAGAAGACCGGATTAAAGCAGAGGATGTTCCTGGTTTGAGGACGAAACAAACCAAGCTTTGAGCCATTAGAGAGAGAGAGAATACTTCTTACCAAAGAAAAAAAAGAAAAAATAGAGCAAACTGTAACAACAGACTTACCAAACAGTCAAAACACATTTCTCAGTATCACGTCATACTTACATAAGATAAGCGTAACTTACAATACAATCACTGATTTTAATGTTTATGGCATTCTTATTAATTATTTTAGAGATTAGACAATAAGAAATGTTACAAATTATAAATTTATTGCTACCGTTCAACCATATCTACTGTTAAATGTTCGACTCGAACATTAAAATGGATATAAGCAGAAAAGAAAGAGACTCAAAAAAGGTAAGAGTATTTGTTCTTTGGTGTGAAGCTGCTTTCAGCAATGGAAGCACAAATCAAATCAGGAGTAGAGAATCAATGCTGCGTTGGGAATAATTTCAAGAAAATGAAAAGGGAACCTGAAGTCGAATTTTGTAAATGATTGCAATTCAGCCCCCATATAAGTTCCTAAAAATATTCCAAACGAGCCACTTTTTAATGCTAAAATAGTAAAAATGTGTCAACATTTCTCCAAATGTGTGTATTCACATTTGTTATCAGGAAAAAAATAAAAATGTGTATTCACATTATCTTCATACCTTTTAAATATGTTTCTTCCTTGTGCTTCAATCTACCGTCTCTTTCGCTTCTCTAACGACTAGTACGGCTCTTGTATAAGGATTATTCTTGTAATTATTTTTCGGTTTGAATGGATCCAACATATATCAATCGCCGGTTGTGTCACCCAGTTATATTGGTAGAAGCGTTTGAGGTGGCCATATACACCTAGCACTATAGATTTTCAGTCATTGTTGTATGTATGGCCGCACAAGCACTTGGAAACAAAGTTCTTGGTTCTTTTTGAGAAAAGTATTTGAACTTAGTTAGACCACATATTTTAGTACTTCACATTATAGTCTTATGTGACCACAAATGCATGAGTTATGATGCAATAGTACTAGAAAGAGATATTTTTAACACTAGAGTTTGATCTATATTTTACCATAAATTAAGCCTTTATAAATGATAGTAAATGGTGGCCGGTAGGAGCCTAAATTATGTTTAACTAAGCTTTTTTTTTTTTTTTGAAAAAGGGTTAGCTAAGCTAAGTCCTAAATTATGTTTAACTAAGTTTTTTGGGTTCTAGAGACTAAACGACCACTATACTCTAAATGGACTTCTATGGAAAATGTTCTCTAACGTAAAGTTAAGGTGGTCTGTAGGGATGATAAGAAACTAAGACATCTACTTTAATATCTTGGGTACCAATTGCCATGTTCTAAATAAGCCACCAAGGATATCTTAGAGTTCCAGCCTCACTCAAATGATACTAAAAATTATAAGAACAATGCTAAAAATCGTGTTCATAGAAGAATTTGTCATCTCTTATAATCTTTCTATATGTAAATCAAATCCTCTAATAAATGGTCAGACGTCCTGAATTTGTCACCAGTTTTGATTGTATTAACAGTAATGATATTTGTTTCCTATGGCTGTGCAACCTCATCTACACAAACACATATTCAAACTTCTTTGCAGTGGCCATTATGTTAGCAATAGCACCATTTTAAAAAAATTCTTTGCACCTGTCACATTTATACTCAAAAAAAAAATTGTTTCAACTTTCAACCACAACAGCTACTCAAAATTTGATAGTATTTTTTTTTTTTTTTTTTGAATGAATGTGAAAATATATTCAAAACAAAAAAAAGTTTCTTTTTACAATAAATGTGTCCTTGAATTAAAAGAATTGTGCAAATTGCCTACAAGTTTTTTAAAAATTGGAATAAAGTAAAAGAGGAGAATGAGTCAATGTCGAGTTGCAAGCCATAGTTGCAGGCCATCAGCATACTTGGTCGTGTGTTGCTGCAGCGAAAGGAGCTTGTTACGGACCAGTCTATCCAAGAACTTGGTTAATTGCGCAGAGGTAGTAGATTTATCCCCATGACGTCGCCGGTTACGCTCCAACCAAATCGAGTGAACAGCAGCTTGGAAGATAAGGCGTAGAAGGAAACACGTTGTACCTATGATCGTGGCACTCGAAAGGAGAGACAGAATCTGAGTGAAACAGGTTGAGTAGCAGTGGCGAAAGAGTTGGCGGGTGAGGTTTTCCCATACTCGAACCGAATAAGGGCAAGCAAAGAAAAGATGACCAAGGGTCTCGACTGGCGCCTGACAGAACACACACGAGGGATTCAAACCGCGGTTCCAGGATAGCATGCGTTCTCCGGTAGTAAGCCGGTGTCGCGCAGCAAGCCAGAGCATGAAAGAATACTTTGGAACAGAGTCAACAAACCAAACACATGGATACCAACCCACTGTTGAAACCACTCGCCTTAGTTGTAGCCATGTCTCTGAAGTTGAAAACCGAGGCATGTATGTCCCATTAGACTGTCGCCACAGAGCATTGTCACCTTGGGCACGCTGTCCCCGACCTCTGAGCTCACCAATCTCCAACTCAATATTGTTGAGCAAAGCAGAGCGGTGACGGTGACCCCGGTGAGACTGAAGAACTGACGCAACTGTAGCAGTGGAAAGAATGCCAAGAGTAATGAACCCCTGGTCCCCTAGGAGATCGTAAAGACAACCAAGAGAGCACCAAGTGTCATACCAAAACGATGTGTGAAGACCGTTCTGAAAGTCCATCATGTGAAAAGGCTTTGCCAAGGGTCTGTACTTGAGTAATTTCTTCCATATCCACGAGCCCAAGGTTGTGGATTCCCTGCCTGACCAAAAGGAAGATGAACGCAGGAGCTCCCTCTTGATCCAGTTGACCCAAAGAGAGTTCGAAGCTGAGACTATCCGCCAAATTAATTTAAAACAGCTAACCTTGTTGACCTCAACAATAGACTTCAAACCCAGACCACCTTCAAACTTAGGCTTACACACATCCTCCCATGCAAGTTTATTTTTTCTTCCATTGAGATCCGGTCCAGACCAAAGAAATGCTGCACAAAGGCGTTCAATCTCATGAACACAAGCACTGGGCAGCCTGAAAGCTGAAATCCAAAAATTAGTGAGACTCGCAATCACTGAGCTGAGCAACTGTAACCGTCCTGCAAAGGATAAAAATCTATGCTTCCAAGAACCAATGCGGGCCTTTATCTTTTCTATCAATGGAAGGCAATCATGAATAGTCATTCGCCTTGTTAAAAGTGGTAAGCCCAAGTAACGAACAAGTAGAGAGCCATATGCGAAGGGAAACTGAGCTAGGAGCTCTGCACGAGAGGAATTTGAGACTCCGGCCAGGAACAAAGTCGACTTCTCTAGACTAATAGTAAGCCCGGACATCGCCGCAAAATCTTTGAAAACCTCGAGTATGCCTGCTAAGGAGGAAGCTTGTCCATCTGAGAAAACCATGATGTCATCCGCAAAGCAAAGATGTGTAAGTTGCAGGTGCCTACAACGAGGATGATAACCAAACTGACTATTCACAGCGGCCTGGTCAAGAAGAGAGGACAAGACATTCATGCAAATCACGAAGAGGTAAGGCGAGAGAGAACAACCTTATCGTAAACCCCTCTCACTATTGAAATAACCAGCCAGTTCACCATTGATTTGGACCGAAAAAGAAGCCGTGGATACACACAAACGAATCCAATGAATGAACTGTTCCGGGAGATTTAAAGGCTCCAACACATTGAACAGGAAAGGCCATTGCACTGAATCGAAAGCTTTTGAAATATCAATCTTCATGGCACAGCGAGGAGAGAGGTCATCCCGGTGATAGTCCTTAACTATTTCTGTTGCAAGAAGCAGGTTCTCCATTAACAACCGGTCCTTGATGAAGGCAGATTGGTTTGGAGCAATAAAACCTGGTAATATGGATTTGAGACAGTTTGCGAGGAGCTTCGAGATGATCTTGTACAAGACATTGCAACAGGAGATAGGCCTGTAGTCCTTCATTTCCCGAGTGTTAGTTGTCTTAGGGATAAGGGCAAGGATCGTGGCATTGAGACCTTTTGGGAGGAAACCAAACATGAAAAAAGATTGAACAGCATTTCTGAGATCCGAGCCGACTATAGACCAACAACTCTTAAAAAACTCTACCGTGTAACCATCCGGGCCAGGAGACTTGTTCAGAGGCATGGAATAGAGAACCTGTTTCACCTCATCTGCTGTAACAGGCATAATTAGCTGATTCTGCTCGTGCACAGAACACCGAAACGGAAGTAACAGTCGCAATGCATCAACAGTGATACCAGTAAACTCCAAAGGCTTATGTGTCAATAGATGGGAGAAAAAACGTATGCCCTCAGCTTTAATACTCTCCATATCGGTAAGACAAGCCCCATGTGGGTCTGTTATCTCATGAATCAAATTCTGGGAAAAACGTTCCTTTAGAGCATTGTAAAACACTCTATTGTTTTTGTCCCCCACATTTAACCAATGCAACTTAGACCGTTGTTTGAGGAAACGTTCCTCCAACCCTGCAACTCTCTCCCATCGTGTATGGGCTGAAGATTCAGCAGCAACATCCTGAGGAGAAGGGTGGGAAAAAGAGGCAAGCTGTTTTGCACAAAGATCCGCATAGGCTTCTGAGGACTGGCGGGAAATGTCAGAGAGCGTATTTCGACTTATCTCACGAATCAAAAGTTTTATCTGTTTCATCTTCTTACTCAAAAATAACAGTGAAGAGGTGGAATGATATAGACTAGGAGTTTCATGCCAAAACCGGTCAACACGCGGCAAGAACTCTGGCTGGGAAGACATCAGGTTAGTGAACTTGAAAGGCCCTCGCCTTTGCTGAATGTTCGATGATAAGTTTATCTTGCCTCGGAGGTGGTCAAAGCATCCACCCGCTTCCATCACATAGTAAGAGGTTGGGAAAACAACATACCAATGAACATTATGAAGGACTCTGTCCAACTTTTTGCAAATCAGGCCAGATTCTTGATTATTAGACCAAGTAAACGTCGGGCCGAGACCCCGAAGCTCCAGTAAAGAACAGTAGCGACACACGTCCTGGAAATCTTGCATCCCAGAAGAGACAATAGGCATAACAACAGAGTTAGAATGCTCCTCAACATCAAGTGTCTCATTAAAATCTCCGCATTGTATCCATGGCATGCCTCGTAAGGTGGCAAGGTCATGTTGCTGCTTCAAATCCTGCCAGAGCTCTTTTCGTTACTCGGAAGTGTTTCTAGCATAGATAAACGAACACCAAAATTCATCCGTAACTCCACTTAGTTGAACCGAACACGATATTAATTGCCCACTTTTAAAAACGACTTGTAGTTTGGTATGCTGACTCCAGACAACCCAGATTCTGCCCAACCTACTGAACTCATAATTAGAGACCAAATTCCAATTACCAATAGCATGTTTCAGCACCTTACCTACATGAGGCTCCTTAACTTTCGTTTCCAAAATACAGCCAAACTGAAAATTGTTCTTCCTAACCCAATCCCGAATAACATCCTGCTTATTTAACTTATTCAAACCTCGGATATTCCAGAAGAAACCCGACATTATCTTCTTTTTTGGGTGTTCTTTCTGCTGAGACCGTTCGGGACAGAGTCCTTTACTGGCTTAGAAGAAGTGGACAAGAATTTATGAGCCTGCTTCGATGACTGGGGCAACTGCAATCGCAGACCAGAGTCTGACGCAGCTTGCTGGCGAACAGAGTCAATGATAGTCTTCTTTTCTGCTTCAGAGACCTGTGGGATATCAAATTTTTCAACATCCGCTTGATCAGTCTCTGTCACTATCTCACTCTCCTCACTATCAGTATGGCTAAGAGCGGCATAACGAGAAGGAGAAGCGATCTCCTGGTCAAACACCAACTGTTTTTTTGCACTATTTGTAGTTTTACCGCCTGAGCCTGTTACTTTTGTCCCTTCCCCTTCATCTGCAGCAAGTGTTGGACCTGGTAATTTGACGCGGTCCTCTGAATGGCCTGTCACTGTAGTAGTAGGTACAATCGCAGCAGAGCAGGAAGGAACCGACTCTGTTGCATCAACTGAGACAACCAATACACTTTTGGGGGCTGGTGGGGGGCTTGATCGAGGGGGGACCTCCCCAACTTAGCCAGACAACCATCATCCGAGTGACCCCACTTCCTGCATTGCCCACACTGGGGTGGCAACCAAGGGTATTCATAGTGGACACAACAATCCTCTCCCCAAACTGTAAAAAAATAAGTTTTTGGCAGCTCCTTCATCAGATCAACCTCAACAAATATTTTAGCCTCATCAAAACAAGTAACGAGTTCAGTGTCCGGATGCAATCTCTTAGGCTCTCCCACAGGGCTCGCAAGAAAACTAAGACCATTCCACGAAAACATAGAATGAGGAACATTCTTCACCGTGACCCACAAAGGCATGGTACGAATCTCAGGCTTCGCCTCTTCCACAATTGGCGTCCATTTGGAAACAACCATGGGTAAAGCACAGATGTTCCACATACCTCTTCTTAGCGCACCTAGACGAGCTGACGCATTACGAATCCTAAACTTAACAGTGGTTTCATTGACCGCATACACATCAATCTTGATATTTTTATCCCCCAAATTCCAGATCTTATTCACAATAACATGGATCTTGGCGACATGGGGAGCCGCAGAGGGAAACCGACCAACAAGGAAGTCTTCCCACAAAGGAACTGAGTCAGTGAGGATTGCATCTGGCACTGCCACTGTGGCCTTGCCATCCACTACCGAGACTTCAACATCAAATTTAGAAAGGCTAGGCCTACTATCAACAACATTAGCATAAGATTTCGAACTCGGATTTGGTTCCTCCCGTGATGGACTGGAGCCGGGAGCGGTGGCACCACTGGAAACCTCCTCTATCATGGAAAAATCCCTGGCGGCTGGCTGCCAAACACTCAATGCGTAGTATTACAGACAAAAAGACCTAATCGTCTATCGAGTCGCCTCTTGCTGACGTGGCAAAAAAATATTGATAGTATTTTTTAGTTGGGATGAGTAAATGAAATTGGATATTATTAACATGTTATGTCGGAAGACGGTTCCCTATGATTTAATGTAAACTCGGGTCTATATATATATATATTTTTTTTACTTTTATGATTATGATTAGTCGTTATCGGCCGATTTATTTGGTTTTTAAATAATTGTATAGGATTATAGCTTTTTCGGATTGAGGGGAATCATGTTCATAATATCGCAGAGGTGTAATTATTCATGAAGGTGACAGAGGATAAAAATAAGTGTGTTTAGCATATACTTTATTTAACGGGGTGATAGATGATTGAAGTTACGTCTTTCAAATAATTGGATATTGTTTGAGAAGAATGTTTCAATGGAGTAATCTGCATAATTATAAGAAAAAACTCTTTTCGTGTCGACATTTGTGAACTTTTAACGAGTCATCTTCAATCAGGAACCAATCAACATTGTGCCCTTTACGAAATACTTAGTTCAAATTAGGTGCTAATAGCTACTTGTTATAACTTTAGTAGCACAAATTCTCGCATCATGTCTATCAAACAAAAAAATCTCAAGACAAACTTTCCGAAGAATATCTATATATCATTTTAAAAACCAACTAAACATGTATTAATCTTTCATTCATAGGAACTAATAGTGGAACAAGCTAACCTACTAAAAAGAATCAGAAGACTGATTTTGTCTTGAATATGGGTATAAGTTATATTCTTGACCTAGCCTATAGTCTAGTAATTTCCTAATAGTTAAACTAAACCCCTACATATTTTCTCCCAACGAGAGGTGCACTATGATAAAACAAATGTAAACAAAATGACATTAGATTTAAATACCAAGGTTAGTTAGATATGATCACTTGTCTTTTTATGATGTTAAAATATATGATCACTTGTCTATTTATGATGTTAAACCTCACAAGTTTGCATGATTTTGTTTCTATCTAATTTTTTGGGTATAAATAATTTGTTGTTAGAGGGGAAGGTCGGAATTAAGGAGAATAATCGAGATGAGACAGCAAGCAATAATAAAAACTTATATTCTAAACCCACTTCCACCCAAAAATATGTACTAGACAAGTCTCTTTATGTGAGAGATTGGTTTGGTGGACGGAGGAATAAATAAAGCTGAAGTTTTCTGTACATGATCAATCTCTCTCTCTCTCTTGTGTAATTCGATATATCTCACGATGTTGTCTGAGAGATAGAGAGAGAAGGAACAAATCATGCTGTAATGATAAAAAAGATCTTTTATGTCTTTGTGTCAATCATTTAGATCACAATTGTTATGTTCTCTGCTTTTTGTTCAGTTTTTCCTTTTTAGATACTTGTTCCTTGTTTCCAATAACAGAAATTTATGGTTTATTATTACTCGTTGGACATATGTATCTTATTCCCTCTCTCTTTTTTTTTTTTTTTTTTTCGTTTGGCGTATCTCATATCCTCCATTAATTTTTTTAGGAACTCTTTTAACAAAATAGAAGTATAGGAAACGCACGCATCCGCACAAGCACTAGCCTTTCTTTGGCACACAACACCCTCTCACCAGCACACACCTTCACTTCATTGTTGTTTTGTCTAACGGTAGAGAATTTTGGAATTCCCACAATAAAATTTGTAGTGCCCAAGAATTGTGTAATACACCCAATAAACTCGATTTTATATTTTATATACAAAAATATAACTAGTAGTAGATAAATGGGATAATGTCACGAAAACCCACTTTGGTGTTGAGTTGTGACACCAAAACCCACTTTCCTTTCTTCCTATACTTTTACAAGTTTTTTGTAAGGATACACACATTTTGGACGATTTTGCCCCTCTCCTCTTTCTCTCATTCTTTTCTCTCTTTTTCTCTTCTTTTTTGTTGTTAACACTTTAACAAAGTAAAATATATTTATTTGTTATCATATAACAAATTTTCTATTTATTTATATAAAATATGTTATGATTATATATTTTCTATATTTTAAGATACATATTGCTATATTTTTTATAAATTTTTAGATTATACAGTATCCATCAGTCGTTGAACATTTTTTCAATTATAAGTGGATAATCAATTGCAGTATTGTTAATAGATAGTTACTTGTGTTTATTCATACAAAATATACATACATAAATTTGGTTAGATCTTTATCCATAGCATATTATCCATAACACAACATAGACCAAATAAGTACAAAACCCTTTAATTCTAAATTTTAAATCCTAGAACATAAACCCTTGAACCTAAAACCAAAACTATTCACTTTAAAAAAAAAAACAAAGTTTAGTGGATAGAAAAACTATGGATAGGTCTCCATGGATTTACAAAGCATATCTAGACATTAAGCTGAAGAATAGCAGTTGAATGGTGGCTATGGATGTGATCATGTGGATATTTTTTTGTGGATACCAATGTAGACAGACCAAAGAATCATCATACAACATCCACACAATTAAATCCATAGACACCATGAGCTCCTTGCTTCATATTTTGTGTTGGTCCAGAAACATATACACTCATAAGTGGTTAATAAACAAAATAAAAATTAACAACATTGATTTATTTAGAACATTGAATATCAATCATGTGGATTAGTAGTTATAGATACTTATCTTATAATATCTTGCTCATTCTTTACATGAGCAGAAATTTGTCCAAGATAAATTAGCCACATAGATTTCTTTTAGCTAAATATTTTTGTATTATTTTTCAGCTAGAAGTAGGTATATTAGAACTTAGAAGTGTCACTAGAAGCATACTACACAATAAACATGGTCATTATTAATCTCACAGCCTATCCACCAAATTCTGACCACGTGGACAAGCAATCCAGATGAAATTTATTGACAAGTTTGTTGCATGTTCAAACATCACTATAGTTTAGCCACTTAGATGTATTTTAGCCAAATGTTTTTGTACTATTTTTAAGCTAGAATTAGAGATATTAGAACTTAGAAGTGTCACTAGAAGCATACTACACAACAAACATGGTCATTATTAATCTCTAAGCCTATCCACCAAACTCTGACCACATGGACAAGCAATCCAGATGAAATTTATTGACAAGTTTGTTGCATGTTCAAACATCACCATAGTTTAGGGTTTGGACTTTAGATGGTATATAGATTCAATGTTTATGTTTTGAGTTCAAGTTGTATTGTCTAAGGTTCAAGGTGTAGGATTTAGGGGTTAAGGTTAAAAGTTTAGGTTTAGGTATGTGGATGATGTGTCTATATTTTTAATTCATGGTTTAGGATTTAGGGTTCAAGGTGTATGGTTTAGGGTTTAGGATTTAAGATTTAGGGTATAAGGTTTACGTTTTTGGGCTTATATGGATTTAGTGTCTATGTGGTGTTAGGATTTAATATTTAGGGTATAAGGTTAACTTTTTTTTGTTTGTCAACAACTAAAGTTACTAAACTTAAAATTTAGTATGTTTATCACCAACTAAAGTTACTAAACTTAAAATTTAGTAATGAAAATGAAAAATAAATGTTGAAGAAAAAAAATATTAGAAAAGAAAGAGAAAAGTTAGAGAGAGAGATGAGAAGGAAAAAAAAAGGTAGAAAGAGAAGGTTAGTTTAGTTAGAGGGTGTAAGTTGTAATTTGACATAAGAAAAGTATATGGATAGTAGAAAGTGGGTGTAAGTGTTAATACTTTAGGAGAAAGTGGGTGTGGGTGTCATTTTTCCTAGATAAATTTTCTTTCTTTTAGCTATGTCGATGTCTTTGTTATAATTAACTTCTTGATTAATCAACTGAATTTATATGATATTTGTCCTTTAACATCAACTTTATCCAATTTAAAACTTGCATAATTATGTGTACTATATATGTAAATGTCCATTTAGTTTAAGAAAATGTGAGAATAATAACTTCATGAAATTATTATATATATATATATATATATATCTTGTTTTTTCTCTGGTCATCCATGTTCACTGATTTAAAATTTTGTAGCTAAAAAAAATTGAAATAAAGTAATCAATTCTACCATTTTTTTTTTTTTTAAATAAACCATCCTTTCTTGTTGCCCAATTCTATTCATATTTATTGTGACTAAACATGGTACTATGGAAATCAAAACCTTAAAAAATATCCAACAAATATATTAATATTAGAGACAACTTTGTGAAAACATGTATAAAATATTGAGTAATTAACCAAGACAGAAACGGTCATTTTATTTGTTGAGAATATATTTCTCTTGAACTGTATACCATTTTTAAATTAGAACTTTTCTTTTTCACTTTCAGAAAAATTCTTGTCCAAATACATTTTATTAGTATATATATTTTGCTACCATTTCCAAAAAGATGTGTTTCATACAGTAACAACGTTTAGCTTTTAGGTTCTAATTCGAAATTTACCTGTTTCTGATGTAAGTATTTAATAATATTAGATATATTCGTCTACACTCCATTCATGCATGAGATCCCTTGATTAATTTATTTAGATTGTAGAAGCACTTCAATCATTTTGTTGGGCAATAGATATATCGATCATCCACAGTAGTTTGTTTATATTCTTCATGGACACTACTTATTATAAATAAACAACTTATATTGAATTCACTAATATAAAACATAAACATTACTATACAATATACATATATAATAACTTATATTAAGACATATTTCATTAAATTACATCTAGGATATATGTTATAAAATATAACAAAAATATATTGATAAATGCATCTACTTGTTATCGAAATAAGCTGATAAAACCGAATACACGTTTCCTTTCTATAATTTTTTTTTGAAGTATGAGAATACATAATTCATGCCCCTTACGTTGCAGGTTCCCATCATTTTTATAAATATTCTCTTCTCTTTTCTACTTTCTCTTTTTTGATGTGTAATATGAAATTATTTTATATTCTATCTTTCCCCTATATATATCTCAGATCTCCACCGTTTCAGTATTGCATTGCCACACGAATTACCTAAGATAAAAACGAATTATTAGTTCTCTCACTTATTGTTAAGTTTTCTCCAAATTTAATCAAAAATGCAGAGGCAGGTGGCACTCATTAAGCAGTCCCTCTTTGATCAGGTTTCTTTAAATTTTCTTTCGTGGTGTTTTTGTATTTATTTATATTCTTACTAGTTATGAATTTATTTTTTATTAAAATAAGAAAAAATCTAAATCCTTTTCATGACCTTATTAATTTAACTAAGAAAAATGAAAAATGAATGAATCAAAAGCTAATATGGGGAAAATGCATGCAGGGATATCTCGACGAACAATTCATGGAGTTAGAAGAGCTTCAAGATGATGCAAACCCTAATTTTGTTGAAGAAGTTTCCGCATTATACTTCAAAGATTCAGCTCGATTAATCAATAACATTGACCAAGCTTTGTGAGTAGTTTTTTTAAATTCTTACTATTTTTGCGTAATTTGTTTCGATTTTTCTAATTTATTTTAACAATGCAGGGAAAGAGGATCATTTGATTTCAATCGGCTAGATAGTTACATGCATCAGTTTAAGGGAAGCAGCACAAGGTAATCAAACACTATCCTAAGAAAAAAACTGAAGTATTTAAGAAAAAAATGCAAAGATTTTAGTAGTTAATTAAACTGGTAAAATTACGTACTTCCATTCTCATTATCGTTCCATGACAAAATATACTTGAATAAAATTTTCTTTAGGATCGTAGTTAATTAATTAGCAATGCTTGTATTGACATAATGTTACAAATTTTTTCCTTTCTTTTTTTATTTGTAGTATTGGGGCAAGTAAGGTGAAAGCTGAATGCACAAAGTTTAGAGAATACTGCAGAGCTGGAAACGCTGAAGGGTACGTTCGTCTTTTAAACTTACACCTACATGTCCTCGTTTATGACGGACTACAAAAGTTATGGGGTCAAACTGAAAACAAATAAAAATAAGGAGTACAAAATTGAAGCAATCCACGGAACCTTAAACTTTTGCTTTATTTGATTTTCGACTCCCTAATTAGTTTTCTTTTAAATTGCCACCGATCCACAGATGCTTGAGGACATTTCAGCAACTAAAGAAAGAACACTCAACGTTGAGAAAGAAGCTTGAACATTACTTCCAGGCAAGCCACTGATCACTTTTTTTTACACCTGAATGAATCACATAATCATGGGATTGAATTAATCACATTGATCACTTTTGTTATAGTAGTAGTGTATGTATTTGCTGAAGTTAATTAAGTTTTGTAATGAACAGTTGGCAAGGCAGGCGGGGCCAAAGGAGACAGCACGTAGGCCAAAGTAAAGAAAAGAGCGAGAGCAAGAGAGATAAATGAGGAATCGTCGTCGAATTTTGTAGAAATAATATACTATATAATAAAATAGTTCCTCTTTATTTTTTAGTATCTATATATTACAATGTACGTTATAAAGAAGATCTTGGACATTTTATATTTGTATCAATCAATAAACGGTCCAAATTTTCTCTATGTTTTCTTCATCCTTAAATGGTATTTCTTTTTTTAAGAGTTTATATTTACTTTTTCTTCTATGTAAAGAAACAGTTTATATATTTACGATTACCTCGTATTCGTAGCATTTTGGCAACCAATAATAACGGGATACAGAAAAGTGTGGGCAAAAAGAATGCATTTAGTCGATTCTCTAATGAATGCAAATTACATTGTTGGAAAAATAAAAATAAAGTAATGCTTTACCTTATTCGGTTTGTTCTAGACAGCCTCGTTCGCGACCTAAATACTTTAACCTATTTTATCTCATCATGACAGACAATTTGTAATTATAGATTAGATTCTACTAGTCTCCACTAGAACTGTTCATAAAAAGAAATTAAAATTAAAAATAATAATAAAAGGCTTAGATGCAAACTATTTTAAGTTAAAAACTACTTTGCTTTTCTTTGGTTCGGAACATAGATGAGTACTAAAAAGGCTAAGGTATTCTGGGAGGTTGTTTGTAGGCATTTCATTGGGAGAATATTTTTGGATGGTTTTAAAGTAAAAATATTATGAAAATAATGTAAGATCATTAGCTTAGATCTTTTGTTAAGAAATTAGTTATTGGAAGAACATGTTTAAGATCATAAGATTTAATAATATAATAATCTTAAACATATTACAATTTAAAAGACTTTAAAAAATAACATTTAAATTGCAAACTTAAAAAACTTATACTAAAATTCAAAATACAATACCAAATTTTTATGAAACAAAAAAACATTAAAGATATAAATTAAAAAAAAAACAAACAAACATATTACAATTTTAAAAACTTCAAAAAATAACATTTAAATTGCAAACTTAAAAAACTTATACTAAAATTCAAAATACAATACCAAATTTTTATGAAACAAAAAAACATTAACGATATAAATAAAAAAAAAACAAACAAAACTTCCTCCAAACAAATAAATGTTTTCTCCTTTGCAAAAAATTGTATCCATTCACGAGTTGCCACGTCACCCAAGAACTGGCCCAAAATCAGTTCTACATCAAGAACCAACAACATGTTCTTCACCCACTGTTCTCTATATTTTTGATTTTAAAAAGGCTTAGAACACCCAAAGTGTTCCCCCAATTCAGATGGCCTAACAGTGAAGGGGGTCTCGGTTTACGATCTTTGAAAGAAGCAAATTTGGTGAGTTGTTTACGGTTGATCTGGCGGTTAGTGTCCCATGGTAACTCTTTTTAGGGTGGAATGGCCTTCAACTAATCTCCTAAGACAAACTTCATTCTGGTCAGCTAATAGTACAACCAGTTTGGACTCATGGATATGGAAAAAACTTCTAAAATATCGGGACCTGGCAAAAACGTTTTGTAAAGTGGAGGTTGGGACTGGAGAGCGTACTTCTTTTTGGTTTGATAACTGGTTAGACTTGGGTCCTTTCATTGATCTTGTGGGTGACAGAGGGGTTATCGATTTGGGGATCAGCCGCCACAGTTCACTTTCGAAAGCTTGGACTAATCGTAGGCGACGACGGCATCAGTCGGAACAGTTAACCGTGTTGGAGAACGCTCTGCATTCTCAATGGCTGCGACGACAGGAGAAACCCGATCAACTATTGTGACGAGGAAAGAATGATGTTTTCAAGCAGAAGTTCTCAACTCGGGACACTTGGAACCATATACGAACAACCTCTGCCACAGTCTCATGGCATCGTGGTGTTTGGTTTAGTCATGCTACTCCAAAGTTTTCTTTTTGTGCATGGTTGGTAGTTCATGATCGTCTTTCAACGGTTATGCGTATGGTGGCTTGGAACGGGTGGCTTGCGGGTACTTGTATTTTATGCCATTTTGCTATGGAAATAAGAGATCACCTGTTCTTTAGCTGCTCTTTTGTCTCGGAAGTGTGGTCAGCACTGTCCAAAGGTCTTCTAGGTGCACGTTATACGACGGGTTAGTCAACACTGCTTGAGCTCATTTCAAACCCCCAGCTCCACAGGGTCGATGGGTTTCTCATCAGGTATGTCTTCCAAGCGGTTGTCTACGCGGTTTAACGTGAGCATAATGGGCGCCGTCACGGCGAAGTTTCATACAATGTAGCCTGCCTTATTGACTGGATAGAGCGACAAGTTCGTGATCAACTACTTGCCATTGGTCTCTTGGGTGATACGCGGTATTTTTTTCATTGGTCTCTTGCTATACGACACTAATTATATAACAATTCTTAATTTAGTTACACTTACATGCATGTCATATGTTTTCATACAATGAGACTTTGATATCAGATAACTAAACTACTTCGTGTTCAGAATTTCAAATTTTTTTTTTTTTTTTGGTCAGCTATATTCAGACCTTATGCATGAAAAAAATAAAAATCCATAATGCAGAGAAATAAATCACATGTTTTCTAGTTTTAATTAAAAGATCCAGCATTTATTAGAATTTATTTCAATTTCTTCCACGTAAAGTCTACACTACACACAGTGAGGCTGATTCATAGACGTAGATAGAGCAATGAATCTCTCTCCCAAAAGAAAAAGAAATTAGAAAAAAAAAAACAGAACAGCCTAATACATAACTATATATCTTCTTTAATCTTTATACATATGAATATTAATTGTTTAATCAATTATTTAAAGCGACGTGAAACTACTCGGCTCCTCATTTATTAGCCATAGCTATATATATCTCACAACCTCCATCTTCCTTTACTTTAAGCACAGACCAGATCCTATTTATGGCATCCATGTGCAACTTTTTTCCCGTTAAAAGGTAAAGATTATTTAAGAAAATTACCTAATAAAATTGAATTATGCAAAAACAGGCTGGTTCAGTTTTTTTCCACGAATCAAAAAAAAAAAATGGTTGGAGAAATATTGAATAAGAGAGAGAGTGTGTATACTATTCAGAGTTGACACAACAACATTGAAGTAAACTAACTCCTACCCTCTTTGTCTATGTATATATATAAACCAAAGTACATGCAATCTTTCACCATTCACACATACCAAAGCAAAAACATGGATCGTCGCACGATGTTGTTTTTGCTTCTCACATTGGTATCTACCTTCTCTTTAGTCCAAATCTCCTTTGCTCAACTAGTTCCTGCGATCATGACATTCGGAGACTCTGTAGTTGATGTCGGCAACAACAACTACCTTCCGACCATTTTCAGAGCTGATTACCCTCCTTATGGCCGTGATTTCGCTAACCACAAACCCACCGGCCGTTTCTGCAACGGAAAATTAGCTACTGATATTACCGGTAAAAGCTTGTTTACTTGTAATCCAAGTTATCTATCTTCTTTAAGTTGTTTTGGAACTGAAGTCTTTTGTGTTTTTACTCTGTCACAGCTGAGACTCTAGGCTTCACTAAGTACCCACCAGCTTATCTAAGTCCTGAAGCTTCAGGAAAGAACCTTCTCATTGGTGCTAACTTCGCTTCTGCAGCTTCAGGTTATGATGACAAAGCTGCTCTTATCAATGTAAGTGACTGTTCATACATGTTTTCTTAGATCTGTTTCTTTTTTTTTGTTGATTTTGTTCTTTTCTTTTTTTGGACAGCACGCGATCCCGTTGTATCAGCAAGTTGAGTACTTCAAGGAATACAAGAGCAAGCTCATTAAAATTGCAGGAAGTAAAAAGGCTGATTCGATCATAAGCGGAGCAATCTGTCTCCTAAGTGCAGGAAGCAGTGACTTTGTTCAAAACTACTATGTGAATCCTCTGCTTAACAAAGTCTACACTGTTGATCAGTACGGATCTTTCCTTATCGATAACTTCTCTACATTTATCAAGGTAAAACATTTTCCTTGGTTATCCCTCGCTGTTTTCAATTGCAAAGAATACAAGATGTGACATTTTTGAGTTTTGATTGAATGTTGCAGCAAGTGTATGGGGTTGGAGCAAGGAAGATCGGTGTGACTTCTCTGCCTCCAACCGGATGTCTTCCAGCTGCAAGAACCCTTTTCGGTTTCCATGAGAAAGGTTGTGTTCAAAGACTCAACACAGATGCTCAGCAATTCAACAAAAAGCTTAACGCAGCTGCTTCAAAGCTTCAGAAGCAATATTCTGGTCTTAAAATTGTTGTCTTCGACATCTTCACTCCACTCTATGATCTTGTTCAGAACCCTTCCAAATCCGGTAAGTCACAAAAATGGACTGATATATTTATAACATTTATTGTTGCTGCTCTGCTTTAGATAATCCATGACACATTATTCATCTTTTTTGTCTAACAGGATTCACTGAAGCAACCAAAGGATGTTGTGGAACAGGAACAGTCGAAACAACTTCACTCTTGTGCAATCCGAAATCGTTGGGAACATGCCCCAATGCTACTCAGTATGTGTTCTGGGACAGTGTTCATCCCTCTGAAGCTGCCAATGAAATTCTTGCCAGTTCTTTAATTGGACAGGGCTTCTCTCTCATCGGTTGATGTTAGATCTTTCAGTATATGTCATATCTTCTCTTTTTAAATTGCTGTTTCTGTAAAACCTTGAGCCATACATTTGTTTCTCTTCGAACTATGTATCAAACCACCACTATTTACTAAAAATGTATTGAAACTTACTACAAGAAAACCAAAAGTTTGAGAATACCAGAAACTATATACAACCTACCTCTGCATGTTCTTTTTCACAAAAACAAAATGATTAAAATGCTAAAGAGTTGTAGATCTAAAGATCTACAGATCGAAGCTCTTGTAATCTGTACAATTTCTATGAGCAAAAGCTATTGAAGGGTTAAAATGAAAGCAGTGGAATTCTAAGCGGTGAGAGATCTCAAGCCACAGCAGCAGGGCCAATGTTTAAGCAGCTCCCTCCAATTAGTGCAATTTGTTTTCCTGACTTCTCTGCCTTCTTCACTTTTGGTGACAACATTACTTTCAAAGCGGGTGATGCTTCTCTACGGTTCTCAGCAGATGTTGTTGCTTTTGAGCATGTCGCAGCCTCTAAAGTTCGGTTACCTTCACCCTTAAAGACGAGTTTCTGTTTGGCACCATTTTTGGCAAAGGGATAAGCCTGCAGAAAAATACCAACTTAGGGATCAAAACTTTCGACTGAGTAAACATTTTAACCTTAACATAAAAACCTTGGAGATAATGGAAGATTCAGCACATGTTAGTGTTAATGAAGGCATACCGGGTGTTTGTAGACTAGGTGCACTGATCTTTTCTCCTTGAGAGGAGCCTGGCCAGCTGGAACCTGAGTTATAATAATAGGAAGTGTGAGTGATATTTAATTTGAAGACAGGTTTTGGGTTTGTTTGAAGAAGCAGAGAAATGCTTACACAGGTGGTGATGTTTTGGTGGCTAAACATTTGTGGTAACTGAGGCGCCATATAGTAATAAGATGCCCCGTAAGGGACAGGAGGAACTTGCGTGTAATGATGTGGTTGTCCATGAAAGCTGCTGGGCACAGATGGGAGGACTGGCTGAGCTGGTGAAGGGACAGGAACTTGCGTGTAATGATGTGGTTGTCCATAAAAGCTGCTGGGCAAAGTTGGGAGGACTAGCTGAGCTGGTGAAGGAACAGGAGGAACTTGCGTGTAATGCTGTGGTTTTCCATGAAAGTATTGCTGCAACATCTTGAGTCGATCCTCTTTGCGCTCAGCAACTCGAACAACAAATTGTTTTCCATCAACTGTAAACCCTGTAAGAAGCAAGAGTAATAGTCGTGCAAATTGAATCAGTAAATACCAGTTAGGTGTAGTAGAGCAAAGATAAGCTAGAATACATTAGGGGTTATAGTATACCATTGAGCTCTCTTTTAGCCTGTTTGGACGCTTCACAGTTAGAGAAACACACAAAGCCGAATCCTTTACTTCTACCATTCTCATGACGCATCACTTTAGCTGAGACTATCTGCCCATAGCTTCCAAATATTTCTCGCAGTCTTGTTTCATTCATTGATTCACTCAAGTTCTTCACGTACAGATTGGACCATCCCATGTTAGACTTGGCAATAAAGTTGCCCCCGTATTTTTGCTTCAGCATCTCCTTCCTTTCATCACTTCTCAGTGCCATTCCAACAAACAAAGTCTTCGATCCTAATCATAAAAGGAAAGTTCTAAAATCAGAAACTCTGGTCTAATGACAATGTACTAAGTATTGGGTTCAGAAGAAGAAGGTTGAGTTACCAAGTGGTTTTCCATGGAGAGATCCCACAGCTCTCTTAGCATTTACTGGATTGCAGAAGTTGACAAATCCGAAACCTCTAGATCTTCCCATACCATCCCTCATAACCACAACACTTGAGACTGTCCCATAATGAGAAAACAGTGTATGTAGATAATCCTCTGTAACAGTTTCGATCAGGTTCTTCACATAAACGTTTGTGGATTCTTGATGTCCTGCCATAGCTGCTCTGTCATTCTTGTTGATGAACTTGGCTACGAACCTAAAGAAAGAATCACACAATCATTCATCATTAGCCTTCGATCAATCAATAAAGAAATCATGCTTAAAGCCACAAGTAACTTACAGTTTCTTGCCATCAACCACAGAGCCATGGAGGGCAGAACGAGCAGCTGCAGCAGATTGCTCTGTATGAAACTGAACAAAACCAAAACCTTTACTTTTGCCATTCTCTTCAGCGACTTTGCAAGAGAGTACGTATCCAAAGGGGGAAAACATTCGCTCTAAGCAAATGCTAGTGATCGAGCTGTCAAGATTCTTAACGTATAGATTTCCAAGCCCAGTAGTACGACGGTATTGAAGATCCCTCTGAGACCACATGATTCGCATAGCCTTCCCTTTCAAATCAGTATGGTTTAAGCACGCCATAGCATTCGATGCTAAACCACCCAAATAATCAAAACAAAGATTAATCAGAAGCGATTCATCAATCTCACAAGACCTAACAAATTGGGAAATTTCTAGGGTTTTAGCAAGATTTTTGGGGTTTACAGAACGAAAGAAGAAACGATTATACGAGAGAGAGAGAGTTCGAAATCCAAAAACAGAGATTTAAGAAACGAAACGATTAAAGAAAGGAAGAAGTCTTTTGTAATTTGTTTACCGGTGGAAGGAGAATCGAAGTTGACGTAAGCGTAGCACAAGGATTTTCCGGTGACGGAGTTACGGCAAAGATGAACGGAAGAGACAGGAACAGTCAAGGAGAATTTGTGGATGAGATCTTGCTCCGTCACGTCTGGGCTAAGATCGCCGACGTAAAGCGAAGAAGTAAACCTTGAAGAATGCTTCTGCTGCTGCTGGTGGTGATTTCCCAACGCCTTCGTTTCAGATTTCACGAGCGCCATGGTCTCTCTTCTTCGTATCGTAAATGAGAAAGAAACAAAAAAACTTTTTTTTTTTTGTTTTTCCGAGAAAGTGATGAAAGAGAGACTCTGCAGAGGAAGGAAAAAAAAAAGAGTAAATTGGAGAAGACGAGTGAGAAGCAGAGAAGAAAAAGAGATCTTATTGTTATTTTGTCGTTGAGTGAGTGTATGTATCGATATAAGTGTGTATGTATATATCGTTCTGTTATAACCGTAATGATGATAGCGAGTGAGCTGCACACACTCAGAGTCACAGAGAGACTCGCAGAGACGGCTGTTGTACGGAAACTACACGCGCCGCGAGTAGTATATTTAGTTGTAACTCGCGTTTTACCCAATTATCAAATCACAAGTGTATTTTTCTTTTTCCCTTTCCGTGCATAATATTTTTAGAGTGAATTAGCTGACTAGCCAAAAAAAAAAAAAAACTAATAAATAATATAGCCATCATCTATTCAAAAAAATTAGAAAATAAGATCAAAGTAGGGTAAATTACTATTTTGGGTTTTTTGGTTTAAAGGTAGTAGTGGATAGGGATGGATGGTGGTGGTGGTGGACGGTGGTCCGGTGGTGAGATGGCGGTACCCCAGCGACAGTTTGGTGGCGGTCCGGCGATTCTCCGGCGGTGGTCCGGCAATAGTGGTTGGAAGAAATCTAAATCCTAAAAGATAGTACATTGAGAACTCTAGTGGTGATGGTGGTAAAGAGGTGATGGTGATGGTGTTGGTGGTGGTAGGAGGTAGTGGTGGTGGTGAGAAAAATAACAAGAGCAAAAACTGTCATTTATACATAAATATAAAGAATATAATTGATTGATGGTTAATGTGGTTAGTTTGTGAATTATAGTTTTTTTGGGTTATACAACCCAATTCCCCGTATTTTTAATTGATATTAATGGATATATTAATAAGTGGAAGAGAGCCCTACCCAAACAAGTTTGGGCTTTAAGGCCTTCCGAGTGTGTTTGTAAGTAGTTTCTGTTAGGCCCATTATGTAATTGCATTTAAATGGGGGTGTGTGTATTTGGATTAAATATTTTGGAAGAGTTTTCGATTCTTTTGTTAAATCCTCTGTTATTTAAATGGCATGTCTTTTTCTCATATTCGGTATCAGGTGTGATCTTATGGTCAAGAGAAGACATGATAGAGAAAGGAAAGATTAGGTTTCAATAGATATGAAGCTTGAAGTTTTAGTGATCATCTCTGGTTACGTAAAATTTTAAGATTTAATAAACAAAAGTGAATGTTTCACAAATCACGACAAGATAAAAGAGAGATCACATCTTCTTTTTCTTTGAATGGATGACAACCTGTATATAACTACTCTTTTTCTCTACCTTTTTAAAAAAAATATTATTACACATAACACTCTAAAATCTTATGAAATATTGACAAGTTTAAAAAGATATATACTATATATTGTTAAAAGAATTACAAATATATATATATATATATTCATTTTTATCATGGTGTACATAAGAATTAATACGGAGAAAAAAAAACATAAACAACTAATTTGTTATATTTTTTTATCAACTATGCGAATAAATAACATATATCAACTGCGAAAATGAAACAGCAATTAGAATAGAAAAAAATGAAAATTTGACAATAATACAAGTACAAGAAACAGTATGAGTTGGCTTATCTCTCTATCATTCATATACTGACCAATAGAAGATACAAGGTACGTTACGTATTATATAAACCAAAAATATGTGTATTGTCGACAATGAATTTGTTTTTTATTTTTTATGAACTGCTATAAGAGACATCGTCGACGTGTACTTTACTTCCATCATTCACTCCACTGATTCATCATTTAAATAGTCGGAGTCGTGAATCACGAGACAATAAAAAATACTCCATTAAACGAAATACATCCCCTGTAACTTCTATTGGTCAATAAATATCCATGCAACTCCCAAAGCTGATCACTGCACTACCTACAACTATCACTTTTCTTCTCAGGTCATCTCTCTCTCCCTCTCTCTCTTATGTGATTATAGTTTTTATAGGATGATTCGGTTACATTTGTAATTACAGGTTATATCGCAATTATATTACAGGTACTATATTTGGTAAGATTTATCAAACGCAAGCAAAAGATCGAGATGGCCCAAAAGCTGGCAGCAAAGGGTGGTGAGATTGGAGATGTTTGGGATGATGGTGTTTACGACAATGTTAGAAAGGTGTATGTAGGGCAAGGCCAAGATGGTATAGCATTCGTCAAGTTTGAGTACGTCAATGGTTCTCAAGTGGTTGCTGGAGATGAACATGGTGGCGGAAACAAGACTGTGCTAGGAGTTGATGAGGTACTAAAATAGATTTATCTATGTTGAGATTGGTAAAGAGGGTCTTTTGTTGATTAGTTTCGGCATTTATGATTTTTTTTCTTTTTTTCTTTTTTTTTCTCTTTCCAGTTTGAGATTGATGTTGATGACTACATCGTATACGTGGAAGGTTACCGTGAGAAAGTTAATGATATGCCCACAGAAATGATCACGTTTCTTACATTCAAAACCTATAACGGCAAAACCTCTCAGCCTATTGAACAAAGACCTGGGACTAAGTTTGTGCTTCACGGTGGAAAAATCGTTGGGTTTCACGGACGTTCGACCGACGTTCTACACTCCCTAGGGGCCTATGTTTCTTCGGCGCCGTCCGCTTCGAAATTGCTCGGAAAATGGATAAAGGTATAGTAATCTTCTCAACAATGTTTAAGAGATTTGATAGTTAATTACCACCTCAAAATCACTAAATCACGTACGGTAAAAAAAAGAATGAAGGATAAATAAAGAGACAAAAAAAACTCAAATCTATATAATGACAGTCTTACATTTATATTTACATTAATTTCATCTCACCATTATTGGAGCTAGTGCACTAATCATAATCTTAATATTTTTACTAAATAATTAACAAATATTATTAAATTTTATATAAGGTGGAGCAAAAAGGAGAATGTCCAGGGCAAAGATGCTCGCATGGCATAGCACAGGTAGGTAACAAGGTTTACGCCTTTGGTGGTGAGTTCACACCAAATCAGCCCATCGACAAACACCTTTATGTCTTTGACCTCGAGACCCGTACTTGGTCCATTTCTCCAGCCACCGGAGACATTCCGCACCTCTCTTGCTTAGGTGTCCGTATGGTGTCTGTAGGATCAACCCTCTATGTCTTTGGAGGCCGAGACGCTTCACGGCAATATAACGGTTTCTACTCATTTGACACGACAACGAACGAGTGGAAACTGGTAACCCCGTTAGAAGAAGGACCCACTCCTCGTAGTTTTCACTCGATGGCAGCCGATGAGAACAACGTTTACGTTTTCGGTGGGGTAAGTGCTACGGAGAGGCTCAAGACACTTGACGCTTACAACATTGTTGATAAGAAGTGGGTGAAGTGTTCGACTCCAGGAGATAACTTTAGCGTTAGAGGAGGAGCAGGGCTCGAAGTGGTGCAAGGGAAGGTATGGGTTGTGTATGGATTCAACGGATGTGAAGTTGATGATGTTCATTACTATGATCCTGTACAAGACAAGTGGATACAAGTGGAAACATTTGGTGAGAGGCCTTCGGAAAGGAGTGTATTTGCTAGTGCGGCTGTTGGAAAACACATTTTATTGTTTGGAGGTGAGATTGCGATGGACCCACTAGCTCACGCGGGTCCGGGTCAACTGGCCGATGGCACTTTTGCGTTGGACACAGAGACGTCAAAATGGGAGAGGTTGGATAAGATTGGTGAAGAGGAGGAGACTCCGAGTAGCAGAGGATGGACAGCGTCCACAACTGGGACCATTGATGGTAAGAAAGGGCTTGTGATGCATGCTGGGAAAGCTCCAACCAATGACCGGTTTGATGATCTTTTCTTTTATGGAATTGAATCTGCTTAATTAAAACGCTTTTAAAACGCGGTTTGATGACAACCGTTTGTTTTAAGTGTGTGTAATGCATGCAATAAGGAAGGGTCGTGAGGACTATGCTGATTTTCGTCAGCTTGTCCATTTGACCGTTTCGTTTTTTTCTTTTCTTTTTGTTTTTTTTTTTCTATAAGTTTGTTTCATGTTTTGTGTTGTACGATAATTTTAAGTTGTAACAATAAAATCGTTTATTTTCCTGAAAGAAATCTCAAATCTCCATATATCGAAAAGAAAGAAAAAAAAAATCGCCAGATGATGAAATAACGATGGTCGATGGATGTGTTTTACGAATAGCCCCATGCATGATTCATATATATTATAACTAATTTATATACGTAAGCAAGTCCTAATTAATGTACGACTTTTGATTTTAATAAAAATTTTAGCTAGTAAAATGAGAATAAAAAGACAAACCAATATTATTTTTAACTGAACTTCTTTTTGTTCTTCATAATTTTTTTTTAATTACTCTAAACGACCAAAAAGTCAAAGAAATAATTCTCCTACTATAATTTTAAATTCTGTAGAACGCATTGTCAAAACCTGAACATGAATTATGCCCACCACTACCATCCAATTCAGTGGTTGTGTAGAGGCCCCATCAAACAGGTTAAAAAATTCTGTTTTATACTTTTATTAGAAGCTTTCAAGAATTATTATGATCATTGAGCATTTTTAAGGATAATGTGCAAGAATCATGACATTTTAAAATGATGTGGCCTCCACACGACCCCCACCCCATTAGATGATTTGGTCTGACTTTTCGTTCATTTTTTGTATTCATTTTGTTTCTAATAGATTGATATTTTAGAATTTATTTTTATTTTTTAAAATTTGATTTTTTATATTAAAAGTTAAAATATTTTATAATTTTTAACTTTATAACTTTATAATTATTTTAACTTTATAATTTTTCACATATGGTATTTATTTAATATTTTATATTTTATCTATCTACTAAAAAATAATTATAAATTAATTTACAAATTAAATTTAAACTTTTTCTCAATACATGTGTAACATTATCAAAACATCAATTTGTTAGAGACAGAGAAACTATGTTATTAACAAACATAATAATGCAGTAACTAAGCTAAGCTAAGAGACCCCTATGTTGAAAATATTTGTAAAAATTTATATCTTTATATATAAATTTTTTTTTGTATTGTTTCTTAATTTACTTCTTTAAGTATCTGTTATTGTTGTTTATTAATCTTTACTAGTATTGGTTACTGATGAGAGGTCATTCTCTCGACTCAAAGGGTTCAAGAATTATATCAATTATACTGAAAACATGGCAATCTAACAAGAATTTATATATATAAAGAAGATTTAGGCTCCAAATTGGTAACCACGTTCAAAAGAATTGATTAAAAATTTTATACCGATTGTAAAGAAGATGGTTAAAAAGAAAGCGGTTAAAGATAGTGGATGGAAAAGATGGTACTGTAAAAGAAAGCGGTTGAGTATTTAGTTTGATTGGTTACATTGTAGCGGTTGAGTAGTATAAAAGTTGATATTTGTTTAGTTAAAAAATGAAAAAATGAAATAATAATTTTTTATCTAGTTCATAATATAAAATATTTATATATTTAAATGATATTAAGGAAATTATCAAATGTGATATTAACAAAATTATCAAATATTTAATTTTAAGTCTCCATTATACTATATTAAAAAAAATCATAATCATAATTTTGACTTGATTTGTATTGCTATTTTTTCTCAATATGTTTTTTTTAAAGGTAAATAAGCCAAAAAGCAAAGAAATATAAACTATGCAATTTTTGTGAAAAAAAACTGTGCAATCTCTTTGTAATAGAAACGTTGGTTTTTGTTAGTGGTTAAAATTGGTGTTTGCAACCACCAAAAAGAGGTTTTAACCATCTTTTTCAACCGTTTGCTCCAACCATGATATCCAACCGCATTTTTCAAACGATTTGTTAATTGGTGATCATTGAAACGGTTTATTTGCAAACGAGGTGTTTAGTTGCTTTCAATCATACCCTTCGACTGACGATTTATTGCAGACAAACTGCGTGGCCGCCCAAAGATCTAGTTTGATTTTTTTTCTTCTTTAAACCACGACTTTCAGAATAAGAAGACTAATTAAAAATAAAAGTGCAATTAAGTAAAAAGAATACTAATTACGTAACACTAAAGAGAAAAGAAAAAACGAATTAAAAGAGCGATCATGGTGGGAACAGGGACTTAAGATTTGTTTTTTTATCTTCGTCTTAAACATAATATCAGTGGAAAAACAATTCGTTAACACGTTGTTTCCTCTACGATTTTCTCATCAACTCCATGTTATGGTTCTATCTATAGTGCATCCACGACCATCGTTTGACTTCCTGCAGATCAGATACCATTAGCCCGTGCTACGATACAAGGTTAAGGTAGGCTCCTTTTTCTAGAATTTACTAGTACTTTAAACTTAAACTTGCCACATAACCTAGCCTTAAAGTAGGGCCTTCTTTAGACTGAGGGAATAGCCGCAACACTATCATTAGGCCACGATGCAAGGGGCGATTATACTGATTTGAAGAAAGATATTATCATTGGAAAAAAGAAAGAAGACTAACAAAAGTAGGGTGCATACTTAAACAGAGTCGTGCCAACGTTTAGCAAACAAAAATGAAAAGCTCGAATTATTTTTTCTCTTTGACAATACACAACACCATACTCAAATAATAATAAAACATATTAAAAAACTAACCTAGCAAACAAAATATTATCATAAAAACATAATTTTTTTCTTCATGATTACGAATCTTCCAAAATCAAATGTCAACTAATTCTATTATTTCTCAATACATAAATTAGCCAAATGCCTCGAATTAATCTTATAACATAGTTCAACAGAAAAGTAAAGGAAAAATTGAAAACACTCGAGAGGAAAAATATATAATTAAGAGAACAATGTTACTTTGATGAACGATGATGGCTACTTTGTCTATTTATTTATATATGTTTTGTAATTTACAAAATACAAATCAACCCTTTCAATATTAAATTGAAAAGTAGGACGAGTAAACGTGGATATTGGCCTTATCGATAAAACGAGTAATAAAGTACAGTATAAATGACACTACTCATCTCTTACTCTATATATTCATGAGCTTATGTTTTTAGCCAGTAAGAGTTGCGAGTGCGACGCATTTCCTCATATGCATACAAAAAGTAATAAAATACAAAATATATCATATAAAAACATACATGAGTTGGCATATTATGAAAAGAGTTTCCTATTATTCATTTAATCCCCTCGAGGTTCACGAGATAATATTATATATATATCGATGAGCCCATAAATACCCATAGAAATACCCATAGAAATACCCAGACTGGATCAAATTTACCAATCATCATTACTTTACTCTCAGGTCAGCTCTCTCATCATTTCCATTTCTCTCTCTCATATAATCGTAGTTTGTATAGCATCTTGTTAATTACGTCCATCATTACAGGTTAATATTTCGTAAGAATAAAATGCTAGCAAACAAGATGGCCCACATGGTGGAAGCACAAGTCAAGAAGATCGTTGGCTTTGCCGGAGACAATCTTCATTCTCTTGGTGCTCATACTACTCCGTTGGCTCCAGCTATCAAAAATCTGGAAGCACAAGGTGGTGAGATGGGAGATGTGTGGGATGATGGTGCTCACCAAAATGTTAAAAAAGTACATGTAGGGCAAAGCCAATATGGTATAGCATTCGTCAAGTTTGAGTATGTCAATGGTTCTAAAGTGGTTGTTGGAGATGAACATGGAAAGAAGGCTTTGCTAGAAGTTGATGAGGTACTAAAATAGATTTATCTATGTTGTGTTTGGTCAAGACTTGAGAGGGTCTTTTGTTGACTAGTTCCCGCATTGAAATTGTTTGTTTTCTCTTTGCAGTTTGAGATTGATGTTGATGACTACATCGTATATGTGGAAGGTTACCGTGCGACAGTTAATGATATGCCCACAGAAATGATCACGTTTCTTTCATTCAAGACTTATAAAGGCAAAACCTCTCGGCCTATCGAAAGCAGACCAGGAACTAAGTTTGTGCTTCACGGTGGAAAAATCGTTGGGTTTCACGGACGTTCGACCAACGACTTCCTATTCGCCCTCGGAGCTTATGTTTCTATATCGTGCACTCCGAAATTGAGTGGAAAGTGGACAAAGGTAGTAATCTCTAAGGCCATGACTGTTTTATATTTATATTTTCATTAATTTTATCTCACCATTATGGGAGATAATTAATCATTATACAAATCAATTTAATAAATAATTAACAAAAAAATGAATATTGATTTTAACTTTAATTAACTGTAAATAAGGTGGAGCAAAAAGGAGAATTAGGTCCAGGCCTAAGATGCTCGCATGGCATAGCACAGGTAGGTAACAAGGTTTACGCCTTTGGTGGGGAGTTCACACCAAATCAGCCCATCGACAAACACCTTTACGTCTTTGACCTCGAGACCCATACTTGGTCAATTTCTCCAGCCACGGGAGACGTTCCCAACCTCTCTTGCTTAGGTGTCCGTATGGTGTCAGTAGGATCAACCCTCTATGTCTTTGGAGGACGAGACGCTTCGCGAAAATATAACGGTTTCTACTCATTTGACACCACCACGAACGAGTGGAAATTAGTAACCCCGGTCGAAGAAGGACCCACTCCTCGTAGTTTCCACTCTATGGCAGCCGATGAGAAAACCGTTTACGTTTTCGGTGGAGTGGCTGCTACGGAGCGACTCAAGACTCTAGACGCTTACAACATTGTTGATAAGAAGTGGGTGCAGTGTTCCATTCCAGGAGATAACGTTAGCGTTAGAGGAGGAGCAGGTCTCGAAGTGGTGCAAGGGAAGGTATGGGTTGTGTATGGATTCAACGGATGTGAATTAGATGATGTTCATTACTATGATCCTATACAAGACAAGTGGACACAAGTGGAAACATTTGGTGAGAGGCCTTCCGTAAGGAGTGTATTTGCTAGTGCGTCTGTTGGGAAACACATTCTGTTGTTCGGAGGTGAAGTTGCGATGGACCCACTAGCTCATGTGGGTCCAGGTCAATTGGCCGATGGGACTTTTGCGCTGAATACAGAGACGTTAAAGTGGGAGAGGGTGGATAAGTTTTGTGAAGAGGAGGAGACTCCGAGTAGCAGAGGATGGACAGCCTCCACAACTGGGACCGTTGATGGTAAGAAAGGACTGGTGATGCATGCTGGGAAAGCTCCAACCAATGACCGGTTTGATGATCTCTTCTTTTTCGGAATTGAATCTGATCCATTGACTCCTGCCAAGACGCTACGGGCTCTTGGTAGTGATGATGGAACTCTATGGGATGATGGTGCTTATGATGGTGTTAAGAAGGTGTACGTAGGACAAGCCCAAGATGGTATATCAGCTGTTAAGTTTGTTTACAATAATGGCTCTCATGAGATCGTAGGAGATGAACGTGGAAAGAGTACTCTACTCGGATTCGAAGAGGTACATATAATGCTCTTTATTGTTTTATTGAAAAAATATATGTATAAATGCAAATTGTCTTCCGTATGTAATCTTTTTATTTTTTTTGGTTTGCAGTTCCAACTTGACTATCCAAGTGAATACGTCATGGAGGTTGAAGGCACCTATGATCAAATCTTTGGCAGTGATGCTGCAGTGATAACTATGCTTAAGTTTAAGACTAATAAGAAAACGTCTACACCCTTTGGACTTGAAGCTGGCACAACCTTCTTACTCAAAAAGGAAGGCCACAAGATCGTTGGCTTCCATGGAAGAGTCGGTGATCTGCTTCACAAATTTGGAGTCCATGTCCTTCCCATCTCCAACTGATCATGGTAATCTTTGCCATTGATTCCATAATGCACCAAATAAGTTATCAGATCTATCTTCTAAATTTTTCGTTTAAGGTCTCTTAATGCATAACTTGGATAAGTGTTATCTCTTGTGATTGTGTTTTTTCCTTAGATGTGCTTGTGATCCATTCCAATAAAGCAAGTTTTTTTCCATCTATTTATCCATTTAAACAGAGAATAAAGATGTTTCTGTTTTTTGCCTTTGAGAATCGATTACATAATTACTTATATCTTACAAAATCTTAATCACCAAGCCTAATTACTGAAGATTTACAGAGAATATACAATAGAGTTTTATTGTAACAAATAAGTCTCTTTACGTGACATATGACATATGATTTCCGAAGGTAAACAATATCCCAATATCTACTAATTTTTATTTTCTCATATGTTCTAACATTTATTTTCTACATTTGGTTCTGATGCTAATCCTATTTGCCATAACATCTCGAAGTTGAATATAACACCAAAATTTCGACATTTTCTTTGGAGAGTCTTCTCAAATGCTCTGCCTCCTCGTACAATACTTAATCATAGATGTATAATGTATTAGTATAGATCCTCAATATGTAGACGTTGCTGTTCAGCTGAAGAATCAATGGACCATCTGTGTTTCAATTGTCCTTATGTGCAAGCGATATGCCGAGGGTCTCAAACTTTTTTTTTAGTAACCAACTGTCAGGGTACTTCTCGAGGGTTCCAATAATAGAAGTCTCATGACTTTAACAAAACAGTTGCCAGTTTGGATCTTAATTTTGCGGATATGGAAGAGTCGAAATCTAGTGTATAAAAAATAGAATAGAGTGTGGCAACAAGATCCACGGAAAGCAATCGAGGAAGCACAAGAATGGACATTAATCAAATAATCAACCAAAATGCTCTTTATGACACAACTTTGGTTTCGAAGACCTCGGAAAACCTGGCAACAACCTCTTGAAGGTCATGTGAATATAATCCCAAATTATGATTGTAGATTTCACTAAGGAATTTAATCCCAAGCAGCTTTGAGTTATTCGAGACTTTCAGGGATTTTAAAAAGAAGCAGTACATATTCAAGTTGTACTCTTATAAAACTAACCAAGTTGTTTTGTTTGGACTTGATGAACCGGTTTGGAAACTAGATCATTCCAGGAGAGTGGAGATCAGTTGAACATTGTGGCTTGAGTATTTCCAGTGGTCAGTTCAAACCAATGCATCATCGATACAAAATGAGTTTGATGACTGTGCTTTGGCTGCTTGCATGAAATAAACCCTTTTTTTTTCTAGACTAGAAATCATAAAACAATGTAATTTAGATAGAAACATATTTTAAACCTACTTCGAAGATTATACATTCGATACACTAACTTTAAAAGTTTATCCAGTTCTGATTTTGCATGGGTTTATTTCATAAAGTATGAAATGAAAAGCTGAATGTTCAGGATCTCAAATCGTTGGGAACAGACGGACGATAACTGAAAGTACGTAATGTTCTTTGTTTCCAAAGTAAGCAATCAATGTTTATCAGTGCGCTCTATATGTTGTTATAACATTGAAGTATGCTTCAATGTTTTCTTTTCATAATCTTGCTGGATTATTCTGTTTTGTTTGGATTAATTTTATCGTCTTTTAGCTATACTATACCTACTCGATCTTTATGAGAGGTTGAATTAATAAATTACATTCAGTAATATTGAGAACCAACTTTTTTAATATTTTGTCGTTGCCGACCATCCTGCAAAAATATTAGACGATGCACCATCTTCATGGATTTGAGGATAGATTTTCATCTGAAACATAGTTAGAAAAAAATAATAGTTCCTAAATTATAAACCTATGAAAGGATTAGATTGAGTTCCTTATCTTTGTGACTGATTCTCTATTGTCAATTTGGGATAAAATTTATCCCATCTTTTAAGAAAAAAAAACAGATTTTGAAATTGAGGTCTCTTTGATTCATATTAAAACCTGAATTGAGTTATCTGAAATGCTTAGTTGCTTCAACGAAAACAAACTTACAAAATTCATACCCGATTTTGAATTTGTATAAACCCCAAATTTTGAATTTGGTTTTTCATGATTATCAGTATATAATCGGAAATTATTGGCATCAGATTTATAAATATTTTTGGGGTGATGTTCAAATCGAAAGGTATATGTTATTCGAATTGCAAAACTGGGTTAAATTAGAAGATCAACAACCACAAATTATAAAGCGTTTAAGTTGTGAATTGGTTAGATACAAACCTCGGATCAGCCAGAATCGGGTGCTTCTGTTGGAGTCTCATCTTTGATTAATCCTACACAAGAGAATCAAGTATGAAAACATGAGAAATTACAAGAAGAAAGAATAAGAAAAGAAGAAGAGAGTTGTTGTGTCGTTAGGTGGAAGAAGAAAAATCTTATAGGCCTTGGTGTAGAATTGAAGGTCCAAATGTTAAATGAGTTATTAGGATAAACAATTAGAGTAAATAGGTTAAGATACATTGTAGTATAAATATTATCTTAAAATATTATTACATATATGATTTATGTATAAACATCTTAAAAATAATTTATAATGTATGTAAACTAATTATCAGAATTTGAGTTTTTCTTAAAGAAAAATTGTTGTAAGTATTATATCTCATATCAAAAGATTTGCAACTCGAACATTATTTCTAAAAAAACTTAGAAGTTATTAATGTCATATAGACACTAATCTTTTATCTCAAAATATATTTTTGTTTTTAAAAGTTTAGATATATTTGTAAAGTAGTATTGTATTTTAAATATAATTGCAACACATATAGGTGTCAAGTGGGCTTAAAATTCAGTTACTAAAAAGTTGGTCTCGCATAGGGCTGGGCATTCGGGTAACCCATTCGGGTTCGGATATTACCCATTTGGGTTCGGGTAAACGGGTTTAGAAAAATAGAACTCATTGGGTATTTTTAGATATATGGGTTCGGTTCAGTTTGGATACTATCGGGTTCAGGTCGGTTTGGGTTACAAATTTTAGAACTCGATTAGTACCCGAACTACCGGGTACCCGAAAAAATATAATTAAATTGAAATAAATTTAGTTAAATTTTGACTTACATAACAAAATATTTTAGATATTTTGATTATTTTTGATATTTAGGTATAAAACTAAATGAAATATTCAAAATTATAATCATAATTTTGGGGTAATTGCATTATATTAATGATAAATATTATAAATATGTTTATATGTTCGGGTTTAATGGGTACCCAAACGGGTATTGGGTATTACCCGACCCTAACCCAAACCCACGAATATTAGAAAATAGAACCCAATAGGGTTTTATAGGCAAACCCGTACCCAACCCGAACTCAGTTTTTTGGGTCAGATTCCGGGTTGGGTATTCGGTTATGGTTTTTATGCCTAAGCCTAGTCTCGCAAGCGAGCTCATGTGAGTTGTCGGGGTTATGTCCGCATGTTGGCAACTCAGTTTGCAAGCTACTATTATTTGATGAAATCAGTATATTATATATGGAAAGAAATATTTTTACATAGATGTAAAAATACAATATGTAATATACGTGATAATATAAAGAATTTTAATGTATAAAAACTAAATTACTTACAAAAATATAAAATATCTTACAAGTTATTTTAAATAGGAAAATTGTTAATTTATATTGAAAAACAATTTGATTTCTTTTAATTATTTTAAAATATACTTTAGAGGTGTGTTCGCTAACATGTTGGACTTAGCGAAGCGTGCTTGGACATAACATTGAAAAAGGGTCTCACAGTCTCACACAAGTCTATGTTGATTGCGGGTTTTAGTGGACAAGCCTATTCGGGTTGTGGGTTTAGCGAGCAAGCCTAAGCGAGTAGTAGTAATGCCATGCAGATTGCAAATCAGACAAGTTAAAATAGATGCGGGCTGGTACGTTTGACACTATAGTCTACACAAACATACTGAACACAAAAACCAGACAAAACGATATATAAGTTGAAGAAAGTGTGATATACGTCAAATATACCGTGTATTAAAACCAAACAAAAAAAACAAAATATATTTGATTTTCATTCAACACATACAAAATATATAAAACACTTTATTTTACTATTTAACATAAACAGGAAAGACAAAACATTAACAAATATAACATCTTAAACAAAATAAAAGAAAAAATATACCCGCGATGTATCGCTGGTTCAAGCCTAGTATCTTACAAAATCTTAATCACCAAGCCTAATTACTGAAGATTTACAGAGAATATACAATATAGTTTTATGGTAACAAATAAGTCTCTTTACGTGTGTAACGCCCCGTCCGCCACTTCTCAGTGGGCCCTATGTCCAATTCTAGTCCATGGGCCCATTTTCTTTAATGGGCCTCACGTTTTCACTAGGCCTGTGAACCCATCCATATCCGACGGTCGGTTTGCTATGTCCGAGAGATTTTAAAGACTTGTTACCATCCCTACAAATCACCACATGATCTTTCCCTCTGTTTTGTCTTCACTCACACAGTTCTGATAGTCACGTCCCGAAAGGTCACCCATCCTGAGACTATTCCAGCATAAGTATGCTTAACTGTGGAGTTCTTTCAGGACCCTTGACTGAAAAGATAAGTGCACTTTGGTGACATAGGTGGCCAAATCAATTCTTTTTAAACCTCTCCGCAAATCTCTGAAACCGGGGTGTCACACCAACAATCAATTTCTCACAAAAGAAATGGTTTCCAATATATATGGTTCATATAAATAGTATGTCTTGTTGTAGTATTTTCGAGATGTTGGGTTTGGATAGTTTTTGTGTCGAACTGTTTTTTACCCACATTTTGAGAGGGTCTATTAGAACTAATATCCTATATCGAGTAAAAAAGTAAATATTAGGTAATATATAAAGTTTATGGACCATTACAATTATTGTTAATTGATTTTGGGTTGAATGTCCATAATTCCTAATAGTGTTTGTAGGCTCTGTGCTCGCGCATCGAACTACTTACCACCTATCCTTCTCAATTAGTTCTACGACTTCTCCTTCCTCTAAATAATAAGGTTTAGTGGACTTCTCGCGACGTCGCAGGCGGCGAACCACCCACGTCACCGCGATCCGAAATGATGGATTGAATGTCCATAATTCCTAACAGAGATGGTGACTAGTGAGAACTGGACATAACCTTAGATTATGTTTTCATCTTTGTTCAGGCAACGTTTTCATGGAATAAAAAACTAAACTATTGTTTCATTCGACGTGTGGTCTCATCAACTCCATGTGTTGACTCCATGCAACAATGAAATTTTAACCTTTTTTTTTTTCAGAAGCTCCAGAAACTATACAAAATTTATTATTGTTATTATTCCCACATTATAATTCGCGCGTTTACACGTTGTTTCTTGTTTCTTTCTCATCAACCAACTCCATGTGTTGACTCCATGCAGAAGACACCATTTAGTGCTACGTGGGGTTCAAAATCAAAATGTTTTTCATGCACACATACAAAATCAAATTTTCAACTAATTATATAATTTTTGATAGATAAAATAGCCACATGTCTCACTTAATCCTATAACAGACTTCAACAAAGATATAGTGTTTTACTAAAAAACTAATTAAGAATGATAAAAAAAATATTAAAAATTACAGTTGGAATTTAAATTATTTTGGAAGAGCAATATTTCTACTAAGAAGTAACTAACGATTATTAGAAAATGATTAAAACCCCCTGAAAAGAAAAATATACACGAGAGTAATTGCTCAAGATTACTTTGACGAACAATGGTGACTACATACTTGTATAAGATATTATGGGAGTTAGCACGGCGATTATAATCTTCGTGGCTGAATATTGGTGGATTGGTGATTGAACAGTGGCGGATTTAGTGTTTTTTTTTCTAGTATAATTAAAAAAATGTAGTCTTAGTTAAATTGTCTTATTTCTTTAGTAAAAAAAATTATTGCAAAAAGCACTCAACTAAAGCAATTAGATATATTATTTTATTACTATTTCTTTTATGGAATGTGAACATCTTATATTTTGAAATAAAAATAAACTCCAAACACATTTTATAGTTAGAAACGGAAAAAATATCTCTTTTTCTTTTTATTTATTTATTCAGACTCAAGAAAAAATAATTAATTATTTTTTAATACCTGATGTGAAGAAAAACATGAAGTGGAAGAATAATTAATTGCAGTTTTTAAATTTACAAAATCAATTGTTTTTTTGGTGCCAAACTACAAAATCAGTTTTTATGAAAAAAAAATCCAGAACGTTAATCTATTAGCACAAGAAAGAATATTTTGTTTTACTTAATCAAGTAAACTACAACTGATAAACTAAGGGTTACGCATAAAACTTAAAAATATATATATATATATATATATATATACAGCCCCGTAAGTCTATATTTTTAAGTAACCACGCGGGTCATTAACATATGGATTGAGAGTGCGACGCATTTCCTCATTTGCATACGAAAAGTAAAATAAACGAGTATCATTTCATTTGGAATATTTATTTTAACTAGTTGTAGTTTAATTGAATTTTATTAATAAACATATAGAAGGTGGAATCATTTACTTTCTGTACATAATTATTGAGTTTGTCGAAGTTTATTTATTTCTAGAAAAAAAAAATTCGTGATAAACGAATATATTCATGCATTTTACATAGACCTAATTTTCTTGTTAAACATGACTATAAATCTATTCTTTAAATATCTATTAATCATGGAGATGTGAATGATGTATAAGTACATATATAAACATGTATATCAATTTGTTGCATAGTACACCCAATATATATATATATGTTACAAAACCAACAAAAAGTGGAAAATATAAAATAAATTCAATCTGTTAATTAGTAAGACGAGTAAAAAAAACAAAAAACTTACGTGAGTTGGCATAAGCCGCATAACAGGTGTACTGTATCGTGAAAAAAGTTTCGTATTTCATTTGATAACTCGCGCGGGTCACGAGAGAATAGTATATTTCGAAAATATTTCAGCATGTTCGTCCATGTGCCAATAAATACCCATGCAAAATCCTAAACTGGATGACTTCACCAATCATTAATTACTTTTACTCAGGTCAGCTCTCTCATCATCTCCCTTCCCCTCTCTATCATATGATCGTAGTGTGTATAGCATCTTGTTAATTATGTTCATCATTACAGGTTAACATTTCGTAAGACTAAATTGCAAGCAAAAGAGATGGCACACAAGATGGTAGCAGAAGTCAAGAAGATCGTTGACTTTTCCGGAGACAGTCTTCATTCTCTTGGTTCTCACTTAACTCCGTTAACTCCAGCTATCAAAAAGCTGGAAGCACAAGGTGGTGCGATGGGAGATGTATGGGATGATGGTGCTCACCAAAATGTTAAAAAAGTATATGTAGGGAAGGCCCAAGATGGTATAGCATTCGTCAAGTTTGAGTATGTCACTGGTTCTAAAGTGGTTGTTGGAGATGAACATGGAAAAAAGACTTTGCTAGGAGTTGATGAGGTACTAAAATTATCTATGTTGTGACTGGTCAAGAGGGTCTTTTTGTTGATCAGTACCCGCATTGAAATTGTTTGTTTTTTCTTTGCAGTTTGAGATTGATGTTGATGACTACATCGTCTATGTGGAAGGTTACCGTCAGATAGTTAATGATATGCCCACAGAAATAATCACATTTCTTTCATTCAAGACTTACAAAGGCAAAACCCCTCAGCCTATCGAAAGCAGACCGGGGACAAAGTTTGTGCTTCACGGTGGAAAAATCGTTGGGTTTCACGGACGTTCGACCAACGACTTCCTATACGCCCTCGGGGCCTATGTTTCTTTCTCGTGCACTCCGAAATTGCGTGGAAAGTGGACAAAGGTAGTAATCTCTTAGCCCAACAAACAAAAAAAATTGATTTTTTTTTTCATGACTGTTTTACATTTATATTTTCATTAATTTTATCTCACCATTATGGGAGCTAGTTCAATAATTAAAATACATTCTTATAAATAATTAACAAATATTAATATTGATTAATTCTAAATAAGGTGGAGCAAAAAGGAGAAGGTCCAGGCCTAAGATGCTCGCATGGCATAGCACAGGTAGGTAACAAGATTTACGCCTTTGGTGGGGAGTTCACACCAAATCAGCCCATCGACAAACACCTTTACGTCTTTGACCTTGATACCTATACTTGGTCGATTTCTCCAGCTACTGGAGACGTTCCGCACCTCTCTTGCTTAGGTGTCCGAATGGTGTCTGTAGGATCAACCCTCTATGTCTTTGGAGGTCGAGACGCTTCACGGCAATATAACGGTTTCTACTCATTTGACACGACCAAGAACGAGTGGAAATTGGTAACTCCGGTGGAAAGAGGTCCCACTCCTCGTAGTTTCCACTCGATGGCAGCCGATAAGAACAACGTTTACGTTTTCGGTGGAGTGAGTGCAACGGAGCGGATCAAGACACTAGACGCTTACAACATTGCTGATAAGAAGTGGGTACAGTGTTCGACTCCAGGAGATAACTTTAGCATTAGAGGAGGAGCAGGACTCGAAGTTGTAAACACTACAAGAAAACATGCAGTTTGAGACTACAGTTTATGACTCTTTTTTTGGTCACAAATAATTGTAACGTTTTTGGGACGAATTTATAACTAATAGAAGACTACATAAACAATGGTTGCAAAACAGTCCCAAAATTACTACAAACAGTTGTAGTCTCCAAATCGTCTCATATTTGTGACTATTATAAGACTATTATAAGACTATATCATTGTAATCCTAAAATAATCGTAAATTGTGACGAATTAGAGACGCTTTTTATGGTCGGGAGTTTCAGTCACAAAAGTAGTCCCAAATTTGCTACTTATTTGTGACTTTAGGTATTTTCTTTATATCAATTTTTTACTCATTAATTTAAGAAATATTTTTTATAATTCTACGAGTGATTGCTGAATCATATATTTTTTCTTTTTCTTTTTGGAGGCTTTAATTTTTTTTTGTTTGTCTCACAAAATAGTGTCGCAAAACGGTCACATTTTGAGACTATTTTGTTAATTATTTGTGACTATTTTGTGATTACTTTGCTACTAACACCTGAGATTGTGACGAATTTGCTTCTTTTTACTAACTTCTAATAATTGTTTATGTATATTCAACAATAAAGAATTATAAAATTTGTGAATGTATTTATTTCTACATTGGTATGAATCACTCTAGACAATGAATCATCATTATATCAAAAAGAAATATAATTTCAAATGTTTAGGAAAAAATATTTGCAACTTACATAACATGTATAAGTATTACATGTGATTTCTATATCTTGTTTGTGATTGTTTTGTAATTTCTAACTTTACTTACTATATCAAGTTTTTACTTATTACACTCATAGATAGTAGTTATAATTCTTAATATGAGTGCTTGTAAAATCATTTGCAAAATTTTGTGGCCCTTAAACTTAAAATTTGATATGTATAAGTTTGTGATTCATAGAATAAGGTCACAAAACAGTTACACTTTGCGACTATTGTACTAATACGGTCACATATTTGCGACTAGTTTGCCACCACTTTGCTACTAACACATGAGATTGTGACGAATTTGCTACTTTTTACCAAGGCCTAACGAATTTATTTATATATTCAACAATAAAGAATTGTAAAATATGTTAAGTTATTTGTTTCTACATAGATATGAACTATTTTAGACACTCAATCATTCTAATACCCAAAACACTTTAATTTCCAATGTTTAGAAAATATATTTGCAACTTACATATATAACATGTATAAGTGTTACATGTGATTTTTATGTAATATTTGTGATTTTTATGTAATTTCTAATTACATTGAGAATTCTAATCTGAGTTGTAAAATCATTTGTAAATCTTTGTGGCCCTTCAACTTAAAATTTTATATGTATAATAAGTTTGGACTATAAGTGCTTTTGAATGCTTGTTACCAATTTTTGCTAGTCATTTTTTATTTTAATCATAATTATAAAACTCGAATAATGTAACTCTTATATATATATATATATATATATATTAAAAACAGAAATCCATCACTTTAAAAAAAACCAAAATGTTTTCTTTATAAATCTAATTGAAATCTAATAGATCAAAATTTAAATCTAAATCAATTCTAATACTTTATAAATCCATACCCCCAATATCTAAATTATAACATAAAATGAAATCAAATTACCAAAATTTATCAAAGAAAAAAGGGGAAAATTTCTCATTGGCTATTCTTAAATGGCAAAGATTGTCATTAGTTTATTATCCACCATTGATGAAGTCAATCCAACGGACAGAAATCATCTTCTTTTCTCCTTCCCTTCTACTCATCGTGTCTTTCCCTTTCTTTCTAAAGAAAATCAATTTTTGTTTTCTCTCTTTTCCTCATCTTCTCTCTTTGTCGCCTTCTCCTCTGAAGATACCAAAGGAGCAGAGTTAAACGTGGTTTCTATACCGGCCGTCGGATCTAATACAGCAACCGCGTCAGTGTAGACGGTGGAAACAAGTTTGTCTCTTTTTCTCTCTCCGTTCTTAATCTGTTTCTGAACCCATCGTTGCTGAGAATAGATCTGGAGAAATTCTATGTGTTTTAATTATTTATTTGATTTGTACTTTAGGTCTCAACCACAGATCTGAAGAATCAGTGTCAACAACGACTTCAGAGGTGTTGAATCTGAAGACCCTATTGTCAACGACGACGTCAGAGGTGGTGGATCTGAAGATCCCAGTGTCAACGATGTCGGAGATGATGGTGGTTGCTCGCACCGTTTACCACCACCACTACATTTCGAATCTTCTGCCAGTTCACCATCAATACATCTCGATTTCTGCACAGTCGCATCTCTGGCACTCCGGTCGCCGCCACCGTTTTGTTCTCCGTCGCTGTAATAATACATCTCCGGCAGTTGCCAATCTATAGATATAGTTATATAGATATATTGTATATATATAATGAATTTACGAAAGAAATAAAAACTACTTTTAATTTCATTTTCTTGTATAAATTTTTATATTTTTTTTTTACTTTTTTTTATGTAGTTTGTCGCAAAAGGGTCAGGAATATATGACTACATATTGATCTTAATGTAGTCGCAAATTTAAGACATAAAATGAGGTCACATAGTGGTCAGTATTTTGTGACTATATCGGGACCAATAAATTTTGCGACCAAATTTTAACGACTATTCAAAACAGTCACAAAATAGTCATATATAGTGCATTTGCGACCATTTTAGGACGATTTTTGGAGTCCCAAACAGCTTGTTTTCTTGTAGTGAAAAGGGAAGGTATGGGTTGTGTATGGATTCAACGGATGCGAATTAGATGATGTTCATTACTATGACCCTGTACAAGACAAGTGGACACAAGTGGAAACGTTTGGTGAGAAGCCTTCCGTAAGGAGTGTATTCGCTAGTGCGGCTGTTGGGAAACACATTCTGTTGTTCGGAGGTGAGGTTGCGATGGACCCACTAGCTCACGTGGGTCCAGGTCAATTGGCCGATGGGACTTTTGCGCTGAATACAGAGACGTTAAAGTGGGAGAGGTTGGATCAGATTGGTGAAGAGGAGGAGACTCCGAGTAGCAGAGGATGGACAGCGTCCACAACTGGGACCATTGATGGTAAGAAAGGACTTGTGATGCATGCTGGGAAAGCTCCAACTAATGACCGGTTTGATGATCTTTTCTTTTACGGAATTGAATCTGCTTAATTTAAACACTTTAAACGCGGTTTGATGATAACCGTTTGTGATGTGTGTAATGCATGCAATAAGGAAGGGTCGTGAGGACTATACCATATGATCCTTCGTCAGCTTGTCCATTTGACCGTTCCGTTTTTTTTTTCTTTCTTTTTTCTATAAGGTTGTTTCATGCATGTTTTGTGTTTGTACTATAATTGTATCAATAAATTCGTTTGTTCTTGAAAGAAATCGCCATATGTCGAAAAGAAAGAGAAAAAAAAAAAAAAAAATCGCCAAAGAATGAATAACGATGGATGAGTTTTACGATGACCCCATGCATGACAGTTTTAAAAAATCTGTTTTATTAGAAGTGTCAAGAATTATTTTGACATTTTTTTTATAGGATAATGTGTAAGGATCATGACATTTTAACATGATGTGGCCTCCACACGAGACACGACCCCCGCATTGGATGATTGATTGGTCGGACTTTTCGTAATTTTTTTTTTATGTTATTAACAAACATAATAATGCCGTAAACTAAACTAGGCTAAGCTAAAGAAACCCTTAAGGTTGCAAGTATTTCTTAAAATTTATATCTTTGTTATATATATTAAAAATTTGTATTGTTTCATAATTTACTTCTTAAGTATCTGTTATTGTTGTTTATTAATCTTTACGAGTATTGGTTAATTACTAGTTAGGGGTCATTCTCTCTAAGGGTTCAAGAGTTATATCAATTCTACTGAAAATTATGTCAAATATCTAACAAGCATGTGTAGCGTACAAATAAAGATTTAGACTGACCGATTTATTGCAGACAAACCGCGTGGCCGCTCAAAGTTGATATGTTTCTATCTAAGCACGATCTAGTTCGATTTTTTTTTTTCCAAAACCACGACTTTCAGAATAAGACTCTTTTATTTTATTCAGAACGTGTCATATGATCTATCTCTTTTACTACTAGACAACCACCTAATTACCTTTTAGTAAGCTTTTGTCAATTTTTTTAATTTACTTGAAATTAGGCCATATTGGGAGTAAATTACGTATAAATTAACAAATTACCCAATAAAATTGTGACAGTAAGTTAATTGAGACTCAAGTTTCAAGAGTAAGTGGTAGAGAGGTGGCTGATGTTGATTACATAAACCAGTCAAAATACTAAATAAAGTATGAGGTATTCCAAACGTGGTCGACAACACTATTTTTTTTTTTTTCATATAATCGCAACAAATGAAATGACAAATTTAAAGATGTAATTAAAAAAAAATAAAGATTATTTTTTGTTTTATTTTTATTTTTTTTTCCTTCGAAAATACTTTATTAGCTTGCGTTAACATAATCATTGTTTACAAGAGTTGTTAGGAAAGCTGGACAATTATGGAATAAAGCCCATTGAGAATTACATGAGACTGCTGTTTTAGCTAATAAATCAGCGCAAGAATTCCCTTCACGATGTCGAAACATGAATTTTGTCGCATGAAACATCGTTTTCCATTGCTTGATATCCTTCAAATAGGGTTGGAGACGTAAATTATGTTAGCCATCATCGATTAACCTGTTTACTGTAAGATTATCTCCTTCAAATTCCACAACTCGGTATCCTAGTGCCCAAGTACTCTGTAAAGCCCATATTAATGCAGTGCATTCTGCTTCTTCAACTGTATATCTTCCTTGGTATTTACCAAATCCACAATTCATAAATATACCATTGGAGTTTCGTATTATCCAACCCATCCCAGAATCATGGTCTCCCTCCTTGTGTGATACATCATAATTACACTTAACCCATCATTGTTCTGGTTTTTGCCATATCACCGTAGGTCTTCCAAAATTTGGTGTCTGGTGCATTGGTTTAGCTGTTGTTGTTAACCACTCAGTTGTATCTGCAAGAGCCCATTGTAGTATGTCTATCATGGGATGGGATTTCTTCATGAAATGAGGTCATTACGAATTTTCCATAAACGCCATACGATCCAAAAAGGAATAAGTCTTGTGTGATCATCCAGGCATTATTCTTGTCTCTATATGAAAAAATGTACATACGTTTTATATTTTGAAAAACGTACCTAATATTTCCTCACTGGATATATATATTTTAATATTAAACATATGTCAACATGAAACTTTCTATTAAAAATAAAAGAGCATAGGAAAAAGAAAACTAATTGTGTAACACTTAAAGAAAAGAAAAAATGAATTAAGAAGGCGATCATGGTGGGAACCGGGACTTATCTAAGATTTGTTTCCATGTTCAGCTAATTCAAGTATACGCTAACATATAGTCACATGTACAAATGATATAAATATCCTGACGTTGATCAGCATTGACCAGAAAAAATATTCAAATTTTTTTTCTTTTTTTTTAAATAATAATATTTTTGCTTTTATGTATTTTTGATAAATAAATAAAAAAAGATAAATTATTTGTATAATTTACAAAAACAAAATATAACAACAAAAACTTATACAACAAAAAAATACTAGAAAATTATATACCAAAAAAAAATTAAAAATTATATGACAAACAAAATTTGTGGTATATCTAGTAACTAATTTTGTTAATACAGAAAATATACCAAAAATAATATTATAAAACTATACCACCAAAATTTTATGTGTAGTAGATTTTTTCATAAAACAATAACAAATATATACCTTTTCTTTTTAAAAATCATTTTTTTTATTTTGTATCTTCAAAGGTGGGGGTTTTAAATATTTTTTTTTCTATTTTTACTTATTTATAAGATTATGTCATTTGAAATATATCCAAGACATTGTCAAATATTTCTTTGTTTTTAATAAGAAAAAGAAAGTAAGAAAATAATGAAAATTCTATTTATTTACATAAAAAACATATATCTAGAAGATAATTAAAAAACAAAAGTTGATTTTGTAAAATTAAAGGTTGGTTTTGTAAAATCAAAAGAAATAGTTGGTAATGCTTTGAATATATTTCAAATCACATCCTTTATCCTATAAAGCACAAATCACATGTCCAATCAAATTAAGCCACATCAGATTTTATTTTCTTTTTAATATTCAAGAAAACAAAAAAAAATGTGCACAAAATTGTGTAAAAGTAGAAATCGTAACTAGAAAACTATTATACCAAAATTAACCGTTTCAGATTCTTCTATATAATAAAATAAAACTCACAATGATGAACTGTAATTAATCTTCACATGCTTTTTTGCTCTTTGTTGTCTCATCGTTTATTTCTTCTATAATTATGATTCATCGATTCAAAGAAAAAACAGTTGCATTCGAAAGAGATTTATCTTAGTTCCATCATCTCTATCTATATCTTTTCACCTAAATATATGTAATATTCTTTGCAAGAAAAGATGGGCTCGGATTGAAGGGAAGATAAAGAACTCTAATATCTCGAAGTCGCAAATTTCAAATTTCAAGTCAAAGGAAAACTTGGTAAAGTACTAATTGTGGATGATTAAACTATTTATCAAATATAGAGAAAAAAATTATTCTCTTTTAAGAAAAAAAGTAAAAAATTATGTTTTGAATATATTTTTTTCTGGTCAATACCAGTTAACACCCGTTAATATTGATCAACGTTTGTTAATATTGGTCAACGCCGGATTCTAGTCGATCTTGAATGTTTATGGTGTTGTATACATAATGTATGTTTGTTTATGGATATTCTATGTGATGATAATAATTCATGTAACTAACAAAATATTTATATTATTTATATGTGTGACTATATATTTGACGTATACTTAAACTAGCTGAACAATCATTTTTTCTAAACATAAATATAATATCAGTTGGAAAAACAATTCGTTCACTCCATGTTATGGTTCCATCGATAGTGCATCCACGAGGACCACGATACCATTAGTGCTACGATACAAGGTAGGCTCCTTTTTCTAGATGTAGCTAGTACTTTAAACATAAACTTGCCACATAACCTAGCCTTAAAGTAGGGCCTTCTTTAGAATTGAGGGAATAGCCGCAACACTATCACTGGGCCACGATGCAAGGGGCGATTATACTGATTTGAAGAAAAGTAGGATTCATACTTAAACAGAGTCGAGGCCACCGTTCAGGGAACAAAAATGAAAAGCTCGAATTTATTTTTCTCTTAATGTGGACAATACACAATCATAGTCAAATAATTAAACATATAAAAAAACTAAACTAGCAAACAAAATATTAATTGTAAAACATAATTTTTTCCGTCATGATAAGGAATCTTCGAAAATCAAAATTTCAACTAATTATATTATTTCTCAATAGATAAATTAGCCAAATGCCTCAAATTAATCTTATAACCTAGTTCAACAGAAAAAGAAAAGGAAAATTTGAAAACACTCGAGAGGAAGAATATATAAGAGAACAATGTTACTTTCCTGAACGATAATATTGATGTTCAGATCGGTCACAATGAGAATGTTTAGTTCGATAAAAAGGAGATCGAACTCTCTTTATAAATCGGTGCCGAGGCACAAAAGGACAGACTACAAATGAATTAGACAGACTGAAATAACAAAATGTTAGACGAAGGACGAGCTGCGAGCTCGTCGATTCTAGACTTTAAACGAGAGAGGTTACTTCTTATCCGTATTCTTTCCTTTTTCGTGCAACCCCCTTCCTCGGACGCCGTACGCCCGTATAAATGGGGAACTGTGTCGGTTCGTCCTCTAAAAAGACCAAAATACCCCTCTTTCCTTTGAAGTTTATTTGGGCCTTTTCTAGGTCGGGCCTTCTGTTTGGGTGAAGATCTACCTCTAACATTATTCCCCTCCCATCTTCAGTTCGTAGCTTTTGCGGAGAGCTTTGCTAGAAAGACTCGTCATTCCCTTAGCGGCTCGGCGATAGAACTCGACTCGTCCATCGAGTTTTGAACTTCGAGCTTCAGTTGTCCAGGTATGATCCTGGACAAAATTTGAGGAAGCGAAAAGTCGCGCGTGGGATTCCCCGGTTTTCGATGCTAGGGGTCGAATCGCCGTGTTCGTTCTTGGTGCGCGTGGAATCCAGAAGTTGTACCGTCGCCAAACGCGTGCTGTAATGATGATGCTTCGGGAATCCTCCAACCCTTCGTATAAATACTTCCTCTCCTTCCCATTTTCCTTATCTCATCTACGAGTCATCTTCCGCTCTCAAGTTACCAGGTACACTTCTTCTCCTTCTCTCTTTTAAGAACTCGTTCATCTTTCTCCGCTCGTTTTCGATGACTTTCCCCGGATCTGCTTTCTCCAACTCTTCTGCGGCGGATCATCTCCGACAAGCGACCTCCTCGGATTCCGACGACTCGAGCAGGTCGAACCATGGTGGACAGAGGTCGACAGCGATGAGTTCAAGTTTTGATACGTCTTCCGACAGGGAGATACTCGCAGAGCTTCAACGCCGAGCTTTTTCTCATGCGGCGACTACTAGCTAGTCTTGTCTTCCTGGTGCGGTCCCCTCTCTGATCGACTAGGATTTGGACGACTTTGGTATTCCCAAAGATCGTATCGTTGCTCGTGAGTCGCTACCGGTTGTACCCCATGTTTTTGGGGCAAGGAGACACGTCCTCTCACATGTTCCCCGATCTAGTGTTAAGATTGAGTCGGCCGAGAGGGCAATCAGGCTCGGCAGGTTGTCCCCTCTTCCCCTTATCATTATCCCGACCGAAGATCAGCATCCCTGGGATGCTCCGGACGGTTACATCTGTCTTTTGGAGAAAATTTTCTTCGAGTGCTCGATTACATTTCCCCTTCCCTCCTTCCTGATGTCGTATTTGGTGAGTCGTAAGATGGGATATCTCAGTTTACGATGGCAACTTTCCGGAATGCAGTCGGTATTTCTATCTTGGTCGAGGAAGTAGGGATCGACCTCACGGTTGAACACTTCGAGGAGCTTACCCGGTTTATACCCACAAACCGACACAAATCGCCGGGCGTTTATTACGTTGCTTCGAGGAGACCTATACTCGTCGAGGGGACGAAGGGGAAGACTTACAACTGGGCTGGATCTTATTTCTTCTAGAAAGTAGTTTTGGGGGTTGTCGAAGATCCTTCCATTCCCTTATTTTCTGGGTGGAATCTTTCACCCGGTAGACGACCTGCTCTGTAGCCTTTAATTCCCTTATTTTCTGGTATCGTGATTAACCTCCCTTTTTTTTGTCCCGCAGTTTCAGTGCCAAGGTGTTTGCTTCCTTTCCCTGCTGCTTTCCATGCTGAGGTAGAGAAGATTAAATCGGTTGGTCCCTACGTTTGGCCGGGGTCGAGTGAAGCGACGAGAAAGGCATCAGTGAAGAATACTTCATCGTCGAAAGAAAAGTCTTTCAAGTCGTCGAGTAAGTAATTGAGCGAGTCATGGGCGGCCGAGCTCTTTTTTTTTTTTTTTTTTTTTTTTTTTTTTTTTTAATATTTCCTCGATCTGCAGGGATGGGGCGTCTAAACTTGGATGTTCATGATGTTTCTGCTCGCTTCCGACGATCCACCAAAACGCCGCCCGCGCCACTCTCCGATCCATCACATCCGCGCGACCGTTCGGGGAGTTCATTGCCTGAACCCTTGGTGTCAAAGAAGGCTGTCTCGTCGCATGAGGCATGTCTAGCCGAGGCGCGCGCAGGCAAACAAGCCGTCATCCCTCCTTCGCTTCTGATCGTCGTGTCAGTCCAGCTGAGACACTTTCCCTATGGAGAGGAAATGAAGCTTCTGGTCGTCCAATTGCTGTTGAACGGGCTGGAGTAAACACTCCTCAGAAGAGGAAAAACAGGACAGACTCGTCCGTTCCTGAAGCAGCCAAGAGGCCAAGAAACGGGAGTTACGAATGGGATTTCCGTTATTCTACGGCGACCCGTGCTTTCCCAAATGACTCGCTTTCCTGTGCTGAGCTATTCCGCAAAATTCATTTCGGCACAGGAAATCGTATTTCGGTCGATCGGATGAATGAGAAGGACTCGGTCATCGATGTTGCGATGACGTATTTGAGGTTTGCTACCTTCTGGATACTACTGTTTTAGTTGTTTTTCTTCAATATTTTGACCGAGTTTTTCTCTACTTCGTAGCTTTTTGCGATGATCAATCGGGCGGTTTCCCGCTATGAATGCGACAGCCGCGAGTTAGAAACTGTTGCTGCCAAGTGTCTTGATCCTTCTGCTGAGAGAGTGAAGCGGCTCAAAAGTCAACTGGAGGAGGCTTTCCATTCAAATAAGAGGTTGAGTGATCAAGTTGCAAAACTTGAGCGTAGTGGGGGTGGGTTAGTAGCCGAGAGGGACGAACTTCGTGTGAAGCTGGGGAATGCTGAGTCGTCACATGATGAGCTGAAGGTTGCGCTGGAGTCTTAGACGGCGAGGCTGCGGGGAAGTCGAGATGAATATGGTCTTTACATCAAACTTAGCGTCTACCGCCATCTTGCCATTCGTGCTCAAAGGCTCATGACTAAGCATAAAAACTATGCTGAAGCATTTGAAGCGTCTCTTCCGAAATTCTTGGAGTATAACTAGGCCGTCGGGAATAATCGTACGCTGGAGACACACGTCGCGGATGGTCAAGTCTTTCTGCTGGACCACAAGATCATGACCGAAGTTGAATAGATTTTCATTCCCAGCTTAAGGAGGAAGTTGAACAGATCTTAATTCCCGACATCTTTGATGTTGACTTTGACATGTCCTCGTGCTTTGCTATTCCCCTTCCGGAGGTGGAATGGGTTGGATCGCCGGGCTACGCGGACGTTCGTCATGAGTTTGAAGCCGGGACATCCAGTGACGAGGAGGAGGAGACGAGCGAAGCACAGGAGGAGACGACCGAGATGCAAAAGGATGACGCCCAGGCAGAGGGGCAGGGTGAACAGGTCGTCGTCCAGACAGAAGAGCGGGGTGAACGGGTTGACGTTCAGGAGCGTGAGCGCGATTCTACGGTTTCTGGTTTGGTTTGATGAGATTCTCGTCATTCTGGAGTCGGCTCCCACTATCATTTTATTGTTAACTTCGGACTGCCGAGTTAATGGGTCGGCTCCCATTGTTGTTTCTTTTGTTTTCGTCGCCGCGTTTTGGGGATCGGCTCCCTTTGAACTTACGGGACTTTCTCATTTTAATGCTTTAAATGGACGACGAGGAAAAACATCTTTTTCTTTAGCTTTATTCAATGCTCTTAATCTCATCCATTAAATGTGCTGATCATTTAATGGGTGTGATTTCCAAAGTTTACTTGACTGGTTTTCCCCTCGAGAAATCGCACCTTCCAATCTACAAATGAATCCTCAAAGCTCTGCGTACTTCATTTATTTTCTTTCGTTTGCTCTTGAGAGATAGCTCGTTTGTAGAATAGGTGAGGTTGCTCTGATTCCTGTAACAACGAGGTCGGCGTGGTTGAGGAGGACGCAAGAACGACTCACCGTGAGATCCGACATTGTGATCAGTTCGTAGGTCGAGTACTACCATGCTGGAATTCAGAGGCTGAGGAATTATATCATAGCTACGCGTCGTATGTTCGAGCGTTATTTCCAGTTTTGTCGTGTGGACGGGACTATGGAGCATCTCGAGCTTATGATCGATGACGGGCGGTTCATCCTGAAATAGAGGTGGGACCGATTGCTTGAGGAGCGTTCTCGCTGTGAAGCGTTATTGGCTGAAGCGGAGGTTCCCAATCTCGAAGAGGACGACCTTGAACCTATTGGCAGGAGGCCGTTTGAAGATCACATGGAGCTCGATGCTTGCCGAACTCGGGTTGACGTATTGCGGCGGTACATCAATAAGCTAGAGAGCACCGATCACTACTTCGGCGAGAGCAGCCGTGTCGAGGGGACCTGCTCTTATCTCGAGAAGATGGTCTCCAGGGGTGCAGTCGTCCCGATGGAAAGGCTAAAAGAATTGAAGGAATCATGCCGCTTTTGGGAGACAACTATCGGCGGGCTGCAGTTCGACGAACCCTCCAATGCCGATCTGGGGATTTGAAGAGTTGGTCTTCATGCGGGGTGCTTGGTCGTCTGAATTTATTTTCTCTCTCTTTTCGCTCTTCGCTTCTTGTTTTGGGTATGTGCCGTAATGGGGTCGCGGTTTTCCAGGTGGTCCGGATTTCGTTTGGCTGGTGAAGGGCGAGGCAAGTTTCTGCTTGAGCTTCTTTGATGCTAGGTGTATCGATGCTTTCCACTTGGATTATCCGTCGAAGGTCGGGATCCGATGTCGAAGCGAGTGCTGCTAGAGCGTCGGCTGGAGCGTTGTCTCCTCTGGGCATCTTGATGTGTTCGTATTCATCAAAACGTTTGGACATGATCCTAACGACGTCGAGATAAGCAGCCATTGGCTTGCTTTTAGTCTCGTATTCGCCGCTAAACTGGTTGGCGACGACTTGAGAGTCGTAGAAAGCTCGAATTCGCTTGATTTGGATTCTGCTGGCGAGCTTGAGACCGACGTTGAGTGCCTCGTACTCGGCAACATTATTGGTTGCCTAGAACCGGAGATGGAAGGATTGTTCCAAAATTTCCCTAGTTGGAGATGTGAATCGAATTCCCACACCGGAACCTAGGTGAGAGGACGCGCCATCAACATGCTGGGTCCATTGTACGTCTGTTGGGTCGGTAGGTGTTGGCTCAGTTCCCTCTAATGGTATTTCAATTAAGAAATCGGCCAACACTTGGGACTTAGCAGCTTGGAGGGTAAGAAATTAGATATCATATTCGCTGAGCTCGATCGCCCATTTCGTAAATCTTCCGGATTGGTTCGGACTGTGCAATATTGATCACAAGGGTTGATTAGATAGGACGGCGATTGTATGCGACTGAAAATATGGTGGGAGTTTTCTTGTCGAGGTGACGACTGCCAGGGCGACCTTCGCAACTGTCGGGTAACGAGTTTCACCGTTATCAAGGGACTTGCTTATATAGAAGATTGGTCGTTGTTCTCCGCGGTCGTCTTTAACGAGAACTCCACTCCACTGAAGCTTGTGTAATGTGGGGTATAAGATTATTTCAAAAATCTTGTGCCAGCGGTTAAAACCAATATTACCCGATCTTATCTCGGAAACGCAAACCGCTTTTGTTCCAGGCCGTCTGATCTTGGATAAAATCCTCATCGCCCAGGAGATGTTTCATGGATTAAGAACAAATCCATCGTGAAAAGGGAAGTTTATGGCGATCAAAACATATATGAGCAAGGCGTATGATAGGGTGGAATGGGGTTTTATTGCGGCTTCGTTGCGGAAAATGGGCTTTGGGGAGACGTGGATTTCCAGAATTATGTTTTGTATTTTTTCTGTTGAATATAAGGTCCTTTTCAATGGCCAACCCACTGGTAGGATTGTCCCAGAGAGAGGTTTAAGGCAGGGAGATCCCCTATCTCCTTATTTGTTTATTTTGTGTACGGAGGTTTTAGTTGCAAATATTCGGAGGGCAGAACGGGATAAACAGATTACAGGGATCAAAGTGGTGAACAAGTGTCCGCCAATTACGCACTTGTTGTTTGCGGATGATAGCCTTTTTCTGCAAAGTAGATAAGGCTCAATGTGGTGCTATTTTGGATCTCTTAAAACAGTATGAGGCTGTTTCGGGTTAGCAAATAATTTTGCCAAGTCTTCAATCCAATTTGGTCATAAGGTGGATGAGGCTGTGCGGACGGAGGTGCATGGGGTGTTGGGGATATCAAATTTGGGAGGCATGGGATCATATCTAGGGTTACCGGAGAGTTTGGGAGGGTCCAAGACAAAGGTTTTTTCTTTTGTTCGGGACAGACTTCAGAGTCGAACGACGGGTTGGTCGGCAAAACTCCTCTCCAAAGGGGGAAAAGAGGTGATGATCAAGTTGGTAGCCACAGCGGTTCCAACTTTTGTAATGTCGTGCTTCCGGTTACCGAAAACAATAACGTCAAAACTCACGAGTGCAGTGGCGAATTTTTGGTGGAGTACTACAGGATAGGCTGGAGGGATGCACTGGTTAGCTTGGGATAAGCTCTGTTGTAGTAAGCATTTGGGGGGTTTGGGTTTTAGGCATGTTGATGATTTTAATTCAGCATTGCTGGCAAAGCAACTTTGGCGGCTGATTGAGGCTCCAAACACACTGTTTGCTCGGGTTTTCAAGGGCAGGTACTATCGGAATTCTAATCCTTTTCAGCTTCATACTTACTCGGATGCAGATTGGGCGGGAGATACTGATGACTTTGTCTCCACAAACGCATATATAGTTTATCTTGGTTACAATCCGGTGTCATGGACGTCCAAGAAACAGCGCGGTGTCGCTCGTTCCTCGACCGAAGCGGAATATAGGTCAGTTGCTAACACGTCCTCTGAATTTATGTGGGTTTGTTCTTTGTTACGGGAGCTTGGTGTTTCACTACCTCACGTTCCTACCATCTACTGTGATAATGTTGGGGCGACTTACCTTTGCGCAAACCCTGTCTTTCACTCACACATGAAACACATTGCATTGGATTATTACTTTATTCGTAATCAAGTTCAGAATGGTGCTTTACGAGCTATCTCTCGGTGGCGTAAAGAGCAAGTTCCTTTTGGACGCGATACTATTGAGGATCTTAAGCGCCAGTTGGTTGTGGCTCAAGCGGATGATGCAGTTGCATCAGGTGTCATTACTGCTTTAACCACACGTCTGCGGGATGCTTATAGAGATGAGGAGATTTATTGGTATCAGAAAAGCCGTAATCGGTGGATGCGGTGGGGGATAAAAATACAAAGTACTTTCAAGCTCAAACAAAGCAGTGACGGCTCGTAATCAGATCACTGGCCTATATGACAGGAATAATGTTTGGTCTACAAAGGATGAGGATATTTGTAATGTTGCGGTATCGTATTTTGAGGATTTGTTTAGTTCTATTAACCCGTCTAATTTTGAGGATGCTTTAAGTGAGGTGCGAACGGTAATTACGGATGAGATAAATGAGAGATTAATGGCTCCGGTAACGGAGGCGAAGGTCCCGTAAGGCCTTATTTATGATGTCCCCGGATAAGGCACCTGGGCCGGATGGAATGACAGCTTTGTTTTTCCAGAAGGCGTGGAGAGTCGTCAAGGAGGATCTTGTGGCCATGGTAGACCGTTTTTTTAAAGAGGGTGTTTTTGATAAAAGTTTGAATAGGACGCATATCTGCTTAATCCCGAAGGTAGCCAAGCCAACCCGGATGGCGGAGATGCGTCCTATTAGCTTGTGTAATGTGGGGTATAAGATTATTTCAAAAATCTTGTGCCAGCGGTTAAAACCAATATTACCCGATCTTATCTCGGAAACGCAAACCGCTTTTGTTCCAGGCCGTCTGATCCTGGATAAATTCCTCATCGCCCAGGAGATGTTTCATGGATTAAGAACAAATCCATCGTGAAAAGGGAAGTTTATGGCGATCAAAACATATATGAGCAAGGCGTATGATATGGTGGAATGGGGTTTTATTGCGGCTTCGTTGCGGAAAATGGGCTTTGGGGAGACGTGGATTTCCAGAATTATGTTTTGTGTTACTTCTGTTGAATATAAGGTCCTTTTCAATGGCCAACCCACTGGTAGGATTGTCCCAGAGAGAGGTTTAAGGCAGGGAGATCCCCTATCTCCTTATTTGTTTATTTTGTGTACGGAGGTTTTAGTTGCAAATATTCGAAGGGCAGAACGGGATAAACAGATTACAGGGATCAAAGTAGTGAACAAGTGTCCGCCAATTACGCACTTGTTGTTTGCGGATGATAGCCTTTTTTCTGCAAAGTAGATAAGGCTCAATGTGGTGTTATTTTGGATCTCTTAAAACAGTGAGGCTGTTTCGGGTTAGCAAATAATTTTGCCAAGTCTTCAATCCAATTTGGTCATAAGGTGGATGAGGCTGTGCGGACGGAGGTGCATGGGGTGTTGGGGATATCAAATTTGGGAGGCATGGGATCATATCTAGGGTTACCGGAGAGTTTGGGAGGGTCCAAGATAAAGGTTTTTTCTTTTGTTTGGGACAGACTTCAGAGTCGAACGACGGGTTGGTCGGCAAAACTCCTCTCCAAAGGGGGAAAAGAGGTGATGATCAAGTTGGTAGCCACAGCGGTTCCAACTTTTGTAATGTCGTGCTTCCGGTTACCGAAAACAATAACGTCAAAACTCACGAGTACAGTGGCGAATTTTTGGTGGAGTACTACAGGACAGGCTGGAGGGATGCACTGGTTAGCTTGGGATAAGCTCTGTTGTAGTAAGCATTTGGGGGGTTTGGGTTTTAGGCATGTTGATGATTCTAATTCAGCATTGCTGGCAAAGCAACTGTGGCGGCTGATTGAGGCTCCGAACACACTGTTTGCTCGGATTTTCAAGGGCAGGTACTATCGGAATTCTAATCCTATGGAACCGATACGGTCTTATTCTCCATCTTATGGGTGGAGGAGCATTATTTCTGCTAGATCTTTGGTTAATAAAGGGCTTCTTATATGGGTTGGTTCGGGAGAGACCATTTCAATATGGACGGATCCATGGGTACCAGCTCAATCCCCAAGACCAGCGTTTAGTAAGGGTCCTCTTAAGGATTCTTCTCTTTAAATTTCTCATTAAATTGATTGTCACACGAATACTTGGCGTATGGATATGCTCAAGGAGCATTTTGCCCCGGAAGATGTTGATCTGATAGGGGCTATACCTTTGGGAAGTTGTCGGCCACAAGATTCCATGGGTTGGCATTTTACAAAATCTGGAAAGTATACAGTTAAATCCGGGTATGACACGGAGCGTTTTGCTGCATCACGTCTTAGTACGGTATCTCGGTCAGGTCCAGAGATTACTCCTCTCTTGGCCGGTGTCTGGGGTGCTCACTGTCCACCGAAAATTAAACATTTTATGTGGTAGGTCTTGACAGGGTGTATTTCGGTTTCGGCAAATCTGCGGCGACGCGGAATTGCGTGTGATTCAGGGTGTGTACGGTGTGGGGCAGAGGAGGAAACAATAAATCATGCTACTTTCTGCTGTCCACCAGCCCGGCAGGTTTGGGCTTTAGCTCAGGTTCCCGTAGGTCCTGACTCTTTCACGACGGAGTTTGTGTACGCTAATGTGGATCATTTCTTAGGCTCTACTAATTCGGGTTCTCAGATAACAGTTTTTCCGTGGCTCATATGGTATATTTGGAAAGCGCGAAATGCTCGCGTTTTTGAGGATGTAATGGATAATCCCCTGGACGTAGTCCGGTTGGCGGAGGGAGAGGCGAATGCCTGGCTGCAGGCCCAGGTGGGGGTTGAGGATGAAGATCGTCCCAATCCTTCCCTTGTCCCTAATTCTAGACAAAGGGGGTCCACAAGCTCCCTCCCCAACCTTTTTACGGGTTATCGGTGTTTCGTTGATGGCTCTTGGAAAGCGAGTGACGCTCTTGTAGGTGGAGGTTGGGTTTGTTCTTCCTCTCAAGATTCGAGGTCAAACATGGGAGCAACCAATTTCCGACGAAGTTTGTCTCCTCTACATGCTGAAGTAGAAGCTTTCATTTGGGCTATGCGGTGCATGATCGGACATGACTACCGGGACGTGGCTTTCTACACGGACTCTTCTGACTTGGTGAAGATGGTGACTTCTCCTCACGACTGGCCGGTTTTCACCCCCTACCTCGACGACATCAAGATAGATCAAGCGGAGTTTTCTTCCTTTTCTCTATCTCTCTTTCCCCGTAATGCGAATGTAAGTGCGGATTCTTTGACACGCCAAGCGCGTCTGTCTCCGCAGCATGTTTTGTTTGTAACAATTTAATCCCTAATTGGCTCTTTTGAGCTGATTCTTTTATTGTCAAAAAAAAAAAATAATTAATTTTTGAATTATGGTTGCCAACTAAACCGCGTCGGTTCATTGAAAGAAATCCGATGAATATTACTCACATGAAAGGTCTAATAGATGATAGGAGTAGAATTTGGGATGGAGAATACGTTCGTTCGTATGGATGTGACTGAAAAAGATATTTCTTATATTCTGAATCCTCCCTTGAGTCCAACTCCTTATCTAGATTTCTTAGGATGGCATTATACATATTCTGGTATGCATACAGTTATATCCCGATACTGGGTTGGCAAGAGAGATAATATTAAGGACATTCACCTTCCTCCTAATCAATTTGAGTTCGAAGCGGCTATCTGAAAGTTGAGTATAACACCAAAACTTCGACATTTTCTTTAGAGAATCTTCTCAAATGCTATGCCTCCTCGTACAACACTTAATCATAGATGTATTATTATAGATCATCCTCAATGTAGACGTTGTTGTTCAGCTGAAGAATCAATGGACCATCTGTGTTTCAATTGTCCTTATGTGCAAGGATATGGCGAGGGTCTCAAACTATTTCTAGTAACCAAATGTCTATGTTGAGTTCATTTGATACTAATTTCAGGGTGCTTTTGGAGTGTTCCAATAATAGAAGTCTCATGACTTCAACAAAACAATTACCAGTTTAGATCTTATGGCGAATATATGGTAGAGTCGAAATCTTTTAGTGTATCAAAAAATGAGTAGTGTGTGGCAACATGATCTACGGAAAGCAGTTGAGGAAGCACAAGAATGAACATTAATCAACAAAAATGCTCTTTATGATACAACTTCGGTGTTGGAACACCTTGCAGCGACCTCTTGAAGGTCATGTGAAAAGCAACTATGATTGTAGAATTCAATAAGGAATTTAATCCCAAAGAGCTTGAGTTATTCGAGACTCTCAGGGATTCCATAAAGAAGCGGCTCAAGCTAAAGGCCAAAGGTGTGTGACTCACCTTTAGAGGCGGAACTGCAAGTATTACTTCTCGTGATGCAAATCACTTGGATTAAGGTTTACAAATATGTTATATTTGAACATGACAATCAAACTATTCCCCAGCTTCTCAGTGGGTAAAGACTGCATTTCCATTATCACAATTGGATCAGGGAAATCAACTTTTAGAATGGAAAATTTGACTCAATTATTTTCCATTGGATTCTTAGGGAGACAAACAGAGTTTCAGACTGTTTAGTCAAAGAACCATTAGTGAAAATGATTTGTTTGTTTCTCATTTTTAAATTCCTTTTTGTATTAAACTCTTCGTCCATGATGAAGACCTTGTCTTTTCAGTATAAAGATCAGTTAGCTGTTAAAAAGAAGAAAATTTATTTACTGCATTGATGTAAAAAAAAAAAACTTACTGTATACACAGATCTTGTGGTCCAAATTTGATTTGTTTCTATCTAAACACGATTAGTTTGATTTTTTATACTTTGAAAAGTCTTTTAATCATTTAATTTTAGAATGAGACTTTATTTTATTCAGAGTGTGTCAACTGTCAAATGTCTCATATCTATCTCCTTTACAGTGTCCTAATTACTCTACTAGACAACCACCTAACTGACTCATACTGTAACTTTTTGTCAAAAATTTAACGAAACTTGAAATTAGGCCTTATTTGGAGTAAATCGAGTCTACGTCAATAAGTCTAGCAAGGTGATCGAACAGTGGCAGATTGGTGATCGAACAGTGGCAGATTTACTGTTATTTGTTGTAGTATAATTAAAAAAATTTGTAGTTTAGTTAAAATATTTTATTTCTTTAATTAAAAAAATTAAAATCACTCAAATAAAGCAATTAGATATACTCCATCTGTTTCAAAATATAAGATGTTTTAGAGGTTTTGGTTTGTTTCATAATATAAGATGTTTTCAACTTTCTACTTTCTACAACTTTTAAATTAATTTCATATTTTTTTATTAGTTGTTTTATGCCGTTTTATATTTTGAAACGGAGAGAATATTATTTTATTCTTATTTGTTTTATGGGGATGAGAAAACATCTTATATTTTGAAACAAAATCATTCAAAAAATTTTATAATTCTAAAGAGAAGAATTTTTTTTTTATTGTTATATTTTACTCAGACACATAAAAAATTTTAAATAATGGTTTAACACCTGATGTGAAGAAAAGCATAAAGCGGAAGAATAATTGCAGTTTTAAAATCTGCAATATCAATTTTTGTGAACAAAAAGTTCCAGAACATTAATCTATTAGCAAAAGAAAGAATATTTTATTTTACTTAATCAAGTAAACTACAACTAATAAACTAAGGGTTACGTTGCGTAGTTATTGTTCCAAAGATGATGCCGTACTGCAGCTACTAAACGGGTTGCTTAAAACGTGAGGTACGCATAAAATTAAAAAAATATATATAAGTACCCACGCGGTTCATTATTTTAGTCGGTAAGCTATAAATAATTTAACATATGGATTGGGAATATGACGCATTTCCTCCTTTGCATACAAAAGTAAAATAAACGAGTACCATTTAGAATATATATTAAAAAAAAAAAATTGGAATATATAGTTAATTGTAGTTTAAATTGAATTTTATTAATAAAATTTCTTTATGCAGAACGGTGCATTTTGCTAAGTAGGCGAAAAATAAGTAATTGGGGTTTGGTTGTTACGTGTTCGTTAAGTCTGCCTGTCGGCGCCGTTAGGCTGCTCGGAAGAGGATGACGGAGAGGTCAGAGGGTTTGTTGGGGACGTCTAGTCCTCCAGTGAAGGAGTCGTGAGTTTTGATGGTTAAGAATAAGTGTGTTTTGCAGAAGTTCGAGATTAACCTTACCTCGTCGGAGGGGAAAACTTCGGTAGAGATTCCGGATGAAGTGTTTAACAATGTCACGCCGCTTTGGAAGGATTTCCTTGTTGGCAAATTTTTAGATACAGCTCCTCATATCGGTAAGGTCTATGTAATCCTCAATAAAATCTGGAAGCAAGGTCCAGAGTATCAGGGGATTGATGTTTATGCAGTAAACGCCACGACTATGCGCTTTAGGGTTTTTGATCCACTGCTCCGATCTCGAATTCTAAAGCGAGGTATGTGGAACATTGCAGAGGTGCCGTTGGTGGTCTCGAAATGGTCTCCGGACACGGAAAAAACTCTACCGGAGGAGAAATCCATTCCACTCTGGGTTTTTTTAAAGAAGGTTCTGATGCATATGTATTCCTAGGAGGGTCTTAGTTTCATTACTAGTGCGGTGGGTGCACCAGTGCGGTTGCATCCTGACACATTAGCTTGTTCAAATTTCGATGTTGCAAAGGTTTTTGTCCTTGTTGATCTCTCGAAGGAGCTACCTAAAAGTATCAACTTTTCAAAACATGGTTCTGATTTTTGCGTCGATTTTCACTACCCGAGGCTGCCACCAAGATGCACTATTTGTGAGAAATGGGAACATCTGGCAGCTCGTTGTAAGACATCTATGGCAGGGGTAATACCTGAACAGTCTGCACAGGAGAAACTTCAAACATATGTGATCGCGGTTCCCTTCGGGTCTGCAGTTCCTGTGGACTCTCAGTTAGACCCTGCTATTGGAAAAAATCTATCACTGGAACAACAATCAGATGAGGGGCTTTCGGTAGAGGACAACCACCAGGAGGACAAGGGGAAGTGGTCTACTGTATCGCCATCCAAAACTAGTCGTAGCCCAAATAAGCTCTCGGTGTAGAAACTGAGACTTTAGTATCGGCATCCAAATTTGCAGTCTTAAGTCTTGACAAGGAGGATGGGATATCAAATGAGTTTGATGAGGTGGAGGATACTGAGGAGAAGGCTCCTCTAGATTCAGCTACTAATACAGACCTCAAACCGGTGGATCCAGTTCATTCTACTGATCAATCTGCGAATCATGATGCAAGGAGGGGAGGTCGACTCCCCTCAGCACGTATATCACAACGGAAACAAAAGGACACCATGGAAACTGCAACCCTAGCAACTAAGGAAGTCACAACCTCTGTTGCCTTGAAGAAGTTTCCTCGAGGTAACGTTTAAATGATGAGTTTCTCATGGAATGTTCGTGGATTCAACAAGACTATTAAACATTCCGTGGTTCGGGACTGGACACGAAATCCTGAAATGCTTTTTGGCTGCTTATTGGAGACGCGAGTCAAGGAAAAGAAGGCAGATAATATAGCATCTTCAGTTTTTCTGAACTGGTCTTTCTTGGCTAATTATGAATACCATCGTCTTGGTCGCATCTGGGTGATCTGGAGGTCTACTATCAGGTTGACTCCGGTATTTTAGAGTGACCAACTCATTACATGCTCTGTTTTACTGACAACTGAAACAGAGGAGTTCTTTTGTTCTTTTATATATGCAAGGAATACAGTTGAGGAGCGAAAGAGCTTATGGGAAGATATGCTGAGCCATAAGGACTCGCAGAGCTTTCGGAATAAGCCATGGCTCCTAACGGGTGATTTTAATGAGACACTGGATGGAAAGGAGCATTCTGATTATTCTGTTTCCCCTGTTATTCCTCCGGGAATGCGAGAGTTTCAAGATGTTTTCAATCATTACAACTTAACGGATATAGGGTCTCATGGTCCATTGTTTACTTAGTATAACAAGCGAGAATATGGTCTCATATGCAAAAAACTGGATCGAGTTCTCATTAATGATGTTTGGCTTCACCATTTCCCGTGTGCGTACTGCGTTTATGAGTCAGGAGGATGCTCTGATCATCTTCGCAGTCGTCTGCAGTTGGATGTCGGCACACCGGCTCTAAAGAAGCCATTTAAATTTGTCAACTCTGTTGCTAGTCTTCCGGATTTCCTACCTCTTGTGCAATCACACTGGGATGATACAGAACCTCTCTTTCACTCCACCTCTGCTATGTTTCGGTTTCTGAAGAAACTTAAGAGCCTGAAGCAGGGAGTATGGGTCCTGACCAGAGATTGCTTGGGCGACCTTGTTAAGAGATCTCGTGATGCTCACCTAGAGTTATGCTCTAAGCAAGCAGAGACTTTAGCACATCCGACTGTGGATGCAGTGCAAGAGGAGGCTGAGGCTTTTGAGCGCTGGCAGTTTGTAGCTGAACTTGAAGAAAATCTGTTAAAGCAGCTATCAAAATTACACTGGCTTCAAGTTGGAGACCAGAATAATCGTGTCTTCCACAATGCTGGTAAACTCCGTGAGACGAATAATTCTATTAGGGAGGTTCATTGTACTGATGGATCAATTGCAACCACTCAAGCTGCAATCAAATGCGAAGCAGTTCATTTTTCTCAGATTTTCTTGGACAGATCCCGAGTGAGTATGAAGGTACCACTGTCGCATCCTTGGAAACTTTACTCCCCTTCCTCTGTAGCGATTCACACTCTGCCATGTTAGTAAAGGATGTCTCTAATGACGAGGTTCGCAGTGTTTTGTTCTTGATGCTTGCAAAAAAGAGTCCGGGGCTTGATGGTTACACAAGTGAATTCTATAAATCAGCTTGGCCTGTTATTGGTAAAGCTTTCACAATTGCAGTGCAGTCCTTTTTCCAAAAGGGTTTCTTGCCAAAGGGTGCTAATACCACGATCCTTGCTCTAATTCCCAAAACAGATGAGGCTAGAGTGATGAAGGACTATCGTCCTATATCCTGCTGTAACGTCATTTATAAAGTGATTTCGAAGATACTTGCTAATCGCCTCAAAGGTTACTTCCAGAGATTATCTCTCTGACTCAATTAGCTTTTGTTAAGGATCATCTACTCATGGAAAACGTTCTCTTAGCCTCTGAACTGGTCAAAGACTATCACAAAAATGACATATCTCCCCGATGTGCTATGAAGATAGACATATCCAAAGCCTTCGACTCAGTTCAGTGGTCCTTTCTACTCAATACTCTTTGTGCATTACACTTTCCTGACCAATTTATCCACTGGATAAGCTTATGCATATCAACAGCTACATTTTCGGTCCAAGTTAATGGAGAACTAGCTGGCTTTTTTGGGAGTGCGCGTGGTCTACGGCAAGGATGCTCACTCTCCCCATTTTTGTTGGTTATCTGTATGAATGTGCTTTCACACTTGATCAACAAAGCAGAAACAGAGGGTAGGTTTGGCTATCACCCCCGATGTCATAACCTTCTCCTCACCCATTTATGCTTTGCAAACGATCTCATGGTCTTCGCCGAAGGAACCAAGAGATCAGTAGAAGGGGTTATCCAAGTTTTTGATGAGTTTGCGGCATATTTAGGATTGAAGGTTAGTATTGAGAAATCTACACTATATATGGCTGGGATCTCCCAAACCACACAAGCGGCAATCCAAGAAACTTTTCCATTTGTTGTTGGTACTCTACCGGTCCGCTATTTGGGTCTACCACTAATGACAAAGGCAATGACACGTCATGACTATGCTCCGTTATTGGAAAAAGTACGACATCAAATCAGTTCCTGGACAGGAAAGTTCTTATCATATGGGGGTCGGCTGCAGCTTATTATGTCAGTTATTATGAGCATTACCAATTTATGGTCATTTGCTTTCCGTCTACCAGGAAAATGCATGAAGGAAATTGAAAAACTTTGTTATGCATTCTTATGGAGTGGTCCAGATCTTCAGTCTCATCATGCACAAGTTGCTTGGATTGATATCTGCACCCCTACACGTGAGGGTGGCCTTGGTCTCAGACCGCTAAAAGAGACCAACATTGTATGTGGTTTGAAACTCATTTGGAGATTACTATCGCACAACTCATTGTGGGGGCAGTGGGTTCATATCTATCTCATTCGCGACAATTCCTTCTGGGAGGTTACTGCATCGCCATTGCAGGGGTCCTGGATGTGGCGTAAGCTGCTTAAACTAAGAGAGCTGGCCAAAACTTTTCACCGCAAAGACATCCACAATGGCAGATCAACTTCTTTCTGGCATGATCGGTGGTCTTCCTTGGGGTCACTATCTGATCTGCTAGGCCATAGGGGTTGTATTGACCTAGGGATAACTAATAACGCGATAGTGGAGTCAGTAATGCTAACTCATAGAAGTAGAAGACGCCGAGTGGAAACTTTGAACCTGGTTGAAGCAGAAATTACACTCGTCAAGGCAAAACAGAAGCCGCACACAGAGGATCTTCACCTTTGGAAAGGGAAAACAGGGTTTAAGCCGAGATTTTTAACCCGTGATACTTGGCAACAGTTGCGTTCTGCGAAACTGGAGTGTACCTGGTCTAGGGGGTGTGGTTCTCCCAGGCCACTCCAAAAATTTGCTTTTATAACATGGTTCACCATGCTCAATAGACTCTCAACAGGTGACCAAATGTTGAAGTGGAACTGGACTATCGATTCATCTTGCCCATTATGCAATAACCCACTGGAAACAAAAAACCATCTCTTTTTCCAATGCCCATACTCTCAGCAAATTTGGTGTAAGTTATCTTCTGGTTTCCTTGGATTCCACGCAACATCGGACTGGGAGGAACTCACGGCGCTAATCTCAGTCCCCACACTCGATCGGATCCTTTTGCTGTTTTTATGATACACACTTCAGGCAACAGTCCATACAATATGGTTGGAGAGAAATAACCGCAAGCATGGTGAAAACCCTAGACCCGCAACTCGACTTGGGAATCACATTGAAAAGACCATCAGGAATAGGCTCTTCCTCTTATTGAATTCAGGACAACCACAATATGCGGATATCCTTTCGCTCTGGTTCTCAACCAGAACATGATGTAGTTTCTCATATATGAACCCTCTATTTTATCAGCTTCGTTACATTTGTTGTAAATCGCAGTTTTTTTGATGAATATAATTTTACATTCATTCAAAAAAAAGAATTTTATTAATAAACATAGAAGGTGGAATCAGTTACTTTCTGTACCAAAAATATTGAATTTGTCCATATGATGCATTTGCATACCAAAATAAAATAAACGGGTACCATTTGGAATATATTTGGAATATATATTTTAACAATAAAAAGACATTGGGAATATATAGCTAATCGTAGTTTTGATTGAATTTTATTAATAAACATAGAAGGTGGAATCAGTTACTTTTTGTACCAAAAATATTGAGTTTGTCGATATGACGCATTTGCATACAAAAGTAAAATAAACGAGTACCATTTGGAATATATATTTTAACAAAAAAAGACATTTGGAATATATAGCTAATCGTCGTTTAAATTGAATTTTATTAATAAAATGGAATCAGTTACTTTCTGTACCAAAAATATTGAGTTTGTCGAAGTTTATTTATTTCTATAAAAAAAAATATTCAGGCATTTAATATTAGACCTAAATTTGTTGTTAAACTTAAACATGACTACAAATCTATTCTTTGTACATGTATATCAATTTGTTACATACAATCTGTTAATTAGTAAGACGAGTAGAAAAAAAAAAACATACGTGAGTTGGCATAACATGTGTACTGTATCGTGAAAAAAGTTTCGTAATTCATTTAATCACTCGCGGGTCACGAGAGAATAGTATATTTCGAAAAATATTTCAGCATGTTCGTCCATGTGGCAATAAATACCCATGCAAAATCCCAAACTGGATCACATCACCAATCATTTAATTACTTTACTCTCAGTCTCAGGTCAGCTCTCTCATCATCTCCCTTCCTCTCTCTATATCATATGATCGTAGTTCGTATAGCATCTTGTTAATTATGTTCATCATTACAGGTTAACATTTCGTAAGACTAAATTGCAATCAAAAGAGATGGCACACAAGGTGGAAGCAGAAATCAAGAAGATCGTTGACTTTGTCGGAGACAGTCTTCATTCTCTTGGTGCTCACTTAACTCCGTTGACTCCAGCTATCAAAAAGCTAGAAGCACAAGGTGGTGAGATGGGAGATGTATGGGATGATGGTGCTCACCAAGATGTTAGAAAAGTATATGTAGGGAAGGCCCAAACTGGTATAGCATTCATCAAGTTTGAGTATGTCAATGGTTCTAAAGTGGTTGTTGGAGATGAACATGGAAAGAAGACTTTGCTAGGAGTTGATGAGGTACTAAATTTATCTAAGGTTGTGACTGGTCAAGAGGGTCTTTTGTTGATTAGACCCGCATTGAGATTGTTTGTTTTTTCTTTGCAGTTTGAGATTGATGTTGATGACTACATCGTCTATGTGGAAGGTTACCGTCAGATAGTTAATGATATGCCCACAGAAATGATCACATTTCTTTCATTCAAGACATTTAAAGGCAAAACCTCTCAGCCTATCGAAAGCAGACCGGGGACAAAGTTTGTGCTTCACGGTGGAAAAGTCGTTGGGTTTCACGGACGTTCGACCAACGACTTCTTATACGCCCTCGGGGCTTATGTTTCTTTGTCGTGCACTCCGAAATTGAGTGGAAAGTGGACAAAGGTAGTAATCTCTTAGGCCAACAAAAAAAAATTGGTTTTTTTCATGACTGTTTTACATTTATATTTTCATTAATTTTATCTCACCATTATGGGAGCTAGTTCAATAATCAGAATCCCATTCTAATTAATAATTAACAAATATTAGATATTGATTAATTCTAAGGTGGAGCAAAAAGGAGAAGGTCCAGGCCTAAGATGCTCGCATGGCATAGCACAAGTAGGTAACAAGATTTACGCCTTTGGTGGGGAGTTCACACCAAATCAGCCCATCGACAAACACCTTTACGTCTTTGACCTCAAGACCCATACTTGGTCCATTTGTCCAGCCACGGGAGACGTTCCTCACCTCTCTTGTTTAGGTGTTCGCATGGTTGCAGTAGGATCAACCCTCTATGTCTTCGGAGGCCGAGACGCTTCACGGAGATATAACGGTTTCTACTCATTTGACACGACCAAGAACGAGTGGAAATTGGTAACTCCGGTGGAAAGAGGTCCCACTCCTCGAAGTTTCCACTCGATGGCAGCCGATAAGAACAACGTTTACGTTTTCGGTGGAGTGAGTGCCACGGAGCGGATCAAGACACTAGACGCTTACAACATCGCTGATAAGAAGTGGGTGCAGTGTTCGACTCCAGGAGATAACTTTAGCATTAGAGGAGGAGCAGGGCTCGAAGTGTTGCAAGGGAAGGTATGGGTTGTGTATGGATTCAACGGATGTGAATTAGATGATGTTCATTACTATGATCCTGTAAAAGACAAGTGGACTCAAGTGGAAACATTTGGTGAGAAGCCTTCCGTAAGGAGTGTATTCGCTAGTGCGGCGGTTGGGAAACACATTCTGTTGTTTGGAGGTGAGGTTGCGATGGACCCACAAGGTCACGTTGGTCCAGGTCAATTGGCCGATGGGACTTTTGCGCTGAACACAGAGACGTTAAAGTGGGAGAGGGTGGATAAGTTTTGTGAAGAGGAGGAGACTCCTAGTAGCAGAGGATGGACAGCCTCCACATTTGGAACCATTCGTGGTAAGAAAGGACTTGTGATGCATGCTGGGAAAGCTCCAACCAATGACCGGTTTGATGATCTCTTCTTTTTCGGAATTGAATCTCATCATGCTTAATTAAACCGCTGTTTGATGATGTTCGTTTGTGATTGTGTGTGTGTGTGTTTTTGTGTGTTGTGCAATAAATAAGGGTCGAGACCGGTACCATACGATCCTTTTTCAGCTTGTCCGTTTCCTTTTATATATATGTTTGTTTCATATGTTTTCTAATAAGAAATGTTTGTTTCATGTTACATGTTTTATCCAATAAATTGTTTATTTTCTTCAAAAAAATCGTGAAATAAAAAAATAAATCCAAATTCAAAATGAATAACGCTGATTGTGCTGAAAACTTTTTTTCTGTTAAAAAACTAAATACCATTAAAAATGTGCTGAAAATTTTGAAATGGTAGATAAATCGACGTTAAACATTTGCCGGTTCATAGAAACAAATCAAAAGAATAAGTTGGACCGACCCATCCGTTTGTAGAAAAAGTTGATCGTGTCGAGAGGCTCACATCATAAAAATTGGGGCCCACATTCTTTATAATTTCTTAAATATTTGGTTAGATATGTATCAATAAGGGAATTTCATGATAAATGCCACTTTCAAAACTAAAGTTATCACAAATGCCATTTTTATTATTTTTTTATCGAAAATGTCATTTTCTAACTGTATGCTACAAATAGAAAATACATTTTTACCCTTTTATTAAAATGAAGGATAATTAAAAAAATTGATAAGTGAGGGACGTTTTAAAACATGAGCCAATTTTTACAATACAAAACACACATGTACCAAACTTCCAGTGGACCAAATCCAACACCTAGTCAAATTTAGTCCATCCCAAATTTGTCCTTCGACCTCTGAAATGGACCAAATCCGCTTGGTTGGACTATACTTGTCCATTATTACCAACTTCTCTATTCTATAAGTCAACGACGCATGTACTGAAGTCGTTGTGTCTTTGGTGGACCAGATTCAATCTCCGGACAGTTGCTTTTATGTCCACGCTAATTTTGTCTTTCGCTCTCTTAGTGGACCATATCTACTTGGTTGACGATATTTGTCCATCAATAATATAAAACTATTTTCTCCACCCTTTAGGTTTGTTGACGAAGAGACCGATCTTATTGTGCTTTCGGTGGACCAGATTCAACGCTCGACCAGTTTTTGTCCACCACATTTATGTTTGTCGGTCTCTTTAGTGGACCAGATCTGCTTGGTTGTCAACTCTTGTTCGTCAATAGCTTAAAACATGTCCACCCTTCCATGCACATACAAAATTGTTCCACCGACCAACGGACGACCAGCGAAGTCTACTGATAGCCAAATGCGGTAGACAAGATCTGAATCTGGTCCATCAAGTAATAGCTAGTTTGACTTACAATTATGATTTCTTGGATTTCAACTCTTTTGTTGGGATCCAACAGCTGATCTACAGATCTGAGTAATAAACAACAAAAAGGTAAGCATATCTGAAATTAATGTCCTCACACAGAGAAAATCAACATGTCTCTTACCGTGTCTAGTCCAAAGATGATGTCGTAGAAGAAACAAATGGGAAGATTTGCTTGGAATGTGAAAGGACGATGGGTTGCAGACAAGATGAAGGTTTCATGAAAAGATAAGAGATTGTGGAGAGAGATGAAGATCCTGATTTTGGAGAGAAAAAAGAAGTACTTAAAAATAATAATAAACTTAGAAGGGTAAAATTGTATTTTTATTTTGCTCTTGTGGCAGGCTGGAGAAGGAATAAATAAAAGTGTCATTTCTCAAAAAAGTTGTTACTGTACATGGCATAAATAAGAAATTTCTCTATCAATAATTCAATATATATGTTTTCAATGAGATATGAGATTTTGATTTGGATGGATAATATAGATTACTATTAGTATTTTATTTCCCCCATTGGTTCTGAATTTCTCTCAATCAGATATTTCACTATTCTCTCTTTTTTTTCAATGCTCTGTGTTTTTTTTTTCTTTCATATTTTTCAGTTTGTGCTACATTATCCAAATGAACATGTTATACCAGTGGAAGGAACTTATGATTGTTTTTTTCACATAATCATAAGGGAAAATGTACATTTGGACACGTGAATGGTACAAATGAAAACTATCTATTTTACTCAAAAGTCAAAACGTTTGAACGTAATAAAAGTTAAAACGTATTGAAAGTGCTTAAGATCATGCAAATTATGGATGTCACAAAAAGTAATTTCGAATTAAGAAGGCTTCGTAATATTTCTTAAGAATCGATACAATAAAAGTTCCTTATTTTTCACCGCTGGCTACTGACACCTCAGTTTTTATATTAAAACAGAAGATGACACATCAGTAAAAATTACTGACACCTCAGCTTTTGTATCGAAACAGAAGATGACACATCGGTAAAAATAGCTAACCAATCGAATTATAACAATTAATATAGATAATCTATAATTTTGCTTAAAGGTCCCAAAATCTCAACAACCCGGAATCTGATTTCTCAATTCTCGCTTCACCGTGTCTCAAGAACTCGCCACCACTATGTAGTAATACGATGTGTGAATCAACGATTTTGGTGTTCTTGATACAATTTGCAATCCGTTCTTGCTCAAGTTTCGTTTGAAATTTCAGAACCATGTAAAACTATATTAGTATGATATAGAGATCGGGAAGTGTATATTCCTTATATTTATGAGTTTCGATTTCGTCTAGAAGTGATGAATCTGTCTAATTAGGTTAAGTTGAGATATTTTAGGGTTTCTTTAATTTTTTTTTTTCAGCTGTTAGGTGAAGATGGATCATCAAATTGAATATGGTGTTGAAGTGACTGGGTTATCTCCATCTGTTTCTGAGAAAGATCTTATTGATTTCTTTTCTTTCTCTGGTACAATCGAATATGTTGATATTGTCAGGTAAACAAACTTTAGTTCCAGACAAAATTGGTATTTTGTGCATATTCTGGATTTACAAGATTAAATCTGCTATGTTGTTACCGAGACTAGGTCGGGTGAGCAAGCTTGCACTGCTTATGTGATGTTCAGGGATTCTTATTCTCAAGAAACTGCTGTTTTACTCAGTATAAATTGTTTCGATTTTATTCACTTTTTTCTCTCTTTTACACATCTCTCAGTTTTGATCTTTCTGTGTTTTATTAGATAGTAGAATCTTACACTCACTGGTTTCATGTTTCGTCTCATTTCTAAAGCTCATTCGTTCTTCAATCAGGTAGCCTTATGCTCATCGAGGCGAGTTCAACGCTGGAGAAGCAGTGATTAAAGCTCAAGAAGTGGTGAAAACAATGCTTGCCACAGGATTCGTGCTAGGCAAAGACGCTTTAAGCAAAGGTAAAACCTTTGACGAATCCCACGGTGTATCAGCTGCGGTGATGGCTAGAGTTTCCCAATTAGAGCAGAGGATTGGTCTCACTGACAAAATCTTTAGCGGACTTGAAGCTGTCAGAATGACCGACCGAAGGTAATGTGTAGAGAACACAATTTTTATTCGATTTGGTGTGTCACATTCTGTTTTCAAGGAACTGAGTGTTCTCTATTTAGTGGTCACCTTTCATTGACCAAAGAGTTGGATTGTAACGCAAGTGTGTTTCCATAGACATTTAACTCATATATTTTTAAGTTTAATGTCTTTTTTTGCTCCAGATTGTTTTGGGAGGCGGTTAGGACCACATCTTCGTTACTCGGTTTATCCTTTTCCTTCTCCAAGTCTGTTCTGAAGCTGGATCGGAGTTCCTGAGGATCACCAAAGTTGTGGTCAACAAGGTACTTACTCATTTTCTTAAGATGAATCTTTGTTCTTTTTGTTCTATGTATCTCCCGCAGCTCAAATCCGCCGTTGATGGACTTACTGAGATGAGGTTTTGTGTTGTCGATTCTGGATCTTCATCGTTTAGACTATGATTTGTTTCCTTTTTGTTTCAGTGCGAATGAGAAGAGTGGATTCATCAACCTCGTGTCACGTTACCTCAGGTTCGTCCTTTTATTGAAGGATTGTAAGCTCATTGGGCTCTCTGCAGGTGTGGTCCTTGCAAAGTGACTGCTCCCAAATACAAAGAGCTATATGAGATGTACCAGGATATGGTGTTTCTTAAGCTTGACTGCAACCAAGACAACAAGGTTTGTTCTTCCTTTTGCTATTAATGTGTCTTTATTCTTATGTTAACACATAAATATTGAGAGCAAAAATTTGTGCTTTTTGCAGCCATTGGCAAAGGAGCTAGGAATTAGAGTGGTTCAGACCTTTAAGATCTTGAAGGACAACAAAGTACCGATCATCAACAGTTTGACCTTGTAAGCTCTCGACAGATTGTGCCTGATTTGATGTGTATGACTCATATGAAGCAGAGGAAGTGTTTGTGTATTCTTCTCGGATTTGATACCAGATCTACTTTCACATGCTGAACTTGATCGAAAGGCTGCTCACAGTTGACCTGTGAGAATTGAACTCCTCACTGTTGGAATTCGGAGGGAGGGTAATACTGGTTTGTGTCCATTATTTCCCTGGAAATACCACTATTCTGTAAAGTAGAACAGTTCTCCGAAAACCCATGCAAATAATTAAGATGATCAATCTGCTTCTTCTCAAAATTTGCCTTTAAAACAAAAAATGGAACGTATGAAATTGCAGGAACTATATCAAGACTTCAACATTGAGAAATATTTATCTTAAGGAATATCCACTAGCCGTAAAAGAAACCATTAACCACGATGGACGAAAAACTGTAAAAATCAACATATTCATATCTAAAGGACTAATTGAGCCTGAGGATAATAAAGCAATGTACGCCAAAGATGCAGTAAGTAGCCAAAGACAAAGTCGTCATAGAGGCAACATCACATCTAATTAGTGGTGGCATGTGCCTTGTAAGGCGTAAAAATTGACTAACCCTTACATTGACTCAACACCATGTTCTGTTTTTAATTTGTTTGTTAGGTAACAGTGATACGAAACAAAATTTGGACATCCAAGTTCCAAAGAAGGAGAAGAAAGACTTGATTGCTGCTGTTCAGAAGGAAAAAACTGAAAAAATAGTACCGAATTAGCTAGAACCTAGCAGTTTTAACTCATCAGATTCTTCTGAATCTGAGGAAGAGTAGAAGGTATAACGTCAGTCTCGTTGTTTAATTTGTGGTGAGCAGTGTGACAAATTTAGTTAACTTGAGTTTGACAATTTGTTATCTTGGTTTGTTAATTCCTTTGGTATTTATTGGTTCGTTCGACAAAAGTAATAATATGTTGTTTGTCCATGTGACTTACGATTGTTTAAATAAAATACAAAAAAAAAACGAAGGCTGTATCATAATTATTTTTTTGTTTAAATTTAGAATGTGTAAGTCTTACATAGTGGTTCTGCCAAACTATTTTTAAAACTAAGATCGTCCCAATCCAAAGTCCAGAGAAAAGGAGTAGGCACACTACATTTTTTTAACGCGAAGAACGGGCAAGGCACATTATGTTTTTTATCGAATTTTTAAATTAAATTTATTTTCATAAATTTATGCATACAATATGATTATGTGCATAAAACATAATCAACATTTTACTTTAATTTTTTAATAGCTTTAATTACTAACAAATTAGTGTGTAAGTAAGTTATACTAATGTTTATTATTATCAAATTTATAAAAATTCACATATGATATTTCTATTAAAATTTAATGAAGTCAAAGAGGTTTAAAGAAACATATAGTTATAACTTAATTCTATTTTGATCCATATAGTATACAAATACGTGTTCTTAAACACTGACATATTTTTATTACAAAAAATAATTAGTGATATCTGAGAGAATTTTATATTATTAAGCTATTATATTTAGCTTTACACAAGTAAACATTTATAAATATGAAATATCTACAAATTATGAAATTAATAAATAGTTGACCAATACAAGAAATTAAATAAATAATTAGTATAAGTATTTTATTGAATATATTAAAATTTGGTTAACATATCACTATGGGAACTGATTTTGTGATTATCTATTTTTTTGTAAGTTTGTTTTGATTTACTGTTGGACTTCCATCCCATGATCCCAATGAAAGCATGTAAAAAATGATTTTGATCACTAATCCTCTTGCTTTTTTAGAATAAAGCATGTGTAACAAAGCATGATTTTAAACTATATAAGATTAGTTTTTTAAGTTTTTTTTGAGTATATATAAACAGAATGGGTTTTACTTTTACATAAGGTGAACCAGATCTCACCATCATATCAAAAGCCCAATCATAAACACCAAAAAGAAGATATCAATGACAGAAAAAATGTTTTGATGAATTTATTTTTTGATTAAAAACATTCAGTAAAGTTTCATATCCGAAATAAAAGAATGGTTGGACAATTTTGAACACAAATTCGAGTCATATAAGTTAATTTTTCCGAAGCGAGAAAAAATAATTAATTAACTAATCTCTTACATGAAGTAGAGTTAATATAACACAATCAAACAATTTTTTTGAAAAGCAAAAATTCTTAAAAATCTCCACAGTGTTGATAAAAATATTAAATATCAAACGCCAAAATTGATTAAATAAAACAAAACAACTAACAATAATAATGGTCCTCCAATACATCGTAATACAAGAAAAAATTGATTTTAATCTACAATTTTATTACAATAATAAAACTAGCAACACATAATAACAAAACCCTAAAACCAAAAATATTACCAATGAACATTGTCAAAAACTATATTAATAATATATTTTTAATCAAAAACACATATAAAATTATCCAAAAATAATAAAAATAAAAACAAAATATGAAAAATCCCGCGGCGTAGCGCGGGTACTATCCTAGTTTTTCTAAAACTAACTATGATATTGAACCCAAAAAAAGGGGTTTACGGAGTATACTTTACGGAGTATACTTTACGGAGTATACCTCTTGTGTTCAATTAGAATTTCAATATTGCTTACAGTAGAGAACTAGAGATGGCTAGATCCATATGATCCGGTTCTTGTTACTATATTGCAGGATACAAAAATTGTATTATATTTATATAACTACTATTTGGCTCTATTCAATGATTTATATTGGTATTGTGATAGAGAACGGAAGTTTAATTGACGGACGAGAACGCTAGATCTCTAGGAGAACTCGGAGCCACGAACGAATTTTGTTTAGAACGTTGTAACTTGACAAAGAAGCAATAAGGATAAGGCCGAAATCGGGAACGATATCGACTTAGTTTTGCAAGTTTTCCTTGCAGGGCTTAAACACAAGCTCTTAGAGTTGAAATTCTCCTTTTTAGACTTTAGACTTTACACAAAATTCTCTTAAAACAACGTCTATTCAATAATCGATTATCCCCTTACAGAAGAGACTCACGACTCTTTAAATAAGAAATCAAAAAGAAAACCCTAACATAATCTAATACGATACCGACCAACGTAATAGAGTTGTAAAGCCCATGATTATGGCCCATTAACACGACTAGAAGCAAAACAAATAAAACGACTGAACACCAAAAAAGCCTTTAAAGTGGTGATCAATGATGTAAGAATGAGCTCCATCATATCTCTATATAATAAAACGGAAGTACATAACATTGTTTTGTAGACTATATAATTTTAATAAATTGGTTACAAATAGGTTATAGATTAAGTTTTATATTATTTGTATAGTTTGGATTTATTATTTCCAAAAATCTTAAAGAAAATATTTTAAAAAATCATTTGATATCATCTAACTTACCATATTAATTTTCTTTATTAAATTATTCATCAAATAAAATCTTTTGATGTTTAACTTAACATATTAATTTGTTAATTATTATTATATTTCACCTCTCATTTTTATATATGAGTCTATTTTGTGAAACAAATAAATCCTCATATTATTTATTATAATTAAAAAATAGTTTTATTTCCGGATATACCATAAGTTGAATTTTTAAAAACAAATATAAATGATTCAATCTATAAAATATTCAATTTTTATTAATATTATTTTTTAAAAATAACATCTATTGAAATAAAAAGTTTTACTGAGTAACGGTCAAAATTTGAATATTTAAATTCAGTTTCATACTTTTTGTTGAATTTTATAATTTTATATAATATAATAAACTTTAAATAATTTATTTTGAAATATTTTTAAAATATTGAAACTTGATATTAAAGTTAGAAACTATAAACACTCTAAATTGGTTTGTTATAGCAATGTCAATAATATGTCACTATAATATGAAAGAATTAAAAAAAAACAAGTATATTAAAACAAAAAGTATAACAATATATTAAATTATTCATAATATAATAACTCGCTTTTTAAAAACCAAATTCACAAAATTATGTCTTATAATGACATTCAAGTCATGAGGTAGAATATACATTGTTGAAATAACTTCACGTACATAAACTAATACAACATATTAAAATTTTATTTTAAAATAAAAGATATACAAAATTTTGTATAAAATAAAATTTAACTAGTTTTATAGCACGGGTACTTATCTAGAATCATTAACAATATAAAACTTACAAAATAAGTATCTTTTTCAAGTCATCGTTTTTAGCATATGATTTTATTACAGAATATTTTATCCAAAAAAAACTTTTAAAATAATCACATAAATTATATTTTACAAAAAATTACAATATAAATAAAATAAATTTCAACCCATGCTCTAGCACGGATCTTAATCTAGTTGTCTGCGTTTCAGATTCATGTTCAATATTCATACAATAATTACCAATCGTCAACCAATTACACTCCTATTAAAGGTCATTAGTTCCACGATTCAAACCTATAAAATTGCAACTTGAACCCTTTCCTATTAATTATTTGAGCATAATATAATTGATATAGTGATTTTTTTTAATAATATAATTGATACCTCCTTTTTCTTTTTATTTGTAACAATTGGTTAATACTCTCTCTGTCAATTTTATAATATATGATGTCTGATGCTAATCCTATATGCCATAATTTAAACTAAAGTATTAACGTATTCATTACTATTTAAAATACACAGTTATATTTCCTGGACCCATGATATAGTTGTTCGTCTTTTCTCAAAATAAAACCCTGCGTAACAATATATAAAAATAAATTATTTGAAAATTTATAAGAATATGAATCGGTCAATATTCAAGAATAGACAGTAATCTAACACCTAGCGCCTAAAACGCCTAATCGGAATCTATTCAGTTTAGGCGTTTACACTAGAAATTAATATATATCGGATATTATATATACATATTTATACAAAATATGTATAAGAATAATAAAAAAAAATAAATCAAAAAACAAAACAATAGATAAAAATATTATTTCAATTCATTTTAAATAACATATTAAATATTTATAATTATGTTTATAGAAATAAACTGTATAAATTTTAAATTTGTGCAATTAAATTTAAAAAATTGTTGGACATAATTTTAATCATGTAAATTATAATAGATAAATTTTATTATAATTATGATATATTCTATAAATAATAGAGAATTATGTATTCTCTAGAATATTCAGTCAATACCGGCCGTAACGGTGAACATTGAGTCAACATGGGCCAAAACGGTGAACATTGAGTAAATGGGCCACAACGGGATATGGTTGCCAATATCGTTAAGAGAATATTCGAGTTTATCTCTTGAGGAGAATATTCAAAACGACTTTATCCCACGGAGAGGCGGTGACTATAGTCCAAATCCCATGAGGATTAGGGTAAAAAAACTTCTCTATAAAAAGAAAGCGAGATCAACGCAAGCCGGACACGAAATCGAGAGTGAAACAAGAGACCAAAAACACAGTCACACGACTCAATTCCAAAGCATTGCTAGGGTTCTTAAATTGACTTGTTGTGCTTTAAACTCTTGTATTTGAGCTTGATATTTTGATCAATAAAAGCGATTATTCAACATCTATTTCCTGTTTCCTTAGTCTGTAAACGAATCGATTATTTTTGCCCAAACAAAAATACACTAAAATGATGATACTACAATTTTAAGCGGTCAAAGCGGTCGTTTAGACGATGCTATAGCGTCTAGCACCTAAACGGAGTGAAGACGAACACCTGGAACGCTTTTTTGAACACTGGAATTGGTTAAAAATATTTAAGTGTAATAATATTTTTATAAGTTTTTGATAAAAAGTATTTTAAATATTCCTCGTGGATCACGAAACTATAGATTAAGGGAGAGGTATTTGTTTGAGATTTTAAGAGAATTTTAATGACTTCTAATAAAATCATGGAAAGTATAAAATTGAGGATTCTAAGTGATTGTTTAGAAAGTTGTTTAAAATCTTGCTGATTTGTTTTTCCTAATCTTGTAAAATCACTCGTAAAATCTTGTAAAATCTTTCTCAAAAAATATTGCACAATATTCTTTTGATTCAACGCTTATGTGAAAGAAAAAAAAATCTCTTGCTTATCTCATCTTCTATAAAATCATCTTTATTCAACGCCTCTTGACATTGAATAACTCAAGTTTTTGTTTTGATTTGTATTTTTAGTGCTCTCTGTTCACATACGTTTGCTCTCTGCAAAGATAACTAGTAAAATATATCTTCTTTAACAATTCACATTCACAATTCACAATCATAAGTACATGTTTGCTCTTTGTCTATCACAATTCATGTGCTGGCTGCGAAGGTACTGACTCTATCGCCGGAGTAATCAACGAAGAAGAAGGAGGAGGAGGCTTGTAGGGTAACAACGACACGACAGGTTTGGGTCGGAGCAAAAGCCGGAACCTAGCCACTATTTTTTTCCTGGGTATATGAGTTTGGTTTGCGACGTCTTCGGTTCTTCTTCTCTGCCTCCCAAAAAGTCATGGACTATGATTCATAAATCTCTCTATTTGATGAGAGAGTTTTCATGACTCTTTTTATGAAGAAAATGATATAAAATCTTAAACCAATAACATAATATTTGAATTCATTAACAATCCAAGATTTTTTTTGTTTTATTTGAATAACATAAAACTTTTAATGACTTTGTAAAACTCTTAATCCAATAACAATAGATTTATCAAGATTTTAGATTACTTTTTATAAATCCATAACTAATAACACCAAATTTTAAAAGAGTTTTAGAAAGTCTTAATTGAATAACAACATATTTTACATAAATTTTAAAGTTATTAAAATTCTCTTAAAATCCCAAATCAAAATACCTTCCTCTAATATTATTTAGAATTGTAGTAATTAATGAATAAGCTTATTTGCGGATCTAAGAGATGAATAAATATCTTGAGGAGTAATATTTAAATTATTTATTGGTCAATTATGTTGGCTTATTCGAAGAGGTCAATAAATTGACACTATAATTCACTTGAATAGATCACTTAATCACCGTCTATTCTCTCTTTGAAGGTCAGCTCTCTTTTACTCTCTATCTCTTGTGATAATATAATTTTGTAAATTTTAGCTAATAGTTGAAGTTAACAATTTGTTTTTGCAGTAACTCGTAATATTAATAAAAAGCAAAAAAGATGGCTCAAAAAGTGGAAGCACAAGGAGGGAAAGGAGGCAACCAATGGGACGATGGATCCGGACATGATGCCGTCACCAAGATTCAGGTCGGAGCAGGTGGACTCGGCATTCAATACGTTCAGTTCAACTATGTCAAGAACGGAAAAACTGAAGAAGCTCCTCTTCGCGGTATCAAAGGCCGTGTTATCCCAGCTGATCCGGTTTCTATACCTTTTCCTTCCCATTGTCATTTTTTTTTTTTTTTTTTAGGTTATTAACATTTTTGATCTTGCTCTCTACAGTTTGTGATCAACCATCCAGAGGAGTACTTGGTTTCTGTAGAAGGTTGGTATAACCCTGAAGGCCTTATTCAAGGGCTTAAGTTCAAATCCAACAAGAAAACTTCTGATGCCATTGGATACGATGATGGTACTCAATTCACTCTCCAAGTTCAAGACAAGAAGATCATTGGCTTTCATGGGTTTGCCGGAGATAATCTTCATTCTCTTGGGGCTTATTTTTCCCCGTTGACTACTTCAACCTCACTGACTTCTGCTAAGAAGCTCCCTGCCCTTGGTAGTGATGAAGGAACTGCATGGGACGATGGTGCTTACCATGGTGTTAAGAAGGTGTATATAGGTCAAGGCCAAGATGGTGTGTCAGCCGTTAAGTTTGAGTATGTCAATGGTTCTGAAGTGGTTGTTGGAGCTGAACGTGGAAAGATGACTCTACTCGGATTCGAAGAGGTACTAATAGATTGCATTTTTATATTGAAGTTCATGGACTAATAAACGGTCAGAGCGTTAAACCCATTAAAATGCTACCTACAGGCCAATCTATTTTAAACCCATTTACTTATATTCACTATCGTGGTAAAGTCAGATTGGTTTCTATCAGCCAATACTACATTTATATATATATATATATATATATATATATATATATATTTATTTTTTTGTCCTCCTTGTAGTTTGATATTGATCATCCAAGTGAATACATCACGGCGGTGGAGGGCACCTGCGATAAAATCTTTGGAAGTACCTCTGCGGTTATTACCATGCTTAGGTTCAAGACTAATAAGCGAACATCTAATCCCTTTGGGCTTGATGCTGGCGTACCATTCGTACTCAAAGAGGAAGGCCACAAGTTTGTTGGGTTCCATGGAAAAGCCACTGAGGTGCTTCATCAATTTGGAGGCCATGTCGTCCCCATCACCAACTGATCATGACACCTTTCTTTTGAATTCCATCTAATAAAATATCAGATCTCTTAATTCTGTCTTCAAAAAATGTCATTTGGAGTCTCTTAATGTCTCGGCGGTGACTTTTGAATAAGCTGTTCTACCTATGATATTTCTGTTTGAATTTGCGCAAGTGATGTGAATGTTATGTTGTTTTGTTTCGGTTGGTTTGTAATCCAATTCGTAAATCTAAAAATGGAAGGTTTTTTGCAAAAAAAAAAAAAAGAAAACAAAACAAAAACAAAAATGTAAGATTGGCAAACATCAAATAAAATTATGTAATATGTGAACTTAACATCAAATTATTAGATTGGCTAGGTTTTTGTTTTTTTGTTTTTCTTAAAATGCAAAACTTTTGTTTTTGATACATCTTTGTAAATAAAAAAAACTTAAAAATGCAACTTTTTGTTTTTTTTTCAGCTCAAAAACATCTTTGTAAATATTTAGTAAGTATCAATATTATATCAAGACCGGATAAATCAAAGCAATGTCTTGATATACTTTTCTTATCATCTTTGCTTCTTCTCTTCGCAGTTTTGTCTTTATATTCTAGTTTTTCATCGATATATAGTCTTAAGTCTTTTGAGAAGTTAATTAAATTACATAATGGGAGTTTGTTCAAAAAAAAAACATAATGGGATAGAATAATAAAATTACCACTTGCCCACTTGGGATGGTTTGTTTTTGTTTGTGAATTCATGTTTCGTAAAGAAATGGGGTTTACGTTTTTATTATTGCCTCTAGCCAGTGTTTATAAGAATACCTAAATCTTCATCATCTAGATCTTGACTAACACGCGTTGCCGCATTGGAAACACAGCTCACGTCAACGAGTTTTGGGTCGACGTACACGTCAACTTTAAGTTTTAAAGAAGTATAGTATTGAATTGGTATTGTTATCCATTATTCTAACCCCAATATGAATAAATACCGCTATTGATCACGAGCAGGAGACAACGAGATACTTAAGCACAAAACAATATTCTATACGAAACAATATTTAACTCCGATACGTTTGCAGTTAGATTCACTTTCCTTTTTATGTTACGATTTCAAACAGAACGACACCAAAAATGGAAGTCACAAAACTAACCATTGTGCTCGTTCAAACAGAACAGAAGGCTATCATTATTTATTAAGAAACGTGTACTTCTATCAAATCATGCATACTGAAATTCAACTCATTTGCTTCATATAAACAACACTTTAATATATTAATGAATCGTGAGTCATGAGATTATACGACTGTCTTCTACTAATTAATTACTGCCCTATTTTCCAGCACGTCAATAAATACCCATGCAATTCTTCGTAAATGGATCACCAAACTCTCTATATCTATCTCTTATCAGGTCAATTCTCATTTTCTCATCTGATAATACTTTTGTAGCAAAATTGGTTATAAACAATTTTTGTGTTCGTAATTACAGGTAATATATGAAGGACTAACCAAAAGAAAGCAAAAGATGGCTCAAAAGGTGGACGCACAAGGAGGTAAGGGAGGAGCTGTATGGGATGATGGTGTTTACGACGGTGTTAGAAAGGTGCATGTAGGGCAAAACCAAGATGGTGTGTCGTTTATCAACGTTGTGTACGAGAAGGAATCACAGGAGGTTGTTGGAGGTGAACATGGAAAGAAGTCACTACTTGGAATCGAAACGGTACGTATGTTAAAATGTTTACATATATGATATATCGATCCGTTATTGTCTTTATTTTGCATAAATTTGCATTGGGTGTTCTTCAAACCACTTGACACTTAATACTAGGGGTGTACGTTATGACGTGATAAAAGCTCGCGGACCAATCCATTTAAGCCGTGTTTAAATTTGGGTCGGATCAGATTCTAATGTTTATTTAGGGATATAGGTCTGGTCCGGTCTATATGTTTAGGACCAAATTGATCAGATGCATGCCATACCAAACCCGTCAAACCTATCCATTTTTTAAAATAAAATAGTTTAGTTAAAAGTATAGAATGATTTACAATACCACAAAGACCAATTAAAACCTAATATTCTTAAAAATGAGAACAAATCAGGACTAGACTAAATTACGCCTAATACAATATAGACTTATAAGTTCAATACAAGTACAATATCCCTACTCAAGAGAGGTATCTTTCTATTGTTGCAGTTTGAGGTGGATGCAGACGACTACATCGTAAAAGTGAAGGTGACCTACGACAAAATATTTGGCTATGAGTCTGACGTAATCACATCTATCACCTTCAATACATTCAAGGGAAAAACCTCACCACCTTATGGATTGGATACCGAGAACAAGTTTGTACTCGAGGAAAAAAAAGGTGGCAAGAAGTTTGTACTCAAGGGAAAAAATGGTGGCAAACTTGTTGGGTTCCATGGACGTGCTGGCGAAATCATATATGCTCTTGGAGCGTATTTCACAACAACCACAACTCCTTTGGTACCAGCCAAGAAACTACCGGCAGTTGGTGGCGACGGCGGAGCTGCATGGGATGATGGTGCTTACGATGGTGTTAAGAAAGTGTATGTAGGGCAAGACCAAGATGGTATATCAGCCGTAAAGTTTGTGTACAGCATGGGTGCTGAGGATATTGTAGGAGATGAACATGGAAATGATACTCTACTTGGATATGAAGAGGTAATGCTTGCTTGCTTTTTCTTTCACTGTGAAGTCTCTAACAAATCCCCTCTAAATGATGAGTTTTTTTTTACTTATTTATCTCAGACGTAATCAATTTAACCGTTTAAATGTTATTGAATCGTGAGAAATTGTATATTTCTATATATTAGTGTTGAATTATCTTTATTTTAATAATGATCACTATGACTTATTTAATTGTTTTATTTCGTTTTAATTAATTGCAGTTCCAACTTGACTATCCAAGTGAATACATCATCGCGGTTGAAGGCACATACGATAAAATCTTTGGTAGTGAAGCCGAAGTCATAAATATGCTTAGGTTCAAAACTAATAAGCGAACGTCTACACCCTTTGGAATTGAAGCTGGTACAGCCTTCGAGCTCAGAGAGGAAGGTTACAAGATCGTCGGGTTCCATGGAAAAGTCAATGATTTGCTTCATCAGTTTGGAGTCCATGTCCTTCCAATCACAAACTGATCATCACATTAAATCCCACCAAATTTGTCACTTGTGATATCTTGATTGGGTTTTCTACTTTTTCTTGTTATGTTTGTTTATGTTATAATAAGTGTTTTCAAGCATGGTCTCTTCTGTGAAGTTGTTATGTCCTTGATGTTATATGTGATTGACTTTAATAAAGGTGGTTTGATTCAATTTGTATGACTTGCACATAAGGACAAAAACCTATATACTCAGCAAAGGCATCAAATGATTTAGATGAAATGATTTAGTATTATTCTTATTATTATATTTTATTATATACACTATTGTATTTTTGACGCTGTCTACACTTAGATTTTAGAAAAATATGATCTTTTCTCAAATATATTCAACCGATCTCAACTATAAGAATTATTTTCATTGATCTTCATGAATGAATTATATATATTTGAAACAACTAAACTCATTATCAAATTGGAATTAGTAAAAAAATTTGTATCCGATCATTGCTCAGAAAATTATGTAGATTTTTGGTTAGATTTATGTACGTAATACTATCAGATCATTAATATCAACCACTCAAATTCAACTCATTTGCTTCATACTCACAACAATATATTTTTTTTTAAGACTCGTGGATCACGAGATGATATAATAAAATATATCAACTCCTACTCCTAGCTATGAAATAATACTGGCCCATACTCAATGAGATCAATAAATACACATGTATTTCTTCGTAATGATGTATCACTAACCCACTCCCTCTCTTTGTTCAAGTAAAATCTCACTCTCCTCTCTTTTTAATAGTTTTGTAGATTTTGGTTAAAAAAAACTAATCGTGTTCGTAATTACAGGTAATATTCCTAAAGATGGCTCAAAAAGTTGAAGTAAAAGGAGGAAAAGGAGGCAACCAATGGGATGATGGACCGGAACACGATGCTGTGACCAAGATTCAGGGCGCAGCAGGCGGGAACGGCATTCAATATGTTAAGTTCGACTATGTTAAGAGCGGAAAAACTGAAGAAGCCCCTCTTCGCGGTGTCAAGGGCCGTAGTATCGCAGCTGACCCGGTTCTTATACTTCTTCCTTGTCCATTGGTCTTCTTCTCTTATTAGTATATATATCGAAAGTTTCTTTTTGAATTATTGATATTTTGATCATGACATCTACAGTTTGTGATTAACCATCCAGAGGAGCATCTAGTTTCGGTAGAAGGTTGGTATAACCCTGAAGGTCTCATTCAAGGGCTTAAGTTCAAATCCAACAAGAAGACTTCTGATGTCATTGGATACGAAGATGGTACTCCATTTAGTCTCCAAGTTCAAGACAAGAAGATCATTGGCTTTCATGGGTTTGCCGGAGATTATGTCCACTCTCTAGGAGCTTACTTTGCTCCATTATTAACTTCCAATACTCCTTTGACCCCTCCTATTAAGCAAGAAGCAGGGGGAGGTATCGGAGGAGCCTCATGGGATGATGGTGTACACGATGGCGTTAGAAAGGTGCATGTAGGGCAAGGACAAGATGGTGTGTCGTCTATCAATATCGTGTACAAGAAGGGTTCTCAGGAGGTTGAAGGAGGTGAACATGGCAAGAAAACGCTTCTTGGATTCGAAACGGTATGTATCATATTTGCTTCCACTCGTCAATATATAGTTTTCTTAACTTTGCATTATTAATTCTTCAAACTACTTAACACTTAGTAGTACGAACGTTATGGTGGGCTAGCTAAAAGCTTGCGGACCAAGTGACCAACCTAGTTAAAATTTGGGTCTGATCAAGTTTTTAAGCTTTGGAAAATGAGAACCAATTAACGTCTCTACTAACAAGAGGTATCTTTGTATTGTTGTACGTAGTTTGAGGTTGATGAAGACGACTACATCGTAGCAGTGCAGGTGACCCACGACAAAGTATATGGCCAAGACTCTGACATCATCACATCTCTTACCTTCTATACATTCAAGGGTAAAACCTCTCCACCCTATGGGTTGGAAACCGAAAAGAAGTTTTTACTCAAGGACAAAAATGGTGGAAAACTTGTTGGGTTCCATGGACGTGCTGGTGAAGCTCTACATGCTCTTGGAGCATATTTTGCTACAACCACAACTCCTTCGACTCCTTTGACGCCTCCTCCCAAGAAACTATTGGCAATTGGTGGTGATAAAGGAACTGCATGGGACGATGGAGCTTACGATGGTGTTAAGAAAGTGTACGTAGGACAAGCCCAAGATGGTGTATCTGTCGTTAAGTTCGTGTACGACAAAGACGCTCAGGATATTGTCGGAGGTGAACATGGAAAGAGTACCTTACTTGGATTCGAGGAGGTACTAATTAGATTTTATTTTATATCAAAATATATTCTATATTTAACAATAAAAGAAAAACAATTAGCGATGATCATATTGGTTTATATTATTTGGGTTCTTTGGATTGCAGTTTGAGCTTGATTATCCAAGTGAATACATCACCGCAGTTGAAGGCACATACGATAAAATCTTTGGGAGTGAAGACGTAGTCATAACTATGCTTAAGTTCAAGACTAATAAGAAAACGTCTTCTCCCTTTGGACTTGAAGCTGGCACAGCCTTCGCACTCAAAGAGGAAGGCCACAAGATCGTCGGGTTCCATGGAAAAGCCAGCGAGTTGCTTCATCAGTTTGGAGTCCATGTTATGCCGATCACCAACTGATCACATGACATCTTTCTCTTTCGATTCCATTGAATTTGTTATGGTCTCTTGAATAAGTTGATATACCCATAATGGTTCTGTTTGTCTGTGTTTAAATGTTTTCACGCATTTTCTTGAATTTGTGATATTGGTCATGCCACAATTTGATATGTTATCGATTTTAATAAAGGTAGCTGATTAGCTGATTAGACACATACTACTAATTGCACATTAATTTCCATTGTGAACAACGGTCCATATAACAGTCCTCCAAGCCTCCAAGTTTGTTTAGCGTTATAACGTCTTACTAAATTTAAATTATGTATAATATATACGTGCAACCCCATATGATGATGATATCGGTATAATTAAGTTCAATCTTGTCTTCATATACTTTTCTTTTGACATACTACAGATCTATTGTTATTTAATTTCTTCGAATTATTAGATATCATGTAAAGACATAAAAAAAAAAAATAATAATAAAAAAAAGCCTGACATAGAAACTGTATGTTCCTGGAAAGAAAATCGCAGGAGTTGTTGGGTTTGCTAATTACAACCATTTAAATGATATAAGAAGCCCAAGCTGCATTGATGCTAACAGTGTTGAGTGGTACGTGTGGAATTTTGCTAAGTGTTGACGGTTCAAAGTGATTTTAGTTTTACGCTTTGTTATTATTAGACTTTCGCTTTTCTAATATGTTATCAAACCTCGAATATCATCTTTGATAGCATTTTGCAAAAAAACCGCACTATTATATAATGCAATGTCGTTGAACATTATTGATGTGTACGTTTGGTGTTAAATTTTGCTTTGACTTTCTTGGAAATTTTAGGTCATCTGGTCGGCATTGAATTGGTGCAATAACTATTAGACATGCATGAACTTTGCGTTACCAAAGTACCTGAGTTCTTCGACTAACAACCCAACCAACCAGAAAGACATAGTACAGTCTAAATCCGGTTTCTCATATGCGCATGTGACGTTGTTGTTATTAGGAGTCAAACCCATAAATAACAAGTTAAGCCTTATTTCATGTTCAATTATCACTAGATAACATATGTTTTAACTATTTATTGGTTATGCTTGTTTAATTTTTCAGCATTTTTTTAAGAATTGTTTACGATTCTTTCACTTTTCTTTTGTGTGTGAAATAAGTATAAGATATTTCGAAAGTTGGCATCATGGAATGAATCCAGTGGCATGGGATAGACTCCATCCAACTTATAGTGATTTGGCCTGTAGGTATACAAGCCGGCCCATGTAATATTAATCTAGGATTTTCCCATGTTTAATTGAGTTTACAATATTAATTTTGGGGTTTTCCATTTTCTAATCGAGTTTACCATATTATTCGGATCAGACGCGTAAGGAGACCTGATCCATAGACGTCCCACGAGATTAGTTATACTAGACGTGCTCAAAGTGTGATAATGTATTTTTTAAGCGTTAAAAAATTCTTGTCAACCCAATATAAATAAAGGCCACGAGACCCACGAGTCGCATTTTTTAATGTATATTTTAGGAAAAAAATGTCTACCTATATCAAGTATCAGAGAATGATTACACATGCCAAATATATTATTGTATAACCAACTACACGAACTATATGTATTACATAATACATGACCACATGCATGAATGACGTTATGCGGTCAGCACCATAAACATATAATCCAGTACACCGATTGACTGATTCCAGCGAAGACCGACGTTGACTTCGGCGTTGACCAACACTGAAAAAAAAATTAATTTTAAATTTATACTAAATCAATTATTGTTTTTCATGATTAAAAGACATATTCTATTCAATATCCAAATATTTTTTATATATCTCTAATATATTCATTCTTATAATTAGTTACTTTTTATTTTTCAAGCTCAAGTAAATAGTTAAATAAAAATCATTTATAATTATTTTCAAGATAGAAAAAATCATTTATAATTATTCATTTATAATTATTTTTAAGATATATATATATATATATCTGATAATCAGATTATTTAAATACTACAAAATCAATAAAATCAAATTCAACTACTTTCATTAGAAAACAATATGCAAAAGATTGAGTATATGACTCTTTACTCTAAATTTTGCATGGTAAATGTTATACAAAATTTTAGATACTCTTTACTTTAAAATTTACATACTCAAAATAACATATAAACAACAACAACAATATTTAAAATATTTACTTTTAATATATAAAAGATAAAGATACAAAAAATTCATTTTAGCAAAACAATATATTTGATTTAAGGGTATGTTTGCAAAAGGGTATAGAATAAGAGTATTTTTGCAAATGCCTTTATATTATATCTTGAAAATAATTATCAGTGATTTTTATTTAACTATTAGTTTAGCTTTAAAATTGAAAATTAACTAAGTATAAGAATGTTAATTTAATTTTTAGAATTTTTTTTAAGGTTTGGATTCTCTATTTTACATTTATGATATAGTTTTGAGGAGTTAGGATTTAGTATTTGGAGTTTAAAGCTTAGAATTTAGTTATTTTATATATAGAAAATGAGTTTTTTTGAAAATAGATAACATAAAAGGTAATTTTGAAAAATGACATAGAAAAAAAGGTATTTTTGAAAATCCTCCAAAAATGAATACATTAAAAATATATAAAAAAATATTTAGATATTAAAAATAATATTTTTTAATTAATAAAAACCATAAATGATTAAATATAGTAATTATTTAGTTTTTATTTTTAATTTTAGAATTTTTTTTTGGTCAACGCCGGAGTCAACACCGGTCTTCACCGGAATTAATCAATCAGTGTACCAGATTGTATATCTATGATGTTGAACACATAACGTCATATAATTCATACATATGATCATGTAATACATATACTTGATGTAGTTGAATATACAATAGTATATTTGGTATGTGTGACTATGTATTCACCTATAATTGATGTAGCTAGCCATCTTTTTTCCTATATTTTATACCTTGTTTCAATGTTTTGAAACCAGGACCAAACCAGCCGGTCAAACCAGTTTAACCATGAACCGGAAGGTGTCCCGGTTTGGGCTATGCTAAAAACCCAAGCATTTAAAAACCCACACATAACCGGAAAAACCCAGCTAAAACCGGCTAACCAGCGATTTGGGTTAATTCCAAGCACTAAAATTTTAACTTACACGTGTTTAAAGATAGTGATGCAGGTACCAACTAATATAGTAAAGCAATTATGTACTCTTTCCTCCATCTTTCGATGTGGGACAACATATATTTTTAAACTGAAGATTGTTTATTAGGTAAATGTCATGAAAACCCACTTTGAGTGTGAGTTCTGTCACAAAAACCCACTTTCCACTCATGGTATACTTTCCCAAGTTTTTTGCTTATGTGTCCACTTTCCTTTTACATTTTTGCTCTTACTAACAACTTACCTCTCTTTCTCTCCTTCTTTTCTCTCTTTTTCTCTTTTTTTTTTGTTAACACTTTAACAAAGTAAAATATATTTATTTGTTATCATAAAACAAATTTTCTATTTATTTATATAAAATATGTTATGATTATATATTTTCTACATTTTAAGATACATATTGCTATATTTTTTATGAATTTTTAGATTATACATTATCCATCAGTCGTTGAACATTTGTTCAATTATAAGTGGATAATCAATTGCAGTATTGTTAATAGATAGCTACTTGTGTTTATTCATACAAAATATACATACATAAATTTGGTTAGATCTTTATCCATAGCATATTATCCATAACACAACATAGACCAAATAAGTACAAAACCCTTTAATTCTAAATTTTAAATACTAGAACATAAACCCTTGAACCTAAAACCAAAACTATTCACTTTAAAAAAAAAACAAAGTTTAGTGGATAGAAAAACTGTGGATAGGTCTCCATGGATTTACAAAGCATATCTAGACATTAAGCTGAAGAATAGCAGTTGAATGGTGGCTATGGATGTGATCATGTGGATATTTTTTTGTGGATACCAATGTAGACAGACCAAAGAATCATCATACAACATCCACACAATTAAATCCATAGACACCATGAGCTCCTTGCTTCATATTTTGTGTTGGTCCAGAAACATATACACTCATAAGTGGTTAATAAACAAAATAAAAATTAACAACATTGATTTATTTAGAACATTGAATATCAATCATGTGGATTAGTAGTTATGGATACTTATCTTATAATATCTTGCTCATTCTTTACATGAGCAGAAATTTGTCCAAGATAAATTAGCCACATAGATTTCTTTTAGCTAAATGTTTTTGTACTATTTTTCAGCTAGAAGTAGGTATATTAGAACTTAGAAGTGTCACTAGAAGCATACTACACAATAAACATGGTCATTATTAATCTCAAAGCCTATCCACCAAATTCTGACCACGTGGACAAGCAATCCAGATGAAATTTATTGACAAGTTTGTTGCATGTTCAAACATCACTATAGTTTAGCCACTTAGATGTCTTTTAGCCAAATGTTTTTGTACTATTTTTAAGCTAGAATTAGAGATATTAGAACTTAGAAGTGTCACTAGAAGCATACTACACAACAAACATGGTCATTATTAATCTCTAAGCCTATCCACCAAACTCTGACCACGTGGACAAGCAATCCAGATGAAATTTATTGACAAGTTTGTTGCATGTTCAAACATCACCATAGTTTAGGGTTTAGACTTTAGATGGTATATAGATTCAATGTCTATGTTTTGAGTTCAAGTTGTATTGTCTAAGGTTCAAGGTGTAGGATTTAGGGGTTAAGGTTAAAAGTTTAGGTTTAGGTATGTGGATGATGTGTCTATATTTTTAATTCATGGTTTAGGATTTAGGGTTCAAGGTGTATGGTTTAGGGTTTAGGATTTAAGATTTAGGGTATAAGGTTTACGTTTTTGGGCTTATATGGATTTAGTGTCTATGTGGTGTTAGGATTTAATATTTAGGGTATAAACCCTAAACCCTAAACCCTAAACCCTATACCCTAAACCCTCAACCCTAAACCCTAAACCCTAAACCCTAAACCCTAAAAGAAATCCTTCTAGCTGAAAAATAGTACAAAAACATTTAGCTAAAAGAAATCTATGTGGCTAATTTATCTTGGACAAATTTCTGCTCATGTAAAGAATGAGCAAGATATTATAAGATAAGTATCCATAACTACTAATCCACATGATTGATATTCAATGTTCTAAATAAATCAATGTTGTTAATTTTTATTTTGTTTATTAACCACTTATGAGTGTATATGTTTCTGGACCAACACAAAATATGAAGCAAGGAGCTCATGGTGTCTATGGATTTAATTGTGTGGATGTTGTATGATGATTCTTTGGTCTGTCTACATTGGTATCCACAAAAAAATATCCACATGATCATATCCATAGCCACCATTCAACTGCTATTCTTCAGCTTAATGTCTAGATATGCTTTGTAAATCCATGGAGACCTATCCACAGTTTTTCTATCCACTAAACTTTGTTTTTTTTTTTTAAAGTGAATAGTTTTTGTTTTAGGTTCAAGGGTTTATGTTCTAGGATTTAAAATTTAGAATTAAAGGGTTTTGTACTTATTTGGTCTATGTTGTGTTATGGATAATATGTTATGGATAAAGATCTAACCAAATTTATGTATGTATATTTTGTATGAATAAACACAAGTAACTATCTATTAACAATACTGCAATTGATTATCCACTTATAATTGAACAAATGTTCAACGACTAATGGATACTGTATAATCTAAAAATTCATAAAAAATATAGCAATATGTATCTTAAAATGTAGAAAATATATAATCATAACATATTTTATATAAATAAATAGAAAATTTGTTTTATGATAACAAATAAATATATTTTACTTTGTTAAAGTGTTAACAACAAAAAAGAAAAGAAAAAGAGAAAAAAGAAGGAGAGAAAGAGAGGTAAGTTGTTAGTAAGGGCAAAAATGTAAAAGGAAAGTGGACACATAAGCAAAAAACTTGGGAAAGTATACCATGAATGGAAAGTGGGTTTTTGTGACAATATTTTAGGAGAAAGTGGGTGTGGGTGTCAATTACCCTTGTTTGTTCTTGTATTTCTATTGTGATTTTCTTTTCACCTTCCAATCTCACGTTTTTTTTTGTTTTCCTGTAAACACCAATCTTTATTTTCGTTTGGATTTTACATAATTATGTATAGAAATTTATAATTATGTTTTAAAATAAAACTTATGTCAAAAAAAATTAATAAAACCAAAATATACATATATAAGAATAATATGTATTGAAATTCAGTAAACTTTTGACCCGCGGTTGGATCGGATCGACCCAGTGACCCGATGACTCGGAAGGCTTTCCGGTTTCCTTCCCGGATCTGGTTTAAAAACATTGCCTTGTTTGTATATCGGGTTTTGTCCAAAAAAAAAAAAAAGTTTGTATATAGGGTTATCTGGAAGACTAATTAAGAAGATTCCCAACTGTATTTCCTAAAATCAATGATTTAAAGTAGTCGTTTAGGAGTGTTTTATCCAATTAGATGTGTTAATCTAAAAATTAAGACTATTATTTGATATACATTAGATTTAGAACACTTGAATTGTTCGTTAATTTCCTTGATTTCTTTTAAGAAAACATCGACCTACCATTTACTTACCGAATAACAACGTTTCAATCTCCGATTCTCCATACTCGAAAATCGAATCAGTAAAAAAAAGTTATACGTTAAAATATCATATTCGATCAAATACAGCATTAAGCTTCCGAAGTCCACCAAGTTAACGACTGTGCAAAATGAGGAAGCTTCAGAAAGTATTGAATTTAAAACTGAAACTCAAGTTGCTCAAATGATTGTATAAAATTAGAATATATATATAATAGTAGTAGATTACAATATACGATAAGAATCGATTGGAAATAATTTAACATGTGACAACGAACTTTATATTTTTATGTAGCCATGCAATGCACGATCAATTTATGAAATAATTAAGGAAATGATAGATCACTGAAATTCAATTCCATCGTGTCACCCTCTTCACAACTCATGTTCTCGCTCTCTCAATATTAGGAATATTTTTGATATGGTTTATTTCATATTTTGCTAATCATTTGTTACAAGAAGTACATGTACAATTTACAAAGAAGACCTTTTATCAAAGAAAAAAACAAGAAAGAAAGAAGTATATACACAAAAATAAATAAGTTATATAGAAAAAAATTATTATATAAAAAAAACATATCATGATATATTATTTAATAGAGAATTATATGTTATAAACCTATAAAAACATCGAAAATTGGGTTAAAAATGTATTATTATTGTCTACGACACACCCTTTGCAACTTTGATAGTTCCCTTTTTCTCAATCTATTACATTTTTGGCAAGTTGTCTTTTAGACAAACGAGCTTTGTTTGTTCAAGCTAATTATAATCAGTGTTTGAAAAAGCGTTTTAGGCGTCCGCCTTCGCCCCATCTAGGCGCTAGGCGTTATAGCACCTCCTAGACAACCGCTTTGACCGTTTAAAATTATAGTATCATCGTTTTAGTGTATTTTTCAAATTTTAATTCCACAAATTTAAAATTTATAAGGTTTATTTCTATAAACATATAATTATAAATGTTTAATAGGTTATTTAAAATAAATTAAAATAATATTTTATCTAAATTTGTTTTTGATTTAATATTTTATTATTTTTATACATATTTTTAGATAATTATGTATATAATATCATATATATAATAGTTTATAGTGTAAAATTACCTAAATTCCAATTAAGCGTTCTAGGCGCTAGACGTTAGATCACTGTCTAGTTAACACCTAGCGCTTTTTGAACACTGATTATAATATACCGAATTCGTCAATCTATTACATTTTTCAGAAAAGTTACAAGAAAACTACAGTATCACATATTTGGTGAGAATACGAGCGATAATTACAAACTTATGGACCAACATTATTAATTTTAAGTTTCAAAAAAAAAAATTATTATTTTATATTGGCCATGTGGTACGCAAATGTTATGATATCTTAAAAATAAAATAATAACTAAGCTCCATATATATATATATATATATATATATAGATCCAGCAGCCTCTCTTCTTCACACACCTAATCTCTTCATCACAGTCATAGTCTCTACAAACAGGTCTATCTATCTCTCTTTCATATACTATGTATGTTATTACCTATCTGTTTTCTGAAAATTCTATCAATCAATATTCAACTGATCTTTTCCTATCTCGATTGTTTCATATAATCAATTTGACTGTTGATCGCACAATACAATGATAGTTGACCTACAACAAGCCGAATCGGTATTGACCGACTTTAAAACACATAGTACGTGTTTATTAATTTCGGTTATACAATATCCATAACAGAAGCCAAGTACGATGTCTTGGGACGATGGATCGCACGCAAAAGTGAAGAAAGTGCAGCTTACGTTCGATGACATCATTTACTCAATCCAGGTCACGTACGATGGAACCACCGCTCTTCAATCCCAGCTTCGCGGCTCCGTTGGTCCCAAATCTGCCGAGGTTAGTCCCAAAAAAAAAAAAAGTCTTAATCATTAATTTATGTAAACATAAGATTAACGTTTAATTTCATATATATAAAATCACTCAGTTCATTTTGGATTCGGACGAGTACATAACGGCCCTTTCCGCTTACGGCAAAACGATTGGTACGCAAGAGGTTATAACGGCGTTGACTTTCACGACAAACAAGAGAACTCTTGGACCTTATGGTAACAAATCCGGTTTCCAGATTTCTGCTCCGGAGGCAACCGGTAAACAGATCGCTGGTTTCCTTGGCACCAGTGGCAATGTTCTCAACTCCATCGATGTTCACTATGCTCCCGTACCAACCATTCCACCCCCTGTGAAGAAGCTGGAAGCAAAGGGTGGTGAGACTGGAGCTGTATGGGACGATGGTCATCACGACGATGTTAAAAAGGTTTACGTAGGACAAGGCCAAGATGGTGTAGCAGCTGTCAAGTTTGAATACATTAATGGTTCTGTGATCGTCATTGGAATTGAACATGGGAAAAGCACAATGCTTGGATTCGAAGAGGTACACAAAACATATTTATATTGGTTTTTTGCCTTTTCAACAAGTTTCAGTATTCATGATACATTTTCGTCTGTGCAGTTTGAGCTTCAAACAGGTGAATACATAACATCCATGGAAGGAACCTACGACAAAATCTTCGGGGCTGATAGTGCTTTCGTGACAATGCTTATCTTCAAGACTACCAAAAACAAAACATATGGACCGTTTGGGCTTGAAGGTAGCACACATTTTGAATTCAAGCAGGTAGGTTTCAAGATTTCTGGGTTCCATGGACGGGCTGGTGACGCTATCAATGCTATTGGAGTCTATTTAGCTCCATTAGGCATCATCCCTTTGACTCCTGCAACACCATCCAAAAAGCTAGAAGCATTTGGTAGTGAGGGAGGAACTCTATGGGATGATGGTGTTTTCGACGGTGTGAGAAAAGTGTCTGTAGGACAAGCTCAAGATGGTATAGGAGTTGTCCAGTTTGTGTATGAGAAAGGATCTGAAGTTGTAGTAGGAAAAGAACGTGGAAAAACCACATTGCTTGGATTTGAAGAGGTACACTTAATCAGTTTCTGTTTTTTTTTATCTTTTAACCGTATAGGTTTTGTTGTTTTTTCATCTTAACAAGTTTCAATTTTGTTACGTTTTGTGTTCCTTTAAGTGCAGTTGGAGCTTGACTATCCAAGTGAATACATTACGGCAGTTGAAGGCACCTACGATGTAATCTTTGGGAGTGAAAGTCCAGTTATAACTATGCTTAGGTTCAAGACTAATAAGCAAACCTCTATTCCCTTTGGACTTGAAGCTGGCACACCCTTTGTACTCAAAGAGGAAGGCCACAAGATCGTTGGCTTCCATGGAAGAGCCGGTGATCTGCTTCACCAATTTGGCGCCCATGTCCTGCCAATCACCAACTAATCATCATGGAAATCTTAAATATCTTTTGATGATGGTTAATTTATAAACTTTGAATAAGCTGATTCTACTTTACTTGTTTCTTGTTGGTTTACTACTTCAGATGTTTCAAGCTAAGTCTTGTCTTTGTGTTGTTTGTTCTGCCTTTGATGGATTTTTGTGATCCAATTAAATAAAAGAAGTTTGTTCGAAGTATTACCCTAGTTCCCTGAATTTTATATATGTAGCACTTTATAGAAACGAAAGGGTTTTAACACTACAATGAAGAAAGCTCTTTTATTTAGATTAGAATCGAAGCAACACTAACATTAAACCCAAAATACAACATCAGACAACACAAACTCCATAAACTCACAACATGACCTTATTAGTACTCCCGGGATATTAGATTGGTTCCACATCAGTTAGCTATGGGTGCAACATTGACTCCAAGGTTGTAAAGATAGTCACCAGTTTGTCCGTAGAACCCAACGATCTTGTGGTCTTTCTTCTCCAGCACGAATTCAGTTCCTCCCTCGAGTCCGTACGGGAAAGATGTTCTCTTGTTTGTCTTGAACTTAAGCGAGATGATGACCGGCGCTTCTACACCATAGATCTTGTCATAGTATCCCGACACAGCTGTGATATATTCATCTGGTCCTAGCAAAAACTGCACATTGTGCAACCAAATTCAAAATTCAAGACTTTAGCTAGGTTTTAAAATATATTTTTAAAGAAAGACAAGATTTGAAGATGAAATCAAAAAATGAAAAGAACCTCCTCTGCCCCAAGCAATGACTTCTTCCCGTGATCACTTCCAAGGAAAAGCTTTGATGTCTTTTGATAGTCAGCCTTGAAATAAGTCACACAAGAGTCACCTTGTCCAACATATATCTTCTCGACACCGTCGTGAACACCATCATCCCAAGCAACTCCACCATTTCCGCCTTGTGCTGGAACAGTATTGGAAGATGGAGTCAATGGTGTGGACGAAGGAACAATATAAACTCCTAAAGAATGGATCAGATTGCTCGAACTTCCATGGAATCCAACGATCTTGCCGCCTCCTAGCTCAGCTTCTTCTCCAGAGGTTAGTCCAAACGGCTGAGAAGTTTTGCCCTTGAACGTCTTGAATACAAGAGCTGTGATGATCTCTGTTGGTGACCCGAAAAGTTTCTCGTAGTAAACTTTCACAGATGTGATGTAGTCTTCCGGATCAATCTCAAACTGCAAACCCCATCAACATAGTTTGAAAAAAAAACAGAACAATTTTGTGCAATATCAAGAACACAAAGCATTATGTACCTCCTCTGTTCCAAGTAGTGTCTTCTTCCCATGTTCAAGTGATACAATCTTACCATCTTTCTCGTAATCAAACTTGACATAAACCACACCAGAGTCACCTTGTCCGACATAAACTTTCTTTACATTGTCGTAAGCACCACCATCGTCCCATACATCTCCTCCACGGCCACCTAGAGCTTCCAATTTGGTTGGAGCACCTGATACCGCCGGAGTCACCGGAGTGGTTGATGGAATTATATAAGCTCCTAAGGAATGGATCAAATGGCTTGAACTTCCATGGAATCCAACGATTTTGCCACCTCCTAGCTCAGCTTCTTGTCCAGAGACTAATCCAAAAGGCTGAGAAATTTTGCCTTTGAATGTCTTAAAGATTAGAGCCGTGACGATCTCTACCGGTGATCCAAAGAGCTTCTCGTAGTAAAATTTCACTTATGTGATGTAATCTTCTGGATCAAGCACAAACTAGCAAAGGAAACACAAATATATGCTCAGTTAGTGATCACAAAGATACTCTCTAATAACAACAAGAAAGAAAAAGAAATGTTTTCTACCTCCTCTGTTCCAAGTAGTGTCACCTTCCCATGTTCGCGTGATACGATTTTGCCGTCTTTCTCGTAATCAAACTTGACGTAAACCACACCAGAATCACCTTGACCAACGTACACTTTCTTGACGTTTTCGTAAGCACCACCATCGTCCCATTCTTCTCCTCCACGACCACGACCACCTTGCGCTTCCAATTTTGTCGCCATTTTTTTCTTCTTAACCTATAGTTTTCGGAACCATTTAAGACACTGTAAACGTAATACCATAGCAGAAGAGCCATGAACATATGCTAATCCAAGCACGTTCATGATGATGAAACTAATCTAAGTGGATCAGGACTATAAACTTTAGCTTCCACTAGAACCATCTCTTTAAACAATATTATCATGTTCTCATAAATTCATATTTTATATTTTCCTAACTAGTAAAAATAGTGAAAAAAAAAAAATGGAGTAAAAATGAAGAGAGAAATATAACCTTTGGATGTGAGAAATGGAGATGAAGATATTAATGTTTGGGATTTTGTTGTATATATAAACACTCTTGAATATGAACATTAATTTTATTTGCTTTTTTATATATTCATTAATTCACCATTGTTAACTACTTTCCTTTTTTCGGAAAAGCTTCATAGTTTAACCAACTCGTGCTTCACGAGGGATGAATGTTTTGATTAGTTAGAAATGTTCACCAAACAACACTGAACAGTGAACATATGGTATTTTGCATGACAAAAATATAACTGTTTTTTTTTTCTTTGATAAAAAAGAATCTTTTTTTTTTTTACCTAAATATAAGTCATGGCTCCGTAATAGAGATTGATATAGACTATATAGTTCGTGGCATTTGAGTTACAAAAGCACCTCATGACATGAAAATGGCTCATGGCTCATGGCTCATGGCTCCGTTCATCACATGGTAGTAAACCTCACATGATTCATCTATATGCCTCAAATCCCCCAATAACCCACGAAACTATTACAACTCGTTGTTCACATATCAAAATGTGCGCTCCTAATATTTAACTTTTAGAGTTAAATGATTGATTGGGGAGGGGACTTTTAAAGGACGTCAAAAATGTTTAATTTTTTTTTCTGTTTTAATTTTAAAGTCTAAATTTAACCAATCAAGTTAAATCGATTTTATAATCTGAAAGATACTTACATCATATTTTTCGGAATTTTTTGTTCTTTTTGGTAAGTCACCGAAGTCTTCACATCCAAGCATTAGGAAAGCCAATTTGCCTCCAAATCATGTCAACAAATAAAAAAAAAAGACGTCTAGGATTTTATATGGGTATATATATATATATATATATATATATATCTCAAGTTTCAACGTTGGTTAGTATATATGTTTGCAATGAGTTGAGCGTAGCGTTGTGTCTAATATTGCGTGGTAATCATACTTTTGTTTTCGAAATAATGTGCCAACAAAATTCGATTTCCAACAAGATTTACCGGACAAAATCATAAGAACAATATTTCTTTAGGCTTATTTCTGTTCTTACATACTTTTTTTATCAATCGTGTGTATTGAACGGCGGAAGCTAAAAATGTAAAAGGTTAAAACTATTGTAATACTCGTTTTTTACTATACTGAACGGTGGAAGCTATGATGACTTCGACATATGTCCCCACTTGGATTAGTTTTATTTTATTTTATTTTTCTTTTGACTTCAAACACTCTGTTATATTAAGCTTAAAGGATTACAAGCTTAGGAAAACTAAACATACCTATAAACTTACACATGAGGATAAATAACTTAGACATGTTGTACTCAAAGACAACAACCAAACTTTAAAACTAGACGTAAAACCAAAAAGCACTACAAGCTAAATAAAAAGGATCCAAAATTTTGAAGATAGCTAGTTCCCACACAAGGTAAGGCCACTCGGAATATTGGTGGATAGCAGTCCATTGCCAAATGAAATGACCATGGACTGATAGTGACCAGATCGCTGATCGCATAACGACACATTGCCCCACTTGGATTAATTGGCTGATGAAAAGAAGTAAACAAAAAAAAGAGTGTATCGTATGCCCCCACTCGGTGATAATGATTAATGAGTATCCAACCATGTTCTAAATATGATTTTCTCCCACTCATGAAATTATATATATCTGCATTATTGTATCTATATTAGGTTTTACCATGTGATATTGTAATAGTTTAGAGATGCTTGTAGTCGATGGTGAATTGCATCTATATATATATACTGTTAACAGTTGTAGGTAGAGTTTTGTAGAAACTCTTGATTCGCAAGTTAAGAATATACATTTTACTATTTGTTAGTTATAATTTAGGAATGAATGATCTGACATATTCTTATTATGATTCTCAATTGATATTATTGGATTAATAGTGTACATTTAAAGCTAATAAGATCTTACCAAATATGTAATCGTATATTAAACGCAAATTAGATATTTCCTAAGACGTATTCATCTTGAATTAGTTGTTATATTATAGGGATGTGATTAAGAGGATGTGATTACATAATTTGGGTTATCAATTCTTTTTGTCAAACTCGGTCCTAAAAATTCGGCATGCAAATCAGATCTTTCTTAAGATACAATGGGCATTAATTGACATTAATTGGATGTAAATAAATATGCTATGGATTAAAAACCGGTCCAAAATATTCGGCAATCTTAAAGAGTATCCGGATAATTGAATCGGTTATAATTTTAGTTAAAAACCCGACTCGAAGTTGGCAAAAAGTGGTGGCATCATATTGTACTCCAAAAATGTATTCCGAGCTCTATATGTGGATATACTTGTTTGGTTACAAATATCCTAAGATAATTTTTAATATATATCCGTTTACAAAAATTCAAATCACAATATATGCTGAAAAAAATCTACAATTTTATTAACTTTATGTATTAAATAGTAATTAAAATAATTAAATATAAGATTAAATATAAATGAAAGGAGAATTATATTTTAATTTAACATATTGATTTAAATTAGATAGATATATTTTAGGAAATTAATATTATCAAATAAAGAAATAATTGTGTTTAGTTGTAAGGATTGTAGAGAATTTAGTTGAGACTTGTTTAGATACAAAGATAAGAGAGGATGACACAAAAATGTACTTAAAAAAAATGTTAAAGATAGATACACCATTACATTTCATGGGTTTTAAATTCTTTTCTAATATAAACTATCTGGGCCAGAATCATTGGGCCTATAATAGTAAGATCCAGTCAACGTAATTAGAAAGCCTTTATCGTTGGCTTCTCTCTCTCCCCTCTCTATTAAGCTCTGACTCGGCCTCTCTCTCTGTCTCTGTCTTCTCCCGTCGTCAGCAACAAACGCCGGTACTCATCTGACCGATCTAGGGTTTCGCAGTCGCCATGTACCGCACGACAGCTTCTCGAGCTAAGGCCCTTAAGGTCATTATCTTACTCCAACTTTTACCAATAAATTTGGTTTTTTTTTTTTTTTTTTTAGGAAAACGCTTGAGTTGTGTGTGAACAATTTGTATGTTTCAGTATGTTTGGATTTGGTTTGAAGGGTCTCATAGATTCTTATAGATCTTGATTCAGCTTTATCTTTATGATTTCATGCTTTTTAAGATTTACTAAATGATCTCTGTTTCCAAAGTTTTAATTTTTATCAATGTTAAATTATCAATCTTATAGTTTTAAATTCAACTACATTTTGGATGAGAGTATCTATCTTGCAATCAATTTGTCCCAACTGAGACAAAAAGTTTAACAATGCATAGGGTTTGTGTGTGTTACAGGGCATTCTTAACCACAATTTGCGGGCTTCTCGCTATGCAAGTTCTAGTGCTGTTGCAGCGAGTTCTTCTTCGACACCAGGTTTCTTCAGCTGGCTAACTGGGGGCTCCTCTAGTTCGCTTCCTCCGATGGACATTCCCTTGGCTGGTGTCTCACTTCCACCACCACTCGCTGATCATGTTGCCCCTGAAAAACTTAAGACCACTACTCTTTCCAATGGTCTTAAAATCGCCACTGAGATGTCTTCGGTGTGTGCTTCTTTTTTAGTAATCCCAAACATCAACTTCTTGGTGACACTATTGAAAATTGCAAAGTGATTTTGAGTTTGTGAATTTTGTTTAGAATCCAGCGGCTTCCATTGGTTTATACGTTGATTGTGGTTCGATTTATGAGACGCCTTATTCCCGTGGAGCGACACACTTGCTTGAAAGGATGGCTTTCAAGAGTACATTAAACAGAAGCCATTTTCGCCTTGTAAGGGAGATTGAGGCTATGGGAGGTAATACTTCAGCCTCTGCATCCAGAGAGCAGATGGGTTACACAATCGATGCTCTCAAAACCTATGTTCCTGAAATGGTTGAAGTGCTTATTGATAGTGTGAGGAACCCTGCTTTCTTGGATTGGGAAGTGAATGAAGAGGTAATAAATTAAATGTCATGTTGCATTAATCTCACACAAAAACCAAAGCAAAGCTTCTTTGTTTTTGACGTTCCGTTCCTATCGTTTTTTTTCTTCTGGCAGCTCAGAAAAATGAAGGTGGAGATTGGAGAATTTGAAAAGAATCCTATGGGATTTCTCTTGGAGGCGGTTCATTCTGCTGGTTACTCTGGGGCTCTGGCAAATCCGTTGTACGCACCTGAATCTATTGCATTGACTGGGGACGTCTTGGAGGAGTTTGTTTCTGTAAGACCTTTAACACAAGAGATAATTGCATTCTTCTCTGGAATTATTAGCTTTTGGTTAGTTATTTCGTGTAAGTGGCTTCCTTCTCATTTAGTATTGAAATTTCAGGAGAATTACACTGCTGCACGAATGGTACTAGCAGCTAGTGGAGTTGATCATGAAGATCTTCTAAAAGTGGTTGAGCCATTACTTTCTGACCTTCCTAATGTAACTCGAGCAGCGGAGCCAAAGTCTCAATATGTCGGTGGAGATTTCCGTAAACATACTGGTGGAGAGGTACTAATATGATTTACATATGTTGTGTTCCTTTCAATGGGCTTCTTTGAGTAAAAAAAAAAGATTATGATTCCTCATTTCTTTCTTCTTATTGTCTCATTCTCAGGCTACACATTTTGCACTTGCTTTTGAAGTGCCAGGATGGAATAACGAGAAGGAAGCTATTATTGCAACTGTTCTTCAGGTGCCTAACTCAAATACTTTACTTGATCTTTTCACATGCAAAGATATAATGTATGGAAGATCTAATTCTTATTAGATGCTTATGGGAGGAGGTGGCTCATTCTCTGCGGGAGGCCCTGGTAAGGGAATGCACTCTTGGCTCTGTAAGTCTCTCTGGATGTGTTTTCTTTCTACAAGCGGCTCCTTCTAGTTTTTAACTCTCAATGTTTTTTTATCGTAAGTTCATTAGTTAGTCATAATGATGATAAACATGATTTCCTTATTGTCTGGATGCAGATCTTCGCATTTTGAACGAATATCCGGAGGTTCAATCATGCACCGCATTCAGTAGCGTCTTTAACAATACCGGATTATTTGGTATCTATGGTTGCACGGTGAGTTAGTTGTTGATTATTATCGGCTTTAAGCACGGTATCTACGGTATGTGAGTTTGCTTACAATTTTTTTTTGGGTTGCAGAGTCCTGGCTTTGCTTCGGAGGGAATTAAATTAGTAGCTGCTGAAATAAAAGATGTTGCTGAAGGACGAGGTTTTTATATTTTCTTAAGATTTCTTCCTCTGTATTGTTGAAACTTACATATATAAACCATACTATTTACTTTGGTTTTTTGGCAGTTGATCAGAAACATCTTGATCGGGCCAAGGCAGCAACGAAATCTGCGATTCTGATGAATCTTGAATCTCGGGTAGGTTCACTCATGACTTTCCACCTCTTCTTTTTTAAGCCATGAGTGTGAGACTTTATAATGGAATTTTAAACTGTTTTGTGTGATTGGCTTGCAGATGATTGCAGCAGAAGACATAGGTAGACAGACACTTACGTATGGAGAGAGGTACATTACACACGTACCAACCTCTATACTGGTTAATAGTATATAACCAGACATTTCTCTAACCGTGGTTTATGTTTAACCTAACACATTTGCAGGAAACCAGTTGACCAATTCTTGAATACAGTAGACGAACTCACCTTAAAGGACATTGCAGATTTCACTAGCAAGGTTATAACAAAGCCTTTGACGATGGCATCTTTCGGAGAAGGTAATGAACAAAACATATCATTTCACCTTTTCATCCTTTTTAACAAACTTAATCCAGTTTTACTTCGTGTTTGGTTTGGTGACAGTGTTGAATGTTCCAAGCTATGACTCTGTAAGCAAAAGATTTCATTGAAGCTAAAAGAAGCAATAAGATCTTTTGCATCAGAAGATAGTAGAGTTTGGGACCTGTAAAATAAAGAAAGCCTTCTTTTTTTTTTTTTGGAGATATCTCACAAGATATTTGTTTTTTGTCTCCAATCTCTAATTGTCTTTGCTTATTTTTGTCTCTTCGGTTCGTGAATAATGTGGATTGATTGATACGTTTACCAACTTTTTCCAGCTTCAGTTTCAATTTAAGAATGTTGGGAAACATAGGCCATTAAAGATAGACCAAGTCTAAATACTTAAAATCATAAAATGTTTTGAAAGTATTAACAACATTATGATGATGAATACAATTGTATCTCTTTTTGGCTCCTGTCTACATTCTAAACTATGATTAAGGTTGTTTAATTACAGAAACTCTTAATCAAAAAGGCTATATGAGGGAATCTTTTTGGCAGATTACAAGGTATATTATTTTACTGCTTATCAAAAGCCGTTGATGTGTTATTTTATTCTAAGTTTTGGGTTTCAAAAGAACGAATATGATGACGTAAACACGTATCGGCATGAACCAATCATATCCCGTGGTACGGGCGGTTTTAAAAAATGATTACTACTCCTTTCGTTTTATAATATAGGATGTTTCCAACTTTCTATACAACTTTTAGATTAAATTTATATTTTATATTACATACACTTGTTTATGATTGATTAAACTTTTTAAAAGTAACTATTTTTTAATATGAATATTTTCACTAAAACATTCTATATTTTGAAACGAAGGGAGTATTAGATATAGTCATATAGTGTAGAAAACGTTAAAAAAAAAAAAAAGTTTGAAAAAATTCACAATAATGATAAACGTCATGTCGTACTTGTCTGACGCTACATGGATTCCAAATTTATTGTAAATTTCAACCTCATTTCGTCATCATATTTAGCTATTAATTATAATATCTTCTCTCGATTACTCACATCTTTGAATTTCAAATTCTCCAATACCAATAACTAAATTCAATTTTACCTTAGATTATTCTGTATAACCTTACACCTTTTGGCGATGTACATGAATTTTTTTGTTCTATGTAGTAGTTTCTTACTTCTCTAATGGACAATGCTATGGTGAAGAGGTCGTATCGTATGTACTAGTAGATGACTGGTTTTTTTTTTAAAAAAATCCCAAAATTAAACATTTACAAAAGTAGGAACCCGAAAAAAAAGGGAGAAAATAAAATAAAAAAGAAGAGAAAAATTAAAAGTCCTCAATGAAAAAGTCAAAAGCTATGACGATATTTCCTTTAAGGACGAAAATAACGTTTCTTACTAATTATAGAATCTAGCGTCCTGAAGAAACTGATGATCATTCGAACATGGAGAGCGTTGCTGTGGTTGCGTTTGCGTTTGCGTTGGCGTTTGCAGTTGTGGTTGTACCATCCTCAAGCCGCTAACGCTACTCCTAGCCGCCATAATCTCATCAAGTGACAATCTTTTTCGATCAGGACGTTGTCTCGGTGCACTATGCGAACGCACCTTAGCCTTAAACGACTGCGTATTAGCCATATAGCTTGGTGTCATCATACCAGGATAACTCGGCCTAAAACAAGCGTCTCTGCAAACGCTTTTCGCCGGTGAGGGTGGTGTGTAGTAGTGATGGTTATTTGAGAATCTTGGAGTGTTTTGAGCAGTAGGATACTTGCATTTTTCTCCCGGAAAACTCCATTCGAGATCTTTGCCTTGATAGATGAAATCATCCTCACACTCAGATACAGCCACACTCATTCTCTTGGATCTTGATTTCGTCTTGTAAGTGTCAATCTCCACAATTTTGGGACTGGTCTCATCGTACGCATTGTTGTTGTTGCTCTGTTTCTCAACAGAGATTGATATTCTCTTGCTATGGATTTCACTTCTTGAATCATCTAACCTCTCCTGTTATATAATCAACCAATTCAAGAGCATGAGTTCGACGATAGAGATTAAGTTAAAACAAAGATGACTAGAAGAAATCAACGGTTATTACAAGTGAGTGTCGAGGATGAAACATATTGTTGTTGTTGTCTCTGATGAGAGAGCGGTTGATGCGTTGAGAACGAACGCTAGTTTGAGCTCTGATGAGAGCGTGCATGCTATGAAGCGTTTCGGCGGCGCGTTTGCGGACTAAGTATCCTCTCACCAAAGCTTGTAGCTTCACTAGACCTTTCAATGCTCGTAACGCTTTTCTCGCCTAAAATAAATTAAAAATTAAAAATCAATTTAGACAAAAATAATCAATCAAAATCACATTGGCGGTTTAATCTGGAAAAAAAAAAGATACAAAAAAAAATTCTTGAAATTAGCAAAGGTGTGTGTGTGTTTTGTACTGTTACATTAACGAAGATGTGTAAGGAGCAAGTAAAGTACAGACATACTTTCTTAAGTTTTGTCGAATCTAAACGATACCCACATGGCACAATTCCATCTTTTTGTGTCAAAGAAAGAAAAAGAGGTTTATAGGGATTTACCAAATAACCCTTGAAGACTGATTGGATTTTCACGGCGGCCCACCGCTCCATTGTGGTCCCGGTAACTCCACTCCTGCCGGAATATCCTCCGTTTCTTCCGTTACTTGTTAACCTCACCACCGCTACGGTAGCTTGAGCAGCTGCAACCGCTGCGTCTGCTGCTGCTGCTGTGGCGGCAGCAACCGCAATGGCGTGTTTGCTCTGTTCTTTGTCTGTTTCCGCCAGGTAGGTTCTGAGCCAGACTGAGTCTGCTTGGAAAACTTTCCGGTGAATGTCTGACCCACCAGCTTCTCCTCCACCGTCACCGGAGACACGGTTCTCTTTCTCTTTGCTCTTCTTCATACCGAAGATACCCTTGAACCATCTCGCAGCTCTACCCATCTTTGTTCTTCCAATTCGAACACTAAAAGAACACGGTCAAAGATGTTTTCTTGAAACGATTTGAAGAGATGAAAAGATTCAAAGGTGACGGACAAATCACAAACACCTAGAAGAACTTTCCCGTATGCCAAAGAAATGAAGAGGAAAAACAAATTTTACGGCACTGAAACTGAAGACACAATGTGATGTTTTGTGAAAGGAGAACTGTTAACAAAAAAAAAAAAAAGATAAGAAGAACTTCAAGAAAGAGAGAGAGAGAGAGTGATGGATAGGTTCTTGAAAAATAGATATATCAAGTATCAAACCATTTATATATAAAGTATTATTTGAATTTAAACTTGAGCAAAGGACAAATAAGTTGATTATAAAAACTAAGTTCTGTACATTTGCTATGGAGAATTTTTGTTTTTAAATGCACCGTTTGGTAAAAGAAGGCTAAAAACTTTTGATTATACGATTATAGCTTCAAATATAAGGTAACGTATTTTATAATTCCAAACTAATTAACAATATTAAAAAAAGGCTAAGCGTCAGGTTTAAGGTAACTTGCTTTATTCAGCAAAATAAAACTTTAGAATATTTTAAGATTTTGATTTGTTTGCTCAAGAAATATTACTACTATGAAGGAAAAAGATGGGATACAGTTTATATTTCTAGTTATGTAATTGTAAAACAAACAGTTACTTCATTTGAAAATAGTCAAAATACCTTGAATTTCAATTTCAATGAACTGACAACAGTTGTAATCATCCTTTTTGAAACACGAAAAGTAGGAATCATTTACTCAGAAAATTTTGAAAAAAAAAAATGTTAAGAGATATACTGTAAATACGGATTTACAGAATATTTTTTAAACACAGTGTCTAGATTTTAGGGCTGTGAATAATTATTGTTTTGAAAAGGATAGGAAGAAAGAAGTAAGGTTAAATATTTATAAATAAAATAAAAATGGATCTGACACAACCTCGTGAAGAACTGAATTACAAGACAAAATGATGTCATGGAGAGACAAAAGATGGAGCGCTCTCTAATTTTCTATTAATCGGTTCTTTTTTACTATTATGGTTTTTTTTCAAAATATGCAAAAAAAAAAAAAAATCAAGCCACTACGGAACACGGATCTGCAGACAAACAATGAAGACGAGCAGAGTAATTTATATTTTTTTTTACTTACAGATTGAAACTATAAATAAACTCACCTTCTTCAAAGATTCAAAAGTGTTGTGGTGATGTCTCTCTGCCTCTTGAGCAATTTGTTAAGTATAGTATATTGAGTAATATAAAAAAAAAAAAATTGTCTTTATGGAGCATTGTGTTCTTACTCGGTTTTAGAGATACCCTTCTTGTAAATCCCGTTGTTACTTAACTTAATTATTCACATTTCCTTTCCTCAACCCATAATCCCTTTTTCATTTATTACAATATATAGTATGTAAATTGACATGCTAACTTAAATAGACACTTGCTATTTCTTAAGGTAAGAGATCTTATGGATTTCGAAAGATAATCACTAATTAATCCGTCTGATTTGGTATTAAAGCGTATATTACGCTACATTGAAATGTCTCGACTTATTTCTAAAATCAAGTCTTGTTTACAAATGGAATGAGATCATGAGAAGTTAACGATATAAGTGGTCGCATGGTCGACGAACGTTGACTTGACTAAGCTGTTTCCATCATTATAGCTAAGGTTTATGCTCGTGTCGAGAAGTGTGGCTTGGTAAGGAACGAATATGTGAATCTGGAAACTATAATAAAAAGTTGAAACTTTATGAATTAATGATGAGTTTCTGTTACCAATCAAAGAAGGTAGTAGTAGTAGTAGTATCGGGGTTTGTCTACTACCTCGAGAAATGAAGTTAACTTTGTGAAACAATGTACCTTTTTAACGTTTTTCTTTGTACTACTTTTTTGGGTGTGATTTATTTGGTTTTGGGTACAAAGTCATACTAATTTTAGATTCCTAGAGTCGTTATAGAAATTCCACGGTTGCAAACTTGTATATATTTTCATCCACTATAAATTGATCAATAACTTCGTTCACCGTGACAATTGACAAACATTTTTTTTTTTTTTTACCATACCATATTGTACCTTTCTTATTCGTGACAAGACTATTTCCTTAGTTCGATCTGAGTATTTTTAGGTGAGACGTAATAACAAGATTAAAATAAAATAGTTTTTGGCAAGAGTTTAAGACGATATGATCAACTCAGCAGAAATCGAATATAATTATTAAAGTGGATTTAGCAAGCTCCATATCAATATGGCTATACGAGAAGAGTCACGATTTAATATTTTGGCCCTGCAAAAAAGCTTTCGGAACTACAATTGTTCTCCCACGATGTACAATCATTTGTCATTTAAGGTTGAGTTTCGTATTTTTTTTTTTCCTTTAATTTGGTTTGCGTTCAGTCCGATTCAACTAGTCCAGTTTTTTTTTTTTTTGACAGAATTCAATTAATCCACCTTAAACGACGATAATGTAATTCGGTTTTGTTTTAGGTCAGTGTGTTTCAATGTGGTTTGTTTTGGGGTTAGTTACTTAAAGTTCAAACATTTTTTTTTATTTTTGTGTTTTTCGCTAAGACACTAATTAAGTAATTATTGTCCAGTCTTCATAAAGAAAAAGAAAAATGCATTTGTAAACCATTTTAGGTGTGACGGAGAGTGCACTCCCATGTTTAACCCAATATTGGATTGTCCCGTACTCCCGTTACAGCCCAGTATGGGATATGAGTCCGTTCTAAATGGGCGCACGAGCTTACATCATAAAGACTTTATAATTTTGGTTACACACGGCAAAATTATCTTACTGGCTTAATCCGTTTTATTATTAGTAGTAATTCTTACTGGCTTAATCCGTCATTTTTACGGTAGAAAGTTTTCAAGAACACAAGTGTCAAACCGGTTAACTCAAATTATTTTTTACCTTGTCTAGTCTAGACTTAAGTTATTTTGCAAACCGACTCGACAAAAAAAAGCTTCAAATTTGTTATTTTATAAGAGGCTATGAGGTTTGATTTTCTTTCCGTAGCTTTAAATCGGAAAAAACAACGACGAACATGGTAAATCGATTCATCAATCCAACAAAGGTAATAAATTAATTAACTAACAGCCTTCACTTAGCTTAAACTGCATAATATGGGTTTGTATCATGAAGAATATTACAACTTCGTATATATAGAGAAGAAATGTGTACATGTGAGAACATAATCATAATGAGCTTCAAGCTCTCCATTTATATGCTACCAGCCTAACACACACATTACAAGAACGTATATCTAAATCAATATCGTAATCAACCTTAGACTAAATAAAAAAAATATATAAGATATTTACCTTTTTATTTTCTTTTCTTGTTTTGCCTGACTTCACCCTGTGTGCCATAAGATCCTTACGACATTGGCACTCTTAAAGTTATCTTCTTCAGGCCATCTCTCAAGAACATATGCGTCTTCTGGCTCTTCCTCTTCCTTACCGAAACTAATAGACTCACTTTGTCTCTTGCTACGTTCTCAAGAAGAAGACAGACCAATAAGAAGACATAGTTTTTTTTGTCTCTTTGTCAAAAAATTTCTGGTGATCGCTTAAATTTACAAGACTACCATCCCCAAACCATATTTCTACTTAAAATAAAAGGAGCATAGAGAACTTATGAATAAAGTTTAAACGATGAAACGAACAAGTCATTAAGCTGTTATATGTCAAAATGATGTTTCTAGAAGCACTCGATTACTTAGGGACCCTTTTTAGTCACAGAACATATTTATTCATATAACTCAATGATTACACATTTACAATATGAGCACACAAGTAATTCGATAGGTCCATCACAACTTGAAAAATACTTTCTTCTTCTTTCGTTCTTTCTGCTTATGATATCTTGCAGTTATGCCTTCGTAGGCTAATTAGAGCAGTATTGATTTTGTGTACATTTGTTTTATTTTATTTTGAAGAGAAAACTGTATTGAATTGATCTGATATGTTCACTTCGGCTCGTGAGTAGAATAGAACACTCATCATTGTCTTATTGCTGGTACGTTTCACACATTTTAATAAAAGATCTTTGAAATAGTAAAATCAGGAACTACTGTGTAAGCTTACTTTGTGGAAAGACTGATCTCCTATCTGTGTTCTTTTGTTTTGGCTTTTTGCTGTTGTATTATCAATTCATTTTCCTAACATATAGCAAAAATATCATTTTTTATACAATTGACATGTCATATATTTTTCTTATATATAAAAAAATTAACATTTGTTTTATCAATTTTATTAAAATTCTAGGGTTTTCTTTTAATTTTGGTTGTTTATCATTCAAAGAAATCGGCGCTTTTGTCGAGACTTTTTTCTACAAACTTGCATTATTTTTGCAGCGTAATTTTTTTCTCATACACGTTTTTAAAAACTTTCAAAGGGTCATCATGTGGGGAGAGCTAAGTGGGATGGGCATTGGAGAAGGGTTTCAACCCTCAATTTCATTATTCTTTAGAAACATAACATATATACAAATTCAGCAGTTATGGGCGCCTCCACTTGATGAGTACTCTTTATATTGGAGAATCTTGTCTCTAGTCAAAACCCATAATCACTTCTTTTGAGTTCTCTTTCTCAAAATCCATCTATTTCCTTTTCTAATAAACTAGTATACATACATATAAATTAAAATGGAGATAGATTCTCACAATGCGCACATGGAAAGATTATAAATGTGTAAGGGATCATCAACGACAGAAACTTATAGACCGATCGACCTAGCCCGAATGTCCATAGCAATTTTTTACCATTAATAACCAGAGAACTCCACTACAATAACTAACCTGTTTATCATCACGACAATATATGTGTATATCAGTATATAGATGTATTCATAATTGTACGTAAGGTAAGGTATACATGACTCTAGTGTAACAGATGAATCATGTTGAAGAAACCTTTTACTGTTTTTCTTGATGTGGGCCAAATGTACCTACTGTTTTACAAGATAAAGTCGTTAGTGTTCTCTACGTTTAAAGAGTATGTCGGAGAATTATTTTTCATTGTAAACAGCGTTTTTAGGTGTTACCAGTAGGAGGGCCATTAGTATGTAGGGTTATATATCTATGTATATAAAATAATAAATTTTTAGGTGCTACCAAATTTTCTAGTGGCTCAAGTTTTACCTTATAGCATTTAAATTTTGACTAGAGAATTATTGAGTAGTACTATTCGTTATATTATAGGTTTAAGTTAAATGGCAAACAGTCTTAACAAAATTCAGTGTGTTCGCCTGTATTCAGTACACAATGGACAATCAACTGATGAAACTAAATTGGTATACCTTACCCAGAACCATTGCATATTGTTTTTTCTTTTTTTTTCTGAACGAGTTAGAAATCCAGCCAGTTGATTATTTTATTGGTCATGTGGTATGTATAGAAGTTTTTTATTTGATAGCTAAGCATAAGTGTTCAACGTTCAATTTCTTTGCTGCAGTGGTGGACAATAACCATCACAATCATGTACATATTAGATGAATAGATAAGGGATTCCTTTATTTGAAGGAGTAATAAGTCTCACATTGCTGTGTGAGTTAGGCATGTCTCAACGAAAAAGACTAGTCTGAAAAATGAAAATGTAATGTTCCTATCATATTTTATTTTTCATGTCTCTCATTCAGTATTTTCTCCCAAACCCCCCAACAACAAATTCTAACTCACGCACTTATTACTGCTTTATAAGAAGAATCATGTTGTTGCTCTTTAGTTTTTCCTCATGCTTGATAAGAAATAGAAAATTATAACCAATGAAAGTAGTCAATATGTATTTAGGTTCCAAACGATGAAAAAACATCCGGAATAAATAAAAAAATGAATAAATTTAAAATTGATATTTCTTTTTTTTTTTTTTAACACACTGAAATTGCGGGTATTCGCTTTAAATGTGTTTCAGAAAATGTTTGCTTTTGTTTGAAAAATTGTCTTCCTATATTGTGGTTGTGGACTAGAGTTGATGAGTCTGATGGATGAATCTTCAATGTCACCAACAACCCCTTGTTCATGAGTTTGGTCTTCTATGTTAAGAGTTAAAGAACTGTGGTCTCAGTCTTAGACCACTTGATTAGCACACAATCTTAACCCATATACAACTTATTTATAACAAAGTGTAGAAGAACATCAAAACTTAGCTAATATTTTATATTGATATCCAAAAGTTAATTAATATAGTTGTTTGGCTGTACAACGGTTTTGGCCGGAGACGGCGACAACTTCAGATGAATCTTTCGATGAATTTAAGTCGGCACACTAATGCTTTAACGTTGTTATTCACTTATTTGATTGAACACGATGACAATGTGCTAAATCAAACACTATTTCATTGTGATGTTTTTCACTCGGCCCACCAAGAAAGGGTCCAATATATATGTGGATACATTGAAATGTGTTTACATACAATGTATGCATGATTAAGAGTGAGGATAAAAAGCTGCTAAATTCTACCTATACAACAAAAGAGATGATAGCCACCAAAATTATCGATATGGACTGATCATTCTGAAAAAAGTCTTTTTGAGTATTCAACTTCCAATCTTATCCTCTTATGTATATGCATACTCAGGTTGAATAGTAAAAACACACATAACAATAATGGCCTTTCATTCTCAGCTTTTTACATGATTAAAGGTCGTATAGCCAAAGTTGGAAGGAACAAAAGTTAAAAGGAGCTTTTTTTTACAGAGAATAAAAATTTCATACTTTTTTTCCGAAAAGATTCTGGCAGACATGAGATAATTATCATGTTCTAATTATCTCCTTTAAATTAGTTAAACTGCTTTTAAACACAGATCGCTTCTGTAATCTCATCGTCCAAAGTGTCTTTGAAGGCATGGGAATATCAGATCAGATCAAATTGTCTCTTTGGACAAAACCAAATGATTATCTCTTATATATATAACAAAAACCAGATGTACATGTATAAGCTGTGAGACCCTCTGCCTGAAATAGTAGTTTCTAAAACACTCTTCAGTGCCTCATCTTCTCTTGCTTACTACTGCATCCAACTGCAAATATAAACATAGTAACCCTTTTAGTCATATAGCTTTAATAAATTATCTAAACTTAAAACACATGAGAACATAAAGCTTACATGTCAAGGCAGATGAAATCTCAGAGCTTTTAATCACACGCAGTCTCTTCACAGATGAAACGAACATTCTAGGTTTAGACAAAAGATTAAAAAGATTAGTTAGTATGCAAAAAGAAATGGTATTACACAAAGCTCCAAACAAAAATTCTATTCTTTTTGTAAAGAATAATCAATTTGAATACTACTACTAGTAGTAATAAAAAGCTGAAATGTTTTTGTTGTTTTGTGATCCAGAATCTAATTCTGCAAAGCACTGAATCAGATTCAGAGAAGAAAAGGTGAAAAAGATTCTTACTGCCAAGGAACATCCCCAACAAGCATCTTGTCCCCTTCATTGTCTTCATAGGTTAAAGTAAATTCTCCTTTCCCATCTAATAATCCAATTATAGGTTTCTCTTCTCCTTCACCACCAGAGCTCTCTCTTTGAGCTAATGACCAATAATAACATACTCAGTAAAACACAAGAAACAATCCTTTTAAGAATTGAAAAACAGATTTTAAAATCAAGATTTACACCTGCGAGTAGACCTCTGAAGAGTTTGTCAACAGCAAAAGAGAGCTGTTCGTAGCTATTGTAAGCATTGAGATCAACTTTACGACCAATAGGAACACCATCCATGTTGATCTTCACAAACATTCCTTCTCTCTTGGGTTCAACTTGCTTTTCACCATCATCATTACTCTTGTTGATTTGACCTCCATGTGAGGATTCATTTCCCAACTTTGAAGAGCTTGTGCTCGCTAGATTCTTTCTGAAAGAACGAACCGGAGGCCAACCCACTACTGGACCAGGAGCGGTTCTTTAAACCAAGACATCAAAAAGAAATAAAAAGACATATATGTTAATACCAAACGAGAAAAACAGAGCAAAACAGAGTAAAACTTTAAACTTCTAACATGTGAAGGTGAAATAAAAACAAGAAGAGATTGCAGGAGATGGGTCCCTAATGTTCAAATAGAATAATATCATCTGTCGAAGCAGTAAGAAAACTTTAACAGTGAGGGCAAAAAATATGATTATACCTTTTCTGAGAGGTTTTGTTGGAAGAAGAGAAGTGATTGCCGTTGAAACCCTGGAAAGATTTGTCTTCTGATTCCATCTTTATGTTTCTTGTCTCTGTGTAGTTGTTGTTGTTCTTCTTCATCGCTGAACGGTCTTCTTCATCACCACCAGGTGGTCCAAGCCTTAGCTCAAGTTTCTTCTCCTGATCTATGTTGTTCTTGTCTTCTTGATACCATTTTCTTCCTTGGGGAATCAAATCAAAAAGTTTTGGACCGATCTCTCTGTTTCTTGGACAACCTTCCATTGATCAATCAACACAAGATTCCTTCTCTCAGGTTTAACTAGGGATGAGATTGAAATCTTATAGCTTCTTTTACAAGGGGAGACGTACGACAGATAGATAGAGAGAGAGAGAGAGAGAGATACAAAAAGAAGGAACCTTAGCGAATTCACCAAACCCTTTAAAAGACAAAAGACCTGAGAAAACCCTTAAAAAGAAACAAACAATCCCACAAAACTGAGAGCGAGAGAGAGAGAGAGAAAGAGAGATGTGTTATGAAGGTATGCTAAGAGAGAAGTGTGGTGGGATTTTATACAAATCAAAAGCTTTTTTTTTTTCCTCTCTCGTGCACGCTTTGGTGGGTTATCTCTCACACAGCCTTCCCCTCTTTTTATTTTTTATTTCCTTTCAATTTGTACTCTCTCTCTCTCTCTCTCTTACTAGAGATTCTGAAAGGGACGAGAAGAGAAAAATTAGGGATACATAGAAAAGAAAATTTGGATCTGTATGAAGAAAAGAAAAGAAAAAAAGGGTAAAGGCAGAGTAGAGTGACTCCACTTTTACTCCTAAACCCCAAAAGTTGAAAATATAAAACAACAAAAATGACATATTATTAGTAACATACCAAGAAAATACAGTAATTGTTCTTGACCATGGAAAAGAAAAAAGAAAACAGTAAATAAAAGAAGGGGTTTAGGTTTTTAGGAGTAAAACACACGCAACCTTGTCTTTTTTTTTTCTGCCTCAAATATCGCTTAATTAAGGGTTTGTCTAGTGAAAGAAGCAAAGCGTGCTGTTCAGTTTCTAACAAGTTTATACAGATTTAAAAAATAATTAAATGCATATAAATCCAATACACAACTTGACGACCATTAAAATAACAAATAAGAAAAATTAAATAACAATAAAGGAACTAATAAGGGGAAGAAGATCCCATAATTCATGGTCTGTTTAAGGACCACTCTCTTATCCACTGTTTACAAGACACATATCCCTAGGCTTTTTAAAGACATTTTTGTATAGATCGTCATGGTAATATGAAAACTTTAATAAGTATAGTATTATTTTACCAATCTACAAAATATACTACATAAATGAACCGCATGGGAAGATTAAATTGAGAGAACTCAAGAGATGGGGAGAGCATTGTGTAAGCATACGAATCTGCATGGCGTCTCAGTGAAATATATGTAATTTATTTTATTTGAACTTGCCTCACAATAAGAGAAACGAAAATGTCAATTTGTTAGGTAGCTAATCAATTATTTTTGTCAAAAGTTAAAAACAATGTGTACGTGTGGATTACGATGGTATATTTTACTACTATTTCCTTTCCCTAACCAAGCAAAATAGTCAACTGTTAATTTCTCGTATATAATCTAAATTTTTCTTTTCTCAAAACAAATAAACAACACCAAATATACAAAACTAACATAGTTACATAGTATTTGATAAAAACAGAAACTATTGCATTTGGTCCTTTCTTCAATACTACAATTTTTTGCTGCGTAAATTAAGAACATATTTCAAACCAAAGCGTTGATTGAAGCTACTATTTGTTTGGTTTTTCACGAGGGGGGAAAGGAATGTACATGTCTCTCCCACGTACGTGTGACCAGGGTGACAGCGATATTACGAAAAAGCCGACCGTAGAAAAATCGAGAGAGAAGAGTTCCGGTCAAGTAAGGAAGGGTGATTTGGGAAAATCTTAACGAAGGACGAAGGTGTGTGTCTCTAGTCATATCTTGTCTCCGTTTTACCCAACTCCGTGACTTTCTTCCCTCATTGTCTGACAAAAATCTTAACCATGGTTAAACCTAACCGCACTCATACTTGATCTCATCACTATTCACCGGTCAAGTGTTAAAAGAGTGAGAAGATAAATTAAAAAATAGTGTTAAAAACTAGATCCGCGCAGACAAACTAGACAGTGGACACATGTAACACTTGCACAAGATATTTAGATCGTACGATAAGGTTTAAATTCCAGCTTTTGAATCGTAGCCGTAGAAGCTGAATAGAGATACAGCAAACGCGACGGTTGTGATTTCAAGAGTACACAAAAGCATCCCAATTAAAAAGTAGCCGACTCAAGTAAAGGAACAAAAACAACTCGTGAATTGAATGTCATATCAGGGAAATAAAAAACAGAGAAAGGTGGTGTGGTGTCAATGATGCTCTTCCCAGAATTTTTCACCAAGAAAGGAATTATTTTATCCACTAACTATTTTTGTAGGGTGTTATCGTTTGTACACTTTTTGTCAGTCTTTTTTTTTTTCTGAACTCGTATTATTATTAAAACATTTGGTTCTAACCAAAGTACAATACAAAGTGGAATACTATGCTTATAAGAGAGGAAACTTAAACCGGCGGATTACAAGAATGTCTCTCGAGTTAAACGCCGGATGAAAACAAGATTTCCCCGGAAACTAACAAAAAAACTAAAAAAATCATACATAACAGAGCATTTGATAACAAAAACGAAAGGGACAACAATCTTAATCTAAGAAAAAGCAACCGGCTATAAAACCTTAACATAAACAATAGAACCAAGAGAGCAAAGAACTTCTTCTTCTAACGCACAAACGGATGAGATTTACCAAGGATGCCCATGGCCAACTCAAAAATAACATCAACTACCTCCTACACGATGAGAGCCTATCTCTCGTAACCAAGAACCAGAAACTTCATAACACGGCATGCAAGACCACTCACTTCCGGAAGCGACGACGATGTTGATACACTAAAGAACGTCAAACTAGAAGTCTTCAAAACGCGTGGAGCGAGGCCTAACTTCTCGTAGAACACCAATCACATAGACGAGACCGACGAAAACGGAGAAGACTATCACCCACTATGAACAACAAGAAGAAGAAGGAACTCGACAAACTTAAGGTTCTACCATCACATTCAAACAAAACGAAACCTCTGCTTAGAAAGGAGCCGAAACATCCCAATCAAAAGCTACTAAACCTGCTCAATACTACTAAAGACCACCATAAATCTACCACTAACAACAACTAACTAAAGCGATTCCATCTAATCCTAGCAAAACGTCGAAGAAGAAACGGCCAGAAGGTCGGCTTACCAGACAGCAGAAACAGACGAGACCATGACCATGGATTCACGAAAACCAAATCTCGAGATCCTCCAACAAGAACAGAGCACCCGCCAGATCTATAGATCTCGAACACTCAACAACAACCCTCTATGGAGCAGCTGACCACCGACATAACTAAACACCCTCGCCGTGAAGATCTACCATTTCCACCAAAATAAGCTTTTCTCCAACGAAATACAAAAGATAAACGAATTGCAGAACCAAAAAATTACAACACAAACGAAAAGAGGAAGCCACTGACGATGTCAGCGAGAAGCGCCAACCACCGTAGTGACTTCCCAGTCACTGATCTAAAAAAACTAAGATTTTGCTGTTTAGAAGAGGGAGAGAGCAGCGTCGGGAGAGAGAGGACTCTGTCAGTCTATACTCTATATTTGAACTTAACTAATAGCATTATCTTCTTCTTTTTGACGTTAGTATTATCTTTTATTTGGGGGGGGGGGGGGGGAACAAAATACGAATCATTAGAAAAATCCTACTACAAATGGCCCATGAAACCAACGCATAAAACGGGCTCAATTTATGCCTTCAAGGACAAATGATGTTTTGACTATTTAAGACGGTTAGTCATCCCCTAACTATTTCTACCCATATCCTTTATGGTTTTTCATCCTTGTGATGGTTTTTGGGAGCCACCAACCCATTTCCATCATTTTGAGCTTTAGTTTTCTGCTTGCTTGAAGAGCTTGTCTATCTTTCTTTTTTGTATGTGAATTTCTTGTTGATGTCACATCAACGATTAAAGAGAAGCTGAAAGTGAAAGTTGAGAATGTTGGAGAAACTGAGAGAGTTGAAACAACAACAGACCATCATTTTGTTGGGTGACGGTTTTTTCATGACACATCCGGAAAATATTTAATTCTCTATCGAACATAATTAGTTATGGGGAAGAAGTAAAAGTTTAATCCACAAACTTATTATTTGGTTGAAGTATGATCCTGAATAAATTATTGATCATTACACTAACAATAATTAGTCCTAATAATAATGCATATTCTTCTTATAGTTGGACGAAGCCATCCATGGCACACATTCAATTCTATTCCTTGTTTGAATTTGTGTTTATGTTTCTAGGTGTTTATTTTTGCATATATAATCATACAAAACTTTTTTCAGATTGAATTGTATTAGATTTTAACTTGTTGTTTGGTCATAGCCTTTTTCTTCACATCGTAATATATATAACCATTTAACCTATTGCTTGGTTATCATATGTACACGTGTTTATCAAACTTCAAATCTCAATTCAGATATCTCTCCTTATTTAAAAAGCTTCACATGGCATTACCGTTTGATCGTAATCAGTTTTAAAGCCTTTTTGGACGATTTATCCATTACTTTTCATGAGCTCAGTTATGTTGTCCACGTCTTTCCCAATTCATGCATGAGCCAAATTACGAAAAGGGTTTCATTATATTCAAGTCCAGTGAAATATAGCACAATTACATCATTATTTTTACATATGTTATGAGTTATGACCCGACATTATTTGTAATCAAAACTGTACTTTTTTTTTTTAAAGCAATAAAAAATATAAGTATATTACAAATCAAAGCCAATGTCTGACACTAAATCGCCGAGTAAGAGTCCACCCAATGCTCCTCCCAGAAGCCCAGCTCCCATTCCAAGCCCAAGCCCTGTTTTATTATTATTCTTCGGCGGCGCTTGCGTTGTCGGACTACCGTATCCGTATCTTGATGTCGGAGGTGACGGCGGAGGATAAATACACCCGTGATGATTCTGCGTAGACGGTGACGGCGGAGGATAAATACACCCGTGATGATTCTGCGGAGACGACGGCGTATACCCGTGAAATGACTGTGTCGGTTGCGTTTGGTGGTACGAATGACGCGGAGGCGGCGGATACGATTGATGCTGCGGCGGCGAAGTACTGTAATACGGCGGAGGATATAAATTCGAGGCGGAGGGTGACGGAGGCGGGTAAATGTTTATTGGCTGTGCCGGATAATGAGAATTGTACTGATACGGGTTCGGGTTCGGGTACGGGTACGGTGGTGCGGAGTATCCTTGCGGCTGAGACGACGGCGGATGTTCAATTGACGATAGTGGTGGATAGAAACTAGCTTCAGATGACGGCGGAGGAGGATAAGTCATCGTCGTCGTCGCTGGCAAATCAGGAGGTGTATGAATCGGATTCGCGTAAACCGGTGACGATGATGAAACCGACGAATCCGGTTCAAACGACGGCGTATTAAACCGGTACGAAAAAGTCAGCGAGCCTTGACCTTTCCCAAAAGGAGTTCTCACCTGATACGTTACAAATCTCATCATCCCCTGACCGTTACGGTTAAACGACGGAGACGGCGTAGAGCCATGGAGAAGCTCAAGAACCGGGACTTGGACTTCTCCGAGATCTTTGTCTCCGAAGATCCCCCGATCGCAGACCAGTTTCACGACGAGGGTCAAACGCCCTTCGTAAGCTAACCTCTGATCGACGGCGAATTTAACGGCGTGGTTCCACGTAGGCTCAGATTCACCGGTTCGATCGATGGGGGTTTTCTCTTTTTCATCCTTCCGAGAATCATCGCCGTTGATACAAACGACGGCGTATACGTCCATTTTGGTGATAAGGTTGACATTTTCAAGATCTTTTGCAGAGTAAATGTTGAGTTCTAAGGTCAGATTCGCCATGGCTAAAGACAGAGATAAGAGAGATTAGAACAGAACAGAAAGAGATAGATAGATTGATAAATTGTTGTTTCTGTCTAAAGATATTGTAACGCGTAAATTAATAATAATATTGATGTAACTGAAGCTTATTATTAAAATCACAGATGTGTGTATATCCCATCCAGTGGACAGTAGAAGATTCCTTACCTATATAAACAATCAATCTTAGCCGTTGATTTTCAACATATTTTAGACACGTGTTTATGAAAGAATCGTAAACATCATAGCCGCTGCCCGAAAGAACCAAAATTTTCATAAACGCGGAAATTTTAATTTCTTTACCATGTTTTGATAATTCGATACAAGAAAAGGCTTTGATTTCTCCGTTATTGATGTTACAAGACATGGAAGTTTCTAAGATCATTAATATAGGAATTTTATAATTCTAGAAACATAATTCCAACCATTAATTGTTGATATTACAAGCACTTGAGATCATTTTGGGCACCACGACTGGAGTAACGTAGTCAACGCGGCATGAGACGAACCGGTTTCGGTTAAAGCTGATTCGGCTGCGTGCTTCATCGCTTTAGTAGTATCTCTAACCGGACCATCTTGCATTATCTTTTGGACTCGTTTCTCCACCTCCGTTGAGCTCACGAAACCCGTCTCTGATTCATTCATCGGGATTGCAATCTTTATTTCATCCACAATCACTACTCTGTTAAACCTCTGCTCAGCGTATAAAGGCCATGCAACCATTGGTACACCTATTTTGGTAAAACCACACTGAATCATTCTACATATACACGTAACTATATGATTGAAATGTGTATTAAGTATGTGTGCTTAATTTTACCGGCGCAAACAGATTCGAGAATTGAGTTCCAACCACAATGAGTGACGAATCCGCCAACGGCCTTATGATTCAGAACCGGAACTTGCGGAGCCCATGATTTGACGACCATTCCTCTGTTTCCGGTTCGGTTTAAGAATCCTTCCGGTAAGAGAGATTTCAAGTCCGGTTCTGTCTGGTTTTTTAACTCTGGTGGATTACGGACCACCCACAAGAACCTATGTCCACTCTTTTCTAAACCAATAGCAATCTCTTTTAGCTGTTCCCCTGATAACAACCCCAAGCTCCCAAAACATAGGAACACAACACTCTGGTCCGGCTGCGAATCGAGCCAGCTAAGACAGGAATTTCCGTTGTTTCCATGGTTATCTCCGGTTATTTCTTGAACAATGAGCGGTCCTATTGGATATAGAGTTTTAAAACAGAGCTCCTCTGTTATGGTCTTGATGGCTCTGTTCTCTAATGCTTCAAACGTGTTGACAATGATCCCCGCAGACTTTGAGAGCTCTTTAGAGAACAATATGAAAGAATCGTAAACATCATAGCCACGTTCGAGCACCGGTTTAGGCATATCAGAGCCTTTGATTGGAGGAACGCCGGGTATGTTGAGGAGCGTGTGGACGTCTTTTAGGTTTTTACCGGCTGTGGTTTCGTCGAGAGTTTGGAGATGGAAGAAAGAAGCGAGGCAAGCGGCTCCAGAGGTGAAGAAGTAGTAGACCGGGAAGGTGAAATCGGCGGTGACTTCTAACACGGCGGTGCAAAAGAAGTCAATAACCATGGCACGGAGGTTGAACGTTTGGGAGACGGTGAGCAGTGTCTTTTGGACATTTGGGTTGCTGAGACGGAGGCTTTCTAGGGTGAGTGACTCGTGGTGTTTTGGTGAGGTTTTGGAGGAGTGTGGTGTGATGGCGGGGAGGCGGTGGAAGGTGATTGAAGGGAAGGAAGAAGAGACGGAGGATATGTAGGTGGCGGTTGATTCCGGCTGATAAGGTGGTGGAACTAAGATGATTTGGATGGAGAGAGATGGGTTTTTGGATAGGATGAGTTTGCCTAACTCAACCATGGACACTAAGTGACCTATTGGTGGTGATGGATACAAAACTATAGCATTTTGTTTTTCCATGGTTTCTCTTAGTGGTTGTGAACTTTGTCCCAAGAATGTTAAACTGGAAGATGATGATAGGATGGTTTATAAATCACACACGGCTCTTTGAATACGTAACAAATATGACATTGTCATCACTAACTTTTTCTTCGAGAAAAAACAAAAAACAATAAATATAAGATGGACCAATCATGGTAAATGGTAATGGCCAGCCTACATAAAAAGAGACAGACGAATCAAGATTTGACACAGGCTGTACCAATAAACAGCAGTTTAACTGCTAAACATGTTTTTCATTGGTTAATCCTCGTAACCCACCTAATTCAGATCTGCTTCATAGTTCAAAGTATCTTTTGTTTCGTGCTAGTTTTTGTTTTGTTTTCTTTTCTTTTGAGTATCAATATTTATCAAAACAACCATCTTTTGGACAGATACAATTTAATTTTAACAAATGTTTAGTTTGGTATACTCTTACAAAATTCGAAATTATTATAGTAAACTCTAAAAATAAGTTATGCAATACATATTTTGTGAGGATATCATACTTAGAATTTTGTAATTTTTAATTTAGAATACGAGTCCGGTAAAATAAAATTCTAGGTCCACAAAGATGTCCATGGAAAATCACTAATCACAAGTCACAAAGCAATAACAAATCTTTTGTTTGTCAAACTTAATTAAATACTCATAGTAGATTCCTTGATTCCCAAGACTTGATTTGAAAGATCATTTTGTGCTCCACGACTGGAGTAAAGTAGTCAATGCTGTCTGAGACGAACCGGTTTCTTTCAAGGCTGATTCGGCTGTGTTCTTCATAGCCTTGGTTCTCTCCCTAACCGGACCATCCTCCATTATCTCTTGGACTCGTTTCTCCACCTCAATTGAGCTCACGAAACCCGTCTCCGATTCATTCATCGGGATCGCAATCTTGATCTCCTCCACAATCACCACTCTGTTAAACCTTTGCTCAGCGTACAACGGCCATGCAACCATTGGTACGCCTATCATATATATAGCAAACCAAGTGAATTAACCATACTGAACATAACATTCTCCACGCATATTTATATAGAAATACGTCTACGTGTATGCTTAACTCACCTGCGCAGACGGATTCGAGAATTGAATTCCAACCGCAATGGGTGACGAATCCGCCAATGGCCTTATGATTCAGAACCGGAACTTGCGGAGCCCATGATTTGACGACCATTCCTCTGTTTTCGGTTCGGTTTAAGAATCCTTCGGGTAAGAGAGATTTCAAGTCCGGTTCTGTCTGGTTTTGTAACTCTGGTGGATTACGAACCACCCACAAGAATCTATGTCCACTCTTTTCTAAACCAATAGCAATCTCTTTTAGCTGTTCTCCTGAAAACAAACCCAAACTCCCGAAACAGAGGAACACAACACTCTGTTCCGGCTGCGAATCGAGCCAAGTCAGACAAGAATCTCCGTTGTTTCCATGGTTATCTCCGGTTCTTCCTTGAACAATGAGCGGTCCTATTGGATAAATATCCCGAAAACAGAGCTCCTCTGCTATGGCCTTGATGGCTCTGTTCTCTAAAGCATCAAACGTGTTGATAATGATCCCTGAAGACTTTGAGAGCTGTTTACAGAACATTACTAAAACATCATAGACCTCGTCGTCTCGTTCAAGCACCGCCTTGGGCATATCGGAGCCCTTGATCGGAGGAACGCCGGGGATATGAAGCTGAGGGATGTCTATAAGGTTTTTTCCGGGGGTTGTTTCATGGATGATCGGGAAATAGAGGGAGAAGGCGAGACAAGTGGCTCCAGAGGTGAAGAAGTAGTAAACCGGGAAGGCCAAATCGGCGGTTATGTCTAGAACAGCGGTGCAGAAGAAATCGATGATCATTGCACGGATGTTGAAGTTCTGAGAGAGTGAGAAAAGGGTTCGGTGGACATTTGGGTTGCTGAAACAGAGGATTTCTAGGAGGAGTGACTCCATGTGGTGGCGAGAGGTTGGGGAGGAGGAAGAGTACGGTGTGACGGCGGGGAGATGGTGGAAGGTTATTGAAGGGAATGAGGAGGAGACGGATGCGATGTAAGAGGCGGTTGATTCAGGTTGATAAGGCGGTGGAACTAAGATGATGTGGATGGAGAGAGATGGGTTTTTGGAGAGGATGGTTTTGCCTAACTCAACCATGGACACTAAGTGACCTATCGGTGGTGCTGGATACAGAACTATAGCTTCTTCTCCCATGGCTCTTTCCTACGGTTTGCTGCAAGATTTGGAACGTTTGATAATGATGATATATGGTTTCCTGTCACACGTCTCTTTGGTTGTCAGGAGATTGATTTCTCATCTAACTTTTTTTTCTTTTTGGGAGGAAACGACATAAAATCAGACTGGCCAATGAATGATTTGATCCATAAGATAACGCTTTAACTTGACAACATACAAAAGATAGATACTAAACTAATTATGGCCGATGTTACAACAACACGAATTGATAGATTTTTCCAAGATTCGATATTTTCAGTTTATGTTTAAAAATTAATTAATGTTGGTTATAGTAGAAAAAAAATTATGTTTTATTTATAGTTAAACATTTTTAAAATTATTTTGTATTGTTTCGTACTCCAGTTTGTTAGACCTCAAAATAAACATAAAACATGATCATTCTTATTATTATCTCAAAGAGCAAATGCAGCAGAATGAGACGATGGACTTCTCCATCCATTTGTTTATGATATTTTCCTGCATCCACGAGTCCTTGCCATGTTTACTGGAAACATGCACAACAATTTATTCTTGCATAATGTGTTTGCAATCGCTACAACATTGTTTTATGTTGTAGGTTTACCGAAAGAATTGGAATGTCGTTAAGGATCCACTTTTCTGACTACATACAAGTGTCTGTCTTGTTCATTTCATATGGGATTTCAATCAATCCTTTTGTAAGGAGCTCACGCCCATGGTTAATGGTTGTTCAAGTGTAAGAAAGTGTAATGCCAACCCCACACCTTAGAAGAAAAGAAAACAATTATGAAATATCGACTTTTTAGGAAATGACAATATAAGGAAGGAATGTAGCTAGTCTCAAACTCTCCAAATATGCTTGCATAAAATTGCTTGATTAAACATGCATGTTTATAATATCTTTTAAACCTTATAACTCTATTATTTTCTTAGAGGGGTTTATTGGTTCTATGATTTTAATAGATTTGGATTTCTAGAACTTATAATTCTATATGGATTTAGAAATCACCTCTCCAATAACAGCCTGTTAATTTTGATAATGAAGCTAAATATGGTAATGTCTTTATTCAAGAAAAGAACAACAAATAGGTTAATTATTAAAAAATTAGAAATACCCTAAAAAAATTCAAATTAAAGCGAAACTACTATATAGGCGTTACTAAAACGCAACCAACGTCAAAGCCCGTCTAGCTCAGTTGGTAGAGCGCAAGGCTCTTAACCTTGTGGTCGTGGGTTCGAGCCCCACGGTGGGCGACATTTTTTCATTTATGTCTGATTTAAGTAATTCAAATAACTCCTTTATTATTAACTTATTTTGACTAGTAATCATGAATAAGACAAAGTTGTGTTATTTTCCAAATTAGTAAATATAATGCTCTTAATTACTTTTGGTTCAACTATTTTCCAATAATTCATTTACATACAACAATTTGCACCCTAATTAATTTAATTGCATGTATTAGTATTTGTCTTTTCTACCTTCCATAACTATTGCTAATTTGTTTTTTGAAACCTATAGTTCTAATTACATTCTTATGTAATTTTAATAAGGGTAAAACTATTTTAAAATTGTACTTTCATAACATTTTGTAGTAGGATACACATCGAATACAAAATCTTTTGTTTTTGTTAAAAATTTATAAAATACTCCGAAATAAGTTTTTTGATTTCAAACCACATAATGAGCTTAATTATAGCAAATTGTACTATTACTATCATTCCACTTTGTAATTTGATTTTCACATCGTCATCAAGTCCAATAACATCATCTCTATTAAGCCACATAATTGAGCTTAATTTATGATTTTTTTTTTTTTGCACTCTTTGTATTTGATTTTCTAACTTGCATATTTCTCAAATTGACAAACGAGTGATCATTAAGCAACCAAACATTTATTAAAAACAAAAAAAAAAGTACTTGGTTCAAAAACCAAAAACAGACACAATTCCTTAGAGAGGATGTGTGTCCGATTGTAACTTTTGCTCTATATTTAAATCCAAAACCATATCTTTTGACATGCAAAAGGGTCGGAAAATTTGGCTTTTTCAGAGGTACCCAACATCTCCTACAACATCTTGGTTACAAACCAAACCGACTAGCCCAAAACGAAACAGAACATATGGTTGACGTAGACAAACTTGATGAATTCTAGGTCTCTAGCCGTTTAAAAACCCCAAAACTACAATAATATATTATATACATTGAAATAATTCCAGTGAACTAAAAATTGAAGACCAGTTCCATAGTCTAAAATGAGACTAATTACATTTTGTCGCCATCATCATAAAAAATCACACGAACGTAGAAGCCTTTGAGGTACGTTGATGGGTACCGAGAGTGATTACCATTATAGTCACATCGTCATGATATCTCCGTCTCCTACCAGCCGGAACATTCATCAACTCTTCCAACGTGAAGCCTATATGAAAGTGTAGTTATTTAGTTCATGAAATTCACTGAAGTAAAACATGAGTAAAATAGCTTCTTACCAGCGCGAGCAGCAGCTTTAGCTACAAGACGTTCAAGTAGAAACTTAGCAGGATCACCAGAAGGATTAGTAGAAATGAAGGAATGTACGAGTAGAATCGCTTCCTCGTTACTGAAGAAATCGAACAAACCATCACTTGCAACTATAACAAAGTGATCTGATTCCGTTATCTTGTGAACTCTCATCGATGGTTCCACGGAAACGTAAGGCGGGCTCAAAAGGTTACGTACACGGAGAATTCCCATCAGTGCATCGTTCAGTTTCTCCTGCAATTTAATGGAGAAGAGCTATTTGATACTTTTTCTTATAATTAAGTAATTAAACCATAACTTAATAATATTACTAATACCTTCTTCAAGTAACCAACTCCTAGAGCACGAGTAACTTTAAGCTTTCCTTTGATTTTTCCACCAATAACGATTTTGGGATCATCAAGATGCTCACTTAAGAGTCTAGCTTCTTCGACTTCGTTATCAACTGTATGATCCTCCGTGAGCTGAACAGCTTGCAGCTTCTTATTACCATTGTAGGTCGCTAGAACAGCTCTGCTATCACCTAGATTAAGGATGTAGAGATCCTTCCCGACAAGGAGAGTGACCAAAACGCAAGATCCCACGGATACTAAGTCCGGTCTTTCTTCCATTTCTTGCTCAACCATCCTCAAGAAATCGTTTTCCGCCTGAAACAGCGCACGGTTTAAGCAATCTAGCACTCCTTGTCTGAACAAATCAGAGGAAGAGTAGTCTATTTTACTTATATTTGACAACAACTCCAACTTTTCGACATCATCATCGGACTTGGTAAGGCTTTGCTTCATCTGGCGATCAAGCAACTGGAGATGGAACACAATGGACTCATACAAAGTACAAGCCAAGAAATCAGCAGCATCTCTCCCATTGAATCCATCATATATAGCGCAAAAGAGCCAACCGTTCTCCTCAGAGCAGACAGCTTGAACCCTATCTTCCCCTGCAGCACCTCCCGCAACTTGAACTTCCATGGCAGAGAGAAAACTTTCATTCACAGAAGAAGGAGAACTCAATGACGTCAAGTAACAAGATTCAGGATCAGGAGGGCTCGGACTAGTAGACGAGCTGCAGCTAAGACTCACCATGCTTCCATGAAGAGAAGGAGAGAGTATGTCAAGCTTAGAAAGCGCAGGGGAAGATGGAACTTTCCTGAAAGATTTAGGAGAATCTAGAGAAGGCAAAATCTCAGAACCAATCACTCCATTGCAGATATTGGTATTGGCTAAGGTAGGGTTGCCGCTTAAAGCAGCTCCAGATAAACAAGAGAAACTGCTAGTCTTTTGAAGCCTAAACCCAGCAAGAACCTCACGGCCATCAGGAACACTATCTTCAGGAATCCCTATCTTATTATTATTGCATTGATAACCAAAACTTATCTCAATCTCACCATAAGTAGGATCAGTCTCTTCCTGCATTTTTTTTTTAATTTCACTTTCTTGATAATGTTTCTGAAACAACAAAGATCCATTAACTCATCAGATTCATAAAAAAGTTTCAAATACGAATCAATACACCACTCTGCTTATCAAATCTTGATTCAAGACAAGATCCACTAATCATGAAAACTGTAAGTCTTGGATTAAAAAAAAAAAAACATCAAGGTTAGTACCTTTTTTTTTTAATCAACAACAGTCCTAAACTCCTAATTAAATCTTAGACTTAAACACAAACTAAACCAAACTTAGCTGCTTTAATAACCATAAAGACAAAAAATACGTGGCGAGAGACGTCTAAGCACACATATCGAAGGACTGAAGATAGATGGGACCAAGATAACGAACAGTTACATAAGTTAAACGTGAGAGTTAAAAAAACTAAAAATGTCCTTTTTACATAGGACGCTATTAAATGCAGACCACAAAAGTTGTTGGTTTCAGATAACAATGGTTTTACAGACAAAAGCAAAGCTATCTAAAAAAAACAGAGAAGATAGAAACCCATATATAATAAGATAGATTTGGTTTCATCAGAAACCATGTCGTGTCGTGTCATATTTGTTCATCATATCTCTAAAAGTGGATTATATTAACGAAAAATCTCCTTATTCAATAATTTCTCATTGGCAGAACGAATTAAAATATAAACTCTAAAATCGAGATTAAATCGGAACGAAAACGAAATCGAGAAGACGCAGCAGACATTAAGAGATATTGAGAATGAGAGTAATGGGGTTTTTTTTTTTTTTTTTACCTTAACGAATACGCGAATCAGAGAGAAGAACTTAGTCGTCAGAAGAAACAAATCGGAGGAGAGAATATATAAAAAAAAAGAGAGTGAGAGAAGTGAAAAGAGAAGAGAAGGAGAAGGGGATTTAATGGATGGATGGAGGAGGAAGAGTTTTAACGAGTTGAATGTTTTTTTGTTTTTGCTAATTTTGGGTATTGCTAAAATATCTAAAGCCTCCCTCTTTATATTGTTTTCTTTCTCACACTTTTTTTTTCTTCTTTCTTCTCTGCCTTTTTTCGTTTTTGATTCGTTGCTTTTTAGCCTTTTTAATTTTTTATTTTTTTAAGTTCAAATTTTTTTTTACCCTAAACAATAATGATGCTAAGTTTTTATTAGAATCTCGGTTATATACATAGAAGTCTGTTTTAGTATATTTTGGAAGTTTTCTTGGTTAGATACTTTCCGATTTCTTTTTTTTTCAGATTTTTATTATTATTTATGAATAGATGAGTTTTCTAAAAACTAGTAAGTTTCAAAATATAAGATGTTTTAACTAAAACACACACAGATTAAGAAGTTTTTACCTTTAACAAGTTCAACTAATCAGAAACAATACTGCATAATATAAAATACTAAACTAATCTAAAAGTTATATAGAAAATTGAAAACATCCTATATTATGAAATAAAAAACTTCTCGAAAACATCTTATATTTTGAAACCGAGGGAGTAATTATTACCTAAATTCTGTGATTTTTTTTATTTCTTTTTACAGAACTACTAATTTACACCTTGTTTAATAACAAAAAGAAAAATAAAAGAAAGAAAAATTCATAACTTCCTGAGAAAGAATATATCAACGAGATATTTTAGGCGTGACGATGTTAAAAACTAGGAACTCAACAAATATTGATCGACCCAGAAAAGGATCTATGAAGAGTCAACAAATTGAAGGCAATAAGTATGTTAGTTGACATTTTTAATCTGATGATGTCATCCTCAGATCCCTACATGTTTTCTAATATTTTTAATTCAATTGTTCCTCTATTATTTCTTGGACTGCTCAAAGAACCAAAATATAATAATCCTACGATTTTTTTTTATATTTGCAAGAGGGTATATATAAAAAAACATTGAAATGGTACTAAATCCCTTATCCTAATCATTCACTATAGCAAATTTAGAAAATAAGAAGAGATTAAAATATTAACTAAAATAAATAAGGTTGCAGATTTTGTTTGTAACATAGAGAGTTTATTTGTGTAATTTGTTTTGTTTACATCAAAGTCAGAGTCAGAGTGGTATAATTTGTTTTTATTTTGAAAATATTGCAATTTATTTTTTATGGACAACAGAATAATATAACCCAAAAATACATAGTGAGGTTACAGAAAATCTGATTTTTTTTTTTGGGGGGGGGGGGGGGGGTACTAGGCTACTAGATGTGGACGTAGCGTACTATATCATACATAGTAGCCGCGAACGGAGACGTCGAGGAAGTAATCAATTAGAGACTTGAGAGTATTTAATAAGTTAAGCGGTAAGCAAAAAATCGAGAATGTTTACGAGTTAGGTCGCATGACGTAGAAAAGGGGAACAGATCTAACATTTTCAGCACCTCTGACTTGATCCAAAGTTGTTAAACCCTATCAAGAAGCAACACAGAAAACTATTCAAATTTTTATACTAGTATATATTTTTATCTACCCTATGTCGTCACCTCGAACAATCAGTTTCGATTTTTTACATATTTTCTCAAAGTCACCAAACCGCAGACAAGTACAGTCTTAACCGATGAACGCACGTCAAAACTCACTCAAAAAACTCACCGATTGTTTCGGTTTGGTAAAACCAAAATTACTGTTTCCAAACCCTTGATCGCATCCCATCCAGGCACTAATTTTGCCTACCTAAGATAAATAGTAAAATACGAAACAAGCAAACCAAATCGATGCACGAACAATATTATAAAAATCTCGGATTAAATGTCCAGTATGATTCTACAATACCAAGAGTCAATATAGTAATACTAATTAAGAGGCGGAGTGGGGAGATCATATCATATCACATCAATATCATATCATATACGACTTATCAATGATAGGGAGAGTCGTTTAATAGATTTGATAAATTACCCACAAAAATACTGATTTGTGGCTGTTGAACCACAGGAGAGGCTGCTTGCTGTTGAAGCCAACTGATGAAAATAGTTGTCGTCACTATAATTCCCCTCCTGAAAATGACATTTGATGATAAATCCATTTAGCTTACGTACCCCATTTTTCCGCATATTACAATGAATACGATAGATCTCGCTGTTTGTCTTTATCTACAGCGATTTTTCCAACAATACATTAGCTGTTGTAATATGTGCATCTAGTCAGTGCAAGCTCGCCTAAGTCTCTTAAACCACATAACCTGGGATATTTTTTCCTTTGCTAATATCTTATCGTCTATCGAGACAATACCTAGGCTTGTTCAGTGACTAACAGTAAAAACAAACCTTAACTGTTTGTTTTAGATACGGTTTAAGGCTAAGAACTAAACTAATGGGATGGGACTGCTTATATTTATCGTTGATGAAATCACAGTATCAACAAGAAGTGGATGCTGAGGATTACCTTGACTTATTGTATACATATTAGTCTGGAAGCTGGAACCAATAAGTGAAGTATCAAGATGCAATGGTGTAGAAAACTTTCGTCATTCCTTTCTTTGTTCTCAGCTGTGTGATCTTAAGCAAAAAAACGGGGAAACACTCAGAATCATGTACTTTTGGGAAACACAAGGCAAAAGAAGGAAACCACAAATATCTACTTCAGATTGGTACAGTATATTCAATATTGGATGTGTACCTTCATGCTTATGATATCGGATATATCCGAGACATGTGTCCCACCACACGGACACCCGGGGTTGTCACCTAATTTTATGATCCGAGGAGTGCTTCCCTGCAAGGTAAAGCAAATACAGAAGTTTGAGTTTGATATATTTCTCTAGAGTGAAATACCTCGACCTCGAGGCATTCTATCGTGGAATCTCTCTCAGAGTGTCATTTGATATCTATTTTGCATTGCTTAGCTGACTAGCTTACTCTAGCTGGGTATTTATTAACCTTCAATGCAATAGAGTTACTACCTTAGGTGCTCCCTTTCACTAACATATATACCAAAAGATGATAAACAACATAGAAAGAGCAGGAATTGATACAGAAAATGGTCTATCTATCCATGACAAACATTTCTTTTACAGAGCCAAATAATTGTATATCACTTTAAGAAAATTAAATTAAAAGGCAGTGCCTATATATGACATAACTGCAAAATTTTGATATAACTAAAGATAAACATTGCTGCTCCTATTAGAACTCGTGTCATTGAAGGATATGTCTAGGATGAAAACATAAGTCTGTAAGCTGGATGTCCGAGGTTTATTATTAAGTCTGTAAGCTGGACGCCCGAGGTTTATTAGCAATGGAAGATAAGGAAAGAGATCTATATTGGCATATACCTTAGGAATATAATCAGGAAGATTGCCACTACAGAGCACAGATGCCTCTTCATAGGGCAATAGAGCAGCATAAACCTTATACAGGGCAAAGAATCATAATTAAGAATCGTAACACAATATCAAAAAAATCCAACTATGAAAAAGACTCTGAGGACTAACCTTTCCTCCTTTGGTTATCAGTTCGTTAGCTTCTGCCTCCAACTCTCTCTGCTTCACCTGTAATTCATTCTGTGGAACGCTTCCTTTGTATTCCACATATGGACTGATAACATTGTAGTTGTTAGATCACAGTTTTTATGTATCACTAATTTTAACGAAAGTGGCAAAGAGGAAAGCAGATGAAAAATCCTTTAATGAGATCCTTACCCGTCTGGAAAATGGTACCCTTTTCCAGGCTCCAAATATCCTAACCCAACTTTCTGCATACACATATCTAGCAAGTGTCCAGCTGAGTGCAACCTGATCATGAACAATTATTAACCCTAACATAAAGTCCAGGCACAAACAAGAATAAAAACAGCAAGACCTAATAAACCTGCACAACTATAATCTATATTTCAGAAATTTTGCTCCTATCATGTCATCATGCATACCAATGAGAACAGTCTAACATTTCCACAAGCAGATTACACGAAACTGCATCAGTTGTGATTCACATCTTCTGTCTAGTGATAACGTAATACAAATGTCTCCAGAATTTGCCATGCCAGAAACTACGACCAAATCATTAAACTATTCATCTTCCTGTAGAACTACACTAAGCTAAACTTTTCTAATCAAATTCAATCAACATTAACTTGCCTGGAATTGAGTTTGCGCCTTGATTCATCAACAAACAAATGAACTTCTCTCCCTTTCTCAATATCCATTCCACTCTCATGATTCGAACCTTCGAAAACTCCGTAATGGAGAACCTAACACAATTTTCAAAAGGGAATACACAAACAAACATCATAAACACAAAATTACGAAAAAAAGAGACAGGATAGAGATTCAATATTACAATTCCGTCTTTCGATCGAACATCCTGAACGGAAAACTTGAAATCCAAATCGGAGAATTCGACAAAACCGGTGTCCGACGGCTGGCCGCCACCTTGCGGATGAAACACCGTCGAATCGAATATCAGAGCTGTGCGTCCATCCTCCGCCTGAAATCATATAGGATCACATAGAAAACTATTTAAAGAATTCAGCATTGAAGTCGAAGTTGAAGAGCTCGAAAGAATGGTTACTATCGGACCTTGTATAAGGAGAGGAATCTGGACTGAGATTGGAGATTGAACATGTCTACATGATAATCAAGCTTCGTCGGAGGAAAATCCATGGTGGATTCCGTCGGCTTCGTCACGGTGGTGCACGAGCGAGAGTGACCGGGACAAAAAGTCTATTGAAGAAACCTCTCGACGAATTTGGTCAACAGTCAACGAAGAAAAGTAGAAAAGAAAAGGTTAATAATAATAACACAATTGAGTACCAAACTATTCAAACTTTTACAATTCATTGCGTGTATTTGTCAAATTGGTTTTAAAAGCCGCATTTATTGTTGGGCCTTTATTATTTGGGCCTTTTAGATTACTGTTGTGTTTTGTGATAGTATTATATTTTCTTGTTTACGTTTTAGATAATTTCAGTAGATTTAATATCTTTTAACGAGAACAACATTTTTTGTGTAAATAGTAATACATACATAACATTGATATAGTCTTTTGAAGAGTGATTCAAATTCATACTCCAAATGTATGTATGTGTTACATCTGTGTATGGAAAACGCGTAGATTGGTGTGAACGTAAAGTTTTGTAGTGTGACACATAAAAAACCTTACGATTATTATTATGTACCACTACTTAACAAATCCACGAAAATTATTCAAGTCCCGGTGGGGGATGGGTCCAATCCAATGCTTGAAAACTATTTTCTCATTTCATAAAAATTTGCTTTGTGGCGGCGTGTCGCTGCGCCTGATATCGTTTTAATAATGTCACATTTTTTTTTCTTTTAAATATAATAACAAAGGTTAAACTGTCCATTTTTTGATGAAGTTACAAATCACAAATACGAGCAATACATAAGAGATGTACATTAAACTCCCTTCATTAATATGTTGGCATTTTAAATAGGTAAACTTTTATGAAATTATCTATCAAAGCATGGAAGGAGAGACCACTCATAAACTTGTACAAAATTAAAAGTAAATGCGTTCTGTATTTATTCTTATCTACCTTCGTACTATTTTTTTTTTTTTTTACATAACTCCATTTATTGAACAGAAACACACAAAACTATCCAGACTAAAATAAGAGATCAAGTAATTTAAAAGTTTGGTTGGTTGATATATAAAAAAGAAAAAGAAAAAATGAACGAAGAAGATGATATAATTAGTGGAAGTCGCCATCAGACACTTCACACTTAAACGCATTAAACATCCTTAGATCTGAAGCTAACAAAAGCCAATCCCCACTTGTAAAAAGCTGTCTTATTTACGACACCTCCTTATAAGTCAAAGTGGTATTATTCGTAATTACTTCCATCTTTCAGTGGCATTTCATTAAGCTTCTTCTTCTTCTCTTTTAAAACCTTTTTATCTCTTTCTCTCTTTCTTCAAAGTTCGTCGTGCACAGAGAGGAGAGAGAGATAATAAAGCTACAAAAATTTTAAAAAAAAAAGAAATGAGAGGACTCTCCATAACCACGGCGGCGATTCTCGCGATTCTGGTCATCCTCACCGCTCAGTACTGGTCCGTTGCGGTGTCTTCTCAGTCCGTAGAATTCCTCTCTCCGATCGAGACAGAGTGCCGTGGTACTATAGCAGAGTGCTCTGTTTCCGCCGCCATCGGAGACGAAGACGGAGATCTATTCTACGGCGGAGCGGAGTTCGAGATGGACTCGGAGATCAACCGGCGTATGTTAGCGGCGAGGAGGTACATAAGCTACGGTGCGCTTAGGAGAAACACTGTTCCCTGCTCACGACGCGGCGCGTCTTACTACAATTGCAGACGTGGAGCTCAGGCCAACCCTTACTCTCGCGGCTGCAGCGCCATCACTCGCTGCCGGCGCTGAATCTTTGTAACTCTCTCTTTAAATCTTTCTTTTTCCTAAAAAAATTCTTTTTTCTTTTTTTCTGATATATAATTTTCAGAAATTTCTACGTTTTTTTTTGCCGGTTTAATATTTCTAAGTTGCATTAGATTTCGTTACACATATATTGTAAATGTTTCTGAGAATTTATCTCTGTTTATTGATGTAAGTTTGTTATATAAAACCACAAAAACAAAAATAAAAATATTATGGAATAAATACATTATTAATTTATAGTATCATGAATGATAAATGGAATATTGATAGCCAGGTAATTCGTATTATATATGGATCTATTTATTTTCGTATATTCATGGGTGCATGCATGTGCCTTAAGAAAATAAAATACGTTTCCATATGATCGCTAGCTAAATAAAAAATAATAAAGTAGTAGTTTTTTTAATTTTCTTATTATCGAATATTATTATTGAGATAGATGTGGAAAATAAAGAGGCGATGATGATATTGATAGGATTTGGTTGGGAGCCAACTAAAGCCAGCTTCACGCATCACTTTCGGCAGAGCTACCCACACGTGTAGGATAATACTGTTATTGATTTTTTTTATTTGTAATATACATACATTTTGCACAAACTATATACTAGTATGAAATTTGTTTGTCACGGGGACTCCTTACCTATAATATAAAGCCAAACGCATAAGCTCTTTGTGATTAACGAAATATAATGTAAATAAATGGTTAAAGGTCGTTGGAGGAAATAAAATTTTCAAAGAAGAAGAAGAAAAACAAAACGTTACATTAATTTAGGACCCATTTTGAGAAACATTTAATAAATATCGCAACAATAATTCAATTAGAGACACTTTTATATTTATTGCACTTTTAAATCGAATGGTCCTTATACTTCCTCTTGTCACATATTTAACACAAATATACAAAAAATTTGGACCACATCTCCCTCGCATCATCCCATCCCTCATGGGACAGCCCATAGGCAAACAATCTCATCACCCGATTGTTAATACATTATTTATATGTAAATGTTGATCCAATAATGAAGCTCATATTGTGTATAATTTATATGTATGTATGGAATAATGGAAGTGAGTCTTTATCGTTTGCATACGAACAAGAAACGACAATGACATCTTCCGCATCCTTGTCACGCGGACTTAGCTTTCCCATATCCATTTTATACAAATTTCTCTCTTGCAAATAGCATTCTTCAAAACAAATATTTCTTTTGGCAGATTTCAAATGGTCATCACATCAAATTTTTGCAGCTGGCATTGATACTTCTTTTCTTCTTTTTTTTTTTTTTTTTTTGGGATCAGCGAACTATTTATAATAATATACTTTGGATATTAAAAACACGAGTTATTTTACCTACCATCTATTAATATGTCAACATTTTAGACGAGATGGGATTCTAAATGGAGTATACATAGATCAAGCAAACCACTCTTTTGGACCCACTAGACTTCTATGAGCTATCTTTAGCGAGATAGACTCGGACCGGCACAATAAGTTATCTTTGGGCCATATTTAGAATAAAATAATCTAAGGTGTGAAAGATATTTGTATGAGAATATCCAAGAGGTAGGTAAGTGATAATCAATTGAAATAAAATGAAGGGAAGAAGAAAATATAAATTATAACAGTGTTAACGATTAACTAGTGTTTTGCAAAACAAACTAAGAAACAGACTAAAACCCTCCAAGCAAAGAAATATATAAGTTCCTACTTAAAAAAAGGAATTTAAACATAGTAGATGCTACTATATAATATAACTATATATGTTAGAAACCATTTTTAATATCTCAAAAAACACAATGCAAGTTAAAAAGACTAGCATTCCTGAAATTTCCAAAATGTTTGAACATAAGTACTTGCACTCGTTCTAAAAACACCCAATCCTTGTCGAAAACCCCCACAAAGTCATGGTCTAAATCCAGTTGCAAATCTTCAGTAGAACATCCTTCTATCTGCTCACATAGATGCTTTAGATTTTTTGGTATCACTCCGTTTACTTTATTAACCTGTTCCCACCACCAAATAACCGCATTATTTTGCAGGATCACAAAACCATAACAATATTATTCACAACACTAAATTTTTTGACAAGCTGGTTTAGGGTCTCAATATTACCCTAAGAAATTCAAAGCTTTTATATTCTTGTTGATGTCATCTGTCAATACATATACCAAGTAACAAATTATCATGTTTGTTGAACTCTCTAAAATGCTTTATTGTTAAAAAAAGAAAACCAACGGAAAACACCTTATACTAGCTAGCAAATATAGCATCTTCATTAGTAGAAATATGTACCGAGGACAGAGAAAACTAAAACCTGGGAAATGATGACTTTATGGTCCAAAGCCATTCTGTCCTTATCATGCACCTAGCATTTGCAATTTTTTTTCTAAATTCGCTCACATCAACAGCACATAATTCCGTCAATGGTGCAAAGACAAGTCCCGCAAAAATGAAGTAACTTGGAAGGATGTAATATTGTTGCACTTTAGCATGCAGCTTCACTTTCATACAATAAACTATTGTAAGAATAGTTTAAAAATGTGATACAATATACTATTCTTACGAGAAACCAATTTGGGTTGGCTTGAAATCTGGTTGAATCACTTCTTAGTTAATATCCCCAGAATGCAAACCCTACACATCCAAAATAACCACAAAAATGTGAGTTTCAAATATATATATATATATATATATATATATATATATATTTTTTCCAAACAGACGCGTTCAAAATTCTAAATTCAAAAATTGAGCTAATATCACATACCAAAGTCGCTCGATCTTTCTTCATTGCAAACTTGCCAAGGTCGAAGAATGTGATTTATGTAGGCGTAGGAAGAAATCTTCACCGCTGATTCCAGCACCGATGGATCAAACTGAAGAGCTTCTAATTTCTCCCGCCGCTTCTCCAACCGATCGTCAAACAGCGTATGCATTTTGGTCACAGAGTTCATGTAACAGCGTATGCATTCTCGTCTGCTGCCGTAGTAACATTTTCTCTTTAGTTGGAATCCCTAATTTTTCCCGCCGCTTCTCCAACCGATCGTCAAACAGCGTATGCATTTTGGTCACGGAGTTCATGTAACAGCGTATACATTCTCGTCCGCTGCCGTAGTAACATTTTCTCTTTAGTTGGAATCCCTAATTTCTCCCGCCGCTTCTCCAACCGATCGTCAAACAGCGTATGCATTTTGGTCACGGAGTTCATGTAACAGCGTATGCATTCTCGTCCGCTGCCGTAGTAGCATTTCCTCTGTTACATAAATTCCATGACCAAAATGCATACGCTGTTTGACGATCGGTTGGAGAAGCGGCGGGAGAAATTAGGGATTCCAACTAAAGATGGTTCGTGAAAGAACCACTCAATTATCTATTTTATTGTAAAACCTTTCGATTATCTCTTTAATGGTAAAACCCCTTAACTTTAAATCCGTTAATAAAAATTCTCCTCTGTCCACAATGTCGTTAAAATTGGATGATTACGGATAAGTCGTAGTTAAATTAAATCGTTGTGTTTTGAAAAACCTAAAAAACGACATGTTATTTTATAAGTCAAGAATTATGATAAAAATCCAAAATACCATTATACATCTAGATGTACTATTGGAACATAAAATTTATCAAAATAAGATTCCTAGTCGAGTGCAACATCAAAGTAAACATGAAGCAACAAAAAAAAACCATTTTTTGTTTTCAATCACTAGCACACATAATTAAAAGTACACATTCATATAAAATAGTGAAATTTTCTTTTAAAGTATTCAAGACATCTAGCGTAGAACAAAATAAAATAGAAAAGTGGTATTAATATTTATTAATTAGCAGATAAAATGAAAACCATGCATCAAGACCTAAAACAAAATTCTGATATCAGCCAACCATAAAAATGTATCAAATTTGAGACCGGACATAATCCAATTTCACTTCATTTGTACCATTCTAAAATATGGATGTTTTATTAATATTTTTTTAACTAGATATTGTGTGTGAACTGTAGTTTGCAACATCTTGAATTAATTTATACACATACAACGTTGCGTTTCTATCAAAAATCTAGCTGGTCTCGTAATCTCGTATACAGTGAAAATGATGTCCACAAAATCTCAAAATAAACATATAATATGAATATATGATCATTCTTATTATTATCTCAAAGAGCAAATGAAGCACAATGAGACGATGGACTTCCCCATCCATTTGTTTATCAAATTTTCCTACACCCATGAGTCCTTGCCATGTTTACTGAAAACATGTGCAACAACTTATTCTTGCATAATGTGTTTGTAATCGCTACAACATGTTGTTTTATCTTGTAGGTTTACCGAAAGAATTGGAATGTCATTAAGGATCCACTTTTCTGACTACATCCAAATGTCTCGTTCATTTCATATGGATTTCAATCAGTCCTTTTGTAAGGAGCTCACGTCTACGGTTAATGGTTCTTCAAGTGTAAGAATGTGTAATGCCAACCCCATAACTTAGAAGAAAAGAAAACAATTATGAAATATCGACTTTTTAGGAAATGAGTATATTAGGAAGGAATGTAGCTAGACACAAACTCTCCAAAGATGCTTGCATAAAATTGCTTGATTAAACATACATGTTTATAATACGTTTCTTTAAACCTTAGAGGAGGTTATTGGTTTATGATTTTAATAGATTTAAAAATCCAAACAAAAATCAGGTGTTATTCAATTATTGATTTTTAAAATACTTCTCAAAATTATGTGTTATTGGCTCTATGATTTATAAATACTTGTTAAAATCTCATGTTTTTAATTTAACAATTTGTTTTTGGACTTCAAAAGTCACATTATGTTTTTAATGGATTTGAATGGAATTGAAAGTGTAAAATAGAAGAATTCAAATCCAATGATAAAACACGTTATTTCAAAATCCATGTGTTTTGATTTTCATAATTTATAGAAATCAATTCTCCAATAACAACTTCTTAGAACTCTAATATTTTCTTAATGTTGATAATGAAGTTAAATATGGTATATAATGTTCTTTCCTCAAATCAATCATGTTATTCCATATATTGACAGAGTAATATGGTATTTAACTTCATACTAATTACTCTGTCAATATATGAAATAGCATGACTGAAAATAATAATTCTCGTTAACAAATTTTTAGTTGTAATATATAATTTTATATTCGATGACAACTTAGATTGGACTGTTGTATTAAGACACTCACCACTTATCATAAACATATGGTATGTACATTTTAAGTTATAATATAGATATATACCATATGGTGGTATGTACATTTTAAGTTATAATTAGGATTTAACCCGTAGTACACCACGAAATATTTGTTTTTTCATTTATTTATATATATAATTTTTATGATTTTATATTATAATTGATTAAGTTTATTTGAATTTTTAAGATGACGCATTGTTATATATATATTAGTGTATTGACAATAAAAATTTGTGTTATTGATTTGTGATTTTGTATAGATATTTCCATTAAAAATCATAATTAAGGAAGGTAAAATATTCTAGAATATTTATTTTTTATTACAAACATTTCATCCAAGTTTTAATATTTATTCAGATGAAAAAAGTTAATTATGAAAATCTTATAAATAAAAAGTTTAGAACACAAAATGTATTTCAAAAATGATAATATAGATATATACACTTGATTAAATTTCGAACATCATTCATAAAGCCTCAGCTGAACAATCCATAAAACAATGAACCCTTAAAATTTAGTTTGCAATAAACAAAACCAGTACCTCAAAAATGTAAACAAAACAAAACTTCTCATTCTCGTTGCTCTTGAAATAAAGGAATGGGAACCAAACTAGGAACATAGACAAGGTGAAAAGGCCAAGGATCAACCTCAAAAGCCATTTGAATCTTCTTGAACCTATCTCCCTTCACTACATAGACGCAACACACTTCCCTTTTAAGCGTGTCAAAGTTACACTAATTTATTTGTTTGGCCAAAGAGAAACAATAAAACTAATAAAGCTTGTTTATTATTTTTTTCGTGTTGTGTTTGTATAAAGCTTGTTTCCATTTTCTTTTTCTAGAAGTCAATTTTCATCTATACAAGCTAAATAAAAGGCAGTAGAGTTAATTCAACAAATAATTGACAGATTCGAGTCCATGAGTTTGGAATAGACGATGGAACAATACGACAGAAACTATGTGCTCAAGCTAGTGTTTCCTCTCTCATGTTTATACATACCGCTCCTTTAATCCAAGAATAGACGAGGGTGACAAAGGCTTCGAATACTTCTTGATTTAAATGAAGTTTTGAAAAAGATAAAATATAATGACTATCTTTTCTTTCTATTTTTCTTCCCAAACGATAGTAACAAAATGTGACTAACGTGCTAAGCCAAAAAAACATAGTCTCACCCCTAAAACAAAAAGATGTCGCGATAAATGATTTGTTGTCTGTTAGGATGCCTCAGCTGCATACATCGCTGCACTTCCACTTGACTTGTGCTGCTTTAGAAGGGAGATAATTTCATAAAGTAATTCTCCCCTTGAAGTCAATGACTCTGTCTTGTTTAAAATAACCTAAAATAGCCTATTCTGATTGTCTCTGACTGCATAACCCTTGAATAGAACAACAAGTATGCAGTAGAGAGGTCACCATTAGTCTTGATGTCGGATTGAGTAACAGCTAAAACATTACTATCATTAAAACAAAACTATTTGTTCTCCTCCAACTTAGTAGACGCAATATAATGACCACCAACCAGGCCACCACCCTTGCGATTACTTATGACATAAAGTTCATAAACATATTGGCTGTTTTTATTCTCTACGAACTTAATCAAATCTAGATTGTGTATCGGAAAATTCACCAATGTTCCAAGATTCTCGACATTCGAAACGTTTAATGTGGAATACAACTACATGAAGTGATCAATGGAACTTGACTCTCTTCCACAACCTTGACAAACCAGTGTTGACTTGAAATGTTCTTGGAAGACTCTAAGATCTCGTTCACCACCTTAGTATATATATATATATATATATATTTTTGGCACACACTTTGTGTTTGATTTTTTGAGTTGCACTTCTTAACATGGACAAACGAGTTTAAGCACATCAACAATGTAAACATTGGTAAGAATCCTGCGCTCTGATATAGAAACATCTATTTCTCTAAAAATCGCATTTTTCTCTTAGGATAATCTGAAAATTTGGTTAAGTAAATACCTTGGGGATAACCAACAACGTACATACATGTAAAGAAAACACTAGGCTAATCAAGACAATTTGTGATCAATTTTGCTCCAAAACAAACAATGTAATATCTTGAAATATACTATTACGTACTTACATCTTTGTGCTAATTTTACATTTTAACTTTAATTTTTTAGAAAGAACCATTACATTCGTAGTTTTTAGACTGAAAAAAACAGAAAATGATAATGAAATCTATATTTATTAGTAAAGATTATTGTATAATGAGACTAGCCACTTTACAAATTTCTCTGGGCCAAATTCACAAATCATTGCCTTTGAGGATCACATACAAAAGTAGGCAAACTTATGTGTCTACATTGACACATTGGTAGTAATTCATAATTCTAGACTTTTTCATGTATCATGCTATATTTTTATGACAGAATTTATTAAACGATTCCACCAGGCCACACTAAACAAAACATTCAAAAACATATTTAAAAAAAACGCTTTGGCTTTTGTATAGTCTCTGATCCATAAAACATGAACTATCCAAAACCTATAAGAAGTCGAAATAGACTCACCACTTATCATAAACGTACGGTATATACATTTTTAGTCATAATATATACACTTTATTACATTTCGAACCATCATTCACAAAGCCTCAGCCAGAGCCGGACTTGACCCCATTGAAATGAAACATTGCAATGGGGCCCCACATTTTTTGGATTTTTTTTGGATACAATGAAGCCCCCAAATACTCAAAAACTGTTACTTTTCAGAAATTTTAAGGGGTTGTTACAGTTTTTTTTAGGACATTTTGTATCTATATTTTTAAAATTAGGTGTTTTGTTTAACTGATTTTTCTTTTTAGTCTATAGCTTTTATACTAGGAAAATTATGACTATATTTTTTTATAATTTGTATGGGGCCCCCAAATGCTTTGGTCCGGCTCTGGCCTCAGCTGAACAAACCATTAAAAAAAGTACTTTTTATTTTTATTTATTTAGTATGTTACCCAATCCATAAAACAATGAACTCTTAAAATTAATACCTCAAAAATGTAATAAAAACTAAACTTCTCATTCTCGTTGCTCTTGAACTAAAGGAATGGGAACCAAACTAGGAACATAGACAAGGTGAAAAGGCCAAGGATCAACCTCAAAACCCATTTGAATCTTCTTGAACCTATCTCCCTTCACTATATAGACGCAAGGCTTACCAATTTCATCACAAGTACACACAATGAGCCTCTTGTCATCATTGTTATCGACGTAGTAACTCGGCTGAGAATTACAGCGTGTATGGTTTTGTAATCTCGGGAAGTCTGGTATCGACACCGTCATTAACAGTCTCCACGACACAATCTCCTTCATATCTCCAGTAATCATGTTCTTGGTCACCCAAATCTTGACCTTCTTTGTTGTCTTGCATTGTTCCAACACAGAAATCCGATCTCCCCTAAAAACCTCAAGGATTTGAGTATCTCCGAAATCGTTCTTACACGGCAAAAAAGATCTGGTTGATTTCTTGGATTACCAAGCCCAAAAAGAATTTTACCACCTTTTTAGATCCTCAAAATTAATTGGTCTCTTTCATCTTTAATTTTGTCTGATTTTTTTTAAAATTTATTTGTTTGGTGATAAGTAAACCATTTTTGCATTACTAAAAAAAAATCTAACCAACATGTGAAATTAAAATATCTCTTTACATTCACACTAAAAAGCTAGAGGTTTTATTCCTTGTCAAAACTCTAGCTAGGGGCACACGGTCTTCGTTATATTTCTACTCACCAAAAAATAGGTATTCAAGATCTTCTAATGTTAGTTGAATCGCAGAACTTTTACCATGTTTTTCACCCAATGCAGATGCAACAATTTTCCTTTTACGTTCCTGTGAAAATTAATTTAAAGAAACACAAATCACAATTGAGTGGAGCAATGTTATTATAATCTTGAAATGATCCTGATAGGTTTGGACCAATATTAGAAATAATTAAATATACCTGAAGAGTAAGAATTCGTTCCTCGACGGTATTTTTGATGGCAATACGTGTTACCGTAACAGTCCGAGTTTGTCCGATACGATGAGCTCGATCGATAGCTTGGTCTTCAGTTGTTGGATTCCACCAAAGATCCAAGAGAATAACATGACAGGCAGCTATCATGTTCAATCCAAGGTTTCCAGCTTTAAGAGACATCAGCATCACTTCTACCTGTTTGATATTAAAACATTGCATTGTCTTATATAGAGAATTGTAGAAAATGAATTTCGAAAGCAAAACATGTAAGTAATGTAACATCACTTACATCTGGATCACTGTTGAATTCTTTTACAGCTATGTCTCTTGTTAATAGAGACATTGAACCATCTAGTCGTCTGAACTTTATACGGTTTTTGACAAAAGACTGCTCAACCAAGTCAAGCATACCCGTCCACTGAGAGAAGACTATAGTCTTTATTGGTGGAGAGTCTGGATCAGAGCCTTGCTTTGGAAGCGACTGAAGAATCTCTATCACAGCTTTGATTTTGGATGAAATAAACTCGCCTTGTAGCGAAAAAAGAACTTTCTTATCCTTAGGATCATCATAATCGTTGATGCAACTTCTAATTGCAGATTCAGTGAAAACATTATCATGTTTAAGCTCTGTACTGCAATTAAGTGCAGGGCACGTTTTGTGATCCCCATTAATGTTTTCAGACACACACTCATAGCAAAACACATGGCCGCACAAAGTAACAACAGGGTCTTTTGGTGGATCCTGCAGAGAATAATAATAAGAGTGAAAAAAAAAAAGAATATTAGGAACATAGTGAAAGAGCCTCAAGACAATCAATGCGCAACCATTACATTAATGCACTTACGTTGCAGACATTGCAGATGCTAAAGGATGATTTTAAGAGATTGAGGAGAATGGTTAGATACTCTCTATCGGATTCATGACCCACATCTGGTATTTCTTTAATAGCATCTGAGTGACTATATCCATTAACAAGTTGTGGATGATTACAAGCTTGGCGTAGCCGCAGAAGCATTACCAAAAGATGAGCCATGTGTTCATGCAAAGTACCTTCATCAGCATATTCCTATAGATAAGAGAAAGATATAAAAAAATATATCATATTACAAGGTACGAAGTCACCATTGTGTATATACATATATGATAACTATCGGAGAATTACCTGATACTGCAAACGTGAATACATTTCAAGCTTCCTGTAGAACGACCATTCTACTACTGAAAAGTCCACTTTGCTCAAATTAACTTGCTTTGGAGGTAGAATAATTATAGGCTGTCCATCAAGTAATGTTCCTATAGAAGGACAACATAAAGACAATTAGAAGATGATTAGCACAACTACAAAAGGGCATAGTAGGAATAAACGTATACCTTTGGTGCGGCGAAGCATTATTCCCCTTAGAACAGCTTGAAGCTTCTTGTAACCCCGAAGAGAGTTTTTGGAAATTGGAACCTTGATTCTTTGACGAAATGAAAGGCACATGGCATATGGATGATATCTAAGAAACCTGAAATAGCTATAAAGATCGTCAACTTTGTTCTGTATCGGTGTTCCAGTCAAACACCATCTCCTCTTGGCTCTAAGGCTAAAACAAGCTTTTGCAACTAGGGTTCTATGGTTTTTAATTGTATGAGCTTCATCTAATACTACTCTCAACCATCTAACTCTTCCTAGTGCACCAGCGGGAGGCTGAAGATTAGATCCTTCAAAGCTTGCTCTGTCTCTCTTCTTACTGAATGTATCAAAAAGACCCAGCAAAGGGTTTTGAGGGACTTCGTTTGTAACAATGGCGTAAGTTGTCACAACCACATCATATTTTGCTAATTCAATAGGATCTTTGGTTCTGTTAGATCCATGGTAGATTAAAACAGAGAGCTTGTGTTCATCAGAAACCTTCTCTTTCACTTCTCTTGCCCATTGCTTTACAACACTTGCTGGACAAACAATCAATGTACCACCAGATTTTCGACCTTTTCGCTTTTTCTGCTTTGATTGTAACTTCAACTTATGCAATAGGACTAGAGAGATCGTCGAGATTGTTTTACCAAGTCCCTGCATTAGCACACACACACTTGTGAGAAATTTTACATATCACCTAGTTCGAAAAAAAATCGTGATCAATATAATTAAATTGTGACCTGATCATCTGCTAATATCCCTCCCCTACAATTCCTGCTTCTTTTTTCTTTCTTACGCATCCATTCCAATGCTATTTTCTGAAGAAACAATAGAGATATTAGTATACTCAATAGGACCAAAGTCCAAAGTAAGGACAACAAAAAGTTAAGTCAAAACGTGATAATTATTACCTGATGCCTCATAAGAGGAACTGTAAGAACACCATGAGGTAGATCCTTTTCGGTCTTGGGTTGTTTCAGATCCTGTAATTAACTAAGCCATGTTAATTGATATCAGGTTGGTTAATGGGATAACACCAACATAATATGAAAGCAAAATCACAAAAAGAGCTAAGTGTTGAAGTCGAAAAAAAAAAAAAAAGAGATTAAGATGAATATACTTGTAATGCAGCCTGATAGATTTCCCTCTCGTTAACGGTGGTCGCCTTGTCTTATACTTCTTCATCACTATCTGAACTATAATTCTCCATGGCAGTATCCATCCTAAAACCTCTTTTTGATGTCAGAGTCAAGAACTCAGCCCTGCCAGACAAAGACATTACTGTTAACTAACGAAACGGTTGTTTGATCAAAGAAGACTATTTAAGCAACCATCATTCGAATCAAATATCCTTGTAGATTAAGTAACATTCTTTACGTAACGAAATATAAGCATTCTTAAAAATTAACAATCAAACATTACCAATTTTGTTAAGGTTTATGTGATTTATAAAACCCTATTGATCACGAGGAGGTAAAAGTAAGAAAAGGGCAGAACAAGAACAGAGGACGAATCCGAGATGAATTGGGAAAATTTGGGACGTGATCAAGATGAAACGAGTTTGTGATTAAGAATCGCACTGTTGTTTAGGGTTGCGGCTTGGACGGAGAAAGAGACGATCGCACGGAACGAATTTTAAACAACAACAATCTCTATATATAATGATAATAATACCAACAAAGGGCTTTATTAGTAAGTCGGTTGGCCCAATAAGATTTTTGTATATATACACTTACCTTGCCACTTTTTACGGCTGAGTTTTGAAGGTGGAAACAGAGTAAGCTCTTTGCTTCTCCGGTTACTTCCCCCCTGTCTTCCTCTCCAAAATCCTAAATTTCATATCATTATGGTACCGTCGAATTCCCAATCTTCAGGGTTTCTTAGGTGTGTTTTAGCGACCAATAGCAAAGGAGCTTCATAACACTCATGACACTTCTCCATGTCTTGTCTACCTGGTTCACAACAAGGAGATCAACTAAAACTCCTGAAAATAGTTCTAAACATCCTCTTTACTAGTTTGGTTTTACTATTGTATATAGACAGCGATAGTAAAAGATATGCAATACCTGCGTCTGGTATTGGGCATAAACAATGCATCTCTCTTTACGATCTCATCTTGTCGAGCTTCCACTATTAGTTCATCTCACCTGCAATGATATCTCTTTCAGCCAATTTTTGATAATGCCAGACTTCCAAGAATACTCAAGGTGCTGCTTAAGATCCTCATAATAATCAAACATCGACCCAGCTAAAACCAGGGGACTTGTGAAGCCCTCTTTTCTTCTGTGTCATTCTAATATTCTCTGCATCTTCCCATCTCTCAGCAGCTGAATAGGTGTTGGAGAGAAGAACTAGGCTTTCTGTTGTTCCTCCAAGACTCTGCATCTTTTTCGACACTTCATCCCCAAGTTCCACATTATTGTACGTCCAACAAGCAGAGAGAAGTGTACCCAACACGCGAATGTCTGGCTCAAATGGCATCTTGTTGACAAAGTCATAAGCTTCATCTAAGTGTCCGGCACGTGCTAGAAGATCAGTCATGTAAATGTAATGGTCTATTCTTGGGATGACGATGAAATCTCCTCGAGACATGGACTTGAACAGTTGTTTCCCTTCATCCACAAGTCCTGAATGGCTACAAGCAGACAAAATAGCAAGAAAAGTCACCTCGTCTGGGTTCACACCTGTGTCACGCATACTTTTAAACAGAGAAAGAGCTTCTTTTCCAAGCCCATGAATTCCAAATCCAAACAGCATTGTGTTCCACGAAACTATGTCCCGCTTATGCATTGTGTCGAAAATTCTCATGGCTACATCAAGTTTCCCGCACTTTGTGTACATATCCATCAGTGCATTACAAATGCTTGTATTAGCTGAATAGCCATGAACAACACAATACCCTTGGCAACTAGAACCGTGTCCCAAGTCAGCCAAGTGAGAACAAGCGTTTAAGACACCAAGCAGTGTTGTTATATCTGGCCTAATTCCAGATGATTTCATATCATGAAATAGACGTAAACTCTCTTCAGGACGACAGTTCTCCACACACCCAGAGATTAAAGAATTATATGAAATAACGTCTTTCAAGCCAATCTCACTAAACTGCTTAAAAGCATCGCATAAGCTTCCATACTTGGCGTAGAATGAAATAATGGTGTTTCCAACAGTTAAGTCTAAGATGAAGCCTGCTTTAACCGCGTAACAATGTACGCATCGCCCTCCATTCAGATCTCCAAACCTTGCACAACCCATCAGAATAATCCCAATGGCCACTGGTGTCGTCACCTTTGTCACATCTGCATTAACCAGCATCTGCACAAACACTTCTCCAGCTTCCTTTATCATTTCATTCTCTATGTAGCCTCCAATCATAGCACTCCAGGTTACCCTATTCTTTAAAGACACTGAATCAAAAACTCTTCTCGCATAGATAATGCACTTGCTTTTGCCATATACATCCAAGATCCCCGTCTTAAAAACTAAATCATTGCTAAAACCCATCCGTGTGCAATACCCATGAACAGCTCTCCCTTCCCTCAAAGCACCAGCCTTTCCTAGTGCAGGAAACATCCCAACGATTGTTGATAAATTAGGCCTGAGTCCATCGCTGCTTCTACGCATATCCAAAAACAATCCAATGACAACAGTTAAAGAGCAATGCAAAGAAAACCCAGAAATCATAGCGTTCCATGACACAATATCTCTTTTAGGCATTTTGTCGAACACTTGTAATGCCATATCTAGTTCCCCGCATTTAGCATAGAAATCAACGAGAGCAGTACACACATACATATCAGTAGTGAAGTCGCTACATGTCACATGGCTATGTATCAGCTTACCATCTTCCATTGCTCGCAGACCAGCACATGCTTTCAGCACAAACGGGTAAGTGTATTTCGTGGGTCTAACACCAGAATCGACCATCTTGTAGTACAAATCCAAAGCTTTCTCCGAGAAATCATTCGATGCATAGGCTCTGATCATCACGTCCCACGCGATTGGGTTCGTCCTGGGATGAGGAATTTCATCGAACACCTGGCGTGCAAGTTCGACTTGGTTGCATGATGTGTAAAGACGGGTTAAATTGACGAGGAGGGTAGAGGAACGCAACGTAAGGGAGCGTTTAAGAAGTTGCTGATGAATGATCTGACCTAATGTCAGATTCCTTGATCGAATACAGGATTCAAGAAGTCTCAGATACATTGGGATCATAAATGGTTTTCAAGTTTCAGACAGAGCAACCCAACGCATGGGTTACAAACCAAAGTCATAACTTAAGAACTTCGTTGACTCTTTTAAATATACAAAGTGAATTCCGAAAAAGGTAGGAGTAATATTTAGTGTCACACAAATCAAAACTTAAATTTTCTATTTACAGTCATTTTACTTATCTTGTTTTTGTCTTGCTTAAATTCTTCTTATTCTTTTCTTATATTTTGTTCTTAAGAATGTGTTGATTGATTGAGAGTTGTGGTCGAGTCGAGAATAGTAAATCACTAATGCATTTTTATAACTAATCAATAATCATCATGAGGTACATGCATGAACAAAAATAGGTATGCTTTATTCTAACATAGACAAAAAGGTTTGAGAATGTGAAGAAGAAACCCACTACTGAACTATTATACCGGAGATAAACAGCAAATTGATCTTCAACTTTTCAATCCAAGGACACACACCACGACGTTCCTCCTGTATACCAAAACCAAAAGCCACATCATCAGCAATCCATGGATACGGGCAGTTAACAGAGGGTTTACAGCAAATGAAAAAAAATTGAGATCAGCAACCGAAAGCAGATAGATTAGTACCTTTTCAGTCAAAACCTTAATGTTATTAATCATTGTCCATATTGCATTTGCTCGGGGGAATAATAACTAAGAAGCTTCTTGAACAGAGGCACCAATGCAACCATAGCAAGTTGGAGCTGCTCAGAGCTGTTTACGCGGATGCTTACTTGCCCTGCCCCTCTGTTATTTAAATTAGCACGAGCTATTAGATTAGAGGAACGTCCAATGGGCACTTGGGACTGTATATTTCCTCCGATAGCAAGATCGCCATGCCAATCCATCACAGAAAGTCCAAGAGTGGACAAAAACCGACCAAGTGGATAATCTTTATCTCTAAACTGAGCTTCTAAACTACCACCATATGCAACATCTCCCCGACTAGTCATTGCCCCACCAGACATAACCATTCTGAACCGTTTATTAGCAATCAACTTATCTTCGACTTTCAGCCCCGCAGACACCGAATCACCCAAGAGCGTTACAGAGAGACCAGCTGCCGCTTTGTTTTTCCTAAAATTGTTAAATCTAGTTTCACTTCGTACTGTGTAAGCCAATTCCTTCCCAGCATTTTGCATGTCAAAACCTAGGGAAGTTGATATACCCTCTCCATGTTTAACCGAGCTGGCCAATTCCAGCTGCACGTTAGAATCCTTCTTGTCCTTTGTCACTTGACCAGAGAAAGATATCGGTATTTTGTCTTTAACAACAAAAAGTCGTTCCGCATTCACACCTTCATAACCAATATCATGATCCCACCCATGAGTTTCCAAGACTGGCCTAACAAGCCATTGATTAGAGGAATCAAGGTACCGGTACCGGTGAGTAGGATTGTCAGAGTCAAAAGATGCAGGTAGAGATAAATCCGGCATGGGAACTGGAACAGATGCAGGTTCACTTCTCTCTTCTTCCACATTCTCACTATACCCGTTTGGCATATCTTTAATCTCAGCAGCAAATTTCTTCATCAACTTACGCCTCCTTCTTTCCTCTTTCATCTGCCTCTTCATAAATAATTTCTCCCGGTACTCCATCTCATCGAGATATTCCTTCTTCTGAGTTTTACTAAGCTTAGCCATCTCGGATTTAGTCAACCGCTTAAAGGGAGGAAGGTCATCATACTCTGATTCTTCATCAGAATCTGATGATTCATCCAAATCATCTTCATCTTCTTCATCATCGTACTGCTGCTCAGGAAGCTTAGCTTGTGGTCTTGACTGCAGAAGCGATGAGAGAAGAACTGGTAATGGAGGAGCCTTGGACCGAGCTGTAAATTGTTCCCCTGAATTATTATCTTGTAATTTCAGAAGAGCATTTGCTTCTGCTAGAATCTTGGATGCAAATGAGAGTAATAGCAAATGAGGCTTCCACACTTGGCCGTTAGGTAATACTCTCTGGCCTGCCCGATTTGTCCTGCAAGCAGAGTGGTTCTCAACTAAAGAAACAGGGTTCATGAGCCTCATATCTCCCGCTGCTTGGCGAATGGCCTGCTGGATGACATGAGAACGTTGTGTTACAAACATCTCATAGCTAGAAGCAGTACCATTTGGGCCATCTGGTGGAGCCGAAGCGGCATGAGTCAAACCCACAATGGCATTAAACCATATTGATGGTCCAAAAACATCAGTGATGGTGCGCAAGAGAGGCATGTCACCAGAATCTCTGCTTTGCATATCCAACCTATCAAGATATAATACAATGTCAGGCGGATTTTTCTTGATGAATGCCCGAACAGACTTCAGGATCTTCTCATTCTTGTGTTGATCTGACCAGGATGGTAAGAGACCAGGAGTGTCAATTATCCGTACCTTAATTCCCTGAACAAAACCCTCAACATCCTGAACCCTCTTTGTCCCCATCTGGAATGCATCAGTACTAATTTTCAGTTCATCAAAAATAGAATTGATAGTTGCACTTTTACCAACCCCACTTTTACCGAGCACCATAATTGTACAAGAAAAATCGAGGGGGTCCTGTCCAGCTGCCTCAAGCTGTTCTGCCATGGCACTGGCACGATCAAAACTAAAGGCACCAACACGGCTTCCGTTTCTGCCCCTCAACTGTTCAGCCAATCCAAGCCTGTATAAAACCTGAGCAACAACAACATTATGTGGAGTTTGCCCTAATCTATGAGCAAGCCTCAAAAATTTGACCCTGATCAACTGGAGCTTCTCACGAGTCTCATCATGCTCATCTGTCTCTGCAGTGGTAGAGTCTTCAGCTTGCTGAGGCTGATTGTGAGACACATTGCCATTGACACGAGGCTGTTGTGGAACGCGTGGTGACGGTTCCAGAAGAGGAGCCGCACGACCAAGACCTGCCGGGCGAGCAGGTGGTAATGCTGCAGTGTTACTTCTAGACTCTGTTGGTGAAACAGAACTTAATACCTCAGATTCTCTATCCACATGTTGACTTTCCTTAATCTTTTGACCTATATTTACTGTGCTGTCTTGCTGCTTTTCAATTTCCTTAGATTGAGGACTCTGCTGAACATCATGTCCTCCATTCCTATTGTCCTGTTCTCTAAGAGTTTCCCCAGGGAAGCCACTACTGCTGTGATCTTCAGTCTCGTTCTTTTCCTCGGAACTAGATTTCTCCAAAGGAGATAGGATCCCAGCTGCTACTTCAATACTATCATTCAAGGATTGGTCACCTGAAGCATTTTCAACACTATTGTAGTCGGCACCAGTCTCATCATTTCTTTGTCGCCCAGACTCATTGTCAAAGCAATTCTTAAGTGTTCCCTCACCTTCCTCAATCTCTTGTTCTGTTCCAATGCCATTTTCCTTCCAAAATTCGTTTTCAATACCATCATTCCCTGTTTCCTCGGACCAGGCCCTTACTGAGATAACTTCAGCCACCAGTTGTTTATTACCAGGAATTACGGCTGCATTTTCCGAAAAAGAATGTATATTTCCGGCTAAATTGGAACCATTGGAAGTAGCCTTATCACTGTTCTCAACCACATGATCCAAGCTTGATTCGACTCTACCATTTGAAATATCTGCACCTGCTCCCCCTTGATCATCACCATTCATCTTGGAATCCACCACCAGATCAGATTCAGCCTCCTTCGTAACCTTAACCTCACCACGGCTCTCTCCCACCGCCTTATAACTAACCTCTAAACCTTTAACTCCTCTCTCATCCCTACTTGTTGCCTCTAGTGGCGAATCCGCTCCGTAAGATTCAAGTTTTGAACCAATTGCTTCCTCAAAGACCTCTTCTTCATTATCAATCACTTCATCAGATCCCACCAACTCCTTTTTCTCAACATCCCCATCACTAGTTCTTTCCTCCGCAAGCTTCATCTCTTCCCCATCTAGGCTGTTAACAATCTCAACCCCGTCTCCCATTTCTACCAAACCCCCTAATCCCAAACCAAAATCCCTAGCTCAGAAAGGAGCGTTTGTGATGCGAATTCAAAAGATACAAGAAGAGGATAACAGCAATGGCGAAAAGAATCTAACCTGCTTATTGCAAAGACAGAGAAGGCCAAAGAAAAGAAAAAAAATTGATTTTTGTGTATCGTTCGGCTTTTTTACTCGCCTGCGACAGTGCGACTACGACGGGAAGGAGAAGGGAGGAGATAAGAGACTTTAATGGACGGTTTTAATCGGTTTGGGTTTTAACATCGGACGGTTGACAATGGCTTTTGTATTGCAATCGTCGAAAAGGCATGTCACGTGACCAATAGTGAGGTGGGCCAAGGCCTTTTAGTTTGGGCTGTTGGCCTTTTGGAGCTATTCACCTGGCTTTTCTTTCTTTGTCAGTAGATATGGTTATTTAAAAGATCTTCTTATTAGCTTTTATAAAATTGGCTCACTGAAATTTTGGTTACATATCAAAATATTTTCACATGATAAAATATGGTTATAATGATTTTTTCAGTTGTTTGAAAACTGAGTTTATAAACCACATTAGTTTTTCACCAGCTTTTGGGGACGATATAGAAAAAACAAATAGGAAACACAAAAGGTATAATTTTATAATTAAAATCAGTAAATTAAAAAAAATTAAAGGAAAATAAATGCCCGATTTCACAAACACGAAGGACATACATTTCTTTGTAACAAAGAAGAAACCACCACCTTTTTTTGCTTTTTCTCTCTTTTTTTTTTTTTCTTTTCTGAAACTAAAAAACTTTTTCACTCTCTTCTTCATCCATTGCGTCCCAAGCAAACTTTCACACTTTAACAACACCACACTTTTTTGGTTTTTCCTTCTTCTGAAAACTACCGAGGAACTCTCTTACGGCTTAGTATTTCTTGTTCCTTGAGACGGTGTTGGAACCGAGCAAGCCTCGCTTGAAGACTAACAAGCCCCGCTGCTTTTCTTGACAACACAAAGCTCAGTTGCGTTACATAGTTTTCTATCATGCTTCCTGGTTGGTCCACCTCCGCTAAAAGTTTCATTTCCTGATAACGATATCAAAACAAAAATCAAACGAAGCTATACTACTAACCTGTTGGATATGGGCTCTGCCCTACAAGAAAATTTTATTATTTCATTTAGGTGTGTTTTGTACTTACCTCGCGAACAATCTCCATTGTATCCTCTATTTCTTTTCTGTGTGCTGCAATAAGAGCTTCTTCTTCCTGAAAAGGTCATGCGCTGATGGTTATGAACTTATGATAAGATACGAACCGAACTATTAGTACAAGTTTCTACATTTGCTACAAGTTTCTGCATTTGCTTTCAAAATCATTTTCACAGGTTCATCACATGTTTAAAGGTTTAAGTAGGTATTTTACCTCAAGCAGTGCATCAATGTTATCATCAAGTGAAGTGTCAGTTTCATATTGCCTCGAAGCGGTTTCATTTGTGCTCTGTCTAAAGTTTGTCAAGGTAGGGATATCCGATGAACTGACTTCTCTTTTAGACCAGCTTTGTGCTCTGTCTGGTTTCTCTTCCCGCAACCCTTTCCCACGAGGTGGCGACACTTTCTTCATTTTCTCTTCACGGTCTGAAGTTTCTTGGGGGTATGAAGACAAGTGGCTCCTCTGACTAGTGGAGCCACCAAAAGAACTGTTCGTCTCTGATCTTCCCTTGTCCATTGAGATTGATGGGATTCCACTTTCCTCTCGATAATTTGTAGGCTGTCTGAAGTCAATACCCGATGTAGTGTTGCTGTCCTTTTCAACCACCCTCCTGGTTTCCTGTACATTCAATTCCTGTGGGGGCTCGAAGACATCTTCCACATCATTTGAGCCCAACAGAGTATCCTTATTAACCGGAGGAGGCATTGAATTGGCAGTTTGATCTTTCTTGCTATTTCCAGTTTTAGATAGACTTTTGACCCTGTTTGTTTGGTACAGCCAACAGCAGGTTAAGAGAAGGTGAAATTGAGAATTTGTTTCAGGACTCAAGAGAGGCAATAGTTGGAACAAAACATACCTATCAGCATATCTTAGAGTATTGAGGGTATGCTCACACGATCCTGCATTTGGAGAGATGCAAGAAATCATCACCGTCCTTGAGTTTCCAACAAATGAGTCACGGAGCACCTCAGTTAGTTTGCTTCCACGAAATGGTATATGTAGCTGGTCATTGTCCAGTGCACGTATACATTCTTTAAGAGCCAAGAGACTCTTGTTGATTTCTGCGCCTTCCATCCTAAGAAAAATCCACCATGAAAACTATAAAGCATTAGATCTGAAGTGTGGTGGTCCTAAAGTAAAAAGCAGCAAAGTGCCACTCCATCAATACAACAAGGGAACAATTCCAAAACAAGCATAAATTTTAATCTATATTCAACCACAGGGGCAATATTCAAAATACTCAACCACAGAGGCAACGAGAATCTTTACCTTGTCTGGCGGTCATTGTCTGTGGTGTCTGCACCTCTTTCACTGCCAGCAAGGTCAATGAAAGAAATCTTTCCCACAACTTTCCCAGGCAATTCATTACCATCATTATTCCTCCGTCTAGTTTCTTTTACCTCAACATGCTTTTTTACAACAAGCTGTAGGATAGCATGTGATCTAGAAGATTCCTCATTTGCTCCAGTTGACCCTGTGCTCCTTTCCGCATTTCCTTTCTCGATAAAATCCTTTACAAGTTGTACATCTGACACTTCATATTCTTGCAGGCCAACAATGCAAACTTGCTGTCTACCATCTTCTCGCATGCAAAGTTTCCTGCTCGGCAATAACTAAATTATTTAGATAACTGTAAACATGCATTTGCGATAGTAGTAGACAACAATGTAAAGAATCGAAACTGAAAGGATGGGAAAGCTAATATATGCCAAAAGAAAAGGAAACCTCTCAACAATTATGCAATTTCAAAGAAATGAGAAAAAGAAAGAACACTAACTTTCTCTCACTGAGCAGATCGAACAGCTTTCCACCATATATCTCAAAATAGCTGAGCCACAGTTTAAACCTCTGATTGCTGTATACTGGTTGACGCAACAACCTCATAAGATCTTCAACTGCTCGTATGGGTAGTGGTTTCATTGTGAATGTCTTACCACTACCTGAACAAAGTAAAACATCATCAGCACCATAAAAGCATGAAGAAACTATTATCATCTTTTTTTTATCAAACTATTATCATCTAAAACCTGGAATCTGTTAGAAAGAATATAACTAGCAATATACCTGTTTGACCATATGCAAAGCATGTAGCTTTAGTTCTCTGGAAAATAATGGGAATTATCGGCTCAATTGTGGCCCGATACACCTGTTCAAGAGAATAACAAACAACTTCAAAGCAGAATAAAGCTTCTATAATATTCAAAAAAGCTGAATGTATCAATCCAATCTAGATGGAAGAGGCGATGCTGATCTTGTTAATAGGTCCATAAGGTATGTTGACCTTGACATAAATTATAAGTCTATCACAGCTCAATGTTGCATTATGACTCCTGCTAGGTTTTTAAAAGGACTCCAATACGTTCAATTATTAACTTACCTCATCATTTGAAACATCCTCATCTAGAACAGCATCAAAGCAGAACTCATGCTTTTCCACATAAGCAGTCAAATCCACCTGCACCAACAAAATTACGATTCATTCAATATTATGACCTTTATAGCAGGATGCCATTGTTCAGTTGTTCAACTGAATCATGGATGCCATTGTTATCTTCGATGACGAGTACACACGAACCTTCAGCTTGGGTTCATGGACAGTCAAAGAATTGCCAGATACCGTCACAACATCCTCCTCCTTTCTAGCTGTTTCTTTCTTGTTTAGGGGTCTTTTCCTTACCTAAAGAAAAAAAATAAAAATAAAAATGGTTTCTCAATGATCCCTAGTGGTAGTGAACGTTGGTTATAAACCAATCATGTAGTAAGGAAAAAGGTCAGTGCTCAAGTGAATGACCTACCACTACTTTAATCTTGGCTACACTGTTATTTTCTTTTTCACTCTTAGGCAATGAACCCAAAGGTTCAGCATCTGTCTGTTGCCGTTGTTGACGATTAGCTGGCAAATTAAAGTCGTCTTCAAATTCTTTATTAACACTAGGCATGAAAGGTGATGGCTCAAAGGGTTCGGTAATCATATGCTGCAAAATGGAAGGATGTCACTACAAAATCAACGGGTTGATAACTTTCACATGGATAATCACTTCCTGAAAGAACTAGCAATGTTGACGACTAAAAAAAGAAAAGAGCTAGCAAATAACACAAGCAACGTTTTTGTCAGAAACTTTCTAACGACAGCAAGACCAAAACTGGTCACCGCTAACTCCTTTCGAGTGTCCAGATTAGAAGTTGCCTAACAGAAGTATCTCAGATAGATTGCATGCACACAACCCCAATGGATTAGTTGGGACTCAATAAGGCGATACAAGATTGGCAGTAACAGTATGACAACTGGGATGTAACATTAGAGCAGACAATCTGATGCATTTAAGATCTCTCCGTTTTCCACGGACACTAATGGGTATATATGAATAGTCTTTTCACTAGTTCTTCTTCCAAACATACCTCGGATAGAAGCTCTGTATCATCCATTGCATGAAGATCCAATAACCCAGCTCCAAAATCACCTCTAAACTCAGGTGAAAAAAACCCTTCCGAAGACGGCATACCTGCTGATGTCTGAGCAGTTGGTGTATATGATTCAGAAGTCGACTCCCCGTTAAAATTGAGATTTCTCATTAGTTTGAACAGTCTTTGTTTCTCTTCAGCAGTCTGTGCTCCATAACCCTAGCAGATACCGTAAACACCACCAACGAGGCTTCATATATCAGAACCACGCAAAAGATTCTATAACAAAAACTGACCAATCTAAGAACCATGCAGAAAACATCTAACTTAATCACGTTCGCGTAATTGGCCAAACAAAATCCAAGCTTTCCTTGAAATACATAATGACTAATATCCAAAACAGGGAGAAACAATCCTACATTCCTACCGCAGTATTTCTTGTAGTCCTAAACCATACATACGCATGATACAGCAAAACCTAAAAAGCTCTAACAAACCTTGGCTATCTGTTTCTAATACAAAAATGATAAGCCAGAGTAAACCTACAAACGGATAAGGGAGAATTAAAGGGCATGCAATGTATTGGAAGAGTAGAGAAACAAAGAAGCAGGGAAAATGAGTAGTGTACCTGCATGAGAAGGTTAGGGAGATGACGCTGATCGTTGCCTGTAGAAGCAACGGGAGACGCCAGATGCTGCAAGCCAGCGGATTGAAGCCACCGTGCCATGACAGCATCTCCTGCGTCATTAGCGGGTATAGCCCCATCGTATAGCGCCGTCGCAGCCGCAGCATTGCTCTGCTGCATTTGGCCGCCCATGAGGCGCTGCGATCTCCTTTGAGGAGCCAACTTCGGAGATCTGTAGAACAACTCTTCATCCAAAACAAAAACATTCCCACCCCATTTGTTAAGATTACAAATCGGAAACAGAAATCAAAAACAAATTCTCCAAATTAGATTCAATCGAAATGAAACTCACAATGTGGAGAAGATTCGGATTCAATACAAAACATGAAAGCGGAAGAGTTACAACAGCTCCAAAACTCGTTTCAATTTCCTTGGAAATCTGAAATTCAAACCAATAGATTGCATCAGAGAAGAAGATCGACGAAGAGTCCCAAAAAAGAAGAAGAAGAAGATGATTACCAGATGGAAACGAAGGCACGCAACGGTTGGGTTAGAGATCTGTGATCTGATTTTTTTTTTTTCCAAAAATATAATCAGATCTCCGACGAGTGAATAAGAACCCTAAGCGATGCGCGTCGTTTAGCGGTTGGGACAACTCTGTTCAAAAAATTTCGTCTTCTCCGTAAGCGACGTTAGGCGCAGAGAGAGAGAGAGATGAGAAATGAGGAGAGAGAGAGAGAGAGAGAGAGGGCGTTGAAGAGGATTTGACAAAGTATAAGACACTAAAAGAATAAAATAAAAAGTTTGAGGCGTTAAAACTTTTTTTTTTTAAAGTGATAGTTAGAACCCCCTTTCATTTCTGATACGTTCACCGATTTGTCCTACTTTTATTGGTTTTTGCTATTTAGTCCAAAATATTTGAAACAAGTTCACACGATCTTTTATGAACTTGTTTATATGTTCTAAAAGAAGAATACAATGTTAATGTATCTTTGTAAACTATAGTTTTTTTTTTTGCTGAGATCATGACAGTACGACTTATACACCATGGTGACATTTAGTATCTTGAATTAATCTCATACCTATTTTGACCATATATATTGCATAAAATTGATGGGTTTATTTATAGATGTAATAGCTAATAATAACCTTTTTGGATTAATAGGCTATGTGTATTTTGAGATTTCAGCTACTATTATGCTATCAAAGGATGTTGGTTTGGACGACCAAGCTATCGTAATAGAAAAATGAAATTTGAAACTATCCGAGGAAAATGACATGAATTCCACAACTTCTGGAAATTTATAGTACTTGATTATGATTTAAAATCTTATATTACTTTTTCAATTTCCATATTTCCTATAAAAAAAAAAGTATATTGGTTTTGAATTTTGAATTGTTTAGATGTGTGAATGTGTGTGTGAGTGTGTTTATGAGAAGCTGACATACTTTGTTTATGTAAAATGTGTATTGTTTAAAACCAAAAATTTGAGTTAATCCAATATAATATACGAGAAAAGAATATGCAAAAGTGGAGAAGTGGGACAATACAGCTTGTGGGTTCCTTTCTTTTGAATCAAAAAAGCTTTTTGCTTTAGCCTAAAGCATTTGGATCTAAACGATTCCTGATTTAAAGTAATCAAGTATTAGCCAGTATGAAAGGAGCTTTTTCTTTATTTATCAACATTGATCACTAGCTTTGTGCAGCTGTAGGTTAATTAATCTACCTCCTTCAGTCCTTTGTTACGATTAACAAATGGCCATACACTAGTACCGATTACGTAATTTGTTAAGACTTAAAGAGTGTTTTGACCAAAAGCAAAAAAAGTGTTGAAGATTGTAAAGCTAAAACGAAAGAACCAACAAAAATTTGAAAGTGACTTTAAAATACGTTAGATATAAGGGGGGTTGGAGCAACGTCAAACCGACCAAATCACGTTTCCTTTTACGTGAGACACAATACGTACCAACGCATTTTGGTTGTCCTCTCGTCCACATAGTATATACAGAATAAAATAACTATATCTAGATACTTGTATATTATGTTGTTGAGCAATCTACGCAGCGAAGAGCGAACTCTTCTTAATTCTCGCAGAAATCTTATTTTGGATAATAACAACCAAATAAATGGTCAATGTACGTGAATTGGACAGCATTTGTAAACTTGTAACGTAGTAAAGAATCAAGCATAGGATACGTTGATTGCTAAAGTTAAACAACACACACATTCATACATACATCTTTATTACGACCACTGTCATTTGTCTAAAACAAAAACAAGAGGACATAACTCTTATAGTTACAGATTCCGCACGTGAGATAATGATCCTTGATAGAAGAGCAGAAGACATACGTGGAGGGATAATATGCCTACGTTGATGAATGTCTCTTGCCACTTTTTACTCGAGAAAAGATCAAAACAGTACATACTAGAGCATATTCCATCAAATGTTTAAAGGTTCCAAACAGTAAATATAACCCATTGTTTACGATCTGAATCCAAAATTATTAGACTTTTTTATTAGCTTGCATCGAGATTCGCCATGAGTTTACTAACCCACGCCCAAATGATAAAAGCAAACTGAAGGAAGTGATGTTACATCAAACATCCCAAAAAGTAACGACCAAAATTCAACTAATAAGAACTGATAAAACCATTGTCTTTCCGATAAATTAACTTAAAAGACTTCAAATCACAGAAGAGAAGAAGAGAAAAGCAAACTTGTAGGTCATTTTTAATAAGAGACAACGACGAAACACAAGAAAATATAAAGACACATAAACTTGAGTCGCTGCGAACGACCACAGTAACCCGACGAGAGCTTCTCTCTCAGCACTTGACCTCCTTCAAACCATGTGCGAAGTACAAAAATGTTGGGTTGGTGGCACCCTCCTTGTAGTAAGCAAAGACCAAAGAACTGTCATCATGCATCCCCTCACCAACAAAGCTGTTTTGTATCAAACAACACAATAACCATAAATGAGATTTCAGAATATTTCACAATAAAGGAAAATAAGATAAGATTGGAGGGGAAACTTACAATTGGAAGTCACCGAGCCTGGGGAGCAAATACTTGGTAGCTCCCTCAATACCCTTCTTGAAGACTGTTTGCTCCTCCTCGCTGAGCTTGGGTGTCAAAAGTTTGATGTATTTCTTAATGTAGGCGATGAATCCCTTCTTGTCATAAGTTGGTTGCTCCTACAAGAAAACAAAAAGTGAGCTCTTGGATCAGTAATTGCAATGCTACCAGCGATAAGAACAAAGATGGTACACAGGAAACACATTAGGTAAACAGGCCTCTACTACTATTTTCCCCTGTCAACAGATTCTGTATCTAAATTGCGAAACAAATACAAAACAACAACAATATCAATAACTGTGTGATTAAAAGAAGCAGGCAGGCAAAACCAACCTGAAGTCTGAAGGTGTCGACAATGTCAACAACCTTTTGGGCAGAGTCATCAACACCCTCATCCTCACCACCTTCCTCAGCAGACGGATTGGCACCAATGTTAACATCTACAGCTCCCAACACAACCCACTGTACAATAAACAAAAAACCAATGAGAACAGGAAAACAAAAAAATATCACAGATTCAGAACAAAGCATGAAGATTTAGGGTTAATGGCACTACTAACCTTTCCTTCAACTTCCCAAAGAATTCCATTCTCAATCTCCTTGTAAGGGAAAGAGTCGGACAGAAGCTCATCACCTGAAATCAATATCCCAAAATCATTAGTCACTGCTCAAATCAATCTCACTGACACTAAATCATAGAAGATCAGCCAAAAATTCATCACAAAAACATTGTCATCATAATCACTTCAAGCAAATTCGAACTAATAAAGAATCTAAGCAATCGAATACAAACTAAAAAATCCAATCTACATCAATATATTATGCTCAATCAATACGACAACACTTCAATACAAACCAATCAATCTTAGATCTAACCAAATTAGAGAAACAACGCCCCTATGATTAGTAGAATTGCCGATTCAAAGAGGTGTAAATTAACGAAAAAGCTCAGATACAATCACAGATCTAACAAAATCTCAATTCGATATACACAATAATCCCGAATAATCGGAAGATAAAAAAGATCGATAAAGCTACAAAAAAAAAAAATTAAGACGAGAATAATTGAGCTTACCGGTGAGAAGATCTTGGTACACCAACATGGTCGCTTATTGTTTTTTTTTTTTTATCTCCGATCGATGTGAAATAAAACGAATATTAAAGGTTGCGGGAGAGAGACGCAGCGACGAGAGGGTTCCAAAACGATGCTCTAACTTTGGTATTTATAGCCAAAAATACTATAGGCGTAGGGTTTTCGCTGGAGATGCAAACACAGGAAATAAAATTCCCACATAAATTACCTTTTTCACCTTTTCCTTTTCACAAAAATTTCTATTTTACCCCAAAAAAGGGAAAATTGATATAAACCGACTCGAGAACGGTTTAACATTCGGGTTTAGGAGAAACCGGTGGGTATTCGAGATATAAATAAAGGTCGGGTCGGGTTAATTTTCGTACGTTTCCTCTTTGCTCTTCTCCGTCTCTCTCGTTCGCTGATTCTAATTGTTCGTGAAAAAAACCCTAACCCAAGTGAGAGATAGATGACGACGATGCTAGGTTTGAGCACCGAGTTCGAACCACAGTCACTGAAAAAACTCAGTCACAGATCTATTAAGCGAGCTCTTGATCTTTTCGCTCCCGTCCATGACCAATTCCCACCGCCTGATCCTGAAAGGTTTATAACTAGTTTCCCTTGCAGTGTCTTCCTCCTTTGTATTTTTTCGAAATTTATGTGTATTGACGATTCTTCTTCTTCTTCTCTGTATCGCAGCAAAAAAATTCGGCTCTGTCATAAGGTAAAGGAATCTGTTCGTTTCTTCGTTTGGTTTGATTTTTCTCAGAATTTGATTTTTTTTTTTTGTCTTATCAGTTTTGTAGTTTCAAGTATGGTTTAGCTTCAAATTAGGATTGTATTGTCATTGACTTTGGAGGTTTCTTGTATAGATTCAAGTTGCATTTGGAGGCGTAGAACCCGTTAGTAAGCCTACACGCTGTGCTGCTGACCATAACAGTGATAAGACGGCGGCTCCATTGAATGCCCTGTCCCTTCCAGGTAGTTCTTTGTTTCCCTTATGTTTACCACATCTATTTATATTAGTTGTGAGCTTTCATTCTTATGTCTATAATTAGGATTGGAAAACAAATGTTTCAGTTATATTATCTTCTTAGAGTACCTTTTGAAAACAAATTTCTACTGAACTAAATAACCATGTTAGTGTAATCTTGTAGCCTCTTTCAGCATTATGGTTTCTCGTTCTGAAAGACTAAATTATTTGCTCTGCAGGGCCTCAAGAGTCCAAGGAAGTTCGAAAATGCACAACAGAGGAAGCTTTAGTTGTTGGTCCAAATTTACCGCAAAGTGACTTGTGAGTTCACCTTTTCCTTTGGAATGTGACTAATCCAAATAGTTTTTGCTGTCTTTGTGACTATTGCTCTACTTATCGTGATGATTCTGATAATTATTGATTCTTGATTTGAAGGAACAATACTGCTAACTCAGGCAAAAGCACTGCGATTCTTCCTGCAGATGAATCCTCATCTAAAAGGTTTTGTGTCCCATCCTTTTCTTCTTGTATGAGCTCTCTATAATGACAATACAGCTAGATTGTGATACCTATGTGGTATTAAAAAGCAATGAGGTGATATCGGTTGTTCGTAATCAGGGAATTCAATTTGGCATATGTAACCTGAAATACCTCTGGTTTGTTGTATCAATGCTGCCGTTTCTCATTATTTGTTTTTTTTTGCCTTCTATGTGTTACAGAAAACTGTCAACTTCTGCTTTAATGGAGAGAATACCTAGTAGATGGCCCCGTCCAGAGTGGCATGCACCATGGAAGAATGACAGGGTAAGATATGTGATACAGTAGCATTTCTGCATCTTATGGATATGACATATGAACGAAGTATGTAGGACTAATTGCTGGCGTCAAGAGAGTTCTTGATATTCATACAAGTTGATGCGTTTTTTTTTGTGGTTAACAGGTGATCCAGGGACACTCGGGTTGGGTCAGATCTGTTGCGTTTGACCCAAGTAATGAATGGTTTTGCACTGGTTCAGCTGATCATACCATCAAGGTAACTGATCAACTCTGGAATTCTACTTCAATTCCTTTTTCTCATTATTCTGTAACCTTTCTGGATTCTCATTTGCTAGGTTCTCTTATCTAGTTCTTCACCCATCATTTACCTATATCTCATGACTTTTCATCCTGTGCAAGTTTAGCCCTTGTAGCAGCCTGATTGCATTAGTCTTACTAACATTGCTTATGTGGCTCATGTTCACTAGATATGGGATGTAGCAAGTGGAGTTTTGAAGCTCACACTTACTTGACATATTGGGCAAGTACGAGGTTAGACTTTAATATAGTACTCCCCTCCGTTAAATTATCAACAGTCTGGTATAGAAGTACAAGTGTACAAGTTTCGACTTTTTATTTTCATTGTTTAACAGGCCTCGCTGTAAGCAATAGACATACCTATATGTTTTCTGTTGGTGATGACAAGCAAGTCAAATGCTGGGACCTTGAGCAGAATAAGGTTAGAACTCGATGATGGATCTCCATCTCATGTGTAAATTGATTACTCCTTTCCTGATCTGAACTTCTCATATCCAATGTTTTTGGAAATTTTCTTGGATAGGTTATTCGATCTTATGATGGTCATACTCATAATGGTCATTTGCATGGCGTCTACTGTGCAGCTCTTCATCCAACTCTAGATGTTTTACTAACCGGAGGGGGAGACAGTGTCTGCAGGGTATGATATATACTGAAAAGATGTATGATGTATCCTGTGTTTATAAGCATATGTGTCTTTTGAAATTTAAGTTGCTGAGCCTGCTGTCGAAATATCTTGTTCTGCTATTAGGTATGGGATATCCGTACGAAGATGCAAATTTTTGCACTTTCAGGACATACAGCTGATGTTTCTTCTGTTTTCACCCGCCCAACTGTACGTTGCATTTCATTTTCTCTTTATTCTAGCACATAATGTCCTTGTTATCTACTGCTATTTATGTCTCATATAAGATGTTGGGATCCTGAACTCACTGTGTCTGTGATGCTGCAGGACCCACAAGTTGTTACCGGGTCTCGTGACTCAACCATCAGATTTTGGGACCTCCGATATGGTATACTTTTCATTTAACAATCTTTTGAACTTTTACTTTTCTTTCCTCTCGAGCTTTTCATTGTATGCAGGTTTTCGCTAACAAATATATTATAATCAGGCAGAACGATGGCAATTCTTACGCAACACAAACGATCTGTCCGATCAATGGCTCCCCATCCGAAAGAGTAACTTTTTCTTGCTTTTTCAATCTTGGGTTCTGCATGATAAAGCACCATTTTTAATGTATCTTTATGTTTCGTTCAGGAATGCTTTTGTTTCCGCATCAGCTGACAACATCAAAAAATTTAGCCTTCCTAAGGGAGAGTTTTGCCACAATATGCTGTAAGTTTATGGAATCCTTGTAGACTTGTAGTTAGTTTTTTTGAGTCTTAATCCATTCTCTTATCTTCCAGTGCAATGAAATAGATAATATCTCTTAACTGAAGTGGTAAAGAAGTTTCTGATGTGTTTTAATGTTATCTTTCTCCACGGAGCAGTGCTCAGCAGGAAGACATAATTAACGCAGTGGCTGTGAACGATGATGGTGTAATGGTCACTGGAGGTATTAATTAATTTCCAGATCCCTTTCTTTGATAGTTATCGTCAAACAATGATACTTGTATCTGCCTTTCCTACACATATTATCTACCCAACCTCATTATTTGAACTAAAATGTCCCTGTCTTATTACAATTAAAGGTGATAAAGGAAGTTTATGGTTCTGGGACTGGAAGAGTGGTCACAATTTCCAACAGGCAGAAACTATTGCTCAGCCCGGTATGCCCTTAAACTGTTTTTTAGATCCTTTACCTTTGTGTTCCTTGTAAAGTTAAAGGTTTATGATTAGTTCTTAGGAGCCAAAGAAGCTCTCAAGTTTTAAAAAGTGATAATAGAGTTTTAATGCAAGTAGTAGTAGTGTCTTATATCGTTTACATGGTTAGGTTCGCTGGAGAATGAAGCTGGCATATATGCAGCGTGTTATGATCAGACGGGTTCAAGGCTGGTAACGTGTGAGGTGGACAAGACAATAAAGATGTGGAAGGAAGATGAAAGTGCAACTCCTGAAACTCATCCTCTCAACTTCAGACCTCCCAGAGAGATAAGACGCTACTAAGACTTCTCTCTGTGTTACATCTCTCTAAACTCAACCTCAAAGTCAGAAGAATCACTAATCTCACCAAAATCTGTTACTAAGGCTTCTTCTTAAAGATATAGATGAGGCAGCATAGTAGTTTATTTGTTAAATTAACTGTAGTTTTACAAGAGTGTAGCCATTATATTGGAAGGGTTTTGAACTAGGGTATTTGAATTAGGGCATTATATTCACAAAAGATTGTGGCAAAGTGGATTAGTACAAGGCAAATCTACTAATAATTAAGATCAGTACAATTGCTAGACGCGATGAATCTCGTAAGCACTCATTATGGAACTCATAAAATCTACATCTAAATTGACAAAGCACTAATCGTGGAACTCATACTCTTAACCAGCAGCGACAAGAAGTTCAGAAATATACCTACAGGCTTATTTGATGATAACCTTTTAGATTTCCAAAGTCGCTTCTTGTCCCATCATTACCATTTACTCTACATTAATTAGTAAACTCCTGATTGGCTTTCTTAGGATTTTGTTTATGTGGTGTCTACCAAACGATTTTTGAGCGTTTACCGTTACCAAGAGGGCAACTTGAAGGCAATACGACTAATCACGATGTGGATGAATCTTCTTCTGGTCCCGTGGAGTTAAGTAAATGATTCATTCATATTTACATATGAGATAACTCTTTGTTATGGCTATAAAAACAAGTGATCCAACTCAAAGTCGAAGAGAAACAAAAACATAGGTTCCATGGACCAATCTATAACACAAAAATGGGTGATGGGTTTTCTTTTATCTCCTTATATATTCAAGAGTCTACTTGTGTAAGTTTGATTTGTTATATAATAAGATAATTAAGGAGGAAAAAATGAGCCAAGACTATAGGAGAGCCCCCCTATGAGTTGGGGTTTAAGAGTTAAGACCACTCATTGATGCAAATTCTTGGATTTGGACTTTGACAAAATTGAACTCACCATATCTTTTTTTTTTAAACCCATTTAAAGACAAAAGTGTAGTCCAATATTTTGTCTTTCTTTCTTGATCTGTCTCTTTACCTTGCGAGTTCGGTCTCTGGACCAATCTTTCAACAAATAAACATTTTATATAGTTTTGCATTATAATGGTTTCCCGTATCTACGTTTTAACTTCAAAAATATGTGTCACTCAACTAAGTTCTTTAGCTTTTGTTATCATAAACTCATGTGTAATTGTTTCGTTAAAATTATGTCAATCAATTTAGTAGTCATGTTACTTGGTATATAAACTCAAGTTTCCTTTGGTTATACAGTACGGAAGACTCGAGTTGTTATACATATATTTGTGTCTAATTAGTAAAGAGGGAACGTATTATATTCGTTATTGATTGACGTCGTTACCTTTCGTGCAAGTGCGACTACATATATTGTGAATATCTCACCACATCATGCATACATGGGTTCGAGACTTCGAGTACAACCAATTACTACGGGTGCAGTTTGGAATTGCAAATATTATGGCTTACCGACAGTAGCAATCGAATGCATGAGATGATATTGTATAGCATATGCATAACATCGGTGTTTATTAATATTCGAAACTTAGGATATTCCTTCAGAAAAATTGCTTGAGTACTTTGGGAAAAAAAAAAAAATTATAATATAGGGACATTGTTTGTAGTTTTGTACATAGTTGAAATTACATTTTAGGATCCGGGTTTACGATCAAAGTTCAAACCTAGGGACATTTCACTTGAAAAATACTTGGGTTCACCACTAGAGGTGAACCTTTGTATTCACCCCCTCTTTTCTTAAACAATCAAAATGTTCCATCTAATATTTCAATTAAAAAATAAATTAAAATTAAATTAAAAATAAAAAAAATTAAGGAAACAATTTCTGTATACTTTTATTTAAGGAAAGTTAAATATTCGCTTGATTTAGATTTTACAATTAAACGAAGTTATATATCAGTTTGGGTTTATAAGTGAGAATTAGGGTTTAGATTTTACAATTAAAATGAAATTATATGTCGGTTTGGGTTTACAAATGAGTTGGTTAGGGTTTATATTTTACAATTAGAACGAAATTATATGTCGGTTTGGGTTTACAAATGAGATGGTTAGGGTTTAGATTTTACAATTAGAACGAAATTATATGTTGGTTTGGGTTTATAAATGAGATGGTTAGAGTTTATATTTTACAATTATAACGAAATTATATGTCGGTTTGGGTTTACAATTGAGATGGTTAGGGTTTAGATTTTACAATTAGAACAAAATTATATGTTGGTTTGAGTTTATAAATGAGATGGTTAGGGTTTAGATTTTATGATTAAAATGAAATTATATGTCGGTTTGGGTTTATAAATGAGATGCTTAGGGTTTAGTTTTTATGATTAGAATGAAATTATATATCGGTTTGGGTTTATAAAAGAATGGTTTAAGTTTTTAATTCTATAATAATGTACTAGGTTTTACCCCGTGGTACACCACAGGACTATTATTTTGTTGATATATATACTGTTAACGGTTATAAGTATAATTTTGTAGAAACTCTTAATTCGCAAGTTGAGAATTTATATTTTACGATTTGTTAGTTATGATTTAGGAATGAATGATTTGGCATATTCTTATTATGATTCTCAATTGATATTATTGGATTAATAGTGCACATTTAAAGCTAATAAGATCTTACCAAATATGTAATCGTTTATTAAACGCAAATTAGCTATTTCCTAAGATGTATTCATCTTGAATTAGTTGCTATATTATAGGGATGTGATTAAGAGGATGCAATTACATAAATTCGGTTATCAATTCTTTTTGTTAAACTCGGTCCTATAATTCGGCATGCAAATTAGATATTTCCTAAGATACAATGGGCATTAATTGACATTAATTGGATGTAAATAAGTATGCTATGGATTAAAAACCGGCCCAAAATATTCGGCAATCTTAAGGAGGATCCGGATAATTGAATTGATTATAATTTTAGTTAAAAACCCGACCCGAAGTTGGCAAAAAGTGATGGCACCCTATTGTACTCCAATAATATATTCCGAGCTCTATATGTGGATATACTTGTTTGGTTACAAATATCCTAAGACAATTTTTAATATATATCTGTTTATAAAAATTCAAATCACATCATATGCTGAAAAAAATCTAAAATTTTATTAACTTTATGTATTGAATAGTAATTAAAATAATTAAATATAAGATTAAATAAAAATGAAAGGAGAATTATATTTTAATCTAACATATTGATTTAAATTAGATACATATATTTTAGGAAATTAATATTATCAAATAAGAAAATGATTGTGTTTGGTTGTAAGGATTGTAGAGAATTTAGTTGAGACTTGTTTGGATACAAAGATAAGAGAGAGATGACACAAAAATGTACTCCAAAAATGTTAAGATAGATACATATTTAATTTCCTTATTTACTAAGGGGGTGAACCCAAGTATTGTCAATTTCACTTAATTATATTAATTAATTACCCCCTATATAATAAAACGGAAGTACACGACATTTTTTGTAGACTATATAATATATATAATATATATATATATATATATATATATATATATATATATATATATATGATTTTTTGGTTATAAACTTGTGACATAGGTGTATCATAATATACAGGTTAGTCTGATTTTTGGTAAGTAAGGATAGTATGGATTTTGTTAATTATAGTAACATATAAATCAATTATAGGTAACATTTAAAAAATAAGGAAATCTCTCGACCTAATTAAAACAAAAATGTGTGATTCTTCTTTCACATTTATTTTATTTTATATTTAAATTATTTTAAATTTTTATCTAATATATTTAGTTAATAAAATTTATGATTTTTTCTGCATATGATGTAATTTTGTTTTTTTAAACCGACATATAATTGCTCAACTGATGAATAAAAAAAATATACAAAATGCCCTACATCACCTAAGAAAACTAGGCAAAGATTCAAAGTCATATTAATAAAAAAGAGACCAAAATGATTCTGAATACGAATGAGCAGAAACCTTGATTTATGAGGCATTGAAATTAAAAAAATTATGCATTTTATTGTGGTTCTTTATTTTAAAGAATTTCAACTTTTAATAACTTTAAAAATTCAAATGTATAACTTTTTAAAATTTTTAAAGATTATTAATATTTCAATTATTAAAACATTTACCTTTTTATAAAATATTTAAGATATGAATAATATTTAAACTTTACAAGAAGTTCAAATATTATAAGTATTTCAATTTCTAAAATAATAAAATTTATTCAAACATTTTAAATTTTAATAATATATACGAATTAAAATATCATATGATGGATTATATGGCAGGACATGTTTGAGTTGATATTAATAGAAAATTAAAATGTCATTGATTCGGTGCTACACGGGTAAAATATCATCTCATTATATTGTGAACTTTTTAAAAATTTTAAAGATTATTAATATTTCAATTATTAAAATATTTAATTTTTGTAACTGTTTAAGATATTAATAATATTTAAACTTTATAACAAGTTCAATTATTATAAGTAGTTCAATTTCTATAAAAAAAACTTTATTAAAACATTTTAAATTTTAAAAATATATTTAAATTTTTATGAAGTTTTTTCTGCGATGTTCAACGAATTAAAATATCACACGACGGGTTATATGACTAGACATGTTTGAGTAGATATTAATAGAAACTTAAAATGTCATTAATTCGGTGCTACATGGATAAAATATCATCTCATTATTTTGTTAACAATATGAATATTAGATTAATAGACATATCTAATTAAATCGATTAATTAATACTGTAACAAAATAATTATTATGGGTATAGTGTAGGTTAAGTCATATAATTAACAATCAAAATACAATATCTAATTTTAAAAACTAAACAAATCAAATAAAATTAACAAACAGAAATTATTATTTTTATCAAATAACTTAAACTGCAATGTACCGCGGGTCAAAATCTAGATCTGCTAGAATAGATCTTACAAAATAGATGTTATTTTCATAAGTTATATTCAACATATGATTTCATGGCATAGTGTTTGAGCAAAAAAAAATTAAAACAAATAAAACAATTATATATATAACATTTTAAATAAAAATTACAAAATAAATATTAACCCGTACTCGTCCAATTCTAGTAAAATTGTATAACAGAGCAAATGCATCATTAGAGACTTTAGATATAAAGTTGCAATATAAATAGGAGGGGCGATATCTATAAAACTTGTTCTATAAATAGAGCTGCATGGGGAAGACACTTATCACATCCAAAACTAAAAGCAACACAAACACAAGAAAGCATTTACTTTCCAGTCTATCATTTCATATGCAATATAATTGTCTATCTTAACCTACAAGCATGGCAATCTTCAAGAACAAACGCATGATCTTCTCATTGATCTTGGTGTGTCTCATTGTGTTGTCTCCAGTGGCTGAGGCTCAGCTTGGTCTTGGTGGTCTTGGAGGCCTTGGTGGTCTTGGTGGTCTTGTTGGTGGTATCGTTGGTGGCCTTCTCAATCTCGTCAATATCAATGGGGTTATATTTTGCTCTCTCAATGGCGCTCTCAACGGCACTTCAACTCCTGTTTTCGCTAGTAAGCTTTTTTTAGGAACTTATGATATACCAAGTTTAATTATAAAACCAACAATATTGTGAGACTACTAAATGTATAGAATTCACGAAATTTCAGCAACTGTTTTGTCTTCTATAGTAAGTAATAATCTTTCGTACACTCAAATTTACTAATCCTACTATATATACTGCAAACGAACAGATGCAGGAGTTCAGCTCCAGTGCGGAAGGCAAAACAGAGTTGTTTCAACTGCGACCACGAACGCTGCCGGATTATTCTCGCTTCCTACAAACGCAATTCAGATGTTGCTTTCCACACTTCTTTCTGATTGTAGGGTCGTCGTGACGACCCCTCTCTCCACCTGTAACGCTGAACTCCCTTCTGTCGGCAGCCTCGTCTCACGGTTAACCATGATCGGAAGCAGCGTCTCCGGCCTCCTCAGCATCGTCGATATCATCCCTGCCGGCTTTAATCTCCTTAACTGATTCCAAATTATATGTATGTTCGGTTACAGTGTGTTTCCCTTCTTTTAATATGTTTTGTCTCATGGCCATTTACGTTTGCTTGCGTATGCATGAATAAGGTCTAGACTTATGTCTCAATCTTCAAAGTCTTCTGTTGTAATTTTGTTTCCAGGTTTTTAAATGTATAATGCTTTTGTGAAATGATATAAATTAACAATTTCCCTTTTCAAATATATTAATTTGTCAATATATGTGCATGCGTCTATGTAAATGAATGGTTGGGGTGAGCGTCCATTGCCATATCAAACCCAAAAAGAAAAGAAAAAACATTATAGAGAATATGCGAAGAAGTACATGTCAACATAATATGCAATGACTTATTCGGTACATGCATTCTATTTAGGAGTCCATACGCTGATTACAATTATCATGGAATATATATATATATATATATATATATATATATATATAGAAACAACTAATTAAACGACATACTCTAGCTAGTTCTGCTCCAGTTGATGTAAATAACAAAACTTCTAGCTCCGTTTATATATGAGGATTTAGATTGCATGATTCGCAAATGGATTAACTTTAAAATTTAGTACTATATCGATATAATTTGTAAACTATTAATAAGTTACCAAGTTACTCCACCGGGATGTTTCATTGTGACTCAGGCGACATGTTGTCTAAGGATCTAATTAAAAGGCTTGGAAAGTCCAACGTGACGGTGAGGTGGGTGCAGTAGCTATGACAGTGATCTTCCATCTTCAAGAGTAAGACATAGAGGAGATGTAGAAGGAGAGGATGGGAACTGTTTTGCAAGTTTAGATGCTTGTTGTTACTTTCCTATTTATGAGCAAGAAACAATGGGGTTTATACTGTTCGAGTTTGGACAGCGGAAGCTTCGATGGTGGCTGTTGTTTCCATTCTTCTTCCTTACATTTCTTGTTCTTTGAAAACCAGCGTTTGGGTTGATTTGGATATAAGAATTATTTAGTGGGCTAGTTAGGAATATAACTTTTCCATGAGCCCAAGAATATTTGTTTGAGCATGTACAATGTAAAAGGTATAGGGTCCAAAGAAAATGAGACTAAATGATCACTGGCTTCATGAGTGGAAGAATTTAATTTGGGCCAACCAAGAAGCTGTAAACATTGTGAATATTGGGCAAAGGTGACAAATTTTTTAATCACTGAATGTTGCAATGTAATAAATCTGTTTCAAAATCTATGATTTCATGTGAACATATTGTACTTATGTTAATCATGATGACTCTCTTCTCTAATAGCCAAAGAAACCAGCATGATTATCGGACATACCCGACAGATGGTTAGAACAAAAAAAAAATAAAAAAAAATGAGAAAAATGTGGAAAGAGAAAAAAGAAGTGTTTCTGCCCAGATCTATAAAGACACTGAATCTACCACCTATTTTTATTTGATTGGTTACATAAATTAAAAAATATTTAAATAATAAATTCAATTAAAATATTATTAATTATTTTTTTAACACCCAAGGGGAGATATGTCCGATAATCATGCTCTTAGAAAATACCCTGCAAAATTCAGAAAAAAAAGTAAAAAAGAAAAGATTCATAGTAACTGAACTAAGCCTGACATTACAACTCTAACACATATACTTATAAATTTCAAATAAATCTTAATCTGGCCTCACAACCAGAAGCGATAACATGTTTAGAAATATACTTTACGTACATCCTTTATAGTGATAAAAAACCTCAGATTTCCAAAGTCTTGTCCCATTTTTACCATTTACTTGAGGTTCTTACTATAAAAAAACAGCTTAAAACTGACGAGCACAATCGTCAGTAAGTCGTCGGAAACATTCATTACCGACAAATTACTGACGGACTATGTCCGTCAGTTCTAGATTATCGGAAAAAAAATCCATCAGAAATTCGTCGGTAATTACCAACGGATTTTTGATAAACAATTACTGACAGATTACCGACAGATATATTGATAGTCGGTTTGTCGGTAAATCCGTCGGTAAAAACCTGTCGGAAATCCGTCGGAGAATGGTTTGTCGGTAAGCTCGTCGGTAATGTTCTGTCACACATCCGTCGGAGATATATTTCCGACGATATTACCGACCGATCAATATCGGAAAATATCCGTTAAACCGACGGAAAAACCAGCGATTTAACGATGGAATTTCGAGAAAGTCCGTCATTTCCGACAGATTACCGACGGATATTAATTTGACTTGTTAGAAATCCGTTGGAACGGGAATAATATAAACGGCTATAATAACGGATACATTTACCGACGGATTTCCGACGGATGTAAATTTACGACTGTCGGAAATCGAATAATATACGAGCGACAACAACAACGGATATATTTACCGACTAAATTCCAACGGTGTGTACTAACGGTGTAATTTGGTCGGTAATCCGTCAGAAATATTGACAGATTACTGACGGATTTCGTCTATCGGTAATTTTCTAACGGAAAACCGATAAATTCTTAAAGCGTCAGAAATCGGTCAGTATTCCGTCGGTAATTACCGACAGACAGTTGCTCGTCAAAAATACCGTCAGTTATAACCTTGTTTTTTTGTAGTGCTATATAGTCATTATTAATTTATTTTGTTGTTTAAACTCCCGAACAGCTTTGTGAGGATTTGTAATGCCTTTCAAACAATTACTGAGAAATTACAAGTTACCTGTAAGGCAACTTGATCGAGATACGACTAATATATACAACTTGATCAAAGTCGAAGAATAAAAAAAAAAGATTCCATATGGACCAGTCTATTACATAAGCTAAGATGGCTGGTGGGTTTGCTTTTTATCAAGAGTCTACTACTTGTTTAGGGTTGATTTTTTATATATAAGAAAAAAACATACGGAGGAAAAAGAACTCAAAACTGTAGGACACCCCCTTCACTAAGATGTGGGTGTCGTTTTATTTAAGGATTCACTGTATCGTTTTCTTGAACCGAAACTTTTAGGATACATATAAGGTATATTAAAAGTTAAAAGTGTAGTCCAGTATCGTGTCTTTCTTTCTCAAGCCATCTCTTTAATCACCTTGTCTATTATCAAATTTGACATCTTTTCTTTTAGATTTAACTTCAAAAATATTTCTCACGCTATGGAGAATTTTTAAGTTCTCGATTATCGTATGGTTTATTTTGTTATTTGAGAACAAGATTTCTTGGTAAAATAATATATATGGAAGACCCAAAAATTGTTGTTTTACCAAATATAATTGTCTTTAATGATACAAAGTTATAAACTATATACAGTACTAGTATTAGACCCGTGCTATGCACGCCAGCACGGATAAAACTTAAAATGAGATCAGATTTAATAGTAAAAGAATAATTTTGAATTTTATGAAAAAAAACTAATTAAGCAAAACCATTTTTAGTAACAAAAATTTCGTTTTTCTATACTACAGATTTGAGTTCACCAAATGATTTTTATTAATATTTTTTTTTGTTTCTAAAGTTTTTAAAAAATAATTTTATTAATTTCAGTTACATATTAACATCCTACTAATAAATCAAACTAAAAAAAAAAGCTGCTAGCCACATGTGGCTCTATCTTCACTACCACATAATAGTTTGGTCCTAAACACAAAAACATATGATAAGATCATAATTCATAAAGCACCAAAGTCACAATAGAAAGTGGAAACAAAATCAGATAAATAAAATCGTTCGTCATTTTCAATTTTACAGTAATATTATGAAACACACCAAGTTGTTATTGATGATGGGATATACTTGTACGGGGATTCTCTGTAGTTCGTCCTTTGATCCAAAAAATTCCGAAGTGTCTACAAAAATTTGGAGGCTATATATGCTCTTCTTTGTCGTCAATCTCCTTTAGAAGCTTCAAACATCGACTTGAATCTCCTTTAGAAGCTTCAACCATCGACTCAAACCTATTATAAACCGTTGTTGAATCAATTAGATATACATCTTGGAAGAAAGAGTAAGCGAAACAAAATTAAAATTCTAACATCATGATGGGGGCTTACATGCATGTTTTTTGCATGTCTTCTTCAAGCCTAAAGCAAATTTGGATCTATTTGTGCCGATTGACACCAGTATAGCAGAGAAGACATCTCCTTCCATGGTCATGCTATTCAATTTAAGAGAAACACAAAAAAGATTAGAATGAATCAGATTTTTTTTGTGAAAATAAAATGATGCAGGGAGATATAATTGGGAGTTTAATAGGAGATAAAACGGTTTGAGATCGTGGTTTATGAACGTGTATTTAGGAAATTAAATTGTTTTTCTTTTTAATTATGATTTTTATTTTGTTAAAGTTAAAATGACTTAATTTGTTTTTTTTTTTGGCTGACATGTCAACATTTAATTGGTACAGTACACAATATTGTTTTGTAAACTATATAATTTTAATAAGTTGGTTATAAATAGGTTATACATTAATTAATAAATTAATTGGTTACAAATTAAATAGTGGGTGCAACCTTAATTTATTTTCGGAAGATTTTATTACTAGATCACGTTGTTTCCAAAAATCTTAAAGAGAATATTCTAAAAAATCATATCATCTAACTTACCATATTAATTTCTTTTATTAAAATTATTTATCAAATAAAATTTTTTGGTATCTAACTTAACATATTAATTTGTTAATTATCATTATACTTCACCTCTCATTTTTATATATGAGCCTATTTTGTGAAACAAATAAATTATCATATTATTTATTATAATTAAAAATAGTTTTATTTCCAGATATACCGTAAGTTGAATTTTTAAAAACAAATATAAATTGTTCAATATATAAAATATTCAAGGTTTAGTAATATTATTCTTTAAAAATAATATCTATTGAATTAAAATTTTCACTGAGTAACGGGTCAAAATTTGAATATTTAGATTTAATTTCATATTTTTTGTTGAATTTTCTAATTTTATATAATATAATAAACTTTAAATAATTTATTTTGAAGTATTTTTAAGATATTGAAACTTGATATAAAAGTTAGAAACTATAAACACTCTAAAATGATTTGTTATAGCAATGTCAATAATATGTCACTATAACATGAAAGAATTTCATGAAACCAAGTATATTAAAAAAAAAAGTATAACAATATATTAAATTACTCATACTATAATAACTCTTTTTGAAAAAACCAAATTTACAAAATTATGTCTTATAATGACATTCAATTCATGATGTAGAATTTACATTATTGAAATAACTTCAAATACATAAACTCGTAAACATATTAAAATTTTATTTTAAAATATAAATATACAAACATTTATATAAAATAAAATTTAACTAGTGTTATAGCACGGATACTTATCTAGAATCATTAATAATATAATAACTTATAAAATAGGTTTCGTTTTTCAAGCCATCATATTTAACATATGATTTATTGCATAATGTTTTATCCAAAAAAAACTTTTAAAAACAATTACATAAATTATATTTTATATAAAAATTATAATATAAATAAAATGAATTTCAATCCGTGCTATTTTAATCTAGTTTATAGTATAAAGGATGTATACTTATCTTACAAACAAAGAACGAAAATATTTAGCAAAATATACAAAACAACATATTTTAAAGATCCACACTTAAAATTTTGTTGTATTATAAAGTATTTGTAACTATGATTACACCTATTCTAAGCTAAATTTATTTCTTTATTTTTGTATTCTTTCTAATATACATATGTATATTGTTATTATATAGAATTGTAATTACTTTTTTTTTTGCATTTTGCATTTTCAAGAAAAAAATATATAAACATATTTTAATATAATCAATTAATAGCATGTCACGTATCTTATTAATGTATGTGAAATATCTCAAGGTTGAAACTTTTTTTTGTCAACATTCGACCACAACAGACCGACCAAGTAGTCAAATCCTAACATTCATAGAGAGCGGTAAGAAGGTTTAAACTTTAAAATTAAGATTATTAAATTTTACTTCATTTTTTGACAGAAAAAATGAAATTGTACTCATTTTTAAGAAAATAAAATTCCCAATAAAATTAGGTTTTTTTCTTAAAAAGAATTTCAATAAAATTAGGTTTTCCTTTTTTTATTAGTTTTCTATACCCTTTTTAGAATAGGTTTTGATAAATTTAGAATTGACATGTGTCAACATCTTAACGATATAATTGACACGTGTCACGATCGTGTTAATGAGTAACTTTGAAAACCAAACTTTATATAATGTTTGTAAACACTTACACAATTGTAATTACATTCTATGACCCCGGTTCACTAGCTATTAAACCCTATATATGGAGACGTTTTCACTTGATTTTTTTTTTAAGTGTATATAAAAAAGTAAACGCCTATCATATAAATTAATTACATAAGAGCAAAGTAAATAGGAGGGGAGAGATCTACAAAAATTGTTCTATAAATAGAGCTGCATAAGACAGTAGTTTATCACATCCAAACACAAAGCAACACAAACAAATATTTGCTCTCTACTCTAAATAGTTTCATATACAATTGTCTATAGTAATCCAAAAAAAGATGGCAATTATCAAGAACAAACACGTAACCTTCTCATTAGTCTTGTTGTGTCTCATTGTGGTGTCTCCAATGGCTAAGGCTCAGTTACTTAATCTTGTCAATGTCCCCCTTATCACTGGGGTTCTATCTTGCACTGTCAATGGCGCCCCTCTCAATGGCACTTCCACTCTGGCTTTCGTTAGTAAGTTTTCCATTCTCAACCTAGAGACTTAATTATACCTATACCTATACCTATACGTACGTATACGTACGGACTAAGATAAATTAACGAAATTATATTTTGTCATCTTAATGAATATTCACAGAAAATAATATGATCTCTCTTTGTTGACATGCATGTACATGCACATATATGTACTAATATAATGCTGCAAACTAATTAACAGATGCGATCGTCCAGCTCCAGTGCGGAAGCCAAAACACAGTCGTATCGGAAACGACTACTAACGTTGCCGGAATATTCATGCTTTCTACAAACGCACTTTCGATTCCCGCAATCCTCAGCGGCTGTCGTCTCGTCGTCCCAACCCCTCGCGCCAGCTGCAACGCCACCCTCCCTTCCACCGGACAACTCGTATCCCCGTTAAACCTCGTCGGCAGCCTCGTCTCCGGTATCCTCAACATAGTCCCTATCGTCCCAGCTGGCTTTGTCCCCACAAATTAACTAATTCCAAACATAAAGTACTATATACTTTATGTTCGGTTACCGTGTATTTCCCTTCTGCTTTGTGTTTTGTGTCATGACCATCTACGTTTGTTTGCGTATGCATGCATCAATAAGGTCAAGTGTATGTCTCAGTCTTTAAAATAAAAGCTCTTGTAACTTCTGTTTTCAGGTGTTGCTTGCATAATGCTGTAATGAAATGTAACAAATATTTTCCGTTTTTTTATATAATCCCTATTGTCGAAAATATTAAATATATTATTTAACATTAAATGAAAGATTGGGTGACAATATAATATGTAAAAAGATAATTAAAATTTATTATTAGTGGTATTTGATGAGATATATTGGGTGAGTCGGATGACTTGTAAATAGATTAGCTCACAAAGTACTAAATTATACAAGGAGTTTACCGTAACTACGTACGTACGTACGTACAACTACAAATACATATCATGATATGAGGCCTGGAATAAATCATCGTAACTGAGCCTAATATACATGATAGTGATATATGTAATGATAGTGATATATATAATTTATAAAAACTTCTGCACGTCTCAAAAGTTCTTGGGTCGACTGTTTTTCAACAAAAAAAAAGTTGGGGACCAAGTTGAAACATATATAAACTTAGGAACGAGACATTTCAAAACACTTCATGTGACCAATAGAGAAATACAAATTCTTAAGTTTTGGTATTGAGTTAAAACCTCAAAAAAAAAAAGTGGTACACCACCTCCGATTTGTATTGCATGTAGGCTGTAGCCATGCCCGGTTATGTGCATATCTGGCTTTTTTATATATATATATATGTTTATCCAAATCTATTGAAATTAGATCCCAATATAATTTCTATGAAATTTGTGTTATAATAGGGTCCAGAATTTTACACAATGTCGACTAGGCAGTGAAGAAAAGTAAACATGGTAATTACTTTCGGACTAGAGATTTTTTTTTTTTTTTCTGGCATCGAGAGTTTCGTATTTAGATTAGGAGGAAAAACTATGGGCATGTTTCCAGATTTTTTAATTGGACTTCAAACCGACATTAACTATAAAAAAAAACCCTGATAATTAAATTCTCCAGAAAAAAAATGTCAAGTTTACTTTCGTTTTACCTTTTATATATATATAAATTGGATGTAAAATATTCTTAGGGTTTCGCAGCCGCTTAAAAAACATCCATCTCCTTTGCTATTTTTTTGCATATTTCGTACGTGATTCTCTCCTCCCTAGCTCTTAGATCATCATTTGTTTTGCATATTGATTTTCCTGTGAGAAACTAATAGCTGAACGTGACAAAGCAGTGTAATAAATCGGTGAGAATATGGCGCTAACGGACGAAGAGATAAAGAAACTGTACCTAGTCCAGAGGACATTGATGCAGATGCTCAAGGATCGTGGATACTCTATCGAGGATTCGGAAATTACGATGACACTAGGAGAGTTTATTGAGAAATATGGGGACGATTTTGAAAGGAAAGCTCTCAATACTCTCAAAGCTAAGAAAAACGATGACAATGGGAAGGTACATATATGTATTTATAATTAATGTTTCTACAATATGTTTATACCTTATAAGAAGCTTTGTGGATATACAATTTGGTTTATTGGCATTTGCATAGAACAAAACTGATACAAAGCATGATTTCATTGTGTAGCTCTATATTTTCTTCCCTAATAAGCCCAAAGTCGGAGTTGCGGAGATGAAGAAGTACACGAACAAGTTGAAATCGGATAATGTTTTCAGAGCAATTTTGGTGGTGCAAGATATAAAGGATTTTTCCAGCTTTGCTCAGCTTTCTATTAGTGCAATCTATCCAAAATTTCATATTGAAGTTTTCCAGGTAATTTAAAATAATAATAAAAAAAAACACTTTTTGGTTTTTGTTCTCTTGACCATTGAGTATTGTTGGCTTAGGAAGGGGAATTGCTAGTGAACGTAAAGAGCCATGTTTTTGTTCCTGAGCATCAAGCTCTTACTACTGATGAGAAGAAAACTTTCCTGGAGAGATACACGGTGAAAGAGAACCAGGTTTGTATAGTTTTTTTTTTCGCATAGAAAGAAGTATTGTTGTTGTTAGTTTTGTGTAATTAAAGTTTGGAACTCTTCGGTGTTATTGTTATATAGCTTCCAAAGATTCATGTCACCGATCCAATCGCAAGATACTTTGGACTAAAACTTGGCGAAGTCGTGAAGATCACACGTCTGAGTGAAATCTCTGGTCGTTATGTTACCTATCGCTTTGTTGTATAACCAAAACTTTTTGACAATGATTTATATATTAATTTGATCATATAAGACATAAGCTTGTTGCTTGTGACCAATAGTTTTGAATCATTGGTTGTGTTTTAATATAAACTGAATCAAACTATATTACAATCACACATGCAAGTATGCACATCCGAATACAAAATAAACAAATAAAGAGATCTGTTAATAGGATGCCATCAAAACAGAGTACTCAGCCCAAAAAAAAAGAATTGAAAATTTTTATTTTGTTTGTGAAGAATTAAAATTGTTTTTGTATTCGTTTTAGTTATTTTTATGGATTAAAATTAAAAGATAAAGTGGTTAAGAGAGGAGAGGTTGGCTTGGTATGAGGCCTTCTTCATGATCTTCTACAATTGGTTTGGCATTTCTGTAATACGCATAAATTAGGAGTTGCATTGTCCCAAGCAAGAATCCCATTCCATTTGGCACCTACACACACAAAATAAAAACCAATTTAACTATATGATCTATGTCCCTATTAGAAAAGTTTATATCAAAACAATGATACTTACTAGTAGAAAAATATCGTGTAGGAGTAAAGCGTAGACACCCCAAATCGCGCCGTTCAGAAAGAGGAAAAACGACAACCAAAATGGCATAAACTGAACACTCCTTGTTGTCACCACCGTTTTCTGATCGGATCAATGATCAAATGATTTTAGATTAAAACGACATTAATTATGTGTATACATCGAAATGAAATGACCACGCTTAGTAATGATAGAATAGACATTGATATTTTTAGTTATAAACACGTGCTGAAAAACACTCTCCATACAATTTAATGTCTCTCTTTTTAGCTGTGGTACGGTGGTTGGCTCGATTATTGCTGAATGATAATATAACACTTAAAATATACGACAGCCCAAGACCGGTCCTAGGGTAGCCAAATGAAGCAACAGCCTTGGACCCTCAGATTAAATACAAAAACAATAGTTTTTTATTTTCTTTTTTGAAATTTAGTCGTTTAGTTTGGTATGCAATAATCCTATCTCCTCTGAAATCCAGTATTTGCATATATTTGTCTTTTTTATCCATACCAACACGTATCTAACACTACTCATATCTCTTCTTTTTTTTCCCTGACAATCCATCTATATAAAATCCTTTTTTTTTTGTTAGGTAGATGATTGATTATGTAATTAACTAAAATACTCTGTAATTACTGTGATAAAAAGAAATCAAGAAGAGAGAGACTTACAATAACGGAAAGAGGCGAACCATACATGATAATGTTGAGAGTTGCACATATGAAACCCATTGAATTAGAACGCGAGTTTGCATCTCCAAACGCAGTTCTTGTTCCCAAAATCGCGATTACTGGAAAACACACGTTCAGAGCTAGAACGACTAAAATTGTTTTCAACTGAACAAAAAAAAAAGAAATGAAAGAAATCAAATTAGTCATAAATTTAAGTGGAGCATAATCCTAGATTATTGATAATATATATAGCAAGTAGACATAATTTAGAAATGAAATTATTGAGTAAGAACGTCATCATAATAAATAAAAATCTGCTAATCAGATCTGAATCTGAGTCAGACCAATGTAATCCCTTATCTGTCCATTAAATGAAAATGCATTCAACCAACTTTTACCATATAAAATAAAACCACAGCATACGTAAGATCTCTTTATCAGATATAAAATGCAAACCATAAAACTCTTGTATAGGTCGAAAGATAAACTTACGAATCTGGATTTGGGGACAAAGAAGAGGAAAATGATAACGTAGATGGACTCAGCAAGAGCACCAAAGCCATTGACTGTAGAAACCAAGTATTCACCAGGTGTCACTATCCCGTAATATGTCCATAACGACGAACTCATCAACGTGCAAATGTACGGCAAACACTCGTACTCCTTCGTCGACCTCCCTTTCACTATCTTCCAAAACGTCTCCCTATATTCATCAAATCATCATAATGAAATTTTAATTTTCCCATTTTCTTGTAACTTGTTATAGATTTTAAATCAAAAACCATATTGAGAATTAAGATAAGAGTGATGAGATAAATTATAACTCACACAGGGGAGAGGAAGACAAGCACCGATATAACATTTCCTGCATCGATCATCATATAGTTAAATTAATGATCAGTTTATAATATAAGATAATTTGATCATGGCCAAGTGAATTAATATGTGATCATCCTTGATGAGGATGATGATAGACTAAAACACGTGCAAAGAAGATGGTGATGTTACCTATGACTCCAACATAGAAACTTAAGTCTGCCATATTGGGGGGATGGGTTTCTGAAGAAGGCAGATAGAGAAAGACTAAAGAGGATGAGAGAGAGAGAGAGATATAGCAAATTATAAGGAGGCGACTTTGTGTTTATCTGTCCACATACGAGAGAGAAGATATATATATATATATATATGTGAGTTTTTTTGGTAAAGTATTAGTAATAAATTATAAATTCTCTTTCAGACAGCAAAACGAACAGAACACTAATGTTAAACTAAAAGGGCTCGTGTAGCATGTGAATATTTAGATTAGGATAAAAGTAGAATCGTGCGTACCTTATTCTACAATTTCCACTTTTCAGGTTGAACGATTCTTTTTCTCTTATAATCTAAGTTTTCAATACTCTACTTATATTGAAAACAGAGATTTAATAAAGATTTGAACGGCTGTACGTAATATCACGAGGACAAGAAATCTGTCCATCATGTGAAACATATATACTTCTACTGGCAGAAAAAAAAGTTGCAATAATATTATTTTTCTTATAAAAGATCCATATTAAAATAACCATGTCCATGTGGTAATAAAATTTTACTAAGAAGGATTATAATAAGATTTAGGAGTGAAGATTTTTAAAAGTTTGATTTTCTTTTTGTCAAAAGTGGTTTCTTGTGGCATTTTATGATAAGTTTTCTAAACATCATTATATATTATAGATAACTTATCTATTTTCACCGATTTGACAAATCTTTAGTTGAATAATTTTATCCTAAATTTAAAATTTACTTTAAACTAAATAGTTGACCGAAAGAATTAATCTTAGTTGATTTACTTTAAACTAAATTGTTGACTGATGGATTATGGATATATAATCTTGATTGCTAGTACGAATGTAAACATTATACCGACCATCCATGGTCTATCTATTGATGTGTGCTATTGTTGTTGTTTTATTTATAAACATACTAAATATATATGATTTGGTTGATTAAGAGGTCGATACATCTCCTTATTGGACTAAATCCCTTTCAAGATAAATTCCAAGTCCAGCCATAGCATTGCCTATAATTTTACCATGTAAAAAAACTCGTTGTAGAAGCTTATCCTCAAATAATATTATCTTTTTTTTTTAGAAAAGAGAATCTTGATATCTGAAAATATTAATCTTCATTGATAATATAGAATTTTCAGGTTTTTACATGTTTTTTTCTTTTGGATGAAGATTTGTATCTATGTATATGTTTTTGTTCATTTTTTTTAATAGATTTGATCCTTTAACATATCTTCACAGGTTTAATTATTTGATAATTGATGATGTGAGTCTCGTAGATCAAATTAAAGTTTTAATATAAAAAAACAACATTTTTGTTTCTACATGCTTTGTTTATATGAAAGTGATTAGAAGAATGGTAAGCAATCAGTTTTCTTGAAAAATCCACGTCATGGTATCCTACTACTGTCTAAATTCGTGAAACACGCGGCTGCTTAATTATTTGCATGTAGGTCCAAATAGTTTAAGTAGTTTTCCACTTTTGGCCAATAACTTTAAAATCTTCATATTAGACCCTTTGTCTTGGATCGAGTAAACTCAGTGAAACAACAAATCTTAGAAGAGAGACAAAAGAAGAGTCAAAAAAGAAAAGAGTCAGTGTGTGTTGTTGACTTGGTTGGTTGACCTAAAGATGGCGACTTCGATGATTCAGAGGTTGTTCAAACAGGGAACAAAGATCGTCGGCGTTGGACTCAATTACGTTTCTCACGCCAAAGAACTTGGAATTGGCAACTCCCTCCCAAAGGTACGAACTTTACTTTTTTTTTTTTTTTTTTTAATCTTCTTCACATTTCTTTCTGTTTTCTTCGAGAAATTGATCGAACAGGATTTGAAAGTTGCCGCGTAAACTGATTTGGTTTGTAAAGGAACATAACTGGGGGTCCTCCTTCATGCATAGTGTTATTTTGATTTGACCCTCTCTGTTTTGTGTTGTGTGATTTGCTGGAAGTAGGACCCGATTGTGTTCTTAAAGCCAACTTCGTCGTACCTGGAAAACGGTGGAACAATAGAGATCCCACATCCACTGGATTCACTTCACCATGAGGTGGAACTCGCTGTAGTAATTGGACAGAAAGCAAGAGATGTCCCTGAACGGTTAGCCATGGATTACATTGGAGGTATATTTTTTACTTACAAGTAACCTTACCTCGTGGATGTAAGAATCAAGTCTTTAACTTTAAACAAGTTGGTAATATACTTATTGGTGCATCATGGAATAATAAGGTTAACCTGTATGTATGTGATGGTAGTTGTGGTATGTATTCTTTCATCTTAGTAATTTTTATATCCCTTTTTAGTATGTACGGTGTGTGCTTATGTTTCTCCTTGTTCTCTAGGATATGCGCTTGCTCTTGATATGACTGCTAGGGAACTCCAAGTGTCTGCCATGGTAGATAACCATTTTTCTGAATGTTTATGGGTTTTTACTTACATAGTTCCCACTTTTAATAATTTTCTTGCATGCTCAAAGCTTTGCCATTTACTAATCGATCTGTCCCTTGTCCTTTACGGTCTTTATAAGCTCGTAAGCCATAATTTGGTCGAGTTTTCCCTGTTTGGAATCATAACATATGTTTGTCAATTGATTCCATGTTTCTCTCCATCTTTTCCTGTAAACAAAATCTTAGATTTGTGTCCTGTTTTCACACTCATCAGTGTTTTTATGCAATTCTTTACTTAAGCATATACCGTATCATCATGAGGTGTTTAATTCTCGTCTTCAGGCATCTGGTCTCCCATGTACGCTTGCTAAAGGACAGGATACATTTACTCCCATCAGCTCCGTTGTAAGTCATTATCTGGAACTTGTTTCCCAAAATTGTAAAGTTTACCAAACCATGTGAAAATCCACGGATAAGAGCTTAGAAGTTTTGACTCATTTATTACTCTCGTCCGAGATCACTAGATATGTAGCTAGGATCTTATAGCAGATTGCTTAGTCTTATTTCGTCCACTGGGATTTATGTACGTATATAACTGAGATTGGAGTGCTTGTCATCACCAGTCAATATGCGAATATGCGCAACAAACAGAATCCATTAACTACTTATAGACTTATATCAAAACACACTCTTAGCCTCTTTATCTTAAATTTGGTTTCTTTTTACCTTGTTTTAGCTACCAAAGGCAATGGTGCTGGATCCCAATAACCTGGAACTTTGGCTAAAGGTTTGGCTCCTCATGCTCTGTGTTATCATATGAAGCTGCTGCCGTGTTCCCTTTTGAGAATTTCTTTACTCTGTGACAGGTCGATGATGAGACAAGACAAAAAGGTTGGACAAAGGATATGATCTTCAAGGTCCCATATCTCATCAGCTACATAAGTTCTGTAATGACCCTTTTCAAAGGAGATGTCATATTAACAGGTAAAAACATCTGTTTCCCCATCATCAAGAGATTCCGTAAAACTTGCAACATATGAGTAAAAGGTTTTGATTTGTCTATATGTATATAGGTACACCAGAAGGTATAGGACCTGTAAAGATTGGTCAGAAGATAACCGCTGGAATCACCGGTCTTTCTGAAGTTCAGTTCGATGTCGGTAGGCGTGTTAAGCCGTTGTTCAGATAGTGTGTTTTGTGAATCTTTTTGTCATAACTCTTTTTTGTTTGTGTGTATAATCCTCAATCTATATCTTGTAAACATTGTTGTGAATTGTGATGATGATACATGTTAATCAAGTTCAAACTCCACATTAGAGTTAAATTATGTAATTAAATTAATATAAATATTAAATAAACTAAATGATTGACAAAGAGACTGAACTTTACTACGCGGCGAGTTTGTGTCCGTGCCTCCGTCGCTTAGTTAGGTTTTGCGTCTTCTTCTAGCTAATAATCTCCGCCGCTTCTCTGGTCTTCACGATGTTCTTGTGTAGTGTTCGGAAACTTAATACAGTGAAATGACTCCGGAGACAAAAGTTGTGAATGCGTAGATCCATCGCGACTGGGTTTGCGTCGATAGCGAAACGGTTACTTGTACATAAGCATCGTCGTCTACACATAATAGGTAACCACAGAACTGCTCCTTCCTGTTTCTGGATTCGAGCTTTCTCCGATTACCGAAAGATTTGGAGAGATGATCTCAACTTTAGCGAGGCACTTGATTTGTTCACTCGTATGGTTCACTCTCGTCCTCTTCCTTCAATTGCCGAATTCACTAGGTTACTGAGCGTTATCGCGAAGATGAAAAGGTACGACGCTGTGATCTCTCTCTTCGATCAAATCCGAATTCTGGGAATCTCGCCTGTTCTCTATACCTGCAACATCGTTATGAATTGTGTTTGTCTATCTACTCAGCCTCGTCGTGCTTCGTCGTTCCTTGGGAAGATGATGAAACTTGGCATCGAGCCTGACTTATTCACGTTTACTTCTCTTGTTAATGGTTACTGTCATTGGAATAGGATTGAGGAAGCTATAGCTTTGTTTGATGAGATTGTGGAAATGGGGTTTAGGCCTAACGTTGTGACATACACCACGTTGATTCATTGTCTTTGTAGAAACAGACATGTGAACCACGCGGTGGAGGTTTTTAACCACATGGGGGCTAATGGGATTCAACCGAACGTTGTTACCTACAATGCTTTGGTGAGCGGTCTTTGCGAGATTGGTAGATGGAGTGACGCTGCTTGGCTGTTTAGAGATATGATGGAGAGGAACATTGAACCTAATGTAATCACTTTCACTGCATTGATCGATGCGTTTGTGAAAGTAGGGAAGCTTTTAGAGGCTGAAGAACTTTACAAGGTGATGATTCGGTTGTCTATAGATCCTGATGTTTTCACTTACAGTTCGATGATTCACGGGCTTTGTATGTATGGTCGTTTAGATGAGGCTAGGAGAATGTTTTATTTGATGAAAAGCAATGGTTGCCACCCAAATGAAGTGACTTATACTACTCTCATACATGGGTTTTGCAAGTCTAAGAGGGTGGAGGAGGGGACCAAGATCTTCTGTGAGATGTACCAGAAAGGATTAGTTGTGAACACAATCACTTACACCGTTCTTATTCAGGGTTATTGTCTAGTCGGAAGACCTGATGTTGCGCAAGAAATTTTCAGTCAGATGGGTTCTCGTGGTGCGCCTCCTGATATTAGGACCTACAACGTTTTGTTAGATGGTCTATGTTATAACGGGAACGTAGGGAAAGCATTGATGATATTCGAATACATGCGGAAGAGAGAGATGGATATTAGTATTGTTACGTATACTATCATTATTCAAGGGATGTGTAAGGTTGGTAAGGTGGAAGCTGCTTTTGATTTATTTTGTAGCCTTTTCTCCAAAGGAATGAAGCCTAATGTTATTACCTACACCACAATGATATCGGGATTTTGTAGGCAAGGCTTTATTCATGAAGCTGATGCGCTGTTTAAGAAAATGATACAAGATGGGTTCTTACAAAATGAAAGCGTGTATAAGTAGGTGGTGCCACCGTGAGCTGAACTCATGAGGAGTTAAGGTTACTTCGATGGTTTTGATCTCAAGCATCTGAGTTCTATGACGGTGCAGTTGCAGTTTGGGGAGAGCTAACGCAGCTGCTCAATAAATATTGGGTGAAAATGGGATGAAACAGCGAGAGAGGCGAGAGCCTCGAGAATCAAATCCATAAAAATCTCACTTCTGCAACACATGTGAGGTTATATAAAATACCTTTCATTAGCACATGTTGCATATATTAGGAAACTTATACAGCTTCAGGATGTATTGGTAACTGAAATTTAACCTCCACTCTTGTTGTAAATTGTAAATTTTCAGGTGCAATAAAATGTTGTCGTACCTCGTCCCGTCTGCTACATAGGTTGTGTAATGATATCTTTACTAGGAGATGTCATCTTTGAGATTCCGCATCGAACCAGAGTTATGCGTTAGATAACTCAAGTCTCGAATATAGTATTCTTAGGAAAGCTGTTGATTAATGTACCGAGAACCTGTAATAATTGATAAGAAAATAACTTCGAGAATCCGGTATTGCCCTTGTTCAATTCGATCTCTGTAGGCGTCTAAAGCTGTGTTGTAAGGAATATTTAAATTAGGGGTGTTTTTGGATAAAAATCATAGAAAGTAAATAACTGAAAGATTCTAAATGATTTCTAAAGAGTTTATAAAAATCTTGTTAATTATGAGGTGTTATTCGTTCGTAATAATCTCCTTTGTATTTTAGCTTTTTCTGGTTATTATTATTTATTATTTTCATCTAATTGATTTTTCTTTTTATCCTAGCTTTTATTAATTATTAGGAAATATATTATAGTGTTTTCAATAAAAAAAGGCCATGAATGTTTACAAGTTTTTAAGTGGTTATTGAAATCTAATTTTTGGTTTTTATATTCTAAATTTTGGTTTATAGTTTTTACATTTTATGTTAATAATTTATTAAAAAGAAAAACAGAAAAAAGAATTTAAGTCACGATTAAAAAATGAAAAACTAGTAAAACATAGATTTTGTTTTTTTTTTTTTGAAAATTGAAAAAATAGACCTAACAAAAACCTGATTCCTAATTTTTAAGAAAACCAATTTTTGCATAATCTTAATGTAGATTTAAAAAAAAAAAATCTAAAACCAAAAATAGCTTTAAAATCCACAGCCATTCAAAACCTATTGAAAATATGGTTTTTTTTTTCTGGATTCAGTTCCCTTTCAAGTTATTATTTTTTGGAGATGCCATATATATATATATATATATATATATATTTTATTATATAAAGTTGGGTTTTGAAAGTTAGTAATTCATATAATATTTACATGTGTCAAGTATATCCATAATATTTTAACATGTGTGAAAAAAAATTATTTAATCATTAGAAGAAAATTAAAAAATCTTAAAAACAAAAGGATTACAATTAAAATTTTTGAAAAATATATAAAACCAAAAGTAATCTATTATATCACTAATTCTAATTGGAAAGTTATCTATTAAATTACTAATTTCAATAGGAAAATAGTTGCAATTAATAAGAAAAATATTTGCAATTTAATAGCAATTATTATTTTTTATAATCATATAGTAAAAAGAGGCTTACGATCTTGTATATATATAATAGTCAAGATTACAGTATAAATATGTGTAGGAGGCACATCCAAACTAAATAAAAAAAAACTTGTCCAAAAAAAACATAAGAGGATTAATTTGGTGAAAGAGCACTCGTTCGTTCGAGCTTTTTAATAAATGTTTTGGAGCTAATGTGTAAAAAGCAAAAAGCTAAGGTAAGAAAAAATTGTTAACAAATTTCCATTTTTCCTGTATGAAAAAGAACAATCTCTGTTGCTAGAACTTTTCTTAAAGAAACTATAACGTGGAAATCGAAATTGGGTTTAGTGTAGCGCACTGGCTCGTTCGTGCTTTATGACAAATGTTTGAAACGTATGGGTAACTAAAAGTAAAAAAAAACAATGAAAACTTGTGGATATATATACCACACATACATCCCCACCAGACTCATTCATTACAATACCTATTTTCTTATACTTTCAACAAAACAAAAATGGTTTTTTTTACATCAAACTTTTAAGAAATGTCTTCACACAAGGTAGGACCGTACGGCGATGCTAGTAACATCGGGATGGAATTCAACGACGGTGTCTTTGACGGTGTCACCAAAGTGAGGGTGGGGACAAAAAAAACCAAGTGATGTACCTCGATATTGAGTACACCAAGGACGGAGGTGAACAGAGGATACCGCGGGGAAACAATGCACATCAGATAGCAAATTTATTAGGAAAAAAAATGAATTTTTCTTTCGTATTCCGATCATCTTGATCTAAAATTCTACCACATTGTTAAAATCTTTACAAATAAATGATATACTATCTTGCTATCAACATTTATCCGATTGTCATCCGAAATAAAATAGAAAATATATTACATTTTTTTATTAAAAAATCATAACAATAAAGGTTGAGATTTTGCTTTCATCACTTGTAAGAAAAAACTAGATCACATTGTTTGAAACTATTTCAGTAAAAGCTGGTATATTTTCATTACACTTCTCTGTTTTAAGAATTTTTCCCTACTTTCTTGTGATGTAGCTTGCAAGTTGCAACGTTCAATGTCCACTGGCCATTCGAGTACATTACTACCGTTATTGGGAGCTACGATGGCCTTGAGGTTAGGGTCACCAGTGTTGCATTTAAAACATCCCATGGGAGAACGTCTCCTACATATGGTGTATGTGAAGAAAGAAACAGAGGAATAGAGAAGGAGGAAAGATTGATTCTTTATTATCTCAATCGATAGTTTTTGTTACAATGATTTGTTCCTTTATATAGAAGGATACAAAGATACAAAGGTTTTAACCTAAGTTCTAGGCTCTTCTAATCATTGTCACGTGGCGTCACTGTTGTCGTAGGATTGAAGAGCTGCAAAACGATTCTTAGTTGTTACAGCCGTACTCTCTGCAGATATTGTCTTATTTGCTAACATCCTTTCTTTGCCTTGTATTGCAGGTAGCCGTTGAGGACATTGCTTGATTTGTGGTAACGTATTGGGCCGCGGTCCCAATAGGCCTTTTTGCAAAGCCATGTCGTTTTGGACTTTGGTCTTCACAGTATGTAGTCCCACCAAAAATTAGCATCACCTCATTGCCATCCAGGAGTTTATGGACCTGGCGGATATCTAGAATTCCAGATTAGTCAAACTATGGAGATCAGTAAATTCTGTAAACCAGATAAATTGATTTGGCACTATACTAAATCAAGAAAATACTCGGACAAATAGAGTTATCAGCTCGCACGTGAATAATTTACGTAGGTTGAATATGGGCCGTGCATGACGGCCCTTAGAGTACAAGCTTGGAAACTTGAGGTCCCCCCGAAGGTTTAACACTTTTTCTAGCAGATTGCTTCTCGTTCTCTCCCTGTGATGGAACGACTTTCTCATCGGGTTGTTCGGTGCGATACCCTATGTAAACGATGTGATTCAGAGGTGGAGACTATAAATCACGCACTATTTGAATGTTCTCATTCCCGTCGGATTTGGGACTTATCTCCGGTTGACTTAAGTTCTGGGGGCTTTCCCTATTGTTCCATATACAAGAACCTAGATTTTCTTTTTTGGCAGGTGTCATCCCAGTCGGACGCTTCAAATATACGTCTCCGCTTACCATGGATTGCCTGGTCAATTTGGAAGGATAGGAATAAAATCGTTTTTCAGGGCAATGAGGTGGAGCCAATTGAGGTTATTAATCAAGAGGCCAATGACAAATTTTTATTGGAAGAGGCCAAGTCCTTCTACTCGGATTCCCTCGATCCCTTGCCTGTGGAGACTCGAGATCCTTCTCCCCGGTGTCAGGTTGATGGATCTTGGAAGGCTTCAGATCCGCATGTAGGTTTGGGATGGTGGTTTTGTAATAGTGAGGATACCACAGTGCTAATGGGAGCACGGAGTCAACGACGCAGTCCTTCCCCTCTACATTCGGAGTTTCAGGCTTTGATTTGGGCGATGGAATCCATACTGGCGGCGGGTGTTGACTGTCAGAACTTTGAGACGGATTGTGCAGAACTGGTGGCGATGGCTGATGGTGCAGTCTCCTGACGAATGACCCGCCTTCTCCAACCTGTTGGACGACTTCAGCTTACTCCGACCATCCTTCCCATCTTTGATGCTTTCGAGGATTACACGGACGCCAAACATACGGGGGACTATCTGGTTCGTTCTTCGAAATCTATATCTTCTAAAACTTGTTTTGTAAACTTTTATCCTCCGGTTTGGGCAACCAACCTTGGAGTTATTTTCTAGATTAATGTTTGGTTGAAAAAAAAAAAAAACATCATTAATTTACAATCATTAACTTATCATCACAATGTTCCTAATTTTTAGATCTTCCACCAAAGCATTGCTTTAGACACTAAATTTTTCTTTGACTATTATTTGTTATATAACTTGTAAGGTAGGGCTTATAAACTTATTAATTTTTTATCTTATACCACGGTAGTGTTTTGGCTTTCCAAGTTGGAATTTGTATCCGATTCCAATTTTATCGCGAGTTTAAAATGAATGATTAAAAGAGAAAAACAAAGTTATTCCAAGTTGCTTAAACAGAAAGAGTTCCTTGAACATAATGAATGAAGGAAGTATAAAGATTATGGAGAAGATAAAAGAAATAGGTTCCTTCTAAGTAACGAAAAAGGTCTATCACGGAGAGTGTTCGTTCATTCAAGCAATAGGGATCAAACTGGGGAAATTAATAGCGTGACAACATCCACCATCCACGAAATCGATTTCAATCTTTCTTGACATATCTCCCCTCACGATATAAATGCAAACGTGGTGAGTCTCGTCGTAACAACACATGACGAAACTCTTTTCACGTATATTATCAACAAAGTAACTTGGAAAACGTCCGTTGTACTGGTGAGACAATCTGGGCATGTCCGGTAATGAAACATTCATGAACTTAATCCATACCACATCTTTCTCATCGCCATTTCTTATTTTATTCTTTGTCACCCAAATCTCAATCTCTCTGGTTCTATAGCATTGTTCTAACATCGAAAACCGTTCTCCTCTGAAAACCGAGAGGTAATGAGTATCTCCGTCAGAGTTCTTCTTACACGGTAGCATGCAAAAGTTCTTCAATGTCTTCTTCGAATAATCAAATCTTCGGATGAAATAGTCACTCGTCTCGGTGTTATAAGCAGTCCAATAAGAATTTCCGTTGAGAGAGATATCAGCATCTAATGGTTCTTCTATAGGCGATTCGTTGTAAGGGGCATTGATAACCTCCCACGTCTCAGATGCACAGTCGTATATTGCAAGTTCTTCACCTCCTATAATCCCTGACTGAGAATAATACGCAAATATCTTGTACCCCATTTCAGGTCTACTACGGTTGTATCCTATCCCACATAACAAGAACAAATAACCCTCCTTTAGAATCTGTTTACCTTGTCTCATCGACGGATTCCAAACTACGGTCCCGCTCCCTTTCGTAGAAAGTTCACAACTCAACAACCCATCGCAATAGTTGATGGCGTAAGATTCCCAAGTGGGAATATCTAAAAAAATCCGACGCACCTCTATCGCGAGATCATCAAGATTGACATCTATCGAAAAAATCTTACCATCATACATTAAGATGACCTCTGGACGGGCATGATCCAGTTCGGTGTTGACGAAACTTTTCTCTTGAAAAAGTGCTTTCCATTGTTTGCAAACAGTTCCAAATCGAACAAGTGATTTTGGTGGAACCCGAGAGAGGATTTCTTCCACCATATCCCACGGTAGGTTCACTGACGCCATAGGTATTTTCTTTTGGGAAGTTAAAAAATTAATGTACATTGAAAAAATAATTATACATATAGTGGGATTTTTATAAGAGAAATTTACTAGTTATCCAACTCCATTAGAATTTATGAAATCTGCAAAAAAGAAAAACTCTGGAAAGAGAAAATTAAACGAGAATAAAAGAAATAAGAAATATATTGTTCTGATAATTATATAAAGAAACTTTAAAAAAGGAAATGAATATGAAGAAATACGAAAACTTAGGGGTGTTATTGGTTTGTGATTTAAATAGTCTTTAAGAATTTAAATGTTATGTAATATGTTGTTATTATATCAAGATTTTGTTAGTTTGTGATTTGTACAAAGTTATTTAAAATTTTAACAAATTTGGGATTATTAGATTTAGACTTTTATAAAGTCAATAAAAGTTTTGTGTTGTCCAATTAAAGCAAAAGAATCTAAGATTGTTAATGAATTCAATTATTATGTTATTTCTTCATGATTTTATACACTTTTTCACAAAAAAAAAAAAAAAAAAAAAAACTCATTGAAAGTATCACTAAAAATACATAGATAGTTTGGAAGACTTTACAAGATTTTAGAAAGCTAATCAACAAAACTATAGAAAACTCTCTTAAAAAACATTTCACTTATTCACTTCTGATTATTTTATTGAAGTCTTCAAAATTCTTTATAAATTAAAATCCAATTAATTCTTTATAAATTAAAATCCAAAAACACTATATTAACTAGACGTAAATTTATGTATCTTAGATTTATCTCCAAATATAAATAGAAATACTAATACTGGAATATAATGATTAAAGATAACTATCAATCAATACAATAAAAACTTCCTTGTTTTGTATTGTATTGAAATCAACACACCTCAATTTTTGTATTGAAACACAGACTGACAAATGAGTTAAAATGAATACCCAATCAAATTAAAACAATTAATATACATCAGATTTTTTAATCCTAGGTGGACAAACCTAAAGAGACAAACGACTGTGCGTTTAATCAATTTATGGATTATTTCTTCTTCTTCGTTGTCGTTTATACCATGGGGTCGACTGTGCTTGTGCGTTTAATCAATGATCGATATCTTCTTTTTTCTCGCCGTCTATGGTTTTCGATTAGGGGTTTAATCATCTTCACATATCGCCAACGATGAGAAGCATTATGAATTCGAGGAGTACAGAGTTTATTGATTCGATCTAAGTTGCAGCTTGTCTCAGTTGATTCGATGTGGTGATACTGATACTATGATATGAAACTAACAAGAGATGGGAAATGTATTGTTTGACAAGTTCTATTGTTTGACAAGTTATATTGTTTAATATATTGCTTCCAAGTTCTATTGGAGTATTTTGCTGGACAGTCTATCTGAATTATCATCAGCCCAAGAGATGACCCGTGGTGTTGAGGTAGTTATTGCTTATTCATGACCAACCATCGTCTTTATAATTCAATTGTCAGTCGGTTGAGATTCTCATACTCTTTTCAAGGTTTGGTGAGGAAAAACTCTTCATAAGTTGGATTCACTATTGTTGGGCGTTTGCCAGGAGTTCAAAGAAGATAGTTATGTAATGGTTAGTAATTATCGAACCTGACTAATTCTCATGTTACACATCTTTATAGCTTTCTGTTTGAAAGATTTAAGTTAAATTGGAAGCTGATGATAAAGTAGCAAAATCAAATCGTTAAAGTAACTTTGTGTAAGAGCAATCATGTGGACCGCATGTAATGCAGTTTCATAGATAGCATGATGAAGGATGATGCTTTTATAATTTTTCAGGTGGGTATCTATGGTTATACTGCATATTCAGCCCGCAAGTTTGGACTTCAGGGTTTAGCACAAGTACCAGAAGTTATTGCTGATGACATTCACGTCACTCAGGATTTGAAGAATGTGAGAAAACGATATCAGAAGCCTTTTTTTAGATTCATTATGGATGCACATAGTAGATATTCTAAGTATAACACGTGAAGGGAGCTAGGAATTAGGATTAGGTACTGTTATTAAATACTTAGGCAATTAAATGCTTATAAGAGTTGGAAACAGATTACTACATAAAACTATACCATCAAAGTTGATATCATTAATTTAAATATCATCAGCCAAAATTGATTAAATAAAACAAAACAACTAACAATAATAATGGTGCTACAATGTATCGTAATACAAGAAAAAACAAAATTGATTTTAGTCTACAATTTCATTAGAATATTAAAAAAAACAATCAACAACTAATAACAAAAACCTAAAACCAAAAATATTACCAATGAACATTGTCAAAAAGTATATTAATGATTTTTAATTGCAAACACCATACAAAAATTATCAAAAAAAAATTAAAATAAAACAAAAAACAATCCCACGTTAAAAAGAAATGCTTATGAAAATTGAAAGGTTCTTTGTTTAATAATAATAAAAAGATGATGATTACAGTGACTTGTCGAGGTTTCTTTTTACAGAGCTCAAAACTAAAAATGAAAAGGAAACCCACGTGAAGGTAGCTGTGACAAGGATTGCTTACAAAACCATAAGCAGAAGTCCATAATCAATCGGTCAAAGGAAGGAGATCTCAACACTACCTACTTTCACTGAGTAGCTGTGATAAGGAATGCTTGCGAAACTACAAGTCACTTCTTCCTCACATGCCCTCTGCAACAAATGCTACAATCCTAACACTAAGAAGCCAGGAACTTCTGCAATCATAGATTACAGGCCTATCTCGTGTTGTAATACTGTCTACAAGGTCAATATCAAAGCTACTGATGATTCGACTCAAGCCTATACTTCCAGAGTTGATATTACCCCCAATATACATAGTTTTTGTCCAAGGAAGACTATTAGTGGGAGAGTGCTCTTGTTGCAGCAGAGATAATGAATAGTTACGGGCATTGCTAAAGCATTTGATACGATCAGATGGGAATTCATTCTAAGCTGTCTAAGGGGATTACATGTTCTAGAACTCTCTATCTAAGGTCCCTATCTTTTTTTTTTTTTTTTTTCTCATTGTTATGAATTGTCTATCTATCACACCTTTTGAACAAAGCCGCTGAGGAAGGAAAATTTAGAAAGCAAAGCTTCAGTGATGATATCTCTTCTAATCACATCTTTGTTCTGCAGACGACCTTGTTATCTTCAGTGATGGATCTCTTCTAATCAATTCAGAATATTTCTTCAGATCCTCAGGGAGTTAGTGTCCAAAAACCTTCCTATCTGCAGAACAGCACAGGACAAACTCATGGATCTCTTCCTATCAGATACCTAAAGGCTGTTCCTTTGCACTAGAAAACTCACTCTTACCAATACCACTAATTATTCATCAAGTAAAGAGTAAAAAATTACCTCCACGACAAGATGTTTACCCTTTACAGGACTTCTAAATGCATTCATCTTTTGTGTTGCCAAAGGCTTGTACCCGAACACTGGGAGGACTGGGGATCCGAGATGTGAGTTTCTGGAACATTGCTTCTACGCTGAAACATGATTTGGCTCATCTTCTTTAAAGCAGGCTCCAATTGGGCGGGATGGTACGAAAGGGAAGTGCTTCATGATAACCTCACCTTATTCTGGACAGTAAAGATAAACGCAAGACACTCATCGGAGGACAGATTACTACACCATCAGAGACAAGATGATTTGGATGGCGGCGATCACGGTAGATTGGAGAATTGAAGAAGAAGAGAAACCGACGATTGGAATAGTTAGTTGGTACAGTTAAATTAAATCCTTCACTTGGTTACTACGTGGTTCAATTTCCTAAATTAATTTCTGGTTTAGCAAACTGGGCCTTTGCTCTTAAATCACTAGCTCCGGTGGGCTTGGTCTCTTGCTTTTAATATCGAAAACCAATTCTCAAAAAAGATTTTACTATATAATAAAACTGAATTACACAACTTACTTTTCTGTGTAGACTATACACTATACTCAGCCTGGGCATTAATACCCATTATCCATATTCGACCCGTTACTCGGCTCGTACCCATCCCGAAAAAAAGGTACCCGCAGCTTTAGAGTCGAATAAAAGGTATTATAATTATATTATCCGTGAGTAAGGGACGAGTAAAGGGTATTAGTTTAGTTTTCAATACCCGTTCCGTTACTCGTCCATTTACCCGTTTTGTTACCCGACCCGTAAATACCCTTTAATATTTTGTATTATTATTATTAATTATTAATTTATAAATATATTATAGAGTTAAAGTTAAAACCTAAGTTTAACTTAGTCCAACTGAAATGATATATACGACTCCCAATTGAATTAATATTTTATTTTTATTTTTTAAGTTTGTAATTTTCTAATTTTTGGACTTATATGTGACCTATATGTTGCATACATTTATGAATTTTTCCTTATCGGATTTTGGAATATGAAATTATTATTGCGATTATTGACAATTTTTTTATAAGATATTCATTTATCCGGGTAAGAGTAAAGGATCGGGTATTTAAAGGGTCAACTATTTTTTTCTGGGTACCCGTTATTTAAGGGTCGAGTATGAGTAACTTTTTTCTGTTACCCGTGAGGTCGGGTCCGGTAAAGGGTATGAGAAAATTCAAGGGTACCCGTCCCGTGCCCAGCCCTACACTATACAATATGGATTAAAAGATTAATTATTTAATTATTTGATAGGTTATAGGTTATATAGGTTGTAACCATTAGTTAAATCTCAATTTCAAATCCTCTAAATAAGAATATTCCAAAAAAAAAAAAAAATCTCCACAGAATATTTAAGTAACTATATATAGGCAATAAAATCTCAAAAATTAATCACTCTTCCACGGATTAAGAGTAATTTTCGATTATACTATTACTAGCAACAAAATCTCAAATCCTCATATTTAGCATATGATTTTATTGCATATTGTTTTATTCATAACAACTTTTAAAAACAATCACATAAATTATATTTTATACAAAAATTACAATATAAATAAAAGGAATTTCAACCCGTGCTTTAGCACGGATCTTAATCTACTATGATACTAAAATGACTTACCAACAAATTTCAGTGACCAAGTGTAACCATTTTGGAATCATCATATGTACAAAAAACTATAAAATAAATAAATACTGTACGTAGATGAATGATATAGTAAGAACTAAGACATTAAAGTTGTTGCAGCTTTATTGGCTTACTGAATTATTAAATTATTTAAGATTTTTTATAAAATAAGAGAATATATATTTATTGCAGATCAAGTACCACACAAAGTAAATAGATCAAGTACCACACAAGTATTGTTTAAAACCAAATACTAGCTCTATCATACTCCAAATAGTATTTAGGTTGACACGACTTGGTATAGGAAAAAGTCGTCACATATGGCACCAGTGCGCGTCGTCCCACCCAACAGTAGAATCCCCTCCTTGCCACCCAGGTTGAAGGTTGTTGATGCGCACCACGCCCGGGGACTAGGACTGTCCTCTGCATTGAACTTGTCCACACGCTCCCACTTTAATGTGGACAAGTTCAAGGAAAATAAACCACCGACCGCTTGACCATCAGTCGTTTCACCTCCAAATAGCAATATGTACTTTTCCCCGAAAACTCCGCCACTAGCAAAGCCACGCCTCAGGCAAGGCTTCTCGCCTGACGTCTGCAATTTTTTCCACGTCTTTGTTGCTGCATCGTAGCAGTAAACATCATTTGACACCACTATGAGTGCTCCTTCCACCACTACGAGTGCTCCTTCACTTGGGACGAAGGAACTATCCGGGGCCGGATTCTCTAACCAGTTATTTGTAGCGGGGTCGTAGACGGCCATTGTCTTGAGCCGACGACCCCTGCTACTGACTCCCCCAAAGACATAGAGCTTTCCCTCAAACGCTACCATGGAATGAAAGCTACGAGGAGTAATATTTTTGTCTTCTAGAAGTTTCCACTCGTTTTTAATGGTGTCAAAAGAGTGAAAGCCGCTGTATTTACCCGAACGGTCTTCGCCTCCGTACACATAAAGCGTCGATCCTATAGGCACCATACTTGCCCCAACGCAAGCGAAGTCCGGTGCCTGTCCTGTGGCCGGAACAGTTGACCAATTCTTTGTTGCATAGTTGAAGACATGCATTTCTTGGTCGCAGCTGATCTCTCCACCAAACGAGTATATCTTCTCTCCGACTTGGGCTATGGCTTTTGAGCGCCTTGGTCCAGGGCTCGCTCCCTTTGGCACAATCTTGCAAAACAAAAAAACCCTCACAGTTAGCGTCTTATGTCTTAAAACCGACTATTCTGTTTGGTTGCTTATGTGTATGTAAGTGACGTACAGTAGGGTATTAAGTAGCAGGGCTGAGTAATTTACCTCCATCCATTGACCACACAACTTCGGAACTGATGGAAAAGATACGAAGACGCCCAGAGCGCGTAGGACTTCGCTGCTTGACCGTCCGTGGAACCCAACGATTTTGTAGGCGTCGAAGGAGTACGTCTGTAATCTAGAGGAGATCACTCCACAGAACATACTCTTTCCGGTGTATGTCTTAAATTCGAGCGCCGTTATACGTTCATACTGTTCCCAGATGCTGGTCATATAAACGACCACGGAGACGAGGAAATCCCCCTCCAAGTCAAACTGAATTTACATAGAAATTGTTAGAAAATGTACAAATACTATAGGTATACGAAATATAAATTCACGAAAATATACCTCTTCTATGTAATCCTGCTTTACTTCATCTCCGTGGACTCCTCCGGAGAATTCTCTGTTGCCATCCCGGTAGATAACTTCAATGAATGAGATCCCAGCTGATGTTCCTCTTCCAACACGAATCCTCTTCACGTCCTCGTGCTTTTCGTCACTCCAGATTGATCCTCCAGACCTACCTACTGCGTCTAGCTTTTGTGGTGGCGCAGGACCGAGATGAACTTTTAGTTTAAGGATCCCTTCACCGAGCCTCCCATGGAAGCCCACGACGGCAGGCGTCACCTCAGAACCCGTTAGTTGAAAAAGAACTTCAGGATGCACTGGCTCCCGCGTACCGAATTTCCTAGAAGTCCTCCCGGCAGAAGTTATGAAGAAAAGACTTCTTAACTCCAAGAAGTGACCTTCCGTCCCGTTTACCGAGGTTATGTATTCGGTAGGGTAGTCAAATACGAACTGCAGTCAATAAAAGAAAATTAGAAATCATTCGGTAGAATTTTATCTATCATGAACAAGTAAAAGAAACGAATTTGTAACTGTACCTCTTCTGCGTTCCCCGTGTCAGTGCCGTGCTGCACTTCTATCGTTTGGCCATCGCTTCTATCATAGATTACTTTGAGAAATATCACGCCGTAACTTGAGTCATCTCCAACGAATATCTTCTTAATTCCTTCAAAAGAACCGTCATCAAACCTCTGTTCAGCTGTCGCCATTGTTTGTTTCCCGCAAAGTTTTGACAGATTAATAACGAGAAAAGAAATAGATGTGACGACAGAAACCACACAAGGAGAGATGTGAAAAATGAGAAAGTAACGAGAGAGACCAGATCAGGAGAGATAGAGTGTGTGTTATGAGAGCAAGTTAAGAGAGACGAGACACGAGACGACTATATATATAGTTGCAGGGCAAGAAATATATTAGGGCATTCCCATTGGTTTATAGAGAGAAGAAACAAAAACTTTTGTGGCAGGGGTATCTTTGTAATCTTCAGTTTCTGTTTCACACTGACAGAGAGAGATGCAATGTTTCAAAGATACTTTCTTCGAAACTCACCCACGATAATACTTACAAATTTGTTTGTTTTTGATACAATACCATGTTAACAAGTTTTCCTTAATTTTTTTTTACTTTCTATTACATGTCAGTCTCAAACATTTATTAGAAAGCATTATAATGGAGAATATATATTATTTACATATTTTATAGATTTATCGTATCTTTTCTTAATTTGGTCTCCAAAAGATAATACCTTTTTGTAGAGTTGTATATATATTTGATTTCTGGATATAAAGGAATATACAGAAAATTCATTATTTAATCTCTTCTTTATTTAATATGGTATCAGAGCAGATTGCTTGTTGGGCCACCCATGAATGTTGTTTCCACGTATACCGACGCTTCAGATGGTCATGCCTGAGCGTGAGGGGGTGTTAGTGTGAAATATCCCACATCGGAAATATGTAAGGGATTTAAGTAATATATAAAGGGTTAGAGCCTCTCCACTCATTGCCAATTGGTTTTGAGTTGGAATCCCACAGTAAAGCCCGAATTTAATATGGTTTCAGAGCAGGCATAAAATCTTTTGATTTGATCTTGGTTTTGTGACAGAATTTACGATCTCTTTATTGAACCTGTTTTATTTTTTTCTGTGACGATGACCGAAGACAACAAAACGATGGTGTCTACGAAACCGACAGCGATGGAGATTCAACGATGAATGATTTCTCCATACGACTTGACCTCGAACGACAATCCCGAAAGCATCATATCACGTCCTCTCTTGAGAGGAGATAACTACGAAGAGTGGGCCACCAACTTGGAGACGGCTCTTTACTCACAAAAGAAATTTGGATTTCTCGATGGCTCCATCAAAGCCCCAACCGAAGGATCACCAGATTACGATGATTGGAAGCCAATCAATGCATTGATTGTCTCTTGGATTAAGATGACAATCGAACCGAAGCTGCTGTCCAATATCTCACACAAGCCACTAGCACGAGATTTGTGGGAACACATAAGAAAGAGATTTCGTGTTACCAACGGACCTCGAGTACAACAATTGCGCAAAGAACTTGCAAATTGTCAACAAGCTGGGATGAGTATTGAGGCATACTATGGAAAGCTTACGAAGATTTGGGATTGTCTTGGATGTTATCGACCTCCGTTGAGCTGTACATGTGGACTTTGCACATGTAATTTCGGTGCCGAAGAAGAGAAGAGAAGAGAGGAAGATAAGGTTCATGACTTTGTGATGGGACTTGACGAAGAAATTTATGGAATGGTGAAATCTAACCTTCTTTCTCAAGAACCGTTGCCTACGCTTGAGTATGTTTACTTGAAGGTGACACAAGATGAGGATGCTCGGTTGAAGAAAAAGAATCCAGAAGAAAAATCGGAGAACATGGCATTTGTGGCACAAACACAAAAGCCAAAGTATTGAGGAGATGACAGAGACATTGGAATTGTCTGTTCAAACTGTGGACGAACAGGACATCGATCTGAGACTTGTTTTCAAATCTTGGGATTTCCGGAGTGGTGGGGTGATAGACCACGAAACCGTGTGGGTCGTGGAAGAGGAGTCGGACCATCAACCGGGATTTCACGAGGAAGAGGTGGAGTTGCTCGTGCAAACGTGACAAGAGTAGTTGGACAGACCAACATTGGAGTGGCAAACGTGGCGGTCACGGATGCAGACAAAACAGCTGTGTGCGGACTCACAGACGAACAATGGCTCAGTGTTAAGCGTGTGATGAACACTGCGGCCATCGGAGCGACCGAACAATCATCGGGTAAGTTGCTTTCTCCTTCTTGGATAATAGATAGCGGAGCGACTCATCACTTGGCTTGTAAGAAAGAGATTCTTACGAATTTAAGAACATCGATACCAACACAAATAATTTTGGTTGATGGACGGACAGTGGTAGGAAACACAGTTGGAACAGTTGTATTAAACTCTCATCTACGATTGATTGATGTGTTCTACATAGAAAATCTAGGGTTTGAATTAATATCGATTTCACAGTTGATGGAGGAAAATAATTGTGTTATACAAATGTCTGTTCCATTTTGCATTGTTCAGGACCGCACTACGAGGATGCTGATTGGGATAGGTAGACCAGTTGGAGGTTTGATGTACTTTCAGAATATGGAGATAGTCGCAACGGCAAAGGGTCACACAAGTCAGTTTGTGGAGTTGTGGCATAGGCGTTTGGGACATCCATCTTTGAAAGTAGTGCAAAATTTGTCTGGTTTTGGTTTTATTAGCAATAGTAGTGATTTATCGAATAAGGTGTGTGAAACTTGTATCCACGCAAAACAAACCCGTTGTCCTTTTCTGTTAAGCAATAATAAGACTTCAGAGATTTTTGTAATGATTCATTGTGACGTTTGGGATCCGTATAGAACTACGTCATTCTCAGGAGCAAGATACTTCTTCACCATAGTTGATGATTTTTCTCGTGGTACTTGGATTTATCTTATGAATGCAAAGAGTGAAACTCCGACAAAATTGAAATACTTTCTTGCTTTGGTGAAATGACAATTTGGGAAGGAAGTTCGAACGATCCGTAGCGATAATGGCAGTGAATTCATGTCATTAACAACATATTTTTTAGAGGAAGGGATCCAGCATGAGACATCGTGTGTTGGAACACCACAACAAAACGGTCGGGTGGAGCGAAAGCACTGGCACTTACTTAACGTGGCTCGAACGGTAATGTTTGAGGGACACTTACCGGTTGAATTTTGGGGAGAGTGTGCACTTTCAGCTGCATATCTGATTAATCGAACACCATCGATGGTGTTGAATGGCAAGACACCCTATGAAGTGTTGTATGGAAAACAACCTTCTTACGATCATCTTTGTGTGATAGGATGTGTTTGTTATATACGTAATCAAGATAATAAGGGTGACAAGTTTGTAAGTCGCAGCAGGAAATGTGTGTTTGTAGGCTATCCTCATGGAAAGAAAGGATGGCGTGTGTTTGACTTGGAAAAAGAAGTTTTTTTTTGTGTCACGAGATGTGGTGTTTCGTGAAGACACCATTCATTTCTTGTATACACAAAGGAGTATAACTGAAGATCTTTTTGCTGATAATGCACATGCAGCTCTCACAACTGATGATGATCAAGGAGGTCTGGTGGGAACTGATCCGATGGTAGTAACTAGTGAAAATACGAATGTAGTTCTTGATAGAATTGAAGTGTATCTGCCAGTGAATATATAATCGAATGAAAGCGATATTGATCACGTTTCTACTGATAATACTGAAGAAGATGATGATATTGAGCAGCACGCCAGCGACACTCCTGCACAGGAACACGTCACGGCTCCTTTGCGTGTTGGTGAACGGGAACGCAAAAATCCTGGGTATCTTAAAGATTATGATACCAGTTTCGTTTGTGTAGGCTCCGACAAGCCATATCCTATTGCAGTTGTGGTTTCGTGTAGTCGGTTCTCTGAAAATCATAAAGTGTTTTTGGGCGCGATCACTAGTGCGCATGAACCACAAAGTTTTGCAGAAGCAATGAAAGATGATCGATGGAAAAATGCAGTGGGTAGTGAAATAGGTTCACTTGAGTTAAATAAGACATGGACACTTGAAGATCTTCCAAAGAACAAAAAGGCAATTGGTTGTCAATGGGTGTTTCGTATAAAGCATCGTTCCGATGGGACAATCGAACGGTACAAAGCGAGACTGGTGGTGTTAGCAAATCGACAAGTTGCTGGAGTAGACTATGGTGAAACTTTCGCTCCAGTTGTTAAAATGACTACGGTTAGATCCTTTCTCTCTGTGGTTGCAGCTCGAAACTGGGAAGTCCATCAAATGGATGTACATAACGCATTTCTTCACGGAGATCTCGAAGAAGAAGTGTATATGACGTTGCCACCTGGATTTCCTTCACGCAACGATGGTAAGGTATGGCTGTACGGGCTAAAGCAAGCTCCACGTTGTTGGTTTGTCAAGCTTGCGTCTTCACTCGAACAATATGGTTTTGAACAGTCATTTGCGGATTATTCTCTTTTTATCTACAAGAAGAATGGAGTAGAAATCAGGGTACTTGTTTATGTGGATGACTTGGTCATCACGGGAAACACAGTTCAAGCGATAGAAGACTTTAAAAAATATATCAACACATGTTTTTACATGAAGGATTTAGGTGTGTTAAAATATTTTTTGCTTATCGAAGTTGTAAGGAGTCCAAAAGGGATTTACTTGAGTCAAAGGAAATATGTACTTGATATCTTGGCTGAGACCGGATTGTTGGATTCGAAACCGATATTCTTTCCTCTTGAACAGCATCATCGACTTGGTTTGGCAGTTGGTCCGTTTCTCTCAAACCCGGAACAGTATCGATGTCTAGTTGGTAAATTGATTTATCTTGGTGTTACTAGACCCGACCTAGCATACTCGGTGAATATCTTATCACAATTTATGAGTGCTCCGCGAAAAGAACATTGGGAAGCTGCTATTCGAGTTCTTCATTATTTGAAAAGCAGCCCAGGCCAAGGAATATTGCTTCGTGCGGACAGTGATCTTCAAATTTATGGGTGGTGTGATTCCGACTATGCAGGTTGCCCAATGACACGACGATCTTCGACTGGTTGGTTTATTCAGCTCGGACAGTCACCAATCTCTTGGAAAACAAAGAAACAAGATGTGGTGAGTCAATCTTCTGCTGAAGCAGAGTACAGAGCAATGGCTATGACGACCAAGGAGTTGAAATGGCTGAAAAACCTCCTTTTAGATTTGGGTGTAGTTTTGACGCAACCGATGCGGCTTTACTGTGATAATAAAGCTGCTTTACACATTAGTGCGAATCCGGTTTTTCATAAAAGAACCAAACATATCGAAAAAGACTGTCACTTTATCTGAGATGAAATCAAGTCGGACAACATTACCACAGCTTATGTCTCCACAACAATACAACTTGCGGACATTTTTACAAAAGCTTTAGGACAATAGAAATTTGATGAGTTTCGAGATAAGCTGGGCATTTTGGATCTTCATGCCCCAGCTTGATGAGGGATAATAGAGAATATATATTATTTATATATCTTATAGATTTATCCTATCTTTTCTTAACTTGATCTCCAAAACAATACCTCTTTATAGAATTGTATATATACTCGACTTCTGGGTATGAAGGAATACACAGAAAATTCATTATTCAATCTCTTCTTTATTTATCACATTAACGATTGAGTGGTCCACAACATTCATCCGATGCCAATTTCCTCACGTTTCCTATTTTTGTTTTGTATCTGTAATTTTGTTTTTAGCTACATGTTTTACATTACAAAGTTTATGCGTGGTCCACGAGGAATTCAAACTTCCGTTCAAATCTGAGATTTCAACTTCATCTTTGTGTCCAATAAACACCAATGTTTCTTTTCCACCCCATATTTAAGCTGTCGCTATTAGAAATTTTCGAAAGACAAAAAACATGTGATAGTATCATATTAATATCTAAATTCGAACATGGTACATGAATTTTCGTAACTGGCGCCATTCTTGATTTTCTTATAACTACAATACTATGTGCACTATTTCGATTGATCATTGATGGATATCATTTTACTCTGATTTAGTAGAATAGAAAAACGAATATGAATATTTTAATTATAAACAACTAAAATTCACTTTAAAACGAAAAAATTAAACTAAAACCCTAGAAAAATGAATATTTTATCAAGAAAATGATTAAAATGTTATTTCATTATGCAATTAATCTTTCATGCTTGTTATAAGCTCACACGTCATTTCCATTATAGGGAAGTTACGTTGTTGTATACTATTAACTTTTGACGTTCCTTGATGTAATACAACAAAATGTTACAAAGTTATCTCTATTTTCTTCTTTTACTTTTTGTTTGGGAAAAACAAAATGTACCTTCTAAATTCTAATATATTAAGCACCACAATTGTTGATTTCCACACTACAAAAAAAGGGTGTGTTACATCAATTAATTTGTATCATAAACAAAAATGATATTAATTTAAATTATCTTTTAATAACTGATACAAAAATTATATACTAACATCAATTACAATAATTGATACTGTTATTGATTGGTATGACATCATTTCATTATAATTGATGCAAATCGAAATTATTTACATCACTTTCAAAATATTGATACAAATATATAAAATTAATTCACTTAATAATTGATTAGTATTTAATAATTTATATTAACATCACTTTGAAAATGATACAAATTTTACATCATTAAAAAAAATGATTTTAGCAAAGTTATATGTTAAGTTAATATATTAACTGAACTTATATTGTTAAAAGTTAAAACTTATGTAATTATTTGTTCATTTTTATCGATTAAATAATTTTTCTGTTTTTATATTTTAAATTTTAGGGAAAGTCATTTGATTTTAATATATACTTTATAAAAATAAAAAACTCCAAAATAGGAATTTAAGAAAAATGTAGATCTTTATATTTTTTTTCAACAATAAAAATGTAATTCAAAAACTTAAACAGAAAAAAGAGAAATAGAGAAAACAAATATAATTATGTTATTCTGATCGATTAAATTTACAACTAAAAGTGACAGCAAAAAAAAAATTAAAAAAAAAAAAAACAAAATAGTATGTATCCCACATCGGCCATAGCACTACAAAGTACTCCTAATAATTGCCTATATATATGTTCTTGACTTAACAACTATAGTTCGTGGATAATTTATAAGTTATAACAACTAAAATCGTGGGCCCACTGTATATAGAGTTTAGAATTATAATTATAGTTATCAAATGAATATAAAAGAATAAAGTGGAAAGATATAAATAATTAAATATTATACTACAGACAAAATTATTTTTCATATTATTAATTATAATATTTATTTTAACATCAGTTTTTTAACATCAGTTTTATATTACATTAGTTTTAATAAATGATTCAAATATTTTATATCAATTTAGTAAAAATGATGTAAGATTGTTGTAAATGATGTAAATGAACATCAATTCAACTAATTGAAACAAATATTTATTTCAATTGATGCAAATTATTTGTATCAACAAAGTATAAATCATTGATTAAAGTGATGTAAATTATTTTTACATCATTTAAACATGATACAAATGTATAAAATAAATGTTGTAACAAACCTTTTTTTTGTAGTGCCAATTGAAAAAATAAGAAAAACTAACTGTAGGGAAAAAAGAAGAAATTAATTAATCCTAACATAGTTTTCTATTGAGCCTATATGAATAAGAGAATATGTGATAGGCTTAATTGTCATTTACTTCTCATATCAATCTCTTTACTCTGCACATATTATGTTTCCTTGTATAGCATCTAAACTCTGTATAAAGTCCACCGTATTCTCATCTAATGAAATCATCCATTCATACATTTTCTATAAGGTATCAGAGCTTTCTTATACCTAGACCTAAAATTTTTTTTCTCTTCCGCCGCTCTCTTCTTCTTTCCCTCTTCGCTCATCCTCATCATGTCTCAATCTGACAATTCCCCTGTCAACACCACCATGAATGCCGCTTCTAAAACCGTGACACCAAACTCTGACGCTCTTCTCAATGTCAACATGACAAATGTTACACCCCTTACTCCTACCAACTACATCATGTGGAGTCGTCAAGTCCATGCTCTTATTGATGGGTATGGTCTTGCTTCTTACCTTGATGGATCTAAGTCCTTCCCGGCTGACACAGTCACTATCGATGGCACCAGCTCTCCCAATCCTACGTACGTCAATTGCGTCCGTCAAGACAAGCTGCTCTACAATGCACTTCTCGGTGTAATCTCCGTCTCCATCCAGCCGATTCTCTCTCGTGCTCACACCACTGCTGAGATCTGGGCTACTCTTGCATCCACCTACGCTAAACCGAGTCGCGGTCACATCCGCCAAATCAAGCTCCAACTCAAGAACTGGAAGAAGGATACCAAAACGATCGATGCATATCTTCAAGGTCTTACCACTCGCTTTGATGAACTGGCGCTTTTGGGGAAGTCTCTTGACCATGAAGATCAAGTGGAGCTCATCCTTGAAGGTCTTCCAGATGAGTACAAGACCATCATTGATCAAGTCGAAGGTCGTGATACACCACCGACCCTCACTGAGCTCCATGAGAAACTCATTAACCATGAGTCCAAGTTGTTAGCGACGCAACCTCTCCTGTCCACGCCAATCAGTGCCAATGTTGCTCTACCTCAACGTACCAACAAAAATCCTCGCTCGCAGAACCGGTTCACTGAACGCAACAACAACTGGACTCCTTCGTCTCGTCAACCAAATGAATTTCGAGCACCACGTCCCTATCTCGGTCGTTGTCAGATCTGTGGTACTCAAGGCCATAGTGCTAAACGCTGCTCTCAACTCACCCTGTTCCAACAACAACAACCAAGGGCTAACTTCACCACGACTAATCCTTGGCTGCTTGACTCTGCTGCGACCCATCACATATTCTCTTATCTCGCCAATCTCAGCCTTCATCAGCCCTAAACCGGTGGTGAACAAGTGGTATTGGCAAGGGTCTTCCCATCACTCACACTGGTTCAGTTTATCTACCATCTCAAACTAAACCTCTACCACTCACCAATGTTCTTTATGTGCCAGACATTAAAAAAAATTTGATTTCTGTCTATCGCATGTGCAACGCTAACCGTGTTTCCGTTGACTTTTTTCCGGCGACTTTTCAGGTGAAGGCTCTGAGCACGGGAATCCCGTTACTCCAAGGCCGTGTCCGCAATGAGCTCTATGAGTGGTCATCCTCTCCTTCTAGTCCTTCCGTCTATTCCACCACCACCACCAATCTCAAAACTGATGCATCTACATGGCACTCTAGGCTTGGTCACCCATCATTTTCTATTTTACAAAAAATGCTTTCTAGTTTCAATCTGCCAGTTTTAAATTTTCCAATAAATCACTCTCCTGTAGTGATTTCTCCATTAATAAGAGTCACAAGTTACCTTTTTCTGAGTCTTCTATACACTCCTCTCGTCCTCTTGAATATATGTTCACCGATTTGTGGACTTCTCCTCTTCTTTCTGTTGATGAGTTCAAATATTATTTAGTTATTGTCGATTACTTTACCAGATATATTTGGCTTTATCCACTCTCCCAAAAATCACAAGTCAAAGAAACATTCATCAATTCACCTCTCTTGTTGAAAATCGTTTTCTACCAAAATTGGAACCCTCTTTTCAGATAATGGTGGTGAGTTCATCGCTTTGCGCCCTTTTCTCTCCACACATGGTATCAGTCACCTTACCACTCCTCCCCACACACCTGAACACAATGGCCTTGCCGAAAGATTTGTCATTGCCATATAGTTGAGACAGGGCTTGCTTTACTTACTCATTCTGATATTCCACCAACATACTGGTCTTATGCTTTCTCCACTGTTGTTTTCCTCATTAACAAAATGCATACTCCCATACTATCCTTTCAATCTCCATATTCTAAATTATTTGGCCAAAAACCAAACTACACCAAACTCAAAATCTTTGGTTCTCTATGTTATCCCTTGCTAAAATCCTATAACACACATAAACTGCAACCCAAATCCTCACCTTGTGTCTTCTTAGGCTACTCTCTCACTCATAGTGCCTATCTCTGTCTTGAACCAAAATCCAATCGCTTATATGTTTCACTCCATGTTGTTTTTGATGAAACACAATTTCCTTTTAAACTTCTCTCTTCTTCATCCACAGCCTCTAACGACAATCCTCAGTCTTTCTCTCCATGGCTTCCTCCACTCACCATTGTTCCCTTTACCTCTCCACCACTCACAGCAGCTCCATCCCGGTCTTTGGAGTCCTACGGTGCTCCCACGAGCTCAGCTTCTTCACCACCGTCAAGTCCTCCGGAATCGTCGGCTGCTGCTCAATTCTCTCCTCAACAATCATCGCCCCACTCTTAGTCACACTCTGCTCAGACTTCCGATGTCAACCACACGTTCGATACCTCAACTCAGCATCCGTCATTGCCAACATCGACATCTCCCTCGCACTCGGCCCAACAAAATTCATCTCCAACAAACTCGGCCCATTCTATAGGCTCATCTCCATCCTCTTCTGCGGCCCATGAGGCTCCATCTCCAATTTCGCAATCATCCTCATCTCGAGCCTCGTCGGCACAAGAACGACAGTCTACCTCTGACTTTGTTTCACGTCCTCAACAACCAGCTGTTATTCCACCTACAAATCAACATTGGATGCAGACAAGATCAAAGAATAACATTGTAAAGCCAAATCGGAAATTTGGCCTCTCGTCCGTTGTCACTGCTGCTTCCAATAGTGAACCCAGAACAGTTGCTCAAGCCCTCCGTGATCCTCGCTAGCGTAACTCCATGTCCGATGAATTCAACTCTCAACTTCGCTATCGCACATGGAATTTGATTCCTCCCCATCTGTCTTATAATGTCATCGACACGAAGTGGATCTTTCGCACCAAGTTTCTACCCGATGGTAGCATCGATAAATTCAAATCCAGGTTGGTTGCTAAGGGGTACAATCAACAACAAGGAATTGATTATCAAGAGACCTTCAGTCCAGTCATAAAGGCAACAACCATTCGCATTGTCCTTGATGTTGCTGTCTCTCAGTCATGGCCAATTCAACAAATCGATGTGAACAATGCTTTTTTGCAAGGGACACTCACTGAAGATGTCTATGTCTCTCAACCGGAAGGGTTCGTTGACTCCGATCGTCCAAAATATGTCTATAAATTGAACAAGGCATTGTATGGGCTTAAACAAGCACCGCGTGCGTGGTATCTTGAACTCAAACAATACCTTGTAAGTGCTAGTTTTCGCAACTCCCTCTCTGATACGTCCTTGTTTGTTCTTCGTCGTGATAAACTCCTGCTCTACATACTAGTATATGTTGATGATATAATAGTCACTGGGAATGATGCGGCAATGGTTGAACAAATTCTCCCCAAGCTTGGTGATCGTTTCTCTGTCAAGGATATGGCTGATGTATCATATTTTTTAGGCATAGAAGCGATCCGCACAAAGTATGGCTTACACCTTAATCAACGAAAATATGTGTTAGACTTGTCGGTCAGAATGAAAATGCAGGATGCGAAACCAGTAGCTACTTTGATGGTCGCAACTCCGAAACTCACATTGGCGGGCACACCACATTCAAATCCCACTGAGTATTGCACCTTGGTTGGCAGTCTCCAATACCTTTCATTCACTCTACCAGATATTGCGTATGCTGTCAATCGATTATCGCATTTTATGCACTCTCCCACATCGGATCATTGGCAAGCTGCAAAACGTGTGCTCCGCTAACTCGCCGGGACAAGTTCTTATGGTCTGCATTTCCGCAAGGGCAATCCCCTCACACTTCATTGTTTCTCTGATGCTGACTGGGCAGGTGATGTTTCAGATTGTGTCTCAACTAATGCTTATATCATTTATCTTGGTGGTCAGCCTATCTCTTGGTCTGCGAAGAAACAGAAGGGTGTTGCGAGATCATCAACTGAAGCTGAGTATATAGCTGTTGCTAATGCCACCTCTGAACTCATTTGGATATGTTCATTACTCTCTGAACTTGGCTTGTCAAGGACTACATCACCTACCATCTATTGTGATAACATTGGTGCAACCTACCTCTGTGCTAACCTAGTTTTTCACTCTCGCATGAAACACATAGCTATTGACTACCACTTCATACGAGAACTCATCCACAATGGCAAGGTTCAGGTCGCTCATGTCTCCACAAAGGATCAATTTGTCGATGCACTTACCAAACCTCTTCCACGTTCTACATATCAGTATTTGCGCGACAAGATTAGAATCATTTTAGTCCCTCCATCTTGAGGGGGAGTATTGAACCTATATGAATAAGGGAATACGTGATACGCTACTTGTCATTTACTTCTCATATCAATCTCTTTACTTTGCACATATTATGTTTCCTTGTATAGCATCTAGACTCTGTATAAAGTCCTCTGTATTCTCATATAATGAAAACATCCATTCATACATTCTCTATATTTTCGAATACACCTTTCACCAATTTCTATATCAAATGCTAGGGAAGAAAAAAATTGTACATGACTAAGAGCTTTTCATAGTTCCCCTTTGCAATCACTTTATATTTTGTTTTTATATAAAATTGTCATTATTTTAGAAGTAAGAACCAGTTTTTGTTTTTTTACATGAATCTTGACGTTGACGTATATGTAGGTGAGTCATCACTCGTCATAAGTCTTATTTTTCTACACAACGTATATCCAGGTGAGATGAGAGTCGAGATGAGTCATCATCACTCATCATCATAAGTCTTGTTTCTTACATCATAAGCCTTATTTTTACAGATCATATAAGCTCAGAAGTCAATTCCATTTATAGGAAGTTATTGTTTGTATCCATTTAACCTTTGCTTTTTGATAGTTACAAAAGTTGCAGATACAAGAAATGCGGTTACAAACAATATTATATACACTTTGGAAAGCATGAACGAATACAAGATTCATAATGAAGTCATTGATTGTTAATTATTTTTAATTAAATTTAAAAATGTAATATGTTTGATCAGATATGATCTCCTTTGTATTTTCTTTTTCTGGTTATCATTATTTATTATTTTAATCTAATTGATTTTTATTTTTATTCTAGCTTTTATTAATTATTAGAAAATATATTACTGTATATTATTTTCAATAAGTAGTTTTATAGAAAATATGATCGTTTTCGGGTTCAGTTCTTTTTCGGTCTAGGATTTTTTTCTCGTCAAATTAGAAAAAAAAACGAAACTAATCAAAATATATATTAAAAAAAGTTTGAGGAAAACATAAGCAATTTATTGGCAAAAATCTAACGATTTTTTAATATATTACTATTATCAGTTCATTCTGACACCATTATGGAATAAAAAGTTTCAACTTAGAAACTGAGATAAATGTGAATGTTATCAATTATGAGAAAGAATCAGAATCCATAACTGTTTTATATATGATTTTCTTCTGTCTTTGGTATTTGCTAAATTTTGTTACTCTACTTGCACTTCTTGTAAAATTGAGTGTTTCGATCCATAATGATTAAAAGACTGTCAAATCGTTTTGGATTAAAACCCCGCATTAAGCAATGCATGGTTTTGTCTATTAAAAATTGATGGTCTATTAAAATGTTTTGTCTATTATTCAAAAACTGGCCAGATGAGTACATGTACGTTGTTCATGGATCTACAATATGATGTTGTGGTAGAGTCGCCAGCCTAACTTTCAAAACATGGCATGCTGGTGATATCTTTTATAATTTAATTAATTTCATTATGATATTTATCTTTTAAGTTTTCTGTGAAAAAAGATTCAACTGTTGCTAACAATTTTCTGAAAGAAGCTATATATAACTTGGAAGTCGATATCGGGTTTAGTGTTGCACGCTATCTTGTTCGTGCTTTATGATAAATGAATGAAACTTATGTGTAACACATACATCCTACCAAAAAATCTTTATTTTACATCAATCCTTTAACAAATGTTTTCATAGAAGGTCGGACCGTACGGCGATGCTGGTAACAATCAGATTGGAATTCGACCACGGTATCTTCGTGTGGGGACCTAGAAAAATCAAGTGAGGTATCTCAATACTGAGTACATCAAGGACGAAGCTAAAGAGAGTTTGATGCGGGATTATTCTGATACAATTAAATGGAAGAAAAAATTTCAACTTACAAAGCTTTATTTGTGGATAAAGAATCAAATATATGCCAAGAATTTCTGAGATGGATGTCAATGTTTATCATTCATGATCACAATTCACAACTAATCAGAATCCATAATTGTTTTATATATATGCTTTTTTTTTTCTTGTATTTGGTAGTGGCTTATGAAATTTGTTACGCTACTTGCACTTCTTGTAAAATTTGGGTGTTTCGATCCACAATTATCAAAAGACTATCAAATAATTTTGGATTTATAAAAAAAAACTGCATTGATGATCTTACAAAAGCAATGATTTTGTCTATTAAACTCGACGGTCTATTAAAATGTTTTGTCCATTAAAAACTGCAGCATTTGAAGTTAAATGGTTCGATGAGTACATGGAAGCTACGGCCTACGGGTACTAGTACTACGATATCGGTGGTAGAGTCAGGAGCCTAACTTTCAAACATCCCATGCTGGTGATATTTTCTACTTTATAAATTTTATTATAATATTTATTATTTAATTTTTCTCTGAATAAGTTTTGACTGACTTGTGATATATATATATATAGGAATTACATGATATCATTGTTAATTTGTATTTAAATTATTACTGTAAGTAAAACAAAATTAAAATTATTGCATGTAATGTATTGATCAAGGAGGACATGAGACCAATGCAGTAAAGTCGAGTGTCCGTACGACTGTCTGTATGAACGTCCGTACAAGTCACTACTAATGGACTATGGTCCATGTAAGTAAATAGAAACAGAGGCCCTTATCATATCAAAACATATTGGAGAAAGAGAAGGATCTAGAAGAAATGGGAATTACAATGAGTCTTAGAAAGAAGTCACATGTTATCTTGGTTGATGAGATCGACGAGTCAAACAAGGATCACAGGTCACTCTCATTGTAGGCGTTCTGCATAGCAAAGCAACTTTATGTCCCTTTCTTTCTTAATGTCTTTGTAACGGCTATACGTTGTAGGTGTGTTTATATATAGTGTGTAACATACATTTGTAAAAATCTAAGTATTCCATTTTTTGTGTTTATTCTCTTTTACTTTATGTACAATTCTACTTCCGCAATTCTAACGTAATGGAACAACAAAAGAGTGTAATATCAAAATGTTAACTAACACAATAACATAATAATTGAATTTATTGTCAATTCAAATTATTTTGTTCTAGTTAAATAACACAAAATTTGCATTAATTTTATAAAATTCTGAATCTAGTAACTTTAGATTTACAAAGATTTCATATGATTTTTTTATAAATTAAAAACTAATAACAATAAATTCTACATAAAATTTTAAATCATTAAAATATTTAAATCCATAAATCAATAACACCTTCTTCATATCTATGATTTTATTATAGTCATAAAGTGGAATCCAATACACCCCTTATCTATGATAGATTGTTGTTCTTTTGTTTTTTATATTTTTTACATATTAAATTGAACCGAAACCGGTTTAATCCCAATTTCGCTGTAATGGCCTTTTTAGAGGTAAGAGAGTAGAAAGGTCAAAAGAAATTACTGGTAAGAGTCAACGTTGGCGTCGTCTTGCAATTTCCCAATAATTAAGAGTGCACTTTCGCACGAAGCTCTCTTCTCTTGTCTCGTCCCATTAACTAAACTCAAATACCAAATCTTTCAATCACCTTCTTCTTCCTTCACTAAGTTGTCTCTCTCTCTCTCTCTCTCTCTCTCTCTGAATCATATCTCTCACTCATCCACCACCCAAGAAACAATGAACACCAACGACCCGGATCCGCTTCCTTTAGGCAGACGCGGAGACGACTTCTCCGGTTCCAAAACGTACGCCATGAGCGGCAAAATCATGCTTAGCGCAATTGTCATCCTCTTCTTCGTCGTCATTTTAATGGTCTTCCTTCATCTCTACGCCCGTTGGTATCTCCTCCGTGCTCGTCGACGTCATCTCCGTCGTCGTAGCCGTAACCGCCGCGCTACTACTATGGTTTTCTTCACCGCTGATCCTTCCGCCGCCGCTGCTGCGTCTTCCGTCGTCGCTTCACGCGGACTCGATCCTAACGTCATTAAATCTCTCCCCGTTTTTACGTTTTCCGACGAGACTCATAGTAAAGACCCGATCGAATGCGCCGTTTGTTTGTCGGACTTCGAAGAGAGCGAAACGGGTCGGGTTTTGCCCAATTGCAAACACACGTTTCATGTTGATTGTATCGATATGTGGTTTCATTCTCATTCCACTTGTCCTCTTTGTCGCTCTCTCGTTGAGCCTCTCTCCGAGAATGAATTGACGGCGGCGGCGGAGGAGCAAGTTGTGATTGCGATTGATTCTGTCCCGGTTTTGGTAACCGAACCGGGTTCTAGCTCCGGGTTGAGGTGCGAGCCAAGTGGATCTAGTTCTTCTCCGACGCCGGTGGATAATTCCGGGAGCAAACCGGCGGCGATTACGGTTCCGAGGAGGAACTTCAGCGAGTTAGAAGACGAGTTGACTCGGAGAGAATCGCCGGCGAGTCAATCGTTTAGATCGCCGATGAGTCGGATGTTATCTTTCACTAGGATGCTGAGTAGAGATAGAAGAAGCGCTTCGTCTCCTATTTCAGGAGCTCCGCCGGTATCTCCGTCGTTGAGCTGCCGGATACCGGTGACAGAGTCGGATATCGAGCGGGGTGTAGAGGAGACTCGCTGACTTGCTACGTGGTGGTGTGTGATTGGTTCCTGATTTTCACCGTGAGTAGAAAGTTAAAAAAGTTATTATTACCAACAAACAAGTAATGTGAAAAGTCAAACAGGCTTTTGTCTAGGTGTTGAAAGTTTCAGCGCAAGTGGAGACACGTGGCGTAATCTTAGCTTCCAGCGAATCAATATCCACCGTCTATTATAATTAGATTAGATAGATTTGTTTTGACGATGTACAAAAGTCCTCAGCCGTCTCAACGTATTAATCAATTTACATTTATTATTATTTTTCCCATCTCTTTACACTCTTTTGTAATACTGCCACCAATTCAATTCAGTGGTCATAATGTTATAAACTCATAATTATAATTGAAACTCATACTTAATACAATTAGTTTTCAACGAGTAATTAACACTCTGAAGCAAAAAACAGACTAGAAAATATTTATGTAGAGATAATAGGAGAAAAACTCTCTCTCGAAGATATGGAGTTTGGTCTTTAAGGTTCTGAGGGTGTCGTTTTGGTTGTGATTCGGTTTCGATTGGGTTTTATGAGGGTGGATCTCGCCTTGCGATCCTCTTTGGCTTCTTCGGTTCGTCTGGATCAGGATCTTTTTGATCTGCAATGGGGATTTTCAGGATCTGGAGCTTTCTCGTTGAGGGTTTATCGGTTAATTCCATATCTCTGGTTGCTTTCACGGGGAGGATTTACGGGGATGTATTTAGCTTTTAATTCCCTTGCTGCCTTGGGTTTTACTGGAGCTGATTTCGGATTTGTCGATTTCGTATGGATACGGTGTGATTGGATTGAGAGGGTGTTAACTCAGGGGCTTGTGGAGTATGTTTCGGGGAATCTCTTGTCATTTCTGGGCTTGGATGGTGATTTAGTCTGCGCGGTAATTCAGTGTCGAATTGTGGGGGATGGAGATTTTCTATCCTTTTGTGGATCCGACTCTGAGTGACGTTGTGGTTTGGCTTTCCGGTCCACACTATAAAGCCTCCTCATGGTCTGTGTGTATTCTTCATCCTCTCCTGTTTCGACAAATCTTTTTTCTCAGTTTTCTTCGTTTCTCTTTGTGGTGTTACTGGGTTTACCTTCCTTCTTGGTTCGGGTGTTTCTTACGGGTTTGTTTCACAACGCAAGTCATGTCTCAAAGTACTTTGTTGCTTCAGGGTATGAAGGGGGTTTCCTCCGGGTCCGGCGGCAAGCTAAAGATAAAGGTTCCACAGTTTGATAATACGGCTTTGATTGAAGGTTATGCTAGGACTCTCATTGGGCGATGTATGAATCCCATGATGCAAGACATGAAGGCGTTGCTGTTTATGCTGCCAAGGATTTGGAGGATGGAAGAGAGAGTGGTAGGGGCTGATCTGGGTTTGGGAAGATTCCAGTTCGATTTTGATCATGAGGATGACATTCAGGAGGTCCTGAAGATGGAGCCTTATCATTTTGATCATTGGATGCTTTCTTTGGTCCGTTGGGAGCCGGTGGTGGATCCACGATACCCTTACCTCATCAAGTTCTGGGTTCGTGTGATGGGGGTTCCTCTGCACTTTTGGGCTGATGAGACATTCCGTACCATTGGGGCTGATTTGGGTGATGTTGAGGAGGTCGATTTGGACAATGGAAGGGTGAAGATCCTGCTGGATGGCTTCAAACCCTTGATTTTCGATGCCACAGTCGAATTTCATAGTGGTGAGGAGACGATAATTTCTCTGAGGTATGAGCGGCTCTTTGGGTACTGTAGGCGTTGTTACAGTCTTTGTCATGATGTGTCCCGCTGTCCACTTTTTGGTGACAAGGGGAAGCAGCGGGTAGAGGATGGTTTCGAACCTCGGCCAGAGGACAAGCTCCAGAGCTATAAGGGAGCAACGGTGAATGGTGTGTCTAGTGGGAATGGTTCGGGTTTGAGTGGTGGTAGCTCAGGTGTGCCTATTCAAGGTTCTGCTATTGGGAAGGGGCGTGGTGCAGGTTCTCAGGCGGTGAATCATCGTTCTGGTCAGGGTTTCAGTGGTAAGTGGAGGAAGCCTAAGAGGGGAGTTCCTGTGGAGGCGCGGTTTGAGAAAAAGTCGGTGCCTGTGGTCCCTGAAACAGCTTCAACCTCTCAGGTTCCGATCTCGGAGAATGATCAGATTCAACATAGCACAAGTGCTGTGGGACTTACCTTTACTGCAGAGGAGCAAAAGATGCTTGATGATTTTTTGGGTCCTAATGTTGAGGAGGCTGTCGTTACTGGTAACTCTTCTGTAGAATCTTTGTCAGCTCTTGCACAAGGTGTGGACAAGAGGGTGTGTAAGGATTTATTTCCTGCTACTGGTGATGCGAATGCAACAGAGCCAAGTTCTAGGGTTTTGGTGCAGCAGGAGGTGCTTTTTTCGGATGATCTCAATGCTTTGTTAGGGCCTGAGTTCCCTTCTAGGGACACTCATACATTGGGTTTTATGGACGAGATCATGGAGGAGCAAGGTGCGGTGACAGAGGAGCTTTCCCAAGAGGTTATCCTATCGGATGTGCAAGTTGTCGAAGAGAGCTCAGGGGAGGTAAACCTCTCTGATCAAGCGGTAAGTAAACCGGCTAGTGCTGTTGTGGAGGAGGGCTCTGGGGATCAGTCACGTAGTGACGAAGCAGGGGGAACAGTACCGGCTCTGCGGGTCAAACAGGTCAAGCAAAAGGGTGCTCTCCCGGGGGCTAGTACCAAGAAACGGAACTTGTGCTCCTTAACATCTCCACGCAAGAAGGTTGTTACAAAGGGTGCTGGACTGACTGGGAAAATCAGTTCTCACCAAGGAGGAAAGCCTCCAACCCCATCGGTTGATTAATGTGTTTAGTGTGTCAAGGCCTGCAAGCGTTTGTGGAGACCGGTCTTCTCTCTTGGTTGTTATTCCGGCTGCAATTTTTATTTTTTGCTTTGTTTTCTTTGATCTATCATATGTTAGGTTTCTGGAATAAGTGTTTAACGGGAGTCCCGTTTGGTTGTTTTTGTTTTTCGTTTCTGTTTTTTATTGTACCTTTGGTGTGTACTTTTCAGGGTTGTACCCGATGTATCTCTCCTTCCCGAGTAATAATATTTCCTTGCTGGCCTTTTTCTGGGTGTTTTGTCTCCTTCTGTTTCTTGTTTTTGTGTTGGGTTTGGTATGGTTTTATTCAGGTTGTGATCATGGTTAATTTGTGGACTCATGATTACGGGCTTTTAATGGGCCTGCTGAGCCTTGCATTACGGTTAATGTTAAGTTTCACCCGGTTGCTACCTTTGCATGTTTCTTTTTCTCATTCTCGGGTTTCTTCTTCACTGTTGGTAGAATTTGTTTTTTTGGGCTTTGGAGGCCTCATGGTCTTCGTGTGGTCTGGTTTTATTGATATGGATTTTGTACATCTGACTTTAGGCCCTTTTGGTGGTACCAAGGTTTTTTCGGAGGTTTTGTTTTTTTGGGCTTTATGCAAACTTTTGGTGGGCTTGTTTATTAATATGTCTTCTTTACGGTGGAAGGAGGCGTTTTTGGGTGTTTTAACTCCCATAATATCTTTTTATTTTTCATGAATATTGTGAGTTGGAATTGTCAAGGCCTGGGTAATAAGGCCACAATTGGTAATCTTCGGGATTTATGGTCCAAACATCGACCTGATTTTTTGTTTCTCATGGAAACCAAACAACCTACCCCCATTCTAGAAAAGTTTGTTGGTCATTTTGGGTATAAAAATTTAAAAACAATAGATCCTATTGGTTGTAGTGGTGGTATGGCTCTGTTTTATAATCAGGATGATTTTCAGGTCTCGGTATTATTTGAATCTAACAGATTAATCGACATTGAAGCGGTTTTCAAAGGCCGAATAATCCACTTAACCTTCGTTTATGGGGATCCGGTCCCCAAAAATAGGGATCTGGTGTGGGAACGGATTTTAAGAATTAGTTCTAATCGGTCCACCCCTTGGTTTTTGGTTGGGGATTTTAATGAGATGACAGGGAATCATGAAAAAAGGGGAGGGAAGCTACGTCATCCTTCCTCTTTTCTTTCTTTTAACGGGATGATTCGGGATTGTGGTTTTTTGGAGTTTCCTTATATTGGTGATTGTTTGTCCTGGAGGGGTTGGCGGGATAAGAAACCCATTCGTTGTCGGCTGGATAGAGCTTTAGGGAATGAGGACTGGCATGATTTGTTCCCGGACACGGTAACAGAGTATTTACCAATGATAGCCTCTGATCATAAGCCTCTTGTGATTACTATTGGGGCTAAAAGGCCGCGGGGGAAAAGGAATTTTATGTTTGACCGCCGCTGGATTGGAAAGACGGGGCTGATGGATGCGATTGCGTCAGGGTGGGCCGGGGACAGGGACCAGGATTCAGGTGCTTTTGTGCATAAAATTGTGAGTTGTCGGACGGCCATTTCAAAGTGGCGTAAATCACAAGTCCCATATGGTAGGGAAACTATTGAGGATTTAAAGCGGCAGTTGGAGGTGGTTTTGGCAGATGATTCAATTCCTCCTGATACAATCTCGGATTTACAAAATCGCTTACGCCAGGCGTATGTGGATGAAGAGATTTACTGGTATCAAAAGAGTCGGAGCAAATGGATGAGATTAGGGGATAAAAATTCCAGATATTTTCATGCCTTAACAAAGCAAAGACGGGCTCGTAATCGGATCACGGGTTTGTTTAATAAGGATGACATATGGTCAACCGAGGACGTGGATATATGTAATACGGCGGTCTCTTATTTTGAGGATTTGTTTACTTCAACAAACCCGGAGAATTTTGAGGAGGTCCTACGGGAGGTCAATACGGTTATTACAGCTGAGGATAATGAGCGGCTGACAACACCCGCTACGGAGGCTGAGGTCAAGTCTGCTTTATTTATGATGCACCCGGATAAAGCCCCTGGCCCAGACGGGATGACAGCTTTGTTTTTCCAAAAAGCATGGGGTATAGTTAAGACGGATCTTGTAGATTTGGTTAATAGATTTTTAGGGGAGGGAGTTTTTGACAAGGGCCTAAATCGAACCCATATTTGCCTTATTCCAAAGGTGGCCAAGCCAACTAGAATGGCAGAATTACGGCCGATTAGTCTGTGTAACGTTGGATACAAGATTATATCAAAGATTTTATGTCAACGTCTTACGAGGGTTTTACCAGGTCTTATCTCTGAGACTCAATCGGCTTTCGTCCCAGGTCGGCTGATCTCAGATAACATCCTTATAGCTCAAGAGATGTTTCATGGTTTGCGCACAAACCCGTCTTGTAAAGGAAAATTTATGGCCATCAAAACAGACATGAGCAAGGCATATGATAGGGTGGAGTGGGATTTTGTGGCAGCTCTGTTACAGAAGCTGGGTTTCGCCGAGTCATGGGTTTCCTGGATAATGTTTTGTGTCACTTCGGTAGAGTATAGGGTTCTTATTAATGGTCAGCCGAATGGTTTGATAGTTCCACAGAGGGGGTTGCGACAAGGTGATCCTTTGTCTCCTTATTTGTTTATCCTATGCACAGAGGCTTTAATTGCTAATATACGGAAAGCAGAAAGGGATAAACTTATTACCGGGATCAAAGTGGCAAATAAATGCCCGCCTATTACGCATTTGTTGTTTGCCGATGATAGTCTGTTCTTCTGTAAGGCGGATAGAGGACAATGTCGGGTTATTTTAGATATTCTAAAACAGTATGAGTCTGTCTCGGGTCAACAAATTAATTTTACAAAATCATCGGTACAATTTGGGCACAAGATTGATGAGCAGACAAGAACCGAACTTCAGGACGTTCTCGGGATCACAACCCTGGGTGGTATGGGATCGTATCTGGGCTTACCTGAGAGTTTGGGTGGGGCTAAGACTAAGGTTTTCTCCTTTGTTAGGGAGCGGATTCAGCGTCGGACGAATGGTTGGACAGCAAATTTACTATCAAAAGGGGGAAGGGAAGTGATGATTAAATCTGTGGCTACTGCTGTTCCAACTTTTGTGATGTCTTGTTTTCGTTTACCAAAAACAATAACATCCAAGCTTACCAGTGCAGTGGCAAATTTTTGGTGGAGTACTAGTGGTCAGACAGGGGGCATGCATTGGCTTGCCTGGGAGAAATTATGTGTTAGTAAACAGTTGGGTGGTCTTGGCTTTAGGAATGTGGATGACTTTAATTCGGCATTATTAGCCAAGCAACTATGGCGTCTAATAGACGTTCCAGAGTCGCTGTTTGCCAGGGTGTTTAAAAGTAGGTATTATAGGAATACGCATCCTTTGGATCCAATTAGGTCATACTCTCCCTCCTATGGGTGGAGGAGTATATGTTCTGCTCGCTCTCTGGTTAATAAAGGGCTTATTAAACGGGTTGGCTCTGGGGACACCATTTCTATATGGTCTGACCCTTGGGTACCAGCTCAATTCCCGAGACCAGCTTTAAGTAAGGGTCCGTTAATGGACTCTTCTCTTCAAATGAATCAATTAATTGATCGACAAACTAATACTTGGCGTTTGGATATGCTTAATGAGCATTTTGACCCACTTGATGTTGCATTCATAAGGGCTATACCTTTGGGTGGTAATCAAAAGGATGATCCTTTTGGTTGGCACTTCACGAAAACAGGGAAGTATACAGTCAAATCTGGCTATCACACTGCACGTCATGACGTGTCTCGGACTTTTGCGGCCACTGGCTCTGGCCCGGAAATTACCCCCCTGCTGGCTAGCGTGTGGAGGGCTCGTTGCCCACCTAAGATCCAACATTTTATGTGGCAGGTCTTAACTGGGTGTATTTCGGTTTCGGCAAATTTGGGACGACGGGGTATTGCTTGCGACTTACGGTGCGTGCGATGTGGCGCGGATGTGGAGACTATCAATCACGCAATCTTTGTGTGTCCTCCGGCCCGTCAGGTTTGGGCTCTAGCTCATGTACCAGTGGGACCAAATTCTTTCCCGACGGAATCAGTATATGCAAATGTTGATCATTTTTTGGGTCAGCAGAATCCTGGGGCCCATGTTGCGGCGTTTCCGTGGCTTATGTGGTTTATTTGGAAAGCACGGAATGCACGTGTTTTTGAAAATATTGTGGAGCGGCCGGAGGATATTGTTAGCTTAGCAGAGGGCGAAGCTGCAGCGTGGCAGAAGGCTCAGGTCGAGGACGACCCGGTGTCATATCCCACCATTCCAGCAGTTTTGGAGACCCCGGCTAGGGTGGCCACAACCTCCCTTCCTTCGGTTTTTTCGGGATACCGATGCTTCATAGATGGATCTTGGAAAGCAGGGGATTTGTATGCAGGTGCTGGATGGTGTTGTACCTCCGCCCAGACAGGTTTGCCGTTTTTGGGTGCCAAGAATTTCCGACGAAGTCTATCTCCATTACATTCTGAAGTTGAAGCGTTCCTTTGGGCGATGCGCTGCATGATTGGGCATGACTTCAGAGAGGTGGCTTTTTATACCGACTGCTCAGACTTGGTGAAGATGGTGTCTTCCCCTTCCGACTGGCCAGCGTTCTCGGCGTACCTTGACGACATCAAGACTGATAGGGAGGAATTCTCTTCTTTCTCTTTATCTCTAATTTCTAGAAATGCTAATGTAAGGGCGGATTCTTTGGCACGCCAAGCGCGTACATCTCCGCACCAAGTTTTATTTGTAAACGATTTCCCAACCAATTGGCTCGTTTGAGCTGATCTTTTGTTGTCAAAAAAAAAAAAAAAAAAAAAAAAAAAAAAATAACACTCTGAAGCAAGTTATAAGTGCTCAACACGACTGTGACTTCCTAGTTTTGACTCCCTAATCATATATGTAATTATTCCACTTCGTTACTACTATATATTAATATCATTTTCAGTCTTGTCCATTGGTCTGTTTGATATTTTAAATGATGAAATCTGATGACTCTTCGTATCCCTACGCGTCATTTGGACCAAGTCTTATGCCTCCTAACTAGCTCTAAGCATAAATTCCGAACCCGGTTACCCAATCCGGTATCCGACCCAAAAAACTGGGTTTAGGTTGGGTTTGAGTATAGTTATAAATTTTTATTGGGTTATATTTTCCAGAACCCGTAGGTTCGGGTTAGGGTTGGGTAATACCTGATACCCGTTCGGGTACCCATAGAACCCGAGGAACATAACACTAAACCACTTAGGGATCTTTTGTTCTCACTTATCAGTTTGTACTTTGTCGATTCAATTTCCTAAAATCTCTCGAGGTTTGATACGATATCGATTCATATATATTCATCATCCTATTCCAAAGACAAACCTGGAAACCCTTGCTGCTGCTAGCTTCGCGGAGACCTTACCGTCGCCGCTGAAGGAGATAAACTCACCACCGTCTGCCTTGTCGCGAAATCACTTAGAGGTATGATTTCTGATTTTTGAGGGTTCTTCTTCTTTCTCGAGTAACTTCTCAATCGATTCAATTATGTGATTCTTTTGATTCAAACGACAAACAAATTTCTATAGTATCGAGTATAGACTTTTAGTAAATTAGATTGTCACTTCTCTAATTCTTGTTTGTTTTGCGAAAACAAAAGCTTAATCTTTAAATTGATTTTTGTCTCTAGATTGTTATACTCAATACTCAATAGAATGTTTACTTAATTTGTTACTAATTTTGTCACCTTCTTGTGTTGTTAATGGCTTTTGTAATTTTGATAATCTATTGATTATCGTTTCTAAAGATTAATTGGTTTGTTTGTGTTTTTAAAATGCAGATGGCATCTTCTGCTGAGCCAAATCCTCCATTTGATTGTGTTGATTTGAGTGGATTCGAATCCGATGATGATGTTCAAACTCCGGTTTCTGAAAATAAGAGGAAGAGGAAAGAGAGAGTTAGTGATGATGGAGGAGGTACTAGTTCTGGTAAGAAGATGAATACAAGACCATGGGTTTGGGATCACTTCACCAAGATGGGAACAAAACAGGACAAATGCCAATGTCAATACTGTGGGAGAAACTTGTCTTGTGAGACTAAAAATGGCACTTCTACAATGAAGAAGCATCTCGAATTGTTCTGCAAACAATTCAAGGTATGGAAAGATGCTAACGGTAATGATCCAACTCAAACTGTTTTTACTTCTGATGGTGCTAGTGGTAGTCTTTGGGCAGTTAAAGTTTCAGAAGCAATATTTAGAGAGGCTACCAATGAGTTGATGGTACTTGCAGAGCTACCCTTATCATTCGTAGAGTGCTTGGGTTGGAGACATTTCTGCTCCAATGCTCAAATATATAAACCTCATTCTAGGAGGACAGCATCAAGAGATATTATGGAGATTTATGTCAATAAGAAAGCAGCTATGAAGAAGATTCTTGGGCAAAACCGACAGAGGCTGTCATTGACTACGGACATATGGGTTTCAACAACTACTAGAGCGAGTTATATGGTAATAACTGCTCATTTTGTGGATGCTATGTGGAAGTTAAGGAAGATGGTCATAGGATTCAAGAATGTTGATGATCATAAGGGTGAAACAATCTGTAATGTTCTCCTTAAGTGTCTAGCCGAGTGGGATATACAGAGAGTGTTCTGCATCACAGTAGATAATGCTACAGCAAATAGTTCTGCTATGACTAAATTTAAGAAAGCTATGAAGAACAGTGGAAATGATGCATTGATATTGAAAGGTAAGTATATGCATTTGAGGTGTGCTACACACATATTGAATTTGGTTGTGAGAGAAGGTTTACAAGAGGTTGACAGTAGTGTGGCTGGAATTCGAAATGGTATTCAGTATGTGAGAGCTACAACAAACAGACTCAAATCATTTGATTTGCGACTTGAGGCGGTGAAGATTAAAAGGGGAAGTGTACCTTTGGATGTGAAAACAAGATGGAACTCGACTTACCTCATATTAGATCAAGCTTTGAAGTTTAGATTGCCATTTGAGAGGATAGAGGCTGAAGATAAAGTGTATAACGATTACTTTCTAGAAAAGGTGGATGGAAAGAAAAGGATTGGACCACCTATGCCATCTGATTTTGATGAAGTTGAGAGGTTGGTTTCTACTCTTGTCATATTTTATAAATCCACATCGGTTCTTTCAGCTTCAAATAAGGTTGCCTCTCATAAACTCTATAATGAGATAGTTTATGTTACTAAGAACCTGACTGAGTTAACCACGAGTACAAATCCTGAAGACGCTTTGAAAAAGAAAGCTTTGTCTATGTTAACAAAGTTGGCAAAGTATTGGGATCCATTTGGAAAACAAGTTGAAATGAATAGGCTGGTGATAGTAGCAAGTGTTTTTGATCCTAGAAAGAAAACGAAATTTGCTGAGCTCTGTTTTGATGCTTTGTATGGGAAAGGCAGTATTGAGTCTGCACATCTTTTAGATGATTTGAATAATATCTTGAAGGACTTGTATGATGAGTACAGTAGAAACAGTTTAGTAAACAAGTCTGGTTCATCTTCTCAGTCACATGGTTCATCTTCCCAGTCGCAGTCCCGAGAGCAAGTTGCACCAGATTTTTGTCAGAAAGCAGGTATTGTTGACATGGAAAACGTATTTGATGAGATGGTGATGGAAAAGGTAATTTACAGCTCCTCTAATGAGTTGGATATTTACTTGAAAGATAATGTGGAGAAACCAAGTATTCTTAAAGGTACAGAATATGATTTGTTATCTTGGTGGAAGGTCAACAATGGGAAGTATCCGATTTGGTCTCTAATTGCTAAGGACATACTTGCAATGCAAGTGCCTTCAGTAGCCTCTGAATCTGCTTTTAGCACTAGTGGTAGAATTTTAGAACCTTATAGGAGCTGTTTAACACACAATATGATAGAAGTGTTGATCTGCACCGAGCAATGGCTAAAAGCTGAAATTCATATCAATGAAAAAGGAGTATCTACAGTAGAACATTTGCTTTCGGAAGTTGAGCATGATGATGAACTTATGAGAGGTAAGTTTTCTTTTTATTGTTTAACTGTTTATACAATTTTGAATATGATTTTGTTTGTTCTTACGGTTTACATTTATTTTTTTATAGAGTATGAACCTGAATTCAAACATTTGGACAGCTAATCTTGAGAATGAGTCACCCAGATGATCTTTATAGTTTGAATGGTTAACTTAAGTATATACTATATAGTCTCTACTCTTTGTATTTGTCATTATTCTCATTGTTGTTATTGATATTTGTTTCAGGAAATTTCAAATCAAAGACATCAATCACCAAGTTTCTACTTTCTATCTTCTATTTCTATGTTGCACTTTCACATCAGACTTATATTTTTAGTTTGAATCTTTTCTAAACTCTTCTTTGCTTTCACTCTTTCAGCAACTTAAATTTGTTATCACTTATCACTTTTCTATTTCTTTCAGTTTTTGGATGTTAAATTTGGAGTTATATTATATGTTTTCATTATTTATGTGATTTTGGATGGTAAACTGCAGATTTTGGATGGTAATTTGCAGATTTTTTCATGTATTTCAGGTGTAGTTTGGGTTTTGGTTTGGGTTTTGGTTGAGTTTGGGTACACTTTACCCGAAACTGAATAGAACCCGTTTTTCGGGTTTTTACCGGGTTCTGAAAATTGTAACTCAAACTGACCCGAACCCGGTACTATCCGAACCGAACCGAACCCAAACATAGTAAAATACCCAATGGATTCTGTTTTCCATTACCTATTAACCCGAACCCGAACGGATAATACCCGAACTCGAACGGGTAACCCGAATGCCGAGGGCTACTCTAACCACAACACACGTGATGTTAAAATAATGTATATGTTACAACTAATTCATGTTAACAACAAAGTGGAGTAACAAGTTAACAACTCGCACTACTATCTCCAAACTCCAAGTCTCCAATCATTGATTTCTTTAAATTAATTATTAAAAAATACATGTAACACATTACACGTTGCTGTTCGTGATTTTCTTTAAGATGTATGCGTGAATAAATTCAGGTTTTAATTAAGCCAAACCCTATAAAAACTATACATACCACTAACTATTAGTTAAAGGTTTGGCAAAGGTACAATAGGAAGACGTCAATGAAGGGCAAATTAGGTACGTGAATATGTTATCTCATACAAGTAGATGACAAAAAGTTCAAGAGAGTACAACAATTTCGTGGAACTTTCCATTGTCAATTAGATGATGCAAAAGTCTGTTGTTGCTTTCGCAAATATCCAAAAGTCCAAAAATAGTGTAGAAAAAGGAATTAACATGTAGATAGATAGACTCATTTTGGAATGTTTCTTGCTTTTTATATTTTTTTTATACTGTATATGCAACGTCTTATGTTTCTTCTCAATTTGTACTATATCCTACTTTTAAAAAAGATATATTTACTAGCTGTAAATTATTCTTCACAAGTGACGACAACATGTGATGAAATAACTAACGTAAAATATCCACAAGTGAGGATATATTGAAATTGATAGTTAGATGCAATTAGGTATATATAACTTGGTGGATATTTACTTGTTCTCACGATTAGATTATCTTTTAAAGATTCACTCTTATGAACAAATCTTAAACATCCGAATTTACCAAAATTTCCACAAGCACTCTCTCTCTTTCTAATATGTTAAAAGACAGACCCTCGAAAGTGGAATTTTCATAGTGATTACAACATATGCTACTTCTGGCAATGCCTTCATTATAACTTACACAAACGAACAGTTACAGAGTTAAATCCCATACCTAACTACACAATCTAATTATTTCCCCAAAGACTTTTCCACTGAAGAAACTTCCGTTACCTCAGCTGCTACATCTTCAGATCGACCTTTCCGTCTCTTCTTACTGTTTGGTGTGCATCTTGTGCCGACAGTGTTGATCTTTGAGATCTTTAGCGAGACTTTCCGTGTCGTCTGGCTTGAGACAGAACATGTGTTTTGCTTCTTTGGTGGTGGTGAATCGTGAGATTTGCCTTTGGTTATTGGAGACTTAGCTCGTTTCCGGGGTAAATTCATTGCTCTTTTCCCATTCTCTCTGTTATGATTCTTGAGCAACCGAACACTGAAAGGTTTAACTGCTGTATAACACATTTGTTCGTTTGTGGAGTTCCCAGGTTTTTCCAGATCAACGTCTCCATTGTTCACCTGTGCAAAAACCATACTTCAAATTTTGAATTCTTGTTTGGTCAACAGACATAATTGGTATCCCCCCGTGACTTACCAACTGGAGAAGCGCAGAGAAAGCCCGAGCTACATCGTGCTTTTCTTGACCTTTCATGAGATCGGTAAAGGTCTCCACGTTTCCACTCTCTTCAACAGTCAGTTTGTTAATAATCCTTTCTCCATATTCTTGAATGTCAAATGGAGGGTGTAGCTCCTGAAACATAGAAAAACAACGACCAGAGGATATAGAAAATGCATTAGATATCTGACTTCAAGTGAATGGTCACAGAAACTAGGATAACGAAAATTACTTGTTCTTCTAGGTTTTGCTCAATTTTGTGTTTCCACGTTGAAACCCGAGCAGCCAGATCCGTTTGCTTCTCACTTTTAGCTATGTTAGCAAGAAGAGCATCCTACAACAAAAAAAAGACGAACATTTGAGCTTCCATAAGAAAACAGAGCTAAAACCTAACTCGATCTACTGAAAGCTGACAAATGTAGATGAAAATTGTACATCTGATGTATAAAATCAAACCAATGTAGTTACCAGGTGTGAGCGGCAAAGATCTTCCAAGCTTTCTTGACAATTTGATTCGTCGTTTCCAAATCCATCGTAGTTATGTAAGTCAGCAGCTCCACCATCATTCTGCATTTAAGTTCAAATGAGCGGATACGCTTTCCATATATTTCGACCAAAATAGATCAATGCGTGAAACTACTCACCGTATTGAGGACATCTTCATCCATGAACGGATGTTCTGGATCATCACCATCATGATCCCCAAAATCATTGAACTCGCCATTATTGGCTTCATCATGGTTATCCTGATCGTTATTGCCGTTAGCACCACACGGTTGGTTTCCTCCATTTACAAGCATCTCTCGAAGCTGACATCAAAACTATCAGTTTCTTTGTGTTGCATTACAGTATTATATGAAAGGTATAGAGAAACACAAACCTTCTCGTAATAGGGGATGTCTTGTGGTTCTTGCTCGTCTTTCCTACCAGAACCTTGCATCTTCCAAATTCCAATAAGCTCTGAACTGATGGGACCATTGGGTCTAGCGAGAGGAAACATGGAAGTCATATGGTCCTTGGTAAGGTTCCATTCAATCTTTTTGAATTTTTTTACTGCTCAAGAAATAAAGTAGAGCATGAACTACAGAAGTAAGATGCAGATCGAAAGAAATAGCTTCAGATATTAATCAAAAAAAAAAAACATAAGCCATTGACCAACCTTTTTTGAAAGGCTTCACTTTCAGCTTCCCTGGTTCATAGGGATTCAATGGCTTCCATGGATCATCTTCATCAGCATCTGTATCACTTAAATCCATGGTTCCTCCATATTCATTATCCATGTCAAAACCATGATCATTGTCTCCAAAAACAGGAGGCTGAGACTCTTGCTCACAATTTTCAACATTGGGACCATTCCCACATATTGGGGACAAGTTGACATTAGTGCCCTGATTCTTGCCAACAGATGACTTACGAGCACTTCCTCCAGAACGTCCTATAGATGAGTGAAAACTTTTACGTACTGAGCTGCCTCTGTGAGAACTGATCTTTCCTTTACCAGCATAGTTATCACCTAAAAATTCATTGACCGCTACAGCATCACATGGGTCTAATAGAATAAAATCCCGGTAGAGATGTGTAGTTGCCAACTGCAAGACATGAAAGTTAAAAGAGAGTTTAAGCACCAAACTCTTCTGTTTTTTCGATGCTCTAAGAGATGGAAGAACATGCTATACCAGATAGGATTCCAATTCTCCTCCGTCACCACTAGTATCCAAACAGTCACCTTCAATAACAACTAGATTTGCCGGAGGCTTGACAAAGTGATTTGGACAGGCATCTCCCACAACCGAGCTGTCCAAGCTATTCTTTGGGTCCACTATTTAATAAACAATATCTAGATCAGGAATCCGCTCTCTTGAGTGGTAGATGGATAAAATGATAACTTTCAGAACTTGCTTACCTGGGATGTCATCTACATTCCAGAAGAGATCATTTTCTTCTTCATCAACCTGACGCGAGGAGCTTGCCCTAGCCTCATTTGATGTATCTTTCGACTGTTCTTGCTCTCTGTTTTAAAAAACAAAAACAGTTGACTAATCAGAGAACTTATTTAATATATATCTTTTGCAATTCTGTGACAAACCGCCTATGTTTGATTGAGATAACATGAACGATTAGCTTTCTAGAGTACATAGTTTCTGTATGAATTGCATGACGAAAAGAATGTAAATGTCCAGTCAGATACAAAGAAAACATGAATCTCATCAAGTCACAGCTTAGACACAGCACCTTTATAGAAATTAATTCCTTTTCTAGGTGCAACCCATGGTATAAATTCAGTTACATCTGTGAACACAAAACAAAACCCATACACATAGAGAAAGATGAAATCGAAGTTAGCCCCTAAACCCTGAGATGCTTGGAGTATCTAACACAAGTACTAATTTTTTTTTGTCCTATTCAATGAGCTTCGGACATTAACTTGGCATAAAACAGGGAATTCGAAAAAAAGAAAAAGGTCAAACCTTTGCTTCGATAGAAACTCCAACGTACGCAGAACCAAATTATACAAGTATTCGACTTTCTTGCTGTAAACCTGAACCGAACCCTGAAGCAGCAACGCAGCTACAGGAACACAAAAATGGAAACCCCAAATCTCAATTACCCTAAAAAAGGGAATAACTTGAAATCAAACTGAGAAAATTTTCTGAAAAATCGAAGCAAAACCCACAAACCTTCAGCGAAATTCACAGGAATCTGCCCATCTTCTTCATTTCCAGTGATTTCTCCGGTACAGATTTTGAGAAGGTACTCTTCTAGCTTCTCCGACAAATCAACTTCCCAATTAGCCACCAAATCCCTCTCCGGCTGTACTGTGTGAATCCTCTCACCACGGACTCCACCACCGCCACCGCCGTGGCCTGTCATTCTATGTGAAGACGCAAGGAATATAAGCTTCTGTATGGAGAGATTGGATAATTCATACCCTTAATCCCAAAACCCCCAAAAAGAAAATTGCTGAAACCCTAAAAGCTGTGGATTGGGAGGATTCCAACTAAAAATCGAAAATTTCCAAAGAAATCTCTGATTTTTCAAGTGAAATTTGAAATTTTTTGCTGAGAAACGAAGAGAATGTAAGATCTAACACGAGACAAAACTCAAGTAATTAGTGAAGAAGATAGAAGGAACTGTGAGAAGAGAGAGATTGGGGAAAGAGAGAGAGAGAGAGAGAGAGAGATACGAAATATTTTGTCTTCTCTAGATTTTCCCGCTCCTCATCAATTTGCAATTAGTATTACTTTTAGGCCTATGGGCTTGCTTTTAAAGCCCAATAAAACCCCACTTGTGTTGTTACTTCGGTCTGATGATGATGAAACATTGAAAGTTGAAACTGATGGAGTAACTACTTAACTGCTGGCTACATAAACACTATTAGCAAGAGGAGGAGCAATTTCAAGAACATGTAATTTAAGAGAGTCATACAGACCTTTTACTATGGCTGATATGAGTATTTTTGCCATCTGATAATCTTCTGTGAGATTTATCATACTAAAACTGATCGAAATTTTAATTAAATCTGAGAGAACTGGGAACTTATGATGAGCAATTGATTGAAGGCAAATAAACCATTTTCAAAGCAAGATATTTCTATTTAGAGAAACTTCGAGCTTAAATAAAAGGTGAAAAGAAGACATAGAACAAAAAAAAAATCGGATAAGTTAAACATCTTAATCAAACATGGGGGTTAATTGAATGAAACTTTAAAATAAGAGGGACCTTTCTGTAAAGTTTTATTTTATTCTCTCCCCTTCGTTGGCTCTTGGAGTCTGAACATCAACATCAGAGAGATCTCTAGATTGCTCGTGGTGGATTCGAAGAATCTCTCACGGTCGGTTCTTGACAACGGATCAAGCTCTCTAATCATCTCCCGCAAATCTGCGTTAGCATCATCTGATCCATCGAGCATTTCTCTTTTTTGATCCTTAATTTTACTTTTTTTTTGTAAATCTGAAGAAATCATGAATTCGAACTTCGGGAAGAGATCGTCCGGATCAACCAACAGCTTCGATTTCGATCTGGGACTCGGATCGAGCCAAGGTAGACCTCTGAATGGCCAGAAAAGCCAAACGTCTTCTTATTCAAGCTCAAATTCGCAGCCGAGACCTGCGTGGCAACCTGGTAAGCCTTCGTGGACGCATCAACCCGCACCGAAGCAGACTACGATCCGATCCGAGATCGGTAGTGGTCCGACTTCGATGGTTGGTGATATTCACGGTAAGACGTGGGGTTCAGCTTCGGGATCGGGTTCAGGTTCGGGTATTGGGATTGTGAACAAGGATCCTAGTTTGTTTGGAGATCTGGTTGGTTCCTCTATAGGTCAAGGTAAATCTAATAGAAACGTGCCGTTGAAGAATGCACCGCCTGTTTCGGGTTCAGGTTCTAACAAGAGTCCTTACTCTATGGGGAATTTGGCTGATTCGTTGCCCAAATCGGGTAATTCTATGAAAACTGGTGGTGGTTTGGGTTATAATAGTAGTAATCCGAGTGGTTTTTCAGGTGGTTACGGTGGTGTTAAGACGACTCCAAATCTTGGAGGTCCTTCAATGAAAAATATGTCTGGTGGGAATATGAGTGGGTCTGGTGTTCCTTTGAATAGTGATCCCTTTGGTTCTTTGCTTGGTTTTGGATCAAAGTCATCAGGAAAGGTTAACAACAATGCACAGAGTTCATTCCAATCGGGAGTATCGAAGCCGAACCCGAATGGTAGCGGTTTCGCGGGGTCGACCACTCAAAACAACGACTTTGGTGATTTCCAGAATGCTGCGAAATCAAACACGTTCTCATCAGGCGGGTTTACGAGTAGCTTTAATGCTTCGAACGTTGATTTTGGTGTGCAATCAAGTGGTCCTCAGTCTTCGAGTGTGAACGATGATGATCCATTAGGAATGTTTACTAGTTCCAATTCCTCAGCTGCAGCAACGGCTACACCACAGACTGAAGATTGGGGATTTGAAAGTTTTGACGGTGGGGCTGATTCTGGTGGCGGTTCCACCACTGAGCTTGATGGTTTGCCGCCACCTCCACCGGGTGTATCTGCTACATCAGCTAAGAGCAAGGGTATTGATAACCAGAGACAAGGTCAGTATGCTGATGCCATAAAGTGGCTCTCTTGGGCTGTGATTCTTATGGATAAAGCTGGCGATGAAGCTGGATCAGCTGAGGTTCTTTCAACAAGGGCTTCGTGTTACAAAGAAGTTGGAGAGTATAAGAAGGCTGTAGCCGACTGCACAAAGGTATGTTAAGAAAGGCACTTTTTTCTTTGGATCCATCATGGTTCATATGATTCTTATCTCATCCATATAACAATTCTATAGTTGTATGAGTTGAAGATGTATTGGAATTAACTAGGGGGTTAAGGACTCTTGATGGAATTGATACTGATAAGAGTTTTTACATATATGAGATTTAGGTTCATATGCAATCTTAATATAGAGTACGAGTTAGAAATATTGTGCAGGTATAGAAGTTTTAAAGTCTTGCTTTTTGTAGACCTGAACAATTCATCATAGCTAGCTGATTGGTTGTTATGCTCCATAGATGGTTTGTTGTAGACTGAGAACAAAACCAACATCTGGGAAACTTTGTTCTATTTATTTTTGAGTTCTTGACCAGATCTTTACAGATGTTAATTTTTAGTCTTTTTCACTTTGAAAACGTACGTGATTGCAGGTAATTGATCACGACGAGAAGAATGTGACCATTCTGGTTCAACGAGCACTATTATACGAGAGCATGGAGAAATACAAACTCGGAGCTGAAGACCTAAGGATGGTTCTAAAGATCGATCCTGGGAATAAAATCGCTAGAAGCACAGTTCACCGCCTAGCCAAAATGGCTGAATGATCCTCCATATATAACTTATATATATATATATATACTTTTCAAAGAAAAACAAAAAAACCCTTCAAATCTCTATAATCCTTCTCATTGCTCAATACGGTTTCGTCTCTCATCCATGGGCCACGCGTGTGTGTGTTTTTTTTGTTTGTTTTTTTGGGGAGATTTATTGGTACGTCTATAATGGTTCATAAATGTATTTTTTGGAGCAGTGACATTATATGTTGTTGATTTTCTTCTCATGTTTATCATGAAAAGGTTTGGACATCAATGTTTTATGAACATTGGTACAAGCTCGTGGGTATAACTATACAGGGTTTTTAAGTTCGTGGTGAATGAAATGCTAAAGACATCCGTAAACGAGAACCTTACTTTATGATACGCTAGTAACGCTACCTGCGTGAATCGTGATGAACGTGAGACGTTTAACGCTTATTACACAAATTAATCATTAACTCTTAATACTGGTATTAAATTACACGGTTAGGGTGAGTCTTCTTCGTTTTTTTTTTGTTAACTATTTTACCATCAAAAATTCTTTGTATAGCTCAACTAATAGTACAAAACTCTCAAGTCTAATAAGCATAACATTAAATTATATTTTCCCTCAGATGAATATTCGTAGTGAGAAAAGTATAGAATACTGAGATTACGTGTATTGATAATTGAAAGCATTGATTACCCGACGACGCTCGTGGACGCAACACTCCAAATACCGATTAAATAAACTAACGACACGTTTTCTTACGTTTTGTTTTGAGAGAGAGCCAAAAGAAGAAAGAAAAAAAAAAGCTTACTAATAATTTTGTCGTTACGTGGATTTAGCCTTAAAATTTGTTGTAACCGTCATGTATCAAGGAACATAGAAACTATGCGAATTATTATTATACTACAGTAACTATATAAAGTAATTTAATTTTCACAGCGACTTTATTATTATAAAACCAAAAAGGCATTTATTCTGGTTGGGGCCTATAAAATGCATTTCACCTGCACCATAGCAAAAAAACCTCCTCTTGAGACCCAAAAATATAACAAACAGAGAAGAAAATGTGTGGCGGTGCTGTTATTTCCGATTTTGCCCCTCTCGTCACCAAGGCCAAGGGTCGTAAACTCACGGCGGAGGAACTCTGGTCAGAGCTCGATGTTTCCGCTGGTGACAACTTCTGGGGTTTCGATTCCACCTCCAAGTTTCATCCCACCAACCAAGGTACGCTACTACGGTCTACTTACTGCTCTCTCTCAATCAATCATAGAAAAAATCACTTAAATTTTTTTTGAGGAATATAAACTTTTTTCTATAGATAATATTTACTAGAAGATTAAATGATTAGGGATTTTATTTTTCCTTTTTTTTGGTGAGGAAATGGTTAGGGGTTTTTAAAGTGTTTATTTGGTTTTTGGTAATGTTATTTATTAGGATTATTTAATGATCTGTGGGGTTAAAACTGTAATTTTTGAAACTTTGGGGAATCCGATGTATTTTTTTGGAAGTTAACGTGAAAGAGGAGGCGGCGAAGAAGGAGCCGGCGACGACGGAGAAGCGGAGGAAGAGGAAGAATGTTTATAGAGGGATAAGGAAGCGGCCATGGGGAAAATGGGCGGCGGAGATTCGAGATCCACGAAAAGGTGTCAGAGTCTGGCTTGGGACGTTCAACACGGCGGAGGAAGCTGCCGTGGCTTACGACGTAGCGGCGAAGCGGATCCGCGGTGATAAAGCCAAACTCAACTTCCCAGATCTGACTCATCATCCTCCTCCTCTTCCTCCGCAGGTGTTGTCATCACCCTCCGTGTCATTAACTGATCATCAGCCTCCGGCGAAGAAGCTGTGCGTTGTATCTCAGAGCGAGTTAATAACTCAGCCGAGTTACCCGGTGGAGTGCGTTGGGTTTGGGAACGGGTTTGAGACTGATTACGATCTGAAACAGCAGATATCGAGCTTGGAGTCGTTCCTTGAGCTGGACGCTACCACGGCGGATGAGCAGCTGAGTAGACTCGATGAGTCGGTTTCCGAGGTGGATATGTGGATGCTTGATGATGTCATCGCGTCGTATGAATGAAATGAAGTAATAAGCTTTTAAAAAAAAAATTGAAATAAAGATTGTATAATACTATGTAATGTAACAGCCGTTACTTTACTTGTTAAGGTTTTTACCGTTACATTACAAGCAATGCAACCGCTGATGATGTCTGATGTCTCATGTCTCATGTCTGGCTGTGTGTAATGTTGTGACTCAAATCGTGCGTTATATTACGGTTTGTGGTATTGTTATTCTCTATTATGGAAACCTTACATACATATTGTAATGTAGATAACAACTTTTAAAACACTAGCGCTATGTATTTTGTCTGCTCTTTGGTACATTATTACTTCATATATTTTCAGCTATTTTGTTTACTCTTGGTAATATTAATATATAATTTATTGATTATCAAAGCAAAGAGAGAATGGTTTTATTGAAAAAGGGGATGATGATACTACAATATGTAGTAGAAGAGACAAATTAGCAGCCTTTTAGGTTTTTTTTTCTTCTTTTCGGTTCGTATTATACATATATAGTTTAGTTACGTATTATTTATTTCTCGTCAGTGTATGATAAAGGTTGTATGATGATTTGTGAGTCTTTCTCTTCTTTTTTCCCATCAATATTTAGACATCTTTACTGGAAAAGGTCTCTTCCGTTACTCTTATGGAAAATTGGAATTCTGATCAAATATCTTAATTTAAACCTTATTTAAAAAAGTAAAAAAAAGTACCAACATACAAATGAATTAACAATTAACATATACTAGCTAGCCAACCTCAATTCGACTAGAAAAATAGGCAAAATAGATTGGATTAACAGAAACAAAGAAAAAAAAAATGAAGAAAGCAGTTTGTATTTTAACTATTTGGTAAATCTAGTCCTGTCGTTATCCCCAAAAATTTTGTTCGTACGTATACAATACAATTATACATGCATGTGGTAAATAAATAAAGGAATAATGTATAGATAGATGCATGAACCTCTAAACTTAAAAGCCTAGTTGGTCTAATAAGAATTTATGTGGGTCCCTTCAATGTTTCGAAGATTGACAGAATCTATTTGTTTCCCGAGTTTTGTCTAATTTTGTTTTGAAGTTTCTGATATATAAATATATAATTATATCATTAATTAGTAATTTTATACCAATCGCATCTATTCGGTGTGAATTATTTAAATAAATTAAGTACACAAATTCAGATAACCAAAAATTATCTAATGCTGCGTGTCTTTAGACTGTTTATTGTTTAACAAACCGTTTCTATGTAGATTAGCATAAACAATATTTTCCAACCTATTAAGATTAGGTTATAAATGAGTTTTTTTTTTTTTACTTGTATAATTGTTTTTAGATATATTATGAAAGTGGTCTAGGCGGCCGCGCCTAGGCGCCGTGTAAGCGTTAGAAGCTCAGTAAACGTCTAGATGACCGTCTAAACCGCTTAAAATTACGTAAATTTTATTTTAACATTTCTTTTTGATTTTTACTACATATATTTAAATTATTAAGTTATATATATACATATGTAATTATGAACGTTTATATGTTGTTAATATAATTTTAAAATGTATTTTTCTTACTTTTGTTTTAAATTTATATTTTTTTATTTTTCTAATATATATTTTTATATAATTTTATATATATAATATTTTATTTTGTAAACGCTTAAACCACCTAAAAACTGTCTAGACTCCGATTAAGTGTTTCAGGCGTTGGGCGTTTGGTAACCACCCAAATACCACCTAGCGCTTTATTGAACAGTGATTCAACCAATTGTCTTATTAAATTTAATTATCAACAGTATTAAACAATCTATTGCTTATAATAATGTCTCGTTTGCTTCGAAACTAATTGGGGCTATTGGTTAGTTATACTAATGACTAATGTAATCTGTTTACGTAATACTCAACGTCATTCTATCTGTATAATCAACCTTTGGTATAATGAAATATTATGATGCTTATATATTATATAAGTCGTCGATGCAAACATTAAGATTTATTTAGTCACACCTACCATGCTGGTCATATACCCCAAATTCTACAATAACATATGAAAAAGGTGAAAAAAACACAGTGATATTATTCACTATTCAAATAGATTCAGAGAATTTATGCCTTGTATAGAAATTTCGAACATGACGTATATATACTAATATACACATATATTATGCATAACTAAAACTCATTTGACTTTTCAAAATGTTTTATTGTGATATATCATTTGACTCTATGTGGTAACATTTATTAAGCAAATCCCCAACTTTATCCTTCTTAGTTACTCCCCACTTGGAATAATCTAAAAATGGTTCGCATTTATTTGACTCGCAAACAAATAATGCAATCCGTGTGCGTGTATGTGTAAATTTTATTGCCAATGCATAGGTATTGTAAATGTACTATATGATTAATCAAATCTATTATTCGTTTCTCCCGCAATCAGTGTAATCTTTCTCTCCTTGAGAAGGATAGGAACGAAGGGAAACTGATCATTGGTACACATAGACCATGAAATCACATTTTCCAGTGAGGCTTAACCCTACAATATTTATATATAGGTCATGTTGGCATACTTTTGTGTTGTGTCAACTATGTCCATCAACTCAAGCTCAAGGCCGATAATGATGTCTAGTTTGTTCATCTATGTGGATGAGAGCCTTGGTCAATTAGGTTGAGAAATTCAAGGTATTCACCATATTTTTTAGAATGGCAGTTTATCAAGGGTTGACAGCCTTTCACATTGGGTCGATGGTTTCCTACAAATGTGATGAAATAAAATTCAATTTGCAATCCATGGTTGACGGTGTTACAAGAGATAATATGTTTTTGAACAGTGTGCAAAGTCATTCACACAAGTTCGTGAATTAATATGATGATAATTTGAGTAAAAAGATAGAATATGCAAAGAAATGAAAGAGATGGGATGAGAGTTGGATGAGGCGTATTTAGGATCTCCTTTTAATTACACTAGGTAATATCTCTCGCATGTGCGGTTTGTTGTTTACTAGTTATGTTAATTAATTTTAATTTATTTAATAATTATAAAATTATATAACCAAAATTATGTGAAATTTGGAATATGAGGGTTATAGATGGATGTGTGACTTGCTGTTTATAGAGACAATTATGGTTCAAAACAAGCAATCCATATGATCTAAATGCATAGGTAATGAACAAATAGTGTACCACTAACATATATTAAAGTGCAATAAGTGCATATTTTTTAACATTGCTAAATAAAAATTGTGAGAGCGTTACTATGATAATATTAAGGGAGGTTACAAACAAAGTATTTACCATATCAATATTTTAAAATAGTGGGCGTAAAATGTGTAATGCAATGTGGTTTTGTTTATATTTTCCAAACAATAAAAGTAAAGCTTATTGGAAAATTACATATTAAAAAAAAGATAGGTGAATATGTTAGAAAATAATAAAACACCAAAAGTTCAAACAGATGATTGAAATTCATATTTTTTAATCTCCACCATTAGATTTAAAAGTTTTGTTATAGCTATCTCCACCATTAGATTTAAAATTATTTTACAGATATGAATTTAAATTTCAAACATGAAAGTTAAAGAATCTATGAAGGCGTTAGAAATAAAATAAAAATTAAATAAATGTTAGATATATATCATATTTCGAAAGTAAAGTTAGAATTAAATTTTTATATCTATGATTTATATATATATGATTCTCAAATTTAAATCACCTTGTAACATGTTAATAGTTTTTAATATATTATAATTCATACATTTTCTGTATTATGTTTGTAGTAGACAAAAATAAATGATTGTAGTATTTAAATTGGGAAAAATGTCGTAAAAATCCTCAACTTACCAAAACTGTTGAAAAAAGCATGAACTCTAGATATGATGAAATAAATACTTAACTTTTATTGATTTTTTGGATAAATCTCAAATTCTTGTTGACTCTGCCAAATAAGACACGTTGAAAAGTCAACTAACAGACTAATTTAACGGGTTAAGTCAATGTTAACAGATTCAGTTAAAACTTCAAAACGACGTCGTTTTGCTTTTTAAAAAAAAAGTGACATACATGAGTTTTGAACTCGACACCTTTGAAGAAAACATGGGCTACTTAACCATCTGAGCTATAACGATTAACAATTCATTGGGCACAAAAGTTAGATATAATTTAAACTGATGATTTGGGAAAGAGCTGATCGGAAACGAATCGGCTCGTAAAAGAGTTGTTGATCTAAAGGAGTTGACTGAGAGAGGTGGTGACGAATGAGAAGAGAGAGAGCTGAGTCGAGGTTGTCAATGTGGTTAATTGAATTTGAATTTTGAACTACTCCATTTTCTGGGATTTGAAAGATTTGGTTGTTGATGTGATTAATTGAATGTGAATCTTGTTTTTTTGGCCCAAGTTTTTAGTCGGAAACATCTACTTTCGTTTAATCTCTACATCTAATTTTGGTCGGAGATGCGAGATCGAATCTAGGGTTTCGAAAAAGGAAAGAACTTCGACATTAACTGCTGTCGGAGAAGAAGCGGTGGTGGGGAGGAGAGTGTTGCCGCCTTGGATGGATCTGCGGTACGAACAGGGTTGTGGTGAGAAATGGAAAGAAGAAAGAGAAAGTGAAGCGACTTTAAGTATATTTGTTTGTTGAACAACAACATTAAAGTATTATAGTCCAGTGGTTAAGTAAGTTGTTGTTGTCTCTCATAGGTGATGAGTTCGAACGGGTTCAATCTCATTTATGATTGTTTTTCGTTTTCTTTTATAAGCAAAACAACGTCGTTTTAATTGAATATATAAGCATTGACTTTCGTTAAATTAGTCCGTTAGTTGACTTGTCAACATGTCTTATTTGGCAGAGTCAACAAGAGTTTGAGATTTATCCAAAAAATCAATAAAAATTAAGTATTTATTTCACCATATGTAGAGTTCATACTTTTTTCAACAGTTTTGGTAAGTTGAGGATTTTTATGACATTTTTCCCTATTTAAATTCATTACTTATTATCTTGGGCTATTTGCAAAACTACTCTTTTTCTATACCAATTTTGCAAAAATACACTCTATTGTTGTTCAATTTTTCAATAATACCCTTTTCTATATACATAATAACTAATTTCTAAACTCTAAACTCCAAATAATAAACTATACCCTAAATGTAATATAGAAAACTCAAATCTAAAATTCTAAAAATTAATTTAATATATTGTAATTGTGTAAAAGTGACAAAAATGAAAATGGCCAAGTTATATTTAAAAAAAAGTATCTACACAATTTCTCTATTATTTTTCAAAAACCAAAATATAATGGGCCGAATTTAGTCCCATATAAAAAGCAAACGGGCCGAATTAGCCGAACATCTCTGAGTTAGTGGGTCTAGGAGGGGAACTGAACTAGACCCAAAAACCCTAAAGATTTTGATTAGCTTTGATTTATAAGTAGTCCCTTTTTTATTTATTTTGCCCTAAGGAAAAACCCTAACGGAGAGAGGCGGAGAGGAAGACGGGGAGAAGCAGCTATGGTGTCGCTGAAGCTCCAGAAGCGGCTCGCCGCATCCGTGATGAAATGTGGCAAGAAAAAAGTGTGGCTCGATCCCAATGAGTCTAGCGATATCTCTATGGCCAATTCCAGTAAGATTTTTTTAACTCTCTCCGATTACTATATCTGAGCTTGATTGGTTTATAGATTGAGTTTCGCAGAAACTGTGTTTTATTCTTGGGAGTGATTAGAAACGGATAGCTCTCCATTTATGAACCAGTCTTTCTAGTTTCTAGGATTGGTGTTAGGTTAATTCATTAAGTGAGTATAACCTCATTTTTGCACTGTCCTGTCATAAATTGAAGTATCGTGACGATGTTGTGAGACTTGAGTTCGTCTGAACCAGAGCTGCGACGAGTTTGTTTCAGTTCTGAGTCACATATGTAGTATTTAGATTCTGCATCAAGTTTCATAGAATTAAAATGGGATTGAATTTGATTAATGTCGTTGTAAGAAATGAAGTTGTCAGATGGTATATTTTGTTTTTTCTGCTAGTTTGTTTGGGATCCACTGTCATGTTAATTTGATAGTGGGGTTGATATTATTGTTAATACTTTGTTGGATTGACTGTAACAGGGCAGAACATTAGGAAGCTTGTGAAGGATGGCTTCATTATCAGGAAGCCTACCAAGATCCATTCACGTTCTCGGGCTAGGGCTTTGAACGAGGCCAAGAGGAAGGGTCGTCACTCTGGATACGGTAAATTCCGAATGAGATTTCCTGCTTTTGGATATCTTTTGTCTCCCTCTGATTATTACTGGTTTGATGAGCTTCGTATTTTGGACCAATTCAACCTTTGTCAGGTAAGAGAAAGGGTACAAGAGAGGCAAGGCTACCAACCAAGATTATCTGGATGAGGAGAATGAGGGTGTTGAGGCGTTTCCTGAGCAAGTACCGTGAGTCCAAGAAGATTGACAGGCACATGTACCATGATATGTACATGAAAGTGAAGGGTAACGTGTTCAAGAACAAGCGTGTGCTTATGGAGAGCATCCACAAGATGAAGGCTGAGAAGGCTAGGGAGAAGACTCTTTCTGACCAGTTTGAGGCCAAGCGTATTAAGAACAAGGCTAGCAGGGAGAGAAAGTTTGCCAGAAGAGAGGAGAGATTAGCACAGGTGAAAAATTTACAAGGCCAATCTTGACTCTCTGCCCTGTTAGTTTTATGTTTTGGACATTTTATCGTTAGATGTACGACTCATTAATACTTTTTTGGCAATTTTAGGGACCTGGAGGTGGAGAGACAATAACTCCTGTTGCTGCGCCAGCACCAGCACCTCAACAAGCAGAGTAAGAAACCTGTTCTCTGTTTCCTCTTTCCTGTTTTGGGATATGAAGTTAAAGTAGGTGGAGATATCTATAGAAGTATCAGAGATTAATTTTGTGGTTGTTGTGTTCTTTTGCAGGGTGGTAACCAAGAAGAAGTCGCAGTAGTGATTTTGGTTTTGAACCTTTTTTTTGCGGTTGAATCTTGAGCTTACCTGTAGAAGAAGCGTCTTTTTATTTTAATGATTTTGTCGGAGATTCTTTTCTTCAAAGATATTTCTTATGTTATGGATCTCACATTGCTCATTATTATGAATTCACCAGTTTTGCTTCTCTTTACATTTATTCTTTTCACCATTTTTGATCCCATTGTGTTGAACTTGAAAGTAGAAGTTGGGTAAATGTCACTTCTCAGTTTTGGAGTTCCTCCGCAGTCAACCATATGTCAAATCACAATTGTAACACATATTTAATCACAATTTTATCAACTTAAGTTTTAATATAGTGAATTTGGCAACGATTAAAATGATATTTATCAAACACCATTCAATATATTTCAAAAACATACACCAGGTGTAATAATTATTATAGATACCAAATATTTAATACGTGTGGGACTGTGGGGTAAGTTGTTTTTGTTTTTTTCCCCAATAAACCAAAATCCAAATATCAATTAATCCTATAGCTTTGAACACGTGGGATGCGTTTATTGGTCAAAAAGTAAATATGGGTTGAAATTATGATTATTTTTACATATAAATTTACTTATATTATAGTTTGATTTATGAATGTTAATTACTTTGTAAGAAAATAAATAAAACCCGGATCCGGCCAGAATCGGAGCATCCGGTACAACAAAAGGGAAAAACAAAAAAAAAAGAGAGGTCAAAGTCGACGTACGTAGTTCAATTCATCTCATCATGTTCACTTTGCTTTTCTTCGTGCACCTGTAAATCAAAATAACCAACACCGTGTTTGTGTGTGTGTCTCTCTCTCTCTCCCCCGACTTTTGAATTTTCCCCTTAGATTGATTTTGTCTTCCATTGCGATCCTCTAGATCGTCCAACGATTTCGTCTTCTTCAGATTAATCGGAATTCCCCGGGGGTATATATAATAAGCATCCCGTGGAGAAGGAATTGGAGAATTTTTGTAGATCTTGAATTGAACGATCGAATTGAGTAATTGGAGGTTTGAAGAGATCAGGGGAAAAAAAAAAATGGCATCTGAGCAGTTGATGTCACCCGCCAGTGGTGGAGGACGCTACTTTCAGATGCAGCCTGAGCAGTTTCCTTCGATGGTCTCTTCGCTCTTCTCTTTCGCCCCGGCTCCTACTCAGGAGTCTAATCGTATTTTCGAAGAATTACCCAAGGCTGTTATCGTCTCCGTCTCTCGTCCTGATGCCGGCGATATTAGCCCCGTACTCTTGTCTTACACAATTGAGTGCCAATACAAGCAGGCGAGTCCATCTCTTTTGTTTCTATCGCTCTCTCTCTCTCTCTCTCATTCGTACTATAATTTTTAGATCAGAGTTAATAGATGCTTGGATCAGACTATCGATTTTTTCGAATCTGTTTGCTCGGTGTTGTTATTTGGCTGATTGGGGCCCGAAACGGAGATGCATTTATCAATAGTTATATGTTTCTCCTTACTTTAGTGGATATGGTGCTAACTATTTTAGTGGAGCTTTTCTACTTTTTGATTACATTGTAATTCTTGAGTCCTAACTTTTAGTGCTTTTATGTCACAGTTCAAGTGGCAACTTGTTAAAAAAGCATCTCAAGTATTTTATTTGCATTTTGCATTGAAGAAACGTGCTTTTATTGAAGAAATTCACGAGAAGCAGGAACAGGTTTGTGTTTCTACAGGTTTTTGTTTCTCTGGTCTGACTCTTAAGTCTTTTTTTTATATTGCATACTTGATGTTGCATCGAGTTTTGATGTAGTTTTTCTTTCGAATATCACGTTAAAGGTTAAAGAATGGCTTCAAAATCTAGGAATAGGGGATCATGCACACGTTGTGCAAGACGATGATGCTGATGAAGTTCCGCTGCATCAAGATGAGAGTGCCAAAAATAGGTCAGACCTGTTGGGCATTATTTTTGGTTGGATTAGTTGCTGACCTGCGTCTGTACTCTTTCCAACGGATGCCATTATTTTCTGACGAGTAGGCTGTTTTGTTCAGAGATGTTCCCTCAAGCGCTGCTTTGCCAGTCATTCGTCCTTTAGGAAGACAGCAGTCCATATCAGTTAGGGGAAAGCATGCGATGCAAGAATATTTGAATCATTTTCTAGGGAATCTTGATATTGTCAATTCACGGGAGGTATGTTTGTATAATCTATTTTGCTGGGTGGTCCAACTACTTTATCATAGTCAATACCTAGTTTTCTCTTCTGTTCTAGCTTGAAAATCTGAATACATCAAGTGTTTATTTAAAGGGTTTCGTGCATTTCATGCTTGTATTCTCATTTCACATTGAGCATCATTCTATTGCTGAGGCTTGCTTGCATAGTTAAATCCTAAATGCCTAATATAGGTTTGCAGGTTTTTGGAGGTCTCGATGTTGTCATTCTCACCAGAGTATGGGCCCAAATTGAAAGAAGACTATATTATGGTAAAACATCTACCGAAAATTTCAAAGAGTGATGATGATTCTAACAGATGCTGTGGATGCTGTTGGTTCTGTTGCTGCAATGATAATTGGCAAAAGGTATGGAAATTCTCATTTTCTTGCTCATACTCGTGTAGTTTGTATTTTGCTATGATAAATTGGTTTACCTCTGGACGTTCCGATTGGGTGACTCGTGAGCTTTGTTTATGTGTTCTTTTGTTATTCTTGTCCCCTCTCCTACTCTTGCTTTGTCTCTTAATTCGTTGAATGCTATGAAAAACTTATTTATCTGAAGAAATAGATTTCATCTTTAGCAATTTTCTTTTAATGACAAAATATGTTACTACTCTCACTGGAGAGGTTTTGTGTAACAAACTTCTCTGCCAGCTTCACCGCCGTTATGAGATATTGAAGTTTGAAAAAGTATAATCGTTTTTCTAAATCGACTGTAGATTCTTCAATGTGTATGTTATAAAATGCAGTTGTCTCCTTTTATAGTTTCTGTCTTTTGCTCCTGATCAGACATTAAAATCAATGTGACGACAGGATGGTATCTAAGGTTTAGTTTTTCTCCAGTACAGGTGTGGGGGGTACTAAAGCCTGGTTTTCTCGCCTTATTAGAAGACCCATTTGATGCGAAGCTATTAGATATAATCGTTTTTGATGTCCTACCAGTTTCTAATGGAAATGATGGTGTGGATGTATCACTAGCAGTAGAACTGAAGGATCATAATCCTTTGCGGCATGCATTTAAGGTTAGCTGTTACTGTCCTACTTATCTTTCAATCAATTATATCATATATGTATGCTTACTCCATCTAAATAAACTTTCTTGTTTATCTTTTATTTTTAATACCCCTTGGTTGATTATCTATTTCTTTTATGCTTCTACTAGAAATGAAAGTAAATTTTCCAAGTTATATTTCCTAAATTTATATCTATTATGCATGAACACTATCACCTCAACTGCGCAGTGGGAAATTGATAACCAAGAAAATTAGGATGTCCTTGTGTAGTCAATTAAAGTGGTAGCCCACTGAATCCTTCTTTTATAAGCTTAAAAGTTGAATCCTCAGCCTGCACAAATATTCTGGGGTCAGATGTTAAAGAAGTTATGAATAATCCATGCTATATAATTTTTGTTAAAATGTCCCAGGTAACATCTGGAAACCGGAGTATAAGAATAAGGGCAAAGAGTAGTGCAAAAGTTAAAGATTGGGTGGCTTCTATCAACGATGCTGCGCTAAGACATCCTGAGGGTTGGTGCCATCCCCATCGCTTTGGCTCATATGCTCCCCCAAGGGGTTTGACGGATGATGGAAGTCAGGCCCAGTGGTTTATAGATGGTGGAGCAGCTTTTGCAGCCATTGCTGCAGCCATTGAAAATGCTAAATCTGAGGTCTTACCACTTTTCATTACTGGGTGTGGAGACGAATGATGTGTTGAAACTTATAAATTTTAAACTAATCTGTTTGTTTCTTTTTCTTGTAGATTTTCATATGTGGCTGGTGGGTGTGCCCAGAACTCTATCTTAGGCGCCCTTTTGACTCGCATACTTCTTCCAGACTTGATAACTTGTTGGAGAATAAAGCCAAGCAAGGAGTTCAGGTACTTACTAGTTACTACAGACATACACGTATTGATAGCTGTCTGTTGTGTCGCACGTCTGTAATCTGCAATGTAGATCTTACTTGCCAGGTTTGGAGAATTGAGCACGTTTTCTTATTTAGAACCTTGTTTTTGGGATCTTTCCACTGATAGCTATGCCGCTCTCTTGGTAGCATGCCTTGTAAGATTTATTGTGTGATCTTGCAAAGAATTTAAAGAGCCATAGTTTTTGCGTATACTTGGTGGAAATTTGGTAAACATAAGTAGTTTTTGGCTGTGATCATCTTTTTCCTGTCCTCTCGACAATTAGCATTATTTTCAGTTGAATTTTGGTCAAGTTTAGTATATACGGTGCTCGTTATACTTGGGGATAATCTTGGTAAAAATTGAATACTGACTTCGGTTTTCTCTATTTTCTTACTTTTTATTCTGGACCCGTAGATTTCCAATTTTCATAGTTAGGTCATATTGTTTTCATTCTTTTACTCCAGGTTGAGATGAGAAATTGTCATAGTTTGTTTTAATTTTGTTTCATTTGGGTATTACTATCTTTTTCAGATATACATCCTACTCTACAAAGAGGTTGCTCTTGCTTTAAAAATCAACAGTGTTTATAGCAAACGCAGGCTTCTTGGCATTCATGAGAATGTGAGGGTACTTCGTTATCCTGATCATTTCTCAAGTGGTGTCTACCTCTGGTATGATATGACACTAGACAGTTATAATATATCACTCTAATATGTCACAATGCTTTCTTTCTAGTTTATGTGACAACAAAAATAATTGGGAAGCACATTGATTAGTAGTACCTCCACATGTCTTTGTAGGTCACACCACGAAAAACTGGTCATCGTCGATAATCAGGTTTGCTTTATTGGAGGGCTGGACTTGTGTTTTGGCCGGTATGACACGTTTGAACATAAAGTTGGAGATAACCCTTCTGTGACATGGCCTGGAAAGGACTATTATAACCCCAGGTAAGAATTTCCATCTTTAACATGAGTATTAACAGATTTATCATTGCGAATAAACAGTTGATTTTGAGATTTCACATCTTTTTTTTTTCATTTACCATGTTACTTTTTACAATAAGAAGAACTTGTGTGTCACTTGCAAGTAATTTTTAGCTGTGATGTTTGAAGATAAACTATTCGGTGGGTTTCCACCGAGCAGATTTTGGACATTAAAAATACAAATCAGAATGTCCATTACTCATTTCACCTTTCCCAGTTCCACCCTCTGATTTTTCTGTTTGAACACTATTAAATTTCTCCAGAGAGTCTGAACCCAATACTTGGGAGGATGCTCTTAAAGATGAACTAGACCGTAGAAAACATCCACGGATGCCTTGGCATGACGTGCATTGTGCTTTATGGGGACCACCTTGCCGTGACGTGGCTAGGCACTTTGTTCAACGCTGGAACTATGCTAAGGTTCATATACTTCTTTAGCTTTCTTCATCTGTTTGTTTTTCTTGTTATTACCACATGATAATCAATGGTTATTACAGAGAAACAAAGCACCGTATGAGGATTCAATTCCGCTTCTTATGCCCCAGCATCATATGGTTATACCCCACTACATGGGAAGGCAAGAGGAGTCAGACATTGAATGCAATAAAGACGAAGACAGCTTTAAAGGGATTAGAAGAGATGATTCATTTTCTTCTAGATCATCTTTGCAGGACATTCCATTACTTTTGCCTCAAGAACCTGTTGATCAGGATGGTTCGAGTGGGGGGAATAAAGAAAATGGAACAAATAATAGAAATGGTCCTTTCTCTTTCCGGAAATTGAAAGTTGAACCAGTTGATGGAGATACTCCTATGAGGGGATTTGTAGATGATCGCAATGGGCTAGATCTTCCAGTAGCAAAGCGTAAGTCTAATACGATAGATTCAGAGTGGTGGGAAACACAAGAACGTGATTATCAGGTTGGGTCGCCAGATGAGACTGGGCAAGTCGGTCCGAGAACTTCATGCCGCTGTCAGGTGGGTGTTATGGAAGTTTATTTATATCAACTATCTATTGAATTTCAAATTTAAATACAGCTGCTGCAGTTGGCGTAGGATCCTATTCTGTTTCCTTCTTGCCTCGAGCTTTTTATCTTTGAATTTTTCTCGTGATAAAAAAATGTGAATTTTCCTTCAACATTTAGCACTGATTGGACCTATTTTCAGATTATAAGAAGTGTCAGTCAGTGGTCTGCTGGAACAAGCCAAGTTGAAGAGAGTATCCATTCTGCTTACCGTTCTCTCATTGACAAAGCTGAACATTTTATCTACATTGAGGTATTAGCTATATGAATATTTTTTTTTTCATGGAATCTCGGGTTTGCATGAGTTCAATTTGATAGACCAATGGCTAGAGCATCATTTAGAGTTTCATTGTTTCAGCCTGCTATCGTAGCATTAAGTCACTTTTCAGATGATACAAGTAACTGGTTCTTGAAACTGTAGTAGTGGCCATAGGTTCACATTGTCTTCATTTTTCTGACTACTGTTTGCATGGTGTGCAATGTGTCTCCAGAATCAGTTTTTCATATCAGGCCTTTCTGGAGATGACACAATAAAGAACCGTGTCTTAGAAGCATTGTACAAGAGGATTTTGCGTGCCCATAACGAGAAGAAAAGTTTCAGGGTTGTTGTTGTTATACCTCTCCTCCCAGGTTTCCAGGTTAGTTTCCTCTAGAAAACTGTATCTGTTTCAAAAAAAATTTCCCCTTCAGATGCAATTTTCTAAAGCGGCTTGTGCGTCTGTTAGGGAGGTATTGACGACAGTGGTGCAGCATCTGTTAGAGCCATAATGCATTGGCAGTATCGAACCATATACAGGGGACAGAACTCAATACTGAATAATCTTTACAATACTATTGGCCCAAAGGCTCATGAGTATATTTCCTTCTACGGCCTTAGGGCATATGGTAAACTTTCTGAGGATGGACCTGTCGCCACTAGTCAGGTAAAAACTCAATCATTCATGGGCTAACTTTGCTCATTGCTACCTTTTTTGTGGCCACAACACCATATGCCTCTTATACATGTGTTTAAACGTAGCGGTAATGAGTATGAAAAACGGGAATGCTAATTTTTTTTCTCAATGCAGGTGTATGTTCACAGTAAAATCATGATAATTGATGACCGTGCCGCATTGATTGGATCTGCCAATATCAACGACCGGAGTTTACTTGGCTCAAGGGATTCTGAGGTCATATTTTATACTCACGTGCTTTTTTTGTGTTAAACATTGATTTCCAAAAGCCTATTTCATATTTGACACTAAGGTGGAATTCAAGTTAAAAACAGAAAGAGTTAGAAAGGTAGAAGAATGGAAGTAGGTCTCAGTGAAAAAGCTTTTGTTTCTTTTGCTGGTGGAAAGAAAATAAAGTATTTCTATCTCAAAACGTTATAGGAGAGTTTATAGTTGGGGCTAAATTAATTTATAGTATGCTGAAGAAGGTTTTTTTTAATGACCGTGTATACTGAACATTAAAAATCATAACATGTTTCTATATGCTCTATATCAGATCGGAGTACTAATCGAAGACACAGAGTTAGTAGATTCCCGCATGGCAGGAAAGCCATGGAAGGCTGGAAAATTTTCTTCAAGTCTTAGGCTCTCTCTGTGGTCCGAGCACCTTGGACTTCGTAGTGGAGAGGTTTGTATCATATCTTTAACTCTCTCTCTCTATAATGTTCTTACGACATTGTATAAGAGATAACAGTATATAAGCAGTTTTTAAACTTCAAAAGCAATGGAAATTATTTCTTGTACTTAGACCTAATGATGAAAGATGATGTGAACCTTACCGGGATGAACTTTAAACATTGATTATGATTGAATAGGGTCTTAAGACTATAAATGCTTCCCATGCTTATATTGCGAAAATATGATCTTTGGTTATTCGTTGTAGATCGATCAGATTATGGATCCCGTCTCTGATTCAACCTACAAGAATATATGGATGGCAACTGCAAAGGTTAGCAACGTGATTACATGGTGAAATTTGTATTTTCACTGGCCAGATATAACCCGTGCGCTTATTTATCCCAACGCAGACAAACACAATGATATATCAGGATGTCTTCTCTTGTGTGCCCAATGATCTCATCCATTCAAGGTACAATTCCGATCTTTTTCCACCTTTGGACACTATCATAATGTTAAGTAGTGAACTTAAGCTTGAAAATAGTTCTTCTCTACACGAAAATATATTAAACTGATTGATCCATGGCCTTGGAATGTGAAACCTCTTGGATATGTATATATGCAGAATGGCCTTCAGACAAGGGATATCGTACTGGAAAGAGAAATTGGGACACACAACGATTGACTTGGGAATAGCACCGGAGAAGCTGGAATCTTACCATAATGGAGACATCAAGAGAAGCGATCCAATGGACAGACTAAAGTCGGTAAAGGGACATCTCGTCTCATTCCCTTTAGATTTCATGTGTAAAGAGGATCTAAGACCTGTCTTCAATGAGAGTGAATACTACGCCTCCCCTCAAGTCTTCCATTGAGATTATACCTCAATTATTGATCGCGGATTTTATTCAGTGATCGCTCTACACGAAGGAATATTTCATTGCTACCTTTAACCATATCATCTCATATGTTTATGAGAAAAAATTAAAGATGTTTGTATAGGGATACGATATGTGGAATCAGGAGGAAACGAACTCAGAAGAGAAGCCATTTTGCTATATTTTTGGTTTCTCTCTTCCGAGGTAAAGTAAAAAAAAAAAGAAACAGGTCAAGTTAAATATTTACTATTTTATGCTTTTAGCTTTGAACTTGTCACCCACATATATGATTTGTAATTATGCGTTAAAAGACAGAATAATATAACGTTGATGTCGAGAACCACGAGGTGCCATGTGAATACGTGATGTGACAAATGTGTTTGGGTCTAATTCTTTGTTTTGCCTCTGAATCAAACAACTCCATCTTTACACCACTTGTATCTCCTTGTTCCATGTTGTGTCGTATTTTGTGCCGACTGTTTTTATCTATTTTGTCTGTTATGTCTCTCAACTTGTAAAAATTCAAAGATAGAAAAAGTAATAGCATGTGGAGGATTTGGTGATCAATATATATTTATCCATACAACTTATATATGAAAAGTGCTGATTCCATTTTGAAAGTCTATACTCTTCTGAAAGTAAATGAAACCGGAAACAACCAAAAAATATTAGTTTTAGTTATGATTGTTTTCTAATCAAAATTGAACTTTTCATGATCAGGGGTTTAATATTGAAGCCTAACTTGTGATTACTTATAAGTTATAACTAAAAGAAATCAAAGTAAATCTTGGCGTTGTAACTTGGTTCGGGTGCATATGGTTCAGCTGGTCTTATTTAAAGGTTTCCCAAGTAAAGAATTAGAACTGATTATTAGTTTGCTACATCGTGACCATGCATTTCGCATATTCCATCGAGTGCAAATTAATTAGTATTATCTCTTTCCATATTTTATACAACTTTATTTCTAATATTATTACCACCCACCCAAGCAAGTCCGCACTCTTAATTTTAATAATTATTTCAAACTTAACCTAAAGTCTTAAGCACTGATATCTATAGATTACCTAAGAAATCTAGCCAAGTGGACATGTATAAAATCTAACATATGGACTAGCCATCTTTTAGGCATAGATCTAAAGTGCAGAGAAATCAAATTAAAAGACAATAGAATTGTAAAGAACCTGATACGTGTGATTGTATATACACACACATAAAATATATATATATATATATATATATCATACGATCCCATGTCTTAATTGCATACATATATACGTATTTTATATAATTTATCCATTTCAATTGTGCAAAGGTAAATATGTTCTTCTCTTATATGACCCCGAAAAGTTATTTTAAAAAATGATTGTAATGCATGGCTTGCTTAGAATTATTTAGCTATTTAAGGTTATTATTAGTCATTGCAGCACAAAGACGGTATGTAAACAAATTTCGTGGTAGTCTAGATTACGACCTAAAACTTGGCTACATAAAATTATTTAGTCGACTGCTAATATTCAACGTTTCTACAGATTATATTTAAGTAGCGTGAGTTTTACATATACATCGTAACTATGTCGGTTTTAAATTTATTACATTTGAATGATAGGAACCTATCATTTCATCATTTGACAAAATGTAATAATATCAAAGATAAGAGTTGTTTCGGATCAAAGGCACTTACTTACCCATTAGCTTTTAGATTCGAGAGCCTCTCACAGCCACAACTTTTTTTGGACAAGTGCTTATTGTTTAACAAACCCCACATGATATCATTTTATATGCCACCACATTCGTTAATTTATTAACTTTCTTCCACATCCACATTTAATCTAGACTTTTTTTTCTTAATTTTAAAGTTTATACATCTCTATCCTAATGAGGTATTAACCAGCTATAATTTATTCATTTGTCGGTCTTAAGCTTTATTATAATATATCGTGACAACAAAAATGAAACTTTGATTGGTTAATCACTGTGGTTGTTGTAACGCTTTTTTGTTTGTTTGTGTTATTTTGACCCCAAAAATAATCTGTTTTCGCAATTTTCTTACATTTGATGATTGTTTGGAAATAACATCGATCAACATTAGAGAACTCATGTAATTTTATAATTCTTTTACGAGTTTACATATAAAATAGAACAGCATAAAAGCTCGAGTTTATATTACTAATTGGTCTATATATTTCAATTATAGACTATTTTCCTTAGTCCAAGTTTTAGATAGAACATATGTAATTTCTTAGCTCATCCGCAGTTATTGTCTATGTTTCATTTAATCTTCTTTTTTTCAATGGAGAATAAAATTTATCATTCGATTGGATTCTCCTACTGCGCGAAACTAAATCATATTTTCCTGTATACTTTTACACGGATATGAGCCTATCTAACAGTCCATTTGAATATTTGGAAAAAGGGTCTATCCGTGGGTTGCACCTCCTCCAGAGATTAGTTTCGGACTTTCCATAAACCTAGAGATTTACTCTGAGTTTAAAAAAAATATATACAATATACCTTTCCTTATACTAACAAAACATAGATCTATGTATAATTGACAAAAAAAAAAAAAAAAAAAACATAGATATCATAGATTTGTTTAATTTTTATATAATCTCTTCTTCTTTTTTTTTTAAATTGTCGTCAAATTTTTCATAACATATACGTGTCCTTATCGACATGCAAAAAAAGAACGTATAGATGTATTAATTTGTACGTGTATATGTGTTAAAATAAAAGGCTTAGAATAGTCGGAGAGAAAGCGAAAGATGATGATGAGTCATAGAGACCTTTTCACCAGCTTATAAGTAGTAAATCCACTAACATGAATAAGATTCAACTGAGAACTCCGATCAAGAATATTCATTCACAAGAGAAAAGGTATTATTAACCTCCGATTCTGTTTTTGTTTCTTATGTTGTTTTCGTTTTTCGGATGCTCTTCTTTTGTTGGTTATTCTTTTTATCACGTATATAGCTCAAAAGCTGCAAGAAATTCTTGCCAAGAATCATGTGTTCAAAGATACCTAAATTATCTTAGTACTTGTTAATTATCAAAAACTCATGACTTAAAGTTGTACGTACATATATTTGTAGGATCATAAGAGCATAAAAGTATGGTGCTTTTACCTGCGTTTTTGGACGGATTTGCGAGAACCGTATCGACAAAGAAAGGTAAAAATCCTCCGGAAAATGAAGATGGAGGGAGAGAGATCGCAAAATCGATGATAAAAGATTCCAAGAAGAACTCGACTTTGCTCGGTACTTCAGGATGTGTTAGTTCTGAAAGCTCTAAGAGATTTACCTCTATTTGTTCTAATAGAGGTGAGAAAGGCATCAACCAAGATCGTGCCATCGTTTGGGAGGTACATTTTTTATAAACACTATATGTTAGGTAATTCTTCTTTCTTTCCATGAACCGGATTATATAGTTATAAATTCTATGTTGAAAATGGGATCATCACATGTAGTTACTGAATTGTGTATATATGATTTTTAAGAAGTCAAAACTTGTTTTATGAATTTATATTCCACAATATGTAGGGATTTGGATGCCAAGAAGACATAACATTTTGTGGCATGTTTGATGGGCATGGACCATGGGGACATGTGATAGCCAAAAGAGTAAAAAAGTCATTTCCATATTCACTGCTATGCCAATGGCAACAAACTCTTGCCTCATTATCATCTTCGGCGGAATGTTACTCTCCGTTGGATCTCTGGAAGCAAGCTTGTCTGAAAACATTCTCCGTCGTCGATCTTGATCTCAAGATCAATCCTTCCATTGATTCTTACTGCAGCGGGTGCACCGCTCTAACCGCTGTTTTGCAGGTACATATATGTTCTTCTAACCATACAAAAACTATTCATTACATACTATATGATATATATATATATATATATATATATATAGGCTAATATATAGATATTTGGAGAGTCTTTAATCTTACTAATGTTGAAGTTTGTTTTTTGGTATTATAAGGGTGATCATCTTGTTATAGCAAATGCTGGTGACTCAAGAGCTGTACTAGCAACAACTTCTGATGACGGAAACGTAGTACCGGTTCAGCTCTCTGTAGACTTTAAACCCAACATTCCCGGTATAGTTCTAGAAGCCTTTTCATATTTACAGTTTCAATATTCAGATGAATAGAAAATAACAATTGGTATGTGATCATTTCCGGTTAAAACAGAAGAAGCAGAACGGATTAAACAATCGGATGGACGATTGTTCTGCCTAGACGATGAACCGGGAGTGTACCGGGTGGGTATGCCGAATGGAGGATCGCTCGGTTTAGCTGTTTCAAGAGCATTCGGAGATTACTGCCTTAAAGACTTCGGTTTAGTATCTGAACCGGAAGTAACATACCGAAAGATAACCGACAAGGACCAGTTTCTCATCTTGGCCACCGATGGGGTAATTATATCAATCTACTCTCATTTGTATCATACTCAAGATGTGATAAAACATATATAATTGTGTACTAATGCATGTGTGTGTATGTAGATGTGGGATGTGATGACGAACGATGAGGCAGTGGAGATAGTAAGAGGAGTTAAAGAGAGAAGAAAGAGCGCAAAGAGATTAGTAGAGAGAGCTGTGGTGCTTTGGCGTAGGAAGAGAAGAAGCATTGCCATGGATGATATTTCTGTTCTCTGTCTCTTCTTTCGCCCTTCTTAGTTTTTACTCTCTCCTTTAGCCTCTATGACTATTAACATATACATTTTATCAATGTATTTTGAGAGCGTCAATGAACAAAAAAATGTGATATATACATTTACATAGAATAATAATAGATATTGTGAGGAGAGAGTGGTTGAGAATGGAGAGATGGGTAAGAGTTTCATCATGGTTTTTTTTTTTTTTTTTTTTTTTCTAAATTTGGTATGTAAATGGATCATAACTTCATATGTTGATCATTGTTATTGGCAACCAAATCTTACTATACAATTCTCTAGGGGTCTCTCGTAACATTTAAATGGCAGGATTCAGCAGTGAATCAAATGCATGGCTCCGATCAATAGGCAATAGTGGTTCCTAGTACAAAACTATGAGAAATCTAAGATGATGGGTTATGAGAATCTAGCCAACTATGATATACCATGACATCATCAACTAAAAATAAGAAGACCATTGACGATTGAGTTTGAATTTGAGTTACAAAAAAGGCCATTCTAGTGACCGCTGTTTTAAAGTTGCAGGAAGATAAACTACAGAACGACATAAGAAAGAAAGGACAAAATTTGCCAAAGCCCAGACTCCCAATTCTGAAACTAAGTAACCTGTTTGGGAAAAAACTGAATCCCCATTCTGTTACTCCATTATATTTTGTCGTATGTGTACCTTTTAAGGTATTTTCAAGTCTCAGAAGCACTAGTCGAGAACACAACAGAGCCAGTGTTTCACGATGCTTGGATGCTGTATCATTCAGGTTTTTTGTTTGCTGAGATTTTCAAAGTACCTTCATTCACCAACACCTGAAGCTCTGGTTTAGCCATCTCACGAACTTGAAGATCTTCAGTCTCTAGGAAAGCAGATAGTATCTTTGAACTGTCAAAAAAAAATTTTTTTTAACACATAATCAGATTTCAAGACTTCACAATAGAAAAATGCTTGTTTGCAGATAAATGGATGTATGAGAGTTGTCATTAGGCTAACTTACCAGTGTCCTGCAGCCCACGACCTGCATTTTCCAGACAAGGCCTTCTTAAAGAGAGTGGACGCAAAACCAGGGCAATCCAAAACAAGCCTTCTTATGGTCCGACTTGAGTGAAAGTTTTCCAGGATGTGCTCTGAATCCTTCTCAGATTCTTGGGGTTTCGGCTTTGCTGCTACAGAACTAATAGCTTCGTACAGCTCACACAGCTTCTCGCTCAGAGATGGGCAAAGAATACCATCAGCGCCTCCGACTGCAACCTGATACAAAAAGACGTGAAAAAGAGGAAGGAGATCATCACAAAAGAAAAGAAAGCTGGAAATTAGCATTTGTTATCAAAACATATGTGATCTATCCGGGGGAGTGATTGAACTTCAACAGATATTGAATGTCAGTAGCATCTGCTATGAGAGGTAGATTAGAGTGATTTACCCCCTAACGTTTTTATAACAGGACTATAACCGAAGAAAGATGTGATAAAACAATTTTCAGTACCTCATACAAGACCTCTTTGCCAATGTTAGACTTGAGGAATTCCTCGGCGTTCTCCACGCAAACATCAATAAGACTCTGTCCAGCAAATCGAAAATGATCCATGAGCAAGTAATACAACTAAATTGTATCAGAAAACAATCAAGAAACTGAAAACTGAGTCACCACGTCACACATACCTCAGCAAGGCCACTGTTGACGAGCAACTCCCGTCTTCTCACAAGGGGATCTTTTTTACCGCCTGCAGCTTTGACGTTTTCTTCATGATCTGAATGTTCAGTTACTGTATCTTCTTGTTCATCCTTCGTCTCCTCACCAGATTCGTTACCATCTGTGTCCTTTGTTAGAGAGGATGTCTCTGACTTATCCTTAAAGAATGGAAAAGATAGACAGGGTTTTAGATCCAGTAAACATTCATAAGAATGAATAACTCTAGCATTTTAATTGAAAAGATAGTTCGGGATATATCATCATACCTTTGAGCAAAGTGATGGAACAGACAGATCAAGAGAGGCCAAATCATCATGGCTGAAATAACGTGAAGAATTCGGACGCAGTAGCTGCAATAGCGATCTCCTACCATTCTGCAGACACAATTTTGAAGCAAACGTTAAGGAAGAAAAAAATTACAGGAAGACTTCAACATATTAATTATAGAAAGGCATAAAATACAAAGGACCAAAATTATGTACAAAATGGAACCAACAAAAGGTAGATGTCATCAGATCCAAGAAAAGACAAGGTAAAATTTCATCTCAGAATAGTTTCATATATAAGGAACACAAACCTTGTCCATAACAAGATCCTTTAAGGTGGGCTCAAGCTCACGAACAATTATCTGTGTATGATTAAACAAGTTTCAGAAGAATTAGAACATAAGCATATAGACTTCCAGCATCTTTTATTTGGCTCAGTGAAACTACCTTGGTCACGAGCTTTGTGTCATCAACTATTGAAAAAATACATGCAAGCACCTACGAACACATGGTAGACAAGGAGTTATTATCTAAAAGACAAATGCAAACCGACAGTGAAGTACTATTAGTGGTAAATCAAAAAGAAAATAATTAAAGGCCTCCTTACCATACTTCCAAACTGATCAAAAGCCACCTTTTGAACATGATCTTTCATTGCTTTGATAATCATCTTTCTCTCCTGCAAAGAATATGATTTAGAGAGAGCAGAAATTCGACTTATAAGTTTCCTTTGGAAACCTCTACCATCAGTCTTTTGCACTAGAGGTCAAAACAGATGTCAACCATGAAAATCTGTTTACAAGTTTGATTTGATATTGACATTTAAATCACGATTTACATATACAACCATTAAAAGGGAAAGGAAAACTTAGGCTCAATGTACTTCAAAAGAGAAGACATCAGATTTACAAATGAAACCCATCCATAAAATGAGGTACGCCTTGAATTAAGGAGTAAAAGAAAAAACGATAAAAAACGATAAAAATTAAGGAGTTAAGGAGTAAAAGAAAAAACGATAAAAATTCGAGGATGTGTACCTTAGCGCTTCCATGTTTGATAGAAAGCATGGCAAGCCTAGAACCATCACGAGTATGAACCATACGCAAAAGAAGGGAGCCTGTCAGTCAGTGGCGGAGCCAGACCAAAAGTTGAGAGGGTCAGGAGAAATGTTTTTTTCTTTCTAATAAGATAAAAATGTAAAATTTATGAGGTCAATATAAATTTTTTTTTTTTGTGGGGTAAAAATGCAAATTTTTTGAAGGATCAAAGTACAAATTTTGAGATGAAAGTTTTAAATTTAATGGGATCAAAATACAAAATTTGAGGGGGTCATTTTGTTACTTATAACTAAAAATATACCAGATTTTGTCAGCTGATCCCCCTCCCCCTCCCACCTTACTGGCTCCGCCCTCAGTAGCTGAAGCACATCTGCAGCAGAAGTCTACGAAAAAAATCCATTTAGTTATAACAAAGGACTGCAATGCAAATTTATACTCCCAAACACTCACATATATATAAAAATATATATATTATATACCTTATCAGCTATTGTCAGGTATTCAATCAGCAATTTGTGTATGATAGTATGGTCGACAATTCCCTTCTCAAGAATCGGTTGGATAATGGCAGCCATGTGTCGGTTAACTGAATCTTTTTGCAGTCCTAGCTTAGCGATGATGTCTACCACCCTGAACCACATTCAGTAACTCTTAATATATGTTCAACTCATGACAGTAAAGGGCAACATCGAGTTTCTAATACCATCGCAAATAACAAAAAGGAAAGCCAAGGGACTCCTAGTTCTCTAGATGTCAAGATAAAAATAATACAAGAGACCCGGCTTTTCTATTTCTTATGAGCTTGAGTTAAGACAAGGAAGATAATGACATTTTACCTTTTCTCGGTAGTTGAGGCCAAGCCCTTGAATAATTGAAGCTCCGTAGAATACAACTCTGCAAGGAGTTCTTGTTTTTGTGCTGCGGTTCCCAGATGGTATGCATGCTCAACAACTTGAGAACAACAAAAAAAAGTGAGCTACAAAAGAAACAAAAAAATGCTATGCGCATCTTCATATTACATATTTAAATTGTGTAAGCAAGTCGTACAAAATTATATATGTTTGAAACATCAATATGTTACATCAGTAGCCTACATACCAACAGATCCGAACATGTGACGGAGGAGACGAGCAACATGTCCCCGTAGGCTGGATATACAAGCTGCCAGCTGCTGCTTAGATGCTGCACAAATAAATCACTCAAATTAACAGTTTGTATAAGCAAGCATACATTTAGCTGTATGTTCAACTTGAGCAGTTAGAGCCTTACCTCCATCAAACATCTTCTTTATTAAAAAAACAGCATATTTATTAGAAGCAAGGGTAAGAAAGCGTGGCTGGAGTTCTGCGAAGATAGTGTCTCTTTCAGCTTGTGAGCAAAACTTCACACAAGACTACGCAACAGGAGAAAACAACAGACAAAATTTTGTAAGATATATGTTCTTAGGGATTTGGCAGCCTTTCTCCATAAAACTCAAAGCAAAAATACACCTGGAGTACACGAGATGAAACATGTGAGCCTGCAATCTCTGGAACCTTCCCCTTCATCTTTCTTATAGCTTCAGATACAAGCCTAACAAATAGTTTTTGAAAACAAAGATCAATAATCAAACAAACAAAATATAGAACGTTTTTAAATCATAAGGCATCCTTTATTGAATACTAACTTTGAACGCTCCTCCTTGCCAATGTCACGGCGCCTCATCTTCTCCCATAGAGATCCAAGCTCCTGTTATATATAGTAATGAAAGTGAAGATCAATTCTTTGCACGCTCCTGATTTAAAGCGCTTGAGGCATACACTTTTACCAATCCTCTGTTTCGATAACTAAAAAAAAAAGATATATACTTGCTCAAGAGTGTAATGGGGCTTTCTCTTCTTCTTCCTAGCTTCTGTTAGCTCCTGCAACCCAAAACAAAAACACATTCAATAAGAATCAAAAACCAAATTCTAATTCAACTTGGGCTTAAATTATCAGACATAGATTCCAAATCCAAAAAGATATGATTTTTTACCTTAGCCTGTACACGAAGCTCCTTCTTCGATAGCGTAACGTTACGCTGCTCCTTGTCCCCAGTAGATTTCGGTTTACCAAATTTAGGTTTAACATTTTGGTCTCCAGACACCAGCTTTGGCTTCTTCGATTTCTGAGAATCGAATTTGTCAGAGCTTTCGGTATCCTTCCTTTTGGTCGATTTCTGCGATTTCAGACCTTTGGAAGACATCGTTGATAAAATAAACTTAGAGTTGAAACTGTAATGGTGTCTGTGTGTAAGAAGAGATAGAGAAAGGGGTCCGAAAGGGTTTTACAATTTCTAGGGTTTTTGAGTGAACAAGATAGAGACGGCGATACACACAAGACAAAGTACCAAAATACAGCTCCGGTTCTTTAAAATTACTGCTTTGCCATTAAACCGGTCCGGTCCGGTCCGATTCTGCATCAAAATCAATTAGCATCTCGGTTTACTGCCAAATCTTTTTTCCTATGAAGGAGGAGGTTGTATGATTGTTTTGATACTTTTGTTTGTTTCTGCCACATTTTGACCATACGATGTTGATTTAAAGAGAGTAATGGTGCCATGGTTGTTACTTCTTTCTCTTCACCTAATTGCTAATGAGAGCTTCCACAGTAAAAATTCCAAGATGCATTCGGCTGTCGTTTCAAAGAAATGTTGGAAGAGCCAACGAGAGAGATACTTTCATTCACTATATCCTTTGGGAAATGTAAGGATGATGAATATAGCAGATACGGTTTTGAGAAGCCAGCTAAGTAATAATAAAAATAATAAATGGTCTTGACTTACAAAGTAATGACAAAAATAAAACATAGATAAGGCTTTGTAAATTTTAATGGACTAAAGTAATCAATCTGGTTGCCTCTTTGGTGCAGCTTAGTTGATTTGGACTGAGCTTGGAACATAAGTAGAGCACATAACTAGGGAACCAGATTTAAATGTAGATTCTCCAAGATCTACTTTTTTCAAATATCCATCCTTTCCAGTGATATAAGCTGCGTAGCGGAAGTGGTCGTCAGGTTCATCCATATCTCTACCAAAAATCACCGCGACTCTCTTCTCCTCGTCACCAAAGAAACTTCCATGTTCAAATGGGTATTGGTAACAAGTAAGTGGATTAATATTCACCGTTAAGAACAATCTGCTCCACCACCACACTTTGCTAGGCTCAATCTCGTCCGTAATCCATATCTCCATATGTAATGAACCACGCCGTTGAAATAACACTGCAAGTTGCTCATCTCTGACACTAGATAGACTCACGGTATCTTCAGCAACAGGGTAAGTCGGCAGACCCAGAGGCGTTCCAAATCTCTCGGTTGTAAAATCAAAAGAAAGTAAAAAACAAGAACCTCCTAGATTTTTACTTTGAACAACCCAGTAAGTATTCCCTTTGAGAGACACGCCACGTTGATGAAAAGGTAGATTCCAGCGAGGTGTGTCCTGAACAACTTCCCATGAGTTAGAGTCAAGATTGTAGATTTGTGATAGGTTTCAAAGTAAGAAGCAGAGTGAGGATGAGGGGGCGCCAGCTAGACGATCAAGTTGGACACGTAAGCCTAACAGCAAGTACTTGGATTGACGTAGTCTTGCTGCTTCTTTGTTTCAGTTTCGCAAATAAGGGACGTGGTCTTCCTTGATCGAAGGATCACATTCTCCACTTTCTATTTCCTGTTTTGTAGGAGTTAGTAACTCCACTTTCTGTTTCAGTTATTTGCTTCCTTGTATTCGTTTGTCTATTTAACCAATGAGAAAAACCAAAAATAGGTAGTCTCAACTACCAATCAAATACCTTGTGTTCTGTTTTACAATCTCTTGGCTTTGAAGAGGGACCAACGTAACAAGTTGGTATCAGAGCAGGTGCGACACTTGCCAGCGTGCTAAGTCTCAGACAATGTCACCCGCTGGTCTTCTCCAACCATTGTCGATACCGTGCCAAGTCTGGGAGGATGTTTCTATGGACTTTGTGGATGGGTTGCCAACTTCCAACAAGTTCACGTCTATCTTGGTGGTCGTTGACAGGTTAAGTAAGTCTGCTCATTTGATTCCCTTGACTCATCCTTATACAGCTGCGAGTGTAGCCGCAAAATTTGTCGCCAACATCATCAAACTCCACGGCATTCCACGCTCAATTCTCAGTGATCGGGATCCAGTTTTCTTGAGTAACTTCTGGAAGGAGTTCTGGAAGATGTCGGGCACCAAGCTGCGCATGTCCACCGCTTACCACCCTCAAACAGATGGACAAACAGAGGTGGTTAACCGGTGTATTGAGCAGTTCCTGCGTTGCTTTGTTCAGCACCATCCGACGCAATGGAGTGGCCTACTTCCTTGGGCAGAGTACTGGTACAACACGTCCTACCACTCTTCCACTGGTATGACACCGTTCGAAGCTCTCTACGGCCGCCCACCACCACAGCTGCCACGGTATGAACTCGGCTCTTCCTCCTTTGCTGAGATTGATGTTCAGATGCGAGAGAGAGATGAGGTTTTGGGTGAGCTGAAACGACATTTGGAGGCTGCCAATAACCGTATGAGACAGTCGGCCAACCGCAAACGTCGCGATGTTGAATTTCAAGTCGGAGACTGGGTCTTTCTGCGTCTGCAACCTTATCGCCAACAGTCCGTGCTCCGCCGTTCTTGCCAAAAGCTCGCCAATCGCTATTTTGGTCCTTTTCAGGTGGAGCAACGCATTGGTATGGTCGCTTACCGCTTGAAGCTGCCGGAGGGTTCCCGGATTCACCCTATGTTTCATGTTTCCTTATTGAAGAAGCGGGTAGGGGAAGATGATCCAGTGGCGGTGGAACTTCCTCCACTTGGTGACAATGGCGTCTTTCATTTGGAGCCGGCGGAAGTTCTCTATGTCCGCATGATTCAGATTGGGGCAAAGCGCAAACCCGAGGTGTTGATTCGTTGGCATCAGCTACCTATTGAAGAGGCGACGTGGGAAGACGCTACTCAGCTCCACGCAAGTTTTCCAGATTTTTCGATGAACCTTGAGGACAAGGTTCTGTTAGAGGGCGGGAGTATTGATAGGTTTCAAAGTAAGAAGCAGAGTGAGGATGAGGGGGCGCCAGCTAGACGATCAAGTCGGACACGTAAGCCTAACAGCAAGTACTTGGATTGACGTAGTCTTGCTGCTTCTTTGTTTCAGTTTCGCAAATAAGGGACGTGGTCTTCCTTGATCGAAGGATCACATTCTCCACTTTCTATTTCCTGTTTTGTAGGAGTTAGTAACTCCACTTTCTGTTTCAGTTATTTGCTTCCTTGTATTGGTTTGTCTATTTAACCAATGAGAAAAACCAAAAATAGGTAGTCTCAACTACCAATCAAATACCTTGTGTTCTATTTTACAATCTCTTGGTTTTGAAGAGGGACCAACGTAACAATTTGAAACAGACCATATAGATTCTTTTCATGACTCATGTCATGAACATCCAAATACCTCAAAATCTTGTGAATGCGATGCGGTTTGCTCTTTACAATCTCGTATCCGAGAGCATAGTTGTCCTTTCTGCCGTCAGAGTTTCTAGGTTCAATCCACTTTACTTGTCCACAACAAGGGTTCCAAACCACAAGCCTCGGATTACATTCTTTGGTGATGCATAACAACAAACCACTACACTGGAAGACTCTAGATATATCGACTCCATCTACATCGTTTAAGCTAATCAGCTTTATAGCTGTGTCAACGTTTTCGTCATTGTGAATTCCACTGAGATCAAAGCTGATTAGATAAACTTTAAAATCCATTATTATGATCGCAAGAGACTCATGCTTTGTTGCTGCCTTTGCTTTAACAACATCATGTATCTTTCTAAAGCTCAATCTTTTGGATAAAGTGTTCCAGTCTTTGCAAGTAGACTGCACTGCCTTACGAGATGTCAACGGAACTCTCAAGATCACATCCGCTACCAAATCCTGTGTAAGATCGGACATCGCCATTGTCGAATCTGTCTTTTCCAAGTTAGGTTAAGCTTCGAAGGCTCTTTTCCTTTGACATAGAAAGCTGCTGGACCAATTAATGGGCTTTCTTGTTATTTTTATTTTTATTTTGTTCACGTGAAACAGAGTGCATATATATAACAACTAGTAATTGATCCGGGCTATGCGCGGTAGTTAGATTAAGATGTATTCTGGGTTTTGCTATGTATATTATTTTTTTGGTTATGTAAATTCATCTTTACGTTTGTTTTTTATTTGATTTTGGTTGCTTATGTTGTTTTGTTGGTTCTTTTTTTATAAAAATAGGTTTTGCAGTAAGTACAATTTAGTTTGCTGTTTATTTTTTAAAAATTGAGATCATCTTTTATGTTTTTAATGCTTTTAAAAAAAATTATAATTAGAAGTTAATATTGTGTAGTTGAAGTTGTTGTTTGGATGTAGTTGTTAGTTGTGATTAATTTATTATTATTTGTCATTTTGGGGTTAGATTGTTATTTAATATTTTCATATGTATTTTGTAAACTGTTGGAGTAGTTTTTTTGTCAATGTTTTAGTGTTTAGAGTGAAAAAGGTTGTGAATTTTATTAAGAAAAAAAAAATCAATAACTTACATTTCTTTTTTTTGGGCTATTTTTCTTTGTTTCACTCGGGACAATTTCTCTGTAAGGCTTATAATATGTTGGTCTATTCGATCATTGTTTGTATGTTAGTGAGGTTGGAATGGATTTGTTCTTTTTCAAAATTCGATGTCCTCGTGAACGGATAGGAGAAGAGCAATGTTTGCGATCTAGAGGACAGTATGAGTATTGAACTTATTTCTTTGGTGCTCGTAATCATTTTTTCAGTCATCCCTTTCGTAATCGTTTTCCCTTGAATATTCTTTTTTTTTTGGGTTTGCGTATTTGGCTGATTCCCACTCGCTTCGCATCTGTAGGGGGATATTTGGTTATCCCCCTGTTGATTTCGTTAAAGGTAAATGTGAATTGGGTTGCAAATTTGTTTATATGAAAATGTGATGGCTTCCTTAGATTTCCTAATTAAGTTGTGAGTTGTTTTTGTGTTCTTAGTTGTAATTTTTTTCCGGTTTGTCCTCTGAGTGATTTTTTTCGATTTGATGTGAGTTGTGTTTTGCGAAAAATTAATTTTCTTGTTTATCTTGCTGTAATTTTATAAAATCCGGGTTGTTTTTTTGTTGGCTCGGTTTTCTTTTTCATATAATTTAGTGTTACGGTTATCAGATTGTGGCATTCCTATTTTTGAATCTCTTTAGTTTATTAAAGGTGTGTTCATCTCTTTGCTTCTTTGTCTTTAGTGATTGATTTGTGAAGTGCTGCCAGTGGTTGTGTGAAGCGTATTGAAAAGGGGAAATTTGTTAGCTTAAAGCGGGAGTTGCTTCTTGCGACTTCAAAGTCGGACACAATATATATTGCCCCATCACGTAGCGAGTTTTCGAATTTTGAAAGGTGGGTCACATTGATCGACCCTTGGATGACACAACTCTAGAGAAAAACTTCAAATTAGATAGAGTTGTAAAAAATGAATAAATGAAAAGTCTAGTTAAGATGGAAACAACCTTCTCATCAATGAGTAGGAAGTCGACGCCCATGAGTTGGCCTCCTTTTTCGACATTGTGATCAGGCCAGTGACGAAGCATTCTTCCGACGATCTGTTGGTGAAGGCATCCAACTTTGAGATTTTTGAATGAAACGGCCGGGGAATCCATGTTAGGGAGGAGAAATTAAAGAGACGAAGAAAAATATATGAAGCATGAAATTGGAGGAGAAGACATTATATAGGACTTACACCAATTAAAGATAGAGTAGTGGGTCTTGAATTGAAAGAGCGAGCATTGAACGGGATGAATTACATTAATAGAGAAAAATGTTACAATGGAGATGGAAGAGAGAGAAGACAGCGAAAGGGTGTAGAGGAATGGAGAACATTTATTTCAAAGATAACCATTAGGTGAACCGGGATGAAAGAATGAGAAGGGCAGGGACGCTTCAGGTCCACAACAGACAACGGTGCTGTGGAGTATCGTGGAAAGAGGTTTTATTCCGCGGGCCAAAAAAACATGGCTTAGTGGATAATGTCGCAAAATTGGGGAAATGAATTGGGCTTTTACAGAAATGTGATAGAAATAAATAATAACTGCTTAGTGGATAATGTCAAAAATATGGACTTATTTTGAAAATATTGACTTATTAAAAAGAGGGGTATGCTGAGGTGGCATCATCATGAGTTAGGAAACCGCACTTTATATATATAGATATTGAAATACTCCGCGCGGGATTTGTGTTATTTTTTTAAAATGAAATATATTTTAAGGGAGTGAATGGATATTATATATATATGATACAATTACACCATATAATTAACATAGTAATTTATATGGGACATAATTATGGCCTCCTTTTTGTTTTCTATTTCAACCAAATTAATTTATCTATTAAACAATTTAAACCCAACAGAATAATCATATGACTATTGTTTGCTATCATTTATTTTTGTGTAAGTAGTTTTCTACAATCTTTATTTCCTTTCCAAATTTATTGCTGCTTCTAATGCAAACTAATTATATTTTCAATACTTTTGGCATCACATTCTTTTATTTTGTAATTAAATATTTTTTGGGGTGCATTTTCATTGTTTTTAGAATATTTTTCATCAGGTTCTAGAAATAAAAATTGTAAACCATATCTTATAATTATGTTTATGGATAGTATCCAACAGAATGAAAATATTGATTTTTTCATGTTTATTTTTGTAATACAAACCATATTTTCAATATACTAATATTTTTTTTTGCCTACAATATGAAGTGCATTTGTTAACTTGTAAGATAAAAATATTAGAACATTACCATGTTTACAACACTAAGGAACTGGTATGGAACTTCATTTATATTTGTTTTCTTTAGTTAAGAAGTTGTTATTTACATATATTTATTAATTATGTTGATAAGAATTATTTAGATTTTTATAGTTAAAATATGATAAATTTGTGTTGCGTCGGTACGATCGTATGGTTGCATGATGTATTTGCTTTATCGCTTTCATGTTAATCTTTCAGATTCTTGGCCATAGAGTATAATTCATGTATTTTTATAGATAATCTCCAGGCTATAGAGTATTCTCTGTTCTTTATTTTACTTTATTGACAACTTAAGAATGCAGAAATTGTGCCTGCATTACCAGAGAACTAACTTTTAATATAAGATGTTTTTACTTGCTTTCTTCTTAATCTAACCAAATAAAAACTAATGTAAACCTGCAAATCTATTATTACCTTCACGTTTCATGTGCGTTTTCTGAGTATGTATTAACCCATTGACAACAAAGTCTCGTGTAGTTGATTAAAGGCTTTGAAATCTTGTTATCCCCTGAAGCAGCATATGTTACATGCATAAGAAAATGGTCTAACTAAACTTTTTTTCGCGAGAAAGACTTTGGAACTGCTATGTTTTTAGCTTGTATTAAGTTTCAAAAATAAAAATAAAGTGTGCTCTTTTAAACATATATATATTCAGAGTTCAGACGAAACGAACCATGAAACCAAAGCTAATTACGTTATGGCTATTGTCATCTTCTGTGTGCATCTAGAGTAAAGACGTCTCTCAAGTCTCAACTACCAGTTGATTGATAACCTTTAACGTGGAACAGTGTTAGAAGAAAAATGAAACGTTAACCGTTTCAGAAAATAAAAGCAAACAAATAATAGGATCATGATAAATCACCTAAACTGATTAAAATAAGCAAGTGTGGCTGATTGAACCAATAAACTCTCGTTGAAATTGTTTGTCCCGTATTGGTAAACTAAGTCTTTGAACCTTGCTTTCAGTTGAGGCTTGAGGGCTTTGAGCTTTAGTGCTACTGAGAAAGTTCTATATATCATTATAGAAAATATATGACGACATTTTTTGTTTTTATCTTTATACTTATTCTCATGCAATTAGACGAAGTCAGTGAGAATTATGGTGTATGACTTAGATTTATGCAATAGCAAGAAAGATCCCTAATTTAAAAAAAAAAAGATCTTACCACGAACTCTTGTGTGCTTGAGAATTTGGCGTCAAAGAGCTAGCTATCATCGACAATGGTTTGAGTGTGTGAGTTTGAACATCATCATATCATCCAAAAACCAAAACTTCTCCGACACCTAAGAGAGACACTGAAATCTAGAAAACATTAATTAAGATTGTTGATCAACCTCCAACCCAATGCTTCTCCATGAGCTAGAGAGACAACAAAACAGTAAACATGAGAAAACAGGACGTGAATTTAAAAAGCTCATAAACTGAAGAGGAAGCAAGAAGAAGAAAGGCCATATCTTCTTACATGTGGTCTTCTAGCGTAGAAAAATTGCACGTAGAAGTTATAACTAAAGGTGAGATTAGTGAAGTCGTAATTATCTGGTGGGATTTAAATTGAGAAACCAGGAAGCCACAGGAGATGAGAGAAGCTTGAAACGGAGATCATGGCCATGTGGGGAGACAATGGGTTTTGAGGCTGACGTTTCATGTGCTTAGCGGATTTTTTTTTTTTTTTTTTGCAAGATGTCGTTTGGTTAATTTCTAGCTGTTAATTGTTGCATTAAGAAAGAGTTATATGATGTGGCATGCTCTAAGATGAATTTGGAGTTTGCTGAGGTGGCTGCACAAGAAGAGAGGAAAAGGTAACTTTATATATATAGATAGATACTCCTTTATTTTCATCTAGCTAGCTAAATGCTTAAAGAGAGCTTCCAAGTTCCAAGTATAAAGTCCAAAGAAGCATATCGGAATAAAAGTTGGAACTTGGAATAGCCAATTGAGAAATCAGATAACTGGTTATAATGATTGAAGATGACAAAAAGAAAACTGTAAAAATACATAGAGATTAAAGTACTTCGTAAATGGACAAACTTAATCAACATGATTGCCTCGTGGTGTAGCCTGCTTGATTTGCACTGAGCTTGGAACATAAGGGCACACAATTACTGAACAACCATATTTGTATATATATTCTCCAAGATCCACTTTTTTAAAACATCCATCCTCTCCGATGATATAAGCTACGCAGTGCATCCCCTTGATGATCTCTTGGTCTCTATCAAAAACTACAACGACTTTTTTCCCTTTGTCAACAAAAAAACTCCCTTGTTCAAACGGGAAAGTAAGACGTGTTTTCAGGTTCACAGCTACGAACAACTTGCTCCACGACGCCTCGGGCTCAATCTTATTACTAATCCATATCTCCATCTCTAATGTATCGTATCGCTGACATAACACTGCAAGCTGCTTTTCTCTTACACTAGATAGAGGCACACTATCTTCTTGGCGATAGTCAAACGGTAAATCTAGTGGCGGTCCAAATCTCTCCGTTGTGAAATCAAAACAGAGTAAAAAGAACTTTGGGCTGTCTCTTACTCTTACTCGTCCTTCCACTCTTAGTCTGTACATGTTTTGGAGTAACTTACACCTGTCTGTTACTCTTCCTACGAATCTTCCTCCTTCGCCGAATGGTTTCCTTCGAGATAAAGAGCAAGATGGCCTTTGCATAAACCAGTTAGTACTCCTTTTAACAAGCCAGTAAGTATTTCCGTTGAGAGACACGTCACGTGTATAAAACTGCAAGTCCCTATCGGGAGTGAGATAAATATTAATATCCTTCCATGAATCAGCGTTAAAATTGTAGATTTGATACTTACGACGTCGTTCCTCCATGAGTCCGATATTATCTTGAAAAATCGAGATCATTTCCATAGATCTCAAGATTTTGTGGCAACGACGCGAGTTCATCTTCTTCTTCTCGTATCCCAGAGCGTACGAGTCCATGTAGTATTCGTGATCAATAGGTTCGATCCACCTTGTTTGCCCACGATAAGGGTTCAAAACCATAAGCCTCGAATTTTTTTTTCCGGTGGTGCATAACAACAAGCCACTGCAGTGGGAGATGCTATATATATCATCAACTCCATCTCCATCGTTTAGGCTAATTAATTTACCTTTTCGATTTATAAATGTTTCAACGTCGTCATCATTGTCAAGTCCACGGAGATTAAAACTCATTAGGTCAACACTAGCATTGCCATAAACTCTCTCTTCTTCGTTGCTGCTCTTGATTTACGGATGTGCTTCTTTGTAAAGCTCCGACTATGTTTGAACAAACCATTCCAGTTTTTGCAAGTAGTTCGCACTGCTCTAAGAGATGTCAATGGAACCCTAGAGATCACTTCCTCTAGTAAATCTAGCGGAAGATCGGACATCGCCGTTGTTGAATCCTTCATCTCCAAGTTAGGTCAAAGCTTCGAAAACTCTGTTCGTATCTTCCGGCTACAAATAAGCGAATACGTCTGGCAGCAGTCCAAGACTTGAAGGCATAGAAACCTAATGGGTCAATAGTGGACTTCAGAATCTTAGTGGGCTTCTTAATCAAGTAATGGACTTCGTCGACATCAACAGCAACAACAACATGTGGATGGATGAGAGAGTTTTGTTTAACCAATTTAAATTATGTTTTACGTTACATAATGGGGAATTGTTCAGCTCGATGATATATGCAAAGACATTTCTAAGAACACCTCCCATACCCTAATACCCATAGTATGATAGTAGCAAAATCAGCCTGATCAGCTTGTGGAGAAAGAATAGCTAGTAACGGAAAACCCAAGAATGATGATTAAATTTCTATATTACTATTGTGATTCATTCTACCTTTACTACAATTAAAGCATCCAACACAAATGAAAAAAATATAAGATAGCTATATAGCTTGAGGATATCTTTCTCGGCTTTGTAGTAATGTTAATGCAACATCTAAATTCTGATGTATGCATATAAACTGCTTTTAAATAGAAGTTATTTTTATTATCATACACAAAAGTCAAATCCAAAAACTCACTATATAATCTATCTAACTCTCGGAAAAAACTTTAGGTATTTTCGTTAAATTTTTATATTTAAAATTAAATGAAAGTTTAAATTATATATATCGTTCCAAAAATATTTTGTTAAATCAAGAATTGGAGGAATTTCTTTGCTTTTAAAAGAATAAATGCTAGAGAATAATTTAGAAAGCTGTAAAAACTGTTGAAATTGAAATTTTATATTATTCTGTCTAATGGCAAAAAAAATGAAAACAATTTAAACAGAAAAACATATATAGATTTTAAAAGATACAAATATTTGAATAAACACAACTCTATAATGAAAAATTGCAACTTAAAAAATAAACCGTTACAATGAACAATCGCAACTTTTTGTGAAACACACAATTGAAATTTTCTACAGATTTTTTAAAAAAATATATCCAAAAGTTACGATGAAAAAATACAACTTTTGGTGGCATTTATTTAGTTTGCTATTATATTTAGATTTTGTTCAGGTGAAACAGAGCAATTGCATCATGGATAACAATACCCTTTTCTTTTCAGCTAGCTAGCCAAATGCTTAAAGGAGCTTCCAAGTATAAAGTCCAAAGAAGCATATTGGAATAAAAGTTGCCACTTGGAATAGCCAATTGAGAAATACTGCTTATTTATAATAATTGTTGACTTTAGAATTAATCATTAATGATTGAAGATGATAAAAAGAAAACTGTAAAGTTACGTCTCTTATATATTAAAAGCTGATGTGTTGTCGGGAAAGAACTTCATCCCCTAATTTATTATTTATCTTTAATATTTCATAATATTAAATAAAACTGTCACTGCTATTTTTTTTTGTCAACTACCACTGCTATTCAATTTATTTATATACAAAATATTTTATTTTTATAAATTCAAAATTTGGTAAATTTTATTTAAAACTTGATAAATATTATCCCCACATATTTTTGAAATTAAATTAATTGCACTATGTATTGTAATATAATAATATAAATATACTATGAGATGTAAAAAATATATATTTAAAATCATATGTTCAGAAATATAAATAATGTTACCTTTCTAATAATTTATAAGCTCTAATGGTGAAAGAATCAAAGATCATTTGAAACTGGCTAGACGTTTATTCTTTTGCTAAAAACAATACATATATTTGCCCAAAAAAACGTACGATCACCAGTTGAAATGACATGAATATATATATATATATATATATATATATATATATATATATTGGATAACTATGTAGTTAAACATTATATATAAATATGTAATTATAGTGGTTTTTTACAGAAGTCTTAAAATTTAGAAAATCCAGTCCAATAAAAATGAAAACAAGTAATAATATATACTAATAGATGAGACACATTTAGTTATTTAGCCTCATTTTGATTTATTATTTACAGCTATACGTGATTGTGTTTTTAACAAAAAAATAAACAAATGTGTTATTCTTAAAAAACTTTATCACATAACTTTATTAATATAAATAAGTTTAAGCTTTAAATATATTTTAGATATTAAAAATGATTTATTGAAATGCATGTGGATTACTCGCAAATCTCACGAATTCAAACAGAACAGATGCAAATAAATTTTGCAGCTCAAAATATTTAAACCCGTTGCGGGATGGCTTAGCGGACGGGGACTGACCGGGTTAACAATTTTATTTAAATTATTTGGTTCATGAAATTTTAGTCTTCTTTTGTGGTTTTTATCTGATTTGATAGTTCAAGATTTTGATAAAAATTTAACCGATTAATTTGGTTTATATTAGATCGAGATCCGCCATCATATTAATTTAAAATTTATGGTGAAACGATTACTAATTTCAACTTTCATAAACTTGATGAATTTAAACTAATATAAATTTGTATTATAAACGATATACTAAATAAACATATTTACAAATGTAATATCTCCAACAAAAATTTCGCCCCGTGCGAATTATTACCTAGTAGAAATTAAACTTCGTAAATGGACTAACTTAATCAACATGATTGCCTCGTGGTGTAGCCTGCTTGATTTGCACTGAGCTTGGAACATAAGGGCACACAATTACTGGGCAACCATATTTGTATATATATTCTCCAAGATCCACTTTTTAAAAATATCCATCCTCTCCGATGATATAAGCTACGCAGTGCATCTCTAAGTCTCTATCAAAAACTACAATGACTTTTTTCCCTTTGTCAACAAAAAAACTCCCATGTTCAAACGGGAAAGTAAGACGTGTTTTCAGGTTCACAGCTACGAACAACTTGCTCCACGACGCCGCCTCGGGCTCAATCTTATTACTAATCCATATCTCCATCTCTAATGTATCGTATCGCTGACATAACACTGCAAGCTGCTTTTCTCTTACACTAGATAGAGGCACACTATCTTCTTGGCGATAGTGAAACGGTAGATCTAGAGGCGGTCCAAATCTCTCCCTAGTGAAATCAAAACAGAGTAAAAAGAACTTTGGGGTTTCTCTTACTCGTTCTTCCATTATAAGTCGGTTTTGTAAAAACAAGTCAGAGTTGTCTCTTACTCGTCCTCGGAATGGTTCCCTTCGAGATAAATTGCAATGTGGCCTTCTCATAAACCAATTAGTATCCCTTCGAACAAGCCAGTAAGTATTTCCCTTGAGAGACACGTCACGTGTATAAAACCGCAAGTGCCTGTTGGGAGTCAGATGAATATCCTTCCATGAATCAGAGTTAAAACTGTAGATTTGATACTTACGACGTCGTACCTCAATGAGTCCGATACCATCTTTCAAAATCCAGGTCCATTCCATAGATCTCAAGATTTTGTGGCAACGACGCGAGTTCATATTCTTCTTCTCGTATCCCAGAGCGTACGAGTCCATGTAGCATTCGTGATCAATGGGTTCGATCCACCTTGTTTGCCCACGATAAGGGTTCAAAACCATAAGCCTCGAATTGTTTCGTCCGGCGGTGCATAACAACAAGCCACTGCAGTGGGAGGCGCTATATACATCATCAACTACATCTCCATCGTTTAGGTTAATGAATTTACCTTTTCGATTTATAAATGTTTCAACGTTGTCATCATTGTCAAGTCCACGGAGATTGACACTCATTAGATCAACACTAGCATTGATCCTCATGATTGCCATAAACTCTCTCTTCTTCGTTGCTGCTCTTGATTTACGGATGTGCTTCTTTGTAAAGCTCCGACGATGTTTGAATAAACCATTCCAGTTTTTGCAAGTAGTTCGCACTGCTCTAAGAGATGTTAACGGAACCTTAGGGATCACTTCCTCTACCAAATCTAGTGGAAGATCGGACAGCGCCGTTGTTGAATCCTTCATCTCCAAGTTAGGTCAAAACTCTTTTCGTACCTTCCGACTATACAAATAGTGAACACGTCTGGCGGCAGTTTGAAGACATAGAAACCTGAGTATAAGAATAGAAACTTGGCTTTTTTTATAAATAAAGAATAACTCTCTTTATTTGTTTAGAAAATATCTCTCTCAAAACTAAACACCAAAACCCCATACCTTTTTTTTTATCACAACTCAATCAATGTATTTTTATAGAACTAGAGTTCCCATTACTAATCCTATAATGAATAGAAAACTTTCTCTTCCTATTCCTATTACAATTAGACAATTTCCATTAGCCTATCCTCTCATTAACCGACTTGTTAATGATATCTTGGACCTTAAGCTTCAAAGCTTATCCAACATTGAGATGGGCTAGTAATGGGCTTGTTAATCTTGAGGGCATAGTAGTGTGTGACCAAGACATTTCAATTTTTATTAATCTAGCGATCAACTTTATAAGCATCAAACAGCAAAAACATTGATAACCATTGTGGAATTGTTCATCTCGATTGATGATATATGCAACTTTTATGTTTGGGGTGAGCGTTCTAATTATTCCAACAATGTTTATGCAAATGCATTCCCAAGAACATCAGCCTATAGTATATAGTAGTAGCAAAGTCAGCTTGATGAGCTGTGAAACTGCATACTCGCTGGGTTTAAAAATCAACATCACCAAAGTTTGAGCGAATCACTTAGTAATAATTGTGTATGATATTATAATATAAGAGAAGTAACGCCACAACAAAATTATATATGTTTTACATTTGAGCCATATATGTTGATTTAAGGAGACGAGTCATATTATTAGGGGGTGTATTCAACTTAACATTTTATGTGATTTGTAAAAGTTACGAATCCTTTGTTATTCAATCATGGATTTTAAAAAGTCTCATGAAATCCATTGTTATTGAACTGATGATTTAAAAATCTATTTTAAAAACCATTGTTATTCAAAACAGTTTGTGGATTTGGATTTTAATAAGTTTTAGGATTCTAGAGGATTTGAGAGGATTTGTTTAGTTAAAAATACAGAAGTCCAAATCTCATGGTTTTAGATGGAATTTGAAAGAATTTTACTATAAATCATATCAACTTTCCTAAAATCTATCAAAATTCCAAATTTCCTAAATCCCATAAAATCCTCCAAATTATTGTTTCAATACACTCCCCATTAGTTCCACTAAGCCTCAGTTCCTTGAGATGGTATGAAAACATTTTTCTTGTTTTTCACATGACAGAGAGAGCAACTACATCATGCATAAGTGCATAACAATACTCCTTTCTCTTCAACTGATTAGCAAAATGCTTAAAGAGAGCTTCCAAGGAAATAGTCCACAAGAAGCATTGGACTGTTTCAAATTTATAATATGAAAGTTGGCCAACTCTCTCCATCATTCTGCCACATCAGTAATGGAGAGAGTGCCACATGTCCATGACTAAAATCAACCAACAAGACCGTGAATAAAGCAGATAAGGGCATGCCCATTAGTCATCCTCAAATTAGTGTCTTTAACTTTTAATAATACTAGGTTAGACCCGCGCGATGCCGCGGGATGTTATTCTATACATTTGATATTCAAAGTATGATTTTTATTTTTTTTGAAATTATATTAATCATGAAAATTATGGTTTACACAATGCTAAGATATAGAAATGAACCGAAAAACCTACAATGGTTTGTAACTCCGCAGTATTTGTTATTACAATCATTTACTCGTATAATTGGCTTAACTCTATTATATGCTATGTTTTTTTTTCTCCTATTATTATTGGATATATATTAGTGTCGTGTTATTTGGTGGTGTATTTTTGTAGTTTGCAAATTTAATCATCTAAGTTTATATAGTTTATGTTGTTGTTACATTATTATTTGTTTGTTTGCTTTTGTAAATTACCTTTTTTATATATATAACAAGTCCACGTATGTCAAAGTAAATAGACATATTTTTACTTTAGTTTGGTTTTGTGTTATTATTTAAATATTATACTTATGTTAAACTGTATACAACATTTATAAGTATTATGCTAATTATCAAAGTTATTTTAAAAGTTATAGATGATTTGTTTTTTTTTTAATTAAAACATTTGATCTTCGATCTTAAACATTGTTTAATTTGTCACTGGTGTTCTTATATTTAAATCTTGGGAGGCAAGGAACATTTATTATCACACGCCAAAATATAAACATTGCAATCATCACTGTGAAAAGGAATCACAGAGTAAATGCATAAGCAATAAGATAGACATATGAGAATTTTTGTTTGATAATATGTAACTAATTTATTATAGTTTATGTATGGTTCAGGAAGAGAGTTTATCCTCCAATCACGCTTGAGAGATTACTCTAGTTTGGTTCATATCCCTTATATGTATAAGTTTTCTCACAAAAAGAAAAAAATACGGACATGTTGCGCTCACAAAGCTCGAGAAATTATTTCTTTATTTGTCTTCAGTTTAATAGTATTTCTATTTACATACCACTGTAAAATTTTTTTAATGACACCCACAATTTAATTATTTTATTTTCTTTATAACTTAATTGTATCAATTACTTATATTTCCGTAAAATTTTAAGAACTTTTGATTCATATGGTGAGATAATATAAATAAAAATTGTGCTGATAAATATTATAGATTTTTTATATATAAATTAACTTTTGATTTATATATTCAAATAAAACTAAAAAAATATATACTATACAAATAAATTTTAGATTCCAAATAATAATTTTACCGATAAATATTATAGATTTTGTATATATAAATTACAATAAAATTATTTATTAACTATTTTATTAGGCATATAGTGCGGATTGTTATTTAGAATAAAATAAACTGCCAAAATGATGTTAGATTACAAATAATACGTAACCAAGATGTTTAAAGAACCTTGTGTCCCTTAATCGTCACCTTCTTAAGTTGTCATACACAAGTTAATTTGAGTTCTTTTACTGTTTTTCTTGGACATTATTGTAAGTGGGCTGAGTCCATAACAGAAATCAGAAGAAATGATGTGGAATGAGGAAAGATTATTATTGGACAAAAATATTGAGCTGTATTAATCCTTATAATTTGATTGGCTAACTGTTTTAACTGATGTGTCAACTTCTCCTTCAACTAAAAAGTTGAGGTGTCAACACTGGAGAGAAACACATTCAGTTTTCATTGTATTGATTAAAAATAATACTAATCTAAGTTTAGATCTTAATCTCATTGTTTTTATTTTTTCTCCTCCCATTAGTCATCCCTAAATATGGGTGTCTTATATAATTTTTGTTAAAAATGTGTTTTTAACAAACAACACAAACAAGAACAGAACAACACTTAATAAGAACAGAACCAAACAACCAGACACTTGATTGTGATCATCAAATCTAATCACATGTTTTGATGATAGATAGAATCTAGGATCTACCTCAAAGAAGAGGATGGATAGGTTAGAAGGAGAATTAAGAAGGAAGCCGCCTTTGAGGAAAGACCAGCAACCATGTTTTGCAGATACAGAACCGACGCAGTTTAAAGTGGTGTTGTCTGTTCTCAGTCTTGCTCTTACACGAGCTGATGCAGCACCAGCCTCTATCTTCACCCAAACTGTTGTTCATCAGTCTCAAACAAGTCAAGAGACTGAGGATCGATATCGAATCCAATCACAGACCTGTTTTGTTTAAGCACCAAAAAAAAAGATTAATAGCCACAGAGGATGAATATTAGATGCATTGATGAGAGAACAGATGAATAATAACTCACGCTGCATCTAGAAGAGCAGCAGCGACTTCTTTTCGGTTGTGGAACTTGTAGAGTTTTGGTAAGTCATATCGGAGCTGCAAAGGGAACAAAATGAATAAGTTAGAATATTCAAACACATTCACATCAGAGTTTTATACGATACTTTCAGTGCATGTGAGGCGACCTGCATTACTTGAATATAAGACATATATAACCGAGAAATTCAGAAAACAGTAAATATGAGATTTTCTTTGCTGTTTTCGTTACCTTCATTGCCGCAGAGAGAAACTCCATGTCAGCTCCTTTCTTTCGTATACCAAATGGAGGGTTCATTGCTACAGTATCCAGAATCTGGCTTAAAACAATTCATGGAGACACAAAAATGTCAGCAGCGGATTCTTCTTTTCCTTGACTAAAAGTATAGAACGAAAGGAGATTGTACCTTTCAACTCTAACTTTGTAATGTCACACTGAATGAAATCTATCTCCACCTGCAAAACTAAAAATTTATAGCAACCGTATTGCTACAACCAAAAAGGAAGAGTCATTTACATAAAGAGGAACTTCAAAAAGAAAAAAAAACCTCAAGCTCCTCCGCATTTAGTGTTGTTGTTTCAAGAGACTGAGGATCGATATCAAATCCAATCACAGAACTGTTTTTTTTTAAGCACCAAACTGATAAATAACCACAAAGGATGAATAACTAGATGCATTGATGAGAGAAAAGATGAATAATAACTCACGCTGAATCTAGAAGAGCAGCAGCAACACTTAAAGTACCACAACCACATCCAAAATCCGGAACGACCTTATCAGTGATGTCTCCATATGAATTCTCTGCCTAAACAAGGATACAAATTCAGCACACACTTCAGGCTTCTTGAAGAACAGGAACAAAGCAATAGAAACTAAATACATTACATTTGAATCATTACTAGCCTTTTATGACTCAACCCAATAAAAACATAAGAGTCAAGCAATTGAAAGGGGAACAAAACGAACAAAACATAAGACTCATTGAACCTTAAAAACAAAACAAAACGAACAAAATTGAAAGGGGAAGATAAGCAATTGCGAATACCTTTTCTAATTTGGCAGCTGTGAGGGCTCTCTTGTATTCCACAGCCTTCTCCATAGGTCGAAGACTTGATCGAAGAAGAAGAAGACGACGAGGCGAGATCTCTTTCTCCAGTGTATTCATCATCCGATCTCGATAACGTCTCAGGAAGAAGAAGAAGACGAGGCGAGATAAGTTGTTTCTGGAAACCGATCAGAACTACGATCGATTTGATTTCGTCAGTTTTTCATCGTTTTGATTGTATCGAAAGAGAGTGAGAAGCAAAAGAAGAAAAGAGAAAAAAAAAAAAAAAACATAACTAATAAAATAGTGACACATATGGTGTCTCTAAGGATCTAAAATGATCGGGGCAGAGACACATATGGTCTCGGAAATATTCAGATTTAAACTATATTTTTTTTTTGTTTATATTACTAAAAATATAAAAGACATCATGTGGCGATGACTGATGGACTTGCTCTAACAAATTGAAAGAAATAAATACACAGGTAACAAATTGGTCTCGACTTGCAATTAACAATCGTATATATATAACAAAAATAAAACAGTAAAAGACATAAGACTTAAGAGTATCACATAAGTGTCTATTTAACTATGTAATGGACTCCATAAGACATAAAAGAGTATGCTTTTGTAAATTAATGGACTAGTTAATCAAATATGGTTGCCTTGTGGTGCATGGTGCAGCTTGATCGATTTGCATTGAGCTTGGAACATATGAGCACACAACTGGTGAACCATGTATGTCGTCTGTATATTCTCCAAAATCCACTTTTTTGAAATATCCATCCTCTCCAATGATGTAAGCTACCGTGGGTGAATATCTATCTATATTACATTATTGGAGATATTATACTCCAATGATGTAATATAAATATATTTATAGAAAAGTAGACAACTACAATGTACAACTACAATCAAGTAATAGACAATATGTAAAAGACGGTAGAAAACTACCCACATTTCATACCATTCGCTTACTTTTGTCCACATTGTAGCTTTTCTACATTGTATCTTGTCCACGAACTTATGTTTGGTTGACAACTTCAAATAAGATTACTTAAAGTCCACCAAATTTACACTTCGTCTATAATTAAATTTGTCCACATTAGCTTGACATTGATTCTCGGGAAATTGTCCACGTATTCTTAACAACGTTCCGAATGCCGCATAAACTCCCTCAACTTCTCACCACACGCCCTTTTCAACTCGCTCAGCTTCTCAACACGCACCCGTCCCCTCTCCTCGTGCCATCGTCGAACTAACGTAATCAGGAGAGTAATTTAGTAAAACTTATACTGCCATGTTTACTGAATATGGCAGATTAGAAAATGTTTGGATAATATGGCATATTGAAAAACAAAACCAAAAATATGGCATAAATGGCAAAAATCCCTTAATACATTTTTAGTAATGAAAAAAATTCTGACCTTGACATGCTTGCCTAGTAAACGTAATAGATAACGATCGTTAGCGAAAATATGTTCACACTTCCACCATATGGTTCATTAGAGAGTTATTCAAATCACTAGTTTTTAAATATATATTATATATATGTATAATATATGCATACAAAATGGTTACAATCACTCTTTATTTTATTTTTTTTTTTTTTTTTGGTTATCAGAATATTTATCCTAGGCCCAATAATAAAACATTAATAATTAATGTTAAAAACATTAATCATATTATCTTTTGGCCCAATAATATTTTATATATTAGAATTTAAATTTACAAAAACATGTGCAAAACACATTTGTAAACATGCAAAACTCATTAACTTGTGGACCAATAGTATTTTACATATTAGAATTTGAATTTGTAAAAAACGCGCTAAACTTATTAACTAACTTATGGACTTAAATTTGTGAAAACGCGCTAAACTTATTAACTAACTTGTGGACCTGAATTTGTGAAAACGCGCTAAAGTCATTATCTTATCGACCAATAGTATTTTACATAGTAGAATTTGAAAAAACGCGGGAAACTCATTAACTTGTAGACCAGTAGTATTTTTTTAGAATTTGAATTCCCGAGAAAAGCGCGAAACGTATTTTTAGTAGCATATTTCTTTACATTTTGTTTAGTTATTTAATTTTGTTAGATATTTTAATTTATTTAGATTTTTGTCAATAAAAATAAAAGATTTGTTTAATTATATGTTTTGAACATTGATCATATGAAACTTTGATCACAATGTTTTCTTAAAAAAATGTTTGAAACATGAAGAAAACAAGTTTATATTGTTTTTATACTGCTTAGATTATCTAATTAAAACTAAAGTTTAATACTAATGGTCGAATCAAACAAAGAAAGTAAAGTTATTGGCTGGGTTTGGTCGCGGCCATTATAGCCGTCGCTCTCAACTCGTTAGATGATGATATCTATTCCTATTTTTCTCACGATATATAATAAACTCACACGCTTGGAGAGATGAATCACAACAAATATATCGAGACCACGTCATTCCCCCTAACAAGGCAACAACATGTGGCGGACGCCAGTATCACCTCTGCTCAATTCAGTTCAATTCCATTTCTCGAATCCGCGTGACGTGATCCCTCCCCCAAAAAGAAGGGTTTATATTCCAGTGCTCCGCATCCCACCGTTTTATTCCGGTAAAACGCATCCGAAGCCAAACACGTGTTCAGGACAATTCACATTCGCACAATACCACGTATGATATCCGGTGGGCTCAACCGTATGAGATAGAAGCCATAAGCGAAGGGGATCAGACCAAACAGCCTAAGCTAACGAGGTTATCAACTTATCAGTGATAAGTGGGGTAGCTTATCAAACTACAGTGTGTGTGACAAAACGCATCGAAGAAAGTGGAGAACAAGTCGTACTTTTTTCTTTTTCTTTTTTATTTTTATTTATTTTATATTTTTCTTTTGGAGTAATATAAATTTGAGATTACTACTTCTCTCTCTGGGGTCAGCCTTTCTTCATTTTTTTTTTTTTGGTTGGCTTTGCGACGCGAGGAGATGGAGAACTAGAGAAAACCCTAGAAAACCATTTCCCCAAGTCGATTTCACAAAAGTTTGACCCTTTACCCATCTTTCAAGAAAAAGCTCACCAGATCGCTTGATTTCTTCTTCTGTGAGTTTGAGAAAAAATGTCGTCTTTGAGCAGAGAGTTGGTTTTCTTAATCCTTCAGTTCTTAGATGAGGAGAAGTTTAAGGAATCTGTTCACAAGTAAGTCCTTTCTTGGTTGCTTGTCCACCGGTTCTTTGGTTTCTCTGCCGTAATTTTGATGTTTGGATTAATTTTGGGAATTTGGGTTTGATTTGTGTTGTGGTGTGGTTGTGTTGTGTAGGTTAGAGCAGGAATCTGGATTCTTCTTTAATATTAAGTACTTTGAAGAGAAAGCTCTTGCTGGAGAGTGGGATGAAGTGGAGAAGTATCTCTCTGGCTTCACTAAGGTCGATGATAATCGTTACTCTATGAAAATCTTCTTTGAGATTAGGAAGCAAAAGTATCTCGAAGCTCTAGATCGGTAATGATTTTCTCTTGTTGTTTGGTCGGATATTTAGACAGACTTGTGTTTCTTGATTTTGATGCATTTTGTGTGTGTGTGTGGGTTTGTTTTTCAGGAATGACAGGGCAAAAGCTGTTGAGATATTGGCTAAAGACTTGAAAGTTTTCGCCACATTTAACGAGGAGCTTTACAAGGAGATTACTCAGCTTCTTACTCTGGAGAATTTTAGGTTATTTTTTTTGCTTTTGCTTTTGCCTTTGATGTAATTGGATTTTGAAAAGGCTGTCACTTTAGTGTTGACGAGTGTGTTGTTGTTGTGTTTTCTTAGGGAAAATGAACAATTGTCCAAGTATGGTGATACAAAGTCGGCGAGGACTATAATGTACACTGAGCTGAAGAAGTTGATTGAAGCAAATCCTCTGTTTAGGGAGAAGCTAGCCTTCCCCAGTTTCAAAGCTTCTCGCCTGAGAACTTTGATCAATCAAAGGTGAGCTATGAGTTGTCATTTTTCTTTTTTTTTTTGATAGAGATGAGTTAAGTATGTTGACATGTGTGTTTTTTGGGATATTGCAGCTTGAACTGGCAGCACCAGCTATGCAAAAATCCAAGGCCTAATCCTGACATCAAAACATTGTTCTTGGATCACTCTTGCTCACCAGCAAATGGTGCTCGTGCACTAACTCCTGTGAATCTTCCTGTTGCAGCTGTTGCAAGACCTTCAAACTTTGTTCCTCTTGGAGTACATGGTGGAGTAGGATCACTTACCCCACCTTCCACCTTTTTTTGTTTTAACTTAATAATGTTTAGATTCTGAGAGTTGACGAAACCATTGTATCTGTGCAGCCTTTTCAACCTAATCCTGCTCCAGCTCCTAATGCCAATGCTTTAGCTGGATGGATGGCTAACCCAAATCCTTCTTCATCGGTACCATCTGGTGTCGTTGCTGCATCTCCATTTCCCATGCAGCCAAGTCAAGGTATATTTAATGTTTCGTTTGTTTTGGATATTATTAGAGTTGTTAGGAAATAAAATCTAAGACCTGAATTCTGTTTCTGTATTTGCTCACAACAGTTAATGTGCTGAAACACTCTCGGGCACCGTCAAACTCTCTAGGACTGATGGATTATCAAAATCCTGATCACGAACAACTCATGAAACGATTGCGGTCTGCACAAACCTCCAACGAGGTACCTATTTTGTGGTTTCCCTTGTTTTTGGAATGCTTAATGAGCAAAAAATCTCTTGTTGCTTTGGAGTAATGTTGAGTATCTGACTCTACTTTTCAAATCACAGGTTACGTATCCTGCTCACTCTCATCCCGCTGTGTCACTTGATGACCTCCCTAGAAATGTCGTGAGTACAATCCGCCAAGGGGCGGTGGTGATAAGCATGGATTTTCACCCTTCCCATCACACTTTACTCGCTGGTTAGTCCTTTGCTACCATGAAAAAGCTTAGTAGAGAATAGCTTATTTATTTGGATCTCGTTATAACTTGTCTATTGCTTGTAGTTGGTTGTTCAAGCGGCGAAGTCACCTTGTGGGAAGTTGGATCCAGAGAGAAGGTTGTCACCGAGCCTTTTAAGATATGGAATATGGCAGCTTGTTCTGGGATCTTTCAGGTTTTTCTTTCTTCTTCCATCGTTTTTATTTTAAATTCCTAGAAACATACTTTAACACTAACCTAATCCAGCTTTTAAGTGATGATTTTTGTTAATGTGGTGATTGCATTTTCTTTCCCAGGGTTCTATTGTTAAAGACCCATCGATATCTGTCACTCGTGTAGCATGGAGCCCAGATGGAAATTTGATTGGTATGGTAAATGGAGATTGTTCTCCCCAAAACCGTTTCAAAAATATAGATGTAGTTTCAAGTAGACACGAAGTTTGAACTTGGGTATTGTTTTCTGTGTACAGGGGTTTCGTTTACTAAACATCTGTACCATGTGTATGCTTACCAAGGCTCGGACCTGCGTCAACACCTCGAGGCATGTTTAAATCTTCTCTTGTGTACTTAGTTTATTTTCTTTGTTTCATTTGTGCTAAACTTTCCATCAATCATTTGTTTCTTTGTATTAGATTGATGCTCATGTAGGCTGTGTGAATGACTTGGCGTTCGCCTACCCAAACAAACAAATGTGTGTTGTGACTTGTGGGGATGACAAGTTGATCAAGGTGCGTTAGGATTGTCACTTTGAATTTTGGTTTTTATTTTTATTTCCATATCTAATTATGAGATTCCTTAGGTGTGGGATTTGAGTGGGAAGAAGCTTTACACTTTTGAAGGCCATGAGGCACCGGTTTATTCCATTTGCCCCCATCAGAAGGAAAACATTCAGGTAAAGGCATCTCTTCTTTTAAAAGACCTGAAGCGTTCACTTTCGTCTTTTTTTTTTTGGTGTAATATATTCTTCTTTTTTTTACTATGCAGTTTATATTCTCAACTGCTCTTGATGGTAAGATCAAGGCTTGGCTCTATGATAATGTTGGTTCTCGGGTTGATTACGACGCACCAGGACAGTGGTGTACAACGATGCTATACAGTGCTGATGGAAGCAGGTACATCATACTCTTATTTGAAGAGCTAGAGTTGAATATTATGTCTCTGTCATAAATTCAAAATCTTCTGAACAGTTTATATAAGCTCAAATTTAAGTAAACAACTGCTGTGCTTTCAGATTATTTTCTTGTGGGACGAGCAAAGATGGAGACTCTTTCCTTGTTGAGTGGAATGAGAGCGAAGGTGCCCTAAAGAGGACTTATGTAGGCTTTAGGAAGAAATCAGCTGGAGTTGTTCAGTTTGATACAACCCGTAACCGTTTCTTGGCTGTTGGTGAAGAAAATCAAGTAAAATTCTGGGACATGGACAATACAAATCTGTTGACAACTGTTGAGGCTGAAGGAGGACTTCCGGTATGAAATTCTTGCCCAAAATATTCCTCTTGGATACTTGTATATATATAGTCCTGTCGTATTCTTGAGCCTGTTGCTTTACTGATGGTACGTATTGCTTATATCAGAGTCTACCCCGATTGAGATTCAACAAGGAAGGGAATCTTCTTGCAGTTACCACCGCAGATAATGGATTCAAGATCCTTGCAAATACTGATGGTCTTAGAACCTTAAGAGCATTTGAAGCTCGGTCTTTTGAAGCATCTAAAGCATCCATTGATATGAAGGTTGGAATAATTCGTTTTCATGTTATACTTGTAATCTTTTTATTACCTATGCCTTTCGTCCAGTTTTAACTCGAGGATCAATGCTGGTGATTCAGGTATCCACTTCCCCAATGGCTCCAAGCATCAGCCCAGCTATTGGTAAAATTGAACACATGGACGCAGACTCTCCTGCAAGGCCAACCCCAATTCATGTATGTATAAGAATTTAGTAGAATTTTTTTGCTATATATTCTCATATTTCAATCAAGAATCCTTAATCTATGGACTCATTCCCTGACTAAACTGAATTAAATGGGAAGATTAGAATTGTGGCCTAAGTTCAAACGATTGTGGTTCTGTTTTTTGAGTAATTCATAATATGTACACTTTGCTTGTCATCCAACTTTGGTGTTATTATGTATGTAGAATGGAATTGAAGCAATGTCAAGAAGTATGGAAAAGCCAAGAATCTTGGAGTCTGTTGATAAGTCTAAACCGTTGGAGCTCACGGAAATTGTCGATCCGACTCAGTGCAGACAAGTGACAATGCCAGATAGCAAGGATTCTGTTAGCAAGGTTTGTTGTCGTCTCAGCTTGAAATTTTCCATCAAAAGTTCTGTTCATTAATAAATATCTTGGAATAATTTTTTGCTGCTATATCAATTCTAAAGGTTGCTCGGCTTCTCTATACAAATTCTGGCGTTGGCGTTTTGGCGCTCGGATCAAATGGAGTGCAAAGAATATGGAAATGGAGCCGCAATGAGCAAAATCCAACTGGGAAGGTGATCCACTTTTAAATTCTACACCTCATGTTGTTTGCCGATATATGAGAGTTGTTGAGTCACTTATTTGAAGCTCTCTTGCGTAAGTGTCTGAAAGTGTGTCTCTTTATTTTGAAGGCAACTGCTAGTGTAACTCCACAGCATTGGCAGCCTAGCAGCGGTCTCCTAATGACAAATGATGTTCCAGAGAATCCTGAAGGAACTGTTCCGTGTATAGCTCTTTCTAAGAATGACTCGTACGTCATGTCAGCTTGTGGTGGAAAGGTTTCGCTATTCAATATGATGACTTTCAAAGTAAGCAGCTTTATCAGACTTTTGTTTTGTTTCTGGACAACATAGCTGTAAATATGCGAGCTAAGTGGCATGTTTCACATTGGTTCACAGGTAATGACGACTTTCATGTCACCGCCACCTGCTTCAACGTTCTTGGCTTTTCATCCTCAAGATAATAACATTATCGCAATCGGGATGGAGGACTCAAGTATACATATCTACAATGTCAGGGTAGATGAGGTATCATACGTGGTTTACTAAACTTGTGTTGTAATTTTCTGATTCATCTTGTAAATGAATCTGTAATATAATATCTTTCATAATCTATAGGTGAAAACAAAGTTGAAAGGTCACCAGAAGCATATTACCGGTCTAGCATTCTCTACTGCGCTCAACATTCTTGTCTCTTCTGGTGCAGATGCTCAGGTAACGCAAATTTGTGTTTCTAAAATGCTTTTGAAAGCTGTTGTACTCCTCTTGGCTTGTAACCTCACAAATTCCTTCTTACAGCTCTTCTTCTGGACCGCTGATTCGTGGGAAAAGAAAAAATCTTCAGCGATCCAGCTATCTCCTGGAAAATCACCAGTAGGCGACACACGAGTCCAGTTTCATAATGACCAAATTCATTTATTGGTTTCGCATGAGACACAGCTTGCCATTTATGATGGGTCAAAGATGGATTGTATTCATAAGGTAAACCAGAAAATCATTCTTACCGCCAGATGTATTCTGTTTCTTAAAACAAAACTGAATCTGACATTCCTTGTCATATTTGTGCAGTGGGTGCCACAAGAAGCTCTCTCTTCACCCATAACCTCTGCTTCTTACTCATGCAACAGCCAGCTGGTTTATGCGTCATTTGCTGATGGAAACATTGCAGTGTTTGATGCTGAAACATTGAGACTCAGATGTCGCATTGCTCCATCAGCTTACATGCCTCAACCAACACCGAACAGGTACCCGTGTTTTAAAAACCTTCATATAAAGCTCCTATAGTTCTGACCGTTTTGATTTGGTGGATTTATTGTGCTTTCTTTTCCTTCTGTGATAGTGCACCGATCATACCCCAGGTGATCACAGCTCATCCCCAAGAACCGAATCAATTTGCTGTTGGACTCTCTGATGGTTCGGTCAAAGTGATTGAGCCATCAGAACTTTCAAGGAGATGGGGTGTTGGCGTCGTGACTGGTTTAGATAAAGCAGGGACCGAAAATGGACGACCTTCTAGTTCGTCGGCGGCTAACAACTCAAGTTCAGATCAGATTCAAAGGTAAAAATAGTGGTGTCAGTTAAGTAAGTTAGTTGACATATATCTTTTTAAAAAGATTTGGATTGTAAAGTTGTGATAGCTTGTGCCGTTTTTGTAAATCAGATTCATAAATTTAATCAGGCGGTATTAGAACAAGTTTTAAAAGGCTATAATCTTGATTGTAGTAGCATTTGATGTATGGATTTGTCAGATATCTGAGACTTTCAATTTTTATTTATTATTAGTCTGATTGCCCAGTTTCTTCCGAAAAGTAATAATAATTAGATTTTAACTTTTTTATTAGTATTTTGAGTTTTGACTAGGCATAAGATAACCTCTTATAAGAAAAATACTTGTTTAGATTATCTGATAAAGTGTAGTACGTGAAGTAGGTATATTAGAATTGGTTGCTAACAAAACGGATTAATAATACTTATGAGAGACATTGTTCCTTGGTTTTGTTTGTTTTGATAGAATAGAACATCTGACTGGTTTGTGCGTTTTAGACCACATGTGACTGGTTTGCCCCTTTTTTATACTGAATGAAGTGTTGTGTTAGTTTCTATGCTATACTTTTGCCGTATTGTGGTCACCTATGATAAAGAGAAAAAGGAGTGAGACGCACACTAGTTTATAAATTTATAGTTTTGAACTTGTATTATAATAAGGTCAAAATCTGATTGGTCTAACATAATCTTGGAAAGATGCATAATGTTTTTTTTCTTCGAACAACCGGAAAGATGCATACTCAAGAAGCCATTAGTTTCCTCTTTTTCTTCTGGTCCCTTCGCTGATCACGCCGACCTAAAAAAATGCACAACACAGCAAAGATCATAAGCATCTATTTTAAGTTTCAACTGAGTCCATTACTGGGCACAATTAAAGCTCACACACATCAGTAAAAGCAAGTTATTAATTAGATCAGATTTATAAATATATGTACCTATCTTCTCTTCCTTTCTTTTCTTCCTCAAGCTCGCTATATCGCGCCTCTTTTCTGCACTCTGACCTTTCATGTTCAGCATCTGAACAAAGCAACAACATCGTTCATCAGATATGGTGGTCTTGCAATGCAAACTGGGAACATCAACTATTAGATATGGTCATGCGAACTAAAGTACCTCGTTACCACCCGCACGAAGGGCTTCGAGAGGTTCGATGCAGTTCTGGTTAATGACAACAAGCTTTCTTTTCTTTTTACCTCCACCAGTTTGCATTTGTAATTGTTTTTGTTTGGTTATCTCTGCAAACTGATGCTGCATAAGAGTCAACACACCAGCCTGGGACATACAAAAAAAATATACTGATAAGTCCCTTGTGCGGCAGCAGCACCTTCTGTTCTGAAGAGAGCTAAAAAGCTTTTTTTTCCCAAATGTGGGACATAGAGGCTCTGGCACAAAAAGATAAAAGAGTAATATAATTTACCCCTGCAAAGTACCGGCCTGAAAATTTCTTAGGCTGCATCGGACGTGATAGTAGCGAGCTAAGTTCCTGCAGGTTGAACCAGACGTCAAAGATTTAATTTGTTATACGATTTTCTAAAGGGAAACTAATATTTCATGATTCAGAATAACTTTTCTTTTGAGTGACAAACCTCCTGCAGCTTATTTAGTTGTGCGGAGGTCGCTTTTCTCTGCCTGACATTGTCCACTCTTTCCTCTTCACTTTCGTCATCGTCCAATTCAAGTTCCATGGATTCAGCATGTTTTTCAAGCCAGGTCCGGTCTGCTTTCTCCTGGATATCAGACACCATAAACAAATTAATAACAAAAATGAAAGTTAAGTACACGATAAGAGTCAAAAAAGCATCCCGCTGCTGGCAGTGAGTGTGAAGCTACTACGAAGACCACCAACAAAATATTTCACATAGGCCAGGGTTAATATATTTCCAAACATGGTAATAGAAACTTTGGACTTCCTGCATTTATTTCCAAATTTTCACACACTGGTGCTATTACAACAAAACCATAGAATACAAGTACATTCAGTATAATGATGGAATATACCCGAGAGCCTTTCCGTTCAATCTGGTCTATCTGACGTGCCAGAGATAATCGCTTCCTCACAGCTGGCATATAAGAGCTATCCAAAGGGAACATCTTTGCGCTTTCCTGTAAGCACAAACAAAGGAACCTTTAGCATGTAAACGGAAGTAAAAACTAACTTCTGAGGATATCTAAACTTTGTTTTGGGAGTGTGAATATATATACCTTAGAGAATGACTTGCATAACGTGTAAAACTTTGACATATCAGTTGGCGCAATCAAAGCTATACTGCATCCATCTTCGAATGCTCTAGCAGTCCTCCCACTTCTATGTACATATACCTATATGTATAAAAAGGCTCAGATCTTGTAGAAATGTTATTAATCAAAAACATTAGAGCCGGTCTTAGCTTACTTCTGCAGAATGTGGAAGTTGGTAGTGAATGACAGTTCGGACATTCTTAATATCAATTCCCCTTGCTGCAACATCTGTTGCTATGAGTATTCCATTGTCGCTTGCACGGAAACGGTCAACTGCCTGTGACATATAAAAGAGTGTCGAAAGGAAAAGATGCTAAGTAACAATATTAAATACGTGTGTACCTCAGAATATAACAAAATGATTTGATTATTATAGCAAAAGATTCATGCGGACAAATAATTAAGTAATAGAAAGTTGTACCTTCAACCGAGCTCGCTGCTTCATATCTGAGTAGAGTTTGCAAACATCGAGTCCAAGAATCTTTAAAAGTGCACAGATATGCCGCAAAGCTGCCACTGATGTACAGAAAACAATTGTCCGCCCTTGTCCATGGACACTCAAAATATAATACAAGTAAGCATCTTTTTCCTCCTCTTCACACCTGTAGTTTATTATAAGATATTAATACTAAGAATACTGAAATAGACCAAAAGAGTAAGTTCCATCAAAGATTTCTGGATATTTTGCACGCAAATAATGAGTCGAAACATGGTGTCCTCCGAGCAATAAAGCTTAATTTTTACCCAGTCAAATTGAAAGCTCTGGAGGGATATAAGTCAGATAGTGCTTACTTAATAAAAGATTCTTCAATCTTTGGAGCCAAAATAGATGCCGTTGTCAGGTCAATGATTGCAACACTATCTCTCATTCCAGCTCGTTGAGATAAAACCTCAATAGAATTCACTTCGCCAGATGATGACTGCTTTGACTTCGAGGAGCCACGCTTTAGCTTTTTACGGAAATCCGAAGACAGCGCTATGGTAGCTGAGAAAACAAAAGTTTGTCTTTTCTTCTTTGGGGCGTTGGAAACTGTGTCACTATTCTGCACAGTTTGCATTTTCCCTTCATTTGGTCTATCTGTCCCTGGAAGCAAGTCGATTATAGACTGCAGCTCCCTGAAATGACCACTTTCAACCATGCGATCAGCCTCGTCCAACACAAAGAACGACAAGGAATGCAGCTGCCAAAGAGATCAGAAAAAGACAGAACCATTACACATTGTCTACGAATAGCTAAATAATAGTAGCAACAATTTACACATGCCTTAATTAGCAGACATACTCATTCTCAAGAAAACATATAAGATTACAATCTGATTTCTGCACCTTAGCACAAATACAATAATTACACCAGAATCTGATAATGTAAAAGCAAGATACCAAACTAAAAAGAAGCACAGGATTCTGCAAGTCTCCAATTATGCATTACGTACCTCTACAAGATGCTTTTCTCCAGCGGACATAAGTTCCCATAACCTTCCTGGAGTTCCAACTACTATTTCTGGTCTCCCATTCAAAAGTCTTTCCTGTTTCGCTGATGACATCCCACCAACAATAGAAACGATACTGACGCTGAGATCCTTGGCAGCAATCTTAAGATGATCCGTCACCTGGTATACGGGAAAAGCAGGAATTGTATTTCAGAACTTCCGTATGACCCTCAACCAAAAGTGAACAAAGAAGCATGTCATGTCAGAAGGAAAAAAATAAGAAAGCAATGTGATGATAGTAAAGGATACCTGAAGAGCAAGTTCCCTAGTTGGAGTGATGATTAGAGCTCGTAAATAGCCATCTGCAGCATATTTTTTTGCTTCTTCTCCTTTTAATGCATACAATTTACCAACCTTTTCCCGCTCGTCTAAGAGGCGTTGCAGTATGGGCAACCCAAAAGCAAGAGTCTTTCCAGATCCTGTCTCAGCAGCGCCAATTACATCCTGTGGTCCAAATATGAGCCATACATCAATAAAATATATTTTTCGGGAATTAATAGAAAGTAAAAGCTGGTCATCTTACCTTTCCCTGATATGCTGCAACGGGAAAACAAGCCTTCTGGATTTTTGTCGGCTTGTTGAATCCGAGGTGGTATATTGACTTCATGAGTAGTGGATGTAGTCTCATCTTACTCCATTTACGAAATTCCGGAGGAATCTCTTCTTCCTCAACTTGCTCCTCTACTTTGTACTCCTCATCGCAGCTAACTGCTAGAAATGATAATTTACCATTATGACTTAAGCTGAGTGTAATATGGTGACAGAATAACAAACCTCAAAGATAGGCATCAATAGACTAAGGTATTCCTTGCCAAATCTAAATCTCCATACGAAAAATTGTCATATATACCGACTACCTAGTAATGATTTACCTATTTTGCACCAAAAAGTAAAAAAAAAAAAAAAAAAAAAAAAGAGCATATGAAATACTAACCAGCAGCAGAAGATTCATTATACTTTTCGGCCTCCTTAATCTTCTTCTGCTTCTTCTTCTTCTTATGCTCCTTCTTCTCCTTATTCCTCTTAGTTTTATTCTCTTTTATCCTAAGACTCTCCAAGTTATCCTCATCATCATCCTCATCTTCCCTTCCTTCTCCATCTCCATCTTCTTCTTCAATTATCTCATCCACATTCTCATTGTCACCATCATCATCGTTCTCTCCATTTTGTTTCTTCGACTTCAACTCTCTCTCTGTTACATCACTCTCAATCACAGGAAGATCTAAATTGTAATCAGCTTCATCAATCTCCTCAAGTGAAAGGAAACCTATCCAAACAAAGTATATAAAGTTTCAGACTTTTCACTGAACTAACAAGGCGAAGCAATGACTCTAGACATGAATGAATTTGAGATTTCTAATACAAACATTACAAAATTACAGTTTTTTTTTATACCTCCGTCGAGCTGGCCTGAACCTGCAAATAGAGTTGAAAAGGTTTCGCCTTCGTCGTCTTCTCCGATAGGTATAGAAGAGCTCCACGGAAGTGAATCAATACGTTCGAAATCCTCCTCACGTTTTCTCTTATGAGTTCTCTTGCTCTTCTTCTTCGCCATCGAGGAAGATTCGTTGCCGCCTACAACCATTTTAGCTGTTGATTTGAGTTCGAATGATCACCAAATGGTTAAAGGGAAGCGCTTTGGTGAAGGAGTCGTCGTTGGCAGAGAGATGAATGATCTCAGGAAAAAAGCTTAAAACTTTCATAAACCCTAAATCGGAACAAGACGATGTGATGTAATTAAACCGGTTTCGGTTCTTAAATTAATATAAACCGAGTAATTTGCCTCGTACAAACCCGAGTCGATTGGAACCAATAATGGAGGATTAGGATTTATGGGCTTTTCTCATAAAAACCCATTATTAGCTTTTTATCTGCAAAAACCCAACCCAATCTATTTAATTTTTGATATTTTCTTGAATTTAATTTTAAAATCTTTTTTTGGAGCACAAACTTTTTTTGTTATAGAATATTTTTATAGTACGTAGTTTTAGAATATATTTTTTTTGGGCTGCATAATGATAATGAGTAATTTTATTTAATAAAAACGATATTATTGCACGCTTTTAGCTGTCATTATTGCTAAAGTGACGAGTGAATAGCCCATTAGCATGCAATTGGAGCATTGATTAGTGATTAGTGCTAATTAAAAAACTTGTTGAACTCATTTGACTCTCGTTTTAATACATTCTCTAGAGAAACACAGTAATTATATCATGGATGCTGACCGTAATTTATGGCTCGTACGTTAAACCAGAAAAAAAAGGAATCATATTATTCTTCTCTCGCATGGCTTGAAACAAATGTGTTTCAACATGAGTGAGTGTTTTATATGTGCCAAGTGCAAGTATATATAGTATAAAGTGTATTTGCTATTAAGCAAAAAAAAAAAAAAAAAGTGTATTTGCGATAGTATGATCACGAAGAATAAACACAAAAAGTCGTGTTGAGAAGAAAAAAAAAAGAACGTAAGTGTCAAAAAGTGTGAAAGCGAAGGAGTGGAGTGGGGTCTCTTCACCGCAACCACAAAAGGGATCCGAAGAAAATTCCTAACAGAACAGAATCCAATTTTTCAACATGTCCAATTTATTTACGTGTTCTCTCCCACTCTCTACCCAACTTCTTCGAATACTTCAATGAGTTTTTTTTTCTTTTCTTATTTTGGTAAGTCTGTTTTTTGTGTGTTAGAATATCGTAGTCATACCTAATCTATGCAGTTTGTTTTGAACTAGATTGGTTGACCAAATATTATGAAAAGTTTAGTTTTTGGTTTGTCAAATCTTTGATCATTGATAAACAACCCAATACTAGAATCTCTCCATTGCAATTCCAAGTACTTTTCGTTGTTATTAAGATACTCAAACACATATATTTTTCTACATATCCCGTAGATTAATTGAAAATTCTTATTAGAGTGTACGTAGTCGGGGACACAGGTCATGGAATTTATTATACGAGTACACATTGTCGCTATGAAATTTAGACACAGGTCATGGTAATAGAGTTTTGGAACTTATTGATCACGGGAGATCACCTGGCATAATTATAGTGGCCACACGACTTAAAATTAAAAAGATAATCATTTTGTTTCTTAGATATTGACATAAGAGATGTATATGAGTATATGACCCGCCTCGTTGGTTTCACAAGATTCCAACAAATATGAAAGAGACCTAGTAACTAATCACATACTATTTGATAACTTATACTATTGAGCTTAAACTTTTAGATCTATGTGCTTGAATGAATATATAAATCACACTACATAACGTTAACATCACAATCAATTTTAATTTTTTTTCACACATGAAAGATTTTCTATACGTTTAATCATTACCTAAGACATCTCACAGTTCTTTAAAAAAAAAAAAAAATCAATCAAAGTGTTGGTGAATTAAAAACAAGCTACAAATTCATGAAATTTATAAAAAAATTAACATAAGTTTTGTCCTTGTAGATATGAACTGATCTCATTAATTACATCCATTATAATTAGTTATATAAATACTATAAATTTATAATTATTGTGAAGCGTATCTCCACACAAGTCACAACACTCTTAACATATCTATAGTCTATATGAGTATAGTCAAATACCAAAAAAAAAAAAAAAAATCTTAGTAATTTCCACAATCATATGCAATTAATTGGAAAATCTCCACATTAAATAAGACTCTCGTTTTTTTTTTTTTTTTGTTCTAAACGTTTTAGACTAAAACTAGTGTGTGTGTGTGTGTGTTTTTTTTTCTATATAATAAATAAAAATACTAGTATGATGTGGTTTTATGGGAAATGGACTGTCAAAAGAAAAAATAAAATAAAAGGAGAGAGAGCCAGGCTGGCATTTTCTCTCCGATGATTGCTCGTGGGTCCTGTTGTCTTCACTGTCTAAGCACATGCGCTTCTACTTACGTGTCCTATTCGCATTTACACTTATTCGTATTTTTTCCTTTTCCAAAACTATTAAACCCTACTTGCTCTTCTTTTTTTAATTAATACTACTAGTTTATAAATAAACATTGGGTTAATTAGTCTGTAAGCCTACTACTAGTCTACATCTCATATTTACGAAACCAACTTAGATTTATTACTGTAGATAATTAGTATTTTTAAAAATTGTACTCCTTGCGTAAGAGTAAGATATACACGCAACTGATTAGATGAACAAGGGTTTCGTATTTTAGTAGTAAACTATTACTGACTTCGTAATCCATTATCATTAGTTTTATCCGCCGTTTGTAAATTAATCACTTTGGCAGAAATATATATTTTTTATTTGTTTTTTAAAACAGTAAATCCAAACGGCTGCTTGCTCAAATCAAAACAGACCACATGAGCTCCATGTGTCGTTTGAACACATCATATTCTTTTCTTCGTCTTCTCTATCTCTATCTACTGGAGTATAAAATATCTTGCTATTTTTTTAATCAAAATTTGTTAGCATTTGATCATTTGTTTGGTTATATTGAGGTTACTAAAGACGAAATCAGTAGTGGTGCATATATATACAAACAATTCTTAATTTGGTTTAGTAAATTCATAACGTATAAAATAGTCGTGTCGGCAGCAAGATACGCTGTGCCAGTCGTCCAAAACAAAACAAAAAAAAAACTGATGAATTTAGGAGAGTTATTTAGTTAATTTTAATAAACTATGATTACAGTGAATACAGTATAAACAGCTACAAGACAAAATCATAAGATAAAAAACATTATAACAAAACAAACTAACTCCTAGTATCATTAACTCTCTCTCTCTCTTAAGTTTAAAGGAGGAGAGTGATGTCTTTGTTAAGCTAAAATAACGCACCAAGATCTCAGTGAATTAGTATTTGTCTGGTCCTTTTTATGTAAAATTTTAATGTTTTACTACTGGGATCAAACAAAAATGAATAATAAAAGTGTACTAATGATAGATTTAATATTAATAGCAAAATTTCCAACAAAACAGTAAGTGTTAAACAAATAATAACATGTACTTTGGCTTCGGGACTCTCTTGCTTCTTCTTCTTCTCTTCATCTCCTCCTTCTCCCTTCTCGTCTTTTAATTTTTTTTTTGTTTTTTATATATTTTTTTGTTCTCTCTTGCGACTTTTCTCCTTCCCTCATCAGGAACTTCTGAAGTTTCTGAGTCTATGAAGATGCCAGTAAGTACGTTTCTCCCTTTTCTTTTTTTTTCTTTTCTTCTTGAATCTTTTTTTTAGTTTTGGTCTAATGAGTTTTGCTTTGGACGAATCTCTTATGTGTTGTTTGTTATACTTTAATTCTATGATTATATGGAATCTAGATTATCTTCTGGGTTTCTTTCTTGTGTTATTTGTTTGTAATTGAGACTTCTCTCCGTCTCAGAAATCTCTCTTAGATTCCTCTGTTTTTTTTTGTACTTACTGGTTCTGTTTCTTCTATCTTCTTGGATCTTCATGTCAGTTACTTGTTATTTATGTTTTGATTTTGCTGCTGATGCTTCTGGTTTGTGTGCAAAGTTTATGAACTATGTGGCTGTTTCTTAGATTTTTCCAAGAATAGAAATATATGATCAGATTACTTAAATGTTTTTCATCAGATATAATTCTTATCAAAACGTTTTTTTTTTCTTTTTTTACTTCTCTCACATATAATTGTCATTAGTCATCACATCCAAATTTTGTTAGATTTATTGAAATTTTCATCAGTTTCGATCCGAATTTTATCGAATTTTAGACTGATTGGCTTTAGCTGTAAATGCAGGTGGCATTGGTATGGCTACTGGCATTCAGTATTCTACTGATAGGAGGAGAAGGCAGTAATGCCATCTGCAAGGAGAGTTTCAAGTTAGACCCTAGACCGCACAGCGTTTCGATCCTCGAATTTGGAGCGGTTGGAGATGGAAAGACGCTGAACACGCTTGCTTTCCAGAACGCTATTTTCTATCTCAAGTCCTTTGCGGATAAAGGCGGCGCTCAACTTTATGTTCCACCGGGGAAATGGCTCACTGGAAGCTTCAATCTCACGAGCCATCTCACTCTCTTCTTGGAGAAAGGAGCAACTATTCTTGCATCACCGGTATGATCTCTAGCAAACTCTGTTTGGCTTGAGCTTTGTAGCATTTGCGTTAGGTGTATCGTTCTTTTGCAAGCAAGATTCGTTTCTCGCTTTTAGCATATGCTTTTGGTAGCCAGCCATAGCTGTGTTTAGGGAGCCTCTTGATAAATAAGTTCAGTGTTTTGAATTGGTTAAGATGGTAACACTGTTTCTCTTATGTTGCTAACGTGCTAGGATCCATCGCATTGGGACGTTGTCAGTCCTCTACCGTCCTATGGTCGTGGAGTTGAACTTCCTGGAAAGCGGTACAGAAGTTTGATCAATGGAGACAATCTAATAGACGTAATCATAACCGGTAAACAACAATAACAAACTTACACCATTATCACTACCTAAGTTTCTGGCTTGACACAACATTCAAGACTTAAAAAAACTTCTTTATTCTTGGCAGGCGATAACGGGACATTTGACGGTCAAGGTGCAGCGTGGTGGGAGTGGCTTGAGTCAGGGTCCTTAAACTATAGCCGACCTCATATCATCGAATTCGTCTCCTCCAAAAACATCCTCATATCGAATCTAACCTTCTTAAACGCACCCTCGATCAACATTCACCCGGTTTATTGCAGTCATGTTCATATCCACAAAGTTTTGATCGAAACATCAGTTGATTCACCATACGTTCTCGGTGTTTCCCCGGGTAAGTCATGTTTTGACCCATCACTCCGTTATGTTACCGTTCCAAAACACTAATATCTTTTTCTTTTTACTTTCAGATTCTTCAGACAATGTTTGTCTCGAGGACTCAACGATCAACGTTGGCCACGACGCGGTCTCTCTCAAAAGTGGTTGGGACCAATACGGCATAAACTACGGCCGTCCAACCACAGCTGTTCATATTCGGAACCTCAGCTTAAAGTCTCCCACAGGCGCCGGAATCTCCTTCGGCAGCGAGATGTCAGGTGGAATCTCTGACGTGACCGTCGAGCATCTTAACATACACAGCTCACTCGTAGGCATAGCCTTCAGAACCACCAGAGGCAGAGGAGGTTACATCCGTAACATCACAATCTCCAGCGTCGATCTCTCTAGCGTTGACACAGCCATCTTCGCTAGCGGACACATCGGGTCGCATCCGGATGATAAATTCGACCGGGACGCACTCCCAGTCGTGACACACATCACCATGCGGAATATCACCGGAGAGGATATAGGATTGGCTGGAAACATCACCGGGATAGGAGGAGCTCCGTTCACGTCGATATGCCTCGCGGATATTCATTTACAAACTCGTTCAGATTCTTGGGTTTGCTCCAACGTCTCTGGTTTCTCAGACGACGTAACACCGGAGCCTTGTTCAGAGCTCATGAGTTCTCCATCGTCGTGCTTTGGTGGTGGTGGTAACATATACGGCGGAGATGCGGCTGCTCAGTCGTGGTAATTATAGCGAAGTAATAAACGGGTGATGAAGAAAAGGAGAGTGAGGTGGGAAGCTTGGTTTACGTACGATACGATTGGATTTTTCAAATTTTTTTTGTCAATAAGTTCATAAATTTGTTGTCAGAGCGAGAGGATAAAAAAAAAAAAAAAAAAAAGGAGAATTACGTTTAAAGTGGTGAGTTTGAAGAACAGAGCGAGCTTCTTCTATTGTTATTATGTACAGTTTCCATTTCTTTCATTCATGGTGTAACAAAAATTCATCCTTCTTTATGTGTAAGAAAAAAAGTATATCATTTGTGAATTGACTAATTACCAAAGAGGCATAGACTACTACTAGCTCAAGTTTAAAACTCCATTACTAATCTCTTGTATATGAGTTAAGAACATGAGATGAGAGGTATTGTAGTACTTATTCGAGTAGTATGATTTATTTAGACTGTTATCTAATCTCTACTACGTTTCGTAAGATATTATTGCCATATTTAAACCCATTTTTTCGGTTCATGTTTTAGTTTTATGCTCTTTTGTTCTGTCTCCGAGTTTCTCTATAACCTTTTTTACTTGTATATGTAACTTCCAACAATCTCTTTCAAGTTAGCAATCATTATGTAAGCATTGATAATGCAGATCTCGAACCTATCATCGCAGTTTCTAATTAAATCTCTGAACATTATGCCTGTGATCTACCGTGCTCATGGTTGGCTTTCTGTTTGCTTGGTACTTTCTCTAACCATCTTTTTCCCACGCAAACATTGTCCCGAGTTTCTCCCTCTTTCTTTCTCAAATCTTTTCTACCAAAAATGCACATTCTTAAGGTACCGGATTTATCGAATACCAGTAAGTCAGACATTGCAAAACCCCGATCGCTTGCTTGTTGATTCTTTACATTTCACTATACACACATTCAGAAAAAACAAACAACTGACAAAATGGCGATTCCCGGTACAAACAACCGAAACCAATCTCACATTTCATGTCCCAGAAGCTTAAAACCATCGGCTTGCACGAGCACCAAAGAAAGAAAACGCTGTTACGAGCGGTTTGGGCGGTTGCAGATCATTTTCCCGGACTTTGTATACTTCCTTTCTCGTAACCAGTCGCTATGGAACTATGGAAGTGGTCTTAGCAACAGTTAATCGTAATTACCAACTATGGAAGTGGTCTTAGAAATATTACATTTTCATGCGTTTATCTTTTTGCCAGTTATTTAGTGACAACATATTTTATTTGTATATGAGAGCAACTCAACTTTTGTCTAACAATATATATATATATCTTCAAAACCTTTGCAAGTGAAATAAACAAATACATATATTGTATTAGGCCAATATTTGTCCCATCTTGTTGAGACTTGAGAGGTTGGCAGAATGAAAAAAGTAAAGGAGGACTCGTGCGTGCGCGTGTCACAATGTTGCTGCGGTTAGTTCGTTGTATCTCTCTCTCTCTCTCTCTTTGTGGCTTCCATATCTTTTCTTCTCCCACATTGACACGTGCCTCATCCTTGTAGTCGTTGACCCCACTGTCTGTTCTCCCACTCTTGTTTTTTTTGTTTGCGTACACTCAAACAGTTCTGTTTTATTAATCTGATTGAAGTAAGAAAAAGAAATTACTAAACTGTATACGTAGTTATTAGTGCAAACTTACTACCAAACGTTATGGGCACATGATACTAGGACACACATCAAGTAGATGAATATATAAAAAGTTGTGTTAACGCCACAGTCTATTTGGGGCGCATTAAATAATTGGTTATCGGAATATACTTCTCAAAATCCATATGGATTCATTATTAGGAAGAATGGTGCGCGTGAATTTACTTCTCAAAATATTTTGATACCTTCATTTTTCCATAAAAGACATTCTCACGTACACCAGAAAAAAAAAAGAACTTAACAAAACTATAAATAAACTCCATTAGACCATTACGTGATTCAAACAAAATACTTACAATGCAAAATATTTTAATTTGTGTTAGTCACATGCTATCGATTCTGAAAGATTCATATACGTATAATAATTTTGGATAAATAAATTCCTCGTATATCGTCAAGTTCTAACGCATTTGTGTGTTTTGGATAAGTATATTTTGATTATCTAATTTTTGCTGGGTGCATCATTTTCCATTAGGAAATCTGATAAGTTTTCAGTCATTTAATATGATATATATACAATTAACATAAAGCTCAATAGGTGTGCAAATATTAGTACTCAATTCTAAAGTTGTTTTGTTTCTGCATAAAAAGCTGAAACATTTGCGTTCTACAAAACCTTTTTTGGTGACATGGACCTATAGTTGGTGCTTGAAATAAAAAAATATAATAAGAATATATGTATAACATGAGTGTCTAAGCACGATAAAGTAAAAATATATATACATTAAAAACGCAAAAAGCTCATCGTAAGAGTAAAAAACTTTTACAGAGAATATACGGTTTCTTTCTTGGGACCTTCTCCATTTTATAGCTTTTGGCGCAGTTAAATTTTGTAGTTCTTATTAATCATTATTTTTGTTGTACATACAAGTAGTATTTAAGTAGTATATCGTACATAAGCAAAAGTAAAAAAAGCGAATGAACAAAAAAGCTATGACAAACCTGGATCAGTAAATATTAAATCTACTAGAAGTAGATAGATCTCTTCCAAATTTAAAATCCAAACTTTCGTTGCAGAATACGTAGGATGTGAATGGTTGCAGCGGATAAATCTATCTGTGAATTAGACTGCTTTTTATTTACCATTTATTATGCGTAGTCTGTAATGGTCTGACTGCGAACCGCTTTTTCTTATAAATAGAGTTGGACCGCAAGGGTCTATTATACACACTTAAAACAGAATGATTTAGTCCGTAGACAAATTTATTTGCCCTGACCACAGTTACCATTTAGACCCGTAGTGTTTGAGGATAACAAGTTGAATAGTTTTTTTCTTTTATATTTTTGTCAACTTACTAATTTACTAGTGTTGGAATAGGAAGTTAAAAACAAATGAAGACAACGATAGATGGAGAGGTCGATGCACAAAAGGTGCGACTGATCTTATCCATTTCACGTGGACACGTGTCGCAATAGGGAAAGCTTCTCAGCAACGTGATTTCTTTGTTTATTTTTTTTCATTTTCTTATCATTAATTAAATGCCTTTTCATTTATTGTTTTTATAAGTTTATAAATAACCAAATCATATACAGTATCATCTTCAAATCATTATTTGTTATATATAGCGAAAATATATGTATTTCCAGTAATATACATAAGTTGATAGTTCATAAATATAAAGAAATGCTTCATTGATTTTTTTTTTTTATTGACAATCGAAATGCTTCATTGATTTATTGATACTGGATTACCTCTATTGTTCGAAAGACTTGCTAACAGTAAAATTCACTTGATGTCATCGATTAAAACTTTAAGGTAAAGGTATTAGGTATCGATGACATATGAAACCAGTCGTATGGCACACTTAACACGATCGTTAATTTACAAAAGAATAGACCTGTCGGCGGTGCTAAACACCTGTCGGCGGTGCTAAACACCTGTTTAAGCAAAGTAATCATCTGTATAAGCAAAGTATACACTGAACTTGGATAATTTTTTATAAATTATTTACATTGAGGTTGACAGATTTTTACATTTAAAAATAGAAAAGTTACACACACAAGGCAAAATAAGTAAAATAGTTGATAGAATAGTTAACTGGATTAGCTCTCTTTCGTTCTCTCTTATAAATTTCTGATGTTGTAAGTTTTAGTTGTCCTCCATAACTCATCCATTATTAGTCGGTTTAACTTCTCTCTTTTAGGCTTTAAATTCCAGAAATATTCCTATTTTCCGTCGGTTTAAAATGTAGTTTACAATATATTTTTTCAATATAATTAATAATATTAGACAAAAAATAAAGTTAACTGGTTTAGCCGTGTTTTATAATAGCAATCAAATAGTCAAAATTTGTTATCCTATATTAAAGAAATACTTGTCGAGGGTAATAGCCTAATAGGCGATTGGTGGGTAGCATATGTTACTAATCAATCATTCAAAGGAAACGAACCATTTGAATTATTTATTTGTTTATTTTTAGCATCCAACGTTTTTCAATAGACGTGCATATGTTATACTTGTATTGTATAATATATAATGTTGTAACTATATATATATTATAAAATCCGATTTCTTAAGAACTAAAAACATAAAATGTTTGATGACAAAATATTATCTTAGTTATATGTTATGCTAATTAATCTCCTCAACGTACCGAAAAAACGAAGACTAATGAATTTTTTTTTTTTTTTTTTTTTTTTGTCTAAAGGGGTAGAACAAATGCTACTTTTATCTTCGTTCTTAGATGCCACTAAACGATTTTGTAATGATGGTTTTTTTTTCGTCACGTTCAATATTCCAAATTCTTATCCTCTTCTCTCACTACACCATTTTTCTCCCAATCAAAAACTTCATAGTAGATATAATCAACGATTCCCCCAAGATTCAAGATGGAACTAAAAATTGGGTATGTTTGAACAAAACGTATAATATTTTGTTTGTGGGGGCAAATCGAATTTGTTTTCTTATCCAACCGTCGAAGTTATATATGTTTTCATACTTACACACGACTTGAAAGGACATATTCCAAAAAATAACCCTAGTTAATATATATTATTAATATACTATTCCATCTGTTTCAAAATATAAGATGTTTTAGAAAAAAATTTTGTTTCATAATATAAAATGTTTTCAAGTTTCCATCCAACTTTTAGATTAGTTTAGTATTTTATATTATGCAGTATTGTTTCTGATTGGTTGAACTTGTTAAAAGTAAAAATTTCTTAATCTGCATGTTTTAGTTAAAACATCTTATATTTTGAAATAGAGGGAGTATATCTTAGCTAAAACATGTATACGTGATGATGGAAAATGCTTAGATGTATTTTTTGGTACGACGTACTATTTTCCCCTCGGAACTATCATATCGTGTCAGTTCTCCATCGATCTTTGACCTCTTACCAGTTCTCCTACGGACTTATATCCTCCGCCTATTTTCCCCCGAATCCATACTTCTCCGCCTATTTCCCCATCGAACTTAAACTTCTCATTTAGTTTCCCATCGTCTTGGTTTTAACAGTTTACTATTTTGATTAACCAACAATGAGCCTTATTAACCAAATTAAACCCTATTAAACCGACCTATACTTAACCTAAAAATTAAAAAAATCCCCAACATTTGAAATGAGCAACCCTTTGCTCTCTTCTTCTCGCTTCTTTTCCCTACCAACGTTTCCGGCACCACCATTCCAAAAATCTGATGAACTCAATAATTTAATTAATTGTGTTTTGAACAAAAAAAAATTAAACCCTAAGAAGACAATTTCTAGTGAACCCAAGGGTTCCAATTGTACACATTAATCGAATCAAAATTTTCAACTTATTTTCAATTTAAACTATGAACTGAAAATTACATGTTTGAGATTGAAAAATCTTGAAGAAATAGTGATAGGAACTGTGGGTAATTGTTCTAAACAAGGCGACTGAAGTATTTACCGGCAATCAATCGATGTGGAACTGTCGCCTTGTTTCTCACCATCGAGCAAACCTTCGTCGTCACTGGATCTTATCATCACCACCATCTCATATGCAATATCATCTTCTTCGTCTCGTTTCCTCATCGTTACCACCAGATCTCGTCATCTTCGTCACTGTCTCGGTCCTCTCGGTCACCGGATCTCATCATCACCAGCAGATTTCATAATTGTCACCACCGTCTAGTTTATTGGATCTCATCATCACCATTCACCGCCATCTGGTTCGCAAACTCGTTATCATCACCACCGGCTCGTCTCCTCATCGCTATAACCATTTTTTTTTAATTAAACAATGAAGAAAAGATTAAGGTTTCCGGATCAAACAATACTTGTGAAAAAAGTATCGATCTCATAATTAATATTTCCTTTTCAGTTTCGATTTTTAGGGTTTTTAGTAGCAAATTTGAGGGTTATTGTTTCAAAATAGAAGAAGAAGAAATCGGGTCGGGTTGGATATATTACCCGAGTTATAAATTGGTTTTATACCGGTTTAATATGGGTTTTTATCGGGTTTAGTCCCAAAACCATGAAAATCCAGTTAGATGGGGAAATAGGCGGAGAAGTATAGATTGGAGAGGAAATAGGCAGAGGATATAAGTCCGAAGGAGAACTGGTAAGAAGTCAAAGATCGATAGGGAACTGACACGATACAATAGTTCGGAGGGAAAATAATACGTCGGGCTACCTTAATCATACGCTTGAATGTGCGTCGACGTATTATTTTGTTTTATTTAATGATGATTAAATTAATACTATTTCTTTTTGCCGTTTAATCTATAATACACACAACACATGTAGGTCCATTCATTAAGACAAGGAAGCATGGTTTTCTCTCAATTACAAAAAAAAAAAAAAAAAAAAATTCAAAGGTTTAGTTGAAGTCAAACTTCTTCTTCAACCTCTCTCTCTCTGTGAATTTTTTAAAGTATTGTTTTGGGCAAATTCCTTTATTCGAATTTTTAGAAAATAGAAACAAAAACTTTAACATTTGTAGAAAAATGGAAACTAAAAACAATAGTTTAAGAAATAACAATAATAATGAAAATCTGGTTTTTAAGGTTTTGAGTTTACAACTTTACATAAACGAGATAATTTAATTTTTGATTTTTTTTTTATAATTATGAGCTGGATCCACGCATCAAGGGTCTTTGGTCCCACTATCTTCCAATTATATAATTTCTTTTACACCCTATATTTTTAATGAATTGATAATTTCAACCCCAACATTTGAGAATCTACAAAAAAGTGGGATTTAAAGTGAAACTCTTAGAAAGAAACGGTGTAAATGTAGAAATGATGAAAAAAATAAAGGCTCTGCATATAGGAATACAATTTATATATATGTAAAGTAATATACGAATTACTATTTATAAAAAAGAAACCATATCTTTTGTTTTTTTTATTTTTTTTCTTTCTTATAATAATTTGTAATATAGCTTTACTCTGTCTGTCTGATTAAAAAAACAGAGGAATAGAGCTCTAAGGTGAGACAAGCCATGTCTTCTTCTTCAACTCCCTAAGTCTCATCTCACCATCTCTCTCTCTCTCTCTCTTTCTTTTTTACCCCCAAATTCATATTCTCACACTGCTCTCATCGTCTCGCAATTTTTTTCTTATTCTCTCAAATTCAACTAAAAAATCGAATAAATTATTCCCTTATTTCTTTCTTTCTTTCTTGGTATATATTCTTCTTTTGGAGAGAGATATGATGAATCCGAGTCACGGAAGAGGACTCGGATCGGCTGGTGGGTCTAGTTCCGGTAGAAATCAAGGCGGCGGCGGCGGTGGTGAGACCGTCGTTGAGATGTTTCCATCTGGTCTTCGAGTTCTTGTAGTTGACGATGACCCTACTTGTCTCATGATCTTAGAGAGGATGCTTATGTCTTGTCTTTACGAAGGTTCGAATCCAAAAAACACAACAAGATCTTCTCCTTTTTGTTTTGTTTTGTTTTGTGTGTGTGTTTAACGATATAGTTCTATGAGGAGGAGGTCTCTTCCTCCAATGATGGGGTTTATTTATTTTTGTGGTCCATTCTCTCTCTCTCTCTCGTAAAAATTTATGGTTTATTTTGAGTAATAATTATGGTTTTTCATTTCGGTGGTTGACTAACTTTGCTCTCCCTAAAATAGAAATTTCAGTTGGAGCTAAAATTTTTTTTGTTGCTCTTTTAATTAAGATTCACATACGTTACCAATCTCAAGCTTCTTGATTTAGATCACACTACATGATCTGGTTTCACTTTGAGGATAACCTTTTTCTAGCAAACCACAATAAGTTGTGAGATCCATTGTGTTGTATATATGAATAATTGAGGGGCTTTAAATGGATTCAAATCTGAGTCTCTCTGATCTTTGACTTGAGTTTGGTTCAAATGTCAATTTCAAGACATCTTTTATTTTATCTACAGTTCTGTCTCTCTTTGATCTGTCTTTGGTGTTGAATCTCTGATTTTATTTATTTTTAAACTCTTTGGATATGAAAACACTCTTGGCTGAGTTTTTTTTTATTTCTCTGACGTGCAGTAACGAAATGCAACAGGGCAGAGCTGGCATTGTCTCTGCTCCGGAAGAACAAACATGGATTTGATATTGTCATCAGTGATGTTCATATGCCTGACATGGACGGCTTCAAGCTCCTTGAACATGTTGGTCTTGAGATGGACTTACCTGTTATCAGTACGTTCCATTATTCCCTTTGGAGCCTTTTTTGTTGATTCTTCAACAATTATGGATCCAATTACTGATCTTGTTTTCTGAATATTATGTCACTCAGTGATGTCTGCGGATGATTCAAAGAGTGTGGTTCTCAAGGGAGTAACACACGGTGCCGTTGACTACCTAATCAAACCAGTACGTATGGAGGCACTCAAGAACATATGGCAGCATGTCGTTAGGAAGAGGAGGAGCGAGTGGAGCGTACCAGAACATTCTGGGAGCATTGAGGAGACAAGGGATAGGCAGCAACAGCAACACAGAGGAGGTAATGCAGCTATTTCTGGTGGTGAGGATGCAGTGGACGATAACTCGTCCTCTGTTAACGAAGGGAACAACTGGAGGAGCAACTCACGGAAGCGGAAAGACGAGGATGGGGAAGAGCAAGGGGACGATAAAGACGAAGATGCCTCGAATTTGAAGAAACCGCGTGTCGTCTGGTCTGTTGAGTTGCATCAGCAGTTTGTTGCTGCGGTTAATCAGCTCGGCGTTGAAAGTAAAGACTTAAAGCTTCTTTACATTTGCATTTGTGATTATTATGCTTAAGGGTCTAATTGATCTTGTATGGTGCAGAGGCGGTTCCTAAGAAGATCTTAGAGCTGATGAATGTTCCTGGACTAACCCGAGAAAACGTAGCCAGTCACCTCCAGGTATAATAAATCTTGTACCGGATACATGAATCAGCCTTTGAATTTTGCATAGATGTTCTTAAGAACTTAGTGTGGACTTGCAGAAATATCGGATATATCTGAGACGGCTTGGGGGAGTATCTCAACACCAAGGGAATCTAAACAACTCATTTATGACGGGTCAAGACGCAAGTTTTGCCCCTCTTTCAACATTAAATGGGTTTGATCTTCAAGCGTTAGCTGTCACAGGTCAGCTACCTGCTCAGAGCCTTGCACAGCTTCAAGCAGCTGGTTTAGGCCGGCCTACAATGGTCTCTAAGTCAGGATTGCCAGTTTCCTCCATTGTGGACGAGAGGAGTATCTTCAGCTTTGACAACTCGAAGACAAGATTCGGAGAGGGACTGGGGCATCATCATGGGCAACAACAACCCCAACAGCAACCTCAGATGAACTTACTTCACGGTGTCCCAACAGGTTTACAACAACAGCTTCCTATGGGTAATAGAATGAGCATTCAGCAACAGATCGCTGCTGTTAGAGCTGGACATAGTGTTCAAAACAGTGGAATGCTGATGCAGTCATTGCCCCGTGGACCACCGCCAATGCTAACCTCATCGCAGTCATCCATTAGGCAGCCAATGTTATCAAACCGCATTCCCGAGAGAAGTGGTTTCTCTGGAAGGAACAATATCCCCGAGAGCAGCAGAGTGTTACCAACAGGTTACACCAACCACCTAACAACACAACACTCATCAAGCTCATTGGCTTATAACAACTTCCAAACAGAACTCCCTGTGAACAGTTTCCCACTAGCAAGTGCACCAGGCTTATCAGCAGTTCCAGTTAGGAAAACCAATTCTTACCAAGAAGAGGTTAACAGCTCTGAAGCTGGTTTCGCTACCCCAAGCTACGACATGTTCACCACAAGACAGAACGATTGGGATCTTCGGAGTATTGGAATAGCCTTTGACTCGCATCAGGACGCAGAATCAGCTGCGTTTTCCAACTCAGAAGCTTACTCTTCTTCATCCATGTCAAGGAACAACAACACAACGGTTGCAGCCACCGAGCATGTCCGGAACCACCAGCAACAGCCACATCCAGGAATGGTTCCGCACCATCAGGTTTATGCCGATGGAAACAGCGGTTCAGTGAGGGTGAAATCTGAGAGAGTGGCGGCGGATTCAGCTGCAATGGCGTTTCACGAGCAGTACAGTAATCAAGAAGATCTTATGAGCGCACTTCTTAAGCAGGTTTGATTTGATTTTTTTTTCTCTCTTATATAGAAGCATAATCTGATCGCCCAAGCACGCGTTTCTAAACCAAATATATATAACAGTTCTCAGACGCTCTCTCACCATTGATCACATATTCACATGTCTTTCATAATTACGTCAAACTACCACTAAGTAAACAATAAAAATCCAAAAATGTAACTAATCTAAGAACATTGACGAACAAAGGAGCAGTTGCAATTTTAAACGTTGACTTAACAGAACTGGCAACACAATCTTGTGTTGAATACAGGAAGGGATTGCACCGGTTGATGGTGAATTCGACTTCGACGCATACTCGATCGATAACATTCCGGTTTGATTGGATTTAAAAAGCCGGTAAAAGGGACTATCGGGGATTTGTATCGTATCATTTACACGACCATCTACTTCTACTTAAAAAATTTGTTTGATATGTATAGTCTGCATGAAATTTTAGATGGCAGATTATATACAAAAATTATTATTTATGTTAGGGTTTAATTATACCTTGGCGATTTTTTTATGTTCCTCATTTATTATGTACTGAGGTTGTTTAGGGTTTTGATTTTTCTTTAACTTCGGCAATAAGACGTCTTGTAAGTATTTTTTTATTTCAAGGATCCTGTCAAGAATTCAAGATCAAGAGAGACTTAAACCGGAGTAAAATTATCAAAGCAAAAGGAGGTTGTCTATTCAATGTGTGTATACATACTGATTACCAAGATCTGATCATAAGAAATGCAAAGAATCACACGCTGCACAAAGCACCACACTGACTATTTTTGTAACATATCTGGTTAGAAAGAATCAAGAAACCTGTATATTGTCCAGCTAAATGGTGAAGGTCCTCAATGGAACTCTTAAATTCTCAGAAACATTAGAGCCAAAAATGGTAACACCATGAGAAGAAAGGTGGACACATGTCTCCTTTGACTGTTGTTCGTAGGTAGACCAGAAGGGAGTGAACATTCCTGGCCGTTGAAGTACACTTTGGTCGGAAACCCATCTCCTGAACGAACTTTGATTCCCGGAGTCAGTTTCTTGGTGAAGGACAAAACAGACTGCTGTTTCCCTGGTACCCTAAAGTCCTTATCCGGGTTCTTCCCGTCACTCTCTGCCATAAGATAGTTCAGTCCAGGAAGCCCTTCCATTAAAAGAGTGGTGTTCTTGCCGTTGATAGCTATGGTAGTTCCGTTGAAGGAGTAAGCTTTCTGAAAACCCGGTACAGCTTTTTTCAGTTCAACCGCTGTAAACCAATCTGCGAAATCAGTTTCCCCCCAGTTGAAGAGTGTGACTCGAGCAGTCCATCCTCCTCGATAGTCTGTAGCTAAATGCCAGTTTATGGTGACTCCACAGTTATCTCCACAAGGCAAAGGGTTAGGGAGCTTTCGTCGTTTTATAGCTGCCCAAGCAGTGGCAAGTTTGGTTCGGTTCTCAAACGGAATAAGAAGAGCCTGAGTTGGAAGAAGTAGAGCTGGAGAGGTTGCGCTGCAAGTACGCGCCACTCTGTTGCTAGAACAACCTCCACAAGCGCAAGTTTTACAAGGGATGATCGAGTCATTGAAGTAAGAAGAGAATGAGACACAGCATTGAGGAGTAGCTGGTTGAGTGATGTTACAGACAACTTGCCAGCTAGCAAACGCAGTTCGGTTTGAAGGCAAACCACTTGGATCAGGGAACTGGCTCGAGCTGACTCGGACAGGAGGGCCACATATGTAATCAGGGTTAAGGTTACCTTTAATCTGCCAGTTCTGTGGAGGCGTTATAGCTGAGATGTTGAGATCCGGAGGCATTTTGTAAACTTGCATTTGAAAAACGGATTTGGACTTCTCTGGATCCATGGACCGTGGCAGAATCGTTCCGTTTCTGCAACAAAACGGGATACGTCCCATAGCTGTATCGTTATATTTAGTGAGAGGGAGGTCTATGATATGTGGCCTTCTTGCACAGCTCAAGACATTGGAGAAGTCAATTTCTTTATAGTATTTTGCTTGCGGACCACTGATGCAATCCGATGAATCGACAACACTCGGATAAGCTCCTCTGGTTGTGAAGATAAACTCATCTTTCATCCACGCGAACCTTAGATTCCAATTGTCAAGCCGACCAAGCGGGTTATGATTCTCGATCGTGACCTGCGTCAAGTAACTCGACTGATATGGTTTGATCACATCGTACATTATGGTTAGATCTCCTTCTTGCCTAGGAAGGAACTTTTCACCAATTTTGGCTGTTGTAATGTTCGGATTTGGCGTGCAACATACTTCCAGAACATTCCAACCTGTAAAAAAAACCATAGAACACTTCTGCCTTCAGAAAAGCCAAGCAAGTAGATTGTTTCTTAAGTAACCATAAGGTCTAAAATCTGAATTTGCTAATGAAGACTAGTTCAAACTTTGAATCTACAAGAAATAGACTTTGTCAACGAGTGAATGATTAAATAACTAATAGAACCAACCACTGTGATCGTTCCTCCAATTTTTCACTCTATCTAATGCTTTCGTAATGAAAATAACGAATTCAACATCACACAACATCCAATAACGTTCAACACGCAACAATTCATGAAATTTTCTTGAACCAAACGAGGATATGAAAACAAAAATCTAAAGAAATTTTGAAAGTCATAACAGAATCTGTTTACCTCGTTGAGTGGGTTTGGGACAAGACCAGCCATCATTAACAAGAGTGATGTTCTTCGGAAGCGGAACTCTCGGCGGCGCAACTCCAAACTGAGTACCCACGAGCTCGACACGTGCTTCCATCTGAGTGATGTCACCCGCCGTCATAATCGCCGACTTTAAATCCGCCGAAGGAAACCCGGAGAAGATCGTCCCGTTCTCGACGCTAACCGGGAGGCTAGAACCGTCGGAGAGAACGGCGTTGGTGGCCGAAACGAGAATCTCGCGGTGGGCGAATTTGACGAATACACGCCACGATTTAAGCTCGTCGCGTCCGTTGTTGAGCACCGTGATCGCTGACTCGAACCGGTACGGCTGGTTCTTCGTGTCGTTCGGTTTAATCTTGGTGCCGGTTGAGTAAGTATAGGAAACGAACACGCCGTTGCAGAGATTGGCGTCTGGAGAAAGCGGTGGAGGAGCTTGGGGCTGAGACAACGTTAGTGGAATCGCCGTGAAGAGAGATAACAACAGAATCCACGAAATGAAATTTGGAGTTAAACCCATGATGATGAGCCTTAATCTCTTTACTTACAAACACTAACCTCGTCTTTTTGAAAATTCAGAAAAGAAAAAAAAATCGGAGCTTTATATTTTTGAGGAGATGAAGAGACCGCGTTAAAGAAACAGAACAGCTTAGTTAGACGCTGTAATGAAAAGAGAGTTATGTGCGCGTTGAAACTTGCTTGCTTGGTTTGGTCTCATATGTGTTTTTCTTGTTCTAGTAAATAAAATAAGGGTTACACAAACAAAACTAAATTATAAAAATTACAAGATGAACCATGTATTTTTCTAATCAATCAAAAGTGCAACTCGGGTATAGTAATGTAAAATATGTGTAGATTACACTGATATCAAACGTCGCTTATGGAATGTTTGCTTTCACACAAAAAATATATTTTTGTAAGAGTGTTTTATGGAAATGTTTGTATGTATTGAGAGGGATATAAATATTGTGAAGATTTTGCGTGATTTTGGTAAAGAAAAAAGAAAACGCGTTTCCAAATTTAATAAAAGTTGATTGTGAACATATTAGACATAAAAAGATTTCTTTCTTATAAATGTGGTAACAATTAGTATTTGATTTCCATAACAATGATTTAATTTTATGTATAAAAGATATACTACCATAAGTTAAAACCAAAATAAGATATGCTATAAAAAATGTCTTTTAAGATGTCACCTTTGTTTTGATTAGTGATTTTGCAACCTTTCCCTGAGGATTAGTATTAAAATAGTCAGTTTATAAAATCTATTGGTACTAAATTGAAGAAACTAAGTAATATAAGGGTGAAACAGAAATAGTCAAAGAAAGTCCCGGTCGAGCGAGCGAGGTTGGTCTGAGCCTGAGGTGTCCACTCGCTTGACCCGTTTACTTGAATCCTTCTCCCGTGGTTTTCACCTAGCCACTTGCCCCATTTGACCACCACGGTGTGTAATTTTAAATTAAAAATTATTGTTTCGTCACCATTTTAGATTTTTGTAATTTCATAATTCATTGATGATATTTTATGTGATGACTTATCAAGGTTAAATCATTCTACTACATACTAATAAAATGAAAGAAGTAATAAAATGAAGAAGTAAAAAAAAACATTTACTAGGGTTACAAAACTTACAGTTTCACGATTACAAAGTTACCCAAACAATTTCAATCACAATGGTAAATAAATCGAATTTTGAAGATATTTTTTTTTAAATCTCAAACCATACAAAATTTGAATTTTGAATTTTGGCACAATAGGAAGGAAACATAAATTTAAAAATTCAAATCAAATACGTCTTCAATGGAACAAAAAAAAAAGAAGGGGGGGGGGGCGTTGATGGAGACAGGACAACTAAAACCACTCGCCTCGATTCTCCCAAACAAAAGCCCAATCCCCTGGGCTAGTCGGGCCCATATAAAAAGGTACATTGACGCACTAAAAATATTACGACCAAACTCCTCATTATTGTGTGCATATTCAATGATTAAAACAACAAAAAAAAGTGATTTTTGTTAATAATGTTTGAATTCATTAAGAGAATGAAACACATAAACATTAGTGAAACCAAAAAAGGAAGAAAAAAAAAACGACATCACTAGGGAACTTTTACACATTCATTTCTTACAATATTCTCTATCTAATTAAAAGTTAATTCAAAATCGCTCTCACTTAATTATTATTATTATTATCCTAATAACCCAAAACAAGAACCGGTTTAGGCGTAAACAGAGCTACAAGAAAGCGCCATGAGAAGCACGGCAGCTCTTTCTTCCTCACCGAGCTTCCTCCATAATCTCTTCTTCTCAACCGCTGATCTCTTCATCACCGGAACTTTAAACCCTAAATCCAAAAATTTACTCACTCCCTTGTTATTATTGTTGCTGCTACTACTAGTAGTAGTACTCTTGCTATGGTTACAAGTCTTGTGATCATCCTCCTCCTCATCCTCATCATCATCTTTGTTGCTCTTCTTGGTGTTTCGATCGTCAAGGTTTAGATCATTACTACTAATCTGATTGCTTTTTTTAATCTTCTTCTTCTCCTCTGATCTCACCCCAAGTGCCGCTTGTCTCTTCTTCCTGCTCTTGATCCCACAAGCATTGCACAATGACTGCATATTTCACAATCGACAAAAGCAAAAATCTATTAGTACCAATGCTTCTGATCACAAACTTAGATCGATAATTTCAAATGTGAAGAGATCAGTTCCTATTGGTGAACATAAGCATAGATCGGATCATACTAAGATGTGAATACAACGATCCAGCGATCAGATCTACTAAAATCGGAAACTCAGAGAAGAAGGATTGAAATTGAAAAAGGGGGCTAACCTTTGGACCGGCAGGGCCACCACGCCAAAGAGGAGTACGAATAGTTCCGCAATCAACGCAAGTACGCTTAGTATCACCGGAACTACTACTACAGCCGCCGCCACTTCCGCTGCTACTGCAGTTCTCGTTATCAACATCGGATAACTCTCCGGCAGAGTCTAGTTTTATTTTCGTTTCTTCTGATCTCTCAGACATCTTCAAAAAAATGGAAAATGATCGCTTTGATGATTGATTAAGTAAGAGAGAGAGAGACGGCGAGGGGATGATAGAGGCAACTGATAAAACAAACGGAGAGGTATTTTATAATTGTGTGGGAGGAAGGCGGGGGGGGGGGGGGGCGGAGAAACCCTAGTATTTCGGGTTACTTGCAGTTACTATTATACCCTCAAGCGGGAGCTTTTATTACTTTTGTACCACCCGCCAACCACACAAAAAACAAAAAATCTAAACCAGAGAGTCTGAATAAAAAAATAACGAGGGAAGATTTTAATTTTTAGTTTTGGTTTTCCATTCAAACAAGATTCAAAGTGGCGCCGCATTTTTAACAAGATTTATTGGAGGAGATATTCTCTAAACTTCCTAAAGAATCTCTTTGAGAGTAGTACGATCTATCTGCAAAACGTGGAACAAGTTATCCAAAGATGAGAGCGTCACAAATAAACGCCTTGCTCAAGAAGCTACAGCAAGCGAAAGAGAGTTTCTGGTGGTCATGATTAAGGATTTTAGACTTTATCTAATGAGTGTCAACCTCCATGGAATTCAAAACTAGGTTATTGAATCATCTATAAAGCATAAAGGTCAACTTATTAATTACCTTCACGACTCATCATATGATCAAGTCGGTATAACAGGAGTATGTCATTGTTCAGGGTTATTGTTATGTACCAGAGATGACTATACTAGCCTCGTGGTTTGGAACCCGTATACAGAGCAATCTCGGAGGATCGAACTTATAAGCCGTGACGGATTGAGCTTTCCTTGGTATGCTATTGGATACGAGACGAGAAACTCGTGCCGCAAGTACAAAGTTTTGAGATATAACAAAAATATGGTGGGTAAGAAATCTATGAGTTAGACTCTAATACATGGAGGGTTCTAGATGTCAAGTCAACCATATGGGAAACATGGTTTCATCATAATGGCATCTCTGTGAAAGGTAATTCTTATTGGCATATTTATCGAGGAGAAGAATTCAATAGAAAGGCGAGAGAATTCTTGTTCTGTTTTGATTTTACAAGAGAAAGATTTGGACCGCTTATGCCTTTTCCGTTTCAGAGTAATGAAGACTCTATTGTGACTCTCTCTACTGTTAGAGAAGAGCAACTTGCCGTGTTATGTCAGCACTGGGGCTGGGCTAGGTTAAGGATGGAGATATGGATTACTAATAAGATTGCACCCAATGACGTATCGTGGAACAAGTTGTTCTTAGAAGTGGCTGTGGATCTAAATCCACGAGTTGAACGTGAAGTTGACATTAAAAATGGGTATTTCCTCGTTGACGAGGAGAAGAAAGTAGCTGTGGTTTTTGATAACAGCAAAGGGAAGGAGCACACAGTTTTTATTTTTGGAGAGAATGGATGCTATGGAACAGTGGATCTGGGAAAAACTGTACACAAACTTTATTGGTCTCCATTTGTGTGCTCTTATATTCCAAGTTCAGTGCAAATCTAGCAATATATGCACCACCAGGCAAAGGGGGAAAAACACACTATTGATAACTCTGTTTACTATATTGCCCATAAGTTAGTTTCTTGCATATTTAATATATACTTTTGCTTTGTTTTTCTTTTGTGATCTTCTTCGAACAAGATTAATAAGTCAATTGTTAACTTTGTTTCTCATCTTGCATTGTATGCCATATGCACTAATAAGTCAATTTTTAACTTCTTAAAACCCAAGGATCGACAGTAATAAGTAAAAGATTATTCAAAAATTTGATGGCCAGTACGAGGAACTGAGTAAGACTAGTTTGAGGTTACTACAAGAAACTCATTAATTTCTCATGTCAAAATCTGGCAAAAGAATTATTATTTCCATAACCTTACACGGTCAGGGTACAATATTAAGCCCATTAGGGAGCAAACTGTATAGGTACTTCAAAAGTTATTTTTCTTGTTGTTGTGAAGCATGTTTAGTGTGCAATTGAGAGCTTACTTGCCACTGCCAGGTTTGGATGGATGAGCACCTGTTCTTATTTACAAACATTATTTTTCTATTTATGTTCGTCTTTGTCCTTTGACTCTTAATTAATTTACCTTGGTAGCATGCCTTGTAAGACTTATTTTGTGATCTTGCATATAAATATAGAATCTTTAAAGTCGTCAAAACAGTCATAGTTTTTGGTAAACATTAATTCATAGATTTGGATGTCATCGTACTCTTTCGTTGTATGATATGATGCACGGGTACTTCTATTTGGTAGCCGTCCCGTACCGGAGATATGTTGGGAACGGGAACTCTATGGGGACTCTACGGGGACGTCTTAGATGCTTTAGGGGAAGATAACATCAAATTTTTGATATTTGTATTCATTTCATTTCATTCAAAGCACTCTTAGTCTCTTATCATAAGCATAGTTTCGTTTCTTTGTGTTTTCTACTTTCTAGAATCTTTTCCCCCTCTCTCCTTATCCCATTAGCTTTACTAATCAGCTCTTACTAAAAGTATGGGTATCTTTTCTTATGTGTTTATTGAAGTACCCATACCATACCCGTATCTATAAATTTTTACTTTGCCGTTTTCTGTCCCCAATTCCGTACCCCGTTTCTAGTTCCCTACCCGTTTCAGTGCAACATAAATAGATAATTGTATAACCTAACTTATTTCTTCCCTAAAATTCCTATTACATTATCCTTGGGACAGTAAATTCTTAATTTTGTTTCTTATCTTGTATTGTGTCATATTGTATGTCATATGGAAAACAAATAAGTTATTTAACTCTTATAAACAATAAGAATTATTGTTTTCTTACCTTTACACGGCAAGGGTACAATATTTTTGCTGTTGTTGTGAAGGAGGCATATTTTTGTTGTTGTTGTTGTTGTTTTTCGTCTTTGTCTCTTAACCTTGGAAACATGCCTTGTAAGACTTATTCTGTGATCTTGCATATTACATAATATCAAAAGAGTCCTAGTTTTATACACTGACTGAACTCGGTGACAAACTGAAATTGTTAAACATTAATAGAGTTGTATGTATATATATATATATATATATATATATATATATATATATATATACTCTTTGTATCCTCCTCGTAACAATTTTAATAGTAGCAACAATTTTTCCTTTTTCCAATATAAATAATTGGAAAGAGATTTAGATATAGCCCGTAAGACACGGAAAGAGTTTTAGAAAGTTGGGATATATAATTGTAACCTAACTTATTTCTTCCCTATAATTGCTTGCGAGCTGAAACAACAATGACGACGAAGATGTCCGAACTTCCAAAGGAGTTGTTGGAGTATATACTCGCTAGGGCTCCAGTGCAATCTATGAGATCAGTAAGATTGACTTGCAAACAATGGAACACTTTATCCGAAGAAGAAAGCTTTACAAAGAAGCACCTCGTTCGAGTGAAAGCTGATAGGGAGTTTATGGTGGCCATAGCGATGGATTTTAAGGTTTGTTTGATGAGCATCAATCTCCATGGAATTCACAAGGAAAGAAAGGTTAAATCATCTATAGTGTAAAGGTAAACTTATTAACCTTATGGATGCGTTTGAAGTCTATCATTGCGGTGGTTTATTGGCATCCATCACAAAAGACTTCACTAGGTTTGTGGTTTGGAATCCATATTGGGGGCAAAGTCGTTGGATCGAACCTAGAACTCGTCACATAAATATGTATGCTATTGGATATGAGACGAGAAAATCGTGCCGCAGCTACAAACTTTTGAGTTGTATGGATTCTACTATTGCTGATAACTGTGTTGAGTACGAAGTCTATGAGTTAGACTCTAATTCATGGAGGGTTCTTAATGTCGCTTCTGATTGGGCGACAGATGTTTATACATACGGTGGTGTCTCTGTGAATGGAAATACTTATTGGTACACTCCAGAAGGAAGAATGGATGAATACGTGATTTGCTTTGATTTTACAACAGAGAGATTTGGACCGGCTCTGCCACTGCCGTTTCGCTCTCGTCGTACCGATCTTGTGGTTCTCTCTAGTGTTAGAGAAGAACAACTTGCGGTGTTATTTGTGCACTGGTATATATTTAAGATGGAGATATGGATTACTAACACGATTGAACCCAATGATGGTGTCGTGGAGAAAGGTGCTCGTACCAGTGGACATGGAACCATTCATTGATCTTATGTCTCAACCTATTCAACGTTGGAGTTTCTTCGTTGACGAGGAGATAAAAGCCGCTGTGCTTTTTGATACAGACAAAGAGAAGCTAAAAACATTCCGCAACAGAGCTTACATCATTGGAGAGAATGGCTACTTCAGAAGTGTAGATCTCGGAGAATCTGCAGGCAGATATTGTTTACCGCTTGGGTGCTCTTATGTTCCAAGTTCAGTGCAAATCAAGCAACTTTCGAAAGGCAAAAGCAGTTAGTCTATTTACAGTAGTACCTGAGTTTTTGTTAGCATTGTTTGCTTACTACTCGTGTTTTGTCTTCAATTCTCAGCCTGTATCCCACATGAAAAAGACCAATTTGAGTCATCTCTCGAGTTCAAGTATATATCAGTAGCTTAAACAAGAGCAAGTAGATGATTGATAAAGCATTCATGCATGTTGTATAATACTAGCTTGAGATGGAAACAACAAAACTATTCAATACTCATGTCAATATATAATCTGGCCAAAAAACCTGTTGTCTCCTAAACTTTTAGCACTTTTACACGGTAAGGGTATATATTTAGGGACGAGCCATCTGCATCTAGTGTTAAACATACAAAAATATTTTGCACTTTGACTGTCAAGTACCAATCAACTGCCACTACCATTGCCGCCACTTTCTCGGGCTCAAAAAGATAAAGCTTTGATCAATCAAAAGAACAAAACTTAATACTCTGTTTTGCATTTGCGCTTATCTTCTGTTTCTCTTGCGTCTGCATCAAAGAGACAAACCATGGCCAAGATCGGGTTCTTTCTCAGACATTTTTCCAAACGAAAGAACCCACTTTTCTGGTCCCTAAGCCTTCATCGGGTATTCAAACTCCCGAGGATTAGATTTCTATGAGGCTGACACGGTTTTTCTCGAGAGTCCACTTTGTCTCAGGTCAAGTTCTTCAACAAGACGCTTAGTATATGAATCTGGAACACATCCATGTCTTTCCATTGAACTGAACATATCTCTTGCTTCACTCTCTCTTCCAGATTCACTTAGAGCTTTGATGAGAGTGCTGTATGTAAAGTTATCTGGTTTCAAACCAATCTTCAACATTGTTTTAAGAAAATCCTCAGCCTTCTTAACCTTTCTCATCCTGCAAAAACTCTGAATAATCGCATTGCACGCATAAAGGTCTGGACTTAACCCGTTTTCCTTCATCTTCGCAAACAGCTTCACTGATCTACCAATATCTCCAGTAGAACAAGAGGAGCGAATCAAGATATTGTACGTGATCTCGTTAGGCTCAATCCCCCATTCCAGCATCTCCTTGAAACAATCAAATGCATCTTTGATTTCTTTTGCTCGGCAAAGACAGTTTATGATCAAACTAAAAGTGATCACGTCTGGTTTGCAACCATGTTCAAGAAGCTTCTCTAGTACACCGTGAACCTTCTTTACATCCCCTCTCACGCTATAACCGCTCAGAAAGGTATTGAAAGTTACAAGATTCGGAGAAATACCTCTATCCTCCATCTCTGTTAAGAACATAGCTGCACGGTCTATCCGTCGAGCCTTGCAGACACAGTCGATTACCGCATTATAAGTATACACACTTGATAAAAGCCCTTCAACACCCATTTGTTTTAAATACCTGTCACCTTCAGAGAACATATGAGCATTCAACAGAGCTTGAACTACAACAAGATAACAGTTGAATCCTGGCTTAACTCCACGGCTGACAAAACCATCAAATATCCCACACGTCTCAACAAGATCATACCCTTTTAAAAGACAATTCATTGCAGCATTAAACGTTGAGCTATCAGTAACATAACCTCGCTCACCTGTTTTCCTCAAGAACAGAGCAGTCTCTTTAGCCATCGAGTTGTTTGAAAGACAATACAACACAGTATCATAACCTACTCTTTGCAAGTTTGAGTCTTTCTCCATAAACACAAGCAAAACCTCAAATGCTTCACAGGGAGGCAAGCAACGGAAAACCCCATGAACCAAAGTTCTGACTGTAGCTTCATTAGGATTCAAATTCCTCTCCCGCATAATCTCCAACTGCTTCAACGCCTCCTCTACCCTCCCTGCTATCAAAAACCCGTCGATCAAAATCGTGTATGTAAACACATTAGGTCTGTTCCCTTCTCGTTCCATCTGTTTAACCAATCGAATCGCCTCATCAACCACACCTTTCTTGCAAACACCATGGATGAGTATATTATAAGTAAACCTATCCGGTTTACAACCATCACTACGCATCTGCTGAAACTTCAGGTAAGCCAAATCAAGTGAATTAGACTTCACCAACGCATCAATCACAGCGTTGTAAAGCCTTGTACTTGGTTTCATCCCAAGAAAAGATATCTGAGCAAACACATCATTACAGTACTTAGCTAAACCTAGTTTTCCCCAGCTTCCGATCAAAACACACATCAACTCGTCTGTAATCCGATACCCTGATTCTCTAATCTCCTTAAGCAATTCCATAGACAGCAATAAAGGACCTTTACGGAAAAGTGCGTTCCCTAGAACGTTCTTTAGAGACTGATCCTTGGCGTAAACCGGGTCGAAGTTGGAGACCCAGAGGTAAAACCGCAGGGAGTGTAATGGGTTGTCTTGATTCTGCAAAACGCTGATGACGAATCGAGTGTTTAATCCAATTCGATGTGTGGTGAATTCTTGATTCAGGAGCACAAACCAATCTTTTCTCTCTATGACTTGCGAGATGTAACGCTGGTTCAGTGGATTTGTGGGTTTACCTGAGAAATTTAGGGTTTGTGAGGGTTTGGGGTTTAAGGATTTGGCAGGTTTCGCTGCCGCCGCTGCTACTCTAGATGCTGAAGAAGCAAAGCCTCTCATGTCAGAACTGTACGGTTCTCGAGAGTGACCAGAACGGAGCTAAGTGAAAGTGAAAACATTGTTTTTGGTTTCTCTAAACCTGAAGACGATATTCCTTAAACGATGTCGTTTACACACCAACGAGTTCGAATTTAATTTCGTAAGTATTTTTTAAGTTTCAGAAAAAGTCATGTGACGACCAATGAAAAGATCAATAAAATTCGAGCTTTGATAAATGTCATCTCTTTTGAAACAAACAAAACAATAAATGGCAAAACAAGATCCCACTAGCAGCAGCAGCAACACGATACCACTACCACCGCTCGTAGGATCTGAGTTTGTTCGTCCTCAAACGTTAGATCTTATCATCACCGGAGATACAGTGAAGGACACCACCGGGAACAAAGTTTTCAAAGTCAAAACGCCTCTCTTTGGTCTCCACAACAAAAGAATTTTGCTTGATCCTAATGACTCTCCCATTCTCACCATGAAAATGAAGGTTAACTATTTAGTTTTTCTTTACTCTTGATTACTATGAATATTTTCTTGATTGTGTTAACCGGTCGGTTTTTTCATGAGTCTGTTGATTCTTGGTTATGCCTTGTATATGAAGGTGACTAGTAAGCACGATCGATGGCAAGTGTATAGGGGAAATGATTTGGATGATAAGATCTTCACGGTTAAAAGATCTTCGACGATTCAATTGAAGACAAGAGTTGAAGTATTCTTGAAACATAACCAGACCAGGGAAGCGTCTTGTGATTTCACTATTAAAGGCCGGTTTATGAAACGTGCATGTACAGTCTATGTTGGAGACTCTACCAAAATCATCGCTCAGGTACACGAAGGAGACAAGAGATTAGTGGCTACAATATACCCTAATATTGATCACGCTTTTATTGTTACACTTATCTTTATATTTGACCTCATTAATATGGTTGGGGCTGGGGTTTGATTACTACTATTAGTTTGAGCCTTGAGAGAAAGAGTTGACAATTTTACATTGTCTATCTGTAAATGTGTGTGTGTGTGTGTGTGTCTGTCACCTTCCTGGCCAGGCCAATGTGTGTTATTATATTTTTGTGTGTTTACATGTGTATCTCTCAATTGTCTTATGATACTTTGCACCATTGTTTCGATTTCCATGTGAGAAAAATTACTGTTGCAAAGGGCAATGATTTATTTATAAACAAAAAAAAGTTGACAATGAAAACAAAACAATTTGGAAATTCTCTGTTATCATATGAAAGTATACAAAGACAACGTTCCACAAAACATAAAAACACCTTATTTTCAAAATGATGTCCTTATGAGTTTTTATCACTTCCTATAACCTGCTCCTTGGTACCGGTCCCATCTCTTTAGCCTTAGTCCTCAGAATATGCTTCTGAATTTTTCCAGTAGCCGTCTTTGGTAATGGCCCAAACACCACTGACTTTGGGACCCAATACGCCGGAAGCTTCTCCCGGCAGAATCTCATTATATCCTGAGCCAACTTATTCTGGTCTTGCTTCTCGTAACCGCTCTTAAGTGTTACAAATGCACAAGGAGATTCTTGCCATCGCTCGTCTGGCCTGGCCACAACAGAGGCTTCAAGAACCGCTGGGTGATGGTACACTACGTTTTCGACCTCGACACTGCTTATATTCTCACCGCCAGAGATTATAATGTCCTTTGACCTGTCCTTGATCTCGATATAGTTGTCCGGATGTTTCACAGCGATATCCCCTGAGTGGAACCATCCGCCAGCAAAAGTCTCTTTGTTTGCTTCTGGATTCTTTAGATAGCCTTTCATCACCATGTTCCCTCGGAAAACTATCTCTCCAGCGGTTTTCCCGTCTGCAGGAACAGGTTTTCCGGTCAGAGTGTCGATGACGTCAAGCTGCTCCATCCCGGTATAGCGGACACCTTGGCGGGCATTGAGCTTGGCCTGAGTCTCAGGAGGGAGGGAATCCCACTCAGGTTTCCAAGCGCACACGGTGGAAGGACCGTAAGTCTCGGAAAGCCCATAGGTGTGAGCGACTCGGAAGCCCTTCTGGCTCATGGAGAAGAGAACAGAAGGTGGAGGAGCAGCTCCTGCGGTCATGACATGGACTGTATGGGGAAGAGGAAGGATAGTATCCTCCTGAGGAGCATTAACAATAGTGTTGAGGACCACAGGCGCTGCACAGAAATGGGTTACCTTGTACTTGGCTATGCTTGAATACACTTCCTTAGCCGTGACCTGAAACCAAAATATAATCAGGACTTCTGATTTATGTAAACTTCTTTCATAAGTGAAATGACTACCTGACGGAGACAGATGCTTGTACCGGATAGCACAGCAAGGGACCAAGGGAAACACCAACCGTTGCAATGGAACATTGGGAGAGTCCACAAGTAAACAGGACCTTCTTGCATTCCCCAAATGAGTGGATTACTCATAGCCATTAAATATGCTCCTCGATGGTGAAGCACCACTCCTTTCGGGCTGGCAGTTGTTCCCGAGGTGTAACCAAGAGCGATGCTCTGCCACTCATCAACCGGTGGCTGCCACTCATAGTTCGGGTCTCCAGTCCCAAGAAAATCCTCATATTCTATGGCTCCTTTCGACAAAGCACGGTTAAGCGACTCGGGAGGACAGGTGTGATCACCTATAACAATTAAAAGTGGGCGTTTGAAACTGCTTCCAGCTTTCTCCTCCATAACTCTCAAAGAATCCTCCGCCAGAGTAAAGAACTCTTGATCCACCATTATAACAGCGCTCTGTGAGTGACCGAGAAGGAAAGCTATTGTTGGAGCATTGAGACGGATGTTAACACAATTCAGAACGGCTCCACACATTGGTACTCCGAAATGAGCTTCGTACATTGCTGGAATGTTTGGTGCAATAATAGCCACCTGAAAACAATGCAAACGGGCCATCATATTACAACACAGATTCGTTATATGATTCCACAACAAAGATTCTATATGAAAGATTAGACAAAATCTACAGTAATTAATTTCTTCAATTATGGAAACAATCGAAAATATTTGATTTTGTTTAAAATCAAAATGATTCGGTGTTATAGGAAAATAACATATCAGCTAGAGTCCAACACCTACACCAAAGAATCCACAGGAGGTTCTGGAAAAGAGCAAAAGAGCGATTACCGTGGAACCGGGGCCGATTGATCGATCGGCGAGAGTGGAGGCGAGTCGACGACACCGTTCATAAGTCTGACGCCACGTGTACTCCCGAGATCCGTGAATCACAGATTTTCGCGTCGGATGAACCGCCGCAGCCCTGTCTAAGAACCAAAGCGGCGTCAACGCCGTGTAGTTAGCCTGAATCTTGGGAAGATCGTCGATGTCACGCCACTTCGTTGCCGCCATATCCGACTCTCTCTCAATATTTTTTTTTGGGGTTTGTTTGTTTATTCAAATCTGGAGAGAGTGGAGAACCCAATCACAAAGACGTTGATGAAGAAGTCGTAAAGGTTGGTAGTAAGAAGAGGAGGAAGGAGTGTGTAATTGCCACGTGTCGTTTTGATGTTTTTTCCCCGGTTTTAATTTTGTTAGCGGACCGGACAAAAAAATACCCAAAATTAATTTGAACCGAACAACATTTGTAAGGTCGTCGATGCAAAACTGAGGATCAGGCTGTGACTCTTACTGATCAAATGGAAAGGTTTTTTATTGGATTTTTTTTTTCTATTCTATTTATGATGATGGTAATCCAATCTATCAAAAAAAAAAAAAGAATTAAGAGTGATTCTATTTCTATAATTTGAATTTTAAAAAATATATTAGTGGCCACTATTCTACAAGGAAGAAAATGGCAAGAGTATCACGTGTTTATTATATGTGTTGGAGATTAGTTTGTGTTTTGATTCACAATTTCTTAATTATCAACAAATTATAACGCATCTATTTTTTTTTTCCAAAAAGTTCCTTTTATATATGCTATCAAACTACAGCATCATCCATCAATGGAGAAACCATTTTGGAGATTCAAAGTTATTACAACAAGCTTGATAGCCAAGTACATTAAGTTACAACATAAGCTTTAAAATTAGTTAGAAGATAGTGCAGTAGGCTCATCGGCATCACCTCTCATTAAGGCCTCTCATACAATGAAGATCATTGTACCTAGTCTTAATGTATACATCATGAGCAAGAGTAATGATCGATTCTCCTACACCATCTCCTCGTCTGCAAAAGGATTCCCACTAGGTCTTCATGAATTTCTTCATTGACCTTGATCCTTCACCAAAAAACCAATTCCAGGACACACCAACTAGTGTAACTAACATCCACATTCTTAACCTAAAGAGTGGGGACTATTATTTAAGCATACTAAAAACCATAAACCAAAAAGTAGAATCTCAGAGAGAAAAGTCAGATAATTCTCTGAGATTAGAAACCTTCATGGAGGATCCTGATTAACCGGATAGAACCTCACTCCTGGATCCTTTATGCATTGGCGAGTATTTCTTGCAGGCTCCATTAGTATCTGTTTTCCTTTCTTGCGCTTAGAGCTCTCCCCAATTTCATACTTGCCTTTTGCTTTCCTTCCCGTAGTTCTTTTGGAGTCAGGAGAGACTTTTAGAGATTCTGAACTCGAGGAAGGACCTCTTTGAAGATGATGAACAGCAAGGAATTCCTCCAGGTTCGGTGCAGGGTTAACAGGTCTCGGTGGTTGTGAGATGGGTGAGTAGGAGGATAACTGGGAGCTTTGGTCAGATTGATTTTCTTCGTGAGCGCAGTGATGATTGGAACCCTCACCTTCTTCCCGAACGGGAGCTATAGGAGCTACAGGAAACTCTAAACAATCCTCGTGATAGATCGGGGGAGCAAGATATGGGCAATGATTAGAGTCATGGTTGATACGACAACAATTGGTGCAGATCCTGATGAGTTTCTCATACTCAAAGCCAATCATGGCCCCTTCCCCTCTTACTTGGACCCAGAGGTCAATAAAGGTGAGGAAGTCATCTGCCGGAAAGTCTTCCCATCTCTGCAGAGCAACAAACCAGTTATTAAACAACCAAGGACCCCTTCTGAGCACAGCTTTTAAGTCAGACTCCGAACGGAATCAAAACTGTACATATCTATCATCCAACACCCGACCATGAACCCTCGCAGAAAGACCCCAAGAGTTGGGCAAAGCAAGGATCACACGCCTAAGCTCTTGCTCATCCGTATTCAGAGGACGCCCAATCAAGCTCACCCTGTTTCTAGCTAAAACACCAGCATAAGCTACGTGGGGGATAAACAATTCTGGGTCATCTCGTCCCAGAACCATATATTGTAAATCATTCCACAGATCGTCAGCCATACGACAAGGTGTAACAGTGAAGGAGAGTTACATAAGAAGAAAAACGAGAGGAGGTAATATATAGTAATACTTTGGTAAAAGGAGAAAGTAAAGAAAGCCTAGATTTTATCTGATAAGATTAGAAAAGTCAATGAAGACAAAAGGGAGAGCAACCCAAAGAAAAATGATTATAACAATATAATCACCGCTCAGAAAACCAAAAAGTCTTCTCATTTTTTTTTTTCTGGGAAGTTTCAGGAACACCCAATGTAACTATGAACGACCAAAACCAAAATTTAGCTCTAGCGATAAAAACAAACAAGGGTAAAAAACCACAACAACTTAGGCAAGGTAACAGAGGGAGATAGCTAGTTAAAAGAAAAAGAAAGCAATCTCTGATCGTTCTCAAAGAGACCTTTTAACCAAAAAGGGAAACCACGAGCAACATAGGATGACATTCTCATATCCAAAGTAACACTGGTAGCAATGTTACACTTAGGTGGTTCATAAAGAAGAAATCAGTTCGGTTTTTCTCTACCGTAGAGAATAAGAGGCTCAATATAACTTACAATTGCTGGCCAGAGCGTAGGATTGTGCATAGCTTGTATAATTTCCAAAGTGGAAGCCCCAAAAGTCACATTTTCCAAATGCAAACTTGCCATACTTTCCAAGGCCCACTCCCAACTGATAACTTTAGCTTGAAAGGTAGAGTTAACAAATGCAAAAGATCTTCTATTGTGGAAGATGACATTTCCAAAATGATCTCTCACCACCCAAGAAGCTCCGGACATAGAAGACCTTTTGGACCAAGAGAAGCCAATATTACATTTTACCTCACCAATTAAAGGAGGATTCCACCTTTCATCTTGAGCAAAGTTATTTTTCTTGATTAGGGAGTCAGGACTATGAACTGAATACCATTCTGAAGTATCATTCCAAGCTTTTTGAACCAATTTTCAAGCAGAGACACACTGATACCCTCAAATAACAATTTATTTCTGTTTTTCCATAGATGCCACAAGATCCACGCAAAAGCAGACTTACGCTCATCAAAGGATGTCTCCCTATTTTCCAGACTGAAAAAATGATACATATTCGCAAATTCTGAGTTGCCAAAAACCAAAAACGGAGAAGGAATGTTAGACAGGGCCCAAACTTGTCGAGCAAAAGGGCAAAGAAAAAGTATATGATTGATAGATTCAATCTCTGCTCCACATAACATGCAACCATAAAAAAACCCGTATTGCTCTTGTTCTCAGTCTTTCAGTAACTGCAAGAGCTCCATTAAGAGCTTTCCACAAAAAGATACGATTTTTTGGAGATGTTGCCACATTCCAGCAAGCTAGTAGCACCGGATTTCTAGAAGGTCGAGCTTCTGCAGATGCACGAATTTCTTTTTTTTCTAAGCCGAAACATCATAGAGTAACCCGAACTTACAGAATAGATTCCATTTGTAGTTTCACCCCAGCAGTATGAATCATTGTAACCTATCCTCGGTTTTATAGCCTTAATGCTTTGAATCTCGTATTGGTGAAACAGACTACGTAAGAGATTATCATTCCACACGCCTGAATGATGATTGAAAAGATCTGCAACTTGCAGTTTAATATTCATCAGGGAGTGAATTCCAACAGGTCTTTTAGCAGTACCATCAAATAACCAGCTGTCTATCCATACATGAGTGTTTTTCCCATTTCCTATAACCCTCTTCAGACCTTTAGTAAGGAGATCTTTGCCAAACAAAATACTTCTTCATCCATACGATGGACTTCTCCCTACAGGGGCATCTAGAAAATCACAACAAGCAAAGTATCTACTTTTCAAAAATCTTGAGAAAAGACAATCAGATTTATGAAGAAGCCTCCAAGCTTGTTTTGCTAGCAAAGCTTGGTTAAAAATTTCCAAGTCTTTAAAACCAAATCCTCCAAACTCTTTAGGCAAAGTCAATTTCTCATAGCTCAGCCAATGGATCTTCTTTTGATCTTGATTATTGATCCACCAAAAATCCATCATTACTGAAACCAATTTCTTGATCGTACCCTTAGGAAGCTTATAGCATGACATGGCATAGACCGGTAAAGCCATCGCAACAGATTTTAGAAGAGTTTCTTTCCCTCCTTGAGACAGATTCTTGGCATACCAACCAGTTAGCCTTGCATGTAACCTATCCTTTATGAATCCCAAAAGCTGTTGTTTTGAGCCACTTAAACATTCAGGAAGACCTAGGTGTTTGCCTGCACCACCTTCTAAGTCAATCCCTGATTTTTCTTTTATCCAGCTCCAATCATTCTGATCTGTCTTAGTTCCAAAAGTAATTGCTGATTTTTTTTTATTAATCATTTGCCCAGATATCCTTTCATATTTCTGTAAACAACTTATCATCTCAGCACATTGATCTCTATTAGCTTTACGGATAAATAGACTATCATCTGCAAATAATAGATGATTGATTGCTGGTCCAAAATGATGAAATTGAATACCAGAGATTTTACCTTGACTAGCAGCTTGATTGAAAAGGTGGACCAGAGCTTCAGTACAGAGCACAAACAAAAAAGGGGAAAGAGGATCACCCTGTCTGATTCCTCTTTCAGGTTTGATTAATCCATAGGATTCACCGTTAACCACTACTGAATAATTCACCGAGGTTACACATCCCATAACCCAAGCAATCCACCGTTCCTGAAATCCAAGAGCTTTAAGTATGTCTTTCAAAAATCTCCATTCTACCCGATCGTATGCTTTTGACATGTCAGTTTTTACCATCATAAACTCTTGAGAAATGCTTGGAATCGTATGAAGACTGTGAACAATTTCATGGGCAATCAAAATATTATCTGAAATCAGTCTTTCTGAGACAAAAGCAGCTTGAGTGGGAGAGACTATGTTAGATAAATGTTTTTTCAACCTGTGCACCAGAATTTTTGAGACAATCTTATAAACCACTGAGCACAGACTGATAGGCTTGAGATCCGTCATTCTTTTTGGAGCTTGAATCTTGGGAATTAGACATAAAAGCGTATGATTCCATTCCTTAGGAAGGTTCCCAGTGGCAAAAAACTTTTTCACCTCCTTATTCACCTGATCATGAAGAACTGACCAAAACTTTTTGAAGAAGAAACCAGTGAGACCATCTGACCCTGGAGCACTCTCACTACTAATTGAAAAAGCAGCTTGTCGGATCTCAGAAATTGAAATTTCCTTTGAGAGTTCTTGATTCATACAGGATGAAACTCTGGGCTGAAAGTTATACAGAAGTTCACTAACCTGCGACGTTGCTGAAGAAGTGAAAAGTTCAGAGAAATACTTAACCGCAACTTCACCCTTCTTCTGTTCACCAAACTGTTCTATCCCATTGACATCTATGATGAAAGGTAAATAGTTTTTCATTCTAGCAGCTTTCACAGATGCTTGAAATTTTTTTGTGTTCATATCTCCTTCAAGAAGCCATTTCTCTGTACTCTTTTGTCTCCAGTAGATTTTTTCTTCACGAAAAGCTACAACAAGGTCTCTTTTGATCGCGTTTATTCTTCGGAAGTTCGGATTCAAAGCTTCATCTTGAGTTGTCAGCTCTTTTCTTAATCTTTTAATCCTGATCTCTGAATTAGACCATACTGTTTTCTTCTAGCTGCCAATAGCCTTTCTGCAGTTCTCAATTCTATCCATAACTGAGCCTTCAGTACCTAGAGTACTCGATTCATTCCAAGCGTTCTGTATTACTTCCAATATAGAAGGATCCTCAGCCCATCTTTTATCAAACCAGAACTGATTTCTGAAACCTTCCTTGTCACTTGTAAATTTGACCAAAACCGGTTTGTGGTCTGATCCTAATTTCTCCAGGAACCACTGATGACTGTTTGGGAATAGATGGAACCAGACAGGATTCCCAAAGCACAGATCAAGTCTACACTGAATCCATTGTTTATTTCTAACTCCTCCCCAAGTAAAACCATTTCCAGAGCTACCAAGTTCAGCCATGTCACAATTATCAAGAAAACTTCTAAAAGGATGAAAAGAGCTTAGTTCTCTCACAGGTCCACCCAATTTTTCACCATTGGATAGAATGGCATTAAAATCCCCAAGCATACACCAAGCTTCTTTTCTTAACAAACAAAACTCTGAAATTTTATCCCAAACTAGTGCACGAAGACCAGTAATCGGATTCCCATATACACATGAAACAAACCATTCCTTTGAACCACTAGAAACTTTCAAATCGATAAGGTTCTTGTCTATCATCAGAAACTTAATATCTATATTTTCTTTCCAAAAAAGAGCTAAACCACCACTACATCCTACCGGCTCAACAGTTTTGAGGTTACTATAGCCTAGCCAACCTTGAACCTTTTCCAAAAAAGCGATTGAGTTTTTCATCTCCATGAGGAATAAGATGTCAGGGAAATGAGTTTTTCTCATTTCCTTGAGATGTCGAATTGTCCAAGGGTTCCCCAGCCCTTGAACATTCCAGCACATTATATCTATTGATCTTGCGGCAGTTCACCAGGAACCACCGTATCTTTGTCTCTCTGGAGACCTTTGGCCAACCCTTTACCTTTTTCCTTAACCATCCTTTTTCCTGAAATATCCAAGTTATTGTCCGAATCTGACTCCATAGTTTTCAGATTCTTACCTTTTCTATCTTTGTTGTTTTTCAACCAAGGTCGAGGCCTTTTCGATGAAGATATCCCCTGCTGGACACCTTTTGAAGAGCTCGCTTCTGAACTACCCGCACAAAAGTTTGAGGATGGGCAATAGAAGAAAGCATCAGGAGCTAAGTATTGAATAGGAACCTCTAAAACCGAGCTCTTCTTTATCAACCTGTCAGCTTTGATTGCATCCGATAGAAGTTTTGATGAAGAGTAGCCTGCATACAACGATGCATTTCCAGAAGCAGTAACCTCCTTGCCTTTAGATATCTCGTTTGTACTACCTGATAAGTCAGCCGCAAGACGGTGATCCTGTACTGCTTGGACAAAAGGGCACCTAGATTTATCATGAGTCAACCGTTGGCATTGAAAACACCTTTTGCGAACTCTCTCATAATCAATTCCAATCTTAACAAGATCACCATTAGGAAGTTGTAACTCTTTGAAATTTCTCAAACCCTTCGAAAGATCAAGAAATACCCTTGCTCGCACATAATCTCTGCTTTGTGCTTCTTTCTCATCAAAAGGCACTTCTAATATCTGCCCGACACACGCAGCGATTTCGGAGATAGTGTCCTTGGTGTAGTGGTTCACAGGTATATTAGGAAGTCTAATCCAAACCGGTAAGAACATCAGAAAATCAGGAGGAGGATCTTCAACCCATCTATCCATAACTACTCCCCAATCATCTTGAGTCCAAACTCCAGTCTTTAAAATCTCTTTTATATCTTCTTCATACTTGAAAATGAACTGGAAACGATCTTTTGATAAAGCTATTCCTCTAACCCTGTCATATAATCTCCAAATCGTAGGCATCTCTAAGATCCAATTTGTCATTCTCTGATTATCAGGATTCAAAAAACGACCGAGTATGCTTTTCTGATTTCTTTCAGAGGCACTGAACTTAGGTTGATTAGATAACAACAGAGGTTTATCGATTTCTCCCTCAATTGACATTTCTTGGAGATATTGTTCCAGATGTTTCTCCATAATGTCTACGGAAGCAAAAGAAAAAAACAGAACCCAACAAATATAGAAGGAACTAACCGAAAAGAAACTGAAATCTTGAAGTGGCAACCCAGAATTTGTAATTGTTTGAAACCGGACAGAATACGTTGATATCTCCGGTAATTGCTCTGCTCAGTAATCGAAAACCGAGAGAGAAGTCCTTAAGCCCACATGAAATTGGGACGGCGGCGTTATCGACGACAACGAAAGATCAAAGCTTTTCACCAGCTAGGAGAGAGAACAGAGTTTATCTTTTAGTTCGATCATCTATTTTCTTTTAATGTATACAAAATTAACAAGATAGCAATAATAAATCTCAATATATTCGTATCATTTAGTTAATAAAAAACATGTTTATTATTAATTTGCCATTTTGCTGGTCTCGATATTGTTTGACTAATAGCAATATATATTGCTCACTTATTGTGATAAAATTATAGAAATCGAAAGTAAGTGGATTGTCTCAATTTATTTCATATTCGTAAACTCCCATGGTCTATATATAAATCACAGAAAAAAATAAGTAAAACTATATATATATAAATCCCATGTCTCAATGGCTATTTTGTTTGTACACCGTTTAGCTACAATTTTGTCACCACGTTCTCTTACCAAAACTGGCGCTTAAACATTATCTATCTTACCCAGAAAGCATTTTTTCTATATCCTTATCCATCGATCACATTAAAAAAATACCAAGAGCTCTACTAGATTTGACCTGACTAGATCTGATCGGGAAAGCCTACTACTTAACTAGATAAAGAAAGAATAACGTACGTAGGTAGACCAAACAACTCTAATATTTCTTGAATCGTTCGTCTTTACGGCCTTCTTTCTTTTTCTCTTTTTTTTTTTTTTTTGTCAATCAAATGCTTTCAATTAAACTGGATCCTACGTGAGTTTTACAACAAGATTTAACATAAACAAAACAGGGATAAGAGCTTTATGAACTTATCAAAGGGATTTTCAACTTGAACAATTTTTACAATATTTGAGAAATCTATTGGAACCAATGTGGACTCGTCTTTAAAGCCATGCTTCACGAAATCCTCAACCAAAGATTGGTCATAAATGGCTCTAGCATACAACGCATTCGAGCTTGTAGAAAGGTGTTCCACAGGGGAAACAGTTGCAGGGCTTCTTGTCAACAGGAGAGGGTTCATGAGCATAGATACATAGTCCTTCAAACTTTTAGAAACAGACCTCATGATACTAGATCAAGCTACAATCGGGTTTTGCAGAGAATGGGTATCAAACTGTAACAAAACAGGTGGGTCCTCCCTTACATGAAGCTTAACGCCATAGAGGTTAAGGAAATCCACACAAAGCTTGTAGTCAGTTTGTCCTTGAGAGTTAACAATAGACCCAAGCTTAAGATCTAGTGGTGATAGGTGGGGAATGGGTTCAAGGGGTATAAGCAGCGGGTTCGACAATTCAGTCGGTTCAGGTTCATACGTATAGCTACACATTGCAAACATCCGACCAGAGCTAATAAAATGTCCTCGACGCATAAATTTATCAAACCATTCTAAAGACGCCAATGTTCAGTTACCGAGGAGCCCTCGACTTGACCAAACAGAAGTAATGGGTGCTAAAGAGGGTGAGCTTGATATAAACTTATCGACCTCGGATATGTGTGGGTTCATACTCGGTTCAAGGTCGGGAAAAGGGGTAGTGGCTTGATACGCATCATAACAGATAATAATCAAGACTCCACAAAGCTACAACCTTAGACTTATATCCGGTGATAAATAGAGTGCAATATTCATATGGTTTTGAGGATTGATTAAGCTAGTCTTCCCTAGAAACAGAGTTCCTATGACCGAGTGGGAGACCTTTCTCTCCATTATCAAGCAAACACGAATCTGAGAAAAGCTAATCAGAGCAGTTGAAATTTCAGACCTGGATATGGGCCACAGAAGGGTTAATGGGCCACAAGGATAATTGAGGTCCATCCGAGTAAACCCTAGGGTTGGTACGGTTGGGAGAAGAGAGCAAGATTCGCCGCCGTTCTGAAGGATCGGAGTGGCGTGCGGCGATGAGGCACCTTGTTGGACCATCCGCCAGCTTATAAGCTCGCCGTGTGCCGTCGGCGTTCCCACTGGAGAAAGCACATCTGATGATCCAAGAGAAGCTCTTGCCATCAACGAAATCCGGTGGGAAGGAGACAATGGTGGTGCCGATGCTAGTCCAGATCTAGAGCCAAAAGATGTAGTGATGAAGTCTTGCTCAGATGTATGAGATGAGAAGCGGCTGGACTGTTTTGAAGCTTCTGAAGTAGGGTTCACGAGCGGATATGCATCCGAGATCTGGTTCAGATCAGAGCTTGTAGAGTACCGATTAACTCTTCCGTCGGTAAAGTAACCCTTGGAGCAGAAGAGTTCTTGGAGAATTTCGCTTGGATTTTTAGGGGGAGAGAGGTTAGAGATAGAGAAAAAGAACAGAGCAAAGCTTAGGTAAGTAGCAAAAGAGTTAAACAGATTTGTCACCCCCCCCCCCCCCCGACGCCGACGAACAGAGGTCTCACCGGCACCGGAAGACATGGTTGAGAAAGGGGTTTCGGTTCCCGTGCCTGGGAGCTTTTTTGTTCACTCTATGCAATAAATTTTATAAAAAATTTGGGAAATACCGAATATATTTTCGGGGTATCATTTTTTTCGAATTGTTCTTTCTTTTTCTCTTATCTACCTAATCTATATTAACATTTTTGAAGTACATTTTGTGTTATGCCTTTTTAGTTTTTCTTAATTACTTTGTTTTATTTACAACATTAACCCCTATCAATTTCCTAAAATAACATTTCGTAGAAACTCAATTAATGAACTATTTAAAACGACCTAATTTGATACGTTCATTGCCATAAATATCTTTACAACATCTATTAACCCCTACAGATTTTCCTAAAATAACATTTGTAAAAAGTCAATTAATGGATCTATTTAAACCAACCTAATTTTAAACATTTATTGTCATACAAAGGTTGAAAATATATATATATATATATATATATATATATATATATATATTCTGTTTGTTCCTAAAACAACTCTATGCATTAAATGATTAATCCCATAAAAATCTCAAAATCCATTTTAATAGATGTTTGGTGACTGTAGGACTTATTCCGTTTTAATGACACAACATCGTTTGAGTAACAAATTTATCCCGCGGTGTACTGCGGGTTAAATCACCAAATATTGTCCTGCGGTGTATTGCGGATTAAATAAGAGTGGAATTGGTGGGATTGGTGACACTTTTAGATGTGTACCAGGAGATAAATGTATTACTAGACTATAAATATACAACACGGGTTAAAACCTTGAAAACACTATAAAAATCTATACTTTTAATACTTATATCAAATACCTATAAAAATTTATATTTTTAAAATTAATAAAATAACAAATAAATACTATAAATTTTAAAATTTTAAAATTAAAAATATTGTCCCGCGGTGTACCGCGGATTAAATCTTAGTGTTGTAATAATTGTGCTTTCATTGGCGTATATATAATCACATTTCCTTGATAGCTTTGGATGGTAATTAATTGCTTTTAGTTAATTATTCTACGGTAAATGCATCATCACAGATTATTTAATATTGCATTTATTTGTAAAAGCAAGATACAAATTAAATCCAATATTTTAGAGAATATATATATACGATCTTAGAATCGTCAAATTTGAGAGAGAGAGCATATATAACTGTACTACTTTTGGCAACAACATTTCACAGGACATGGAATACAAGGAGAACCACAGTCTCCACTTTTAAATCCAGCATTTTTACAGTTGTTATTACATTCCTCCCGTCCGTAGTATTCCGAACACGGCCCATGGCAGTTGTCAAATGAAAAATTTTCTACACAATCGATACAAACATGTGTAAATTAATCTTATATAACATTTCAATAAAAAGATAGTTATATAACATGTCCAAATGATAAAATTTTAACACAAACTTTTGAATGCATGTCTATATATAAATAGAAAATAAAAACATGGTCAATTCAAATTCTACATAGATATTTAAATTAAATATAGCTTTTGACATGTTCTTTTTGTTAATTTGCAAAATAAAACTAAACCAAACTTTAAATATACCTGAAGCCAAAATGTTGTGGCTAGACAATGAAACTGCCAATATCATTACAAGAAAACAAATCACCAAAGTTCTTGTACTACCCATAGTAATTTTTTTTATGAACTCTATTGAGGTATCTAAATGTTTATATTTTTCCAGATCTTGGAGGATTGACTCTATTTATATAACTTATGGTCTTTAATTTATTATTATTATTATTAATTGATTTTCCATCTTTTTGGTCAAAGTTGTCTTTTTTTTTGGGAAAAAATTCATTTACATTTATGAATATGTAAATATTTACAGATAATGATCATAAATGAGAACTTAAAACTTCAAAAAGTATTTGACACTTGTGAATATATATGGTTTGAAGACAATTTGTTGGATATATTATCATTATGATCAATCAATATCTTAAGTTAAATGCTAAATTTAATTTCATAATTCAATATTGGAAAATTTTGTTTATAATTAGGTATATGGTATAAATTGTCTTTGATTTTAAAATTGATATAAAAAAATAAACTGAAATGAAAATTACATATTATATGTAAGATCATTAACTTTTTTTGGTTAAAGGTTAGATCATTAAATTTTTGTGCTAGAGGTGCTTCAACCCAAACAAACCAATCCTATCCGATCTTAACCAAAACAAAATATTCATTCGGAAAATTGAACCATATCACCGCCACAATAGTTATCAAGTCCGTTGTTGGTTCAAAGTGACACCTTCTTTATTATAATAAAACATTTCTGAATTTTGGATCGTTAAATTTTGTGAATGGAGTTTTCGGATCCATTAAAACATAAAGCCCTTCTTTTGATCGAACTAGGATTTTTATCTTAACCTTCTGGTGTGGAAAATATTGTAAATCGTACGTATATTTTTACAAAGTATTTAAAAACCAACCCCATGCAAAAGTCAAAACACATATACACCGAACTCGAGTTCTTTTTCAAAAGTCAACCGAACCATATTTCATAAAAACATCACTCAAGAAGAGGAACCAGAGGTCGGAGGAGCAGAGGAGGAAGTGAAGGCTCTTGATCGGCGCACGATATAGAAACTCGTGAGGACCAGCTTCTTCTCGTCCAACGCCTATCAGATCAAGATAATACAAGTAGTGAGAAACGATGTTGTTCATCTCATCGTTATCGAATCCGCTGTTGCAGATTTGATCGCCGTGAAGAACGTTTATGATAGCTCCTCTGAACCCGGGGGTTCTTTTCGACGCCGTGTCGTGCTTCGTCGGCTTCCATTTCCCCACGAGTCCGCTGTGCGCTGACTGCAAATGCTTTTTCGGTGGCGTCATCCACCGCCAAATCGCCGCCTGAAACCCCAACGTGGAGTTGTTCTCGAGATACTCTGTGTGACTTTAGGTCCATTTACAAAGCTTCCCCGGTTTCACCATAATTGTAATTCCTAAAATCAAACCAACGAAAACGAAGTTGAACCGGGTAATTAAATTGGAGTAAACCAGAATTGTTTGATTGAAACGACGTACCAATAAACCGGCAAAGCTCCTCGACAGACTCCAGGAATACAAGGATACGTCAATTTATCATAATCATCCCAATAGAGCTAATCAGGACCAATTATTGATGTGTGAGTCAGTGAGTGTCCTCATCGGTGAGTTAAAAAATAACATTTTTATTATCATTTTATTAATAACTAATTGAGTTGCATCTTGACGGGAAAATGGTCAAAATCGATTCAGATTATTTGCATAAAGCTATTTTATATATCAAATTTATCATATCATGCATTTATCAATCTGAACCGTCTAATAATTTAAATTTTTTACGTTAAACTTAAAACTTTTTAGCTGGTTTCAACACTTTTATAAACAGTGTTAGTTAATCGCTTAACGATGCTATTCAAACCGCAATGAAGTGACCATGTAGCATGTAGACATCAAAACAACGTCATTTTGATAGCTCAAATAAAACTAAAACAAAATGTAGTTACAAGAATTTGAACCTAAGAAAACACAGTCTAACACACTAGCACCTTAACCACGAAACATATTGATTTCTATAGTTTTCATGAACAAAACTTTAATTGTAAATATGCATGATTAAATATTGATTTCTACAGTTTTCATGAACCACCGACGCATTTAGGTTCAAATTCTTGTAACTACATTTTGGCTCTGATTTATTTTACTTTTATTTGACCTATCAAAATGACGTTGTTTTGATGCCTACATGTCATATGGTTATCTTGTCGGTGTCTGACTCAGCGCCATTAAACAGTCAACTAACACCGTTTATAAAAATATTGTAATCGGCTAAATTTATAAAGTTTAGGTAAAAAATTTAAATTATCAGTTAGTTCAGATTAATAAATGTATCGTATCATAGATTGGATATAAAAAAGCATTCGACAAATTATCTAAATTGATTTTGGCTATTTTCTCCGTCAATTGAATTGATAATAGCTGTAAAAAAATGTCTTTAGCGTCTCTAAAATTCTCCTTTTTTTTGTATTACTATAGATAATTGTAAAATATTGGGTGAAAACTTCCAATACGGCTGTTGTTAGTGGTTTTTTTGTGACTTTTTAAAAGTGTTCTAATGAACATTATTAAAAGTAATCAAAATAAAATAAAATAGACATTACAAAACTAATAAGCATTGCATGGATCTATTATTTTACCCGAGAGAGAGAGAAAAGCTTGAATAACTTTATCTTCCATTAAGATGTGGAAGGTTACATTATCCATATCATTTTGTTTATTACATAAATACTTCCTAATCAATAAATATACACAAATGTACACACACACAAAAAAATTGTAATATGAAAAGCTTGGAATTGGTGAATGGGTGTGGTCCTTGAACATGGTGTTCTCGAGTCAGTCGGTCATTCATTTCACCATCCAAACTTATTACACAGTGAAAGTGGGGTGGGGCGATGAAATTACCAAGTAGGAACACTTTGGCCGGCACATGACAACACAAATGGGATCTGGCTATTTTATCGAGAACGGTTTTGGAAAAACTATTTATATGTGCAACATAGAAATTGCATTGTCCGAAAGTTCCAACCACTTCAGGATTTCACAATAGGAGGAAATCACCCTGTTTATTACCAGGCCAAGAAGTCGAACAATCCTGAGCTTAAGTGGCGTAACCAAGGCGTGAGTCATATAGTCATATCACTACAAAAAAATGAGTGTATTGTATCACTTAAATTGTATCACAAAATTAAATAACCTTGTTTTAAATTACTTATTTAAAAATGAAACAAATAAAATTGATTTAGCATCAGTTACTTAAGTGATGTTTTAGTTAACTAATTTGACATCAATTAAATAAAATTGATTTAACCTATATTCGTTTGTATCACTTTTAAAACAAATAATATATATTATAGATTCACATTATTGATGAATCTATCAATTTTTATTAAAATCACTTTTTAATATGATACAAAATTTACATCAATAAAACTGATGTTAATTTACAATAGCAAGAATTAAAAGTCACTTATGTAAATTGCTTTACATCATTTAATTTCTAATACAGTTACTTATTTATTTATTATCAATAAAAGGCCTAAGAAAGAATTAATGAATTAAAATAATTACTTATTTTCAATTTTTTCAAAAAATGTTTTATTTTTTTCGTTGGCAATTATGAGGGATTTTTATAATCCCACATCGACAACTTTTAAAGGAATGGTAAAAAACTATTTATTATAAATACTTAAACCTTGTCAATACTTAAATTTAGTGGGGATAACAACTAATTGTGGGCCCCAACGCAAATATAGTAGAAATAATATATATTATAAATTATAATAAAAATATATAAACAAGTATGATTGAAAATATAAATAATTAAATATTATACTAAAGGAAAAATTATTTTCATACAATTTATTATAATATTGATTTTAACATCATGCTTTTAAAAATGATATAACTATTTAACATTAGTTTTGATAAATGATGCAAATATTTTATATCAATTTAGTAAAAATGATTTAATACTTATAACATTTTTATAAGTGATGTAAATGAACATCAGTTCAGTAATTGAAATAAATATTTATGTCAAATGATACAAATTATTTGCATCAACAAAATGTAAATTATTTATTTAACTGATGCAAATTATATTAAAATCATTTAAAAATGATACAAACTAATGAAATAAATGATGTAAAACCATCTTTTTTTTTGTAGTGTATGGGCATAGTTATATGTAGATAATACGGTTCGAGTCGTTACATCCAGTCATCTACATTATGCTACATATAATTAATCTTCATTATAGAATCTTTGCTGGCAAGTGGCAACTATAACGGGTTTTATTTTACTCCAAAAACAAAAAGGTTTATAACCGCTATCTTTAGTACGATCGATTAGACAGTTTGAACGTAACTTTCCGAATTAGTCTATTTAAAAAAAACATGTAATTAGTAGTTAACTAGTTCAAATATATTCTAATCATGATTTGGCTATATACGATTTGGTAAGATTTTGGTATTCTTATAAATAATTAATCAGTGATAGAGATAAAGTATAGTCTGCATTTTTTTCTTTTCTTTTAGACATTTTGCAAATCATATTCAAGAACGGTATAGTTTGCCAATCTCTTTTTTTTTCTAATGATAATTTGTTCGCATGATTTTATGTTATCAACATTCTGATTAGGGGTTTGCATACTCGTTTTACTTATTTATCTTCTTTAATAACTACACCCCAAAAGTCAACAAACAGACATAATCAAAATAAAAATAAATGAAGAACAAGAATACAATTTTAATAAAATGCATTTCAGAGTAACTCGAGTGTTTCAAACGAACGTGGGCCGTCCGTTTGACACCTCAAATCGAGACATGCGATCACAGTTTATCTTATATGGGATTCGACTCTTCTATCTATTTTCGGATGTTGTTCTTGGCTTCTTGCTTGTTTTGTTTTCCTGATTTTTTTAATTTTTCTTGCTTGCTTATTTTTTTAAATTTATTTATCGTCCCTTATGACTTAAAATGATATCTTAAATAACCTCAGCTGGGCATAATTAAAGTCTACAAACCAACTCATGTTTCATTCAATAATTAAGATGTGAGCTAATTGCCTTCACATCTCCTTTACTTGGAGCTTGAACATAATTATCGATCGTCATACTAACCACTAACCAGCTTCTTTTTCCTCAATTATATCTTTAAGTAAACATTTTCCCATATGCTCCCTTCTCCAGCTCCACAGTCTAAACAAGCGTATATACTACTCACTCTTTTGTATCATAGTAAGCGAAAGATTAATTGGAAGAGGTCTCAAAATTTATGTTAAGGTTTTGAGGACTATTTCTTTCATTGCAATAACGCGAAAGCGTTTCATCATTGAGTGATCGAGAGATATAGCTTGGAGAGAGCAATGTTACAATCTGAAATATCATCGATTTTTTTTCTTTTCTAAGGCAAACGTCGGTTGACATTTAATTTAGAACACAATTCTATAAATATTTACTAGTATAATTAACTAGGCTGGTGTCCCTACCCTGAGCTGAAAAAAAGAAATAAGCTCTTATTTCCAATGTTTAAATTTTTTTTATTTTATTTTAAAAATGAACCTTGTGCAAATGCACTCCCCGCATATGTGTGTAGAACCGGCCCTGTTGGTGTCCAGGCCATAAGTTTGCCGGTTTGACTGATCAAGTTTCAACCACTAGATAAATTTGATACGAAAAATTCTTATGATGTCAAACATCGTAAACTCTTCTGACATTATTTGCTTAAAACCAACGATTTTGTTCTTAACTAATGGATTTTCTAAATTTTATCTTATATTGTAACTTTGACTAATATTAATATCTCTCCATCTTCATCTTCAAACATATACTATAGTAATATGATAATATTGAGTTATTGCTCGCGAGAGGTTATATGATAAGAGTTGTAATGAATTTTATCTATTTACGTTAGGTTTAGTATAAGGTTTATTATATAGCAGATTTCAAGAGAAATTTATTATAATAAACTGTTTATTATTTTATTGAATTTATTTTTAAAAGCAAAATACAAATTAAATCCAATATTTTAGAGAATATATATACGATCTTAGAATCGTCAAATTTGAGAGAGAGAGAGAGCATATATAAGTGTATTATAATTGGCAACAACATTTCACAGGACATGGAATACAAGGAGAACCACAGTCTCCACCTTTAAATCCAATATTATTACAGTCTTTCATACATTCCTCCCGTCCATAGAATTCTGAACATGGCGTACGGCAGTTGTCAAATGAAAATTTTTCTAAACAATCGATGCAAACATTTGTAAATTAATCTTATATAACATTTCAATAAAAAGATAGTTATATAACATGTCCAAATGATAAAAATTTAACAAAAACTTTTGAATGCATGTCTATATATACATAGAAAACAAAAACATGGTCAATTCAAATTCTACATAGATATTTAAATTAAATATAGCTTTTGACATGATCTCTATTAATTTGCAAAATAAAACTGAACCAAACTTGAAATATACCTGAAGCCAAAACATTGTGGCTAGACAATGAAACTGCAAATATCATTGCAAGGAAACAAATCACCAAAGTTTTCGTACTATCCATAATAATTTTTTCTATGAACTCTGTTGAGGTATTTCTTGGAGATTGACTCTATTTATATAATTATGATCTTTAATTTATTATTATTATTATTATTATTATTATTATTATTAATTGATTTTCCATATTTTTGGTCAAATTTGTCTTTTCTGGGGGAAAAATTCATTTACATTTATGAATATGTAAATATTTACAGATAATGATCACAAATGAGAACTTAAAACTTGAAAAAGTGTTTGACACTTGTGAATATATATGGTTAAAGATAATTTTTTGGATATATTATCATTATGATCAATCAATATCTTAAGTTAAATGCAAAATTTTAATTTCATAATTCAATATTGGAAAATTTTGTTTAAAATTAGGTATATGGTACAGATTTTCTTTGATTTTAAAATTGATATAAAAAATAAATTGAAATATAATGAAAATTACATATTATGATCATTAACTTTTTTTTGGTTAAAGGTAAAATTACATATTTAATGAAAATTTTATGTAAGATCATTAACTTTTTTTGGTTAAAGGTAAAATTATTAAATTTTTGTGCTAGAGGTGCTTCAACCCAAACAAACCAATCCTATCCGATCTTAACCAAAACAAAATATTCATTCGGGAAAATTGAACGATATCACCGCCACCATAGTTATCAAGTCCGTTGTTGGTTCAAAGTGACACATTCTTTATGATAAATAAATAAAACATTTCTGAATTTTGGATCGTAAAATTTTGTAATACAGTTTTCGGATCCATCAAAACATATAGCGTCTTCTTTTGTTCGAACTAGGATTTTATCTTTATCCTTTTTGGTGTGGAAAATATTTTAATTCGTACGTATATTTTTACAAAATATATAAAAACCAACCCCATGCAAAAGTCAAAACACATATACACCGAACTCGAGTTCTTTTTCAAAAGTCAACCGAACCATATTTCATAAAAACATCACTCAAGAAGAGGAACCAGATGTCGGAGGAACAGAGGAGGAAGTGAACGGCTCTTGATCGGCGCATGATAGAAACTCGTGAGGACCAGCTTCTTCTCGTCCAACGCCTATCAGATCAAGATAATACAAGTAGTGAGAAACGATGTTGTTCATCTCATCGTTATCGAATCCGCTATTGCAGATTTGATCGCCGTAAAGAACGTTGATGGTGGCTCCAAACCCGGGGGTTCGTTTCGACGCCGTGTCGTTCTTCGTCGGCTTCCATTTCCCGACGAATACGTCGTGCGCTGACGGCAAATGCTTCTTCGCTGGCGTCATCCACCGCCAAATCGCCGCTTGAAACGCCAACGTGGCATTGTTCTCGAGATACTCTGGGTGACTCAGTAGGTCCATTTTCAATGCTTCCCCGGTTTGACCATAATTGTAATTCCTAAAACCAGATCAACGTAAACGAAGTTGAACCGGGGAATTAAATTAGAGTAAACCAGAATTGTTTAATTGTAAGACTACGTACCAGTAAACCGGTAAAGCTCCTCGACCGTGGTACGAGACTCCGGGAGTACAAGGATACGTCAATTTATAGTAATCGTCGCAATATAGCTGATCAGGACTCATCTCCTTGTTGTAACACAATCCCCAAGCTAATGGTCCGCCCGTTGCAACCCCGTACCCGCCTTTAAAATCGAATGATTGTACCGGTTATTAGCGATTCCAATTCCCGGTTAACAAACCGGTTTGGATCATAAAAATGTCGTAAACTTACATGAGGTTTTGCTTCCAACGTGGCCAAGAAACGCAGCGACTTCCTTCATCCCTTGAAGTTTCTCGCCGGTAGTACCGAACCCAAGAGGCTGATACTCAGCGGCCGCGGTGATGAATGATCGGTAATCCCAAAAACCGACGGCGTGAGCCACCGGACTGTTACGCTTAGAGAATAGTTCTTCGAATTGATATGTGTCAAAGAAATCGGAGATTGTATGGTTGCAACAATACGCGGACCATCCTTTACATTCCCATCCTTTGTCGCATAACTTTTTACCCTTCACAATCTTCACCAGAGGCTTTATCGCTGAACTAGAAGTCTCGGAACCTTCCTCTTCCGCTGTGACTAGAGATCCGGTCTGAAACACGACCAATGCCACCGTGAGATGCAGCACGAAGAATAATAGCGGTTTCGAAACCATGGTTTATCAAAAAATTTGTTGGTCTTTTTGCTTATCGATGCGATCATTAATTGTTTGTGTATAGTTAATATATACAAACATATAGGCATAGAGACTATAGAGTAGTGTCGTGTTCGTTTTAGGAGGAATTGGGTTTTCGGGATTTGGTGGGGTTTTTTGCTTGGTTTTGAAGTTTCTTAGAGTGGAAGTTACATCTTGGAGAAGGTTGGTTGGACTTGGAGCATGGACACGTAGAATTATAAACGTTATAAACTTTATATTTCTAGCAAAATGGTTTAATCTACTGCAACGCAATTAAACTTTCAATTTTTGTTTTTTAAGAATAATAATGAAGTGTTCTTTTTATGGTACTGATTACAACAAATGATTGAGAAATAAGTTGGGGATAGAGAAATATTGGAAATCGCGTTGGTCGAGAGGATTACACATTTGAGCGGTTTTGTTGTAGCTAGAATACTTTGGACTAATTTATTAATTAGTTATGAACTAAATAGCATGTTATTTACAAAAATAATACTCCAAAATATCATTAAGTTGATGTGTTGATTTCCTTCGTTTATTAACTCACATATAAAAATGTACGTCCTTCTCCTTTGATTTCTGTACAGAAGCTTATTTGCCTCGATTACGTACATGATCCCTTTTATATTTACATGCTTAATCAAGAGCTTTTAACTTTCTGAGTCTGTTACATAAACAATAAAGGAGAAGGAATAACTCTATCTTTAGTTGTGTCGGAAAATTTGTTTTTGTGTTAGTGGATTGCTATGTTTAGTCCCAACCGGTGGTGTCGACTATATGAAAACGTGTTTCCACAAAATAGGTTCACCAACACAAGTGGCGTAGCCACACAAAAAAAAAAAAAAAAAAAAAAAAAAAAAAAAAAAGTGTATTAGACGAAAAAGATGTATTATCTAACATAATTCTTTAGTGGTATATGATAATTCACTACAAAAAAATAGTGTTATTGCAACAATATTTTTGCAATGATAGAATTTATTAGGAATTTGTAACATTTTTTCCAATATTTTTGTAATAATCAATGCACGTGACAATTTACTACAATTCTTGCAAAATAGCGATAAATTTTTCTGTTTTATATTTTCCTTACAAATTAGCAATATTATTACGACATATAAAAATATGCAAATTTACAATAATAAGTGCTATTTTGCAAGAAAATAATAGTAAAGACATGAGACAATTTATGTGACACAATTGCCACTGTAGTTATAACTATTTATAACTCTTTTGCAACAAATACTTTCTATAAAAATATTGTAACAGATTGTGCTGAGTTATTCAATATAGTGCAGTTCCTTGAAGGTTGGTCGTCTTTTTCCAACCGCCTTGATGAGTTTACTTTACTCAAGGAGTCCTTCCCACTGTTCTTCATCTCTTGGATTCCGTGGGCATCAAATTCGAAGGCGGTTTGTTTTGCCCGTGTTTTGTGTTCCATTATATCTGTAGTTTCTTTTGAAAATTTTTTTCCTCTAATTTGGACAACTAATCGATAATTTTTTAAAAATTTATTATTTGGTTGACAAAATAAAAATAATAATGTATACATTCATATATTTTTATGTGGTAATCATTTATAACAAACAAAAGTTACAAACATACGTCACGATTTTATGACAAATATACTACAAAAATAATGTTGCATTGATACGACAAAATAGCAAAAAGTTTATTCATTGCAAATTTTGCAATATATACGCAACAAATACCAATTTTCAGCATTCAAATAGCAACATATAAAAATGTGTCTCAAATTTATTACATTCTCGAATTTACAGTAATATATTGAGTTATTGCAACAAATTTTAGCCTAAAAATAACACTAATTTTTTGTAGATATTCTTAAATATTATACTTGCGCAACAAAATATATTAATATATTTTAATATATGATAATCTCTATATATATGTCAACTTTTTTTCTTTTTCTTTTGGGGGTGTATGTTCTCATTTTTCAAAAAGAATGACGTTATATGTACACATTGCATTTACGTGAAGTTATGTATATGTATTAAGGTTCGTAAAGTAAAATACTAGCGTTGTAATATAAAGAAGATCCTAATATGAATTACACATCTTTAAAACACGTGATCATAACGGACGTGTGGTGGTACAGTGAAAAATTATGATTGGTGCATAGTTGTTATACACATAGATGACCGGGTTCGAGTCGTACCATAGTCAGTGGCGGAGCTAAGAATTTAAGTCATCAGGGTCAAAATATAATTTAAAAGGTCAATTGTGTTATTAATTTTTTTTATAGGGGTTAATTCTACTATTTTATCAGGGTCTATTTAATTTTTTTCCTAAAAATTCAACTAAATTTAAAATTTCACCAGAATCAATTTTTTTCCTGAAAATTCAACTAAATTTAAAATTTCATCAGGTCAATTGACCCACATGCTTCTACCCTAGATCGGGATCTTGGAAAAAATTTCAGGGTTCGAGAGAGTTGAAGCAAAAACACGGGAATCACAACTTCTGGTTGTGGCCGCTGGATTGAGTTGGTTTCAAGCTGCTTCAAGGGATAGTTGATGAAGATAATAACCGACATGTATATGTATGAAAGGATAGACCGGGATAAATGGACCTGGATCTCGGATAGAGGAACCAGATGCGCTAGTGAAAGAGCCTTCAAAAACAAATGTTCATCGATGGTTTCCCCACTTAAAGTTTCATAGACTTTAGTCAAAGGGCAATTTAACAACAGATTTTGAAAAGAATGCTCAAAGCACCTTGTATTGTTTGTCGCTTCAGGGCATGAACAAAGTCTTCGGTTGATCAAGCCGTGAAAACAGAACAAACTAATAAATGGGCTTGGAGATGAAATGAAGTAATCAAACCTGGCCCTGTAGTGAAATGTAGGTGGGCTGCGATTTTTGGCAATGGACTGAGACAAAGGTAGTGGGCCGCAGCATAAAGAATGGCCCAACAAGTGAAACCCTAGAGTTGCTTCAGTTGGGGAGGTGCTGAGAGTGCCGCTGCGGCTGTACGGAGAGGGGGCGGTGGGACGGAAACTTGGCAAGGTAAGGGATAATCCTTCCGCCGTAAAAATCATCACCGGCTCCGGTGTCAAGGCAGAGCTCCAAACCAAGGGAGATGACATATTTGACTTCGAGGGGATCCGGTAGAGATAAGAAGCGACGAGGACTGCGAAAGATTTAAACTCTTTAGATTTATAGATCTTTGAGAGTCAAATCTTAGATATAACAGTTAAAGAGTGAGAAGACAAGAGACAATCCTCCTTCATCGATAACGCTGGCCAGAAAAAGTTCCAGACGAGGTATAAGAGGTTCACCGGAAGACTCTTTATGGTCTCGTCATGCAATGGAGCTTTGTGGAAGCAAGGTGCAGGGAAGGAGGAGTTCCAAGGTAACAGAAGAACTAAGAGAAAGAAAGCTCGTTGAGAATTGTTAAAGAGTCGAGAAAAGCTAAAGATATCCCGACGCCGGCGAGCCAAAACTCCATCGGCGTCGGAAAGTATGGTGAAAAGAGCTGTCTCTATTATTGTGCCCGGAAGTATTCCTAATATTTTTTTGACAATGTTTGTTTCTGCGTCGTACCATCTAGTCATTATACGTTTTCGACAGATCATCACTGATTCACTATTATTAACTCTTCGTTCGCAACTATAACGGCTTTTTACTAAACCAATATATATATATATATATATATATAATGGCTTTTCTTAACAGATACTGTACTAATTAGTTTTCTTAAAATCATTGGATGGAAATGGAAGAGATGGGTGACAAAAAATTAAAAAGAAAGAAAGAATTAAGGAGAGAGAGATAGATTCTCAAAAGAGAACTCATGAGAAACCTTCAAGAGCCTCCCCAGTCCCCACTAATTTGTCACTAAAACATTTAAATAATAAATTTTAATTAGATAACGGGATTATATTAGAATATTTAATTAAATGTGAAAATCCCATTTTTAGTGATTTCCTCCGGATGGTGATGTTCTAACAAAGTTCCCAATACATGTAAAGAAAGTATAGTGACCAATTATTGATGCGTTAGTAGTGTTTTTCTTTTAACTTTGTAAAACTTATAAAAATAAAATAAAATAACATTACGTACAAATTTAAACAATAAGCATACCTTTTACCGAAAAAAACGATAAGCATATTACATGGAATCATGGATGATGGATCTATTTATTTGCCCAAGAGAGAGAGAGAGAGATAAAAAGCATGCATAGATACATCATTGTCCACTAATCCAGAGTGGTTGGAGTTTGGTTCGCATGCAGGTTTCTATTTCTGGACGTTCCAAATTAATGTAGATGAAAGAGACTAATTTTTATTTAGATAAAAATATCTTTGGCATACACCTACAAGACTACCATGGTCTGCTTACAAGAAACTTAGGCTTAATCATGATCGTGTGTTTATTAATCAGTCTGTCTATTTTCATATATATTTTAAAAGTATGTGAATTTCAATAAAGATAAAAGTTTTACAAAAGCTTCTTAATACAAAAGTCACCCCCTTGCCAAAAAAAATTATAAAAACAAGGCAGGAACTCATAAAGAACAGAAACATCTTTTAGCCAAAGGACCTTGAATTTTTCCCTCCATATCTTCACCAAGGTTGCGTCTCTGATTTGTTAATCAAGTCCCTCGAACAAGATATCGGCATCCAGATTGCATGAGCCGCTTGAGCGACCAGTCTACGAACACATTGGTGATCTGCTTTCCTTTAAATCCAACCAAGTTGAGAAAGCATCCCATGTGTGAAAGGTGAAAGGGTTGTAGCCAAACACGTCTGTGAACCTCAGCTTAACTCACAGTTCATTACGCCCCTGCTCATTTTCAAAATCATCGACCGGGAAGTGCGGAACACCATCACAGCAAAAAGGTATAGAAAGCGTTGGAGAAATCTCATGATCTAATGGATTCGGTGACACCCTTATCTTAACCATACTTAGTGTAATCTTGTTTTTATCTTTGTTGCCAAGATTACTCTACTTTAAGTAAAGCTTTTATAATACCTCTACATTTCATATTAATGATATTAACGTTCTTAGGTCATCTCCATTGAAATCTTTTAGTGAGTTGCTTATAAGTTGCTTAGTAATAAAACAGATTAAATATAATCTAAATAGTTCAAATTTGCTAAGCATCGATTGTTATATTAGATGTTTTAGAATCACTAAGGATCTCGGGCGTGTCAATTGGTGATTGGCTGGAAGAAAAAAGAATTTTTTTTTCTGCAACTCTCTCTCCCTCGCGACTCTCTCTCCTTCTCTTCTCTTAATTGCTTGTTGTTTAATATTCAACAACAAACCCAAAGTGTCATAAGCCAAAACAAAAACCATTTCATTTCAACAAAAACCAAAATCCATAAACCCTTACAACAAAAACAAAAATCCATATCAAGATAAACCAAACTTCTCCAAAAAAATGTCTAATTGGAGTTCTGATCAAGAAATTGAAGAAATGGTAGAGGAGGAGGTTGATAGTTTAGTGGATGAGATTCAATACCACGACACTCACCCGACAGTACCTCCAGCTCCAATAATCCGAAGAGTGCACGTTAATAGAGACCGCTATGAAGGCCACACTCGGTTATGGAATGATTATTTTAGTGATAATCCAACTTACACTCAAGCTATGTTCCGCCGTCGCTTTAGAATGAACAAACCATTGTTCATTCGTATTGTTAATACTATTGAGAATGGAGTCCCATTCTTTAGACAAAGGCGAGATGCTTCTGGAAGGCTCGGTCTTTCTGCACTTCAAAAATGTACGTTAGCTATCAGTATGATGGCATACGGATGTGCGGCAAATGCGATGGATGAACATTTACGACTCGTTGAAACGACCGCCCACAAATGCCTTCTCCATTTTGTTGAGGGAGTTATAAATCTGTTTGGAGACGAGTATCTCAGAAGACCTACAGCGGAAGACCTCCAACGATTGATGAATATTGGAGAACATCGTGGTTTCCCCAGAATGGTAGGGAGCATAGATTGTATGCATTGGGAGTGGAAGAATTGTCCCACTGCGTGGAAAGGACAATATTCACGTGGATCTGGAAAACCGACAATCGTACTAGAGGCTGTGGCATCACAAGATTTATGGATTTGGCACGCATTTTTTGGACCACCAGGTACGTTAAATGATATCAATGTTTTGGACCGCTCACCGGTGTTTGATGATATCCTAGGGGGCCGAGCTCTGAGAGTTACATACGTTGTCAATGGACGGCAATACAATATGGTGTACTACCTCACAGACGGTATCTATCCGAAATGGGCTACTTTCATCCAATCCATTACACTTCCACGTGGCCGAAAAGCAAAACTCTTTGCTCAAAATCAAGAAGCATGTCGTAAAGATGTAGAGCGTGCATTTGAAGTCTTGCAAGCAAGATTTGCAATCTTGAAAAATCCCGCACTTTTTTGGGATAAAAGAAAAATAGGAAAAATAATGAGAGCATGTATCATCTTGCATAACATAATAGTGAAAGAAGAACGACATGAATACAATTTCTACTATCCATCGGAGTTCTATCACGGAGAAGGAAGCGGAACTTCTCACGTCGATTTATCGTATTCTATAGATATGCCAACAACTATAAATAATATGATGGGCATTCAAAATGACGTTCATGATACACAAATGCATGATCGTTTGGAAAAAGACTTGATTGAGCATATCTGGCAAAAATTTGGGACAACCGCACGATAAATCTTATTTTGAATTTTATTTAAAATGTTTAAATTTTGTAAAATATGTGAACTATTTTGAATTTTGTATAATATGTTTAATATGTTTAAGATTCTATAGTTTTATGTAATATAAAAATTTTAATAATTGTTTTGTCATTTTATATTTTTAAAATTGATAATTACAAAACACAAATTAAAAATTATTATTTTAAAGATTAAGCAACCTTCTTTGGGTTCTCTAGCAAAAGAATGATTTTGCAAAAATACTCTTAGAGTTGTTTTACTTAAATTAGTATTAATTATATGTTTAATTAATTTGAGAGTAACTTAGAGAGTACTCCTTACTAATGATGCTCTAACGCCGCGGATAGAGTCACCAATGGACATGAGGTACGCAATTTGATCTGTTCTCGTTTTGGTGGGCTTACAAATTCTAAATTTTGTTTTGGTGGGTTTCATACAAGTTCTATAAGGGGTTTTCATTTTGGTGGGTTTCAAACAACACTCTCTATTGGTTGGTGGATTCTAACTTTTTCTTTTTGAGTTTATAATCAATAAACTCTTAATGGGTTTTGATTTGTTGGGCTTAAATTATAAGCTCGATTAATGGGCCTGGCTGGCCACTTGTGTCATATTTTGTTTTTGTCATTTATGAGGTTTTTTTTATTTTATTTTGTTTGTTTATTGAAATTCAATGTCTAGCAGCAAATCATATAAATTTTATTTTCAGAAGATTATAAAATACGTTTTTTCTTACATAAATCATCAACAGTATATGTATAGTATGTTATAAATAAATAACTTTGTTCGATTGTTTTTTGTTTAACAGTATGCAATTGGCCGTTTCAATAATAGCCAACCAATCTATGGAACCCAGGTGACGATGAATGTGTGGCAGCCAAAGATAGAACGATTTAACGGGTTTAGCCTGGGACAGATCTGGCTGGTCGCAGGTTCGTATGGTGATAGTAGTATCAACAGTATCGAGGCGGGCTAGCAGGTCGGTATAAAGAAAAAAAAAATTATTCACTAGTAACTAATATTTCTAATATGGTCTTAATATATTTTAATCAAAAAACTTATTTATATAAAAAATATCAATGATGAATAACTATAAATTCGACTTTTCAGGTTTATCCGAAGATATATTTCGACTACCAGCCGAGATTGTTCATATATTGGACGGTATGTGTAATTTTGTTTTATTTAACTTTCAATGCCAAGTATTATACTGACAAAAAAATAGTAATAATCTTAAGCCTAGTCTAATTCTGTTATGTACCTCGAAGTAGAAGAGAGTATTATTTAACAAATTAAAGATCAATATTACATTATTATAGATGTAGGAATGTTTTCTAAACTAGATCAGAGTATTATCAATTATGAGTTAAATATTCTGTCAAAGACAGAGATATACGTATTTATATGCATTTTGAATTTTGTCTATTGTCAATTTGTCATATAATTATATAATAACGGCTACTAGTAGTAGCGAATGAAATGTATTTTCCCACAAACTGTCATATATGACTATATATTTTAACTAGTTAGATGTGTTACACGTTCGATTCTTATATCATAAGTATTTTAAAAATATTAGTTTCTCATATGATTTGAATGATGTTAAGAAATACGGTTATCAAAAGTTTAATTTAAAGATTTAATTATGTGATAATGTAGGCGGACGCATACAATATCACAGGGTGTTACAACTTGCGATGCGGTGGTTTTATCCAAACCAGCCGCACGATTGTGGTTGAGGGGGCCATATCTCCAACGTCGGTTGTAGGAGGTACCCAAGTCGATCTGACTTTCAAGATATGGAAGGTTAGATTATTTGCTTAAGTTTTGGTTTTGGTTTTTACATAAATGTTTTCTGGTCAATAAATTATGTAAACACACAAATGCGTTTTTGATTGTAGGATCAGAAGCTTGGGAGTTGGTGGCTGGCTGTAGGCCTTGGACATGGCGTTTTGGAGCCGGTCGGATATTGGCCGGACTTTCTTTTCAGCCTCCAGAAGGATTATGCACATAAAGTGGAGTGGGGCGGGGAGATCACGAACATGCGTACTTTTGGCCGGCACACGACAACGGAGATGGGGTCGGGTTATTTCCCCGACAGGGGTTTTGGAAAAGCCGCATATATGCGAAACATAGAAGTTTTATTGTCCGGAGAAGGTTATAAGTCGCTTCAAAATCTTGCAGTGGGAGGAACTAACCCGGCTTATTACCGAGCCAAGACGTCCAACAACCCCGAGTTCGGGACGCATTTCTTCTATGGTGGGCCGGGATATGCTACTGCAGCTCACCTGACTTGGGACTCTACCCTTCTATATCTATGTTTCTGCTTGTTGTTCTTGGTTGTTTAGTTTTTTTATCGGTTTGTTTTATATTATTGTTTCTTGTGACTTAAGAGACGGTTTGTTGAAAAAACTTGGCAGTGTTTGGTTGTTGTACTTGCTAACAGAATGCTTGATTGTGAAGTTACTAGATCATTTATCTTCTTAAATTTCGTGTAGATAAAAAAGCTAGATACTACTAGAGTGTGTATAAAGGAGGGTTAATTTCCTTAGTGTGTGTAGTATGAAATGAAAGCTAGAAACTTCCAACGCATGCCTTGTCATTGTGTGAGTATACTCCATGATTTTGGCATGTACAAGAGACTAACGAGACTTCAAAATACATAAAAGTTTCATAACTAGTAATCTCGGCGTGGTCCGCATTAATATCTGCCTTTGCCAATTTCGTTCGGATGGATCGATCAAGCTCTTCTAAGTCAAGCAAGTGTAAATCAAAGCTCTCATAGCATCAGCTAACCTACGCAACTAAAGAAAAACATTGCAGTGACAACAAGTGAATTTCTTGTCTCTTAGAAACATTCCATCCCCTAAGAAGAAGAAATTTACATAATTGATAAATGGTTTTAACTTGCCACAAATTATACAAATAAAAAGCCCGTTGGAACATGCAATATATGATTCTCTCATTGTAACTTTGTGAGTAGATACATATTCATACTAGCCTAATAAATCTTGGAGAACAAATCATATTTACCGCCACTAATCAAATCAATGATTATAAAGATAGTAATCAAGCTGAAATACCAATACATACTTCATTAAACATCACAATAACAAATAGTACATACGTATTGAAAGTTTGAAACTAACGATGTAGACCCCTAGTACACAAAGCATACCAGAATACAGAAACAAAAATCAAGAAGTAAAGATTAAAAACCAGTAGAACAATGAAAGAAGAATCTTTAAACATACCACTTACTGCTGACAATAATGTTTTGAGGAAGAAGAGCCTCAAGTTGGAAATCATCTTTCTCTTTCTCCCATGAAACCAAAGGGGACAACACTATCGACGTTTGTCTTTTTCGATGTACTGAACGCAACCACAATCACATCTGAAATCCATGGACCGTCTCCGTCTCCGTCTCCGTCGTCACCTCGCCGAAACGAAAAAAAAACTAAACAGGACAATGAAATTGGTAACCTTCACCGGGAGTCGCCACGCGCCTCTTCTCTCTCTGCTACGTCTTCCCAATCTCGTTCGAATCTGCCAAATAGATTTTAGGGTTTCAACAAACAAAAACTCAGAATCCGTCGATTTGAGTACCATCTCTCAAAATCCTATGAAATCTGTAACCAAAACTCAGAAATTTAAGTTCACCTTTATCTACTAAAATAAGCCGTCGATTTGAAGAGACATATGTCGCCGTCCGTCGATTCGCCGAGAAATAGAGAAATTTAGTAGAGCACTTCCTTTAGTTTACTCCTAATCGAATCGTTAACAACGTTACTCAATCTCCACAAACGCAGATCTTACCTTCGCCGGAAACTACGTCCCGAGCCTCCCAAACAAAGAAACCTTATTTTTTTTTTTAAATATAAAATGGCAATAATTGTAAATATGAAAATTATATCTGGGTCCATGAACTATTACAAATTTTTGTTTTGGGAACATAAGTTATTGCTAGTGAGATTATAAAAAGAGTGAGGAAGTCAATCATCACAAATAAATTATAAATGCAATCATATAAGAAAACAGTGTATTACAATAGTAACTTTTCCTATGAGCTCTATAGAGGAATTCAAATGTTTTTATTTGTTTCTGATCCCACATTTTGACTCTATTTATATAACTTTTCGTCTTCAAAATTTTATTATTATTAATTGATTTTTTTTTTTGAGTAGAGGACAAGGAGACAAAGGCCTTCTTGCTATTTATTCATAAACTAAAAAAAAATTACAAACGGACATCACACGGAAACGCAGTTCCGGTAACATCATCCTTGACAAGCGACTCCACACAACTCGGAGCCGCGACTCCACACAACTCGGAGCCGTCACTAACCAATGAAAACCTAAAGACAAAAAAAAAACATAGTTGGCTAAACCATCAGCTAGACGATTAGCTTCCCTATAGACGTGTTATATCTGGACTATCCAGCCCCTTGAAATGAAGCCATGATACATGCGTACCAGGAACGACAGGGGGTGCGATGCATCAATCCTTGTGGTAAGAAAACCAACAACTAACTTCGAATCAACCTCCAGTTCAAGCCGTGTCACCTCTGTTCCCAGGAAATATGGAGACCGTAATAAACTCCCCACAACTCTGCTAAGGACGCGGAACAAATACCTATGTTCAAAGAAAAACCGCTGCACCATTGCCCCGTCCTATCTCAAGGGGCTGCACAAGCTCTGTTGCAGCAACTGGTCCCCCACTGCCAATCATGGTTATATCTCCACAGGTAGGGCGATGATCATCTACATGATCATGCATCAGATTCCATTCGATTTTGGCCGGTTGGTTTATGATCAGATTCTCCAGCTTGGTCTGCAAGCCCAGTCGACGTTCCCGTTGCCGTTTCCCAGTTTGATCTACCAGCTGCTTCAAGTCCAGCATCTTGTTGTTATTGAGCACCAACCACCTCCACGCAAGGTTGCAACAAAGGTCTCGCAACCTGAATCTTCGCGTGTGCCGTCTAAGTCTGACTCGGCGGCTGATCGCAAAGCCATGCGTCGGGCTATTCGTATTCTGCAAGAAGCGCTTTCTGCAGGTAAGTTCTCTCTTCGACTCAATCGTCTGTATGTTCCTTCTTTCGCCTGTTTTTGACTCATTTGTGCTAACCAAGCAGGGGGAGATGAGGATTCGGAGTCTGATGATTGAAGGGGTTTTAAGTTTGTGGGGGAGCAGGTGTTTTTTTTGTTTTCCGTTGTTTTTTGGTTATTGAACTCGCTGGTCATTGACCATAGACTGACCTGTTTATTTTGGTCTGTAATAAGTTTGAACCAGGCTTTGGTCCTTTTTATGATGGACTTGTGTTTCTACTGTTTCTAGGTTTTGTCTTGTGTCTCTGTGTGTCTTTTGGATTTTTCAGGTTTGGGTACATCAGTTGCTTGATTATCAAACTGAGTCAAAAAGGAGAAGATTGAAGGTGCAATTGCAGTAGCAGAGCGCTGTTGGAACAAGGAGCTGTGAGGACACAAGACTCTGTACCTAGGATTGGGTGAGTGAGGTGTGACAAGGAGGCGTAGCTGACGTGTCATTGTCTGTGTATGAAGATAAAGCAAAATTGGGAGAGAAGATATTGGGAGAATATCTCACTCGACGATTAAGGAATGATAGACCTTGGCGAACAAGTATTTGCCTTAGACGAAGATTTGAAGATCTTCTTGTTAGGGTTTTGAGAGGTTTAGTATAAAAGACTAAGGGAATTTAGTCGTAGGTTTCTTTAACACTTTGAAAACTTTTGGTGAGAGATTGTATACTTCGAAGCTAATCAAACAATAGCTAAGAAGGTGAGTGTTGTTCTTCTCTTAGATCTATACTAGGGTTAGTTAGATAGAAAAGAGAAGAGTGCTTAGATTTGTTCTTGTAATCATTGATTTGTTTTATAAGAATAAATAAAGAAGCGTTTTGCAAGCAGAAGTCTATAGTGTAAACCTCTATACCTTTACAATGTTGGAAGTGCATATTGCTTACTAGTATACATATATTTTGGATGGCAAACGTGGTAATGTGTAACTCCTATTTTGCAAATTGTATCTTGGTGTGTAAGGCTAATGAATTGTGACCCAAATTTGGTTATTCTAGTCGATTGTTGCCTCGAATTAATTTGGCAAAACATATCTTTCCGTAGAAAATCTACTTTTATTGGATATGAAATCTAAGATATCTTTATAAATCTATGAAATTCTTCCTCAACTAAATTCAAAATGGTATTTAATCCACCATTTTTTAATTGATAAAGAACCAATCAAAAAAATATCTAGATTTTTAGATCATTTCCATCTTTGAAACAAATTAAAAAAATTTGATATGATTTTTTATAAAATATCATTTAAATTAGAAATTTAATATCAAATATTATTGACGAAACTAAATAAACATGTCGTAAAATTTGATAACAGAACAACTAACATCTGTTTATTCGTTGTTAACTAATCTGTTATCAATAAAATAACGTCGAACAATTGTTTTTTCTCCTAAAAAAAAGATACTTCCTCCGTTTCAAAATATAAGATGTTTTGAGTGAAAGCACACATATTAAGAAATAACTACTTTAAAGAAATTCAACCAATCATAAATAAGACTACATAAAAAATAATAAAAAAATATAAAAATAATCTTAAAGTTGTGTAAAAAGTTGAAAACATCTTATATTATGAAACAAAAAAACCTTTAAAATATCCTATATTATAAAAGGGAGAGAGTAATAAATAAAAGGATAACACCGAAAAGAACCAGAATAAATGATAAACCATAATTGTGACGCCACGTATCTACTACTGTCCACGTCTATTCGTACACTCGACGCAGATACTGAATGATCGTTTTAAAAAGCTCTGGTCTGGACGCTCTTTATTTCACCCTTTATCAACAACCACTTTTCTAGTGTACATGTTCACATTTTGGAGTTGCTTTGCCTCATTTTTTTTTTTAAAGGTAGTATTATTTTTATATCGGTACATGTTTAGGCATGCCATAATAAAACATACCTTAATTCATGAAATTATATTAAATGAGTTTTAGCTCAATTATTGATTTAGATTATTTGTTACCACAACACTATTTTATTAAAAAAGTTTTCAAAAGTTTCGTGTAATTTTAATTTTAATACTGTATCTATGAAGTTTATGAGTGGATCTACCGCTTAGTTCGATTTAGATCTCGTGTTAATTACTAGAACACTAATTTTAAAAAAGTTGTCTCGTCGTGTTAATAAGTATCGAAATTTAGTATTGTGATTCATTTCATGATTTCGAAATAAGTATCAGAAAGCTTACACAATTGAAAAAAAAAAAAAAATATATATATATATAGTGAAGTAATTGGAGCTTATGTGAAAGGTGAAGTGAACTAGTGTAGTATAGCAGAGAGAGAAGAGATCTTGCGTCGAACCGTCTTATAAATGATTTGTGTTACTTGAGACTGAGGAAAACAACCTCATTGATGAGATTTGACTCTATATTATATTTTGTTAACAAGTTTGTAGATGAGATTTAAGTTACCAATAGTATATTTTTACCAAAAGTTTTTTTAAAAAAAAAAATACCTATGAGAATGAACTTTATTATTTTGAACGTTCACATGATTAAAATTTAAAACCAGTAATATCTTAATCAATCACTTCGAGAATCATGACTAGTCCGATTAGATTAATTAGAAAGGTTAAGGGGAATTGTGGAAAATAAAAGTAGGTAGGGGATCAAACTTGCAAATTTCATAAAAATATTTCGTTGAAAATTCAACTTTAGTAAAAAAGAACAAAAAATAAGAGAGAACTCAATAAAGAAAGAGATCCCTAAAAAAATTAACGGAACATTCCAATTTTTTTTTTTAATATTTCGATTCATCTCTCATCATTACATAGACACCATCGGAAGGGCTCTCTCGTATTCTTCTCAATCTCACGACGACCAAATCTGTATGACCAGATAAACATACTCTTCTACTTGTTGACTTCGTTGCTCAGTTTCTTTAAGGGGGTTGGTTCTTCTTCGTCGGATTGTTTTTGGGTCAAAGAGCTTCGAATTCGAGTGTGAATCATCAAGATGGACGGCGACGGTTCCGGCAGGCTTATCGGCTCGGAGATTCATGGATTCCATACTTTACGAGGTATAAGACTAAGACCCATCTCTTTGGTTTTATTTTATTATATGTTTTGTTTTTTTTTTGATTCGCTGGTTCTTTCTTTGGTTTATTCCAGTGAGTCTTGTTGTTTACCAAAGCTGTGGTAGTTGAGGGCTTTGTTATATTATATAAAAAAAAAATGTAATTTTTATAAAATAGTACTACTCTTTTATTATTGGGTTTTGGAGTTTATTACACTTTGTGTATACATTTGTATAGGTGACGTGGCCGTTTTTGTTCCTTTTGCAGCCATTGAAGTTGAGTTTGTAGTCAGTTACTGTGAAAAATTGAGGTTCCTTAAGTTATTATATGTGGATTTCGTGTATGGTTCATAAGTTTATAGTGTGCAATCTTTTTGGCATCTGTCGAATTTGAATTTGGATAATTCAGAGGTTTTTAGAAGGAGGTGATGAAATTGTGTGTTATGCCTGAACAAGTTTACATATTTTGTAAGCACAGAACCTTAGAAACATATTTTATATTTGTGATGATTGATATATTGAATTTGTAGTTTAAGTTTTGATGTACGTTGACATATGTGCTGGTTGTGTGTTTTGCAGATCTTGATGTCCAGACAACATGGGAGGAAGCAAAAAGCAGGTGGCTCCGGCCAAACGAGATCCATGCTATCCTCTCTAACCCTAAATACTTCACCATCAATGTCAAGCCGGTGAACTTACCCAATAGTAATCATTCTCTTCTATACCCAAAATATGACCACTCAATATGTTATAGGATGTTTGTTCAAGTTTCTATACACTAATGTTATGTTTCATTATTTTGTAGGTGGCAGAATTATATTGTTCGACCGTAAGATGTTGAGGAACTTCAGAAAGGATGGTCATAACTGGAAAAAGAAGAAAGACGGAAGGACAGTTAAAGAGGCTCACGAACACCTCAAAGTGACTTTTTTTTTCTTTTTCTGTAGCTTATATCTTCTGAAAAGCTCATATCATGATTTTTTTTCCCCAGCTAATTAATGTCCTTTGAATGATGCTAGGTTGGTAACGAGGAAAGGATTCACGTATACTATGCCCATGGTGAAGATAAAACTACTTTTGTTCGGAGGTGTTACTGGTTACTGGATAAGTATGTAGTAAGCAAAGATCACTGACTTGTCTGCTATATGTCCTTTTAGAAACTACTTGATTAGAGGCCCTTCTCTTCAGAAGGTGATGAAAGTAAATCATCTCTTCTTTTTTATGGCAGGGCTCGAGAGAATATCGTCCTTGTACATTACCGTGATACACAGGAGGTTTGTTTTCTTTTCCACCTGTTCTCAACTCTCACTTGTGTTTCTTATGTTACAAAGTGATTGTTGGATCAGTCAGTGTGATGTATTTCTTTGCTATCCATGTTTGGATTCTCTCTTTCTCTATTGAATAGTCACTGTCTCTGGTTGGTAGGCTTTATTCGCACTCCTCTTTGATATTTTGATTGGTTGAACTGATATGTTCAGGCAGCTACATCATCGGGGGAGTCAAACCCTAGTCCTATCTCTGTCTCTGATCAGACATTCCCAAATCCCGTGGCACCTGAAAATATTGATTTTAGCATTGAGAACTCACGTTATCTAGGTGAGAAACAATTTTCAAGTGATCTCGGTTTTTCACAGTTTTTCTAGGTAGTATTGGGATTTGATGCTTGGAAACTTTGAATGCTTTCTCGGATTTCTTCATTTGGACACTTATCACTCTTTTTTCTTTTGGCGGCTCACAGCAAGTAACAACAGTCCAGTTGTTAGAAATCATGATATTAGCCTTCATGATATCAATACGCTTGATTGGGATGAGCTCCTGATACCAACCGATCTTAACAACCAGTCTGCCCCAACCGTAGGTAAGTTACAGAGGATTTGAGTATGTCAGTTTGTGCAGTTAAAAGAACAATGGGATAATGATGAAGATATATTTTTTTCTGTGATCAGATGATCTGTCATACTTCACAGAACCACTCCAGAATGCTGCAAACGGCTCTGCAGAGCCTGGGAATGTGACAGTGGCTGATGAATCTCTTGATGCTTTGCTTAACAATGGTCCACAGAGTCGAGAGAGTTTTGGAAGGTGGATGAATTCATTTATCGGCGAATCTAATGACTTGCTGGAGGATCCTTCCTTTGGCCCCATGGTTACGCATGAGCAGGATCCGTTAGCTCCTCAAGCTTTACTTCATCCGCACTCCAACATACCTGAGCAAGTGTTTAACGTAACTGATGTTTCACCTGCTTGGGCCTATTCTACAGAGAAAACAAAGGTTATAAGATCTCAACCTAGAGATAGTATGTGCTATCATATGAGTAAATTAATGAATAGGGATTGTGAAATGGAGAGCATAACTTTCTTACATACTGATTCTGCAGATTCTTGTAACTGGGTTCTTGCACAACAGTTATCAACATCTCGAAAGATCAAACCTGTTCTGCATTTGTGGTGACTCGTGTGTCCCTGCGGAATATATCCAGGCGGGAGTCTACCGTTGCATCATACCTCCACACTCGCCTGGGATGGTAAACCTCTATTTTAGTGTAGACGGAAACAAACCAATCACCCAATGTTTCAGGTTCGAACACCGTTCAGTCCCAGTTCTTGATAAGACCATCCCTGAAGACAATCAAGAATCCAAATGGGAAGAATTTGAGTTCCAAGTCAGACTTTCTCATCTTCTGTTTACCTCTTCCAACAAACTCAACGTTCTCTCCAGCAAAATCTCATCTACTAACCTGCGAGATGCCAAAAAACTCGCTAGCAAAACATCCCATCTCTTAAACAGTTGGGCTTATCTACTCAAGTCAATCCAGGGGAATAAGGTGTCGTTTGATCAAGCGAAAGATCATCTCTTCGAGCTTACACTGAAGAACAGGCTTAAGGAATGGCTTATGGAGAAAGTGCTGGAAGGTCGCAACACACTGGATTATGACTCCAAAGGCCTCGGTGTGATCCACCTCTGTGCCATTCTTGGATACACTTGGTCGATCCAGCTGTTCTCGTTATCAGGTTTGTCGTTGAATTTCCGTGATAAACAAGGGTGGACTGCTCTTCATTGGGCAGCATACTACGGAAGGTAAAAATGATCTCTTTCACAAGTTATATGTACTTTGTTGTAAGCTACTTATTTCTGTATACACTTTTTTCTTGGGTTTTGAAGGGAGAAAATGGTGGCTGCTCTTCTCTCTGCTGGGGCAAGACCAAATCTGGTGACAGACCCGACAAAAAACAATCTTGACGGATGCATGGCGTCTGATTTGGCACAGCAAAATGGATATGACGGTTTAGCTGCATATCTTGCTGAGAAATGTTTGGTTGCTCAGTTTAGAGACATGAAAATTGCTGGAAACATCAGTGGCAATCTGGAGGCTTGCAAGGCGGAGATGATGAACCAAGGCACTCTCCCGGAAGATGAGCAGAGTCTCAAGGACGCTCTGGCAGCATACAGAACAGCTGCAGAAGCAGCGGCTCGGATTCAGGGTGCGTTTAGGGAAAAGGCGCTGAAGGCGGCACGGTCAAGCGTGATTCAGTTTGCTAACAAAGAAGAAGAGGCTAAGAGCATAATTGCAGCTATGAAGATTCAGAATGCGTTCCGGAAATATGATACGCGTAGGAAGATAGAAGCCGCTTACATGATTCAGTGCAGGTTCCAAACTTGGAAAATGAGAAGAGAGTATCTGAATATGCGGCGTCAAGCAATTAGGATCCAGGTATGAAGTGAACAGTTACTCTTACTCCTTTGTACAAAAACTAAGAGAACCACACAAGATTCAGCAACCAGGATTATAAGTTTACTCTGAACTTGGCTGTTCATAATCATCACCTTTTCCTGAATTCCGCAATCTATAAGACAGTGAAAGTCCACACCTATATCATAGCGTTTGTCTGAATTTTGCAACACATATAAGTGTCTTTCCCCTTCTTTTGCAGGCTGCTTTCAGGGGATTACAAGCACGGAGGCAGTACAAGAAGATCGTATGGTCGGTAGGAGTGTTGGAGAAGGCAGTTTTGAGGTGGAGACAAAAGAGAAAAGGGTTTCGAGGACTCCAGGTTGCAGCAACGGAGGATTCTGCAGGTGAGACAGAGGAAGATTTCTACAAGACGAGTCAGAGGCAAGCAGAGGAGAGGCTGGAGAGATCTGTAGTGCGAGTCCAAGCCATGTTCAGGTCTAAGAAGGCTCAACAGGATTACAGGAGGATGAAACTCACGCATGAAGAAACTCAGGTGAAATCTATTTTTTGTTTCTTACATTTTTGAAGCTCATTTTAGGGGAAAAAAACATAAAACGGAGAAATGTATTAATACATAAGTAACGAATCTTGTTGATGATGTGATGCAGTTGGAGTATGATTGCTTGGAAGACATTTGATATTGAAATGACTATGGAGAGGTGAGTCAAAAAGAGGTTGGTGTTGCACATGGATTATTGGATTGTATTGATCTGTAAATTATGTGAATGGAAGAGGGTACTCGACCTTTTCTGAAATTGGTTTATAAATAAACTACAAAAGTATTCTCACAACGGAGAGCACCAACCTTTGTTGTTGATTGATGTATGAAAAAGGAGACAGACAGAATTAACAATTAGATATAGTTTTTTTTTTTTGGGGTTTTTCTAGGACTCTGGTGTAATCTACACTTCTGTTTTGTAAAATGAAACTGCAAGTGACCAGAGAAAATCTTATGTATATTTGGAGTCTTAAACTAGGTTTCTCTGCCACCTGACGTCTGAATGACTGAATCTGATGAAATTAATGGCCAGAAAAGTGATTTTACTAGTAAAAAGAGTTGAATCTTCCAAAAGTGATTTCTCACTTCAAACAACAATACAAAAAATAAATTCACAATCGCAGACTCTACTAATGGAAACCATGAAACAATCAAACAAATACACGTGAAAGCAGAGACAAGACTCCAACATAAATATTCTCAAAGAAAGAAGAAGGCCTTCTAGATATATCTTGTAAGTCTTCACTTACTGAAGGTTGTCTCTCATCATCTCTTCCTCTTCTTGGATCCTCCTGTTTCGTGTTTAGCTTTATCTTTGCATCTCCCTAAAGTACAACCACAAATTTTCTTGCTTCAAGATGTTTCTCCACCCCAATGACTTTTTGGTTTTTTTTGTTTAATTATACAGCCACTTTATCACTTACTGTCCTGTCGAAGCATGACCTTCAACCTAAAAAAATTGAACTTAAAAACGTAAGATTCTTTGGCTTTTTAATAGACGATTTGAATCTATTGATTGCAGTTAACAACAAAGGGGATCTCTAGTCAAAGGCATGACTGTGTGCTTTGTAGAAAGCGTGTAGACTGTTTTGCTTTACCTTCGCTGCTTTGAACAGTTCGTCGAGGACTTCAGACAGTGTTGGATGTGCATGAACTGCCAATTTTATGTCCTGCAGAGATACCAGTAACCATGCAGGATCAAGAAATAGATATAATCAAGAATTTAAGTATTTTTAACAGCTACCATGTATATGGCTCGGTTTCCTTGTCGGGGGGGGCATCAATTTGAAAAGCTAAAAGCTCAATCCAATAGTAATCAGGGAAATAAGCAGCCAGAGTATCAAAATCCTACCTGAATGCGTGTTCCTAGAGCAATCGCATTGGAAGCTTCATGGATTAGGTCAGCTGCATGCAGTCCAAATATATGAACTCCTAGGATTTCACCATTGTCAGGTCGGTATATCATCTGCATAAAACAAGCAATAAGATCTCTTTTTTTTTTTCTTTTATAAACCACAAATAACCAACAAATTTTGGTTCGATCCCACCTTTGCTATTCCTTCTCCTTCATTTTCAGCTAAGGCCTTTGTGTTAGCCTTGAAACTTGTCTTGGCAACACTAACTTTAAATCCTTCCTTCTCACCTTTTTCTTTCGCTTGAGGCTGAGAAATCAAGGGAATAATGTTAAAACCTAAGGAGTTACAGTAAGCATATCTTGCTCATAACATTCTTCTTTTTTACCCTCTTCAGTACAAAAAGCACTAGGATATAGAATATTACCTCTGTCAATCCCACCATGCTGATTTCAGGATGAGTAAAGCAAGCAGCTGGGATGCTTAGATGATTAAGCACATGATCTCTACCGCTGACTTGCTCGACCACTAGCCAAAGAGTAAGAGGTTAGAGTTTTAATACAGGTCCCACGAAGAAAAAAGGGAAAATATTCACTGCATTATTAGTAGACTGCCTACTGATAAGCCATTTACCAGATATTCCTTGGGCACTGGCTGCATGTGCAAGCATCAATTTACCATTGGCATCACCAATGCAGTACAAGTTGGGAACCTATCAAGTAAAAATGAATTTTAGCATATAAAAGAACTGCTGATAATAGAACGGTATGTATATGCAAATAAAACAGACCAGAGTCCCATTTCCATCGATCACACGCATTCGCTCATCAACTGGTATGAAGCCTCTCTGCGTCACAACATTGACCTGCATTGAGATGACAGCTTCAAATTTAATTTTCTGACGAACAAATATTGGCTGGTAACCAAAATGACAATACTAGTTGGTGGGATTTAGTGTCAAATCATACATTTTCCAAGCCAAGTCCATTGGTGAATGGAGCTCTTCCAGTAGCAATAAGAGCAGCATCTACCTGGAGAAGGACAACAAACTCACACTTTCAGCGCAGAAAATTACATAGTAAAAGGAAATGAAACCAAAAGACATAACAGTAGCTTCTCATTCACAATGTATTCAGAAAATGAGAAGCTTTACTAATCCACTTATGTCATAATGTGTATACTTATGTTTCCGAGGGAAGAGTAACAATGTTGTTAATGCAGCGAAAAGCAAAAGATGTGGCACAAAACGACTTCTAAGGACCCACCACCAACGGCACATATCTTTCCAATTCAGGCATGAATATTGAATACTAGGTAAATTTTAAATATTCTCTTTGTCATATAAAAGATAGAGAGCTCTGATTGTTACCTCCAAAGTATCCTTAGGTTCCTTTGTTTTGGCATCAGTAAGCTCAATCAAAACTGGTTTCCCATCCTTTGCTGGGGTAATCTGCATAAGATTTAAATTTAAGTTTAAAAGAGGAATACAACATGGACACACTGTATAGAGAAAGAAAAGCAGTATTTGCAATGCTTGATTTTAACAAGCTCACTTTGCTCGCAAAGACTCCAGTATGATAGTCAATCTTTCTTGGATTAATCAAAACCCTCTGAGCTAGCTTACTAATCTCAGGATCAAATCCAGGCATTAGCTGATCCAGTGCTTCAATAAAAGTTACCTGCACAAAAGGTTCCCGTGTTCGATTACTAATTATAAAGGTCGAGCAAACAAACACTAATGAAACATTACATGGAAACGGCACATATTCAATATAGATCAAGAAACCAATAGATTTGGTACCTTAAAACCTAGTTTACTACACTACTATTTTACAACAACAAGCTCAATACAGAACGAAACCTAACAAATACTAGAAAAATGGAGAACATTGCTAAGTTGCAGTTATTACAATCTCAACTGCAAGGACATAACATCACAAACTCATACTAAAGTAATATCATTAGTACAGAAACATCATGCTACCTCACTTCCAAGTGCTGTGTAAACATCACTGAACTCAAGACCAATATAACCACTTCCTACAATTGCAATCCAATCAGGGACAGACTCCAATTTCAAGGCATGGTCACTGGTGATTACAGTCTTTCCTGCAGCACCAAAATATAAACATTCAAGGAATTAAGTCTGCTTGCTTTTTGCACCAAAAGAATAGAGAATGAATGATTGCAGGCTTCTTCTTTAACAAGTCTACGTTCAAAACAAGAAACTTACCATCAACTTCAATTCCTTTAGGAACAAACGGCACAGATCCAGTGGCAATTATTATATTCTTTGCAGTGATAATATTGTCCTTCCCATATTTAACCTTTTGTGGTCCCTGCAGATAGCAATACAAAACTTAAAGAGTTAGGATCATCGTTCAACAAAATTGTATCATGTTCCTAATCCTGTCTAGTAAGTCAACGTGAACGAAAAAACACGTACTGACCAGAACACTGCCAAATCCTGTCAATATATCAACACCAAGTGCCTTCATAGAATTGGTAAGATTGTTTCGAATTTTGGTAGCCAGGTTATTAGCATGGTCAGCAACACCCTGACGATCATACCCAGCAGCTGAAACCTGTTTCCAAAGGTTAAACCAAATACAATAGCTCATTAGCAATCATACTTGAACCATCTACAACCACTTCACACCAAAGACAAAGCTAGCAACTTTATAAATCAGAGAACATGAGAGTTGATGATTTACCTGGAGACCAAAGGACTTCATGTGATGTTCGTTCTGAAGTTCACGCATTCTACCACTAACAGCAAGAAGAGCTTTAGAAGGCACACATCCTCTGTTAACACAAGTCCCTCCAACAACATCTCCTTCAATGATGGCAGTTTTAAGTCCCTAATAAATCCAATGTTTCCATAAAGATATGCTTCAGTTAAAAGTATTAGCCTTTTTAGTTGTTTTGGTAATAAGGAAATTTCAAACCTTTTCAACAGCGTGCAAAGCAGCTCCGTGGCCACCAACTCCAGCTCCGATGATGATCAAATCGTAATCGAAAGATTTGGGAGGAGCACCGTTACCATTACCATTACTCGAAGCAGAAGCGGAGACTTGAAGTCCACTACTCTGAGTTCGTATTTGGTTACTGCGAAAAGACAACTGATTCGACGGAGAGAAACCAAACGCTTCACGCCGGAGTCCGCAGAAACGGAGATTCTTGGGCGTAGAGAAAACGGAAGCAGTTGATCCCAGCACGTGGTTGGGTCTTGTAAACGACGACGTCTGGGAGAACGAAAGCGTCATAGCTGATTGCATTGTAAGAGACACAGAGAGAGAGAGAGAGAGAGAGAGAGAGAGAGATCTAACAGAGGAAGACGCAGCAGATGACAAATTAAACCCGGCGGAGACACAGTGAGTGTAAATTAGCCAACAACGGAGGCGGAGATTTCAAAGCGCCTTCGTTTGTTTTGTTTGTTTAACCACTTTTTGTACACGTGGCGTTTACAACTTTGCTTTCATTTGTTTTTCACTTTTTTCAAACCTGATTTTAACTTTTAAGACATTTTAACCGAGTCAAATGACCACAGTAAATAGTTTTGCTTTATTAATTTATTGTTGTTAGACATAGCAAATGTTTTAGTAATTGTTTCAAAACAATTGAGAATCCCAAGGAGGACAATGATCAATTTTTCCAGTCTTTTCGTTGATTTGGCAAGGTCCTTCTGGGCGTAACTTCCATTCGCATCTTTTGCAACCATGAGGTCCAGATACTTGGTCTCTGCTTTGCCAGTAGATACGGAATAAATGGTACTCGAGTCTCCAGGCAAAACTGCAAGCGTACTTTGTATCTCCAGAGACACTTGGTAAGAACTCGAACGACCACGTTCCACCTGGCATCATTATCCGAGTTTTAAAATCAACCTCTAATGACATACAATGGAACACCATTGGCACTGAACCTCCGTTATGTAACACCACTGTTGTATTTGGGTTGTCAGCACTTGGTGGAGCCGGAGCCGGAGCCATGGCGTTTTGAGCGAGGGTCATTGTTGTTACACTTGTTGCACACATAATGATTATGAAGGCTACAACTTCTTTTAGAGATCCCATTTTGTTTTATGAATTATATATCTCCGTAGTAAGCTTTTTTTTGTTGACTTTTTTTAAAAATATAATTAATGCAATTTAGTGTTTTGGATAATATGAGTCAAAATAAAACTTATGTATAAAAGGAAACCTCATCATGGTTAATAATACTTGGATATACATTAGAGCCATTTCTGATATCGATTATGATTTGTTTCTCAATATATGAAATATATGATGTTATATTAAAGGAAACCTCATCACGGCTTTGTGTTCGTAAAAATAAAATAAAAATAACAGTGTTTTCATTAAAAAAAAAAAACGAAATACTTTTATTGATTATATTGTTTATTAGAGAAATACAAGTAGACGACATTGTTAAAATGTTATCAAAACAACTAAGAATTCCAAGGATGACAAACATCATACATATTAGTGTCTTTGTTTAATTTGCAAGGTCCATTTTTCTGGATCTTCCAATGGCAATTCGTACATCCAAACTTGGCGAATTCTCTGTCTCTGCTCTGTTTGTAGATATCGAAGTAATGCATCTCATGTTCCCATCCAAAACTGCAAAAAAACAAAGTGCCCCCAAAAATACTGGGTTTGAAATCAAACGACCACGTTCCATTTGGTGGAATAGTCGAGACTCCAAAATCATCGTTTTTTGATTTACAATGATGCCACAACAGCGAAGGACAACCAAGATCATTATGTATAAACACTGTTGTCCTTGGGTTGTCGAAACCGGTTGTAGGAACCCTCCTCGCATTTTGAGCGCCACATATCAATACTACATTAACACACATAGTCGTGATTATTAAGAGAGCCGCAAGTTCTAGAAGAGAACCCATTTTTTTTTTTTCTTGTAATATGAAAAAGTATTGTATATGGATGACTACTCTTTCACTCAATATTCACTTATATATACAATTTCCAAGTACATTTGGGGAAAAGATCTTGGAGTTTGTCATTGACATCAAATATTAAATTTACAATTAATTTAATTTATATTAAAACAAGATTTCTCTTAATCAGATTTTTCTTTATTTACCTTGGAGTAAGATCACAGCCGAGATTTTCCATCTCAACACATTGATTTCAGGATACTTTCCTCCTACAATATATGTTAAAAATCAAATTAAAGAAACAAATTTAAATGCTAAAAGATAATCAAATTCCTAGCATATCTGCATATTCCAAGAAAAAACAGATTACAGTGATTTTCTCTCTAATGAGTTGCTTAATTGGATTTCTTTTTGCGTGAAAAAGTGAGCACTATGATTGCTACTAACATTTTTTCATTTATGTGATGTATAAGAATCGAGTTAAGAGAACCATTGATTCAAGCCATCTAAATGTAGGCGTTCTTGCAGTCTTTCCAAAGTTGGTCAAATTTCAACCCTTCTTCACTAAATATATATTTAATGAAGTTTATGATATCATTCCTATATTATAAAACAGTACAACTAAAACATACTCCCTCTAGTTTTTTAAGTTGTTATTTCAGGTTATTTTACATATATTAAGAAAATATATAAATAGTTTTTTATATTATTTTTTGGCAAACAGTTTTTTATATCCTTATCTATACTATATAATATATAAGATATGTGAAATTAATAAAAATCATTTCAAATTTATTATAATGGATATATAAAATATATCTAAAATCAACTTATTTGTAAATACTTTTTAAAACACAAGATATGCAAGAAATATCTTTAAATATATCTTATGTAAGTATGTAACTAATATATTTTGTAATCATAAATAAAAATAATATATATTTATGAAAATAAACTATTTCATGGATTACATTTGTTGTTTAAGAAAAATTATAAAGAATTCATTTTTAAAAAACAAAAAAAGAAGCAAAGAAATTTCAATTTATATTTGTATTTCTAAATAGTAATCACCCTAAAATAAGTATTTAAAACTTTAAAATTCAATAATTACAATTGGTTGAATATATTGTATTACTATATATTATATAAAATTGAATATTAATAAGTAGATTTTTAATTTATTTAATATGAACAAATCTTCTATTATAGAAGGAAATAAATTATATGTCAAAAAATGTGAGAAAAGCACAAAATTTAGTTATGTTCTTACCCTAAAATTTTGGACAAAAAAATTTATCTAATAGTTAATTATTTAAAAGAGAACAATTATGGGATATATAAACTTTTACAGATAGGGACGAGATGAAACAGTACATGACATGATAAGACGAGATATATTTGCCATTCTAAAATAGTTACGTGTAGGTTACATACGTGCAATAGTCCAAACTAAAATCAAATTAAAATATGATATTTGGATTTAACACCTATAAGCATATTATTATCGCTTAAAAATTGCAAAATGATCAGTGTATATATGTTACCGTGCAAAGGATTAACAATGTCTAAACAACATACTTATCTAAATATGTTTTAACATTGACCATGTAAATAAACCAAATATACTACTCAACACTATTTAAAATTTCGAAATTATAAAAAACACATAAACTAAAATATTTTATGCATTCGAAATATATATAAATTAATTACAATATGTGTCATCCCATGCTGTAGCACGGTATATCACATAGTTTGACTACTAAACTTCTAAATTATTTAATTAGTAAGAGATAATTTTCTATTAAAAAGGACATTAGAAACCACAAACACAAATAAAATGAATAAAAGACTATACCTAGAATGACAAGTAAAAAAAAATGAAGAGAGTGGTAATTGTACACTACATAATACAGTATATAGATATAAAATATTGTACATTTTAAAAATATAAAACATTAGTTACACAAATTAATCCACTAAACAAATTATATTTTGCTTTTTTGAAAAACAAATTAACCCTCCGCCCGTGAAATTCTAGTATATGTAACTATGTATATTAGTATGCGGTCAAATCAAATTTAATAATAAAATGTTATGATGGTAATAACATAGTTATCTTTTATAATACATGAAAAATATATAGTCAAAAGTAAAATCTTTCTGTTTAAATATATTTCTCATAGCAATAAAGCCTAATAAGTCAGGCCCAATAAGCTTAAGTTGAAAACTACCGTCCCGTCGGAAGATAACTACTATAGTACTCTGTAATACGAGAACGACGATCTCATCTTTTGATTTTTTCTCGACCTAAATTTTTCTCAACTGATTCAGCGAAGATGAGTACTATGAAGTTTTGCCGCGAATGGTAAAAAAGAAAAAGCACTCGGCTCTCATCTAGTTTTTTTTGGAATTGCACCGTACCTTACTTAGGTTGTTTTTGTTTGTGCATAAATTTTATTGAAGTGTTCGTTTTTTTTTTTTTTTTTGTTATTGATGTTTTGCATCCTCTATCGAACCATCCATGGTTGTTGATTTCACCTGGGATAATGTGTCGATTTCGCCTTAAAGCTCTAACCTTTTTCGAATTTTGTTTATGGGTCGTCCTTGAGTTTTGATTGTGTTGTTGTTTTCTGTTTTTGGTTCAGTAATAACATTCTGTATCCTAAGGAGGACAAGGAGCAGAAGATCCTCCTCAACGCTTGCCGTAATTGTGATCACCAGGTCTATATAAAGCTTTTGGTTCATTATGTGTGTGTGTGGTAAAATTAGGGTTTTTTAGCATTCAATGAAGTGCACATAATGTGTGAGTGGGACTTGTTGCACAATTAAGAGACTTTAGTGATTTGGGATTCCTTAGTTTCACCAACCTCTCTACTTATCTTACTCCTTCAATTAAGGCTTATCAAGCAAGTTCGTTCTTATGGTTTTAGCTTTCTAGTATTGTGTTCTGTATGAATACTTTGAAGGGACGACTCCTTAGCTTGTGGAAAGGATTAGCATATTGATTACACAAACTGCGTGTAGTTATTGAACATTTATTTAAGTAAGCTGCATTTGCCATCCTGTTGTTACAGAATTAATAGATTGGATCATGTAAATGTCCTCATCATCAGAATTTATACTTTTTGGGGGCATTGATTTGCAGGAAGTAGCTGATAATAGCTGTGTGTACAGAAACGAGGTTCATCACTCTGTAAGTGAACGAACTCAGATCCTAACAGATGTGGCTTCTGACCCTACTCTTCCCAGAACCAAGGCTGTGCGTTGTGCCAAATGTCAGCATAGTGAGGCCGTCTTCTTCCAGGTATAATTATCTTTATGCTCCATCTTACTTCTATAACGATGGGTCATGTTACTACATCTTCATTGTGTTCCCCAATACATATTCCCAATTTTGTAAACCGCCAGAGGATTTAACGTATCTATCATTGAATGTGCAGGCTACGGCTAGAGGTGAAGAAGGAATGACATTGTTCTTTGTCTGCTGCAACCCAAATTGTGGTCATCGCTGGAGAGAGTAGATAGCTTGTCTAGTTTCTATTGTTCAATCATCCATCTATGTTCTGATGAGTTGGTAAAGAGTTTAGGATATTGATGCTAAAGTAGGTACTGGGAACCAGTAATTGTAAGATGTGGAACAACCTTCTGCCCCCCTGTCAGAGACAGATCCGTATTATGAGCTATTTAGTCGTGTTATGAAATCATAATCCCAACTTGTGTCACACCAAACATAAAAGATTGAAACTTGTTTCTCTTTAGAACTAAAAAGCAAACGAGAAAAAAAATCTGAACCCAAAACATTAGCTACTCTCCTCCACGGCTCATCTCCCAGAACGCGACCTCGTATTCAAGAACACGTACAAGCACATCTTCAGCTTCGGACAGAGCTTCACCAGAGGCAGTCTCCAGACACCGGTCAGCAATGTTCTTGACAGAAGAACAATACTGTTTAAACCCGTCATTGCCCCACCGATGACAAGCACCAGTAAGCTCCAGAGGAGTTTTGTTCCCGTCCTCTAAACAATGAGCAAAGCTCTCTTGATACACTGCTTCAATTGCCCAGAAAGCTGTCATCATCACTGAATACTTCACCTCACTACTCATCAGAGCTTCCAGAAACCTTGAATAAACAAAGAGGAACTCGAACTAGTCTCTGATTTTCAATTTCAATTCAGGTTACAATCTAAAAAATCAATACCTGTTATATTCTTGATTAGCTTTCTGAGGCACGACGGTAGAGAAATCAACATCCCATTTCGATGCTTCTCTTTTAAACCATTCGATTTCGTCGTTCAGCGACGCCATACCACCAAGGACCACTTCCATATCGGAACTCTCGCCGGATTCTTTGCCGGCTCTGATCAGTACACTCGCTACAAACGGCACGAATCCTCTCACGAACAGATAATCTTGCCCCTGCAACACACACAAAACAACGTCGTTTCAATTCAACAAAGTCTTTTGAGATTATTGCTTTGTTTTTCATCAGTAGTAAATTACTAAATACAGTAATAATAACAGTACCAGCCAAGTTCTGAAGGACGAGAGATCAACGGATCCGTCGCGGATCGAGACGACGAATGCATGACGTGTAGCCGCCGTGTAAATCGAACGGTGCTTATCAATCCACGTGTCTATCACCCCTCTCCTCTCCGGTTTCTTCTCCATTGCAAATTGCTTTGCTTCCTATTTACTTTTTCTTACAAGAATCTTTTAAAGTCATCGATTCATCTTTGTCAAAAGGTCAACGTGCACGTTTTAATGGGCTTTAAAGTAATGGCCCAAGGCCTATTAATGTTCACAACGATAAGTTAACGGTTTCGTCTAAAATCAACGGTGATTAAAGACACGCTGGCCTATTCCTAGATGACGTGGACCGTTAAGATGCTTGGGATGACTATTCAGCAGGCAGCAATGGTCACGTCACTTATCCTATAGTTAAAGAGTGTGTGACGTGGATAATATTTTTTCTAACTATATACTTCTGTTTTGTCTCTCGCCTCCTCCAAGCTGTGTCCGAATTTATTATTTTTATCTGTAAAGACGGATCGGGACGGATTTGCACTTTTCCGGCAAGATCTGTTGGGCGAGATAAGATGGCGGATGAGAGGTATAACCGGAAGAATCCGGCGGTGAAAAGGATTTTGCAGGAGGTTAAGGAGATGCAAGCTAATCCTTCTGATGATTTTATGTCTCTCCCTCTTGAGGTAAACAACGTTTTCTATACTCACCTTATCTTCAGGTTCGAGCTTTTTGAATTTTTTACCTTCTAGGAGAGAAGATCCCCCTCTCTTGATTCAGTCTCGTTTGTGTTTCTAATTCGAGATTAGGTTAACCGGGGGAATTAGAAATTGCAAATTTGAAAAATCTGATTTTTCTGTTTTTTTTTTGTAGCTAGAGTTAACTTCTTAAAGCCTCGTTAATTGATTGATGTTCCTGTTTCGTATAGATCTAGGTATGGTGTGTTGTAGAGTGATGGTGTTTGATATTAGGCGATCATGATCTTGGAGGATCGATATCCTTATGTATTTTCACTGAATTCAACTAAGTCTCTATCTTATATTGGGTATTTGTGTTCTATCTGTTCTAACCTCAGGAGAATATCTTTGAATGGCAATTCGCTATCCGTGGTCCTGGTGACACAGAATTTGAGGGAGGGATTTATCATGGGAGGATTCAGCTGCCTGCAGATTACCCTTTCAAACCTCCTTCATTCATGTTATTGACCGTAAGGATCTTTTTACTCTTTTCTTTTACTCGTAAACACACACATGTTGCAAGGGAAAAGGGAGAGTCTTTTATCTAATGATTCTCTCTCTACTTTTGTTTTCAGCCTAATGGTCGCTTTGAAACCAATACCAAGATTTGCTTGAGCATTTCAAATTACCACCCCGAGCATTGGCAACCTTCATGGAGTGGTAAAGTCTTGGACTTTTTATATTTTCATTGATCTTTACACCAACACCATGTCACAAGATACCTTATATCTTAACTGTTATGTTTTTTATTTATACAAGACCACGTAACACTTGTTATTTACACCAGGTTGAACTGTATATCATCTCTTTGCTCTTATGATTTAGCTTTCTTTTTCTTTGCAGTTCGGACTGCTTTGGTGGCTCTCATTGCATTCATGCCCACAAGTCCCAATGGAGCACTGGGCTCTGTAGATTATCCAAAGGAGGAGAGGCGTACACTAGCCATTAAATCACGTGAGGCACCACCCAAGTATGGCTCTCCTGAACGGCAAAAAATTATTGATGAGGTATAGTTACTCCAATCCCCACTGAAACACCCTTTTAAGTGTTGTGCTTATGCTTAATATTCTGGTGAAATGATATCAATTTGGCTATATGTTTGTTGAAATTGTCGAGTATGGGCTATACTGTTTCGCCATTGTAAACCTTAGGCATAGCTGTTGGTCAAATAAGCTTGCATATCGTTAGCGGTTAAGTTTTAATGTTTGCTCAAAGAGTATCTGCTTAGTTTTTACTGCAATCACAGCGGCTATTGTCTGCGTACAATAAACTACTTAGGAGTAGCACCATTTTACCGATTACTATTGTTTTTAGACAAAGATAGTGTTAGCGATCACCTTTGGTTTAAACTCGTGAACCTTTCTTCATGTATTTTTATATGACTTAAGTTTCCTTCCTATAATTTATCTTCAGTTTTAGAAACAACTTAACTGATCATGTCCTTTTAATAACCGCAGATTCATCACTACATCCTTTGCAAAGCAACCGTGGTTCCAAAAGCCATTCCTCTGGAGTGTAACCAAGCACCGTCCACTGACTCAGTAGCTCAGTCCCAAACTGAGCCACAGGAAGCCATAACGGTAGTGGAGGAGCTATCCATCGCTACAACAGATACCATAGTTGATGATCAAATCATAGAAGAGACACCTGAAGCAGTCACTGCAGCAGCTCATGTGGTTCCTGCTGCAGCAGCATTAACAGCTGTTGAAGTTGCAGACAAAGCTTCTGTAAGTGGTGAGCAAACAACGGTGGCCAGAAGAGCTGCTCAGAAGCCAGTCGATGACAGACTGTTCACGTGGGCGGCGGTTGGGCTCACAATCGCAATCGTGGTTCTTCTCCTGAAGAAGTTCATACGATCAAGTGGTTACGGTGCTGGGTTTACAGATCAGTCCTGAACTCTATAATGAACATCGTCGATCCTTAAGGTAAAAAGTGTCGAAGTTGATCGATGGATGAAAACATGAAAAGTCAATCCCGCGTTTGGGAAAAGGTTCCGTTTGGTGTTTAATGTATAAATATGATTAAAGTGCATAAAATTGGGTAAATATGTGTGAACAATCGTCTTGCAATTTAGTTGATAGATTCGATTATTAACTTGTCACAAAGTTGACAACAATATCTATTTTTCGATTTGGACACCAACTACTTTTTTTTTATTAATACAGCAAGCTTTTTGTTATTTGAAATCTGAATTATTTAATGTAGTCAGTCTCTTTTGTGTGTATTTTTACATTATAAGTTACAGAAGGATACGGTGGTGTGATTGACAGAGTGATCTCATCGTGTACCGTAGTATTCACTTTTCTGTTTGGAAAAAAGCTTTAACTTTTGACCTTTGACTGTGTAGTAACGTTATAAATAAAAGAGTTATCGAAGGTTTTGAAATGTAAATAAATGCTCGTAAGTCGTAACACAAAAGAAAAAACAAAAAAAAAATTAACAATATAGATATCATCATAGGTACTGTGACGAGTGCCAGTCCAGCAAAAAATGAGGCCTAATACATAAACATTTTTTTTATGGATTTTATCATTTTTTAAATGGATTTTATAAGGTAAATTTTAAAAGTTGAAGCAAAATCTTAAGAGTTCATAAAATAGAGGCCTATTTTGAAATAATACATAGATAAAAATTAAAATTTCAGACCAAATCTTAATTTTTTTGAAAAGTGAGGCCTATATTTACAATATAAATGTTTAGTTGGACCTAACTTTTTTACTAAAAATTTCAAACAGAATTAGAGGCCAATACATTTGTGTGATAGGATGTGCGGCGGGCCGGGCCTGACTGTGACAGTACTACTGTGGCAAAAACAATACACAAAAGTAGTAAGTTTGAAGTCTACGTCCTTTCTCCCCAGAGATCCTCAGGTACTAAAACCAGCAAAAACACTGCTTTTGCGTGTCTGTGAAGTCAGTCTTAAACAGCTCTCTTGTCCCTTCTATCTTATTACCATTCAACAAAATATATCAGAAATAATCACATGATGAATGCTTTTTCACAATCAACACTTTTGTTTTGGGGTTAATGAAAACAACGCAAAATATACATGTATACTGACTTTGACCATTCCTAATATCTAAGTGAGTGAGAGAAAGAGAGAGAGATAGAAAGAAGTAGAAAGTGAAGAGATTTTGAGAGAGAAAGAAGTCGAAAGTGAGGAGGTTTTGAGCGATGGGTTGGAACACTGGTTTTGATCGGATTAAACAAGAACGGAAGGACTTGGGTTTTTTCAAGATCTTTCAGAGTGCAGATTTGTCCTCTGAGTTCATGGTAACTTTGTTCTAAAACATCATATCATGCTTTTAACGTTCTTCTTGATAGCTTTCGTTTTTTCTGAAAGGTGGAATCTTTTTGTTCGTGGGGTTTAATGGGGTTTCCACGGTTTTAGTCTTTTGGTTTTCTCTTTTCTTTAAAAGGTTTTAAGTCTGTTTATCCTCTGGATTCTGGATCTTTACACTTTCTGTGTTTGAAACGTTAAATCTGTTGGTTCTTTGGTGTTTCATGGGTCACAACGTTTGAATCTTTATGTTCTGTGTTTGAAAAGTTAAATCTGTTGGTTCTTTGGTTGGTAGAATCTTTGGGTTCTCTTTGTTTAAAACGTTGAATCTGTTGGTTTTTTCTTTTTTAGTTGTTTAATGGGTCTCAACGTTGAATCTTTAGTGCTTGAAAAGTTGAATCTTGTTATCTTTTTGGATCTTTCCACTAGCTTTTTAACGTTAAGTAAGTTTCTTTTGTTCTCCTCTCTGCTCTCAAAAACATAATAGTTGTTGCTTCTCTCCTGTATGCTCAGATCTATCTTCTTTGCTTTTCTCGATGCAAAGTTTGTTTTATGATAAGACTGAAAGAGTGAAACTTTGGCCTCTTAAATATTTTATGTAATATGACAAAAAGATTGAACTGTTAATAACAATCTTCATTGTATTGGTCAAAACAGAGAGCGTTTCCATACAACTTCATGAGCAAAATCTCTAAGAAAGACTTCTCTTACAAGATGGTGATAAGAGCGCAATGGGGAAAGTCTTGGAATGTAAAAGTCTCCAAGAATACGAGATACTACTACATCGAGAAGCGTGGATGGGATCAGTTTGTGAGTGACAACTCTTTGGGAAGAAACGAGTTTATTACTTTCATTCACAAAGGGAAGATGATCTTTAATGTCCACATCTACGAGCAGAATTGCATGGAGATCCTCATACCTCGAAATCTCCTGTCAATGGGTTCTTCTAGTAAGCTTTTGTGCTTGTAATTAATGCTTAATGAAAGAAGAGGAGTTAATCAAGAAGAAGAAGAAGACTAAATCTTTTGCTTTGATGATGAAAACAGGTGGAATCAAGAGAGAAGAAGGAGACTGCAGCTACAAAGATGTGAAGAAGGAAAATGAGGAAATAGATGAATCTCCTGGACGAGTTGAGATCAAGATAAGAAAGAAGAAAACTGAAGTGACCAAGACATCCAAGAAGAAGATGTTGAACAAGAATGTGAAGAATGTTATGGAAAGAGGTGAATCTTCGAGAGGAGTTGAGCTCAAAGCTATGAAGAAGAAAGGTGAGGCTTCCATATCATCAAAGAAGAAGAAGAGCAAGAGCAAGAGCAAGAGCAACAAAAAGGTCATTGATGGTGCTCCAGAATTCGAAATCACCATTAAGAAATCATACCTCAAGTTCCTGGTAAGATTTAAAGAACAAAAGACTTGACTGAACAATACTATACCACACAGTTTTATGTATTGATATGTGAATCTCTGATTTTTCTTTCAGGCAATCCCAAAACAGTTTGTGGATGATCATCTCCCGCAGAAGTCTAAGATGTTCACGATTCGTCACCCAAAAGGGAAGTCATGGAAGGTGCTTTGTTTGGTGAGGGATGTTCGGACAATCTTCTCAGGTGGATACTCGAAACTGGCTAGGGAGTTCCCTATATCGGTTGGTGACAAATGCACCTTCAAGCTCATCGACACCTTCGAGTTTGTGCTAGATATCTTCAAGAAGACTAGAGAGGAGATCCCTCACTGCATGATCGATTGAGGAATGAATGTTGTTAAGCAGTGTCTTTTGCTTTCTTATCTATAATCTATGGAGACTGGTAGATCACTTTTATGTATTTATGACGGTTAAGCTATTATTCTGTTCTGTTTTGTGTGTTTGTTGTTTCCTTGAGAGTACTCTTTAGCTTATAATTTCTGTTGAACTACGATGTGATGAATTCTTCTTAGGATTATTATGCAAATCTATATCAATCTTATGCATGCTTCAATCTTTGCCTTCAGCAGAGACAAGTGAAGTCAAGGCATGCTTTGTCTTTAACAAAGTGAGTTGTTGTAACTTGTAAACTAATGTTGTCACTGGTCAAGTGTGATTCCTCTTCTCTTACAATAACAGAAATCATTATAATTAGAAAATCACATTTGACATGATTGAAGCTGGTTCAAAACTCAAAAGAGTATGTATTTATTAGAAGAAGAAGTGTTTTTTTACCCATACAGATGAACAATACAGCAGTCACACAACAGTTAACAATACAAATTCCGACCATGAACACAAGTCTCAGAATATACGGTGGTTATTTATAAGAGTTCTCCGACCAAACTCAGATGTGACCCTTCACAACAGTCACAGGGCATGCGACGTTGTTCACCACATGGTTGCTCACGCTTCCCATGATCATCCTCTTAAGACCACCAAGGCCTCGGTTACCCATCACAAGACTTGAGAGGGGGATCTGTTCAGCTGCTGCACAAATCTTCTCACGAGGATCTCCCCAATATATCTTCATCACTACTGTAATCTGTCCATGTATCATATAAAGTTGGATCTTAGTTTAACAGGAAACAAACACTTGTTCTAATGAAAGACTCATCATTCATATGGATTGGAATGTTACTTTCCCCTTAGTCACACAATTCACAAGGCAACATAAAGCTAACCACTCCTCAAAACAAACGTATAAAAAGAGTAAAAAGAAGTCAGACTGATTATCCCAGAACACCAAAGATATAAATTTTTTCGTCCAAGTTATATTACTCTTTAATAGCTACTTGCATATTCCATTTACTATCCGCAGTTGGAAAATAAATCACCACATCGGGAATCATAAACTTGAGATTCATATTCAGGTCTTGTTATGTGAACATTAGTAAACTAAAAACTTTCTAAGCATAAAAAAAAGAGTTTCAAGTTGCAGATAGAGTTCATGGACTGTTCTTCTGAAAGAAAAAAAGAGTTTGAAGACAGATCCGGATCCAAACGAAAAAGAAGAAGAAGAAGAAGAAGAAGAAGAAGAAGAAGAAGAAGAAGAAGAAGGAGCTTACAGATTTCTCCCTAGAGGCAGTGTTGAGAATGTCAAGGGTTTGTGCATCTGGCTTCACAGCATACTTCTTCATCACAGCAGCATCAGAGAATTCACTCAGCGGAATATAAGCTGAAAAGTTACGAACACAAATATAAAGAGCCAAAACAACAAGAAGATAGATCTTTAGGAATACAGAAAAGGTGAAGGGAGGGTTCATACAAAACGAATACACGATGCAACTTCTAAATGAAACAGATTCTGTCCAAATTTTAACATGCAAAAAATCACACATAAACCAATTGTAAATCAAATGATGCAAGGAGTAAGCTCAGGTCAGGTTCCCTCAACACCAAATATACAAGATCATCAGAAAAAAAGCTAAACAAGTGTCATATCGTAAACCTTAAATCCCCAAAAAAAAAAAAAAAAAAATCATAAGTAATCATCATCGATCACGATTTCTACATGAGCAACACAAAAGGGGAAAAGGACTTTTAAGAGAAAGAGATAAAAGAAGGTACGTGATCCAACGGTCTCCCAGAGCTGCATCTCGCCTTCCTCGTAGTGCATATCGTGAGCTATAGTGATGAGGATGAGATGATCGCCATCACGAACCACGTTATCGATCGCCCAGCTCAGAGCCTTCTTGCTACAATCCGAGAAATCCACCGCCACTCCGATCCTCCGTCCACCACTCTCCGCCATAATAATCTCTCTCTCTCTCTGTATACCTTTTTCCTGTGAAAGCTGATTGCTTCTCTCTTTCTCTCACTCGAAGACAAAAATGGGTTCTGATGAGGAAGAAGATGGAACTACACTAAAAAAGAAGTATTGAAAAATCAACGATTCAATAATAATTAGACATATTCGCTGTAATGCTGTCCAACGATCTGGATACATCCTGGCCGTTGTTTGGAGTCCACGACCGATCGCAGCCATAGGATTGAAACAGCTCACAAAAACAGTGGGTGCAAAATATCTTCAGTTCTTCACGGTCGGAGGTAAAATGTAACGGACAAGGTGGAGTCTGGGCCCACTATCTTTTTAAAACAGCGGTCCAAAGCAAACCAAAAGTAAACAAACAATCAATCAAGTCACCTTCAACTTAAAACAAATCTCTCCACTCGTTTAAACACGGTCCTGTTTTGACAACTAATCATGACAATAATTTTTTTTTTAAAAATAGATGTTACAAAAATAGGTAGAGCTTTTAGATCTTGAGAGCGCGGGTGATTTCCCAGTAAGTAGCCTCCGTTTCATGAGACAACCGAAGGCCGGAGCCCGAATTCCGCTTACGGCTGTTTGCTAATGTCACTAGGAACCACTCGTTCTCCAATGATGACGGATACATTAGCTGATCATCCTGAACCATTTTTTTTTACATTGCGCTTCTTTTATTCATTTTACCAAACATACCCAAAAAAAAAAAAAATGGAATTGTCTTGTTACCTCTGGGAGGTCACAGAATTCATCAGCAGATATCTGAAATATAGCTGATGCAGATTGACCCGTGCACCATGCGTATAGTTTGGTTTCCTCGTCTGCAAGTGTTATCGTTATGTGGAATGTTCTTACTACTTCTGATCCTGCGTTACTGTTGCAGCTTACTCCGCAGAAGCTACATCGAAGTTTCCCTCCATGTAATGATGGTTCTTCATCTATGAAATGCCCACAAACGCTATGCGATAATCTGGTGTTGATGTTATGGCATTGGTCCATCTCATCCAGCTTAACCCGACAAATCTGTCCCAAAAAAATACACATATGAGTGAGCGAGATGTTCAAAGGAAACACATATAAAAGCGCTGTGAACCATTAAGAAAGTTAGACGTACGTTTATTGCAGGTTTTCTCTGTTTTGAAATTTGGGAGAGCGTAGAGATTTTGTGAAGACAAGAAGAGGTCAGAAATGCCGGCAAGCAGCTAAGGTTGACAAATGCAGCTTTCTCGTCTTTCTCATGCCATAACACCTCAAGGCTGCTCAACCAAACAATAATTCCATTAATGTTTAAGCTAAATCAATAAAACCGATACATATAATTATGAAACTTAATGACAAGTATTCCATTCACGTTTGAGATAAATCAGTTTATGATGGATAGCCCTCACTTTCAAAGCAAGAGAGACTCTTACCAATTCTCTCTTGTGATTTTGCAGGATAACCCAGACACATACACGACATGACCAACCCCTAACCTTCCCAACGACCTGGAAACCATACAAATAAACAGTTCATCAAACAGAATGTTCGAGGGATCCCAATGCTGTTCAGCTGAAATTTTGGAATTCACAGAACAGTTTGATACCAGTAACTAGTAAAATGGAGCTTTGCCCATATTACACCCGTTGTGTCCTCAATTTTTAAAGAAAATACCACTCCTGTGGTATTTGGACCATCACATAAGATATCTGTTACAACACCATAGAGGCTGATGCCAGTGGTTTTGTCGCGAATGTCCGTTATAATCGTCTGCAGAACTTCAACCAAGGAGAGTAATATTAGCAGATGCTAGAATCAAAAATAATGGCCAGAGCAGGCTTTATGTATGATACATATAGTCTCTTCTGTTACTAGGCCTACGATGAAGTGAATTCCTAAGATCATATTGTGCGCACAAGTAAAATACAGGCAAAAATGTAAACGTTATGAATGAAGTTTGATGCTAGAAAAGAAAAACCAGTAAATGACATGCAAAGAAAATACGATTTGTAGCGATGTGAACTTAGATTCAGTGTGAAGTTGTGAACCAAATAAAATGGAACTGTAGAATAACCGACCCTGTTACATGATTTCTAAACAGAAGGTGCACAGAAAGATAAGCCATCAATTAGACACAGAATTAGCTGATATATATATCCAATATGAAACATTCCAATCACCGCATGGGATTTTGACAACTTTACAAAGATCTGTTACCATACACCCATGAAGTTAAGCCTCTAGATTTATAAACCATCTGTTAATATCATGCTTGAATAAAATGGTATCTCAACTTCTACTCACCTGAAAAGGATAGTTACTATAGTCTATAGACCCCTCGGCATCACGAGGCAATGTCACCTGCGAAACTCCGCCTGAACCAAGCAGTTTAGATCCTTGACACTGATTTTGCGAAAATGCTACACAAACCTGAAGAAGAAGAAGAAAAAAATTCACTTCTCATTGGTGACATAAAAACCCACGCAAACATCTGACCCAGAAAAAGAAGAGTGACAAAAAAAAAGGTTCACCCACCCGTTCCTCTTGTAAGGTTAACGGCACTAGATAGAGATGTGTTGCACTACCATATTCAAGGCAAAACTCATCCTTTCCGTCCACTGCACTCTCTTCGAGACTAGAAATATAAGGCCTCTCAAGCCCAAGCACACTTCCCACACTGAAAACGAATCTCTAAGAAGGGGTTGGTAGAAAAAATTAAGGTAGAAACAACCAGCCAGGAGCTTACCTCAGAAGGTTTGCCACAATGACTTGCTCTCCCCACAAGACAAATTTTAACCTATCACCGTCACCATCTACAAGTTCAATTTGCCTTCTATGTGCAGTACTAAACTTCAGTTCAGATTCCAGAGGACCTATAGATTCAATCCTGCTCCCAAACCAAGAGAGGAAAATGAAATATTACTTTAGAATAAACAGCCAATAGAAGTTAAGTCCACTCAATGACTCAATCTCTTAAAACATATACTTTGTACATGGTACATCCTTTTTTATGAGGTACTTTATACGACTTTCAACAATTTTACTATTAAATCACGACATTACTAGTCATTACTTCCAAAAGGTTTTCATCTGATAATCTAAACACTGTTGTAGCGTTTCAAGTTTCTGGAACCGGTTTTCAACTAAGTACGTTACTTTTTACAAAGATAAGAATTATTCAGTGATATCACACGCACATACTCTCTTACCTAGCATACAAAGAGTATGAAGTTCCATTGTTGAAAGCTTCAAGAGAAACAGATGAGAAAGTATCGGAACAAAGTTGCGCTGCTATGAGGATTGCATCATCATCTTGGTCCTGCAGTATTTGAAAGTCAGGTAAAGACTAAACCATTATTCTCTGTATAAAATTTCATATAGAAACTGTGATGTGTTAGTACTTAGTACTTAGTACTAACTACATTCAAATCCAAAATTGCAGTTCTAGTTTCTCTTTCGAAAGATTGGCAGAAACCAAACCTCATCTAGCAAAATGACAAGATACTCTGTTGGAAGTAACCGTGGAGTGCCAAATCCTTCTCTCGCTGTACGAAGGTAGCACCCAGTGAGCAAAACCTCTCTGCCTTTCCCAAGAATCCCATTTGGTGTTTCCACCAACTCATAATACCTACACAAGAGGCATTAGATGCTTATAAGAATCTCTGTACATGCATCAGAAACAAGCAGTCAAACTCATCTCAATCCGTGATGATGATAATTCATCTCTACCAAATAAGCATACCTGCGATGTAGATAGAGATCAATGGTGTTGGAGCTCCAAAAATCCCCTAGTGTAAGCATGAATATGTTTGTACCTGAAATAGAATTCATACTTGAATGGATAAACCACTTATTTGACACAGTATGGCAGAGGAAATGAAAATGCTGCCAGGATTCAAAAGATACCAGGAAGAACATCGGCATTGATAATAACAGCTTCCAAAACGCTATTCATGGACAAAAAATTCTTCTCATAAATCGAGTCTATAGTCACAGTGTTAGCTAGTCTTCTTCTTCTGTGACTCTTTTTCAACTGAACAATGAGTTCCGGCTTCTTCTTTGACATTCCTGGTTTGTTTTGCTCATGCCATGCCTACAAAGAACCAAAATCAACTACCGAAGCTTCCCACCACTACGCAACCCCAATCGAAAAAAAAAAAAAATCAAAATCGAAGTATGAGAGAGATTAGCAGCACCTGAGAGAGATCGGACAAGAGAATCGCGGCAGTGACACCGCTCGAATAAGCGGTACAGGTTTTCAGAATACGCGAGGCAACCCAGCCCCAACCCGGACCGCTAGCCTCAGTTGTGGCTTCGCTGGGATCCTTCTTGCTCTCACCTTCCTCATCGTCGTCTTCTTCCGATGAAATCACCGTTCTGGCGTAATCGATGAACGCCAGAAATGGATCTTCGACTTCTTCCTGGCCATCGATTTCAATGAGCGATACTCCGTTGGTATCCATCATCGGAGCTTCGATTCCAATTCAAAACCCTAGATTTGCCGTTACTGAACTTGCCCGGGTTTTTCAGGGATTCTGAACATATCACTACTTACTTATGCTTTCCCGGGGAAATTAATTTAAAACTAAAACAAAAAAAAATCAATTCGCCGGAAATATCCGAACTTAAGCCCAAATTAATTTACCAAAAAAAGCCCTACTGCTTTCAACTCTTCACACATTCCTCCACTATATTTTTATTTTGATAATTTTATCTTATTATCCGGTTTAACTGATGTTAATGAATCAATCTTCCAAAATCTTTTTAAAGTTTTAACAATTGCTATATTATCATTCTTCTCAAAATTACACATTCGAATCCTTTATCTTTACACCGCTCCAATAAGTGTCCCTCATATTTTCTCAAGCACCATTTATTCTCTCCCTCTAGTGAATCTCTCTAACCTCTTAGAATCAAGATTAACGTCCAGCTTCAAAGGATCCAACGACAGCTTCTCGCGTAAAAACGCATCGAGGTTAAACCCACTCCCAGTTTCAGTGTCCTCCCGTCCCACAGAGCTCTCCGTTTGCTGATTAGATTGGCTATCTTTGGTTCCGCCCATGTTTCTAAGAGTCGTAGTTAACCTGGTGTTGTCATTGTTCTGACCAAAGTTCAAGAGCCTTTTAACAGTGTCTAAAGCCGGGTCGATGATATCCAAGAATCCTGTGACCCACGAGGCATCATCAACAACCTCTGTTCGCTGTTTTGCAATGAAGAACAGGTGAATATAAAGTCTACTAGAAGATCCTGCTATAATTAATAATTTAAGAATGTGTACAAGAGCTTACTTGTTGGAAGTAGAGGTTACGGATTTCTTCAGCACGTTCGGAGTCTCCTTGATCCTCCTCAAGTTGTGCCCATGTCATCCATGTAACGTAACTTTGTGAGTTAATGTTCAATGAAGATCTGAATAATCTTCTTGCTGCTGATAAGTTTCCTGCTCTCTGTTCAAGAACTCCCCAAGCCTGTAGAGACAACGAATTTGTTTCAGCATCCTCCAATAACATGCTAATGTTTTTGCAAACTTGCCATATTGCCTCGTTTTTACAATGTTAACGTTCATTCGCTGAGAGGACACATAAAGTTGCAAATGAAAGATTTTATTAGTTATACCTGTAGACAACGAGAAGCACTTTCGGTATTTGCATCAATGGAGAGAGCTCTTTGGTAAAGTTCTCTAGCTGTTGTTGTGTTTCCTTCTTTCCATTCCATCCAACCCCAAGCCTAAACCGGAATACACTTTCACCAATCATTTCCCCTTCCATACACAATTATAAAGACTCTTGAATTCGCTAGCCAGATAGGACTGGGTAAAACCAAGACTACTAAGCAAATGGTTTAAATTTTATTTACAACTTAAAACCCAATAGAAGGAAAACCTATTGACCAAAACTATTTGAGCAGATCGATCATGTAAAGAGCAATGAAACTGAATCTTGTACACTTACAATCCAAACAGGTTGATGTCTAGGATCGAGCTCTGATGCTCTTCTTAGTAAAGCCCGGGCTAGATTAGCAGATGAGTGTTTGTACTCCAGTAAGCCAAGAGACTGAAGGAGAACAGGGTCTCTAGGATTGAGCGCATGACCTATCTTCAGGAGCTTTCTTCCACGCTCAACATTACCTATTCCAGCTTCAAACACCCCCCACACGTGCCACGCAAACCTATTCTTGGGGCTTGCCTGGACAGCTCTCTGTGGAAAAATAAAAGTGTGATTAGAGCCTGAAGCTTTCACATGTAGTAAGTCATTCCGGGATAAATATACAGCCTTTGCTGCTTTGACCTCATTGTGAATGGGATATATAAAAAAACGATGTAGCAGTTACCTCAAAAAGCTTTCTAGCAGCTGGGTATCTTTCCTGCTGTATCTCCAACTGAGCCCATGCCTGTTCATAAGAATGAACATTTAGTGAGAAAAGAGAAGCTCATTCAGAAAATTTTGTTAACATCTAGATACAAGCAACCTTTTGAAACTAAATCATGTGACTGATAAGGAGAAGACAGGGGAGGCCAGAATTAGGTGTCATGAATATGGCAGTAGCACAGTAGCATTCTCTTTTTACACAATTATGAAGAGGATTAATCCTAGGGTGAAACTTATTCGAATGGCATTGTCCTATCAGCTCTTATCACAGTCATCTGATGATGCAAAACACTTACCAACCAACTGGCACAGCTCTTGGAGTTGCATATAGTGGCCTGCTTGAACAGGTACCTTGCCTGTTCATACCGACCAGCTTTGGCTTCCAATAAGGCAAGTGTTTGGTAGATATACTCATTTCGGCCACAAAACTTGAGACCTTTGGCTAACAAATTCCTAGCTTTACTAATATTTCCTTGTTTTATCTCCAGGTTTGCCCATCCATGCCAGGCTGCTACATGCTTCTTGTCAGCAACCGTAGCTGCATCAAACAATTCTCTCGCTCTTCTTACATTTCCCAACTTTTTTTCCAAGACTGCCCAACACTGTTCCAAAGAAAAAGGTATATGATATGCATTAGAAACAGAAAGCTGCCTTCAAGTGTATCAAGCAAACTGCTTTAAAACTATATAGCACCTGCCAAATGTATGCATTCTCTCCTTGTGTAGCTTGACACCCTTTCTCATACACGATCCGAGCATCGGCTAACTTGGATTGTTTGCTCAGTATCTTCCCTAACGCCACGTATGGTCTCCCATCCTCCGGCCAGTAAGCTATGCACTTAAAACCCAACAACACAGGATTAGATTCAGTAGACGTCTTAATCCTTACATTAACCTCTCTAAACTATTCAAAGAGTCACAGAATTCGAGAACCAGGATTGCATGATAAAGCGATGTTACCTTCTCCAGTATCTTCTCAGCGTCTTTGTATCTGAAATTCCTAGCCAGAACCTTTGCTCTGTACAGAGATAAGTCCAAATTCACCGCAAGTGGCTTCTCTTGAGCCCTAGCAGCAGCCGCGGCTGAAGATGAAGACGACGACTCCGATCTCTCCGGCTCAAACATGGGCATCTTCTTGGCTATATTACTCAGACCAGCATCGATCCTCGCTGGATACTTTTTTCCCTCTTCCTCACTAGATTCCTTATCGGAATTCTCCAACAACGGCCGTCGAACTACCAACACTCCCTCCGTGTTAGATTCATCTCCCTCTCCCTCGCCGTTCGCAAATTCCTTTTGTTGCGATGAGACACCTGAAGAAGACCTGTCGACGACTGCACACAGAGACGTGTTCTTAGATGAGTACGGAGGATGCGTTAGAAACGATTGACCGGAGATTCCATGCGTTCCGATATGGATCTTCGCCGGTAATTTACAGAGATTCTCAGGAATTTGAGATGGAGCGAGAAACAAGAGAGAGAACGAAGAAGTATTCGCCTGAGAAGGTGATGAAGAAGAAGAAGTCGGGACGAAGAAGAAGTGCATTGTTTTTAAAAAAGCTTTTAACTGTTAAAAACCGTTTGCGAGAGCTTTCATGGAGGAGACTCAGACGGAGAAGGAAGCTAGGCGGGCTCGGGGAAGAAGAAGATGATTCTTTAAAAGACGAAGCTACCCCTAAATTAACATAAGTTTCCTGTATCTTCAATTGTTATATTAAGGGTGATTTGGTCATTGTCTGGAAGATACTACTGTACAATATCCGGCCACGTTGCTAAAGTTTTTGGATGGCTTTAGCTGAATTGGATTTCAGTGACACGTGGTCGTATCTTATTGGCTTGAAGCTATGAGGGAGATTCTTAGCCAGAGAACCTATAGACTCCGGTGCGGTCAAGTACATGGTTAAGTTCGAAGTCATCCAATCATATCTCGTCTTAGATAAGACCAAAACAAGGTCTGCTCTGCTCACTAATGAAAAAAGTTAAAATCATTTCCCAATATTCAGTTTCTTTTGAAAAAAGTTAGTCTACAACCATTTAAAATATTTCAATTTGGAATTATTTGTTTTAATTTTAGGTTACATAAATTATTAAAATGGAAACTATCTTATATATTAATGTGTGCAAAACAACACAAGAGTTTCCGATAACTCTAACAACATTTTAGAGTAGAACAAGAAAAAGAAAAAAAACAAAAAAAGAGAGAAAAACTGTCTCGTATAAAATATCGTCAAAGAAATTAAAGATGAAGTCTTCCTTCTTCATATATGTTTTTTTTTGTTTTTGTTTTCCAAGCCACACCAAAATGCGAAACGCCAAAAGCCAAAAGCCCAAACGTGACAGCATAATGAACTCTAAGACTTTTGCTGAAGCCAAACAGGGAGCCAAGATGTTCCATCAATAAAATCAATGGACAAGAAAGACTCAACTTCTTGTTTTGTAAGCTCTTTGGCCCAATCAGATCTTTGTTGCCTCTCAGCTCCAGGTCCATGACACTTATACTCTCCATGGTATAGATTCCTGATAAATCTCAAGAATATTAATACATTAACTAAATATTGTACTCGTCAAAATTAGGTAAAAAAGTTAATTAATCGAAAGACTAACTCGGTAGAGCCGTCGTAACTCCAGTTGGTCCAACCGTTAGGGACAACGGTCTTGGACAAGTAAGTTTTGGCAAAGATGACTCGAGAATAAGGTCCTTTGGCCCGGCCCAAGTAAACCTCATCAATTCCATACACTTTGCCTCTTATGAACACATAACCCGTATGTTCATCTGCGCTTTCTCTATGGTGAGCTGTGATTGACCCGTACGGTTTCACCCTCTTGTCCGATACCACAAATATCTCACAGTTCTGTAACGATATCGGGAATTAAAATTTCTTTTAGATATGCTATGATTTAGATAATGTGTATAGTGAGGAGAAACATACGTTGAAAATGGAAGTTGCACGACCGAAGATGAAGTCGATGGAGCCTTGGATGTAACACTGATGGTAGTAATGTCTACCTTTGTTATCAAACAAAGTGTTGTGCAAGCTGTAGAACGCACAATGGTAAAACGCTACTTTGTCAGCAGCCACAAACGCTGCAACCGATTGGTTCTCAGACGTGAATGCCATTCCGACGGGTGCATCATTCTATACATTCATAACATGCACGAATGTTATTATTTGACGTAATTGAAAAGAAAAACAAATTTCGAATATCTACAATTGTTATACGTACTCTGATGCTGATACCAAAAGCGACAAAATGATTAGCTTCAACTTTGAAAGTGGCTGAAGCAACATTATCGACCGAACTTTGCGAGGATTCGATCACCGTTTTGCCTTTTCCATTGCCCCTCATGAATATGAACGGCTTGTTCTCTGGAATGTGCACTCTCTCCCTTTTTCACAAAAAAAAATATTAAAATCATCAAATTCAAAATCAGAAATGTTATACTAGTTAGTATATATTGGATTACTATGACTTGGTCGTATATACACATATATAGCAAGTTTTTGGGCATATCAAAAACTTTTAAATGCTTAAACCTCTAAAAAGTATATATATACGTACTTGTAGATTCCTTTACGGACATGGACGATAATCCAATTGGAGTTACCAACAGGGACAGCATCAATGGCCTTCTGAACCGAAGTGTAGTCTCCTTTGCCTTCAATATCGACAATTATCGATCTATTTGTTGCGATTTTTTCAGTTAGAAGTGGCGCATCGAATTTAGTCATTTGCATTGCTGATGCGTCCGAACCCCATACAGACATTACAACTAGGGTTAGGACAAGGATCATTGCTATTCGATGATCCATATTTTCTTTTCTTTTTTTGTCGTTTTTCTTGGGGTTTTTAGTTTTTTTTTTAGAATGGAGATGTGAGAAAGATATTATATGGGTGAAAGAAGAGGTTTAATTTAAGAAAACAGGTTTTTAAATTTAGGTTTGTTCGTTGTGTTTGTTTAGTTTTGGGAGGTAAAGGATTTTGGAGGAAGAAATTGGTTTTTACTTAGAAATGTTTTGTTTTTATTTTTAGACATTTATTATTGATTAATGGACGATAAATACTTTGAAGTATATTTCTATCTTTGGTATTTAGAATGTAGGAAGATTGTGTTTGTTTGTGTAATGATGATACACTGTATAAACCGTTCATTCATTAACGTAATCAAAAGAAGTACTTCACTCAGGAGCCATTAAAATCTCAAGAGAAACGGCGCGCGGTCATTGGCGGATCTAGAAAAAAAATTTAGCCGGGGCAAATTTTAACTGAAACGGAAAAAAAATTCTATAAAAATTCAAGTTTTTTGGTGAAAAATATAACTCAAATTTTATTTAAGAAAGACAACCCATTTAAAAAATTTGGTTAATTTTTTAAGTAACACAATGCTATTAAAAGTATATGGGGTTGTAATATTGGTAAAATAAATAGACAAATTGGACTTTTAACTTGGGTTTGGGTTTGTATAGATTGAAAGACGCATTTGATGTCAAAAACGTGTGAATATAGAAAAAACTGAGTAACAGGGGCAAAAAAACATTTATTACCAGGGACATAATTCAAAACTGTTATAAAATAGCATTAGTCTAAAAAAATTTAACAGTGGTCTTCCCTACTCTAACGTGGATCCGCCCTTGCGCGGAGTCCTCATTGCTTATACCCTACAAAACATCCAACTAGATTTATATTTGGCATTACAAAATATTAATTGTAACAATGACATAGAAAATGAGTTCTGCCGACTTTTTATGAGACTTACATATGGAAAATCATTTTTAAATAAATCAAAGGAATAGTCCGAAAAAGCCAACGTAGTATCTACTATCTAGCGTTCCGTACGTCTTGAATTAAGAAGTCTGATTTTTTGCAAATGTGTTCGATTAATCAATAATCTTAAAATGTACTGCATGGTTCACACCCGATGTACGTATTAGTCGATTCCAACGTATAATGCAATATTTTAAAGTGGCAAAATATATGAATTGTATAGGCATATAGCTGTGATATAAAATACCTCATCTCGTATCTATAGGATATAATTTTTTGTCCTCGACGAATCCAGGAACCTCAAACTTGATGAGGAATGAGAAGCGGGGGCATAGGAAAAGGAATCTATAGCTTTGATGTTACTTGTGAAAGTTTACTACATATGACTCTAGTCGACAATAAATTAAATTGAAGTAATTTCTTTCTCAGTAGATAGTTAATTACAGTGTCATATATAGATAGAGTTTCACAGAAGCATTTACGTTTTCTAAATCACCACAATTACTATTAATGAATACTCTCATACACTTGTGGACCAAATTTGTATTAATAACCAATCTTTTGCGAGATAATACAGAGAAGAAAAAAAGTAATACTAGAAGAGTTTAAGGATGACGAAGGGGATATAGTGAAGTCACAGTGTTGGTCCTACTTTTGGAAAACAGCTATATGGACATTAGTTTCACCGCAAATTCATATTAATGAGTTCCACCATATTACCATCTGTCTCTGGTGTATCTAGAATCTACTAGCTCGTCGTTTACTACTACCCCTAATCTACTCGTCTTTTTCTACTAACCTTTATATGTGTGTATATAGACTATAGTGGATATAAAGATAATATAAACGCTTACGTGAAAATTAACCTAATAGTTCACATTATTCATACATGTTCTTTTTTACCCATTTCAATGTCTTGTCGTCTTCTCAATCAACTGTTACCTATAACCATTTATTGAATCAAACCGGTTCGCTATTTTTTTCTTCTTCTTTTGGTTCGCTCTACTTTCTGTAAAGCAAATGCGTGATTTCAATTCCCAGATAGGCAGGTACCACCAAACCAAACAAAAGTGCGATGTGGTTGGCTTACGAACTATTTCAATACAATCAGAAATGTATACTTTTTATCTGTCATCGCATTAATATTGATATATATTCGGTTCTGAAACTGTTAACCAGACTTAACCGGAAAATATAATTGACTTTAATTATTACTGCCAATTTTTAGGCGTTACACTTCAGCAAATATAATTATAATTCACGCTCCTCACTCCTCAGTTCAGTTTCTTTTAAGACTGATCAACCATTAAATCGACACAAATATTAACCGGTATAATTTCTAAAAACTAAAATCCAAGAGTTCAATCAAATATTAGTCATAGGCTGACAGCTACATAAGCCAACCCACTGATGTGGTTTCGTATAATGAAATCGAGAGGATAATCAAATTTAACCGAAAAAGTCATTAACCTATCAATCTAATATAACCAATTTCATATATTTTTTTTCGGTTGTGGTTATTATTAATATCACAGACACTTACTTTCTTCAACTTCCTATTTATACATACACTTCCAACTGCGAATACAAAAGTCATCTTCTCTTTAGCTACCGATATTAGTTACCTCCAATTCTGTACCCCCAAAAAAAAAAAAAAGGTGATGAAACCAAAGAGCAAAGTTGCAGAAGCTGCAGCTGCATCATGTGTTCTTGTCATCATAAGCTTGTTATGTACCTGCATTAATGGTGATCAAATGAAGACTAATTACGAAGGGACGTTATCTTATAGTTACTACGAAAAGACTTGTCCCAAAGTCGAAGAGATCGTGAGATCTTCACTTTCATCAATGTTTATTCTTGATCCTACTTCTCCTGCAGCCTTGCTAAGGCTTATGTTTCATGACTGCCAAGTTCAGGTTCTCTATCTCTAGCTAAATCATCATTCTCTCTTTTTCGCTCTAAGAAAATTTTCAATATATGTTTCCAACTTAATAGGTTTTGATTTAATTAACAAAAAAAAACTTAGTATATAGGGTTTGGTTTAACAAGTGTTTTCTCAATTATGTCAAGGATCCGGATTTATACATTTTACGTGAATAAACATATCAGCATGTCATGAATCTGATCGTTATTAATTATGTATAATATTCATTCTTTAAAATTGCCAAAAGTGGACGTTCGTACATGATATATACCTAGTTTTAAAATTTTAATGGTATATAATTTTGTTCGAACACGTATCTGAGCTTTCTTTTTATTTTTTCTTTATATTTTTTTTATATAGTAAACGAGCCAAAGTTCACATATGACATATGCTTTTGCTAACTATGTAATATATAATGCATGTGATCGATAAATTAAATAATAATAATAATTAATGTAGAAACTGTACACGGAAAATTTGCTAAGACGACCACTTTAATTAGTTAAACATGTCACGGTCCAGTGTGGACTATATATGTAGGAAGAATGACGTATTTTTCCATATCAGTTGCGCGTCATGTCACTAACAACATAGGAACGTTAATCATGGTGTCGTGAATAAATTTTGAAGCATGTGTTACCAAAAAAGTAAAAGCAAACTACTGTATTTTCATTAATCGAATTTGGATACATACGTCAGTCTGCGAACACTGAACTAATACAATTTAGGAACAATTTCACGGAAAATAACGTACATGCATGAAAATTGAGTGTTTTCTATTGTAGTCATAATTTTTTATGTTTTTTAATTAAAAAAAAATGTTGAAGAAAAGTCACAATTTTTCGTATCCAATATAATATTTGAAAGAGATGGAGAGAAAACTCGAATATATCATTTTCTTGGTAATAATTTCATTTCATCTATCATCATTAATTGTCTTTAAATAGGGCTGTGACGCATCGATCCTACTCGAGCCAAGCGGGGACCAACAGTTCACGGAGATTGATTCAGTCAAGAACTTCGGAATCAGAAAGAGAGACCTGATTGGCTCTATCAAAACCTCACTGGAGACGGAGTGTCCCAAGCAAGTCTCATGCTCTGATGTAATCATCCTCGCCAGTGTCGTGCCTAGACTCCCGGAAGCCTAAGGCAAAAAATAAAAATTTATACATTTTCGTGACAAAAATGTTATAACTTATAACTAAAATTAGATATATTTTTTTATAATAAATTATAGATAATTAGTACTTTGTTTTTAATCTATGAAAATAAAACTTTATGTTATATACTATAAATATATAATATTATACAATTTTTAAATCTATTTTTTTAATTAACACTTTATATCTACGAAAATACAATAATTTTTAAAAGTATATATTGTAAAATACTAGAGATAAATAGAGATACTTTTTAATATATTAAACAAATTTTTGAAACTTAAGAAAAAGAACATTGAAAATATATATTTTACTAATATATCAAATAATTATTTAAATTTGGGGACCAATTAGAAGGCCAATAAAATCTTAATATTAGGGGATTTAAGGCAAATGCCTTTTTTTTAACTTATAGGCATGGCCCTGATCCTCGCCGCCAGAGAAGCCGTAGCTCTCTCGCGAGGCCCATTCATCGCAGTGCCACTAGGAAGAAAAGACTCTCTCTCAACTCACAGCAAACACGTGGCAGACTCTGAGCTCCCTCCTTCCACTGCTGACGTGGACACCACCTTAAGTCTCTTTGCCGGCAAAGGCATGACCGTCGAAGAGTCCGTGGCCATCATGGGTATATATACTTTTATGTATTTACTTCTTATAATAAATTATTATAAGACACTAATTCATATAATAAGACTTCCTCTCTCGTATAGGTTCACATACAATAGGAGTGACACACTGCAAAAACGTACTATCGCGTTTCAATGATAACGCAAACGCGACAAGCGAGAACATGGATCCACGTTTCCAAACGTTTCTTCGTGTTGCTTGTCCAGAGTTTTCTCCAACCTCACAAGCCGCGGAAGCCACATTTGTTCCCAACGATCAAACTGCGGTGGTCTTTGATACAGCTTACTACAATGATGCCATCGCGGGACGTGGCAATCTCAGGATTGATTCGGAGATTGGAGCTGACCCACGCACACGTCCGTTTGCTGAAGCGTTTGTGGCTGATCAAGACCGTTTCTTCAACGCCTTCTCTTCCGCGTTTGTAAAATTGTCGTCTTACAAAGTGTTAACCGGAAATGAAGGACTAGTTAGAAGCGTGTGTGACAAAATAGATTGATCTATATTATAATTATCGAATGTTAAATGACAAAATTATTATACAATCCGAAACAAACCTATTGAAACGTTTGGCAATATTCATCACAAGTTTTTTTTTTTTTTTGGTCAGCATCACAAGTTATTTAACAACCGGACTTAGAGCAATCCGGTTATCAAAAAGGTTAACCGTCAACATTTTTAATTATAATTATAAATATATATATTTTTTTAAAGGAGGAGGAAATTTTGCTTAAAAGCTTGCACTCTTTGCCTGAAATGGCACGAAGTTCAAACAAGAAAACAGCCCAATTTTAAAATTTTACATAAAAGATGCGACAACAATTCAAAACAGACCACACACTGATTCAACGATCAACTTATGGGCCTCAATCGTTTCGTGGCCAATAATTTGGTTATCTTCTTGGAGCAATTGCGTAAATAAATTTTGTTAATAACGACATTTTTTTTTGTTATCTGATTTTATATTATAATATATTGAATACAAAAAAGGTGAAAACATAAAAATCACCTAAACTAAGACCAAACAAGAGAAACTTAAGCCGGCAGGAAATATATCTTCGGAGACTAGGACTAGTAGATGAATATAAACAACAGCCAAGACCTATAGTAAAAGTTTACAAAAAGGATGAGAGAAAGATCAAAGATCAAAAACTGCCCAACTGAAACTGAGCGAATTCCACTAAGCTTTTCCAAAGAACCTGTAAGCGCCGGAGAGTACCCAGAAGACCAAAAGCACTAAGAGAGCACACCGTAGCTGAACCATCATCAAAACGGCAGGAACGAAAGCAGAATTCATACCATCACAAAGAAACAGAAACCATAACCACCACAACAAACCAGAACCCCATGGAGGGCGATCCAAACTAGGAGCAAAGGAGAACCTTGCGAATCGACCTAAGACAAATCAAGGAAGACCAGCAGCTCTTACACGCGGACCCTCGTCGACCCAAGTTCAGCCATCTACAGACCAAAAACTGGTAACCTCCTCGCAAGAGAAGAGCTGAAGGACGATTCCACTGCTATTGTCAAGAACTCCACTCCAAGACTCCAAAAAGCCACAGAGGAGAGCTAGTAGATGACTAGCAACAAAAAAACATCCAAATGACAAGCACAAGGAGCGATACCTAGCTCGCAATGCCAACCCTAACTGACCAACAAACCCAACCTAGCAGAAGATCTCCGAACCACTACAAACCCTTAACCGGAGAAGGCATACTAGCGAAGAAAACACAAACCACAACTCAAAGCAAACTAAAACCTTGGGTAAAAGCCACAACGACACTAAAACCAACATAGCTTTGATGAAAAACCCGCAAACAAGAGAAGAGAGAGACAAGATAGATACAATACCAGACCAAGAGACGACACACGTTCGTCTCCTTCAAACCACTAGCGATAGGAGCACCACCAGATCTGAGCCACAACCTAGACTAATCCGTTAAGAAACAGATCCGTCTCTAACCACATCCAGCTCTCACCGCTGATGGCTTCCCCTTCTACAGCCGTTCTTCGCTTCGCTTCAAAGAGGATTTTAACGACAAGACCGCTACAACTCTGATCGCAAACAGATCTAAACCAAACAGACCAAAGAAAGACAAAGACTAAAGACAAAGATTAAGACAAGGTTCTACACCCTCCCACAGCTCCGGCAATGAGTCCGTCAGCCGGAGAGGGCAGATCAAAAATCTAAAAGTTTTGCCACAGCGGCTAGAATAGAGAGAGAATTTTAGGGCGAACCCGTGAAACAGGTTGGTCAACTTTTGACCAATAACAACATTATTTAAATAAATAAATAAAACCAAAAAAAAAGAACAAAACATTAAATATATTCTACCAAGTAATGAATATATGGGTTCAAGCCTTTATACTTCGAGTCTGAGATTGAGTTTGGGAATGGAGAGCAGACTATTGTCTCTTTGCGTTATGAGCGGCTTTTTGGTTATTGTATCCGGTGCTTCAGTTTGTGTCATGATGAAACTCATTGTGAGGAAGCAAATGGTGTCCAAGTGCCTGAGTCTAATCCTTCTCTGGAGGAGGCCAATGGTGCTCGTCGGTTCCAAAGCTACAGAGGTGCGGTAGGAGGAGAGAGGAGAAGACAGGGTGGTCAGTAGACCAAATTTCCGGTTGCAAATAACAATCGGGCCATTGGAGAGAGTTCTAGACAAGGGTTCCAGCGGAACACATCACGACAACATCAGGGGGGTCAGAGGGTTCATTCTCGTTCACAGGAAGAGTCTTCTTATAACCCACAGAGGTGTACTGATTCGGCAAGGTTGGGGGAACAGGGAGGTACAACACATGTTTCCTCTCCTATTCGAGAGCCTGTTGCAAAGGAGGGAGCGGGAATGGTTAGTGTGGTTTCCCCGGTGTCACAAGGGGTGGTGCAAGTCCAGAAAAAGGTGCGCAAGGCACTGTTTCAGGAGGACACAACAGGTGCACATGAGGATGTAGACGAGCAGCTCTCTGCGCAGCTATCTGAGCAGGTGGGTCTTATGGTTACAAGTCCTGAAGAGGTTTCTTTCATTGCTCCGGTGGTGGAGGACCATGTTACTACATCGGAGGTGATAGAGGATCCTGTTGCGGACCCTACTGCGGATTCTCAGGAATCCATTGCTATGGATGCTGATGATCTCAGGTCGGAGGCTATGGAGGAGAGTGGTGAGGCTATCTAAGCAACGGATGACATTATTCCATCTGTGGATGCCGGCTCAGGTATTCCAGAGTTTGTTGTGTCTTCTTAGGTTCAGGAAGAGTCGATGGGGACTGTTGAGGGTAATGTTTTACCAGTGGAGAAGGTGATTAAGCCAAAGGGGGGGGGGGGCTGATGAAGGGAGGGGGTCAAAGAAGCTGAATGTTTATTTCTGCAACACTCCTAAGAAGAGGCCAGCCCCTAAGGGCCCATATCAGGGGGGTGATGGTCGTAATCCTAAGAACCAGGACATGGGGAAAGGAGCGGCAAGTGGCGACAAGACACCAAAACAAATCGGTTCATAAATGAAGGATCTTGAACTGCCAAGGCCTGGGTAATAAGGCAACTATTGGACATCTTAAGGATCTTTGGTTTCAGCATCGTCCTGATTTCTTGTTTCACTCATAAACAAAGTAATCTTTTTCTTTTCCAGAAAATTTTGTAAGCCATTTTGGCTATTTAAATTTAATAACTGTTGATCTTCTCGGTTCAAGTGGTGGTTTAGCACTCTTTTATAATAAAGATGATTTCAATGTTTCAATTCTTTTTCAGTCGGATCGAATGATTAATCTTGAGGCAGTTTATAAAGGAAAAACTTTCAATTTAACTTTTACTTATGGGGATCCAGTCCCTAAAAAACGAGATTTGGTTTGGGAAAGATTAACAAGGATGGGTGTGACTAGGAATTTACCCTGGTTTGTTATTGGGGATTTCAACGAGTTAACAGGGAATTATGAAAAGAAGGGGGCAAGCTCCGCCATGCGTCTTATTTCCGCTCTTTTAATTGCATGATTCTAGATTGTGGTTTTCTGGGTTATCCATACCTGGGGGATTTCTTGTCATGGCGGGGCTGGCGGGATAAAAAACCAATACGCTGTCGGTTGGATCGAGTTTTGGGAAATGAGGACTGGCATGATATCTTCCTGGATACTGTTATAGAGTATTTTCCTATGATTGCCTCAGATCATAAGCCTCTTTTGGCTTTTATAGGAGCAAAGTACCCACGGGGGAAGCGACGTTTTGTTTTTGATAGGCGGTGGATTGGGAAGGACGGCTTGATGGGTATTATCTCTACAGGTTGGGCGAGTAATAGGAGCCAGGAACAGGGGGATTTTGTGGGTAAGGTGGTTAATTGTCGGCGGTCAATCTCGAGATGGCGGAAGGCACAAGTTCCGGTTGGAAGGGATATAATTGAGGATTTGAAACATAAGCTAATTGTGGATCAGGCGAAAGATGCGGCTAATCCGGCGTACATTACTGTGCTGCATTCACAATTGCGTGAAGCCTATCGGGATGAAGAAATTTATTGGTATCAGAAAAGTAGGAATCGGTGGATGCGGGTGGGGGATAGGAATTTAATGTATTTCCATGCACAAATGAAGCAACGGAGGGCTCGAAACCGGATTGTGGGACTTTTTGACAAAAATAATAATTGGTCTACGGACGATGATGCTATTCATAATACAGCGGTGTCTTGTTTTGAGGAGTTGTTTACAACTATTACGCCGGCTAATTGTGAGGAAATTTTAAGGGAAGTACATACTGCGATCAGCGATGAGGATAATGACCGCCTGACCGGTATTGCAACGGAGAAGGAGGTCAGGGCAGCTTTATTTATGATGCATCCGGATAAAGCATCAGGTCCAAATGGGATGACAGCTCTATTTTTTCAGAAGGCATGGAGTGTGGTAAAAACAGATTTGATTTCATTGGTCAACTCTTTTTTTTACATAGGGTTCTTTTGACAAGAGGTTGAACACAACACATATTTGTTTAATTCCCAAGGTGGCAAAGCCAACACAGATGGCTGAGTTACGGCAGATTAGTTTGTGTAATATGGGTTACAAGATTATATCAAAAATTTTATGCCAACGCTTACAGCGGGTGTTAACGGGTCTTATTTCGGAGACTCAATCGGCCTTTGTTCCAGGCCGCTTGATTTCAGATAATATTTTGATCGCGCAGGAAATGTTTCATGGGCTCCGTACTAATCAATCTTGCAAATCGAAGTTTACGACCATAAAGACATATATTAGTAAGGCGTATGATCGAGTAGAATGGATTTTTATTGAAAAGGTGCTTCGGAAAATGGGTTTCTCAGAGAAATGAATTTCTTGGATTATGTTTTGTGTTACCTCGGTGGAATATCAGGTTTTACTGAATGGACAACCGAATGGGCTTATCAAACAAGCTCGGGGTTTGAGGCATGGGGATCTATTATCGCCATATTTGTTTATTTTATGTACGGAAGTTCTCATTTCCAATATTTGGAAGACGGAAGCGGACAAATTGATTACAGGTATTAAGGTGGTGAATCAATGTCCACCAATCACTCATCTGTTGTTTGTGGATGATAGTTTGTTCTTTTGTAAAGCAACTAAGGAAGAATGTGGGGCTATACTAGGGGTCTTGAGGAACTATGAGGCGGCTTCGGGTCAACAAATAAACTTAACAAAATCTTCGCTTCAATTTGGTCACAAGGTGCTAGAGGAAACGAAAGTGGAAATGCATTCGGTTCTTGGTATTTCAAATTTAGGTGGCATGGGGTCGTATTTGGGTTTGCCGGAGAGTTTGGGGGGATCTAAAACAAAAGTTATTTCTTTTGTCCGGGACAAGCTTCAGAGTCGCACTATGCATTGGACGTCGAGACTTCTTTCGAAGGGGGGGGGGGAAAGAAGTGATGATTAAGTCTGTGGCTACTGCTGTTCCGACGTTTGTGATGTCATGTTTTCGGGAGCCGAAAACAATTACGTCCAAGTTTACTAATGCTATAGCAAATTCTTGGTGGAGTAATAACGGCTAGTCTGAGTATGCATTGGTTAGCCTGGGAGAAACTTTGTTCTAGTAAGCAAGTAGGAGGTTTGGGTTTCCGGAAAATAGATGATTTTAACACGGCCCTGCTGGCCAAGCAGTTATGGAGGCTGATCGACGCCCCAAATTCTCTTTTCGCAAGAGTTTTCAAAAGTCGGTATTATCAGAATTCAAACCCTATGGAACCTATTAAATCATACTCTCCATCTTATGGTTGGCGAAGTATTGTTTCCGCTAGATCTCTGGTAAGTAAAAGGCTTATTAAACGGGATGGCTCGGGGGATACTGTTTCTGTCTGGACAGATCCATGGAGTCCAGCCAAATCCCCGAGACCAGCTTTAAGTAAGGATTCGTTTAAGGATCCTTTACTTCAAATTTCAGATCTTATTAATCGCAGTACAAACACATGGCGAATGGATCGGCTAGCTGACCATTTCGATCCAGTGGATGTGGCTTTGATAGGTGCCATATCTCTGAGTATAACTCCGCATGGGGATTTGCTAGGATAGCATTTTACGGAATCGGGTAAGTACACGGTTAAGTCAGGGTATCAAACGGCACGGGTGGTGGTTCCTACTGGAACGTCGACATTGGTTTGTGGTCCTGAAATAAATCCTTTTAAGGCTAGTGTTTGGAAAGTCAAGTGTCCCCCAAAAATTCAGCATTTTATGTGGCAAGTACTTTTTGGATGTCTCTCGGTTACGGTGAATTTACGTCACCGGGGTATTGTGTGTGATTTGGAGTGTGCTCGATGTGGTGCTCCGTTGGAAACAATAAATCATGCCTTATTTCAATGTCCGCCTGCCCGTCAGGCTTGGGCTCCTTCAAATGTTCCAATAGGCACAATTGGTTTTCCAACATATTCGGTTTTTGCAAATGTGGACATTTTCTAGGGGCACAAAATTCAGGGTCGCAAGTTTTTGCATTTCCTTGGATTATGTGGTATATTGGAAAGCGAAGAATGTCTGGGTTTTTGAAAATGAGGTGGAACGGCCCCACGAGATTGCACGACTGGTGGCCACTGAGGCGACAGCCTGGACAGCGGCTCAAGTTGAAGAGGAGGTGGATGGTTTTGAATTTCTAATTCTAGGTCCTCGGTTGGAGAGAGGACGTGTTTCCCTCCCTACAGTTTTTACCGGCTACCGTTGTTTTGTTGATGGCTCTTGGAAAGATACATACAATTTTGCAGGTGCAGGCTGGGTGTGTAAGTCAGCTCAGGAACCTCCCCGCTCATGGGCGCTTCGAATTTTCGGTGAAGTCTTTCCCCTCTTCATGCTGAGGTCGAAGCTTTCGTTTGGGCCCTGCGATGTATGATAGGACATGATTTCAGGGATGTGGTTTTCTACACAGACTGCTCAGATTTGGTGAAGATGGTGTCTTCACCCTCAGACTGACCAGCCTTCTCAGCTTACCTCAACGACATCACGGTGGATATGGAAGAATTCAGAAGTTTCTCGTTGACTTTGATATCAAGGAATGCAAATGTTCTTGCGGATCGACTAGCGCGACAAGTTCGTACCCAACCGCATGTAGTTACTTATGTAAACCATTCCCCTCCCAATTGGCTCGTTTGAGCTAATCTGTTTCGATTTTTTTGATAAAAAAAAGTCATGAATATATGGATGAGACAGTCGGGTCAGGTGGTCCGTGTGGAGAGACTAATTGGATGGTCTGCTCCGTCTCGGGGCTGGATGAAGGTGAACACGGATGGCGCATCACGAGATAACCCGGGTCTAGCTGCTGCAGGAGATGTGTTACGAAATTTAGAGGAGGAATGGTGTGGAGGATTTGCCTTAAACACTGGCTGATGTACTGCACCTCTTGCAGAATTATGGGGTGTGTACTATGGTTTGGTTATGACATGGGAGAAGCGGTTAACGCGGGTGGAATTGGAAGTTGATTTTGAGAACGTGATTGGTTTTCTCAAGACAGGGATAGGGGAATTGCACCCACTGTCTTTCCTAGTACGCTTGTGCCATGGTTTTATCGCTAGGGACTGGATAGTCCAAATTACTCATTTATATAAAGAGGCTAACCCTTTGGCTGATGGGTTAGCTAACTATGCATTTATATTGCCGTTAGAATTTCATTTTTTCCTCAGCTCCTGCTGATGTTGGTTCGATTTTGAGTGAGGATGCGACTGGGACTGCACGCCCAAAGAGAGTTATTTTGTATGCGTTTGTTTTTGTTTTTGAATAAATGATGGGGTAACACCCCCGTCCCCTACCCAAAGAAAAAGTAATGAATATATGGAAACTTGTATATTAATTATAGGGATACGACTCAATTTGACAAAACTGCGGAACAAGGAATTCGTATATCTCTGTCCAAATAATATGGATCAAATTATAAACTTTATGGGAACAAAGACTATGCATATATTTTAATTTGGAAAGTGTCCGGTTAAAAGAGTAAAGTGCTGATTAAACATATATTAAATAAAAGATTATTACAATATCAACACTACATTATAAGTTTGACTGAAGTAATCATCAACATAAACTTCGATTGACAAAAATAAAATAAAAAAATTGGACGAATCATCATGGGTGGTATGAAAGCATTCTTAGCTTTCTTTGTAATTATTATCTTCATAAGTGCAACTACATCTCGAGCACAGAAAACGACGACAGTGGTGATTCGTAATGATCTTGAAGGTGGTTTGACGCTAGGGCACCATTGCAAATCAGGGGATAATGATCTTGGTTTCGGGACTTTAGCACCAGGTGAATCGTGGTCGTTTGGATTTAAACCGGATATATTCGGCCGGACTTTGTTTTTCTGTAAGTTCAGTTGGGAAAATGGAAGTCATTATTTTGATATCTACAAACAGGGTAGAGACAAAGAGTATAAAGAGTTTGGATGCAGAAGATGCGAATGGAAAATACGGAAGCAAGGACCTTGCAAGCTTATCAACAAGACGCCCAACTTCTTTGATCTTTGTTTTCCATGGACATAAAAAAATTTTGGAGCAAAAATAACAAAACATTGTAACGTATAATGTTAGAACTACAACGAGCTTTTCTCTTTCATTTTCATACTTACAATTCACATACCGTTGTTTTTTTTAGCATACATTAATGGACTAAAGTTCAGCTATATAAAAAAAACATTCTAAACAGAGAACAAGTTACTATTTACTAATATTACAACAGAAAAAAAAACAAATGTAAATATCACTTTAATCGATCTCCGGACGACAACCAAAAAAAAAAAAAAATCGATCTCCAGACTGAACTCAGGACTCTCATACGATAAACTTATTCTTCGGGCATCGGTTGTGCTATATAATATAGGTTAAGATGTATTTCAATTAAAACAGTACGTGGACACATTAAATTACGTACAAGGCAAAGGTTTGTTCAAATCATTCTCACGTCTATTTAGGTCTTCATTGGAAGAGCAGAACAAGCTTTTTTAATTTTATCATCCAATCAATATTTATTAGGATAGCATATAAGGGAGCATTTAGAAGCTGCATATGCTCCCACATGCTCTCTTCCTGTATGCTCTCATTTGAAGCATTTCCCATACATTTAACTCTAAAATATTAATATATATTAAAATTATTTTAAATAATTAATTTATTTTGTAAAAATAGAAAATTATGATTTCATAAAAGATAAATTTATTTGTTATAAGATAATATATATGAGAAACTACTTAATGTTATTATTTAAAATAATATAATAATTTATTTATTACATTAAAATATTAATGTGGATATAACATTTATATTATATATTATTGTTTTATTATAGTTTACTGTGTTATATTATATATATATTAAAAATTTATTGAAATTAAAAATGTAAATATAGATATAAACTTTTATAAAAAATTATAATATATATTAATTATTTGTAGTTAATGTGTTACATTATAGATATATATAATTAAAATTATTAAATTACACATTTATATATATATCTATCTTAACACTTTAGAAGTACATTTTTGTGCCATTCTCTATTATCTTTGTATCCAAACAAGTCTCAACTAAATTCTCTACAATCCTTACAACCAAACACAATCATTTCCTTATTTGATAATATTAATTTCCTAAAATATATCTATATAATTTAAATAAATATGTTAGATTAAAATATAATTCTCCTTTTATTTTTATTTAATCTTATATTTAATTATTTTAATCACTATTCAATACATAAAGTTAATAAAATTTTAGATTTTTTTCAGCATATAATGTGATTTGAATTTTTATAAACGGATATATATATTAAAAATTATCTTAGGATATTTGTAACCAAACAAGTATATCCACATATAGAGCTCGGAATACATTTTTAGAGTTCATTAGGGTGTCATCACTTTTTGCCAACTTCGGGTCAGGTTTTTAACTAAAATTATAATCGATTCAATGATCCGGATCCTCCTTAAGATTGCCGAATATTTTGGGCTAGTTTTTAATTCATAACATACTTATTACATACAATTAATGCCAATTAATGCTCATTGTATCTTAGAAAATATCTAATTTGCATGTCGAATTTTTAGGACCGAGTTTGACAAAAAGAATTGATAACCCAATTTATGTAATCACATCCTCTTAATTGCATCCCTATAATATAGCAACTAATTTAAGATGAATACATCTTAGGAAATATCTAATTTGCGTTTAATAAACGATTACATATTTGGTAAGATCTCATTAGCTTTAAATGTATACTATTAATCCGATAATATCAATTGAGAATCATAATAAGAATATAACAGATCATTCATTCCTAAATCATAACTAACAAATCGTAAAATGTATATTCTCAACTTGCGAATCAAGAATTTCTACAAAACTCTACCTACAACGGTTAACAATATATATATCAACAAAATAATAGACCTGTGGTGTACCACGGGTAAAACCTAGTAAAATTTATAAAATTACACATTTATATATATAACAATTTCTAAATTTTATTAGATGTAAAATATATTTTTTTTTAAATTATATAGCAATGAATGATAATTAATTTTTTAATGAAACACATTTAAATTATATTTTTATAATTACTATCATATATTAAATATAAATATAATATCTAATACTCCACTGTTATACCAATCAACTAAATGTGTTATATTAATCAGAACATACAGCTTATGCACCTTAATCCTTATGCTGCATAATGGTAATGCTCTAGTATATGTTGTCCGTTAGCTTAATCGTAATGTCGATAAAACATATGTGTGATGTGTATAGTGTGGCCAATATAATAAGAAAACTCGGGTCTTTGTTAATGGTTTCCACCAATGACGTGTCCGATGAATTCATAGGCTTTATAAAATTAGAGTCCCATTCCATATTGTAGATTACACATACAGTATGTGTCTTAGTGATAACAACAAACGCATATCGATTCCAGTCCAATTTCATGAGTCCGAAACTGAGTGAGTCAAAACGTAGTGCAGGATCTAGCGGTAAATAGATTCGGACATAACAACCTATCAAAGTTAAACGCATGTTGGGTGAACCGTGAATGGGAATATACTAGTCCCCGCGTGGGAAGGCTTTTATCATCGAGTAGTGGAAGTGAAAACATATACTGTACTTTTCTTTAATCTTTCTGTGGCCAATAATTGTTTATTCTGTTGGAGCAATTGTGTAACTAATTTTTGTCAATAACAGCAAAATTATTATTAAAAAAAAAACCAAAGAAAGAACAGGACATTCAAGAGTCAAGGGTAATATGTGTTTTTTTTTTTTTTGACAACAGGGTAATATGTGTTCTACAGGTATGAATATAAATAATTAAAAATAAATTATAAGTTTATGGTCAAATGAAAAAAATTATGGTAAAAAAAAACTATGCATAGAATTTAATTTGGGAAAGTGTATGGTCAAAAGAGTAAAGTGTTGATTTAACATGTTACGGAAATATAATGAAAGATTATTACAGTATCAATACTAACTTATAAGTTTTGTTGAAGTTAGTCATCATCAACATAAACTTCGATATTAACAAACAAACAAAATATATATTGGACGAATCATCATGGGTGGTGGTACGAAAACATTCTTAACGTTCTTTGTGATGACTATGCTCGTAAGTGCAACTATATCTCGAGCCCAGAAAACGACGACAGTGGTGATTCGTAATGATCTTGCCATCTTGGAGGTAGTTCAACGACGCTACGGTACCATTGCAAATCAAAGGACGATGATCTTGGATACCGGAGTTTAGCACCAGGTAGATCGTGGTCGTTTGGATTTAAACCGAATATTTTCGGCTGGACTTTGTTTTTTTGTAAGTTTAGTTGGGAAAACGAAATTCATTATTTTGATATCTACAAACATAGAAAAAAAAAAAATAAGACGGTCATCATCTATGATTTTTGTTTTCCTTGGAACATTAGGATATCGAAATTTTTTTGGAGCAAAATAATAAAAAATATATTAATAATATTGTAAAGTGAAACGAGCTTATTTCTTTCATAATTACATTTACATATCTTTTTTATCATATGAAAATTGTTATATAGAGTAATAGTCTAATAGAGAACATTAGTTATATATTAAGAAAAAAATAGAGAGCAAATTAATTGATCGAATGAATCCCACACACACTATTTACTATGGCCACATAAAAAAAAAAGGATGACAACATCAGTTTAATCGATCTTGGAGACTGAACTCACTCAATTCAGAACTCATTCTACTATATTCAATACCAGTGGTGCTATATACGTTAAGATGTATCCTACTATATTAATTGAGAAGTACATTTATAAAAATAACATTAAAAGTGTAAAAAATAATTACATTAAAATGCCATTAGAAATAGTAAAAAAAATAGTTAGGATCCTTAAGAATAATTAAAACAATTTAACTAGGATAAAAAAAATTAGTGTATTAAAAATAAGATATTAAGAAATATCCATTCAATTAAACAGCTAAAATTTTTACAGATTTTTTTGGCAATAATTTCTACAGCAATTATCTGATTGTAAGTAGGCTGAATGAATTGCTAATAATAAATAACAATATAACAAAAAAAACTATTTCAAATTTAATTTAAATAAAATGTTCAGCACACGGTTTAACGTGGGTTAATACCTAGTTTCTGTAAGAGATATGAAAAGGATTCTCCTTTATTATTGAATATTTGATTTGTAACATATTAGGAACATTCTTATTATACTTAACCTAGAGGCTACTCCTATGTTCTTGTATAAATATGTATTCTACTCTTTGTAATGATAGACAAGACATTCTCTTAACATGGTATCAAGAGCCTAATTTTTTTTTAGCCGCCTCTCACCTTTTCTCCTATATGTTTCTTCTCTTGGTTTCTCTCTTTCTTTCGTATCTTCTAGACTATCCTTCCGCTTTCCTCTAGTCATGGATGTTTCTGAAGCTGTTGACACCACCCCTCTCTCCTTAATATCAATATGATGAATATCACTAAGCTTACTGCCGTCAACTACATGACCTGGAGCCTTCAAATTCACTCTCTCCTTGATGGTTACGACCTTGCGGGCTATATTGATGGTTCATCGATTCCGCCTGATCCAACCATCACCACTGGTGATCAGACCACCTCGAACCCTGAATACAGCAAATGGCGCCGTCAAGACAAACTTATTTACAGTGGCATCCTCGACACCCTCTCCTCTTCAATCTAGTCTGTAGCTTCCAAAACTACAACCTCTGCAAAAATGTGGAAGAAGATCTTTGCCACTTATGCCAACCCAAGTTGGGGTCATGTCCAACAACTTCGGATTCAGCTAAAACACTACACAAAAGACGATAAGTCCATTGATGTTTATCTTCAGGGGTTAACCACTCGTTTTGATCTGCTAGCTCTCCTTGGCAAACCGATTGAACCAGAGGCTCAGATTGAGTTCGTCCTTGATGGTCTCCCTGAGGAGTACAAATCGGTCGTTGATCAAATGGAAGGCAGGGATACACCTCCGTCTCTTACCAAGATCCATGAGAAACTGCTCAACAAGGAAGCCAAATTAATAGCCACCTCTGCCTCCGTGCCCACATCTGCACCGGTCTCTGCCAATATTGCTACCTCTCAATCCTACCAAGGCAAACAGAATCACCGCTCATACCAAGGTAAACAGAATCACCGCTCCTCTCAATCTTGGCAAAACAACAGCTCTCAGCAGTACTCTCCTCACAAACATGACAACCGGATGAGCAGAGGATACCAAGGTCGCTGTCAACTATGTGGTGTGTACGGCCACAGTGCTAAACGTTGTCCGCAACTCTCACAACAACATGACGGTTTCAATAATCAAATGACTCCGCAGTTCCGTCCCTGGCAACCACGGGCAAATTTGGTCATGGGAAACTCGTCCAATGCAAGTCCATGGGTCATGGACAGTGGTGCGACTCACCAAATGACAAGTGATCTGCAAAATCTCTCTCTCCATCAACCATACAGCGGCAACGACAGTGTTCTTCTTGGCGACGGTACGGGTATCCCTATAACGCACATTGGTTCACTATTCCTACCCTCTTCTACCTCATCTGCTAAACCTTTATATTTAACAAATGTTTTATGTGTTCCCCACATTAGCAAAAATCTCATATCTCTTTACCGCCTGTGTAATGCTAACAAGGTCTCTGTGGAATTATTTCCTGCGTATTTTCAGGTGAAGGATCTGTTCTCGGGTGTCCCATTAATCCGCGGCAAGACCAAGGATGAGCTGTATGAATTGCCACTATCCACCTCCACCATCACCTCTTTCTTTGCCACAACCATATCAAAACCTTCTATGTCCGATTGGCATCATCGCTTAGGACATCCCTCTCTTTCTATTCTGAAAAATGTTCTTTCTCTTTTTTCTCTTCCTTGCTCGCAATCTGTAACATCTTCGTCATTATGTCCAGATTGCTCCATTAATAAAGCTCATAACCTACCTTTCTCTGAATCAACAATTGTTTCCACCATACCTCTAGAATACATTTTCTCAGATGTTTGGTCATCCCCCATTACCTCAATCGACAACTACAAATATTATGTTGTCTTCATTGATCACTACACACGGTACACGTGGATATACCCTCTCAAAACAAAGTCACAAGTTCGTGAAACTTTCATACCTTTCAAAGCTCTTGTCGAAAACCGATTTAACACCAAGATTAGTACACTCTACACTGACAATGGTGGAGAGTTTATTGCACTCAGTTCTTTTCTCATGACCGCTGGCATCTCTCACTTAACCTCTCCACCTCACACCCCTGAACACAATTAAGTCTCCGAACGGAAGCACAGACATATTGTTGAAACTGGGTTAACTCTTCTCTCTCACGCGGGTATCCCAAAAACTTATTGGACGTTCGCCTTCGCTGCTGCCATATACCTCATAAACCGGATGCCAACTCCAGTCATTGCTATGACATCACCATTCCAGAAGCTCTTCAACACTGCTCATAACTACACGAAGCTTCGTGCGTTTGGCTGCTTATGCTTCGCCCGTACAACACCAACAAACTCGAAGATAGGTCCACTTAGTGTGTCTTCATCGGTTACTCCCCGACTCAGAGTGCCTATTTTTGCCTCCAGCCTAGCTCCGGTCGCATATACACGTCTCGCCATGTCAAATTCGATGAGCAAATCTACCCATTTCAAACAATTCATCCTTCACCACCAGCTGCCTCAATATCGTCAACAATACCCACCCTTGCCGTCACCAAAATTCATGTCCTTCGGCCATTTGTACAGCTCCCGCCGACACCCGCGATCACGATCACTAACCGTCACGACCCGTCGGCTTCTCCAGCTGGTCACCGTTCCACAGATACCGTGGCAGCATCATCACAGGTACGCTCCTCTGTTTCTCCTTTGTTACCCTTATCTGATTCTCGAAGCCCACAAGAAGTAATCCCAACAACAAATCCACAACCACAAAGCCCATCTCCCACTCCAAGCCCATCGAATCAAACCCAAACTGAAACATCTTCTTCCCCAAGCCTCTCAACCACCCCCTCGTCTAATGCTTCTTCCTCTATTTCCCCTGAAACTCAGCCATCATCGTCGTCCTCCACCTCTCAACCAACCTCTATCCAACCCAATCCACTCCCTTCGTCGTCTTCTTCTGACGGCACACCACCTCCCCAAAATAATCACCAGATGCAAACCCGCCGGAAAAACAACATTGTCAAACCCAATCTCAAATACAACCTCTCCATGCGAATCTCTCCTCCCATTCCCCTAGAACCTCAGACCGTGAACCAATTGATGCATTAAAAAATAAAAGATGGAGATGAGTGATGTCAGATGAAATTGATGCATTTGCTCGGAATGGCACAATGGACTTGGTTCCTCGACAACCACATCACAATGTCATTGGCTGTAAGGGGCTTTACAAAAACAAATTTCATTCAAATGGAACTCATCACAGGTGCAAAGCTCGCTTAGTCGCCAAGGGTTACAGTCAAGAATATGGTCGAGATTATACTGACACATTCAGTCCTATCATAAAATCCACCACCATTCGCATGGTCCTTGACATTGCAGTCTCCAAGGCATGGCCAATACAACAGCTTGATGTTAACAATGCATTTCTTCAGGGCACACTTAATGAAGAGGTTTACATGGAACAGCCTCCAGGATTCATCGACTCGGACAAACCATCTCATGTCTGCAGGGTATGCAAAGGGATCTACGGTCTCAAGCAGGCTCCTCGGGCCTGGTACACTGAGCTGAAAACATTCTTGATAAGCATTGGATTCAACAACTCTCTCTCGGATACTTCTCTGTTTGTTCTTAAGCAAGGTCCACACTACATCTATTTATTGGTGTATGTAGATGATATCTTGGTTACAGGAAGCAGCAAAGAAAGGATCACCAAGATACTTACACAACTCGCAGATAGGTTCTTTGTCAAAGACCCGGAAGATTTCAATTATTTTCTTGGTCTCGAAGCATATCGAACGGATCAAGGTCTACACTTATGTCAACGGAAGTACATTGTTGATCTCCTTCATCGATATAATATGCAAAATGCTAAACCGGTCAACACACCTATGGCATCTCACCCGAAGCTCTCCTTAACCCCCGGCACTGCTCTCAAGGATCCGACTAGTTATCGCAAACTCGTGGGAAGTTTACAGTACTTAGTATTTACAAGGTTGGACATCGCTTATGCTGTAAATCGTCTGTCACAATTTATGCATAAACCCACTCACGAATACTGGCAAGCAGCCAAGAAGATACTTTGATACCTGGCTGGAACTCCCACGCATGGCATCTTCTTCTCTGCCAAAAATTCCCTCGGTAGTCATGCCTTCTCGGACGCCAACTGGGCTGGAGACTCGGACGACTACACGTCAACCAATGCCTACATCATCTACATTGGTAGCCATCCTGTTTCGTGGACTGCAAAGAAACAACACGGAGTTGCTCGTTCCTCCACAGAAGCAGAGTATCGAGCTGTGGCAAATATTGCAGCCGAAATAAGTTGGGTCTGTAATGTTCTCACCGAGTTTGGCATCACCTTACCTACAAAACTGCGAGCTTGGCATCACCTTACCTACAAAACCGGTTGTCTATTGTGATAATATAGGTGCCACATTCCTCTGTTTCAATCCAGTTTTCCACTCTCGGATGAAACACATTGTTGTTAATTATCACTTCATTCGTGGTCAGATACAACAAGGTACCCTACGGGTTGCTCACGTTCACACCAAAGATCAGCTCGCCGATGCATTAACCAAGCCACTTCCTCGTCCACGGTTCTTGGAATTACGTGACAAGATTGGAGTAGCTCAAGCTCCTCGATCTTGAAGGGGCATGTAAGAGATATGGAAAGGATTCTCCTTTATTATTGAATATTTGATTTGTAACATATTAGAAACATTCTTATTATACTTAACCTAGAGGCTAGTCATCTGTTCTTGTTCTTGTATAAATATGTATTCTACTCTTTGTAATGATAGACAAGACATTCTCTCAACAGTTTCAATTAAATCAGTACGAAGATACATTTACGTACTACAATATAAGGAAAACATTTATTTAAAATATAATTCTGAGGTGTATTCAATTCAATTTCAATCTTAATGTTGATAAAAAAAAAAGTGATATAACACGTACATTCCATAGGCTTTTTAAAAATTAGTCCAATGTCGAAAGAAGCAATGTCATAGTTAAAACGCATATTGGGTGAATGGGGGATTGGGAATAAACTAGTCCCCTTCGCATGGGAAGGCTTTTATATTGAGTAGTGGAAGTGAAACCATATACTTCGAAAATATGAGAATGGCGAAGATTTTTTACTTGAAATATTGATCAAAAATAAAATACTCTTATTAGATACAGAAGAAACACACATTGAAATCATGTGAATATTTTGTATTTTTATGAAACTTTTTATAAACTATAGTTTTTATTTTTATTTTTGTTTGGAGGGGATAAGGTAACAGTAACAGTAACAGTTGTAAATAGGGGGTTAAGGAAATGGTCGGGACAGCTAAGAAAGATCGCTCTCTCGTCATCAGACAAAAAATTACAAGCGAGAATTTCTTTGTTCCTCTACGACCGGACAAGACACGTCCGTCTTCTTCTTCTTCTAACTTACGCCTCCATTCTTATCCTACGCCTTACATCTTATCCTACGCATCTTCCCTTCCATTAAGACCTAGGGTTTTCTCTCTTTCTCTCTCTCTTTCTCTCCCATCATCATTCTCCCTCCCTCCCCCCGATCTATATCCAAATCCTTTAACCCTTTCAATTTTGAATCGAAACCCTTAAAAAAAAAAAATCCCCAATTGAATCTTTACGGTTCTGAGAGGAGTTTAGGGGGGGGGTTTTCGAGAGATGTTGAATGTCAGGTTCATTGATGAATCTGTTTTCTCTCTGCTTCAAGCCATTCGGGCACATCTGCGATAATTCCGAGGCTGGATCGGGTGGTGGTGGTGGTGAGTGTGGTGGTGGAAACGGCGGTGCTGAAGGCAAAGACGGGTTGCTTTGGTTCCGTGATCTCGGTAGATACTGCGGCGGCGAATTCTCCATGGCTGTGATTCAAGCCAATCAGGTTCTTGAAGATCAGAGCCAGATCGAATCCGGTAATTTCGGTACTTTCGTTGGTGTTTACGATGGTCATGGTGGTCCTGAAGCTGCTCGTTACGTCTGCGATCATCTCTTTAACCATTTCCGACGTGAGTTCCACCGTGATGATTCCTTGATTTTTTTTTTTTTTTTTTTTTTTTTTAGAGCTTTGGGTCTTTTTTTTGTGGGAATTACATATAATAATTTTAGATGAATCCGTTGACTTAAATTCTCAAAGTTTGTTTTTTTGGGGTTCAAGTGATGAAGATTGTGATTGGTCAACAAAGTTAGGTACTATGACTTTCTTTTTAATCTCTTTTGGGGGATATAATTAGGTTTCCCATTGAAGCTGCTTAATACAAGTTTAAAGCTACAGTCTTTTAGCCCATTTTTAGTCTTTTACTTTTACAACTTCATCCTGTGTTTATTGTTCTTTGCTGTGCTTTGTTGTCATAAGCATTTAGTTAAGTGGAGTGTGTCCCTAGGAGTGTACTGTACTACATTTTATGAAAAAGAGGTTGAGCCTCTCTTATGTTGGGATTGCTCAGGCTTTACGATTATGCAGAAATATCAGCGGAGACGCAAGGAGTTGTGACAAGAGAGACTATACAAAGAGCCTTTCATGCGACTGAAGAAGGATTCGCTTCCATTGTCTCAGAACTGTGGCAAGAGATACCGAATTTGGCAACTGTTGGCACTTGTTGTCTAGTTGGAGTGATATATCAGAATACTCTTTTCGTGGCAAGCCTTGGAGATTCAAGGGTTGTTCTTGGAAAGAAAGGCAACTGTGGCGGACTCTCTGCTATCCAGCTCTCAACTGAACACAATGCCAATAACGAGGATATTCGTTGGGAACTTAAGGACTTACATCCTGATGACCAGCAGATTGTTGTGTTTAGGCATGGAGTTTGGAGAGTTAAGGGCATTATTCAGGTAGTTTCTCATTCTCTTTCTGTTAGCTTCTCAAAAAAAAAAAATAAGGACGCAAAATTAGGGATAACTAGGTTGCAGAATAGCAGGATTCAATGTGTTGCATTGGTTTTTCTCCCTTCTTTCTCTGACACTCTACATGGATCACGTTGCTGTGCTTTCTTTTTTTTCATTTAGTCAGTCATACTTTTGGTTAGAGCTGTACCTCTGGCTTCTCATGCTCTTTTGGGAAGAGATAAATTGGTTAATTTTTCTTTCTTAGTATTTGAGTGGTATGTCCCGTTTTTATATAAGCTATAGAAAAATTCCATTAGGAATCTAAGAAGTCCAAATCCTTATGATGAAGTAGTGAAGTAGTTTATGAGCAGGGTTTATGATGAACTTCCATAGTTCCATACATACGCACTAGAAAAGCTAAACATACGGCTTTACCATCTTGGTAGTGTCTATTTACCAATAATTAATCAGCTTAACCAAAAGCTCTTAGGATTTTCTGTTCATTCCCTGTTTTAGTGATCAGCATTGATTTAATGTTCATCTAGGTTTCGAGGTCTATAGGAGACATGTATATGAAGCGGCCCGAATTTAACAAGGAGCCAATCAGTCAAAAGTTCAGACTTGCAGAGCCAATGAAGAGACCGTTGATGTCTGCAACACCGACTATACTCGCTCATCCTCTGCACCCTAATGATTCGTTTCTCATTTTTGCATCTGATGGTCTTTGGGAACATTTGACAAACGAAAAAGCAGTTGAGATTGTTCATAACCATCCCCGCGCTGTAAGTTTCTGATTTGATTTCTCCCTCAGATGACTTGCCATGATTAGTAGTTTGTACTTAGTGTTGGTTATATTCCTCCCCTCATTAAACATCCGTATGGCTTTTTTGTTCTGGATAAGTTTTAGATTACCGTGCAAGTGAGAGTTTAGTTTTAGACACATCCCCTGATTATTACAAGTAAAAGATCATGTCTTGATCTGATAAGTTTTATGATTGATTTGTTGCAATGTGTCTCTTCAGGGAAGCGCAAAGAGACTGATAAAGGCGGCTCTTCACGAGGCAGCGAGGAAACGTGAGATGAGATATTCAGATCTAAGGAAGATTGACAAGAAGGTGAGGCGCCATTTTCACGATGACATCACGGTTATAGTGGTGTTCTTGAATCATGACCTCATATCCAGAGGTCACTTCAACTCAACAACACAAGACTCGCAAGTCTCTATACGGAGTGCTCTTGAACACTGAAAAGCAAAAAACATTTTACAACAATGTTTCTTCTTACTTGGGTTATATGACTTTTTTTGCCTAGAACGCAATAAAAAAAACTGGGCAACATCTAAAAAACAAAAAGGAAAATTGGAAAACATTGTAATGAGTTCTCTTGTATTAAGCGGCAATGTTTGACTGTGGTGTTTCTCTTCAAGTCGTTGCATAGTTCTGTCCTGATGAGTTACCACCAACCAAGCCTTTCGTCAAAGAAGACTTCATGCCGTATTTTCTGGTTTTTCATCTCTTTTATCACACCTGTAACTGTAAGTCTGTACTGTGTAACATAGTCGAGTTATATAAGTAACAATACCATTCTATGTAACATCAAGTTTTTGATTCTTTTAGTTTTTGTAAATCAAGTACCTAATCAGAATTGCTCACTCACACATCGGTAGGCAACTGTGATTGCTCGTCAGTAAAGTTGGTAATTTTCGTTTTCAAATTAAAACAGTCAAATTTCAACAAACTACTTTCTTCGGCTAAAGCCTTTAATCGTTTTCAATGTAATAATATTTTAGGATCCGATCTTTTCTCGAGATGTTTAGAATATGACTTGGAGAGCTCATGTCTTCAATATTTGCCTTGTACTACTTGATTCTGGATGATATAACTGAAAAATACGAATTCAAGTTTTGAATATTGTCACGATAACTATTGCGAACTAGATATCAAAAGAAAAAGACTAAAGAAATAAGAGAAATCAGATAAAGCTTTATAGGCTGCATTATCCATCAAAACGAAGCCGAATGTCAATCAACTTCTCAGAGCCCAGTGCATAATCATCATCTTTCCCACATTACATTATAAAGATTACTCAAAAAATCAAATTTAATACACAAAAAAAAAAAACAGACAAAAATACAATTAGGATCCTCAGAGTAAAAAATGCTTATAGCGTTTCATCAATAATAAAATCAGGTCTCAAAGATTTCATGCCATCATAGGATCCTTTTAATAACAAGAACTTTTTTAAAAAACGAATCAAAAAAGATGATTACAGATATAGCACGAGCTTATTCGCTATGCCTGTTAAAACATAGGCGAAGCGACTCAACGCCCCTGCAAAAATAATCTATCGCCTCTCTTCTAAGTAATAAAGATGAAAGAATCATCCCATAAATACTGAAAACTCTATAGGAAAAATCAATCTGAGAGGCGAATCCAATCAGTTTGCTAAAAAAAAAAACCCTTTTTAAGATCACAAACATAGAAAAAACACAAACACAGCAAACCTGAACTGTTTTAGGTTTTGCCGGACGTGTTGGTATTTATACATAGGAATTTTAGGTTTTTAGGGTTTTTTTTTTTCTCAGCCGCAAACATCAAACAAAATGGGCCTTGATAGTAGACCAATGGGCTTTTTGTTTCATTATAAGCCTTCTGTCTCAGAGAACAAAAAAAACCCATATCCTTTGTATATGTCCAGTTGGCAAATCATCTTTTGGTCCGTGTCTTTATCAAAACATCATTCCTAATTTCATTTAAGCATTCTGATTTAAAACTTTTGAAAATGAAATGAGAAGATAAAATTTGACAGAATATGGATCTTTACTCTTCTTTTCAATATGTAGATATAGATTCTAAAATTTTATTATTTTCTCATCAAAATCAAAAATAAGCTATACAGAATATATATATATATATATATCAAAATAAAGTTCATTAAAAAAAGGTATTACAACTACATCATAAATCTTAACTATAAATTTCTACCAGATATTCTTCAATTTAATTTTAACATAATACATTTAAATTGTTTTTTTCATAGTTTACAATTAAACCTTTTTTTATAAAAAAACAGTAAACAAAAGAAAAAATAAAAATAAAGTTGATGTATAAATAACAAGTGTAGTACTATAATATAATCTTTTACTTTCTTTGTTTATCGTTTACAATTCACTCACTCACTACCAAATTTGAATCTAATCTATAAACAAGACAGTGAAATCATATAACATATATATATATTTTTTTTCGCAAATATAATATAACATATAAAAACGGCTAATTAGCACCCAAAATAAAATGATTTGGCTATAAATAGAGAGTGTTATTATTATTGTTGTTATTATTATTAGAATAAACTCAATAAAGTAAGGATTTAACAATAATTTAATCAACATAATGATAGTGCACATCACATGGGAGAGAAGCAATGGAACCACAGTAAACAAAAAAAAAAAAAAAAAAAAAAAATTGGTTCATGTGTATAAAAATGCGATTCTTTGCTTCTTCATTCCCTTTCTTATTTAATACTAATAAAAAAAAAAAAAAAAAAAAGGAATCGTCGTCTCTCCCTTTTTTGCCTTCCACAACCTTCCTGACACCTCATCGTCTCTCTCTCTCTTCTCCGTCCCGTTCCGTTCTCTCCTCCCAAAACAGGTAATTATTAATCCCCTTAATATCCTCTCTAATCCTCTTTCCCGTTTCTTCATCTCTCTATTAATCTTTAACAGATCCTCTGATTCTGATCCAACAGTTTCGGAATTCTTGATTCTGATCTGATCAGGCGATTTATGGAGTCTATATCTCCCGTATCGAATCAGATTACTCAACCAACAACAACAACGACGACGACGACGACGACCTCTAGTTCCGATCGCTCCCGTCGTAAGCGGAGGAAGAAATCTCAACCATCATCGGTTGATTCATCTCAATCAACATCGTTGGAGAAATGGAGATCGGAGAAACAGCAACAGATCTACTCGACGAAGCTAGTCCGTGCTCTAAGAGAGCTACGAATCAGTCAACAACCGACGTCGTCATCGTCGTCTTCGAATCCACGAGGTGGTAGAGCCGTACGCGAAGTCGCGGCCAGAGCTTTAGCAGTTGCGGCGAGAGGTAAAACACTCTGGAGTCGAGCGATACTATCGAAAGCCGTTAAACTCAAATTCAGGAAACAGAAACGGCAGAGAATCCCGAACCCGTCTCCGACGAAAACGACGACGTTGACGACCGGGAGTATCAGTATTAGGTCGAAGAAACAGAGAGCGACGGTTTTGAGGCTAAAGGCAAAAGGATTGCCAGCTGTACAGAGGAAAGTGAAAGTTCTGAGCCGGTTAGTTCCCGGTTGCCGTAAACAGACCTTACCGGTGGTTTTAGAAGAAACCACTGATTATATTGCTGCCATGGAGATGCAGATTCGTGCTATGACTGCTATTCTCTCCGCCGTCACCTCTCCTCCGCCGCCGCCGCCAGGTCATGATGGGGGACATACACATATGCTTGGTTAGTTGGGCCAAACTGTCTTCTTCCTTTTTTTTCTTTTTTAAATGTTTTTGTTTTCTTCATATTATTATTCTTCTCATCTCACTGTATTGTTTGGTCGTGTTTGAATATTTTTACTTTTATTCAACTTTTTTATTTACCATTTTCATCATTTATGTATATCCTTTTTTTTTTTTGTTCCTTCTTGAATCTCTATGTTTACCAAAAATAGTGCCGGAAAAAGGAAAAAGAACAGGACAGTGATTGGTTTCTGTAATGATAATCGTAATAAATTTTTCAGTTTCTTGATAATCGTGGAAGCACATTTGAGTTTGTGATTACAATGCTTTATGGTTAAGATAACTAGACGTAATGACTTAATGGTTTTTTTAAGTGTTTGGTGAAATTAATGATAAGGCCAAATGCAACAATGATATAGTTTAATTTTTTTGTTTTGTTATGTTTGTAAGTTAGGTTTGGTTGATTGGGATTGAATTCTCTTTGTTGAAAAGATTTGTTATGACACCACTACTTACAATATTACGCTTGTTTCTTCTTTTGTATATGGTATTTGGGTTTATTTTGGTAATGTGGTTAGATTTTGGAGATGCAGAAAAAGGTTAAAAAAAAATAATAATCTAGAGAGTTTAACACAATCACATGGTTGAGAAAGACATAAAGACATGAACATGATGATGAGTGACTCACATGCTCCAGTCTGAGCAGCGGGGTATATTTCTTTTCTTCTTCTGTTAAAAAAGGTGAACACTGAAATAGAGAGATAAATCGCATCACTCTATATTTTTTGCCAACTTTTTTTTTTTTTTTTTGACACTCCTAAAAAAATTTACTGGGAAATCTAAATTAAAAATAAAAAGTTGAAAAAAGGCACTAAAATCTTCTTCTTTGTTTTTGGTCGGCCAAAAGGCACTGATTTTGGTGAAACTGTTACTAGTATTTTGGAGGAATGAATAGTAATACCAAAAAAATAAGAAGCAAATTCATGAAAATAAATGTTTTCTGACACATGTCATGTGGGATTTTACATTATCTCAAACTTTTCTCAGTACTACTTGTACAAAACCCTTAAACCCCACCCCAACACTTATGTTTTTGTTGCACATGTGATGTGCATTCAATTGGGTAGACAATAAAAATCTTTGAATATATCATATGCTTCAGAAGATAATTCGGGTTAATTGTGTATCAGTGTAATTTGACTACATTTAAAGAAAAATAAAATATTGCGTATTTACTAGCATAAATACCGTGCAATGTGTGTGATATACTAGCCTTACAATGTTTGCGTAGCTCGAGGTAAGTACTGAAACCTAATTTTGAGTTTAATCTTAAAATTGATGTAGTCATGTAGTATAAATTAGTCGTAGTACTACGAGAGAAAAGACAACCATGTGTTCATCAAAGTAAATATTTGACGAACAAACAAGAAAAGAGGAGAGAGTACATGGATTAAATGATTTTGGCGTAGTCGCAGAGTACTCTTTTCGTGTGTATAAATAATGTCACTATGACCTTTAAGCTGCTTTTTGTTAAGCCTCTTTAATTTGATTGTCAATAAAGACTATTTATTGGTTTTATTCCAATCACTTTTGTTTGTCAACTATTTAAGTCACTCAGTTGTCGGTTTAGATACACTGTATACATTTTCATGATTATAAATTTAGATGGAAGTGTAATTTTGAAAAGAAGCATTTCAGAAACAAAGAAACACTTAAGAATATAATAATAAAACGTCCGAAATCATATTTTGTGAAAGAAAGTTGAAAAATTAACTACATGCTACATCCATAAAACTAAGACCATCTATAAAATAGATATTTCTATATTTTCTTTTATATATAAAAAATCTATTTTTTTTCTCCATAAATAGAGGAAAATATAGCAATCACTATTTTAGATGTGAGAATAAAGATGAGTTGAAATAAAATTACTTTTAAAATAAATTGCTATATTTTTCTATATTTATAAAAAAAAATAGAATAGAAATGAATTGGAGATCCTCTAAGTTCATAACAAAGCTTCTTCTTGAGGTTCAGCCTTCAGACTACATCCATAAAACTAATTAAAGTTCATAAACGAATCTACTATAGCTAAACAAATATAATATTCGTATGTACTTAAAAAAAATACAATTTTCTTAATGTATTGCTTTGTCTAATTGTCATACACAGCTACACTATATATAGATTTAATATATATTTTCTGAAGTCAATTATTTTTTAGATAACCTCCACCAATATATTTTTAACCATGTATGAAATGAAACAACCACGAGAACCTATGCGATACCAATATTTCCGATACCAATATTTCCGACGGTCACAACAACACAAATTTTAATCCACGTAATGATAGATCTTTTTTTTTTCGATCAAAGAGATGTTACCATTTCATTCAAGCAGAAAGTAACATACATGATAAAGATAGTTTAAGGTACATTACAGGATAAGCTAAATCAAAGCATAGAACAATAAAAGTACAGAAATAGATAAGGGTATTCGATATGAAAAGCTTGAGAGCTGTGAACCACCTGCTTAGGAGCAATATGGAACTTGTGAGATCAAGGCAAACCGATGCAGACTCCATGAACAAGGCCAAGGAGTAGTGAGCCACTGTCTTGGGATTTCGAAAACTGGGCGGAGATGAAACTGGCACAGCTGAGTTGCCAAAGGGTCGAGCAGGAGTGTTAAGGCTCTGATAACCGGTTACTACAAACGTAGTTGTTGGTCCAAGGTTGCTAGAACAGGACTTCAAGAGGTTGTGGTAACCACTTCTCCTTGGAGTGAGGGTCATAATGCCACTAGTCTTCAAGCTAATATGAGGGAACTTCAAGAAGTAGTTGATTTTCGGTTTAAAGATCTTTGAGCTTAGGCAAAGTATAGGTAGAGAGTTGGTGAAGCATCGGTAACCCCCACTCCTTAGAGGTGGGATCATAATGCCAAGATTCCCCAAACTATCTCCTTCTAGAGGGTCATCCTTAATTGATTCTAGTAACAGGATTCTTAACAGACTCTTGGGCCAATAAAGCAACAGATGCTGATTAAGAGTCACTAGCAGTCTTCGTACTAGCGGTATCCTTAAGCTAAGCGACCATTGACTAGAAAGGAGAAGAGTGGAATTCAGACTAGACCTAGTTACAAGTTGACACTGGAACAGTTGGGGTATTGGTAATATGTAGGATAAAGGATCAGGGAGAGCCAACAATAGAGATAAACCGATTGGCAGATCAACATCATTATCAAAGAGCTGCACTGCAAGCTTCCAAACCAAGCAAATTAATTGGTCTTGACTCAAGGAGGATTCAACCACAACTGAAGCATCTAGGGATCTGCTACCGAGTGTAACTCGACTTGACCAAGCAGGATACAAAGATACTAATCGATTTGGGCTAATTATGTAATTAAGGTCATGGGGTCTAAGACAATACCAGGTCAGGGATGACTTATACTTATAGTTTAACCATCGTAATCTATCTTCCAGGGTTTGAATATAAGATTGGGGAATAGACTTGGGACAGAGGATTACCGAGAGAGAAACAGAGGCCACCAAGGAGGAGGGTTTCTTCGTCAAGTGGTTCACCGGTGCCAGCGTCAAGACAGAGCTTCCGTCCAGCTGCAGCCAAGCAAAGTACTTGGTGAGAGGATTTGGATTCGAGGAGCGGTAAGATGTGATAATTGACGGCTTAAGGGGGTGGTGAGATAGACGGAAACCGAGCCTAGAGGGACACTGGAGGATCTCTCGATCAATACCAAAGCGGTGAGGACTCGATGTAAAGGGTTCACCGAGGGGAGTAGCCAGGTGCGGAGGCGGAGAGGATGGTTGAAGCTGATGCAACGGCGGAGATGAGATATGGAATCTTAACATATCTCCGGAAAGACTGAAACTGAAAGCGAGTAGACTACAGAGAAAGAGGAGGCCACAGAGATGAAGAAACCAAGTCCCAGCAACACCGATCGGGTTCGGCGCTGCCGGGAGAGCAGATCTCGATGGTTATGGCAGAGAAAAAAAGAAGGCTAGAACGAACTCTTTTTTTTGTCTTTCGTAAGGATAGATCTTAAATTCTTTATATACATTAAACGACACTCAATGTAAGTATTTCTCACAAATCTAGTTTTCAAATAATAACTAATAAGATTTCCTATAGAATATAACAACAAACATCAATATACGGATTAAACAGGAACAATGCCCATAAGTAACTTTGAAAGAAATAAAAAATCCTAAATGTTTGATTTTCTTTTCTAAGCCCTAAAACAAATAAAAAAAAACTCTATATATATATATATAAGACATCATATGTATTATATGTAGAAGACATCTTTATCACTTATCAGTATAGCTAAATTAAATGTCTGAATCCAAGCACGGAAATATTCGGTTCAATTGTGTGCGCATGTTATTCAACAGAGAAATTTACTAAATTCACCTTTCCGTTGGTTTATTTTGCATTATAAGTATGAAACTTGTAAAAATGATTGATTAATCAAAAAATAAAATCAAACATTTAGGATTTCTACATCATGGCGGATCTCATGGTAATTGGTAAATCGTGTGTTATATATAATCAAGGCTGTTTTAGTTCCTACATGATGCGCAGTCTATCGTATACCAGTATACCACTGTCCAAACCAATGGTCCAAACTCCAAGCCATACACAAGTGAAGCCACTGAGGCACTGACCATTCTTATTCGCACGTGGAGCGCATAACATGTTGGACCACACGTGTGTGTGCTCTCAGATTATCTACTTCTTTTTAATAAAATTAAAAATTCATAATCGGGGAAAAGGATACGTCCAACTGAATAGTATGGTTTAGGCAATTTAGTATTATTATGTAACTAAATTCACGCTTTGGTATAAATGTTTTTTTTTCTTCAAATTATGTCACTGTTTTACTTGTGCAAATATTGGATGATATATTCTTATGGTAAATATAATTACGTTTAGAAATAATTACTTATATTAAGAAATATGGTTTTACGAACCTAACGTATACGACAAGAACAAAATGTTAAATTCACAACAAGTAACAACAACAAAAAACAAATATTTAAACAGAAAATGTAGATATGAATTATGGTACGTCGCTTGGTTGCTGTATTGAAACAAGTGATGGGCATTTATCTGCTGTCTCATCTCAATCGACGACAAAGTTTGTTGGGTTGTCAAGAGAGTAATATACAATTTTTTTGTTTTATCAATTTGTTATTATTAATTTTTTAAACATTTTTTTGTATGTCAATATTAACTTTTTACGTTTTAATTAGTTGCCAAAATGCAGTTCAAGTTGGATTTTTCACTACAAGAAGCACGTTAAATAACGTCGGTTCTTTTAAGTCAGTTCTTCAACCGACGTTAAATGTTAGAATGGAACTGATATTAACATCAGTTGTTTAACCGACGTTAACATTTATTTTATTTTCTAAAAATTTTCAATTTGTGAATGGATTAGTTTCTAGAAAATGAAAAGGCCCAAAAAAGCCCAACATGAAACAAAAGAAAAAAACCGATAAGGTCTTCAAATTAATCAAGCTTTTTAATTAATTAAACCTTCTTCTTCTTCAAAGCTTCTTCTCGTTTCTCAACCCAGAAAACACAGAGCAATCAAAATCAAAATCATGGGGTTTTTCGTTTTTATGCATTTCTAACTGGATTAAAATAACTCATCAGTCTCAAGTCTCAACGAATCCCAAATCCTTCACCGATTTCATCAATATCGATTTGAAAAGTTTTCTGCAACTCCGTAAGAGGTTAGTAAGGTTTGAATTTCTTAAAATTTGTTGTGTTATTGACGAAATATGTCGATTCTAACAGTGATTATGAATTTTGGTTGAAGGATTCGTGATGATATTTAGGATCAATTTTTCAGCTTTGGTGAATCTCTCTGAAATTTGAAATTTAAGGTACCATTCACTTGTCTACATCTAGATTGAGTGTTGAGCTTTGTTTTTGTACGATTTAGCTGCTACTTTGTTTCTTATATGTTCCCGTTTGATACTTGTGTTCAATGGAAAGTGAAAAATGTTAGATATATAAGCTCAGAGGAACCGAAATGTTATATTCTCATGTTCATGTTTTGCTTGACTTGCTTCTTGCTTCAGTAGGATTGTTTATGTTGTTCGATTTCCATTTCTGTGGAAGTCAGAATATTTTTGTTTATCTGATAATTAGTTTACTCTATTCGTAGAGTGACTGTAAAGTGGACAAATCTTGGATAACAAAACATCGTTTATCTCAAGACTACATAAGTGGAGTTGAAACATTTTTGGATTTTGCTTTTGGTAGTTGTAATACAGAGATGGTAAAATGTCCTTATCAGCGCTGTTGTCTTGTTAAATACAAGCTTAGGGTTGAGATTAAGGGTGATTTAATCTGTCATGGTTTGCTACCTGCGTATACAAATTGGTATCTCCATGGCGAAGAAATAGATTTGCAAGAGCAAACAGTGAGATTAGAACCTGAATCTGATGGTGGTCAAGCTGAAAACCCGATTATGAATCTGCTTGAAGATGTTTTCCCAGATATGAATAATAACTTTAATGAATCTGCAAGTGTTCCTGTGGAGGATCATTCAAAGCAAAAGGAGGCATTTGATGATTTGTTATCAGACTGTAATGAAGCTTTATATGAGGGGTGCCACACATTCAGCAAGTTATCATTGATGATTAAGTTGTATCACATCAAGTGTATGTCTAGGATAAGTGACAAAGGAATGTCACTGCTAATTGATCTCTTGAAGGAAGCTTTTGAGCATGCAAAGCTGCCAGGTTCATTTAATGATATGAAGAAAATAATACATAAGTTAGGATTTAACTATGAGACTATTCATGTGTGTCCCAATGACTGCATGTTGTATTGGGGAGATGATGCATCTAGAAACACATGCAAAATCTGTGAAAAATCAAGGTGGAAGACATCTACAACAGTTAATGATACAGAGGATAAAAAGAAGAAGAAAAAGAAACAACAAGCAGCTAAAGTCCTTAGGTATTTTCCTTTGAAACCACGCTTGCAGCGTTTATTTATGTCATCTAAAACTGCTGAGTATATGAGGTGGCATGCTGAATCTGAGAACAGAGATGGTGGACTAAGACATCCTAGAGATGGAAAGGCTTGGAAAGCATTTAATAAAAAATTTCCAGAGTTTGCATCAGATCCAAGGAATGTCAGACTAGGATTAGCAACTGATGGGTTTAATCCATTTGGTTCAATGAGTACAAGCTATAGTGTATGGCCTGTGCTTTTATTTCCTTACAATTTTCCTCCTTGGATGTCCATGAAGGATACATCAATGATTCTTTCAATGCTAATCCCGGGAAAACACATGCCAGGTAATGATATTGATATCTATCTTCAACCTCTTATACAAGAACTAAGAGAGTTATGGTATGATGGTGTTTCAACGTATGATGCTTCTTTAAAAGAGTCATTTTGTATGCGTGCGGTTTTGTTATGGACCATCAGTGATTTTCCAGGGCTTGGAAATTTATCTGGGTGGAACATATACACAAGATTGGCTTGTCCTTCATGTAATTATGATGCTGCAGAGTTTCGCTTACGCCATGGGAAGAAAAACTGCTACATGGGACATCGTCGGTTTCTGCCTCAAAACCATATTTTTCGGAAAGATAAGCAGCATTTTGATGGCTCTACTGAAATAAGGGTTGCTCCTATTACACCATCAGGAAGTGTTATTCTCCAGCAACTCGAAAATGTTGATGTTATTTTGGGAAAGAATGTAGATAATATTGGAAAGAAGCGGCGCAGGCTAGAAGTTAGGAAAAATCAATGGAGAAAGAGTAGTATATTTTTTAAACTCCCTTATTGGGAACATCTTCTATTACGTCACAATCTGGATTTGATGCACATAGAAAAAAACGTATTTGACAATCTCATTTTTACCTTTTTGGATGATAAAGGCAAGTCAAAAGATAATCTCAGTGCTAGAAAAGATTTGCAGGAGCTTGGTATTCGTCAAGAGTTGTGGTCTGATGAAAATGGAAAATATCTTCCGGCATGTTTTACAATGACCACACAAGAGAAAGATAGATTTCTTACTATCTTAATGATGTGAATGGATATTCTTCAAATATTTCTACTTGTAGTGATCTGAATCAACGAAAAATGGTGGGTTTAAAGAGTCATGATTGCCACATCTTAATGGGTCAGTTGTTGTCTATCGCTATACGTAACGTTTTACCACAAGAGGTCTCATTTGTTGTAACAGAGTTATGTCGCTTCTTTCGAGAAATAAGTTCAAAGGTATTGGATATTATTGAACTGGATAAGTTGCAGGAGCATATTGCACTTACGTTGTACCATTTAGAGATGATTTTTCCTCCATCATTTTTCATCATTTTTCACCTTTGGGCGTTTTAAGTATTATGTCAGAAATCGAGCTCAACCTGAAGGGTCCATTTGTAAGCAGTATATTGCTGATGAGTGTCTTACGTTTTGCTCTATGTATCTTGATGGAGTAGAAACACGATTTAATCGTATTAGGTAGAGTGGATGATCACCCTATGGCTGAGCATGACTTAGGTCCTGAATCACAAATTCAACATGTTTTTCCTTTACTTGGGAGACATGTTGGTGCTTCTAGAATGGATACACTTAGTCCTATAGAACGACAACAAGCTCACCGATATATCTTAGTCAATAGTTATTTCTTAGATGACTATCGCAAGTAAGTTTTCTACTTTAATCTGAAAATATTTTCGTGATTATGGTTAATTATCATAGTGATTTTGTTGGTATTTCTGCTGATATATGTTGCCTTGCATTTGGTCCATCTAGTACGGTTTTAAAGTTCTCAGCATATAACATCAATGGCTTCAAGTTTAGAACTATAGAAAGGGAGCAAGACCTAAGAACTCAGAATAGTGGAATTTTTGTCTCAGCTGAAACCATTAGTTATGCTAGTTCACGTGATCTTAATCCTGGAGCCGGAGATGTTTCGTACTATGGGAAATTAACTGAAATTCTGGAATTGAACTACTATGACTCATTTAGAGTTATATTATTCAAATGTAAATGGGTTGATACTCGTGATGCTAGAGGGTATAAGAAGGATGATTTTGGTCATACTATGGTAAATTTCTCTCGTTGAATTCACACTGGAAATGGTGAAGAAGATGAGCCTTATGTCCTGGCTTCTCAGGCAAGATTGGTTTACTATGTGGAAGATCCACAAGAAAAAGAATGGAGTGTTGTTGTACACGTCCAACCAAGAGGCTTGTATGATATGGGTGATCCTACTATTTCAGATGAAATTCCTCCTGAAGTTATCATTGAAGAATCTCATCCTCCTGTTCAAAGTTTAATGATTATATCAGATAATATTTCTAATATTAGATTAGTGAGGCAAATAGAAGATCTTGAAAATATAAGAGGTTTCAGGTATGTGGATTACATTATAGCAACTCTATGTGTTGACTTCTTTAATATGGTTGATTCATATCTTTTTCCAGTGGCATATCCTCAGGTGGGTGTTGACGTAATGCTAGACTCATGATACGTGCTTATCTCCAATCCGAATGCAGATGTAAGTTGGTCACTTCTTTCAAAGACCACAGTTTAAAACCTTGAAGAGCAGATGGGCAGATTGTGAATTCTTTTTGAGGATTTTTATATTTTTCAGAAAGTTTCTATACACGGCAATTGTCTTTCTTAATTTTAGTTTCCTGCGATTTTTTATTTATATAATAAATAAATATAATAAACTAATAAACTGGTAATAAAACAAAGGCAGATAACGTCGGTTAATTTAGTGACATTAACTATTTCGTTTTATTAACTGACGCTAATAATTAGAGAACTGACGCTAATTTTATGTCGTTAAAGTTTACGTCGTTTTAACAACTGAAGTAAATTACTTTTACGTTAAACGCTAACACGTCGCTTATAAAACCGACGTCAATATAATTAAGTCGGTTAAATACCGACGTTAACCTCTAAACCAACTGACGTTGAATGGCGTCTTTTTTGTAGTGTTTATTTGTACTTATTTATAAAAGAGTTGGATTTTTAATGTCACTCTCGATTTTTGTAAACTATTTCTCCCACCAATAGAACGATTGTCATAATTTGTATTTCTTATCTTAATATTTTTTGGGGGATTTCTAAAGTCTACAAAACAACAATTCAACATATTAGGGTTTCGATGAAGACGCTCTAAAAGTGAATAAAGTATCGCTAGATAATGCCAAAAGTTCATCTTCCTATAATCCTAGACGGCCAATTATGAACCATGCAATGCTGAAAAATAGATGTCAATATGATCAATTAGGACTCTAAAGTCTAACTAATCAGACTCTCAAAGTCTAAATATGAAGATTTCTAGTAATTAATCAGATAAAAATTAGAAGTGGGGTACACTTACAATAATGCACATACATCTAAATCAATATGGTGTAGTAGTAGTAGTTGAAGTACTTGTTTTTGTTATATAGTTAGTTGTAAAGACGAAGAACTAGTGATTAATATATGACATGAAACTAATCAATGCTAGGCGATAATTTAAGTTGCCATTAATGTATCTATGAAGGCCTAAAAAGGCAATATGGCACGAGGTTCACACGCTAACGATACAAGTTGTGGTTTGTTCTTTCCTTCGTCCTCTAGAATTATCTTTAAAGAAAAGGCACATCTTGAAAAATCAATTATTGGGTGGCAATTAGATCCCTAAACATTAAGTAACGTTGTACAATAATCATAATCTAACCTTGATTAGTTATAAACTAGCTTTCTAGAAACATGCACCAGCAAGGTGTCGAATTCTTCACTTTTTTACTAGTTTATCATTTTCCAAGTTTATAGCCAAAAGCGTGATTAAATAAAAATAAAAATAAACTCCAACCAATCATGCATCTATATATGTCTAGTTCATATGTTACATAAATACATATCAACAACACTAATATCTTGTTATGAGAAAGCAAAGTTTGCCGAAATAATCGAATGATTTTCTTAAACGTGGTCATGAATCCGTAATGCTGGTGATAACTCTATTATAATCTGTTTCTTGGGTTTTTTTTTCCCGGACGAATGTTATGTCAAGTTTCATATTAATCAACATAATCTATACTTTTTTAACACTATATATAATTCTCACACTCGAAATTTGACATTCCCTACCATTCACCCTTCGGTTACGATTTTTTTTTTCACAAATCATTTACTAAATTACGTTCCTTTTTTTTTGTGCAAAACTAAATACGTTCGTAAACTATTATGTTTACCTTAAATCCTAATTACTACCGATTACTCAATCAGAGAAAGCAGTTACACTATGTCATACTATTATTTATTTGTAGGAAAGAGTAGAAAAGAAGAGAGACTCGTTAATTTGTCTACAAGACATAGAAAAGAGAAAAACATTTGTCCACAGCTCTTTAAAACGCACGTGGGTAGGACCCTGCCCTGTCTAGTTTTCCAAAAAGCCGTAAAACACGAAAATATTAACAATTTTAAATAACTATGAATATGATAATATAAATTCTTTATTCTTGATTATATTATTAGGAGAGGTATTGGTTTAAGATTTAAAAAAAAAATTAATAACTTTAAAAATTAGGTAAAATATGTTGTTATTCAATCAAGACTTTTAAAAACTCTTTAAAAATTTGGTGTTATTGGTTGTGGATTTGTAAAAAGTTATCTAAAATCTTGATAAATCTAGTGTTATTGGATTAAGAGTTTTATAAAGTCATTAAAAATTTTATGTTATTCAAGTAAAACAAAAGAATCTTGGATTGTTAATGAATTCAAATTTTATGTTATTGGTTTAGGATTTTATATTATTTTCTTCATAACAAAAGTTACGAAAACTCTTTCATCAAATAGAAAGATTTTACAAGATTAGAAAAAACAAATCATCAAGATTTTAAAAAACTTCCTAAACAATCTCTTTCAAATAGAAAGATTTTATAAGATTAGAAAAAACAAATCATCAAGATTTTAAAAAACTTCCTAAACAATCTCTTTAGAATCCTTTATTTTTAACTTTCAAATTTCTATGATTCTAACAATCAGCAAAAACATAAAGTCATTAAAATTCTTTCTAAATCCTAAATCAATACCTCCCCCTTAGTATTCCAAAAACAATGACGACAACGACAACAACAACAAAAATCCCAAAAAACCGCGAAAAATCCCAACTAAGAACAGTAATGTTTTTACAACATATATGGATCTGAATGGTAACCGCTGATTTAGTAGTGTAGAACAAAAAATTTGCTAGTACGGTACGGTTCAACTGCGGTACGTGCGGGACAAATGTATTTGCGGGACAAGTGCAGTTACTCCAAAATAAGCGGTACAAAATAATGTTTGATTGGTAAAAAATAATTTGCGGTACAAAATTCATATTAATTAAAATAGAGATTATTTGTAAATTATATATATTCTAAAAAGATACTAAAAAATTGTTGGAAAAAAGTATTCAACAAACTTATTATTTTTAATCTAAATTTTTGTTAGAGAAACAAATTATCAAAAAAGAATTTAACAATATAAGCACAAAAACAAGAAATAAATATACTAAGAAAAATTGTTGTTTTCAATATTTTTGATAAAGAAAATTTTCTTTCTATAATATTTTCCTTTTTGCAAACATTTTCTTTCTATTATTAAGGCTTTGTCATACTATATAAACAATATATGTATACACGTTTATTATTGCCATATAAATACTGATTATTTTTAAAAATATAAAAATATGAAAAACAAGCCACTTGTTTTAAAACCCTAGTTGTGCTTCTCTTTCTCCCTTTTGTTTGCTTATAGCTGTCTATGGTTTTTATTCTTTTTGATAAAATAATTTATCTGTTTTTTTTTTTAAAACTCATTAATCTATTTCATCTTGTGTAAGTGAACAATCAACATATAAAGATCCACTTCACAAGTGGCTTCGGTCATAATGCTTCCATTCATTTCCGAGTGGGGAATCGATGGTCTAATGAAGCTTCTGTGTAAGGTAAATAAAAAGATATTTAATTATTATTATAATAAAAATCTACATTGACATTTTTCTTAAAAGATGCTGGTTTAGTGTCCGAATGGTGACTGCGTATTTAGTTGTGCCGGAAAAATGGTTTTAGAGTGCGGTACAGATCAACTGCGGTACATGCGGGTTGCAGGACAATTGCGGTTTATACAAAATAAGCGGTATATAATAAAAAGTGATTGGTGAAAAAAACTATTTGCGGTTTACAATAGAATGTTTGACTGGTAAAAAAATGTAATTGTGGTTCATGAAATATACATATATATCGCTAAATTGATTATATTTACACATAATTTAGTATTTATGATATTTGCATATTACTGAAAAATCATAATAATAATATTAAGTATAATCTAATCTAATAAGCTATTCATTGTTTGTTTCAAATAATTATATTGCATTTATTAGTTATTTGCTAAAACTTGTCAAAAAAAGAAGTTATTTGCTAAAACATAACTTAATTACATAAATATACATTTAAATTCATAATCTTTTGAACTAATAATAATAAGTCAACTATAAAAAATACTTTCAAATAATAATGGATACTTGAATGAAAAAAGGAAAAAAAAAACTTAATTTTTTAAGTGATATAAAAGAAATTGTGTATGATAATATTTTGTGTTGTATGTTTAATTTTATACACATGTTTTATCATTATTAAATGATATTATTAACTATGGGTGAGGATTTGCAAAAAAACGCATGGTATTGTTTACATTGAAAAATTGAAATGTGTTTTTCATCTTTTATGTGTAATTATGCATGTGTTGCGTACAATTTTTTTAATGAAACAAAACCCAAATTGATAAATGAAATTGTAAATGGTGACATATCACTCGTTTTCTATTTTTTATTTGAATAACTCACTTAATGGTGTAACCATTCCCTACCATATTGTTTCAGTTCTGAGATCGGAATGGTGGTCAGACGACTTTGACCGTGCATCAGATTAGAGTAGAGATTAATTTAAAACACACGCATGATCTACCAAGTTTATAAACTCTGCTGTTACCCTGTTTCAATTGTTTCCAGTATTTCCTATGCTCGTATTATTTTAAATTGTAATGTTATTAATCCTAATAATAGCAAATCAAAGATAATATAATAATCCTTTTATTATTATTGGGTTATGCATTTAACAGTTTTTATTCATTTTCCAAAAAAAAAATCATATGTTAACAACAAGAAACATTGGGCCTCAGTTTTGAAAGTTTAACCAAAATATTTGTTAGCGAAAAACAAATATTTTAGTCAGGCCTGAAATTTATAAATTTATAAACGGGCTAGTGGGTTTTAAGAACAGTTACCATTTACCAATAGAACTAATAAAGAATGCACTAAAGTCAAGTATGGACCTCCTTCACGCGTACGCGTCCCTGTAAAGAAGGCGAATTCAAGAAAATGGGAGGTCCCTTTGATGTCACACAACTCACTAGATACTTATTCAAAATCAAACTTCTCTTTATCTCCCTAGGTTGAAAAAGGTAGAGGCCACGTACTGACGTACCTGAACATGTTACACTGTACATACTGTATATATATAAGTTATTAGCGAATATTTTATGACGTGTGTGAATTTTTTTCCGAATATGATAATACGTACGTGACATCTACTTATGGAAATGTTGGTCGATGGATCGTGCTACTCGAAATATTTTATACGTGTCTGTTAAGCCTATATAATTACTACTGAGAATTAGAGAGATGAGCCGTAAGGAAGACGACACATGTTCCAATCACTATATCTACATATAATTAAAATATAATTTGGGATGATATTGGAGGAGTGGCGATTGCTGTATCTTCACCTACAAGAGCACTGAGAAGTTGCAGGCCCACTTAATTCACCATTGTTCACACATATTGGTCATAAGGAAGCTACTAGAACTTACGTGACTCTTACGTTTCCACTATCCTCGATTCCTTATAAATACCTAAGCAAACCAACATTCTCTACATAGACCATCAATTGATTACATCACATACGGCTTCTCTAGCTAGCTCTCTATATTTAAAACTTTCACAGAGAAACGATCTTTTTATTAGTGGCTAATATAGCTTGGTTCATAATTAAGAAGTTGTGAATATGGGAAGCCTCAGGTTCCTAGGAGCTGCCTTCTTGGTTTTAGTTGTTTTTGACGTTTGTTTAGCAGCTAGATCACCAAAAGCTCTTGGTAGAGGGTCCGGTTCAGGTTCCGGGTATGGTTCAGGTTCCGGTGGAGGAAACGGTGGCGGAGGAGGGGGTGGTGGCGGTGGCGGTGGAGGCGGAGGAGGGGGCGGAGGAGAAGGGTCAGGTTCAGGGAGTGGTTACGGTTCAGGGTATGGATCCGGTAGTGGTTATGGAGGAGGAAACGGTAGCGGTGGAGGTGGAGGTGGCGGTAAAGGCGGTGGAGGTGGAGGCGGTAACGGAGGTTCTGGATATGGGTCAGGTTATGGAAGCGGCTCGGGATATGGAAGTGGCGGTGGTGGCAGAGGAGGCGGAGGCGGAGGCGGTGGAGGAGGAGGAGGTGGTGGTAGCCGTGGAAATGGATCGGGCTATGGAAGTGGATATGGTGAAGGGTATGGAAGCGGATACGGTGGCGATAGTAACGGTGACTCACCCTAAATCATTCTTATTGCTTATTTTTACATGATATAGGAACATACAACAATAAAGTGATCGATGTTTTGTCGTCACATATACATCTTGTATATTGTGTAAATCACTCTTCTTTTGATATTGAAGAGAGACGATGTGGTTACACTTTCCATTATTAGAAATCATATGCATTGGCATATATATAGATTGTACCATGCACCATTTACTTTACTTATAATAGCACTTTGTACTAATCATATGTACCTTCTTTATCCCACTTATTGGTTCCTTCCACTTTTACTATAAAATATTTTGGAGACGTCTAATAAAACTGGAACAACACAAAAGAATTAGTATAGGCATAGGCGCATAGCTGATAGCTCAAGTGATAAATAACATGCACGGATTGAAGAATGGTTTGAAGGAATAAAGAAACATCATAGTTGTATAACTTTCAGACCAACACATAAAATTTAGTGGTTGTACTCGTGGTATCATGTGATTGTGTCACACCCAAGTACTAGTAGGCAAGTACAACGTAGTAGGCTGGTCGAATTTTTTTTTACCAACATTACGTGGAAAACGGGCTTTTCGGCCCAATAGATTAATATCCGTTGACCACGTACGGGCCCTAAACCTTTTACGGAGTTGCCGACTCAACTAACTGTCTGGCAGTCAGAACTCAGAACCTGAACCGTCTGGTCTTCGTCAACCCAAAAAGATCACCTGCACGTGTCTCTCTCTTTACATAGTTTCTCCTTGTATAGGATTTAAAGAAAACGTTTCAAGATTCAAGATTTATTTGGGCACAAAACTCAATATATACTTATTTAAACTTATTTATTTTTCAAAAAAGTTCATGATGGGTAACGGTAAAGTATAAAGATTTAAAAATATAAAAATGACTAGTGTGAATTGTTGACGGCAGAAGAGATAAATTTATATCACAATGAAAGGATAATAAACGTGTTAATAGACGACGGTAAGGGTGCGTTTGTGTAACAAGTCAGATTCATGGGGCCACGGTATTGTTTAGGAAATGGACCGATTGAAATTAATGTTGTCTGTAAGTGGGATGTGTAGAGCTCCCTACCAATCAGACACCTCCATGCCTTATGATTTCCTCTATGATTATTGATTTCATTTGGAAACTTCAAACTGTTACCTAGAATATAATGGAATGGAATTGCGCAAGAATTAAAAAAAAAAATGTATCATATTCACATCCTTTAATAAACATGTACTAATTTATGAACTAATGATATATGGATTTAGAACGAATTAAAAAAAAAAAAAAAAAGAAAGTGTGACAAAACAAAGGTTGTTGCTGAATTTGACTGCGAAAAGACAAAAGAAAAAAGAAAAAAAAGAAAAGATGTTGACCAACTTTGTTAGGTGGGGGTGGTTCTCGTAATCAGAAATCTTTTAGGGGTTAAATCGAAAAGTATAAATAGTTAAGGGACTTAAATTGGAAATATATAAGTGGAGGAGGCAGTTGAGGGAACCGCTTTTGTTGTGTTGAAGTCGTCATTTTCACATATTTGTAAACTGGGCCAGATAGATTTATAGCGATCAAAATGGGTCCAAACTTTTTTCCTTCAAATTATGACAATATATGTCGTCTTTGTATTTGTCTTCGTCTATTTCAAATCTGTTCTCGACTAGTCTTGAATTTTGTTGTTCTTATAATTTTCTACATAAGTTAACAAAACTTAGTTTTGTATTCATGAAAAAAACCAAAAAATAAATATCTTTTATGAACGAAATATTTATAGAACGCGCCTTCGAAGAGCAACGAATATAATAATAATAATAATAAACGGGTGCAAAACGTAAAAGAAAATAAAATAATGGGGATCAAAGTTAGAATAAAAGAATATTTGGGCCATGTCAATGCGTCGGTGACGTTGAAGCTTCGCTGCTGGAGCAAAAAAAAGCTCACATGCGTATTATCTCAGCTAGTATATTTAGAACAACAACACATGTCCGAACACACATTACAGTTCCTATATCTGTTTCGAATTCAAATCTTCTGTCTTTTTTATTTATTTATTAATTAATTTAATTTTATTCAATTCGTTTTCAAAATCCAGAGAATATTTCAGATTAATAATCCTATCTATATATTTCGCGATCTCTCTCCTGAAAAAAGAAAAGAAAAAGAGTTGGAAACTTCGACGAATGTGTGTACTGTATATTCATTTGTCTTCTTGATTTAGTTGGAAACGGTCTGAAGTGGGAGAAATTAATCCGCCATTTTCTCCTCGGTCTCTCTGCTCATCTCTTCAGTATCGGATCTGGGTCTCCCTTCGCTTTCGTTTCAAGGTAGCCTTAAAAAAAACGTTCAAATATATTTCCTATTTTATTCACACACACCCATTTCATTTCGTTCAGAGTTTCTAATCTGACTCTGTTCTGAAATCAATCTTTCAATACTCATCATCATCACACTCAGCATTTCTAATCTGGGTTTTCGAATTCGATTCGTTTAAGAATATTCATTTTTTATTTTAAAGTTTTTAATATGTTTTTCCCCCCTAAGTCACGGCATTGGAAAAAAGGAAAAACACAGCTGTGTTCCTTGCTTCATGCCCGAGATTAAGCAATAATTATTTATTTCTTTTTAAAGAAATTTTTATATTTCGAATCAATGCACTTACTATAATAAAATTACCTACTACTTTTTTTTAACAGTATCTGAACTTAAAACATCCAACCAAACTTCAAAACTCTCCTCTTTTAAATCCCATTCTCTACCTTTTTCTTATTCCCAACCACGTGGTTTTTGATTCGGTAATTACTAATTATCCATATTTCTACTACACTCTATATGATTAACCCATTAAAGTTATATTTTCTTTAATCTTTTTTATCGATTGTTGATTTTTTTTTTTTTGCAGATTATTATTATTATTATTATTATTGTGAGATTACATTATCTCTGGAGAGAGGAGGCGTTAGCTGTAATACATTGTTTACTTGCTTTGCCTATTAAAAGCCGTCACATAAAGTAAAAGCAAACTCACATAATATAGACACCACATTTTTGCGTATATTGTGTGTGTGTTCTTTCGTCTCTGTTGGGAACAGATCTTGACCTTGATTACAGACAGATTCAAGTCATCCTAGATCGTCTCTTAGGGTGATGAGGAGTCGTTGAGGTTTTGTTTCTTCAGCTTCCAGTCTGATCTAAAGTGAGATACTTTGGTTTGTTTTGGAGTCTTGTCTTAATCTGGTTGAGATAATGGGAATGAGTCTTGAATTCGATGTTGATCTCGAGAAAGGGATGGTTGATTGCGACAATGTTTATACAAAATCACCGGAGAAGCCCATGTCTCCGGATAACAAACCGGTTAAAACCGGAGAAGAATCTGTCGTCGGTTCGTTAGAGAATGATGCAAGTCCGGTTCAATGTGGGATCAGTAAACCGGGATGGGGGAGGAGTGATCGCAAGGAGAAACGCAAGAAATCCGCGTCCAAGCCCCCGCGGCCGCCGCGTGGACCGTCTCTTGACGCAGCGGATCAGAAACTTATCAGAGAGATCGCTGAATTGGCGATGCTGAAACGCGCTAGGATCGAACGCATGAGAGCGTTGAAGAAATCGAGAGCGGCCAAAGCTGCGTCTGCGGCTTCTTCTCTCGGCAATGTATTGGCCACTCTTTTCACCGCTATTTTCTGCTTCGTACTCGTTTTCCAAGGTATGATTTGGTTTAACAATTGCGATTGCGTTTTGGAGATTATCAATTTTGGTTAACCTTAAATTTGTTGAAATTTTCAGGATTGTCACCGAGAGCAGCCGGGAAACCTCACTTAGTAGACGCCGGAAAAGCCAACGGTGGGTTTGTTTCGGTTCAATATGCGGGTAATCCGTCGGCGAGTGAACCGGATGGAGGTTATACCGGACCGGCTTTAGCACACAGATATCCTCGTAGTTTACTAAAACCGGTTTCCGGTTTGGAGAATGAAAAGAAGAGTTCGCAGTGAACCGCAACAAAAAGGTTTTAGGATTGGAAAGTCCCATATACTGGTTTGATCAAACCATTTATCGGTTTAGATTGTCGGTGAACCATGTACTCATATATCATACCGATAATTTTTTGGGGGAAAAAATAGAATCGGCTGCTTTCTCAGCGGCTGTGATGATTAATTATTCGATGTGGGTAAAGATTAGTTTTGTGTCGTTTTCTTGAATAAACTGAGAGAGAACTATAAGGTTACTAATAATAATAAAATCAGTGTTATGTTATTCAGTTATATCTCTTATTGTATATAGGATTATAATACAAAACTGAGATCATTTTAGTAGATTTGTTGCAAAATAGTATCCAGATTTTGACGAAATCAAAACATAAAAAGAAATATGAGTTCAACATTATTGGTATAGTTTTATTTTTTTAATAATGTAGATCACATGTTAACGATGGTTGCGTTGGAGTAGAAAATTTGAAATCAATTACATTAGTATTAAAAATAACAAAATGTATATATTTGGGAACAGAATCCATGTGGCTGTATCTAAACAGTCCACTGAGGTAATAGTAGAGAGACACCACTATTAATGCTGTGCCAAAATTACTTGAACATGTGATTTCACGTGTGTTTGTGTGTGTGTGTATTTCAAACGTCTATTATTTCTGTTTCGTTGCTGTCTGCGGATGCTTCGTAGGCCCTTTAATTAAGGCCCATTAACTCCTAAATCCGTTTAGTCTCACTCACTCTATTACTCCTCAACTGAATTAAAGTGAAACTTTAACCTAAAGATAGTAATTTGTAAATCGTTAGTCTGAACGTCAACAAAACATCTAATGGTATTTTCATATCTTATTCTATGTTTAACTTCGATACTGTACATGTGTGAGTTGTAGTAGTAGTAGACTATTCTTCTTTTTGGCTAGCCGGAAAACAATAGTCATACAAAACCAATTCTGCTTTCAGAAAAATGATGAATTTAGTAGGGAAAGAGAGAACGGACCACATTCATCAATATATACTTGCTCTTGACAATTAAACTTGCTTTGCTTTCAACTTTCACAAATATCAATTTGTAGTTGATAGGTATGTGATTCAATAGTTTAATAACTCTTTCAAATTTATAATAGAAATTTGGTGGTTCGTGTAAGTAATTACAAATATATATATATATATAGAATAATGAACTAACAAAGATTCTTAAAGTCCATTCATTAGAGACTTAATCACAGACATCGCCACGTCACAAAGATTCTTAACCAGCTTGTTTCTAGCCGTAAGGGCCACCGAGCTCTCATCGTCGGCGCCGGCGTTTGTGATCCCTTTCTGGCAAGAATCAGTCTGTTTCTCGGCGTCTCCTAGGACATATATGGCCAATCCGAACTTGCCGCGCCGCATTGTTTCCATCGCCTGAGGAATATTAAACTTGACCACCGGCCTGTACAGCTCTGCGCACTGAGCAAGCGCACGCTCTGCCGCAGGATCGTGAGTATGTCTGATCAGCGTTTGGATGTATCCTAGTGTATCGGTCATGTTACCGAGAACGACGCTGGCCATAGCTGCGGCTAAAGATATGGGATCGGAAGGTGAGGGAGATAGTGGACGGAGAGAGGCTTCACATAGGTCGCTGAACGGCGTTGCTTGGCATATTTTGTCTATAAGATCGTCGGAGGATACCGACGGCAGAAGCAGGAGGAGAAAGAGGGAGAGACACGGTAATGATGTGACGGTACTGGAGGATCCTTTCATGATCGCAAGATAGTGAAATTTTTGAGAAGTTGATGATATGCAATAAATTAAAGACTTGTGGTTTTGTGAGTATACTACTACTGCTAGCTCTGTTTCTAGACTTATATATATAGTAATCGCTGTTTAAAGTTGTTACATGTTAGTGAATGTTTATTTTGTTCTTTTAATCACCAAGACAAGATGTTTTTTACGTGTCGTCACATAGGAATTTTGGTATATATCGATGTTAACTAGGTTAATGATTAATTAGGTGTACGTGGTTATTATAATCCCACCCGTGAACGAAGCTTCGTGATGATCAACAAACTTTATTTTGGTTTGATAGATGTCTTACAATGTATAAGTTTGTTCTGCGTATTTTAGAGTATAAACTTCAATTTGAGTATTATTGTAGGTGTATTGATTGAATCATACTACCTAATTTTTATTATACAGTACATGGATAGTGTATGGTCTTTTAGTTTTTGTTTGTTACACTTTATCCTTTTGGTTACATGTGGTTGTTGGCACTATAACAAAAGAAAGACGAAGGGTATGTGTGGTTTTAATTTGATGTATGAGTACTTTAGTAGTCGGTCACATACGACAAAAAAATACCACTATATAATGAGTCCACACACTATACCCAACGTCGACCAAACAATTTTAAAATACCTTAAGGTAATTAATATTGTGGGGGCTGTCTTCTCTCGTCAGTCGATATCTGGCTCGTGAATGTTTTTATATATCCAGTGATTCGGTTCTAGAAACTTCGTGCCGAATTTTATTTGTATAGCCGGTTCTTATAGCTAGCTAGTACCGGTTTAGCATTAGTAACGGTGCATCGTTTCACTATAATTAATCAATTAACCAAGCATGATTACGAGCTTTATTATTATTTTACATTATGTTAAATTTTAGATGTAAAATACTAGAGCAACATTCGGATGATGGCTCTGGTCACATCGCAGATCTTGTTCATTCTCTGAGTCAAACCGGTTAACGGCGATTGGCCTTTTGGAAACCCTCCTGCGCAAACGGAGGCTTCAACACCAGCGTCGACAACGGCACCTTCGGCGAACTTAGGGTTTCCATTGATAGCTGTGATGGCAGTGTGGACGTCAACGTCTACGATCGTTTTGTATCTCAGATTACATTCGTCCAATGCACGTTTAAGCATCGGTTTGGTTTTGTACGCCGCGTTGATCTGCCCGAGCGTTTCCGTCCCAAGCGCCTACGTAGATTCCCAAAACAAAACAAAAAATGCATTTACATTTTAATACTAGAAGATTTACTTTTTTCTTTTGGGACAAAACTGCCTTTTGACTTTAAAAAGTTACAAAACCAAACCCCCGTGACTAGACACTTTAATGTCTTATTCAAAATTGAGATTTTTTTATAATTAAGAGAGAGGTATATACCTTGATTTTGTCGACGAGGATAAGACCGAGACCGACGGTGTCGGCGGAGGAGCTACGTGGATCAGAGCGGAGGAGAGAGAGACAGAGAGTGTAGTCAGGTGTCTGTTTGCATGTCGTATCTACGATATTACCCAACGCAACTCCCACCACCATTGCCATAACCATCATCATTATCACCCTAAACATTTTCATCTGTTCTCTTTTTCGATTACGACTAATCGGAATATATTAAGATGACTAATATGCATTCCAAGGCGTGTGTATTTATATGTGTTTGTAGGTGTGACTAACTATTGTGCTATAAAACGTTTTCTTTTCCTTTTTTGTTCGTTGCATCGATACATTTAACAACTTATTAAATGCATATTCATTGACGTGTTATCTCTATACATAGATTTTAGGCTTTGAATGGTTATTGAATTTGAAGTTGATTTTGGTTTTAATTTTTTCCAAATATTTACTTTATAGCCAATCAAGATTTTAAGTGATTTTCCTAAAAAATAGAAAATCTAGATTTTGATGGTTTTTGTCAATTTTTAATGAAAATCTAAAATCTATCGTTCATTAGTTTTTTTCTTTCTAATGTAATTTGACTTAAAAAAAAAACTAAAAACTATTCCCTATAAGTAAAGGATAGATTAGTCATTCTTTTTTTTTTTTTTTTTTTTTGACAACGATTAGTCATTCATTACTTATAATATAGAGTATATATATATACTCTACAACCCCAAAATCCAAAAATAAAAAACTATTGAAAAATTTGTAAACATTCATGGCCTTAGGTCATTAATTAACCTCTAAGTCCGGGGATAATCCCTCTGACTAAATTACCAATTTACGAGTTGCTCTGACTGATATGCATTGAATGGTTGCTTAATTTCAAGTTACGGGGAAGGGAAATAGTTTTATGGATATCTATGGTGATAAACAAATTAATGTAGCATATGATGCCCTGTGGTGATAGATTTCTTGCATATAAATTTTAAGTATTGTCTGACAACATCCATTGTACCAGACTGTATGATTTCAAATTCGGAATACAATTAAAGAAATCACTGTAAATTCCGATCAGACAATATTTGTTATAATGAAAATCTTTTAATTAAAAAGATTACAATGTAGGATATAGGCACTGGATGTGAAACAATCTATAACCATGAATCAAGGTTGATAAGTTATGTAATATGTTATTTGTTTTACATTTAGTCATACCTATGTTTATCCAGTCAAACACATTCGATCACAATAAGAAAGACAATAGAAGCTATTATATTCAAATGCTAATGGCTTGGTCTACATTTTGACCAAAAGAGATTAATGGCTTGTGTGCTTTTATTTATCTTGAAACTTACTCATGTAAATCAATAATTTCCTAAATATGTTACAAGTTTTTTTATTTTATTTTACAAAGTTTTAAAAGACAAGCAATGCATAAATGATAAATATGAATATTTAAATAACCATAAAATGTTGTTTAAAAAAAAAAAATGCATATCATGTGTCTTTAAAACATACTGTATCTAAAAAAAATTACGTGTACACAAATAAAAAAATGTGTAATCTAATTAATAAGTTTCTCAAATTTTTTAATTTCCATACTACATTATATATATGTACTAGTCTAAAAAATATATAATTTTTTTTAATCTTGTCATAAATATAAACTAAAGAGCTTCTGACCCTATAAGTAGCCAACTTAAACACTTAAAACGATATATTTCACTAAGGTTTTCTATTAGCTTTCAAGACACTCCCATTCACAAAATGAAGAATTCCATGAAATTATTCTGTATATTTTTCTTGTTTATTCACATTCAAATAGCCTTGTCTCAACTAGTTCGATCTGATACGGTACCTCAGCACGTACAAGTACTCTGCAAAAGTAACATTTATCCAAGCCTCTGCGTATCTACTCTCAATCTGGACCCTAGAAGCAAGAACTCTAATATACGAGGTGAGCTGATCAAATAGTATTGTTTTTTTCTTTTCCCATAAAAATAGTCTATTAACATTTTTTTAGGCTAACTAAACAATAAATAATCCAAGATGTAAAAATGAGTAAAATTAAATTTAGTCATGATAAAAAGTTATGCTAAAATATTAAAATAATAAATTATATTCACTAATCGTTTTTTTTTTCAAACAAGGGCTTGCTTCCATATCTATCGATGCGACTTCAAAAAAAGTCCAGGAGGTGTTAGATTATCTCATCTCCAGCTCTAAAAACATCAAAGACCGTGAAGACTTGAAGAAGTACAAAACTTGCATTGATGAGTACGGTTCGGCCGCTCGTAGGTTTTTACCCGCGTCATTGACTCATTGGCTGATCTTAAGACTGGGGAGTTTTCTGTTGCGAAATCTGATATGAAGAACGTTGTGTTGGCTATAGATAATTGTCAGGCGCAGTTTGCCGGGAGTTCGCTGTTGACCGGACGTAACAAAGCTGTCCATGATATCGCTGATATGACTGCTGACATCATGTCATCATCAAATATCTTTTTGCGAATTATTAATACATTTTTAGTATTGTTCGATTTACTAGTGAATAACTACTAATAAATTTTTAGAAAGCAGTTTGACAAAAAAAAAAAAAAATTAGTATTGTTCGATTTAGTATTTTTAGTATCTTTTAGCGAATTATCAATGTTCAAATAAAAAATGTACTTCCATTTTTATCAACAAAGAGACTTTAACCATATAAATTTAATCCACATTATAAATTATAAAACCTCGTCATATATATATATATATATATATATTTTTACCTCAAAACCTCGTCATATAGGATACCAAATATTCTATGTTATACACAAAATCCCTTTTCGGTAGTTCATAATTACCATCCACAATTATGCATTACATTGTCATCTTTTTCGGAATAGTGACTCTATTTTTCGGAATTAAATATTATTAGATCTTTAAAATATAGTTTAAATGCTTTGATTTGAATATGCATTAAGTGGTTGCCAATTTGAATAATTGTGGAAATGGTCATAAATAAGATATCACATGGTATGCGATAGGCCTGCGACAATAAACCCAACGGAAGATACTAAACCGAACTCAGGTTTTTATTTTTTTTGATTAGGATTCGATTAAAATTAGAGCTGAAATAGTCGTTTTAAAGAAAATTATAATAGGGTAAACATATCTCTTACTATAGTCTATCTAAAAATAAAAACTAAAGAGCTTCTGATCCTATTAAAACTGCAACCTTATTAGGGCATTGCCATCAAAGAATTTAAACAAAGTATCTTAAAACATATCTTATTCTTAATTTTGGAAAAAAATGAAATTAAAAACTTCTTAAGAAACTTTAATATTTCATGGGTCCATTGAAGATTGTTAAATTTGAGTTTCTTAAAAAAAAATATATATATATATATATATATATTGTAAATTATTATGGTATTTTGTTTAAATTCATAAGACTTGTATACTTTTGAAAAACTTACAAATATTGCATTCAATAAAAATTTAAACAAACATTACATAAAAGCATATTAAAAATAGATAACGAAATGATTAATTTTAATATTGATTTGTGCCAATATTAAAATACATAACCAGAGACAAGTAGCTATCTCTAAGTCCATCTTTCATATTTGACTAAGCAATTTCATTTCTAATTCAATCAGAATCAAAAGTCCTCTCTTACTTGTAGGTTTTGGGATCTGACCGGAGAAACAGAGTGATGCAGTGTTGGCTAAGGCCAGCAAATCCCCAAAACACAAGTGATCAAGACCACTCATGTCCTCGATGATCAATTCTTTCCAAAGGACACCAAACCAAACGGAAACCGGACATCACAGCAACATTCAGACTTACCAGTACTCGGTGGTGGTACAACTTTGGTAGGTATTTTGGAGCCCAAAGCAAACAATGTCGTTCAAAGGTTAACAAAACCAATCACTTCACACCAATGTAAAGATATCGCATTATAGATCATAGATAATTTACTTGATTGGCAGTTGTGTCAACCACAAGCTTCTTCAGTTCTTTGTCTAGACCGAACCACTGTTTCAATCAACAGATACAAGAAAATCAATGATCATGGTTAGAAGTGAAAAGCACTACGTTCAACAATGTGAGCCAATGAAATTTAAAAGGTGATATTAGACTAACTGACCACCCATCCTGATCCTTGCACATCAGCACCTTCAGCTTGATAAGAGTGGTTCAAATGACCTGCACATTAGAATTAGACCCCAATGAGTTACACCCTTTAGCACATAACATAATCCAAAACTTATTTCCCATATCTATCAAACCAATCCAACTGGTTCCGAGCTCAAGAGACCCAACAAATCCAAGTACCTCTAAGCCAGCTAGTGTAACCGATTAAACTTTGATTGACTCAGAGACAAATATTCATCCCAATTTCACACTCTATTCATCAATTACTTCAACTCCTAATTTCTTAGGCTCAATTCAATGGATCATGAGGCTGTAACTTGAAAAATAACCTATTTCATCTAACAATAACCCCATCCAAACACGATCCAACACAAACAAATCCATCAAACTCATCAAAACCGAGATCAGAAAAAAAAAGTCGGACACACCTTTGCCATTGAATTTGATAGCGCTCTACAACTTAACAACAGCAGAAGCATCACCCTTGTTCACAGATTTCTCGTTCAGAAACTTCAGAGCCATTTCCTACTCAGACTTTCTCCTCCGCTTCAAAACAGTTTGTCCTCGGAAAAAGACGAGAGAGATGAGAAGGAGATAGGGTAAAAAAAAAAATTCTTTTGTCAAAAAATATAGCCAACAATATGCTGACACGTCGTCGGTTCTAAAGGATCCTAAAGTCACTTATGTAAGCGCTGATGCCAAGTATATTTGGCAGTTTTGATTTTTTTTTTTTTTTTTTTTGACTTAAGAAACTCCTAAGATATCTTTAAGGATCTTTGATGGAGATGACCTAAATTATGTATATTCAAGTATTCTAATAAATTTCACTATCATTGATATCAAATAACAAAATGAATTAGTCCATGAAATTATTCTCTAATTTGTCGTGCTTGTTCAAATCCAAAATAGCTTTGTTTCAAGTTTCAACGAATTCGGTCTTTTAGGAGACCTCTAAGCTCATGCAAGTAATTTGCAAAACTAACCCTTACCCAAGCATCTGTGGCACTACTCTCAATCTTGACCCTAGGAGCAAGACCTCATATCTTCAGAAAAAAAAAGAATGTAACGCTTCATATATTTTGTCGTCCGACACAGAAAATGATAAATTTTGTCGTCGGACACATGAAATGATAAAAAGAATGTAACGCTTCACATAGAAGCAATGGTTCATTTTTATTATTAATTTTCTAGTCAAACACATTCAATTTAGGATGGAAGAATGAATGGTATAAGAACAGATCAGTTGCCCTTTTCGTCAACAAAAAAGGTTAATATTATTGACCAGAAGAGAGAATATTTCCATACCTATTTATGGTAGTCTGAAGACTAAAAAACTTTCTTTCGTCTGCTCAAACAAAATATATATGTCTTCTGACCCCATGAAGTCAACCTTGAAACTAGAAACGATTCACTAACAGTTCGTTTGTAGCAATCAAAACACAGATTAAAAAATGAATAATTTCATGAAATTATTTGCTGTTTTCCTCGTGTTTATCCAAGTAGCTTTCTCTCAAGCAATTCAGTCTAATCCGGTATCGGTATCTGTCGCTGAACAGCAACTCTGCAAAAAAACCCGTTATCAAGCACTATGCATCTCTACTCTAAATCTTGATCCTAGAAGCAGAACCTCAGATGTCCAAGGTAACATTAACAAATATCATTCTTTGGCTTTTTATTTTCTTATAGAGAAACTCTTTATCGACAAACTTGATTTATACTGTCTTACGAAAAACTTCAAAAATCATGAAGTATATACATGATATATACTTGAAATGGTTTTCCTGTTTTTAAGCTTTTGTCATTATATATACATGATATATTGCAATGTTATGTAACTAAAACATATATATATATATATATATATATATATATATTTATATGTTTATTTTTTTGAACCATGAAAAGAATTCGCGTGGATTGCTGTCGATGCGACGACAAAGAAAGTCAAGGAGATGCAACAATATCTTATCTCCGTCCTAAGAAAAATCAGTCTCCGTGAAGACTTTGAGAGATACGGAACTTGCATTGAGGAGTACGGTGCGGCCATTGATAGGTTTTTACCTGCGGTGGTGGCTGATCTAAAGGCAAAAAAATATTCTGAAGCTATGTCTGAAATGAACGAGGTTGTGTCGAAGCCGGGTTATTGTGAGGATCAGTTCGCCAGGAAATCGCCTTTAACCGGACGTAACAAAGCCGTCCATGATATCGCTGATATGACTACCGATATTATCAAAGCGATATCTACTAATTAAATTGTTTTAAAGACTAAATTCTTTATAAATGGAATAATTTTTTTTTAGCTTCCGTATTTCTATCTATCAAATATGTGCAGTCTCCGTAATTACTTCCTTACCTTAATTTTTTTTTATAAGATGTCAATTTTTTTTTTTAACACGTAGAATTTAAATGGAATAATTTTTTTTTAGCTTCCGTATTTCTATCTATCAAATATGCAAAGTCTCCGTAATTACTTCCTTACCTTAATTTTTTTTTTATAAGATGTCAATGTTTTTTTTAACACGTAGAATTTAACCTCTTCTTCCATAATTATTTCAACTCCATTTGAGAAAATACTACCATTTGATAACGAAAAATAATATTTATAGCAAGATATGAGGTGATAAAATGTAATTTAAATAAGTTAGACAATTTGCACAAAAAAAAAAAGATAAAAAAATAAATAAATAAGTTAGACAAAAAATAGTTACATCAATGGGGCTCACATCTAGCCCATTAAGGTAGAACCCAAACAACTGTGTATAAGGCCCAAAAATACTGGCACATATCGCACGTGTGCAAATGACCGTTCGATGTGATGCCATCTCATCAATCCTTGTAGTGTTTCAGATTGAACGGCTACGATTGAATTTTGAGTGTTCTACAGCTAAATGCTGGTTCGGAAGCTTCTGCTTCTTCTGCTCTCTCTCTCAGTCTCTCTCTACTGGACCGAAAAAAAAAAATCTCTGCTTGTTTGGTGGGAAGATGGCGCCTGTTGAAGATGACAAGGAAAACAAGGCGGAGCAACCTGTGATTCAGGTTCTAAGCGACGACGACGACGACGACAGTGAAGTCGAGGAAACCAAAGACGGAGGAGGAAAAGTAACCGCAGACGACGATGAAGACAATGAAGCTGAAGACGAAGACGAAGACGATGATGATGATGAGGAAGACGACGACGATGAAGAAGAGGTTTGAATCTATATTTTTTTTTTCTAGATCTAGGGTTTTTCTGCGGTCTCTTTAGCTCTAATTCGGACTCTTAATCTTCTTCGCATGTGTCTCAATTGCTATAAAATTGTCCTTTGATACAAGGTACAGTAGGGTTTATACTTATCCCGAATCAGATTTTTTAGGGTTTTTTTAGTCTTTGTTCTAGTAGAAAACAAAAATGAAGTTTTGACCTTATCTCTTTTTGAAGTCAAACCTAATAACTTTGGTCCATTTCAGCTTCTCCTTTTGGGTGCTCGTCCCCAATCTTATAATAGACCATGTGATGTGTTGTCTACTTATACTACATTCAAACTGTGCAGGAGGAGGAGGAGGAGGAGGATCTTGGAACAGAGTACTTAGTGAGGCCAGTTGTTGAGGTTGAAGATGAGGATGACGCAAGTGATTTTGAGCCTGAGGAGAATGTCGTGGAAGAGGACGTTGATGAAGAGATTGAAGAAGATGATGTTGATGAGGACATCAGCTTGAGTGCTGGCAAATCTGAGCCTCTGCCCAAGAGGAAGAGGATTGCTAAGGAGCACAGTGGTGAGCTAGGAGATGTCACTGGTGATGACATTAGGCCTTCTAAACGTTAGTTTTAACTTTCGAACTGACCTCATCAAATCCAAGAAAAAAGAAGAAGTCGGAGATGGATTCAAAAATTCACAGTGTTTGAATCATCTGTTGGGTTGATGTAGTTTTTTTTAATTTAGTGGTAGTGTTGTTTTAGAGCTTAATGGAGTGTTGTTTCTTTATGTTCCCTGAGACAGCTGCAAACAAATTAAGTGTTGTTCTACGCTTCTTTATAAAGTTGGAAGAATTTGGTTTCTTTACTTTATGAATATGATGCTGTTATGAGTAAAACAAACAACTTCAATTATATATGTGATCTAGTATCCAAAACATGACCTCAAATTAAAAGTATTACAGACAGCTCTATCCTCCTACGTTAACTGTTCTCCGGGTTTCTCTTCTGCCGTTTTTTGACTTGGCCTGTCCTTCTTCTGGTTCACTAGCCCCATCTTCTTCTTCTCCTTCTTCTTCATCTTCATACAAAACCATAACAACATTACCATCATCATCTACTTTGTACTCTATATTATCACCATCTTCTTCCCCATCTTCACCTTCAATTTCACCTTCCTCAAACTCTTCCTCTTCATCATCATCATCATAAAATTCATTACCTGAACGAACAGAGTGAAACTCAGGAGGTGGAGGACAGTCTTCGGTGATGGCCTCATCACGTTTCATCACGAGATGCCTAATCACCCTCTCATCACTATCTAACAATCCCTTGAATTCGTTCAAGTATTTCGCCTCTATCTCAAAGTTCATCAATATATAGTGAGCATTCTCTGCCTTCTGTATTTTGTATGCCAGTCTACGCATTCCCCAATCACTAAACCTCCAAATTTTCCCCTTCTTCTCCTTCAGAAATTCTGAATACCAATCAACAAACTTAACTAAATACTACCGCAATAACTAAAAAAAACTTAGGCATCAGTCTTGCATTGAAATCTAGTGAGCACAACAACAGAACATAAGAAAGGAAAAAGCTTTTCACCTTGTACTTTTTGGTTGATGCTTTCGACCTCCTCAGCATGTTTTTCATGGATCAAGTAAACCACCTCATAGTGCCTCACTGCACACACATAGCTTATACATCATTAACAGAGTCATATCAAATCAATGAACATAATCCATTTTTTCTCTCTATGCAATGTGTCAAGAGGGTTTGATCATATTCCAGGGTAAGCTCCCGACCATCTAGAGAAAAACATATTGCATAATTCCAAATTCCTCTCCTAAGTTAAAGCTAAGCTAATGAGTTTAGATCATGGCATAACTAACAGGTCAACATGGAGCCAGCTTCTACTAGATAACGCGTCACCACATTTCATCGTTTGAGAACAGTAAAGGTAAAATCAAAAACTTACTCCTTTCCTCATTCAAGTCACTCTGAAGCTGAAGATCCAAAAACTCATATAGCTCCTCTGTGTTAACGAGAGAAGAAACAATCAAATTTATAACAACCAAAAAAATCATACTGAAAACTAAAACCAACACTAAGCATATAAAATAATCACTCACTTTCTTCAGCATCAGCAAACTCGGGAAGTAAGTCACCTTCTTCATCCATCCTCTTCTGCAAATCAAATCCACAATAACACAAAATTCATCATCAATGATGAACACAGAAACAATAAAAGCTACTAACTTTATCCCCAATTCCATCAATTCTCAGATTTTAACCAGTAAAGTCCATCAAAAAATATTCGAACAAAAATCGAAAAAAGCTTACCTCTTTGAGAAGAATGGATTCAGGGAAAGGACCAGTGGCTTCTTCAGGTTTAGCTGAAAAGCCATGATTGTCATCTTTCTTGCTTTTCTTCTTCTTCGCCGCTACGACCAAAGAAAGAGGTTTAGATCCTCTGCGGCCGAGATTAGGATTAAGACACACGCGGCGCGACGGGTTGATGAATGAATCTCGACCGTCGATTCTGGGTCTGAGAGACACTAGAGACGAAGACGCGTGCAGGAGTGACTCCATTGGAGTGAGTAAGCACGAGTGAAGAAGACGAAGAAAGAAGAAGAAGGGAAGGGTTTTAGCAGAAGAAGAGCAAAGAGACGTTTTGGGTTTTTGGATAAGAAAACGTTTTATAATAATTTCACTTTGATCCCTATAGTTTTTATAATTTTGAAACATGCCAGATGAAATTTCGTACTGTTAAAACTAGGCCATTTATTTTGTAATCACAGAGAGTCAAACTAATTAAAGAATTCTGAACACAAAAAAAAGATAAGTATTTGCATCTACAACTAATCTTACTGGATTTGGACTAAACTTTGAACATAATTACTTAAGTTGTTGTTTTCCCTCTTGCTTCTATGACAACAACAACACAACCACTTTCTTCTCTACGTTGACGAAGGCATTCACACAACGCGTAAGTCATTATTATTGTTAATTTGTAACATGGTTTGGTAGATACAGTGAGAAGAAACATGTTCTATTATGTATGAATGTATTTTTTTTATATACTCATCGGGAAAAAAAGAAGAGAGAGTACAATATGATACTGTATAGTGATGATGTTGTCTAGGGGCGTGAGGGAAGTTCTTGGCCGTTAAGGAAGGACCGGAAAAGAGCGAGAGCTTCTTCAGGTTTATTGAGAGGAACCAAGTGTCCAGCTCCTCTCACCGTTACGAACGTTAACCCTCCTTCATACTCCGTTTTCCTCCCTCCCACCTTCACATTATACCAAAAAGAAAAGAAAAAAAATCTTGTTCTATACTTTTTTTTTTTGGGTCAAAATCTTGTAACTATACTAATACAAACTTATTCGGCTAAAGTATCACATTAATATATAATTTCATAACAACCCCTAATTAACCTGATGATTGTGGAACCAAGAATGCCAATCGGATTTAACTGGAAGCCCTAAAGCTTCAACACAATACCTACTTCCGATCACCGGCACTCTCCCGTCGGCATCTCCACTGTTAGACGATGTCACGATGATAAGTATTGTTGTCACTATATAATTAGATATAATGTTATATCTACTAAATTGTTTTTCAAATAGACTAATTAGCATTGGTTTTCCCGATTTCTAAACCGTCCAAACTATTTGGAGATTATGGAAAACAGTACCTGTCAAATACGAAAAAAATGTACAATTACATCAGTAGTTTATTCATTTGACAGCTAACTAATCAGTCAAAGATTTTCTTATATATATATATATATATATATAACGAGACTAGATCCAAAAGGCATGTACATAATACAACATTTTGGTGGGTGAATTAATCATAATTATCATAGCATCGTCGGCGGGTTACCTCGTGAATCTCGTGGCATATGTACTATGAATTTGTTTCCAAAGCGACCATATATTTCAAAAAGTATCACAAAAATGTTTTTTAAGAAGGCTATGACAACATTCAGATACCTTTTCTCCAAATGTTGACGTATTTTGTGTGGTATTATAAAATTTGTAAATACTTGTGATATTTTTGGAGAGGAAAGTAAAAAGTGGTTTATAATGTACTATAAAGTATCCCATAAAAATATGTATGTTTGATGTAAAAATCTCTCGTGCATTCAAGAATCTCGTGCATTTCGTGCATATGTTTATTAACCAAGACCGTACAGTTCAAACAGAAGATATCTCCTTTTCTGATCCTACATGGTATCAGAGCTCAGTCGCCAATGGCTGATAACTCTGATTCTTCCGCTTTATGTTTTTTTCATTGTATTACTTTAAAACTCTGTTCCTTAAACTATCTTTTGTGGAAAATCCAGTTTGAAACTTGGCTTAACAATCAGAGGTTGTTGGGTCATGTCATTGGCAGCTCTCCGTGTCCCCCTGCAACCAGAACAGTCAAAAATGGAGATGCGCAGACTGAAGCTCCAAATCCGGATTTCCTCACTTGGATACACAATGACCAGAAGATTATGGGATGGCTGATTGGTTCTCTCTCGGAAGAAGCTCTCAGATCTATGTATGGTCTTCAAACTTCTGGAAAGGTATGGTTCTCTCTAGCAAAGAAATACAACTACATCTCTGCCTCTAGGAAAAGTGACCTTCAGCGTCGTCTTTACTCTATTGAGAAGGCTGAAAAACCTTTAGCTGAGTATCTCAACTCTATTAAGCAGATTTGTGATCAACTACATTCTATTGGCTACTTTGTTCCTGAAAATGAAAAAAAATTTGGAGTTCTTCATGGGTTAGGTCAGGAATATGAGTCTATAGCTACTGTTATTGAAAGTCAAATGGATACCTTTCCATTGACGTACGATGATGTTGTGATAAAACTGACTAACTTTGATGATAAGATTCAACGCTATGCTGGTTCGTCAGTATCTCCTCATCTGGCTTTCACTACTGATAGAGGATACTCAACTCGTGGTCGTGGTCAGTCTCGTGGTAAGTCTGGTGGATATCGAGGTTGTGGAAGTTATTCAACCCGAGGAAGAGGTTTCCATCAACAGATTTCTCACGGTTCTTCCTTTAACTCTGACACACGCCCTACTTGTCAGATCTGCAACAAATATGGTCACTCTGCTGCTAAGTGTTACAAACGTTTTGATCACTCCTATCAGGCTGAAGACTTGACACAAGCACTCACTGCAATGCACGTTTCTGGTCCTAACACTCAAACTGGAACTAGGTGGTATCCTGACTCTGCAACTACAACTCATATCACAAACTCCACTGCTCAGCTACAGACAGCTCAACCATACAACGGTGAGGACTCTGTCATTGTTGGTAACGGTGATTTTTTGCCTATTACTCACATCGGTTCATATGTGTTGCCAATTCATCAAGGTAACTTGCCCTTACGAGATGTCTTAGTTTGTCCTGGTATCACAAAATCACTATTGTCTGTTTCAAAACTCACTTCTGATTATCCTTGTGCAATTGAGTTTGATTCTGATGCTGTGATTATTAAGGACAAACAGACAAGGCAGCTCCTCACCAGCGGTCCCAAACGTAAGGATCTGTATCTGTTGAAGAATCCTCGGTTCATGGCGTGTTACTCTGCAAGACAACATGCTACAAGTGATGAGGTGTGGCACATGAGGCTAGGTCATCCTCATCAAGATGTTCTTCAACAGCTTTCACGAAATAAGGCCATAGTTATTAATAAGATGAGTCATCAGTTATGTGATGCTTGTCAGATGGGAAAGATTAGTAAACTCCCTTTTACTTCCTCTTCTTTTGTTTCTAGTAGACCTTTAGAGCGTATCCACTGTGACTTATGGGGACCTTCTCCAGTGGTTTTGACTCAGGGTTTTCGTTACTATGTAATCTTCATTGACAACTATTCAAGGTTTACATGGTTCTATCCTCTGCGTCTTATATCTGATTGCTTTCCTGTGTTTTTACAATTTCAAAAGATGGTCGAAAATCAGTTTCAGCAGAAAATTGCTATGTTTCAGTGTGATGGAGGGGGTGAATTTATGAATAATCAGTTCATTGTACACTTAAGTAACTGTGGCATTCAACAACTAGTTTCGTGTCATTAGACTCCGCAGCAAAACGGTCTTGCAGAGAGGAAGCATCGCCATATTATAGAACTCGGTCTATCCATGTTGTTTCATGAGAAACTTCCACATCATTTATGGGTCGAAGCTTTCTTTACCTCGACGTTTTTTGGAAATCTTCTTCCAACTTCGGTTTTGCCTGATAAGAAGAGTCCTTATGAGATGCTTACGGGAAAACCACCAGTTTATACATCGATTCGCGTCTCTGGTTGTGCGTGCTACCCATATCTTCGTCCCTACTCTCGCAATACGTTTGATCCTAAATCGCTTTTGTGTGTTTTCATTGGTTACAATGAAAAGTACAAAGATTATCGCTGCTATCATCCACCATCAGGAAAAGTTTTTATCAACAGATATGTACTGTTTGATGAGTCTAAATTCCCTTTTGTCAATGTCTTCAGCAGGAAATTATCTCCACATGATACTCCTTTGCTTTCAGCCTGGCAGGGAAGCTTCACTTCACAAGACTCTACAGTTCAAAACTCTACTGCAGCTCCAATAACAGCTTCAGTTCCACAAAGGTCTAATGTCTGTCTAGAGAATCATGAGTCTTGTAATGTTAGTGGGGAGAGTGTTTTGGAGTCTACTGATGTCTCCTCAAATTCTTCGTCTCACGACTCTGACAATGATGATGATGACTACGATACCGAAGTCCCTGTGGTTACAGAAGCTGTACTTGCTGAGCCTATGGTTACATCTACAGTCCCTGTGCCAACCACTGATTCTGTTCATCCTATGGTTATAAGAGCTAAGTCTAGTGTTGTCAAGCCGAATCCCAGATATGCTCTGTTCACAGTTAAAAGCAGCTATCCCGAGCCAAAAACTGTGAAAACCGCTCTCCAAGATGAAGGTTGGACTAATGCAATGGGAGAGGAAGTCGAATCTTTTCATGAGACTGGTACATTTGATTTAGTTCCTCCTGAAGTCTGTCCAAATTCTCTTGGTTGCAAATGGGTTTTTAAAACAAAACTAAAGGCAGATGGATCTCTTAATAGATTAAAAGCGAGATTAGTGGCTAAAGGTTATGAACAAGAGGAAGGTGTTGATTATATGGAAACTTATAGTCCAGTGATAAGAACTGCTACGGTGCTTTCAATCTTGCATACAGCAACTATTCACAAATGGACCATCAAGCAACTTGATGTTAAGAATGCCTTCTTACATGGAGACTTAAAGGAAACAGTTTATATGCACCAACCCCCTGGTTTTGAGGACAAAGACAAGCCATACTACATTTGTAAGCTCAACAAGGCAATCTACGGCCTAAAACAAGCTCCTCGAGCTTGGCTTGATAAGTTCAGCACTTTCCTTATTGATTTTGGGTTCACATGCACCTATGCTGATGCTCCGTTGTTCACCTATCTCAAAGGAAATGACATGATGTTCCTTCTTCTTTATGTCGATGATATGCTTCTGACTGGTAACAATCCTATACTCGTCAGTACTCTGCTTGCTCATCTCAACAAGGAATTCAGAATGAAAGATTTGGGAGGTCTGCAATATTTTTTGGGCATTCAAGCTCACTATCACTCTGAGGGACTCTTTCTTCATCAGGAAAAGTATGTTATGGATCTGTTAGTCGCTGCAGGCATGGCTGATTGCGCTCCAATGCCTACTCCTTTACCTCTGCAACTCGACAAAGTGCGTGGAAAGGAGGTCCCTTTCGCTGATCCGACTTATTTTCGAAGCCTAGCTGGCAAGCTTCAGTATCTCACCTTAACAAGACCTGATATACAATTTGCTGTGAATCTTGTATGCCAGAAAATGCACTCGCCTTCAATGGCTAATTTTTATCTCCTTAAGTGGGTCCTGCGATATCTCAAAGGCACAGTTAGTATGGGACTCAACATTTACTCTGACACTGAATCCACTCTTCGTGCGTATAGTGACAGTGACTGGGCTAATTGTAAAGAAACAAGACGGTCTGTCGGTGGTTTCTGCACCTTCCTTGGCTCAAACATCATCAGTTGGTCTGCCATGCGCCACCCCACTGTATCTAAATCCTCGACTGAAGCTGAATACAGGACTCTCTCTATCGCTGCATCAGAACTCAAGTGGATATCTCTACTTCTTCACGAAACTGGTGTCTCTCAACCACTCACACCAGAACTATATTGTGACAATTTATCTGCTGTTTACTTGACTGCAAATCCTGCAATGCACAATCGCTCCAAGTCTTTTGATGTCGACTTTCACTTTGTTAGAGAACGAGTGGCCTTGGGAGCTTTGGTGGTCAAGCATGTTCCTGCTGAATATCAACTTGCTGACATCTTCACGAAATCTCTTCCTCAGCAGCCATACTTTAATCTGCGATACAAACTTGGTGTTGTCTTACCTCCCACTCCAAATTTGAGGGGATGTATTAACCAAGACCCTACAGTTCAAACAGAAGGTATCTCCTCTTCTGTTTTTGAATCTCTTAAGGCCTCAACTGAGATGGGCTTTAAACACATTACCGAGCCCGGCTTCATACACATTACCGAGCCCATTACCAAGTCCACCTCTATATCTTGCAACGGTAACAAGGCGCTGACACAGTCAAACCGTACGCCACCTACTCTTAAACGCACGGCGTGCACAGCTCAACAGGTCGCTCTCCATAACAGATTTGATGCCCTTGGTTCCCCGATGTTGACGTGTGTGTGTTGATGTGTGCCCTAATCTCCTACTTTGTAGCCATCCTATATAAGCTCTGTAATAGTCATTGTATCCCTTTAAGCAGAAATATTGAATAAAGATTTCTCTTCACTATTTGTGCCTTGTTCTATCTTACAATGTTTATGTTTCGGTAATAATTTAATATAGGTGACTAAGCGGCTAATATAGGTGACTACTGACTAGTTTATATTAGCCTCGCAAACATTTCCTCAAATGATCTGTTTCCATTTACAAAAGGAATAAATCAGCTAGGAAAAGTTCATTGACATTGATATTGTATACTGAGAGGCTATTTGTTTCATTCTATATTTCTGAAATAAACACCAATTCTATAGATAAAAGTATAGAGTACCTATAAACCCATATCTTGAGGCCAGCTTTGATGAGCTTACTGTATGTAGGCAACATTGAGGAGACTGTAAAATGGTACGTTTGCAATATTGAATCACTGTCAATCACGGTAAAAAGAAAAAATATTGAACTTAACATTTCAGCCTTTTTCATATACATAATTAGGAAAAATCAGATCTATTCTACATTTCTACATTAAACATTAAACTTACTTGCAAACTTTCCATCTTGCTACATTTCGTGTAGTGGCATGAAGAGACGATTGAACATCGACCCTATTGAAATTTTTTTTCAGCATAATTAGAGTAACAAGGATCGTATCCTTCGTACCATCTCACTCTCTTGAACCAGTCTTTGACCGCCAGAGACTTATAATTAGCTCCGGAACTTAAGTAGGAAGCTCCTGATGAGCTATTAGATATGCACTTGGGAGCATATATGTTATAAATATCAATCTCTTTGTATTTTGTGAACACTGTGCTCATGGCAACGTTGCAGGGTTCTGACCAATTCGAAGACTTGAAGTCGCAGCTACGTTTTGCAGAGTCGTATAGATTGTCAGAGATCACGGCATGACTCCATGCATATTCTAGAATCCCTTTGTTATCGTACTCATCGTCCGTCAATGGATTTCCCACCTATATTGACAAACTTTTATTATTATGAAAGAAAATCATAATTAAAATTTTAAAATCTTTTTCAGAAAGAAACAAGTAACATTGAAATCTATATGTTCTTCTTTTTTTTTTTTTTTTAATCTCTTAGTGTTCATTTACTTATATATACAAGGGATCCACAATCCATGTAACATTAAATTGTGAGTTGATTAGAAGTTTTTTTCCAAGAAAAAGTCGGTCGCATTGGATTTACGTTACACTATCACCATGCACGTATTAATAGACATGGCAAGTTTATACGATGACTAATAATATATAGTAAAATACGTACGATGAAGCCTTTGAGATTAATGAAGGAGTCCTTTGGCTTAATTTTGTTCCGATCGTATATAATCTCGGCTAGCTGAGGTGCGTAGTGACCTGTAAATTAAAGAGTAAATAAACCATGCCATATAATATTTCAGGCCCATTAATTTTCATGCTTCAGTTTGTACTTGTAATTAAGATCCTATACTTTTTGCTTAATCATAGTTGATAGATTCCAATCTAGATATTACGAATTTCTCAGAATGAAATTTCAACAGTTCGAGAAGAACAATATAGAGTAATTAATTAAGCTCACCGGCATAGCTTTCACCAGCTATGAAGAAATCACGAGACTTATATTGGGGATACCTTGCAAACCAAGCAACCATGAAGTTGTATGCATCTTCCGCTGTTACAAAATATCTCTAAGTAATTTCTCACATTTAAGTTTACACTAGAGTCGTATATATAACCAATGTTTTATTAATTTAAATAAATTTTGAGAGTTGAGAACCTTCTTGTGGACTTTTACTTACCAACGAAAGCGTCGTTGAGGTTGTCCAAATCGGAAGATGAGTTCGTGTACGAAAACCCTACTCCAACTGGTGATTCTAAAAACAACATATTCGCTTCTGCATTTTTGTTAACAAAAAAATTCGTGAAGTTATACAAAAAAACTAGCTTAATTATTTGTTGTTAAGATATTATTTTATCCGGCTAAAATTTTGTAACGAGAACTAGATAAAAACCTTGGACCCAAGAGTATTGATTGAAACTAAGGCTTGTCCCATTTTCAACAATACGAAAAGGTCCTAATTCAGATGCTGCTCCATATCCAATAGAGGAACAACCTGGACCTGCAGCAGGATCATCCATATAAATAGGTAAAAAAAAAACTATAATCATATATAATTAAGTGAATTGATCACTTACCTCCATTAAGCCAGAGAACTAGCGGTCTTGTTGAAGGAGATTCAGACAAGGCTTCGAAGAACCAAAAGAAGAGTGAACGTGTATTTTCGGGATTGACGTTGACATAACCTGAGAAGTGAGAGACCTTTGGATTCGATGGTTGTTCAGGAAGGTTAACTACTTTGTCTGAATTTTGTGCTTCAATGTGATAATCCTGATGACGTAATGATAATAATAGCAATAATGAGATGATCAGCAGAAAATTTAGTTTTTTCATTGGAAGAGTCAAATTCATCTCAGGATTTTGTTTGTTTGCCTTGGTATTTGCCTTTGTCTAGCGTATGTAATGTGTATATAAAGAAGTGAATGTATTAGGGGATGTTGGTTGATTGTGGAAAGTAGAGTATATGTGGCCACATAATTAAGGATAAGAATTTACAATTCTTATTTTTGTTTTATGTCAAGATCGTAATGGATGGAAGCTGAATGTAGTACACTTCTGAGTTGTGACCAATTCATTTGATAACTTATTAATAGATTTTATCGTTTTAGTTGTGTACTATCACTAGTATAAGTAATAGGATGATTTATTTTTTAATTTTCTTTCTGTTTTGTTTGATTGGAAACTAAAATGCATAATATGCAAGTTCAAATTTAAACATTACGAAAAGTAATAGTGATATTACAAATATGTTTCTTATTACAAAGACAAAGACATAAAACAAAGCTTAATCCTTACTTCGAAGTCGGTTTCTCTAGAAGGTTTGCGATGGCCATGATGTACATGCCAAGTGTTGACTCCACTAAAATTATCATGTCATTTGCCTTACTCACACTACCTAGCTAGGAAGCAAAGTCAATAATGAGATTCCCCATTTATACTATACAACTAACTTCCTAAGAGGCTTAGCCTCTTGTTCATAATGCATATGATGGGGACATTTTCATATTTGTTGTGTAAATCATACAGTCAAAAAAAAAAAAAATCATCACTGTCATTCTGTCAATACAGTAATTTTGTGGTACATTTTTATTTGGCCGGTAATGAGAAGCGGAGTAAGAATTAAATGGGCCAAGAATAGGCATTGGCTAACTATAAACAGACAGGTTAGATATCAAACGTTACTTTAAATGGGCTGATAATAATACTTAGAACTTTGTAAATTAGGGGATTATTATAGGGAACAGTTTTGAGTGTTTTTAGAGTAAAAATATTATGAAGATAATGTAAGATCATTAGTTTAAATCTTTTTGTTAAGAAGTTAGTTATTGGGAAAACATGTTTAAGATCATAAGATTTAATAATATAATATTCTTAAACATATTATAATTATAAAAACTTATAAATTAATATTTAATTGCATACTTATATAAAAGCAATTGTATACTTATAAATTAATATAATATTCTTAAACATATTACAATTATAAAAACTTATAAATTAACATTTAAATTGCATACTTATATAAAAGCAATTATATACTTATAAATTTATATAATATTCTTAAACATATTATAATTATAAAAACTTATAAATTAACATTTAAATTGCATACTTATATAAAAGCAATTATATATTTATAAATTAATATAATATTCTTAAACATATTACAATTATAAAAACTTATAAATTAACATTTAAATTGCATACTTATTTAAATTGTATATTTATATAAATGAAATATTTTCTTTTTTTCCAAAAAATCTCGCCCAATCACGTGAAGCCACGTCGAATATGAACTGGGCTTAAATCAGTTCTTATTCAAGATCAAAAAAATAGTTCTAAGCCCACTATTCATTATTTTTCTAATTTTTTTGGGCTTAGAACACAAAGGTGTTCTTCTTATAATGATGGCCTTACAATGACTTTTTGAAGGACAAATGGAGAAGCAAGAAGGTACCAGTACCACTATCCCAAAGAAGGAGAAGCAAGAAGGTACCACATTTAAAAAATAATGACTTTTCGAAGAAGGAGAAGCAAGAAGGTACCAGTACCACTATCCCAAAGTCAAATTATTTTAATGAATATTCAGGGCATTTCTTGGAAATTGTAATTAAAGCTTTTAACATGTACATTCACAGTTTTTCACTAGCAGTGAAACTAAATTATTGATTATGTGTTATGGGACCAAAACTAAAATTGATAAAAATGTTGGGCATTAAACGAAAGATCTCTGAAACATAGTACGTAGAGAAGGGACAGAAGAGAAACGGACGGATTGAAATGGGCTAAGAAAAAAAAATCAAAACAAAAATCATTACTATTATTCTTTTTACTCGTCATTATTGTAGGGGACCCTTTTTTGAGAAATTAAAGAGCCCTGTCCTATTTTTGTATTTACCAAAAAGAGTTATATAATTATACAGTATATAAATATATTGTCTTACTGAAAGCACTAATGCGTATGTTAAACTAACACGAAAGACTAAGGGTCTGATTGGTACCTGTGGTTGGGGTGGACAAATCCATTTGAGGATCAGACCGTCCTGTTTTAAGTGTGAACAACAAACTGCAGCGATCCAACTCTATTTGTAAGGAAAAGCGGTTTGCAGTTGGTTCACTGCGGTTTTATTTCTGTTTTTTGTAGACCATTGTGGATTACATATAATGAATGGTAAATAAAAAACGGTTTGATCCGCAAATGGATTTGTCTATCCTAACCTAACCGCTCTACCCATTCCTATCCTAAATAATATAAGAACGCAGGTCAAGATGATTCTTTTTGGCCTTATATCAGTTAATATAACATTTGGTTAGTATATTAAATAACACTATTGACATTACTATACTTTTTGCATTATTTTGACCATTTCATATCTTAGGAGACTGTGATTCTCCCGCACGCCCACAAAGTTTCTATTCCCCACAAATCTGAGACTTTTTGATTACTTAGAAATACCTCTTTTTAAAAAAGAGATTCGATCTTCTTCAGCTTACTTCGTTTCAAAGAAAACTGATGAGCTATTGAATAAGTATTAGAGAAAAGGAAACCTCTTAACAGAGGTAGAAATTTGATTTTAGGAAGATTATAATTTGAAAATAGTAGGAACAAAAACACATTCATTAATATATATATATATATATATATATATATATTAAGTTATAACTGTATCAGAAATGATGATTTTTTAAGTTTTTCACATAGATTAAGAAAATAATTAATGTTTAGTCATAAATATATTTTTATATATAAATAATATATTTCTCATAACTATTAACCAATGGTAGTTCATTAAAATTTTAAATTTTCAATTAATGAATCTTGAAATCTACAATTTCATAGCATTAATTAATAAAAAATACAGAAAATCAATCTTTGTGATACAAGATAATTTTTTAAAACATCATCTATTCTAATACATAGGGGAGTACTATGAAAACTAAATACTACTAATGAATGTAAACATGATTTATTTTGAAATTTGAACTTTCATGTTTTTCCCTAGAATTGAGGAATTCCATTTACCAAGATTCTCTTAATTTGCTCAAACTCAGTCTCTTCACCAATTAGTGAATAATTATGTTTAGCTAGGATGCCTAGTAGTCCAGCTAGATTACATTATGAACTAGGAAAATAAAAACGTTCGGTTAAAATCAGTAATCAACGAAATTTTAATTCATAAGTTCTTCGGAAAAAACACATTCAACATGAGTAAACTGTTGACAAAACAAAATGTTTCGGACCAAAAAAAACTTGAGACACAGTTTCGAGTTTTAATATTTGACTTTGGGTTTCGCTTACGACCAAAAGAAACTGCTAACTCAGGAAGAGGACCACCTCCGGGCAGAACGGTCAGGTGTTCGGGCAGATTGGTCTATGCCATATCGCAAAGATGACGTCATCAAGTTCACATATAAAGCTTGTCTCGGGCAAATGACAGCGTCATGATCCCTCCAAAGGTCTAATTGGGCCCCGGCCCACGAAGGTTATCATCTATTGTATTTTATCTCTTTTTTCTTTTCTTTGATTATAAACTTTGCCTTAAAATCTCTCCTTCACTTGATACCTTCTTCATCATCCCACCGTTTCTCAAGGCTCTCTCTCTCTCTATCTTTCTGTTTTTATTTTATTTTTCTCTCTCAAATGGAAGGGAGAGAAGAGCTCCCATGGATGGAAAGGTCAAGGCCAAAGTTTCTTCAAGGTGATATGTCTACCTTGATATATGCAATGCCAAGAGTTAGGGTTTTGTCAGTTCGAAGAAGTCAATTTTCTTGTTCATCAGTGATATATGTATGATATGTTACTGAACTATCTAATACATATGTGTTTCTCGGTATCTATATGTATATATATAGTTTAGGTATATAGACTGATAGACACTATTAATGTGTACATGCAAACCAACATATATTTGTATCCATACACTTTCGCTACTATTGACTCACGAAGATAGATGCTTTTAGATATGGTCAAATATCTTTTTGCAGTCTTTACAGTTACGTTATAGATTTGGAATCACATATATACACGATTACTGTTGTAAAGAGTAACATGTTCTTTTTTTCTTGTGCTTGTGCAGGCGATAAGAGAAACATAAACCATGTGAAGCATATAGATTATTGGATCGGTTGTGCTGAGAAATTGGGTTTTTCTTCTGAACTCCAGTTTCATTGATCAACCGGTGTTATCCTATCTGAGCTTTTAGTCCGTCCATTTTTTTTTTAATTATTATGTTTCATTCATATGATAGCATTGCATTATTCTCTTTTCTTGACCTTGTAAGGCCTTTTCTTGACCTTGTAAGACCCCATCCCTTTCTAAATGTGTCAGTATTTTCTCATTTTACAGATTCTATTCTATCTATTCTCCACATAGAATAGATATCTATCTCTACCTCTAATTCGTTCGAGTCATCTTCTCCTACCTTGTCTATCCCTCCTGAGCTAATCTTTACAGCTTTTCATTGTTATTGATGTACAACTTTGATATGATTTTAATAAAGAAGTTGAATGTTTCCCTTCTTCTTATATGATTTTTTTGCTGGTATTGGTTATGTTATTGTAACAAAACTAAAGGAGGTAAAAAAAGTCTCGCTATCAAGGGGACTGGCAAAAGGCAATGAATATGGAAACGGGCAAAAAGAATTATGCCTTTACTCTCTCTCTTTTAAGGCTTTAGACAGGAATTTACTTTTGTTTTATGTGTTGTGTTTGTTTGGGTCTGACTGACCCCAAAGGGCAAAGGCCAGAGCCAAAACCAGAGAACTCTCTTATTAAATATTCCTTCAGAATCATTTATTGCCTCTTTTTCTCTCTCTCTCTCTCTCTCATTCTACCCTCGTGACTGTTTCTCACCTTCTGTACTATGATATTTTTACCAATCCTCAACTCTTCAAAAGTTCAAATAGTATTTGTTCTTATTGTTGTTAAACCGTTTGAACGGATATATGGGTAAAACCCGAAGTTTTGAATAACAAAGAGCGAATTATTTTGTGTTGATACGTCGTTTATAAGGATGATCAACAAATAAAAACAAATTTTTTGTATATAGAAACTAGTATGTTTCCATTTTCCAAGCACGACGGACAGCTTAAAGTTGATAGATATGATGTTTAATGTTTTCTACTTACCGGTTCTATTATGCTAGTATTATTTTTCATATTAGGTGTTCATATTATGCATCTTATATATCAGAAGTTAATAGAGAGAAAGGGGTAAGTTTTACTGAGAAGAGAGGAAAAGCTGAGCCACCCTTTTGTGTTATATACGAGAATAAATGTTGCTAAATTGTTTTTTCTCTTATCTTTTTCGCCATTCCTCTTTTTTTTTCTTGTCTCATATCGCCATTCCTCATAAATACATATCATGTGAGGACTTATGATCAGTCTCATATATCATAATTGTACATTTATACCTCATATTCAAGTAACACTATACAGTTGATTTGATGAGAGCTTTCATTTCACATTAACTATTCTGTATACCCCGTAGAGATGTACGTACTGATTTATAGGCGATTTGAGATATCAAGTACTTGAATTCTAAAATCCGCAATGTCATATTCATAAAATTGGTTATTTTCTTTTGACAAAATATAAAAATGTTCCTTTTTGACAACTGGATATGATTTTACCAAAACAATAGATCCGATAACAACGTTTCTTCTTAGAGAAAAACAGTTTATTTTAACTGTATTTATATGATTGAGATATATAGAGCAACAAGGACATTAGATAAGGGTCACATGATGGCTGCATTTGCCTAACCTATTTATTCATGGCCGGTCATTAGAGTTTTAGGGTTTGGGAGAGAAATGAGTTGTGTCCCGTTTATGAGTGATCATTCTTAAGTCTTTTTTGAGTTATGGTTGTGGGTGTTTTGAAAGGTAGGTTTGGCTATAACTGTATATTTGGTAACTCTATACAGATACACAGCAATAATATTCCTCTATGCCAATTAGTTATACAGACAATAAAAACAACAAGTTTCATAATACCAAACTTATGTTAATATTTAGATAGATTACGTCAAGTTATATTACAATTATGTCTACATTTAGTAGTAAGCTAATGTAGTAGTTATTTTAAACCCTTTCACACACTTCATGTAGTAATTATTCTAAAATTGATATAGTAGTTGAGTATATTACATATTCATCAAAAAAAATATCAAAATCATGATAGTAATATGCTAAACATATTTTAAACATGTAATTTGTTAAATTTGAATCCAAAACAAAGAATTTAAGTTTGACAAAAAGGAAAAGTATACAAAGTTACAAACAATCTGGTATTGACTATTGAGTAAACTATTACTACAAAATAGATTAGTAGTAGTAAAAATTTCGTCTTGAGCTAAATTAATTGGCATCTATATTGTCAGCGGCCCCTTTAATTATGGTAGTGGGACGGTGGAGAGATTAATTATACGAAAAGTCTTTGGTCAAAATCAATTCCCAATATCAATGCCAATTTTTTTGTTTAATCATTGCCATCTTCGACTTTTAAAGACAATTTCAATCCAACAAAGAATTGTATTCCAATAATTAAAGAAAACTTACAGATGAATAAATTCGGCATTTTAATTTTTGGTTACTGTAATATTTATTTATTTATATAATGTTATGGTGGTGGTACGTTCTACCACGAAATGATTGTGTCTGCAAGTGGACGATTGAAAATAAAAGAACTCAAAAGAGGGTTTGCAACATATTTTTACCTCCTTTATTCTTTACCGGTACCAAACATTGCATTAAAAAGTCTTGGAATTTTTCGCAGACATAAAATGATTTCTTTTTAGAATTTTAAATTGGATGCAATACTGAAAATACCCATTCTATAGACTTTATAGTTCAAGTATCTTTTGCACGAAAACTTTTAAAATACTAAATGCATCCTTTTACAAGTCGTTTTTTTTTTGTTGTTGATAATTGTAGTGAAACGATTTCTTTACTTAACGTTTTGATCTTACGCACAGTATAGAAGTATAGGCCTTGATTGGTGAACACAACTAAAATTGTACCACTTGTATAGCTTTAATTTTTTACCAATCACAAAAGCGTTACTAAAATTTTTATTAAAAATTTTACTCTCAGTTTTTTTGTACAACTTTTATGTACAGCTCTTTTTACAGCTTTGCACTATTTTTTAACAACTTACCGCCTCAACTTACAGCTTTTCTTTACAGCTTTGGGTATGTTATCAATCGGAGTTGGAGTCCGAATGCTTTATCCTCTCCAACACTCTAATTTTACATATATATATACAGTATCCTACCCTAATTCTAATTCTAGTCACCTTTTCGCTTTTCACGTGAACTACGAAAAAAAAAAACAGTTTTTACCAAATCGGTCTATAATTCTTCCAAGAACTGGTAATGTGTTTACATACTAGTACTACACATCGACAAAAGGGCATATCCGCATATGTGTTTGTTTTGAGTTTAGAAAGCATTTGTTCTAATTATAAATTAAACCATGATGATCAATGCACCATACATATATACATACATACATACATTTGTAAATGCAAGTGATATACATGAAACCTGTATATAAATGGAAGGGACATGAAGAAGAAAGATGGGACAAGATGTTCAAACTTTATACTAAGAATGAGTAACATCTTAACATGGCTCACTCATCAACTCTCTCTTCTTCTTATTATTTTTCTTTTTCTCTCCACTATTTTTGGCTTTACTGTTGTTTTTTTCCCTTACCCAATCTTCATGTGATTCCCACTTTGTTTCTACATAACGTTATAATAATTTAAAACTAATGATTTTCTCATAAAGATCTAAGATTAAGTTGAAGATTGTGGTGCTTTTAACGTTTTTATAATTCTAATCATATCATGTTAGGAAGATAGGATGTAATCTATGGTTACATTAGTTTTTAAAATAGGGTTTCCCATCTTCATCGTGTCTGAGTCTGACGTAGACGAGGTGTGTCCATGCTTCTTATATGAATTAAACAAACCCAACCCTCAAAACGGAATAACTTTTATTTGGGCTATTTGTTTATACGTTCTCTTTTTGATTAAATGTGCCCTCTCGGCCCGATTTATCAATAGTATCAGTGACCCAAATGTGGTACTGCCCATTAGTAACCAGTAACAAACCGAGCTAAGTCCCGGTTTACCTTTTCTCCTACTCAATTTATTTGTTTTTGTTTTTCAGTATATACAATAATTATACGTTGTGAAATCCCTTGTTCAGTCCAAGTGATCAGTAGTATTGATCAAAACTATTTCGTCTATTGATGCCTCAGTGGTATAACCGTATAAATGTAGAAGAAGATAAATTCAGTAACCTTTTTAGGCTCCTCAAGTCCAGGAGAAACTTTGACTAATTGATAGTTTGATACTGCCTATATGAAAACTTCTAGAATTTTTCAAAAAAGCTACACAATTATTTCAGATTGTTGGCACCCCAATATAGCTCAATCACCTTTATTTTGGAGAATGATATTTATACGAAATGTCTGATAAGAATTGAAAGTTAGGCCGCCCAACATCCAATCAAATTGGTGACAAAAAGAAAAAAATCCAACCATATAATTCACTCATACATATCCAGAGAAGTAAGTATATGTGAAATATAAGATAAGAAACACACATTTAATATAGAATTGGACCATAGATAATCAATTGTTTGTTCCTAATAACTCACGAGCATGCAAGAAGCATTTAAAATCAGGTGGTTTGTTAGTGATGGAGCTTCTCCTTCCTTCCCTTGATGGACTCATGGACATGTACATTTCATCAAAAATTATGGATTCAAAATTACACACATCTGAAAAACAATTGTAGAATGAGGATATTTAACGATTTTGATGTGTAAAACTTCAAACTTCAAAAATAACACATAATAACATTTTGTTTGGGTTTAAACTTTAAACCATTTAAAATCTACAACGGATATAAGTACAGTTTGGCAGCTATATCCCTCCTACTCAACATCTAGCTATTTCTCGTTTACTAAACAACCCGAAACCCACACAACCTAAAATGAAACCGAATAAAAACCTGACTAATAGATCTAAACTTGCATTCTGATTTAAATTGGAGGGAAGTCGAAGTGTAATTAAATGTGTTATTTTAACACCTAACTTTGGACCAATGTCTGCAGAGTTAGATTATAACGAAGATTGGGTAGTTGGACGCGGGTATCAATATTATTGCAGTTCCCCGAGCTTGGGGTCTGATAATAACTGCTGTCTTTTTATTCATGGTGTGTTATTGGTCCAAAATCTCACGTTCCATTCAAACTACTAGTATTACGTAGAAGAAAGACTCGATATTCACATCAGACGTCATATCGAACAACTCTCAATATCCTCTAGATCGACAAATAATTAAGACCACACATTCAATATATACATATTCGGTTCAATAAACCAAAAGCATGCTTCATAACCAAAATATATGAATCAGGTATACGAATTATAAACCTCTTTTTTTTCCCTGCAGGTCTCTGTAAACTTTTTATGATTCATAACAGAATTTGGAAATGAATACTTGAATTTAATGAATACCTGCCAATTAAGCTCACTCCAAGAATATCAGGCGTATTCAACTAATTAATTATTAGCAACTTTAACAATAACGGCTAATATAAGCATTTTCGTTGTAGTATATATGTTGAATCCTAGTAATATAGTCATACTTGACTATTTTAAAAATTTTGTACGGTGTGAGGAAATTTAGAAGCAATTTTTTTGTTACTTAAATTGGAGAAGGTTGCTTTAAATACGTTGCTTTCACAGAAAATATGTATATGCTTAGACACACACACATATATTCCTATAAGTATACATGTCGAGTTTAGATGAATCATCTTTGGTATTCCAAAATAAGGGTATTTATATAAATATAACGTGAGCCCACTATATGGTCACATCAAATCCTCCTCTCTCTTTATACATATCTCCCGCATGTGTGTGCTTACACAGGCGTTAGCTCATCTCTCTCTATCTAGCACAATTTATCTCTCTAAACTTATCCATATCTCCTCCTGTCTCTCCAAAAATGGCGAAGGAGTCCCAGAAAATCGTGGCCGTAGATCAAGACATACCCGTGATAGACATGTCCTTAGAGAGGTCACGAGTGTCCATGCAGATAGTCAAAGCTTGCGAGACCATTGGCTTCTTCAAAGTGGTCAACCACGCCGTTGACCCGGAGGTTACCTCCCGGATGGAGCAAGAGTCCATAAACTTCTTCGCTAAACCGGTTCTTGAGAAGAAATCGGTCTTCGGTTATGGACTGAAGGACATTGGGCTCAAGGGTGATATTGGAGAGGTCGAGTATTTGCTCCTTCACACTAAGCCTCTCGTACTTTCTCAGTTATCCTTTGGTAACGATTCTACCAAGTTCGGGTACGTTATGTTATATTTGGCTAATGTATTAATTTACAGATCTGGTTAATATGTAAAAAACCAGTTAAGATTATATACAACATATATAAAACATGAGTTCAGTATATATATCAGTGTATGTTATAATCTAATGCATAGATAAGTTAATGTCAAAATGCAGTTTTCCCGTGTATTTAATGCGAGAACCTTTCCGTATATATATATATACGAAAATTGCATGCATGCATGCATGTATATGTATAGCTAAGTTAAAGTATGTGAGTCTGATTGTTTTTGTTTACTTTTATGTTAAAAGTGTGTCTATGAAGTATGAACAAATGAATTTAAAATTGTTATATAAAATGCTAAGGTGAACCTAACATAAAATTAAAATGTAATATTGACTAATTAACAAGTACTTTGAATTGTCTTTTCAGCCAACTTATACATATATATATATTGTGTTGGTGGATAAATTCATTTTGAGTCGTTGACAAATTGAAAACATTAAATTTGAGTCAGCAAATTAAATTTCAGAAGTACAGCTTCTCAGTCTGTCTGTCTACTCCACAGGGAACGGGTAACTTTTTTTTTTTTGGCTTACACAATGCATGTTGTGTGTACAGTGTGTATAATGCAAATTTACATCAACAATTTTAAATATTTTTCTTAAAAGAAAAACTTATAGGTTATTTAATTATCTAAAGCTCTTTTTCTTTCTTAGACTGTTAAGCTTTCGAAATTTTGCTAATCTAACAAACCTAGGAGAGTATTTAATTTCACTCTAAAAGTACGCATATGAATGTTTCGATGTTCTCTTATATAACATAATATCCGTTCCGTATAATGAGCAACTGGCGATGTATGACATGTCTGTTTGACAGCTCGGCAGTGACTTGTTACGTTGAAGCAGTTAAGCAGTTGGCGTGTGAGATCTTAGATCTCACGGCTGAAGGACTAGGGCTCCCACCTCATACCTTCAGCAAGCTAATCAGAGCCGTTGATAGCGACTCAGTTCTTAGGCTTAATCACTACCCATCGTCCGATCAATTCCTCAGTGGAGCCAAGCTCTCTGATATGTCCGTGTCATTACCGAGAGTTGGGTTCGGGGAGCACACAGACCCTCAGATCTTGACAGTTCTTAGATCCAACGAAGTAGGGGGCCTCCAGGTGGCATTTCCTGACGGTAGGTGGGTCTCTGTCTCCCCTGACCCTTCAGCCTTTTGCGTAAACGTAGGCGACCTTTTGCAGGTCAGTCCCTAAAAGTTTAAGTCATTACACATTGATTTTTTTTTTTTTTTTTTTTACGATTACACATTGATTATGTATATGCTGGTTACTTTATAAACTAATTAATATGTTCATTATCTATATATATATATATATATATATATTTTTTTTTTAATTTTCATTTTGTAGACTAAAATAAAAAAGTTATATATGTGCCAAACATAATTTTTGAAGATAAACTTAGTATGCATTATGCAACAAATTACCGTTTCTCCAAAAGTATATAACTTGGTAACACCCAAAAACACATTAGCTTTCCTCTATCTGGGTGTTACCAATGAACTGTATATCTTTTTTATGTACAATTTTTTTCTCTGTTTGAATCCAACCTATACATGTTCACGAACAAGCATAATTGTCAACATGTAAGATTCTATAAGATATTACTAAGCTTGCTGTGAATGCTTGTCTAGGTAATGACTAACGGGAGATTCATAAGCGTACGACACAGAGCGGTGACTACCGAAGATGCAAGCAGGCTATCAATGGCGTACTTTGCCGGTCCGTCCGTCCATGCAAAGATAGGCCCTCTTCCGGCAATCATCACGGCGGCAGATCAGCCACGGCTTTACCGGACGTTCACATGGGCCGACTACAAGAAATTTGCTTACTCGTTACGCCTTGGAGACAACCGTCTTGACATTTTCCGCTCATGTGTCGATGATGAGCACGATGAAATTGGGTCTTAAAAGGCTATATAAATAGAGAGACCATAACACATAATCAATGATGTCATAGCAAAAAAAAATCAACCAACCAAAAGACACATTTTTTCCTCTTCTATATATGCAAAACCTTTTTGTTTTCCCGTGTAACACGACACGACCCAATTATTATTATTCTTCTTCTAAAAGACTCGAAAACGTCGTCGTATCAAGACTCACCACTCACGAAGTTTCCGTCCTTCGTTTTAGAGTCGGCTTGGCGAAAATTACTATCTCTCTCTCTCTTAATTGGTTTTGGTTCCTTTCTTGCTGCTGTGAAATTTGTTGTTTAGCTGCCTTTGTACGCGTGAATCATCCAAATTCGTAATCTTGTTTTCGCCTCTGAAGAATCAATCTCTCTTCTTCTGTTATCTCAAGTTTTAGGGTTAACCCCGATCAACATCTTTTGGGCTCCAAATCGAAGCGTTTAGTAAGAAATAAGAGTAATCTTAGGGTTTCCGTGGGGGGTGGAATTGTGTATTGGTAATCTAGGTTTTAGCTCAAGAACATGTTTTTCCCCGGCGATCCTTCGACTCGGAAGCGAGTTGATTTAGGTGGCCGTAGCACCAAGGAGAGAGATACTCGGAAGCTTCTCGAGCAGACTAGAATGGAGCGTAATCGTCGGTTGTTACAGAAGCAGCAGAACTCTGCTGCCCTCAAAATTCAGGTTAGGAAGATTTATGATCATATTGAAAAGCCTTTTCTTTTAGAATTATGGGATTTTTTTTTGTTTGTGTGTTTCTAAGCAATGTAGTTGCAGAACAAACATACTGAGTTATTTTGCAAGAAAGGTTTCATTTTGGGTAGAATCTTTGAGCTATGTAGTGTTTACTTTTGATAGCTTTGTGATGTTTGATTGGATATTGAACCGACATTTTCCTTTCTTGGTTCCTGCTTTTGAATCTCCATTGTCCTCGTTAAGGTTTTGGCCTCCTGTTACAGTGTCCTGCTGTACAGGTCTCGTGGGTTTTGTTGAGGGTAGTAGGATTTAGGATTTAACCATTGCGATTACAAAATTTTAGCTGGAGCTGCAAATGCAACACTTCAAAATGTTTTTTTTTTGTTCCCTCTTATGTGGACACGCGCAATTTTGTGGCTAAAGGAATATGTCTTTTCAAACGTTTATGCTCCTTCTGATGGGCAAGGTGCTGATTAAGTTTTGGCTACAGAAATTCTTTCGAGGTAGAAGATCAATGGCCATCGAGCGCGCTAAGGTGCGGCATGATTTCTGCGAAACCTATGGGAATAATTGCCAGAATGTCGATAGGTATTCTTCTTTGGTCTATTATGTTTGCTACAGTTTTTTTGGTCTCAATATGGTTACATGGTTACTATTATGTCTATTGTAACCCTTTCTGACATTTTTTTCTCTGCATACAGACATTGCTTTGAGCCAAGTTCAAGTTTCCTCCGTCAGCTTCTGTTTTTTATCAAGGCACAAAACTCGGGAGATTTTGTGATACTTGTGGAGACTTGTCGGCTTATGAACAATTTCGTTCACAGCACTGGTATTTCCAACGTCTATGCATGCATCTTTTGTTGACACTTTTTTTCAATTCATTCAAGAGTTTGATCATAGTGTTTTTTCTTCTTAGGTAACTCTTGTGTAAGGGTAACCATGTTCTTTGTCTTCATTTTGCTTAATCAGTTTTTTTATGCCTGCGTACTCTTGTTTAATATGTTAATCTTACGAGCATTAAAATTATAACATTGTGTGAGGAATGTCCCTTTCACCACAAATTAAACTCTCCCGTTTGCTGTTTACATCCTCGCACATACACAGTATTATTCTTATTTCGCGTTTGACAGATAATCGTTTCTCTAGTTTCTTCCCAAAAACGACTGGGATCTTGCGTAATGATATTACAAATTCTCATCATATGACAGGTGACATTGTCGGCCTTTTTTCTGGATTGGACTATTCCGCTGAGCATAATTTGGTGGACTTTAGAGTAAAGAAACTTGCATTTACCTGCATCGAGGCTATACACCAGAATAGGTAATATATATATATCTTTGTCATCTCTCATTTTGTAGAGTGTATAGCTCTTCTTGTATCAATCGCTGACCAATTGTCGCTATCTTGGCCTTTTCAGTTCTGTTATTGAATTATTCATTTTTGCCTCCTTCTGATTTTAATTATCAGGAACCTTTTAAGGGATCAGCTCTTAGTTACTCCTGAAGAAGCTAGCATTTCAACAGCTATCTTGATGGAGGCAATGGCGTTGTTGCTAGATCCTAAGCTGCCTTGGGTTTGCAAAATAATTAGCTATCTCCAAAAGAGAAACATATTCAAACTGGTCCGAGAAATGGTCACTACGGCTAAGGTATTTTTTAACAGTTCCCCATGATTATGACCCACGACCTAGTTCTTCTAAGTTACTGCGCATTAAATTGGATTGCTGTTCCATAGTTGGCAACCAATCCTTCTGAAGCAATCGTGGTTTGTTGCAGGAAAGCCCAAGTGGTCAGACTATGACCGGCAGCATCCTTTCACTAGAAAGAATATTGATACTGATACTACCACATATTGGCCGTGAGCCATGTTGCTGCCCTGATGTTGATCCACGTTGGAGTTTCTCATCTATGATCCTTACAATACCTTTGATATGGCAGCTCTTCCCAAACTTGAAAGTGGTTGGTTCCTGAACTCATGTTTCTTAGTCACGGATAAACGCTAGCTAATCACAATATATGTAATATCATTGAGGCGAATAATAGCTTTTGTTTCTTATAAATTTGTGTTTGACCCTGAGCTAAATATAATCTTAACCGTGAGCATCTATTTAAACTTTGGTAAACTCATAGTCTCATTGTCCAGGTCTTTGCCAGCCCAAGTCTAAGTCAACACTACATTCACCAGATGGCTTTCTGTATTCAAAAGGGTACTTGTGTTCTCCCAATTGAAACAAGCCTGGAATTCCCTGGTTATGCTTGCCTGCTTGGTAATACGTTGGACACCGCAAATGTGGTGTTGTCACTACCTGAATGTTCATTGGACTTGGTAGGTTCCCAATGCAGTATAATTTTTTTGTTCTTTGTGTGTGTATGTGTTAGCTACTGTGGTTGGTACTTTGGTGCATTATTACTTGATTTTATTTCCTAATTGTTAGTGATTCACCTTGCGGTATTCATGTTGAATAGATTTGCGAAGAGGAACATTGTGCTCAATACTCAACAGCTTATGTCTGATATATATAGAGAATTTTACAGTTATCTTCTATTAGTATTTCTATATACTTGATATATGGGGTAAAGGAGGTTCAGAGTTTGGCTACAGGTGATAGCGCCACGTAAATATTAACTTGTGTGGTAGTGTTGCGGAAAGAATTGATCTGTTTTATCTATGCTGCTATACAATCGCTTTTACGATTGAGAGGGTTGCATTTGCTGTGAAAAATCATTCATTAATGTTTGAAAACTTTACCAATACTATTTGCTCCCAGTTCTGTTTGATCCTAATGTTCCTTTGTTTTTCTTACTTTCTATTGACCAGGCAATTGACATTGCATCAGTTGCAACTTTCTTATTGGAGACGCTTCCTCCTGTGAAATCATCAGAAAAAGAAAGCAGTCAGAGTATTGTATTCTTTTCTTGCTATATTATCTTCGCACATGGCTTCAGTTTGTTATCCTAAAGATTTCCTGTCCATTCTGCTCGCAGTACTTCTTCACCAATTTGATCTTATTCTGAAAGAGACTTGTATTGTTATCTTGATACAGGTTCCCCTGATGAGGATGATATGTTGATTGACGCTGTACCAGAAGTAGTCTTGAATAGGGATCTGGAGCAGCAGATAACCAATGCTATAGACTCACGTTTTCTTCTGCAGTTAGTATGTACCTACTCTCTTTCATATGGAAGTACATTAAGTGCTATCCCTCTATTATTTTTTATTTTTTATTTTAATTCAAGTGCTATGCCTCCTCTGGATCAATTGATTCTTTAATCGTAATCTAAGTAATATTAGTTTCATCCCTGCAGACAAATGTTTTGTTCCATCAAGTTCCGCTTGGTACGCAGTCATATGACGAAGATAAAGAAGCATTAGCTATTGGCACAGCCAGTTCTTTTCTGTATGCAGCATTCAACACTCTCCCTCTTGAGCGGATCATGACAATTTTGGCTTATAGAACCGAGCTTGTAGCTGTGTTGTGGAATTATATGAAACGATGCCATGAGAAGCAGAAGTGGTCATCCATGCCTAGACTCCTAGCTTACCTTCCAGGGGATGCTCCGGGTTGGCTGTTACCTCTGGTTGTTTTTTGTCCTGTTTATAAGTAAGTTTTGTTTGATTTACTGCCACTTTTTTTTGGAGTATGAGTTAAATGTCACTCTCTCGTATGTCTATAGGTATATTAGTGTCGTGAGGGTGGTTTCATACTTAAAAGTGGTTTAACATTGTCGTTGATGATCTGGCATATGCTAATGATAGTTGACAATGAAGAGTTCTATGAACGAGAGAAGCCATTATCGCTACAAGATATCAGGTTGCTGATCATTATTCTTAAGCAGGTAAGTGTTTTGATTAAGCATTTTTGTAACTTCGACGTGAAGAGTTTTGGATATATGATTGATGATTCAACGTAATTAATGACGCGATTAGCTGGGGCTTAGACTGCTACAGAAATATAATAAACTAGATTGGCTTTGTATTTTCATATGGATGTTTTGTTGCAGTGGTTATTCAACTTGCTACTAATGTTTACACAACAGTTTCTTTGGACTCACCAAAAGAATAGTATCTTTGTGTCATGCTTGTACTTTTCTAAATATTTTGTATATGTTCGCTTTTTTTTTGTCTAGGCTTTATGGCAGTTACTATGGGTAAGTCCACTTGCGCAACCTAACACTGGGAAATCTGTCTCCAACGACCTCTCGAATAAGAACCCTGTTGAGTTGATTCAGAACAGGGTTGGGGTTGTTGTCTCTGAGTTGCTTTCACAGGTATGTGCTGAAAAGAAGTTAACACTCCTTGACCAATTATGGCTATTTTGACTCTAAGTCAGCAAGACTAGCTGACTAGGTAAAGATCATTTATTCATTTTATATCCTTGTTGATGAAATTTTCCGTAGTTGCAAGATTGGAACAACCGGCAACAATTCACTTCCTCGAGTGACTTCCAAGCTGACACTGTGAATGAATATTTCATCTCTCAGGTGACTACTACACTGCATTTTTTTGTGACATGCCAACACTGACAGTTGGTTATAATATTTACTGATTTGGTAATAATTTTCCTCCATCATTGCTGATATTGTTTTCTTTCTCCAGGCCATAATTGAAGGTACGAGAGCCAACTACATACTGATGCAAGCTCCTTTCTTGATTCCGTTTACAAGCAGAGTCAAAATATTCACAGTGAGTGGCTGTTAGGATATGTATATCTGATGAATGATTATCTTTTGTACGGTTTTTAGGAAACTAGAAGAGCTAATTAACATAACTTGCATGAGTAATCTGGGTCAATGGGGGATTATACTGTATGTACTTGCTCACTGATTACTTTGCTGCGGCTGCATTTACTTGCTGGCCATCATTTGTAGACACAATTAGCAACAGCAAGGCAGAGTCATGGATCTCAAGGAATTTTTTCTCGAAATCGGTTCAGAATACGAAGAGATCATATCTTGGAAGATGCTTACAATCAAATGAGTCAATTGTCAGAGGATGATCTTCGGGGGTCGGTAAGTACTCTTACCTGATATCTGTCTTCTAGCAATTCTTTGGTTCGACGTATCCATATTTTCGTTCCTGTGTCTCTAATTTGTTTTATTTTTGCGATACATATGATGCAAATAACTACTGGCTGTAGATTCGTGTGACATTTGTCAATGAACTCGGAGTTGAGGAAGCTGGTATTGATGGTGGTGGCATTTTCAAAGACTTCATGGAAAAAATTACCCGAGCAGCTTTTGATGTGCAATACGGGTTGTTTAAGGTCGTATGTCTAGTTTTATTCACTCAATTTTTTTGTGGAATTTCACAGTTTACCACACTCCATCATGTTTGCATGTAGTCTGTCTTTCTTTAACTGAATCTTGTACATGCTTTCTTTCAGGAGACCTCTGATCACATGCTATATCCTAATCCTGGATCAGGAATGATACATGAACAGCACCTCCAGTTCTTTCATTTTCTCGGCAGTCTTCTCGCAAAAGTATGGTATTTGATTGGTGGCCTTGATGCTGAACTCTAACCGCTTTCTCTTCCTTAGAACTTATATATGTAGGACAGAAAGTAATCCATCATACTTGCATACATTACTGGTTCTACTTGCCATCTTTCCATGAAAATAGAATTAGGGGTATAATTGTCGTGCATGTTTTTATAGAAATTTATTGAACTTGGCGTTTTGTCTTTATTGAAGTTGATTTACATCTGTTAGGATAAGACTCATAATTTTTCTTCCCGCTATCTTGTTGCAGGCTATGTTTGAAGGGATTCTAGTTGATATACCATTTGCAACGTTTTTCCTCAGCAAATTGAAACAAAAGTACCTAAATTTCCAACTTCAGCTTCCTGTCATGTTGTTAGTTTATTAAGCTCGCATAACTTTGTGAACATGTTGTGAAACTTATATCGTTCTTTGGCTAGGTACAACTATTTGAACGATTTGCCTTCTCTGGATCCTGAGTTGTATAGGCACCTTATATTCCTGAAGGTGAGTTTTGCTGAACGATCTATTTTCTTGTTGCTTTGTGGAACTGGGAGTTAGCTGTTAGCATAGATGTGCGAAAATGCTGAATTCTGTTTTTTTTTTTTCATTGAAACTGAAATTTGATTGTTTTACCTACAAGAATTTTGTCTCTTTTTCTTTTCTTTTTTAGCTTTGTCCACTTTATAAGTATTCAATTACTTTATGATATTTGCAGCGTTTTAAGGGTGATATCTCAGAGTTGGAGCTTTACTTTGTTATTTTGAATAATGAATATGGAGAGAGGACAGAGGAAGAGTTACTTCCAGGGGGGAATGACATGCGAGTGACAAATGAGAATGTTATAACTTTCATTCATCTGGTTTCCAATCATCGGTTAAATTATCAGGTACTTAGGAACCACTTACCTCTCATTTATCTTAGCATACTTGAGGCCACCTTATAAAATCAACAGCTTTTTATATCATCCCATTTTTCGGATGCAGATACGCCAGCAGAGTTCTCATTTCCTGAGGGGGTTTCAGCAACTCATTCCAAAAGAATGGATCGACATGTTCAATGAACATGAACTTCAGGTGCCGATGGATTATTGTACTTGCTTTGTTAGTTGTTCCATCAAGGAGCATGAACTGATGGAAAAGTTCATTTGTGGGCTTTGGTTGCAGGTTCTCATATCTGGTTCAGTTGATAGTTTGGATATTGACGACTTGCGAAACAACACTAATTATGCTGGAGGCTACCACGCGGTGAGTGGTTCTTCGCTGTCAGCCAAAATGACATTGTGAATTAGCGTAGAGATACTTTTGAAACATTGTTATATAATTACGTCGCTATATTCTTGACAGGGACATTATGTGATCGATATGTTCTGGGAAGTTATGAAAAGCTTCTCAACTGAAAACCAGAAGAAGTTCTTAAAGTAGGTCAACTTTCGCAGTTACTACAGTCTTTGTACCCAATGATTAGTATAGTATATTTGTTTTCTTTAATGGAACTAAGATCTATCATCTTCAATTTCAGGTTTGTGACGGGCTGTTCACGAGGGCCACTGCTCGGTTTCAAATACTTGGAACCTGCATTCTGCATACAAAGGTAAATTACACAGATTAACAAACGTGTTTGACTTTTGTGGGATTTGGACAGGTAACAGAATCATAAAAGATCCATCCTCGTTTGGAAATTGTTTCAGGGCTGCTGGTAGTGCGAGTAACGAATCAGTTGATAGACTACCGACAGCAGCCACTTGTATGAACCTTCTGAAGCTTCCGCCTTATCAAAGGTTTGTCCTCTTGTGAACACAAATCTCTTTTTGGTTTTTGCTCAGTAAACAGAAATCATTTGTTGCCAAAGTACATTTTCTTGCACTTGGTGCTGTAGTTAAACATGTCTTTTGTCAATGAATGCAGCAAAGAGCTACTAGAGACCAAGTTGATGTACGCCATAAGCGCAGAAGCGGGTTTTGATCTGAGCTGAATAGCGCTTCCTGCCTTAAAAGACAAGACTATCATGGCCCCAAATCGACCAGGCTTTCACCCTTTTATTTAAATTTTTCTAGCGTTCCCTGTTATGGTCCAAAATCGTTACCCTGTTAGGCTGATGTGGAGGCTGAAGAATGTGTTGGCTCTAAAGGAATCTAAGAGACGGATGTAGAGGGGAACGTGTACTGGATATTATTAACTAACGGGATTCATTTGCAGCTCAGGTCTTCTTTAAAAAAAAAAATGTGAGAACAAAAAGAAGTGATTACTGGGGGAAGTCGTATTCGGAAGGTGCCTGAGAGTTAAAAATTCAGTGACAGATGATGGGGAAAAGATATAAAAATAAGCGTTAAATAAGACTGGTCTTTTAGTGCGTTAGAGTGGAACTAAAAAAAAATGCTGTAAATTATTTGCTTATTTCCATGTTACAATGATAAAATTTGTAAATTATTTGCATCGTACCACGTCTTGTAGAGCTTTGACCCTCTTTTTTTTTTTTGTGGTAGTCATGATTATTAGATTAAAACGTCATCTAGTCCTCCTCTCTAAGGAAAACAAAGATGCAGTATTAAGTGAGAACGACTTGTAAAGATTAAAGTGTATATAAATGGTAAACTGGTAAAGTATAGTTATCACTTTCACCGTAAACAAGTAATTTAACTGTTTCAAACAGAGTTAAAAAGCTACCAAAAGGTTCAAAAGCAGCTAGCTATCAAGATTCTGGTAATGTTTGTATCTATCTGGTGATGTTTTGTTTTATTGAGATGTGTCATGTCAGCTTAACCAAAAACAATGCGACGAACGTCTGTATTTGCACCTTGCACGTTGTAAAAGATCTTGACCGTCCATTTATAGATTATAGTCAAACTCCCCCACAGTTGAGAGAGGAGTGGAAAATTATCAGAGACAGAAATGGAGGAAGCTAATAAGGAGGGAACTGTGAAGCACGTACTGCTTGCTAAATTCAAAGATGGGGTAAGCCCTGAGAAAATAGAAGAACTCATCAAAGGTTACGCCAACCTCGTCAATCTCATCGAACCTATGAAAGCTTTCCACTGGTTTGTTCTGCGATCCTTCTCTGTGTGTTTTGTTTTGATACATCGTAATCATATTCACCATCTCCTGATCGAACTATTAAGATCTGAATTTGCTTCTTTTAGGGTTTAGGAATCGAGATCCAAATTTGCTAGAAATTTGCTCTCTTGTCTTTTTAACTGATTACTTTGGTGGCTCTGTAATAAATTAAACCTGAGGAGATGATATGTATAAATTTTAGGGGAGAAGATGTGAGCATTGAGAATCTCCACCAAGGTTACACTCACATTTTTGAATCCACATTTGAGAGCAAAGAAGCTGTAGCAGAGTACGTTGCTCATCCCGTTCACGTTGAATTCGCCACAATGTTCCTAGGCAGCTTGGATAAAGTTTTGGTTATAGACTACAAACCTACCTCTGTGTCTCTCTAATTATGTTGCTGCAGCCAATTCTCTCATCTTGTGATCTTGTTCAATAAAGTATAATCCTTTTGGTTTGCCTTCATTGTTCTCATCTTTTCCTATGTTGTTGACTTGATGTGTAACACGATCTTGAGTTTTACTGGATAATGAAGAGAGTTTGGTTTCAGATATTTTTCTCTTCTTTGCTATATATGTCTAATACTAGTTGTTGTCTCTTAATTTCCCTATGTAAAAACAAGATGCGAAGAAACCAGGTTCTTGCATGATGTATTGTATAAAGAGTATGAAGGAGATTGAATCCTATTGAAAGCTTCTGATGCATTTGTTTGTGCAGAACCAAACGTGATCATTGCAAGTGTTGGAAACTCTTAGAATGGGTTTCTGATTCTTAGATAGACCACAAGTCCTAATCTAAGAGAGAAAAAAACTTTGCTATTCTTAGCATTAGTGCAGCGATATAGTTATCTGATTAGTATTCTTCTTACTATACTTTCCCGAATTCTCTCATCTTTGGTGCCAAAAAGGTTTATTGTAGGACAACTTATGAATATATGATTGTTACAAATTTACACCAGAAGTAATATGAGTATGACAGTCTTAGCGAAGATGCAAGACACGGTAATTTAACTAATGAATTTATTCATTCCCGTCTTGCAGGTGACAGATACACAAAGAATCAGGACCTCAAAACGTCAGAGAAAACTCTACCAATGTGTAACATTCTTTTAAACCGCATATTGCGTAATGGAACATAAGACGGCACATTTTTACGTCCTTCAAGAATAGCTTCACACGAAGTTACACTAAGAAATGCTCTCGCAGCCACCTGAGATGCTAATTCATACTCCTTGGAGATAGAAAACTCTATAGCTTCGTCGATCGATTTAGTGGCCAAGTCATAATAATTTAAGCAAGAATTATAGGGTATCTTGAGCGTCGGATCACTCGTGGTTCTTGCTAAGCCTAACATCATTCGTTGGTTCTTATAGCCAAACGATAGCGTCTTTTGAAAGACCAAACTGAGAAGACCGTTCACGTCGCTGCGGAACGTCATTGGATCATCGGTAAGCCAAGTGATGCAGAAGTGCTTGCGAATTGTCGGTGTTGAGCAGAGTTGGTTGAGTAATTGAAATGTGACTCTTTCACTCGTAGACAAAGATGAAGAGAAAGGAGTGATTAATAAAAGAAGGAGAAGAGGAAGAATTGAGACGCAAGGAAAAGCCATTCTCTTGGATTTGGAGAATCCCATTATACTTAGATGTGGGAAGTGCTATTGCTTACTAATGATAATATATATAGTTTTTTTTTGGATGACAGAAGTGACAAGTGTAACTCCTATGTGTGTGTTTAATGAAATGTGACCGGAATCTGTTTATTCTTCTAGTCAGTTGTTGACTCAAATTAATGTGTGAACGAACGTATGTTGAGGGCTAATTAGGATATTAATTTGGATGTGGAATTCTTTAATATCCTTAAAAATTTATGAAATAGTGTGATGTATCCTCTAACGAGTATGAAGGGAGATTGAATTCAAGCCCTTTTTTCACATCATGTTCGAGATGACAAGATCAATACCACATATATTTTGAAAATCACCACTGTTCTTTATAGCTGAAGGGTCAACTTTGAAATTTGCCATGTCTTCTTGGCATGTTGTAGGTCCTTCCATAGCTGCTGATACCTTAATGTTCAACCCTGCACCATCCCCTGACGCCAGGCTCTTCTTAGCATCATTGAGACTGCTGATTGCACTCTTATAATGCTGTACGCACGAGGTGTATGCTTTCTTGAAAGTTGGGTTGGTTGCTGTCTTGGCTAGAGATGGGATTCTATTGAAAGCTTCTGATGCACTTGTTTGTGCAGAACCAAATGTGATTTTTGCAAGTGTTGGAAGATCAGCACCTGATGTCTTCGGGTTGGATTTCATGTAGCTAGAACAGAAGGATTGGTTTTTCGCTTTACCGCAGATTGCTTTTATGTCTGCCACTTGTGCGTTCAAGGAACCAATCATAATTACAAAAAACATCAGAGAAGACACAAAAACTCTGTTCATCAGGTATGTTGCCATCTTTGCTTCTTTCTTTCTTATGCTCGTTGGTAGATGGACTTGCTACGTTTGATGATACATATTTGTAGATGCTTGCGATCGATTGTTTCCACTAGAACTAATAATAGAAACTCGTGGAATGGGTTTCTGATTCTTAGTTAGACCACAAGTCCTAATCTAAGAGAGAGAAAAACTTTGCTATTCTTAGCAATGTTAGCATTAGTGCATAGATACTTATCTGATTAGTATGAAGTAATGAGATGATGTGCGACGCTTAACAGAGAGATGAGAGCATAGAGAAGAGACGACACAAGAGATTTGCCAATGGTATCTAACAGTTGTGTCTACCAGGGACCAAGTCCCGGGTTTCGGATAACCTACATCCCAGGGACCAAGTCCAGGATCATTCACTAGAGTTAGAACACAAAAATCACATTTGCCAATGGTATCTAACAGTTGTGTCTACCACTCCACTCTAATCTACATTAACTAAAGGAACCACCACTCTTTGTCTTTTCCGACGAGTGTGAATCTCTACAAAAACCATCAACATATTCTCTATCTTGCTGGTGGGACAACACCACACACAACTATGTATGCTTCTCTCAATTTTAGGTCCAAGGTGCGTAATCTTCTTCTTGTTACCACCTCTTCCTTTTATACCTCTTAGAGTTCTCCACAAATCCTAGGTGCCACAAGCTTCTTTCTCTTGTCTTTTGGGTAAAAGCTTGTTCTCTATTTCAACTTGACCCATGCCCTTTTGTTCCTGTCGCACCTGACAAAAGCATGGTTCTCTCACACAGCCGCTCCACTGTTTGCTGCAGTTTGAAGCTTTTCCGCTCTGTTGCACTACACAACCTCTTCACGATGCTGCTTTGTTTTCTGATATGTATTGCTTCAAGTTTACTCAAATGCTAAACATATTTCTGCTATGTTGTATGATGGAGCTGATACCTTCTTCTGCTCTGTTGCGTTTTCAGTTTTACTCAGCTGCTTATGAAAGACTTGTTCTCATGATCTTAAAGCATGACTGGTTGAGCTTTCACTTCTTGGATCTTCTCAATAAGACTCCAAGGTTCAGCACGCCACTTCATTCCATGTGACTTCACATTGAGCTATCTTGGCAGAGTTTCTGTTCTCTGATTCTCTGGCTGAAGAATCACTGCGTCTGTGTCTGTACATGGTTACACATGAACAGACTTGTTCACTGCTTCTATGTTTGTAGATGTGTTTAAATTTCACTGTATCTGTTGTATGTACTTGTGCATGACTTTTCGTTTGTAGCTGTCCATGTATATGCATCAGTCTTCTTCACAACTTATTGATCATATTCTGTTGAGTCTATAAATCAGTAACAACCTTAATACATCTTCATAGTATTGTTCTTACTTTACTTTACTTTCCCGAGTTCTCTTATTTTTGGTGCTAATAAAGGTTTATTGTAGGACAATTTCAAAGGTTCTATGAATATGAGTATATGATTATCACAAATTTACACCAGAAGTAACGAGACATAATAATTTAACTATGAATTTATTCATTTCCATCTTGGAGGTGAAAGATACACAAAGAATCAGGACCTCAAAACGTCAGAGAAAACTCTACCAATGTTACACATTCTGTTATACACTATATTGCGTTCTGGAACATAAGAGGGAACATTTTTACGTCCAGTAAGAACAGCTTCACACACAGCTATAATAACAAGGGATTTTGCAGCCGACCGAGATGTTAACATGTAGTTCTTAGAGCTAACAAACCCTATAGCTTCCGCGTTCCATTTAACGGCTGACTCATAACATGTTATACAAGACCCATACGAGTTCTTGAGCTTCGAATCAGTTGTGGTTCTTGCTAAGCCTTTCATCATCATTAGGTTATTATAGCCCAAATAATACGACCTTCGCATGACCAATCGAGAAGACCGTTCAAGTCGAGGGTCAACGTTTTTTGGTTTCTATTGTCGGTTGTGAGCAGAGTTCGTTAAGTAATTCTTTTGTGACTTTGTCACTCGGAGAAAAAGATGAAGACAAAGGAGTGATTGATAAAAGAAGAAGAAGAGGAAGAACTGAAAGTACGTTTCTTTCGAGGCTAGGAGAAGACATTTTCTTGGATGTGGATATATGTTCGAAGTGCATATTGCTTAGCTTTTTTGGATGGCAAATGTGGTAAAACTGTAGCTCCTATATATATTGCAAGCTTTATCTTTGGTGTGTAAGGCTAATGAATTGTGAACCAAATATGTTTATTCTAGTCAACTGTTGCCTCAAATTAATTTGGGAAGACATTAATAATCTTTCCCTAGAAAATCCACCCTTATTGAATATGAAATTTAAGATATCCTTATAAATCTATGAAATTCTTCTTCAACTAAACTCAAAATGGTATTCAATCCACCATTTTTCAATTGATAATAATGAACCAGTCAAAAAGTATCTAGGTTGTAAGTTCATTTCCATCTTTGAAACAAACAAACAAAAATTCTCATAGAATTTGAAAAAAAAAAATGTCTTTTAAACCGTGATCTTAAGAGCATCTCCAACAATCCCTCAAACTCTCAAATTTTGAAGGATTTTAAATTCCAACAATATCTTAAAACCTCAAATTTTAAGGGGTCATATAGTGAACCCTCAAATTTGAGGATGCACTATTGAGACCCTCAAAATCTTTCACATATTTCATCTTAGTCCTTATAATTTATATATCTTACAAATCATTCTATTAAATTCAATTGTTTGAAAGATATCTATATAAATTCAAACACACTAAATTAAAATTGAAATTATTGATATATGAAAGTTATACCATTTAAAAACAATTTTTTTTACAACAATAACATTAATCATAATTTTTTTAAGACACACCAATTAATCATATATGTGAGCATTATGGAAAAAATACATTGAGTAATTTTATATCATGTAATTTTATTTTATGTTTTCTTAAAAAATTATATATTAGTTTGTGTTATCATATAAGGTTTTGTATTTATTAATTTTGTTTGATATATATTTTCTTTAATTGTATGTTTTATATTATATATGAAAGTTCTATCATTATAACTAATTATTAGCAATATTGTGGACTATAATGTAATATAAAAACTTTTAAAAATTAATTTGAGGATGTATTATTGGAGTAAGTGATCTTCAAACCTTTATTTTGAAGGTGTATTCCCCTTAAAATGAAGAGGATTGTTGGAGATACTCTAATATCAAATGTTGTTGACGAAGCCAAATAGACATATCGTAAAATTTGCTAACGAAGCAACTAACGACATTTGGTGTTTTAAAATGATAGTCAACATTACTTGACGTTTTAAATGGTTTTCGAGAAAGTTTATGGTTTCAATGATGTTAATTTAAAAGTTCATAGTTTAAACAACATTTTTTGCATCAACAAAATGAAATCATCTTATCCATAAAAGATTGGTTAGCGACGAAGTAAATGAGTGTTAGATGCATTGTTATCAGATTTTATGACATGTCCATTTTGGTTTCGTTGATAACATTGATGTTTTAAAAGGATAGATAGTCAATATAACTTTGCTATTCTTAGCATTAGTGCAGCGTGATAGTTATCTAATTAGTATTCTTCTTTACTTTCCTGAATTCTCTTATTTATGGTGCTAAAAGGGTTTCTTGCAGGACAATTTTAAAGGTTCTATGGATATGGCTAGTCACAAAATTCACACCAGAAGTAGTGAAGTACCGAGATATGAAAGTCTTACCAAAGTTGCAAGACACAGTAATTTAACTATGAATTTATTCGCTTAATAATTTTTTGCCGTCAAAACGTCAGAGAAAACTCTAACAATGTTACACATTCTTTTAAACTGGAGATTACGTAATGGAACATCAGACGGCACAGTATTACGTCCTGCAAGTTCAGCTTCACACGCATTTATACTAGAAAAGGCTTTCCCAGCCGCATGAGATGTTAACTCGTACTTCTTCGAGATAGCAAACTTTATAGCTTCCTCCATCGATTTAATGGCTGACTCATAATATGTTACGCACGACCCATACGGTATCTTGAGCATCGGATCAGTCGTGGTTCTTACTAAGCTTTTCATCATCGCTAGGTTCTTATAGCCATACAATTGCGTCTTTTGGATGACCAAACCGAGAAGACCATAAAAGTTGAGGGTGAACGTTGTTGGATCATTGGTAAGCCAAATGATGCAGAAGTGGTTAAAAATTGTTGGTTGTGAGCAGAGTTGGTAGAGTAAGTCTTTTGTGATTGTGTCACTCAGAGAAAAAGATGAAGACAAAGGAGTGATTAATAAAAGAAGGAGAAGAGGAAGAATTGAGACGCGAGGAAAAGCCATGGTCTTGGATTTGGAGAATAATTATGCGTATGCGCTTAGATGTGGGAAGTGCTATTGCTTACTAATATACATATATAGTATTCTTGGAATCAAAATAATGTGTGACTCCCATTTGGCAAGCTTAATCTTGGTGTTTGTGTGTTTAATGGAATGTGATCACCCAAATCTGTTTATCCCAAATCAATATTGTTGACTCAAAATAATGTGTGAATTAACGTATTTAGGGGGATTATTACAAAATTAACAGCTGTCAAAAAAAAATTACAATATTAATTTGAGGAGAATATATCTTTCCTAAAAATAATCCACATTTATTGGATGTGGAATTCATAAATATCTATGAATTCTTCTTAATCAAAATGGTATTCAATTCACCATTATTCAATTGATAATGAACCTGTGAAAAAAATATCGCATCAGCTTCCTTGTCGAAATAAGGATTCCGGAACTGGTACATAGTTTACCAAGGATTGCTTAGTTATCGCATCAACTTCCTTGTTGAAATAGAGAGGATATCGAAAAGAATCCCACAGATAGTTTTAGAATCAGAGGCGATTGAGAGTTTGGTGAAGCCAAGAGACAAAGCGCCGAGCATGGCATGGTGAATGGCAACAGCTTCCGCTAGAAGCGGAGATCTACTATGGGTGATGATGTCTGATCCCGATCGTCGGGATCCAACTCCGGCTTTGTCGAAGATCCAGCCTAGGCCCGCTATCTTTGAATATTTGTTCCAAGCTGCATCCGTGTTACATGAGATGAAACCGAGTTGCTGGTTGGGTAAGGGGATTCATGAGTCCATTCACAGCTTTGGGTTTCTACTTGGTGGCTATGAGCTCGTCGGAAGGGTTTTTGGGTACGGGGGTTTGAAACGGACCGGAGGTGCTCACCATTTTAGATCATGGACCGATGGATAATACTGTTTATGATTCTAAAAGGTAGGTGAGATCCCGTTATTCAAAAGTCTCATGCTTCATTTGGGTTTGCATGGGGACTCAGGCCTGAGAGCTTTTGAGCATAGTTGGTTGAGTGATTCATTTGTGACTTTGTCACTCGGAGACAAAGATGAAGATACAGGACTAACTGATAAAAGAAGGAGAAGAGGGAGAACTGAAAGTACGATTCTTTTAACGCAAGGAAAAGCCATTGTCTTGGATGTGGAGAATAACTATGAGTAGATTTAGATATGTTGGAGAATTGAGACGCAAGGAAAATCCATTGTCTTGGATTTGAAGAATCCCATTATACTAAGATGTGGGAAGTGCTATTGCTTACTAATAATAATATATATAGTGTTTTTTTTGGATGACAAAAGTGACAAGTGTAACTCCTATGTGTGTGTTTAATGAAATGTGACCGGAATCTGTTTATTCTTCTAGTCAATTGTTGACTCAAATTAATGTGTGAACGAACGTATTTTGAGGGCTAATTAGGATATTAATTTGGATGTGGAATTCTTTATATCCTTAAAAATTTATGAAATCGTGTGATGTAATCGTCTAACGAGTATGAAGGGAGATTGAATTCAAGCCCTTTTTTCACATCATGTTCGAGATGACAAGAACAATACCACATATATTTTGAAAATCACCACTGTTCTTTATAGCTGAAGAAGGGTCAACTTTGAAATTTGCCATGTCTTCTTGACATGTTGTAGGTCCTTCCATAGCTGCTGATACCTTAATGTTCAACCCTGCACTATCCCCTGACGCAAGGCTCTTCTTAGCATCATTGAGACTGCTGATTGCACTCTTATAATGCTGTACGCACGAGGTGTATGCTTTCTTGAAACTTGGGTTGGTTGCTGTCTTCGCTAGAGATTGGATTCTATTGAAAGCTTCTGATGCACTTGTTTGTGCAGAACCAAATGTGATTTTTGCAAGTGTTGGAAGATCAGCACCCGATGTCTTCGGGTTGGATTTCATGTAGCTAGAAACAGAAGGATTGGTTTTTCGCTTTACCGCAGATTGCTTTTATGTCTGCCACTTGTGCGTTCAAGGAACCAATCAAAATTACAAAAAACATTAGAGAAGACACAAAAACTCTGTTCATCAGGTATGTTGCCATCTTTGCTTCTTTCTTTCTTATGCTCGTTGGTAGGTTGTCCTGCTACGTCTGATGATACATATTTGTAGATGCTTGCAATTCATTGTTTCCACTAGAACTAATAATAGAAACTCGTGGAATGGGTTTCTGATTCTTAGTTAGACCACAAGTCCCTATTCTAAGAGAGAAAAAACTTTGCTATTCTTAGCATTAGTGCAGCGAGATAGTTATCTGATTAGTATTCTTCTTACTTTACTTTCCCGAATTCTCTTATCTTTTGGTGCTAAAAAGGTTTATTATAGGACAATTTTAAAGGTTCCATGGATATGTATATATGATTGTCAAATTTACACCAGAAGTAACGAGATATGACAGCTTTAGCGAATATGCAAGACACAATAATTTTTTTTTTTGTTAATTCAGAGAGTAAATCTCCAGATTTATGGAGGGGTCCAAGACTAATCTCTCTGGGGAGAGGGTATCCCACGGATAGGGTCCCCCCAAATATGCAAATGAGCCGTAAGCAATGGACCCATACCCATGTGGTCAAAGAGATAAAGTTGAGTAAGACACGGTAATTTAACTATGAATGTATTCATTTCCGTCATGCAGGTGAAAGATACACAAAGAATCAGAAACTCAAAACGTCAAAGAAAACTCTACCAATATTACACATTCTTTTAAACCGTATATTGCGTAATGGAACAGAATATGTCACATTTTTACGTCCTGCAAGAATAGCTTCACACGTAGTCAGGCCCAGCTCAAATATTATCTAGACCCACTGACCCAATGCTACTTTCTGAAAACCCCCTAAATATATATTATTTTTTTCAAAAAAAAAAAAAAAAAACTACATGTAAATTTTTTTTTGGACCCTTGGACCTTGTGCCCTTGCACATCCCTCACATGTCCTAAGCCGGCACTGCACGTAGTTATAGTAAGAAAGGCTTTCGCAGCCTCCTGAGATGATAACGAGTACTTGGTAGAGATAGTAAAATCTAAAGCGTCCTCCATCGATTTAATGGCTAAGTCATAATATGTTAAGCAAGACCCATACGGGATCTTGAGCGTCGGATCAGTCGTGGTTCTTGCTAAGCCTGACATCATTTGTTTGTTGTTATAGCCAAACAATAGCGTCTTTTGGATGATCAAAGTGAGAAGACCGTTCACGTCGCTGCTAAACGTCATTGGATCATCGGTAAGCCAAGTGATGCAGAAGTGATCCAACCCAACTCAACTCATTATCCAATGAGTTAAAAGTTAAATGAGTTTATGAGTTAACTCAAATTATTTAACAATTGGGTTGGATCAACCCATAAATTCATTTAGTTAAATGAGTTAAATGAATAATTGGGTTAACCAACTATAATATAAATTAATTATATTTAATAAGAAATAATTATAATTAATTTTTATCATCATTTTCACCATCATCATCATTATCACCATCATAACTTTCTTGGTGTATTTTGGCGAGAAAATTACGGGTTTGCGTTTTTGGTGGGAAATTTACGGATTTGCGTTTTTGACAAAAAGTTTACGGGTTTACATTTGGCGGGAAAATTATCGGTTTGCGTTTTTGGCGGAAAATTTACGGGTTTACGTTTTTGACAAAAAATTATAGATTTGCATTTTGGCGGGATAATTGCGGGTTTTCGTTTTTGACGGGAAATTTATGGGTTTTTTGCAAGAAATTTTACGGGTTTTCGTTTTGGCGGGAAAATTGCGGTTGTATTTTTGACGGAAAATTTACAGGTTTGCGTTTTTGAAAATTGCAGTTTTGCATTTTTTACGGGAAATTGACAGGTTTGCGTTTTGGCGGGAAAATTGCGGATTTACATTTTGACGGGAAAATTGCGGATTTGCGTTTTGATGAGAAAATTGCGGATTTGCGTTTTTGGCGGGAAAATTATAAGTTCAAAATTTTGGCGGGAAAATTGCGGGTTTAGGATTTTGGGGAAAATTATAAGATGATGATGATGACATCATGTTGTTGACTATGATATATATGTTGATATGGTGATGGTGATGTTAATATGATTATGAAGGTATGATGATGATGATGATAGTATGACAATGTTGATGATGATGATAGTTACATGACGGTAGTATGATGATGATGATAGTATGATGATGTTGACTATGATATATATGTTGATATGATGATGATGATGATGATGATGATGATAGTATGATGATGGTGATAGTATGATGATAATGAAGAAATTGATGGGTTAGTGATTAACTCATAAACCCATTATAACTAAACTCATTTGACTCATGAACTCATTTAATCATCGACTTATTTAACCCATCAACTCATTAGAGTCAAAATTTTCAACTCACTACATGAGTTGAGTTGAATTGGGTTAGTTCATTAATCTTGACGCATTTTGACACCCCTATGCTTACTATATAGTTTTTTTGGATGATAAAAGTGAGAAGTGTAACTCCTATTTGTGTGTTTAATGAAATGTTTCCGGAATCTGTTTATTCTAGTCAATTATTGTTGACCCAAATTAATGTGTGAACGAACGTATTTTGAGGGTTAATTAGGAAATTAATTTGGGTGAATATTAATCTTTCCTTCAAAAAATCCACCATTACTATAGTGGACTAGATCATCACCCGCGATACACCGCGGAACAAAATTTTATATATTATATTTTAATTTTTATTGTCATTTTATCTAAGTTTTAAAATTCGAAATAATTCTTATTTGTGATAAGAAATTGTTTTATTATCATGATTTATATTTTTAAAAATTATATAACTTGTTTCTTAGTTGTATTTTAAAATAAATGTGTTTAATTTATATTTATTTACTTTTAAATTTAGATTTATTTTTGAAATTTACTGATTTTATTGGAGTTTATTTAATAATTTTTAAGATTGTATATACTAATCCTAATTAAACCAGTTTATTCGACATATCTTATATTGGCATTGTTAAAGTATTAGATTAATGATACTTTCATTTATAGTAATATCGATTCAAACCCGTTCCATCATACAAACCGTCATGCAATATAACCGTCTGTATTATTTTAAACTTTTAATATGTTTAAATATTTTTATTTTAGAAATTCTATTAAATTTAGATATATCAATTTTAAATTCTACTATATAGGGTATAATTAAACAAAATCAACTTTACAAACAAAACTAATCATATATAAATTTTAAATTTGGATTCTTATTAAGTGAAGGTTCCGGCTCATTCGAATTTAGATTTATTTTGATTTTATATATAATAAGACTCTGAATTATTAATAGAATAATATATGTCCTTTTTTAAAAATTTGAGTCACAATATATGCAGAAAAAATTAGACTTTTAATAATTTCATGAATTATATGATGATTCAAAAAATTAAAAACAAAAGCAAACAATGATGAAAGAAGAATCAAATTTATTTTTTAAACAAATATTGCCTTTAATTGTTTTTTTATAACCTTAAATAGAATCATGAGTTAAATACATTAGTGAATATTTTGGGTAACAAATTAATGGCTTTAACAATAAATGTGATGACATGCAAAAATAAGAGGTGAGGCCTATCACCTATGCAAAATAAGATGCTAACCAGGTTCTTAAATATTCTGTGTAGATATCAGTGTCAAAAATTTGTTTTTTTAGTTGTATAAAGTGCATGTAATCGTCTAACGAGTTTGAAGGGAGATTGAATTCAAGCTCTTTTTTCACATCATGTTCGAGATGAAAAGATCAATCCCACAAATGTTCTGAATATCACCACTGTTCTTTATAGCTGAAGAAGGGTCAACTTTGAAATTTGCCATGTCTTCTTGACATGTTGTAGGTCCTTCAATAGCTGCTGATACCTTAATGTTCAACCCTGGACCATCCCCTGAGGCCCTGACGCAAGGCTCTTCTTAGCATCATTGAGACTGCTGATTGCACTCTTAGTATGAAGTAATGAGATGCGTGCTACATATACAAACTTGTAGAACAGATATGTATATGCGACGCTTAACAGAGAGATTAGAGAAAAGAGAAGAGACAACACAAGAGATTTGTTAACGGAGATCGGATAACCTATATCCCCGGGACCAAGTCCAGAATCATTCACTAGAGTAGAACACAAAAATCACATTTGCCAATGGTATCTATCACACACTTGTGTCTACCACTCTAATCAACATTAACTAAAGGAACTACCACTCTTTGTCTTTTCGGACGAGTGTGAACCTCTACAAAAACCACCAGCATATTCTCTATCTTGCTGGTGGGACAACACCACACACAAATATGTATGCTTCTCTCATTTTTAGGTCCAAGGTGTGTAACTTTCTTCTTGTTACCACCTCTTCCTTTTATACCTCTTAGAGTTCTCCACAAACCCTAGGTTCCACAAGCTTCTTCCTCTTGTCTTTTGGGTAAAATCTTGTCCTCTATTAATTTTTCAACTTGACCCATGCTTTTGTTCCTGTCGCACCTGACAAAAGCATGCTTCTCTGACACAACCGCTCTACTGTTTGCTGCAACTTGAAGCTTTTCCGCTCTATTTCACTACACAACCTCTTCACAATGCTGTTTTTTTTTCTGCTCTATATTGCCTCAAGTTTACTCAAATGCTAAACATATTTCTGCTATGTTGTATGATGGAGCTGATACCTTCTTCTGCTCTGTTGCGTTTTCAGGTTTACTTTGTTGCTTATGAAAGACTTGTTCTCATGATCTTAAAGCATGATTGGTTGAGCTCTGACTTCTTGGATCTTCTCAATAAGACTCCAAGGTTCATCACGCCACTTCATTCCATGTGACTTTACATTGAGCTGTCTTGGTAGAGCTAGTGTTCTCTGATTCTCTGGCTGAAGAATCATTCCGTCTGTGTATGTACCTAGTTACACATGTACAGACTTCCTTCACTGCTTCTATGTTTGTAGATGTGTTCAACTTTTACTGTATCTGTTGTATGTACTTGTGCATGACTTTTCGTTTGTAGCTGTCCATGTATATGCATCAGTCTTGTTCACATCTTCTTGATCATATTATGTTGAGTCTATAAATCAGTAACAACCTCAATACATACTCATAGTATTCTTCTTACATTACTTTAATTTCTGGGAGATTTACTTAGATGTTATACATTTTAGGTAATATTACCAGAATCTACAAAAAAAAAATTTATTACTAGAATATTTTGGGTATTTTCAAAATACCCATCGTGCCCTTGTTTTATGTTACCGGAAAAAACGTTATTACAAAAATGTCATTGCTACGTCAGACGCCACGTCAGAAATCGCTGACGTGTATTAAATAACTCAGCTGTAACGCGTTACAGAGGTAATGACGGCTGAGTTATAGGTATGTTGCGGCTGAATTATGGAAAAAACATTTGAGTAAGAACAGACGGCTGACTTAGAGCATAACTCAGCCAAGCGTTACGGCTGGCTGAGTTTTCACCCGATGGTTGAGTTGTCAAAATTTTGACTGAGTTATCACTACGACACGGCTGAATTAATTTTTTCCGGGTGGCTAAGTTATGAAAAACAGTTGACTTATGAGATGTAGTTACAGCTGAGTTATGGTTAAAAACTATAACTCAGCCGTGATAGGCTGACTTATCGTACAACTCGGCCATTTCACGGCTGACTTAGTAGCAAAAGATTAATTACTAGAATATTATTCAGTTACGGCTGACTTATTAAACGATACGGCTGAGTTACATATTTTCAGTTGATGAAGCGGCTAAATCTGGCTGCTATTTTTTTGCTTTTTAATTACTGTAATGTTATTCATGTTGTGACTGAGTTATAATTTGTTTGATGGCTGAGTTTTATTTAGGCTGAGTTATAATTTGTTTGATGGCTGACTTGTCACGTCAGACACATCATCCATGTCAGCATTCCATGTCATCATCTTTCTTCTCCGGAAATACGAAACGTCGTTCCTTCGACTCTTGTTCTTACATGGTTTTTACCTTCTTCTTCACCTTGTTCTTCTACTTCTTCTTCACCTTCTTCTTCACCTTGTTCTCCTACTTCTTCTTCACCTTGTTCTTCATTTTCTTTCATGGATCCAGTTCCGGTACTAGTCGTTTCCGGTAATTGAGTAAAAAAATAGAGATATGTATTTAACACCGACGATAGAGGGTGTATAGTTGTGCATATAGATGGAGGCACAACACACGACAAGCTTGTGGAGCTTGTTCTTGAAGACTATGGATTGGACGCGTTTAGCCATGAGCTAAACGCATGCTCTCGATGTAAATAAGTTGGGCACAATGCGAAAACTTGTCCGATGCAGTATTATTGTAATACATATGTTTTATTTTGTGCAATAACTCAGGCGTCAAGCATTATAACTCAGCCGTCATATTAATCGACGAGACTTTTCGTTTTCCGCTTTCAGATTATTCCTTGTGATAACTCAGCCACAAAGCATTATAACTCAGCCAACATATGAATCGACGAGACCTTTCGTTTTCCCCTAAATACTATAACTCAGCTGTCAAGTAATATAAATCAACTGTTTGATTTCAGATGATTTCTTGTGATAACACAACCACAAAACATTATAACTCAGCCGTCATATGAATCGACGAGACCTTTCGTCTTCCCGTAAATACTATAACTCAGCCGTTAAGTTTTTTTTTTCGGGTTGTGACGTGGAAAATCGAAAATGATGTGTATTTTAATTTGCTGATGTGTATTTTTTTAAAAAAATTTTAATCAAAATCGAAAAACTAACCCCAAGGGGTAAATTGTAATTACACCCAGAACACTAAACATTTGAGTAATTTTTAAAAGATTGTTAGACATGAGGAATAAACCAACTTTTGGATAACATTTGAGTAATTCTTTCTTAATTTCCCGAATTCTCTTATTTTTGGTGCTAAAAAGGTTTATATTGTAGGAAAATTTTAAAAGTTATATGGATATGTATGTAAGATTGTCACAAATTTACACCAGAAGTAACGAGATTTGACAGCCTTAGACCATCTCAAATGGTTTTCCCTATTTTTTCCTCTAAAATAGAGGAACTCTATAATAGAGGTGACTTTTGCTCCAATGGATACCTCTATTTTTTCCTCTAAAAAAGAATATTCCATAGAGATTCTTTTTTTTATTTTACTATTAATACTTTTTACTTATAAAAGTTGCAAACTAACCCATTTATTTTATGAAACTTTCATAAAATTATGATGTTATTTAAATTTTTAACATTCATAAATATTATTCATAACTATTTAAATATATATTTTATTTATTTTAATCATAAATATAAAAATGTTAAAAGTTCAAGAACCATTTTATAAATAAAAAAGTTCAACTCTATTATAGAGGAAAAACTAGAGTTCCTCTATGTATAGAGAAAAAAATAGAGATCTCTATTATAGAGGTAGAAATAGAGATGAATTGTAGTAGATTTTACTCTAAAATAGAGTTAAAAAGTAAATATATAGATGAGTTAGAGATGCCCTTAGCGAAGATGCAAGACACAATAATTTAATATGAATTTATTAATTTCCCTTCTTGCAGGTAAAAGATACACAAAGAATCAGGACCTCAAAACGTCAGCGAAAACTCTACCAATGTTACACATTCTGTTATACACTATATTGCGTTCTGGAACATAAGCCGGCACATTTTTACGTCCAGTAAGAACAGCTTCACACACAGCTATAATAACAAGGGATTTTGCAGCCGACCGAGATGTTAACATGTAGTTCTTAGAGCTAACAAACCCTATAGCTTCCGCGTTCCATTTAACGGCTGACTCATAACATGTTATACAAGACCCATACGAGTTCTTGAGCTTCGAATCAGTCGTGGTTCTTGCTAAGCCTTTCATCATCCTTAGGTTATTATAGCCCAAATAATACGACCTTCGCATGACCAAATCGAGAAGACCGTTCACGTCGAGGGTCAACGTTTTTGGATCAGTGGTTAGCCAAAAGAAGCAGAAGTTGGTGTTTATTGTCGGTTGTGAGCAGAGTTCGGTAAGTAATTCTTTTGTGACCTTGTCACTCGGAGAAAAAGATGAAGACAAAGGAGTGATTGATAAAAGAAGGAGAAGAGGAAGAACTGAAAGTAAGTTTCTTTTGAGGCCAGGAAAAGCCATTGTCTTGGATGTGGAGATATGTTGGAAGTGCATATGTGGAGATAGCTTTTTTGGATGGCAAATGTGGTAAACTGTAGCTCCTATATATTTGGCAAGCTTTATCTTTGGTGTGTAAGGCTAATGAATTGTGAACCAAATATGTTTATTCTAGTCAAATGTTGCCTCAAATTAATTTGGGAAGACATTAATAATCTTTCCTTAAAAAATCCACCTTTATTGGATATGAAATCTAAGATATCCTTATAAATCTATGAAATTCTTCTTCAACTAAATTCAAAACGGTATTCAATCCACCATTTTTCAATTGATAATAATGAACCAGTCAAAAACAATATATAGGTTGTTAATTGTCAGTAAAGCCCCTGTAAATTAAAAATATTGGGACCATGGCATTTTTTAATTTATAGTGATATTAAATTATTTATAAATTAATAATTATTACAAGTGTAAATGAATAATTAATAATTTATAGATATATTTTTCATTTTTAAAATTTTAAAAATTATGAATTGAGATAATTTTAGAAATATAAGACTAGACTTTCGAATTTTGTAAAATTTATGGTTTTGAAATTAAACTTTTAACATTTAGAAAACATTATTGAAAATAATTTACAAATACTATAGCCAATTTCACCTATACAAATGACATACATACATTCAAATTTATGAATAATAATATCAATTGTCGTATTTTAATAGTCTATTAAACTAACAAAATGTAACTCATGCATATCTAGAAATTTAAAAATTTTAAAAAGGTTAGCTATTTTTATGACATGTTATACAATATTTAGAATCATTATAGTTTAAAAATACAACATAAAAATTGTCATATAGATATGAGCTTTACGATTAGCATACATTATTATATCTGCATATATATATATGTAAATTTACATAATTAATTATTAATTTATGATATTATTAGGACCATTATCATATATATTTATGTTTTTTTTTCAACTATTGGGCCATAACAGACCGACTCATTAGTCAAATCCCTAAGGAGCGGGAATCGATCCCTGGTGTGATAGTGTATCCTACAATTAGATTTAGCATTGGTCAGTGGTCACTGTACTATGGTGACTTCACTATTAGGACCATATTTTACACAAGAATTTCAAATTTTTTATTATGTTATTATATTATCGAGTTTTGTTATTTTTTACACTATCTCCACTCAGGACCAACAAAATTTATTAATTTATTGTGTTTATTAATTTATAGAATATTAGTTTATAGAGTTTTTTTTCTAGTTCATTTCCATTTTTGAAACAAACAAACAAAAATTCTCATAGGATTTCAAAAAAAAAAATCGTTTAAACCATGAAATTAATATCATATGTTGTTGACAAAGCCAAATAGACATGTCGTAAAATTTGCTAATGAAGCAATTAACATCCGTTTTCTCTGTCGTTAACTAATATGATATCCATAAAGTGATGTCGTTTTGTCGATAGAGAAAACTGCCGTTTAATACGACATTTGATGTTTAAAAATGATAGTCAATATTACTTGACCTTTTAAATGGCTTTCGGGAAAATTTATGGTTTTAATGATGTTAATTTGAAAGTTGATATTTTAAACAACATTTTTCCCATCAACAAAACGAAGTCATCTTATCGATAACGGATTGGTTAACGACGAAGTAAACAAGTGTTAGATGCATTATTATCAGATTTTATGACATGTCCAGTTTGGTTTTGTCGATAATATTGATGTTTTATAAGGATAGTCAACATAACTTTGCTATTCTTAGCATTAGTGCAGCGAGATAGTTATCTAATTAGTATTCTTCTTTACTTTCCCGAATTCTCTTATTTTTGGTGCTAAAAGGGTTTCTTGTAGGACAATTTTAAAGGTTCTATGGATATGGCTAGTCATAAAATTCACACCAGAAGTAGTGAAGTACCGAGATATGAAAGTCTTACCAAAGTTGCAAGACACAATAATTTAACTATGAATTTATTCGCTCAATAATTTTTTGCCGTCAAAACGTCAGAGAAAACTCTAACAATGTTACACGCTCTTTTAAACTGGATATTGCATAATGGAACATCAGACGGCACAGTATACGTCCTGCAAGGACAGCTTCACACGTATTTATACTAGAAAAGGCTTTCCCAGCTGCCTGAGATGTTAACTCGTACTTCTTCGAGATAGCAAACTTTATAGCTTCATCAATCGATTTAATGGCTGACTCATAATATGTTACGCACGACCCATACAGTATCTTGAGCGTCGGATCAGCCGTGGTTCTTACTAAGCCTTTCATCATCGCTAGGTTCTTATTGCCAAACAATTGTGTCTTTTGGGTGACCAAACCGAGAAGACCATAAAAGTTGAGGGTGAACGTTGCTGGATCATTGGTAAGCCAAATGATGCAGAAGTGGTTAATAATTGTTGGTTGTGTGCAGAGTTGGTAGAGTGAGTCTTTTGTGATTGTGTCACTCAGAGACAAAGATGAAGACAAAGGAGTGATTAATAAAAGAAGGAGAAGAGGAAGAATTGAGACGCAAGGAAAAGCCATTGTCTTGGATTTGGAGAATAATTATGTGTATGCGCTTAGATGTGGGAAATGCTATTGCTTACTAATATATATATAGTTTTCTTGGAATCAAAATAATGTGTGACTCCCATTTGGCATGCTTAATCTTGGTGTTCGTGTGTTTAATGGAATGTGATCACCCACATCTGTTTATCCCAAATCAATATTGTTGACTCAAAATAATGTGTGAATTAACGTATTTAGGGGGATAATTACAAAATTAACAGCTGTCAAAAAAAAATTACAAAATTAATTTGAGGAGAATATATCTTTCCTAAAAATAATCCACATTTATTGGATGTGGAATTCATAAATATCATCCTTTAAAATCTATGAATTCTTCTTCAGCTATATCAAAATGGTATTCAATTCACCATTATTCAATTGATAATGAACCTGTCAAAAAATATCGCATCAGCTTCCTCGTCGAAATCACGATTCTGGAACTGGTACATAGTTTACCAAGGACCGCTTAGTTATCGCATCAACTTCCTTGTTGAAATCACGATAAATCACGATGAACAAAAGAAAAAGTAACAGTTCTAAAGCTCAAAGAAATAGAGAGGCTATCGAAAAGAATCCCATGCACAGATAATTTTAGAATCAGAGGCGATTGAGAGTTTGGTGAAGCCAAGAGACAAAGCGTCGAGCATGGCATGGTGAATGGCAACAGCTTCCGCTAGAAGCGGAGATCTACTATGGGTGATGATGTCCTATCTCGATCGTCGAGATCCAACTCCGGGCGTTGTTGAAGATCCAGCCTAGGCGCGCTATCTTTGAATCTTTGGTCCAAGCTGCATCCATGTTACATGAGATGAAACCTTCTTTCCGAGTTGCTGGTTGGGTAAGGGTATTCATGAGCCCATTCACAGCTTTGGGTTCCTCCTGAGTCATATTCCATTCTCGGGCTGATTGTCGTTATAAGGATTAGAAGGGTTACAAGATTTCACAGGGTTAGAACGAAGTTGCAATACATGAAAAAGAGCTGGGAAATTTTACCAGAGAGGGCTGATGCAAGGTCCAGTTCAGTTTCAGCTGGTTACTTGCTTTTCAGGCGAAGATCGGGATGAAAAAGTATGCGAACTTGGTGGCTATGAGCTCGTCGGAAGGGTTTTTGGGTACGGGGGTTAAAATGGACCGGAGGTGCTCACCATTTTAGACCATAGACCAATGGATAATACTGTTTATGATACTAAAAGGTAGGTGAGATCCCGTTATTCAAAAGTCTCATGCTTCATTTGGGTTTGCATGGGGACTCGGGCCCTGAGAGCTTTTTATTGATAATAAGATATCCTGTAAATCTATGAAATTCTTCTTCAACTAAATTCAAAATGGTATTCAATCCATTTTTCAATTAATAATAATGAACCAATCTAAAGAATATATAGGTTGTTAATTGCCAGTAAAACCTCTATAAATTAATAATGTTGGGACTATGCCATTTTATTAATTTATAGTGATATTAATTTATCTACAAATTAATGATTATCACTTTATAATGAATTATTAATTTATAGATATAAATATATTTTTATTTTTTTTTAAATTATGAATTAAGATAATTTTAGAAATTTAAGACTAAATTTTCATATGTTGTAAATTATGGTTTTGGAATTGAATTTGTAATATTTAAAAAACATTATTGATAATAAATTACAAATACTATAGAAAAATTCATTTATATAAATGACATACATACATTCAAATTTACGAATAATAATATCAACAAAATTCATTAATTTACAGTGTTTATTCATTTATACAATATTATTTATATAGGTTTTACTGTAGTTCATTTCCTTCGAAACAAATAAAAAAAAATTCTCATAGAATTTCAAAAAAATAAAGTCGTTAAACCGCAAACTTAATATCTAATGTTGTTGAGGAAGCCTAATAGACATGTCCTAAAATTTGCTAACGAAGCAACTAACATCCGTTTTCTCTGCCGTTAACTAATATGGTATCAATAAAATGATGTCGTTTTGTCAATTGTGAAAAATTCCGTTTAATACAACATTTGATGTTTTAAAATGATAGTCAAGATTAATTGACGTTTTAAATGGCATTGGGAAAGTTTATGGTTTTGATGGTGTTAATTTGAAAGTTGATGGTTTAAACTTTAAACAATATTTTTCCCATCAACAAAACGAAGTCATCGTATTCATAACGGATTGGTTAAAGACGAAGTAAACTAGTGTTAGATGCATTGTTATTAGATTTTATGACATGTCCAGTTTGGTTTTGTCGATAATATTGATGTTTTAAAAGGATAGTCAACATAACTTTGCTATTCTTAGCATTAGTGCAGCGAGATAGTTATCTAATTAGTATTCTTCTTTAATTCCTGAATTCTAATTGTTTTTGGTGCTAAAAGGATTTATTGTAGGACAATTTTAAAGGTTCTATGGATATGGCTAGTCACAAAATTCACACCTGAAGTACCGAGATATGAAAGTCTTACGGAAGTTGCAAGACACAATAATTTAAGTTTAACTATAATTTGTCTTGGAGGTGAAAAAAAAACACAACGAATCAGAGCCTGTAAACATCAGAGAAAACCGTACCAATGTTGCACATTCTTTTAAACCGCATATTGCGTAGTGTAACATCAGACGGCATAGTATTACGTCCTGCAAGAACAGCTTCACACGTAGTTATACTAATAAAGGCTTTCACAGCCGCCTGAGATGTTGACTCGAACTCATTCGAGCTAGCAAACCGTATAGCGTCCTCGATCGATTTAATGGCTGACTCATAATATGTAACGCACAACCCATACGGTATCTTGAGCGTCGGATCGGTCGTGGTTCTTACTAAGCCTTTCATCATCGCTATGTTCTTATAACCAAACAATTGCGTCTTTTGGATGACCAATTCGAGAAGACCCTTAAATTTGACGGTGAACGTTATTGGATCATTGGTAAGCCAACTGATGCAGAAGTGGCTGTAAATTTTTGGTTGTGAGCAGATTTGGTCAAGTGATTCTTTTGTGACTATGTTAGTTGTGTCACTCAGAGACAAAGATGAAGACAAATGAGTGATTAATAAAAGAAGGAGAAGAGGAAGAATTGAGACGCGAGGAAAATCCATTGTCTTGGATTTGGAGAATAATTATGTGTATGCCCTTAGATGTGGGAAGTGCTATTGCTTACTAATATACATATATATAGTTTTTTTTTTGGGTTAAAAAGTACATATATAGTTTTCTTGGATAACAAAAGTGACAAGTGTAACTCCCATTTGGCATACTTAATCTTGGTGTTTGTGTGTTTAATGGAATGTGATCACCCAAATCTGTTTACCCTAATCAATATTGTTGACTCATAATAATGTGTGAATTAACGTATTTAGGGGGATAATTACAAAATTAACATCTGTCAAAAAAAAAATTACAATATTAATTTGAGGAGAATATATCTTTCCTAAAAATAATCCATTTTTATTGGATGTGGAATTCATAAATATCATCCTTTAAAATCTATGAATTCTTCTTCAGCCAAATCAAAATGGTATTCAATCCACCATTATTCAATTGATAATGAACCGGTCAAAAAAATATCTTGGTTATTAATCATTTCCTTCTTTGAAAAACTATAATAAAAAAATGGTATTTAGGGGGATAATTCTTCTTCAGCTAAATCAAAATGGTATTCAATCCACCATTATTCCATTGATAATGAACCTGTCAAAAAAAATATCTTGGTTATTAATCATTTCCTTCTTTGAAAAAAATATTAAAAAAATAAAAAACTGAAAAGATTTCAAGACCTTGGGTTATTACGTTAGTGTTAAAACATCTAATTATTTACAGATTTGTGCCATTGTATTTATTTTTAAAAATTTAAAAAAAAAAAAAAAAAAACCCTACACACGCCTATTAAGAGGCAGAATCTATCCGTTCACGTATAAATATATTATTCTTAACACTCAGCAGAGCAAATAAAAAAACTCCACACTTCTAATAAAACTCCATCTTTAAATCTTTAATTTTCCCATGCCTTCCAATTGGGAACCTCATCTCAGTAAGATTTCTTTTTATGCTATACAACTCGACAATATCATTTCTTTACACATACAACTCCTAACTAACAAAATCTATCTTATATTTGAACAGGAGGAAGCTGGCGTACTACACAAATAATTTTATTCGAATAATTTTAATTCATTATTATGTGATTTCCATAATTCATTATTATGTGTATTTTATTCCAATAATTTTAATTTTATTTAGTATTATTAGATTTCAGCAGTTAATCAAGCACAACTCTTTATTCATCACATACATTTTAGCCTTACACCAATAACAATACATATTATCCTAACACCAGTGACATAAAGTACATATAATAATTTCATTTTGGTTAATCATATAATTATTCGTCATTCTTATTATTCTGTTTTAACTTTAAACCTACTATGGATTAATATTTTTGGTTCTAAATAACTACGGCTAAATATTCTTTGATTTTAAATATTCACTCTCAGCTTATCGCGGGATCAAATGTATACAAATATATTCTAAAACGAAAATATAATTTTTCTGATGATTTTGTAAATATACAAATGCATTTCATACTTTTTTGTTGATTTTAAATAATTCTTTAATTAATATAAATTTTAAAACAAAGACTATATATGTTATCTTATTTCTTCGAAAACTGTTCGATATTGAAAGATAATTTCCCGTAAGATATAGAAAATTATCAATCAAACAAAAAACAAATATTCCGAAGTAACTGCTAGATTTCCTTGAATAAAAAATAAATAATATCTAACAGGTCAATCAATTTATTTTTTTCAATTAAGATGATAATAATGTATTTCCCCTATGATATAGAAAATTATCAATCATACAGAAAACGAATATTCGATTCCTAAGTAACTGCTAAATTCCCTTAAAAAAAGAAATAACTAACATGTCTATCAATTTATTATTTTCAATTAAGATCATAATAACGTATTTTCCTACATTATAGATGTAAATGACGTATGATTTGATATTGTAATATTCTCCAAATAAGTGTAATTACTCTAACTGAAATCATTCGTCTTCCCAAAAATCAGGACATAATTAAATCAAATATATTAAACTTAATCCTTGATTTTTCCATTAAAAAGGGAATTAAGTATTAACAGCCTCACTACAAGTAAACTAAGTGTAATTACTCTAATCCAAAATCATTTACTTAATCCAAGATTTTGTTTTCCAAGAAAAAAATTATTTGGAGGGAAGTGAAATTTTTAAAAAATTAATACAAAAACCCTCATTGAAATTACTACCCCTATAAATATGATCTTTCTATCATCATCATTTCCACCAGTTCACCATAAATCATATTCTAAAGTTACAAGCACTCTACCTTTTATTTTCTCATGGCTTCTTTCAACAATTTTTTGGATTTGAAACCTTTTAAAAATATGTGGAAGATCAAGCTGCAGATTATCTGACTGTGAAGAAAAATATTCAGCTATCACTGGTGAAACAATTGAAATCAATACAATAAAAATAGAATTCGTTTCTCTCCAGTGTTGACACCTCAGCTTTTTAGTTGATGGAGGAGTTGACACATCAGTAAAAACATGTGATCAATCAAATTATAACATTTTGTCCAATCATAATCATCTCTGCCAGATAAACAACTTTCTCCTCAAAGCCCTAGCCTCTGCAGTAACTATGTTTTTCTTCGATTTTCATCTTACAGCCACATGATCTGATATACTCTATTTGCTTTGTGACATGATTGAAGAGCCAAAACAGAAAGCTGAGGAACTAAGTGAATCAAAGGTGCAATTAGAAGTCTGAAACGGAAAAACAGAAAACTTGCAGAAAAGAGTTCATATGCACAAGGTACGTAATTAATCTCCCACACAACTGTTTTGCTATCTTCTGATTGCTAAGATAAATTCAGTTTTGCTTTTGCCTCCAATATTAATTTTAAGGTAATGATAACAATTGGGATCATAAAGCAAGTTAATATACATTGGAATATCCTTCGGTGTAAGCGTATGAAGTCTATGTACTAATTGGGTGGACGATTGGATTACGTATTTCAGTGCCTTACGATTCTTTACTTCTAAGAATTTATGATTGCTAAATTGTTTTAAGATTCTTTTTCATGTTAGTAGCAACAAATCACAACAGTAATGGACCTTAAATTCTTAGGATTGGAACCTCACAAATGCTTATTCTATTATCCTATTTTGTTACTTCAAGATGTATGACACAACAGTAATAAACTTTTTTATTTTTGCAAATTCTTTACATTATCTTTATGACATAAATTTATGTGGATAACCTTATTTGTATTTCTCATGGCATAACAAAGATGAAGGGTTAAGGGTATGTCGATATAATCTAGCCAATGTGGTTTATCATTGAAAACTTGATGTGATAAAGTGATGTCTCCCTATGAACTCTATCAAAAACATTATTAACTATAATATTTGAATCCAAACAACAAATAAACAAATTATGCTTACAAAAAATTCAAAAGAAATAAATAAACATAAAACTATTAAAAACAACTCTACGGTATAGGGCATATATCAATCTAATATATCCAAAAATAGTTAAAAAAATACCCCGCACCGTAGCGCGGGTCTTAGTGATTTTAATAGATGCTAAGTTTAGTTTATTTTTCTCAAATATCAAACCACAGAAGGAGACTATGAATGTTGTGTTTCAAGAACTTTTTCAAAATCTACACTAGGCAATCATAGACATAGAGGTAACATTTAAAATTTAAAATTCATAGTTTAATTAACAATGAACAACGTTCTCACCAGATTGATTTACTAGAGTTTATATGTTTCTACTTCACTATGTTATAGGAACTTCATTGTCAATACGGCTAACGAAAGAAGACATGGGATGCTACAGAGCGTGGATTAAGGATAACTGTAATAGGAAGTTTTTTTCATCAAGTTTAATTCGTCATTTTTATAACATATAGGATGGGTAATAACAAGAGTTTTTTCAAAAATTTATTTTTTATTATCTTAGTTATTTAGAAGAAAAGAAGTAATTTCACAAATAAAACACATCACAATTCTAAAACAAAACAATTCTAGAGTCACTCATGAACTATTACCATAAAAATTAAGATCAATTCGATACTAACCAGAATGACAAGAGTTTATTGAACCATAGTCAAGGGCTACGCCTATGATGGTCTGTTGTTATGCCAACCTATCAAAAGCGAAACAAAATCAATAAAAGATCAGTATTATGATTCTACAACCTTTTAACTGCAAAAGTTTAACCTATAGTATACATTTTATATTCATTACAATTATAGTCCCTGCAACAACAGAAGGATCATACATATGGAAGATACATAATATTATTCCTAAAGATATAAATTGAAAACAGTTTTTTTTTTAAACTCTGTACACTACGTTGGATATATATTATGTATCTTTACTAAAACAAATAATGTTATACCTCTTTCGTTACTCGCCATCAATATCTCAATGACACAAATATCTTTAACTTGGGAGCAATCTGTATCAAAAAGAAAGAAACAGAGACATCAATCAGAGACTATTTTAATACAGTCTTACAGAGGAATTCGAACCAAATAACTCAGAAATCGATAAAATAATTAAACATTTAGAGATATAACAACACTACAAATGTAGAAGATATGAAAACAACATTACAAATGTAGAAAATAATGCTGACCTACTAAAAAAAAATAAAAATAAAAAAGTGTAGGTTAAATAAAATAATATTTAACATTAAATTATATGAAAATAAATTTTAATTAGTTATACTCCCGTGCGTTGCACGGGTCCTATGCCTAGTTCATATATACCAGAAGTAACGAGAGATGAAAGTCTTAGCGAAGTTGCAAGACACAGTCATTTAACTATGAATTTATTCATATAATAATTTTTTGCCGTCTACACACAGAATCAAGACCTCAAATCGTCAGAGAGAACTCTAACAATGTTACAGATTCTTTCAAAATCTAAATTGCGTTGTGGAACATAAATCGGCACATTATGACGTCCTGCAAGGGCAGCATCACACACAGTTATACTTTTAAGGGCTTTCGCAGCGACCAGAGATGTTAACTCGTAGTTCTTAGAGCTAGCAAACCCTATAGCTTCCTCGATCAATTTAATGGCTGGCTCATAATATGTTGTGCAAGTCCCATACGGGATCTTGAGCGTCCGATCAGTCGTGAAAGATGCTTCACTTTTAATCAACGCTAGATTAGTATAGCCCTGAAAACGCGTCTTTTCGATGACCAAACCGAGAAGACCGTTGAAGTCGAGGGTGAACGTTTTTGGATCAGCGAGCCAAAATATGCAGAAGGGTCTGTTTATTCCCGGTTTTGAGCATAGTTGGTTGAGTGATTCATTTGTGACTTTGTCACTCGGAGACAAAGATGAAGACAAAGGAGTGACTGACAAAAGAAGGAGAAGAGGAAGAACTGAAAGTAAGTTTCTTTTGAGGCCAGGAAAAGCCATTGTCTTGGATGTGGAGATATGTTGGAAGTGCATATGTGGAGATAGCTTTTTTTGGATGGCAAATGTGGTAAAACTGTAGCTCCTATATATTTGGCAAACTTTATCTTTGGTGTGTAAGGCTAATGAATTGTTTCCCAAATATGTTTATTCTAGTCAATTGTTGCCTCAGATTAATTTGGGAAGACATTAATTTCTCAATCCACCATTTCTCAATTGATAATGAAGTAGTCAAAGAAAATATCTAGGGTAATTACATAATTGTTCGTATACTACACAAGTACATACGTGTGTGTGTTAGTATCTTTTCTGGGTATTTTATCCATACTAGTATTCAACTATCTGTTTTTTGAAAACAGTGGTAAAATATCTTGAGAACATAATACAGAGGAATAAAAATCGTAACGTAAAAGACTAATCTGGGTGGAGAATAACCGAACCAAGTCTGTTAAGTGGAAGCAAATCGAAATCAGAAAATCGAACAAAATCAAATAGTGAACGAAACAAATCATATCGAACTCGGTTTACTCCTTCACCAAAAATCAGCCAACAAAACCAAGCCAAGAGACCACCGAACAAACCGGATTAATCACATTTGGTTCATTGACCATTTCAAATTATTACTATAGTCGGGCCTTAACCCGGAATTGAAAATCTGGAGAAGATTGACGAATAAAAAAGAGTGGTAAAAGTATCTTCTTTCAGCTCAATCTCATACCCACCGGAAATTAAAAATCGAATGTTTAAACCGATATTAGAAAACTAATCTCGATTTGGCTTGTCGTAGGCGGCTTTACTCCCTTCTCCTACAATCCACATCTCCTAGTATGGGCATCAACACACAAGAAAATATCAAAACCCAAACAAACAAAAAAACACAAGTAAATGAAAAACCGTGAACAGAACCAACTGTAAATTGTGATGTACCTGTGTGTATCTACATGTGAATGGGCTTGTCATAGGTAGCCATGGCAGCTTCCTTGATAGCCTCACTCATGGTGGGATGAGCGTGACAGACTCGAGCAATGTCTTCACTCGATGCATCATAGTTGATCGCTAGAACCGCCTCATGGATCAGTTCTCCTGCGTTTGGCGACATAATGTGAACTCCCAAGATCTTGTCTGTCTCTTTATCAGCCAAAATCTTGACCATTCCCTCTACTGTGTCTATGGCCTTGGCTCTGCTATTCGCCATGAACGGGAATTTCCCAACATTGTAGCTTACACCCTCTTTCTTCAGCTGCTCCTCGGTTTTACCCACCGAGGCAACTTCAGGGTGAGTGTAAACAACCCCGGGGACTTTGTCGTAATCCACATGGCCGTGTTTGCCTGCTATAAACTCAACACAAGCAACACCGTCTTCTTCTGCTTTGTGAGCCAGCATTGGTCCTGGAATTACATCTCCTATGGCATAGACGCCTGAAACATTTGTCGAGAATCTCTCATTCACTAGAATTCTCCCGCCTTTGTCTGTCTCAACTCCGATTTTCTCTAGATCAAGTCCAGATGTGAACGGAGTTCTACCAGCTGAGACGAGGACTATATCAGCTTCAAGAGTGGTCTGCTCTCCACCTTCAGCAGGTTCCACCATGAGTTTCACACCATCTCCAGACGAATCTACGCCAACGACTTTAGTCTTGAGCATGAACTTCATACTTTGCTTCTCTAGTGAACGTTGAAACTGCTTGCGGATTTCACCATCCATTGCTGGTACAATATCCGCTGCAAACTCAACAACCGTGACCTCTGATCCGAGCCGGCCCCATACAGAGCCCATCTCAAGCCCAATATAGCCAGCGCCAATGACAATGAGTTTCTTTGGGATTTCTGTCAAACACAGTGCCCCGGTTGATGATACAATCTTCTTTTCGTCGATGGTGATCCCAGGCAAAGATTTGACATCTGAGCCAGTTGCAACAATGATATGTTTGCCTTTCACAACCGTGTTTTCTCCATCGGTAGTGTCCACAGAGACTTCGTTCGGGGACAGAAACTTACCGTAGCCCTTCACATAGTTGACCTTATTCTTCTTAAACAGACTTTCGACTCCACGGGTGAGATTCTTGACGGCTGTGTCTTTCTGAGCCAACATAGCAGGAAGATCTACCTCAACTGAAGAGACCTTAACACCATGTTTAGCAAAAACGTGCTTTGCTTCATGATACATATGAGAAGAGTGAAGAAGAGCCTAGTACCAAAAAAAAAAAAAAAAAGTGAATGCTATGTTAGATAACGTCATATAGATTCATCAAAGCTTAAAGCAAAGTGAACAAGAGCCTAATCAATCAAAAAACCAAAAAAAAGTAGTGATCAACATCTATCACAGCTATGATCTAGGAACCAAGAGAGAATCATAATCCAGCATATGCAACGAGAACAAAATCAAGTAAAGAGATACAACAAATAGTTCAACCACAAACAGGATTTAGAAATATGGTAAAACGACCTCAAACAGATCTGAGTAATGAATAAGTATCATCACAGAATCAGTTCTTAAACCTTGAAACTCAATCTAATCCTCAGATCGAATCGCAAATGATGATCAGGAACAAAAATTTACAAGAGACGAAATAAAATCTAACGAATCTCGAAGTAAACGAAAATAAAGGAGTTTCAGAATCACCTTAGAAGGAATACAGCCGACGTTAAGACAAGTACCACCGAGAGCGCCGCGCTTTTCGATACAGGTAGTCTTGAGACCAAGCTGTGCGGCCTTAATCGCCGCCACGTAACCTCCAGGACCGCCGCCGATGATGACAACGTCGTTCTCATCGGATCCCGACGAAGCGAAGCCGCGAGTGAGGGAGAGAGAGAATCTGAGAGCATCAGCGGGAGAATTAGAGATGTTTCTGGTGAGAAAGTACGCTTTTCTCCTAGCTAAGCTCGCCATCGCCATCGTTGTTGTTGTTTTTGTTTTGTTCTTCTTCCTTCGAAGTTTCTTAGAGAGAGAGAGAGAGAGAGAGAGATGGAGACGAGACTTTAGTTTCTTTGAAGAGTCGAATAAAGACGGAATATTAAAAAATTATAAAAAGGACCTTTTCTCAATTTTCCCATGTTTTATTTAGACTTTTTAATTTTCGTTAATCATATACTTAAGAGGCATCCAGAAGCAATTACATAATACATACCCCAATAATTCAAAAGGAATGCTTAAATTATACACATAAGAGAAAACCACTACATAAGATTAAGATACAACTATGGGCGATATATTTCAACAAATATACAAAAGTGATATACAGTATAATAATAATATGGGATTATGAAGATCTTTAGGTGGATGATAAGAGAAGGTTTATCTAATGTAGGAGAGTTCTTAGACTCAAAAACTCTGATCACAATTCTCAAAGGTTCTAACTTCTAAGTTTCAAAGACATGGGGAAGAATCAGTTGATTAACTTTATAACCGGAATAACTTCAATCTTAATTAGTTTTTGTACATAAGTGCTCAATGATCCTACTGGAGAAATAGCCCAAACAAACAGATCAAAAATGGCTACTACAACACTTATGAACAACACAGAGAAGTCTTTCATCTTCTCTTTTTGCCTCCTTTTATTTTCATCCAATATCAGAGATGTCATCAAATAAATCTTTAGCCTTGCGAGGGTTGTTATCTCCAAAAACCCATCTCTGTTGCTATAATATAGACATTGTCCCCTCCTCAAGACTGCTCAAAAACCTTCATAAGAGTTAGCCTTCTAGCAGAGTTTGTAACCGGGATCGGGCTTCTTCTGAAACACAGAACCGAATTCTTCTCCGCTGTGGAGCTGGATATGATGTTAAGCAGATGACCACCACTGTAACGTTATCTGATGAGTCAAGCCTCAACGCTTCCCTTCCAAGTTCCATAGCGCATCTTCTCGGGTCACCATGTCTCCTCAATCCTTGCCTGACGAAAGTGACAGCATACTGGCTTGTCATCACATCCCAAACACCGTCACATCCCATAACCAAGAATTCGTCTTCCTCTGTTAGAATCATCTGTTGAATGTCCGGGTCTGAGATCAGAGGTGAGAAAGATCCACCGAGGGGTGAAAACCTCTTTACTGACCAGTCTCCAAGAGCTCTTGTAACAGCAAGGTCACCGTTGAGATACTCGCCTTCAAAGTACCCACCTAAATCCTCTACCCGTCTCCGTTCTGGCTCAAATGTAGATTTGTGATCAAATGACATATCAACTGCTTTTCCTTTTCTGCATAGCACTGCACGGCAATCACCAGCGTTAGCTACCATTAAATGTCTTCCTATTACAAGAGCCGTCAAGGCGGTTGTTCCACACGAACTACTAACTATTCTGTCATCTTCCATGGCGAGATCAGCAAGCCTATAAGCTTTCCGGTGAGACTTCTCCAGTTCTTTCAAGAAAAGAGAGTCCACAACCGAAGGAGATTCTCGAAAAACAGCATCTTCAAAGAACAAACTCATTGCATTCTCTTTAATATACTGTGATGCCTCAGATCCACCATGGCCATCAAACACACCGTAGAAAGCTATAGGCACAGGAAATCTATAGAAGGAAGATCCAAGATGAACTGAAAGGTCGTCTATGCATATGTGTTCATCTTCCATGTACTCCCTGTAGTCACCCTTATCCGCATAACTCCCAGAGCTTATATTTGGTATAAACTCAGTAGCAGGATCTTCAATAATCGTTGCAGCTGCAGAACAACAACTCTTGACCTGTTTGAAACAAAAAGGTAACATTATAAAAACTTGTTTAGTGTTTAGTTGTTCTCCTCCTTCACAACATCAGAGAATTCACAGAACAGAACAAACATTCAAAAAGCTAAATTTTTTACTGAATTCGAATTGGATTTAACAAGTGAGCAAACCTAAAACCAAGTAAAGCAGTTCAAATCCATGATCGAAAACCCAAATTCAAATCCATGACACTAGATGAGCAAGCGGAATTATCAAAGATTAAGACTTTTATCAAGCCAATCCTAACTTCTAATTCATTGAAGAATCTAGAATGGCACAGAGTCCTAAAAAAAAGTAGCAAAATTGAGATAACGAGAAGAGAAAAAAGAAACAAAACCCAAACACGTACCGATCCTAACAGAGGCGTTTCTTCAGAGCCAGGAATCTCAATACAAACGGAATCATGAATTCTAATTTCGGCAATCTGAAAGCTACTACTACTGGGATCTTTCCCGATGGGGAGATGAGACTTGACGTCGATGACACTGATCTCAGCTGAAGAATCAGAGACCATGTTTTGACTCAGAAGCATCGATTTTGCTTTTATAATGAACTGACGGACACACCTGATTATGAGATCTTTCCAAAGACAAAGCTGTGTGTAAAGCAGCCATGTTTGGGTCACTGAAGCTTTGCTTGGACGCATTTTAGTTTTTTTTTTTCTGATAAAAACAAAATTAGGTTTACCTGAATATGTTGAGAATATATATATGTGTTTGCTTGTATAAATATAATTATCTATTTTTTACCAAATATATATATATAATTATTATCTATTTTTATACAGTTTTTGTAAAATTATTTATATGATTTTTTTGCCAACTGTAATAAACTTATCAATATATAAGTTTTTTTTCCCAGCAATATATAAGTTTCTAGTAACCCAAAAATATCTCGAATATGTTGAGAAATTATATGTGTTTACTTACATAAATATTATTATCTATTTTTTATGGTAAAGATAATATTATTATCTATTTTTATTCAGTTTTCTAAAATTATTTATATGATTTTTTTGCCAACTGTAATAAACTTATCAATTTATAAGTTTCTAGTACCAAAAATATCTCTGTGTAAATTATCTATATATAGGTGTTTATTTAAATGCATGAAACTCTTGTGTCCACACTGATTTGTCAAACCAAATTCAAATTTTTAGTGTTAAATACAAAAATAAGACAAAGATTAATTAGTACTTAACTTGGCTAATGGGGACTGGTGAGCTACACGTGGAAAACATGAGTGCAAGCTTTCAAACTACTTGGCCACCGTATTGGTTTCTTTACCTAGTTACAACTTACACGTACACTTGAACAATGAATACATCATTTTTAGAGAACGTGGCAAAAAAAAAATGCAGATATTGTAAAGAGTCAAGAATTTTTCATGTAAAAGGTGGAGAAATGATATACATGTAGTTAGATTGAAAAGATTGTTGTTAACTTCCCAATTTATAGATTGCTAACATGTGTTATTATACTTCTAGTCTACTTGATTGCTTAAAGAGAAATAGTATATTTTTCTAAAATTATTTAACAAATAAAACCAACCCATATGTTCAATCAAACATTACTTCTATAAGTCTATTTACAGTTCAGATAATCTTTAAGTAACGTTTGCAGAAACCTTGTATTGGCAGTTATTAAGGTTAAGTAGACTTGTAGTTTGGAGAGACAAGATCGAATAAAGCAAAGGAAGACTTAATACTTCACTTAAGCATCTTACCTTTATAATATAGTGTCTGTAAACTTTTTTAGATTAGTAGATATATTAATTTGATTATCTCAATATTTTTGTAAAAATATTCAAATTTAAATTAACAAAAACAGTAACTGATATTGAGATACTTCATACTAATTAAACAAGATAAGTCTTCAAAAAGGATAGTACTAAAAACCAGAGAGATTGAGTTACAAGAAGGCTAAAAAAGTAGTTTTAAGTTCTTACTCGTCAGTGATAAGAAGGAACTTCTTACCCATTTTGCCATTATCAATCATCAAAGGCGTAACCAATTTTTGCTGCACATCAAGGCGTTAGTAATTTCGGGTTCCAAGGAGAGAACAAACTGAGGAGGCTCTCTTTTGAACATAACATAAGCATCCCACGATACGGCGCGCGAGATTGGAATGGAAAGAATGTCACGTGCTACTCGGGAGAGGACTGGATACTTTTTGCCCTCTTCCCTCCACCATTCCAGTGTTTTGAAGTCTTTGTTCCACTCCATAACCGGTTCTTTGAGGTAGGAATCAAGCTCTGATTCTTGAAGCTCTCTTGGAGATCCTTCAAACTTGAGATATTCCTGAAACAACACAAAACCCTCATATGCATCAGGCTTCTTCTCTTCCTTGTCCCTTTGTTCTTCTTCTTCTTCTCCTTTATCATCATCTTGTTTTTGCTCTTTTCCTTCATCATCATCTTCTTCTTCATCATCGTAATCTTGCTCTTGCTCTTCCTCTTCTTCTTCTGCGGAGTCAATTGCAGCAACCGGGCATATTGGTTTTTGATAGATATCGTTAGCTGCATAGCGAGCATATAGAACGCGTAAATGGTCCAAAACAGTTTCAGCCTTAGAACCTTCAACATTGACTTCCTTCTTTGAGCAATAAAACTCGAGATACTTCATCTTAAACCGAGGGTCTAATACAGAAGCAGTCGCCAAAACCAGGAACATATTGTTCCAGTACCTATCAAACCTCTTCAATAAATACTTAGCACTGCTGATGAAGTAATCATTATCAGCACTCACAAGCTCTTGGTTCAACATTAGCTTTAGCTCAGCAAGTAGGTGGAAGAAGACGTTAGATGTCAAATACTCTCCCTTGAAAAGCTCCTTTGACACTTTATAGATGCAACCAACGAGTTTGCAAAAAGTTTCAATCTTAATCCAATCTTCATCAGATGGTTTGTCATATTCATCATACTCCTCGTCCTTAGAGAATTCATCCTCAGCTTTCATATCAACAGCTCGTTGCAGATTAGGCAAAGTGATGTTCCAATTGGTAGGTGACATTCTTCCCCATCCAACCAACATACGCACATCCTCTAGCAAATACCCGCTTAAGTCACTATAAAGACCATCAACCATTAACCGGAAAAGATCAGCGCAACAATAGAGTAGGGAGAACCGTGGGTTGATCTGATTACTCCCTCTCTCTTCAATCCATTTCCTAAAAGGATCTAAAGTCACTTCATCAAAATCCAAGTCAGTAGGCAGCAAAAGAGTAGAGACTTTGCTCTCAATCTCGAAACCCTGAACAGCCTCTCTAAAAGGGTAAATATTAACATCTTCAAGGGGTACAGTCCGGTCAGTAGTGTACCCCAAGATCCATTTCTTCAACTTCCAGTTGTCATCAATGAAATGAGCAGCCAAACAAACGAAATCATCATGCAAAACAGGACCAGTCCATTCATCGCTAAGAACAAACCATTCATAAGAAAGGGTTAATTGACCTTCAAAACCCTTGAGAAATCTCTTAGCCTTCTCCTTACATTCTTCGTGTATCTCAAGAACCTCTTTTTTGACTTCAGTAACATTAGGAGGAAACTCCGGGTTTAAGCAGTTGATGAACTTGGCAAAGGTGGGGCTCTTAATGATATTAGGACTAATCCCATCAGCGATGAACCACTCGGCCATAGCATTGTGAAATGTTTTCTCCTTCTCATCAAGTGAAGGAAGACTATCACCCGCCACCACCTCTTCATCGACCACAGAGTCGTCCAACTTTAGTTTCTTCCTCATATCTAAGAAATACACAAACACATGAGCAGGGGAATGACATAAAAAAAAACCCCATATAGAAGCATATATGCAGACATATACAGACACAGACCCATAGATTCACAACCTCATAAAGAATAATCAAAACAGTGAGAGCGGAACATAACAAACCCTAGAAATCAGGGTCAAATCCAGTATATATAAAAAAAAAACAACGAGAAGACGATACAAATACATAATTCTATGAGTCAGAGTGTCAGACAAAACATTACTGAAGACACTGAAATAGAAAAAGGGGAGGAGAAATTAGAACCTGAACAAGAGGCGGAGGAAAGATCACCGTTGTCCATACCAAACGCTGGTGCTTTTTTGGGGGCGACGAACGGTACAGAGAGATGATTTAGGGTTTTGCTTGACAGTTCTGATTTACAATCAAAAACTAAATTATTTTCTAGGATATTTTTTTTACTTATCTGATTTACGCGGGAAATAATACTATCATACGTGGCCTTCTGTTATTGGATCTCTTTTTTTTTTCGGGAGTTGACTAGTCGCTGAGTTTAATCGGACGGTTACTAGTATATGATTTGGACGGATGAGATTATTTCACATATACGAACACTTTTTTGTTGGTGGCCTTCTTGGCCCGTTTTAATTTCTCAACCCAATTTTAATTTGGTATAAATAAAATAAAGAAGACTATTTTCTATTTTACATGTAAAAAGATACTATAAACGAAAATCCCAATATTTCTTTAGTAATGAATTCTGTTTGGTGATGCAAATATGCCTTATGTAATGCAAAAGGGTGATAGACTTTCAATAATCTGATGGACAAAAGGTATCATCATCAAGCGTTTATTCTCTCTGATTGTGATATAAAAAAAAAAAAAAAAAAAAAACAGTTTGACCAAAGAAACTTCAAACGAGGATGAAGCCGTGGGATAATAATATATATAGCATATAGAAAAGGGAGAATTAAGCATCTTACATGTTAATTTGATTTTCTCAAAAGTTGTGAAGTACTAAAATTTTCATTTAGCACAAGTAAAAATAAAGAGAGATTTCATATGAACTTAACAAAATCATCACTGGAAAGGAACATGTTTACTGATATAGAAATGAGAAACGAAAGTACCAAAACGGAAATCCAAAGATAAGTATTGAGTTTCATGAAAGCCAAAGAAGAAGCAATTTAAGTTCTTACTAGCTAAGAAAGAAGAAGGAACTTCTTAGCAAATTTTGCCTCTATTGTCAAAGCAGTCGTAACCATTTTTTGCTACACATCATGGCGTTAGCAACATTGGCTTTCATGGAGACAACAAACTCAGGTGGCTCTCTTCTGTCAGCAACATAAGCGTCATACGAAGCCGCACGTGAGATTGATATGGAGAGAATGTCACGGGCTACTCGGGAGAGGATTGGATACTTTTGGCTCTCTTCTTTCCACCATTCTAGTGCTTTGAAGTCTTTGTTCCACTCCATAACCGGCTCTTTAAGGTAAGAATCTAGCTCTGATTCTTGAAGCTCTCTTAAAGTTCCTTCAAACTTGAGATATTCTTGAAACAAAACAAAACCCTCGTATGCATCATGCTTCTTCTCTTCCTTGTCTTTCTCTTCCTTCTCCTTCAGTTCTTCTACTTTGCCTTCTTTTCCTTCATTGTCATCTAGTTTCTGTTCTTCTTCTTCTTCTTCTTCTTCTTCTTCTTCTTCTTCTTCTTCTTCTCCTACTCCTTCATCATCATCATATTCGTCTTCTTCTCCTTCATCATAATCTTCTTCTTCATCTATTTCAGAGTCAGAGCATTCAATTGTACCAGCCGGGCATATTGGTTTTTGGCAGATCTCGCTTGCTGCATAACGAGCAAACAGATTGCGTAAATAGTCCAACACAGTTTCAGCTTTTGAACCTTCAACATTAACTGCCTTCTTTGAGCAGTAAAACTCGAGATACTTCGTCTTGAACCGAGGGTCTAACACAGAAGCAATTGCCAAAACCAGAAACATACTATTCCAGTACTTATCAAACCTCTCCAATATCTGCTTAGCTTTGCCGAGGAAGTAATCATCATCAGCATCCGCAAGCTCTTGGTTCAACATTAGCTTCAACTCAGCAAGAAGGTGAAAGAAAACATTAGATGTCGAATACTCTCCCTCGAAAAGAACCTTTGCCACTTTATAGATACAACCAGTGAGTTTGCAATAAGTTTCAATCTTAATCCAATCTTCATCAGATGGTTTGTCATAATCATCGTAAATCTCGTCCTTAGAAAATGCATCCTCAGCTTTCATATCAACAGCTTGTTGCAAATGAAACAAAGTGACGTTCCAGTTGGTCGATGAACACCTTCCCCATCCAACCAACATACGCACATCCTCTAGCAACGACGAGCTCAACTCACTAAACACATCATCAACCATTAACCGGAAAAGATCAGAGCAACAATAGAGTAGCAAAACCCGTGGATTGAACTGATTCTTCCCTCTCTCTTCAATCCATTTCCTAAAAGGATCCAACGTTTCATCATCAAAACCCTCACTGTTAGGAAGCAGAAGAGTAGAGACCTTGTTGTCAATCTCAAAATCCTGAGCAGCATTCTTGAAAGGGTAAACATAATAACCATCATCCATAGGTATATTCTGGTCAGTAGTAGTAGTGTACCCCAAGATCCATTTCCTCATCTTCCAGTTATCATCGACGAAATGAGCGGTCAAACAGACGAAATCCTCAAGCAAAACAGGGCCTTTAACGTAGTTCCTAGCCCAACCATTACCAAGAATCATCCATTCATAAGAGAGTGTTAACTGTCCTTCAAAACCCTTGAAAAAACACTTAGCTTTCTCTTTACATTCCTCGTAGATCTCGAGAATTTCATTCTGGACTTTAGAAACAGTAGGAGGATACTTGGGTTCCATGAAGCTCATAAGCCTTGTAAAAGAAGGGGACTTCATGAAATTAGGATTTAGCTCACCACTAATGAACCACTTGGCCATAGCATTATGAGTTTCTTTCTCCTCATCGACCACAGAATCGTCCAATTTTAGTTTCTTCCTCATATCTAAACACACATAAAAGCAGAGAAATCAAAAGTCAAAACAATTATATATCTATCTATAGCACATTGAACAGTACAACTACAAACCCTAGAAAATTAGGGTGAAATCCAAATATCTATCGGAGTCCAGACAAAACCTTATTACTATAAAAACTAAAATGATTATAAAAAAAAGGAAGAAGAAGAAGAAATTAGAACCTGAAGATGAGTCCATAGCAATGTAGCTGCTGTTTCAGTGTTTGGGGAAGACGAACGGGGAGAGAGGTGGTGATTTTTTAGGTTTCAGATTTAGAGAAGATGTGACGGTTCCGAGTTTTAATTACTAAATATATCTAAATATTCATCTTTTTTTTTCCGACTATTATTCATCAATTTACGCGGGAATGGAAAGTGGAGCTATTTTAAGTACGTGGCTCTCTGTAATTGGATGATTTCTTTTATTTCCGAGATTGTTCAGCGTGGCGGTGGATCTGATGGTTGAGATTTGATAATGCACTGAGGTGGACGGATGAGATTATTTTAAAAATTGTGTTCGATTTTGTGAGGTTAAAACGTTTGTGGGCTTTTTTCAACCCATTTTTAATCCATGATAATTGATAACAATTAACAATTGGTTAATTTTTAATAATTGTTTTTTTTTTATGTGATCGGTAACTAATTTTAATTTTCCATTTGTAGGCAGCAAATTATATGTGAAGTTTCTATAAACAATATCAATATCACCCACCATAGGTATTAAACGTTAAAGAAAGTGTTAGTATGATGGAGTCATGGAGATGAACCGTGGTTGCATATTAATTTGTTTTCTCAAAATTTGCAAGATATTTAAATTTAATCAAACAAAACAAGATTAAGAAGTTTCATAGTAATCCAACAAAATAAAGTAGTGAACCGTTTTTTTTCTTTTCAAAACAGCAAAAAAAGAGAAAGAACAAATGGCAAGCGAAAGTACTAAATAACAGAGATATGAGTTTCATATAATCGCAAAAGCATTTTAAGTTCTTGCCAGTGAAAAGAAGAAGGAAGTTCTTACCAATCCTGACATATCTCTAGAGGCGTAACCATTTTTTGCTGCACATCATCGCGTTAGCAAGTTCTGGTTCCATGGAGAGAACAAACTCAGGTGGCTCTCTTTTGAACACAACATAAGCATCCCACGATGTGGCACATGAGATTGGAATGGAGAGAATGTCACGAGCTACTCGGGAGAGTATTGGAAACTTTTGGCTCTCTTCTCTCCACCAGTCCAATGCTTTGAAGTCTTTGTTCCACTCCATAACCGGTTCTTTAAGGTAGGAGTCAAGCTCTGATTCATGAAGCTCTCTTGGAGATCCTTCAAACTTGAGATATTCCTGAAACAAAACAAAGTCCTCGTACGCATCAGGCTTCTTCTCTTCCTTGTCCTTCTTTTTTTCTTCTTTGCCTTCTTTTCCTTCATCGTAATCTTCTCCTTCTACTTCATCATCATCATATTCTTCTTCTTCCCATTCATCATCATAATCTTCTTCTTCCTCTTTTTCAGAGTCAGAGGAGTCAATTGAAGCATCCGAGGATATTGGTTTCTGAGAGATGTTGCTAGCTGCATAGCGAGCATAGAGATTGCTCAAATAGTCCAAAACAGTTTCAGCTTTTGAACCTTCAACATTGACTTCCTTCTTTGAGCAGTAAAACTCAAGATACTTCGTCTTGAACCGAGGATCTAATAGAGAAGCAGTTGCCAAAATCAGAAACATATCGTTCCAATACTTATTAAACCTCTCCATTATCTTCTTAGCTTTGCCGATGAAGTAATCACTATCAGCCTTCGAGAGCTCTTCGTTCAACATAAACTTCAGCTCAGCAATAAGGTGGAAGAAAACATTAGATGTCGAATACTCTCCCTCGAAAAGCTCCTTTGCCACTTTATAGATACAACCAGTGAGTTTGCAATAAGTTTCAATCTTAATCCAATCTTCATCAGATGGTTTGTCATAATCATCGTAAATCTCGTCCTTAGAGAATGCATCCTCAGCTTTCAGATCAACACCTTGCTGCAGATGAAACAAAGTGACTTTCCAGTTGGTCGATGAACATCTTCCCCATCCAACCAACATACGAACATCCTCGAGCAGGAACCATAAGGGACCAAACAGATCATCAACCATTAACCGGAAAAGATCAGCACAACAATAAAGCAGAGAAACCCGCGGGATGATCTGATTATTCCCTTTCTCTTCAATCCATTTCCTGAAAGGATCCAACGTTTCTTCATCATAATCCACATCGTTAGGCAGTAGAAGAGCAGAGACATTGCTCTGAATCTCGAAATCCTGAACAGCGTTCTTAAAAGGGTAACCATAAACATCATCCTTAGGTATCTTATGGTCAGTAGTAGTGTACCCCAAGATCCATTTCTTCATCCTCCAGTTGTCATCAACGAAATGAGCGGTCAAACAGACGAAATCCTCATGCAAAATGGGGCCTTTAATGTAATCCCTAGTGAATTCATTCCCAAGAACCATATAATCATAAGAGAGTGTTACCTGCCCATCAAAATCCTTGAGAAACTTCTTAGCCTTCTCTTTACATTCTTTGTATAACTCGAGAGCTTCCTTCTCGACTTTAGAAGCACTAGGAGGAAAATGAGGATTGAGGTAACTCATAAACTTTGCAAAGGAAGGGAGCTTAATTTTATTAGGATTAATCCCAGCGCGAGTGAACCACTTGGCTATAGCTTTATGACAAGCTTTCTCCTGCTCCTCAAGTGAAGGCTCCTCATCAACCATAGAATCGACCAACTCTTTCTTCCTCTTATCTAAAAAAAAATGCACAATATTAAAATCTCATTTCACATTTAGACACACCCAAACGCATGACCAGAGATTAGAAAGAACAAATCGTGTATATACAGACATAAACATACACATACGGGTGAATTACAACACTGTAAAGCTAATTCACTATAGTGAGATCGGAACAGAACAAACCCTAAAATTTTGGGGTCAAATTGAAAAAAAAAACAACAACAACGAGAGAGAAAACAATTCTGAAACTTTCCGGAGATACTGAAATGAGAAGGAGGAGGAGAAATCAGAACCTGAACAAGAGCCGGAGGCGAAATCACCTTTGACCATAGTAACGCTGTTTGGGGAGATGAACGGTACGGAGAGAGTGATTTAGGGTTTTTTGGTTTTAATTAGGAACAAGTGACGATTTCGATTCTCAGTTCTGAATCTATCTAGGTTCATTTGCGCGGGAATGCTAGTGGAGCTATTTTACATACGTGGCACTCTGTTATACGATCTTCTCAGGACGCGGTGAATCGGACGGTTTATAATGAATGTACTGGACGGATGAGATTATTTCGAAGATTATGATTTATGAGTCTCGATTTTGTGAAAAAGTGGTTTCAATTTCTCTCAAACCGAAGGTACCAGTATGGAAAAGTGAATATTTTACATTTGGTTTAATACGAGATAATGTAAATTTTCTATAAACAGCTACAAAATCCCAATTATGGTTTTGGATTTGGTGATGAAAAAAGCATATCCTATGTCGAATTTGAAAACATTACTATGAAGTATGAACATCGTCTTTTTTTAGGGCAAGGCATATGAACATCGTCTTTGTCTAAACATATGTGGTCTTAATGTGAGAAAACAAGAAAAAAAGTAGTTAAATCAAAGAAACTTCAAATGTAACGTTACAACTAATATGAAGTGGGACTTGAGAATTTTGATTAATTAAACAAGGTTCTCAACGTTACTGTTGAAATGAAAAACGGACTTAATGAATGAAAAAGAACTAAAGAAGTCTAGACATAAGCGTTTCACACAAAGGCCAAAGCAATTTCTTTTGCCGTGTTCAAAGCTGTGACCAGCTTTTGCAGCACATGATAGCGTTCACTAGTTTGGCTTTCATTGAGACAACAAATTCTGGACACTCTCTTCTCTCAGCAACATAAGCTTCATACCAAGTCGCACGTGAGATTGGTATGGAGAGAATGTCACGGGCTACTCGGGAGAGGATTGGATACTTTTGGCTCTCTTGTTTCCACCATGCCAGTGCTTGGAAGTCTTTGTTCCACTCCATAACTGGCTCTTTGAGATAGGAATCGATTTCTGATTCACCAAACTCTCTTGAAGATCCTTTAAACTTGAGAAACTGTTGAAAGAAAGCAAAATCCTCGTATCCACCAGACTTCTTCTCTTCGTTGTCCGTATGTTCTTCTTCTTCACCTTCCTCTTCCCCACATTCTTCATCACCATTCTCTTCCCAAGATTCTTCATCATCCTCTTCTTCTTCTTCCTCTTCCCCACATTCTTCATCACTTTCCTCTTGCCATTCTTCTTCATCACTCTCCTCTTCTTCACTTTCGTCTTCTTCTTCTTCATCTGAGCTATAGAAAACTGTGTCAGCTTTACCATCCAGACATTCTGTTTTTGGAGGAATACCACCAGCTGCACTATAGCGAGCATATAAATTGCGTAAGTTGTCCAAAACAGTTTCAGCTTTTGAACCTTCCTCATCGACTTCATTCTTTGAGCAGTAAAACTCAAGATACTTCATCTTGAAACGAGGGTCGAAAACAGAAGCAGTTGCCAAAACAAGGAACATATCATTCCAGTACTTATCATACCTCTCCAATATCTCCTTAGCTTTTTCGAGGAAGTAATCATTATCACTGTTCTTAAGCTCTTCCTTTAGCATAAACTTCAACTCCGCAAGAAGGTAGAAGTAGACATTACATGTCGAATACCATCCCTCAAAAAGCTCTTTTGCCACTTTATAAATGCAACCAGCAAGTTTGCAAAAAGTCCTAATCATTTCCCATTCCTCATCAGATGGTAAGTCATATCCCTCGTAATACTCATCCTCAGCAAACACTTTCTTATCTTCCATATCTAAAGCTCCTTGCAGATTACCTAAAGAGACGTTCCAGTTGGTTGATGTTAATTTCCCCCAACCAACCAACACCCTGATCTCCTCAAGCAACAAGTCCATACCGTCAAACACATCATCAACCATCAACCTGAAAATATCAGCACAACAATAGATCCGAAAAAAGCAAGGATGAATCTGATTCTTCCATCTCTTCTTTACCCATTTCCTGAAACCATAAAACTTCTTATGACCATCACCAGAGTTAGAGACTAGAAGAGCAGAGACCTTGTTCTCAATCTCATAATCCACAAGAACGTTCTTGATTCTGTAAAGAAAAACTTTCTCGCCGCGTTTAAACTCGATAGGATAATACCCTAAGATCAATTTCCCCACCTTACACTTATTATGATCAACGAAATGGGCACTCATACAAACGAAATCCTTGTGCGGACCATGTCTACCTATATAATAATTGGAATGATTGTACCATTCATCATCATGAGTCACCAGATCATAAGAGATGGTTAGTATCCCATCAAAACCTTTGAGATATTTCTTGACTTTTTCTTTACGTTCTTTGTGTATCTTCAGAACTTGTTTCTCGAGTTGATATGAAGAAACACCGAAGAAAGGGTTTATAAAGGAGCGATGACGTAAACGAGGATTACGAATGAATAATTTGGCCAAACCTCTCAGACGCTTTTGCTCTTTCTCCGCCTCCTCCTTTGTCGGAATTTGCTCTTTCTCTGTTTTTCGTTTCTTCACATCTAAGAATGCAGATGATGCAAAAGATATCAAGATCTTATGTTTAAACTAAAATCACTAGATAGATATACTAACAGATTCAGAAACTGTAAACGAAGAAGAAACATACACTAGAAATTAAGGGGTCAAGAGTATTACCTGAACGTGATGCAAAATCGCCGTGTTCCATCGAAGCGTTTGTGGGAGAGAGAAAATGTTAGGGTTTTTGGATTTGGGGATGATTTGCCTATTTTTGCTGCTACTTTGTTACTTGTTAGATGATTTAGGCGGGATCAGTAGTGGAGCTAATTCATTCATGTGCTACGTGGCGTTTCATGATTGGCTTCTTTTTCTGTCGATTGTGTTTTTCTTATGCAATTACAAACAATGTATTCGAGTAAGATCACCCATTCACCAACATTAAATATCAAAACTCAAAAGTATTTCCAGCTACTATACTATGTTTATATCAAAACTCTACAAGCCTTCAATACAGCGATTTCGAACATACATAGGAGCTTTTGCAAGTTGCTATCTCATAAAAAAAAGGAGTACTTTCTCGTAAAGAAATAACACCCACACCCACTTTATACTATCTCTATACTTTCTCCCTACTTTTTTTCTGTAAAATTACAACTTATCCCTCAAAACTCTCTTCCACCCAAATTAACTTATTGATGTCAATTTTTATCTGTTCAGTACATTTATTTTTAACAACCGTAAAAACACAAAATCCCAAATCTCCCAAACCCTAGATCCCCAATTCTCATCAACCCTAATTTTGCATTTCACCAATTTCGAATCCCTTGAATCCTACCACTCCTCCCGTTTGTCCCATTACCTCCATTTGTTCCGTTTTTCCTTTAACTTGCCGCCGTGAACCGCCTTCGCACATGGCAGAGACCCGTCGTTGCATATCCAAATGTTCGGCCGATGAACCATCATCTACAACTGTTGGTGATACTTATGGAGAAAAATCTGCAGAGTGGGATGATCGGCTCCCTCGCCGTCTGTTCGCAACTGACCGTTTTCCCGACGCTAGGTAGAATGTTTACTCACGACCTGATATCCTGACGACAGTTTACAATGTCCTCAAAGGCACTCCCCAATTCGATACGATTCTTAGCTCAAGTCTGGGTTCTCTATTCAGGCTTCGTATTGGTGAGTCTCCTATCTCTTGCAAATTACTCCACGCTCTGCTTTGTAGGCAGGTTTTGTCCAAAAAAAAGTACGAGCTATGGACTGTATTCGGTGGATACCCTTTGAGGTTTTCTTTAGTTGAATTTGGTGTTGTAACTGGCCATCAATGTGATGAATTTCCGGAAGATTACGACCCCGAAGACGACCTTGCTCCCGACTCTGATGATGAATGTTACTGGGACAAGTTGATTGGGGAAGATCGCAAGGCGACCCTAGGTGATGTGTCCACTATTTTTGAAGACCCTACTATCAAGGATTTGGATCGGAAGCTTCGGCTTGCGTTGCTTCTCATAGTCGATGGTGTACTCATTGCCTCCAGCCAAACGCATAGACCAACTTGGAAGTATGTTGAGATGCTTGAAGACATCGACTCGTTCCTAGCATTTCCTTGGGGCAGAGAATCCTTCTTGAAGACTATTTCTACTATGAGACCTGATCTCAAACCGCAATCCAAACCAGTGTCTAAAAGACTTAAACGGCAGGGCAAGGTTCTTCAACCAACGGACCCCTTGAAGAGTTTCACCGAGAAGTTACAACATAAGTCCTTCCGTTTGCATGGCTTCCCACTTGCGCTTCAACTGCTCGCATATCGTAACATTTCTGGATTAGGAGACAAGGTTCAAGGTGCTGGTGACAGCCGCACTTTCCTGGAATGGTCTTCAGTTGGCCTACCAAAGAATAATCTACCTCTCACAGACGTCATATGTGTTGAGCATTATCCAGATGTAAGTTGTCTTAATTACACATTATTAATTTTTGCATTACATTATCCACGTGGATACACACATTATGACATTTTGTCTATCACAACCGTAGCTATTAGTTTCTCCGTTTTTGGAAGCTTTCCAACAAGAAGGGATTGTTGAATCTGGTTGGGGAGAGTGGGACGCTGAGATTAAAGACAAAAGGATTGCTTATATGGAAAGTTTCATTCAGGCAGGACATATCTTCACCAAAAAGGAATGGCCAGGGGGTGATTGTTCTTTGCCTTTAATAACTTTACCAGATAAGAAGGACAAATGGCTTCACAGGAAGCACATTATTCCTAGGCGGAAAGAGATTTCTGCCAAACTTCGTGTCAATCACCCTTCTCCCAAGTCCAAATGCTCGAGTTCTAAGAGGTGCCGTGTTTTCTTCTCCAATACTAACGATAACGTTTTCGTTGATTTCAAAGCTGCTGTAGAGAAAGAACTTAATTCTATTAGGGATGCGGCATATAGTAAGTTTAAAAAGTTAGAATCTGAGAACAGGAAACTACAAGCTCAGATTAACACCCTTCGATTCCGTAGGCGATTAAGACTACCACTAAGGCGCACCATTACGAGGCCAACATCTGTTGCTCCCTCCATTGTCAAGGAATCACCACCTTCCACTGTCTCAGGCGATGAGTTTACCTGTCCAGAAAATGCTTCAGAGAATTTGACGGTCCGGACGCCACCCCCAACTCCTCAACAATCTCCTAGCAAAGCAGTCACGTCTCCTGATGATATCCTTCTTAACCAACACGACTGGGAACAATATGTCCACCCGTTTGGGAGTACGGTATGTAGTTGTTTTCAATCATCCAGGAGCTAGTTTGTCTGCATCTTTATTCATCTTAATCAATTTATACAGGAACATTCTGTTCAAAACAGCCCGTCCGCTATGAAAGATGTGATTCAGGAGGATTCAGGATGTCCGGACTCTTGCCTCAACCCCATTTATGACACTGAGACTAAGGTTAGACACACTTGTACCTTTTCTATGAAACTTCGACTATGTTCCTTTTTGTTACCTAAACTACTTTTTGGAAAACAGCAATCCCCGGTATATGACACTGTCACCAAACCTGTTCCCTTCGATGACCAATCGGTATATATCCCTTATCTTTCCTTCTTCAACATTTACCTCAGTTTGCAAAACTTACACTGTCCATGTGGATACATTTTCAATATACAGGCTGCGACACATATTGATCAAAACCAAGTTAATCCCGCTGATCATGTATCTCCACAACCCCTACAACCTTACACCAGCTTGTTACATGAATTTATAGGGAAATCTAATGTCAATCCTCAATTTACTGCTCCTAGTCCTGTCCTTGACGGTACACCCTCGGACGATATTGAGGTATTTATTCACCAAATTAATATACTTCCCGAGTAAGTCTCTATAATCAAGTATATCTGACTACTTAAACACTTGATGAGCTTGACGCAGAAAATTGACGTTGATAATGTGTTGGAAGCCACTCCCCTAACGTTAGCCATATGTGGTATTGAGGTAAGCAATTCCGATATTTTCCTATCATTTTTATCCTATCCACATGGACACCTCTCTTTGGATAACTAACTATAGAACATATTTTTACATATCCACATGGATATGCAACATCATTTCGATACTTTTTTTCTTGCAGGACACCAATGTTGACATTGACAGAGCTTGTGCCGTTGAGGTACCGCAGACATCTGAACATACTTTTACATATCCACATGGATATGCAACATCATTTCGATACTTTTTTTTCTTGCAGGACACCAATGTTGACATTGACAGAGCTTGTGCCGTTGAGGTACCGCAGACAAATCTTACTTCCAAAACAATTAGTTCACTTTCTCTGTTTTACCTCATATTAAAATTTCCCAACTTCCTTCATTAGGATTCTGGGTGTGAGTCCCCCCTACAGAGCAACAAATCTGACAGCGAAGACACAGAGGTATTGCATCCTTCTTTACTTTCCTAATATTTTGCTGCTAATAGTTTGCTGAAAATGAGATTTATTTCACCTCACAGAGCAATGCTACGCCCACAGACCCTGTTGATGTCAGTGATTCTTCGCTACCTAGACCTACACAAAAGGGTGTTCTCTCGGGACCAGAAGATGCTCTTCTCTTGGCTGTTATGCGGATACCTCCACGTTCACCATCCCATCTGCCTGATCTTCTACTCATAGTCGACAAAGATTTAGCATCCCTCATGAAAAAATCTCTGAAATCATGCCCAAACACGTAACTTCCTACACATCCTATGCCGTATTTTATTCTGAAAATATCGGAACAATGAGCTAACTGTGGATACCATTTTCAAAACCTCCAGGATACACATAACCAAATGTGGATACCCAATTGACAATTTGTTTTTTAAACAGCTATCGAAGCCTAAGAATTGGGTTAGTACTTTGGTAAGTATTTCCTATCTAGCAACCTCTGAAATCTATTTTAGTTCATCTATACTTACACATTATTTTCACCCTTTTTTCAGCATATGGAGGTTTTAGTGGATTTTCTACAAAAAAAACTGACTAAAGTCCTATCCATTGAACGCTCTATCTTCCTGTCACCCTGGCTTGGGAACTACTTACAAGGGAAGTATCCTTCCTTCTGTCAAGCAAAAGTTAAGTCCAGAGTCAAGTGGGACAATAAGCTAAAACGTTAAACCTATGGTTCTCCTTCAGAGTGGTTTGTGGATTGGAACACGATATTTATTTCGATGATTTGGGACAATTCTCACTGGGTTGGCTTAGTCATCAATCTCTCAAATTGGAGCATAGAAATCCTCGATCCTAATGTCACTCTATACGACGATGCTAAGGTTGCCAAATATATAGCCCCGTTCACAGAGCAGCTGCCATACCTTATTTCTAAACTGTGCACACCGCCTTCAACTCAAGATCATGGCTGCACTCCATTCACTTGGTCGAGGGTCTAGGACATTTACGTCAATGAGAGATGTGGTGATTGTGGTCCTCTTGCCATGAAGTTGCTAGAGATCGTCGCTACTGGATTTGATCCAGAACTCATGTCTCAGATCACCGACCAAATCGTCAACGATATCAGGGCACAATACACGTTGGACGTCTATAAGGAATATGTTGCACTCATCTACTCCAATTAGTTTCAAACTTTCATTCACTCCCTCTGTTAGTTTTCCTATCCGTATGTTTGTATCATGTCGTACTATTAACTTTAACGTATTTTAGGTTCTTAAAAAATTCACGGCTAAGTATTTACCTATTCACGTGTCCATGTGGATACTACAATTTATCCAAAACATATGTGAACAACCATAACATATATCCACGTATATCCACGTGGACAGACATGTTTAGATATAATTACTATTTAACTAGTAACCAGTTTTTATCTGGCCGACGACCTCAAAGTTGTTCTACAAAGTAATGCTCACCTACTGTTACCCCTTCCAGTGGATAGACAATTTTGGATATACTTTCTGTTTAACTAGTAACCAGATTTAATATGGCCGACGACCTCAAAGTTTTTACTACAAAGCAACAAAGCAATGTTTACCTACTGTTAACCCCTTCCAGCTAGACCTCGTATCCAAATGTACATGGTTTTTTTGAATACCATCAAAATCAAAATTTTTTACCAAGTACGATTGATCAGCTCCTGTACTCTGTTGCTTGCCGGCTAAGTATTTACCTATTAACGTGTCCATGTGGATACCACATTTTGTTCAAAGCATATGCAAACTACTTAACTTATATCCACGTATAACCACGTGGATAGACAGTTTTGGATATACTTACTATTTAAGTAGTAACCATATTTCATCTGGCCGACGACCTCAAAGTTGTTCTACAAAGCAACAAAGCAATGTTTACCAACTATTACCCCTTTCAGTTATACCCCGTATCCAAATGTACATGGTTCTGTGGATACCTTCAAAACCACTTGTTTTTTACCAAGTACGATTGATCAGCTCATGTACTCTGTTTCTTGCCGGCTAAGTATTTACCTATTAACATGTCCATGTGGCTACCACATTTTTTTTCAAAGCATATGCAAACTACTTAACTTATATCCACGTATAACCACGTGGATAGACAGTTTTGGATATACTATTTAAGTAGTAACCAGATTTCATCTGGCCGACGACCTCAAAGTTGTTCTACAAAGCAACAAAGCAATGTTTACCAACTGTTACCCCTTCAGTTAGACCCCGTATCCAAATGTACATGGTTTTGTGGATACCTTCAAAATCACTTATTTTTTTCCAAGTACGATTGATCAGCTCCTGTCCTATGTTGCTTACCGGCTAAGTAATTACCTATTCATGTGTCCATGTGGATACCACAGTTTGTTCAAAACATATGTCAACTACTTAACTTATATCCACGTATATCCACGTGGATAGACATGTTTGAATATACTTACTTTTTAACTAGAAACCAGTTTTCATCTGCCCGACGACCTCAATGTTGTTCTACAAAGTAACAAAGCAATGTTTACCTACTGTTACCAATTTCAGTTAGACCCCATATCCAAATGTACATGGTTTTGTGCTAACATTCAAAACGACTTGATTTTTACCAAGTTCAATTGATCAGCTCCTGCCCTATGTTGCTTACCGGCTAAGTATTTACCTATTCATGTGTCTATGGGGATACCACAGTTTTTTCAAAACATCTGTCAACTACTTAACTTATATCCACATGGATAGACATGTTTGGATATACTTACTTTTTAACTAGAAACCAGTTTTCATATGCCCGACGACCTCAAAGTTGTTCTACAAAGCAACAAAGCAATGTTCACCTACTGTTACCAATTTCAGTTTGACCCCGTATCCAAATGTACATGGTTTTGTGGTAACCTTGAAAACAAGTACCCTAAAACCCTAACCCCTAAACCCTAAACTCCAAAAACCCTAACCCTTAAACCCTAACCCTAAACCTTATACCCTAAACCCAAACCCCTAAACATTAACCCTACCCCATGAACCCTTAACACTAAACCCTAAAACACGACATAACAAACTAAACCTTAGATCAGCAAATGTTAGATTTATGGCAAATGTTAATACGTATATACTACCAAAGTATATAGGGATCCCAAGTATATATTGAACCCCTCAACCTTTTAAGACCAATCATTGCAACCGTGTAGCGCTGGCGAAACAAAAAGTTTGTCAAAACAAAATGTACAGTTAGTAAAGTGTGGATATTCTGGCACAAGTAGTTTAAAAGATAACCCTAATAGCTATACAGTTTGTAAAGTGTGGATATTCTGGCATAATATTTTTACGCAGTAAACTCAAAGACTTATGATCTAGCTCCTGCCTTATGTTGCTTACCGGCTAAGGAATAACATCGCTCATGAAAAAATCTCTGAAATCATGCCCAAACACATAACACCTAAATCGTTAAACCTAGAACCAACACCCTCCAAAGGTTCACCCAATATAAGAAATATTAACTACAAATAAATAATTTGGACAGCAAACATTAGAGTAAAGGGAAAATCGTTAAAACCCAAAAAAAATGTAGTATAAACTTTAAACCCTAAACCCTAAACCCTAACCCCTAAACCCTAAACCCTAACCCCTAAACCCTAAACACTAAACCCTAAAACATGACATAACAAACTAAACCTTTGATCACCAAATGTTAAATTTAGGGGTAAGTGTTAATACATATATACTACCAAAGTATATATTGAACCCCAAACCTTTTAAGACCAAACATTGCATTCGTGATGCGCTGGCGAAACAAAAAATTTGCCAAAAAAGAAAGTACAGTTTGTAAAGTGTGGATATTCTGGCACAAGGAGTTTAAAAAATTACCCTAGTACCCTTACAGTTTGTAAAATGTGGATTTTCTGGCATAATGTTTTTAGGCAGTAAACTCAAAGACCTATGATCTAATGAATTACAATCCACATATTTCGTATCCACATGCACCTATCACATGGACGTCAACTACTTAACATATATCCACGTGGACAGACATGTTTGGATATCCACACTCTTTACCTACAGTTTCCCCTATTCCAGTTAGACCTCATATCCAACTAAACTGTCTTTGTTGATACCTTGACAATCGAATATTTTTTAAACCAGTACGATTGATCAGCTCTGGTACTCTGTTGCTTCGTTAACTGGCCCTCATGTGCATATCCAAAAACTGGTATCAATGTGCACATATCCATAACATATCATAAACATGGATACCCAGAGATGATTACACTACGACATAGAGTGACGTCAACATTTTTAGTCTGCAAAATCCCCCAAATTATAAGTCTGGAACACACTTGAATACACTTCGATATAGAATCATGGTTGCAGTTTTCTGGATAGGAACCTTCACGTAAACCAGGAAGACAAAACCTTCACGTAAAACATAATTTTAATTTGAGTTTAAAAGGGAGTAACCCGATACAAACAAAACACCCCGTGACGTTATATCATATAAGAAGCTATTTCGGTCGGCTATAGGTGGAAATGATGAGAACATACTGGTACATCTCAGGAATGATACTTAGGAGTCTTCGCTCTTGCACAATGGGAACATCTAGGACGACCCACTCTACACTTCGTATTCGGTGGTGATAATTTATGGACCACCATTTCTGAACTTACATCACGAGCTCACCCATCTACATATGAGAGAGACCAGTTTTGAGCACTATAACAAGCACAGACGAAATCTCCATAAACAAGTCCCTTGTTATTATTCGCCCAGATTGCGTACGGATTGTCGTTTTCAAGGCATTTGGAGAAGAAGCAATAGTATTCCGAGTGTTGCTTCGACCACCACACGAGATCTTTGGACTTGTCGAGTCGCACGGTTGCAAGACATTCCTTGGAGTAAACCGAATTCAAACTTTGTTTACCAACAATTAACAAGTTCTTCAACGCGTCCACACCTTCTTCACCCAAAAAAGCAGCAACTTTGGCAAGCAGCTCGGGTGGCATGTGAAACTCGGTTTTCGAAGCGACCTGAACATAAACAATGTGTGGTATATTAAAGTTAATCACTTAGATGAATGTTATTTGCCAAGAACTAAAACGAATCTTACTATTACAGCTTCTTCATAACGTTGAGTATTTGCCATCAGCAACAACAAATAATTTTGCTTCCAAACCGTTTATGTGGCGTGCCGAGGTTCATAAGCTTTATATACGGTGACAACTTTAGGTAGGTGAGCTTTTAAAGATGTGTAAACCAACTGAATTTAATTTGGCCACCACTTCGAACAATATTTATTTGCACACAATATCATGTCCACGTGGATAGGAACCTTTGTGCTTATAATGTTTCAAATAGTCATTGTGACTCCGATTTTAACATCCATGTGGTTAATAACATGTGGATAGCTAATTCCAAGTACTGTCGTTTTCCGTGAAACCCTCCTTTTGGTAGGCTAGCTTTTTAAGATTTGTCAGAACTTTAGTCGTGTTGATAGTATTTCAAACACAAAAATCACTTTCTCCCTTTACCGTCTGCTCTGTTAGCTATCCATTAAATGCTCCTTTAAGATCACTGTCATGATGTTACATTTCTAGGGCTACAACCATAGGACCACTGTCGTCTTCCTTGGAGTTCTCCGTTTGTTAGGTAGGTGAGCTTTTAAAGATGTGTAAACTAACTGCATTAATTTTGCCACGAGTATTATCTTTGTAACAGAAATTCGAACAGTACTTATATGACCACAATATACTGTCCATGTGGATTACTTTGATTAGAACAATGTATCCTATTAAGGTTTTATCTTTTTAATCCTGCAGTTAATTTACTACTTTTCATCAATCAACCATCCTTACTTCACTGTTTTTCGATACATATACAATATCGACATGAATGTTTAATACGTGGATTTCTTATTTTTGATTCGAATGTATATAAACATGGATGTATCTATATGTACACAAGTTTGTGGATACAAACCCACATCTTAAAATTTACTAGAAAATTCTACCTACATCTTAAAATTCTATCCCTAATAAATCCACATATATACATACTCACTAATAGCCTGTCCACGTGGATAGGAACCTTTGTGTTTATAATGTTTCAAATAGTCAGTGTGACTCCGATATTAAAATCCATGTGGTTAATACCATGTGGATGGCTAATTCCAAGTACTGTCGTTTTCCGTGTAATTCCATGTGGATGGCTAGCTTTTTAAGATATGTGAGAACTATAATCGTATTGACAGTATCTCAATCACAAAAGTCACTCCCTCCCTTTACCGTCTGCTCTGTTAGCTATCCATTAAATGCTCCTTTAAGAGCACTGTCGTGATGTAACATTTCGGGGCCTACAACCGTAGGAGCACTGTCGTCTACCCCTTGGAGTTCTCCGTTAGTTAGCTCTGCTTTAGGAGATGTGTAAACTAACTGCATTAATTTTGCCACGAGTATTATCTTTGTAACAGAAATTCGAACAATACTTATATGACCACAATATATTGTCCATGTGGATTACTTTGATTAGAACAATGTATCTTATTAAGGTTGTATTTTTTTACTCGTGCAGTTAATTTACTACTTTCCATCAATCAAACACCCTTATGACCACAACATATTGTCACTGTTTTTCGAGCCCTATGCAATATCCACATGAATGTTTATTCGAATATGATTACAATTTGTTTAGAGTATTTTAGACTTTTTTTGCGACTTTCTATAAGTTGTAATTTTGCAGCTATTGGCTGTGGATTCAACATTCTAAAAACAGTTTCCTTTTAACTTGTTGGGTTGAACATTATCTGCTATCCACATAGATTCCTAGGAATTAAGTTTACATGGTTGCGTCCACGTGGTTTATGTATTGATGAAGGCCATTACAGTTAGTCTTTAGGGCTACTTGGGAGTGATATCATAGTCTGTTCTATATAAACATAGTTTGTATCTGTTAGAAAATAGCTGAAAATGGTTCCGACGTACCAAATCGTCTGTCACAACTGCTCTCATGGTAAATTTGGACATGGTCGAATACTACCTAAAAGACATTTCTCTCGTCCTCACAGTGCTCGGACACGTATGAGTGACCGTGAACCAGCGGAAGAACCTATCACCGAACCTCTTGTTTGCCTGAATCATGAGGTTTGTTTTCTTGTTTTTAGACTTTTATTTAAGGGACACTCATACGTGTAGGAATCCAGATCCTTTATTTAATATAAATGGAAGATCTCGTATTTCTACTTGTTCTCGCTCTTACAGATCCCAACACGTAGAGATCTACACTTCCCAGCACCAATCCTGGCGAAAATTGTGAGCTTGGTAGCTCAGGATGGCATAAAACATTTGAGGAACTGGCTTGTCGCAGGGCGTGCAGGTAGAGTATCAGCTCACTCGTTGGAAACACTATCATCGGTTAGGCTGGATCGCAATTCCAAATTCGTTAAGTGGTCAAGACCTGATTCTGTGTACTTTGACTTTTTTGGGATGTGTTTATACGCTAAAAATCCTTATGCTTTGTGTGTGAAAAGTTTATTCTTAGCTTTCCAATGCTGTGATTTGAAAGAGGCAATTGCAGTGGTGAGTACCATTAAACATGTGTACCCAGTTGCTGAATTGTTGTGGGTAATGATGAGAGCTGCGAAGGGACTTTGGATATGAATTTTTACTGGAACTACAAGAAGAAGTCTTGATTTGGTGATGTTGATAGGCTGGCTGACTCTCTAATGTACCACATCCACACAATGCAGCCAAAGCGATGGAGGACTTTTTCTAATACTTGGCACTTTGAAGATGTGCCAATGTGTGGTGTTGACCACACGGAGCTGCAGGAATTCAATGGAGAGAGGTGTACCCAGTTGCTGAGTTGTTGTGGATAATGATGAGAGCTGCGAAGGGACTTTGGATATGGATTTTTACTGGAACTACAAGAAGAAGTCTCGATTTGGTGATGTTGATAGGCTGGCTGACTCTCTAATGTACCACATCCACACAATGCAGCCAAAGCGATGGAGGACTTTTTCTAATACTTGGCACTTTGAAGATGTGCCAATGTGTGGTGTTGACCACGCGGAGCTGCAGGAATTCAATGGAGAGAGGTGTATCGAGTGTATCTTCTACTTCCTATCTAGAGATATAATGCTTTTGTCTTAGGATTGTAAGCAATATTGCTTTAAATTGTTGTCTGTATTTTCCATTCAAATCCTATGAAACTACTTTCCTGTAAGATGTGCTATTTATGGTATCCACAATCTACAACTGGGTAGAATCCTAATTTGAGCATTCGAAACTTTAAAATTAGATATCAATCCACACATTTCTACAGGATATCTAAACACACATATCCACAGTGTATCTCTACCCACAGGTACTCTGACCCAGTTTGAAACGTAAAAGCTGTTGAAAATAGTAGTTATAGCTAGTGCTATACAAAGGTTTGTATCCACAAAAAAGAGAACATGCAGGTATATCCATTTTCAGATATCCACATGTCCTAGTCCACAAACGCTTTAAAATTGGGACATAATTGCGAATCAAATTATAATACTTTGTTGCAATTTTTTATTCCACGTATTTAGATATCCACATGTTCTTGTCCTCGTACTAAAAATGGGTGTGGATTGATATCCTTGGCACTATGCCAGTAAGTCTGTATTCTCTCTTTAAATTCACACCATAAACTTTTCATATACAAAACAACATAACTACACACCATGAGGATGCTTAAATGATGAAAAAAGGAATTTACTGCATAGTTTTGATAAATAATAAATCTAGACATGAGGTATCAACTGATGAAAAAAAAAAAATTAAAATCCATAATGTGGTATAAAACGGGAAATCCTACTTAAAATATCAACTTTCATGACTCTTCGTTGAAACGAACACCAACTTTCGACCAATCAATAGGAGCAGGAACCCCACACTGCTTAGCGTCCTCCGCCGCAACTTCTCTCATCACCTCTAACCTTTTGTGCTCTGCCTCGAAGTCCACAAGTTGTTGTCCCAAAATTTGATTCAGTTGGGAGAGTTAAGCGTCGATTAATTCGACTTGATGCAGTAGGGCGGTTGACTCTTCCTTCTTCTTCATATGTTCTTTAATCATATTAAGAATTCATTTGAAACAATCAGCTGTCTCCGCCTTAGCCACGACTTTCGTCTGACTGAAGGCTTCGCTCACGGCCTCTAAAGCTTCCTCCTCCCACTCGAAGTCAGCATCCCCTTCTGGTCGTTCCCTCGAACTCTCCCCGGCCATGGTAATCGGGCGTGGTGCTTCGTCTTCCCACTTTGACATGCGTTTGTGACGTTTTCTGGAACTCTCTCCCGCCATTGCTCGATTCTAGGTGCAATTATCGACGAAGTAGATGAAATTGAGTAAAAGCAGATAGAGAGGTTATTTATAGGTGCAATTATCAAAGAGAAGGGAACGTTTCAATGAATTTAGAGACAGCCAAACGACACGAAGAATTAAAAGAAAATGGAATGATACCTATGAAATCAAAACGATACAATTCAATGAATTTCTAGATATCGAAACGATGCAATAAATTTACAGAGATCGATAAGATACCTCTGACGTTTATGTACACATAATGTCAACCATATGGATACTGATAATGTAGCTGTTTTCACAAGTTGATAACTACTATTACTATCCACGAAATCGTCATCCACCCAACTACGACCATGTCGATATATTGTGTTTATCTTAAATAGCCATACATTTAGAGCCGTACTGAAGTTTTATTCTTACGTTTAGTTCAATTGCTCAATAATCTAAACTTTCTATTACTCTGAAATGTGTTCACCCCTGGATACATTATACTCTAATACTAACTACGCCACCGTGTCTGCGTGGATGGTTTGTTGTTGATTTTATTCGTGGGTGGAAATGTGCCTATACGTCCGGAAATTACCTATCCATATGTTATTAACCACACGGACAGGATTTTGTGTGCAAATAAGTATTGTGGCTTGAAAGACTTCCCCTAATATTATTTGACACGTATAAGAGATAGAAAACATTAGTTGTGGCTTGGTGTGTTGTAAATACATATGTTCCTAACCAATAATTAATGAACATGTGGATATCAACATTTTTAGATATTGCATCTCTTTTTGTAAGTTTGAAATCAAATATGGATGGTTAGATGAGGATAAGTTCAAATTAAGTTACAAACTTGATTCAGAAATACACCCTGATTACCATAACTTAGGATAAATACTTTATATCTTTTGCTAGGTAAAAATAGATACACTCCATGCATCTCTCCACGTTGTATTCACCAAGAGCGTCGTGTTGCCACATGCACTCTGGGAAATCTTCAAAACGCCAAGTCTTCTCATATGTGCTTTTTCTTTGAGGTCCGATGATGTAGATGTGGTACCTCAACGAGTCAGCCATTTTCTCTGCTTGAGCAAACCCGTACATCTTCCTAAAGTTCCAGTAGACATCCATATCTAGAGTACCAGCGCAGATACTCAACATTATCCACAATAGTTCAGCCACTGGATACACAATCTTCACCGTACCGACCAATTTGATTGCCTCTTCCAATTGAGGCATTGAAACGCTAGGAACAAGCTTCTCACATACAACACATACAGATTCTTCTCGTTCAGACACCTTCCAAAGAAATCATAGTAGATATGCGAAGGCCTTGACCATTTCACAAACTCGGGATCTCGGTTCAACCTGACCGACGAAAGTGTCTCCGCAGACAAAGCATCTTCCCTGCCCACGCGACCAGCGAGTATCTAGTTTTTCAGCGCCATCCGACCATCTTGAGATACCAAACTCACTATTTTGGCAAGTATAGGGGCTGGGATGTGCAGATCTCTTCGCAGAGGTGCCTTTAAATGTATCCACAAGTATTATCCACCGCAAAATTTTAAAATATACCATATTGATTCGCAGATCTTGAACTGTACATGTAAGAAAACTAACCTCTAAATTAAGATGCTCAATAGCCTCGCGGATTGGCTCCTCTTCTGCTTCACGGTCACTCCCCCTTGTCAAAACACCTACATGCCAAGGGTAAGGTCTGGTCCTTCTCAAACGTGTACCAACATTGACGATGTTGTATGTTGGAACCATGTTTTCCCTTGCGTTGTAGAATGTTTCCTAAACCTTAGGTGCTCCTTATGAAGCTAACTTCTGTCTATTCCAACTTATCCACATGGATAATGTGTTAGTACTATATTAGTTGCTACCACGGAGTGACCACGTCGATGCTGTATATTGGGATGATATTATATTAAAATGACAATTAACAATAGGATTTAGGTGAGTAGGTTTATAGACAAAGGAAACATATCTATCCACATGATATTAACCACACAGAAACATATCTATCCACATGATATAAACTTCCCTACTCAACTCATCCTCAACAAACCATCCACATGGTCACTTAGTGGTAGAAAATATTAGACTACTCGGTATCCACATGTTCAAGTATATATATTATACTAGTTTATTGGATTTTTGTATATACAACACAAATGTCCACACATTCGTGTACAAATGGATGACGAGTACGTGGATACAACATCGTTGGTATCGATATCCATATGGATTACATTTTGAGGATAGAACTCACAATTTTACTTTCAGTTCAACTACCCTAATATAATATTACTTTCAGTTCAACATCAAACCATAACAAACCAACCACGTGGATACTAACCTTTCAACTCGATTACATTTCAATAGATTTCAACAAACAAAACCGTTCATCTCGACTACATTTCAGTAGCATTGTTTCCAATAGTCGTTAATTATTAAACCAACCAAAAATAACCATTTCCACAAAAACAAGCAGTAGTGGATACCTAGTTAATTTGTAAGTAGCAATGTAAGCAATAGTGTTCCCAATTACATCCACAAAAACCAGCAAATCATGACACACCCAGTTGAATACTATCCGCTCCTAAACCGGTTACCTTCACGCCAAGAAACCCAAAACAAGTGTTCTCCGACACTACCATCCAACTGTCTACAGTCATCATTATGGAAACGGGTTCGTACAACTTGCTCGATTGTGTCCCGTCGTTTTGCACCTACCACAACGATTCACTTTAGTTTTCACGACCCCATTTTTCTGCATACACCAAAACACATCAGAATTAAACGGTTACGATAATGCTGTGTACACTACCACGAAACATAACCAACGTCTACACACATTGTGTCCACTTACACGAAACTCTCCAACAGAAGGAATCCTACTCTCTTCTGGACGACCAGCTGGTCGTCGAGCCTTAGGAGGGTATAAAACATGGTTCTTGATTTCAACAGGAATATCAGCGTCACTCGCTTCAGGATTAATTATCCCTTCGTAAGTCCCTCTCCATGATTCTGTTCTGTAACAGTCACCCACCAAACTCCCATATGGGATGCCTTGCGTATCAGCTGCTAGCAATGCATGCTCGCATGGTATTTTCAGCCTATCGTACTGCTTACAAGAACACTGCTTCATATCAAGCAAAACATGGTGCTTTCCGTTAAGTAAACCCACCACTTCATAACTCCAACTAGATAAACTGCCAACTTTGCTACCACAAACACCAACCACGTTCTTCTGCATCTGTTTATCAACCTCCGGCGTAGTCAACCCTCTATGCTTCCCAGCTTTCTTGCGTCTCGCACTAAACCACCTACTTAACATCGCACAAATGTACTTGAGTAGTTCAACAATATGACAGCCTCTCCCCTTTCCTAACACATTGTTCAGAGACTCTGCAATGTTGGAGGTCATCAAATTGTAACGGTTCCCTTGGAAATAAGCCCTACTCCAATGAGCTGCTCCAATTTTATCCAGATAAGCGGCACAGTTGGCGTTTTTGGCTTTCATTTGTCTATAAATATCTTGGTAACCAGTTACCTTATAGGCAAGCGCTGCATTCGTCACAAGTTTTGCAAATCCTTTACTATGAAACTTCGCATTAACATTCCTGGCTAGATGTACTATGCAAGATCCATGATGTGACAAAGGGAACACCCTCTTCTTCGCTACGTATATTGAGCTGCACCTATCTGAAATTATGGTCAAGCTCTTACTATCCGCAATAATTCGTTCTAATTTCTCAAAAAACCACGTCCAAGTGTCGTCGTTCTCACTGTCCACAACAGCAAAAGCAGGCGGAAAAACCTGGAAATTAGCATCTTGTCCACTTGCTGTCAAAAGAACTCCATTATACTTCCCATTCAGATGAGTTCCATCCACAACAATCACACGCCTAAGCTTCTTAAAACCTTCTATGGAAGCACCAAAAGCCAAAAACATATACAGAAACATTTCTCTGCCATCTTCAACCACTTCAGTTTTAATATCGGTTACAGTACCATGATTCGCTTCTTTTAGAACATGGAGATAACAAGGAATATCCTCATAAGATTCATCATCAGAACCAAATATTCCCTCCAGAGCCTTCCCCTTCGCCCTCCAACATTTGTTGTACGACGCATCCACCCTCAATTCTTCTAATACCATCTGCTGGAGATCCAAAGGAGCTGGTCCTCTAGTAGGATCACTGTACTTCGCTTTGTACACGGCTGCAATCACCCTAGAGGTCGCTTTCTTTAAGTACTTGTCCCTCGTCTCTATTGGACATGTCTGTTCTAGATTAGCTTTTCTGATCACATAGTAGCATGATTCCTTCATTTCACAAGCTAGTACCCTCCAGTCACACCTATCCCTAGAACAACTAACTACAAACGACTCTTTCTTGGTCGTCGTCTGCGTAAAGTGAAACATGTTCTTGATGGCGTATATAGCTAAAGCTATCTGGCAATCCTTTTTGTTTGCAAACACCTTACCCTTATAGATACCTTTCCCATCATCCTCAAAATCCAGATCCAGTATTTCTTCCCTAACATACTCTGTGTCGTCAAACAAAGGCGGAATATCAAACTCCTCATCATCTATATCTTCTAGCTTGCGACCGTCCACTGCAGGACCAGGGACCTGTCCACGATCGTTTGACCACGTGGTTATATCAACATAGTCACCATCAACATTTCCGACCTGTTCCAACCCACCACTTGTCCTCACTTTACTCTCCTCTTTTAAAGGAACATCTCCCTTAACTAGCACAGTGTGATCAAAACAGGAGTTTGTGTTACACATAACCTCCACCACGTTCACCCGACCAAACTGATCGCCAATGAGGTTCCCCCAAAACTCTTTATCATAGCTTCTTGGGGCCACAGCTACATCTGTTACTACAGAATCTTCTTCCTACTCTACATCTTCAAAACTATCTTCCATTCCGACACATTCTTCCACATAACCTAATTGTGTACTTGTCAAGCCACGGCCAATTCCAACTTGTTCACCATTATTGCCCTTCATCTTCCCCTCAATTTCTGCCAACTCAGCCATATATTCTTCATCCACCTGGGTTGTCTCAAAAACCAATGTCTTCGAACCTGCTGTTGATGCTTCTCCTAAAAACCCTTCTTCACTACCGCTATTACTAAGTGCACCAGAAGACCCCGAACTACGTTTTTTGCGACTTTCCTCTCTCCAATAGGAATCCTCAGCATTGTCGTTCATTCCTCTCTTCTTAACCTCCTCAAATGTTACAAACAAATTCAACCCACGGTTCCGCCTAAGCATCTCAATATAATACTCAAGACCTAAATTCGTTGTCACAACCACCGGAGGCGTCCTCACCCCCGTCGTCAATTCCATATACGTTGGGATGCGATAACTCAGATTTGCCTTCTTCTCCACCAAAACGAATTTCCCAACAACTGAAACTTCTAACTCTCCTAACGTTGTGGTGGCAGACAATGGAACAACACGCGACAAAAGTTTATTGTCAACTGTGAATACCCAAACACCGTCCTCAGAACACCTCCAGCAACCGGATATTACCACAATGCAACGAAGATCTTCACCCTGCATTAAAAATCACAGCTTAATTTCACAACCATCCACGAACGACATACAAAGTTGAATTTATACGACCCTATCCACAAAACCTTAAAAACCCCTACATGCGCAGCCATGTCTCGTTCTCAGGGACAAAACCCCTACCTTCAACTTATGTTTCTTATCCACAAACAATCTTCCATCATCCAATCTAATAAGCAGCAAACAATCCAACGATGGAGAATAAAGCAACATAAAGTAAGGTAAGTTTTTACTTACCACTTACCTTCTATTGGTATGAGGACAAAAATGTAAAAGGGATATAAACACATAAGCATTAAACTTGACAAAGTATAGGGAGTTTTGAAAGTGGGTTTTCCTGAAAGAACTCAACACCAAAGTGGGTCTAGGTGCTATTTGCCCTAAAAAAATTCACCAACCTTCTTAGCTTTCTAAGCTTTTGTTTTCGGTATTCATATGCACACACACTTGTATTTCTGAAAAGAAAAAAAAAAAATCCAAAGGATATATATAGCTCACTAAGCATTCATTCATAAACAATGTGAGTAAGGAAATATATAGCTCAATATATACTTTCAAAAGCGAATGATGAACAAAACAAAAAAAAAAAAAAAAATCTCAAAGAAAATTCAGCTACTCTGTTTAACTTAATAGAAACAGCCCTTTTTTATAATTGACTTAAAAAAAGCTAGGTAATTATTGACATAGTAACGATTATAGTTTGGTGATGACAAAGCATATGTACTATGCTGAAAACATTACTATAAACATCGTCTTTGTCTATAACATATGTGGTCTTAATGTGAGAAAACAAGAAGAGAAAAAAAATAGTTAGATCAAAGAAACTCCAAATGTAACGTTACAACTAATATGATGTGGACTTGAGAAATTTCATTTAGTTAAACAAGGTTCTCAAATCTCAATGTTTTCTGATGTTGAAATGGAAAACAGACTTAATGAAAAAGAAGCAGATATATGAGTTTCTCACCAAGGCCCAAGCACTTTTTGTTGTTACAAATTTTACCGTGTCAAAGCTGTGACCAGCTTTTGCTGCACATCATGGCGTTCACAAGTTTGGCCTTCATGGAGACAACAAATTCTGGACACTCTCTTTTGTCAGCAACATAAGCATCCCACGATGTGGCACGTGAGATTGGAATGGAGAGAATGTCACGAGCTACTCGGGAGAGTATTGGATACTTTTGGCTCTCTTCTCTCCACCAGTCCAATGCTTTAAAGTCTTTGTTCCACTCCATTACCGGTTCTTTGATAAGGTAGGAATCGAGTTCCGATTCACCAAACTCTCTTGAAGATCCTTCAAACTTGAGAAACTCTTGAAAGAAAGCAAAATCCTCGTATGTATCAGACTTCTTCTCTTCCTTGACCTTATGTTCTAATTCTTCCCCACATTCTTCATCACTTTCATCATCTTCTTCTTCTTCTTCTTTTGAGCTATAGAAAACTGAGTCAAGTGTAGTATCCAGGCATTCTGTTTGTGGACGGATACCACTAGCTGCATAGTGAGCATATAGATTGCGTACAAAGTCCAAAACAGTTTCAGCTTTTGAATCTTCATCATTAACTTCGTTCTTTGAGCAGTAAAACTCAAGATAAGTCATCTTGAAACGAGGGTCTAAAACAGAAGCAGTTGCCAAAACCAGGAACATATCATTCCAGTACTTATCAAACCTCTCCAATATCTCCGTAGGTTTGCTGAGGAAGTGATCGTTATCATCAGCAGTCGCAAGCTCTTGGTTCAACATAAACTTCAGCTCCGCAAGAAGGTGGAAGTAGACATTAGATGTCGAATAACCTCCTTCGAAAAGCTCCTTTGCCACTTTATAAATGCAACCAGCAAGTTTGCAAAACGTTCTAATCATTTCCCAGTCTTCATCGGATGGTCAGTCATATTCCTGGTAATAACCATCCTCAACAAATACTCTCTTATCTTCCATATCTAACGCTTCTTGCAGATTACGCAAAGAGACGTTCCAGTTGGTTGGTGTCAGCTTACCCCATCCAACCAACACCCTGATCTCCTCAAGTAGCAAGTCCATATTGTCAAACACATCACCAGCCATCAACCTGAAAAGATCAGCACAACAGTAGATGCGGAAGAAGCAAGGATCAATCGGAATTTTCCCTCTCTTTCCTATCCATTTCTTGAAAGAATCAAACTCCTTATGACCAGGATCATCATAGTTAGGCACTAGAAGAGCAGAGACCTTGTTCTCAATCTCATAATCCACAAGAACAGTCTTGATTCTGTAAACAGAAACTGTTTCCCCGCGTGCATACTCGGTAGGATAGGACCCTAAGATCCATTTCCCCACCTTACACTTACGATCAACGAAATGGACACTCATACAAACGAAATCCTTGTGCCAAATAGAACCATCTTCAGAATAACTGTGATATTCATCATCATAAGCTAAAAGATCATAAGATATCGTTAGTTTCCCATCAAATTCCTTGAGAAATTTCTTGACCATCTCTTTACGCTCTTTGCGTATCTTCAATACTTCTTTCTCGAGTTGATAAACATCAAAAGGCAAGAACGGACCTATATGCCGCACAAAGGAGTCAGGACTTAAACGAGAAGTAGTAATGAGCCACTTGGCCGTACCTCTCAGAAATTTTTGATCTTTCTCCGCCTGTATAGGAACTCGACTATCCACCACAGTCGCCGAACTTAGTTTCTTCTTAACATCTAAAAATGCAGATCAAGATAACATTACACATTCAGAGGCATTTTGAGGTACTAGAAAAACTAAAATCACTAGACAGATTCAGAAATTGGAAAGTCATAATATCAAAACAAACGGAGGCCTAGAAATTAAGGAAGAAGAAACTGGACCTGAATCGGAGGAGAGATCACCGTCTTCCATAGAAGTGTTGTTGTGCTTGCGGCGGAGAGAGAAACGCTAGGGATTCGGATTTGGGGAAGAAGAGAGAATGATTTGCTCTTTTGCTTGCTACTACTTTGTTATGATTTAGGCGGGAACAGTACTACGTGGCGTTTCATTATTAGCTTCTTTTTCTGTCGACTGGTCTAATCATCGACACTATGAAAAATGGGACGTTTTGGTGAAAAAGCAAAACAGTGGACGGTCACGGACTTGAACTATTCCGAGGATATATAAAGCTATAAGCATTTGTTGATGACCTGAAAAAAATATATATCTGAAAAAAAATTCGGTTTTCATAAGCATTCAGAAACAATGTATTTAAGTAGATCACCAGAATGTATTTTCAAAAGCAATTTATGAATATGATAAAGAAAAATATAAAAAAAAAAAATCAAAGAAAATTCAGCTACTCTGTTTATTAACTTAACAGAATCAACCCATTTTATAATAGGACAACAATATCATACCCCCATTTTCATCAAAACAATTTTTCAAAAACCCTCAATGGTAAAAATACAATATTATCCTTAATGAAAATTTTTAAAGGTTAAATATAATTAAACCAATAAGTGTTCAACGAAAAACACAGTAGCTCAGTGGTTGCGAGCTCCATGCGCACTTGCGCGCGCTCATGGTTCGAATCCCACTATGCAGGGTACAACTGGTACAATTAGGATGTTTGATTTTTATTTAAAAATTGTTAGAGGGGTAGTTTTGTCCTTTCATTAAAGAAGAGGGGTATGTAGAATTAAAGTGGATGTGTAGAAAAGAATTCTTGGGATAGAGGCACAAGAGAATTAAATTCTTTTATAATATAGACTAAAAAAAACTATGTAATTAAATTAATTATAATTTCTTCCTTTGCCCACAAATTATACTTTTAAGTACTTCAATGGATTTTAACCAAACTAGGAACATAACTGAGGAGAAATGGACAACCATCCCAGGTTTCTTGTACAATCTCTTGATGAACTTGTCTACCCTCTATAGCGAAGTATAATTTTGTCGTGGTCCTCATGGGATTAATCAATCTCAATAAGTCTGTATCACAACATACAACCATTTTATTCTTCTAATCAACCAAGAAACTCATATAAGGGACCATCATCACATCTGGTAACATAACTTTACCCAAATCCACTACCAAGAAGTTGCTCCACAACAAGTCTTTGGCCTCATCGATCTTAGTTTTTGTCACCCATATATCCATCTTTAACGAATCTGTATCATCAACCCTCTGTTGTAACAAGGCAAGTTTCCCTCCTCTAACAACTGAGAGAACCACACTAACATAACTAGTACTCTTAAAAGATAGAGGCAGACGCAGACGTTCAAATCTCTCAGTAGTGAAATCAAACTTTAGTATGAATTTAAGGAGAGAGTCTTCTTCATCTAAAGCGTACCAGTAAGCATTTCCCTTCAGAGTCACGCCATCAGAGTGAATGAAAGAATTAGGATAGACGTCATCAAGAAACCTCCATGAATCAGAGTTGAACTCATAGATATCAAACTTAAGAGGAGAAGCCTTTAGGCAGCAATAAAAATAGTCAAAAGTCAAGATTCTGTAGCTATCCCAAGATTTGTTGTTGTTGTTTACGTATCCTAAGACATACCTATCTAACAAAAGATTACGATGATTGGATTTGATCCACCTGGTTTGACCAGTACAAGGGTTCCAAACCACGAGTTTCCCGCCGTTTGGAGTCCACAATAATAAACCCTCACAGTGAATTAAGATGGGCTTAAACTGTTCTGAATCTTTTAGCTTGTTAAGTTTGACTGCAACCTCAATGGATGGATCAAAGCTGTTTTGGATTCCATGGAGATTGACACTATGAATTAGAGTATCCATTATTGCCTTGTTAGAGAATTGGCTGGAACCCTAGAGAGTATTTCTGATTCTAAATCATGTGGAAGATAAGCAAACATCATAGTGTTTGTTTATCTTGTGATGTCTCGTATGACGACTTGAGGAACAGAGGAAGACAGCGACAGAACTATAGATCGAAATTAGGGTTTAACAATTGGTATAAAATAGAGACTAGAGAGGGTATAATAGTCAATGAGCATGACTACATTTAAGAGAAAAGCTTAAGAGAATCAGGGAGAGGTTGTAATAAGGTTAGGACTTAGGAGATTGGTCTCCAAAAACTCTCTCTATATTAACAAGTGCAGAGTAAGATTATGAGTTTCTGATTTCTCTCAAAACTTAAAAGTCTACTATGTTCTGTCTAGGTTTCTTGCTGATCAAGTTTAGGGCTTTTTCGCGTTTTTGGCTTCTCATGTTTCCATCTATTCTTGATTTTTTGTGTTTGTAGAATTTGCTAACAAATGCTCTTATCTCCGGGATTCTCAGCTTATAAGGTTAACTCGATGATTATAAAGACTATTAAATTGTAAAATAAATCATGTCAATAACTAGAAATATTTCCTAAGAACTAGAAGCCTCCTCCTCATCGTCATCTTCCTCTCGTAGAAGCTTTGGTCACTTGTATAAAGCTCTTAACATATGTTGAAGTGTAATTTGGATATGCGTTGGGTTTTAGTTACTTCGATTGCGTTAAGGCTTCTTACAAAGTTGCCCTCCAGTACTCCGTGCATTCACATACACGGACTTGAGTAAGAACACCAAAAATGTAATTTCAAAAGTAAAAGAATGATACATAAAAAATAAAATAAAAGTTTCAGCTACTCTGTTTATTTTACGATTGACTAAGTTAATAAACCTTTAATCCTCTGCTTGCAGGATTACTTAAACTACCTCACTGAATTTGAACCAAACTTGGAACATAACTGACGAGAAATGGCCAACAAATTTTTGGTTGCTGTGCAGTCTCTTGATGAACTTGTATACCCTCTTTAGCAAAGTAAATTATGGTCGTCGTTTTAATGCCAATCTTTGTATTATCAGAGCACACCACGATTTTATTCTCCTCGTCAACCAAGAAACTCATGTACATCAACGTCTCACTTGTTAATATAACTTTACCAAAATCTACTACCAAGAAGTTGCTCCAAGACAAGTCTTTGTCCTCATCGACCTTAGTTTTGATCACCCATATATTCATCTTTAACGAATCTGTTGTAACAAGGCAAGTTTCTCCTCTCTAACAACTGATAGAACCACAGTTTGATCATTGTAATTCTTCTGGAAAGGAAGAGATAGATGTCCAAATCTCTCTCTTGTGAAATCAAACTTGAGTATAAATTTGCTTTTTGTTGTAAAACACTTGGAGTGGACTTCCATAACCGGCCCGTTATGTGTTTTGATGTGTAAGGCCCATGGCCTATTTACTATTGCCTAGTCAGTTTTAGCCTTTGACATTGCTATATATATTGTAACCTCTATTCGATTCTAATAATAAGAGTAAGAGAATTACAACTTTAGATTCTCTAGTTTACAACACGTTATCAGCACGAAGCTCTAAAGCCAGCTGAGAAAAACCCTAACCCTAAAACCCTAAACCGCCGCCGCACGTAACTCCTTGTTCGTCCAAGCTCGGCGATAGTTCAAACTCTCGGCGATCGGTTCCTGTTCGTGACCAGTTCGTGATCAATCCTCGTTCGTGGTCCGGTTCTGTTCGTGATCAAGTTTTTATTCATAACTTGTTCGAGGTTCGAGGTCAATCCCTGTTCGTGGTCAAGCTTCAGTTCGTGATCAAGTTCTGTTCGAGACTAGTCTGAGGTTCGTGATCAAAATCAAGGTATATCTGAGGTCTTTAGCTCCCGGATCAATTCCAGTCAACCCCAAACGGTGCAAGGTAAATAATCAAACCTTATTAGAACCTATGAAATCAAATCTGATCTTAAAATCTAATGGAACCCTAAAATCTACAAGTACACAATCAACAAACAAAACCCTAAGCTTTTAGACCCTAAAACCCAAAATCTTAAAAACTCTAAAATCGATTTGCTGTGAGGTTTAGGCCTGCTTAGATTGTTTGAAAATTGAACCAATTATGATATGTTTAAAATCCGGTTGTGTTTGATTGTTTGCTTGGTGCATGAGAACCTTAGAACTTAAACCCTAAAATCGAAAATATGAATCTGTTTGTTCTAAGTTTAAATTCTGATTGTTCTTGATTGTTTGTTTAAAATCAAAACCCTAAAATCCTAATTAAAATCGGAATATTAGAGAAATTCTATTTTCCTAGACTTTGTGTTTATCCTGTTTTAAGAAAAAGGAAATTTTATCTAAGAAAAGGAAAATTGCTAAAACCTGAAATTGTGCAGATTTCCTGTTCATACTAGAACTTGTCTAGGACTGTTTTCATGCATAAATAGGCCACGAAATTATGTGATTAAACAAGACATTATACACAAAAAATAATCGGCATGTTTCGGTCTTAAATACCGCATGTCCCAAACGAAAATAAATCCATGGTTCGGTCTTAAATACCGCATGGCCTAGACTAAAACAATTGGCATGGTTCGGTCTTAAATACCGCATGTCCTAAGATTAAAAAAAATTGCATGGTTCGGTCTCAAATAACGCATGACAATAATCGGGTGCATGTTTTGTATTTTATAATGGGCATTAAATACTAAGATTAACCTGAAATCAAAGGACCTATGTGAGTGAATTGAGAATGATAGTGATTGCACTGAAAATAGATATAAGGTGATCTTACATATACGCCATGATCTTGCTGAGAGTCTCAAGAACCAATACCTTACAATAGAGAATCTTCTTGAGCTTTGGACAGAGTTGAAAAACAGATATGGACACCAAAAGACGGTGCTCCTACCAAAGGCTCAATTTGATTGGAAAAACCTAAGGATCCAGGACTACAAATCCGTGGATGAGTATAACTCAGAGCTATTTAAGATAGTCTCAATCCTAAGGTTATGTGGTAAGGAGGTTACTGAGGAAGACTTGCTAGAGAAGACATTCTCAACCTTTCACACCAATAACATACTGCTTCAGCAACAGTATCGTGAAAGGGGTTTCAAAACTTATGCAAGTCTCATCTCTTGTTTGCTGCTTGCTGAGCAAAACAATGAGTTGTTGCTAATAAACAGTGCAATGAGACCTCCTGGTTCTGCCCCATTACCGGAAGCCCACAAAGTCGATTTGACATGGCAAAGAAAAACCCTAAAGAACCCTAAAGAGCCAAAAGAGACTAAAGAGCCTAACTATGTCCATAAGGAAAAGTGTGGCCGTGGCCATGGGAGAAGTGGACGTGGTGGTCCTGGTCGTGGGACCTATCAAGGACACAATTTTGGTGGTCAAGGCCGTGGAAACCGATTCTGCTTCGGCCAGGGTCAGGGTAAAGGCCGCGGGCAATTTAAACCGCAATATAAGACCAAGCCCACTTGCCATAGATGTGGTATGGAGAACCACTGGGTAAAGACATGCATAACTCCTAAGCACCTTGTTGATCTCTATTAAGAGAGTTTGAAAAGGAATCCAGAAACTAACTTGTTTCATCTCAATGGTGAAGAAGATTTCAACCATGAGAATGATGACCAATTGGATTATAAGACTTCAGATTGTCTAGGAGAGGATAATTAAATTTAAAATTGTCTTGATTTAATTTCTATGTTTTATGCTTTGAATTTTATTGAATTATGATTTTGGTTTAAATTCAATTATATTATTACCTTTAAATATGCATTTGTTATGCTTTTATGGCTAAAAAACATAATTCTTGTCCATATTGAGAAATGGCTGAGGACAAGAATATAATTGTGGTGGATAGTGGATCAAGCCACACAATTTTGAATGATAAGAGATATTTTGCATAATCTCATTTTGAAAAATGCCAATATTAGCAAAATAGCGGGTATAACAAGTTTTATTGAAGGCTACGGCCAGACACACATCTTGAACTAAGTGATGCCTTATATTCACCCAGCTCAAAATGAGCATATTGAGTTTAAAAAGACATTCGTTTGAATGGTTTACATGTTGAAACTAAGGGTTAAGGAAACCAAGAATTCCTATACATTATTGAAATCACCCAAGGATATAAGAAAATCCTAAGAGACTATACCCGCATTATTTACTGGTTTTTACCATGCCAAGATTAATATGATAGAGGCTAATTTGGCAATGAACAAGATAATCAATGAACAATTCACTTTATGGCATGACCGTCTTGGCCATCCGGGTTCTAACATGATGCGTATGCTGATATTAAATTCAAAAGGCCACACTCTTAAAGAGAGAAGAGTTATTCCTAAAATCTCATGTGTGTAGCATGTACACAAAGGAAACTCATTATAAGGCCATCACCAGGAAAAGTAATTAAAGAGATTTTCCACTTAAGACTATAGGTCTAGATAATGTTGGTGAATTTACATCTCAAGCGTTTAATGAATGTTGTATATCCATGGGGGGAAGTGTGGAACACCCTGTGGAACATGTCCATACACAAAATGGATTAGCTGAATCCTTCATTAAACGGATCCAATTGATTGCTCGACCATTACTCCTAAGGTCGAAGCTTCCTGTATCGGCTTGGGGACACGCAGTAATACATGCAACAAAGTTTATACGCATCAGGCCATCTAGTGAGAATAAATATTCGCCATCCCAATTATTAACGGGTCATGAGCCAGACATATCCCATCTAAAATATTCGGGTGTGCCGTTTATGTACCGATTGCATCATCACATAAAATAAAGATGGGACCTCAAAGGAGGATGGGAATATATGTTGGATATGATTCTCCCACCATTATTAAGTATCTTGAGCCAACTACGGGTGATTTATTTAAGGCCAGATACGCGGATTGTCAGTTTGCTGAATCCGAATTTCCTTTGTTGGGTGGAGAGAATAACAAGCTGGTCAAAGAGATATCATGGAATCAAACATCCTTAAATTGGCAAGATCCTCGGACTCTAGCATGTGATGCAGAGGTCCAAAAGATTATACATTTGCAAAAGCTAGCTATTCAATTGCCATATTCCTTTGCTGACCCAAAGAGAGTAACAAAATCGTACATACCAGCTTGTAATGCACCAGTACGTATTGATGTTCAGAAGGAACACAATAATCAAGTTGCTATAGAGTCTAAGGCTCGTTTGAAACGAGGTAGACCGTTAGGTTCCAAAGATAAGAACCCTCGAAAATCTAAGAAAGGTGCAAAACAAACCGAGGTTAAGAAAATTATAGACATGGCCACGGCAAATCCTAAGGTATCAAATGAGGTTTGGGACGCTGAACCTCAAGGACCTGAAGGTATTGATAATAATGAGATCTCAATCAATTATATCATGTCTGGAATAAAATGGAACCGTAAGAATGTCAACATTGATGAAGTATTTGCATATAAGGTAGCACTTGAGATAAATGAGGATCATGAACCCACGTCTATATTAGAGTGCACTCAAAGTAAAGATTGGCTAAAATGGAAAGAAGCCATTGACGTAGAGTTAAAATCTTTAAAGAAGAGGAATGTGTTTGGTCCGATCTTAAGGACACCATTCGATAGAAAGCCAGTTGGACATAAGTGGGTCTTTGTAAGAAAGAGAAATGAGAATAATGAAATCGTGAGATATAAGGCACGACTTGTAGCACAAGGATTCTCTCAAAGACCAGGAATAGATTATGAGGAGACATACTCCCCTGTGATGGATGCAACGACTTTTAGATATCTAATAAGTCTGGCTATAAGAGAAAAACTGGATTTGCGGTTAATGGATGTTGTAACCGCATATTTATATGGTCCATTGGAAAATGAAATTTATATAAGATTACCATAGGGTTTTGAGCTCAAAGATAAGAGTGGTTCTCGAGAACAATACTGCATAAGGCTGAACAAATCCCTTTATGGACTGAAACAAAGTGGTCGAATGTGGTACAATCGATTAAGTGAGTACTTAGCTAAAGAAGGCTATAAGAATGACCCAATCAGTCCATGTATATTTATAAAGAAGTTTGCAAACAAAGGGTTTATAATAATAGCAGTGTATGTGGATGATTTAAACATCCTTGGGACCTCTGGTGAAATTGCCCAAACAGTAGAATATCTAAAGAAAGAATTTGAAATGAAAGACCTATGTAAGACTAAGTTCTGTTTGGGATTGCAACTTGAGTACATAGATAATGGAATCCTTGTGCATCAAATGGCATATACTGAAAAGGTACTCAAGAGGTTTAATATGGACCAAGCTCACCCATTGACCAGCCCAATGGTTGTGAGGAGCCTTGACTTGGATAAAGATCCATTTGGTCCAAAGAAGGACGATAAAGAATTTCTCGGTCCTGAAGTGCCATACCTCAGTGCTATAGGAGCGTTAATGTTCTTGGCTAGCCACACTAGACCAGACAGAAGTTTTGCAGTGAACCTCCTAGCAAGATTTAGTTCTTGTCCGACCCAAAGGCATTGGAACGGTATCAAACATATATTGCGTTACCTACAAGAAACGACAGATTTGGGTTTGTTTTATACTAACTATAACAAAGAAGGTTTAGTTGGTCTTGCTGATGTAGGTTACTTATTGGATCCACACAACTCAAGGTCTCAAACCGGTTATGTTTTTACACACGGTGGTACAGCAATCTCGTGGCGCTCTATGAAGCAAAGTATTGTGGCCACTTCGTCTAATCATGCGAAGATCTTAGCAATTCATGAAGCCGGACGTGAGTGTGTTTGGTTGAGGTCAATGACTCAACATATCAGGACAGATTGTGGCATGATCGACGATAAGAAAGCAACGGTCATATACGAAGACAATACGGCCTGCATCGCATAGCTCAAGTGGAAGATCAGCCAACACCATAGTTTATGTATCTTATGATTTCTCGTATGAATACCTGAGTGAAGACAGCGACACGACTGCAATAGAAATTAGGTTTAAAAATTTGTATATAGAGAGAGGGTACAATAGTCAATTTCTTGCTGATCTAGTTTAGGGCTTTCTCGCGCTTGGTTTCTCAAATTGCTTGATTTGTGTTTGTCTCTCTCTAGCAATTTCTTTTATTAGTTCTCCCGGATTCTCAGCTCAAAGGGTTTACTCGATGAAGACTATTATTATATCTGTAAGATAAATCATGTCAATAACTGAAAATCTTTCCTAAGAACTAGAAACTCCATGATTTCACTAGAATTGACCAATGTTCTGAAATTACTAAAGGAAGTGCACTGTGGATTCTTCAGAACCAAGGACGAGTTAGTCACAAGACGTGACATTAATGCTACAAGAAACAGATTTCAAACTTCTCAGAGTAGACTTTTTGTTTTTGTCTTTAAAATTGAGATTCATTCAGTAGAAACTTTCATTTATGCATGCATTGTGATCTCTGTCATTCTGTTAGAAACCTTAAAGCATATTCCATAGCGGTGAATGTGGGTGTTTTCACTATATTCTTTCGCATTTATCTGATTAGGGAATGTATCCTCAAAGTCAAATGATCTGAATGAGATTCATTCAGTAGAAACTTTCATTTATGCATTGTGATCTCTGTCATTCTTTCACTATATTCTTCCGTATTGTATTTGATTTACTTTTCATAGCCGAAGTAAGACTTACAGAGCTCTTAACATATGTTGAAGTGATTCAATCTTCCATTACTTCACTACAAATTTGGATATGCGTTGGCTTTGAGTTTCACTTGGAATGCGTTAAGGCTCCTTACGAAGTTAATTGGCCTCCAGTCCGTGACTGTATAACAAATCACAAATAGAGATCAATTTAAAGAGAATGCTAACCCGAAACCAGATACAGTAACGATATGTACATATCTAAAGCTCTCAGGTTTGCATGACAAGAACACTATCTTTATGTGCTATGTAGTAAGCAATTATATTGTAAGAGTGAAAAACAGGGAATGAATCATAGAGGCTCATATGCTTTAGTTTTAATTTCTCTATATCAGAAATGCTCTGTTATAAGAATCCAATTCAACTAAGGTAATACATTTGAGTTTACCTTCTTTGCTTTCGTTTTCTTTTTGCCTTTGGGGTGTGTGTTTTTCTAAATGTTAACCAAACTTGGAACATAACTGACGAGACGTGGCCACTTAATGATCAATTCCTTTGTAACGTCTTTGTAGACTTCTTTATACAAATCCACCCCAACAATGTAGACTCTGGTCTTATCTTCATCTTCCATGTCTCTATTACCACACACTGCCACTTTATTCTCCTCGTCCAACAAGAAACTTAGCACACTCATCCGAGTTGGTAACATGAATTTACTAAAAATCAATCACTAAAAACTGCCTCCATGACAAGTCTTTGGCCTCATCAAACTTATTGGTCACCCATATCTTTATCTCTGTTGAAAGCATATGAAAATTCTGCTTCAACAAGGAGATCTTTTCTTCTCTAACAGATGATAGAACCGCGATATCATCGTAATCAAAACTCTGATACGAAAGAGGAAGACGCACAAGTCTCTCTGCTGTGAAATCAAAACTCATCAAGAACAAATCTGTTTCTTTCTCTTCACCAACCCAGTAAGTGTTTCCATTCAAAGACACGCCAAAATAAAATATATCACAGGTGATGCCATCATCGATAACCTTCCAAGAAGCAGAGCCAAAATCAAAGATCTCAAACTCAACCCGGAGTTTCTGATCGTGGTCGTAGTAACGGCAAATCCTCAAGATTTTGTAGTTATGGCTGTTGCAAGAAGATTTGCTGTTTACATATCCGAGAGTATAGGAACCGTTATGCCGGTAACGATTCCTGGGTTTGATCGACCTGGTTTGACCGGTACAGGGGTTCCAAACAACGAGCCGAGTGTTCTCATTTGTGGTGCATAATAACAAACCGTCGCAGTGAAAGATGTTAAATATTTTCAAATCCTTCACCCTGCTGAGTTTGCCTGAAACCTCCACAGATGGATCAACGCTGTTGCGAATCCCATTGAGATTGACGCTGATTGAGTGAACCCTACGATTCATCAGTAAGATCATTTCCCTCGCGGCTTTATCCAAGTTCTGTTTTACGAATCTCGGATCTCTGAACAAAGCGTACCATCGTTTACAAGTAGTCTTCAATTTCGCTAAAGACTTCGCCGGAACCCTAGAGAGTATTTCCGATTCCAAATCGTGTGGAAGATCAGTAATCATCATCATCGTCTCTTCGGTGATTTTTTTGATCTCGAGGAAGAAAAGGTGGGAAATGGGGAAACGACAGCGTTTAGCCCAATATAATAGGTTCATAAGTGAACAAACGACAGCGTTTCCTTTTATTTGCCGGTGAGTTTTTTTTTTTACCAAAAGCAATAACATTACTAAATTTCTTAGGATAAGATGTTGACAAATAATACCAAAAAACCAATACCCAACAATAATAATAGGTTATCGATTATACATGTGATTTTGATTAGAGCTTAGAGGTCATCAAATCCAATAAGACAAAAACACCAAACCCAACAACATCAAGTTCAAATCTAATCAATCTTTCATAATAATAGTCTTTGAAACAAAAGGACAGAGAAGTCACATGCGAAGAAAAATAGTCTTTGAAACAAAGGACCGACTGAGTGAAAGGTCAAATGCGAGGAGCCATTCCACGAAATTAACATAGCCTGAAATGATAAAGCATAGTTCTCATTAGAAAAGATCAAGGAACACGCAACATGAAACTCAGGTTCGAACCTTTACTTTGGTGACCCATAACAAGGATTTGGTCAAGAAACTTCACATCTAATCTACTTACTGAATAACAGTGGTATTGAGTATTCATCAAGGGCATAGCATTTAATGTTCTTCCCAATATTGGCCATATCAAAATCGTGGCCAGCTCTCGCTGCACATTATGGCGTTCACAAGTTTATCCTCCATGGAGACAATAAACTCAGGACACTCTCTCTTGTCAGCAACATAAGCACGGTGCGATGTGCCACGAGAGATTGGAATGGAGAGGATGTCACGAGCTACTCTAGAGAGGATCGGGTACTTTGCGTTCTTTTCTCTCCACCAGTCTAGTGCATTGAACTCTTTTTTCCACTCCATAATTGGTTCTTTGAGATAAGAATCAAGTTCTGATTCTTGAAACTCCCTTGAAGATCCTTCAAACTTGAGAAATTCTTGAAACAAAACAAAGTCCTTGTATCCATTAGGCTTCTTCTCCTCCTCTTTTTCATCCTCTTTTTCTTCCTCTTCTTCTTCTGCTTCTACGCCGAAGAGAAACTTAAACAAACTCAGGGATTTTGGCTTCACTGAAGCATCCGGACATTTTGGTAGTGGACTGATATCACCAGCTGCATATCGAGCATATAGATTGCGTAAATAGTCCAAAACAGTTTCAGCTTTTGAGCCTTCCTCATTGAGTTCCTTCTTTGAGCAGTAAAACTCAAGATACTTCGTCTTGAAACGAGGGTCTAAAACAGAAGCAGTTGCCAAAACAAGGAACATATCATTCCAGTACTTAACAAACCTCTCCAATATCACCTTTGCTTTGCTGAGGAAGTAATCACTACCACCGTTCTTAAGCTCTTCCTTCAGCATAAACTTCAGCTCCGCAAGAAGGTGGAAGTAGACATTAGACGTTGGATACTCTCCATCAAAAAGCTCCTTTGCAACTTTGTAAATGCAACCCGCGAGTTTGCAAAAAGTTTTAATCGTTATCCATTCCTCATCAGTTGGTTGTTCACAATTCTCGTAATCCTCATCCTCTTCGAAAACATTCACAGCTTTTTGCAGATTACACAACGTCACATCCCAATTCTTCGGTGCCATTCTTCCCCAACGAAACAACATCCGAACACGATCCATCAGCCATATGCTAATGTCCTTGAAAACATCATCAACCATTAACCGGAAAATGTCAGAACAGCAATAGATGAGGAAAACTCGAGGATGGATCTCACTCTTCCCTCTCTCTTCAATCCATCTCCTAAAATCATCGAACGCTTCAACACCAAGATCACTATAGTTAGGCATAAGAAGAGTCGAGACCTTGCTCTCAATCCCATAATCCAAGATAACATTCTTAATAGAATCAACATAAATGTCCTTCACACGCAGAGACGCACGAGGATGGTACCCCAACACCCATTTATTCATCTTCCAGTTCTCATCAGCGAAATAGGCGCTGATACCGATGAAATCCTCGTTCAAAATAGGTCCATCAATGGCATCACTTGTCCAATCCCCAAGTACAAACCATTCATAACAGAGTGTTAGTTTCCCTTCTCCATCATTCGGCATTTTCTTGACCTTCTCTTTACCTTCTTCATGCATCTCTAGAACCGCGCTCTTGAGTTTAGATGTGTCGAGAGAGAACTCCGGGCAGACGGTATGGATCGACTCAGCAATGAATGAGTTCTGAACTGAAGGATTAACCCCATAGCAACTTTGGCCATAGATCTATAACGACGTCTCTCTTCCTCCAGCGGAGAAGAAGAATCAACCTCATCATCAACAGAATCTTCCAGCTTTCGTTTCTTTTTCACATCTAAAAATCACCATGATGCAACAATGTTAAGAGTATCACTATACAGTTCAGCGTCACTTAAGAACACATAATAAGCAGTGAAACAAACGACTCTTATATATGCGAACAGACATAACCCAACAATGGAAAGTTACAGAACAAAGGGGACAGAGACTTAGGATAAAACCCTAGAAATTGGGATCGAATACATAGAAAAGATTCAGAATTTAGCTATATGGAGAAGAAATTAGGACCTGAACCGGAGCCGGAAGCGAGATCACCATAGTCCATAGCAACTTTTTTTTTTTTTTTGGGGGAGACGAAGTGAGAGAGAATTAGGGTTTTTTCGAATTAAAGTGACGATTCCAGTTTTCGATGTTTAGAGTTAGAGGGCTAGTAGGGGTCTGAAGCTATATATTAGTTTTGGCGGGAAATGCTACGGATGAGTATATCCACGTAGGATATTTTATTACCCTCTGATTACATCTACGGTTATTAACGCGAACAATGGACGGATGAGATTGTTTCAAATATTTTACTTGGAATATATAAATGGGCCTTTATTTGTTTGGGCCTTTTGTAAATAAAAACGTAACGATGTCGTTTATGTAAGTTTTTACCTGAAGTCTTAAACCGGAGGAAGCAGTCACCGTTGAAACTGAGTGCTTGTCTCCGTCTCTCTCAAGCTCGAAATTTTGCCGTCCGGTCTGTTCTCCGGTAAGTCTCGATCTTGTTGTCTTTCTATCTCTTTCCTTTCGCTCTCTATATGGTTTGATCTTGTTGTATTGATGCTTTTATCTATTTCCTCTCTTTAATCCAATATCTTTGCCTTCTCCATTTCGTGTTTACGATCCTAACTGAGTATCAGATTTGGTATTTTAATGGCTGCCGGATTGTAGCTTAAGGGGTTTTAGGGTTTTCAATTGTGTGTATTTCATCGACTCTTCTGATCCATAGTTGCGATATTTTGTGTTAACGTGATAGGAAAAGATACTGTGATTAAAGAAGCTCAAGAGATCTCTTTGTGAAAATGCCGTCTCTGCAAACTTCTCTGCCTCCTGAACTCGCTAACAATGTGGTTAGGGTCAGTACCAATGTCCTCATTTTTAACCTGTGATTTGTTTTTTTTTCTTTCTTTGTTGCTATTTCACTGATCTATTCGTCTCTTTTTTTAATGGGCAGTTGTACCGAGAGTGTCTTCGTAGAGCTAAATTTATTGGTAAGCAGGTGAGATTTACAACTAAATATGAACCTGCTTTGTCAGACTCAGAGATACTATGTTGTTTTCAATGGGATTGTGTTTGGTTTTGATTGCCATTCTTGTTTGTAGCATAGTGTTTTGGATACAATGATTTCATTTTTAGGGCTTTGAAACTAAATCGAGTTTATATAGATGCCGGTTGAAATCTATCACTGTTCTTTACCTGATGTTTTGTCTTTTTAGTCTCTAGTAACTCAGAGCAGAAAGGTAGAGAATTTTTAGTTTAGAGTCAGCCAGTCAGGATACTTTGTCTTTGAGGCTACGCCCAAGAACTCGCGTCTATTGACACTTTTTAGAGTTGATTCTCTTGACCCACTTGAGGTCTTTATACAAGAATACAGTTTGATATGATGCAACCACCAAAGGTCGAGACTGATATATTATCAGCACTTGTGTTTTGATTCCACGAGAAAGAGATTTGTGCTTTTCTTATTGGAGGAGATATAGGAGCTGAACTTTGTTCTGTTTACTCGTTTGTGTTGTGCAGCAACACAACACTGAGCTAGTGGTTGGTATGGTGAGGCAACAGTTTAAGAAATATATGAATGAGACAGACCCTGAGAAGATTCAGAAGCTTAAAGATGAGTAAGTTTTTTTTGTTTTTCTCCAATCTTTGGTGAATGTTATATACTAGTAGAGAACCTTGTGATTACTGATTAGATCAAATGTACAACTTGTTCGTTGAGGCATGTATTGCAAAAAGATGATGTTTCACACAAACACACACACACACACACACACACACAGCTGCTCGAGATCATATTACTACAAAATACTCTTGGATATATAAATGTAAGTTTGAAATGACTCAAAATTCTCTGATATGGTATTTGGCAGTGCTGCGCGGGGACTTATCAATCATATGTTGTTTGAGTCGGCAAAGCTGACAGGAGGCAAGGTTAGCCAGAGATCCTGATGCAGTCTGGTTGCAGGCTCCCTTTGTGCTCTTTCGCTCTCTCTCTATCTCTTTGGTTCAAGGCTTGTAGGGTAATAATGCAACTAAGTTGGCTTTAATAAAAGACTTCATCGACTAGCGTCTGTGACCAAACATTGATAATTTTGGTATGCAATCATTCAAATGGTTATCTACTTCAAGTCAATTCATAAAGTTGATCGACTCTGGTTTCGATTATAGTTTATATTATATATATTAGACACTTCCGATCATAAACAATTTAGTTTGACCAAATGAGTCTAAAAATAACCCTTTCGACTGAGAATGAATATGATTTGCACACACAAAAAAAGAGAGTATAATTGCAAGAAACTAACATTGCGCAACTCAAAGCGAATTCAGAAAAAGGGCTAATATATTACATAAATGTGAGCAGAATACAACATTGACATACATGATTCACTGCTTATCTCTCCAAAAAGTAGCATAGCTATAAAATAAAAAGAACAAACCCACGTTCTATGCGGATTATGGAAGAACATTTAAGCATCGTTTTTTTTTTTACAAAAGAACAGTTCTCTAATAGATTCAAACCATGGAAGTCTTTAGAAAAGAAAGATGCAGACAAGTCATCAACTTAACTCCATCATATCTCTCACACGTTTCAAGATACGGACAAACTCATTGAACAACGAGTAATCAAACTCAGAAGCTTCTCTTCTTGAGGTTTCTTTAGAGAGATCAGGAGGTGTTGATGGGTTCTGGCAAATGATAAAGTCAAATCCCTCAAACCTCTGCACCAAATTCTCCAGCTTGTTTGTCGTTAAGTTCTTGATGTCTTCAATCTGTACAAGCTCTCCGGTTTGTCCTGAAGTCTGCCACCATCTTTTCAGTATGTTACGGCTCAATCCACAGGACTCTACCGAGACTACGCCTTTTAGATGGATTCCAAGACGGTTCAACGCAATTTCTGCACCACCAATCCCGCTAAAGAGTGATAAAACTGTTAATCCTTCAGGAAACATAGCCTTGAGTACAGAGAGATGGTAGCCCAATGTGTCTGTTTGGAAGCAGTAATCAAACAACTTTAATCTTTCCGCCAATCTTCCACCACCGATGTTTGTGTGGTTTGCTGGATATCCCATAATGCACTCCATATGATCAGGTTCCACAGGTGAGAGGATGTTTGGAGCAATCCATATGAGATTTGAGGTGTGACAATGTCGAAGTATTAGAGTCTGGTCTTGTTGAGTAGGCTTTCCCCTGCATTCAGCTATACGGCGTCCAATTCGTTCACAGAGAAGAGTAACATCTTTTGTCCTAGTACACGAGCCGCCATTCAGATGCTTTCTGATATCCCATTGTGGCCACCAACTCTTCATTAGTGGCATAGCGTCTTGTATAGTCAACCGAGGTTTTGGGAGGATATTGAACCGGTTTTGAATGGGAAGATTGTGCAGGTACCCTTCTGTCCTACGGAGGGGCGAACACAACCGAGTATCTACATGTTCTGGGTGAATTCCAAACATGAAAGACGAGATCTTCGACCACCAGCCAGGAGATAATTCACCTAAGTTTCCATAGAAGAAATAAGGTCGTTTGGCTACATTTGGGCCAAGACTCTGGGACAAACGTGGCTGCATTACTCTAGGAAATTCATATGTGTCCTCTTTTGACTCATCTTGCATCCATGGGATTTCCATAAACGAGCTTGAGTCTCCCATATATTCGGGTCTTAACCGTTTCCCTCTGTCATCGTAGTCAGTGCATTCATCGGGGTAGGCATTCTCATTCTCATCCTCATCTTTTGGTCGTTTACCCTTTGAGGTCTCTCCCGCATTGGCAGTGGCAGGGAAAGGATAAGAGTCAATACCAGGATCTGGTTTTATATTAGCAGTGCCAGTCGACGAACCCCCATCAACACCAATAAATCTCCAACTCTTTGAAAGACATGTACGATTCACTGCAGGAGCCGCTGAAACTTTCTACAGTGACACCAAATATCACTAAGTAAAACTCCAACAATATCTTAGTTCAATTAATAGAAGGGAATGAGATGGTTTTGGTGAATTATTTGAGGGCGAGAAAATATTACTTCGAAATATTAGAATGAACATACCTTTTCTATATCTTCACGGTCACTAGGAAATTCACCAGTAACAATGGACTCAGCAAGGTCAGACATCCGACCTTTTGTACCTGAAGAGGCGTAAAATAGATTATTTATCAGTGCAACAGGACGGGCTGCAAAACAAATGATATAATTTTTCACCTTAAAATTATCATAATCACCCCTAACTGCATTACCAAGATATGTTTGATGTCTGTATTGTTTCTTCAAACATATAATAGTCGTCATGGATTGAACACATAAGTGCCTAAGTTGCTCACCTATCTTCTCAATTGCCAATGAAATTTCATCGTTAGAGAATCCCATTTCCATTAAATGCAAAGTCTTGTCCATTGTTTCAAACAATAGTTCATTGGGAACCTGAATGTAAAGCAAAAAACAAAGGTTAGAGATAATAAAGGTAACAACAACATGAAATATACAGAATGAAGACAAAAGACAGGTAGTGGAAACTGGAATCTACTAAGGCGAACCAACAAAAGGACATACAGTACGAATAACACATTGAAAAGAAAATCAACAGCCAAAGTTCAAAGCACCACATACCTCAGGTCCCCGAGCAGTAACTTCATCGACATTTTCATCTTCTTCATTTATTTCAGCACCATCAAGTGAGTCTTCGGATTCCTCCGCAAACTTTTCAGCTAATTGAGCAGCAGCAATGAAGTCCACCATCTCATCGACTGGCGCGTCTTTACCTATCACGCAGAAAAGACAATCATGAAGAAAGACTTTGGTGACAGGCCATATGATAGCTGCTTTCTGCATGTTAAGTTTCTGTATAGCTTTGAATAGCATAACGTCACATGCGATGAGTTTCCGCTTTAAGCATTATTAAACAACAGCTTCATAGATGTTATTTCTCTTCTCAGAAATACATTTTGGCGTCATAATAAGACGTATAAGTCTCCTCAGTTATGTCTGTTTTTATATATCAAATGATTAGAAGTTCCAGTATGAAGAGACGTTAATCAACCAAAAGACAAAAAAAATCTTGCAATATTGAAAAAATTGGTCCATTTTGAAATGTACACGACTTCTAGCCACTCAAAAACGTAACCTAAACAATGAAGCTAGCACTGAAACAAATGCGAATATCTTAAACCGAAACAATGAAGCTAGCACTGAAATAAATGGCTGCAACCATTGTAAGATGTTTGAAAGTATAAAGGGAAAGCCAAAGTCATTGTAAATACATTACCAAGCCTATCCAATGCAAGGTCAACTAGATTTTCTGGAAACTTCATTGCTAGTAATGCTATCCTTCTACCATCGGTTTCGTATTCAATATCAGGCTCCTGTCAGACAAAAGCAAGAAACATAAAGAAATTGCACAGAAGGAAATGCAAGACTAGTGCATCAACAGTATGTGCTTACCGGTTTGGGTTCCATTAGACCATGATGGCTGGGTCCAGGATGTTCTGTCACAGTACTCTTAGTGAGAATCTCTAACAACAATTCAAAATCATCTTCACCTGGATATGTGAAAAGGTAACCTCAGTAATCATATCCCCTAAATGAAAGTTAGCATTCACACAAGCCTTTTATAAGAACACGTTTTCTACAGGAAATTTTCGAATACCGTTTTCATCAATTGCTTTCTGAACAAGAGTTGGGCAAAATCCCATCTCAGTCAGCAATGATTTCACTTGACTACCAGAAGAACTAGCAGCATTGTCCTGCGCATCAAGTAGAGAAAAATAAGAACCTTCCTAAGCCACTGATTGTTTCATTACCTGTTATCCTCTTAGATATGAAAAAGCTAAAACATACACCAACCTGCTGCTGAGGGTAAGAGGTGTCGCAGGACAAGTCAAAATCCAAGGTCTCAGGTTTGGGAAACAGTGTCTGCCTATTCCTTTCATGATTAGAGGAACCTCCACCACCGTTTCCTCTACGCAAATCACCCTGCAAGATTCCACAAACTTATGAAAAACATGCAACATATATAAAAAAGTGTGATCCCAAAAAAAAAAAAAAAAGAAGACACTCTTAAAGTAGCCAAATTCCATACCATTTATAGTCCACAAAGTTCAAAGCAAGATAGAAATTATCTCCTGCAATTACCCAAAGCAAAATTGTGTCATTATCACCTTAACTGAGCAGCTTCTTTTCTTGGCCATTGATGATTCTACTATAAACGGTAAGGGAGAAGATGAAATCAATCAATTCGTAAAAACCCCAAAAAATAGAACACTCCTCGAAGTGAACAAACGAGTGACACTTTTATAGTAAAAGCCAGATTGCACACAAAATCCAGAGATTGCGACAGAAGGGGACCGATATAGAGAAAGAGTAACCGTAGTCGGTGAGGAAGAAGAAGGTGCATGCCTGTGCGGTGGTCCGCGTCTCAGCCGATCGAGTCGAAGTCCGGAGGAAGAAAGCTAAGGAGTAAAGAAGTTGATTGCAATGTATAGCGGCGCGTGAACTGCACAGCCCGACAAATTTGGTAACTTTACAATTTTAGCATTTTAATTAGCTAGGGTTCAAATATCTAAATAATTAGCATTTAATTAAATAAAGAAAATGTTGTTACTCCAAAGATCAAGATGTTTTTATGGCGTGCATTATCTGGTGCTTTGGCAATTTCAGAATGTCTTCATGCGCATGGGTTAAATCCAAATATGAGTTGTTCACTTTGTCATAATGCTACAGAATCGATTAGCCATGTTCTCTTCCTATGTTCTCCAGCTCGTACGGTATGGCAAATTTCAAACATTCCTTTACCTGTTCAGGGATTCTCAGAATCGTTAGCTGGTAATTTGGAGTTTTTACTAGAACTGATGAAGAGTGATGAAGTATCTACTAATCTGCAATTGGCAATTCCATGGTTGCTTTGGGGTATCTGGAAAAATAGGAATGAATCTGTTTATGCAGGAAAACATGGTGATTTTAAATGTTTTAGTAGATCATGCGGTTTCAGAATCAGGAATATGGAATAGGTTAATGCAGGAAACGTCTAGTTCTTTTGTGCAGGCTCATCGTTTGCCTAGAGCTGAAGTGAGATGGCTTAGACCACCATTAAACGTGTTAAAATGCAATGTTCATGCTTCTTGGATTAATGAAGTGTGTATGTGTGGTGGTTCTTGGATTGTACGAAATCACAATGGCGATGCAGTTTTTCACGCAAGGGAAGTCTTTTTACCTTCTTCTAATCGAATAGCTGCAGAGTTAAGGTGTTTTGTCTGGGCTTTACAAAATTTGCAAGATTTACACTTGGAAGATATTGAGTTATGGTCTGATTGTGCAGCAGCAATTGAGGCAGTAACAGATCCTCTAAATTGGCCTCGTTATCATTCTTATCTTGAGAGGATTCATGGCTTACTTTTGGGTTTTCATAAAGTGGTTTTCAAGATTGCGTCACCAAAATCAAATTCAATTGCAAGAGATATTGCTAAAAGTGTTACACGGGATGGACGATTCAGATCCTATCTTGCCATCGGAGGTCCAGCGTGGCTGCATTCACGTATTGAAGGGGAAAAGCATGGGTGATTTGTTCTTTTTAAATGTTTTACCTGTTTCTTTGAGTTGAGGATTGTTCCTCTCGGTTTTTAAGCTTTATGCTCTGTTTTTTGTAAGTTTTAGGCTCTGTTTTTTTGGTTCAGACTTTTGTCTTCATTGATAATAAAAATTTTGACGACTAAAAAAAAAGAAAATGTTGTTAAATTTTGATGGATGTTGCTACTCCCAAACTTTGATACTGGATGGTTTTTAAGTAAATTTATTTATTCTTCCTTGCATATTGCACACAAAGAAGATTAGAAACATGTTTAACAAATATAGTTATAGTATCAACACATTGTTGAATAGAAATTAACTTTTTAATATTAAGCATCCAATCCCAACCCTAGTCAATAAGTTTTTTAGGATCCATTCAATATTTATTTTTATTGAATTCCATTTAAAATGTGTTTGCAACCAATAAATTATTTTAACTAGTTAATTTCCATTTTATAATGAGGATATTTTAAGATATATATACTGTTATCATAAGAGTTTTTTTTTTTCTCTAATATTAGGTTTCTTTGGCAAAAGAAAATTCTTCATAATAAAATTCAAAAATTGTGTTATGCAAGCACTTTAGCATTGTATTCACCTAAGTACGTAATAAAATACATAGTAAATTTAAACATAATGTAATGCATCCAACTGTGTTTAGTAAAACTAATTGGTGGCATCTATCCCAATTTAATATGTTATCATCGAATGTCATTAAATATTTAATTTCAATGTACAGTATTGGCAAATAAATAAATTTCTTAAGTTTTGAATTTTCATTTTACAATGAAGATATCGAACTTAAGTAGACATTCTATGAGTGTGTGTATGTGTATAATATATGTGCCTGCGTATAACCATTTTACATATTTTGAAGAGATCAACGTGAAGATATGGCAAGGGCTCGTCAATCGTTTCTCCACTCCACCTACGTTGTCATTATTGCTGTCGTCAAGTATTTGCCGACGAGTGTTTGAACTTGTGTTTTTTTTTGCTCAAATTTTTAGATATATAACTAACATTTTATTCGCTGCAATAAAAAAGGTCTAAAGAATTATTATACAGTGAACTTAGAAAATTCATATCGATTTTGTTCTAGCCATGTGTCCAAACGTGGCGACTATGTATGGTCGTGGGGACTAGAGTCCTTAGTTTTAATATATAATCTGTTCAATATAAGTTAAAATAAATGCTTTTCATGCATGTAGTAAGTAATTTTAAGTTTAATTGATACCGATACGGCCTTGACCGATAAAAGAAACCTTCTTGTGGGTACGTAGACGTCCATTTATCCACATGTGAGTCTCTTGTGTCACGCATTTAAGATCGACATTATCGAAGAAATAATGGTTTGTTTGGATTTAACATGGTTTTGTTTTGGGTAAATTAATAAGAACAATACTTGCGTTTATAATCACTCCATTCATTCTCTTATAAAATAAAAAAATAAAATCTGTATATATAATTAAAAAATTAAAAATTTAAACCGTTTATAAACCCAAACCAATATATAATTTCATTCTTATTTAAAATCTAAACCCCAACCATTTCATTTGTAAATCCAAACCGACATATAATTTCGTTCTAATTGTAAAATTTAAATCCTAACCACCTCATTTGTAAATCCAAACCAATATATAATTTTATTTTAATTGTAAAATCTAAACCCTAACCACTTCATTTGTAAACCCAAACCGACATATAATTTCGTTTTAATTGTAAAATCTAAACTCTAACCACTTCATTTATAAATCCAAACCGATATATAACCTCATTTTAATTGTAAAGTCTAAATCAATCTAATATTTAACTTTCCTTAATTAAAAGTATATAGAATTTATTTTCTCAATTTGTTTTGTTTTTAATTTAATTTTGATTTTTTTAAAATAAAATATTAGATACAAGATTTTGATTGGCTGAGAAAGGATGGGATGAATATAAGCATTCACCCTCTAAATATTTTTCAATTAATAATAGGATGACCTTAGGACCAACATACTCATTAGTCACACATTCCCTACTCATCAGCGCATACTTCTTAATTCTTTCTGTTTCGGCAACTTAGTCTTAGACTCTTACTCACATGTATATTGGTGCAGGATTTAGCACCCACAACATACCGACCTAAACCGAATAATCTTACACATCAATTAAACTGAGAAACTCCCTTTTGGGCCAGCTAAACGGGCCTATAAGCAGAAGCCCGACGAAGTTACTCGACCGACTTCAAAGACCACCCCTAAGCCCGATCTGATCATCAGAAGAGGAAATTTACCATATCTTCAATTCGAGATTTAAGGAAAATAGACTTATCTTGTAATCAATGCATTCATATAAATAGAGGGATACCCCCTCATTGTATGCATCCATCAATTAATACAAAAACCCTACTTCTTCATTGTTCTTGAGAGAAATCCTACCTTCTTCTTCAAAAATCATAACCCCTCTTTATATTCTAGCTTTAATCCAGTTTTTAGAGAGAGACCTTAAGTGAATTTGTTCTCCACTCAAACAAATTCATTGTGTGAAACTCAGTTTCTACAATTGGTGCCGTCTGTGGGGACCCTTACACAAGAGTTCTACGTTTTTTCTCTCTACCACCAAAACTAAAACAAACCAGAAGATCAAGTTCAACTATCCGAACCGCCACCTCTCAAGGCGAATTCCCGGCAGCTCCGGACGAAATGGAAGACAGGTAACCTATCTACGAATTGCCTCAAACAATAGCTTTCCGTGGAACCCAATTTCGTTTCAATCTGAGCCCTCTTCTGAGAGATATCGCAGTTTCTCTGCAACATACTCTATCCTTCAAACACAGATCTGTTTGTTTTCGACCAGCCCGCCTCGGGATCGGTTTCCCGACTGAGTTCGACGAATGAAGTTATGCATAACCTATCCATAGAACGCCCCAAGAATCAACTTTCCATAGAAACCGGTTTCATGTTGATCGGACATGTCTGCCGAAAGATATCGCCGTTTCTCTGCAGCATACACAATCTGTTGAAACACAGATCCATCTTCATCGCACCAATCAGCCTTCAGGATCGATTTCCCGATAAAGTACCATAAACCAAATTACGAATAACCTATCTACGGATAGCCCTTAGAGTCAGCATTCGGTAAAATCTGACCTTGGTTGAATCCAAGCTCTGAACTAAGAGTTATTACATGTTCTATTCAGCATGTCTTTGTCGCCAGGTCGCCCAACTTCTCAGGTCGCCCAACTTGTTGCCTACTTCGCCAGGTCGTCCAACTTGTCGCCTACCTCGCCAGGTCGCCCAACTTGTCGCCTATCTCTTCATGTCGCCCAACTTGTCGCCCAACTGCCTAGCTTTTCTCCTAGATCGCTTAGCTTCCAATAATGGTCTAGCGCCAAGATATCAGCTCGCCGTCACGATTTAGAGAGCAGTTTTCCACCTATCTAAAAGGAAAATAGAGCTGGTATGCATATCAATTTGAAGCCCCGAGGCTTATTTTTCTAATGAGACCGACCTCGTCTTAATCAGCAGTGTCTACCGGAAAATATCACTCTATCTCCGGAACAGACACATCCTGTTCGAAACTATAGCTTTCAGCTCGTCATCCCGACTTGGAGAGCAGTTTGCCACCGATCTAGATGGAATCTAGAGCCGGTATACATATTATTCTGAAGCTCAGAGGTTTATCTTTCCATAAAAGCCGATCTTAACTTAATCCAAAGTGTCTATCGAAAGTTATCACCCTATTTCCAAGCTGACGCACCCTGTTCGAAATCCTAGCTATCAGCTCGCCGTCACGATTTGGAGAGCAGTTTGCCACCAATCTAGAAAGAAATAAGAATCCCCGAGGCTTAGCTTTCTAACAAGATTGACCACGTCTCAATCAATGCTCTATATCTCAACTTATGACCAGTTATCCTTATCAGATGCAGCCTATTCGCAATTGTCAGATCGTCTTACATCACGACCATATTCCCAACCATCCATATAGAATCTGTAGTCGATCTGCATATCAGTTTGAAACCTCGAGTCTCATCTCTCTTTCGAGACCGACCTCGCCTGGAGCCGAGCTGTTTGAAATTTATTACCAATTTCCCTCAACTGGTGCGATCTGTCAAAACCCTAAATCGCTGATCCGATCTGTCAAGAAAATCAAACTTTAAAGGAATTTTTTTGGCGTTATAGGAAGAACTAGACACCGTACTACATATCAATCTGAAGCTCCGAGGCTTGTCTTTTTAACGAGATCTACATCGTCTCAATCCGAGCTGTCTGCAGAAATTTATCATTGATTTCTCTAAACCTGAGATAATCTTAAAACTCTGATCCGACCTGTCAAGAGAACCGACTTTGAAAGCAATTTACAGTCATTCTATAAAGAACCAGACGATGATCTACATATCAAATTGAAGCCCGGACGCTCATATTTATAAGAAGACCAATTTCATGTCAATCGGCTATTCCTACCAAAAGCTATCACCGGGTTTCTGAAGCAGACACATTCTGTCCGACACATTCATCAAGATAAGTTTTCTATACATTTATATATATTAACTTGCTCAAATCAGCTCACGCTAGATATCCTCATGCCATATAGAATCATCAAAACGGATGAACTTGAAAATCATTATCACTTGATCATATGCATTTAATTTGCTATCCTCTTTATCACATGCCTAGCATTTTTTATTGTTTATGCATGAATCGTTATTATGAGGGATCTCTTCAACATAATGACGTATTTGATCAGTGTAAAGCAAGCATCCTCATTTAAAAAAAAAAAGCTGAGCCATGCCTCGCATATAAAAAACCAGTTCGGAAATCCGAACTCGTTAGTTCTTTATTAAAAAAAAATCAGAGTCATGCCTCGCATATATATAAAAAAAGCTAAGTCATACCTCGCAAAAAAAAAAAAAGTCGAGCCATGACTCGAATATAAAACCAGTTCGGAAATCTGAACTCGTTAGTTCTTTACTAAAAAACCTGAGTCATGCCTTGCATAAAAAAAAAAAAAAAAGCCGAGTCATATCTCGCAAAAAAAAAAAAGCCGAGTCATACCTCGCAAAAAAAAAAAAAAAAATCGGGAATCTAAAACTGGACTCCGTGCTCGAAAATTAAAGACAAGCTCCTCAACTCGCGCCTAAAATCTAAAAGCCGAGTTAGACACTCGCAACTAAACGATTACGAAAGCCGAGTTTTGCGCTCGCAAATCAAGGATGAATTCTCCCTTAAACGGACAGCTCAGTTTCAGTTTGCCTTTAGACAGCTTCAGTTTCAGTCCGTTTTTAGACAACCTCAATTTCAGTTCGTCATCAGACAACTTCAGTTTCAGCTCGTCTTTAGATAATTCAGTTTTAGTTCGTCTTCAGATAGCTTCATTCAATCCGTCTTCAGATAGCTTCAGTTTCAGTTCGTCATCAGACAACTTCAGTTTCAGCTCGTCTTCGGATAATTCAGTTTCAGTTTGTCTTCAGATAACTTCAGTTTCAGCTCGTCTGCAGACAGCTTCGATTTTAGTTCATCATCAAATAGCTTCAGTTCTGTTTGAATTTTTGTGACTCATACTGAATCTTCTGACATCTTGGCCAGATGCTCGACTCGCGTCAAACCGCAAAAGAGAAATAAGCCAAGCCCAGTATCTCGCTCCCCTCAAACTTTTAATCGAGGAATAAGCCGAACCCAGAGTTTTTGTTTCGAACCTCAAACTCTTAATCGAGAGATAAGCTAAACTCAGAGTTTTTGTTTCGCACCCAAGCTCTAGTTCGGATGGAAACATAAGCCGAACCCAGAGTTTTATTTTCGCAATCCATCTCCGAACTAGATGAAAGAGGATAAGCCGAGCCCAGTATCTCGCTCCCCGCAAAAGCACACACTGTTTGGGACAAAACCACCCACCTACGGAGCCTAGAGTTATCTCCAAATTATCACTAAATGTAGGATTACTTGATGTAAGCCGAGAGACGTCTTGCAGCTTGTAAGTTCCGAATACAATAATTATCGGGAATCTGAACTGGCATCATTGCACGAAAGTGTAATATCTTCGACAATGACACCTTGAGGCAAAAACCTCGTTTTGATCTCTTCATTGTTCCCAGTTCGCCCTTAGAGAATTCATGCAGAGACAAAAAGGGATTAAAAACACGGCCTTCGATTCACAGGTCATCCAGTTTCTATTCTCATCCTGATCTGAATCTTCATTTAGTTCGGAGATCGCAAACCTAATAGCCCGTGAAGATTGAGCTTCCTCTTCCAACCTCCGAAATTTCAGTCTGGAATTGCGAACTAGCTGCTCAGCAATGAAGAATGAACTCGTGTATTTATGGATGAAGAGAGCAACCAACTTACAAAAAGTCATCATGATCTACGACACGTCTCAACTGGATTGGCGAATGCAACATGCGCGTGCTCGGAATTTGGTTTTCCTAAAGTTTAGATAGAATATTTTTCTCCTATAGTTTGGAAACTCGAATTGATAATCGAATCTACTGAACTGGGCGGGGACTAATTGTTGGTGCAGGATTTAGCACCCACGACATACCGACCTAAACCAAAGGTAGACCGAGTAATCTTACACATCAACTAAACCGGAGAACCCCCCCCCCCTTTTGGGCCAGCTAAACGGGCCTATAAGCAGAAGCCCGACGAAGTCACTCGACCGACCTCCGAGACCGCCTCTAAGCCCGATCTGATCATCAGAAGAGGAAATTTACCATATCTTCAATCCGAGATTTAAGGAAAATAGACTTATCTTGTAATCAATGCATTCATATAAATAGAGGGGTACCCCCTCATTGTATGCATACAGCAATTAATACAAAAACCCTACTTCTTCATTGTTCTTGAGAGAAACCTTACCTTTTTCTTCAAGAAATCATAACCCCTCTTTATTTTCTAGCTTTAATCCAGTTTTTAGAGAGAGACCTTAAATTTCTTTGTTCTCCACTCAAACAAATTCATTGTGTAAAACTTAGTTTCTACAAACAATATAAATGTTTTGTTAATTACGTGAATTATTGTCATCACATAAGGACATCCATAAACAAACATAGGTTATGTGTACAACACCATAAACATTAATTTTTGGCCGGAATCCGGCGTTGACCCGTGTTGACCGGCGTTGACCAGCGTTGACCAGAAAAAATATTCAAATTTTTTTTTTCTTTTTTCTTAATAACATTTTTTGTTTTTATGTATTTTTGATAAATAAATAAAAAGATTAAATAATTTGTATAATTTACAAAACCAAAATATAACAACAAAATTTATACGACAAAAAAATACAAGAAAATTATATACCAAAAAAATTAAAAAATAATGACAAACAAAATTTGTGATATATCTAGTAACTAATTTTATTAATACATAAAATATACCAAAAATAATATAATAAAACTATACAACTAAAATTTTATGTGTAGTAGATTTTTTCATAAAACTATAACAAATCTATACATTTTCCTTTTAAAAATCATTTTTTATTTTGTATTTTTAAAGGTGGGGGTTTTAAATATATATTTTTCTTTTTACTTATTTATAAGATTATGTCATTTGAAATATATCCAAGACATTACCAACTATTTCTTTGTTTCTAATAAGAAAAACAAAGGAAGAAAATAATGAAAATTTTATTTATTTACATAAAAGACATATATCAAGAAAATAGTTAAAAAACAAAAGTTGATTTTGTAAAATCAAAGGTTGATCTATTAAAATCAAAGAAATAGTTGGCAATGCCTTGGATATATTTCAAATGACATAATCTTATAAATAAGTAAAAAAAGAAAAATATATTTAAAACCCCCATCTTTGAAAATACAAAACAAAAAAATGATTTTTAAAACAGAAAGGTATATATTTGTTATAGTTTTATAAAAAAATCTACTACACATAAAATTTTGATAGTTTTATTATATTATTTTTGGTATATTTTCTGTATTAACAAAATTAGTTACTAGATATGCCACAAATTTTGTTTGTCATAAAATTTTTAATTTTTTTTTGTACATAATTTTCTTATATTTTTTTATCATATAACTTTTTGTTGTTATATTTTGTTTTTGTAAATTATACAAATAATTTATTTTATTTATTTATTTATAATAAATATATAAAAACAAAAAAAAATATTATTTTTAGGAAAAAAAACGCTGGTCAACGCTGGTCAACGCTGGTCAACGCCAGTCAACACTGGTCAATGCCGGATTCCGGCTAAAATTTAATGTTTATAATGTTGTACACATAAGCTATATTTGTTTATGAATGTCCATATGTGATAACAATATGTGATGACAATAGTTCATGTAGTTAACAGAACATTTATATTGTTTGTATGTGTGTCTATGTGTTGGTGTATACTTGAATTCAAGTAGCTGGCAATCATTTTTCCTTTATTTATTTATGTTTTCCTTCTCCATTCTCCATGCGGATTCCCTAAAGACCACATATTCTAGTCATACAAAATTATGTATATGATTACTAAAAATAATACAAAAAAAATGAGATCTTAAAAATAAATTCGAGCTATATAAACACTTCAGTGTAGTACTGTTCCACATGTTTTAAAATCTGCTTATTTAAAAATAATACAAATTACTACTTAATTAAATATAATTAAAACTACACTTAATATGCTTATAAAAATTTGTAAAATTTAAACCAATTATTTCTCTTCCATATTGCACAACGAAGATGAGAAACACATTATGAATTGACTAATATTGTTCAAAGAACAATTGACAAATAAAAAAGAAAACAAAGCAAAGAGAGTAGTAAAAAAAAGAAGCAAGAAACACATTATTCTAGGTCTTGTAAATGGAAGAAATAAAAACAAAGCAAGAGTGGTTTCTTCCTCTTGCCTCCGATCCTGGTGGGTGCAGGTTGCTTTAGATTTGCACACAACTTGGAACATAAGAGCACACAAGGACTGGAAAACAATAGCTATGAACAGACGATTCTCCAAGATCCACTTGTTTGCAATATCCATCTTCTCCAACGATATAAGCTGTGTTGCGAGTGGGGTTATGTATACTCTTTCGTTTATCAAAAATCACCGCGAGTTTTTTCTCTTCGTCAACAAAGAAAGTCGCAGATATAGGCTCGAATGGTCTAATCCTACCGATAGGTAAGAACAAGCTGCTCCATGACACTGCGTTAGGCTCAATCTTATTACTAATCCATATCCCTGTCCACGCCGTATCCCATCGGTGATATAAAACCGTAAGTTTCTCCTCTCTAATAGTAGATAGAGTTACAGTATCATTAAAACGAGGCTGAAATGGTAGAGGCAGAAGTGATCCAAATTTCTCTGTTGTAAAATCAAAACATAGTAAGAAACTAGGGATCTCTCGTAGCTCTGGGATCTCACCTGGGATCTCTTCTATCTCCTCTTCAAGTGGTAGGATCCTCTCTTGAGCAAACCAGTAAGTCACTACAAGAAAACAAGGCTTTTGCGAGGACACATTGCGACGGAGTACAGCTCTCGCAAATTTACGATAGATTTGCGAGGGATATACTAGTAAATAAAAAACCATAGCACATTCCTCGTAAATTTGCGTCGAACTCAGTCGTCGCAAATCCGCTGCTCAATTGCGATGCATTTACGACAAATTCGCTGGGAAGGTCCCTTTCCTCGCAAATCCATCGCAATAGTGCGACGATTTTGCGAGAACATACTCCATCGCAAATTTGCTATGGAATTGCGAGTGATTTGCGAAAGCCATAGCAAATCCATTGCAAAGTTAGGATAATAATTTATTATAAATATTACAAAACTTAATAGAATTATTCTGAAATACATTTGAAGGTGAATTTACTAACTTTTAACATTATTTTGATGGTTTTTACAAATTATATATTCAAGGTTTGCGACAAATTTGCGATTGATTTACTAGAGCCATAGCAAATTCGTCGCAAATCCATCGCGAACTACGCAAAACATAGCAATTCCCTCGCAAATAGAAACTTTAAACCCTTAACCCTAAACCTTGAACCCTAAAGACTTATTACATTACTATTAATGATTAAAAAAGTTGAATCCAAAACTATTAATCAAAGATAGCAGTGCAACACAAAATTGTTAGAGAATTGGACAATTTGGCAAATATTTGTCTCAATGTAATGAACATATATGTGATATAGTGTAGAACATCATCATGTTTAGAGTAAGATGCAAAATTGGACAATTTTGGAAAGTTTGATGATAGAAAAGAGTATGATGACACCATTGGACCTTATAATATACTTGAAAGTTAATTTGACTAATTTGTTACAATTATTTTGATGGTTTTTGCAAATTAGATATTCAAGGTTTGCGAAAAATTTGTGATTGATTTGCTAGAGCCATAGCAAATTCGTCGCAAATCCATCGCGAACTACGCAAAACATAGCAATTCCCTCGCAAATAGAAACTTTAAACCCTTAACCCTAAACCCTAAACCCTAAAGACTTATTACATTACTATTAATGATTAAAACAACACAAAACATAGCAATTCCCTCACAAATAACACAAAACATAGCAATTCCCTCACAAATAGAAACTTTAAATCCTAAACCCTAAAGACATTGCGAGGGATTTGCTACGTTCCCTCGCAATTTGCTCGCAAAAACTCTAAATTATAAAAATTTAAATTAATTAATATTTGCGATGCTTTTGCGAGGGAACGTAGCAAATCCCTCGCACATAGAAACTTTAAATCCTAAACCCTAAAGACTTTGCGAGGGATTTGCTACGTTCCCTCGCAATTTGCTCGCAAAAACTCTAAATTATAAAAATTTAAATTAATTAATATTTACGATGCTTTTTGCGAGGGAACGTAGCAAATCCCTCGCAAATTTTGCGTTGGAATTGCGACGCCGTTAATTTCCTATATAACTAAAAAACCTAGTTTGAGCGAAGCTCAAACCCAACCGACAAACCCTAATTTCCTTCTTCTTCTTCCGATTTCTTTCTTCTCCGGTTGTTCTCTTCTCCTCTCCCCTTCTCCGGTTGTTCTCTTCTCCTCTCTCTTCTCCAGTTGTTCTCTTCTCCTCTTCTCCTCTCTCTTTTCCGGTGAAACCTTCTCCGACCCTTACTCCTCTTCTCCTCTCTCTTTTCCTTTGAATCACTTGTCCGGTAAGTCTCCTCCTCTCCCCTTCTACCTCTTTATAGTTAGAAAGTTTGCTTAGATTAGGGTTTTTTATTCGATTTAGTGTTTAAAATTTGGGGTTTAGGGTTATGATTCGATTAGGTTTTTAATTCGATTTTAGGGTTTCAAAATTGGGGATTCAATTTGGGGTTTACGGTTATGATTCGATTAGGTTTTTAATTCGATTTTAGGGTTTCAAAACTGGGGATTCAATTTGGGATTTAGGGTTATGATTCAATTTGGGGTTTTAAATTCGATTTTAGGGTCTCGAAATTTGGGATTCAATTTTTGTGATTCTAATCAGTTTTTTTTTCCTGCTTTTAGATGTCTTCTCGAGACCAAAATGTTTCTGTAAACCAAAACGTTTACAGAAATTTCATTGCTTCTCAAGGGTTAAGTCCTCCAGTCTCTGTTCGAAGGACACATTCTTCTTCTGTTCCTCCCCGAAGGTTACCTTCTCCCGCTTCTTCTCAAGGTACATCACCGGCGATGCATGCTGGTAATCCTCATGGAAGCTCTCCGGTGATGCATGATGAGAATCATGGAAGCTCTCCGGCGTTGCATGATGAGAATCCTCCTCAGCAATCAACTTCGCGTATCAACAGTATTTCTGCCTCTAAAACTTTTTTCACTTTGGAACAGTTACTTGCAAGTCCTGGGCGTGCTGGCTTACCAAAACTGGATCCTAAGCGACCTCCGGATACTCTCTGGTGAGAATGTTATGTATCTAACCTATAGTTTATCTTTATGTTTTGTATTTTCAATGATCCTCATTCCTTTTATTTTATGTTTTGTAGGTTTGACCAGGATTCTTCGGTTGTTGCTACTGTCCGGGCCATTTTTGAAAGAGATTTCAAATCAGCTCATGCCAATTGGACCCAAACACCAGGTCCGGTTGTAAACCGGTGGTTTGAAACTTTTGCGGTAAGTTACAGATTGTTGATGTGTTTAAATTACAGATTTTGTTTGTTTATCACTTGATTCATTTCTCTGTCTTTACAAGCAAACATATAACTGGGATGCGTCCATCAATGGAAGAGTTAGAGCTGAGTTTGAAAAGAAGTTGAAGAGTCGGATGAGTGATCAAGTGTCTCGGTGGAAGGGTAAGTGGAAGAAGAGAGGTAATGACGCAATGCCGCGGTGGCTTGATCCTACCATATGGGATGGCTTGGTCCAGTTTTGGTGTGAACCAAAATCAGAAGCAAAGAGTATCAATAGCCGTAATGCTCGCTATAGTGATCCTAATGGCACCGAAATACATAAGCACCGTTCTGGTCAGACCTCTTTTAAAGCCCGAGCACGAAAGCTTGTAAGTATCTCTGTTTAACACAAGTTCATTATTCATATCATATCTACAATATAGTAATATAGTTGTTTCATTTCTCTGTTTTTAGTCTGAGAGTACTGGTGAGCCACTGCCTGATTTCCTGCGAGTACTAGAAGACACTCATAGGAAACCAGATGGGTCGTTTGTTGATGGACTGTCTGAGAAGGTGTTCAATGAAGTGTCGTCAAAGATAGCTGAAGCTGAGTCTGAGCTATTATCAGCGGATAACATGGAGAGTAGTGCTTCTGGCGGGTTATCAGTAACTGTGAAGAACCAAATCTATGCCGAGGTAAAACATGCTTCATTGTTTTTGTTAATGTTTGTGTTTGTGTAAACTATGTGTGTTTATATGTGGTGTTTATGTTTGTGTAAACACTTATGGTGTGTATATGTTTTGTTGGCAGGTTGCAAGGGATTTGCGATGTTGACCGATTTGCGAAAAGCGATTTGCGAGGAACGAACTTTCCTCGCAAATACCTCGCTTTTGTCAATTTGCGAGGGATTCGCTACATATTCGTCCATCGCAAAACCGTTGTTTTCTTGTAGTGAGTGCTTCCTTTGAGTGACACTCCACGGTAAAATGAGATATATTCCAGTCGGGAATATCCTCGATAACCATCCATGAGTTAGAGTCAAAATGGTAAATTTCGAACTGGCAGATTCTAGTTGGAGGCTCTACACTCATCTCGCTCATGTCTTCGAAAGCATCCAAATATCTCAAGATTGTGTTGCTTCGGTTGCAACTGCTCTTCTTTATCCCGTATCCGAGAGCATAGTTGTCCCATTTGTGGTAAGACTCCCTAGGTTCTATCAACCTTGTTTGCCAGAAATAAGGGTTCCAAACCACAAGCCTAGAGTTGTTGTTGTCATTGGTGATGCATAACAATAGACCATCACAGTGATAGACTTGAGATATAACTACTTGATCGCCACCGTTTAGGCTAATAAGTTTACCTTTCTGCTTTATAGATGATTCAACGTTGTCGTCGTCTTTGTGAATTCCATCTGGATTGACACTCATCAGATAAACCCTATCGTTCATAATCATGATCGCCTCAAGCTCCTTCTCTTGCTTCTTCTTTGCTTCTGCTTGTTCCCAACCAATTTGCTTCTTTGTAAAGCTGCGACGTTTGGTTAAAGTGTTCCACTTTTTGCAAGTAAATCGTATTGCCCTCAGAGATGTTACCGGAAGCCTGGAGAGCACCTCATCAGCCAGATCCCGTGGAAGATCGGAAATCTTCGTCATTGGTTCGACAAGGATCGATGAAATGGTAATTAGGTCGATCGTCAATAGGGTTTGATGAAATGGTGATTAGGGTTTTTACTTCCACACGCTTTCAATCTTTTTATATTGAGACGGTTCAGTCAAAAGGTTACTCACTCGAGAAGACTACGGGCCTCAGCCCAAAACTTCCAGGATAACAAACGGAAGACACCACAATCTAAGGGATTTTTAAAGATTTTGGGTTTTTGTTAAAATAATCTGTTATTTAATTTATGATTTTTAAATTACTATCCAAAATCAGTGTTATTGAATTTGAAATTTCTATAAAATCATTCAAAATCAATCATAATTAGATTTTAACCCGTGGTACACCGCGTGCATATAATTTTTATTATTATTTATATTTATATTGTACTTTTTTTTGTTAAATATTTGATGTTTTGCAAATAGAGGAATAACTAAATTTTTCGACCGTTTGTTATATACTTCATGACTATTTGTTTGTTATATTTAGTTTGTTTTGTTTAGTGTTTGAGATTTTATTTTGATTTTTAATTATTATAACAAAAAAATAAAGGATCTAAATACATTATAAGTCATTTATACGCTATGATTAAGTCACATTTTTCCTAATGATTTAATTATTTTACACAATATTAGTTAAATCAACTTAATTTTATATGTCAAATATTCTAATATTAATAGTGTTGAAAAATAATAAAATGAGGATTTAACCCGTGTTAGCACAAATTTAATGATACTTTATTAAATCCAACATGTCATCTTTATAACCTATCTACTATATAACCGTATTATATAGTATTTTAAACTTTTTTAGTTTTACATATTTGTAATATTTTAAAATTTTATTAAGTTTATATATATTAATTATAATATTTAAATAAATGTGAATCGAAGTTATTCTTACATTAAGAATCAAAACTCACAGATTTTGGAAAACAAAATAGGAATCAAATTGTTGTTTTCTTGGTTTGCAAAAGATTCATAGATATAATATTTTCAATACACAATAGAAGGTGTAGTTAAATATATCATATTTTGTGTTTCCATATTGATTTTGCTGTAATTTTTTTGTTTGAATAGAATGTAAAATATTTAGGAAACAAAATCTGAAGTAATGTTATTTTTGGAAACTTTTGAAGGGTTAAGTTGTAAATAAAAATTTAAATAAGCAAAACTAAAAGGGCATAACACAAAATGTACTTCAAAAATGTTAATATAGATGTCTTGTTATTCAATCAAAGATTTATTAAAATTTGACAATATCTTGTTTTGAAAATACTGATTTTTAGGAGATTTTGGATACTTCATCAGTTGAAAACTAGTGAAAAATAGAAACAAAACAGTCCCACCTAACTCCAAAGGTGATATTCTGAAGGATTTCAGAAAAAAAAAATGACAAATTTCATAATCAAACTATTTTGGATATACGGTATATCCAACTGTTTTTATATCATCAGATTCCTATATCTGGTCTCCATAAATGTGTTTTGAGTACTTGTTACTTCTTTGTAGCTTGCCGTTTGGTGTGTTGAATAAGAAAGAACAAAAATATGAATGAAATCATAACAACTATTGGCTTCCGCGTTAGATCTCTGTTAAGAGTAGTTGTTATTCGTTTGATCTTAAACTCTGTCTTCAAACTATATGTTGTCATGTGAGTTTTGTGGTGATATGAGGGACAATGGGTTGAGATAGTTGGAGACATATTTTCCTTTTTTTTTGGGATGTAAAATATTCTAAAATCACCTAAACGTTAGTAATAAAATCTCACAAAATCACATATTATTTTCCTTTTTTTTGTTTAAATATAAAACTCTTAACAAATAACCAAATCTTCTAAAAGTTCGCTCAAATCTCTCAAATTTTTTGAAAATCTTAAAATCCAACTAAATCCTCCCAAAAGTTCAATACATAATAGACTTGTTCATTCGTTTGTCCAAAAAAAAAAAAGTCGTTCATTCCGTGTGTTTATATAGTTTAACGATCATTTTGAGTTTGGACCAGATTTGAATAGTGCCTTTGTATTTGATGCTGAAGAAACATCACTCACACGCATTTAAGATAGCATGACAACAGAAACTTCGATCAATAATCTCAAAAGATCAAACCCAACACACAAAAATGCAACCGCTAAAAACAATCATTTGACCAAACTTCAACGATGAAAAAGGATTCTCAAACCACCCATCAGACCCTTTTAAAGGTAGAACCAATCTATACATACTCAATCTCTTTCTCGAACAAGTTAGACAAAAGACAATGTCGAAATCCCGGTTTAAGTCTGAAGTGATCTTGAGTTGAGAGGAGTTGTACCAGCAGCTCCGATCTTCAAGGATGAATCTGCAGATACCATCACTTTAATGGGCAACGATCCTACCCTGATGATGTCATCAGCCAGAGATCCTGTCACCTCTCCAGAGGAGTCCGACTTCCGGTCAGAGCTGAGAGATGAGGCCGGTTTAGACTTGGGTTGGGTTGAGTTAAAGGTGGTACCAGCAGCCGTTTTAATGTTGAGAGAGCCAATCTTCAGAGTGGAAGGAGTAGACTCTTCTCTAGGTTCCTCTGTATTGCTCTTTTCATCCCCATCTGAGTTTTTTAACTGCGCAACTTCTGTTTCTGCCGAGGTTACTGAAGGTTTCTTGAAGACATCTTTGGAGATTTTCTTGCTTCTGTCAGAAATATTCGGTTTGGGAATGGGAAATGGGCTACGAAAGGTCCTGAATGGAAGTCTTGCTTTCTCTTCCTGCATGAGTCTCTGGCGGTTTTCATAGTACATAAAATCATCTAATAGCGAAGTCCTTTCCGCATGATTTTTGAATAGTTTTAGCACCTCGAGTCCTTGTTTCAGCATTACCTGCACACAAACCGAGAATGATAAGATTGAGATTTCAGAGTTCTTGGAATCTGGTTCAGAAAGTGAAGTGTCAAGATTAAAAAAACACGAACTCACCTCTTGTGTGTCTCGGCTGTTGGTCACTGGCTTATTCTCGTTATTGTGTAAAATTATGTGCCTGAAACAGCTATTAGGAACATCTTTAATGACGTGCCATTTGACAGGAAAACTTCCACTCCATTTGTCTTGCTGCCAAAAATCCATGTCCCGGTTGAAGGAAACTGGACCGGTCATCTCAGCCACACCACAGAACAGACCACTGGCATTGACCTAAAGCGGGGGAACAACATAAGCACAAAGTATGAATGCAAGCACATTAGCACAAGGCAGTAAAAGTAAGAATGGACTCACAGAGAAGAATAAGAAAATAGGGCATTCACAAGACTTCTCAGTGGCTATTCTCTGAGCATCTTCATATACACTCTGCAGTTTCTTGTTCCCATGCAATGTTGATGACCAGACACCGTATTTGATGCTCTTGTGAACATCATCTTCACTATACGATTTAATCACAAAAAACTTGGCATTTCTGTAGTCTGTTCTGACATCTTCTTTATTATATTGATCAGGATTTATCACAATGTTTCCTTCTGCATCAGCATTTCCAGCTTTGGTAGTATAAGCTTTGACAACAAACTGATTTCTTGATCTTCTCGTTCTTGAACCTCGATAATGTTCGCTCATATCTGGACTTCGAGTTAGGTCGTAATCACCTACGCCATCATACATCTTGGAACGAGGCTTGTAACTATTTGAAGCAACGGATGAAAACCCATTAGCAATGTCTAATTGCCCATAAGACAAGCGTCTGCTGCTGGAAACACTGTCAACGGAAGCAGTTTTACCCTGCAAAAACATACACGACTTCAGACTCAACATAGGAATGAATGACTAAGATAGCACTGTAATATCAACAAAACACTCCTTGTAATGCATAAGCACACCCAATATTCAGAAGAGAACAGAATCAAGAATTATTTTCTACGAGAAATCACCTGGAGAGAATGTGCAGGAGCTGGAGCTGAAACATTCTTGGAGACTCCTGGCTGTTTATTCTGTTCAGTGCTAGACCTTAGTTTCTCAGAGGTCCCCAAAGAATTCACTGTTGAAGATTTTGGAGCATCTTTTGGGAACCCGGCAATCGCTGAACCATCTCTCTGTCTGGATCCTCTTATATCAGATTGACCACCATTGGCTAAATCAGTCGCTACCAAAGAGTCTGTTGAGCTACTCGAGACAATATCAGGCTGAATAACATAAGGAACATAAGTAGGCGACGATGCAGTATTCTCATACGGGGCGCTGGAGTAATACTGCTGGAATCCAACAAACGAAGAAGAGTCAACGCCTATTGAAGCGCCTGGTATGTAAGGATTGTACGGATTGTAAGGAGACTGTGCGTATCCATAACTTGGTGTATAGCATATAAAGGGAGAATTTTCATTTTGCCCACCCTGAAGACGCAAGATTAGAATGTTAGCTAGGTAAGACGATAAACAAACAAAAAAAAACAGCACGTTTCTGTGAATGAAGATTGTGACGCACCGTGTATTGGACCTCTGAACCATCCACACCAGCAATAACCTGATGGTTCTCCCACTCGACGGTTGAATCATAACCTGTGAAAAAAAAAATCCAGAAGATAAGGGAAATTTGCAACCTTAAAAACAAGAATGACAAGTAAATTTCGTGAAGCAGAGCTATCAACCTGAACAGTAATAAGCGGGATAATACATGCTCTGGTCAATGAAAGAGGCAGGGGCTCCCTCGGTATACATTGCTTCAAATTATCTGATAAAAATATTTTGTTCAATGGAGTTTGAATAAACCCCTGAAATACATATTAACAAAAAGGTCAAAACATGGGACTTTCATGACCATTGTTCAACGAAGAATCAATTAAACTAGAAGAAATCAACTAAACAAGCCTTAAAAAACAGATTTCTCAGTGAAGATACAAATCCCGGAAAAGAGAGAAACAAAGCACATATCAGATAAATCTGAGACTCTCTTGCAATGCAAAAGTTCACGCGAAAGCTCTCCACTAATCAATTCTAAACAACAGTAGAAAGAGAGCTTTAAATGTACACAGAGAAACCCTAATTTACACTAGATGCACGGAAATTACAGCAAAATAAAAGAAAAAAAGGAACAGCGATGAAGAACCTCCAACAGCTCAGAATGCAAAGCAACCATATATGCATAAGAGCTTACAACGACGTGAAGCTAAGAAACGAAATCAAATACGCTTATAAGCACACAAAAAAAAACAAATCCCAGATAAAAAAAAAAAAGCAGACAAATTTGATCAAGATACCAGAAATTAGGCAGAATCAAGTCATACTTGACCTAAAAAGTTCTTCGAATGGAGAAAATTTGGGGTACCGACAAAGAGGTAGAGTAACCGAGAAAGAGAGAGAGAGGTTGGGAGAGCGACTTCAGCCGAAATAGTTGTGAGATAATGCTCTGCCGAATCGAAACCCTAACACTGAGATGAGTGAGGGAGAGAGAAACGAAAGAAGAAGAAGACGACGAGAAGATTCGCTTCAGTGCCGAAAAAATAAAAATGGAAAAGACAGAGAGAAACCCAGAAGACGCGCAAACGACAGATTCCACTGTTTTTGTTTGCAATACGCAGCGTTTCGATCGAAGAATCTAAGTGATGCTAAAGTCGATTATACCCTTGAAACTGACCTTTACAGGTGGGTTTATAGCCAATGGTTTGCAAGATCCCTTACCAGAAACGGTAAACAAAAAAGGTCGTTTGTTGCCCAGATTTGTATGGCCTACATTATCCAAATATTGTGAAATCCATGTTAAGTGCATACCACTAAAAAAAAAATAAGTGAAAAATATTGAAAATTCGTATCAGTTATACAAATTTGAAATTTCTTACAAAAAAAATATCTCTAAGTTACTCTTACAGATAAAATATTTTTTTTCCATGTCTAATAAGTCTATCAAGAGACCATCGATGCCTTGATCAGCAAACTTTTAAAATGCCTCAAAAGTCTCGTTAAAACATGGAACACGAAACTGACTCAGAATTTGTAAACACATCATGAACAAACACCCGCATCGAAAATTGGAGAAAGAGAAAACTCTTGTTTAATTTAATGTTTAGAGGCACTTGGAGAAGAGACTTGTGTAGACAGGAAAAGAATTGACAAAGGCTGAGATAACTTCAGAGGGTACGAGTTTTATTACTTTCTCTTGATGCTTCTCCATTAATGATAAAACCAGTTTCTGCGGATCAATCTCATTCAGAGAACCTGCAAAATCAAGTACTCAAAGAGCATTAAGCAAAGCAAAAAGTTGTTTCTTATCTTGTTGTGATGAGAAAATTTACCCAAATCAATCTCATGTTCATCATCTTCTTCATTAACCTCTTCGGCTACTTCACTATCCTCCAATTCTGCTGCAGCTTTAGCATACCTTTCCAGAAATTCTTCCTCCGTTTCTTCACACTCATCATCGCTCTCGGAATCCTGTTCAACAAAAGAACACAAGATGAAACAGCTTATTAGGGAAGAAACAATTCACTGGAAGAGCTAATGTTGTTTCATGAAAGTAGATCTTCTACTTTGCAACTGGACCAGCAAATTAACTGCTTATCTGAGTTTATCTTCTCATACTAGTGCTAGTGCTAGCGAGAAATTATGAAACATACTTTGAATGTAATTTAAGAACGAGTACTAGAAATCAAATTAAACCTCGTCATATGAATCAGTTTCTTCAGATTCTGTCTCTTCTTCTCCGGGATCTCCATCATCTTCATCAACGTCTATTTCTTCGTTCACTTCCTTTAGCCTCTGAGAAGCCTCCATCAATGAAACAAAGCACTTCCTTGCCAAATCATCAGTTGCAGTCCCATGCTTTACATCTAAAATCTGCTCGATCACCTTTACTAGCGTCATCACTGAAGACAAGTGGTCTGTTAGTCCATGCTAATGTATTTAAGATTAAAAACAGCTACTATATACACAACTAAACCTTCTAAGATCTAACTTGTGAACTGTAACTGTAAGTTTAATAATTCTGAATCATCAGCACATTAGTTTTATCTACTCACCATATAGTTTTACTTCCGATGCCAATGCTGGAGTCGCATCAAATTTAAGCGATGATGCCAATGAAGATGCCCATAGCTCGAAATATCACTTTCTCTAAAGTGCTTTCCACAATATCAGAATAGGAGATATAGCATGATGATACCGCCAGTAATAGAGGCCTCCACAAAGTACAAGGTTTCTCACGCAATCCTAGAAAATGAGAAAAGGCTGCTTCACTGAAGACCATTGCCAATGATTTTCCCACCCCTTCGATGTCAGATGAGTAGTCTGGTACATGTAATAACGTGTGTACACAAGAACAAGCCCTCCTTGTGGCAGACGGGTACTCAAGTATGGCTTTTCTGACAAATGAACCAATGCATTCAACAACAGATTGTGGACGGACTGGCATGGCTGGAGGGGATGGCAAATCTCTGAAAAGGAAACTCCTAAAACCATATTTGTTATTTATACCCACAACTTCTTCTATGCAGTCAAAAATGGATAAGTCCTCCGACTCTTCCCAACCGTTCCAGCTAGCAAGAATATCGGCCCAAACTACGAGTAATTCAGTTAATCTGAGCTCCACGAATACATTGCAATTAGTAGAAGCAATCACAATGAACCGCAACATCGTGGAAAAATGATCTATGCATGAAGTCGGAGGCACATCTGTTGTCTGAACCATGCAAAGATAAAAGGCAGAGCAGTATCCTAAAATTAGAATCGTGTTTCAATTTCTATAATTACAAGTACACGGAGGAGTCATAATGTTTATAAATAACACAAAGGGATTAGAGTAAATTTTTTAACTACCAGCCATGCGTGCTGTAAAAGTGCTGACATAGCTTTGCTGATGGTGCCTTGACCAGTTAGCCATATTTCAGTCGCCTGATTATTCTCCTCATTCGCTTCAGGCTTAGAGCTCTCATAAGTCTGAGCCATTGCTGCTAATGTCTCAAGGCCACCTAGAATAGCCTAAAATGAAAAAGAAAAAAAAAAAAAGGTTGAATTGACTTGCAATGCCCACTAAAGATAGTCCAAAGTTCACAATTACTAGACCAGGAACAACAGGAATTCTACAAATATTTTGGTAGAGTCCAGGATTTCATGTGCGTGATATAAAAATTAGCAGAGTGTGTCAATTTTTTTACTTCAAATCACAAAGAATACATTCTGCTACCTTCAGCTTCAGATATTAACAAAAATATTAAGAAAGTGGAAAGACAGGAATAAAATATACCTGAGACCATGGATCTTCACTAGGATGCATAAACGTCAACAAATTACTAACTAGCGAAGAGACAATGTACGGAATATGTGTGGCAATAGCTTGACTTCCTGACTCGATCACAGATCTGAGAAGCTGAAACAAAATGCCATCCTCGTCCTCCTCACTACCAATCCTACCAATAATAATCTGAAGAAGCGGCAACCATTCAGGTGGTTGGTACTCATTCTGAAGAGAACAAACACATTCTTTGAGTTAGATATGACAAGCTCACTTTAAGATACAAGTGCCATTGTTGATGTAAGTGCTGACTTACTTCGAGTAGTGAACCTATTCCACAAGCAGCTGAAACACGCACTGGGTAACAAGAGATCTCCACCTGATCTGGCATTGCTAATGCCTTCAGTAGGGAAGAAAAAATATCTGCATTCATCTCCTGAAAGCATAAAGCAATTAATCAAATATGTGATCACAGGAAGTAAAACATTACAAATTTTAATCAGTGACTAAAAGAATATCATCTTCCAGCAAATGGTTTGCATAAATAAAAAGTAAAATTTACACCTCGGGTAGGCAGGTCGCAAGCTCTCCAAGTACCCAATTTGCAGATGCAACCAAGTAAGGTGTGCAATCAGGTGTAGAATAAATCGGTAGCACACGGGTACGGACAAAAGATGCCACATACTCAGGATTTTGTTCTTGGATAAACTGTCGGAAAAAGGGAGCCATTGTAATTCTATGCACTGTATCAGTAAATGCTCAACTCCAAAAAAAAGAGAACCAGATTTGCTCACCTCTTGCAGGCTACCATATGCCATTAGAACACCAAAATAGCTGACATGTCAACATAGCAATAAAGTCAGTTTAATCACAAATTAAAAGGGAATGAAACAAGAAAATATTAAAGTGGAAGAGAACAGTAAACAAAAAGCACTCCAACCCGATATTACATGTTCAAAATGTTGAATAGTTGTCTCAGAAGTCTAGCAAAGAAGATAACAGAGAATTATATATATATATATATATATATATATACAGTCTACTGAAAAAATATCAAAAAGTTGATGACGAGCTTGCGAAACATGGCATTATGGAAGACCAACTTGCAAAACGAGTTTTTAAAGTTCCACTAAAAGAACATAGTTTCTGATACCCACTGCAAGCATAAATTAGTGTTACTCACTGCGCCAAACAAAGAGTACCATTGCTCAGAGCTTACAAAAGCATTTTTTTTATTTGGTTTAGACATCTGCCAAGAATTTGAAGGAGTTAGAATCAGAAGTCATGAATATGTATAGGAACTCACGCTGCTGAAGTACTAGCATCCAGTATGTAACTTTTCAACGGCACAGGAAATTTTGACAAAAATGGAAGCACCAGTAGATCTCCCATGCATCTTTGGTTATTTCTTCTGCTCTTTTCACCTTTCTTCCGCTTACATGCTGCTGAGGAAGCTTTATTTGTAGTAGATACTGGTGGTCCCTATAAGAATTAGATCATAACCTATAAGAACCTATGAACGAATAGCTGAAAAAGTTGATGAAATAGATCATAACCTATAAGGTGATTCTTCACCTTTGACATGGCAAGGACACCAAGCAAGTTCATAGCACTTTTCCTGGCTGTAAACATGTCCTCCCTCCACCCAGAAATTTCTTCCTGCCAAACGAAAATGATATTATTTCATAGCCTCTGGACCATAGACATAAAAATAATCCGTCTAGAGAGAGAGAGATAAGTTTCATACTAGTTCAGATGGAAGGTTTTGCCTTATGAATTCATCTGCATCTTCTTCCCACTCAGATATGTCCTACTTGCAAAAGCAACCCGGAAAGACCAGTAAATTTTTTGCAATAATGGTAGTAAGAAATGCTTGCAACACAGATTACGACAAAGGAAAGCGTACCCTCTCATTCAGCACCAGGGCTGGAAAGATTGCAGAGTCCAACAAAACAGAAAAATGGGGTGAAAGTAATCTCCATCCCTGTTTTTAAGGTACAAATTATATTTGCTTTCATAGACATTTGATCATTCTATTTAGATTTTTTGTGAACATTCTAACAACTTACAGGGCCAATTTCCATGACGCGTGAAATTACATCAAAAGCAAGTGAGATAATTCTCTCAGTTAGGCATCCGAGCTTCTGCACATGATAGTAGGCACGCATAGCATTAGGTTAAGAAGATAGTAACATTTTGATGAGAAGAAGCAATTTTTGTAGTAACAAATTTTGCTAAAAATACTTACACTGATGTTTGAACTATGTTTCACAATCTTCATTGAGCAATTTACTATCTCTGGCACTAATCTGCATAAATCAGATATAATAGGCGTGGTAAATAAGCATTGGGAATGCTACATTGCTAAGAAGAATTTAAGGTGTTTACATACTTGTCAGAATATTTTCTATGTCTGCTGACAAGTGTGCCAAAGAGGAGCAAACTTCTTTTTCCAGCTTTCGACCTAATCAAGTACCCATCTGAAGGAGTCACACTCCAGTCAAAACTCAAGGAGTCTAGAATTCTGATCACATCTCGACAGAAGGAACCAAGCGGAGGTGACAAATCAGATGGCATATGGGACTTCACCTACAACACAAAACACCCTTAACAAAATTATCACAGTAGATTGTACAACATGAGAAATTTGATAAATTACGTTTAATAATCAATGACAAATTTCGATCACCCAGACATGCAACAACAGTTCTGGAAACTTCGTCTATCTGAAATATAAACTGACGGTATGACTTACTGAAAAGTATAAGCATTTGCAGATAATGTGGAGTGTCTTTTCCAATTCTAGTTCACCCCATCCATGTGTAGTCAAAGCCTGCTTCAGAATTATACCAGATAGGAATACTCATTGAGATCCAAAGAGCAGATATATCTTACATAAAGTGTGAGCAGATGAAGAAAAAGAAAACAGTAAGAGAAAAGGATAACCTTTTCAGTGAGATGATGAAATACTGACACCAAGGGTACAAGAATTTCTTTCGTGATACTCTCCAGCTGTTGTGGTACTGGCTCCTTTGCAAGTTTTGGTTGCAGGAAGTACTGCAAAGCAAACACACAAAAATAAGCCACGCTCATTTAAATAGACCACACAGGACCAGGTTCAGAACAGAGGACTACCACTTCAAAACACAAATGTTTTCAGATTTTGCAGTAGTTCATACTCTTAAATATTGCAGCCAGAAGCAACAAAAGCTCACAACCAAAATAAGGGATGCTCAACCATGATATATGCAACACGGGATGCAGTATAGGAGAGCCGATGGAAGAGAGAGATAAAAATCTATGTTTAAAGCTATCACTTCCTTAATATAATTTTTCTTACGAAAAAGAATGTAACAAATACCTTAAAAGGCTTTACAACTGTAAGCAATATCATCAGAGCATTCACAGTACTCCAGCTAGAGTTTGAACTACTAATTAAGCTGCTCTTCTCGATAGCAGAACGCAGCTCTGATACAAGTTCAGGCCATGCATTTTTCTTCACAAATTCTGACACAACAACAATGTGGAGCTGGCCACAAATGAAGTAAAATGAAGGTGAGCACAAAATTAAACTAAAACTTTACAGGAATAATAAGTTATAATAAGATTTGCAACAACTAGATGAAGATAAGCTTGTTGAATATGCCTACCAGTTCAAGTAAAACTTTAAGAACTGTAGGCTCTGCCTGAAGCAAAGCTAGGAGAAGCTGATCCTTAAACTCCTTGCTGACTTCAGAGATTGTCCCTTCAATCCCCGTGTTCCGTCTGGTAAAATTCTTCAGGTACGTTGCAGCGGCAACTCTCTGGCTGGAATTTTCACCTCCTGTCAATCAGAAAAAAAAAAAAATGAACTAGCACTTATTCAATTCAACAGCGATTGATAGAATTAAAAGACTCAGCCGAATGAGTTCAATCATGTATGAGTGTTTGTATCAGCTAAATCAAAATATTGCTAAGGATTCTATACTCTTCATGAAACTACCTCTACGATAACCAACCAGCGCCACACATAAAACGGAACCAAATCATAAACTCAACAAATTTTGTAACCCTAATTGTGCAATTCGGTTCGAGGAAATCAAAATCACATCTCTTCATCAGAAGTCAATGCTTTGGAATAAAGTGAATTGCTTAAGTAAATCGGGTAAAAAGTTATAAGACAACAAACAAAAAAAAAAAGAGAAGGTCACCGGAAGCGATGGAGAGAAGACGATAAGGGAAGTGAGGGAGCTCCGTAGAAAGTCGATCCAGAGCCTCCGTCGACTCGCGGACTGCAACGCCATCAATGGAAGTAAGCGTCTGGTCGAGAAGTCGAACAATCTGAACTGAGTCATCGTCGCCGGCGAACATTGCGTTTCTTTTCTTTTTTTTTTAATTGCTTTTTTTCATTTTCTTCCCTCCAATGCTTCTTTTCTTTATTTTTACTGATGAAATTGGGGAACATCACTGGCGGGAATAAATAATTCAGGTTAATTCAATTATCTGAATTTTGCTTTCGTATTATTATTAGTAGTCGAAATATAAAATTTAAAGGGTGACAATGGACAACGAGTCCCAAGTTCGGCTTGTCATTCAAAATGTCGTAGCTATGGTGCACCCGCGCACCATATGAGATAAAAGAAGACCTCAGGACGCCAGGATTCTTATGACACTGCAATTTATCCTTGCTTTGATGTTTCAACTCCCACATTCTTTAACATAAGTAAAAATGATCGTTAGCTACACCAATTATAGGTCAACGCATAATCACATATACAAATAATATAAATGTTTTGTTAGTTATACGAACTATTGTTATTACATAAAAATATACATAAACAAACATGAGTTATGTGTACAACACCATAACCATCTAATTTCGATGATTTGTTTGTCGGAATTTGATATTGACCGGTGTTAACCAATATTGACCATGTGTGTTTGTGTTGACCGGCATTGACCACATATACAAACCCAATAGCATTGCCTTTACACACACGACACCAATACGCAAAAAAAAAAAAAAAAAAAAAGATCAGTTAATAGTTTGCTGTTAAATAGAACTATTAATTTCTATAAATTTCTACAAAGTCAAAGAGATGTGATGTGAGATTTTCTGATCCAGTAATTTTTTTTTTGTTCCAATCCAGTAAAAACAATTATTCTAATCCAGAAGAAAAACAATTATTCTAGAAGTTCATTACTTTAATACAACATGTTTGCCTAGTATATTGAAGTGGCTTCAAGATTAGTTTTTTTTTTTTTTTTTTTTTAGGAAAGTATTCTGTAAATAAATACTATATAGGTTTGCATTTAAAATGTATCTTGAGATATCTTACCTGTATGAAATAATTGATAGTAGAAACCCGTAGTAGCCGAATAAACTCCCAACTGCACCGTTAATGGTTAACATACACGGTACCAAAAATGGCATATATACCACACTCCTCGATGCGAGTGCGTTTTTCTGAGATCGGTTAAAGTAAATGATTTAGATCGAAATTATAGATGTGATTGTTCATATATGGCAACAAATTAGTTTTTTTTGTTATTTGAATATTTTTTTTCCAAAATAGTGGATGAAGACAATAAATTCCATGTTGATGAAATTTTTTAAAATATATTCATTATGATTTACATGTTTAATATCTAATATTACATTTGTATAGAGAAATTTTCTCAAACGGTTTTTTAACATCATAAAATTGAAAACATATTACATATTATTTTTTTTTGTTTTTTAAAAGTAAACTAAAAAAAATTAAGCAAAATATATGTAAAATATAAGTAAAACATATGTAAAATCTAACAAATAAAATAGACTCTCGTATGTGGTACTGTCTTTTTTACACTTTTTGTTTTGACAGCTCGAATTTGATTGAATTCAACCAAAATTAACAATTGTGTAGATACAATTCTAAAATTAAAATTAAAAAAATTGATTATAAATTCTGCATTTTTTCTTACCGCCTGTAATATTGGGTAAATCGATTTTGCCATTGCAAACGGAAAAATGAAGAGACTCATGATTGAGAAAGGCTTGTACTGGCCAATCCCCCATCCCAGCGGAAAAAACAATATTATTCCAATTATCTTGGTTGCCATCATCTACGATCACCTGCATTGCATGTAATGGATATATATATATATATATATATATATATATATATATATTGATAATAGTTATAATAAAAATAAAATTGGGTAGGTAAAAATACTTACATCGAGAACAACCATCAAGTATATGACGTGAAGTGCCGCTCCGAGGATATTGATCACAAGCTTCAATGTGTTCCCCTGATGACGGGCGTCAATTGCCCACAACACGTTGCACGCCAAAGTCACAAGATACGGTTCGTAATTCTCATCTTTCCTAATCTTTTCAGTTAACTCATTCATTGTCGTACACCTATTTATTATATTAATACATATTACACATTCATTAATTCGTCGATCTAGGTACAATATATTTAACAAAAGGAAATTAAAGAAGACTCACATTGGGTAAAGATACACGGCCATCCAAATGAAATTGCCTTTGCAATATAACATGCAAAAAAAGAGATAATGTTATAGCGAAAGAATTAGTACCTTGAATATAAATCGATGAACAATTTGTTGTATGTAAAAGAAAGAAAGTGAATTAAAAGACAAAGAGTGTTATTAATTATTCACTAGGTGCTTCCCACGCAACGTGTGGGTTGTGGTGTAGTTGACACTTTCTTGTTTTTTTTGGTTTTTTTCGTTTTATCTTTTGTATTATTTCGTTTTAATTAGGCATATACGGGCTTCGCAGTCACTTGTATTTATACACTATATGTTTATACAATTTCGTTTAGATGTCTACAATTGTGGCGTTTATTTTTTATGAATTATGAGGATGTTGTTTCTTGTTTTTGAGGATCTAATCTTATCATTGACTGATATTGTTCCCAATACATTTATTGTATTTTAAATTTTCTAATTAACTGCTTATGTAAATCTTTCATACATTGATGTTTTAATAATAAGTTATTTTTAAAAATAATTATCTTTCGTGTAAGTGATTATGTTTGTATGCCCATGTTTTGGTCTAATATCAATAAGATCGTTTCTGTTTTTCTTTAGTTGGCTTTGAAACCAATTTTAATTTGAGTTAAGCAAATAATAGGTCGAATTATGGTGTTAATAAGTAATATAAATTCTTATGTATATATATTGTATATATGTGACTATAAGTTTAGCTAACTAAAAAATTCTGTAATATTTAAATATAATCTTGAACATATATATATATATATATATTATTTGTGGGAGCAATGTATGAAATTATTGGATATAAGTTATTTTTTGAGTTAAATGACCTTTTATGCCTTTAAAGTGAGTTGAATATTAATAAATTTTTATATGTGCCTTGACTTTTTTTTAAAGGAATACCAAGTGTTTTCTTCCAAATTTGAAGTAATATAATATTTTAGTTTTCTTATATGATTTTATGAACTTCAATGTAAAGGTTTTTCAAAGTAATAAGTACACTCACACTGATTGAATTATAAAATTTGGAGAAATGTTTATTTCGATTAATCATCTGCTCTTTTAAATATATTAAATAACTATGTTGTTGTTCCTACAAATAGGACAACATATAGAGTTAATCAATGGAAATGGAACTTGTGATTGCAAGACAAAATGCTTATATATATATTATGTTACACATTGATCGTTTAAAAATGAATAGGAACATTTAATTCTCAAATAAAGTTGATTTTTTTGTTAAAACCAACATATGTGAATTTAAATTTAACTATGCAAATTTGAAAAACAAATATGAATAGATTAGAAAGGCAAGAAATATAAAAGAAATATTTTATTTTATAGAGATATATAAAATTTGAAAACAATGTTAAATATATATAATACTTTCTAAATTAAAATATAGAATCAAACTCTTACAAGTTACAACACATATGAGATATAACAACATTTGATATTGGTGGAAGAGGAGGAGATAATGATTACTATAAGATGGTAATCCAAATTAGATTAAATAGAACAATGTAATATATATATATATATATAATACTTTCTAAATTAAAATATAGAATCAAACTCTTACAACACATATGAGATGTAACAACGTTTGATATTGGTGGGAGAGGAGGAGATAATAATCCAAATTAGATAATGGAGATGAATCTTTTAAAATAAGAATAATGTAAAATATATATCATGTAGTCTCTAAAATTAAAATTTAGCATTAAAAATTTACAATGATATTTCATTTGTTTTTTACAACCCATACAAAAAAATAAGAAATCAAAAATAAAATAAAAACGAAAAATGATTTGAGGTATTGTAGAAGAGAATGAGAGAATGTGAAAATTAGATAGTAAAATAATGTCAATATGAGAGAATGAGAGATTGAGAGAATGCTTATTTATATGATAAGAAATGATGGAAGTTACATTTTGAATTATGGAGTTACAATAGTAATTTATTGTGTTTGAATAAAATTGAGTGGTAGAATATGATTAATGCATAATTTATTTTATTTTCAGTTATAATTTTATTTTAATGTGCGAGTTAAATGTATTGTGTTTATTGGGTCTTAAATATTGTTTAAAGCAATTAGAAAGCAAATAAAAAATAAAAAATTAGAAAACATTAAATGAAAAATCAACCAATAAAGAGAGACCAAAACCTTACTTTTATATATATGATATACTGCTTTAAACTTTGAAATGAGAAATATATTATAAACAATAATTTTACATGAGAAATATATTAATTTAGCCAACCAAAATATGAATATTAGTTTAGCCAACCAAAATAATTAAACAATATCAAAATTTCACCAAAAACATTTTCTCTTGAAAGATAAATAAGTTAGTAGGAGGAATGAATTAATGTACAGTTATTGGATAGGAGTTACATTTGAGTTAAATGAAGTTACATGCCTTTAATTATAAATAAATATTTTAATTGTTTATAACCTAAAATAAAAAGAATACCAAAAAGCTGATTGAAAATTCACATGATTTGGTTGTTTGTTGATATAAACTCAACACTTACACATAATATTTCAAAATAAAAAATATTACTTTTGAAGTGACAAACTAAATTAGTTTTCTTATAAAATTATATGAATTCTTCAATCTCAAAAATGTTTAAAACCCCAAAGATAACTTATATTTTTTTGGTCTTTTTTTTGTTTTTCACTCATCAATTTAATTTATAGTGCTAGATTTCATACTAATGGTTTCATTTTTAGAGAATTTAGTTAAATGGTATTTTTAAAATTATATTTTATTTTTATATTTAAGTTCCAGTTGAATATTTCTTTTTTGGAACATTTTTCATTTTGATTAAACACACAAAAACCAATTGTTTAATTATGTTCTTTTTGTTTTCAAAAACCTCAAATCATAAAAATATATATAAATTATATTGATCTTTGCAGATTTATCAATTGGATCACAAAACAAAATAGTCTTTATAAATATCATCCCAATTGCTTAATATCCATTTCTTATTTATTTCCTCCCAATTGGAGAGCAACTTTGCGGACGAGTCCATTCCCTTAATTACACAATTCTGTCTTGATTCACCCTTGTTGCTATTCATTCGGTTAAGCTCTTTCACAGGCATGTGGCAAGATGGTCTTATCTCAGATCTTTTCTCCGTCACTCGACTTCTGGGAACTTGTTCCCAACCTACTCTCCCTTTCTAGGGAGCTGAAGACTTATCATCTTTAGTGCGAGCTAGGTTTATAAAAACCTGTCGGAATCTCAGCATTCCACTGTGGCATATCGTCGTGTCGCGGCCAATGAATAGGTCTTGGGCAGCCTACTGTCACTTCATGTGGCCTATCTTCCTGGTGGTTCTCACTATCTATAGGGTCTTAAGACCTCTTTATCTTAGTTTCAGTATTTATTGTATCTTTTGTTCTTTTTACTGTAGATGCTCGCAAGCTTGTTTTACCCTTTGTTGTAGTTTGCTCCGGGTGTTGTGCTTCTGTTTAAGCAACACACTATGGCTTTCTCTCCTCATGTATAAGTTAGTTGGTTGTATTATACTCCTTTTAGAGGGGAGTACCAAAAACCTTGTAACTTAAGTTAATGGAGTGTATGTTTGACAAAAAAAATAAAAAGAAAGATGAACACAAATCTTCAACATTCACACATGAACTATGAACTGCAAAAGAGATCTGTTTTGGACTCTTATCGGTAATAATTATTGAATAAATGAAACAGTTTAGCAAAGGAAACGGAAGTATCTAATAGGATTTTCTGGATATTTGTACTTGATTTACTTAATTCTAGGGAAATCTGAAAAGTATATATTCTAATTCAAAACAAAAACAATTAACCAGGAAAAAAGAAAATAGTTAAAAGAAAAATTATTGGGTTCACCTCTAAGGGTGAACCACTCTTATTCACCTCCTCTTAATCAACCAATCAAACTGCCATATCATATTATATTTATAAAATAAATCAAAATTAAAATAAAAAGACAAAACAAGTTAAGGAAACTAATTCTGTAGATTTTTTTATTAAAGAAATTATGTTGGTTTAGGTTTATAAAAATAATAATTAGAGTTTAGATTTTACAATTAAACGAAATCATATGTCGGTTTGGGTTTACAAAAGAGTAGTTAGAGTTTAGTTTTTACAATTAAACAAAATTATATGTCGGTTTGGGTTTACAAAAAAGTGGTTAGAGTTTAGGGTTTAGATTTTACAATTAAATGAAATTATATGTCGGTTTGGGTTTACAAAAGAGTTGTTAGAGTTTAGGGTTTAGATTATACAATTTAATGAAATTATATATCGGTTTGGGTTTACAAAATAGTGTTTAAAGTTTAGATTTTAAAATAGAAAAAGAAGAATAATAAGAAAACTAAAAATAATAATCGTTTATTTTCTTTCAAAAAAAACTGCTGTAAACTTTTAAGGAATTTGACATCAAATGAAAGACATGATACCAGATTTTAAGAAGCGATCGACATATAAGACTAAAAAAGTACGCCGTTATATGTTTCACATTAATTTCAATAATATTTTATGTCAGTTCAACCTATTTTTGTCACGTATGTAATATGAATTAAAAATGGGTCGGTTATTATTTACAAATTAAACTATATAGATTGTTTGTTAATGTATATTGGTTATGCTACTATATCAATGTTTTAACCTGATTCAAATTATAATAAAATAACTTTTTATTTTCTTTGATGTAAATTAAGTAGATAAATCCATTGATTTTAACTTTTAACAATTGAACTAAATCACAAAATTAGTTTTGACATAATTAGTATAATCTTATTTGCATCAGTTTTTATTGATGTAATTTTTTAATCATTTGCAAAGTGCTGTTAATATAAATGAATTAATATGTTGATTTTTTAAGTGATGTATTTATGTTTCTATCAGTATCTTAAAGTGATGCAAATTTATATCCGTTTGCATCAGTTTTAGTTGATTGATGCCGTACAAGTCAATAAGGATATCAATTATTACTTTATGCTAAATTTTATCTTTTGTATCAATCATAAATAAGCAATACAAATTAATATCACTTAATTTTTTGATACAATTTAATTGATGTTCTTTTTTTTGTAAGATTTAGTATTTGTTATGAAGTATGTATTTTAGCAACAAAAAAAATCATAAATGTATAGCTTTTAAAGTGGCAAATTTAAAATATGTGAAGAAAATGACATACACAAAATAGTTGGAGTGAAAAGTGGCCAAATCCATAATAATTCCCTACATCGACTACTGTATATATGTTTTGATTATACAAATTGTTGTGAAGTTCAGATTTTGTACAATATTAAACTATTATAAATCAAAACCTAATCTTATACTAAAAATATGAATCCAAAATGTGATTAATAAATATAATAATCTCATGACTTTTTAAACACTAAATTCAAAGCCATACTAGGTGCTTCCCCACGCAACGCGTGGGTTGTGGTGTAGTTGGCACTTTTTTGTTTTTTTTTTTGTCTTTTTCGTTTTCTCTTTTGTATTATTTCGTTTTAATTAGGCATATACAGGCTTCGCAGTCACTTGTACTTATACACTATATGTTTATACCGTTTCGTTTAGATGTGTACAACTGTGGTGTTTATTTTTTATGAATTATGAGGATGTTGTTTCTTGCTTTTGAGGATCCAATCTTATCATCGACTGATATTGTTCCTAATACATTTATTGTATTTTAGATTTTCTAATTAACTGCTTATGTAAACTTTTCATACGTTAATGTTGCAATAATAAGTTATTTTTAAAAAATAATTATCTTCCGTGTAGGTGATTATGTTTGTATGCATATGTTTTGGTCTAATATCAATAAGATCGTTTCTGTTTTTCTTTAGTTGGCTTTGAAACCAATTTTGAGTTAAGCAAATAATAGGTCGAATTATAGTGTTAATAAGTAATATAAATTCTTATGTATATATATTGTATATATGTGACTATAAGTTTAGCTAACAGTAATATTCTGTAATATTTTTAAAGATAATCTTGAACATATATATATATATATATATATTTATATTTGTGGGAGGAATGTATGGAATTATTGGATAGAAGTTATTTTTGAGTTAAATAACCTTTTATGCCTTTAAAGTGAGTTGAATATTAATAAATTTTTATATGTGTCTTGACTTTTTAAAAAAGGAATACCAAGTGTTTCCTTCCAAATTTGAAGTGACATAGTATTTTAGTTTTTTTATATGTTTTTAAGAACTTCAATGTAAAGGTTTTTCAAAGTAATAAGTACACTCACACTGAATAAATTATAAAATTTGGAGAAATGTTTATTTCGATTAATCATCTTTTCTTTTAAATATATTAAATAAATATGTTGTTGTTCCTACAAATAGGACAACATATATTATAGTTTAACCATGGAGTTAAGCAATGGAAATGGAACTTGTGATTGCAAGACAAAATGCTTATATATATTATGTTACACATTGATTGTTCAAAAATGAATAGGAATATCTAATTCTCAAATAAAGTTGATTTTTTTTGTTAAAACCAACATATGTGAATTTAAATATAAATATGCAAATTTTAAAAATAAATATGAATAGATTAGAAAGGCAAGAAATATAAAAGAAATATTTTATTTTTATATAAATAAAATAAAAATTGAAAACAATGTTAAATATATGTAATACTTTCTAAATTAAAATATAGAATCAAACTCTTACAAGTTACAACACATATGAGATATAACAACATTTGATATTGGTGGGAGAGGAGGAGAGAATGATTACTACAAGATGGTAATCCAAATTAGATAATGGAGATGAATCTTTAAAAAATAAGAACAATGTAAAATATATATCGTTTAGTCCTTTCTAAATTAAAATATAGAATCAAACTCTTACAACACATATGAGATATAACAACATTTGATATTGGTGGGAGAGGAGGAGAGAATGATTACTTATAAGATAATAATCCAAATTAGATAATGGAGATAAATCTTTTAAAATAAGAACAATGTAAAATATATATCATTTAGTCTCTAAAATTAAAATTTAGCATTAAAAATATACAATGATATTTCATTTATGTTTTACAACCCATACAACAAAAATAAGAAATAAAAAATAAAATAAAAAAAACGAAAAATGATTTGAGGTATTGTAGAAGAGAATGAGAGAATGTGAAAATGAGATAGTAAAAGAATGCCAATATGAGAAAATGAGAGATTGAGAGAATGCTTATTTATATGATAAGAAATGATGGAAGTTACATTTTGAATTATAGAGTTACAATAGTAATTTATTGTGTTTGAATAAAATTGAGTGGTAGAATATGATTAATGCATAACTTATTTTATTTTCAGTTATAATTTTATTTTAATGTGTGAGTTAAATGTATTGTGTTTATTGGGTCTTAAATATTGTTTAAAGTAATTATAATGCAAATAAAAAAATAAAAAAAAATTTAGAAAACATTAAATGAAAATCAAGCAATAAGGAGAGACCAAAACCTTACTTTTATATATATATATGATATATTGTTTTAAACTTTGAAATGAGAAATATATTATAAACAATAATTTTACATGAGAAATATATTAATTTAGCCAACCAAAATATGAATATAAGTTTAGCCAACCAAAATAATTAAAAATATATTAAAATTTAACCAAAAATATTTTCTCTTGAAAGATAAATAAGTTAGTATGAGGAATGAATTAATGTACAATTATTGGATAGGAGTTACATTTGAGTTAAATGGAGTTACATGCCTTTAATTATAAATAAATATTTTAATTTTTTATAACCTAAAATAAAAGGAATACCAAGTGGCTGAATCAAAATTCACATGATTTGGTTGTTTGTTGATATAAACTCAACACTTACACATAATATTTCAAAATAAAAAAATATTACTTTTGAAGTGACAAACTAAATTAGTTTTCTTATAAAATTATATGAATTCTTCAATCTCAATGATTTTTAAAACCCCAAGGATAACTTATATTTTTTTGGTTTTTTTTTTGTTTTTCACTCATCAATTTAATTTATATTGCTAGATTTCATACTAATGGTTTCATCTTTAGAGAATTTAGTTAAATGGTATATTTAAAATCATATTTTATTTTTATATTTAAGTTCCAGTTGAATATGATTTCTTTTTTGGATCATTTTTTATTTTGATTAAACACACAAAAACCTATTGTTTAATTATGTTCTTTTTGTTTTCAAAAACCACAAATCATAAAAAAAATATATATATTATATTGATATTTGCAGATTTATCAATTGGATCACAAAACAACATAGTCTTTATAAATAGAGTTGATAGACTTTACAAAACAAAATAGACTTTACAAATGGATAAGTATGTTGATCTTTAAATATTATATTGATCTTTATAAATTATTAAAAATGATACATGAATATGTGAGATAACCAGAGGCGTAATAGATAATTAGATATGGATCATTTCAACTTCATGATCTTATTGTGTGGTGAATATTGTAAGAAAGTATGAAAATAATGACTTATAAGATGTTAATATAAAATAGAAAATGGAGATAAACCTTTTAGAAGATTAAAAAAATTAAAAGATATATATATATATATATATATATATATATAAGATATACATATCATACAAACTCTAAAACTAAGCTTTTACAATGATATTTGATTTGATTTTTTATGACCCATACAACAACAATAACAAAAAAAATACAAAAAAGAACAAAACAAAACAAAAAGAGATTTGAGAGTAGTGGAAGAAGATGAGAGAATGAAAGAGTGATAGACTAAGAGAATAATAATGAGTATTTATAGGAAGAGAAATGATGAAAAATTACATTTAGAAAAATGAGAGTTACAATTCTAATTTATTGTTTTGTTTTAATACAATTGATTAATACAACTTAGTGGAGAAATAAAGTTAATGCATAATTTATAGGGGGAATTCATATGATTTCAGTTTTATATTATGTGCGTTAAATGTGAAAATTAATTATTTTTAAATTTGTGTTTTAATATAAATATTTTTTTTGTTAAAAATGCATTGCCAAGTAGACGAATAAGGAGAGAGTGAAACTTTACTTTTTATATATATGATTACGTGTAACTTCGAAAACGTACATATTGCTTGATCAATATGGAGAGCTTATTAATTTCTTTGGTAAAGTTGTATGTGTTTTAAGAATTAAGATGAATTATGAGTTATTGTGTTTGCATGCATGCTGCTTTAAATAGCCACAAATATGACCATTATAGGTAAGCTAGCCTTAAGTCGTGTAAAAGTTTTAATGTACTAATAGGGCAACAAGTAAATTAGTAATTTTGTTATGCTCATTTACTTGGATGAAAATCGTAATCACTTTTAGATTGTATATGAGCATAACAAACTTATCATCCAAGTGATGAACAACTTTAATAACACGTTTTCCAATATTCTTACACAACCCAAATTAGTATTTAGGTTGATTGATATTTATAGTTTGTATCATCCAAGTTATGAACAACTTTATTTTTTTATTTTTTTTTTCTTTTGATCAAAGTTTTTTTTTTTTTTTAACATCTATTTTCATTTTCTTCGAATAAAAGTTTACAAAATTACAGAGAAATGATCCACATAAAGATACATTTATGATCAATAAAGAAGAAACATACAACAAAAGAAGTGAATTTAACGATGCTTCTTGTCTAGAAGAACTTACTTGCTAGCAGATAATCAAGTCTGTTATTTTCCTTCTTCGTGCTCGAACCCAAGTCGTTGCGATTCTTGACTATCATCCAACTATGAAAATACCAAATTCACTTCGCAATCATTAAAACACCAACCGGCAGAAGAATTTGCAGATGATCATTCGCCGGAATCAAACTCTATTGAAGAGATATAAAATAAAAACAATTATTATATATAAACTATATATATATATATATAGATCTGTGATATATGTATGATTATCTTCCTCTGCCTTTAAAAATATCTGGGAGACAATAGCCATGGCGCCACTTGAAGATCTGCTATAAGTTTTGTATAACCATAAACGAGATCCATTTCATCTTTTACACCCATAATCTTCATTCTTCAACCATAATCATAATCACCAAAATAGATGCTTGAGATAATTAGGATAGACCTTGCCTTAAAAATGAATATCTTCTTTCCTGGAACACTCCTTTTTATGAGAGAAGACTTGGAACACAACCTGAATCTTACAAAAAACTAGATCTATGAAGGAATAAGATAAATTAAGAAGATGGAAGACGAACAGAAGGAGTACGTCCGACGCCGGAGCCGACGTCGGCCGAAGCCATAGTCTTGGTTAATCGCCTCTAGCGTCGTTTGTTGGGGGAGAGGAAAAACGGTTGTGGAATGACGTTCAAACGGTTTAGTCTCTTTCTGTGATTTGTGTTTTATTATTTTGATCAAAGTTATGAACAACTTTAATAACACGTTTTCCAGTGTTCTAACACAAGCCAATTTTGTGTTATATATATATATATTTATTTATTTATATTTTTACTTACTCTTATAGAAACTAGGATTCAGACCCCCCGCGATGTCGTGGGGGAAGTATTTTAGAAAAAAAAATAAACTAAATTTAAAATTTAAAATTATACATTATGAAAATATTTGAATGTAATAGAATAGTTTGAATACATAAACTGTTATTAAAAACACAACCATCAAAAAGAAAACTTATAACAAAAAATATTATGTAGAATAGACACAACTTTGCAAAACACATTGTTTAAAATATTATAAATATAAGGTATTTTTATGAAGAATTATGGTAAAGAGCTACAATTAAAAAAATCATTATAACAAAGTGATCCTAACTGAGAATATTGAACTAATGCTGTAATGAGTAAATGTAATTTTATATAATTTGGAGAGCTGTAAAAACCGTTGAGAGTGAAATATATAGACAGTTCAAACAGACAAATGTATATAGATTTCAAAAGATATGAATATTCGAATAAACACAACTCAACAATGAACAGTTGCAACTTTACAAAAAAAAAAATTGTTACGACGAACAATCACAACTTTTTGTAAAACACACAATTTAAATTTTTTACAGATTTTTTTAGAAAATTATCCAAAAGATACGATTGAAAAAACACAACTTTTGGTGGCATTTCTTCGGATTGCTATTATATACAGATTACTCTTATAGGTAGCATCTCCATTTGCACAAAAAAAAAGAAGGTAACATCTCCAAGTTTCCCGTCCCAATCTTCCAATACGTCGGGCCTAGACGTAAATTTGGTTAGAGACGACTCCATTCTATAAAAAAAATCAAAAAAAATATTTCAAAAATTCCACCGATTGATTGCTAAAATATCATTATCACTCCGCAGTCTCAGCTAAATTATATTTCATGAAATATCATTATATTTCAGAATATATATATTCTACTTCCTGGATAGCCCTATCCCAAACCATGCGTCACACGGATGGAGAAGCATTTGCATTGGAAGGGACCTTTTAAAGTCAAACTTGGGAAAAATGATAGGCAGTGGCGACTCAACACCTACATGGGGAACCCCTTGGATCTCTCTTGACCACCCGATCGCGCCCATGGGTCCTCCAACAAAGGAAAATCAACACTTGCGGGTAGAAAACCTGCTCCTACCTGCTTCAAAGGAGTGGAACCTCCCCCTGATTCGCCAAACACTCCCATCTTATGAAGAGTGCATAACCCAACTACGACCAAGCAAACAGGGAGGACCAGATTCTTGGGCTTGGCTCCCAACCCCTGATAGAGTCTACACTGCAAAATCTAGATATCATGAAGCACTGAGATCAAAAACAGTAAGAGTGGAAAAAACACCAACCTCCGACACTATAGAGCCTGTAGAAACCTTTCTTTGGAAAAAAGAAATTTGGAATATTAAATGTTCACCTAAAACAAAGCTCTTGCTCTAGAAGGCTGCTCAGAAAGCTCTTCCAGTTAGAAGCAACCTCCAAACCAGGCAGTTAGACTCTGACCCCCGATGCCCACACTATGGCAGTTTGGAAACCGAAGCCCACCTGTTTTTCCAATGCCCCTATGCACAGAAGTTTGGAATCTGGCACCACATAAAGAAAACTTCAACTCGGAGGAGATAGAAAATTTCAAATCGGGGTTGAGCCAAACTGCAAAACTCACCTGTCTCCCACCAACGGGCCTTATGATTGGACCTCTAGCACCATGGATTCTTTGGACCCTATGGACAACCCGGAACAAACTAATTTTCAACAAGATCAAAGCTCCTGCAAAAGATACACTGGATTTAGCTATCATACGAGCAAAAGAATGGCAGGATGCACAACAGCCACAAGACTACTCACCCCCAACACAGACCCGAGCCTCAACACCTGGACCGAGATCAACATTAACCACAACATCACATATCGCATGCTCCACTGATGCAGCCTGGAGAGACAACAGTAACATGGGATGCGCCTGGATCTTCAAGGACTACGCCGATCAACCGCTGAACCAGGGAGCCTCCAAGGCTCAGAATATCAGATCACCCTTGATGGCTGAAGCTTTAGCAACTTTTAAGGCATTGAAAGTTGCTATTGAATCGGGTTTCAATCAAGTCCATTTCGCTTCAGACTCGCAATTGCTAGTCAAAGCACTCAATCGGAAATCCTCACCAAAGGAACTCCATGGGATTCTATATGATTCTCAATCCCTAATCTCTTAATTTCATCTATATACTTTTAATTATATTCCTAGGAATTGCAATCATCATGCTGATGTCCTTGCAAAAAACGCTCTTCGGAACTTCTGTATCAAACCCTAATTGATTTTATGAAAGTTATTTGTTTGCAAAAAAAAAGAATATATATATATATATATATAAATAAATTGATACTGTGGAGAATATTGATGTGAGAATTTTTTTTATAGATTTTGGGTTTTTTTCTCAGTCTCTTTTTAGAGTGTTCGTTCTATCCCTAATGAAATTAACGGTGGCTATATGAGTTGTATTATTACTTTTGATTTTTGAATGTTTTTGTTTGGTTAGTGAAATCAGTTGATGGAAAAAGTAGAATGATGAAGTAAGACATATGTATCATGTAATAGTATAATAATGAAAAATACAGTAATCTATCCGTTATTATTTATTAGTTTTGTTTTTTTTAAACTAAAACATTAATTATTAATTATATGAACACTATTTAACCAATGATAAAATAATATGCAAAATTTTAAAAGTCAAAAACAATTAAAAACTAATTAGTTATGCATTGAAAACTGAAATATTCATATAATTTTTGAAAATTTTGCTTCTAAAGGATGAACTATTAAAAAAACTGAGGGAGTAGTATTTTTCAATATATATATCCAAATTTTTAACTATTTAACAAACAAGTGAAAAAAATACAGAGAAATAATACTTCACAAATCAAGGAAGTTAAAGAAAAAACAATTTCAAGATAATATTCCAAATTTCTTTGTCCAAAAAAAATACATAAACTATTATTAGGATAATAAATTAACAAACTATAACATAACGAGGTTTCATTTAATCTAAAATTCAAATTTCCATAAACCTTTTTAGATAGAAAAGAAAGGGAAAGAGAAAAAAAAATTCAGCAAAGTAGAGAAGACAACAACAATGAGGAAGCTCTTCATCTTCTTCACCTTCCTCCTCTACACAGTCACAACCCTAACATTTCCGCCATTAACAACCTCAGCATCAACATCGTGCCGTACACTATGCGGCAACATCCCAATAAACTACCCGTTCGGCATCGACGTCGGCTGCGGATCTCCTCAGTTCAAAGCAATGTTCAATTGCTCCACCGATCTATATTTCACCACTCCTTCCGGAAGCTACAAAGTCCAGAGCATCGATTACGAGAAGAACACTATGGTAATCTTCGATCCGGCGATGTCTACTTGCTCGATTCTTCAGCCTCACCACGATTTCAAGATGTCTGATATACAGAACGCTCTTATCAGACCTTCGTACGACACCGTTTTCGCGCTCCTCAACTGTTCCAACGACTCTCCGGTTCATAATCGTTACCGGAATCTCTGTTTTAATGCCGCCGGCCACTCTTGCGACGAGCTTTATAGCTCATGTGCCTCATTTCGCATCTTCAACACCACAACACCCTCTGGTATGAATTCAGATTTCTAATTTCTTAATTACTGTAGTGATTTCCCCAAATTTTGAAATCTGTGTGGCTTCAGGTAATAGTACGGTTCATACGACGCCGTATTGTTGTTTCACTAGCTACGATACTGTGCGGGTGATGAGTATGAACATCTTGGACTGCTCACATTACACGACGGCGATTGACAACGGGAAAATGAGAGGCGTGGCTCCTTTGGATTGGTCCTATGGAATCGAGCTTTCGTACGCGGTGCCGGAGATTGGTTGTGACCGTTGCCGGAAGTCAGGTGGCACTTGTGGTTTCGACGCCGAGACGGAGATCTTTCTTTGCCAATGTCCCGGTTCCAACAACAACCCTACGAGAGAATGTGGTAACTACCGTTTCAGTCCCTCTTGTTTTTTTTAATTAATTTCAAACAGAGTGCATAATTTGTTTATCGTGATCAATTTAGTCCTAATTAGTCAACAAATAACAATACATTTCTTATATGTACTTTACACTGCAGTAATATATAGATTGAACTGGTTTGTTAGATTCTTTTAATATGTTAGATTTTGAGATCGTTACATTGTATTTTTTTTGTTCTATTTCAGGTGGAGGTATGACTAATCAAGGAGGCTTTAATTCTACAAACATAAATCATACGATTCTCTTGATCATGTTCATGTATTTTGTTTACTCTCTTCTGTAATATATTCATATATGTTAATTTTCATTTTATTAATCTATGGACTATTTTTTGGGATAAAAAATTTCTTATTTCATTTTTTTTAATAATATCAGCTGAAATATGTATTATGTAGTTCGTAAAATAATTTGCATGTAATTATGGTAAACGACATATTAGTCGCATGAACATCTGAACAAATAATATTTTATTAATTGAATTCAAAATTTAGCAAAACGCCAAAAGGTTCAGAATTGGTCAGTATGATCATGGCTATTGACTAGAATCTCAAACGTCAGATTAACGACTAATTAGAATGAGGATGTCGAATGAAGAATCTGGAACACTTTATTAATTATGCACAGTAATGATGGAAAAGTTGACCAACTACTAGTACTACTGATAGTGTGGTAGAGAGGGACGATTAGTTTATTGTACATATCATTTGTTTTAAAGTAATAAACATCAAATTTGAAAACGGAGATAATGAGAGGGTATATTCGTATTATCGAAGAAGTAGAAGGGTTCATCGTCAGAAAAATTAAAGTTGCTAATTTTGAAAATCCACTCCCCCCAATTCAAATCTGAGACTGAGAGAGCTTGGAAAGGATTCAAACAGCTCTCGAAACTTCACACAAAAAGCGCTGTGTTAGTTAACATTATTAATTAATTCGTCCTCAAAGCTTCTGAAAAAGTTGCTCCTTTGTTCCAGAGTGTGAAGTTTGAATCGTCTTCTTTAATCTTTCCGCATGCTGAAAGAGAGCAGAAGCTAGTGCCTCTCGATCTACCATGTCTCGAAACGTTCCCAGAATCGAGATGCCGGAATCGGAAGAGAACATGTTCGCGAACTTGTCTCTGTTTTCGCCGTCAAGAGCTCCTCTTAATTCGATACCAGATCCGAGTCAGCTTCAGAAGGCAAATCATCTACCCGAATTCGATTTGGTTCAGAAATTGGAAAGTACGCGAACGCAGCATCAACGAACACTGGGTCCGGAGAAGAGATTCGATGTTTCGGAAGGTAGAGCTGGGAATGCGAACGGTATGCATGATTCGAACCCTAAGATTGTTGGCCGTAATGGGAAATCTCGGTCGGAGCCAAACTCTGCGCAGAGTACGCCCACTAGGAACGGTGCTAGGGTTTCTCTTGGTGGGGGTTGTGCTACGGGCGCACGAGTTGTTCAGTCTTTTGGTGGAAGAGGAACGAGCTCGTTTGCGAGGATTCCGAGGGGGATTCATATGGCTGAATCTGTTAGCTTTGCGGAAACAACTCCACTTTTTGAGCTCAATGAAGATCATTCGTTTTGGAAAGAGCACAATGTCCAGGTTGGTTCACTGTTTAGGAGATTCAATCAATTAGTTTTTTTTTTCGTTTTTCTGGAACTTACTAATTTAGGGATCCTTCTATATGGTGTAGGTTTTGATAAGGCTGAGGCCATTAAGTACAATGGAAAGGGCTAGTCAAGGACATGGTAGGTGTTTAAAACAGGAGAGTCCACAAACATTGCTCTGGTTAGGCCACCCAGAGACAAGATTCACCTTTGACCATGTTGCCAGTGAGGCAATATCTCAGGTAAGCTTCATTTCAAATTTATCTAGTTCCACTTGAAAGTGAACATTATAGCTAGCTGCAGAGGCTTTTTGTATGTGATATAGTTACCTATAATGTTATGGATGCGTGTTCTGTTGACTTTTCAGGAAAAGCTATTTCACGTTGCTGGACTGCCCATGGTGGAGAATTGCTTGTCTGGTTACAATAGCTGTGTGTTCGCCTACGGCCAGGTGAGATCATATATGATGATATGTTTCATGTTTCTGCTTGTTAGAATTTCCATGGTGCAAAATTAAGAAACTTAACTTCCTCTCATATAGACTGGTAGTGGCAAGACGTATACTATGATGGGAGAGATATCTGAGGCAGAGGGAAGCCTCGGTGAAGACTGCGGAGTTACTGCACGTATTTTTGAGTATCTGTTCTCAAGAATTAAGATGGTAGTTGCCTAACTTCCTCTCGACGAATCACTTCAAGCCAAAATATATTTCAGTACTAAAAAAGGTCTTTTTTAACAGGAAGAAGATGAAAGGAGAGATGAAAACTTGAAATTTAGTTGCAAATGTTCTTTTCTTGAGATATATAACGAGCAGATAACCGACCTCTTGGAACCATCGTCAACCAATTTGCAAGTAATTCAATTATTTTCCTTCTACACTTGTTATTATATATCAGTCTGGTGCCTTTTTGTTTTTGTTTTGAGATAGATCATAACCTTGAATTCCATATTATAGCTCAGAGAAGACTTGGGAAAAGGAGTATATGTTGAAAATCTTGTAGAACATAATGTGAGAACTGTTAATGACGTTCTAAAGCTTCTACTACAGGCAAGATCTCCATACCAAAACATTCTGTTAAGAGTTTTAAGTTTTCAAGTATTTAACTTCATATGTTTTTCTTATGCTTCAGGGAGCAACTAACCGGAAGATTGCTGCAACCCGTATGAACAGTGAGAGCAGCAGATCCCACAGCGTTTTCACGTGTACAATCGAGAGCCTCTGGGAGAGGGATTCTCTAACTCATTCAAGATTTGCCAGACTAAACTTGGTCGATCTGGCTGGTTCTGAAAGGTAGCTTGTACTTTTTACTGTGTTTACTTTTGCATCTTTGACTACTGAAATTATTTTTGATATATATACAGGCAGAAAAGCTCAGGTGCAGAAGGGGATCGCCTAAAAGAAGCAGCAAACATTAACAAATCCTTATCCACTTTGGGGTAATCCTAACAGACACCTGTTTACGTGTCAGTGTCTGCCCTCTGCTTTTTATTGTCATGAACTGTTTTCTGCTGTACATTGCCAAGCGTCTCAACTCTCAGGTCAAAATAATATGTGTATGTTTGATGGAGAAAATTTGTGAAGAAACTGAAAATATGCAAAGCAAGAAAGAATGGCGATAGTTTAATAGCTTTGAGGTCTTTGGCAACTTAAAAATTATTATGAACTTTTAGACAATCTTATTACAAGATAAGATGCCAACAATTTCTTACACCTTTTACGATCTTTGTAGCTACTAACACTTTTCCATTCATCTGTCAATTTAGCTTAGTGATAATGTCTCTGGTGGATTTGGCACATGGGAAGCATAGACATGTTCCCTATAGAGATTCTCGACTTACCTTTCTACTGCAGGTATGACTATTAGAGGACTACAACCTTCATTTCTTTTTCTGTTGCAATTGCATGGGGACTTACTTACAGATATGGTTTCAGGATTCTCTAGGGGGTAACTCCAAAACAATGATAATAGCTAATGTCAGCCCATCTCTTTGGTTTGTACCAATATCCATTCTTGTTTAATGGGTTTACATTGTCTTGTGTATTTCTAATTGTTATTTTCTTATTGCAGCTCTACAAACGAAACCCTCAGCACGCTGAAGTTCGCGCAACGGGCAAAACTAATCCAGAATAATGTAGTTAGAATTCTTCATTGATTACGATCTCTTCTATGAAAGTTTGACCTGATGTAAGGCTGCTTCACTCTGATTTTCCAGGCTAAAGTCAATGAAGATGCCTCTGGGGATGTTACAGCACTCCAACAGGAAATAAGAAAGTTAAAGGTATCAATTATTGTCAAATTGCATCAAACAGCAAACTTTCCTACGTCTCATGCGTCGTCATGTGAGGTCATATCAAAACTTTTTCAATTATTCAAACAGGTCCAACTGTCTTCCCTTGTGAAGAACCATGACTCTAGTGGGGCTCTTTCAGACTGCATATCTTCTCATGAAGAATTCAGATACTCTGGTACATCTAAAGTAGCAGGAGAAACAAGACAAGACAAGTGTCACTGTCAGGTGCACAATTCACTGAGAAAGAAGGTATATTTGCAACAAATTTGTGGATATCTTGCGACTATGATATTGAACTGGCTTGATAACTGTATACCAGGTGAAAAATATGAAAGATAATTTGATTGGTGCTCTCAGAAGGGAAAAGATTGCTGAATCTGCCCTTCAGAAGTCCGAGGCTCAGATTGAGCGTATAGACTGCTTGGTTAGTTTGTTACACAGACAGTTCAATTTCGTATTTTGAACTAGACAGAGACATCTCATGATGCAAACGAAATAGGTTACATTTTAGTTCATCTTATATTTTGACCCTTCATTACAGGTTAGAGACATGGAAGAAGATGCCAAGCGCATTAAAATAATGCTTGATCTTAGGGAAGAAAATGTTGGCGAGATGGAATTCTGTATGTCTGGTTCATTGATGACAAAAGAGTGTCTCATTGAAGAAAATAAAACTCTAAAAGGAGAGATCAAGCTTCTTCTCGATAGCATTGACAAGAATCCAGAGTTGACACGTTCGGCCTTGGAGAACACCAAGCTCCGGGAGCAGCTACAACGGTAAATCACCAATTAACTGTTTTGGAAGAGTCTTTCTTATTTTGAAACGTTCTATACCCTGATTTTTACTTTCTTTACAGATATCAGCAATTTTATGAGCATGGGGAACGAGAGGCATTGCTTGCTGAGGTGACAGGACTACGTGACCAGGTTTGAGAATGCCTTTACCAAATGGACTTTACGCAATAAATCAAGCTGAATTTTTTTCACTTCTCATGCAGCTTCTTGATGTTCTTGAAGCAAAAGATGAGTCTTTTTCTAAACACGCAATGAAGGTTTGGGGAAAATATACTATTTGTTATTTTTATATCTTGGAAACTGTTGTTGCTGGTTTCTTATGCGTGAGCTTTGATAACACTGTAGGAGAACGAAATGGAGAAGGAATTTGAAGACTGCAGAAACATGAACTCTAATTTGATCCGGTAATATTAAAAATTATATGAAATTTAATTATCTTTTGTGAAGGTTTGATATTGCATGGAAAATTATTTACCCTGTTGCATTTTTCTGTTATGTGGTGGGTTGTAGAATGAAATAACTTTTGAGTTCTCTGTTGCATAATTATCTAAAAGTATCATCCTATTCTTGGAGTGTTTCAACGTCCATAACCCTGTTGTACCCTAATTCTGCTATGGCTTGTGTTTGTTAATATTCTAACGTTGAACCTGAAACTTTTTCAATATTAAGTTTGATTAAATTGGAAAAGAAGCCTGCTATGGTACTGTTTCTTATGTTTTGGTGTTGTTAATCAATGCAGAGAACTAGATGAAGTACAATCAGGACTTGGAAGATACTTGAATTTCGATCAAATACAATCCAACTTTGTAAGAATTCAGAGTGACAGTGAGATAATTGTTATAAATTTTTCTTTGCTGGTGGTTTATCTTTGTTGTACCTTTTGCAGGTTGCGTCTTCCACCAGAGGAGTTGAGCCGGTTAATCAAGCTCATAAACAGGTTTGTTGAGTGAATATTTGTAGCATAAGAATCATAGTCTGAATAGTTATACCTACATGTATTAAAAATTAGTTTGCATACTTAAAATTGCTTTATAAGGAAGATTGTTTAACGCCCTTTCTTTCCATTGAAACAGGCAGAAACCATGCCAACTATAAGTGAAACCCAAGAGGAGGTGGCTATTTCAGAGAGTAAAAACTGCAGCAACATTGGTAATCCTGATGGCAACAGCGTTATGCTTCTAAATGAGCCGCATGATGTGCTAGAGGAGAATGATAAATCCATGAATATGCTAACCAACAGAAGTAGTATGGAAAGAGAAGTTGTACCTAGCATAGAAGGTTATGACACGGAGTTATGTGGCATGGTCAATAATAGAGATGCATTAGTGAAGAAGACAGATGAGGGGATAGACCGGTCAATTTTTCAGTTCAAGTTAGGAAAATTAATGAAGGACCTCGAGGAGGCCAGAACACTGAATTGTCAATATGAAAAAGAGTATAAGTCGCAATTATCTCAACAAGAAGACATTGAAGTAATCCATGAGCAAGTCGAGACAGAAACTGCCAGAACCATTCTTGAGTTGCAGGAAGAGGTGACTGCTCTCCAGTCTGAATTTCAAAGAAGAATCTGTAACTTGACCGGGGAAAATCAGTCTCTGAAAGATACTATAACTGCAAGAGAGGCAGAAACAAGAGCACTTAACCAAGACTGGGAAAAGGCTACCTTAGAACTTACAAATTTCATCGTCGATGGGTCTAAATCCATAAAAAATGCATCTACACAGATTGGAAGTATAATCTGTTCATTTCCACAAGTGAATGCGTGGATAGGTGATTATGTTGAGAAGGCTGCAAAAAGTTGTATAAAAAAGGAAGAAACAATTTTACTTCTACAGAAAAGCTTGGAAGATGCACGGACATTAGTAGCAGAGATGAATTTGAAGCTGAATTCCTTAAAGGGCGCAACAATTGCTCTCAACGAATTTCAACTGGGTTGCAATTCTGCAACCACTGAAGAGGCTTTCCACTTGAATAATGATATAGACAGGAAGAGAAATGAGGTAGACACGCTTGAGAGCGACTTGAAAGCAAAGCAGTATTCTACTCTGAAAACAGAACGATATGCCGAAGCTGCTTTTGCTGTTGCAAAATGGCTCTCTGATTCTAGAAATCAACACCAAATGCTGGAAATAGTACAAGATAAATCAGTAAAAGATTGTGGGGCATTAATCTCTGCTTCTCCTGGTGCGGAAGGGAACGCTGATATTAGTTTGTCAAAGGATGGATATCTAAGTGATGCAACATATCCATATCCAAAGGGTGATGAGCTTTCAACATCAAGCTCTGACTTTTCAAACTGTAAATGGCAACGTGATTGTGCACTGAACGTAAAATGTCAAGGAGTTTCAAGTTCTGGATCTGACGCTCAAGATAGTAATAACAAGACTACATCAGCAGCTTTGATTGCTAAGAGTGGTTCTGCAAATAGTGTTTACTGTGGAGGTATACTTTTGCTTGTTTTCGCTTATTCACCATTTTACATTTAAGATCTGAAATGAGTAAAATCTTGAATGGCTAGACCACCAGTTTTATTTTATATCTAGACTTGTAGAGAAAGAAGCTTAAAAGTTTGTTATATGCAGAGGGGAGGCAGTCAGTAGAAAAGCCATTGACTATTATGATGGGGAAAGCAGAAACGGAATGCAAAAGCAGTAACCCGGTAAGCTTTTATTAGCATCGTTTCTTTTTGTGAAGATATATAAAGAAATTGGTTACATACTTACATGTCAATGACAAAGTAAACCTCTGAACTTGCAGGTTTCTTCCGAGGCATGTATGGGTCTTATGCATAGAATGGATCCTGTTAGAAGTTTCTTCGATCGATTTGAGGAAGTCAATGCTACCATGAAAGAAGCTGATTTCACACTATGTGAATTAGTAAAGGCCAATGAAAAATCAAATCATGTTACTGAAATGTGGATTCAAACCCATGGAGAGCTAATAGTTAAGGAAAAAACTCTGATGGATGATCTTGACAAGGTAAAGTCTACACTATCCGCATGTGAAGAAGAAAATCAAATCTTGCTAAATCAAACACACTCCACTTTGGCGGACATGGAAAATTCAGTGTCTTTGCTTGAAGAATATTTTCTGGAAACGAAAAGAGGAGTAGAAGAAACATTAGAGGCTTTGTTTTCCGATGTCCTTTTAGCTGGAAAAGAGCTCCTCCAATTGATTTCCAACTCAAGACCATCGCTTGAGCAGACTGTATCTGAAACCATGGAGAGAGAGTTCACCATGTATGCAACATACCAATGCCACATTGGGAAACTGGTCGATCAAATTTTGGATCAGAGAAAACAGGTTATCACTCCCCACCTTTCAGGCCAAGAAAACCAACAGTCAGAGAAAATTAATGCCATTGGGTATAATGCTGAAGATGAAGTCACGGGAAAGCAAAACAGAGCAGAGATCGTCAAAGGTTTAGAAAATGATGAAGTTGTTCAGTCACATGAGAGCCTATTATATGAGAACTTGTATCTGAAAAAGGAGCTTGAGAGAAAAGAAGCTTTATGTGAAGGCTTGCTTTTTGATTTGAAGCTACTTCAAGAATCAGCATCAAATAAAAGAGATATCAAGAATGAAATGGATGAGTTGTTTGACGCATTATGCAAAGTACAGCTAGAGCTGGAGCTGAAAGCAAGTCAAGTTCATGATCTTTTTGTTCGTAACGAGAATCTTGAAAATTGCTCCATTGACTTAAAAACGGCTTTGTTCACGTCAAAGTCAGAACTAGAGCAGGCCAAAGAGAGGATACAATTTCTTGCCGAGCAGAATGATGAGTTAAGGGTCCTCGTTAGTGATCTCTGTACGGAAAAGGTTGCAGCTGAGGAGGGAATGGACGAACAAAAAGATCTTGTCAAAAGGTTGGAAAAAGAAATCCTTCACCTGACTACTACAGCAGAGAAGCAATTGCTTTCTGCGGTCAAGTCCATTGAAGCAAATTTGGAAAAGACCAGTGATGAGAAAGATCAGCTTGTTGAGGAAATATGTTCGTTAAATAACAAGCTTGAGTTGGCCTATGCTATAGCTGATGAAAAAGAAGCAATTGCCGTAGAGGCTCGTCAGGTATGTAACTTGGAGCCTTTTGTTTCTAGATGAATCATTTGATCCTTAGCAAAATTGAAGGGTTAACAAGAATTAAAACTTGTTCTTGTGTAGGAATCTGAAGCAAGTAAAATATATGCTGAACAAAAGGAAGAGGAGGTCAAGATTCTAGAAATTTCTGTTGAAGAACTTGAGCGTACGATAAATATATTAGAAAGACGGGTTAGTTTTCCTTGTTTGTCATTCTCTATGTATCTTAAAGATATTGCATGAACTCTTATGCTTACTTATATGTAAGCTATTTTGGCTTCCAGGTGTATGATATGGATGAGGAAGTTAAAAGGCATCGTACCACCCAAGATTTGTTAGAGACAGAGCTGCAAGCTCTCAGACAGAGATTGTTTAGATTTGAAAACTTCACTGGTGTGGTAACAACCAGTGAAAGCACAGAGGAATATAAGAGTCACATAAGGTCAGCCAACCTAATCCTACTCAAGATATTTGTTTCTCTTGTATATCTTTCTCTGCGTAGACTAAATTTGGTAAAAATAAATGTATTCTAGGTCGACAGAGCAGTGTCAGATACAAGTCATCCAGAAGGAAGTAGCAGAGAAAACCAAAGAGGTGTGTTATATTGTTGGAATGCTCGGCTTAATTCTCCATGTAATTTTCTGATATTTGCGAAAATGATTATTGTTTATTTATTTACTTCTACCTTGTCTTTCCTCACAGATTAAACAGCTAAAAGAGTATATCTCCGAGATTTTACTGCATTCTGAGGCCCAAGCATCTGCTTACCAAGAGAAGGTATTAGATTTGTAGACTTTAGCAGTACTAGGCACTGTGATTGTTAAATAATCTAGCACCAAAAGTACTATTTCCATGCTACACATTTTGCGCATATTTGTGTCTCTGTTGGCGTTCTTGCTAAACATCATGTCATGTTTTAAAAAATATCAAGTCAAGAATTGTAATTATTTCTGATTTCTATTGTGATGATCTGAAGGAGGCAAAATTTGATAACAATGGCGTATATTTCGATAAGAACCTGGAAGGGTTATTTTTCTTAATTTGTAGCTCATATAGTTTCTTTGTTTCTAATCTCAACAGTATAAGACTTTGGAGGTCATGATTCGAGACTTCAAACTAGAGGACTCAAGTTCGTCAGCTGCTGAGACCATATCACATAAAACTGATAAAAGCTCAATAAAGAGTAGAGGTTCAAGTTCACCTTTTAGATGTATAGTTGGGATGGTACAACAGATGAAACTGGAGAAGGATCAGGAATTGGCCATGACAAGGGTTCGTGCTGAAGAATTGGAGTCATTGCTAGCTGTCAAACAGAAAGAGGTTCAGGCTACCTTCATTTGATTGTTCTTTTCATCTGGAGTGCTCACAGATTTTTATTGAACGTCTTGTCAGCAGATTAGTTTCTATTCACCTTGATTCGGTTTAAAGTGACTGAGTGAATATTTTCTTGCTGGAACAGGTTTGCACATTGAACACGAGGATAGCTGCAGCTGATAGCATGACTCATGATGTTATTCGGGATTTGCTTGGTGTGAAAATGGACATAACCAGCTATGCTGTAAGTATATCAGATTATATGCCATCTTCAAAAAGACTTCATATGCACTTTTTCTAAATGTATCGGTTTCTCTGTTCGGATGTTTCAGGACTTGATTGACCAGCACCATCTCCAAAGAGTGGTTGAAGAGGCTCAGCAACAGGCTGAAGAGATCCTCTCCAAGGTGATGATGCTATATGCTTAATGGCATCTACTTACATTAATTGGTTTTCAATTTTGTTATTAATACTTTTTTTTTCTCTTTCAATTTCAGGAGCAAGAAATCATCAACCTGAAGAGACATATTGATTCTCTTGTTAAGGAAAGAGAAAGGTTAGGCCTATTCAACTGATACTAAAACTGTTATATCACGAACCAAAGTGCTTATTTTCTCTCGGAATGTTCCTGCTTTTTGTGGACAGTTGCATGTCAGAGTTGAACAAGAAAGATACAGATGTTCTTGCGACACAGATATCTTTGGACCAACTACAAGAGCGAGTTCAGTTGCTTTCTATGCAAAACGAAATGCTCAAGGTAAGCAGGAGTTTCTTCTACCTATACTCTCACCACACCAGCTTTATTTATTTTATGTGTTCTCCTTAATTCACTGATTCTTTCTATCTTCCGTTTGCAGAATGACAAGAGCAATTTGCTGAAGAAGTTAGCTGAACTTGATAGAACAATCCACGATGCACGGGCCAGTAACCATCGTGCTCCACAGACAACAAAGGTACGTATAACGGAACCAAACCAAAGAATAATTGTGAAGAACTCAACGGTTGATTCTAAGATTCTGAATTTCGTTATATGGAACAGGATACAGTGTCATTCAACCTTGCTGATACTGATTATACCAAGAGACTGGAAAACGCTCAGAAGCTTCTTTCCCATGCAAATAACGAATTGGCAAAGTATCGCAAAACGAGCAATAACCACCCATCTACAAGAACTCAAGGACAGAGCTCCAGTACAAGATATCGGTAAATAAATGTTCTCAAAGCTTCTCTTCCCCTTGGCTTGTTCTTGAGAGTATATATCGCACGGTTCAAACCTATGAAGCTAGTCCAGCAATCTGAACAACGCACAGGTTCTGAAACTGCGGCAAAGCAAATCAGATTGTAGAGTGTTTTTGTATGGCTTGATCGTTCCACTTCCAGTAGCTTGATGGAATTACGTTCTTGGAATGTTTTCTTTAATTTTGTGTGTTAAGTTGGAATTGTTGTGTATATATAACATGTCGCTGCAATTGGCCTGTTGTTGTTGTATTATATGTTTATATTTCTATAAAGGAAGAGATTCTATTTTCTTTCTTTCTCCTTCATCTGATAAACAACCTCTCGATTATATCATCTCTCACTTCTGTCGTCGTTAGCTTGCAATTCAAGATCCGTTATATATACACATACATCGACTAGACAGATTGTTGGAAAATTTTCAGTCAGACAGCTTTGTGAAGGCCTTGAGCAAACAGTTGGTGTGCATTGTTGTTAATGGTGACACATGAGGATTGTGATCGATCTTCTGCCAACAACACATATGGTACATCCTCCCTAATATCCAATGACTCAGTGCAAACCCTAAAGCTAAGGCTAGGTTCCAAAGTACAAGATGGTACCTGAAGATCCTGAATGCAATCAGTCCCCCATGTTTGATTCAGCTTCTGATTCAACATCTAGAATCAAATCAATTGTTTGAGCAACCTCTGGCATGGAACGCGCAATCACCTCTGATGGAGAACAATTCTGAGCTGGATCAACCTACGCTTAAAGACAGTCCATTCCATATATTTCTCTTTATTTATCTCCCGCATAAACCATGTCAACCCAGCTCCGTCTAAAAACAAGAAGACTACTGTATATCAAGCTTTGCATCATCTGAGAAACAGCCACGATTGAAAAGCCTCTCCACTTTTGGGATCCACAGCGACGGATCTGTTCCGGTGAACATAGGCGTATCCATACAACCATCATCTTCATAGATCACAGATTCCACCGTCTTCATCGCGTTGAAGCTCCGATCACAGTTTCACCGCACAATTGATAGAGTCTTGTACTAGAGAACTCAATCGAATCTGAATGATATGCAATTGGAAAGAATGTTTGTTACAGAGTTGTTAACAAGAAGAGAATAAGAGAAATACTCAATCCGAGAATGCGATGATCAACATTGATCATCTCTCGAGCACATCACTCGAGCACTCAAGAACATCTCCTGAGAATTAACAAACACAGATTAAGCATAATGAAGAAGAAGAGCTTCACAGCTCTTTTAACCTCTCTTCTTGTCCACGTCATCAGCAACCAACTTGAATCCTCTTGACGTGGTATTGTACAATCGTATCACATTTGTAACTTTTCTCTCCCACTAGTTTTCTCTCTCACGTTCATGTATATATATATACACTCATCTCTCTAGTCTCTAGATCTCTCTTCATATATTTATATATCTTGTTTGCGATGTTAATTATAACAGTTTTTTATGATATAATACTTGTAATATTGTTTTAGTTTGCATGTACGTTAGGTTTTGTTTTATATGTTTTTTCTGGTAAACTCATACTTCAAAGCAAATCGTTGTCTGATCCTTAACTAAATTTCCATGACGATAGACTAATGCCAATGATCACTCCGATCCACATTTTTGATACGGTTTTGTTGTCTTTAGGCTGGGATGGAAGTTGCACGAGGTTTGCTAGGGAAAGAAAACACTCTTCTGAAAAATATGCAACATATGGTCCTTTCCCTAACCCAAACAGTGGCTCGGCTTTTCGTTACTAGATTCTTGGGACAATTCATATCGATCGGTTGTGTAACGTGAGACTCACTGTATCTCCTCGACTCAGATAATATAGTGTTCAGCCATTGTCTCATTAAAACTTAATGCTATGAAATGGAACAGGATACTAGAAGGAGAAACGAAGTTCGTATTTGGGGAAGAAGACTCTACTTGTTCTTTGAAATCTATCCTTAAGATTCACAGTCCTCAGTTTTACTGGAAGGTAACATATACAAGACAGTTACAAAAAAAAGTTAGAACATTTAAGGGTGTATTTTAACCATTTTGCCATCTTAGCTTTTTTTGTCATGATGTAAAACGTTAAATATTTATATATATACAAGTGTTCTAAAAATTATAAAAAAATAAAAAAGTTAGTTTTTTTTTTTCATGGTTTGTTTGAGTTCGGGTATACCCGAGTTACCCGAACGGGTAATACTTGAACCCGACCCGATAGTATAAAAAACCCGAACGGTTTTATATGTCTAAACCCGAAAACCCGAACCCGAATGCCCATGGCTAATTTCTAATATTTTTTTGCAGATTCTCATTGTTAACAGAGACCTGAACTCACCAAAATCAAACCTTGCCAAGAAAGGTAAATCCTTAACAACTTTTTTTCTTTTTAATTTGGTTTAATGTTAAACTAATCCTTAACAACTTTAGGCTTGGCATGCAAAATTTATCGCTTAAGGTTTCACTTGTATATTTTTTTTTATCTTACAGGGGATGGTGGACACCGGTGTTTCTAACTGCCGCCGGATTAGCATCTGCAAAGTATTATCTAAAGCATGTGCTTAAACAAAACACTCTAACTCAAGCTCGAAGGAACATGTCTCGTCATTATGACCTTGTACGTGGCTTGAATCTCCACCTCGCTTTAAATCTCTAAAAGCATTTCCTTGGTCTTTTGTGGTTTCTAATCAGATTCCATGTTCATAGAGCAACGAGTTTTTTGGTCTCTTCATGGATGATACCATGGTGTACTCCTCTGCAGTATTCAAGGTGACCCTTAAAAAACTTCCAGGGGATTTTTTGTCCTCTTTTTTTGGTTTTCTCCTACTTTACTATGATTCTGACATCAACTTTTCGCCTTCGGGTTTATATATAGTCAGAAGACGAGGATCTTAGAACAGCACAGATGAAAAATATCTCTCCTGGTTGACAAGGTAAAGTATCTTCTTGATTTGAAGCAAGAAACTGTGATTTTCATCTGTTCTTGAATAACCGAAGTGGGACATTTCAGGCGAGAACAGAGAAGAACCATGAGGTTTTGGAGATTGGATGTGGATGGGGAACTTTGGCCATAGAAGTTGTGAAAAGAACTGGATGCAAATATACTGGCATTACTCTATCTATTGAACAGCTTAAGTATGCAGAAGCAAAAGTGAAAGAAGCTGGACTTCAGGTTTTGTCTAATCTATCTCTGAATAAGTTTTCTAATACCAGGATCATTGTGCCTTATGATCAACAATGTTACTTCTGAATCGCCAGGATCGGATTACGTTTAAGCTCTGCGATTATCGCCAACTATTTGATGCTAGCAAATATGACAGAATTATATCTTGGTAAAAACCTTTTTTGTATTGTCCCACTTTTTTAAAAACTAACTTTGTAATCTGTCTTATACTCTTATGACATAACTTTTCTTGATGTTTCAGTGAGATGATAGAAGCGGTTGGCCATGAGTTTATGGAGAAGTTTTTCAGTTGCTGTGAAGCTGCGCTTGCACAGAACGGCATTTTTGTCCTACAGGTAACACTTCTTCCGATCCCTCATGGTTCCCTCATTTGCACAACCATTGATGGTTTCAATTTCTAAACCATATAACAGTTCATATCGATACCCGAAGAACGCTACAATGAGTACAGACTAAATTCAGATTTTATAAAAGAATACATATTCCCTGGTGGATGCATTCCTTCTTTAGCCAGAGTTACTTCAGCCATGGCCTCTTCCTCTAGGCTATGGTAAAGTCTTTTTCTTTATCAGAGTTTAGCTTCAAATGCAATTTCTCTGCTTTCTCCTTCTCCCAAACGAAACGACCTAATTAGTATCTAACACTTGAAAAAAATACAGCATTGAACACGATGAGAACTTTGGGATTCATTACTACCACACGTTGAGGTACTGGAGGAAGAACTTCTTAGAGAGACAAAAGTAAGATAAACTTCAAAAAACCTCTTTCCTCTGTTTTGCTTTTTAGGACTCAGTATGTTTGTTCATTTGTTCAAGAAAAGTAACTATTATCTATCTGCACAGACAAGTCATGGATCTTGGATTTGAAGATATTTCGACTACTGTGCAGCTCAAGACACTTACCCTTAAAAACTACCAGGTAACACAAACACTGGTTTCTTACCTCAGTCTCATTTTAGACTTGATTTGATTAACTAAATGCATTTCTGCAACATTGCAGATAGTTTTCTCACGTCCAGGGAACGTAGCTGCATTCGGTGATGATGATCCATTCCGCAGCTCTCCTTTAACTCAGAAAAAACAACAATAGATGAAATAGTTTCCAATCTCAAGTACAATTACCATTTCTTGTTTCCCGGAGCATAAGTATATGGACATTCTGCATTCATGATTGATTATGAAATCTGTATTAACAATCTCTTACTGTCCAGACCATTCTAAAGCAAAAGATCATAACCTGTAATGTGTGTGAACAATTACTTGAAATGTTATGCATGGTGAAATGGTTCACTTCCGTGAGGGCCCTGAAAAAAACCTTACTGCTGTCCAAGTTAGAATACAATGATGTAACTCAAGATCTCACAGACAGGGTTACATCTCGGGTACATAAGACTGCCAGAAACTTTATTCAATCGATATTAAGTATCAGGACACTCGAAAAAGTTCTGCTTTCATGATTGATTATGCAAAAGATCATAACCTGTAATGTGTGTGAACATCTACTCGAACTGTTATGGTGCAATAGTTCACTTCCATTAGGGCCCTGCAAAAACCTTATGCTGTCCTAGTTTTGACTACTATGATGTAATTTAAGATCTCTATGACAAGGTTACATCTCAGGTACATATGACTGCCATAAACTTTATTCAATCGATATGAGCATGAATCAGAACTTTATTACAATGTTTAAAGAAAAAAATATAGAAATGCTTTCTTGTCTTTGTTTATGAAACAGGCTTTAACCTGGTGGCTGGAGTTGCCATAGAGTACATATAAACAAACACCATAGGAATTGCAATATTGTTACAACTTACTATAAGACATTCATGGAAACATAAAAGCTTCTTAGATTCACATCATTCGCTTGTACTTCCCTTGAGGTTTGGCCTCGACAACATATTCTCCGTCCTCTGCAACAATGATCCCAAACCATTCATACATTCTGAATACTTATATTAAAAAAAAAAGCATTATAAAATGCAACACTGACCTGTTCGGAATGCGATAGATACTTCCCATCAAGTGTCACAACCACACGATTATTAATCTCCACTCCCTTAACTTTGTCCACAGAGCAATGTTGATGCTACATTGTTGTCCCGGGCCAGATCCTTGCCGCCTACGCTAGCTGCTGGACGTTAGTACCAATTGTCCGGCCGTCCAAGAGGTGTCCGGGTCCGGCACGAGCGTTCCTGGCCGAGTGTCCGATCCCGTGCTCACATCAGAACTACTCTTCTTGTTAAACGGAGACGATCTCATCTTCCTCACTTTCTTCTCCGGAGACACACCAATCGCCGCAACCTGCTTCCTTTTCCTCGGAGCTGCTGGTGGTTTTGCGGCTTTACTTGCCGCAGGTTTTCTTCCTCCTTTCTTTGCTGGTGCAGCTACCTCAACTACCACGTCATCATCATCATCGTCCGCGTCAATTGCTTTCGATGTTTCAGTTGCTTCTGTTGATAAAACCACAAGAAAGACAAGACTTAACTTTAAGACCCAAATTACATACAATAGGTTGTGTTAGATCAATGCTTCTTTGTCAAAACTGTGTATCAGATTACTGCTTGAATCCGCAGCTCCTAAGCCAAAATTGTATTGAGCAAACACCTTTGCAGCTGGGGCCTTCTTTTTGGCTCCTCCTTGTCTACCTTTTGGCTTTACCACTTCTGCTACGTTGTTATCTTATAGAACCAAAAAAAAGTTTCCAATGTATATTAGATCCAACCAAGAAAACAAAACGCAATGAAAACGCTGGAGTACGAGGAGACTAACCACTGTCCATTGCTGAATAGGAAGCCTCTGTTGTTTCGGATTCACTGGCTTTCTTTGTGGTCTTCTTTGCTACCGGTTTCTTTGGCGCCTGTATTTTAGCCTTTACTGGTGCTCCAGAACTGGCCCTGATTTTTTCCAGTGCTACCTTTCTCTCTATTTCGGCTTTAGCATCGGCCTGATCAAGTTTCTGCAATATGAGGAACAAGATATATCAGTGACAAATTAAATATTAAGTGTTATATAAGGGATAGCTTTGTGAATCCTTACATCTAGTTCCTTGTCAAGAGAGTCCAGGTCTCTGAGCCAGAGGGATCTTGGCGTGTGTTTTTTCAAGTCTTTAATTGTTTCAATTATTTTCTCTTTGTCTGACAATAACTCCTTGACTTTCTCTTTAGTCAACGATCCCATCGCCATTTCCAATAATATGTAGTCATACTCTGAGCCGGGTATATAAGTGTCTGCGGAATCTGCAGGATCCACTGAGCTTTCTTCAGATTCTTCAGCTGCATCAACTGCTCCAGCAACTGCATCTTCTACAGGCATTAACTTCCTCGGAAATGGTGTAAACCCTCTCTGTCTCAAGTCCTCAACAAGATCAGCTTTCTTTCTATTAATCACTATGATTTCTCCACTGACAACTCCAAGAATGAACTTTACTTTGTTTTCTAGTTTCTGCAGCTCAAGTTCCAGATTCTTCAGCATAGTATCCTGTATACATCAGAAGACAGTTAAGACATAATGTTAGAACATTACCATGATGACTAAAACCTCTAAAGGACTGAATCATAGTTTGCTTTCAAACCTTTCTCTTCTCATAGAATTCAAGCCGTACATCAAAGAACTCTTCAAGGACTGCAACATAGGGATGTAACATTAGTATGTCTTATAGAGGGGGGAAAAAAAACAGAATGAAAACAAGTTGGATCTCTTCTTACTTTGTTCTGGAGATGCATATTTCTTTAGAACACCTTTTTTTATCAAAGAGATGCATATTACTTGTAGAGATTTTTCGTGGTGAGTTTAAATTTCTCAAGAAAGCCCTCTTTCCGAGCCTCCAGCATGTTCTCTTCACTCAATTTAAGGTCAAGACTCACAGATGTAGCGTCACTGTTAGACCTGACGTCCTGCAGAAAAAAAAGAACGACTCAGAAAGCGGCATAAAAAAATACTAGTTAGTTTCTAATTATTAAATCATGCATTCTATCTACCTGCTGGAGAAAGGAGGCACCATTATCTGTCTTTAATGACTGCAAGAATTGTGTATGATCATCAGTCCACCTTCTGATGGGCAGCTCCGTAATTCGAATAGTTGTGTCATCAACTTCCTCATATAGACCAGTGGTTGTGTAGGTACAACCACCTTCCATGGACGCAGTTTTCTCAATGGTTCCTTTAAAACCTCTATACCAAGGATCCATAGGAACCACACTTTCACCACTGAGTCGACGCCTTATGTTAGCAACAATATCTCTAGGGTTGTAGTTCGGTATGAACGTGCTCCACCCAGTTCCAATGCCTTCAGAGCCATTGACAAGTACAGTTGGAATTATGGGCATGTACCTAACCAGCATTAACAGATTAAGTTAACTAGTCTGAAAAGAGGAAAAAAAAAAAACCAAACAATTAAGGAAGGGAAATAATTACCAAGTTGGCTCTATCTTTTGCCCATCTTCGTTCAAGTAATCAAGTAGGACATCATCATCCTTGGCAAACAAGACCCTTGTTGCAGGAGAGAATTTAGTCCAAAGGTATTCTGCACGGGCTGCATCTTTTCCACCCTACAATTGGGTACGTACACTATGATGAGCACAAGCATAGATTAATGAGAACAGTTGGTCTATTAATTAGCTATCCTTACCGAAGCTCGTGTACCAAATTGGCCATTTGGTTGAAGTAAGTTGATATTGTTGCTGCCCAAGTAATCCTGTGCCATGCCTATCATAGTGCTGGAAAGACTCTGCTCGCCATGATGATAAGCTGATTTCTTCGATACATAACCAGCGAATTGGGCAACCTTCATTGAGTTAATTTTGAATGCACAGAAAAGTATCTTTCTCTGACCGGGATTGAGCCCATCAACCATTGAGGGAATTGACCGTTGAAGATCCGCCATGGAGAACAAGATCAGTTCTTTGTTCACGAAGTCACTGTATGTGACTGTTACGACTTACGAGCCTTAGCCTTTGATACAGATCGAGTAATAGGATCCGTCCTTAGTTAGCTAGGAAACAGAGGAACAACTAGAAAACAGAGGATCGTAAAACTTAAGCTTCCCTTAACCCTAATCTCTAGAATAAGGTTAATGCTTGGAAGTTGCTTCTTATTGATCATCGAGTCTCCTTATATAGGAAAACCCTTACAACCGACTGATGCTAAAATAAGTAAAAATACCAAAATCTTAATTCAATAATAAAAGGTAATAGCAATCTATCTAGTCCATATTAGACACTTTTTGAAAAGTAATTGGAAAAACAGTAAAAATTAAAAAAATATGCATTTTTAGCTTTTGTGAGATAGAGAATTTGTGAGAGAGTATAAGACAAACACAAATAGAAAGATCAATATACCTATGATTATATGTCATAAAATAGAGAGTTTATTTGTGGTTCCAATTTTAAAGGAAATGAGAGATAAAATTTTGTGTATGTAGGAGCCAATTTTGAGGTATTGGATTAAAAAAATTAATGTTTCATGGTCCACTACTCCACTTAAATTAGGAAAATTCTTTCAAATAACATCAAATAATTTTTCTTTTCAAATTTAGCACTCTAAAATTTTAAAAACAGAATTTAGTTTTAAAATTTAAACTTAAACTTTAGATACTAAAATCTTATCCCCTAAAATCATACATTAAATGTAAAATAAAGAACCTAAACCTAAAAAAAAAATATTTCCAAAAATTATTTTAAGATTTTGTAATATGTGAAATAATGTTATTTTGGTCTACCATCTGGATTAAGTGTACAATCTGAGTTTAGAGTACAACCTGAGTTTGGTTTACCATATAGGTTTAGTATACCATGTGGTTTTAGTGTACAATGTAGGTTTGGTATGCAATATGACTCTGGTGTACCATTTGAGTCTAGTATACCATCTACGTCTGGTGTACCATCTGACTATGGTGTACCATCGGACTTTGGTGTACCATCTGGGTATAGTGTATCATATGGGTCTGGTGTACCATCTAGCTTTGGTGTAACATCTAGTTTTGGTGTACCATCTGAATCTGGTGTACCATTTGGGTATGGTGTACCATTTACATTTGGTGTATCATATAGGTCTAGTGTATCATCTGACTCTGGTATACCAGTTAACTCTGGTGTACCATCTGGGTCTGGTGTACCATCTGAACCTGGTGTACCATCTGAATCTGATGTACCATTTGGATCTGGTGTACCATCTGAATCTGGTGTATCATCTAGATCTATATACCATATAGATTTGGTGTACCATCTAGGTTTAATGTACCATTTAGATTTGGTTTATCATCTAAGTTTGGTGTACCATATTGATTTAGTGTACTATCTAATTAATATTTCAAAATGAAAACCCTACAATCTATATACCAAACCATATCCCTTCAAAACTATACCCTATAATAAAGAACTCAAACATAAAAAAAAATCTAAAAACTAACTTAAAATATTGTAATGTGTGATATACTGTAATTCTGGTGTACAATCTGGGTTGGGTGTACCATCTGAGTTTAGTGTATTATCTGGGTTTGGTGTACCATCTGGGTTTGGTGTACCATATGAGTTTGGTGTACCATCTAAATAAATTATCAAAACTAAACCATACACTCTAAATACTAAACCCTATTTCTTCAAAACTATAACCTAAATATAAAATAGATAACTCAAAACTAAAAAAAAATAATTTTAAATTTTTTGGGAAGTTTATGAAATTTTTAAAAATTAATCTAAAATATTGTAATGGGTCTAATAATGATATTTTGGGAAGTTTCTGTGTGATATAATTATCCATAATACATGTTTTAGTGTTGTTTAGGATAAATCAATCACACATCTAAAATTCAAAACACATAATTCCATAAAAAAAAGATTTATTCATTTATAAAGATAATTTTTTTATTTAGGTTATTATTTTGGTCATGTCTAAAAAAATAAAATGTATAAAATTCATCAATTATTAAAACATACATTTGTTATTGAGCTGATTTTTATTAGGCTCAGTTTTAAAAATAAATTTGTCTTTATGCAAATTTGTCTTTATGTGGATACATAAAGAAATAAACAAAAGGTTAAAAATGTCATTTTCTAAATGCCTCTCTAATAGAAAGCTCTATTAGAAAGGAAAGAGAAAAGTTTTTATTTCTCAAATTTGTTTTCAAAAATGTCTACTTTTCAAATTATTTGTTGAAAAAGTGTCTAGTTTACCAATTAAGTCATCTAAATAACCGACTAAGAAAAGGCTTTGGCCTTCCTCCTAGGCCTGGGCAAATAAACCGAACCCAAGGACCCGACCCGAACCGATTCTGTCTAAATAACCAATTGGTTCTCGTTTTCAAATAACCACAAGTATCAGATATTACCCGAACCGAACCCGAGGAACCGAAGATACCTGTTTATACCCGAGAAAAATTATACACGATATCACGATGATATGATTTCATAAAACCGTTTGCCTTATTCTCCCTCTTCGAATCCTTGTGAATCTTCCTAAAAAATCATAACCATGTCGAACTTCCCATATATTATCCGATTTCAAGAATCTTTTGGTTTTATAAACCAAAACCCTCAAACTGGATCCCCAAAGCAAAACCTAAGTCCGCCGTTAGCTTCATCTTTGGGTTTTCCGTTCATAGGCAGCTAGAAGTCGATCAATTGTAAGTTTCATTCTCCTCTTCTTTCTTTTTTTAATTATTGATTTGCTTATGTCTCCTCTGTTGATTAATTTATATTGTGATTTCAATTGATACTATTTTTGTACTTGTTTTTTTTTGGGTCGAATTTGTATTTGTTTGATTCACATTGATTTTGATCCTTTGGGTTGAATTCTCTTCTTTGTTTTGTTCATAGCTGTTAATTTAGAATTTTTGTTTTGTCGAATTTGATGTTTGTAAATAGAATATTTTTTATTTTGCTTTGGAGATTTTGGGGTTTTCTTGTATATTGGATCGAATGTAATGTGATATAATGTTAAAATTTTGGGTGTTCGGCTTTTTCAACTTCATTCTCCTCTTTTTAAAAATTTTTGATTGTTTTATGTATGAAACTCTCTTGATTAATTTATATTATGATTTCAATTTATTATTTCGTGTAATATAGAACCAGAGATTTTTTTTGTTTACAAACCCAGACTTTTGGTAGAGACTTTTGCCTTCGTTTTTATTATATTGATTCCAAGTTGATGCTTCTTATTTAGTGAACTCTATAACCTTTTGCCTTCGTTTTTATTCTATTGATTCCAAGTTTATTCACAACAACATTAACGGTTTCACTAACCGTGTGATAGTCACTCTCTTTGATCTTTCTTGTTGTTTCATTTATTGAATAAAAATAGCATTGTATATTATCATACATGTTTTGAAATGGATTATCTTTGAAATGTTGTAGATGGATTCTTTGAACAACTACGATGCCAATGATGAGAACACATAAAGACAAGGAGATAGGTGTAAGATTCCTCCGCCGACTGATAAAAGCAAAGGGAAGAGGAAAGAAGCTCCACGAGGTGATGATGATGGTAATAAACCTAAGAAGTTACGTGCTCAATGGTCCGAAGTGTGGAAGCATTTCACGAGACAAGAGAAGGATCAAAATATGGGTGATTGTCACTATTGCAAGAAGTCATTTGTATGTCCAACTAAACAAGGGACTTCAAACTTGAAGAAGCATTTAGATATATGTAAGCCGTACAAGGCATGGGTTGGGCGTCAGACACAAGCTGTTATTAATAATGAGGGAAAGCTACAAGATGGAAGAATAACAAAGAGTGTCTTCAGAGAGGCTTCAAATGAAATGCTTGTTTTGGCAGAATTGCCACTTGCCTTTATTTAGTGTCTTGCATGGAAACACTTCTACAACAAGTGTAATTTATTCAAGCCTCATTCAAGAAGAACAACTAGTAGAGATATAATTCAGATGTATGTGGCCAGGAAAGCATCACTACAACAAATATGGGTATTGATAGCATACAATTAACGCTATGATATGGTTATTATAGCGTTTTCATGAATGCTATTAAATGAGACGCTATAATAGAGGGGCTATATACGATAGCGTTTCTGGGTTGGTGCTATCGTAGGGTATCCTTTAATAGCATATATAAAATGCTATATTACAATATTTAATAACACATATATCGTGCTATATTTATATATATAATAATACTTTATGTCTGCTATATATACGGTAAACGTAGCTATCTTTTCTTGATATGATTTAATTTTTAGTAGCTCTATGTTAATGCCATTTGATTAGTTATCTTAGCATCGGTGTTGAGCTATTTGTATCTGAGCTGTAGCTTTTATTATGTGCTACTAAGTGAGTATACAATGTCATCTGCCTGCTATAACGATCAATTACCTTTGTCTTCTGATTACTATTAATCGTTCCCTATACAGCATATTCAAATGAAGTTACAATTTGAAAGTAACCTGTGATAAAGCTGAAATTGTATTCTAGAATAGAAAATATCAAACATTGTTATGATACACAATGAGCATACGATCCAATTCCATAAATCCCAAACAAAAGAACACAAGTCTCATGCATTTGCCACAACAACGAAAGTAGAAAATCATACAGTTCTTACTCGACATCAAATGATGACAAAATTTTTCTTCAGGCCATGCTATAGTGGTACCAATAGTATCCTCCATACACTCAATAACAGAATTAGGCCTCCAAACCTTCGCATCAGGCACCTTGACTACATCAATCCACACACGAACTGCATTATGACCCAAGGGAACAAAATGCACTAACTGTTCTGGGTTGTTTGAAGACCAGCGTCCTTCTGCAACAACCCTATTCTGACCGGTAATGTCCAGCAGTTTGCACTTCTGATCCTCCTTGACAATCCGTTTCGGAGAAGTATGTTGCATAGTATAAATAATATGCAAGGTTTACAAAGGCATCAGTTCTAACGATCATAACATATTTTATAAGTAACAAAAACGTCGAAATTTACCTGCTGAGATGAACTTGAAGGAGATTGTGTAAGTGGTTTTGAACTCTTCACATGAGCTGCAAGAGTGAGTCCTTGTGACTGCGTGCGAGGAGATGTTGTAGCTGGTGCCTCTGTACTTAAATCTTCGATTAAAACTCTGTTGAATGGCCATGCTACAAACGACTTCAAAGAGTCATGAAGATTTGAGAGTTCTTCTGTTGGCCGCCAAAGAAATGTCTCAGGTTCATTAACCGCATCGACAAAAACTTTAATGGCATTTGGTCCAAGAGGAAGGCCATTCACCAAAGCTTTGGGATCACGAGTCTGCCAACGGCCTTCAGCAACAAGTTTATCATCATTTGATAGCCAATCTAGAAGTTTGCAGTTGTTCATGGAAGTTATATTTGGGCTCTGTTAAACAAAATAATTCCAATATAGAAAATATTACTAGATTTAAGAACACTAAAACATAGATATCAAATCCTAAGTACAATCAATCAGATTAAGAAAACATTACCTTAGGCGGAATGTCTTCTGGTACTAACTCCTGCTCAATAGCATCAACACAATCCTGAGGCCACACAATAGTTTCTCCTACAGCTTGACCAATACTAAACATATTTGCCGTATGTCTCCAAAGAAATGCATCTTCTTGAAAAGCCGTCTCAACCAACACCTTCACTAAATTAGGGCCCAACGGTACATTGTTGACGAAGTCCATGTGATCAAAATACAGAATACAACCCTCAGCTACTTTAAATTTAGAGCCAGACCAATCATACATAATGCACTTAGGCTGCGGTTTTTGGTTTATACTCTACAAAGGTAATAATAGTTAGAATCTGTTAACCATTCAGTGAACAACCTCAGCAAATCTCGTTATATATTAACACTTACTCTTGGTGCTGAATGTTCACCAACTTCTGAAAATTGACGCTGTAAAATGAGAAGGAATGTAATTAGTTACCATTTTCTTAGACCATTAATCTAATGATATGGATTTCCAGACTTACAGGACTATTCAGTTTTGCAAGAGCATCTTGTAATTCATTGACCTGCTGCTGCAACTGAATTTGGGTATGTTCCATCTTTTCTAGTTCGTGACTTGACCCACACATTCAGTCTAGTCACTTCATTTGAGCTCTCTTTTCTCTGCGTAATTATAATAACACACATTCAATGATATTAAGAAACCATTGTCAGAACTGGTGGCCAAAATATATTCATAATCACTGACTGACACTTACTAAATCTTCGACCAATCTAACCATTCCTTTACGACTACATGTGTGAGGAATCTGCTTACGTCTTCTTTCCTTGTATGAATCTTGTGCTCATTTTGCTTGAGAGGCTAAAATGAATGGGTCCTTTGCAAATGACACTTGGCTCTGATTCATATTAACCAGCGTAAAGCCATCTTCTACTTTAACACCGTTACCTTTAACAGCCCACTGACACCGAAATATTGGGACGTAGAAGACATTGTAGTCTAACAAGATAATATCAACTATTCTGCCATAGTATGATACAACATCTACCACTTGTGTTGTGTCTCTTGCACTAGATCTACACATTGTTGTTGCCTCATAGTAAACCCCACTATTCTGACTTAGCCTATGCACTGACTTTGTATGAAACCGCAGGCCATTCACAATGTAGCCTGTATAAGATCTGGCTACACTACGTGGACTATAAGCCAACATCTTAAGTGTCTTGTCCTTATATTCAGAATCAAGAGGTATCTAACAATTACAAAATAAAAGGTCAACTAAAGTACTAATTAAATAGCCACAAAAAAAGACAAATATATTATAACATGCCTGTTGCTTTAGCCACGTCGGGAAATTTTGAGTGTGCATAGTCCATAAATAACTTGCATCACGTCTGCATCTACCATTTGTGTCTTGTAGATGCTGCAAATGAGCACTTGCATAAAAACAAGAAACAAGAAACTTCATCAGAAACAATTACTGTAAGAATAAATAATGTACAACGTAATAAAAAAAACTTACTCAATGTAAGGTTCCACCATAGTCGTGTTCTGGATTACAGCAAGGTAAGCTATTTTTCTATCCGTATCAGTGAGAGTGAATGAGGTTCCAGCTGATATAGGATGACCTTCTAGGATGGAGTGGTTCTCGTACTCAGTGTTCCTCTCCTCTTTTTCTTCTACATTTGTTGTCGTCTTCAAGAAATCAGAGCAGAACCTCATGCATTCTTCTGCAAGATATGACTCAGCTATACACCCCTCTGGTCTTGTTGGGTTTCTAACATAGTCTTTCAATACTTTCATGTACTTGTTTGTAATGAACATCAAATAGGTAAGCAATAAGTCCAATTAGATTCACTAATTTAGTCTTCAAGATGGAACTAAAATATATAAAAAAAGGACACTACCTCTCAAATGGATACATCCATCGAAAATGGACAGGACCAGCTAGTCGGGCTTCTTTTCCTAGATGCACACACAAGTGCAGCATGATGTCAAAGAAACTAGGTGGCCAAAATCTTTCAAACATGCATAGAGTCTCCACAATTTCTGTTTCCATTATTTGGAGTTGATCCATATCAATAACTCTTTGGCACAAAACGTTGAAGAATGCGCATAGGCGGAAAATGGCTATTCTAGGACCCTTAGGTAGTAAACCTCTAACAGCAACTGGTAGCAGTTGTTGCACCAAGACGTGGTAATCATGATATTTGAGTCTCATCACTTTACACTCGTCTAATGATACACAAGTAGATATGTTTGAGCAATAGCCATCCGGACCTTTAAAATCAAAGAGCCGCTTACATAATATTTTCTTTTCTGACTTTGACAAAGACCAAGGACTTGCGGGAAGTAGTGTCCTTTTACCGTGATCTTTTGGATGCAAATCTTTCCTGATACCAAGAGTTTCGAGGTCCTTCCTAGCTTTTAATCCATCCTTTGAATTGCCACAATGTAACAATGTGGCAATCAAGCTTTCAGCCACATTTCTCTCCACATGCATCACGTCTATGCTATGTCTTACCGAGAGCTCTTTGTCAAGACAAAGCATAAAATAGAGTAATCAGTTGAAAGTTATATACAAGTGATGACAATGGAAACTCTATAAGTATTATACATACCTCCCAATAAGGCAATGTGAAGAATATTGATCTTTTCTTCCATCTAGTTAACTCCTCTTCATCTTTTTCTGCTAAGTCTTCTTCTTCATCATCAGATTCATTGTATTCATCTTCGTTATCAGATGGTATGTCACAAGAAGCTCTAAATCTCTTCTTCCCAGTCTCTTTTCTATTAACAAAATCATTCTTGTAGTTTCTCAGTAGTAAGGAAATATTTCTACCCGTGAGTATCCTTCCCTTTGTTCCATGCTCTGCTTTACCATCAAACCAACTCATCTTTCCTCGAAATCTATGTGACGGAGACAAACTTTTTCGGTGGCACATATATACAAACTTCCTACTATGACTCAGCCACAAACTTTCTGTGTGCTTCCCACATATAGGACAACCCATCTTACCCTTTAATTTACAACCAGAAAGATTTCCATATGCTGGGAAATCACTTATGGTCCAAAGCAGCATCGCCCTCAACGTAAAAGTTGTTTTACTAAATGCATCGTAAGTCACCTCGCCTTTAGACCACAAACGATTTAAATCTTCTATAAGAGGTTCTAAGTAAACATGTATACTATTACCAGGTTGGTGCGGTCCAGGAATCAACAAACTAAGCATGATGTTTCCTCCTTCATACATAAGTCAGGAGCCAAGTTATAATTAACGAGCAAGACAGGCCAACTACTGTATCGGCTGTTCTTCATGTTGAAGGGGTTAAACCCATCAGTAGAGAGCCCAAGTCGCAAGTTCCTCTGCTCAGCTGCGAAAGAAGGATACTTGTCATTCATTGACTTCCATGTCACTGAGTCTACTGGATGGCGTAATTTCCCGTCAGTGCTATTGTTATTGAAATGCCATCTCAAATCCGCAACCACTTTCTCCGATCTGAACATCCTTTTCAGACGAGGGATTATTGGAAAGTACCTCAAAACCTTCTGTGGAACACCCTTCTTGACTTCCCCAGTGTGCATGTTGGTCTTCCATCTCGAAGACTTGCATTTTGGACAAGTATCAACCTTCTTCAGCTTCTTTCTGAATAGGCAGCAGTCGTTCACACAAGCATGAATCTTTTGATATCCCATATCAAAAGATTTCAGAAACTTCTTCACGTCATAGGTTGATTTGTGCATTACATTGTCTTCAGGTAACATTTTTGGTAAAGTTTCCGATAAATCATCGAAGCTCTTGTCTGACCAGCCATTCTGAGTTTTAATCCGAAACAATGTAACGTAGCTGATAGCTTGCTATGATTCACACATGTTGGATACAATGGCATTTCAGCTTCTGCAAGTTTTGCTAAAACCTCATCTTCTTGCCTATCCTCTCCCTCAGCAACCTCACATAAATCTGAACCCTTACAAGTTAAATCTTCATCAGACCATTTAGCAGCTTCGTATAAACCCAAAATCTCAGCATTCCACACTCTATCTTGACCTTCTACTAAACCAACATAATCTCCATGGTGAAACCAATCAGTACGTCTCTTGTAAGCCTCATCCATTCCATTTATAACTAAATGAGACACAACCTCGTTGCATGTATGGCGCTCTAAATTGCGGCATCCGGTGCACGGACAAATTATCTTTCCATTAACTGCTAATTTGGCACTAACAGCTTCAACAAAACAACGAGCACCACTCTCATATGCATAATCAACCCTTGAGTTCATGTAAGAGAAAAGTATAAGAAAAAGATATAAGTATCACAACACTAGTCCAAATGCATAAACAAAACACTTTAAACAATTATAATTACCTGCATAAATGCACCCATGCCTTGTCCAACATTTTTCTTAAAAATCCTAGTTTCCCTTGACACAGTTCAAACGGTATAGGATACAAGCAACAATGACCACAAGTTAAACATATTTTCGACAATCATTCACAGAGACACACCTATTAACAATAAATCGATAAAAAATGCCAAGAAATCGATAGATGTGTCTAACCTCTATAGTGATTGTATTCTTCCCCCGATATCTGAGAACCCACACCTATTAAGAAGACACACAGCTGTAATTACAACAACCAACGAAACACACTGCTGTGTATAGCGATTATAAACTCACTTTCAACTCACCTGAAAATCAGATCTAAGGAGAGCTGATGCGAATTAAGAGAGTGAGACAGATCGAATCGAGATGGAGAGAGATCTAAAGGATGAAATCGACTGAGATGGCGAGAGATCTAGAGGATGAAATCGACGGAGATGGCGAGAGATGGAGGAGATAATATCGACGGAGATGGCGAGCGTTGGAGAAGATGAACTCGACGAAGATGACGAGCAATGGAATCTCCGGAGACGGCAAGCAAAGGAGTCCGCAGAGATGACGAGCAAACGAGTCGACGGAGAACTCGAAGGTTTTGTCTTTTTTTGTTTGTTGCCTTCTTTATTTTGTCTTTTTTTTGTGCTATGAAATGTAAAGGTTTTATTTTCCAGACCGCCAAAATGTAATTTTTTTTCTAAGTGTTGGCGGAATCAGGTGTTTTTAGTTCCCGCTTATTGATTTTTAGGCATAGCATTAATGCAATGCTATAAGTCTATTTGACAAACTCTCATTTCACTTTTAATAGCAGTTATAGAAATTGTGCTATTATAATATACTATCAATACCCATATTTGTTGTAGTGCATCTTTGAAGGCTTGGTTATCTTCTCAGCAGCATAGAGTGTCTCTTACTACTGACATATGGACTGCTAATGTTACACGAGATAGTTACATGGTGATCACTGTGCATTTTGTGGATGCAGAATGGCGCTTAAGGAAGTTGATTCTTGGATTTAAGTATATCACGGATCACAAGAGCAACACAATATCAAAGGTTTTACTTGAATGCCTGGCTGATTGGGGCATAGAGAAGTTATTCACCATCACAGTCGACAATGCAACTGCCAACAGTACTGGATTAAAGAAGTTTGTTGAAGAATTTAATTTATTTAGGCATGATTCTTTAGTGTTAGATGGGACTTACTTGCACATGAGGTGTTGTGCTCATATCATCAATTTGATTGTTAGGGATGGTTTGTCTGAAGTGGGTGATAATGTGGCAGCTGTTCGCAATGGAGTGCAGTATGTTCGGTCTTCAGGTCCTAGATGTGACTCCTTTAAGCAAAAGGTTGTTTCAGGGAAGATGACTAGGGGGAGTTTGCCAATGGATATGAGGACAAGGTGGAATTCTACATATTTGATGTTGACAAGAGCCATGAAGTTTAGGTTGGCTTTCCAAAAGATGGAGGATGAAGACAAGTTATATAATGACTACTTCATGGAACTTGAAAATGGAGTGAAACAGAAAAGACCACCTTCTTACACGGATTGGAGGGCAATAGAGAGGTTAGTGAAGTTTTTTGTCTTGTTCTACACTGCTACTTTGGTTGTCTCAGCTCTGACTAAGACTTGCTCGTACAAGTGTTATGGTGAAATTGTCACTATAGAGAAGAATCTCACGACTTTGAGCAATAGTTATGATAGTGAACTAAGCAAAATGACGAATGAAATGAGAGAGAAGTTTACTAAGTATTGGGAAGGGGTCAAGAATATTAACAAGATGTTGATTGTTGCTAGTGTGTTCGACCCTAGACAAAAAATGCAGTTTGCTAAGATATGCTTTGACAAACTCTATGGAAAAGATAGTCAAGAAGCTAAGGGTATGTATGAAGGATATGTTCAAGGAGTATAGTGTCAACCACAAAGGATCAAGCACACAATCATCTCAATCGATTCCATCTTCTTCTGGTGCTACACAAGATCGGTTTATATTTGAATCACTCTCAAGTGACTTGGCAGAAGAAATCTCTAAGTTTGAAAGGATGGACAGTGCTTCCACTGAAATGGTCAAGGAAAAAGGACTTGATGAAACAAAGGATGAGTTAGATATTTATCTCAAGGATGCTGTAGAGACTCCTAAAACCCTTCCTAGAATAGAATGGGATGTTTTGTCTTGGTGAAGACTCAACAGTCAGAAGTTCCCTGTTTTATCTGAAATTGCAAAGGATATTCTTGCAATGCAAGTGTCCTCTGTCGCGTCTGAAAGTGCTTTCAACACTAGTGGTCGAATCATTGAGCCTCATAGGAGCTGTTTAACTCATTACATGGTGGAGGTGTTGATGTGCATTGAGTAATGGATGAAACAAGATATGAAGATTAATGAAAAAGATTTCCTTGCAAACTCACAGATCCTTGCTGATATTGAACTATTTGATAGTCTTCAGAAAGGTAAGTTTTACATTTACGTTTAAGTTTGTAACACCTCTGTTTTTATTTATTTTTCAGTTGTAACGGTTAAGTAACATTTGTTGTTTGTTTTCAGTGTTTCAAAATGAAAACAACTATGACCCAAAGACTCATGACGAGACATTATACTCGGCGGTAAGTTCACCTCTTACATAATTTTGTTCTTTCAAGTGAGTTTTAGTTTTAAAAATGTTTGGTTTGATGTATCAGGTCATGATCTATGGATAATGTGTCAAAGGCTGACATGCTGGGATGATTCTTCTTTCTTTGTTTCTTTCTTTTTTCTTTCACTAGACAAGTATTATCAGTTTATCATTATCAGTTTCATTTGTTTAAGATTTTAAGTTATGCTTTTCTTTGTTGGGATGCTTATTTTGCGAGACATGGTATGTGTTTTAATTGTTTTGCGAGACATGGTATGCTCAGTTTCATTTGTTTAAGATTTCATGGTATGCTCAGTTTCATTTGTTTAAGATTTAGTTCATTGTTTCTTATTGAATTTGTTAGATTATACAACTGTTAGTACATTTATATTTTAGGTTTTTCAGGTTTTGTGGGTACATTTCAGGTTTTTGTGGGTACTTTGGATAGGTTCGAGTAGGTACTACCCATAACTGAATATACTTCGGATATATTTCAGATATCTTAAAGTCAATACCCAAATTACCCGAACCCGAAAAGAACCGAACCTGAACCCAACCTGAAATTATATGAACACCTGTTCGGATCTTATATCAGTAAACCCGAAAAGCCCGAACCCGAATTACCCGAACCTGACCCCGACCCGAACACCCAAATTCCCAGGCCTACTTCCTCCTATGATACGTAATGCCATATCTCCTATCATTACTCCCTTCCTCATCTAAGAGCTTTTCCTCAAGCTCCAACTCCGGATATGCTTCTAAAAGCTTTTCTGCATCTTCCCAGGTAGATTCTTCCTCTGCATTCTCGGTCCATTTGAAAAATACTTGTCTCTTCCCCCCTCGCATTCTTGCTTTCAATATTGTGAGTGGTTTCTCTGGCACCAAACGACCTTGTAGAACTGATGGTAGTGTTGGCTCTTCTGAACATCGAGTTCCCTTATGGCCTTTAAGCAAAGAGACATGAAACACATTATGTATCTTGCAGCCATCTAGGAGACGTAGTCGATATGAAACTGCTCCTACTCTATTCAATATCTCAAATGGTCCATAGAATTTAGGAGACAGCTTTGTGAAGGCCTTCTTTGTTACTGTTAACTGCCGATAAGGCTGGATTTTAAGCCACACCCAGTCTCCTATTTGATGCTAGAAAATATGATAGAATTATATCTTGGTAAAAACCTTTTCTGGAGAGTTTGTTGTCGTACCGTTGTTCAATGGTAGACTGCCAAGCTCTTGTGAAGGAAGTGTCAGGTGAGGAAATTAAGAAGGCTATGTTTTCCATGTCGAGTGATAAGTCTCCTGGTCCAGATTGATACACGGCAGAGTTCTACAAGGCTACATGGCAGTTAGTAGGAAGGGAGTTTATTTTGGCAGTTTAGTCTTTTTTTGCAAAAGGTTTTCTCCCTAAAGGTATAAACACAACCATTCTTGCGCTCATCCCCAAAACCTTGGTAGCAAGGCAAATGAAGGATTATAGACCTATATCCTGTTGTAACGTGCTGTATAAGGTGATTTCCAAAGTTTTAGCCAATAGACTGAAGTGGGTCCTCCCAAAGTTTATATCGAGTAACTAGTCGGCTTTTGTTCAGGATCGGTTGTTGATTGAAAAAGTGTAATTAGCCACTGAATTGGTTAAGGATTACCATAAGGATTCCATCTCCAGTATGTGTGCAATCAAGATTGATATCTCAAAAGCGTTTGATTTGGTTCAGTGGTCTTTTCTTTCTAAAGCTCTCACTACGATGCAATTCCCGCCATTATTTATTCATTGGTTAATGCTATGCATTCCTACAGCTTTTTTTTCGGTACAAGTGAATGGTGAACTGGCTGGATTTTTTCGTAGTTCAAGAGGGCTTCGCCAAGGTTGTTCTCTTTCGCCGTATTTATTTGTCATTTGCATGGATGTCCTATCAAAGATGTTAGACAGGGCTGCGGGGGATCGTTTATTTGGCTATCATCCGCGATGCCAGCTTCTGGGGCTCACACATTTGAGCTTTGCGGATGATCTTATGGTGCTTACCGATGGAAAGAGACGTTCAATAAGAGGGATTGTCGATGTTTTTGAGGAGTTTGCTAAGATGTCAGGGCTAAAGATTAGTATGGAGAAGTCCACAATTTATTTGGCTGGAAATGTGGATCCTTTGGTGGAGAGATTTCCTTTTGCAGTGGGACGCTTGCCGGTTAGATACTTAGGGTTGCCGTTGGTTACTAAGCAACTTACTTATGCAGATTGTTTTCCTTTGTTGGAGCAAATTCGCAAGCGTATTGGTTCATGGACACCACGCCATTTATCTTATGCAGGACGTTTCAATTTGATTTCCTCTATTATCTGGAGTGTGTGCAACTTTTGGCTTGGTGCTTTTTTCCTTCCTAAACATTGTTTGGATGCTATTGATTCGATGTGTGCGGCTTTCCTTTGGTCGGGGCCAGATATGAATCCTAAAAAAGCAAAAGTCTCGTGGGAGGTGGTCCGTAAACCCAAAATAGAGGGGGTCTAGGTTTGAGATCTCTTAGTGAAGCAAATGTGGTTAGTTGTTTGAAGTTTATTTGGCGGGTTGTTTCGCAGGGTAGCTCTTTGTGGGTTCAGTGGGTTCATTCGAACCTGTTGAAACAGGGGTCTTTCTGGTCGGTGCATGATACTACAAGTTTAGGTTCTTGGGTTTGAAAAAAGCTCCTCAGATTCATGGGTGTTACTGATGATTTCTACAAGGTAGAGGTGGGTAATGGGGAAAATACTTCGTTCTGGTTCGATAGATGGTCGGATATGGGTTGTCTCATGGAGTTGGTTGGTGAACGGGGGGTTATTGATATGGGGATTAGTAAACAATGTTCTTTAGCGGAAGCGTGGACCCTTCGGAGAAGGCGTAGTCATCGTGGGAACCAGCTTATTGAAATGGAACAAACTCTGTCTGCTAAGAGGGATGCAAAAGTGGAGGCTGCGGATAGAACACTCTGGCGAGGGAAGAATGATGTTTTTCGACCAAAGTTCTCAACAAAGGATACTTGGAATCATATACGAACCGTAGGTAGTTTGGTTTCTTGGCATAAGGGAGTTTGGTTTACTCATTGTATTCCCAAATATTCCTTTTGTGTGTGGTTGGCGGTTCAGGATCGACTTTCAACTGGAGCTCGAATGGTGTTATGGAATAATGGGGTTGTGGGGACTTGTGGATTCTGCAATTCTGCTCTGGAAACTCGGGACCATCTTTTTTTCTCCTGTGCTTTTGTCTTGGCTATTTGGTCTGCACTGGCTAAAGGTTTGTTCAAGGCTAGCTACACAACGAATTGAGTTTCGTTACTAGCTCACATCTCGCAGTCTCAACTGCCTCGGGTTGAGGGTTTTCTTCTTCGATATGTTTTTCAAGTGGTGGTGTATACGGTATGGCGAGAGCGAAATGAGAGAAGACATGGAGATGCACCGAAGTCAGTTGATATTTTGATCGGCTGGGTGGAGAGACAAATACGCGACCAGCTTTTAGCTATTGGTCGCTTGGGAGATCGTCGCTATGATGAGGGTTTCCAACTTTGGTTACAATCTCTTGTTTGATTTTACGCTAAGTTTGTTCTCAGGTTACTAGCTAAGTTTTTAAGTTCAAAATAAACGATGCACTAGTTGTAACACTGTAATTTTTTCTTTTGAATATAATTTAACATTAAATTCGAAAAGAAAAATCAACAGTACTTCAAAAAAAGAACTTGGTGACATCTATCTAAATTTAATTTGTTATCATAAAATGTAAACAATTTCAATGTATTGGCAATCAGTGAATATCTTTACTGATGTCTTATGTTTTAATTTTAAAATTCCATTTCACAGTGATGATATTTAACTTAGTAAACATTGTAATGAAGATATTATTATATTGTCACTAATTTCATGCTATTGGTCTGTTGTTGCATTTGTATGTTGACATGCATTTATATAGAATTGGTTTGCCAGATTTATATCGGTATCACCTTGGCGGCCGTGAGTTGGTTTGCCTGATTTTCCATTTCTCTTTTCCTTGATCTTTTGTTTGTCGTCGTATCACCTTAAACCCTGATACTTTTTTGTTTTTCATGAACATGGATTTTTTTTTTATAAAAAGAGAGAGAAAGGCAAGTGCAAGTTAGCATTAGTGGGAGTGTCTTTTGTCTCATTCAGGGTTAGAGGGTTTTGTTTCATCTTTGTTTTCTGACATTAAAAGGGTTGGAGTTGGAATTTTAGAATGATGATAGATATAACTTTAGTAAAAATGTAATTAATTTCAATGCTTTTGTTGTATTTGTTGTATGTTGACATTTCTATAGAGGAAGAGAATGCAATCTCAGTGATTCGGTGTAAAGAAAACCAACATTTACCATTGGCAATAAAATTTTAAGTTTTGGTCCTCTAGTTACGGAGTAATCCTGAACTCAAGATATTTTTTTTTTAAAAAAAGAAAACGTTCCCACGACTTCATGGTGCGTCTGCCTCCATCTTCAACGACTCATCCTGAGACAATTTTCATAAGAAAAAAGACATGTGAATCTCAGACCGAGTTTAAAGATGCGGAAGAGAGTGTGGGTCAATCATATGAAATAAAGCCAGAATATGCAAATGGTTATCCAGAAAACGCTGTAGAAAACATTTCAGGAGTGAGCATCAAACCAACCGCACACCTTAATACAGACATAGATGTAATGAACATCAGGGCTTTTGCCAATCGCAGATTCCACTGAACTTCCCTCAGCATCTAGAGGAAGAGGTGTTGTCAGTTCCCATTTTGGGGTTTCTGACGGTTGATCGGATAAACTTTTGTCTGCAAGACAAAGAAAAAGAAAAAGACAACTAGTCTTAGTTTAATTAGCGGAGGACTAGGGACTCTTGTCCACAAATAGGTACAAGAGGGCATGTTACAAGATACAAATTGGTCAGCTGACCTATCACATGAAGTTTGGTTGCCCAAGAGCATGATTCGGCAAGCAATCGAAGACGGTAATTGGGAGCTCCATATGTAATCTGCAGAGAACCAATTAAACAACAATGTGCATAGAAACAAACATAATACTAATTAAAACCGGAGATGAGGGTTTTATACCAAGATACAGACTCCTTTATCCTTGAGGACCCTATAGATTTTCATCAACTGCTTTCATTATAGGTGCAAAGGATCAAGAAAGAAATAATAATAAAAAGAAGAAGCCAGAATGAATAAATAAAACAGAAACCATTCAACATTTCGTGCCGTGTATCGTTGGTATAAAAGTACCTCCAAACTTCCTCAAGCATTTGTGTTGAGTATTGCCTCGAATTGCTCCCACACTACAAAAAAAAAAAAAAAAAAAAAAAGGATAAGACTTTTCGTGAGAAAATCATAACCTCTAGAGATATACAAATAAGTAAAACAAAAAAAAGTAGACCTCAGCTCACTCACCAAAATGGAGTCTAAGGTTCCTGAAACACACAAGAAAAAAGTCCAAAACCGTTATTACATGAAAAAAAAAAAAAAAAAAAATGCATTGCAGCTAGTAATGGGATTTAAACATGTATGAAGCATACATACCCTTATCAATAACAGCATCAAAAGAAGCATCTTCAAATGCCTTCATATCACGCACATCCATCTTCAAATCTATTGTCACATGATCAATCTTGTAATCAAGCAATCAAGGCAGACGCAAATACATCAAAACTATAAGCCAATTTGAACAATTCCTATGATCTCTCCCCCACAAAAATGCAAGCACTAAGCAGAAGAAATCAAAACCAAAAAAAAAAAAGAGAAAACGTACATTTGAGCTGAGGACGATCAGAGTATTTCTTAACCATAGTATCAATCACAACAGAGGAAATATCGATACTGACAACATCTTCGTATCCATCATCCATCATCCCTTCGCTGAACGCTGCATTATTCCCAAAAAAAAAAACTTAAAAAAAAAAAAAAAATCAAAACGGATCCAATGCAAAAACTGTAGAAACCCTATAGATTTGTGTATTGTAAACCTGAGTTTCCACAGCCAACGACGAGGACTCGTTGATTACGGTGAGGAACATAGAGATTAATGAGAGGAGCTAATGACGGATACTTCTGGTACCAATCGAACGGTTCAGATTCGTTCGTGTAACGATCGTCCCAATACCATTTCTCGCTGTAAGATTGCGTCGGCGTCTCTGAAGAAGTCATCGCCTTCTTTCGTCTTTCTCCGTCCTCGTCGTCGTAACTCACTGGCCGATCAATTTCGTTTCACTCTCTCTCTCTCTCTCTCTCTCTCTGATCAAAACAAGGAAGAGAAACGGTCATAATCAGATGCATGAGCGACCACGGTATTGGTCAAAGACCTTCCTAATTAAAGCCACGTCATCTTCCTAATTTAAAAGTCACGTGACGTGGCTTTAAGAAGCAACTTAACGATTGGACCGGTTTTCCGGTTTGATTTTATCCGAAAATTAACATTAAACCCGTACAAAATCGAAATAGCCGGAAAACAAACGCAGAGTTTCTCGCGAAGACGACGATGGCAGCGAAGAAAGATGGAAACGAAGAAAGATGGGAATATGGTGTACAAGCTTCGTGCTTCACTGAAGTTTCGATGATTTCACCCCTACGAAAAAAACCCAGATCATTCAGCTCTCACGAACAGGTTCTCGCCAAAAACTTGACTTGCTTTTCTCCTTATCGTGCCCTCAGAGACATTATCGATGAGGTATAAATTCTCAGGTTTTATGCAGTGTCAAAGACTTCGGCTCTGTATAACTTTTGCCTTGCGAACATTTCAAAGAATAGTTCAAAAAATGCTCTGTGTTTCTTCCTTTTGCTTCTTCTATATCTTTTTATCAAAATGTAAAGAGTAGCAAAAGCATATTTTGTTTTTGTTTAGTTTGCAAAAAGCAGAGAAATTTTTGATCAGGAAGCTTGCTCAGTCTAGTTACACAATGTCAGCACCTTGTCATATATCCCAATGTGTTGTGGTGTTTTTTTGATTGAAGAAATTTTATCTACATGTTACTTTGTAGATCGGAACTAAATCACTGAGGTGACTTTTAAATCATCTGGCTTGATTGTTCGTTCAACACTTTTAGTAAAGTTTCTCTCCATTGTATGTGTTATATACTAAAATGCACAGGATCTTTGATTTTTTATTAAGGAATTAAAAAATTCAACAAGTGATCCTTTTTCATGGTTTTCAAGTGATGCTTGTTGTCTCCAACCTCTTTACATCTTTGTATTCCCTTCTGGAATCCCCTTGTCTGGGGGTTGGTACAGTATATGCTTGCTAAGTTAATGTATATTCTTGCTTTTTGGTTCTGCAACCTCACAGGGGAATAAGTCTTCTCATGCATGGAAAAAGTTTAATCCTTTCAAGCAAAGTATAAAGGTTTGATCCTAAAATGCGGTCTAGTTTCTTTCACCTATAAAAATAGAAGCTTAACTGTTAACAGATTGATGCTTACCTGCATATTCACTAGTTTCTTTTTTGGTTTCTGCATATCTTCTCATGGCCAGTTCCGGTGGTGATCATGATGGTATCATCTCTCCCTTCCTCTATATTTTTTCATATCCGATATCATCAATGGTCCACTTATATTTATATTTTGTTACACTGTAATTCATGAAAGTATGTTTGAGGGGTCATTTAAGAGTCCAATTAACTGTCTTCCGTAAGCATATCATCTAAAACCAATTTTTTACTTCTTCCTAAATCTGATACTTCAACCTTTGGATAATAGTGTTGTGATGTCTTTTTGTGAAGAGTGTAATTAGAGATCCATTTCCCCTTTCACTTAAAGGTAAAAATGTACATATAAATTTGCACAAAGGTAACTTTTGTGAGAAATGCTTGCAGAAATTATAAAGTCTATATCTGATGCCCCACCAACGCATTACATGGTCAAGATAGAGTCTTTCTCACTCCTTACAAAGCATGCTATAGAGAGATATGAAACTGAGAGCTTTGAAGCTGGGGGTTACAAATGGTATGGCATCGTTATTACACAACTTTGTTCTTCTTCTTTTTAAATTTATTAACAAAACCCTTTTCTGCTTGACATTAATAATCATCGCACGTGCTGGTATCTTAAACCCTGCTTATTGTTGGAACATGCCTCAATATTTTAGTGCTTTTTGTTAATGGATCCTATTCTGCATTGCTTTTTAGGGTGTGGTCAGTAGTACTAGTTATGTTTTCAAAAACTTTCTTTTATTGAAAAGACACTTTTCAATCTTCCTTTTTTCTCTCTGCATAGTGGACTAGTATAAAGTCTCTCTGGTCATTTTTTCAACTCATAAGTGGATTGTTTTCCATGTAAAAATCTGGGACCATCTTGGTTTCTATTTTAGGCTGTCCAATCATACACTAGTCAATTACTGTGCGTTACTTTTAACATGTCTAACAGAAAATGTGGTTTTGCTTGCAGGAAACTTGTTCTGTACCCAAATGGAAATAAGAGCAAGAACACGAAAGATCATGTTTCTGTTTACTTGGCTCTTGCAGACTCTAGTTCATTAAGTCCAGGGTGGGAGGTTTGCGCTGTTTTCCGTCTGTATTTGCTGGATCAAAACACAGATAGTTATCTGATCCTTCAAGGTAGATTTGTAACTTCTTTTTTTTCACTTCTTCAAGTTTGCATGTTTCTCTAATCTTTGTCCCACCCTTAATATGCATTTCGTGTTGCAGGAAAGGAGAGACGATTTCATGCTGTCAAGCGTGAATGGGGATTCGATAAATTCATCCCCACCGGTACCTTCTCTGATGAGTCAAACGGTTACCTCATCGAAGACACATGTATGTTTGGAGCTGATGTGTTTGTTTCCAAAGAGAGAAGAAGTGGGAGAGGAGAATGTTTTTCAATGATTAAAGATGCTAATAGCACTAAGCACGTCTGGAAAATTGAGAATTTCTCCAAGTTAGACAAAGAAAGCTATGACTCAAATGCTTTCTTCGCTGGCGATAGAAAATGGTAACAACATATTTGTCACCAGTCCCTAAACCGTAGTTTTGAAGCTAATAAAATTGTTCTAATGCAGGAAGATAAGGTTTTATCCAACGGGAACAAAGCAAGGAATAGGAACCCATCTTTCTATTTATCTGATCCTTGTAGATCCTGAAACCATTTCAGACGGTACAAAGATGTTTGCAGAGTTTACGATACGAATATTTGATCAGTTACAAGGCAGGCACATTGCTGGGAAAGGTAAAAACACCCACAAACTCATTTCTTGATACTTGTTATATGAATGTGAATACGTTCACTTCTTGATCTGTACTTTGTATCCGTTTTGCAGTTACTAAATGGTTTAGCCGATCAAGCTCGGAGAACGGATGGGTTAAATATGTATCAATGGTTTATTTCACGCAGCCAAACAGTGGACTGTTGCTCAAAGATGCCTGTCTCGTGGAAGCTGATGTATGCATTCTTGGAATCACCAGTGCACTCTAATCTCTTCATGTTTGATCTCAAAAGTCAAATTTGTGAATTCTATATTAGTTCGACGAGAAAAAGAGAGACAATAATGGCTGGTGTCCAAACGGGACCTGATGTGATGTGTGTGCTCATGTAATCACACAAGTGCACTTATGATCTCATCATCTTTTGGTTTCTTCCGTCTCTGATTTCACAAATAGCAGTATTTGCTTGCCTCTGTTTAAAAACTTGTCACAAAATGTTGTCCAATTCTTTTGACATTGATAATGCAAACAAAGGATACTGATATTGAATACTCTTCATCATATAATTTTCTTCTCAAAAGAAGCAAGAAATACAAATTATGAAATTAACTTTCTTACCACAACAGTAGTACAGTACCATATAATAATAAATAATTATATAAATTTCCCAATTGCTTAGCTTTTTTTTCTCCAAAGTGTGAAAAAAAATTGAATAAACCCATCTCAGAGTTGAAACTAAAAAGCCACAAAGAGCCTAAAATACAGGAGAACGAGACCCAAATCTGGACAGAACAGAGAGGCTAAAAACCTGAGATTGAGTTCAGGTTTCAAGCTTGGACCTTGTTAGACTTGAGTGGCTTCACTACCTCCCAGGTGAAATCAGCATCGTCCCTTCCAAAGTGGCCATAAGCGGCAGTCTTCAAGAACCTACCGTTACCTCCTCTCTTCAAATCCAAGTTAATGGAGATCATACCTGGCCTGAAATCAAAACTCTCCTTAACAATCTCCAAAATCTCCTTGTCTGGTATCTTCCCGGTTCCATAACTGTCCACGAACACAGACAATGGCTCAGGGACACCAATGGCGTATGAGACTTGCACGATGCACCGCCTTGCTAGCCCACTGGCAACAATGCTCTTAGCTGCTTGCCTAACGATGTAAGCACCACTCCTGTCAACCTTGGTTGGGTCCTTTCCGGAGAAAGCACCACCTCCGTGTGCACCCCATCCACCGTAGGTGTCGATGATGATCTTACGGCCGGTAAGCCCTGCATCTCCGTGAGGACCTCCGATCACAAAACGACCAGATGGGTTGAGATGGAAGATGGTCTTCTCATCAAGGTACTTCTCTGGGATCACAGGCTTGATCACATGCTCTTTAAGATCAGCTGCGATCTCATCGTTAGTCACAGTCTCATCGTGCTGTGTTGAGATGAGAACAGTGTGTACACGTACAGGAACCATAGCTCCGTTTTCGTTCAAGTACTCAATAGTGACTTGAGTCTTACCGTCTGGCCTCAACCAAGGGCAAGTTCCATTCTTGCGAACTTCAGTGAGCTTAGCTCCAAGCTTAGTGGCGAGAACGTGAGTAAGAGGCATGAGCTCAGGTGTCTCATCAGTAGCGTACCCAAACATGTGACCTTGGTCACCAGCTCCAACCTCCTCTGGCTTCTTGGTGAGATGACCATGAACACCTTGTGCAATATCAGGACTCTGTTGCTCGATGTTGACAAGAACCTTGCAGTTGTCAGCATCTAGACCAACATCGGCAGATACGAAACCAATCTCACGGCAAGTCTTACGAACAATCTGCTCGTAATCAACGTTAGCCTTGGTGGTGATTTCTCCAAATACCATGACCATGTTAGTCTTGGTACAGGTCTCACAAGCAACTTTGCTCTCAGGGTCTTGTTCAAGGCAAGCATCGAGGATAGCGTCAGAGATCTGATCACAAAGCTTGTCGGGATGTCCCTCGTTGACGGATTCAGAGGTGAACAAAAAAGATTCCATTTTTTCCCGATCCGATTCAACAAGAAACAAACCTAACAGAGCATAGAAATGAACAAAGATCAATCAGAAAAGTGTAAAACACATAAGAAACTTCAATCAACTTTCAAATTGGGATCTAGATAACTAGATTCAATAACTAGATCTATAAATCAACACAACACATGGTTCAAATTCAAATTCGAATAATCACAAAAATGGACACTTTGTTCAAACGCAGAGTCTTGAGAACGAACGTATGAATCGATGAAAAAGATAACATACCTTAAAAGAGGAGACAGAGAGAGAGATTAAGTAATGGAGGTTGGAGCTAAAGAAGACTGGTAGTAGTAGTACGAAGGTGAAGGAGGGGCGTAGAAGCTTTATATATACGAAGCTCACGAGGGGGGGTGGTGTAAGATCGTAATTTCGTCCAGATTCATTCCTAGTTTCATCAAACTGTGTTCAGACAATGAGATCTAGATATCCGACGGTTCATAATAGATCTGTAAATGAGAGCTGTTTTTAATCGTTGGATTTGCTTAACTGGACCACCGCGTGCGAGTACAACTAGACAAAGCATCTTAATGAAGAACGCGAATCACGAATTATAATATTACTGTAGTTATTGATAATCTAATTAATGCTACAAAATATAGTCGATATTTTTTGTTGAGTATGTAAAGTTTAAAATTTACATGAGTTAATTGATATATGATTAGTAGTAATATCGTGGTAGATCATGGAGAAGTTGTGTAAATTAGAGAAGAGGTTGTGTTGTGTTGTGTTGTGTCGGTGAGTGAGAGAATGGGGAACGTGACGTGATTACCGGGAAACCGGAGGGGGCGGTTTGGGAGTGATATAGAGATTACAGGCTGTCTCTTTACTCTTTTATTGAAGGGTCCACACTGGCCAGTGGCCACCGGTAAAAAGACAACATAGAATTCTTCTTTTTTAGCTTTTCAGCAGTGTCGGCTAGCTTGTCAAAATAAGACTCATGGTGGAATGGTCTAAATCTGATCTTGTCCGATCTGAAAAGGCAAAAAATAAAACTGCACAGTTTCGCCGATCTGCGAAGATCTTGTCCGGTCTGGAGTATGCTAGATTGAGTGATTGGGCTTAAAATGGGCCAAAGACCTTACAAATTAACGGAATACCCCAAGACTAGAAAATTTAAAAGTCGATTCCCATATGACTTATGAGGCAGTAGACAAAGTATACGTGGGACAAAATACACGTAACTTAATTAATCGACTATAGAAAAATCCTAATCACCATTACATCGACCTTGCTCAAGCAAAAAAACATCAACGAAGAAGGAGTTGTAAGGAAAGACTTCTGTATTATTGAGATGTTTGTACAATATATATACATAAGATCCGTAGAGTTTTCACCACTACTAGTTACACATTTATCCTTTACATATATAACTCTCCTATACGCCCCCTTAAGATGGAGGGAGTTTCTGCACTCTAATCTTGACATTAAGGGTATGAAAGCGAGGACCCGGTAGAGGTTTAGTCAATGCATCCGCGTGCTGATCATCTCCAGATATGTGAGCAACACGCAAGACACCCGATTGAACGTGCTCTCGGACAAAGTGATAATCAATAGCAATGTGTTTCATCTTGGTATGGAATACCGGGTTTGCACACAGGTAAGTAGCACCAATGTTATCACAGTAGATAACAGGAGCTAATGGTAACATAATACCCATTTCTTGAAGCAACGAGCAAACCCACCGCAGTTCAGAGGTTGTATTCGCAACAGAGCGATACTCGGCTTCTGTGGAGGAACGAGACACACTGTGCTGTTTCTTGGAGGACCAGGAGATGGGACTACCACCAAAGTAGATAATGTAAGCATTGGTGGAGACGTAGTTGGCACGATCACGACCCCAATCAGCATCAAAAAACGCATGGACCGTGAGCGGAGCATCTCGGCGTAGGAAAATACCAAGAGAGCGAGTACCATTAAGATAACGCAATACACGCTTAACCGCCTGCCAATGTGCATTAGTCGGTTTATGCAGAAATTGGGATAAACGATTTACCGAGAAAGCAATATCAGGTCTCGTGAACGCCAAGTATTGAAGGCTGCCAACCACCATTCGATAGTCCTTGGCATCCGCAAGTGGTGTCCCAGACAAAACCGTAAGTGTGGAGGAGGACGACATAGGCGTGGGAACAAGTTTAGAGTCAAGCATATTCGTCTTTGCTAAGAGATCAGTGATGTACTTGCGCTGCATCAAATGAAGCCCCTTTGATGTTCTAGTCGCCTCAATGCCTAAGAAATAACTCAAAGGACCAAGGTCTTTAAGTGAGAACCGATGAGCCAAGGAAGCATGAAACGCCTTCACCAAATACGTTGGACCAGTGATGATAATGTCATCCACATAAACAAGAACATAGACATAATCTCGACCATGTTTGTAGATAAACAGTGAATTATCCGCCAAAGACGTCTTGAACCCCGATTGTAAAAGAAATTACCGAAGTTCTTGATACCACGCTCTAGGAGCCTGTTTTAAACCATACAACGCTTTCTGCAATCTACACACATGATGAGGTCTGTCACGATCCACAAAGCCTGGAGGTTGTGATACATAAACCTCCTCTTGAACAGTTCCCTGAAGAAAAGCATTGTTGATGTCTACTTGTTGAATCGCCCAATCACGTTTCACAGCAACCTCGAGAACCAGACGTATAGTCCTGGATTTGATAACTGGACTAAATGTATCAGAATAATCAATGTCATATTGCTGATTGAATCCACGAGCAACTAGCCTGGCTTTGTATTTGTCGATCGATCCATCATGTTTATATTTCAAGGTAAAGATCCACTTACAGCTTATGACATTCTGAGCAGTCGTCGGTTCCTCGAGATTCCACGAATGTTCCCTAATTTGTGCATTAATCTCTTCAGCCATCGCATTTCTCCAGTTGGGATCCTTGAGTGCTTGAGCAACCGTTGTCGGAATGACCGGTGAAAGGGAAGCGGCAAGACTAAACTTCGTCTTCGGCTTGCTAATGTAATTCTTTGACCGTGTTTGCATTGGGTGTAGATTTTGTGGTGGTGGAGACGACACACTAGCCGGAGAGTCAATATCAGGCGTCGGAGACGAAGTGGATGGGGATGTCGTATCGGATCGAGAAGACGATGAAGGTGGAGATGGATCGCTTGATGAACTTGGTGAAATTGGGCTTGGTGATACTGGGCTCAGAGGTTGTGTTGGACCTTGTTGGGCCGAAATGGATGAAGGATCAGGAGCCCATTTGGTGCGAGTCTCATGATCGACATCAGGCGAGGCGGACGACGATGACGGGGACAACGACGAGGGTATGTCCGGTGTACGAGACGACACCGGAGAACCAGATGACGTTACTATTGCCGGTGATGCCATTGGTGCTGGAGAGTGATGATCTGAACACGGAGGCGCAGAAGAAGGGGATGGTGAAGGCGATGCAAGTGGCAACGGAGTGGCCGAATTCCAACTGTGTGAATCAACGGTGGTCGACGGCACATGCAGAGGTGATACACTGAACGAGGGAGTGGTAGCAAAGGGATATTGTGTTTCTTCGAACTGAACATGCCGAGATACGTAAACCCGGTGTTGCTTGACGTCCAAGCATAAGTACGCACTCTGTGTGAGTGAATACCCTACAAACACACACGGTGTGGAATGCGGCTCAAGCTTATTGTGGCGATATCGACGCAACCAAGGGTAGCAGACACATCCAAATACCCGTAGCTTGAGATAGTTTGGTGTTGTCTTGAAAAGACGCATGTAGGGAGAGTCGCCTTGAAGCACATCGGTGTTCATCCGATTGATCAAATAGACCGCCGTCGCAAAGGCATAAGGCCAATAAGAACACGGTACACGAGCATGATTAAGCATCGTGAGGCCCGTTTCAACTATATGCCGATGCTTCCTCTCGGAGATATCGTTATGTTCCGGTGTATGCGGTGGTGTAGTGAAATGCGAGATGCCGTGTTGAGCCAAAAATGAACGTAAGGCAATAAACTCACCACCATTATCCGAATACAATGTGCGAATTTTGGTTTGAAACCGATTCTCCACTAGAGCCTTAAAGGCAACAAAAACATCTTCAACTTGAGATTTTTGTTTGAGGGGATAAAGCCAAGTGTATCTTGTAAAGTGATCAACCAAAACAAGATAGTATTTGAAATTTTCAGAGGATATTATAGGAGAAGACCACACATCAGTATATATGTATTCAAGAGGTTGAGAAGAGTAATTGTGTTTAAAGCAAATGGAATCTTGTGACTTTTATTGATAAAACAATCTGAGCAAGACAAAGTGTTTTGTGTGGAAAAAGAAAGAGGTAAGGAGAATTTGGAGACAATTGATTTTAAAACGGAAAGAGAGGGATGACATGGTCTAAGATGCCAAGTGGAGAAATTGGTTTTTGGTGAGAGTGATGCCGCAAAAACGTTGATGGAGTTTTGATGTACCGGCCACTCATACAACCCATTCTTAGTTCTGCCTTGGAGTAACTTGGCCCCCGTGTTCAGATCCATCACCTGAAAATGAGCAGGGAAGAAGGCAACCACAACGTTATTAGCATTACACAATCTATACACAGAGATTAAGTTCTTGCTAATATCCGGAAAATATAAGAGATCAGTTAAAGCAAGATGTCGAGAAGGTGTAGGAAGTAAACCGGAACCCGTATTAGCGACCTTAAGACCAAAGCCGTCAGCTAAGGCAACCTCCTCGTCCCCGGTGTAAGGCTGATGAAGCGAAAGATTGGATAAATCAGAGGTCAAGTGATGCATAGCACCACTATCCATGATCCAATTAGCCGGATTATATGGGGGAATGGTAGCAACATTGGCACGAGGTTGCCATGGCATGCTCGGTGTATAAATACCACCAGAGGAGGTAGAAGCGGAGCCAAACGCCTGGAACTGAGAACACCTTCGCGCATTATGGCCAAAGACACCACAGAGTTGGCAACGACCTTGGTAGTCACGGTCTTGAGATCCTCGAGGGTGATGGTGTTGACCGCGAGGGGCATAGCGGTTGGAGGAACGAGGATTGTTGTTATTGCCATAACTCTTGTAAGACGCAGCATTAGCAGTGATAGGAACAAGCGACGAAACTGAACCTTGGGAGAGAAGCTTCAACTCATAGTTGATCAAATTTTCATGCAACGTTGTTAAAGACGGGGGTGTGTCACGTCCATCAACTTGATCAATCACCAGTTTGTAATCCTCTGGAAGTCCGGCGAGAATATAATCAATTTGCTCTTCAGGTTCATAAGGTTTCCCAAGCAGAGCAAGCTGATCAAAACGAGTAATGAAGCCTTGAACGTATTCATCGACCGTATGAGAACCCTTCTTCCATGTGCGGATCTGTTCATGGATCTGCTTAATGTGGCCCCAACTTGGACGAGCATAGGTAGAGGAGAGAAGACTCCAGATCTGAGCAGAGGTGGTGGTTTTAGACAAGACCGGTTGAACCTCCACCGAAATTGCACCCAACAGAGAAGAGTAAATGAGTTGATCCTGGCGCTCCCAGAACGTGTAATCAGGATTGACCGTAGTAGCACCATTCGTCGTAACAGTAGGAGCCGGTGCAGCCACAGATCCGTCGAGGTAACCGGCGAGACCATAGCCGGCAAGCAGAGCACGCACTTAACGGTTCCACATCAAGAAGTTGGAGGCAGTGAGCTTGGTGACGTTCGACATATTGACCGTGTGGAGGTTTGTGGTAGCAGATGAGTCAATGACATCAGAAGAGGACGCCATGGAAAGGGGAGCAAGGAGGAAGAAAAGTCGAAGAAAGAAAAAGGAGGCGGCGAGAAGAAGAAAAAAAAAACTAGGTCTTTGGATCCTAATGCTCTGATACCATGTAAGGAAAGACTTCTGTATTATTGAGATGTTAGTACAATTTATATACATAAGATCCGTAGAATTTTCACCACTACTAGTTACACATTTATCCTTTACATATATAACTCTCCAATAGGAGTTACCTGCAAAAAGGACGATAATGTCCGATCTTCCAAGGGATTTGGCAGAGAATGTGCTCATTAGGCTTCCAATGACATCTTTGAGAGCAGTGCGGTCTGTTTGCAAAGCGTGGAACACTTTATCCAAGGATTGCCTCTTTACGAAGAAGCACCTTGCTCAAGCTCAAGCAAAAGCCGCAGCTGCAAGCGAGTTTAAGGTGGTCGTGGTGATGGATACTCGTGTTTATTTGATGGACATCAATTTTTATAAGAACGTTGACCCAACGATAAACCATCACGGTAAACTTATTAGCCTAGACGATTCCAGTCGAGTCGATGTATCTTTAGTCTATCACTGCGACGGTTTACTCTTATGCATCACAAAAGACTTGACTAAGCTCGTTGTTTGGAATCCGTATTTGTGTCAAACCTTGTGGCTCGAGCCCATTAGTACTTCTCTCTACTCTATAGCTCACTGCAGTCGTATAGGTATGCTATTGGATACAAGAATAGCAAATCATGCCACAACTACAAAATTTTGAGATTTCCTGATACTTTCTCTATGCGTTTTGTGTACGAAGTGTACGACTTAAACTCTAATTCATGGATTTTTTTGATGTCCCTCCCGACTGGTATATACAGTGTTATGCACGTGGTGTGTCTCTCAAAAGAAATACTTATTGGTTTGCTCGAAAAATGTACCGATCAATGGAAGAGATGGCTGATTTCTTGATTTGTTTTGATTTCACAACAGAGAGGTTTGGACCGCGTCTTCGTCTGTCGTTAGGTCACCCTTCTTATGAAGACACTGTGAGTCTTTCTAGTGTTAGAGACGAGCAACTTGTTGTGTTGTTTCAGACCTGCGCCGACAACAAACAGATGGAGATTTGGGTTACGGTTAAGATTGAACCTGATGTAGTGTTGTGGAACAAGGTGTTCTTAAGAGTTGATATGGAACCACTCACTCGTTTTCAATTTGGAGTTAAGGCAGGGAGTTTTTTATTCACGAAGAGAAGAAATTGGTTGTGGTTTTTGATAGAGACAACAAGAAGGTGAAGAAGTAGAAGACTCCCCGTCGCAACACAGCTTATATCATTGGAGAGGGTGGATATTTCAGAATAGTGGATCTCGGCCTAGAAGCTTCAGAAATCCATGATTGTCCACTTGGATGCTCATATGTTCCAAGATCAGTTCAGAGCAAGCAAAGAAATTAAGGGGAATTATTTGATAACTGATTAGATTAGTCCAGGAGGGTTGGAGATACAAATCACATATCGAATCTCTGGTGTTCGTTAATGCTATGATCTGAATCTGATAAAATGACAAATTTGAGTTCCTTTTGGCATTTTCTTTGAAATATTCTAATTTGTAAATATTGATGGGGGAGATTTTACTATACATCTAATTAAAGACTACATTGCATAATAATAGCAACGAGCAAGGGAAGTCTGAGACTCTGAGTAATTAAAGGCTTATCTATATATGAAATTAGCAGAGAGTTGGCCAAACATATTTGCAGGTCTACTTCAACAAATAGAGATGATTGATGGAAGCGTTCATTGAGTCAGGACAGCCCTTGTAAAAAGGTCAACAAAAGTACATGCCCCTACTCCTTTTACAAGTCTTCCCTTGTTTACACACACGGTTGTACCTTCCCCTTCTCCAAACGATAAATAAAACATTCACATTCAGGAAATATGGGCCCATTACGCTTCCTCCATATGAATGTATCCAAGACGTATACGCAATTTAGATTCAGATATATTCATACTAGTGTTGAATTTTCATCATAATTAGGCTTGAATTTAAGCAACATTTTGAGCTGCAAAGCACAACAGAGAGAGGAGTCATCATGATCAGTCTGTTCTTTCATTTCACCTGCATGAACATGGTAAAAAATAGCAATGTCGATAGTATTTTGTGAGACCAGAGTATAAATAAGCATAACGCAACACTATTCATATGCTCATATGTCCACATATATAGCCATATAGGTGACCTTAAAATATTATTGGGAGAAATACTATTCATATGCTCATATGTCCACATATATAGGTGACCTTAAAATATTATTGTGAGAAATACTATTCATATGCTTATATGTCCACATATATAGGTGAATATTCTTCAAATTTCTAACAAAAATTGCCTACTTTTCTAATTACTTTTCAAAAAGTGTCTAATACACTAATGGACTCAAAATTTTATTTGGACGATGAACCTCTCTTGGTTGTATGTGATCTTTGTTTGTTTCTTCTCAATCCTTCAAAATAACACCTCTAGAGGTTTGATTACTATTTTTCAAGTAAAAAGTTATCTATAGTCTCTCAAAATCAGTTTAAAGTATTTTTTTTGAAAACAAAATGTTAAGTTTGAATAACAGTATATTTGATATGATTCTATAAATTTTTAATTAAATAACAAAAGACTAGATTTTAAACTGCGGTATACCGCATGAATATAATTTTTATTATTATTTATATTTATATTGTATTTGTTATTTAAATATTGGATGTTTTGCAAATAGAAAATAACTAAATTTTTCGGACGTTTGTGCGGCTAAATGTTTATATTAATTTTGTAATTTGTAATATACTTCATGACCATTTGTTTGTTATTTTTAGTTTGTTTTGTTTAGTGTTTGAGATTCTATTTTGATTTCTAAGTATTATAACAAAAATGAAGGATCTAAATACATAATAATTCATTTATACGTTATGATTAAGTCACATTTTCCTTAATAATTTAATTATTTTACATAATCTTAGTTAAATCAACTTAATTTTAAATGTCAAATATTTTTATATTAATAGTGTTGACAAATAATAAAATGAGGATTTAACCCGTGTTAGCACAAATTTAATGACATTTTATTAATTCTAATATTTCCTTTTTATAATCCATTTACTATATAATCATATTATATAGTATTTTAAACTTTTTAAATTTTACATATTCGTAATATTTTAAAATTTTATTAAATTTATATATATATATATATTAATTATAATATTTAAATAAATTTGAATCGAAGTTCTTCTTACATTAAGAATCAAAGCTCCCAGGTTTTGGAAAACAAAATGGGAATCAAATTATTGTTTTCTTTGTTTGCAAAAGATTAAGAGATAGAATATCTTCAAAACAAAATAGAAGATGTGGTTAAATATATGATAGTGTTTCCATATTGATTTTCCTGGAATTGTTTTAGTTGGAATGAATGTAAAATATTTAGGAAACAAAATCTGAAGTAACGCTATTTTTGAAAAATGATTTAGAGATTAACTTTGTAAATAAGTACAAATAAAAGGGTAAAATCCAAAATGTACTTCAAAAATGTATATATAGATTATGAATTATTTTGAATGATTTTATAAAAATTTCAAGTTCAATAACATGAGATTTGAGATGAGAATTTCAAAATCACAAGTGGAATAACGGGAAAATGACCATTTTATTCCCCAAGTATTTGTAATTGACACTTTTATTCCCCAACTTATATGTGAACACATTAATCCTTTAATCTATATTTGATTTAACAATATTAGACGAGAAAACAATCAACTTTAATTAATTAACGGAGACGTTAAGAAGTCGACTAAAACCTAATGAACTCATAAACCTAGGGTTCTTAAGCGATTAAAAGAACTGAGATAAGTGAGATTGAGATCGATTTCATATATCTCAAAGAGAAAATCATGACTACAAAAAGGCGTAAGCTTCAAATTCGAAGAGAACCACAAGCCCAATTCGTAGCCGAAGTTGTAGGGAAGAGAGTTGAAGCCGACGTTGTAGACGAGAGAGTAGAGGTCGAAGTTGAAAACGACAAAGTAGAATCTCATGATTCAAGTGTTGACGAAGATGATTGTCCAGTTATCGTCAAAGACAGCCGAGGATATACAGAGGTGGATCTATGTTTGGCTGGAAATGAAGAGGAAAAAGATGATGAGCTCGTCGATGTTGTAATCTGCAACAACTTAGAAGACCATTTTGGGTCTGATGCATGTGAAGATGCAACAAATGGTAATGATTCTGATGATAGTGGGGATGACATTTGGGACGACGAGAAGATTCCGGATCCATTATCTAATGATGACGAAGAGGAAGCTGAGAGACCATTCACTCATGAAGATCGACCTGATGATTATTTAGCATTGCATAAGACATTCAACAATGCAGATGAATTCAAGTATGCACTCCTCAGGTATTCTCTAAAAACTCAATACGATATCAGAATGTATAAGTCATCATCTAACAGGCTTGGGGCAAAGTGCACACAACACATCGAAGATAAGTGTCCATGGAAAGTGTATTGTTCTTTTGAGAAGAGGAAAAACAAGCTTATGATAAATATCTATCAGAATGAGCATGTTTGTGTAAGATCTGGTTACACAAAGTTGTTAAAAAGTGGAACTATTTCACAACTGTATGAGGAAAGGCTGCGAGTGAACCCTAAGATTAAATCTCAGGAGATGGTAGATGAAATCAAAAGAGAGTATAATATGATTGTTAGTGTGCATCAGTGTAGGAGAGCTAAGAAGCTGTTGAAACTTAAAAGAAGGGCCAGCCATGAATCCCATTTTGCTAGAATATGGGATTATCAAGAAGAGATATGTACCTCTAATGATGGTTCAACTATGGAGATTGAGACGGTTCCTGGTCCAGTTCCTGGTAGCTTGCAAAGATTTTACCGTCTCTATGTATGTTTTGAAGTATTGAAAACATCTTGGAAGCAGTCATGTAGACCTATTATTGGATTAGATGCTGTATTTATGAAATGGGATATCAAAGGTCAAATGTTAGCTGCAGTTGGTAGAGATGGTGATAATAGAATATTTCCAATTGCTTGGGTTGTGGTAGAGGTGGAGGATATAGATAATTGGGTGTGGTTTGTGAAACTTCTAAAAAAGGATTTGACACTTGAAGATGGAGCTGACATTACCATCATTTCAGATAAACATCATGTAAAATTTCTGTTAAGTTGTTACTTATAAGATTTATGATAACTTGTCATGTTTTTTTATAAGGTTTACATGTGGTGACAGGGTTTGCTAAATGCAGTTCATGATGAGATTCTCAAAGTTGAACATAGATTGTGTGCTAGACACATTTTGGAAAACTGGAAGAAAACAAACAAAGATATTGAGCTTGAGCGTATGTTTTGGAAAATAGCAAGGAGTTATACAACCGCATCTTTTGCTACTAATTTAGAAATACTAAAGAGGTACAACCAAGGTGCTTATGACTCACTACAACGCACTGCACCAACAACATGGTCTCGGGCTTTCTTCAAACTTGGATCTTGTTGCAATGATAATCTCAACAACCTGTCAGAGTCTTTCAATAGGAATGTGAGGGAATCAAGAAGGAAGCCATTACTTGATTTTTTAACAGAAGTAAGGAGGAAATGTATGGAGAGGAATGCAAAGAGGACAATTATAACTAAAAGGTGGAAGAAGAGGTTCACACTAAGAGCAGATAGGGAGATTGAACTAAATAGGCAAAAAGCTAAGGATTGCAAAAGATACATGACCACAAGAAACTTGCATGAGATTGAGTATGGAGTTGATGTTTGTTGTGTTGATATGGAAAAAAAACTTGTGGTTGTGGCTATTGGCAATTGAATGGCATACCTTGTATGCATGCAATGTGTGTCATCACAACCACAAAGTTAAATCTTAATGATCATATCTCAGATTACTACTTGACTTCAAGATGGCGTTTATTGTATGAGAAAGGAATAAAACCAGTCCAAGGCATAAATCTGTGGCGACGGTTAGGTCGGTTGCCTGTTCTACCACCACCAGCTAGATTTAACAGAGGACAACCACATGATCGGGCTAGGAGAAAGTCTCCTCATGAGTCTTCATCTAATAAGTACAGGTTAACTCGCCATGGTCGTATTGGAATATGTTCAAACTGTAGAAAAGAAGGACATAATAAGACTAGGTGTCCTAATCCAACTGAACCTCCTCCTTCAAAACGGCCAAGAGGTCGTCCAAAAAAAGAGCAGGTTGTTTATATATTTAAGTAGTTTGTAAATGATTGATGATTTTTTTAATTGTTTGGTGGTCTAATTATATGCTTGATTCTAGGGAGGTTCATCTCATGTTGGAGCTTCTCAAGAAGAATATTCTCAAGCTGGATCATCACAAGGAGGCTCTTCTCAAGTAAGAGCTTCACAAGGTGGATCATCACAAGGAAGATTTGGGTTCTCTCTCTAGTCCATGCAGTTTCTGTTTTAGACTGTTTATGTGTTTTTTTAAGACTTCATGTACGGTTCACAGTTTGTTCCATTTTTTTTCATATACCAAAATCTTATTATGAGATAAGTCTTACATTAATAACGTTTCTGGAAAAAGATTTTTGTTCTTTGTGTTCTTCATGGCTTAGAGTTGTTGAATTGTCAGGAAATCTATCTTGGTCTCAATTTTTGTAAATAGCCTACAAACCCAAAATTTCAACTTGGGGGGAAGTTTTTTGTGGATTTTTCTGGGTTCATTACGTTTCAATCACTTCTTAACGATTCTGTTAATTAATTAACATGGACTATTTTCTGGTCTAAAATTGTTAAGTCAAATACGAATTGAGAAATTAATGTTTTCATGTGTAAGTTGGAGAATAAAAGTGTTAATTGCAAATACTTGGGGAATTAAATATCCATTTTCCCGTGGAATAACACATAATTTTTTGAAAAACCTAGAATATTCTAAAATCAAAGTTCCATACCCATAATTTTGACTTTTGAGGATTTCGTGGAAAGTCTTTATTTTCAACGTAATGTTTTATTTATTAATTTTTTATTTATTTTTTTAATCTATGCAAAAATGAAAGACCAAAAATTATAAAACCAAAATCCAAATATCAAAATCGGAAACCTAAAAACCCAATTAAATATAGAGAAATTGTTAAAAGTAACTTTTATAGATATCTCTTTTTACAAATACTTTTTTTGGCCATTTTCATTTTGAAAAATACTTTTTTGCCCTCTTTTAACACTATTTACATAATTACAATATGTTAAATTAATTTTTCAAATTTTTTTTTATAGGTTTAGGTTCTATGTTTACATTTGTGATATAGTTTTGAGGAGGTTGGGTTTAGAGATTATAATTCAAAATTTATTCATTTTAATCATAGAAATGTGTAGAAAAAAAAGAGATTCATAGCCTAAAACATATTTTAGTTTATTGAAAATTCATCTTAGTGATTAATAGTGAATTGGAGCTAAAAAAAATTACATCAGGCCCAATCTATTCATCGTATCAAATATATATCTTTTATACTATAAATTACAAGTCACTTATTTTAATTTAAAATTTTAGATAATAATTAATAATAATAAAAAATAATAACTTTTTGCATAGTTCCAACTGCACATATATCTCCCCCACCTTCCCACCTCTCTCTATGGTTTTCTTCATTAATAATTAAATCTCATATCCTAGATAATAAAGATTAAATCATTTGTCTCAAAACCAATAAATATTTAAAAGGATTTTTCTCACCCTCTACATTTTGTCGCTTCATCGGAATTGGGAAAAAGTTAAATATTTATTTTTTTTTGTGCAATTTGGAAGAAGGTTATGCCAAAGAAAAAGGTATTTAGTTCAATTTTCCATATTGTTCTTTGATTCCATTGCATTTTCTTAGTTTGGCTATAAAACTAATACTATTGTTTTCGAAACTTGGTGAGTTCTTCAGTTACATGTTATCTATAAAAGCCTTAACAAGACCACATAATTTGAGCCCTATACCCAATATCTTTCATTTACCCCAGTTCAATTGTAAGAAAAAGTATTTTGGGATTGCATTGAGCCAATATTTCTTCTCCTAGAAGTTAATTTTCAAATAAAGTTTGGCTAAAAACACTTCTCCATATATAACATGATACTTCAAGAGCATAAATCTAGATCTAAACATATTTTTTCTTGGAGAAAAATATAAATTTATGTAATGTTAGTACATGTCAAACTGAAAATGTAAACTTTATTTAATTTAATACTTAAGTGATTCTTAAACCGTACGTAAAAATCCCCGTCTAACACCGATTACATCCCACAAAATCGCTAGACCCACCCTACAAGAGTGAGATTCATAGGTTCTCTCAGATCACAAATCAATCTTCAACTCTCTACTATATATGAACTGATGAGAATAAAAAGATTCGTTGTTTTTTGGAAATACCTGGGAAATCAGAAAGATCCAGATCTTGTAAATTGACCGCCAGTAGAGAATAAGCACCGTTCGCTGACCGCCAAGGAACCTCGCAACGAGGAGAGAATTTGGGATCAATGGAATCGGACGAGTTAGAGGTTAGGATTTTAACTTCTTACTATATCAGTTCGATGGAGCCGTGGAAGATGCAATCAGCGATTGCTTTAGCGCTTGAGTTAAGCAGCTATAGCTACATAATGGATACAGTCAAGTCAGCCGATGCATTTGCATCTCCACGTAAGATTTTACACGATTTCAAGTTTTTTTCTAGACAAACAAATTGTTGTCAAATCGTAAACACAATTAGTGTTTACATTTACGTTCTACAATTCTCTTATATTCTATAAAATCAATAAAAATCGCACATTTTTATTTAAGTTCGTTTTGCATTTCAAATATAGACGGTGACTTAGATTGATCTTTTAATATATAGAAAAGGGAGAGGAAAAATATTTGGAAATAGACGCGAAAGCTTCAAGGTGGGTTGTTTGTTTGTTGACTTGTAGACCGACGACCAAAACCATAAAATGATCATCATCATCACAAAGAACACGATCACCTTTCAAGGTCAAACGATACTACTCGCTTTACACCTTGACCTCTACATTTTTACAACTTTTTTATTATATTCCATCAGAATCATATACTAATTACTATACATCAAATCTATTTTCTATTAAAATACTAGCCGTCTATTTTGGTTTCCCTTTACATGCTAAAAATACCCAAAAAAAAACAAAATAAAAGGATATTATTTATTTCGTAAACGTATAAGAAATGAAAAAATTATTTACGAGAAGATGGACCAATTAATTTTTTGACCTCAAAACTAAAATGTGAAGAAGACTTTTGACCTCAAAACGACGACGATCCATAAAATAACACACAAGTAGATAGATGACAAGGCGTTGTAGTACAAGAAGGAAGGAGAATACAAAGTAGCTATCGTGCGCCAGCACGCACCCTATAAATCCATTTTACTGTAAATTTCCGCCGGGAAGGAAAAGTCTCTCTCTGCCTTCTTCTTCACCAACCCCTAGTCCCTACGCACACGAACAACAACGAGAGAGAGAGAGAGAGAGAGAGAGAGAGAGAGAGATTAGAAGAAGAAGACGAAACCCCTCGAAATCCTTCTTCCTTCATCTTATAGATTCCACTCTTCTTCTTCTTCTTCTTCTTCTTCTTCTTCTTTGCGTTTTGTTTGGAAAGAGGTGATTTTTGCTATCTTTCTTCTCTGTGCAACTAAATTTCTCTTTTTGGGTCTTTCCTTTTATGTCCGTACATCGGATAATTTTGGTTCCTTGGGTTCGATTTCATCCCAATTCGGATGATGTTCACGGAATTTTTGGAGCTTTCTCTATAGTTATATATCCATTTTTTTATACGGGTTACGATCGTTGACTTGTGTTAGTCTAGGTCACCCAAAAATGTCTTGTTCGTTTAAGGGTTTTGATCGAATTATGCCGTGTATGAACGATTTCACTTTCAAATTTTGATTTTTTTTGTTGTGAAAAACAATTGTGTCTCTCTGTTTGCTGCTTAAACCCTAAAATTTTGAAACTTTTTTTTTTTTTGGGAAGGTTTTGTCTGAACATTTCTTTGTTGGTATGTACAGTCCTATCACAATGGCTGTTTTTGTTTTTTTTGCACTTACTATTTCTGATTTTGCAGACCTTTTTATCGATGTTTTTGTGTTGTTGTTGTTATGAAGGTACTGGACACAGTTTCGTGTGAGGAGAGAAAAAAAGCGTAATGAGCTGTTTTGGTTGTTGTGGTGGTGAGGATTTCCGTAGAGTTGCTGAGACCGGACCAAAGCCAGTGCACAACGCAGGAGGTTGCTTTTGTTTCCCATATTAGTTTCTTTCTTTATTATTATTACTCATCCTTTTGGTGGCTAAGTTAATTGAACTTTTTTGTTTGTTTGTGGTTTAAGGTTACAATGGAGGTCACCATCAAAGGGCAGATCCACCAAAGAACCCGCCAGTCATTCAGATGCAGCCTATTGCTGTGCCGGCCATTCAAGCTGATGAGTTGAAGGATATAACCGATAACTATGGTTCAAAGTCCTTGATTGGTGAGGGTTCATATGGAAGAGTGTTTTATGGTGTTCTTAAAAGTGGTAAGGCAGCTGCCATTAAGAAACTGGATTCTAGTAAGCAACCGGATCAAGAATTTCTCGCCCAGGTAGATGCTACAAATTGTATCATTGCTGTCTTGTTGGGCCTTCATCTTATATATATATATATATATATATATATATATATATATATATATATTTCCTCAATAAATTTGGTTTGCTGTTGGTTGGATACTCATCCTAGACTGTATTTTTCCTGTGCTCTGGCGCGAAGTCACTCTGTTGGGTTAGTTTGTTAGTTTGGTTGCTTTGTTACTTACTGACATTTAAATTATTTCAAACAGGTATCAATGGTTTCCAGATTGCGACAAGACAATGTTGTTGCGCTTCTTGGCTATTGCGTTGATGGTCCACTCCGTGTTCTTGCTTATGAATATGCTCCTAATGGATCTCTTCATGATATTCTTCATGGTAAGTTACTAATGTAAACTATCATACCAGTAAGACTGGGATATGTGAAACAATAATCGAAGGAAGATGCACACCATTGTCTGAAATTTATGATGGAAAAAACTAATGAAACGTGGTGAATTCATTGGTTCAGGTCGAAAAGGTGTTAAAGGAGCACAACCAGGTCCTGTTCTGTCGTGGCACCAGAGAGTCAAAATTGCTGTTGGTGCCGCTAGAGGACTTGAGTACTTGCATGAGAAGGCAAACCCTCATGTTATCCACCGAGACATCAAATCCAGCAATGTACTTTTGTTTGACGATGATGTGGCCAAAATTGCTGATTTTGATCTGTCCAACCAAGCCCCTGACATGGCTGCACGCCTTCACTCAACCCGTGTACTTGGAACCTTTGGCTATCACGCTCCAGAGTAAGACCCTATAGATGCTTCATTTATATTGCACTGTGATAACTGATTTGTTTTGTTCAGACTAATCCATGTGGTTACATTAAACTCGTGCTCAGAAACTTTTATTATCAGTATCTAATGTTTTAAGGAATTAATTCCTTTGCATGGACTAAGCTCTATGATCATGTTCTCATGTCTATACAGTTTTGACATCTTCCCATCGACCAAACTAGTGTCCTGAACATTTTTTGGTTCTGCAATGTAGGTATGCAATGACGGGGACATTGAGCACAAAGAGTGATGTCTACAGTTTTGGGGTTGTTCTGCTGGAGCTCCTCACAGGTCGTAAGCCAGTTGATCATACCTTACCTCGTGGACAGCAGAGTCTCGTGACATGGGTAATATACCCTTCTCTCTGTCTCTTATTCTGGTTTACTCATATTGATAAGAAAATCTGAGAAAAGACATGATTTATTCAGTCTATTAGGTGGTAGTCATTCTTTTCTAGAATGAAATATCCTAAATTATAAATTATGAATAAGAAAAGCAGTGCCAATTCCTTTCATTTTTAGAAAGAAATTTGTCTGGATGAAGCCATGAAGGTGGGTTTCTGTGAGTGAACCATTTTTGAAGCAAAGTCTGATGACTTGTGAGATATTAGAGACTCTAAACTTTCTCTAGAAACGAAAACTGGTACCTGGTAAGAAAACTTTTGTATGTCTCAGGCAACCCCTAAACTGAGTGAAGACAAAGTGAAGCAGTGTGTTGATGCCAGACTAAACGGAGAATATCCTCCCAAAGCTGTTGCCAAGGTAATTTCCCCATAATCTTGCTATGCTTCTCATTGTTGCAGTAGAAAACGTTTACCAGGACATGACTTCGAAACTGTTTCACCATCCGTTGCGCCCAAGGCTTTTATTTTCAAAGAGAATTTGATTTGATTCCCTGTTGTTCTGTTCCCTATTATATGCGTAGACTGAAATACAAGATGGCTTTTTCTCACTAGAACCTAAGTATTGAAACCCAAATCCAGGATATGATTTTCGAGTCTGATTTTGGTTTTTTCTCTTATGACTCGGTGTGATCAGCTGGCTGCGGTAGCTGCCCTATGTGTGCAATACGAAGCAGACTTCAGGCCAAACATGAGCATAGTGGTAAAGGCTCTTCAGCCTCTGCTCAATCCTCCTCGCTCTGCTCCTCAGACTCCGCACAGGAACCCGTATTGATATGCTGCAATCTGAGTCCACCCCTTGTGATCATCACTATTTCATTTGTTTTTGTTTGAATCCCGATTTGTGTAAATTTGTGAAATAGGCTTTTTATTTCTCTCGTATAAAACCATGCCACTTCACTGATATTGCTCTATTTTTATATTTATGTCATGCCTGTGATGTAAGAGTCTACTAATTTTACAATATGCGAGGAAAAAATATATACAATCACTCTTTTTGTGCGTCTCTTTGTACCTCATTTCCTATTTCTAGACATTTAAGTAACTTCAGGAGTTAACTATAATGTACATTTCAGTTATTGGAATTACTAGAAAGAATCTTTAAAGATCCAAATAAAATTCATTTGTAAAAGTATATGTCTGCAACTGACCCTGTATACAGGTAATAAAAAATGCAACAAAGCTATACAAAAGCTCTCTTCTTCTCCATACAAAAGAAACAAATCTTCTTCTTCTCTGTATCTATATATCACATAATTAACCCATAGAAACAGTAAAGAATCTAAACAATCCCCAAAGAATCTAAAAGTTTTCCTCTTTTTAACCTTTGTCATAAAAAGGGTCCATGGTTTCTGTTTGTTGTTGCTCAAACCTTTGCATTTGTTATTGTATCATTATCTTTATTCGTGTCTGTGCTTTCTCTATGCATCTCTGCGTTCTGGTTTCTCCTTCGTCTCCGTTCCTGAGACAAAACATTCATCAATAACAGTTATGAACATTCTAGTCTGCACACAAGAAAATCAGTATTATTTTCCTGCATTGTTTGTCACTGTGTCTATTACCTCTCTAGGCATCACAGGGTATTCATCTGATTCAAGCATTCGAGCCACTTGACTCATCTTTGGCCTCTTGTCTGCATCAGGATCAACACATCTCAAAGCTGTCAAAAGCGCTCGTTTAAGTTCACTGGTTGATGGTTTGACCTCAAGCTCTTTGTCCACCACTTCCTCAAACTGTTTCTGTTGAACCATCAGCTTTAACCACTCCACCATATGCACCTAAAAACACATTTCAAGAATCAAGATCAACCTCTTATATTAGAGTGTTCCACAATCTAGAGAAAAAAAATGAAAACCTTTGTATATACCTCTTCTTTAGGTCGAGCATAATCTACTGGATACCTTCCAGTAATAGCTTCCAAGAGAACAACACCATAGCTGTAAACGTCGCTCTTCTCATTTAGGAGACCAGAGTTAGCATATTCAGGCGCGACATATCTGAAACATTCATCAGTGGAATAAAGAAAAATGTTTCAATAACCAATGCAGAAAATGAAAGAGTTAAAGTTGGAACTACAGCCACAGAATATTACTAACCCGAATGTACCCATAACTCGAGTACTAACGTAACTTGAATCAGCTCCAAGCAGTTTAGCAAGGCCAAAATCAGATAACTTCGCATCAAAGTTGTCATCCATCAGTATATTGCTCGATTTTATGTCTCTATGCACCACTTTTGGCTCAATAGCTTCGTGAAGATAAGACAGCCTGCGTAAATAAATGCAATCCATACATTCTCATGAGATTGCACTACAAGAAATACAAGAATCATAGAGTGAAATGAGGGGACTTACGCTTTTGCAGTGCCAACAAGAACTTTGATACGAGCCTCCCACGTGAGATGCCCTTTGTGACTCATGTCTCCATGAAGCCATTGCTCTAAGTTCCCATTGTTCATGTACTCATAAACCAGCATCCTATGTGTTCCTTCAACGCAATATCCAAGAAGCCGAACTAAGTTCTTATGCCGGACATGTCCTATAGCTTCCACCTCAACTCTGAAATCTTTATCGGCTTGCCCTCTAAGTGTAAGAAAAAAAAAACATCAGTTCCATATCAGAGATGAGTAATGAAAAGACAAAGAAAGATGTGCTTAGAAATCTTACGGATTGTTGAGCAACTTTTTGACAGCCACAGGGGCTTTGTTAGTAAGAGTTCCATGGTAAACAACTCCGTATCCACCATCACCAATAATATTCTCCTTATGGAAATGGTTAGTCGCGAGTTGAAGGTCACGGAGAGTGAACCAATGGCCCCAACCAATGTGAGAAACCTCAGGAAGACCCAAGAGAGGTGAAGGAGCTGTTGTTGAAGGAGTACTAGGAGAAACAGAGTTTTTTTTCTCCAAAGAACCAGAGAACTTATCTCCATTCTCGATGTCCTCACCGAGTTTCTCATCTAGAGTTTGGTGACAAGTACCATTGTTGTTAGATGAAACATGATCAACACTTATTTCTTTGATTTCTTCAGTAAGCCGAGGGCTTTGAGTTACAGGAAGCGTTGTGGCATTAGATCTCTTGGATTTTTTACGGAAGCTGAGCCATACTGAAATGGCGAGGACTACAATGAACCCTGCAAATAGAGCAATCACTATGATCTCCCACAGTTCAAGAGCGCCGTATCTCTTGGTTAGTGATTTTTTCAGCTGAGATGTCATGTTTTCACAAAGACCTGTATGTGTATATATATGTACCTGCAGAATTTTGAAATGGTTTTATCAAATGGAATCAAAGTTGAATGTTCACAGAACAATGAATCCAAACTAAAACATAACAGATCAGGGGAAAGAAGAAGAAATAGAAGCTAATGGTGAGGCTTGAGTCAATCTTAACAGAAGCATTGAAAAAATTGTAATATAAATGAAGCAGATCAACAAGAGGTTTAGGCTAATCATGATACAAAAACATCAGCTTTGACACAAAAGGAGCTAAACCGGAACAGAATCAAACAGAGCAAAGTAAAAAAAAAAAAACAGAGTATATAAGAAAATTTAATCTCATCCTGAGAAATCAAGAACATATAAATCTGATACTACCTATGACTTGAGGACCATATATGTAGTATCAGCATTTAATTTCAACTTGAGGTAAACAAAAGTGCTGTAAAAAGAAAAAATTACAACTGCCATAATCATCCAAAAGTCGTAATTAAACTCTAGAAACCATTGCAATTCCAGAAACAGATCTCGTTGAGCTAATATGAGTAATTTATTACTGTGAGAAGCCAAAAAGTCTAAAAACCCAGAAAGCAAGAAACTTTTAAGCTTCCAAAGCAATCCCACAAGACAAAGATCAAAACTTTTGAAACTACATAGAACCAAAAATCTCATATGGTTTCGAAATGAACACAGTACCTGCTATTGGAACAAGTTTCCTCTGTTTTTTTATCTTTCTATTTCCGGTAAGAAGATGGAGGAGACTAGAGAGCTCAGGTTAATAAAAGAAACACATAAACGAAACAAGAAAAATAAGCAGTGAGATTATAACACCATATTGAGAAATTTTGAGAGAGATCTTTGTAGGGTTTCCATAGGTGAGGAAGAAAGAAAAGAGGGAGGGAAATAGAGAGAAGCTTAAGTTTTGAAGCTTTCTTTGATGTTTCTTCTTCTGGAATCTTTTTTCTTATGCTTGTGTGCTGTTTTTTGCTTTTTTATTTTTTCGTCCTTTTCTTCTTTTTATTCCTAGTTTTTTTTCTTTCTCTAAATTAATTAATTAAAATTTCTTTTTGTGTTCAAGATTTAATGAATCATTTTTTCGGCTAACTAAATTATTCATTTAGTTTTCTAATTTCTTTATTAGGTTTTTTAGCAAAACTTTATTTATAAAATAATAGACAAATGTTAGTAGAGCTTTCTCTTTTTATTGTTTTCTTTTGTTAAAGAAGGTTTCACTATTAAGTATTAACCCTTTAATTATGGGATAGTTTTCAAAAAGTATGCCCACTACTCGATTTAAACTTAGAGAAAAGATACCTTAGGTAATTTAAATTAAAAGTTCAAATATATCTTACTCAAAACTTTTACGTTTCCTTAAACAAAAAGAAATGTTATATATGCATATGTTTTTTTTTTTGTCAAAGCTATGCATATGTTATATGTAATGTACACTTTAGTTGTTGAGAGAAAAAAAACATGAGGATATGATATGATGATAGGAAGATGACGAAGCTATAGACCGTGATTGGCGACGACAATTTTCAAAAGAAAGAAGTGTTTACACTGTTAATCTTTATTTAAAAATAATAAGTCTTGTAAAATGTGTTGCTATAGTTAATAGGGAAAATTTTGGTCAACATTATATTAAATTACACGTCGCACCTAACTCTTTTAAGGTAATAAATTTGTTCATTACTATAGTATAACCAGCTTTCCGTTTATTCTTCTTCCTCCACTATGCATTTTTTTATTTATTTATTAAGTAAGTACATTGGTTTTTCGAAGGATTAAACAAAAGGAAACGAGCGGCTTCAATATCAGAATCGTGGATTTTTATTCTTTGAATTTGTTAGAAGAAACAAAAAAAATACTAGAAGAAGACATTAATCATTTGAAACAAATATTTTTAAAAAAAATAGAAGATGCGTACGTGGGTCCATTATCGTGTAGAAATTAATTTTGATTAGTCGTGTAAGTAACATATAATACTAATTAATGTTAATTGGCATGCCATTGAAGGTTAACTAACCAAAGAAGGTGTTGTATCTTATGAAATGTTTCGAAAATAGTTACTTTGTCGGCGTGCGTGTAAGAAACAAACGTATTAGGGTTGGAAAACTTGTTTCGTGAACTTATGAGTCACTTATTCATCATAATCTTATCTACTAATTAATATAGTCGAAAGCTGAAAGACAATATAGATACTGTCATATAACTACTCAAAAACTACTGTAAAAATTAAGTGACGTGTGTAATAAGTACGTATATATATATACTACTATGTTTTAGTAGAAGAAAGCTGAGTTAAATAAGTTGCACAAAACATAACAAAATTTTAGTTAAAACTTACACGTTTTACAGGGAGGATATGAGGTCTTCGTCTAGAATGTCAACTAATTTTAAAATTATGTAACTAAATAATATATATATATATATCATGCAAGTTTGTGCTCGTTATTATATCAGTTTAAATACTAATATAAATACATGTGAATAGAGCATAAATAGAAGTCTTACAATATACGAAGATAAAGAAATCAAAGAACCAATCACTCACTGTGAAGACACTAACCCGTAAAATTAAGATAAAAATCAAAAGAACTATAAGAGAAAAAAAGAGTTTTTATAAGTATTTACAAAAAAAATAATAAATAATAAAGCAGCCTAGTAATCATGTTGGCTTTGCGTGTGCTTGACAAAAGTCAACCTGAGAGATGGCTTTTGTCTTGCTGCGTGGAATACAAGAGACATACCTTCATCATCATCATTTCCCAGCTCGACAAATGATTCTCTATCTCTTTCTCTTCTGTTTTCTTTATTTATTTATTTTGTTTTATAATCTTTTACACTCATAGATGATAGATCCATTATTTTGTGTCCTTCAAACGATTTTTTTACGTCTCCTTCAAACGATTAATATGTTCAACTGTTTATAATTATAATAAATATGTAATACTATTAATTTATACATACTTTACATAACATTTCATATATAATATTTTTAATCCTACACTTGACTTTCTTAGTATCTCTATATATGATAAGTTGATTTGATATAATTTTATAGTGTAAAGTTGTTCGTTTAAGACAGTTATCTAACTCCATTTAATAGAAGAAGTATAGAACGTCAACATTCAATTAGAAGACAATCACCATAACTACGGTTGTTTAGCGCATATAACTACGCTTATACCGTTTTCTAAAACATTTATTTTTGATGTCAGTAAAGTGATATCGAAAAACCTTTACAAGTTAATTAGCACCAAAAGAAATAAGGAAGGGAATTTTACAACTGTTTTTCTCATTCTAAAACTTAAGTTGAATATTTTTACGAGTTGTAGTAATTATAATGGTACTGTACATATTTCCATGTTAAAGCTGAGAATTCAAAGGGAACGAAAATAATAATATGTATGTATATCATCAGATACATACACCTAATTCATGGACTTATGCACAACGGCAGATGATACTTGGAATTCTTGTATTTTAACTTAAAAGGAAACAATAAGCTGATTGGTTGTAGTTGTAGAGGTAGAACAATAATTTAGACTACGCGTAAGAAACAGTTGCATGATTAGTGTCCGCCTCCAAAAGCTAACTAACAATGTGGTTTTAGTTGGTGTTGTTGATATTTTATTTCACTAATAAATCAGTTCTTTCTTTTTCTTTTCTTTTAAACTTTTGTTTTTCTCTTCGTTGCTGTCTTATTATTTTGTTATTGTCTTGCAGTTGTTGGGTTTACATCAACCTGTCCTACTAGCATATAAGATAGTCCAAAATTAATATTTTAGGGTCTTAAGAACAATTGATTTTATAATTTTCTTAAAAATAATAACAAGGATTGTGTGATTGTTTAAGCTTCATTTTCTATCTCTTAATTATCACATGCATGCATGCGAATCATAACAACAATACTGTCGGAAGTTTGTTTGAGAAAAATATTACAAGTTACATAAAATAGATAATGCGGCCATTGTGGATAGAACTTGAGCTTATTAGGAAAATGAGCACTTTTAAAAAAGTAGAGCATAAGCTACCCATATCACAAAACCCAAACTAAAGTACCCATTCCTTTTTTTTGTTTTGTTTTGAGTGACTATTTTCCTAAGAAGCTCATATAGTTTCTGGTTTATGTTGCCGTTAGTGTGCTTCACTTTGGTTATTTTCGGTTTCGACATGGTCTCGTCGTATATTAATGCTTATAAAGAAAAGAAAAATAAAAAAAGCATTTCCTCCAAGTGTTTTACTTTGGTTATCTTTAGAAACAAAAAATATGAAATGGTATCCGAGTCATGCTTGGGACTTGTGACCTTGGATATAGCTACAAGACAAAGAGGTTTAAATACAGCAATTAATGTATAAATCAAAACAACTAAACTAAAGCGTATATATATAGATCATCAAGACCCTCATTGCACGTAAGTTTATCATGTCTAATCTTGATGAAGGAGAGTATGTGAGTACTGTATACAATTTCTTGATTATGTTGGTTTAGTGTAGTTAACTGGCGTCTATGCTTTAGTTTGGTTCTTTCATATGGTTTCGATGTTTTTGTGTATTCTACATTTATAATGTTAGTTTACATTTTAATTACGGCTACATGTATAAAACCTGAAAATTAATAAGTTAGTTTATATATAATATTTTAAAATAAAGGAAAATGAGTTGACAACAAATCAATAATATGTGACTACTACCGACACAAATTGGTTAGTAACACCAATTAATAAGGAAAAAAAGGTAGAATACGACCTCCAATTATAAAATTGGTTAGTATATCACATTCACTTGGTTATCCTTAATTAAAATATAATAAACCTCCCAAATCCTCACGTTTTAAAACGTAATATTTATATTCACGATTTAGTAGACCTAAAACTCTAGCCATATACTTACAAAAAAAACATAACCATATCGATTAAAACACACATTATCGCATCATCATCGCAGATTTTTCTCTCTTTAACGGGCCTATCACAAAGTCGCTTGACCCAAGCAAAAAGTGTAAATTAGGCCCATTAAATCCAAACCTTCTATCTAACACTCTTCGCAGGTCTTCTCCACATATATGAGATGAAATCGTAGCCGTTTGATTCAGATTCCGCTGATTAGTCTATTCATCTGTACCGTTCATTTATATATTTTTTTATTAAATTTATTTTGGTTTTAATTATGAAGAAAATATAATTAATTTAAAGTTTCTTCAATCCTGTCTTCTCCAACAAAACAACTACTGTAGCTCTCTCTCACAAACACTTTTGCATTAATAAATCTTCTTCTTTCTTCTTTTCTCTGTATCGTTGATTCTCATAATAGAACCTCTCTCTCGAATTCGTGGTTTTTTTTTGTTTTTTGAGCTATCATCAGATTCTTCTCGAGTTGCTTAATTTGGTTTAATCAGATAGTGTTCGTCTTTGATCTATCGCCACTAGATTTGTTTGCTCATAATTTCATATATTTTGCAATTCTCGGCTTATGGTCTCGAGGTACTATTGTTATTATCTCCTTATTGCTTGTAGGATCTGATCCAGTTCGCTTTTATTCTCTCTGATCGTTCGTGATCTCTCGATTTCCTTCTATTTAGGTTTATTGGATTTTCATGTCGTTGGTTTTGATTACTGTTTGGAATTATTTTGCCTGTTTGTGAATCCAATTGCATTGTTTTGATGAAGGATTTGTTTCTTGTTGTTGAGCTCGTTAATGGGAATGAGTAGGGCTCTCTCTCAACTGTTCCTTTTGATACTTTGCTCTTAACGCGGAAACTTAGATAAATCTGCATTGGCTTTGGGTTTCAGGTAATGGTCACGGAGCATTTGCACCTGGTTTATTTGGGGATACTGCCCTGTTTTGGTATTGGTGCAGTGTCAGGAAATTGATTATCAAAGAACTTTTTTCCTACGAAGATTTTTTTTTTTTTTTTTGCTTTTGCACTGAGGAGAGGGGACGAGGGAAGATGGCAAAGATGATAAACAAGACGCTTGTTCTAACTTATATCTACTTGCTCATCTACATTATACTTTCTTCTGGAGTTATACTGTACAATAAGGTGATTTACAGGCTAGTTAATAACTATCTAATGTTTACACATATAAGTGTTGGTTGCAGATTTGTTGGATCTTTGAATGTTACATACTTTGTTTCTGATAAACGAATTTGATGTTTGACTTATTTAGTATGTTGTGTTTCTGACATGGAACCATAACCAAAAACCCTTTTTTTTTTTTTTGTATCAATGGGTGTTGAGTACTATTAATCTATGATTTCCTAGTCTCCCTGTCTACATGGGATGATAGTATTGTGATGTAACGTCAGGTGTTAGATATGAAAGGGATAACTATAGCTGTATCTTGTTTCAGCTTTTAAAGTAGATTTTGTCTTCTAAATCGTGTCCTTGTATTTCTTTTAATTGCAGTGGGTTTTATCTCCAAAGTACTTCAATTTTCCACTTCCTATAACGCTGACAATGATCCATATGGGTTTTGCTGGATTCGTGGCTTTCCTTCTTATTCGCGTGTTCAAGGTATGCTAACTCAAAGAATATGGAGTATGCTTATGCATCTTATGTAATGCTCTCTTGGAAAATATATAATCTTGTTTATGGATCCTTAGACTCCTTTTGCTAGTGCGGTGATAAGTTTTCCCTCTGTTCTGTAGGTTGTAGCTCCGGTTAAAATGACATTTGAAATGTAAGACAGCTTACTCGGTATTTTTCATCTATTTTATATTGTTCTCTTGTATGTAAGCCCATCGCCTCTCCATTTTGACACTCTTTTTTGGGTCCAGATACGCAACCTGTGTGGTACCTATAAGCGCATTCTTTGCATCAAGTCTCTGGTAAGTTCCTGTTCTGTAGACAGTAACAGTTTATTAATGCTCTTCTTCTGAATACTTTTTAATTGCTGAATCGGCCATCGAACTCTGGAAAATTCGTTCTTTTCTAGTTATCATTGCTTCCCAAATGTCTCTTCACTATCATACATTCCTCTTTGTGCAGGTTTGGCAATACTGCGTATTTGCACATTTCTGTTGCCTTCATTCAGATGCTTAAAGCTCTAAGTATGTGAAGACGTTAACATTTTGGTTACAAATCTATTTTGGTATAGACTTTCTGTTCATTTTACAAATGATATTAATACATGGCTATGAATTTCAGTGCCAGTAGCAACATTTATCATGGCAGTTGTTTGCGGCACTGACAAACCAAGGTGCGACGTGTTCTCGAACATGTTGCTGGTCAGTGTTGGAGTTTTGATATCCTCTTATGGGGAAATTCATTTCAATGTCGTTGGCACAGTCTACCAGGTGACAGGCATCTTTGCTGAAGCACTTAGACTGGTGCTAACTCAAGTTCTTCTCCAAAAGAAGGGTTTGACATTGAACCCTATTACCAGCTTGTATTACATAGCTCCCTGCAGGTATATCCACCCCTGATTCTGCTCAAACAATTACATTTCAATAATAAGATATTTCATTACCAAACCATGGTTCCAGTTCGTCTAACTATATTATGTTACACTCTCTTCTCTCATTATTATTTATTGCTAGATGTCAAGTTCTGCTTCCTCTACTACAGTTTAGCACACATAATCTTTTCCTTGACATGCTATGCTTCAAATTTGTGCAGTTTTGTTTTTCTGGCCTTACCTTGGTATGTGTTGGAGAAACCCACAATGGAAGTTGCACAGATCCAATTTAACTTCTGGATATTCTTCTCCAATGCTCTATGTGCTCTTGCCTTGAACTTCTCCATATTCTTAGTAATCGGGAGAACAGGTGCAGTAACCATCCGGGTGGCTGGTGTTCTCAAAGACTGGATTCTCATAGCCCTCTCGACTGTCATTTTTCCTGAGTCCACAATCACTGGGCTGAATATCACTGGATACGCGATAGGTAGATTTCTTCATATCACAACACAACAAATGTGATTGCTATAAACATTTATTTTTCCTCCTTGACTGTTTGTTTCTCACATAACTATCTATTCTTGTCATGTGTTTTGACACAGCGCTATGTGGTGTCGTTATGTACAATTACATAAAAGTAAGGGATGTCAAGGCGTCTCAACCAATTCCTGACAGTCTTCCAGATCGAATCAATAAGGTCAGTCAAACATTCCCGATCCCTTACTCTCTAGCAGGTAGAGGTTATGTACCCGGCTGATCTCAGGCTTGTTTTAGGTTCTCGCTAATCCACAAACAGTGTATAATCTAAAGACCGTCTTAGAAACCTGATAGCCTCCCATATTAACCGATATGGTTTCATAGTAATATCATTGTCCTTCCAAGAGAACCTCTAAAAACTTGTAAATTATAGTGTGGATCCAATTACGTTTTCTTCTCTTCTGAATGTAACAACTGATGGACACAAACATTAAACAGGAGTATAAGATGGAGAAGAAGTCTTCGGATAAATTCAATCCTAACGACATTGTGGAAATCCCAAGAGTAGGAGCTGAGATAAACGACGAGGAAGCCCCTTTGATCACGTCCCGGTTGTCTCATATTGGTCGGACACAGCTCGGAAATCACGCGGTCTAAGATGTTAATATACACGTATAATAGTCATTTTGCTTCCCAATTTGTTTTTTTTTTTTTTTTTTTTTTGTTACTTAAAAAATGAAACCGAAAAAGAAGTTGCTGCAGCATCTAGACCGTCTGTCTCGGTGTCTCAGGTGAAAAATGTCCCTTCAAAATCTAAATTTATTATGAAATAGAATAGCGGAGATTATTACCGACGATTATTAGCTTGAAAAACGTCAGAGTCGTGTATTCGTTTGTAGTGAATTGACGTTTACAGTTATATATTTATGGTCTTCATTTTTTCCATCATCAGTTATATTCTAACTTTTGAGCAGCAGCATCTCTTCTTTGAAGTTCGTAATATATCTCTTCAAGGTAAATTCCGATTGGAAAGAGTAGTAACATCAGTTCTCCGGTAATAGCAAGGCGAAACAATTAATGTTACAATAATTTCATAAACACTCATGGTCAGAAATGTGTTGGTCCTTTTTAATCACGTTCTTCGTTTTAAACAATTTACAGAAGGTGAAACCATATGGGCTCTTCAAGCTAATAAATCGTCTAATACTCTAATGGCAATTCCAGCTGTGTCCTGAAATTTTCTACAGTTGAACGAAGAAAATGAGAACGTGAGAGAGTATAACATGGTCTGAATTTTATACAAAAGATGAGATAAGTTGCTACAAAACAAAAAAAAGAGAGACAAAAGCTGAAATTTACACACCCTCCAATCAAAACCCAGATTCAAACGAATGGGTTAATTAAGCAAAAGAACATCAACATAGAACAACAACCCCAAGCCTCGGCAACTATCAAAGCACACAATGCCAACAAACGCCAAACCCTCTCTCTCATTCATGAAATGGAGTGTTAACAAATGAAAAAGAAGAGAAGATAAAATATTGAACCTCAAGATGCAATTTTCCTCATTTCTCGTGAATAAATATACAAATAGAGATTTATATTCTCCCGTTAGTCTTGATTCCTCAAGTACAATAGCTTCCTCGATTGCGCTGGAGGAGCTAATCCTGGGATGTCCCTAATGTCTTTGTTATTCGGGTGTACAATCTGAAGAGTTTATATAAAAACCAGAGTTACAAATTTGCTAATGAGCAATCACAACTTTCATCAGAAAGAGCAAAGACAGTACCTTCACTACGATAATGGCTATAACACCACATACAATGAGAAACAGGAACGCCATTATGCATTTATCGGTAGCCACCTGAAATAAGTTACTTATTATAAGTAGACATAAGGATACAGGTTTTGTGGTCAAGCAAAAGAGGAGATGTCCATATGAGGTTACACACCTGTCTCCCTATCTCTTTCACCAGCTGGGATGCCTTCTTGATAGAGAATTGAATGGTGTCCAAGTGGTTAACTACGCGACCCATTTGATCCGTCTGCAAAATTTTCAGGTTGTTTCAGGTTCTACCCATAAAGACTAATATGGAAGCAAAGAAGAAATGCTTTGTATTACCTGTCCCTTTAAATTAGCTGCGGTTTGAGTTCCAACTTCGAGTGTTTGTTCTACAACCTGAAAGGAAAGGAACAAGAATGTTACCATAGATATAGTAAGTTAGTAACAAAGGCTACGGGAACATTCTTCCTTCTATAACTTACCTGTTTTGAGCGCTCAATGGCCTGATCAGTCTCATCCATTCTTTTCGTTCCAGCATCAATAAGCTCCTGGTTTGACATAGCTATACATAATAAAATGACATAAGCTCGCATTTCCCAGTATTCACAGTCCCAAAATAATATATTCGCGCCATATCCAAACAGATCTTTCTTTATGCGAGAACCTATGTTCAGATCTCAGAATAATACATTTCTAGCAAACTGGGAATAATCTCGGCCAACCTATAACATTTCTATTACCATATCAACATCTGCCAGAATTTTACTGACAGACATTATAAATGATGTCAGACAATTAACCAGAGAGCATAAGTTACCCATCCAACATAATTCAAGTACATATAGTATCAAGGAATCTAAGCTTTCAAGCATGACAATCTCTTCATGGTCTAAGCAAACTCATAATTTGGTAGCAACTGAATAAACAAGCATGAATAAGGACTCACAGGAAGCCACTTGAACATTTTCCTCAGCTGTAGGTTCGCCACTAACTCCAGCTCCCATATCAAAAAGTTCAACTTTCTTGTTACCAAGGGTACTCATATACCTGATATTCAAGACCAAATCTCCAAGTTAACATATATAAACACATAAAAGCCAAACTAAATCTTATAGAGATAATGCTGAACGGATGGATATGAAATCAAAGCCCAAAAAGAACAGGTATGAGTTTCAAATAATCAGCTTCTTAAAGAGGAATAATAGAGATACTAACGTTTTTCTTAGTGCAACGTAAGAATTGAGCTCCTTGATCTGTAACATTATACACAAGGAGAAAGTTAAACGCAGGTGGTAAAAAAATACATACAGACAAAAATGGTAGCAGATACAAAGTGCAGTGGGGAGCGAAAGACACTCAATATCTGCCTTAATATATTCATTTTGTTACAGAATACACCTAAAGATTGACCAAACTGATGCTGCAAAATGGAACTTTAAGAAGATGCTGAGTAAGAAGATTAAATACATTTACTTGAGATACATAACACTGTAGTATAATTGTTGAGGGAAGGCCTGAGATGAATTACTGACCATAGATTGTTTCTCATCGTTCAATTGCTTATTAACTTCAGGAGAGTTCCTAGGTTCCTCAACCTTAAGTTCACGGTCGAACTCCTTAACCAAACTGACATGAAGTAGACATTAGATAAAGATTAAACTGAATCAATGGATGAAGATTTTTACAGTAACAAAACTGGATGTCATAAGCTCAGATGGTAAAGCAAACGAACCCTTTACAATCTCGCATCTTCTCGGTAAGTTCCTCGAGTTGTTTGCTTTGTCTAGTAGAGTCCTTGATCTTATCCAACCTCTGGAAACCATTCCTGCAAAACAGAGAAAGATGATAAAAGGGTGAATCTTTCGTTACCATTTAAACGAACTATTATCATCATTCCCGAAGTGATGACTTAAAAATCTAGTTCTTGGCATCAAATCAAATTGAGCACATGAGGTTCAGTGAGATTGATTACTCAAAAGCATCTTATATTTGTTTTAAAAAAAATTGTCAATAACCCTAAAATATATATATATGAGAGAGTGTTTGGTAACCACGACCACAGAGAGAGAGAGAAAAGGCATACGCGAGGGCACGGAAAAGGTCACGGATTTCGCCATGGATCTGCTCCAATTTAGGGCTCATAGGGAGATTGGAAGCCATGACGACTCCGCCGCCGGGAGAAAACCGAAGAAAAAATTAAACCGGAGATTGAAATTCCTCCAACTCACCTCAACCGGAGAACCCTAAAAGAGATACAGACAGAAAGAAAGAAATCTCCCCACTCCCCGGAAAACCAAATTTCTCCCCCAAAGTTTGTGTTTTTTTTAATAAGAAAAAAAAAAAAAAAAAAACCCTAGAAACTATAAACTCTCCAAAAAGAGAAAGACCCAAAAAAAAAAAAGGATAAAAATCTTAGGTGTTTAGAGTAGTAGTTAAGGACTTTTGGGAGAATTGAATGAACGAAAGACGAAACAGAGAGAAGAGAAGGCGTCGAACAACGGAAAAGGAAAAGCGAAGCTGTCTCTCTGTCAGGTGTGTCTTGTATTAATTCTTAATTTTTTTCCTTTTTTTTTCTTTTTCACTAATTTTTTTATTCAAAAAAAAAACTATAACAGTATTTTATTTTTATTTTGACTGATAAAAAAATATTTTAAAAAGACAGATATATTCGGTAGTTGATAAATAACCAAAAAAAAAAACTGGCTCACGACAGCGCGGCGCCAACCTTTTTGTTCCCATATATCCGTTGTTTTTTAAGGATAGAAAAATGATTTTAGTTTCTCCCACCTACTACTTAATTTCTCTTTTCAATTTCTATGTCCAAAACTACATTAGTCTTCTTCGTTACTTGTTAGGATTAGGATCATAGCACTAAATCGACGACACTTATTGTCTTCGTTCTCTCGTCCGTAGTCTTTGTCTTTGTTAAAGTCTGATCATCGAAGGCTATCATCCATCCCTCGATCGTCACCTATAAAAAAAAATTTAACTCTACACAAACCTTAGTTAAATAATCTTGGAGTGAACTTTTATAATATGTAGGAGCACATAATAATGTTTGAAGCCTTACGTCTCAGTGTTTGTTTTGTTGTTTCAAATGCAAGAACATGTTTACACTCTTTACCAGAAAACAATACTAAATATTTAAACTTATGCCTACGTGACTAGTGGGTTTTCTTTCTCTAGTAATTTTTTTTTTTTTTTTGATAACCCAGGTATTCCAACGCTCTCCGAAATAAATCGGTTTGTTTGGACTAGCCATGTGGGCGGTCAAATGGCACTCCACGTGTCGGCTCATGGAACGCTGCAGCCTATATGTGAATTCCGCAGTGGCCGGGGTTCGAACTCGTGATGGCAGGTACCTCAGCTGAGGATCCTTTACCACCAGAGCTAGAGGCTCTAGTTCTCTAATACTTTCAATAAAAGAATGCAACCATTTATATTTCTACCTCCAGCTCAAGTATCATGCTCTCACTTAATTTCAACCAGTTGACTATAAAGATGTTATACCTGTTGGGATACAAACAATGTCCCACATCTGAAGATTAGAAAATAAGTTTCTAATATATAAGCCAAGACCAACTCCAATTAGTATGAGGCCTTTTGGGAAGGAGCCCAATAAGAAATCCGTGCGGGCTTTGCCATCTGGACCCAAAGCGGACAATATCATACTAATAGGGGAGTTGGCTTGGGCTTGGAAAGCCCAACAATTGGTATCAGAGCTTAGGTCGAAAAGTGGACCTAGGGGAGTGGGTGTGGGCTCTATATTCGATGTGGGAGGATCTCTCAAAAAGATGACATGATTAAGGGTGACTCAAGAATACTTTAGGAATAAAGGGGTACCGGAGCCTAGGTACGTAGGTTTCACTGAAGAGGAGGCCAAAGTATCGTGGTACATAGTTTGAGGGGAGGTTTGTTGGGATACAAACAATGTCCCACATCTGAAGATTAGAAAATAAGTTTCTAATCTGTAAGCCAAGACCAACTCCAATTAGTATGAGGACTTTTGGGAAGGAGCCCAATAAAAAATTCGTGCGGACTTTGCCACCTGGGTCCAAAGCGGACAATATCGTACTAATAGGCCCAACAATACCCCTAGTTTTCTATTCTTTTACCAGTTGCTGACGGTACAAAAACAAAGACTGAAACATGTTTGTTTGGGTCAACGTCTCTGTTTTTTTTTTAACTATAAACATATTTGTCATCAAACTCAGAAAAAACAAAATTAAAGAATGTGTTCCTGGATACCAATGTTGCTGTTGCAGCTTATGCTTCTATTTACCAAGCATGCTGATTCAAGTTCTATCATCAGATATCTTCCTGGTTTTGAAGGCCCTCTTCCCTTCGAGCTCGAAACCGGGTTCTCCTCCTCTCCATCTTCATTTTATATTTACCCTTATAATGTTGACTCTCTATTCTGAGTTTTCAAGTTATATCATATCATGAAGGTACATTGGCGTTGGAGAGGCAGATGAAGATCAAATGTTCTACTACTTCATCAAATCTGAGAGTAATCCAAAAAAGACCCTCTTCTTCTCTGGTTAACTGGAGGACCTGGCTGCTCTTCTTTCTTTGGTCTTGTCTATGAGAATGGTAAATCTTCTCTCACTCATTTCTTATTTGTTTCTACATTATATTCACTGACTTATTTGAAAAGCAAGGCCTCTTGCTTTCAAGGTTAAGACCTACAATGGAAGTATCCCCACGTTGGTCTCCACTACATATTCATGGACAAAGGTAACACCATTTTTATTCCTCATTACAATCTCAATGAAGTCTTTTTCATCTTCAAGTTTTTTGGATCATTGCTTCTTTTCTTTTTTTTTTTAGTTTTCGAATGTAATCTATTTGGATCAACCTGTTGGAACTGGCTTCTCCTACTCAAAAAATCCACTTGCTGATATACCAAGTAACACAGGATCATCTAAGCGGGTCGACGAGTTTCTTCGTACGTAAGGTAAAGGGCAAACACAAATGGTCCACTAAAGTATATATATGTATGTCTTTATGCATTTTAGAGTTTTTTGTTTGGTTTGTTGTGCAGTGGCTAGCCCAGCATCCTGAGTATTTCTCCAATCCTTTCTATATCACCGGTAATTCTTATGCCGGTACGGTGATCCCGGTCATCGTTCAAGAAATCTCAAGTGGTAAGTTTTTATCACATTAATTTCTATCCTATGCAACCCTTTTTAGTTTCTTAATCAGTTATTTTCACCAATTCATTACAGGGAATTGTATATGCTGCAAACCTCAAATAAATCTTCAGGTTCATCAGTATTTGCTATTACTTCTATATACCTTATGGAGCATTAAGAATTGAAGAGTTTTTCTTTTCCCCTACAAACAACAGGGCTATGTGCTCGGAAGCCCGATAACAGACTATGATCTTGATAAAAACTCCCGCATTCAATACGCTCATAGAATGGCACTCATCTCTGATGAACTGTATGAGGTATAGTTACATAATATAGGATGCTTTTGTCTCTTGTCACAACAGTGAAGTAGTTTGCTAAACTCTTACTTTGTAGTCGATGAAGACAAGTTGTGGAGGAAAGTGAGGAAACTATATTATTGTAGATCCTCTTAAAACAGAATGCTTGGAACTCATTGAAGATTATGACAAGGTACACAATCTGGAATTTAGTTGGCTGCAAATGGTAAAAAGAAAAATATATAATCACTAACTTAGAATTTGTGTTTTATTTACAGTGTGTTTCTTGAATAAATGAAAATCTTATTCTAGCACCACAATGTGACATTACTTCTCCTGATTGTTATGTAAGCTTCTTGGTATCTTTAGACTAGCCAATAAACTAAACCATTAGAGAAGAATATTGACAATGCCTTTCTTTGGCAGATGTGGAGGTATTATATGACTAGATTATGATCATAAGATGATCATCTTGTTAATGTTGACACCAAAAGTTTTTGGTTTGATGTATCATCTGCAATATAAATTTTAGGTGTTAAGACAATAAGACTAGTTGTTTTTCTCTAGTACTTGAATAAAAAAATGCACCCATTTTATCTTTACCTGCTAAAGTAATATGCTCTCCAAACTTATACATATATGTTAATAGCCTTTCTAATAAAAAGCTTGAACAGATAAATGAAAAATTCAGAGAAAGAGAAGGTTAAACCAGAGTAATCCGGTTTAAAGACTAATCGGTTAAGGCTTCTACTTTTTTTAACATCAAAGATGGCTTCCTTCCCAACAAAAATAATTTCGAATGTATTTAAGGATACAATGGTCGAATTCAAAATACAGAAGTGTTCGTTACTTGTTAGAAGTGAAGCACTAATTACTAAAGCGACACTAATCATCATCCTCGCTAAGATCATCATCATAAAGATCAAGATTGTCTTCACCGTGACCATCAACGTTACCAGAATCCATGTAACAATTCTCCTCCTCGGCCTCTTCTACGTCATCGTCATCGTCATCATGATCTTCGTTCTCTCGTCCCTCTTCTTCGCCTTGCAAAGTCTCCTCCTTCACAAAGGAACACAACAACGTCAGCCTATTATTTAAACCAGCAGAATGGTCGTTTGAAGTAAATACCTCGTCATTCTCCGAGGTCACGAGCCAGTCTGGGAGCAACCGATCCAGCAAAGCATAGTTAAGACTCGCTGGTGGTCCATCTTCATGCTGTAGCCGTTGCTTCAGCTGTTTCTCTCTGAGCCGTAAGTTGTAATGAACGTAAGTGAGATCTTTTGCTGACTTTTTCCCAAATTGGCTCTGGCATTGACTGTTGAATTGATCGTACAAGCTCCACTTAGGCTCGCACCCAATAGACGAGCACGTGTGGCTCAGTATTCGAACCGCTACTCGCTGGAGTTCCAAACAGCTTATCCCATGCTGTTGCCACCACGCGGCTGGGTCAAGTTCTGTTCTTGTGCCAATGGCTATATCCGTTCCAAAATTGGCTTTTGCAGAAGTGTAATCCGGAATCTGAAACATTTCAACAAATTGTTAGTTTAGAGACTTTAACTTGGCTTAGCCCCAAGGTTCTGAGAACAATGTTGATTTATTATTATCTCACCTGCATCAATGCTGTGATCCTACGCGCATTATCAGGCTCAAGCCTAACAATACATTCGTTCACTCCGCGCACAACCTCAGAATGCTGCAGGTTCAGCTTCACATTAACAGCAAAAGTAAGAAAATTGCAGAAAGTTTTTAGTGGTTGAATCAAAATAAATGAAAACCATACCTACCGCCATAAAATCAGGACGATATCTATATGCCGGGTTGAAGAAATATGCAGCCACATAGAGAGGATGATGAAACAATGGGTTCCAATGGTAATCTATCACACGCCAGAACGGTCCGTATTTCCTAGCGTCATCGCTATGAATAGACTTGATCGCCATTTTTGCACAGTACATGTAACCGTAAGCATATGACAAAGAGAGTCTCTCACCACCATCATCCATCATGCGTATCACCTGCATCACTGGATCAACCGAGCTCAAAACATACTGAACCTTTTTCCAAAACGCAGCACTCGACACCATCATTTCCACTTTTCTTCCCTCTTCAGAATTGGCAGCGGTCTGTGACAAAATCCAGCCGCTGGATTGAAACAGACGTCTGAGACCGGCCTTGTGGTCCATTAGACTTTGAAGAGTGGCGAAACCGGAAGCGTAGCGCATGACCGCTGGTCTAAGAAGATCTAGTCCTTGTGTGAATTTGTTCTTCATGAGATTAAGTAGCCATGTTTGATTGTAAATAAATCTTGTGATTCTTTGTGCTTTCTCTAAACAGTCGGAGACAAACTCAAGCTTTGAGATGTCTTCAAGAACCAGCTCTGTGCAATGCATTGCACAAGGAGTCCAATACAAATTCTTTCTCTTTTCTTCAAGTAATTTCCCAGCACTTCTAGAGATAGCAGTGTTCTGTGTAATAACTTGAATTACATTTTCCTCGCCAATGTCGTCAACTAGTTTGTCTAGACACTTGAAAAGGCTCAAGGCATCTTCCATTATATGAGTGGCATCAATCGAGGAGTGGAAGTAGACACCGCGAGGGCAGGAGACCAAGAAACTGATCATTGTCTTGCCCTCTGTGTTGGTCCAAGTATCTGCCATTATAGAACAACCTGTAACCACCCAAGAAGATCTATACTCTCTCAAGTAGCTTTTGATAGTTGAAATCTCTTCCTGTAAAAGCCTACCAGAAAACAGATGACTCGAAGGCACAACAAAACCCTCTCCGTACAGACCAATCAGTTCAATCATCTTTTGAAAGTACAGAGAACTTGCTGCTTCTGTGGGAACTCCAACATGGTGGAAGAATTGGGAAATGGAGGATGTGACGTCTTTTCGTGATACAACTCTGTTTGAAGAGCTAGAGTATATTTTTCTCTGCTTGCTCGAAGAAGGTGACTGAAACGGTATAACCCTTGGTCTTCTTGGTCTTTCTTCAGAGACAGATCTAGTGTTCATTGAATCAAAGCTCTTTCTTTTGTCTTTACTAAACCTTCCATTTCCCAGTATCAACCTATCTTGGTTAATTGGATAGACGTCATGTTCTTCTCCGTCTTCTTCTTGCTCAGGATCCTCAGAGACTGTTCTGAAATTTAACGCTCCCATTTCATCATCAGGTCTGTTCTGTCTCTTCCCAGCTCGATGCCATTTCATATTCTCTTTAATCTTAACATAAACCTCCTCTGGAGCGGTTTTACACGGCGCTACCTCTCCAGGTATTCTCGCAAGGTGCTGTTTAAAACGGTTAATACCACCACTCACAATCTTGTTACAATAATTACATTTCACTTTCTTTTTCCTCTCGTCCTGAGCAACACCATGTTCCCATCCAGGATCAATATAACCTGAAGACCGAAGAAGACTACTCCCATCACTCAAGCCTAGCTTTCCCTTGCTTCTTTTAGACCAGCAACGCCGCTCATCATCCTCGGCTTCATCATCATTGTTAGGTTGTTGGAAACTGTAACAAGACTTTCTGGTGGAACGACTCCGTTCAAGAAACTCCTTCATCCTCAGACATACTTCCTCTGGAGACTTATCACAATAGGTCACTTCTCCTGAAACCCGAGCCAAGTGTTGCTTCAATCTGTATATCCCTCCGCTCACTACCTTTCCACAGTAATTGCATTTAACCTTCTTCTTACGTTCGTCTTGTGCAACACCGTGCTCCCATCCAGGGTCAACCACTCCAATTGATCCAAGTGGAGCCATTGTTAAACCATTTAACAAGCTTCAAACTTTCACAGTTCCACAAACCAGTGCAGCAGCCTCAAATCTTTAAAACAACATGCATGGATTCAAGAAACACTATAAATTTAAAACAACATGTTCCATCAATTTTACAAAGCAAGAACAGAGAATTGAACTGGGTTTGTCTTCTATAGCATACCTAAGAAGCTGAGAACTTTTGTAATCGGAGACGAGATTTTTCCGGTTTCGTCGATTTCTCAGACCGGAGAAAATGGAGGTAGAGAGCTTTAAGCGAAGTTAGAACACATTTTTAGATGGCGAGGTACGAAATTTAAGCTACGAATCGAAGAAGCGTTTTCGCGGGTGAAGGTGACGACGAGTCACGGGACGAGATAGAGCTGGGTGAGAGGCGAATTAACTCGACTCGGACGATTTCTAGGGTTTCTGTCCTCGGCTGACTCGTTGTTTTAAACGAATTTGCAAAACGAGGGCTTATACTTTTTTGAAGATTATATAAAAGCCCCTATACAATAAAAATTGACGTAATTAACCCACTCTCGCAGTCTAGTGACGCTAGTCCATATATCTTCTTCTTTGTTTCCGCCTTCTTCTGGTGTTTTGCTCTTTCACAAATATAGCAAAACCTAACTTAGGAAATGCCTGAACTTGCTCTTTCCATTTTCGTGTTGCAAAACCAGTTTTACATAGATTTTTTTACCAATCCAAACAAATTCTATGATTTCACAAACTCATTCTTATCTTGATGATGTAATCTCATACCAAAAGCAATTGTGTTTTCATCACAACTTCCAAACCAAACAACATCAACGCATTGTCACTTTCTTTGCCAATCAAAACCTAATTCATTAGCTTGAGAACTCTAAATTCTAAACACAAATAACCTTCTGTTCTATGAAAATCTCCAAACCAGTGAAGCCACACAACAAGACAATCATACCGAGACATTTAAAGATTGAAGATGGAACCCATTAATATGAATGAATGTCACTGAGTCTTGCACACCATTATACAAAACGAAAGCCCTACTGTATCCCTAACTCAAAGTCTCCAGCTTTCTCTGTGAGACATTTGATCAAACACGTTTTGAGAGAATGAACTAAAAATATCACCAAGATAGTTGGCTAATAACCGCAAAATGTAGTCTTTTCTTGAACCCTAGAAGAGATCTATCATACAAGAGCGCCCTACGTACCAGTAAGATTGACTGCTATGAAGAAGATTCAGAATCAGCGGTCATCATCGGCCTTTCTCTTGCTAGGGGTCAAGTTCTGTTGAGCCTTTTGTCTAATAACAAGATCCTGAAGATTCTCCAATGCAGCTTTAGCTTTCAGCTTGGCCGTTTGAGCTGTTACGATCTTCTTAAAAGCTTCATCCTTTAACTGAACCACCGCGTCATTCATAATAGCCACCGAGATCTTGGCAGCTGCGACAAGAGCCTTGGACGAAACCTTGCTGAGAGGCGTTTCAGGGACAGGGACAGGGACGTCGCCATTGACACGAGATTTGGGGAAGAAGGTGAAATTGGGGTCAGAACATGGGGGGCATGTGAAAGAAGAAGCTGGCGGTGGAGCGGAGGAGGAAGAAGATGCTGCGGCGGAGGAAGACGGCGGCTTAGGTGAGCAAGAACGGTGGGTGCTTAAAGGGCAATTGAGGCAGGTGATACGAGTAGGAGGAGGGGCGGCGTTGTCGAAGACCTTGAAACAAACTGGGCAAAAGAGTTCACGATGTTCCTTGAGCAAACAATCGGTGCAGAGTCGCCGGAGAACGCCGGTTTTGCTGACGGTGTGGATGAACGACGGCTCTGCTTCACCGCATACTACGCATTCGCGAGGATTCTGTTCTGGATTCATGGCTGAGTCAACGAGATTGAGAAGTCTCTCTCTCTCAACGGTAACCCTAAGCGAGCGAGAGAGAGAGAGGTGAAAGAAAGAAGCGTTTGTGTTCTCTCAAAATGTTCAAGATCTTAGGCGAGAGCACAACTGTTAACTCTATTGGGAGTTGAAAAACTTATATGGGAGATTAAAAAATGGATCTTGATTCTTGTTCGTTCAATTAAAAATCGAATCTTTTCTTTTCTGTAAATACGTACATATCATATATACACGTATATATATTTGGAAGAGGAAAGGAAACATAAATCTTGTGTTTCTTCATTGCTTATTGCAAACTCTTAAGCATCGTTTGATATAACAAATGCGAGCCTAATATTCCCTCTCTATTAATCGTTTTCAAATCATACATCCAAACAACTAAAAATACGAAAAGACAATTTCATTCATCTGCAAAAAGCTTTTTAGCTCTGTGATTCCAATTCCTCAGCTTCTTTCTGTTTTCATCACTCAGCCAACAAATATGGGTCAAGTTCTCCAAGATCAGCAACAATTGGTTCTAATTCTGATGGATCTTCGTCTTCTGGAGCTAAGTAAGTTGGAAACGGAAGCTTTGAGATGTCTGGTTTCTTGTACCAAGCATCTCTTATGAACACAAAGTTTCCTTCTGCGCCAGGAACCTACAACAAGACCACCAATCACAATCATGACCTACTATTAATAAGAGAAGAGCAATGGCACTCACGTTTTGTGACCGACACATCCTAGCCAGGGACCAGAACTCAGGTTGAGATACTTACTTGTCCTCTCACCCAGATGAGATTCCTCGCAGGATCGATCTTGTAAACCCAAACGTTCTTTACTGTCCTCTGATCTGCACCCATTCTCCCAGCCATCTTTTTCCCCTTGAACACCTACTCAAGTGCATCCACCAACAAGTCATTATTGGTCATTTGCTTTGGAGAAAATTCCCAACAAGCATAGCAATTTGTCACATACCTTTCCAGGAGCATCTCTTTGCCCTGTGGAACCACCACTTCGATGGGACAATGAAGCACCATGTGATTTAGGCATTCCGCTGAAACCATGTCTTTTCATGCAACCCTGAAAATCACATAGCAAAAGATATTAATGCTTCATTCGCTCTCCATTTTATATATATCTGCCACATTGTTATTTGAGTAATCAAGTTATCATCCCAAGTTCTGCTCTAAGACTATTAAGAAAACGACAAGTAAAAGATCAAAACTTTAAAGACCCTGAGAATGGATTCACCTGAAAACCTTTCCCTCGAGTGATCCCAGTGACATCAACGTACTGTCCCGGAACAAAATGGCGGACACCGAGTGAAGTACCAACAGGAAGAAGAGCGTCTTCAGTCACAGGAAACTCCCTCAACTTCCTCTTTAACGGCACACCTTGTGCTCTGAAATGCCCCACCACAGACTTGGACAAATGCTTCGGTTTCTTTTGCCCACATCCAATCTAACTAACAGAACAACACATGCCAATCACATTACTAAACCATGAGCTTCACAAACCCAATTCATCAATAAACGTTACAGCAATCTATCGATCAAGTAATCACCAAGAGTTACCCGGAACTAAGAAGCTATCCAATAAATCCAGCAGATACCAAAACTACATGGCCAAAATGGGAATGAATAAAACTGCGATGGAGTTACCTGTAGCGCAAAAATCCCTTCTTTCTCAACAGTCTTAACCTGAGAGACAATGTTATCATCAACCCAAAGAATAGAAACCGGAACCCTAGCTCCCCATTTGTTCCAGAGCGCAGTCATCCCACACTTAACGGCGATGATCCCAGTCCTTTTAGAGCTTTTAGACATCTCACCTTGTTTCGCCTCGATGATTCGGGTCGGATCCCCGACAATATCAGATCCAGCACCGTCGACCAACCCAGCATCGGAGCTGAATCGTCGGAGGAGAAAGAAGCTACAATGAGGTAGAGATTCAGATGGCGAAGTAGTCACGGACCGGATTGATAGAAACTGATTGAATCGAGAAATGAGGCCTCTCGGTACGGCCGCCATGATTTCGAATCCGAAGCGAAGCGAACCCTTCAATGGCTTAGACGAAGAAGGAAAGAGATGGAGAAACCTGAACTCGAAGGCTTTTGCGTAGGGTTTTAGATGGAGGCTGGAGGGGGACTTCTGAGATGATTGCTCGAAGCGTAACTCATAACCAGACCCTCTTGCTGAAGCAGAGAGTTCTATAAAATTATACAGTACTATTTACTAGGACTCAGACCGTAGGCCTGGGCATTCGGTTAACCATTCGGTTTCGGTTCGGTTGTATTCGGTTTCGGTTATTTTGGATATAGTAATATAGTAACTATTTGGATATTTTTGAAATTTCGGTTCGGTTCAGTTCGGTTTCTTTCGGTTCGGTTTCGGTTTGGTTATTTAAATAAATAATCATAACTAACATAAATTATATTAACATTAACCAAATAAACCAAATATAACCAAAACTAACCGAATATAACCAAAATTAACCAAATATACAATAACAAAAATACAAAAAAAGGAAAAATATTGATTCAATTTACAAAATAGTATTTAACTTTGTAAATTCAAAATAATAACATTTACATATATTGATTATTTAAAATATTTAATTGTTTTGAATCTAGAAATAATTTATATTTTAAGTTTATTTTATAGTTTGCATAATATTAAGTATATAATATTTGATATCTTCTAGGTTTTCGGATATTTCGGTTAATCATTTAATTGTCGGTTCGGTTCGGTTCGGTTTCGGTTAGTTTGGATATAGATTTTTACTAACCATTCGGGTATTTGAAGAATTTCGGTTCGGTTCGGTTTGGTTTTTTTCGGTTCGGTTTCGGTCGGTTATTTGGTTATCGGTTATTTTTCCCAGCCCTACTCAGACCCTACTGACGTAAGTATTTCAAAAAAATTAAATTAAATTTCCAGATTTCCAAATTTAGAATTATATATTATAAAATTATTTGAAAATATATGGTAAATAATAAAATTAAAAATTATTTCAAAATAAATAAATATTAAGTAGAAAAATTATTAAATGAAAATTCATAATGAATCCAGACAACTCTACTTATAATTATGTATTATATAATTATAAGATATTATATAAAAATTTATTGTAAGGAGTAACAAACATCACAACAAAATTTGATATTTATATTACTCATGAACAAATATTATGACGAAGTGGTCCTAAGTGAGAATATCAAACGAATGATTATAATAAGTCAATGTAATTTACTGATAAAATAATTTTAAAAATAAAATAAATTTCATTTTGAGTGAAAATATATCAACTAATAATTATAAATTAATACACAACTTCTAAAAATAAAAGATGAAATAGTTAAATCTTAAAAAACACATATTTTACGAAAAGTTACGATAAATAAAAATTGCATAACTAAAGTTGAATAAATTTCTATATTACTATAATCATTTCTAAAATCTTTAGTTAGATTATAGAATAATATTAGATATTGAATATTAAAATTCCTATTATTTAGATTCAGCATGAAACGAAAAATTTTTGTTAGCAAACAATGATTCATTGATTAGTTAGTTATCTAAGAAGAGACAAATATATATATATATATATATAGTTCAAAAAACATAACCATAACTATTGAAACGAAAAGTTGTATCTAAAATATGGTGAAAAACATAACTCTATAATAAACAGAAGGAACCATATGATTTTATTTTATGGTAAAAGACACAACTCTACGATAAACAGACGCAACCGTATGATTCTTTTTCAATATATTTTTTTTAGATAAATATTATATCGTAAAAGACACAGCTCTACAATGAACAAATGCAACTATATGATCTTTTCTAAACATAAATTTAAAAATCATTTAACGAAAGTGTCTTCCTTTTATATTGAAGTGACGAATCAAAATCATTGCTTTTTCTAATAGTTGAAATTTTATCTGAAAAAGAATACCATTTAAAACGATTCATTTTATGTTTACTACAATTAAAGCATCCAACACAAATAAAAAATATACAAAATAGCCATATAGCTTCAGGATATCTTTTCAGATCTTTGTAGTAATGATAATGTAGCATCCAAATTCCGATTTATGCAATCCATATAAATTGCTTTTAAATAAAAGACATCTTTATTACCATATTAGATTTATAACACGAGACTATAATTTTTTTTATTATTAATACAAACTTTTGAATATAATTATAATTATTCAATATTAAAATATAAATCTATATAAATGTCAAATTTATTTTCTTAAGCGATATATAACTTTTTTTTATAACATTTTTTCACAATTGATTCTTTCTTTATTTTCCAGTATAGATTCATCATCTCTTTCATCTTCTTTTCACATTCTATTATAATAGTTTTCTCAAATTCCTTCTTAGTATTTTTCACCGCCTTTTTTGTGTGTGTGATGTTCATAATAAGTTTACTTTAATATATTTTATTTCAAGTAAAGTTATATGTTTCTCTTACATATACGAGGCATTTTTAAAAATACTCCTTTTTCCATATCTTTTTTTAAAAATACCCCTCCATATTGAACATTTTTAAAACTACCCCTCTTTATATACAAAATTACCAAATTACCCTTTCTTTGAGTGACACTGTGACAGCAAGAATGTACAGTCATCAAAATCAAAAAAAATCTCGCCAAAAAAATCAAAAAAAATTCCACCAAAAAATGAAAAATTTTCCCGCCAAAAATTATTTTTTTTCCGTCAAAATAAAAAATTTTCTCCAAAATAGAAAACAATTTCCGCCAAAAAAAAAAAAATCCCGCCAAAATTACGAAAATTGATTTTTTTTAAAATTTATACCTTTTAAAAAGGTTTACAAGGTTTTTTTAAGTTTTTATAAGGTTTTTAAACCTTTTAAACGCTTTTACAGGGTTGAAAACCTTATAAAAATCTTATGAAAGCCTTGTAATTTTTTTTGGCGGGAAAATTCTTTTGTGGAAAATTTTTGTCAAGTTTTTTTGACAACATTCTTCTGGCAGGAAATTTTTTTCGAAAATTTTTTGGCGGGAAAATATGTCAGAACTTTTTTTGTCGGGAAAATTTAGTGTTTTATATTATTGATTAATATATTTTTCATGTAAGGGTATTTCTAACAAATTATCTAAATATATACATTATTTTCATTTTTGAGCACTTGATTAATATTTTCTCCTTTTTTGGATATACTTTTGTTTAACAAATTTTACCATTTTTCAATTTCGAAAACAGTAAATAACATAGATAACTCAAAGTATTTTAATTATTATATTATTAGAATTCTAAATAATAAAATGCACCAAATCCTTCTAGTTTTAATGGTAACATGAATTTGTAGTTTAACACTAACAAACATACTCTCAAGTTTTAAACACACACATATATATATTATTAATAATATTATACTATAATTGAAAATAAAAATATACACCAACTTTTAATCGATAACATGAATTTATAATGTAATACCAATAATTAAATAACCTCCTTAATCAAAAAAACTTTAAATTTTTGTGTTTGTTTTTTTAAAAAAAACTCTTATTTTCTTTATCCATTAACTATATGATAGCTTTACTTTTCCCCAATTTTAGTCTTTTATAAATATTTACACGATTTTTATATGTTATGATAGAAATATCTAATTTTATATTTATTTAATCTATATTCATATTTTACTTTTATATATTTTTTGTATATTTTTTCATTTTGTTTTTGGTTTAGATTTTAGTTTAAATTATTATTTTTAGTAATAATAAATATGTTATAGAAGTGAGTGAATTAATTGATGCATTAACTTTATAATTTCCTGCCAAAATTATTAATTTAGGATTTAATTTTAAAAGATTAATTGGTGTTATTTTATAATTTTAGAGATGTTGTGCTAAGTTTAGAAAAAAGCTTATTTTAATGCTATTTTTGAGAATCTCCCTTTATTTATTTTTATTTTTTTCCCAAAAAAAAATATTGATTTAAACTGAGTCATTACAAAGTTGTTGGAATAGCCAAACAGGCTTTGTTACAGAATCAACATAGTATTCAACATCTTGACAACCAAATTTTGCTAGAGAATGAGCAACTGAATTACACGATCTCTTTATAAAAGTACAAGCACAAAACCGAAATTTCGAACGCCAAAGTTGTATGTCTCTTAGCAGGTTTGATAGTGAAACATTTTCTTTTTGTCTGTTTACAAGTTTTACAAGGGTCTCACAGTTTCCTTCAAATATTGTTGAAGTATAACCTCGAATCCATGCATGTTGGAGCGCCAGTAAAAGGGCTTTTGCTTCTGCTTCTAAAGCTGATTCTGAAGGTAGTAGTCTTGATGCACTCCAAACCAGAGGATCCCCCTGATGGTTTTGGATTATCCATCCGCCTGTTGTGGTATGGCTATGGGCATTAAAAGCTGCATCAAAATTACATTTTATCATAGGAAAAGTAGGAGGTGAACAGATTATCCATCTGTATGTTTGGCATCAAATTGTTCCGACTGGGACTTCTAGAGAGTAAGGGGTTGTTTGTCTAGTCTCTTGTTTAAGCATGAGCTTTTAAAACTGTTATTGTAGGTCCTTCTCGAATTCCTTCAAAGACCAAGGTATTTCTAGCTTTCCATATTCGCCACAATATCCAGAAAGGCAAATAAAATTCATGTGTGTTGTTGTCATGTGTCTGTAGATTAAGAATAGTTTGTATAGAAGATTCCACATCCGTGTTCAGTTGATTAATGTATTGTGATGAAATGCCTAACATACACCAAACCATTCTTGCGACAGGACATGTGAACAGAGCATGGAGAATTGATTCATCCTCTTGATTACATATTGGGCAGAGTGCAGGAATACACATACCTCTAGTACGTAAGCGGATTGTTGTTGGTAGAGCTTTAGAAAGAACCCGCCATAAAAAGTGTTTGATTTTTGGTAATATTTGTAGTTTCCAAATCCTGCTCTTTAGCTCAATCGAACCATGAGAAATATCTAGTGCGGGATTTGGATCAAAGGGGTTATGAGTAAGAAACCAGTAACCTGATTTTACTGTATAGTCGCAAGAGAGTGTATAGTTCCAGATTAACCTGTCCTCTGTTTCTACTTGAGATAAATTCACTTTTTTGATAGCTTCACAATCATATGGGTTCACAATGGTGTCCAGTTGTTGTGTATCCCAAGTACGATAAGTTCCCGTCTTTTTTATCAAAACATCTAATGCCAGGTTGCAGTTTGGATCAATCGTTCTTATCAGTCGGGGTGGCGTACCCTCCAAGACATTATCAATATCTAGTCGAATCGATTTACCATCTCCAATCAAGTATCATGTTCCTTTTTTTATCAAGTCAAGTCCATGTAGTAAAGAAGACCATCCATAAGATTGATTTTTCTGTTCTTTCGCATCCAAAAGCTTATCATCTGGATAATAACGTGCCTTCATGACTCTTGCAAAGAGAGAATTAGGAAATTTTAGTAGTCTCCATGCTTGTTTTGCCAATAGAGCATCATTGAACTTTTCAAGATCTCTGAATCCTAACCCACCTTCCTTTTTTTTAATATTTTAGTCTGTTCCATGATATCCAAGGAATACCTCGATGGTTAGTATTACGTTCCCACCAGAAGTTCATGAGTAAAGCTTCGATGTCTGAAGTGACCCCTTTTGGTAGTTTAAAACATGACATAGCATATACGGGCATGGAAACCGCAATCGATTTCATCATTATCTCCTTTCCTGCAGGGGATAGCGTTCTGGCACTCCAATGAGACGTTCTTTTTCTCACCCAGTCTATAATATAAGTGAACATCTCTTTCTTCTTTCGACCAAACTGTTCAGGCAGACCTAAATATTTCCCTCCTCCACTAGTCATGGGCATTCGGGTACCCATTCGGGTTCGGGTCGGGTATTTCGGATTTTTGGGTATTTCGGTAAAGGGGTTCTAGACTCATTCGGGTATTTCTAGTATTCGGGTCGGGTTCAGATAAACACCCATCAGATTCGGATAAACACCCATCGAATTCAGATCGGGTTCGGGTACCCGATTACCCAAAATATATTTTAGATTTGAGTTTGGTTTTGAATATTTACATCTTAAACTTAACAAAATACTTGAATTCAATTTGAATTCCAAACAAATCTGAATTCAAATCTCTCAGACTCCAATATTAAAGGTGAAAAAAACTATGGCAAACACATTTTTTTGTTGAAAATGACTTATTTTGTTTTGTATTTTTCATTTTATATATTTTTTAATATGTAAAAATAATATTTTGGTATCCAGAATTCATGAGTGTGAAATAAAAAAATGCAATTAAAAATATAATAAGTAAAATCTCTCGTATCTAAAATTCCAAAAAAAAAAGTTGCATTTAGTAATATCTAAATACTTGAGGTTTTAGTATTAGTCAAAAAGATTAAAGTGGCAAAATGGTTACAATGTACTTACTATATGACTATTTTGGAGGACTATTTTGCACTCGTTTAATAGTAATATTTATATATGTTCGGGTTAGTTCGGATATCAGATAATACCCGATCGGTTCAGGTATCCGATTTTAATAAATCCTATATCTATTCGGGTATTTTAAAACTTCGAATACAGATTCGGGTCGGGTTTTTTGGAACAGGTTTAAGTCGGATTTTCGGATTCGGCTATTTTGCCAAGAAGGACCTCCACCATGATTTGATATGTTTAGAATCTCCCTTTATTTATGTATGTGGTCGAAACAACAAAATCCTACGTGGCTTATCCACTGCTACATAAAAATAAATTAAAACAACTGAAAATACGAAAATACAATTTCATTCATCTGCAAAAAGTTTTAGCTCTGGGATTCCACTTCCTCAGCTTCTTTCTGGTCTCCCATAAATGTAAAAGAAACCAAAATGAAGATCAAGATCATGTTGTTTTCATCACTCCGCCAACAAATATAGGTCAAGTTCTCCAAGATCAGCAACAACTGGTTCTAATTCTGATGGATCTTCGTCGTCTGGAGCTAAGTAAGTTGGAAACGGAAGCTTTGAGATGTCTGGTTTCTTGTACCATGCATCTCTTATGAACACAAAGTTTCCTTCTGCGCCAGGAACCTACAACAAGACCACCAATCACAATCATGACCTATACTACTAATAAGAGAAGAGCAATGGCACTCACGTTTTGTGACCGACACATCCTAGCCAGGGACCAGAACTCAGGTTGAGATACTTACTTGTCCTCTCACCCAGATGAGGTTCCTCGCAGGATCGATCTTGTAAACCCAAACGTTCTTTACTGTCCTCTGATCTGCACCCATTCTCCCAGCCATCTTTCTCCCCTTGAACACCTACTCGAGTGTATTTAACAAGTCAGTATTGGTCATTTGCTTTTGAGAAAATTCCCGACAAGCATAGCGATTTGACACATAACTTTCCAGGAGCATCTCTTTGCCCTGTGGAACCACCACTTCGATGGGACAATGAAGCACCATGTGTTGCAGGCATTCCGCTGAAACCACATCTTTTCATGCAACCCTGAAAAGACATTAACACAGCCGTTACTTTGCACAAACACTGCTTCATTCGCTCTCCATGTTATATATCTGCCACATTATTATTTGACTATTCAAGTTATCATCTCAAGTTCTGCTCTAAGACTATTAAGAAACGCCAAAGTAAAAGATGAAAGACCCTGAGAATGGTTTCACCTGAACACCTTTCCCTCGACTGATCGCAGTGACATCAACGTACTGTCCCGGAACAAAATGGCGGACATCGAGTGAAGTACCAACAGGAAGAAGAGCGTCTTCAGTCACAGGAAACTCCCTCAACTTCCTCTTTAACGGCACACCTTTTGCTCTGAAATGTCCCACCACAGACTTGGAGAAATGCTTCGGTTTCTTTTGCCCACATCCGATCTAACTAACAGAACAACACATGCCAATCACATTACTAAACCAGTATCTTCACAAACTAAATTCATCAATAAACGTTACAGCAATCTATTGATCAACTAGTCACTAAGAAACTATCAATAAATCCAAAATGGAAACTGCGATGGAGTTACCTGTAGCGCAAAAATCCCTTCTTTCTCAACAGTCTTAACCTGAGAGACAATGTTATCATCAACCCAAAGAATAGAAACCGGAACCCTAGCTCCCCATTTGTTCCAGAGCGCAGTCATCCCACACTTAACGGCGATGATCCCATTCCTTTTAGAGCTGTTAGACATCTCACCTTGTTTCGCCTCGATGATTCGGGTCGGATCCCCGATAATATCAGATCCACCGCCGTCGAACAAGCCAGCATCGGAGCTGAATCGTTGGAGGAGAAAGAAGCTACAATGAGGTAGAGATTCAGATGGAGAAGTAGTCACAGACCGGATTGATAAAAACTGATTGATTCGAGAAATGAGGCCTCTCGGTACGGCCGCCATGATTTCGAATCCGAAGCGAAACGAATCCTTCAATGGCAGAAACCTGAACTACAAGGCTTTTGCGTAGGGTTTTAGATGGAGGCGTCAGCGTCACTCATAAGTAACCAAACCCTCTCACTCTCACAGAGAGTTCTATAAAATTATAGTATTTTATTTATTTATGTATGTGGTCGAAACAACAAAATCCTACGTGGCTTATCCATTGCTACAAGCCCTTATAATAAAATAAAAATAAAAATTTGGATTCAATTTTCAAAATCAATCTCAAAGTTCTCAAATGTATGTAATTCGTCCATCACCGATTCCGATTCCGAGATGGAGATCTTCTCAGGTACAGCATCGTCATCTTTATTCGATTCAATTGATTAAACGACGACGTCGACGGTGGAATCCGAGGTCGGAAGCGGAGGATTCTACTGCGGTTGAATCGACGGCACGGTCACCGGAGGCAGCGGGAGGGAAAATGGTGGTGGAGCTTGTCGGAGCTTTCAACGAAGTGACGGCGAGGATGAATTCGGTTTGGCTGTCTACGTCTTCTTCTAGGTTACTCTTTAAAGCTCTTAAGCTCTCGATTCCGATTTTACAATCTCTTCCTCTTGCCTCTGATGGTCGCTCTCCCCTTTCTAAGGCTCTCTCACTCTCTATCCTCCTCGCAGATCTCCAGGTTCCTCTCTCTCTATCTCTCTGCATCTTCATAGTTTCGTGTGTAGATGATTAGGTGCTGTTGTTGATTCTGTGGCGAAATTGAAATTGAAGCATTATATAATTGTAAATGGCAGATGGATGCAGAAGTTATCTCGGCGAGTATATTGAGTGAGGTGGTTGAGGCGAAAGCGATATCAATATATGAAGTTAGAGACCAGATTGGTACTGGAACTGCTCATCTGCTTCATGAGATTTTCCGTGTGAAGAACATCCCTTTTAAAGTTGATGTCTTGGACGATGAAACTGCTGCTTCTCTGAGAAAGTTCTATCTAACCTATTATGATATCAGAGCTGTGATCATGTACCTTGTTTCAAAGCTTGATGAGATGAGGCATTTGGAGCATTTGCCAAAGTACCGTCAGCAGATTCTCTCCCTTGAAGTGTTGAAGATTTATTCTCCTTTAGCTCATGCGGTTGGGGCTAATCACTTGTCACTTGAGCTTGAGGACATCTCTTTCCGTTATCTTTTCCCGTGTTCGTATCTTTACTTAGATTCGTGGTTAAGAATTCATGAGAACGGGTCTAAACCAATGATTGATGTGTACAAAGAGCAGCTTCATCTGTCTTTGAAGGCTGATTTGGTTTTGACTGAAATGGTGGATGATGTGTATGTGAAAGGTCGGTATAAAAGCCGGTACAGTATGATGAAGAAGCTTCTAAGAGATGGGCGTAAACCGGAAGAAGTGAATGATGTGCTTGGTCTACGGGTCATATTGATGCCAAATTCTGACGCAAACGATGTTGAAGTTGGCGAAAAAGCCTGTTACCGAACAAGTGAGATTGTCCGGTCTCTTTGGAAGGAGATTCCGCATAGAACAAAAGACTACATTGCTCGGCCAAAGGAAAATGGGTATAGGAGTCTACATATGGCGGTTGATGTTAGTGACAGCGATCAGAGAAGACCTTTGATGGAGATACAAATACGGACAATGGATATGGATGGATCCGCTAATGCTGGAACAGCATCACATTCTTTGTACAAAGGCGGTCTAACCGACCCAAAAGAGGTAAACACTTGTGTGATTTTTTAAGTTTAGCAATTGAGGAAGTTGAGTTATTTGTTTTAATCATGTTCAGGCGAAGAGGCTTAAAGCGATAATGATGGCAGCAGCGGATCTTGCTGCAATTCGTCTCAAAGATCTCGCATCAAATAAACAGCAAAGCTTCAAGACAACAACGAACCAAAGAGACAGAGTGTTTTGCCTTCTAGACAAAAACGGGGACGGAATGATCAGCATAGAGGAACTAATGGAAGTGATGGAAGAGCTTGGAGCTCCAGGTGAAGACGCAGAGGAGATGATGCAGCTTCTTGACTCTAACAGCGATGGATCTCTTAGTTCAGACGAATTCGATACGTTTCAGAAACAAGTCCGTTTATTATTGTTTTCTAACATGATCGTACTTCCTCTCTTTTATAAATGACTTATTGATGGGGTTTGTCATTTGTGAGTTTGCAGGTTGAGTTCATGCGTAAATGGGAAGATAGAGATAACGAGTACAAGAGTATTTTAGACGAGAAGCTTCATGATCTCCCACATCAAGATACCACAGGTTTGATTCAGTTATACAACAAAGAGCTTGAGGATCGGCTCTCAACCCATTAAATATCAAACTATTTTTCTACAATCTAATATATATAAATGTGTAAATTATATACGAATTCCTAATCATCTGTTGACATAGATCTATTGGGTGTTTCTTTAATTTTTATGTTTCATTCAACTTAAAACCAAAAAGAAAAACCCTATTGTCAAATTGTAGCCGACCTCTCTCGCATTCTTTAACTTTCCTCTGAGAGATATGACAAGAGGAAGAAACACAGACAATGGCGATGTCAGATCTTCCATGCGAGGGCTCTTGGTGAAGTCACCCTCAGCTGCGTCATACAGTCTCGTGGGGTGTCTTTAAATGGGGATACTTATTGGATTGCTTCACAAGTCAAAGACTTTGTACTAGTAAGTTTTGATTTCACAACAGAGACATTTGGACGTCTGAATCTTCCCTCTGATCAGTGTCTTGGATACGAGGTTTTGGCATTATCAGTTGTTAGAGAAGAGCAACTTTCAGTTTTGCAACAGAGTCAGGATACATCGAATGTGAAGATTTGGGTGACGACCAACGATGAGACTGATCAGACCAAAGTACTGTCGTGGAGAAAGTTTTTGGCAGTTGATCTAAACACTTATAATTTTTACCATAAATTTACGTATGATGTAAGTTTCTTCATCAAGGACGAGGAGAAGAAAGTCGCCATATGTTTTGACAACGGAATTGCATACATTTTTGGAGAGAATCGTGACTTTGGAAAAGTGTATATAGACGTTTCTGATTGTCCAGCTCCAGTAGCTGTGTCCCAAGCTTGGTTCAAATTCAGCATGGAGGCAATAGGCAACATTACTAACATGGCTTATTCAATAAATGGCCAGTATGGAGAACAGTTAGTTTAAAATAAAACGTAATTTCTTGCAGCTCATTTATCTTTCTCGTTTTCATGTCCTTTGATTAATTAATAAAAATACGATTTGATCTGAAACTGCTTTCGATGTTGTTCTTGTCTCATCTCGTTCTAAACAAGTACTTTTGGACTCGAAAGCCTAAACATTCTAATTCATTGGTGGTAGAGTGAGCTAGTTCTATCTTCAATCTGAAGGGGAAATACCTATTGGATTGCTTCAAATTATAATGGAGAAGAGGTCAAAAAGAAAGAAAAAATGATAAAAATGAAGTACAAAATATAAAAAAAAGAAAGAATTACTCAAATGTTATCCAAAAGTTGGTTTATTCCTCATATCTAACAATTTTCTTGAAATTGCTCAAATGTTTATTGCCTTGGATGTAATTACAATTTACCCCTTGGATTTAGTTTTTCGATTTTGGTCAAAAAAAAAAAATACACATCAGCAAATTAAAATACACATCATATATGATTTAACATGTCATTAAGCAGTTATTTTTTCAGATCAACAGTTATTTTTTCTTGTTTATATCAAAGAGAGGGAAAGTGAACAGTTTTCGCTGTTCACAAACCGCGAAAAAAAAAACTATTTTACGTCGTCTCTCATCGCCGGTGATACTCTGTCATTGTCCACTCTGTCGCCGTCAATCTCTCGCCGTCATCTCTCGTCGTCTTTGCTCGCTCTCTCTCTTCGTCGTCGCACTCTCTTTCTTCGTCTTCGCTCTCTCTCTCTCTTTGTCGTCGCTCTCTCTCTCTTCGTCGTGTTCGTCTTCGTTTAAACGTTCTGGTATGTGTCGAGTGTTTAGTTTCGAGTTTTCCGGCTGAATGTGGGTTTTTATTGATGATTTACGAATGATTGTCGTCGTCGTTAATGATGGCTGATTTGTTAGATCTATTCGATTTGATGGCTTATTTACTTTTAGGGTTTACGGCTGATTTGTTAGATCTATTCGATTCGATGGCTGATTTGTTTTATTTTGCGGCTGAGTTACGGCTGAGTTTTGTATTGGTGACTGAGTTATTTTGTGCTTTAGATATGAGTTATGTATTTGTGGCTGAGTTATGTTATGCTTTGTGTATGAGTTTGTTTTCTGATTTATTTTATGATTTACTTATGAATTATATTATTTATCAGATGTCGATGGTGATTATTTCTGAAGAACAGGCAAGGGATTACCCTCCAAGACTATACGCTCAAGGAAACTCTAATCTAGAGTTAAGAAAAATTAATACCAATTTCAGGATGGGAGAATTCTCTGGGATTAAGGAATCAATAGGACAGGATGTGTGGAAAAAACGAAGGATGTACCTATTGGAATAATCTCTAAGCTAGTTGATAGCCAATTCGTTTGGTCTGGTAAGATAGTACATTTCCTACTATGTAACCAATTAAGGGTACATAAGAAGGAGCTTTGGTTTGTGGTCGGTGGTCAACCTATCAGGTTTGTGTTGAATGAATTTGCTCATGTGACGGGGTTAAACATAGACCCAATGCCGACAGAACGGTTTGAACTTGAAGAGGAACACAAAGAGTTCTTCAGACTTTTGAAAGTGCCTGGTGGGGAAGGTCCATCATTAAATGAACTCAGGGAAGGACTGAAAGTGTGCTGGCAATGGATAAACTATGATCATCGTAAACGGTTGGGGCTGTTGCTTCTTCAACACATTGGACTTTATGGTTTGCATCATAACTCTAGACTTCCATATAAAAGTGCCAAAAGAGTTTTTGATGATGCAGCAATGAAGACTTATCCGTGGGGTCGGTCAGCATTTGAAACCCTTGTTGATGACATAAAGTTATTGAGGCCTACGGGGAAATTCTACACCCTTAGTGGGTTTACACCCGTGTTACATGCTTGGGCGTATGAGTCCATCAAATGCTTTGGAGATCGGTTTGGGAATGCATCAGCTGAAGATGATGTCATATCGTTGCTTTGATGACATGGAAACCGTACACGTTCAACGATGGAAACGGTTATTGCTGAAGAGATCAAAGCGCTTGGGTGAGGTAAAGTTTTGATTGTGTTATGATAGACTGATAGTTACTGGCTGATTATTGTTTAAATGATGGCTGATATATGGTTTAGCAATAGTTGAGTGACTATTTAGTAATGACTGAGTTATTATTTAGTATAGTAAGTGCTGAGTTATGGTTTAGTTATGGCTGAGTTAGGGTTCTTTTATGGCTGAGTTATGGTTCTTTGATGGCTGATTTATGGTCATAGATGGCTGAGTTATGGTTTAGTGATGGTTGAGTTAAAACTTACTGATGGGTTTCATAATCTCTTATGTTACAGTTGCGTGTCTGTAAAATGGTTATGAAGGAAAATGGCTACGATCTATTTCATACGTGGCCAGATCAAAGAAGACGACCCATCAATTGATCGCCTGATCGAAGACATACATATGGATCAGTTTGTTAAAGGTTTTTGGGATGTTAAGGAGAGTGATAAGAAGAAAAGGAAAAAGAAAGCTAAAGCAGTTGTTATATCTGAATTTCCTCCCGCAAGGAAGCGGAAAGTCCAGAAGGAGGAAGTTTCCAACAGTCAGGGTGGTGAATCTGGTGAAGGAGCAGGAGCTGCACAAGAGAAGAAGAAGAAAGGAAAAAAGTTAAGTGATATGGTGTATAGTGAGTTTATATTTTATGTAACCTTTCGTTAGCTTGTTTACGACAGTTTGTGTATTTGTTTCAGTTGGCTAGTGAGGAGGAAGATGCGGGGGAAGATGTGTCGGTTAGAACTCTCGTTGACTCAGTGTCCAGTTTAAACTCAAGGTTTGACTCCTTTGATACAAACATTGCAAATATGCCTTTGGATCTAGAGAAGAAGATTGGAGATAAAATAAAAAAGAGGATGAATGAAAGGATTGATACCAGGTTTGGATCTTTTGCGCGTGATCTCAAACAGATGAAAGATCACGTGCTTTCCATGGGTGTTGGGGAAACTGGCCAAAACACGGCATTTGTGTTTTCAAATTTCAAAATAAAAGATCTGGTATCATCGGGCCTTCAGGCAAAACTACAATCACTAAAAGGTCCACCAGTCATTCCAGGAAAAATGCAACAAAACTACTCTGTCAACAGTCCTCTGGTAATGTATGATTTATGTTAATTTTATGGCTAAGTTTCCAGAATGTTTAGGTTGAGTTTTCATTATCTTTAATTGTCTTCGCTATGTTATATAGGAAAATAAATCTGTTGATGGCAGTGGTTTGGATGGGATCAGTAAGAATCTGATGGATGATTTTAATAATCCTCTTGGTTTCCTTCAGAAGTCTCCAGCTGCTAAGAAGTTTCCAGCTGCTAAGAAACCAGCTGATACGAAAACACGGCCTTACACGAGGAGAAATGCCAAAGAGTTAGAGGCGACATAGAAGGCCAAAGAGTTAGAGGCGGCAAAGAAAGCCAAAGAAGTAGCTGCGGCAAAGAAGGCCAAAGAAGTAGTTGCGGCAAAGAAGCCCAAAGAAGTAGCTGCGGCAAAAATTGCCAAAGAAGCAGCGGCTGGAGACATTCAGGAAAAGAAAAGAGGTTGAGGTAGAAAACCTAAAAATCCTCCTGCTGTTAGGTCGTTGTCTATTGTACCATATGGAGGTTTTAATAAGGGAGAAGCTGGTGCAGAAGCTGCTGAAAGCAGTTTTGTGATATTACAGACCAGTTTATTGCTCAAGCCAACAAACTTGAACCTGAATCTGAGGAAGATGTAGAGGAAGAGATTAGGCTTGATAGAATTAAAGCTTTAAGGCTGGAGAGTGTTAAGCTGTCCCCGGATGGGAGTGTATTGAATACACAACAAGCTCATCCAAGCAGGATTTTCCCCTATATTGGAGACAACAGACTGACGTGCATGAGGAAGAACTGTTCACCTCGACCTGGAATATATGATCCTCTGGCACCTGTTGATCCGGTCAAGTTGCAGAAACTTTTGGAGTTCCTAAAGAGCGCCGAGTATGACCCTTTAGACCCTTTTTCTTAACAAGTTAATCACAACTTGTTAACATTATATTAACTTGTGTTTATTTGTTTGTTAGGAATATTCCGTTAAGCAATGGCAGAATCGAAATTGAATTTTATAGGCAGCTAATCACCGAACGAAAGGACTGGCCAGTGAGGCCGGAAGAATATGGTACCTATGGGTGGCTTTCTAATGAAGTAAGTTTATCTTAATGTCTTAGTTATTGTTGTTGTTGTCTGAGTTATTTAAAACATAATGGCTGAGTTGCTGTTCTTTACTCAGTTACCTTTTTTACAGCACATGGCCGCGTTTATGAGACTCCTTAGGGAAAGGTACAACCGAGATCCCTTCCCATATCACAACAAACGCATTGCGTTTATAGACCGTGGTTCACCAGTACGATGGTTCGTGATCATCGTCAGTTCGAGATGAAACCCAAGCTGTTTAAATTCACTGGCAATAGTTATGAAGATTTAGTGAAAGGTTTGTTACCTTCAGATCAAACGACTAATTTGAAGTGGATTAAAGATGTGGATCACATGTATCTTGCTCCACAAACTGGAGGCGATCACTGGGTGGCGCTGCACGTGGATCTGATTAGGGGGAATATTGATTGCTATGATAGCATCGTCGGACAAGTAACCAAAGAAAGTGAGGGTAAAATATTTGATGCTTGTAGGACGTTTACGCGGATGATTCCAACAATGATGAACGAAAACGTTCCTCACGAATATCGTACACCTACGTACAAACAGTTTACCTTCAGGAGGAGGAGTAAATCCAAGGTCCCGCAAAACGTACAGGTTGGTGACTGTGGCGTGTACACTTTAAAGTTTATAGAATGTCTAGCGCTTAGTGTGTCTTTCGATGGAATCTGTGATCAAAATATCCAGGCTCTACGTGTTAAAATGACAGCAAAAAACTACGATGAGGCACCTGATTTTATGAATCAGTTTGCGTAAAAAACATTTGTATTTCTTTTGGTAGGACTTGTACTTGGATATGTAAAAACATTTGGCTGAGTTAGAGCATAACTCAGCCAGATTTTAATAACTCAGCCATTATGTGTGGCTGAGTTATGCTCTAAATCAGCCGTCCGATCTTACTCAAATGTTTTTTTCATAAATCAGCCGCAACATAACTATAACTCAGCCGTCATTACCTCTATAACGAGTTACGGCTGAGTTATTTAATACACGTCAGCGATTTCTGACATGGCGTCTGACGTGGCAATGACATTTTTATAATAACGTTTTTTTGGTAACATAAAACAATGGTATGCTGGGTATTTTAAAAATACCCAAAATATTCTAGTAATACTCTTTTTTAGCAGATTCTGCTAATATTACCTAAAATAATGTATAACATCTCAGTAAAATTTCTAAAAAGAATATAGATCTTTTATGTTCTTTCATATTATATAGATCTTTTCTGTTCTTCATATTTTCAATTTTTACCTGCGAATTAAACATAATATACTAATATAGTGAGACGATAAGCACATTTTACATGATTACATCCATTTAAATTATTATTAAATAACTTACATTTTTTCTTTGTTAAAATCCATGCTAACTGAATATATTTTTTTGACACATGTTACAATCAAAAAGAAGTAAATTAACATATATAAAAAAAAATGTTAGTTTTTTCTTTACACGTGATAACATCTAATTCATTGACACATATTTTTATTTATTAGTTAGAATTTTGACTTGAATTTTTATGAGATGATTCAATCTTTATATAATACGATAAGGCCTTTCAGTCCTATCAAAATTCAACCAAATCTAAAATAATTACAAGTTAATGTGAATTCAAGATTCAATAACCCTGAAGTCTAGCCAAAATCTATACAAAATATTTTAATCCTATCAAAATCCAACGAAATCTAAAATCATTAAAAATAAATTTAAATCCATGATTCAGTAAGCCCAAATTATGAACTCCTTTTTTTTGTTTTTGTCTATATATAAGACGAGCACGTCAAACAAAACAAAATACAACCCCAATCTCTAATTTGCAAACCCCTTCTACGTAGCTTCCTTCTTCCTTGTGAGATCACAACGATAACATTACGGTCTTCTCCCATGTCCGCTCTTCCAGAGGATTTGGTAGAGGAAACACTCTCTAGGGTTCCAGCTAGATCTCTCTTTCGATTACGGTCTACTTGCAAAAAGTGGAACGCATTATTACATGATCGAAGATTTACCAAGAAGCACTTTGATAAAGCAGAAAAGAAGTATTCGGATATGTTTTTGACGGATGTTAGGGTTTGTTGGATGAGTGACAATCTCCATGGACTTGACGACACCATTGATCCTTCTATAAAGCTCAATGGTGAACTTAACCTAAAAGGTCTCCTTTGTCATTCAGATGAAGTCGGGATTGATTTTGAAGTCTTCCACTGTAACGGGTTATTGCTAATCACCAACACTAGCACTACCGTGGTTTGGAACCCGTGTACGGGTCAAACCAAGTGCATCCAAACCAGAAGTGCTAACACTATACACCATAAGTAAGCTCTCGGTTACGAAAACACAAAATCTTACCATGATTACAAAATCATGAGGTCCTTGGATTATGAAACTTTTGAGCTTGAAATCTACGATTTTAATTCTTATTCATGGAGGTTCGTTGATAGTTTCGGTCCAGACTTCAAACTACATTTAGTTGGTTCTGGTCTGTATGTAAAGGGAGATACTTACTGGATCACTTCTGTCAGTGTCAACGTAGACGAAGAACTAATCAATTGTTTCTTAATAAGTTTTGATTTTACAACAGAGAGATTTGGGCCACATGTGTGCCTTCCGTTTGAAGGTTATAGGGATGACTGTGATGTGATGTTATTATGGCCTGTAAGAGAAGAGCGCCTTTTGCTATGTTTTCTCGGCGAAGATGCTATAGCCATGGATATGTGGATGACAAATGATATAACTGAGACCAATGTCATCTCTTGGAGCAAAATTTTAAGCATTGATATAAACACCCGCGCTCATGGCTTTAATAATGGTATAAGTAAAGCCATGCGTATCCGTATAACTTTTTTCATTGACGAGGAGAATAAAGCCACCGTGCTTAGTGAGAATGTACCCGATGCCAATGATCATAGCATTGTGGATCTTGAAGATGCCGATGCCGATGCCGATGACGATGATCACAGCATTGTGGATCTTGAAGATGCCGATGACGATGATGACAGCATTGTGGATCTTGAAGATGGACCCGTAGTTTGGCCACACATGTACTTTTGTTACGCTCCAAGTTTGGTTCGAATCTAGCAATATCATATTAATTTCTTCGTTTTTGTTATCATTTGTCTTGTCCTTCGACTAATTAATTATGGGGAAATCATCTTCTTCTTTTTTTTTTGTATCCCATCATCCTATACCATTTGTTACGTAATGGTTCTTTTCTTCTTAATTTTGCATTACTTTATGAGTTTATCCAATGAGCGCAAATCTACATGGACTTCACCTTCGCAGTCTAATAACGGACGATTTGAACGATCAATTCCTAATATCACAAATATTTCTCGGCCATGCATGGTTTTATATTATGCTTAACGAAGCGTAACACTAGACCGGTAAAACCAGGTTGATCCAACACAGTATACGTTACAAGAACAGCAATAAGATTGTTCTTGGGTACGAAAACAACAATTCTTGCCATAGCTACAAAATCTAAAGGTGTTGAATTTTTACGACTTAGGCTATCGAGTTGTAAGTAAGTTTGAAATCTATGAATTTAGTTCTGATTTATGGAGGGTTCTTGATGACGTCAATCCCTACCATGCCTCACAAAAAGAGAAGTGTTTTTGAATTGGGAAATACTTACTGGCTTGCTTCGGACGAAACCCGAAAAAAATACCTCATGCTAAGTTTTAATTTTTCAACGGAAAGATATCAACGCTTGAATCTTCTGAATCAGAAATCTAATTATCATACTGTAGGTAGCTCTATCGGTTGTTAGAGAAGAACAACTTTCAGTGTTAAATAAGAGGCTTGATAGTCATGAGATGAAGATTTGGGTGAAAACCAATGATAAGATTGATCAGACGACCCAAGACGATGGCCGTTGTGAAGGTTATATATAAAAGGCATCAATGAGACTAGCGGACACATAGTCGACATTATTGGAGAGGATAAATATTAGAGAGAAATATTTGTTTGAGATTCTCCAAAAACATCATACGGACCATTTATTTTCAACTATGTTCCAAGTTTGGTCAAATCCCCCAAGCAGTAATAATACCTAGGCGCAAAGGAAATATCGAAATTAGTTTGTCAAGAAAAAACAAAAAGCATCTGATCTCTTTTGTTTTTTCTTTGTCGTCGTTTTGATCTACTACTATTGATACGAGTCTTCTTTTTTTTTTTTTTTTTTTTTAATATTAATAACCTTCTTCGCATTACCTCCACGGCCGGCTCAAACTCAATATAGAGACCTTGTGCTATGTTCCTTTTAATTTAGTGTTCTTTAAAAATACTATAGAGTCTCTGTTATAAATAGAGTCTTGTATAGATAATAAATACTGAAAAATTTGGACCCTAAAACCAAAACCCTAATTGTTTATATATATATACTGTATATAGATCTCGAGCCGTCTTTACCAAAGATCACAAGATAAACAATGATGCTGCCGAATCTTCCCCCGGAATTGGTAGAGGAGATACTCTCTAGAGTTCAGGCGACAACTTTGAGTCGGTTAAGATCTACTTGCAAACGATGGAACAGTTAATTCCAAGACAAAAGATTCGTTGTGAAGCACAAGCACTTAGCGAAACAGTTCGGGGTCCTCATGTTGAAGGACTATAGAGTTTGTCCGATGAGTGTAGGCAATCTCCATGATGAAATTCACAAAAACGTTGCTGCTCCATCTATAGAACTTAAGGAGGGATTTGACCTAAAGGATTCTCGTTCTAAATCATCAGACCAAGTCGATGTATCCGAAATCTTCAGTGCGAGGGTTTATTATTGTGCACCACCAAGGACAATAGTCTCGTGGCTTGGAACCCTTGTACTGGTCAAACCAGGTGGATCCAACACAGTTTACTTAAAAAGAGAAACTCTATGTTTTTCCTTGGATACGGAAACAGCAAGTCTTGCCGTAGCTACAAAATCTTGAGGTATTGGGATGATGGCAAGCTATGCAAACAAGTTGTGGAGTTTGATATCTATGACTTTAGCTCTGATTCATGGAGGGTTCTCAATGACGTCACTTGCAACTGTATCCCGCAACTAAATGGCATGTCTTTGAAGGGAAATACTTATTGTTATGGTTTGTATAAGGACAACCACGACTATACATTTTTACTCAGCTTTGATTTTACTACATAGGTAATTAAAAGTCTCTGTTTCCCATTAAAAGTTGCGGTCACTGATCATAAAATTATAGCTCTATCAGTTGTTAGAGAAGAAAAACTCTCAATGTTACTTCAGCGTTATGATGCTCCAAAGGTGGATGTATGGGTGACTAATAAGATTGATACTAAAGCAGTGTTGTGGAGCAAATTCATTACGGTAGATATAGACAGTCCCCGTTGTTCTATGTTTTCGCGTTACGTGAGTTTCTTCGTCGATAAGGAGAACAAAATGGCCGTGGTTTGTGAGCCAAAATACAGTGATGAGAGAAACCACTTTGTATACATTGTTGGAGAGGACCGTGAATGCATGAAAATCCAATTTAAAGAATATCGTTTCTATCCTTATGTGAAATCATGTGTGCCATTTATTTTCAATTATGTTCCAAGTTTGGTTTGGTTTAGTCGATACAGATAAAGACGTAATTTCTTCAATCTCGTTACTCTTTGATTACTCGCTTCTTTGTACTACATTCAAGTTTCGACTTTAAAACTGAAATTGTTTCATTAACAAGACGCAAAATGTTGATAGGCCATGAGTGAGAGTAAAGTTAATTGAGACCAAGCATCATAGCATACTATTACAAATTTATATATGTGCATCAATGCATCGCATTGGGTATTTACAAAAATAAATGAAGAGATCTTCTTGGGATTTTGGCTAATAAGCTGATTTGCCACACCAAATAAAGAGCAAATACAAAGGTATTACTAGTGAATAAAAAAGCTCTAATTTTTCTTAATGATCTACGCCACGGTTTATACTAGTAACTAATGCAGTTATTTGCACTAATCATTATATAAATCGAGCTCCTTTCATATAAATATATAAAGATAATGAATTATGAACATGGATGGTGTACCATAAGATAAAAAATATTAGAGCTATATCTCTTCAGCCGAAAATACCAACACCTATGTTACTATCTCTTGCTCCGACGAGGATGTGCCCACATCTTTTAATAGTCTCTCGTACAACTGCACCCAAAAAAATTAACCTTCAGTTTTCATCTTTGATATGTTTGTTTAGTAGTCAGAAATCCAAACCATTGAATCTTAGTTAAGAAATGACAACTTGTAGCCTACCTGTCTATACAAACATGAATCCCCATAAGATTTTCTTAGCTCAACCATGTTCAGTGACGGCTTTATCTCGAAAACCTATTACAATAGGATAACAATTTCTTCCATTAGTTAAAACATAATCTTTAAAACAGTATAAAAAGTGAAATAATATAATGTAATTAGTAGTTAATATACCTCAGCTGTTACTGATAAACCAATTTGACCTATCTGGTTGCTTTCTTCTTGTTTTACTTTTAACTGAAACAAAATGCAGTTCCATGTTAGTGATCCTCTACAGCTTTTAAATTTCCAAAGTAGCTAAAGAAGAGACAGAACGTGTTGTGTTTCTTTTGAAGACTCACCTTCGCATGTCTCTTTTGTACACTGTATCCCATTTCTGTTACCGTTGTTTCTATCTTCTCCAGTAAATCTTTTGCGGAGCTATTTGAAGTGAATCTTATTCTCCTCTCTGATACATTCTGAGAGTACAAAAAAGTACAATTATTGTTATTACTATGCATTATCTCAAGCAGAGAGCACATCTTTGAAACAGAGTAAAAGACTATTTACCTCTTGTTCAAAGAAACCGGACAGGTCAAGAAAGGAAGACATTCCGATTAACTGAAACGCATTGATGATGGTTGGTGAATCACTACCCTTCCCATCTTCTGATCCCTACACCATTCAAAAAAAAGAAACAGAGAAATGAGCATACTGTACTCGAATCAAATGCAATTGTAGTAAAGAGTTGAGGCGACAGATTCTTACGAGTTCTTGAACTGAGAAAGCATCATCGTCTGTGTCAACTTCTTCTTCGTCATCATCATCATCGGGAATTGAAGGAATGTACTCGTGTTTGAACCACTCACTGGCTTTAATACCAACGACTGTGATCCTCGTGACTGGATTTGGATCGAGCATTCTCTTAATCATGGTTCTTGCACCTGGTGATAACCATCTTGGTATTGGTGGGTCTCCTTTGCATATCTGAAAAAAATATTTTATCAAGTTAGTTTCTTCAATATGTGTGTCTTGACTTGGAATATGTTTAAGAGATGATGCGGTTTTTTACCTTCTGGTAAAGAACCGCAAGGTTTCTATCGTCAAAAGGAAGGCATCCGGTTAAAATAACATACAAGATTACACCACACGACCATATATCTGATGCTGCACCATCGTAGCCTCTGTTAGCTAAAACCTCAGGCGCAACGTAATTAGGACTTCCACAAGTTGTATGCAACAATCCGTCATCCTACAATGCCAGAGAGAAAATTAGCAAATGGATTCAACAAGTTATGTTTTTGCTGTGATATATATGCTATGGTTTTAAGATCGTGATATTTTCTAAGTACCCTAAAATGCTGAGGCAGAGCACTGAGGCCAAAATCGGTGATCTTTATATGTCCCTTAGCATCAAGAAGAACATTCTCTAGCTGCAATATAGGAGAAAAAAACACATCAGGGCACTAATTCTATAGGGTTTTCATGATTTGAAAGATAGTGAAAAGCACGAACCTTGAGATCCCTGTGGAAAACACCTTTGCTGTGACAGTAGCTGATTCCATCGATCAGCTGCTGAAACATTTTTCTTCCCTCTGTTTCTGTTAGTTTTCCGTTGGAGACCTGATCAGAGTTATAATCAGAGTGTGAGTTTCGCTTAAAATTAGTAAAGGACACTCGTAATAAAGAGGAAGCTTTGGTTTGGTTTGGGCAGAGAGAGAGGCTAGTAAGTTAGGGGTCTTACAATTCTGTCAAACAGTTCTCCCCCAGTGACAAGTTCCATGACCATATTAATTTTCGTTTTGCTAGCCAATACCTGCATGATGACCATGAGAATCCAAAAGATTAGTCAGAAAAGAAAACGAAAAGAAACAAAAAAAAGAAGATTAAAACTGGAGTTGCATTCATATCCATAGATTGACTAAAAGACTTAGGTGTCCACAATTTACAAGAAACAGACAAATAAAAAGGTAACCACAACAGGACAGAGTTAGTCACGGCCTCAAACTTAGAAAAAAGTGGACCACGCACGAATACGTGTATCGAATAGGTGAAATCCACAATGTAGGTTAGGTTGCTTAACCAAAAAGTCAAGACTAATCATTTCATAAAAAATAATTACACGTCAACAATAAACCCCAAAGATACAGCAATAATCATGTGGAGTATAGAATAAATTTTAAAAATTAAATTAAACTATACATAAGATCAAAGTGGGTCCACATGATAAAAAAAGGTTAAAAAGGTACTAAGATTAAGCAATGATAAAATGATTCAGCGACAAATCCTGCATTTTTCACGATTAAGGACCCACCCTTGAATTGAATGGAATAGGTCAGATTTGTGTTACCGGCCATCCAAGCCATGAAAGCCAGCGACCATATCAAAGAAACTTATTTTTTTAAAAAATATATACTCCAAAAAATTGTAGCTAATTGGGAAACGTGAAAAACAAGGTTAACGAACATGTGTTTGGGTACGAAAACGAAGACCCAAAAGTTTAGTACAATTTTTTTTTTAAAGGTGATAAAAATCGAATAGTCTTGTAAGGATATTCTCAAACAGTACTCAAAGAAATCCAAAACAAAAAAAAAAAGCAACAAACGTATTTTATCCAAGATTTTAGATGGTTTTTAATCCTCGTCAGCAAGATTTGATAGATGAAAAGAAACTAAAAACAGTTTACTAAATTTTTAATCTCAAACATGTAAAATACTTTCTGTCATATTATTCAGGTAAGTACTAAAAATGAAACAGAACCTACACCGCAAGCAAACAAAAAAACAAAAAAAAAACACGAACCAATAATAATCCAAAAACATTGTTATACTACTAGACTAGTCATAATCACGCGATAAAAACCTAAAGATTAAAAATGGGATAAGCGAGCTAGCGCACCTCATGTAATCGAACAATGTTGGGATGATTTAGCATTTTCAGAGTCCGGATCTCTCTCTTTATCTGTTCACAAAATTAAATATAAATTAAATTAAATAATTGGATCCGTCAAACTCGGAGAAAAATATAGAAAATGGTAAAACGAAAAAAACGCAAGAATAGGGGAACCTGTAAAGAGAAGTTGAGATCGGAGATACGAGACTTGTCGATGATTTTAACGGCGAAAGAATGACCTGAAACGGTATCTTTAGCGAATTTAACTTTACCGAAATTACCCTCGCCGAGCGTCCTCCCTAGCTCGTATTTCCCAAGACGCATTCCCTTTCTCACCTCCTCCTCCTTCACCTTCTTCTCCTCCTTTATCTCTTCTCTTCTCACCATCCAATATCACTCGCTTTTAATATGTATTAGACAAAAGAAACCAAATCGATTCTTGAATCTCCTGATGACTTATTTCTGTTATGGTATGGATATATAAGGCTCTCTAGCTCTCTGTGCTGTGCAGGAAGAAAGGAGATATATATATATATATATAAGAAAACAAGTGTATGTAATATTCGAAGAGACGACGAAGAAGAAGAAGAAGAGAAGAAAGTGCCGGTTGAAATTGAAGAGAGGACACTACTTCTCTTATTGCTTCCTCTCTTTTTTTTTTTTTTTTGTCAACTGCTTCCTCTCTTCTTTTATAATATTTCACTTTTTCTTTTTTTAATTCCTCCTTTTATAATAATATATTTATCTCTCTTTTTTTTTTCTAAAGTAATCTTCTTTGTTCTGTTAGCCAGATTTTTATTGGATAACAACAATAAACATATTAAATAACCAACAATATAAATCTAACAAACTATACAGATATATTATTATCGAAATATCTTTTTTACGTACTATTATTGGGGATAAATTATTATTGGTCAAATAACACTCCTATTAAATTGAAATATGTCTCAGTTCATTATTATAAGGATTCCCCTTTTTTTTTCTTTTTTTGATTAAAATTATACGTATAATATACGCAAGAGTATATTGATTTGTCAGAATAATATGTTTTAGATAGGATGTATATGCGGATTTTTTATGTGTGTGTTTTGTGTGTTTGTACTTGTAACCATCTATAGGCCCACTTCATTTTGTTGCTGTTGTTTCATGTTGAATTTCTTTAATTATTAATTTTATAAAAGATCAATTACAAGAACTTGGGTTTAAGTCGGAAAGAAATGCTATATAAAAAAATTTGTCGTACTTTTATAGATCTTGTTACTGGAGCAGTTTTGATTTGGCATTCGGATTTTATAATTATACAAAGTAAATTAATCATTAATTTTTTTTTAATAAAATGTAAAATTATTCGAAAAAGTGTTTTTACATCAAGTGCAGCGGTTTGTAGTATGTGTTTTGCAAATCATTTGTTTAAAGTAAAGTAAAAGAATGAAAGTAGTGAAAATCTTCTTAGGGAGTAGCAAACCAAATCTCCAAACACTATGTATAGCTCCTGTCACCTTGCTTCCCAATAGATAAAATCATGTTGCGTACATCCTTGTCTAGCCATCGAAGTAGGTGAGATGGAGAAGTAGCAGGGTCCCCATGACGCCTTCCATTACGCTCGTTCCACAACGAGGACACAAGTAGCTGAAATGCATATCGCAGGAGGAAAAGACGGTGCTTGCCGAGAGATGTATCGGTGAGTAGGTTATGAACAATACCCCAATCAGAGGAATCATTAATTTTTTTAATAAAGAACTTATTATATACATAAAACTACAATTTAAAGTCTAACTATAGTTTCTAGAAATTAAACTCGAACGGTCGAACCTTGCTTCAAGTTCCGAGTTGGTTCTATAGGCCGACGGTATTCCGTATTCATTGTCGTGGTATATATATATATATATTAAGAGATAAGTGTTTTAGTTTTAATTAGACGTAGATATTCTCGTGCATGATTGATTAATTAGTTAAAAACATTTTGTTACGGTAGTGCTTTCCATTTGGGGAAGAAAAGATAACGCTATCAGAGTTTTATATTGTTTCTGTCTTTGTAGACTAATTATTTCGGTTGTAGACTTTTCAAATTTTTTAATTCAATTCACGATATCGTTTAGAAACACAATCGTTTAGGATACACTTTTTAAGTTTAATTTTTAAAAATATATTGACTACAGAATTAAGATTTTTTGGTGATTTTAAATCTCATTTCTATGTTTTTGTCGGCTCACGTTTAGATCACATGCATGGTTCCATTCAATTTATATGATTTCTATCTTATGCATATTTTGTATTCAAAAATATCATTTTTTTTCTTCATAATCAAGAAAAAAACCCCAAAATGAAACCACACTAATCTCTTGAACTTGGAAAACACCATATATGTACATACTTTCCACTCGATATACCTTTTTATTGCAAAACATAGGTCCTAGATATAGAGAGCACGGATTATTAAAGATTTAGTGGTTCTTAGTTTTTTTTTTCTTTTTTTCCTAAGTATCTTCTAACATTTCTTTTGGTAATTAATTAAAAACAGAAAAAGTCATATGTGTCTCATGTTTCTCAAGGCATACCTTTCCCAATTTTTTTATATGAAAAGTTGTAGAGATTTTTCTTTTAAGGTATGTGGCTGGAATAAATAGATAAATTATATAGAAGGAGAAAAGACCAATAATTTAAAATTATTCGAGGCTCGAACGTGTATGAATGGCCGGTGATAGTGCTGCTGCCGGCTGCCGCCAGTGAGTTACTTATTCATTGATAATTTAGTCAGTGCGATCAGAATTCAGAACCTCTTTTTTTTTTTTTTTTTTGTGTGTGTGTGGGTGTGTATGTAATATAATTTTAAATATTTTAAAAAGTTACACGAGGCACTTACTTAACTTTAAACCAAATAATATTTTATACCACAATTTTCTTATGTTCCATTCTTTTGTTTTTTTTTCTCTTTAATGTTAAACTAAAAAGATACTTAACCATTCATTAAGAAACATTGATAAGTGATGTGAGCACGGAAGAGGACTCGCGACCAGGAATGACCGTACCGGACCAAGACGCCCAGAACGCTGTCGAGACGCTCGTTTTACTCGCGGGACAACATCGAGCCGATGCATCAAGGATCATGCCAGGAGCCACTACACGTTCGAAGAGCTCGTCTAAGACCGCAAGACAGAAGATCAACCAGTTCGTGCAAGCCTTTGTTCAGGAAGACGACCCGATCAAAGTAGTTCAAGTGGAGACCGTTTGCACGGCCTTCATCCTTACCCAAAGATGAAGGCGACCAAGCCGTTAGGATCATGACCCGTACTCTTTTTTCTTACTCTGGGTTTGTCCCACGAGATTTACCGGAGAAGGTTTTAATGAGGCGACAAGTCCTAACGCAAAACTCCGCATTTTGAAGCCGAAGACATGGATCTTGCATCAAAGCCAAAGGACGTGTTATCTTTGTTTAAACGTTGCGTTTTGAACTTTGTCTAGAACTTTCTTTCGTAACGTTAGGGCTGTGTGACGTGTTTGTAGTTCTGTTTAAACCACTTAGAGGGCAACGTGTTCTCCATCAAAGGAAACACGTTAGGGGAAAACGTGTGCGGACCATAGCGAGTTCGCGTGTCCTAGGCTCCCTCTAAACCCTCATACTATTTAAACCCTTCTCTTTATTGTAAAATGCAGACTTGAATGAAATTATTTTCCCAAAGAGTGATTCTTTGTTTCTTGTCTCAACTCTCTCTCTTTAGTCTTAGTCCGGGACTAGCTTTTGAGAAACCCTAGTAGATTCACGAACTGGGTTAGTAATCTACTAGCTTGGTCGTATCACGAGTCGAGCCACCACTCATGTGTCGTCATTCGATCCACCCTCGTTTCCATTTCCTCTAGCTCACCAGTCCCTGGCTTGCTAGTCGCTGGCCATTCCCGACGAACCGTTCTGTACTGCTAACGCATGTATAGTCCGTTCGTCTGTGAGTCGCGACCACCGTACCAACTCATGTTTCCCTCGTCTGTTCATCACCAAAACTCGTTTCCCTCGTTTGTTACTTCTCCCCTCTCTTCCCCATCGTTTGGCCCGAAGGAAGTTTTCGCGAAACTAAACGACCCGAGGACCCGACCTTCTGTCCGTACCGCGAGCCGACCTGCGCTCATATCAGCTGGTATCAGAGCTAAAAGGTTCTACCTAAAGGTTGTATCTTTCTGAACCCAGAACTCGCTTCTATTTATTTAAAGTTTGAATCTTTAGTGTTTCTAGTAGTCTCGTTTGTTTTCCTTTGCTTAGTTAGAGTGATTGGTTTAAATTGTTTTATGCTTAGTATTGCTAATAGTTCGTCTAGATTATCATTTGTTCATCGTGTTCTTATTATTGTTCAACTTTGTTCTTGTCTAGAAACCGATAAATCGATGAAGTAGCTTGTTTTGCTTTTGTGTTTGTGTTGTGGTCCCAAAAGTTTGTCTTGTAGTGTTCTTTCGCTTTTGCTTTTGCTTTAGTCATAGGTTTCTTTTTGCTTTACTCAAGAATATTCGTTTGTTTTCAACGAGGTTTAAAATTGATCGGACAGCGCATCACGTACGGATCAAGACACATCACCATTGACCATCCGTACAACCAACATGGTCGAACAACAACATCAACCGGAGATCCCTTTACCACCACCGGAGATCGGCGCTACCTTGACGACCCTTCGCAATGGCATAGAACGTTTGACCGAACGGATGACTGGTCTTGAACTCGCTAACCCTCCAAGGGAAAACCACTGCCCATGCGACGTCAACGACAAGACCCAGAACGGAGCGACCAATCCGATGAAGATTATGAGCCACGTCCGAGGCGACGGCACCGACGCGACGATCAGTACGAGGACGCACCACGTCCGAACGAACCAGGACATAAGATGGTGGCCCCAACCTTTGCCGGCAAATCCGACCCAAAGGCCTATCTCGACTGGGAAAGCCGAATGGACCACCTTTACTCCTGTCACAACTATACGTAGCTTCATAAGATCTCTTACGTCGTGGCCCAGTTCACTGATTACGCACTTACATGGTGGGATCGTTTAGTAGCCGAGCAACGTCGCATCCACGACAGGCGGATCGCTACTTGGGAGGTCATGAAGGCCGTCATGAGGCGACGATATGTTCCACCGTTCTATCATCGAGAGCTCCAAAAGAAGTTTAGGAGACTCACTCAAGGCTCGCGGTCCGTTGAAGAGTACTACGAGGAGTTCGAGCACCTAAGCAACCGACTCCAAGTAGAAGACACCGGGGAGTCTCTCATGGCACAGTTCCTCGACGGCTTACAAGATCGGATCGCGCGAAAGGTCGAGCGACAGCCGTACCAAGGATCGAAGAACTATTGCATTTGGCGGTGCAAATCTTAGCCCAAATCAAGAAGAAGATCGCAGGTACAAGCCGCACCAGAGCTAAGGGAGTGCCTAACTGGTCACCGAACGCTTCGCCCTCCAACCGGCCACAAGAGAAACCAAAGACAGCCTTTGTCGACTCAAGGTTCAAGCCCAAAGAGCCAAACAACGACAACCGAGAAAGGACGACTAATGACATTCGGAGCAGGGATATTATCTGCTACAAATGCCAAGGTCGAGGGCATTATGCTCGAGATTGCCCGAACGCCCGAAACATGATCATCACCGAATCCGGACAGCCGAACTGGAGGAAGCTGTAGCCGAGCCGGAAGTCGGAGAGCTCCTGATGATCCGGCGTATCCTCAGCACCAGCCCAGAAGTGGACGACTCCAATCAGCGTGACAACATCTTTCACACGCGATGCACATAAAGCGGGAAGGTGCGTGGCTTGATCATCGATGGGGGCTCCTGCACGAATGTTGCAAGCTCATATATGGTCAAGAAACTTTCTTTGCCAACCACATGCCACCCCAGACCCTATAAACTCAAGTGGTTAGATGATAAGACCGTGACCAAGTCCTTGTCCCATTTAGTGTCGGGCCGTATAAGGATTAAGTCCTATGCGATGTAGTACCGATGCAAGCTAGCCACCTTTTATTAGGGAGGCCATGGCAGTTTGATAAGGGAACCTCACATTCTGGTCGCACGAATCAGTATACGTTTGTACACGATAACAAACGTATCAGTTGAAAGCCTTTGACGCCAACACAAGTTCGTGAAATGCAATCTAAACTGTGTAAGGATTCAGACCCTAAAATGAACTTTCTAATTGAATCTAGCGAAGTTAGAAATTCCCTTAAGGACTCCAACCAAGTTTTATTGATGGTCTTTAGAGATTTGTTGGTTAAAGGGCTTGAAGGTTCGATGGATGCACTACCGGACGTTATACGAGATGTTCTTCGACGCTTTGCGGACGTGTTCCCGGACAAACTCCTCGAAGGACTACCACCGATCCGAGGGATCGAACACCAGATCGATCTAGTTACTGGAGCTCAATTACCGAACCGTCCTGCGTACCGAGTCAACCCGGAGGAAGCCAAGGAGTTAGAGCGACAAGTAGCCGAGCTCATGTCTCAAGGATATGTTCGAGAGAGCCTTAGTATGTGTGTCGTTCCTGTCCTACTCGTGCCGAAGAAAGATGGAACCTAGCGTATGTGTGTCCACTGCCGAGCCGTGAACAACATCACGATCAAGTACCGGCACCCGATACCGAGACTTGACGACATGCTGGACGAATTGAGTGGCTCGAGCATTTTCTCCAAGATCGACCTCAAAAGCGGTTACCACCAAGTGAGAATGAAGGAAGGTGACGAGTGGAAAACCGCATTCAAAACTAAGCAAGGTTTTGTTGTTAGTGAACAGGAACTCAAGGTGGACGGCGAGAAGATTCGAGCCATCGAGGAATGGCCCGCGCCTTCCAGTGTTTCATACATCTGATCCTTTCATGGCCTCGCCAGCTTCTATCGCCAGTTCGTAAGAGATTTCAGTACGATAGCGGCGCTTCCTACCACGGTGATCAAGAAGAACCAGGAGTTCAAATGGGAGGAGGACCAAGAACGAGCCTTCAAAGAGCTTAAAAGGCATCTCACTCAAGCTCCCTTACTCGTCCTACCCAATATCAACAAAACTTTTGAGGTAGAGTGTGACGCGTCTGGCGTAGGCATTGGAGCGGTTCTCACATAAGGCGGCAAACTTGTGGTCTATTTCAGTGAGAAACTCAGCGGCGCCACTCTTAACTACCCTACGTACGATAAAGAGCTATATGCATTGGTTCGTGCCATGGAGACCTTGCAGCACTATCTTTTGGCCCGAGAGTTTGTGATTCACACGGATCACGAGACCCTAAAGACTTTGCGAGGGCAAACGAATCTCAAGAGGAGGCACGCTACGTGGCTGGAGTTCATTGAGTATTTTCCCAACGTAATCAAGTACAAGAAAAGCAAGGAGAACATCAGTGCCGATGCATTTTCACGACGATACACCCTGATCACCACCATGGACGCCAAGGTGTTGGGGTTCGAAAGCATTAAGGAATCATATGCCAACGACGCTGAGTTTGGAGATTGTTTCAATAACCACGGCAAAGGCACGTTCACCGAGTTCTACGTGTACGACGGATATCTGTTCCGAGGCCGACGTCTATGCATTCCAACCGGCTCGATCCGCGACTTGTTGGTCCAAAAAGCGCATAGCGGAGGACTGACCGGGCATTTTGGTATAACAAACTCTTTGGCTGTGCTCCAAGAACACTTCTATTGGCCGAAGATGCGAAGCAGGGTCGAGAAGCATTGCGGACAATGTGTCGTGTGTCGAGCGTCCAAGTCAACTACCCACTCGCACGGCCTATACACACTACTACCGGTGTCGACATGACCTTGGATAGACCTATCAATGGATTTTGTCCTCGGCCTGCCCCCTATAAACCGGAAGGATAGCTTGATGGTTGTGGTCGATCGGTTCTCAAAGATGGCGCATTTCATTCCATGTAACAAGAGCCATGACGCGGTGCAACTGGCCGACCTATTCTTCAGTCAAGTGGTTCGACTCCATGGTTTACCGCGAACCATTATTTCCGATCGAGATCCGAAGTTCCTTGGGAATTTTTGGCGGACCTTATCAAACAAACTTGGAACCAAGCTGCTTTATTCTACCGCCGCACACCCGCAGACCGACGGCCAGACCGAGGTCGTGAACCGATCCATTGGAGCCTTACTCCAGACGGTGATCGCAAGCAACAAAGGGACATGGATAGAATGCGTCCCACTCATCGAGTTCGCATGCAATCAAGTCGTTCACTCGGCCACCAAGAAATCGCCATTCGAGGTCGCTTACGGATTTAAACCTCTTATGCCGATGGATTTACTACTGTTGCCACCAGATGAGGTCAAAAGTCAAGATGGGGACGCAAGAGCTGAATTGGTCAAGAAGCTTAATGAGGAGGTTCGAGCAAACATCGAGAGGAGGACCGAACAATATGCACGATTCCCGAACCGCTGACGTAAACCTATGCTTTTCAAGCTAGGAGATTGGGTTTGGCTGCACCTAAGGCTGGAGCGGTTCGCACAAAAGAGGAAAGAAAAGCTTAGCCTGCGTGGAGACGGACCTTTCCAAGTCATAGAGAAGATCAACGACAACGCCTACCGCCTTAAACTGCCAGGTGACTACAATACGTCTACATCATACAACGTTACTGATCTTTTTCCGTTTGACGCAAGTGACGACGAAGAAGTTTTGGGGACAAAACCTTCTCAAGGGGGAGGGAATGATGTGAGCACGGAAGAGGACTCGCGACCAGGAATGACCGTACCGGACCAAGACGCCCAGAACGCTGCCGAGACGCTCGCTTTACCCGTGGGACAACATCGAGCCGATGCACCAAGGATCACGCCAGGAGCCACTATACGTTTGAAGAGCTCGTCTAAGGCCGCAAGACAGAAGATCAACCAGTTCGTGCAAGCCTTTGTTCAGCAAGACGACCCGGTCAAAGTAGTTCAAGTGGAGACCGTTCGCACGGCCTTCATCCTTACCCAAGGATGAAGGCGACCAAGCCATTAGGATCATGCCGTACTCTTTTTCCTTACATCGGGTTTGTCCCACAAGGTTTACCGGAGAAGGTTTTAATGAGGCAACGAGTCCTAACGCAAAACTCCACGTTTTGAAGCTGAAGAAGGGGTTCCCGGGTCAAAGCCAAAGGACGTGTTATCTTTGTTTAAACATTGCGTTTTGAACTTTGTATAGAACTTTCTTTTGTAACGTTAGGGTTGTGTGACGTGTTTGTGGTTCTGTTTAAACCACTTAGAGGGCGATGTGTTCTCCATCAAAGGAAACACGTCAAGGGCAAACGTGTGCAGACCATAGCGAGTCCGCGTGTCCTAGGCTCCCTCTAAACCCTCATACTATTTAAACTCTTCTCTTTATTGTAAAACGCAAACTTGAATGAAATTATTTTCCCAAAGAGTGATTCTTTGTTTCTTGTCTCAACTCTCTCTCTTTAGTCTTAGTCCGGGACTAGCTTTTGAGAAACCCTAGTAGATTCACGAACTGGGTTCGTAATCTACTAGCTTGGCCGTATCACAAGTCGAGCCACCACTCGTGTGTCGTCATTCGATCCACCCTCGTTTCCATTTCGTCTAGCTCACCAGTCCCTGGTTCGCTAGCAGCTGGCCGTTCCCGACGAACCGTTCCGTACCGCTAACGCCCGTATAGTCGCGACCACTGTACCAACTCACATTTCCCTCATTTGTTCATCACCAAAACTTGTTTCCCTCGTTTGTTACTTCTCCCCTCTCTTCCCCCGTCGTTTGACCCGAAGGAAATTCTCGCAAAACTAAACGACCCGAGGATCCGATCTTCTGTCCGTACTGCTAGCCGACCTGCCCTCACATCAATAAGAGTCTGTGATTCTACGTGTTACAGTTCTAGCTTCCTGTCTATAGTCTGTGACTGGTATAACAACAATGAGAATACACGTTTCGTCCTACATACATACGAGCCTAATTATAACCTTAATTAAAAGATATTAAATTTAAACTCACAACCATATATACCATATAATCTGACGACTAGAACAAACTTATACTACCATATATGACAATGTTCGGAAGCTCACAACCTAATGGTTCCGTTCACAAATAGCAGAAGATATTCCAAATATATACAGTATATCATATGTGATTGTCAATATATATATAATGTTAAATTAGCGGACCATCTGTTTTGAAATACACAAAATCGGTATTCTTCAAGTTTATCGTAATAACATAATTTGGTCCACACCGAAAATAACAAAATTTAATACGGTTTCGATTTTCCTAAGTTATAAAACCATGATTTGGAAATATTAATGACGTGGTAGGGAAAAAGAGAAGACAAGAATGAGATTTATGATGAGAGTGGAAGTAGCGGCAGTACCACGTGAATTCAACCAACCAACTGATGACTGACGGGTGTGGCCATTTCAGCCATGTGGTTGCTCTCTTCTTTCTTTTTCTAACCACAATTATTTTTATTTATTTTCTTCTCTAAAAGAGAGAGTAATCGAATTTTAATGTCTTTACTCAAGAGCAATCCTAAAAAATTTCTAGGCCTATAGACTAATCTCCTGAAATTGGAAAAAATCATGTTAAATTTCAAATTTCCGTGGTTAATGTTACTCGAATTCAGGTGACAGGATTTTTCTCCTTTTAATGTTTTATTTTTCATCGTTTTTTTTATCCTATGGTTACAATTAAATGAATATATGTTTAATACTTCTGAATATGTTTTCTAAGATTCATATTTATTAATCAAGCAAACAAAACAAAAATGTTACCAAATATATTTCTCAAGATTTGCCTAAAGATTTAAACTTTCATTTGCTACATTCTTTTAAATTGGTTTATGAGTCTTGTGTAAATATATATATATATATAATAAATTTCAACGTTCTCCCATGCACCTATGTTTCACCACAATTAACGTGATAAATACTATTAGGCTTTTATCAACGTTTCATCGTTTTAGGTAATATTTTATTTTCAGTTGTGCAATAAAATCTCAGAAATCACGATTAAGTGTGATAAATTGTCAATATTTTATTTCTTTTTACACCTAAGAATATATTTTTATGTCTAACAGTATATATTTTGTAACAATATATGGAATACTAAAAAAATTTATTTAAGAAATTGTATAAATCATTGGAATATTATCTTTAAGAAGATTTTTTAGGATATTCTTAAGTATATTCATATAGTCCACAGATTGACCAATTAATCTACAATGTTTTTTTTATAACAAACATATATTTAATGTATAACCTATTTTGTAACCAATTTATAAAAATTATATAGTGTACCAAAAAAGATCGTGTACTTCTGTTTTATTATATAGAGGATAAAATTGAATGGCGAGTCATTAACCTTATTAATTAAGGGTTACCAAATAGATTGTTACTTAGTTGGCCGGTGGATATATATAGAACTTCGTTTCTTGTGCTGTTGGGCAATGCCTAATTTGTTTAAATGGATTTATAAGTTTATTATATGTCTACTTTATCCAAGTGAGTTTTTTTTACAGTATATATATTTGTAAACATATTTAGCGAATTTGAATTCAAATTGTAACACAAAATTAAACAACACTAATGCATTATGTGATACAGTAATAACATTAACATAAACCACTAGGCTACCTATCCCGTTCTAACAACAAAAAAAAAAGAAGAAATAAAGCACAATAGCTAGGCAATTAGAGTAGCCACATCTTGACATTCTTGACCTCAAAATTGGTAGTTGAACACATATAACATCTTGTGTGCCCATGTTGAGAGTGATATATGTTATGTAATGGTATCTAAATTAATTAAGTGGCCCCTGTATGTATGTTTGAGTAGAATGTCTTCGCATCTAAATTTGGTCGTCTGAGTAATCGTAAGCGGGTCCTAGCGTATTACATATGATCTCTATGCTTTAAGCTGATGATTCATGATATGACAATGAATTATGAAAAGTAATTGATCCCTTACATTATATTTCACTCAGAAAAGTAATAATTATTGTTCTGTTTTTGACAAGAAAAACTAATGATTCTCATTATTATAGCATAAATATAATAAAGCTACTGCAAGGATCTAAAATTATAGTAATTGGATTCATCGGTGCTAAGTTTGATATATCTTTCTTTAAATTAATGTCAAGTTGCTTACTGTGTAATGTTCACCTTATCCCTTTTCCAAGTTTTTATGAAAGTTTCATGTTGAATTTTGTTTTAGAGGTTTTTAAATACCATGTTGAATAGTGGAGAATATTCTTTATCTCGAGACGTTAGCGCGCTTAATTATTATATAGAAAAGGGAAACTTTGCGATAAGCAATAACGTAAATTCGTATACGATCGGATCCTAGATTCCACAACATTAGTTACACGTCAATTTAGACGGTGTTTAAATATCATATTGTGGTTAATATTTTAAAAAATTTATAGGGATTTCCCAAAAGCGACCCATTAAACAATTCCTAAGTGGATAAACGAGTCTCCTTCTCTTACCAATCTTATCCAAACTCTAATCTACATATACAGTATTTGTCTATCAATGTTTTTATACTTATAAAAAAGAGACATGACACAGACCTTTCCATTGACGAAGAGGCAAATTCTGGTTTACGTCTACCCCAACAAGGCCAAATTGGTTGCTTATTTGATATACTTAATACAAAATCTATTGGAAGAAAACTGAAGAGATACAATTTTGGATTTTCTACGGAGAAATCCAACTAAAAATCAAAAGGAAAATTACGCTCTACGTTTAAGGCTGGTACGACTAGTTTATGCTACAAATTCATGTTTCACTGTTCCATTTCAAACTTTTTATGAGAACGCATAACATCAACTTAACTAGAATAGACAGCAACAGATAAAAAAATAATAATTCAAGTACACGCAATATATGCCCTTAAAGGTGAATGTAATAATATTCTTTTGTGATACACTAATAATTAATGAGTAACATTAACAAATTCAAAACTGATGTGATGTGATCATGATATAATATGTTACGCTAAAAAATACATTTGCTTGACGCTTTATGCGAATCTCCAACCCTTGGGAACAAGAAAGAAGAAAGCAAAAAGCGTCGTATCACATTTTGACATCACCACAAAAAGTGAAACTAGAATATATTTTATTTTTCACCAAAGATGATTATAATTCCAACAATTATAAGCAAAGTGGGGACCAAAGAGTTTTGTCGAGGTTATTAATATATTTTAATATGAAAAAAGTGAACCACCTTATAAGTTTAAAAGTGAACCACCTTATGATTAAAAGAGCGTAGTGTATTGTTATTATAAGTTTGTGATGTGAGCAATCAACTTCCTCTCACCAGCCACACTACTCGACCACTGGAGTGGGGGCAAAAGCCAGAACGACCCAAAAAGCGTAGTTTAATACGATCTATACGTGTTCTGTTTTATGTTAATGCATATGGCGAGAGATTCCAATTACTAACATATTGTACTTTAAATTCAATTAATAAATGGCAACTCAGGGCTTAAGGTTAATTGGCTAATCGGTAAATTAAGTTGGATCCTCTTCTCCATATCACGAAACGACATAAAATCACAGCTTACAAACGTCGTTTGGAAAAATTATTGTATTCTTATTAAATAACGGCGTCTTTTTTGGGCTTTTTCTGCTTATAAGGTTCTAAGGATTGGGCCTCTCAAACTTACTAACGGATCCGAGTAGACTATTCACACATGGACTAAATTATTCATAAGGTGCGATATGTGTATATATCCCAAGAGATCAACATATACACTACGAAACCAAAAAAAAAAAACATGAAAAGATTAGACCATGATTACATATAAAAAGATCATGAACAAGAAAACAACATCAACATCTCAACACTGTTCAACATATCGACGATTATTTTTCCTCTATTTTTTTAAAGCTCCGCTTCATCGTCGGCCAAGCTCTCTTTGAAACGTTTTGACTTGTGTGACACGGTGTCTTTAGCTTCCTCTGATTTACGCGCAGCTGAGTCGTAACTCTGGGACGCCTTATCTTTTGCAGATTCCAAAGTCTCATCGGCTTTTGATTTCGCAGTCTCGTAGCTTCCCTTACTTTTCTCCTTCGCACTCTTGCTATCTCTCTCTGCTTTCTCCTTCAACTTCTCCGTTTTCTCCTTAGCCGCCTTCGTCATATCGCTCGCCTTCTCTTTCGTTGCCTCAACCGTTTCCTCCAACTTCTCCTCAGCATCGCCCACTTTGCGTTTGGCAGCGTCCTTAGCTTCTTTAGCCTTCTCGGAAACCGTATCTCCCAAGTTAGGGTTACTGTCTTCGTTCTTGATTCCGATTTTCTCTTTTGCCCAATCTGTCCAAGACTCATCGTTCTCATCCCCCGACAAGCTGTCTTTGACTTTCTTTGACTTGTGAGACACGTCATCTTTGACTTGACCAGCTGAGTCGTAACTCTCCGAGGCCTTGTCTTTCACTGAACCAAATCCCTCGCTAGCTTTCGATGTAGCTGTCTCGTAAGCCGAGCCCGCTTTATCCTTCGCCGCTCCAACTGCTTCCTCTGCTTTACGCTTAGCCTCGTCTTTCGCGTCCTTGACTTTTTCAGTCGCTCTCCAAGCGTCGTCTTGGACGGTGTGATGAGTTGCGTCGTCCTTGACTTTTTCACTCGCTCTCCAAGCGTCGTCTTCGACGGTGTGTTGGACGTTGTCTTCGTGTTTGAGACCGATTTTTTCCTTGGCCCAACCAGTCCATGATTCATCCTTAGCCGCTTCTTCCTCGATCGTAGCTTGGACACAAAACATCGTTGCAACAGCCATAAGTACCAAAGATACCATAACCAAACCGTACGCTTTCCTCTCTAACCCCATTCTTACTTTATCAACACTAAACGAAAACAAAATAACTTACAACGTAGCTCTCTTTTCTACTCGCAGGAATGAAGTATATGATCAGTTTACAGAATAAGATCAGTTTATTGTGCTGTGGTGTTCTCCGAGGAATGGTGCCTGTTATGTATTAGTGGAAAACGAGATAGGCTTGAGACGCGTGGCTAACCACGTGGAGAGTACCAGCGTCTTTTGGCTTCTCGATCTTGGATTCGTGTTAAGTGGTTCTTTACACGTGTTGTGTAACCAACAATTGATTTTTTGGAATAATGGTAAAATACTCTTTGCCGACTCGCGCTAATGTTTATAAAAAGAGAGATTTCAAATCACACACATACATATGTGAAATTAATGTTCTTTTAAACAAAAATATTAACTAGGTGAACTTTCCATGAATTGTATTTGTTTTTTTACTTTACAGGTGTTACATAACCAAGTATTATTGAATTTTAGGAAAATAGTAAAATATTCCTGCCGACTCGCCCAATGTTAAAAAATGAAGAAGAGACGAGAGTTTTTCTTGTTGTTGTTTTGCTCATTGTCTCGAAACTACCGTTTTCGACATCGAAAATCTCGGAAATAAAGCGTACGTGTTCTTGTTGTTGTTGTTCTTGCTCATCTTCCTCCTCATGAATATCATCTTTTCATCATCATCTATTTCCAACTAATCTCCATGTAATAAATAGCTTCATAAATCATCATGAGAGAAAGATATTGTCATTTTTGCAAATCTGCGAGTAGCGAATAATAATAATATGCATTCCAATACTATTTTTTCCTTCTTTAGCTACATCCATGTTTTTTGTGTGTTATTATGGAACCTTGGTCTTGAGAAAATAAAAAAAATGTATAGTTTCTGTAACAACCCAAATTCAGATGTGGGCTAATTTGAAAATTGCAGCCCATTAGGCCCAATTATTTTCAAAAGAACTAGAACGACTAAAGGGTTTATGGTGTGAGTGTGTGTGCACATATATCGCCGTCTTCGTGTTGGCAAGAGAGGAGAGTTGTGAACCCTAAAATCAGACCAGCAGCTTGATCTTTGAGCCTCCGAATGCTAAAGCCGTGTTGGTGTCGTTGTTTGTAAAAGGAAGTAATGGAGAGGCGATGTTACGTTGGCGACTGTCTTGGCGTGTCGTGGAGGAGATGCGTTGTTAAACAACGTTAGCCGTTCACCATCGTCGGACACCACCGGTCACCACTGTTGGTCAGTCACCCACCGTGTATCACCAGAGATTTCAGCCGCTGTCACCGGAGCAGCTATAGCCGTCGCAGAGATTGATAAGGGTAAGGAAACCCTAGATTTATTTTGTAACTTGCGGGATAAGTTTCTAATATTATCTTGATGGATTGTTGCTTTGTTGTTGTTTAATTGTTGAGTCATGAGGACGTAACCACCGTGGGCTGAACCGTCTCGTGGAGCCACCGAACAGGTCCGCCGAGAAAGGTAACGGTGAAGCCGTAGTCTCGTGTTTGTGTCGTGTAGTTTTGTTGATTAGTGAACCGACAATTAAACCAGCCTAAACCAAGAGATCCTAAGTGTAGTTTAATTCCCAGAACCGACACTTAATTATCATGAACGAAGGAATTGGTTTGTGGTGTTTGTGGTCATGGGTATTAAACGGTGGTGTCGTTTGTTAGTGTTTTAAACTTGTTTATCGTTTAAACTCAGTATATGGTTGTGGCCTTGTGGGGAGTTGGGGTTATTGAACCGGAAGAGAAACGTGGTCACATGAACTGATTTGTGGTGTTGGGTGTTATTACGTCCTTGCATGGTGTAATTAAATAATTAATTAGAATTGGTTTAGTTAACTATTAAATCATTCTAATTAATTTGATTGGAGGAATAGCAGGTCAGTTTATCAAGACTTAAAAGTTGGTTTAATGGATTGTTGTTATCTAAACTGTTGCAGATCAAGATTGTTGTTACGTGTTCTAAACTGTGGATTTGACCCGTTTGGTTAAGGTGAGGGTGGTATTTGCGGATAATAGTAACCTCTTTTTTTATGTACTCTTCGATAGTTGCTGAGTATAGACTCAAGAATTGTTTGTTGATTGAAAGTGTTTGTGTGAATTTGTGTGCATGGTAAAATAGCTTGTTAGTAACATGATATATGTGAAGCACCTTAGTTACATAATTTGATGTTATGAATTAACTTATATATATTATATTATAAATATAATTATGAATATAAATGAGAATGAGAATGAGAAAGGGAAAGATACTTGAGGATGTTGGACTGTAATGGACCGATGGGTTCATTACAGGTCATAAATCGCTGACGAGCAGGGAAGAATCGAGCTATTGGCCGTGGTCTTCTAAGAAAGGGGTTTGGGAGCCAGAAAAAGTGTTGATGGCCAAACCTATAAATAAAATAAAACTTCTTAAGTAATGTAAAGAAACATAAATGTTTGAATGTGGTAGTTACCACAAAAGTGCATAAAATAAGATGAAAGTTATTAAGGAGAAATAAGATGTTTGTTTGTTTGTTTGATTAATAGATATTCTAAATCTATACTAAGTAATGATTGTTGATTATATTTGGAACGTTATTACTGTATGGCCAGTGGACAGAGTTTGATCTCCTTACTGAGTAAACTTGTTTACTCACCCTTTTTTTTTCTTTTTTTCCAGGTTAGTAAATATCAAGAGTTGTATCTTGAAGTTTGTTTGCTGGTGAATTTTAAAGAAAAAAATATTTTTGGCCAGACCGGATAGATTACATGTTGTTCCGTCTTTTGCAACGGTACAGGTTTTACAGTTTTCCCTTAGCTTTTTTTTTGGGAAGTTAGTAATTTCAAGCGTTAGAAAGTAAACCAACAAGAAAACGGAAAAAAAATTTCAAGCAGGATCGTAATCGTCTCAAAGATGTCACGGGAACCTTAGAGAATAGAGAGTGTCTCTTCTAGCACATCCAGTGGAAGGTTGGTATTTGCAAAAAGCACTCTGATAAAACTGAAAGACAGTACTACGATGTCATGTTGATTAACAACATTGAAGAAAAGAAAACAGAGAATGTGTTTGATCGTTATCCCATTCACCTAATTAGAGACTAGACTACTATATCCATAAGTAACTTCTAAGTTTCTTTCACCACCATTTAAGAACTACTGTACGGTTGCTAATACCAAATAGAATAAAGGGCTGAAAAGAAGAACATATGATGGATTTCTCAATTTGCATTTCAAGAGGTGTGGAGAGTGATTTGCAGGATAAAAGATTCAATGTCAAATCATAATTTTACCATAGCAAATGTCACCAAACGTTTTGTTTGATCTATGTTCAGTGAGTGGTTTTCTAAATGGGCGTTTAAAACCCATGGGCTTTTTCATAACAAAACTAGTGAGCTTGAGTGAGATGGTTTCCGAAGCTACGAGAACGAAGATGGTGATTCCCCCATCTTCCACACGATTTGGAATCGGAGATACTATCTAGGGTTCCGGCGAAGTCTCTAGCGAAATGGAACTCTACTTGCAAACGATGGTACGCTTTGTTGAGAGATCCGAGATTCGTCAAGAAGAATTGTGGTATAGCAGCCGCCGCAAGGGACATGATCGTACGGGGTTAACTCGATTCGCGTCGATCTCCGTGGGATTCACGAAGGCGTTGATCCAACTATCGAGGTTTCAGGTAAACTCAGCTTGCTAAAGAACTCGAAACAGGTCAAATTATCTCAGATCTTTCACTGCGACGGTTTGATTTTTATGCTTCACTAAGAGAGACACTCGCCTCGTTGTTTGGAAACCCTTGTACTGGTCAAACACGGTGGATTAAACGCAGAACTCGTTTCAAGAGTGACGATATCTTTGCTATTGGATACGAAAACAGCAACTCTTGTCCCCGTAGCTACAAAAATCTTGAGGTTTTGGTATGAGAACAAGAACCACGGCGAGGACCAGGAGCTCCTCCTCCTCCTCCGGGTTGCTGAGATTGAGATATATGATTTTAGCTCTGATTCATGGAGGGTTCTTGATGATGGCATAATGAATAATCATACATGGGGGCTTATGTTGTGGTGGCGTGTCTGTGAAAGGAAACACTTACTGGGTTGCTGCTAGGCATGTCAATTAAGGCCGAAACCCACGGGGTAATCCGGCCCAGCCCTGAAAAATAGCGGACTCGGACTTAAATATATATATATGTCCAAAAAAAATCGGCTTTTTTGAGTTCAGTCCGTTTGGATTATAGGGTTTTTTGGACTTAGCCGATCGGGCTCGGACCAGCCCGAAAAGCTCTTTAAAAAATATATTTGTACTTTTTTGTTAATATTTTTGTTTGATTGCAATATTTGATTAATAATTTATTGTAATTAAAGTTTTAAACTCTAATTCTAGTTTTTATATTTACTTAAAAACTATACTTAATATTTTAAAAATTTTTATCTATGATATTTTATATGAATTATATATTAGTTTATTTGGTTAAAGTATCGAAATTTTGTTTAGTTTTAAATTTTTTACATTAAATTAAGTTGGTTGTAATGAATATATAAGAGTTATTAAATTTTTGATTGATTTGTTTTATAGTGCATCTTCAAACACTGTTTTGTAAGACTTATAAGTTTGAATTTTTGATTGGTAAGATAAGTCCGAAAAAGTCCGAAAAGTCCTGTTAGGGCCGGGCTCAGACTTTGAAATATAGGTTCGGAAATATTTCGGATCCTGTCGGACCGAACTCAAATATATGCGGGTTTTATAAGTTTCGGACCGGACCAAGCTGAGCCAGCCCGATTGACACCCCTAGTTGTTGCAGATATCATCGAACGTGGTTTTTTCTTGCTCAGTTTTGATTTCACAACAGAGACTTTTGGGAGTCTTCCTCTTCCCTATCAGAGTGACAATCCTGAAGATACAGCCGCAATCTCTGTCGTTGGTGAAGATAAAATCGCGGTGCTTCATCAGAGCCTCCTCGCTTTCTTGATTGAGGTGAAACATTTGGGTGACAAACAAGATTGGTGAGGCCAAAGACATTTCCTGGAGCGAGACAGTGGCTTATGAAAGATTTCTTTTACCGTTTGTGACGGTTGTGATGAGTTTTTTGTTGGACGAGGAGAACAAGGCAGCAATCTGTTGTACTAGATTTGGAGCAAGGACCAGAATCTACATTGTTGGAGAGGATAAACATAAAGAAGTTTATAAAGATATTACACAGAGTTCTGATATGGATTGGCCATTTCTCCTCAGTTATGTTCCAAGTTTGGTTAACAGTCAGAAAACTACACCCAAAAGGCAAAAGAAAAGGAAATCAAGGGAGGTTTGTTAGTTAAATGAACTACTTAGTTTCTTTCTAGTTTTGACGATGTGCTTCTGAGCTAAGAGTAGTCAAATATTCAAGGGGTTATCTAGTTATCTTTTACTCGTATACATTGTTCTTCTTATAGCCAGTTTCACATCTTCGAGAGATTATCATCAGAATCTTATATAATGAAACCATTTAACCAAAACTGTACATAGAAATGTTGATCTCCCTGTCCTGGAGAGTAGCTCTCAGCCTCTTGTTCTTAAAGGTTTCGGCATTGTCTCTACAAACAGAAAACATATATGTTCATGCTGTTTCGTAAGTAAAACAGACCAACGATACATTGAAGACTATAATGGTACTATATGTCAAATCGGAAACTGAAATTTTAAAGGTTTTGTGTTACTACTAAATAAAAGCAGCCTTCCGTGAAATCCAAATAGAAAACAGACTTTATTATTCTTTTAATTTCCGATGGAATCCACACAATGGTTTAAGATTGTATGCTTTTTAGGTGTAAACACAACATTGTTCATATATTAGAGAAACCAAATATTAGAGAAACCAAACATCAATAGATGAAACATTACAAATCGTACCCTGTTTCTTACACTGAACATAAAAAAAATGAAGTTACTACATAATGAATCTCATTTAAAAAGACATAAACAGTAGTAATCTCACGTCCAGGGACTCTTAAACACTTCCTCAACTCTGGAGAATCCACTTTGCCCAATCCAGCTTCGTTTTTACTCTCGTCTCTCTTCTCCTCTGAGTAAGACTTTTACTCTCGTTGGCCATTAACTCTGATTTAGTTGTGCATGCTAATCTCCACTAAGTTACTCTTGTGATGGATCCAAACATAAACCAAATCAAGCGTCTTTTGTGAGAAGTTTGAAATCTATTTCTTGAAGCAGAAACCTCACGTCTTGTGACTCTAAGTCTTCCTTGACTCTGAAGAATCCACAGTGAACTTCCTTGAGTATATTCAGAACTTTAGCCAATTCACCATCGCTACTACTCTCGTCTGTCTTCTCCGCCGTATAAGAAATTGGCTCTTCTGGGCCATCGACGACTCTGAAATAGTGGTACTCATTAATCTCCACTAGGTTACTCTGGTGATGGGTCCAAACATCACGCGTATCATCCACAATGACCACTCCACGCTCCTCAGCTAAAACCAGATCAAGCGTCTTCGCATACGGACTCTCGTCTCTTGTTATCACTCTATCCCCAAAATAGATTCTCTTGGGATCAATCGCCTTCAACACGGATTTGGCGTATACTCGATTACCCATTGTGTAAACATACATTGTGAACATCTTGTTGGCTTCCTTCAAAAACTCGTGAACAAAAGGCCGTAGCTTTGTCAAGAATCCGGTGTCCACCCTCCATAGATCTTCCCTTGAACACGCTTCTTCGAGTAGATACTTATCTGTTTCGGAGAGAAGTGAAGCCCTAATAGAGTCGAGAAGCGTGTAGTCCAAGTCAAGGACAAGGTGAAGCTTCTTCTCGTTGACAAGATGATATTGCGTTGTAAAACGCTTCGTGAACACGGCTGCTTCGTGGCTGAGCTGCAAACCTTTGATGAGATAATTGAATGCTCGGCCTTGTCGTTTGTTCACCGTCGATTTACAGGCGATGCAGACTCCGTAACGAACGTACCAGTGATCGCAACTACGAGATGACGACGGTGACGGGGACGACTCGTTGATCGACGGTGCGACTTCCATGTAATCACTTTCAACTACAAACATGCTTTCTTCGATTGATTTGGTATAGTCCTTCTCCTTCCTTTAGTAAAAAAAGAAAAAAGAAAACCCTTGATTTGAAAATATATTAGCACTGATCAGAGATTTTGGGAGCAAAACTAAAGAGGAGAATATAGTTTTGAGGATAAATACCAAACTCGTTTTGAAGTTATCGAAAATTTTAATCGGCCAGATTCTAAATACTAATTATTTTACAGTATTATAGTTTTTTTTTATGTATATTACCATTGTATTACTATTTTATATTGTTTGTTGTATTTGCATCATTATTTTGTGAAATATTTAAAAGTATTAATTATCAAGCCACCAATGTTAAACATTAAAACACATAACTTTTCTTCATAGATTAAGTAATTTATATTGATTTTTTAAATCCAAATCGCAACATATACAGAAAAATATACATATTTATTTATTATATGTATTATATGATAATTCAAAACAATTTGTAAATGAAATAAAAAAAAGATGATAGGAGAATCAAAATTTAAAATCTTAACCAAATCTTCTAGTATAGTTAATAATAATTTGAATACTTATATATAAAATCTTACTATTTAAAATTCTGATTGGTTTACAATTTTTTAAAATTAATTAATAATTTCGTCCATAGTTAATTTGAGAGAGAAACTATCTTTCTAAAAATTAATAATTATTTAACAGGTTTTATTAGTCTAATATTAAAATTATATTTTTACTTTTACTGAAAAATTAAACACTTGTCTTAAGATAAGACTAATGTAGTTTCATATTTTGTACTTCTCAATTAATATAGTAGGATAAATAAAAACAATTAACTATTAATCTAATATTCTACATTTTTAATAATGTAAAGGGAAAATTGGATATAAATTACACTTTTTCTGATTTGTCCATCTATCTAAAATCTACACATTTGATCCATCAACATGTGACTAAGCTTAATCAGATTATATATGACACGTTTTAACAATTTAAAAAACTTAATCAAGTTATAAAAAGGTAAACGAGCAAAATAATTATTACTTATTTTACGAGACAACTAACCATAAACTAAAAAGGAAAATTTACAACAGTGTACAGAAAAGAAAAAGAAAAAAGTAAAGAGGGATATGCAGGATTTCACTTTCTGAAATTTAACGACATAATGGTAATAATTATTGCATTAACAAAAGAAGGCAAGAAATATTTATTGCTAGATATTTTATATATATAATTTTTTTTATTAATAAGAATAAATTCTTTAAATTTTTAATGTGTTTACATTAAAAGAATTTATTCTTACGTTAAAAGAATTTTTAATGTGTTTACGAATTCATCTTTAACAAAGAAAAAGTGTTTACGAATTCATCTATGAAAAGGAGACAAAAAAAAATAAAAAAAGTGGATATACGTTAAGGATTACTTAAAACCCTAACTAAGTTACCGTCGCCTATATGCAAAGATGAGGTCAGAAATCAAAACAAAGTTAATCTTCGATCTTCCACAGGATGTGATACAAGAGATATTCTCTAAGGTTCCTGTCACATGTCTACGAAGATTACGATCTACTTGCAAAAGATTGCACGCTTTACTCAAAGATCGAGGATTCATCAAAAAATATTATGACACAAGGCAGTACCATGCTCTTATGCTATTGAATTTTAAGGTTTATTCGATGAGCTACAATCTCCATGGAGTTAGCATGGACGTCGTTCCGGAAGGTGAACTTAGCCTAATCGACCCCTATCGTAATAATACAAACGCAGATATATCTCAAGTCTTTCACTGTGATGGTTTATTGCTATGCACCACCAGAGAAAATAGATTAGTGGTTTGGAATCCGTTTACGGGGCAAAAGAGATGGCTCCAACAGCAAAATCGTGGCAGGATAGACGATAACTATATTCTTGGATACGACAACAGCTATTTGTGCCATAGCTACAAAATCTTGAGGGTTCCGGATATTTATTACCAAAAATTGGAAACTAGCCAAAATTCACGGAGGAATCTTGATGTCACTCCCAAAGGTGACCTAGAATTGAAGGTCGATGGTATTAGCTCTAATTCAAGGAGGAGATATCTTGGTGTTACTACTCCCCGAAAAGACTTAGAGCTGAAGTTAAATGATTTTAGCTCTAATTCATGGAAGAATCTTGATGTCATCACTCCCAAAGGTTGCTTAAAATCTTATGGCGTGTCATTGAAGGGAAATGCTTATTGGGTGTACTTGTCTAAGCAAAGAGGAGTCAACGACTACTCTCTACTTAGTTTTGATTTTGCAACAGAGTGTTTCCAACATTTGTGTGTTCCCTTTCATCAAGAAGCAGATTGTTTTGATACCACGATTCTCTCGGTTGGTAAAGGAGAACATCTTTCGTTGTTATATCAGAGCTGCGAGACGCTAATGGTGGAGATATGGATAACCAATAAGATTGAGACCACGTTTGTGTCATGGAGAAAGTTCTTAAAAGTGGATATATATACGCAGCTCCCTATGTTTTCGTGTCGAATGAGTTTCTTCATTGAAGAGGAGATGAAAGTTGCCGTGTGTTGCGACAGAAATAACAAGGTATACATTGTTAGAGAAGATGAATATAAAGTATCTTCCGGTTTTAATTTTTTAGAATTTGAAGGCGTAAGATGTTGCCTCACTCTCTTTGGTTACGTTCCAAGATTGGTTTAATTATATCCGACAATGTAATTTTTCTTTTGTTTCCTTTGTCATCATGTCATGTCCTTCCGCTGATGTGAGATGATCAGTTTTTTTAATCTTATCAATTGAAATCTCCAATGCAACGAATTTTTATTTTTTGTTGGACCGGTAAAAATATTTTAGGCCCAAACGAAGCGGGTGGGTGAAACCCTTGGAATCGTTTAGAGTGTTTGCTGATACGGACACTTGCATATCAAAATTACCCCTCAACCTTGGACCTTTGATCTCTTCATTGCTTCGCTTTGTTTCCCCGATTGATTCACCGGAGAAGACACTGATTCTCACATTTTCTCTGTCGGATCCTTACGCTTCTTCGTTTGTGTAAGCTCTTTCCTCTAACTAAGTGTTCCTCGTTTTAATAATTTTTTTTTCGGTTTTCGATTCCTTCTTCTTCGATTGTTCTAAACTTTCATGTTCCATCATCGTCTTCTAGGGTTTACTTGCTGATCTTTTTCATCATCATACAGAAAAGTTATTGTAATCTATTTCTAGATTCTGTAAACTCTAATTAATCTCCGAGGTAACCTTATCTGGAATCTGTCTTGGACATTATATATAGTTTTGAACTTCATATCTGTTTTCTCCAAGTTGTTAGTTTTCTTCCTTGTCGTTTTTTTTTAAGTTATGAGTCATGTTCTAGCAGCTCTTTATCTCATGTTTATTTCCTTAACCTTTGCATGAAATGTCCTTAATTTTTTCTATAAGTGGACAAGCATAGAGGTTTACTTAAAGCCCTCATTAATATCTAACCTACTTTTGCTTGCTTTCTATGTAAACTCAGGCCACAAGACAAAACAAACAATGATGTTTTCGGATCTTCCACGGGATTTACAAGCAGAAATACTCTCAAGGGTTCCGGCCAGATCTCTACAAAAATTGAAACCTACTTGCAAGCGGTGGTACACTTTGTTCAAAGATCCTGGATTCCTCAAGAAGAACTTGGGTAGAGCGGAAAGAGGGTTGCTTATGCTCATGAATTCCTCCAGGGTTTGTTCAATTAGTATCAATCTCCCTGGCATCCACAACAGCGTTGATCCGTCCTTTGACGTAACAGGTGTACTTGTCAGTAAGAATGATCCAGAAGATGTCAAGATATCTGATATCTTTCAGTGCAACGGTTTATTATTGTGCACCACTACTGACAGGAGACTCGTGGTTTGGAACCCTTATACTGGTCAGACCAGGTGGATCCCAAACAGATCCAGCAACGCACTGTTCCATAAGTTTGTTTTAGGATACGAGCAGGATTCTTGCAGTTACAAGGTCTTGAGGTATAAGTCATATGATTCGTTAGGCCCGTTAGGTGCGGAGTTTGAAATCTATGAGTTTAACTCTGATTCATGGTGTAGTTTTTATGACGTCTCTCCTAATTGTTCCTTCGAATCTAAGGGCGTGTCGTTGAAAGGGAATACTTACTGGATTGCTTCAGATACAGAAGGTCCCTTCGGTACATTCGGACTCAGGTTTGATTTCACAACAAAAAAATTTGGACGTTTCTCTCTTCCTTTTCAGAGTGATGATGCTGGTGGTGTTGTGGATAGTATGATTCTATCAGTTGTTAGGGAAGAGAAGCTTGCTTTGTTATATGAGAGGTTTGAATATTTTACAAAGGATCCTTCGGAGATGAAGATATGGGTGACCAATACTAAAATCGAGGAGGCCAAAGACTTGTCGTGGAGCGATTTCTTGGTAGTGGATTTTCCTAAATTGATGGTAACAAGGATGACAAATGCGAGGAGTTTCTTGGTGGATGAGGAGAAAAAAATGGTCGTGTTTTGTGATACAGACAGCGATGTTCAATACAGGACAAGAGTTTACTTTGTCGGAGAGAATGTGTACCAAGAAGTTTATAAAGAGACTACTACAGGTGAATCATTTTGCTATTGGCCACGTCTCGTCAGCCCGGATTCGAATTGATATATCATGGTTTTTAGGTGTTTTTAGTCATGATATAAGTCTTATTTATAGAATTATTTTGGTATTTTTAGACTCTTTTGAGTTTTTATAGGATTTAACATGGATGAGAGCATAATGAAGCTAAATAGGAAGATTTAGAGCATAATCAAGCATTGAGGCTGAGCTACAAAGTTGGAAGACCAGTTCAAGAGTAAGCATCGACCGATGCAAGTGATAGTGTCGATCGATGCAAAGCCACAAGAAGAATCAGAAGTTTTCCCACAAGTTTTGAAGATTTACAAAGCTGCCCCAAAATTTTCTATATTTGCATCATTAGTCCATGGACGTATTTTAGGAATATAAATAGAATTTTTATGGTCATTGTTTAGACCTACCTAAGTTATTTTCTAAGCTTTATTTTTCCTGCAACTTTTTGAGAGAAATCCCTGAGAGATTTTAGAGAGCTTTTGGAGAGAAGAATCAAGACTCCTTCCAGAGAAGATTCAGAACTTCTTTTCTTCTTCCTTTAATCTCTTAATGCTATCTATTTTATTCATGATTTGTGTTCTTGCAGTTATGTCTAAGTAGCTCATGATTAAATTTGAGCATATCAAATTTTGGCGTCGTTGCCGGGGACTCTTTTTATTCACCATTAGATTAAAGTCTTTGATTTTGTCTAGATTTTTATTTTTCTGTTTTACTCATACGCTTTTGTTTCTTTTCTCTTGTGTGTTTCAGGTATATGCCTAAGCCCAACACCAGGAAAAATCAAATAGGTCCTACCTTGAATCTTACAAACCAAGAGTTAGGAAGACTAGAGCGTGACAACAAGAAAGCAGCCAAATCAACAAAGATGGTCAACCCAATCATATTGAGCAATGTTCTAAAATATGGCCTAGGCGGCCGTATATACAGTGACAATACGGTATACGGTGACCCACTGTACCGTTTCTAGGCTAAGCGTTTAACAAATACGGGTTAGTTGAATACGGTTGTTTATCCAGCGTATATACGGACGACTATACAGTTAGCGTATATACGGTAAGTTTTTTTTTACCTTCAATCAAGCTATAGACCTATAAATTGATAAAACCCTAAGCTTTGTTATCGTTTTCTACTGCCGTGACACTTAGGTTGTTTCTCAAACTTCATTCTATATACAGAGAGTCTTCAGATTTTCTTTACTCTCCTTCTCTTGTTTTGATTATATGTTTTTTTTTTGGCTTTATCATCTATTGTTGTTGTCTTGTTGATTAGAAAACTATAATTCTTAATATCGTAAAACTATGTTTGAGTTTGAGTTTTGATATCGTAAAACAAAGTTTTGATATCGTAAAACTCTGTTTTGAAATCGTAAAACAGAGTTTTGATATCGTAAAACTCTGTTTTGGTATCGTAAAATAGAGTTTTGAAATCGTAAAACTCTGTTTTGGAATCTCACTTCATATTTGTCTTTTGTAATTATTTTCAGAAATTATTCAAGTTCCAATGGATTCTTGTATATAAAGGTTGATACTATTGGTTTGACAATTTTATGAGTATTTTTCCAAAGATTTTGATATTTATTTTGTTTTTATTATATATATTTAATTATTTATATGTAATATATTCATATATATATATTTTTAATAAAATATATTTACTGTATATATCCCGTATATACAACCGCGTATACGGCTATACGCTAAACGGCGGTCCAACGTCCGGCTAGCGCCTAGCGTATTTTAGAACATTGATATTGAGACCAGATGAGGCTGGAGTTTTGAGGGATCAAGAGGGTCATGTGCATAACGAACAAGGCCAAAAACTTGATGCTGAAGGACGGGTCATTCAGGAGGAACTCGTCGTTGTGGATGCGAATGCACGTTGCGTCGATCGACGCAACCAGGAAGGCATCGACCGACACAATCTTGGCGTCGATCGATGCAATGCTAGAGCCGATGCGGAGAATGTTCAGAGGCGACGGGACGACAATGGAGAGCTTGTCAAGACTCTTGCGGACTTCAACAGACCAGACTTATTCTATGAGAACCGCTCCGCAATTGTCCCTCCTCCCTTCCCAAGGAATGATTTTGAGCTGAAGCCTGCCTACTTTGCTCTTGTCGGCCAAAGACCATTCCAGAACTTGCCGCATGAGAAATCTTTAGACCACATTGAACACTTTGAGGATATAGTCACAAGCATCAAGGCTAATGGGGTCACAGAGGACTATCTCTATTGCAAGCTCTTCCCCTACTCTCTTGCTGGGGAAGCTTCTCATTGGCTAAGACAACTCAAACCGGGATCTCTGACAACCTGGCATGACATCAAGGTGGCATTCTTGAACTACTTCTATGATGATGCGATGTCTGATGAGCTGAGGATTAAGCTCTCCACTTTTAGACAAGAACCAACTGAATCTTACAAAGCTGCTTGGGTGAGGTTCAAAGCATACCAGAGAGACTGTCCGCATCATGGGTTCTCAGAGGTGCAGTTGATTAGTATCTTCTTCAGCGGTATTGACTGGAGGTATCATATGGCTTTGGATGCTGCTAGTGATGGGAACTTCAAGACAAGGTAACCAGATGAGGCTGAAAAGTTGATAGAGAGGCTAGCATCAAGCAACAATACCAAGAATGCAGACTTAGAGCGGAGAAGAGCACATGAAGGCAATGGTTCAAATCAGTTTGTTGCGATGAATGCTAAGTTGGATACAGTGCACAATCTTCTTGTGGGAAAGAAGACTGTCCATTTTGCTGAAGATGTTGAGACTTTTGAGCCAAAGCTAGAAATTACAGAAGATGTCAACTATGTATATGGAGCTGGGTATCAAAATCAGAGATTTGGTCAGAAGAATTCATTCTCAGGAAATCCAAACAGCAACTTCACTAGGACCTATGGATCTCCTTCTTATTAACCCCTCCCTCCACCCAATTCAGAGAGCAAGATGGAATCAATGATTGAGCAGATTCTTCAAGGTCAACAGAAGTTAACAGTAGACTTCAATGGAAAGATTGATTCTTTTTACACTGAGCTGACTGGGAAGTTTGATGCATTAAATACTCATGTCAAGAAGCTGGAAAATCAAGTAATTCAGACTGTTGGGTCTGTTAAAAGACAAGAAGAACTTCTTTCTCGAAGAACGGAGACGGATCCAAGGCATGCTTGCAATGCAATTCTGGTGAATGAAGGAGAAAACCATGAGATGACGAAAGTGGAACCAGCATCGACCGATACACATCAACATCGATCGATGCAACTACCATCTAGCGTCGATCGATGCACCACCATTGTCGATCGACACACCCCATGACCAGCTATGGTTTCTCCTCAAGTTCCACCGGCTTCAGAGCAAGATTATAAGCCTAAGGTTCCTTTTCCTAAGCCAAGAAGGTCCAAACAGGAGATTGAAGAAGCTAGATGCAAGGCTATGATGGACAAGGTAATGATTGAGATCCCTTTAATTGATGCTGCCAAATTTTCTCCTGGGATTAAGCGGTATGTCAAGAGAATGGTCAGCAATGGTTTGAGTCTTGAGGAAGGAGCTTTGCTAACCAAGGATGTCAGCTCAATTCTGTTGAATCAGCCTCCAAAGAGGAAGAAGGAGAGGAAGCAAGAAGTGGTTGTATTGGAGAAAGTGAGTGCAGTGATTCAAAGTAGGATTGCAGAGAAGGTGCCAGATCCTGGAAGCTTTGTACTTGATTGCTCTATCTCTTCAACACAGTTTGCTCACTCTCTTTGCGATCTCGGTTCAAGTATAAACTTGATGCCACATTCTGTTGCTGTGAGACTTGGGATGACAGATTTCAAGCCAACTATGATCTCTCTTATCTTAGCTGATCGGTCCAGAAGGATTCCTGAAGGTGTCTTAGAAGATATTCCAATCAAAATTGGAGATTGCATGATTCCCACTGACTTTGTGGTGCTGAAATATGACCAAGAGCCTAATGATCCTCTCATCTTAGGATGCTCTTTCTTGGCTTCAGCTGGTGCCATTATTGATGTTAAGAAGGGACACATAACCTTGAATGTAGAAGAATTAGTTATGAACTTTGAGATGGACAAGCTGAGAAGGGTTCCCACTTTTGATGGTCAGACATTTTATGTGGAAGTTATTTTTGATGACAATCCGATCTTAGAGCTTCATGGAGACATTACTGCTGGGTATGTCAAAGAGATGAAGATTGTTGAGAAAGTGAGTAAGCAAGCTGTTAAGCTTGAAGATTGGAGTGGAGATCATCTAATCAGTACTAGAGACCATGATGAAGTTCTGATCCATGACAAGTCGCTGGTAGATGACGTTTTTGTAATGGAAACACGGATAGCTAAGGAAAGTTGCAGAACCGTTGAAGAGACACGAGTTGCAGGCTCAGCATCGATCAATGCAGCTGTTGCATCGATCAACACACCTCCACAAGAACGTCCAGACTTGTCCAAAACCAAAGATTCTCGAGTAGATTCTTTAGCTGCAAGTCCTAGACCGGTTGTAAAGCTGAAATCTCACCATTCCACAGTCCAGAAGCCACAAGTAAGGCAAAGGTATGCATCTCCTTCACCCAAACCTTCTCCTATCATCAATAAGAATTTCAAAGGGACAAAAACTGTTTTGCAGTTAACCAAGCCACGAGATTATCGTAGAGCGCTTGTTTCTTCTGTTGATGATTTTGCAGGAAATAAAAAAGCAAACACGTCCCTAAATCCCGCCCTTGTCCTGTTCCTCACATCCTTGGCAGACCTCATGCACCTAAAGCTTATACACCACCTTGGATGAGGAGGGCATTCTCTCAGAAGCATTCAATGCCACGTTCTGATCCACCGGATGCCTGAGATCCGACACAGTCAAGCTAATGACTGAAAACAAGCGCTTAGTGGGAGGTAACCCACTCATAGGTTTTTCTTTTCCACTTTGAGTCATCTTTATTCTTGCTTTGAGTCAGTTTGAATTTGTATTGAATTATGAACTTCTATCTATCATGTTGCATTTAATCTTGTGTTTAAGTGATTCTTAGCAGTGCTAACATCCACGGAATGAGAAAAACACAAATTAATCGCAGCTAACTCAGGAGTAATGTTCGAACTCTCTGCATCTGCAGAATGCATCGACCGACACACCATCACCATCGGTCGACACAGAACATTCAGATTGGTAACATGATTTTGTTCATAATTTCAATACTTATTCGTTTTTGTTTATTTTTATTTCGCCAATGTCTTACTTGATAACACTGGGGACAATGTTGTTTAAGTCTGAGGGAGGCAGTTATTAACTACGTTTTTGTTTTTGAGGGTTTTAAAAAAAATGGTTTTATTGAGTCAAAATTTTGTTGGGAACTATGATTTTTCTTTTTAGTGTACTGCCTTGGTTGATTAATGCTGCAGATTGAATCCATAATCCGACTAATGAAAAATCCAATGGCTGACCAGTAAACCAGTGACATCAGAATTTCCAACAGAATCCATAAAAACCTGAGGTAATTTCTGCGCTTTTCTTTTTACCTCATCAAGGAAATCGATATTCATAGAGCTTGACTCCTTGTTCATACCTGACAAGTGAGATTTCAGAAAAGACAAAATGGTACTTCTCTCCCTTATTAAAGTTTGAAATATTTTTCCTGAGAGCTTTGTTAAAAAAAAAGAGAGAATAAAAGATGAGATGATTTTGATCAGTTTAGAGAGGTAGGTAAATTACTTGTGACCTCATTATTCTACTCTTGAGTCAAATGATCACACAAAGCTTGGAAGCGAGGGGTAGGTAAATTACCGATGACCCCATTATTCGCCTACAACTTTAAAAAAAAAAAGAAAAAAAAAAGAAGAAGATAAAAAAAAAAAAACAAAGCAAAGCTCTAAGGAAGATTAAATAGAATAAGTCTGGGGGAGAGAAAGAGTATTACATGTTGTTAAAGTTATATCTTGCTTGTTATGGTATTGTACGAGAATGAGTCTAGAAGGTTCTTGACATTGATCAAATTGATGAGACCCACCAATGAAGGCTTAATGGAGGAAGTAGTGGAATTTGGTTTGAATTTGGGATGGTATGAAAGTCAACGGAGAAGTACATGGTGGTTCGATTTGGATTTATCTGCTAAGCATATGAATTATGGTTTGGATGATCATGACAATACTTTAAAAAGAAAATGAGTTCCTGCGTTTTCAAACCTCTTTCACAGATTAAGTTTATGTTTTGCTTGAGGGCAAGCAAAAGCTAAGTTTGGGGGAGTTGATATATCATGGTTTTTAGGTGTTTTTAGCCATAATATAAGTCTTATTTATAGTGTCTTTTTGGTATTTTTAGAATCTTTTGAGTCTTAATAGGATTTAGCATGGATGGGAGCATAATGGAGCTAAATAGGAAGATTTGGAGCATAATCAAGCATTGAGACTGAGCTACGAAGTTGGGAGACCAGTTCAAGAGTAAGCATCGACCGATGCAAATGATGGTGTCGATCGATGCAGAGCCACAAGAAGAATCAGAAGTTTTCCCACAAGTTTTGGAGATTTACAAAGCTGCCCCAAAATTTTCCATATTTGCATCATTAGTCCCTGGACGTGTTTTAGGAATATAAATAGGATTTTTATGGTCATTGTTTAGACCTAAGTTATTTTCTAAGCTTTATTTTCCCTACAACTTTTTGAGAGAAAACCCTGAGAGATTTTAGAGAGCTTTTGGAGAGAAGAATCAAGACTCCTTCCATAGAAGATTCAGAACTTCTTTTCTTCTTCCTTTAATCTCTTAATGCCATCTATTTTATTCATGATTTGTGTTCTTGCAATTATGTCTGAGTAGATCTACTTGTTAGGTTTAGGGTTTCTCATTAGGGATTACATGGATTGTTAGATTGATTAATTGTTTGGATTCATTATCTTTTTTGTTCTTCACCATATGTTGTTCTTCATATTAATCATTGATTGGCCATCTAGAATTAATAACTTAGGAAAATAAATTGATATGAGAATATAATTGATTTTCCTGACAAAACTTTTGGTGAGCAAAATTACTTTTTGCAAAGAGATTTGAATTAGTGATTTTGTGAATTTATCTAAACTTGATTTTATTGCTGGTTTTTAACTTGAATTTTGCAAAGAGATTTGGATTTTCGGGTTTTAAAACTTAGATAATATTTGCAGTGAGAAATGATTTATTTTACAATTGTGTTTAGAGTTCAAAAACGGTGCTTAATTATTGAATCCTGCTTAATTAATTAATTGATCTGATTTTCCATGATTTCCTGAGAATTTTTCTAGGCCTAGCGTTTAATCCTTCTGAATTCACAACTCTTTTATTTTCTGTTTTTGCATTGCTATTTAAATTACAATTTTGGTTTAACATAATTAAAAGATTATTAAATGTATTGTGTGATATAGAGTTCTTGTGAATACGATCTCTAAGTCCTATAATTGATCTCTTAATTTGGAAGAGTAGCTCAAGGTTAAATTTGAGCATATCACGAATGAAAAAGGTGATTAGTCAATTTAATTGGATTCACAATGGTTGACTTGTCTCTGTTTTGCTGAGTAGCTGACCTTCCTTTGTTTATCTTTGTAGTTCTCATTTGCTTTTGAAACTCTAGGTTTTGGTTATAATTTTTGCTCATACATTGTTTATGAGAGGTTTAGTCACCATCACATCAAATTAGATCAATCCAAAGCCCAAATCTCACGAAATATTTGGTTTCCAAAATGACAATAAACATAGTCCGATAAAACTCTAATTTAAGTCGCTATCCATCCTATACTTTATGGATATAAAAAGATGTAGCACTATCAGCCACTAATTGGATTAAATATGGTTGACTTGTCTCTGTTTAGTTACTCTACTTGACTGGGTAGCTGACGTTCCTTAGACCTTCTTTATTGGGAGTTGTTAGTAGGGTTGTTAGAGTTTAGTAGAAAAAAGAATAAATCAGAAGAAAATGAAAAATTGAATGGAACCTCTTATTTAATAGCCTCAACTCAGTTTTAAGGGTTCTCCATCGGGGATTGTTAGTGGGGTTGTTAGAGTTTAGTAGGAAAAAAAAAATCAGAAGAAAAGAAAATTGAAGGGAGCCTCTTATTTAATAGCTTCAACTCGGTTTTAAGAGACGCTACGTGTTCTTATTTCGTTGGTCGAGCTGAAAATTACAAAAGGGTAAAAAAAAAAATAAGACGCAGAATATTGATTTTTCGTCTCTCACTTTCTCTCTTTCTTCCTTTCTCTCCTTCTCTTGCGATCAAAGTCTTGATCCGACAAAGGAGCAAATCAGTATTATAATTAATCTTTTTCTCCATTTATGTATTGCAATTCTATTGTAATATGTATTAATGTTTTTATTATGTTTTGTATGTTTAAAAATTAATGAAATGCAATATTTTCCTATTTTTATAAAATCTTAAATGTTTAAACATTTATACTTCTTCTATTCTATTTAAAACTTTTAAATTTCAAAAAACAATTTTTTTTCAAAAATAAGAGACCCAAATTTAGAACCTACCAATAGATGGGAAAATATTCTCTAAGAGAGATCATGGATTCTTATTTTGAAAACAATACGAATTTAATTCATAAAAAATGCAAACCGTATATAACAACCCTCCATTGGCCTTGTTATTAGTTTATCTTTTTAGCTCGCATTTGCTTTTGAAACTCTAGGTTTTGGTGATGATTTCCAAATAACAATAAACATACTCCGATCTTTGTTGGTTCTACTTTGCTTACTTTTCTATTACACCTGGAAAATATTTTGAACCCAAGCCGAACTCTTCAATCTATTGTAAGTGGCTATACATTCTGATCCTATCCTTTATGGATATATATAGATGTAGCAGACTAGCAGTATCAGACGCTAAAGGTGGAGATATGGATGACCAATAAGATTGAGACCACATTTGTGTCATGGAGAAAGTTCTTAACAATTGATATAGAACCTCAGCTCCCTATTTTTTTTCGTGTCGAATGAGTTTCTTCATTGAAGAGGATATGAAAGTTGTCGTGTGTTGTGACAGAGATAACAAAGTATACATTGTGAGAGAAGATATAACAAGTATCTTCCGGTTTTTTTTTTTTTTAAGATTTTGAAGGCATAACATGTTGTTGCCTCACTCTCTTTGGTTATGATCCAAAGATTGGTTTAATGTGAGATCAGTTTTTATTTAATCAATTAAAAATCTCCAATGCAACGATTTTTTTTTTGTTAGACCAGTACGAAAAATTTAGGCCCAAACAATAAGCAATACAAATATCATAGGCCCAAACGAAGCGGTGCAAATATTTAGGCCCAAACGAAGCGGGTGGCCAAAACCCTTGGAATCATATTGGAGGATTATCAAAATTATCATCGCTTTGCTTGGACCTTAGATCTCTTTCTAGTTTCTTTCATTGCTTTGCTTCATTACTCCGGTGAATCGAAGACACTGATTCCCACATTTTCTCCGTCGGATACTTACGATTCTTCGTTTGTGTAAGCTCTTTCCTCTAACTAAGTGTTCCTCTTCTTCTTTTCTTTTTTTTTTTTTTTTTCGGTTTTTTTGATTCCTTGTTCTTCGATTGTTCTAAATTTAATGATGTATCGATCTTGTTTTTGTTCGATTTCGTGTTCCATCATCGTCTTCTAGGGTTTGTTAACTGATCTCTTTGATCTGTGATGCTTTGTTGAGATATTAATCGGCTACTGTTTTGTTCAATTTTAGCTATCTGTTTTGATTGATAATGAGTTTGAATCGTTGTTTCTCTGCTTGGTGCGCTTCATGGAGCTCAAAGAGCAAGAAAAAATGGGACTTGGGACTATGGAAACCTAAATTATTTCTTAGCTTCTTTTGATGGAAGACGAAATTATAATTTGATTAGAAAGGCTTATTTGAAAGCTTAGCAGCAGTAATTGTGCTTAGGCATTATGCTTCTGTGTATTCTTTTGATGCTTTTTTTTTGCTTTCTGAGATTTTAATTGGATCAATATCATCATCATCATCATCATCATACAGAACAGTGGTTATAATCTGTTTCTAGATTCTTTAGACACTCATTAATCTCCGGTTAAGTAACATTATGTGGAATCTGGTCTTGGACATTATTATATGTAGTTTAGTTGGACCTCATATCTGTTTTCTCCAAGTTGTTAGTGTTCTTCCTTGTCATTTTTTGAAAGGTTATGAGTCATGTTCTAGCAGCTCTTTATCTCATGTTTATCTCATGTTTTCTTCCTTAACCTTTGCAATGAAATGTCCTTAAAATTCTTCTATTAGTGTACAAGCCTAGAGGTTTACTTAAAGCCCTCATTAATATCTAACCCACTGTTGCTTTCTTTCTATGTGAATTCAGGTCACAAGACAAACAAACAATGATGTTTTCGGATCTTCCACGGGATTTACAAGCAGAGATACTCTCAAGGGTTCCGGCCAGATATCTTCAACAATTGAAAACTACTTGCAAGCGGTGGTACACTTTGTTCAAAGATCCGGGATTCCTCAAGAAGAACTTGGCTAGAGCTGAAAGAGGGTTCCTCTCTCTGATCAATTCCAGGGTTTGTTCAATTAGTATCAATCTACCTGGCATCCACAACAGCGTTGATCCGTCCTTTGACGTAACAGGTGTACTTGTCAGTAAGAATGATCCAGAAGATGTCAAGATATCTGATATCTTTCAGTGCAACGGTTTATTATTGTGCACCACTACTGACAGGAGACTCGTGGTTTGGAACCCTTATACTGGTCAGACCAGGTGGATCCCAAACAGATCCAGCAACGCACTGTTCCATAAGTTTGTTTTAGGGTACGAACAGGATTCTTGCAGTTACAAGGTCTTGAGGTATAAGTCATATGATTCGTTAGGCCCGTTAGGTGCGGAGTTTGAAATCTATGAGTTTAACTCTGATTCATGGAGTAGTTTTTATGACGTCTCTCCTATGTGTACCTTACAATCCAAGGGCGTGTCATTGAAGGGGAATACTTACTGGATTGCTTCAGATACAGAAGAGCCCTTCGGTAAATTCGTACTCAGGTTTGATTTCACAACAAAAAAATTTGGACGTCTCTCTCTTCCTTTTCAAACTGATGATGCTGATGGTGTTGTGGAGACTGCGATTCTATCAGTTGTTAGAGAAGAGAAGCTTGCGTTGTTATATGAGAGGTTTGATGAGAATACAGAGGATGATCTTTCCGAGATGAAGATATGGGTGACCAATACTAAAATCGAGGAGGCCAAAGACTTGTCGTGGAGCAGTTTCTTGGTAGTGGATTTCCCTAAATTGATGGTAACAAGGATGACAAATGTGAGTAGTTTTTTGGTGGATGAGGAGAAAAAAATGGTCGTGTTTTGTGATACAGACACTGATGTTTACCTGGCAAGAGCTTACATTGTCGGAGAGAATATATACCAAGAAATCTATAAAGAGACTACTACAAGGGAATCATTTTGCTATTGGCCACGTCTCGTCAGCTATGCTCCAAGTCTGGTTCAAATTCAGCAAGGTCAAGTGAATCCCGGATGCAAAAGAAAAAGGTAATTATAGTCAATCTAATTGGATTAACTATGGTTGATTTGTCTCTGTTTAGTTACTTGACTGAGTAGCTGACGTTCCTTAGTTTATCTTTTTAGCTCTCATTTGCTTTTGAAACTCTTGTTTTTGGTGATGATCTTTACTCAAAATACATTGTTCATGAGAGGTTTAGTCACCATCACATCAAATTAGATCAATCCTGGTATGGTTTTTCATAAAAGATCAATCCAAAGCCCAAAACTCACGAAATATTTGATTTCCAAATAACAGTATACATACCCCGATCTTTCTTGGTTCTACTTTGCGTACTTTTCTGTTACACCTGGAAAATATTTTGGACCCAAACCGAACTCTTCAATCTACTTTTAAGTGGCTATACATCATGATCATATACTTTATGGAATAGATGTACGTAGCACTATCAGCCACTAATTAAAACGTCCTACTGCAATGGATATGTATCCTTAATTAGATTAAATATTGTACAGTTCAAAAATTAACTGAAAAAGGTGACAAAATAATAACCATGATTTAGCTTTGAATTTGTGTTAGCTTTGTGATCGTCGATTTGTGTTGTTTCAAACGCTATATTGCATAAGGTTGACAACAAAAAATATTCAATATTGATATGATCAACATCAACAAAAATGACAAAATATCATTAAAACTTATGTAGAAGATAATCAATATTGGGTATTACAAATCAATCATATACACAAGTAAAAATAAAAAGGTAAAAAGCTGACGATTGAAGAATATAGTTTGGTAGTATAGATATTTAGGACTAAAATATATGATGCAGAACATACATCTCTCATACTTTAGTTGCTATTAATCTATTTATACTTGTATATTAATTAAACTATGTGCTTGAGTCCTCTCCTCCGTCGTACATACATGCAAAGGATGAGAATTTATTCTCATTTCAAAAGGAGTTCTTCACTTTTACAGCCATGCATCCATCGGTCGGTCTCCGTTGCGTTTTCCTAAGAGAATAATGTTATTTTAAACCTCGTATAGATCATATTATATATGAGATATGCAAATGTGTACGTACGTGTTAAGAGCATATTATATACACGAGAGGTTGTATTTGTATATCACCATTTCGTAGCAACTTCCTATATTCTCTCTTTCTACCTTCCTATATATAAATATGTGAACTTAGATGTATACATATATGTGACTGCACGTATAAGATAAATCGAGATGGGTAAGAGCAAGAAAACGTCAACATTTTCAGTGATAAGAGCTTTGTTACCGTGCTGTTCGAACAGTGGAGATGATTGGAGCGAGGAAGGAGTGATCATAAGGTCAAGAATCATGACCAGTGATGAAGATGGTCGGCTTTGGATCGCTGAGCCAGGGGTCGATAGAAGAGCCACTTCTTTTATCGCTAGGTTCTACGAGAACCGAGTTTCTGATCCTAATTACAAAACCCTCACTCCCTGAATTGTTTTCCATGCTCTTCCTTGTCTTTTTTCTTTATTGTATTCGTCATGTTTTGTTTTCCATCATGTTCATGTTTCTTTTGTATCTTGTTAATTAAGTTCATGGTAAGAATAATAACTTAGTACACCCTTTGTTTGTTAGAATTATGGTTTAGTTTCTTTTTGTTGATATACAGTATGAGATTTAGAAGGCCCTGATTCCACCGTCTTTTTTACACTTGTGTATTTTCATTTTTAGAGTTACTTCGATTTTTACTTCAAATTTAAAATATAACTAGAATATGACCCGTGCTTGAAATTCCTTCCTTTTATTTATTTGGTAATTTTTATTTAAAACATTGTATATATAATTATTTTATTTATTTTAAAAGGTTTTTTTGGATGGAATACTATGGCATGAAATCATATACTGAATATGACTTATGAAAATAACATCTATTCTGTAGAAAATATATTCTAGTATATCTAGATTTTGACCCGCGGTATAACGCGGATTAAGTTGTATGATAAAAAAATTAATTTTTGTTTGTTAATTTTATTTTGATTTGTTTAGTGTTTAAAATTATATATTGTATTTTGATTGTTAATTATATGACTTAACCTATAGTATAGCGCATATTAATTTTAGGACCAAATATGTAACATATGTTTGTCAAAATCATCGTGACCGAGAAAGCTTACCAAACAACATTATTTCAAACTTAAATTTAATCCGAGAAATCATATTTTTGAAATTTTAATCTGTGCTCTAGCAAGAAATCATATTTATTGAATTTTTTAATTTTATAGTGATATATTATTGACCCGTACTATAACAAATCAAATTAGAATGTTTATAATTTTTAACTTTTTGATCTATCATATATTTATGATATTCTTAAAACTATCAAATTAAACTATTTATAGAGATTCCAAATTAAATTATTTAAAAAGTTTATTATAGTATATAAAACTATATAATTTAACAAAAGAAATATATGAAATGAATTTAATATTTAAATTTTGACCCGTTACTCAGTCAAAATTTTCTGATAAAGTTAGGTAAGATTTTATTAATTTACGGAAGAGTGATTAATTTCTATTAATTTCTGAGATTTTTTGTCTATATATGGTTAGTTAAATATTCTTTGTGATTTTATTTTATTTTTTGGAATATCTTCTTTAAGAGGATCATAATCCTAAATCTATATAAACTATCAAATAATTAATCCATATAACCTATCAAATAATGAATCTTAGTTATAAGTTATAACCTATATTAATATTATATGGTCTACCAATTTGAATTCATGTACTTCAAATTATAGTTTATACTTCAATTTGAAGTCATGTACTTCCATTTTATTAAAAAAAGGTATATATCATTACATATATCTTATTTCAAAATTTATTTAAACTTCCTTATATGATGAGAAAGAGAGAGGGAGAGGTTGTGTACACAAAATAAATGAGAGAAATTATAGACAAAACAATCTCTCCTACTCTTTTGTACAACTGTTATTTTTCATTTTCGAGTTTCTTTACTTTTCCGATTCGTAAAAGAGAAATTCACTTCCTACCAAAGAAAAAAAAACAGAGAAATTCACAACCACATTTCTTATGGACAAGGAAGAAGACACTAGAACTGTTTTTAAAAACTTTATTTGTAAATAAATTACAAATTCGAGGTTTTATTATAATGCCGAGTTACATAAGCGCACATAGACCATTAGACCTTAATCAGCAAAAAGAAAAATAGAAATCAATAGGCCTAAATGTGTATAGAGTTGTACAACCCATGGGCTTTCTTTGCCACTTTAAACCCAATTTGAGAAAACTATATATGTGTCGGCGTAACAAGTACATTGCCCCTAAAATAAACACTTTCAAGTCTTCAAGTACAGTTAGAATCATCTCAACAACCATAACAAATAAATTCAGGAATGTATAACTTTATTATTTGGCACAAAACGCGAAAATAAAGGTCATAAGTCAACTCAAAGCTGATTGAAAATCTTTATCTTAAAACATTGAAAAGAATTTTAAAAAACGTTACAAGAAAATAAAGGAAAGTGTGTAAGGAGAGAAAAAGGGGAAAAAGAAGAAGTCAGAGTTAGGGAGGCACCGGGAAAAAATCGTACCAAGTCACTTAATATTACGGACCGACCAAACCGCCACTCTGTTTTCATCAGTCAACAAACAAACAAACAATTTTTTTTTTGAAAAAGTTTTTTTTTTTCAATTCAATTATCATTACTATAGACAGAATACCTTATAACATAAACTAGAAAAATACAAACATAAACATAAACATAAACAAAACCATCTATTAATTAAGTTGATCTTCAACGTGTACCAGCAACCCGTAAATGGTAGTGTATATCGTGATCAAGAGGTGCCCCTACATTCCTCATCTCCTCCCAATGCCACATGTAATATGCAAATTCACCCAACGAACGAATTGCGTTACGGCTACATGACAGCATCACGATGAATCCGTCATCCTCCAATTCGAAGAAGAGATTTTCAAAACTAGGATCCGAAGTTATCACCAAAACATTGAAGGGAATAGGATTGACGATGGTATGGTAAGTAATGTCCTAATTCAAACATAGGGCTGCTAAATTTTCTTTAACGGGAATCTTTTTTTTACAACCTTCTTTGTCACAGCAGGTCAATCTTTTTTGGGAGATTACATAATACTAAATCAAATTTATAATTACCTTTATTAAATATGTTGGTATTACCTCCATATTTAAAAAATTCCCCATAAATGGTAAGCATACGGATAAAAAACTGTGGATCGACCTTTTGGAGTGATCGAGTAATATTATCAAAGATACCCTTTCCCAAAATACTCTGATAAACGCTCTCTACGGGAGTTGTATCCAGTTCCCAGAATACTCTCACTCCATAATTATCGTCAAAATAACTTTTGTACTTATTCTTCACAAAAACAGGATTAGACAGATCCATATCAACTTAAAAAACAAAAAAAAAGGGATGAAGAAAGATTAAGAATTATAGCAAACAAACAATTTAGCTCCTCTTTTTCTACTTCTTCACTCTTTAGATTTTATAATTTCTTGTTTTCAAAACGTTGTTTTCTTGTAATAGTATTTTTGAACCTCACCGACCTAGAAAACCTTTTGAGAAAAAAAATCTAACAAATACCCATCCGGTCAACACTACAACTGTCCATCCGGTTTACTTGTATGATGGAACAAATGTAAAAACTCAAGTATTCGAATTGTTCTTCGAAGATTGGTTGGTTCAGTTCAGTGATCTAAAATATAACTAATCAAGTCTATTTTTCTTCCAGTTTAAAATTAAAACATTTTTTAACATCTATATATAATTTTGAATATAACCATCAGGATTCGATTTCTGAAAACTGCAGGACTTTGTCTTGTTTTTTTCTTCTTTAAATTATCATCACGAATTTTTAAATTAGTAGAAGAAAGAAACCACATCTCTAAGCTATGACCAATATTAACCCATAAAAAAGTTATACCCATTTGATTAAATCCATCGTGTCTCGAGGGTACCTCCGAATGTGTGATCATAGAACCACGAACCAAATCATGTTCTACAATATTTATATATTTAACTCTCTTTTTTTTCTCTATATTATTATAGTATCAAATAAAAAAAGGTTTGAGAGATAGAGAAAATAATTACGCACCAATGAGCAGAGTCCGTTGGCTGTCATGTGGGATGCTATAAACAAATTAAAAAAAGAGCAGAGTCAGACTTTTATATATTTTCCGGAAATTATAAAGAAATATTATACAGTATGTTTCTATATATTAAAGGGTTTAAATTAAAACAACAGATTCTATTGTAACGAGAAGATGATACATGCACTGCCACGGTTCCTCTCATGCACAAGATGCTTTTTTAAAAGCATTTATTCATTTTAAAATCTAATATCAAAACATCAAAATTGAAATCCTTACTTTTAAGCTACGTCAATTTTACTACTTTGGGTTCCCTTTTACTTAAACTAAAGATAGATAATGTATCGTGTACATGCAAAAGGAATCTTGTAATCTGGTGCATGGACACGATTGAATTAAGTAACGTTAATTCCGTATTAAAATTGTTGTTCGATTAAAGAAAAACTCAAATGTGAAAATCAAAGGTATAAGTTTCTTATATTTAAAGTATATATGAAAACAGAAAATTCCATTTAATTTAAGTATGGAACCATATATATACCTAAAAATGGATTACCAAACCAACTCTGAGATTAAACAACTAACTAAACTAAACTAATTTTAAAAAAGTCAACAAAATGTTGATGTTCAGATCATCAAAGAAGTAAAAGTTTGAGTGCAAGTAAAAAAAAGAGGAAGAAATTTTTGTGCAATGCAAAACTATTGATATCTCTTTATGATATTTATTTCCCTTGACGTTTTGTATACTTTTGTCGATTAAATATGACTATATGAGTTATAGTATACGCTGATATATATCTACTATATATGAAAAATAGGTTATAAAATTATAAATACAAAGAGATGTATGAAAAGAGAGAGTAAGAGATAGAGAAGCAGAGAAACATGTGGAATTCACATGGGCTTTTGCTGACCAATCTGTGCCCACCTCAATCCCCTATGCCATATTGGTCCTTTAAATTCTATAGTATATACATTTATTCATAGCCACCAAATTTGATTAACTAACTTTAACATTAATTACTAATCATGATTTTGTTTTTGCTGTAGACGTACTATAATTAATTGGTACGTACATCGGTACATATATATTTATATGAGTACGTTTTTATACAATATGTCTCTAAGAAGTAAGAACAGCAAAGTTCTAAGCTTTATAACCCGTATACGTCGTTTTGCACACATGTGATAAGTGTGCATCAAGTATCTCTTAGCTAATAACTCATAAAAGATTATAGGTTTGCTAGATATAGATAATGATCGAAGCTAATATTAAGAAATATCTACATAGATTGATGTAATAATTAACAAAGGGAGATCTTTTCAAAGGGAGATGGGCACATCAAATATGAAGTGGATGGGAATGAGAGAATGCAGTGAGCACTTGGAGATTACAATTGTCAGTACCGAGGGAGTGGGAAAAGGCAAACTCGTGGTTTCATCTTGAGTTGGTTCGGTTTGATCCGGTTTGGTTACATGCTACTATTTCACAACTTGTCGAATTGAATGTAAGAGATAGAGAGGAAGAGATCACGTGGGGATGCATGTGGGAGGGTAGGGAGAGGCCTAAACGATGTTCAATGTATAACAAAAAGTTAAAAGTTAAAAAAAAACATAGTAATGTTTCTTGAAAGCTCCTATCGCGGATCTTGCCTCTTTCTCTCTATCTCTCTCTCCCCTTTGCATTAGCATTACTAATTACTCTTTAGTTTATTAATAATAATAATTGTTATTAAAATATAATATAGAGAGAGGGAGAGAGTGTGTGTGCGTGTATAAATACACATAACAAGTCGTTCTCGAGGTCTCTCAATCCGAATCTCTGATTAAACAGAAGAAATACTTTATTTCAAGAATTGAGTAAACATTTAAAAAAAAATGGCATCATGGAAGAAAACAATAGCAACACCATTCAAGAAAGCGGCAACATTCTTCAACCAACCGCAAGAATCACCAAAGAAGGGTTCCCGCGGTGGAAGAATGGATGCGAAAGCGAGGGAAGAACACGAGAAGAGAATGGTTCAAGAGCTACAAGGAGAAGTCATGGCTTGTGGATATGACGACGTTCTCGTCATGTGGTCTATTCTTGACAAATCTAACTCCTCCAATAACCTCACTGCTTAACTTTAAACCAAACACACAAAAAGATGGTATTATGATCAACCTTTGTACATATCTTAAACGGGTGTTAGCCCGCCATGGTGATCCTCCTTCCTCCTTGTCCTTTCTTGTTATGTGGTCGTGGCTTCTTTTTTAAGGGTCTAGTGAATATTTTTTCCGACGAGTTATCGTCGAGAAGTTAGATGGTTTCATGTTAATCCCTGAGAGTAAATCACGGTGGGATTTTTTTTATTTGGAGAAAAAAATATCTTTCTTGAATTCATTTATCATTTGTATGTGAGATGATTAGCATTATTTGATTGAGAATTCAAGTTATTAGTTCTCCATGATGTAAAAGTCAGATATTGACTTAAGTTGCACATGTGTTAAATTATCAATCAGGGAAAATAATAATCCATCATTGAGTTAATAACTTTTGATTTGTTCCAATGTAACAGTACGTAATTCAAGTCACCGACCATCTTTTTTGTTTAGACCAACTAATCCGTCAAATATATATTAGTAAATAAATGATAACAAATTGTAACTCAATATTGATAAATATAAAAACGAGAAATTATTATTATTCTATCATTCTCTTATAACGTAGAAGTTAGGAACAATTTGCACTTGCGGTAACGGTCTAATATTGTCTCAATACACACAACCATCGACTGAGCTGACGTCCCTAACTTCGGACAGACACAAAGAGTTCCGGCTTTACGCTCATTACTTTTTTTAGTCAACAAAAAAAACAACTTCGTCTCACGTAGACCCAAATCTTTTGTAGCCACAAAAATAAAACATTTAGATCCTTTTTTGGTTTAATTTCAGTTAGATTCAGTTTTTCTCTTTCGATGTATCTTCTTTCTTATTATAAGTTACCTTATATGTTCATTTAGAGAAGTTACTTGAACCAAAGTAAGATAATTTTCTTCAATGTCAGTTAGGTTGATTGTTGTTATATTGGTTTTTCGACTTCCGAGTATTAAGATTATACAATTACACCGAATATTAAAACCAGCTTCAAGTTTAGCTTTATTCATCAAATGGATTCTATAATAAAGAAGAAAGCATCAGCCGATTCAAGACATTAACTTGTTTATCCATGTACCCTTCCAAGGATAGGGCACAAGTACAACTCATAAATTCTACACAACAAAAACTGATCAATAATCTCCACACAAAACTACAAAAATTCCAATAAAATTATTAATAATAAACCCAATAATTTTGTTTATTTTCAGAACAAAAAAATCAAATAATTAAGATGACAGCAGCTTGAGCTTGAAGGGGGGACCCAATCATTGAACAGGCAATGAGAAAAAAAAAAGTGGGGAAAGAGAAGAGAATAGAAGAAAAAGTACGACCGTATTCGACAGTGAGGTTAATGGTTGATGATTAGATCTTATTAAAGTCTCAAGTGGGTCACTTGATTCCCACAACGTGCCTTGTCCTCCTCTCCCCTTAATTTTCAAATCTATAGTCTCTCTCTTTCTTTCTCTAACATTCTTAACATGCTCAAAGTTTGGGAAACATCTTCATCAAGAGATGGTCTCACTCAACTCAACTTCTGTAAACCTAACATGTCCCATTGAGCTATAATCATCTACAAATTCCTCATTCTACACCCACTGGTGTTTCACTTAACCAAGGTTTCCTAAACTGAAATCTCAGACTTATTGGCCATGAGCCATGACACATATGCAATGACTTATCACCTAGAGGATTAAGTTTCTCACATCAAACATTTTAAGGAACTCCAACGTATCTAGTCCTTCTTGAAATTCGATAAGATCATAAACTCCAGTTAAGGAAAATACAACATATTTTTGAGTTCGTTCTACCATTCATTTTCGGAGTCCTGCCCTAAGAAATATTTTTACATGTCCACCAAACTCTTTACCTTGCATGTCTTTCTTCTCTGGCTTCAAGCGCATCAACTTCCTCACTTGTTAGCAAATCCACCACTGGTTCATAAACATCCAAGTCTTTTCTTTTCCTGTCAAGGTCATGCACAAAATTGTTATGTATGGATCTTATTATTATTTATCACTTTTGCTTGGTCATGCAAGTCAATTTGTTTGCCCATAAAACTTTATTTTTTGAAGACTCTCATTTGATAAGCAATGCAGGAAGAAGTTCATCAATCTTTGCAATCAAACGACTTGCAATCTAGTGATTCAGTTTTTTCTGTTCAATGAAATGTAACATTACCAGAGGTCAACTATTAGAGCAAACTGAGAAAGGACCAGCTCCAACAATGGGGTCATTAACTAACGAACGATACAAAATGTGTGAAGAGGTGGCATATAAGTGTATATATAGGTAACAAAATTTCGAATCATGTTATAAACTATCTAGATGCAAGGAGTCATTCGTACAACAGGTCTTAACAAGAGTCTTTCACAGGAAAATATAAGTGGGCAGGATTTTTACTTACCTAACTACACTGGACTTAAAGCTGAATAACTTCACTAAGTCCATTGACAGGCCACTTGCTTTGCTGCACATGAAAGATGGAAAGTTATTGTAGAATTGTTTGAGCTAGGCTCTACTATTACCACAAGATATATTGGACAAATAAGAGCAACATGAAAATACCTCGCTGAACCATGATCAGATCCTCTGCGGCCTTTCTTACTTAATCTACTCTCTCTAGCTGAAGCCACACTTTGAATTGCAATCTGGAAAGTAGATCAACGACATGGTATGTCAGTAAGTTTGGCAATCATGTTCAAAACAGAAAATTATTATACTGAATTACAAATAACAATGGCTTAATGCTACAATTAAATTTTCTACCTCGTAAAGTTGCTCCCTTATTGCAAAGGCAACAGCAGGCTTCAGAGAAGAAAAAAAGAAACCAAAGAACACTTTGTATTAAACCTTTAAAATCAAGCTTCATTTGATTGCATGATGAAAGGTTTAAAATTGAGTGGTTATCTTACTCCAACTTCAGGATCTTCGACACCTAAATCCTTGCACAAGGTTCTTGCAAATTCCTCAGGATCACTCTCAAAATTGTTTAGGTCCTGCAAAACCAGCAATCAAGCTGCATTGAGACTAAGAGTACCAAATCAAGGTCGAAACTGTTCAAGATCACCAAGTATTCTCACCCACAAGAATTGATCTTTGATGAGGGTATGGTTAACTCGGAGATCAAGCTGAAAAAGAAACGGAAAGATAGCTTATCAGCTTCTAGAACTTCGTAGTTTTCAGAAAATTACTAATATCCAAAGAGAGAAGGATAAGAAGGTTATATTGTGTCATAATACCTTGATTGGTATGATCTTTTCACCAGTGTACATATCTTGTCCTTCAAATGCCCGAAAATCTGAGAGCTGAGACTGACAAAGCAGAAAAAAGACCAAAATGTAAGCAGAGAGATTCCTAAAGAAACGATTACAATCCTTACAAAAACAGAATAAAGCATAACTGAAGCAAAAACATCACACAATGTAATCCTAAAGATAATACATCTCTTGGTACAATGCTATAATCAGGCCTTTTCTTAAGTTAAACCTAAAGATTTAGAAACAATAAGTCGAATGTATAACTCACAAAAGACTAAGTGGTAACCTAAAATGTTCAACATATCAATCATCTCTATGACAAGTGAAAGAGCTTAAAAACAAAAACATAGCAGAAGAGAAACGTAAGTAACCGGTGTAAAGTGTTGATCTAGTTTAGAAACAACCTGAATAGATTGGGCAATCTGAGTGATAAATGCAGAGGGAAGTTTCAAGTCTTTAACAGTTCTTTTGGCAAAGACAACAACTTCATTATCCGGGTCTTAAATCCAAAACCAAAAAAACAAGAATCAGTGAATCACCCACATATAATACAACAAAGCGCTTCTAGTGTAGACAACGCAGAAGATGACAAACAAAAAGGTAGGGTTTTTAAGGAGAGAGAGAAACCTGAAGGGTTCCAAGTGAAAGCATCTTTGTAACGCTGACCTTCAGATTGAATGTCTAAACGAATAGGTACCAAGTTTTCAGCAGTAGGCCTATCTCCAACCATAGAATCATGAAAACTCGATATCAATTTCAAACAAAGTAATCGAAGAAGAAGTAGAGGAAGAGATGAAACTTACATCCTGAACTTGACGGGACCTTTCCAACCACTAGACCCTAAAGCCTTCATCTTTAAACACCTAAACCTTCCCCTCCAATTTCACGAACTGAGCTTTCAAGGAAGAGAGCCGGAGAGAGAGAGAGAGAGGTGGAAACTTCAATCTCTCTTCTTCTCCGGCGCTAGAGCAGTAAATTATAGTTTATTTCAGAATCGCCCGCGTTGTTTTTTATTTCTTACACATTTCACCCCTAACTATTTTCTGTGATAATCATATTCCTAAAAGGTAGTGTTTGGGCTTTAGACGGGCTTTGTAGGAAGCGTTTATTGGGTTTTTAAACAGGCCTCATTGTTTAACAATACACTAAATGAATCAACGAGATTGACATGGAAGGCACATCATCAAAGAGAATCATTCTCTTCCCACATTCCATGTTCGTTCGTGCTCCCCATAAACAACGTTCGTGTTTTCTTCATAGTCATGTACACATTCGAAGGAACACGATTACAACAAACATGTCGTATAAGAAATTTAGATTTCTATTCAGAACAAAAATAAAAATAAAGAAGTCTTGGATGATTTATTTATAAGGGGAAAAAAACACACTCAACGGTGTCATATATATATGCATCAATTCTCCAACTTCTTTAAAGGCCTTTGTTGCAATATGCAGCCACGTCAAGTCTCTTCCTCAATGCAATATGAGACCACAGCCAGCTTGAACGATCCATGGTTCTTCTAATACCTCTCCGGTCTCGTGATCTTTAGTCTTCTCACGGTTTCAAGAAACATACTGACCAAAAAAAAAACATCGGTTCCAAAATCTGAGATAAGTTTACCTATAAGCGATGGAAATATATCAATATGAGATCAAGATACAAGATTATTCATACTCCCATGGAATATCTCCGACCATCATCCAATCTCCATCTTTATCTTCATATGTCAAAACATGATGTTTTCTATCTCGTTTACCGCCTGTTAGAAACCAATGTGTTCTAGTGTTAGAATTTGGTTGGATGTTGTTCTTTTCTAACTAACATAGTTCTATGTGTTGTAAATTACTTACAGATGATTAAAGTATCGAACATATGATACAGGTTTTCTAAGAGACTCTCGTAGCCTGAGAATGCACAAAGGTCGAGTTTTCTCCCAATGGGGACACCTTCCATGTAAACCTTAACAAAGAGAGATGTGTCATCGCCACGACGACCCTTTAGTGTATCTCTTAATCTAGACTTTATCGGTGGCCAATCTTGTCTTGCTTCTCTATTAGCATAAAAAGATTCAAAACACAAATGTGAACAAAAAAAAAAACAGAGCAAAAACAGAACATAGGGAAAACAGAGAAGTGATGTGAAAGAAGACCTTTGTGGAGAAGTAGAGGGGAAGGTGAGGCTAAGGGAGAGATTAACAGAAGATTCAGAAGGAGAAGGTTTAGTACTGTCGACAGAGGATGAAGAAAATGAAGAACAAGAGTTAGAAAACTCCATTGATGAGAGATCCTTGATTATGCAACTTCACCTGGAACTGAAACTACATGCTCCCTTCTCTTCTCTCTTGAAAGTGCTCTTCATGTCTCTCTCTCTCTTTCTATTTCCCTCTGTTTAGTAAACAATAGAAGACTAGTAGGTGATTCGATAGCATAGATTTGAATTTAAAATGATTTAATCAACTTATTAAAAGAAAATGTAACAAATATTAGAAACATAGGTTCCCACATTAAACTATGAACTTTCAATCTTCCATATATGAACACACATGGATTTCTGAAAACCACTGTAATAATTACCCGATTAGATACTTAACTCATATGTTTAGATCTTTGGAGTTTGTTAGTAGTAAAATGTCAAACTGTGGTTTTGAGATTTGTTTACATGTAAGATTCGAAGTTTCCGTATACAGGAGGTATCCAAGGAATGTGTCCAAATGATGTTGGAGCTAAAATGTTAAGGGATTTGATTTTTTTTTTTTTTTTGTTTTAATTTCTCAACTGCTCAGATTCTTTAATTAGGAGAGATAAGGGCCAAAAAAGCTTTATTGTCTAGCCGTAAACAGAAACAGAGCATCACATCACTTTCACTTTCCTACCATCAATATTTGAAAACTGAGTCTATCTATATAGACTATGAACTTTGGGGGATCAAAAAATTTTAGACCTCTTCTGTTGATAAGAAAACTCAATTGTCTCTTATGACACATTAATGTTACAGACCATTGAAAATTGCAGAACCAATAAAAATAAAGGAGCCTTGAAGAGTTTTGTGTATGTTGTTTTTGTGGAGCAGACAGTGTTCTTTTCTTTAACTATACGTTTCCTGTTAATGTCTCTTTTAGCTTTGTCGATTGTCTTCTCTTAGCTAGGAGTCCAATCTTTAATTTTCTTTTTATTTTAAAATAAAATTCATTGTTTTTCTATGGTGAACTAATAAATAAAAAAGTAGACATAAGTTGTTACATCATATAATGCTCATTGGCTGTATTGATAATATTAGATTCTAGAATCATCATGGGAAGTGTATTCTAATGTACTATTTACTTTGTTATAAAGCCTACCTTGGATGTTGGATCGATAAGACTCCTATGAGCTATTATACGATCTGTCTTTGGACATGCATGTCTGGTCTCTAGGGATCCTTCTTGTGAGAATTTCGATATAATTAACTTTATAATGTCTAGTAGTCTAATGATGATGAATGTCTAGTCCTCTTTATAGTACTTATAATAATTAAGACTAATATTATCAGCTAAACTTCTTTATAAAAAGATAATGTAATCAGTTTCCAGTATTTTGTATGTCCATGGAGTTATTACTCGCATATCTTGATTTGAAAGAGTTTTGTCATTTTTTTTTCAAGTTTCTTAGAAAACAAACTCATTCGGACCGAGCATGCGAACAATAAAAGATTATCACCGGAGCTTGTAGCTCGATTACTTCTAACCATCGCAAATTAAAGGGCACGTTTTGTAGAAGTAATATAGAGAGGCATGCAATAGTACTGTGCCAAAAAGTTATAGCAAATAGAGATCATTATCATGATATGTACTCCTATATTAACGTGGCATGTTCATGCATAGACAAAAAGCAATCATATCTCCACGTTTGCATACAGCTTCAAAACAATCAAATCATTTATAGTCCTACAAACAAAATGAATGTCTGCTGCTTATGAAAATCAATTATTTGGATGGTACTTCCTACTTCGTCTAAAAAAGACATCAAATGCTTTTAGTTGATTTTAAGGCATGGGGTCCCTTCGGGCTTCGAGTGATACACAAACTCATGAGTATTGTGAATTAGTGATATACTATGGCAGATGAAAAACGAATAAAAGAGCACAAAGAAAAGGTGATCATGGGTTCGGGAAGATGTATAAATAGGTCGGTCGATATGTGTTTGAATCAAGAAATATGTATGGTCGAAAATACAAACGAAGGTATTTTACATAAAAAAAAAAAGTTTAAAGTGTGTTTTTCTTTATAACCTCGGAACAAATTTCACATTGTTTATGTGTGATTTTCCGGTTCCGGACGACTTATAAACATCCCTCAAAATTTAATCTACGATAAAGAAGAACATTTTCAAATCTTTTAGCTGAATCATCGAGTTCTGTTTGGTATAGCTTTGCAATTTTTAGTATTGATTATGACAATGTTCAAAAAAGTGTTAGATGCTAGACATACAGCGATTCAACAGTGCAGTTTTTGTTTCCGCATAAACCCAACATCTGATATGTAATCCCTATGGTAGAAGTTCTCTTAGTACATTTTATAAGATAAGAGGCTGAATAATTCTTATTAGATAGAGATAGATGAGCGAGCAACACCTTTCTGCTTCTTAGAGGACCAAGCAACCGGAGCAGAACCAAGATAGATAAGGTAGGCATTAGTGGATACCATATCGTCGGTGTCACCGGCCCAATCTGCGTCGGAGTAGGCATGAAGTGCAAGCGGGGCATTAGGGCGAAGATAAATGCCATGAGAGAGTGTTCCAACCAGGTAGCGGAGAATCCGTTTAGCAGCTTGCCAATGCATATCAGTAGGCCGATGCATAAACTGAGACAATTTGTTCACCGCATAGGCTATATCAGGTCGGGTGAAAGACAAATATTGAAGGCTTCCCAACACCATACGATACTTGGTTGGATCATCAAAGAGATTGCCGGAGGAGAGGGATAACTTCGGTTTCAGTGACATTGGTGTGGAGACCGGTTTAGAGTCATACATGTTAGTCTTGACAAGAAGGTCAAGAATGTACCGTTTCTGCATGAGATGTAGTCCCTGTGGTGTTCTCGTAGCCTCTACTCCCAAAAAATAACGTAGTTCAGTGGGAGCCTTGAGAGAGAACCGAGTGGACAGAGCATCGATAAAACCGGTGATAAGGGACTGAGAACTTCCTGTCACAATGATATCATCGACATAAACAAGTGTGTAAACAATGTCGTTACCAATGAGATAGGCGAACACCGAAGTATCAGCAAGAGAGTTCCTAAACCCCATCCGAAGCAAGTAGGTCTTTAATTCTTGATACCAAGCACGGGGAGCTTGTTTTAGTCCATACAAAGCCTTGTTTAACCGACAAACATGGTGTGGACGGGTCCTTATCGATAAAACCTGGTGGTTGAGAGACATAGACCTCATTCGTTAGCATCCCATGTAAGAAAGCGTTATTGACGTCGAGTTGACGAATCGACCAGTTATGGTTCATAGCAAGTTGTAGCACCAATCGAATGGTATTGGACTTGACCACAGGACTGTAGGTTTCGTCATAGTCAAGCCCATACTCTTGACTGAACCCGCGAGCTACCAAACGTACTTTATACATGTCAAGAGAACCATTGGGCAAATACTTTAGCGTATAAACCCATTTAGTAGGAATGATATTATGACCAGGAGGTGGAGGAACCAAATCACAAGTACGCATCCGTGTTTGTGCATTCATCTCCAAACCCATTGCATCACGCCATTTCTTATCTCGCATGGCCTGAGTAACCGTCGTTGGAATTGTTATTTTGGTCGTGATGGCTAAGAGACTAAACTTGGTCTTCGGCTTAGTAATATTATTCTTTCTCCGTGTTTGCATGGGATGAGTGTTCACCGGTAGAATCGGTGGAATCGGAGGTGCTGCTAACGGTGGAGCAGGTGGCGGCACCGGTGACGGAGAAGGATCGGGTGATGGAGACGAACGTAGAGAAGGAGATGGACTCGTCTCATGTGGGCTTGGCTGTGACACAAAATCTGTTGATGGGCCTAGAGATGAATCATGGCCCAGCAAAGAATTACCTTCATGAAGATCGAACCGTGGTGGTGATGTTGGCGGAGTCGTGACTTGAGTCGATGGTGAAGGAGCTGGAGGGACCGGTGCTGGTGGAGAAGAAATCGGAATTGTAGTAGATGGGGATGTCGGAACGGTGACAACGGAAGGAGAAGAGATAACAACGTTCTCCGGTGGAGACTTGGTATCGGCGGTGGTTGGCAAAACAAACGGAAAACTCGATTCCACAAACTGAACATGCCGCGACGTATAAACCCGACCCGTCGCAATATCAAGACACAAATACGCACTTTGTGTTAATGAATAACCCATGAACACACAAGGTTTAGAACGATCCTCAAGTTTGTGTGCCGTATATGGGCGGAGCCATGGAAAACAAAGACTCCCGAAGACACGAAGCTTGAGATAATTAGGCTCTTGATGAAACAACTTGGCATAGGGTGACACATTGTCTAACACCGGTGTTGGCATACGGTTAATGAGATAGACAGCAGTTGCGAACGCATAGGGCCAATAGTGCTTAGGAACCGAGGCTTGATGTAATAGTGTGAGACCGATCTCAACGATATGCCGATGCTTCCGTTCAGAGATACCGTTGTGATCCGGTGTGTGTGGTGGTGTTGTGAGATCCCGTTTGTTGCCAAGAAATGTCGCAAAGCAAGAAATTCGCCTCCATCGTCGGAGTAGAGTGTTTGTATCTTTTCCTTGAACCGTGTTTCAACCAAAGCTTTGAACGCAATGAACGTTTGTTTGACATCTGACTTTTGCTTCAATGGATATAACCAAGTATAACGGGTATAGTGATCCACAATGACCAAGTAATATTTGAAGTTTTCATTTGAGAGTAATGGAGACATCCAGACATCAGAATAAAGATATTGTAATGGTTTAGTGGAAGAAATAGTGTTTGTATTGAAAGGAAGCTTAAGGCTTTTATTGATAAGAGAATGAGAACATTGATAATGTTTATTTGTGGATTTAGAACAAGGTAAAGAAAACTTGGAAAGAATATTGTGTAAAATCGGAGGTGATGGATGGCCAAGTCTGGAATGCCAAGATGATAAAGATGGTTTTGAGGTGGTGGTTGTCAAAATGGAAATTGGATCCTTGGTCATTGGGACTGGCCACTCATACAGCCCATTATTAGTTCTCCCTTGCAGCAACCGGACCCCCGTTTTGAGATCCTTCACCTGAAAGTAGACCGGAAAGAATTCCACAGAACCCAATTAGCATTGCATAAACGGAAAACCGAGATAAGGTTTTTAGCAATATTAGGAACATATAAAACATCATTCAGAGTAAGCGGTGTAGTTGGTGTAGGGATTGAAGTGGAACCCGTGTGGGAAATAGGGAGACCAGTGCCGTCCGCAATAGTGACGTCTTCACCGCTATTGTAAGGGTGTTGGAGAGAGAGATTGCTCAAGTCGGTAGTCAGATGATGAATAGCCCCCGAATCAAAAAGCCATGGAGTTGTGGTGGCCATGTTAGCGCGGGGCTGCCATGGAACAGATGTCGGAGTGCTGGTGTTGAACTGAGCACTAGAGACCTGAAAGTGAGAGCAACGGCGTGCACTATGGCCATAGACACCACAAATCTGACAACGACCTTGATAGCCACTTGGAGCCGAGGTGTTGTTGCGCGGAGCATTGTTTTGTCGATTGTTGTAGCGGGATGTACCGTGGTGCTGCGAACCACGAACATTCACAGCATTTGCGGATGCCGGTAAAGACGACGAAGGCACGACGACACTCTTGAGTTTAACCTCATGGTGAAGTATATTTTCATACACTTCAGCGAGAGTAGGAGAACGATCACGACCTTCAAGTTGATCGACGACACGGCTGTACTCGTCAGGGAGACCGGCAAGAATTTGCTTCATCTGGTCCTCATACGGTATGGGGTTGCCAAGGTGAGCCAACTGATCAAATCGTGTTGTAAGACCCTGAAAGTACGTCTCAACGGACTTGTCTCCCTTGGTCTAGATCTTGATCTGTTGTCGTATCTGTTGAACATGAGCACGACTTGGAGCAGCATAGATCGACGTTAGCGTATGCCAGATCTCAGCAGACGTGTTCGTGTTAGAGAGCAAAGGTTGGACAGAAAGAGAGATAGCACCTAAAAGTGTGCTGTAAATCAAGCGATCTTGTCGCTTCCAGATCTTATAATCTGGGTTTTCAGAGGTAACACCGGCAGTGGTGGTAGTGGGAGGAGGGACAGCAACAGTTTCATCGACGTAGCCGAGGAGATCTTAGCCATCGAGCAACGCCCGGACTTGACGACTCCACATCAAGAAGTTGGTGCTGGTGAGCTTAGTCACGTTCATCATGTTGACGGAAAGGATGTTTTGTGTCGCAGACACAGCAATGGTCTCACCGGAAGAGGATGACATAGTGAGCGGCGGGAATAAGAAAAACAGAAAAATTTAAGGTTTTTAGGTAGAAAGATCGCAGCGCTCTGATACCATATAAGATAAGAGGCTGAATAATTCTTATTAGATAGAAAGAGTATATTATATAATAGGAATACAATAGAGATTAGGGATCTATCATTTACAATACTAGCCTTTCCATATATACATTCTACGCATTTTAGTTCCACTGAGACTAAGAAAACATAGTGAAACTTAAAACTAGTTATGGTATATTAGTATATGTAAAAAAGAACATGATGAACTATATGGCGGAATCACGAACCATAAAAAATGCTTCGAAATGATGGACACTGATTTTAGCATTGGTAGAAATATTAATATTTTAAAAATTCGAAACATAAGTTAGCTGTCTTTAAAGAGAGTTATATATGTACCGGCAAGAAATAGAAAACGAGATAGATGACCACATGATGAGTTTGTGCATGCCTGTTACGCCATGCAAGTAGATACAATACAACCCTGACTTTGTCTGCAAGTACGCTTGTATCGTTCCTAGACAGTAATTATTGTCATAAACCCACACGCTCTGTCAAAAAAAGTTGTTTCCATAAGAAATCATGAACAAGAGACTTTAAAAGCAAAAACACAGCACAAAGCCACAAATCAATTAAAAATCAAATCGGGTATACATAGTGGGAAAAAGAAAACAAGAAAAAACATCATATACGCGCTGCGATTTCAGCCGTTGGATTAAAACTGTTGCATTTGTGGTCTTACATAAACCTACGTGTTCTTTTACAAGCCAACCAAAACTTCTTAATCATTTTTTTGTGTTCGAACCGAGTTGCTGACTTTGAGTGGTCCAAAAGAAGAAAGAAAGATGCAATTTATTTTGCTTTGATATTATTATCTTCAACCCTCTCTACCTCTCTACTTTGGTCTTGAAGAAGCAAATTAAATCTGAAAAGAAGAAAAATATATTGATGTCTCTTCAACGACCTAATGGGAACCACTCAAGTTCTTCTTCTTCACCCAAGAAGCACAAAACTGGTAAGTGTTACAACGAAAGTTTTTTGAGTTATGTATCTTAAATTTGATTTTTGAGAAACTAGGTTTTGTATATAAATTATATCAGAGGAGAGTGACGAGGAGTTGTTGATGGTTCCTGACATGGAAGCAGCTGGATCGACATGTGTTTTAAGCAGCAGTGCCGACGATGGAGTGAACAACCAGGAGATTGACACGACTCAAAACGGAGGAGTCTCAACAACTAAACGCCGCCGTGGACGTAACCCAGTTGATAAAGAGTATAGAAGCCTCAAGAGGTATAATGAGCTAGTAAAGAAAACCATTCTTGCATCTGGTTTAATTAATTAATTGTGGGATTTGAAATGGTTTAATAAAAAGTATTTGGTGAAGAAACAGATTGTTGAGGAACAGAGTGTCAGCGCAACAAGCGAGAGAGAGGAAGAAAGTGTACGTGAGTGATTTGGAATCAAGAGCTAACGAGCTACAGAACAACAACGATCAGCTTGAAGAGAAGATATCAACTCTGACGAACGAGAACACAATGCTTCGGAAAATGCTTATTAACACTCGGCCTAAACCTGATGACAACAACAATCACTAAACCAATATGCTTATATTTAACACAATGTTCAATGTTTTTTTTTTCTTTTTTTCATTTTGTTTGTATACATACAAATTTTTGTTCCAATAAAATCCAAATTAAGCATCACTGATACACATACTTAATTCTCAATTATGGGATTAGTTAGAGTATCTCCATCAAAGGATTTAAGAGTATCTTAAGAGTTGCTAAAATAATACATGTGATTAATTTTTTTTTTTGTATGATTTAGTTTAGAATCGTTGTTTAGCTAAAATGTTTTTGGTATGTTTAGAAACTTGGGTGTGTCAGTTTCTAATTGGATGGGAGAAAAATAAACTTTTCTTTTATTTTTTTGTTAAGTTTATTTTCTCTCTCTCGTCTCTCTCCTTTGATCGACAGAGAAAACAACAAGACGATAGAATCAAACCGTTCAGTCGGTGATTCAGTCGGAAAGTGGATTTTTCCGGCGGCATCACATCTCCACCGTAAGAGACGCCATCGACGATCTCGGTTCATCAATCCGATCTCGATTTGGTGATCCATACAGATGTCGGTTCAGTGATCTAATCCTCTCACACAGCTACCACCAAAACAAAAACTCTCTCTTATCTCCTCCATTGATTCTATTGGTACAGTACTTTCTTACTATGAATTTTGGTTTTTGTTTCTTAATCCTCTCAATTTTGTTGCGATCTCTCTCTCTCTCTAATTTGCCTGGAATCGTCAGACACCCATCAGGAGATTTGTTGCGAAGAAGGACATGAGTGGTCTTGATCACTTGTGTTTTGGGGATTTGCTGGCCTTAGCCAACATGACATCACTCTGTTTCTCCGGTCAGATCACAAAACCTACAAGTAAGAGAGGGCTTTTGATTCTGGTTGAATTAGAAATGAAATTGCTTATTCAATTATGAATGATGGACTAAGAGATAGCTACTTGTCTCTGATTATTTAGTTTTCAGCTTCTGATTATGTAGTTTTCAGCTTCTGATTATGTATATTATTCTAAATATTGCTTCTAGTGTGCTATCAGCTTTTATTTATCTATCAGCTTTTATTTGTTCTGTATGTGTGGTTATTTGTTCATTTTGTTTAAATGGTGACAATGCAGGACCTGAAGTCGCAGCTCCAGAAGGTGGTCTTATTTGCGCAATGCCAAACAGTTGCAGATGAGTTATCTTACTCAACTCTTGACTGTTTATTTATTCATTGATATCGTTGATGGTTTTGGTTGTTGGTCTGAGCGTATTTGGTAACGAATCAAGAAAAAACAAGGTTTACCACAATGCTAGTAATGGTGATCAAATGGTAAAGCATGTCGTCAATTCTGTAGCATACCTTGTAGTTGTAAGAGCGGGTGCCTGCACCTTCGGAATCTGAGTGTATTCGTATGTAATCCATATCTTGACCTCTGTATGTCTGCAGCCACAGTTCCCTTATAATCTTAATTATTTCCTCCATTTTCATTGTGTGGAATTGCATTAGTGCTCTGTATGTATTCAATAAGATGGAAATCTATCTTAAAAACTACAGATTGAAGGTTTAGTGTATATTGAGAAACAACTAGCCAGAAGCTTATATTAGGACTCGAGAACAGCTTACTTGTCGAGGGCATTGTAGTATCTATCCAAATCTTTATTTGCCATTTCAGTTGTCTGGCCAAAATGAAATGTTCAATTTAAACAGAGAGAGAAATTTGTTGATCATTGCCACAAGGTACTACAAGAACCTCAAATTTAACAACCTTCAATGGACCTATGAAATGTTTAAGTTTCTTAAGAAGTTTTTAATTTCACTTTTTTTCAAAATTAAAAATAAAATTTGTTTTAAGATATTTTGGTTACAATCTTTGATGGAGATACTCTTAGTAAAATTAGGGTTTTAAAGCGTTACTTAAAAATATTCATTGTGGGTCCCACATGTTCGAATGTGAGTGAAACGAAACGAAGCATCTAGAGAATTTGTTTTCGTACAGACCAAGCTGCTATATTTGTGTATATATATATAAATTGTAGAGAAGAGTTATTAATAAGATTTCCTAATTACTTTTGAGATTTGAGAGAAGTTTTATTAAAGAGATTAGAAGAAAAGAATCATTCATTAATGGCGAATTTTGGCGAAGGGAGAAGAAGTGGAGGCGGAGGGATGTTACCGCTTCTGGCTCTAAGCGCCGTCGCGGAATACTATAGACTGCCGTGGAAACCACCGGTGACGGCGAGTCTTCTTGCCGCGAACACTCTCGTCTATCTCAGACCTGCGTTGATCGATCCCGTTATACCTCACATCAGTGAGGTCTGGTTCAATCCTCACCTCATCTTCAAGGTAAAAAAAAACCCAAATCCTTAATTCCTTAATTCGCTAATAGAAATTGATTGTAATTTCGACAATTTTGGGAAATTAGGGATTTTGTTTACCTTGACCTAATCAAGATCCTAAATTTGAGATTAGTTCTAATATTGATGTGTGTGTTTTGTTGAACAGCATAAGGATTTGAAACGTTTGTTTCTATCAGCGTTCTACCATGTCAACGAGCCTCACTTAGTTTACAACATGATGTCACTTCTCTGGAAAGGTATCAAGCTAGAGACATCTATGGGAAGCACTGAGTTTGCTTCTATGGTTTTTGCACTTATTGGTATGTCCCAAGGAGTCACTTTGCTCTTAGCCAAATCGCTTCTATTCTTCTGCGACTACGAAAGAGCTTATTACAACGAGTACTCTGTTGGGTTCTCTGGTGTTCTCTTTGCTTTGAAAGTTGTTCTTAATGCTCAGGCTGAGGATTACACCAGTGTTTATGGTATCTTGGTTCCGACAAAGTATGCTGCTTGGGCAGAACTGGTTCTGGTGCAGATGTTTGTACCTAATGCTTCGTTTCTTGGGCATTTGGGTGGGATCCTTGCTGGTATTCTCTATATGAAGCTTAAGGGTTCTTACTCGGGATCTGATCCAGTCACCATGGCGGTTAGAGGTGTGACACGACTAGTGACATGGCCCTTGAGGTTTTTGAATGGTATGGTTAGGTCTCGGAGAAGGAGGATTACAGGGAGAGGAAGAGTGGGTAGAGGCCAGACTGGGATAGCTGGACCTGGTATTTGGAGATGTCAGTCGTGTACATATGACAATTCTGGTTGGTTAAGTGCTTGTGAGATGTGTGGCTCCGGACGGGGTAGAGGAAATGGATGGTCGCTGAATCAGGGACCAGCATTGTCTTCTTCTAATGATCTCCCTTTAGATGAGCTGCGCCGTAGAAGAGTTGAAAGGTTTAGTTGATCTCTGGACCTGCATTTGTAGAGCTGAAGGAAGGGTTTTGAATGAAGCTTTGTTGAATCATTCATTGCATTAGCATGTAGTGTTTTTTCTTCGAATCTGTCTTCTCTTTTGTTGTTGAAGATTTGGTTCTACGTGAACTGGTCTTTGATGAGTTTACGAAAGCAATGGACAAAAGAAAGCATTTTTTGAGTAATATTTGGTTAGGTCACACTGATTGAGTGATTTGATATGGAACATTTTGTTCTTTGCTAGAAGAAGCGTTTTATTGCAAATTTGCAAGCAGTCTTTTTTATGCAGCTAGTGATTCACATACACTCAGTATCTTGAACACATATTATTTCGATCTTAACCCCCATTTTATTTGGTTAGATAACACTTATGTTACGTACAAGAAAAGTCATAATCTTACTATTTCTCTTGGCGATACGTATGTTCAATTTGGTGCAAACTCAAATCTCTCTGTGTAATTATGGTCAATCATATCGTCTTAGACTATATGATGCAAATATCTTATATAACAAAGAAGAGTTCATTTTAAAATTTTATTTGAACTTGACACATAAAAAACAACTTGAATCAAAGTAATATATTCAATTTTTCTTCTACTTTTGAATTATAATATCCAATAATAATTCTTTGTTTTATTTTTCACTTTAATAAAAATGATTCACATAATATGATTATTATTTTATTTTGTAATTTTATTCTAATTCTAATAAACTAAAGTATACTTTAATTAGAGTTTATTCTAAAACTTTGTTCTAAAACTTGACATCTGTAAAAAAAAAAAAAAAAACTTGAATCAAAGTAATATATTACTCTCTCTGGTTTCTTTTAATTGTCATTCTAGAGTAAAAATTATGTTTTCCAATACTTGTCGTTTTAGATTTCCAATGCATATGTTTAGTAAAAATACCAATTTTATCTCAACTATTTTAATGTTTTGACCAATAAAAAATTAGAAAATATATGAAAGAAGGGATAAAATACAAAATTTAATTGTTTTCTTAATCTGTGTGAAAAAACCTTAAACAACAAGTAATTTAAGACGGAGGGTGTATAAGATGTTTAATTTTTCTTCTACTTTTGAACCATAATTTCCAATAATAATTTTCTGTTTTATTTCCTCACTTTAATAGAAGTAATTCACATATTATGATTATTAATTTGTTTTGTAATTTCACTCTAATAATAATAATAATAATATATAATTTAATATATAAAATTTATAAATATTTATAGAGAAATATCTGAATACATATTTCGTTTTAAGAGAAAACAAAATGTATATTTAAAATTACAATTTGATTACCTTGGAGTTTCTGTCATATATTTATATTTATATTAATTTTAAATTTGTATATTCAAACCAAAAAATCAGTTCTTTATTCACAATAAATTATATTTATGAATTTACACATATTGTATTAACTTACATATTCTATCAAAAAATTTGTAACTATTATATTTATAATCATATCCATATTTTAAGGCACTAAATTTTAATTAATTGCAATTATTTATTTATGTTTATGTTATTTTTCCACCTACATAGTATTTATAGAATTCTAATGAATGATTAATGACAAATAAAAATAGAATAAATTACAAAAGATATTAATATTTAATTATTGCATTTTTGTTATTCTTATCTACTTTATGTAAGAGTTCAATATGTGTGTAGCATATGCTATTATGTTTATAAGAAGTTCAACATGTGTCTATGATATATATATATATATATAAAGATGTGATATATATATATATGTGATATTTTTGTTTTAAAATATGATGAAATATTTAATTTTTCTATCATCTAAATTGTTCTTCACTTTTTTTTTGGATATTAGTACTACATATATATCATTCCTATATTATGAACACCAAAATGTATAGTTTTATTTTCAATTATATTTGTCATCCTTAAGATATGTCGCATATTTTCTATTTTACTTTTATTTTTTATTTTTTTTCAAGATAAATAATTCACATGAAATTATTATGTAACTATTTTTCAATTTCTATTCAATTATTAATATTATCCTAATCATATATCATTTATCATTATATAGTTAATAAACAAATAGATATATATATATACAATATGTTTATATTAATTTATTAAAACCAAATTATTGTGAATTGTAAATATATATAAGTTAGGTTTTGATCTCACTTATAATGGTATAATTGAATCATTTTCCATATGATTTTTATATGTAGTACTAAGGAAAAAAATTAAATTTCAGATACACAATTTTTAAAAATATAAAAATCAGTTATGTTATAAAATCAAATCTGATAAAAAAAATCATAAATTTAACTTGACGTCCAGGCGAGGCAAATCAAACTGATGGCCTCACATATCTTAAACCATTTTTTTTTACCACCAGAAAAACGAAACAATTTTATAATCATGAATTTAACTCGTTTTCATATTTAATTGATAGCTACCACCTATGTTTTCGTGTTTTTTATTCAATGTTTTCTTATTCTTCATATCATTTCTTGTCATTTTCATTGTCAAATTTTGTGTTAATTCTCATCGTAATTTTTACCGTTTGGTTCTTCGTTATACTCTTTTTCTTCTTCTTTCTCGTCAACTTCTTCACATTCTTCCACTAAAAAACCTTTTTTTAGACTACCACACAACTTGTTAACCCATCAAACTCCAAGAACAAATCAGTTCTTTTCTCATAAAATTTGTGAAATTCATGATTACCAGCATAGTCAACACATGCACCCAATTATTAACAATTTTATCCATATACTTATTTGGTTTTAGATCCACGCGTTTAGAAACTTCTCAAACCAAAATCCTTACTTGGTTTATAATATTTTAAAAACATAATAAAATATACTAATAATTATTTATTTAATATGAAACATATGATATATAGAAATATGAGTACAGTATAAGAACATATTAATTATAAATAAATAATATTATTTATATTATATCATCAAATAATATCAACTATATCATATTATCAAATAACTTTAACCGTATATAACGATAACCGCTTGAACCGTAGCCGTTTAACCATTTGTTAAACGGTTCTGGTTAAGGTTACAAAAATTTCTAACCATAACCAATGGTTAATAAACCTTAACCGTGACAACCGTAATCCTGGTCATGCCTATATATAGCTAATAAAACATGTGTGTTTGTCGTCCATCTTTCTTCTTTAAACCTCAAAATTTGACTCAAACATCAAATTAAGGTCTTGCGATGTCAATCCTTCTTCCTTAGACCTAAAAATAAAAAATTAATGAAAGAATATCAACTCGTCTATATAATCATACACAAAAATATGTTTTACAGCTCATAAGAAATAAAAAGCATAAATGTAGATAAATAAGATAATTTATGTTTTGCATCAATATTTATAATATTTTAAACTTTTAAAAGGTTTTGAAATATAAAATTTGAACCTTTTAAAAATTTTCAATATTTATAATATTTTAAACTTTTAAAATTTAAAACTTATAATATTTAAAAACTTTTTAAAAGCTAAGAACTTTTAAAAGTTTCAATATTTATAATATTTAAACTTTTAAAATTTTTAAATATTATAATATTTTTTTGAAACTGTTTAAAGTTTTAATTTGATCAAATAAAAAACCAGATCAAACCAAATAAAACTTTTAAACTTGGACGCCTGATAAATCAAGCTTTTCTGCTCATTCGTTGTTGGAAGCATATTAATCTTATTTATACTGGTTCTGAACCATTCTCTAAAAAATTTCTAGCCGATGTGGGATATTGTGCTTAGTTCTTTGATTTACATAAATTTAAAATTTTCCTTTTTCTAAAAAATTTTGTTAATTTAAAAAATATTAATGAATGACATGTCAAATCATGATAGGTTGTTTAAAATAATTCTTAATATAGAAAATTCTGGAAAGTGTATAAAATGTTAATAATTGATATGTCAAATTTCTATTGGTTGTTTAAAATCCTATGTGGACGGCCTTAGCAGCTTATAGCTCATACTTTTTATTTTCTTAATATAGAAAATTCTGGAAATTGTATAAAATGTTAATAAGTGATATGTCAAATTTCTATTGGTTGTTTAAAATCCTATGAGGATGGCCTTAGGAGCTTATAGCTCCTACTTTTTATTAGTATAGATTTCATCAATCCTCTCGGAAAAGCGTCTTTAGTTTTAGATTAATCATCTCGAATAATATTTATTTTGATAATGAATCTAAATAATATAATAAATAATAGGTAAGTTTTTTGTAACTTCAGGACAAAAGAACAAGACAGCGATGAAAACGTTGAGGCATTGTAGGCCAGTTCGTGTATGTGGAGTAGAGATGCGATATGGTTGGAAGTTAAGTAACTGACAATCTATAAATAGAAAATGTGCGAGGTACATGCCCACCCTGGAGTTGGTATGCCCGCCTCAATCTCTACCTATTATTAGCAAAACTATACACATTATTAGTTTTCTGTTTTCCCCTTTTATATATACTCACTTGTTGAATATAGATTCTGTTTATGACAAACAACAGTAACAGAACATAATAAAATCTCGTTTTCTTTTTTCCTCTCATTCAGGTTTCATACCTCGCTTGGCAGTGCAATGAGGGAGCAGCCAAGATAGTATTGAAGGTTGAAGCAGTGTCGCGTTTCTCAACCAATCATCAACCCGTAAGTAGACCTCAACTATAGGATGGCAGGCACCAATGTTACAGGGACTTGTCCGGGTCCGATGAAGGCAACCTCCAATGGAGCCTTCCAAAACGAAAGCCCTCTTGATTTCGCGCTTCCTCTGATCATCCTACAGATCGTCTTGGTGGTTGTGTTCACAAGGCTGCTGGCTTACATTCTTAAACCTCTCAAACAGCCTCGAGTCATTGCTGAGATCATTGTGAGTTTCATGCAATCACTTTGTTTTTTTTTTTTTTTTTTCTTTCTGATGATAATCACATAGCAACGGAGACTAAAATGGATGCATCTGTAGGGAGGAATACTGCTTGGACCTTCCGCACTGGGACGAAGCAAGGTGTATCTTGACACCATATTCCCAAAGAAGAGCTTGACCGTTTTAGACACACTCGCCAACATCGGTCTTCTGTTTTTCTTGTTCCTCGTTGGGCTTGAGCTCGACTTTGCAGCGATCAGAAAAACAGGAAAGAAATCACTGTTGATAGCCATAGCTGGGATCTCACTTCCTTTTATACTCGGTGTAGGAACATCTTTTGTTCTCAGTGCTACCATAAGCAAAGGAGTCCATCAGCTTCCTTTTATTGTCTTCATGGGTGTTGCCTTATCAATCACTGCCTTCCCTGTGCTTGCTCGTATCCTAGCTGAGCTAAAGCTTCTAACAACAGACATTGGACGTATGGCTATGTCAGCAGCAGGGGTGAACGATGTTGTAGCTTGGATACTCCTTGCCCTTGCTATTGCTGTCTCAGGAGATGACTCTTCTCCGCTTGTATCTGTTTGGGTTCTTCTTTGTGGATCTGGATTTGTGATCTTTGCAGTTGTGGCAATCAAACCTCTGCTTGCGTATATGGGTAGACGCTGTCCCGAGGGAGAACCTGTGAAGGAACTCTATGTTTGTGTCACTCTAACCTTGGTTTTATCAGCAAGCTTTGTGACAGACATTATTGGGATACACGCGCTTTTCGGGGCGTTTGTGGTAGGAATAGTAACTCCTAAAGAAGGACCATTTTGCAGAGTTTTGACAGAGAAGATAGAGGATCTGGTCTCGGGGCTTCTTCTACCGCTGTATTTTGCGGCTAGCGGTCTCAAAACTGATGTAACAACTATCAGAGGAGGGGTGTCATGGGGACTTCTAGTTCTCGTCATAATCACCACTTGTTTCGGTAAGATTTTTGGAACCGTTGGGGCCGCCATGCTCTGCAAGGTTCCTTTCAGAGAAGCCATGGCACTTGGATTCCTTATGAACACCAAAGGTTTAGTAGAGCTCATTGTTCTTAACATTGGCAAGGACCGGAAGGTATAGATTCTTGAAAGCCATGTATAAGATTTTTTTATAAGAACCCGATCGAGTGATCTAATTAATTGTTTTTTGTCGAGCAGGTGCTGAATGATCAAGCATTTGCGATCTTAGTCCTAATGGCATTGTTCACAACCTTCATTACAACTCCAATTGTGATAGCGATATACAAGCCTGCAAGAAAAGGAGCACCATACAAGCACAAAACCATCCAAAGGAAAGATCATGATTCAGAGCTACGGATACTTGCTTGCTTCCACAGTACTCGCAACATACCAACATTGATCAATCTGATTGAATCATCAAGAGGGACAGGCAAAAAAGGACGCCTCTGCGTATATGCGATGCATATGATGGAGCTTTCTGAACGGTCATCAGCAATCGCAATGGTTCACAAAGCTCGGAACAACGGGCTCCCAATCTGGAACAAGATAGAGAGATCAACAGATCAGATGGTGATTGCCTTCGAGGCTTACCAGCATCTAAGGGCTGTAGCGGTTAGACCCATGACTGCAATATCTGACCTCACTAGCATCCACAAAGACATAATCACAAGCGCCCATCAGAAACGAGTAGCGATGATACTACTTCCGTTTCACAAGCATCAGAGAGCGGATGGAACAATGGAGTCAATCGGACATGGGTTCCATGAAGTGAACAACCGGGTCTTACAACGAGCTCCTTGCTCAGTTGGGATTCTTGTAGACAGAGGACTCGGAGGACCATCCCAGGTTGTAGCCAGCGAAGTGGCTTACAAAGTTGTGGTTCCATTCTTCGGAGGCTTGGACGACAGAGAAGCTCTCGCCTACGGTATGAAAATGGTGGAGCATCCAGGAATCACACTAACCGTACTCAAATTTGTAGCTGCGAAAGGGACATTAAAGAGATTTGAGGAGAGTGCGCCCGACGAAAAGGAGAAAAAAGAAAAAGAGACTGATGAAGAGTTTGTGAGGGAGCTGATGAATGATCCAAGAGGAAATGAGTCCTTGGCCTACGAGGAAAGAGTTGTTGAGAGCAAAGACGATATCAACGCGACGCTTAAGTCGATGAACAAATGCAATCTCTTCGTCGTTGGAAGAACTGCAGCTGTTGTGTCGTTGGTTCACAGTTCGGATTGTCCGGAGCTAGGACCAGTTGGCCGTTTGTTGTCTTCATCAGAGTTTTCCACCACTGCATCAGTGCTCGTCGTTCAGGGATACGATCCAGCAGCAGATACACGGCCGCTCGTTGAGGAAGATGCTAATTACGACCAGTCTTCCAAAGATATTTCAGAATTTACCGTCTGATCGGATCTAATCAGTCTATTTAATCAGCCTCCCTTGTTTTTTTTTTTTGTCTCACGAAATATTTTGGTTTCTTTTTGGTTGGTACCTGGAGTGTCTTCGTTGTTTCTTTGTATTTTCCCCTATTACCATTAGATTATGGGCATGAAAATCAGACCTAAAATTTCGTAATAATATTTTTTCAAGTTCTTGATTTAGCTCTTCTTAATAACAAAATTGACCTTGGATTGGAAGGCGGACACTGGAGAAGCATTTATATAGCTCCTGAAAGACATTCCTTACATTAGAAGTTTAGCCATTAGCCAAACCTTTCCATACCATATGGATGAGTTTTTGTTGGCAACACACGTAATCTGGACTCTTCACATGAATCACGGTCATCAGGAAATTGGGTTGCAAGGTGACATAGTGATAAGATTTCTACGTAATTTTTATAGAGATTAAAGGAAAATCTGGACTTTACACAGTCAGATTCCTACGTTACTTTCTTCTGATGAACAAATAAGGTGATTTGTTTTTTTTTTTTTTCCATTTCCGCTGTTCATCTACATGTTGCATGATTGCTCGATTATTCTAGTTTCACTATAATGGTATGCTTACATTTACATATTTGTAAATTTAAATATCTTAGTTCGATCTCATATTGAATATTAGAAATTATAGACAAACCAATGACGATTGACCAAATTATATTATCAAGCAGGGCATAAATTTTTTAGGTTATGTAAATGAACTAATTAGTAATTATATTATTTTCTTCCTTTTCCCTCTTTGCTTGATTTGCGCTGAGCTTGGAACGTAGTAGGACACACAAGCGGATAATGAAATCTATCGGTAGATTCTCCGAGATCCACTTCTTTGCAGTATCCATCCTCTCCAATGATGTAAGCTACATTGCTATCCGTATCAAATCATTTGAGGCTTTGAGCCACAAGGTTTGGCACAAGTAGGGATTCAAAACCATGAACCTAGTGTAGTCTTTAGTGATGCCTAACAATAAACCATGGCAGTGATAGATTCTAGACATATCGAGCCGATGAAACACAAATACTGTATAATGTTAGGTCAAAAATCCTCTGTGTTAGATATGTTCGGTCTGAAGATATAGAAAGGAAACGCTAACTGAAGCTGGGTCAATCGTGGGCTTTAGAGTCTAACGGACTAAACAAGCAAAGCTCTCTTAACCTTCTTTCATACAACTATTATATTTATAGTGTTACCACAACTTTGTCAATCCTATTTTTCTTAGACTCCTATCTCCTATATAATAAAACGGAAGTACACAACATTATTTTGTATACTATATAATTTTAATAAGTTGGTTACAAATAGGTTATAGATTAAGTTTTATATTATTTGTATATTCTGGACTTATTGTTTCCAAAAATCTTAAAAAGAATATTCTAAAGAATCATTTGATATCATCTAACTTACCATATTAATTTTTTAACTAAATTATTCATCAAATAAAATCTTTTGATATCTAGCTTAACATATTAATTTGTTAATTATTATTATATTTTACCTCTCATTTTTATATATGAATCTATTTTGTGAAACAAATAAATTCTCATATTATTTATTATAATTAAAAAATAGTTTTATTTTCAGATATACCATAAGTCGAATTTTTAAAAACAAATATAAATGATTCAATCTATAAAATATTCAATTTTTATTAATATTTTTTTTTTAAAAAACAATATCTATTGAATTAAAATTTTACTGAGTAACGGGTCAAAATTTGAATATTTAAATTCAATTTCATACTTTTTTGTTGAATTTTATAATTTTATATAATATAATAAATTTTAAATAATTTATTTTGAAATATTTTTAAAATATTGAAACTTGATATTAAAGTTAGGAACTAGAAACACTCTAAATTGGTTTGTTATAGCAATGTCAATAATATGTCACTATAGTATGAAAGAATTTATAAAAACCAAGTATATTAAAAAAAAGTATAACAATATATTAAATTACTCATAATATAATAACTCGGCTTTTCAAAACCAAATTCACAAAATTATGTCTTATAATGACATTCAAGTCATGAGGTAAAATATAGATTGTTGAAATAACTTCACGTACATAAACTAATACAACATATTAAAACTTTATTTTAAAATAGAAAATATACAAAATTTTGTATAAAATAAAATTTAACCAGTGTTATAGCACGGGTACTTATCTAGAATCATTAACAATATAAAACTTACAAAAATAAGTGTCTTTTTCAAATCATCATATTTAGCATATGATTTTATTATTTAATATTTTATCCAATTTTTTTTTAAAAAATAATCACATAAATTATATTTTATAAAAAAATTACAATGTAAATAAAATGAATTTCGAGCACGCCCGTGCTCGAGCACGGGTCTTAGTTTCTATTAAGTTTGGGTAACAAGCTCAATTGGCTGAATTTGAGTTTCTGAACAATTGTGAAATCAAATCCGGTTTAGTCAAACCGGTTAAAAACCATTATGTGTCGGCGTTAAGCTGCCGGAGCTCAGGAGAAGAAGTGAAGTAGATTCTTTAATGGCTGTCGCACCTCCCAATCTCCGAGTCACTCCCTGCGCTTGAACAATAGTTTTGTTCAAAAGTAGTGATACGGCAACAACACCATTTATTAGCTCAATAACTTTCTTAACAAAGAGCCCATTGGTTTTGTATAAGCACCCTCATATAAACCACCAACTAAACCCTGGAAATATCTTGCACGTTATAACAGTGAAAAAGACAAAGGAAATACACGAAACTGTCTAAAGTAAGAAAAAGTGACAAGGGTTTAACAGTTTTAATAGATGGGTGGTAAGTCTCCATAAGCTACTTGACCATAGGTCTTGTTTCTGTTTCCTCAAAGCTCTACGGATATTGCTGCAAAACATAGAAAAACAATCTACATGAATACTAGAACGAGCTCAAACAACATAAAGGGAATGCATTTATTTACCTCTTTAACCAATGCCTCATGCTCTTTTCTCTCTTTCCGCCTATAAAGCATTTCCTTCCCCCATTTTTCGGCCCCAAACTATGTCAAACACTCACATTAAAGCAAAGAGGCTTCATTCAAAATATATGTTACCTCGTGTTTCTGTCTACTGAAAGTTACCTGAGAAAACAGGCGCCAGAGACGTTTCAGTTCTTTCCTATGAATTTGTCTGAACCGGATATCGCCTTGAAGCATATGTTTGGCCAATGACCATGACTTCAAAAAATCAAACTCTGTTTGTACAGAGGCAACTTCAGCCATGAGAGCTTTATAAACATCACCAGAGCGCTGTGAATAAAGAAACAATTTAAAATTTCAAAGCAAATACGTACTAGACAAGTGAGTGAATATAAAAGGCAGGTTCGTATACCTCTTCTTTGATATCCTCACTCACTAACCCGATGCCACAAACGTCTCCTTTCTATCCTTCGTACTTTACTGGAACAGACATCTTTTTGAAGCACGGTTTTGACTATGGACCATGAATTAAGCAGTGTAGCTTCATATTCAGTTAATATAGAGGGAGCAGCAGATGGCAGTACTTCAAGTAGAAGGTTTTTATAGTCATCAACACAACACGGGAAACACAAAAAACTATTTACAGGACATCCGAAAACGAATCTTTACCATTTTGTTTCTCTTTAATATCCTCAGAAAGTAAGTTCATATACCTCTTGTTTATGTAAAATATGATCCGCATAGTGGCGCCAAAGAAGTTTCGTTTCGTCTTTAGACTATTTGGTGAACCGAATATCACTTTGAAGAAGTTGTTTTGCCATCTTCCATGAATTAAGCGGGGTTGTTTCGACTTCTGTTTGTACAAAACTAGCTTTGCCTGGCAATACTTTAGCCATTAGAGCTCTAAAATTATCACGACGTAGCTGTGAAACACAAGAAATCATTTAGACAAAATGTTATTTAATGAAATTTTTTTAAGCAGGGAGAATAAAACATTTACCTTTTCGTCCCGTTTGACAGTCCCAAAAAATGTAAAGCCTCTCACACCTACTCTATGGCTATAGTCATTCTGAGCCATTGACAAGGAATTACGCGGAGTTGTCTCGACCTCTGCCTGTTGAGAGGCACAACGCTGCAAAACATTAAAAAAAGCCTACTTAGATGAAAACGGCACATAAAAGTAACTTCCTAATGCAACATTTTTATATATTAAGGGGCTGTTATTGGATGAATGTTTTGTATCCATATACAATTGGAAATAATGAAAATAAAAAATATGGATTTTGAAATAACATGTTTTATCCTTGGATTTGAATCTTTATCTATTTAAATCCATTTAAAAACATAATATGGATTTTGAAATCCAAAAAAAAATCATAACATGAATAACATGAAATTTTAACAAGAATTTATAAATCATAGAACCAATAACATATAATTTTGATAAGTATTTTAAAATAAATGATTGAACAACACATGATTTTTGTTTGGATTTCCAAATCCATTAAAACCATAGAACCAATAACCCCCTCTAAATGAGCATGTAACCTAACTTGCAACATGGAAACAATCATTTTTAAGGCATCCTTTATCTTATAAAGCACAAGTCACCTAGCCAATTAGATCATGCCACATAGATTTTTAATTTATAATTTAAACCTCATAATTTTTTTTTTAAAAAATCGTGAAAAAAGAAAATAGGAAAAAAAGAGACAAACCTGATAATTAAACAAAACTTACCCCCACAACCTTCGCAATTTTCCCAACTGCAGCTCCCCACGTTCGTCAAATTATCTTGCTTCAACTGCCCTAATGGAACAATATTAAAACGGTTTTGCTCATTATAACCTCCGAAGATTTCACCTTCTTTTTGCAACTATGATGAATCTATGATAACCAATTTTGTTCTATAAAGTATATCTGCATTTGTTTCTATCATTCCAAATCTTTTATGCCATTTCTTCTTTCCTTTACATACAAACTGAAAAATGGGCGGGCATATCACTTCTTCAACACTAGCTTGAGAGATCTCATACCATCATTATCAATTAAATTTCTCCTACATCGTTGATAAATCTCTCCATTTTTCATCAACAAATTTGAGAAACTCTTGACTACATGGATTATGATTCATCATTGGTGAATATCTCTATTTTTGGTATGTTTTCTTTTTATTTCTCAACGTTTGTATTGATATGATATCCGTCTTATTTTTCTTTCATGAATCTGTTAGTTTCCTCATTTATGTATCTTCTTGATGTGTGCGTAAGAGGAAGACGGCCGGTAGAGAATAGATGGCTAATGAAAATGAAGATTCCACTTGAGTCATGTTCTTTTCACATTCAATTGGTCAAATCCAATTATATTTAATCGATCTTACTATCCAAAAAAAACTCTTCTCTTTCTGTTATTTATATATATCCATGTTTCGTGATTTCCATTGACAATAATTTTGATTGATGTACCACATTTCACACCAAAGATAAACCTTTACAATATAGGTTTTTAAAGTTCTTCTATCATATACAGTACACATCGATGATAACACTAATTTTTGTCATTTGCTTTGCAGAAGAATAACAAGATCAATATGTAACAACAACAATGTCAGTCGTTACATTCAAATTCGTATTCTTCTCTATTAAGATAATTTTATAAGTCTTTGTTTCTTAGGTCGTAATATGGTGTGATTTCGCAAAACTTCCTTAGTTCCTTATAGTTTGGCTTATATTAGTTTGCAGTTAAACATCACATAATTTCTATATAGTTGTAAGTGTATACAAAATGAAGAAACAATTTGGACTATAGATGCGTTTTTCAATATTTTCTTATTTTTCCCTGCAATTTTTTTTGTCTTTATGTATGTGATGTCTTCTTCATACTAATTGTTTTTTTTCTTTCTTTCCCTCTCGACAACTCGACAATGAGTACATCTGTTAAACTGATCTCCAGCCAGGTTCTGTACGCAACCATCTTAATATCTGAATCTACTTCTATTTGCTTTTCTTCAAAAGTTGATGTGTGATTGTTGGAAACTATACTAAAGATGGTTTTGCATTTTATTATCTAGGTGTATTATGCTTTGGTGGAAGAACAATAGAGGAAACAAGTGAAGCAGAAAAGAACGAAATAATGTCAATTTTGTCCGCGCATGGCGCGGGTGGTATACTAGTAGAATATCATTTTGAAAAAAAATTGATAGAATGAAAGAAAGAAGAACATGCACAAAACACAATAATGACATGCCACCTATGATACTGAGAATACATTTCATTTACCTCTTTGTCTATGGTTTCCATAGCAGCTTCTTGTTCATCATTTTCCAAAAGATAGTAGACTATCGCTACATTTTTATAGCTGAAAAACAAAAAAACAAAAATTATTTACAAAGTCCACCTAATGAATGAAAAAAAATTATTGAACTCACTCTATAGCTCTGCTATGAGTTCGCCTTAGGAGTCTCTTGTCTGCATAAGTTTTGGTAGCAACTCCGATGTGGAATTTGGGTTTCCCAATATCCTACAAAACAAAAAATCAATGTGTATTGTATAATGTCATACAATCAAATGAACAGAACTGTAAGACAAACAAGGAAGTAACTCACAATGTCTGTTGATTCCACATTTCCTTTGTTGTTGATATCGTCCCAAGTATTGTCATCTTTGTAAGAGGGCACATCATACATAAACAGTCAATTGGTTTCATTTTGGAGGAAACAGCCAGGTCCATATATGGGAACGAGGCGTGGGTGCAGTAGGCGATATCGATGGATGTAGTCAAGTTTTTCCCCGGTGAGCCAATGTGTTTTTGACTTATTGCAAATAGACTGCAACTTGTGATCTCCAAAAGTTAGTTTTTGAAGATTCACCACTTGTGCAACAGAAAAGCCCTAAGAACATTAAAAACAAAACCAAGATCATATAAGAAAATCATAGACAATTCCGAAAATTATTGAAATCAAACCTAACAACAATTCAGATTCACAAATTATGCCAAATAAAAAGTTAATAGAGTTTTTCCTTAACCTAAACCATAGAGAAGCCAGTGAATATACATAGAACTAGAAAACCTAGACAATTTCAAAAATTATAGAAACCCTAACAACAATTCAGATTATGCCAAGACAATTTCATCGCAAGATACATATAAACTTACAAAAAAAACCGAAGTCATATCTGATTACAATGCTTACTGCAAATTGTTGAAATCAAACCAAAGATCTCACATGCCACCGGTTTGCTGAGGATATCCAAGAGGTAAATGAACATAATTTTATCCACATGTCTTTAATCTAATTGCTTTGAAGATTTATGTCATTCGAAATATTTTTCTCTAAATTGTTTCATAGCGTTATGGTGATGATTTTAAAGCTCTACATAATTGGCAATTTGCCATAGTGAAGTTCTTGCAACAAATGTCTGTACAGATGAATTAATTAGTAATTAGAAATATACTTCAAAAATACTTGTGTAGAAGAATTAATCAGTAACTTTAATAGAGCAAAATCCTCTTTCTTTCCTTTTGTCTCTCTCTCTCACGAATTCTATTCTAGTATTTTTGAAATACATTTTCATTTTCAAAAGAACTACAATCTATGTCATTGCTTATATCCATATCCAAACAAATTTAATTAATTCTATCTATTATCCATATAACCAAACACAATTTAAATATTTGGAATATCCATATAACGTTTCACAATTAATAATATATATATTTAGAAGATTTTGTCAATATTTAAATTTATGATTCTCTTATCATCTTTGTTTGATTTTATTTTTAGTTGTTTTGAATAATCATATAATACATAAAGTTACTAAAAAATATCTGCATATATTATGATTCAAAATTAAAAACAGATATATATATATATATTAATATTACTCATTTAATATAATAAGTGTGTGTTTAACGTCTCACAATGGTTAAAATGTTTAGAGAATGATTCACAGTCATATTATAAATAAGATAAAAAATAAATATAAATCCGGATGTCTAGGAAGCTTCACCTAATACGATTCCAAATTTAAAGTTTGTATATGATTTAATTCGATTTTTAGTAGAACTTTTTAATTAATTTATCCAAGTTTAACAAAAAATTTTAAATTATGATTTTTTAAAACATATTCAGAATAACACAGACAAAGTTATATTGCATGGTGGGACGAATTTGAGTTGATATCACGTGAAATCCTCGTTTTACTATTTTTAACAACACTAAGACATATCAACTAAAACTGATCTAATTCAGATTATATTAAACAAAAATTACGAGTCTGCCAAATAAATATAGTAATTTGTTATTTCTCCTCCAACATGACAGTTGCCGTTAGAATACGGTTTACAAACTGAACCTAACTTTTTAAAAACCAAAACAAAACCAACTTACTTCTAGTTCTAATATAGTACAACTTAACCATAGCTGTGAATATCGAATCAAATAAACGAAGACTTTTTCCGTATATTTTAATTTCAAGTTTATACACTTATTTACTTCATCAGCTAAGATTATATAGGTTTGGCATATATCTATCAACAATTTTGTCAAACCAAATCGATCGAACTTGTAGAGAGTAAAAAACCGGAATCTCCCAATCTTAAATTACCTCCTGAAAAGATTTGAATGCAAAAAAGGGACCACAACCGCCAATGTCACCGACAAGAGTGAAAAAAGAGGCGTAATAAATAAACTAACACATTTTCGAACAAGAGTCCATAACGTTAACATATTCACTCACACACACACATGCTGTGTAGTTCATTATTACTCTTTTCTCTCACGCTCTCTCTTCTTTCTTTAAAAAAACCTCTCACCAAACTTATTACTCATTTGACAAAAGAGAACAACACAACTCTCAACAAAAGACACAACATGAGCTACACTCTCTTTCTCCTTCTGCTCACTCTCGTCCACTCCACTTTCTCTTCATTAGCTCCTACGGACCGAGCCGCCTTGGAATCCGTCAGAGACTCTTTAACCGACATGCCCGGTTCAGCCTTCTTCTCATCCTGGGACTTCACAGTCCCTGACCCTTGTTCCTCCTTCTCAGGCCTTACTTGCTCTTCTTCTCTTGGCCGTGTCACCGGCTTATCTCTTGGCCCTAATCTCTCCGGTTCTCTCTCCCCTTCCATCTCCAATCTAACCCACTTAACCCAACTCATTCTCTACCCCGGCTCTGTCACCGGTCCTCTCCCTCCTCGGTTCGATTCCCTCCCTCTCCTTCGACTCATTTCCTTAACAAGAAACCGCTTAACCGGTCCTATACCCATTTCTTTATCATCTCTCTCAAACCTCCACACTCTTGACCTTAGCTATAACCAACTCTCAGGTTCTCTCCCTCCTTTTCTCACTACTCTTCCTCAACTCAAAGTCCTTGTTTTAGCTTCAAACCATTTCTCCAACAACCTTAACCCTGTCTCTAGCCCCTTGTTCCATTTAGACCTAAAGCTGAACCAAATCTCCGGCGAACTCCCACCCGCTTTCCCGATCACTCTCCGGTACTTATCTCTCTCCGGAAACTCAATGCAAGGCACAATCAACGCCTTGGAGCCATTAACAGAGCTGATATACATCGACCTCAGCATGAACCAGTTCACCGGTGCAATCCCTAACTCGCTCTTCAGCCTCACAATCTCAACAATGTTCCTACAACGAAACAACTTCATATCCATCGCCACCTCCAAAGCGCCGTCATTATTACCACAGGGCTCCATTGTTGATCTGAGCCATAACTCAATCTCCGGAGACTTACCTCCCGCGCTCGCCGGAGCAGAGGCTCTGTTCTTGAACAATAACCGTCTCACAGGAGACATTCCAGAGGAATACGTCAAGAGCTTAATCAATGGTACAACAAAACAGCTCTTCTTGCAACATAACTACTTCACGAGATTCCCTTGGAACTCTGGTCTCCAACTACCAGACTCTGTTTCTCTCTGTTTGTCTTATAACTGTATGGAGACGGATCCAATCGTTGGTTTGTCCACGTGTCCGATAGAAGTTGCACCTCTGCTCTCAAGACCTGCTTCACAATGTTCAAGGTTCTATAATCACAGCTCCACTGGTTAAAGATCAAGTTTTGTTTTTTTTTTTTTCTTCCAAAGAAAATGACAAGTTCCTTTTAGAAGCGTTATCAAAAAAAACAAAAGATGACATTTTTAGGAATTGAACCGTTGTGTCTCCTAGTGTTTTCTTAAAAAAATCAAAAGTTGAAAAAAAAAAAAGGTCTGTAATAGTGTGGTCCTCACGTGTAAATCAGATTGTAGTGTTTATGGGAATATATAATTTATAGATTGGTCCTTTTCTTGTTTATTTCATTTTATTATTGGGAAAGATATGCCATTTCGAGATGAAGGAAATAAAACACACCATTGGTTTTGTATGTCTCCTTATCTTCAATTGTCATTATCCTTTTAAATAAAAAAAGGTATAGACTTTTTATTCACTTCTGTGGTCTAGATAGCACTCAAAAACACTGTTTCTTTAAAATGATTGAAGATATTTGTTGTGTCCAAGCATGTTGGATATGGAAGAGTTATTAAGAACTTGTAAGAACTTAATGGTGTTGTGTTGATTTAGTTAACCATTAACAACTTAAGTGCCAAATATAATTAGCTGTTTACAGACATACCGACAAAGAATTTTAAGTAATAAAGTAGAATAAAGCTATCTGATTTGTCAGAATGTTAAAAACGAGTCCAAGTTGACTCCTTCAGAGCTTTGATTCTCGTTCCAATAATACTCCGTCCACCATCTCTCCTCTCGTAGATCTAAGAAACAGAGAAAACGAGAAAGAAAGTATGAGAAAGGGAGATCGTCAGATTGTAGAACATGAGTTGCAAGAAACTGGTTTTAGTCCAGAATCAGAGAAAGCCAAGAACAAGTATGTTGAAGAAGAAGACGAAGATGAAGAGGAAGAGGATGAATCTGTGGAGAAGATCTTTGAGAGTAGAGAAGTACCTTCGTGGAAGAAGCAGCTGACCTTGAGGGCTTTTGTGGTGAGCTTTTTCCTAAGCATCTTGTTTAGCTTCATTGTTATGAAGCTTAACCTCACAACGGGAATCATACCTTCGCTGAACGTCTCAGCTGGTCTTCTGGGTTTCTTCTTTGTCAAGACATGGACCAAGATGCTCCATAGGTCTGGGTTCTTGAAACAGCCATTTACTCGCCAGGAGAATACTGTTATTCAGACCTGTGTTGTTGCTTCTTCTGGCATTGCCTTTAGCGGTAAACAAAACTCATCTTCACATTGAATTAGAAATCAATCAGTTTTTAATTGCATCTTGCCGTAGTTTTGCTTGCGTGTGTTTTGTGGCATTCTAATATAAAAGTACAAATCTGTCGAGTCTTTTGTACTCAACACTCACCTGCTTTCTCTCTCTTTCTAGTTATGTCAAGGTTTTTGCTTTATAATTCTCTCTCTTTCTAGTTATGTCAAGGTTTTTGCTTTAAAATAAATGCATCTACTTGGGCATATGAAATTTATACAGGAGGCTTTGGAACATACCTCTTTGGCATGAGTGAACGAATTGCAAACCAATCAGGAGATGCTTACCGTGGAGTTAAGAACCCTTCTTTGGGTTGGATTATGGGTTTCCTCTTTGTTGTCAGCTTTCTTGGCCTCTTCTCGGTTGTTCCCCTGCGAAAGGTTGGTCATATCATAACTTTTGTTTCCTGCTTTCTCTCTTGTGAATAAAAAAGGAACAATGGAGTTATGAGATCTTGCATTGCCAATTTCTGTGTGTTTGCAGATAATGGTAATAGACTTCAAACTAACATACCCAAGTGGTACTGCAACAGCTCATCTTATCAACAGCTTTCACACCCCTCAAGGAGCCAAGCTAGCAAAGTACGAACCTTTCACTTTATGCACTTTCAAGTCTTGAGTTCTCTGCTTCTTTTTGACTCCATGCTGCTCTCTGCATCAGGAAACAAGTGAGGGTGTTGGGGAAATTTTTCTCTATAAGCTTCTTATGGAGTTTCTTCCAATGGTTCTTTACTGGTGGAGAAAATTGTGGGTTCTCCAACTTCCCAACATTTGGACTCAAAGCTTACCAGTACAAGTAAGCTCAATAAACAATTCACGTAACTCGAAATTATAGAGCATTGGCTTGAACCACAATCTGGTTCCTTTCTGGTGAGAGTCTGATATACAAACAGGTTCTACTTTGACTTTTCAGCAACATATGTTGGTGTTGGAATGATATGTCCATATATAATCAACATCTCTGTCCTTTTGGGAGGAATCCTCTCTTGGGGGATAATGTGGCCTCTTATTGAAACCAAAAAGGGAGATTGGTTCCCTGATAATGTCCCATCCAGCAGCATGCATGGTCTCCAAGCTTACAAGGCAAACTAAACTCTCCATAACATTTCTCTGTTAATTCTCTCTATGAATCGCCCTGCTTCAAGTTAATCTCTCTGTACTTGACTATGTTTTTTTCTTTCAGGTGTTTATAGCTGTTGCTATAATCCTAGGAGATGGCTTATACAATTTTTGCAAGGTGCTCAGCCGGACTCTTTCAGGACTATTTGTACAGCTTCGAGGCACTACAACGTCTATTTCAAGAACCTCCTTCACACTAGAAGAAGACCCTCATGCTTCCCCATTAAGCCCAAAGCAGTCTTATGATGACCAACGTCGTACAAGATTCTTCCTCAAAGACCAAATCCCGACTTGGTTTGCTGTTGGAGGTTATATCATAATCGCTGCAACATCAACAGCCATCCTCCCTCACATGTTTCACCAGCTAAGATGGTATTACATTCTGGTCATATATATCTGCGCGCCTGTCTTAGCTTTTTGTAACGCGTATGGAGCTGGACTCACAGACTGGTCCTTGGCTTCAACTTATGGAAAGCTCGCCATATTCACAATCGGAGCTTGGGCTGGCTCTGAGCATGGCGGTATGCTGGCTGGTCTAGCAGCATGTGGTGTCATGATGAATATAGTCTCAACAGCTTCGGATCTGACACAGGACTTTAAGACAGGTTACCTCACGTTGTCATCACCAAAGTCAATGTTTGTGAGCCAAGTGATTGGAACAGCAATGGGTTGTGTGGTATCTCCTTGCGTGTTCTGGCTATTCTACAAGGCGTTTGATGATTTAGGTCTCCCAAACAGTGAATACCCTGCACCGTTTGCTACCGTATATCGAAGTATGGCTAAACTAGGAGTGGAAGGTGTCTCATCTCTACCGAGAGAATGCCTCGTTCTATGCTACGCGTTCTTCAGTGTAGCGATTCTCGTAAACATAGTAAAAGATAGTCTCAAGAGCAAATGGGGAAGGTTCATTCCTCTTCCAATGGCAATGGCTATACCGTTTTTCTTGGGACCTTACTTTGCAATTGACATGTGTGTGGGAAGTTTAATACTTTTTATCTGGGAAAGAGTAGATGCAGCCAAGGCTGAAGCTTTTGGGACAGCGGTGGCTTCTGGTTTAATATGCGGAGATGGCATTTGGTCTTTGCCAAGCTCAGTGCTGGCTATAGCAGGAGTAAACCCTCCTGTTTGTATGAAGTTTCTCTCTGCTGCAACCAATTCAAAAGTCGACAACTTCCTGAGTAGATCTTCTTAAACTCAAATATAAGTGTAATGATGCTTCTTCAAAATTTTCCCTTTTACCTGTATGACGTAACTCGTATATAAAGATCTTTAGATTCATGATCGTCAAACAGTTAAAGACCATATCGAGCACATGAAAAAAACCCAAACTTGGGTGGACTAAGGATACAAAAAGAGATTTTTATGGTAACCCGTAAGGCTCAGATGAGAGAAGATGATAACCTGAGCAAAATTGAGGTGGAATCGTCGATTGTGTTCAGTAGAAAAATCGATTCTTCCGATTGGGTTTTCGAAGGTGTGAGCATGAGTGATCAAATCGGGTTTTCGAGAGCTAGGGATTTGAAAAAAATCCATCCTTTTTGCTTTGAGCCTTTGACTCCATCATCTTCGATTAAAAACTAACAAAAATAGAGAGATGAGGTGTCGCGGTGACAGATATAAAAGGGGTAACGAGAGAAACCGTCACTTCTCCTTCTCTCTCTCTCTCTCTTTCTCTTTCCCTCTTCTCTCCTTCAAATCCGTTCTTCCTTAAAAAATCAATTTCGCTCTCTGTTTACATACTTGGTTTGATTTTTCAATTGCCTCTCTGTTTCTCTGTCTCTGTGATTATCTTTCATCAGAATGAACGGGAAGGCCTCTGTTTCCAAGGAGCTCAACGCCAAACATTCCAAGGTCCCATCTTTTTTTTTGTTTCCTCTTATTCTTTTTGATTTCACCAATTGATTTTTGCGTCTAATGGCTAAAAGGTTAAAGATTTGTGTGGGTTATAGATATTGGAAGCACTTTTGAAGCACCAGGACAATCGAGAATGTGCAGATTGTAGATCAAAGTAAGCATGATTGATGATAACATCTTCTTAATGATCATTTAACAAAAATGGTAAGAGCTTGTGATGTTGGATCTATCTTTATTTACAGGGCACCAAGATGGGCAAGTGTGAACCTTGGGATATTCATTTGTATGCAATGCTCTGGAATCCATCGTAGCCTCGGCGTCCATATCTCACAGGTGCCTCCCTAAATTACCTCTCTTTTGAAGATGAATGATACAAATTAGTGTTACTGATGAATTTTCTGAAAACAGGTAAGGTCTATAACTCTGGATACATGGCTTCCAGATCAGGTTGCTTTCATGCAATGTAAGCTCCTCTTTTTGTATATAATGAATTGAAACCCATTTAGTAGTTGAATTCATCATAATAATCCCATAATGCTTCTTATTCTCGTGTTTAGCTACCGGTAATGCTAAGGCAAATCGGTATTGGGAATCAGAATTGCCTCCTCATTTCGAGAGAAGTTCAAGCGACATGTTTATAAGAGCCAAGTATTGATTCTATTCTATGCTAGAAAGTCTTCCTTCATCTGCTACAAGACAACTCTAGCTTGAATCTTTTTCTTCTTCTTATGTTTGTGTTATTTTTAGATACAATGACAAGAAATGGGTTTCACCTAAAGGGATTCAACCGGCTCCTATAGTTAGTAATCTAAGCTGCAAAGTTAGTCACTTGGTAGAGAGCGGCTATAAGCCTGAAACTCCAAAGAAAGCTAGAACTCTTTCACTTGACGAAGAGATCCTTCGTAATCATGTTCTTCACGCAACACCTCCAGAAACAAGAATTCGCGCGGTATGTGGTATTCTCACAAAGTTCACTTTCTGAATGCAAACAAATTCATTTTCATCACCATTGATCCTACGGCAAGAATCAAGAAACCTTTTTCTAGAAGGATCTTGAGTCATTTTTCTCATAAACCGTTATGTATAATGCAGGGTTCGGTAGATATGAAGGAGAATGTATATGCTCTACCTCTACCAGTGGGGCTGGAAGTTAAGAAACCAAATCAAAAGAATGAGATTTTCTCCAACGAATTGAATCAGAATAGAAGAACCACCATAGCACCACCATCAAGCTGGGCTACTTTCGACTGTAAGGCCAAGATTCAGGCTTCTCTTTTTTACCTTCTTTGAATTTTTTGAGGTTTTGATTCTTAATCTCTTATGTGAAACAGGAAGAGAATGAGATGGAGTTTTTGGAAGCAAATCATCATGTGGGCTTTTTAATTATAGTCGACAGGTTGGCAAAGATGGGATGACAATGGAAGTTGGTTCTGTTTTCTATTTTTTTTTCATTTATAATCCAAAATTGGTTGCTTGTAACTAAAGCATTTTTCTAAATACAATGGAAGAGGGGACATCTTGAGTATATATTTGACAAAAGAAAGCAATACCAACTCACCAGTCTGTATTATTTTGAATTGTTGGAGAAGTAAATAGCAATACAACAGTAATGATTTCAATAGTCAGAGGCTCAGAGATTTGAGTCACTGGCTCATTGTTTCTCATTTGGTTTGAACTCTGTTTGGTTTAGTTAGTTAAGTTACATAATAGAAAATAAAATAAAATTGAACCGAACTTTAAACACACTAAATCGATCCGGTTTGGTATATTTGACAACAGTAACAACAGTAAATCAATTGGATTGGTCCATACTCCATAACAACAGTAATGATTTCAATACTCAAGTTTTGAGTCACTTTGAGAGTCATTGACTCATTGTGTTTCATTTGGTTTGAACTCTGTTTTGTTTAGTTTGTTTGGTTACATTAATAGAAATCGAATAAAATTGAACCGAACCTTGAAACACACTAAATCGATCCGGTTTGGTTAATTTGGCAACGGGTTTATTGAGAAGAAACAGAGTTAGCCAGATTCAAAAAGGCTTAATAGAGATATGGGCCTTAGGCCCGAGAGAGAGGATCAAAAACTGGAATGAGGAAGAGGAACAGAGCAATTGTGGCGTCTAGTAGACTGAAAGAGCGACGGAGATGGCGGCGAACGTGTGTCTACCTCCCACGGCGGCCATGGCTGTCCGGCCAGAGGAAGGCGTTTCGAATTCTAAACCTACGCAGAGCCAACCTAGGCTCTATCTCAGCAAACCTTCATGGATAGTCAGAACTCAGGTATGAAACCAAAAACCTCAATTTCTATATCTCTCTAGACTTTTGATATCTGAAATAAGAAAGAGCTGAGTGCTAAGGGGGTATTCGATGTTTAGCAGTCCGGAGCTAAGACGTGTGTGAAGAGAAGGGAGAAAGACCGATGTGTAATCTGCCATGGAACTGGAAGAGTTGATTGTTTCAACTGTTGTGGGAAAGGTAATGAAACAGAACTTGTCTCTCTGTATCTTAACTTAAAAAAGTCTCATAAAGAAACTTAAATTCTTGCTTTTTTTTTGTGATAATATGATTAAAGGGAGGACGAATTGTGTTGATGTGGAAATGCTTCCAAGAGGAGAGTGGCCCAAATGGTAACACATATTTTGAAGACAAAAGATGTTCTTGTGGCTTTGTATCTCTCTGATATATTTGATTCAAGAACTAAAGAAGTGTAGAGTTTTGGTCACAGGTGTAGGAGCTGTGGAGGGAGTGGATTAAGTGACTGTTCTCGCTGTCTTGGCACTGGAGAGTACAGATACATTATGGGTTTCCGCTTCTTAAACCAAGAAGATGATGTTGATCCTCCATAACGATTTGTGTCCTTGCCAGTTATTGTAGATGTTCAATAGCCTTATGACCTTTAGTTAATGTAAATGGTTGCTCCTGCCTTGTTGGTCATGATTTGTAATCTTTATGGTCATCATATTTCAAGTGAAGAGAAATCGTTACGTCTTGTGTCTTTTGAATCTACAGGTCCTTTAGTGTATACTACTTGTGTTGAAAAGCTTCATAATTTGATCAAGAATCAATGTCTAGTGATGTTCCTTTGAGTGGGAACAAACTCAAAACTCATGTTTGATTGTTTGGGAAACGAAGCTCAATTGGCTGAACTTGAGTTTCTGTGAACAATTGTAAAATCAATTCCGGTTTAGTCAAACCGGTTAAAACCATTATTTATTTAATTTATTTCTTATTTTCATATCCTATTCTTATCGTTTATGGCTTCCGTTGCTTTGCCGGCGTTAAGCTGCCGGAGCTCAGGAGAACAAGTGAAGGAGATTCGCGTTTGCACGAATCGTACCTGCCGGAGACAAGGCTCCTTCCAGATTCTCGAGACTTTAACGGCTCTCGCACCTCCCGAACTCCGAGTCACTCCCTCCGGTTGCCTCGGCCGATGCGGCGCCGGTCCAAACCTCGTTGCTCTCCCTCAAGGTCTCATCCTCCGTCACTGCGCCACGTCTTCTCGTGCTGCTGAAATCTTGTTCAGCCTCTGTGGTGAAGGTGGTCGTGAAGCTTCTTCGTCCTCCGCCGTCGCAGACGCTCTCACCGCTTTAGCGCTCACCAACAATGCTCTCTCTCAAATCGATGGTGGAAACTTCTCGGAATCTGAAGCTCTTCTCACTCAGGTCTGTAGAATTTTACATATTTGTCGCAGTTTCTTCCTCTCCATTCTTGTGGAGCTTGCTTGACCAGAGATGTGTATGGTCGCAGGCTTTAGAGCTGAAGCCCTATGGTGGCTTGCATAGAATCTTCAAACACAGGTAACAAAAAGGACCAAAATTTTCATTTTTTGGTCACTGTTTCTTCAGAGATTGTTAGATTGTTAGAATCTGGTGATTGCAGAGCAGTAGCAAAATTGGGAATGCTTGATTACTCTGGGGCTCTTGAAGATATAAGCCGAGCTCTAGCCTTATCTCCCAACTATTCTGAGGTATACTCTGGGATAATAGTCTTTTGATTTTTGTGGATTTCATGTTTGAATTCTTATTTCAATTTATGACTTCATCTACCAGCTCTACATTTGCCAAGGTGATGTCTACGTAGCAGAAGGTCAATATGAACTCGCCGAGAAGTCGTACTTGAAATGTCTAGAGATAGATCCTTCTCTTCGCAGATCTAAATCATTCAAGGTTTGTTTTGTTACATCTCGTGCCTCCTTTATTTAGCACTTAAGCATAGATAGATGTACCTTCCCAATGGAAGATAAGCTTCTATGCCTCTGGCAGGATGAATGCTTTTGCTTAAAATCTCATAATCTGATATTTGAAATCTCTGTTTCGAGACATTTTACAAAATTCTTGGTGTTTTAACTATCACTGCAGGCCCGGATTGCGAGCCTTCAAATGAAAGTTGTTGAAGTAGATGTGACATAGAAGTATTCTGACATTGGGAGTTGTATCTGGATGCATACTGATGATAGGTGTCTACGTGTTTGTCATAAAAAGGGTAATTCTTTTTCCTCTACTAGATCCTTACAAGAAATGTCTCTTTTTTTGTGTAGAAGGTTGGGTTTCCAGTGTGGCAAGGGATGCATATAGGTTATTAGTGTATCAAGATGTAATGACATTGCGCTGTATATATATAATATTATTCATATGATATTATCGAAGTTAATGACATTATTTTGGTACTAAAGACTACCCAAACACCAAGCTGCCTATCTTTGATAACCATTACGGTACTCAAGGAGCTACGTTAATGCTTAGCTTCTGGCCATTTTCACAGTGGTCATCCACTCCGCATATGAACCATAGCGTTCCAACTTCTGATATGATTATTGAGTCGTTGCCTTTGGTGAAGAGAGATGTGTAGTTGTCTGTTCCACAATCTGTGTATGCTGTAGAGTTAACTTGCATAACATTATGCTGGTCACTTTTGTAGTTGAATACTGTTGAAGAAGATAGACAGATTTAGCAAGGTGAATGCTGAAGAAGTGAGATGGGATTCAACTTTGATTTTGCTGAATTTAGAAATCCAGGAGTTAAGAAAAATTACCTAAGACATCGCCTACATGAAACTCCCTTCCTTGTGTCCAGTTGGTATAGTTTGTAAAGAGCTCCCAGCCACTGCTGTCGCCAACTATATGTTCTGTTCCTTCAGATATTAGCATGAGAGAAGATAAAGAGAAAATGACATAGAGTATAATCAAGCTGGAAAATCGGCTTTCCTGATGAAGCATTGTTATCTCTTAACCTATCGTTTTCCAAGTTATCCAGAGATACAGTATGATTATAAATCAGTAAGCATTTGTGGGTGGGAAGGTCATGACATTGTTGTGTTAACCAGATAAGTGAGTCATGAAAACCATACATATGTGGATCAAGGAGTCACACATTGTTTGCGGGCTACAACAAACAGTGCATCGGGGAGATGCACTGAAAAGCATTACACATAAGCGATAGAGCATACACGAAGTCGTGTATGCATTTTTCATAGTTTACTGATACACCTTAGGATTAAGCTAATTAGGCAAGTTGAAAGTGCAGCATGATGGAGCGGTAGCTGATGGCTTTGTAAAGAGGTTAATGTTGTTGAGCTTCTTCAACCACTTGAATCCAGTTTTCTCTTCGGTTTTGTTCTCCTTCTTCTTCTTGGTCTTATACTTATCCAGGCCAAAGCATCCGGATGAAACCTTATCATAGGCGGCGGGCTCCGAGTTCCCCGATGCCTGAAGCGAGTAGATGCGGTTCTGAAGAAGGCAGACCTTGTTAAAATGATCATCTCTCATCTTAAGAACACACCGAGCGAGCCCAACAGCTTCGTTCTTCATGAACAACGCCTCTGTGGCCAGCTCTCTGTTCTCCTCTAAGAGAGAAGTGAGCTTGTAGCCAAGATTAGCGTTTTCCTCAACAGCTACTTCCTTCTCCATCTCCAGCAACATGACGAACTTCTTCAACAGGTCTACAGTCTTGGAGGCTTCGTGAAACTGCTGCTCTTTGTAAAGTAACTCGTGTTGCACAATCTCTTTGTCCAAGTTTGCGGTCACGAGTTGAGAAACAAGCTCATCCACTTTATCTGAAACCGCAGAAGAATCTTGCCTCTGTTGAAAGGATAAGTTGCTGTCGAAACTGATGTCACTGACGGAATCAATGTCTGAAATGCAGTCGTCGTCGTCGTCATCTTGGAGAGTGTGAATAGGACGAGAGATTGTGGGTTTAAGCAGCTGCAGATTCGGTTTGGTAGGATGAGAAGAACGACCCAGGAGAGTGATGTAGCCGTTGTAGAGGTCAAGGCAAAGCGAGAGAAGGAGGGGTCGTCTCTGGTAAAACCATTCAGCTCGTTGAGCAAAAGTATCATCATCTCCTTTGTTTTCTTCAAAAGCAGACACACGAAGGATTTGCATCCGAGCTTCAAGATCTGTTTCCAGCATTTTTCAAGACAAGAAGTAATGTGAGAGAAAAAGAGACAAACTGAGAAGAAAGAGAAAAGGGGGGTCCACTGTTCTGTATCAAGCTTTTGTGTGTTTTGAAAATTTGAAAATGTGAAAAGCTCCAAAAAGAGAATGAGGAGAGAGAGAGAAGAGATTTGAAAATGGGAAGAGGAATAGTACCGGAGAGAGATGGCAACTGTGGAGGGGGATGAGTAGCTTCCATGGATTTTTTGCTCTTCATCTTCTTCAACCTGGAAGAGATACACTTTTGGTTAGTGGTTTTTATAAATGTATAAAGCAAAATGAGAATATATGCAAAGATCAAGAAAGAGAGAGAGAGACATTGATGAATTTTTCAAGAAGATAAGAAATGTTACAGAAAAGGAAGTTTTGGATCGCTGAACACTAGTATTAATGAAGGATCGGAGTGGGAAAGAAGATACAAACCAAGAAATAGTGTAGTGAGAGAGAGAAAAGAGAGCTGACACGTCTGATCAGTTGTATCAGTAGTGCAGAGAGCATATTTAACAGGCAAAATCCGCCAAAGCAACAAGCATTTGATTTCGTACCATTCATGTTTTAACACGTGTCTTACGTATTTGGGTTTAGTAGTTTCGGCCCGTTTACTATTGGGCTTAATAAATCATTGTATTTTCTGAATTTTGAGATTCAAAGGTTTACTGACAAGTCCGAGTGTCTGACATAACAAATTTTTTAAAAATTAGCGGAAAGAAGAGAGAGAGAGAGCATGTAGAGTTGGTGATTAATAGTAACTAAGGTCAATTATTGATCTAAGCAGATATACTTACTATATAAAATTATAAATACAAAATGTGTTGTAAATAGGAATAAAGGTAACACTATCATTATCTTTAATTTTTCCATAAAGAAGAGAGAACACAGGACCTGAAAGAGAGAACTATTCTAAATTCTTCACAGACGCGTATCTGTGTTTGTTTATTCACTCACAATCACACGCTTAATTTATTTATTATAGACTTATAGTATATGCATTCAAAAAAGCTCAACTGTGTGTGAGTTTGGTGAGAATTCCAATTTATTCTTTCGTTCTTTCTTTTTTTCTCTTCAATGTACTGTATTTATACGATACGAGTTCCAGCTCTAGCTATTATTTTTGAAACTAGCAAATCTATTTTCTCAAAAACTAATACCTTAAACACCTGTTTCAGTTAAACAAAATAGTAGCTCAGAAATTCAGAATTCTTAAGCACTAAGTAAAATAACATATTTGGATAAAGTTTTCACAATAGGCAGCTTCTTGAGGTTTTCTCTCTTCCAACCTTTTTTGCTTTAAAGAAAGAACTCACAATTTCTTGTTTTAACTTTGGTTGATGGGTTCATGCAAAGTTCAGTGTATTGTTTCCATTTGTTTTGTTTTATTTTCCTTATAAAAAGATCGTCGTCTACACTTGCTTGACGACGAGCTAAAAGAAAAAAACTAAACCCAAGTCTCTCTGGTCTCTGCTGTCATCATCTCCTTCTCCGCCCTTTCTTCTTTACTCTGTGTGTCATCATCGTTTTTGCTTTCTTCTCCTATATTATTCGGTTTCAGGGTCTTCTTCTCTTTTCTTCTCAAACCCTTTTCTATAACTTTGTCTAGGCCAATTAAATGGCTTCACAGACCGAGAACGAAGAGTTCCCGATTCTTCCGATTCCAGAAGCAACACCACCTCGTGCTCGCACTACTAGGACTTTTACTTCAACGAATCGTAGTCTTTCCCTCTCAAACCCAACTTTCTCCACTGAAGGATTTGACAACTCGAGTGTGGTTTTAGGCTACACAGGCCCTCTCCGAACCCAAAGAATACGACCTCGTTTGGTGCAAATGAGTGGTCCTCTTTACTCTACTCGCAGAACTGAACCTCTCTCCCCTCCTTCTCCTCAACAACCTCCTCATTCCATTAATGTTCCACCTGAAGATGATTTTGTATACCAAAACGCAAATCTCTTGAGATCTGGACAACTAGGGATGTGTAATGATCCTTACTGTACTACTTGTCCTTCTTACTACAACCGCCAAGCTGCTCAATTACACACTTCCAGAGTTTCTGCCTCTAGGGTATGAGTATGTACATTGTTGCTTCTACTTCTTACCTTTGTGAGACTCAAGTAAACATAGCTGACACAAGGGCTCATTTCCTTTTTCTTTTTCTTGTTTAGTTTCACACTGTGCTGTATGATGATGCTAGAGGTTGGGCTAAGCGATTTGCGTCCTCTGCTCGTAGATACTTACCAGGGATCATGAATCCTCATTCCAAATTCGTTCAAGTCTGGACTAGAATCTTAGCCTTTTCAAGCTTAGTGGCCATTTTTATAGATCCTCTCTTCTTGTTCCTCTTATTGATCCACCATGTATATATGTTTCCTTCTCTTGCTCTATCAATCTCTTGCTTGTGACTGTCTACGTTTTAATGAGTTTATTACTATTGCAGGAAAACAAATGCATAGCTATTGATTGGCCTATGACAAAGAAATTGGTGTCTATTAGAAGTATAACGGATCTTATATTCTTTATTAACATGCTGCTTCAGGTGTGTCTCCTTTGTTCCCATCTCCCTACCCTATGTCAAGGAACTTAACTTTATTGGCTTTAATGCTTCTTTGGCCATATGTGTTGCAGTTTAGGTTGGCCTATGTAGCTCCTGAATCTAGAATCGTTGGTGCAGGCCAGTTAGTTGACCATCCAAGCAAAATTGCTCGCCATTACTTCCGAGGGAAGTTTTTTCCTGATCTGTTCATAGTGTTACCCATTCCACAGGTATATTAACCTTCAAATGTTTTTTGCTTGATGTTAACTCTAATAATGTCGTTTGAACGGTAAATTTGTTATTTCTTTTGCTTGCAGGTTATGATATTATGGGTAATACCAGCACACTTGGGCATACCCAGGGGAGAATATGAGAAACAGATATTACGCGCTACGATTCTTTTTCAATACCTTCCAAAGTTACATAGACTCTTACCTCTTCTTGCTGGACAAACACCGACCGGCTTCATATTTGAGTCAGCCTGGGCCAATTTTGTTATTAATCTTCTCACCTTCATGCTTGTTGGTCATGGTGTTGGTTCTTGCTGGTATCTTTTTGGTTTGCAGGTATATATGATATTGCTGCAATGTTCTTAAAGATTCTCTCCTTATATCTATCAGAAGAGTTCAAGATTTGTTTCTTGCTGTTTTGCTCTTTTTCAGAGAGTTAAGAAATGCATGCTGAATGCTTTGGATATATCTGGGGATGAACGTAGAAACCTTATCGATTGTGCTCGTAGAAGTTATGCATTGGAGTCAAAACGAGCTCTCTGGAGAAATAGTTCTAGTGTCAATGCTTGTTTTCAAGAGAATGGTATGACTTATGGAATTTTCTTGAAGGCAGTGAATCTTACCAATGAGTCTAAGTTCTTCACAAGATACAATTATTCTCTGTTTTGGGGATTCCAAGTAAGTTGGGATCTATTTTAAGTTCATTTCAGGTTTGTTTTGCTGTTGCAACTATTAATCTTTGAATCACTCTTAACTAAATGTCACAATGTTTTTCAATATTGAAAGCAAATAAGCACACTTTGTGGAAACTTGAGCCCAAGTTACTCAGTGGGAGAGGTTTTCTTTACAATGGGTATCATTGGACTAGGGCTTTTGCTTTTTGCGCGGCTTATTGGTAATATGCACAACTTCCTCCAATCTCTAGATCGAAGGTTAGCACATTTCATCAAATAGTATCTCAAAACAAAAAATATTTTGAGGAGATGGTGGGTACTTGGCTAAATCTTTAAGTGTAGTGATGACTTGTGCATGTCCTGTTTTAGGAGGATGGAAATGATGCTGAGACGGCGTGATGTGGAGCAGTGGATGAGCCACAGACTGTTGCCAGAAGATATAAGGAAGTCTGTTCACTGTGGCATTTGATTTTCATAGGCTATGTAATGTGTCCTTTAAAAACTAATCAACTCAATAATTGTTCAGGAGAGTACGCGAGGCTGAACGGTACAATTGGGCTGCGACTAGAGGAGTTAACGAAGAGTTGCTCTTTGAGAATATGCCTGATGACCTCCAAAGAGATATAAGACGACACCTCTTCAAATTTCTGAAGAAGGTAAACTTAAATAAGTAACAGCCAATTAAAGCATTATTTAGTATCCATCAGTTAGTATTCTTTTTGTGTACGAAAGACTCCATAGTGTTACAAAAATATCTAGTTCTGAATCCAACTGTTTATAGATAATAGGCATAGATTAACCACTACTTGAAACTCAATTGTAAGACTTTGACATGTTGATGGGTTTGCAGGTGAGGATATTTTCCTTGATGGATGAATCAATCTTAGATTCTATCCGTGAGAGGCTGAAACAGAGGACTTACATAAGGGGTAGCATGGTGTTGCACAACAAAGGTCTAGTTGAAAAAATGGTATTCATAGTGAGAGGTGAGATGGAGAGCATTGGAGAAGACGGTTCTGTTCTGCCATTATCAGAAGGCGACGTTTGTGGCGAAGAACTTCTCAGTTGGTGCCTCGAACGCTCTTCTATAAACCCCGGTACTAATAAAGATTTGACTCTGTGTTCATAACTTTAACTTGAAACAAAAGCCTTGTTAGAAGACACTTAATTGAGGAAAAGCTTGGAACTGAATATGTTTTGAAACTCTTGCAGATGGGACGAGGATAAAGATGCCACCAAAGGGATTGGTCAGCAACAGAAATGTTAGGTGTGTGACAAACGTGGAGGCGTTTTCGCTGAGTGTAGCTGATCTTGAAGATGTAACGAGCTTGTTTTCAAGATTCTTAAGAAGCAATCGAGTACAAGGAGCCATAAGGTACGAGTCTCCTTATTGGAGGTTACGAGCAGCTATGCAGATTCAAGTGGCTTGGAGATACCGAAAGAGACAGCTCCAGAGATTATACACTGCTCAGTCCAGTTACAACCGTTAAATTGGATGATAATGTTTGGCAGATTAGTAATCATTTCTAAGTATTAGTGGTTGTGGTAAATAGTTGTAATATATATAAGATGGCTCAGTGATTCACTCATTAGTGATAATGAAAGCTGAGTATGAAACTTCTTTCTCCTGAGTGATTGGTGATTAATGATAACTAATGTCAGTTATTGATCTAAGCATATCTATACTAGTATTTTTGTAGCAGTTTTTGCTCAAAAATACTTTTTGGAAAGTTTTTGCATTTAATGCATTGACTTTAGTATTAGTGACCAAAAATTTCAAAATTAATTATAGGTAAAATTTTTAAAAAATAAGGAAATTTGTCTACCTCATATAAACATAAATATATGATTCTCTTTCATTTTTATTTGAGTTTATATTTACATTATCTTGAATTATTCTTTTTTTTTTTTTTGGTCAACATCTTGAATTATTCTATAATACATTTAGTTAATAAAAATTATGATTTTTTCTTGCATATGATGTAATAAAAAAATTTTAAAACGGACATATATTACTCAATAGATGAATAAAAAAAATACGGGAACAATATCCCACATCGCCTAAAAAATTGGGCAATAGTTCAGAGTCATACTATAAAAGAGACCAAAATGATTCAGACTACAAATGAGTAATAAGCTTAATTTATCAGACATTCAAACTTAAAAAACTTTTTATGGTTTATTCCGATTCTCTATTTTAAATATTTTTAAAAAGTTAAATATTATAAATATTTAAAACTTTTAAAAACTTAAATATTATAAATATTTATATTTTATAAAACGTATAAATATTATAAATATTTATATTTTTAGAAATTTAAACTTTATAATATATTAATAATATTTAAAAGTTTAAGAAGTTTCAAATATTATAAATATTTAAACTTTATAAGAAGTTTAAATATTATAAATATTTCAACTTTTAAAAAAGTTAGAAGACCTTTAAAATATTAATAATATATTTAAACTTTTACGAAACTTCAAATATGAGAAATACTCAACTGTTTTTAAGAATTATAAGTATTCTAAATATTTAAACTTTATAAGAAGAGCCAATCTTATAAAATGTAAATGGTTACAATCTTAATAAATAACATACCAACTCAATCTAATATTTATAATACAAAACAATAAATATTAAAAATTAAGATGATATAGTGTGAGTTAAAATATCTAGGGCCGAGGTTATATAGCGGGACATGTTTTGTCGATATTTATATAAATTGAAAATCTCATTAATTCGGTGTTACACGGGTAAAACATCATTTCAATATTTTTGGTATCAGAGAATAGATATATCTAATTAAATTGATTAAATAAATATCATGTAAAAAATAAATTATATTACGGTATTATATGGTTTAAACTATAAAATTAACAATTATTTAACCAATAAATACAACTTATAATTTAAATGTTTTAATCATAAATAATTTTCCCCGCGGGTCCTAATCTAGTATACTTAATATATAAATACAAAGTGTGTTGTAAAAAGGAATAACTGTAACACTATTTATATCACTAGGATTCAGACCCCCGCGATGTCGCGAGAGAAGTATTTTAGAAAAACGTAAATAAAATTTAAAACTTAAAATTATACATTATGAAATCATTTGAATGTAATAAAATAGTTTGAATACATAAATTAAACATAAACTGTTACTAAAAACACAACCATCAAAATGAAAACTTGTAACAAAAAATATTATCTAGAATAGACACAACTTTGCAAAAAAATTATTGTTTAAAGTATTATAAATATAAGGTTTTTTATGAAGAATTATGGTAAAGCTACAATTAAAAAAAATCATTATGAAAAATTGATCCTAACTGAGAATCTTGAACTAATGGTTGTAATAAGTAAATATAATTTTCTATTAAATAATTATAACTAAAGACAAAATAATATAAATTTTGAATATTAAATTAGTTTTTAAAGAACAATTACGATAAATAGACGCAACGCAAAAAAATCTATATTCAGTTTTATTAAATTTCTATATTGCTATAATTATTTCTAAAATTTTAGTTAGATTATAGAATAACGTTGAATATTAGATATTAATATTCAAATTATTTAGATTTAACATAAAACGGAAAATTTGTTTCAACGAACAATGATTTGTTAGTTATTGATGAAAAGACAAATATATAGAAAGTTCAAAAGACATGACTATTTAAATAGACACACCTATTAGAACGAAAAGTTGTGATGAAAAAATATAAATAAAATATAGTGAAAAGACATAACTCTAAAATGAAAAGATACAGCTGTTTGAGTTTTTAAAAAAAAGAATAAAAACAATTTTCTTACAAAAAATACTAAGCAAAGTCGCAACTGTTGTTCGTATTTATTCAGATTGTTATTCTTATTTTTAAATATTAAACTAATTTTTTAACAAAAACTTACGATAAAAATAGATGCAACTGTAAATTCTATATTAAGTTGTATTAAATTTCTCTATCGCTATAATCATTTCTAAAATTTTAGTTAGATTATAGAATCACGTTAAATATTAGATATTAATATTTAATTATTTAGATTCAACATAAAATGGAAAATTTGTTTCAACGAACTTGTTAGTTACTGATGAAGAGACAAATATAAAGAGAATTCAAAAGACATGACTATTTAAATAGACACACCTATTAGACTGAAAAGTTGTGATGAAAAGATATAAATAAAATGTAGTGAAAAGAAACAACTTCACAATGAATAGATACAACCGTTTGAATTTTAAAAAAAAAGTTATAAAAAGGTGCTACGAAAAATCGCAAATATTGTGTCTGCATTTGATTTCACCTAATAACCCATATAAACTGCTTTTAAATAAAATACATCTTTCTTATCGTATTGAGAAGTCAAATTCAAAAACTCATTATATAGTCCATCTAACTCTTGAAATAAAAAACTCTAGGTATTTTCATGAAATTTTTATATATAAAATTAACTAAAAGTTGTAAATTATATTCGTCATTCCAAAAATATTTTGTTAAATCAAGAATTGGAGGAATATTTTTACTTTTAAAAGAATGAATGCCAGATAATAATTTAGAAAGCTGTAAAAACTGTTGATATTGAAATTTTATATTATTTAGTGTCATGGCAAAAAAATGAAAACAGGTCAAAAAGACGAATATATCTAGATTTCAAAAGATATGAATATTCGAATAAACTCAACTTTACAGTAGAAAGTTGCAACTTTACAAACAAACCGTTACAATGAACAATCGCAACTTTTTGTAAAACACACAATTTAATTTTTCTACAGATTTTTTAAAAAAATATTCAAAAGATACGATTGAAAAAAACACAACTTTTGGTGGCATTTATTCGGATTGCTATTGTATATAGACATTAAATTTTTATATTTAAAATTAACTAAAAGTTGTAAATTAGATTCATCATTCCAAAAATCTTTTGTTAAATCAAGAATTGGAAGAGTTTCTTTACTTTTAAAAGAATGAATGCTAGAAAATAATTTAGAAATCTGTAAAAACTGTTGATATTAAAATTTTATATTATTTTGTGTCATGACAAAAAAATGAAAAGATTTCAAACAAATAGATTTCAAAAGATACGAATATTCGAATAAACACAACTCTACAATGAACAGTTACAACTTTACAAAAAAAACTGTTACAATGAACAATCACAACTCTTTGTAAAAGATACAATTTAATTTTTTTACAGATTTTTTCAAAAAAAATATCCAAAAATTACGATTGAAAAAACACAACGTTTGGTGGCATTTATTCGGATTGGATTTAAATATATTGAAAAGTAAAATCCAAAAACTCACTATGTAATCCATCTAAATCTTGGAAAAACACTCTAGGTATTTTCATAAAACTTTTATATTTAAAATTAACTAAAAGATGTAAATTAGATTCATCATTCCAAAAATTCTTTTGTTAAATCAAGATTAGAGGAATTTCTTGACTTTTAAAAGAATGAATGCTAGAAAATAATTTAAAAAAATGTATAAACTGTTAAGATTGAAATTTTAGTTGATTTTGTGTCATGGCAAAAAAAAAATGAAAACAGTTCAAACAGACAAATATATATAGATTTCAAAAGATACAAATGTTTTAATCAACACAACTTTACAGTGATCGGTTGTAACTTTTCATAAATAACCGTTTTAATGATTTATCATAATTTTTCAGGAAACATCCAAAAGGTACGAATAAAAAAACACAACTGTTGGTTGCATTTATTCGGATTGTTATTATTATATAGATTTCATTATCTTTAATTTTTCCATAAAGAAGTGAAAACACTAGGACCTGCCTGAAAGAGAGAGGGTTATTCTAAGTAGAGAGAAGAGAAGAAAGAGCTACGTACATATTCTCAATTCTTCAGTATCTGTGTTTGATCATTCACTCACAATCACACGCTTTATTTATTTATTAGTACATGCATTCAAAAAAGCTCAACTGTGAAGTTTGGTGAGACCATTCCAATTTATTCTTTTTTGTTTTTGTTTTTTTTCTCTCTGTATTTATTTATATGGGACGTACTATTATTTTTTGAAAAAAGTTATCAAAGTAACACAAGAGAGGCAGCTTCTTAATGTTTACTCTCTTCCAATCTTTTTGCTTTAAGAAGTACTCACTAATAAACAACACACAAATTCCTTTTTCAATTTTGGTTGATGGGTTCAACAGGAGATCTAAAATGTAACATTTTCTTTTCTTGTTTTCATGCAAAGTTCAATGTATATTATTTCATTTGTTTTGTTTTTTTTCTTTTATTTTTTGGTTTTAATGTGAAGATTTCATTCCAATAGAAATTACATAGTTATATACCGATTACAAAAAACCCATTATCACAGAAACTAGATGCAAAAAGGAGTATTTTAAAGTTATAGAGGATGAGAAATACGACTAAAGTAAACTTCAAGGAGAGAGGGAGAGTGCTCGGATCCTGGGAAAGACAGGAGGCGGTCCCGTATTGTGCGGTCGATGGAGAGACGAAGAGTAACGGCAGAGGATTGAGACGCTGAGAGGATCCTCGCATTCCTCTCCTTCCCGAGGTGGTAGACCACCGTTTGGAAGAGAAGTTTGATGATAGCAGTGGCTTTGACGGTGTGCGGCTGACTGTGGGAGAGGATCCAAGCTGAGGACGCTAGGAGAGTGGTTGGAGGACTGGAAAATAGTTTCGCAGCGAAGAACCCCCAGAGCTCTGTGGAGAAAGGACAAGTAAAGAATAGGTGCTCGTGGGTTTTTGCACCATTCGAGCAGAGGACACATGCATCAGGAACACTCATGCCCCAACTTCTGAGTCTATCTCGCGTCGGTAACCGATTCAAAAGTGCCAACCAGTTAATAAAGGAGAACCGGGGCACATTTTGTTTAAACCATACCACATCAGCCCAAGGGACTACAGGAGAGTGGAGCCTTAGTTGTTCCTAGGTTTCTTTTGAGGAGAAAGTGGGGCGGAAGTTACCTGCAGCATTACGCCAGAGGTAGGAGTCTCGGTCATTGCATTCATTCGGTGCAGGAGTTTCAGTGAGGGCAACCAATAAGGTTTGAGAGTTTTCTGATCGGGCTGCCGATAGAGCCCAATTTCCATCTCTCGAAGCATCTATTACATGTGCATCATTCGCTAACCGGAGTTGCCTTGGACCAGTCTCCCCGAGGAAGGTGATGAGCTGACCAAACTCAGTCCACGAGTCATACCAGAATGAAGCATCCCACCCATCACCCACCACACATCTGATGAACTCTGTGATGGTGGGTTTCAGCTGAAGCATGCTGTTCACTGTTTTGGAAAAGTGGTTAGCCACTTTTGTTACCCAGAAGCTCTTCCTTGAGAAAATATTCCCTTTAAGCCATGCCACCCATAGCGAACCAAAGCTCGAGAAGAAGTTCCAAATGAGTTTTAGCCTAAAAACCACTCCAAAGTCCTCTAGCAAATGAATGCCAAGTCCCCCTTCAGCCTTTGGTCTGCAGATATCAGCCTAGGCCACCCTCGTACCGACAGCAGATCCAGTGTTGTTCTTCCAAAGAAAGGCAGAGCACAGGGAATCCACTTTAGCATAGAAGTGTTTTGGCAAAACAAACACACTACTCCAGAAATTCACCATCCCATAGATGACTGAGGATATTAACCTGATTTTTCCAGCAAAAGAGAGGAACTTTGCAGTCCAAGAGTGTCCACAGTTGCTTACAAAGTCCTAGTCTCTGCTGTCATCATCTTCTCCCTCTGCTGTCATTATCATTTTGCTTTTCTTCTCCTATATTATTGGGTTTTCACTCTCAGAGTCTACTTTTTTTCTTCTCAAACCAGTTTCTTGATCTTTTTCTAGGCCAATTAGTCTCCAAGAATGGATACTTTGAACGAAAATGATGAGTTCCCCATTCTCCCAATTCCAGAAGTAACACCTCCTCGTGCTCGCTCTTGCACTTTTACTTTCAGGAATCGTAGTCTTTCTCTCTCGAACCCAACTCTCTCCACTAAAGGAGTTGACAACTCGAGTGTGGTTTTAGGCTACACAGGTCCTCTTCAAACCCAGAGAATAAGACCTCGTTTGGTGCAAATGAGTGGTCCTCTTTACCCTACTCGCAGAACTGAACCTCACTTCATTCCTTCTCCTCAAGAACCTCTTCATCCCTCCTCTACCGTTGATGTTCAACCTGAAGAAGATTTTGTCTTCCAAAACGCAAATCTCTGGAGATCTGGACAGTTAGGGATGTGTAACGATCCTTATTGTACTACTTGTCCTTCTTACTACAACCGCCAAGCTGCTCAATTTCACACTTCTAGAGTTTCTGCCTCTAGGGTATAACTTATAAGTATGTTCATTGTTGCTTCTACTTACCTTTGAGAGACTCAAGTAACCATAGCTGACACAAGGGGTCTTTTCCTTTTTTTTGTTTAGTTTCACACTGTTCTGTATGATGATGCTAGAGGTTGGGCTAAGCTATTTGCCTCCTCTGCTCGTAGAAGCTTACCAGGAATCATGAATCCTCATTCCAAATTCGTTCAAGTCTGGACAAGAATCTTAGCCTTTTCAAGCTTAGTAGCCATTTTTGTAGATCCTCTCTTCTTGTTCCTCTTATTGATCCACCATGTATGTTGCCTTCTCTTTCTCTATCAGTCTCTCTTGCTTGACTGTACACGTTTTTATGAGTTTACTATTACTGCAGGACAACAAATGCATAGCGATTGATTGGCCTACAACTAACAAGTTGGTGTCTATTAGAAGTATAACGGATCTTATATTCTCTGTTAACATACTGCTTCAGGTGTGTCTCCTTTGTTCCTCATCTCCTATGTAAGGAAACTTATTGGCTTTAATGCTTCTTTGATCACATGTGTTACAGTTTAGGTTGGCCTATGTAGCTCCTGAATCAAGAATAGTTGGCGCCGGCCAGTTAGTTGATCATCCAAGCAAAATTACTCGCAATTACGTCTGAGGAAAGTTTTTTCTTGATCTGTTCATAGTGTTACCCATTCCACATGTATTTTAGTATTAACCTTCAAATGTTTTTTTATTAATAACTCTAGTAATGTCGTTTGCTTTTGATTAATGTTAACTCTACAAATGTCGTCTGAACGGTAGATTTCTCTTTTCTTTTGCTTACAGATTATGATATTATGGATACTACCATCACACTTGGGTACACTCAGGGGAGAAGCTGAGAAACAGATTATACGGCTACGGTTCTTTTTCAATACCTTCCAAAGTTATATAGACTCTTACCTCCTCTTGCTGGACAAACACCGACCGGGTTCATATTTGAGTCAGCCTGGGCCAATTTTGTTATTAATCTTCTTACCTTTATGCTTGCTGGTCATGCTGTTGGTTCTTGCTGGTATCTTTCTGGTCTGCAGGTATATAATATAACTCTGTGTTTTTTAAAGATCCTCTTTATATCTATAGAGTGACTTAAATATTTGTTCTCGTTGTTTTGCTTTTTTCAGAGAGTTAAGAGATGCATGTTGAATGCTTGGGATGTTTCTGGGGAAGAACGTAAAAATCTTATCGACTGTGCTCGTGGAATTCATGCATCATAATTCAACGCTTGTTTTCAAGAGAATGCTAGTATTTATGGAATCTATTTGAAGGCAGTGAATCTTACCATTCAATCTAAGTTCTTCACAAGATACAGTTATTCTCTGTTTTGGGGATTCCAAGTAAGTTGGGATCTATTTTAAGTTCATTTCAGGTTTGGTTTTTGTTGCAACTATTAGTATTTGAATCACTTAAGTCTTAACTAATGTCAAAATGTTTTCAATATTGAAAGCAAATAAGCACACTTTGTGGAAACTTGACCCCAAGTTACTCAGTGGGAGAGGTTTTCTTTACAATGGGTATCATTGGACTAGGGCTTTTGCTTTTTTGCGCGGCTTATTGGCAATATGCACAACTTCCTCCAATCTCTCGATCGAAGGTAAACACATTTCATCAATAGTATCTCAAAACAAAAAATATTTTGAGGAGATGGTGGGTACTTGGCTAAATCACCAAGTGTAATGATGACTTGTGCATGTCCTGTTTTAGGAGGATGGAAATGATGCTGAGGCGGCGTGATGTGGAGCAGTGGATGAGCCACAGACTGTTGCCAGAAGATATAAGAAAGTCGGTGCTCTGTGGCATATTTGATTTTCATAAGCTATGAAATGTGTCCTTTAAAAACTAATCAACTCAATAATTGTTCAGGAGAGTACGCGAGGCTGAACGGTACAATTGGGCTGCTACTAGATGAGTTAACGAAGAGTTGCTCTTTGAGAATATGCTTGATAACCTCCAAAGAGATATAAGACGACACCTCTTCAAATTTCTCAAGAAGGTAAACTTCAATAAGTAACAGTCACATGAAAGCATTAATTAGTATCCATCACTAAGTATTATTTTTGTATACTAAAGACTCCATGATGTTAAACTTCTGAATCCAACTGTGTGTACAGATAATAGGAATAGATTAACCACTACTGAAACTCAATTGTAAGGCTTTGATATGTATATGGGTTTGCAGGTGAGGATATTTTCCTTGATGGATGAATCAATCTTAGATTCCATCCATGAGAGGCTGAAACAGAGGAATTACATAAGGGGTAGCATGGTGTTGCACAACAAAGGTCTAGTTGAAAAAATGGTATTCATAGTGAGAGGTGAGATGGAGAGCATTGGAGAAGACGGCTCTGTTCTGCCATTATCGGAAGGTGACGTTTGTGGTGAAGAACTTCTCACTTGGTGTCTTGAACGCTCTTCTATAAACCCTGGTATCTAATAAGATTTTGACTATGTGTTTAACTTGAAACATAAATCTTGTTAGAAGACTCTTGATTGAGGAAAAGCTTTGAACTGAATATGTTTTGAAACTCTGGCAGATGGGACAAGGATAAAGATGCCACCAAAGGGACTGCTTAGCACAGAAACGTTAGGTGTGTGACAAACGTGGAGGCGTTTTCGCTGAGTGTACCAGATCTTGAAGATGTAACGAGCTTGTTGATCAAAGGTCAATTAAAACCCAAGGTGCACTCAACCACGATCTAGTGGTGTCGTCGTAACACTTCAGGATCGAATCCACAGAGACCAAGCAATGCACTATGAGATTGTATAGATTCGAATATAGCTAAGGCAAAAAGAAAGTTTGTGTTTCAAGTATCAAATTAAAACAGAAAATAAATAAGGGTTTTGAAATCAAGGAAAGATATTGGGCGTAGGGGATCAGTTAGGGGATACAACCACAAATTTAGATGATAGATTTGGAAAGCATTAAAAACCATTCTTGAACTCAAATCTCAATTATAAAGCTAACCTACTTCCGCAGCGTTAGCTAACTATGCAAAGAAATAACTAGACCCTAAACTTCTGTTTGAATCTAGCTAAACAAGCAAGCATTAAAGTCCAAGTTTGATTCGTTCACAAGGTGCCTCAACTTCAACTTCCGTTGGCTAAGGTCCACCTTGCTCACCTATGTTTCTTTCAAGTAACTCAACAACACTTTTGGTGCCACGATGAATTTAACCTAAGATTTTAATCTAGGTGATCAATCTAGCTTAAGCATTAAGAACAACAATAGATGAATAACAATAAGATCAATCCCAAATCTAATAACCTAAGTTTAGAGAATCATAAACTCCCCTTTTGAAACCCAAAACCCAATAGTGAAACTACTCAGACATGGAAACAAAAGAACAGCAAATCAAAAATGAAGAAAGCATAATTGAATTGCAAAGAGAAATAAAAAGGGTTCAGAATTCTTCTCCAAAGGGTTAGAAAGGATTAGAGATCTTCTCCCAAGAATTACAAGTACTCAAAAGCTGCGTAAAATCAAAGTCGTTTGTTAAGAGGTCGAGCCTCGTGCTTAAATAGAAAAATAAAACCCTAAAAGTTGGTTTAAAACATAAAAGGAAAAGTTACTTCGGGTACGGGACTGGTCGATCTCAAATGCGGATCAGCCGATCTCGGATGCTTTTCTGCGTTTGCTCTATCTGCTTGCTAGACCAACCGGTCTTCAACCAACTTTAGCTCCAGATGCTTGTTTTCATCCCCAAAACACTCAGTTTCCTCCCAAAGTGACCTAGAACCTGTACAAACTCATAAAAGACTAAAAAGACTCTAAAAGCACACTAGGACTTAACAAAAGACTCAAAACAAGTGTAAAAACCATTGTTAAAATCCCATAAAATACAGACACATCAATTCCCCCAGACTTGAATCTTTGCTTGTCCTCAAGCAAGAACAAACAAAAACTCAGGAACAGAGAAAATGTTTGAAAGTGGAAACTCACATATTCTTGGAAACTTCTTCTTTGCACTCTTCATCACATCAAATTAAGAACTACTTGATGTACTCTGCCCATGATTAGGATCAACACTCCCTACTCTGAACTCCACAGCCTTAGAGGACCTTCAGTCTCCCCATCATTGTCTATCTACATCAGATTAATAAAAAGGTGCGGTCTTACCATGGGAGTATCAATCATCAAACTTTTTGACTCCTTCAACCTTTTATCGCCCAAGACCTCCTCATATGCTCCCTTTCCTCTCTCTTTTCTCACTTCCAAAGGATTGATATCTCCCTAATTTTCTAGGGTATCATTTTTTTTTTAATCAATCCTTTGCTCTTTTTCTTTTTGGGACAGATTTCCATGAGTTCCGAAAGAAGCACGGGTTTACGCACACCCCTTGGCTCACTTCTTTTATTACCTATATCCTTTTATTCCTTTCTTCTTCTTCTCTTTTTTTTTTATGAGTATTGAAGGGAAAAGAGAGGGGAAGCATACTTTGTGAGGAGATGCATGTCTTGTAAGGCTTAAGGGAGGAGTCTTGTCTGATGTATACCAAGCCCCAAGGTAAGAAATTAAATCCGGTTAAGTCTTGTCAAAGCTAGAGACAACTTCTGGTTCAACTTATTGTCCTCCTTGGCGAGTGTCTTTTGGGGCGTGTTGAGCTTGCTTATATTCATTCCAAACCAGAGGTACAAAAGTAATCATAAGAGTGTTAGATCAAAGCAGAAATTCCTAGAAAAGCTCATAATTTCCAATTTTTTTTTTTCGAGGAAAAAAAAAAGACTCGATAAAAACGACTCAAAAGAAACAAAGTTAGCAACTTGGAGACATCCCTCCCCCGGACTTACTTCACACCGGGAAATAAAACCAAGAAAAGGTACCGCTGATAAAAAGAAATTAAAAAAAAGAAAATCCTAGATAAAGAGAAAGGAGAACCCGTGGTGAAACAGCAGTCTAGTGAGAAGGCGAAGAGGTCGCAGAACGGTCAGAAAGAAGAGGCTCAATAGCTGCATCCTCGTCGTCACAGGTAGCAGTGGGATCCAACGGTGGTGGTGCAAAACAGGATGGAGCGAGTCCTTGAAGCCAAGTAGCCAGTCGAGTGAGTAGCATGTTGTTCTTTTTCTGAGTGTTGTAGACCCACCTTTCAAACTCAGAGTGAGGTTCTTGAATAGGTTGGGTAGCAACAAACTGGCTGACATCAAAAGGAGGTAATGGTGGGAACGAGCGAGCATGGTGTGAGGACTCGGCAGCAGCTGCCGGCTGTGTACTGCGTGGGGGCTTGAGGGAAGCATAGCCACCCGCCTCCATCCATACGACCTCGTCAAGGTCACACAGTGCTAACTCTGGAGGCTCGAAGGCAAAGTTCTCCGTTTTGCAAAGTGAAGTGCATGATGGCATAGGAATCCGCATGTACCGAAATTTACCAGCCTTGTCCTGAAATTGGTAGACAAAATTCTGACCCACAAGAATCTCACTAGTGAACAGGAACTTGAGGTCAAGGAGCTTCTTCTTCTAGATCGAAGTGGATGAAACAATGCCGCAATAGTCGATGATGGGTGTCACCAAACTACCGATGAGTATCCTCTTATTCTTTGCTTTAGCCATGTCTTTTTGGACCTGCTCAAACTCCTTAGAAAGTAAGAATCCAAAATTAACGTCATGAGTTTGATGGTGGACTGGAGAAGTCGGAGGATGCAGGAACCGACGAAGACCGTGAAAGAACATCCACAACTCAGGTAGCTGCAATGTGCTAGTCTCAGCCCTAGCATAAATGGTGTTGCTCAGGAATTTAGCAGTGATCCGAAGGACTGGGTTGCGAATGCGGGATTGCCTGGCTCCGCGTGAGACATAGTTTCCAGCTCCAATCAGGTTCCAAACATCTGAACTGCTTTCGAGCTTGTCCATTTTACATTGCTTGTGCCGAGGGAAACTAAAAACGTCACAAAGGTCGAACATGGAGATGGTGTAGTGCTTCCTGCACAGAAAGAAGCTGATCGAACAATGCTCAGCCAACGAATCAGGACCAGCAGACAGATCGACCCTCACAGTGGCCAGAAACTCACGTGCAAGCTTCTTATGTAAGTCCCATGCCTTCTCACCAAAAGAACCAAACCCCATGTGCTTTAACAATTCATCAAAATCCGCAAGTATGGCCATTCTCTCAAAAATCTCTTGATCAGCAAACCGATTTGGCTCCATCTTGCACTGATTCAGCAATTTTAACCACTTGGCATCCTCATCAATCTAAACGCGGGTTGGTGGTTCGTCGGAAGGGGTTGCAGGTTCCTTACCACTGCGTCGTCGTTTAGGCATTGGCTGCAAAAGAAAAGAATTTCAAGAAGTAAGATAATAAAATCAATTGAAAATTCTCCTAATTAGCCAACATAAGTTACAAGCATAGTTCTAAATTCAAGGCACATCAGCCTAATTCTAGTTCCGAAACTTCCATAGACCTATTCAACCATTAAATCACAGCTCAAATAGGTAGGAGAATTGAAAGAGTCATGGACGACCAAAATTGAACCTTGAGATCGCCGAGAATCTAACATAAGAATGGGCAAAAGAAAAACTTACCTTGTTTGACTTCGAGTCTAAAAGTGAGAATATGAAAAAGGATCGAATCCAAGTGAAGTGAGTCCACACCTCAACAAATCAAAGAAAAATCGAGAAGGAGAGAGGTGGGTGTCGAAAACGGGGGCAGCGAGAGGGAAGAAAGGAAGAAGATGAAATTAGGTTTATATATCTGGTACTGGACACGGATCCGATTTAATCCGGTTAATTTTAAGTCTGATGACCAGATTAAACCGATTTCCTTCTCTTTTCTCTTTTTCCCTCGAACTACTTACATGGACGGAGATTGGCTGATCCAGAAATAGATTGGCCGATCCTGAATGACTGGGGAACACTCTGTTTGTAAAAGAATTTGCATCGTCTGCGCTTCGAATATGTCCCATGAAGACTCAATACGACTACAACGAGCGGGTAACTCCTAAAAGAAAACAAAACAAACCAAAAATCCTAAAAGAAACATGAAAAGAGAGGGGAAGAAACAAACTAAGCCCATTGGGTTGCCTCCCATTAGCGCTTGTTTAAAGTCATGAGCCTGACTTTTCTTGATGCTCAGGCAGCGAGGGGAGCGTGGGGATCCATCAGAGGAATAACAGTTTCCTCAGTTGGGTCGTGATCAGCGAGATAAGGCTTGAGGCGTTGACCATTAACAGTAAACTCCTTACCATCATGGTTCCATAGAACGACGGCTCCATAGGGCATAACTTCTTTGATGCGAAAGGTCCAGACCAACGAGAACGTAGCTTGCCAGGAAAGATCCATAAATGAGAGTTGAAGAGTAGAACCAAGTCGTTAGCAGCAAAATCCTTTGGAACAATTTTCTTGTCATGCATCGATTTAGTGCGCTCTTTGTAGATTTTGGTGCTTTCATATGCATTCATGCGGATCTCATCAAGCTCATTTAGCTGAATCAAACGTCGTTCGGCCGCGGTCTTGACATGGAAGTTCATTTGCTTTGTTGCCCAAAGTGAATTATACTCGAACTTGACATGTAGATGGCAGACTTTCCCATAGACCAACTTAAATGGTGTGGTTCCAATAGGTGTCTTATAAGCGGTCCGATAGGCCCATAAAGCATCGTCGAGTTTAGCATACCAATCCTTGCGTTTTGAATTCACCGTCTTCTCCAAGATGTTCTTAATTTCACGGTTTGAAATCTCCACTTTCCCACTAGTTTGAGGGTGATATGTGGTAGCGACCTTGTGTGTTACTCCAAGCTTCTTCAGAAGATTCTCGAAGAGTTATTGATAAAGTGAGTTCCTCCATCGCATATCACCACCCGCTGGACACCAAACCGTGGAAAGATTATGTGTTTAAACATTTTGAGAACGACCTTCGAATCATTCGTGGGACTCGCCAATGCTTCTACCCATTTGGAGACATAGTCTACGACCACAAGTATGTAAAGGTTGCCATAAGAAGGTGGGAAGGGTCCCATGAAGTCGATTCCCCAACAGTCAAACACTTCGATTTCCAAGATAAAATTATGTGGCATCTCATTCCTTTTGCTTATGTTCCCACGTCGCTGACAAGAATCACATCGGGAGACAAAATCGTTTGCATCACGAAACAGAGTGGGCCACCATAGGCCTGCTTGAAGTACTTTGGTTGCGGTTTTGAATGTAGCAAAGTGGCCTGCGTAGTTGGACCCATGACAGTGAAAAAGAATTCACGGAACTTCTGATTCTGGGACACACCTTCTGTAAAGGCCATCGGCACAATGCTTGTAAAGATACGGCTCATCCAAGAAGTAACGCTGCACATCCCGCAAGAAGTTCTTCTTCGCATAACCAGTAAAGTCGGGGGTTCCTCTCTAGTACACAAATAATTTGCGATGTCGACATACCATGGGGAATCATCGCTAATCTGCTGGAGAACCTTAGCATCGGCTTTATCCTTGAAACATTCCTCATATGCCGCAGCTACATAGACATTCTCTTCAGGAAGTCGGTCATCGATAGGGATCTCAGCATCGATCCTCAGCCTAGAAAGATGATCTGCCACTCCATTATCCACTCCTTTCTTGTCCTTTATCTCAAGGTCGAATTCTTGTAGGAGGAGGATCCATTGTAGCAGCCGTGGTTTAGCATCCTTCTTTGTGAGTAAATACTGCAGGGCGGCGTGGTCAGTTTGGACAATTACCTCAGAGCCGACCAAGTAGGATCTGAACTTTTCAAACGCAAAAACTATGGCGAGGAGTTCTTTCTCTGTCGTGGCATATTTGGTCTGAGCTCCATCGAGTGTCCTGCTAGCATAGTAGATGACATGTAACTTTTTATCCTTGCGCTGTCCCAAAACTGCTCCAACAGCAAAGTCGCTTGCATCGCACATGACTTCAAATCGCAGATTCCAATCGGGTGGTTGAACTATTGGAGATGAGATAAGAGCCTGTTTGAGGGTAAGGAAAGCTTCTAAACATCCTCCATCAAACACAAACAGGTTATCCTTGCAAAGCAGTTGGGCAAAAGTCCTTAATAAACCGTCGGTAAAATCCAGCGTGGCCCAGGAAGCTGCGGATATCTTTCACCGACTTAGGTGGTTGTAAACTGGACATCACTTCGATCATAGCTTCATCCACTTCTATCCCCTTCGCAGAAATACGATGCCCAAGAACAATCCCATCATTGACCATGAAATGGCACTTTTCCCAATTTAGAACAAGATGTTTGTCCACACAACGTTGAAGAACCCTGCAAAGGTTAGACAAACAAACAGAGAAGGATGAGCCATAAACCGAAAAAATTGTCCATAAAGACCTCCATGATATCTTCTATCAAATCAGTAAAAATCGACATCATGCAACACTAGAAAGTGGTAGAGGCATTGCACAACCCAAAAGGCATTCGTCGATAGGCAAATGTGTCATAGGGGCAGGTGAACATCGTCTTCTCCTGATCATCCGGATGGATTGGGATCTGAAAGAACCCTGAATAACCATCGAGGAAACAATAGTAAGGATGATTAGCAAGTCGTTCAAGCATTTGATCAATAAAATGGAGAGGGAAGTGGTCCTTTCTAGTGGTCGCATTCAGCTTGCGGTAATCAATGCACATGCGATGCCCTGTAACAGTCCTTGTGGGGATCAATTCATTCTTTTCGTGTGCAACGACTGTCACTCCACCTTTCTTCGGCACTACGTGCACAAGACTTACCCATGTGCTGTCGGAGATTGGAAAAATTACACCGGCGGCTAAAAGTTTGAGAATCTCCTTCTTCAAAACTTCCTTCAAATTCAGATTTAATCTTCGTTGATGTTCAATAGAGGATTTAGACGGGTCTTTCAGATGGATTCGATGAGAGCACAATTCTGGTGAAATACCTGAAATGTCATCTAGAGAGTAGCCCAAAGCTCTCCTGTACTTTCTCAACTCGCAGAGCAAGAGTGCAGTCTCAACATTGTTCAGGTTAGAATTAATAATCACTGGATAAGATGAATTTGGTCCAAGATAGGCATACCTGAGGCCCTCAGGGAGTGGTTTCAGATCCAGATTTGGAGCTTTCAGCTCGCTCGAATCCTCATGGTCACCTTCGGTTGCGGTGCAAAGGTTGAAATCGGCTAATCCAGAGACAGGAATGGTTGATCCTCCATGTTCGTCAGTGATGTTCACAGAAAAGACCGGATTGGCCGATCCTACTGTTGGATCGGGCAATCCAGTCCGTATGTTGACGAACAAAACTTCATGTTCGAGGGCCGCTGCAGCGTTAAGTGCCTCTGCCATGTTGACAGTCTCCTCAGCTAAGTAACCTAGCTCTGGTTCCTCCTTTGTCAATGCTACCGCTAGATTGTCGTTTGAGCAAACCTCTTCATAGATCTCGATTGGTATCTCTTCAACCGTATCAACCCAGAAGGTTTGACCGTCAATGGTCGGCTTTTTAGCCGCCTTCCCAAGATTAAATTGCACTACCAAATCATCCATGTGCAGATCTATTTACCCTTCTCGGACGTTTATCATTGCACCCGCAGTAGCCAAGAAAGGCCTACCTAGTAGAATAGGGTCTTTAGATTCCTCATCAAGCTTCAGAACAATAAATTCTGTAGGTATATAGCAATTCCCAATTTGTATTGGAAGGTTCTCCAACAACCCTTCTGGACGTCTAGTAGAACGGTCAGCTAGGACAAGGGTGACTTGCGTCGGCTTAAAGGTGTACAACCCAAGTCTAGTCGCTACACTTAGTGGCATCAAACTTACACTGGCTACAAGATCGCGTATACAGTGACTGAACTTGAGCTCTCCAATCGTGCAAGGTAGCGTAAAAGGGCCTGGGTCCCCACATTTTTCAGGCATTCGGTTTTGGAGCATGGCGCTACACGCATGCGTAAGATACATCACTCCTTGTTCCAGGCTGAGTCTATCGGTCAGGATTTCCTTCATATACTTCTTGAGAGATGGAACCATTCGCACTGCTGCGATAAATGGTAGTCGGACTTGAAGCTCACCTACTACTGATTTTAGCTTCGCATACTCACGCTCTTGTATCTTCGTCTTACGGCGGGTTGGAAAAGGAAGTTTGGGCTTATACGTTCGCTGGGGTTTGTTGTCAGGCTCTTTATCAACTTCATTGGCACCTGAACTCACAACATCATCCGCATTCTATTAGGTGTTTCTGACTGGGTCATTGTTCTGTTCGGGTACCTCGGATCGGCCAGTCTGCTCAGAGGATCGGTCAGTCTTTTTTATCAGCGGTGGTCCTTCTATCTCCTTCCCACTTCGGAGAGTAATGGCGTTCAGGAATTATTTTGGGTTGGCCTCAAACTTGCCTGGTAGTGTTCTTGGAGGTGCTTTGACTCTCGCTGAAGCTTGGGCCACCTGGTTTTCTAAGACCCTAACATGAGTGTTCAACGTTTCGATCCTCCCATTCAACTCCAAATACATGTTGTCTATCTTGACATTGATCTCTCCAGCATTTTTCTTTTGATTATCCATCAGAGCTTGCATCATCTGCTCTAATTTGCTTTCTTGCTGGGCAGCTGGTTGTTGTTGTAGTGCTTGAAAGCCTTGTGCGAAATTTTTTGCTTGAGGCTTTTGCTGAAAGTTTGATCCTCCAAATCCCGTCCCCTTCGCTTGAAATCCCTGCGTGAAGTTGTTCTGCTGAGGTCGTGGTGGATAAATCTAATCCTGAGGATTTTTGACATTAGTGCTTCGGTAGGATAGATTAGGGTGGTTTCGGAAATTCTGATTAAAGTCGCGGTTCTGAAAATTCCCTTGTCCTCTAATGTAGTTAACCTCCTTCGTACCCTTAAGGTATGTCTCGACTCCAAAATCCGCATATCCCCTAGCATGTTCCTCGCACAAGTTAACGTTCTGGTGATCCCTTTTTAGTAGGAGATTCACCTTGGCTGTGAGATCCTTAATAGCATCAATCTCGACCGCATTGACCCGCACCGTATGATCATAGTCTGTGCCATGATTGCTATTGCTTGCCGCAAGATTCTCTATCAGTGCATTGGCCTCATTTGCGGTGTTGGTGGAGAAATCTCCTTTGCTAGCTGTGTCTAACGCCATCTGATACTTTAGCTCGATACTCCCATAGAAAATGTTCATCAGGTTTTCTTGGGTGTAACCGTGGTGAGGGCAGTCTCTCAGATATTCCTTGAACCTCTCCCATGCTTCGCAGAAAGTCTCCATACTTCCTTGAGAGAATGAAGTGATTTTGCTTCGCAACTTGGCTGAGCATGATTTAGTGTAGAAGTGGTTCAGGAAAGCAGCTCTACATTATGCCCAAGTGGTGAGTGATCCAGGATCCAGTAGATTCAGCCATCTTAGCGCCTTGTCCGCCAAAGAAAACTGGAACAAAGTCAGCATGAGGTAGTCGTAAGGGACACCATTGGACCTTGTCGTGCTAGTCAGTCTTTCAAAAGCCTCGATGTGATCTAGAGGACTCTTCGATGGCAACCCGTGGAACACACGATTCTGAACCAAATTGATTAGACTATGCTTAATCTCATAGTCTTGCCTCGCAGGAGCAGGTGGTTGAATCGCATATCGGTTTGCAAATAGCCTATTTTGAGCATCTTCATCCCTCAGGGTGGTTTGCCTTGCAGGCGGATTTGGTGCGACTTGCTCTTGTTGGTCCTGCCTCTGCTGTTGTTGGATGATACCAAACTGAGGGTTGGGTTGACGAACCCCTGTTTCTTCTCCGTCAGCCATAGGGTTGGTTTGGGCTTTTGCTCTCCGGTTTTCGCGTTCAAGCTGTGCTAACTCCTTGTTTCTCAGTATATGCAAATCGGCTTGTTTGTTGCTCCTTGTATGCATACACCTGAAACAGAGGAAAAAGATTGCAAGAACTAGTTAGTAAACTAAAATAAAATAACCTTAGACTAAACGTGAATCTAAAATTTCAAAGGCAGCGTTTTGGTCTCCGGCAACGACGCCAAATTGATCAAAGGTCAATTAAAACCCAAGGTGCACTCAACCACGATCTAGTGGTGTTGTCGTAACACTTCAGGATCGAATCCACAGAGACCAAGCGATGCACTATGAGATTGTATAGATTCGAATATAGCTAGGGCAAAAAGAAAGTTTGTGTTTCAAGTATCAAATTAAAACAGAAAATAAATAAGGGTTTTGAAATCAAGGAAAGATATTGGGCGTAGAGGATCAGTTAGGGGATACAACCACAAACTTAGATGATAGATTTGGAAAGCATTAAAAATCGTTCTTGAACTCAAATCTCAATTATAAAGCTAACCTACTTCCGCAGCGTTAGCTAACTATGCAAAGAAATAACTAGACCTTAAACTTCCGTTTGAATCTAGCTAAACAAGCAAGCTTTAAAGTCCAAGTTTGATTCGTTCACAAGGTGCCTCAACTTCAACTTCCGTTGGCTAAGGTCCACCTTGCTCACCTATGTTTCTTTCAAGTAACTCAACAACACTTTCGGTGCCACGATGAATTTAACCTAAGATTTTAATCTAGGTGATCAATCTAGCTTAAGCATTAAGAACAACAATAGATGAAGAACAATAAGATCAATCCCAAATCTAACAACCTAAGTTTAGAGAATCATAAACTCCCCTTTTGAAATCTGAAACCCAATAGTGAAACTACTCAGACATGGAAACAAAAGAACAGCAAATCAAAGATGAAGAAAGCATAATTGAATTGCAAAGAGAAATAAAAAGGGTTCAGAATTCTTCTCCAAAGGGTTAGAAAGGATTAGAGATCTTCTCCCAAGAATTACAAGTACTCAAAAGCTGCGTAAAATCAAAGTCGTTTGTTAAGAGGTCGAGCCTCGTGCTTAAATAGTAAAATAAAACCCTAAAAGTCGGTTTAAAACATAAAAGGAAAAGTTGGTTCGGGTACAGGACTGGTCGATCTCAAATGCGGATCAGCCGATCTCGGATGCTTTTCTGCGTTTTCTCCATCTGCTTGCTAGACCAACGGTCTTCAACCAACTTTAGCTCCAGATGCTTGTTTTCATCCCCAAAACACTCAGTTTCCTCCCAAAGTGACCTAGAACCTGTACAAACTCATAAAAGACTAAAAAGACTCTAAAAGCACACTAGGACTTAACAAAAGACTCAAAACAAGTGTAAAAACCATTGTTAAAATCCCATAAAATACAGACACATCACTTGTTTTCAAGATTCTTAAGAAGCAATCGAGTACAAGGAGCCATAAGGTACGAGTCTCCTTATTGGAGGTTACAAGCAGCTATGCAGATTCAAGTGGCTTGGAGATAACGAAAGAGACAGCTCCAGAGATTATACACTGCTCAGTCCAGTTACAACCGTTAAGTTGGATGATAATGTTTTGGTTTGGTAGATTAGTAATAATATCTAAGTAAAAAGACTAGCGGTTGTGGTACTCATAGTTGTAATATATAAGATGCCTCGATGACTCATCTTTGTAATCTATAAGATGTCTCAGTGATTCACTCATTAGTGATATTGAAAGTTGAGTATGAAACTTGTTTCTCCTGAGTGACTTAAGTTCCAATGTTCACTTCAGTTCTATTGGCGGTTTATGGTTAACCAATGGAAAATTTACACATTCGATTAAAACGAGTTGAATAAATAAATCAGTCCGACGTGGCTTGAGTAGTTGGGCTCATAATTTTGGCCCATTTAATATTGATCTTAATTACTAGTACACTTGGTACTTTTAACTGTAAGAAAGTAAGATAAAGAAACAGAATCAGCAATGTAATAAATGACAATTTACCTCCAATTAATTAGTGACAGTTGGTAATCAAATATTTCAGAATCATTTACAAAATCGTCTACACATTTTAAAAGGAAAACATCTTAATTATTCCCTCTTAATACTGAATATTCAATATTTTCCACCATTAACTTGTAATATTCATGGATTTATTTCCATAAATCACTTAAAATTTACAATGCATAAACAGAAATTAAAGAAAAAAAAAGATAGAGACAGAGGAGAGAGAGAGAGAAGAGACAATGAGATAAACAATGTAATAAAAAGTCAAAGTACTGACTTTTCCAGACATGAGTTTCTTTTTTTCTTTTTTCTTACTTACAATAATACACTCTTCCTTGACGGGGCTATACGAAGAAGAAGACCCCTGACTTGGTCATCGTCGTCTCCTTTCTTTAGTTCTTCTTCACACCAATTAACCAAACCTCTCAAACTCCTCTGCTTCTTCATTCCAACTTCCTTGTCCGTCTCAGATTTTTTTCCCCTTAAGACCTAGATTCTTTCTTTCTTGAAACCTTGATTTTGGTCAAGAAAATGGCTTCCCGCAACGAGAACGATGATATCCCCATGCTTCCAATTTCAGACTCGTCATCTCGTACCAGAGCTTTCACTTCCAGGAGTCACAGTGTGTCCCTCTCAAACCCTACTTCTTCCATTGACGGATTCGACAACTCAACTGTGGTTTCAGGATACACGGGTCCTCTTCGAACTCAGAGACGTCCTCCTTTAGTTCAAATGAGTGGTCCTCTTACCTCTACTCGCATACCTGAACCTCTCTTTCTTCCTCATCCTTCTACTACTACTACTACTACTTCTTCTGGTGCCTCTTCTCAGCTTGACGATGAGTTCGTTTTGAAACACGCGAATCTCTTCAAATCTGGACAATTGGGGATGTGTAATGATCCTTACTGCACTACTTGTCCTTCTTATTACAACCGTAAGGCAGCTCAAATGCCTCATTCCAGAGTCTCTGCCATTTTTGATTCCACGGTAAAAGTTTTGATTTTTTTTTTACTTCACATTCACAAAATAGCTTCAGTCTCAAGTAAATAGTGTTGCTGAAGCATAGTCTTTTTGCTTTCTTGCTAGTTCCATAATGCTCTGTATGATGATGCTAAAGGTTGGGCTAGGAGTTTTACTTCCTCTGCTAGTAGATACTTTCCTGGAATCATGAATCCTCATGCCAAAGTGGTTCAAAGCTGGACTAAATTCTTTGCCCTTTCATGCTTGTTAGCTATTTTTATAGATCCTCTCTTCTTCTTCCTCATTAAAGCCCAAGAGGTAGTCTTTCCTTCATAGATACCTCTCTCTATCTATTTGCTTCTCCCGTGTTGTTATCTTGCCTTTTAACCTTTTTAACCATCTTTCTTACTGTAGAGAAACAAATGCATTATGATTGATTGGCCAATGACTAGAGCTTTTGTAGCTGTAAGAAGTGTGACAGATGTTATATTCTTTTTTAACATTCTACTACAGGTTTGTTTCCTTTGCTTATTCTTACTCCATCTCTTTTTTAAAACAAAATCTGTTGGCTTTAGTGCTCCCTTCTTCCATATTTGTTGCAGTTCCGATTAGCTTATGTAGCTCCAGAATCTACTGTGGTTGGTGCTGGCCAGTTAGTTAGTCATCCGAAGAAAGTTTTCCTCCATTACCTCCGAGGAAAGTTTTCCCTTGACTTGTTCATATTGATGCCACTTCCACAGGTATTGTAATGTTAAGAGTTACTACTGGTTTTAAGTAATGTGGTAATCAGAAAATGTTGTTTACCACACATTTTTCCTTTCTCTTCTTTTCGTATACAGATATTGATATTATGGATAATACCAAAACACTTGGGGGTATCCGGAGCAAACTATGCTAAAAACCTTTTAAGAGCTGCAGTTCTTTTCCAATACGTTCCAAAGTTATATAGACTTTTACCATTTCTTGCTGGACAAACACCAGCAGGATTCATATTTGAGTCAGCTTGGGCCAATTTTGTTATTAATCTTCTCACCTTCATGCTTGCTGGACATGTTGTTGGTTCTTGCTGGTATCTTTTTGGTCTGCAGGTATGACAAAGTTCTCAAAATGTCCTTTCATATATCCAGCCGGTTATGCTTAGAATACTTATCTTGTCTGTTTCCCTTTTTCTTTGGTCTCTTACAGAGAGTTAACCAATGCCTTCGAAATGCTTGCGGTAGTCTTGACCGTAGATGTCGAGATCTTATAGACTGTGGTAATGGAAATAGCAGCGATGTACTAGCACGAGCTGCCTGGAGAGATAATGAGAGTGCCAGTGCTTGTTTCCAAGAAGATGGTTTTCCTTATGGAATCTATTCGAAAGCAGTCATTCTTACCAATCATTCTAGTCTCTTCACAAGATATAGTTACTCTCTCTTCTGGGGGTTTCAGGTAATTGTGTTTTTTTTTTTCTTTCTTTCTTCAGTTGTTTAGTAGCAAACTAAAAAGAAATACTCAAATACTTTGCAATGATTGGCATATTTGGAGCTCTTCATTAATGTCAGTTTTTGTTTATAATTCTCAAAGCAAATCAGCACTCTTGCTGGTAACCTAGTCCCAAGCTACTTTCTAGGGGAGGTGTTCTTTACTATGGGTATCATTGGATTGGGTCTTTTGCTTTTTGCCCTTCTTATTGGCAATATGCAAAATTTCCTTCAAGCTCTTGGTAAAAGGTAAAAAAATCCTATCATCACATCACTGTACAAAAAGTAGATATTTCAAGACATTATGGTTGGTCTTGTGAATTACTACTAAGTACTCTGGTGATATTGCTTTGTCTATCTTAGGAATATGGAAATGACGCTAAGACGGCGTGATGTGGAGCAATGGATGAGCCATAGACGGTTGCCTGACGGTATAAGAAAGTATGTGGACTGATGCCTATTATACTTTGCTTCTCAGTTGAAGATTTTTGTTTCAAAGAATTGCATTGGTCTCTGTAGTGTCACTATAAAACTAAGTGAATTGTTTTTTCAACATTTTCAGGAGGGTGCGAGAAGCTGAGCGGTTCAACTGGGCTGCTACTAGAGGCGTTAACGAAGAATTGCTATTTGAGAACATGCCTGATGACCTTCAAAGAGATATAAGACGACACCTCTTCAAATTTCTCAAGAAGGTAAACATCAGAGTCCAGTTCCCACATCATGGCTCTATCTCTCTCAGAGTGTTTTAAAGAGCTACTTATGGAATCTAGCTGTATATCTCACAAAAAATAACCATTGCTGAGAATACTGTTGAAATGTTGATGGGTTTGCAGGTGAGAATATTTTCTTTGATGGATGAATCAGTCTTAGATTCCATCCGTGAGAGGCTGAAACAGAGGACATACATAGGGAGTAGCACAGTGTTGCACCGCGGAGGACTAGTTGAGAAAATGGTATTCATAGTGAGAGGTGAGATGGAGAGCATTGGAGAAGACGGTTCCGTTCTACCATTATCGGAAGGCGATGTTTGTGGTGAAGAACTCCTCACTTGGTGCCTCGAACGCTCTTCTGTAACCCCCGGTACCATCCCTTTTTTTACTCAGTGTTTATAAATCTCAACGTTCTCGGTTCCTTATGTAGCACTTTTAGCTTTGCAACTGAGTATGTTTTGAAACCTTCAGATGGGACGAGGATAAGGATGCCAGCAAAAGGGTTGCTTAGCAATAGAAATGTTAGGTGTTTGACAAATGTAGAAGCGTTTTCGCTGTGTGTAGCAGATCTTGAAGACGTAACGAGCTTGTTCTCGAGATTCCTAAGGAGCCATAGAGTCCAAGGAGCCATAAGGTACGAGTCTCCATATTGGAGGCTACAAGCTGCTAGGCAGATTCAAGTGGCGTGGAGATACCGTAGGAGACGGCTACATAGATTATACACTCCTCAGTCTAGTTACAGCCGTTAGTTTGCATTCTTCATTCTTGATGATTATATTGTAAGTTTCGTGGTTTGTTACTTGGTTGTCACATAGATGGTGTTTTGGTATTATAAGATATAGCTCAATGCTTCACTTGAATTCAGTTTTTTTGTTTCTTTTTTTCTTTGTCAATTAGTGACCAAGAATATATCCTAATTCTGAAAGTGAGAGAATGAATGACTCATTTAAGAGAGGAAATGTCAGTTTCAAATCAGTTGGTACGTTGTACTAATTAATCTCCTACTTGTGGAAATCTGGAGGTAGAGAAGTCGCATGATTTAGTTAAAGTTGTTTACATTGTTTTCCAGCTCCGAATGAGAGACATGATGTTGAACAAATCAACAAAGTATACAAACTTATTTGTCCCATTTACAATTCCATAAGACACATTTCTTTTCTTGGAAACTGACATTTAGTTCCAATTGGTAGATGATGAGATGATGATGATGTTTTTGGTTTGGTAGATTAGTATTATATTTACAACTGGTAGATGAATCGATTTTAAGAAATGAAAATGTCATTCGACGAACGATGTGTGGTTTTTTTTTCACACACTTATTTACAGTAAATACACTTATCCAAATTAACCTTATCCCTTATACTATTTTTGTTTCTGAGTTCTTTTTTTCTTCTCGAAACCTTCTCCATACATTCTTAGTCAAATTAACTACCAGAAGTAGTTTTTAGTCAACTCTTATTTGCCCTTTTTTAGTCATTTTCTGTAAGGTCGTATCTCTTTTTTCACTTTGGGAAAGAGATATGGTAAACTACTGTGTTGTTGTTGTTACTATACGTCTGTTAAAGATCAATATAAATATCATGGATTTTATCAATTTAGATAAATTAATTTTTATTAGAGGATCTATGGATGCACTATAATAACTAAAAGTTTTGAAATAAGAAAAATAGTTTTTGACGACAAAATAAGCAATCAAAAAGGAAAAAATATATTATAGTTCAGCAAACCATAAGCAAAATTTAAGTAAATATTTCAATCTTAAGTAGCTCAGCCTCGAACCGTATAAAAGAGCTAAAATTCGTTATGCTAATCATGTAGACCTAAATATATTATATAAAGCCCATTGCAAACATTTAATGGTACATCTAGGTTAGGCCCAAGTTATAACTAGCGGTTCCACGCAGGACCATGCCCTATGGGCAAGAAAAAAGGCATTTGCCTCACGCCCCCAAAATATAAATTCTTTTTTTTATTTTTTTGAACACTCAATTCTGGAAAATATGGTGTATTATTATGGTTTTGAGAATCTTATTATCTCTTAAACAACTCATATATGACTCCTCTTTAATATATATATATATATATATGTTTAATAAAATATATAAAAAAGAAAATAATACCCTAAATTGTGAATAAATCGAGTAAGGTTGTGAAACATAATCAAGAAAGATTATGAAAAATTGGTGAAAGATTTTATTGAAATAGAAGGAAGAACTGTCATGTTTTAGTTTTTTAGATTATTATTTTGTTTTTTGAAAATTTTATATAATTTTAAGTTTTTAATGTTTATTTATTATAATTTTGAATTTTAATATTTATTTATTTATTTAAAAATATATTAAAATGACCTCCATTGTAAGTTCGTCTTAATCCCCGATAAATCTGGGTACGGTACTGGTTCCACAAAATTAGACGTGCCTGTCATGCGTACGCGGTTCCATGTTAAGTAAATAATGACTTAGCCAGTTATATTTATTTATTTATTATTTTTGAGAGATTCTCAAAAATAGCACTAAAATAAGTTTTTTTCTAAACTTAGCACAATATCTCTAAAATTTCAAAATAGCACCAATTAATTTTTTCAAAATTAAATCTTAAATTCAAAATACAAAATTAAATCTTAAATTCAAAATACTAAACCCTACCTCTTAAAACTATACCCTAAATGTAAAATTAAGAATTCAAACCTAAAAAAAACTCTAAAAATTAATTTTAAATATTTTAATGTGTTAAATAATTCTATTTTTGGAAATTTAGGGAATGTGTGTTATAATTGTCCATAAAAGTATTATTTTAGGGTATTCTCTTTATTTATTTTTTTGTAATTTTGTAAACCTACCATTTGTCAAATCACAAGATATGTACCTACCTTTAGTGAATACAAATGAGTCACCACGAACAGCCAATGTATAAAAAGGGCTAGATAATATTGTCTCTAACTAGATCTACGACATCGTGGTCGTGAGCATAACTTCACAAGAAATGGATTTACCAAGAGATATGTTACTAAAGAACTAGACCATAATTAACGTTTACCACAACGAAAATTGTACTAGACTAGACTACTAGACAATCTAGACCATGAGGTTTATATGCTGAAGTATTTCGTCTATCGACTACTGGTTAGTTAGTACTCATCATCAACATCCTTGTCCATACGTAAATCTCTTAATAAATGTAACACAATCACTAGTAAAAACAGATCATATAGTTACGGAATATTGCTACGAAATAAGTAATAGTTAAAAATAGCCACAAAAAGTTACAGAAAAAGACAAAATATTATCTTTCTTTCGTCTTTCGTACTCTCTCTCTCTTTAACATTGAACACAGACACACACAAAAATAACAAATTATGGGTCCTTGGAGTTCGATATTAGTTGTTCAAAGTCGTTATGCTTAGTTCTAACTTTACTATATGTATCATTGTTGCGTCTTTGTGTGTTTTAATATCCTGATATCTCCACTTTTAATTGATTTATGTTTATTTTATCATTCACGCAGAAATTGCTTAAAATTAAGACCCGTGTTCTTAAGGATATTAAAGAAGATGTTTCGAGGAAGAAGTTTCAATGGAAGAAGAAGAAGAAGCTGTAGATGTTTTTTTTGTAACCAAAAAGCCTAATGGGCTCTATGAAACCACAAAACAATTCAAGACAATAAGTCCAATTGGATGTGTAATTTTTTATGTATATAATTATTTTTGTTAACTTTTACTTTTTTTTTTGTTGTAAATTACCAGTTTTATTATTAATAAATATCTCATTTTATCTCATAATATTTGCAAATAACTGAATTAATATTAATAAATATCTCATTTATCTCACAATTATAGCGTAGTAATTCGTAACCATTTTATCACTAGTTACAGTGTAGCTAATTGTCACAAATCAATGACGAGCATTTTGTGGGTTCTTGAAGCTAATTGTTACATATAATTCAGACGCTTTCCGTAACAAATACCTACAGTAAACTGTGACATTTCGTAGCAATTTGCTACTATTTCATTGATATCTAAATTATAGCAATTTGCGACAGTTATCTACGACAGAAAATTTTGCTACGACCAAATAATTACTAACCATTTTTGTCACAAATCAGTAACAAAATTAATTTGGCTACAAAAACAAACATTATAGTTACAAATATTTCAGTAACTATATGATCTGTTTTTACTAGTGAATGTTTTCTCTTGCAATTTCGACACGTGCAGTTTGAACTCTTTCGTGTGTGTATATATAATATCTAATCTTAATCGAGTACTTAAGCAATTGCTCAAAAATGTATCCTATTTTATTTTATGAGTCACTATTACGGGTTAGTTAGATTATTAGTAGCATTGTATTTGTATTAGATCTGAATTAAGATCGTTTTTGACGTCATTGCGCTACTTCATTTATTACATAAGGTTACGAGTCCACACGGCCAAAGCACATACATACACATATTATAAATTTATATTATTATGCGCTAATAGCGCGATCAAACTGGGACCTTTTTTTTTTTACAACTAAGGAAGCCCAAGGAGCTTGCGAGTAACGTTTGTCAAGAATCTCCAAAAAAGATAAAGCGAAAGATAAAAACAACAAAAAGAAGGACGAAGAGAGAAAAAGAAAGAAAGAGAGAGAGATCGATATAACAATATTTAGTAAAGAGAAAATAATATTTAATTAATCAATTTAGTGACCATGTAAGTTTAATGTGTATATATATATATATGTATAAGTTTGAGTAGGAGAAGATAAATGAGGTGAACGACGCACCAAGAACACGATATTGTTAACTGTCTGTGAGAGAGTTATGGCTCCAGTTGGATTACCTCCAGGCTTTAGGTTCCATCCAACCGACGAAGAACTCGTAAACTATTATTTGAAAAGAAAGATCAACGGTCAAGAAATCGAGCTTGATATAATCCCCGAGGTTGATCTCTACAAATGCGAGCCATGGGACCTCGCAGGTACGTATGTTTTTACATTATTCTTGTATTCTTTTTAAAAAATAACTAGAAACATCTCTGAAAATTAATGGTTGTGATCGTTAACAAAAACTGTAGAGAAGTCGTTTCTACCGAGTAGAGATCCGGAATGGTATTTTTTTGGGCCACGTGACCGGAAGTATCCAAACGGGTTTAGGACGAACCGAGCAACGAGAGGGGGATACTGGAAATCAACCGGGAAAGATAGAAGAGTGACGAGTCAAAGCAGAGCCATTGGGATGAAGAAGACTTTGGTTTATTATAGAGGAAGAGCTCCTCAAGGGATCCGTACTGATTGGGTTATGCATGAGTATCGTCTCGATGATAAGGATTGTGACGATCCCTCTTCGCTCCAGGTAAAGAAGATCGATGATAATTACGTAGAGAAGCATGGCTATTAAATTTGTTATAATAAAAAAAGCGAACATGTTATTTCTCCATTTCTGTTAGTAACATTATTCGAAAGATGTGTGAATTTTAATATTTAATTTAAATTAAGGCGTATAAGCTTGATATAATGATATATATTCGTTTCTTGCTGTAAGCTGACAAAAGCTTCATTAGGGTTTCGCTTTGTCTTTACTGCGACGAAGACAAAACCATATCTAGTTATCCATTATATAAGACAAATATTCACATCCATTATTTCTTTTATTTATTTATGACTTTCATATGAAGAAGTACGAAAAACGTTTATTCAGTATTTTAAACATTATTCTAACATATAAAGTATCTTAAAACATTCTAGCATAAGAAATATAAACTGTTTGGTTGCAGGACTCGTATGCATTATGTCGGGTGTTCAAGAAGAACGGAATATGTTCAGAGTTGGAATCAGAACAGCAATTACAAATGGGACAATGTAGCTTCACGACGGCGTCAATGGAGATCAATTCCAATAATAACACTAATTACAATAACAACGAATACGAGACAATGTCGCCGGAAGTGGGAGTTTCATCATCTGCCTGCGTTGAAGAAGTAGTCGACGATAAAGACGATTCGTGGATGCAATTTATCACAGATGACGCATGGGACACGTCATCTAACGCCGCAGCTATGGGACATGGTCAAGGGGTTTATTGACTATAAAGAACAAAAGAGAACTGGGATTTGGGGGCAAAAAAAAGGAGAAGAATATAGAGTTATCGGGCAAATAACGTAAACACTTAGGTACACTTTTGTTGTACTTATATAATACAATCGTTGAAATAAAACCTGAGGGTTCTTGCCTTCTTGGCTTCTTAACTGATTTTTTTTTCTTCTAATTGTGAGAATGTGTGGGATAATCACGTGATTTATTGGATTTTTTTTTTTTTTTTTTTGGTTGGATTGATGATACTATTAGTATCAGTAAGTATATCACTGGTGTGCCTTTGTTATATTTCCTCACATGGGTGTAACCAGATCAAGTTAATGGATGGGGAAATTCGGATTTATACTTATACGTACTTGTTCTTTTATTTTATTTTCCCACTACATTTAGTCTTATATAATAGCGTGAAAAGCAAGTTTCATTCAACTTTTTAGGTCAAATACTCATTGTCAGAGATAAAAAATTTCCAGCTGACCATGGAGTGAGACCATGATATTTACATATATAACATAACAAAATTAATGAAAGGGGTTTCTAATGGTAATATAAACTTTTTAAGCTGTAATCATATTCGCCAAGTAATACAAAAAAAAGTAGTATAAATTATGTTGCAAAGAAAAAAACTTTAATCATATTTCTTTTGATGGTTCTCTGTCTATTCTATTAAATGATAGGACATAACAAGTAAAAGGAGAAAGTGAAGGGTTTGATGAAGTGTAAATGTAAGATTCTGATTTCACTCTCTTCCAAAAAGAAAGATCCCTTGCCTTGCGATCAAGGAGATTGATCTTTCTTTTTTCTCACGCATCTGTAATACTTACGATCGATCATCTCTCTTTTCTACTTCTACACTTTGTAAACTCTCAATAACCAGAAAAGAAAATATATATCTATATACACTTCATGTCCTTTAACAAAACTATATACACATATACATGAGCTCAGCTTCAGCCTTCCTTACAGCTTTGAAAATCCTCCACTGAACCTGCCACACATCACCATATGTTTTGCGTTTAAATGTACATGCATCTTCCACATTGGACCTTGTCCAAATATATCTATTAATATGAAATTTGAAAAATGGGTTTTACGTAGAACTCTAGAAGTGATCAAGTGACTTCTTTTTAGATAATTTATGACAAATGTGTTTTGTTGTAGGGGGGACTACGGATGACTGATTCTTGAACCTCTGCGATGTTGTAGGCCTCTTGAACAAGAATGAAGATTTTGTCTAAACCAGAAGCTCAAGAACGTGTGTCTCGCTAGGCTAGTCCTCATCTACTTTGGTCTTCTTTCCGTTCTCTTTACGCTGTTTGTTCTGGAGCCTGGGAAATGTCCTATATCACTCTAATTAAATGTATTGTAACAAGTTTTTTTTTGTCTTCCTATAGCCTACTTATTTGTACTTTTACATTGTTTAATTTTGTGACTGATAGATCTCTCAACTCACAATAATTACTTAACATAAAAAGCTGATAGACCACAAATTAGCTTTTGTCTTTTAAAAGATTATGAGTGATTGTATGTATAAATACAAGGACAAAAAATGGTAGAATGATTTGCAAAACGATTTCCGACAGAAATATCAGTAAGCGACCTTTACTCGGAGTTCTTTTGGATGGTTTTAAACAGAACAAGGAAAAAGGCAAAAGTGAAGGGTTGCACATACGATCATTTCATTTTCTTCTTCTACACTTTGGTAAATTCTCAATAACCAGAACAGAGCATAACTATATATATACATCTCAATGATCTCATCCCTGCATAAGAAGAATCTCGTAGATATCTGTCCTAATGTTTAGTTCCTTGTCCCGCATCACTTCTTGTAAATCTGACATCTCTTTCACCGTAAGGACTGAGCTCAACTTCCTATACCCATCCAGCCATAGTTTTTTCGACCTGCCATGCCATTATGTTATGAATTATTTCTCGATAATCTGAGAAATCTGGAGAAAGAACTTTAGATTGGTTATATGCTCTTACCATGGGCATGCATTTATAGCGCGGAAATAAATCCTTCTAGCTGCTGATGGATTGTGTGCAATGTCGATCTCATATGCAATGTAGCAACGCCATAGAATGACCGAGGTTTTTAGTGTATCTTGTGTAAATGCCCTTTCAAACAATCCACGGATTCTGTGTGAGGCGCCTCCTTTACTCAACTCATAAGAAAGTGCAAATAGCCAAACAACGACAGATGGACTTCTGCATGATTAACAATTTAACATATTAAACTCAATAAACATAACCCTTGTTCTAAGAGGAAGACCGTAAACATGTAACTACCATCTTTAACCGTTTAAGCTAGGCATCCATATCTAGATTAGGCAGTTCTCGTGAGATAGCGGGTTTATTTTTAACAAGTTTGTGAAAAAACTTACTTGCGGGAGTAGTCATCAAACATCATTCTCAGTCTATGTGATGTCATACGGTGATTACAGATGTCCACCAAAGCTCGATAAAGCTCCGGACTGAGAGGATACAGTTGCAGTCCCTCTGATATGGGCTTCCAAATTTGTGACAAAGTTAGATCGTCCTGGTGTCTCTGAAGCATTCTCACATAATAATTGAGCAAGAGCTCAAGTTGATGACTTTGACTTTTTCTTCCTGGAAAAATCACAAAGCCCAAATTCAGATAAACAGTGCATGCATGATACACGCTTTTAAGTGGAATTTATTTCTGATACAGTCATGTAAACTAGTATGGAAATCAGTAAGATAACCCAAGAATATTGATCACGGAAATAACCTGGAAGAACAGAACTGAACATGTGTTCTAGGATCTCAACAGCACCAGGAAGGTCATTTGTTAACTCCTCAAATAGAGCTACCGAACAAACAAGCGCTGCTGATTGATCATCAGTGACACCATGAGACCATGCTGATTGTATCTTCTTGAGCTTCTCTTTGAACCCTTGGCGTGCTCTAAGGATTTGCATGCTTGAAGACTGGGAAGTATAGGGAGTATAAGCTAGACCACTTCCGAGGTAGCACAGAATGTGTAAAGCACGAGATGATGATTCTGTATCCCTATCTCTGCTGCTACTATTGGCTATTTCCGATTCAGCATACCATAAACATAGCAAAGAAGCGTTATACTGTAATTCCTGCAATCATAAGTGAAATAACCTTAGCATGGCTTCTGCAATGCCAAATAAAATCCAAAGCAAACACGGAAATTGGACTGATGTTTCTATGCACAAGTGCACAAAAAGTAACGTCAAATAAGAAACCCTATTCTAGCTATATTCTCTAGGCCATGCTTCCCTATACATTACTTAGACCAGACTGTCCTGTAACAAATAACTCTACTATGATCCGTCCATGAGATATTCTCCTATGCACCAGTTTCGGGACCAGTAAGTGAAAATTTGAATCAGCAATAAACCCAGAACCATGGTAACTAATCTTGAAGTTTTTTTGAATAAGATACATAGGTGGAAACATGAAACTTTGTATCATATGCTAACAACATAGCCGAAATATCTGAAACTAACCTTCGGGAGGCCACAGATTGAAGCCAGTGCCATGTCGAAGACTCGTCTTGCATGTTTCATATTTCCAGAAGCAGCTTCTCGCTGTGCATAAACTCCACAAAGTAGTAGATCCTGTTCACAGAGAAGGAATCAGTTCAGGTGAATTAAAGAAAAAACAGACCACACCAACAAATTGGAATGGAGCTTACCTGCCGGTCACTTTTCAGGAGACGTTTGGCCAAAGCTTGGCAAGGAGTAGTTGCTACCTCACATGTTTTCATATTTGTTACAAACAGCTCTTCTGCAACAAGCACAGCTTCCTCCAGAATGTGGTTTCGCGGAAAAACATTAAGACAAAGCAAGATGGCATTGCGGAGAAACTTCATCATCTCAGTCCGCATAGATATGTCACAGCTGCCACTTAAAAGAGATCCCAAGCTGAAACTGTTGACACTCTCTGATTTCGATAAACATTCCTGTACACTTCTCAAGTTTTCGAGCAGAGAATCTGGCAATGTTTCAAGGCTACTTATTTTCTCACTCCATGACAAACTGTTGCTGGAAGTCCATGGGGACATATGTGCACCGAAGAAATCAATGAACTGGTATACCAGAGATAAGCGGGCCTCGTTTGAACGTAAGGAAAATAGAAATCCATTAATATCTTCAAATAGTACAACACTCGAGAGTTGATCTTCATCTTCTCCCTCGCCCATTTCATCAACTCTGGAGAATTCACCTATAAAAGGATGATACAAGGTTAACCACAACATGTATGTTTAATGTTATTTAGATAAAACTGCAATTCAATCCTAGCAAACATATCTACATAGACTGAACTTTATCTACTAATGGCTCCGGAATTACAGAAAAGGCTGAGCGACTAGTCCCACTTAAACAAAAGCTCACCCAATAGACACATTTAGACCTTTAATATGCTCCAAGAGAAAAGATGAACAAAACCATACAGAGATAATGATGGTATAGGTAGTGATAGATACCAGCTTTCCGAGTAGGCATCCATTGAATGAGATCTCGAGAAACCTCTTCTTCAAACCATTTAATCCAAGTTGATGTATCTTTAACCTCATCACTGGCCGCGGCATTGACATCAATGCCCAATAATTTTAGCATAGCTTCAGTATCATCTTCAGGTTTGCTATTTTCGTCTTCCATTTCCTCATCTAGACCCTCCCGAACAACATCATCCTCTACAGTGTTAGCTGAAGCAATACTATCTTTATTTCTACCTGAGACCTGTTCTGTCCAACCTGTCCAACCACCTACCTCATTGTCATCAGAGGATTCTTCTTTCAAAATTTTATGCCTGTTTTCCTCCTCTTTCTCCAGCCACAATGACCATCCAAAAGCTCCTTCTTCTCCAACTCTAGCACCATTACTGCTCCAAAAGTGCTCAAACAGTCTTAATTTACTCTGTTCAGTAAGCAACAAAGATGGACAAAAGACGCTAAATTCCACTTCTGCTTGAAATAACGCTGTGGCCAACTCCTGGTAACCAGCCTGCCACTCAAACCTGCAGAGGCTAACTAGCATATCGACTAGAAGGAGTTCCTGCTGAATGGCAGCAGAATCCAATGGTTCAGATGTTGCATCCACCTGCACAATCCAATAAATAGAATCAGACCTTATAATGTCAAACTGCTGCTAATAAGATTATCAATAATGTCAACGATTTAGATAGTGGAGAAACACCAGAAAAAAAAACTAAGAAAGGGAAATAAAACAGATGGACTCGAAATAACTTGTGACAGTAAACAGATAAGTATTGAAGTGATTCATCAACCCTTAAACAGTTAGCACTATAAAATAAGAACCTGCCTATGTCGCTTGCTGCAAGCAGAAGAAAGAGCCTGGATCGCATAAGAGTACATTTTCCTCAATTCCGATACTTTGAATCTGGAAAACTCCCCTTGAACAACACATAGAAACTCCCTCCATAACTTGTAGCTAGCGGAATTCTGCATAAGTGCCTTTTCCCACCTACTGATTAACACATCTGCGTTGTCTCTGATTCGGTATGCCTTGAGAAGCGCAATCAACAATTCTTCACAATCTGGGTTAAGTTCAAAAGCCTTCTCAAGTATACTAATCTTCTTCTCTAACATCTGTAGGCGAACTCCTTTCTGAGATTGCATGCTCGAAACCTTGTCTTGAAAATCAGCAAATGCTAGCCACGCTTTCTCATCATGGGGACGCTCCCTCGTCATTCTGTTAAACTCTCGCGTTTTATTAAGCACTTCATCCTCCCACGATGCTCCCATCATTGAGTCCTTTGGTAAAACATCTTCCTCGTCACTTTCTTGAACAGCCTCATCTTCCACCAGTGGAATGAAATCATCAAAGGAAGAATCCACAGCTTCTTTTGAAGCAGATAAACGAATACGCTTGAAATTCTTGTTACGTTCCATGGCAGCATTTTTTGCATACCAATATCGGTTATCAGACTTTCCTCTCCCCTCCAAAGAATCAATATCAATCTCTGTGTCAAGCATAGAGCTACGCCGATTCCGCAAATAATTCCTCAGAGAACCTTCCCCAGAAACTCTCTGAGAACTGTCAAGTTTATAACGAGGAACATTCATCCTGCATTGTAAACAAAAAACACAAGCAGATTCTTTTCAATATCCCCCATACTCTCAAAACACATTGCGCAGAAAACGAAATCAAACTAGCCATAACTAGATAAGCAAAGTACCTGTAAATAGAGCCATAAGCCAAATTATCTGGATCAGGACGAGTGTCTAAGTAATAATCCTTGGCAGGTTTCGAATAGTATTCATCAGAGTCCCTAACTGATGATTTCTTAGAACGAGATTCATCCGACGCAGTACCAATCTTCCGCTTCTTCCTCTTTTTCTTCCCCTTCCTCTTTACATCGTCGTCATCAGACTCCCAGGACGCTTCTTCTTCAACCAAATTGTAAACCTTAGGCTGATTGGTTTCACCAATATTCTCATCGGCATCTCCTTCTTCATCTTCTTCGACCTCGGATAAGTAAGGAGCCGTCGAAGCCGCGGCGGCGTTGATGACGGAGAGATCCGTCGTGAAGCTGGCGTTGCGAAGCCATTGAGTATTAGTGGAGATAACTGATACGGAGTTCGTAGAAGTAGGGAAGACCGGGAACAATCCGCCTGTAGTTACCGGAGCTCCGTCGCCGTCCTCTGGTGTATTCGACATCTTCATCCACCGGGAAAAGAAAAATTCCGATTTTGGTAATTATTTTGCGCCTCGCCGCTATATAATTTTTGCGAAGGCTCGTTAGTTATTGGGCCTATAGTAAGACTTAATGGGCTCGAATTAGTTTCAATCCTTTCTACTGAGCCCTATATATGTATGCTGCATCATACTATCATCAATGTTTTCTGTTTTCTTTTGCTTCCGTTAAAGTTATATATAAACTTGGATAGAATCTAAATAATGTTAAATCGTTTCAATCTTTATCCAACTGGATTGCATTTTATATGTGAATGTGACAATCTAGGTATACATACAGAGCGAAATATTATGTAGTCGACTATTGATCAATTTGGTCTCAGCATTTTGCTTCACTGGTAGCTTATAAAAAATAGTCCCTTCTTCAATTTTGATTTTTGCCAAATGGTTATATAGTATTTGAGTGTGTAGCCGGTGATATTTGTATATGCAATGTGCGCGTGTGTGTGGGTGGGGGATTGCTATTGCTTTTGCAGCTAAAAAATTTCGGTATCACACGGTCCACACTACCAAGGAATTGACTTTTTAATATATGGTTTGGCTGGATAGGTTTCAATTAACCAGAGAACAAAACTACAACTACGACAAGTACAGTAGTATTATGATCAAGACTCAGAGATTAATGAAAAGTCATTCTTTCTGTTTATATGGTACCATCAATATAAATGATTCCAAGAAAAGGAAAAAACAAAAACAAAATAGTTCCCACCAAATGGTCTAAATTAGAAACCTTATTGCCAAGAACAAGACTTACCCTTTTAACAAACAATATTTCTCTTGTGCTCCACAAGGCGTTTCCAATACTTAGTGATATCCTGCAACGACATCTTTGTAGTCTTCACTTCAACTTCATCATCACCACTAACCGCTGCTGCGGCAGCTATATGCGCGATTCGGCTAGGAAGCCCTTCAATCTCTTTCAGTACTTGAATGATATGAGTGATGAGTCTATCTGCAAGGCCTCTGCTAAAGTCTTCCCTGATCACAACTCTTAGCACAGCAATGTGTTGCGCATCTGCAGGCATGGTGTAAGCCGGTACGATCCACCCGAATTTTCTCAGAGACTCTGCGATCTCAAACACCGTGTGTTTGCTACTGTCTTTTAGAGAGAATGCCACTAGTGGCACTCCGATATCTTTAGACAGAATGTGGAACTTTCCTGTCATCTCTATTCCTTCTCTCAGCCTCCTCGCGTTGTCCATGCAGTTTTCCATTATGTTCTTGTATCCCTAATTTAATTTCCAAGAAGGATCATTAGATAAAATGAGATGTCATCTAGACACTAATAAGATGAAAGTATGAAACTGTTATGTAAGATATGTAAGGGACAAGTACCTCAAAGCCTAGTCGGATAAACTGATAGTACTGAGCAATGATTTGACTCGACCCTACCAAAAAAAATAGAGTTTTGCTTTAGACTAAATGTGATGATGAATAGATTGGTCAAGCAAGTAATTACATACCTTTTGAGAAGTTAAGAGTGAAAGTGGGTTGGTCAGCTCCTAAGTAGTTGATGTGAAAGACAAGGTCTTCTGGCAAATCATCTTTTGTTTTCCAGACAATCCAACCAACTCCTGCATACACAAGTCCATACTTATGACCACTGACATTGATGCTCTTAACCCATGGAAGCCTAAAGTCCCATTCAAGATCAGGGTAGAGGAAAGGAGCAATAAATCCTCCACTGGCTGCATCAACGTGAATAGGAGTTTCCCAACCCGTCTCTGCGTTTTTATCAGCTAAGAGATCGTTCAATAGCTTCACATCCTCAAACTCTCCTGTAAGTGTGGATCCTAGAATTGCTGCAACGCAGATTGTATTCTCATCCACCATCTCTACAGCTTTAGCCGGGTCCATCACGTAATAGTCTTCCCTTAGTTTCACCTCTTTGAGCTCTACCTCAAAGTACCTTGCAAATTTCTCCCAGCAGACCTGCCCTCGGATGAAAAATCATACACACAAGTTTGAATATATTTTAAGAGAAACGTATCAATATCCAAAGAAAATGTGATGTTGTAAGGATGGGGATAAGTTTATTGAGACCTGAACATTGGCTCCAGTTACAATGTTAGGCTTATCAGTCGGTAAACCCTGAGCTCTTCTCCTCTGTTGCCACTTCCTTTTGAAAGCTAAACCGGCTAGCATGATAGCTTCCGATGAACCAACAGTGCCACACCCAATCGCAGCCTCGCCTTCTCCAACGGGAGCATGGAACAAGTTAGCTATCATATTTACACACCGGTTCTGAAGACGAGAGAATAGAAGCCAAATAAAGATGTATTACAATTGGAAAACAGTCTTGACTATATTTAGAAATAGAAAGCAGATGGGAAGAGAGAAGAACCTGAAGCTCTGTAGTGACAGGATATTCATCCATGTCAACATAGTTCTTATTCACAGAATCCATTATGAGGTTATCACACTCAGGTTCCATCCAAGTGGTGACAAAGGAAGCTAGGTTAAGCCTGGGGTTTCCATCAAGCATCAACTCATCATTGATCACTTGATAAGCAGCGTCTTTGGGCATGGAATTGTCCGGCATCTTAAACCTGTTTCAATAGAATATATATGCAAGCAAATACAACTATTAACATTGTAACATAGAAAGAAAGAAAAAAAGCAACTAAAGTGAGGAAAGAATCCAGAAAGATGCAGAGAGAGAGAGGAACCTGGGAACAACAGCACGGACATATCTGGAAGCAAAAGTGGAATGCAAATGCTCTTCGGAGTCAGAGTTGGTTGCGAGTACCATTGTGTTTGAGTTATGCTGAAACGTTGAGATCAGAAGAGGAAAATAAATGTCAGAAGCAATTGGACAAAATATAAAGAAGAACGTAAGAAAGCAAAACTCTCTGTAAACTAATTTAAGACGTTCATATAACTAACTCCCTTTCTTTTTGTCCCCCTTGAGACCCTCTCTTCCCCTTGAATTGTGCTTCGGTACATTATTTGTGATTATATTAAAAATAATAATAATTTCCTCAAACCATTAAACAGAGAACAACATCAGAAGAAGAAGATTCAGAACCATAAACAGATCCACATATTATTTTTCCTGATTGGTGGGTGGTCGATATCTTCTTCCCAATATTACAGATCAGGATTACACTATAATACCATCTGAAATATAGAGTTGATCTTGTGAATACCTTATGTTGTATAGTTGTGTATGGATCAGAATGCTTCTGCTGTATTTATTTATGAGGGACGATTACAGCAGCTTATATACTTGTTGAGAGAGAGAGCAATAAGGGATCTACGTACAAAGATATAACTATATCAATATAGATTCATGTTTATTTCCTATGTTGATATATATATATTTATTGAGATATTTGAGAATCTAGTAAGATGCTAATCATATGGAGTAGACAAGAAACATTTTTCTTTCTCATAGTCATTTAAGAATTCAATACCAAACAATATAGTCTCGTTCTCTCGGGAAGTCAAAACTCTCACAGTATTATGCACCACCAAAAAAAAATTGCATAAACGGAGAGCGCCCTCACAGAGTCAGAAATCTTAAACGGTACATACACGAGAGCCAATAGTGCTCATAAAGCCTCTCTCACCAAAATCCCAATTCATATATCCGGGGAATAAAGGAAGAAACTTCAGGGAGGGGGATCATGATGAGCTCTGATACTGCTCCTTCACGGCTCTTGCTGCGGCACAGTACCATCCTGCTGCAGCCATTGCACCTGGATCTGGAACCGTTGCAATAATCTCTGCAGATACATAGCTTGATCTCCCAGCCTGTGTTACACAGTCTCATCCGTCATCTCAATATGAAAACCATTTAACATAACAAAAGCAGACCGAAATGGTAAGCTAAACTCACCTGTGCTTGCATCTGTATGGTTGATTCCGCTCCTGCAGTTGCTGCTTCAGCAGACAGGATGAAAGCCGATATTGGATCCTCTCCTGCGCTCAGCTTCTGTTCTTATAAAAACAAAACAAAAACATGTTACTACTTGCAAGTTGCAATATCCAAATCTTCAGTATCAAAAGAAATTAAGCCGCTTTTTGTCACCTCCTCAAGAACTTGTGAAGCCGGGATGAGAGCATCTAGCATTGTTCGGTAGCCTGCAGTTGCTCCACCATATTTGCTGACTGAAGTAATTGATGACTTGAGTGCTTCACACCCTGATTCAAAATAATGCTAACTATCAAAACAAGCATGTGCCTTACAAAATATTAACTAACCACATATAAGCAAGCATGATCTCACAGTGTTTGGCTGTGACTTCTGAATGAGCGTTAGCTTTTAGCTCCGCGTATGCAGCCTTGCAGAGGAGATGGTAACTGTTTCACAAAAAAACCATAATGTCACTTTACTTTACTATAACAATGACAATGTGAAATAATTTCAAGAGTTACATTATTCCGCTTGTGCCCCCCATGGCTCTTTTGATTGATGAACCAATCTCATTCACTGTTTCTGCAGCATCATTCAGTGGATAACTAGAAACAAAAAGAGACATGGTTCAAATTTTGGTCAACAATCCCTGTGAAGAACTCAACATATAGAGTGGCTATGCGGGAGTAAAAGTAACAAATAGACTCACTACTTTTTCATGTCCTCCAGAATAGCTGTTGCTCCCCTGTACATCTACACAATTGATGCAGGCAAATGTAAGATAATATTAAATGAACAAATTATAAAGTATGCATGGCAACATCTAGAAACAAAACTTACTGTCGACCCACAATCACCATCGCCTACTTTTGCATCCCATTCATTCAGACTATCCTTTAGACTGATGATCACAGTTGCTGCTGCTTGAATGGCTGCCTCAAGGATTCGACCTTCTTTACTCAGCTCTTGAGGTCGGTTATGAGACTGGTATTGACAAATTTTCATGAAATTTACCAAAAAACATTTGTCACCAACCCTTGAAACCTCTAAATAAGATACGAACTTATAAATTGTAATGCATACCTCGGCTATTGATCGAGAAGGAGGAACAGGAACATGAGTCTTCGCTGGTGGCCGGTTGCCTGCAATGTAGCACAAAATCTTTGTATCTAAGACTATACTCCAAGGCAATAAATCATGGAAATAGGATACAGCTTAAATCTCACGGACCATCAGTGCCTACAGGCCAATTTGGAGCCTTGGTTGGAGCATCTAATCGGTCTAAAATCGACTGGTCAGCCTTCATGATTGAAATCGAGAATCCTGGGGAAGGAAGCATCGTCAGAGTAACAACAGGAGTATGTACCACTTGACAAAATGAAAAAATCTACAGAACCTCACCTGCCATATCAAGAGAAGTCATAAAAAAGCCTGTATACACCCTATCAACGGCAAGTCCAAATTCCAACTGCAGTTTAGGGACTGCTTTTCCAGCAGCAATCATAAGTTCCATTAAAGGGGTGCCTCCCAAACTGCAAAATTGAGAAGGAGTAACTAAGTTCTCCGCTACCAACCATAAACACAGATATCACCATCTAGTTCTACAAATTTGATATCACAGCAGCAGCATTTGGTCCGGCTAATATAATGGAGTATTAGACAGATACCAATCTATATAGAAAATACATCGCTATAGGCTTACCCATTAACCATGAGAACCACTCTATTACCACGAGTAATTGGAACATAATTGGTCTCCTGCAGAAATGAAAGTAATCAGATCTCTTTGACTATGGAAACAAGAAATAACATAACGATGGCACAAATTAAGTACATACAGGATTAAGTATCTGCTGAAGAACATGGGAAACCACCACATCCACAGGTTGAACGTCAACCACAGCAGCACCAGGTTCTCCATGCTGAGAGACAGATTGAATTGAGATGTCAACGTATGAACCAAAACACTGAAGAAAGTGAATTTGTGTGCAAACTCGAAAATACAAGAAAGTAACATACAATTCCAAGCCCGAGTTCCATCTTTTCTTCGCCAAGACGATCTGATGTAACCTGTCCAGGAAGCGTACAGACGGATAATGCAACACCCATGGTACCAACCATCTCTGACGCACATTTTGCCTCAGCCGCAACTTTTTCTAGAGAAAGACCAGCCTCTGCTGCTGCACCCGCAACCTGTCCTTAGCAGAAGCAAATAAAATAAACTGATGCTTTAAGCTTTATATTCAGAACTTAGTTTTGATTCTAAGCTCGAGAAAACAAAACAAACAAATCAATATATAGCAGCCCAAGGTCCATACATCACAATTTGAACAAAAACAATATCGACGAGCAGTAAAGGCATACTAAACAAACTGGTTTAGAGTGTGATAAAGAAAAAGGACGGAAAGGGAAAGAGAAACCTTATGGACAAGAACTGTTCCTGCTAACCCTCTGCGTCCAGCGATACCACGTGGAGGGGGTAATGCGCAATCCTCTCCAACAATTACCGTCTACAAAACAGATCATGTCATTCTGTCTGGCAAAAGCTCTCAAGTATGAAAAGGTAATAACGAGCATGTATTACCTCAACTTTGTAACCTTCAGATTTTGCTTGCTCAGCAGCCAAACCAAAGTTCAAGCGATCACCAGTATAATTCTGCCAAGAGAGTTGATGGGGAAACTTGATTAATCACAAACACAAAGAAAAGACTCTATAGTTCCTCGCAACAACAGGACTGTATGAATGTGGCTCTCTTTCCCACTCTAACTACCTTGACAATCAGTAGACATCCCTCAGTACCAGTTACAGCTCGAATTCCCTGGAATTGGGCAAAAAATTATCATTCAATCGAAATAAACAGAAGAAAAAAATGATAGAAAACCGCATCTGGAATACTCACAGCAAGGATGGAATCAACTGGTGGGGAGGCAAAGACATCTCCGCAGATAGCCGCTGTTAGCATACCTTCTCCGACGTAACCAGCATGTGCAGGCTCATGCCCACTGCCTCCACCTGCATAAAAAAGTAGCATTGCTTAAGAGACTTTCAAAATCCTAAAAACCAAACCACATAATATCTCTAGTCACAAAACTCCCACCTGATATAACGGCAACCTTGTCGTACTTTTCAGCCGAGACATCAGCTCGTATAACCACCTTAACCTCAGGGAAACCATCCAAATACTGAAGTCCATGATAAGTTTCAACGAGACCCTCAATGAACTCAGTTACAACATCTGCAAAAAGGTTCTTTATTATATTCTCTTAAAGCAAAAGTCCCAAAACCGCTAGTTCTATACCCTAAACCATGGAAATCAAGACAGCGTGCTGACCATGCAACGAACTCAGCGGTGACGGAGTAGCATTTCAAAGATCGCGAAACAAAATCAGGGGGGTAAATGTGGTAAAATCGACCAAGGCGAATTTTATGAGCAAGAAACAGGCAATACAATTAAGAAATCGCAAATAGTAACACAACAATCGGGAAAGATAAACATAGGTCAACAGTTCATAATTCTCATTCGACCTAAATCTACGGCGGAGAAAGAAACAACGACACCGAACAGAGCAGAGGATGCGACGAAAAGATAAACGGCAAGGAAACAAAAAAAGAAGAACGAAGAAAGAAGAGCACGAACCGTTGGGGTTGTTGATGAATTTCTTGGCCGCGAAAACCATAATTGCGAAGGTATGAAGCGATCAGAAACAGAGAATCGGAGAAGCTCGCATGTAAGAGGGGAGTATTGTAGAAGAAGGTTTAAGGCAATCCGGAGAAATGAGAGAGAAAGAGTGAACAACAACAACAACAACAGCAACGCGTGAGAGAGAAAGTAAAGAAGAAAGCAAAGAAGAAGAGAGACGCAAATGGGGGAGTTTGTTCCGTACGAGAAAACCCAAAGTTAAAATTATACTAAATGAATAGAAATTAATATGGGTCAGGCCCAATTAAAAAGTGGATAAGATATAGATTATGACGAAATTTTGTAATATTATTTGTTAGAATAGATTTAAATTACCTAATTAGACTCTAAATGGTTCACTGTGTGCTGAACACGTGACACGGATACGTTGTCGTGAGCCACGCGCGCGCCTTGGTCCCAGTACTCGCGCTTAGCCGTCTCGCTTCGTGTTTGTGTTGTATTGGAATCGGATGATATAAATTATAAAATGTGTAATTTTTTTCTATTTACCAAGAAAAAAAATATGGATTTGCTTAGAATTTGTATTAGATTAATCCTATTAAGTTTTATGTTATTTCTAAAACCTTTCTTTTTGTTACAAAGTTTGAAGTCAACTTTATGATTCGTTGAATGTCTTGATTTGCTTTAGTTTCGATGTGATTTTTCATTTGCCTCTATTTCCATGGTTTTTTTTTTCTATATTTTATAATGAAATTACTTTTTCTTTATGAATTTATAATCAGGTCTTATCTAAAACTATTTTTTTTTTTTAACATTTGATAAGCTTTTATTGCCTGAAGGAGTGGTCCTTATTTAGGACATTTACAAGAAAACCATGAATGTAAAAATAGATGTTAAAAGAGATATTGTTCGGTAAAGGTTCTTTAGCCAAACGATCTGCAACTTTGTTGTTGTGTCTTCGTGTCCAAGCAAATCTAAGTTCCTTGAAATTTTGTTTCCAATAATTGATCTCACGAACCCAATTGTGTACACGAAAGTTGTGTTGTTCTCCAGTGACTAGTTTTGTGACTGTTGCATTATCTCTTTCGAAGGTTACTCTCTCAAAGCCGCGTATCCAAGATTGTTGCATTGCAATGAGCAGGGCTTGAAGTTTTGCCTCCAAAACATTATCACATATCATGCCTTTGTTATGTCCAGCTGTTGTATAAAAACCGTCAGAGTCTCTAATTATCCATCCTGCTTGTGGTGTAGTATGCTGTCGGAACCGGCTATCATAATTACACTTAACAAAGTTCCCTTGTGGTCTTGTCCATTGGGAATGTTGTGATTGTTGTTGTCGATGGTTCTGATCAGTTCATGTATCTTCAGACCAGCAGTTAACCCATTCTTTTGCTTCATTGACCGCTTTAGAAAGATCTTGGTGCCAAGTACTTCCTTTTTGTTGGTAAACCAACAGATTCCTACTCTTCCATATTCTCCATAAAGTCAATATAGGTAGTTGTCGTTCAAGCGTAGTAAGATTCTGGTTGTTGTAGCAATCCACTATACCTTGGAACTTGTCCTCAAAGCTAGTTGACAAACTAGTAATGTTGCTGTTAAGATTTTGACTTCCTCTCCATATCGATTGGACGTAGTGGCAGTTAAAAAATAAGTGATATGTTGACTCTTCTTCTTGACAGCAGCGTTTACATTGAGGATCTGTAATTATTCTTCTTTGCCTTAACTCTGTACCTGTTGGTAGTGCCCTTGAAAGCATTTGCCATAAAAAGTGTCGTAGTTTGGGAGCTATATCCATTTTCCATACAGCCGTCTTGAAACTTTGGAGTCATGGAGGTGGATGTACTGCCTCAGCTTCATGCATATGTGTTGCCAACCAGTAACCAGATTTTACTATATATAGACCTGAATCATTGTAGTGCCAGCCAAGAAGATCTAGAGTAGGTAATGGGCTTAAGTGAATTTTTTGGATTAGTGACACATCTTCAGCAATGATAATGCTTCGTATGAGTTCCAGGTTCCAGGTTCGCCGTTCTGCCATGATAAGATCTTTAACTTGTAAATAGTTCATATATATCCCTTCTATATTTCGTGGAGGTCTTGATGGATTGGTTGGTAGCCAGAGATCAACCCAGACATTAGTACTGGCGCCATCTCCAATCAAAAAACGCATACCCTATTGTATCATATCTCGACCCTCGAGCAAAGATTTCCATATAAACGAAGGATGGTTACCAAATACAGCTGTAAAACAGTTACCAGTTAGGATAATATCTTGCTTTGAGAAAGCGTGTAAGAAGACTTGTTGATCTGAACCGTGAACGAGAAAAAGAAGAAGATACATAGAAAACTAACTTTCCATGTCCATTCATTCGTGAAAAAAAAATAAAAAATATATATATTTTGGTATTTTAAAACCTATCCTAAGAATGACTATCCTGCATATTTTACACTAGTTTTTCTCGTTTCTACTTTGTTCTTATGATTCTATATTTTAAATTGCCTTAATTAACGTAACATGTTGACCCAAAAAATAAAAACTGTCGTAACATTTTTCAACTTTATAATCTAAACTTAACTTCTACAAGTAAGCTTATCTAAATGTATATTTTTTGATAATTTTATGTAGCCAATGTAGGTATGAAGATTTGGAAATCTATTTGAACATTTGTCAAAATCTAATGGAACATTATCCTTCCTATTTTATTACTTCCAGATTTCTTTCATTAATAAGATAAGATAACCTTTAATTAAGTCAAACAAAATTAAATTTAAGAGCATTCATGATATATATATATATATATATATATATATATATATATATATATATATATAAAAACTTGGGTGAATTAGGTAGGTAGCCAAAATCAAAATAAAAATGAAGAATATAGCAGGTTAATTGGGAAAATTAAGTAACTGACCAAAGGACAATATGAATTTACCAAACTACGCCCGGACGACATACACGCGCTGTTGTGGTGGCAATGGGTACAGATGACGTGTCGGTCTAGTTTTGTAGGTGTGTATACGTAATTTTTAGTAATTAAGATATTATGTGTGTATGGAACAGAAATATCTGCGATATAGTATAAAACTCATATCTAAGTCTGAAACTGCATTGCAGAGGACAATAAGAATAAAAATAAATTTGCACTTTTATTTTTAAAATTTAAAAGTTGTGTATATAGATACAAACATTAATAATTTTATAGATGTAAATGGCAGGACTCGGAAGTTTGAAGAATTACACATATATTAGAACAATTTTGAATTTAACACATAAAAAGAAGGTTCACTAAACCCTACAGGATACTACCTTCAGAACCCAAACTGGGTAATAGCATTCCAAGGAACATGATATAGAATAATTGTTTGCAAGACCAGAAAATGGAATAGAATGTTAAACCGTAAATTTAAAAAATGGAATAGAATGGTAAACCAAATGTGGGATCGACAACCTGCTTGAAGCAGCCACAATCGAAAGCCTCGTCGATGGACCTCAGTCTCATTACTCGAAAATCATACAACCTTATTTGAAACAGGGCCTTGTCAACATTTCTAACGAACCAATTCCATTGTCAACATTTCTAATTGCTAAAAACGTAAAGACCATGAGATTAAAAATATATTGTTGTGTGTACTCACCATAATCTTCAACCTTGCTCTGCATTATTTAGCACATTCATCTCCTTTCGCTGCCCCTATCTCCAAACACGCCAACCCGTATCTTACAAACTCATGAGGCTTCACTTCCGTAAGGTAAAACACCTGTAAAGAATCATCACAACAGCCATAAAGAATCATCACGAAGTTCCAATATCAACAACTCCAAATCACTTCCACAACAATCAACTCAAGAATTTCCAAAAAAACTCAATCTTTGAACTTAACTCATCCTTCCAAATTCAAAACAAAGCACTAGATCTAACACATTAGCTATTAAGTTGATACAAGAATAACACATGATCTGGAGTCGTGAGAGCAGAACCTAAATGTCGCTCATCAACAGTTGAAGCTTCTCTTTAAGCACAAGACCATGATGACCACCAGATTTGGGGTTAATGAAAACAACCATTAATAGGGACAGGCCTGAACACATAAATCTGGTTGAATCCTTCAGTTTGATACAGTCACGCATAGCTAGACGGAAATACTCAGGTATCATAAGCTTCTGACGAAGCTCCACTTTATCAACACCAACCCATGTAAGATTAGCGAGTCCACAACCTCTCATCGCATTTGAATCAGCAGTCGTTGTTGATGGCCGTGGTGAACCCACAAATTTCTCCTTCGACGCATCGGTTTTTGATAACGGAGAGTCCATTGCTCTTTCTCTCTCGCCGGAGAAGATGACCCCGAAAAATAAAATAAAATATTTAATTTATGTTCTGTGATCAGAGAGAGAATCAAAAAAAGAGAAATCGAAATCCTTATTTGCTGAATCGATTCCCAGTCTCTCTTAGCCGTCTAGCCGTCGTTCCCTCCGATCCAGTCACAGTCCACGCTGAATCTCTCTCCGTCAATCGCTGGCGAATCTTTCTACAACCTAGAAAGAACTTTCTCCTTCTTTGGCTTGCAAGAGAGAGACAAAGGATAAGCAACTGTTGATCATGTAACAGAAATAACAAAGTAAATAATATAGAAAATAAAGAGAATATTACCTTCTCTTAGTTAGAATGGTTACTCAATGAAATATAGTTTTTTGATGCGTTAGTTCTGCCAATTTCCCAAAAAACTTTCGCCGGCCATGAAAAAAAATTGGAAGTGTAGGATATGCCCAAGAAATAATTAAATACCGGAAAAATCGAACCAAACAGTATAAACCATAGTGAACCGGAAGTTAATGTGTGGGTCTCTCTCTCTCTGCCAATGAAGTCAGTCACTAACACAGTGACTATTAGGCCATAAAAGGCCCATCAATTAAAAATGTCGAGAAACAAAAAAAAACAAAGTCAAGACCGGCCGGCACACGGACACGGCGTCGATAGATATACGTGTCGGACGCACGAAGAATCACAGATCATAATCATTCTTTCAATTTTCACACGGAAGAAGAGGATCTTAAAAAAAACAAAGAGCGAAAGAGAGACCTTGAAGAAGAAGAAGAAGAAGAAAATGGCATTGCAATGGCTGATTCTGTCGTACGTGGTTGCCGCCGAGGTAGCCATCGCCATCATCTTGACTTTCCCTTACCCAATGCTCCTGAAGAAACGCATCGTATCACTTGTCTCGCTCATACTCAATCCCGCCGCCTCCGTCGTCGCCTTCTCTGGATTTCAGCTCCTCGGTAATCGCCCTCTCTCTCTCGTAGATCATCTGATTGTTCCCTTTTTTTCCTTGTAAAGGATCGATACATTCTTTACAATTAGGGTTTCGAGTTGGGAGTGATTTGGTATCTTATTGTTTTGGTTTGTTTTGGCAATTACTCATGTGAATTGTTTGTGTTTCTTGTCAGATATATACTGGAAGAATGAGCATAGGCTAATGTGCTCATCTGAGGTTTGCACTACTACAGAACGTGATCGCTACGAGAAATCTGTAAGTTCATCATCATCTATAGAAAATTTGAACTTATGATCGTGCCTTCACTATTGGTATTAGAATTGAAGCTTATTTAAGTTCTTCATGTATATGTCTTCTTTAATTAAGTGTATAGTAATGTAGAATCATCCGATGATCGAGTTTAGTTGCTTTAATTTAGTTGAATGAAGTATAGAATGTCTCAGTAATGAAACAAAAAATGAGTTCTGAGTAGCACTACCAATTGCATATTTGGTCAGAGACTCGCAGGGTTAGTGCCACTGCTTAGTATTAATCTAAGGTCATGTCTATAGCAAACTTTTCCTTTGAAAGATTTGTCAGAATACATCTAGTGGTGCCATATTCTTTTCATGCCCTGTTCTTCTGAATATGTTGATGAGATTTCAACTTTATCTTAGCCGTTTCAGTTTGCGCTTGAATTTGGGGGGTTCTATCTGTTACCTGCTACATTTAATTTGGGCTTAAGTTATCCTAGCGTCGAAATGTCTCAGCGGTTACTTACTGGTGTACTTGTGTTTCAGATCTATAAGGCTCAGAGGAATGTGGTTCTCTGTGCAGCTGGGATCCTTCTCTACTGGTATATTATCAACTATAACACACTCCACACTTCATACTTGGCACTTATGTATGTATTTGACTATTTCTCTCATATTCACTAACAGGTGCATCTTCCGCATCTGCAAGTACCACAAAGATATTGAGCGTTTGGAGGAATTAGAGAAGAGATGCAAAGACGAGTAGAAGTCTCCCCAAGTCTGAGAGTCTGGTTCTTCTGTTATAGTATCACCACGGCTTGTGAGTAGTTCAAAAAAAAACTGAATGAGACCAGGATTGATTTATCTTGAGAATATCTTTGCGCAGACCCTTTTTGTCTGTATTCCTTTTGCAACTTTTGGTTTACTTTCCGAGGAACAACAGGCTCTGTTTATTTCACGTCCAGAATTCACCTTTACTGATTAAAGTTGTTGCAAGAAACCTAGATCAGTACTTCGAGTAAAATTTGCAATTGTATGTGGATTGACTTGGGACTGCCCTGCCAAAGCCAAGCTGAGCTGGGACTCACCCTTTACTTGAGAATAAAGAGGGTCTGAGCAAACTTATTAAATCTCTTTGGTTTTCGTTTTGGCTATAACTGCATGCTGGTCTTGCTTAATTCAGACTGAGCTGGCTGGAACACTATATCTAGACCGGTCTATAGAGCTGGAGCAGATCGGTTAAATGCCCATTAGAACTAGGAGGAAATATGTGTTTGAAAGTCTATGGAGGAGACCACCCAAAACAAGGAATAAACCCCATTATCGAACCAAACATGAAAGGATTCCAGAACCAACGGGAAAGCAGCTAGTCTCGTTCTCGTATTGACTACACCAAAACAACGGTTACCTCTATGGTTGGGGCATTATTTTTTACGGCCCGGATTATTTTAACGTATTTTAAACTAAAAAATAAGGAAATATTAAACGATCTTAAGTCTTAACTAAAGATTACACTAGTAATATTAGTTTATTACAATGGAAGTGGAGAGTGTACAGTGTACACTAAACTGTTAAGCTACGTGACGTGTCAACGTATGAGAGGTGTAAAACGGCGTTGTCCGCTGTTAGAACTTGTCGGAAAGTGAAGTATATGTGGTCCAATAGCAATACCATCTCGTGACACAACCGGGTTCTACTAGAATTAAAATAATCAAAACCCAATCATGATTGAGCACATAATAATGTTTCCCCAAATATCCTTCTTATAGATAATAATTAAATTAATCATCTAGATTCTAGAATAATCAAAACCTTTTAAAAAGTCCCCAAGCCACTTTTCAAATTTTCCCTTCTACTAAAAAAATCCACAACTTTATTATTACCGAAATTTTAAAACCACAACTTTGTTGTATTTTTTTTTACCAAGAATTCAAAACCTAAACTTAGGGTTTTATACTTATAATTTTTTAAGAATTTTAGATTTTACCACAAAACAAAACCAAAATCTCTGAGTCTATGAGAGATCCAAAAAAAAAGAAAAAATGAGAGGTGGATGTCAGAAATCGAGAGCGAAAGAAAATAAAAAAGATGCGGCTACTGGTTGGGAATATCCTTCAGCATCTTTAACCGCACCTTTTTTTATGTTCTCTTTTAAGATTTTTTCGGTTTAAAAAGCATCTTCTTCTCCCTCCTCTTCCTTCCTTCATCATCATCTCCTTCACCACTCTCGTTTCTCTCTTCTTCTCATCTCAAATCCCTTCTCTCTCTCTTTCTCTCCTATATACAGAGAGAGATCCACAAAAAAACTACCAAAGTACGTTTCTTCAAGCGTTACTTTTCCAATTTCCCAATATATATAATTGTGTGAGCCGCCGTGAACAACAATTAATCATGACTTCTCGTCTGAGTTTGCTAATATTGTATATCTGCGCCACCCTCGTCGTGGTGTCGAACGGTGAGCCTCAGAGATTTATCGAGCCTGCCAAAAGTGACGGTTCCGTTAATTTTCTAGTGATCGGAGATTGGGGTCGCCGTGGCTCCTTTAATCAGTCTGTCGTTGCGTATCAGGTTTTAGTCCCAACATTATTCGTATCATTACATATATGGAATATTCTAATAGTATTATTCTCTGTCCTCGTACAGTGACGTGTTTAATTAAATCAATTCAATTAATTAATTTACGCAGATGGGAAGGGTTGGAGAGAAGATAGGTTTAGATTTCGTGGTCTCTACGGGAGACAACTTCTACGACAATGGTTTGTTCAGTGAACACGATCCAAATTTCGAACAGTCTTTCTCTAACATCTACACTGCTCCTAGTCTCCAGAAACAGTGGTACAGTGGTAATGATCCTTTCCATAATCCCAAAACCTTTTTGATTCAATTTGTTATTTGAATTTTGGTTTGAGTTTTTCTCATCAAATGAAAATGATACAGTTTTGGGGAACCATGACTATAGAGGTGACGCAGAAGCTCAGCTGAGCTCTGTTCTTCGTGAAATCGACAGCCGTTGGATCTGTCTCCGATCATTCGTCGTCGATGCAGAGTTAGTAGAGATGTTCTTCGTCGACACGACTCCTTTTGTGAAAGAGTACTACACTGAAGCAGATGGTCACACATACGATTGGCGCGCGGTTCCTTCTCGCAACTCTTATGTCGAAGGTCTCCTCCGTGACCTCGAAGTTTCTTTGAAGAGTTCTAAAGCGAGATGGAAGATTGTTGTCGGTCACCATGCAATGAGAAGCATTGGACATCACGGAGACACTAAAGAGCTCAACGAAGAGCTTCTTCCTCTTCTTAAAGAGAACGGTGTTGATCTCTACATGAACGGACACGACCATTGTCTTCAACATATCAGTGATGAAGACAGTCCTATTCAGTTTCTTACTAGCGGTGCTGGATCCAAGGCTTGGAGAGGAGATATTGACCCAGTGACCAACAATCCCAAGGCTCTGAAATTCTATTACGATGGTCAAGGGTTCATGTCCGCTCGGTTCACTCACTCAGACGCAGAGATTGTCTTCTACGATGTCTTTGGTGAGGTTTTGCACAAATGGGTTACTTCTAAACAACTTCTTCACTCCTCTGTTTGAAGTAAAAAAAAAATGCCTAAAAAAATTGGCTTCATTGTAATTTTGTATCATATATTAAGTCCTATTGCAGGCTAGGTAGGCTTCCTGCTTAGTTTTAGCATCCCTACCATATTTTAGCTCTAGCTTTATCCCATCACAATATCATATAAATGTACGATCTTTTATCTCGGATTTGATACAACTGTAATGATGCCCTTAATGGGTATCTTCTTTATGTTACATAAGTTAGTCTATTGCATTACAGAATACAGACCATTTCTTAGTTCAATACAAAGTGGTACCTTGCATCCACATGGCTCTCTACATCCCAGAGGAACGATCCAAAGGTCACAGCCTCCAAGACGAGTCTCTTCATCCCACCAAAGCTGATATTTATCTGTTCGTCCTTGGATGAATCCACAGTGCCTTCCGGAGTTAATACGATCTCAGGCTTACCAAACAATGCCTCTGTGTGCTTCTCAATGATCCTAACTGCTTCTCTTGATCTTATAGTGGCGTATCTCTGAAGCGTCTCTGCATCAAACGACATCACGTATGACCTTAACCGGGATGGTTTAATCTCGCTGCCAAAGCCCTTAGCGCTAACTCCGCCAGCAAATGCACCAACCTCTGGGTGAGACGATACAGCCGAAGGCCGCTCTGTTTGATCAACGCTTGTTTTACTATCATCCAACCCACCTGGAAGAATCTTCATGGTTTTCTCAAGCTGAAACCTTTGGTCTACCCTCTTCAAGAAGTATCCATACATGACAGAAGCAGCATAAACTTGTCCAACTCTGAGCTTGCTAATCTGTGCGACAGAGGCCAGATCACCCATTCTGCTTCCAAGAATCAGTGCTAGATGGTTGTGAATCATCTCGTACATCTCGGGAGAGTGAAGCTGCTCAAGTTTATCTACTTTGGTCGGCCAAGTATCAACACGACCAGACGGATCAGAAGATGGGCTTACTGATGGTACAAGTGATACGTTAGCTTCCATGAACTTTTGAACCACCAATGCGTACAAAATCTCTTCCAACGTCCTTCTTCTCTCATTTTCCTTCAACTCTGCAATCCTCCTACAAGCCGAAAACAATTCCCATAATCAAACTCGTATTCAAATTCCAAGCTTTGTGTGTCTTAGAACTAGGTCTCGCATTTGTATATATCATGACTAGTCAAATTCGTTATGGTATTTATATCTACAAACAAAGAAAAGCACACAATATCATCTCTTTCACTAACAACCTTAAGCAAGATTTAATATCAAGATCAATGGAAGTTGTCAAGAAATCAGTTCCAAATTTTTCAGGTGCGTGTGGTAATCAATAATAGTGTTCATAGATTGTTGTAACAAACCTGTAAAGAACGATGTCGGTTCCAGGTACAGAGGAAGCATCTTTGTTCTGTCCCTCAGAGTCCCGATCAGTTTGAAGCTGCTCAAGCTGCTGTTCAACAGCTGCAGGCACAAGATGAGGATGGCTCAACAAAATCTGAGACAGAAACTGACCAGCAGGCGACTCCAGCTGAAGCGGTGCGATCGGTTTAGGGGAAGAACCAGAGGAAGCATCACTAGACGCTGAAGAAGCTCTAACCACAAAACTTCTCCGAGTTTTAGCAGTCGTTGTTAAGCTTTGCAACGCGTTTTGCTGCAAGTTGATAAAACCAACAATTAAAAAAAAACACCAAGAACATAAAAATCCTTAAATAGTGGAAAGCTTGACTTTTTAGTACTTTCAGGTTCACAAATCAGATTTGAACACAACCGGATCGGAATATTTGGTTAATTGAATCAAGAAGAAGAGATTTGAGACATACCCTGGAACGAAGTCTAAGTCTTGAACCAGAACGCGTGAGCCCAGGGCCACTGGCGGTAAGGAACATAGATCCAGAACCGTTGTCGGAAGTTCTAGGTGGTAAGACGGGAGATCGAACCAAACTCGCCGTCACGGCATCCATGGTTGCTCTCTGAGAGTAGAAAAGAGAAGAAAAATCGAAGTTTTGGTCGGAGATAAGACGAAGAGCTTTGAGAGAGAGAGAGAGAGAGAGAGAGAGAAAAGTATTAAAAAATGGCGATCGATTGATATTACTGGTAAACAGACTTTGGTTTGGTTGGTTTAGTTCTTTGACAAAAATAATGAGAGACGGGTTCGATTATTTATATCATAAAATGAAAATAATTCTCAAGAAAATATATTATTCGCTTACATATTTTTGTGACCATGGAAATTATATGATGAGGTCGTGGTCATTGTGTGTCCTTCCTTGTACAATAACGATATTATAAAAATCGAATAATAATTCTTTTTGTAGTGTATAATTCAAAGTTTTTGAACACAATAATATTAATATCTAAAAACCTGCACTAGAAAGTTCGAAAGAAAAAATATTTCAAGTCATATAACTCTAAACCACATTTGTATTCGTATTTTTGTGCAATCAAGAACTTCTTAGAAATTATAAGGTGACTTAATATAGTCAAAGCTTAAATCATATTTTCCACATCCACTAGGTTTTTAATTTTTATATATTTTTTTACTAATCTTATAAGTTTCACTTTGCGCAAACTAAACGAGAAAAGTACTGTAGAATCAGTCAAACTAAACAAAGGAAGAGAAACGATGAGAGCCACCAACTGCTGTTGTGTCCATTCCCACTTACACGTATTACTATTATTATAACGTTTTGTTTTGTTTTGTTTTGTGACGCATGGGCTATTTTATCCCCACGGCCACTAGGGCCCAAATAACTCATTCCTCTTGAAACAACCTTAGCCTCACGGTCGATTCCGTTACGTGTTTGCAATTTCCACGTCTTTTTTTTTTATTCTTTTCAGTCGGCGTATAAATTGAGTAATCTTTTTTTAAGAAAATTTGTTGGTAATTGATAGAGATAGAGACAGAGAATCTTAAGTTTTATCCACTCCGTTGACCGTTGAACAAGAGATAAGATAGAGAATAAAAATTTAATTGTTAAATACGAATGATTAAAACTAGATTAATGGCTTTTTTAAATCTTACGGAAGATGGGTCTATTATTATTTTGGGTGGTTCATTAATCAATTAATTTAGGAACTTACGTTACAAACTTGCAATTATTTTCACGTGGCATGAAGTTGAAGAACCGACCAATTATTACAAGACACTCTTCTTCTCTTACCTATCTTCTTCTTTACCTTGTTCGATTTGATCAAACAACTCACACATTTCCAAATCCTCCTAACACTCTCTTGCGTGTCATCTTCTCTCTCTCTTTTTATAATCCCTGAGTTTTCACGTCTCAAGTTTGATTAACTTCTTGAATTCCCAGATTGACCTGTAAATCATGGCTTCCATGAGTTTCGCCTTGAACCGTTTCTCTGGTCTCGCCTCTAAAACCAGCTTATCAGCTGACTTCGATTCTTCAACTCGCCGGAGTTTCCTACCTCCGACTAGAGTTGGTCTAAAGATCTCTTCCGCCGCCGAATCGGAGCCTGATCTCAGTGTCACTGTTAATGGCTTGAAAATGCCCAACCCTTTCGTGATCGGGTCTGGTCCACCGGGTACCAACTACACCGTCATGAAGCGAGCCTTTGATGAAGGTTGGGGAGCCGTCATCGCCAAAACTGTAAGCTCTCTTTCTCTTCAATCTGGTTTCCTTAGAAAATTGAGATTTGACTTTTGTTGATGATTGAATCTGTTCTGCGTTGACTATATTGAGTTTTCGAGTTCTTGATTCTGATAATCATAGTACCAAGAACAGAGGATTTGGGTGTGTTTGTGTATGATGATGATGAAGATGATTGAGTTTGGTTTGAATCTGTGGTTGGATGATTTAGGTATCACTAGATGCATCCAAAGTTATCAACGTGACACCTCGATATGCCCGGCTACGAACCGGATCAAATGGATCAGCCAAAGCAGATGTAATTGGATGGCAGAACATAGAACTCATTAGTGACCGACCTCTCGAAACCATGCTCAAAGAGTTTAAGCAATTGAAAAAAGAGTACCCTGATCGGATCCTTATAGCTTCCGTCATGGAGGAATACAACAAAACTGCTTGGGAAGAGCTCATCGACCGTGTTGAACAAACTGGTGTTGTGAGTTTCCCCCTCCAAAAACACAGATTCTTAAGGTTTCTCCTCTTGTCTAATATTAGAATACATGTTGAAGAGACTGTTCTGGATACTTGTTTTTGTAGGATGCTTTAGAGATCAACTTCTCGTGTCCTCACGGTATGCCAGAGCGCAGAATGGGTGCTGCTGTTGGACAAGATTGTGCACTTCTCGACGAGGTTTGCGGATGGATTAATGCTAAAGCTACAGTTCCTGTATGGGCTAAGATGACTCCTAATATCACTGACATAACAGAGGTGTGTGACATCTAAGTTATTGCAAAACCGTTATTGCTACTCTGTTTTGCTATGCTTTAACCATTTTTTTTTTTTTTGTAATCTTTAAATAGCCTGCTAGGGTATCTCTTAAGTCAGGTTGTGAAGGAATTGCAGCTATCAATACAATCATGAGTGTAATGGGAATTGATATGAAGACGCTTCGTCCTGAGCCATGTGTTGAAGGGTTAGCTATATATAGCATTCTTACAAACGTAAAAATAGTTTAGCAACTCTTGTAATACATAACAAGAAATGTTAATGTAGTTAGTGTTTTGCAGTTACTCAACTCCAGGAGGCTACTCTTATAAGGCCGTTCGCCCAATTGCGCTTGCGAAAGTTATGAGCATAGCCAAAATGATGAAATCTGAGTTCAGTGGGAATGATTACTCGCTTTCGGGAATTGGAGGTGTTGAAACTGGCTATGATGCGGCTGAATTCATTCTCCTCGGATCAAATACTGTACAGGTGGCTATACTCAACACTCTCCTCACTTTTTATGTTTTTAAACTTTATTCCGTGAGAAGCTTAGTTTACTGCTTTTTGTTGGAAGGTATGCACTGGTGTGATGATGCACGGCTATGGTCATGTGAAAACCCTTTGCGCCGAGCTTCAAGATTTCATGAGACAGCACAACTTCTCTACGATAGAAGACTTCAGAGGGTATGAACAACTTTTCTTATAGGCTTTTATATCCTTCTTTACCCTTGCTGAGCAGTTTTTGTCATGTTGTTTGTTGTTAGCTTAGGCATTCGCTGCAGTACTTTACAACACACACGGACTTAGTTAAGAGACAAAAAGAAGCAGTTGAGCAGAGAAAAGCCGAGAAGAGAGGCTTGAAATCCGACAAAGATTGGACCGGAGATGGGTTCGTGAAGGAGACTGAGAGTATGGTTTCTAACTAAGGTACTAGCCTGGTGAAGTGATGGTTAAAGCATAGCAAAACCACAAAGGCACTTCCTTTCAATTGTTTCAAAATCAACTCATTCATCTTGTATCCATAGCCACAGCGTTTTCTTTGTTCGTTTAACTTGGCTTAATTTTTGGCCAATAATAAAAAAATATCATAGTCATAGAGACTCGAGCTTTAAAGATTGTACTGATTCCGTGAAAGCGGTTAAAGGAATGATTTACTTAAACCAATAATGCTCCATGAAGCAAGACTTTTATTACGCTAGTGTAACTTTTTATAATATATGTATATCAAGGGGTTTATAGCAATCTTGGAAAATAATAATTTAGAAAAAACACTCTTTTTATTTACCTTTAGGCTTGAAATCTATCAACAACATTTTCTTTGTTCTTGTTGTTGTGTACCATTCATCTTGTATCCATATATAGCAACTGGTCTTTAAGGGTGAGGGTAACCGAACTTTTAGAGGCTTCAACATGCTCAAAAGCAAACAACATCTGCTGAGAAACTTAGAGAAGCATCACCCGCTTTGAAAGTAATGTTGTCACCAAAAATAATGCTCGAGTGACTTTCTTCAGTTGGATGGTTCTAATTCATGTTTTTGGTCAAGGAATGGTACTTTTATATTTTAGCTCCTTGGTTCTTCTCCTATGTCTGATGCGCACTCACATGGTGTCTTTGATATGGTCTAATTCGGAATTGATTTTAAATCGTATAATAAAATCAAGTAAATAAATAAGAAACTGAACGAACCCAAGTAAATTTTTGGTTAATTTAATTCGACATGAATAATTAATGAAAAAAAGGGAAAAAGGTAAAGAAATGTGCAAAGACTAGGCTTGAACCGTGCATCACTTACCACCGAAGAAACGACTACTTCTACCAACTGATCCACAGTGAATATGACTACTACTTTCGCAAATTAGTTACAGTAAAACCTCTATAAATTAATAAACACTATAAATTAATAAATTTTGATGGTTCCAAGTTGGGACAGTATAAAAATTAACAATATTCGATAAGATAATAAGATAATAATTTTATTGAAATCTCCATGTAAAATATGGTCCCAATAATATCATAAATTAATAATCATGTAAATATATATATATATATATACTGATATGATAGTGTATGTTTCTCCTAAAACTCATTTCTATAGAACAATTGTAATGTTGTATTTTTAAACTATAATGATATCTCTAAAATATTTTATAACATGTCATACAAATAATTAAATTTTAAAGTTTTAATTTTTAGATATGCATCATTTACAATTCGATAATTTGACAGATTATTAAAATAGGAGAATTGATATTATTATTCATAGATTTGAATTTATGTATGTCATGTGTATAAGTCAATTTGTCTATAGTATTTGTAATTTATTGTCAATAATGCTTTCTAAATATTACAAGTTCAATTCCTAAGCAATAAAATTTATAACATCCGAAAGTTTAATCTTATTTTGCTATAGTTGTTCCAATTCATAATTTTTAAAAAATTAAACAATTAAAAATTTATCTATAAATTAATAATTATTAATTTACACTATAAAATAATAATTATTAATTTATAGATAAATTAATATCACTATAAATTAATAAAATGTCTTGGTCCCAACATTATTAATTTATAGAGGTTTTACTGTATATATAAATGCAATCGAATAAGACTCACCGACATTAGAAAAAACTCACACTGTAAAAAGTATACCAATTTTTTATATATTATTATACTCCAAGAACACTAATACGATAAAAGAACAAAAAAAAATTTGGGTTTTTCTCGTCGAATTAGGGTTTTTCTCGCCGGAATTAGAATTAGGGTTTACTTTCGCCGGAATCAATGGCTAACTTCAGGAATCTTCAAGATTTAGATCTAGTAGGTGAAATCGCTTCCATCATAAACTTCTCTACCGAAAGATTTCTAACGCGCCTTGAGGTAATGGATGTATATGCGTTTCATGTTGCGCACCCTTTTCCTATATCTGGAGAGGTCGACGTAAAAGCGCGTCCTACGCCTTTGTCCAGGCGCGCTGGTCTGTTTTTCTATAATGCAAACCACTATAGAGATAGGTACGAATGAGATTTTCATTAAGCATGGATTTTGATCATTATACATATATTTTATATCAAACCAAAATAAAAGGTCAAGAAATAACAAGAACAACCTAGTGTTAACATGGAAATTTGGAAGCAAACTAGAACAATATGCTTTTTCATAGCATCAAAATCACAATGCGCATTTTCAGAACAATTACAAACACATCATCCATATTTGCATTCAATTTTATCAAAATCCTATCTATATATGTATGCTCAAAATTTATCTTTATCGTTGGTCATGTATATAAAGTTTTGGTTCATGTTTGAAAAAATACACTCTAGTGCAATACAAAAGAACAAAGCCATAATAATTTTAGTTGAAGTGGTTAGTGATATGTAAATGTAACTTGGATCAATCGCAAGGTCGTGACAGTTGATTAGAATTGTATATGCTTAATCAAGGTGAAAATGTATAGGCCAAACAAGATGAAAGGTCATGATATCATTTAGTTCGTAAATTATCCAAACAAGATGAGAGGTTATTTTAATTTAACTTAAAATGCTTTCTTAATACCATTTTTTTTACAAAAAATCGTTCTGTTTCTTTCATTATAAGTATAGAGTTTTTATGCAAAAAAAAAAAATCATCCAAATGACTATGTAACATTATTTTCTATGTCAAACGAATGGAGGTCAATTACTCGTTGTCAAAAAGTGATATGTCATATAATTTGATTTTTTTTTTTTTTTGAAGTGTAAAATTTTAATTTTGTTACTCTAATCAGTTTATTTCTGAAAAAATTGCCGCGAGAAAGAGAGCCGCCACCAACTTTGATCCGCCTCTCCGGTTGCCCTTCCGGTGTCGGAGAGGGCTCCATCCCGATTAGTTTTTCTTTTCCTTGTAGTTCCTTTTCAGTCTCCCGCTTCTTGCTATAGTGTCGCCGTCGGTTTGGATGCTTCTCAAAGGTGGTGGATCCGGCGATTCCTCGGTGTGTGAAGCGAAGATCCGTTGGGTGGAGGTCGTCGGTGAAGGCTCTGATGCAGGCCTTGGCGGACAGCGTCGGATCTTGGGCATGTCGGGTGGATCTGTGGCGAATTAGTCTTCTGTTTTGTCACTAGTGGTTTGTGGCGGTTGGATGTCGCTGGCGGTTGTCACTGGCAAAACCGGTGCTTTGTGGCTTCGGAGAGCAGTGAGGGATGAAGCTTTCTTCGACAAGCTTCAGTGGTGGGGTTTAGGTTCTTTTTCACATCTTACCTCTCATATCAGCCATGGCGGTGTCCTGCAGCAAGGGTGGTGGCGTTTTTGTTTTTTTTTTCAGTCTGGCCAAGTGGTGAATGTCTCGTAACTGAACGGAAGTGATGTCGTCACTTTGAACTTGCACTGTGAGGTGATGATATGCTAATATGTGCTCCAATTTCTAATTTTGATGATTAGCATTCTGGTTTTGTATAGTTAGTTCGGAGAACCATCTATTTCGCCAGTTATTATAGCTTCATGACTCTTTATGACTCTTGGTCGGGTCAGTCAGATGTATTGTCCGTTTTAGGTTTAAGATCGGAAAAGGGAAAACCAGAGAGACCAACTTTTCTGATAATGCGCCTTTGGGTGTTGAAGCTATTGAGACAAGTTCTTCACGTCGATCATGAGGATCTCATAGCTGGATTTTGAGCTGATTTCAGTATTAGCTTAGGCCTCCTCTGTGTTAGTATTTGTTTTCGTGTCATTTATGTCAATTTAGGTGGTTTAAGAGATGATTTCACTCCGAGTCGTGGAGTGTTATCTATCTCATTGTGGTTAAAAAATGCAATGGTTCTCGATTGGGTAGCGTTGGATCCGCCTAGTGTTCCAGGGTTGTACTTGATCAACCAATACATTTGTTTTGGTCCAAGTCTAGAGAGGTGAATGTAATGTGCTTTTGATTTGGTTGTAACTTTGATTTGGTGAATGAAAGTTGATGTTGAGCCAAAAAAAAAAAATCAGTTTATTTCTGTAACTATTAAAGTAAGACGTGAATGTCTGATACTCTGATACATTGGCAATTATGTTATGTATGCAGCATAACATTTAACAAAAGACATTAAATTCATAATTTACAAGGATTAAATGCATTAGGGACCAATTTAAGAATATAAACCGGATATGAATTTAGTCGGGTTAAGTTAATGCAAAAACAAAACCGGTTCAACCGGTACACAACCACAAAGAATATGTTCGGTTTTGGCGACAAAGGTTTGCCGAAGTAACCCAAAGAAAACGTTGTTGATAGAGCATTATTGGTTTAAGTAAATCATTCGTTTAACCGCTTTCACGGAATCTGTACAATCTTTAAAGCTTGAGTCTATGACTATGATATTTTTATTATTGGCCAAAAATTAAGCCAAGTTGAACGAACAAAGAAAACGCTGTGGCTATGGATACAAGATGAATGAGTTGATTTTGAGAGGGGCTGAAAGAAGACTCACAGTGCAAGCGGCATGATCCCCAAAATTTAAAGCTTCTCCCTGCTACTCACCACTTATATTGCAGAAATATCACCAAAATTTGTGAAAACTACGAGACAAGTGTAAATCCAACCCAAAAAAAAAGCAAGATACACTACGCAGATTTTACTGAGAAGATGAAAATGCATGCTTCTGTCAGATACAAGTATTGCAGGTAACTCTGGTATGGTTTGCTTAGGAAGCCTCCAACTTAAGGGACTGTAACCATTAAATGATTAGTTGCAGGGAAAGGAGTGTGTGCACCATTGGAACACTAAAAGTAAATGGGTCTCATAAATAATTAACCATCCAAGGTAACCTTTTCTGCACACAAAAAAAAAACTCTTTCTGCAATCTGCATAATGGAGTTTCAAAATGTAAATGTCTTCACAGAGTAACCGTAGCTGAATATCAAAATCAAGCAACTCATGGTGGTTCGAAGAAGCATTTTGTACGATCCTATACAGAAACCATTGAGCAACGGGCATTAAGAACAGAGAGTACCAAAGGTCAAAACTTAACTCCAAGAAATCATTCAATCTTCTGCGTATCAGCCTACCAGCCACTTGCACTCTTTAAAAATGATAAGGACAAAAGTTAAAATGGGAAAATCAAAATCTAAGCATACGTACTTTGCAAGAACACCAACAGGAAAAATGAAAGAGGCTTTTGCAATGAGTCTACCTACAGTACTATAACATAAGGAGGAAATTAAGCTAACCCAAGGCAGCAAAACGAAGTCAAATATGGAAAACAGAAAGAAGGATGAGAGACAAATGAATGTTCAAAGAAGATGACAAAAGAGAAAGAAAAAAAAGATTATAGGTATTGTAACATGGACTATTCAAGTGGCATTGCACTTGGAACATAAGAGCACACAAATGGTGCGCAAAATTTGTCTAGAGATTCTCCAAGATCCACTTCTTAAAGGATCCGTCCTGTCCAATGATGTAAGCTGTGTAGCGCATCATCCTCGAGTCTTTGCCTCTATCAAAAACCACAGCGACTTTCTTCACCTCATCAATGAAGAAATGTGACGCCATATACGAAAACATAAACTCATCATCAACGGCGGTGAGTACTTTTGTATTCACTGATAAGAAGAACTTGCTGCTCCATGACACCGAGTTGGGCCCAATCTTAGTTGTAACCCAGATCTCCATCTGTAATGTATCTTCACGCTGAAATAACACAGCAAGCTGCTCATCTCTAACATTTGATAGAGTCACAATATCTTCAGGACACCACTCAAAGGGCAGAGGCAAACGCGGCCCAAACGTCTCTCTTGTGTAATCAAAACAGATTAGGAAACTATGATCTCCTTGGCTGGGGGTTTTTTGAATACATCTCTTCAGCAAACCAATATGTATTTCCCTTGAGAGAGACACCACGGCTATAAGAAACTATGACCCAGTCTTGTCCAGAGATATCAAGAACCCTCCATGAAGAATCACAAGAGTTAAAGTCGTAGATTTTGAACTCAACAACTTCGGGTCCGTCGTGATCATCAACCATAACAAAACTCAAGATTTTGTGGGATTTGGTGCTGCTATTGTATCCGAGGGCATACGAATAACCATCCAATCTGTGAGAAATACTATATGTGGGTGCCTCGATCCACCGGGGTTGCCCACCACAATACGGGTTAAAAACCACGAGCCTAGGGTTGTCTTTCAGGATGCATAAAAGTAAACCGTCGCAGTGAAAGATTTGACGTACAAGTATTTGATCTGAAGCGTCGGGGAAAATAAGTGTACCTTGACGTTCTATGCATAATTCAACCTTGTGGTGAAGATTTACGCTCATCAAATAAACCCTAAAATCCATCATCACGACCACCATAAACTCTCTTTTCTTTGCTGCTAGTTTGGCTTGACCACCGAGGTGCTTCTTTTAAAAGCTCCTATGTCTGGTCAAAGTGTTCCACTTTTTGCAAGTAGATCGAACTCTTCTCAGAAATGTCACCGGAACCACCTTAGAGAGCACCTCCTCCGCCAAATCCCTTGGAAGATCCGAAAAATCCTTTGGAAGATTGGACATTGAGGATCGATGTCACCTTATAAAATATAATTAAAAAAAAACCTTTTCTTTTCCTCCGTAAAAGTTTACAAATTTCTAATTTTTTCCTTCCGCCTCTTTGCTTCAAAGATCAGAGATGCATACATACGTGGCTGAGTGAGACAAATAAATAAGAAAACTTTTGGATTCACCGTAACCTCGTTTGTTCACCATCTTAATTAACCAATCCAAATATAACAATATATATTATATTATATTAAAAAAAATTAAAATTAAAATACAAAAATAAAAAGACAAAAAAATTAAGAAAATAAATTCTGTAGATATTTTATTAAGTAAATTATGTCGGTTTGGTTTATAAAAGAGGATTAGAGTTTAAGTTTAATAATTTATTTATTTTTGAATAATTAATAATATTTTTAATAATTTTTAATAATAAATCAAATTTAATAAATTTTTGGTGTTTTTAAACATCTATATAATTATATATTACATTTATTATATTTTAACTGCTATTGCATCGGTTGTTCAGCCAATCGTAAAACTCCCGTAAACACATCTATTTTAAAACGTTAAACTAGTAATTCAAAACACTTAATAACGCTTAAAACCGGAACCGCTCATATCTGTAACCTTTCGCAACCGCAACTGCAAACGTTGTGTTTGAACCAATCAGACTCTTAATTGAACAATATAAAATTAAATAAAATTTAAAAAAATATTATTGTTATTAAAAAAATATAGATATTACTCGCACACAATAAATAAATATATTACTAATTTACTGAAATACGTATAATTTTTCCCAAAAAAAAAAAAAAAAAATAGCTCTCAATATAACATAAACACACTATCAGGAGAGAAGTTGTATTGATCGTCTTCTTCTCTAAAACAATCACGTCCTCCCACAACCATATTAATTACCATGATTTACTTAAACCAATAATGCTTAGTAGATTGATTATATGCTTTTGTCTTAAATTGAACTGATTGGTTCTCTAAGTAAATATGGTTATGGAGGACAATATATATGGTCATGCCTATTTTTATACACATCAGTTTTATGCGAAGAGGAAGGCAACAAACAAGATTGGGATTAAATATGAGAAATAATTGATTAAGGAAGATTATAATCATGTACGCAAAAAGACAAGAGTGCCCACAACTTTCTTAGAAGCTGTATTTGAAAAAAAAAAAAAAAAAAAAACCATTACATTTCCTACCTACCTACGTTTACGTGTTCATCAATAATAATTCTATTTTTTACCAATTCTTTTTCAAAAATATATTCCAAGTTTATACATAAACAGCTTTGTACTAAAAACAAAATGATTGGAAATGTTTTGAAGATCGTCTGTATATGAAAAAGTGGAAAATATTTGTATATTTATGCCGTAACGCATATTAGTTCCGTTTTGTATATAAACTCTTCGTTTTCGGCAATAATTGTTGATTAAATATTGTTGTTATATTCTGTAGTAATCTCAGGAGAATCTTACCTGAAAAATAAAATACAATTTAGACGATATTATTGTTATTAAAAAAAATTAAAGATAATACTGGCACACAACAATAAAGAAATTACTACTAATTTACTAAAGTAATGTATTGGCTGTAATTATTTCCAAAAAAAAAAAAAAAAACTCTCTCTATAATATAAACACAGTATCAGGAGAGAAGTGGTATTGATCGTCTTTCTTCTCTAAAAACACTTTGATTATATTTTTTTTTCATTCTCTACGACGCCGCCATGTCTCTGCTCTCAGATCTCGTTAACCTCAACCTTTCTGATGCCACCCAGAAAATCATCGCCGAATACATATGGTTCGATCTCTCTGTTTTCTCTATATCACCACAAAGTCTCTCATTTATCGTTGTTGTTTCGTTCTTACGGCTGTCGATCAAAAAGTTTGTTTCTTTTTTAATGTTTTGATATTGATCTCTTAATGGGTTTTTGAGTTTTTTTGGTATGAACACGATTCGTTACACTAAATGTTTCGCTGTCCTGCGTTAGATTAAGACGTGTATAAACATAAAGCTCGTCTCTTTTTCTTTTTTTTTTTTGTCTTCTTGTTGAGGTTTTGTATGAACTTTTTGAATGAACAGGATCGGTGGATCTGGCATGGACATTAGAAGCAAAGCTAGGGTACTTTGATATATAAATCTCCCTGTGATTATTTATCTCATCCTCTGTTTTTTTTGGTTGATCTGATCTGTTTTTGAATGATATAGACACTACCGGGACCAGTGAGTGATCCATCAAAGCTTCCCAAATGGAACTACGACGGATCTAGCACTGGTCAAGCTGCTGGAGAAGACAGTGAAGTCATTCTATAGTATGCTCTTCGATCATCTATATATATCTATCTCTATACGCATAAACAAATTCATATTTTAACATTGGTCTTGTGTTTCTTTTGATGAATCAAAAGCCCTCAGGCGATATTCAAGGATCCGTTCAGGAAAGGAAACAACATTCTGGTGGGTTTTTTTTTGTTTTTTGATATTTGATATGATTGATGTGACATATTCAATTTGGATCTAAATAATTGAATATTTGTGATATATGCAGGTGATGTGTGATGCTTACACACCAGCTGGTGATCCAATCCCGACTAACAAGAGGCACAACGCTGCTAAGATCTTCAGTCATCCCAACGTTGCTTCTGAAGTGCCATGGTACACTCTTCTTCTTATTCTTCTTCTTACGTATCAGTTTCGGATTAGTACTTTTATTGATCTCTTTGCAAATCTTATAATATATTAACTGTTGTGATTCAAAAGGTATGGTATTGAGCAAGAATACACTTTGATGCAAAAGGGTGTGAACTGGCCTATTGGTTGGCCTGTTGGTGGCTTCCCTGGCCCTCAGGTAAAATCCAATTACCATAATGTTCTATCACAACACGTTTTGACGTATTAATCTAATATAAAAGTTTTTATTTTTTCGTTGAAACAGGGACCTTACTACTGTGGTGTGGGGGCTGACAAAGCCATTGGTCGTGACATTGTGGATGCACACTACAAGGCCTGCCTTTACGCTGGTATTGGCATTTCCGGTGTCAATGGAGAAGTCATGCCTGGCCAGTGGGAGTTCCAAGTTGGTCCTGTTGAGGGTATTTCTGCTGGTGATCAAGTCTGGGTGGCTCGATACCTTCTCGAGGTAAGAATCTACTTAACAGGGGTCCTATTACGAATACAAAAGCTTCAAATTTGCTGATGCATCTTCTCTGTTTGACAGAGGATCACTGAGATCTCTGGTGTAAATGTCAGCTTCGACCCGAAACCAGTCCCGGTTAGTTTCTTACTACTCTCTAACGCTTCATTTACATTTACCTCAAGTCAAGTTTCGTTGTGACATTCTTGAATGGGTTCAGGGTGACTGGAATGGAGCTGGAGCTCACTGCAACTACAGTACAAAGACCATGAGGAACGATGGAGGATTACAAGTGATAAAGAAAGCAATAGAGAAGCTTCAGCTGAAACACAAAGAACACATTGCTGCTTACGGTGAAGGCAACGAGCGTCGTCTCACGGGGAAACACGAAACCGCAGATATCAACACCTTCTCATGGGGAGTCGCCAACCGTGGAGCTTCTGTCAGAGTGGGACGTGACACTGAGAAAGAAGGTAAAGGTTACTTCGAGGACCGAAGGCCAGCTTCGAACATGGATCCTTATGTTGTCACCTCCATGATCGCCGAAACAACCATCCTCGGTTGATGACATGTTTCATAATTTGATTTGCCCTGTTTGGTTTCTTCTTTTGTGATTGCACCTTTCGATTAAAATAATTCTTATAATGGCGTATTTGTGACATTTTGTGGTTTGTTTCGAATAATTAAAAAAATAAGCGATTCTTAAGGTGAAAAAAATTAGTGTATAATGTTAATATTTAGTAATTTTTGTTTTGTTTTTGTTAATGATAATAACAAAGTTCGGCCGGTGCGTCGGAGGTTGAAGTTGTCGGGGTTTAGTGGTTGATGTAGGATAAGATTTAGCGATAAGATAACGTCGAATATTCTTGACAAGAATAATACTATTTGGCATGTGACCTACTTCTCAATAAAAATAGTATAGAAGATTAATTCCGAAGACGAAGGGTGGTGGAGAATTAGGTGGGAGCAGCGTAATGCTCGTCACGTGCTCTGTGCTCCTAGACTCATGCATCGAAGTTCACAACTAGCTATGGTAGGAAAAGTCAAATTAAACTTTTTTTTAATATCGTTTGTATTTATTGTCAGTGGGAAATAAATGAGTGACTCTTCCCACTCAGAAAATTTGTAGTGACGCATTTACTTGTTAATTTACTAAACTAGAAAAAAAGATATGACGAAAAGTAGTATGGGATAGCATTTTCCTAAGTTTTTGGCAAAAGTCATACAAAACACAACAAGTACATTGTTAAGTACCACCAACTTCAGTGCATAGTATCACACACTTGACTTTAATTATTTGTAAAACGTTCCTTATAAAAGTAAATAAATTAAGAAAACAAATCATGACGCCCCCCAACCCACTCGACTTCACTTTTAAGTAAAAGAAATGGAAAGAATATAAAGTTATGATCGGTGTTGTCGACCTACACGAAAAAGGAAACCTTAACGATTGGCTATGGAATTATAGAAGTGGTTCTGAGTTTTAATAATGCAGATTCCGATTAAAAAATTCCATTAGTAAAAAGACTAAAAGAGTAATAATTTAGGAAACTTTATATTCTTTAATTTGAATACGTATTAGGTTTGAATGCTGATGATTCATTGAACATGGACCTCTGTTTATATCAGCATGCAAAAACTCGTGGCTATTGTTTTCAATTTCTTTTTCTCTTTTTCTTCAATTTTTATTTATTTAAAAACAGTAAATATAGTAATATATTAATTAAAAAAATGAAAATAAATATATCCCTTTTTAATAAAAGGAAAGTACACAATATCATTTTGGTAGACTTTATATTTTTAATAAATGATTACAAATGGTTACAAATAGATTATAGATAGATTATAGATTAATTTATATATTAATGATTACACATAAATATTGGGTGCAACTTTAATTGGGGATATTCCAAATTGATAATTGATATATTAATGATAACAAATAAAATCATGGATATTCCAAACTGTATTTTCAGAAGATTTTAGTCTTATATCAAGTTGTTTCCAAAGATCTTTAAACACAATATTACAATTTTTACTTTCCATAGATTTTATTGATAAACTACAACATTCAATAAAAATTAGGACCCGTGCTAGAGCACAAATTGATTTTTTATATATATATATATTATAATTTTAAGACTTACATACTCTAGCACGAGTTAAATTTTTATATATTCTAGCACATAATCTGCTTGACACACTCTAGCACATGTTAATAATTTTATATACTCTAGCATGAGTTAGAATTAACAATATAAGATTTACATAATAGATTTACATTCCATGAATAATATTTACTATAAAAATTGTTTGCATGAATTGCATCTAAATAATATTATAAACAATTATATATATAATGTTTTAAAAATAATGAAATGTATTTTAACGTGTGCTGTAGCTCGGGTCCAAATCTAGTTTTTCGTTATAACAGGTGCAGATATTTAAATTCAGGGCTACATTCCCTTTTCTATATTTTCAGTGTACTGTATGTGGATAAAATAAAATAGCACATTGTTTTTTCTTTCTAATTAACGTATCGTTTCAAAAGTTTCAAGAAGGCCGCCTTATTGGGTAATTAAGCTATAAATTAGGCCCAAAGTATTAATCAACACCAACTAAAATGACGTCGTTTTAGAAACAAAGCCTTGGAGATTCTTCTATCTTGCCCCAAATGTAGTAGATTGACCACTGAGCAAAAACCACGGTAAAACCCTTTTCTCTTAGATTCCCTTCCGGTGGCTTCTTCGAGGGTGGGAGATGAAATGGCTGCAATGGCTCGCTGTTCATTGATTCCATCTATGAACCCAGCTCATAGCTTCCGTCATCACTTTCCTCAACCCGGTGCTTCATTCTGTTTCCCTCCCACTCCCACTCCACCGATTCTTTTGCGTGTTCGGAAATGTGGGGTTTCCGGCGGAAATCGCCGTCGTGGGGTCACCATGGCCGCGGGAACAGATCACTACTCAACTTTGAAAGTCAATCGCAACGCTACCTTGCAGGAGATCAAGAGCTCATACCGAAAACTCGCGCGCAAGGTTCGTGATTTGCCTCTTTTTTGTTGTTGTTCATTCTCGAATTGAATTGAAGCTTTAAGGGTTTGTAATGGTGGAACAGTATCACCCGGATATGAACAAGAACCCTGGTGCGGAAGATAAGTTCAAAGAGATTAGCGCTGCTTATGAGGTAACACAAGTTCTTTTGAATGCCTAGTTTTTATGGAATCTGTTTTTTCGTTTTGTGATGTTTTTAGGTGCTTATTACACTTGGGAATTGAAGCATATGTGTAGGTGTTATCTGATGAGGAGAAGAGATCTGCGTATGATCGCTTCGGTGAGGCTGGTTTAGAAGGAGATTTTAATGGATCACAGGATACTTCTTCACAAGGGGTAAGTGAGTCCTCTATGAAGAGATTTCTAACGATCTCAGGGATTTTTATTAATCTTCTAAGTTGATTTTATTTGTTTCCTGTTCTTTTAGGTGGATCCATTTGACTTGTACAGTGCATTCTTTGGCGGTTCTGATGGATTCTTTGGGGGAATGGGTGAATCAGGAGGGATGGGTTTTGATTTCATTAATAATAGAAGCTTAGACCTTGACATTCGGTAAAATCCTCTTCTTCGAAGTTGTGTTTTTTTCCTTGAATAGGCATTTGATTACTGTCCTTACTTGTTCATGGACGATAATTTCTTTAGAGGAAATCAGTGATTATGGTTATTTCTTTTGTTGTGCTAATATTTTGGTCTTCTCTGTTCGCTGAATGTGTTTTATTTTCTTGAAAATGGAGGATGTTATATTTATGTCTCCTAATCTTTGTTTCTGGTTTGATGCTGGGGGACGTGTATATTAGGTATGACCTGCGGTTGAGCTTTGAAGAGGCAGTATTTGGAGTGAAACGTGAGATTGAGGTTTCTTATTTAGAAACATGTGATGGTTGTGGAGGAACAGGTGCTAAATCCAGTTCCGCCGTTAAAAAGTGTAGTAGTTGTGATGGTAAAGGACGTGTGATGAACACTCAGAGAACACCCTTTGGAATGATGTCTCAGGTAAGTCGTTATACCTGAATACTATTTCCGATCAGTTGCTAATTCTTAAAATGGAAATTTTAATTTCCCTTGACACTTGCTATAGATGATAATCTGTGTTATATAGGTGTCCACTTGCTCCAAATGTGGTGGTGAAGGCAAAATCATCACTGATAAGTGTCGAAAGTGCATAGGCAATGGGAGATTACGGTCTAGGAAAAAAATGGATGTTGTTGTCCCTCCTGGTGTCAGCGATAGAGCTACAATGCGGATTCAAGGAGAAGGTAACGTGGACAAGAGAAGGTAACGTGGACAGGAGAATCTGCTTTTTTTTTTTCAGTTCTCATATGTAGTGCTTTGGCAATTGCTTTTTTCGATATGGTTTCTAATATCCGCAGTGGAAGAGCTGGTGACTTGTTCGTTGTGCTTCAAGTTGATGAGAAGCGTGGGATTCGGCGAGAAGGACTTAATTTGTACTCCAATATCAGCATCGATTTTACAGATGCGATACTCGGGGCAATCACAAAGGTGTGTTTATAAACTTGTTTCTTGGTTTTGACGTTATTCGGTAGTGAGAATCTTAAAGACATGACACTTACTCTCTCAGGTAGAAACAGTTGAGGGAACAATGGATCTTCGTATTCCCCCAGGAACTCAGCCTGGCGACACAGTGAAGTTATATCGAAAAGGAGTTCCAGACACGGATAGACCTTCAATCCGGGGGGACCATTGCTTTGTAGTGAAGGTTTCGATCCCCAAGAACCTGAGGTTTGTGTCACATCACTTCCCTTATATCCCTTATGTCGCATTGTTTACTAAAAAATGCTTGAAACAACGTTTATGGCAGTGAGAGGGAGCGAAAATTGGTAGAGGAATTCTCATCACTCAGAAGATCTTCCAGTGATACTGGTACAACGCTATCCAAATCTATTTCAGAAACTAGTAGCTTTTCAAAAAATTATTCAAGCTAATTTTGTAATCCCCGTTTGCAGAAACTCGTCAAGAAGAGAATAGTTTTGGTTCAGAGCCCGAAAAAGAACCGTCTTGGTGGCATAAAGTGAAGAATGTCATAAGGTAATCTCATGTAACCTTTCCCAGCAATTCCTTGCAGGACACATCATTGTTGTCTTATCCATGCATCCTGGTGTAATATATATAGTTTTAAATGTCGCGTGTTTTGTAGACCAGAGGATTCAAGAGCAAAGTTTGGGACTCTGAGCTTGAACCCATCATTGCCCCTACGAAGAATGAAAGTGGAAGAGACTTCAATTGTTCTCTCAGTCTTGGCTCTGTGCGTTATAACCTCGGCTGTTGCATTGGTTCAGAAGAAAGGTAATCGCTTGAAACAAAAGAAGGAACCTTAATTTTTGATAAGTCCCTTTGTTGCCACACAGTTCTTGTTTCTAGGTTGAAATTGTTTTGTCACAGAAGATATATGATCTTGTATGTATGTTTTATCGTTTTATACAAATATGGTTTAAGAGTTGTGTGATACAACGAATGCGGCTACTACTAGTACTTGTTGACCAATGGTTGTGTTTGCTAAACCGGCTTAAACCGAAATCTTTCCCGAATCCGTGATACGACTAATGTTGAATTTATTGAATTTGAACAAAGTACTAAAAACCAAAGTGGAGGTGTTGAGAATTTATGGAGCACATGGAGAGTTTTTTTCTTTCTGGATTCTATAATAAGTATAGCAATAGTGTTAGGACAACTTCTGTAAAATAAGAGATCTTTAAATAACTTTGTTTTTTTTGGGCATGTTATTAAGAGAAGCTTTTTATGCAATCAAGAAAAGGTTTCCCATAATCCCAAATCTATAAAGTCATTATCGCGTAAGTGGGTCTCAACACAGCTACTATACTTAGTACTTACATTATGACTAAAACGTCTTTATCTTCGAAAGTAAACAATACTACCACTCTAGTAAAGACAGCTAGAGAGAACAAAAATAATATTCCAACTACAAAAATGTGTTATCCATCCATATGTGCGATCGAAATGAGACTACACTTGCCCAAGTTTCATTTTAGCCGTTGCCTGCCTCCTCCCTTCCCAAAGTGTAACGCTCAACTACATATCACTAAGACCATGTTGTGTTTTGTTTTTTATTTTGTTTTAGTTGTGGAATGATCCAAAAAAATTGAAACCAAATTAATTCATTCAGTGGACCATGAGATATTATTTGATTGATAGGAAAATTGGTAAAGAGAGTACGATTAATGGGACCCTATTGATTGATGATGATACAGAGTGTTGTTTCATATTCATATCGTAAGAAAAAAAAAAAATAACACAGAAGAAGAAGAAGAGTGGAGACAATCACAAAACAAAAGAATGCGTTTAGTTCTGTAACAAAAGAAAAAACTATGAATGCTGCTGTTAAATTATTGTTGGCTTTTTTTACATGTTTTATGGTCCTACCCTTCTCTGCATACCCATGTTCTTCTTCTTCCTTTCTTTCTTTTACAACTAGGCATGCATTATTATTTTTATACTATAGAGAGAAGAAAAAAAAAATGAATTATTACTAAAGAAGAAAATTCATAGAACTAAGTGTTAAATTCTTGAGAAGAGTGATGCACTTTACTCAGATGCATTCAGGGAAATTTCATTTTTAATCATAACACCCACCTGCTAATTTTTCTTGTTAATCCAATTAATAATTAACAAAAAGATCTTTCTTTAGTAGAAAAAATTAGATAAGACAATATAGCTAGAGAGGTTTAAGTTTAACATTTGGATAACATAAGATTCTAAAAAGAGAATATCAACAAGTAAAACATAATAAATCAATAATAGAAAGAAAATAAAACAAATATTTTTGTCGAAGCACAGAAAAAGACATACGTCACTGTTGTTTTGAGATATGTCGTTTTTGTCACATTTACAAAAACAAAATTAATTTAATTTAATTATTCAAAAACTAAAAAATTTAAAAGTGTAATTAAAGAGAGAGAGAGAGAGAGAGTGTTAAGTGTTGACTAGCTTCTCTTCTCTTCTTCACTGTAAACCACACACACATAGCTCTCTTCTTCTTCTTCTTCTTCACTGAGAGCTCTTTTTTCTAGGGTTTCTCTCTCTCTCTCTCTAATGCGACTCTTCTTCGGTTCTTCCATGGCGAGACTCTTTATATTCCACTCCGTTCTTCTCCTCCTCTTCACTCTTCCTCTTCCGTCAATCGGAGATCTCGCCGCCGACAAATCCGCTCTTCTCTCCCTTCGTTCCGCCGTCGGTGGTCGTACATTACTCTGGGACGTCAAACTCACCACGCCATGCAACTGGACCGGCGTCGTATGCGACGGTGGTCGTGTCACCGCCCTTCGTCTTCCCGGAGAAACTCTCTCCGGTCATATCCCGGAGGGTATTTTCGGTAATTTAACTCATCTCCGTACGCTCAGTCTCCGTCTCAATGCTCTCACCGGTACTCTTCCTTTGGATCTCGGGAGCTGCTCAGATCTTCGGCGTTTGTACTTGCAAGGTAACAGATTCTCCGGTGAGATTCCGGAGGTTTTGTTTAGTCTTAGTAACCTCGTTAGGTTGAATCTTGCGGAGAATGAGTTTACCGGTGAGATCTCTTCAGGGTTTAAGAACCTTACTAGGCTTAAGACTCTGTACCTGGAGAACAACAAGCTCTCTGGCTCTCTTCTTGACTTGGATTTGCCTTTGGATCAGTTCAACGTCTCTAATAACTTGTTGAACGGATCTATACCTAAGAGTCTTGAGAAGTTTGACTCTGATTCGTTTGTGGGAACTTCACTCTGTGGCAAACCGCTTGGTGTCTGTTCTAATGAAGGAACTGTGCCAAGCCAGCCAATTTCTGTTGGCAACATACCTGGAACACTGGAAGGAAGCAAGGGGGAGAAGGAAAAGAAGAAGCTTTCCGGTGGAGCTATAGCTGGAATAGTTATTGGATGTGTGGTTGGTTTTTTCCTGATTGTTCTGATTCTGATGGTTCTTTTCCGGAAGAAGGGAGGAAACGAAAGGACAAGGGCTGTCGACATTGGCACTGTTAAGCAACATGAGATCGAAATTCCAGGGGAGAAAGCGGCTGTGGAGGCACCGGAGAGTAGGAGCTATGGGAATGAGTACAACCCGGCTGCGATGAAAGCTGCAGAAGTGAACAGTTCAGGGATGAAGAAACTTGTGTTCTTTGGGAATGCGACTAAGGTTTTCGATCTGGAGGATCTGTTGAGAGCTTCTGCGGAGGTTTTGGGGAAAGGAACGTTTGGGACAGCTTATAAGGCGGTGCTTGATGCGGTGACATTAGTGGCTGTGAAGAGGTTAAAGGATGTGACGATGGCGGACAGAGAGTTCAAGGAGAAGATTGAGGTTGTTGGAGCGATGGATCATGAGAACTTGGTGCCATTGAGAGCTTACTATTACAGTGGAGATGAGAAGCTGCTAGTCTATGACTTCATGCCTATGGGAAGCTTGTCAGCTCTCTTACACGGTGAGAGTTATATATTTCTGTATCTGCTTACATATTCCGATTTTTATTCTGTTTATCCAAAAATGAATTTTGGTTTATTTGCAACATAATTAGTAATGGATTTGCTTGTTTAAGAGAGATATGTCAAATTCACAAATACAATATAACCTGCTTTTGTTAGATTTATTGACATGGTTTAGTGATGTATATCGTATACTTGACATTCACATGGTTTACATAGAACATCTATGCATTTTAGTGGGAACAATAGATAACCTTGGATTCTTTGACTGACAGTGATAATTGATCTTCTAGTTTTGTGTTTGAACAATGAAAAATCCAGATATCCTGTGTTCTACTTTCACTTTCAGACAATAGTTTTTTTATGTATTGAGAGCTTACTGTCATGCTATGTTACAGGAAACAAAGGCGCAGGACGGCCTCCGTTGAACTGGCAAATCCGATCACGTATCGCCCTTGGAGCTGCTCGTGGCTTAGACTATCTTCACTCACAAGACCCGTTGAGCTCTCACGGAAACGTCAAGTCCTCCAATATCCTCTTAACAAGCTCCCATGACGCACGAGTGTCTGATTTCGGCCTGGCTCAGCTCGTCAGCACCTCATCCACAACCCCAAACCGGGCCACTGGGTACCGTGCCCCCGAAGTAACTGACCCGAGGCGTGTCTCACAGAAAGCGGATGTGTACAGCTTTGGTGTGGTGTTGCTAGAGCTGCTCACCGGAAAAGCGCCGTCTAACTCCGTGATGAACGACGAAGGAATGGATTTGGCGAGGTGGGTGCATTCGGTGGCAAGAGAGGAGTGGAGGAACGAGGTTTTTGACTCGGAGCTGATGAGTATCGAGATGGTGGAAGAAGAGATGGCGGAAATGCTGCAGCTTGGCATTGACTGTACAGAGCAGCACCCTGACAAGCGACCAGTGATGGTGGAGGTGGTGAGGAGGATCCAGGAGTTGCGCCAATCGGGTTCAGATCAGGTGGGCTAAGGACATTCGATGAAAGGATGAGACTTGAGAGGCTCATGAGTTGAATCGGTGGTACGTAACGACGGCGTTCTTGGTGTTTGATGATTAAGTGTTAGTTTAAGAATATGGCGGGGAATTAGAGTGAGTTGGGGGGTCGTTAATTAGATGTTTTTAATTTTGGTGTTCTTTTTTGTTTCTTTCATGTGTGGGCACTGATGATGAGGAGTTCCTTGTGGTTGTAATTATTAGTGCTTTTAACCTTTTTAACTTTATTTCAGTATTGTTTCAGCTTTTTTATCTCTTTGATAAGATTATGTGCGGACGATAGAAAAAGATAGTATAGTAAAAAGTAAATCATTAACACATTCACGTGATCACGTCAACTTCTTGCGATCCACTGGAGTGATAGTTATTGGGGAGATGTTATACTTTCTTTTGTGATATTTGTTATCAACATAAGTACAAGAAAAAGTTGGGTGCAAACTTGCTGAGATAAATTTGAAAGTTTGGGGTTATGTCTTAAATGGTATTTGAAATCATTAAAGGTTAAATAGGTTGTGAACTCTCCCTTATCCTTTACATAGATCGATGGCTTCCCCTGATTACTCAAAACGCAAACGCTACCTCACCACTCTCATGTCCTAGTGATTATAGGAATATGGGGAAAGTACCGATACATCAAGTTTGTTGCTGCGTTTGCGTCCCCATAATGTTCCAATATCCATTCTCTCTCTTTTTTTTTTTTTTTTTTTCTTTTTTTCTCTCTTCCTGTCTCTGCAGATACAACACATTGAAACATGTTTAAAATTGTCAGTTTGTCACCGCAAATGGAGATTACAAGATTGACTTTGTGATGAACAATGTAATCAACAGAAACGGATGACTTACATTTACAGAGTATACAAACGACGCCGGTAATGGCAGAGTACTCATTACACTGACTCACATAACACCAAAGGAATCGAGAAAAAACATCCAGGAATTCAATGTTACTTGTGATGCGGAATTGGTTGTGGCTCATCTTTCCAGCCTTTGGACAGAAGATCGTAGTTGATAGACGCCAACTGAGAGAGGTTCTGCAAAACCATAAAGGAGAGAAAACTCAGAATGCTATGCATTGTGTTCTTATTACCCAACCACTCAAACAAAGACACGCCAGATTTCAAGTTTGTCTGGAGGCAGAACCCACAAGTTCAAAGACTATCAATCAGTCCCTATGGTTCTATTTTTGATTCTGACATCTACTTACAGCCTAAAGCACCTCCATACTCCCAACTCTTCCCCAGCTAACATAACTTTTACATTACACCGGTTGCCACAAACCAATACATAGATTAATCAAAAAATGAAAGTTGGATTTTGAATTATCAACAACGATATAAACCACCACCAAACCAATTGCAACTTGAACAACATTGGATCTTAACAGGTCAATCATGAGTTAGTACCTTAAACGAGAAATTACTGAAAGAGTAATCTACAGGTACGCCAGACTCAAACTCTGTGTGTCCTTCGTATTCTTCAGCCTGTGTAGCAGCATTGATCCAGTTCAAAGAAAGTGCACATCCAACGAACATTAATGATAGTTTTCCGACTAATTCTAAAGATATAAAACTCTAAGAATGGATTAGCAGATGTTACCTCCCCTTCTTCATGATGATTGTTCGAGCTACCACTGCTGTTGGTCAAGCTATCAGCATCACTATAATCTTGAACCTCACCACTAGGGAAAAATTGCTCATCCGATGTGTTCCATGAGTAGCGACTTCTGAAGTAACTTGTGTCAATAGCACTCTCTGAAGCCGGAACAAATGCAGCCTAAAAGAAAACTAGCGTTAAGCTTTAAGAAGGTACCAAGTAGCAAAGCTTATGTCTTTAAAAGGATAAGAAATATAAATGCACCTTTTGCCTTGCTAGTGTGTCCCAGTTGATGTCTTTAAAGAAGATGTGTTGCTTGACCTGAGTCATGAATTTGATGACATTAACAGTTTGCAACTTGTTGGAATTATTCATCACAGAAAAAGACATCCATTTTTACCTCAGACGCCCCTCTAGCTCCAAGTCTCTGATGAGGATCTTCTGTTAAAAATCTAGAAAAGGAAGACGAGATGATGTAACCTGTCTTGTTCTCTATGGAGTTAAGACTCAATATTTTGTGTATGGACGGTAAGGTAGAATAACTCTTACCGATCTATAATATCAAGGGCTTCAGCACTCATCTCGTCTGGAACATGAGGCCATGGTATTTTACGGTTGAGAATATTGTCAAATATTTGCTGGAACAAACCAAAGAAAATGCACATTCAAATGTTGGAAACTGAAAGTAAACGCACAGTGCTCTCTATAGCAACATATGTACTGATTTCAAATAAAAGCTTAGATGTGTTGAAAAGTCAATACAAAAAAACACATGGCATTTAAAGACCACCCAAGTATGAATTTTAGTTCCTACGAGTTTGAGAAAACACCTGTTCCTCTATCAAACTATAAATAAGAAACAAAGCAATGATTAGTCTCTGACCTGAGGATGTTCCGCATTGAAGGGTGGAATTCCCACAATGAGTTCAAACAGAATGATGCCAACAGACCACCAATCCGCAGTTGCACCTGAATGATAACGCAAGTATATAATATTTTTTTACAGTCTTGGGATGTGATCAACGAAACATATTTATCTGAAACTATTGCCAGACGGGCCTAGAGCAAGATATATCATGGAAGTCAGCGTACTTAGCATATAACACTGCTACTTAACGAGAGTAGTAGAGCAGAAAAGAATTTGAAGCAGTTTTTTTTTCCTACTTAAATTACCAATCCCACCTGAGTACCAATGATTCTACTAAACAAGCAATCTTTAAATAAAAGACAAGCAGACACAACGATCAGAAAAGTTTACGCACCATGCCCTGTCCCTAAAAGAATTTCTGGCGCTAAGTAGTCAGGAGTACCCACAGCTGACCGTTTCTTGCGCCTTTCAAGCTGATCCTCAGATGCTGCTAATCGTGAATCCTCCTCATCAAGCAGTGATGTCCCACTTACAGCAGGACCAGCCAGATCATCCGTGCTGTTGATGAGACCAACTTTAGAGAGCCCGAAATCTGTCAACTGCTCAGATACAATACAAGAAAGAAACCATAGGTCTTAAATTTAAGTCTCTCTTACGTGCAAAGGCTACATCTCGTAAACCTCAAACATCAAGACAGAAGAAGTATTCGAAAGGACAATAAGTAAATATATTACCCACAAGTTTCTAAAAGATGGCAGAAGAATTCTTGAAATGGAAAAATATACCTTTATATGACCATCATGCGCAATCAACAAATTATCTGGCTTCAAATCACGATGAACAACACCTTCAGAATGCAAATATTCCAAAGCAAGGACCTGACATAGAAATTCATCATGAAATCACTTTCTAGAGCTCTATGGAATATACTGTGAATAAAATAAACATGCAGAACTTACAACTTCGGCAATATATACACGGACAATATCTTCCTCTAAGCAACCTAAATTTCTCAACAACGAATACAGGTCCCCTCCATTCAGATACTCCATTACCAGATACAGGTTGTCGCGACAAGTGAAAGAATAGAAGAAACGAACCTGGTCAAAACAAATTAATGTTAAAAGAAGTAAATCTCTCTCCTGAGAAAATGCTTAAAGGCTAGACCTGCTCACCACAAAGGGGTTGCGAACGTTGATCAATATATCACGTTCAGCAAGTATACTTTCAACAGCATTCTTACGGATCATATCTGCCTTTTTCAGAACCTGTGGAGCATGGCCAATGTTAAACACAAGATAAGAGAAAACACTACTAAAGATTTTGCTATCCACATTAGCCCAACAATAAAAAGATGAATCTTTTGTAACAAAAGAAATAGAATTGAAAAGAGAACAAAAGCACCAAATCGTTTTACCTTGATTGCAAATAGATCTCCTGTTGTTCTCTTTTTTGCCAAAAAAACTCGCCCAAAAGCTCCCCGGCTGATTGGTTTTATGATCTCAAAATCATCAATGGATGTGCGGTCTCGCGGATGTACTGGGCTAGTCCTCAAGCTCCGAACTACATCATCTTCTAAAGGAGCATCTTCATCAATTATAGTGCTTAGTAGGTCAACTTTTTCATCTTCCATTAGCTCACACATATGCAGATATTTCTCCCTACATAATCAGGAATATTATACTTAAAAAAACACATTCTGAAGTGAACTCTTTATAATTCCAACTGACACGAGAACAGTTCTAGAAAACCATAAAGCATCTTTCAGAATCTAAACGTATATGCATCCAAAAGTAGCATCGATGAGCTTACCGGATCAACTTTTCTATGCGAGTCCCAAAAGTTTCTACTGTAAGTGCATCAAACTTTCTGCGGTCTATGACAACCCTCAGATCTTCAAGACAAGAAAGTAAGAATGGAATGGATTGATCATCACCCGGAATGGCATCTGCTGCACATTTTGCAATGTCAGCAAGTTCACTCATCTGCGTCATCCGGTTATCAAGAGTTTTTTCATCAGATGTGTTTTAAAAACAAGAGACAAGAAAAATTATGAGCACGGATCACAACCATTACAAACCTGCGGAATATCATCTTGATCATGGAATGTACCCTTGCCTCCCAATATCATTTCAATTGGATCAGGCCTAGGGGTCGGAATCGGGGATCTAGGAGTCATGCTACTGGCAGATGAAGTTGTCATGCCTTGGTCAGACTTGGGACCAAAACGGGTTCTACATGACATCAGCGGTAAACCTCTCAGATCATCCATAAAAATTGAATTATCAGACTCTGGGAAACAGTCGAGCATGTCTTCTGACCCTCTTCGCGACCAATCACTCAACCTTGGGGAGAGAACATCAGATTCTTCAGTCAAATTCGAATTGGATACTTTCATACCATCTGGGCTTTCTGCGGCTACTAGGCTATCCTTATGCCTGAAGGTCTCTGCTATCTTGTCAAGTGTTCCAGCAACTGCCATCAGCCGCTCATCAACACTCAGTCCTTTCTGGTCATATTTATCAGCCAATGTACAAATTCTGGAATGGTCTTCCACATGAGTTGTAGGAACTTCCTCCTCACAGATACGGCACATTATTGAACTTTCCTCCGAAATAACGGGCGGTTCCCCCCAGTAACCCCAAGAAATATTGTGCCGATGCTTGGAGGAGTGTTCATGAGAATCTTTTGCTGGAGGACAGTTGGGAATAGGAACAGCTGCTGGCGCTATATTTGGAGGTTCAACTTTGATATCATTCTGCTCTTCTGATGCCGGCGCTTCTTTCACAGTTTTCAGTGCTGGTGAAGGAAGTTTCTTCCAGGAAGACATTCTATCAATATTTGCAGGAGATTCAGATTCCTTAAGAGAATAATCTTCAGGGGGAGAGAGAGGGGGAACTGATCGTACAACAGCGTCCTCCTTCCACTCCAAACCACGCTGCTCCTGACTATAAGCTTTCTTGGTGGATGAAACCTTAAAGACCTTTGCAGCACTGGAACTCCTTCCCGCTCCAGTAGGAGGTATTTTCTCTATAGAATGCAAGACTCTTGACTGACGTAGTTGTACAACTTGTTCTTCCTCTCCCCAACTTTCCTTGTGAAACTGAAGTAATCTAGTACATCTGGTAAGGATAAAAAGCATCCGAGTATGAAGCTGCTTAAGGACTCCTGGAGGAAGCTCTTGACGCCTATCATCTAAGTCCTGAACTATACCTTCACACTGAAGCCAGAAATCTCCAGGAGTAGTCATAGCACAACTTCGAGCCAAAATTAACAAATCTTCAAACGTTTCTTCCCACTCAGGATGGCTTTCTGCATTTTTCTCAAGAACACCCACCAGGTCTGCTGCAAATACTGCAAGGTCAGAGTTTACTTCTTCCTTTGCTTTATCAAATTTTGCCCGAATCAGAACCAATATTTCCTAGAAAATACAGATGGTTAGATTCTGCATACAAAAAGATAACAAAGCGTTAATAGAGATAAGGGGTTCTAGAATACCTCCACATTGTTCGACCTACGAGGCTTCCATAATGGAAAGGGCCGTACACCTTTTGAGTTCAACTCATGAGAAAAGCTTTTGATGTCACCAGGAAACCTCTTTCGTGGAGCACTTGTCATACGAAGTAAGGCTTGATAACGTGGTGATTCTGACTCTTTTGGATTTTCCCATTCATATGAATTCTAGAAAGATAGATGTCACCAAGATCACTTAAAAGTTGAAACTAATACACATAGGAATACACATAGGAAGAACCACTTAAGAAAATTATGTGATGGAGAATGGGGTACCTCTGGGGTGCAAAAGTCTGAATTTCTTAGAGGGCCAGAGCGACCAGATGACATCTCAGAGCGACCTGGGAAGTACCAACAAAAGAAAACTTGAGAAATAAGAACTGAAAAGGCAAAACTTATCTGGACACAGTACAGTGTAAGATGCGTTTATGCAGTGATGAAGTTTCAGTTATCAACACACAGATGAAGATACTTAAAACTAGCAAGCCTCTGATATCTTACAACTTAGTAACAGGCAGAACAAGGAACAAGATTATCAGGGAAGAAAAAACATATTAATAGCACAGCAAGCTGCCAATGCGTATTTCTCTCTTAGTTCCCATATAACATCAAAGCAACGGAAAGGATGAAGAAAAAAACATAGTTTCCCCACACCAGCTGGTATTAGAATCTAAGGAGTAAGGACACAGATAAAGATACTTAAAAGTAGCGAGCCTCTGATATCTTACAAGCTAACATACTTATAACAGGGCAGAAAAGGGAACAAGATTATCAGGGATGAGACGGGCACATATACTAACATCATATTACCATCACAGCAAGCTGCCAATGCGTATTTCTCTCTTAGTTCCCATTTAAGATCAAATCAACGGAAAGGATGAAGACAGAAAACATAATTGTCCCACACCAACTGTTATTAGAATCTAAGGAGTAAGGACATACCAGTTCCCGATGAGGATGCAGCATTTTGCAATCGAGATCCTGATGGCGGCAAAGTAGGGCTGAGGCTCCTCGGTGGTCCAGTATCAGGAGACATATTAACACGATCACTATTAGTGTCACTCGGCCGAGTGCGACCCATGATCTCCTCTAAACCTAGCTTGCTACTCCCAACTTCTTTCTTTCTACTGCCACTACCAGAGCCAGAAGTAGCTGAACCAGAGCCCAAGTCTCCATCGGCACCCATCTTCGAAAGATTGCTCGTAGCCGGATCATTCCTATAGTTAAAAACCCTTTCCTGAGGCAACGGACCGGATCTCGTCTTGATCCGGTTCAATCCCAGAGACGAAGCCATGATTGGAGAAACAAAAGCAGGTCCCTCCTTGAACTCCGTCGTCGGGGGTTTCTTCTTCGGTTCAGAGCTAGGAGACAAGTTCGATTTCCCAATCGAGTGAGCTTGAACTTCAGATGAAACTTGTTTGCCCTTAGATGAACCATCCTTCTTCTTCAAACCATCTTTAACCTGCGTCTGCTTGCAACCAACTCCAGCAAAACCAGTGACGGAACTCGGACTAGGGATCGGAGGTTCATCCTTGGAAGCGGATTTAGACTTCTTCTTATCTGATCGAATCGGAGAGTTGGAGCCAACAGATCTGGGACTATTAGAGCTATCGGGACTAGAAGATCCAGATTTCTTCGAAGAGAAGAAGAGCTTGTTCTTGAATACCATTTTTTTTTTTGTTTTTGATCGATTCAAAACCTAATCGCACGCTACACACCAAATCCAACCATAAAATCCAGTTGTCAATTTCAACACTCCGACTTCAATATACCAGTTGTCTATCTCTCTCGCTCTATGATTCTCTATGATTCTCTGGAGATGTTTACGAGGTTAGAGATTTGAGGAAGCGACGAGGAAGAAGAAGAAGAAGAAGAAGGCGTAACTGTAGTGGAGGAGAAGCCTAGATTCGGGAGTGCTTATTGATTTAATTACTTTACTACTACAAATTGAAAACGGTCAATACTGGTTTAGAGTCTTTAGACTATATTTTGACTTTTTGATTACCCTTTTCTTTTCTTTGAGAAACCATAATTAATTTACATATGTTGAAATCATTAATTAATTTATTAACAAAAAACACAACTCATTTTCATATCCACCACCATTGAAAATTTAATTAACCCTTTATATTGTTACTTTAATAACCACAAATAACACATGAATCCACATAATGTTATTAAAAAAAAAGTAAACAAGAAAACGATCTTTATGTTTTCTAATCGAAAATAAAGTTAAGTGCAGCTGATCTACAAGATGGCTTGATTGATGGATGTAGTTCCAACTTTATGCGGTCCATAGATTTGGGCTTTTGGGCCTATATTAGAACGGTCTTGCATATTGATAATTAGAGCTGAGTTTGTTTCGCATTATTCTTTTAGTGGCGACATGTCAAGGAGGCAACAAAACGAACTCAAAAGTCACTCAAGAGATCAAGACAGTTCGAGAAGTACTTTTAGACCAACATTTCGAATCAAGTTAGTCTGACAATATTTGTCATTTCGAATCAAGTTACTAATCTACCAGATTTGTCTACGTAAGCTTTGTATACAGGCGGATAAGCTATTATTAAACTTATCTTTTATTAAATGCAAATAACATCTTTAAAGAAGAACCATTGAAGCACCAAACTAAAAACCAAAAAACAAAATAATATTGCAAGTACTCAAGTCGATCCAAAATCTGGTTAAATGCTTCTATATAACATATATACATATGTGCCTAGATTTTCTCTTTGTTATTATTGATTTTGTTATCATTTTTTTTTTTTTTTGGTAACAGCTGATTTTGTTATCATATCCCTTGATATCCGACTCTTTTATTTGTTTGTTCATCTATTCTGAATTTCTGATAAATAATTTCTTCTAGAGATTACTACCGCCGTTTTCCATAATGCTGCATATATTTTGTTTAGCAATATATAGTAGATAGATATAATCCTTTATTGTACTTTTGTAGTATGTAAAAACCAGAATTAAATTTCGGGTATTGTATGTGTGGATCATAGCGTGACGAAAACGTTTATGGCATCATTTTGATTGCATCTCTAGGTCCACTTTTGATCTGATCTATTATATGGAATATTTGTGTATATTAAAATGTTTAAAGCATTGTGGTATTCTCCTAATAATCCACTAGATATTATTGTGATATATTAAAAAGAGCAAGAAATAGATAAAATAAAGGCTGGAGAAAATGACGTATGCTACACATTCAATTCCCTAGACTCAGAAATGTTATCTTGGTAGACATGGTCAAGTTGTTGTGCTTGACTGCTTTCCATTTTATATATACTTTTGTTTTGTTGGTGGTTTTCATTTTTAAAAGACAATTATAAAACTTTATCACTATATTATGAAATACTTAAATACGTTTTAAAACCATTGCTATATATAGTATAGTTTTACTAAATACTAGGAAGGGTTATTGGTTCTATGATTTTAATGAATTTGGAAATTCAAACAAAAATAATGTGTTATTTAATTATTGATTTTAGAATACTTATCAAAATTATATGTTATTGGTTCAATGATCTACAAATACTTGTTAAAATCTCATGTTATTCATTTAATGATTTGTTTTTGGATTTCAAAATCCACATTATGTTTTAAGTGGATTTGAAAGTGTAAAATAGAAGAATTTAAATCCAAAGATAAAACATGTTATTCCAAAATCCATGTGTTTTGATTTTTAGAATTTACAATTTCATATGGATTTAGAAACAATCTCTCTAATAACAGCCCCTAAATTAAGCCCCTAAATTAAACAAGAAAGATGACAAAAAAGAAAGATGACGCAGGAAATGGCGTAATTTCCTCCCCCGGACCACATGCATGATGCATCTATTAATACAGAAAAACGATGTCAACGAGTGGGTTTTAGTAGTATTTTTACGTTAAAGAACCATTAACTTTTGGTACCGATAATTTTACCTTATATTATAATTAACAAGTTTAGTTTTTAAGCAACATACAAATTAGCCCAACAAACTTGTATATAATAGTGTGCTATTAATAAAGTACACTGACAAAAATAATAAATTAAAAAGTGATTGAATATTCGAGTATAATGACATAATCACATGGGAATACTAGATTAATAATGTTGAGTTGTGGAACTAATAAATAAAAATTCTGCAATAATTATATTTAGATTTCTGTTTGAAAATCATTTTCTGAAAGTTAGATTTGAAATTATAGTCTTTAACAATTCGTACCACCCGGTTAGTTAAAGATTAAAAAACAAAAAAAAAAAAAGACTGAGAATACATAAACATTTTGTTTGCCAAAAAACGCAACGTGCATATGTTTATCTTGGTGAAGAGAGAACGTGCACGAAAGTAGTAGCAGAAGAAGTACTAAATTAGATTGAGCGGTGAGAGACAAAACGAGTTTACAACTCACGCGATCTATTTCGCGCGTTAGACGACAAAAACAAAGTGTTTTTTCTTGTAATAAAAAAGTACTAGTAATAAATAAAGATAGCCGGTTCGCATAATGATTCACGTTATAAGAAAAAAAAAATAACGCACGTGCCTGGACACGTGTCTCACCACCAAAAGAAACGCCCACACACTGCACGACAATGCACGTGTCTTTTGACCGACTATATCCGGTGACAACCTGTAAGCTGGTTTTTGAGCCAATAGGAAGATGAGAGAAAAAGGAATCTTTTTTGTTTGTCTTAAATAAAAATCTCAAAACTGAAAATAAATTAATGGGTACAATTCACATGTCGCATGCGATTTGTTAATAAAAACTAGGAATCGCTGTGTAATGATGTGTTGTTAACTTCATTCCACGTTTTTTCATTTTCTCCATCAAAAGTCTCTCTTTATTCTCTTTCCTTTTTTTCCCCCCCGGCGCCGAAGCTGTATCTGTTTTGATTCCGGCGTTTAACACGCGTTTTAATCGGCGAGGGTTTGAGATCGAGTTATTTTGACGGCTTTATTGTATAGATGGAGAGGGATTTATTGGGATTGGGTTCGAAAAATTCTCCGATCACTGTCAAGGAGGAAACCAGCGAAAGCTCTAGAGATTCAGGTTTTTATTCATTAATACTATTCTTCTTTCCTTTGATGAATCAATCTTTATCTGGTTATGTTTTTTCAAATCTCTCTGTTAGACTAACATATATGCTTAATTCCCAAACCAAATCGTGGATCTTTTTGTAATTTTCTGGAACAATTATGCGTTAATTAGGAGCTACTAATAGGATTTTAGGTTTTTGGAACCCTGTTTTTTTTATGGCTTGCTCGGGAACTGAGAGTTTGTCAGTTTGTCTCTTGGCTCAGAGCAGAACATTGTCTCGGGAGATGAACTGTGTGGATCATTTGGATTTTAGGAAACTAGTTTTGTTCTTTTAGAAAAATCCCTGTGTAAAACGTTTGTCTTAGGTTTAAACTCGCTAACTTTCTTTTTTTTTACAAGAGGGATATTTTATTTGAAAGGGACTTATAATTGTCTGAGATATACTTTTAATTAGTTTATTTTTATTTTTTAAAACGAATACGTAAAATGTTGGAAAAGAAGGGATGAATATAAGAAGGGAATTAAAATATAGAGACGGTTGGTAGTAGGTGGAAGATTTAAATAATAATACTTAGTAAAAGTTAGAGTTGGATTAGTTTATAAGATGATTAAATATTTGATTGTGTGTTGATTAAGTGAAACTAGCGTAGGGATGTTATTATTAGAATATAGTAGTTCAAGGGTACCAATAATGTGAAATGTATAGTTTTCTCACCACGAGGAATATAATTTATTTCGACTTTGTTTTCTTTATAAGCCAAAAACGTGCCATTCCATAAAAGTAGTGCATCGACATGTGGGTGTGTGGAGTTTTTAATGTTTGAATCTCTCTTTAATTTAAAAACAAAAATAAAATCTTTAATTATTCTAGTTTCGTACAATGACTTTGAATAAATGTTTTTTTTTAGTATAAATGAGACACGGTTTTCTAAAAGTGGTTTTGCCTCGTTGAACTTGTCAACAGTATCAGATTCTAGTTCTACATTGTTGGTAAATTTTTTTTTTCTTGGGTTCGGTGTTTGTTAATGTAAGATCTCGAGACATTTATGGTTAACAGTTGGTGGTACTTCACGTTTGACTGTAAACTGATAAAGGTCTGATTGTTTCCTTTTTTTTCCCTTTTTGTAGCTCCCAACAGAGGAGGAATGAACTGGTCGTTCTCAAACAAAGTCTCTGCTGCTTCTTCTCAGTTTCTATCTTTCAGGCCATCATCTCAAGAAGATAAACATAGAAAGTCTGGAAATTATCATCTGCCGCACTCTGGTTCCTTCATGCCATCATCAGTTGCAGATGTTTATGATTCAAACCGCAAAGCTCCTTACAGTTCTGTACAGGTATCTATCATGCCATGTGCCTTTTTCCCAATATTGTAGTTTATGGCAATTAGTTGGTGGATATAATCTTGGTTTAATATAATAACTGATTCATTTCAACCGTAAGCTAAGCTTCTCATTTTTAGATAAGTTAGTCCAAACAAGTTCCTTACACGTTTGTTATGGCTTTTTTGCTCTCAGGGAGTAAGAATGTTCCCTAATTCAAATCAACAAGAAGAAACTAACGCAGTTTCCATGTCAATGCCGGGTTTCCAGTCTCATCATTACGCACCAGGAGGAAGAAGCTTCATCAGCAATAGCAATACCTCACAACCTTTGGTAGGAGTTCCTATCATGGCACCTCCTATTTCAATCCTTCCTCCTCCCGGCGCCATTGTAGGGACAACTGATATTAGGTACCCACTGCTTCTCCCTTCTCTGTTAAGTCAACATATCATATCTTGTAGTTACATAGTTGACTAATTAAAGACTTATTTTTTTCAGATCTTCTTCCAAGCCAATAGGGGCACCTGCGCAGTTGACGATCTTTTATGCCGGTTCAGTTTGTGTTTACGATGACATATCTCCTGAAAAGGTAACTCAATCATCTTCTTCCATGTATGCATCTCTTTTATTAGTTTAGTATGGTTACTCATTTGCTTTATTCTTTCATTCCTCCATCTCAGGCAAAGGCGATAATGTTTCTAGCTGGGAATGGTTCTCCTATGCCTCAAGCCTTTTCACCACCTCAAACTCATCATCATCATCATACTCGTGCCTCTGTTGATTCTTCAGCTATGCCTCCTAGCTTCATGCCTACAATATCTTATCTTAGTCCTGAAGCTGTAAGTAGCACAAATGGACTTGGAGCAGCAAAACTAACAAGAGGCTTGACATCAAGATTTCACGACAACCAAAATAATGCATCCAATATCAATTGCTCAGTAGCTGTTTCAGGTTCTACCAGCGTAATGGCTCCAACAGGTAAAAACAGAGTCACATATCCCTGATACTAAATTCGAACATAGCTTAGTAGTAATTCCATGGCTGTAAACGTCAATCTCTTTCTTGTGCAGTGGCTTTACCCCTGGCTCGCAAAGCATCTCTTGCTAGGTTTTTAGAAAAACGCAAAGAAAGGTATACACAACAAACTCTTCACATTAATACACAATTCAATAGTTTTCTTGAGCTAACTCTCTTTCCTCATCGTGTGTGCGTTCTGCAGGGTCACGAGCGTATCGCCATATTGCGTAGACAAGAAGTCATCGACAGATTGTCGCAGATCAATGTCTGAATGCATTAGTTCTTCTCTGAGCTCTGCAACCTAATGTCATCTACAGTAAGAAGAAGGTTGCTTTTAGACCACTCCACACCCATATTTGCATTTCTATGGCGGCCTTTCAGTTTCTCAGTTAATTTTTTTTTCCCTCTGGCTACACTGAGTTTCATCTTAGCTTATATATATACGATAGTGTATACCTTGTTTACCAGATTTTGGTCTAATGGAACTTATGAGAGCAAAACAGACATGTACTTGGGAGAGAATTAGTAGAAACTGTTTGTTTGTTTCTTTATTCTTTTCTTTTGTATATATCACTCAAGGCTGAAGCTTGCATTTGTATGATTCATACAATGGAACTGGTTCGATTCAGTCTCCCTTATATATTATTTCTCTAACTATAAACGTACGTGAATGTTAGAGAGAAAAAAGAAAAGATTATATTGTGTTTGTACAAATTAGAAAAGGATAAATAATTAATCGTTTTGTACAAATTTGAAACACTAGATGTTGGGATAAGCTTGAAGCACAAACAAGTCTAAAGAGATTAGGATTAGTAGTTTAGGAAGTTATGAGAAATAAAGAAATTGTCTTCCTAGAGAAATTAGGAAAGTGAGTTGAAAAGTTTCTTATATAAAGAGTTTTCAAGTTATAATTTTATACTCTATAACAAGACTAGAATAACAAGTGAATATAATTCTGTACTCCGTAAAATCTATAGTAAAAAGCTATAGTAGAAGACAACAAATAATTATGAAAGGAACAATTGTTTACTTATTTTCAGTGATCGTTGATGACTACAAAACAAACAAGTATTATTAAAAAGACATGCACTTGGGAGAGCTTCTAACATACATCAAGACACCAATGACTTGTTATTTCAGTAAAAAAGATATATTCAGTGTCATAAGATTCGTCTCTGCTACTGGTAGCCGGCGCTCTGACATACTAGAAGAGTTTTACCAGACCACCTTGGATGGCATGATTGTTTACTAATTAAAATTTTGTAAACAACCATGGAACTCAACCTTTTCTAAGGTGGCCAAAGTGATGAAGTAGTCCAGCCAAGCAAGGAGGATGAATGGCTTTCATCAATATCTGAATCAAACATGGCAACATCATCTCAAGGAGGAACCAAAGATTCAATAGCAGAGGACACATGTTAGCACTGCTAATGGGTCCTTTTTTCAAGAATAGCTAGGAATATAAAAATCTGAATTGTGTTTTAAATGCTTCAACATATTTGTCAAAGTTTTTGTTGAGTTTCACTTTTTTGCGTATGATATATGAAAAATGCAAATCCAATATTTAAAGAGGAGAAACAAGTAATGTAAGAGCTACTGAGTTCATAAACCCAAGGACAAGGGCAAACAAAAGCATTAATGCTCCTAATTTTTTTTTTTTTGTATTTAAGATTAGTTATTAAGCATGAATTTTGATCATTAAACATGTATTTTGGATCAAACCAAAATAAAAATTCAAGAAACAACAAGAACAATCTATTGTTAACATGTAAATTTGGAAGCATACTACAACAATGTGCTTTTTAATAGCATCAAAATCACAATGGGCATTTTCAGAACAACTACAAACTCATCCTCATAATGAACATGGACATATCACTCAATTTGGAAGCATACTAGAACAATGTGCTTTCTCATTTCTTTGGTTTACCGTGGAAGACAAAAAAATAATAATTAAATAACACATAATATATACTCATATTTGCGTTCAATTTTATTAAGATCATAAATATTTATGTACGTGCAAATTTATCTATATTGCCAAAATATTTGGTGCATATAAAATTGTAGTTCATATTTGAAAAAAGTACACTCAAGTGCAACACAAAAGAAAATAACCATAATAATTTCAGTTGAGTTGTGGTTAGTGACATTATATTATAAAGTAACTTGGATTAATCAAAAGGATGTGACAATTGAGTAGAATACATAGGCCAAACAAGATGAAAAGTCATGAAAATCATTGGTAAATTATCCAAATCATTGGTAAATTACCTCTCTCTCGCACCTATTTTATCTTCTTCTTACATCCTACATTCGAAGTTTTTATTTTATTTGTCTCATTTACTGTGCTTCCTACTTAATCTGCTAGCAATTCGCGATGCCAACGAGGCTTTACAGGTGATCATTTCTCTTGACATAAACTTGTTTTGTTTGTGCAGCAAATTGGATTGGTAAAACAATTTTATGTCTGTATAGCGTGTGAAAGTGAAGTTTTATCCCAATGGCTTTCTTCCATAAACAAGCTAAACGAGTTTATTCTGGGGTTTAGTTCAACCCTGATTCAGCTAAGGGGTACAAGTCACGAGGTACGGCTAGGGCCATGTTAGGCCAATGGGAAGAGGCTGCAGCTGATCTACGTGTAGCTTCAAAGTTAGATTACGATGGTGGAAACCTCTTGTTATATCACTGTACCAACAGTACGCGCCTTTGAGTTTTACAGTACCGAATATATGCTCATAATGTGTACTCCACCGGTTGAACCCAGTGCAAAGAGAATCGACGAACACCGCCAGGAAATACCAACGCCTGAGGAAAGAAAAGGAGCGCTGAACGCGAGAGAAAACAACAGCAAGAATCCCAGGTCAGACCGACACATACCCATGATTGAAAATTATATTATGCCATTGTGTAGCTCGCTTCGTATAATTTTACATTCTTAGCAGAAAGCACATAAGCCTGATTCTTCTCCATCTGAGAGTAACAATGTAACCTCTTTCGACATAATCAACTTCATATGATGTCAAACATCTCACGCTCATTGATTTGCTTCTCCTTGCTCTTGAATCCTATCAATGCAGGAGCGTGGAGCTCAGGCTGCACTCAAAGACGGGAACATTCTATCCATTTCTTCCAAAGGTTCTCTACTTCATGAAATTACTGCAAAGAACATGTGTCGGAACATTTATCTGTGAGTCTCGTCCCAATGAATTGTCTGCACATGATAGTTTGGTAATTTTGTGGAAACTCACGGTGTATTGATGCCTCAGTAGCGTTCTGTTTCTGTAAGATACCGCTAGCTCCTCAGGATTTTATATGCTGATCACAAGTATGCGACTCCAGAGTGAGAAAAGCAACTTGCTTGTATCTTAGACCCCGAATATTCACACAAAGCTTCATTTACAGCTTTTATAGACCTAAAAGGAAATTTGCATGTCAAAAAGGATATGACCATACCATCTTTTCCCCCTGATGATACAGGACAAGTGATTAGCATCCATTCAACAAGCGTACTAGAGGCAAAGAAAAAGGCCGCTAAGAAGGCATCGCGTCTGGTCGTCCTTTAATTCACAGCCACATGGTGTGGACCGTGCCGTTATATGTTTCCACTCTACTTCAACCTGGCAACACAGCACCCGAGAGTCGTAATCATCAAGAAATCTCAATACGTTGTAGCTACGAAACTTGTCCTTCCTCTCGCATCCTAGAGCGTACCGGTCCAACAATTTGTGGTAAGAATTCCTAGGTTTGATCCACCTGGTTTGCCTCTAACAAGGGTTCCAAACAACAAGACTAGAGCTGTCTTTGGTGATGCATAACAGTAAACCGTCGCAGTGAAAGATTTTAGATAAGTTTATTGGATCATCATGACCACCTGAAACTCTTTCCTGTGATAGTTCTTTGCTGCTGCTTTGGCTTTACCGATGTGCTTCGTTGTAAAGCTCCGATTTTTGGATAAACGGTTCCACTTTTTGCATGTTGATCGCACTCCTCTCAGAGATGTCACCGGAAGCCTAGAGATGATGGTTGCTTTTAGACCACTCCACACTCTTATTTGCATTTCAATGGCGGCCTTTCAGTTTCTCAGTTATTTTTTTTTTATTCTCTGCTTACACTGAGTTTCTTCTTAGCTTATATACTTTGTTTACCAGATTTTGGTCTAATGGAACTTATGAGAGCAAATCAGACATGTACTTGGGAGAATTAGTAGAAACTGTTTGTGTGTTTCTTTATTCTTTTCTTTTCGGATGTGAAGTTTTAGATAAATTGATCCTAGGTTTGATCCACCTGTTTTGCCCCGGACAAGGGTTCCAAACAACGAGACATAACAGTAAACCGTCAGAGTGAAAGACTATAGATATCTCTACATAACAGTAAACCGTCAGAGTGACACACCATCTGCAACGTCTAGGCTAACAAGTTTACCTATACGCTCTATAGATGGGTTGAGGAGATTGACGCTAAATAAACAAACCTTATATTTGGATCATCATGACCACCTGAAACTCCATCCTGTGATAATTCTTTGCTGCTGCTTTAATTTGGCTTTACCGATGTGCTTCATTGTAAAACTCCTATTTGTGGATGAACGGTTCCACATTTTGCATGTAGATCCCACTCCTCTCAGAGATGTCACCGGAAGCCTAGAGAAGACCTCTTCCGCCAAATCCCGTGGAAGATGTGGATATCATCGTCGTCCTTGTGTTTCAAGAAATCATTTTACTTTTTCTTTTGATATATCTTCTGGATACATATGAGAGGTTTTTTTCTTCTCAATTTCTCTATGTACGGTTGATATCTGGACACATGTCAGAAAATAGGCACTATATGATCTCATCCTATTCCACGGGAGATACTTGTAGATCAATGAAAACTGTTTGCGAAGATGGATGGTAACCACTAGCAGTTACAACTTTTCAGGTGGACATGTCTGACAAAGAAGGCCATGTTTTACCTCTTTGGATGTAGACGCAAGAGAAACAAAGTATGCGTGTAGGTAAGTGCAGACCAGAGTATTATGCTTTTAATTCTCTAAAAAAACTAGATATTCGCGGGACTATATTGTTTTTTTTTTTTTTTTTTTTTTTTTTTTCAACCAAACATTAAATTAAAAAGCAACTCCAAGGTTGGTTGCCAAAACCGGAGGGAAAAAGTTTACAAAAGAAATTTCAAAAACAAAAGATCCTGCCTGAACTATATTTAAAAATTAAAATATATAAAAATGAAGTTGCATTTATTTGTTTATATATATATATATATTCATTTTTATCATTTGTTATAACCCGTAATCACCAATTTTCTTTTATATATGCAGAATAATTTAATTTTAAACAAATCATATGCACGTCTATTATTGTTATTAGTTAAAATAAAATGAGATAATTTTATCAATATTTGATTAGAAAGTTTTTTGAATCTACGCTCTTTGAATAAAAAACATTATTCAAAATAGTCATTTTCTAAGTTATAGAATTACAAAAAATCGAAACTTCATTATCTACTAATTATATTAGTATCATCGAAAATATTAAATTAAAGAGAAAATAGAAAATCAAATAAACTAAATAAAAAAAGGCTACAACAATTAGAGAACTAAAAAAAAATCTTCTTATTTTTTGACTTCCATTTATTATATTCAATCTCATAAGAGTAACTGAATTAAAACTTTTTTTTTGGAATTGATGTTTCCAAGATATGACATAATTGATTATTTGTTATAATGGTTGTTGATGTAAAAAATATTATGAAAAATGGATCTCAACATAACAGAAATAAAAAAAATCTATTTAAATGAATTATAATATATTTGTGATAAATTATACATATATTGAAAAAGAATGTTTCAATCATCATGGAAAATAAGAAAGAGAAATATTAGATACAGTTTTATTATTATTTATTTTTTACAGCAAAAAAGTCTCACATTTGTGACTTTAAAAATTTGTAAGTAGAAACTTAAAAAATAGACTGTTAGACTTTGACTGTTAAAACTAATAAAGCAAAAATAGCATTATTAGTGAAATTTTGGCTTTTAAGACTTTAAATTAATGTTAAAGTCTTTAAAGTCTCTCACAATCAAAGCCTAAGTTCTATTGTGAAGTAATATATCAAATGACTAGTGGCTAAAAACCGAGTTGCAACGGGAGAGAGGATGCAACACTGGAACTGGCTTGTTAACACAGGTTGTATTTTTTTGGAGATCTGATTTCCTATGGAGACAAGAGAACATATGTTCTGTCAATGTCCTTTTTCAAAGCAGGTCTAGGAGGCATTAGTGAAAAAGCTTCTCTCAAATAAGTTTACAGTCCATTGGAAAGAAGTCATGACATTACTAGCTGGGAGTGCATTAGACAAGACCAAGAGGTTCCTTGTGGGATATGCTTTTCAAAATACGATCCATTCCCCCAACAGAAAAGCTAGTGAAGCTAATTGATAAGAATGTTCGCAATCGTCTAAGCACAATCAAGGATGGTGGAGACTCCAGCATCCAAGTTTGGTATGAAGCAGATTCTAATTAAACTGTGATCTTTTTGTTCTAGTATATTATGAAATGTTTTTTATCCAAGTTTTGTAAAACATTTATTTTCTTTTGAATATAATTTAACATTAGATTCAAAAAATATATATATATATATATCAAATGGAAATCAGAACTGGAATTGCATCTTCGGAGAATATCCTAGAGCTCAAGGTTTGCAGCCAGTGCCGGCCCAAAGATATTCAATGCTTAAAGCAAACAAAAAATTGATGTCCCAAAATTTTTTTTTCCCGCGTCACAAAATAACTTGAAACTTAACTTGTTTATAGTAAACTAACAATCTTCTAACTTGTTTCTCTCCATTACTCATTCTTCTTATATAAGATAAATAAGTGAAACATCTACCAATATTATTTCTCCAAAAACGGTAATCAGCTTTTGGTTTTAGAGGTGGTCTTTTCTCAACCAATAACCTCTCATTTTCTAATCATTATTCCCAATTTGCATGATGAGTCATATCCATGTTCTAGATTTTAGAATGAGAAAACATAAATAAAAACAGAAAACAAGACATAAAACACAAAACAACATAGATTGACAAACTTGATTAGATACTAGAAAGAAAAGAGAAATACAAGAAGACATACATGAGTAAAAAAGAGAAATCAGTAAAAGTTAAGGATAAAAGAAAGCTGGTGTTAGAGATTACAGTGGAGAAGAAACTGAAATTTTTTGATAAGAGTTTTACAGATTTTGTTGGTGATCAGCCAACGATGAAGACAAAATCGTCAATTAGGTTTTTTTAATGTTAAATTGTTTATTAAATAATTAGTTTATTTTAATTACTGTAACAATTTTGGAAAAAAAGAGACAACGGGAGTCGAACGCTTGACCTTGTATATATGCATATACGTTTCCAACACGCACCCGTTTCCTAATTTTTTTTAAAAAGCTCGATCCCACGCGTTCAAACGCTTCCGCTTCCACGTACCATGCAGCTTAGCTAACAACTACACTACATGGTATTTATGAATTGATGCCCCTAAATTTATTTATAAATTTTGATGTTAAAAGCCTTTGCTTGTTGAGCTTTAGCTACAGGCCGGACATGTTTGCAGCCATGGCCTTGTGCATTGGTGGTGGCTGAGAAGTCGAGTTAGTATCTATTCATGGATGAAGGTGAGTATCTAGGAAGAGAAGTAAGGCGTCGTCATGAGTTTGCGGAGATCAGAACCATGGTTAGAAATTTTTGGAGACAAGTTTTTTTTTTTTTTCTTTTCCTAGAGGTAACATACTCTTAAATCATTTAACATATAATAGTAAAATCTCACTAAGCCACGAATCATTTAATAAAGAAACTAAGAGGGGTGTATTGAAACCATGATTTTGGAGAATTTTATGAGATTTAGGAAATTTGGAATTTTGATTGATTTTAGGAAAGTTGATATAATTTATGGTTTTCAAATCCCACATAAAACCATGAGATTTGGATTTATGTATTTTTAACTAAACAAATCCTCCAGAATTCCTAAAAGTCAATAAAATCCAAATCCACAAACTCTTTTGAATAACAGTGGATTTTAAAGTAGTTTTTTTAAATAACTTGTTCAATAATAGTAGATTTTAATAGACTTTTTAAAATCCATGATTGAATAACATAGGATTTGTAAATTTTACACAAATCAACCAAAAATGTTAAGTTGAATACAAAATTTTTTAAGTTTGAATATATGATAAATCAAGCTTTCTACTCATTTGTATTTTGAATCATTTTGGTCTCTTTTATAGTGTGATTCTGAACCACTGCCTAATATTTTTTTTAGGCGATGTGGGATATTGTATCCGTATTTTTTTTATTCATCTATTGCATAATATATGTCCGTTTTTAAAAATTTGTATTATATCATATGCTGGAAAAAAATCACAGTTTTTATTAACTAAATGTATTATAGAATAATTCAAAATAATTTAAATACAAATTCAAATAAAAATAAAAGGAAATTATATATTTATGTTTGAATGAGATAAAAAAATTTCCTAATTTTTTAAAATGTTACCTATAATTAATATTAAAGTCAATGTTAATTGTTTCCAAAACTAATTTTTTTTGTCAAAAAGTTGGTGGAAAAATATTAGTATAGATATGAGGAAAAAATATATATATATATAGATATATATATATATAACTAGTGATATTGGTTGCGAGGCGGCTGCGTCTGTCTAAAGTTGGAAGAATGAGTAGTAAGACGATATATGCGATCTTCCACCGAAACTGGTAGGGGAGAAGATACTCACCAAGGTTCCGATAACATCCCTGTCGGCAGTGCGATCCACTAGCAAATTATGGGACGCCTTATCCAAAGATTGGATTGTGGGTGAAGCAGAGGCATCAAGGCAGCAGTTTTTGGGGTTCATGACGATGGATTCCAAGGTTTGTTCAGTCAGATTCCATCTCCGCCGCAAGGAAGAAGAGTTGGTTGATCTATCTATGAAGCAGGTAGCTTTACTTGATCAAGTCGAGATATCTACCGTTTTTCACTGCGACGGCTTGTTATTATGCGTCCTCAAGGACAAATCAAGGCTCGTGGTGTGGAACCCTTATCTGGGGCAAACAAGGTGGATAGGACCCCGTACAAGTTTCGGCAAGTATGCTCTGGGATACGACATCAACCTTAACCACAAAATCTTGAGGTTTGTGGATGATTGCATCGATTTAAAACACTATTTCGGGTTCGAGATCTATGACTTTGGGTCTAACTCATGGAGGGTTCTAGACGTCAGACCCGACTGGGAGGTAGAATACTATCAACGCGGCGTGACTTTAAAGGGAAATACTTATTTTTTTGCACATGAGAAGACAGGGCGTGACTTTTTTGCTTCAATACACAAACCAGCCAGCGTTGGATTGGAATATGAAGATGTTGAAGATTTCTTACTCTGTTTTGATTTTACAACAGAGAGATTTGGACCGCGTCTGCCTATTCCGTTTCACTCTTATAGTGAAGATACTGTGACCCTCTCATGTGTTAGAGAAGAACAGCTCGCCCTGCTATTTCAGCGGGGTGGAGACTCAATTGAAACATTGGAGATTTGGGTTACCACTAAGATTGATCCTAGTGCTGTGTCCTGGAGCAAGTTTTTGAAAGTAGATATGAGACCACTACTCACTAGCACTAGTTTTGATGCTGTTCGGTTTGACCATAAATCTGGGAGCTTCTTCATTGACGAGCAAGAGAAAGTCGCCGTGGTTTTCGATGTAGACGGATTTCTACACACCGAGAGTGCCCGGTACCACACTGCTTTTATCATTGGAGACGACGGTTTCTTTAAATCTGTGAGTCTCGGAGAAGCTCCCAATGTCTATGTCGGGGAACCTGGCTATCTCGGATATACTCCGCAAGTGTTTCTTCCCCCCCCTTGTGTGCTCCTCTTCTTATCTCCCAAGCTTAGCGCAAAAGGAAAGTAAGAGATGAACGTAACTGCTAGTCAAATCATCATCTTTGTTACGTTTCTATCTATCAGCTAATAACTAAGGATTTCGTCTTTTTCCTATCTCTCCTTTCACTTGTTCAATTTTTGTTTCTTGCGTTTGTCCACTGCTAAGTCAAATTGTTGTTCACTTTGCTAAAAAAATAATTGCTATTGTCACTTTCAATTGCAAAATAAACAAATGAGAATTGAACCATCCGCACGCAAGCAAAGCATGACAGAGTCTCTTGGTCCATGTCATCAATATGCATATCTTTTGGTCCATGTCGTCATTTGAATATCATCATCTGAGTCCGGGTAATCGTAATAGTCATCATCAAAATCCCAAGTAGATGATGAAGAAGACCCATGATGATGATCTATCATTACTATTATGACCAAAAGCCAAACTCCAGAGGATGCAAGTTTTGAATTGAAATCTAAGCAAGTGGTTACCATTTCTTCTTCTTTTTTCTCAACTTCTGGATTATGTTTTTGCATACCATGCCAGAGGTATGAACACACATTGAATTTATATTCGAAATTAATAAGAGCTTGCTTACTTTATGAGGATGTGAGCTTCCTGAACTCAATAAGAGAAGTGGTTATTATGTGGAAAGTGCTGAAAGAATGTTTATGTTTCAGGTAAAAAGATTGCAACTGCAACTTCAAGAAGAATAAGATTTGCATACCTTTTTAGAGAGCGTCATGGAGAAAGATCCTTGGGAGTTATCTCCTTCTTCTAGTGTTCCACATCCTGTGTGTTTCTTCAACTCATGCTATTGTGATTGCATTTTGAAAACTACCGTTATGTTTTCACTGATGATTCTGGAAAATTGGGCAGGCTCAGGAACTTCTTTCCAATATAGTTACGCTAGAGACTGCAGTCACGAAGCTCGAGCAAGAAATGATGTCACTAAATTTCCAACTTAGCCAACAACGAAATGAGAGTAGACTCGGAGAATACCATTTGACCAGTGTGTATAACTTTCCAGGGGAGCTTTCTCTATGTGTGAATTCTTTTTCAGTTCTCACTTAATCTCTCCTTCCTCTGCCAGACAAATATCATGGTCTAACTGATATTGAAATAAACGTCACCGCCAACGGTGAGCTCTGTCTTCTCTCTATGTAAATCGGTGGGGCTTAATTCATTAAAGAAAGTCTATAAGTTTTATTCGGGTTCCGCTCACTGTGTTTCTTACTAGTTCTGTTGATATGATTTGCTAATCCTGAAGTGGCTGATGTGTTTCGGGGAAGGGCGAAAGTAGCGTCTAGTTTCGTTTGTGCACGATCTCTAAACAAAATGCTTACCTCACGATGTACCAATTGATTTTTCATTTGACACTCACTTAAGGTTGTTGGAGTTATTTTATTTTTACAGATCAACGATCCTCTTCTTCTGTTTTGTTGTAGTAGATTGTTTCAGAGATGCGCAAGACAGTTGAGTCTTTTGGATATTTGGAGGTTGAAACTCCAGTTCTTCAGGTTTGTGGCCTACCTTCATTCTCAAATGTTCACTTAATATTAAAATTCTTGTATGGGAGTCGGTTTGATGTACTTGTGAAAACTAGGGAGCAGCTGGTGGAGCGGAAGCAAGACCTTTTGTAACGTTTCATAACTCACTTGGGAGGGATCTCTACCTGAGGATTGCAACTGAGCTTCACTTGAAGAGAACGCTGGTGAGAAGCATCTTCTATTTCCAAATCTCTTGGCGTTTTCTGTCGTTCTTCTTATCTTTCTTTTCTATTATTACCTCACCACTTTTGGGTGGAAAATTACCTCTACCCCAGATATGTATGAAAGGTAATTGTTGTCTCTGAATAGATATGACTTTGTGATCACTGGTTGGTGAGTTTGAGAAAGTGTATGAAATTGGTCGTATATTTAGAAACGAAGGCATTTGGACACGGCATAATCCTGAAGTCACGACCATCTAGTTAGTTCAAAATATGCCTTCTCCTCAATCATATGCATCACTTGGGCTTCCAAACTCTTTAATGGTTCCATGATCCATAACAGTTTTAGCTTTGTTTAGATGTATGAAGCTTATCCGGACTACCAGAGCATGATGGACATGGCAGTTCATGGGAAGCTGACAATTGATTACCATGTGAATATGCTCTGGCATCACAGCTAGCGTGTGGAGATAAACTCATCTGAATTCTATGTTGGTTGTGAAATTTCGAGAGACTGAGTTGAGGAGATAACTTGAATCGATTTCAGTGCATGGAACAGAGAGATAACTTGAATCGATTTCAGTGAGCTAATCTTGTTAAAGAGATAACAGGAACCGATTTCAGTGAGCTAGGGGAAGATATCGGAAATGCCAAAGACACAGTTCTGTTGGCAATCCAAGACGTGCTTGAGCCCAAGGACAAATCTTTTGTGGTACTATAAATTTTGACATATGCTTTTAAGTAACCTGTATCTTTAGTACTTCATTTTTCAATTTAGATAGCAAACCTAATGATCCCAGTTTTGTGTGAATAATATAGAAGTCTCTTGTTGTTTTCGTCAACATATAAGTCATTTATTATATTGCCAACATTATTAAAAACCAATAAAACCAACATCGTAGAACTCTTTATATATATATATATATAGATAAAATACATTAAACAATAAAATCACCAAGTCACCTAAACCTATCATATTTCTACACGTGTCCATTTTGGTAATAAAAAATCAATTATCGTGAAAATACAACACAATTGTAAATTTAACTATAAAATATGTCATCTACAAAAAAAAAGTAGATAGATTATTAGATTGCTTCGATAACAAGTTGTACAAAATTGCACACGCAAATCATATTATCCTGTAATGAAAAAAAGAAAAAAAAAGATTCGGACATTTTGAAGGTAGCAAAAATGGAATTATTCGTTGATTCCCTCCCTTACTTACTTCTATTATTATTATTTTAATTTAATTATTTATTAATTAATATATTTATTTCACTTTTTTGGTGTTTTTAAAAAAAGAGCTTGATCAACTAAAAGGGTGGATAGTGTGACCGCCCCTTATCAAAGATCCGGGAAAAAAAATTTACATTCATAAAAAGGGTCCAATTTTTTTTTTTGTATGAACAAAAGGGGTCCATAATAATAATTTATATGTATAAAAGGGTCCAAATTTTGTTGTTGTATGAACAAAAAAGGTCAAATAATATATATATATATATATATATATATGTGTGTATAAAAGGGGTCCAATTTTGTATTTAATAAATAAAAGGGTCAAAATAAAAATTTATATGAATATAAGAGTTCATATAGAATTATTTTTTCTTTTTATCAAAATAAATAAAAATTTGTTAAAAGGTCTACTTTTTAAAATTTGGCCAGAGGCCTAGAAAATGTTTGAGCCCGCATTATTCTTACTTACATGAACCATAACCTCCTTACAAAAAGTATTTTAGGTGATAATTTAAGGGATAATTTAATGGGAAACTCATGATGTATTGACGCCTCAGTAGCGTTCTGTTTCTTTAGGATACCGCTAGTTCCTCAGGATTTTATATGTTGATCACAATTCACAAGTATGCGACTCCACAAAAAAGAAACTTGCATCATTGCATGTATCTTAGACCCCAAATATTCACAAAAGCTTCATTTACAGCTTTTATAAACCAAAAATGAAATTTGCATGTCAAAAAGGAAATGACCATCTTTTCTCCCTGATATACAGGACAATCGATTAGCATCCACTCAATAAGCGAACTAGAAGCAAAGAAAAAGGCCTCGAAGAAGGCATCGCGTCTGCTCATCCTTTACTTCACAGCCACATGGTGTGGACCGTGCCGTTATATGTCTCCTCTGTACTCAAACCTGGCAACACAGCACCCGAGAGTCGTTTTTCTTGAAAGTTGACATAGATGAGGCCAACGACGTGGCTGCTTCTCCGAAGTTGGAACATTAGTAATGTCCCGACCTTTTGATACATCAGAGATGGCAAAGAGGTGGACAAAGTTGTCGGAGCTGATAGCTTGAGCAGAATATTGCACAACACTTTACTTCTAAGTAATGGTTTCTCTCTTCTTTCATTACCATCCTCTGGCTTGTGCTTATCTTTGCAAGACAATTGTTGTCCCATAATTTGAAATTGTAACATAACTTTTAAAGTAATTGTGATTGTTTACATGACAGATCAGATTAAAATCAATATAAGAAGTAAAAGAAGAGTTAAATGAGCAGGGAACCCCTTTCTTTTTCAGCTAATTAGCAACGCTAAAGAAGGAAAAAAATGTAGACTTGATCGTTCTTTTAGGGGGTGATGCAGCTTGTTTAGGGAGATATCTGATATATCTCCTCCCACTTCTCCTTGTACTGCTGTTGGAAGCTTCTCTTGAGCAAACCAGTATGTGTTGCCCATGAGAGACACACCACGCTGATTATACTGTATATCCCAGTCGGGATTGACATCAACAACCTTCCATGATTCAGAGTTCAAATCGTAGATTTCATACTCACGGCGCTTCACATTTATACTGGAGTCGTAATCATCAAGAAATCTCAAGACTTTGTAGCTACAAAATGAGTACTTATCCTTCCTCTCGTATCCTAGAGCGTACCGGTCCAGCAATTTGTGGTAGAAATCCATAAGTTTGATCCACCTTGTTTGTCCCGAACAAGGGTTCCAAACAACAAGACTAGATCTGTCTTTGGTGATGCGTAACAGTAAACCGTCGCAGACTCGCAGTGAAAGAATTTAGATATCTCTACATGATCTGTAACGTCTAGGCTAACAAGTTTACCTATACAGTCTATAGATGGGATGAACAGACTAATACTTAATCAGTTAACAAACCCGATACTGGATTATCATGACCACCTGAAACTCATTCCTGTGATAGTTCTTTGCTGCTGCTTTGGCTTTACCGATGTGCTTCATTGTAAAGCTCCGATTTGTGGATAGACGGTTCCATTTTTTGCATGTAGACCGCACTCCTCTCAGAGATGTCACGGAAAGCCTAGAGAGCACATCCTCTGCCAAATCCCTTGGAAGATTCGATAGCATAGTGGTCCTTGTGTTTCAAAATCTGAATCTGTAGTGGTAATAAACTAGGGTTACGAACTCTTTCAGCTGAATGGTTTTGATACTCGTCTCAAGGTTTATGCAAATGCTCATCTTATTAATCAACTATTGTTTCAGGTGGCTTATCTGGCACGTCAAGAAGCAAAACGAATAATATTTTCTTTTACAAGCGCGGCCTGATGAGCAACCTAACTATAAACCGGTTTATGTGATTATGTGATTATGTATTGGTTTAGCCAAGCATAGGTTATGCAGCATAATTTCATATCCGTTGATGACTACAAAACAAACAAGTATTTTTATTGTTGTTTTAAAAAGACACACATGTTGTAAAAAAAAGAACAATTTTAGTTTTTGTGTTTTTAATTTTTTGATCGCAATAACAAATATAGTAGTATAATAAAAAGATACATATGTGGTCGGAAAAAAAAAAAAAATGCACACGTGAAATTTTTTTAAAGTAATTTTTGTTTTTGTTTTGATATTTATTTTAAGGACAACAAATAGTAGTATCATAGTTTTTTTTTTTGGTCAATTGTATCATAGTTTTTTTTTTAAAAAGAAAGAAATAAATTGTTTTCTTACTCATATGTTTTTTTTAGTTGACAAAAAAAAGGTTGTATCATAGTTTTTTTAAGCTTAAAAAAGAAAGAAATAAATTGTTTTCTTACACATGTTTTTTTAGTTGACAAAAAAAATGGTTAAACAAAATAAAATACTAGTAGTAATATAAAATGCTAAAGAATGTAACACACACTATACAGATAGAATTAACAATACCGAAAATCCCAAATCCAGAGACCACACTTCTACGGTTCGACCTTTATACTCGGATAAATCTCTCTTATTTCGTTTTGGTGTGTCCTAGTTCTCGTGAATTGTTTGCTCCGTCCGCCATTGCTTCTACGATGTTCTTCTTCATCAGACCAATATGGTTTCATGTCTTGTTCTTGTTAAATCCTTTGTTTAGGATTTGGATCAACCAAATCGGAATGGATTTGGATCAACCAACTCGGAGCTACTGATGTGCTTTTTTAAACTTTGTAATCGGGTTAGGTACTGATGCGGAGGAGATTATGACTGGCTCCGCGACTACTACTATTGGCCGGACGATGGGAAAAGGATGAACAAGAAATTAAGATGAGGAACCAGTATAATAGCTCCAAAGGTTTAACCGTTATATATATATATATATATATATACTTTAGATCATGTAGAGTAAACAATTGATATTACTAAAAAAGTATTAATTTATGATGATATTATTTTCTTAAATACTTTATTTTTTAGAAATTTTAAAATTTTAATTGATTCTTACTCAGGACAGTTTTAACTGAAATGAATCTTTAGTCTAGAAAAAACAATATCTCATTCCAGATTTGTCGACATCAACCCACAAATTTTGAATTGAACATAAGCTGTACCAAGTGTATTGTCTAATTGCTCAGTTTCTAAGTTTAACGATGTGCCTTAATCAGCAAAGTCAACAAGAGTTTAAAATTTAAAAGTAAAAAGTAAACAACAAAGAGGTCGGAAGCTGTAATCTAGATGAGGAAGTAAGTCAATTTAAACGTGAATGATTAAATTAAAAAGGGACCAATCAGTCTAAGCATATAAACCGGATATGAAATCAGTCCGGTTAAGTTAATGCGAATAAAAAACTGGTTCAACCGGTACACCCAATCAATCAAGTCAACTCATACGAGCAGAAACCACCGTGCTCCGGCTGATTCTCCCATCGTACGATCATAATAAGGAGCTGAAGGATTCAGTCTCGTGAAGCTGTTTTCGGGGAGAGAGAGAGAGTATGATGGATGCGAATCAGGTAGCAGAGCTGAGAAGATTCGTCGAAAAGTTGCAATCGAATCCTTCGATTCTCCACGATCCTTCTCTGGTTTTCTTCAAGGAGTATCTCCGAAGGTGACTTAATCTTCTCTTTCTTTCCAATGGTTCTCAATCGTATGTTGTAGACTTTTCCACGGAGCTGTCAGAGTTTCTTCTAATCGATGATCGTTTCCGACTTCTCTCGTACAGTTTAGGAGCTCAAGTTCCCAAGATTGAGAAAACTGTAAGTTGTCTCTCTTATCGCAACTCTCATGTTTCTTTCTTTTTTTTTTGGGTTTTGGAGCATTGGTAGAATTATGTTTGCTTTACGTTTTTAATAACCTGGTGTGGAATTGATTCTACCAAAAACCTTTTCTGGGCTTAAGTGTATCTTTTATGGTTGATTAGTGGTTCTTCTTTCTTATAAGACTGAAATGATGATTCCACAATGCAGGAAAGAGATTATGAAGATATGGCTGAGACTAAACCCAGTTTCTCTCCTAAACATGATGATGATGATGATGATGATGATGATGATGATGATGTTATGGAGTCTGATGTTGAATTGGACAACTCTGATGTAGTTGAACCAGACAATGATCCTCCTCAGCCGGTATGTGTTCAAGATGTTATCTTTGGCTATTATCTGGTGGTTGTGTCTCTATGCAAAAATTTTTTCCCTGATTGTTTGATTTTACTTTCTTTCCTTAGATGGGAGATCCTACAGCTGAAGTGACCGATGAGAATAGGGATGATGCTCAGTTAGAGAAGAGTAAAGCTCTGGAGGCTATCTCTGATGGTACATAACCACCATTGATATTGGTTTTTCATTTATTTAGTTCATAGGATTTTCCCCATGGTTTCGTTAATGCTTGATTGGTTGGTATACAGGGAAGTTTGAAGAAGCTACAGAACATCTCACAAAAGCCGTCATGCTAAACCCTACTTCAGCAATTCTCTACGCCACTAGATGTAACTTTCTTTTACTAGTTCTCTCTCTCTCTTTTCGGCCAAATGTGAGTAATCATTCTGAGTATTTGTAATTGTTATCCTGCAGCTAGTGTGTTTCTAAAAGTTAAGAAGCCAAATGCTGCAATTCGCGATGCCAACGAGGCTTTACAGGTGATCATTTCTCTTGACATAAACTTGTTTTGTTTGTGCAGCAAATGGATTGGTAAAGCAACTTTATGTCTCAATAGTTTTATAGCTTGTAAAAGTAATGTTGTATCCCAATGGTGTTCTTCCATAAACATGCTAAACTATTTTATTCTGGGGTTTAGTTCAACCCTGATTCAGCTAAGGGGTACAAGTCACGAGGTATGGCTAGGGCCATGTTAGGCCAATGGGAAGAGGCTGCAGCTGATCTACATGTAGCTTCAAAATTAGATTATGACGAGGAGATAGGGACGATGCTTAAGAAGGTAATTGTGGAAACCTCTTGATATCACTGTACAAACAGTATGATCTCATAATGTGTACTTCACAGGTTGAACCCAATGCGAAGAGAATCGACGAACACCGCAGGAAATATCAACGCCTGAGGAAAGAAAAGGAGCTTCAAAGAGCTGAACGCGAGAGACAACAACAGCAAGAAGCCCAGGTCAGACCGACACATACCCATGATTGAAAAATATATTATGCCATTGTTTAGCTCTCTCTTTGTATAATTTTACGTTCTTAGCAGAAAGCACATAAGCCTGATTCTTCTCCACGTGAGAGTAGCAATATAACCTCTTTTGACATAATCAACTTCATATCATATCAAACATCTCACGCTCATTGATTTGCTTCTCCTTGCTCTTGAATTTTATCAATGCAGGAGCGAGAAGCTCAGGCTGCACTCAAAGACGGTAAACATCTCTATCCATCTCTTTCAAAGGTTCTCTACTTCATGAAATTACTGCAAAGAACCTGTGTCGGAATATTTATCTGTGAGTCTTGTTGCAATGAATTGTCTGCACCCACTAAGAATCATAGCTCAATAAGCTCTTATTAGCCATTAAATCCATTTGACAAGGCCGCTAACCAGCTTGCTTATCCCGCCTATAGCTTTATGTGCATTACTTACCTGAGAAATTCTGCAAATCCAGACCTGAACCTTAACCTCCCAACAAAAACAAATTTAGGGGATAGGTGTGTTGACGCCTCAGTAGCGTTCTGTTTCTTTTGGATAGCGCTGGTTCCTCATGATTTTATATGCGACTTCATAGTGAGAAAAGCAATTTGCATGTATATTAGAATATTCACACAAAGCTTTTATAAAACCTAAAATGAAATTTGCATGTCAAAAAGGAAATGACCATCTTTTCTCCCTGATGATACAGGACAAGTGATTAGCATCCACTCAACAAGCGAACTAGAAGCAAAGAAAAAGGCCGCTAAGAAGGCATCGCGTCTGCTCATCCTTTACTTCACAGCCACATGGTGTGGACCGTGCCGTTATATGTCTCCTCTGTACTCAAACCTGGCAACACAGCACCCGAGAGTCGTTTTCTTGAAAGTTGACATAGACGAAGCCAACGACGTGGCTGCTTCTTGGAACATTAGCAGCGTTCCGACCTTTTGTTTCATCAGAGATGGCAAAGAGGTAGACAAAGTTGTCGGAGCTGATAAAGGTTCCCTTGAGCAGAAGGTAGCACAGCACTCTACTTCTAAGTAATGGTTTATCTCTTCTCTCGTTACCCTCTTCGCGTGTACTATATCTATGCAATACAATCGTTTGTCCCATAATTTAAATTTGTAGCATAACTTTCTTAGGATTTGTAATTTGTTTACATGACAGATCAGATCAGTAATAAATATAAGAGCTAAAAGAAGGTTTAAAAGAGCAGAGATCCCTTTCTTTTAGTTTAAGGGGTATTTTGATACGCAGTAACTTGGATAAAATAGGATGAACAGAGTAACGAGAACAGAGGCCATAAGAGCAAATAAACGACAAGTACAAGCTGATAGATTAGGGTGGTGCAGCTTGCTTGATCTGCACTGAGCTAGGGACATAAGAGCACACAAGTGGCCAACAACCAGCGTCTATAGACTCGCCAAGATCCACTTGTTTGAAGTATCCCTTCTTTCCAATGATATAAGCTATGTTGCGGGTGGGGCGAGATTTACCTCTGCAACCTCTGTCTTTATCAAGAACCACTGCGACCTTCTTCTTCTCATCAACAAAGAAACTCCCACCTATAACCAGAAACTGAAAACCCAAACCGGTGAGGGGTTTCATATCAACCGCTAAGAACAACTTGTTCCACGACACTGCATTGGGTTCAATTTTGCTACTAATCCATATCTTCACGGTATACCCACCACATTGTTGAAATAACACCGCAAGATGCTCTTCTCTGACACTAGATAGAGTCACAGTATCTCCATAAAAAGCGTGAAAAGGCAGAGACAGACGCGGTCCGAAACTCTCAGTTGTAAAATCAAAACATAGTAAGAAATCAGGAATGTCTGATATCACTCGTACTTGTCCCTGTACTGCAGGTGGAAGCTTTTCGTGAGCAAACCAGTACGTATTCCCCATGAGAGACACACCACGCTGATGATACTGTATATCCCAGTCGGGATTGACATCAACAACCTTCCATGAATCAGAGTTTAAATCATAGATTTCAAACTCACGAAGTAGGCCCTTCACCCTAGAGACGTAATCGTCAAGAAATCTCAAGACTTTGTAGCTACGAAGCGAGTACTTGTCCTTCTTCTCGTGTCCCAGAGCGTACCGGTCCAATTTGTGGTAAGAATTCATGGGTTTGATCCAGCTGGTTTGCCCCGAACAAGGGTTCCAAACAACAAGACTAGAGCTGTCTCTGGTGATGCATAACAGTAGACCGTCGCAGTGAAAGATTTTAGATATCTCTACACGATCTGCAACGTCGTCTAGGCTAACAAGTTTACCAATACAGTCTATAGATGGGTTGAGGAGATTGACGCTGAATAAACAAACCCTATATTGGATCATCATGACCACCTGAAACTCTTTCCTGTGATAATTCTTTGCTGCTGCATTTGCTTTACCGATGTGCTTCATTATAAAGCTCCGATTTGTGGATAAACGGTTCCACTTTTTGCATGTGGATCGCACTCCTCTCAGAGATGTCACCGGAAGCCTAGAGAGCACATCCTCCGCCAAATCCCTTGGAAGATTCGATAGCATCGTCGTCCTTGTGTTCTTTCAAGATCTGAATCTGTAGTTGTAGTAAGTTAGGTCAACCATCCAAACCCTTATCCTTTCCTTCCGATTTCTACCGGATCTGTCACTTCTTTTTGTTGGCAAACCTTCCGGATCTATCTATCAATCAATCAAAACGAGAGGGTTTTTTTTCTCAGAAATTTTGTGTGGTGACATCTGGACGATAGGCACTACAGATCTGTTCCCCTTCCGACCAAAGTAAAAAAGTACATTGGTAAGTTGACTTTTAAAACATGGGCTTTAAGGTCATGGCCCAAGTACTATTGAAGTCTCGGCTTTAAAAATTGTTCCGATTTTCGTAGTTAGATCGCATTGCACTAATGGGTTTTACCGGAATTTTAATTAGAGAGTTATATATAAGAGGTTTGAGGCTTAATCACGTATGTTTTGTCAGATAGGGAACCAGAGCATTTTTGTACATATTTCTTCTCGAGTATCACTCATGACTCAACCAAATGATTTTATCTAAAATATTTTTACTAATTGAGCTGTCAACACAAGCTCTACTGACTTCTGAATATATCCCTGACGAAGGATTTGACCTTATCCGAGAAGCAAAAGACGACCAAGTTGCTGCAGAAAACTATACTGGAAAAAAGGAAAAATTGTTACTACTAATAAATATTTCTTACTTCAAACGTGGATGTTGGTAATGAATAACAGTTTGTTTGAACATTTTAAATATCTCCGGAGAAATGCGAGTCAAATTGATGGAAAGTTGCACAGACCAGCAAATCCTGATTTTGAATCTTGGTCAAATGGGCTAATTAACTCGTAAAGTCATGGCTGTTTGGAACTCTCTCCCACGAGGTTTTGGATTACATGATATATGGTCTATCTTCCGCACAACATGTCTGGTTTATTCTTGCTAAAACATTTTATCGGCCCGTGTTCCACCTCAAGAGAGTTTGATCTACATAGTTCTCGTCAGCTAATCTGTAAGGGAAACCATATGTTTAGCTGATTATCTGACCTGATTTCATATTGCTTTGTGATCAACTCAGCTCAATCGGTAAACCAGTTTCTGAACGGTCTAGAAAATCTTACGATTTCTTTAATCAAGGTTTGGGACGTGACTTAGGAGTCTTTCTCTACCGTGAATCACTGTCCGTGATGCATAAAATCTCTGATTCCCACTTAAAATGAAGAACTCTTTCAGATTAATGGTTTTGATACACGTTTCAAGGCATATGCAAATGTTCATCTTATTAATCAACAATTGTTTCAAGGCATATGCAAATGTTCATCTTATTAATCAACAATTGTTTCAAGTGGCTTATATGGCACGTGAAGAAGCAAAAATAATATTTCTTGGACATGTGTCAAGGAGACAGTGAAACACAATTTTCTTGAAGGTTGACCTATTTCAGGTTTTACAATTTTTGGACAGTGAAACACAAAGGACATGTGTCAAGGAGAATTCTTGACTGTCGAGATTGAGAGAGAATCATTTGTGCGATTCAATATTATTGAATCTCCATATATTTTCATCGCGCTCTGGTTCCTATTTACAGAAAAAAAAAAAAAAGATCAAAAGTTCCAAACACGCGATCATGACGTAACAAAAGCCTAAAAAATTCAATATCTTAACTTAACTCAACAGAGAAGAAGCATTCATTGAAGCTTTAGTTACGTTCGACAAGCATACTACATATATATGGTGTAAGTAAAAGAAAGTAGAATGTTACAGTACTTGGCCGTTGGCACAGTTGGCGGGCTTTTGATAATTAAGGAACATCGTCGGACAACAAAGAAACATGATTAATAAATATACATAGATAAAAATAGTTTATTGTACGAGAGCTAGATAAATTGTAAATTATAATTCTAACACTACAACAAATATGTACATTGTTAACCAGAGAAAAACGCTATCATAGGCCTTTGATAGTGTTTTCATGAGCGCTGTTATTATATGTACCCCATATACAATAGCATGACTTATGTATGCTATGTTATATTTTTATAACATAGCTATAGGAAACTGCTGTATTATCAAGATCATAATTTTGAAAAAATGTATACAACATTTGTGTTTTTCGTGCTATGTTATAGTTTTATAACATAGCTCTAATAAACTGATGTATTATCAAGATTATAATTTTGCAAAAATTTATACAATATTTGATTTTTCGTGCTATGTTATACATATCTAATATAGCTGTTGCGAAATGCTGTTTTATCTTGTTTACTGTGCTATGGTATATTCTTATATCATAACGTTTACCTGTACTTTTATAGCATTTTCTGATATGTGATTATAGCACACATAACCTGTTTTATAAAATCTCATACATTGACCATTGATTAAACATAAGTTCAGATCCAAAATACATAAGAAAAGTCTCAAGAACAAAATAAACAATCAGGTACTTAACATTACACAATAAAACCATCAGTTTAAGACATAATGACCTTGTTGTCTGGCCAAGCAATGCAGGAGCTAAGTGCATCTTCAATAATCTCTATTTCGTCGGATGGCCTCCAAACTTTTACATTTTTCACCTTCACAACATCTATCCACACTTTAACTGCATTAGAACCCAAGCGAGTAAAGTGAACCTTATGTTACTTATTTAACTATATCATTTTTTTTTGCTGATAATGTGTCCGTCACAGGCTGAACCCTATGCGAAGAGAATCAAAGAACACCGTAGGAAATACCAATGCCTGAGAGAAGAAAAGAAACATCAAAGGGCTGACCACGACCTTCTGCTTCACCAGAGATGGCAAGGATGTGAACCAAGTTGTCGGAGCTTATAAAGGTTCGCTTGGGCAGAAGTTTTCACAGCACACCTCTTCTAAGTCTTGGTTTCTCTCATTACCCTCATCTAGCTCGAGCTACATATAGTATTTTAGTACGGAGTGGATACAAATTGCGTTTCTTTAAAGCTTACCAAGACAGCGGTACAGCTCGAAAGATTATAAAAATAAAAAAAAGGTTCATAAAATAATAGCACGTGCTTATATCAATCCAAACCATTGCACTGCACACTAACAATGCTTCACACAAGGTACCTATATTGGTTGTACCCCGCAACAAGTAATCAAGTCGGAAACAAATATGAAGCCGGAAATTAAAATATTCTCTGGGACCACGAGACATGAAAATCTAGAAGGCAAATAAAACTTATAAAAGGTAAAAGAAGAGTTAAGACATGAACAATGCTTCCAAACTCCAAAGGGAAATAATGTAAACGTTATCACTTTTTTCTAGGGGCGAAGGCAATTCAAGATGCATTTGGAAGCTTTAAAGAAACGTTGGAACAGCCGTTTTTAGAGATCATATACGTTATTTTGATACGCAATAACTTGGATATAACAGGATGAACAGAGTAAAGAGAACAGAGGCCATAAGAGCAAATAAACGCCAAGTACAAGCTGATAGATTAGGGTGGTGCAACTTGCTTGATTTGCACTGAGCTAGGAACATAAGAGCACACAAGTGGCCAACAACCAGCCTCTATAGACTCCCCAATATTCACTGGTTTGAAGTATCCCTTCTTTCCAATGATGTAAGCTACGTTGCTAGTGGGGTAATGTTTACCTCTGTCTTTATCAAGAATCACCGCGACCTTCTTCTTCTCGTCAACGAAGAAACTCCCACCTATTTCCAGAAACTGAAAAGCGACATTGGTGAGTGGTTTCATATCAACCGCTAAGAACAACTTGTTCCACGACACCGCATTGGGCTCAATCTTGCTACTAATCCATATCTTCACGGTAAATGTAGGTGAACCACATTGTTGAAATAGCACCGCAAGATGCTTTTCTCTAACACTAGATAGACTCACAGTATCTCCATAAAAGGCGTGAAAAGGCAGAGGCAGACGCGGTCCAAAACTCTCAGTTGTAAAATCAAAACATAGTAAGAAATCAGGGATATCTGATATCACTCGCACTTGTCCTTGTACTGCAGTTGGAAGCTTCTCGTAAGCAAACCAGTAAGTGTTCCCCCATGAGAGAAACACCACGCTGATGATACTATATATCCCAGTCGGGATTGACATCAACAACCTTCCATGAATCAGAGTTTAAATCATAGATTTCAAACTCACGAAGTCGGCCCTTCACTCTTGAGTCGTAATCATCAAGAAATCTCAAGACTTTGTAGCTACGAAACTTTTCCTTCCTTTCGCATCCTAGAGCGTACCGGTCGAACAATTTATGGTAAGAATTCATGGGTTTGATCCAGCTGGTTTGCCCCGAACAAGGGTTCCAAACAACAAGACTAGAGCTGTCTTTGGTGATGCATAACAGTAAACCGTCGCAGTGAAAGATTTTAGATATCTCTACACGATCTGCAACATCGTCTAGGCTAACAAGTTTACCTATACGCTCTATAGATGGGTTGAGGAGATTGACGCTGAATAAACAAACCCTATATTGGATCATCATGACCACCTGAAACTCTTTCCTGTGATAATTCTTTGCTGCTGCTTTGGCTTTACCGATGTGCTTCATTGTAAAGCTCCGATTTGTGGATAGACGGTTCCAATTTTTGCATGTAGATCTCACTCCTCTCAGAGATGTCACCGGAAGCCTAGAAAGCACCTCCTCCGCCATATCCCTTGGAAGATTGGATATCATCGTTGTACTTGTGTTTCAAGTAACCTTTTTACTTTTCTTCTCATATATCTTCCGGATATATATGACTATGAGAGGTTTTTTTTTCTCTCAGATTTCTTCATGTACGGTTGAGATCTGGACACATGTCAGAAAATAGGCACTTCATGATCTCATCCTATTCCACCGGGGAATCAAACTGTTTGCGAAGATGACGGAGAGCGGGTACACATTTAAACTAGCAGTAACCTGTTTTCAGGTGGAAATGTGTGAGAAATAGCCCGATCTTGGCCACGTTTTGCCTCTTTGGATGCAGACGCAAGAGAAACAGAGCATGCGTGCAAATGAAAAACAGAGTATTAAACTTTTGTGGTGTCACTGATCATAGTTTTTTTTATCTTTTTTTCTGAGTCCGAGAAAAGTGGCGCCTAATGCAGAATTGTAGTTATCTAAAGGCAAAATATTTTTGTATTTTTTACCCTAATGGGCTAATTGTATCCTTATATATGTGAAAATTTTAAGGAAACAAAAAGGCCTTGAATCAGCCCATTAGCGATGAGGTCATCAGTGTAAAATGATTTGTTTGCTCTAATCAGATTTCTGAATTTACCAATTAAAATTAAGTATCTAGAAATTCACACACGGAGGGAATATGAGGCGGTTACCACCGTGGATGCTCGGTGGCGCTTCCACCGGTGAAGCAACTGCTGCACGCAACGTATCAGAACCAGAAGAAGCTCCCAAACCAAAGGCTGAGAAAAGACCGAGAAGAAACGTAAAACCCAAAGAGAAAGACTTTAAACTCAACGCAGATGAACCTAAACGAGCTCGTAGGAAGATGGGAGATGAAGCTAAGCGTAGCAATAATGATGGTCCGGAGATGGTTCAACCAGTCATGACTGATCCAGAAAACGAAGATCTCACAGTTGATGACTTGTTAAGCTTTGCTCATGAGGTATATTAGTTCCAAAGTTTTTTTTTTTTACTAATTAGAGATTTGTGAATTTAACTTTAATTACAAATTAATGTTCTTTTTTTCATTTAAACAATTAATCGCAGTATGTTCAAAGTGATGAAGTGGTCCACACAAGCAAAGAGGAGGATCAAGGGCTTTCATCAATGTCTGAATCAAACATTACAACGTCATCTCAAGGAGGAACCAAAGATTCAACAGCACAGGACATGTTAGAACTGCTAATGGGTCCTTTTTTCAAGAAACACTAAGGAATATAATAATCTGAATTTGGGTTTGTAAGTGCTTCAACGTATATATATGATCAAGCTTCATATTTTTTTTGCCTATGATATATGAAAGACTCAAATCAAATCCAATACTGAAAAAGGAGGAACAAGTACTGTAGGAGCTACTGAGTTCATAAGCCCAATGACAAGGGCAAACGAAAGCATTAGTGCTCCTGAAAACATAAAGATTTCTCAGTTTTGGCAACTAAAAGGACCGAAAGCACCACTTTTTCAAGCGCATCAGTGACGTGCTGCCTTAATCAACATTATTCACATACACGAATCAGACCCAAAGATTGAATCAAATGTACTTACTAAACATTCAGATTTCTAAGTTGTCGTGGAGGTGGCTATATTATATACCGACGGCCACATGTAGATGTAGTAAACCCTAGTTGTTTTTTTCGGGGGTGCCTTAATGGGCTTGTTCTTTTAAATCGTTTATTGGGCTTATAAGAATTGTCTTTTCAGTTTTCTGTAAATGTTTTAGCCAAACTCTTCCTTTGATTTGTTTAGCCAATTAGTGTCTTTGTGACAACAGTAGTCGCTTAATATATTATAGTATTATACACTCAATGTCTCTACTTGATTACCATTTTTATCATGATTTTGAAGTATCATGCTTATAGTTTTACACTTAGGATTTGATTAAGAGTCCAACGATGTTAAATTAGGCTAAAAGTTATAAAAACAAAGACATAAAACCAGATCTTTCTTCTTCCAATCTTAGAATTTACTTCCCATTTATTTATAGCATGGAGTTATTATATTCCAAACTTCCCGTTGAATGCTTTAAATACCTTTTTAATTCTCGTTTTCCATATACTAAATCAAAAGATTAATGGGGATATTTATGAGTGTTATATGAATTGAATATACTGGATTTCTCGCAAATAGAATATCTAAATTTGATTAATCAACTATGTTATGAAATTTTTAGGAAGCCATGAAATCCACGATAAAACGTCTATGTCAAACGTGTATGCCATATAGTTAATTACACTAATTAAATGTATCATATGCTCACATCTACCGACAAACATATGACATGGTATTAATATCATAATCAACATGATTTGGTACTTTGAAATTCAGTAAAGATTGGAGTTGACCAAAAGTAGATTTAAAAAAAAAATATTTTAATTAAGATTAGCCATCAAACATGAATATTGATCATTAAACATGTATTTTGTATCAAACCAAAATAGAATGTCAAGAAACAACAAGAATATCCTAATGTTAACATGAAAATTTGGAAGCATACTAGAACAATGTGCTTTTTCATAACATTAAAATCACAATGCGCATTTTCAGAACAACTACAAACACATCCTCATATTTGCATTCCATTTTGTTGGGATCCTAACTATATATGTATGCACAAAATTCATATCTATTGCCAAAAAATTTGATGCATATAAAGTTGTGGTTAATTTTTGGAAAAATACACTATAATGCAACACAAAAGAACAAAGTCATAATAATTTCAGTTGATGTGGTTAGTGATATAATGTAACTTGGATTAATCACAAAGCTATGGCAATTGATTAGAAATTTATATGGTCAATCAAGGTGAAAATGCATAGGCCAAACAAGATGAAAGGTCATGAATTCATTGGAAAATTATCTAAACAACATCCAAATAAACAAATAACATCCAAATCGAAATTGTTTATCATTCCCATGTAGGTTTATTGTATGATTGAATTATCACCTTTTGCAAATCAATCCACGATTTCAAGCAAGTAATGCACAAACGTGGTCTCTTGGTATGTGAACTGGTCGCAAACCACACACCTCTGGAGGTAAGAGAGAGTTAAATTTTTTTGATTTAATAATTCTATTATAATAGTTTATTTTGTTAAAATATTGCATATTTTTAAAAATAAATTAAATATACATGAATGAAGATGATTTCTTTAGCTTGATTCCCTCATTGGATTTTGTTCGAAATTAGTATTGTTGAATCTGCATCGATAATTGTTTTTTACAACCGCCAAAATTTTATTATACATATGTAATTGAGAATTAAAAATAATAAGAAAACAAATAAGGGAGGAAGAAATACATAAAAACAAATAAATAAAATTGAGCAAAATATAAGATAAATCTAACAAAATATATAATCACATTCTTACCACAAGTTTTGAACACATGCAAGAACATAAACCAAACAAAGAAAATAATTAGAATTTGAGATATGGTGGATGATGATGTGAGAATGGTTATTTATGGAATTTCAAGAGATGAAAGTTATATTTCTAAAAAAAAATAATTAGAGGAATTAAAATTATAATTTATAGTATGTTTGAATGAAAATAAATGGAAAATAGTCAATTCGTAATTTATGTAATTTCATTTACAATTAGTAGTAAAATATAGATTTAAAATATAAATTAATGTACATTATTAAATTTTTATTTAATTAAAAATAAATATATATATTTTTTGAAATTAAATGCTAAACAAACCAATAAGAAAAAAGTGAAACCATATTTATATATATATCATTTTCTATGTCAAAGGAGCGCAGGTCAGTTAAACGAAGTCAAAAGTGATATGTAATATAATAATGTGTTAGTGTGCCATCAAGTTTGTAAAATTCTGATTTTGTGGAGCCTAAAGTCAATTTTGTTTTCTTAATTTATTAAGTGAAATATATATATAAAAAATTATCTCAAAATATATCTATTATACAGAATAGTAAAAACTTATTTTTTAAAACCGTAAATATTATATTGTAAATACGTTTGATTTTGTAAAATTGACTTCAATTATTTTGAGATGGGGAATAAAATTACAAAAATTAGCAAATACTGTATGTTTTTCTGTGTGTGTATGTGACAGAACACCCAAAATAAAACTGAGATTAAGGAATAGCTTGTACGACTGACTGTGTCCATTCGCCGGAGGTGTGTGTGTTTACCTCTCTCGCACTCTCTCTCTCTCTCTCTCTCTATTTTACCGCGCTTCTGGCAGAAACCTAACTACTACCTAATCTCCTAGCAACACATTTTGCAGATCGAATTGACCCGAAGAAGATCTAATCAGGTAACCACCGCTCCCAAGAATCACACAAGTAGCTCACCTCCGTCTTCTTTACTTTTTTCTAGTACGTGTACCCGTCGCTAAATCTGCTCAATTCTAACTGTGATCTGGATCGGCTGCGTTATCGATTTCGTTTTTTATTAGCCCCTTTGTCTGAGTTTGGATCCAGTCAAGTGATTATTAGATGCGATAAAGTTGGGATTGTTGATAAATCTGTGAACTTTATTATCGGTTAGAGAGAGAGAGAGAGAGGGGAATGGATTTGGGATTTCTAAAATTGACTAAAATTTTGATTCTTCTGTGATGCAGGAATGAATTTCTTGCTTCGATCTGCTTCTTCCGCTACTCATCGGCCTCCGGTGAGCGAACCACCAGCTACTCCGCCTCAACCTCAGCCCGAGACAACAAAGTCAGGAGCAACTTTGGAAGGTTTAATAGCTGAAGAGCCTTTCCCACAATACCCATCAGTTGAAGATCTTGATCGTGTGGCTGATGGATCTAGAGACGATGATGGTAGTGGAGAGTCAATTCCAAAGTCTGGTGCCTCTTGTATGGAGAGATTCTCAGATGTCTCTGAGGAACAAGGATGGATCGCCATTCCATATAGTAATTAACTTTACTCTCCTTTTACTTCAAAATTTTCAAGCTTTTGATTTCTTCTTTGTTAGTTATTCTCTGATTTGGTGATGTCTTCTTATTTACAGAGGAAATCCCGGATAACTTGTCTGAGTCTGTTGATATTCATTCGTTACGTTCCCTGGATCGTTCCTTTGTTTTTCCTGGTATGTATGTTGTTTCTCACATCATCTCAATCATTTGCGTGTTTAAACTGCGACTAGCTACTGGACATCAAAGACATTTTTTTCTACTATAGGGGAGCAGATTCAAATCCTTGCATGCTTATCTGAGAGTAAAGGAGACGCAGAGATCATTACCCCTTTTAAGGTTGCTGAGGTTATGAGCAGAACTGGACAGAGAAAGGCTTCGGACAAACAAAATGGGGATATGTCTGATGGGGCGAGTACACCGTCCGGGGATGGAGAAATGAGTCCTGATGCTCAGTTTGCGACTCAGAATGGTGACAGCCCTGGTAAAGATAGTTTGGATTCACAAAAGGACTTATCTGATGGTGAATCAATTTTGAGGATGGAAGATCATAAGAGACGAACAGAAGACTTGCTTTCCAGGTTTCAGAAGTCTCATTTCTTTGTTAGGATTGCAGAGTCTGGTGAGCCACTTTGGTCAAAGAAAAGCTCTCTGGTCGCAGATACAGAGATGGATGAAAAGAAGAAAAGTAGACCTTGTGTTAGTGCTTTTGTAGATAGAGGAGAATTCGATCCTAATGTTTCTGGAGGTGTAGCTAGAAGTAAGGCAAAATGCTGTGCCTTACCCAATGGAGATATAGTGGTATGTGATGGTAAATTTGTTACTTTCTTCTGTTTTGATAATAAAACTATGGTAGTCTGTTTGAAATTATATCTGAACCAGTGAAATTCCTCTTCTTGTGTAATCCGTTGTCTAATTTACCACACTACTCGTTCATACATTCTGAACTTTTTATAACTTAGTTAATGGACTTACTGATTCTCAGTCAACACTTTTGTTTGGAAGGATGCAGGTCTCTTTACAAGTTTATATTGTAGACTGTCCCAAAGAACCTATCATAGAGATACTGCAGTTTGAAAAGCATCAGGACAAGGACCAGAATTCTGAGAACGATAAGGATCCTTATGGGAACCTTTTAAAGTGGTTGATACCGTTGGATAACACTATTTCTCAACAAACCCGCTCTCTTGCACCTCCTGTAACCCCTAGCCCAAGTATAAGCAGCTCCGCACACAAGCCAGCGATTTCTTCTACCTCAGGCTCTCAACTCTTCTCATTCGGCCATTTTAGAAGCTACTCCATGTCCGCTCTACCTCCAAACACCGCACCAGTTACTACTGGACCCATGAAAACACAAAGCTCAAAACCATCATTTGATATTGAAGATTGGGACAGTTACTCTGGTCAAACGTTACGAAACGGTAAGAAGTGTGGGACTGAAGAGCTTTTATCTTTCCGGGGTGTCCCATTGGAGCGGGATAGGTTCTCTGTTCGTTGTGGACTCGAAGGTATCTGCATTCCTGGTAGAAGGTGGAGGAGGAAACTCGAGATCATCCAACCGATTGAGATAAATTCTTTTGCAGCTGACTGCAATACAGATGATCTTCTCTGCGTTCAGATAAAGGTGTGTCTCATTGCTGTTAAAATTTGGTATTACTGTGGTCAGTTATTTTCTGAGATGCGTCTTAATTTTGCTTTTTCCCCTGGCAGAATGTGGCTCCTATCCACGCTCCAGATATTGTAATATACATAGACGCCATAACAATTGTTTTTGAAGAGGCTGGGAAATGTGCTTCCCCTTCCTCAGTACCAATTGCATGTATTGAAGCTGGAAGTGAGCACAGTTTGCCGAATTTAACTCTCAGGTTAGCCTATTTTCTTAAAGTTCTTCGGAATGGTTTCTGTTGTATTGAAATTTCCCCCATCACTCTTCTTGATAATTGATGGATTTAGATATCAGCATTTTGCTTTAGGTATCCTCTCTTGGGTTGTTTGAATGGCCAGTAAGTTTCAGAAGTCTTCAATGATGTGATAGACAAAAAATACTAAAAAAATTCCTTAGTATTAGGTAATCTTGGTTAGTGACTAAGACATCGTAAAACTACTTATTAGATCTAGCTGAGTCTCTTAGAGAAACTAGCCTCAACAAGCATAGTCGGTTGGAAACTAAAACCGGAGTTAGAATGACCCTTTCAGCTTTTAGGAACACTATAGAGTGACTTTACCTACCCTTAAATTTTTCTTGTAACCTTTCAGGAAAGGTGAGGAGCACTCATTCATCGTGAAACCTGCATTTTCTGTTGGGAGTAATCTGAAGCCCTCTGCTGCAAGAAAAGAACTCAAATCATCGAGTTTATCTCTTCCAACTGTAAATTTTGAAAGAACAGGGAGCGGTTTAAGTGGTGATCAGTATGCGGTTATGGTGTCATGCCGGTGCAACTACACAGGTAGAACTATGTTGCCATGGTTTGTACCCATGTTTTATGTCTTTCTTCTGTTCAGATCTATAGCTGATTCTTATTTATTTTTTCAATGTTGGATTCAGAATCAAGGCTGTTTTTCAAACAACGGACAAAATGGAGACCACGAGTTTCGAGGGACCTGATGATCTCTGTTGCGTCTGAAATGTCAGGAGAGCCTTGTGGTCCTCATGGGAGAGCCTCTCAACTACCTGTTCAGGTCATTCTCTCTCTGAATATCTCTAGAAGCTAAATGCAACAATACATGAACTAATGGGAGGCATTCGTAGCCGAAGTAATACTAGTGTTTACCCAAATGATTCGAGCTTTAATTAGATGTTGTCCCTAAATTCTGGCAAGTAGTTGTGCCTTCCTCAGTTAAGGCTGGCTTTGTACAAATTCCCTAACTGCAGTGTGGTTCTAATTTTCAAATCAAACCAACCACTGGCCATCTGCAAAGACCACTCAACTTATATCCCAAATGGCGTATTTATTTTTGTACCTCATACTTTTTCTCTACTGGTTTCAGATTTTAACTCTTCAGGCATCGAATTTGACATCAGAAGATCTGTCTTTGACCGTTCTCGCTCCTGCATCCTTCACATCACCTCCGTCTGTAGTTTCCCTAAACTCCACGCCTACGTCCCCTGTAAGCCCATTCCTAGGATTCTCAGAGTTCACGGAGAGGGTACAAAGCGAGAAACGCAACACAACGATGCGTAAACACCAATCGTTACCACCAATTCCACTGGAGACAAGAACAGAGGATGGTGAATCTTCCAATCCTTCAGATGTTGTTCCGAAGAGCGGCTTAGGTTGCACACATCTCTGGCTACAAAGTCGAGTTCCCTTGGGGTAAACATCAAATAAATAATATCCAATGAGCTTAATTCTTGGGTATGGTTTTACTTCTTTTACCATTATAATTTGATAACGGGTTTTTACTTTCTAAATGCATCAGATGTGTTCCTTCGAAGTCTACAGCTACGATCAAGTTAGAGCTACTCCCTTTGACGGATGGCATTATCACTCTTGACACTCTCCAGATCCACGCCAAGGAGAAAGGTAAGCAAAAAAAAAGCTCTCTAGTTCTCAGCAAATGACTAGAAACACTTGTCCTGCTTCTTCTCTCTTTCCATGAAAACATATGAACACATTAATAGCTTGCACACTGTAGAATCTTCAGAATGTATTTTTGGATGTAGAGTCTTCAACATGATTAGATTGGGAGTGAATCCTAATCATAGAATGTTAGATGCTCGTGTTTAATGGGAGTGTAAGACCAACGGGATCGTTTGTGTGACAGGTCGTAGATACATTCCAGAGCAGTCTCTGAAGATAAACGCAACTTCAAGCATTTCCTCTGGGATTTTCTAGTCTTACCCGAAACCACTTTTGCCTACTGTTAGAGAGCCAAAAAGAGTCATCAAACACAGAGCAGTTACATCTCAATCCATAGAGGCTCAGTCCAAAGATTGTGTGTTGAAAATTAATTTTGGTTTCGATGTTTCAAGGTTTGAAGATAATTTATGTTGTAAAAACCCCACTTGGTGTTTTTCTTATTTATTTGAACCATGTATTTTCTTTGGCTTCTTTATTTGCAGAGAGACAAGACATTCATTGGTATCAAATTTATATCTGTTACCATTTTGCTTATATATAGAATCAGATCATCAAAACCGAAGATTAATCTGTTAACAAAATCCTAATTATCTTTGGAAAGTTACATAATAAATTCCAAGATCCAAGTTATCTAATGGATAAACAAGTTACAAAATGGGCTGATTCCCTCTACACAAACATGTACTATGTTTTGAATATTAAGTCTCAACATCCTCAGCTTGAAGGTTTGGATATCATTGTTCCTTGGATACTATGGAGGATATGGAAAGCAAGATATGATTATATCTTTGGTGGTAAGGACTTTGATACTAGTGAAGCTGTGATGAAAGCCTTGGAGGATGTAGAGGAATGGAGAACAAGGAAAGAGCATGAAGACCATAAAGAACCGGTCATAAGGTCACCTACCTTAGCTACGACAGTACATGAGAAATGGAAGCCACCTCCGAGCGATTGGGTCAAATGTAACACTGACGGTGCTTGGCATAATGATGGTACTCGGAGTGGTATTGGGTGGGTTCTTCGGGATCATCGTGGAGAAGTACTATGGTTGGGAGCACAAGCAGTTAGGCGAGCAAGATCAGTCTTGGAAGTTGAGCTGGAAGCGATGCGAATGGCAATAAGCATGATGTCTCGGTTGAACTACAAACAAATCATTTTTGAATCCGATTCATTGGCGGTTGTCAACATGTTGAATGATGATGAAAGCTGGCCAATTTTTGCTCCTATAATTCAAGACATTAAAGAATTGCTTACAACATTTTATGAGGTGAAAATTGTGTTTTCTCCAAGAGTTTGTAATGGTGTGGCTGACAGAGTAGCAAAAGAGTCTCTTTCTTTTTAGAATAATAACCCTAAGTTATTCTCTCTAGAGCCAATTTGGGTCAGGCCTTTTGTAACGGTGGATAAACCAGTGTATCATGAATTCGTGAATGAAAACTTGATGTGGAGCAAAAAAAAAAAAAAAAAAAAAAAAAAACAAGTTACAAAATGAAGCACAAAAAAAAGTCATCATGAGCACCGGAACTTAGGTACACCCAAATGCAGGGGAACACAGCTCGACAAAATCTGAAGCCATTTTGTTTGCAGTGACCCAAGTCGTCGTCGTCGTGAAAGGCAAAAACCCTTTAGACCTCCGGGATCAAAAATCTTCGAGAGACGGAGATGGCGACATCGTTGTCTAAACTCCTTACGAGATCGAACGCACGGAGCCACTGGTGCTCCGCCACAACCAGTAGCTCTGCCTCTCCTTCTATACCGAATCAATTCTGGGCACGACACTTCTCTGCCGTCGCCGACTCTTCCTCCTCTAGTTCCGCCGCACTTGGAAGCCAATCGAGTTCTTCTGCTCCACCGCAAGGTATATGTATTCCGATGCTTGAGCTTGAAATCTGGGGATATTAAGAATCAATTTGTGAAACATCTTAAGCCTTTTTTTTTGTTTCAGAGAAGAAACGAGGGTCCAAGTGGTCACAATTGCTGTTGTTCTTGCCTGGTGCGATTACCTTCGGCCTCGGCTCATGGCAGATCGTCAGAAGAGAGGAAAAGGTCTGTGTAGTTATTTCCAAATCAATGCAAGTCCTTTGACATTTTGTTTTCATGTCTCTAGCTGAGTTATAGTTTGTATTAGTCTGTTAGCTGGAATCTATGTAATCTGCTTTCACACCAGTTCTTGTGGTGGTTTTGGGATCAGTAAAGGAGTTAGAGTAACTAGATTCGTGATCTGTGTGATCTGGGTCACACTCTGATCTATGCTGAGGCAATGTAGTGTAGTTAGGTGTGTCGTTATATAGACCACTTAAGTTCAAATGAGAATTACATCACATTGATGTTCAAATGTTCGTAAATCTTTCATATAAGTGATCTGACGACACTCTTATTGGATTGTGAACCCATGCTCAGTACTCGCTACCATGCCTATGTCTTGATTGCAGTTTCTCTTTATTCCGTTACTTGATGTCCTTTCCATTCCTCGTCCAAATAGTTGCTGAAGCTGCTACTTTTAACATTATATGGTGCTTTTGGCTGAGTAGATCCTAAAGCTTTATTCATTCCCTGTTTAACGCAGTTCAAAACACTGGAGTACCAACAGCAACGGTTGAATATGGAACCAATGAAGCTAAATACAGAACATTCTCCTGATAAGAATCTGGATGCATTAGAATTTAGACGGGTTAGTTGCAAGGGTGTATTTGACGAGCAAAAGTCTATCTATTTGGGTCCACGGTCTAGGTCCATATCGGGAATTACTGAAAATGGATTCTATGTCATCACACCTCTAATGCCGATCCCTGGTGACCTGGATAGGTGAGGGTAATGATCCTTACTCTTTGCTTATAAAGCTTTTTATTACCCTTTTTTGGCTTTTTTGTCAGCCGCATAGTTTAAAATTTAGGATCTTATCCTCATGTTTTCAGTGTTGGCTGTGAAATTATTAAAGCTCTTTCTCAGGGTGTAATAGCCAATAGGCCACTGGTTTCTCTAATCCCATTATACTCGCTAAACACTTGTCCTTGATTGTTTGACACTAATCGTATTCTTTTGGAGACTCTGATGGGCAGAGATTGACATACTAAAATGGTTTGGTTAATAACTGTTAGACAGCATCTAACTTGTAAAGATTTTTAGAATTAAGTAGGTACTATTCTTCTTTGTGCTCTGCTGCAAGGTCACTTACGCCTTGATTGGTCTTGACTTTTACGTACTTTTGGCAACTGGTTTTAGCTATAGCTGTTAATTGTTTGCTGAAGTCGGATATTTATTTTCCTTTTTCCTCTAGCATGCAGTCACCTATTCTGGTGAATCGCGGATGGGTTCCTCGAAGTTGGAGAGAGAAGTCACCGGAATCCACAGATGCTGACTTCATTATAAACCAGTCAACAAAAGCTGAATCAATCTCCGACGAACGAAATTCCTGGTGGAAATTTTGGTCTAAGACGCCAGTGATTACAGAGGTTGGTTTTGTTATACCCTCTTGTTCAAAACTTCGTTCTTTTATCATAAGGCCGGATTCTCACATTTTTGTTTTAGCTCGAACTGTAATCTTTTGGATGTATCGGGATAGAAAGATTGAGACAGATTGAATTCAGCTATTTGCAAGATTTACTTACTTGGTTTGTCTTTATCGAGTCTCTTGCATACGTTGTGACTTGTGAAAACTGAAATCTTGCAGGAGCAAGTACCTGCGGTTAAGCCTGTAGGAGTCGTAGGTGTGATCAGGGGAGGGGAGAACCCGAGCATATTTGTTCCATCCAATGATCCAAGTACCGGGCAGTGGTTCTATGTAGATGTTCCCGCGATGGCTCGGGCCGTAGGCCTTCCTGAAAACACAATATATGTAGAGGACGTCCATGAAGACATAGATCGGAGTAGACCGTATCCTGTTCCTAAGGACATAAACACCTTGATTCGTAGTAAAGTCATGCCACAGGACCATCTCAACTACTCAATAACATGGTAAACTCAATACAGATACATGAGGCGTTCTTGGCATTGTCTGGTGTTAATTGCTATGGTAAATGAATGACATTGTGTTTGTGTCTGTCTATTGCTGAACAGGTATTCTCTCTCTGCGGCTGTCACTTTCATGGCTTACAAGAGACTCAAGCCAAAGTCTGCCCGCAGATAAAATATATCTCTGCTCAAATCAAATCTTATCCTTTTTATCACTTGTCTGCTGAAGTAATAATTGCAGCTGAGAATGGGTTTAGGTTTAAGCTCTCATAAGGAAAAAGGACTCGGTGAAATTCTTAATGTTGTGATAACTTGGTAGAAATTTGTAATTTTCTTATTCTACGATGGACGAGAGTTCGAATTTGAAGTCATTTGTAGGTAAAATACGGTTACGTTGAAGAGTTATAAATAACCGAGAGACGTGATCGTAGAACATATTTATTTTAAGATTGTTGTTATTTATTAAGATCAAAATTTCAATTTGTAACGGTTCATGTTCTTCCTAGTAGAATATGAGCACTGGTTCGTGTTAATTGTATTACCAGTTAGCACATAAATTAATGTAACTGAACCCAAAACTCTGAGTATTTAGTATTTACCAACTCGTCAAGCACATATACAAAGGTATGATGGTTAATAACACATAGTTTGACTCATTTTATTTGACATAACATCTTTTAGATTTAAATTTATTTAAATAAGACATCTTCCCTCTAGATGAAAGGGGTTAAGAGAACGCAAATACTTTTAGCTGATTTAATAGTGCTTAATTAGTGCACATCCTATAGATTGTTCGCAAAACTTTTCATTAGTTATATATTTTATCATAAACTATCTCATTTTATAAACTACCTACATGAAAATTTTATAAACTCTCATTTTTTTGTTTGTTAAAATTTAATTACGAGGCAAAGCTTTAAAAAAAATCTATATGTTTACCTAAAGCTTTGTGATTACCTAAAGCTTTGTGATTACCATTGTTCTTTCTAAAATCTAAAATCTAAAAACCATAAACCATCTAAAAAGTAATAACCATTCATGGCCTTAGTTTTTTGTTTTTAGCTTTGGGATTGTGGTTTTTGATCTATCTAGTTTTTGATTTTTCGTGTAGATTTTAGTTTTTGCAAAATCTTGAATGGTACCTGACTAGTTTTTGGTTTTATATAGTTTTTGATAATCAACTAAATTAGAATAAAATATATTAGGAGAAAAGAAAAAAAAAATCACGCTCAAAAACCCACAAAATGTGGTTTATGGATTTTATGAAGGAGTTGTCAAAATCCTCTGGAATCTGTTTTTTCTAATTTATAAGAAATCTATTATTTTATAATCGTGAATGACTTAAAAAATGAATTTTGCAGAATCAAAAGCTAAACATCGATACAAAATCAGATGCCATTCAAGGCCATAATCAGAGATTTTAAGAAAAACTTATGATTCTCTCTTTTATTCTGTTTTCTTATGTGAATTTTTTTTTTAAATCCAAAAATTAAAATTTATTGCAAAAACTAAAAACCAAAAACTATAATCTAAAATCTATTTAAAAACCCTCTTACATTCATGGTCTTAGTTGTATAATCAGGAAAAAGTCATTTTGCTTCAAAGGTAAAGTCATTTTGCTTCGAAGAGTAAGTTTTTTTGTAGGATTTAACCAGTTAGCACATCAATTTCGTTTATGTTTCTTTTCTTATTTGGTCTTGGCAACATTTACAATGGTTGACTTTTTTTGGGAAATATTAAACGCCACATCGATATATATATATACATATATATATAAATTTGTAATTATCTTATAATGATATTTTATATTTTAAAAATTGTTAAAAAGAAAAATATTTTTTCATATGTGTTTTCAAAAATTGTTTGAATTTATACATTTTCTTATTTAAATTAATTTGAGGATTGATTTTCTAATTTTTTACAATCCTTTTTTTATTCTCTGTGGGATAAATTATCTAATATTTATATCAGATAAAACTGTAGCTTATAAAAACAGGTTTACCCAAAAAAGAAGAAGTTAAGTTTATCTCTCTCCAATCTATTATATAATAACATCCTCTTTTTTGGAGAACAAATGCTCCCATATATATTTATGAGATAATTCACAAGCTAAAATTATAAAATCGGTTTAAAAAAAAAGATTTTATTTTTCTCCATAATATATTTATATATATATATATATATATATATATATCCTTTTATCGACTTTAGGACAAATTCTTCAATATATTTATCAGGTAATTTAGCAGCTAAATTTATTAAAAAAACAGTTTAACCCAAAAAAAACTTTATCTTTGTCCACAATATATATTTTATTTTAATTGAACTTCCTCGTCTGTTTGGGACAAAATTCTCCAATATATATATATATATATATATATATATTAATCAGATCATTAAGGAACTAAAATTATTAAAAAAAAAACAGTTTGACCAAGAAAAAAGGGAATTGTAAAACAGAACACCGAATGGCGTCAGTAAAGTTACCTTGGGACATGGAGGAAGAGATAATGTCTCGGCTTCCAGCTCGATCTCTTGTTCGGTTCAGGACAGTATGTAAACACTGGAACGGTATTTTCAACGACAAGAGATTCGCCAGCAAACACTTGTCTCGTTCCCGTCCCCAAATAATCTTGCTGACCGAATCGTAGAAGATGTACTCGATAGACGTCGATCTTAGCGGCGGAACGATAGAGCTGCGTGAGCTAGCTTATGATTTTCCTTGCCAGCCAATGGAGTTGAGATATACCACCATCACGGCTTGTGATGGTTTATTGTTTCGTGAATTTTGGAAGCATGGTGTTGCGGTTTGGAATCCGTGGTTGAGACAGGTTGGATGGATCGATTTCGAGGATAAAAAAGTTTTCAATGTTTGCTTTGTAGGATACGACAGTAGTAGACCCGAAAAGGGTTACTACAAAATCTTGGGGTATTTTCTTTGCTTCCGTAGAGTCAGAGCCACTCTCGAGGAAGGTTACGAAAGAGTTGCGATCTACGAGTGTTCTTCCCATACGTTCAAGTATATTGATGCTCCTCCTTATAAGAATTGCCCCTCCCCGGATCATTTGTCCGTGAACGGGAATCTCTATTGGGTCTCTCGTAATCGCGAGACTCATGAGTGTTTCATCGAAACCTTTGATTTCTCCATGGAGATGTTCAAACCCTTTTGTCTCCTGCTGTGTCCGGTGGGCTATGACGATAACAATGTACTTGTCCTCTCTTCTTTCAAGGAAGATCGGCTTTCCTTGTTAAAGCAATGCTACGAAACAAGGAAGATTGAGATTTGGGAAACGAAGATTGTTAGAGAGGAGGATGCGGTGTGGATTAAGTTGATGACGTTGCCAACAACTAACTTGCCTAAGCTACTCAAAATGTTTTGTGGCATTAGTTACTTCATCTTTGACAATACGCTAATCATGTGTTGTTTCGACAGCGAAAGTGGAGCGCCTTGCATCTATATGGTGAGGGGAGAAGATATGTTGAAGAAGATTCCGATAGATTCTGGGATTGTTTGGTTTTCTCACTGTCTCTATCTTCCAAATTTGATCTCGGTTCCTTCTGTGTCGCATCAAGTTTAAATTTCTGGCTTTTTCTTAATTAGTTACAAATCTGAATTCCATAAAAAATTTGTTTTCTGCTCTCAATGTTGCTATTTCATTTTCTAAATTTTACTTATCGATATGCTGTATCTCTATGTTTGTTTAGTAAATACTATCTCACACGAAAGTTCAAAGACGCTTTTGTTATACACAAATAACAAAAGGTCAACCATTGTCAATGTTACCAGGCCAAACAAGAAAACTTTAAAGAAACAACATGTATGAACTATTTAACTCATACTTAAAACCTTTATAATATAGAGCAAACTTCATCCATTCTATATAATATAAATTGCTCTATATTCTGCAAAAAGAAAAGTTAGTTATAGATTTATAATAAGAAAAAATTAATTAGTAACTACGAAAATGTTTGAAAGAGAGCTATGTGACTGGTGGTGAAACGGTTTGCAAATTAAAATTTCATTTGATTATTAAAAGCATCCCATGTACGTAAGGAAGGCCATGTATACATTTATTATGTTCCAGGTATACATTTTTAGTTGGGTTAAATTTTCGCGGTTAGGATCTCTTCCATTTGCGTTTGCAGGTCCTTTCCACATTAACTTTTGAGTATTTAGCCCCGTGACTAATATTATCTTTCCACTTTTCCAATGATTTCGAGAGCTCTTCTTTTGACTTTAGTTTTATACCTTGTGTTCCCTGTGTATCAGACTTAAGTTTTCACGGATATACGTGTTTTCTGCCGGCTTTAGAATTTTAAAAAACTAGGTAGTAACTTGTGCTGTAGCACGGGACAAAAATTTTTTATAAACGTTATTTTCATGTAAATTAAAAAAAAAAACCTAATCGTGTTTAGTTTGGAACGGGAAAAATGTCCTATCATGTCCATCCCCTCACGTCCCAACCCATCCCCTCTCGTTCCGTCTCATCCGTTTCATCTCGTCTCGTCCCGTATCTATCAGAATTTTTTATCTGATGTTCTTTCTCTTTTATATAATTACTCGGTAGACAATGTTTTAGGTAAGAAATTTAGACAGAATAGCAGAGTTCTCCGTTAAATCTTTTTTTTCATTTAGTTAGTTGAAAGTATCCAAAAATTATAATTTTCAAAAATATAATTGTTTTCAAAAATAGCAAAATTTTCAAAGTGCCCATTCCAAAATGGTTAATTACTTGTCACATAGTCAATCCTTATCTAAATTAGTGAAAACATGACAATTGAATTTTAAGTACCTATATATTCTGATTTGTACTTTTATCTAAAATTTATGTCTCTCTTTTTAAAAAAATATTGATCAGTATATTGTTTTTCAATATTTGAATTACTCGTTTCAGTTTACTTATACTATTTCAGTATATGTACTTAATTAGTCTAATAAATTACTTAAAAACACTGATAAAACATATATTCACTCAAATAATAATCATTTTTAGGTTGTCAAATTTTAATTGTATAATATTAATATATTCCATAAAAATTAGGTTGCCACTCTTTTATGGTGTTTTGTCAATATTTTGGTGTATATGTAAAATACTGCAACCCGTAGCGAAAATAAATATGATCATCAGCTGGAAAATATACATTTTTTTTTTCAATCTATCTATAATAATCAAGCACAATCCGTGTTTGTTAAAAATGTTTAAGTATTTTTGTTACAGGGTGTTAAATCTCGTCTCGTCGCATCCCATTCCATCTCGTCCCGATCTATCATGTTAGAAAGTTTATGTCTTATAACCATTTCCTTTTAAAGAATTACTCATATAATAATGTTATTAATAAATTTTGGCTAAGAAATTTAGACGAAATACATGATTCTCTATTTGAATGTTTAATATATATATATAGTTATAATTCCATTTGGGCTGATTTTTTTTTTTAAATATGGTTTAGAATAATTTTATTTTAAGTTGTGAAAATTATTGACCATGGATCCATACGTACATGCGGGATTATATTTATAAATTTATTTATTTGGTATAATATTTATAATACAAACTTATATTTGTTTATGAATGTTTTAAAATAATAATCGTCTCGCCATAAGCTTTGAATTGACATAATGGAGAATTTGGATCGAATGTCAACCGAATTAGCTATCGTTAAAAACTTGAATAATCAAATAAGATAAAAAGCCGCAAAAAAATTAAAACTTCCTGAACCAAATGATCTAAATAAAATTGGCAAACGTGTCAAACCCGTCTGCTAAGCCTGCCCCCACAATGGGTTTAAAATATTTTGACCCGCAAAAAAATCCAATATAAAAAACCCACAGTAAAAATTGTATCTTTTCATCCATCCTGCTTGAATATATGAGATTCGCTGGTAACCCACATAAATTTCAATAAATCATTTTCCTAATTTAGAAAATATTTAAAGGCTTAAACTTAATTAATATTAATAATAAATTATTTTAAACATACATAAAAATATTTTTTCAAAAAATCTAAATTTTGATAATTATGTTATATGTTGCAAATTATTTTAAAATTTTAGTACATATTAGTAGAGTTTAACGTGAAATAAGGGATGGATACAGATCGTGTACTCTTAAATTTTTGGTACCTTTCTTTATCTAACCTGATCTTTACGGGTAAAAAATATCTCCACCTGACTCACAAATAACATTATCCAAAATATGGTTTGAACTTTAAACGTAACATTCAATCACTGTAAATGTAAAAAAAATATTTAGAAAATAGTGTAAATGTAAAAAAAGTATTTAGAAAATATTAAGATCTATTTTGATTTTAAAAATAACTGTTTGGTTGAAGTTTAAAAGCACCTATTAGGTTCATCTTCGTGGTTGGAGTTTACTCGAACAATCCACCTAACCTAATTACATGTATAAACATAATAGTAAATACAGATGTTAAATGCTAATGGTGAGAACTACTTTACTCTCATCTTTCTTCTCATTATATACAATTTTTGTAATATAAAATCCTTAGCACAATACACTCTCATAATACTTTTCACCTCTCTTATCCACTCTATACATGTTTGTGTCTCCCCACATATCCACTCTATACCTGTTTGTGGCTACTCTCCCCACATGTTCGTCGTCTTTGTTATCAATATCTTTTGCTTAACTTCCCGTTTGTGTGTGTTTAACAACATCAACCCCACAATACCTCCCTCTCACACTCATTTACATCATAATCAAGTTTTAGTTCTACATCACCGTTTTCCCTATAAGGTTTCTTAGCTTTGGCCCCTTTGTGAACTTCAATCTAACCTTCTCTTCTCCTTCAGAATCAACCCTACCATTGAGATCATCCTAATATTGTGTGGGTTGGAAAGTTCAGCCACATTTTCACTGGTGTAAAAAATTCAGTTTATATAAAAACCTAGAAATAAAACAAACAGTATATTTGAAACTAAGAAAACCAAGTTCAATTAGGTCAGATAACTTACATATGCTGATACGTCTCGTGATAATTTGACCCAAAGGATTATAAGTCTAGAACCTGAAACATAAGGATAAAAGATTAGCATGAAACTGGTTGTAAAGTTTCAATGGATACTATAGTTTCTAATTTTTTTCTTACAGTTGCTGTAACTCTGTTCCTAAATTGGTGTTTAGATTGGAAAGTTCAGACTCAAATTCAATACTGTTATTTCAATTTATAGAAAAGGCAAGAAATCAAACAAAATCATGTTGATTAACATACCTGAAGCCTCGATTCGCTTTTGAAACATCTAGTATGCTTTCCTGATCTCGATACTGATTCCAAAAAATCATAACGGGAATCAAATCCAAAATTAACTTTTAAAAACCATTGTTATTAACTTATCTTTTAGAACAAGTTTTGATGATTTACTTACCAAAGGTTTCAAGGTAAAAATCTTTATTCTCGGCAACACGGCCAATCCTTGCTTGTCAAGGTTCTTGTTGATGATGCCTTGTCACACATCGATATATACAGAAGATCTTTTAGAGATACCGCTACTCTTCCTGTATTATATTGGTTTTTGACCTCTAGTTTCTATCAAAGAAACATATTTAGACAATTAATTAGAATATTAGATTATGAAAAGTTCTTGCTTTTGGACTTACATTCTGAGGAGGCAATGAACTCTTGCTTGGTCATGTGCTTCATTTCCTCCAATTCTTTTGAGTAACTGATAATCTAAAAAGCATTAGAATGGATTAGTAAAGAGTTAACAATGTTGTATAAATTAACCATAAACGGATAAAATCAGAAGAGGACTAAGAAAGTAATTATAGGGCCTTCTTTTCATACTTGATAGGGCTAAAAAGCAGAGAAGCACAACAGAAAAACATCAGATAAACTAATACAAAACCTAGTCAGTCAGCGTGCATTCAAGAAAGAAAGTGAGTACCTTCCAGCAAAAACAATAATCCGTTGGCGATGCTTAAGAGCAAGCTGAGCAATCTGGATGGCCGCCGTTAAGTTGATCTCACCTCCAACATCAAGGCCTGAAAAAGATGGAGCAAGTAGGATTAAACTCAATGGTTCCTATAATAAAAAGAGACACAGATGGCAAATTAATTGATGTTCTTAGAAGAAGATTACAAAGACATACCGTGCATACAGGCCAAGATTTTGCCAAGATCAGAGGTAGGAGTAGTCAAAACTCGAACTCCTTTGCCAGCCATAGTCAAAATCCCCACCATATTCTCCGGATTGGACTGCAAAAACGAAAGATCCCAAAATCAAAATCTTAGAGGCAAACCCAAAAACCCCTAATAAATCGAATCCAAAAGCGAGATGCGTTTATATATATATATATATATATATACCTGGGTTTTAGCACCGTAAAGAAGATTAACAGCTTCCGATTGAGCATGTAACCTACACGGAGAGTAATCTCCGTTTCGCATCCACTCCGAGTTGTCGATGCATATCATAGTCGCCTACGCAGGACAGAGATCCAACAGAATCAAAATTAAGCACCCAACATGGAGATCAAACGAAGAAATCGAGGATAAACGAAAGAATTAAGCACCCAGTATCGGAGCAACGAAGATCGAGAGGCGAAAGAATTTTTTAGGTTTGATCCCTCTCTATTCATAAACTTAGAGAATGAAGGGCTGAGATGTTTTGCTCAAAATAAAAACGAACGGCTGAGATTATAACATGAAACCGGGTTAGATTACCGGGTCAAAAAGGATCCGCGTGTTTATCCGTTTAGGGGGTGGGAAATTTCGTCGTTACCCCTTTAATTATAACTCGAATGGCATATTTTTGTAGGGATGTATTTCACCTTGATATAATATAATGAAAATCTTCTACTAACCAAAAAAAAATGGCCACGTGTAAATGTGTAATATAATATTATCAGGGACAAATTGTTTATTCCTCCATTTTTTTCACAATTTCACCCTATCATCATCTTTCTTCTTCCTCGTCCCCATCAGAGTTTGATCATCAAACTTTGATCCATGGCAGTTTCCCAATTCACCGCGTCTTAGCCTCTCCCTTTATAATTCGATTTTTCTGACAAGTCAACAAATCCCTAATCTCCTCCCATGGCGATCATAACAGGAGATCGATATCTAGAGAATCTCCAAAAGTTCCTTGAAGAGAGAGCTGATTCGCTGATTGACGCCACCGACGTTCTCAAGCTCAACCCCGCTGGCCTTCACTATGTTCATCTCCGTCTCGAATCTCTCCGTGAACTCGAGCGTATGCTCTCCGGTGCTCCCGTTGACTACCTCCGCGCCTACGTCTCCGACATTGGCGATTTCCGTGCCCTCGAACAACTCCGTCGTATTCTCCGCCTCCTCCCTTCTCTCAAGGTCGTTTCTTCTCTTCCTTCACCGGCTCGTGATCCTACGCCGCTCTCTCTTCTTCCTTTCTCTAAGGTTAAGGTCTTGGAACTCCGTGGCTGTGATTTGTCTACTTCTTCTGCTAAGGGCTTGCTCGAACTCAGGCACACCTTGGAAAAGTTGATCTGCCATAATTCCACTGTGAGTTTTCCTCTTTTTTTCTAAATGGTTTAGTGCATTTCGGCTATGGCATTGAGTGAGGTTATAGCTCTATTCTGTTCTGTGTTGCTGCTTTAGGCTGTAGACTATAGTTGGAACTATTAGTGTATATTTGGAATGGGAAAATGAACGCTGCAAGGTTTTCATGTCATTTCTTCAGAGGTTTCAGGACACAAAGGTTTATGTATGAGTTTGTTTTTTCATGTGCTTTGCTTGTCTTTTGACTCGTTTTTGGAAGTCCCTGACTAATATATTTCCGGGTATATCCTCTACTGAATAAATGTAGGATGCGTTGCGGCATGTGTTCGCTAGTAGAATCGCCGAGATTAAGGATTCACCACTGTGGAATAAGTTGGCTTTCGTTTCTTGCGCTTGTAACCGCCTTGTGCTCATGGATGAGTCATTGCAGCTTCTTCCATCTGTTGAGTCGCTTGATCTGAGTCGGAACAAGTTTGCAAAGGTGGATAATCTTCGGAGATGTTTCAAGTTGAAACACCTTGATCTCGGGTTCAATCAACTTAGAAAAATCTCTCACTTGAGTGAGGTAGGAAATTTCAGGTTTCTGCATGTCCATCTATAGATTTCATTCAATCTGAAGTTGCTTAACATTTGTGTTTTTTTTTTAGTTACTATCTCTTCAACCATTTAGCTAGTCTTGATAGTTCTAAAAATACTATGGCATAGTTTGAACAGACAGAAGATATAAGGAAATAGTATGACCCATATACCTATTTTTTGGACTATGCAGGTATCCTGTCACCTAGTTAAACTTGTTTTGAGGAATAATGCGCTGACTACATTACATGGGATTGAGAATTTGAAGTCACTTGAAGGCCTTGATGTTTCTTTCAACCTTATTTCCGACTTTTCAGAACTGGAGTTTCTCGGGAGTCTTTCATTCTTGACAGACCTGTGGTTGGAAGGAAATCCAATTTGTTGTGCTCGTTGGTATAGGGCACATGTCCTCAGCTACGTTGCTCGTCCAAATGATGTAAGTTTTGTTTTAGTTAAATACAGAAACAGCACCATTTCAATTTCTGCTTGATTCAAAATGCTTTTTCTTATCTGTGCGGATTTTTCAGTTGAAGCTAGATGGCAAACATATAGGGAATAGAGAATTTTGGAAGAGGCAGGTTGTTGTCACCCGTAGGAAAAGTCAGCCTGCCAGCTATGGGTTCTACTCGCCGGCCAGAGAGGAAGCTGATGATGAAGGAAGCTTTAATAGAAAAAAGGTAATCAGCAGAAAGTTCAGTTTTACATAATTGTAATCTGCTTGTGGCTATTGTGGCCCTTTCTCCTGCGTGACACTAAACCCTAAGCATGAACAACATAAGAATATATCCAAACCAATTCCACAGGTGTAGTACGGTATGGCTTTCTGAAAAGCGTCTTGAACATACACATCACTCGATAGGCAGCTTCTCTATGTGCTCTTCGAGAGTTTCAGTTTCTTGGTTTGTTTTTTGGTATAAATACGTATTGAAAGCTGATTAATCGTCCTCTTTTTCCCTTTCACAGAAGAAAATCTATCGGCTCGCGTCTATTGATAGTGAGGAAGAAAGCACCTACGTGAATTCTGATCAAGAGTCTGCTTCATGTGACCCCGAGACTCTAAGCAAAGAGGAGAGTATCAAGTCTGATCACGAAGCTGATGTCTTTGGTCTAATAAGTAAAGTTGAACAGTTGAAGAAAGAACGTTCTGTTCTTTGGCTTCGAGAGTTTAAGGAGTGGATAGATCATCCATCAGAGGATTTTGTGGATGTCAGAAAAAATGAGAACAGTACTGATTCAGAGGGAAATTACTACACGAAGAATACAAATGGACCAAAGCATCGTGGTGAAACATTGAGATATGCACCAGGGACTTTACCAGGTTTCCAAATTACAGATCCAAGTCAGACGCATCAAGCTTTTTTTCTCGATGGGAAGCCAGATGGAAACTTGTCAACATCGGATGCTACTCAGGATATGACAGGATCAGTTTTGCCCTCATCACCCCCTCATTATCAAAAGGATGTCTTACACCGGCGTCAGAACCTGGTCGAAGAAATCTTACAGCTATCAGCAGATTCGTATTCAGTGGCATCGTCTGATAGCACAAGCAGCTGCAGTGAAAATGAAGATTATGATTCTGAGCAATCAAATCCTGAACAGGATGCGTTGATGTATCATCTTAATGGGAATAAAGGCACAAACTTCCTTGACTCTCAACCAGAGAAGAGTAGCATCATAAAGACTTGGAGGATAGATGATACATTCAAAGAAAAGACCACTAAAATTCTTTCGAAACTGCATAGAAGTGAGCTTGCTTCTGGTGTTAATCAGATTTACCATTGGTTTGACAAACGGAAAAGCAAGAGGAAGCATAGAAAAAGAGATCTTTCCTTACTGGAGGAAAATAGTGTCATAAATAATGGAGAAACAACTCATAGAAGTGATGCAGATATCAGCGATTCTAGTGAAGATGGATATATTTCTGATCATTTTCAAGAAGGTTCCTTGACTACGGGTTGTAACAGTAAGAGAAGTACTAGAGTTTTGAGAACTGAAAAATCACTTGAAGTAATAGGTGGTCTAGTGGAGGAATATTTTACAACAACACAACCAGATTCCAGCATTGATGAGACTTGTAGGATATTCGTTACGTGTGATTGTATACTACCACAAGAATCTACCTGCAAGCAACAGTAAGTTTTGTTCTCTCTATAATTGTGGTTTCAGGTGAAAGAAAGTAATCTGAGTCACTTCTATAGTTAAAAGACATGATATTTTGAAAGAGACATATTGAGTAAAAAAAGAAGTCACTCAGGTCGCATAGATCTGCTTCTTTAGACTTGATAGGCTTTTGTGATATTCAATTTGACAATGGAAAACTAGTCGATGGAATTAGATGGAGATGTTTTGGGTTCCCTTGCTATTGACATGTATGAATCATTTGTTCTTTAGTTTTATTATACAACTACAAATTAGTCATGAATTTACAAGAGTGGCAGCTCTTCTTTTCCCCCTGACAATACTCTGTAAATGCAGGGAAGTGGTGTTGCTGCTGAGTAGCCAAGAAAAACTGTATGTGCTGCTCGTGGGTGTCTCTACTGCTGATTCACAAAGTTAGACTGCTCTTCCCTATCTTCCGCTTTTATTCTTTTCCGAATGTGTTATGCTCTGTTGATATTGACTTACTTTTCGTTGAATCCTCGTGCCTGCAGAGAGCAACTTAAGTTTATTGTGTTCGCATACTATCGATGATATACAAGACGTCTCAGTTGGTCTAGGACTTCAGGTTGTGAGGTTAGTTTTTAATGGCTCTGCTTTTAAACTTAATTATGTGCCCATTTCCCTAACCTCTCACTTTCCTTTTGGTTTAGGCTTCGCTTTAGGGAGGATGCGGAGTATATTTTCATAACAGCGAGCATTGAGAAAACAACAGTTTTACTCAATATCATAAAATTCTTGGATTCTCAAGTTACAGATTCAAAATGTTCTTTGGGAAGGTGAACCATCATCATCTTTTTCTTCAGCTGTTTTACTATTCTTCTTCTGTCTTCTGATTTGACATGTATTGAAACTTAAATGGCAGTTTGGAGAATGTTCAAGTGGAATTGTTTGAGAAAGATATATGTAGGGGTTTGAAGCCAAGTATATTCCAGTATAATGTTCTCCATTTTCATGGCAGCACTCTTGGAGGTACAAGCTCTCTCTCTCTCTCTTTTTCATAACATTGACTGCTGAGTGAGAAATGGTTCACCTCAAATGTCCACTATACATGCCATTTGACCCTAAAACCGTAAGTGAAGTAAGATCGCTAAGTGTATAACCCGATGATTTTTCCTAGATAGTCGTTCGACCAGATCAAGATCAATAGCTCATGATTTGATATGTAGTGTGTAAACTCACATTCACAACATTAGATTTATCATTTGAGCTGAAGTCTCTGATCTACATGGACCCTGCAAATCTCAGGTTTTTGGCTAGTCAGTGCTACTCTACTCAAAGAAATTATTTAATACTCAATGTGATGTCCTAGTCTAATATATGCAGATTAGACGCAGTTCATGATACTCTAGCGAATTGAGCATGTTTTATTTCTCTTAATAGGGTTTTACTAGCTTACAAGTCATATATATCGAGCTGTATCAGCACTGACCATATACTATAGTATTAATCAATTATCCTTCAACAGAAGTGACGTGGCTTCCACGGTCGCTCTTTGTGGCGGGTGGACATCTCTTCATATGCAATGAAGACTTCAGGCAGCTGAGTTCTCTGCTGACAGATGCTTCTTCTGCTCCGTATTTCTCACTTGACTCAACCTGCTCCATCTCCGACATATTTGAGATGGTAACAATGTTTATTCTTTCCCTTTGCTCTCAATTATGTCAAATTTTCTTCTGTTCTTCATGTGCAGTCTGTGTATTATCCAGGTTATTGAATCACGAGGAAGCCCATGCTTATTACTGAAGATCAAGCAGAAGAATTCCACATTTCAAACCAGACAAAGAAAGACTGTAAATTCAGTAACATGGAAGCTCAAATTACTCAGCACTGAGTGTGTACTTAAATTTGTGGCTCTAGTCAATGGACTTCACCCAGATTCGTCAGAATCCCCGTTGCTCGTAAGGCATTTGGGTGAGAGATAAGTCGTGAATGTTTATAACTTGATGTATTTGTTCATAACTTCATATTCATTTGATTCAATTTGTTCATGAGTTTTGATTCATCTTGTATAAAGCCCTTTAGGGTCCAGTCACCTGTGATGTGTTCAAAATATTCTTCGATTTGTATATTTTTAAGTGAGTGTGTATCATTCATACAACAAATGGACCAAAGCAAGAAGAAAGAAAACAGAAAAAATATCTGGAATTCTTTCTTACTATGAAAGCCTGTGCTGTTTTTATTTTACAAACTTTTGCAAGTGATGGAACACAAAGGAGAGAACCTACTCAACTTTGGTCTTCTCTTCATCAACCTGTGCCATCAATGCCTCTAACTCTGCCTCGGATAAGCTCTCCAGCCGTTTCTGCCCATTACCAAACCAACCACATATGTTAAGAGTGTTAATGTTGGTTAGAGTACGTAATCAAAAACCCTGATTAAGAAGAGCACAAACCTGCATGACTTGAGACTCGTAGTCACGAAGTTGCTGGGCATAAGTCATCTCTTTGTTACCAACTCTAAAGATGTAAGTAGAAATCCAACCCAAAGTCAAACCCAGCACCAGTATCAGCTGTACTGCATTCCCTGCTTGCAGCGGATCCACTCCCACATACTGCACCATTTCATAATAACAAATGGGTAAAACAGGAAAAGGTAGATAAAGATATCAAGTAACTTAGATAATGAATTACCTCAAGTCCACTCTCTAAGCCGATACCAAGTGCAGTCACTCCAACTCCTATCAACAGAACATCCTTTCTCGTGTATCCGAAAGGTGTCTTCCACATATAACCAAATTATTACACAACAGAGTTTACGTCAGGACATAAGAAACTACTACAAGTACTACTACGATGATGATGTAAAACTGAAATTTTGAAGAGATGGAGATGAGAGACCTTGGTCTTAGTGGCAGAGTCGTCTTCAGTTTCAGTAGAGTTTGAGCTAACTCTACATCTCATTCTTTGTTTCTCTCTTTTCTGTACTAGTGATGATGACAATCCATGTCGCTCGAATCTATACAAGACTTTCTTCGCAGCTCTAAATCCTGCATCATCTCAAACAAAACACAGGATAGGTTTTAACCATCGCTTCAGCTATTAAAAAAAAATATATATATAGTTTTGTCGAAAACGATTGCGGAGATTCATCAATTATATTGTGAGAACCTGTAATTTGTTGCCCAACGGGACGAATCCGTACAGCCGCAGACAGAACCTCTTGGTTTCTGCATAGATTCGATACTCCGTACGGTAGAGAAGCCATATCTAAGTTTAAGTGTAACCCAATTAGCCTGTGGTTACATGTGAAAATCGAAACCGAGAGAGAGAGTAAAATAGCGAGACGAAGAGATTAGAGAGATGGGTGGTTGATATTTCACGCCACGCGCCCATAGTCTTTGTGTTTTTTATTCACTTTCAGTGTTACTATTTCCCAACCACGCAAAAGAAGAGAGGTGCGTGTCTTTGGCTAATTTTAATTGGACTCTTTTTGTCTTAGTTCATGTTTTAGAAGATGATGCTTAAGAAAGAACAAAGCAACTTTCACAATATAAAAAACAAAACCCGGTTCAGTTTGGTTTTATTATTGAAAATCACTCTTCTTACCGATTCAATGAACCAATCAACCCCAGCCCTTTATTCCACCCCCACATCAATCATCTAAACACCTAAACCATAACTCTTTCACTCAAGCTGAAAACTCAAACAGCATTGTGTGCTGGTACTTCTCACCAGCTTTAACCACAACAGACTGGAAATTCGTCTGGTTAATAGCGTTCGGGAACCCCTGCGTCTCAAGGCACACACCAGCATGTTTCCCGTAAACCGCATTCCCTTTCCCAACCACTCCATTCACATAGTTCCCTGTATAAAACTGCATTCCAGGCACATTGGTCCACAAGTTCAATACCCTTGAGTTAGCACCGTCACTGAGCTTCGCTGCGTGTTTCAGCCCCTCTTTCTCTTGATCAGGACAGTCCAACACGTAGTTATGATCATATCCGATACCAACTTCTCCAATAGACTCGCCTATCCGTTTTTCCTTTGTGAAGTCGAAAGGAGTTCCCTTTACAGGCAGGATCTCTCCTGTAGGAACTGTGTATTCGTCAACCGGCGTGACGTGAGACCCCAGAATCTGAATCTTGTGGTCCAGAATGTTCCCTGAGTCATGACCCGCCAAGTTCCAGTATGTATGCTGAGCTAAGCTGATGGGAGTGTCTTTGTTCTCCGCAACAGCCTCCATGTCAAGTCTCATCGTCGTGGCTGAGGTGAGTGTGTATGTAGCCGTGACAGAAACTGCACCGGGGTAACCTGTGGAAGGGGACCGTAAACATTATTTAGCTAGCTAATCAAATCACATAGATATCATAAAGAAACTAAATGAAAGAAATGAATATGTCAGGACCTTCTTCTCCATCAGCACTGTGATATTTGAAAGTGATGAAAGGTTTGTCACCGTCTTTCTTGTGCCCTGCAACTTCCCATGTCTTCTTATCGAAACCCTTGTTACCACCTATATAGTTTTAAACCCGATACTAAGTTCATGGAAAGCTATAGAAGTATACAGAGAAGAGACAGTTGTTATATACATATATATACCGTGGAGACTATTGGGAGGCTTGTTGATGGCCAAAGTGTAGTTGACTCCATTAAGACTAAATTTTCCCTCTTTGATCCGATTTGCCACACGACCAACTATGCACCCAAAGAACGGTGCAAGCCCTTTCTGTAACACAATCATATCTTATATCAAATTCATAGATAAAAACCACACAAACAAAAGTTCATTACTACTGTTACATAATTCATACTATTTCGAATTATCAACACACGTTATACCACAAGATACGTGACCATATAAAATGTCTTAACAGTATGATCCAGACACTACTCATAAGATCTGTTGTTGCTAATAACACTATCTATTCACTATGAGTTTGAATATTGAGAATCAAACACACCCTAGATCGGTTGAATCTATATGGAGATCAAACAAAGGATAATGTGAATTCGACAGAAATTACCACATAGGGATCCACCGAGTCGAATCCGAGAACAACATCAGCCAATTTCCCTTTAAATAAATAAAAAACAAACACGTAAATCAGAGGATTGAGATTTGGAGACATAACAGAGATCATCATCAGAGAAAGGAGGATGAAGAAGAGAAGGAACCGTTCTTGTCGGGAACAGACAAAGAGGTGATGGTGGCGCCGTAGTTTGAGATCTTGACCTGCATGGTGCCATTGTTGAGCTCGAAGATCTCTGGGGTGTTCTTGCTCTGTTCCGCCATTAGAGGAGGGCTCGAGGATTAAATAAATTAGGGCTTTAAGAGTTGATGGACTGAGATGTTTGTTTGAGAAACAAAACAAAGGGGAAGTGATCAGTTTGGTTTCGAGTTTATAAACCAATCCGTAATCTCGTAACTGATCAGTGTTGACGTCATCCAAAAGGACCAAAACTATATAGAAAAAAAAAAGTTATCCACTAAAAATCCAAAACTATATAAAATAAAATAAAAATATAGAGTGTTGGTATAATTATCAACAATTTTGATAAGTAAATTTTAAAATTTTTAATCTTTCAAACCAAAAAAAATTTTTATTTTAAAAACGAAATTTTTCTTTTGATTAGTGTTTGGGCAAATTTTAACCAATTCGTATGTGAACAGTTCTGCGGAATGAACGCAGAAATTTTTTTATTGATTAACACTCAAAATTACAATAAATCAATATAAGAATCCGTTGTGAGATGTTCCTTCATAAATAATATGGGTCTCCATTAGATCTAGAGCATCACCTGCCGTAGAACCAAATGGTTCTAAATTTTTTGTTAAAAACAATAAAAATAATGCAAAAAGTAAGTTTAGATACATGAGATTCTAAAAGTTTTTTTTGCTCTAATGGTAGAACCATTTGGTTCTAAAAATTTAAATTTTTGTAAATTCAACACTTGTAATACAATCAAGTGAATAACACATACAAAGTTGTGAGATGAGAGATCTCGATTATGAAACATAGCCCTTGTGTTGTGGACTCTGCATTAATGGCTCACCATACGAGATCATCAGAAGCAGTCGATAATCCCTGCAAAAAAAATCCACAGACGTCAACATTACCGATTGAGAAAACAAACACAATGCAAGAAACTGAGCCACAAGAGGAGAACACAAACAATAACCGATTGAGACATTATTAGAACAGAAACATACAAGGATCCGCCAACATGTCAGTTGAAATTTTCAAGCATTCACAGAACATTAAAGGACCGAATCAAGTTTAAAACCAACAGTCAACTTATATAAATCATAACCCCATTACACACAAACACATTGCAGGAAACTGAAACACAAACCATATCAGAGAATTCAATGTTAAAAACCATACCAGCAACGGTGAAGTGATATGCTTCTGCACAGCAAGCAAACTCATTCGTTAGTCTTTACTCCAATTGTAGTAGAACCAAGCTGCAATAAGATTCCACAAAGAACTGTGAGCTATATTTGTACAATAAGCTAAACCAACCAAAGAAACAAAAGACAATGGAGACAACATAATCAAATTCAAGACAAATTGAGACAACAAAATCAAATTCTAGAATTTACAATACAAAGAAACCAAAATCAAATTCATGACTACTAACAAAGAAATAACCTACTTGTTGATTCAAATAACACTAATTTCGCATTTATCAAAGAACTCTAATTTATCCAAGAACACTAAGAACACTAATTCATGCCTAATTTAAGAAAACCCTATTCTCGACCAAGAGATTCAATACAAGCATACAACAGTCTACACAGGAAGAAGCTAGATTCGTACCATGAGACGGATATTGGAGCATCCTTCAACGAAATCTCTCTGATTTCGAGTCTAAATCTCCGACTCGATGGAGACGGTTCAATCGGCAGTGGAGTTTAAACAATCTGGCGGTAGAGATGATGAAACCGGCAGTAGATTCTCCTCTCAATCAACTGATTCTCATATCAATCAAACAGAGGTGAACTCAGCATTGACATCGGCGAGATCGAAATCGGCGAAGGCGATGAAGAGTTAGAGAGAGTCGTTTCGGGAAAAAGAGAGAGATAACGCGGGTGAGTTTTTTTCTTTCTCTTTTGCTAAATTTTACTTCCAATAAACCACTGACACGTACCCACTTCTAAAGGGTTCCAAAACTCCAGAGATAGAACCAACTCTATCTTTTAATTGCATTTTTTGATTTAATTTTCAGGGTTTTAAACTGTAAAAGTGGATTTGGAACCCACATAGAACCACCGTTGGCGTTGGTCTTAGTCGCTTGATAGTGATTGTCAACTCTTGGTTGCTACCTCTTCGGTTATGATTATGATATACTAGATAACAACAATCTCATCAGTGACGTATACAACGATGATCTCGTGGGCTATCATAACGTCATCGATGATGATCGTTGGTGATAGTGATCTTGCTCTTGTTCGGCAAGGAAGTTAGCTTTAAAGCTCTTGGAGTCTTCTCCGGTCCTTAGTTCCCGTTTCTCCTTCTCTTAATTTATAGTCATCATCAAACCCTAATTCTAATTAGATTGGGTTTAGTATAGTCGGTTTAGGCTTAACCGGAGTTAACCGAGAATGAATTTCTTTTTTCGCAACAATTAGTATAATTTATTAAGCAAACGAGGTGAAGGGTTATTACCTTTGTTTTACTCAAAGAAGGGTATTTCTCAGCTTTAAAAAAAAAAAAAAAAAAACAAAAGAAATCCAAAATTTACCAACTTTTTTTGGTAAAAGATCCAAAAAGTTATCAACTAAAATCCAAAACTATAGAGAGAAAACAAAATTTGATATAGTCAACAATTTTACTAAATATATTTCTTTTAAATGAAAGTTTCTTTTCATTCAAGTTATTAAACAAAAGATTGATAAGTGGGATTATATATTTTTGACGAGAAAAAGGAAGGGAAATATACATTATCATAAACAGGGTCTTCGCGTGAATTTAGATATTAGCTCAACCTTTTTCAGGTATCCTATGAAAAAAACGATGCAACCTATAAAAAGCTTACTTTGTACTGTAATTTTCTTTTCGCAAATTTCAATATGCTCTCAAGTCTCAACTACCATGTTACCAGCTTTTACCATAAGGTTAACAAAAAAAACTGTTCCCATAAAAGATTCCGATATTCCCCATTACAAGAAACCACTAAATCAAAATTTATTATTCAAAAAATTATCAAAAGCCTCAGGCCATCGAGAGAAATAGTGTAAACAGATGACAAGGAGGTCTTTTAAGCTAAATAAAAGAAGCACAATCATTTCAAAAAGCAAATCAATTGCCACTTTCCTCTTCCTCACCTATATGTTTTAAAAATCCGTGCCTAGCACTGATTACATCCCACAAAATCGCTAGGCCTACCATTTAATTTCCAGCTAGCATCGATTATTCAATTATACATGTCTTATTTAATTATAACTAGTCTAATCCGATTATTTCCAGCTTAATTTTATATATAATGATTATTTTTAAAACCAAATATAAATCAAATATGTATTTTTTTGTTATTTAGACATTTAAATTAAGATTTTATGATGTTTTACAATAATTTATGTACAAATTTTTAATGAAAATCATAAATTTTCTTTTAAGATTACGTTGTTATGTGTTTACCATAATTTTAAAAACAATACTATAGTTTTATGTTTTATTTGATATTTTTATTTTAACATAAACATAATTATACATATATTTAATACTATATATTTTTATTTTATAAGTAATTTAATAAAATAACCCTAAAATTAATCCCCGATTAATCCTCGTTTAATCTTCGATTTTCTCGCTAGGCGTTAGGTCTACCCCGACCATCCGACTAGCACCTAGCTTAGCGATTTCTAAACGAGGACCAATATGTCTATCTATCTATCAATCATCCCCAACCAAAACCAAAAAACACTTTCCTCTTTCTCTCATTTCGAACTCCCCCAATCCGACGCCGTTCTAAAGTTCAGTGATACACAATAACACAAATACACAATCTCCAACATCTGCCAATCCGTTTGAGACCAGCGATTACAGAGGAGATGCAAGATCCACGCAATCATGTTCCATCTTCTCCGACGATCTCCTCCGTCTCTTCCTCCGATCTTGATACTGAGGTCAGTTCCTACAATCATAGATTGAGCTTCATTTACCCATAAATCTCTCTGGTTTAAAGTATCAACCTTTAACTAGAAAAGTAGTTTAAAGTTCCAAAGGTTGAGTTTTTAGAAATTCCCAGAAACTTCTCATATGTTCAGGTGAAGTCTTGATTTGGTTTTTGCTTTTTTTTTATTGGTGATGTGAGGATTTAGTCTACAGGATCCTTCTTCCATGACAGAAGCATCACACTTGGAACGCTTATGGGGTTTAGTTTCACTGCAACCATGCCGATGCCATTCAGAGCTTCTTCCCACCGCCACGTGTCACCTTCCGTAGCAATCTCACGAGCTTCCAGCTCCAATGCAAGACGCCTCCACCAGAGGAAGCGTCCTCCTTCATCGAATTCCGCTGAGCCTGAGCGGCATCGCCGCCGTAAATGGTGGCGTTTTTGCAGAGACGACGATGACGACGCCGGAATCCACCGTGGTACCGGAGATTCTAAGCGGTCGTCGCTCGGAGAGTATTTAGAGGTGGAGCGGAGGTTTGGAGACGAAGCCGTTTATAACGCAGCCGAGGCGGCGGAGCTAGAGGGTGCGGTGGCGCGGTACCAAGATCAACAGCCGGTTATGGGAGAGCGGGCATTGTTCGCCGACGGGAGGGTTCTTCCTCCGGCTTCAGCTGAGATGGTTACCGGAGAAGGTACGCCAGTGGCAACGGCACTTTGTAGATTCCCGGTTTCTTTAACCGGTATATGCAGCGGTGGCGGAGGATAAAACACGGCGGCGTTATGCGTGTGTTTGTTTTGATTTTTGATTTTTTTTTGTTGTATTTAGAATTTTTAATATTTGTAATTCAGTTTCTAGAATCGGAATCATGGTTTTGTAGAAATATGGGATGTAATGTAGTCAAGAGTAATTATTTGGGGAATAATGATTGATTAAGGAGAAATGAAGTAAGAAAAAAGCATTGAGCTGATGGCACATGCAAAGCTTTTTGTGTAAAATTGAGGTTGTAGAACCATTTAGAGATGATGGGATGGCAGTGGCAAATATTTCTCAAACTTTCATATTTACTACGAGGGTAGTATCTCACTATCTCTCATATAAGTTTCCAAACTACAAAAGTTTATTGAGTCTTCGAAATAAGCTATGGGAAGGTTTTGTTTGAGACAATAGGAGACGATCTTATAACTCACAATTTGAAAGAGCACCTCTTAAGTTATGTTGAGTCTTTTCATCATAGAAATCGTTGCTTTTTGAAGTCAAGTATTATTTTGAAGATGTCTAGTCCTATAATGTTTCATGAATTTTGGTATAAGGAAGCTGATGACATGTTGTATGGCCCTCGTGTTGGGGATATATGATGAATAATGTCGATGTGATTTTTGCCTATGTAAATTGTGGGGTGAGAGCTCTTTCATTTGTCTGGCGGCTGACCCATCAATGAATTTGAGGGAATGTTCAAAGTTTTTGTTGTATTTACAATTTCCAATATTTGTAATTCAGTTTCTAGAATCGGAATCATGGTTTTGTAGAAAGGACATATGGGATGTAATGTAGTCAAGAGTAATTATTTGGGGAATTATGATCGATTAAGGAGAAATGAAGGCTTATTAGATGGCTCATGGGCCATTAGTAAGAAAAAGCATTGAGCGCTGATGGCACATGCAAAGCTTTTTGTGTAAAATTGAGGTTGTAGAACCATTTAGAGATTATGGTAATGGCACATATTTCTTGGTGTAAAAAAAACTTAACTTTCATATTTACTACAAGGGATTATCTCTCATATGAGTAATCAAACTACAAAAGATGACTGAGCCTTCGAAATAAGCTATTTATGGGAAGGTTTTGTTTGAGACGATTTTATATATCTCGCAGTTTGAAAAGATCATCTCCAACCCATTTAAGATTAATCATTAAACATAAATTTTGTATCAAACCAAAAGTCAAGAAACAACAAGAATATCCTAATGTTAACATGAAAATTTAGAAGCATACTAGAACAATGTCCTTTTTCATAGCATCAAAATCACAATGCACATTTTCAGAACAATTACAAACGCATCTTCATATTTGCATTCAATTTTATTAAGATTCTAACTATATATGTATGCACAAAATTCATATCTATTGCCAAATTTTTTATGCATATAAAGTTGTGGTTCATGTTTAAAAAAATACACTCTAGTGCAACACAAAAGAACAAAGTCATAATAATCTCAGTCAACGTGGTTAGTGATATAATTTAACTTGGATTAATCACAAGGCTATGACAATTGATTATAATTTTATATGCTCAATCAAGGTGAAAATGCATAGGACAAACAAGATGAAATGTCATGAAATCATTGGAAAATTATCCAAACAACATCCAAATAAACAAATAACATCCAAATCAAAATCGTTTATCATTCACATGTATGTTTATTGTAGGATTGAATTATCAACTTCTTCGCAAATCAATCTCATCTCGGATATATAGTGTGCTAATGTTGTTTCCTGATATGTGAACTGGTCGCGAACCACCCACCTCCGTAAAACCCAATTTAGACCACCACCTTCTTCGTCTCCCTAGTTAAATTCCATTACGTTAGTTTGGCCAAAGCGTACATCAAACTTGTAAAGATGCGCAGGCAGACCCGATTCAAAAGTTTTGCAGACCTAGTACTATTTTATAAAAAAAAATTGAAATATATATACTATTATAAAATAAAAAATTAAAATTCCGGATCTCTTCTAGATATTTTGTAGAGAGTTGTGAGATAATAATGTTCTACAATTAATATAGATATTTAGAAGATTTATTTCATAATTAAATTTTTTATTCTCCTATCATCTTTGTTTGAATTTAATTTTTATTTGTTGTGAATCATCACATAATACCTAAAGTTAATAAAAATGTATCTTTTCTGTATATATTATTATTTGAATATTTTTAAACAGACATATATTACTATATTAATAGAAAAGTGTGTGTTCAACATACATGTATAGTAAATTTACCATATATAGTAAAGTTTAGATTTTTAAGAAGTTTAATATATTTAACTGATTTTACTAAACTTAATAAAAAGTTTAAAATTATAAATATTTAAAAATATTAAGAATTTTAAATAACACAGACGAGTTATATTGAATGAAGAGTTGTATATATATATATATATATATATATATGACGGGACATTTTTGAATCAAAAATATTAAAAATATATATCATTAATCTGATACTTCAATACGGGTTAATTTTTCTTTTTATTATTTTTAACAACACCAATGTATGTCAAACTTAAATAAGACTGTGTTAAACAAATATAGTTTCACGGTATATCGCAAGTTTAATTCCAGTTTTAGTAGGACTGTTTAATTTAATCGTATATAGTAAATTTTAAACTTTTAAGAAGTGTAAAATATTATATTGATATAATATTATATTGATATATCTTAACTTAATAAAAAAAATAAAATTATGAATATCTAAACATATTAAATTTTCAAAATAACACAAACGGTTTATATTGTAGGATGAGTTATATGACATGACAAGGTTGAATTGATAATACTAAAAAAAATATTATTAATATGATACTTCAATATGGGTTAAATCCTATTAATTTCGTATGGTACATTGGTTATGGTTCTTGGTCTGTTTGATACATAAATATATATTGACTGCAAATTTTTGAAATGACAATTTTTTTTTTGAATTTTGGGAGTTTAAATGATGGAATAGCCAAAAAAATTGATGTGCACAAGAAGAAAAAAACTAAAAAAATTGAAAGAAAAACAAATCATAGTTTAGTATAATTAGGGGCGAATTCTTATAATTTGAAGTTGGAACACATCATCTATAACTATTTTTTTACTTGATTAGAGCTTTTATTTTGACATGCTTAATTTTTTAAAAGAAAATTTGGGGAATGTTTGGAATACTAAACTTGAGTGAAATTATAGGAAAAATGTTTGGTATGTCATATGTTTGTCTATTATATTTTATATTATTGAATCTATACTATTAATTAGGAAGCACACTTAGGGATAAAAAAAAACAATAAAACAAGTATGCCATACAATGCCCTCACGTCCAAAAATCAGAAGAAGAAGGAAAAAACTAAATCGAGGGCAAAATGGTAACATTATTCGGATCGTGGAGGATTATCAGAGTTTCCAATCAATGGCTTCTGTAAGTAATTTGAAAGGATAATTAGGGAGAAAGAATATTCAAATTAATCATAAATAAATTGTGTATTATCAATATTAAGTACTTGCCATATCAAATATTTTCGACATTTAAACTCCAATAACCAAATCAAAAATATTATACTCTGAAACTTACTCATTTCCAAAAACTAACAATTTCGGACTCTATCATCTCCACAATCAACATTCAAAACTTTTTAAAAATATAGTAATGAAATCCCTAAACATCCTCTATAATAACATATCAAACGAAAACAAATTACAAAACATTAACTGAAAATCTTTAGTTGATTACATAGAATATTCGACTAATTAATCTTAACACAAACGATGATCTATTTTATTCCTATCATCGCAAGAAATCAGCTCCATTACTACTATATAACCAAAGAAGATGGCATACACAACCAAACACATCAAACCTAAAGTAACAAACCAGAAAGTCACCTTAATAGTATAGATGGCCGCCAATGATAGTATCACTCAATATCTAGCAATGATGCATTCTTCAGAGTGTGATACCCAACATGGTGAGTTGAAGCGCATACCTAAAAATCATAACCAACAAGCATGGTGAGATGAGTCTATAAAGTGATTATTGTTTTTAAAACATCATATTCATATACTCACAAAGTCACAAATCTTATTACAGGTACAATCATAGCATGTCTCGCGGGTTAAATATCATTATTTGTAAAACTTTCTAATAACTCATCAATACTTGAAAGCAAACAGAAGCATGATTTCTATCTTCAGTTCCCCACGAAGCAAATCAAAGGAGTCGTTGAGATGATTGAGGTAAAGTTTTTTTTTAAAACCATGATAATCTTAAATCAAACATCAACTGAATTTTTCTAATGTATTTCCTGTTTATTGGAATATTTCAATGTATCTAACTATTTCATTGCTAAACATGTATTTATCTGCATTTTATTTAGCATAAAAGTTACAACAACTTATTACTAACCTTTATAACAAAACGAAAACAGATTTTACATGGAATCAAAGAAAAAACACAAAGAGGGCAACACAACAATCAAAGAAGGCAAAGAACAAGAATCACATTTGAAACTCCTATTCCTTTTCTGAAAGGTTCAACATGGGGTGAAGATTTAAGGACTTACAAAGATTTGTCTAAAAGACATACAATGAAGCATGTTTAGAAGTCTGTTAGACGAATGATATGGTACTTCTTTAAAAACAAAATCTAAAATCTTATCTTAGTTTTCTATTCTTTAATTGTTTGTATTTTCTTAATTATATTAGAAAATTACCAATCTGTATAAACTTTTTTTCGTTAGTCTTCATAAAGTTCAAGAATTATTACTTAAACAATTTAAGTAAAATATGAGAATAGTCATTGTATTAAAATATGGCTTTGTTGAGAACTAACGTTATTGTTCTTGGTCCAAACAGCATCTGATAAATATGTAAAACATACCATCTGCTTCACTTCATATCAATCCATCCAGTTTCGTGAAGAACCCACCTTAAAAAAAAAGAACATTTAAGATTCGATTAAAAGAGATGTCTTTTTTCTTAATACTATGATTTTAGTTGAAAATATAGATTTTTTTCTAGGTTCTGAATTATTTTATTGTTGTCATGAATTCTAAAAAGTTTAAATTTATTAAAAAAGTTAAATAGATCTATATTTCTTACCCCTGTAATCGAAAGTGGTTATATATCTGCAAATTATCAGATGAATAAAAGAATTCAGAATCCAAATCAAATACCAAATGGTAATCGGAGATGAAAATTGATGTAACCATAGTAACCAAACCGGAGTTAAATTCGATGCCCAAAAAACAATTTGAGTAATCATCTATCTCTCAAATCAAAAATCCAAATTCACATCTTTCTCAATATTTACAGAGGGGATTGAAAACCAAGAAGATATGCAAATAAACGAAAATGAAAATAACAATTCATACATAGAACTAAAACATGCAGAATAGGATTACCTCATTACTGAATTCAAAAGAGAGTTTATTGTAATTGATACTGAATTTGGAGATTTTGATTCCAAAATCGCCCAAAAGGCTTCGATTGTAACTTCGTGAAGTGGGTCTTCCCGTGAAGATGAGTCAAGTGCGCTTCCTCATTTTTTGTTAAGAATTTCGCGAAAAAAAAAATAGATTCAAAACACAGAAGGTTGTATAGCTGACAAGAGATTAACCAAGAAGATGTCGTTTACAGTTTATGACTGTTAACACACCTAAAAAATACTTTTACAAATACAATCCCACACATACGTAATATATTATAAATCTGATAAGTAATAACAAATTTAGTTTTTGAAATTAACCCGAACGTGCAGGTCCGAACCTAGTGAACTTATAATAGTACTACATAGAACCAAAGGTAGCAAAATGAATTACATATCGATTGATATTCCCTCTTGCTGCCTAATTAATTCCTCTGTTTCGTTTGTTTTTATTGTACAAAATCTTATTATATTACCAACTACTCACTTTTGTTTTTGTGTACTATATTATATAAAATCATTGCACAAATATATGTTTCACGAAAATACACAGTAAAATTATATAAAAATAGTTTAACTATCTAATATATTATCCATTGCATAAATTTTAAAATATTCTTCCGCGCTATAGCGCGAATCCAATCCTAGTTAATTATAACAAAAGAACAATTTTATTTCTTTTTTTTTGTTTTAATTTACAACGTGTTCGAGTTTGTTTTATTCACGTTGTAAATGTAAATAAACCTCAAGCAGTGAGCACAAAAAAAAAATAAAAAAGAATAAACCTCAAGCAACGCAACGCACACAAAACAAAAACTCTTTTATTCACATTTTAGGGTCTCTTTCTCTCTTATCTTAAAGCAGCAGCAGAAGCAGAAGCAGTGAGCACAAGAAACGTCATCGATGGCGTCTCAGGCTGCGAATCTATGGGTTCTTCTTGGTTTAGGTCTGGCTGGGATTCTTATGATTTCCAAGAAGCTCAAGAAGACCGTCCGTGAAGATTTCGGCGCTTTTCTCGACAAACTCTTGCTTCTCCCTCCTCCTCCACCTGCTCCTCCCAAAGCTCCTCATCCTCTCACCGGCCTCACTTTCGCCGTTTCCGACTTGTGAGTCTCCCCTCTGTTTCCCCCCCTTTCTTCTCTCCGGCCTGCTCTCCATATATATATTTGTCAATTGGGGATTTTAGATTGACAAGTTTCCGCTAGGGTAGTCAAAATTTTGTTTGACAAATAATGGAATCTTCGTTGACTCCGTTCTTACTCTTCTCCGGGGCTTTATAATTCTGTTCGTGAGCTTTAGAGAGTATGGCTGATTGATTTTGAGCAACTTTTGCTTGTTGGTAGACTTTACTGTTGGATCTTTGGAGATTGTGTTTATATGTTTTAAGGTTCATCACCCAAGTTTTGGATGAGAAAAGTTTTGGATGAGAATCATGTTGAGTCCTGTCTACTTAAAACAGTCTTTGAGTAGGAAATTATTTATCTACTATATGTGTATAATCTCATTCTCTTCTATGAACATTTGACATTTTTGTTGTTAAAAGCTAGAAATTCACTCTTTCTCTCCTTTTCATTTGTTTTCCAGATTTGATATCACAGGCTACGTGACTGGTTTCGGTCATCCAGACTGGGTTAGGACGCATGAAGCTGCTTCTTCAACTTGTCCTGTGGTTTCAACTCTCGTTGAAGGTGGAGCCACTTGTGTTGGTAAAACTGTAGTTGATGAACTTGCGTTTAGGTTTGTCTCTGTTTCGATCACATATGTTTTGGTTAATGCCCTGTAGTTTGTGATTTCAGTGTTGAAATTTCTGTTTTATCAGGGTTCAAGTATTTTGACTCCTTTGTATTGCGGTTTTTTGTTTTCTTCAGTATCAGTGGAGAAAACAAGCATTACGATTCACCTACAAATCCTGCAGCTCCTTCTCGTATTCCTGGTGGCGCTTGCAGTGGCGCTGCTGTTGCTGTAGCCACTAAAGCTGTGGATTTTGCTTTAGGTGAGTTCAGTAGGACTTTTTTCCTTTTCAGGACAATTTGGTATGATATAACTAGTTCATTTAGTAACATAAACTTTCAAAACATGGTTGATGGTGGTTATCTTCCTTATGAAAATTTTGAAACTACTCTTAACATGTTTGATATTTAGATTACATTTTGTCATCTAAACCGCCACCATATTGCAGTTTCAAGCAAGATGTCGATGTATGTATTAATAAGGTCACTTTTGCATGCATACTGCTGTCATTATAAACGTGATAGTACCGAAGCCTTTGATGGGGATGTAAGAATCACTGAACCAAAACATGCTCTCCTATAAACTTCAAGTTACAGTAGAAATGGGATAAATCCCAAAAGAGAGAACCACACCCCAACATTTCTGTCTAGGCTATCTAAGAGCTCGTGAACTTTTTTGACCTCTTATATGTTTGCTTGATTTAGACTCTTATGGCGCTATAGTAAGATAGGAGCATACGGATTTACATGGTAGTCTGTCACTGGCTCGTCCCATAATTCTCTAAAATCTTAACCTTAATGGTTGGTTCTGGTTTAATTACTTAAGAATATAATTTTGAATACTTGTACCATTGCAGGCATCGACACAGCTGGCGGGGTAAGAGTGCCTGCAGGATACTGTGGCGTTCTTGGATTCAAATCTTCTCATGGGGCTATTTCAAATACAGGAATCATACCAGTATCTTCAAGTCTTGACTCTGTTGGTATGGACATATAAATCTTTGAATAATACTTTTTGTGGTGGAATGATTTGGATCTTATATAGGCTAGGTTTTGATGGCTATATACTCATAACGCAAGATGGCTTCGTTCATATGACTATTTTATACTTTGCACCATTATATGAGCATTATGTCGATTCTTATCAATAGATATTGGCTTCAGGATGGTTTGCCCGCGATCCAATCACCCTACATCGTGTTGGCCATGTACTCTTGCAACTTCCATTTGCCACACAACGGAATCCAAGGCAAATCATACTAGCCGATGACTGTTTTCAGCTGTTAAAGATCCCCGTGGACCGGATTACCCAGGTGGTGATCAAATCAGCTGAAAAGCTTTTTGGAAGTATGTCCTTTGCTCTTCCTGATGATACTCCGTCTCTGTTGCATATTCCGATTATAACAGCATTATCCTTTGTTTCATATTTAGGACAATTGCTGAAGCATCAGAACTTTGAGAACTATATTGAAACTAAAGTTCCTAGCTTGAAAGAGTTTGCTAGAACAAAAGCCGTTGCTAAGGTCCCAACATCAAGACTACTAGCGAATGTGATGCAGCTTCTTCAAAGGTTTGCCGATTGTTTATTCACCAACAGAGGATGAGTGAATCTTGATTTTGAACTCTAAAACAATCTTGGCATGTATTGTAGGCACGAGTTTCTTCAAAATCATGGGGATTGGATCAACACAGTGAAGCCAGCTATTGATCCTGTGATTTCGTCCCAAATTTGTGAGAACCCAGAACTAACCAGTGAAGAAATTGAGAACTTCAATGCAATCAGAAACGAGATTCGAGTGGCTATTGGTTCACTTCTCAAGGTATTCCTGCTCTTCCATTTGATGTCCACAACTTGAGCCAATTAGTTTATATGTGTCTTTACTGATCTCTCTTTTGTTCCCCTGTAACATTATGCGTCAAGGATGATGGCATTCTGGTTGTTCCAACAATGCCATCTGTTCCTCCAAAACTTGGTAGCAAAGAGATAACCTCTGAAGACTATCAAAATCGAACTTCAAGTCTGCTTAGCATTGCTAGCATATCAGGATGTTGTCAGGTTAAACCTCTCTCTTTCTCTCTTACCTGCCATGGTAGTAAAAATGATGTCAGTATGACCTCTGTGCCCTCACACATATCAAAAGCAACCACTGACCTGTCAGCATTAGCAAACCCAGTCCACAGTGTATGTGTCTTACAATTTATCATGCTGATATTCAGGTGACTGTGCCGCTCGGACATCATGAAAAGTGCCCTGTTTCAGTTTCTTTCATAGCAAGACACGGTGGTGACCGCTTTTTACTAGATACGGTGCGGACAATGTATGCATCTTTGCAAGAGTACTCGAGCATTGTTGCTGATCCCAAATCTTCTAAAAAGACTATCACGCAAGAAGAGTTAGCCGAGATTGCGAAAGAGAAGGTCAATTAATTTCCATTGCAGGCCTCATCTTCTCAGTGGCGATTTCCTCCTTAATCTAATCTGTTCTTTGTCCCGTGGTTATGTAAACCAGGGTAACCAAGCATTCAAAGAGAAACATTGGCAGAAAGCTATTGGTCTATACTCGGAAGCTATAAAGCTAAGTGACAAGACTGCTACCTATTACAGTAACAGAGCTGCTGCATATCTTGAAGTTGGAGGGTAAATGTTTTTCAGATCCTTAGAAACCTTTTTTAGTGAGCTATCTTTCCATATGACGAGATTGCCTTGACAAATCATTTACATACAGCTTTCTTCAAGCCGAAGAAGACTGTACCAAAGCAATCACCCTCGACAAGAAGGTAACTTCCTTTAAACACACAGAAGCAGGTTTCTCTTGTAATATAACACTCTTTTGGTTTGTAAGAACACTCTAACACAAAGATGGGTTTTTGGACTTTTCTTTCAGAACGTCAAAGCGTATTTACGAAGAGGAACCGCAAGAGAAATGTTAAGCGATTACAAGGGAGCCATAGAAGGTAACAGAATCAAATTGGCTTTAGCCTTTTAAAAATTTGGCAAAATAACACTCAAAAGATTTATCTTTTTGTCTGTTTTCTTTAAAAACTGCAGATTTCAGATACGCACTTGTACTGGAACCAAACAACAAACGAGCGGCTCTATCAGCAGAGAGACTGAGAAAAGTATTCCCGTGAGAGAGCTTCTTTTGTCCGTGGCTCACCGATTATTGAGAAAAGAAAACGGTTTGTTCCTTAGAATTTTCTCCCAAGAGTATAGGCCAATTTTGTTACGCTTCTCTTTTGCGCCTGATATTTAGGCATTCTTATCTAGTAGATACCTTTTGCAAGTCTTCGCCGGAAATGGAAATTATATTTTCTATACTGTTTATTTTAACGTTCTCCTAAATTGGGTATTAAAAAAACTAATGTTAATCCTAAACACTAGATACCGGAAATCCCGGTCGACTTCTAGTCAACCTCAAATAAGCTTCTCTTTATCAGTTTCTTTTCTCGTACGTTATCTTTAGCAAAGAGACTTGCCCTAATCTTTAGCGATGAAAATTTAAACGAAACAAAACTCGACGAAGAAACTGAAGAGACACATTTGAATCATCATTCACGGGTGAGTTGATTCGTTTTTTTATTTTACATAAAGTTTCAGAAAGATTTTGAAAACCCTTTATCTCGGTTGTGCTTTTTCCCTGAGAACTAAACTAATGTGTCGTTTGCCTATTAAGTTGTTGCAGCCTTAAATATAAAAAAAAATATTAAGAAAAAAAATCCGTTGAAAAGTGAGTAAGAAAGAAGATCATCGGGAGAAATAATAAAAGGAAATGACAATGGCCTGTCCGGCGAGGAGAAGCTCACTAATGGACGATCTCTTGGGACTTCTTAGAATCCGCATCAAACGTGGCGTCAACCTAGCCGTCCGTGATATCAGCAGCAGCGATCCTTATGTCGTCGTCAAAATGGGCAAACAGGTTAATCCAATCATCAATATTACAATTTCTCAATATAATATAACCAAATTTTTTGCTCACATTCATACATCGAAAACATTCTTATAACTTTCTAACTTTTTTTGTGTTGCAGAAATTAAAGACTCGTGTTATCAACAAAGATGTAAATCCAGAATGGAATGAAGATCTGACTCTCTCCGTTACAGACTCCAATCTTAACGTCCTCTTGGTATTTCTTACGTACATTCTAAACCATGTATTAGTTACTTTTATAAATCGTATGGTGTTTGTTTTATATTGATAAAAACTAGTATACAATATGTTATATGTAGACGGTGTACGACCACGACATGTTTAGCAAAGACGACAAGATGGGTGATGCTGAGTTCGAGATAAAGCCGTATATTCAGGCTTTGAGGATGCAACTCGATGGACTTCCTAGTGGAACCATTGTTACCACGGTTCAGCCCAGTCGTCACAACTGTCTAGCTGAGCAGTCTCAAGTCACTTGGGTTGACGGTAAGCTCGTCCAAGATCTTGTTCTCAGATTGCGACACGTGGAATGCGGAGAGGTCGAGGCTCAGCTTCAGTGGATTGACCTTCCTGGCTCCAAGGGTCTATGAGTCGTTTTTTTTTACCGTTATTTTGAGGTTTTTTATTAAAAAAAATAATTTAAAACCACAAAATCAAAAACAAGAACATAATTAAAGTGGGGGTGAAACAAGTAATTGGATCTTAAAGGATAGAGAATTAGAAACGCGTATTAATCCATGAGGGATATAAGGATTAAGAACGTTGAGGGGAAAGTATTGTTCCCATATGGTGACCGAGTCCAAGTCGAGTCGTGGTTGTGGATGTATATTTCGGGTTAGCAATGCCTTAAGGCTTTAATTAACATGCAAATATATAAATTATCTTATATATCCATTTGTTTATTGTTCCATAAAGTTGTGAATGTTTGATTGTTTTAACACACAACTCATGTAGTGTTTTCGTTTTCACAAAACACAACTCATCATGTAGTCATGTAGTGTTTTCGTATTCATAAACACACAACTCATGTAGTGTTTATAGATAAAATTTTAAAACAAACGTGATCAAAAGGTTTTGAAAAAGTCAAAGTTAAACGGTAATCGTCTCATTACACAACCCTTGTGTGTAGGGTAAATTTGTGAGGAAATCATGTTATATATTAAATGTTGGAGATTTAAGTGTAAAATAAACGGTTGCTTGATGAACCAAAGCAACTGTTCGGGTTATGATTATATTATAAACATACGGTTGCAAACGTACGAACACAACTTTTGAAATCTATAAAACTCTGTTCCTCCGCACAAAAATAGAGGACGAAAAACAGAGAGGAGAGAAGAGATTCACAACATCAAAGACATGAACTCTTTGATGAAAACACAAAACAAAACACTGAAACTCTATTTGTTTCTCTTGGATCTTAGCCTAGAACAAGAGAGAAACTTTGATTGTTGTATCCTGCGAGAGATTTTGTGTAACCCAAGGCTTTTAATAAGGGTCAAAATACTCTTTAAGGAAAGTGCTCTTGTGCGCAATTCAATCATTATCCAAGTTCACCGTACGTTACGATCGAGAGTTACACCGTATCTACTACATTCTTAAAGAGTATTTTCTGGTGAACATGACGAGTGCATCAGTGCGTGAGATGAGTTCAAAGTTTGGGAAGTTGGATAAGTTTGAGGGAGTGGACTTTCGAAGATGGCAGAAGAAGATACATTTCCTTCTCACCACACTCAATGTGGTGTATGTTCTAAGCATGCCAATGCCTACCGTGATGGAGTATGCGGAGAAGGAATCTGTGGAGGAGACAAGGAAGCAACTTAAGTGGGAGAACGATGACTACATATGCTGTGGCCACATTCTTAACGGTATGTCTGATCCTCTCTTTGATGTCTATCAAAATGTCGAATCCGCAAAGGAACTGTGGGATGCATTGGAATCAAAGTACATGGCTGAGGATGCTTCTAGTAAGAAGTTCCTTGTTAGTAACTTTAATAATTACAAGATGTCTGATTCAAGGCCTGTTATGGAGCAATACAATGAATTGCTTCGCATCCTAGGGCAATTCGCTCAACACAACATGAAGATGGATGAATCCATCTCGGTGTCGAGTATCATCGACAAGTTGCCGCCTTCATGGAAGGATTTTAGGCGCATGTTAAACGCACAAAAAGGAAGAGTTGTCTCTTGTACAACTTGGTAGCCATTTGTGCATAGAGGAATCTCTAAGGGTGCAAGAGGGTGGGAAACCCAAAGAGGCTGAACCTTCTTCAATCAATATGATGGAGGAAGGTGGGAGTTCTAAGATGAAGAATAAGGGGAAGAAACGTCCCTTTAATGACAACACTTACGGTGGACCTAACAAAAAGCTTAAGAGCGTTTGTTGGTTTTGTAACAAGCCGGGTCACTTTAGACGGATTGTCGAGCTGCAAAGGATAAGAATAGAATGGGACAAAACCGTTCAGGGCAAGGGTCTAAGGACCAAGGCCAAATCACTCATCAAGGTCAAAATCTTGTAAATGATTCACATTCACATGTGTATTATGTATCAAACATTTCTGAGGCATTTTATATGCAGGATGATGGAGTGACGTGGTGGATTGACTCGGGTGCAACTACACATGTTTGCAATGATCGTGGCTGGTTCAAGACATATGAACTAGTTCAAGATGGTTCCGTACTTCATATGGGCAACGAGTCAACCGCTCTTTTCCTAGGCCGTGGAAAAGTGGTGTTGGAGTTTAGTTCCGGGAAAACTATTGATCTCAATAATGTACTTCATGTACCCGGAATTAGGAAGAACTTAGTCTCTAGTAGTGTTTTAAATAAGTGTGGTTATAAACAAGTGTATGAGTCGGATAAGTATGTATTATCTAAGGATGGAGTCTTTGTTGGATTTGGATATTTTTGTAATGGCATGTTTATGCTTAATATTAATAAAGTTGTGAGTTCTATTTACATGGCATGTTCTAGCAAAAATGATATTTCTCTATGGCATTTAAGATTAGGTTATGTGCACTATAAAAGAATAATTGATATGTCTAAAAAAGGATTGATTCCTAATTTTGACATGAATTTAGAGAAGTGCAGTACTTGTATGTTGACTAAGATAGTTAGAAAACATTTTAAGAGTATTGAAAGGAATTCTAAGGTGGTAGAACTTGTACATAGTGATCTAGGTGATTTGCATGCTACACCATCTTTAGGGAACAAAAAGTATTTCATCACTTTCATAGATGATCATACTCGTTTTTGTTATGTTTATCTATTACATGCTAAAGATGAAGCCCTAGATAAATTCAAGGTTTATAAAACTGAGGTTGAATTACAACATAATGACTTGATTAAGAAGTTACACACCGATAGAGGTGGAGAGTATTATGATCCTGTTTATTTTCAGTCTGTGGGAATTATACATGAGACTACAACTCCATATACACCACAACAAAATAGTGTATCTGAGAGGAAAAATAGAGTCCTAAAAGAAATGGTTAATTCCATGTTATCTTATTCAGGATTAAGTGACGGATTTTGGGGTGAAGCCATGTTAACGGCTTGCTATTTATTAAATAGGGTTCCTAACAAAACGAATAAAATTACCCCATATGAGCTTTGGTACAAAAAGAAACCAAACTTGAATTACCTTCGAGTTTGGGGTTGTAGGGCGGTTGTTAGACTACCCCAACCAAAGATTAAAACTTTGGGAGAAATAGGTATTGATTGCATCTTTATTGGATATGCTGAGCATTCCAAGGCTTATAGGTTCTATGTCATAGAACCTAATGATTCTATATCGGTTAACACCGTGATTGAGTCAAGAGATGCAATATTTGATGAGACACGTTTTTCATCAATACCTAGACCAAAGGACCTGGTTCCTAGTTCAAATGGAACAAAAGAAGGAGATGACACGCTCATTCCTTCTACCGCGTCACCTATGCTCCGCAAGAGCAAGCGAGGAAGAATTGAAAAATCTTTTGGTCCTGATTTTCAGCTTTATTTAGTTGAGGGGTCAAGAGATGAGGTTGAATTTCAATATTCATACTGTTATCATATTGATGAGGACCCTAGAACGTTTGATGAGGCTATGAAGTCTCAAGACGTTGCGTTTTGGAAAGAAGCAGTCAACGATGAGATAGACTCCATCGTAGAGAATAATACATGGATCTTAATGGATCTCCCACCTGGTTGCAAGCCTTTAGGCTGCAAGTGGATCTTCAAAAAGAAGATGAAAATCGATGGAACAATTGGCAAGTTTAAAGCTAGATTGGTTATCCAAGGCTTTAGACAAAAGGAAGGTATCGATTATTTTGATACTTATGCTCCTGTTGCTAGAATATCTTCTATAAGATTATTAATTGCTTTGGCTGCTATTAATGATCTTGTGATCCACCAAATGGATGTTAAAACAGCGTTCATGAACGGTGTTTTGGAAGAAGAAGTCTATATGAAGCAGCCTGAAGGGTTTGTTATGCCCGGGAATGAGCAAAAGGTGTGTAAGTTAATAAAGTCATTGTATTGGCTGAAGAAAGCACCTAAACAATGGCATCAAAGATTTGATGAGGCTATCTTATCAAATGGATTCAAGCTGAATCAAGCGGACAAGTGCTTATATAGCAAATTTGATGATTCCGGTAATGGAGTAATCATTTGTTTATATGTTGATGACATGTTGATCTTTGGTACTGACTTAAGACAAGTAGAACTTGCAAAAGAGTTCTTGTCATCAAATTTTGCCATGAAAGACATGGGGGAGGCGGATGTGATTCTTGGAATTCGAATCAAGCATGAGAACAAAGGCCTATGTTTATCTCAATCTCATTACATTGAAAAGGTTCTAAAAAGGTTCAATTATGAGAAATGTTCTCCTTTGAGCACTCCCATGGATGCGAGTGTGAAACTTATGCCTAATGCGGGAAAAGCGATTTCACAACTCGAGTACTCACAACTTATTGGTTGTTTAATGTATGCCATGACAAGTACTAGAACAGATATAGCTTATGCGGTAGGAAAGCTGAGTAGATATACTAGTAACCCTAGTACTCACCATTGGCAAGCTATAAGACGGGTGCTTAAGTACTTGAAAGGAACCATAAATTATGGTTTGTCTTATGTCAGATTTCCTTCGGTTTTAGAAGGATATTCTGATGCAAGTTGGAACTCCAACGTAGAAAGTAACTCTTCTACAAGTGGTTGGGTGTTCTTGCTTGGAGGAGGTGCCATTTCTTGGGCTTCTAGAAAACAAACTTGTATTACAAGTTCGACTATGGAATCAGAGTTCATAGCATTAGCGGCTGCTAGCAAAGAGGCGGACTGGCTAAGAAATTTAGTCTATGAGATTCCATTGTGGCCGAGACCGGTATCACCAATTTGTATACATTGTGATAGTAAAGCCACTCTGGCTAGAGCTTATAGTCAAGTGTATAATGGTAAGTCATGATACCTGGGTGTTAGACATAGCATGATACGTGAGCTGATCACTCATGGAGCTATTACCATACAATTTGTTCGGTCTGAACAAAATCTAGCGGATCACTTGACTAAAGTGTTAGCTAGAGACTTGGTGATCAAGTCGGCTAGAGGGATGGGTTTAAAGTTCATTTGAAATTTTTAACTGTGGGATACCCAATTCCCCTCTAATACAACGTTAGAGGCTGAATTCAATGTGGAAAGCTTACAGTTAAAGATTGAAGCACTTGTTGTATCATCCCAAAGTAAGTGCTTGAACCTGCAAGAAAGGATTAGGTTGAAGTTCTCTTCTTAATAGATCTTTTGAAAAATTGCATTTGCAGGTGCAAGATTAAAAGATCTACCTATATGAGTATGAAGTGGAGCCGCATCAAGAAGCTTGGACTTAGCTTCCTATATACTCATGAATGGATAGGGACACATGGCTTATAACAGTGTCAAGTATAAACGCTTAGAGTAGTGTGGAAATTCATGTGTGTATTATCTTCATGTACCCAAATGAGTTGAAAGGATTCAATCCATTGGACATCCTAATTCTTGGGTATTTGGAATGTGTAATATTACTAAGATGTAAATTCAATCGTTACGATATTTACATTTATGCATGAGTTTGGTTTATGTGTGTTGTTAAAGTTGTGAATCAAAGATTACACTTAAATGGGGGAGGAATGTTGGAGATTTAAGTGTAAAACAAACGGTTGCTTGATGAACCAAAGCAACTGTTCGGGTTATGGTTATATTATAAACGTACGGTTGCAAACGTACGAACACAACTTTTGAAACCTATAAAACTTTGTTCCTCCGCACAAAAACAGAGGACGAAAAACAGAGAGGAGAGAAGAGATTCACAACATCAAAGACAAAAACTCTTTGGTGAAAACACAAAATAAAACACTGAAACTCTATTTGTTTCTCTTGGATCTTAGCCTAGAACAAAAGAGAAACTTTGATTGTCGTATCCTGCGAGAGATTTTGTTTAACCCAAAGTTTTTGATAAGGGTCAAAATACTCTTTAAAGAAAGTGCTCTTGTGCGCAATTCAATTATTACGAAAGTTCACCGTACGTTACGATCGAGAGTTACACCGTATCTACTACATTAAATGCAATGTATGTTACGGAATATGGATTAACAAATTATACTCAATTGTAGATCGTTACAAAAACACATACATATCGCATCGATACGGATACAGTATATCTATTTTGTCAAACGCTTAATTTTTGTATTAATAGTAAATCGAAAGTTCGAAACAACTAAATTTGACCCAAACTCAGTCATGATCCTTTATTAATAGAGGTGTATGTGTACGTTACTGAAACACAACTTAGGTAATTTTGGTAAAACTAGATTCACCTCTACTTATTAACCATAATTATTAAGTCTATAAAGAAAGAAAGAAAAAAAAAAAGGAAAAGAATCCAAAAATGAAAAGGAAAGGGTAGGTGAAGAGAATCCAGATGTAGACGAATGAGTGATGCACAATGGCGCTTTACGACGACAAAACACGTGAGCCATAGTTGTCCTTTACTACAACGTGTCACTGTAATGAGTGATCCAACAACAATAATTGTCAAGACCGTGACAAGAGTGAGTGAGCTAGTACCTACTAGTAGTATTTGATATTTTCAAAGATTCGATTGTATAGTATACTAGTATGATAATTATGTATTGAAGTTTGATAGATCCCAAGGGACCCCAAAAATCTCGGTTCCCAATGAACGATCTAGAGATTCCCTTCCACCAACTCCCCAAAAATTACTCAACCAGTGTATTTTGAAGTATAAGTATAGTAAAAAAAAATTAACCATATAACTTAAGGAATTGACAGAATAACATTGACTAAATAAATTATACGCTTATTATAATTACCGGTTTAAATAACCCGACGGTTTAGTAAAAAGAGTTTTTACAGTCAGGTAAGTAAAAATTAAGTCTACGAGAGTTCCGAAGATGACGCCGCACCCTTTCCCCTATAAAAAAGGGCGCGCACCTGATGAGAGCCACACACACTCACGCTCTTTCGCTCAGATCTGAATTTACATTTTTTTTTTCTCCGACTCAAGACGTTTTGTGAGAGAATTGATGCAGCAGAGAGGACGATCCGTCAACCGTAGATCTCGAAGCTTCTCTAGATCCAGACTCGCCGTCGAAGGCCATTAAGAGAACTCTCTCCGAAACATATCTTCTTCTTCCCTTTTTTTTTTTTAAACCCAAAATTTCCGAAATGGCTGCAACGTACGGTAAGATCACTGATTCTATGCATCGTATTCGTTTGATTTTGCTTCGAAATTAGGAGATTAGGGAAAAATAGAAGAGAATGTGAGAAATTGATTTCGATTTTTGATTTGATTTGATGTGATTTGGAGTGAGCGTAGAGGAAGAGCGTGATATCCAGAAGAATTACTGGATTGAGCATTCGGCTGATCTGACTGTTGAAGCTATGATGCTTGACTCTCGTGCTTCTGATCTCGACAAGGAAGAACGTCCTGAGGTTCTCTCTTTACTCCCTTCATATGAAGGCAAATCTGTCTTGGAACTTGGAGCCGGCATCGGTAGGTTCACTGGTGAATTGGCTCAAAAGGCTGGTGAACTCATTGCTCTTGACTTCATTGATAGCGTCATTAAGAAGGTTTTCTTTTTGATTCACCTTCTTAGTTTAATGATTCTTTGCTTTCATGACTTTGTTGTAATCTTGTATGTATGCTACATTCCTTTTGTCTTGTAGAATGAAACTGTTAATGGACATTACAAGAACGTCAAGTTTATGTGTGCTGATGTTACATCCCCTGACCTTAAGATTACTGATGGATCCCTTGACTTGATTTTCTCCAACTGGCTTCTCATGTATCTTTCTGACAAAGAGGTATAAGATGATCTCATTCTTTTTATTAAAGATAACAAGATGGGGAATGAAAATTGAGTTTTTAAGCAACTGTTTGGTTTGGATTCAAGGTGGAGCTTTTGGCAGAAAGGATGGTTGGTTGGATCAAGGTTGGTGGATACATCTTCTTCCGTGAATCTTGCTTCCACCAATCTGGGGACAGTAAGCGCAAATCCAACCCGACTCACTACCGTGAACCCCGTTTCTATTCCAAGGTTCATACTTCTCTTACATCCAGTTGATAGTTACATTTCCAGGACTGCATTTTCAATTGCTTAGTGGTTAGAAATTAGAATGCCTCTGCTGATGAATATGTTGAGAGTTCAGTGGGTTGAGGTGAATAGTAAAGGATACATAACCACTTGAATATCCTCTTATTGGCTGAGATATAAATGTTATCTTATGCTTTGGGTGCTTTAAGTTTTGGTTTATCGGACTTTGAAGTAATGTAGTGGTCACAGCTCACCATATCTGTAGTTACTTGTCTCTAAATCTGTTCAAGCAAATTATTGGAAAACTTCAAGCACATTCACGTAGTAGTTATGTGGCATTTGTATTTTACTGACTAAAACGGATGGTGAATAAATGCAGATCTTTCAAGAATGTCAGACACGCGATGCTGCTGGGAATTCATTTGAGCTCTCTATGATTGGATGCAAGTGCATTGGAGCTTATGTGAAGAACAAGAAGAATCAGAATCAGGCAAACAAATCTCTTTTAATCAAGATTGTCTAGTTTCCTATTATTCTATCTAAGGTGTTAATCATGAATAACACACTCTCTTTGTTATTTGGGATGCAGATTTGTTGGATTTGGCAGAAAGTCAGCTCAGAAAATGACAGAGGCTTCCAGCGTTTCTTGGACAATGTTCAGTACAAGTCCAGTGGAATCCTACGCTATGAGCGTGTCTTTGGTCAAGGGTTTGTGAGCACTGGCGGACTTGGTAAAATCCCAATTCGTTTTTGCTTGTGTTGTGTGTTCGCAATGTTCTGTGTATTAATTTTAAGTGTGTTTGTGTCATGTTTCTTGGATCAGAGACAACCAAAGAATTTGTGGAGAAAATGAATCTGAAACCAGGACAGAAAGTGTTAGATGTTGGGTGTGGCATTGGTGGAGGTGACTTCTATATGGCTGAGAAGTTTGATATTCATGTTGTTGGTATCGACCTCTCTGTCAACATGATATCTTTCGCATTGGAGCGTGCTATCGGACTCAACTGCTCGGTTGAGTTTGAGGTCGCGGATTGCACCACAAAACACTACCCAGATAATTCGTTTGATGTCATTTACAGCCGAGACACCATTCTGCACATTCAAGTACTCAACTTTTTGCTCATTGTTCTCTGTTGGAAGTTCAATCATTGCAAATGCTTACTCATTCTCTCTCTTTTTTCAGGACAAACCAGCTTTGTTCAGGACTTTCTTCAAGTGGCTTAAGCCGGGAGGTAAAGTTCTCATCAGTGACTACTGTAGAAGCCCAAAAACTCCATCTGCTGAGTTTTCTGAGTACATCAAACAGAGAGGATATGATCTCCATGACGTTCAAGCTTATGGGCAGGTTGGTCTTGTGTGTCAAGGATATATGTTTTTGCTGTCCCTCAAGGCCCTTTGTCTATTCGTTTTAACATTAAATCTTCAATGTAGATGCTAAAAGATGCTGGCTTCAAAGACGTGATCGCAGAGGACCGGACTGATCAGGTGAATGAAATTAACATACATACATACCTTGTTTAAAACCAAGGACTGTAGCTATAACAGAGTATGTTTCTTTTGGTGTTATGTATATACAGTTTACGCAAGTCCTGAGACGTGAGCTAGAGAGTGTGGAGAAAGAAAAGGAAGAATTCATCTCCGACTTCTCCAAAGTAAGTATCTTTCTTCTTTCAGCCTCGGAAAATGAAAACTTTGTGTTGTCACAATATCTTAAGCTGTCTCTTTCTTATACAAATTTTGATGTACCTCACAAAACGCAGGAGGATTACGATGACATTGTTGGAGGATGGAAGGCAAAGCTGGAGAGGTGTGCATCGGATGAACAGAAATGGGGACTCTTCATCGCCAACAAGAATTAATCAGTCAAAAAAAATATCCTCTGTTTTCTTTCTTTCTTTCTTCAATAAACATGTCATTTCCGCTAAGTGATGATAAGCATGATGCAGTCAGTGTTCTGTGATCGATCTTGAGTGGTGGTGTTTTATATCCTGTTTCTTTTTTTATGTGATATGTAAGCCGAATTATGAGTTTGGTCTGGTCTAAGGACTTCTCTAGTAAAATTTACTTTTTTATTCAAAGAATTTTCTAAATGCATTTGTGTTATACGCTTTGACTTGAGTTACTGTTTGGTAGACCCGAATGTTTCAATTGGATATTTGGGTACGGTTAGGTTCAACTTAAACCGAACTAGGCATATACATTTCCTTTATTGGCATTAAATTTGATTCAGCGTTTTAGTCAAATTATCTCACTATTTTTTTTCTTTAAATTATACCCCGTTAGCCTGTGTTAGAGTCTAGGCCCCCAAGTATTTAATTTGTATTGAATGTTTCAAACCGTAACTTGTTAAAAAGCAATTTAGATCTCATCGAATATATAGCTGATTTTTTTTTTTTTTTTTTTTCCTGGTAAAGAAATTTGTAGGAGAGGCATAAAATATTTATATTTTCTAATTGGAAAAAAAAAAAAAAAAAACATTCCATAGGGTTACGCATAGCCATAGGGGACACAGCAACGTAGTGTGTGGAGGTAAAAGAGAAAAGCCGTGAAATCACACACATTCAAGACTAGATTCGTCAGACTCCCCTCCTATTTAGATTTTGACCCAACCCTACCTCTGCTATAGACACCTACACTGTTCTATTTCTGTAATCAACAGTGTCAATTTCAATCTCATACAGTCAATTTATTTGCAAAATCCATCAATTTTACCCCAATGGTCAAGTAACTCAAAAACATGTTAGCTGTTTGGTGTTTTCTTTCTTTCTTTATTTCTGGTTTTAATGTTAGATATTGTTTTTTAAAGATATTGATAAATATTCGTTTTTTGTTTTATTTTTGACATCATATTCGTTTTAGAAAGAAACCACAAATCTATTAATTGATACCTACGTCCCTCAGTAGCTAATTAAAATAATATATTGATACAGAGAATTTGATGCAGTCTTACATTGTCAGAACACTGTAAATATAGTGTTAAATGTGTATGCGTATTATATTTTTTTGTCGACATGTGTAATATATTCCAATAAATATATATATATATATATATACGTACACACGTGACATATATGTAATGGTGTTATTATGATGACCTCATGATAAGAGAGATCACTGACAATTTATAATGAAAAAGCTTGAAAATAGGCTTTAATCATTTAGTTTTTGATATAACTTGGTTCTTGTTCTTAAGGGAGAGATAGATGCGAATGAAAGAAGAATCACATGGAGCGTTTAACCAAAATAGGGAAAATGCAGCGAATAGAGAGAGGAGCCGGGTGGGTGAGTCACACAGCCAAGCCAAACCAATGGTCCACCTCATGCCTGTCACCATTTTGTCCCTCACAGACACACCCCTCCTTCAGTCTTGTCAATTCGCTCTCTCTCTCTCTTAATTTGTCTCTTCCACAGTTGGGGTTTTTTAAAAGTGTTCAAAATCAATGACCACTACTAATTCGACGATTTTTATTTTTTTTCTTGTAGATATTTGTAGTCATTTTATAGAGTCTTCAGCTATACCAGCTGGAGGTTTCTGTAGCTAAAGACAAATACGACTTACCCACGGATAAAACCATCCATGCATGAAACAATGTCAAGCATTGTATCTAGTAGCTAGTATAAAACTATAAACTATATACATATACTCTTAGAAAGCCTATCACCTTCAGCTTCGTGCAATAACTACTATTCAAATCATATGTAGGGATGTAAACATTTCCACGTTGGTCATACATGCATATATAGTGTTATTATAACACGTCACAGATGGGACTATGGTGAATCAAAGGAGGAGACAGAGATTTTTTTACGATCCATGGAAATAACCAAAAGATTATAAAGATCGTACGATTATACTTTACCATTAATCTTCGTTACAATTCACGAGAAGATTCATGTTTCTTTATTTCCTAACAACAATATTTATTGTTTATAATTAATAGGATAGTACGTGTGGTAATCTGTTGACTATATAAGTACGAACCCATTCATATGTTTCTCTTCTTGCTTTTTTACTTTTTCGCATAATTAAAGTCATGTTTTTTGTTTTTGCTTACTTTCATGCTCGCAAGAATCACAAACACTCAATCATCATGAAAAAGAAATAAAGCCAAATACAAAGTGAGACGAAGGGAATGATAATGCATCAAAATAAGCAATGCAAACAATTTCTTTTTACTATGGATCTTGCATCTAAAACTATTAATAAAGAAAAAGGTCTCATTGAATCGTACAAAGAGACATAAAAGAATGAATGAATCTTTGGGAAGAGAAAGGAAAGTGTCGGGGCTTCTTCTATGAATAAGCTATTCAGTTATTTTGTTTTTCTTTTAAGTCTTGTCTCTTCTCTCCTCTGAAAGTCGCTCTTCTTTCCTTTTCTCACGTTCCCACTTCCCCACTCTCATATTTTTTTGTCTTTTCCCCCATTTGAAAATTATATTGGGTAGGCTACTTTACCTCCATTCGTTATTAATATATATTGTGATGAACTGATTACATTTATTTTGTGCCAAACAGTAGGTTTTTAAATAAAAATAAAAAATGTAAGAGCATAGAAGTAAGAAGACACCCACCTAATTAGCATCGAAGTGTCTCAAATCAAGTACAAACTCAAAGAGAAAATGGTTAGTTAATCGGAATATTATTTCAAATTAGAGTAGTTAATATTTGTACTCTTAATCTAAGTTTATTAAAAAAATATTCGTATTTCTAATAAAAAAATGTGTGTATATAGAAAAAATAAACAAAATACTCGCAGATTTAAGTGAAATATTTTTGTGTAGTTTAGTAGGGTATGAACCCAAAAAGAAATATGTGATGAAATTTAAAATGTTAAATGCAAATACAAAGTAAAATTGTTGGTTGAGAGGGACGTTGAATTGGAGAGGAAGTTAATGTATACATAAATAGCATATGTAAAGGCATTTTGTTAGCATGCAAGCGAAGAGAAAACAAAACAAGTTCCAAATTAACCAATTTAATTTTCCCCACTCTCTTAGTCACTTCAACATCAACCCAATTCTTTTTGTCTCTCGCGCATTTATAACTCATAGGAACGGATGCCTACATTGACATATGCATTATATATGCAAATACATATAGTATTACATATAGATCATGAGTGTGTAGATATAAAGATTTAACGGTTAAAAGAAAAAATATGTAGAGTAACGAGTTCCCATTTTCGTAACACTTGATCCCATCACCAGTGCACCAAAACAGCTTCATTCACCAACCAAATCAAGCAAGTTTCATGATCCAAACCCTAATTCATCACATCCACACAAAAGAAAAACTAATGAGAAAATCACATGTCATTCGATTATTTTCTTAAATTTGTTTGGTTCATTTTTAATATTTAAAGAAAGTGGTCCAAAGTGCATTTTAAGGCAAACCCTTATGAAATGTTAACATCAACACCATAAAGACACGCCTGCGCTCACTCCCAGACAAAACCCTAAATAAGTAACACCTTTTCTCTCTCTCCAACTTGGTTGATTAATTAAACTAATCATCTAATAACAAAAATAAAGGTCTTGCTCTTGAAAGACATCAATTAGGGTTTAGTTCTTCAATGGCAGAAACTCATAGAAACAGTGAATGCCACTGATCTCCTTCTCTTTCTCATCATCGCTACAAAACCCTTCTTTTGTCAATGGAAACAGCTCAAGTGTGTGTTCTTCATGATCCGAGTCACCGTTGGAGCATTCTTCATGACGTTCTTGACCTTTATTGTCATCATAATTTCGTCGACAAGTCTCTGCGTTCGTTGCTTCTCTCGTGCTTAGAAGCACAGGTGAAAACGTGACAGAATCTTTAGCAGCAGAAACAGTATTAACATTGCTAGTGGAGATCATGTTGGAGGAAACATTTGTTGAATTGAGAATGAGGTTCCGCTGCTGATGATGTGAAGAAGGGTAGAGTCCAGGTGGCAACTGCATCATCTGCCACGTGACGTTCCTCCCTAAAAAGCTTCGTCTCTCGTCACCTCCACAACGACCATTGCGCTCTACCCGTATGTTCCATGCCTCCTCTTGGTGATCATCAAGGGAAGGTTTCTAGATATCCAAAAAAAAAAGAACATTATTCATATTTAGTCAATTTATTTAGCATTGGAAAATGTAAAATTTGTAACAAATAAGTCAAAATCTTTAGGCAAACCGACAAACTTGATGTTTAAAAACCCCCATCACACACACAGACCCAAAATTAATCAGTCAAAACAAATTCCAGATAGGGACAAGGGTGAAGGAGAATGAGACCGTTAAAGACCAAGGTCAAAACAGTCTATTCAAGCATGAGTTGGAGTGAAAAAAGCACATTAATATTTAGAGGTTTTGAGGAAAAACAAGAAGACATATCTAAAGGATCGATCGTACGTAGCAGCTGTCCCGACAGAAAGGAAAGTCTCTGCAGCTTTTTGGATCAATCCATTAATTACTTCTTCTTCTTTTTTTTTAATAAACGAAATAACTAGTTTTAATACTCCTACAATTATACTATATGCTGAGAATATTTTACTTAAGGCTTATTTGCATTTCCCGATAAACTAACTTTCCACCGCCTCATCTTCTCTGCCTTAACTTGTTGTTTTTCTTTCAAACTTACCCAAATTAAACTTCCAAAAGAAGAATTCACGTATTCTTATGAGATTCTATTTGTAATCATATGCTAATTCTACACTATGCTTAATTACATTCCCTTTCATGCGCCCAACAGGAGACCACCAAGTACTTTTAAGTGTTTAACCCAAAAAAACATGTATCGATATACATTACCTCTGGTTGTGTGTCGCATCCGACCGAACATATCCAGTTCTTGGCCTGTTCAACCTTGTAACCTGCAAAATTTACATTAAATTAAATGTCAAAATGTCAATATCGAAGCTAAATGTCTAATCAACCCAATTTTAACATTACACCAAAAAAAAAATGTCTAATCAACCCAAAATATGACATTTAATACAAAAAGACTCTAGTTGTTTGACATGTAAGCGACCACCTCAAGTTATATATCTTTCTATATATGGTATCTCACCTGGCGGGTCCTTCTTGTCGAATCCGTGGTTTGAGACAAGACTCGTTGTGTTAAGGACCGAATCTTCGTGGCCAGTTTCCATTTGTCGTCGCCGTTTCTGGCGTTCGCGAGCTTTGTGGTTTTGGAACCAGTAGAAAACGTTTTTGCCTTCTATCTTCCCGTACCGTCGTAGCTGTGCGGTGATTTGTTGGATGTGGTCGGCAGAAGGAGTTCTTGTTCCTTGTCCGTACAACTCCTCAAGAACCCTTAACTGATCCGGCGTCGGATTCCACCGTGAGCTCACCATTACCGGCGGATGTTGAGGTTCTGAGTTTAGCATCATCAGCTCCCTCTTGTTCTGCTCCGCCGTCATCGTCATCACTGCTGTGAAAATGATAACAATAAAGAAAGTGAGCATTACAAACAAGAGAAAGAGAGAGGGAACGTATGAGAGAGAGAGAGAAAGAGAGAGAGAGAGGAGAGAGAGAGAGAGAGAGAGAGAGAGAGAGAGAGAGAGAGAGAGAGGATGATCTGACCCATATTAAAGCGGTGGTCAGAGTTGGTGTTTGGGGAGGCGGTGGGACAAGAAGAGAGGCGTGGGATGAGTGGTCGAAGCTTTCTTCCTCCGTTGAAGGAATCTGCACCTCCTTCGTTGTAGCCCATCGTCCACATTTTGATATATTTTATTCACTTGAAGGGAGAGAGAGAGAGAGAGAAGAGCAGTTCAATTATATGTTAGGTTTTTTTTTCTGAAGTCAAGGAGATGTAAATGATATATGGTTGAAGGAGGAAATAGACAAATGGTGGAGAGAGGTATTGGCTATTTTGGCTTTGAAGTCGAGTGATAAAGTTGAGATATATTTGTATATATATATGTGAATGAGAGCATGGAAATGGGGTTTGTAACCACATATATGATATATGTGTGCATATATATATAGAAAGAGATAGGCAGTCTAACACATTCCTTCTTTTTTTTTTTACAAAATATTAACATTGTTCATATGAATATTATACATTTCTTTGTTTTTGTATTTGTTCTATTTTTTTAAAAAAAATCTACACCCGGTTGCCAAATCATGCACAGTTATAGTTTAATTTAAAAGATATATATAGCATCATATAATCCCCCCTGCTTATAGTAAACGTGTATATACTTTTCCATGAAGGAATTTTATCATTTCATATAATCTATATGGTTTGTTTATATATTTTATTTTGGTTTTTATACACGATACGATTAATGTGACATGTAATAGATTCATAGACATTAAGCCCATATATATCTGTACTTGCAAAGATAAAGCTTTCATGAACAATGTGTACCACTAAAAATACTATTCAAACCGTGGTTACACTGCGGATGATGAAAGTACTTAACCACTATAAATAAAACTGACATACAAATATATTTAACTTCCCTCCCAACCAACATATACTTCTAAAGCAAGCACGTACAACAAACCACTATTAATTAACCAAGTCAGTAAATTCATTGATCATCTATATCAAATTTCACTAAGCTATTTTTGGAGATACAATCTTAGCTTCATATGTACCATATGATTTTAGTGGCTATTAATAGAAGGAAGATATCATGAGAGAAAAGGAGAGGAAGGAAGATGAGGTTGACTAGCTAGTGAGAGAGGAGAGAGAGGCGTGGAATTCTGGGGGATATGATATGATATGATATGATATGATATGAATGATATGGGGAGATGCGAAGGAGCTTATAGCGACGTTACATTCTCCCATCTCTCCCCATCACTCCTTTTCTTTCATTCTTTTTTTCCCCTCTTTTGTTTTCTGTTTTTTTTTTTTTTCATTCATTCTTTTGTTCCTTTATATGTATAGATATATATTATATATATATTACTGATGAGTATTATTATAGAGTAGTATTAGAGTGATCTTTTGTTTTTATGAAATATGCATGAGATCATATTATATATGTGTGTGTGTGGTGGCTTTCACTATTATTCTTGTTCTCAACTGCCCCATATATAGGCTTTGTCTCCTTTACACTCTTCACCTCATCTCCTTTGTCTCTCTCAAACCCACTTTTCTGTAAAACCCTTCTTCCTTTCTTTTTCTTCTCTTTGGGATCTTAAATCCCCCTTTTCTGTCTTTTCCCAAGCCTCCTTAATCCTTTTGTTTTTTCTCCTTTTTGAGAAAATTTTCTAATCTTAAGTTTTGGAACTAGACGATCCTTTTCTTTTCCTTACTTGTTTTAATGTTTATGTGATGATGAAAAACTATTGTTTACAAATGACATATCCTAAATCATCTCATATTAGTGAACAGGGATCTTGTCAATTATAAATTTTAATCAAAGAAAAAAAAAATTAATCAAAGTGTTCTTCATATATATATATATTGGTGGCTTGCAAGTGATTGTGTATTAATTAAATCATTCATATATGATCAAATTTGTAAAACAGTTCTGACATTCAGCAATCCTGTATTACTTGTTCCGAGGCAAAGTTAGTTTATTTCACACACACACACATGTACGATATTACAAGTCAGTTATAGTCTATGATTTTTTTAATTCTTAGTTGAAATTTAGTGTTATTCATTTAACAAATTTAAAACATAGACTAATCTCTTTAGAAATTTTAATAACTTTTTTTAGCAAAATTGAAAAGAAATTGTATAACTGGAAATTCGTACTACAGTTTTTTTTTTTTTTTCTTAAAAAAAAAAAACTATAATCTGTAGTTTTTCCAACTATCCGAACATTTATTGGATTGGGTCTACAAACGTCAAGCTTTTGGGCCCAATGAAAGCCCATCTAACAATAAGGGGATAAAAAATAAAAGTCAGTGTAAGAGAGAAACAGAGAGATCGCTCGCTGGAAAAAAAGTTATGATCTTCGTCAGGCGCCTTCGACTTCTAGCCAGAGACAATGGCTTCTTCTTCTTCTCTATCAAACCCCACTCTTTCTCATCTGCCTCCGTAATGGTCACTGATAATGTCGAAGCTCGAATACACAACGAAGGAGGAGAAGAAGATCCAACAAAAACAGAAGATCGTCGACGCAGTGTAACCGATAAAGCTTACTGGAGAAGACGAATACACAGTCTCTGCGCCGTTCAAAAGAATCCAGACGAAGCTCTTCGTATTCTCGACGGCCTCTGCCTTCGTGGTTATCGTCCTGATTCGCTTAATCTCAGCAGTGTGATCCACGCTCTTTGTGACTCCGGAAGATTCGACGAAGCTCACCGTCGGTGTCTCCTCTTCGTCGATTCGGGTTTTATCCCAGATGAGCGAACCTGCAATGTTATCGTTGCGAGATTGCTAGACTCGGGATCTCCGGATAGTACGTTAAGTGTTATTAACCGTTTGATCGGTGTCAAGAGAGAGTTCGTGCCGTCGTTGACGAATTACAACCGTTTGATCAATCAGTTTTGTTTGATTCGTAGGGTGTTCGATGCGCGTATGATCTTAAAAGATATGAGGAACATGGGACATCTCCCAAATGTTGTGACTTACACAACTTTGATCGGTGGTTGCTTCGAGATTCGAGAGATTAAAGCTGCTCATAAAGTGTTCGACGAAATGCGTGTGCGTGGCGTAAAGCGTAATTCTCTCACAGTGAGTGTTGTTATTGATGGGTTATTGAAAATGAGAGATGTTGAAACGGGACGGAGGCTGATGAAGGAACTCTGGGTATACTTGAAGAAGGAGACTGATGTATCAATTAAATCAGCAGCTTTTGCGAATCTCGTTGATTCTATGTGCAGGGAAGGATATTTCAATGACGTTTTCGAGATTGCAGAGAACATGCCGCAATGCGAGTCTGTGAACGTTGAATTTGCTTACGGGCATATGATAGATTCCTTGTGTCTATACAGGAGAAACCATGGAGCTGCGAGGATTGTTTATATAATGAAGAGTAAAGGGTTGTTACCGAGAAGAACGTCATACAATGCTATCATTCATGGTTTGTGCAAGGATCGTGGTTGTATGAGGGCTTATCAGTTGCTAGAAGAGGGATCTGAATTTGGGTTTATTCCGTCTGAATATACTTATAAGCTCCTAGTGGAGAGTCTATGCAAGGAACTGGACGTTGGTAAAGCGAGGAATGTTCTAGAGCTGATGTTGAGAAAAGAAGGAGTAGATAGGACTAGAATTTATAATATCTATCTACGAGCTCTCTGCGTGATGGATAACCCGACTGAGATCCTGAATGTACTGGTCAATATGCTTCAGGGAGACTGTAGGCCTGATGAGTATACTCTTAACACAGTTATTAATGGATTTTGCAAGATGGGTAGGGTGGATGATGCTATGCAAGTTCTAGGTGATATGATGACAGGGAAGTTCTGTGCACCAGATGCTGTGACTTTAACTACTGTTATGTGTGGCTTGCTCACTCAAGGAAGAGCAGAAGAAGCTCTGGATGTGTTGAATCGGGTTATGCCAGAGAAGAAGATTAAGCCAGGTGTTGTTACATACAATGCTGTTATACGTGGGTTGTTCAAGATGCATAAAGGAGATGAAGCTATGCGTGTGTTTGATCAGATGGAAAAGGCGAGTGTGACTGCGGATAGTACTACATATGCTATAATCATTGACGGGTTGTTCGTGACTAGTCAGGTGGATATGGCGAAGAAGTTCTGGGATGATGTGATATGGCCATCAGGCAGACATGATGTATTTGTGTATGCGGCATTTCTCAAAGGGCTTTGTCGGTCTGGTTGTGTACTTGATGCTTGCCATTTCCTATATGACCTGGCAGATTCTGGAGCAATCCCTAATGTTGTGTGCTATAATACTGTGATTGATGAGTGTAGCAGAATTGGGTTGAAGACAGTAGCGTACGAGATGTTGGTGGAGATGAGGACGAACGGTCAGGCTCCTGATGCTGTGACATGGCGGATACTAAATAAACTACCTGATTCTAGCTGTGCAAGGAGATAGTTAATTTTAAACTCTGCATCCTCGGATAGGCTGTTTCAAAAGCTATACATGTTTTTGGTTCTCAAGCAATTCGTGGCTTCTGATATCATGACTACTGATCTGAGAATTGGTTTTACCAACGCTGTGTGTGAGTAAAGAAGTTGCTTTGTTTGTTTCTCTGTCAGGTTTTTGCCGGCAAATTCTAAAGTTCAGTAAGCTCAGAAAGGTGAATAATCAGCAGAATTGAAGACAATACTTAAAAGAGTTAAGAGCGAGGAAAGAAACAAACAATTCTACTCCTCCAGAAACATAAATCCAGACAGCTATTTTAAGATATACAAGAAAAGCGTACCGACAGATAGAATCTATTATCTAAGATAGTGAAACAGCACCAAATGCATGTGGAAACCATGGTTTAACTAGTTCCACCACTTTGCTGATGAGCCTGCGATTCCCAGAAGAGTCTGACAGTGGAATAGATAAGAGAGGGCTCAGCCATAGCGCCATTACCGTAGTCTCCACAGGCCAGTCTCTTCTTGATAGGAGGAATGAGTGTGATTCCCAGATCATCAAGCGACAAAAGATGCCTTTCAGTGAAAGGGTTGTTCCACATCAATGTGTTCATCGCTGGTGCAACAAAAAGTGGTTTGCTGTAGTCCCAAGCTCGTATAATGCAAGTCAAAAGATTATCACAGAGCCCACCAGCAATCTATAAAGGTAAGAAAAAAACAAAAGATCTCCATGAATGTTCCACAATTCAGACAATTGAATGTTCCACAATTCACACAATTGAGGCTAAGTAAAGTGGGTTAAAAGATGTTTTGTTTTGTTTTACCTTGCCTAAGGTGTTAGCAGACAAAGGAGCAATGACCAAAACATCAGCCCAACGTCTAAGCTCGATGTGAAGGACGGGATCACCGATCTTGTTCCAGCTTGACCATTCATCTTCGTCAGTGTACAGAGTCACTTCTTCTGGGAGGGACAGTTTATCGAGGAAATGAAGAGATGATTTGGAAACGACGGCTCTCACTTCTGCCCATTCGGTGAAACAATGACAGAGATTGCCGAATTTGATAGCAGCGACACTTCCACTAGCAGCAAGTAGTACACGAGGCTTCCTCGGCGGTATGGTGTTGTTCACTTCCATATCTTGCCTGTCTATTTTCGCATTCTCCATGGCGCTTTAACACCTTCAGAGATCCAGCAAGTAGCGAGAATGGTTCGGCGAGGAACCCTAAAAAAAAAAAAAAACTGATCTGGTTTCGAAGAATATCAAAATGTTTTAGAGGGAAGAGAGAGAGAGAATGGGATAATCATTTTTACTCCGCTGGTCAAATGGGCCGTTGACTCATTCTATTTAGGCCCTTTTTCTATAATAGTCAAATGGGCCATTAAAAGGTATCGCACAAACTCGATTACGCAAACCAAAACATAATCTCAAGGTTGCTGAAACAATGTAAGACTATGTGCAATGGCGTAGTTTTGAGCCGTCCTCCGGCAATTGTTTTTTTAAATTAAATTAAAATGGCTAAATACTGAAGAATTGATTTTTTAAATGCGACGTTTTTTATCCATCTACTTGGACACGTGGAAGGTGGTGATTGGGAGAAGTCTTTGGGTAAGGTTAAGCAATGGATCCATAGCTAACGAAAGTTTCACAGCATTTTGAGAGATTCAAGGCGGCGTTTGCGAGGAAGGATTACGATACATGTAGTGATCTGTTGTCTCAGCTTAAGGTATACATCTCTCTCTCTCTCTCTCTCTCTTCTTTGAACCCTAATTTGTTTCGATTTCTCTTCTTTGCATATATATCTGGTTTATCGATTGAATTTTAGGTGAATTGATGGGGTTTGTCTCGAATCTATGATAGCTTTGATGTATTGAAGTGAAAAAATTAGGTTATTAGAGAGATCTTTTAGAAGAATAGTGTAAGTGCTGATTTCTATTTTAAGGGATTGTGAATGTGAGTAAAACATGTAGGGTTTAATTCTATATTGCAATTGAATGGTGAGGATTTCTTCTTATGTTGGTGGTTTTTAATTGTTATGTTCTTCAGGTTCTTCTGACCAAATTCACTAGTCTTCCTCCATTGTTCGAGAGTTCACCAAACGCAGCTCAGGAGCTTACTATTGCAAGTAAGGTTTCTGTTTTTATTATTGGGTTTAGATGACTTGTTTCTAGGAAGTTTATAGTTTTGCTTTGCCATCAATTGCAAGGTATATTTTGAATGCTACTGATGCAGTTATCAAGTAAAATGAATTAGCAAGTAAAGACACCAATGCATCCATAGTAATACCTACTTCATAGCTTTCTTCTTCACATGTGTTTATGCCACCTTTAAGTTGAATGAGCCAGTAAAGACTACTTCATAGCTTTTGTGAAGTGTACTTGTCATAAATTGTGATTAGACTATGGTTGTTAGCTCATTAAATTTTGTTACTTATTGCAAGTTACCTTTTAACCTATTAAACCCCAACCATCTTCTGATTAGACTGTGGTTGTTAGTTCATTATGTTTTGTTACTTATTGCAAGTTACCTTTTAACCTATTAAACCTCAACCATCTTCTTTCTATTTCCATCATAAATCTCTTTCATTTTGTAACCCCTTCTCAGTTCTAATCGCGTCTCTTATCTAATCCATTCTCTTATCTAATCCCTTCTCTTCTCTACTCATTCTCTAAGATTCTTCATATGGATTCTACGAATCCCTTTTATCAGTCTTCTTCTTACTTAAACCTGCTTAACAGTCAAGAAGAAGGTGGTATAAATGAAAACTTTCGTTTTGAAAGTTATCCACCTTCTAGACAGAACAGCTCACAAATGCCTCCTCTCAGCTCCCAACCTTCTAAGGCGCCACCTCTTTCTCAAGAAACTCCATTGGAGCGCAAGGATAGAAAGACATGGGCACCTGCTGATGATGAAGTCCTGATCTCTGCATGGCTCAACACTTCAAAGGATGCCATTGTTGCAAATCAACAAAAGAGAGGAAGCTTCTGGCAAAGGATTAGCCGGTACTATGCTGACTCTCCTCATGCTAGAAATGGTGGTGAACAGATGCTGGTGACACATTGCAAGCAGCGTTGGCACAAGATAAATGACCAAACTAACAAGTTCTGTGGGGGTAATGGCAGATGCAGAGAGACTGAACAGCTCTGGTCATTCTGAAAATGATATCCTAAAGAATGCACATGATATCTACTTCTCTGACCATAAGAAGAAGTTTAACCTTGAACATTGTTGGTGTCTGTTAAGGTATGAGCAGAAATGGCTCAGCCTTAACGCTATTAACACGCCTCCATCTCAGCCTGCAACAAAGAGGAAACCAGCTGCTGAAGGTTCACAAGCATCAAGCTGCAATGTTGAGGACTATGAGAAAAGGCCAGAAGGGATCAAGGCTCCAAAGGCAAAGAGGAACAATGCTCAGTCCACATACATGAAGACTCTTGCTCAGTATAAGAGCATGTGGGATGTCAAGAAAGAGGAATTGGCTGAATAGGAGAAACTACAAAAGCTGGCCATCCTAGACACTCTCTTAGCCGAAAAGGAACCCTTGAATGCGAGTGAAGAAGTTATCATGAACAAGATAGTGTCCCAGTATTTCTGATATTAACTATGTGTTTGTTGTTTGTATTTCTTGCTTAAGTTTCGATGCATTGTATTTCCTGTTTGATTTGTATTTCATGTTCTAGTAACTCGGCTTTTGTATTCCATGTTTTAAACTGAATCTATATAAGTCTATTATCTTATCAATATATTGTGTTATCTGTACTATTATCTTAAGTCTTAACTCACTTAATCAAATTGTGATTTCTTTTTAACATTTGTTCTATTAAGTCTAATCTGCTTCTTCTTGTTTATCTTCAGGTTAACTCAGAAATGGGCCAAGACTATAGCTACTCTCAGCCTGATTCATCAGATCAGTATGATAGGTACTCAGAGGACACTGCGGAGAGAGAAATAGAAGCTTTGATTCTTATGGATGAAGCAGAGAGTACGTTCATCAATGCTGAACCGAGTCAATACCCACCTCAACCTGAGATTGAGCATGGATTCCCCAAGGTATGCTACTGTGGTGCTCAACCTATTCTATCCAACTGCTACAACAGAAGGTATGTGATTTTAGCTGTTCTGTTTTTAATGTTATTGAAGTTTAAGTTTTACTATATATGATAACTTTGTTACTTATTGCAGGTTCTTCACATGTCCAAATGTTGATGATGGAGAGATGCATATTCACAAGTGGTGGGATGTGGCTGTAATGGAGGAGATGAGAGACAGTGATAGGCGATATGAAGTGAAGGCTGAGAAGGTAGATTACTTAACCTTCTTCAATGACTATGAATCAGAGATCAATCAGGTTAGGGATCAGAGTTATGCAACTGAACAGAAAATGGTTATGTTAGAGAATATAGTTTCTGAGCTGCGTAAGGAAAATAGGTTTAGAAATGTAACTGATTTCCTGGTTGTTGGTGTAATGGCTATTGTGGTAGGTCTTCTAGGTATCTTGTTCATGTCTACTTAAATCAGATTGGAGACATTTAGTTAGGGTGCTCATGTAATATAATGACTCGGATGTTCATGCTATGCCTTTGTAATGACTCTGCTTTTGTAATGGCCTTTGTGTTTGTACTTGTTTTTACACTATAGAGTCACAGATTCTTCATTATAAAGTTGAGGCTCACGGGTTTTGAATCTTCGCATTATGTACTTGTAAAAGAGTCAGGATGTACTATGTTACTTGGCAGTATTTATTTTTAATGTCACGGGTTACACATTGCAAGCAGACCATAATGCAACACCAAAGAAAACATCATGGGTTACACATTCACACGAGCTCTTATTCTCCTCAATACAAGATCTCTCTTTCTCTTCAATACAAGTTGACTCTTTCTAAATTTTTTTATTATTTGAAATGGGATCATCTTCAAACCATTATCACTACCAAGGAGATGATGGTCATTATCACTACCAAGGAGATGATGGTGATAATTTTGATGCTTATTTACAAAAGATTTATGATTTTTCGCATATTATTCCGGAACCAAAGGAGCCAAACAAAATGATTTATATCGAGAGAAACCGGGAAGAAGGCCATAATAATCTTTGGAATGATTATTTCAGTAACACTCCAACATTTCCAGAATATTTATTCCGGCGACGGTTTCGCATGCACAAGCCATTGTTCATGCGTATTGTGCAACGTCTCTCTACCGAAGTCGAATATTTCCACCAAACCCAGGATGCAACTGGACGGGCTGGTTTATCACCTATACAAAAATGTACTGCAGCAATTCGTCAATTGGCATATGGTAGTTCGTCTGACAGTGTTGACGAGTACGTACGAATTGGTGCTTCAACAGCTCGGAAATGTTTGCACGAGTTTACCGCCGACATCATCCAAGTGTTTGGCGATGAATACCTAAGACGTCCTACACCGGAGGACCTAGAAAGACTATTGTATCATAATGAACAGTGTGGATTTCTCGGGATGGTTGGGAGCATTGACTGTATGCATTGGGGGTGAAGAATTCTCCCACGGCTTGGAAATGCATGTATTCACGATCAACCGGAAAACCTATAATCGTGTTGGAAGCGGTAGCTTCGTATGACCTCTGGATATGGCATGCCTTTTTTGGAGCTCCAGGTACTATGAACGATCTTAATATTCTTGATCGATCTAATGTTTTTGATGACATTATTAACGGTCAAGCTCCGGAAGTCAACTTCGTTGTCAACGGAAGGGAGTACAATTTGGCGTACTATCTCACTGATAGTATTTATCCTAATTGGGCCACTTTTATTCAATCTATCCGACTTCCACAAGGTATGAAAAATTCTCTCTTTTCTAAAAAACAAAAAGCTGTGCGGAAAGATGTTGAGCGTGCCTTTGGAGTCTTGCAAGCTAGATTCGCTGTTATTAAAAATCCGTCTCGTTTATGGGATAAATACAAAATGGCAAATGTTATAAGAGCATGCATAATACTCCATAATATGATTGTCGAAGATGAACGACATACATACAGTTTCTGAAACATTGTTTCTGAATTTCAACACGGAGAACATGTGGATCAACCATATACCGTTGGTGCCGCCGGTGTGGGTTCAAATATCGGCACTATGATTACTCGTCAAACAAGACTTCGGGATAAACAAGCTCATGACCAACTAAAACATGATTTGATTGAGCATATTTGGACTAACTTTGGACATCTTCCGGATAATGAAGATTAATTTTAAAATTTCTATGAATTGAATAAAATGTTTGTTTTTACTTTTGATGTTTGTATGTTTTATGTTTTCTATTTTAGTGTCTTAATTGTATGTTTTTGTTTTTCAACTTTTTTGTAACTTTGTAATTTTTTTATGTTTTCAATGTTAATGTTATATGTTTTCTTTTTATTAATTCTTTACTGTGAATTTACTTTTTAATTTAAATAATTAATGTTTAAACTTTCAAAATATTATTATTTTATTCGGAGACCAAATACAAATAGACAGCAATGCTCATACTAAAAATAAGAAACTTTCAAAATAATAATATTAAATTTGGAGGACCAAAAACCATAGGACACCAATGCCTATGCTCTTAGAAGCTAACTACAGTAAAACTTTTATAAATTAATTAAGTTGAGACCATGAAAATTTTTTAATTTAAAAAAGTTTAAGAGATACTTTCCTAATTTGGTAATTTTTTTCAAGAAAAGGTTAAAAAAAGATTTCATTAATATAACTAATCTTTTTATAGAATAAAAATAATAATTATAATATTTTGAAGAGAATAATCAAAGTCTTTTATATAGTAAAAATATTAGAAATGAATTCAAACAAAAATTAGTGTATATATATACATATATTTTGATAATTTTATATAATTATTAATTTATAGTATTGATGAAACCATATCTTTATAAAGTATTTTCAAAAATTATTATTTTATTATTTTATCGTGTTGTGACTAAAATTAAACTGGTCCAATCTGGGATCGAAAAAATATATCAGTTTATAGCTACTATTAATTTACAGAGGTTCTAATGTATTATGTTCTACTAATTGACATGTTTACCGTTTAAGTCATTGTACGAAAAATTAAAACACCGTTTAATCAATGTTAAAGTCCTGTTTTAATTACTCCGTTTAAATAGATGTACGACACTACGAGACCAAAACAATAAGTTACTAGTAACTAGCAAATGTTCATTGTAAACTTGTTAAGTTACTAGTAACTAGCAAATGTTCATTGAAAATATGTTATCATACAGTATATCACAAAAAAAAAAACAATCTATTTAAATGGTATAATCATAATATTAAATGCTTTGTTATATCCAAAAGAATAAAATTAAAAGATGAACTAACTGAAAAAATTATCTTTTTTCAGTTGCATGTACAATTTTCTTTTTTTTTGAAGACCCAAACCATTCCGTGACACATATTTTACTTTGAATTTATTTACGAAATCGATTAAAAATGATTAATCAAAATAATAAATTTATCATAATTAAAGAGTACCATTTCAACAACATTTTTATTTGTAAGCTTTATATTTTTCCCGTGCCACGTATTAAGGTAGAAATTATTGATAAAATCTATAAAGACAATTTTTGTTTTTTTTACATTATAATTTGTATTCATAAATTCATAATGATGTACATTTTATTGTTTGAGGAACAAAATCAGAAACTAATATCTCTAGATTTTTTAAAAAGAGACATTTCATATCTTTTTTATTTTTGGTGAAAATTCATATTTTTCTTTTAGTTACAAAATTTAACCATTTAAGCAAGCAATGACTGTTTGATGATGCCAAAAATCCGCTTTATAATAAAACGGAAGTAAACAACATTGTTTTGTAAACTATATAATTTTAATAAATTAGTTACAAATAGGTTATACATTAATTGATAGATTAATTGGTTACAAATTAAATACTGTATGCAAAATTAATTTATTTTTGGAAGATTTTATTATAAGAGCATGTTGTTTCCAAAAATCTTAAAGAGAATATTCTAACGAATCATATCATCTAACTTACCATATTAATTTTCTTTATTAAATTATTCATCAAAGAAAATCTTTTGATATCTAGCTTAACATATTAATTTGTTAATTATCATTATACTTCACCTCTCATTTTTATATATGAGTTATTTTGTGAAACAAATAAATTATCATATTATTTATTATATTTAAAAATAGTTTTATTTCTAGATATACCATAAGTCGAATTTTTAAAAACAAATATAAATTGTTCAATCTATAAAATATTCAAGCTTTAGTAAAATTATTCTTTAAAAATAATATCTATTGAATTAAAATTTTTACTGAGTAACGGGTCAAAATTTGAATATTTAAATTCAATTTTATATTTTTTGTTGAATTTTATAATATAATAAACCTTAAATAGTTTATTTTGAAATATTTTTAACATATTGAAACTTGATATAAAAGTTAGAAACTATAAACACTCTAAATTGATTTGTTATAGCAATGTCAATAATATGTCACTATAATATGAAAGAATTTCAAGAAACCAAGTATATTAAAACAAAAAGTATAACAATATATTAAATTACTCATAATATAATAACTCGCTTTTTAAAAACTAAATTTACAAAATTATGTCTTATAATGACATTTAAGTCATGATGTAGAATATACATTGTTGAAATAACTTCCCATATATAAACTAATACAACATATTAAAAAAAAATTTAAAATATAAAATATACAAAATTTTGTATAAAATTAAATTTAACCATTATTAACAAAATATGTTTACTTATCTAGAATCATTAACAACTATAAAATAGCACAGGTACTTATTTAGAATCATTAACGATATAAAACTTACAAAATATGTGTTGTTTTTCAAGCCATTATATTTAGCATATGATTTTATTGCATAATATTTTATCTAAAAAACTTTTAACAACAATCACATAAATTATATTTAATATAAAAAATATAATAAAAATAAAATAAATTTCAACCCGTACTCTAGCACGGGTCTTAATCTAGTACTCTGTTATAAGAGAGAAGACATGGACAACACGAACATAGTTGTTATGGCCTTTGCCAAATGTTATGATTTTTTTTTTCAACAAAAAAGAAAAACAAGTTTAAAAAACCTATAAAAGAACTAATTTTTTTTTTAATTTATTATATTAAAATATATAAATTTACTTGCTAAACAATGTCAAAGTCAACACATCGAATACTGCCTTACCTCTAATAATTTTTCGGGTGAATACCTTCGTACCAGCAGTTATGAGATGATACCAACGACAACTTATGATGTTAAGATTGGACCTGCTAAAAGTAGCACAAGCAAATCGCAAGCAAAGTAGAAAACAGATTGAAAAACCAAAGGCACACAGACACAGGCATAAGAAAGAAAAACGGAACACTAGAAACATCGCTAATTTACAGCCACGACTTGAACGTTTTGGTTAAAGACACACCGACAACAACACCATTACGGCATTACCGAGTCTTTTGTTTTTGCTTATCCAGACAACAAAACCTACGAAAAAAGATTAAAATTCCTTATAGATTATTTTTTTTATATAAATTAAAGATACGATTCCAAAACCTAAATAAACTAGAAATAAATAAAACACTCCTCCTAACGCCAAACACCAAGGCTATTATGTCTAGATTGATTTATTATTTATAATTATTCTTCAGAACAGTGCTTCTTGCATTGCCTCTGCTTCTGTCTGACTCTGGGTCTCGGTCTGGGTCTGTCCTTCTCCTCCTTCACTTTCTTGTCCCTGTTCCTGTCCTCCTTGCGTTTCAGCAGCTTCAGTTTGAGGTTCAGTCTCTGGTGCTGCAGTCTCCATTGGCTGTGGCTGCACTTCTTCCATGGCTTGTGGTGGCTCAACCGTCTCCGTCACTGTTAGTCCTTCCAGATCTTTTATAGCTTGCACCACTGCAGGATTGTCACTAGTAACTCCATCTTTCAACACCTTCACGATTTCTTTTACTTTCTCTTGCTGAATCATATTTAGAGACCAAAACCAAAACATTAAGAAAGCAGAATGGGGAATTTTAAATCAAGAAACGAATCAAATGAAGCACAACCAAAATGTTTATTATATTATCATCAACACTTACAAAAATATCAAACTTTCTCTTGAGTTCTCCAGAATCTTGTGTCCCAGTGGTGACTGATGTAGCAATCTAAGTTCATAAACGGCAATAATGTTAGATAATCAATTACAAAAAATTCAAAGATAGACACTAAATGGTTAAATCAAGAAAGTCTTTTAAACTTAAATCAATTGAACACGTTACTACTTTAAAAAAAAAGAATATACATACCGGAGAACACGACTATGTTATGACTCAGAAACCATAAAAACAGATTAGTTCACACACTAATTGATAAAATTATTACAAGCTAAAGCGAGACATCACCGACCACTTGGTCTTAATTACGCCAAAAAAAACACAGATAAGGATAAGCCAACAAAAGTGAGGGACAGACACGAATATAATAAAAACACTGGATAGATACTAAGTCAGACAGATATGGGATACTCGAAAACAGACAATGCTCAAAAGCGGAAAGTGACATGGTACTTAATTCCACAATGATTGCAACACAAAGTCTCAACCTTTTATCTTTGACGGCGGAGCAGTGAACACAATCATACACAGTACACTAACTCAGAGATCACAAAAAAAAAACAGGATTGGAATGTGAGAATTTACCTTTCTGGGTCTACCAACGGGACGTCCTCGTCCTCTTATAGGCTTCATAAGCCTACTGATAACACCACCAATCTTAGGTGGTCGTCCTCGTCCACGCTTCATCCCTGGAGCAACAGCAGCCGCTACAGTTTGACCACTTACTGGAGCAACGTTAACGGTGCTGCTAGGGTCAACAATTCTCCTAGGCCTTCCCCTGCGTCTAGCACCATTAGCAACATACGGATACACAGAGGCAGTTGCAGAGACGGATTTGGGCTTCCTCTGTCTCCCAGCAGCTCTACGACCCGGTGGTCTACCTCTACGTTTCATGATTCCAGCCATAACCGAAGCCTGAACGATTGGTCCAACAGCAGGAGCAGCAGCAGTTCCGTTCTTCCTTGGACGACCAGGTCCTCTCTTAGCCGACTCTGTAACCGGAACCGGAACAGGAGCAGCTTCGGTTGGTCTAGGTGCAGGTGATCCGACTTGCTGCTGTTGCCAGATTTGCTGTCCATTAGACTGGACTTGATTAGGTTGAATGGCTTGTAGTGGTTGTGGCTGAGCTTCAGGTTTCGGTTTAGGAGGACGACCACGACCTCGTTTCTGAGGCTGAGAAGCAGAGCCAGAGGCAGAGGCAGACATGGGATCATTGACGGTGTTGTTAACTTGAGGAAGAATCTCAAATCTGGGAACATCGAGACCTTGAGCGGCGGCAGCGGCAGCAACAGCTACACTCTCAGGAGGACCAGAGGAAACAGCGAATTTGTAAGACTTCTTAACCATAGCAAGAACACCACTGTTCTTCAAAATCTTGAGGCTATGAGTCAACAGAGCAGGATGAGCAGATGGTAAACCGGAGTGACATCTCTCGATGTATCTCGAAATTGCCATCTTGCTTGAACCATCCGGTTCGTTCAACGCGGCAATCGCAGCGCAAATCATCTACACGCACAGAGAGATTCAAAAAAAAAAAAAGAGAAAAAGAAAAAGAAACAGAACAGAATTTTAGTTAAAGGAAGAGGCTTTAAGATAAGATTAGAAGTGAATTGAGTTAAAGGAAGAAACTTTAAGAAAGATTTAGAACTTACTTCAGAGTAAGGAGGGTGGTTGTTTGGGGAAGGATTGGTAACCATCGGCGGTTGGGGAATTTGAGTTTGCGTTTGCGGCTGGAAGACATGGTTGTTGTTGTTGTTGTTCATGTACGGATTAGGTACCATAGGATGAGGATGATTAAGAGCAGGGACGGCGCCGGAGCCAGAGGCAAAAGGGTGTGAGGTGGGAAAAGGAGGGAAAGGGGTGAACTGAGGAGGATGATGATGATGATGAGGATCACTTGAAATGGAAAGAGATGGATCCATTGATTTGATTTTTTGTTTTTTTGAAAGCCAAAGAGCTAAAAGAAGAAGAAGAAGAAGATACACAGTTAAAAAAAAAAAAAAAAAAAAAAAAAAGAAGAAAAGAAACAGAGGAGGAAGGAAGGTGAGATTTAGATTTAGGGTTTTTTTTTTCTTTTCCTTTTTTTTTTTGTGCTCTCAGCTCTTTTGATTTTTTTTTTTTGGTTTTGTGAAAATAAAAATTATTGAGAGAGAAATATAAATATAGTTAGGTTGGAGAGAGAAGGAGGCGGAGGAGTAGAGGAGAGAGAGAGATGCAAAATGACTAAAGAGATTACTATTAAATCTGACCGTAGATTTCTTTTTAATCAATGGTCCTGACGAGGATCGATGACGTGTCGTTTTATTTCTGTTTGTTTATTTTTTATTTTTATAAGATTTGTGTTTCTTTACTTTGGTTTTTTTTAGTTCTCTCACAAAATTGCTAGATTTACGCTCCATATGTAATAACAAAATTCACCCAAAATTATTTTAATTAATGGACGGCACATTTTCTAGAATACCTCCTTGCTTTCAGTGTAAAAAAAAAATGATTTTGGATTGCATCAAATAAAGTATCACACACTATTGCATTAAGTATCAACCTCCATTAATGAGTGTATGATAAGTTGAAGTCAATATGCAATTTACTAAGTTTAACTTCAAGGTCGTTTGTTTTAGCTTTTTTTTTTTTAATTTCAAAAGTTATACTATTTACTATGATTTTTTTTTTTAAAATGTACATATTATGACCCTTAATCCTAAGAAATTAAATGATACATCAGTTATATTTTTCATTAGAATATACTACAATTACTTGCTTTTGAATAAAATATTTTTATTACAGTTAACAAAAAAATATTTCATACTGATTAGTGTAAGATGTAAAAGAAAGTAATTAATAATGATATAAAATCAGTATTTTTTTTTTTTGATTACATAATTACATAGATGTAAAAGCACAAAGCAAACTAAGTAAAATGATTATTATTTTTTCTTGTTTTGTCGTGTATCGTAAATAAGCATATTACATTTAATAGACAATTAATTTATATTATATATCTATGTACATGAAAATCATAATTGGTATATTTTAATTTAATTTTAATTGTTTTGTCGTGTATCGTAAATAAGCATAATACATTTAATAGATAATTAATTTATATTATATATCTATGTATATCAAAATCATAATTAGTAAATATTAATTTCATTTTAATTGTTTTGTCGTGTATCGTAAATAAGCATATTACATTTAATAGATAATAAATTTATATTATATATATCTATGTATATTAAAATCATAATTAGTCAATTTTAATTTATTTTTTCTTGTTTTGTCGTGTATCGTAAATAAGCATATTACATTTAATACATAATTAATTTATATTATATATCTATGTATATGAAAATCATAATTAGTAAATTTTAATTTCATTTTAATTGTTTTGTCGTGTATCGTAAATAAGCATATTACATTTAATAGATAATAAATTTATATTATATATATATCTATGTATATTAAAATCATAATTAGTAAATTTTTATTTCATTTTAACTGTTTTGTCGTTTATCGCAAACAAGCTTAATTTAATTAAACAACATAATTAATACAATAGATAGTGAATATGAATTTTTAGAACATTTAGATATGAAAATATAATACATAAGTTTTAAATGAAAATCGTTATTGTATTGTCGTTTACCGCAAATAAGCTTAATCTATTTAAAAAGTGTGACTAAAATAATAATATTGAAATTTTTTATTAAAAATTTGAGATATGAAAATATGTAATTAGTAAGTTTTAAAAGAAAAAATCTAAGTTTATTGTCGTGTATGGCGAACAAGCTTAATCTATTTAAACATTATAACTAGAGTAATAAATAGTGAACAATTACTTTAAAAGAACTCATTATATAAAAAAAAGAAAATTATTGTGTCAATTGTACATTATTATTGTATTGCGTGTCCTCGCAAAGAAGTTGAATTTATTTAACCAATATAACTAAAACAATAAGTAGTGATTAGTGAACAATAATTTTAATAAAATTCAAAATATAGAAAACATAATTAGTAGTTGTTAAAAACATAGGTTTAGTCACACATACGTATTAACAGTTATGTTTTTACGAAATTAAAAAAAACTCCAACGCATTCAAACGATATTGCAAGAAAGATTGTGAGAAAATCTATAGTGAAGCAAAGTCTCACTATATTGGTTAGGTTTATTTTTTCGCAGTTATTTATATATCTAATTATAAAAATACGTATTCTATCCTAAAGGATATGATCATGCTAGTTATTAAAGAAAACTATAACTACAAGTGAATAGCTGAAAAAAATAGTTGTAAAATCTGACAATATAAGCAAGTTATGGATCTGGAAATGACATTGACATCAGCACTAATTTTTAAGTTAAAACGGAAACATAAAGTTGAACAAGTACAATTGGAACAGAATCAGAATTTTCAAAACATGTAAATGTAAGGAAAAACAAGTCACTGCCAGTATATTTTTCTTGATTTTCTTGTTTTTTGCTATCCAATACTTTAGAAAATAGCTGTTTCTTTTAACTGTCAGTTTGATGGAGCAATTTTTTTTACATAACTATTTTTATATCGAGTGATGAGTGAAGGATCTGGAATATATTTTACCATTTGGACTAGCAAATGTCAAGTACCATCAATGGGACTAAAAACCAATTTATAAATCTTTGAGGTAAACAGCTGCGCCACCCCTATCTCATCCATTGAGTCATCGTCCCTTCATACGTCACGGCCGGTAACCAAAATGGATAAACAAGAAAATTGTCCTGATATTACTGACAATACAATACGAATTTATAGACTGAGTATAGTACGTTAGCGCAATAAAAACCAGTTAATGGGTCACCAGTTAAACCCCAAATATCACCTGAGTAGCGTCATTTTCATACAACGACATATGTATGCTTATCTTTTAATATAATATATGCTTGTTGTGTCCTATGTGTGCGTGCGTGTGCTCGAATAGTTTCAACTTTTGAACAATAGCCAAACAGAGAAACGAACAAAGTGTGGCTGATAAAAGACTTGAGATGACCACCAATAAAGCCACATGACTACGATATGTGTACTGCTTAACGTACGTGGACAATCTGACTATTGTAGACCAAAACCTATAGAATATGCAAGAAGGAGTCCACAAATATAATTACTTTAATTTGTATTGAAATGTTCGATTTGTATTTCAAATTTCTTAAAGCATTTGAATAAGTAACTTTCTAAAGCATATATTTTGTGATGGACGGTAAAAATCTATTTCTCGCCATATGACTTTACTAGCATCTCAAAACACATAAAGAACATCTATATACGAAGGGAGGTAAATCCAAACTCATGTCTAAGAAATCAAACCCTTGTTTGTATATATGTTCCCACAATATTTCAGAAACCGAGATACTTTTGCCATTAAGAAATCAAACCCTTGTTTACAAGGCTACATGATATTAGGATGTACACTATTTTAAGTCGCTATTAATGTTGTCGAAGGAGTAAGGGATCACCTCCCTTCGTCTGTAAGAAGGACACCTTTTACAGAAGATGATCATAATGTAGCCTTGCATGGGCAGTTGCTTAATCACATATGGCAGCTAACATAAAAAAACGTGTTCCATTGTTTTGGAGTAAATATCGATGGGAGCTTTTTCTACTTCGTTACTGAACCATGGAAGTGCACCCTCAAACAATGTATCGACTTTTGTTACTCAGGTGGATATAATCAGAATTTGTTGGTCCCAGCTCAGGTTCAATATCTTATTCAGAATCACTTCAACAACAAATCAAAGTTTTGGGGTAAACATGGCCAGCCTTCCAAATTTCTTGAAGACATGATCAAAGATGTGATAACAATGGTTGCTGATATCCATCAGGAAGGTATAACACATCGACACTTAACGCTTGACAACTTTTATATTGTTGACAACGGAAATGGGGTGACTGTTAAGTTAGGAGATTTCCATTACGGAAACGAAAAACATCCTCACCAACACAGTCCCATCAGTGAAAGTGAATTTTTATTTATACTACTGTATTCTAAATAGGTTTTGAAATATTACTCGTTTTCACTTCGATTTGAATTTCTCACTTCTGTCTTTGAATGAATTTCAGGTGCTCTCCAAGCTCCATAACAATTGATGAAGATTCCATATGTAGGTAAAGCAAATGATGTGTATTTCCTAGGTCGTGTAGTATCCTACATGATACTAGGATGTACACTGTTATATTTACTATGATTTAAAAAAAAAAAACGTACATATTATGACCCTTAATCCTAAGAAATTAAATGATACGTCATGATGTATTAGTTATATTTTTCATTAGAATATACTACAATTACTTGCTTTTGAATAAAATATTTTCATTACAGTTAACAAAAAACTATTTCATACTAATTAGTGTAAGAGGTAAAAGAAATTAATTAATAATGATATAAAATCATTATTTGTTAATTTTTTTTTGATTACACAATTACATAGATGTAAAAGCACAAAGCAAACTAAATAAAATAAATAGTAATTTTTCTTGTTTTTTCGTTTATCGTAAATAAGCATAGTACATTTAATAGATAATTAATTTATATAATATATCTATGTATATGAAAATCATAATTAGTAAATTTTAATTTTATTTAATTGTTTTGTCGTGTATAGTAAATAAGCATAATACATTTAATAGATAATTAATTTATATTATATATCTATGTATATGAAAATCATAATTAGTAAATTTTAATTTCATTTTAATTGTTTTGTCGTGTATCGTAAATAAACATAATACATTTAATAGATAATTAATTTATATTATATATCTATGTATATGAAAATCATAATTAGTAAATTCAATTTCATTTTAATATTTTTGTCGTTTATTGAAAACAAGCTTAATTTAATTAAACAACATAATTAATACAATACATAGTTAATGGAAGTTTTTAGAAAATTTATATGAAAATATAATTAATAAGTTTTAAATGCAGATCTTTATTGTATTGTCATATATCTCAATCAAGCTTAATCTATTTAAAATATATGATTAAAATAATAATATTGAGTTTTTAAAATAAAAAACACTTGACATATGAAAATATGTAATTAGTAAGTTTTAAAAGAGAAAATCTGAGTGTATTGTCGTTTATCGTAAACAAGCTTAATTTATTTTAACACTATAACTAGAGTAATAAATGGTGAACACTAACTTTAAAAACTCATTATATAATTTTTCTATTGTGTTAATTGCACATTATTATTGTATTGTAGTGTATCGCAAATAAGTTGAATTTATTTAAGCAATATAACTAAAACAATAAGTAGTGATTAGTGAACAATAATTTTAATAAAATTCAAAAAATGGAAAACATAATTAGTACTTGTTGAATCCAAAGTTTAGATGCATATCTCAACGAAGTCTAATATATATTAAACATATCGCCTTTTTTATTTAAAATTTTATGTTTCACGTATCAAACATTAAGCTTAATTACAAAATTATCTTTTTAAAATATTTTTTGGCAAAAACTATTTTTTTAATTAACAATTTAGTATTTTTAAGTTAGTATTATAAATACTTAGAAGAAGATTCATAAAAACTTGTGTGCTTAAAGGTATTCTTGAGAGACACATAAAAAGTGTGTGACATCATCTTACTATATTTGATGTAAGATCTATGGGTAGTTTGGTTGTGGAAATCGTCTTAGTTGGAAAAAACGTTGTTACCATTTCCTTAACATTCATTGTAATTTGAGAAAAAGAGTAGAGAATGTCATATATCAATTGTAGATTAAAACCTTTTCTAGTTAATAAGTTCTGTACTTGATTCCGAAGATATAGAAAAATCGAACCCGTTAACATATATATATGTGTCCCATCTACTTTATGCTTTACCGTACGGTTTGCACTACTTAATCAACAAAAACATAGGTTTAGTCACACGTACGTATTAACAGTTATATTTTTACGAAATTTCAAAAAAACTCCAACGCATTCAAACGCATTGCAAAGTCTCACTATATTGGTTAGGTTTATTTTTAGCAGTTATTTATATATCTAACTAAGTCATAAAAATACGTACTTTATCCTAAAGGATATGATCATGTTAGTTATTAAAGAAAGTATATGAAAATTAGAGAAAACTATAACTACAAGTGAATAGATGAAAAAATTAGGTGTAAGATCTGACAATATAAGCAAGTTATGGATCTGGAAATGACATTGGCATCAGCACTAATAAACATAAAGTTGAACAAGTACAAATGGAAAAGAATCAGAATTTTCAAAATTGGACTAGCAAATGTCAAGTAAAATCAATGGACTAAAAACCAATTTATAAATCTTTGGGGTAAACAGCTGCGCCACCCCTATCTCATCCGTTGAGTCATCGTCCCTTCATACGTCACGGCCGGTAACCAAAATGGATGACCAAGAAAATTGTCCTGATATTACTGTCACTGACAATACAGTACAAATTTATAGACGAGTATAGTACGTTAGCGCAATAAAAATTGGATAATGGGTCACCAGTTAAATCCCAAATATCACCTGAGTAGCGTCATTTTCATACAACGACGTATGTATGCTTATCTTTTAATAGAATATGTGCTTGTGTCCTATGTGTGCGTGCGTGCGTGTGCTCGAATAGTTTCAACTTTCGAGCAATAGCCAAACAGAGAAACCAACAAAAGTGTGGCTGATAAAAGACTTAAGATGACCACCAATAAAGCACATGACTACGATATGTGTACTGCTTCACGTACGTGGACAATCTGATTATTGTAGACCAAAACCTATAGAATATGCGATAAGGAGTCCACAAACATAAGTACTTTTGTATTGAAATGTTCGATTTGTATTTCAAATGTCTTAAAGCATTTGACATTCAGATAAGTAACTTTCTAAACATATATATTGTGATGGACGGCAAAAAACTATTTTATCGCCATATGACTTTAGTAGCATCTCAAAACACATAAAGAACACTGATATGCAAAGGTGAGATATAACCAAACTTATGTCTAAAAAAAAACAACCCTTGTTTGTATATATTTTTCCACGAAATTCCAGAAACCGAGATATTTTTGCAATTTAAAACATATGTAATAACGAAATGGAAAAACTTGTCAACTACAAGTGTACAACAAAGCTAAAGTAATTTGCTAATCATCACTTATGATTCATATATTTATGCTTAGAAGTAGATCATATACAAATATTGTTTTACATTTGATTTTTGAAATAACATTTTGAGCATTGGTAAAAGACTACAGAGAGTGAACTACCAACTATGCGTCACAAAATTACCACTTTCGCTAAGCAAAGACGGTACCAAAATGGGCATTACAATTTTTTTTCAAAAAGGGGTCGCGTGAGTACTCAAATTTCTTCATTACATGTTAACGGGCCGAATTATCATCCCTGAGGGCACAAGCAAGGACATGGGATGAGATGGGCCTGTCCGTGTGCTGCATAGTTAACTGTTTTTTTAATGGTCTTTTTTTTTTTGTTTGTTTGAAAGATGAATTTGTTAATTATGTTTTTCTGGTCATTAGGGTCCTCTCAACTCTCAAAGTCACACGACCGGAGACGTGCATTAGAAGAGTTACAGGGCAGACATTGGCTGTCATCTTACAATATCTCAAACCAAAAGGCCATTTTGGCCCCACCCACCTCCAACACCACTACCATCACCGTTTTTATTTTTCTCTTTTCTTCTTCTCAGACACGCTTTTTGAAAAATTTTAATATTATAGAGTCCTTATCAAAAATAGTTATACAGTTTGTTAATTGTTATTTTGTTAGCCTAATTTTTCCTAACACTTGATCTGATTAGTTGTTGTTATGAAAAACGACGAGAGATATTAAAATCCATGTGAATGATGAACCTTTAGTTCGTAAATAGTCAAACATACCGTTACAGCACCACCGTTAATAATAGTCATCATCCTCATTCTCGGAATGCTTCTAATCATCTGATCACCAACAACAGCAACAACAGCTCTCGCCACTGTGGTTCTACAAGTGATCGTTTATCTGTTCTTCAATTCTCGTTTCTTTTTTTTTTTTTTTTTTTTTTTTTTTTGTTGCAAAAGTGTATGTTTCACATATTATATGGCATCACAATCTTAGCTTAAAACGGATTTTCTTTCTTTGCTGCAGTATACTCCTGCCATTGATATATGGAGCATAGGATGCATATTTGCAGAAATGCTCACTGGGAAGCCGTTGTTTCCTGGGAAGAATGTGGTGCATCAATTGGATATTATGACTGATTTGCTCGGTACTCCGCCTCCCGAAGCTATTTCAAGGGTTAGTTGGTAGAGTTCATCTATTTCTGTTTACCACAATTTGGCTGCTAGAGTTTTTTTGATGTCTTATGTCGTATGAGTTGAAAGTTTTATAAATGATGACTATTTGTTTACTAGTACCGTAGCTAGTACCTTCCAGCCATGGTTTTGTGGCGAGTAGTTTAGGCTAGCTTGGGCTAAATTCATATTAATTGGTAGGAAAGCTCAGAAATATGAGCATACTATTGTTATAACGTTACAAGACAAGGATGGATCAGTTTTCTGTTTCCTGTAATGATGGTTAGTGTTTTGTGTTGTTACAGATTCGTAATGAAAAGGCGAGGAGATACATGGCCAATATGAGAAGAAAACCGCCAGTTCCATTCACTCACAAATTTCCTCATGTAGACCCGTTGGCCCTTCGCTTACTGCACCGTCTTCTTGCATTTGATCCCAAAGACCGTCCCACAGCTGAAGAGGTAAAGCTCCTGTATTGTACTTTTTTTTCTCTAGCGTTTTCACTTCAAAGTTTCAGAGCAGTTTCAATCACTCTCAGAAAAGGAAACTTTATATATACATGTTTGTGTGTGCGCGCGTGTATACAGGCACTGGCAGATCCTTACTTCTATGGTCTGGCAAACGTGGACCGGGAACCATCTACTCAACCGATTCCAAAACTTGTGTTTGAGTTTGAAAGAAGGAAGATAACGAAAGAAGATGTGAGAGAATTGATCTATAGAGAGGTACACTAATCTCTTATTGTTTTTGCTTCACTAAACTTGTTTGGATTGGTTAAGCTCTGAACAATGGCATAATGTATATTCTTCTTTTTTTGCACGTATCCATTGGTTAATCGTGATTCTTACAAAACCTGAAAATGAAACAATGCAGATATTAGAGTATCATCCTCAGATGCTGCAAGAATATCTTCGAGGTGGAGAACAGACTAGCTTCATGTACCCAAGGTATATACAAACATTTAAAATCTGTATTCAAAATTACCACTAATCATGAGAAGTAATATAAGGATTTTGTAATCTAAATGAAAATGCAGTGGTGTTGATCGGTTTAAGAGACAATTTGCACATCTTGAAGAAAATTACGGTAAGGGTGAGAGAGGCTCACCTCTTCAACGCCAACACGCTTCTTTGCCTAGGTATACAATTTTTGTTTGTTGGTTTGTCCGTAGAACTAATTTAAAAAGTCATCAGATTTCCCCGATTCTTTTAAAGTTTGCTTCTCATTCCGTTGTGCTGTGTTGGAACCTTTTCTGTTTCAGAGAGAGAGTCCCTGCTCCTAAGAAAGAGAATGAATCACATAATCACGATATCGAGAACAGATCCACAGCTTCTTTAGCCACAACCCTCGAAAGCCCTCCAACGTCACAACACGAGGGCTCAGACTACAGGAATGGGACCAGCTATACTGGTTACAGCGCTCGCAGCTTGCTAAAAAGTGCGAGCATCAGTGCATCTAAATGCATTGGCGTGAAACAAAAAAACAACTCCGAGGTAAACAATCAAGAAACATGATACATATAGAATAGAGTAAAAGATTTGTGTACACTTGTTTTTCACATTCTTGTTTACTTTTTACAGCACGGGGAAACAAACAATGATACGGTAGATGCTTTGTCTCAAAAGGTTGCGGCTCTCCACACTTGATTCAGATATTGGGGAGTGAAACTTGTTGCTAACAGTAGGCGGCGGATTCTACAATTTACACATCTCTCACAGAGAAGAAGAAGAAATGTTATGATCTTTGAGATACTGAGAGACATGAGCAATGAACAAAACAAGTTAACCGTCATTTGCTTTCAATTTGTCCATCAATTCGAGTTGTGTTAAAAAAAATATGGATGAAGAAGAATTGTGGAAATAGCCCCAGTGCGTTTGGCTTTACTACATGTTAACCCCTGGATTTATGTCTTACAAGTATTTGACCTTATCAGGCGATGAAAATTAAATGTGAAGTTTGTGTATTTAATTAAACGCATAATCTTGACCCATATATGCCTAAGTTAATCCTAAGTATACATGTTATATACAGTAAGTGAGTATGATGATCAACTTCGTCCTCAAATGATATAGAATGATTTTGATTTACTGTTGATTTTCTTCTTTTTGGTCGTCCCATTTGCTTTTTCTTTGTTCTCTCGCTTTTGGTTTACTAGTGGCTTTTGAGAGAGCGGATGAAAATACTGTTACGAGCTGTACATATCTTACATAAATTTAAATTAGTCCAATGTTGTGAATTTTAGTCTATATCCAAAGTGAGTATATATCATTTTGTAACTCTACTACAGTAGAAGTCGTTACTTTTTGTTATGGCATTCCCGAAAAAGGGATTGTAATGTCATAGTTTAAGCAGCTTTTTAATTCACTACTACTACTTGCTACTACTACAATACCATTTCGCGTGCCTGACGTTACCTTTTTAACATGGAGCTCCACATAATTCTCTCTTTTTCCTTTTTACTATCCACCTTTATTTCCTGGCTTGGGTGCGATTTTTTTCTTTTCTTTTCTTTTTATTTTCCATGGAAATAAGAGTGAAGTCTTTAATTTATAGTATACACATAAAAACTTTAATAAAAAAGAAAAATGACAAAACAGCTAAATACTATAAACATAACAAAACTAAATTGGCGACTTTTGTTTTACAGTTTGCATTTTGCATGGTTCTTTTGTTCTTTACAATGTTTAATTTGCGAAAAAAAAAATAATTGCATTATTTTGTCAGCCTACGAAAAACTTTATAAAATCGCACTATGCTAATTTGATCGATTAAACAGATTACAGTATCAGAACTAAGTATGTGTGGTTTTTTACATTGGCTTCATAAAAAATATACAAAGCAAAAGTAGTGGAGTATCGTAAGTATAATACTAGTACTAAACTAAACGAATCCTTCCAAGTCTTATGTATTGGAATTATAAAACAAAAACAAGTGAACCTGCCGATCAGTCTCACTCTGTACTTTTCAAGTTTCAATGCGAAGAATAATCGTCCCGTGATTCAACTAATTAATTTCAGGTTACTAATACTGATTTGCCACCATGGATTACAATTTAAACATACTTTCTATTATAATCATACACAATGAAAAAATATTAACGAATCATAAGAAATTGTTTGTTTACAATGAAAATTTTTAACGAACCAATTATTTTTTAAATAAGTAGTAAGACTGTAGTAGTAGGAGTAATATTAAATTGGTATAAATCGAGATCCCCTATTTGTGATATTTTATTACACATCTCTTCGCTCACACTCTCTTTGTCTCTCTCTCTCTCTCTCTCTTTTGCTAGTCTACTCTTGTCTCCATCGTTCCGGCGATGTTCCAACACGCGCCTTCTCCCTTTCACCTCATCATCGTCTTCTTCTCCTTCTTCACCATTCTGTCACTCGTTTCACCAAACCCAGAAGATACTGTCACAGTCCAGCCATTCCGGGTCAAATCATCCCCACCCGCAACCATACCCGCTTTCCCGGAGCAATCCGATTTCTCAGGCTGCCCTCTCGATTTACCTGAAGACCTCTTCCACGGAATCAAATCAGCCTGCACCGGCAAAAAGCTCCACAAAGGACGATGCTGCCCTGTTCTAGGCGCGTGGCTCTACTCTGCTTACTCAACCACTGCTCTCAGCCGCTCCATTTCCGCCGCCGCCAGAAACGCATCATCCTCCCCGATGACGCAAGAGGACATGCCTCTGCTTCCCGATGACTCGGAGACTTGCGTTGACGGATTGGGGAAATCTCTGAGGCAGAGAGGGATTGAGCTCACCAGACCGAACGAGACTTGCGACGTCGTTTACTGCTACTGCGGAATCAGATTGCATCCTTTGAGCTGTTCTGAGGCTTTTAGAGTGAACGAAGAAGGGAGACTTGTCGGAGACGAGAGGGTTACTAGATTAGAAACTGATTGTTTGAGTGGAAGCCACAACAATGCTGATAGATTCTCTCCTCTGCTTGGCTGTAACAAGTGCTTGAACAGTCTCTATAAGGTAAAGTCTCTAACTTTTCTATTAGAAGCTGTCACTGTGGAGTTCAAATGGGAACTAGCTAGGTTGTCTAACATAGTGAAATGTGTGTTTAGTAGATAAATCTAGTAACTTTTAGATAATCTATTGATACCCTTTAGTGTTCTTTGGTGTTTTAGCATCTGGTTTTGGTTTAGAGTTACTTATAGATTAGACAGTGTTTTGGATGAGTAATGAGGAATTGATCGACTAGTTAACTATGTCTAAGGAGATCTAATACAAAAGTAATCACTTTTCTTGATGCTTTGCTGATATTTAGTGTTTAAGCACGTTAGGGTTTTACTATATGAGTATGTGAGTGAGGATTGAGGAAGATTTGGAATTATGTAATCTAGGATTCTTTCTGATCTGGCCATCATCCATGGCGAATGGTAATTTGGGAAAAGTTTTGTTCTTTAGCTTTTGTTCTTTTTCTATCTGACAGTCTGACACACACTCACACATAGGCGCTTACAAAAGCCGTGATCTTCACGCGTTACTTTGTCTTTGATTTCATTCTTCTACATCTTAATCACCAACCTACCATGACTAAAAATAAAGCTTAGCCACTAGCTTCCACCTTTCTACTTTCTAAATCCTCAATGATTACTTAGTCAACAGTAACAAAACCTAAACAAACTTAACACGCTTCTGGTTTTGTTTTGCAGCTAAACCCGAAAAAAACTTCAGGTACAAGAAACCCATCCAAGGAAGATCGAAACAGAACAGCAAAAATGCACAACAAAGACTGCGTCCTCATGGGTCTCACTTGGCTTCTTGCTAAGAACCGTACAGCTTACTTCCCCACTGTCACTTCCGTCCTCCGAGCCGTCATGCTCAACCAAGGTGGGGAACCACGGTCGTGTGCTATCGGCAGCGACGGCATGCCCTTAGCCGTCGACTCTTCCGAATTCTCTAGTGGCTCGGCAACTTCACTTCAGTATCCGCACTGCTTGGTCCACTTCTTTCTTTACAGCGCCATCATCACATTAGTCTTACTAAGGTCGTGGTGACGTTGTATTGGATTTTGATTGTGATGTGGGCACGTGGTATTACGTGATTGGTTGAATGAAGTGAAATTCAGATAGAAAAAGAGATGGGCTTGGTTCTGTTCTGTCTTTGTAAATTAGTCTTTTTGTTGTAGCCATGTTCTTCTAAACATTTTATTACATCAAAAAATTGGTCAATTAAAATTTGGAAAACAACAATTCACAAATTGCAAAATTTTCAACAATAATTTTGCGACCATATCAAACTATATGAACGCAATCAATCAGAATTATATCAACATTTTTTTTTTTTGAAGAGAAGAATAATAGAGAAAGGGCATGTGAGTAATGGGGACGAGGTGGTGTGGCTGGTTTGAGAGAGACAGAGAGACTTGTGACAGCTTTGTTCTTATGTTTCCTTATCTTCTCTCTAACCACGCAAGGAAGATCTCTATAAACAATAATAATATACATTCATCTGTGTATTATAATGCGACCAAGAGATGTAAAGCCCCACGACTGACAACTAAATTTTCTCATACATTCCAATAAAAATTTCAATCAATAATCGAATGATTCCATGAATTTTTTTTTTATATCACAAGGATATTTCATAACAAGTTGTGTCGGTGTTTAAATAGACAGACATCAAATGCTAGCGATTCATTGACTTGGCAATATTTCCAAATATAGCTACTATGGGCTTTTTTCACCGGACCATGGGCCGCACATTTACCTCTTTTGAAAATATAACACCCAATTAGTCTAACTCTAATCCATAAAATTCCAACATTACCATGTTTAATCCACTCCACTAATAAACCTCTTCATTTGTAGGAAAAACATAACCATTATTATAGCATATGATTATTTTGTGTCTAATAAACAATTGTGATAAGCAACAACAACAAGACTAAATACAAATAGGTCTTTAGAAGACTACACTTCACATTTTTCTTCTTTTATTTATTAATTAATTTAATCAGTTTGTGCCAGAGAAGTGAATGTTGTAACAATGATTATTACCATTACATAAATCTTTTTAATTAATTAAAAAAAGCATAAACAAGAACAGCTAACGGAGACTCAAAACCGCCCTTCCCTTTTCTTCGTCTGTGTGGTCTCTTCTTCTTCTCGTAAAACCCAAAAAAATATCACTCAAAACAATCTCTGCTAAAGTCTCTCGATTTTTGATGGAACTTTCCGAAACCTACGCCTGCGTCCCATCAACGGAGAGAGGTCGAGGGATCCTGATCTCCGGTGACTCAAAGTCCGATACAATCCTCTACACTAATGGTCGATCCGTCGTGATGCTCGACCTCAACAACCCTTTGAATGTCTCTATCTATGGGGAACACGCTTACCCAGCTACTGTTGCGAGATACTCACCTAACGGAGAGTGGATCGCGTCGGGTGATGTGTCGGGTACTGTTAGAATCTGGGGTGCTTACAATGATCATGTGTTGAAGAAAGAGTTTAAGGTTTTGGCTGGTCGGATCGATGATCTTCAGTGGTCCGCTGATGGGTTGAGGATCGTTGCTTCTGGTGATGGCAAAGGGAAATCTCTTGTTCGTGCTTTCATGTGAGCTTTTTTTTTTGTTTGCTTCTTTGATAAAAATTTGATCTTTAAAGTGCTTAGCTCTCAATTAAAGTGAAATGTGTTGACTTTGGATTTGATCGGACTAAAAAGGGTTTTGCATTGAATTTGTTGAATCGGATCGAATCACATTGAACTGATCATTTGACTCATTTGATGCCTAACGAAATATTCACATTTTATATTAGGTGGGATTCAGGATCAAATGTGGGAGAGTTTGATGGACATTCTAGGAGAGTTCTTAGCTGTGCTATCAAGCCAACTAGACCGTTCCGTATTGTTACTTGTGGGGAAGATTTTCTGGTGAATTTCTATGAAGGTCCTCCTTTCAAGTTCAAGCTCTCAAGCAGGTCAGATTATTCAATTACTTGTGTTCCATTTCTTTAAAGAAAGATATTACTTTTTGTATCTGTTTTCAGTTCCTTGCTTGTGTGATTCCGAGTTGTTTTAATAGTTTTGCTGTGTTGTTGGTCGACAGAGAGCATTCCAACTTTGTCAACTGTGTGAGGTTTGCACCAGATGGAAGTAAGTTTATTACTGTAAGTTCAGATAAAAAGGGAATTATATATGATGGAAAGACTTGTGAGAAACTTGGAGAGCTTTCACCTGAAGATGGGCATAAAGGTAGCATCTACGCAGTTAGCTGGAGTCCTGATGGTAAACAGGTACTAAGTTATGTCTGTTTGTTGTACCGTATTATCAATTCTTTTCCGATTCCGTCATATTAGTCTCAAACTACACTAGGCTTGTACAGGGTTTACTAGAATAACATATGAAATATATCGCTCATATATACTTGAATCATCAGTGGTTGGTGCTACATAGGTACTTACATGTTGTATATGTTTGAATCATCAACCAGGTCCTCACTGTTTCTGCAGACAAGTCTGCCAAAGTATGGGATATTTCAGAAAGTGGTAGCGGAACATTGAAGACGACATTGAATTGTCCTGGATCATCAGGAGTAGTGGACGATATGCTTGTTGGGTGTCTGTGGCAGAGCGATCATATTGTCACTGTTTCTCTAGGTGGCACAATCAGCATATTCTCAGCAAGCGATCTTGATAAATCCCCCTTTCAGTTTTCGGGGCACATGAAGAACGTCTCTTCCTTAGCTGTCCTCAAAGGAAACACTGACTACATATTATCTGGTAGTTATGATGGTCTCATATGTAAATGGATGCTAGGCCGAGGTTTTAGCGGTAAATTGCAGCGGACTCAGAACACTCAAATCAAGTGCTTTGCTGCTCATGAAGAAGAGATTGTGACCTCCGGATATGACAATATGGTAAATTGGTTCTCACTTTTATTTTTTTTTCACATGTAGTAGGACTTGTCACCTTAATTTTTGCGTTGATCTGACTATTTAGGGGAATATCGAATGAATTTAAGGACGTAACAAGTGTTAATGATATTACTATTAGTTATTACAAGCATAACTATTATTGAAGCAACTAATTCACATTCTTTCACTATGTGATTCTTAATTCAGATATCCAGGATTTCCTATAAAGACGATCAATGCACAAACGAAGAGGCTATTGACATTGGAAATCAACCAAAGGATCTAAGCCTTGCACCACTCTCACCGGATCTACTTCTGGTGACCTTTGAGTCAGGAGTTGTGTTTCTCCGTGATGGGAAAGTAGTGTCAACCATCGACCTTGGGTTCACTGTCACTGCTTTGGCAGTAACACCTGATGGAACTGAAGCCATCGTCGGTGGCCAAGACGGTAAACTCCATCTGTATTCTATTAGTGGCGACTCCCTCACCGAGGAAACAGTTCTCGAGAAACACAGAGGCGCCATCAGTGTCATACGTTACTCTCCGGATCTCTCTATGTTTGCATCAGCTGATTTGAACAGAGAAGCTGTTGTGTGGGACAGAGTTTCCCGAGAGGTAAATTAAGATTATTTATAACCTTTTCCCCCCCATGAATCTGTAATACAAACACTGGTCTTATATCGGTCTCTTTTTAAAAACAGATGAAGCTCAAGAACATGTTGTACCATAGCGCACGCATAAACTGCTTAGCTTGGTCTCCAAACAGCAGTATGGTTGCTACAGGATCCTTGGACACCTGTGTGATTGTGTATGAAGTGGACAAACCAGCTTCGTCAAGGATGACCATAAAAGGAGCTCACTTAGGTGGAGTGTATGGTCTGGGTTTTGCTGATGATTCCCATGTAGTGAGTTCTGGTGAAGATGCTTGTATTCGCGTCTGGAGCTTAACTCCGCAATAAAAAGACTTTTGAGGTTAAAAAAATTTATAAAGATATCTTGTCTCTGTGGAAAAGCTTCAACTACTTTTGAAGACTTTTGGATCTCCTCCGTTTGGCTGTGGCTGTGGCTGTGTTGATGACTTGTGTGTGAGTGTCTTTTTGTCTACATATCTCTGTTTTGGTCTGAAATTGTGATCTTTGGTCTGTTTATTATTTTCATTATCAGAAGATTACTGATAAAGAGAATGGGACTTGAGAGATTCTGCTTTTTTTTTTTTTTTTTTTTGGATCTATATTTGATTACTTTCGTTTTACCCCTTAAACAGAGGAGAATTTGCAATTAATTTGTCTGATCAATTAATTAATCTTAATTACAAAAAATATACTAATAGATGACTCCATTATTATGCTAAGGTTAAAGCGAGACCCACATTGATCCTCCTCTCTCATCATAACTCACGCACATTCTCTGTACCATCATCATAGTGGCCTCTCACATGTTTCTTTTTCTCCTCTTCCTCCTCTGGGCTTCCCGCTCCGGCGAATCTTTTCCGTCCGGAGACGGCGTACCAATGGACACAAGCGATCTTAACAGAGAGAGTTTTCCGGAAGGATTCTTGTTCGGAACAGCCACGTCAGCTTATCAGGTGGAAGGAGAGACCCACCAAGACGGTCGTGGGCCAAGCATTTGGGATGCCTTCGTCAAGATTCCTGGTTAATTTAATATCATCATCAATCTAATTACAAATTCACTAAACTGATTAACTTACTAAACTTTGCGATCTCTTTTTTATGCTGTTGTATGAAAAAAAACAGGTAAGATAGCTAACAATGCCACGGCTGAGTTAACGGTGGACCAATATCACCGTTACAAGGTACTACTAAACTACTAATCATGCATTAAAATATTCTTATCGAGTCATAATGCATATGTATGGTGTTCAAAGTTCATCATGTTAATCATCACATTTCAGGAAGATGTAGATTTGATGCAGAACCTCAACTTCGATGCCTACAGATTTTCCATTTCATGGTCCAGAATTTTCCCTGGTAATTTTACTCTATACTACTGTAATAGTAATCACATTGCTTATATTTTAGATCTAAGATTGGTTTCTATATAACTTCAAGCTTATGGAAAACAGAGGGAACCGGCAAAATCAACTGGAATGGAGTTGCTTATTACAACAGATTGATCGATTACTTGATCCTAAAAGGTATAATTAATCATTTCCTTATATATTTGTATACATTTGATTTGACTTTTTTTCTTAAAAAAAAAAATATAATTATGAACATAATCCAATTGTTAGGTATAAAACCGTATGCGAATCTGTACCACTACGATCTTCCTCTGGCTTTGGAACAAAAATATCAAGGCCTGCTTAGTAAACAAGTAGTGTAAGCACCAAGCTTTGAACTTATCTTCTTTTCTTTTGTTTCTTGCAGCAAAATCTTTTGATATAGTATAGTGAGGCAATTTTACAGGGAAGATTTTGTGGATTACGCAGAGTTTTGTTTCAAGACATTTGGAGATAGAGTGAAGAATTGGATGACGTTTAACGAGCCGCGTGTTGTAGCTGCTCTAGGTTATGATAACGGCATTTTTGCTCCGGGTCGATGCTCTAAAGCATTTGGAAACTGCACTGATGGTAACTCCGCGACCGAGCCATACATCGTTGCCCATCACCTTATCTTGGCACACTCAGCAGCCGTCCAGAGATACCGCCAAATTTATCAGGTGTGTAAATAAACTTATAGGCTCTTTCAAATTGTTTTTACTTTGTATGATATCAAACACCTAAATGGTTACTAAAGATCGAACCAATACATTTTTTTCAGGAGAAACAAAAGGGAAGGATTGGGATACTACTGGATTTTGTTTGGTTCGAGCCGCTTACGAGTAGTGAAGCAGACAATGACGCTGCTCAAAGAGCAAGAGACTTTCATGTCGGATGGTAAAAGGTTCATATTTTTAGAAATCTAAAAAACTCATAAATTACCTTTAAGAGTTTTGTTGAGCTTATAAATGTATGTTTTGAAGGTTTATTCACCCAATAGTGTATGGAAAGTACCCAAATACGATGCAAAACATCGTAAAGGAGAGGCTTCCGAAATTCACCGAGGAAGAGGTGAAAATGGTGAAAGGTTCCATAGATTTCATTGGAATAAACCAATACACGACTTATTTCATGTCCGATCCTAAAATATCCACACCACCCAAGGCTTTGGGTTATCAACAAGATTGGAACGTCGCTTTTAACTGTAAGTTCTGTGTTCATATGTACATTTATCCGTTATGAATGATCTCCAGTCTTGTGACACTGTCAATGTGTGCATCATCATAGTATATAAATCAAGTGCATACTGAGAGTTCTTCTTCTATACACATGCAGTTGCAAAGAATGGGACACCAATTGGTCCAAGGGTGATATATATATATATATAATTCTTTTGTTTATTGTTAACTCTCTTTAGTTACTAGTATTTGATTATGAATTGATCTAAGTTTATTTAGGCACATTCGGAATGGTTATACAATGTTCCGTGGGGAATGTACAAGGCATTGATGTACATTAAGGAACATTATGGTAACCCAACTATGATTCTCTCAGAAAATGGTATTCTAACAACAGAGTCTCGAGTTTAATATGTTTTCTCGTTATATTTCTAATGTTATATAAGTGTTGAGTATTAAAATTTGAACACGATCTTCATAGGAATGGATGATCCGGGCAACATCACTCTAGCGCAAGGACTAAATGATACAACGAGAATAAATTATTATAGAGACTACTTAGCGCAGCTTAAAAAGGCAGTAGACGAGGGAGCCAATGTAACTGGATATTTCGCATGGTCATTGCTTGATAATTTCGAATGGTTATCAGGATATACCTCAAGGTTTTGAATTAACTAATGAATCTGTTATTATTAGTATATGATTCTTTCTGATAAATTGTTATAGTATGTTCTAACTTCTAATGACTTCTCTCCTGCGCGTAGGTTTGGAATTGTGTACGTGGATTACAAGGACTTGAAGAGATACCCCAAGATGTCTGCGTTATGGTTCAAACAACTACTGAAACGGGATCAAATCTGAGCTCAATGTGTCTATGAATAGATTATGATTGAGTTACAAGTGATTGTTATATAAAGCCTTAAAGGAACTATAGGGTCGTTTATCTCCCTTTTGAGCTTTGATGGATTGTGAGGTGACTATGCATGCGACTGCGTAACTTGTGAACTCTCTGATCTTTGCTAACAAAAACAAGAAAAAAAACTTGAGAACTCTCCCTTTGACTTTTCAAAATATTCAAAAGCAGCAACAGTATATATTTAAAAAAAAACTCTTCTAGTATATTTACCACGTAACTTCAGTAATGTGTGTGGGCATATATAATACACTGAGTTTTTTTACTGAGACTGCATGATTTTTTCTTTCTTATTACGTTTTATGTTTGTTTTTGAAACCTGATATTATATCGTATAAGTATCACCTTTACCAGAAAAATAGGTTGATGTTAAATCTATAGGGTAACTTAGAATATTTTACTTACCAAGCTCGTATATGTATAAATGACACCTTTATCAGAAAATGTTGCATGTGAATGACAAAAAGGAATCATGATAAACTGTCGCGTTGCGATATTAAATAATAAGATGCTATACTACAAAGCTTTGCTACACTCGAAGTCACTCAACTCTCAATAGTCAATAATGGATGTAATCATATTCCTATACCACGGAAAATCTTATAGCATGATTCAGATCACATGTTTCTTACTTTTCTTAGACCAAAAAAAATCTTAGTCGTTTTCCGCATCGTGTATCACATCAATGGATATTAATTATAAGCCTAATGAACGCTCTTTGAAATGTGTCGGCTACAAATTATTTTCTTGATTTCTTCTTTGTTTTTAATATTCACTCACCGTTTGTTGTGATTTCGATCGGGAGTTATAGGAAGAAGAAAAAAAGAAAAAAATTACGTAGTCACGTGAAGATGGGGGGACAAGTCTAAGAAAATGGGGCATGCATGGTCCTGTCTTGAGGTCCACGAGGACTGAACTTAATGGATTGTGATTTGACCAGTTTGGCCTTGTTGTCTTCTGTGCTTTTCGTTTTTTTTTCCCTTTGGCGCTTTTACGATCCGCGTGCTGACTTTTCTCAATTTGTGGACCGGAACACGATAATTCTCTTCCGGCATTCTTGTCTTTTTCCTTCTCTACTTCTCGTACGTACGTATAACTCTCTGAACATATATTAGTATGTTATTACGAGAAAAGTTAAAAAACATATACCGATTTGGTTATGATTTGTTAACTTTATATAAAGTAATGTCTGTAAACCTTGTTGTATATTTCAAAACAATTCAAGAAAAATCCAAATAAATATCATCGGTTTTGAATAACTCACATTTCATCACAGCACAAGAAAACAAGAAGTATCTGCGTTTGTTTTATATAACATACATACGTACTTAAAAACATGTTAAAGTTTGTATTTTTATGATGTACAGAAAAACATGTTAAAAGTTAAATTAAAATAGTAGTTATTCGGCGAAATCAGTTAATCATTTCTAAACTGTAACTTTTTCTCTCTAATACATCCCGGAAATTTAGGCCTTCAAACATGAAAAGTTTTGCTCAAGTCAAGTTCATAAAGGTTCATACATTTAGAAAGTTTGATGATAAAACAATGCATAAATCAACATAAATTATATGTTGCATGAAACAAATTCATCTAATAGTGGCAGTAAATCCCGAATGGATCAACATCCATAACTTTAAATTTATAATTTGGTATAAATCTATTTTTGTAACGAAAATCATATAGAAATAATATCTCTATGTGGTAACAAATCTCATTTTTATTTCACTGACTAGACATTAAGATAATTATTAAAATGTTTTAGAAAACATATTGTTAAATCGATTTATATTCTTATCTAAATGGGTGACTCAGTCCCAGCCATTTGAATTTCATCTTATCACATCATGAACAAATGCTTGATTAAAAAAGCCTATAAATATCCGTAAGACACCCAAACCAAACAGTCAAAACTCACTCACCATGAAACACCTTATCTCACATCCATGGCCTCTCTTCCTCATTCTCATCCTCCTCTCTTCTCTCACCTCCGGCGAATCCTCTCCGTCCATACAAAACATCAAATTGGACACCGGAGGTCTCAGTAGACAGAGTTTTCCAAAAGGATTCTTGTTCGGAACCGCCACCTCAGCTTATCAGGTCGAAGGCGAGACTCATCAGGATGGTCGTGGCCCAAGCATCTGGGACGCCTTCGTCAAGATTCCTGGTAATTTACACTTTGAACTGTTAATCATGAAAGGTTTCTTGATTAATCATATTTTCTTAACACTATTAAAAATTATCAAAACAGGGACTATCGCCAAGAATGCCACGGCTGAGATAACAGTGGACCAGTATCACCGTTATAAGGTTCTATACTAAACTACTAATCCTAAAGAATCATACATATATACTTTATTATACATTCTGATTTAATAACATGTGTTCATGATAATCACATTTTAGGAAGATGTGGATTTGATGAAGAAACTCAACTTCGATGCTTACAGATTTTCAATTTCATGGTCCAGAATATTCCCTGGTATTATTAATTATTATATAAAGTAAAAAATCATAATGGTTTTTGATTAAGATTAGTACAATAGTGACTTCAAAGCTTATGAATGCAGATGGGAGCGGCAAAGTCAACTGGAAAGGAGTTGCTTATTACAATAGATTGATCGATTACTTGGTTCAAAAAGGTATTAAAATCATCATAACGTTTTGTGTAAAACTGATTTGATTGTAAAATAAAGTATAACATATCTAATGTAACACTAAATTAGGGATCACACCTTATGCAAATTTGTACCACTACGATCTTCCATTGGCTTTGGAAAAGAAGTATAAAGGCTTGCTTGGTAGACAAGTAGTGTAAGCACCAACCTTTATATCTAAATATATACTCATTTTCGATCGGTCTCATTTACAAATCCCACAAAAGTTACAAACTTGATGATGCAAAATTTGCAGGAATGATTTTGCGGATTACGCAGAGTTTTGTTTCAAGACATTTGGAGATAGAGTGAAGAATTGGATGACGTTTAACGAGCCGCGTGTTGTTGCTGCTTTAGGTTATGATAACGGCATTTTTGCTCCGGGTAGATGCTCTAAAGCATTTGGAAACTGCACTGAAGGAAACTCCGCGACCGAGCCATACATTGTTACTCATCACCTTATCTTGGCCCATGCAGCAGCAGTCCAGAGATACCGCAAATATTACCAAGTAAACAAATAACTTCTAATATGATTTCTTGATGTGAGGTGATGTGATGAAATAAACTTATATGACTACTGCAGGCTAAACAAAAGGGAAGAATTGGGATACTTTTAGATTTCGTTTGGTACGAGCCGCTTACTAGAAGTAAAGCAGATAATTATGCAGCTCAAAGAGCAAGAGACTTCCATATCGGATGGTAAATGTTCAAACTATTTTTTACATATAATATTTTACCATCAAATTTTGGTGAGCTTATAGGAATATCTTTTGTTTAATGTTGAAAGGTTTATTCACCCAATAGTATATGGAGAGTATCCAAAGACAATGCAGAACATTGTGAAAGATAGGCTTCCAAAGTTCACAGCGGAAGAAGTGAAAATGGTGAAAGGTTCCATAGATTACGTGGGAATAAACCAATACACGACTTATTACATGTCCGAACCACATTTCACCACCAAACCTAAGGATTTGGGTTATCAACAAGATTGGAACGTACAGTTTGGCTGTAAGTTTTTGGAGCATTCACTACGAATATATAGATTTTGGATTTTGTTTACAATTAATCTTTAGATTTTGATCGTGACAGTCATGAGTATTATATGATTTTGACAAATAGATATTTTATCCACTTGCAGTTGCTAAGTTGGGGAAGCCAATTGGTCCAAGGGTGAGATATACATGTTTTTCATTTTGGCTAATCAATATACAAGTGTCTCAAATTATAAATTAAACGATTTATTTTATAGGCTCACTCGACATGGTTATACAACGTACCATGGGGAATGTACAAGGCCTTGATGTATATAAAGGAACGCTACGGCAACCCAACTATGATTCTCTCTGAAAACGGTATTAAAGAAACAAAATCTTCAATTAAGTTCTTTTCGTTTTGTTATATTTCCAAGATTAATTAATAGAGATGTTAAGAGTTTTTATAACTGGTACGTTGGTTGAACATGTGTTTTAGGTATGGATGATCCGGGAAACGTGACTCTAGCTCAAGGACTACATGACACAACGAGAATCAAGTATTATAGAGATTACTTAACCAACCTTAAGAAGGCTACGGATGATGGAGCCAATGTTGTTGGATATTTTGCGTGGTCTTTGCTCGATAATTTCGAATGGTTATCAGGATATACTTCAAGGTAAGCTAGTCAAAAATCTATACCAATATATGATATTTAGAATTAAAAAGGTTATAATATTTGTTTTCATTTATTATATAGGTTTGGGATCGTCTATGTTGATTACAAAACCTTGAAGAGGTACCCCAAGATGTCTGCTAAATGGTTCAGAAAACTTCTGAAACGAAACAACAAATGATCTCAATGTGTCCATGGATGGTTTTAGGTTTTAAGGGATGGGTAGATCGATCGATGAATAAAAAACAGTGACTTTGTTTATTTTGAATTGTACCTTCGACTCTTATTTTCTTCAACTTTTCAAGGACAATAAAAAGTTTAAGTAGAACGTAACGCATTTGGAGGACATTACAAATTTTCTAAAGTTGCAGCATATCTTTATTCAAAATTGTTCTAAAAATAAAAAACCAAGAGTTCTTATTTCAAATTGACGGAAGTACCCTTGATATTACACTAGATGGACACCAACGCGAGAACAACTTAAAGGGCATAGCCGTCATTTTAAAACAAGCGACACTCTCTTTATTTCATCACTCGGTTTAGACTGGTTTCGCTTAAAGCACTGAGGCTAAGGGTTTTAGTACTCTCTTCGTCTTCTTCGGCGAATCTCTCCGCATCTTCAGCGATTTTCCGGCGACGTTTACTCTCCGTTCCTACCGAAACCGCCGTTTTACTCCGTCTTCGTGCCAGCTTAAGCAATTTCAGGTACCCGATTTAGGTATTAACGCTTTGATTCTGCTTTTGAGCTTTGAAAAATTCCTGATAAATATGCTTTAGGTTTCCCTTGTTTTGGATAACGATTCGGTTCTAAGGGTTGAAATTTGTGGTTGTATCATGGCTGTATTCATTATAGATCGCAACATGCAAGATGCATTTTCCGTGGCTCATGATTTTGTCACGACTTCTTAATCATTTTATCTGTCTGTGTTTTTGGGGTTTTTGGTTCCTGTGTGTGTTGAGGTATACCAGAGATGGACATTAATGAGATGGATATTGACGAGATTGAGGCTTCTGGGCAGATCAATCTGTCTAAGATTGGTGAAAGTTCTCTCCAGAGGTTCTGCAAACAAGCTGCGACATCTTTCTTTGACAAGTATGGACTCATAAGTCATCAGCTCAACTCCTACAACTTATTTATTGAACACGGGCTTCAGAACGTGTTTGAATCCTTTGGGGAGATGCTTGTGGAACCGTCTTTTGATCCAACCAAGAAGAAAGAAAATGGTTGGAGATACGTAACTGTGAAATTCGGAAAAGTCACCGTGGAGAAGCCCACATTCTTTTCCGATGACAAGGAGCTTGCTTTTTTCCCATGGCATGCCAGGCTTCAGAACATGACATACTCTGCAAGGATGAAAGTAAATGTCCAAGTTGAGGTAACATAACTAACTTAATCTTTGTCTAAAATGAAATATGCTTGTCTGGTTTTGATGATTGATTCCCCTTGCTTGAAAACTCAGAAAGGCCAGTTAAATATCACTTTGTAGTCGAGAGTGATACAACACCTGGTTTGAAATAGAAAGAAAAACATCTTACGCTTTTTAGTTGTTTAGTTCTTCTTCATTCCCTCACTGTGCTCTAATTGAGTGTTTCATGCTTGTATGCAATGACTCTTAATACTATCAGACTTTTGTTGATAACTCACAAAGGCCAGTTAAATATCACTTTGTAGTTGAGAGTGAAACAATACCTGGTATGAAATATAAAAGAAAACATCTTACGCCTTTTTAGTTGTTTAATGCTTCTCCATTCCCTCACTGTGCTTTAATTGAGTGTTTCATGCTTGTATGCAATGATTTTTATACTGTCAGACTTTTGATGATGTTTCTGTTTTTCTGTCCATGTATCTTATCCTCATTACGGGTTAGTTTATTGTCTAACTGCCTCTTCACCTTATAAATTGACTAGATGTTCACAAAAACCGTTGTTAAAAGTGACAAATTCAAGACGGGACAAGATGAGTATGTCGAGAAGAAGGTTCTAGATGTCAAAAAGCAAGACATTCTAATTGGCAGTATATCTGTCATGGTGAAATCTGTCCTTTGCAAAACTAGCGAGAAAGGGAAGGAAAATTGCAAAAAGGGGGATTGTGCTTTTGATCAGGGTGGATATTTTGTGATAAAGGGGGGGGGGGGGGGGGGGGGGGTGAGAAGGTGAGTTACACCAGTTTGGGATATATTTGCATATTCGCTATCATGGGATTTCTATTTTGAACTATCTTAGTGCATAGATTAGTAAAAATATTTTCTAACGAGATTATATTGTGTTTTGCAGGTGTTTATAGCTCAAGAACAGATGTGCACAAAGAGACTGTGGATTTCCAATTCACCGTGGACAGTCTCCTTCAGGTCTGAAACTAAAAGGAATAGATTCATTGTGCGCCTCGCGGAGAATCAGAAATCAGAAGACTATAGGAGAAAGGAGAAAGTACTGACAGTGTACTTCTTGTCGACTGAGATTCCAGTCTGGCTCCTCTTCTTTGCACTGGGTGTTTCGTCAGACAAAGAAGCGATGGGTCTAATTGCTTGTGATGGAGATGATGCAAGCATTACCAATAGCCTCATTGCTTCTGTCCATGAAGCTGATGCAGTTTGTGAAGGTTTTCGCCATGGGAACAGGGCGCTAGCATATGTTGAAGAGCAGATTAAAAGCACCAAACTCCCTCCTGATGAAAGTGTGGATGACTGCCTCCACCTATATTTGTTTCCAGGCCTCCAAGGTTTGAAGAAAAAAGCCCGATTCCTTGGCTATATGGTGAAAAGCCTTCTGAGCGCATATTCTGGGAAAAGAAAATGTGAAAACAGGGACAGTTTCAGGAACAAGCGAATTGAACTCTGATACGATTGTACAATGCCACGTCAAGAGGACTCAAGTTGGTTGCTGATGACGTGGACAAGAAGAGAGGAAAGACTCTGATTGTGGAGGAGGCGTGGCCGTTACGGGATCAGCTTAAAAGAGCTGTGAAGCTCTTCTTCTTCATTATGCTGAATGTTGAATATTGTGAAGATTGGTCAAGCGATGTGCTTGTGGTTGGAGAGGTGAGCTAGAGATGTGCTAGTATCTCTCTTATGGTGTGTTGGGAGCTGAGCTAGTGATGTGCTAGTCTCTCTCTGTTCTTATCAGTTAGTTTTAATTGTGTGTTCGTGTAATCAGAGCTTACCGTATCGTAAATCTAACAATGGTGCGGTGAAACTGTGATCGGAGCTTCAACGCGATGAAGACGGTGGAGTTTGTGATCAATGACGATGATGGTTGTATGGATACGCCTATGTTCACCGGAACAGATCCGTTGCTGTGGATCTCAAAAGTGGAGAGGCTTTTCAATCGTGGCTGTTTCTCAGATGATGCGAAGCTTGATCTAGTCTTCTTGTTTTTAGACGGAGTTGCGTTGACATGGTTTATGCAGGTGATTAATAAAGAGAAATTTATGGAATGGACTGTCTTTAAGCATAGGTTGTTGGCTCGATTTGATCCGGTGAAGAGTTGTTGTTCATCCGCGAGAGATTCGTCCTGTGTTCCTGCATTGGTTGCAACAGAATCGTCGATTCACGATGCAGAATCCCTTGGTGCAACTGCAAACATTTCATTTAGTGAAACTGATTCGATTTCAGAGCTTGAAGCGGAGGCAATGGAATCAAACAAGGAGACTGATGTTGTTGCAAATCCTAAGGTATCGATTTCACAATTGGAACCTAGCCTTAGCGTTAGGATTTGCAGTGAGTCATTGGATATTAGGAAGGATGTACCATCTGTGTTGTTGGCAGAAGATCGATCACAATCAACATGTGTCATTGTTAACAACATTGCACACCAACTGTTCGATGCAAAGTTTTTGAGTATCAGACGTGAGAAACGTTTGATGAAACAAAGCAAATTTTCAAAGACATGGAAATTTAAGTTCAAAAACATGGCTATGTCGACCAATAGATCACAAATGGATCATAACATTGGTTTAGTGAGGAAGAAGAAAAGATTTCAGAACCTGAGAATGAACAAGCAAGCTCACATGTCAAGGGTGATGTCTAAAATGAGGATGTTGCATGATCCAAGAGGCATGAAGCAGCTTCTGCATGGGGATAAGAAGCTCATGTTCTTGTGTCAAGTGGAATCAGGGGAAGCGACAACACTCACACTCAAGGAAGCTGTGTCTGAGTTGATTTTTCAAGGATTCAAGGTCTTGACAGCGTATCCAAAGGTGTATGGAAAGCTGCAGTTACAAAATAGACTAGCGATGGATATTCCAGAGTATGCAGTTAGCTTAACAAGGGTTCATGCAGTCAACACAATTTTTCAAGACCGAGATGCAACACTCATGACATGGTTTATCCATGGTGATGCACAGTTTCAAGTGTATCACAAGTGGAGAAGTAAACCACTTCTATTTTGGAGCTTGATGTGCATTCAGTTTGTTCATAACACAAAGCCTGCAACTTCTCTAATTTCCAGAATTCACAAAGAAAGTGTGAATTTTCATATTGGTGATCCATGGTCTGATTGTGATCTTGTGGTTTTGATTGCTAGCAAAGGAGTGGCAGCGACTATAGGACATTCGCTATATATCATGACCTACTACTCTGCATATCAAGTGTGGGATGTAATGCTCCAATTAGGTTTCAGGGTACATCAACTACTAAAGAGACCAAAATTGTCTATATCCTGGAAATATAAACTCAAGCTTATGGTGATTTGGTTGGAGGATATCTCACTTTTTCATCACAGTTTGGGCATGGGAAACAAGGTTGTGATTGGATTGTATACAAGACAGAAGGTCCAAGTACGGGATCATTTATGGCTGACCACAAATGCAGATTTATTGCTTTATCTCTCAGCAAATCTGATACAAGTTTCACTACTACAACTACATCATACTCAGTGTGGACTGATATGTCGAATGGTCAATTGGTTGATTGAGTGTGAGCTGCAAGGTACAAATACAAGATGAAAGAGAGTGGTGCAATGGAGTATACAAGGGGTGAAAAGCCAGAGTGGGACAAGATAGTGAATCTAATCACAGAAACTCTATTACGTCAACAATTGTACATGTTGCAGAAGGTTGCTATACAAGCGTCATCTTCTATATGGCACCGCTGGAGACGCAAGACTGTCACAGTTGTTGCAAGCTCACAAGGACCGGCGTTTGTATCTTGTCACTGCAATTTTCTCTCTTCAAGCTTGAGGACAAGCTTGTCTCAATGGGGGGAGTATTGATACGATTGTACAATGCCACGTCAAGAGGACTCAAGTTGGTTGCTGATGACGTGGACAAGAAGAGAGGAAAGACTCTGATTGTGGAGGAGGCGTGGCCGTTACGGGATCAGCTTAAAAGAGCTGTGAAGCTCTTCTTCTTCATTATGCTGAATGTTGAATATTGTGAAGATTGGTCAAGCGATGTGCTTGTGGTTGGAGAGGTGAGCTAGAGATGTGCTAGTATCTCTCTTATGCTGTGTTGGGAGCTGAGCTAGTGATGTGCTAGTCTCTCTCTGTTCTTATCAGTTAGTTTTAATTGTGTGTTCGTGTAATCAGAGCTTACGGTATCGTAAATCTAACAAACTCGCTGGAGAACTGTTGGAGAGGGAGATAAGGGTGCATCTGGCACATGCCAGAAGAAGCATGACCAAGGCCATGAAGAAACACCTTGCAGGCGAGGGTGACTTGAAGCCTATTGAGCATTATTTGGATGCTTCCATAATGACAAATGGGCTTAATAGAGCCTTCTCCACTAGAGCATGGTCTCACCCTTTCAGGAAGATGGAAAGGATTTCGGGTGTTGTAGCTAACCTGGGTCGTGCAAATCCATTGCAGACTCTGATTGATCTGAGGAGAACGCGGCAGCAAGTTCTCTATACCGGCAAGGTTGGAGATGCTAGATATCCGTAAGTGAATTTTACATTGTCTTCAGAATGTTTTCAAGATATTCGTACTAACTTATTCAATCTAGTATATGATGGCGACCACTGTTTCTGCAGAGTCGCATCTGTGTATAATACTGATCTTGTATAGATGATACTGGAAATCCGATGATACTGCTATTAAGAAAATCTGATACTGTCTTTCTTGTTTCTTTGTCCCTTAGCCAATTTATCTGTTGAACTTTTCCTGATACTGTCATTCTTTTTTTTTTCCTTGGCCACAGGCATCCTTCTCACTGGGGCAGAGTATGCTTTTTGTCAACTCCAGATGGTGAAAATTGTGGTCTTGTGAAGAACATGTCTCTTCTAGGACTTGTTAGCACTCAAATTTTGGAACCTGTGGTGGAAAAGTTCTATGATTGTGGAATGGAAGAGCTGATGGATGATACTAGCACACCATTGTGTGGCAAACAGAAAGTTCTTCTCAATGGAGATTGGGTAGGATTATGTAACAATTCTGAATCCTTTGTCGCTGAGTTAAAAAGCGTGCGGCGCCAAAATGATTTCCTTCGTCAGGTATCTTCTGTTTCAGCAAATATCTTGCGTTATTTCGATATTCTTGTGCTGCTTGGTATTTGCTTTAGATTTTTTCTATTTCAGAAATGTATGTGTGTCATATATCATTTATATATATATATATAAATGCATCACAACTTTCTTTGCAGATGGAAATCAAGCGAGATAAGGATGACAATGAGGTGAGAATCTTCACTGACGCTGGCAGACTACTCCGACCTCTCTTGGTTGTGGAAAATCTCCACAAGTTGAAGCAAGACAAACCAACACAATATATTTTGACCATCTTCTTGACAAAGGGATTCTCGAACTGATTAGGATTGAAGAAGAAGAAGACTGTAATAGGGCATGGGGAATCAATCATCTTCTGAAGGAACCAAACAATTACACGCATTGCGAACTGGACCTGTCATTCCTGTTGGGTGTGAGCTGTGCAATTGTCCCATTTGCAAATCACGATCATGGGAGAAGAGTTCTTTACCAGTCCCAGAAGCATTGCCAACAAGCCATTGGGTTCTCATCAACGAACTCTAACATCCGCTGCGATACTCTGTCCCAGCAGCTGTACTATCCCCAGAAGCCACTTTTCAAGACATTGGCGTCGGAGTGTCTTAAAAAAGAAGTGCTGTTTAATGGCCAGAACGCAATTGTTGCTGTGAATGTTCATCTCGGGTACAACCAAGAGGACTCCATTGTGATGAACAAGGCTTCATTGGAACGTGGTATGTTCCGTTCAAAGCAGATTAGAAGCTACAAATCAGAGGTTGATAGCAAAGACTCGGAGAAGAGGAAGAAGATGGATGAGCTTGTTCAGTTTGGAAAGACACAGAGCAAAATCGGCAGGGTAGATAGCCTTGAGGATGACAGGTTTCCTTTCATTGGTGCTAACATGAGTACTGGCGATATTTTCATTGGCAGATGCACCGAGTCTGGAGCCGATCACAGTATAAAGCTTATGCACACTGAGAAAGGATTTGTGCAAAAAGTGGTATTATCATCTAATGGCGATGGAAAGAATTTTGCTGCAGTTTCTCTGAGACAGGTAAGTTCTAGATCATACTGAATCGAGCTGTCTCTCAGAGAATGCATTCCTATGATGACTCAAATGTATCATTGATTGGCTTTTACATCTTGCAGGTTCGTTCTCCATGCCTTGGAGATAAGTTTTCCAGTATGCATGGCCATAAGGGTGTTTTAGGCTATCTAGAGGAACAGGAGAATTTTCCTTTCACAATCCAAGGCATAGTTCCTGATATTGTGATAAATCCGCACCTTTCCCTTCTAGGCAAACACCGGGTCAACTCTTGGAGGCTGCTCTCTCGAAAGGAATAGCTTGTCCTTTACAAAAGAAGGAGGGTAGCTCTGCCGCATACACCCAATTGACACGTCATACAACTCCTTTCTCCACTCCGAGTATCACTGAATTCACAGAGCAGCTTCACAGGTATGTTCTTCACACTTTGACTTTTGGTTTAAGCTCGTAAAACGGAATATTGACTTATATGCTATTATAGATTGACATTGGTTCGTAGGGATTACAAATGGATGATATCATTAAGGGTAGTAAGTCAGTAACTAATTATTAATTATATTGCCTGGTTGAAGTTGTTTGAACTTGGGTACTTTGGCTACAGAATTTCCAAAAGTTGACATGATAGGCACTAAACTAGATTTGAGCACCTTACTTGAAACATGTCATCGTGGATCTTTGTTTTGTATCCTAGGAGTACTAGAAGTGAGCATGACTTATATGACGGGAAAATATCTATGTAAGACTGAAAAAATAAGAAGTTCGATTTTCTCTGGTTGATTAGTTTTTACCATTGTGCCTGAAAAACGTGAAGAGAATACAGAAAAATGGGCTCCATGTACCAGTATAATTAGTTAGAGCCAGAGGACTAATGGGCTCCATGTGAGCTTTGTGATTATCTGTTTAATTTGTTGAACCTTTCTTAGATTATTTGTTGGTTCTTAAGTCCTGATTGGCTGATTCATTCATTGTCAATGGTAACTATTTGTGGTTAGGGCTGGGTTTTCAAGATGGGGAAACGAAAGGGTCTACAACGGTAGATCAGGCGAGATGATGCGCTCTCTGATATTCATGGGGCCAACTTTCTACCAGCGACTTTTCCACATGTCAGAGGACAAAGTGAAATTCAGAAACACTGGACCAGTTCACCCGCTCACAAGGCAGCCAGTTGCAGACAGAAAGAGGTTCGGCGGGATAAAGTTTGGAGAAATGGAGCGAGACTGCCTAATAGCTCATGGTGCTTCTGCTAATCTGCACGAGCGTCTCTTCAGCCTCAGTGACTCTTCTCAGATGCACATCTGCAGGAAATGTAAAACCTATGCGAATGTGATCGAGAGGACTCCAAGCAGTGGAAAAAAGATCAGAGGGCCATACTGTAGAGTCTGCGAATCCCCAGACCATGTGGTAAGGGTTTATGTTCCTTATGGAGCTACGCTTCTGTGTCAGGAGCTGTTCAGCATGGGGATCACTCTCAACTTCGATACCAAGCTCTGCTGATTCCCGTCTTTTAGTATTTATGTCTATATTTATCGGTATATATGGCCTAGTGTAGTGCCTTAAAAAGACCATGTTATGTGTAGTTCGAGTCAGCTCCGGTTCTGGTTAGTATTGGTTCTGATTGATTCGGTAGGAGTTATCCGAACCGAAGAAATCGTAAAAACCAAGCCTCTGAACTTAACCCACTTTTGTGAGATTTGACTCTTTTAACCGTTAATGGTGGTAATGGTAGACAATATAATCCGGTTGGACCGGTTCTCTATGTTTGGTTGTCTAATTAAATTAAACTTCGTGTTTAATTCCAAGGTTTTACAATGGTCCAAACGATTACGACCTAATTACTATCGGATCCGAACTGACTCGACCCGACCCGTTTGTTATGATGCCGCCATATTATATGAGAGAAACCTTTCATCTTCTTCTTCCCCCAGAGGCAGCCATATACATAAAACCTTTTCTCTCTCGGAGCCGTTTCTTCGATTTTTTTTTTTTTTTTTATTCGATTTCGCTTTCGAATAGACGCTTTTCTCAATCAGTAACGCGATGAACCGGAACAGCCTATACGAGGCTTACGGCGATGATGACGATGACGAGGAAGACGATATCGGTGAAGACATCGAGGAAATAAGACGCGCCTTTATAGTCTCCGACGCTAATTCCGATCAATTCGCCGCTAAAACCAATTCAATTGAAGCTGATGGAGGCGGTGGCGGAGAGATGCCGTCGGATTCGGAGAACGAAGACGATTTAGAGATGCTTCGTAGCGTTAGGAGCCAATTAGCATCGTCCAAGGATGCGGAATTGAGCAGTGGTCCTCCCGTGGGTTTATCATTGCCCTCGGATTCGGAGAGTGAAGATGATTTCGAGATGATTCGAAGTATTACGAGCCAATTAGCATTGTCTATGGATGTGCCTATTCCTCCTATTGGTTTATCCGACGATGATGACGAAGACGAAGATGGCGCCTTTGAAACTCTTCGTGTTATTCGTAGGCGGTTCTCTGCTTATGCAAATTTTGGTGAGCTCAATTGTGAAGTTTCTCTTTACTTTTGTTTGGTTTTTTTTCTATTTGGGTTATAGCTACTGATTTCGTTAGATATTGTTTCTGTGTTACTTCTGGTAATGTTCGTTCTATGGTTATCTGAAGACTCTGCTTCTCAAGTGGGTTAAGATAGTTTTGCAGATGGTAAGATTAATTTGGTTCTCCTTCGGTTTCATTATTGGAAGGTACACTCAGTGTGAAAGGTGCCGGAGTTTTCATATTTTTATTTGGGGTTTGACAGTCTATTTATGCATCCATGTATTGTCCCTGATGGAATAATAAGTTAGAAGCTCTCTCTCTTCTTATGTTTGTTTGTTGATTGATGATATGATGAATTAGTGTGTTAGAATGTGGGCTTGCTTGTCTTTTGATATCCTGTAGTTTAGGTGGAAAATATGCTTATGCTTTAGTGGTCATTTCTTCTGCAGATCCGGAGGGAAATTTCATGAATGATTCTGCCGGGAAGAAAAAGCAGGTACATGACTCGGACAATGAACTTTCACGCGAAATATTGAGTAGATCTAATACTTGTGAAAGCTTTCCAGATCACGGGAAATCAATTGTCACAGTGCCAGATTCTGAGGATGTACAAGATGGCCGTTCTGTTGATGTACATGAAAATACTTCCGCTGAGCATCATGACCACATGGAGACAAGCCAGTTATCTCTTATGCCAGAGAGTTCAACTTTCCCTGAAGCTGCACAAGCCTTTATTGATGCAATCAGGAAGAACAGGGCGTATCAGAAATTTCTTAGACGAAAATTGGAAGTAATTGAAGCAACAATCGAGCAGAACGAGAAACACAAGAAAAATGTTAAAATAGTAAAAGATTTTCAAGCTTCTTGCAAGAGAATAACGAAACTGGCACTTGTTCAGAGGAAAGATCCTCGTGTGGAGTTAATCTCAACACGAAAATCTGTGCCTTGTGATAGCTCCGAGGTAATACTTTGATCTGTTTTCTTGCCTCTGCTGTTGTTTTGTAGTCTTTGTTTTCTGTTTGACTCTGATGGAAAATGTTTCTTATCGTAAATTCTATGTTTTTTTGGTAGGGTAATGATAAAAAGACATCTCCTTTGATGCTGGGTCCACCGGAAAACCCTTGTGTTGCAGATTATAGGATGGCACTAGAGAAATATCCAGTTTCAGTTGAACGCAGAAAATGGTCTACTGAGGAGAACAAAAACCTTGCAAAAGGTATAAAACAAGAAGTTCAAAAGATACTACTTTATGAAGCTATTGAACAGTCCAGGTACTACTTGCTCATGCTCCTTTAAAGTGCTATCATATTCTGGTGCCTAGTACCCTCAAGTCTGCTGCTTTGTTTACTTCAGATGCAGAATTAGTTTTAAGTTTTTTCGTTATATTATTTTGACTGACCGCAATTTCTTAACAGTGATTTGGAAGGATCTACATATGATATAGACGCCATCAATGAATCGATCCGAAATCTTGAGATAACACCAGAAATGATTAGGCAGTTTCTTCCGAAAATTAATTGGGAATCCTTGGATATCAAAGACCGTTCTGCTGCAGAATGTGAAGCTCGGTAAGTTCCTCCTCTAGTTGAACTCTGATTTTGAAAAGTCAGCTTTTAATCATATCTATGGGTGCACATTTCATATACCATCACTCTGTCTCTTATTTGAGATTTCAGTTATTTAACTTGCCTCATTGTAGGTGGATGAGCTCGGAAGATCCATTGATTAACCACGGTCCGTGGACTGAAGCAGAGGACAAAAACCTACCCCGAATTATTGAAGAAAAGGGTCTAACAGATTGGCTGGATATTGCGGTATCACTAGGGACAAATAGGACCCCATTTCAATGTTTGGCTCGATATCAGAGAAGCTTGAATGCAAGCATATTGAAGAAAGAATGGACTTCAGAGGAAGATGACCAACTTCGTGCTGCAGTAGAGTTATTTGGCGATAAAGACTGGCAATCTGTTGCAAATGTATTAAAAGGAAGAACTGGACCTCAGTGCTCAAATAGGTCAGTTTTTATCTTTTACATTCACTCCTTTCTTTATGAGATAGATATCAAATTCTGCAGTATGTTTGACTATTTTGTCTAAGAAGAGGTAGCCTCGTACGTTTCCCTCCATCTACCAATATTTGAATTTAATATATTTTAGTCCGATTATCTCAAGAGCTAGTTTGTTAGGGAAAAAAAAGTCTATAGGGTTTTATAAACCACCCATCAAGTCCATGTTTAGCCGATGTGGGATTTTATCATAACCTCAATATACACCCATTGATGACATTTTTCTAGGATTTTAGAATGTGTTTGTTTATGCATTCAGATGCATGTTTAAATGGTTTATCTGATTTCCTTCCTCTCTATACTCAGATGGAAAAAGTCCCTTCGCCCTACAAGAAAAGGGAGATGGAGCTTAGAGGAAGACAAACGTGTGAAAGTAGCTGTGACACTCTTCGGATCTCAAAACTGGCATAAGATTTCTCAGTTTGTTCCTGGACGTACTGCGACTCAGTGTCGAGAGAGATGGGTAAATTGTTTAGAGCCCAAATTAAATCGTGGGAAGTGGACTGAGGAAGAGGATGAAAAGTTGAGAGTAGCAATTGCAAAACATGGATATAGCTGGTCCAAGGTGGCTTCGGATCTGTCTTGTCGTACTGACAATCAGTGCCTGAGGAGATGGAAGACTTTATATCCTCATCAAGTGGCTCTTTTACAAGAAGCTAGAAGGTTACGGAAAGAAGCTATTGTAGGTAATTTTGTTGACCGGGAATCAGAGCGACCTGCTCTTGTCACAGGCGCTATTTTGGCACTACCGGATATATCTCCAGAGCCAGAACCCGATAGTGTAGCCCGGAAGAAGAAAGGCAAAGCCAAGTAAGTTAATAGATTATTCCTTACACACACACGCACACACAATTGCACAGCTTTTGTGAATCTAAATTCACTGTTTTGTGAATCCAAATTCACTGTTTTGTTGATACAGACAGAAGAAGTCAGATGCAGAGAGGCAACCAAAGAGACGGAGAAAAGGATTAGAGAAATGCTCAGGAGCTGTATGTAGACAAGAGAATGAGACTGTTTGTGAAAATGAACCAAACAATGGAGGGGGGGGAGAGGTTGTTGGAAGTGGAACCGTATAACGAGATCCAAGACATTGCAGAGGAGAAACAAAGACGAAGGCGCAAACGTGTTGCAGAAACTTCGAACAACACCACTGGTTTAAAAAAACTTAAGCCTAGGAGGAGGAAAGTGTCTGCAGTAGTTCCTATCGAGAACCAAGACGCACCAAATTAGGTGTTTCTTTCGCTCTTGAAAATTTTGAAAATTGTTGTATGTATAAAATACGTCTAATCCACGCATCTTTACAGAAAACCTAGTTTCACTGATTTTAACAACAAAGAAAATATCATGAATCTAACAGATAAATAAGTTGAACCTAGGCATTTGTAGAAACAGTAAGTACATTTTTTAATTTATTAATCCTATTGATAAATATTACATGAAGACGCTTATTTCTAAATTTCTAATGACAATTAAGAAAAATCGAAACTGTATACAACAATTACAAATGTGTAATATGATAGTACATTATCATGACATCACTTACTTCTGACGAACTTCTTTCGAGGGTTAACACTAATCACTTCATTTCCCTTATTCTTCTTCATCTTCTCTAACTTCTGTCTATGTCCTTCTATATCTGTCTTTATCACTCGTTCTCTCATTTCGTCTGGTAGCAATGCCAGTCTCGAAAACTTCTTTGGTGACACAAACCCGCCAAGTCTCTCTTTGATGTGGTTAAACGCAGGAACAAGTCCACGTCTTATGAAACACCCGTCGATCAGGTCCATTGAGGTTGATTCTGGTAAGGACACCGAGTCTTTTAGTTCCAAGTCGAAGCAGAACGGTGAGTCCTTCAACCACATTCTCAGAGAGTGAGCTTTGGCCACTAGAAGCCCAGTTCTCGTCTTGCAGGGAAGAAATGGAGAACCCATCTCCCAGAGACATGCCTTTAGCGTTTTGTCCAGGGATATACCGTTGTACTCTGCGGTCCCTGTGATTAAGACAACTGATTTTGGAGACTCTGGGTACCCTTCAAGTGATGCATCCTGAAAGTGGGAAAAGAATTGTAGCAGAGGTTGAGGGTTATTGGTGAATATGAGAATGATTATGTCCTACGATCTTCAGTTATGAAGGGATTTATAGAATATGATGCGAAAATGCAGAGAAATTAAGAGAGAAGAAAGAGATGAATTGCCTGCATGTGGTCAAGCCATAGAGTCAGTGCAACAAGTGCTGCACCTCCCGACAATCTTCTGAAATCAGCACCCCAGTCTTTGTCCGCCACCCTGAAAAATCAAAGTCAATAGTAAATGTGACTGCTAAATACTCGGTGCATTCGAAAACGTTTTCACGAGAAACAAGTGTTGACTAGTTCATGGGTGAGTGTTAACACCATTCATGAACATCTGTTTAGACGACTGACCTAAAAACATCGCGACTGAAGATACCCCTTTTGATTGCCAATTGGAATACCCATGATGCAGTAGCTCTGAGTTCAAAAGCCCAGAGAAGATTTAAAAGAGCATTAGCAAAATTGAGAGCAGCATTGTCCTCTATGGGTTTCAGTTTCTCGAACCATTCATCCACCTCAGGAACTAACAACTCAGGTTTTCCAGCTAAAAGCCTGGTAGGTATCATCAAAAAACACATAATTATTAGTACCATACGATGATCCTGTATCAAATTTATAATATCTTAATAATAAAACCATAAACATGACTAGCACAGACCAATCATTTTTATGGAGTACATCAGATCATCCATACCTGATAGGAAGATCAAAACCAATATCTTGAAGAGCTTTCAACAGCAACATGACTTCACTTTTTTCCTTGGAGAAACTCGCTGCCCTAACAAAGCAAGTCCATATCCTGTGGTCTGCCTCCAGGCCCTCTTTCTTCATTTCCAAAAGCCTTTCGATTCCACTGTTATAATCTCTGCTCCGAAGGTAAGCATCAATAACTGAGCTATAAGGCAGAGTTGTTAGTTCCACGTCTGTTTCTTTCAGGTTACTAAGAACTTTTTCAGCTTCTTTGGGATTTCCTGACGAACTATATGAAACCATAAGCAAATGCATTGTAGCAAGTGTTGGTTCTATTCCTGCACTCTTCATCATTTGCAACAATTTCTCTGCCTTGGAGTCACTTCCAGAATCTCGGGATATTTTCATCATCGTGTGGTAAAATGAACGGTCTAGTTTATAACCTTTGGAGAGAAGCTCGTCAAACAGTTGTTCAGCTTGTTCAAGGCATTTTTGCTTACCAAAAGCAGAGATCAAGCTCTTGTATGTGTCCAGTTTTGGGTCCAGACCAATATTTCTCATTCGCTGCATCAGCAAGTACCCTTCTTCTGGTCGTCTGTCTCTACAATACATTATAATGAGAGTATTGTAAGTGGTCTCATCTGGTTCCACTCCAGTTTCTTTTATCCTCTGGTATACTTGAACTGTCTTCTTGTAATCCTCGATAGCCGTATACATCTTCAACATGGAATTCCATATAGCGAGCTCAACCTTAAAATTGGCCTCTTCCATTTCAGAGACCATAATCTCAGCATCTCTAACCCGTTTCCCTTTGCAGAGAAGCTCAATCATCATCCTATAGAGGCGAATCGTGGGTAAGTAACCAGCAGCTTTCATGCTACTGTATATCTTCTTTACCTCAAAGATATTTCCAGCCCGGGAAAATGCGTCAAGCATCAAAAGAATGGAGCTTTTGCTAATCTTAAAGCCCATATCTTGCAATTCTTCAACAACAACGTAGAGCTCTTCAAGTCTCCCATCAACACACAAAGCATGCAACAAGATATTGATGGATTCAACAGTTGGAGATGGACCATCTCTCATCATAGTGTTAAAAATAGCCCTTGCCCGCTCATAACAGCCACACTCAGCATAAGCCGACATCAAGCTGTTCCATGTCTTAAGATCAGGTGTTCGTCCACTTTGTCTTAGGTTGCCAACCACACTCTCCGCTTTCTGCCATAGCTTTAGCTTCCCATAAGCCTCAATGATATCAGTATACATAGGCGAACAAGCAAAGTGGAACCCTTTTGTCTCAGCTTGATTAATCACTTGATGAGCTGTCTCTGGAAAGCCAAGCTTGCAATACACAACAACCATGCTTTTACAAACACTTTCTGAAGCTTCACAGCCAGATAGTCTCAGGTCAGAGAAAACTTGAGAAGCTTCAGCGTAATGTTCATTTGCTACACAGCAGTGTAATAGAGTCTCATACATGGTCGAACTGCCATAACACCAGCCATGAACACATGGGTCAGAGAAATATTCATCTAGAGCAGCACTTAAATTGTTAACTTTGCAATGTAGAACAATTAGAGCTTCATTTATAAGACTTTTAGATCCACTGGCGTGTTCTTTCAAAAATTCAAGTAACTCAAACGCTTCTGAATGCCTGCCTGATGAACTGTATGAACCCAAGATAGAGAGTAGAGTGTCGTTTTCCAGGTCATACCCATTGGTGATAGCCACTTTCAACTGTCTAGCAGCAAGGTCAAAGCATTCACCCTTAACAAGAACTGATGAAATCTCTAGTGGGTTCATGCCACACAATTCTTCCATGTCTCTAATGGTTTTCTGAATGTCGTCTGACCTATTTTCCTTCATAAGTCCAAGTATCATCAACTCATACAGACTGTGAGACGGTGTCTGACAGTCAGAAATCATATCACGATATAAAACCCACGCCTTTCTTGTCTCGTTGCCTCTTAGTAATACATCCAACATTACAGAATACGCTAAATTATCAGGTTTAGTGCCTGAGCGCAACATGCAACTGAAAGTATTCTCAGCCTCTTCTCGCTTCCCAGCCTTGGCATAACCGCAAATTAGAGCACTGTATGTCTGCAGAGTTGGTTTAATCCCAGCATCGAGCATCTCAGACATTATAGCTGCGGCTTCCACGGTTCTGTTTGCTTTTCCAAGTGAATCGATCAAAACAGTGTAAGTAATAGCATCAGGGTTTCTACCTGAGAGACCTTTCATGTCTTTATAAAGCTGTAGCGCAAGATCAAGTTGCCCCTGCTTGCCATACATGTGAATGATCGTGTTATAAGTCATCTCGTCTTTCCCAAACCCCATTTTCTGCATTTCTTGGTACACCTCTTTGACCTTCTCTGTATTTCTTTCTCTAGCAAAAGCATAGAGCAAAGAGTTGTACGTCACTGCATCAGGTGAATAACCTTTAAGCTCCAGCTCCATGAAGAGCCTCTCAGCTTCAGCAGCAAGCCCACATCTCCCATAAACAGATATCATGGCATTATAAGTCCACAAGTCAGGCTGACAACGATGAGCTTCCATGTCCTCAAAAACCTTCACAGCACCTTCCAAATTAGAATCCCGCGAACAGGCACTAAGAAGAGTGTTGTAAGTGATAGCATCAGGCCTAAGACCCGAATTCCTCACCATATCTAATAACTCAACAGCCAAATTCGGAGTCACCCCACCAGACTTAAGCCTAGCGTTGACAAGAGTATTGAAACTAATCAGGTCAGGAACACACCCTCTCTGACGCATTGCGTCGAGCAGCTCCTGTGCTTTCGAAAACTTGCCACTACGAGAATAAACACCCATCATCGCGTTGTAAACTTGAACCGTATCTCCCACCGTTGGCTCAGCTCTAGTGAAAATCTCAACCGCAAGCGATTCTTGATTCCACCGTCCCAAAACACCGAGTATAGCCGCCACCATACGAGCGTTAGGTGAGTGCCAATGACGGAGATTGAGCCACTCGAAAACCTCAAGAGCTCGTTGCCAGCTCACCTGACCAACCGATTTAACAACGAAACAGTAATCCGTAGGAGTCATCTGAACGGGCCGTGCATCGAGAACATCCGCGACGAACTGATTAGGTTTCAGGCTTAGAATCTTATCCGTAAGAAACTTCACTCTCTCTCTCCAATCCTTGGCCTTTATCAGAGCCACCTTATTCAATTTCTTCACTCTCCTTCTCCGACTCGCCGCCACGACGGCGGCGGCGGCTTCATCATCTTTCGTCTTTTCCTGCTCGTTAAAGCCAATTGAATCGACGACTTCGACTGAATCCGTGGGCGAAACCGCGGTAGGAACGGGTTGCGACGGTGATGAAGTTGTGGAATCGTAAGTCTCACGGACATTCAAATGTGGCCATCGGACTGCCGGAGAAGCTCGACTGTAAGTAAAATTCTGGGTAGAGCTAGTGATGCTGATGCTGATGCTCGCTTGTTGTTGTTCATCTTTAGTCTCAGGATTAAGAGAAGCGCGGACGGATAAAGCAACAGGGAAAGCTAAAGCACCTGCAGAAACCACCGCCATTACTATCTTCTCCTCTCAGCTTCATTAATCCGTTGCAGCCATGTGTGCCGTTGATAGATATAGTTACTTTTCAACTCCGTGCTGTCTGAGATTTTTATAAACAGACACCTTGCCGTTTTAGTATGTGGTTTAGATCAAAATGATCAAGAATGTAAAATGGTGGTGACCTTTTGATACATTGATATATATATATATATATATATATATATATATATGATATAATCCATGAATTAGCTTTTGTGACACTTGGTTCTTTTCTTGAAAAGAAACAAAAGTTGTCAAAATTGAGATTTTACATAAGAGCCAGTCTCGGAAAAAAGCATTGTTTTTTTTAGGGGATTTCGTAACATTCATCATCGTCTTCTCTGTCTTCTTCAGCTCAAACTCTAGTAACTGGCGCATGATGAATTATTAGGCAAGAAAGCCAGAGCGTGTTAAGGTGTTAAACGAGAGAGATCAGTTCCTCAGCTTTACAGTTGTGGTCATTTTGATTTGCGCTAGACTTGGAACACAAGAGCACATTTGTGGATGATAAGAAGATGTGCTTACAGCTTTTCCTAAATCTACTTTTGTGATAATTCCATCCTCTCCAATGATATAAGCAGCTATGTTGCCCTCCCACATTTCTCTGTACTCTTCATCAAAAACAACGACAACTTTCTTCTCCTCGTCAACAAAGAAACTCCCAAAGCGACGACCCGGAATATGTAAACCATCCACCTCAATCACTGTCGTAATCCATATCTCCATATATAATGTATCCTCTTTCTGAAATAACACTGCAAGTTGCTCATCTCTAACACTAGATAGACTTAGACTATCTCTCCTATAAGAGAGAAACGGTAGACTTAGATGCGGTCCAAATCTCTCTCTTGTAAAATCAAAACAGACTAAGAAGAATACTCTTCCTCCTGCATTAGACTTTGACTGAGAATACCAGTAAGTATTTCCTTTGAGAGACACGCCACGTTGATGACAAGGTATAAACCAGTCCGCAGTGATAAGCCTAGGGATAATCTCCATCCGCGTTTCAGAGTTGATATAGTCAAGTTCATAACAAACGTATCCCGGAGTACGTTCACCAAATCTTAAAACTTTATAGCTGCGGCCGCTCGATTCTCTCGTCTCGTATCCAATAGCATACTTGTCCATCACGTCCTCTCGGTTATGTTTGAAATACCGGGTTTGGCCGCAATACGGATTCCAAACAACGAACCTAGTGCGGTCTCTCGTGATGCATAACAATAAACCATCGCAGTGAAAGACTTCAGACATATCGACTCCATCTAAATCGGTAAGGCTAACGAGTTTACCTAGATGGTTTATTGGCGGGTCAACGTTGTTGTGAATTCCACGGAGGTTGACGCTCATCAGATTAACTCGATCATTCATCACCACAACCACCTCCCTTGCTGCTGCTGCTTTGGCTCGAGCAACGTGCTTCTTTGTAAAACTCTCTTCTTTGGTTAACGTGTTCCACTTTTTGCAAACGAATCGCACTGCTCTCATCGATGTCACTGGAAGCCGAACGAGCACTTCCTCTACCAAATCGCTTGGAAGATCGGAGAGCATCATCAGCAAAGATTAGTGTAACACAAGTAAGTTAGGTTAAAACTTAGAAGCTTATGAAGAAAGTCTCCTCTGCTTCTGGTGGTTACAAATTTTGAAAGACATAAAAAAACCCTAGCTCAAGTGTGTGCGCCAAGGACGATCGTCGGCTAAAGAATCTTAACTAGTGGGCTTTTAATGTGGCCCAAAATATTATTTTGGCGAGCGAGACTGAGAGAGGAAGAGTGATATATTATTACTCTTGCACTAGAACCGCCGCAGCATTAGAGTAGTGAAATGATGGCTGAACCATTCTATGATCAGGAATGTAATTGCAATCAAAATCGTGTTGAATCGTAAAGCCAATTGAATCGACGATTTCGCCTGAATCCTTTGTATCGGTGGGGGAAACGGGTTGCGACGGTGTTGAAGTTGTGGAATCGTAAGTCTCACGGAGATTCAAATGTGGCCATCGGACTGCGGGAGAAGCTCGTCTGTAAGTAAATTTCTGGGTAGAGCTAGTGCTGCTGATGCTCCCTTGTTGTTGTTGTTCATCTTTAGTCTCAGAATTAAGGGTGGCGCGGACGGATAAAGAAGGAGGATAAGCTAAAGCTCCTGCAGAAACCACCGCCATTACTATCTTCTCCTCTCAGGTCAACTATGGTATAATCAAATACAACTTTATTATACATTCAAAAACAAAATATAAAATCTCTTCCTCCATTTGTCCCTATAAGATTTAATATGAATGGATCCATATATTATCATCAAAGTGTGTTTGTAATCTAAAACATAAAACAAACATGTTGTGTGACTCCCTTTTAAAAGCACTGTAAATCAGTTTTTAAATTCATTTGACTTTAATCATTTTAATACCATTTTTTTTTTTGGTCGTCTTCACGTACAATACCTTTATAATTCACTCTAACATAAGACTTATGTTCTAATGGGTATTTCAGTTCAGGTGTAGTCTGAAGCTAAGAGTTGTGTAATTTTTAATGATTTAACATTCCTACGCCGGACTATAACAACACCAACCACCCGAGGTTTCATGGCAAAGCATAATTAAGTTTATCTGGAAGTGGCATCGAATCGAAGTGATCACTTCTTTATTCGAGGCTATGAAAATGGTGAGGGACGTATATTCTTTTTATAGCATGAATACAAAGACCACAGCTTAGTGCACATATAATTTTATCATCTTTTAGAAAAAAAAAAGAACAGTGTGAACATCAAGGTGATCATAATCAGACCTTTGGGTTGTTTACTATCTGTAGATCCATCAAAAAGGGTCATATAAAATTCAAAATATTTTGATATTTCTTAACAGTATATATCTATGATTAATACTAAATTGTAGTTTGGGAAAATAATATAGCCTTTTAAGTTTGAATTGAGTAAACCAAACTTTCTTGATTAAGTAATATTTAACTTATAACAAAACAAGAAGTAACCTACTACTACTATACAGGCGAGAGATTTGATTTATTAGAGCATAAGTTATCATTGATTAAAGGACAAAACAAATTAATTTGCTTAAAAAAAAACTTAAAATAATAACGTTAACCCACTTATGCATAATAGTGATCACAAGCCTTTTGATAAGCTGTCGCATCTAAGTTCATCTATATAAAGCCTTGAAAGGTTTTAGATTCTTGATTATGTCTACCAGAATTGACGTCAAGGACACAAAAAAGAATCACAATAATATAGAATTTTTATCAATTTGTCACGTTTCTTTTTGTCATTTGTTGTATTCTTTTTTTTTTTTTTTTTTTTTTTTTGTGCAAAACATTTGTTGTATTCCTAAAAGCAACCGATAAATAAACACACCCCCGCACATATGTGTTTGAAGGCTATAATATCATAGTTAAAGAAGCACTCGGAAATAAATAAAAAATATCATACAAATTGCATTAGTTTTTTTTCTTCATATCCACCGATTTTAACGGTAAATCACTATCAACACATGTTTTAATAGTCGTACTTGTACATGAGATCTCTTGGTTTCGCCGAGAAGTGATGATGAAGATCCGTAAACTGCTGCTGCTGCAAGGTACATAACCACTGACGATTATATATTACAGCTAATAGAAGTCAGATAATAATTAAAAAAAAAAACCAGCGCCTTCAAATCTCTGATGTGGATCCAAAAACACACTAAAACTAGTATACTAACTAAACTATCTAACATTAACTAAATGTGTTGATACATTGGTGATATTAAATTTGAGATAGCCTAAACTTGAATAAATATGCATAGCTTAAGTTAATAACGATACAAAGAAAAAAGGAAAAAAATCATAAAAATTATAAATGAGACTCGTAGTTATAGGAGAATTAAGGTACCTCAATGGAATTAGCTTCCCCTTGGCTGCGATGGTGACTAATCATTGGAAATGATGAGTTCATTCTGTTGATTTGTTCCAAAAGTGATCTTTCTTATTCATCACGAAGTCGTTGCAAACTGCAAAACGATCGTTCTTGCAAAGTTCTTCGATATCTTCTACGCATTGCGTCACCTTGAAAGAACTTTGATTCGCTTCGCTTATATTATTTTTTACTATCTCACCCTGATCATGAACTTCTTCTTCCACAAATTTTACTGATTGTGATCTTCCTTTCATCTTCATCATCATTTTCTCCATTGTCCTATCTTTTTCTCTTTCTCTTGCTTTCGCTCCTTCATCCTTGAACAACTTCTTCAAATTGGGCGTACGTGGTTCTGGCCTCTTTCTCTTCCCTCTCAATGATCTCCCATCGACCTTGTTTCCTCTTGTTTCTAATGTCAACCCATAGATATATAATTTGTAAAACATATACCTCTTTTTTTATAATTTTTTTTATTACAGAAAATTGTAACTCTATAATCATTGTAAAACATTAAGGCAACTGTTAAGGGACGTACTAGTCGTGTTAGTATTGCTGCCCTCTATCGTCGACCGTCCACATGGATGCAAGTTCACACAGACTAGACGATGTATCCATGGATCCTAACGCATGTCCTAAATTAATTACGAAATTCACAATTTCTGATTAACCATAAAGATAAAGATTATATGTCTCTTTATAATTAATTTCATGGAATAAAAGATGTCTAACTATAGTTAGTTCAATAAAAAATATTTCACTATATTGAACTGTTTATTATATAATTGCATTTAAATAATAATTTCATTTAAATTGTAAATATTTTCGTATTGAAATTAGTAATTTAATAGATAAATTTCCTATTAGAATTATTAATATAATAGATTACTTTAATTGTAATCCTTTTATTTTTAGAATTTCTTAATTTGTCTATAATTATTATATAAAATCCTAAAAATAAAAGGATTAAGAACACCTAAAATCCTAAAAGTAAGAAATCAAATTACGATTCCTATAAACAGACACCTTGCCGTTTTAGTGTGAGGTTACTAGGTTAGATCAAAACGATTAAGAATGTAAAATGGTGACCTTTTCATACATTGATATATTATATAAAGTTAGGTTTTTAAAGTTAGTCATCAATAAGATTTCGAGTGGTGTCAAGTTTATATCAATCTGAGATTTTAACATGTGTAAAAGTGAATAATAGTTGGATTAATGTGTTAATTTATATTTTTTTTAGGTGGTGATAAAGAATATATTTGTAATATACATTATATTTAGGTGTACAAAATACGTTTTTGATGGTAACATACATAAAAGATTTGTAAATAGATATAAATCTGTATATTATAGCAAATATAAACCATAAAATAATATAAATAACGTATCACAAATTTTAATATATTTTTGTAAAATTTAATTTAATTTACAAAACTTTAAACCCACACAACGGGCGGGTCCTTATCTAGTATGATATAATCAATGAATGAGCATTTTTGACACTTGTTTTTTTTTCCTGAAACTAAAACAAAAGTTGTCAAAATAGAGATTTTACATAAAAACCAGTCTCTGGAAAAAAACAGATTTGCGCTAGACTTGGAACACAAGAGCACATTTGTGGATGATAAGAAGTGCTTACAGCTTTTCCTAAATCAATTTTTGTGATAATTCCATCCTCTCCAATGATATAAGCAGCTATGTAGCGTTCCCGCATTTCTCTGTACTCTTCATCAAAAACAACGACAACTTTCTTCTCCTCGTCAACAAAGAAACTCCCAAAGCGACGACCCGGAATATGTAAACCATCCACCGCAAAGAACAGCTTGCTCCACGACACTGTTTCGGGCTCAATCTCTGTCGTAATCCATATTTCCGTATATAATGTACCCTCGTGCTGAAATAACACTGCAAGTTGCTCATCTCTAACACTAGATAGACTTATAGTTTCTCCCGTATAAGAGCGAAAGGGTAGACTTAGATGCGGTCCAAATCTCTCTCTTGTAAAATCAAAACAGATTAAGAAGAATACTCCTCCTCCTTCATTAATAAACTTTGGCTCAGAATACCAATAAGTATTTCCTTTGAGAGACACGCTACGTTGATGATAAGGTATATACCAGTCCTTAGTGATAGGCGTAGGGATAATCTCCATCCGTGTTTCAGAGTTGATATAGTCAAGTTCATAACAAACGTATTCCGGAGTATATTCATCAAATATTAAAACTTTATAGCTGCGGCCGCTCGATTCTCTCGTCTCGTATCCAATAGCATACTTGTTCATCACGTGCTTTCGGTTATGTTTGAAATACCGGGTTTGGCCGCAATACGGATTCCAAACAACGAACCTAGTGCGGTCTCTCGTGATGCATAACAATAAACCATCGCATTGAAACACTTCAAACATATCGACTTCATCTAAATCGGTTAGGCTATCGAGTTTACTTAGATGGTTTATTGATGGATCAACGTTATTGTGAATTCCATGGAGGTTGACGCTCATCAGATTAACTCGATCATTCATCACCACAACCACCTCCCTTGATGCTGCTGCTTTGGCTCGAGCAAGGTGCTTCTTTGTAAAACTCTCTACTTTGGTTAACGTGTTCCACTTTTTGCAAACGAATCGCACTGCTCTCATCGATGTCACTGAAAGCCTAACGAGCACTTCCTCTGCCAAATCCCTTGGAAGATCGGAGAGCATCATCGCAAAGATTGGTGTTACACAAGTAAGTTAGGTTTAAAAGCTTAAGAAGAAAGTCTCCTCTGTTCTGGTGGTCAAATTTTGAAAGACACAAAAAAACCCTAGCTTAAGTGTGTGCGCCAAGGACGATCGTCGGCTAAAGAATCTGAACTAGTGGGCTTTTAATGTGGCCCAAAATAATATTTAGACGAGCGAGACAGAGAAAAGAGTGATATTACTCTTGCACCAGAACCGCAACATTTAGAGTAGTGAAATGATGGCTGAACCATTCTAAGATCAGGAATGTAATAGCAATCAAAATCGTGCCCTTTTAATACAGTGATCTAATGATAATCAAAGTATCGGCGTTTTGACTTTGTTGTTCTTTCTGGAAATTAAACAAAAATTGCCAACATAGAGGTTTTGGGAGGGACTAATACATTACTGACCCAGTCTGGAAAAATCGGAGAAACTTAAAAAACAGCTAATTTTTTTCTGAAGAATTCGTAACATTCATCAGTCTTCTTCATCCTCGTCTTCTTCTTGTCTCTAGTAACGACCAATACCCCAGACCCTGACAACTCCATCAGTGTAACCACTGAACAATGTGCTTCCATCTGCACTCCAGTTCAAGCTTGTGCAGTAGATCACCTGCATTTTCATTACCCAATCCCATTAGAAACCTAATCAATCAATCTCTTTCTATCTGTTAACATCAAAGTCAAAACCTTTGGAGCAGAGTACCATTTCAGAGAATGAAAGCTAATCCTAGGAACATTTTTATGCAATTTCTAGCCAAAATTTCATTTTTTGGTCATAAACACTAATACAAATTCATCACTACAATTTGGTGCATTCACTAAAACAATCAATGGCAGCACAAACGATTAATTCGTATAAACAAGAGAACCAATCACTATCGAACAACCAATTGTAAGAATAATGACATACCTTCTTCTGGTTACCAGTTCCAACGCCACCATCAGCCTTCTCAGCCTCAGCCTTAAGGTCAACCTTCAAGTCCTCAACAACAAGCTTGCTCTCAAGATCCCAGATCTTAATGCTGTTCTCTGTCGCAGCACACAGCCAGTATCTGTTAGGACTGAAACAAAGCGAGTGAATGATAGAGCCAGCCTCAAGCGAGTAAAGCTTCTTTCCCTCAGCCAAATCCCACAACAAGATAACACCATCTTTGCCACCACTGGCGCATAGCGAACCATCAGGCGAGACAGCAACAGTGTTGAGGTAACCCGTGTGTCCAACAAGAGAGTTCTTCAGCTTACAGTTCTGTAGGTTCCACACTTTGACGGTGTGATCCCAGGAAGCAGAGACAATGGTGGGCACAAGCGTGTTGGGGCTAAACCTAACACAGCTAATCCATTCCTTGTGACCATCACCTTCGGAGATCGTGTACTTGCATTCACCGAGTGTGTTCCACAGCTTGATCGTACGGTCACGAGACGCAGATACGATCTGACGGTTATCAACGGAGAACGCGACGGAGAGCACATCTTTCGTGTGTCCGACGAAACGACGGGTTGAGACGCCGGTAGCGAGATCCCATAGACGAAGCTCACCGTCCCAGCTTCCGGAGAGTGCGAACTGACCGTCAGATGAGAGAACCACATCTTCAACGAAATGAGAGTGACCTGTGAGCCTACGCTGAGCAACACCGTAAGACTTGTCGTCCTTGGTGAGTTTCCAGAGGATGATGGATTTGTCACGCGAAGCTGTGACGATGATGTCGGAATTGTCGATCGGTGTAGCGATGGCGGTGACCATATCGGTGTGGGCGCGCATAGTGCCCTTCAACACAAGTCCCTCGGCCATGGTTAGAGGTTTTGGTATGGGGGGGGGGGGGGGGGAGAGACTCTAGTGTTTCTTCTTCTTACTCACGAAAATGGCGTAACAGAGCGAGAGATTTGGAGGTTCAGTGAAATCTCGGTATTTATACTCTAGGTGAAAAAAAACTGAAGAAATTAGGGTTTAGTGTGCGGTGGTTTCAGCAAGGAGACACTGCTTATTTGGGCCGACGACGATTCCTGGTCAGAATTTGGGCCGTACATGGGCTTCTTATGATATTAGTTTTAGTTGGAGCCGTTTGTGTCGTTTTTTGGTTGTGGAGTTGAGATCATCGCAGAAAGATCAGAAGAGCAATTAAAAAACGACTCCGATTGAAATTAATGTACACTACAAAGAGTTTTTCTAAAACACAATACAAAGAAAACAATCGTGATTTATTGTTCATAATTTAACTTTCATTCATTCTTCTTAAGGTTTTAATCGTGGAGTGCACAACACACAGTGGCTTTATGATGACCTTGGTACACCTTCACTTCTTTTCCCGCTGGCATCGACCACAATCTAGCCGTCATGTCCGATGATGCTGTTCAGATAATACAGAAATCAAAACCAGTTTGAAGGTTGTTCTGTTAAAATTTTGCTTTAAGCTAAGATAGAGATCAGTACCTGTTACAAGAAATTCCCCATCCACTGAGAATACACAGTCCCAGACCCATCTTTGATGTCCTGTTAAGTAAGATTAATGACAGTGTAAGAAAGGGTAAGACAGAATGAATCATGTTAGCAAAAAACATGGAGACCATACCTGTTAAGACTTTCTCTAGTTTGAAACCATCGACGTTCCATATTTTGACGGTTTTATCAGATGACGCGGTCGCTAGATATCTGCTAACAAACATACAAGAACTTTGAAGAGAGAAGACAAAAGTAAACGGTTTCAAGAGAAAGAATAAGAAACACATTACTTGTTTGCAGGAGAGAGGAGGCATTTAAGGATGTGACCATTATGAGCTTGTAGCTTATGAAGGGGCTCAAACTCAGTCATTGTCTGAAATAAGATAAGAGTTTTTACAGTGGCATGGGAAATCACAGGAATGCGACTGTTGCATGACTAAAAAATTATCAGAAAACTACCTGCTTTCCACGCAGCAAGCGCCATACATAACATGTTCCACGGTTGTTAGCAGCAACCACCATTGTCCCGTCCCACATAACAGTTAAAGACCGTACAGCTGTATCAACTTCTGGTACCTATAGTTACACCCTCCCTAAGTGATTATCTACGGATTCTCAGAAATGTAACTAGGATAAGGAAATTAGGACTTGTCAAAGGCAATTACCAGTTCACAGCTACAAGAATTTGCTCTGAGATCCCATACACGTATATTTCCATTTTGGTCTCCAGATATCAATTCAGTCTGTACAAAAGAGAAAGTTCATGATAAAGAACAAACAGATACCTAACAGAAAAAACAGCACAACTGTTTCAATAGCAGTAACACTACAGCTCTCTTTAAACAAACTACCAAGCAGAAAGCCAGAGCACAACACAAACATATGACTGGGGCACTGGGCTAGTTAGATGTACCTGATTTGGGTGCAAAACAACAGTGTTAACTGCGGCAACACTTTCATACTCCTTTTGGCAACCCGGAGCCCTGCATTTTTGGTTTACGAGTCAGCAACTTGTTCCTAAGAATACAACTCAGCTTAAAAAGGTATTCTTCAGGACATGTAACGTTCTTAGGATTTCCGTAACTTTGTATTGAGTATCCTTGTCCATTTCTAGAAACCACACACACATGAATGAATGAACGAATCTATTAACATTCAGCTAAAAGAAACAAACAAGAAGATGATGACATAACCTTTACCTCAAGTCCCAAATCTTAACAGTGCCATCCTCTGATCCAGAATACATCCATTTACCCTCACAATGGAATCCTACTGCCATAACATTGTTGGTATGTGAATCATAGGTCATCACCTGATACGCACCAACACTCCTTCAAAATCATAGAAAATACAAAAGAAAAAGAAGAAGAAAATAAAAAAGAAAGAAAGGATAATTTACAGGTTGAGGACTGTTGGAATTGACATCAAAGAGACGTATATGAGGATTGCAAGCTGCTGCTAGATAACGCTTATCTGGGGTTATCTCCAATCTATTTACATGCTGAATCAATACCAACATACCCAAAAAAAAAAAAAACAGTAATTTGTATTAGTCTTGTACTCCATAAGGTATCTGATACAAAATTCACAAAGTCAAGTGAGGGAGAGAGAGAGAGAGAGAGACAAACAGAATCAGGATACTGAATGGTACGGTAGCATCGACCAGTTTCGGCTTCCCAGAATCGGATCGTGTGATCATAGCTAGCCGTAGCAAGAATCACAGAAGGCTGACTCATTCTCGATTGATTTCTTTTACCCCGATCGCAATCATGAACCAACCATTTCCCCAAAACCAATCAAACCCCTTTTCTAGAAAAAAATCAAAAAGTGATCCCAACAAGAATCTTCAAGCTAGAGTTTATCATAATTAAAAAAAAAAAATGCGGGGAGCTTTTTGTATAAAATATTTATATGTTGGGGTTATATAGACATGTCTGAATAAGTAAAGGGGCCATTTTGATATTTATGAGGATCAGATAAAAAAACAGAGAAACTCAGTGAAAACTTTTGGAAGCTTTTAGAAGTTTTTCCCGACGGGCTTGTCTATCCCACCCATCGTTGAACCGTCGTGGAGGAGAGGAGTTAAAGTCTCCGTCGTCCAATGTTCTGTTTCTTCGCTCACCTCTACAGACACTGCATCTGGTAACGCTCTCACCTTCTTATCAATCCTGGCTCTTAAATTAGTTATTTAATCCTCCTTTTCTGGGAATAGTTTCTTTTCGTCTATATATGAGATGAGGATGTATTAGAAGAAGGCTCCGTGTGGTCGGCTAAATCATTTGGTGCTTCTGGAACCCGTATTGCTGAATTGGTATTGACAGGGTGAGATTCTTTTTTCTTTTTGGTTAAAATTTGGTTGAATCATCAGTTTTGTTTTAAACATTGCTTGATCTTTATTAGAGTCTGATTGCGTTGTATATTTTTTTAAAAAGGTATCAAGAAATTCTGACTGATCCTAGTTATGATAAATCCTCAGATCGGTAACACCGCTGTGAATCCAGGTGAGTGCAAATTCCAGTTTGAAGTTTTTAAAACTTATACTGTATTATGTTCTGACTTCTGAGGTTGAGATATGTTATAATTTCCTTTCTCCCAGATGATGAAGAATCAAGGCAATGTTTTTTTTTTTGGCTGGTTTGGTGATAAGAAGTCTTAGCATCAGGTAAACATATCAAGTCTGGTACCTCATTGCATACCCCCAAGAATAGTCTATTGGAGTCTTTTTCCGTTTTTAAGTACATTGATGTGATAGACTATGCAAATCACAATATTTGCAGTACCTCAAACTGGAGATGTACGAAAACACTTGGTGACAATCTAGCAGAGAGGAACATTATGGGAATCTGTAAGCTTTTTTGGTTCTAGATTCTAATTTAGATTTCTAGATATTATACAAATTGGGTATATGTATAACATTTACTCATTTTTTTTACCAGATGGATCCAAAACCGAGGAAGAACTTTTGTATATATGTCTCGCTCTTGGGATATCGTAGGTCCGAATTCTTTCACCGCCCTCTTTAGAATATGATCAGTATGCGATCTGTGATTGACCACTCTCTATCTGCTTGGTTGAATCTTTTAGGCCTTGATCTAATAAGCGATGTTTCATGTGAATCTCCCTACGAATGGTTTGACAAAACAAACCCTGAATGGGAATTTAAGACAATCTTCTCAGAACACAAGGAATCCTACAGAGTGAGTTTTACTTTCTCTTCTCTAATTTCACCTTCTCATCGATTTCCTCACTCCTCACTACCTTCTAACTCTGTTTTCCATACTTCCACTTTAAAAAGGTTATTGCATATGATTTTGGGATCAAGCAAAACATCCTAAGACAGGTTGGCATCATATGGCTGTGAAATCACGGTTTTCCCATCCACGTAGCCAGCTTCTGAGGCGCTAAAAATGAATCCAGATGGGGATAATATTCAGCAACGGTCCAGGAGATCCTTCTGCAGTGCCTTATGCAGTAAAGACAGTAAAAGAGCTTCTAGGAAAAGTTCCTGTGTAGGGAATCTGTATGGGGCATCAGTTACTTGGACAAGCCCTTGGAGGTAAAACCTATAAGATGAAGTTTGGTCATCATGGAGGAACCCATCCAGTTCGTAACAACAGTACTGGCCATGTCGAGATCAGTGCTGATCAGGTATGGTCCAATTACTATCTATAGTTTATTGTTACCTATGGTCCAATCACTGGTCTAAATGCTATGTGAGAATAAAAACTATTAATCAAAACTTAGTTTATACATGTAAACTCTCAGAACTTGTAGTTACATACTTGTCTCTCAAAATCAGCTTTTCACACTTGTTAGTACAGTAAATGTTGCGTGTTTGCGTTAAGATTTGGGATTGATTTTGTTAGTACGGATTATATATATGGCAGAACCATAAGTATGCAGTGGATCCAACTTCTCTTCCCGGACGAGTAGAAATGACTCACGTCAATCTAAACGACGGAAGTTGCGCAGGTCTCTCTTTCCGGCAATGAACGCCATGTCTCTTCAGTACCACCCTGAGGCTTCTCCTGGACCTCGAGACTCGGATAACGGTATTGAAACCCATTATTTTTCAGTACCCTTGTCTTTTTTTTATTGTCTGGTTACAAATCATACGAACTAATTTGCGTAATCTTTGCATGTATGCAGCATTTGGAGAGTTTGTGGAGCTTATGTAAAGATTTAAACGAAGCAATTAAAAATCACGGGTAAAGCATGTTAGTTTAAGCTTGAAGGGAGCTTGAGACTTAAGCTATCCTAAACCTATTTGGAGTAAAGTTCCTAGAGAGATTAGGACTTGGAATTGTTTTGGAGTTATCTAAACATACATTACCAAATAGGATTAGGATTAGTAGGTTTTGTTTTTATATAAATAGGGATGCAACTAAGGTGCATAACATATGAGTTTTACGAGAGAACAAAGATTGAGAGATTGAGAGACTTGTGACCTTAGTTTTGACCGACACTAAACCAGAAATTCCAACCATAAAAGCTTTTAATTTCCTTGTCAGCAGCATTAAAGAAAGAGCAAAAAGCCTAGCTATACTTTACAGGAGCTGAGACTGAGATTGGATGGCGATACCCGAGCTTCTTAACGATTTGGTAGATGAGATACTCTGTCGCGTTCCGGCCACATCCCTGAAACGGTTACGAGCAACTTGCAAACGATGGAACCGTTTGTTCAAAGATGATAGGAGATTCGCAAGAGAGCACTTTGATAATGCCCCAAAGGAGATTCACTCTCTCATCTTGACAGAGAAGTGCCGGATTTGTCCTTTGAGCATAATCAATCTTCCCCGACATGGAGATGATGTTCCTCCTCTTCCATCTGTAGAAGTAAAAAGAGAGCTTAGCCTACCACATCCGTGTTCTAACAATTCACGTCAGTTCGATATAACAGAAGTCTTTCACTGCGACGGCTTATTGATATGCGTCAAGGAAGGCACCCGCCGTTACGGATCTCAAATAGTGGTTTGGAACCCGTTTACTGGTCAAACCAGGTGGATCGAAGCCAACAATCGTTGGAAGAATACCAACACATTTGTTCTCGGGTACTACAAGAACAACAACAACAAGTCCTCCTGCAGTCAAAGAAGCTACAAAATTTTGTGCTATAATGGTGGCGAAGATACCGAAATCTACGACCTTAACTCCTCTGATTCGTGGAGGAGGATTCCTGATGGTGATCTCACTCCACCAGGCTGGGACGGTATGATCGCTGAAGACATCGTGCCTTTGAAGGGAAATACTTACTTTTTTGCTTAGGAGAAATCAAAACCGCATCTTGGCTGGTCATTGCTCAAATTTGATTTCTCAACTGAGAAATCATCTCTGTTTGTGCCTCTTCCCTATCAGTGTCCATGGTATAAAATTTTTCGTCTTTCTGTTGTTAGAGACGAGAAACTTTCCGTGTTTTTACAGCCCGATTCCACATGCAAGACTGAGATATGGGTGACAAGTAAGATTGATAATGACTCCACCAAAGCTGTGTCCTGGAACAAGGTCTTAGCATTTGATTTGAGCCCTCATCTTCAAATTACTGATCTGGTAAATTTTGTGCTTGACGAGGATAAGAAAGTCGCCGTGTGTTGTGATAGATGGATAGAAGACTGCTACATCCACTGCATCGACAAGATATTCATTCTCGGGGAGAACAATCAAGTCAGTGAATCTGGTTGTGATCCGCTTGTTACACATCAGACAGGACCTTGGCAAGCTCTTCTTTATTACGTTCCAAGTTTGGTCCAAATCGAGCGACCTGCTGGAGGCAAAAGAAAAGGAGTTGACTAAACAACCCCAGCCAGATGTGTGGTTTTGTATTGTTCCTTGCTTGCTTTAAAACACTACTACGTTTTATGATCAAAACGTATGTCTATTGAAAGAATAATTGTCTTATGTCTAAAAATTTCAAGCATTTTTCTAATTCAATGACCAAAAGTGTCTCATGTACAAAGCTCCCCTGCTTCCGAGTATAACAATTAGAAGTCATCATTACCCATTCTCAAAAACACAACCCACCATCTATTTAAAATCACAGTGCGTTTTTTTTGGGCATCCAAAGTTGACAGAAGATGTTTACGATCATGATAAACTCTTTGATTTGTCGTTTAACCTTAAGTTATGCAAATATAAATGTGTCGTCGTTTGACTTATTTACGTCGCCGGAAAAACAAAGGAGCAGTAGACGTAATCAGCTCTGTACCTGATGTGGTCAAAGGAGGAGTAGACGACTTGATAAGCTCTTCTTTACCCGATGCGATATCCTACAACACATCCTCTCCTTTGATCCGACCAAATTCGCCATCAGAACTTCCGTCTTGTCGAAACGATGGAGGCACGTATGCTACGATACATATGATATTGTTTGTTAGGAAATCAAATTTTGTCCGAAATTTAACTTGAGTTTTTTTGTTTTAGTAACTTTGGTTTAGTTACAGATTTCTTTCTGTCAGTTTATAGATTTGGGCCTAATATAGTAGAGGAGGCTCACTTTTTGTTCTTTTTATTTTTCAAAAAACTTCCGTAGACTTGAGCGGTATCATAAACAAAACCCTAGAAAATCGCAAAATAGCTTTTAGATAAATTAGAGATGGCGGACGACAGCAACACCGCCGGTGAAAAAGTAGACTTGATAAGCACTTTACCTGATGAGATCCTACAACATATCCTCACCTTAATTCCGAGCAAGTTCGCCATTAGATCTTCCATCTTGTCAAAACGATGGAGGCATGTATGGTGCGATACACTTTCTCTTTCATTCGATAGCAAATATGAAGTATATGACACTGATTCTATAAACGAAACCCTAACTCGCTACACATCTCGCAAGATGATGAAGTTTCACCTCCATACCTGGTATAACGGCAACGATCAAGAGATGGACAGGTTGATCAAGTTCCTCATGTCCCGTAACGTGGAGAATCTATTGTTGGATATATTTAATTATAATCGCGTTGAGTATAAGAGTCCTGATGTCTTGTACATGAGTTCTTCTCTCAAGCAACTCACCTTTAAGTTCAGTTGTAAGATGGTGATTCCCAGATGCTCGGTGGTGTCTTGGACATCTCTGAAGAAGTTGTACCTAGAGGATTGTGCTCTCTCTGCTGAATCCATGGCTGCGATTCTATCTGGTTGTCCGGTTCTCGAGAGCTTAACATTGTATATGTGTGGTGAACTGAAGGTTCTTGATCTCAGCAAATCATTGTGTCTGAGAACACTAGAAATATACCCCTACAGTTGGGTTCCGGGGCCAACACAGATTCTGGCACCACATATACATAATCTCAGATTGACAATAAACTCTCGTTTAGCATGTACTTCTTTTGATGTCTCGTATTTAGCCGAAGCTAGGCTGGAGATTTGCATTTTCATATTGAACAACGTCGAGGCTGGTTTCCTTCAAGACGTGGTGCTAAAGATGCTAGAAAAGTTGCAGAATGTAGAGAAGCTTACTCTTGGGGGAAACTTTCTTCATGTAAGTATGGATCGTCCTCCTTATTGCATTTTCTAATTAATTAGAATTAATTTGATTTTCTTAGCTTTTTGTGACAGATTTTATCTTTTGCCGAGGCTCGTGGTGTTCCCTTTCCTAAGTTGAAGGTGAAAGATTTGACTCTCGACACAGTTATCTTTCAATATGTTATTCCTAGTATAGAAAGACTGTTGCAAAACTCACCTGATTTAAAGAAGCTAACGGTACGCGTAAAGAGCACCAACTCCATACGGGTATAGTTACCATTTAACCTCTTTTAATTTACCTTCCTTTTGACATCTCTTCTAAGTATCTCTGATCAGTTCGAATATATATCCAAGAACCATTTTTGTATCTTCTTTCTGTTGAGCAGGACTATGATCTAGACGACTACTTGGAGTTGCAAGGCTTTAACCCGGATCAATGTTGGAGGTCAAAAGATGGGGCCTGTTTTAACAAGATCGGTTGCTCTATCGAGCCAAAGCACGTGACTTCACTGTTGGAACTCGTGCTTAAAAACACAAAGACATTAGACAATATATCCGTAATATTTGATGAACGTTACCCTTCGTTTAAGTTAGAAGAGGTGGTCGTTCCAACACTTTCCCACAAGAACGTCTCCATTGCGCTCCTATATAATCAAGCCGATCCCTGACATCAGATGATGAGTGCTGAGTCATAGGTTAGTTCCGAATCTTATTGAATATTTGTTTTTCTTTGATTATGGGTACTGTAATACTTTATTTAATATTAATGAAGATTTTACATGCATCGAACCTCATATATAGTAGAAGAAGACATTTCGTTATTTGTAAAAGTTAGGATGTAATGTAAAACTCTTCTTATATTCTCTCAACCCCAAGTTTTCAATGCCATTAATTGATGAGTTTATATACACACATTTATGATTATAACTAGTATTGTGGAGGAAATAAGAGAATGTCTTTTAATTATGTGAAGAATTGGCTAGCTTATGGTTTATATATCCAATCAATACAATAAAACTCCTTGGTTCAGCTTTTGTATTGGACCCAAAGCTGACACATCAGTAAAAATAGCTAACCAATAAAATTATAACATTAATACGGATCATCTATAGTTTTGCTTACCTATCAAATTACATTCTAATAATCTGAAATTTATCGAGAAGGTCCCAAAATCTCAACAACCCGGAATCTGATATCTCAATTCTGGCTTCACCGTGTCTCAAGAACTCGCCACCACTCTGTAGTAATACAATGTGTGAATCAACGATTTTGGTGTTCTTGATATAAAATTTGCAAGCCGTTCTTATTGATTTTGTAATCAACGATTTGGTGTTCTTGTGCTGGAGAGATCACGAGAATCCTAAGTATCTGTTCGGCGCTGAAGTCACTGATGATGGGAAGGTAACACAACCAGTTCTTATCTTGAGAATCCTAAGTATTTAAGCTCGTACACCTTTTGTTTTCTGTAAATGCTACCAGAAAAACCATTTTAATCATTTTCCGTTTTTTATATGATGGTCATGTTACTTACTTTCATAGATCCGTGATTCGTTATCTGGAACTTGAATTCTTAGTTCCTGATTTGAATCTCATCATGTTGTTTCTTCTTGCAGTACTTAGTCATGAGCATTAGCGAGGGTTGTGACCCTGTCAACAAATTATACTACTGCGATATGACTTCATTTGCAGGAGGTCTTAAGAGTTTCAGAGGAAGCAGCAGTTTTCTTCCATTCATTAAGCTTGTTGACAATTTTGACGCGCAATATAGTGTTATCTCTAATGATGAGACTCTATTTACTTTCTTGACAAATAAAGATTCCCCTAAGTACAAATTAGTCCGGGTTGATCTAAAGGGACCAAACAATTGGACTAATGTTGTTGAAGAACACGAGAAGGATGTCCTAGCATCACCTTGTGCAGTCAATGGCAATCAACTGGTCGCATGCTACATGAGTGACGTAAAGCACATTCTGCAAATTAGAGACTTGAAATCTGGTTCCTTGCTTCACCAATAAAGCAACCTCGTGTAGCTAAAAAAGCAGGACCTTGATGACTTGATGGAATGGCACAAAGCAGGTTCAGTTGCCAAAAAGCAGAACTGCTTCGATGACTTTATTTTCGGGGGAGAGTACCTCGTGTCTACTGGTTATACACAACCGAGCAAGCTGTGTATTGAAGGTGGCAGCAATGGTGGACTCTTAGTTGGTGCTTGCATAAACCAGGTAAGTCTATATATAAAGTTAGAATTTGCAGTCTTTATTTTATATAGCTGGCTCACCGCTCACTTATGCATAATTTTAATACTGCAGAGACCAGACCTTTTTGGGTGTGCTTTGGCTCATGTGGGCGTCATGGACATGTTACGATTTCACAAGTTCACCATAGGTGAGTTCAATTATTTCTCTTTCTTTATATCTGCTGTCTTTCATGGTTCTTTAACTCATGAGATGTTTTGCATGCATAGGTCATGCCTGGACTTCTGATTATGGCTGCTCCGAGAATGAAGAGGAGTTTCATTGGCTGATAAAGTAAGTCTAGCCATATCACTCTCTTTCTCGACAAAGACGCCGTCATACTTGCCTCCCCGGTATGTGTGTGTTCTACGCCTCTCTTTGTCTTGAGTTTCTGACCATTCTATTGTGTGTGTGTGTGTGCCTCTCTTTGTCTTAAGTTTTGATCATTCTAAAGATCAGAGTTTGTGTGTGGCTTAACTACTCCATAGAACTTTCTGGTTAGCTTTAGAGATTCATGTATTTTCCTGATGGAGTAGATTTGATGTGTAGAAAACCCCAAATTTGGTGAACTAGGCATTGTGGCTTAGGATGACCTCTAGCTCCATTTACAATACTGCTTGAGTGATTCAAAATGTTCTAGCTATGTACCATGGTCTGCATTGTTACCAATCAGAACATTTGTGTCTTTTTGTTCTTACCTCGTACAAAAAATCTGTACGAAGGATCCATCGCATTGGCAAGTCGTGGATCCATTACCGTCGTATGGACAAGGCGTTGATCTACCAGGGAAGAGATGCATGAGTTTGATAAACGGTGATACGCTACATGATGTAATAATAACAGGTAAATAATACATGATCCGATCTTTTCGTTTTATTTTGTTTTGTCAATGCTAATGTTCCATATTTTTCGGTCTTAGGTGATAATGGTACTATAGATGGACAAGGCCTGGTTTGGTGGGATCGGTTTAATTCTGATTCTTTAGAGTACAATCGCCCTCACCTCGTTGAGTTCGTCTCTTCCGAAAATGTCTTTGTCTCAAATCTTACGTTCTTGAATGCTCCTGCTTATACTATCCATTCGGTTTATTCTAAGTAAGCATCAGTTTGAAAAAATGCCTCTCTTATGAATTAAAAAAAAACAAACAAAAACACATCCAAACCAAGTACATAATACACGTTAATTTACATAAATAAAAAAACTCCATCAATCAAAAAAAAAAAACAAATACAGCCAATCAAAACCACACAATGAATTATCCATAAAACAATTCACAAATAAGATGCTAAAGATATAATAAATCTCTACTCCAACACAAATATACAAAAAACAGAATACAACACATGATAAAAAAAAAAAAAAAAACTACACACAATAATTAAAATTAAAAAAAAAAACAGAAAAACACACACAAAAACCCTCCCCGCGGCGTAGCGCGGGTATTATACCTTTCTGAAACATAATTATCAGATTGATACAGTCACTATTTACAATTAGAGAAACCCACAATTTTCACTATTGGTCTATTTTTCCTTCTCTTTTTTGCCATTCAATAGTCTCTTTAATTACAATTGTTGCCATTGTAATTTCTCTTTTCTCCATATTTCTTGATTTCTTAAATAATTGTTAATAGAAATTTTTTTTAGAAAACTTCTTAGATACAAAAAAATTCTATTTTTTTTTTCTTTACATTTTGATATAAATTTTGTTTAATAATTTCTAAATATATTATATACATATTTTGTATCCATACACTTTTTTAAGTGTACAGATGCCTATACACCTTATCAAGTGTACAAATATCTGTACACATAATTAAGTGTATAGATGTCAGTACATATTATTAAGTATACAGATGTCTGTACACATAATTAAGTGTACAGATATAATTTTTATAAAACCATTGTGGTGTTACAGACATCTTAAATCCTAAAAATTAAATAAATTACATTTGTACACTTAATAATGTGTACAGACATTTGTACACTGTACACTTAATAAGGTGTACGGATACAAATATTGTTGGATAGTTTGAATTTATCCAATAAGTTGGAAGGTTTAAACCATACACAAATATTGTTGGACATTTTAAATCTATTCAACATGCTGGATGGTTTAAACCGTACTCAAACATTGCTGGATGTGTGAATCTATCTAACATGTTGGATGGTTTGAACCATACACAAATCTTGTTGGACGAGTTGAATCTATCAAATATGCTGGATGACTTAAACCGTACACAAATATTGTTGGACGGCATGCTGGATGGTTTGAACCTGCTGAATGACTTAAACCGTATACAAATATAGATATTTTGAATAAAATTATATTTAAAATCATTATAACAAAATGCATATCAAATTATAAAGAAAATACATAGTCTTTTTGTATGTAAAAAAAAATTTGGAAACAAAAAATATATTAATAAATATTTGAATAATTAAGAAAAAGAGATTGTAATGAAAAGAAAAAAAAATAAAAATATTAATAGAAAGAGAAAGAAAAAGAGAAAGAAACCTATAACAAAAATAAAGACATCCAAAAAATCATGGATCCCACCCATTTTTTTTCTTCCCTCTCTCCTTCCCTCTTTCCTCATTCTTTCCCAAATAAATCGCTTTCAAAGTCTCTCTCCAACCCAACCGACCAGGGCTTTTACGTAATATCCCCCAATCTCTTCTGTCCCATTCTTTTCTCTATCTTTACTCTCCTCTATCTCACACCATCCTGTTTTTTTCCTTTGTAAATAGTAACTGTATGAAACTTATAATTAAGTTTCAGAAAGGTACTAAAACGCCAAAAAATACCCTTATATTTTTGCTTTCAGTATCTTCACCACACTATCGACATGTAGGACCAGTCAAGAGGTTTCTCTTGTATAAGTTTCCAGCCACATGACATTTGCAGCTATATATATATCCCACAAATACCAACTATTTTCTTTGCTTAGAATATCTTGAAATTTTGTCCTCCAATGACCATATGGGTGTCATGTCACCGCACAATCACGAATTATGATTTGTGAATCATTTATTTTATGTTTGCTTCTGAATGAATCAATCTATCTGACTCTGATCACATATATAACTAAAAGTTATTACATTCTTGAATTAAAATGATTGATATGGCCGATAAGCACTTTTCAAACAACATTTAATGTGACTGGTGGTGGTACGGTGCGTTTCTTGCTGCGCCATCATTGTCAGTCATGTAAACAAAAGAAAAGGTACGCTATATATGAGATTGTACTTGTGCCTGAAGTTAGGTTAAAGCTAAAGTTTTTTTTTCGCCATTCGGTGGATGATTTTGGCACAAAAGTTTAAGCTTAATTAATTAGTTTTTGTCTACCGCACATCAATTTATTTTACTAAATCGAAACTAGTACTCTTTGATAGATTGACTTGGACTTTAGCATAATCAGAACGTGAAAGACAAAATAGTTATGCCGAAATATTAATTATATAGGGCCTAATATATATTTGCGATAGGAGATATATATGTGTAAAACGATAGAGGCGATCCATAATAAAAACGTGTGACGCTTTAAAAAAAGAAAGATGTTCCATAATAATAAACCCTAAAGACAGAGGCAAATTTTGATGGCAGGCGACAGGTCCACCGCCGCTTTAAGAGTCGGTAGCCGCCGCCTCAAAGGTCGTCGTCGCAGCTCCCGGAGAATCAAAGGAGCAGTAGACTTAATAAGCTCCTTACCTGATGTGATCCTCCAAGATATCCTCACCTTTGTTCCGACCAAGCTCGCCATCAGAACTTCCCTCTTGTCAAAAAGATGGAGGCATGTATGGTGCAATATATCTTCTCTTTCATTTGATTATGATCGACTTGATCAGGCTTACTCCATAAGCGAAATCCTTACTCACTACACAGCTCTAAAGATGATGAAGTTTCACCTCCATACTACCAGTTTCATCGGCATCTGTAAATGGATCAAGTTCGTCATGTCCCGTAACGTGGAGAAAATATCCCTGGATTTAACTGAGTATAATTTTCCTGATTTCTTCTACATCAATACATCTGTCAAGAAACTCAGCATTAGGTTAAGCATTTCTGCTACAATTCCTCCTAGATGCTCCGTGTCTTGGACATCCCTGCAGAAGTTGTACTTGCGTCATTGTTTTCTCACTGATGAATCCATAGCTAAGATTCTATCTGGCTGTCCGATTCTTGAGAGCTTAAAGTTGGATTTCTACAGTGAACTCAGGATTCTTGATCTCAGCAAATCGATGCGTTTGAGAACATTAGAAATCAACGAAAGCGCTTCGGGTTTTGGGCCAACGCAGATTGTGGCGCCATATCTCCATTGTCTCGTATTGACAAGCACTAAGTCTTCATTATTTACTTTAGTTGATGTCTCGTCTTTAGCCGAAGCTAAACTGACCATTTGCATTAGCCCATTCCAATATAACATTGAAGCTGATATTCTTCAAAACATGGTGCTAAAGCTGCTAAAAGAGTTGCAGAATGTAGAGAAGCTTACTTTTGAGGAAATCCTTCTTCAGGTATCTTTTGACCTTTATTTTTGCATTCTCTAATGCCTAGAAATCCTGCTCGTACATATAATTATATATACTTTACGCATGTTGAATGAGTAGGTTGGTTGCACACTCCACGACGAGTGATGATCGATGGATTGATTTTCTCTATATTTAGGAACATACCTATACTCTCTGTTATGCGCATGCCTGGTAATTTCAGCACTGCTCACTAACTTAAACGTGATTTTTGTTAGGTTTTATCTCTTGCTGAGTTACTTGGTGTTCCTTTGCCGATGTTCAAAGTCAAAGCTTTGACTCTTAAGACATCGATTTCTCGTAATGTTATTATTGGTATAGAGAGGATATTACAAAACTCACCTGATTTAAAGACGCTAACAGTACACACAATAATCGGCAACACCTTACCTGTACATTTACCTTTAACACCTCTTTTATTTTTTTCTTGACACAGCTATAATTGAGTTTGAATGCTGTATCCAAGAAGCAAGTTGTTTTTTTCGTGTTGTGCAGAAGGTTAAACTTGACGAATACGTGGCTTCCCAAGGCTTGAATCCGGATCAGTGTTGGAGATCAAAAGATGGGGCTAACTGGAACAGATCACGTTGGAAGGTAAAGCCAAAGCACGTGGTTTCATTCATGAGACTTATGCTTAAAAACACAAAAAAATTAGAGAAAATGGTCGTGTTGTTGGAAGAGTACCCTTACAGTACGTTTCGAAGACACTTTCTCGCAACAAAAATGTCTCCATTGTTCTCTCAACCATCCCCATGACATTAGATTAGTAGTGAATCATAGGCATTTATCGAGTTAATTTTTTTAATTTCTTTAATGTTTTTTTTTTCTTTTCAATCATGGATTCATGGGATAACTTGTCACTTTTGGTGTGGTTCTTTATTTGAGATGATGATAACACTCTCTAGAGAAGATCGAAGTAGACTTATCATTGGAAAGAGGCTTTTAATTTGATCAGTTTTAAAACCAACTATAATTCTGTTTGGAGCAAAGGGCTTGAGAATGATGAAAGTAACAAAAAAGCTGGATGGATATTTTAATCATGGTGTGGCTTCGTCTGATCGAATCTACTTCAACTCTTTAACGAGAAAAATAAAGAAATCTTCAAAGTCTCTATATAGTTTCAGTCCGAATGTTTTTAAGTTGACCTTAGGACTGAAGTGCTTTCCTTCTACACGTGGAGGCCTACTTGTAAACCGAGAAATGTCATAAGAACCGGTTTGTTTGTAGAATAATTTCATTATTCAGTAATAAAAGTGACTGGTAATGTTGGTCCAATTTATTAAATGTTGGATTCAATTTCATACCTAATTTAGCACACGGATATAATCGAAACTTGAAAGTGTTTTTTTTTCTGAATAGATTACAAATCTACTCATCAAGGTTCGATTTCTTTCTAAACCAATTAGAACCTGATAAAATCGGTCTATTGAAATTGAAACTACCGAGTTAAGTTACGGTCGGAACTATATAAATGTTGTTTTGACCTAATAAAAGTAAACTGACTTTTGGTTCGGTTTAGTTCGGTTATATAAAGAAAGGACGAGATTCTAATCTTGTTTTGTGAGATTCATCAGTTTCCAAAATTTAGAGAATCTCTCTCTCTCTCTCTCTCGCCTGAAGTGATAACATTCTCATTATTCATTCATTCATTCACACCCCCAAGGATTATTAGATCGGAGCTATCAAAACCCATCTTCTCGCCGGAAAATTTCTCTGTTTTTTTTTTTGTTTTTTCTAGTTACTTTCAATCCAGATAACAACAACACGACAGGGGAATCTTAGCCTCTCTCTCTCTCTTCCACCTTTTTCTCTCTGTCTATAGAAGTAATTGATTGAGATATATATATCTTCAACACGAAGTTTTCAAGCTAATGGATTCGTTGGTTCGAAACCAGTAGCTTCAAAAGGTCATGGATTTAGTCAGGTGTGTGTTCTTATCTCCTTTTTTGTCTCTCTATTTTGATTTCAAGTTCCGTAGGGTTTTAGGTAAACGTTTTACAACTTATTAATTAGGTCTTTTTTTGTCTTTTAATCCTCTTTACGATTGTTTCTATGTTTTAGGGGTTTCTGGAGGAAACATAGAAGGAAGATTTTGGTGACAACGACTTGTTTGGGAAGTGGGTATTTGCTTTACAAACTATACAATGCCCATACTCGTAACCTCGCTGACTTGGAACGAGAGCTTGCTAACGAGCGTGAGAATGACGAGATCATCAAAACCCAGTTGAGTTTTTTTGTAACCTCCTCACACCTAAAGACAGAGTCTTTTTTTTTTTTATAGCTTTTGATCAAGTTTTGTAGTGACCTTATATTGTTTTTTGGGTTTTGTTCTTTATGCTCTGATGATAGAATGAAGGCACATTTCGATAACATTCAGATGATTGCTGATACTGCAACATTGCCTCACGCAATGAATCACTTGAGTAACCGTTTAGTTGAAGAGATCGATGTCTCTAGTATTATGGATAAGCTTAGCAAAGGCAAAGGGATATTGATTCCTTCTGAGAAGCTTCAACTCTGGAACGAGCTCAAAATTTTGAGTGCGTTTTTCTCTCCCTTGCGCTGTACATTAATCTGTGGCAACATTGGATATTCTCATCAAACAGTTTTTTCTTTTTCTTTTCTTGTCTTTCGTTGTGTTCAGGTTTCACGAGGATGGTTTTGTCGCTTTGGTCAGTCACTATGCTTAGTTTGTACATTAGGGTTCAAGTCAATATATTGGGCAGACATTTATATATCGACACTGCTAGAGGTCTTGGCAGCTCCCATTTACTCGTAAGACATTTTTACTTCTCTCTTTCATTGTCTTAAGAATCATTGTTTGTTTATCAATCGCACAAGACTTATAATAAGCTTCTTCCTTCTGGTCATAAGATTCAGTATATTGTTATTTCATTTTTTTTAACTAATTGGCTATTCTGATAGATTTTTGTGTATATTCAATCTGTTCTGTTGCATTGTATCTTGAAATATCAAATTTCATAATGAGATTCACGGGTGGTATAGATATCCTTTTTCTTATATTCCTTTGGAAATTGTTGATATAACTTTCTACCAACATACTTTTTTTTGTTTTTTTTTTTTGTTTTGACAGGATGAATTAGATCTCATAGATAGAGATGACGAACAAAAGTTTTTGGCAAGCGCTGATTTTCTTGCGACCAGTGGTATGCCGAGTTTGATATCTGATATGCAGAGTGCAGTGAAAGAAGTACTCAAGGGGTAAAAGCTACTATACTATCAAAGATCTCTCGCTTGTTTGTCATCCTTAAGGAGTGATCTTATGTTGCCTCAAATGCCTATGAATGTATAGGGAAATCTAATTATGTGTTGGTTGATTGCAGAAAGCAGTTAAATGATGTGTTGACCACAAAGGTTCTTCAAGAAACTGTGATGCGGATTCTTGATGTGTTTATGAGCACTGGAAGTCCACATCACTGGGTAGATTATCTAATGATGTCCCAAGATACGACCACTGATGTTTCCTCTCCTGATGCAACTCTCTCCAAGTTTCATCAACTCATTACCGAGACACGGGAAGTACTCACAAGGTAAAATAGTCCTAAAGACGAACAATTTCACTTCTTTAAAGCCTTGTCCTCGTTTTCTTGCTTTAATGCTCAAAGCAATCCTGTAACCATTTTTTTCTTGGTTGCAGCAATGATTTTACAAATGTAGCAGAGATCTCACTCAAGTCTTGTGCAGTTGCGTTAGTAGAGGAGATGGAAAGACAGACCGGTCTGGCCACGGGGATGCAATTGGCCAAGCTATTACCACAGATTGAGAAGACAATGCCGGAGATTTCAGCTGAACCGGACAAGAACCGGTTCTTGCAACTCATCCGAGATTTGCCTGAAGTTAAACTCTTTTTCACTCTTTTATACGCAAATATGCCCCAGTAGCATTATTAAATCATCACCGATTCCGAATAGCCAAATTGTTTTCTTTGATTACTTCTCTTGTTTGTTTCAGTTTACTTAAAAATTAGTAAAATCGAATTTCATCAAAATAATGTGTTGTTCCAATATGTATCAAAACATTTAATATTGGCAAAAAAACATTATGATTTTATCAGTAAGAAAGTAAGAATCAAAACATTGTGTATATCATCCACACCAGAAGCTAATGAATTCGATTTCTAAAACCATCAAATGTGTGATACATGAATTCGATTTAACCAACATTTCACCAAAGGTGGTTTAAGTCAGAACATATCAATGTAATGCGAAATTTTAGGGCCTTACAAAGTCTCACGCCCAATAGATCCGGGTCGGGTTAATTGAACCGGTTATAAGTGTACCATTGTTTTTTTCTCACCTTGGGTCTCTCTCTCTCTCTCACACTCTCAGGGAACTTTGTAAAGTCGAGACTCGATTATGGCGACGAACAACGGGGACGTTCTGATGCTGGAGGCGGCGCCGGAGGTTGCGAGACCCTGGGCTAGTGCGGCGAACCCGGAAGTAATCGATGCGCTTCCTTATATAGACGACGACTATGGCAATCCATTGATTAAATCGGAGGTAGACCGGTTGGTGGAGGAAGAGATGCGTCAGAGCTCTAAGAAGCCAGCTGACTTTCTCAAGGACTTGCCTCCTCTTCCCAAGTTTGATTTCGAGGTTAATTTCACTTTGGATCCTTTTTATATCGATTTCTTTGTTCGTTTCTCTAACTCGGGTTTTGGTTCGATTAGGGTTTAAGTGAATTCGATGAAATTTTGGTGATTTCCAATTGTTTACGTTTCTGGGTTGTGATTCTTCGTCTTGGATTTTATAGTCGGAGTGTTGATTTTGGGTTTTGTTATGTTAGGGTTCCTGTTCTCTTCTTCTATTTTGGTGATTTATCTAATTTTGGGTGATTTATCTAAGTTTCACTTGATTCTAGTATAAGGGTTCTGAATCAACTAGAATCTTGAGATTGAATGGAATCCTCATGAGCTGTTCTTTTCTTTTCCTGAAGATTTCATTTATAATTGTGAGAACTGTTTCAGATCTTGTTAATAGTTTTAGGATTAAGGTGATTAGGTGAAGTTGTGTATTCAAATTTCTGATGTATTGATTGGTTTTTGTCTCCTTTGTTTGTTCTAAAACGAATATCAGAACTGCCCAGCCCTAGGCAAAGAGTATGAGCGTCTTCGAGCTGGGAAGCCTCCAGTGCGGATAGATTTTGAATCTCGATACAAGCTTGAAATGCCGCCTGCTAATAAGAGAAATGACGATGCTGCCTGGAAGCAATATCTTCAGAAGAATCAACGGTCATTGCAACAGAAGATGATCGAGTAAGCCAAAATTTCTGAATGTTTCTATATTACATGTTTTCTCTTCTGACGAATGGTACATTCTGCTTTCCTTTCTTAAAACTGTTGATTTGTTAATTCACAGGCTTGAGAATTTGGAGATGATGTCAAAACATGGCCCTGAACTTTGGAGACAGAACAACCATCGGTTAGAAGTATTCTTGTCCAGGTTTGTTTTTCAAATTCATATTGACAACATCATTGCTTGAATTGTCTGTCGTTACACTGTAAATTGGGGATTAAGGGGGTTCAAGATCTTTTGTTGATGGATTGTGTTTATAGTAGATGATCACCGTGCTTCTTTGGCTTTTAGTACACGAGTCTTGCTTTGCGTTTTTGTTCAAGTGCTTTTTGCATTAAAGCTTCTTTGTTCCCATGACACATAAGAAGCTCTTCGTGTAGTTGAGGAATGTCACTCTTTGTCAACTCTTATCTATCTTTCTGGTCTCAACACTCTATTTGGTTTCTATTTTGTAGAATGCAAAGACTAGCTCAGGAGCAGAATGAGGAAATTGAAAAAGTAAATAGGGAAAGGAAATATCATCAGGTAAATACTTTTGTAACATTTTGCACTGCACTATTCTCTTCAGTTTACGGGGTAATCTGAAACTTTATTGTGTGTGTGTGGCCATACCAGCAAACCACATCATACGAGCTCAATGCTCTATCTCAAGAATGGAGACAGTTATGTGTGAAGAATAAGGAGATTCAGTCTGCTTGTGCCGTGCTTGAGACACAAATCGAGTCTTATAAAAAAGAGGCTGCTGAAAGGTGAAGAAAATATCTTCTTACCTCTTTCCAACACTCAAAAGTTGAATTTAATCGTAATACTAAAATCGTGGGTTGTGTGTTTCAGGGGATGGAACTTGGAAGAGAAACTAGAGAACGTTGAGCCACTTCAACTGCAATGAGGTACCTCCCTTGCTTGAGCCACTACAATTGCAATGAGCTGCCTGCCTCCCTTGCTTGAAGTGGTGCTTGAGTAAAGTATGATTCAGATCGAAACAGCAGCTGTTGTAGGTCAGTTTGGTTTGAGTTGTGGACTAAAGACTCAAAGACGAGACAGTTGCAGTTTTTTTGGCAGTTTGGTGTAACCATCTACTTTCCTGTCAGGTAGTTGTGTCGGACAAGTAATTGTTTTTGGAAGTATCGAAACTCTTAAATTTATCAAGCATGTGACGTTTTACGATTTGGTAGTGAAAAAAATGATGATGTTTAATTAACCTTCTAATAATATATCATGTCTTCCGCTATATATTTTATTTTGATTTTTGATTTTTGTCTCTGTCACCTAAAAAAAGATTTTGATTTTTTTCTCAAATAAGATTTTAATATTATACTCCATAATAATAATATATTCTCTCTTTGTGAAAAAGTTGCTTTGTCTCCTTAAGAAGCATGCAGACAAGCAACTCAATGCATTTTTTTCCCTTTTCTAAAATTAAACTGCCAATTTTGTCGATCTCGTTGACTACTTCTCTTTTTCTTTTTTCCCTCCTCATTTAGTCTAAAAATAACTATTTTTGATGTGATCAGTAAGACAGTAACTATCCATAAGTAAAGTTACATACTTATTAGAAGAGCCAAACAAACAGGAAGTTTCTGCATGTAACAAAGACAATATATATTAATATATCATCAGTTTTGTTGAATCATGAAGTCGAGTACTTTGTTTATGGTTTCTTGTATTCTCAATCACGTGAAAGGTACGTTACGTAGTGTGTATACTAATGTTCTTTTGACGTAAAATTAATTAGTAGTACCACCATATATAAAACTTGCTAGCATTTATCAATTGTTTATATATATGAAATCGGTGGAGAACAAGGGGAAGAAGGTGAGGAAGGTGTGCACAAAGGCACAAATTTTCAAAGAAAATTGTGGGATGGACGGAAACAAGACGTGCATCAAAGGCTTTAACAAAATCAAAGAGTACCCTTTTCATTGCGACTGTGAACTTCATGTACGAACCGAGAGCAGACGTGTGTGCATAAGTAAATTTCCAACTACCCCTTGCTAAGTTTTAATTATTTTATAATACGTCAGATAAATTCATCCCTAATGTATTTTCAAATTAAATTACCTTTATATCTATCTATGTAAAAGTCAATAAAGTTATAAACTAGTCCGGTTATGTCGATAAAGATCTTACGTACTCTACTCATTTTCAGATTATTTTTGAGACATTCTCAAAGTTTTTGTCAATCGCGTAATTGACATGTACATGTATACGTAACTTTTTTTTGTCATCGTTTGATATATTAGATTAGGGTGTTGACAAAAAAGAAATATATCTATATTACTATCAGATTAAGGCAACATTAATTATTTATGTTTTAACCACTTGGTAATTTTTTTTGACATTATTGTTTTTAACAGTAACAAAAACCATACATCAATGAGAGACACATATAACTGAATATGATTAATACCAATTTGATCAGACTTGTTAAGGTCATTAGAGCTATGGAATGCACTCAGACCATTGTTTTAATTGTTAGAGCTGCGGAATGCACTCAAACTGTTCTTAAGATCACTAGAGCTGCAAACTGCGCTAAAACTGTTATTAAGATCAAAGTGTAGAATGCGGTCATACTGTTGTGAAGATCAAAGAGCTGTGGAAGGAACTCAAGTGATTGTGAAGGTCAAAGGAGTAGCGTAAGGTACTTAGACTGATGTAAGGATCGAAGCAGCGGAAAACGCTTTAAATCATATCAAAGAGTTATGTTTTTGTTTTACTCTTCAAGTTGGGTGTTCTTGATAGACACACTCCAACTTGAAGGGATAATAGAAAATGTGGGCTACTGACTATTTGGATAATATGGACCAACACACTCCAATTCGAGGGAGTGATAGGAAATATGGACTAGTGACTATTAAGGTAATATGGACCATGGGCCATTGAGTATCCTATTTATATGTATGTGTAGCCTTTTATCTCAAGAACAGAAATACAACAGAGTTTTCTCCCAAAACCATTCTCTAAATCTATTGGAGTTTGTGGAATCATCATGAAGTCTAGTACTTTGTTAATGGTCTTTTTTGTTCTCATGTTTTGTGTTTTTAATCACGTGAAAGGTATGTTGATTAATATCCGCGATAAGAAAAGATTATGTATTCAAAAATCAAACTTGCTGCATATAAATATGATCCCTTTATAATATAATACCATTTTTGTGTGTGAGTGATTTTTTTTTTTTTTTTTTTAACAAAGAGGTGAGATCTCTGGAGAATAAGGTGTGCATAAAGTCACAAGTATTCGAACAAAATTGTGGGTGGGACGGGAACAAGACGTGCATCAAAGGCTTTAATAAAATCAAAGAGTACCCTTTTTCTTGCGAGTGTAGCATTTATGATGTAGATAATATATAGCAGACGTTTGTGCAATGATATATTACGGTTTTGACTCATTTTGACCCCGTTTATTTGATAGTTTTGTAGTTGTTTGAGTCTTTTTCAGGTTATAATAAGAGGTTAGGAAGCTAAAAGCAAGGATTGGAACAGCAGGAGCAATCGGAGCAGAAAGGAGTTGAATTGGAGCAGAAAAGCTGATTTTAGACTCAGGAGCACATGCTCCCGATTTCCGAGTACATGCTCCCAACTCTACGGTTTCACGACGACACATGGAAAGCATCTAGGCGCCGATTCCCTGCCTGATTCCCCTTATTTTAGGCGATCCTTTGTGAGAGAAAGAGGGCTGAGATCGCTTTTTAATAGGGAGATTTGAATTTGGAATTTTTTCTTATTTTTCTCTACTTGTATGCTATTTAACCTAGGGTTTTTAGGAGAGATAGATATACCTTTTCTTTTGTTTTTGAGCGACGTTTTTGTGAGAGGAAGAAGAGCGGCTACCTTGTGAAGCATTCTCTGAATCCTTTTTATTTTTATGTCATTGAATTTCTCATCTTTTGCTATGATTCATTTCTCTATGTCTGAGTAGTTTTCTTTGCTAGATTAGGGGTTTCAAAAGGGGTTTCATGGGTTAGCAACAGAACACAAATAGGGCTTTATATAATCGATTGTCTTCACTATTGTTAGACTCAATGCTTACGTTGATTTGATCACCCAATCTATGATTCTAGGTTTATCTATTCATCAAAAGTGTAATAGGTTGCTAGAAAAAACATTAGTGGGCAAATTATCCTAGACCTGCGAAAATTGATGTGTAGGTGATTTGTGAACTTATCATTCCTGTTCTTTAATGCTTGTCTGCGATTCTGGGCTCAAACGACAGTTTAGGGTTTATGGACCGCCGAGCATGTGCTCCGGATGTCTGAGCACGTGCTCCGCGTTTCTACACAGAATCGATCAGATAGAGTTATTGATACCACGACAGTGGATCAGTTTATATTTATGTTTGAGTTCTAGACTGGTATTTAATCTATGCCCTGAATAGTTGTTTAGTTGTTATCTCTGAAATTCCCGAGAATTACTCCTGATCTAGTGTTTTGCTTATTGCCTTTTTATACCGTTTTAATCGCGTTACTGTTACCAAACAAACTCAACTTTGAATTGTCTTAGCTTGAAATTGAACCAATAGAACCATAGAGTAAAACTTGGTCTTCGTGGGATTCGACCCCTAAATACTACTTTTTTGATGTGCACTTGCAGTAGGAAAATAGGGTTTAAAACTCTGTGTATGATGCAAATGTAAATTTTCTTGCTAAGAGTTTTAGTCCCATATATTACCTTTATATCAATATAAAAGTCAATAAAGTTATAAACTAGTCCGGCTATGTCGATAAAAATCTTGTATACTTACTCACTTTCAAATTACTTTTGAGACATTCTCCAAGTTGAAGTTGTATTTCACGTTGGTAATTTGAGGTCTGCATTGGGCCTCGCGTACATATATATTGTTAATCAGAGAGATAGGGGGATTTGAATCTAGTAATATATATGTTATGTTAGTAATTGGTGTTAGAGTTCAATGAATTTTGTGGCGAACAGTAAAACTCTAATTTCCGTTTGTTTTCTTTTTAGTTCTATAAACATCGCAAAATCATTACACTGTATATTTTTATATACTTTTGAAGTATATATTTTTTAGATTTTTGGCGTGAGTTTATCATGAACCAAAGGTTAGCATATATATATATATTAATTGTATTCTACAATGAACATCCATCAATCCGATCCATGGCTAATGCCTAGCATATAATTTAACTAAGAAAAATAAATAAATAAAAGATTTAGTTCCTTAAAAATGCATGGATTTGGTTAATGAGTCGGTTTGTTGTAGTGTACATATTAATTAAAAAAAAAAAGCAACGTAGAAATATCAAATAGTTGCATTTGGTTACACTTCGACTTTTTAACTACAAAATTTAGATGCGTAAAAAAATAAAAATAAAAAAAACTATAAAATTCAGATATAAAACTCGGAGGCATTTTTTTTTTAATAATATGGCGTATAATAAGAGCACATAGTACTACGATTCACGTTTTTTTGTTTTTTTGTTACTAAACAACATATACAACGTAAGGCGGTCAAGCCCAGAGATAATGCTATTTTTTTGTTACAAAATGACAATACGTTTTTTCTCTTTTATTAATTAAGACCAGAGACAATGCTGTCATATTTTATTTTGGTAGATTATGAAAGTAATATGTTTCTTCCATTAAATACCAGCATTTCTACATGTTGTTTGACCCAAAAAAAAAGTTCGTGTGGTACGAATTGAATTTCTACTCAATTTTTTTATAGAACCATGCATTATATATATTGTCACTGAGCATTTGTACATTGTTAATGAGACACGCAAAAAAATGCTTGATGAATAATAATTTTAACCAGAAATTGACGAATCCTTTGCTCATAATCTTTTTTTGATCTTATACCAATCTTGTCACAAACATAAATTATGCATTTCCAACCGATGATTCTACCAACTTTTAAGAAATAAGTATATTTTTCTATGTATCAACACAATTTAAAATTTCATTTCACAATTTAACAAGAAAAAAATTCGTATATTGGAAGGTGCACACGTACGTAGTCATGCGACCCACCAAATAGGCTATAAGACGCGGAACTTGTTAGAATGTCTCTTTCCTACTTAACAACCTTCTTATATTGCTATTATTATTATTATTATATGTTTCATATTACCACCTAGATTAATTAATGGAAAACCCCATATTTTGCTTAATACATTTCAATTGGATGTTGAGGTAATCACCGCACGTTTCGGATGATTAGATATATGCTTCTCTTAAGTAGATTTAGTCCTTCAGATTCCATAGTAATACTCAAGTTATATAGTAAACAAACAATAACAAAAGGAATCACTATTGATTTGAAAACCTGCACCAATGATTATAACCAGTAGCTAGATTGGTGATGACACAATTACACAAATATACCAGTCACATCCGCAATGACATTATGATCATAGTTCACAAACATCTAAAAGTTTTGACATGTATATGTGAAATCGTTTGTCATATATTCACTGATATTAGATTAGGGTAACGATCACTAATTATGTTTTAACCACTCTATAATGTTTTTTTTCAACGGAGTTAGTCTAGTTAGATGGAGATAGTTAAAATTTCATAAGGCCATACATTAATTATTGAATTCAAATATACATAGAAAAAAAATGTAATGAGAGATTGTTGGGAAAAAGTCGTCCAAAGTCGACAATCGAACAACCAAGTATCACATAAATCTAGAAATATTTCACCAACTGTTAGTTGATTCATAGCTTTCAGGCCACATTTTGATTCTGCCTCCTTCGTTAATTGGTCTCAAGGAAGCAAAAACTAAACAATGAACAATCAATCATTTAGATTTTGGTTGTGTCTGTCATAACAGTCAACTACAAAATTTTCTTTCATTTCCATTATTTTATTAAAGAAAAGTACTAGTTAATGAATTTCTAATCAATTTCCATATGCTCGATATTTTTAGTATACTCATTTTTGTGTAAGTTGTAGTTTCCACAATTTTGTTTGTTTTTTCTTTGTCAGCCACACATGTATATATAAAAATAATCGGTAATCTAATTTGGAAAAGAAAAGTTTACAAAAAAATAACATACGTATATGGCTTTATTAGCTAGCTCTACTGCCGAACAAGTTTAGCAGTCATCTTAGACATATTTAACTCAAAATGACAATAATTTTTTGCAAACATAAAATAAACTCGTCCGGAATTTTGAGAAACTGGATAATTCTCAGAGTTATGCGACAGATTGATCAGCTTAAAACTATTCTATAGATTGTCTACTCCTAGTGAAATCATGATCGACAATTTTGTTAATTCTTTGCTAAACTTTGTATATTTTCAAAATATTATTTTGGTTGTTCGTTATAATTATATCTATTAAAGTACTCATATTAACGAAGCTAAAAAGAAGAATCGTGGGGAGCATTAACTAAGTTGCTTACTAAGACTTCTTCTTCGACTAACTACTTCATGCCCTCCAAACCCTTCCTCTCCATTCTCCAATGCCGACACTCCCCCTGATTTATAAAATTAATAAGACTCTCTACTTTTATTAATACACTAATATCTTTTTTTTTTTTTTTTTAATCTTCAACACCTAAACGTTCTCTTCTTGATCCTGTCTTAAAATCCAGACATTTTTAGAGACATGACCATTATATGTCGTAGAACAAGTTCTTAAATACCTCAAACTATCCTTTCCCTCTCTCACATTCATTCATTCATTCATCTCTTCTACATTCGTGAGAATACTGGTTTCAAAAGATTTCTTGTAGCACAAGAAAGATTGTAAAGTTTGTGTAACTTGAGAAACAAAGTAATAATGACAGAGAAGAATCTTCTTTACGATACGATACTTGCTCGAAGCTTTAGCAAAAACGAGCAGAAGAGACTTGGCTATGGAGCTTTCATTGCCTCTCTTCTCTTCGTCTTCACTCTTTGCACTGTCTTTAAACCTTATCTCAGCCCTCTACCAGTCGGTATGTCCCTCACCACGTTTTCCAAAACGTAACAAAACGCAGAAACATTAATCATGAATCATAACGTTTATCTCTTTGTTTCTTCAGTGGAGCTGCAAATATCAGTGGACGACGATAGTCTCAGAATGCTGAGAATAACCGAACCACAGAAACCGCAAGCAATAACGAGCAGCAACGAAGCAACATCCGAAGATTCAGAGAAACTCATTATTGTCCCAACGAAGCAAGATAACGTTACATCAAATGGAGTAATTACTCAGAGCCTAGTCAGTTCTGAAGATGAGAAGCTTAGTGTGTGCAACGACACAAGCTTGCCTAAGAATCATCTTGATTCGTTTAATTGTACTACTACCAACACAACAATCTCCGAAGAACAAGTTATATCAGGTCTGCATACCTCAAATTATTTTATCTATCAATAATTGTCTTGTATTGTTATTGGTTTAGTCAAGTTATTGATATTTTTTGGTCTTTTGGGTGAATTTGCAGATGTTGAAAGCAAATTGGAGAAAACTATGAAACCAATATGCAACAAGCTAAAAAGAACAGAGTTGTGCGAGCTAAGCGGCGACGTGAGAATCCATGGCAAATCCGCGACCGTTTCTGTAGCGATCACGTTTGCGTTTTCGGGGAATTCCACGTGGCAAATGAGACCTTACGCGCGAAAAGGTGATACTGCGGCCATGAATCGCGTTAGAGAATGGACGGTGAAATTGGAACAAAACGCAGTCGACCAATTAGAGAACGCTAATTTCTCGCGTTGCGATAAGAATCACAGCGTTCCGGCGATGCTTTTCTCACTCGGAGGCTACTCGATGAACAATTTCCACGATTTCACCGACATCGTGATTCCTCTGTACACGACGGCGCGTAGATTCAACGGCGAGGTTCAGTTCCTCGTGACGAACAAGAATCCACGGTGGATCGAAAAATTTAGGGATTTACTGAGGAAAATCTCCAATTACGAAGTGATTTACATCGACGACGAAGAAGAAACGCACTGTTTCAGCAGCGTCGTCGTCGGTCTCAATCGCCACCGTGAGTATTACAAAGAGCTGACGATCGATCCTTCGAATTCGGAGTATTCCATGTCCGATTTCCGGAGCTTCCTAAGAGACGCTTACTCGTTGCCTAACGCCGCCGTGACTACGAGACAGATGCGGCGGCGGAGGCCACGGATTCTGATTTTGTCTAGAGGCAGATCGCGAGCGTTCACGAACGCCGGCGAGATCGCGAGAGCGGCGAGGCTAATCGGATTCAAAGTCGTGGTGGCGGAAGCGAACACGGGACTCGCGAGTTTCTCACAAACGGTGAATTCATGCGACGTGATGCTAGGCGTTCACGGCGCGGGGCTGACGAACATGGTGTTCTTGCCGGAGAACGCGGTGGTGGTTCAGATTCTTCCGATCGGTGGATTCGAGTGGCTGGCGAAGACGGATTTCGAGGATCCGTCGAAGGGGATGAATCTGAGGTATCTGGAGTACAAGATCACGCCAGACGAGAGCACGCTGATGCAGAAGTACGGACGCGATGACGAGATCGTTAGAGATCCATCGGCGGTTGCGAAACGCGGGTGGGAATCGTTTAAGTCGGTTTATTTGGTACAGCAGAACGTGAGCGTTGACGTAAACCGGTTCAAACCTGTTCTTGTCAAAGCTTTCGAGCTTTTACAGAGTCAGTCGGTGTAATTTAAATTTTTACTGCATTCGTATACTGTAAATTCTTGTAGACGTTATCGATCTGATTCATTTTTCGTGCAAAAGTTCAGAATTGTCAATTATTTGCAGGAAAATTCTCAAAAATAGCACCAATTTAAGTTTTTCTTTCAACTTTAGCACACATTTTCATATTTTTCAAAACTAGCACACATATTCTAATTAAATATTAAATATTAAATTTATTAATTCATTATTAATTTCTTAGTCCAAGTGAAAATCACGTACCTCTTCTCCACATATCTCTGCCGTCTCATTGTTGAGTGCTTACATGAGAACGGAGCTTCGACAAAATCGCCGACGATCAATTGAAGCATTCATGTCTGATAACATCCTGTCGTATATGATCGAATTGGAAAATAAATCTGATTTTGAAAAGCTTCTCTCATCGGATAATTGGATCTCCATAACAGGATGTCTCTTTTAACCTGAAGAACTCCACAGTTTCCTGATTCAATCTACGCTCAATCTGCTTCTGATGCAGATGTTGCTTCCTCTCTTCCTTCGATTCGTAATTTTCTCACTCTAATGGCGATAACGACGGAGAAGGTGAGAGGGAGATGATATTTAAGACGCTTGAGATTAGGAGAAAATTGACGAAAGAGATTATCAAAAAGATTTTAGTGAGGAAAGGCAGATTCGGGATTAAGTATACAAGTAACGTGACTGATAGTTTGGGTAATTTTGTTGTTCATGTGATGATTGAAGCTATATCGTTGAAGTGGTTGTCGGAATTTTCAGAGTCAAAGGTTTATGAAAATTTAGGAAGGATTCTGCGAAATTCAGGAAAGCTTTCTTAAACTTCAATGTGACTTTCATAAAAAGTTAGGATTTCATGAGGACACTAAAGATTTTCTGACTTTATAGGTTTTTCTTCCTTTGTTGTATGTTTGTGTTTAGCTTGCAACCACATATATTATATTTCTCTTTATATTATTCAATTTTTTTGTAGTAATGCTGAGTTTTTATATTGAATGTTTTCTTGTTTTATGAATTCATATTTATTTTATAAAATCATTATTCATAGATGTTTCTTTACACAATTCAATTTTTTGTTGATAGTTCGTAGAATCTTTTCTCATGTTCTTGCAACTTAAAAAACCAGCACCTAACACTCTTTGAAAATTCAGGAAAGAATCCGTGAAATTCAGGAAAGCAACCTTGAATTTGAGGATGAGTTTCATAAAAAGTTTGGAGTTCGTGATGAACTTAAGGAAAGCCTTCATAAAAAATCTGGACATTGGTAGACATCAGAATATGCACAAAAATGAAATCTTTACCCTTCACAGATAGAGTAATCTTTATCATATTGGGCTTTTAAAAATGAAACTTTATTCATGAAAGATTGTGTGATGTTTAAGAATGATTCTTTAGAATTTAGGACAACTTTCATAAAAAAAATAGAAAAAGTGAGCTATTTGACATTACTAAAGGAATAAAAGAGTGTAACCAGTAAGCAAAGCTGTTCATTTGCAGAAAGTATAACAATAAACATTAATATATGTTACACACCAATCTGGATGCATACAACAGTATTTAGGAAGAACTGAATGATGTTTAGGAAGGATCCTTTAAAATTCATGATAGCTTTCATAAAAAAAAAAAAAAAAAGAAGCAATGTCATAGCCGTTGGCAGCATACATGTTAGAATTATGTTGAGTCAGGACCTGTAAATTCCAACGATCAACAATGAGTAAGAAGATCAACATTGATGGAAAGATAACATCACATGTTTGAGATGTATTGCTACTAGCATAGAAAATTCCAACAATAACATTCAGGTTTCTCCAGACATTTAATCAAGAAGATAACTGAATTAATAGGAACCTACAGCAGATCACTTGACTCATATGGTCAGCTGACTTTTCATTCAAAAGTGGTTCCATTATCTCACTCTATTTATTAAATGCACTGTGCTAGCCCAGAACTTCCTGTCCTCGAGAATTAATTAAAACACACATGTAAATTATTTCTACAACCTACACTTGACGAAATTTAATACTAAGAGCATGTGCATTGGTGTAGGATAATTTTTGGTCCCTCAAATATATTAATCTTATTTTCAGAGTTTCTTAAGTTTGATATGAGCATTGGTGTAAGACAAATTTTGGTCCCTCAAATATATTAATCTTGATTTCATGTATTGACACAAATGGATTTTTTCTGACAATGTTGCTGCTGACAGTGAAATGCTTACAAAAACAGAACAAGACTAGAAGAAGGCTCAGTGCTTGGCATCTTCTTCTTCGCAGAACTTGGAGTACTTGTCTGAATCCATTAGTTTCTTCACTTCCCCTGCATCACTAAGCTCCACTTTTATGATCCATCCTTCTTCATATGGGCTCGAGTTCACCTGTCAATCCAATATATAACATTGAAAACATTTAAAAATTACAAAGTTACAAAAAGTTGAAAATGACATATACAATGGTAGAAGTGATAAGTGTTTATGCAAATGAGCCACAAGAAGATAGAAGGAAGATATATAAAAGAACATATCTCTTTCTCCTCCACCCAAGAGTTTGCACATGTGTTCAAGTGCTTCACTTTCTCTTCGGTTTTTCTCTTCTTTAGAGATCCCACAAGAAGGTGTAATGTCTCCTACAATGGCTGCTCAACAACAATAATCGAATTCGAACATTCATTCCTATATAACTTGCGATTGGTGATCTACACTCTAAGAAAAAGTGAACGAACAAACCTTCTGCAATGTCATGAACAATTGCCATTTTCATGCATCTGTAAAAAGAAAGGAAATATGAATAGTTCTAAATTCCAACAGTTGACCTTGAAAATAAAGACAAAGCAAGCACGAATATTACTTGTCTCTGTTAACACCAGGGATATCTGAAGATATTAAAGCCATAAGACCCATCCTATACATGTGATCCGCTATTGATTCTGGATCTTTCACATCTCTTTTAATCCATCCAGCTCTTGGAGTTGTCTGTTTGAAATACAAAAGATAGTTTACCAAATGCTAAAACACACAAATTCTTATAGAGGAATCAGCAAACAAAAACTCACTAGGTTCACATAAAAACACCGGACAAACTACATATGTACAAGGACTTTAGTAATCACAGATCATAAAAGTAACCACGTCGAATAAACTCGTTACATTTCCCAAACAAATTTTTACAATCCATCAACAGCTGCATTGCAGCCACATAGCTTGAGAATCGTATCATTTCCCTAACGAATTCAGATTCCATTACGATCCATCAACAAGAACAACGCATCAACAATACATTCTGTAGTATATAACCACAAAATCCACCGGATCTTTCCAAATAAATCGTAAGGAGGAGCATTCAAAGCTTACCTTGAGGCGAGTACAGAGAGAGAGGAAATCGATGGCGGAAGAAGTGGGAACCACCGCGGAATTAGGAGAAGGAAGAGAGACGGAACCATCACCGGGTTGAGGGGAATCGGAAGCAATGCAGTGAATCGCACAGTTAGGAGAAGAAGCTGCGGATGAGGAAAGAACGAGTGAAAGAAGGAACGAGGAAGACGAGAGAGAGTGATTTGCAGAAGAAGACTCGATTCACATTCTCTCGAGAAAGTGTTTTGTGTTAACCCTACCCCAAAATCTTCTCCCAATCACCACCTTCCACGTGTCCAAGTAGACGGACAAAAAACGTCCCGTTTAAAGAGTCGTTTCTTCAATATTAGCCCATTTTTTATTTAATTTTAAACAACAAAAGCTCGGGGACCGCCCAAAACTACGCCATTGCACATGGTCTAACAAAGAAGACACCTACTGTAACAGCTATGCTTCAAAATATCAGACTGTAGGAACTTCATAATTACTCTATGAAAATAATATTAAAATGTACACCATCCACTCAACACACCCATTCGCACATCTATCAGGAAATATTTTTAAATTACTATTAATGAGAAGAGAGAAACGAAACTAACAAAGAGAAATCGATTTTTTCCAAATATCTGAATCACACTGGTAGTCAAAATCAAGCTTCTTATAACACAGATTTGATGTAGAGACTGAACATCAAATCCTTCATAACACAGTAACGATTCAAACTAAGAATCTCCAGAAAAGTCTCAGAATTTATAAATTCGAAGAGTTTTAAAGCAAATTGCAGAGAAGGATGTGAAAAGAAGTACCTTTTTGCAGTAGAATCGATCTCTATTTCCTACCGAATCGAGCTTGTTGATTCTCCGATCTACTGTTGTTCACCAGAAGCTTTGTCTTCACCAGAAACTTTGCCGTTGAAACATGGAGAGACTCAACATGAGATTGCAGCTCGACAATTTATTTATCTTTCTCGGTGACAAGTTCTCGGAGATCTGATGACTCCGATTCGAGAGCAGAGACATGCGTAGAGAAATCCAAAATCTCGGTTCTCCGCTTACAAATCTGAGCTTGATTTACCAATTTTACAGCTTCTCCAGATCTGACATATTCATCGTTAATCCCAAATACCATTGGTGAGGAAGAAGAAGAAGAAGAAGAAGCTCGTGAATATAATTTTTCTTTTTTTGTTATAAATTTAATAATTAATTTTAAAAATATTAATAAAATAAAAATGCTAATTTTAGAAAAGTTAAGTGTGTGTGCTAGTTTTGGTAGAAAAACATAGAATAGTGCTATCCTAGGATATTTCCCTTTTCTTTTTTAATAGAAAATTTTACACTATAAATTTATATTATCTATATATACATTTTTTAAATACATTTTGTGTTATACTATTTTACTTATAATAATTTACAAATTTAATCTCTAGGAAATTTCACAAAATAACAATAACTGAAATATGACTTTAAAAAGTAAACCAAAATCTGATTAGGTAAAAGATTACCTGAAAAAATATGAAGTGCTAACAATACGGATTCAATGGATTTTTCTTCGCTTTTCAAAAATGGTAATATTATTTCGATATTGATTCCTAATTGGAAATTTTAGATAATATACATTCACACTCATAATTATAGCATCTTCCATAACTAATATTGCATAACTAATTTCTAAATATGTTTGAAATTGTGATATGCTCAAAATATTGTACACTTACTCTCATCCAAAACCCTCTTTTTTTTTTTAAGCCAAATTAAAACACTATAAATACTTTTCACTTCCATATCTATCTAAGCTCAACATGATAGACTCTTCCTCTATCAAGAAAGTTTTAGTTACAAGAATTAGTTTTGGACGATGAAAATGTTGTCATTTGCTACTTCTTCTCTTTTTTTTTTCTTATTTCTTTGTCTATTATTATTTTTATATTTTGTTCTCTCTAATATTGTTTGGTTGTTCTTTTTTATTATTATCATAGGGTGTTAAGATCCATGCATCTGCCCACAAAAATATGATTCTAATTTCAGAAATTTCTGAGTGGTAATCTAAATCCCTATATATTTGATTGGTAAGTATTTTTTTTAAAACCATATGAGTGTTAATATATATTACGAGCAAATTTAAACTATTGAGTAAATTATTTTGGTTTTCATTTCTAGATGTGCGTGGTCTCTAACATGTGGGAGATGGAGATTCTTGAAGCAAACAACCAGCCTACTAAAAAGATAACTTTATGAAGGATGAAAAGAAGTTAAATATACTACTTATCTATATATAAACATGCCTTGTGTGATGTTTAACTATTTTGTGTATTCAACCAATGTACTTGGAAAAAAATTAAGAAGAAATAGGATTGATGACTGATTTTAAAACTTTGAAGCTCCTAAGCAAAGATGGTGAGAAGGATGATGTGAATTAATATCACAGAAGGCGGAGTTAAAAAAAACTATGTCTTAAAGGCCAATATTGAGAAGAATGGAGTTTGGTTATTTCTTGCTTTTGTTCTTTTTATTTTATTTCTCAAACTTTCCAAGCTTATCATTTAATAGTTATTTGATTTAACATAAAAGTATGGTTTTGTGCCAAACTTTATTTGGTTATTCAAATAATTCAATAAAAATATTTCAGAATAGTTGTTGCCATATTCAAAAAAGTTATAATTGGTTTAAGAAAAACTAAGTTCAGTAGACTTTCATCTTTGACCAGTTCTTGACAAGTAAACTGTTAGGATGGATCTTCTGGAAAAATAGATATAGTTATTAAGCTTGAAATTTAAACAACAAAAAAAAAGATAAAAGAAGTTTGCAATCAGTCAAATCTCACAAAATCGTTGGTATGGTAGTGTAGCACTATTACTTTCAAATATTTAGGCTACGTATCAAGATCTGCTGTTTAGTTTCTAATTTCTATTCTCTTAATAGAAATAAGAATATAACTATCATAGAATTTTAATTACAAAGATATGAAACGCAGTAGTACCTAAGTAAAAATTTTGTCTCCCTGTGTTCACTATCATATATTTTTTTTTTTTCATCTTTCATTACCATATCTAGATTCTATTAATTGGTGTAATTTACTTGCACAACTTAATCATTGCAACTTTTATAATTTCTTGCAAATGCTTTCTTAAAAAACATTTATTTATGTACTTATATCACATATAATCAATGTTACCATCTATGTTTTTGTTACATAATTTTCAACGCTTTAAAATTAACAGTATCACTGTTGCCTTTAACAGATGGAAATTCAAGGAAAATTTGTTTATATCATTTGTCATAGAATTTGAAATATATATATATATATAAAAACATATTATGATTTAAATAACATGATTGTATTTGTTTAATCTGATTTTTAGTCGAACCGTTTAATTGTACTAGATATAATAGTTTAACAAAAAATTAAAATACTATTAACTTGATGCTACAACACGAATAAATCATCATTTTATTATTTTTAATACCATCAATATTATAATATTATGATTATGTTGATTAAATAACAATTATGTAAAAAAACAAATTGTCATGCGGTGTATTGTACCCCAACTTAAATTTTAGAATTTATAACTAAAATATATTATACAATCTTAAATACCAAATAAAACAAATAATCTATACTAAATAAAAGCAGGAGCTATAAGCTCCTATGGCTGTCCACATAGGATTTTAAACAACCTATCGGGATTTGACATTTCACTCATTAACATTTTTTATAATTTCCAGAATATTCTATATTAAAAATTATTTTAAACAATCTATCAGGATTTGACATGTCATTCATTAATATTTTTTTAAAATTTCCAGAATTTTCTGTATAAGAATTTTTAGTAGCTCCTAAGGCTGTCCACATAGGATTTTAAACAAACTATCGGGATTTGACATTTCACTCATTAAGATTTTTTATAATTTCCAGAATTTTCTATATTAGGAGTTATTTTAAACAACCTATCAGGATTTGACATGTCATTCATTAACATTTTTTTAAATTTTCAGAATTTTCTGTATAAGAATTTTTAGAAAAAGAAAATTTTTAAATTTATGTAAATAAAAGAACTATGTACAGCGTCCCACATCGGGTAGAAAAATTTTAGACAATGGTTCATAACCAATATAAATAAGATTAATATGCTTCCAACAACGAATGAGCAGGAAAGCTTGATTTATCAGGCGTCCAAGTTTAAAAGTTTTATTCGGTTTGATCCAGTTTTTATTTGATCAAATTAAAACTTTAAAACGTTTCAAAAAAATATTATAATATTTAAAAGTTTAAACTTCTAAAAGTCTTAGCTTTTAAAAGGTTTCAAAATATTATAACTTCTAAATTATTAGCTTTTAAAAGGTTTCTAAAAAAATTATAATTTATAAATTTTAAAAGTTTAAAATATTATAAAATTAAAACCTTTAAAAAGTTCAAATTAAAAATATTTTAACTTCATAAATTTTTTTGAAATATTACAATTACTTAACCTCCATAGAAATTTTAAAATATTATATCTATACTAATGAAAAGTTGAAGCTATAAACTCCTAAAAGTGTCCATACAAGATTTAAAACAATCGATAAGAACTAAATATTTCACTAATTAATATTTTTGGATATATAGTAGTAATCTATTTTATTAAGATTTTTTAGAATAAAAAAAAGTGAAACTTATAGAAAAAAATATATATATGTACAACGTCCCACATCGACTAGAAAATTTTAGACAATGGCTGAGAACCATTATAAATAAAACTAATATGTTTTTAACTATAAATTAGCAGGAAGCTTGATTTATCAGGTTTCCAAATTTAAAAGTTTTATTTTTTTAAAGGTTTATATTTAAACTTTGTAATATGTTTAAAAATATTAAAAAGACCTCCATAAAAATTTTAAAATATTATAACTATTTAAACTCTATAAAAAGTTAAAGTGTCATTAATATTTAACTCTAAAAGAAAAAATGTTACAAACATTTAAACTACATCTAAATTTTAAAATATTTAAAACATTTAATCTCTATTAAAATTTTAAAAGTTTAAGAATTACTAAATATTATATATCAAATTTTTTTAATATCTTGAAAATATCTTACTTATCTTCGTTTGTGCTTTATATCTCTTATGAGCTGTAAAACATGTTTTTTTTGTATGACTTTACAGAGGATTTGATATTTTTGCAGTAAATTTTTTATTTTTAAGTCTAAGAAAAAAAGATTGACGTCGCAAGACCTTGATTTGATGTTATTTGAATTTAAAGAAGAAGGATCGACCAAAAGTTGTTTTAACTATACATGTGTTCATATTACTTTCTCTGCAAGTAAGGACTTTGGTTTGAGAAGTTTCAATACGTGTGGCTCTAAAACCGAATAAATATATGGATGAAATTATCAATAATTGGGTGCATGTGTTGACTATGCTGGTCTTCATGAATTGCACAACTTTTATGAGAAAAGAAATGATTTTAGTATTGGAGTTTGATGGTTAACAAATTGTGTGGTAGTCTAAAAAAAGGTTTTTTAGTGGAAGAAAGTGAAGAAGTTGAGGAGGAAGAAAAAAAAATAAGAAGAGTATAACAAAGAACCGGACGATAAAAATAACGATGACAATTACTTTAAAATTTGACAATAAAAATAACAATAAATTAATATGAAGAATAAGAAACATTGAATAAAAAAATACGAAAAAAATGAGATAAATTCATGATTATAAAATTGTTTCGTTTTCCTGGTGGTCAAAAAAATAGTTTAAGATATGTGAGGTCATCAACCTGATCCGCTTCGCTTGGACATCGAGTTAAATTCATGATTTTTTTGATCAGATTTGATTTTATAACACAAATGATTTTTATATTTTTTAGAATTATGTATCTGAAACTAATTTTTTTCCTTAATACTAATTTAAATTTTTTTTATAAGATAATATTTCATTACCATCATTAATCATATATAATTTTCATCAAAATATATCAAATAAACTCACGCGGATTGAAAACCTAGTATTAATATAATAATACAATTAAAATATAAAAAAATATCTTACGGATTAAAATCTAGTTATTTTTATTAGCCATAGTAGTTTGACAGTTTAATCAAAAAGTCAATGGTTTGTTTATAACAATTAGGCCTTTTTGGGCTAAATGTAGTTCATTTCATCAGGCCCATTTGTACAAACCAAAAAGCTAAACCCTAGTGATTTTTTAAATTTTTTAATTATCTTCTCTCTTTTTCATTTTCAGAACAGTCTCTCTCTCGTCTTGCTCCATCTAGGGTTTTTTGTTCATCGACTCCAGATCATTTTCCCGTAGAAATCATAAACCCGAAATCTCGATCTCTCTCCATTTATTATAGCAAGAAATGGCGGCGGTAGCAGCACCGATGGCATCAAAGCCCCGTGGATCTAAAGCGGAGTCGTTCGTAGACAACAAGCGTAGAGAAGATATCAGATTCGCCAACATCAACTCTGCTCGCGCCGTCTCTGACGCCGTCCGTACGAGTTTGGGTCCTAAAGGTATGGACAAGATGATTTCCACGGCCAACGGTGAGGTTATCATCACTAACGACGGAGCTACGATCCTCAACAAGATGGAGGTTTTGCAGCCAGCCGCGAAGATGTTGGTCGAGCTTTCCAAATCGCAAGACTCAGCCGCCGGAGATGGTACCACCACCGTCGTTGTAATCGCCGGTGCGCTTCTTAAGGAGTGTCAATCGCTTCTCACTAACGGGATCCACCCTACTGTGATTTCAGATTCGCTTCACAAGGCTTGTGGTAAGGCGATTGATATTTTGACGGCTATGGCTGTTCCTGTTGAGCTCACTGATCGTGATTCGCTTGTTAAATCTGCGAGCACGTCGCTTAACAGTAAGGTTGTTAGTCAGTACTCTACATTGCTTGCTCCTTTAGCTGTAGATGCGGTTCTCTCTGTTATAGATCCGGAGAAGCCTGAGATTGTTGATTTGCGTGATATTAAGATTGTTAAGAAGCTTGGTGGGACTGTGGATGATACACATACTGTGAAAGGTTTGGTTTTTGACAAGAAGGTTAGCCGTGCTGCTGGTGGACCGACTCGTGTTGAGAATGCTAAGATCGCTGTGATTCAGTTCCAGATCTCACCTCCCAAGACTGACATTGAGCAGAGTATTGTTGTCTCTGACTATACTCAGATGGATAGGATCTTGAAAGAGGAGAGGAACTACATCTTGGGGATGATTAAGAAGATCAAAGCAACTGGTTGCAATGTGTTGCTCATCCAGAAGAGTATTTTGAGGGATGCTGTCACTGATCTTTCACTTCACTATTTGGCCAAAGCTAAAATCATGGTTATCAAGGATGTTGAGAGAGATGAGATTGAATTCATCACCAAGACATTGAACTGCTTGCCAATCGCCAATATTGAACATTTCAGAGCTGAGAAGCTTGGTCACGCTGATCTTGTTGAAGAAGCCTCCCTTGGAGATGGAAAGATTTTGAAGATCACTGGAATCAAAGATATGGGGAGAACTACATCTGTTCTTGTCCGGGGCTCCAACCAGCTTGTTCTAGATGAAGCTGAAAGGAGTTTACATGATGCGTTATGTGTGGTTAGGTGTCTGGTGAGCAAGAGGTTCTTGATTGCAGGAGGTGGTGCACCAGAGATTGAGCTCTCAAGGCAGCTTGGTGCTTGGGCTAAGGTGCTCCATGGTATGGAAGGTTACTGTGTGAAGTCTTTCGCTGAAGCTCTTGAGGTCATTCCTTACACTCTGGCCGAGAATGCTGGGTTAAACCCTATCGCCATTGTAACTGAACTCAGGAACAAGCATGCTCAAGGAGAAATCAACGCCGGTATCAATGTGAGGAAAGGACAAATCACCAACATCTTGGAGGAAAACGTTGTTCAACCCCTACTTGTGAGTACCAGTGCAATCACTCTAGCAACTGAATGTGTAAGGATGATTATGAAGATTGATGACATCGTCACTGTGAGGTAGTGTGGTAGTTTCTTTCAAAACAGGTCCGAGAACATTCCTCTTGCTCTATCTTAAGCTTTGCTTCTTCTTCTTTTATCATGTTTTGTGTTTGTGCAATGGTTGAACTTAGACTCCCTTTTGTTTCCCCATGTGCTATTGCAGCGAAGTGGTTTTATTTGTGGTTTAGTGGGATTGTATTTCTTTCTAGTGACTTGATATCAAGGTTTCTCCTTGTTGTTTCATGTATGGATTAGTTTTGTCACAATTGTCAAACGGTAGGAGTAGAATCAGAACTTCGATTACTGCCTTACGGGGACTCTCAAATATTTGATCATGGGTCACAAACTTAGCATCCTATCTGGATGATCATTGACTCTGAGGATCCTAAACTATTTTTGTCTGTTTTTTTGATTAAAATTTGACTTTTCTGGTTTTGAGTAATCTTTATAATGTGGGGAAAGATGATGATCATGCACTGGGCTCTGAGAGGTTGATTGACATTCAACTTATTTTTGATGGATAATGCAGCCTAGAAAGCTTTATCTGATTTTTCTTATTACTTCGTTCTTGTTCTTTTGATATATATATAGTTCCCAATAAGATCTTGACAATAATATTCAAAACTGAATTTGTATTTCTTAGTTGTTATAAGAATCAAGTCGTGTATAAGGAAAATGTTGAAGCCATGAGCTCTCCAAGTCAAATTCTAAACATCTCGATAAAAGATCGGATCCTAAAATATTACATTGAAAACGTTTGAAGGCTTTACCGAAGTAAGTAGCTTGTTGAAATTTGACGAAGTTAATTTGAAAACGAAAATAACCAACTGTGACTGACGAGCAACCACAGTTGCCTACCTAAATGGGAAGTGAGCAATTTTGATTAGATACTGGATGTTACAGAAACTAAAAAAAAAAAGACTTGATGTTACATTTGAGAATGCCAGAATGGTTACTTATAACACGACTATGTTACAAATAGTATAGACTTACCAGTTACAGGTGTGATAAAAGAGACGAAAAACCAGAAAATACGGCATGTAGTCTTTCTGACGAAAGGCTTCGTTTGTGGTAACTCATCAGGACAGAACTATGCAAAGACTTGAAGAGAAACAACACTACAGTCAAACATTGCCGCTTAACAGAGAATTCAATACAATGTTTTCCAATTTTTTGTTTTTGTTTTTTTAGATGTTGCCCAGTTTTTTATTGCGTTCTAGGCAAAAAAGTCATATAACCATGTAAGAAGAAACATTGTTGTAAAATGCAGACCACGTTATGGATTCATTGTATGAAAGCTCAAGACAGTACACAGTAGCATGAAACATGAGTTTCTCCAGCACATTGGTCTTTCTCCAACCAGACCAGATCACAACATGCATTAACTCTTTGCTTCTATATTGTCAACTTTGAAATTAAATGTTATCATATTTCCATTTATTTAGAAATTAATTGCAACCCAATTTTGATTACAACTCAAAAGTAAACGACTAGCATAGCAGCCATTGTATGAGAGACCCACTTGCGGAGCCTGTGTGTTGGCCAAGTTCTTGTGTGTGTATGTACAGAGAAGTATTGTCTTGTGTTTGCAAAAGTGTTTCCAACCTTTTTACACTGCAGATTCAGAATTAGTCTTCTTGTGTTGTGCCTCAAGTAGATGTTTGGTCAGTGACTCTGGATCTTGTTGACTCTCTTCAAGTACTTGTTTTCTTTCTTCGTTTTTGCCCCAAAGAACCAAGTAGAGCCCCGACATTATGAACACTGCACCAACAATCCTGCAAATGAAAGATATGAATTAGATCGAGTAATTTCTAAAGGAACAAAACATGATATTACCGTTTGCAATGCTTACCTTCCAGAGTATAACTGATCACCAAGAATAAGAAATGCCATTGCAGCAACAAGAAGTGTTTGGAGTGGCTGGAAGACAGCTACAAAGACTGGACCACTTTTGTAGATACACCATGTCTGAAGATAAACCACCAACCCGGAAGCTATTATCCCCTGTAAGCACGACCAAAGAAAACTTCATTTAGTGAATTTCATTGATTCAAATCAGGTAAAATGAAGAAGAGGGAGAGAGAGGAGCTTACAGCGTATAAGATGGTGAAGAGCTCTTCCCAAGAGGCGATGATCCAGTTATTGAGATCAGTTTCCACAAACAGAGCGATGACTAGAAACTGAATCAGTCCGAAGAAACATGTGAACGATGTTAAAGTGAGCTTTGCCGGGTATTGCTTTAGAACAGGAGCTTGAAGAACCATCCAACCAGCCCATGATAGACAATGTCCCATTAAGTATAACCATCCTAGTTTCCAGTTCTGTGGTTTTTCAGATCCGGTTACCTCGTCTTGCATGTTAATGCTCTTGTCAAAGATTGGAAATCCTCTGTACAATGTGATCACGGTGGCTCCACCGATGCTCACAATGGTTCCCAATACTTTGGCCACACCATGTTTCCTGACTAGGTCTATGTGCTCTAACCTTGTATTCACATCAGAAGATCAATGTTAGATGCACACAACAAAATGATCAATACTATTTCCATGAAAGTAGTAGTTATTAGCTAGGTACCTTAGGGTACAAGCCATGATGAAAGTGATGGCAGGAACAGAGTTCTGCATTGCGGAAGCAAAGGTTGGAGTTGCATAGTAAAGTCCCAATAGGTAGAATCCTTGGTTCGCTGTGATTCTGATGTTGGAAACAGACAAACAGAGTTTCAGAATTATAATCATTGATTTAAGAATTGAGGAACCAGTTGCTATTATTATTGTCTTCTCTGGTTAAGCTTTTTACCCTATGAGTGCCAAGAAGAAGAACTGAGCCAGTAAAGAGAATGTGAGTGGAGGCCTTTCCTTTCTGTTGATATACAAACCATTGTTAAGAATAGTAACAAAAAAAAGATTAACTTGAGATCTTATCCCAAAAAACCAAAGGGACAAACTTCATAAAGGTAAACCCAAATGAGATAAAAAGAAACAAACATTCTGAAACTATCCAAAACTTCAGATGAGATCAAAGGGAAAAAGTTTCTAAAATGAGTAAGTTACACAAAGGTAACTGGGAGAGATGGGGACTTACTTTTCGAAGAAGTAAGCGAATGGACCTATGAGGATAAGGGCAAGGATATTCCTATAAACAGGGTACACAACTTTGCTGACACCAATGTTAAGAGCAACCCTTGAGACAATGTGGAAGCCTGCAAAACAGAACTGAAGTGTGATCAATGCTACCACAAGCTTCATCTTCTCTGATAATACTTTCCCCATTGTCCCTTCTTCTTCTTCTTGGACTCTTCTCTTATTGAAGTTTGATAAGCACATCAAGATTGCTTTTATACTAAAGTGTGGTGGTGGCTTGAGATTTAAAATACAGAAAATAATAATCATAAGTCACAATAAAATATAAAATGGATGATTAGGGAAAAAACAGATGATACGTCATTTCTTCAAGTGGACCACTATAAGTTGTTTACAATTAATGATTATGAATAATGCTCTGATATAGAAGATGATCATTTGACTGTAATAATACGATTCGGAGGTTGAATGTTTATGTGACCTCTAGATATGTATGTATGGTATTGGTACTAGTTCCCACTTATGTTTAATGTCAAAAAAATTTGAGTCGGTTTATGTCATCTACAATTCATACAACTAACAAAACTTGAATTTGGGTTGTGAAAACGATTTGACAACAGTAAGTCAGTAATACAAATCACAATTTAATCAAAAATTAAAATTTCCTTCTAACGTTGATATATACATGTAAGTTTACTTAGGAGTATATTTTAAGAATACCAATTTTTTTTGGGTTTAAGAATGATAGTATATTATATGGTTATGGTTATATTTGATACATTATGGAGAACAATTTTTTCATCGTTTTTGAATTATCATTATATTTGATTATGCTTATAGGTTATTTTGTTTTGTAATAATGAGTTAGTGGAATCGAATAGCATGTGATCTACCTCACAATTAGGCATCTTGTCTTAAATGTGGAAAACCCAATAATAATTTGACTAATTAAGTTTACTAATAAAATATACATGCGAGGAGCACTAACCACCGTTTATTCAGTTAACTTGTTCTTGTTCATGTAAATAGATTCCAACAAAACGGCTGCAACCAAATGTTAATGTACCATCAATTAGCTTATAACTAAATAAATAAAAACTATGGCATCTTCTCAAGAATAAAATGTTAAATTATATAACTTGACCTAATTTCTAATGTGATATGAAACTAGTCTGTTTTAAATAATTTATTTTAGCAATCATTTAAATAATTTGTACTCTTGTACTCTCTCTATTCTTTTTTCTTCTAGTGGCCCTAAAGAGGTACACATGCAAGATTCTCAATTTTGTTCATCCCACGATATGAAAATTCTCAGTTTTTTTTATTTTTTATTTTTTTATTTTTTTATAATCTAATCAAAACATTCCAACATTACAGACTAGTTTCAAAATATTCCAACTTCAGAATCCAAAAGAAAATAGTAAGGATCAAAACTGAAACACAGAACTAACAACACAATCATCAGATCACCAAATATCAATAACTAACTGGCAAAAATAAAACACCTAAACATCAAATCTTTGAAGAAAAATTAAGTCAGATCCTACAGACTCCTTTATTGAACTCAGATTAACATTAAGAAGATCTGCAGAATGAAGATAAATTAGTTGTGTTTTCAACGACTTGGCACACACCTAGACATCAGATCTTTAAAAGATTTCAATCAGACCCCTACAATAATCATTCTTATTGATTTTATAATACAATGAAGATGAACAGATTGTGCTTTCATCTACATCGCTAAAGAAAGCTCAATTTATTTGGTATGATCATATAAACATCGTATCAACATAGATAGTCAAAGGATACCAAGAAACCCGAAAAGAAAAAAAAGAAATAAATTTGAATTTGGTGAGAAAAATGAATGTGTAAGAGTATAAAAGAGACACAAATAACAGTTCCATAAAGGACTCAATGAATAGCCTTAAAGTCAACTAAATTGGGTTGGTAGTACCGTTTCACAACCAATTTCGATTTGTCTTGCCATGAAATAACTAGACAGAAACAAAACACCTTCAAATCTTTTCTTCTCTCTTCCATTATTTAGTTCAACGTGCAAATGGCCCTAATTCTCCTCCAAACTATTCAATAGAGACCACCAAAACAATCCTTACAGGTTCCCTTAGAGCAAAAATACCGTTATTTGTGGCTCTAGCCATCGATGAAGAGCACAACTCCGTAGAGCAACGAATATGGAAGTTTAAGAGAGCAGAGCATCACCAAATTCAATTAGATAACACCAATTCTTAACTAAAAAGACAACAAAAATCGGATTCAAATACAACTCCTTGTGGTACAAGTGAAGTTTGAGACTAGATTTCATGTACATAATAATTATCAAAGAGTCGAGAAACGATAAACAGAGACCCATATACTTCAAATGATTTCTACATTGGCTCAGTTTTAAGTCAGATTAAAACAGGAGCAGTTCTTCAGGGCTTGATCGCGGATTCTATAGTCATCCAATATAGGTTATTACTTATCTTACTAGTGTGAATCAAGCTTGGGTTTGACGTGCTGCTTTAAACAATTTCTGCAATAGCAATAGAGAACATATAATCATCGACCATTGCAGTAAACATACGGCTATAGGCTTGATCATTTAAAGGCTTACCTTTCTTAGAGCTTCAATCGACCTCACTTTTTCCTCTCTCTTTTCACAAAAGCACTCTCCACACCAGCTGGAGAATTCCTTCTGATGAGTTTTGAGCTCTCTAAACACAGAGCTGCATTTAAGAACACGCAAGAAAAAAAATAAGAAACAAAAGAATTCATAGGCAAGGAAAATGTAAAGCAGTCCAGAGGCAAATTTTAGTTGTTATTTACCTTCTGCACCACAGAAGCATATTGACCCGATGCCCTGATGTTGTGGCTCTGGCACCATGGCGGTGTCGCCCACGGTGGAGTACAGCTTGTCCTGGCACATGATCATAATCATATATTTCCTGCTTTCGCAAACAAGCAGAATTTGAAATTAGCCATCAGCCATATATGTAAGAAGACAAGAAAGTAACAGAGAAAATGAATAGCATACATCTGCCTTTGTTGCTGTGTTCACATGTTTTTCACACCGCGTGCCTCGGAAAAATAGCTCTCCTCCCACAAATTCTTTACCCAAACAAACATTCAGAGTTACTTCTGAATCATCCACATGAAAGCCTGCAAATTTATAAGATCTCATTATTTTAAACCAGAAATACTTGGGAATTGGAGTATATCTGCATTTAGGACAACTAGTCAGGACATGTAAAAATTATGCAGGATATGTCAAAGGGTCTCACCTAAATCAACATCCCTATCTTTACCATATTCAACAACAAAACCATGGTGAGAATCCAGAGTTGCTCCACCCACATCATTGAAGAATACTACAAAAAAAAAAAAGAAGTTAAGTAGCTTATTTAGATAACACTGTAACATATAAATGGACTTTCGAGTAATAATAGTCTCTGTAGTGAATTTAATTTTAGTATATTGCCTTTCGAAATGGGACGAATAAAACCCTCCATGAGTTTGTCAAGCATGGTATCAAGACCAAAGTCGTCAAGCACAGCACCATATTTATTCATGGTGTTTGGTCTCATTATCCGGAATTTGGTCTCACCTACCCACCTTTCAAAATTGTCTATCTGCATAGTCAAACAGTGGCACATGAACAAAATATAAAAGGTAACGGAAAAAACCAAAAAAAAAAAGAAAAAGGATCCAACACTACCTCGGATAGCATCAACTCGCAAAAGCTAGGCTGGAGCATATCAAAGACGAACACACCAGGAGAAGGTTCAGATATAATGTTTCTGAAGCTTTCCTCTGTGTTATCATTAATCGCCTTTAAGAAAGTGGGAACAAAGCAGACTGTGGGAACTAGAGTATACAACTCCTTGTGAAGTGGCTGCAGTAGGAAAACACACATCAAACTACTAAACTGATGACTGGAGCAGAACAATATGGAACAGAATGAAGTTAAAAAGATTCACACCTGATAATTTGATATTATCTTCTGCCTATACTCCCTGTGCCTTTGAGCCTGTACCATCAGCAAAAAAGAAACCTACTTAAGCAAAATTCATATGCTCAATTCAATCTACACATGCAGTGTCTTCAATCATCATCAAACCAGATCGAACTTTCTATAAACACTTCAACTAAAGTGAGATGTAATTCAAAACTAACCAAGTGGGTCGAAGTAAAGGAACTTAACAAAGCAATTCCCAATCTCATCAACCCACACAAATTCAGAAAAAAAAAAAAAAAAAGGTCCAAATCTAGAACTTACTCTGGAACGCTCTCCATGAGGAAGATGCCTAAGCATAATGTCAGTCATGAATTTAACTTTCTCATCGCGATTGGAGACAAGCATATTGGGAGGCAAGTACTTCTCAAGACTAGAGTAAATCGAGTTTGGGAAATCAAGCTGCAGATCTTCGTAACTATCCGGTCTATGCTCGTTGTTAGGGTTAAGCCTCAGTCTCTGGCAAGAAACCACCGTAGATGTAGCTCTCATCATCGTCGAAGGGTGCGAATTGTTATTACCTCCAATTGTTCCGTTACCTTCCACCGTCGTCGTCGTCGTCTCCTGCGAACCTTCTCTTTGGTCACTTGACATTACTTAATTTGACGCCTTGAGAAAGAGAAATTTCCAACCGGAGAAGAAACCCTAGTTTTCTTCACACTACATTCCAAAAGAACCCATAATCTTAAAATAGAATTGAAATCGGATTTTGTGATTTTTTGTTTTTGCTTTTGCTCTCTCTCGATCTGGAGATTCTGATTTTTGGGTTCCCGTTGAAGTTAGGGTTTCTGGAAATGTTCCCTCGAAGATTTTTTTATCTTTTTTGGGTTAAAATTACGCACGAAATCTCCAGTCTCTTACACGCTTTATAAAACTTATCAAAATTAATTATCCGGCCCACCTTCTAGGCCCATTAAATATAAACCGGTTTAGTTAATTTACATTGGTTTGGACTTTTGAATTTGTCTGTTAGCGGCTAACACGTGTGACAATTCGATAGTCTCCTCTAGAGTTTGTTAACTTAACACGTGTGTGAATGAAACCTTTAAGCAACTCGCTCTCAAAGTCAAAAGGTAAAGCTCTGAGCTTTTTTTAGCTGTCACTGCCTTGTTCGTCTCAAACTATTTGTCTCTGTTCAAAATCTTTTTTTGTCCGGCATCGGATCCTTTTCCGATCAGGGAAACAAGCGTACGAATTGCGAGTAGCTCTGCGGCGAAAGTAGAAATGTGGAAGGAGGAATCTTTGGATTTAGTGCTTGTGCCGACGGGTCTCCTCGTGATGGTAGCTTACCATGTCTGGCTAGTCTACGCTATACTTCACCGTCCCAAGCTCACTGTTATCTCTCTCAACGCTGAATCTAGAAGACAATGGGTCTTCTCTATGATGACTGTACGTTTCTCTCTTCCCACTCTCCTTTCTATTCTTTTGGTATTTTCTGATTCTGGAGATTTTGGGGTCTAGATTAGGGTTTATGTTGTCAGAATTGTTTGGGATTTTGGATTTGAAAGACGAGTTTTTTGGCGATGGGGCTGCTTTGTTCGGTGATTTTAGGAATTGGGTATTGAGATTCTTAAGGATCTCTTATGAAATTAGGGATAAAGGGGAATGCTTTTGTGTCCTGAATTTATCATATAGCAAAATTGAGCCAGGGCTTATATGAGTAAGGATGATGTGTTTAGGAGGATGATGAGTTTAGGAGAAGTCAAGTGTTTCAGCTGTCAAGCGATGTTGTTAGATTTGAATATGCAATAAGTATAGTCAATGTTGAAGTAGATGGTGGTCTGAAGCTTGATCATTTTCAAGAACTCTTGCTTTTTCTTGTTCTTGGTAAATCAATGCATCACAGCTAGAATCTTGGAGCTAGTTAATGGCTTATATTATTAGATAGGAACAGTGTCATAGACATGAGAAACATAAGAACACAGTCATGTCATGTGTCTGTTCATTAAGATTACATAAGTTTAATTATTGCTATTTGCAGGAGCCAATGAAAAACGGTGTCTTGGCTGTTCAAACAATCCGGAACAACATAATGGCATCAACCCTTTTAGCCACAACAGCAATCACTCTATGTTCCATCATAGGCGTCTTTGTAAGCAACTCTTCAGATTCAAAATCCAACCAGACTAGTCTTATATATGGGAGCAGGAGCCCTCTCTTAGCATCAATCAAGAACTTTGCAATCCTGATCTGCTTCCTCATGGCCTTTCTCTGCAACGTCCAGTCAATCAGATACTACGCTCACGTAAGTTTCCTAGTCACAGTGCCTGTCTCGAGAGGGAAAAGAGAACACTGTGAGTACGTGTCTAGAAACCTGAACCGAGCTAGCTACTTCTGGTCTCTTGGATTGCGGTCTTTCTACTTCTCCTTCCCGCTTTTCCTTTGGACTTTCGGGCCCATCCCGATGTTTGTGTGCTGTTGTATAATGTCATCGATTCTATATTTCTTGGACACGACAACTAGTTTCACTAGGCATCTCCATAGCCAGTCGTTTAGAGAAACCGCTGATTTAAAGGACGGTGAAATCGAATCAGCGGTTCATGCTCTGTAGACTCTTTTCTCTGACTTTTGTTGTGTATGAGAGTTAGCAAGAGTTATATATTAACCGAGTGTGTTTGTAATTTGATGGAACAAACTTTGGCTGCGATTGTATATTTGCGTTTTAGTTTTCATGTTACGATGATTAGTGTATCATAATATGAAAACGCAAAACGCAAATGTTTAAGTTTGTACTGTAGACTATGTAATCTCTTAGGCTGTGTGTCCAAATTTAGAACTTTTATCTCTATTTTCATCCATCAACCACGTTGCCTCTACAATACTCTACCAACTCAACAATTGTTTTGTTGTATATTTCAGATGAAATCTTAGTCTTTTAGCAGGCCTTTTTTAGTTTTTTACCAGTCTTGTTCTTGTTTTGTTTCCAGGATCTGAATAAAGTCCATAAAAACTAAAACTTAACTAATGTTCAACCCAAACGAAAACTTTAAATATATATATATATATATATATACAGAACTAGAGAAACATAGGCTTTCAGTGCACATCACAATTGATAAGTCTATTAATGAAACCTTATACTATATATGGACAAGAATTGAGATTCTTCTTGTAATGCCAAGAGAAGTTCCAAGGCCGTGGGGAAACGAGACGACATCACATGGTTGATTCCGAGAACGAGTCTACCAGTAGGTTCTTAGATGAGAACATAGCTGATGCGGAAGGGGAGGTATTTGAACTTTTTATCTCTGGCAGATTATGCAATCGGCTGAAACCAAAGGAAAAATACAAGGGAGGAAACGGTGATGTTGAAAATCATGATAGCTTTTTTCTTTTGTACGTATATAGAGACAAGACAAAGAGACATTGTAAATTGTAACCACTTGCCTTGAAGAAGAAAAATCCATGATATTTTATTCGTCTTCGACTTTCTGTGTTGTGTCCAATTTTAGAATTTGTACTCTATTTTCATATCCATCCAATCTCATAAGAAGACGTACCTGTTAAGACAACAAATCATGTTTGACAGCGTCATCGTGATTGTTGTTTTTTCATGTCACTGAAGCTTCTTGAAACCCCTGCCATAAATGAACTATATAAGAAAATTTAGTTGTAAGAAATTTCACAATGCAATGTAGTTGTTGGAAATAATGAAGAAACTATCAAAATCTGCATCAGACTATATGTATATTGCAGATGCTATATATATTACAGCATTGGCGTTTCCATAACACGATATGACATATCAAATTACTTACAAAAATAATCTTCACCTGCGCTGAATTCATTCTAGTGGCAAAAAATTAAGTAAATGTTCACTAAACATAAATCAACCTTTAAGGATATGTGGTATGTACGTACTCATATATATGTAGGTATTATGCATATATGTGAATATGTGTGTGTGTGTGTATATGAAGGTAAGAGAGAAGAAGATATAAAGGTGGTGACAGAAGTATAGAGAGCACAGAAGATTAGATGCAGGCTCTTTCTCTTTCTCTCCCCTCTCTCTCTCTCTCTATCTTTTCTTTCTTGAATGTGTTATACATATTTTAACATCCACATGCGGTGTGATGATATATATGTATATGTACTTGCATGTCATCCTTAGTGCTCTCTATCTTCTGTCAACAACCAACATCACTCTCAAACCTGTGTGTGATATGCAACAATATGTATGTATAAATGTGTATATATATGTGTCTATGTGTAATAGTGTAAGTATATATATATATAAAAGCATGTATGTGTATATATATAGATTATAGGAAGTGTATGAAGTGACAAAGGGATAATGGAGAGTAATGTGTAATATATAGAGGAGCGAAGTAAGTTGAGAGAGCTCCTCCTCTCCACAGAATGTACCAAAACGTTGACTCTTTCTAATCTACGTACATTCCCCTTCACACACACAAAAACATACCCACAGACCACACAACCCAACGTACCCAACATCAATTCTTCATTTGATAATACGAACTCATATGATTTAAAAAACTAGGAGATTGATTATTTTTCTAATCAAAGAATCCATTGTTGGGAAATACAATACTTCGTTATGCATTCAGTATATATTAATATATACATAGTTAAATCCATGAATTATAATATAATTGGTTAGAATTTAATTATGATTTTTGTCTGTTGGGCTATTTAAAAACTTATAAAATCAGAAAATTATTGATATTCGGCATTTTAGTAGATATATAGCACCGAATACTTCCGCAGAACAATGCCAAAAAACTGGCTAGAAACACGAGCCAATCGATGTGGTAATCATGTGACATATGGAGATGTGGAGGAGATTTTAATTGACGTGAAAGTTTTGATTGGCAATGGCTGGCAAAAATCCTAAACCCACCAACCAACCGTACGTCCTCAATGTGGTAGGGGTGGGTAGGGTACCAACACCATTTTTAACTTCTCACATAAAAACAATAGGACAAAATATAAACCTTTCGTGTGTTTCAACCGACAAAAACCAAAAATAGTATTTTTTTTGCAAATACTTATGGTGACTAGTAGTATTAGAACAAATAAATGACCGCACGTCGATCGATCTCTAATATATGTTGACCAAAACAGTGATCGTCTCTAATCTCTATAACAATTCTTCTTTTCTTATCTTTTTGTAATGATCAATTAGTATATTTCATTTTAGTTTTTTAGAAAGAGTTTTTCGTTATCTGTAAAATAGAATAAGAATGTATTTGAGATATTTTCTTTCAAAAATCAGTACAATTACATCCATGAAAACATATGTGATATTTCTATAAATATATCATGTTTTAACTCTTTAGGCGAAAATCTTGGATAACATTTTTTTCCTTTTTGACTAAGAAACTTTGGACCTTTTGAACATATTTTATTTCCTCTAATTTAAGACCCAAAATGTTATAATAATCGTATTCGTGACAGATATTGTAGATTATCACTTTCTATGCATAACTATTAACTAGAACTCGAGTCGAGGGGGATAACACTGAAGCAACAGTAATCCTCTAACTGGTTGAACTAAACGCACTTGACTTAATTTTACTGAAGGCGATAACCGATAAAAGATGTGGCTCTTTCTTAGTCACAATTAAAAAACCTAGTTAGTGGTTATCAAAAAAAAAAGAAAAAAAGAACAAATTAGTGACAGAGAAAAAATATTAAATAAAGAAAACCAATTTATACTGCTATTAATTATACAAATCTACTTAGATATATATAACAGGAAGGGTTGACGAGTGTAAACAGAGTTTTATCAAAGATTGAAGAGGGAAAACGACAGACCACCAAAGTAGGGACTATGACATGAAGAAGGGAATCAACACTTAGTGTTTTGGTTATTCATGGTGTTGTCCTTTTTCTCTTGTAATTTACTTTTCTTTTTCTTCTTCAGTTATTCTTATTTCTTGGGGACTAAAATGTGAAAAAAATCAATACATATCAAATAATAGACATGTCTTACGCAATAATGGACTTGGATAACAGTAAGTGGGGTGAATTTTTCTTTTGGAACTAATATCAGTTTCCCTATTGGAGAAAGAAAGAGAAGAGGTCAAAAAAGGAATCATAACAACTAGATATGGAGGAGGAGGACTTTAAAGAGTGATAGACAATAGAATTAAATAAGTGGGGAAGAGTACTATACTGATGAGATAATCATTAATTGATAATTGAAAATGGAATTTTCATTGCAGAGTGGCACATGTGGTAACAAGAGATTGATATATTGAGAGAAAGGGAGAGAGATGGATCAGTACCACTCTTGAATTAAAGCTGAAACTTGTGTGCCCCATATTTTTCATTACAAAACCATTTATGTCTTATTGTAGTGTAGAGTGTGTATGTAAAGTAGACCACAGAATTGAAACTCAGATTTGGTGTACCTTTGAAAATTCTTATTATTATGACTCAAGAGTCTTCGTATCTCTGAATATGTTTTTGTCTTCTTCGATGCTTTTTTTTTCCTTTTTCTTTTCACGATAGATATAAAATAGTTGAAGACTATATATGTATCTAGGAAAATAATACAACCACGATTTCACTCACAGTCTTCGCATTACAACCATCTAAAAAGCAATAAGGATGTGGGTGCGTTTCTACTTGTACCCCTACTTAAAACTAGTCATGAGCACGAGTTAGTCATTTCTATATCTAGCTAGTCCCATCAAATTATAACTCGTTTCTTTCATATATTTATTAGTTCTCATGCGGAATTTGTATGATTGAGGAAGGAAGTGTCGTCTACTCCACTAATACTAAAATAAATATAATTATTTTATTGTAGTTAAGTGGTTACTATTTATTTACATGCAACCGAATTATTAAAAAGTATAATGTAACTAGGATCTGTAACCTTCTTTGCATTAGTACTAATGTCGTATCTTGAATTTGACTTCAACTCTATGTGTATGCAAAACAAGGTTTGGGACCTTACGTAATAATTAATAAGACTGAGCATATCTTATTCATTAGGGAATGTACAATATATATAGTCTCATACAATAAGGTTTCCATAAGCACTAATTACATTGGTATCCTTCTCTCCTTTATACACTCCCTCAAGATGGAGACAATGACCTGACTCCAACTCTGAAGCCAGTTCTTGAAAACGTGGCCGAGGTAGAGGTTTTGTCAAAGCGTCGGCCAACTGATCATGTGTCGAGATATGGGAGACACGCAAGGCACCAGATTGAATATAGCCACACACAAAGTGATAATCAATGGCTATATGCTTCATTCTCGAGTGGAAAACAGGATTTGAACAAAGAAAGGTAGCTCCCATATTATCACAATATATAATCGGTGCGGCTGATAAGGTGACGCCCAATTCCGAAAGAAGTGAGCAAATCCACTGAAGTTCTGAGGCCGTGTTTGCAACCGCACGGTACTCCGCCTCTGTGGAGGATCGAGCGACACTCCTCTGTTTCTTGGAGGACCAGGAAATCGGACTTCCCCCAAAGTAGACAATGTACGCATTTGTTGATATACAATCACTCTTATCACCACCCCAGTCAGCGTCTGAAAAAGCATGGACAGTAAGAGGACAGTCCGAGCGAATGAAAATACCATGAGAAGATGTTCCACCGAGGTAACGTAAAATCCTCTTAGCAGCCTGCCAATGATCCGTGGTTGGTTGGTGCATATATTGAGAGAGACGGTTTACCGCAAATGCAATGTCCGGACGGGTGAACGCCAAGTACTGTAGACTCCCAATAACCATGCGGTATGTTTTAGCATCAACAAGAGGTGTCCCGGAGTATAACGTGAGCGGTGACTGAGACATCGGCGTCGCCACTGGCTTCGCACCAAGCATGTTCGTGCGTGCTAACAAATCGGTGATATACTTTTGCTGCATCAGGTGTAACCCTTGTTTCGTTCTGATTGCTTCAATGCCAAGAAAGTAGCTTAGAGGACCAAGATCTTTGAGTGCAAAACGAGAAGCAAGAGAGGCATTAAATGGTGTAACCAGAGACGATGGACCAGCGATGATAATGTCGTCGACGTAGACCAAGACATATAGGAACTCCCGATTGTGTTTGTACGTGAACAACGACGTATCAGAGAGTGAGTTTACGAAACCGAGTTGAAGCAGAAAATTACGCAGTTCTTGATACCAAGCTCGAGGAGCTTGTTTCAAACCATAGAGAGCCTTCCGGAGTCTACACACATGGTGAGGACGATCATGATCCACGAATCCTGGCGGCTGCGAGACATAGACTGTTTCATTGAGTGTACCTTGGAGGAACACATTATTGATGTCAACCGGATGAATGCTCCACTCTCGTTTAACCGCTATTTCAAGTACCAGCCGCACAGTAGTCGATTTTATGACCGGACTAAAGGTTTCCGAATAGTCTAGTCCGTGCTGCTGATTGAAGCCTCGAGCAACAAGCCTCGCCTTGTACCTTTCAATGGACCTGTCAGTACGATATTTGAGTGTAAAAATCCACTTACAGGGTATAACATGCTGCGACGGGTCTGGTGCTTCCAAATCCCATGTGCGGTGCCGCATCTGTGCATCGATCTCCTCAGTCATAGCCTTACGAAAATTAGGGTCCTTAAGCGCTTGAGCCACAGTCGTATCACCGGAGATTTTACAGCCGAAAGATTAAGCCTTTGTTTGGGTTTGGTAATGTTGTTTTTAGCTCTTGTTCGCATAGGATGGATATTTTGAGGAGGTGATGGTGGTTGTGGTGACGGGGATTGATTTTCTGGTGTGGATTGTTGATGAGAAGCAACGGAGGATGTGTTTGGCGAGTATGGATGTGGTGAGGAAGATGACGACATTGAAGAAGAATGACCAGATTGTAATGGGCTTGGACTTTTCGAAATTGGGCCTGAATATGAGGAAGAGGTTGAATTTTGTGGGCTTGATGGTTGTAAAATATGTGGGCTTGTTGTTGTTGGGCTAAGAGTTGGGTTTGAGTGAGAAATGTTTGGTGCATTAGCAGACAAGGAAGGCTGCAGCTCAAGCGACAAAGAGTTATGAGATCGTACCTGTGACGGTGATGCAGACAGAGACCGAGGAGACACGACTAAAGGAAGCGGTGGCGAGGTGGGTGGCACTGGGTGAGGATCCGAGCACGACGGCGAGGGGGAATGAGTGATTGGCGAGGGCACATAACTAACGGGAACATGCGGTGGTGGTGACGTAGCCAATTCAGTCGACGGTGGCGGTTGTGTCAACAATCGAAACGGAAAGCTCGTCTCAATGAACTAAACGTGACGAGATGTATACACTCTACCGGTTGTGAGCTCCATGCATAAATAAGCACTTTGGGTGAGAGAGTACCCAATAAAGACACACGGAGTAGAACGGTCGTCAAGTTTGTTCGTCTTATACGGGCGGAGCCATGGAAAACACGTACAGCCAAACACACGCAGCTTCAGATAATTTGGTGACTGGTTGAATAATTTAGCATATGGAGACATACCATGCAACACATCCGTAGGCAAGCGGTTGATAAGATAAGTGGCTGTGGCAAACGCATAGGACCAATATGTCTTCGACACCGATGCATGACTTAGGAGAGATAAACCTGTCTCAACAATGTGACGATGTTTTCTTTCAGCAAGACCGTTGTGTTCCGGTGTGTGGGGCGGTGTTGTCAAATGTGAGATACCACTGGCTGCCAAAAAAGAACGTAACGCAATGAATTCACCGCCATTATCCGTATACAACGTTCGGATTCGACTTTGAAAGCGATTTTCCACCAAAGCTTTGAAAGCTATAAAAACCTCCTTTACTTGAGATTTCTGTTTCAAGGGATACAACCACGTATATCTTGTGTAATGATCCACAATCACAAGATAGTATTTGAACTGATCAATAGAGAAAATTGGTGATGTCCACACATCAGAATAAAGATATTCAAGCGGGTGTGATGATGTGATTGTGTTTGTAGAAAAAGGGAGTTTATGGCTTTTATTGATCAAACAGTCGTTACACGACAATTGTTTTTGAGAAGTGTTTGAAAGTGGTAAAGAAAAATTTGAAACAATAGCTTTTAAAGTAGACTCGAGAGTAGTAGCTGATCCTGCCTTTGCCAATGTTTAAAAGCAGGATTAACGATGGTGGTGCCGTCGGTGGTAAGAGTGGCATCAGGGGCGATCGTTGAACCATCAAGATAACCGGCAAGATCATAGCCATTGCATAAGGCATGAACCTGACGTTTCCACATCAGGAAGTTAGTGGAGGTGAGCTTCGTAACGTTAGACATATTAACGTTAACGAGAGATGACGCATCGGCGGGTGCAACGACTTCAGAAGTTGCAGACATGATCGACAGAGGAAGGAGAAAGAAGAGGAAGAAAGAAGGGAGAAGTTGAAAGAAGCGGTGGTCGAGAGAAATTTTTTTTTAGGGTTTTAACCTTCTATGGCTCTGATACCATAATAAGACTAAGCATATCTTATTCATTAAGGAATGTACAATATATATAGTCTCATACAATAGGGTTTCCATAAACACTAATTACATTGGTATCCTTTTCTCCTTTATATAATCATTTGGTGGATGCTTCGAATCCTCACCCCTACGTTTCCCATTTTTCCCCCTACAAATAATGGGCTTGAAACCCATTCTAAATAGTTGATTTGATGGTGTTTTCTATCTCTTTGTGGCAGTTTAGACAGAGAACCCCATTTTATTTGCACCTTCGAGTTAATCCCATTTGTTTGGGCTTCCTTAATTAGTCCTAAATTCTCTTTTACGTAACTTATTTTCCCAAAATACTTCACATGTGGTTAAGTGGTTTGTTACAAAAATAGTTATTTTGAAGGCTATTCTGCTTGGAGCAGAAGCGAGGATGTTAATTTATTTTTTCGTTCAACAATTGTTGATACTGATTGTTTAGCCTTAACAAATAACGACCCTGAAAGCTTTATTTCCTACTACCAAGGTAGATAGATAAGTTTTCTTCATCGGTTGTGAGAGTTCACCTTTTCATATATATTTGTTTGAGCATTGTTGTTGTTTTTAGCTTTAACATTTGTTCGACCAATATGTTGGTTGGTGTCTTGGATTGTTCGGCTCTTTGTGGCCTCCTAGTGGAGGATATATACTATCTTATGAGTTGAATGACTCGTTTGTTAAAAAAAAAAAAAAAAAAACTCAATTTGTTTAAGGGATAATGAGCGATTAATGTTAGTACGTTAAAATAAATCTTCATTTAGTCAGTTTTTTTAAATTTTAATAGCAAACTTATTTTAATTAATGAATAAGATAATTTGGAACAAATGAATGATCTTCATTCAGTCAGTTTTAGGCCTTAGTTATTTATACTATACAGGTTTTAAATATTCAACCGATAAAACCAAAAAAAAAAATCTATGTCAATAGAAAAACCAAAAAAATCCAAAGTTTCATAACTGTTTTCAAAACGAAAAACCAAAAAAGAAAAAAAAAAACAAGTTAATTTTGCGATAAACAAATATTTTCCCATATCCCACGCCAAATTCATCCCTTTCACCGTTTCAAAAAGAAATCGAGGAACTTTTTATAGATTTATGACAATTGTAACAATTGTAGCAGTAATAGAATATATTAATTAGGGTTTGTTTAATCCTCGACCTGCGATCGATTGATCTCGCGTTTCACCCATCAGGTATCATTTTTATCACAAATCCTCTCTGTCTAATTGTAATGCATATATATATGTTTGTTTGATGAATATTGTTTTTTTTTTTTTTTTTTTTTTTTTTTTTTGTATCGTTGCGTTGATTTATGATTACGAACACAAAGATGAAACAAACCATGGTATAGAATTCATCTAGAGAACATTTGCATAGCAAAATTAAAGTTTGACTCTGAAAACCTAGATTATGTAAAAGATAAGATTTGATTGCAATGAAACTGTTATTTCAGGTTAATTTGATGAGAGCCTGAGAGATGGCTAAGATAATGCTTGGTGCTCACTCGGTGAAGAGCCATGGATGGAAGGTGGCTCGAGAACATCTTTGTGACTGGCTTATTCTCGTAGTCCTCGGTCTCATTGACATTGTACTCAATGTTATCGAACCTTTTCATCGCTACATTGGACCAGACATGTTAACCGATCTCACTTTCCCATTTAATGAAGACACCATCCCTATGTGGGCTGTCCCGGTAAGTAAACCTGTTCACCAAGAAACGTATACCTTCATTGTGCCTTACATCACAAGGAACCATTGCAATTGTCTCTGATTAATGATTTATATGTATGGTGTATGTGTGTGTGTGTAGATTATTTGTATATTGGTTCCTATGTGCATCTTCATAGTGTACTATTTCTTTCGTAGAGATGTGTATGATCTTCATCACGCCATTCTCGGTGAGTTAATTTCTAATCCTGTCCATCCTCAAATGTACTACTTCCTTCATTACTTGAATTATGAACCGGCCGTAATGGTGAAATCCATACGATTATATATATTTTGATTAGCGTGATAAGAATATTTGTGAATTGCGTATAGGTATCGGATTCTCATGTCTTGTGACTGGAGTCACCACTGATTCCATCAAAGACGCGGTCGGTAGGCCAAGACCAAACTTCTTTTACCGATGTTTCCCCAATGGTCAACCGGTATGCACATTTCTATGGATCCATTTCATCAGTTCCATTAAATCAACGATTAAGTTCCCGGTTTAAGTTAGTTAATCATGAGGGAATTGTTTCTTATTTTGTGCAAATCTGAAAGAAATGCAGAAATTTCACCCGGATACTAAGGATGTTGTGTGTCATGGAGTTAAAAAGATAATCAAAGAAGGTTACAAGAGTTTCCCTAGTGGTCACACTTCGTGTAAGTTCTTCTAATAAAGTTTTAAAAAGACAAGAGTAACATATGAATTGATTCTGGTTTACTTAAACTGGCTAATTAACATGGTATATATACATGCAGGGTCATTCGCCGGTTTAACATTCTTGGCATGGTACTTATCGGGTAAAATCAAAGTATTTGACAGAAGAGGACACGTGGCGAAGCTATGCCTCGTGTTCTTACCGATACTAGTAGCAATTCTCATCGGAATAACACGCGTCGACGACTATTGGCACCATTGGACCGACGTTTTCGTCGGAGCTATCATCGGACTCTTAGTCGCTTCTTTCTCTTACCTCCACTTCTTTCCTTACCCTTACGACGACAACGGTACGTATGAAAATTAACAAAAAAAAAATATGTTACCAAAACCTACCTACCATCATGTTATTATTATTGCTTTGTTGTGGATGATAAAGAATTAAAGATTAATGATGTTATATTATAATAACAGGATGGGCACCACATGCGTATTTTAGAATGTTGGCGGAGAGGAGTACTGGTCGAGCCACCACGACGATGACTGGAACCAGTTCACAAGGGATGTTGGACAATGACGTCGAGCATGGCGCCTCCACCTCTTCTCCTCACGATCGCCATCGTGAAAGCACTGATTCTGAATTTTGAAATTTCCTTCTCAATGTTAAAATCCGTGTAAATTTCTAATTGTATGATTGTTTTTTTCACTAACTGATACATTTGTATTGTTACACCAAAACAAAAAACTGATACATTATTCCTTCGTTTAACATGTATACTTTCATTTGACTTATAGCTAGGTTGAGTGTGCCAATATCTTAACATCAAAACCAAAAAATGTTTCTATGTTGACATTGTTGTTAAACCATGTTTAGGAAAAAGTTTGGTTTGGTTCAAATTGGTTTACTTCTGTTCCTGAATTTCCTCTCTCGGGTTCTGGTTTCAACTTTGCATTCGCATTGGATACGTATTAATTAAGCAAAGTGACTCTTTGTTTTAAGTTTTTTAATATTTTCAAGTCGATTTTGTATGATTTTCTGGCCAATCAAAGGTACATTGTTAAAATGTCTATAGTATGAGCGCACCACTTTTTGAAAAATATGAATAAAATAGAAAGAAAGATCTTATGAGAAGAGTCATAATGTTTCAATGTCCATGATTGTGGCAACTGGTGGTGGTGGTAATGTTGATAACCTCTTTTTTTTAACAAGTTTCAACAGTTACGTCGAGGGGTAAACTTTGGGAAACGAACGTGTAACGTCCGGTTGAAGTAAACCGGACACGGTAACCGAAATTTATCCACATGGGTTTGGTTTGATTTTCCCATAAGGTCCAGATTCATCCACCTTCTTCGGGATCCACTATGTTCATCTCCTATTTAACATCCAATTAACTCAAATCTATTCTAATTTATCTCTCTTTCACTCAGTCACTCTTCCTCTTCATTGCTTATTTTCTTAGAATTCTCAGATTCATATTTCGGTTTCTCATCCATTTTTCCAGTCTCTCCTTCTTCTTCATATTTTCATGTGTGCATTTGTCATTCGAGTTTAGTAATTATGTCATCCAGGTTTGTGTCTACTCTTTCTTCAAATTTGTTTTATTTATTTAATCTGAAATCTGGTACTGTTCAATAATATTAGCGTATTTACATTTGTTTAGAAGCACATTATTGTTTCTTCGGTTTAGATCTTATTCAAATTGACAAATCAAAGAATTGCTTGATTTAATTCTTACTGCATGTGATGTATAGTCCAAGCTAGGAAATAATGTTTATTATTGAATATTTGTTCCATAATCTCGCATGTGTTATTCAAATGCCTTTTTGAATCATCTGATGCAATACAAACAAGTAGTATATATATATTTCATCGAAATAGTATTTCATGACTTTTCATGACTTTTTCATTGTAAGATACTAATATATATATATATATATATATCACTTACAAGGTCATTCTTTATCTTATAAAGCACAAGTCACATTTTTTTTTGTGGGCCAAAATATTCATTCAAAAGGCCCAATGGGTATTACAAGTGATGGAAGTAATAAAGCACAAGTTACTTTACCAATCAAATTTTGACAAATTCAGAAAAACAAATTATTTTTAAAAAATAATTGCAAAACAGAAAAGGAAATCCTGGCATAAATAAAAAATAAATGATGCTGTATACTAACATTTTTTTAGAAAAAGATAATTAAATCTAACTAATGTGAAAGCAAATAATTAAAAAAGAAAAAGAAAAATATAATCCCTAAACTTTTGCCTTCTTTCTCGCCGTCTCAAAAAAATATAGTCCCCATGTCTTGCAACCGTTTCTTGCTAATCTATATATTGTTCCATCTTCTAAGCGATTTATTTAATTACCACTTCTAAATTTCTCACCTTCGGGTTAGTCAGTTACTTTTTCTTCCACCAGTTTTACTCCATGCCGCCATGGCAGATTAACAATTCTTATATTATTATTTTTGTCCGCTTTCTCTTCTAAAACCAGAATTCATCTCGCTCTCCTTTTTCCTTAGAAATCATTTATGGCTAAGAGAACAAAGAGAACTTTTATGATACCAACTAAGGTATCAAGTTTGTATTTCCGAGATTTAATTTGCATGTCTCTTGGTTTTGCATATTTTGCATGTCTCTTGGTTTCGTTTTAACATCATTTTACTTTATACTTTGTAAATGATTATAATTTCATTCTTATTACATCATTTTGTCCATTATTAATTTGCTCTTGAAAAAGTGTTTGAGAAACTAACTGTGGGAAGAGACATGGTTTTGTTTTCAGGTTCCGTGTGAAACATATTTAGAAACGAAAACTCTTACACAAATCAAATCGATAATATCTATATCGTTTCTGACCTACCCAAGGTTATCAATTCTCATTTAGTTCTTCTTTTTAGTAGTATATATATAAATCAGTCCGAAGTAACCAATCCCGTCATTATCGTCGAACCCATGGAGACCCCACTCCCTTCTTTATCGCAGCAAATAACCCCAAATCCTACTTCCGCCGCCACCGTCTCTTCTGCTATTCCGGCGGCAGTCAAGAGTGTTGTCGTTCAACAACCGATCGATGGATCTCCACGCGCCGTCGCTGTTGATACCGGTGGTAATCCGGAGCCGCTTGCGGCTGTTCCCGGCGCTAAGCTTCGTCTTATGTGCAGCTTCGGCGGCCACATCATGCCTCGTCCGCACGACAAATCGTTGACGTACTCCGGCGGAGAGACTCGTCTTGTTGTTGTTGATCGACGCGCGTCACTGTCTTCGCTCCGATCTCGTTTATCTAGTATACTTCTCAACTGCCGGTCCTTCACGCTCAAGTACCAGCTCCCTAGCGAAGATCTCGATTCACTCGTCACCATCACTACCGATGAAGATCTGGAGAATATGATCGAGGAGTACGATCGCGTGACTTCTTCAGCGACGGTGACTGCTACGCAACGGATCCGGTTGTTTCTTTTCGCTAACAAGCTCGAGACCGCCGCCACCATGGGATCTCTGCTTGACGGCGCGAAATCTGACACTTGGTTTGTTGATGCTCTCAATCAATCTGGCTTGCTTCCTCGAGGTTTGTCGGATTCCGCCGCTGTGAATAACACCTTGGTGAATCTCGATGAAGCTAGCGGCGGAGACACCGAGATCCAAAACCTAGAAACTAATGCTGGCGGCGAGAACAATAAACGAGGGGATTTGTTGGCTCCTAACGGTGTGATTTCGCATCAGGAGATGCATATGAGCTCGATGCCTGACTCGCCGATGATGGAAGCCGCTGGTTCTTCGATAGGATCCTCATCGTCTTCTCCTTCTACTTCCAATTTGCCACCGATTCGCGTTAGAGTCAGCGAAGACCAGAGGATTGAGGAACAGTTGGCACATATGACCTTCTCAAACATGCAAACTCAGAGGCAATTTGATGATGGAATTAGCTTGATGACAAATCGGCCAATGATGGTTCCGTCTGGTTCCATGACTGATGGTTCAATAGCTTATAACAACTCACCTAGTGATAGTGCTGCTCTCCCAAGCAACGGCCAGGTCTCACCGCATGACGATCGGTCCGATTCATGTGTATCAGCTGGCTACAGAAAGCCACCTTTGCCGATGCAGCCTGTAACGATCCCACCGAGAACTATCGGAGGGTATGCTTTGACATCCCCTGATTCTGTTGCAAGGTACTTTCTTCTTCTACTGCCACTCATTCATTGACTCATACATATTGTTTAATGAAAGGAATCTCGCTTGTTGTTTAGATAGATGAATGATCTTGGTAATTTCATATCTCAACCTCTTGGTTTCTCCATCTCTTTTTTTGTCAGCTTGCCGTTGATTTGTGATTGTCTTTATACTGTTTCTGTTCTATCATCTTTATATGTGTGTTTTGTGTTACACCTAGGCTAAGTAGCTAAAATGGATAGATAGAACACTGTTTCAAGTATGGTTTATGAATTGACAATGAAGAAATCATCTTAAGTTGTATTTGATGATCTTTGTTTCACAGTATACATTCAGAGATTCTATCAATTTGTAGTTCTAGCCGTTTGTGTGGAAATTGACATACACATACTCATTGAACCATGCATTACAAGTGATGTTAGCTTTGTTTTATGACTCTTATGATTCTAAATGCTGATGTCTCCTTTTTTTATACAGTGATACGAGCATTTCTTCTGCTACTTCATTTTCGAAGCCAATGTACTACCAAGACCAACCTCCAGCTCTGCCAAAAGCTCCTTCAGTGACACAGCCTGAAACTACCTCGGTCCAAAGCTCCCATGTCTTACCTCAGACTGAAACTACTTCACCCCACACCACCTCCCATATCCAATCTCAGTCAGGTACATACACAACCATGGATCAACAACAACACCAACCAACGGTTCAGCAACCTTACTTACAAGGCGTTCAGTACATCCCTCACGCATCTCAATACTTCCCAGTTTACTCTCATCAGCAACAAAACTACCCGGTTTACGTGATGTCTGTCCCGCAATCTCAACAGTATGTCCCAGCAGGAACTCCCCCGCTCTACCCGATCTCAAAACCCGCCACAAACTCGAGATCTGAAGCTGCCCAAAACGTTTACCGTGCTGCTCCCCCTCATGTTCTTCAGCTTCAGCAGCAGCAACATCAATACATGGGTTACACTGGAGTTCCTCAACATACTACAAACGCAAACGCCAATTACGGTACTGGAGTTCCTCAACATGCCACAAACGCAAACGCCAATTACAGTATTGGAGCTCCTCCTCAACATAGCACAAACGCAAACACCAATTACGGTGGCGCCTACGAATACACAAACCCTCCAAGCGAGACAGTGTATTACCACGCACAACCTCCTGTTGCCAACACTGCTATTCCATTAGCATCTCCGTACCAAAGCATGACACCAGCTGCAGCGGCAGCCGCTCTAGCTGATATGTCCAAGCAGATGGCTCTTGACGGCGGCAACCAGCAACAACATATGGCTCCGTCTCAGCCGCTTTAAAAAGTTGGATTTTTGGTAATAAACGCGCAAAGTGTGACTGTATAGCTATTTTTTTTTTTTTTTTTTTTTGGCTCAACTTCAACTTTCATTTACCAAAGCATTAAACACTTGGTTTATCCACCATTACAACATGATTAATCCAAACAGGCGAAATCGAATAAAACTTAGGATCATAATTCTGAAAAGAAATAGATTCCTTCGCTAGTCAATCTGCCACTTCATTACACTCTCTCGGAACATGAATAAACGTAACCTCTTGAAAAGTAGGAAGCACCTCGTAAATGTCATGGAGTATCGGAGCATAAGCAGGCCAAATCTCTTTGTTGTTGAGCAGGTTCACGGTTACAATGGAATCAGACTCAAACATAAGTCGAGGATAATTGAACCGTGACATTGTACAGACCGCCCATCTCATTGCTTCCAATTCTGTTTCCAAGACAGTTTTTGCTTTTCTGATCGCTTGTGCTCCCATCCAAATCATTTCACCCCTTTCATTCCGAAGGACCCAACCCACACAACACTGAGTATTCTCTCCTCGCCAAGCTCCATCAGTATTGCACTTTAGCCAATCTTTTGGAGGAGGTTTCCATTTGACCACTTCATTCCTTTGCAGCATGGGTTGCCCTCTGGTCATTTCGTCCTGTCCTTTTCTCTGTTTCCATTCCTCAGCGTCCTCCCAGGCTTTCCTGGCTGTGTCAAGAGCACTAAAATCTTTTCCTTTAAAAACATACTCATTCCGGGACTTCCAAAGTCTCCATAATAGCCAGGGAACTATTTTAAGCAGGGTCTCTCTATCTGGATAGGTTGGGTTAAGATTCATAACCTCATACATATTAGCATACAGAGAGTCACCCCAATTACCGGTTGGAGGAGCCGGAATAGAAGATAATGCCCAGACATGTCTTGCGTATGTGCACTAAAATAACAGGTGATTCACTGTTTCCTCTTTATGGGGACATCGCAAGCAGGAGCTTTCCTTAGCAAGATGTCTATAAGACATATTCCGTGACACTGAGATGCAGTTATTAAGACTTCTCCACAGGAAGTGTTGTACTTTAGGACTGGCATCCATCTTCCTCACTTGATTGATTAACGGATTTAAGCTAGGTTGGATTACCTCCTGAACTTGTTTTCTACCTTTCAAGAGCTGAGTATAAACCCAATAACCTGATTTAACCGAGTAGTGGCCTGTTCTACCATAGTCCCAAGGTAGCCATCCTCTCTATTTCTTCCACCCGGTCTTAAAACCTCTATTAATCCTCTATTCTCCTCAAAGAAAACTGCTTCCAAAATTTCGCGTCTCCATTCTTTCCCATTCTCAACTAGAAGGTCTTTAACCTTTGCTAAAGATGAAGTCAAGTCAAATAATTCCGGCGCGACCTTCTTCACTGTTTGCAGACTTCGAGCAGGCTTAGAGCCAATCCATGGGTTCTGCCAAATATCTATGTTTTCACCATTCCCTACAACCATTCTTGCTCCTTGTCTCAAAATCTCTTGGGCTTCATGTATGCTATGCCATGCATATGAGGGTCTGAATCCAAGCTTCGACGACAGAGGGTTCGACTTTCTAAAGTACCTGCTCTTGAAAATTCTTGCCATCAATGTGTCCGGACGAGTAAGCATCCTCCATAGTTGCTTCCCAAGGAGAGCTAAATTGTAAGCTTCTATATCTTTAAATCCCAGACCCCCTTCTTTCTTAGGTTTGCTTAGTTGATCCCATGCTTTCCAATGCATTCCTTTGGAATCCTGTTTACTTCTCCACCAAAAGTCAGCCATCACAGAAGCAAGTTGCTGACAAACCTTTTTGGGGAGCTTAAAACACGTCATCGTGTAAGTAGGTAATGCTAGTGCCACTGCCTTTAAGAGAACTTCTTTGCCACCAGGTGAGAGGAAATTAGTCTGCCATCCGGACACTTTTTGGTGTAGTCGTTCCTTTAGATAGCTTAAAGTTGCGACTTTAGACCCACCAAAAGTTTCCGGCAGTCCCAAATAGAAGCCTTCTCCTCCTTCCTCATTAATGCCTGTGATCTTCTTAATACACTCTCTTCTATCATTGGGGATTAATTTCCCAAAGTAAAGGCTTGACTTTTGATAATTGATCCTTTGCCCAGATGCAAGACTATACTCCTCAAGGATACCTATAAGATGATGAAGTTCCTCGTCCTTCTCGCGACAGTAAAAGATATTGTCTTTTGCAAACAGCAAATGAGAGACCGGAGGGGCAGTTCTTGCAACCTTTAAACCAGTGAGGCGTCCTGATTTATCGTTGAAGCATCCGAACAAGCATCTCAGAGCATAAGACAAACAAGTATGGAGATAACGAATCTCCTTGTCTCAATCCTCGAGAAGGAATGATTTCACCATAAGGGGTTCCATTGATTAATACATGATAGTTAACTGACCCCACACAGCTCATTATTAAGCGGATCCAATGATCTGAGAAACCTAATAGAGTCAGGGAGTCTTGAAGAAAGGACCACTCCACCCTGTCAAAAGCTTTCGAGATATCTGTTTTAACTGCAATGAACTCCTCTGAACATTTGTTCTTTGAATCAAGAGCATGGAGCAGCTCATGAGCTACTAGGATGTTATCAGATATTAGCCTTCCCTGAATGAATGCTGCCTGAGTCTCTGAGACTACCTTTGGTAGTACCTTCTTTAGCCTATTAGCCAGCACTTTTGCTATAATCTTATACACCACATTGCTGAGACTGATCGGTCTGAAGTCAGGCATTTTCACTGCTTTAAGCTTTTTTGGGATGAGGCATATGTTGGTCCTGTTCATCTCCCGATCTATAGTTCCGGTTCTGAAGAATTCCTTCACCATCTCTGTTAGCTGACCACCCAGAACATCCCAATGGATTTGGTAGAAATGTCCTGTCATCCCATCAGGACCCGGGCTCTTACTTGGATTTATGTCAAATACTGCTTTCTTAACCTCCTCCATTGGAACCGGTTCCAGCAAATGGTCGTTATCAACCTGAGAAAGCCGATTCCCTCTACCAATCTTATCTGCAATTTGATGTCCAACATTCTCAGAGGCGTACATAAGCTTAAAATATCTTTCTGCCACTTGGCCCAGATCACTTTCCGCAAACCATTCCTTACCCTCGTCATCCACAAGACTATTGATCCTATTCTGAGCTCTTCGATTTTTTGTAGCCGCATGAAAAAACTTAGTGTTTTTATCACCATTATTCAACCATGTTAGCCGACTTTTATCCTTCCAGAACAGCTCTTCCTTCTTATATTCTAGGTTCAGCTCTTTTTTTAACAGAGTTAACACATCTCCACTGAAAGGAATCTGTCTCGTGGCCAAGTCAATTTGTTGATGAAGGTCTTGAATCCTCTTAGCAGAATTAGGTTGTGATTCTCGTTTCCATCTTGAGATAATCTTCCTACATTCAGCAATTTTCTCCATCATTGACTTCTGAGGGTTTAAACTTTCAGACTTCCAGAAATCTGAAATGAGCGCACTAGTATTTTCGTTTATGACATGTAACGTCGTGTTACATCTCGTTAGATATACATAGGCTTTGCTATATCGTTTTCTAAAGTTCATATCTTATTACTTATCTCTATCTTGTTTTTCTATATTTGGAAAATAAAAATTGTTTGGATGATTTTTCTATAGACCATAAGTATTTTATATTGGGCGAACGTTGAAGGTATTTTGATTCCCTGCTACTTCAAATGGAGTAGATGCTGCACCATGATCATCATTTAACTCCAAGAAGCCTTGCATTATATCACAGTATGTAATAAGATGGTCAAAGGTGTGTGTGTGCGCACCGTAAAAATATTGACAAAGGACAAATTGAAAACATACAGTATGAAAGTCCTGTTAAAGATACATCATTATGTAATTCTGTGCTCATCCGTTTAAGACCGACGTCATGTTAATACAATACGTTTCAGAGACTAATCTGAAATGCGTTTGGTGCATAGTCGAAAATGTTCTCACCGATTGAAACCCTTGTCTAGAACCAAAAGCTTTCTTCCCCTGTATCCCATGTGCTTGGAGATGCTTGAGAGAAAGAGACCCGATATGAACCAAAAAAGAACACTGTAAAATTGTGAACAAGTTGAAAACTTTACAATAAAAAAATACTTTGGGAAATAAAAATTGTCTGGAAAGCTTTTCTAAGTACACAATAATTGGGTGTAGTAAAATGAAGAATTTGTGGTTTAGATCAAATTATAGTTTTGAAATTGTCTTGACTCGAAGATTATATAAAAACCAAAACCATCCAATATACAATATGTATAGGTTTGTTTTACAGTAGGTTAATAATAACTATTCCAAACCTGACAAAGAAAATGATTTAAGAAACAATTGGTCTTCAAACAATGCTAGTGTATACATTATCTGTTAATTTCATATTCATATACTTTTTTTTTTTGGTTCAAGCACATAACTTGCCAAATTACTATGTCGATTTTATTTTCAATTGAAGGAATGTCAAATTCATAAACTGTCACTACAAAAAAAAATTTTAAAAAATAGAGTGCGAGTTAAAAAAAATAAAAAAATAAAACCATGTTTTGTTGGGTTAAAATTAAAAAGTGAAACGAGCTTAGATAAACAAAGCCAGACTATTAACAGCGTTAAAATAAGCTTCTCTGCTACTTACTTGGGGTTACGAATCCTAAAACCCTAAATCTTCGATCCACGCCATGAGAGGCGCTCTCTTCAGAAATGCCTCTCTCTGCGCTCGCAGAATCATCCTTTCTCCTCGGATAACCCATCGACGCTCCGCCAATGTTCCTTTCCTCGCTCCAATCGCCGCTCCGGTTCCTTTCAAATTCAGATTTTTCTCCTCCGAATCCGACTCGCCCGGCGAGAACTCGACTAATCCTCCTGAGTCTTCTCCCGTAGATTCATCCGATAAGAAAGATCTAGTTGTTGAGGATGTAAGCACCAAAGGTAAAAAACACTTTATCCTCTCTGTTCAATCTGTGTGGGTTACCCTCAAATGTTGAAATGGTGATTCTTTATACGCCTTAGTATTAGTTGAAATTGGATGAGTTTGATACTAGAGACTTTTCAATCGATCCTTCGATTCTAAGATTTGGAGTTTTTCTTATTATGGTTTTCTGATGAACTAGTAGACTTATGTTGGTTTTAAGTAACTTCATGTATTGGTTTGGTTTGTGTTATCAGAGTTCAAAGCCCGTATAGAGAAGTATTTCAATGAGGGTGATGAAGATGCGTTGCCCGGAGTTATTGAAGCACTTCTGCAGAGAAGACTTGCTGACAAACACGCAGAGACGGATGATGAGTTGTTAGAAAAAATCGAGAGCCTACCTTTCAAAGATGATGTGAAGGATGAAGATATTGAATCTGATTTCGAGGAAGCACATTCGACTGACGACGAACTCGAGGATTTGTACAACTCTCCCGAGTATGTAGCGGAGAAGATGAGGAAGAATGAGTTTTTCAACATGGACGATAAGAAGTGGGATCACATGATTAGAGAAGGGATTCAACATGGTTGTCTTACCGATACTAAGGAATGCGAGGAGATTCTTGAGGATATGCTCAAATGGGACCAGCTTCTTCCTGGTATTTTTGCTGTTTTACTTTCAAATTCTCGTTCATACGCTCACATTCTTCAGAGATTAGGCTAATTAGTTGACTGTTGTGCGTCTATAGCTAAAGACACTCTCTTAGTAGAACGTAGCTTTTGTAGTTAGCCTTTCTATTTGGATTTAGCTGGTAGAAGTACCATTCTTTTTGAACTCTTTGACGGTAATGTACAATGCTAGATTTGTTACTTGTCGTATCAGCAGGGTCGTTTAGCAAACATATTGGTTTTCTTCTTGTGTTGCGTATATATAAACATTGGGAACATCCTCTAACTGTATTTTCATACAGATGACTTGAAGAAAAAAGTTGAAGCGAAGTTTAATGAGCTCGGGGATATGTGTGAAAGAGGTGAGCTTGAGCCCGAAGCAGCTTATGAGCTTTTTAAGGAATTCGAAGATGAGATGGTAGTTCAGTATGGAGATCAAATGGAAGCTGAGGGTCCTCCCCAATTTGGTGAAACGGATGCTTCCGATAGGAATACCGACTTGGATGATCCCCCCGGTAAAGGCCCAATCCTCAGGTGGCAATCGAGGATAGTTTTTGCTCCTGGAGGCGATGCATGGCATCCAAAGAACAGGAAAGTTAAAATGTCTGTTACAGTGAAAGAGCTCGGGCTCTCAAAGCATCAGGCTCGAAGGCTAAGGGAACTTGTGGGGAAAAGATACCATTCGGGGAAAGACGAGCTTACAATCACCAGTGAGAGGTATATAACTATAAACTAAAGCTTTTTTTTTTTTTACGAGACAAGAATGTTTGATCATGAAATGTTTTTGTCCTGTCACAGGTTTGAACACCGAGAGGAAAACAGGAAAGACTGCTTGAGAACTCTTTACGGTTTGATAGAGGAATCTGCGAAAGCGAACAAGATTGCTGAGGACATAAGAACATCATATGTAAAACAGAGACTCCAAGCCAATCCAGCTTTTATGCAGAAACTACAAGCAAAGATGAGAAGGTCTAAAGAATCAGATGCCATCAGCGCCTGAAAAAAACCTTTTCCCGTTCAGCGCTTTTCTTCTTTGTCTCACCAAATAATCTCTAGGATCGTCTCTTTTTTGGCAATCAATTGATCCGGTACGGGTTTCGAATCCATGAAGAATCTTTGATGGTAACTCTTATTTTAGTTTATCAGATGAAGACATGAACCTTGGTTCTGCACCTGGTGTCTGTTAGGGCCCATGAGACTTAGTCAACGCTTTCTTAGAATTATGAATCTCTTCGAAGTTGGAAGATTAAAAGGTTTCAATATGGGATTTGGATATGTTTACTCTCTGGTTCAGAATGAAAATGACTGAAGAAAAAAATAAATTTTAGTATAATTTTTGTTTGGGGCTTATCATTAGATGTTTGTTCTGAATTTTTAATCGTCAGTTCATCAAATTAACAGTTTAACTGAAGATGGAATTGGAAAGAAATAGTATTTCTTTGTATATACAAGAAAAAACACAATCTATGCTTACACAGTACTACAAATAAGGGATCTATTTACATAACGATAATACGAAAGTAAAATGGTCCAATGTTCTGTGTTTTTTTTCCCGACGAAGACGAATGAAATTTCTCAACCTCCACCACAACCACCGCCCCCACAACCGCCGCCCCCACAACCGCCGCCCCCACAACCTCCGCCCCCACAACCTCCGCCACCGGTAGTGTTTGCCGAATTGGATTTGTTGTTGGAAACTCCATCGGCGCAAGAGAATAACATAGCCGAGAGGACACAACAGCCGATCAGAGCCAAGAACACAACATGAAACAGATAGCTAGCATCGAAATGTGTTGTTGTTGTAGCCATGCTCATTACATCTTCCAATTGTCTCACCATCTCTCTTTCTTTTAAGTTAATGTGGATGAGGTTAAGTTCTTTAACGTGAAAAGCTTTCCTACTATTTATAGCCGATAAATTCGTATAGTGGCCAATGACTTTTGATAAAATTATTCGTTGATTATACAGATTTACATTTAAATAAAAAGACTGCAAAATACCGAGTCACCCATTTTAGTCTATTATTCCCTTCTAATAAACACATTTGACTGCGTAATTCTGATTTAGATCCAGTATATATTATTAGTTGATGCTTTTATAATTTCAAATTGAAGTTCGAGTTGTGTCCTCTCGGCTATGTTACTTGAAGTTCTTTAGATCCAGTATATATTATTAGTTGATTCTTTTAATATACAAAACTTGAAGTTCGAGGCCAGGCTATATAAAAAAATTATATATGTTTATGGTTATTACCCTAAGAAAATTTGTAGTTTTTTTTTTCATTTTTTCTGTCAATATTGATAAATTACATACATAGTTCGTTTGTCAAAAAAAAACAAAAAACAAAAAACATATATAGTCTAGTTTAGGGTTTTTCAAGGAAATTAAACTTAGTTGAAATTAAATAAGGGTTTTCTGACCATTCTAAGTTCTAAACTAGGGTGAGAATAGACAACTACCGTGATATAATGTATATATTAAGTTATATATCAGCTTGATTTGCCTTGTAGGTTTTTCTTTTTAAATTTTTTGGTTTGCATTATAGTGGTTAATATTTTAAGTGATCGTTCATGACACTTGTTTCCAAAATACATAAGAAAATTATTGGACAAGTAATTTCGTCGAAATAATTATGTACTGCTTAATTATTTGTCATTGATAAATGATAAATGATAAATTAGGGAGGTTTTATCAAACAATCTAAAAAGAAGAAGAGAAATACCAAATTAACGGGTTTGGCCGCATGAGCCATGAGGAGGTAGTATAAAGACGCTCTCTCTTCTATCTCACGTGGACTCCATTTTTCTTGTCTGTACAAATTTGACTACAAAAATCAAATTCTTTTTTGGTTTTGGGTAACAAAAATAAAATTCTTATATCAAAGGACTTTCGATGTAAAAGCTTCGGAAAAAGTGTATTGATCCAATATAATCTTCAAAACGTGTATATGAATTATCTATGCAAAAAAATTATATGAAAAAGGGTATAGTCTTTTTTTTTTGTCAACAATATATCACTGCCAAAGATACCAAACTATCATCATCTTTTTACCAAAAGATATCAAACTGTTTGATTTAATAAGTGCCTAATTTTCTAACAAAATTATTTTAACAACAATACTATACCCCATATTTTGACGACGTAAACAGTGTAAACCGGCTAAGTTTCAAACTTCGATTTTTGGGTACAGTTCCATTCAGGTTTTCAGATCTTGGAATAAAAGGAAGATTGAGTTTTTGGGTCAGACTTCAGAGTAGTTGATGTCAAAGGGGAGATAAATGGTCAGGAAGTCTTCCATTTTTTTTGAGTTACAATTTGAGGATTTATTGGTTAAAATTAAAACAAAAGTTTAAACTCCTAATCATTATCAACATTGTCATTGTCTAAATCACAAAATATCTCTTTGACAATTTTGTAGGAAGACTTGTATCTATTTTAAAAGGTTTGGTATTTTTGGACAATTTTTTTGTATTTATCCATATAGATAAAGGGTGAAACGTTATTTTGATATATTCTAACCAATTTTGTCTTTCGCTTTCAATTTACTTTTTCTTTATAGAATGTATTTTATAGCTTAAGGAGATTATCTTTAAATATATCTTTCCATTTTGAATTTTGGCAAATATTTTTTAAAACTAAGATATAATAAGTATGAACATTGTTGTAAAAAAACAAAAAAAACGGGTTATAGCATTTTAGGAATGTGATAGTGATATAATATTTTAGAACCAATGAATATATATTTTATTGTTTCTCGATACATATATATTACCATCCTACTATATTAATTGAGAAATACAAATATGAAACTAACAGTAAAATATGTAAAAAATTACATTCAATTGTCATTAAAAAATTTAATTAAGATTAATTAATTAATTAAATAAATATAATTAATTAAAAATAAAAAACGCTGACAGATTAAAAATAAAAAAATCTAGAAAAGTAAAAAAAAATCTATTCAAATCAAAAATAATTTGTACTTGATTTTTAAAAAAAAAATTAACACCTAAGATTTTTAAAAAATACAGATAATTATTAGTTAAAAAAATATTTTCTCTCTCTAATAAATTTATGGACGAAAATTACTAATTTTTTTTAAAATATAAACCAATCAGAATTTCATCTAAAATTTTATATCCAAGTAGACAATAAAATTATTTTTAATAACTAGATTACGAAAATTTTATTAAGATTTCAAATTATGATTTTACTATCGTCTTTCTTTCATTTTATTTTATTTCAAAATAACTTTTTAAAGGAAATATAACAATAATTTTTCTTAGATTATAATTTCTTTTTTAAATGTTGATCTGTACATTATGTCTTGATACATTGATACATCCCTATATATTTCATAGGAAGTCTTAGCTTTTAGAATCGTACACTTTCAATGAAGACTATAAATACACAAAAGAACCGATAGATACTAACCAGTGGAACAATGCATCAAGCTTTTGTCTCATCAATGGTGTTGAACAGGCACAAGTAGTAGAGGTAATTTCTTGACAATGGTGAGATTACCAGCTTCTCCCATATCTATGTCTTCTTCACTTATCATTCCTTCAGGCAATCTCCAATCAAAGAAGTAAAGCAAATTCAACAGCACTAGTTCCACGGAAGCAATCGCCATTGGCATCCCAGGACAAATCCTTCTACCAGAACCAAACGGTAAGAGCTCAAAGTGTTGTCCCCTGAAATCTACGCAAGAATTAGTAAACCTCTCAGGAATAAAATCTTCAGGATCAGTCCAGCGATCGGGGCCACGTCCGATCGTCCATACGTTAAGTTGGATTTGCGTTTTTGGAGGAATATCGTAGCCTTGGATCTTGACGTGAGACATTGTTTCTCTTGGGAGCAGAAGAGGAAGTGCTGGGTGCAATCTAAATGTTTCCTTGATTATGAGCTTCAAATAATCAACTTTGTCAATGTCGTCTTCAGTGATTCTATCCCTTTCGAGCCCGAGGGTGTTTCGGATCTCTTCTTGTGCTTTTTTCATCACTCTAGGGTTTCTAGCAAGCTCTGTCATTGCCCAAATCATGGTTATTGCGCCTGTATCTACCCCCGCCAGAAATACATCCTGATCGTTAAGACATAATTAGTATAGAAATGAAACCAAAGAGGCTCCTCATTGTTTTAACTTTTGTGTTTGCATGACTGTAACTACGTTTTTGAAAAAGAAATATCTTACAAAATGTATACGCCAAATGCAAACATGATTTTCCAACCGTTTTCGTTTGCCATATGAGTTTACGGTTAGCAAAATTTTTAAATAAGTTAATTGGACCGTATACAATATATATAGTTAAAGGTTTGTTTGAAAAACGATACCTACTATAACACAGTAATTAAGTAAAATCAACCGTAGAGTAATTAACTTATATGGAGAACCAAGTTATTTAGCCCAACTAGGTTACGTTTAAAATAAAAACTTTTTATCACCCAAAAATAACATAGATTACTAATTTTTTTTCCCCTTTAAAAAAAAAAAAAAAAAAAAAGAGAGAGAATGAAAAATGAAGCAAGATTTGAGCTCTTAGCCGGAGCCCATAGAGTAGTCCTAGTTTTTTTTTTTCGAAAAAAAAAGAGAAAAGAAATATATGAAGCGAGAGTTGAGCTCTTACCATGAGGACTGCCTTGATATTATCAATGTTGAACTTGAAATAATCATTTTTTCCTTGTTTATCCATCATATCCAACAAGAGAGCAACAATATCCGCAGTAGAATCCACTGTTTTTTTACTTCCTGCTAAGTGATCATCAATCACATGTTGGTAAAAACCATCAAGCTCTTCAAACACTTTGTTTATCTTCTTGTTTCCTCCAAACAACCAATCTAAGAATCTCCCAATTGTACCGGGTAACAAATCAGAGCAAGTGAAACTACCTAGAACAAACAAGGCGTCACTCACAAGTTCCTCTATTCTCTCTTGATCGATTACGAAATCACTCTCGTTGAAGTTCTGTCCCAAGGCTACTCTACAAATGATGCTTGCTGTTAGAGAGAAAAAAGTTTTGCTTAGATCCACAGGAGATTGCTTGGAAGCTGATTGAAACAGTTTCTTCACCATGAAGTCCACTTCTTCCTCTCTGATATTCCTAAATGATTGAACCTTTTGAAGGCTGAAAAGCTCGATAACAGCGAGCTTTCGCATCTCTCGCCAGTACTCGCCGTACTGCGCAAAGCTGATGTCCTTAGAACAGTAGGAGAGTAAATCCGTGGTGACCGTTCTTGGTCGGTTGCAACATTTAACGTCATGAGTTTTGAGAACAACTTCAGCTGCTTCACTCGAGGATATCACAACCGTTGGAACAAGCCCTAGGCGAAGAAACATCACAGGTCCATATTTAATGGATAGATGATGAAAGCATCGGTGAGGCAATCCTGCGAACTGGTGTAAGTTTCCGATGATGGGAAGACTTGGAGGACCCGGAGGAAGATTCCATTTTGGGTTTTCTCTAATCTTTCTCATGAAAAAGATTAGTGACACAACAAAAGCAAGAAGCAGCAGTGAAACACATAGAAAGATAGCCATTTTCTTTTTTCCTCCTCTGTTTTTTGAGAGACGATGATGATGATGAGCTTATAGTTTTAGTCTTTGTAGATATAAGATAAGTCAAAGCAGTTGATAATGTAAAAAAACCTTCTAAATTAAGTGGCTGAGAGTTGAGACATAAATCACTATTTTGTCGTGTTTAATATATCACATGCAATGAGAATGTACGGTCCAATCGAAATAGAGATTCCGTCCATCTTCAAACGATAGCCGACTTTTTTTGTGTGGAATGTGGATTACAAACAAAAACTAGTTTGGATTTTAGTTTGATTTTTTTTTTCTATATTAAGAAAAAAGTCTATTGTAACCATAATTACTTAAGTTTACAGAATTTTACATAACATTGTCATATAACGATTCATATAGTGTTTAATTATGCATGGTTGAACACTATATAATGATTCAAAAGTGGATACTCTGTTTATTTCCTAGGCTATAGCTAGGTTCACATCATATCATTTGATGATCATCGATCAGATCTTAACTTCTTTTTCTCAGTACGTTAAACGCAGAACCAGTCAAAGATATGTACTTATATTAGTTTGGGTTGAAATTATATAGTAAATACAGTAATGATAAACAATTATAATGAAGAAGATTCAAGTAAGTTTCTTGTTTTTGACAGTTCCTCTTGGGATTTTGCTAAGAACATTCGAGTCGACTTTCCTGTAAAGCCTCCTCATCTTCCTCATCAACTTACCTGCCACTCTATCAACGGCATCCTCGTACATCTCATACATAACCGGCATCGTCTGCATGGTTACGAACCCTGAACAAAATGACGTACGATCATTAGTTATATATATTATTCGTTAGTTAAATAGAAATTAAATCTACAGTAGAATAAAGTTGAGTATAACTTATTAATTCTTTACCTACGAACAGAAGATTCACAAAGTTGAAATATGTCCCGATGATGGATAAGATATAAAGTGAGATCGTTGTCTGAATATATTGTAAACCAATTTAGAGGAAATATAATTAATACTAATAATTAATCCAAAAGTATGAATGTATAAAAATGATTCAAGGAATAGCTTACGAGAAAAAAGAGTGGAGGATCTCTTCCACAAGCAATGTCAAGAAGCTTAGAGAGGATTTGGTTGAATCTAACATGGAAGCTTGTTGCTAAATGTCTGAAAGAAGATTCGTCTAGGACCACTTCCGGTATTATTGGCCTTTCCCTGCATTGTATTATTTGATTAGGATTTCTCAAAAAGATTAAATCGAGAATTCGGAAAGATTAATTAATCAAAGATATCATAAACATACCAATTGAGAAAATCAGAAACAGTGGACCAGATGAAGAAAAGAAGCATGGAGGTCATGGAAGCATGACAAACTAAGGTTATGAAATTGTATTCAACTACTTCCATTAAGAACCATAAGAGGCTCACTCCTATCACCAATGTTGCAGCTATTTTCGGCTCTCTCCATAGCAAAATATCTGCAACTGTTAATCACAAATACTAACTGTTTAATTTTCACATACAAACTGAACGGCCAATACAACGTTTTACTGTTTTAGCAAAAGGGAGAGAGAGAGAGATAAATACCTTGACCACCACCAAATATAGAGTGAACTGATCGTTGACGACTAAAGAGCTTGGTTGTTTTATGGTACGTTCTTTCGTCTTCAGAATCCGAAGATCCTGAATATATCGGCATGATTTGATGGAATTTTGCTAAGAAAAAGATGAATGCGGTAAGAAAGAGGGAATGTAATAAAGATGGATTATGTAAAATTATTATGTTTTGCACTTGGAGTAGATGTGAAATTGCAACAAATATAAGAAGAAAGAGAGGTTCTAGACTTGGTAACAAAGGTAATAACAAACACATACTCAAGAAGCAAAGAATGGGAATGGTTTTGCCCTTCTTCCTTCTCCCATTCTATTTCTTCATCTTCATGTCTCTAATTAAACAATTCAAACGCCTCACATTATTTTATCATCTATTCTTGGCTTCTTCTTGCATATGTCATTATAGTAACTTTCTTCTTTTTATTCCCATGTTATTTTTGGTGTGTAATTTTTCTGGTATTTATTTGAAGAAAAAAAAAACACTTTACAAAAATAGATGAAATTTTAAAAAATATTTCACATTTGTCTTTTACTAAAAAATTTACTTAAATAAAGTAAAGTAGCCCTGGACATTTGGGTTTCCGAACCCGATCGGGTTCGGGTTTTCGGATTTTCGGGTTTAGGTATATAGAACCCGTTCGGGTTATTTGTACTTTTGGGTTGGGTTCAGGTATTACCAGTACGAGTTCGGGTTATTCGGGTATACCTGAACTCAAAAAAATAATGAACATAAAAAATTATTTTATTTTTTATTATTTTATAAATTTTAGAACATATATATATAAATATTTAACGTTTCATATTACGACACATTACGACAAAGAAACTAAAATGGCAAAATGGTTTATAGATTTTTGGTGGACGAAGAAATCAAGGTACTGGGTTCAATTGTCCGCATTTTTATAGATTTTTGGTGGACGAAGAAATTTAATTAAAAAATAAATTGATAATTAAAATATAAGAATTTCAAAAGTGAGACTATTTAAACCCTAAATTAGTTCTAAAGGCCTAAAAAAGCAAAATGTTTTCGATAGTATCGTCTTCTTCTTCACTCGTCAATTCAAGTTCAACCCTTAAATTCCAAAATTCGCGGAGATCTCCGATCCCTGTTATGTCGGCGGCGTATGGATTCAAAACCCTGATGGAGAATTTCACGGTAAGGGTGCGTGAAGCAGAGAATCGAGAGCTGAACGTGCCTCTGATCTCACCTTTCACGATCGCTTCCTCACGGCTTGATTCGGTCAGTAACGTTGCGATTCGTGTCGAGCTTGGAGATGGGTGTGTCGGCTGGGGAGAAGCTCCGATTTTGCCGTCGGTAACGGCGGAGGATCAGATAACGGCGTTGGTAAAAGCGCGGGAAGCTTGTGAGTTCATGAGGGAGTTACCGGAGATGAGACTTGGTGGTGTTCTTCATGAGATCGGGAGATTACTCCCTGGTCATCAATTCGCCTCTGTAAGCTCAGTTACACATTAATTGTGATTTAAGCATTCCTAAAAAAGCTTGAATTTTTAAGTTCAAGTTTGGGAATTTTGGGTTTACTACATTTGGCTTTGATCTTGCTCACAAGGAAGAATAAAATAAGTAAAGTTCTGAAATGGGGTTTAGGTAAGAGGTGGGATGGAGATGGCTATGATTGATGCAGCAGCTAAGAGTGTAGGAGTGCCATTGTGGAAACTATTTGGTGGAGCTTCAAGTACTATTACCACCGACATTACAGTTCGGTTCTTACCTTAGCTCATTTGCTGGTACAATTCTCTGTTTTATTTTCTGTGTGACTCGTAAAGTTTATACTTACTGAGAGCTGCTCCAAAAGTAAAATAACAATTGAGTCTTACTTAGATTATATGTGTTAACTCTGCACTTATAGGTTTTGAGTTGTTTGTAGAATGTTAATTTTTTTTTGAAAACTACTCAAGTATTGAATGTTTGTGTGTGTTTTCATAGATGTGGGTCTTAATGATGTTTGTGTTGGTTTATGCTCAGATTCCGATAGTTACTCCGGCGGAAGCTTCGATTTTGGCTCTTAAGTATAGGAAACAAGGTTTTGAAACCTTGAAGCTCAAGGTGGGGAAGAATCTTAAGGCTGACATAGAAGTTCTCCAGGCTATACGTGCAGTCCACCCTACTTGTTCCTTCATTCTAGATGCCAATGAGGGTTATCAAACAGAGGAAGCTGTTGAAGTTCTCCAGAAGCTTCATGGTAAAAAGGTTTTATGAATCATTTGTGGATCTTCTCTTTTAGGTCTTGAACGCTAGAGGTTTTTATAAGGATATTGTTAGCGGACCTTTCTCGAACAAAACCTAAAGTATTGTGATTTTTTTTGCCCAGAAATGAAGGTTACACCGGTTCTCTTTGAACAACCCGTCCACAGAGACAATTGGGAAGGTCTCAGTCACGTGACTCGAACTGCAAAGAACAGATTTGGAGTCTCTGTTGCAGCAGATGAGAGTTGCAGAGACTTGACTGATCTCAAGAAAATCATAGAAGGTGGTATCGTAGATGTTGTTAACATCAAACTCGCCAAAACCGGAATCCTCGAGGCCCTCGAGGTAATTGAATTGGCTAGATCATCTGGAATTGAGCTTATGATAGGGGGAATGGTTGAGACCAGACTAGCAATGGGTTTCTCTGGTCACCTTGCTGCAGGCATTGGGAGTTTCAGGTATATTTAATATGTAAACACCACATTTCTTGCTAATGTAACCATCACCATCATAAATCTAGCAAGTTGAGATGTAATTTACAGATTCATCGACTTAGACACTCCACTTCTACTGGCTGATGATCCTGTTCAAGGTGGCTACAGAGGTAATAGTCTCTAGTTTCTTCATCTTGCATAATTACCTGTTAAAGGATGCATGACTTGTAGCTCCTTCTTGCATCTTTCATTGTTCAAACATAAACTAAGTCTAATACTGGTGGTTTTGTTGGCAGCGTCGGGTGCTGTCTACGAGTTTACAGATGAAGGCGGTCACGGAGGATATCTTCAGTGGAATGATCTTGCTTAGTAAATTTCCTTCAGTCTACTTAGGCCCCTTATCTTTATCTTATAGTATGTCGATCTCAAGTTTAATGATGGTTTTTGGGTTTGATGCGGCAATTAGACATTGGTCCTGAATTTTGTTGTTTGTGTTAGAATGGCTGTATGTAGGAGCATTGTAGCTTTTGTAATCTACAAGCTTTGTAACTTTTTTGCCCCCAAGAGTACCAAATATATGTAGGATGATGATTCATCTCATTGAGTTGTGTCTGAAACACATACATATACACACAAAACGAATTCACAGAGCTTGTAAATCACAATAAGTTGTTTCTATTTCGATGTGGGCAAAAATGTTTAACCTGCGGCTGTTATAATTTCTTCATTGGTTTTTTCACTAGCAGAGTGTTTTTTGTTTTGTCAAAATTGGTAGGTGTAGTGGTGGTGAGTGTGACGGGTGCGGCGTGAAAATCTTAATAGATGTAGATTTCTGTTAAAGTTCCAATTAAATAATTGGACTATCTATTTTGTTTTAATAATTATAATTTATATCAAAATTGTCAATAGCCACAGGTTTATTATTATACAATAATTTTGTTTAAAATTATACTAGATTTTGACTCGCACGTATGTGCGGAATTGATTTCAAGAATTAAAGTTATTTATCAGGTCTACAATATATTATGTATGTGTGAAATTATGTTTGTAAACATATTTTTAACAAATATTATTAACATTTATAATCTAAACTCGTACCAGTACAATATTCTATTTGTTTTATGCAAAAAGTAGGATCAGGTCAGTTTTGTTATTGGCAGAAACAACTACATTAAAAAATAAGCGAAAATTATGTTTATTTCTGGACAGAAAAACTCGTCACGTCCCATACATGTTATGTTTTTTCTATCTTATAATTGTGGTTTTGGATCAAAATTGATTTCACCATAACATTTGGATCGACACGATGATGGATCCAAATCAAATGTGAATCGAAGTGATCGGTTATAAAGATTAACCAAATTGGATTACCTAAATTGTCTAGTTGGGAAAACCCACATTGATAGGCCTACCTCGTAACGATTTTGCTATTTTTACTCGTAAAAAACCGGTTCTCCAAAAACCACATGAGCAATATCTGCATTTGTCTTGCTGAATTTGCAAAACCCGTGGGTAACAGACGTTTCAAAAAACAATTCTAATCTATAAATATGTCTTTTTTATTTATTATCCAAATATTAATTAAAAATAACTTCAAGTTAATTGTCCAAACTGGATGGAAGTTGTATACAAACGTAATTTCTGACACTAATGATCTATAAAATATGTTTAAAGAGATCGGGTAAGATTATTTTCTGTTTTGATAGTCTCAAACTCTGTAATTTTTAAACATACCCAATTTTTGAAACAATTGTCCTAAAATAGGTATTTATCCCTTCCAAAGTTGTACTTACTCAAATTACATTTTGAAAATTAAATATAGCTATATATATATATATATATAATATTTTCAGCATATTACGTACCCAAAATTTTATAGATTAATGTGGAAAAAGAATCGAAACTCGTTTAAGTTTCACTTTTTTCACAAGAAAATTCCTGAAGTCTTGTTTGGGAGAAACCCAAACATAATTTATATATCATATTGTAGTTTGACTTATTTATTCTTATTGAAAATAGCATATTTCATAGTATATCTAACTATATATCATATGATATCCTTTATTCATTGGTATTTATTCATGAAATTTATCCTTATGCATTATCACAGTTACAGTAATTATGGCTGTTCAAATCTAATTAGGGAGATTATATGAAATCGCATTATATGGTTCACGAAGATTAGGGGATTCTTTCTTTTTAGTTGGTATGATAAGTTCTACTTATGTGGTAGAATTAAATTTGATTTCCTTATATTATTTGAATTTACAATTATCTTTCAAAATTTGCTTTAAGATTATTTGTTCCTATCAGTTTCTATAGGCAATTCTAGCCATATGTTTTCTTTTGTCTGATCGCCACAATTTAAATAGCTTACAAATTAAATGAAAAGAAACAAAAATGTGAATTTACAATTCAAATTTTTTTAATAAAATATATTATTAACATTTTGATTTTTTATACCACACATATATATATACCTACGGTATATGTGGGGATGGATAAACAAATCTAATATATAATTAGATGTTTTCCTCTATATATAAAATCTAAACACAATCAATTAGTGTAATTGTTTAGAATCAATAACTTCTTCATGTTTCTCTTTCACATCATATGTAGTAACAACATTTGTTCTTTTTACCGCCTGCAAACATATATAAGTACTAGATTAAGACCCGTGCTCAACACGGGTTGAAATTTATTTTATTTATATTGTAATTTTATATAAAATATAATTTATGTGATTGTTTTTAAAAGTTTTTTTGGGATAAAACATTATGTAATAAAATCATATGCTAAATATGATGTCTTTAAAAAAGACACTTATTTTGTAAATTTTATATTGTTAATGATTCTAGATAAGTACATGTGCTATAACAATGGTTAAATTTTATTTTATACAAAATTTTGAATATTTTATATTTTAAAATAAAATTTTAATATGTTGTATTAGTTTATATATGTGAAGTTATTTCAACAATGTGTATTCTACATCATGACTTGAATGTCATTATAAAACAAAATTTTGTAAATTTGGTTTTTTAAAAGCGAGTTATTATATTATGAGTAATTTAATATATTGTTATATATTTTTTTAATATACTTGGTTTCTTGGAATTCTTTCATATTATAGTGACATATTATTGACATTGCTATAACAAATCAATTTAGAGTGTTTATAGTTTCTAACTTTTATATCAAGTTTCAACATTTTAAAAATATTTCAAAATAAATTATTTAATGTTTATTATATAATATAAAATTATAAAATTCAACAAAAAAAATATGAAATTGAATTTAAATATTTAAGTTTTGACCCGTTACTCAGTAATTTTTTTTAATTCAATAGATATTATTTTTAAAGAATAATATTACTAAAGCTTGAATATTTTATAGATTGAACAATTTATATTTGTTTTTAAAAATTCAACTTATGGTATATCCGGAAATAAAATTATTTTTTAATTATAATAAATAATATGATAATTTATTTGTTATACAAAATAGACTCATATATAAAAATGAGAGGTGAAGTATAATGATAGTTAAAAAATTAATATGTTAATTTAGATATCAAAAGATTTTCTTTGATGAATAATTTAATAAAAGAAATTAATATGGTAAGTTAGATGATATAAAATAATTTTTTAGAATATTCTCTTTAAGATTTTTGGAAACAACATGCTCTAGTAATAACATCTTCTGAAAATAAATTAAGCTTGCACCTAATATTTAACTTGTAACCAATTAATATATAACCTATTTGTAACCAACTTATTAAAATTATTTAGTCTACAAAACAATGTTATGTACTTTCGTTTTATAAAGGAGATTATTAAATCATGTGTGGCTAAAAAATATTAAATTCATTCATATATTGGTACCTTCATGTATCTATTGTCTTGTTATTCCACCAACCTTTATGTTCTTGACCTATATTTAGAAAGTTTAGATAACCATTATAATATTTTGTGAAAATTAGCATCTATTATACTCTCTAAATAATAAAGTTTAAACTTCTGACCTTGTATTAGCTGGAGGCAACTCCTTATGGTTCTCCACCGATGTGAACTTCAAGCCCTACATAAAAAACACATCGTCGCTATTAGTCAAAAGAACAAACAATTATATACTAAAAGAGAGATTAAACTGAAAAAAAAAAAGATTTAACAAAGAAAACAAAATAAAGAACATCCTGTTTTACTTTTTCGATTTGATATTTTGTAGTAAATCAAAGTTCTCTTTCGTTTGAGAGTAAGTTTGTGTTTTGGAGTAAAAGAGATTTGAGAGTTTTTTTGAATTGAAGATGATTACTGCAATATTTATACAAAAAAAACAAAAGTTGGCCGATTCATAGATATTTTTTAGTTTTGATAAGAATAAATCTTTATACAATCTTGCTATTACTTAATATTTGGTTTCACTGATGGAATATTTTCCTAAGATTATGAGTATTATCTAAATCATATTATTAATATAAATATGAAAGTTTGTTTGAAAAACACAGGTTGTCTAATAATTTGGTAATATTACCTTGTTATTAGGTTGCAAGTTATACGGATTTGGAAACAATACATGAATTTCGCATCTCATAAATGTTGCAATTTGAATTATCGATGATATGAAGAATATGTTTAGTATTTTGATCTTGTAGTTATAGTAGATATTAAATATATGAGATTTTGAATATATGATCTATATTATTTTCGACTAAAAAAGATGTTGAACCCGTTTGGATTATTTCCTCATTCGAATATATTTGCGTACTCAAGATTTGAAGACCAATGATTTGAAATTAATTATTTAGATATTAGGTAAGGTAGTTTGCAATTTTTAGGGATGCTGATTTTATTATGTTTTTCCTAATCTAATAAATCTTTCTGCTTTTTATGGTAGGATTTAATTGCACACGATTTTTATGTGTTAGTATCATTTAATTTTTGTTCAGCTATTATAACTAAGGACTATCAATCTGTTTGGCTCCAATTAATATCAATCTGTTTCGCTTCAAGAATTACATATCTTTATTCTAATTTGAGTGGCATTTCATTGTAATAATCTCTAACCCTATGTCTTTTTATTAAAAAAATTTCTCTTTTAATAGTATAGATTTGGAAAATTATTTTTAAAAAAGTCAGCAATCTACAAAATAATTGTTTCTAACAAATGTGATTCTCCTTCTTTTTATTTTATTTTCTGCATTCTTTCTAGTTTCTACAAACCAACAACTAAAAACCACAATTTTTTTTCTTCTAAAAGTCAACGGAAAAAATAACACTACTACATTTCTGCCTAATTATATACTTTACTCCTTATGTGTGTATTAATGTATATATTACATGACATATTTCATACGCTAGAACTATAAAAACATTTATATAAATATATATTTTACCTCTAAGGAGAGCAATAATAACAAACGGAAATTACTCACTAGGCGTGAGGATCTTAAAGCTATCACGATCGATGTTTTGGACCCACCGTCCCAGCTTCTTACTCGATCAATACTATTTTTTTAGCCTTGTTTCTCTGTGGTGATCTTTTCATACTTCAAACCTCAAAGTCGAAGACACATGTTTGTATGAGCTTCAACAACAACAACCAACCAACGTGTGAACATATTTTATGTGAGCTACACACCAAACATTGCATGTTCTCCATTTAGTTTTATGTTTACGCAAGTGGTCTTAATTGGGTTATGATAAATGAATCTAATACCTCTACTCTCTATATAATATATATCTAGTTACATATTACTTACATGCATAATTTCTTTTTATTGCCATTCTTATATATTACTAGTACCAAACAAATGTAAATATAAAATTTATAAATTCATTTCATATTGTTCGTTTGTATTTTACATTATAGTATTATTTCATCCAAAGACAAATCTAATCGCACCACACACAAAAATAAACATGGGTTGAGTTGTTGTACTCCAATAGTTTTGCAATTTTTTCGTGAACAATCGTTTTACATGGATGGGAATATGAGATGTACTCTTCTTGGTCGTTTAGCTATTTATCTTCTGTTTGTAGCTTTTATGAATTGTTATGAATGCCATTTTGCAAAATCTTGTTACCACAGGAAATACAATAGCTAATCTTCCATATAAATGTTACACCAAAAAGAATATGATCTGTTCATTAAAATTACTATAACTGTGCCAAAAAAAAAAAAAGAATGTTCAATGAGTGATTGTGGCAATGATTATTCACACGTATCCCCAAACGCACGCTTCATCTCAAAATCATCATTTTGTATATAAAATTACTAGTAATTGATTGTTATGTTGTTTTACTTTTAATTAGGTTTAGACATTTCCATACCATATGCATATTTCTCCATCATCAGGACGTTAAAAGGAGACGGCAATAAATATTGGGACGACACAAGTACCATCACCGAAAAGTCCTCTTCGCCTCCTAAGTCATCCACTTCGACCCTACCTTCTTTTTTTCTTTTGTTAAATTCCTTTTTCTATAAACCCATATTATAAAAAAAAATATTCATTATATTGATGAATATATCTTACTTGTTGTGCGCTTTTTTAGTGAAAATATTCAAAATATTCAATCTTATCAATTAGTTACTTTTTGGTCCACAAATAGAGAGAAGTTTATTTATAGTTTTCTAAATATTTAATCTCAATTTGTGGTGCTACTTCCACTAAAAGAAAAAAAAAGGAGGGAGCAAAAAGTAAGCACCAATACAATGAATAAAAGACTAAAAACGTTGACGAGAAAAAAATCACTAAAAACAAATGAATATAGTTAAGAAATCAGTAACCTCATTATTCGAATTCTTTCCCCCATTTACCTATTAATGTCTTTTTTTTTTTTGGACAAACAATCACTAGGGTTCTTGTCCACAATATTTATATTTTTTCATTTTATTTCGTTTATTTCTACGCAATGTTTAAATTAGTCTGGTCACGTGGGTAGAAATAACATAGTCTACGATGAGAAACCCCGCATTGATACTCTTTAGATATTCCACCAGCCTATTGGATTCTTTCAATGCTAAATTAAATTTTATACAAAATCGAAAAAAAAAAAAAGAAACAAATAAGAGGCCGCACTATAAGCAAGTGCATAATAGTTTGAAAAATATCTGTAATTGTAATCCATATACGTATGTACTTCTTAATAAAAATATAGAAACTACTAAATAAAGTAGAATAAAATAAGAAAAAGCGTTTCACTTTCCCACTCTAGAAATAGGAAGAGATTACACACACAAAAACCACAAACACACCAAAACACACTTCTATCAACTCAAAATACAAACAAAAGAAAGAAAAATGGTGATGATGAAGGCCACATGGGTTTCCGTTTTTGCCCTCGCGGCGGTCCTCTTATTGGTCCTACTTCCCGCGGCTGAAGCCGTGACATGCTCGCCAATGCAACTAAGCCCATGTGCAGCGGCGATAACGTCGTCTTCTCCACCATCGGCGTTGTGCTGTGCTAGGCTCAAAGAGCAGAAGCCATGCCTATGTGGTTACATGAGAAACCCTAGCCTCCGTCGCTTCGTAAGCACTCCCAACGCTCGTAAAGTCTCTAACCATTGCAGACTCGCCATCCCAAGGTGTTGAATAATCAAAGAACCGTTTGATGTTTATGGTCATTCAGAATGACTCATTCTATATATGCTATGAGTTTTACTTTTGTTGTGTGTGTGTTTAAGGATGTTATTAAGTATTGTAGTAGAGTTAAGTAAGTTGTACGCTTCGCGAATAACAATGTGTGGTGATGCTTTGTACGCATCTTATTTTTAATTTTTGCTTATCTTATTCTGGTTGTTGTTGATATAGGTTGGCGTAATAATTAGATAATATATTTCATAAACACAAAAGAATCAATTATGGGTACATGAAAATCACTGTACAAAAGAACACACCAACCAGTCTGGTCTGAGACACAAACTCCAACTAGTTAGTAGTTAGTACTCATAAGAGAAAATCTACGATTTCGACTGGTTTCGCTGCACTTGCATCCTTGTCAGATCGTCGTCGTGATCTATGCTTACTACTTTTCTCTCCATTTTTCTTTTTCGTCTTCTTCTCTCTTTTCTCGAGCTCTGTTCTTTGATCCCTGAATCAAGACTTCTCTCGTGGTTGTCTTTTTCTCTTTCCTTCTCCTTCCCTTTCCCCATTAGAGCTGTCTGGATCGCACGAGACAGAGGTTCATCATTAATACTAGCGTCTGGCTTCATCTTTAAGTCATCTCCATCGTCCAGTTTCACCACTACAGGTCTCGGTTTTGATTGGTTCATCTTCTTCTTGAGGTTAAATGAGTCCGCTGATATCTCATTCGCTGGTGGGTAATCGTTCAGCGTGCTGTTATTGCCATTGCTATCATTGTGGTCTTCGCTCTTCTGAGAGGAAAGGTAGTACAGGCCAAGGCGTTTTCTGTGTTCCGCAAGTAAGGATGCAGATTCAGGCGGATGGGATGAAGATGATGAGACTTCTTGTTGATCACTGATTCTAAGTTTAGCAACAGAGAAGCTGATTTTCTCTGAGGATGAAAACGAATTCGAATTTGAGTCCACAACTGGTTTGAGAAATTCTACGCAAATCTCTTGTAGATCTTCAAGATTCTCTTTCAGCCCTAACCCATCCGGCAAGGGAACTTTTTCCTGTGCAGTTAAAGAAACAGGGCCAAGCTCCTCTGAGAAGACATCTTCCATGAATGCTACAGCTCTAGAAGCCTCTATTTCACTCCCTTGGGCTGTTACTTCCTCGGCTATTTTGTGCTTTATCATACCGGTGAATCCTAGAACGTTCTTAGCTCTCTCTTGCACTTCAACGTCCAGGGTCCCAGACAACGACCACAGCCCTAGCTCAATCATATTCACCAGACTCGATATAGATTTATATGTGAAAGCATTCACCGGTGAAGAAACAGAGCTAGTAGACTCCTCAACCAAGGGCGAGGAAGTGGATTCCTGGGCTGAGAAGTACGCCTTGAGACTGAAGACGAGAACTTTGAAAGTGGAATGTATGTAGATTGCTCTAATTGAAGGCGGTAAGAGTGACGTACGTGGTTTCAGAAGCGCCTCTGCAATGTCATAAGAAGTCTTAGAGAATACGACATATTCCCCTGAAGCCCAAGCAGCAGCAGACAATATAGGGTGCAAGAACTGATTACCAAGCAATGCAGGATCAATAAGCAGTGCTCGAGAAATTCTAACTAGCTCCGGTCTAGCATCTTTGACCCTCATACCAATATCAATCAACTGATGCCCAATTTCTTGCCCTCTTTGACAATATGGGATTCTAGCCATCTCACCTAGAAGAGACAAATACCAATCAAAGTCAACTATGATCTCATATGAGTTCCGGGAGCATGCGAGTAGAACGGAAGCTATAACCTCGTTGCAGAACAAATGATCAGACTTAAGAGCATAATTCATAAGAATACGGGAGATCTCAGACACATTATCTTCATTCACCATTGCCATTAAAAGATGCAAAGCCTCAAGTTTAACATTTGGATCCTCATCGCTCAGAGCCTTGACGACAGCTTCTTTGTTCTCCAAAACTGCCCATAAATGCTTTGGAGCAACAATCGACAAGGCATGAAGACCAAGATACTTGAGATTCGGATCATCGTCCACAAGAAAATCCCTAATCTTTGCAACCGCAAGTTTCAAAGCTGTTTCCTGATCGCTCAAGCTACTCACTACTGTTCTAATACACTCAAATAGCAAAGACTTTCCCACGTTCCTCCTCATATGTTCACAGATAGGATCAGCCACTTTCTTCGCCAACCTAGGCTCGATCGAAGCCAGCTTAGCAAATATTTTAAGAACCTTAATCAGAACCCAATTGTTCCTCGAATCAACCAGAATCTTGAAAAACTCAGGAGCTAAAGGAAGATAAGATCTGGGATCTTTTGTGGTGAGTTCACAGAACACTCCAACCACAGCTGACAAAATATGAGGATCAGAGCTCTCCAGATTCTCAACAAGACGCTTGAAACACACCTTAACAGCATCAGGGTACTTATCAAAAACCCTCAAAACCACACCTATAGCTTTCTTCCTAACAAAAGCCCTACTACTCCCCAAGAGCGTAAAAACCTCAGAAGTTAAATCCCTAGCTAGATCATCAGTTCCAATCCTATACAAACACTCCAAAGCTAGACTCACCTCGTACTCGTTCGAACTATTCAAATCCTTCCGGAGCTGGTTCGTGATCAGAAGCAGAACCGGCGTCTGATCGTTAAACGACTGAGCAATGGCGTGGTAACCGATCCTCTTATCCGCGAAGCGAGACGACGACACGACCTCTACGGCGTGGAACGCTGCCCAAGACATATCGACGCCGTGGAGTGCGGCGAGGTAAGATAGTTTCTGTAACGCAATGGATTTCGTGGAGAGATCCGTCGATTTGATCTCGCGGCGGATTTCGTCTAGGGATTTAGATATGAAAGAGGAATCTCCGTGTAGCTGGAGACGTATACCTTTGATGAGATCCCCGAGGCTTCGCTGGAACAAGCTGTCCATGAGCGAATTTGAAGACGCCATTTGATAGGAAATGAGAACGAATCCGGGGGGAGGTATGACAACTAAGAGTTATTTGATCTACAGAGTCGTGGGGTTTTTCATGCCGGTGATCGTGATTTGCTCAGTCTCGGATTCTGATGAGAGTCGAACGGAACAGAGGACGTGAAATATTGTTTGGGCTTTTCTGGAAAATAAATGGGCCTTAAGAATAATAAGTCCAATGAACATTATGATTTGTTAGGCCAGATAAGAATAATAAATGATATTCATTAATTTTTTTTTTTTTTTTTTTTAAGCATTAACGAAGATCAGAGGTGATTAATCTTTGAAACAACACATTTTCATCCAAGCTCTCTTATTTGATGAAAGTAGCATTTGGTTTGACAAAATGCATTACTAGAGAAGAGGTTCCAACTGGTTCGTCATAATTTTTTTTAATAAGCTTGTAAGCCAAATTAAACAAGTTGACGGGCCTGAAATCTGATAACTTACAAGCTTCATAAGTCTTTTAATTTGCAAGAAATCATGTGTTGTGTTTGTGTGGCAAATGGAATTTAGATCTTTAAGGAGCCTTCCATTCTTAAAAGAAGTCTTAAACCGCCTCGAAAAGATTATTTCATGAGGACTTACAAAACTCGACAAAAGAAAATCCAAACATGCGTGGATTTTTGTTGAGAGACGTCAAAGAGAGCTAACCAAATTACATTCAGTCAATATATATGTAGGAATTTCTATATAAAAATATCTATTCTTTTAACAACACAAAGATTATATACGTGTGTATATGACTTTGATTGGTTGTAAAGACTAAAGAAAAACAACTATGGCATGATTTTAAGTTACAGACTATTTTTCTATATGGGAAAATATAATATTACAAAGATATTCAATATTTGACATCTAATATATGGAACTTAAATGGATTACGGATATTGTAAACAAATTATAATAATTAAAAACATATATATGAGCGTAAAAGAAAACTTGAGCGTGATTAGGAAAAATCCATCAAATTTCATTTAAGGGATTAGATAGAGGCATTCATCAATTTACAAAGATTATGGGTAGCAAAAAAAAACACTTACAATAATCAAAGGTAATCTTATTATGGTATAATCAAAGTAACTAGACACTCCTATACTATATCTCAACTATCCCATAACAGGAACGAGAGAGTTGAAAAATATATTTTCTTCATTCTATTGTAAACGTTGTACATGATTAAGCTTAATACAAAGCAAACTAAACCAAATACATTAAGCAAACCAGATCTAAACCAGCTATATACACTCAAATACTCTCAACTCCATGTAAACTGAGTCTTCCATAACAATCTTCATGTGAATACACAATAAGCTTTTGGTTTTGCATAAAAACCATCTAAAAACACTCTAATACTATATATTTAACATTTGAAAAGAGTACTACAAGCATGAAACATTTAGTTGTGTTTTTTCAATTTCTGTTTTATCAAATTGAGCTTTTACTTCCTCTTTTACATAAATCATCTTCAAAATTCAAATTCAAATACTTTGGCCAAGTACTCAACAAAGTCAGTACATTTTTTAGTATAGTTGTATACTTGTATCTCTAAAAAATCAAGCTTCATTTTCATTTTGTTTAGAAAACAAAGTGGTCTTTGTTTGGTGATTAAAATTTCAATCTTAAATTATACAATAATATATATAATTTAAGCTTGTTTAAATAAAAATAAGTAATAAGTATGCTTAAACTCGGATGATAAAAAATGGTATAGGAGATCTCTATAATTTACTCTTAGAAAATATCACAAAATTAGGAACATCTAAATATTATTAGAAATTAATGTCTTGAGGAATACATCTAAATATTATTAGAAATTAATGTCTTGAGGAATACATCTAAACCTTTGTTAAGAATCTTACCACCAAATGGTTGAACGTGTGTGTATACGAGAATGATACATTCATATCATGATAAACCATTCAAATATGGAACAACTCTTTGACCAAATAAATCTGATGAATTGATTAGATCTCTAGCGGTAAATCTTTTCAGTTCAAATTGATCTAAATATATAAATTTTAGATTAACATAAGAACAAAGAATAATAAGTCCAATAAACATTTTCAAACAAGTTTATGTTTGTTAGGCAGATTATATATTGGTAATAATAAATTATATATATTAAATGGTATCAAATATTTTTTTACAAACTGTTGTCTACTAAATCTTTCTTTATACAAAAACTTCCATTAGTAATTAACTCAAGTATGCCTAGTGTTCATAAATGTATATACTCGTATTTGAAAGAAAAAAAAACAAGCATATATTTTTTTTTTGTTATTTGTTAAAAGGGTTTTCTTTGTTTGATGTTAGATCAAATTTTAAGCGATCCACATAAATACAATTCATACTTGTTAAAAATAAATAAGTTATTATAGTAGGCTTGAACTTGGAAAGGAAATAGAATATAGCTAGCAGATATATTTACAAAATTGAAACAATTCTAAAATAAATTTGAACGTACGTCAGGTCCTAAACCAATATATACCTCATCAGGAGAAAAAACCAATACCTCATTTTTTTTTTGGGTAAAGAAAATCCAATACCTCATCAAGCATAAAGAAGACACGATTCTAAGTATGACTATATCAATATTCTGTATGCAGCTATATAATATTACATATTTGACATTTGGCAGTATAAACTTAAACATCAACTTTGTTTTCTATTGTTAAGAGTTCATATATCCAAAACTTAAAATATACGTATAGTTCGACCTAATTAACACACCATGCTGGACCTATACATATCCAAAACCTCCGAATATTTCCTAACTACCGCCCTTTCTAATTTTTTAACAAAAAAAAAACGTTTTACATTAAGTATATTCTTAAACATAGACCCAAAAGTCATGCCACATTTTTAATCTTTCTCGTAAACAATAGTGTCTTTTCTGAAAATTAAGATAACTTATGTTTAGCTAAATAAAGGAAAAGTAATCACAATTATTCATGAATTAACGTAAAGAATTGATGGACGCTCTCACTTTCGTGGACCTATTTAGGTTTTGTCGTTTTCACAAGGATATAAAAATAAAGTTGAAGTCGAAGTCGAAGTTGAAGTGCGGGTTAAAGATAAAAATCTTTATTTCCTAATCAAAAGAGAGCTAACTGTTTACGCATCTAATATTTTTATAAGTACGGACATACTAAATATAAACAGTTGACATACTTCATACTATAGTACTAAATTACTAATAAACACATAGAGATTCCAGTTTGAAAATACGGCATGGAACGTTTCTAATATATAGTTTACGTATTACTAGTTTCGCAACATAGTTATTCCAATACGCTGAAAACATGGAATCTGCGGGTTTTTTTTCAACGTTTGTGTTCTTTTTTATATACAAGACGGACACATTGGTACATTGGAACTAGACATGGACGTTGGTAGTCTTATGAAGTTGGTCAGATGGTCAACTATTACCATGCATTTGTTGATCATATAAATAATAATAAATAAATATTTTCTAATTTAATTAGTTGCATGGCAAAAAGTATAAAATTAGCAGTAATGTAAAGTCTTGAACTGTGAAGTCTAAATTTTCATGAAAGTATTAAAAAATCAGGACACGCCAATTAGTTATTGTTTGTAAGCTTCAGATTTGATTTTAATAAACATTTTATAATGGCAGAATATATGCACTCTCACATTAATGGTACAAACTACAAAATACTGTGTATCATTTTACTTTGTTGTTTTAATCGTGGGGTTTAGTAATTTTTTTTGAAATGTTATTAAGTTCCATTAGTTTTTGCAATGCTCGCTTTCAATAGCTTCCACTTTGACTTTATAAGTGTTTTGATTAAAGTAAGATCTGCCAAATTTAAGCAAAGGGAGTATATATCTCAAATATATTCTGGACAACTCAATCTGTATCAATCTAATTTATTTTTTATTATTATTATTGTAAAAAAGGTATTTTAGATAAGTTACATGAGCATTGAGCAGTGAATTTTATATTTTATGTGGGTTGTGCATTACTGGTAATGCGTGACGCACTGATCTCCACATGAGATGAAATGTCTTATCTTTGTTAGTGCAATCTGAGTATTGAAAACTATTTAACCAGTATGTTGTGTGTGTGGGATATTGTGTGTTTATTTTAAAGTGGAAGAAACAAACAAAGAGATATTTCAGAGGACACGACTTTGTATTTATCCGACTAAGAACACGACACTCATGAATGATGAAGGTGTTGGTCGGGATTGATGTTAAAGATGTACCAATCACATCACATATGCACATAAACCGTAATTTATAAACCACGATATAAATTAATCATAGAATAGCTTATTACCAAAAATCAAATCGCATGACATTTTTCTTTGAAAACACATACATGCATGTGACATGTCTAATTTGTGATGTAGTAAGCTTTTAAAATTGACTGAATGTGGTCAAACAATAATATTTGTGAAATAAATTAGGTAAATGACAATTAAAGAAAAACAAATTAAGTAAATACACAATAAAGCAAAACTAATTTCTTTATAACTCAGATTTTTTTCCTTTTTTATTTAGTTGTTACATAAAACATATTTTACGTTGTAATGTTTTATTTTATACTGTAAAATAGTATGTTTTATGTCGACCTGTAAGGCTGTAACCAATCCGAAGCACTAAGCTCTAGGAAAAACACTAGACATATCTGATCTTAGTTATTACAACTCCCCGTAAAACAATAAAACTAAACGAATAAACTTAAATATGATGCTAATTATAACCCAGCGATAAGTCTTGAGAATGTATTTCAGAGGACGAGACAAAAAAAAATAGACATTATCCTTTAACGAAAAAGAAAGGAAAAAAGGTGGAAAAAGGATAAATGAAAAGAGAATGATGAGTGATGGATCATAAAAGCCAACCCATTGCATTATACACTTGCACGATTACTTGAAATTCCACATAATTCGGAACAAAAACCAGCTATATATCATTAAAATAGTCAATCAAACTATATAAATTTAATTCGTATTTACTCTTTTAAATGATATACCTTCTAATCATTTAGCCTAGCTAGTTCCAGAAAAATAAGTAAAATAGTTTAGCCCTACGATCATAATTAGTGGTTCGTAGGTGTAGATGCCTCTATCGTTGCGTTTTAATTGGACAAACATCAAAAGAAAAATCCCACCATCTATGATCGACTATAGCCTCTAGGTAACAACAGGATCAAAAAAAATATATACAACAAATGATTTTTGTATTATTATGGATAGCATTTTTTTTAATTGAAAGACTATTTATAGTAACTTTGTATTATAGGAGTATAATGGGGTATTACAATCTTCATCATAATCAATCATTAAAACAATATTAATGCGAAACAATAAAATTACGTTTTAACACTTTAATATCATAATTATATATCGCTATATTAATATTTTAAATTATTTATACATTGTTAGTAGTCTATTTTCATACTCCTTCCGTTTCAAAATATAAGATGTTTTGGGTGAAAGCACACATATTAAGAGAAAACCACACTAAAAAAATTAACCAATCATAAACAAGACTGCATAATAAAAAATGTTAAATTAATTTAAAAGTAGCATAGAAACTTGAAAACATCTTATATTATGAAACAAAAAATTTTCTCTAAAACATCCTATATTATAAAACGAATAGAGTATTATATAGCTAGGTGTTATCAATGGGTCTATTGTTTATTTTTCTTATGGGTTACTACTATTGGGTAAAGGTTGCCGTAGAAAACAACGTGGAGCAATGTTGAATTGCTTACATAAAGTTGACCAGTCTCGGTTTCTTCATTCTTGAAGTCAAGAATGGTGAATAATTTAATTTGGTCTAGTTAATAAAATAATAAGGTTGTTGTGTAATCGGGGAAAAGAATAATGAAAAACTTATTATAAAATGGTCCACGAATAAATGTGTTGTGATTTGGTTGAAGGAATGTGTTGTGGAGAAGAGAGCGCGAGTAAAACTTGTTGCTACCCAATTGTCGCCACACTTCCCACACGTCCCATCTTGTGTCTTCTATTTACCTTTCACCACCACCACTCCCTCTTTGTTTTCTGATTTCACCAAAATTAACCACCATTTTCTACTTGATTAATCGTATTCTTTAAACATATATTAAACATTATCGTTTACATCTCTAAGGATTATGATCATGAACATATCTATAAATTTAATTTTCTTTTACTAGCTACTAGTTGCAATATATGTATATATATAAGTGTACCGAGTAATGGCACAAAATTTAATAACTCAATCTAGTAAACCTTAGAGCACATGCAACACAATTAAACAAGTCTAACAACAACCTCAATAATCGCATTCAGTTAAAGCAAAAACCGTGAAGCAAATTATCTAGTTAAATCAATAGTTAAACATAGCTATATGGCTCCTTTAGACCACGAATGGGTAATGGCATCATCATCTCTCCTCCCTGTCATTCCTGATTATTTTAAAGCCAAGTTTCGAATAAACACACGAATCTGTCCTTTAATTATATAATTTATAAAAGAACTTCCAAACCAAACTCATCTTTGCTTTCGAAAGTGCTCGCTCAATAAGCCAACCTCAAACTCAAAAGAAAACATATTAAACCCCATAAACATTTAAGCAATATTTTTATTTGATTACAAAAAAGCGTAATGAAGTCCACGTAAGCACACCAAAACGACGTTTCTGCCCCTGGTCGTAAAGCCTCTTTTTACTCCGAGCGAGAACCAGCGTCCTTGTCTCGCGGACACATATGGACGCTCGCACGTGTCGAGATGTAATCGGTCACGTGCCATCCTGGGTTGGTTGCATCAGCATCCGACGTGGCGATGTGAATGTCCACGTGCTACAAAGCCTTCGTATAGTAGAGAGAGCGAGTATAGGTTATATAGCAAACACACCCACCCAATCCCCAAGCACCTTTATTTCATTCATTCATTCATAGAAATAAATTTTTACAACAGTTTTTTTTTCAAAAAAAATATTAGTATAATTTTTCCAGATAACCATTAATAAAAAACGAAAAAAAAAAAAGAAAAAAGAAAAAAAAAGAAAGCAAAAGCAAAATCGAAATCGATATATCAGACAAGGCTCTCGAGAGACCTTTTCTTTCTTCTTTTCCTCTCCTCATCGTCTCCGTTGAACAACACCACCACACAACAAAAAAACAGGCAGATCATTTCTATGGTGAAACGAGCTCAGATTTGAAAATTGAAGGGGGTTTCGTAGACAAGGAAGGAGCAGAAGTGTTGAACGAACGAACGAAGACGGAGGAGTATAAATCTCTCTTTTTTGTGGGGGAGGGAAAATGGCGACGCCGTTGCCAGATTTTGAGGCGGCGAGAGGTGGCGGAGGAGTTGCGTCTTCTACAACCACGGTCCTCACGAGCTCTGTTTCTTCTTCTCGTCCGTCCCCTGTGGCGAATTCCTTCTCCGAAGACGCCCAAGAGATTTCGCCGATCCTGATTTTCCTCTTCTTTCATAAAGCAGTATGTAGTGAGCTTGAAGCTCTTCATAGATTGGCGCTTGAGTTTGCTACCGGTCACCATGTCGATCTCCGGCTGCTTCGTGAACGGTACCGGTCCCTCAGATCGATCTATAAGCATCACTGCAATGCCGAAGACGAGGTAATGCCCGTTACCTAGCTTATTCTCATCATATCTTGTACACTGCTAAATTCAGAATTTGGAACCGTCTCTACTTGGAATTTGAACTCTTAAGACATTTTGACGTTTTACCAATTGGGGGAATTCTTGGTTGCCACATATAATTTGTATAAGATGCAATGCTAAGTTTTATATTGGTTGATGCTTCCAAACCATTGTAATACTTCGTATAGCTGCAAATTTGTCTAAATCTGATCTTGTAAGTCTCTGTTAGTTTTTTTTGGAGATAGGGAATCTATTTCAGTATATGTGTATTGATGGAGGTAGGAAAAGTTGTTGACAATTGCAAATCTGTTGTGGATGTAGGTGATATTTTCAGCACTTGACATACGTGTGAAGAATGTAGCGCAGACGTATTCTCTTGAACACAAGGGGGAAAGCACTCTTTTCGATCATCTCTTTGAGCTGTTGAATTCTGCCACGGAAACCGATGAAAGTTACCGCAGGGAGTTGGCTCGTTGTACTGGAGCACTTCAGACTTCTGTTAGCCAGCACTTGGCTAAAGAACAGAAACAGGTATTGTTTTCCTTCACTTCTTCACAGATGCAGGTTCTCTCTGTTGATTTCTATTAACACAGATCCAACACTATAGCATTATGCATTGGTCTTTATTAAGTATTCTTGGCTCACTGACAGGTCTTCCCCTTACTTATTGAGAAATTCAAGTATGAGGAGCAAGCTTACATAGTCTGGCGGTTTCTCTGCAGTATTCCTGTGAATATGCTTGCCGTGTTCCTTCCATGGATTTCTTCGTCCATTTCAATAGAGGAAAGCAAGGAGATGCAAACATGCTTAAGGAAGATAGTTCCCGGCGAGAAGCTCCTTCAGCAGGTAAGTTTTGAATTAAGATCCAACATTCTAAGTGAAAACACTTTGGCTTGTTAATTGATATTTTCCTTCTTGAAGGTTATTTTCACATGGTTGGGAGGGAAAAGTGATACTGTGGCTTCGTGTCGCATAGAAGATTCTATGTTCCAGTGCTGTCTAGATTCTTCTAGCAGCATGCTTCCTTGCAAAGCAAGCAGAGCACAGTGCGCATGTGAGGGGTCCAAGGTCGGGAAGAGAAAGTACCCAGAGCTTACTAAGTTTGATTCTTTCGATGCTCAGATGCACCCAATTGATGAGATAAAGCTTTGGCACAAGTCAATCAACAAGGAGATGAAAGAAATAGCCGATGAAGCTAGGAAGATTCAGCTGTCTGGAGATTTTTCGGATTTATCTGCGTTTGATGAACGCTTACAATATATTGCTGAAGTGTGCATCTTCCATAGGTATTTCTTGCATCCTATTATTTACAATGAAAACAGAATAATTTCTACAGTATTTTGCTATTGTGTATTGGCTATCTTTTGTGAGACTATTCTATACTGCGATTGATTGAGATAAATAACTAGATTTCTTTCAAAAGTTGATGTAGTTGGCCGCTTAAAAATGTTTGCTAGCTGATGATGGGTGTTTACTTTCAAGTTATATGGATGTTGTTCATTTTTGCTCTTCTCATGCTTCAGCACGTTTCTGCGTTAGAGTGTTATCAACATACAATTTTTTGATGTTTTGACAGAGATTGGAATGTCATGGGTCTATTTCTGAGATGATGTGTTTGTTTGTCGTTGCAGTCTTGCAGAGGACAAGATCATATTTCCAGCAGTAGATGGAGAGTTTTCATTTTCCGAGGAGCACGATGAAGAAGAAAATCAGTTTAATGAATTTCGATGCTTAATTGAAAATATAAAGAGTGCTGGAGCCTGTTCTACTTCGGCTGCTGAATTTTACACCAAGCTGTGCTCACATGCTGATCAAATAATGGAAACTATTCAAAGGCATTTCCACAATGAGGAAATTCAGGTGAACTATTGCTTTGCGTGCTATGACATTTGATTTGGTAAACAGGTGAACTATGAAAGTTTGGCATAAGATCAGTTGATACCAATACCATATGCTATGAGGATCCAAGATGCCAATTAAGGATGTTGGCTAACTTATAATGCTTGCAGGTGCTACCCCTTGCACGAAAGAACTTCAGCTTTAAAAGACAACAAGAACTTCTCTATCAAAGTCTGTGTATAATGCCATTGAGACTAATTGAACGAGTTTTGCCATGGTTGACGGCATCATTAACAGAAGAGGAAGCTAAGAATTTTCTGAGGAACTTGCATGCTGGAGGTACAATCTACCATACATTTAAAAAAAAAAAGAATTTTAACCTTTTTTCAAATTATTAGTTACTCACAGTTTTGCAAAATTACATGGTTTCCTTGTGGTTTCAGCACCTAAATCGGATGTTGCTCTCGTTACTCTTTTCTCTGGTTGGGCATGCAAAGGACGCAAAGCCGGGGAATGCTTGTCTCCAAACGGGAATGGTTTATGCCCTGCTAAAACACTAAGCAACATTAAAGAAGTCAACCTTCAGTCATGTAATGGTTGTACGTCTGCGCCATGCGCGAGTAAGAGTATACAATCGTGTTGCCAGCATCAGGATGAAAGGCCTGCTAAGCGAACTGCTGTATTGTCTTGTGAAAAAAAGGCCACCACTCACTCGTCAGAAGTTGCAAATGGGTGCAAGCCATCTGAAAATGGTAGGTCATGCTGTGTTCCAGATCTTGGAGTCAACAATAACTGTCTGGAACTTGGTTCTCTTCCAGCAGCGAAAGCTATGAGATCTTCTTCGCTAAATTCTGCTGCGCCCGCTCTTAATTCCAGCCTCTTTATTTGGGAAATGGATAGCAACAGCTTTGGTACTGGACATTCCGAGCGGCCAGTTGCTACAATATTCAAGTTTCATAAGGCCATTAGCAAAGATCTGGAGTTTCTTGATGTTGAATCTGGAAAGCTCATTGATTGCGATGAAACATTTATTCGTCAATTCATTGGTCGGTTTCACCTACTCTGGGGTTTCTATAAGGCACACAGTAATGCTGAAGATGATATCCTATTTCCAGCACTGGAATCAAAGGAGACACTTCATAATGTCAGTCACTCTTACACGCTCGACCATAAACAGGAGGAGAAGTTGTTTGGAGATATTTATAGTGTCCTTACTGAACTTTCAATTCTTCATGAGAAGTTACAGAGTGATTCTATGATGGCGGACATAGCTCAAACTGACACTGTCCAGACTGATATTAATAACGGTGACTTCAAGAAGAAGTACAATGAGCTGGCTACAAAGCTACAAGGGATGTGTAAATCCATTAAAATCACATTGGATCAGCACATTTTCTTGGAGGAACTGGAGCTATGGCCTCTATTTGACAAACACTTCTCCATTCAAGAGCAAGACAAAATTGTGGGTCGTATAATCGGAACGACGGGTGCTGAAGTTCTTCAGTCTATGTTACCATGGGTGACGTCTGCCCTTTCTGAAGATGAGCAAAACAGAATGATGGATACCTGGAAGCAGGCAACCAAGAACACAATGTTCGATGAATGGCTCAATGAGTGCTGGAAAGGATCACCCGACTCATCCTCAACAGAAACATCCAAACCTAGCCCACAGAAAGGTAAAATCAGTCGCTTAACTTTATTTCACCAACTTAATATCTAGAAATTTTAATGAACTTTAGTGTTTCTGCTTTTGACTACATAATTCATACTTAATCTGACTGCTATAGTTTCTCTGTGCCAAGTTTGTTTTGCTTATGTCAAGTTTGTTTTCCATATAGATAATGATCATCAAGAAATCTTGGACCAAACTGGTGAACTCTTTAAGCCGGGGTGGAAAGATATTTTCCGCATGAATCAGAACGAACTAGAGGCTGAAATCAGGAAAGTTTATCAGGATTCAACACTTGATCCGAGGAGAAAAGATTATCTTGTCCAAAACTGGAGGACCAGGTCAGATTTCTTTCTCTATTTCCATGCGTGGATCCTTCATTCCTTTTTCATGCATACCTGAATCAAAATTAGAACCCCCAATCGTAATACATTTCCCTGTATTATTTGAAATGTTTTTCCGCAATGTGGAAGAGTATAAGGGGTGCGTCTTTCCCAGTTTCCTAATCCGAAATGATCTTCTCAGTTTGTTTACCCCTGTGTATGTATATGTGTGTGCTTCCTTGATTGAACAATCTTAGTGAACCTATAATCTCATTCACATGTCCCTCATACCTGGATACTGTTTGTTTTAGAGTAACATTTATTTGAAATTTTCTGTTGGTGCTTTTATCAGTCGATGGATTGCGGCTCAGCAAAAATTACCTAAGGAAACAGAAACTGCATTAAATGGGGATGTTGAACTTGGATGTTCCCCGTCCTTTCGAGATCCTGAGAAGCAGATATATGGATGCGAGCATTACAAGCGTAACTGCAAGCTTCGAGCTGCCTGTTGTGATCAGTTGTTTACTTGTAGGTTTTGCCATGACAAAGTAAGCGACCATTCCATGGATAGGTAAGATCTAATGCCAATCTCCCTTGCTTAGATTAATACTCCTTTCCTTTTTCTCTTTTCTCAGTGATATGATTTTATATCTGGAACACTTTACAGAAAATTGGTGACGGAAATGCTCTGCATGCGGTGCCTCAAGGTGCAACCTGTTGGCCCCATCTGCACAACGCCTTCATGTGAAGGATTCCCAATGGCAAAGCATTACTGCAGTATTTGCAAACTTTTCGATGATGAAAGGTAAGCAAAACCCAACAATTCATAAACCAATCAATTTACCATTGGCAGAAACCAAACTTGAGAAGCTTTTCTAACCTTGGGAAACTATTATCTGCCTTCAGGGCTGTTTACCACTGTCCATTCTGCAACCTTTGCCGGGTCGGGGAGGGACTGGGAATTGATTTCTTCCATTGCATGACATGTAACTGTTGCCTAGGGATGAAATTAGTAAACCACAAGTGCCTCGAGAAGAGCCTCGAGACAAATTGCCCCATCTGCTGCGAATTTCTTTTCACATCGAGTGAAGCAGTTAGAGCCTTACCATGTGGTCACTACATGCACTCAGCTTGCTTCCAGGTTTGGAAATCTCTCTTTCTGTTACTAAACTCGTTTGTTTTTGATTTATCGCCTTAAATCAGGACACTTACTGTTACTCCGTTGTTTTTTCAGGCTTACACTTGCAGCCACTACACATGTCCAATCTGTGGAAAATCATTAGGAGATATGGCGGTAAGATGATTCCCGCCCTTCAAAAGCGTGATGTGCAAATCACATCACAACAAATATCGTTCACTGAACTTATATTCTCTTTTATTTCTTTTGCAAACTCCACAGGTTTATTTCGGTATGCTTGATGCACTGTTAGCTGCAGAAGAACTCCCAGAAGAATACAAAAATCGCTGTCAGGTGAGAAACACTAAAACTGCTGCTCCTTGAAAATCTCTTTTACTCTTTGTCATTTCATTTCATAACACACATACACACAATGTTTCAGGACATTCTATGTAATGACTGTGAACGCAAAGGAACAACACGGTTCCATTGGTTGTACCATAAATGCGGCAGCTGCGGTTCTTACAATACCCGTGTGATCAAGACCGAAACAACTCCCCCAGACTGCTCAACCTCATCCTGAGAACACTGTGAGAGGATTCACTTTCTTCTTCTTTTTTTTTTTTTTTTTTCTCTCTCTTAAATTCGGGTATTACTTTCTGTTTCGCACAACAACAATGTGGAGAAGGTTTGATAATCAAAATGCCCGTTGATAGAATTTTTTTAAAATTTGTATAGTCTCCTGAGATATTAAGATTTTGAAAAGAGTCTTATTTAGGTTACCATACATTTTGGCTTTTTGAACAAAGCTAGAACTCGTTTGTTTCTAAAACATCCCAATACCATTTCTTTCACATTCACATATCCGATATTTGTTTTTCCGTAAGCTGACACTTTTTTTTCTTTCTTTGAAGAGTGTAAATAGTTACAGTTTTAATGTAAAACTTTTATTTCTTCTTACATTTACTAGTTTTTAAACGTTTACGAGGGAAAATCTATCAGAGTTGGTTAAAAGAAAATGACAGTTTACTACTGTAGTATGTTCATTGCTTTGAATAAGATGGGTTTAGTTTGTTTGTTTTTTCTTCATTACTAATAGAAATCAAACAAAATTCGAAAAGCTGACAGAATTAGTCGATCGTAAATAAAATATTCGTTGGAACAAAACAAATAAACTATTGATCGGAAATAAGATATTCAATTATAATAGTTGTTGTTGAGTAAAGAAGTTTAAATATTAATAAGAAACAGTTTATATGATCAAGCTAATCCTATTTGCATTTAGTTTGTGATTCTACCAATTGTAAAATGTAACAACTAAAATACAAATATTTGTAGGATATTAATTTACATTTTATTTTGCTACAATACAATTTTATCTGATTGGGCAGAAGAGGTCGACTAATTTTTTGAATAGAAACCGCATTTTATAGTAATCACTAATCAAGTTGTGAAGGATGATTTAGTAACAAGAAGACGGGTCCGGGAAGAAAAAAATAAAAACACAAGTACAACGTTACAATCGCGTCCCCTAACTCTCTCTCTCTCTCTCTCCCCGAATAATTCGAACAGAAGAAATATAATTTCCTGAGAAATACACAAAAAAACAACGAAGGAAAAAAAAAAAAAAAAAAAACTTTGAACTTTTGTTTCAAAGGAAAAGGAGAAGAAAAAGAAAGGAATCTTCATCTTCTTCATCTTCTTCTTCCCACGGCGGAGAGAAAGAAACCAAAACCAATTTCTCAATTTCTCATAAATTTCACAAATGGAGTTTCCACCTCTACCGGAAAGATCCAAACGCCTCCATAACTTCACCTTACCTTATCTCCGATGGGGTCAGCAAAGATTCCTCCGCTGCGTCAAGCTTCCTCCTCACCACCACCACCACCGATCTTCCCCTTCTTCTTCTTCTCCTCCTGATCATCATCGTACTAGATCCAACAACGCTGGTGGAGAAGAGCTCACCCTCGATCTCCTCTACGATGCCGGCAACAACAAACCTAAGCAGCTCTCCTCCGTTTTGGGAAATGTTGGAGGAGATGAGAGGAACAACACCAACGGCAGCGGCGATGTTGTTGCTGTTTCTGTTGCAGCTCGGCCGTGGAATTTGAGGACTAGGAGAGCTGCGTGTAACGAACCTGGAGACGAATCAACGAGGATCATCGAGTCTTCTTCTTCTTCTTCTCTTCTACTACGGAGACATGAAATTGGTGGTGGCGTGAAGAGAGGAGGAGGTAGCAGCGAAGATCATATTCATGGTGATGGAGATTTGCACAACAAAGTCAAATTCTCTGTTTCTTTGTTGAGAGAAGAAATCGAACAAGACTTCTCTGCCTTAATTGGTAAAAAACCTCCCAGGAGACCAAAGAAGAGACCAAGATTGGTTCAGAAGCAAATCAATGTATGTATATGTCTTCTTCTTTCTTTCTTTGTTCTTCACCCTACCGTTCCATTGGTTTGCTTTCTTTGTTTTGTTGCTTAGAATTTGAATTTTTGTTTTTGCAGAATCTTTTACCAGGATTGTGGCTAGGAGAAGAAGTAACAGCAGACTCATACGATGTTCCTGAGGCTGTGGAAACATGATATAGATAAACAAAAAACATATTTGGGCGGGTCAGCTTCTTTTCTATCCAAGAAAATGTATCAACTTTGTTTTTTTTTCTTTTTCTAGTCTTGTCATTTTCGATTGTAAAAAGGAAGGAAGAAAAAATATGTAGCAATGTGCTCAGGTTTTTTAGTGATTGAAGCCATTTACTTTGGTTTCCTTTAATATTCTTCTCTTGTTGTAAAAGAGACAACTTCGAGGGGGTTTTTTCTTCCGTTACCAAAGCTAATTGTAATCTCTCCATGGCAATGGAATCATCTCCAGGCTGTTTCTGTTATCAATAATGCAGCTTTCTTACTTCTTTGTTCCCAGACTTAGTTTGTCTTGTTGCCTTACTATTAGCATCCCCCTAGTATCTTTGCTCAGATTATGCGTAAAAAATCTGATCTTGTTGTTTGTGTCAAGAACTTGATGAGAAACAGTGTACGTGCTGTTAGACAACTTTGCAGGGTCAGACCAAGCTTCCCCTTTACCACAACTTTTCACCATTTCCAAGGGGTTTTATGAACAGCTCTCTCTCTCTCTCTGGTGAGTCAAGTTTTACAAACTTACTAAGAGTGTTTCATTTATTGAACACCTGATCTGGGACACTTGTTACTATCTGCGGTTAGGTTCTTACATACTGATTCTATGTTTCATTGTTGACTGTTGTAGGAATAATAAAAAAAACAAGATAATGCAAGGATAATCATATATGCTGATAATGGATCTTCAGAAAGCTTTTTCTTCTTCTTGAGTGTCCAAACCAGGTCGCAGTTGAAAGCCACGATCAACATGATAAGAAATCTCATTGAAACACTTCAATGTGGCTAATGTTAGCAGTCACCAGCCGGTGAGGCGAGTTGGAGGGTCCATGGTCGATGAGCAGTATCAATTGTGTGGAAAACAGAGAAGAAAGATAGAATACACTGTTTGCTGGGCGCCTAAAGTAGAGGTAATGTAATTTATTCGAATCCTTGAAATCTAATTAGATATTATGTTCTTTTTCTCAGCCATTGTTTCCTGCAGTAGTGGCACACCACATCCATTATTTTAATTGAAGTTTTCAACCTCTAATTCATAGACTAATGCGTTTATTTCAAATGTTTCCAAACATCATGATCATCTAAACCTTTCCTTCATCATAATCTCATGGAAACCTTATTTCCTTTACATCTCCCCCATACACGATTTATCCAACTTTAAATTGCTACGTTACGTGTCTTGACTTTTATCACTTCTCAAGAAGGTTAGTTATCATTTACTCATCAGTTCTCTGGTTCTCAATTGGTTTCACTAATTTGTTTTGAAAACCTTAGGAAAACGGACCATCATGATCTGCACGGAGTCAAACCACCAGCGGATTTCGTTTGCTGGTGATCTTGGCCAATCCGACAAAGGACCTGCTATGGAACAACATCAACCATCAGGCCCGGTTCGAAGAGACACTACTCTTTTAGATTCATCAAACTCAGACTTCGAGTTCCACATATCAAGAAACTTTGATCCTGAAGATTCCTCACCAGCCGACGAGATCTTTGCGGATGGCATGATCCTCCCAGTCCTTCCTTTCCACGTAACCCCTGCATCCGCCACGCCAAAACGTCTCTACAAATACGAGCTCCCTCCTATCGTCTCTGCTCGTTCCTTACCCTCCTCCTCTCTTCCTCTTCCGCCTTTACCATTGCCTGAATACTCGAGAAAATACAGCGTGAAAGAAACTAGGGGAAGCGTAAATGGTCGAGGGAGCAGTGTAAATTCGGTTTTGGAAGCGGAGAAATCATCAAAGTCGTTTTGGAGCTTCAAGAGAAGCTCAAGCCTTAACTGCGATATAAAGAAGAGTCTGATGTGTTCGTTTCCTCGGTTAACGAGAAGCAACTCCACTGGATCAGTAACGTATTCGAAGAGGGAAATGCTTAGGGACATTAACAAGCATAGCTCGCAGAGACATGGAGTCCCACGTCCAGGAACAAATCCGTCATCTTCTCCTCCACCTCTCTGCTGCAGCTCGTATCAGTTCAGGCCACAAAAACAAGCCAGAAAGAATGGCGGCGGAAGGGGAGGAAGTTTTTGGATTGCTCCGGTGATCGGTGGTCCATCTCCTTTTGGGCTAGGATCCATCTTACGACTTACAAAAGAGAAGAAGAAGTAATGACAGTGTGTGTTTTTTCCCTTCCCAAAGTAAGTAGGAGCAGTTTGATACCATACTCTTCTTCTTACGAACTCTTTGTTTGATTTTGTTTACACATTGAGATTTATGCAACAAAATCCATGTTGATACATTTTTTAAAATCTGATGTGACTCTTATTTTTCTAGCCAGATAATGTTGCAATTCATGCAAATTTTGTTACTCTTCAAATGGTAATCACGTAATTTGAAGAATTTCTATTTAGATACAGAGTAATTGATGATAATCCTCAAAAATGAATATAACCGAACATTGGAATTTACAAAATTGGTGGGTGAAGAAGAAACAACAGTAGAAACAAAAAAAGTCGTGGAGATATCTCTCATTTTTGGAGATGGTACTGAGAAAGAAACTCTTGATATGAAGATGATCGTTGTTGCCATTGAGAGAGAAGCGTCTTGGACGTAAGCAAAGCTTTTGTATCAAAATTCACTTTCCGATTTTCGAAGCAAATCTCTACTGGAGACAAGTTATCGAACAGTTCAAGCCCTGTTGTTCCTCCATCATCAATGTCAGCTTCTTTACAGCGACGCACTCTGGAGACAAACGTAGTGAGTTCTTTCTGTTGTCTGTCTGAATCAGTTGTCTTTGTGATCGGACGGTAAGAAATGAACGCCTTCTTCTCCTTCTGTGAATCACTGTTGAGCCACATGTCATCGTCTCGGTCATCGCCAAGTGATATGGTCGTCTCATCTTCTTGACCTGAGTTTGCGAGCTCGCGGGTTACTTTGGATATTTGATTGCATCGGTTAGAGAATTCTGCTTCAGGCGAGAACTCTTGTTCTGAGTTGAGACATCCGTTGCGGAACTCATGTAGTGTTGTGAGAACTGGAAGTGGAAGAACAGGACCAACGAGCTCAACACTGGGTTGCTCCTTCTTTGACCATTTACTACTCCGTCTTGAAGGTTTCCTTACCAAGAAAGGCGGTAGCTGTGGGAATTCTGGAACAGCTAAGAACTCGAGAGACGGTTTCTTCTTGTCTACCAGAACATCTTCAAACTCAGAGTAGTTGGAGAATGCAAGCAACAAAATCTCTATAGGTAAGCTTGACCAGGTTTCTCTCAATGCAATGTCGAAAACGCTTGTCGGTGAACTGATATTCTCAAAGACTGCGGTTACGCTAGAGGAAGATCTATCTCTACCAAATCCGCAAATCTTCAACTTCTTACATAACTCCTCATGGCAGTTTAAGCTAAAAGATTTATTCTTCTGCAAACCTGATGATTTTGTCTTCATCTTTGAATCGATAAACCCGGCGAGCTTCCCTTTTGTGTGAGCAGAGAGATACTTGAGGTCGAGATATTTAAATCGTCTCGGGAGTTTGTATTCATCTTCATCAGGGAGGTACAGTAAGTTCACCTCGTCAGGTTTGCAGGCTGAATCTTTGTGAGCTACTTCTAAACTTTTTAAAGCAGAAGCACAGAACTTAACTGCTTCAAGCTTCCCCGAGGATGTTAACCGAATCAAAGTAAACCCGGAAGATTGATCTGATGACTCAAGTGGAAGGTACTTGTTTAGAACACCAAAACCGAGAACAAGAACACTCTTTTTCTGCCAATCGATCCACTCGAGAAGAGACTCCTTCATCATCCCTTCCCTAAAGACACAATCTCCGCATAGACACTTTCCGGCAGGTAAGAGTAGATTGTGTGGAAGCTCCCATACATACAAGGAACAAGGATCCTTCACAACAGATGGAGAAGGTCCATAACAGAACATTTGAGATTGCGCATTCCAAAACGAGCCAATGATAACACAAGAAGTAGTTGATTCAACAGTCCCAAGCCCGAGTTCAGACAATCTATAAGCATCGATAAAGCAAGGCCTCTCAACATCATGCTGCCATTTCAGCAAAGGCACTCCTGATCTCGGATCACAGAGAAATACATAGCTCTGAGAAGCAAGAATAAACCGAAAACTGTCACTACCCGCCTTTGCAAAGCCAACAAACTCTTCAGTTCCAGCCATGTTCATACTCTCAACTTGCAATAAACATCTCACACTGCAATCCTCAGAGCTTCTGGTAATAGCAAAGACTACATCAGACCGAGCAACAAGATAAATCCCAAAAGTCCAACCAAAATCACATCCTAACCAATTCCTCCTATTGACTGCAGCTGATCTCCCATGACCTTCCCAAGAAACTTTAAGTTTGGAACCTCTAAGCCTACAATGACTCTGATTCAAATCAAACAAAAAGACCTCACCGTTCTCTAACAAGACTAAACACTCTCCAGTAAGATGAGGGCTCCAAGAAGCGCTCACAATCATACACCTCTTAAACTGCTTACAACCAAGGTTTCTCAAAACCGGCTTCCCTTGAGATTCATCATACTTGACACTGAACCAATGAATCGAATACAACGAATAAACCAAAACGTATCCCAATTCGTTAGAAGAAGTACACTTATCCGCTACAAAAACACTAACCGGTTGCACCAAAATCTTCAAAATTCGAGAAAATAAACGCTCTGTTGCCACAAAGACGTCACCTCCGTTCGAACCCATGACTTGTAACCCACCGGAATCTCCAACAGAAAGCAGCAAGAACCCAATCCGATCAAGGTTAGTCCCTGTGGGAAAAAACACCAAGACTGAATTTTTAGTTGGGAAAGGTAGAAACTGGAGGCGATTGTAGGAGAGAACCCTAGCGGTATCATCGTGCGGACTGGGAATATTGAAAGAGGCGCTGACGATTGCGGAAGAATCCGACGGAGGGACGCCCGAGACGGAGAGAAAACGCGCGGGAGTTAGGTGAGGGACAGTAGAGAGAATCGGAGGAGAGAGTGAGGGAGAAGAGAAGAGTAGCTCCGAATCTGATGGGTTCGAGAAGTAAGGACCAACGGGAGAGGAGATGCAGGTTTTGCGTCCCCATTCATCTGTAATCTCCATTACAACCAAAGCGGCTTTCGTTTTCTACGGCGATCGGCGGTGAATCGAGCGACTAAATTAAATAGGTTGGCGTTAACCGAACGAATAAATTTAAATTATTATTTCGTACCTGAATAAACCAAACCTAACCAAGCCAAATTCCTTTTTTTTTTTTTATTACACATTATGTTCAGCTTATACAACAAACAAAAACCAGTACTTGATCAATAATTACAACTAGGATTTATCCCATGGTAAACCACATATCTATTCGTTTTCATAAACATTTAAATAAGTTAGTATACTAATATAATCAGGTTTTATTTAGTTAATATAAATATTAGAATATTATATATAATCCCCTATATATTAAGAGAGAAACATTCTTGAAAAAATGATGATGTGTCGTCGCCAGAGAGCTCAATGCACTATTTAACAAATAACCCTCATTAATTAATACTAATTACATCTATGCCATTATAGATTTAAATCAAAATTCATTACATAAATTAAAATTATTAGTAGCCATTTAATTTGAATATATATTATACTTCTAAAAAAAATAGTAAACAACAAATTAATTTCTTTTTTAAAATTTAATAATTACTCATGTTTATTAAGATAAAGTCCATACAAATTTCTCCACCATGTTAATTAAAGTTCTTTGCCACGTTCAAATATTTCACGGGTGAAACGTATTTTACACAAAATAAAAGCTAATTTGAATAATAATAAAAAATTAGTTACATATTTTGTTTTACACAAACAAATCTTACATCCCAAATAATAATTTTACTCATAATAGTCTTATTTGAATCGATTTATCCGCACTATGTGCGGGTTATTACCTAGTATGTTGTATTTGCAAAATTTACCCCATAGTAAATTTATTTGTTTTGTAATATCAATGCACTTATATATATATATATATATATATATATATATTATTTTGGTGTTTTTACAATAATTAACAGTACTTGTTAATAAAATTATATGAATTGACTTTGAAAAAACAATAAATATGTGTACATTCAAAAATACAGTGAACTATGATTAAAATCAAAAAAAAATTAAGACCATAGTTTTGTGCATGGTCTTAAACCATGGTCAAAAATACAATGAAATATGATTAAAATCAAATTTATGGTGATTAATAGTGTTTAAGACCATGGTTTTTTGGAAAATCATTTCAAAAAAGATTATTGCACAAAAATATACTTCAAAAATGTTAAGATAGATTTTTAAAATATATTTCCGTTTATAAAAATTCAAATCGCATCATATGCTGAAAAAAAATCTATTAGTTTTTTTAACTTTATGTATTAAATAGTAATTCAAATAATTAAAGATAAGATTAAATAAAAGTGAAAGGAGAATTATATTATAATCTAACATATTGCTTTAAATTAGGTAGATAGATTTTAGGAAATTTGAAATTAATATTATCAAATAAGAAAATGATTGTGTTTGGTTGTAAGGATTGTAGAGAATTTAATTGAGACTTGTTTGGATACAAAGATAAAAAAAGATGGCACAAAAATGTACTCCAAAAATGTTAAGATAGATATTATAATTATTACTTAAAATATCTCACAAAATAATAATGTAAATACAACAAACAAACAGTATAAAATTATAGTACACACCAAACAAATTAAAAAAAGAGATATATATACAATTATTTCGCCGTATTCAAAATAAAACTCTAATAATATGGAGACTAGATCAATTTTACACAAAAGTTATGATTATATACTAATAAACATCAAATATTAATTTACCGATAGTTGTGATGACTTATATTTTTCTATTTTATTGAATATTATTGCTACTATGTAGTAGACAAGTTTTTGTTTGAACTAAACTTCAATTCTTTTATATGACTATCCATTTAATTATATTCTCAAATTATATATAATACTTAAAATAACTAAATTTAATTACGAAGCCTTGTGTATTATACATATTATTTGTTTCTTCTGTATTTGTTTATCTATACATACAAAATATACATGTCAAATTCAAAAAAAGATGTTTATCGTTTTACCAAATAATCGTAATATTAAACACTTGGATCAAACTTTGTAAGATATTTGATCAAACAACATGAATGCAAAATCTAAAAACACATATGTCCACAAACCCTAGCACATCTAAAAACACACATGAACACTAGAAACTAATTAGAGATTAAACCCTAGTACTAGCTTATCAACTATATGTTAATTACTTGAAGATTAAGACTAATTCATGATGTACCATATTAGTGCAGCATTATAATGTATTTTTTGTCGATTATGTTGGATTTTTTGTTCTCTTGCTAACATACTTTTGAAATTGATGAATTGTTTGTTTTGTCTAGTACATGATCAGTTTATTGTCAATTATTTTTGAAAATCAAATTTTATAACATATTCATATCTAGAAGAAATATAGCAGCAAAAAATGAGATAATAAATTTTGTCAAAGATAAGAAAAAAGCACATCTAACTGTAATGAATATGACTTTAGATTTAACTTATGAATATGTTCCATCTTTGAGGCATCATAGATAGCTAGTTGTGTCTCATGTGAAACCAATAAGTGGAATTGGTCCTTGTGGAATTCAACTCGTGTGTCGGCTGATGGCTATTTTCCACGTGGTTTATATATTTTATATATCAAATTAATTTATTGGTGATAATTAAATGTTTGTGTTTTACAAAATCGGTATATAACTAACAATTTTAAAGATCTATGATCCTAAATATTTTGAAAAAGTAATAATGAATAAAAAAAAGTCTATCGATGTTAAATCATGTGTTATCATCATGGGAGAAGATTTTTATGATCCATTCTTATTAAAAACATATAAATTAGTTTAAATTATAAGTTTTTCTATACCATTTTGAAAAATTACTCTCTTTTGTTATCAATTTCTAATATAAAAATGATTAAATTCTAAACGCTACATTCCAAATACTATATATACCCTTAAAAACTATATCCCAAATGTAAAATAGAGAACTTGAACCTAAAAACAAATTCTAAAAATCAATTTAAAAACACATTGTAATTATGTAAAAGAAGAAAAAAATGAAAATGACAAAAAATAGTATTTTTGAAAATGAGTATTTCTAAGAATTTCTCAAGCTTTTTCAAAGAAAATCATAAAATTGAAGCAAAAATTGGTAATATGTTGAGTTGAAAATTTTGTGTGGATTGTTGAATATTTTGTTACTTTATATAACAGGAAATATATTAAGCTATAGACTTTATAATAAATTTATTTAGATATTTGTTAAATTTTAACATATAAAATCAATTAACCATTTTTGTGTTAAATATGTATATATATAACCATTTTCGAAAAAAATTATTTGTTATTCTAAAATTCGAATATAGTTTTAATCTATTAAAATATTAGTTAAATTTAAACCTCTACAAAATTTTCATTTTATATATAAAGATTAGAATTTTTACTAAAATAGAAAATAGGGTATTTTTCAAAAGATAATACAATAAATACATTTTTGTTGAAATGAAAATGGACATATATACCCTTTTTAATAAAAATTGTTTTAACAATTAAATAAAATAATAAAAACAATAAAAACTAAATTTAAAGTTTAAAATAACTCAAATATAAAAATACATTACTTTTTAAAATTGTTAAATTCAGAATAAATTACTAATAAATATAAATTATAACAAAAATGTATTATTGTATTTTAAATAATGATTACATGAATAAATTTTTGACCTTAAAATTTTGAATAATAAAAAAAAGAATTTAAATATTTTTGTTGATATTATTTAGATCTAAATTTATTTAAAAATAAATAATTCAAGATTATACAATTTATAATATATATATATATTAATGTTTTTAGACTAATTTTAATCAATGTTGATTTATTTATAATGTCGACTTTATGAACAATTGTTTTTTTTTTTTACTTCTGTTGACTAAATTATATTTTTCATCGACTTATATTAAAACAGTTGACTTATGTTATGACTAGTGGATTTATAGTCGATTTTTTTAATTGTTGACTTATTCTTTTTTTTTTTGTCAACCATTAGGGCACAACAAGCCGGCCCATTAGCCTAATCCCTATATTCGTAGGGAGCGGGACTCAATCCCTGGGTGTGATGGTGCCTTGTGCATTAAGGACTTACCTTTGGCTACTGCACTAAAGTCACTTCACGTTGACTTATTCTTTTTGTTCATCGATTTATATTTTTTTTGTTTATTTGTGTATTCATTGTTGACTTATTACATTTTACATTGATTTATTAATAAAGTTGATATTTTGAATGATTGATTTAAGTTTAATTTTTGTCGACTTATTTATTTTCCCATCGATATATTTTCAAATTCCCGACTTTTTTTTGTTTGATTGTTTTTTTACATAGTCGACTTTTGATGATGTTGACTTATATTTTTTCTTGTCGATTTGTTTGGTCTTAGTAGACTTATTTCATTTTACGTTGAATTATTAATATGTTTGACTTTTTGAACTGTCGACCTATATTTTATTCCTGCTGATTTATGTTTTTTCTTTGTTGACGTATATTAAAAAAGTCGACTTCCTTTTTTATTAATTGATTTGTTACATAGTCGTTTTTTTTTAACTGTTGATTTATTTTTTAAAAGCTCACAATATTTGATTATGTTATTAAACTTAATAATTTTTAAAATAAATTAAAATTATGTAACTTATATTCGAATTTTCAGTAAAATATTTAATAAATCGAAATATATATATTTATTTTTCGAAATAGTTTATTGAATGAAAAAATTAAAGAATTATTAGTAAATTAATATTTCTTTATCAGAATTTTAGTTTTCTTTATTCATTAATATTTTCCATAATATACTACTTCCTCATTATCTAAATTTTCTCAATATCTAATTTATAAACAGTGTTTTTTAAAATAATTTTTTAACGTAAATTAATTTAATTATGTGTTTATTTTTTTAACGTTCAATTATTAATTAATGGCATATTTATTTATTTTATCTTAATTTAGTCTTTTAGTAATTGATCAATATTATATATAATAAATTAATTCATTATTTTTTAAATTTTTTTAGTAGAATTCCAAATATCTAGTTTAATGTTTTTTAAAATAATTTTTCAAATCAGTTAATTTAATTATATTGTATTTAGTTTTAATTAATTTGTAATTGAGGACAAAATAGTCATTTAGTTCAATAAATAAGGTACATTTCAAAAACTTAAAAAAATTAGTATAGATTTCAAATTTCCTATTAAGTTTAAGGTATGTATTCAAAAAATTTCGATTTTTTTCTTAATATTTTAAGGAAGAAGTACATATAACATTATATCCCACGAGTATTTTATTTTGAATCAATAACAAAAAAATTGTTTGAAGTTATTATTTTTTTTTCCACACTACTCCTTGATGTTTTTACTTTGAAGGAAGTCACGATTCATATTATGAAAAAAAATAATAAATTTTATAAATCTCGGCAGATTTAGAAAGAAAGTTTACATGTTTTTGATTTTCTTTTTTTTTAAGCAGTAGCTAGTGACGATTCACTAATTCATTAGTTATTCAAAAATATGATTTGGTTCTTCTACGGATGTATGGATCTGGACGGACCCTTACGTCAATTATGTACTTTTATAGAATCCTCTTGTTTGTTGCCATTAAGATCACATCCCAACCAAAGATAATGTGATTTTAGTGTCGTAGCAAATGAGGAAAATCATATTAATATCAAGAAGAAAACAGGCTAAGCACTCAAAAATACGGAATTCCACACGGACTCCTCCAAATAAAGGTGCCTTTCTAGTTCAAATTATAAGCATATTAAAATTCATAGAAGAGAAAGAAACTGAGCGTCTTGAATTCATACTTTGAGAGTAATTTAGACAAAGACAATAGATCATCCAAATTTGTTAAGAAAGAAAGAGATTAACGTATTCAAAGACTGAATTAAATATTAAGAGATCACACACAAACATGCTCAAGCTTCAAGCCTCCGTGGTAGGGAACCTTAAAAGACGACTTTTTCAGTGAGCTTTCATAGAGCTTGTATATGCTCACACACAAACATGTTCCTTTTTTTGTTTCTTGGGTCCAATTAGAAGACTTTCACAGAGGAAATTAACGCTTTCACGACACTTAATAAAGATATATGTAGTTCATAATGGCTAATAAACCTAAAGTGTTGGATGACTTAAATAATGGAATTTGTGTCCAAATAACGAACCTTACAAATTCTTGTGGCGCTAGCTGACTTACTCGAACTTGAAGGAGGTGATGATTTCTAGCTGTAACTTGCAAAGCAATGAATTAGGGGTGAAAAAAAGAAAACTCAGAGAAGAGAAAGGGAGATATCTTCTTACATGTTTTATGAATCACTTGTCATTAAATTTGAAAAGCGTAAAAATTGAACATAATTCTCTCTTCTTTATACATAGTTTATATATATATATATTTTTTAGCAAAAAGATTTCATTCATTCAAGCTAAAAACGGGAGGTTTTTGAAAAAAAAGCAATGTTTAAATTAAGCACTTCTTCAAGTGATACCACTTGTCAATACAATATGCATGAGAGCTCGAAAAGGGTTATTCCAAGGACTTGAGGACGACCAAGAAAAACTAAGAGAAACACACAAAGAAATAAAATGGCTGCATATCGCAAGTAGGTAGCTTATTTAGTCTCTAGTCACCTCTTTTACACTCTGCGCCGAAGGTTCTCGATTTGAACCAAACAAATGTGGATACACAGAACGACAACAATATTCTCCAAAACCTAGTTGTTTGACTTTATTTATTTTATTTTTTTTTAGATAACAGGTTAATTATATAATCAAAAGGAACTTGAGGTTTACAAAAGTTACTAGTAGTGGCTACATCCCAAAAATAAAATAAAAAGCTGCAGACACGCGAAGATACTAATTCCGAAAAGGAGAATCAAGATTAATTAGGAGCAGCAGAAGCTCATTAGTGTTGAGGAAGCCATTTGAGTAGCAGTCCTTTCCCCTGCTTGGAGTATTGGTGAGCAAGGAGAATATCTCTGATTGTTCTGTCCAGGACTCTGAACAGAGCTTCAGGTGCGGTGTGGGTGCCGTTGTGATAGCGTGAGTTGCGTTCTTGCCAGAGATGGTAGACTGTCGCTTGGGAAACCAGTTTCTTTAGAGTAGAAGATAGCGCTTGAGAGTGACCAATAAGCCAGCTGATTAGGGTCGGCCATGAGATGAAAGTGAGCACAGGGAGTCGAAATCTTGCCAGAACCAAACCCCATAGATCTCGCGCATAGCTGCAGAAAAGAAAGAGGTGCTCTCTGTTCTCATTTCCTTCAGCGCAGAAAACACAATTAGTGTCTTCGACTAGTCCCCAGTTGAACAATCTTGATTTCAGGGGTTGAGGTGAGCGACCCAAAACATAAAGGAGTGCTTTGGAATTCCTTTTTTGAACCAAATAGCCTTATACCAGTGTTTGATCTCCTTCCTAGGCCTCACTGCGTCCCAAGTGAGCTTTGTACTGAAGTAGTCCTTTCTGTTGCCCTCCGGACCCCAGGAGTATGAGTCTTGCCCTGATGATGACGAAGGGGGAGTCAAAGAAGTCAACAAGTCCCTGATGGTGAGTAGGAGAGGGTTTCTGGTCCTGAGGGAAGGTAGCCTCCAACCTTGTGGACCAGTGCCCTGAGCAACCGTCGCATCTCTGGGAATCCCCATTAGTCTCGGTCCTTCATTTCCTACCACATCAATCAGAGGCCCTAAGGTACTCCAATTATCAAACCAGTAACTCGCTGTATTGCCGTCTCCAAGGTGACAGCCCAGGAACCACTTTGACAATTCTCCACCATCCAGTAGCTTTGGTTTTTAAGCATATGTTCTTTCATCCAGGCCACCCAAAGAGAGCCGCTGTTTGTGAATAACAACCAAACCAGCTTCATATTCAGCGTTTTATTCCAAATACTGAAATTACGAAGGCCTAGTCCACCTTCTTTCTTAGGGAGACAGATGTCCTTCCAGGATACTTTTGCTGCGGTTTTCTTCTCTATATCCCCCGCCCAAAGAAACGCAGTACAAAGAGATTCAATGGATCTGAGACATCCTTTCGGGAGGGCGAACGCAGAGGACCAGAAATTTACAGAGCTGTTAATAACATCAGAGATAAGCTGAAGTCTTCCCGCAAAGGAGAGGACCTTGGTGGTCCAAGAGGTGAACCTGGCCTTGATGTTATCCAACAGTGGCGAATAGTCTGCTTTTCTCAACTTTCGGTGGAGAAGAAGGAGACCGAGATATCTCACCGGGAAAGATCCAAACTGAAAACCTTGGTGGGCTAACTGGTTGGTGGTTTCTACCGAGACTCCAGCGACGAACAGAGTGGATTTATCAACGTTCATACTCAACCATGACAGGAGTTTGAAGTCCTCCAACAGAGAAACAATCTCACGAAGAGAGTTTATCCCTCCATCAAAGAAGATCATGAGATCATCGGCAAAGGCGAGGTGAGAGATGATGGGATTCTTGCCAAGCGGATGGTAGCCTATTATGCCAGACTCGAAGCTGCGACTAAGCATATTGGAGAGAGTTTCCATGACAATCACAAACAGCGTAGGGGAGAGCGGGTCTCCCTGTCTCAGCCCTTTGCCGCCTCTGAAATAGCCACAAAGTTCGCCATTAATGTTGATGGAGAAGGAGGTCGAGGTTATGCATGGCTCCACCTAGTTGATGAATTTGGGAGGAAAGCGGGCATTAGTTAGAAGTCCCACTTGACGCAGTCAAAGGCCTTCTTAAGATCTACTTTGAGCAAACCTCTAGGGGAAACGTTCTTTCTGCCAAATCCTTGGACCATCTCAGAGGTGAGGAGGACATTTTCCACTAGTAGACGTCCTTTAACAAATGCGGATTGGGAGTTTGATATCATCAAGGGAAGGATATCTTCCATTCTCTTAGAGATGATTTTGGAGATCACCTTGTAAATGACATTGCAGCACGAGATGGGTCTGAAGTTGGTGATCTTGTCAGCTCCTATTAACATTAGGGATCAGAGATAATGCGGTTGCTTGAGAAGATTTCCTGTTCGGAAGAATTCCTTAACTGGCCGCCGTAAGTCATTCGTCTCTCACAACACACGATTTTTCTTTTCTCCTCGTCGAACAAAAAAACTTCGAATAAGACAAATACCAAAATCAGGGTAATCCAGAGATAAGACCTTGCTCCACGACAACACTTTAGTGGTGGTCGTCTCATCAATCTTATTTGTTACCCATATCTCTTTTCTTGATGTATCTCTGAGTTGTAATAGCACTGAAAGTTTCTCTTCTCTTTGATACTAGATAGAGCTATCTTTCGATAGGAAACTGATACGGAAAACTCATACGATTTCCAAATCTCTCTGTTGTATAATCAAAACTAACCATATCGAGCTGCCTCTCTTCTTCATCAAAAGCACAAAAAGTAGTTCTTACCCTTCAAAGATACGCAGGAATTACAGGGATGCCCATATAACCTGAGGTCCGGAGTGACATCATCAAGAATCCTCCATGAATTAGAGTAAAGCTCACAGATTTCATATATTCGTTTGAAGCCAAAAAAATATCTCAGTACTTTGTAGCTGGTAATTCCGGATTTATTGTCTTGGTAGGATCCAAGAACCATACCTGTAGGATCTCTTGTCACGAACTATGTGTTGGATCTTAATGGTTTCAGAGATATGGCCGGAACGCGACAGAGTATCTCTTCCAACAGATCTTGCGAAAGGTACATCGACATTAATTGTCGAAGAAGCGCCGATGGCTTTTGAGTTTTTGACGGGTTGTTTTAGGGTTTTCTCAGTGTTTCGCAGCTTTCGCTCTTCTCTTTTATATGTCTTGTAAATGGAGTTATAGTTATAAACTTTATCGTTTGTTTGGGCTTAATAAACATGGCAGCAACTCTAAGACTTTTCACTCATCATTTTCAAATTTTTTTCTTAATATTTTCATTTTCACCAAAAAGTAAATACAATACTATATAATTATTTCCCACGAGTATTTTATTTTAAAAAGTACATACAATATTATATAGTTATATATCTCACGAGTATTTTTATTTTGAATTAATAACAAAAAAAAAATTGTTTTAAGTTATTAATTTTTACCACACTACTCCTTGATGTTTTTACTTTTGAAAACGAAGACAGATTCATGTTAGAAAAGTTTGATATTTTTTTTAAAAAGAAGATCAATCTAACAAATATTGGCAGGTTTAGAAAGAAATTTTACATGTTTATGAAGCAGTAGCTACTAGCATCTGATAATAATACCACATATTTAATGAAATATGAGTTCAAGCGATTATTCAGTGAACAAGACCAAGACAAATGAAGAACAAAAGAAAAGATGAGATTACATGTAGTAGAGCTTGTTTAGTTGTTTCTTTTCCTTTTGCCTTCCGCTCGCTCAATTTGAACCAGAAACCATAATTAAGAATAGTTGGACAAAAATTTTCAGTTGTATAAACTCCAGAAACCATTACTGTGACTTTATAATCCTCCTCCCCAACAATGTATACGTACCTTGTCTTTCCACTTGTCCTCGTCTTCTTCGTCCATCCATCTCTTACTCTTACAACACAAGACGAATTTATTCTCCTCTTCTAGCAAGCAACTTACGCCACGCCAATTAATCAACTTTAATTAGGCTTCAATGCTAGGACCTTGTTCCACGACACCACTTCTTTGTTCTTACCAATCTTATTTGTCACCCATACCTCAGTCTTGGATGCAGAGTCGCCCTATAATAACACCTAAATCTTCTCATCTCTGACAACGGAAAGATGATCAGCATGCCCCTGAAAGGGACGAGCACATATCCAAACTTCTCTGTTGCAAAAGCAGATTTGGCCAAAGCAATGCCAGGGCGCTTTTGTCTTCTATCTATAGATCCAAGTGGTGGAGACCAAAACTCGGTCTAACATTTTACTTATCAATCCCTCCTCCCATTTTACGGTATACTCCGTCTTGTTCTTCTTTTTTCGGGTCCAAGAAGACTTTCACAGAGGAAAATAACGCTTTGAAGACACACTAACAAAGATTTTTGTAGAGCGTGATGGCTAATAAACCTAAAGTTTTGGATGGCTTATAAAGATCACAATGACTTGTACTGCAATCTTCATTATACACAAACTCGTCCAAATAACGAACCTTAATTACAAAATCCTGCGGCGGTGACTTACTAGAACTTGAAGGGTGCTGATTTCTAGCAGTACAACTTGTAATTTGCAAAGCAATGAATTGGCGGTGAAAAAGAAAAATCAGAGCAAACACGAGGAGATAGCTTCCTACATGTTTAATTATGGATCACTTGTCACTGAATTAGATTAGTATATATGTAAAGAAACATGATTTGATAATAAAACTTTCAAAAAAAAAAAAAAGCAATGTTAAAGCACTTCTTCTAGTGATACCACTTGTTAATACAATATGAGTAATGAGAGCTCAAAGGATTATTCCAAGGACTTGACGACGACAAAGACAAACTAAGAGAAACACACAAAGAAAGAAAATGGCTGCGCGCGTAGAGCTTGTCTAGTCCGGTAGTCACCACTTTTAGTCTTTGCGCTGAGGGTGCTCGATTTGAACCAAACTTGGAAACAAATGTGGAACACATGAAAGAATGGAATGTTCTCCAAAACTTAGTTTTGTGACTTTATTATCCTCCCCAACAATGTAAACCCAGTCGGCCCCATAATTGGCGTCGCCAGTTCTACTTCTACCTCTCTCACAACACACGATTTTTCTATTCTCCTCGTCGAACAAAAAACTTGTAAAGCCATGGCGAAGATAAGGGTAGTCCACTGTTAAGACCTTGGTCCACAACAACACTTGAGTGGTGGTCTCATCAATCTTATTTGTTACCCATATCTCTTTACTTGAGGTATCGCTCAGTTGTAGTAACAGTGAAAGTTTCTCGTCTCTCACACTAGATAGAGATTTAATAAAATAACTACCAATAGGAAACTGGTACGGAAGACTCATACGACTTCCAAAACTCTCCGTTGTATAATCAAAACTAACCATATCGAGCTGACTCTCTTCTTCATCAAAAGCAAAAAAGTAGTTCTTACCCTTCAAAGAGACGCAGGAATTACAGGGATGACCATAAGAACTCAAGTTCGGAGTGACATCAATGATCCTCCATGAATTAGAGTAAAGCTCACAGATTTCAAATACTGGTTTGTTGCCAAAACTATATCTCAGTACTTTGTAGCTGGTAGTGCCGGATTTATTGTCTTGGTAGGACCCAAGAACATACCTGTAGTTTTTCCTGTTAAGATCTATGCCTTGGATCCACCTGGTTTTACCCATAAACGGGTTCCAAACCTCCATAATACTCTTTAATGCGTTGATGTATAACAACAAGCCATCACAGTGAAAGACTTCATATATGCCGAATCCGCTAAGTTCAACACCAACCTCTTCGGATGGTGTTTCGTTTAGATTGACGTTCAAGGAACAAATCCTAGAATTCGTTGTGAACATGAGAACCATAGACTGTTTTGGGGCTTTGTCAAAGTGCTTTCTTCTGAATCTCTGGTCGTTGAATATACTGTTCCATTGCTTGCACGTAGATGTTAACGGTCTCAACGATCTGTCCGGAACGCAAAAGAGTATCTCCTCCAACAGATCCCGTGGAAGCTCCGACATCGACATTGTGGAAGAAAAGTGTGTAGTGCCCCCTGCCCGGTGGCTTTGAATTTTAAGGGTTTTTCTTCACTCGTATATATATAATAAACTATAGGCCCATATTAATATGGGCTTTATCGTATATTTAGCCCAAGAAAACATGGCAGCGGCTGGCTATTCTGATTATGGCGTTGATTGGTTTTCCCGCTACCTCCCGCAAACGCTGCCTTTGCGAGTGGTAGCGGTTGCTAGCGATTAGAACCAATCATATAAAACGCTTCCAATCGCTTCTAATCGCTCCCAACCGCTTCAAACCACTGAATTCCAAAAGCTGCTTCCCGCAAGCGTTTGCGGTTGCGGTTGGAATTTGTTTTTTTGTTTTTATAAAAAACTTAAAAGAAATCAATGATAATGAAATTCTTTTGTGTTATATCTTCTATCTAACTATTTTATTCATTAAGGATGAGAGAAAATGAAGTACGAATACGATTAGAAAGATTATAAAATAAACAATTAGAAGAAAATAACCCGGAAAACTTGATGTAAATTTAATGTTATATATGCAGACCAACGAATGCATAAATTTGAAGATACTGTTTCTGAGTGTGCTGGTCAAATACATTACCACCTCTTTTTTCTTTTACCTTAGGTCGCTCGATTTTAACCGAACTTGGAACATAATTAAGTATAACTGGCCAACATCCTTACGTTGTATCCACACCAAAATCCACTTTACTGTCTTTATCATCCTCCCCGAGAATGTATATATCTGCTTGTCGATGGACTTGGTCTCGTCTTCCATACCCATCCATGTATCGCAACGCAAGGCGACTTTCTTCTCCTAGTCAAGCAAAAAACTTACCTCATGCGAAATTTGAATATCACGGCTCAAATCTAATAATGCTAATAAGACCTATCTATAAGACACCACCGCATTGGTGGTGTCATCAATCTTACTCGTCACCCATATCTCAGTCTTGGATGTACTATCGAGTTGGATAAACCGATACTTTTAAGTTTCCTGAGAAATTTGAAAAATGTTCTAGTAAATGAATGAATGGCTCAGAAACCACTATGTATCTGGATGAGTACTTGTATTTAGGTTTTGACTTTTGAGTCACTTTAGATAGAAACGACGGAAGGGTTATCTGAAAAACCCTGATTGAATTACTATTAATAGAAGACACGTGTAGGGATAAGATTAAATGAGAAGGGTTTTTTATTTAATCTGAACCGTCAAATGTGATGACGTGTAAAAAACACGTTATGCAATCACGTGTTTAGTGACCGTGTCATATTAAGTCTTAACGAAAGAACGAATCAGAGTTTTTTTATCCGTCGTCGCTCTCTCCTCCTCCTCCTCCTCCTCCGTCTTCGTGCTTTCGCTTCTCTTTGCGGTGTTTTCTTCTTTTTTTTTTTTTTTTTTTCTTTTTTCGACAAACCCCAAAATTAAGGAAGAATCTGAGAATCAAGAGGGTCTCATTGGCAAAATTTTCGAGGAATCAAGAGTTAAAAATCCCTAAATTTGGTTTTATAATTCGAGAAATGAGGCGTATGGATTGTGGGCAAATGTTCGATTTTTAATAAAAGTTTGATCTGATCACATGCTCGTCGTGATATAAACCAGTTGTTTTGGTATGTATTCGACCTAAGTCAGCTTCGACGTTGCTTCAGATTTGAGGTGATTAATTAGTCTCTGTATTGTTTATTTTGTTCTACATTTTTGTAATTTAGCTTTTGAGTTGATATGATCAATGAAGCAATAGAGATCGTGTAGGCGAAACCATTCTAAAAATGTTAGGACTGTTCGTTCATGATCTGTGTCAAAACCTACCGACCAACCAACTAATTGCAAATTAAGTTATTCTATGCATTGAACTCGATTCTTGCAGTATCAATCTAATATGCTTGAATGTTTCAGGCAAAACCAGAACCCGGAATATGCTATGCATTGTCGGTAACTAAAGGAGTTTTTTTATGCAGTTATTCTATGCATTGTCGGTAACTAAAGGAGTTTTTTTTTCTAGTATGTCGAGCAAAACCCGGAATATGCTTGAAGGTTTGGTTAAAGATACTTCTTTTAAATGGTTGCTCGGTAAACAAAGTTCTTTCGATGAAGAAATCGAGGAAATGGGAAGATCCCCATCTGCTTCCTCCAATTGGATTCCTGAGCTTTCTCCTGTTGCTAATGTCGTTGTCCGCAGGTGTTCTAAGTAAGTACCATTCATCCGTATTAAGCATTTTGCTGTGTGACTTTACAGGGCTCATAAGGGTAGGTTTTTGGTCTCTCGAGTCTTGACGATATGATGGTGGAATAGTTTGTCCAAGAATGAGTTTAGTAATAGGTTTCACTAGGGATAGTTCTATCTAAAGAGGTACCTACGGAACGGGGTTCGGGTTTTTGTTAAAGAAGTACCACTATTAGAGAGCATTGGATGCAAGAATGAGGTTACTGTTCTGTCTTGATATTTTATTTGGATATGCTATTGATGCAGGATACTCGGTGTTCCTGCAAACGAGCTGCGAGATAGTTTCAAACAAGAGGCATTTGAGTCTCTCAAGCAGCCCTCTTTATTTGCAAGGAATTTTCTAGAGTACTGTTGTTTTAGAGCACTTTCACTCTCTGTTGGAGTAACTGGTCATCTAGCCGATAAAAAGTTTCGGCGGTTAACCTTTGACATGATGGTTGTCTGGGAAGTCCCAGCTGTTTCTAGCCAGGCTTTACTCAGCGTAAGGCTCCTTTTTCTCATTTCCTCTGCCATCCTTATAGGAATCTTTTCTTTATCATCTTTTTTTTTTCCTTTTCAATAGGTAGAAGAAGATGCAACAGTTAGTTTAGAAGCCTTCTCAAGGATCGCACCAGCAGTTCCTATAATAGCTGATGTGATCATATGTGAAAACCTGTTTGGAATGCTTACTTCATCAACGGGTGGTCGGCTTCAGTTCTCTGTTTATGACAAGTATTTATATGGACTTGAGAGGTAGAGAAATTTATGTCTTTATTAGAAGCGGACCTCCTTTTGTCTCATCTCACTCTGCAGACATTTTTAAAAGTCTATTTTGTTTGTAGAGCAATAAAGAAGATGAGGGCACAGTCAGAATCATCTTTGCTTTCTGGTGTTCGATCAAAAAGAGAAAAGATTCTGGAAATAGATGGGACAGTTACTACCCAACCAGTTCTTGAACATGTGGGAGTCTCAACATGGCCAGGTATTGTTTGCATTTTCTCAATATCAACATGGCCAGGTATTGTTTGTATTTTCTCAATAATACTCACTTTTGCCGCGATGCTATTCAGGTCGCTTGATCCTAACAGACCATTCACTATATTTTGAGGCTTTAAAAGTCGTGTCTTATGATAAACCAAAGCGATATGACCTATCTGAAGATCTAAAGCAAATAGTTAAACCTGAGTTAACTGGTCCTTGGGGCACTCGGCTTTTCGACAAGGCTGTTTCTTACAAGTCTATATCTCTGTAAGACTGTCTTTTCGCCTTAAATCGATTGGAATCTCTTGTATGAACTGAAAACATGCTCCTTTTTGTGACTGATCAGTTAACAGCTTTTAATGGCTATCTGTCGTAGATCAGAACCAGTGGTAATGGAATTCCCAGAGCTCAAAGGCCACACACGCCGTGATTACTGGCTCAATATTGTACGAGAAGTATTATACGTTCACAGATACATAAACGAGTACAAGATTACTGGTTTGGCTAGAGACGAAGCACTTTCAAAGGCTGTCCTTGGCATTATACGTGTGCAAGCTATTCAAGAACTCAGTTTGACAAATGCAATGCGTTACGAAAATATTCTCCCGTTCAATCTCTGCGATCACCTTCCTGGTGGAGATCTGATTCTTCAGACGCTTGCAGAGATGTCTACTGCAAGAGAGCTCCATCGATCAAATAAATCCAAAGATACAGGTTACACTGCTTCTTATCAAAATAACTTATACCTAATGGTATTATCTTTTTCTTGACCAAGAGTGTGATGATTGAAAGCGTGTGCCTTAAACGATTATACAAGATTAAATCTCCGAGGAAGTTGATGTTAAATGTGTATGTAATCTATTTACCAGGGACATTACATTCCTCAGCTTCAGATATGGTTTCACAGCTGGGTTCTGTGTTTGGAGGATCAAGTCCTAGGAGCAGAATGAGTGAGACAAGTAGTCTCGTGGTAGGTGAAGTAGTGGTTGGAGATGTGAATCCACTAGAGAGAGCAGTGAAGAAGTCGCGTAAGAACTACGAGAAAGTAGTCCTAGCGCAAGAGACGATTAATGGAGTCAAAATGGATGGCATTGACACCAACTTAGCTGTGATGAAGGTAAAGAAAAAAACAAGAGAACAGATGTTTGACTGAAACTTTTTAACTGCGTTCTATAAAATGTTGAATTGCTTCTCCTTTGTTTTGGCAGGAACTGATGCTTCCGATTATGGAAACAGGGAATTGGATTGTGTCGGTGGTGTATTGGGATGATCCTATGAAGTCTATTGTTTTCTGTCTCTTCTCCACTTTCATAATTTGGAGGGGATGGCTTGTTTATGTCTTTGCTCTTGCGTGTCTCTTGTCTGCAATCTTCATGGTTCTCACAAGATGTTTCAGCAGAGAAAAGCTCATGATCGAGCTGAAAGTAACTGCTCCTCCACCAATGAACACAATGGAACAGCTTTTGGCGGTCCAGAACGGGATCTCGGAGCTGGAACAGAACATTCAAGACGCAAACATCGTTCTTCTCAAGTTCCGAGCTTTGTTGTTCTCGCTTTTCCCTCAGGTCTGTCTTGCCTCTCATATTTTTAAACAAAAACGCCTCTCCATAATGCTGACTTTAACAGAGATTTGAAACCGCTATTTCAGGCGAGCGAGAAGTTTGCAATTTCGATTGTGATAGCAGCGACGATGATTGCTTTTGTTCCGGGACGCTACTTGCTTTCGGTGGTGTTTGTTGAGCTTTTCACAAGATACTCGCCGCCACGGAGAGCTAGCACGGAACGGTTGATAAGGCGGTTGAGAGAGTGGTGGTTTAGTATTCCGGCAGCTCCAGTGATCCTCCAACACGACAAGGACAATAAGAAGAAGAAGAACTGAGGAAACGTCTATAGTTTGAACAGACGCAAATGTATGTACATACTTAAAATCTTTACTTGAATATATAAAATGTATGTTCGTATGCAATTTATTCATCTTGTTTTTTTTTTTTGTGTGTTCATAAATTAATCTCGTGAGCATGAGCAAAGTCTTGAATTCTTTGCAACTGTCCAATACGTGAGATGTTTTGTAACGACTAACGAAGACTCACAATTTCGAGCAAGGGATTAGAGACTTTTTTAATACACTTTCAAAAAGACATTTTGAATCAATCAGTCAAATTCTCAGACAAGCTAATAATAAGCACAATTCAATCTCTTCATACACTTGAAAAATGTCATTTAAAGGGGATTAATCTAATCTAATTTGTCTAATAATCATGGGATAATTGGAAAAAAGGACATTTTTCTTTAAAAATGTCCATATATACTTTAATTCTTTAGGTTTGGTCATATAGGTTTTATAATAATTAAAACCCAGTTTTACCCTTAGTTTTCAAAAAACTTAATTAAAAAAAAATACAAAAAACTAACTTATTTATAATTTTTTTTTTAAAAAAAGGTAACCCGAAACCTCTCGTATGATTCTCGAATGATTGGTCTCGATTCACAGTCATGGTTATGTTCATTGTGATCTCAAGTCCGATAATCTCCTTATCTTCTCGTGCAAAGATTCTTCGTACGAGTTGAAGATTTCTGATTTTGGAAACACTAGAGAAGTCGGAGAAGTTCCAGGTCACTGGAAAATTGATTTCCCGTTTGTCAGAACGCCTCTTTCCATGCCACCAGAGTCTCTCCACGACGGGGCCACCAAGAAAACCCTAGATTTGTGGTCTTTAAGGTGCTTAGTGATGGAGATGTACACAAGTAGAAAGCCATGGGCAGGGGTTGAAACTTTCGATCTCATGAACTTTCTCTATGATGGTGAAGCTCCAGAGATCCCTGAGTATGTGCCTTGTGATGCAAGGGAGTTTATTGAAACATGTATCGCCAGGAAACCTAAGAAGAGATGAAACGCATTTGTGTTGATGTTGCATCGGTTTTTGTGTCCTGAAGAGAAGACGGAAAAGATTGTTGTAGCCGTCGCTAAAGTGAAAATTTCTTTGCCGGTGAAGTTGAAGTTGAGAATCAGACGAGTTTCAAAGATAATAATGGATATTATAAATAAGCCCTTGAAATTGAAGATTTTGCCATCTAATAAGCCTCCACAGTTTAAGAAACTAATTAGGTAAAAGATGATTCATCCGGGGCCCTTGGCTAATTTAGTATCTGTTCATTAGTGTGTGCTGAATCTATCTCTATTTCTTTTAGTATGTAGATCACTAGCAAGTTATAATGGTTCCTAATCTATGTATGTTACGTATGTTGCTTGCTTCGCAACTCTTCATCTTATTCCTTTTTGTTGTTTTTTTGAAAGGCGCTTGTTCTTGATCCCTTTCCCGGGGAAGAAGATCCCTTCGAAGTCTGTGACTATTTTTTTTTCTCAATATATGCCTGTTAATATATAATGACTTGATTTAACCATTCGGAAGCTAAGACATCTCATTTGGAACAGGGCTGACTTTGAAGACTGGATGATCGAGATAGAAACGGTATAGCAGCTTGCTCGTACCAAATTTCCATCTGACATAGATGTGCATAGCCATCGAAAGAAAATAGTGAAAAGAAATCAGAGAAAATGGCTTTAGAGACCACAAGCTAGTGCACTAATCGATTACAGTTTGTTTTAACACTTTATTTTTTTTCTATAGTTAGGCAACGTTTTCTAAATTAGGTAGAACGTAATTCTAACAAACAATTACGAACTTAGCTAAATATTAGATAAATATTTAGTTTTCATTTTTAAAGATTCATTTCTTATATTTAGTGAACTCTAAAATTTTCAGAGTATACATTATACGTTTTTGTAGTGTATATCTACTAATTTTCTCAGAAATAGAGTAAAAGGAATAAAACATATTTTAACGTTTTCAGAGCATAAAGTAAATCGTAGAATATTTATACTAAAAAGTTTAGAACATAAAGTAAACCGTAGAATACATACTCTGAATATCGTAGAATTTTGAATTTCGGACTACTAAACTATTCAGAACAAAAATCTTTTCTGAAATTAGTATAACATGTACAAAATGTTAGAATACAAAATCCGTTTTTTCCAGAACAGTAGAAAACGTTTTCTAAATGTTTTATATCAAATTTAATCCATTAAAAAAACAACTTATACATTTTTTTTCTTTTTTATAAAAAATTATATTACTTTTATTATTGTATATCTACTTGTTTTCCTATATTTCACTTCTTATAAGTTATAACTTGTTAAATTTAGGTTTATTAATTTGTATGGGTATTTTAGGTAAAAATGACCATTTAAAAAAAAAGTGTAAGTGGACAAAAAAAAAATTTTAGTGATCCTTTATTTCCAATTTTCTCAATAATCATTGTTCACGCCAAGTGAACTCGCACCTCAAGCATCTATATAAAATCTTGATTAGAAATCTATAAAATTTTGGGACGTGCATTGGTTTCCTAACAATTCTTACAAAAACTGATTAAACCATTCATTAGAAAGTTATTAACTAAACCGGGGATTATAAAATCTTATCAACCCAAAAAAAAACCTAGAGATGAAACATAAAATTGGGAAAATTGAACATAATGAAGAGAGGAAAAAAAAAAAAAAAACTGTGAACTAAAAATTAAACCGGATAAAAAAAAATTATAACTAATGCTAAATCTTTATTAGTCTCTTGCCAAACCACCAGAAACAAAAATTCAAAAATTTATCAGCCAAAATTGTAACGCCGATGATGATTGATTAATTTCAAAAATCACGAAACTCGGCCAAGCCGTCGAAGCCAGAAGATGAAGAAGAAGAGAAAGAGCTTCTCATATTGTTCGCCAAGTAAAGCTGTTCATCAATACTCGCAAACGTTTGATTATTTATACCACCACCGCATAAGAAACTATCAGCTGGATTCGTCGCCGGCGGGAACATCGGAAACGTCGGTAAGTAAGCTCCGTAATTTAACCCCGTCGCGTCGTACATAGACGGCGGCGGTGGCGGAGGAGGAGGATGAGGAGACGGTGGAGGAATAGCCACCGCCGAATACGGAATCGATGAGTTAACCTGTCCGTGTTCTCCTCCTCCTCCTCCTCCTCCTTTCTCATCGGTCGTTATCACCGACGACGATTCACTATCATCGCTTTTCATCGCGTTATTAAAAAATATACCCTTTCCGGTGCCGGAATAGTTTCTACGGTAATTGTTATGTCCGCGATTCCGATTGTTTTTTCTGTCGACGGCGAGATCAGACACGCTCTGGCTCTGGTTGATAGATTTACCTCCGCGATCCGTCGTTGTATTACCGCCGTGATCTTCGACGGAAGGGGAGATTCCGGTGAGTTTTTGGACAAGAGCCATGAAATCTTTAGGATTCGTGTGTATGATTTTGGGAGTGTGTGTGTAGATGATCACCGGGTGACGATGTTTTGCGGCGGCCGCGGAGGAGGAAGAAGACGGAGACGGTGGTTTTTTAATAAAGTGAGAGTCTTTGTTGACTTTTAACGTCGGCGGTGACAGTGACGGTGAAGGAGGGTATAAGATTCCGTTTTCATTTGGTTCTCTCTTTGGCTGGTGATGAGTGTGGTGGCCATTGAACGTTGAGCTCATTTAATAAATAACAAAATACTATATGATCAAAAATAACACAAACAAAAATTAAACAAGTAGATTTTTTTGTGTTTATGATTATATTAAAAAGTAAACGAATCATACAATATTAAAATATATATATATATATATATTACTGAAAGTAAAACAAAATGACAACAAAATTGAGAATCATAGTTTTGGGAGATGATGATGTGTGGAAGAGGAGAAGTATAGAAAGGGGAGAGGAGTGTGGCTTTTTATAAAGTTCCAGACTTCCAGTGAGTGAGTGAGCCACGTGTCATCTGGGGAATGTTCCAAGTGAGCACTATGCGCCACGTCAGTATTTTTAGAGCCTCTAAATAAATAACGGTTTGAAGAGATTTACGCCACTAGATATGCTAAAATCCAGGTTTAAACTTTTAAAATTCTTTCTGAGGATTCTTTGAGAGGATAATTAGTGGGAGATAATTATGGATTATCACAAAAAAAAACTGTTAAGTTCCGTTATACAGAAACCTACAATGGATTTTTGCCGATTGAGGACAATAAATGAATCGAAATTAACATTTGGATCATTGTTTGTCACTACTTGTCAAGAGATCTGAACCAAGTAAACCGTACCGCCTATAACCATCCTAGAAGATTGCAAAATTGTTGCATATTGGCGCAGGCCTTCACATACTGACGCAACTTATCACATGAGAGAACAGAGTCCGATCAGTTCAGGTAATGACTTGACTTGCACAACTCGTTATTGTTGTTAATATTGTTGCATCTTCACTTGCTTAACTTTGTACCTGTTTGGAAATCCAGATTCTTTGCTTATGTCTCGCAAGTCCACCAGGTTGTATAGTAGTCCAGGGCATCTAGTAAACCATGTCTCACTTTCTGGTGTTATTACCTTCATTGTCCGGAATTCTCCTCGTGTGTTGTTCCACTTTACCATTGAAATAATCTGTTTTCAATTTGTGAATGATTGATTATTGATTACTCAGAAACTTATATGCAGGGACTTTGGTACTCTAAACTGAACTGACAAAAAGCATGTATGTCATCATTGCCTGCAAGCAAAAGGCTTTGAGTTTGGAAGTGGCTTTGCAGGTTCTATTTCCCTTGTTTCAACTAATTTAATGCTCTCATGCATGATCACAAAGTAAAGGTGTGTGTAATGAATCTGCAGGTTTCTGACAGGTAATGAGCACAACAACGAATTCTTTACCGACGATGAATATGAAAGAGTACTGACAAAAACAATCTGTTCTGGTGGAATACAAGGAGGGATCTCAAATTAATGGTGAGATAACAAACATGAGACTAGCATCAAGACAACATCAACAATTGGAGGAAGTTGTTGTTTGATCACCTCTGAGATAATTGAAACCCCTCTTTATGCAGTTTGCTTGAGGAAACTGGTGAAAAGGGACTGTTGAAGGAAAAGCCATAGATAAGACTGTAGGTGGGGGTAACTGTGGCAGCAGACATCTTGTTTAGTCACCTCTTTTTCTTTTGTTGCAACCAGCAGCAGGTAGCTCGATTTGGACCAAACTTGGAACGTAATTAAAAATAACTGGCGAATTTGCTGCAACTCTGTAATCCAGCAGACCAAAACCCAATTCACGGACTTTATTATCCTCTCCGAGAAAGAATGTCTTGTCGATGGACTTGTTCTCGTCTTCTATCCATCTCTCACTACACACGGCGACTTTCTTATCCTCGTCAAGCAAAAAGTGGACATTAGAAGTAATCTGGAGATCAGGGCTCAAATCAACTGCTAAGACCTTGCTCCAGGACACCACTTTGGTGGTCTCATCAATCTTACTCGTCACCCATATCTCAGCCTTGGATGCATCATCTGGCTGTAAAAACACGGAGAGCTTCTCTTCTCTAACAACGGAAAGACTCAAAACTCCATGCCTTTGATACTGACGGGGAAGAGGCACAAACAGAGATGACTTCTCAGTAGAAAAATCAAATCTGACCAATGACAAGACAAGATGCGGTTTTGATACCTCCTTAGCAAAAAAGTAAGCACTTCCCTTTAAAAACACGACGTGGGTAGAGTCATCAATGGACCAGCCTGGTGGAGAGAGATCACCGTCAGGAAGCTTTCTCCACGAATCATCAGAGTTAAGCTCGTAGATTTCGATTGCCGGCTTCGATCCACCTGGTTAGACCAGTAAGCGGGTTCCAAACCACTATTTTAGGACCGTACCAAGTGATGTCGCCGTTTCCATCTATAAACATTGTAGATCCTTAGAAACACTCGTTTATGTATTTGTATGGACTTGAGAGGTAAAATAATTTCCATCATTAGAAGCTGACCGCCTTTTGTATCAAATCACTTTGCAAACATTTTTAAAAGTCTCTATTTTGTTTGTAGATTCGTGTAAGACATAACACTTATTTGTTAGACATGTATGCTGTACGAGACATGTTTAGACCATAATAATACTTAAAAAAAACTGTGTTTAAAGCAAGCAAGCAAGAAACACTACAAGACCACATCTTGTAGAGGTTGTTTTTAGTCTCCAGCAGGTAGCTCGATTTGGACCAAACTTGGAACGTAATTAAGAGGAACTGGCCGAGGTCCTGTCTGATTTGTAGTCGGATCAAAAGCAAATTCACTGACTTGATTATCCTCACCGAGAATGTATATCTTATCGATGCAGAGGCTGTCGTCGTAATCCATCAATCTCTCACAACACACGGCGACTTTCTTATCCTCGTCAAACACAAACGTTACCAGATCAGTAATTTGGAGATGAGGGCTCAAATCAAACGATTTGCTTCAATCAACTTCACTACTCTGCTTCAATGGACTCTCACTCTTCCCATCTCAACGCGGCCAATCGTTCGCGCAGCTCTCAGACTCCTTCTCCTTCTCATTCGGCCTCCGCTTCAGTCTCTTCTTCTCTCCACAAACGCAAGCTCGCCGCAACCACGGCGGCGAATGCAGCCGCTTCTGAAGACCACGCTCCTCCTTCTACCTCTTTCCCTCCTTCCTCTTTCTCTGCCGATACTCGCGACGGTGCCTTGACTTCCAACGACGAACTCGAGAGCATCTCAGCTCGCGGCGTTGATACCGATTCAGACCCTGATGAGTCAGAGGATATCGTCGTGGACGATGATGAGGATGAATTTGTTCCCGATCAGGATCAGCTTTCTTATCCTCGCCGAGAATGTATATCTTATCGATCAATTGGTCGTTGTCGTAATCCATCAATCTCTCACAACACACGGCTACTTTCTTATCCTCGTCAAGCACAAACTTTACATCCTCAGTAATTCGAAGATGAGGGCTCAAATCCAATGCTAAGACCTTGTTCCAGGACACCGCTTTGGTGGAGTCATCATCAATCTTACTTGTCACCCATATCTCAGTCTTGCATGTAGAATCGGGCTGTAAAAACAAGGAAAGTTTCTCGTCCCTAACAGCAGAAAGTCTCAAAATTTCCCACCTTGGACGCTGATAGGGAAGAGGCACAAACAGAGATGATTTCTCAGTAGAGAAATCAAATCTGACCAATGACAAGCCAAGTTGCGGTTCTGATTCCTCCTTAGCAAAAAAGTAAGTATTTCCCTTCAAAGACGCGAAGTCTTCAGCGATCACAGCGGTCCAGCCTGGTGGAGTGAGATCACCATCATCAGGAATCCTCCTCCACGAATCAGAGGAGTTAAGGTCGTAGATTTCTGTTTCTTTGCCAGCAGGATCAAAGCACAAAATTCTTTGACTGCAGGAGCACTTGTTGTTGTTGTACCCGAGAACAAATGTATTGAATGGATCCCAACGATTGTCGGCTTCGATCCACCTGGTTTGACCAGTAAACGGGTTCCAAACCACTATTTCATAGTGGCATGCGGTGGGGCCGGTGATGAAATCGCGCACGCATAACAATAAGCCGTCGCAGTGAAAGACTTGGGTCGTCATATCGCATTGTCGTGAATTGTTAGAACGCGGATGTGGTAGGCTAAGCTCTCTTTTTACCTCTACAGATGGAAGAAGAGGAACATCATCTCCATGTGGGGGAAGATTGATTATGCTCAACGGACAAATCCTCTGCTTCTCTGTCATGATGAGAAATAGAAACTCCTTTGCGGCTTTATCCCGGTGCTCACTCGCGAATTTCCTATCTTCTTTGAACAAACGGTTCCATCTTTTGCAAGTAGCTCGTAACCGTTTCAGGGATGTGGCCGGAACGCGATAGAGTATCTCATCTACCAAATCGTTAGGAAGCTCCACCGGTCTCGCCATTGATCTCAGTCTTAGCTGCTGTAAAAAATCTAGGTTTTTGCTCTTTCTTGTAAGGTTTTGTTCTAATTTTAGTACGTTTACTTCTGTCTTAGATATAGAGAGAAAAGAAGGTGGCTGAGTGAGAGAAAGGTTGCTGAGTGAGAGAAAAGAAGGTGGTTGAGTGAAAGAAAGGAAAGTGGATGGGTGACTGAGAGGTAGAGGGGAACGTAGAAGTGAGAGAGAGGAAAGTGGATGGGTGACTGAGAGATAGAGGGGAACGTCGGGTCAGCAGCAAATATTTCTTTTTTTCTCTGTTTTCCATCGACATATCTTTATTTTTTTATTATTTTTTTTCATTTTACTGTTACATCTTCTAATCTAAACTTAAAATACACTCTAATACAAATTAGTTTTTTTTTGAAACTTTTATATACATATTTTTTTTTAATAATTTGATATGCATTTTGTTTTATTGTTTTAAATATATTTTATATTACAACGGATGTATATTATTGTTATGTACATATTTATTATTGGATGGTTTTTAATCCATACTCAATTATTGTTGGATGATTTTTAATTAGATTAGGTTTTACCCTGTGGTACACCACGTAACTATTATTTTGTTGATATATATACTGTTACCGGTTGTAGGTCAAGTTTTGTAGAAACATAATATACATTTTACGATTTGTTTGTTATGATTTAGGAATGAATGATCTGACATATTATTATTATGATTTTTAATTGATATTATTGGATTAATAATGTACATTTAAAGCTAATAGGATCTTACCAAATATGTAATCGTTTATTAAATGCAAATTAGATATTTTCTAAGATGTATTCATCTTGAATTAGTTGTTATATTATAGGGATGCAATTAAGAGGATGTGATTACATAAATTGGGTTATCAATTCTTTTTGTCAAACTCGTGCTAAAAATTCGGCATGCAAATTATATATTTCCTTAATTGACATTAATTGGATGTAAATAAGTATGCTATGGATTAAAAATCGGCCCAAAATATTCGGCAATCTTAAGGAGGATCCAGATAATTGAATTGGTTATAATTTTAGTTAAAAACCCGATCCGAAGTTGGCAAAAAGTGATGACACCCTATTATACTCCAAAAATGTATTTCGGGCTCTATATGTGGATATACTTGTTTGGTTACAAATATCCTAAGATAATTTTTAATATATATCCGTTTATAAAAAATTCAAATCACATTATATGCTAAAAAAATCTAAAATTTTATTAACTTTATGTATTGAATAGTAATTAAAATAATTAAATAGAAGATTAAATAAAAATGAAAGGAGAATTATATTTTAATCTAACATATTTATTTAAATTAGATATATATATATAGATATATATATATATTTTAGGAAATTAATATTATCAAATAAGGAAATGATTGTGTTTGGTTGTAAGGAATGTAGTTGAGACTTGTTTGGATACAAAGATAAGAGAGGATGACACAAAAATGTACTTCAAAAATGTTAAGATAGATGATTATACACGCTAACTTGATTTCAAATAAAATATATCTAAACCATTTACTGTATATCAATTCTGATGCAGCATATGTAATGGGCTTTACGTAAGTGTTTACAGATTTGAGATCCATTAGATTTGTTAACTTATTTTAATTGTTAATTATTTATTTTAGAAAGAATTATGATTAAAATATTTAGTGTTTATATCTTTCCTTAGTCTTAGATTTGAGTTTATCATAAAGGGTGTTTTATAAAAGGGATCAAACCCTAGATGTATGTAATTATTGATTATTGAATAATTTTTTTTTTACGAGAGCTTTGTGTAAAGCCTAGAGAGGAAGACTCTCAACTCTAAGAGCTGCTTGTATTCAAGCTCTGCAAGGAGGACTTGCAAAACTACGTCAATATCATTCTCGGGAATCGATCTCGACCCTATCCCTATTGCTTCTTCGTGAAATCTTGGCGTTCTAAGCAAGATCCGTTCGTGAATCCAAGTTCTCCATAGATCTTATGTTCTTGTCCGTTAATTAAGCTTCCGCTCTCTATCAGTTGGTATCAGATTCATCACGTTCCTGGTGGTTTGATTTCCCTTGATGGATTTTAAGTTTGATATCCCTAATTTCTATGGCGGAATACGTGTTGATTCGTTCCTAAATTGGCTCGTCGAAGTTGAAGAAATATTGGTGTCTCGAAGCGTTCCAGATACTGGTTTCGCTTGTGATTAAGAAGTTTGGAGGACAAGCTGCATCATGATGGCAACAAGTGAAGACGGCACGCAAGCGAGATGGCAAAAATCCCACTAAGTCTTGGGATAAACTTAAGCAGAAGCTTTGTGCAATCTATTTACCTCGTCATATGGTGTTTAGTTGTTTGCACAATTTGAAACAAAGAGAACGATTTGTGGGTGCTTACGCGAGGAATTGTCACGTTCATGTCCAAAACGTCGTGGATGAACTTGTCTACCGTGTTGACGATGATTTGTCTACTACAGAACATGTCTCTTACGTCGATTCAAAAGTTGCTGTTAAAGGTGACTTTGAAGACGAAGACAGTGCAGAACGTGACGTTGGTTTCGTCAACAACACCAACACAATCAACGATGACAATACTTTTTTGGACATTGTCGATGAGCATGTCTATGTTGTTGGCTATGATCTCTCTCCCATGGTGTATGTTACAGATCCAAAATTTGATGTCAAAGATGATGTTTTCGACTCGGAGGACCGTGTCGGTGTTGCCGATGTAAAAGACAACGATGATCGTGTCAATACAACCGACACATATGACGAAGACGATGAAGATGATGATGCAGATCATGTTGGGCGTGATGATCATTGTCCAGACGTTGGTGTTAGCAACCAGGAGATCAGTTCCGTGACGGAGTTAACGACGATCCTATTCAAAATAGAGTCGACCAAGCTCCGGTTCAAGACGGCATTGACGGCATCACTGTTCAAACGGTGAAACAATGTGCGAATAGTGCCTCTTGCAAAACATGCGATGATGATTCAATCTGTGACGCATATGGTGATTTAACAGTATTTAATGTAGTAATAAACTTATATCTTTTGAATTTTAGTATTTTTTATATATAAGCGGTGATACAATTATTCTTAGAGTATTATAATTTTATCAGGATAAAACACTAAAATTATAAAATATAATTGTTTGTATAATGTATATAATTAATCAGAATAATATTTTGTATTTATTTAAAATAATACTATTATTGTTTTGTTTAATATATAATTATTTAATTTAACTAATTGTTTATTTTTCAGTGTATACAGTTTAATGATTGATTTTTTTTTGGGACACATATATAGAAAACAAATTTGCTATTTATAAGGAATTTATGTAGAATTAATTAGTTTCTAAAAAAAATTGATTTTGTCAATATACCATATTTTACTTATTGCTTTTAGTGCAATTTTGTAGGGACTAAATTTTTAAATAAGCAAAATTAAAAGGGTAGAACCCAAAATGTAGATTAATCAAGGAGATTACAGTGCACGAAAATTATAATTTTGTTTGTGCGATATATAACACATGGAAGAAAAGGAAAAATAAAACTTACCTATTCCGATCAAACCGCGTTAAGATTTGAGGACGAATCTTCTCCAACCCGAGGAGAACTGATGCAGCATATAATGAGCTTTACGTGAGTGTTTACGGATTTGAGATCCATTAGATTTGTTAACTTGTTTTAATTGTTAATTAATTATTTATTAGAAAGAATTATGATTAAAATATTAAGTGTTTATATCTTTTCTTAGTCTTAGATTTGAGTTTATCATAAAGGGTGTGTTATAAAAGGGATCAAACCCTCATATATATATGTAACTATTGATTATTGAATAAACAAGTTTTTCGAGAGCTTTGTGTAAAGCCTAGAGAGGAGGACTCTCAACCCTAAGAGCTTTTATTCAAGCCCTGCAACGAGGACTTGCAAAATTACGTCGATATCGTTCTCGGGAACCGATCTCGACCCTATTCCTATTGTTTTTTTGTCAAGTCTTGGCGTTCTAAGCAAGATCCGTTCGTGAATCCAAGTTCTCTAGAAATCTTGCGTTCTTGTCCGTTAATTAAGCTTCCGCTCTCTATCAAATTCCAACAAAAAATTGTATAACTAAAACCATCTCTCACCTAGACACTCACACACTATTGCTTTCACAAATGGACCCTACTACTATTTTGCCAATTGCAAATAAAAAATGTATTATTTTTCTCATAATTTTTTGAAAATTTATAAAACTCAACTTATCTCTTTTCTTTAGTGGGGACAAAAAAATTAATTAAAAACTTTATGTTTGGAATTTCTGGTTTAATGTCGGTTTGATATGAAGTCAAGAAGTGATTGAATTTGTTCTTCTGCGGTTTGCAGTAGTTAAAGAGACAGTTAGGATTTGAATGGTGACTCGGTTGAGGCGGCCAAATCGGTCAGCGGTTTAGTACGCTCTAAAAATAGGGAGGACAACAGACCGTTGCGAACCAATTTTATTTGTACACAAAAATAAATCGTAGTTAGTTTGCAGCGGTTTTCTTTCTGTATTTTTTGGACTGCATCATTACAGACGAAACTTGTGAATGGTAAATAAAAAGCGGTCTAATTAATCCGCTAACGGATTTGTACGTCCTGACCGTTGTCATCATTCAAACCCTTAGGATATTGGTAAAATGAAGACTTTTTTTTTTATTGCGGGAGAAGAAATAGCGTTCAAGCCAATTCGAGCAAACAGTTTTTTTTTTACTTTGACCATCCCGGAGATAAAATTTAACCACCTCTCTTTATGCTGTTTCTTTGAGATTATTTGTCACATACTCATTTTTTTAAGATTAAGCTGAAAATGTTTGATAAGGAAAAGATTTGTAATTGCGTTAGAGAGACTATATAACTTAAGTATGTACAATATTGGTATGAAAACTAAATATCGGATTTCAGTTAGGTTTTAATTTGAATTATTACACGTATATAACCTAGACGTATCTACTTTTCCACTTTGGAACGGCAAACACGTCTCTTCCAATCCGTCCCGTTTTATTATTTCCCATCCCGTCTCCTCTCGTCACATATCCATCAGAATTTTCTGTCTAATGTTCGTTTTCTTTTAAATAATTACTCATTAGGCAATCTTTTTAATAGAGATTAGTTAAGAAATTTACACAGAATAGCCGAATTCTTCTTGAATATTTAATTTTTATTTATTTAGTTAAAATTATCCAAAAATAATTACAATTTTAAAAACTATTTAAATGTTTTTAAAAATATCAAATTTCTGAAAGTACCCGTTCCAAAGTGCCTAGTTACTTCACAAAATATATAGAGTCTCTATTTGAATATTTAATTTACATTTAGAGTCACCGTTTTTTCACCGTTTTTTCCCAAAAATATTTTCACCAATCAAAATAATGAAGATCCACTGGTAGATTCGACAACATACTCCTAATCTATGTCCTAGTGTTTCCATTGACCGTGAAGAAAATTGTACTTGAATATGTAGGCCTGCAACAATCAAACATAATGAATAATCAACTTAAATTATCAAACCGGAAACAATCCTACTAACAATAACAAAATAAAGCCAAGTTATTCATGCATCAAAACAACATTAAAACAAAAAAAAAATGATCTCAACAGCTAAAGCAGCAAGCAACTAAAAAAGCCTTATTGGATATGAAACAGCGACAATTAGAATGATCACCAACTAAAGTCAATATTGACTGTCGAAGCGAATTAAGTTATAATTATTGGTCGCAGCCTGAACAGGGCTTAAATCTATTTCCGGATCCGAAAGATTTTATAAAAATCATTGATACATTTAATACACACATTACGATTCATCATTCTTCTTTCAAATCTAAATCTGAGGAAACCAAAGAGGTTAGAGTAACTGAATTTCATAATCACCAAATTTAAAATGTTAAATAAACAATCCAAGAATAAATGACAGATAAAGGAAAAACTTCAAACTAAGCAAGAATATAACCTTGACAGCGACCGATTTTTTTCCAAACCCTACCAATTACAAAGCACACGAGTTAGATCGGAGAACTGAATCGATTCGAAAAACAACTAAGAATCAAACCAACTCCTGAATCGCAGACCGAAGAGCATGGTTACAGATAAGGTTGAGATGGAGAAGTTCGAGATTTGTCATCGGCTTGTGAGATTTGCGAAGCCACTTCTTGATATTTGCTTCTGCTTTGTATGTGAATCCAAAGGCAGCAATGTGTGGATCATTCATGACATCCTGCAACAATATAAACAACATTAGCTTATTGCACATCACTTGGATCGAGTGTTACGCAAGTAATTTTTCATGGAGTTTGATGTCTTACATGTAATAGGGCAGACAAAGGATGATAGAGAATGACGCTCTATTGACAACATTAGTGATGAACATGTCCTTGACAGCGACAATATCAACACTAAATTAAAGAACAGCTATAGGGATCAGGGATTTCTTCCTAACCGTAGTGATTACAGAGAATATTAGTTAGATTCTATATCAAGATATTTAAAACAAACAATTTTAGTAAATAAACAATCCGAAACTCACGGTTGATGGAATTTGAAGTTTTTTTTTTTGTTAACAAAAAATATATCAAAATACGATCAAATAAGAAAACCCATCACCGTAAGAATTCAACGTCTAGCGTAAGAATGAAAAATAAGCACATAAAAATGAATTTATAGAAAAGTAAAGTGTCTTCTTCCACAATCTTTAGAATTTTCCAAATATATCGAATACTATAAATTAAATATTATAGTTAGCATATTATTGTTTGAATATTCTAGTTCATTTATCTTTTGGAAACTACCAAATCCGAAATTCATGATTGTTATATTAACAATATTTAAAATGAATGTGATATAATAATATATTTTAGGGAAAATGATAGGAGTAGTTTCTTTCGGGAAATCAAAGTAATTAAGTTTTTATTTTGATTTTTTTTATAAGTGATTAGCAAGTTAACAGGATTCGAACTATAAAAGACATATTAGATCTATGGGGAAATTTTTTGATTTAATTTGATTGGCTAAGAAGGCATATTACAAAAATTAAATATTATTATAAAGGCATAATGAAAAGAATATGCCTTTACAATATTAAGGAAACCAAACCAATTAATATTGCTAATCAAATTAGTAGGGGACGTTTTAATTTATTTTACAAATCTGTATAAGGAAATAAAATATTATTTAAAAATATTGTTTTGCCAAATCTTGAATGAGCTGTTCTGCTATCTTCTACTTAATCTATATATACATTTTTGGAGACATTTAGCAAATAAATCCTGAAGTTGTAACTTATTTACATGCCATTGACATTAAATAATTAATTTAATAAACAGATTAACTCTACTTATATTCAATTTTTTTTATAGAAATTAAGTATTTTAAAATGTAAAAAACATAATTACAAATGTATACATATTTTATTTCCTTATTTTATAAAGATGTGAAAGAAGAGTATCACTCCTAAAGGTGAACCCAAATATTTGTCTTTACTTGATAAAAATTTGAAAAATTGATTTGATAAAAAGTGACTTTTAGCCTCAGGCCTCACATATTATATTTTACTTTCACGGGTTTCGTATAATGAGTTTTTGAACATGTTGTGTGATCCGCCTAGCATGGCGGGTTTGGACTATAGAACCAACACTAAAGCTATTAGTTTATTTCATATATTATAGATTTGTAGTCATTGTTTGGAAAATTAACTTATAAATCATTTAGTATATGAACTACAAAATATTACACATACTACAACACATTCTTAATATTCCAAAAAAAAAATTGTATACACATAAAATATACACTAACATACCATATAGGCATATACCTCTGTTTAATTATAGAAAACAAAACTAAGTGTTTTAAAATTTTATATCTATATATAATAGCAAACCCACTTTTTTGTGTCAACTTTTAATCCAACGGATGAGATTAGTTACAGTTTTAATCCAACGGTTTAAAATTATTAATCGTGTTTTTTCGTCGCACCCCCATCTTTCAAAAATCACACCTCTTAGTCTTTGCATCTCTTTGTTGTACCTCCTGGTTTCAAAAATCACATCCATTAATTTTTACACCTTTTAAATCACACCTCTAAGTCTTTGCATCTCTTTGTTGTATCTCCTGGTTTCAAAAATCACATCCATTAATTTTTACACCTTTTAGTCTTTGCATCTCTTTGTTGTACCTCCTGGTTTCAAAAATCACATCTATTAATTTTTACACCTTTTAAATCACACCTCCTTAGTCTTTGCATCTCTTTGTTGTACCTCATGGTTTCAAAAATACATCCATTAATTTTTACACCTTTTAATTTCACACATCTATGTGTTACACCTCTTTGTTGTACCTCCATGTTTCACATCTATTAATTTTTACACATTTACATTTTTCACCTCTATGTCTTACACCTCTTTGTTTATTATATATAAACTTTTCTTGACTACATAAACAAGTTTCGAACAATTGTTTTCTGAGTACTAAAGAATTGTATTATTGAAGTGTTTTTTAACTTTCAAGCATCAATCTCTAATTCAAGGTAATTTAATATTTTTGTTGCGAATGACCTGTAGTGTTTCTCGGTTAGATTATTATTACTGTTAGTCGACACTATTAAGTTCATACATTAATCTTAGTTTTGTTAACTTTTAGTCTCTTCAAAATTTTTAGCCTTTCCGGTTTTCATGTTTTTGCATGGCTAATGTTATTAAGTACGTGTGCCATATTTTTTGCATGGCTAATGTTTTTGATTCTCAATGTGCAGATTTTATTTTTTGACTTTCTGGAAAAACCAAAACCAAGATACGAGAGGCATGATGATATGCAGTGATGCTAGAGCTACAGATAAACCAAATTTTTTTAACAAACATGGTATAGTTATAATTTTATATATGTTCTTATTTTAACCTATAGATAATAGCAAACCCACTTTTTTGTGTCAACTTTTACTCCAACGGATGAGATTAGTTCCAGTTTTAATCCAACGGTTTAAAATTATTAATCGTGTCTTTTCGTCGCACTCCCATCTTTCAAAAATCACACCTCTTAGTCTTTGCATCTCTTTGTTGTACCTCCTGGTTTCAAAAATCACATCCATTAATTTTTACACCTTTTAAATCACACTTCTTAGTCTTTGCATCTCTTTGTTGTACCTCCTGGTTTCAAAAATCACATCCATTAATTTTTACACCTTTTAAATCACACCTCCTTAGTCTTTGCATCTCTTTGTTGTACCTCTTGGTTTCAAAAATCACATTCATTAATTTTTACACCTTTTAATTTCACACATTTATGTGTTACACCTCTTTGTTGTACCTCCATGTTTCACATCTATTAATTTTTACACATTTACATTTCACACCTCTATGTCTTACACCTCTTTGTTTAAAATATATAAACTTTTCTTGACTACATAAACAAGTTTCAAACAATTGTTTTCTGAGTACTAAAGAATTGTATTATTGAAGTGTATTTTAACTTTCAAGCATCAATCTCTAATTCAAGGTAATTTAATATTTTTGCTGCGAATGAACTGTAGTGTTTCTCGGTTAGATTATTATTATTGTTAGTCGACACTATTAAGTTCATACATTAATCTTAGTTTTGTTAACTTTTAGTCTCTTCAAAAATTTTAGCCTTTCCGGTTTTCATGTTTTTGCATGGCTAATGTTATTAAGTACGTGTGCCATATTTTTTGCATGGCTAATGTTTTTGATTCTCAATGTGCAGATTTTCTTTTTTTGACTTTCTGGAAAAACCAAAACCAAGATACGAGAGGCATGATGATATGCAGTGATGCTAGAGCTACAGATAAGCCAAATTTTTTTTAACAAACATGGTATAATTATAAGTTTATATATATTCTTATTTTAACCTATTTATTTTTTCTAACAAACATGGTATAAATGTTAAAAAAAATTTTTTGTTTGTAGGATGTCCATTAGATTTTCATGATCCAGGTTAGTTTACATTTTTTGTAAATAAAGTTTTTAAAATTTTTAGTTGAATTATAATTTTTTATACTTTCTGGGTATCAAACATTTTGATAATATATAGAAATATTACAAATGAGCATGGAAATAGAGTGCCGAAGAAAAAGCCAGACATACTTGTGACAACACAAAATTAAATTCTAGAAAGCGTAAGCACGACCAAATGACAAGTCAAGTTAGAAAGAAAAGATCTACTAAAGGTAACTTATTTAGTCTTTGATGACTTTCTAATCTGTATATACAACTTTTTAAAAACATAATGTATAACAGTCACTTTTAGAGTGATCTGGAATCTGCCAAAAAAAAGAAAATGCAAGAAATTTATAAAATTAGTGTTTAACCTAAAGAAGAGAACATTAAAAGGTGAGATATTATTATCACCTGTTTCACCACATCGACTTCGTTTTCGCTGTGTTTATTGAAAAACATGATGGTACCGATTCATAGACATAAGTGGGAAATCAAATAGAGGGAGATGCAGCCTGGAAGGAGAGCAGCCGACACGGTGGAATGGGATGGATTGGGAGAGACCAACATAAAATCCTCTGTTCTATATTTTATTAATTTTCTGAACTTTTGTAGTTTAATTGAATTGCTTTGATTGAATAGCTGATGAGTGTATAAGTTTTGTCTATATGCATTCTTAGTCTGTTACGTCTTGATTTTTTTCTTTTCCAAAGAGGAATATGTGATTTGAAGCAAATATTACAAATCCATGTATCAAATGTGTCAGTAGGAAATAAGGCAATCAAGATTAACCCATTAAAAGGGAGGAAAGAAGGGGGTCTTTTGACGGAAAACGTGAGACCAACATGCATGTAACTGTGGAAAGCATTATAGCCAGATATATATCTCTAAAAGTTGTAGCTGAAGAATGTGAGTTACTCTATACTAACCAATTAGGTTTGATTGGTCGGTCATATAAAACTTGGTTTTGTACATATCTAAAAGTGAGAGAAAAAAACATCCACAAGCATAAGTGAAATTTTATATATGGTTAAAAGTAATGTTCATAGTAAATCATTTGTATACAAACTCCACTTGTTTACAGCATCGGAATATTGATTGTGATTTGTGAATCAATAATCTATGGAAAGAGAAATCGCGTATCAAAGTGAAGGGGAAACGAAACTCAATCCAGCCATCTACTCCGATCCCAATCTTCGACCTTCCTTCGACAAGTGGCATTTAGTATTTTCTCGATACAGTAAATAAACCAAGAGATAAGCAGCCTCGTATGTATTTCGATTGATAATGATCAACAACAAAGACAATTTCTAATAGCGAATTAAGAAAGGATATCAATATATAGCACCATATGGTCGGAGACAAACATAAATGAAATTTTATATATCGTTAAAAGTAATGTTCATAGTAAATCAAGCTCTAAAAAAGGCTCACTTTTGTGTGTGACAACATAAAATATAATAACATTGAAATGAATTTTTGGCTTTTTAATCAGCAGAAAGCAATAGCAAGAAGTGAAAATGATCAAATTGATTGAGAAAAGAAAGAATTTAGGATGAATTACAAATGTTAAATTTCAATTTAGGATTTCATCTCCCCGTGCGGCAACGCACGGGTCGCTTTCCTAGTTCTATCTAATAACAAATTTGATGTAATTAGGCTCTAAACTGTATAAAACGTAAGAAGAAAAAAAAAATATTCTAAACAAAATTATAAATTAATTAGATAAAAGTTAATTAATTGGGAATTTGAAAATTAAATAAATTAAAAATTATTATTTAAAATAAAATAATTTATAATTTAGTCCCGCGGTGTACCGCGGGTGAAAACCTAATTTAAAGATATTTTACGTGTAGTTTTGTAAAATGTAAACATTATTGTTTTTTCTAGCAGATAAAACACTTAATTTGATACTTACATTTTGTGTGGTCACAACTCACAAGTAATTGTTTGTACCACTTGCATTAAATTTTTAAAGTCACAAGTTGTATTATGCATGTCCCCCGATCAATGCGGTCCAGCTTACTAACCTCAATAACTCCAAATCCGCATTTTTTCTTTCTTCTTAGGGTCTTTTTAAAACAAGACCATGAATTATGATTCGTACTAGCTACTGGTGTTTGCTATAGGAATTGTTATTATTTTTTTTTGTAATTTTTAAAAAATATATAATCGACATCTAGTAAATGCATACAACGTGATGGCTCCATGAATAAGAAACAAAGAAAAAAAGATCTTATGTGAAGCTCACTTGGTTACGACGGAAAGACTTCCACATTAAATTAAATAAAACAAACAACAAGTCAATAAATTTAAAGGCCGGTGGGAAATTGAGTCGCTTTACTCTTATCTTGATGAAGACTTAAATCTGTTATCCTATTCGTATTTATGGATTTTGTTATTCTGATAACGAATATTATCCCTTATATATTAAAATAAAAGCATTCTCTCCAAAAAGCTGAGTTGTCAGTATTATAGAGCTCCAAGATCATTTATAAAAATCTCCTTAATTTTTCTAATTAATTACATCTTTGTACCACTGAATTTATTTGCAAAAAGGAAAAAAAAAAACAAAAAAAGCATAAACGAAAACCCTACACGCCTATCCTTATTTTTAAATACATTTTTCCTAAAACTCACCAGAAGATTGTAAAAAAAAACTCCTTCATTTTTCACATGTCTCTTTTTACCGAGCTTTACATGAGTCCTTTTTCATCATGGGTCAACCGTAATAGCCAATACCAATCATCTACAAATATAATTTATAATGAACATCCTCATAAGTTCGTTTATAATATGGAGGCAAAACAGTGGCAGAAAAAAGAAAAACAGGATTCTTTACCAATTACGAATCTTCACTCGGTAAGTATTCTAAGTTTTACCTATGATCAATTCCACAGTTTAATTCTTTTAGTGAGAAGTCCAACTCCTAACTAACAAGATCAAATTTATATTTCAACATGTCTCAAAAGCGGTACGTCAAGAACCAAATGACCAGACACATAAGATCAAGATTTTGTTTCAGTATTTAAGCAAAGGAAACAATTTACCAAATCCTAGAAAGAGAATCAAAATAACCCATGAAGACTTCATAACTATTTCTTCGAAGAAATAGATTATTTCATATGTAACGATTTAATAATTATACATTTTTTATTTCATTGGAATAATTATAATTTTTTTTTGGAATAATAAAGATTTTTCATTGCAACCATTATAAATTTCATTGGAATAATATAAAAATTTTAAAATTTAAAATATTGTTACTAAACAAACATTAATTATAAAAATACCAATAATTATATTGATTTTGTGAGAAAAAAATATATTAATTTTGTAAATTTAAAATAATAATCACATAACTAAAAACACAGAATTCCTTTCCTAATTAACAATTAAATATGCATAGATGATTTCCTGTAAATTAAGATTGACATGATAGGTCAGAAAACATTGAATAATTGACAAAACAAAAACCCAATATTCCTTACCTAATTAACAACTAGATATGCACAGATGATTTCCTGTAAATTAGCAATTAAATATTTAAGGATAATTTACCATAGACGATATCCTCGAATAATCAGTCAAACAGAAAACGAATATTCATTTCATAACATTCTATCAATTAAGATTTTAATTATGTATTCCTCAAAGTGTTAGCTGTAAATAACGAATAAGCAGATATGATAATATTCTCATAACTGAATTCACAGTCTTTCCAAAAAACAAAAAGCGAATATTCATTTCTAAACATTCTATCAATCAAGATTTCAATAATGTATTCCTTGGGATATTCTCCTAAATGAATTCATAGTTTTTCCAAAAAAAAACAGCACATAGTAAAATCAAATACACACAAAACCGATATAATATCTGTCATACGAAAATCCAGCAATCATTTCCCTATAATTAAGGAATTACTAATTAACAGCCTCATTTCGAACAAACTAATTGGACCTAAAAATCCGAATTAATTTACTTAAACCAAGATTTTGTGATCCACAAAAAACTTAATTAGAGGGAATTGTTTTTTTCAAAACTTTTTTAAGATATTGTAAAACTCTTAAAAAATAGAATGGACAAATTTTTGAAATTAATTTTGCATATATTGATTTTGAAATTATTTTGAAAAGGAATGTCTTCTGCAAAATCGATTTAGCATATTTATTTAAGTTTTGAAATTAATTTTGAATAATAGATATTGGAAAATCTTTAAAAAACAATTTAACGGCATCTTAAATTTATTTTAAACTATAAAATATTTAAACTCATGTAAATCCTAATTTTTCAGTTTTTCATATAGAAAATTTCTGATATATAATACTAATGTATATTAAAGATTCCTTAATTTCAAAATTAACATATTAAAAAATATAAAATCTGATATATATTTTAATATTATTTCTTAAAGATTTCGAAGGACGGATTTTTATAGATAAAAAAAATATTATACCTCTTATGGAGTATGGCTACCGGGACGAATTTGACCCGCTTAAGAATTTAGGTCATTCGTTTCGGGAAGTTTTAATCTTTTTGATGGTTTTATCCGTTTTATAATTTACAAGTTTTATACAATTCTGATTAATCACTAATTCGGTAAACGTTAGATTTTCGGGTATGTTGTTTTGTGAATCTTAATTTTATGCTGAAACCTTTATTATTTTAAATATCACAAACTGAATGAAGCTAAACTAATATAAGTTTGAACTGTAAATGATTTAACAAATAATTATATTTATAAATGTAACTTTATGTGTACATAATATATTACAAAGTTTATAGTAAACATTAGTTTTTGAAATCAACCACGCACATACGTACAGATTCGTACCTAGTTCAGTATTACATAATATATATATTAGATATAAGGATTATGAATATAGATTATCGGACTTACTGTTAAATATAAAAGAAAACTATATCCTTTAAACAAAGGCTTTTAATAGATAAAATTTACGTTGCTTGGATATGAAGTATCTAGATTTCATAATTTTATTTGATTTAGTAGGACTTAAATTCAATATTTTGGAGATCTAAACTTTTAATTAATTTCAGACATTTAGATACAAATATATATATACAGTAGTAGGAGTATGTGATTTAGGATAAGTTTTGTGATTTTTTCTTTAAAGTGCGTGCCCGTTTTGACATGTCCCATTTAAAGTGTACAATATACAAAGGATATAAAACAAAGGAAAAAAGATGTTCAGCTACACGAGGTATGATGCAATACATGGCCACACATCTCAAGTTTAATAATGTATGTCCAGCTACATCAAGTATATGTTTGGTATGGCCACATGCATCAAGTACGTGACGTCATGTGTTTTACACCATGGACATAAAATCTCGATTCACCGGGTCATTTCTTCCGGCAACGACCAGCGTTGACTCATCAGAACCATAATCGGGGAAAACTAAAACCCGACCCGAGCACCTGCAACCAAAATAAAATACCCGACCCGGACCCATTTTTAATGGGCTTTTTATCTAAATTAAAAAAAAACACAGGCCCATTTTTCCCAAATCGACAAAAAATTGAATATTAGGGTTTTTCATCGTGTGAGAAACTTCAATTCGGAGTGAAGATGGAATTAACATCGGAATCGTCTAGTAGCATGAGGAGAGGGCTTGTAAGACTCTACTACGAAAGGATCCAAGTTCATGGTGTAGGGCGTTTTTCAGGGTTGGTTGTTGTTGTGCTGATACACACAGCAATCACACTGAGTCATACAATAGAACCTTAAAGATTGCAAGGAGGAAGCCATTTGTCCAAATGTTAGAACTTATAAGAAGGGATGCAATGCAAAAGGTTGCCAATAGGTCTATTATTGCTGAAAAAGAAGCTGCAAAATTCACAAAAAAGGCAAGGAAAGAGCTGGAAAAATCTTGTGAAGAAGCGCAATATTGTGCATTGATTTCTAGCACCGGTGGAGAATATGAGATTGTTGAGTTCGGGATTGGATACACCGTCAACTTGAACAATCGTGAATGTGCATGCAGAAAATGGGATTTGACGGGTATACCTTGTCGTCATGCTGTGTGTGCAATCAGAGAACTCAATCTGGAAGTGGAAGACTATATATCAGATTACTACTTGAGTGAGAAATGGAAGGGAACATATAGAAGAGGTTTGAGGCCTGCTAATGGAGTTAAGTTTTGGGAAGATTCTGGTAAACCAAGAATTGTTGCACCTCCTTATAAACGACCTGCATGGAGACCTAAGGGAAAAGCTAGGATCAAGGGACTTAATGAATCACCACGCAAAAAAAAGTCTCAGACGAAGGTTGATCGAAAAGGAAGAATCGTGCATTGTGATCTATGTGGTGAACAAGGACATAATTCAAGAAAGTGTCCTCATGAGGTATTGTTATCGGACATTTGATTTATTTTTCTTGTCTTACATATGGTTCATTTGATAATTTTATTTTGTTTTAGTCTCCGGAGAGCAGGGCAAAGAGAAGGAAGCTTATGGTGACTCCTCTATTGGAAGCTCAAGATCAAGAGGAAATGGGAGCAGCATTGGCAGCCATGGAGCATGAAGATCAACCGGAAATTGGAGGAGCTTTGGTTGGCATGGAGCATCAAGATCAAGATGATGCTGAAGTGCAAGATGTGTCATCAACAGCACCATAAGGAAGTCAAGATGATGTTGGTTGTTGTTGTGTTCAGGTTCTTTTTGGATGTTGTGTTTGGGTTCTTTTTGGATATTGACATACTTTGGTTGTTGTATTTCATCCTTGTGCCATCCAAACAAAAAGTTCTTTAAACCATCCAACTTTTGGTTCAATATGTTAAACGGACCAAATCCTACAAATCAACATCAATAACAACTACTTGACAAATCCAAGTACGATGAAATACATTACATAGTAATTAACTTAACCAAGTACGATGACTCCAATTGCACAAACAAGCAAGCCTGTCAAACCCGTGATAAAGAGGCGTTGACGAGACACAATTGCTTCCATATCATCAATCTTCTTCTTCTGCAACTGATTTCTCTCTAAATCCCCCTTCAGCTCCATGATTGTCGTTGATAGTTGACTTATTATCTTATTCTTCTCATTAATTTCTGCTTGAGCTTCAACCAATGCTCTTCTCGGCCAGCCTTTCACTTCTTCTTCATCAACCCAACTAAAGTACTTACAATGACCATTACCACCTTCCTACACAAACATCAAACAATTACTTAATCAACAAAGCTACTCACCTCAACATATATCGAAATTCAAGTGATACATACCTTGTACAGCTCACACCCGAGGAACCTTCGATTTGGATTTCTTGCCGTTTTCGAGATGAACATCTTCGCCGGCAATCCACAATCACAAACTTGCCCGACTCCAGACCTGCTCCTCATGCTACTAGACGATTCCGATGTTAATTCTATCTTCACTCCGAATTGAAGTTTCTCACACGATGAAGAACCCTAATATTCAATTTTTTGTCGATTTGGGAAAAATGGGATCTGTGTTTTTTTTTTTTAATTTAGATAAAAAGCCCATTAAAAATGGGTCCGGGTTGGGTATTTTATTTTGGTTGCAGGTGCTCGGTTCAGGTTTTAGTTTTCCCCGATTATGGTTCTGATGAGTCAACACTGGTCGTTGGCAGAAGAAATGACCCGATGAATCAAGATTTTATGTCCATGGTGTAAAACACTTGACGTCACGTACTTGATACATATGGCTATACCAAACATATACTTAATATAGCTGGGCATACATTATTAAACTTGAGATATGTGGCTATGTATTGCATCATACCTCATTTAGCTGGACATCTTTTTTCCTAAAACAAAATGTGCCGCTCTCAGATTCTTAATACTCTAATTATCCATCACGCGTCTTTTAACAATCTGAATAGTCAACGCTAAAGAGACGTCCGAGAGACCGACCAGTGAACTAGTACTACAAGTCAATAAGAGGCGGCAAGCACATCGGACGGTCAGTAGTTTTCACTGTAATGTTACAAACGGTCACGATCTCTCAGATCAATATATAGACATGGGACTTATTCTGGACGTAAGTTAATAGTATTAATTACATTTAACAATTAATAATACAAGTGCCAAGTGGAGTGTTTTTTGTATATTTAAAATTTATTTATTAAACACCAATTCTTCTAGGTGTTGAGTGTTGACCAATATGATTTTTTTTTTTCAAACAACCAATATGATTTTTATATATACCATATAAAAAATAGAGAATATTCTAATTTTCTTTTGAAATATTATTCCTTTTATCTTTGTATTTAATTAGATTTTCATACGCGGTACACCACAAAACTAAATTATAAATTATTGTATTTTAAATAATAATTTTTAATTTATTTAGTTTTTAAATTCTTAATTAATTAATTTTTGTCTAATTAATTTATTATTTTGTTTAGAATATTTTTTTTTCTTCTTACGTTTTATACAGTTTATAACCTAATTACATTAAATTTGTTATTAGATAGAATATAAAATTTTAAAAAACTTAGTTTTGTTTTCTATAATTAAACAGAGGTATATGTCTATATGATATGTTATGTGTATACATTTTTTTTTTTTGGAATATTAAGAATGTGTTGTAATATGTGTAATATTTTATAGTTCATATACTAAATAATTTATAAGTTAATTTTCTAAACTATGACTACAAATCTATACTATATGAAATAAACTAATAGTTTTAGTGTTGGTTCTATAGTCCAATCACATCGTGCTAGGCTGATCACGCAATATGTTCAAAGATTTTTAATCTGCAAAAACTCATCATACAAAACCCGTGAAAGTAGAATATAGTATGTGAGGCTAAAAGTCACTTTTTATCAATTCAGTTTTTCAAATTTTAAAGAATAGTATCTCTTCACTCACCTCATTATAAAATAAGAAAATAAAATCTGTATACATTTACAATTATGTTTTGTTACTTTTTTAAACATTAAATTTCTATAAAAAAAATTGAATATAAATAGAATTAATTTATTTATTAAATTAATTATTTAATGTTAATGGCATGCATGTAAATAAATACCAATTTCAGGATTTATTTTATAAATATCTCCACAAATATATATATATATATATTCATTTTTGATAACAAATCTTTGGTAGAATAAAGTCTTTTTTTTTTTTTTAATAATGTTTGCATAAATAACAGAGGTTTTTACTTTGCCCACACTGTTCATTTTGTCTAAAGATCCGTTACCTCTCTCTGGCAAGAACTCTGTGAGTTTCCGACAAATAATTAGGAGATCGAAATTCTTGTCTGACACACACACAAAAAAAAAAAAATACCCATTCTTATTCGAAACTTCCCCCGGATACTTTTCTCCTTTTTTTTTCTTCAGATTTTTTTCAGAAATTTCGTTCTTCTTCGTCCGTCCGTGGATCTCTCAAATTTGGTTGAAGATATCAAAATGGTGGGATAAAAAAAAAAAAAAAAAAAAAAAAAAAAAAAAAAAAAAAAGTGAATAAGACACAGCCAAATGAAAGTTTCTTTACTTTCGTCACTTTAGTTTCCGAGGGCTTTGACTTATAAAAGCTTTTAGATTTTCCCGGAATAATAGAAAAAAGGATGGAGAAATTATATTGACCGGGTATAATAGATTTGTGAAGAAGGGTGATTTGAAGAGATGGGTAGGAGAATTAAGAGGAAAGGTTTCATAAATACTGAAGCTGCGAGAGAATTTGTTAATCATCTAGTTGCTGAGAGACATTCCTTGTTGTTGCTTGTTCCTTTGGTGTTAGCTTTCTGGGCGATTGAGAGATGGGTCTTTGCTTTCTCCAATTGGGTTCCTCTTGTTGTCGCCGTTTGGGCTGCTCTTCAGGTTCGTTCTGTTTGTCAAAAGAATCACTTTTTTTTTTTTTTAATTCCATTGACCCTTTGATAATTGATCGGTTCTTGTTAAACCGCCGGTTAATTTTGTCTGGATCCGTTGAATCTGAATACTTTAGAATGATAAAGTTGGAAAGCTTTATGCTTTTTGTTTATACCTAACAACTTGCCATCTACAAAAAGAGTTTGATCTTTCCCACTCATTAGGTAGATAGTTCTGGTAAATTGCTTTTTTCAATGGATGAGTTTACAATCTTTATATTAGCTACAGTTTCATTCATGTGTTTGTTTGTGTTAGCCTATGTACTAAAAACTGGTTAGGGGGTTTTTGATATGTGGACTTGATAAGTGTGTTCGTGTGCACAACTCTGAACTTAGAGAGAGTGGATGTTTAAGCTAAAATCTTGCTGCGTTTTTTTTAAATGTAATCATATGTTTTGCTGCAGTATGGAAGTTACCAAAGGGCAATACTTGCTGAAGATCTTACAAAGAAGTGGAAGCAAAACGTTTTCAATGCGTCGGTGAGAATTTCTGTTACCCTGGTTTTTGATTACCTCTCGTTATATTATATCGCTCGATGTTATACCTTATAAGCGGTGGCTTTCTCCAGACGATAACTCCTTTGGAACATTGTCAATGGCTTAACAAGTTGCTCTCTGAAATTTGGCTAAACTTCATGAACAAGAAACTTTCTCTCAGATTTGCTTCCATGGTAGAGGTGAGTGAGCTTTATCCTTAACTCTGCTCTTTCTAATCTAAAATGTGTTTCTGCCCATATACTCTACCTGTACATGATTCCTTGGGTAATTTAAAGACAATAAAAAATGAACTTTTGATGGCAGAAACGACTGAGGCAACGAAGGTCAAGACTAATAGTAAGCAATCTCTCCCTTTTCCATGACAACTCCTTCTAATAAAAATTGGACACAGTGATGCTAATTTGTATCGGTTTTCGATAGGAAAATATACAATTGTTGGAGTTTTCTCTTGGCTCATGCCCTCCTTTGCTGGGACTCCATGGAACTTGTTGGTCCAAATCAGGGGAACAGGTTTGATTACTTTGATATTTTTAAACTGCAAAGATTTGAATAAATGGTTGGATTTTGATGTGTTACCTTTTGTTTTTTTTTCCTTCTCTGGTGGTATAGAAAATTATGCGATTAGATTTCACTTGGGACACAACAGATCTAAGTATCTTGTTGCAAGCCAAGCTGTCCAAACCGTTTAATCGAACAGCACGAATCGTTGTCAACAGTCTTTGCATCAAGGGTGATGTAAGTGAAAGCTCCCATAACCCGTAGAAAGTAAATATTCCTTTACATAGCCTTCTTCCTGGTTTATTTACAGTATCTTCTTGCAGATTCTGATCAGACCGATTCTTGAAGGAAGAGCATTGCTCTATTCCTTTGTATCGAACCCTGAAGTTAGAATTGGAGTAGCTTTTGGTGGTGGTGGTGGCCAGTCTCTTCCCGCAACAGAGCTTCCCGGCGTCTCGTCTTGGCTGGTTCGTTTCCCACTTTCACATATCTCCAATACAGTTTTTTTTACTCACCGCCAAGAATAGTTTCAGTTACAAAAGTCCATTTTCAGGTCAAAATCCTAACAGAAACGTTGAACAAGAAGATGGTAGAGCCACGCCGGGGATGTTTCTCGTTACCTGCAACCGAACTTCACAAAACAGCCGTCGGAGGAATAATATATGTAACCGTAGTCTCTGGTAGCAATCTTCACCGCAGTGTTCTTCGCGGAAGCCCCTCGAGAAGTTCCGATACTGCAGAGGGTAGCAGCGGAAACAGCAGCAACAGCAGCAGTAGCAAACCTGTTCAGACATTTGTTGAAGTTGAACTCGAACAGCTTTCTCGACGAACCGAGATGAAGTCAGGACCGAATCCAGCTTATCAATCAACGTTTAATATGATTTTACATGACAACACAGGGACACTTAAGTTTAATCTCTATGAGAACAATCCTGGGAGTGTCAGATACGATAGTCTCGCTAGCTGTGAAGTTAAGGTAAATTAATGAATAATAAGGACATTTTAAGTTAGTTGTTGTTACTGGCCGTTACTTGTTTGTTCATCTTTCTCTCTCTTGGAATGTACAGATGAAATACGTAGGTGATGATTCAACAATGTTCTGGGCCGTTGGATCTGATAACGGTGTGATTGCCAAACACGCTGAGTTCTGTGGTCAAGAAATCGAGATGGTTGTTCCGTTTGAAGGAGTTAGCTCTGGCGAGGTAAATGATACAGTTTCTTCTTTATGTATTACTACTCCATGAACTTCTTTACTCAATTTGGCCAATTCACTTCATTTGTGTGTTTTTGCTCTATAGCTAACCGTCAGGCTACTTATAAAAGAATGGCATTTCTCTGATGGCTCACATAGCTTGAATAGTGTTCATTCGAGTTCTTTACACTCCCTCGACAGCTCCTCTACACATCTCTCCAAAACCGGCCGGAAGATTATTGTGACTGTTTTGTCTGGAAAGAACCTTGTTTCTAAAGATAAGTCCGGCAAATGTGATGCCTCTGTCAAGTTACACTACGGAAAAGTAAGTAAATCTTTTCATGTTTTTGCTCTAAATGGCCGCTGCACGATCATTAAATCTTAAAGAGGCGGGCATGTTCTTGAATGTTGTGTAGATTATACAAAAGACGAAGATAGTTAACGCAGCAGAGTGTGGCTGGAACCAGAAATTTGAGTTTGAAGAGTTAGCCGGTGAAGAATATTTAAAGGTGAAATGCTATAGAGAAGAGATGCTTGGCACGGACAACATCGGTACAGCTACATTGAGTCTACAAGGAATCAATAATAGTGAAATGCATATATGGGTTCCGCTTGAAGACGTTAATTCTGGAGAAATAGAGCTTTTGATCGAAGCTGTGGCTCCTGAGTACAGCGAAGTAAAAGTTTGACAAACATCTCTCTGTCTCTTCCTTTTTGCCTCATTGATTGTTTACGCTCTTTCTCGGTTTTATCGCAGGCAGATTCTAGTAAAGGCTTAATTGAATTGGTTCTTGTTGAAGCGCGAGATCTTGTGGCCGCAGATCTTAGAGGAACCAGTGATCCTTATGTTAGAGTTCAATATGGAGAGAAGAAACAGAGAACAAAGGTACTAGAGCAATTGGTTGGACTCAGAACAGTCATTTTAAAGAGATACGGAACCAAAACTTAAGAGATGTTTTTTTCTTGGGTGTTTCCAGGTCATTTTTAAGACATTGCAACCGAAATGGAACCAGACAATGGAGTTTCCAGATGATGGGAGCTCCTTGGAGCTACATGTCAAAGACCATAACACTCTGCTTCCGACATCAAGTATAGGTAACTGCATCGTGGAGTACCAAGGGTTGAAGCCAAACGAGACTGCCGATAAGTGGATACCTCTCCAAGGAGTGACACACGGCGAGATCCATGTCAGAGTCACGAGGAAAGTCAAAGAGGTTCAGAGACGCGCCAGCACGGATTCTGGCTCCCCGTTTAACAAAGCTCTGTTGTTGTCCAACCAAATGAAGCAGGTGATGATAAAGTTTCAGAATTTGATTGACGATGGAGATCTTGAAGGTCTTGCTGAAGCTTTAGGAGAGCTGGAAAGTTTGGAAGACGAACAAGAAGAGTATTTGGTTCAGCTTCAGACAGAGCAAATGCTGCTTATCAACAAGATCAAAGACCTTGGCAAGGAGATTCTTAACTCATCTCCGGTTCAAGCACAGATTCATTCCCCATCTCGATCAGGGTCAGGTTCGGGGACAGGATCGTATACTCGGAGATTACCCGCACCAATGTAGTCACTTGTTTTCTGATCAAACAATCATCTGTAATGTATATAGATAGATATCTAGTGCATTGGATTAAGTGTTCAGAGAGAGTTGATCCCTTGTTACAAAGTTAGAAACATCAAGCTGTAAGTTTCTTTTTATTCCCATTGTTATTCAGTAACAATAAAGACAGTTGTGTTTGTAAAACTGTTTTTCCTGTGTCTAGTCTGGTCAATAATTTCCAGAAAACTACTGAAGCAAAATAGTTTTTACATCACAGTTTTTTTCACATGAAAAATTTCTTTTTCCCACAAAAGTTGCAAAAAGCTAAATGACTCAAAGTAAGATTCCTAACTTGTAAATTTAGCCTTAAGAATAAATCCACTGAACTGGAACATGTTTGTTCAAAGAGTAACCGGTGATCATCAGAAGATGAATAAACCGGACAAAACCATAATTATTACATCAGACATGAGGGATCAAGTAACATGGCGTGATACTGCTTTAGATGACTAAGTCATTGTGTGAGATTACAAATGCATATGATCCCGAGTTAACCCCTACGGCTCTACTAGTAACTGTGAAAATGGCGGTTACAAAAGGGGATAGAAATTACATGGCCTAGGCAGAACCAGCGGGGACAGCTGCTGCATTGGAGCTAGGCTGAACCGAAGTGGCTGGAGTGGTGCTTAAGCTCCGATCTTTCGGCTCCGGTGCAACAATGGGAACTGAAGCTCCGGATTGTGAAAGAGAGGTTTTTGCAGCCGCATCTAGGGCGGGTATCTGATGCTGATTCAAGTTAGCCAAATCATTTACAACGTTGTGAAGTTGTTGTAGCCTGTAATCTGTCTCGGGCCGCCGACAAATCTTCCTCAAGGGAACAATTTCCTGCTGGGATAACGGAAAAGAAATCCAAAATAGGTGAGTGAGGAGGGTTTTGCTTTAGGGTTTCAATCATGAAACCAAATGGAGCTGATGGGTAAATAAAATGATAAGAGATAGCGAGAGAGATGATCATCCAACCTCGGACAGGTCGTGGCTGTAACGCACCAAGAACCTACAACGACAACCTCTGACATCATGTCTTCTTCTTTGTGCGTCAAGAACAGTGGCATCAAAGTAAAGAGCTTGATCTTTTCCTTCCTGAAGATGTTATAAACAAAAATCCAGTCAGGGATAAACTTACAGGACACCTATCATTAAATGGTTAGAGAACAAAGTTCTAAACCTGGAAACAAAGTACGAGATCTCCGGCAAGAACTGCAACACATTCTGATGCTTCACATGGGAGAGACCGTTGCCTGACGTGCTTTTTGACGTTTATCCATTCATCTTCTTCAACTTCGAAACCTGCAAACCGAACCTGCACTTCCTGAAAGACGCAAAAGAAAGATTAGTTGTTAGCAAAACTAAGAAGGGGAACAAAAAAGTCAACTGGAAATTTGTTAGGAATTACCGGATCACCAATCTCCAAGTTTCTATGAGCTAGGAAAGCTTGCACATCATACCTGTAAGTAAGCAAGAGAGATACATATCAGAGCAAAGCAGTGGAATGTAATGATATTGCTGAAAACTATCATAAGTCAGTCAAAAATACTGAAGATCAAATGCAAGGGAATCACCATGCACCATCCCTGGCAGATTTGGCTTCAAATTCCAAGTAGGAGTTGTCTGAACCACTCCTCATGACACCGGGAACTATGAGAAAAAGTAGTAAACAGTTACGAAAGTGGCATCTATGCAATATACGCCACACTGATCTAGACTCATGGACAAGAAAATAAAACTGAATAATCCAATGAAACCTATCTAAATACATAAGCTTCGCAACCTATTTGACTGCGAGTAAAATATATAAGGCACCTAAAATACCGGAAGGGGCAGGAGTCATGCCGGGTTGATTGGCAGTCATATGAGTGGTTTTAGGAGCGGCTAATGGTTGCATCACATTTCTCATCTGATTTGGTAAATCCATACGCGGCATGGAAGATACATTTAGCTTCCCAGGAGCTTTATTTCCCCTTGCTCTCAAAGCATACCGCCTATTTTGGAACCAGTTCCAGATCTACAATGCATTCAAATGACACTCCAATTAAGTAAGAAAAGCAATTCCAACAAACTCTACAAAGTAAAACTCAAAAATCGAGAATGAAAAGACCAGTACTTGCTTAAATTGCACAACAATTTTCCCCTTCCGCTCAGGTGATTCACTGAGACAGAAAACAAACGTACCACTTGTTAGATAATAAAAAAAAAAACACAAGAAGTGCTTTCAGACCAATGGAATTGAGATACAACAAAGTAAATACCTAAACTTATCAGCAAGAGCTTCAAGAATATGTCGACCTGGCATTGCTGTATTATGCTGTAGCAAAATTGCTTCCATCTCATTCACCTTATATAACATTAAACATCAGCCATAATAAACAAGATAAAAACCTTTTCAGAGAACTGACAAAAACCATAGAACAAAATACACATGGAAACACTTATCAATAACTCCAATTAACAAAGTAGGAGCCAATCGAGTTCAGAACATACATCGAATTGCCTTCAAGTCTCGCATAAAAATTAACGCAAATTGCTCAAACAAACAATTCAAGTTTCTATTGTAGCTAATTAGAAAAAAAAAACTCAACTGATCTTCAGAATCTAAACCCTATCATGAACCCAAAAACGAGACCCAAATCTAAGAAACCAAACCGACCATAAAAAAAAAAATCAGATTTTTCAGCTCAGGGAGCTCAAAACCCCTCAAATTAACACCAAACACATCACATTACAAAGAAATCGAGATTAACCTCGGGTAGGATAAATCGAAACGCCGGACCGCCATTACTGGGAGGTCGACCCATGTTATCTCCTTCTTCTCACCAAAAAAAAAAAAAAACAAAAATTGGCGGCAGAAACTGCCAAACTGGAATCAAACGGAGCTTATCTCACTTTGAATTTCGAATTCACGGCGAAACTCTCTAGAACACGGCCGGTGACCCAACGACAGCGAACCCGGTTTTACTAAGACCCGACTCCGCCGCTTATATAACTTTTTCACTTGTGTAATTATTTTTTAACTTAATCCCCTCGTAATGGGCTTTAAAAGCCCATTAAAAAGACCCAAATATTTAAAAACCCAAAACAATCTTATCCGTATGGTCGAGTAATCCAAACCAGCTTTATCCGTCTGCTCTCATCAGTATCCCAAAAACAATGGCGAAGAAGACACTTCGCTGAAAGCTTTCTCCAGACTTTTTATTTGCAGTGTGTCAATGGCTTTGGTTCCGCTTAATTTTACTGAAATGCCACTGAGAAGCTCTCTTCCTTTGACCTCGACCTCTCGTTACTGTTCGTCTCCTTCGCTCCACGCATTGCTCTTCTATTCATTGGGTGTGAAACCCTCGCGTCATCAAATCGTTAGGCCATTCTCTTCGCTCCGTACGAGCGAGCGTAGCAACAACAACAGGAGCCATAACAACCGTCGATTGGATAATCGGAATCATAAACCTAGTCCTCCTTGGATCGATAAGTGGCCTCCCTCATCCTCCGAAGCTCGCGGTGATCATGTCGGCGAAAAACACGGCGGAGCTAAGATTCGGTCGGCGGAGGAGGAAGCTGAAGCGAAGCTTCGGTATCTGGAGCGGGGTAAAGGACAAAACGCGATTGATAGGATTGTTCTTCGGCTACGGAATTTAGGATTAGGTTCGGATGATGAGGAGGATGTGGAGGATGACGAGGGAGGTGGAATTAACGGCGGAGATGTGAAGCCGGTGACTGGAGAAGAGAGACTGGGGGATTTGTTGAAGAGGGAGTGGGTGAGGCCTGATATGATGCTTGCTGAGGGAGAAGAGAGTGAGGAAGAGGATGAGGTGTTATTGCCATGGGAGAAGAATGAGGAAGAACAGGCGGCGGAGAGAGTAGAAGGAGAAGGAGTAGTGGCGGTGATGGCGAAGAGGAGAGCTAGAGCTCCATCACTGGCGGAGCTTACGGTTGAGGATTCTGAGTTACGGCGGCTGAGGAGGGATGGGATGTATTTGAGGGTAAGGATCAATATACCAAAAGCTGGGCTAACACAGGCTGTGATGGAGAAGATTCATGATACGTGGAGGAAAGAAGAACTTGTGAGGCTCAAGTTCCACGAAGTGCTTGCTCGTGACATGAAGACGGCCCATGAGATAGTTGAGGTTAGTTAGTTATCTTGCATAGTTCACTGATTGCTTCATTGTAGCAGAGGTTTGTAAGATATTTAGATGAATTTGAGGTACAAAACATGATGCGCGATTATCTCATGAGAACGTTTTTCATAATCTATTAGGAATTCGCTTCACAGAAGTGAAATGGTCCTTTTAGGGACCATATTTGAGACTGTGAAGTTCCTAAGCTCAATTTAGCTCAGTAATAGAATGATTGTAGAGCTTTTATTAGAACAGTAGGAATTTTGTGGTTGATCTCTCTTGGGAACAATAACGTAGTTGTGAATAAGGTAAATTTGAGGTCTGGAAAAAGTAGAGTAGCTGGAGCTGAGCACGGCTGTTAGAATTCTTTTAGAGTAACAAGACTGTTCAGGAGATGCATGTTTCAGGTTTGATAGAACACTGATTAGATTTATTCTAATGGGCAGCGTCGAACTGGTGGAATGGTGATATGGAGAGCCGGAAGTGTAATGGTGGTTTATCGTGGGCTTGACTATCAAGGACCTTCTGTGGTCTCTGATCGAGTGGCCGGACCTAAAGAGACTCTTTTTGTCCCAGATGTATCGTCTGCTGGCGATGAAGCAACAAATGCCAAAGATAACCAAAATCCACCTTTGGAAATCAGAGACCCGATCATCAAGAACCCTATTCGCAAGGAGAATATGACCGAAGAAGAAATTGAATTTAACAATCTATTAGACAGCTTAGGCACACGTTTTCAAGAATGGTGGGGTACTGGGGTGCTACCTGTGGACGCTGACTTACTACCTCCTACAATTCCTGGTTATAAAACACCTTTCAGGCTTCTTCCTACTGGGATGAGATCGAATTTGACCAATGCTGAAATGACAAATCTCAGGAAGATTGGTAAAACGCTCCCATGCCATTTTGCTCTTGGTAAGAATGCTTTCTGATCCTAGATGGTTTTTTTCCTAGATGGTTTTTTTCCTAGATGGTTCTTCTGTTTGGTGTGCTGAGGTTTAAAACTTGAATATGCTCTTTACAGGCAGGAACAGAAATCACCAAGGATTGGCAGCTGCGATACTCCAGATCTGGGAGAAAAGTCTGATTGCAAAGATCGCTGTGAAGCGAGGTATCCAGAATACAAATAACAAACTGATGGCGGATGAGCTGAAGGTCTCTCTTATTTTTTTTCTCTAAAGTTCAATAATATGGAAAAAGAAATACTAAGGCAGTCCATATATTGATTAAAAGAAATTAGTAGAAACTATCTGTCATCCCCCTGAGCCCAGTTCTATGGATTTAGGACATTTAAATATTTACACGGAAAGGCTAACATCTTTCATTACCTCTTGTCTTGTTACTATAGGCATTGACAGGAGGTGTCTTGCTGCTCAGAAATAAGTATTACATTGTAATATACCGTGGGAAAGACTTCCTTCCTTCAAGTGTTGCAGCTACTTTGGCAGAAAGACAAGAATTAACTAAAGAGATTCAAGATGTCGAAGAGAGGGTAAGAACTCGCGACATTGAGGCTATTCAGCCTGTTGGTGACATAGTTTTGGCAGAAAGACAAGAATTAACAGAAGAGATTCAAGATGTCGAAGAGAGGGTAAGAACTCGCGACATTGAGGCTGTTCAGCCTGTTGGTGACAAAGTACCAGCAGAAGCTGGCACTCTGGCCGAGTTTTATGAGGCTCAAGCCCGATGGGGGAAAGAAGTAACTCCAGACCATCGAGAAAAGATGATTGAAGAGGCTTCAAGGGTGGCAAATACGAGAGTTGTTAAGAGAATCCAGCACAAACTAAACCTTGTAAGTAGACTATTTTATCTCTGGTTGCTAATTTGTAACTTGAGGTCTATTGTGGATGTCGGGTGGCAACTGTGATAGTTAGTTGCCATTTGTGTATCTAACTTCTCCCTTGGTTTGTAACAGGCCCAATCGAAATTTCAACGAGCAGAGAAACTGTTGTCCAAAATAGAAGCCTCTATGATTCCAAATGGACCTGATTATGATCAAGAGGTCATCTCCGAGGAAGAAAGAGCTATGTTCCGAAAAGTGGGGTTGAAAATGAAGGCATACTTACCCTTAGGTGAGTCCTGCTCTCTTAAGCATTGTTGATGTATCCTGTATGCGTGCAGTGAATAAGAGTTGTAATAAAATGGAACATTTGTCGTCTTGTTATATGAATTAACTGTTTCTTTAACGTGGACCTAACAGGTATCCGTGGTGTTTTCGATGGAGTCATCGAGAATATGCATCTGCACTGGAAGCACAGAGAATTGGTGAAGCTTATATCAAAACAGAAGGTCCTTGCATTTGTTGAGGACACGGCTCGGTTACTGGAATACGAGAGTGGTGGAGTACTTGTGGCAATAGAAAAGGTTCCTAAAGGATTTGCTCTTATCTATTACCGTGGGAAGAATTACAGGAGACCCATTAGCTTGAGACCAAGAAATCTTCTGACAAAAGCAAAAGCACTGAAACGATCCATCGCAATGCAACGCCATGAGGTGGGAAATTCCTGAAGTTTTCTACACATTGTATTTATATTCACTAGTTACTAAACTTCTCTTTGGCAATTATTGCAGGCTCTTAGTCAGCATATCTCTGAACTGGAGAGAACAATAGAGCTAATGCAAAGCGAACTTGTAAGTGGTCTTTTTCACCCGTTTAATATCCAGTATATAACGTTAATCTTCTGACACTATTAAGCTCCATTCGCTTTCGTGTTCTGCTCTGATTCACCTACCTGCTGGTTTTTTGTAGACCGCAAAGAACCCGTCATACAATGAATCAGAATGGGAGAACGACGAAGATGATGATGATGATGACGAGGATGAGAAAGATGATGTGGAGGATAATGAGAGTGATTGGGACGAAAGTGATGGTGTTGAAGAAGCTGATAATTCATCTCGCTAAGCTGAAAGTGTTTTGACACATGCATTGTCCTATCTCAGGAGGTTGAAGCTGACGATGAGATATCACAGAAATGGTTCTTTACACTGATGAAAAAAGTAAGAAAGCAAGTGCTGAATCAGTATCGACGTGTGAGGTAAAGTCTCTTGTTGCAGAGATCACAAAATCTTCGGAGTTCAAAAAGCAGAACCTGATGCCTTTCAGCCTAACCCGTGGGGAAAAAAATAGCATCTATATATAGTTTTTGTCTTCATATACATTTTAAAGTTTTGCCAGTGTATCATCATTATATTAAAAACTATTGTAATTCAATCAAATGTATATTAGGAAGGTAGTGCGCATGTCTTAAGTCTCTCGACTAGTAGTTCGATACTGCCTTAGTGATCTGAAGAACTTTTGCATACTGAATCCATTAGTCAACCGAGGAATGTTGCTCTGTCCGGTCGGTCTAGCAGTTGCATGATCCTACAATTGCGTACTAAGTCGTACACTTAAAAGTTTGGCTAAGATCCAAAATATGATATCCTTGGGTGATGTAGACATAATATCAGTGTCAAGTTGACATGCGACATAATCATATATTTATAGCCGCAATTGTGAAAGCAAAGTTTCAAATCGACTACTCAAGCATCAAGATCTCTGGTGCTTCACCAACCCATGCATTATTCCTCTCTCTAGTCCCTATAAAATCAAATGGAAATCAAAATTGTTCAAACCAATGAGAGCTGATAATATTCATTTGGATATTTTGGGGTCCCTTTGCTCTGCTTTTAATTTACATGCTCAAACGGCCCATGTACTAGCTACATAAAATAAAATAAGATACAAAGGCTAATCATAAGACGTTTCTTTCTCCCCTTTTTAGCTATAAAGAAAAAGGACGTAGACATGCATGGGAAGACTTTTCCCTACTTTCACATAAAAGATACACTAATTGATTTACTGATCCCATAAATGATCTATGTGTGTGTAAATGATACAATTGATAAAATTGGTGGAGATCGATTACATAAGAACAAGTAGGGAATTTCAAATTAAATATACGTGATTTGAATCCCTTCACCATATGGAGTCCATATTAAACGCTTCCTCTTGCGGTTGAGGTTGCACGTGAGACGAACTTGAACCATTTTGCATAATACTGGAGCCTCCTTGTTGAAGAGGAGATGGATTGAAATTGGGAATCATCTCTTTTGGGAAACCATAAGTGTTCCTAATTTGGAAAGCCTTGAGCAACAGAGAGTTGATTGGAGATAAAGGCGGACCAAGCAGACTTGTTGTCCAAGAAGGAAGATTAGTACTGGCCATGTTCATGTTGATGTTGACACCAGCCGTTCTTGTAGTATTGTCTTCTGAATAAACATTGCGTTGCGAATATTGATGGATATGATTATTGTAATCGATGGTTGATGAGTTTGAATTCAAATTCGGAATCTCGATATCTTCAAATTCATTTGCCATTGATGAATTCGCATCGCATGGAGATCCAAAAGATGGTTGTGAAGATTGAGGTTGTTGTTCTTGTGCTTTCTTCGTTGCCGTGCTCTTTTCGAAAACCCTACATACAACCCATTCCTCCTGAAAATTCATAGAATCAAGATTATGTATTAATCTTTTTTAAAACCAACTATTTATGATTTTTTCTTTTTAAGCTCCTGTATAATTAAGTGGGTTATTATAGGGTATACGAGTCGAGGCATGTGTCAAGACTCAAGAGTATAAAAACCCATGGTCCATAATATTTAAACAAGACTGTTTCATATATTAGGGTCCATAGAATACATGTGTATCATGATACTAATATAAATGTTAGAACTTTTATTTTCGGTTTTAGAAAGTGCATATCAATCTTCAAATTAACTACGTATGTACCTTATTTGTGGGGTTGAAGGGTTGTTTGCTCTCAAGTCTGTACTCATGCATAACCCAATTGCTTTTCTCACCTTTGGGAGCTCTTCCTTTGTAGAAAACTAGGGTTTTCTTCATCCCAACCAACACTCCACTTCGGTATATCTCTTTATCTTTTCCGGTGGTTTTCCAATATCCGGCTTCTGTTGCCCGGTTTGTCCTCAAACCGGTTGGATATTTCCGATCCCTTTGGCTAAAAAAATACCACTCTTTCTCTCCCATTGAAGCCTTGGCTACATATGTACACATTATTTTGATACCATTAGCATAGCCGCGCGCATAGGTATAAATGGGCTAATTTTAATTAGTAATCGCATCAGACATCACAATGAGCCTACGTATATACATACTATCAATTCTCTGGATAAATGTAATATAATGATCGAAGTACAATATTAATTAACCAACTAGCTAGAATTAAATTATATATATGGTATCTATTCTCCACATGTTTGGTAGGCTAGATACACCTGTATATAAACGTAGTTAGAAAATGAAATATATGGTCGCTGAAATAAACTATATATGGTTTCATTTATATAAGTTATATTAAGTGGTATATAATGCACGTATTCATCTATATATATTGTTATATAAGCGTATATTATGTCTTCTAGTGATGTTTTATGGTATGTCGTATGACTAATCCATTTTCATCCTATTTGCTGGAGACATGATTGATTGATTTTACATATAATATTTTATACTCTATGTTTTCTAAATTTATTTTATGAAAATCCATAGACAAAGAATATAGAACAGATATAGCATACCCACATATATATTCTTATCCGATCCCCAAAACTATTGTTGGACAAATTAGGGAACGCAAGTTATTTGGATATGATATAAACACGGGCGAACAGTATACAAGAAACATATCTTATAATGATTATCAAAGTATATTTACCTGGCAAATCCCAAGGTTCACACTTGTTAAGATCAACGTCGACGACAGCTTTACCGGTGAATCCAGTATCGGAGACTTTCCGACCTAGATAATGCGTTATGAGCTCCTCGTCTGTAGGATGAAATCTGAACCCTGGAGGAAGATTATCTTCCATTTTTTTCTTGTCTTCTAACTTGAGGCAACAAAAATATGGAGAATGGTTCTCCTCTCTCTCTTGAAGAAGACGAAGGAGATTGACTGCCAAAAGCTTTTCAATAATTAATGTGACATAGATGGGGTTTATATACATATATATAATTATATAACTAAACTATATATTAAAATAAATAATGATTCGTGTACCAAATACTGATCTTGAGGTAGAAGCGGCCACAGGTAGTCTTTTTCAACTGTTGATAATTACAACAGCTAACATTTTGACGATTCAAGGTATATTTCTCCACGCATACGTACCCTAGTTTTATTATTATTATTACATATGTGTGTCTAAATGACCTTATATATTTACTGTAGTGTCAAATAAAATATTTGTCGGCGTATATATTAATGTTCCTTTTAGATTACATTACTATGTTTATAAAATAACGTCCGTCTTAATATCTGCATAAAATATATAATTATAGAAACATAATGTGGATTTACGTGAGATTTGTCCAACCAACTTCACCAAATTCTACCCACCATGAAACCCTAGTGCCCAATGTAATGTGAACATGCATGCATGGCTTCTCCATTCTTTACTCGTTTCAGCAATTAATTATTATATGAGATTTATAATTCTAAATATAGACTAATCGTCAAAATTTATAAACTGTTATATCAATCTTAAAAGTATAGCGATTATAAAGGAAACGCTTCCATATTTTATCATTGCATCCCTATTACTCTATTGACACATTGCATCCATCTTACTCTATTGACACTTGTCTTTTGGCTTATCTCACACTACCATATACATCCATACAAATAAACACATGCAGTGTCCTAAAATAAAATATGTTAATATACGCTCAAGTTGGGTTTTCGGATATCAAATTGCGTTGCGACTCTTTATGCATATATACTTCGAATTGTATAACACATATTTTACGTTAAAATGTTCCGTGCAAATATTTCCTCGATTGTCGGGTGTGAACCAAAATATGGGTTTGGTGAACCCAATTATTTCTTGATACGTAGGTAAATAAAATGACCCAAATCATATATCTATCTTTCATATAAAATATCTTAGGAAACAACGAAAATTTACATACTGTATTTGGTCCCCCAAATAAACTTCATTTCTTATAATTGCAGAGAAAACATCAAAAAGATGGGATGGTTAACTTACCACGGATAAAAAAAAAGTTATTTTAGTATATGCTTTTCTTAAGTTAGTGTTTTAAGTTTAATTTAACCGACCCTAGCTAGGAGATCAAAATTTGTTCACATTGGATTATCTGGTTGAATAGAGATAGAACAGTCTATAGAGGTCATAGTTAGTTTAAGTCTTAATACAAGGTTAAAATAATTAACTCTGGAAGAGTGGTTAAATATCATACCAACCTAATGGAATGTGTATATTATATACACATATACAAGAAAATATTATTAGATATAAGTCTTAGTTTTCAAATTTGTAGTAGGCGGAGTTATTCGGAGATTTTTCTTTTTACACGGATATGTTGGTTGTCATATATGTCAATCCTACCGGTGGAATAATTTCACAATTTCCTCTCCATACTTTTCTCGTCCTTGTTTCTAGGCTTCTGGCTTTCTAGAATCACACACATCTACACATGTTAATACATTTTTATATGAATGCAGTAAGAGAGAGTTTTTTTTTTTTTTTTTTTTTTGGTAAAAGGTTAATAGATTAGTAATGATATGATCAATCATGACTCGTATATTAGTATAGTTTATATCATGACTCGTATATTAGTATAGTTTATATGAATCATGACTCGTGTATTAGTATAGTTTATTATATCATATATATTAACGGTGAAAAAATTATTACATAAACTTTTTTTTTTTAAATCAATATAGTTACAATTTGTTTGTATTATATCGAATGTTCTTTTGTTACATTATTGCCAAGTCCCTCAACTAGGTTAATACGTTACATTATCAGTATTATTTGAATCACTATCAGTGTCATATATACAATATGGATACTTGAATCAGTCATACCTTGCAACTGGTCTATTATTTACAGACTAATTACTTAAATATATAGACGTTAACATATAAAATATGATAATCAAGATGAAGTGACACCACGAAACCTCACCTTATAATTCATTTATAATCGTAAAGAGATTGGAGTCCACATAATCTATAAATTTGTCTACACGTTAGATTTTTTTTTTCTTTTCTAGTGTAGATTTTCTGTAATCCTTGAAAGTTTTGTCATTATCTACGAGAGTAAACAAACAGCCTGATTACAATGTCGTAGCCAAGAAATACAAGTTTTACAAATAACATTCGATATTATCGAAACTATTAAAGCTTAATAATGAGTTGACAAATTTATAAATTTCTCTATATATTTTGAAAAGATATAATAATGTAATGTAACTATTTCGACCAAAATGAACACATCTTTCATCTACAAATTTTATGAATATAATATGAAAATTTCCATGCTTTTGTTAGGAATTAGTGTTAGATAAATATGATAAATTCGTTCATAAGTCATAACAATAGAAATATACTAGATGTATTAATTAATCTACAGGACAGGATTTGGGATAGTTAATTAAAATTTCTGAATTTTAGCGTAAGTTCTACCGTAATTAAACAGTTTTTACTATAAAAAGGCCACGAGTACGTTGTGCTAAGGCCCATGTATTGGACCTAAAGTATAGGCCCAATATAATATCTGAACAAAACAAAGGTCCCAAAAACTCTAGAGAATCACGAAGAAGAAGACGACGACTGAAGAAGAAGAAGAGAGGAGAAGAAGCAATGGGGAGAAAGAAGGGATTACCGGAGTTCGAAGAGTCGGCGCCGGATGGATTTGATCCGGAAAATCCTTACAAGGATCCGGTGGCGATGGTTGAAATGAGAGAGCACATCGTTCGGGAGAAATGGATCCAAATCGAGAAGGCTAAGATCTTGCGGGAGAAGGTCAAATGGTGTTACCGCGTCGAAGGAGTCAATCACTATCAGAAATGCCGTCATCTTGTCCAGCAGTATCTCGACTCCACTCGTGGAGTCGGCTGGGGAAAAGACCACCGCCCTATCTTGCTTCACGGTGAGTTTATTTGTGGATGTGGATGCTTTGCTGAAACGTTTTATCTTTATCAATTTGTTCATGTCGAGCTGAATTAGCCATTTTGGTTAACACGTAGTGCCTTGATTACTAAATGTCATTTTGCAAAATTCATCGACATCATATTGGAGTGATTTTGATTGTAGCTAGTGCATTTGTGTAATTTGTTTTGCATTCTTTGTTTGATTGATGAGAGAAACTGTCATGTTGAAATTGGTTATAGTTTGATATTGATTAATCTGTGCAGGTCCCAAACCGGAGGCTGTTGAATCTGAATAATGTTGTGTACCTCATTGATCTGAGGTAAGAAGCTGGTTCTGAAAGAAGGATTGGTTTTTTTATTTTTCTTGTTGATTGAATTTGAGACAAATTCAGCATTTCTGGCTCTAAATTTGTAGTATTAATGCTTCTAGGAGCCTAATATTAGCCTCCATGCTTGTGGTTTACTAGAGTGCGTTGCCAGTTAATCAAAGGAAAGGCCTTCATTTGCTCGTTGTCTGCTAGACCTGTTAAGTGACTAGTTACTGTTCTTATATGAATTGTTAATGAATCAATCACTTATATTGATGTATCTATATTGAAGTATTTAGGAACACTGGTACTCCATCACCAAGCTAATCCTAGTAATGGCTTGCTTATGATAATCTTTAGGATGAAACATATTTTGGACCTCAACGAGTGTTGTTAGTTTAGAGTGAAACCTCTCAAGTCCACTGTTATGTTATGAGGTTATGAACTGTGCAAAATATGGATCTCGACTTGCTGTACATTATTGGTTTATTGTGCACAACCCCTGCTTGTTTCACTTTCAGCTGATACGAAGGCTTTTCTTGTTTTTTCTTTTTGGTTCTGTGATGCAGATGTCTGAGCTTTTCATGCGGGACATAAAATGGAATCTTGTCACAAGCTGCTAATGGCTCCCTGATATCTTCCAAACTCTATGCAGATTTCTCTTGTTCTTAGAAACTTGTAGGTCTTCGGACCAACACATTCCTGTAATTGAGCTTTGAGTATTGTTACACTCCACAGCACCGGTTTCTGATGATCAAATAAGTCCCGTTTCCGCTCTCTCTCTCTCTATCTCTCTCTTCGTTCCAGTTAATTTTACTTTAGTATCACAAAGTAAGAATCACAGGATAAACGAAAACAAGATCCAAAAACGGATGAGTTTCAAAGTACATAGCAAAAACCCAACATAATTCCTCAGGAAAATAGTTTAATCTTCCGTGTCTTATTCCCTCAGATAAGATATGATACGAGAGCTATCAAACTAACTTAGTTCTCATCACCACCACCAAAAAGCTTCATTTTAGACAATGGAGTTCTCAAGTACCCTTCTACTTCAAACTTCTTCGGAGAAAGCTCTCTGTACTTGGCAAACTGTTCCTTAGCTTCGACGTTCTTGTCAAGCAAACTATAGATCATACCTCGACAAAAATACGGTCTGAAATCCTTTGGATCCTCTTTTGTCAGCTGCTCGTAACTCTTCAATGCTTCATCCACGTTCTTCTGCAAGAAATGTATCTGCGCAATGATCAGTCTCACGTCTCTCGCTTCCTTCACCAAATACTCAGCCTCTGCTACAGACAACGCATCTTCCAGCCTCTGCAGCACTGCGTTTCCTTCCCCGGACCTGTCCATGAGCAATGCGTTCTCGAACAAAGCCTCGAACGACAATGGCTTTCGCTGGAGAATTTCCTCGAACACTTGGCGTGCGTTTTCCACGCGACCCATTTCACCTAATAGCCTCGCCATCAAAAACTTCCACTCTGTTTCATCTGGTTGTGCTGTTACTAGCCTCTCTAATAGCTTGAGAGCTTCCTCATCTTCTCCCTTCTCTAGCTTCTGCTGCACGAGTGATCTCAGCGTCTCCACGGCTTCAGGAGTGGAGTCTAGAAGCTCAGACAACGGCGAAGAGTCAGACAATTTCGCGTCTTTCACTTCCTCGTAGGTTTCTTCGGTAGTCGTAACCGGAGTTTCTGCTTTCACCGGTAAAGTTGCGAACTTTCCGGTCATGGAAACAGCAGCGCCGACGAGAATCCCTGATTTAGCAAAAGATTTGAGCTTTTCTGAAAGGCAATAACCGGAACCATTCTGATTCGAGCAAGCTTTGACACGAACAGAAATAAGATCGCGACGAGGAACCAGGGGTCCGGTGACCGGAGGCACTTTGACGGCGACGAAAGAAGAAATCAACGAAGAAGAAAGTGAGGAAGGAGCTGAGAGAGACGAAAACATGGCTGCCTCGTCTCAGAGCTTCAGAGTATTCTTCAATGCTTGCAGAAGCGAAATCAAAATCGAAAGAGCAATGGAGCAACTCCTCCGGATGAACAAGGCGCTAATAATGCAACGCGCTTAGCTTGGGCTCGTGAAAATTAAAGTGTATTTGGGCTTGGTTTTATATTATTGGGCTTTTTTAAAAAATTGGGTCTTTGGCCTTTTAGTTTTACAAAGGCAGATCTCCGGCGAAACAGTCTGAGATACACGGAAGAGTCAGATCAAACGCCAGCGACCAAGAAGAAAATCAAAAGCGGGCAGAAGAAGAAAGAGATAAGCTTTCACATCAGTAAGTTGAGAAAATTCATGTTTTGTTTTTGAAATCACTATCAATTTTCTTTAATCAAACCTTTTAATCCCCAAAAATCAGTAATTTTTCTGAGTTTAGGGATTTGATGAAATTTTTTTTTCTGTGATCGATAATTAATTATGTTGTGATGAATAAACCATAATTGAATCAGATTGTGAAAGGCATAAAAATGGGAAACACTTCATCGATGCTGACTCAATACGACATCGAAGAAGTCCAGAGCCATTGTCATGAACTATGTGAGATTTTCAGACAACTCCCACTTGTCTCTGTCTTTTTTTTTTTTTTTTTTTTTCTTATATGTTTTAAAGTTTAATCCTTTTGTGTGTGTTTGATTCAGTTGAGCAGCAGGAGATTCTATCTCTGTATCAAAGGTTTTGCCAGTTAGATCGTAATGCAAAGGGATTTATATCTGCTGATGAGTTTCTCTCTGTGCCTGAGTTTGCAATGAATCCACTATCTCAGGTTTTGACATTTCTTTACTCTAAAATTATGTTAAATCATGTTAGATTGAGTGAGAGCTTTTAAAAAATTTTGTTGGATGTAAAATTAACAGAGGCTGCTTAAGATGGTTGATGGTTTAAACTTCAAGGATTTTGTGGCTTTCTTGTCTGCATTTAGTGCTAAGGCGAGTCTAAGACAAAAAGTTCAACGTAAGTAGATATGTTTCCTTTGAATGGGATTTTGGGGGCAAATCTTCACTTTTCAGTTCATTGTATGGAAAGATCATTAGAACTTCTTTGTTTTCCAGTGATCTTTAAAGTCTATGATTCGGACTGCAACGGGAAGGTCTCCTTTAAAGATATAATGGAAGTGTTGCGTGACTTATCGGGATCATTCATGTCTGATGAGCAAAGAGAGGTATGATGTATAGAGAAAGTTGGCAACTTCTGAGTTTATAGAAAGTGACTGTTAAAATATAACTAAAAAGAATGAAACATCATTAATCTCTACTAAAACCTTCTTCTTATTAGCGTGTAATGGTTGTTCTGCGGAAACTCGAATGTTACCTCATTTTAACTGTTTTGTTGTTCCATTACTCATGTGACATATCAGTCAAACTCTGAGATAAATGCTAGAATATTTCCTTTTGTTCTTCGTTTGCTATTTACTCTGATCATCTTGTGATCCTATCTCTGCTTCAATCGTTATGGCTAATGATCATGAGCAGTGTTTAAAAGTCAGTGATTAATTGTTTACACCAAGTGTCTTGTGTGTGTTTTACCTTTCTGGTGCAGGAAGTGCTGAGCCAGGTTCTGAAGGAATCAGGATACACGAGTGACTCTTTCTTAACAGTGGAGGATTTCGTAAAGGTACAATTTTTGGCTTCTCGTGATTGTTGTTATCATCAGAATTTCTAGTTAATGCTCCAACTTGTCACCTTCCTAGAATCTGAAAACTGCACCTCCTTTTTCTTGTTATCTCCAATGTCACAGATCTTTGGGAGTTGTAAACCAGAGATGGACGTCGAAATCCCTGTGGATTAGGTTCATGATCACCATATATGTTCAAAACTCAAACACTCAAATCTCATCGTGTATTTTTGTCCACACTTGTTACTAGAATAATCCTTGTATTGTTTCTTCAGCATTCTTATAAAGTTTTCTAATTGTTTCCTCTGCTTAGCTTCTTCCATTAGGCTATAATAATGACATATGTTAAGACTCTAGATCCTAAATCTTTTCTTTGTCGAGAGAAAAAAAAAAAAAAAAACTTGGAAATGGAATGAATAATCACGAAATCTCCATTTTTGCATAAAGTAAAGTTGATTTTTTATAAATAAAATGTCAAAAGAAGAAGACTCTGGATTTCAACGTTTACGTGTTTGCTTATTGAAAAAAACACCTAATGAAGGTCCTAATTAGATTGACAAATTATTTGTCGACCACGTGTGACGTAACGTAACGTATTATTATTGCCCCCACACACATAAAGTCATTTATATAACTAAAGAAGGAATTAAAACGTCGTCGTTTTGCTTCATAAAGGTGACCACTTTATTCACCCACCACTTAAAAAACAGTTTCGTCAGTCAGTAAAAAATATCTTCGCCCATTCTTCTTTTCTTTTTCAAAGTAAGCTTTTCTTTGAGAATCCGTCTAGTAATGGCGGCGAAGCAAGGTTCCTTTAGGCAAGCGATACTAGAGAAACGAGAGAGGCTTCTTTCGAACAATGGATTCTCCGATTTCAGATTCACCGACATCGAATCTAACGATCTTCTCGAAGGAGGCAATAACAACAACTATGGAAGAACAACGAGGCTGTGCTGCTGCTGTTCGTGTGGTAATCTATCTGACAGAATCTCGGGAGTGTTCGACGGTGTTAAAGATGTGGCGAGGAAGGCTTGGGATATGGGAGTATCTGATCCGAGGAAGATCGTCTTCTCCGCGAAGATTGGTCTTGCTCTCATGATTGTTGCGCTTTTGATTTTTTTCCAGGAACCTAATCCGGATCTTAGCCGTTACTCTGTTTGGGCTATTCTTACTGTCGTCGTCGTCTTCGAATTCACCATCGGTATAATTTTTTTTTTTTTTTAACTATTCCCGAGGTTCCACGATTTTGGTGTTCAATCACGATTGGGTTTTTCTAAGTTTAAGAAAAAGAGTCGTGCGTTGTTGCTTACATCTAGAGAATGAATTCGTCGTTTTCTTGATTTTAAAAATTAAAAATTAAAATGCAAAGTGTTTGGTTTTGGTTGGACTGTGTGTAATTGACGATTACTGTAGTTACATCTCTAGTATTATTGTTTTGTTTTATGTGAATTTGTTGGGGGGGGGGGGTTGTTAATAGGAGCAACTCTAAGCAAAGGGTTTAATAGAGCACTTGGGACGTTATCAGCTGGAGGTCTTGCTCTTGGAATGGCTGAGCTTTCCACATTATGTGGTGACTGGGAAGAGCTCTTCTGCACTCTTAGTATCTTCTGCATTGGTAAATGTTATTATTAAATTTACCGTTGTCAATTCTTTTTACATCAGTCATTTTTGGTGTTCTCTTCTCTCTGCTTATGTATATGTTTCTGTCTGACAGGGTTTCTCGCAACTTTTATGAAACTGTATCCGGCGATGAAAGCTTATGAATACGGGTTTCGGGTTTTCTTGCTTACGTATTGCTATATTCTGATTTCTGGGTTCAGAACTGGGGAGTTCATACAAGTGGCTATCTCTCGGTTTCTGCTTATAGCTCTTGGGGCTGGTGTTAGTTTAGGTGTCAATATGTTTATCTATCCTATATGGGCTGGAGAGGATCTTCATAACCTTGTTGTCAAGAATTTTTTGAATGTTGCTACTTCCCTTGAAGGTTAGTAAAACGAATGTTTTTGGTTTTCCGAGTCTCGAGAAAAAGATGCTTGAATGGTAAAAAGAAAGGGTTTTGGCTTTGGTCTTGCAGGTTGTGTGAACGGATACCTCCGCTGTGTTGAATACGAGAGAATCCCTTCCAAAATCCTTACATACCAAGCCTCAGAGGATCCAGTTTACAAGGGTTACAGATCAGCCGTTGAATCAACCAGCCAAGAAGAATCTTTGGTAATTGTCGTTGTGGAGTCATCATCATTAAGTGTTTTTTCTATCCTTGCTTCTTGCCTCTGAATTAGTTTTTTTTGTCTCTGTTGTATTTGCAAAGATGAGTTTCGCGATATGGGAGCCGCCTCACGGACCATACAAGTCATTTAACTACCCATGGAAGAACTATGTCAAGCTCAGTGGTGCTCTCAAGCATTGTGCATTCACTGTGATGGCATTGCATGGCTGCATTCTCTCAGAAATCCAGGTAACAACATAGTATATGACTTGTTATGGATGTTTGCGTATTCGGATATTCTCTCAGATACTTGTGGAATTTAGATAGAACCAAAGTAGTAAACCAGATGTGGATACAAATCAGAATTTGAGAGATCAGTTGTTCATAATATTGAGCTTAATCTGGGAACATTTCTTCACAGGCACCAGAGGAACGGAGACAAGTTTTCCGGCAAGAACTTCAGAGAGTTGGCGTAGAAGGAGCCAAATTGTTAAGAGAGCTCGGAGAAAAGGTGAAGAAGATGGAGAAGATAGGACCAGACGACCTTCTCTTCGAAGTACACCTAGCTGCAGAAGAATTACAGCACAAGATCGACAAGAAATCTTACCTTCTCGTCAATTCCGAATGCTGGGAGATCGGAAACCGAGCCACCAAGGAATCACAAGAGCCTCAAGAAGAGCTCTCCCTCGAAGATTCAGAGAACCAAGCAACTCCAATCTACGCCTTCAAATCCCTAAGCGAGGCAGTTTTGGAGATACCAACGAGCTGGGGCGAGAAGAATCATCGTGAGCCGTTGAACCATAGACCAACTTTATCGAAACAGGTATCGTGGCCTGCACGGCTTGTGCTCCCGCCGCATCTGGAGACAACGAACGGAACTTCACCGCTGGTGGAGACGACAAAGACGTACGAAAGCGCTAGTGCATTGTCACTGGCAACATTTGCGTCTCTCCTCATTGAGTTCGTCGCTAGGTTACAGAACGTGGTCGACGCGTTCGAGGAGCTAAGCCGGACAGCTAATTTCAAGGAGCCTGAGATTGTTACCTCGACCACGGATTTAGAGTTCTCCGGAGAAAGAGTCGGACTTGTCCCCAAGATCCGCCGGTGTTTCGGAATGTAAGTTTTTAAAAATAGATGCATCGGCGTTTCAGTTAAACGCGCGAGAGATTATAGTTTGAACTTTGAACTGTTAACTGTTAACTGTAAACTAGTAACCCCCAACTCTATACAACAAAATTAGTAAAGTAATGGTAAAAAATCAGGGGCTTAACCCTTTATATCAGAAATGTGTATTGGATCATTTTCCACATTAACTCATGGGTTTGAAATCTAATTGTTCTTGGATTTTCAACCGACTGATTTATTATTTTCGTCTACTATATATCCATGATGAACTGCAGCACCCAATTTGTAAAATGTTTATTTTCTGATATTTAAGTCTAAAATCTTATGCAGAATTACTGATAATTTGATCACTAATTCACTATGTAGACTAAGAGCTTGAAGAAACTTATTCATATATCAGACATAGGAAAAGATTACGTTATATAATTGCCTTACATTTGTTTTTGGCCATGAGCCCATGCAGTATATAGATATAAGACAGGAACAACATACATGCTGTGAACAAAATAACAAAAGTTTATGAGTCAACCCATCATCCGTTGACCTGTCGGAGGAGCCATCATCTGTTGCTGCTGTGCTTGTGCATTCCCAGCCCACCCTATATTGCACCAATTGCTCAGTAGTAGTAGTACATCACTTTTTAAAACCAGCATCAGTTATAGAAAAATCTTAAATATTAAAAGCATTACTCCTAATTAAAATGAGACGCCAAAATATAAGTTTACCGATGATGGGGTCAAAACCATGGTGCTTGAGCTCACGATACTCTTGACAAAGAGCACATGGCATACAGACTAAGTGAGTGATCCAATCGGGAGCCGGAGCATCTGGTAGCCCGTATTTGTTTCGTATCTTGGCCCGGAATATGTGTGAATAGACGAAACATGCCCCGGTAAAAAATATCGCTCCGTACAACACCCCAGCTGTCGCACAAGCTGAGTAATACACATATATATAAATACATTTACACAAATGACAATGTGAGCGTGTTTTTTTTTTTTTTTGTAAAGCTTTGTGTATTTATGAATGACTTACGCGTCGCGCCTTCGTCAACGATCTCCGCAATTTGTCCGAACGTGACGCATGGAGCTAACAATGTGATCACGGCTGATCCAATATGCACAAGACCAAAAATATATATTAAGAAACCAACCGTATAATGTAATTAAAGATCGCGTTATAAAGTTATCTAACCATTTTCACTGTCGTTCATGCAATCGAAAAGTTGAGAACTCCAGCGGTTTTGTGTTTGGTAATTGACCGGTGTGCCCGTTGGTATGTTTGCCTGGTTACCAGTTGCACCGTTATGAGGAAGTACCTCGTTGTTTTGGTTAGCCGTATGTTGAACCTGAGGTTTTGCCTGATTCGGTTGGCCATCTGGTCGAGCCATAGTATTTACCCGGCTGGAGTGTGGCAACAAAAAAGGATTTCTTCTCCTTTTCTCTAAATGTTTCTATTATAATAACAAGTCTCTTAATCGTTTTTGTGAGAGCAGTATAGAGATGATGGTTTTGTTTATATAAAGTAGAGTTTTTCACAAGTTGAATAAGTTTAAACTTTCTTGAGATGGTGGGCTCTAGTATATAACTAAATTCATAAGTGTATGTGATTTCTATGAAACATTATTCCCCAGACTAGTTTGGCTGTCACCATTCTTAAAAAAACAAAAACAAAAAACAAATGCAACCGTTTATTTTGTAATCAAATTTGAAGAAGTTGATTATCAATCAAAAAAAAAAAAAAAAAAAAAATCTGTAATCAATTTAATAAGATCCGCCATCATAGGTGAGGATAATGAAAAGTGTATATGCGAATACACAGATTCAGATGATTGCGTACACAGATTCAGGATTGCAAAATATGTGTGGATATGGTAACTTTAACTTGAAAACCTTTTTGATATCGCAAAACAGGAAATGGATACAATCATTGTTTATCATATTGGTTTTGGAATATTATTGGCTTCTATATTGCTTATTGGAGTTGGACCAACTGGTGGTTTTGATTAAATGTAGAAACCAAAAAATAAAACTGCAACTAACTTTCTGAAAGAAATGATAGAATGATAATTGATATTGGTAAACATGATTTACGCACTAACATATGTTTAGTTTAATTTGCTTAGTCAAAAGTCAAAACTTGGAATGACCTTGACTTGTCCAAATAGTTGACGTTTCAAATACAGCTCTGATAAAACTGACGGTTTTTATAAGCCCTCTTGGAAGTAAAAAAAAAATGACGATTTTCTAATTCTATGATATCAAATCAAAATAAACAAATATTGATAAAACTGAAAATAAATTAAACTAATGTGGTCATTATGAATACTACACTCAAAAGTGCTCTTTTCCATGAACCACTTATTTAATTTAAATCATTGATGCAAAACATAAAACTTTGAAATCAACCCATCATTTTCTGACTCATAGGAGCAGCCATCTTCCGTTGCACATTCCCATCCCACCCTGTTACATAAAGAGAAGTTTGTGTTATTGAGGCTCGGGTTATAATTTATTGGGCATTTGAAAAAAAGGGTACATATAACAAGGTCAACAGATTAAAAAAATGCAGTTACCAATAGAGGGGTCAACACCACGGTTTTTGAGTTCACGGTATTCTTGACAAAGAGCACAACGGTCACAAAAGCAGTGAGTGAGGCAATCCGAACCTGGAGACTCTGGTAACCCGAATTTGCGTCGGATCTTAGTCCGGTAAGTGCATGATAACAAGCAAGGTAAGGCGACCACAAAACTTCGCAGCACGTAAGATAACCCACATCTCTTACAACCTAAAAAATAATTTTGTATATACAACGTTACATGAGTCACACAAATTTCTATATGTCTGTCTAACAAATAAGGACATATTCACAAGTAAATGAATATCTGTATTACCGCTCCTTCAGCGATCCATCCAAAAGTGACGCACGGGCAGCAAAATGTGAGGCAAGCTTATCAAACGTAATTAATGCACAACAAAACGATGAAATTTAAATCATTGTATAATCCTGACAATAGATCAAAGGACAACTTGATCAAATTTATATAGAGATTCTTACTAGTTTCGACGTCATCCATGCAGCTGAAAAGACCCGAAGTCCATTGGTTTTCCATTGTAAAGTAATATTGGATTTTATTCTTCTGCCTAGCTTGAACCAAAACTTGCGTCTTTGGTCGATCTTATTATAAAAAGCTGCGAGATCGTAAATCAGTTAGGAGTTTTAGAAGAGAATGTTTTTTGATTATTTGTTGTGAAATGCTTTAAGAATGGAGGGTGGATATGTATGGTTGATGGTGTCGCTTCGAGACACACCACAAAGGTTTAATCTTTAGTACATTTCAGTTTCGGAAACAAAATAAAAAAAGTTGTAAAAAGAGACATAAAACATTGCAAAATATTCTGAACTCCTTAATTAGTATATTGCACTTTTTCAAAATGAGGAAATTTTTTGATAAATTGATTTCTTCGTTTATGGAAGGTGAGAGATTTTAGGGATTGTGAGAGATTTTAGACTAGTGTAAATGTTATGTAAACTCGTTTTTGGATCGGATCAATTAATATATATATATATATATATATATATAAGGTGAGAAATACAATTTAATTTTATGAGTAAGAAAGTTTTAGATATAATATATGTGAATGAATTTTTTTTGTTACTAATTGCATATTTATATCCTTAAATGGCTAAAATTTTCAACAAAACTAGTTTAATTTTGAGAGTATGTAATGTATGTAATCTGGTTTTATATGTAAAATAATACTACTTGTAAATGGGAACAAAAAGAAAAAACTCTCCTAAAATTGTTTAACGAGTGTTGAAATGTAAAAAGCATTAAATAATAAAATAGTCATAACAAAATCTGACAAATGTTTTTCAACTTAAATGCAATAAAAAATAATTCTCCTTACCAAAAAAAACAATAACATGAAATAATTCTACGAGTGTAGCAAACATATGGGCCTATGAATAGGGATTATAGTTTGAAATTTGAACTGTAAACGTAAACTAGTAACCCCAACTCTAGACAACAAATTTAATAAAATAATGGTAAAAAATCAGGGGCTTTTTTTAAGCCCTTTATATCAGAAATGTGTATTGGACCATCTTCCACATTAACTCATGGGTTTAAAATCTATTTTTTCTTAAATTTTCAACCGACTGATTTATTATTTTCGTCTACTATATCGTAAATGCATGATAAACTGCAGCACCCAATCTGTAATAAATAAATAAAATGTATATTTTCTGAATCTTAAGTCTACAATCTTATGCATGAGTTACTGATAATTTGATCACTATATGTAGATTAAGTACTTGAAGAAACTTATTCATTATCAGAAATAGGAAGAGATTACGTGAAATTCACACTCATGGTTTGTCCATGGGCTCCCACAACAATGAAATCAGTGCTTTACACTCGAAATCATTGAATTGTTTATTTTAATAAATAAGTGGTTCATGGAGTATTTGTTTATTTTAATAAATGAAAACCATATGAACTGAAAATAGATCAAACAATGTGGTCAATATAAAAATACACTCGAAAGTGCTCTTTTCCATGAACCACTTATTTAATTTAAATCATTGATGCAAAACATAAATTATAAAACTTTGAAATCAACCCATCATCCGCTGACTCATAGGAGCGGCCATCATCCGTTGCACATTCCCTTCCCACCCTGTCACATCAAAGAGAAGTTTGTGTAATTCAGGCTTGGATTATAATTTATTGGGCATTTGAAAAAAGAAAAGGTACATATAACAAGGTCAACAGATTTAAAAAAGGCAATTTACCAATAGAAGGGTCAACACCACGGTTTTTGAGTTCACGGTATTCTTGGCAAAGAGCACAACATTCACAAAAGCAGTGAGTGAGGCAATCCGAAGCTGGAGACTCTGGTAACCCGAATATGCTTCGGATCTTAGTCCGGTAAGTGCATGAGAACAAGCAAGGTAAGGCGACCACAAAACATATCAGCCCGTAAAATACCCCACATCTCTTACAACCTAGAATATAACGTTACATAAAACACACAAATTTTGTATACGTCTAAAAATACGATAAAGGACATATTCAGGACCTCAGGTAAATGAATGTATATGACTTACCGGTCCTTCCTTCGTCGGCAATGTCAGCGATCCTTCCAAAAGTGACGCACGGACAGAAAAATGTGAGGCAAGCTTATCCAACGTAACGCACACCAAAACGAAGAAATTAAGAATCATTGTATAATCTTGACAGTAGATCAAATTAAAGGACAACTTGATCAATTTTATATAGAAATTTTTACCTGTTTCGACGTCCTCCGTGCAGCTGCCAAGACCCGAAGTCCATTGGTTTTCCATTGTAAAGTAATATTGGATTTGTTCTTCTGCCTAGCTTGAACTTGCGCCTTTGGTTGATCTTATAATAAAAGCTGAGAGCCCGTAAATCAGTTAGGATTTTTAGACGATATTTTCTGATTGTCTGTTGTGAAATGCTTTAAGAATGGAGGGTGGGTATATATATGGTTGATGGTGTCGCTTCGAGACACACCACAAAGGTTTAATTTTTCAGTACATTTCACTTTCGGAAACAAAATCGTAAAAGTTGTAAATATTCTTCCTCCCTTAATCAGTACATTGGACTTTATTAAAATGAGAAACTTTTTTGATAAATGATTTGTTCTTTATCGTGTAACTTTTATGTAAACGCGTTTTTGGATTGGGTTAATCAATATAAGGATGGTAAGAGATACAACTAATTTAATTTTATGTCCAAGAAATTTTTTTAAAATATATGTATATATATATATATATGAACGATTTTTTTCTTACCAAGTTTATATATATATATATATATATATATATATATATATTTATGTCCTTAAATGGCTAAAATTTTCAAATTAGTTTAGTTTTGAGAGTATGTAATGTAATATTCTGGTTTTATATGTAAATTCTCCTAGATTTAACGAGTGTTGAAATGTAAAATCTGACAAATGTTTTTCAACTTAAATGCAATAAAACTAAAATAATTCTACTACTGTAGCATATATATGGGCCTATGAATGACTCAAGGATTAGCCCATTGGTTATTATATAGCTTTGGATTTTTGAAAATTTGAAGCCTGTTTAAGGCAGAAGAGAGAAAATACAAAAGCAGGGACGTTTAAGTAACAAATTACTATTTTACCACCAAAGAAAAGAAAAAAAAACTCTAAATGTATCAGCAGATCCGATCGGAGGAGTAAAAAAAAATAAACAACAAACAAAACTCAGAAAAATTCATAAACTCGATTTCGAAAGCACAGAAACTTTTCGTCGTATTGAAGTAGGATTTGCTTGTGAGTTCATCGGAGAAACGAGATCGGGGTCCGAATACGAGTACAATGGAGGCTTTGCAAGATGGATCGGAGAGAGATAAAACTCCTCCGCCTCCTTCTTCCTCGTCTTCTTCCTCCTCTCCCATTCCTGTCGTCACCAATTTTTGGAAAGGTTTGTTTCAGATTTATGTTTAATCTCAACGTTTGCTTCGACTCGCAGTGAAAGCTGAGTTCGAGCTTGTTTAGTAGTAGGAGAAATTCCTTGGTTAGATTTATTTATTTTGGATTTTGGTGGAAGTAGTAAGGCCGAATCAAAATTAGAGACGGTGATTGATGTTACTGAGAATGCAATGGTAGTTTAGTGTGATCGGATTGAGAAGTTTCATCTTTGATTATCACGTGACATGGAAACCAGTCTCAATTCTAGAACTGGTTGTGTGGTTCGTTGCTGTTTATCAGATTTGATTAGGCATTTGCTAAATGTATCATCAGTCTTTCAAAATATTTGTTTCAGAATTTGATTTGGAGAAGGAGAAAAGTCTACTTGATGAGCAAGGGCTTCGAATAGCTGAAAACCAAGAAAACAGCCAGAAGAATCGGCGTAAGCTTGCAGAGAGCACGCGAGGTACTTTTTTTGGTTTCACCTTTTATTTCGCTTAATACTATGGGAATCTAATAACTAGTTCCAACTAAACGTACCTTGATGTTTTCTTAGGCCATTCAGTTGGATGAATATAATAGGAGATGTTAACATATTCTATGGTTTATGTTGGTAACAGACTTCAAGAAAGCGTCGCCTGAGGACAAACTTAGTATGTTCAATTCTCTGCTCAAGGGATATCAAGAAGAAGTAGATAATATTACCAAGAGGGCCAAATTTGGGGAGAATGCTTTCCTAAATATCTATCAGAAGCTCTATGAAGCACCAGATCCATTTCCTGCTCTTGCCTCTATTGCTGTAATTCTCCACTTACCTAGTGTTAGCAGAATAGAAACCTAAAGTCCTCTAGCTTAATGATATGCAGCTGAACTTACTAATTGTTGTATTCCAGGAGCAAGATCGTAAATTATCTGAAGTGGAATCTGAGAATCGAAAAATGAAAGTTGAGCTTGAGGAATTTAGGACAGAAGCAACTCATCTGAAAAATCAGCAGGCGACAATAAGAAGGCTAGAAGAACGGAACCGCCAGCTTGAGCAGCAGGTCATCTTGCTTTGAACCTTTTGTTTTAATTGGTATAGGGACAAAACTAAACGAATGTAACAGTCTGTAAACAACAGCTTCCTCGAATGCTTGAGCCTATTCTGGGAGGTCAAATGCAAACTTATGCACTGAGTCAGAAAGACGAGTTATATAGAGATGCTATTTCGTGATCTTGTAACGGACAACTTTCGAAGATTAACAGTGATATCGTGTTGTTGTATTTTGGATATAGATGGAAGAAAAAATCAAAGAGGTTGTTGAAATCAAGCAACGAAATCTGGCTGAGGAAAACCAGAAAACGATGGAGCTTTTGAAGGATAGGTAAAAATAATTTATTTTCTGAATGTTTTGGGTATTTATAGGCAGTTTTGGAGCTAGCACTAACCTTTACATATTCATCTTTTATACAGGGAGCAAGCTTTGCAAGATCAGTTAAGGCAAGCAAAAGACAGCGTCTCCACTATGCAAAAATTGCATGAGCTAGCACAGAGCCAGCTTTTTGAACTCCGTGCTCAGTCAGGTTGTGCATTGAGCGTTAACACGGTCACTCATTTTGTGCTTTCATAATTGGAATGGTCTCCCTAATCAATACGCATCCATAACATTTTCAGTTTTTGTTTCACGTTTTCTTTGTCCCTTCTTAAATTATTAATACATCTTTCTTTTGTCTAAATTATCAGATGAAGAAACGGCAGCGAAGCAATCTGAAGTTGGTCTATTGATGGATGAAGTGGAGCGTGCTCAAACCCGCCTCCTTACTCTTGAGAGGGAAAAGGTCTTTCACAGAATGCTCTCTTGATGTAATGTTTGAATTAAGGGAATGCTTGAAGATAAACTGGGTATTTTTGCACTCTAATTTTGTTTATTGGGTTTTGACAGGGACATCTGCGTTCTCAGCTGCAAACAGCTAATGAAGATACTGATAATAAGAAAAGGTGAGGTGACGCTTATGCATCCATATAACAAGGAACATAATTTCAAGTTGGTCTTATCTAATTTTTTGCTTTGTTTGATTTTTTTGTTGTGCTCGCTGCAGTGACAATGTTGATTCGAATAGTATGCTGGAGAACTCTTTAACTGCAAAAGAGAAAATTATTTCAGAGCTTAATATGGAGATTCACAATGTTGAGACAGCTCTAGCAAATGAACGAGAAAGTCATGTTGCCGAAATAAAGAAATTCAATTCGTTGCTCAATAAAAAGGTGAAATTTGTGATATGCTTTGTCTTTATGCTAATAATTTATACTTTTTTTTTTTGGAAATCAGTTTCCTATCGCTTTCCATGGTCTAATGTTAGCCTGTCGTCATTTTAATTATATTAAACCAGGATACTATCATTGAAGAGATGAAGAAAGAGCTTCAAGAAAGACCATCAGCAAAATTAGTTGATGATCTGCGCAAAAAAGTGAAAATTCTGCAGGTATTCATCATTTCTACTATTTTTTGGTGCTCCCTTAGTTTCCCTCCTAATTGACATATTGCCACAGACCCAAGGATCCATTTGCTTGTTCTTTCTGGTAATAATATTATCAAGTATGGTGTAATGCCATTTTTGCATATTAGGCTGTAGGTTACAATTCAATTGAGGCTGAAGACTGGGATGCTGCTACCACTGGTGAAGAGATGAGCAAAATGGAGTCGCTTCTTCTTGATAAAAACAGAAAAATGGAACATGAGGTCACTCAGTTAAAGGTACATAAACTTCTACGGAATGAACCACCTCCATCTGTAATTTTGTATCTTCGTTGCCCTTTCCCGCTTCATTGACATGAACATACACAAGTCGATGTCATTGGTTAATTAATACCGCCTCTTCTCCCAGGTTCAACTTTCTGAGAAAACTTCCTTGCTTGAAAAGGCTGAAGCCAAGGGAGAAGAACTGACAGCAAAGGTTAATGAACAACAAAGACTGATACAAAAGTTGGAGGATGATATTTTGAAGGTACGTAAGAATGTGTAGTTACCATTTTAAGGTAACTGTGCTAGTGAAGCGGAAAACCCAGATCAAAGTCTTTGACTATACTTAAAACCTTGTTTACTTGTTACATAGGGTTACAGTTCAAAAGAACGAAAAGGTGCTCTGTTTAATGAGTGGGAGTTCTCAGAATCAGGTGTGGCCGAGCAGTCTGAGGTACTTCTATCTGACCTATGTATATGAATCATGTAATTTCTCATTCAACACTCGTGAAGCTGAGAAAATTCCCCATTAGAAAAGGGAAAGCATCGAATCATTCAGAATTAAGATCTAGATAACCAATAACATATGTAGCTTTAAGTTCTCTACTAGAAATTTTAGATTGTCTAACGTGTATGCTGACTCGGCCTTCTATTTATGGCGTGAATGAAAATATAGCCAGGAATTTTGGTAAAAAATATACTATATTACTATGATTTAAGTTTTTCTTCAAACTATCGTTGAGCTTTGTTGCCTAAACATCTGAAAATTTTCATATGACTAGAGGGGTATTTCCAAGATATAGTGTTTATATATACCTCACACAAACTAATAATCTTATCACTTATTAATGCTCTTTATCTGTTGTCTGTTTCTTTATGATTAGCCTATGGATCAGAAGCATGTTCCATCAGACCAAGATCAGAGTTCAATGCTAAAAGTTATCTGCAGCCAAAGAGATCGGTTCCGAGCACGATTACGGGAAACAGAAGAGGTACTGTGTAGTACATAGAAAATATCATCTTTCTTCTCTCTCGAGATAAATTTATTTGAACTGTATATTCTGGATTCTCTTGACGTTGCAGGAAATAAGGCGATTAAAAGAGAAGATAGGCTTTCTCACAGACGAATTGGAGAAGACCAAAGCTGACAACGTCAAACTCTATGGAAAAATCCGTTATGTCCAAGACTATAACCAGGATAAAGTTGTTTCACGGGGATCAAAAAAGGTATTTCTTTTCTGCATTGCATTCCCCTTAAACCTTTCTCTCTTGTGCTCGGGGTTTTACCCATGGTTGACCAATGACATCGTTCTCCAATCTCAGTATGTGGAAGATCTTGAAAGTGGATTCAGCTCGGATGTCGAATCAAAATACAAGAAAATCTACGAGGATGACATTAACCCTTTTGCAGCATTCTCTAAAAAGGTTTTTAAAAAAGCATTCTCCTACTGTTGACACAAACCTTAGATTCTTTTCTCATTCTACTCTTTACATATGCGACTATTCATGTGTTCCGTAGGAAAGAGAGCAACGGATCAAAGATTTGGGAATCAGAGATCGGATTACACTCAGCAGTGGTCGCTTCCTTCTAGGAAACAAGTAAGCATCTCGCTCTTAAGTGTGATCATATTCAAACTCGATCACACAATCATCGATATTTAATTCAACAATTGGACCTTTCAGATACGCAAGGACCTTTTCTTTCTTCTACACAATAGGATTGCACGTACTTGTCTTCACTTGTCTCTACCGTATGTCAGCTTACAGCTATCTCAGGTAAACCCACCAAACCTACCAATTTTGGTTTTGTTTTATGTTTGTTATCTGTCCATTATGTGATTGATTTTATTTAATTTATTCTTTTTGTTTTGGTTAGCCATGGAGCAGAGGAGAATCTGATGACAGATGCAACCACAAACCTCCCTCACGGTCATTAAGCTCTCACCCTAAACTTCTTCGTTTTCGGTCGTTGTGTTTTCGGTCTTGTTAGTGTTCACTGGGCAAATTTATAACGGTTGAATTATCATATCTGTTGTACAGAAAGATCCGAATCTTCAAATACATATATAAAGCCACAGAAAAAAATGCTTACTTAAAAAACTTAAGGTAATCGTCAAAAAAAGACGGCCACGAGAGAGTTGTTACTTATTACATCCGTTCATATACATAGACTTTGTGGTCTGTTTTACCTTTTCTTCTAACCAACGGTGACAAGAATAACAACCAACATTAAATGAGAAAGCAAACAGACATGAAAAATGCAGGACAACACATCCGATAGGAATGATCTTTTCTTACTTTTCCAATTCATGAGATACAACAAAAAAAATGAAAGTCGTCGCTTAGTATCATCTGTTAAGGCAATTACACTTTCGTGGCTGAGACTTTGGATTTGAATGCTTGCTTGACAGTCGATGGAATGGTGAGGTAGGAGCTGTTCTCGGTAATGCTGGAGCCAATGGGCCTTATTTTCCAGAACGGGACATGATCAAGAGTTTTCGAACCAAACGTCCCGAATAATGGATGGTTGGGAAACATCCTGATATGCGTCTGAGAGAAGGCGGCAGCAGCTTCCGCATGGGGAGGGAGGGTATGAGCTGTGCTTTTAAGCTTGTAGCTGAACTCATAGGTTGCACGCTTATCTGCAATGCAAGTTGGTGGGTCCGGAAGATGTTTCGGGTTAGAGAGACAGACCACAACTTGGTTAGCAACCGAACCATGTGGTGAGCAGTCAGCAAGGGTGCCGGATCCTTCAAAAAAATGCAGCAACATCATCCGCAACTCCTTTTACCTGGGTGAACCAAGCCATGTTGCGTTTCATGTGGAGAAAAGAGGAGATGGTTTCAAGGTTATCGCTGGCAGCAGTGACCTGAAAGTCAAAATTTCTGTAGCGTTCGGCAAAGGCCTCATTCAGATTTTGATCGACTTCACAGGGGTACTGTTAGCCAGGAGAAACGAGTGACCATTTTTCAGCGTCGGTCCTGTCAGCATGGAGACCAAAGGTCTTGTGGCCGAAGGTAGAGACGGCATTTTTGGTAACGGGCATGTGCATGTCCGTTTTCGGGTAGACGGGAGTATCCTGAGAAGACAAACGGTTGAGGTCTTCTAGGAGGGCGAAAATGCCTGGGACATTAGGCAAGAAGTAGCTTTCAAGGAGATTTTGCATGAATTCGTCTCGTCGTGCCGGGCCTTGTTGGGAGGGGATGCGAGGGTATACATTCCCATTATGAGGAAACTCTGGCTGGGAAGAGCAGAGTGTTTTGAAGAGTCCGAGGAGAGGGCCGGGAACTGCGAGAATTTCCAAAGGATGGTTGTCCAAGAACCGGTTGAGGAACCGGTATTGAACATTAGTAAGAGCATTCACATCGTTTCCAGCTCTAAGGCACTGGATCTAAAAGAGCACGCCACAGTAGAGACGAATGATATAAGGGTGATAGTTGGGGTTGGCCCGTTTGAAATCAAAATGATTACAAAGTGTATTGTTCATAGCATGGACTATGTAGTCCATCATGTGGCAGGAAGGATAGTAGTGCGAGAGTCCACCTTGGGTTGGGTACATGATTCGGCCTCTGGTGTAAAAGAGACTAAGCATCTTGGCCGTTGGAGATTCAGAGGACATAGTGATCGATCTCTTTATTAACAAGGGAACAGATCGTAAAATCAGATAATTTTGACGATAAAAATTAAATTACGCTACGCTTGATGTGGAAGATTTTAAGAATGAACGTTGTGTATATTTGTGTGATAGTGTCGCTTCGAGACACCACAAATGTTTTAATTTTTAGTGCAATGCACTTTAATTTGGAAAATCAGAAAAGTTTTTAAAAATGAACTTTGACCATAAAGGAATGTTCTTCACTCTTTGAGTTTGAACTAGCATGTTGGCACTTTTTGTTAAAACGACGAAATCTTTTAAAAGCTACAAGTTACTAGTTTAATATTTTATTGGGGACTTGCAATTTAGTTCCAATCTTTTTATATCACTCATTAATTCCATTAATAAAATCGATGTTTACATGAATGACATTACAAGAGTAGAAGAATAAATTTATGATACAAGGGTACGTGTTGGTCTATGTCTAGCAACTTTTACAAGAGTAGAAGGTTAAATTTAAGATACAAGGATTGGCTTTCTTCTTTACATACAAAAAGTTATAGTATGTCTTTTCTACTTGAGATTAGCCTGTAATATATCATGGAGATATACAACAACTAGTATATGATTTCTCAAGCAGATTTAGTTACTAATGTAATATTCTCCTCCCACTACAAGAAAATAAGTCTATTGTCACGTAATATTCCGTCACAATAATTTGTTTTTCATTACAATAAAAATACTGTTACGAATCTGTGACGATCGGTGAATGGTTACAATACAATGGTCACAATTTTTTTTTAGTCACTAAAACGTCACACGAGTTGCGACTAACTCATACGTATTTATTTCGTCACCAAATGTAACAATTTGTAAACGTATCTAAAATGTCACAATTGCTTACTAAAATTATCGTCTCAAATACGTTTTATTTCATGACCGAAATCATGTATCAAGTTAGTCACTATTTACGACGCTGCTGTAGTCTCAAAACGTCACACTTAGTGACCTCTAAAATGTATATAGAATAGTCAAACAGAAAGTCTATATATATATTATATACATCCATTAGATTAGTCAGAACCAAATCACTCCCCAAGTATATATGGTTATGATGCAGTAATTTAGTAAACAAAGCGCTGGAACATGACAATAGAAAAAGATGACAATAGAAAAATGATAATTTCAATGGTTGATTGCGTAATATAGATCTAATAATATAATAAAAAGATGGCCTCTAACCTTTGCATCGGTGAAAACCAGAGAAACAAAGCGGCGAGAAAAAAGAGTAATCGAGTTTTTAATTAGAGTTACAATTTAAGGATTAGGTATATCTTTTATATATAATACAAGCGAAGTTTTAAGGTATAATAAATATTTAGTAAGTTTTAGAGGGAAATTCCAAAATTTACTAAATATTTCGGAAAAGTTTAGGCGCTTTTTGAGTTCTAATTATTAATAAAAATAAAATATTTTCTAAAAAGTAAAAATCTAGTTTACGGTATCTTAAACATCTTTCTTAAATTTAATTAAAATAATAATGAGACTATTTAATCGGCTCCTATTTAAAACTATATTTAACTGGTTAATCAATGTTTGACAAAATGTCATAATACCATTACAATTGTTATGACTTAAATTATCATAAAATTTTTGTTACTGTTTGTGACAATTTTTTGTCATAAATTAATATGTAACTGTAGTATTATGACTAAACAATTACGAATTTGTTACAATTTTTTTTCTTCCCAATAGAGTATCTAAAAGGTCAAAAATATGTGACAAATATTTTGTCTCAAATAAATGTCACTATTTATAACTACATAATTGTAGTAAAACCGTCACACTTTGTTACAATTAATAATATCGACACCATTTAATCGCTAATAGAGACAATTTTCAGTGACGATTTAATTCGTATTAATATTGTGACGAAATAATTACAAATTTATTACTAAAAAAATGTTACAACATAGTATCTAAAATATCACAAATTTGTGACAAAAAAAATTTGTCTTAAGCAAACGTTTTTTCTTGTAGTGTCCTGTTTTAGCCCTGTTGAAAAGAAGAAAGTCTTCATGATACTGTTGGAATGGTCAGACAAAATTTCTGCTCAAGGAGCCTTTAAAAAAATGGACAGAACACTATGGACACTTTGTAGAAGTCCCTCTATGAAGAAGAAGAGGGTCGTGAGCAAAAGCACATATGAATCAGTATAGTGTCTTCACATCTGTGATGGTAGCCAAAATAGCTTATGCGTTTGATTTATTTAACGAGTATTGATAAACAATTCACCGAGAGAACAATTCATCGAGAGAACAAAAAAAAAATTCATTCTAATACGTACGTGAAACTCTTTATCAAGATATAAACTATATGGCATGCGATATACATACGAATGGGTTATGTAATACAGTATGTGTATTATATTAAGTGAGGTGTGAAAATTATAAATTTGGTGACCGAAAGAGAGAAGAGAATGATGCTAAGTTGCTAACCACCACTTTGCGATGAGACTCTTTTAACGGGTCTTCTCCATCCGTCAACTTTGGTCGACAGCCCAACAAGTACGGTCATTAAGTTTGTAATATTACCTATATGTCCCTTATTATGTAGCTTTCTTTCGTTTTCACTCTCAATGTTTCAGTTTCATGAGTAAGACATGGGCAAACAAAAAAACAGCTCCCCGGCCCGAATTACTTGTCATCACCCTTTCCGTGAAAAACAAGTTCATGCATAAATGAGAACGGAATCATTGTATCGGCCCTACAAAGGGGTGTGTGTGTGTGTCGTGTGTGTCATATTTCACTATCCATAGATCAATACAAACATATAAGTTCATTTCAAGATTTTTCCCAAACTCGAAACAAAATTTATAAAACGAGATTCAGGATGTACTCTAATTTAAAAACGAGAAGTATCCAATGTAATGCGCATCTTGGAACTTGTAAATAGAATTTAATGAATTTGCCTGCATACTGTTTACAATAAATTAACTAAATTAAACGCATTTAATGTCGCATACTGTCTTGTCTTTATATGGTCATAATTAAGTTTTCGTACTAGTAAAAGTTTTCTGCGTCATTATCCCCTAATTAAATATTAGGTAGCCATCCTACTATGTGTTTGTTAGTTAGTCATAACTTACACAATTTACGTTTTATAGTGTATCTAAATCTGAGATTCCTTTATGGTCATAACTTACACTATTAGGCCTAACTAGTATAGTATATCTAAATCTGATATCTTTATATGTTTCAAATGTTGTTCTATATGTCTTCATACTATTATTGACGTAGAATTTCACTTTTATTTGTTTAATGAATTTTATCGGTTAAACATGAAAATTATAGAGACATTTATTTTTAAGTTTTAATTACAAACGGGTCATAGCATCATTAAACAGATAATTATGTGTTCTATGATATAATGTATACCAGATTCTTTGAGTTGTTACATTTTTTCATTAATGAAGACGTCGAGAGCTATTGAGTCTTTAAACTCCGGAACAATCTTTTCTGTTGGAAAGTTTTGAATTTTATATTAACTTATTACGAGTTTAATTTGAATACCAATTATTATTATTTTTGTATGGAGACTGGAGAACAATAGATGCAGAGCATGAGTGACCCATCTATATGGTGACTTCACTTACATTTACTGAAACTCAACGTCTTCATACAAATCCCAACGTATTGAGTCCTTCAAAATTTTACTTATACATGTCCCCATTGGACATCTGGGCTAAGGGTAGCATTGTCATTCGCGGTACGATTTGATATATCATGATTTTTACGGTTTTTAACCATAATATAAATGTGCTTTTTGAGTTTTTTAATTTTTTTTAAGTTGTTTTTGTGTCATTACAGGTTCTCTAGGATTTTGGCACGGATGAAGCGAAATGGAGCAATTTGGACATTTTGGAGCATTTAACCCGGAGGAAACGAACTTGGAGTCGAAACAGAGTGATGATGTCGATCGACACCACCTTGGTGTCGGTCGACACCCTGTTTTATCTGACAAGAGAGAAGAATTGGAAGTTTTACAATTTTGCCCGAAGTTTTCCATAATTGTAACATAAGCCCCTGGACGTGTTTTACGATGTATATATTTTATTTTGGGGTTTTAGAAACCTCTAAGTTATTTTCTAGCAGTTGTTGAGAGAGAGATTATTGAGAGCTTTTGGGAGAGAAGGATCTGAATTCTTTGTAGAGAGAAGATTTCTAAACTCCCTCTTTTACTATTCAATAATCTATTGCATGTTATACAGAAATATGATTTGTTCTTCATTAAACATGTCTGAGTAATTTGCTTGTTAGATTTAGGGTTTTTCATAGGGTTTTTATGATTTATTAGATCTGAGGTTTTTAGGGTTCTTAATCTTTTATGATCTTTATCTTTGGTTGTTTTTCACAATAATTCTTAATTGATCACCTAGAATTGTTATCATAGGGAAATAAATTAATATGAATATAATTGTTTTCCTGATTAAACCATTGATGAGCAAAATTATTTATTACAAAGAGATTTGAATTAATAATTTTGTGAACTTATTTACACGTGTTCTTAAAGCTGATTTTTTTACTTAGATTTTTACAAAAAAATTTGGATTTTCTGGTTTTAATTTTAGATAATAATTGCAGTGAGAAATTATTTATTTTACCAAAAGTTTAGAGTTCTAGATCTGATTTTTTATTGTTTGAACCTTAATTAATTTACTGATTTAATATTTCATAATTTCCTGAGAAAATCCCTAGGCTTAACCTTTTGATTTTCTGATTTCACAACACTTTTATTTAATATTTTGCATTGTTTATTTTAATTCAAATTATTTTGTTTAGCGTAATTCATGAAACTCTACAATCTATTGTATTTGATCTTAAGTCTCTAAGGAATTCGACCCCTAAATACTATAGTGACCTCTTGTTTAAAAAAGTAGTTTAAGGAATTAATTTGAGCTTATCAGGATTATTTGAAAAAATTATGTATCATACGAATAAAACACAAGTTATCAAATCAAGTGTCTGTCTTAGTACATGACAAATATATCAACATCCTTATAACTACCTTATCGCAAAAACAACACATGAATAATCCAAACAACTTTATATTAAGAAACAAAATGATCCATCGTTTCCAAAAAAGAAAAAGTATGTATGCGTTGCTGATAGTTTTGTTCATATTTTTCAAAAATACGATTTTCGAAAATCTAATGTTACTTTTCTTATATGTCTGCATTTCATCTCTGTCAAAATTAATAATAACAAAAATTCTAAATATATATATTAATATATAGATGTGTATTTTTTGATAGAATTTATTTTTCAACTTTGTAATTGAAAATTCTAATAATTTTTCAACTTTGTAATGGAAAATTCTAATAATTTTCCTGAAATATGTAAAAAAAAGACATTTTTAAAAGAGTGCATAGGTGAAACGACAATTATTACGTAAATAATGTTTTAAGTTATCGTGTTAAGTACAAAAACTGTTTAACGGATAATTGCATGATTAGTTGTAGTCCTATAATAATTTGTAGTAAGTAGTAATTTGGCGTCATCCGCTCTTGTCCACGTGACCCGCACCCGCAGTATCTAATGTGAAACTAAACTTGTACTGTTCTGTAAGAGAATTGAAGTTCGTCGTCCGCGAGGCTACAGTAACACGTGTCATCATACTATGAGTTGAGATCGTGCCGACAACAAAATAGGGTGGGGGCCACGTGTGTTAATGAGTGGACCACGAGGGGAACGGTGCTCCTTTACTTTCCTGTCCTTTTTTTTTCTAGTAATAAAAATCTAACTACGATGCTTTTAATTCGTTGTTAATACATCACTTCTTTTGCAATCAATTTGTTGCTAATGCATCGCCATTATGCAATTATTCCAGGGGACTACACACACAAGTCTTTTTTCTTTTTTTTAAACAATACAAACAAAAAAAATCAGGTTAACAGCTCTAGCTTATTTACGGACTAATGCTCAAGACTCCGTAAGAGACGTAAAAGATATCATATATAGCTTGCAATGGAAACAAAACTACTCACAAGGGCGATGATCAAAACTCGTCCTATCTCGCTCGTAGCCTATAAAGTATACATGGACCACAATATTCACTGTGTGACTCATAACTTGTCGGATATTTTTTGAGAAAAAAATTAACTTGTGTGAACAAGTCGTTGGTTGGATCCAGGTGGATCAGTAATCTCCAATCGCTATTCAGAAAACCATCAATCAAATCACAGGGCGAGTTCATCCGGTGTACATACATAAGGACAAGCGATCACATGATTTACACTAGATTCTGAGATCTTTAGCACCACCATGATCTCCTTCGTTTTTTCTCGACTCTTTAAATAGTCACGACTCATGGAAAGAATGTTAATATTTGTTGTTAATTATGATATGATTGTAAAAAATCTTAAAAGAGTTTGAGGAGACAAAAATAGCGTAGGCGACATGAAGGAAAGAAGAACTTTTGTATCTTTGCGGAAAATTTTACTTACTTCGATAATTACAAAAGAGGGTTTATAAGTTTGATTTATAGATACAAGAGGAACAATCTAGAATCCCTACAGCTTATCATGATGAGTCATCTCTGCAGGGGTGCTGAACTTTAACGGATTTACAGTGAGAGGCGTTGTCTTCTTCCGTGCTCTGTTCTTCTTTTGTTTTCTTCTGTTGACCTTGTTGACTGGGCTCTCTCTTTCTTTTTGGGCCTTTTCTAGGACTTGAGTCCACTAAACTTTGCTCAGTTGGGCTTATATTCCTTATACTCCCCTGCAAATTTGGCGCGGGAGAGACGGACACGCCAAGTTTGAAACGAAGATCAGTAAAAAAAAATTTTGATAGTGGCTTCGTGAAGACATCTGCAAGTTGATCGGAGGCGTAGATGTGATGCGTTTCAATAAGACCTAAGGCAACTCGTTCTCGGATGTAGTGGTAGTCAGAATCAAAGTGCTTTGTTCGGTTGTGTAGAGCAGGATTGGCAGACAAGTATACAGCCGAGAGGTTGTCACAATATACCTGCATAGGCTCATACTGTGAGATCCCAATGTCACGAAGTAGGTTGGAGATCCAGGTGATCTCTTTGGCAGTGATAGTGAGAGCTCAATACTCTGCTTCTGTGGATGAATTTGAGACGGAGGATTTCCTTTTTGCAGACCAGGACACTATGTTGGAACCTAAGAGTATGCAAAAACCAGTAGTTAAGCGTCGTGTCAGTTTGCAACCTGAGTGATCACTATCGCAGAAGGCACTAAGTGTGAAGTCATTGTTCTTCTTTATAGGTAATCCCATAGTGAGTGTGCCTTTGAGATACCGTAGAATCCTTTTAAGCAGACCAAAATCTGATACAGTTGGGGCATGCATCCGTTGACAGACGAAGTTAACTGCAAATTGGAGGTCTGGTCAACTTGAATAGCTCAGAGTTTAGCTTGCTGTTGCAACATCTAGGACAAGTCGTATGGTCCGAAAGGCTCCGAAAATAGGTTGGTTCCGTGAATAGCTCAGAGTTTAGCTTCTCCATTGTTTCAGGTATAGGTGTTGGCATGGGATTGCATTCACTAATACCTGCTTGCTGGAGAATATCGGAAGCATAGGCCGTTTGATCTAGGAAGAGACCATCACTGCAACTTTCAATCTCAATGCCTAAGAAGTATCGAGGATGACCAAGATCTTTTATGGTGAATCTGTTCTTTAGAGTAGTAAGAAGATTTGCAAGAAGTTCTTGATCGCTGCCTGTAAGAAGGATGTCATCAACATATAGTAGCAGTAGAAGGGTTTGTCCATCTTGATGGCAAACAAAGAGTGAGGGGTCAAAGATACTGCAGACAAAACCAAACTCCAATAAAAAGTTGCTAAACGTATCAAACCAAGCTCTTGGAGCTTGTTTGAGTCCGTATAGTGCTTTGGTGAGACGACAAACATGGTTTGGTTTGGTTGGATCAACAAATCCAGAGGGCTGATACATGTATACCGGTTCTTGAAGCTCACCGCGCAGGAAGGCATTGGATACATCAAGTTGTTTGATAGGCCAACTGCGAGCTGTTGCAACATCTAGGACAAGTCGTATGGTCGTTGTTCTAACCACGGGGCTGAACGTTTCTAGATAATCAATGCCTTCTTCCTAGTCGAACCCTTTAGCGACAAGTCGAGCTTTAAGCTTATCTATGGTGCCATCAAGATTATATTTTGTTTTGAAGACCCACCTTGAGTCTAGGATGTTCATGTCTTCTGTTGGAGGAACCAAAGACCATGTACGAAGCAGGTGAATTCTTCTGATTTCCTCAAGAACAACGTCACTCCAAACGGGGTGTTGCATAGCAGATACAATTGTTTTAGGTTCATCAGTCGAGATTTTTGAAGTGACGAGAGCATACCGGGGATTTGGTTTGTGGATTCCAGCTTTGCCTCTTGTGATCATGGAGTGTTGATTTTGAGGTTGAACTGGTTGAGTTATATCCATCTCCTCAGTAGTATTATCGACTTGATGCTCTGTAACTTTTTCTTCTCCATCTGAAAGGTCAACCGTATCTGTTTCTGTGAGGTCTATGTCAGATGTGTAAGGCTCATATTGTGCTTGGACTGGTACTGCAGACTTAGGTAGCACTTGAGGTGGAGCAGAAGCTGGTACTACTGTCACTTCTGGATGTGAACTGTTGTTCAATATTTGCCAGGCTTGAAGTAATGGAGTGTCATAGTGAGGAACCGAATCTTTATACCTCTCCTTGAAAGGTAGTTCTTGCTCAGAGAAGACGACATGTCGTGAGATATAAACTTTACCAATAGGAGGGTATATACAACGATATCCTTTGTAGTTGTTGTTGTACTTGAGAAAGATGCATTGTAATGACTTTGGATCGAATTTGTGATGAGCTAGTGGCCTGAGACACGGATAGCATGCCGATCCAAACACTCGGAGAGATGAATATTCTGGTTTTTGACCGTATAAAAGCTCATATGGACTCTTATTTTCTAGAACCGGAGTTGGCAGCAAGTTGATGATGTAGTTGGCAGTAACAAAAGCTTCCACCCAATACTTCAGTGGGGTATGACTGTGAAATAACATAGAGAGACCAAGTTCCACAAGATGTCTGTGTTTCCTCTCTGCTGAGTTATTTTGTTGAGGAGTGTAGGGACAGGAAATCCTATGATGAATTCCATGTTCTCTGAGATAAGCTTTGAACTTGTTACTTGTAAACTCACCTCCTCCATCACTCTGAAAAACCTTTATTTTACTGTTAAACTGATTCTTTACCAGCTTTTGAAATGCAACAAAGACTGAAAAGAAATCGGACTTGTAATGCAGAGGATAAACCCATGAGAACCGAGAGAAATCATCAACGAAAACCTCATAGTATTTAAACCCTTGGTTTGATACAACTGGAGCTGGTCCCCATAGATCATAATGGATCCGATCTAGGGGATGTAAAACACGAGAATCAGAAGCAAAAAACGGTAATCTACTACTCTTCCCCATCTGGTAAGGCTCACAATTGGAGGTGATGCTGCTCTTATTCACTTGAATCTCCTTGCTGACTAGAAGTTGCTGAAGAATCTTCGAGTTTGCATGTCCAAGTCGGTGGTACCAAACTTCCTCTGTAGCAGTACACTGACGATTTGAGTAATACACCACAAACTCGTTATTCTCCAGCACATAGAGGCCCTTCCTACGAGGACCCTTGGCTACCACTTTATGTGTTGGCAAATCGATTATGCAAACCTTATTAGTGTCAAAATAAACACCACAAGGGTAGTCATCACACAACTTTGATACAGAGAGCAGAGATTTCTGAATGTCAGGGCAAACCAGGACTTCATTAAGAGGAATTGTACCTTTGGAGGAAGTGATCTTAGTGGAGCCAACATGAGTAATGGGAATGTAAGTTCCATCTCCAACAAGAACAGTATCGTTACCTTCATAGGCTGTAGCAGACTGGAGACCATCGGGTAAGGAGGTGACATGAGCAGAGGCTCCTGAATCTGGGTACCAATCTTTTCCATTCTCATCAGCTACTCTTAAGGTTGAAAAGGCTTGAACTTCAGTTTGATAATTGTTGTCAAACATGTTGTAGCACTTGATGGCAGTATGACCAGTGCGACCACAGATCTGACAGATTGGACGCTGGCTAGAAGACTGATTGGAAACTGGTGAGGAGGACTGATGTTGAGTAAAACCTCTTCCACGAGTCGAATATCAACCTCTGCCTCTGTTGCCACCAAAACGACCTCGACCCCTTTGACTGGGTGAATACGGAGGAGCAGACTCAGATCTTTCCGTGTTGAAAGCTAGATGAGGAGTGGGAGCAACAATGTTATCTTCATAGGACTGCAGCTTACTGTCAAAGCTTTGAACTTCCGAGACAACATCATTAAAGGTCGGAGGAGCAAGCTTGCTGAGGGAGCTTTGAATGACAGTGGTGATGGGATCATACTCTCTGCCAAGACCATTTAGGAAGCCAAAGATCTTCATTGACTCGTCGACTGGCTTTCCGATTGAGCTCAAGGAATCACATATGTTCTTGAAATCACGAAAGTAAGCTGAAAGCGGCTTATCTTTCTTTGACAGTAGCTGGAGGCTGCGACGAAGTGAAAATTCACAAGCAACACTACTTTTGTTGAAGTTTTCTGCAAGGGACAACCAGATCTCGCGAGAGGTCCCCAGATTGTGTACATGACCGAGAACTTCTTCTGACAGAGTACCAAATAGCCACGACCAGACCAACTGATCGGTACAAAACCACGACTCGTATTGTGGGTTTGGAACTTCACTTGTGACATCACCATTGATGACTAGGCGAGTCTGAGCTGGTGCATTGACGACACCATTGACGAAACCGATGAGTTTTTGACTGGATAGAAGGGATTTAAACTGCGTTTTCCACTAAAGGTAATTGGTGTCAGACAGCTTGAGCGTGACGGAGCTGGTGACATGAATGTTATCAGGAAATTGATAGGAGGTCGCCATTGTTTCACCTGTTAAGGTTTACAAAGCTCTGATACCATGAACGAAGGAATAACTTTTGTATCTTTGTAGAAAACTTTACTTACTTCGATAATTACAAAAGAGGGTTTACAGGTTTGATTTATAGATACAAGAGGAACAATCTAGAATCTCTACAGCTCATCATGATGAGTCATCTCTGCAGGAATGCTGAACTTTAACGGATTTACAGTGAGAGGCGTTGTCTTCTTCCGTGCTCTGTTCTTCTTTTGTTTTCTTCTGTTGATCTTGTTGACTGGGCTCTCTTTTTTTTTTTTTGGACCTTCTCTAGGACTTGAGTCCACTAAACTTTGCTCAGTTGGGCTTATATTCCTTATATTTCATAATAATTAGGGATTTTAGGACGAAGGAATACTTTATATAATCAAAAACTATTTGGACATACGATAATCAGCCATGATTTAAATTTCATAATATATTGTTTTCAATTGATAAGACTTCACAATTACAAGAAAAGTTAGAATGGGACGGCAGATCAAAATAAATATAATTTTAACTTAAACTCACAAAATGTCACTATCTTAGCTTAAAGTATATATATGCAATTATGCACCGTAACTATGAGCAAAATCATATATTCACATATGTATTTCGTTAAAATTAAACATCTCCCATATGATTTAATCTATAACAGAAATGACATTCTAAGTTTCCACTACCAATATTCTACCGTCACCTTTTACGTTCACGTCATGTCGCGTAAATACGAAATGGGCATTTTCTTGAAGTTGCTAAAGAGTTATGAATTCCTTTGCAACAATCTAGATATAGCTATGTCATACCACCGCAAGGTAGTGTATAGTATCTGGTGATCCGTATCATCTGACCATCTCATAACGAAAAAGTGGATATTTTTATATATAGAAAAATGAAGTAGAATACGGTAAGAAAATCACCTTTATGACGAAATTAGTAACGGGCCGACTAACTCACCCGTGACTTTATATGTACATGATTACTCGATAGTCGTTACAATGGCTAAGGTAAATGAACCCTAAAAGTCGACCCTCGTCATTCGTTCCCAAGACGTGGCTCCATGCATGCATGTTTGCTTACGACACAGTTAGCCGTGTAATAGTTATGAGTCACTTATGATCTAACGTGAACAAGGAAACATGGGAACAGACTCGATCGGTTGAAAACTTTATAATTTTTCCTTTGATTTTTAGTATTACTATTTAAATTATGCTTAAGTGATACTATTATGTCTGACCGTAATCGGTGATTAAAATGATCATCAATTCGCTCACAGTTCCATGTAAATATTTTTTTTCAGGCAAGTGTGAAAAATGCAAATTTTCTACCATGGCTTTTTTTTCTTTTTCTTTTTGGACTACGCAACTTAACTTTTCACATTGATTGATTTCCACACACAGACACCGTTGGTAGATTCAGACTGTAATCTATACAATATTGAAGAACAATGGGGCCACGAGAGAAGTCTCTGTTTCTATGAAGACTTTTTCTTCTATGTAACTTCAAACTTTGTTTGACTATTCTTCTCACAAAGACGGATACAATACAACACTTCTAAACACTGCTACTGATTAGTTCCTGCTGAGACAACAACATTTTTCAAACTTATAAATAATCAATCCTATTATTAATTCGATAAAAAGTCGAAAATAACTTATGATTAATTTATAAAACAAGACACAGAAAACGGAAAAATTCACACTTAAAGATTTTTTTTTTTTTTTTTCTTCTTCTTCTTCGTAGTTCCATAAAAGTTTTACTGATATATCTGTAAAACTATTCAGTTGTCTACTTTTTTTTCTAGCATTTATTCGCTGACAACCCGATACGATTATTCGCTAGATCGTAAGTGATACGTGTCCCTTGCTGCTGCACATTCCCGATGATCGACAACGACGACGACGTCGGGGCAAAAGCGAAGCAGAACGTCCCGCTATCATCCACAGGGATCAGATAATTCTTCGCCGGCAAATCAAGAGACTTACCTCCGGTGAAATGAAACGTCACCGTCGGTACTTTCACGGTGGAGAGAGACGAGAAATCGTAGCACGTGTCGAACAGAGAGATGCTCGAAGTCCCCTTCTTGAGATTCGTGGTGAGTCTGAGAAACGCGTCGCGAAGCGAGTTATACGCCTCTGTCTGAAGACGAGTCACGGCGGTTCCACAATCCAAGATCACCCCTCCGCTTCCCGAAGCGTCGACTGCGAAGATCGAGTCAGATATCATGACCTTTTGACCACCGACGCTGAACCCGCTGAGCCCGAGGTAATAGAACGTGTCGATCTTTTGGTTACGTAGAAGCGGCGCCGTCGCGTCTCCGCTACCGAGTTGGACCGAGTTGAAATCAAGACTCGACGATTTACCCGAGTCACGGTCGACGAGGCAGTAAGAAAACGACGTCGCTTTCATCTGATTGGTTATCGACAGAACTCCACCTCCTAAACCGAGCAAACCGGCTGCTCCGGTAAAGAGACCTTCGTTATCGTGACCGCATCCCAAAGCGACGTCGTTTAATTTACCTGACTCGCCAAACGACATCGTATCGGTAGCGAATTCACCGACGGTGAAAGATCCGTCTCCGTAACTAACTTGGTAGAGACACTTGTTTGAGCGACAAGCGGAGGTTTCGAGAAGAGAGCACTGCGGAGCAGAGCAAGTGAGTGATTTGTACGTGGAAGACGAAGTCGGGTTAAAAACCGGGTCGGATTGTTGGTAACAGTCGGAGCAAGGTTCACACTGGATCCAGTTCACGTCGCTTCCCGTGTCGAGGACCAAGTACATCTCTTTCGCCGGAGTTCCGACTCCGATTCTTGAGAAATACTCGCCGCTTCCTTGTGAGGCTCCGGAGACGACGGGCGTCGTTAGTTCCTGGGTTTGGTAACGGGTATCTTCGTTGTCAACGGGTTTGAGATCGGATCTATCGATCCCTTCGACGGCGAACCGGATTTTCGCGGCGATTCCGGAGACTCGGGATGAGTCACGCTCGAGTCGGCTCAGTACCAGGCTTTTGTAGTCTTTGTGCTGTGACGCGACGAAAATGTCTCGGGAGTGAAGCTCTAGAGACAGTGGTGAAGAGGAGTTTAAGAAGACCGGGTCGGATAGGGATACGGATACGGGTCTGGTGGAGGTGAGTGAGGAACGAGCCGGGTCGAGTGAGAGGATGGTTTGTGTTTGCTGGAGAGATGAAACGACGTCGAGCACGGACGTTTTAGGTGGAGTGGATAGAGGTCGAGATGAAGCATCGGTCGTGGTGAGGAAGAGAGAGAGAGTGACGGTGAGGAGAGAGATAAGTCGCTTGAAAGCCATTTTCCCCGGCGAAGGTTTGATATGAGTTAAGTGGAAGAGAGAAAGAGTAAGTAATGTTTTTTATTTATAGAGAGGAAAAATATATGTTGAGGTTGAGGAGAGAGTCACGCCAGAATTGCTGTGGTTATAAAAGCCAACATCAATTACTTTATTATCACATTATGACATGTATTAAAACTTTATAGTTGGATATTGTGTATTTTTTTATATATACAAAAATATAAAATCTTAATCTAGTGTTATGTTAATATGATCCCGACACAGCATAAACATTTAACACCGAATAAAATACTAAATGTATCGGCGACGGAAGAAGATTGTTGTACTTTGTAGAATTTAACACAGAAGAAAAAAGTTACAGCGTAGGTCTGATTACTGTACGGACCTGAGTAGATAGGTACAGGTTGTCTTGATAGGGATTGACTTGCTAAATCTTCTTACTACTACAAGAGATTTTATCCAGTATTTTGATATCCCTAGATACGCGTCACTAAATAGATAATTATTTTATTGCAAATAAAATCGAATACCAAAATACTCTTAGTTATTTAGCCAAATCACTTTTAATATTTTACGTAAAGCAAAGCTAAAATCTTATCCCCAGTAAAGTAAAAAGCTTTGTATTTTCTTACCGTCGCTAACCCAATCAATATTTATGCAGTGTTTTAATGATTTTTTTTCATTTCAAGCTTATATCATATCACATGAGCTGAATGTTACGGCTAACATCTGTTGAGAGAAAACTCAGTCGAAAGTTTAAAGAAAATTATAGTAACTAGCATACAATATATTCAAAAACTACTGAAATTATTATAAATGTACGATGTAATCTCATGTAATTCAGATATTGTGTGTTGTTTATATTTACTAATTTTATTTTGTGGTGCATATTTGGTAAGTAAGTACTGTAGATTCTTTTTTTTGTCAATGCAATTTGTTTACGGGAGGATTAATGGAACTAAGACTTTTAAGTTATAAAATGGAAAAAGGGTGTATGTAAATGATGTATAATATACTAGGTTAAAATGGTAGTTTAATGTGAGAAGTGGGGTAAGTTTCTAATGGTAATTAAATGTGAGAAGTGGGTAAGTTGTTACTTCGTTAGACGAGATTTGGATTTATTTCGCTTTCCCTGGATTAATGGTAACGCACCCTTTTAGCCTTGGTTGTTGCGTATCATTTATTTCTCTTTTGTTTTCTTGTTATCTTAGTATTAAATTTATTTTCCATACCCACTTCACTTTTTTCCCTAAATAAGATGATGCAATATTAAATCAACTATGGCTTGTATCGCATACTTTTTAGGTTTTTTTCCCATATGCTAATATGCTTCATTAATTTACATTGCAAGATTCGCTAATATGGCGTTACTTCATGATAAAAAGTCTCAAGAACATTATAATGTAGACGCAATAATAGAGTTTTTCTCTTTGTCAAAGGCAAAGATTGCAAAAGAGAGAAAGGAACAGACATTATTATTGATCTAGTTTGGAGTGACTGTACCATTATACTATTAAATAAGGAAAAACACATTGTGGCTTTGATTAGGGTTACCAATTTAAAAAAACCTGTAAAGAAAATCAAACTAGAACCATGTGTTAGCGGGCTTGGGCCTGATGGCCTGGTATTGGCCCATGGGTGAGTAAGGAAATAAAAAATTGTTAAAAAAAAAAAAAAAAAAAATAGAGATTTTATCCGTATGGGCGCCAAGCGGTGTGTGTGGTTTTAGAGATTTCTCTTCCAAAATTTCTGAATTTGTTAGTCTGAAACCAAATCGAAATGCGTTGTGTGAATTGCGTCGGTTGTTCTTCTTCTTGGTCACGGCCAAGCACAGCTTATAACCGTGTCTCTTACGGTGGTCACCTTTCATCTGGATTCTATCGATGTCCTTTATCTTTCCGTTCCTCTTGCGATGCAAACAAATACAACTTGGTCGTGTCTTGCTCCTCCACATCTGGACCGTCCGATTCGAATCCCGAACCATCTTCAAATCGACGATCTTACAGCCGTAGATGGCACAACCCTCTTCCCCGTCGTCGACATCCCGATCAAATGCCGTCTTCTCGGATTGTTCGTGATTGGATCGATTCAGATAGTACAACTCCACTTTCCCAAGGTAGCATACTATATATTCTACCATGAATTGTGCACCAAGCTTTGTGGAAGAACTATTTAGGGGTTTAGTTTTGTATAGGTTTGAGTTTCTTCTATTGCGGATGCCTTTTGTTCTTACTAGTAGTGTGTTCTGTAGATTCAGAGAGATTCACTGTAGTGTCATACAACATACTGGGAGATAGAAACGCATCACATCACAAAGATTTGTACACCAATGTGTCTTTCCCTTACCTTAAATGGGGCTACCGCAAAAGGTTGATATGCGAGGAACTCATTCGTCTCAATCCAGACATTATCTGTATGCAGGTGATGAACTTTTCCTTGTTCTTTCTCTGACTCGATTCCTGAGGTTGAGTGTTAAGAGAGAGTTATGTTGATTTTTTGTTTGTGGATCCTTTGTAGGAAGTAGACAAGTATTTTGATCTTTTTAGAATGATGGAGAAAGCTGGATATGCTGGCTCCTACAAGGTTGATGTATTTCCTTTGCTCAATGAATTTTTTTTTCTGCGGTTTATAAAAAAAAATGAATGAAAAGCATGACGTATATAAAACATTGTTGGTTGGTTTTATTTATACATTTCGTTCTGAAGCCTCAGCTAAAAGTTGTAGTTTACATAGAAGGACTACAAAATATAAGCTTTGCAATGGCAGCGGCGAACTGGAGATAACATCGATGGGTGCGCAATGTTTTGGAAGGCCGACAGGTATAGTAGTCCTTATTGCTTGACTCTATTTGTATTAGTGTGAAGAAAAAACGACACAATTAGGCGTTTTTTTTCTTTTTTTTTTGACAAGGTTTCGAGTTCTGGAGAGGGAAAACATTGAGTTTAGCCAGTTTGGTATGTGCGATAATGTTGCACAGCTTGCAGTTCTTGAGGTAGCAATTCTTTTGAATGTTTAATGAACTTTTTTTCATGTATATGCTTAGGTGATTTCCTTTCTTGATCCAATTTTCTTGGTGGTTCCTGTCAGCTGCGGAAATCTAAGTCAAGAAAGATACTGCTGGGAAACATTCACGTGCTTTATAATCCAAATAAAGGAGATGTGAAGCTGGGTCAGGTAAGCCTCGACATTTCAAATTGTATATATATCCTCTACACGAGCATTTGACAGTCATGAAAGTTTACAAAATGTTGTTCTGGCCCTTTTGGCTTTAAGTCTCATCAGTTCTATTTATCGGATTCATGTTTTTACCTGTTTCGTTTCATTGTTTTATGTTAAACTAGTGAAAATGTACTGAATCTCAGTCAAGAGATGCTCACTAGCATGTCTCCTCCATATATCTTAAAAACATGCCTGAGTGACTAGTATTTTTCATGAAATGTTTCACTAGTGTTTGTCCAAATGCGCATGAATACGTACTGAATTCATAGCTTAGTTCCTGATTTGTTCATATGGCTTGTTCTTGACTGATAGATCCGATCACTCTGCTCAAAGGCTCACTTGCTCTCTAATAAATGGGGTGACATTCCCATTGTTCTAGGTGGGGATTTCAATAGCACTCCCCAGGTACATATTATTTCAAAAGAACTCATCCACTTTGGTATTTGATATAATTTTAGAAAGGCTTGATTTATTCATTAATCATAAGATGAGTTTATACATGATGAGATTTCCTTATGTGATAGAACCGTATCACATATCAATATTTTAAATATATATTCTAATATATCCTAATAGTATTGTGTATATGCTTATCTCAATATTTGATTTTATCCAATCACGTGCAGAGTCCATTGTACAGCTTTTTGGCAACCTCTGAGGTATGCCCATTTACTGTCTTACTTCACTCAAACTACACATCTGTCCGCTTGTAGTTTCTTAAACCGGATTATGTTTCTATCTTACAGCTAAATATCATGGAACATGACAAAAAAGAGCTGTCTGGCCAGAAAAATTGTCGACCAACCCAAGCTCTTGAGACTGGAAGCAAACCTAGTAATACAATAACTTTCAAAAGCAGGTTAAGATTATTCTTCTGAAGATTTTGATTAGCTCTACACTCTACAGTTAATGGTTGTCTAGTGACTGCCTGGTGAAATAGCCATTGTGCTCACCTATTGTTGAATTTGTAGCTCTTGGACCAACGAAGAGATCCGTGTCGCGACCGGGCAAGAGAACTCTTACTGGGCTGTACATCCACTTAAACTCAATAGTTCATACGCCTCAGTTATGGTAACAAACAAAGCTTTATTGTCTATATATATGACAATAACTACTAGCTAGTGAAATTATCAGTCTTAAATATGATAATGCTTTCATGGTACACACAACAGGGCTCAGCTAATGATACCAGGGACTCTGTTGGTGAACCTCTAGCAACCTCGTATCACTCGAAATTTCTCGGAACGGTTGATTATCTCTGGTAAAACATTTTACATTATACAAAAACGTGAAAGTGACTAATTTAACAGGTTGGTTGATGAAACTAACTAGTAGTTGTAAACATACGTGTGTTCTGGTTTAGGTACTCTGATGGTCTTGTACCTGCAAGAGTTCTTGATACTTTTCCCATTGACGTTCTCTGCAAAACCAGAGGCCTTCCTTGTAAAGTATGTTTTATTATCTACAGGTTTAAGTTTGTGGCTACACTTAAATGCTTAATGAATTAAAATCTTCGACGTCTTTGGTTTTGCAGGAACTAGGAAGCGATCACTTGGCACTTGTTTCCGAATTTTTTTTTGAACCGAACGGTTGACAGCATCTAAAGCCAGCTTAGTTTTGCTCATGGTTTACAAATGTTTTTGTTTGTGTTAATTACCCGAATTATGTGGTACGAATACGATACCAAACCGACTTCTCCGTATAGAATTGAAATTGGGACAATCATAATCAAATAATCAATAGTCAGCTTTTTAAATCCGGTCACTATGTATTAAACCGACTTTTTTTTTATACGTAATTGAAAGTGAGATAACCAGAATTTGTTCCAGTTTACTGTGATTTCTGGAAGTAAACCGAACCGGAGATAAGCTATGTTTTAATTGAACCAGTCGGTACGATTGTCATTTGGTTCCGGTAAATGGAAACGAGATCTCAAAACTCAAAAGCTTCTGGAGATTGTGTAAGAAGAATTGGAATCGAAAGAAGAAGAAAGCGAAGATATGGCGTTGAGCTCGTTGACATGGGGTTACGCACGGATCATAGCTGGAACACTTGTCGGCGGGGCTCTAGGATTCTACGTAATGCATCGCATCGAAGTTAGCTACAAGGTTAGTTTCTTCGTCTTCGTCTTCTCTCTGAAGAAAGCGTTTGTGGTCGACCTTTAAGACTGTTGGGCTTATAACGCAGATGAAGATGGAGGAAGCGTTGAAGCAATACGAGAAGGAAAAGCTGAAGAGACAAGAAGAAGAGAATCTTAGTCTGATCAATGAAGAATCCGTTTAGTCTTTTTTAGTTATTTATTTGAGTTGCGTGGGAGCATGCCTTCAAAGTGTTCGATGAAATGCCCAACATCTGTTTTATGCTCTTTTCTTCTTTTTTCGGTTTGGTTTGGTCTGGCATTACATGAAAATGTTTCAGTTGACTTTTGTCTGAAAACTAAGTACCATGATATGTAGTATTTTCTTTGTTTCTTAAAGAACCAACTAAATAAGTTCTTAGTACACATCAAAGTAGTTGTTGCATCCAATATTACAAATCCTTAATCAATTATGCTTCTTTGTTTTTTTTAAAGAATCCTTTAATGAACAAGTATGTATAATATATATCATGAGGGTTGATGTATTATCTTTAGAACATTTGATTTTGAAATGGTAGGATGAGCTGAAATTTAGAGAGTTCAATAGTAGTAAAAAAAAGTTGGGCTATTGGGATCGTTCAGAAGTTTTTGGTTTCCCAACTAATTGAAAAGTTCAATTCTGATCTTACCCACCATGGACCTACTGGTTGCATGTTACTTGGACTAATTCCTCTCGGATCTTTCAGGCGGGCCTCTCTATCCCGTAATGCGATGGCACCAACCTCACTCAGAGTCAGAGAAAGGTCACATTGTATTTTCAAAACATTAAAAAGAAGAAAAAAAAAAATTCATGAGTAGAAGTTGTGATATCATAATACAAGTTGAGCTATTTACGTAATATTAAAAAGTGACATGTTAATCTATCAACTAACTTGGTTAAATATGCTATGTATAGTGATATTATTCTTCTTTGTCACACGTAAAATTAGAAAAATGCGAGGTACATGTACATGGGTGATGGGTTTATTATATAAAGCCAGTAAGTTGGCAAGAAGAAAACAAAACTAGCCAATGAAGGGATGTGCCCTACATATATAACTATTTCGTGGATATCCAAAAATTAAGGTTGTAAATCGGGTGGTTTTAAAGAAATAAAGGTTGTAATGAGTGCAACAGCCAACAAGCAAGAGATGTCTTGTCTTCGTGAACTTCACGTGCATGGTGCATCCCCTCCCCATTGCTCTTTCGTTAAGATCGTTATTAAGTTTGATTACTTTCTCAATTATAACGACGAAAGATGTGATGGATTCGACCTTTCACTTCCTTACGTTTGAAAATAATATAAATCTCCCATGTGATTTTCCCCTTTTAATGGAAAATGATATATACCACTAAAGTGGATTCTCTTTTTTTTTTTTTTTGTTGCTACAACTTTAGATTGTTGAATTTTATAGTTCAACAAATTTCAGAATCTGGATCTATAACGTCCACAGATATCTAAGACGAAAAGTTTATGTTGAGAACTTGGGATTACAAAACGTAAATAATACTTCGTCAAACATGAGATTTCTTAACATAAAAGTTTCTAATTAACATTAAAACAATATCCTATAAAATATTTGGTGTTAAATAATTATTTATATTGGTAAAACTTTAACTCTTCTACACTCCGTGACAATTTAATTGTACTACGACGTAGATTACAATTACACGATTAGAAAATGGCACTTTTGTTTGGTCCCAACCGATATCTATTTTTAGAAGTTTGTGAGGTTCTGCAATTTTGTAAGTCTCTTAACTCAGAATTATTCGGTTTTGTCGTCTTATCTGAAAGATTGATAATCTTTGTCAAAGTTCTATTTCTTTTTCTTCTTTTTATTTTAATCATATATAGTTATGAATTCAATTAATATACGTTTCAAAGCTAGAATCACTAAAGTTTAAAATAAAAGATGGAATCACTAATCTTTCGCATAAATAAAGAAGAAGAACAGCCAAACCACGATTATGTACCATGATTAATTATGTATGTTTGTTTAGACTAAGTGGTGGTAGTTGCTAGTCAAACCACAAAGCAAAGAGAAATAAAGAAGAACTGAAGAAAGCAAACCTTGCACGCCAAAATAGTAAGAAACAAGATTTGAAAACTAGCTTGAAATCACACTTCTATTTGAAAGAGAAATACGTGCGTCGGATATTCCACAAACGGTCATGTGTAATGTATGGCAATTTCTTTTAGCCAGAATGCCAAGCATAGTACTCCAAAAATAGGAAAACGCACAATAAGAAACTACTAATTAATAATATTCGCGGAAAGAAAGTAAATAACACAAAACTACGTTATTCTTAATTTGTTGACAAAGAAAAGCTACCATTACTCAATTTTTCTTTTTTCATTTTTTTCTGTTGGGGCCAAATACTACGATATTTTATACGAGAAGTACATACATACACATATGTGGTTCGACAAAAAAAAAACAAAAGCTTATGATTATCAATATTATGTTTTGAGGCCTCTGATGATTCACTTGAAATGAGCTGTCCATATTGTAAGGAAGACATGACTAGACCTTAATTCGTGATGGATATCAATTATTAGATGACTAGAGATTTAAATGCAAAATATCATCATATGGGTCTCGTCAGTAGGGTGTGTACGGTTTTCTTTTAAAAAGTATGCTAGTCTAATACGTTTTCACAGTTTTTTGTTTTTTGTTTTTGGGTCAACCTCTTATAGAAATAATATATATAGTCAAATGCTACTTCTCTCGTCGTGTGAATATCAGGTCGAAAGTTCCGAATGGAGTTCAATGATTGATAATTTAGTTCTTTATCGTAAAACTAGAGAAACGGAGTGTAAATTTGTGTTTGTTAATAACATATGCATTATGTGAGATTGAAACCCAGCTGTTACATAATGATACTAACACAAACTAGTAGCTAGACAATATAATCTTGTCAATCTTAATTTATTTATTGGTATGATTGCATGATAGCTCTTTGGACTCGTGCATTTCTCTAAAGGAAAGACGTTTGTTTCATTTTTATTGCTTTAGTGAAATTTCATAACCATGCAAAAGGTTTCAAACGTTTATTTCAAAACAAACTCTAAATCGGAGAATCCCTTTAAATAGTTTATTTAATTATTTAGCAGTTAACCACAAAGTAAGTTTGCATGCATGTCCAATTTAAATTTCGAAGACATTTAGATCAAATATGGACGGTCCGCAAAATCTTATGTCTTATGTCGTTTCTAACATAATCCAATAATGGAACTGAATAAATCAATTTCTACCGATGATGAATCTTTGAACTGAAAGGAGACAAGAAAAGAATACATCAAATATTTTCAACCATAATGGGAAGCTAGTCGGTCACACTTCACAAGTGGCCTTTGTTTTTGGGTTGTTTCGTTGAAGGGTCCCGAATCAATGGTGGGGAATACTTTCTACTTATCTCTTTCTCTCTCCAACTCCAATATATATATAAATGATGAACCTTCATTTCCTTTTAAACACCACACAATCATCACCCTGAAGCCCCCATATATATATATATATAATATACTCACATTAGACAATTAATGAGGGAGAAGTCAAAGGAGGAGGCAGTGAAGCATTGGGAGAAGAAGAACAAGCCTTCTTCACCAAAAGGAGTTGGAGAGTTTCTGAAAAAGAAGAAAGGGAAGTTCTATATTATTGGGAAATGTATTACTATCTTCTTCGTTCGCACAAGTGATCATCAGCACACACATATTTGTATACATAATTATGTTATCATGTATATAATTGATGATGATAGAGGTATAAAAAGGAAAGAGCTCATATATATATACGACTTTACCTTTTCGGTATCTCTCATTTTATGCGGGTGTGTTGTTGTCGTCGTTAAAATTATACTACATATATTCATATCACTCTTCTCTGTGAAACTCATTTATATATAGAACATGCAACAGCAATATATACTATATATCTCCCATGGTTGTAGAATTTATATTAATGTATCAACTTTTTTCTAGAGACAAAGACAAAGAGGATGCCTTTTTGAGTACTATGGAGATTGTAGATTACTAACATGCAGACAAAAATTGTTTTTTTTTTTTTTTGTCACCTGATAGAACCAAGAGAAGTAATCGTTTGAACAAAGTAGAAGTAAAAATAAACAACAAAACAATTAAAACACTTAAAAGCGCCTCGCCCTTCACTTGATGATGAAGCCAAGATGCCCGAGAGGTAAGACTGGAAATGACCGTATCTTGTAAGGGCCTGACTGGTTCAAACGCTACGGTTGTGGTTGCGGTTGCAAGCGTTATTAAACGTTTTGAATGACTGGTTTAGCGGTTTAAAATTGGTGCGTTTGCGGGAGGTTTACGACTGGTTGACCAGCGGGTGCAATAGCGATTGGAACATAATAAATATGATATATAATATATAAATGTTTAAAAACACAAAATTTTACTTGATTTATAATTTTAATTTATTAAAAAATACTAAAATAATTATTCAAAAAACAAATAAATTTCATATTGAAATACTTATTCCTTTATGCATTTGGCTTTTCACCAAAAATTTAATCAAGTAATTTGATAAATGACAAAACATATGCTTTAGATCGTAGATCTTTTCTCTTTTCTCTTAGGTCGTGGGTTAGTAGTTGCATCGGTAGGAATGGTTAAGTGAGAGTTGAGAAGAGTCACTGGTGATTTGTTTTAATATTTTTCACAAATAATCTATTTTTAAAAAATTTCTGATAAAATATTATTTATTTAGATTTTTTTGAACTTATGTGCGATGTATCATTAATTTTACATCAAGTTTTCCGGGTTATTGTTAATTGGAATATTATTTTCTTCTAATTGTTTATTTTATAATCTCTGTAATCGTATTCGTACTTCATTTTCTCCCATCCTTAATGAGTAAAATGGTTAGATAGAAGATATAAACAAAAGAATTTCATTATCATTGATTTCTTTTAAGTTTTTTATATATAAAAAAAATTCCAACCGCAACCGCACACGCTTACGGGAAGCAGCTTTTGGAATTCAGTGGTTTGAAGCGGTGGGAAACGATTAGGAGCGATTGAGAACGTTTTATGTGATTGGTTCCAATCGCTAGCAACCGCTACCACCCGCAAACACAGCATTTATAGGAGATAGCGGGAGAACCAGTCTAACACCTAAGTTTAACACTCTTCAATCGCCATTGCTACTTTATTTGCGGTTTAGAAGAATATAGGGAAAGGAAATAAATAAAATATATTGGACTCAAATTTATTAATGGGCTTATATTCTTATTGGGTCTTTGTCGTCTCGTATAATAATGAACATAGAGAGCTCGTCGGGCCCAAATAATCTCTTACAGTTTTCAAGTCTGAACGTCGTCGTCTCTCTCTTCTCTTCTCCGTTGTGTTTCTTACCGTCACGCTCCTCTAAAGGCGACGGACGCAGCCCTTTCGCCGGGAGTTTCTTCAGGTATAATATTTTGCTTCCGCCGTTTAAATTTTTATTCGGTTTTGTTTCCATAGAGAAAAAAGCAATTCCTTAGTTTTGGATCGGCGAATCGATTTACATATACACAAAAAAAGGTTAGGTTCTTGAGTAAAGCTGTTTGTTGTATCCGTGTGTAGAGTTCCTTACACTTGCCTCTGTTTTTTGGTTTTTAAATTTCTCCAATTGAGGTTTTTTTTTTTCTTTGTTTCTATTTTGGCTCAGGGGAGATTTGTTTTCAGCTGGTTAGGGTATAACGATGGTTTTAGAAACTCTAGAGAGTTCATGTGAGGGTTCAAAGAGAAGACATGGGAACGGTGGTGATGTTGCTCTTCCTTGTTCAGGCGATGAGTTTAGCAATGGAGACATAGGTGCTGCTCCTGAAGTTCCAGCCGTAAGCTAAAAACCATGGGGTTTCATATTAATGCATATTGCCACAGGTGTTTCTGCTCTTGTTGTGACATCGGTCATTGTTGTGTCTTACGCAGAAACGAGCTAGGGTTTCAAGGGAAATGACTTTTGAAGATATTTACGGTGCGGATACATTACTGAATGATGATGATGAGGATGATGATAGTGACTGGGAACCCGTGCAGACGCCCGTCGAGTTTGTTAACTGGTGTTGTGTCAATTGCACTATGGCCAACCCTGGTGATATGGTCCACTGTTTTGTACGTTTTCGTTTACTTTTTTTTTGCTTTACTGCTACTTTTTGTTATCTCCTACGTGTCTGCACAATGTGCATTTTGTTATGCATCTGTAAAGTTGATTCCTTGATGTAGATTTGTGCTGAGCACAAGGAATCTGGCATCCTGAAGCATGGATGTTTTGTGTCTCCGTTTTTTAAAGATACTGGTCTCATTGAAGTTGAAGAGGAATATGGAGGTAGGAGTTACTAGCTTTGCATCTTCCCCTAGACATATTGCCTTTTCAGTTTTTAAGTAACGGTAAGCATGTCCACTTCTCTTTTAATTTGATCTTAGGAAGCTCATCTGCAACCAGCTCGACAGCTGTTGGGTTCGACGAGAGAATGTTGCTACACTCAGAAGTATGATCCTGTTACCGTTTATGTGTTATGTGTTATGTTTTCCTGAGAAACCTCTAGTGTCTGTTGCCATCTCTATGTCATTATCTCAGAAGCTTTTCTTCGTGCAAGTTTTTCCATTTTAATATGTACTGATGGCATGCTTGAAAAGTTTAAAGTGAAGGCACATCCACATCCAGAGAGACCTGATCGTCTTCGAGCTATAGCTGCTAGTCTTGCCACAGCTGGTATGTTTCGTTTACTGTCATGAGAATATTAATATGTTTCATTTTACAATATCACACTGTTGAGAGTAATTTTGGCACTCACCAGATTTGAAAATTTGCAGGTGTTTTTCCTGGAAGATGCTTACCTATTAATGCAAGAGAAATCACGAAACAAGAACTCCAGATGGTGAGCTGCTACATAACTTTCTTTGACATTTCTAATGTTTTGTTCATCGCAGGGGATCCCTTCACTGCAGTATTTTTGCAAATAATTCGCTAACTGGTTTATGTTTGTCAATTTTGAGGTCCACACTTCAGAGCATGTTGATGCTGTTGATACTACAAGCCAGCTTCTCTATAGGTTTGAGTTTTAAACCATTTGTTACTTTTTAGTGTTCACTGTTCATATCCTTGCTTGTTTACCTGACTATTCAAACTTGAATCGTAATTTCCTTTGCGTTAAGCTGCCCCATATTTATCTCTTTTTGTTCGTAAATCGTAATCCCATTTTTCTTTTACCACTGTCTGGCAGCTACTTCACCTCTGACACATATGCTAATGAGTATTCAGCACGTGCTGCTAGACTTGCAGCAGGTTTGTGCGCTGATTTAGCTACAGAAATATTCAGTGGCCGTGTAAAAAATGGTTTCGCTTTGGTATGTCTAATTCACCATAATTTTTGAATTTAGAGATGCACAGTTGCTTGAAATTGAAAAACTACACCATTTAGTCTCAAAAAAAAATACTCTGATTGAATCAGGTTAGACCTCCCGGTCATCATGCTGGTATCAGGCATGCTATGGGGTTTTGCCTTCACAATAATGCAGCCGTTGCTGCATTAGTAGCACAAGCAGCAGGGGCAAAGAAGGTGCTAATTGTGGACTGGGTAATATTACTGATAACTCAATGCTGGGTGGTTTTGTAGATATTCGAACTTCTTTAATTCGTTGTACTCGACATTGTGTGGTTTGCCTCACATCAATGATTTATCTACCTTTGCAGGATGTCCATCATGGAAATGGAACCCAAGAGATATTCGAACAAAACAAATCTGTAAGTTGTCTAATCTTATGGATGGATGCGCATCGATTTTGGAGTATCGGATGCAGTAAATTATTATTGGGAATTGACATATCTTGCACTTATGATCGGTAACCGTTGTATAGGTATTGTACATATCCTTGCACAGACATGAGGGAGGAAACTTCTATCCCGGTACTGGAGCTGCTGATGAGGTACCTATGCTCTTCTGTCGTACATTGTCTCATCCAAAATTCATTAGTAGATGTAGCTGTTGGTTTATATATATGCATATACCTTATTTCTATATGGTGTGCATTATCTCTGAGATTTTGGGATTTTCTTTTAACTTTCTGCTCTGTTTCCGAAGTATTTTGAATTTTCTCTGTGCAGCAGAGGAATATTTTCTAATATTTATTATGGGGTGTAGGTTGGTACAAATGGTGGGGAAGGTTATTGTGTAAATGTTCCCTGGAGTTGCGGTGGAGTTGGTGATAACGACTATATCTTTGCTTTTCAGCATGTGGTTCTTCCCATAGGTACAGAGTCGTTCTACTTTTCCACTTTTAAGTTTGTTCAACTCTATCTGAATTTGTTGATAAACGTTTTGGCTTAAATGAACCCAATACTTTAGGCTCACTATTGAATCTGCGTTCAGTCTAATTTTAACTGGAACCTTCCCTTGTAGCTTCTGCATTTTCTCCAGATTTTGTCATCATCTCAGCGGGGTTTGATGCAGCTAGAGGAGATCCATTAGGATGCTGTGATGTAAGCTTCATATTCGAGGGCTGTAATTTACAACTTCTGAAATCGGTGTATTGTTTTGTGGATTTCAACAAAGAATGTTCTGATCTACTCTTGTTTTTTAACAGGTGACTCCGGCTGGCTATTCTCGAATGACACAGATGTTGGGTGATCTATGCGGTGGGAAAATGCTAGTTATTCTCGAGGGCGGGTATGTGTTTTGCCTTTTTTGAAAAGCCTCTTATTTTTTAAGGGCAGATTTTGAATAGTCTCTTGTTTTTGTTAAATGCAGTTACAATCTTCGCTCCATATCTTCTTCTGCTACAGCAGTGATCAAGGTTAGTCTCTATTTCAAACTTGATATCCTTTAAATCTGCATTCTGATCCGGCTTAATCTATAAAGGTGCTTCTGGGTGAAAATCCGGAGATCAACCTGCCCATCGCTACCACACCTTCAAAAGCTGGCCTACAAACTGTTTTTGATGTGATGAATATTCAAATGAAGTTCTGGCCATCACTTGCTATCAGCTACTCCAAATTACTCTCAGAGTTGGAAGCACGTCTGATCGAAAACAAAAGTGAGTGATGATCCTTCCCGAAATAAACTATTTCCTTCGTCATTGCACTTTCTCCTAATCGAATCTTACTGGTTTTACAGAAAATCAGATAAAAAGGAAGCTTGTTCGGGTTCCCACATGGTGGAAATGGGGACGGAAGAAGCTTTTGTACAAGTTTCTCTCAGCTCGTACATATTCAAGATCAAAAAGATTTTAGAAAGCATTTTTCTACTCGTAGCAACTGTATTCTAACTTGAACTTTTGATACCTCGCGAATACTGTTTAATCGTAGGTCACACTATTTATCTCTTCATTGTTCCTTATTCATTTGCGTTTTAAGTATTCGTTGAAACGTTATTTCATCTTTGTAAACAATGTGATCTCATTTGAGAGCCATTTCATCTCTTCTTTTTTTTTTGGACATCAAAACAAAACCAGGCATTTCTGTTACCATGTTTTAATGTTAACGCATCACATGATTGGCAAAACAAATAATTCAAATAAATTATATAACAAATACAAAAATAATATGAAATAATTTTCTAGTTTATTTCAAAACACAGATTAATAAAATAAAAATAAGTCTCAACTTAGGACAAACATAAAATCCCAATAACAAAATCAGAAAAACCACAAGTAGCTTATACACACCATAGTTGCGGTAGGTGAGTCGGTGGAAACCCGGTTCATACCAACGCCGGTTGCTCCAGAGACAATGAGGAAAACACCGTGAGGCACCCTAGCTGTCCACCTCTAGTTGAATTCGCTGTCGTTGCGAAGTCGCCACTGCCTGTGGTCATAGTAACAACGGATGTTGAAAATGTACATGCCCCTCGATTATTCTATTCTTTTGTATTCTATATCGAGTTATTTTTTAATTTTGTTATATATTATTTTCAAATAAAGAAAGACATTCAAAAATTTCAAATCCAACTGTTTTTTTTTTATATATTTTTTTTTAACGTTTGAAATCCGTACGAGAATACTCAAATTTGACATTTTCAACCTGAATACGGTAGACCTAAAATACCTTGCGATATGTTATCACGAAAGATACGAAACACATTATTTTGAAGGAGCATCTGTTGAATAATCTCTTGTTTCATTATATGGAGCGAATATGATCGCTATTGAAAAATCAATCATACCTAGCGAATAAAGGTAAAATTCCATCCAATCTTAGGCCCTGTTACTATTTGAAACCAACTCTTAGATCCCTCTCATCTTACAATTAGGCTCTTCTCAAAAGAAGTAAAAAATAAAAATTGGTTCAGTTTTAGTTAAATTTTGGCAAAAAAATGTGGGACACTTGCAAAATTAGACCCCTAACTTGAGTCAATTGCAAGACTAGACTCCTTTTTTTCTCTCTCAAACATTTGCCACTTTCTGCCTACTAAATCCTTTGCCATTCATTGTATTCACAGAAATGCCATTATTTCTAATTTATTTGAATTTCTTGCGAAAATGTTTATTACATCCATATCCTCATCTTCTTGTCTTATTTACGGTTGTACCACCGCCATCAATTTTCCAACAACCATGAACAACTAAATTTGAAGCTCTTAATTCTTCAACAACCCGATTTGTGAGCTTAAATAACATCCAATGCTATTAGAACTTCATTTTCTTCCATCTCCTCTCCATTTTAATCGAAAAAATTGAAAGTTCGTTAATCTTGTTATATCTCGTGAACAAGGAAAATTGGCGCTGTGTTTCTTCAGTGGTGACTAAATACGATGTCCTCGATGCTTGACATTGCGAAACCACCACTGATAAGGTTATTTTCCGGTAGATTTCGTGATTTTCTTTGTTTTTTTCTCGAACTTAGACTTCATTTGTTAGTCCAACCGTCATAATATCATGTAAAGTCTACTATGTGGTCAGTTTTGCAATTTAAAATTTATCGACTTTCGAGCCCGTAGACTAAAATTTCAGTCTCTTTAATTTCATTTGAAAACAAAAAAAATATGATTCAGATTGCATTATAATCTTTCCGTCAGATACTTCGTTTGTAGTATACTAAGGTGTATTTTTGCAATTGACCAAATTCTTGACTTTTTAGTGATGACTGTTGGCCTAAGTCTTCTTACGATAATAAACGAGTAGACTTCTATAGTGACTATTTTTGGAATTGACCAAAATATTTAAGCATTGACCGTAATATTATTATATTAAAATAATTATTTGACTGCAAATGAAGTCTACTAATTAAAAATTTTAAATGTTGGTCAACTCCAAAAATGACCACCACAGACTGCAAACGAAGTCATCATTACTATAGACTTTGTACGTAGTCTACTTGGCAAAAGTCAAACTTGGTCAATTGCAATACTAACCACGGCGAAGTTTACATTTTCTTGTTGACGGATAGATGAAGTCTACTGTAAAGTCAATGGGTTGGTCAATTGCAAAAATAGCCAGAGTAAACTATAATTGAAGTTAACAGGTGGAACTTTCCATTGAAGTCTACCTATTTTTATCTATTTAATTGCAAAACTGACCAGAAAATTAACAAAGGATGACCACAGAAGAAGTCAACCGGTTCTAGTAGAATTTGTCCGCTGTGTGCTTTGTTAAATTGTAATTGCAAAAATAGACCACAAAAAATAGACTTCATTTGAAGTTATCTTCGTATAGTCTAGTTTATAACTACCCGTTGACGTCAACATGAAGTCAGCAGATTTTGAAAACCAAATTATTGCAAATTGGTGAATAATTTTTAAGATTTTCTTGTTGTATTCTTTGATATATGTTATTTACTTGCCTCTGTATGTTTTTGACATGAATCCATATTATACATATGGAGAAATCAAGTTTTTGGTTTTCATAGGCAATTAGGTCATTAAAGTAGACTAATTTACGAAGTCAAACCGTTGGAGTTATCTGTGAAGTGTGTATATTTGAAATAATGTTTAATTGAAATTTATAACTTTTTCTTTTTGATTTTGTAGTTCAAAATGTTTTGTATCGGTTATGTACTTGCCTCTGTCTATTATTGTCATGATAATATATTATACTTTTGGATCAATCATGTTTTTTGGTTTTGTTAGGCATCTAGGTTATTGATTTAAGACTTCTACGGATAGTCAGCTATGTAATGAGTAATTGACTTGTTGCTTACTCTTTCAGGTAGATGGCGCAAATACCTGTTGTTTACGGAGTATGGGCGACGAGAAATGGGTCATGGCATTTTGATATGGATGGACGCAAAGGTGGGAGAATGTGTTTTTTACGACACGGTTGTACATACGCTGAGCTTCTTGAAATGGTTGTAGAAGATTATCTGATTGACAAAGAAACAGAGATGGTTCAGTTATTGTATCCCTTAACAGAGATGATGCTTCAGCAATTGCCCCAAGACACCCCTCCTGTCTATGTCACAAATGATAGATCAGTTCAGAACTTGATAGATTTTAGTAGTAGGAATGTTGTTCGCCTTTGCGTCTCTACGCGATGCATGGATGGACAGTCGGTTAAGGGATGTGTTAATGATATAAATAATTCTTGTTCTATTGCCGATGGGGAGCCAACGGATGAATTTGGTGACGATGGGGAGCCAACGGATGAATTTGGTGACGATGTAGATCCAGGTGCCGATGAAGGTGTAGAAGAATGTGAAGAAGCTCTCCATGACACTACAGATGAGAAGCCAAAATATGTTGATGACATGGATTTCGATTACAGTGAGTACGGGAAATTTGAAGATGAAGATGACGATGAAGATGGAGATCACCCGGATGTAGATGCTGAAGAAGGGAAACCGTTTGTTGGTGGTATTCATGGACAGTTAAATAATCCTTGGATAGACCAACTGAAAGTAGGTCAATGCTTTCCATGCAAACATGATGTCATAACAGAGGTGCGTTTGACCGCTATTATGCTAAAATTCTCTTTCAAAATTAAGAAGTCCACAAAGTCTCGGTTGGTGGCAATATGCTTTGTGCCAGGATGCACGTGGAGGGTCGTGGCCACTGTGAATAATGATCCAACCACTTTTTGGGTCACCAAATATCTGAACGTGCATACATGTTCTACTGTGGACCGCATAGCTCACCGTAAGCATTGCACCTCCAAATATATTGGGATGCTTTTTGTAGACCGGGTAGGAATAGTAGATGGTGTTGTCCCATAACATATCCAAGATTCAATGAGGACAATGTTCGGCATGACATTGGATTACACAACTTTGTACAGGGCTATACAATATGCCTTGGAATATGTGAGAGGAAACGCCAAATCTGGATATGCAAAGTTGCCTTATTGTCTTAGAAAAATAGAGCAGTCAAACCCGGGAAGTGTCGTTGACCTTGTTGTTGATGACGAGCATAGGTTTAAGTACCTTTTCCTATCTTTCGATGCTTCAATCCGTGGTTTCAATTACGTGAGGCGAGTTATTGTGGTTGATGGGACCCATCTCACCGAAAAGTATGAAGGTGTATTGCTAGTCGCTTGCGCACAGGATGGTAACTTTCAGATATTTCCATTGGCTTTTGGAATTGTCGACTCGGAGTGTGATGCTTCATGGGATTGGTTTTTCACCAAATTAAGTGAGTGTATCTCGGATGAATATCCACTAGTAGTAGTTTCGGATAGGTGCAGTTCAATAGCTAAAGCATGTCGCAATGTTATGCCATGGGCAACACGAAGGATATGTTACTACCATTTCCAACAAAACATAATTTCTAATTTCCGTGGGAAGCAACTGATGTAATTGGTGAAAGGGGCAGCATATGCGCATACGTATGAAGATTACAACCGCTACATGGCTTCCCTTACTAACGTAAATCCGGCCCTTGCAGCGTACTTGAATGAGGCAGATCCAACTTTATGGTCTCGGGTTTACTGTCCAGGAGATAGATACAACATCAAGACTAGCAACATTGCGGAATCTATCAACTCCATGCTAAAGAAAACCAAAGGTTATCCCATCACATATCTCATTGAGTTTATTACGAAAATGTTAGGTAGGTGGTATAGGAAAAGACGAGAGGATGCACTTAGTCTGACAACCACTTTTAGCCGGGGTGTTGAGTTCTTATTGGCCGTAAGGGAGCATTACGCAGATATGATGACGATAGAGAATGATGAGCCAAATTTTGGGGTCAGTTTCTGATACAAATTCGCATTACAAATAACTGGTCCAATCTGCAACTACTGCGGTAGATCAACGATTATTGTGAAATCATGGACATATGCAAACCTGGGAAGAAATTTTTTCAGATGCACTGTTCATGGATTTTCCCATTGGTCAGACGCAGAACCATCACGTGATTGGCAAAGGCAGAGCTTATTGGATGCGAGGGATGAGATCCGTCGGCATAGAGAAGAAATCAAGGTACTTAAAGAATCTGTAAGAGAAATGAAAGAACAAGTTGTTAACGGTTTGGTGAACTCTAGGGTGGTTAACACATTTGCAGGAAGACAAGAAGAAGTTTGAATGTGACTTACTGGCAGGGAAAAAATGCTTCGACAATTTATGGTTCTCTCTTGGATAGGTTTCATTGTTGTCATCGCAATGTATGATGCGTTTCTCTCTACATTCAATGTACCCTTTCGATATCTCTGCATTCGTTGTACCCTTTCGATATCTCTACATTCGTTGTATCCTTTCAATTTCTCTACATTCATTGTAACGTTGCCGTCTCAATTTCACCTATAAATATCCTCTCAATTTCCACTCAATCTATTGCATCTCCTTCTTCGATAACAAGAGAATAAGTTGGTTACGAGCTATGGCCGGAGGGAGTTCCAGTAAGCGTAAGCGAAGCAGTTCCGATTTCGAGTGGGAAGGGGAAGTAATAGATGCCATGAAAGACGCTTTTGAGAGGACGAGAGTCGTGGTTGAAGAAAAGACGAAGGACCGCTTTAAAGCCATTCTTCGTATGATGAGAGATCACATGAAGAAGAAGGAAGAGGCTACCGCCCTTGTGCATCAAGTGGATCTGATCGACGCTCCAACTATCTTAACTGAATCAAATATTGGGTCAACAACTTGTCGACTTCGAGGCAGAGCAGAAGAGGTTAGAGGAGATGAGAGACGTTGCAGAAGTTGATGTCAAACAGTGTGTGGTTCCTCCTCCTATTGATTGGGGCAAACTTCATGTCCGTCTCGACGATTAGTTGCATCACCCAAACTCCTATTTGGATTTTATTTTTGAATTTAATGTATGGATTCTGAATATCTATTTCTCTATTTCTATCGGTCAACTCTACATGTCTATTGAACAACAATATCCATTCGAAGTCTCCAAGTTAACTTCAGAAATATGTCTACTAGGTTTCGCTGTACGCTATTGTTTAGAGAGACTACAAGTAATTAATATTTTAATAACTATTTAATGAGGAACAAACAAGTGTAAAAATAAACAGAGTCGACAAAAAAAAAAGCATCGGTTCTCTCTTCTCTCTCTCTTTTCTGTATTATTTTATTAATATTTTAATAAAAATTTATTATAACACATTCCCCAATAAAGTTTATATTATTTTATGTTGCTTATCTGGTTCTGACAGCAAGAGTAGAGTATCGGCGAGAAAGCAGATTAAAAAGCACTTTGTTGGGTTTTATTGAAACTCTGTAGATGGATTGGCATTATGTCTGACATCAAAAGGATGAACCACTGTTTTAGTATTGAGATATTAGGTGAGAGGATTCCACAAAAATATATGGATAGCAGCCTATCATCATAGTTAAACAAAAAATTTAACTACGAGAACAAAAGTTCTACATGTCTATTGAACATCAATATCCATTCGAAGTCTCCAAGTTAACTTCAGAAATATGTCTACTAGGCTTTTGTTGTACGCTATTGTTTAGAGAGACTACACGTAATTAATATTTTAATAATTAACTAATGAGGAACATACAAGTGTACGCATATAAGTCGTCCACTTCCAGACCCCATTGCTTGTTAGTCTGAGCATATGGTGAATACTCCCCTGCATGGTAGCTGAAGGCACCGACCGACAATAGTTTCCCAGATCCATTAGCATGTGCCTCAGAATTGACAAAGTCAAGGTATTTCGTTGTCCACAGATGAGTGAACATAGCGTCTAGGAAAGCCAATCTACTCGTTCTAAATATCTGAGGTTGTTGCGCCTGTCGATGTCTCAATAGATTCAACCCTGCATCCATGTGCTGGATAACCACATGGATTTAAAACGAAGTTATATAATATTGAAGACCGACTCGAAGTTTTCTAGTATACTTGGAGACAAAGTTTTCTAGTAGACTTACCGAATCTCGTAGCCAGACTATTTTTGTCTGCAGTTCGTACCACCAAAGACAGCATCGGGATTTCTCTCGGACCTTGTTCTTGTACGTCCTGCGGGTGATGAATGGTTTGGATACATATAAGTTACTAGAGTTTCGACAAATAGAATTTTTGAAACATAACATAAAAGTTAGTAGACTTACGGATCTTTCTTTAAGAAATCAAGGAAAACCTTCTTCAACTCCATGTCTGCTTTATCAAAAGGATTGTACGCTGACGTGGCTGATTTATCACCCATGATAGTCTTGGCTGTGTTATCACCAACGAAAGGAGAACGTTGACTTGACGCCAACCTCTTAACCCTTTCAGCCTTGCCATGTGCCGCAATCCTAGCCGCTTCTTTCCTTGGTTCTTGTTTCTTGGCTCTAGCAGTCAAGTCGGCAACTGTTGGGATTTCCGTGCGAATAAATACAGGTGGGTCTGACTCAGTGTCAGATGATTCAGAGCTGACTTTCTTTGGCACCTTCGTATCCGTACGAGTAACAAATGGAGATGGTTTCAGGGTCTCAGATTGCCCTGGCTTGTTCTGCAAATTCCGGTTTAAAAGTTACATGGTTATTTATGGAAACAGATAATATTAAAGTCGCCTCATATGTTTAATTTGTCTCAAAGAAAACAAACAAAAAAAACACGGATATAGAAGTCTACTTCACATAAGAAAGTCTACTTCACATAAGGAAGACAATTGTTTTTATGTCTTTGAAGTTGACAACTTCTGGAAGTCTATTTTTTCCTCGCCTTGTACCTGGTATTGTGATTGTGAGGGATCATAGTAGGAAATTGCAAGTGTTCAGAACTAACCATTTCCGTCTGAGAGTCCTTCTGTTCATTTGATACAACCTCTTTCGTACCAGTAGCTGCCTGAGAGTCCTTCTGTTCCTTTGATAAAGGATCAACCTCTTTCGTACCAGTCACATCTCCCTTCATTTTGGTAAGATCCGAAGCCAGGCTTTCAATCTTCCCATTCAACATGTTGAAACCTTCCTTCATCTAATCGAGCAGAGCTGCTCCCCACATGCCGAGCTCATCTTTAATAGAATCCAAGATATTGAACTCCAAGGCAGTTGAAATACCGGGACAGTGCGTCTTCCCACTTGGCTCATTAAATGTACCGGCTCTCTTCTTCTCACTCTTTTCCTCCACCTTCACCTTCGCATTGTTGGATTCATAAATACCATCCGTCTGCCACAAACCTCTCCCCCACCTCCATGGAACAAAATCTCCATTGAATGCTCTCAAAATGTTATGAATCTTCTCATCTGCTTCATCGTCTTCCCAAACAGGACTAATCATGTCACCAATGGTTTTGAAGTGTCTGAAGTTTGTCTCAATTGATATAAAACAGTGTACTAGTTCAAATCTAACACAATAATGGTTACCGAGTCATCTAATATCGTAGATAAATTATAGACAAATCACAGAGGTGCGTACCTGTTTTAGAACGCCCTCTTTGACATTTTTTCTAACGCGAGAACCGCGGTAAGCAAGCAACAGTGGACTTGGATTGTTCGCCAACGGTTCCCCAATTGATTTGCCAAAATCAGGCATAGATTCGTACACCCATATCTGCAGCGCTTCGACAAATCCGTCTATGGTGTAACTCTGCTTGTTTAAGTCCTTCTCCTTAACAGACATAATCAGATAATTAAGAAATGCATCTAAATCCAAGACCAGCCTAGCCATATTTAGACGGGTGGGCGTTGATGGTTTCCTAGCTTCTATAAACCCAGCATAGATAGCTAAATAACCCAACCTAATACGATCTATTATATCCCAATCGTTTGAGTTCTTACATGCTGAAACCAGTTGCTCAATACTCGGACCGCTGTCTAAATTGACTCCAAGCTTCTCCCAAAACTCTTCCATCTCGTCTGAAACCTCAACCTGTGGCTGCTCCAACGACTCGACATCGTCACAGTTAAGTCCAGTGATGGCTTCAAACTCATTCAAAGAAAATTGTAAAGGGTTAGATCCAACCATACTCCAGATCTCGTACTTTTTGTTGCAGACTATCTGAAAGGTGAGCATATGGTGAACCAGTCTAGAAGCCCATTCGAATTCGAGCTTGTAGAACTGTAACAAGACACCCAGTCGAGATTGATAAATCTCGTCCCATTCATCCGGCTCGAGAGCTTTGTACAGTTCAGCAAACAGCTTCGTAACGTTGCTGTAATAGCCAATGCTTTTTATTGGAAGCGGCTCATCACCTTTCGTGTAAAACCTCCGAAGAAATTCTGGTTTTCTCTCCTCGTCCATTATGCAAGATAATATTAGGTTTGGCGGGAAAATTAAAAAACGAGAGATTGAGAAAGAGGAAGACAAATCCAATAAGTCTATGCGTCAAATTGAAAAAGAAGGCTACTATCGAATTGCAAAAGAAGTCAACCTCCAGTTCGATCGAAGAGGACAACGGCGGCGAAGATGAAGATAAAGCGGTTGGGTTGAAGAATACAGAGTTCGTCGAGATCTGGTACAAATAAGTTAAACAATGTAAGTAAACTGACAATCCGAAAGATAGAGATTTAGGTTTAACATGAACAAAAAATGGGAAAATCAACCGTTAGTGATAAGCGATAAGCGGAAGGATAAGTGGAAGAGATAAGCGGAAGGGAATCGTTTTCTAGTTCCTTATGAGGAAGAATTAGAGATAACTATCCTATGTTATCTCAGTTTTTTAAGTTGTATAAAATTACAATAATTATAATAATCCCGGTTTTATAAAACCAAAATCGTTTTATTAGAAACAGTACCAGAAAATTAGGAAGAAATTATAAAGAAACCGGTTAAAACCAGTTCCCGCTTATTGGTAAATTAAGCATATAAATATTACCGCCAACTAACGTCAAATCAATTTATACCTTGTAATGATTATGTTGACAACTTCTCTGGCAGACTTCTCCACGGGAAACTAGACCGTCTGCAAATCCATCAAATCAAATTAATTTTTGTACTATTATGCTGAAGACTTATCAAGTAGACTTCTTTCTGGGGAAACTAAAACATACTTTAAACTGCAAATTCATCAAATCAAATTGATTTTTGTACTATTATGCTGAAGACTTATCAAGTAGACTTCTTTCTGGGGAAACTAAAACATACTTTAAACTGCAAATCCATCAAATCAAAATAATTAATACATCGTTAACGACGATGAACGAGTTTCTATGGTACAGGGACAAAAGTTGCGTGTATATAGAATTCTACAATTTTAAGTATAAAGTGATATGATATAGAAACTTTCTAAGAGTTACACAGACGTGAATGATAGATGATTATACACTTATATGATGAAGTGAAGTGATATAGAGAAAGTTTCAATTACCCAACCGTGATCAGTCTCCAATTAAGCGTGGATGATTTGTATTGACTGATACAAGTATATTGACTGATACAAGTATATTGACCAATCACCAATTTTCCGTCGTGAAGATGAACTACGTACTATTTTTTTTAAAGAGAAAATAAATTATCTACAGATAACTTTTTTGGTTGCAGTTTTAAAATAATCAAAAGGCCCGTGCTGGTTTATATATACGAGACGAAACGGTTACAATGAACAGTTACATAATTAATAACGCAAACTGTCGTGTCGTAAATCATTAACGAGTAGACTTCGTCTACTGACTTCTTAATGTAAACGGGGGAAGTCTACTAAATAGGTCATCTAATGAAGTCAACAATATCGTCCAAATATTACAGAAACTGAAGCAAGTTCACAAATTACATACATAAATACGCCATTCAAACAAACTACCACGATAAAGAGAGGTTCACAGATTTTAATTGAAGTTCTTGCATAATAGCCTCATCCCACCATTTCATAATATGGTCCTCTCCATCCTATACTGTACCATAGAAATAAGTATACCATAAGAATATTATCTATACTCAAATAATAATTATATCAAACGAAGAAACCATCATACAATCTAACAACCTCATGGCTATTGCATCCAAAGAAAATCCTTCCAGGATTGTCGGCTGTGGTGGAACATTTCATAACGGTTTCCCTTCTGCAGAAACATTTGTCAGGAATTCCAACTGTCAGGCCAAGAAAGTTTACTTCGGGTGGACCTTCACTCCATACTTGCAAAGAACTAGAAGATGGCTGAGTGTAGTTGTGTAACCCCATATCTGAGTGCAAAATGAACAAAAAACTATGAGAACATATATATTTTTGAAGAAAATTAGCTAAAGCATTACAAAAGCAAATAGCCGACGATAAATGATGAGAATACTTATCTGAGATGTCCTTGAGTTTCGAAGACGATAAATGATGAGGATAGAATCTGAATTTTCGAGAGCAATAATATCGGAATTTTAGAGAGAGAAATTGTGGAGAGAGAGAAAGCACATACAAACTAGGGTTGACTTACAGAAAGAAGTATTTATATGGTTACTGAATCCGGTTAGGTTAAAATCAAGAAATCGGTACGTATTCGGTTAGGTTCAACTATCGGTTTGGTTAAATTGTCTGTGAAATTAAAATAATATTATATTAATAGTTGATGGCATTACAAAGTCAACCATCAATAGTCTACAGAGAGGTCTACTTAAGCAAACCCTAAATCAAATAATTTGAACCTAATCAGCCTTTCCTCTCTTAATTTGACTAGTTTATATGTAAATTTATTTTATTTCAATGCAGGAATTCTATGTGCTTATTATTTGGTCAATAGGTTTTTTTTTTTTGTCAACAATAGATTTGCTCAGATGAGCCAATGCGAAGGGAAATTGTTTACATACAAAACATTATGCTTTTACATTTGCATTTCTAGGAATAAAAGATAAGGAAAAAGAAGAGAACTCCTCCCTGTCCATCTTGATATCATCAAGATACGTCGAGAACGCCGGCCAGTCGTGTTGCGAAGACACCATCTTCACCAAATCAGCGCAGTCTGAGTAGAACGCCACATCATGGTAATCATGTTCGATCATGCAACGCATCGCCCAAATGAAAGCTTCGACTTCAGCGTGTAAGGGGGTAAGACTTCGTCGAAAGTTAGTAGCTCCCATACTTGGCGTCGGATCCTGAGACTGGGTACAAAACCATCCGGCTCCTGCGAAAAGATCACCTGACTTCCCAGAGCCATCAACGAAACAAAGATAGCCTGAAAAGAACATAGGAAGGTAAGTGTTTGGCCCCCGTAAACGAGAGTCAGCAACCGTTGGCTGGACAGTTGAAACCACATCTTCACCCTCCTCCTGAGCCTGCTGCCAGGACAAAGCCTCACCTTCAGCTACCCGAACGACCTCCTCTGGCCGCTCCGTTATATTTTCAAAAACCTTTGCATTACGCGCTTTCCATAAATACCACAAAATCCACGGGAAAGCTGACACATGGGATCCCGGACTTTTGGGATCCAAGAAATGATCCATATTAGCATAAACAGACTCCACCGGAAAACAATGTGATCCTACCGGTACCTGAGATAAAGCCCACACCTGACGCGCTGGTGGACAGAGAAACAGAACATGATTAATTGTTTCCTCCTCCGGACCACAACGTGAACAACCCAAATCACATGCGATACCACGCCGCCGCAAGTTTCGTGAAACCGGAATACACCCAGACAATGCTTGCCACATAAAGTGGTGGAGTTTTGGTGGGCAACGAACCTTCCAAACACTAGCTAGGAGAGAGGTTATCTCTGGCCCGTCACCAAGCGCCTTAAAAGGCCCGGAGATCGTCATACGTGCCACATGATAACCAGATTTAATCGTATACCTCCCATTCTTCGTAAAATGCCAACCAAGAGAATCCTCCTTTGGACAACTACCTAAAGGTAAAGCTCCTATCAACGCAACATCAACTGGATCAAAGTGCTCAGAAAGGACATCCATCCGCCACGAATTTGTCTGACAATCAATTAAGTGTGAAATTTTAAGAGAAGGGTCCTTAAACGGGCCCTTACTGAGAGCTGGTCTCGGGGATTGAGCTGGTATCCAGGGGTCAGTCCATATAGAAATGGACTCTCCTGATCCAACCCTTTTAATAAGTCCTTTATGTACCAGAGAGCGAACTGAAACAATACTCCTCCACCCGTAAGAAGGAGAGTAAGAACGAATTGGTTCAATGGGATCCAAATTCCTATAATACCTACCTTTAAAAACCCTGGCAAACAAAGAATCAGGATAATCAATTAGCCTCCATAGTTGTTTTGCTAACAAAGCCGAATTAAAATCATCAACATTCCGAAATCCTAATCCGCCAAGTTGTTTGCTACAACATAGTTTCTCCCAAGCTAACCAATGCATACCACCCGTCCTACCATCCGTACTCCACCAAAATTCGCCATAGCAATGGTGAGTTTGGATGTAATTGTCTTTGGTAGCCGAAAACAAGACATCACAAACGGCGGGACCGCAGTAGCGATAGATTTGATCATCACCTCCTTTCCCCCTTTAGAAAGCAGTTTCGCCGACTTGGTCAATAGGTTTACCAAATTATTTTTTATAATTTTTAAAACTAAAATTTAAACTATAATTAACGAGTAGACATATCTTTATGTCTACTCGTTGACGTCAATTGGAGTCTCCCTTAAATGTATCTATTGGAGACTTCTTCCGGGTTACATCTATCATTTCGGCTTCTGTTTTTTGTTTGGTCGTAAGGGAGTTGAGTAATTTTAGCACCGTTAGTAGTTATGTTTTTCGAAAATCGAATATAGGATCTACGATTTCATTGAAATGCAAATAAAGGTACAAAAAAATGCAATTGTCCCAAAAAATGTGTTGTTGGTTGCCATTTGATGGTTGGCAAAAAATTTTAATTAAAATTTTACCCGCTTTTACGCGATGGAATTGTTTTCTTCTTTCACCCATTATAACATATAAAAAAAATTACGCATCGCATTTTGTAGTAAACATTGTTATTGTAGTAAACATTGTTTCACTTGTTCAGATATATATTTCATTTAAGCTCGATATTTCTTTAGCATCAAGTGTCCCATAACAAACTGATGAGTAAATGAAACGACGTTTACTTACAAAAATCATGGAATATAAAGTTTTCGCCCTCATTCAGTTTCATCCCAAGCGACGGCCACAACTACAAGAACCGATTTGAGCTATTTACAAAACCAAAACAAAAAAAAAAACGTCAAGGGTACTTGTTCACAGGAACCGCTTGAGCCAGTGGCAGTCTGCAGCATCTTTCTCTAGCTCATCTTTCATCTCACGTACCCGTTGAAGTGAATCTTTAAGCTCCATTTTATCAAGTGGCATTGCTGCAAATTCTTTCAGAAACTTGTGAGCTCGCGCTGCCCCTCTCGATACTTCCTCTGGATCATCTTCTCTGTTCTTTCTCTTCCCACTCTCCTGCAATCAACAAGACGAGAATTTAATACTTGTCACCTACATTTTACAAATAGAGCACAAACTGCAGAATGGGTGAATGATCCCATCGTCAACCAAAAAACAAAGGGAAAAACGAATCAAGACCTCATTGTTGATTATCATGGAAGACGCAGAGAAATCTTCCAGTTCTGCAGCTTTCTCTCTTGCAAGGGCGACTACGCTTTCAGGGAAGTTGGCAAATTCCGCCACATGAATCCCAAAGCTCTGGTCACAGGCCCCTGGTTCAACCTAACCAGACAAACAACACACCACACAAAATTAATTTCATCTTTGTAAAAAAAAAAGAAGCAAGCAATTTAGATTAAATAGAGACACTTTTTACTGCAACAGATCAGCAGATGCAGATGCATTTTCTTTTATTATACCAACCTTGTAAAGCATGGTGAGTTTGCGGCTTTCAGTGTCAATATGAGCGCTAACATGGAAGTTTGCCACACCAACGGTGTTACCAGCAAGCTCAGAGTTTGCTTGAGCCAAGGCAGTAAGTTCATGGAAGTGAGTAGCAAACAGAGTTGGTGCTTTCTTCACTTGAACCAGATGCTCACATATCGCCCATGCTAAACCTAATAATATATTCACCAAGATATTTTCAAGAACATTGAATTCTTTCACATATGACCAAAAAATTAAAATTAGAAGTATGAAGTGACGAGAATAGCAAACTTGCTAAAAACATCCAAATGAAAAAAGATAAACTGCAGAGAAACTAACCAAAACCATCATAAGTTGATGTTCCACGACCAAGTTCATCGATAATTATCAGTGACTTGTCAGTAGCGCCTTTCAATATGGATGCAGTTTCAAGCATTTCTTGCATGAAAGTAGACACTCCGCGTAGCTAAATCACCAAAGAAAAAAAAAGTTGGAATAAGCTGTGTGGAAATCAGCAGTTTCATTCATCGCGAGATAAGCTTAAAACTCACTTGGCAATCGCCTGCTCCTACACGAGCAAAGATGCAGTCTCTGATGGAAATTGATGCTATATCACAAGGAACAAAGGAACCAACTTGAGCCATCAGCACAATCACACCAACCTGGGATTTATAATGGCAGGAAGCTGGTTTTAATCATACGCCTATGCAACAAAACCGAACTACAAGAAATCATCATACCTGGCGAATGAAAGTGGACTTCCCTCCCATGTTAGGTCCTGTTACTATTTGAAACCAACTCTTCCCTCTCATCTGATTTCAAAGAACAATAAAGGGCAAACAAGGAATTAATTTAAGTCAAACAGGAAACAAAGAAAAACAAAGGCGTTTATTTTACCATTACAATACTTACAAGTCTGCAATCATTTGGTATAAAATTCACCCAGTCTTGAGCTTCTACGCATGGATGTCTGCTTCCTTCTAATACAAGATCTCCAGCATCCTACAGTTTATAAGCATACAAGACAGTCACTCAATATTATGTCAGGAAAAAAAATCTAATAATTTTCGGAACAAAACAGTCACTTGAGATTGTACTGACCGAAGAGGTGACCTCTGGCCTACAGTATGGAGTAGGGCAACTGGCAGCCAAATCAGCAAAGCTTAACAAAACATCCATTTCAGAGAGCAACAATGCTAAGTCCTCAAAGACCTAAACCATACAATATATAAGCTTTCAGAAATGAATGTAGTTTACTGCCTCTGATTTTAAACATCCATGAAAATATGAATTCATTTCTAGACAGGTTACTTGATTATAAACAACCAATTCTGTAACAGCAAAGTTTAAAATGAATAATAAACAAACCTCGGAGAAGCTGGTAACAGTCTGAACTACACGATCAACGAGCTCCTTTTGACAGCTCTTGTAATCGTCAACAACGCTTTGGTACTGGTCCCCAAGTTTTTTAAGCTTTGTGTTTGTGAACTTCACTCCATCTTTACGAGTCTCCAGCACTATAAACTGTGTCGTCAGCTTTTTCCTAATCTTTGGCTCTTCCTTCTTCGTGATCCTAAACACATGCCCAAACTGCGCTGCTTTGTCAAGTTTTAGAGCCTTGTCGACCTGAAGATCGAGTTCCATAGCCGTCTTTTTGTGCAATTCGTGAATCTGCTGCTCCAGCAATTCTTTCTGATCTTTCAGAGATGCTAATGTGGTGTCGTAGCTTGCAGATATCATGTATTCTCCATTTTCTAGCTGGTCAAGATCTACAGAGTACTCTACCAAATCGATGAACTTTCCAAGGTGATCTTGGTCTGATAAAGCCTCGAACTTTTTCAAGTATCTCTCGCTGATGAGTGATGAGAATTCTCCAGTGTACTGTTCCAGAGCTGTTTTGATGAAGGGAAGCCTTATAGTTGACTGCACAGAGACGATGAAGACTGAATTAACAATCACAGAAACCTAATAACATACTATAAATTCAGAGATACATAAAACATATTTACGACAATGAAAGTGCAGTTTTTAAAATTCCAGAGAGTCAGATTAAAGCGCGGCAAGTACCTGATAGAGTTTGATAATATGCTGTAAGCCACCTCTTCTTCTCTCGAGACTCCGCACAAGCCTCTCAACATCTGAGATTCGCTTCAGATGCTGTCTAAGATCTTGCCTTAACCCAGCTTCTTCAACAAAGCACTGAACTATATCTAGTCTCGTCTTGATCGCATTCAAATCCACGAGAGGTTGCTTCAGCCACATATGAAGCAGTCTCTTACCCATCCCTGCGGTGCATGTTCTGTTCATGAGACCAAACAAACTGAAATTCTTATTAGCATCAGTTTTGCTCTCCATCACATTCAACGCCCTCATAGCTGCAGAGTCGAGTCTCATGAATCCACCGATATCATATCTGCGGATTGTGAAGTTCCCATAGTTACCCTCGTCCGAGAGAAGTTCAGAGAAGGAGAGTAATGCACCTAGAGCAGGAGTGGCAAGGTCAAACCCGGATATCAAATCTCTAACTGGTTCAATATTACCCTTCACCAGTCTCTTTAGATCAGAATCTAAATCTCGTCCTTTGAACTCCTGTTTCTTCCTCTCTGTTATCATCACGGCACACCTCTCAAGAGAATCATACAGGCTTTTGCAGTCGTTGGATTTTCCGGATTCAGCTGGAAAAATGCATTCTTTTGCGCCTAGAGCAATCAGTGAGGACTCCAAATTGGTGAAGCGGCTATCATCAAGAAACTCAGCTAGTCCAAGAATTCGCCTAGTCAGATCAACATAGGACATTCCGATAACACATCTGCCCTCTTGAAAATTTGGACATATGGAGACAACAACTGGTGTGTCCTGCATTTCATTGCAAACAAAACATCTTCAAAGCTTCCAATGTTTCCAGGAGAACCTGTTTTCACAAGTCTCCAATTCGACCCACTTCCTTCATAAAGCTCTACGGTATGATCATTACGCTCCAGGAGAAGATCCCGAGCAATCGTTTCAAACATGTTCCTACTGATGCTAACGCTTGAAAGAGCATTTGATCCACTCCCAAGCTGCCTTAAAGCAGTAGTTGTGTGATAATAAGTCTTTGCGATGAAAACTGAATTCTCACCATGAGCTGTATAATAATCCTGCAAACCCATTTTAAAAATTTATCCATAAATCAATGACAAAACAAGCTTCTTCAGAACAGAAACTAAAGAATCATGTGCACTGATTAAACAACCAAAGTCTACCATTATAATAGAACTATAAACTCACCTTCCGATCAAAGAATCTAACAGCTCTCGAGTCCTGAAGCAAAGAACAATCAAAACCCACATAAGCATAGATCCATAAATCGTTAAAGACTCCAAATTTTTTTTCCCTAATTCGCTTCCCAACGAACTAAAATGTCGACACTTGCTTCAAACCCTATTTGATTTTCGAGTTGATTCGGCGGGATTTATTGCAATTGAGCGCTCACTATTTTTCCCAGAAATAGAAAGAAGACTTACATTTGGTAGGGTTTTGTAGAACGAGAGGAACCCTTGAGCCTGCTTTGCATCTACCCACAAAGATTAAAAAAATGTTACAACAGAGACCTTTTGCAAAACCCATAAACCCAAATTGGAAAATCGAATACGAAAAATGAAAAAAAAAAAAAAAAAAAAAAAAAAACTAGGGTTTTAACAGTACCCAGTTTCAGCTCCGGAAGCTTGTTCTGTTCCTCGATATTGCCCTCCATTGGAAGATACAGAAAGCTAGTATAGAATCCTTCGCCTGAGTTCTGCAAGTTACGGTGCAAATGTTCCTCTTTCGTTGTTTTTTTTTTTTTTTCCGAAGGAACTGGAATCGAAATCGACTAGAGAGTGATTTATGGTTGTCTAATTTGGCGGGAAAACTGATTGGCGGCAACCGGCGGCGCGTGTATCGACGTTCATAGAGACCACACCACGCTTGTATGTTTCGTTCGAGATGTTTGGTCTATAAAAGATATAGGCCCATTAAAGCCTGTATTGGGCTTATAGTTATTACCTAGCAGAAAGATCAAGTCACGAAATATATGCTAAAACAAAATAATTTGATTTTTTTTGTTACAGAAAGAAAAACAAACAAAAATATGCTAAAACATTTCATTTATTTGTAGAAGAAAAACATGATTAACGACCAAATTATTTGGATAATGAGTAGATATATCTTTACATATTATCCGGATAATTTTTAGTTTCTGTTGAAAAATTAATATGGAAAACTATGGACAAAGGGAAGTGGAAGGTTTTGTACTATAAAGCACTAAATTGCATAGAGAGGACGATGATGATGGCCTTTGATGAGCCACAAAAGTCGTATGAACTTATCTTTATGTCATTTATTGTTCCAAATAGTCAGGTATATTCCCCCTTTTTTTTTTCTTTCTTTCTTTATTTATCTTATTGATTTCTATATTGGATATTTTATCTTGAGTTGCATTCTTTGTTTGAAATAATTCTTTATATATATGAGCTTCGGACATGTTAGTTTTCACAACCTCATTATCCTTTTTTAAAACACGCTTCGTCCTTTTTGGAAGAAAATAAAAGCTAACTAGTGGAATACTCAAAGCCAAAAGGATAAGTTCGTACAGAATATCTAATAGGTTTGTTTTTTTTTATAATCATTTTCCAGAAACAAAGGAGTAATGTAAAATATTAACAGGCTAAGTTTGTAAATTTATGTCAAGGTTAATTTGAATGTTAATAAATCAAGCGTATATGTCGACAGTTTTAAGTTTCACGTATACTATCGATAGAGCATGATGGTGACAAAACAATGACATAACAAATTAACAACAAAAATAATATACATATATACTTATAACGTTATAATATACATATATACTTATAACGTTATAATATACTATGACTTTTTTTGTGTGCAAACATTAATATATATATATGTCTTATAATTAAAGTAAAAAAAAAAAGTTGGTATATTAACAGCAAAAATTATGTTAAGGTTTTATAAGTTTTCGAAAATGTTATTGACAGAAGATATTATTATCACATCATAGAGTTTAAGGGTCCCCAGTTTCTTTGTCATGATGATATACCAAAAAACTTTATAGAGTACAGCCAACCTAACCAACCCATGATGCACACAAACTTATCTCTGTATATATATATATTCACACACACTCACATAGATATAGGGATATATTCATTTCTCGATACAGTGATACACTGATACTAGTGTGTCTTTATGTATATTTGTTTGTGCAATTATAATCGTCAAAACCTATTTTGTTATGTCTTTTCCCACTTCGACATTCTGTGACATCGAACTTTTTAAGACCACTAAGTTCCAATTAGTACACGTTTAATAATTACCAAACCCATCATCCAAAAGTTAAACCATCCATCATCTGAAATTATTGATTATTCATTCGATCTAAATTAAACTTTACATACACCATATCACGACATGACGTCTTAGACTGTTAGGATAATTCACCTATATACACGGTACATAAATAAAGATGTATGTTTACAGGTACACAACCTATTATACATCATATTTTAACAAAAAGAAATCTATTACATCGTGCTGAAAAAAAAAAATCTATTACATCGTAAACCATATTTTATATTTAGAGGTGAAGCATGGAACAAAAATAAAGTATGCAAATTAAATTGGACATTATTTGTGTGTACGTGGTCGAAGCCATTAATAAAGATTTGAAATGATCAGAATAAAAGGGTATCATGATGGTACATCGTCAGGGGGAAAAGGACATCAATTTCTAATTACAACGTCCGTATAACTACTAACTACACTTAGATACAATTCAAAACATTTCTGTAATGAAAATTAGGCATTCAATTTTGATTGGTCTCATACTATTCTGATATAAACTCGGTGATGCCTCTAGATTACATTAATTTATATATAAAAAAAATAAAAAACATTAATATGAAGATATGGTGTTGTCAAATCTCCTTAACTTAAGCGTGAAAGTAGGAACATAGGCTATCTCTATCTTTTCGCTATCCCTAAACGGCTAAACCCAAAGAAGCTCAAGCTCTACATAAACATGTTACTCTTCCATTAAGCTTGTCGCGGTCATTTGTTCGATACTCTAAGAAATAAAATATTTGATATAAATCTTGTGATATATTATTTACAAGAGGTGATTGTAATTCAGTTTGTAATAAACCAAAGATTGAAACTTTAATTTGAGCCGAAATAGTAAGTTTAGACTGACTCTTATGCGGTTTGTTTTTCTTTATATATGATGGCTTTCATAATTTATTTTAGACTTATGCGTATGTTGTATAGTTTTTTTCTGACTAATTCAAAGATATTATAGAGTATATTCTTCTAGAAATTTTGAAGTAAATTTTGAATTTCTAGTACCTATAATTCAGTGAGGTGGTAATGTATAATTTTCTTAGAGAGTTTTTATCATCTTTTGTAGTCCAAACAAGAATACTCAAACTTTCGTTTTAATAATCAGGAATATGGAAGGAAGAAGTCAATATTGAGTATTCCCATGAAAATAAGGGGAGACAAAACACACATAATTTTCCAACACATTTCCATGAAAAGAAATTGCGCAAATGAATGGTAATCTAAAAGAGCATTGACTCTCGTTGCTATATATAGAAAAAGGATTCATTCTCTACCCAAGAACCCCCCCCCCCCCCCCCCAAAAAAAAAAAAAGATGACAACACATTACAAAGTAAAATAAATTTTGTACTTTGAGAATGATGATAATGAGTGACTGAGATTTGTAACCAACAACATTGGGAATAGATAGATAATAGAACACATAATGAAAGCACTCAGGGGAAAAGCAAAATCAATGGCCACTTCTGTAAGGGGAAAAAAAAGTATTGAAATAAACCAAAGATTGAAACTTTAATTTGAGTCTCAGTTATAAACAACTTAAAAGAAAAATTAAAGAAACAAACTCAAATTGGTGATATGATATATGTTGTTGTCTTCTTCATGGGTTATGAGAAAGAAGAATTGAAAGCAACCTTAGAAGAAGCCAGCGAGTCCATCCATTATAGTCATGTGGTCCTCCTGATAATGGCAGGCCTAGAGAGAGAGAGAGAGAGAGAGAGAGAGAGAGAGAGAGAGAGAGAGAGAGAGGGAGAGGGAAGAGAGCAAAAAGAGGTGAGAGCATGGGATGTGCTAGATAATTAGGTGAGAAGGCGGCATGTATAAATGGAAAGGTGGATAACAATGGATGACCAAAACAGGAGTTATTATTTACAATGACAGTGTTTCATCTTTGCACGTAACTCCTAAGTTTGTGGTCTACCTGCGTACTCATACATGCATATAAAAACGTAAACAGATGCGCAAGTACTTGTAGTGAGTAGCTTTAATTAAGGTGTTAATTATTAAGACTTTGATCCTCGTCTCCAGATTTACTTTAGTGATTTGTATTAGTTTTACAATCTGAACTTCAAAAAAGGTACAAAATAAGCATATGACACAACTTTATATATTAATTAGACTGACACATTATTTGTTAAAAGATTGATTGGTCAAAAGTTGATAGTTAGGTTGTAAGTTATGGTTTAGCCTGTTAGCTAACTGTTTTTTTCTTGTTGGACAAGATCAGCATATATAATACTAACTACCTAATCAAGAAACTCTAATCGACCGTTAACCGTATTAACTTCTCATATTAGTTTTAAAATGTATATATTTTTCTGTGTGAAGAAGTGATATTTCTAAAATATGTTTTTTTTTTTTGAACAAAGATCTAAAATATGTTTTTACAAATATTTTTACGTGGAAAAATACAAATGGAAAAATAATGAAATGATGCAAAAGCTTACAAGATAAGCACGAGAGAGAAAAGAAGTTCCCTTTTTAGCGAAAGCGACTCCTAAACATATGTATAAGAGAGAGAGTGTATGTGTGACTGTGTGTGTGTGAGAGAGTCAAAAGAAAATAAAAGATTGGTCGGTCATGGCATACTGAACAGAGAGACTCAGAGAGCTAAAGCTTTTAAATTTCTTTTCTTCCTAAAGTTGCAGTTTTTTTTTTTTTTTTTTCTTAGGGCTTCAAACTGCCACGTGCAATCCTCCTATTTGAAAATTAATTTAATCTAGCTCTTCTTACAACGGTAACCCTTCTAAAAATTATATGCTAACTCTACATCACGAAAATTACAGTAGATGATGGGGTTTTTGCACAATAAAGTATAAACTAATATTTGTTTGCATGCTTTTATTGATTATTAGTTGCTGAACATTTTTGGTCAATCATGAACAAAAGTCGGGCTCCTTTGTTAATGGATGCAAATTGATTGATGAGTTATTTAATTCTGAAGTGTCGTAGGTATAGAGATAGATACTAATGGATTATTTAACGTTTTTTCCTTTTTCTTGCCAATGCTATTATTTATTACAAGTTTTAAAACACTAGTACTATTACTTACTTCCAATGCCATGTCGAAAAAAAAATAGGTTATTTATTCCAATGCTTTCGTCAGTTTTGCTATTTGAACTCAATTGGAATCCAATAAGTCTACGTAAGGAAAAAGGAGCTGCCCTTTTTCAGAAACTATCTGGTCTATTTGCAATTTAATTACCAAATTTTATAGAAGAGTAATGTTGCATAACAAAAAATTTTATATTGTATGCATAACAATTTAGAACAATCATATATATCTCTAAATTTAGAAAAAGATCCATATATGATGGTAATAAATTGTTATAATATTGTTTAGATTTATTTGATATTATCCTCTATAACATATATGCCATATATATATTACAATTCATATTTTATTTTTTAAATTACAATTGATCTATTTCATATATAATAGTCAGCAATATATAATAAATGTATTAAAACTTAAGTTAGTATGGATTATGGAAAATGGAAAATGGTATTAAAAAGAATCACTCTTTGAAAAAATATAACATTTTTGTACTTCATACTTCATAGTGTTTTTGGAAATACCACCAGGAAAATCTTAATGTAATATTTATTTTCCTTTAATTTTTCTCATTTGGAATGTAAATTAATTTTAAAAAAAATTATAATCTAAAGTTTCTTTATTCTGTTCTTTAGAATATCCTTAATTTATTTTAATATTATTTATACACAACTCCAAAATTTATATATATACAAATAAACATTTATCTGTCTACCCAATATTTTTTTCCAAATTATAATCTTATTACCTTCTGTTTCTTTCATTTCATTATATCTTGATCCTTATCTTCTAAACAATATTAAGGTAAATCTATAAGTGGGTTTTACATGTCATTTCAATAAGTTAAAGATATATTTTTATTTAAATGTAAAGGTTATAATAATTGGTAAAATATATGTTTTGTCAACCAACTAAAAAAATAATTATCCTATGAAATTGATTATTGGGATAGCTAAAAGCTAAATTTATAACATATATTATCTAATAACAATTTAATATAGTGAAATATTTTTTTATTGAACTAACTATAGTTAGACATCTTTTATTCCATGAAATTAATTATAAAGAGACATATAATCTTTGGATTAGTTAATATAGCTGTCAACAATTTAATATCTATCAAAGAATTAAACTCCATTCTTATCTGGTAATGAAATATCTCAAAAAAAGTATAAGAACATAAACAAACACAAGGTCCTAATAATAGAAAAAATAAAATCTTTATAACCAAATATAATAACCATCTATGATAACATTTTCACAAAACAAAACGAATATATATTTTTTCATGCCGAAGCTAGGAATTTTAAAAATATATATAAAGAAAATAAACGAGTCTTCAAAAGCGTATATGTTGTTCCTTCCCCCATACTGATATATCTCTGCCTCTCTCTATAGCTATCTCTCGGGATATCTCTCTCTCTCGGGATATCTCTCTCTCTCTCTCTCTCTCTCTCTCTCTCTCTCTCTCTCTCTCTCTCTTTTTCTCTCTCTTTCTCTCCATTCTAGTTCATAGAACGTAGACTCATTTAAGTACATTGCCTGTGTTGTCTTTCTCAACCATTTAGTCCTTTGCTTCAATAAAGGTATCCTCTCTCTCTCTCTACACATTTAGACACACACATAGATTCTTTTGAACAAAGACATATTGTACTATTATTTGACTAATCACTATTACTGTTCTTTCTTTCTTTTTTTTTCTTGGTTTTGCAGGCTAAGGAAAAAGATTTAAAATTCTTTCTTTTCTAGTTTTGATTTTGGCTGAGATCAATGTCTTCGTCATTGGAACAGTAATCTTTCTCTTTGATTTTATGCTTTCTCTCATTTTTTTCGCCTTTTTTTTGTGTGTGTCTGAAGAAGATTTTGGTACAAGTGTCATTCTCAAAATTTTGTCTTAGGGTTTTTTAATTTTAATTTTGTTGCTTCAAAACCCCCCCCCCCAAAAGACATGAACAACACTTTCAGTACTTCTACCACCATCAGTGTCGACGACTACATGTCATTCCCTTATAATGACCATTATTCCTCACAACCAGTGATCCCTTTTAGCCCTTCTTCTTCCATTGACGACATCTTGATTCATTCCACCTCCAACACATCAAACAATAATCTTGACCATCATCATCAGTTCCTACAACCTTCTCCATTTCCTCAATTCGAATTTGACCCGGATTGCGCCCTCTTGGACTCTTTCCTCCCACTAAACAATGGCCATGATGATAATCAAACCGTCACCAGTGACAATCATCGTCCATCACTTCCTTTTCTCTTGAACAACACCATTGGAGATCAACCCATTGAACCCTCGGAAACTATAACCCACATAGAAGATTCCCAGACAATCTCAACTTCTCAAGACCCCAAAATGAAAAAAGCCAAGAAACCAAGCAGAACAGACAGGCACAGCAAGATCAAAACGGCCAACGGGACACGCGATCGTAGGATGAGACTCTCTCTAGATGTCGCCAAAGAGTTGTTTGGCTTACAAGACATGCTTGGTTTCGACAAAGCCAGCAAAACCGTTGAGTGGTTGCTCACACAAGCAAAACCAGAGATCACAAAGATCGCGAAAAGCCATTCTCACCGGTGCGGCTTCAGCAGCGGCGACGAGTCTCAAAACCGTAAATATGCAATATTTTCTAGTTTTAAGTCTATTCAATTTTTTTATCTTAGTTTATATGAAAAGAGTTTATCTTTATGGTTAATCTGAAATTGTGAGTTTCGTAATTAATTTAGGACCGGCGTTAGGATCCATGGATACATCGTCTAGTCTGTGTGAACTTACATCCATGTGGACGGTCGACGATAGAGGCAGCAATACTAATACGACCGGTACGTACCTTAACAGTTGCCTTAATGTTTTACAATGATTATAGAGTTACAATTTTCTGTAATAAAAAAATTATAAAAAAAGAGTGATATGTTTTAAAACTTATATATTCATGGGTTGACATTAGAAACAACAAGAAACAAAGTCGATGGGAGATCAATGAAAAGGAAGAGAAAGAGGCCAGAACCACATACGCCCATTCTGAAGAAGTTGTCCAAGGATGAAAGAGCGAAAGCAAGAGAAAGAGCAAAGGATAGGACAATGGAGAAAATGATGATGAAAGGAAGATCACAATCGGTAAACGTTGTGGAAGAAGAAGTTCATCATCAGGGTGAGATAGTAAAGAATGATATAATCAACCAAATGAACTCATCATTTCCAATGATTAGTCACCATCGCAGCCAAGAGGCAGCTAATTTCAGTGAGGTACCTTAATTCTTCTATAACTACGAGTTTTATGATATTTTTCCTTTTTTTCTTTATATGGTTATTACTAAAGCTATGCATATTTATTCAATTTTAGGCTATCTTAAATTTAATATCACCAATGTATCAACACATTTAATAAATGTTAGATAGTTTAATTAGTATACTAGTTTTGGTGTGTTTTTGGATCCACATCAGAGATTTGAAGGCGCCGGTTTTTTTTTTATTATTATTAACTGACTTCTATTATTATTATGTACCTTGCAGCAGCAGCAGTTTACGGATCTTCATTATCAATTCTCGGCGAAACCAAGAGACCTCATGTACAAGTACAACTATTAAAACATGTGTTGATAGTTATTTACCGTTAAAATCGGTTGATATGAAGAAAAAAAACCAATGCAATATGTATGATATTTTGTTTTTATTTTCGAGTGCTTCTATAACTATTATATGTATAGCCTTCAAACACATATGTGCGGGGGTGTGTTTATTTATCGGTTGCTTTTAGGAATACAACAAATGTTTTGCACAAACAAAAAAAATAAAAATAAATACAACAAATGACAAAAAGAAACGTGACAAAATGATAAAAATTCTATATTATTGTGATTCTTTTATATGTCCTTGACGTCAATTCTGGTAGCCATAATCAAGAATTTAAAACCTTTCAAGGCTTTACATATATGAACTTAGATGCGACAGCTAATCAAAAGGCTTGTGATCACTATTATGCATAAGTGGATTAACGTTTATTTTAAGTTTTTTTAAGCAATTTATTTTGCTTTGTCCTTTAATCAATGATAACTTATGCTGTAATAAATCAAATATCTCTCCTGTATAGTAGGTTACTTGTTTTGTTATAAGTTGAATATTACTTAATCAAGAAAGTTTGGTTTACTCAATTCAAACTTAAAAGGGTATATTATTTTCCCAAACTGCAATTTAGTATTAATCATAGATATATACTGTTAAGAAATATCAAAATATTTTGAATTTTATATGACCCTTTTCGATAGATCTACAGATAGAAAACAACCCAAAGGTCTAATTATGATCACCTTGATGTTCACACTGTTCTTTTTTTCTAAAAGATGATAAAATTATATGTGCACTAAGCTGTGGTCTTTGTATTCATGCTATAATAGAATATACGTCCCTCACCATTTTCATAGCCTCGAATAAAGAAGTCACTTTGATTCGATGCCACTTCCAGATAAACATAATTATGCTTTGCCATGAAACCTCGGGTGGTTGGTGTTGTTATAGTCCGGCGTAGGAATGTTAAATCATTAAAAATTACACAACTCTCAGCTTCAGACTCAACCTGAACTGAAATACCCACTAGAACATATTATGTTAGCGTGAATTAGCAATTATAAAGGTATTGTACGTGAAGAGGACCAAAAAAAAACAAAAAAAGGTATTGTACGTGAAAATGTCTGTGAGGCTTCTTTTGCAATTAGAATTTATATATATATATATATATATATATATATTTGGGCTTACAAGGGTTTTTTAGGATTTTAGTTTCTTAAAAAGAAATCTCCATTTCTGCGAAAAAATATAATGTGCATGTTTTCACAATTATCTTATGAAAAAGTGCTCATATATTTTGTAAAATCTCATTATGTTTGTTTCGTATTGATGGTTCTCCACTTCTCCCTATAAAAGCTTATGGTGTTACCTCGGCTCCTCCCCTTTTCTTTGGTCTATGATTTTGGCTTTTGGCTCCTAATAAAACACACATCCATACGAGCACTAGAAAAAAAAAAAACTACTAAAATATCTAGTCGAATTCAACTACAGCCTCATAAAGTTTCGTGATTTATCAGAATTAAAATATATATTAAAAAGGTATATAGGCATCTGATTCTGAGATGACTGTAATATCAGATGTGGAAACTTGATTTTATAAGAGACCTCTCTGGTATCAACAAAAATTGAACCACTTCCGAAAGATAATTAAAATGATTAATTAATGTCATTAAATGAAATTAAAAACTAGAATCTGATTTACAGTGCTTATAAAATGGAGTCACAACATGTTTGTTTTATGTTTTAGTTGGTAATTACAAACACACCTGATGATATATATGGATCCATTCATATTAAATCTTATAGGGACAAATGGAGGAAAAGATTTTATATTTTGTTTTCAATGTATAAAGTTTTATTTGATTATACTATAGTTCCTATATAATTAGTAAAACGGAGGAAGGGATTACAGTAGTAATCCCAAACACTAGGTGTCGAAATTTCAGGAAGGAATATGGAAAGAGTATAAATACTAGGATGAAATTCTATGGGATCATTGAGATGACAAAAGTAAGTTAGAAGAATAAAGAGACACTTGAGAAAAGAAAAAAAAAACAAAACAAATAGTACACAGAGGAAAACAAAAAAGCAATGTTTATATACAAAAATAAAAAAAAATTAACTACAACTTCATAACATTTCGTGATACATAGGTCTCATATGTTTGTATTGTATCAATTAGTCGACAAAACCATATGATATGTTGTTTAAGGTCATGTGGAATGCAATGCCAAACATGAAAACACAACATGGGATTTGCAGTTGTTTTGGACTTCGTTGGATGTTGGTTTTTTTAAAGATTAACTTTATCAAAAGATTGTTGTGTTAACTTTGAACATATCTAATAATCTTAGTAAGGTAGAAATTTTTTATTTGTCTATAAAGAGGATTATAAACCATTTAAGTTTTACATCATTCTGGGAGAAAGAATAAGAAAAAGAACAAACGAAATGAAAATCAACTTCATGTGAGAACTGAGAAGAACAACAAAAAGTTGAAGGAAATAGATAAAGAGGCCCGCATGCCTAAATTTGTCAAGATGTAAAACCTACTTTTGGAATGGAAAAACTATTTCAAATAATAATTAACCTGCGGCGAAAATTAAATTATTTGCGAGGATTAAAAGAAGAAAATAATGCCACAATCAAATGAAAGCCCAAATTAGTGCGAATTAAAAAACAAAGAAAAGGACAAACTGGAAAAGAAAAGAAAAAATTCCTTATAAGAAAAAAGTATTCCAGAAGAGATAACAAGAAACAAAACAAGAACCAAAGACAGATCTGCAAGTTTATTTCCTAAATTATACGAAGTGAACTAATCTCCGAGAACTGTAATCAAACCCGAGTAATTAAAGAGAACACAATTAGAAGGAATTAAAAAATGATGAAGGGAAAATAATTACGAGCCCTAGATCTGGATTAAGAAAGGAAAAAACAAAAAAGCCCTAGATCTGGTTTATGAGAAACAAGAACTTTGACAGTTATTACAAAAACCAAAAGAACCGATCCTTCGATAGAGAGGCAGATCCAGGCATATATATATAAAGAACGAAACCCAGATAGAACAAGAAAATTAATCACCCGACCTTGTGTGTTGTTTTTTTCAAACCCTATAATCAAACAAGAAGCCCTAGCTAGTGAGAGAGTGTGGCTACAGATACCAACCCTAGAAGATGTAGGAGTAGAGAGAACTGTAGGCATCCGGTATCAATGGCGGATTTTTAGGGTTTCTGGAAAATCTTGTTGATTTTTTTTTTCTTTCTTTGATTTTTTTTTTTTTTTTTTTTTTTTTTTTTTTTTTTTTTTTTTTTTGTTGTTTGGTACCCAGCAGAGTGCCTCATAGCCAGTTTCTAAATATAATTTTATGATTTTTAAACATAATTTCTATAAAAAAAATTTTAGAACGCAACCTTTCTTTATTCACAGTGACTAAGTGAGATCTATCAAATGTTCATGGTTTTCTTTCCAGCATTGCATATATATTTTTAGATCTTTTTTTCTACTTTCATTATTACCTGTGTGTGCACGCAATTTTTGACTTTGAAATAAGTTGGATTTTTTTTTTGTTCACTACATAATACCAGTCATATATATTCCTAAATTATAAGGCAAATTAAGTTCATATATGATTAAATTGATTACCCATAAGTGCGAAAAACTTAACCAGAAGTAACATTAAGTTAATATATAAGAAATATAATAAAATTGTTTCATAAGTTTTCATATTTCATCTTCAACTACATAGTTTTATTTTAATTATATTTTATCTACGTTAGTCTTATTTTACTGTTTTCATCTTCAAACTACATATTCGTCTAAGTATGTGACACTAGTGAATTTTAGAGTTTACCATATCTACATATGTTTCATAAATGTATTTCATATTTTTTTGGATGAAGTTTTGTAGCTGTATTCATTGCCGCACACTTTGCATGAAAAAGAGACTATCAATATATACGATAGTGATCATGATCGATATGTTCTATTTTTCCTTTTAAATTTACTTTATGCTCTTTTCAGCTGGAAACTTTATGATACAGGATGCATATGAACTGAATCGACCAGCCAAAATAGTTGCTCATGGTTCTCTTTGGAGAAACTAATTAATGCATCATGATTCAAATTGGTATAAGCGCCTAAATTTCTTACACACAAGTTCTCAAAATTTTCACAAGATCATGAAACAATTAAACTACAAAAGTATTGTACTAAAGCCCAGAAAGACCTCCTCAGTAAAGAATCTAAATTTTATGCAGTTTAAAATAATAAAATATGAACACGAACACTTCATTTAAGATTTGATGACCAAAAAAAAAAAGAGAGCTATAATTAGCGACTTAATACTTTATGAAACCGAACCCTTCATATATATGTTTTGACTTTTGATGACATAAAACGTTTAGTTATCTACATTAGTACATTACTTTCATATCTGATTATTACGAATAATCTAAATTCCACTAATTTGTTATGGGATACTGTATCAAAATTTTATGTAGAGCTTATTTTTTTTACTAATTTCACTCTTGAGGGATAAGGATAACCAAATTGAACTGCCATAAAAAAAAAAGCCCATTTAATCTGAAAATGAAATACTGTACATCCATATCATAGTGGGCCGAGAGGGTAGGCATTGGCCCTTTTTCCTTTTATTGTACAATGATTCAAACGTGCACGACGGTCAACTTTTTCTTGGAACCACGTAGTGAATTACGTATTTGCTAATTTTGGATTAATTGTCTATGTATTTAAATGAAGTGAGTGATTTATAAAATGTGAGTTTGTTGCAAAATGAACTAACTCGACTAAACCAAAAACTCCTTTTTCTACAAAATCTCTTTTTCTTTTGTAGTATTAATTTGAATTAATGTTTTGTTTTTTTTAGTAAATTTTATTTAATTTTAGAGGGAGGCTACCTAACACTCCTGGATATCGTGCTTCTTACCTCCCTTTCAACACCGAGTCTTCTTGTTAATTATTTGTACCGAACTAGTATTTGAATTTTAAGGTATAATTCTTTAAAATTCCTCTTCCACCAAATTTGTTGAAATTGTTATTAACTAATAGTACTACAGTATATCGCATTTATTAGCTCTTGGTCATATGATAGGGTTATGACTTTGTAACGACTTTGAGAATTTATACATTACGTCTTAGAAACTACAAATAAATAAATGAAACTTGAAAGTGGGGTTAATAAAAGAATACTGATCGTGTTGGTCAACTACATTTAGCGTCTCTTAATGTTCTAATACATGAGCCTTTATCGACATGGCTATTGAGCATATTGTAAGTGTTAATTATACTTTATTTGTTTCTATGTGAATGAATAACGATAGATAGTTAATTTTAAAATATAAAAGAACCAAGTAGACTTTTGGAATTAGTTGATGGTTCTTGTCACATAGAAGTATAGAACTAAAGTGTTAAAAAACGATTATCTTATAGGTGTGATTACGCGAAAAAACATTAGGCTAAGTAAATAATTGGGTTATATCAACCGTAGACGCATAAGCAACTAGTCGTATCCATGGAGATTTACGCTCATTAACCAAAGCCTGTGTTCAGACATCATTATTATTAACTGCCTCGCCGCGTTATCAAAGTGCATCTTTACAAACCTCGGATCTTTGGATATAGAGTTCCACTTTTTGCATGTGAATCGCACTCTTCTCATAGATGTCAATGGAACCCTAGAGAGTATCCTCACCACCAAATCCCGTGGAAGATCGGACATCGTCGTCATTGCTTTTAGAACTCAATATCGGCTGGGGGGTATAAAAATAAATTAGGAGATTATATACATCTTCTTTTACCGATTTTTTTTTCTCACTTTCTTTTTCCTTTTTTTTTGGTAACAGCTACTACTAAATTATTCCGCTTTAATTGAATTTGCATGATGTAACAAGTCGGCATACTCGGAAATAAAATATCTTTATTTTTTTATTGTATAAGGTAGTGATGGGGAAAATACGAAACTAAAAAGAATGTGAACCTTTTTTTTTAATCTATAAATTGTTTTTTTTGTTCCCGTTTTGTTTTATATGTATTTTCAAAAATTGGTTTTTTAGTTAGACTAATTCGATTTATTATAGTGTTTTCTTTATTTATTTTGCTGTACAATTTTTTTTGTTAATTACATATTCCTTTTTTCCAATTTTTTACGAGATAGAATTATAGTTTTTGGAACTGCCATTCAAGAATGCAAAGAAAATAATTCATTGGTATGATTGGATGTCAAAGATATTTATTATTCTATTCTTTTGTACTCTATATCGAGTTACTTTTTTTAATTTTTTTTTATTATGTATAATTTTTAAACAAAAAAGACATCCAAAAGTTTTAAATCTAATTGTTTTATTTATAATTTTTTTTAGCGTCTGAAATCCGTACGATAATACTTATCAACCATCCATAGCGGGAGCGCGAGATAATATCTGTGAGGCGGCGATGACCATAGAAATAGTAGTAGACCTGAAGGTTGACGTGATCAGGAGGACCTGTATTCAAGGATAAAGTTTAGAGCTGAACCAAAATAAAACATATATCAAAATCAAAAACTAGCTCACTAATTTTACTCGAGTCCAAACTCACTCAACACAATACAAAGGATACATATATAAACTCAACACAAAACACAACACAAAGGATCCATCTGGAGGACCAAAAGCCATTAAACTTTCCAATGTCGCAAAAATTGACAAATAGAAAACAATTGACAAATATATTTGTTAAGGAGAATCGCTGACGAATTATGTTGCTACAATAATATATTTTCTAATATATAGAACGCATGTATTGAGACAAATAATACTTATCAAGGAATGAATCGATCAAACACGTAAGGTTTAATCAAGAGATCGTTGATGCATGTCTCTCGCATGCTCGTTAGGTTTCATACACAGAACTTAAATTATAAATATTTTGAATGTAATTATTCATTGATATCATATTATATAATACACAAGATCATTACACAAAATCAAAGAAAATGTCAACACAATATATGTCAACGCAAAGGCTACCGAGTCAGCCGGTAACCTAACTCCCTTTTTATATTAAGGGACCTATACGTTAACGCGTGTATTAATATAAATATACGTAACCCAACCATTTCAGTCTTTCAGACAAGAGAGATAGAGAGAGAAATCACATTAAGGAAAAAAAAAAGGAATCTTTTGAGTTTAAACCCTTTCCGGAGAAAACGACGGAGCAATGGAGAGCTCAACGCCAGAACATGTCACCTCCGCACACAAGCGCCTTAGCGTGAGTTTCCTCGTCTCTCTCATGGTACTTTGTGCTAGACACGCAAACCGAGTCTCCAAGAAGCTCAAACTCAAGACGAATCGAAAGCAAACTCATCTCGAAGACTATCTCGAAAGCCCTAAGCCTAACGGCAACAAAGGCCGCGAAGAAGGCCGAGGAGGAGGAAGGTTTGGATGGAGTCCGGCACGGTCTTTTTCCCCGATGAGGGTGCGTCCTAAGGAGCTCATGACGACCTTGAGCAACAAGGCGATGACTATGGTCGGCCGGAAAACTAAACCTTACGACGGTGGTGCCGTGAAGAAGACGGCGGTGGAGATGATTGTGGAGGAGGATGAGGAGGAGTACGGCGTTTGGCAGAGGGAGATTTTGATGGGAGGTAAATGTGAGCCGTTGGATTACTCCGGCGTGATCTACTACGATTGTAGTGGACATCAGCTAAAGGAAGTGCCTCCAAGGTCGCCACGTGCTAGTTTGGTTCCTGAGCGCCCGACCCGTTCTTATGTCGGGTCACTGTTAAACCCGACGGAAAAAGAAATTTAAAATTTAGTTTTGAGAGTTTGATTGGTATAATTTGCAGTGTCATCAGTTGAGTGGTCAAAGTTCTCTAGGATCTTTGGTTGTTCTCTTGTTATTGGTAGATGCGCATGACATGTCTTATTATGCATATAGTTGTGTAATTTAAATTTATGTACTTATATAATTGCGCTTGGCAAAATTTTAAAGTTAAGTAATTTTCAAAACCGAAAAAAAAAAAAAAAGTAATTTTCAAAAAATCCAATACAATAAAATAATTTTTCCATATCAACCGTTCATTACCATTCCAAAAAGGATCACAGAAAAAAAAGCGATTACATGTGGTTGAACTTATACTTTTTTATTTTTATACATGGAGTAATTAGAATTTGAATCCACGTCTATGCGGTAAAAAGGCTCCGATGATGGCCTTTAATTAGCCGAGTTAATGATTACAAACGTCAAAATATTTTAATTACTTAAAGACCAAATCAACGGTTGACGTTCACAGCCAAGTTTTGGTGTTGACTTGAGGTTTCTTTTTTGTCTGGTTGGCTTTGACTTCAAATCAAAACACAAAGAAGTCAACGAAACAAAAAAGTAGGGGTTAAGAAGATTCCAACTGTCTGATTACGTTCTTAAGTTATGTATGCTTAATTGTTTTTTTATCCATAATGTTACGTTCGAGCGTGTAACCATTGTAAAATATGCGTATTCAGTGCCAATTCTGAATCTACAATGACTGATGTTACTAAATGTTAATGAACTAGCTTGTAGCTACAGAGTGCAATATAGGGCTCTCTGTTACAATAAATTGTTTCAGTTCATGCATCGACAACACACAGTGAATCATTAATTAGCTATTATAATTGGTAAAAGTTAAAATTAAGGTTTTCTTAATAAAATTTTGGATCTTTCCCACCCGTCAAACCAATACTGGACCAGTGAACATAGTTTTAGACAAATGAAGAAAGGCTTTTAAATCTTTACCAATACCGTACTATACTATCTTTAGATTCAATCTAATGACAATACAAGGATAGAGAATTCTCATGTTCATCAAACGTATAAATAGGGTTATTAATTTATTGGTATAAGAAGAAAAGTTTATAAACTGATTCTCTTTTCAAACTTTGAACACGACTATTTCAAAATAATAAAGAAAGGTTTTCATTAATAGAAAAAGAACACAAAAAGGATGTAACATGCATGTTCTTCCATATCGTCTGAAATAAGCAAGGAAGATACTCCTATCATGCATTGCTTAAAATCGTGAACTTGTGTAGTCAGCACTCAGTAGTCATATACTCGTCATTTATCGAAATAAATTATTCAAACATAACTGAAAGACATTTGATTATACAAACGTCTCCCAAAAAAAATGTGGAAAAAAAAACTCGCAAACAAAATATTACATTTCAAGTTATTACGGACACAAAAGCTTGTACATTACCATTCTTTGTCTTCTTATAAAAACGGAAACAAAAAAAACAAAATGTAATCTCTTACCATTAATTAACCGTGTTACTCCTCCATAAATTGAACCGGGATCTGTTAATTCTACCCTGAACCAGACTATACCAACCGATTCAGGTCAAGCACCAGGTGCCGCATCTTTAGCCCTGCCATGGAAGTAACCACCGTATTCTCTAGCGTAATCTTTAACGTGGGAGGCCGTGTCATAGATCCGACTACGTGCATAATCCATCTGGTTTGATCCAACCGGGTGCATTCCTCGGAAATAGCGGTACGTCCACGACACTACCGCCACCGTTCCGACAAGAAATCCCGAGACCGTTAAGAACCCGCCAACGAGGACAAAAACGGGAATCCAGATGGGACTCGAGATGACGATCAATGGAAGAAACAGGATGAAACCGAGCACGGCCGCGGTGACGCTTACGCCAAGGAGGAAGAGGAGGATTCCGCTGGAAATGAGGAGAGCGAGGTAACCAAAGAGCTGTGAGGAGGTTGGTGAATGAGATCGGAGCTGATGGACAAACGACGCGATGGGGCCGCCATTGCTAACGTTGGTGCTGGTAGGGGAGCTACCGTAGATGGGCCAATATTGAGCCTCGCCGCTAGAGAACCTTTCCGCCATTGTAGAGAGCGATTGTTTTTTTTTTTTTTTTTTTTTTTTTGTGTGCGACAGAGAACATAAAGAGGAAGAGTAAAACAAATGGACGACAGATTTAGCTTTGAGGTGGCATTCATGCAATGTTTGCAAACACGTGGAGAATGGTCTTGGTTTCATATTGTCTTGAATCGAGATTTCGGTTTAGATTCGGTTTAATTGTAAATGTAGTTGGTTGGGTTTGGTTAGATTTATTTGCCAAAAACACCAATGTAAAAAAGCCAATGGCAATAGAAGACAAAGACACACTAAACCAAACCTTCAAGTTACAAGAAGAGACAACAGAAGTGAAGCTACAATAGCAGATAGTGTACCTTTATGACAATTTATTTGTTAGAAATCAGTAGTAGCCAACGCCTCTGAGCTCAGCAGAACTTGGTTGCTGCATATCACCAGCTTTTCCTAAAAACACAACTCGGCCTGCAGAGAGAAAAACAGAGCTCAAGATTTGATTTTTTTTTTTTTTTTTTTCCAATCAAATATATAAGAAATGCTAAATCTGAATGAACAAATTGAGTAGAGCCATGTATACCGTTTCTACGAATAGCAACTTCTCTTATACGTCGAACCAAACCAGTGACAGGATCAGTGAATATCTTCGTCTCTAGATTACCCTCCAAATAGACAACTGTACTGTTGTTTAAAAACACCAAACATGCTATTCAATAACACATACACTAAAGCAAGCTCTAGCAAGTAAGATTCACTTAAAGTTTCATCCTTTCTCAACAAGGATCAAGAATACATATATATTTGATTCAGTCTGTTGTATATTTGCGTCCCTATTCTACCATCAGATAACCTCAAAAGCTAAAAAATCTGATTTCAGAAAAGAACTACTAACCCTGGTTCAACAGTCTTCAACACAAGATCAGCTAATCGTTCAGGGTAAACAGACACACGGTGCCACTGCACTGCAGACCTGCTTGCATACTCCCTCGGATCTTCGTTAATCAACGGTCTCCTATTGTTCCTGATCCCACCAGTTCCAACAGAGAAGAGAGTAACTGTTCTTCCACTCTTCAGCCTCTTCTGCAAAGGAAGCTGACCCACTTGCCCCACCAATATTGCCTAAATACATAAATCAGTAAAAAAAAACTTCACTAATAAACCTAACCAGATACGAGAATCAAATGATATTCACAAAATTGAAAATGATCAATTCAAGATAAAAGAGCAAAAACGGGAATCAAAACCATATGTACCAATTGGGATTAGAAACTAAGTTTGATTTACCTTGAAAACGCCAGAGTCAAGGCCATTTTCGAGTGGACGCTCTTCCATAACGCGTTCTTCTCCGGAGAAGCGAGAAACTGGGTCTGAAGCCTTGGGTTCAATGTGAGATTCAGTGTCTGAGTTAGCTGATAACTCGTCGAAATCGGAGTCTTCTCGGGAAGAGATGTTGTTGGTGCAGAAGGACATGGAAGCTTGAGAAAATCTAGGGTTCGAGAGAAGAGATCTGTAGAGTCTTCTCGAAAGGGTAGTCATTGAATTCGCCATTTTTCGATCTTTCACTGAGATTTTCGAAATCGAATTCCAACGATGAATGTTGGATTCTGGGTTTAACGTCTTAAACCCTAAAGAGCGGAGAAAGTGATTGTAACATTTGGGACAAAGTGCCTCAACTATTGTCAATCTAATAATTTTCACCAATAGTTTCTTAAATGACATTTTCAACCTTGAATTGAAAAGTCAATATAATAAACCAGAGATCTGTAAAAATTCTGGTAATAAAATTCGAATAACAAAATATAAACTTTTGAAAAGAAAAACTGGAGAAACAAAATGGAGAATTTCTTTTAAATATGTGAAAGATAATAATACTATAATTCATTTTTGCATAAAAGAAAAATTATGGGTGGTGAAGGGTTAGAAAAATATAGATTTGGTAAAAGATTTAGCAGTTTATTTTACCTTTTAAAACCTTTAAGATAATATTTTTTTGTCGTTCATAATTATTTTTCTTTTGTATCATTTGTGAATTGAATGGAATTTCGGATTTTTTTTTGAATATAATTTTTTATCTTTTCATGTGTATGATTGATCTAAAAACATTTTAGATTCTTGAATGGTGGTTTAGATCCTCCAAGCATTTTTTATTTTTGAGTTTTTCATTTGAAAGATTAACTTGTCAATCTTTTTGGATTCTATGAGATAATACTCTACAAATTCATGTTTCATATCTTCTATTTAATCTATTTTTTGGAAATTAGAATTTTGGTTCTCTTTACCGAAAACTCTGGAAACCTACCTCTTTTCTTAGAGGATGAGCCTACATAGATGAGAATTACTCAATTAACTTGTGAATTTATTTGAGTTTGATTTTTCATATTTTCATGTATACATATTGTTGAGTGACAAAAAAATTAGATCTTTTAAGTATTATTTTTACAAGCATTTTATATCCTTGATGATGGTTCATTTTTAGATCCTTCAAACATTCTTCCACATATAATCTCAGGGCCTCAATCGTATGAATTTAGTCGTAATTAGTCGTTTATAATCATTCTTCTTCTATCTTTTCTAAAATTTAACTATCCATTTTTGGCTCTTGTCTCCTTTGCAAAATTTAACTGAACTTGTGGATTTTATTTCAATTGAATTTTTCATATTGTCATGTGCATGGTTGTGAAGTTGACATGATTACTCGTTTATAATCCTGTGATTAATCAGATTTTGCAAGTGTTATTGTTTGTCATCCATATTAATTAAGCTTGTTTCTTATCAATATAAAAAAAAAGTTGTCGTTGTTGATTACAAGAATTTTCTCAATTTGTTGAATCCACCTAGTCCTTTGTTATGACATCCTTTACTCTTGCTATCAGCCTTGTTACTCTTCTCTTCCACTTCAAAGAATTTTTGGATTATTTAGTTGGTCTATTTGGTCTAGAAGTAGATAAGGAAAGTATGTACCAAATACATGAATGAATTAACCTGAAAAAAATGAAGAGGAATTTGAAGAAAGAAACTGAAGCTATTAGTGTGTTTGTAGCTGACTTTCACGAAAGTTGTGAGATGGGTTAAATTATGCTAGAAGTATCATATCTGCTCCTCTTTAGAGTCCTCTTGACGAAGAATTAATTAAGAGTCTAATTGTAGTTGTGATTTTGTTGAATATATAAACCTTACGAGAGTGTTTCGAATGAATTTGCTGTCTGACCAGATTTGTCCTAATAAAAAGAGTTTGTTTGTTTTTGTTGCTTTCATATTTAGTTCCTGTTTTAAAAATATTTGTTTGCAAAATTTGAACACCCATTAGCTAATTTTCATATGTGTAAAGTGTAAACTTTATAATGCTTTATCCATATAAAAAAATTAGCCTATTATAAACCTAACCGGAACGAGAATCCGATGATATTCGCAAAATGACCAACTGATCATACTATAGGGCAAAGCTACAATAATCGATTCAGGATAAACAACAAAAATGGATAACACTTCCAATCGATATGACAAAATGTTGTAGTCATTGAATTCGCTATTTCCGATCTTCACTTAGACGAATGTTGGATTATGGGTTTAACGTCCCTAAAGAGGTAAAGAGATTTGAACGTTTTGGGACAAAGTGACTCAATTATTCCAAAAATCAGTAATATGTTTACCAAAACTTTCGGAATTGACAATTTCAACTTAAAATTGCAAGTCCGGGTAGAAATGGTCAATGAGAAGGAAAAAATTGCTTTTGTCGTCACCAAAAATACAACTCACACTCCTACGTATCTGTTGATTTTAGAGCAAGCTACGCGTAAATGGTTCATATATATTTTCCCAAATTTTCTTTTGGAAAACATCGTCCAGACGTCCCCATAAATTTTGTAATTCAAAAGTAAGAACTACTAAGTATCCCACAAAATCTCTGATATTCCTCAACAACTTCAAGTCATGTTGTTTTCGACAAAATTGAATTTTTGAATCAAGAAAATAAAATAACTAGTCAAAGAGATATCCATTAATTATCCCTCAAGAAGTGGACGAGTCTAACGGCCTCCAAAGTCTCACTCTTTATAAACTCAAAACCTCAAGCACCCACAAGCCATAAGAACAAAGACAACAAAAAAAAAAAACAATCTCCTTAACTTTGGTTGGAGCTCCTTTGATATCAATCCAAACACAACAAATGGGCTCATCGAACAAGATCACTCTTGTTGCGATCATTGTATGGTTGTACATGTTTTCATGTGTTTCAAGCACTGAATTTGAAGTTGGAGGAGAAGATGGTTGGATCGTACCAACATCTAAGACTCGTGGAGATGCGTTTAACCAATGGGCTTCAGATAACCGTTTTCAAGTTGGCGACACTCTCCGTAAGTATAATGTTGAACATTGTATGCAGTACATGTCTTCATCTTTAAAGATATATTTAACTCTTCTGTGGTGTTTTTTCTGGATTTTGGTGAAGGTTTCAAGTACTCGAAAGACTCAGTGTTAATGGTGTCAGAAGAGGAGTACAAGAAATGCAAAGCCACCAAACCGCAACTCTACTCAAACAACGAAGACACGGTTTTCAAACTAGATCGACCCGGTTTGTTTTACTTCATCAGCGGTGTTTCGGGCCACTGCGAAAAGGGTCAGAAGATGATCGTAAAAGTTATGGAGACAGAGTCCTCCACAGAGTCTCCTCCACCTTCTTCTTCATCTTCTTCATCATCTCTTCCGGTGTCAACTCCAAAGGCCAAGAAGAGCAATGCCTTCAAAACCGCAGTCCAGTTCAGTAGCTCCGGTTTTGTTGTCTTTGCGGTTCTGGTTGTCTCGGTTTTTGGTTTGACTTAGTTGCATCCGTTTTAGCTGAAGATTTTAGGTCGGTTTAGCGTTTTTGATCTCTTTAGATTATTATTCATCCAATCATATTAGGCTGTTCTGTTTCGTTCTTAAGCAGTATTCTGAATAAAAATTTCATTAACATAAACCCCATGTTTCGATTACTGAGTTTAGTTTCCGAATTTAGCTTCAATGATATGCAGTATTCATGGTTTCTAATGATGATTCCATTTTCATGTCATTTTCTTAACTCTTTACTATATGCAGACGATATCAACAATTTTAAAATGTTGTATAACCCATTGAACTGAAATAGTAAGCCAAGTAAATAACATTTCATATAAATTAGATGCACTGCTTACTCTTCAAACAAAACTTGGTGGTAATTAATCAAAAACAAGTGTCTAAGGAGCAAAGAGAAATGTCGTAAGCCGAGACACATTACGCCTATTTAGGTGTGGACTTACCATAGGGACTGTAATGACTGAAGCCATTGCGACCTTGCTGATTCCTTGCTTTCCTGACCTTCCCAGCTCCACTTTCTATGTTCAGATTCACTTTAGGTGGCGAAGAGAAGCAGAACGATGCTGCAACCGCCTGTGACATTGAAATCAAAACCAGAGATATCAGCTATATATCCATCCCATGAACATAATCTTTTGGAAGAGCATTCGATTTTTTTGTTTCTTTTACCTGGAGATCGAGTCGATGAACATTGAAGATGTCTTTCGAAGAGTGTGAATTGTATGCTGAGATATAAGCTCGGTATGCATCCTTGGCTAACATGTTCAGGCTATAGTTATCTTCAACACATTTCTCCTGTGGGAACAGAACAAGAAACACAGTTATTACACAGCGAATCCAATCGCAAATGGAAACTTATTTAACCCACAACATTACTGAATCAGAACTCTTACCAGCGCAGATCGAACATTCAAAAGCTTCCTCTCATTGAAATCAAGCTCTTTAACAGGTACTTTTTCAGCCTGAAGGTTAAATTACAAATTAAAACACACAAGTTGGTTGGTTAACCCACCAAAAAAAATTCAAAAACCATTCTTACCTTAAGGTACCGAATAAACTGAAGCTCTTCAGGAATCAAGACAAGCAATGCCTTTCCCTTTGCTCCTTCTCCACGGGCTGTTCGACCAACCCTATGGATATATTCCTGAAAACAACACCACCAAAGAACTATTTAAGATACACACACAAATAGCCAAAAAGATATAGAAAACCATCAGGAGGAAGTGTTCGTCCTACCGTTGGCTTGTCCGGAGGATCATATTGTACAATCCAGTCCTACAGATAATAAAATCCAACACAATATGACATCAATAAAAGCACTGAGTAAGTAAAAGGCGTACATAAAAAAATGCAAGAACATGGATGAGGAGACGTACCACAGAAGAAAAATCCAGACCACGAGCAGCAACATCAGTACATAACAAGATACCTTTTTTTGCATCCATGAAGTCAAAAAAGGTTTTAGTTCTTCTGTTCTGATCCAGTCCTCCATGGATATCACAAAAATCCATTTTCATTATTTTCATGATCTCTGCATGGAATTGTACCGACTTACAAGTCGAGAAAAAGACCATAATTTTCTTCTTGAGGCTCTTTTTCAAAAAGGTAATTAGAAGGAGAAGTCTTTTTTCGCTCGGAATAACACAATAGCCTTGCTCCAATCCTTCATTCGTCACCTAACAGTTTTAGAAACTTTATAAGAAAAATCTCCATGCTCCTTAAATAATCATTCCAGAGTATTTTATTTTATTCATACCTTGCGTCTACCATCATCGACATCAACAGGAACAGGAGATGTCAATGACACCCGAGCAAGATCTTTGACCTGAAAGAGATTCACCATAAAAATGCTTCATTAAGAAACATGCAATGCTAATAATGACAAGACCATAGCCAACAGAAATTTACCTTAGAAGTCTGGGTGGCAGAGAATAACGCAGTTTGCCTAGTCTGCAGAAACATGGTAATAACTTTAATCAGTGCATAAGACAAAACCACCGTAAGCATTTGTATATACAAATTCCAATAATACTACTTCGGTAGTGGTTTTTCGAGGAGGATAATAACAGTACCTAAATCAAATTCACATGATAATGGCATGTTTCTATTAAGGAAACTTAAAGGGAAAATAAGAAGTCTATGATACTGATCCAATACATGGTTTGAATAGAAATTAATTAGGACCCCAAAGATGATGTACCTTTGGTAAAATCTTTAGAATCTTATTCATGTCTTCCTCGAAATTCTCTTCCAGTATTCTATCAGCTTCATCGATCACAAGGCACTGCAATTTATAGGGAATATATAGAGCAATTAACATTCATTAGGATCATCTATAGCATAAATCTAAATATACCATGGAAGATGTGTGGATCACATCCATAGTATTACTTTTGTGATTCTGCCATTCATGCAACAAAAACGAATAATGCATAAGCTGCTGTCTACAATTCAGATATTCATCGATGGCCTCTTTTACATAATATTGTTTGTTTATTGAAAATGGTACCCATGTAGCTCAACACAGAGCTTTTAGTATCTGCTTTACAAAAAGAAGACAGATGGAAGAATGGAAAGGACAGTACCTTCAGGTGTTTATAAATGAAACCCTTTGTATTGTGAAGGTGGTCAAGAAGACGTCCAGGAGTTGCTATCAACAAGTTTGCACCATTTGCAAGGCGTTGTGCTTCTGACCTTCTGTTATTGCCACCAATAACCATGCCAACTGTCTGTGAATGATGCTTAAGTAGCTCCTCCGCCACATTTTTGGTCTGAAATATCAAAATAGTACCATTAAAAATAGGAACGGGAGGCCGCAGCAATATACAACAATGTTCATACAAAACATATCCAACGCAATTGCAACGAATCATCTACATGAGAGATGATAACCTCAGAGATTTTGTTCTACCTAATGCATTGCAAGAACTACATGACTCATCTACTCGCAACGACAGTATGATAGCTGCTAAGTTGAAATGTCGCCATAGGTAGATAAAAAAAAAGAGAATTTACCTGAATAGCAAGTTCTCTTGTAGGGCAAATAACAATCACACCAGTCCCATTGCGAGGGGAGAAATTCTCTTTATACAGCAACTCTACAGCCGGTATGAGAAAAGCAAGGGTTTTACCAGAACCAGTCCTGGCAGCACCAAGAACATCTTTTCTCTCCAAAAGGGGCTTTATTGATCCGGCTTGAATCTGAATGATAACAAACAGTTACGAGATTTAGAAAATTATTCTGCCACAACACCATCTTTTCAATTACAAAAATGAGAAGAAGGTTCAGATATACGTACTTGAGTCATGTATGAAAATCCCATCTCCTTAATAGCTTGGGAAGTTTGCTCAGTTAGGTTCAGGGATTCAAAAGTCTCATTAGTCATAATCCCTTTCCCAACAATCAAGATATTCTTCTCTTCTTCGCCTTCCTCCTTTGCTTCTACCTCTTCCTCGACTTTGCCTCTCCCTTGCAACTTCACTTTCTTAACCTTCTTTTCACTCTTCTTCTGCATTTTATCTTCCTCTTCTACATTGTGGATTTCTTCTTCTTCCGGTTTTTGCTGCTCATTCTTCTTCCCACGATTCCTCTTCCTTATCCTCTTCTTCAGCTCATCAACGGACGTCTTCTCGGATTCAACCATGTTTATGCTTTCTCAACTAATCAATCCTGCATCAAAATTACAGAATCTATGAGTTAATGAAAAAAAAAAAAGAAACATGAGAGTAATTTAAAACCTCTGAGAAAGTAGGAAACAGAGCAATCACTACGAAATTAGGGTTTCTACATCAAACGAGTCTATACCCAAACATCAATCACTAAAACCGTAAAAATTTCGACTTTCAATCCAAAACTTAACGAATATATACGAATTGATCTAGTTGAAGTTTCTAGGAGACTTATCAATCGCTGTACGCAATTCCATTTTGGATACAGACCTTTACGAAGAACAAACACAAGAAGAGAAAGGGTAAAGGAGAAAGAAAAAAACTTACTTTGAGAAACGAAACCACTCGAAGGATGATGCTAGAGAGCAGAGAATTGAAGAACTTGAGAGAGAGAGAGAGAGAGGTCAGAGTAATAACGCGGCGCGGACACAAGGTTTAAGTTCTTTAGGGTTTAACGAGTGTTTTTTGTAACTCGTATATATTCGTAGCCAATTTATTTATTTATTTATTCCATATAACCTAATCTATAAAATATATCAGGCAAACAAATCTTATAAAATGTGTTTTTTTTTTGAACACCAAAATTTGTAAAAATGTTTTTTTTTTGGTGTAATTGTGTTATTTTTATGTAACATGAGCAAAAATATGATATATTTTTATTTTTTTATGATGTGTTTTTCATTTTTTTTTTCAATCAATAGAGCAACTTTTGTTTTTTAATTACAAGGTTGAAATATTTTGATTGTTTTTTTTTGTTTGCAAAATATGTTAATTTTATGTACCATGAGGAATTTTTTGATCTATCTTTATTTATTTATGATGTGTTTTTCACTTTTGTTCAATTAAAAAAAAACTCTTTTTTAATTGTTTGAATATTTTGATTGTTAATTTTTTTTATAGTGGGTTTATTAATTTGATTGTTTACAGTATACGCTCTAGAACTAGACTCAAAATTCAAAAGCAAAAAAATAGTTCACAATCGTGTCTTGAATAGAAAAGAGATTGCACCGTTTGGTATGAGCAAAGATGATAACAAGAGATTTTACAGCTTGTTAACTCCTTTCACTAATTGAAGAGAAACTGCAAGCAGCAAAGGTAGTAATGCAACCATCAATAAAGGTAAAGGTTTAGTTCAAAATTTTAAGCAGCAAAGTGCTCTTAGTTTAAGCAAAGCCAACACAAATATCTTAAGAAGAGTAGTAACTCATCACATAATAAAAGTTTCATGCTTTTCTCAATAGGAAACGGCCAAAAAAAAGAGCTAAATAAAAGATAGAACAAAAACAAGAGCCATCTCCAACCACAAAAAAAGCTTTCTACTCTTCATCATTAAAGACGGTCTTCTTCCCTGCAAGACCAATACAAAAACACAAATTTATAAGAACACTAATATCTACGATGTACATCAACAAAAAAAGGGGAAGATAAATGAAGAAGAAACAAACCTTGCGCAGATGCAATTAGACTTGGTTTGCTGGGTCCTCTGCCAGCGTTACTGAAACGGCCACGTCCTCTACCAGGTGGCCCTCTACCAGGTGGTCCTCTACCAGGTGCCCCTCTACCTCTTCTATTCGAGAAACGGCCACCATTGTCCCTTGGAGGTCTGTCATTTGAACCACTGCCATCACTATCTCTTGGTCTAGCCTCTTCCACCGTTAAAAATCCTCCTCCCATTTCACTTCCGCTCAGTTGCAACGCCTCATCGAATCCACTCTTCATATCTATGTAAGCCATCCTGAAAGAATAAGAAAAAACTTCCGTAAGCGTCGTAGTCATTACCATCATTCGCCGATGCAGGAGAGAAGAGTTACAAACCCCCTCATGACACCACTCTCACGATCAGTTGGAAGAGAAATCCTTCCCACTTCTCCACAAGTACTAAAGTGATTTCTAAAGGCATCCTTGAGCTGATCATGTTCAAAACAGATTTTTAGCGGTTTGCATCAGAGCTATTGTAACATGTCATATTGGTTTAAATAAAAAATGAGGACAAGAGTTTTACTTCATCTTCTCCAAGAGAAGTATCAAATCCTCTAACATAAAGCTTTCGAAATTGGCTTCCTACTCCATAGGAAACAGGATTGCTGCATATATTCAAGAGAAAAAACGATATCAGCCTGGAAACAAACATGCCTAATCAACTATCACAACATGCTCATAGATGGCAGATAAGAAACCTACCTGCTTCGTGGAGTTCTGTGTCCCATCTCGTTAGCAAGATCAAGACGAACATCGCGGCCTAGTAAGGGGTTACCATTCAGTTCCATTGCCTACAATCAAAACAGATCCAATCATCATCGAAATTTCCAAAAACCACTTTCCAAAATAACCAAATATGAACTAACCTTCTGAGCTGCTTCTGCAGAAACGAATTCAACATGCCCATATCCCTTAGGTTTCCCATCTTCATGTGAAGCAATTCTAACATCGACAACTTCACCAGCTTCTTTGAAGAAATCCTCTCTGTATATTGGGTTATAAATATCATACAACTAACACTGAAATTGGAAGAACCAGAAAAAAAAATGCTATATACTTACATGTCAGATCTCTGAACTGCATAGGAAAGATTTCCGGCAAATAATGTCTTTGATCCTCCCTGAATTGTTGGTGTTTTGGGCTGTAGTATAAAAAAAACACATTACACATTACACAAAACGTTCAAATGATCATAACTAAAGGAATAAAATTATAAAAAACATTTACAAGAGTTTTTACCTGTTTTGCATTTGATTTCTGCTCTGCATCCACCATTTCAATATCAGAATCCTGGATTTTTGATCAAAAGATAGTTTAAAAATTATTATCAAAACATTAGCAAGTATATTCTATAGAAAAGGATTTGAAGACAACATTAATGGTACCTTTTTCTTCGGGGTCACTTTCTCATCTTCACTCTCCTCCTCATCAGACTCCTCACTAGATTCATCACTAGAGGTTTCTTGTTTGGAAGTTTTTGTTGATGAAACTTTAGGCTGCAAAAAAAGTTTTGTTGTCATTTCCACAGCATAAAACTAATGAGAACAACCTTGTGGAAGAATGTAACTACCTTCTTTGTAGGAGGTTTTTCATCATCACTTTCCTGCAAGTGGCAAAATAGTATGGAATGTTAAGTGTATAGAATATAAAACTATCACAAATCATTTAAATGATCCAATCTTAAGAAATAACAAATATATAGACACGGTCATTATCATGTTTTAATTAGTATGTGTATGAAGACATAGAAACTGTATCAAAACAAACCTCATCAGAATCGTCCTCCGAGGATGATGAATCTTTTGCAGCTGCTTTGGCTTTCTTACCAATTGTTGGCTTCTTCTTGGCAGGTGTGAGTTCCTAATTATGTTTTATATAAAAATCGAATCTCCAAGTAAGTATATGATATTACTTTACCATTGAGCTAACCATGTATAACACAATTCTTACCTCGTCGGAAGAAGATTCTCCTTCTGATGAACTGCTCGCTGCTTTGGCATTCTTAGAGGCTGCAGGTTGCTTCTTCACAGGGGCAGATTCCTATAATGATTTTATCAAAAGAGTTTGAAAAATCAAACATATGACATTCGCCCAACATTGAGATAATGTGTAATGATGTGATTTCTACCTCGTCTGAAGATGTTTCGTCCTCAGATGATTCGCTTTCTGCCTTGGGTTTTTCAACACCTGCTGGTTGCTTCTTTGCAGGGGCAGGTTCCTAATTATGATTTATTTAATAAAAAAAAATCAAAATAAGCTTATGATATTCTTGTAACATTAAGCTAACAAGTAAAAACGCAATGTTTACCTCGTCAGATGATCCATCATCAGATGAACTGCTGTCTGCCTTGGCCTTCTTAGGAACTGACGCTACCTTCTTCACAGGGGCAGTTTCCTAACAAAGTTTTATTAAACAAACAAATTTCAAATTAAGCTTTCAAATTCATCTAACATGTAATGATGCAACAACTCATACCTCATCTGAAGAAGAATCATCCTCGGATGAGCTGTCTTTCTTAACAGGTTGCTTCTTTGCAGGGGCAGGTTCCTAATCAAGTTATATAAAAGGAAAAAAAACGGATTTCAGCTAAGCATATGATATTAGGTTGTAATTATGAGCTAACATGTGTAACACAACTCCTACCTCGTCTGAAGAAGAATCATCCTCTGATGAGCTGCTCTCGACCTTTGAACTCTTAAGAGCTTTTGCTGTTTGCTTCTTCACAGGGGCGGTTTCCTAACAATGTTCAAAACGACACAATTGCAAACTAAGCTGATGACATCCCCCTCTAACATTGAGCTAACGTGTAATGATGCAGCAAAACACACCTCGTCTGAAGAAGAATCATCCTCGCTATCTACCTTGTCTTTCTTAAGAGGTTCAGGTTGCTTCTTTGCAGGGGCAGGTTCCTATATGTATAAATCAATATTATAAACAAAAAAAGTGGCAATGCAATAGCATTGAGAGAAGTTTGGTAATGCAATCCCTACCTCATCCGAAGAAGAATCATCCTCATCCGAAGAAGAAGAATCATCATCGTCTTCAGAAGAGTCATCCTTCAGCTTAGATGGAGGTTCCTTTGCAGTAACTTTCTTAGTAGTCTTCTTAGTCTAAAAAGCAAATTAAAGAGACAAGATGAGTATAGACAGAAACATAGTACTCAATTTAAACTCAACTTAACTAAATTTGTCACATTGCTTTATACAAATCAAACAACGAGATTGAAGTTTTTACCTTCTGCTCTTCCTCAGAATCAGAAGAGTCAGAACTGCTAGTTTCTACCTTCTTCTGTATTTTTTTGGCAGCTTTCTCCTTCTGAACAGCAGAAAATTAAAGAGACAAGATGAGTATAGACAGAAACATAGTACTCAGTTTAAACTCAACTTAAACTAAATTTGTCACATTGCTTTATACAAATTACACAACGAGATTGAAGTTTTTTACCTTCTGATCTTCCTCAGAATCAGATGAGTCAGAACTGCTAGTCTCTACCTTCTTTGGTATCTTTTTCGCAGCTTTCTCCTTCTGAACAGCAGCAATCAAGTCTTTCTTCTGCTTCTTCGAAACTTGGATGTCCAAATCCTGTTCCGCATCTCTCTTACCTAACAAACAAATTATAGAAAAAAAATAGAACATAATTGTTGAGAAGCTAGTTCTTGTCAATTGATTTGTAATCACACTCGTTCAACACAACATAATACCATGATTCAATCAGCAAACAAATCCCCAAATCGTCCAAGCAGAAAAGTAATGAGCCAGAGTCGAGAACCCAAGAAAAAATTGGGTCTCTTAACAAAATTGAAGATGAATTAACCAAACAAATCTATTAAGTGCATGTGAGATTGTGATGAGAGTATGTAACAAAATCATAGAATTGCTTCACGACACAATAATTCCCAGTTTTTGAGCTTTGGTGAATGAGACACAATTAAGAGAAACCACAGACTTTTACACTAAGTATATATATAAAAAAAAAACAGTACCTTTCTTGAGTGGCTTTGTGATTGAAGCAGGTGGTGCGGCTTCAACCTAGAAAATCAAAGATAAAAAATAAACACAGAGTTCAGAATTGTCTTCACAGACAAAACAGAGTGAGAAGAAGAAGAAGAAGAAGAAGAAGAAGAAGAAGGAGAAAGATCGCTACTTTGGTGTCGGATTTTTTGCTAGACTTGCTCATGGTTCCGATCAGAAACGAGAGAGATTGCTGCTACAGCTAGGTTTTTACGAGATTCTTAAAAGGTTTAGGGTTTTGTTTTTTTTTTATACAGGAGATTTGTAATTTATATTGATACTTTTGGTTCTGGTTTTGGGAAGATTGAAGAGTCGGTCTTGTCTTATTTATTTTTTTCTTTCCTTTTTTTTTCTTTATAAATCTGAACCGTACATCTCACAAGCTGATGTTAATCTTACCATTAATTGTGTGATTTGGAGTTGACTTACGACACTTGACTCCCAAGTTTTACAAGTGTCGAAATTTTTGGTATTATTATTTATGCAGGAGGAGGTTGTCAAAAATATCATTAACTAGAAAAAATGCGTGGGTAAAACCGTAAAATCAATAAATAATATAATATTTTATAACTAATATATATATATATAATATATTTAGTCATTTTAAAATAATTCAATAATTATTATTATAAATTATTACAAATTTTATAAAATTATACGGGGAATATGAAGTTTTAGAGAAGTTATTTTGTTTCATGATATTTTCAATTTTCTATACAATTTTAAGATTAGTTTAATATTTTATATTACAAAGTTTTTTTTTTGGGTGTGAAATAGGAGACAATGTCTCCTATATTTTATTAAAAAATAAAAAAATTACAAAAGAACATGACGTGGGATCAAAGACCCATTAACATCTTCGACCATCACGGAACGAACAACATCCGGACAAACAGAAAAAGAATAATAACCAAGCGGTAAAGAAAACACATAATTCGCTAATCCATCAGCAAGACGGTTAGCTTCCCTATACACGTGAAGTCTTATTTATAATTGGTTTAACTTTTTTGAAGTTTATATAAGGTGTAGAATATGATGTTTTAGAGAAGTTATTTTGTTTTATAATATATGATGTTTTAAAGTTTCTGTACAATTTTTATATTAGTTTAATACTTTATATTATGAAGTCTTATTTATAATTGGTTTAACCTTTTTAAAGTAGTTTTTTATTAATTTACGTGTTTTTATTGGAAACATCCTAACGAGCGAATAATATTTATGTTTTGATTGTGTTTTTTAATCTTTATTGTAAAACATAAATATTGTATGACAATTAATACATTAAAATATATCGCGGGAGTTATATTTTATAGAACTAATACACAATTATGATTAACCAATCCGTGTTTAAGTTGTTTACTTTAACCAATTATTTTTCTTTATCTAATAAATAAACTGATCATACCAAAAAAATGATATTTTCTCAAAGAAAAAAGAAAAATCATATTTATATCTTTAAATTATTTAAAAATAAAATGAATTGATAATATTTTATATAATAAAGTAGGGTTTTCTCAAACTCATAATCTAATATATATTATGAAAGTTGTTCAACTCTCTCCATATGAGTGACTCATCAGCAGTGAAGAAAATGACACATGTCAACCCAAATTAAAAGTACCTAAATTAAAACAAGTATATTCAAAATTAAAGAGGAATTTGAAACATCTTCCATATCTTTTATTCTTTTTCATATCACAAACAATTTTATTATTTATATAAAAAATCTAGAGAGGCTTAGAACATGTTGATGTATTATTTAAGTAAGTAGATGCATCACCAAAATATAAAAATGTATCGAAAATAAAACCAAAGATTTGCTTTGTATTCTTAGGTAAATTATGAAGATATGAACATATGGTTTAGGCGTTATAATTTTTTCAATAATTTGAAGGATTGCAGCAGTTAATGAAAATTTGGTTAATATTGTAGAAAAATTTATGAAAGTATGTCTTTAGAGAAATAAATTTTTATATATGAAAAAGATTAGAGTTTTGTTCACTATGGAATGAAAGATAGTTAAATCATTGATATAATGTTGGTTGAAGAAAATACAAAGAGAAAAAAAGAAGGAAGTTAAATTAATTCTAGAGATATATTCAAGAAATTGGATAGCTAACAGGGAAATAAAGTTGTTTATCTTAATTATAATCATTAAAGAGTTAACCAAAAAATCTTTTTGATAAAAGAGAATTTGAGAATCCCATGGGATTACATACAAATATATCTAAATACCTAAGTTTTAGACAAGAATTGTAGAATGTAAGATGTTTAAATGTTTTTATTTACCAATCAAATATGCAAATAGTATGATTATTTTACTTCCTAAAAAAATATGCTAATAGTTTTCATCTACAAATATCATTTTAGAATAAGATTTAGCTTTAAACAAAATTTAGTATTCTTTACCTCTTCACCAAAATAAGATTTAGCTTTAAACAAAATATGCTAATAGTACCATAATATTATTATTTTTTAGGAAGTAAATAATACAATTGTGAACTAAATATTACAAAATATTTAACAACAAAGAAATATTATATTTTCCATATTTTTTTTATATCTTGATATTATTTTAGAATGAAATTAATTGATTTTTTCATATTTTCATATTTTGGTATCATTTTAAAATGAAATTAATTGATTTTTGGTGCAATTTTTTATTTATATTATAGTATTATTTACTTCCTAACAAATAATAATATAATGGTAACTGTATAAAATAGTTACTTATAATTAGAGCATGAGTTTGAACTTTGACTTTATTATATAAGATTATAAAGAATGGACCAAAACTTAGAATTAAAATAATAATGGGACTGGGAGGGAGGTATATGTAAAATTAACAAGAATTAATATCATTTTCTTCGCCGCCTGAGTTCGTTCATGCTTCTCCTCTTCTTCTTCTCAAACCTCCCATCATAAAATTTCCCGGTGTTTACTGTGTCGCAATCGCCGTCGACGACCAACGGTGAATTGATCTATAGAGGAATAGGCCTTTGTGAATTTCTCAATAATTCTTTCAGATGCCTTGTGTCGTGGTCAAGCAAATTGAAGGTTAATCAGATCTTTGTGAAAAGACCGTAGCTTTAAGGGAGCTTGGTAGTTCTCTGGTCGTCGCCCCAAGATTAGAGATTTCGAATATTCTCTGACGGATGATTCTTCAGCGAGACGTGTTTTCTTCATCAGATTAAGCCTATAAATTCAACTCCCTCTGATGACTGATTGGGTTTCTATTGGTTTAGGATATGTTGCTCGTTCAGAGCTTTTTGGGTTTTCTTTGACTTTATGATTGTTGAACTCTCATCAATCATCTGGGATTTCTTAAGAAGAAAACCTTGATTTTCTTGTATCTCGGATACCTATGGAAGAGCCTTCTCAGGTTAGTGGATCCTTCTCCTCTCTTTGACTTTATCTTCACTTGCGGAGGCTTTAAAGATTTCATTAGGAGATTTAGCTGGTATGGATACAGTGTGGGTTTTGGAAAAGCTTATGAATGTCAATATATGGTCTTGTCAACTAGTTTGCAGACTATATGATTGACAAAGAATGAAACTTTTTATCAAATTTGGCATTATACTTGACCTTTCTCTTTTCATAATACTTGCTTAATGATTGGGACAGAAGGGGAATGTTCTAACTTCTCAATCATCGGGTATCTGATAGAGAAATGTTTAGATAACATAATACTGTCTAGGAAATCATGAAGCTGGATTGTGTTAGTGTTAGTAGAACTGTTCTCTTGGAGAATAGGTTTGAAAGAGAGAACTGTGAAATAGTGATAGGCTGTAACAAATAGTATAACTGTTTGTTTTTTTTTTTCTAGGGGAGTTTTGTTACAACCATAAATGAGGATTACGAAGCAGTTTGTTGGGGATGTGGGCTAAACCTTGTTCTTCCATCATATGCACCTGTTTTCAAGTGTGGATGGTGTGGTGCAATCACGAATCAGAATCCAGTCCGACCTGAAACCAAAAGCTTTGGGTTGAGACGTTTCCGTGACCGGTGTTTTGTCGTTATTCTGGCAGTTTTTATGCTCTTTGTGATATGTAAGTCTCTCTAAATAAGAAATTAACATTATGTTGAGAAATTATACTTTTCGGTTTCTCTGTTGAATACTCTTTTGGAATAATACTTCAGGTGGTGGGATTTGGGCTGCATATCCTGTCTTGTTTTCGATCAGCTTGGCTTGCGGAATTTTTCATTGTGTTACAACAGCGTGTCTGGCGATATCAACGCTCTCAACATTTATTCTTGTTGCTTTTAAATGCGCCGGGATACCACCAACTATTCTTTATGGAACCCACCCTGGAGTAGGGAACGGCGCACTTAACAACTATACCTTTTGTAACTACTGCTCCAAACCCAAGTCACCTAGAACCCATCACTGCCGCACGTGTCGCATGTGTGTCTTGGACATGGATCACCATTGCCCCTTTGTAAGTCTCATGGCTTTTTCAGGTTTCTCTTTGGTTATTACATATATCATTTTCACATAAAGGGCTGAATATAGAGTGGCTTTTTGAGTGTACGTTATGTGGTGGATGATTACTTTTCAAATTTAGCGTTTACATAAACCACATAGACTTGTATCAAGTTTATCATTCCATTTCATACGACCCTCTAATTTTCCCCAGTCATGTAGACTTTTTTTTTCAATACCTTAAACTCTCCTTATTTACTGGCTAAGGACTCTCCTTGTGTTGTATTTGCAGATTGGGAACTGTGTTGGTGCGGGCAATCACAAACAATTCATAGCATTTCTTATCTCAGCCGTCATTAGCACAATCTATGCTGCTGTTATGTGTGTGTATTCTGTGATTCACATCTTGCCACCTTTGGAAAATGGAGCTGCCTATGCATCTGAGGTGGCCCATGTGGCGCATGGTAATAGTTTATCGATTCTGAGAGCAGTGAAGAATATATCTTTTGCTTACTTAGCCAATGCTGTCTTCATCTCTGTTCGAGGCCTTGTCCTAGTCTATCTCTTTGTGGCAAGTGTTTCTGTGGCGATTGGGCTAAGTGTTTTGTTGTGGCAACAGCTTAGCTATATTTATGAAGGCAAGACTTACTTAAGCCATTTAAGTTCTCAAGGAACAGAAGAAGATGGTGAAAAGAGCTGCCGGAATCTTTTGTTGTTTTTCGGATGTCCAGATTCAATTGAATGGCAATTGCCAACCATAAGGAAATTGAGGAAGAGACATAAGACATGAAAAGAAGCCTAAGGTTAAGATGTTAAGCCTAAGGAAGAGACATAAGACATGCAAAAAATGCTAGGCTGCCCGAGAAATATTACACTTCGTCTTGGCCTGAAGCCTAAGGTTAAGATGTTAAAGTTGCCAGTCGATGGGAGGAATCCCAATTTGCTCAAATATCTGGTTTGCGCGAGAGAAATGTCTGTCAGAAGGTAGAACATTAATGTTAAATTCAGCAGTTGGGACAACATAAGTACAACATGCAGATAATTGCAGGTCATGACATATCTTGCAAAAAGGTGTACTGGACTTGAGCAAACCTGCAGTCGAAGAAGCCTCTATGTGCCGACAAACCAGATGGATGAGCTGCTGTGAGTATATGATGTTTAGTCGCATCTATCAACCTGTATTCATACAAGATAAACACAATGAAGATGCATAGGCTGCGAAATCTACAAGTCTAGTGTGTTGGAAGTCAAAATGAGCTAATCTTCTCATAAGCTGTATCACATTCATAAAACGAAACCTACTTGGATTTCTCTTGAGCGTATCTTCCCCAGAGGAGAAAAACAACACCTTCCTTCTGCTGTGAGATGCTTTGAATAACAGCATCAGTGAATTGTTCCCATCCTTTCTTCGCATGCGAATTAGGCTGTTTACTCCTTACTGAAGAAGAAGGTAATGTAACCGACATACTTGTGAGAAGAATTGCAGTATTTTTGACAGTTTTAAACTCAAAAGGTCGTCAAGCCATAGGAGACATTACCTGTAAGAACAGCATTCAGCAGCAACACACCCTAAAAAATAAAGAAATCCAAAACTGAATTGTTTGATCTTCTCCAAGTAAACTGAGAACTGATGACACAAATAAGTAGAGAGAGGTCATAAAGAAACTCCATTTACCTGCACAGCCCATTTCTGTAGATTACCATGACGTGGGATTGAACAGCCAACATCTTTCTGAAGCTCCTTAAATATGTTCAAAAGACTAGAAGGAAGCTTTTCTCCTTCAGGCACAGAGAAGGACAAACCCATAGCTTGACCAGGTCCATGGTAAGGATCCTAATCAAACATAGTCAAAAACTTAGTTAACTCATAAACAGAACCCTCAAAGAAACCAAAGTTTTGAGTCCAAATGCTTTACCTGTCCAATAATAACAACCTTGACTCGATCAAAAGGAGTTGTATTAAGGGCATTGAAAACCAAATGCTGCGGTGGATATATCAAAGGGCTTTTACCGTCAGCAATAATCTCACTTTCAAGGAACTCAGAAAGTGTTTTGGCGTAAGGTTTATGCAGTTCACCAGGAAGAGCTTTAAGCCATGATTCCTCCACTAAAAGCTCACTCAACGGCACATAGCATCTTCCCTCAGCTGCAATTGCCATCCCCAAAATCAATTCAGATTCGTAACCCTTAAAGGAAATGTAATGAACGTTCAATAAATTAAAAGAAGATAGAAAATAATAATAAAAAAATCATACCTTTCGCTTTTGTGACCTTCTCGGAGCAGACGGCGAGGTTACGCTTGGATTTGGCGACGAACTTGTTGAACTCGGCGCGAGCGACTTGTTCAGGTGTTAAACCAGATGAGTCATCAGCGGCTGAACTGGTAACGGTTAAACGAGGCGGCGAGTTTGCTGCAGAACCCAAACCGCGGGATCCACCGGCGACGGCGACGGCCGGGAAAGAGGAGGAAGAAGGGGAAGGTTTGAGGCGTTTGTTGGCAGGTTGAAAGAAATCCATTAGGGTTTTAGGTGTGGACGAAGCCATCTTCGATTAAGAAGTGTATCAGTCACTATGAGTCTATGAGAAGATGAAAAGATCCCAATTTTTAATTTTCTCACCAAATTCCCAATTTCCCAGAAATTTTACAGAGAAGAGAAGAGTTAAATGGCGGGAAAAACGGTGGTACAGGCCGGTTAAGGCAACTCTTCAGGCCGGTTTGAATCGGTTAAAATACCAATTGCACTCCTCGGTGTACTCCAGTTTCTACAGTATCCAATTTAAGAACAAATCCGATTTCAATTTGATAAGTTACATATCAGGAACGAGTTTAGTAGTTCTATAACTTCTGTTGAGAACAACACAAGAGATGAAGGATCATTGAAATTGGTTCTAAGTTTCTATATGGTAAAAAAAGACAAACGCAACTTGGTCTATCAGTTTGGACAATATCATTATGTCAAAAAGAAGAAAAAAAAAAGGATAAATTTGGGACAAAATCTCTAGGTAATATCTACAGAAGTGAAATTAATGGGGACAACAAAGCCTCACCTGATCTTCTCATCTTCCTCTAAAGATTAAGCCGGTAAGAATAAAGTTAACAACATTTTCCAATGCAGCTCTCAAACTGTATGATGATGAAAAGAATGGTATTAAGACAACATATGAGTCCTAATCAATTTAGGTCTTCTTGATTTTGCTGATATATGCCTGGAGTTGAAAACAAGACACAAAAAACAATGGTTAGGAACATTATGTTTGCAGTTGATTAAGTTTTAAAGAGCGTAAGGTAAGGGTTGTAAATGAAGAATGAACCTGCACGAGCTTGGTAAGTTTTGGTTTTGAAGCAGATAGATATTGGTCAATCTTCTCCTGTGTTTGAGGAACGTTTCCATTTTGCATTGTAACAGTAACTTTCTCAACTACCTTCTTCACTATGTTTTTGTAAACATCTTTATTCATCTTACCTTCTTTCCAAGCTGGTTTTAGAAGCTCCTTTACAACCTCAACAAGCGCAAACTTAAACGCCCGCATTTCTTTTGGGTCTTTCCCTTTATTGTTTTCTTCATCACTTCCTTCACCATCAACATCTTCATCTACAATATTCTCAGCATCATTGGTGTCTTCTCCAGTTTTCTTACCCTCTTCTTCTTTGCTAGCTTCATCAGTCTTTTTGTTCTCTTTTTCCTCATAACCCTTCGGATTTAGAGTAAGATCCTGTATCCCATTGACCTGCAATGCAGTTGCCGCTGTGACTCCTTCGGCGCCAATGCTCATTAGCTGATTTGGATTACTATTCATTACATTACTTTGAGTATGCACAGCGGTGGTAGTAGCCTGGTTTGGTTGAACAGCCATGGAAGATTCTGAACGCGGAGGCATCTGTAATGCCTGATTAAGCTGTGGAATGGGCTGCCTATTTGCAAGAAACTGCGCAATACTTGCTGAGATGTTGGTGATCTTATCGAGTTGTTCCTTACTCACGGTATTTTGGACCAAAACAGGTTTCTCTACAGTTGATTGATGATTATTTTGATAAACTTTTCCACTCTCAAGATTGCTCAAGTTCGAGCCTACTGAGAGATCTGCAGCAGCAGTAGCTAGCACTTGTTGATTTTCTCCAGGAGTTGGTGAGCTTAGGTACGGCAATACATTATGATTCTGACTAAAACCTTGAACTGGAGTGACGTTCACTGGGTGACTATGACTCTGATGTGAAGCAGCTATAGGTTTCTCAACCACAGTTTTGTCACCATGTGGAAACATACCATTACTCTGAACTCTAGATTGAGAACTCTGACCAATAATACCAACACCAACCTCTTCCTTCACAGGGTTCTTTAAAGGTTTAACTCCATAATTCCAATCAGGAGACATCTCCATGTCATCAATCCAGCTACTACCGTTCCCTTTAGATTCAGAAACTCCCTTACTTGCACGAGATACTTCTGTCCCACCTAATCTTTTATTATCCAATCTTTCAACATCATTCCATTTATTATGACCACCACTATGATTGTTACGGTCCTGTCTATAAAAGTTGCTGTCTTGAAGCTGCTTTCTATCAGCACCATCATGAGAAAACCTGCAATACCTTCCATTACGACAGAACCCTGCAGCCAAAAACTTGCAAGGGATATTGTAACTCCTGTGGAATTCTCTTCCGCTATCACCATCCCTTCTTTGAGTTTCTTTCTCTCCTGTATATCCGCTTCTGTGCCTTTTCAATCTTTGGTCGGAGAAGCCATTTCTCGAATAATCCTCGTGAAACTCAGTATAATAGTCAGAAGACCTCGAGCCTTTCATCATCGCCTCTCCTCTGAAATCATCGGTGTGATATTTAGACTCCCTAGGCTTTCTAGTATTATCCTCCCAACCATAACCGTTGCTTTTATCAAACTGATGACCACTGCCTCTCTTATTGAATTCCCTTATTGGCGTAGGAGAAGCTAGAGTTCTGGTCTTGTGTTGTCTGTCATAAGATCCTGCATCTCGTCTAGCTCTATAGATTGGGCTTCTGCTACGGCTTCTACTCCTGCTATTACTTCTACTTCCACTCCTATAAAGAAAGAAAAAAAAGAGACATAATGTGAGAACTGAAGATAATATAAATTGTTGCTTAGTATCATCTTATAACAAATCAAACACTAACCTAGGGAAAAATTGTTGCCTAGTGTCATCTTGTTCAGAATAATAGCTGTTATCGTTATTCTGTGAAACTATGCTTCTAGTCCTAGCTTGGCCGGGATGCTGGTTGTTCACAGCAGCAGACCTCCTACAACCATTACTCTCTGCATTGAACCGGACAGGCTCGGACTCTTTGTCGCGGTAATAAGAAGCAGAGTTTGCATTTAGGCTAGAATGATCATGGTGCGTCTCTTCCTTAGAGCCTCGCTTTGAAACACGTGTTCTTTCCAAACCACTCATCTTCTCCAACCCCTAAAGGCTCACAAACCAGTGTAAGCACCAAACAAAATCTGCAGAGAAGAAAAAATTAGCAAAAGAAGTAAAGGATTTAAACCTCTTCTTAAGTGGATTTGATGTTAATCTATCAAGTTTCTTGAAAGCACCATTCAACTTCTTTGTCACACATTACATCATAGTCTACGAGTATATATATATATATATATATAGCTCATACTCACAGTGCAACAATGTGACCATTCATATCAAAACGAATCCACAAAAAAAAATTGAAATTGGTACCAATTCTCCAATGGAAATTAAACTCTTAAATTCTCACAGAACCTTAACTGAGCAAAACAAACTAATGGGAACCCAAAAAAAAAAACCTAAAATCAAAAATTAGACAAGAAGAGAGAAACAGAACTCACTTGAATTCGAAAAGGGCTATTCATCAGCAACCAAAAGAGACAAACAAAAACCCTAACACCAAGCTTCTTCACCACCAATTGACAAATAACCGTCTAGTAAAGTAGTAAGTGCAGCTTCTTCTTCTTCTTCTTCTTATTCGCTCCTAGGAGAAGAACGACAACGAGTTTTTTTTTAAATCTGTTCGAATGTACGAAACAAAGAAGAAGAAGAACGACAACGAGTCTTTGTTAACTCTCTGGTGGTTCTTCGAATTTACCAAAACTCTCTCAATGTTCTCTGTGTTTTTTTTTGTTTTTTTGTTTTTTTTTTTCTTTTTTGTTTTTGGGGAGAAAATCTACAATTCTTTCGCTAATAGGTCCCACGTTTACAAGGTAAGTACTCATCAATTCAAATCCAACCGTTTATTTATATACTTTTAATCTCATCCGTTGATAATTTCCCCAGTCAGATATTTTCTACTTTTTTTTTTCATTTTTCATCTCATTATATATTCTTTTCCTTTTTTAGTGAAACAGATGATTGGAGAGAGATGTTAAAATTAAAAAGTAAATATTTCCGATTTGTCATTTTTTTACCCTTCTTGCAAACATAATTCTCAGAAATAAGCATAACAAGAAACAAAAGAAGAACTGAAGAAGTATAGGAAAGAGTCATTCTCATGGAGACATTAATAGTTCACATGACATTTTCTTCAGATCAGTCATATTACACTTTTAAAAACCAGACATAATAGAGATAGATATATAATAATGTCTCAAAACTGATAATTGCACTAACCAAAATTAATTATATATGCTTCTTAGTTATGTAAAAGATAATTATAAACCCAAAAATAAAAATATGAAGTTATTGGAGAGGTTGTGGGAGGTCATAGAGAGACCTAAAGTTGCTTCCAGGTTGATCCCAATTGAATGCTCCGTGCTGCTGTTGTGTTTGAAACTGACCAAACTGATGCGAATGACCATTAGCGTTGACGCTGTTGTTGTTGTTGTCGTGCATGTTCATGTTCTGCATCCCGTTAGTCACCGTTCCTTGCGCCCCAAGAAACCCTGAATAGTCTTCCGCATTGAAGTTGTTGCGGCTGTCCTCAAACTCATCGATTCCATCCTCGAGTAAGCTAGAGTAACTTCCCACTCTGGAATTCTGGTCAATCTGTTTTGAGAAACCATTGAAGCTGTTGATGTTGTTGTAGGTTAACATGTTCATGTTCTGAGACCCATTGATCCCAGTTCCTTGTGCCCCAAAAGACCCCGAGTAGTTTCCCACATCCTGATTCGGGTAAATCAGGAGTTCAGGCGGAACCGGAGCCAGAGATTGCCCTTGGTTCAAAGCTGATGCAGAGACTGGGATTTGCGAGACATTCCCGTTCCCATGGTTGTACAGAAACATGGAAACATGCTGGTTTGGTTGTTGTTGAAAGTATTGATTCATCGTACTAGGCATCATCGGTCCTTGACTAGCCATGTTCAAGTACTGTATCTTCCTCTGTCCGTGACCTTCAACAACAGCGCGAACCCTTTGTTGGATTCTGGTTAGGTTACGTTCCAAGGACTGAACAAGTCCCGAGAGTTGCTCCGCAGAGTAATTATCAAACCTAGGGTCCCAAACTGGATACTTGACTTTCGCCACACGTCTCACTGGCTTCTCCTTCTTCTGCTTCTTCTTATCCTTCTTCTTGGAATCATCCTTATTGATCTTGTCGAGAAACTCGTAAAGATCAACCCTTCCTTTGCGTCGTTTCCTCTCACTTAATGCGCCGTATCTTAGAGCGAGGGCTGTGACCTTCTCCCTCTCTTTTGGCCATGTTTTCAGCTCTCCATCTGGTCCGTAGTAGATGACACAAACATCGATACCACACAGAATTGAAAGCTCGTTAGCTTTCTTAAAGACGGTCTCTCGTCTTTTGATTAAGCTGGTAGCTCTCGCAGAAGAGGAAGCAGAGTAAGGTTTCTTGAAAACGGTTTGTTGAATTTGGGGAAACCTCATTGAATTCTTCTTCGTCGATGATGAAGTCGAAAGAGAGCAGGATGAAAAAGAAACCATGGTGGTGTTCTCTCTCTCTCTGTGTATTCTTTGTGAAATTTGGATTGAATGAAGAGGTGTTGATCATTGTTAGCGAATATATAAAAATCTTAGTTCAAGAATTTCTATTTCTGATGTTCCTCTTTCTCTCTCAGTAATTATTGTCGAATCAATAATGATAGCTGTAAAGATTTTATTCACTTTTTTGATATACTTTTTCCACATTGAATTAAATTTTATGGTAAACGAGAATGTAAAATTTACTAATTAGGAAAATTTTGTTTTCTGGTTAAATACTAAGGAAATCACTAATAAAGATTCTTTTCAAGTACGTACATACATACGTAGACAAATACATAATATGCCGCATACATGTAAGCATACGACACAATGATCCGACTAATTAAGCTTTGAAATTATAGAAAGTAGATGCACTTAGTACTTAATTACATCGATTAATTTGTGTTATTCAGCTATAAGTCTATAGTCTATCATTTTGTAAAAGTTATTTGAATTTAAGTATTTCCTAACATTTTTGACCAACAAAAAAAGAGTATTTCCTAACATTATCGAATCTATGTATGTATTAAAAATGGCATCTAAATAGACGAATTTTGTTCCGTTTTTTGTAAAACTGCAAACAAAAATAATGTTTTATTCCAATTTAACAAACTATATAGGGGAACAAAAATACAATTGATATTTACCTAAACTCGTAGCAACATTTCAAAAACAAAACAAAAAAACTCATGAAATCCATCAATATGTGTGTATAATATATAATTGCGTCACAAGTTATGGTGGGGAAGTGACGATGATCTCCGGGCGGAGGTGATGGCTGGTGGGGTGGGAACAAAAGACTCGTAGTCGGTCCAATTTGATTCACCCCAATGCCGCAACATACTTTTCCAATTACACAATTGATCGATGCAAATCTTGAATCTTGGATCCTTTACTCTTAGCTTCCAGTGACCGTCGGTATAATTGGCAGCCTCGGCTTGCCGACGATCATATTCCAGCTGTGCCTTTTGCTTGGATCTCAAATGACAGAATTGGTGAAGTTCCTACAAAATCTCATTTATTTTAATTATTAAACCATCACAATTTTCAGTATAACTAATATATATATTTTAAAAAATCATTAAGAAATCAGCCTAAAATGATTTTTTAATAATGTATATTTTTTTAGAATAATATAAAATACAATAAAAATTGAGCTAAATTACAAGCAATATGTGCAAACCAAAACTTGGTGCCTACGCACCTAACTTCCCAAATTATAACCCGTCAAGATTTTCGTATATTTGGAGATAAATGGCTCATCTTTTTTTTTTTCTCAATGGCTAATCTTTACTTGGACAGTAAGTACTTTTTAATTTACTTGGACAGTAAGTACTTTTTAATTTACTTGGACAGTAAGTACTTTTTAATTTATTTATTTAGTTAAAAAATGTTTTGAATTGTTTGAGAAAAAAAAGGTGAAGCCGTCTTTTAACGTTATGACTCTTTTGAGTTCAATGAGGGTTTTAGGAGGGAGTGAAATACCTGTGGCATGGCGTCGTGGACCATCCACCATTTCCGGTGAGCGATATCAGTAGCAAACTCAACGAATATGTCGGAGTTGAAGTTACAGTCGTAGTCACGGTAACATAACCACGGCTTCATTCCTAAGTAATGAAGAACATATAGGATAGGTGGCTCTGCTCCAAAAAGCTCTGTTTTCTTACGCCTCACGTCATCTTCATCACCAACCCAAAAATGCTTCAAGAAATTCATATGTTTCGGAATCCGATGCCACCATGTGAATACCTCGTTTAAGTAACCTTGATCTCCACCATTGTAAGACTCAATCTCGTTTATATGCTCCATAAGAAGCTCAAACGTACAGTTGCAAGGCTCGATCACCATAACTCCTGAATTAAACAGAGTTCCATTGTTTCCTGTAGCTGAGATCTCAGGCATCGAGAACAAGAAATCGATGTTTCTCAAGATTAATAGATCCGCGTCGATGAAGATGATTTTGTCGTAATCAGTTAGCTGCCATAGCCGGAACTTGCTGTAATTCCACTCGTTGTAAGCATCTTTCTCTGCTTTAGGGTTTCGAATTCTTTGTATCGTCCGGATTTGCCAGCCCGCAGCTTCGAGTCCACTGCGGTGATAACCGCTGATGTTGTCATCGACGAGGATAACAAGGTCTCTCGTCGAACCAGACTGTCTTATGCTCTGAGCTGCCGCGATTGCACCACAGACGTAAACGTGAGCGGAGTGAAGAATTGTCGCGTAAGCTTCTCTTTTAGGGTTCCCTAAGCTTGGCCTCTCTGTAAAGTTCAAGGAGGAATACAGAATCTTGTTAACTTAGCGATGATTTCCAATCTAAACTACCAAATTTGGGATTCATATTTGTTTTCACCTTTGATGCCAAGAGGAAGAGAGAGCTCACAAGAACCGACAGGAAGCTGAAGCTTGTCTCTCAAGATATCAAGATTAGGTTTATACAACCAAACATCGCCTCTCCGAGACACGAGATCCTTACAACGAAACAGATTCGGAATGGGGAAGCATCTAGAGACAAACAACACGTGTCCCCTGAAAAACCCTTTGGCGGAAGCCGCCACTGTTGCAGCCGCGAGCTGGAGATGCAATCTTCCGACGTCTCTCGACCAATTACCTTCTTTTCTACAAGGAAGCTTCACAACGATAAGATCCAGTCTTCTTGTAGGTACTCTGATATTCGGGAGATTAGGACAAACAGGGACCTCTGTTTCTTGCTCCTCATCGATCCACTCTGGATAGAGTGCGTCCCAAGTCACGTTCTTGTCTGCGTAGTCTAGATTCAATAAGACAACATTTTCTTCATCCTCATTTTTCTTTCTCTTGGACACTTCTCTCCACCGTTGGATCTCGTTCGAATTGAAATTCAAGACACCGATCGTATGACCTTCTTGGACGCTCTCAAGGGTTTTAGTCACATCGTCCCAGTTTATGCCCAGATCCGAGACGTAACGTGGATCTTGTCTTCTCCATATCCATCTAATTTGAACATTTTAAGATAATATTGTAAGAGATATATAGACGCAAACGTAAAATTTTGCATTTGAAACTATTTGAAGTCAAAAATGTAAATGTTGGCTATGTAAAGAAAAAGAAAGATTTACCGAGAAGAAGAGTGGGAAAGAGAATGATGATAAGCTTCAGGAGAATAGATGATGGTGAAAAGTGTAGCAGAGAGAAGGATAAACAAGAGAAGCTTCACGATCTGAATCTTGCTGCAACAACAACAACTACTGTTTTTGTCTTGTGTCGGAAAATTTATGATATTAAACGGTTTCACCATATCCGATCTGCCACCGCCTTTACTGTTTCTCCGGAACCTCCTCTTGCATATTGCTTCTCTGCTTAGACATATACACAAAACCAAAATTAGATGATTTTGTAATAATAAATTGGAAGGTAGTAATGTACACTTACATGGAAGCGGAGAGACGGCGCCGGGAGTCACCGTCGGTAGCGATGGTGGCAGCAGCAGCAGCGGGAGAATTTGCCATATAAAACTGATGGATTGAGACAGTAGAATTAGACAAGGAAGACGAGGGAGCAAATATAGGTGAGACATAACGTCTCTTTTAATCTTCTTATATCTATCACATTTCTTTTGTTTCTAATTTTATTTATTTATTTATGGAAATAAGAAAAAATGTATTTTGCACACCCACCTTTTTTTAATAGTGTTATTTTTGATTTTCTCTTTCTAATTTATCGTGATTCTTTTACTTTTACATGATTTTTTTGTGGATAATATTGTAACACTTAAGTTTAAACTCAGTTTGTGACTTTGATGGACATATGTCCACCAAACTTTGATCATTTCTTTGTAAAGACAACCATAATTTATTTTCGAATATGATGAAGTTTTATAAAAACGAAGATATATTTTTATAATAACTCACTTAATTAAGAACAAAACAAAAATGCTGAAAAGTTAAGTCAATTAATTCAAATATGTTTATGTTTTAGTGTTTTTGCATCTGGAGAGAAACAATGATGTACGCATGCATCCATGAATACCTATGATTCGTTAACAATTATTATAATTAAAATCAATAGTATTAAAATAACTTTTTCTTGTTTTGGGTAATTTGGAACATGACCAAATGTCCAAATATATTAATGACATATTTTAATAACAAAGCAACCGTTACTATTTTAACAATTGAAAGTTGATAATACTAACAAGAGAATATATAACGTGTAAAACCTTTGTGACAAAGTAAGGTGAAGATAAGGTAACATAACACAGGTAAGCATAGTACATTGATTCATATGCTTCGCTTGCAACTTGCAAGGTTTAGAGGTCCTTTCAAGAACTGCTTCCACCAAACATTATAGTGTTTTGAATTTGTATTTATCTATTGATTATTCTAAACACACTAGTCTTGATTTTGTGGTTTAACTAACTCAGATTAGTATAGAGATAACAACCACTTAATCAGTGTCAAATATTGTATCCTATGATCATATGATCCAGATCAGAGATTAAATCACTAATTTTAATCCTAGAAAATATTAAATGTTCACATTTGTTTGTTCTACTTTTATTTCTTTAGACAACAACATTTTATTCTTTTGTAATTCAGAATCAAATAAAGTCAAAGAAAATTGTATACGTGAGGAAAGATTATTATGGTTTAATTTAGATGAAACAAAGTTTAATTATGGTTTAGACGAAGGGAAAATAAAGGAATTGATCAAACACAAAAAAGGGTATGAGATTAGATGAATTAATTAATTAACTTCTAAGCTTCATTAAGACATGGAAAAACAAAGACAGGTAAGGACATGTGTCAATCAGAGGACTGAGTAGTAGCTAAATTGCACATAGGAGAAGGTGGGGACTAGAAGGATCAGATTTGCTTTTGATAAGAGCCTTGCACCCATCGCTACGTATGATTCAAGATATACTATTGAATAACACAATTATTATTGGAAATATCTAGTATATGGATCTTCTGAACATAAAAATCCCAATACTAAACATGAGTTTCTTCAAAAATAATCGTGAATCCTAATTTAAATAAGAAAGATCTTAAAATATTTAAACACTCTCTTCTCTTTCCTACCAGGTCATTTGATCCTTGTCTCTGTTCGCTGTTTCCTTCGCCGTTCCAATTTCTTGTGGGATTAAGAATTTCTCTTTCGGATTCTATCTGGGCAGAGCAATCACTGGAAATTTTCCCTTTTTCAGTCTCGTTCTTGACAATTTTTCCTTTGTGTTTCAAATTTCGAATTCCTCTACTGATTATATGGCTTCAGTTAAGGATTCTCCGCTGGATACATGCCTTAAGGCGATGACGATTGAGGATGAAGACGAAGCTCCTCTGGTCATCTCATATCAACCTAATTTCAGTTCTTTAGCTAGAAATCAGCAAAGTCTTCTAGGTAGGTTTCTGAATCCAGAGTATCAAAAGATGTCCAAATGGATCTTAGAGATGCCTAGAATTTGGCGTTTATATGATAGAGTTAAAGGGGTAGCGCTATCCAGAGATCGTTTTCAATTCATTTTCAAGTACGACGAGGATTTGGAAGAGGTTCTTAAGACATGAGTCTGGACACAAGATGATTGGGGCGTAGTGATGGAAAATGGGTTGAAAATCCCCCCTCAGATTTCTTGATGTTTCTACCAGTTTGGATTAGGATCCGTAACATCCCGGTGAATCACTACACCAAAGATACAGTCTCTACGATTGCAAAGTCGGTAGGTCGTATAATCGAATTCCCTTTTGATGAAACGGAAGCTCAAAGTAATGACTATATCAGGGTTCGGGTTCTCCTCGATATATCTAAGAGGCTCAAAAATTCAAAAGAGCTGCAGCTACTAAATGGCTCAGTTATTGTAATCGGGATTGATTATGAGAGAATCAGGAAAAGGTGCTTCCACTGTCAAAGAATGACGCATGAGAGATCCCACTGTCCTTTTCTTATCCAACAGTCTCTAGTGGTTGACACTTCTGCTTATCATCCTATTGCTTCTAAAACCAGATGGGATATGGAGGTCTTGGACACACATGTTTCTCTCTCTGCTGCTCAGACATCGAAGACTTTAACTCACACAGATCATTCTCAAGCATCGTGGGGTAACAATTCTGCAACTCTCCCTTTAGAAGTGGTTCCAGGTACTTCCTTTCTTGGTTCCCTATCTGCCTTTCATTCTGATAGTCTAGAGGCTAGTCCTTCAAAGGCACTTCCTAAACCATTAAGTGCTTGTAAAAGGCCGCGATCATGTTTTAAGACTTCTAAGGATAGGAAAGGGAAAAACAAGAAAATTATTCAAGAATCCTTAGTGGTTGTTTCAGAAGCTGTTCCAAGTGCATCAAATCCTTTAAAAGAACAGGAAGTCGCACAGTGTCCTCAATTTGGTTTACCTACGGTGGTTCCTGGTGAACTGCCGTTGAATCAGTAAGGCGTCTTAAGTTGGAATTGCCAAGGCCTAAGGAACCCTTGGACAATTACTCATCTCAGGGAAATGCGAAAAGAACATTCTCCTGATATTCTCTTCCTCATGGAAACGAAGAATTTAGATACGTATGTACAAAAAGTTCAAGGGTGGTTAGGATTTCATCATCTCAAAACAGTGGAGCCACTGGGCCTCAGTGGTGGTCTAGCAATCTTTTGGAAAGATACTTTAGTGGTTGATTTTCTTTTTATAGATAAGCATCTTATAGATATGAAAGTTTCCTCTGGTTCACAGTCTTGGTTTCTCTCTTGTGTATATGGAAACCCTGCTACTCATCTGAGATTGTTTGTGTGGGATAAAATCACGAGTATTGGTATGATAAGAACAGAAGCTTGGTGCATGGTGGGGGACTTCAATGCAATTTTATCGAATGATGAAAAGAAAGGAGGCCCAGAGCGAGAGCTAAGTTCCTTCCATCCCTTTAGATCCCTATTGAAAAATTGTGACATGTCAGAAATTGGCAGTTCAGGAAATGGCTTTACTTGGGGGAGGTGTTAGGAATAAACAGTGGATTCAATGCAAATTAGATAGAGGCTTTGGTAACCCTGCTTGGTTTTCTCTGTTCCCTAATGTACATCAATGGTTCTTGGAAAAGCTTGGTTCTGACCATAAACTTGTCTTGATCAATTTTAGCAGTGACAATCATTTACATTCTAGACAGTTTCGTTTTGATAAGAGATGGGTGGAAGACCCTTCCTTTTTGGCAGTTATTCAGAAAGCATGGCATAGTGGTATTACTACTGGTGATACTTCTCTTCTCAACAGGATTCAAAAATGCAAATCCGACATTAGTGTATGGAAATATAAGGTCTGGTCTAGTTCGCTGATTAGAATTAAAAGGCTAAGAAAGGAACTGTCTGCTCAGCTTGATTCTCGATCTCCTTGCTTTAACCGGATCAATGCTATTAAGAGAGAACTAGCAATTGCCTGTAGAGAAGAAGAAGTGTACTGGAGGCAGAAAAGTCATGATAAATGGCTCCTTGATAGTGATAGAAATACCAAGTTTTTCCAAGCCTCTGTCAAATCTGCTAGAGTGAAAAACGCCTTACCTTTTCTTCTCGATGAAACAGGGGATGATCATTGCTCAGATAGTAAGAAAGGTGAGATTGCGGTTAAGTACTTTACAGATCTCTTCTGGTCCTCTCTACCAATCCAGAATCCGAGTCTCCTCAGAAATTTTCAGCCGCGAGTCACACCTATCATGAATCAAGATTTGTCTAGACAAATTACAATTGCTGAGATTAAGCATGCCGTTTTTTCCATTAAGAGTGACAGTGCTCCAGGCCCAGATGGTCTTACTGGTTTTTTCTACCAAAAATTTTGGAAGGTAATAGAAGTTCAAGTGATTGCTGAGGTGCTTCTGTTTTTTGCAACCGGTTGTATGCCCAAGAAATGGAACCACACTCACTTATGTTTGATCCCCAAAGTTAAAAATCCAACCAGCATGTCCGACCTTCGACCGATTAGTCTTTGTTCGGTGATTTACAAGGTAGTCTCCAAAATTTTGGTTAACAGGTTGAAGCGACATTTACCTTATATTGTTTCTCCAACTCAGGCTGCTTTTGTCTCAGAGAGATTTATCTCTGAGAATGTTCTGATAGCCCATGAAGTTGTTCATAGCCTGCATACACATCCAGTGTTCTCTCAGTCTGCTATGTTGATTAAAACAGATATGTCGAAAGCGTATGATAGAATGGAATGGCAATTTCTGCACGACATGCTTCAAGCTTTAGGGTTTCAAGACCTTTGGATTTCGTGGGTAATGGGTTGTGTAACCTCGATGAGTTACTATGTGGTCTTGAATGGACAGTCTTTTTGAGCTATTACACCAGAAAGGGGCATTCGTCAGGAAGATCCTCTCTCTCCTTTTCTTTTTGTGTTATGCACGGAAGCCTTGATTCATCTCTTTAACCAAGCAGAATGCGAAGGTAAAATCTCTGGAATACAATTCCATCCCTCTGGTCCAACAATTACTCATTTATTATTTGCTGATGATAGCCTGTTCATCTGTAAAATGGATAAAGAGCAATGTGCTGCGATGATGAGTTGTTTAGAGATTTATGAAGCTTTATCTGGTCAAGTGATTAACAAACAGAAATCGGCTATCACCTTTGGATCAAAAACGGAAAAAAGCTTATGGAATTGGTTCAAGCTGAAAACAGGAATTGATTTGGAAGGAGATACAAGGAAATACCTAGGTCTCCCCGAGTGTCTAAGTGGTTCAAAGCAACATATTTTAGGCTTCATCAAAGATAGATTACAGTCACGACTAACAGGTTGGTATGCAAAAAATCTTTCGCAGGGTGGCAAAGATATTTTACTCAAGTCTATAGCTATGGCATTACCTGTCTATGTGATGTCCTGTTTCAAGCTACCAAAAGGAACCATTACTAAGCTGATCTCCGCAATGATGGAGTACTGGTGGAATAACTCTCAGTCTCAAAACAAGATTCATTGGATAAGCTATGATAAGTTAACTCTTCCCAAGGCTTTTGGAGGTCTAGGGTTCAAAGATTTAGAAATCTTTAATCAATCTCTCCTAGCTAAACAAGCTTGGCGTCTCCTACATGATCAAGATTGTCTTTTCTTTCGGTTTTTCAAAAGCAGATATTTTGTTGCGTCTCCTTACTTAGAAGCCCCGATGGGTCAGAGACCATCTTATGCTTGGAGAAGTCTGCAGTTTGGAAAAGCTTTGCTTCGTAAAGGCCTCAAACGTATCATTGGAGATGGAGCTAATACTCTTGTTTGGATAGATAATTGGTTATATGCAGATGGACCAGGGAGACCTATTGGTCTCCATTCCCTCATGAATATAAACCTCAAAGTGGCTGATCTCTTTAACCGTTTCACTGGAGAGTGGGATGTCACTCTTTTACGGGCTTTGTTTCACCAGTCTGAGATAAGTCACATTACAGTTATGAAGCCTAGGATGGGTTTTCCGGATGCATATTGTTGGGGGGAAACAAAAAATGGTATTTACTCAGTTAAATATGGCTATGACTTGATGTATCGACAGATACACAAAATTAGATTACACGAAGAACAAGCCTTGCCATGGAGAAATCCAGTCTTTCAAGATGTGTGGAATGTCAAAAACAGTGCCTAAAATTAAATTCTTTCTATGGAAAGTTCTTCGAGGTGCTTTGTCTGTCTATGACAGATTAAGATCACAAGGACTCAGAGTTTTTGATGGTTGTATGTTTTGCAATGAGGACTGTGAATCAATTAACCACATTTTGTTTCTCTGTCCTTTTGCAAGACAGGTATGGGCATTATCTAATGTGCCATCTCCTTTGCTGGGTTTTGGAGATGCAATTTTTGACAATTTGCATTATCTTCTCAGCTTAAAGCAATGTGTTTCACCTCCTGATGAGATAAAGTCGACCTTTGCTTGGATCATGTGGTATTTATAGAAAAACAGGAACTCCTTCCTCTTTAATGGCTATCATCACGAATCTGATCTTTTACTTCATAAAGCTGCGGAAGCAGCAAACGATTGGAATTTAGCACAGTTGCTACACCTGAATGCCATCCCGACCTCACCTCTGCAGGCATCAACTTGGCAACCTCCTCTCCATAATGAGTTAAAATGCAATGTAGGCTTCTCTTGGCACAAAAGATTGGCACTCTCTGGTGCTTCTTGGGTTGTACGTGACTCCTTTGGGAATGTTCTCTTACACAGTCGAAGATCTTTTGCTCAAGTAAGCTCTGTTTTTAACGCTAAGATTAAAAGTTGGGAATGGACAATGGAAAGTATGAGCAGTATGCATTTGGAGCATGTCACTTTTGCTGCTACGACTTTGGATATTATCAAGGCATTGCACAGTCCGCTTCAATGGCCATCGATTGCAAGTTTTATCTATCCTCTACTGATCTCAGCCAGCGGCAAACCTAATTGGTTTCTTCTCTTTGAACCAAAAAATTGCAATTCTGGAGCCATGTTGATTGCAGATAGTGTGACGATTGACATCAGATTGACTTCTTATGTTGCCCGAGGATATCCAATATGGTTAAAAGATTTCTTTGAGCTGGAAAAGAGGCTGAGTTTTGTTCCATACAATCATGGGTAGGTTTTTTGTTTTTTTCCTCCTCCAACTTGTTTATTCTTATTATTAAAGCTGCATAGGTAATATCTTTTAAGTTTTCTAATATTGGATCACCACCAAGTCTTTTCTGGGTTTTTGCGGTGAACATGCTCTATGATCATCGTCCTCCTTCTGTTTGTTTCTACTCAGGTGTTTTTTAATCCTTTTCAAAATATCTTACTTCTCCTCTCTATACAGTTTCTTCGTTTCCTATCTTAGTTTCAAAGTAACCTTATATAAATTACTATATTTTTTGCTAAACGGCAAAGCTTGATGATCAGTTATACGGTGATTATTCCTTTATGCACTGTAGTTCTTGGTTTGCTCCCCTCTTGCGTCATCTTTGACTTTCTGCCTTTTATGAAAGACAAACCTTACTTCTTTCTTACCTATATTAATCCTCCGCTCTCTTCTTTTCACCTTTGTTTCTTTTCTTTTCCTTTTGATCACCCTCTTTTTCCTATCATGGCTCATGAATAATAGGATGATCTCCAATACATGGTCTTGGGTAGGGATGACCCTGAACTGTTCATACCTCATACTGCTTATGATAGAGTTTTGGCTAGGAACAAACTAAGCCTGATTGGGAAACCCCTGAACCCGAGAGACCAACCACTGAGGCGTGTGATTCAGGAATTACCTCGTCTATGGGGTTTATCATCGAGAGTTCATGGCCGTATTCTGGATGAAAGCTTTGTTCAGTTTCGTTTCCACCAAGAAGCAGATTTGGTCTCTGTGTTGCGTGAACAACCTTGGCTGTTTAATGATTGGTTTGTGGTGCTCCAACGATGGGAAGACTTCCCAAGCGAGAACTTTCTCACTTTTATCGACCTTTGGGTTCAGTTAAGAGGAATTCATTTGCCTTATGTTTCTGAAAGGACTGTCAGCTTCATAGCTAACACTTTAGGAGATGTTGTTGAACTCGGCTTCAACGAAGACACTACAGACCAGATTGCTTTTCTGCGGGTTAAAGTAAGGATTATCTTTACAGATAGAATCCGTTTCTTCAAACGAGTTCGCTTTCAATCTGGTGAACGAGCAATTATTGGCTTCGAGTATGAAAAACTGGAAAAAATCTGCAGTAACTGCAGTCGAATAAATCATCACGCCAGTCACTGTCCCTTTCCAGTTCCTCCTTTTAACCATGCAGATGATTTGGATGAGCTTTTAGTTCCTGTATGGGAGGAAGGTCAAAACTCCAATAACCATAGTCGTGAAGCGGAGGATCATCGGTCTGAGAGTTCTGACATTTCCTCATCCTCGCCTATCTCTCAACCGCCTAGACCCCACTCTCCTATGCACAATGAAGCAGGCATCGCCTTTGTGGAACCTATACGCAACTTGTTTGACACCAAGGAGTCCATGAGATCCAACTCAGTAAAAGTTGCTCATGCTCAACCCGGCTTCGTGGTTGGGGAGAGTTCCAAAAGGAAAAAAAGGAAAAGAAATAGATACAAGGGAAGAAAGGAACACTCGTCATCGTAGTAAGGCTCCTGGACTCAAGTTTTACTCGGTCACTTCCGACCCTCCTTGATTGTCTTTGCCCTGGTGATAGATTTCAGAGATAGCTGGTTGGTCTCTGAAAAGTTCTTGGTTTGTTTAAAGTTCCCTTTAGGTGTTTACAATCCTCAGAATAATGGCTTTGTACAGTTGTAGTTGTGTTATATTTTTTGGTGATAGCTATGTTTGGAAGATAGAAGACATAAAAGAGAAGTATGCTGATCTTCCTTTGACTACTTTTGGCGCTTCTCGGCTACCAATTCTCTGAAGGATACAGCTGATGTGTAAGAACCTTTCATAACCCAAGCATATGATGTAAGCTCTAAGATCAACTACAGTCTCAGATTGGAAGTGTGATCTTATTGAGAGAGTTATGAGGTCTCACTGTTTCTTACCATTTTGTATCGGTTTGCATTAGTAGCTGAATAGGTTGTTTCTAATCTTGTATCTTAAAGTCTACTGTTTTAATTCTCAGCAGTATGGTTGTAATATTGTGGAGTTTCCACTTTTGTTTACTATGTTACCTTCTGATATATATATAAAATGGAACTTAAAAGGAAAAAAAAAAAAAAAAAAAAAAAACATGAGTTTCTTAATCAGTGTTCGGACCGGCCGGACGCGCATACACACACATTTACATACGTTCCAAATTTCTAATGAACATGTGCTTGACAAATGACATTGTATTGGAAGCAAAGCGAAGCAAAGGTATTTTCGTATCTTGTACATCTTTTCTATCCAAGGACCAACACTTTCACCAAACACTATTTTCTTGTTGACTATTGTTGGTATAAAAAATTGAAATATTATAACAAAAAAGTTAACTTAAACATCGGTACAATTGTTTGCAAATAATTAATTAGCTGAGATGAATTTGACTGCATTATTATTATTTATCAAGAGAGGCCATCACATTTCTTAAACACCAAACCATATTCAATTTCTTTTCTTTTTTTTTTTGTTGAGGCTCGCTTCGAACTTTTAAAAGCATTGCCTATATAAGCAGTCTGTGATATACTAAAAGAAGATATTTTTTATTTGTACATCATCACAGCAAGTCCGCGAGAAAAAACTTGCTTCTAACAAACGAATAGAAAACTCTTGGCCGACCAACTCTCTGATCAAAATCACTGGTGAAGTAGCAGCCGCGGCTATGTTTCACAACATTGGCTAGAGTTATTAACTTGATCATCATCATTAATTTCTAGAGCAAATTTTAAATATTCGCCGAGACTGGCGAGGCTTTTCAAAAACCCTAGGGAAATAAGTCGAGCAGAAGATCTCAAGTAACACCGGGAACTGAAGAACAACGAACATACCCAGCGGAATCACCGCGAGCAACATAAACTGAGCCGAAACCCAAGAAAATTTAGCCCCAACCAGAGTCATGAGCGTCACGACAAAAGTCACCATCATTGTCGCCATCGAGAGAAACAAAGACAAAAGACCAACGATAAGTTTCGTCGGAAGTGATCGAAGAAAATCCTCTTCACGGTAACGAGACTTGAGAATGCCGAGGAACATAAGGAGAGACATGCATGAGGTGAAAAGAGAGATAGCATCGGAGATGATGAAAATCTTGAAAATGTGCTTTCGCATGTAGAGTGGCAAGCCATTGTCTGAGCGGTAACCTCCGGGGACAGTAAAGGCCGAGGAAAACATCATTGTGGTGATTAGAGCGGCTACGACTGTGCAAGAAGTCGCTGTGTCTTTCATCCATTTCTCTCCTAGCTCCACGAGATCCTTGTGTTGGTCTGTAAACAGAGCTTTTGGAGTTTTCTTCTGCTTCAAGTTAACCATTTTTCTATGCTTCGGTTGCACCAACCTCTCCACTTCCTAGTTCCAAGACAGCAATCAAAAACTCATAGGATTATGGTCGGAGGAAATGATTTTTAGATGTTGAAATGCAGAGTTATAATCCTAGGTTCGTGCAGTACATAAACTTGTCTAGTTTCTTGTAGTAGTTATACATATATATTAACTATGTATCACCTTAAACCATTGTAGTTCCCTTTGCATCTGAAGAGCTGCACCGGGGATAAGGTTAAGCCGCGAAGCCGGGGCTCGATACGCGGCATGATGAAGCATATTGTTATGGAGTTTGTCCCAAGCTGTAGCGAGGATGTTCTTCTTAGCACCCATATTGTAAATCAGGCTAAAGATCTTTTCTTGTCGCTGGCTTACCGCGTAGAAGAAGAGGTTAAGACCATAACTATCTTTGAGCCATACGATATCAGGATAATGCCTCATTACTTCCTCGATATACTCTACAATACCATTCTCTACCGCCTTAAACAGAGCTTGGTGTAGACCCGTGTTCTTCTGTTGGGTCACGTCAAAGTTAGGTATCTCTTGGCAGATACATTCTAGTATCTCTTTGGCTTGAGCATGTCCTAACTTCAGTTTGTATACCCGTCTTATATGTGGAACTGTCAATTAAAAATCATCTGAAACTGATCACAATCATCGACATGGCTCACTATTTGAGATGAGTTTTACTGCTTACAAAGAACTTTAAGGTGTTTCCACAACTTGTCTTGAATCCAACTATGATCTTCTGCTTTCCTGTATTGATGGTCATGATGATTCAGAACTTCGTGAGGGTTATTAACTTTCTCTATGTGAATACCTGCAAGAGAAGTAGCATGAATTTAACGATCTATAATGCGGAATCCCAACAAAAATTACAGCCTAGTAACACCGAACTTCCTTACAAAGTTATATTTAGTCTTCGTCTAATAAGCTAAGTATATTCAGTTACTCACAATGATATATCCACTTTTGCCAAAATGCAAGACGGGTACCGCTAGGGAACGCACAAGGTGTTTGAGCAAGCGCGATGATCCCTGTATCGTTGTCGCTGTCTCGAGTATAAGCCAGCTTAGGATATCTCTGAATCAGATCCAAAGCAATACCTTCATATATGCGACACATTAGCCATCTTGTGAACATATAATATAGTTGCCAAAAAAAGTTATATGAACATACCATATAATCCATCGACAATACAATTAGTCACAAGCATCGCTCCGTTCTTGCCATTGTGATCATCTGAACCATCAGGATCAAGGTCACTGAGAGGTGTGTGATTGTAAAGATACCGAACAAGATGTTTGTGACCATACAACGAAGCCACCACGATTGGTATATGCTTCTTCTCGTTCCGGACACTAACCAAACTGGGACATTTATTCACCAAACACTCTGCAATTCTCACAGTCCCACCGGTCGCAGCATAAGTAAGCGCAGTGTAACCATTATCATTCTTGATCTTCAACACTTGCTCTGGATCATGAATCCGTCTTATGACCTCTTCCACGATCTTGATGTGACCAGACAAAACAGCTTTATGGATCGGTCTGTCTCCGTTAGAGGTTAAGCTTGCGGTTAACGCCTCCGGGTTTCGGTCCAAGAACTCTTTCGTGGCTTCTAAGTTTCCACTGTCTATGTTCTTGAAGAGGACAAGATAGGTCGAGTTCTCTTGTCCTATCTTGCTTTGTGGTAGCTCGCCTGCTTCATCGATCTGCATACTATCTGACCTGAAACTGCTCCGGCCTGTTTCGGATCGTATGCTGTCCGCTCTGAAACCTCTGGGATAACCTTTTTCAGTATCCATTTTCCGGTTGCTTCCCGGCAAGAAACGTGATGGTATGTGTTTTGTGTAAGTATAATATTGTTCTTTTTATAATTTTTAAAAAAAGCAAACAGAGCTTTCCGTTATTCGAACAGAGAGAGACATGAGTAAAGTGTTAAAAGAGTGGTGGCTTCTCTTTGAAGGAAGGTTTTTTAAAGGACAAAGGAAATAGGGAAAGGATTCAAGGAATTAAACATTATACTGTGTAATATGAACAAATCCTTGACTATTCGTACCAAGAACTATTTCAAGATTTAGATTCATCTTCTTTCTATATTTGTGTTTGTTACTTTCAGCTTTTAAAGGGAATATTTAAAAGATTGAGATTTGTTTTTTTTGTTTAAAGATTGAGCTTTAGTGTTAAACAATTTTACGTCGTAGCAAAGTAAGGAATTTAATTTCACTCTTCTAACAATGTTCATTGTAAGTAAACTTACAAATATACTTGAACTTGGTAAGAAAACTCATAATTTTACAACAAGTCAATGAAAAAAAAAATGAAGATAGTAGTGCTTTGTGCCTTTTTGGGTTCTTCACTTCTCTTGTAGGTAGAGCTGTCAAAACTCTATGTCCATTTTGACCCGTCCAACATTGTCCAATTTGATTTTGACAAATAGCTAATCGTGTCCATTAACGACCGGTCCATAAATGACCATGCCTAATAATGACCATATTTTTATGGACTATCCATGGGTGTCGATTGGACAACATATAACATATTTATAAAATAAAAAAAAAACACAAATATCTAAAAACATATCTGTGTTTATAATTTTTTCCCCAAATCGATTTTGACCTAGATTTTTAAGTATTATGGGCCGCCCAATGTCCACATTGTCCGTCAATTTTGTCCGTGGGCAAAAGCAGACCAAGACCATTTAGACCCGCTCCAGATATGGGCTTGTAGCTACATGGACAGCCCGACCATTTTGACAACTCTACTTGTAGGATATAAATGTTTCAAAACCTATTAAGCAATAATAAATACATATAAAATAGTGTGATTATTTAAATATAAGAAAATATCTATAATATATTTGTAGCTACATTTGTTAAAATGTAGTGCCCCAAAATTGGTGTTCTTTATTTAATTTGATAAATATTATATTTTATAATAATTATTTAAATCATATATTAAAATCTTTTTTCTTTTGGGCAACCATATTAAAATCTAAAGACAACATTTTGACATATATCAAAATCTTATAAAAATATATATATATATAATTTAATTAAACTTATTCAATTTTTTATGATAAAGATAACATTAAATATAGTGAATTATTTGGGGCAATTTAAAATATATAACGGCAAAGATTAATGAGTAAAATTACAATCGAACCAGATCTTATCTTCCCAAAACTCAAACCCCTTTTTTTTTGCCGGCGACGCTTCTCTACTGAATTATTTCAGTAAGATCTCTCAATTCTTCTCTCCGGCAATGGCGATTCCGTTGCCTCTCACCTCTTACTCTCCAATCTCAGCTTTTTTTTCCTCCTTTTCTTCTTCTTCTTCTATTTCCCGAACCTCTTTCGTCCCTCTCACACCTCGCCATCGTGGTTTCTTCTCCGCACAGAATTGTAGTAGGCGTGTACTTCTCAGCTGCTCTTCGTCTTTGTCCTCAAACAACGGTTCAGCTCCAGAGTCCATGAACGGGAACGGTAACGGGAGGTATTGATATTCAATTCTCAATCTTTACGCCCATAAGATGTTTGTGAAAATTCGTCAATGAAGACACTTTTTGGGTTTAGGGTTTTAAGACTTTATTCAAAATTTACTTTAAATCTGAATTGTTAATTGTTTTGGTTTCGTGAAGTTTGGAACTTTGGCTGATTTTGTTAAAATTGTTAAAACTTTTTAGTAGCTTAAACGGGCAGTCATCTTTTCCACGAATGCCTTCCTTTGATGGAACATCTAAACCACCACTTAAATGGAGAAGGGTTTTACTCAAAGTCAGTGGAGAAGCTCTTGCTGGAGACGAGGAGCAGAATATAGATCCTAAGGTTTTTGTGATGGGAAATACACCTTTTTGTTTTTTTGCTTTTCTTTGCTCTCTGTATTCCTACTACAGACGTCTCATCCAGTTTCCCACTAATTAGGTTACTATGGCGATTGCAAGGGAAGTTGCAGCAGTGACTCGACTTGGCATTGAGGTGATTCTCTAAAAGGCTTCATTGTAACATTCTTGTTTACTATGGCCATGGATTCAACACTTGTTAGTGGTTAGGTATTCAGCTATTACTTCTTTCCTGGACATGTTGATTGATAGAGTATGACAGATGCAACATTTAAGTAGCCGAGTTATTTGATAATTGTCTGTGTTAACAATATATCCTGAAATAATCAATTAGCTCAAGAAACGGGAGCTTAAGCTAAGGGGTAGGGATTCATGGGATTACAACAACTTAAAATTATAACTTTACTACGCATTAAACATGATATAGGTGCAACAGATGATGGGTCTGGGTCATTGAGAATGCTCATTGCAATGTTGTGTATGCTCTGTCATGATCTTCTTACGCCTTTACAATAGGTCGCTATTGTTGTTGGAGGAGGAAATATCTTTCGTGGATCCACCTGGGCTGGGTGCAGTGGCCTTGATCGCTCCTCTGCTGATTATATCGGGTAATTATATCCACTCATGACTCTAGTTCACACAAATTTGTTTTTCTGAACTTTACTCCTTCTGTATGGAGTTATCTTGTTCCCCCTTGCGCCAATAAGACCTTGAAATTTCGTATATTGGAGTTTTTTTTTTTTTTGTTGTCTCATTGGTTCGTCTGAAAATTTGACAGAATGCTGGCAACTGTGATGAATGCAATATTTCTTCAAGCGACAATGGAGAGTATCGGTATCCCAACCCGTGTTCAAACCGCTTTCCGCATGTCAGAAGTAGCAGAGCCTTACATAAGAAGACGAGCAATCAGACATCTAGAAAAAGGCAGGGTTGTTATATTTGCAGCTGGAACAGGCAATCCGTTCTTCACCACAGATACTGCAGCAGCTCTTCGATGTGCTGAAAGTAAGTCAGAGGTGGTTTCTGTTTTAAAGTGTTCTCCAATGCTTCATTTATCACTAGCTTCATGATATAAAAATCTTTTCGCGTTGGACACAGTTAACGCAGAAGTAGTGCTAAAAGCAACAAATGTTGATGGAGTGTTCGACGATGATCCTAAACGAAACCCAAACGCTCGCCTTCTCGACTCACTAACTTACCAAGAAGTAACCTCAAAGGACCTCTCTGTAATGGATATGACTGCTATCACTCTGTGCCAAGAAAACAACATCCCAGGTCTGTATTTCACTCTCAAACCTTAACCACATTACATGATCATCAACAAAATTTCTTACTTGGTCTGTGTTGATTTTTGGCAGTTGTGGTATTCAATCTATCGGAACCTGGAAACATTGCGAAAGCAATCAAAGGAGAGAGAGTTGGTACATTAATAGGAGGAACTTGGAACTCTGTTGTCACAACTACTACATGAAGCCACTTCTCAAAACACAAAACTTAACAGAGCATCTTAGGTCAGGAATCTGTCTCTATATATATATATATATATATATATAGTTTGCAGACAACGTTTAGGAATCTGTCTGAAATTTTTGAAAGTTAAATTTAGTTTTTTTTTTTTATACATGAAGCTCATTTTTAAACCCTTTGGGTTACAACATTGGATATGTTAAAGATACAATACAAAAAAATTACAGAGCAAAACACATAAATATTAAATATAATCGTTACTAAAGATCCCATAAATGACTACTAAAGACATCAGCAAAAGTTGGAGAAGCAACCAAACTAGTATAACCAGGACTAAACATTAGAAACGGGCTCATCAATCCCGCCGGCGAAAACAATCCGGGCGGTATTGCCGGCGAGAACATGCCACCTTGATGAATCATCGGAGAAAATATCCCGGCAGAAACTGTCGGCAACATGGCCGGAGACGGGGAGAGTATCCCCGGAGCATAACCACCAAATTCAGCTGCTTCTTCCATGGCCGTGGGGATTTCATCATCTCTAGGCACCACCATCGGAGGTTCTTTACCTCCTCTCGGGCTAGCATTTTCCGTCGACGCTAGCCTCGCCGCCGGCGAAACGTTACCACCGCTGCCGCCAGATTCGAGGAAAATTTCAGAGGAGATCCCGGTGAGACGCTGGACTACGTTCATGAACTCGGACGCGGTGGCGTGTACGACCTTGGGGGAAACGGCGTAGATGACCACCGGCTCTCTAGGAACATACGGCTGCTGGGGTTGGTCACGGTTCTGAGGCGGCGCAGGGTGTTTAGGTGGTTTCTTGATGATTTTGTGAGAGTCTTTGTGGACGCTGAGAGGTGAAGGACGAGGGCCACAGATCTGAAGCTGCCGTTTCTGGTTCTGTTGATCGCCGCCGGCGAAATACTCCGACGGATCCATTAAAAAATTTGGGGGGATTTATTAAAGTTCTCACTTCTTCTTCTCAGAATTGAGTTTTGTTGTTCTCTGTTTGGTTTGAGAATTAAATTGTTTGGGCGACTGAATAAATTGACCAAAAAAAACAGAACAGAAGGATTAGTTTGACTTTATAGAAATGTTGACTTTTTGTGTGTCCAACCAAAGGTGTACAGCACATTCCTCATTGAGGAAACCTCCCCATTCTTGGAAAATTAGTAGGAAAGATCTTTCTTTATTACTATTAGGAATCAGCACACAATTTTAATAATGTCTTCAATGATTACCTCTCTCTCTGCGGCTCTGCCATACAATTAAGTAACTAACGTATACTTCTCTCTTTGACACTTTCACGTATATTTACGAAAAATTTTAGTTTTATTTGTAAATTAATTAATTTATAATTATTTTTTGATAGAGAGAAAAAATATAAATTAATAACAATTTAAAATTTTAAATATTTTCAATGATTACTTTTTGAAATTTACAAAATATCAATTTTTGTGGGACAAAAAAATATCTCAAAACATCAATTTTTATAAGATAAAGGAAGTATTATTTTTGTACGGTGAAGCTCCAGTTTGGTTAATTTTAATTTACATGTTCTTAGAAGACTCGAAGTTACAAAATATGTCAATATGTTATAAAATATGTTTGTCTAATTATATGTATGGTATCGATCAATTCTTACTTACCTTACTCTAAGCTATTGATGTCTGATACTGCCCTATAATAGATTAGAAGTAACAAACCTAATAAGACCTATAATGAGTTGTCGAAGAAAAATTAAATAAAAGATATACAGTTGAACTAATTTCTTTCAAATATTTTTAATATAAATCTGTTTCTTTTCAATTAGACAAACAATATCAAATAACATATAAGCTCAAACATATATATATATATTTTTTTAAAATTAAATTTGTTATTACATACTTTAATGCGATTAACGATCGTTTGTTTCTAAACCCGGAGACTTGGATTTAAAACCGGTTCTACAGATGTTTTGTTACGATGTAGAAAACATATCCTATAATTGAGTGTGAGACAGATTCGAAGGACTTAGCAATTGCCCTCATAGTTAAATATTCAACATCAAGACGATCCTTCCCTATATGGTTTTCTAAAAAAAAAAAAAAAAAAAAAAGAAGAAAATGTTATTGGCATCTTCGGCAAACAAAGTTGCTAAATCCTTTGCCTCATACTGTTTACCAAAATAGACATTCAACATGCATACATAGCTCGTGGGTATTGTGATTGGTTCAAACCACTCATTGGATTTTAATAAATGTGCTACTTTTGGTTTATTGTTCTATATTTTTTTCCATGGTTTTTAGTTTTCTGCTATTAATTATTTAATTTGACTCTGCTGTGTGATAGATTCGTCAGTGTTATTATCTTACGCACGAACCTTTAACTCCTTATAGAATTTTTTTTATTTGCCAGTCAGTAATAGGGAAACCTCTGTTAGAAATTTCTTAGGGTTCAGTTATTGTGATTGATATTAAATCTTCATATTCGATTAAGCTTGGAGGTCCGGATGAAACACGCTTTCATTTGTTTATCCAGAGCCCACATATGGAATCTAGTTTGGCCCAATCAAACAGTTGATCACTTAAATTTCTTCGTTCAATTCAAAAACTCTCTCTAACAATAATATCATAGATTCCGAATAAGCAGACTTTTTACATGTTTATCAAATTTAGTATACTAAATATAAGTATGCTAAATTGTATGGTAAAATAACTATGTAAAGAAAGTAAAGTAAAGTATGACATTAAAATAATAACGTTAATTTTGCATAAATATGTTACACAAACTAAATATAAATTTGCCTAATACGCTTTTAAAATATGCTTAAGAATTGTATACTTTACGTTTACGATTTACATGCCTTTTTATCTTTAGTATACTGAAAACATTATTTTTTAGTTATTTGGGTTTACAAGAATGTGTAAGCTGACTATTATTTTTACAGGCACTTTAAAAAAAAATTTGATTTAGAATATTTAATCATTTTAATTTTTAAGATCATCGTTTGACATTATATTGTTAAAATGTCGATTATAATCTTTTTATTTATAAACACTTGGGCCAATGACCAACACAATAGGTGAATAAGTTGATAGAAAGACCACCTAGTGGATACACTTGGTTTCTTGTCCTTCTTCTCGAACTGAGATACGAGCTAGATAGATACAAGTATTTCGTCGAGCTATCTACACCCACGGCAGTATGCAAGAAAAAAAAAGATTGGTAAAATATGATCCTTTAAGTCTCTCGATATCTTTTTTCCAAACATCAATGTGCTAACAGAAGAGTTACTTACTTTCAAACTTTGATATCTCTCATCCATAATAAATAAATAAAAACTAATACTACCACAATTAACTCCTAAGGATTTATTTAAGTTTAAGCTTTTTTCTCTTTCAAAGAATTGGTGTTTCTTATAAAGGTTTTCCAAATAATTTAGTTTTATTGATTATGGTAAATTAATATTAATCTATCCACGTAAAACAGGAAATTTGTACTAACGTGCGTTAGTCATATTAAAAGACGTACTGAATATTTTCCACCAACGCGCCGTCGGGTCGAATCCTCTTTTGCCAGTGGCCCGATAGTTCGTCGGATTCCATCCTCTAGGAAGCACTTGATCCCCTATTCGAAGGAATCTTTATTGTTCCTCAGCTATATACTTAGTTCACCTAACTATCTGGACATGTCACAAATCAGTGTCTATAATTTGTTAATATCTGTACTTTACCAAATTTTATCATGCCTATATAAAATGATATTTCTTGTTGGAGATGTAACGTTATTAAGTTATGGGGTGAGAAATGCCAAATGTGTTTACTAAGAAAAAAAACTTGAAAAAACTCATAAAATGATTCCAAATAAGCAGCAAAACTCAGACAAATATTCCAAATAAACAAATGCAAAACGTGTAGTAGTGCCACGAGATGACTTCGACGTGGTCGTGTAGAAACCGCTCTGCCATGATCGTCGGGTAGTGTGGGGGAATCGTGGGACCCTTAGTAGCTCGGATCCTCGACCATTTGGACGCTCGAGTTTGACAGCTTGGTATGGAGGTGGCGAGGGACAGTGGCATTCAAAGCATTGAACGAAATAAACAAAAGTTTTAAAAAAAAACAGATAAAATGTTGCATAAACATCAATCAAACAATAAAAATTCACCTTTCACACGAGATTCAATTTAATGAACCTTAAACTCAACTTCTTTCCTCATAGCCAATGTTTTATCTAGAATATTTAATAACAAAATGACCAAAAGATTTTAAAAAACAGAGAAAATGTTGCATAAACTATCAAACAAACATGAGATTTGATTTGATCAACCTTCAACTCAACTTATTTCTCCATAATCAATGCTTTGTCTAAAATTTTTAATAACAAAATGAACAAAAGTTTTTTTAAAATAAAAACAGAGAAAAATGTTGCATAAACTATCAAACAAACAAAAAACTTCACCTTCCACATAAGATTTGATTTGTTTAACCTTCAACCCAACTTCTTTCTCCACAACAAATGCTTTGACTAAATTTTTTTTTAACAAAAAATGAACAAAAGTTGTTTTTTTTTTACAGAGAAAAAGGTTGCATAAACTAATAAACAAACAAAAAAATTCAACTTCCACATTACGATTTGATATGCTCAACCTTCAACCTAACGTTTCTCCACAACCAAAAATTTGTTTAAAAATTCTATTAAGGTAAATGAACAAAAGTTTTTAAAAAAAAATAGGAAAAAATGTTGCATAAAGCCATAAAGCCATAAACAAACCAAACATTTCACTTTTCACATGAGATTTAGTTTTCTAAACCTTTAACCCAAATTCTTTTTCCACAATCAATGCTTTGTCTACAATTCTTTTTAACAAAATGAACAATTTTTATAAAATAGACAGAAATATGTTGCATAAACTATCAACCATGTTTAATGATGAAATGAACGAAAGTTCTTTGTATACCTTGCAACAGTAGTAATCTGCGATGTCTTGATCAAAACAGAGTTGTCACCGAGATATTTAAGGCTACAAGCAAAAAAATATTAAAAATCTGTCAAGAAATGAGTTGTGAAGAAAAAAAAAAAAAAACTGAAATTGAAAACTTTGTTGGTGTTTACTGGTCACCATATGGTAAAAAGGGTACGTTAGCTTTAAACTTTCTTAAGTTAGTTAGTTTATAGATAGTTATATAAATTCGTTAAGATACAACAAATTAAAACTAATACTAAATGCTAATATCTTATAACGATCGATGATGTAATAATATAGGATTTAATAACACGGCTATGATTTTTCATGTGGTATAAAATATCATAAAAGAGTCATACAATTTGAAAACTGACGTGCAAAGATTCTACTATTCAATAGGATAAAACTTTGGCGCCCTTTTTACAAATAGTATTTGGTTTTATCTAACATAATAAAAAAGAGAGTAGGTGTTCAATTCAAATGTTGAAGCAAGTACCATTCAAATCAAAGTTCAAACAAAAGATAGAATAATAATACTTAAAAGCGGGTGGGTGTGAGAGAGGCATGACCATGAAATGTTGCAACCTCCTCTAACAAGAAAGAAAAGACGATATAAGTTTCCAAGATTTAGACATGAGAGACCATATATACTTCGTTTGTCACTTCAATCTAAAGGAACCTTATTCCTCCTTTATTTTTTTGGTTTTACTTTTAGTATGCAAAAATTATATAACCATCCATTTAAACTCATATTAGTATACGTACAACTTGTAGTCAGATTCAATGAGACATACATATATTAGATTAATAATCTAAGCACACAAAGCTGTCTTTTCAGTTCCTTTAATTTGTACGTACCAAGAGTGTGTATAGCTATATCCTATATATATTGAGTTTTTAATTATAGCCTCAACTAACAAATCAGATAATATTCACTTTGATCCCTTCCCTACCATCTAAATCTAATCTTGTCACAGATTTACGATACTATTCAATCAGCATTAGACTCCAGATGATTTTGGCATCAAATAATGTCGGAAAAAGACAAAAATTTAGAAGCAGCAGCAGCAGATTTAGCCTTCTCAGTTTCCAGTTCAACTATGATATCCGACAAAGTCAGCTGCGCACTCTTGACCCGTTCCTCCAATTTTTGGACTCGGAGATCATCAGCAATTTCTTTCTTCCTTAACAAGGAAACCTCCTCAAGCTTTGTCTTTAACCAATCCAGCTTAAAACCCGCTTCTGTTAGCTCTCTCAAATCGCTGTCAATGCTGCTTAGCTCAGTCTCAGAAAAGCTCTTAGGAGGCCTGCACAATGTCTCGATGAGGCTGATGATAGTATTCATGTATGCTGTTTTCAGACCTTTGCAATTTAGTTTGAAATCAATTGCAATGTCTGGGTGTTTCATGAATAGCCGGCTAACAGGAAAAACCTGCCAACAAACAACAAGATCAGGTTATCCAGAAAGAAAGAAAGAAAAAGAAATGAGGAAGCTCCTATATACGTATAAGCATACCTGAGTAGAAAGAAACTCAAAACCTTCGATTTCAAACATATCCTTCCCAGTTACATGTCCTTCTTCAGCTACTTTAACTTGGACTTCAATGATCAATTTGTTATTCTCCAGAAATCCTTCCTCTTTAAGCTTGCTAAGAGGCAGTGTCATAGTACCCCACGATGGGGTTTTAGCGCAGAACATGCTTGTTGTTTCTGTAAGACAAAACAGATATATATATATATATATATATATAAACTTATCTTCTTTATCAATGAGATATTATATGATGTATAAATTACGATACGATCATATCATTACCAGCTGCTCTGTAGAGCTCCTTTCTGGATTGATTCAACAAAATGAAGCGATGACGAACTCGCGTTTTCCATCCAGTTAGAAGTGTTCTAAAATTGTGAACGCACAGGTACAGACGCAAGTCATCATCGTTTTCCTTGTGATGAAATACAACAAACCTAAGATAGTATTTTAAATTATTACCAAAGTATAAGATTATAACCATACTTAGTTTTAAACACTAAACATTGATTATACTCACTTACCATTCCCATCCACAGCCTAAGAACGTTGGAGACGACCCCCTTTTCTTCTCGGAGAAGTTATTTATCTCAAACGAGAAACTCGTTTGCAACTCAGAATTCCCTATATCTGATATATTAATTAAAACGCTTAGTTAGCCATTTTTTATTATTATTTACATTGAGGAGAGACGACAAAGAAATTTCTCATAAACTTTTTTTTTTTGCTACTCGGAGACCAAAAGAGCAAACAAACAAAACTTAAACCAAAAGAAATCAGAAGAACAAACGACTTACCCGAAGTAGTACTCTTCTGCATCTGATTCCCCATATCTTATCAAAACGCTTTCTTAATTAGGCTTTTACTTCCTCAACCAAACGACAAAGTTCTTGCAGAGAATTTGTAATTAAGAAGAATTTTGGAGTGCTAGACGAAAACCCTATTATACAAAGTTGGATATGTTCTCCGTAAAATCTTATATATATACATTTTTTTGAGACATTTAGCAAATAAATCTTGAACTTGGAATCTATTTACAATCATACCATTAACATTAATTATTAATTTGTTTTTTATTTAATTAATTAATATTATGTTTTTATTTTGGAAAACAAGATTTTCCATCCTAATAAAATTTCCAAAACAATAGAAACCACTCCCTTTAACATTAAGTATTAAGTTTATAATTAATTTTATGAATATTAAGTTTTCAATTTTACAAAACAATAGGAATTAATTATATGAACACACAGTATTTTCTTTCTATAAATAACTACTTATTTAATTGTATGTTATATAGTTCATATACTATAAAACAATAAACCTCAAACAAAATACTTTCTACACTAACTAATACTCTCTCTGTTTCACAAAGAGTGTCATTTTGATACATTGCACACAAATTAAGAAAAACTTGAATATACATATATATATATATATGAATAGTTTATCATTTAAATTTAATGAAAAAAGTTTTGGGTTAAAGGTAAATTAGAAAATTTGATATTAAAAATCACATTGGAAACAGATGGAGTATATATCTATATTTGTAAGGTTGTACATTTTAAAAAATACAAATTAAATATTAGTTATTAATACAGTTAATCTACAAAATAAATAACATTTTAATTTTATTAAAAAATAGCTCCGCGGTGCAACGCGGGTGAATATCTAGTTAATAGTAAAAGTGGACACTATAAACCAATAAAAAGAAAGAAAAAAAAGTAAACAGCTTTGAAGAAATAGAAAAATGGAAAATTTCTCATAACTGTTTAGGCATATATATGTATGTGATAGTATGATACTTGATGATGGGAGGAGTTGGAAAAATGGAAAACACAAATTGGAAACAAAATCATCATGATGAGTACAAGGGAGCTAATACTTCGATAAAGACTTTGTTAATATTTCGATAAAGACTTTGTAAGCATATGTGGTCTGTGTGGAAGGTAGAACCGGTGGCTCCACAGATCATGAGGAAGATGTACAAGAAAGCGACTTAGCCCATATTACAATGTGTTGGAGCCAAATGAAACAGCTTATGGCCAAAGCCATTTGGAAACTAGCAACACAGACTACGCAAGTGTACATTGTCCTGCTGCGAGGATTTCTCGGCCTGCCGTTTTCCCGTTAGGGTGATAGAATTGGTGTTTTAGAGGTTCCTTGCAGAGGAAGAAAATGGCGAGCGCAGTGAAGACTCCATTAAACATCTATCCAATGATTGTTTTCCAGCATAAGAGGAGATTCTGAACAACTTCTTGGTACAGCAGCGGGAAGTGCAAATAAAAAGAAAACCAAACTTTACTTGCGATTCAGAGGAATGTAGAGTTACTGTATAGGGTTTATGGGGTAATTTTTGTATACCTTGTAACCATAGCGATATGAGATGTCTTGATTGAAATTCAAAACAGAGCCGGCCCCAGTTATTTAAGGCTACAAGCAAACATATGTTAAAAAATCTGTCAAAAAATATTGTTGGTGGTTCGAACTGGTCACCGTATGGTAAAAAAATGGTATGTAGCCTTTAACTTTCTTCAAGTTAGTTTTTTTTAATAGATAGTTAAATTCGTTATATATAACAAATTAAAACTTATACCGAATGTTAGTATCTTCTAACGATTACGATCGATGATGTAATATATACGATTAAAGCACCTATGATTTTTCATGTGGTATAAAACATTTAAAAGATTCATACAACCTGAAAACTTACGTGTATAGATTCCTACTATTCAAAAGGATAAAACTTTTTGTTCCCTTTTACAAATAGTATTGCTTTATCTTACAATAAAAAGAGAATAAGTTTCAATTCAAATGTTGAAGCAAGTACCATTCAAATCAAAATTCGAACAAAAGATAGAATAATAATACTTAAAAGCGAGTGGGTGTGAGAGAGGCATGACCATGAAATGTTGCAACCTCCTCTAACAAGAAAGAAAAGACTATGTAAGTTTCCAAGATTTAGACATGAGAGACCATATTTCGTTTGTCACTTCAATCTAAAGGAATCTTATTCGGTTATTTAATTATTCCTCTTTTTATATCTGGTTTAGTAAGCAAAATTATATAACCATCCATTTAAACTCATATTAGTACGTACACCAGATTCAGTGAACCATACATACATTAGCTTAATCGATCTAGTACGTGAAGCTATCATTTGATTTTTTTTTGTACCAAAGAGTGTGTCTAACTAAAAATATAGAGTTTTTAGTTATAGCCTCAGCTAACAAATCAAACTAATTAATTAGTCACTTTGATCCCTCCCCCTACCATCTAATCTTGTCACAAATTAACAATACTATTCAGCAATAGACACTAGAAACAGAGCATAATCTCACAAGATTAATAAACAAAATCCAACTTATACAACTCCTTCTTAAATTCTTGCTATGAGTTTTAATCGCTTAAATCAACACAATTACAAGAAACCATTCATTAGTAGTAAAATCGATTACACTATAACAAAACTTGCCTTAGGATGATTTACAAATATCTCGACTAGGTTTCAAAATAGTTTGACAGTAACATATTTTTGTTTCTTATCTTATAATTGTTAGCTTAAGCTTGAAAGATAAGCAAAGTTAAAAGAGGAAGCTTCTAGACTATTCCTACAGCAAAGTTAAAAGAGGAAGTTTCTAGACTATTCCTACCGAGAGATGGTTTAGGATTAGTTCAAAGTATTCTAGGAGTTATCTAGTTAAAACATATTTTAAGTAGGATTTGGTTTTATGTCTCTTACTCTATATATAAGGATGTGTCGAGATTGTAGCATAACTTAAGAGAGATTAAGAGTTTGTGAGAAGCTTAGTTTTGAGTTATTTTCTAAGCAATAAAGGTTTTCTAAGAAGAGTTCTTTGAGGTTCTGTTTTGTTTGATTCAATATTTGGTATCAGAGCATTATTGAATTAATCAATCCAGAACAAATACGAACCAAGGGAAGATCTGTTCACAAAATTTTTTCTCTGTAAAAGGTTTTAAGGTTTCGATTGTTAAAGAAGATCATGGCAGACACAGAAAGTTCTACAGGCGCGATGGTTGCGGTAACAAACTCAACTAAAGAAAGTAACAGCTCCTCAATTCAATGTCCAATGCTTAGTGCCTCAAATTACATTGTGTTGTCTATGAGGATGGATGTCATCCTTCGTATAAACAGGGTATGGGAGGTGATTGAACCAGGATCGGATAATGAAGAAAAGAACAACTTAGCTAGAGGTCTTCTGTTCCAGTCCATACCAGAGTCTCTAATCATGCAGGCAGGAAATCTTGCTACTGCTAAAGCTGTTTGGGAAGCAATCAAGTCTAGGAATATTGGAGCAGACAGGGTATGAAAGGCAAGATTGCAGACTTTGATGGCAAACTTTGATCGATTGAAAATGAAAGATAGCGACAAGATTGATGATTTTGTCGGCAAACTTTCCGAGATTTCTACCAAATCAGCAGCTCTGGGAGAAAGTATTGAAGAATCAAAACTTGTGAAAAAGTTTCTTAAGAGTCTACCAAGAAGGCGATACATCCATATCATTGCTAGTCTCGAACAAATCCTTGATCTAAACAAAACTAGTTTTGAAGACATTTTTGGCCGACTCAAGGTATATGAAGAAAGAATTTGTGATGAAGAAGAGCAGCTAGAAGAAGAACAAGGAAAACTCATGTACGCCAACATGGATTCCCAACAATATCAAGAAAACTTTGGAGCTCAACGAGGCAGAGGTCAAAGTGGAGGCAGGTTTTACAGACGTGGCAGAGGACGAGGACGATTTGGAACTCAACAAGGCAGAAGTTACAAGAGGGATGAATCCAATATCGTGTGTTACAGATGCGATAAAGCAGGTCATTATGCATCTAACTGTCTAGACAGGTTGTTAAAGCTTCAAGAGGCTCTAGAAACCGAAGAAGAAGATATGCACCAGGCAGATGAATTGATGGTGCATGAGGTCGTTTATCTAAACGAGAAGAATGTGAAGCCTAGCAAGTTGGATAAACACCTAGCAGAGGATAATATTTGGTATTTAGATAATGGAGCTAGTAATCATATGACTGGGAATCTAAGTTACTTTTTCAATATTGATGAAACTATTACAGGCAAGGTTCGGTACGGAGATGATTCTCGAATTGACATCAAAGGCAAAGGATCAATCTTGTTTGTGTGCGAGGATGGCGGTAGAGAGATCTTGAATGAAGTCTATTTCATCCCAGAATTAAGAAACAATATCATCAGTCTTGGTCAGGCTACAGAAGCTGGATGTGATGTTAGAATGAGGAAGGACTATTTAACTTTATGTGACCGAGATGGGAAACTTATAGTCAAGGCTAATAGGTCAAGAAATAGACTTTATAAGGTGGCGATGCAAGTCGAGAGCATTCGATGTTTAAAAGTTGTGACCACAAGTGAGTCTTCAAAGTGGCACGCCAGGCTAGGACACATAGGGATCGAGGGTATGAAGTCTATGTTACGAAGCAGAATGGTCACAGGTGTACCTGTTTTCACAATGGATAAAGAAACATGCTCATCGTGTTTACTTGGAAAACAATTAAGGCAATCATTCCCGAAGGCAACTTCATTCCGAGCTTCACACATATTGGAACTAGTTCATGGAGACCTTTGTGGACCTATTACGCCTACTACAACAGCTGGTAATCGATACATCTTTGTATTGATTGATGATCATTCACGCTATATGTGGACACTTCTTATGAAAGAAAAGAATGAAGCATTCACAAGGTTTAAAGCTATTATTGAACAAGAATCAGGAGCCAAGATAAAAACTTTCAGAACGGATCGTGGTGGAGAATTTGTATCCAAGGATTTTAACAAGTTTTGTGAAGAATCAGGTATACTTAGACACCTTACAGCACCCTATTCACCACAACAGAATGGTGTGGTTGAAAGAAGGAACAAGACTCTGCTTGAGATGACTAGAAGTATTCTTAAGCACATGAGAGTGCCAAATTACTTATGGGGAGAAGCAGTACGACATGCTACTTATCTCATAAATAGAGTGGCTACTAAAGCTTTGGTGAATAAGACACCATATGAAGTATTCAAAAACAAGAAACCAAACCTGGAGCATCTTCGAGTGTTTGGTTGTGTTGGTTATGCAAAGATCGAAAGCCAGCACCTGAAGAAATTGGATGATCGCTCTAAAGCATTAGTGCATCTTGGCACAGAACCAGGATCAAAAGCCTACAGACTTTATGATCCTTCAAAGCAAATAATTGTTGTTAATAGGGATGTGGTGTTTGATGAAAATTCGAGCTAGAAGTGGAACAAAGAAAGAGAGGAAAATGACTCGGGTAGGTTCAAAATAAACTTTGAACCAACCTCCGGTAACAGTGTTGTGATCAGAGAAATAGAAGAAACAGAGGAAGGCGGAGAATAAACAGGGGAGGAAGATATTGGTGAAGAAAATATGATGACTTTAACCACAAAATCTGCTAAGAAAGAGGGTTTTGTTGCAGAACCGATTACAGAGGAAGAACAAGAACAGGTTCAACCTGTATTGCGAAGGTCGACAAGAGAAGTGACTAAACCTCGATATTTGGATGACTATGTACTTATGGCTGAACTTGAGGGAGATCGTCTGTTGTTGGCTTCAAATGAAGAACCTTGGGATTTTGACGAAGCAAAGGAGTTGCAGGTTTGGCGGAACGCTTGTGATGATGAGATTTGCTCTATCACAAATAATAATACTTGGATTTTAGTTGATCTTCCTGCAAGAGCCAAGCCGATTGGACTAAAATGGGTGTTTAAGATAAAAAGAAACTCGGATGGAAGTGTTAACAAATATAAAGCCAGATTAGTAGCTAAAGGTTATGTTCAAAGGTACGGTATTGATTTCGATGAAGTCTTCTCTCCTGTAGCTCGTATGGAGACTGTTCGTTTGATCATCGTGTTAGCTGCTTCACGAGGATGGGAAGTCCACCACTTAGATTTGAAAATGGCCTTCCTCCACGGTGATTTAAAGGAGGAGGTCTATGTGTCTCAACCAGATGGCTATGTTGTTGCAGGTAGTGAGTCTAAGGTTTATAGGCTACACAAAGCTTTGTATGGCTTGAAACAAGCACCAAGGGCGTGGAATGCTAAGTTGAATCAAACTCTCAAGGACTTAGGCTTCGAAAAGTGTTCGAAGGAAGCTTCTTTGAATCGTAAGGTGGTGAAAGATCATCATCTCCTTGTAGCCGTCTACGTCGATGACCTGCTTGTAACAAGATCAAACATAAGACTCATTCAGGATTTCAAAGACGGCATGGCTGCAAAAATTGAAATGAGTGATCTCGGTCAGCTCACCTACTACCTAGGCATTGAAGTCTCACAGCGTAACGATGGTATCTTGCTGAAACAAGAACGGTATGCAGGTCGGATCCTAGAGGAAGCAGGTTTGGGAAGTTGTAATGCAGTGCTCACACCAATGGAGTCGGGTCTAAAGATGTCTAAAGCACAGGATGAAGCTGGTATTGATGAAAGGGTTTATAGAGGGAACATTGGCTGTCTACGATACCTATTACACACGCGACCTGACCTTTCATTCTGCCTTGGAGTCTTAAGCAGATATATGCACGAACCTAAGCAATCTCATGGTGCAGTTTTAAAACAGGTTCTTCGATATTTGCGTGGAACTCTCTCGTTTGGACTTAAGTATTCTCGATCAGCTGAGACAGGGTTGATAGGTTACAGTGAAATCACTCGCAATCGTTTGGATGAGGCAAGACTAGTTGGCTACAGTGATAGTAGTCACAATGTAGATGAAGACAATAGGAAGAGTACAACATGGCATGTCTTCCATCTCAATCATTGTCCGATAACTTGGTGTTCTCAGAAGCAAGAAATTGTGGCAATGTCCTCTTGTGAAGCAAAGTTCATGGCGGCCACTGAAGCAGCTAAACAAGCTATTTGGCTTCAGGAGATTCTCGGGGAGATCACTGGACAAGAAAGTGAGAAAGTGGTGATTCATATAGATAACAAATCCACCATAGCCCTTACGAAGAACCCTGTTTTTCATGGCAGGAGTAAACACATTCACCGCAGGTATCATTTCATTCGAGAATGTGTTGAGAATGGTTTGGTCAAAGTGGAGCATGTACCAGGGAGCAAGCAGAATGCGGATATACTTACAAAGGCTCTTGGACAAATTAAATTCATGGAGATGAGAGATCTTGTGGGTGTCAAGGATATTGCAAGAGAGGAAGTCAAGCTTAAGGGGGAGAATGTTAGCTTAAGCTTGAAAGACAAGCAAAGTTAAAAGAGGAAGCTTCTAGACTATTCCTACCGAGAGATGGTTTAGGATTAGTTCAAAGTATTCTAGGAGTTATCTAGTTAAAACCTATTTCAAGTAGGATTTGGTTTTATGTCTCTTATTCTATATATAAGGATGTGTCGAGATTGTGGCATAACTTAAGAGAGATTAAGAGTTTGTGAGAAGCTTAATTTTGAGTTATTTTCTAAGCAATAAAGGTTTTCTAAGAAGAGTTGTTTGAGGTTCTGTTTTGTTTTATTCAATAATAATAACAAAAATATAAAATTCAAAAAGGCATAATATGAGTGGTCTTGGTCTCATAAGCAGACAAAGCAGAAGAGTTAATCTTCAACACTTTAATCAGATCTTTAGCCATTTGTCTCACCATCGCCGAGCAGTTGCTCTGTATCACCACCAACAGCTTCGTCACTCCGTTACTCCTCTCCACCACCGTCGTACCTTCCCTGAAAACATAGCACAAACACCACAGTATCGTGACCGCGTGCTCCGTCGCCGCCGTCGACACTTTCAAAAGCTTGTTCACAACTCCTTCCACGCATCTCCCGTTGTCTTCCCCGCATATCTCCGCTCTCCCTTCTCGCTTCGACGACAGAGTCTCCAACAGCTTCAGTGACTTCTCCGTCACGGAGACGCTCATCATCTCCGTGGTCATGAGAATGTCTTTGATCTTGACGATTACTTTAGCGGCGATTAGTTTCGATCTGACTCGTTTCGATTTAGAGATCATGATTAGAAAAGATAAACTCGCTTCGATCAAACTCGGATCTGACTCGGTGACGCTGATCGATTTGACCGTCTCTGTTAAAACGCCGTCGTGTTCCGCGACCAAGAGCTTTGATCTAGCGTCGTATGAGATCCAATCCAAAACCCTAACGGCTTCGATCTTCGATTCTTGATCCCCTCGTCGGATCGCTAAGAGCATCGCCGTTAAACAATCTCCTCCGTCGTCGTTGAGCATCAGATTCGATAACGTTTCACGATCTGGTTTGATCGTATCCAAAATCTTAAACGCCATTAGAACTAACTCCATCTTCTTCTTCGTCGTCGTCTTCATTCGTATGATACCAACGAGCATTGTTGTAAACTCTGTCTTCTTCTTCTTGAGAAACTCTCTGTTCGAATCAGAGTCCTTCAAGAACCGAACGATCCTAGTCAAAATCTCAATACGAACGTCATCGTCTCTATCTAGCGTCGTCATCAGTCTATTCAACGAGTCGTTAACTTCTTCCTTGGTTGGAACTTTTTGACCAGAGGGAGGATCCGGAACCGGAGAAGAACCGGCACCAGAAGAGTCGGACCAGAGTTTGATGAGACGTTGGAGAGTGAGGTTAGGAACGAGATCTTGAGTTTTGAGGAGTTGCATAGTAGCGGGACAAGTGTTGTTACCTCCGTCGAGCCATCTCTGGATACTGGCTCGATCGTAGGTTACGCCGGTGCAGAGACTAACGGGAGATGTCATCACGTCTAGAGATATAGGACATTTGAAGAAGCTAGGGACTGTAATGTACGATGTCTCTGTTTCATCGTCGTGTCTCCCCATCTCGAGTTAAAAAGAAGAAAATGCGGGAAGATGAGAGATGCGTAAGTGTGGAAGGTGAAGAAGAAGAATGGAGAATGAAACAAAGTGAGTGGAGACTTTGATGGGTTTTAAACTTTTAAGATATATAGAGAGAGAGAGAGAGTCAAACGCACGCTTGCGTCACTCTTTTTTTAACCTAATTCATTAAAACATTTTTTTTTGAGTAATAATATTCCCAAAACATAATAATTTTCATATAGTATTTGAATAATCTTGAGGACAAGTCGGAAATTCTAGAAAAAAAGATTGAAAGATTCAATTAAGTTTTGGTCAGGGGTCAAAACAAATCAAAGAACGTTTCTGGATCAATGAGTAGAAGTAGTAAGGTCGTATGTGGATTGGGTCAAGTCGTAACCGTTTCGATGTGTCGTTTGTTGATGGGGAGGACTTTGACCAGAACCAACAGCGTAGAGTGACCATTACTCGTGTGTGAGTTTGAAGCGTGTGGGATTGGTGGGATCTCATATCTGTACGAGGGGGTCTATTTTAGTCTCGTCCCACAGCCACATGGCCTTGGTCCATCTCATGTCCTATTTTTAGTACACTTTTTATGAACTATAATGTAAAATATATATATATGTTATTTTATTTTTATAATCAGAAACCAAAAGCAACAGATCTGAATGGTAACAACGGATTTGGTTGTATAGGACAAACAATTTGATAGTGCGGTACGATTGAACTGCGGTACATACGGGACAAAAGTATTTATGGGATAAGTGCGGTTAATACAATATATGCAGTACAAATTAATGTTTGATTGGTAAAAAAACGATTTGCGGTACGGATTTCAAATTATTTTATTCAAAACTATTAACTAATATAATTATATATTATAAATACATATTACAAATAACATAATTAGCAAGTATATCATAAATTAAATTGTTTTCTTTATTATTAATGAAATAATAATTTCATCTATTATTTATAAACTTTAAAAACCAAAAAATCTTTTAAATTAATCATGTAAATTTGTGTTCATAAAAATAGTGAAGAAATACAATGTTTAAACATAAATTTGTTCTAGAAGAAACTATAATTTCTTTTTAAAAAAATTTAAATCTAGTTAATTATGCATTATTGATTTAATTTGTAATGATAAAAAAATAATCAAATTTATTTAAACCAAAATTTAACTTTTATGTACATATTTTTATGCACAACTAAAATCTATATATTTATAATTTATTAACTTTTTTGGTATTTACAACATATATAAATTATTCTTATTTATTTTATTATTTGTAATATAATTATTTATTGCATAAACATCTTCTTTTTTTACTTAAAAAAATATATTAGTTACCATAAACCTTCTTTTAATACTAATTTGGATAATTATTAATGGATCATTTATTAAAAAAACAAAAAGGAAAGCGGATTTATAGTGATCCACACCATATTTGGAAAACATTCATTAGCGGAGCGTTTTTCATATAACAAAACAGAACAAAAAAATTAATGAGGTTTTTCTTTTTAGTTTTTTACAAAACCGCAAATTTAACGTAAATAATATAAATGGTATAATAAATGCGGATTTTCCTTTTTGTTACAAAAACGTCCCGCTTTTTCGATCACCATTCATATATACAAGCTGAGATTGGTCATGGGCGGATAATAATATTTTGACATTTATATTTTGTATAGTTTATATATATGTTTAATGTTGTTAATAAATAAAGATTGTGTTGGCTTCCACTACGGAGAAAGAGAAACTTGATGGATTATATTATTCAAGCAAGCTAGCGAAGAAGTGTTTTTGATGCCGGGGGGAGAAAAAGCAAAAGCGTTTCTTTTTTTCTGGGATTGTCATCTTCTCTTCTTTCTGGTCACTATAATGTTTGTTTGTTAGATATATATTAACTTTTTTTTTGTGAGGAACAATAACGTATATAAATTATAAAAGTATTCGCAGTTACATTTTTTAGTTGTCTGAAAAAGTATATATGGTTGGACTGCCTAATTGTCTGATGAAGCTAACAAAATTAGGAGTTGCCTTATAATTATATTATTCATTATTCAATGGATTTGAGTTTGGTCCTACTTTTTATTTTATTGATCATTGCTTTAGTTGCTCACGGTTGTGCCATTCGTATATATATTATACATAAAAAATACATTACTTTTGGTGATATATACTAATGCCTAAAGGGTGGGTTGTGCCATTTGGTTTTTGTTCTTCTTTCAGTTTTTGCTCTTTCAAAAATTATCTTCTCTTCATTCATCCATTACTGTATTTGTTGCATGCATTATTATTTGAATAGGTATATATAGTTTCTTTCTTTCTTTGTTTTTTTTTTGTTTTGTTTATAAGCTCTTAGCCTTCTTTCTTTGAATATAAGGAAAACAGCTAAAGTTGAATTTTTTTGTTGATCAGTATGTGATAAAAGGCATGGGTGACCGAAAGTTGTTGGCCTAAATAGTAAAATCAAACTTAGGTGTTGAAAATATTTCAGTTATTAGAGGTAAGAGAGGTAGGAGGAGTAGGATGAAATGCTTGCTGACTCGTGAATCATTTATTTTTGAATATTATTGTGACAATTGAGTTAGGTTAACTTTCAATTAGGTTTAGCATAATTAAACGAATAATAGCCGTTAAAACGAGCGTAAGATTTTATCAACCTTTTATAATAGATACCGATCAAGCATCTCTTTAATTGAAGAAGATATATACACGTCCATGAATTAAAAAGAGATGAATGGTAATTAAGTACGTAGCATTCTAACGGCAGACAAATGATTTGAGTATGTATATGTATATTAACTCGTGAGCATATAATTTGATAATAGGGTGGGTAATATAATAGGGTAAATTGCACCGAAAGAAAAATAAAACTATAATGATGCGAACGTGCATCATATTGTCTACAATTAGCAATTATGCCAAATCGGAAAAAATATCTACGCCAATTCCTATTATCTCACCTTTTAATAAATTACCACACTCATCGTCTGATCCATCCATTATTGTTCTTGGTGGACAATAATTTCCATTTGTCCTCATATGTAAGTAAGGATACTATTGGCATTTTTTCTCTCTCTTTTTTTTTTCAACTTATATATTTGTAATTAGTAATCAAGTCGAACATGTAATTCTAAATGTATTAATGCTAAACGGATTTTTTTTAAAAAAGACAAGATTCTACGTTCTATTTTCTTCTAGCTAGCCAGTATTGTCATTTGATGATATATTTTAGTTTAACACAAACGTACAACTTGAAAACTATGTTTACTATTGTATAAATGTAAACCATGAAACTCATCCGAGAATGATGTATTAGTTAATAATATACGTGAGTAGTTATATTTGTTTACCGTGAGATTGAAAACTATAAAATGAGATAACATATTCGATGAAGATCACCAACTTCTAGTCTGGTGGTTAAACGGCAAAGACAAATTTGTAATGAGGCGTATTCACAATTATTTCTCCACAAATTTGTGGTGCAAATAGTTCCAATTTTTTTTTGGATGAAGATAGAGATATGAGGAAGAATCGAGTTCCGAAAGTGTGGGGTTGCATTGTTGAGGTTTCCATTGGCAGAGGCAACTCGTTTGCATCACATGAAAAAAAAACATATCCAATGTCATGTTCCCGTTCGAAGTCAACATCATTCAATTCCTAGCGACTCATTTATGAGGAGTTTTCTAGAATATTTGTAAGGGATTAATTTATTAGATTTGACTAGCTTTATCATCCCAACACAGATTTGGCAACAGTTACTACCTAGCATGTATGTGGGTGTTTGTGGATACAGTTTACATGCACACACATTAAAGGTTTGCTAATTCTGTGGGAGATTGATATAGATTTTTAAAAAATTAATTTCCACTAGTCTAGTATTTATTTAAATTAAAGTTTATTATCACTACAAAAGAAGTGATATAATTTTATGTGGTTGAGTTTTACTAACAAATAATTTGTTGGACATCTTTTTCTGTTTTGATGATTAAAAATATATGTTTGCATATAAAATGTAGTAATCTGTTGTAATGGCTAGACATTATAGTGTTTATATGTATCAATCTAATTTCTAAAATGCAAGAAATTATTTACTTTTCATAAATATACATAAGAATAATGTTTTATTCTTCTTTTGTATTTGTTAATTCTGTATGAAGATATAACATTAAGTAAAGTGATTTACACATTGATGATTTTGTTAACTAAACAAACGTTAGTCTCCGAACATCCATATAACATGTTCTTTCTGAATATTGATTAACACCTAATCACCATCAGCGGTTCGCCCTAATATATTTCTTCCAGACATTATTACCGAGGCGCCGTTAACATCGTTTCCCTCCAACGCCGATAAAGCTCCGGCTCACCGGCGTCGGAATCTCTCAATCCCTACACTCTTTTGCTGCATCCTTGGTTCATTTGTTTCTTGTTTCCTTGATTTTCTCGGAGTCCCCTCGAGATTTTGGATCTCAACTCCGACCATGCTTCAGCTTCTTTCTCCCTTTCCCCTACCTCCGCATCCGGTGATCCTTCTCGATAAGTTGGCTCCTATGTGGTCCTCCCAGCCGCGAGATGTTGTCTCTGAGACCCCTGAACGCCCCAATTGCCTCGGTCCCCGCCGATCTTACCGCCTCGTATCACTGTCAACCTCAACAACTCTCCGCTCCTTGGAAGTTATTCCCCTCACCAAGTGCTTTGCTTGGCTGCAGCTGGACGGGAGCTCTGTTTTGACACTGGAGCCGATGAAGATTCTGACGGTGAAACCTACATCCTCGGCGTTCACTAGCACACTAGTGAGTCCAATATGGCCCAGGTTTGATTTTCATTCCTTACCCAAATAACTGACAGTTAGGCCATCTTTCCTCTGGATACACTCGCCTTTTTACCCTGAATCCCTGCCGATCTCTGCTTGGCTTTTGCCTTATGAGTATATGATTTCGCTGATCCGCTTCCGACAATGTATGACTAGTCCTAGAACTTCTCTATCTAGGTTTGTTACTGAGAACCTCCAGTCAAGTCCATTTTCTTTAGTACCGTTTGTATCTGTTTGGTCAAGTCGAGTTTGTCTCGGTAACAGAACATTGGTGTCTCTAGATCTGCTTGATAGTCTTGTTTGTCGAGTTCAGCCTATTAGCTCTGTCTGGATGCTTGCCTTGGATAAATACTTTTATATCTTTGATCCGACAGATTGCTTGATCCCCTCTCTTACACCCTTTAACCCCCTTGATCCCCTATCGCCACTAGATCGAAAGCTTGGTTTTAATGAACTTTTCCAGGGTCAAACCGATTACAAGATTTGTGTGGAATTCATTTACCTCCATTTCCATGTGAGGGATGACTCACCTGCTTTGTTACGTTTTGTCTCCCTTTTCTGGCATTCCCCGGCTATAGCTTCATCTAACTTCATGTGGTTTGGTCCTAAAAGCTTAGAGAATTTTGTCCCCATGCTGGCCAAAAACCCTATAAACGTTTCCCCCATGGAACATCTTTTCACAAGCTCAAAAGTGTCACCCGCCAGAGCCACCTTTGACCATCCGCTGGTCGAGGATTTCGTGAAGCCTGTCTTCGAGTACGAATCCACCATGGCCCCAATAGTCTTCTCAAATATTATTAAGCTTGTCCAGCTTGAAAATCCCTTTGTTAAGCTCATGGAGGTTCTATCTGTACCTTTCTATATGTATTTTGAATCATGTTGTAAGAACTCACCTCTTTTTAGAGTTTAAGTTTGAATGATAAGTTTCTTGTCTGCCAAAAAAAAAAAAAGAGATTAACACCTAATCTACAAAGTGGACTGAAATATTCGAACGCTATGCAATCAGATTTATTAGTATTTTTTTCGCACTTCAAAGAGTAATTAAAGACGGTATTATACTCATTACTACTAATAAAAGGAGGAATAATGATAATAAAATGCTAATGATGAAATTTTTTCACACGCTACGGGTAATTAAGGAAGATGATGAGAGTAAAATGAGGAACCGCAAAGTAACATAGGAATAATGATGATTCATTTTCATTCGCGTGCGATTACATATAATTTCATAACAATTTACTTTTGTTTTATATCATGGAATCAGAATCATCCTTTTGTTCCTCAATATACGGGAAGATTTGGATTACACATTTACATAATCAACTAATCAAGAGATTCGGATTATATAATTGTAGGGATTATTGACAATAAAATAAAACAAGATTTCGACCGTAGGAGAAAGAATTTGCTCATGTGGGCTATACATATTAATACTACAAGTTTTTGAGTAAACGTGTTGTACACTCCGCGGACGGATCCCTGATCAGGTTTCGTTATATAGAAAGTTGTAGAGTTTTTATTATGTTTTGTTTTACAGGATGTTTTGCAAATTTGTCTGCAAATTTAAATGTGTTTAATATATTGTAACTATTTGTGTTGTGCACATTCTTTTATGATTGGTTAAACTCTTATTAACTAAATGTAAAATGATATTTTATAAAATATCGTCTTAGTAAACACGTTTTAAAGTCAAACGTCCTATACTGATCAAAACAGGAGTGTCTTGTACTTACTTTGTGTTTATCTAAGTTGATTTTTTGGTAAAATTAAAAAAATTGGATCTAGATTAATAATGTTTACCAATTTTTTTTTATAATCTCTTCTTGCCTGTTGCCTCTGTCTCGTCATTGGTGCTCGACTCGAATAACCGAATTTGATATCTTTCGGACTCTTAGTTTCGTTAGTTGCGTTTACAAGACCTGAATAGTGTGACTATTTTTTTTTTATATTAAAACTGTCAACTGCATTTACCCTATTTCATTTGTGGTACGATTGAAATTTGAAAATCAAATTGTTAGATTCTGGAGAGCTACAGAGCTGAAGCCTAAAGGTATCGATATGCATTTAAGTTAAATTCTACTAAACAAAACATCTCAAACGATGCGGATTGCGGAATTTCATGTTACTTGTATCAAAAAGAAATGCTGATAATAATTATGAAAAAAACGTACAAGACATTATTCATGAGTATATTAACATTCGTGATACTATGGATGAAAAACTTTTAGTAAAGTGCCGTAAAAAGAATGGGAATTTTATTACGAAAGTCATGTAAGTAACCATAATGGGAACTATACAAGCCCATTCGAATGGGCTTCTTTATATATATCTGATGATTACAAAAGCATGGCAATTATGCTTTGTTCTTGTCAAAGCAGTGCAATTATGTTGATGGCAATTTTAAAAAAAGCAAAAAAAAAATAGTGCAATTATGCTTTTAATTTCCATCTTTTCGTATACATGTTTAGACGAAGATTGATTATGCACATGGATGTCGTATTTGTATATAACTTACCAGCTTTATCTATAGAGTATAGAAGACATACAAAACGCTTCGTTTTCATAGAAAGCACGTAGCATTCTCCAAACCGCAAACTTAATGAATAAAGTAGTTTGGACTACTTGGTTGGACAAATGGTTGGCTCGCCTCAGTCTCTTACAAGTGATACTAACCATATGAGAAAACGTTAAATAATAACAAAATCGAAAGATAATGAAGAAAGCAATGCTGACTACTGAGAAGTGAGAATATAATATATCAAAGTACAAAGGAAGTTGTTCCCACTTTCCATCTTCTTCACCTGAACTTTGGGGAATTGGGGACCCAAAAACCTTCTTCATTGACCATCCCATATATATATATTTTGCTTTTCTTAATATAAATCACTCCTCCTTTCAATGCATTACATCAACATTTTTCTTACATATACTGTATTATAAACCGTTGTGTAATTAACGTATGCATCGGATACTAGCTAGAATTTTGTTTTTGTTTTTGTAAAAAATATTTTGAGGAGTTTCACATTCGATTTACTGTATTAGTTAGTGTGCTACTCGATGGAGAAATATGATTTACCTTTTTTGAAGAGATAGAATTAGAAATATATATTATCAAATATTAACATCAGACCTAATAAAAGAGATTGTGGACATTTACTTTTCAAAAACTTGTTAATCATAATAGTTTTTTTTATATATCATATTGCAATGTAAAGAAATGATAAAGTAGCTAGAACTATTCTCCCTTAATGTTTTAATATATAAAGTAGCTAGATTATAATTATAATCTGTTTTTTTTTTTTTTTCATGTCCCCCGGTCTACCTGACACTGCATGTATAAAAAAGAATAAATTCCAAATCCATATAACATATATCTTCAAAAATTTCGGAAAAAAGAAAAGATATAATTTCCACGCAAAAGAAGAAACTTTTAGTTATTTGCTCTCTCTTTATGGTTAGCAAATAAATGAAATGTTCAGTTCTGCCTTACCTTTAATTACTTTTATTGGCCATTATAATTGTTCCAGCCAAAGTTAGACTTATTCAAAAGGGGTTGCTTTCAAAAGCTCATCTCTCTCTTTTAGTCTCTTTCTCTCTCAAGTCTCAACCTGCTTGCTGATCTCATCACTACTTACCATCTTTTACTCCATCCAAAATCCTCAACAACACTCCAAAAACAAAAACAAAAACGAAAACCCACTTCCCCAAAACTGAAACCAAACAAAAAACATCTCTATTGATCTCCTTCTCTGGAATTCAGATTTGTAACCAAGAAATGTTTCCTACGCGTCCACAATATTGGAGAAGAAGATTATCAATAAACCCACAATCTCTTCTTCTTCTGATACTCTGCTTCTTCTTCGTTCACAACTGTGACGCCTCGAGATTTTCGTCATCAAGCGTTTTCTACCGAAACCCTAATTATGATCACCACAACAACACGATGAGGAGAGGCCATTTCTTAGGATTCTTTCCAAGACACTTCCCTGTTCCAGCTTCTGCTCCTTCACGAAAGCACAACGACATTGGTATTCAAGCATGGTTGTCTCCATGATCACTCGATCTTTCTCATATATACCTGCTACTATATATCTACAATATATGTAATCCATGCACTCATACACAAAAAAGAGTACAAGACCATTCATCGGTCTCTGATGTTTGCTTCAACATGAAATTAATTAGGGTTTCAGATGTTTGACCCCTTTAATTGTTCCTCGATCTTTTGGTTTGCATGTAATCTATTTTGGAGTAGAGGTGAGAGATATTGTGATTAGGTTTGTGCTTTGTTAAATTATTCTCACTCTTCCTATTTTTTGCTGTTGTTGTTTTGTATATGTAAATGATCAAGTTTACGAGACGGGATATTAGATGCAACAATCTCGTTACTTCATCACTGCCTAACTAATTTGTTATCTGTTTTTTTTCCCACTTCATTTAATTAATCATTTTATTGATTTCTAATTATATCAAAGCTGTTGATAAGACTCATTTTATAAAGTTTAATTGGTAAAAAATGGAAAATCATCGTCTTTTATAAAGTCCAAAAAGAAAGACCAACAACTTCATTACCGTCTAGAGAACACCATGGGTCATCTTTTACTTGTTCAGCCAATGAGACATGAAAAGAAGAAAAATATGTCTCTAAAAATTGTTAAGACTACTAGTATTTTTTTTGTTTTGTCCCACAACTTTATATAAAGAATAATAATACTATATACTACATTACACTATCAAAGGATAGTGAAATATATATAGGCAGTGCATGAAGCTATTATTTATATTGTCAAATATAATATTGAATAATAAACAAAGATAGAAAGAGTGAAAAAGATAGTCCAAAAAATCACGCAAGGTTGGGTTATTAACGTAAAAATCGTAAAAATAATAATAGCCTTCGTCATGTACAGAGTGTCCAATAACCCATCCCGCCACGCCCGGGGATTGATTTGACACTCGTTTTCAATTTTCTACAGTGATATCTATGCATATATATATATATATATATAGATATATATATTCCTTTTTGTGACAATTTTTATTTTCTCAGCTAGACTAACGATACATCAAAATTCATAACAATGTAATTATACAGGACAAAACACAAACTCTTAAGAAAAGAAAAAAACTACATTTGACTCTTTTTACCAACTAAAGTTGGAGTTAATTTCGTAAAAATATTAGATGTATATATGGTATAAAATACATTTTTCACTTTAAGATTTTTTTATGGTTTAATGGAGAACATGATTAAGATAAAGATCATAGAGTCATAAAGATCATATACAACAAAAGATACGGAGCCGAAAGATGTGCCGTTTTTAACAAAAAAGTTAGGCTTAATTTTTCGTCGAAGGTTCTTGTTATGGATACAAATGTAAGCAATTATCATAAATACCACTAAAATAGGTTTTTGTTCCAAAAATATTACAATTTAGTTTTTTTTTTCCAAAAATACCATTAAAATATATATTTTTCCAAAAATACCACATAATTGAACTAAAGTTCTAATACTAAAAACTAATTCCTAAATTCTAAATACTAAACCCTACTCCTAAAAACTATACCCTAAAACTAAATGTGTCAACCCAAACCTAAAAAAAAATTCTACATTCTTAAAATTATTTTTTGTGTGTTTGTAGTAATTTTGGAAAAAAAAATCTTTTAAAGTATTTTTGGAAAAAAAAAACAAAAATGTGGTATTTTTGGAGGAAAAAAACTTTTTTAGTAGTATTAAAAGAAAATTCTCAAAAAATGTGGGATTAAAAGCCTACTTTTTCCCTCTCTACAATGAAAAGGTACACCAAAACTCTATAATTAAAGTTTTAACCGAGATTACGATTTTTTTTTTTTTTTTTGCGTTAAATTAGTTTATTATTTATCTTGTTATCTTTCATCAAAATTACGTTTACAAATATCACCATCTAATTATATCTCGAACAATTATGAAAAATGATGACTCTTTTAATTGGAAGAGAAAATGGCCAACACCGCATGATTTGTAGAATATGATGAGGATAACGGTATTATTACACGTTTTACTAGAGCAAAAATCATATTATTATCCGATAATTCCGCAATCGATTCTAAAATTACAAATACACGTATGTGTACCCTTCTCAATTATTCACATCATTATATATCACTTTTCTAAGAGAAATAATAACCACTGGTTTTTAAAAAACTTTACCTTATTTAATCAAATAACACAATTTTAAATTTACAACATAGATATAATTAAAGATGATCACTCCTGTAAGTGCCTCGTATCCACCAAATCTTTTAACATATAATTGATATTTAACTACAACAAAAATTATCAAGTTGTATGTAAAAGTGATTTAGAATCGATAATTCTTCATTTTGGTTATGAAAGATTCATTCCTAAGAGATCTATATACATTTGTAATTTAGTAGAAATCCAGACCAACTAATGAGTAAAAGTTGAAATGTACGGCCGATTTGGCATGACTTACAAATCAGTTAAACTCTGTAAACAGGGTGAAGCAATCGAGTTCATTTCCTTTTGATCTGTTGTTTGACAAATCCCTGCAACAAAAAGATTGGTTGCGTCGATTTGAGCTCACAAACTCTGTACACTCTTCAGTGTTCATAGTATCAAACAAATAATAGACTCACCAATGTTGTTGTCTTAGAAACATGTACAAAGACATAATAGAGATGTGTTTATGAAGATTCTAACAGAGAAACATCTCACATTCCCATAATCACCAATACGAGATGTATATACTCTGTTCCTCTCCTCCGCTGAGAGACCAGCTCTTGTAAAAGTGGCACCGTAACATGAAAATAATGTCAATCCACCAAGTCCTCCTCTAATCTCTTCCCATAGATTGAGTTCAAGGTTCAGTTTAAACACCAACAGCTTGCTGTCGTTTTTACAGCAAGTAGTCACAACAAAGATGTCTCCTTCATGCTCTGTCATGAACATTGGCCAGTCTGGCCTCACGGATATAGCGCAACGACGACTAAAGACGGGACAGGGCTCCACTGGAAGAACTTTCCAGGTTGTTGCAACTTGCAAACGGGTCGAAAACACCGAGAATGCCGCTGAGACTGAGGCAATAGAACATACCATTGGAGAAGAGGCATTTTACAGTTCCGGAACCATAAGACTGATTCAGAAACTGAACAGTGGCCCATCCAGAATCACCAGGCCGCCAAGTTTCAACCACAAAGAAAACATCCGAAGTTTGAAAGACTAAGGAGACCACGCAACAATTATTTGATGTGGGAGCGGCTGAGAAAGTTAAGCCATAGCTTAGGAAATGTCCTGGCTTCTTAGGCAAGTAGATGCGCTCCCCGGTGAACGGGTTAAGGAATCGGAGGTATCTTTTTCACAAGCAACCAACCAACCATCCCTAGAACAAGTGAATGCATGGTTCTTTAACTCTGGAAACTTGAGCTGATATGTAAGAGACCGTGATGGGTCAAAAAGAAGGTAGTCTCCATCTTCTGATCCTCTGTGGGTAAAACAGCCAAGGACGACTCTGCAACTTCCTGATGGAAACAGCTGCTTCAAGCCATGTCTTGCAGACAAGAGAAACATGTATGTTGGCTTTTAATCCTCCGAGGCGAGACAGTATCTCTTGCAGCACATCCATCGGAATCTTTAGATAATTAGGTTTTCTTAAATTGCCCATGTAAATGTAAACAAAAGCAATACTTAGCCTTGTAATTTGTAAATTTATAAATATTTCTCTAAAGTTCCAAACATTCATAACATCACTAATTATATTAGCAGTAGCAGATAAAATAATACACTCTTAAACTTAAGCATTTACACATCACAAGAGAGCCTATCTCCCAAATCTGTAATATCAATATGTACAAGATAATGAAACGCTCTAAATTACTCATTTATTTTGGGAAATACATTTTCAGGCAAGGAAGATCTTCAGTCCTTTCTGCAGCATGATTCGACTCCACAACAGATCTTTCCTTCGACATAAAAATGGACAATCTCGTCTTTCACATGCTTTCGGGAGACGTCAGTTCGCGAGCTTGATGATGACCATGACATGTATAATGTTTCCACGGTTTCAACTGAGAACCCATTGTTGCTTAGGTCCAGAATCTGCAACTGGTTAGCCATTGCAAGAGCGGTTGAAAGTTCGCTGATGATATGGTTCCTGCGTGGTAAACTTAGACTGCTGGAGGTTGCTGGTTGTTCCTCTGGTTGCTCATCTTCGCTGTCTGCAACTTCGAGATCATCACACTCCATATTGGTTTCACATACATCTTGTTCTTTGCCCGGGTCCTGGCAATGGTGTCTGGTCTCAACTGTCTGAGGTTTGTCCATGGAAGTGACAGATTCGGATGTTCCTTGTAAATGCTGCCCTAGTTTTAAGCTTTCCTTCACAGGTTGCACAAAGAAAGTCTCATCTATCTTAGCATTCTCGGAAAGATTAAGCTCTTCAAGATTCTTATTACCTGCAGAACGTGTAGTTGATGGTTCAAAATTGGGAAGAATTTTGGTTTATTAGCAATTACAGCAAGAGATTTTATGGAATATTTTAGTTCAGACCTGAAAGTGCTTGGATTATGCATAGAACTCCTGAGAGCTTTAGATGACACTTGTTTAGAGTCAGAACTTTTATGTTTGAACAAGGATTCATAAGCAGCATCCCCAGTGCATTGATTCCCTGTTTCAATATTGTATACATTGAGAAGACAGGAATTTGGATAAAGGTGATTTACAGCCAAATGGAATATTACAATAATGGGAATATCGTTTCAGAGCTTAAAATGATTACAGAATCACGAGTTCTACTGATTGCAAAATTCTTTAGCATGATCTATCTCCATCCTCAACAGAGTTTTAGTTAGATGGAACTACTTGAAAAGAAAAGAGCTTTAAGATGCTGAGGTCATCAAAAACATACCTCTTCGGTGATTGAATTTCCTCCAACATTGAGTTCAAGAATGCAAGATATTAGAGTAATATTTTGGGCGAAGTTAAGAAAGAAAGGAGATGCTAGTCCACAACATGAAAGTTCGAGTTTCACAGTTTCTTCCTTCTGATAACATAGAGATTTAGTGACTTTTATAGCTCCGTCCTAGAATAAATTTGTATAGCATCGTCAGATGAAAAAGGATGCAGATATCATAATATAAGAATTCAATTTGAGTGTTTAGCATATCATCACCGTTCCTATTCCACTGCTGCCAACCAAAAGTTTTGACAAAGATGGAGTCTTGACAAATGCAGAAAGGCTATCAACAACTTGGCTACTAAGCTTTATGCCATTCATGCTCAGTTCTGCAAAGCTGAAGTGGTTTAACATATGATGGTGTTAGATCGATTTACGTTAGTGGAAAAGATAACACAAAAAAACAGCTTTATGTTTTTATTAACCTGCTTAGAGAAGCCAATTTAGCCAAGAGGTTTTGAATAGTACTCCCTGAAACAGGATTATTATAACCTGCCATATATGGATACATCAACTTAAGCGACCTCAAAAGAGAGAAAAAAAAATTGAATGTACACAACAAATTATAGAGTTTACCTATACAGAGTTGCGAAAGTCCTGACTCTGAATCCAAAGCATCAGCAACCTTTTGGATTGTTCTTGATGTAAGTGAACAATGTTCTACATTCAAGCTGTAAAGTGCTAAAAAGCAAAAGGGGACACATTAAGGTAAGCCAGTGAATGGAAGATAAGAGTTAATATTTTTAATCTAACACTAGACTGGTTTTATACCATCAGAGCAATTAGCAAAATAATAAAAGAAACTATACCCCGGCAATTTTTCAAAATAGTTGACAGGTATGATCCACATGCATCTGTAAGTCGATTCCTGGACAAATTGAGGACTTCAAGCCGAGTGAACAGCACAGGGCATTCACAGATCTGGTAGAGAGGAGTATATTAAACAATACGAAAAACCCATGAATATGTGAAACTTTCTAGCTTTGAGTCTAGTAGTGTACCTGAAACAAAGCAGTTGGACCGAATCGATTGCAGTGCAAATCCAAAGTTAAAGCACCGTACATCTGGCTTGACGAGGCAAAAAGTTGTTTCAGTTTCTCCATTGTACCATTCCCTAACAACCAATAAGACGAAATAAAAAAAGCTTTCAAATTTCCTAATAGTTCTTAATGATATAACCAACTAACTCACTTAAACCAGCTCATTAAACTAAGTAAGACGTCAAAGGAAACTTTCACCTAGCATATTGTGAGAGAGATCCAACATAGCAACTGTATTGTGGACATGGAGAGCACACAATAACGGAGCAGCTGATATGTCTTGCAGTTCACATTCTGACACATTGATATCATCCTCTACCTGATAACAAACAACGAAATAACCATTTTAAATTATACCCCAAATAAAGTAAAGAGTTTGTAACTAGCTTGCTTTAAGTAGGTTGAGCAGCAAACAAAGAGAAAAACTATTTTGTCCATTAACCGGCAAATTTGGGAAATTATTCTCACCTCCGAAATATATAATTTCTTAAGCAATTTTATACTGGGTTTCTCGGAAAACTTATGGCAACAGTCCATGTATAGTTTCATCAGGCGCTTGTGAACCCAACCTGAAACAAGTTAATTACATAGCTGATTCAGCCTTATTGAATAAATAAGAGGGGATAATCAATGATCATAATCTTTAAAACCAATACAGCGGTTCAGCCACAATCATGCAAAAAGTGAGAGAACAAATTTTTGATGAAATTTGTTGTATAGCAGGATCAGCTTGACAATCATACATTCAAATATCATGAGTAGATCCCATTTGTACCAAGAAGATACTTACCATTAACGGAAGCTTCAATAACAACATTTCCAGAAGCACCTCTGAGAACCGCATGTAAATCCATTGGTTTCAGAACTCTTCCACCGTATTCCAAATGATGAATGATCGGCAACAGACCTAAATCACAAATTCGATGTTCAAAGATTCAAACAACTTTTACAGCCCAAAAATTTACTTAAAAATGTGCTAGGGAACAAGGGGAGTGATACTAAAATGCAAAAAAACTTTTATTAATCATGAGATTAGAGTTATAGAGATTGATCCTAACAGAGGATCTGAGATCATGCATTCAAGCTAAACTTTTGCTGAGGAAACAAAAAAGTGCACATACCTTTTGATTTCTCATCGTCAGGAAGTTGTAAATAGTATAAGCAAGTTAGTTCCACCTTCACAGACTCATCATTGCGAGAACAGGAGTCTAAAGCAATGTGTTCATTTTCAATTTCAACTTTTATTTTTTGCTGCAACAAGTAAAAAAATATAGATATCATGAAGAAGAATGGATGAAGTAGAATAAATAAATGAAATCCTATCCAATCAAGAATAATCAATGATAACTCAAAACCAGATCACAGTTGCTCACATCCTCAGTTTTTGAGTAAGCGTGGAAGTTCACGAGAGAAGTTCCAGTTTTGCAATGCGAGCCGTTGGAGTCACCAACATCAGATTGAGATCCTCTTTTACTACAACCAGTAGTTTCAACAGCTATATTATTGCTCAAAGATCTACAATTTCTGACATTTGGAGCTACCTTGTTGGGATGGAGAGGTGTATACGAGCAAGAACCTTCTTCTACATTACCTTGGATGGAAGGATTATTTGTATAATTAACAGCACCATCAAAATACATACTTTCCTCAGAAACCTCCTCATTCTGCCTTGGAACTTTGTGAAAATTGTCTTTAGGGCATCCCAACTCATATTCGGTTTCACTTTCATCATCAGAGAGGATTACACGAATACGCTTGCGACCAACAACTATTTGCTGAGAGTCTGCAACTGCAGAGCAATCTTTCTTAGTCTGATCAGTGTCAACATCTTGCTTTCTTGAAACTTGTTTCCTTTTGAACAGACGTTTTCCAGGCTGGAGAAATGAAATTAGTGGCACGTCATCATTCGCTTCATCTAAATCTGCTAACGGTTCTAATCTAAGTGAATTTGATGTTTGGGGTTCTGGTGAGCTACATGCATTTGGCCTATCATTTGATATGTTCCCATGCCCTTCTGAGTCGGTTTCAGAGCATTCTTCTTGTGTACCACATTCGGCTCTCTCAGCATGCTCTGACTCCTTCAGATCTTGTATTTTGTCCTTCAAATCCCTAAACAGTAGAATAATCTATGAGACAAATGAAATATATGAAACTGCAAACCTTACACCATATTTAGTTTCTATATATATATTCTACCCAGTGGCTACATAGTCCATAGTAAAGGTTACCTGGCTTTTTGAGCATTCCCAAATCTCATCATATGGCTATAATGCATTAGTTCCAGTGCAGAAAACTGAACTGAAGGAAGATTAGCTTTTGAAGCAATTCTGCAGGATCACATGAGAATATATCCAAAGAGACCATTAGTTAAGTACTTAGCATTAGCATGAGATATGTGTGCATTCACGTCTATATGAGCATTCACATTTACATTTTCTCAGCTTTTAGCGTTCCTTCAAATTTTAACAATGATAAAATCTTGATTCATGTTAAATGGAATTGTCATTTTCTTAAGGAAGATTCATAAGTAGGGGTTTTACTACTTGAATCACAAACATAATTACTCAGCAGTTTAAAATGCAAAGTTTGATAAGGGACTCTCGTATATAGATTACTAATAACTGGATCTACCTGTACGCCTCTTCGAATGCTTGGAGTGCTCCTGTCCATTCGCCAATACAGTCCAAACCATTACCTATATTGATTTTCGCTAGTGCTTGACCCTACAAGAGACCACCACAAGTGAGAACGAAGAAAAGCTATAATATTGACAAATCCCAAAATAGGACAATTAGTGTTCCCCTTTCACACCAAATATATCCAGTAGAGTTCTCATCAATAATTTATGGTGCTGTGAACAATTTTATGATAAAAATAGTGAAATATAACAATTTACAATTAATCGTGCAAGCAAACAAATCTTACCTCCAGATTACCGATTGCTTCGTATCCCTCATAACCTCTATTAAACCACTTCAGGGACTTTCTGAAATTTCTGAGCTTATGGTAAGACTCTCCAACAACCAAGAAGGCATCACTCAGCTTTTCCTTGTCACAGAGTTCGTCTGATATTTTCTTCTTCCTTTTTGAAAATTCAAGATGCTAAGACATTCAAAGAATAAGTAGCGACCTATTAGTTGCATGCAGAGAGATTAAGTAGTAGTTTCCTACTAAAACTTTCAGAACTATATCATTTGTCATTAGAACTGTGGCGCAGAGACTTGGATCATACATTGCTCAATATCCGTATGATACAGAATAAACATAATTTTGCCAATTTGGCCAAACATAATAACTTTATTTTAGCAAGTTTAGAACTAAAATATGATTCACCATTTAAAAGATATATTTTTTGAGAGAACAAAACTTTAGTAATCCTTGGATAATATAGTCTTCATGACTGGTCTGAAAAGACAGTGTCAATAGCCGAACTTCACAAAACTTGACTTTGTTTAAGAGAATAGCATATCTATCCTACTCCATACCCTTCTAAAGTCTGGAAAACCTCACAGTACTTACTCATCATTAAGATGAACAACTCCAACAACAGCAAACTTTCCAAACAATGTAAACATGGTATGGAAAGATGGGATTGAAAAGCAAGGAATGCAAGAGAAATAAAACTAACCTTCAGCCATGCAAATACAATGCTAGACTTCTCAATAAGACGTTCAAGACAAGCATGCACTTGAAGCATAGACTTTCGTTCCTCCGAAGTGCCTTTAGCGTCAGTCATTTCTGCAGACAACTTCTTAAGCATAAGCTCTTCGTCTCTCAATTCTTCCATAACTTTAATGGATTTCTTGACAATCTTGATATTTTGCTCAATCTGTTCAACCAACGCACTCTCGTCTTGCATAGATTTCGCTAGAGTAGAAGCTTTACCATAACACAAAAGTGCATTGTCGTACTTATGGGTCCTGTTGTGTAATTCAGCGAGATTGATATACCCCTTGGCTTCTCCTTGGGGATGATTTATCTTATGGCAGATATTGATATCCATCTCAATATGTTTCTTTGCTTCATCCCAACTTCTCAGCTCCATAAAAACGTTTCCAAGGTTATGGTGAAGCCTACTACGCGCAGCATCATACTCCCTCACCTCCTCCTCATCGCAAATCTGCAGCCCTTTCTTGAGAATACTACGGGCTGCCTCAGGATTATCAAGCTCAAGGTCAAGCATACCAATGTTGTTATGTGCATTAATATACTCCTCAAGAAACCCACTAGAATGACCAGGGGGTGGTTTCTCCTTGAGAACCTGAGCAAGCTCCATGGCTTTCTTAAAGTACTTCTTAGCACTCTGAATAGCATCACAATCATCCTCAGACCTCAAAAGTATTTCGTAATAGGTACGACCAAGTTGAGTACAAGCTCGTTGCTTCTCCACAGTGTCATCAGCTTCTTTCGCAAGCTGTAAATGCTTCTTCTGTAATTATCCCAAATTTTGCAGCATTTTTAATTCCTCGATTCCAATTGAAACCAAAATTAATCAGATGAATCAAAAAGAGGCTTACCTGATAAATCAAGGCTTCTTCGAAATCATCGAGGCGGAGATAGATCTCGCCGAGACACTGGCAAGTAGGTAACAGATCCTTCCCAGGTAAGTACTTGACGGAGATATCGTAATCGATCCGAAACCATTTGCGAGCTTCGACGTACTCTCCTTGATTCTTGAGGATATCGCCGACATTGTTCGCCCATTTCGCTTCTTCGCTCCGGTTACCCACTTCCTTCGCTTTCCGGTACGCTCTCTTCGCCGCTGCTAAATCCATTCGACCCATCGATTGTTGAGTTCTCTATAGTTTCTCCAACGAAAGGGTTTATCTTCCTTCCAAATTTTCAGATTTCTCGAAGTTTCAATGATTTTGATTTTCTCCAATTTTCGCTAATTTTTTTTGTGCCATGAAAAATCCTTAGAAATGCCGCCAAAAAAGTCAAGGGTAAATTTGGTAATCTCAGATAATTATTACCCTAAACGCTGATGAGTTTTTTTAGGGCTTGAGGTCGGAGTTTAGATTGGGCCTTGGGCTTTGAATCCAGACTTGTAGGAAAAAGAAAGAAAGAACCCTTAGGGTTTCGAAGTCTCTCTGTTATATAACTTCTCATTTTACGCCGCCCCAAAGCTTTCTGCTTGTTGAACTCGAAGAACCCCTTCTTGAAGATTCCGGCGGCGTGAAAATGGTTGTGGCAAAGAAGACGAAGAAGTCCCATGAGGGAATCAACAGCCGATTGGCTCTTGTGATGAAAAGTGGAAAGTACACTCTTGGGTACAAATCTGTTCTCAAATCCCTTCGCAGCTCCAAAGGTAACAAATTCAAAAACCCTTTAGATTTTGTGAGATTATATCAAATCTCCGTAGTTAGGTTGAGTAGTAATTGTTTGAACTATTTGTTGTTTAGGTAAGCTGATATTGATATCTAACAATTGCCCACCGTTGAGGAGATCAGAGATTGAGTACTACGCCATGCTTGCCAAAGTTGGTGTCCATCACTACAATGGCAACAACGTTGAGTTGGGAACTTCTTGTGGTAAATACTTCCGAGTCTCTTGCCTCAGCATCGTCGATCCTGGTGATTCTGACATCATCAAGGCACTCCCTAGCGATCAGTGATTCACATTTTGACGATTTCTTATGATGTTGCCATGTTGTTCTACCTATCCTTTCTTATGCAATGTGTTCTTCTTCAAAGACTCAATGTTAGGTTTCTTTGGTTTCTAAAACTCTTCAATGGTCAAATTAATTACATTTCGTCTCTGTTTGTGGATTTGTTACATGTGAAATGCTTAATTTGGTCTTGTTCCAACGCTTGGTAAATAACTACATAAATGTTCATACTACACATTTGTTTACTTTCAAATGAACTTGACAGTAATATCGACATTTTCTAACATCATATGATCAAACGACCGACCAAACTAAAAATCAATTACCAAAAAGAAACGCTTCATCCTGTAGGAAACTTTCTACACTTTCAGGGAGCGAAGAGATTAGAAAAACAAGGAAGTCATGAATTCTTGTGCTTTTTGGCTTTACTTCAACTTCATCACAGACAACTTCTTCTTCGTCTCTATTATAGCTTCTTCTCTTTTCTTTGTTACCTCTTTCATCTCTTCCTGATACTTAGCTTCTATCTCCTCCAGTTCCTGTCTTAACCTTTCTTCTTCCTCCAAACTTACTGGTTCGGTTGCCTCTTCCGCTTCTTGTTTGGAGCTCCCGTTTTCTCCATTGGTAGAATCGACACATTGCTGCTTATCGTCATCTTCTGATCGTGGGAAATCCGAGTTCAACGAGTGACTAATCGACTCACTGGCATCATGAAAAGTAGTCTCCTCTTGTCTCTGGGCGGTCTTGGCTTCGTGCTGCTGACTTCTTGAGTTATAATTTAGTTGCGAGTGGATGAGATGATCGACTGTGACATCAGTTTTCCAGGTCGGTATCATGTTGACAAGTAATATATCAATCAGTTCGGCTATAAACGTGACGTTCTGGTCATTCAACTCGAGTTGCTCAACCATTTCGCTCGACACCTTAGAAGCAGTGTCACCTTCTTGATAGAACAGGAAATGAATGTTCCTCACACGTCCTACAACACAAAACAAGTTATATTTAAGTCTCAGAACGCAAAAGTGATAGATATGTTACTGAAGCTGAACCAAACCGCTCACCATTCTCATCTACTATTCTAAGAATTAGCGACACAGACTGTTCATCGTTTTCTTCACCCTTGAGGACAAAGAAGTTCCCTCTCTTTGCTCGTCTAACCTCAATACACCTGGATCCTGAGGTGTCGCAAAAAGTAACAATAGGCAGGTTGTCTTCATCGAGATCTATAGACATGGGTTTACTACGCCGTGCTGTAGGGGGACCTTCAGACATAAGGCAACGATCTCCAAACGCACCATCTTTGGGCATTACAATGTCTGGAAGTGGCAAAGGGTTGTGCATTGTTAAACCATTGACATGAAGAAAAGGGTCCAGCAGAAGCTCTTTTGCTGATAACCTCTCCGTTGCAGGAAGCAAGCATTTCTCAATAAACTGCTTTACTTCTGGGTCTTGAACCCTAGAGAGTGAAGCAGGTTTTATTCCCTTGAAATCACCAAGAACCACGTTTGGTTAAAACAATCTTGTCAATAAGCTCACGACAGGAATTATGTGGAATATACACTTTGTTGCTAACTCACCGATGAAACTTTCTTGTATATCTGAGCAGAGTTTTTGCATTCACAGTATGGGTATTCAAATGTCACCATCTCCAACATACACATCCCAAATGAATAAATATCAGCCAGTTCGTTGTAGTTCTCATCATAAAGCTCGGGTGCCATAAACTCTGGTGTTCCTGTTGGTAACATAGTAACACTTCAGTTTGACCCAAAAGAAGGACGAATTAAAATGTAACAGACAAAGAACATAGTCATAACTGCAGAAAATGTGAACAGGTAAGCAACATCAAGAAGCAGGAAATAAAAACAATACCAATGACACTTTTGGCATTAGCTTGCTCCATGACAGTAGCTAGACCAAGATCTCCTATTTTCACTTCTCCATGGTTTCCATTGATAAAAATGTTATCGCATTTGAGATCCCGATGTATAATTGGTGGCTCTTGACCGTGAAGATATCTCAAACCCATCAAAATCTGCCTCGCCCAATTCTTCACAGCCTTCATGTTCACCTTCCTGTGTTTCTTACGGTAGCTGAAATAAAAGATTGCTTAAAAATCCACAGCAGTGATCACCACAATAAACAAGAAAGAAAGGGAAACAAGCACAGAAGACAAGAGTTGTGTGGTAAAGAGGAAAGGAGATACATACTGTCGGAGGCTCCCTGAAGTGAATAGCTCAGTTATTATGTTAACTGTCTTGTTCTTATCATCTATCCATGAGTTATAGAACCTAATAATGTTACTGTGCTTCAATGATTTCAAAAGACGCACTTCAGAATACAGCCTCTCCAGGCAATTCGGAGACTGCAAAACATCATCTATTCGTACTTGGTTCCACGCGACTTCAATCCCATCTACTTCATCGAATGCCTTATAACTGATGTCCTTAAGTTAAGGTATAAACCAAGAAACTATACAGAACACAGAAATAAATATTCTTTCTCTCCTAAAAGCAACTTCACTGACATGATATGAGTATATTCCTAAGAAGCAAACATTGAAACAAATCGAAGAGGATACACAGTCTTGAATGCGCCTTTTCCAATAACCTCTTTATACTGAAAGGTCCCCAGTTTATTATTGGTTAAACCACACAATATTACTCAAAACTTAACATTTGAGAAACAAGCCAAAGGGAAGTGGATCTTAATCCCCCTTATAGTATCAACCATCCACTGATTGAAAGGTAAACAACTTAACAGATAGAGAAAAAATATAATTACATAGAACATCCTCATACCCGTATATATCGAAAAGTTGGATCAAATTCAAGCACTTCAGGGTCAGGAGGCTCTTGAAGTGTGGAAGCATCGTCTGAACCATCCATTCTTTCTAAAAGCATACAGCAGAAACAACCCCAAAAAAAAAAAAAAAACAGAATCTTTAAAAAAAATCCATGGATTCTTTTCGAGTGCAATATGAGAATATTCAATGACAGAAAAAAGATATCCACACGCTAATACAACCTTCCAATTTCAGCTGGAAACTTTCTTGTGAAACTTCTCAACCTTTTTTAATTCATCAGCGCAGATCAAACAACAACAAAAAAAAAAAAAAAAAAAAAAAAGAAGACAAAACACAATCATATTCAAGTGAAGCTTGTCAAAATTTAGGATCGTGACATCATTTGCATAAAACACAATCCAATAAGGCAATATACTCTTCTTCCCAGGTTGAATTCTCTCAAAATAATTATATTCCACACAAGAATAAACTAGTACCATGAAGAAGAGTAATACAAAAACAACAACCACATGAGCATATTCAAAAAGAGAGACCCGATTCACGTTAATGCATACATTCATATGAAGAACATAGAAAAAACACAACCATGAAAATATTATTTTTCTCGCCCCAAAAAATAAAGCGTAATGAAATCGCATAAAATATTTTATATATATGATTCTGACGTATTGATTCTACCTGGAGAAACAGAGCTTTGGTTCTGTAATTGAGACGAAACGGACAAGGATGAACGAACAACAATGAGAGTAAAAAAATTAGAACCCTAATTGAGAGAAATCGATTGATGGAAGGAAGATGCAGCGACACGGGAAAATACAACAAGTGTTTGTTCTAAGCTTATTTACGAAGCACCACCCACCACCACCCTCTATTTAAAAAAAAAAGTTATTATTTTTTTCCCAAAATTAAATTTGTTTCAAGTCCTTTTCTAAAAACAGAGAAACGCGAAACATGACATGTCAATACACGTGGCATTTATTTTTTTTGCGTTTCTCAACGCAATTGCTGACGTTGGAATATCCCACTAGGAAAATAGCCAATCTTTTAACAAGAAACACACATGAAAATGAAATTTTTAGTTCAAATTTACCTAAAACTATTACATAAGTCAAATTTTTATTTCATTGCCTGCGCAAAAACGCATTACCATACTCCTTGTAAACCAAAAGTCAAATAACCACTGAAGTAGACTCGCATGAAGATCTGGTTTCTCAGACAACAATTCATAGAAAATGAATGTTCTCCTCATCGAGATAACCCTAAGATATTGTCGTCATCTTCGTCTGTTGAGGATTCATCGTAGAAGCTCCCATTAGTAAGTCTGCTAGGATCAGTCAGATTAACTTCCTTATCTGATTGTCCGATCGTGATGTCTCGGTGTTTAACTAGGAGCCAGCGCAGCAGTTTGTCTTCCTTGTTGAGGTAGTGAAGCTCCTTGTTCATGTTTGGAGTTGCCATCATTGTTATCTGCATCAATTGTCCCTGCAGTATTTCACCCCATATATCATTATGTCATATACACACACCTTAAAGCTCCACGGCAGACAATGATACAAAGCAAACCAGTAACTCTACAGATTAGTGAGAGAGAGAGAGAGAGAGAAGCTAACAAAGTAGCATGTTCAATTTTTTCACTATCTGCAGATTCTATCAAAGAGACATTAGGAGATTGACACGCTCAAAACATATGGTAATCCTATGAAACTAATGTATCCAGGTTACATCCTATATATCCTCCTTCGTAGCTCAAATATATTTTTCTACAAATAACTAAATTGTCTATGAACAGAAGCAGTTTGAAGCGGAAGTTGCGATTTCTTGTACTAAGTTACTGTGGAAATCACAAAATTCAAAGCTAATCAAGCTTTTTTATTCCAGTGAAGATCCAAAGCCAATCAAGCTCTCGAAAGAAACGAGAATCATAGGTGTCTCACTAAAATCTGAAGAAGTTTGATTCAATACTTATCTAAGGCAAAACAAGTATCACTCTATACAACCATAAGAATCAATCAGAGAGATGCGAAACACAGAGCATTTTGCCGATAAAGGTGTCGAAAGGCAAAAATTTAAATCCTAATCGGCCTGAGAAACACTTGATCTAGGCAAACACTAAGGGACTCATAATAAAATCATCAATTGAGTAAGAACCCTAACGCAACTGAGTACCTGATAGTGTCTTCCGTCGAGCTTCCTAATACCGTAACCCAATTCGACCTTGCCAAAGGATTTGACCTCGGTGAGGACACCATTTCTGCTGTAAACGTGTTTCCCGATGCGCGCAGCGAGTTCGATAAGTCCTTCCTTCCTGATGATTGGTTTGAACAGAAGCATACAGTCGTAGAGCGGCATTTTTTTGATCTTCCTCTTCCTACGACAGAGAGATTAGATTTGGACTCTCTCTCTCGTTTCGTTCGTTTATTAGGGTTTTACTACTCTTCACAAGTTCGCCGTCGAGTGACCAAAGTTCACATTTCCTCAAAACGACGTCGTCTTTTAGTTTTATTTAGCTTATAATTTTATAGAAGTTAACAACCAAACAAAGCTTTTCTAATGTTTACAATCATTAAAGTCATTATCATTAGTATATAGTTTACCATTTATTTACATGGAATTTTCTGCTTTGGGTACAAAAGTTTATTTACATGGACCACAACATCATCCAAAGAGTAGAGAGAGCTTAATATTATTTACATATACGCACATTATGTGAAAAACCAAATCCAAAACCAATAACGAACCCCAAAATGGGTCTAAGGTTTTGAAACATCAAGCATCAAAGGGTGAAGTAGCAGTAACCGAGGAAGGGTTTGATGTGGATTGACTAAGCAACAAATGGTTCTTCATTTCTTTGTAAGTCCTCAACTCTTCCATAGCATCAGCTGTTGTCTTTGAGGCCAGAGCAATCCCCGACGCTGTGATTGACGCTACTGCTATCTCCTGAGCCCGTGCTGGTTTGTTGTTGTTCCAACAGATTTCAGGTATGGAAGATTCAGAGAGGTCTTGTCTCAGAGGTGGAGCTTTCTTCAGCATTCTCACAAGGGCACCAACTGCAGCATCTTGGGACTTCTTTGGGAATGAACCGCTTGACTCGAGTGGCTCATGTATGTCTCCTCTGTGGTCGAACGACCCTGGTCTGAAACGAGGCAGTAAAGCAAAATCAGTTTCTTCTACTGGAAACAGTTACAAAACAAAAGTCTTAAGTACTGAATCAGGATCCCGGAGAGCAAACCATTCAACTGATTATTTGATCACTTACAAAACCCAACAAAAAATCATGATACTAGTAATAGTGTATAGTTTAGATTTCGTGGTTTCTCTAGAGAACAGTTCTTTATCTTCTTTGTAAAAGATCAGCAGACGAATATGCCAAAATGGATGGAAACTACACGGATACAGAAGCACTACGATAATCATTTGCGTTCAATGGCTGTTTAAAGCTCAAAGCTAAAAAACCACATTAACAAGCTTCTCAAGACGTATTGATTAGCATATAGAGGCCAGGGGTAGCAAATCACTTATGTAGAAACTCAATTGGTTTCGAAGGAAGCACTTAGAAAGAACAATGGGAACCAAAAGCCATAGAATTACATATCGTATGCTTGGCCAGTAGATAAAGGGGAAAAGACACAATGAGAGATTGTAAGGTTTTTAAAACAATACCTGCTACTACGATCTGTTATATCATCATACTCAACATCAAATGGGCAAGGGAAATCAGGATCATCAAAATCGTCTTGGTAAGATCTACTGGAACTCCTGGAAAATGATATCCGCGGTGAGCTGTTGGAAGACAGCCTCATTCCAGAATGCTTCCTAAAGTCATCTCTTCCATAAAGAAACAGCTAGAAGAAAAATGAATTTACGATTTTACCCGTTCAGTCACATGATCCAGAGAAAAGATAAAAGATAAGACATGTGAGTACGTTTACCTTGTCTATTGCTGATCCAGATTCACCAGGACCAAAGTTTCTCACAGGCTTCAAGGAAGTGTGTCTCGACAATATTAGATGAGGAGAAGGTGCCACAATGTTTTGTTTGGTCTGGAAAGTCGGAGCTGGGATTCTCACTGGAGCACTCTCAGTACGTGTGATGCCTCTTGAGACGGCCTGTATAGGTGCTGAAGGAGAAGGAGGAGGGGAGAAGTCTTGATAAGGAGAATACTCTTCTGCGTAGCTTTCCTTTCTACGACCAGTGGGCATCTCAGAAGGGTGAGGAGGAAGGTTACGGGAACAAGGATGTGAAACCAATGCATGTGAATCCGAGCGAGTAGGCGATGGTGAGCAAGAAACAGAAGGTGGAGACGCCTTGTGACGATCGAAACTCCAGCTATGGCGCCTTTGAAATGGCAGCAAAGGAGGTGAGCCATATGAAAGAGGAAGGGAAGGGAACCTCTTTAAAGGATCAGCCAGGGGACTTCCAACATAATCGGTTATAAACGTTGGAGACATAGGAGTTGAGTGTTCGCAACTGACATCTGAGAGAGAACGATATAAGACCGATAAGCAAAGTCTACCACAGATGGTCTCAACCGGAGTGAAAGAAAACTTCTGCATTTCTGCTTCTTCTCTGCGAGTGAATGGCTCAACTATAGAAGGGACCCTAGGAACAAGCTTGAACTTGAAGATCTGCCCAGAGGAATTGAGTTCCCTGAAAATCTTATAAGCAGGTAAAAGCCTAACCATCACAAACAATGATCTAAGCAGCAGAGTTGCTTTCTTATACATCACTTGCAACTTATTACTGCTTGACCTCCTGCTGCTGGTAGTAGCAGATTCCCTGATCTTCCTATTATCATACTGAACCACCCATCTCTCAATTATCTGCTCGTTCTTAGTTTCAAATCCCAATTCATCTTGATCAGAATTCCAACCAGACGACTGATACTCTTTCCCTGAAAAGTTCCTGATAAGCTCCCTTTTACCAGACAAGTTCATCTGATCACCACCAATAAGTGGCCTCACAACAAGAACCACATCAACAACCAAAGGCTCAAGAGTGCTTCTACGACCGATATCGAAACTCTCTAACGCTGCAGGACATTCCCTGAGAGCAAGATTGAACCATTTGTCACGAGGCCTGACACTGGAGGAAGAGGAAGAAGATGAGGAAGGGGAACACATCATCTGGTCACCACTAAAATTCCTTGAAGACATAACAGGAGTCCTTGATTCTAGAATAATGTGAAGGCTTTTAGCAAAGAACTCAAATATGATCTGTTCTGCTTTAGCACCTTCTGAATTGTTGTTGCTACTACTCCTGTTGTGTGAAGATGACATCTTTCTTTCTTTTTACCACTTTTCTATCAGAGAACCGATCAATTGAGCAAACTGTTCCTGGGAAATCAAAATTTTAAAACCATAAACAAAGATTGATACAAAAATCAGTAACCTTTACTAAAATTACGCATTTGATCAAATCGAACAAAATCTCAAGTAAAAAAAAAACACATAATTCGAGGATTAACCCAGAAATCATCTATGTAGTTCTCGATCATCAAATCCATCTAAATATATATAAAAAAAAAAAAAAAAAAAAACCCTAAAACCAAGAACAGAGCAAGTAGTATACACAAACTTGTACAGTAGTAAAGTATCATTACCTTATCGTCTCCTTCGTTAGCTTGTGTCGCTGCTTATTAACTTCGTCTTCTTCGAACTTGTTCACTGTTTTTTTTTGTTTTTTGGTTTTTTTTTTTTTTTTTTAATAACGGCAAAATTGAAAGAACCCTAAAGACGAAAAAAAAAAAAAAGGACAAAACTTTGGATTACAAAAGAAAGCTTTCGTCTTTCCGACTTGAAAATCAAAAACTATGGAAGACCAAACAGAAACAAACCCATGATTTGGGGTAAATTTTTGTTCTCAAAAATAATCAGGCGAGGTTTTTCATCATTATCAGATTATTGTTCATTCTACAAAAATTCATTACTTTTCTAGTTTTTTATTTTTTTTTCAGAGACGATGATTTTGATATCTTCTTCTCTCCTTCGTGACTCGTTCGATACACACTTTAATATTACTTAAATTCACTTCCGATTTTGTTTTAATTTTTGGTTTTTTTAAATTTAATATATAAGTTTTTTTTTTTAACTTTGTAAGTGGGTCCCAGAAGCCAAGTCCCTCGTAGGTAAGGGAAGTTAATATACACAAAATTTATTATGTGTCGAATGTTTACTAACTTACTATCCATAAATAAATAAAAAAATTTACTCTTTTCCTTATCGAAAATTAAAAGTTGTTATATTTAGATTTTTTTGGTATATATGAAATTCTTAATGTTATCTAGCAAAAATAATGTTCAGAAAATTTTGTGGCAACTGCCAGCTGACTACAAGAAATTGTTGCAATTATTTTTGACATTTTCATCAGATGTGAGGATATATACTAAATGATTTTGTTAGATAAACAAGTGTTTTTATTCGGCATGGAGAAAAAAAATGTAAATATGCAACAAACATAATAAAAAAAAGTTATTAAATAAATCTTTTTAGATATGAGATATCGTCAAATATTTTTGTTTTAAAAATGCTAATTAAATTATGGTTAAATCAGTCGTGCTAAAAGATTATCATATCTCACAGCTTTTACGATCCAAAAATGACAAAAATACTTTTCCTGCAAAGTAAGGGTGATTTGTTTTGCGTATGATAAAAGTTAAAAGTTTGTAAAATTTTAGGGTGAAAAATATCCTGGTTATGTTCTCTTGAATGGTTAAGGACAAGACGATTAAGAGCCCTAAATAACGGGAGGAGTCACGGAAGGCTCGAGAGAACAAATCCATTTTCTAATAATGTTCATTAATAATACTCATTTACTGCTCTGGTCCCATTTACCCATTAATATTATAATTAACTCGGCAGGTAAGACTAATCGTCTCTATGTGTTTTTATAAGGCCTTGGGTCTGAGTTTTTATTGGGCCTTGGGCTTCGTATTCTGACTTGTAGGAAAATCCAGAAAAAGAAAAAACAAACCCTAAGGGTTTCGAAGTCTCTCTCCATTTAAGCTCTCATTTTACGCCGCCCCGAAGCTTTCTCCTTGTTGAACTCGGCGACCCCTCCTTCCTTCCTGAGAATCCGGCGATCTGATATTTTCCCGGCGGAGAGAAAATGGTTGTGGCGAAGAAGACGAAGAAGTCCCATGAGGGAATCAACAGCCGATTGGCACTTGTGATGAAGAGTGGAAAGTACACTCTCGGATACAAATCTGTTCTCAAATCCCTTCGCAGCTCCAAAGGTAACAAATTCAAAAAACCTCTCTTTCTTCATTGAGTGTTGTTGGATCTATTGTCTTCGTAGTTAGGTTGAGTAGTAATCGTTTGAATTGTTATTGGGGTTGTTTAGGTAAGCTGATATTGATATCTAACAATTGCCCACCGTTGAGGAGATCAGAGATTGAGTACTACGCCATGCTTGCCAAAGTTGGTGTCCATCACTACAATGGCAACAACGTTGAGTTGGGAACTTCTTGTGGTAAATACTTCCGAGTCTCTTGCCTCAGCATCGTCGATCCTGGTGATTCTGACATCATCAAGGCACTCCCTAGCGATCAGTGATTCTCGTTTTGACTATGATTTTGCCTTGTTGTTCCCTCTATGCTTTATTATGGAACTGTGTTCTTCAAAGACTAAATGTTAGGTTTTATTTGGTTTCTAAAACTCCTCAAATGGTTTAATTATTACAACATTTCGTCTCTGTTTAGTAACTATATTATTGTTATGGTGGTAGTAATAGTGAGACTATACTTGCGATTTAGTTTGTTTATGCCAGCCTTTGATCTGGTAGGCATGGGGTGTGAGTAGTGGTTTTGAGCTAGTGAAAGAAAGTGGTATTTGAGAGTGGAGTAGAAGAACATAGGAGAGGAAGGTGTATCTGTTTGTTCCATACTTGTTCGGTATTTAGTAAACTCTTAGACTCTATTCAGACTAAGATCATCATCGTACCCTCAAGTCAAGCTCCTCAGGTAGAAGTGTGAGGCAATCTGGTAATCATTGGGTGTGAGTAGTGGTTTTGGGTTGTAAGACACGCGAAAGACTGAGAAGTCTAAGGGAGAGGGGAGGTTATTTTCATGCCAGCCTTGACCAATAGAGCAGTAATGTTATGAGAAAGATAGCATAAACTAGAAAGATAATATAAACTAAAACGAAATATGTAGAAGTGTGAAGTCCATGTAGTTCGTCCATAAGAATTCCAAAGGCACTTCAGTGCCTTATGCTAGTAGCACCTGTTCATAGATGAAATATGCTCAAAAGTGTTTTCCGGTATCAAAGGGTTCCCAGTGGCTACTTGGATTCCAGTCCTTGGAAGCCAGTAAATACCAGAGCCAATAAAAGGGTAGTTCAGATAACCGACTAAACTAAATCTCAATTATCTAAAAGAAAGGGGAAGGTATCATGCTGACAAGTATTATATCAATCAGTTCGGCTATGAACGTGACATCCTGGTCAGTTAATTCGAGTTGCGCAACCATTTCACTCGACATCTTAGAACCAGTGTCACCTTCTTGATAGTAACAGGAGATGAATGTTCCTCACACAGTCACACGTCCTACTCGAATGCGAAAGTGATAGATATGTAGCTGGAGCTGAACCAAAAAGCTCACTATTCTCATTTACTACTCGAAGAATCAGCGACATAGAGTGTTGAATTGAGGACTCAGAGTCTAAACTTCAAAACCAGAAAACAATAGTAGATTTCTCTTTCCTTGAAAAAAAAAAAGAATCAACTCTAAGACGATACTTTTGATTTTACGAAGCAAGACAAATCTTTCTTTATCATATTTTATGATGCTGCCTGCATGTATATCAGTACCACCCTTTTGGAGAATCTATTATAAACTATGACTAATTTAGTTTCGATGTGGAAAATCGTATTCATCTTCAAATCTCTTGTAACGTAAACGCACTACAAGATATTCTTTTATTTTTGGTAATGGGTATATCACTGTAAGATACTTAAATAATCAAAATTCTAGTACTAATTTATCATTTGGGCTACTTGGCATGCAAAATATTTCCCAAGCTACTAGAGAGATAAATCCTAGTATTGTATATCTCAATAGCTTTCTCATCAATAGCTCATTAAATAAATAAATTTAAAGATGGGCAAGAAAAATATGGTTAAAAAGCAAAGTATCCCACTTGGGGATTTTTTTTGGCGGTGCTCTAATGCATGTCCACAACCACAGAATTCAACCATATCTCTATCTCCAAGTCTCTGTCTACAATTTAATCACACAATATAATATACAAATTATAAAGTTATTTATACTCTAAATCCCCTTTCTAGTTGAATATTTTAAGTACAAATTTGTTGTGCTACTGTTAACATAAGAGGAATATGTAATGGTATATGCTTATATTAATCAAAGTTGAAAATAACTATGCAACTTCCTAACAAGCACTGTTAAATAAATGAGGTTGGAGTTTATATAATTTACATTAAAAACACAAAAAAAAACAAAACAAAACTTGATTAAGAGCTAGTAAACACGGGACCAGAGATTAAGGTTAGGGAAGATTATATGTCGACGAGAAAGACAAAACTTAAACCCAGACGATAACGTTTGTGGAGTAGAAGCAAAAAAAAAGGGCTCTATAGAGCAGATTACATCTGTTTCGTTTTCTCCTTTCTTTTTTTGTTTTGCCTTTTTACCAAAAAAAACAATTGAATAAACAACTTAATAATCAAAGGAAGGCTCACAAAAATGCAGACAAGTTTATAGTTTAGATCTTGCGAAATCATTACAAATATCAAAAGAGATTTTGCATATATTACCAGTAAAGACTAAAGAGATAAAGAAACGAAAAAAGAACTAACATAGATCTATCTTTTTTACTGTCACTATTATGATCGTTACTCAAAAAGTACGCATGTGTAGGATTGTTTAGTGAATTCTGTGACTTTAGTTACAATCATTTTCAGCAAAAAAAATAATTAGGAAAATTTACTCAAGTTTTCAAGAGCTTCAATCCAGACAAATAAATAAGTATTTTCCAAATTATGGAGAATTATGAGGCGACACGACACATGGAAAAAAGAGAGCAATAATACACACAGAATTATAGAGCAAAACAAAACACTCACACAAGACTACTTAACAACTCTCCATAGTGTGGCCAAACCATCATAATAGAGATACAACTCGACAAGGTCCTCTTGATTAAAATCACAATTATATAACATATAGCAAGGTTTATTTTTGTTGTAATTATTTTTTCTTCAAGAAAAATAAAAATTATTGCTAGGAGGAAATGATTGTCGTCCCTACAAAGCATTTTGTAATTTGGGAAAAGATATGGTCAGAAGCACAATCTCTACACAAAGGAAAGAAGTCATGGAATTGGATAAGCTCTCTCTTATGGGTCCCAAATTCCTCATTTCATTTTCCAGAGATTAGAGAAAGAAGTTTCCAAAAAAAACAACAATTAATCATCTCAAAATATAATAATATTCCTAGTCCCCACTACCTAAGTACATAAAGCTATATATAAACTCCACTTTGAATCACCCAAGGCAAGAAACCAAACCAAAACAGCATTTACAAAACAAACAAAGCCAAAAAACAAAACAGAGTAAAGATGTTTTCAGATCACTCACCTTCTTCTTCTTCTTCTTCTTCTTCTTCTTCTTCTTCATCTCAAGACTTCCAAGAACACTTCATCAACAGTTTCGTCTCCAGAAAATTGCTTCAGCAACTCCCATTTGATCACACCACTGCTCAACAAGCTCATGACCCTGACAAGAACAACTTGAGCGGCAACGTTCTCCTCCTACTCTCTGTCCTTTTATGTGGTATCATCTGCTCCCTCGGGTTGCATTACATCATTCGTTGTGCATTCACACGTTCTCGAAGCTTCATGATCTCTGATCCCATCTCTAGCCCCTCGTCCACACCACGAGGTTCAGAAGTAACAAACAAAGGGATCAAGAAGAAAGCTCTCAAGATGTTCCCAGTAGTGAATTACTCACCAGAAACTAACCTGTCAGGGCTCGGCGATGAGTGTGTCATCTGTTTGTCTGATTTTGCTGCTGGAGAACAGCTACGTCTGCTTCCCAAATGCAACCACGGGTTCCACGTTCGCTGCATCGACAAGTGGCTTAAGCAACATATGACTTGTCCGAAATGCAGACACTGTCTGGTTGAGACATGCCAAAAGATCTTAGGTGACGGCGATGAAGCTGAGCAAGTGGCAGCAGCAACCCCAAGTGAGAGGAGCATAGAAATCAGAATTGCTCCTCTAGAACCTGAAGCAAGAGTAGCCACTTTTAGAGAAAGCAGCTAGCGTATGCCAACAAACAAACAAATCATATTTCAAGAATTTGGTTTGACCAGCAAGATTTTAGATTTTTTTAATAGATTTGAACATAATTTATGTCTCTAGCCATAGGATTTCAAAATCAAATATACTTTCAGCTTTCCAATCAATCGTAAGTTCAAAAGGTTTTTCAAGTTTGATAAACTCTTTTCAGAGAATTCCTCTGCATATTCAAATCACAATCACAGGGTATACAACTATGTAACCACTAGTTTTGAAGGTCTGAAAAGAAATGGTTTCCATGGAGCTCTGTGGCACCAAAGTCCAACACCACAAAAACTACAAATGCGATATTGGTCTGGTCTAATCGGTTAGACTCACTCACCAACTTGGTACATTAACACCAGCTAAATAAGGGATTCTTCCTCGCAATGATAAAGAAGTAAAACTCGGTGTGTTTTGAAAAGGGAGATGGACCCAACCCATATATAACATGGTCAAACTAATCCACCTACGTTCTGTGTGGTTAAATAGTCAAACCTAAAAGCTACTTTGAGGAATGGTTATAGTATTTTAACATATCAGGCAGCAACACCAACATGGTATGGGATCATAATGGAAAGCTCCACTTTAACAATCTATCATTTTTCTATAACGAAGGAGCTGCCAAAGTGATAACACATGTCCATTGGCACATATATGCACGTATGCTATTGCTAAGGCGTGTCTACTGGCATTGATCCACAAATACCATACTCAAAAATCCAAATAGTAGTTATTTAATAAAACCGAAATAAGTGACAAAACATTTCCATCCAATTAAACGAACATGGCTAGATTTCCTTTTATAGTAACTAGAACAGAGTAACTAGTGATCAGGTTCATGGCTAGTTATAAACAAAAGGAGCTCCAGAGATAAAGCTCCAAGATCCTAGTCACTTGTGATTGGATATTTGGATGTAAAATAGATAAAGTGCCAGGCAAAAATATATTTTACACCTTGCTGCCCTAGTAAGAAGTGGGAGCTTATAAGAGCGAACGAGGCTTTGCATAGAAAAGAAGTTTCATTGGTTAACAACATAAGAATGTGATTTACAGGTAATATAAGTTCACTTTGCATCTGAGAGATCTAAGATGGTATCAAATCATATTTTGTAATATATCATATACTCCGTGGGAAAATTGCAACAAAATGTATAAGAAGCAGAGTATCTAAAAGACTAAAACAGAAGCATTACTAGGCACAAAGTAAAATTTGATGGTAGACTTGGTAGCTGTGAAGGAGATGCATGGTTTTCAAATAGTATCATAGAGCTTGATGCAAAGCCCTCTTGCTGGACTAAAAACTTGGCTCAATAAGAAGATTCATGTCTAAACTTTTGGATATTAGAGATTCAGATAATTCAGAACCATGCAAATAAAAAATGGAAAAAGTCTGTCGACATCCCATTGTAGAGGATAAAGGTGGACACCAAAGGTTGCGCCAACACATCCAACCACCTACAGAAGTCCCACCAGGGACAAGTCAGAGGAATGAACATGCAACAATGAATTTAGACAGTTATGTGGCTCTTCAAAATCAAATGCATCCAGAAAAGTTTTCAAAATACTAGTTATATCTTAGACTCATTCGGAGATATACAGTATATTAATACAACTTAACTAATGCGCTTCAGGCTTTCAAGTACTCACGATCTTAATAATGCTCTTTTTATATTCCTTTACACAATAATCACACAAGGTAAGAAAACCACCAAATCAAGAATGTCAACCAAAGAACGCACGAGTATCACATGGTATTCCAAGCAACATAAAGCAATAAAGGCAAAGTTTATCACTTTCTTGAAGGGATAAAAAAACAGACCACTATATGTTCTTACCAGCTATATGGAACCTAGTGGCACAAACAAAAGACAATACAAAAATCATTTTCAGATAGGCATACAGCCTTTCTCATATTTTCTTTCAGAGAGAGAGAGAGAGAGAGAGAGAGAGAGACTGGTCAAGTAATAAGACTAAAAGTAACTATATCTCTTCATATCAAAAAATCTTGCTTTAGTTACGAGCCACAGTAAAAACGTTTCATTCTAGACTCATGTATAGTGTGCACTGGCAATTTGCAGTAAAAGACAAGATATCATAAAGTAGGGAAAAGGAAATTATATAAATCACTTGCTTTAGCTATGAGACTGGCTTAGAGAAAGGCGCGGAGCTGGACACTAATTTAGAGTAATCTTTATTGATAAAAGTAGCCTTTAACAAGAATCGTGGATGGGGATTTTTCCCTTCTGGCTGCTAACAACTTTGGTTTTACTACTGACGAGACGGGTCTCATGTTTTGAGGTGACTAAGTAATGAACAGAGAGAAGCCACTGACATGAACCAAGACCTAAGAGATGTATTATCTGAATGCTATCACAAAGATGGAACCGTTCATGGCTGCTCTAGCTAAAGCTCATGGGTCCCTGAAAGCAATTCTTTGCAAAATCCACTGCCACATGGCACTACCATTGCAGGAAATGGTATGATGGGCACACTAAGATTGTAAAAATTCAGTGGAGAATCCATGTAAGATGCAGACTATAATTAAATAAAATAAAACACTAAAGGACCTTGCTAATTTTGCTAGCATCTTCCACCAACTATAATTCAGAAAAAAATATATAAGTAAAATAATTTCCCATTATAATTTTAAAAAAGTATGTGGAAACCTTTACCTTTCCACTATATATGGAACCTGCAGCAAAAAAACCTAGTAGATCTATCAATCTAACTCTACAAACTAGGTTATCATGTCGACTGCAACTTCTGCTCCCATTACCAAACCAACTCATGAGCTCTTCCAAGATATTCGTGGAAATTTTTATTCAAGAAGACTACTGCTTCATACAGCTTACCAACCACGTACCACGGCATCGCCCCCGTTTGCAGAAGCATCACAGTCCTCTGCAAATCATATGAGCTTTGATGCAAATGTTGTCATGGTCCTATCAGTTCTCTTATGTGCACTAGTTTGCTCCCTTGGACTGCATTCTATCATAAGATGTGCACTGAGGTACTCCAATTTATTATCATCAGAAGCTGGTGAGGAGCTCGCAGTTCGCTTGGCCAACACAGGAGTAAAACAACAAGCCTTGAAGAGTTTCCAGACGGTAAGTTACACTGCAGAACTGAAGCTTCCTGGCCTAGATACAGAGTGTGCCATATGCCTCTCGGAGTTTGTATCCGGAGAACGAGTCAAGCTTCTGCCAAAGTGCCACCATGGATTCCATGTCCGGTGTATAGACAAATGGCTCAGTTCACATTCATCATGTCCCACCTGCAGGCAGTGCCTCATTCAGACTTGCAAAAAGATAGCTGGCTGCAGTAGTGAGATGACAACCCCATCACCTAATCAACCACAACAGAACATGCATATAGCACCACTAGGACCGGAATCATTGATGCGCGCTTTTAGCTGAACAGAGTCAGTAACCTAGGCTTAGGTACGGTGCAGTTATGTTGTAAAAGCTGATATGTATGTATTGTCACGTTTTTAGAAATAGTCAGAGATCCCAAACTATCTGCAGTTCAATATTCAAAACAGCGTTAATTATGATTTCCTCTGTTAAGTTTCAATCGTTATGACATGTTGTTGCCTGAAACTGAAAGTGTATATTCCAAATTTCCAATAGAAGATCTTAGACTCACGTGAGTGAATGAAATTATAAACAACTCAAATAAGGAAGCTGAGAAGGCAAAACACTTGAAACCAAACCAACGTCGACGAGTTAAGTGGGGGCACTAATCAACTTGGTCAACTAAGAGAATTCCTTAATACTCCCAGCTTTAAGACATTCCCAAGTTATTAAAACATGATACGCCACTAGTTTCTTGTTTAATACTAGTGCTAATCATATTGATTAATTACCAAGCTCTATATGTAGAATAAATAAATTAGCCCTCCATGATAGAAGAAGACCTTTCTTCTTATTCTTTACCGACCTATAAGTATATTGAGTAGGCAGTGATGATGATGAGACAATATAAAAAACGTGACAAATTAACTAATCAAGCCACACAGAGAATTGTGAATACCCCACAAGATTAAAAGGCTTTTGATATAATCCACCCAAAATGAGAACACGGCGTAGATTGAGAAAAGATACATATAGGTTACACCTAGAACAAACGTCGGCATAAAGTAAATATGGAATCTGAGCATGAAACCACCGTAGAGTCAAATCAGATGATAACAAAAATGAGTGGTTTAAGATATTGTACTAATCATACAAAGTAAAATGGTACGAGAAATTAACAACCAGTGTTGGTGCTGTCAAATATCCTACCAAACAGAGGTCACAGAATCTGAACAATTAAGAGCCAAAAAAAACAGTGAAAGTAACACTACTCCAAAATTGATGTGGTTACTGGCCTAATATATAACAGCTTCCACAAATATCAAAGGTCCTAATATAACAGTACTAGTCCACAATTGATGTGGTTTATAACAGCTTCCACAAAGGTAAAATGAGCCAAATACAGAGTCCTCCTTTTGTTGTCCCCGAGGAGCTAACTCCCTTTCTTTCTGATATTGTTATCGAACTTTAGTGCTTTTCTCATCACACTTCAATTGCTACCTATGCATGATTTTTACAATCTTGTCAAATGTATATTTGGATGCTGCAGTCTTCTTCCCCCAGTGTTTGAATGACGTGTACACTTTTCATCAAGAGGGCTGGCACTATGAGCTTAATTTACAAGACATATCTTACAAAGGTTTTAATTTACCAAAGATGCCACTCTAGAGCTCTTTTCCTCTACTTAATTAATAATAGTGCATGCCTTAGTATTGACATTATATTCTTTTCGTTTATCTGCTACTTCAACTCACCCATCCCTCAAGGATTGTTTAAAGTCAAATTATTATGCTAGTATACTGCTATGCCAATAATCAAATAAGGCAACCTCCTTGTCAAAGGGATCTAGCTTCAAAAGGACAACATCAACAGAGTACTAAAAAGTAGATTATTTGAAGTTTCCCCAAATCTTTTCTATATTTATATCATATGATATTATCATTTGAAACGCAGCGAAGCTAGTTGTCGGAAGTAGCACCACCTTGTTACCTTGCCTCCTCCGAAATAGCAGCATTCTCCTCCGCACTAGCAGCCTCAATTACAGGATCTAGGATAGGTTCTTCACCAAGTAATATAGGTTTCCCCAACGCCATATAAAGGACGAAAGAGGAAGCAGCTCTTTTGCTTGGCAGGTCTCACTCAGAGGTAGCCTTCCTGGTGCGCAGGATCTAATAAGAAAAGATTGTAACCCATTTTATCCAACCCTTCAAGAGCCGTGACCCACGCGGAAACTCCTTCTTCTTCTGGGATGCCTTTTGAAATCACCATCAAATTTATATGATAATCTTCTTCCTCTGGTCTCGTAGGACGTTCGTATGATTTAAGAGAAATTGTATATCTAATCTTGATACACAAGAAACCATCTTCTTTGTTTTGATTTAAGAGAAATTGTATATCTTAATTCAATTATAGGGAGCAAATTGCTGTGTCCAAAAAAAAGCTTCTGGACATCTTTTTTCTCTCGATCCACATTGGGCCATTCATACTTTTCCCAGACCTAACGTTCGGCCCATAACGTTTACCTACCTAAAAACAAATAAAAATGATTAGCTTAGCTCCTCCCAAGTGTTTTGATCCATGTAATAATTGACTAACTTTAATAATTCAGCTATATTATCATTCATTATCTAAAAAGTGCACCGTACCTCATCAAAGTAGACAAGTAATATCGGTTGTTAATTTATTATCAGATTTTAATTTTGGTACCAAATTCTTGTTTATTTTGTCTAATATATTTTTGATTCATGGATGAACTTTTTAGTAATTAGTAGAATTGTTTTTACTATAGTGTAAGTAAAAAAAGGTTATAACTTAATTCAGAATTTGAAGGTTAAAATAATGTGAGTAAAAAGATCTGTATTGGTTTGATGAATTTGTCTAGCAACAATTTGCATGTAGGGTTTAACGGATTATGAGTTTAATAGGTGATATAAAATCCCATATTCCAGAAAAGAAATATAAACTTTATGGGTGGATTGTGGTGTACCACTACTAGTAAAGTTGAGGGGGGGGGGGGGGGGAGAAAAAGCTTAGATCTCTGGGATCAAGCAAGCAAACTTATTAATTACATACCAAATCAAGAAAGACTAACCTTAATTGACTTTTCTCCAACAAAAGATATGAACGTGGCCTGCCATTTATATGTATACTTTTATATATATATATATAAAAAAAAAACATGAACGTGGTGTGGCCTGCCTTACATAACCCATATCCCCTATATAATAAATAGTGAGAATTAAATGTAATCATAATAGTAGCAATGTTATTGTAAATCACAAGTAGTTTCGTAATGATGGACACAACGTTTTTCGTAGGTGCCAGCCTTCACCTTCCCACATTCTCTCCCTTTCTCTCTCACCTGGGTACGATTGTTACCGGCACGTGCTATTCACGTGGATCTCCAAAAAGTTGACTTTTTGAGTTTTGAATCTCTCAACAAACATATTAAAAAAAAAAGAAAAAGTTTATGATGATGAATGATGATTAGTTTGCTTTCTTTCTCTTGTTAGAACATGCGAATAATCGTAATGTTTATTGCTCAACATCTTTCACTTACGAAGCGCACGATGGTTCGACCTTAACTACGCCATACGTATGTTCATATGTTCAATATACACAAAATATGCGTCTTTCAACAAATCAGATCCGTTACCTCAACTATTTCATACATAGTTAAATATATTTCACTATGTACATATGGCTCGATACCAAAAGTTCCAAAACATAGCCCCCAAAAAGAAAAACTATTAGGTATCAACGTCGAAATTTAGAAAGAACTTGTTAGTATAACCTCAAATATATCGATACATACTCATGTACGCTATCATTATGTAAGAAAGTTGTGACGTTATTAGAAAGATATGGCACAACAAAAATGGCTAGACAGCCTAGACTCAATGTATTGGTATCTCAACTCATCATTACTTATAGTCTTTCTACCCAAACAATAGTTAGACAATGTTTCTACAATACAACTATATAATAATAAGATTAACAACTATTATGTGTGTGTCAGCATATAAATATCATAATGAATTCACCAAAATGTCGTTTTGACGAGTTCGGATGTAGAACTAGCCATTTGAGTAATACAAATATAATCGTGAATAGTGAATACGATGTCATGAAATAGTATCTTCTTATTCTCTCTAGTATATAATACTATCCGTAAGCACAACATGAAAGTCACTTTCTTTCACGGTCTGATATATTTAATACCACTTACACACGAATTAATTATGACACAAAAATTATAAAATATAAAACGAATTTAAATTACGTTGAGTTTTCTGATTAAAATTCCTAATTAAACAAGCCAACCACGACTATCGTTTGGCTCCTCATTTTGACTCGGTTTAAGTTTAACACTAATAAAATCGCAGCCCTTTTAAAATAATGGAGCTGTCATTTTACGCCGAGCCGGTCACAGTCATGAAGCCATCTCAGCAAAAACAAATTAATCTGAAAAGAAAAAAGAACCAACGGCTGAGATCTTTAATTAAGGGTATTAAAATCACAATTAATCAGTTAACACGAGGGAAAAGGCTGTCTGACAGCCAGGTCACGTTATCTTTTCCTGTGGTCGAAATGATTCGTCTCTGTCGATTTTATTATTAATATTTTTTTTTTTTGTTTTTTGAAAGGACGACAAAAAAAGTGAGTAAAGAGATAACACCCGCCTATATAAATTCATATAGTTTCCTCCTCTTTGAATTGTCTCCTCAGTTTCATCGGCCGATTCTGTTTATCTCCGGCGACTTCGAAGAAGAAGTAAGAGAGAGAAGGAAGAAGGATTAAGAGAGAGAATTAGCCAAGGCTCGCCTTGTTCTCTTCCTCAATCTCGTCTTCTTCCGCTTTTTTGTTTTCCGATCTTTCTCGTTTCAAGGTAAAAATAAACTTTCTGGATCTACTTTTATATTTGCTGGATCTCTCGATCTGGAACTTTTGAATTTCGTAGAGATCTGGAATTGGTTGAATTTGGATCTATGAATCTTTTTGATTTTGACTTGAATTGATCTCAGTTGACTCGATCATCTTTAGCTCAAATCGATCGGAAAATTTTCACTTGACCTTGACTTGATTAGGGATAGATCCATAGTCTGATTACAGTTAAATTTCTAATTATATGGGAAATGATTTGTAGACGCCAATTGAAATCTGAACTGTTTAAGGTTAGATTTAAATCTGAACTGTTTTAAGGTTAGATGTAGTTTTTGAGTAATTGAATCTATTGATTGAGGTATGCTACCTGTTTATTCATCTTAACATGAATCAATCAGGATCCGTTTCACAGTATTGAATTTTTTTTTGTGTGTGTGTGTGTGTGTGTTTTGCTGCAGCTTCATATAAAATGGCTGAGGCTGATGATATTCAACCAATCGTCTGTGACAATGGTACTGGAATGGTCAAGGCTGGATTTGCCGGAGATGATGCTCCCAGGGCTGTTTTCCCCAGTGTTGTTGGTAGGCCAAGGCATCATGGTGTCATGGTTGGGATGAACCAGAAGGATGCCTATGTTGGTGACGAAGCACAATCCAAGAGAGGTATTCTTACCTTGAAGTATCCGATTGAGCATGGTGTTGTTAGCAACTGGGATGATATGGAAAAGATCTGGCATCACACTTTCTACAATGAGCTCCGTATTGCCCCTGAAGAGCACCCTGTTCTTCTTACCGAGGCTCCTCTTAACCCAAAGGCCAACAGAGAGAAGATGACCCAAATCATGTTCGAGACCTTTAACTCTCCAGCTATGTATGTCGCCATCCAAGCTGTTCTCTCCCTGTACGCCAGTGGTCGTACAACCGGTTAGTACTTTTCTCTGTGTGTTTATTAAACTCGTTTGGTATATTGAAACTGAGCTCTGATTGTCTTTTCTTGAACAGGTATTGTGCTGGATTCTGGTGATGGTGTATCTCATACCGTGCCAATCTACGAGGGTTTCTCTCTTCCACATGCCATCCTCCGTCTCGACCTTGCTGGTCGTGATCTCACTGATTACCTCATGAAGATCCTTACCGAGAGAGGTTACATGTTCACCACAACAGCAGAGCGGGAAATTGTAAGAGACATCAAGGAGAAGCTCTCCTTTGTTGCTGTTGACTACGAGCAGGAGATGGAGACCTCAAAGACCAGCTCGTCCATCGAGAAGAACTACGAATTACCCGATGGGCAAGTCATCACGATCGGTGCTGAGAGATTCAGATGCCCAGAAGTCTTATTCCAGCCCTCGTTTGTGGGAATGGAAGCTGCTGGAATCCACGAGACAACCTATAACTCAATCATGAAGTGTGATGTGGATATCAGGAAGGATCTGTACGGTAACATTGTGCTCAGTGGTGGAACAACTATGTTCTCTGGTATCGCAGACCGTATGAGCAAAGAAATCACAGCACTAGCACCAAGCAGCATGAAGATTAAGGTCGTTGCACCACCTGAAAGGAAGTACAGTGTCTGGATCGGTGGTTCCATTCTTGCTTCCCTCAGCACATTCCAGCAGGTAAAAATTGACCTGGAATTTTTTTTTTGGGTTTCTCCTTGTTTAAATTTGCAAATTTAATTCAAATGCTGGGTATTATTGTATGTTTGTGTTCTGTAGATGTGGATCTCCAAGGCTGAGTATGACGAGGCAGGTCCAGGAATTGTTCACAGAAAATGCTTCTAAGCTCTTCAAGATCAAAGGCTTAACAACAAGCTTGGGTTTTTATGAATGGGATCAAAAGTTTCTTTTTTTTCTTTCTATTTGCTTCTCCATTTGTTTGTTTCATTTCCTTTTTTTCTTTTTTTTCTTTTCGTTTCTATGATGCACTTTTGTGTGTGACAAACTCTCTGGGTTTTTTACTTGCGTCTGCGTTTCAAACAAAAACCGCTTTCGTTTTGCATTTTAGTCCATTGTTTTGTAGCTCTGAGTGATCGAATTGATGCCTCTTTATTCCTTATAAATTTCTTTCAAAACTCAGAAGAAGAACCTTGAAACTCTTTGGCTCTTTGCAATGTTAATATAAGTATTGTATGAGATAAAAGATTTTATTGAATTGGTTTTTAGTAATTACGTTGAGTCCTCCATCTTCATTTTCGAATTGTTAATTCTTGATAATAGTTAAAGCGTTACATGTTTTTCCATTCACAAATGAACTTCAACTAGCACAAATAGATAGATAATTAATATCATATGGCATCATTCTATATAACTCCAACAGTCAATTCTAATGTTTCAATTTTACACCTCAACCATTACGAGTTATATCCATTCGTTACTATTTTTGCTTAATAATCATTTTACATTGATGCACACAACACAATATAAAAAAGTTGTAGGAGAACTCACGAAAATTGGTGCACGAGTGACAATTTTGGGCCGATAATTTGGGCCTTACTAAGGGCCGCCTTAGTATTAAAAGCAAGGCGTAAAACTTAAAACGATTATTTCGGAATATAATAATATAATAATGGAAATATTACAACTCGTCAATCTCTCCAATCAACCCCAATCCTTTCTCCTTCGCGTCTCTGCCATTTACAGTTCTGCAAATTAGGGTTTAAGCAAGCAAAAGCTAGAGAAGTGTCGATTGATTTCTGCTGTTAGTTCTTGCTTCCCTTTGATTAATAGTGTAATCGTAACCTCCGAAGATCCAAGATGGCTCGTAATGAAGAGAAAGCGCAGTCGATGCTCAACAGGTTCATCACCATGAAAGAATCCGAGAAGAAGAAGCCCAGAGAGCGTCGACCTTACCTTGCATCTGAATGCCGAGATCTAGCCGAAGCTGACAAATGGAGACAGCAAATCATGAGAGAGATCGGCAGCAAAGTTGCCGAGATTCAGAACGAAGGATTAGGCGAGCACCGACTCCGAGATCTAAACGACGAGATTAACAAGCTTCTCAGGGAGAGATATCACTGGGAGCGGCGGATCGTTGAGCTGGGAGGTCCGAATCACTCGAGACACGGAGCGAAGATGACGGATCTAGAAGGGAACATCATCGATGTACCGAACCCTAGTGGGCGTGGTCCTGGGTATCGTTATTTCGGTGCTGCTAAGAAGCTTCCTGGAGTTAGAGAGCTTTTCGAGAAGCCTCCTGAGCTGAGGAAGCGTAAAACTAGGTATGATATTTACAAGAGGATAGATGCTAGCTATTACGGGTATAGAGATGATGAAGATGGGATTTTGGAGAGTTTGGAGAGGAATGCTGAAGGAGGGATGAGGAAAAGATCGGTTGAGGAGTGGAGGAGGTTGGATGAGGTTAGGAAGGAAGCTAGGAAAGGTGCTACTGAGGTTGTGAGTGTTGGAGCTGCTGCTGCTGCTGCTAAGGAGGTGTTGTTTGAGGAGGAAGAGGATGTGGTTGAGGAGGAGAGGAGGGAGAGGGAGAAAGAAGAGGAGAAAGAGAGGGAGTTTGTGGTTCACGTTCCGTTGCCTGATGAGAAGGAGATTGAGAAGATGGTGTTGGAGAAGAAGAAGATGGATCTGCTTAGTAGGTATGCTAGTGAAGATTTGGTTGAGCAGCAGACTGAAGCTAAATCTATGCTCAATATTCATAGATAGATAGAAAGGTGATCATCCATCTTTTTCTTGCGAGGTTTGAAATCATACCATGATCTCTATCTGTATCTTTAGGTTTTTGTTTTTGCAATGGATGATCAAGAAATTGACTGACTTGTTTTGTGTTTTAAGAAATTTCGATCAGTTATTTTGAAAACTTACTGATGTTTCATATCTTCCTACACCCTAGATTATGTTCCTAGAGAATTTGATCTAGATCTTGATTTATATTTCTTTAGTCCTGGTTATCGTTTTCAAGAACATGATTAGCTCAGAGACCGTGAGTTAACGTCAGCCAAGTGTTTTGTGAGGTCTTTCCAGAGAGTATGATAAGGCTTTTGTCGAGTAATGTCATATAGCATGCTCTCAGTCTATAGGAATTTACATTGAGGTGCATGATCCTTTCTCATCAATCAATCAATCAGGAGTTTTACTGACTTGAGTATTTGACCTTGTATTGAGATTTGAGATTGTTATTAGTACCCCCCTTACATGTTGATTTGCGGCAACTGATCTTCCAGTGGGCAAATACTGTACAGAACTATGTGTGGCTAGTGGCATGCATTAGTATTGAGATTGTTACTAGTAAGTACCCTTACATCCTAATGACTTCATCTACATTCTATATATAATCCAATAATGAACGTAAACATATACTATTTCGTTTCTTGTGTTACTAAAAAGATGCTCTTTCTTTCTTACTCGATATATAAAAATTGTATTCCTCTAGTTGTTCTTTTGATTAAAATTCTGATATGCTATGGCTTTTTTAACCCTATCAAATGTATTTAACATTAATGTCTCTGTTCTAAACTTCTAAATTTCTAATTAAACATGTGAAATGGATTGAAAAGAAACCTTTAAATTTTAGACGAAAAAAATAGAATTTGTAGTATGATGATGATAATCATTATCATGTTCTTGTAATCTCTTACTTCTTTTTTTTATATATTCAACAACATGTATCATCAATATTATTATTAAAATGAATTATTTTTAATAATAATATTTTTACTCTATCTCCTCAATTCTCTATTTTATCGTCTGTATTATTTAAACAAACTCCACCAGTTCTTTAGCTTTTCTCGATTTGGATCTCTTTTGGATAACTTCAATGACTTTCATTAAGTGCTTGTTAATTTCAATAATCCAATAATGAACGTACGTAGACATATGTTTCGTTTATTGTTGTAATTCATAAAAAAAAAAAATTACATAAAATATTATTAGTACACAAGTACACAACAGTTAATTACAGCCTAACAAAAAAAAGAAACACACTAAAATTTCCGATCCGGGTCGGGTAATCCATCTCTACTCGAAAGAGTCTTTCTCTCTGGTTGTTGGACGGAAACAGTAAAAAAATAGCACCAAATTAAAAAAAATACAGACGCGCCGCCGTGCGAAAAAATAATCTCCGGCCACTTTAATGAATGGCGAAATGGTATTTGCCGCTAACTGATAAGTTTCCTTTGATTTCGTCTCTTTTGTGTCGTGGAGGATGTCAGGAGGCTGCTTTCTACTGTAGGTAATTGAGATTTTGATGTCTACTGAGTTATGATCCTTGCCCCCTCGAAGAGTTACTAATACTTGTGTGCTGTTTCAATATGACACAGTGAATCATGCGCAGAGACAGATTGGGAAGTTCTCACTCTCTACTTTTGCACTGGTGTGAGAGGTCTGAATCAACATCTAGAGAGGCGCTTGGAGGGTTTATAAAACCGAGTTACTCTTTGGTCTCTTTGAAATTGGCTTTTTCAGTTTTGCGGTAACTTTATTTATATCTTTATCATTTCTTACTTTGCAGATACAAATGATATTTTTTGTCCTGGCTGCCAAGGTAAATCTTGTATCAGTTTTTATGTCTACCTTTTGAATATCTTAGATAAAATGACATGGAACTTTTTTTAATATATATATATATATATATATATATATATATATATATATTAGTTTAAAGTGAGATCTATGGAGCTTATGCAAGTTTCGACCTTTTGTATCTCAAGTATATACCTTACGTATTATATAAAGAAAAGAAACTAACCAGTTCTGGATAATGTGTTATGGCATTCTAAGTTATAGGAAATTGAAAGCAGAGTGAGCCAAATCAGTCGCTACTCTTGGAGGCATGGAAACCAGTATCTATTGGATACAAAAAAAAAAGGTACAACTGATATGCCATTAGATAGTCTTAGACTATTGATGAAGAACATTAAATCACTTTGTTTTTCTTTCTCTATGTTTCTAAATGGTGATGGAATTGATCCAAATTACATACAGTAACTCATGATCATCTATAATAGGTTCCCTGTGTGATATGTCTATGCCACATATGGATTTATCTAAAACTCTATTCTTATGTTTGGTAGGTGGTGGGATTGCATCGCATTAGTTGATCATTCTGATGAAGGAGCCTTCAGGATGCAGATAAAGAATCTTGCATGTAACGGTAGGTATTTTAGTTGTAGTATATCGCTTGAAGGTTGAGTTTACTTGTCTTGTTTTGTGTAGTGATCACAATTGCAGTTGCATCAGCTGCGCATCCTGACTGTTTTGCCAACCAAATTACATTGTTATCTCCAGTCTTTTGGAGCTCTTGTTTATACATTAACCTGTAAGAGTCGTCAATTCTCTTGTTTATATCTTTACATTTACAATGAATTTACCCACAATATGTTTGATCTTTGGCAGAGACTTGGTGGTAGCATCACCAGTAGAGGACTATTTCTTGTATATTGATATGATCTTCCTGATGCAGAAAAGGTCTGGACAGAATAATGCTTTTGACCCATTGTTGTTGTTCTTTGACCAAAATCTATTGACTCTCACCAGTTTCTTGTTCTCATTATCAAAGGAAGAAGCCGATGAAATCACGAGACCGTTTCTAGATGCTCTTGGTGATGAGTATTCGGACTGTTGCCAAGGTTAGAAATGCAGGGGAACATTTTTATCATAAAACAGAAGGGTTATATAACTTGTAGCCAAGATTTGACATTATTGCATCTCCGTATTTGGTGTTTAGGAACGGCCTTCTTCCCCTCCGCAGAGCTGTATGAACCATTCTTGTTACCCTAATGCAAAAGCCTTCAAACGAGAAGAGGTATCTTTCTTACATCTTCTTCCTCTTTATGGTCTGTACATGTTGTATAATTTTGATCAACACTTTTTTGGGACTGAACTCGGATTCCCTCCATGTGGAACTCTCTTTGTCTTGTGTTTTCGCAGGACAGAGACGGAGACAAGCAGTTATAATTGCGCTAAAGACGCATCAGCAAGAACGAAGAGGTACGTACACACATCTTCTCTCTAATCGTAGCAATTGAATATTTTGGAATAGATAGCTAATTTGTGAGTTCCATTTGAAAAAACACAGGTGACGATTTCATATATAGACGAGGAGCTTCCTTACAAAGATATTAAAAAATTTACTGTGTCAATTAAAAATATTTATTGAATACGGACAAAACATCCAAAATCTGAATGACCGTTGAGATGGATAATACTTATGTCTGGAGATACGAACCACACCCACATGTTCTCTCTCCTTGACACAATCACCAAACCATTTCTCTCTAAACCAAAAGAAAAAGAAAAAAAAAAAACACTTTTTTTTCCTCTTCTCAGTCCCCATTGCAATGGCGGACTACGAAGACGAAATCGACCACCATAACCAACCATTCATCCCAAAAGAAACAGCACTACAAGCCCTAAACTCCATAATCCAACTCCACTTCGAGAAAACCCTCGAGAAGAAACGAGCCATTGACCATCAGAAGAAGAAGCTCCACAAGCTCTTTCAGCTCTTCTTCATCTTCCTCGCCATAGTCTTCTTCTCTCTCTCCCAACCCTCAGGTCGTCTCCGCTGCCGCCACTGTTGGGCACCCATCTGTCTCCTTTCTTTCTCTCACCTCTTCTTCTACGTCTCCGTCGCTCAAACCCTCCGTTGCATCAACGGCTTCAAGTACCAGCGTCGCTGCCACAAGCTCACTCTCGGTCTCGCCACTCATAAGCTCCGGTTCATCAAGTCAAGAATCGCCGCTGGTGATTTCCTCGGCGGCGGCGACGGTGACGAGGCCTCGGCTGCTGCTTGGGATCTGGAAGTTCCTTATCAAGAACCACCAGATAGCTACTTTGGCAAGTTTAAGAGAAATTGGGCTCTCTATTTTGGTTTCTTGATCCTTCTTTACACTTTCATGATCTCCTTCTCTGTTGTTGTCCTCTGTTTCTGAGATCTCTAGAATGGCATTTTCGTCAAATTCCACAAAAAAAACCACTGTGTCTCTTATCATCCATTAGTCTTCACTTCAGCTTTAGAAGTATCATTAGAAGATTGAAATAGAAATAAAAAGTTAGAATCTTTGAGATTTGACTCAATATGGAGTTGTTCAATTCTTGTCATACCTCATTTGTCATTCCTACAATTCCCAAGTTACTTAATACGAGAGATGGAAATCACAATTGAACATTAAGTGGAGATAATTAGCATTAGTAAATCAATTAATCAGTTAATCACAACCAAAAGTTTTTTTTTTCACAGACACAAACACAAATCCAACGGTGACAAAAAAATAAAGAGTTTAAAAAATTTTCATAAAGGGGAAACAAAACACAGCAAGGTAGATTGTTTGAAACCTAACAGCTAAATCAAAACTCTCGGTGAGGAGTTGTTTTGTTGTTGTTGTTAGGTCCTCCTCTACGATTCTCCTCGCTGTCAAGCCCGTACTCGCTCGTGTTCCCGTACTCGCTGCTTGCACCGTACTCATGGCTATCCAAGGCCACTTTCCTGAACTTCTTCATATCCGCACTGTAAGTGCTCGAGTCATAGTCCGAGCTTGATCCCCTCCCGAGGAATGAGCTCTGCCCTTGTTTCCCTCCTTCGTTTAGATCGTCTAGCGTTGCATCTCCCTCCAGTGCCCGAACAATCTGTTTAAACATTGGACCATAGTGATCATTTTCTTTATCTCTGTAATGTATATATTTCAAAGAGTGGTCATGTTCTAAAGTATAACTTGCCTGGCTCATCTTAGGCCTACGTCTAGCTGAGTGCCTGATGGCTGCAGCGGCACAAGCCACCATTTGTGCCATCTCATGAGGCTCGTATTGGTTCTCCAGCCGTGGATCAACTAGTTCGCAGTAGTCTCCGTCTTGAGCTGCGTTTATGCATAAGGGTCTTGCCTGTGTAACAAAAAAGTAACCAAGTTTGCTTAAGCACACAAGATACTAACAGAGGACCCATTAATATGATGATATGGTTACTAACCCAATCGACCAAACTGTCTTCCATTTCACCAGTGAGATCAACAGGTCGGCGTCCGGTTATGAGCTCAAGAAGCATCACTCCAAAGGAGAAAACGTCTGACCTGTCTGTCAGTTTACCGCTTGACGCATACTCTGGCGCCAAGTACCTGTCATATGATTCACAAATTTTAGATTCTTGATTAGAAAAACAGATTCTTGAATGAGATTATAAACCAAGAACGTTTCTAATGGAATTTGCATGAACAGTTATTCTTGTTATTACCCGAAAGTTCCCATGATACGAGTGGAGACATGTGTAACATTGTCTTGAGATAGCTTCGCTAACCCAAAGTCTGCAACCTGCAGAGTTGAGGCAGTTCAGTTTTACAGAAATAAAGAAATGCCAAAAAATCTGATTGCATTATGAGTCAAAATCAGTAGCATACCTTGGCTTCAAAGGACTCGTCAAGAAGAATGTTTGAAGCTTTAATGTCTCTATGAATAATTTTGGGATGACCTAAGAAAAAAAAAGTCAATAAAACAAAGTTTGATCACATCACTGATTAAACCACTCGAGTTTCCCAATAAGGTTGAAGAGTTTAGATTTTTTTCATGACTCACAGTCTTCATGTAAGTAAGCAAGTCCTTTAGCTGATCCCAAAGCAATCCTGAGCCTTGTAGGCCAGTCAAGAACATTGCCACTTTTACCATGGAGATGGAACTCAAGTGTGTCATTAGGTAAGAACTCATAAACCAACATCCTCTGTCCTCCTGCAATACAATACCCAACAAGAGACACAAGAAACCGGTGATGGACGCGACTAATGATATCAACCTCAGCCTGAAACTCGCGCTCTCCTTGTCCACTTCCCGCTTTCAGACTCTTCACCGCAATCTCTTTCCCATTGGGAAGTATTCCCTTGTGAACATACCCGAACCCGCCTTGACCTAACAATCTTGCTTGAGAGAAGCCTTGAGTTGCAGCAGCTAGCTCGTCGTAAGTGAATGTGCTCTTGTTGAAACCTAAAGCCACTGAAGGGTGTGGTGGTGGTAGAGACGGACCATGTGGACCTGAGTAGTTTGAGCTCATGTCACTGCTGTTTCCGTTGTTCATACCCCCTGAGACCAGCGGTGGTGGTGGTGGCGGGGACGGTTGCCAGCTTCCAGGTGGTGGTGGAGGCGGTGAATTCATCCAGTTACTATTCCCGTTTGATCCAGGATACTGATGAGACAGATTCATTACGTGATCGCTCTGGTTATTGTATTGCTGCTGTTGGTATTGATCACCTACATTAAAACAGAGACTTGAGTTTTACCTTGTTGCTTGAGTAACAAGAAAACCCTATTCAAAATTTTTACGCATGACATGATTTTTCTATGATATCTCAAAAATATTGTGGAAGGTGATTTAGAGGTTCTTAAGTCCATTTTCACGAGTTAGAATATTAATTATCTTGATGAACAAGAAATGGTTCTAAATTAGGCTAGGTTTGATGGGTTTTATTTGTACCTATGCCGGTAGCGAAACCGTTACCTGAATAATACGGCATTTGATGCTTCTTTTTCTTCTTACGACAACAACAGACGCAGAACAATATCATAACAAGAAACAAGAGTCCAGCACCAGCCACAATCCCAACGATAGCAGCCGTGTTCGGTTCATTGTTTCGTGAGTTGGAGCCACCACCGCTAGATTTAGGTGGAGCCAGCGCTTTAGGTGGGGAAGAAGAGTTACGGTCGGAGCTTCTTGAAGGAGGCGGAGGTGAACGATTGTTGTTTCCTCCGCCGTTGTTGTTGTTGTTATTGCCATTGTTGTTATTCCCGCCGTTGTTATTGCCATTGTTGTTATTGCCATTGTTGTTATTGTCATTGTTGCTATTACCATTGTTGTTGTTGCCATTGTTGTTATTACCATTGTTGCCATTATTGTTTCCTTGAGGAGAAGGTGGAGATTGTGAGTCGCCTGAAGAAGGCGGTGGAGGAGAGGAAGAGGAATCCCCAGGGGTAGGAGGAGCTGGGGGTGAAGAAGAGGAGGAGGAATCATCAGGAGGCGGAGGAGAGGATTGTTGTTGATTGTCGGATGATGACGGAGATGGTGGTGTAGGGGACGGCGGTGAATTCTCCGGGGATTGCCCCTCCGCCATAATCTCTCTTTTGGTGTCTTCTTTTTGTATATGTTCTTTTTTTTTTATCGTGAAGCTCTCTCTTTTTTTTTTTTTTTTTTTTTTTTTTTTTTAACCAGAAAGAGAGGGAGAGAGAGAGAGATTGAACAAACAAAGAGAAGAAACACAAAACCTCTTTGTGTGTTTCGAAATCTATTTTTAAAGATTGCTTTCAAATCTTTGTTGTTGTTGTCTTTTTGGTAATGTCTTCTTTTTGTAGGGTCTATATTTGGGGTATTAATACAGCCATGCAATTTATGTACCACCTATCACTAAATTTGTAAAAAAAAAAGAAAAAAAAAACACAGTTTTAAAAAGAAAAGAATGATTAAATAAACAAAAAAATTACAAAACTTATGAAAAGAGCAAACAAAAAAATTAAATAAACAAGCAATGCTCTCGTTGAGAGTTGAACTCAAGACCTCCCGCTTACTAAACGGGTGCTCTAACCAACTGAGCTACGAGAGCTGCTTGTTCGTTAATTAAAAGATACAAGTAAATATGTGTTTTAATATAATTATTAAACATAATAATAATTCTCACCCCTTTTTAATAAGAAGACAAAAAAAATACAAGTCGCCCAAGAGAAATCAATCAGAAGACAGATCAGGAACAGCTTAGAAGAACTCTCTCTTCCAGGGCACACAGAGAGAAAACACCCTCCTCCCTCTTCCACCAGAGATCTCTCTTAGCTTTCTTCAAAACCTCTCTTTTTATTTCTTTCTAAGAAGATCCGATACGATGCCGTCCCGTAGACGTACCCTCCTCAAAGTCATCATCCTCGGTGATAGCGGGTTTGGTTTCTCTCTCTCTTTTTTTTTTTTATGTTAATTTGTATTTGTTCTACATGTAATTACTGGTGATTCTGAGTTTTCTGATGAGTGATTGTGTGGTTACTTTTTCTGGGTTTTTGAGATTTAAGTCGGATTTTGTCTAATTCGTTTCCTTTGAACTGTGATTCGCTTAATTTTGTTGATCAATCCCTTAGGTTACTGCTGCAATTTTGTTTTCTTTGTGTTTTTAATTAATTAAGAACCCATAATTGAATTTGATCTGATGTTATTAGGTTGCTGTTTTTTTTTTTTTCATTGGGGTTGTTGTTTCTGTTGATCCAAAAAATCTGATAGTCTCAAACCCAAATAACTTGAGTTCACTATACACCACGGTTTTAGTCTATACTTGTTGCTTCTCCGACAACATGAAGTTGCAAAAACTTACTTATGATCTGAGGTTTTGGTTTCTTTTTAACCTTTTGCATGTTCTTTTTTTTTTTTTTTTGTATCTGATTTGTTGGTACTGAATCGTTTGGACTCTCTTTTTTTTTTCGTGGTTACCATGTAATGAGTACATGAAATTGGTGTGTATTCTCTTGTTATATGAGTATAACTAATTGTGGACTTGTCTAACGTTTGGTTATTGCAGGGTAGGAAAAACCTCTTTGATGAATCAGTATGTTAATAAAAAATTCAGCAACCAGTACAAGGCTACTATTGGAGCTGACTTCTTGACCAAGGAAGTTCAGTTTGAAGATCGCCTTTTCACTTTACAGGTTCTTACTAGTACTCAATTAGTCAATTTCTTGAATTTTGTAAGTAAGATGCATGTGCTTTTAGCTCAATGGCTCTTCTAGTTGTATTTCAAAAGAGAACTACTGACTCTCAGCTGAAGGTCTTAGCTTACAAAAGTCAATTTAACTAATAAGTTTCTGCCAGAATCTTTCAGGCTAACCTTGTTTGTGGTTAAATTTGGTGTGTACTGCGTTCCTTAATTAAGCTGGAGAACAAAGCTTACTTGTTCCTGTCTTTTTTCTTTGTCAATGGGCTTATAACAGATCTGGGATACAGCTGGACAGGAAAGGTTTCAGAGCCTTGGTGTAGCCTTTTACCGTGGTGCTGATTGCTGTGTTCTTGTGTATGATGTCAACTCCATGAAGTCATTTGACAATCTTAACAACTGGAGGGAAGAATTTCTGATCCAGGTAACCATATTCATGCTTTGCTTGTTCTCACTCATGTTGACAGATATTTCATAACAAGCAAACCTGTAACGCGAGTATGTCTTGCAGGCGAGTCCATCAGATCCAGAGAATTTTCCATTTGTTCTTATCGGAAATAAGGTTGACGTGGATGGTGGAAACAGCCGAGTGGTATGTGCTTGCTTTCATGATTTTCCATTGTTCATGAATCTTTTGTGAGATGTAATCCAAACGCAAAACTCTCATTTTGATGGCAGGTTTCAGAGAAAAAGGCTAAAGCTTGGTGTGCTTCAAAAGGGAACATTCCTTACTTTGAGACCTCTGCCAAGGAAGGCACTAACGTGGAGGAAGCTTTCCAATGCATTGCCAAGAACGCGTTGAAGAGCGGAGAAGAAGAAGAGTTGTAAGTTTCTTAACAATACTTAGACTTCATAAATCTTTTATATTGCGGGGTTTGGTCTCAACATTTTCTTGTCTTTTCTCTTTTCAATAGATACTTGCCAGACACAATCGATGTTGGGACGAGCAATCAACAGAGGTCTACAGGGTGTGAATGCTAAGAACTATATCAATCACCACCACAAGGAAACGAGGCTTCTCCTTTCATTATCTCTTTTCAAAACTTATCTCTTAATTATTACATGTTGTAAATTTTTCTTTCGTGTGGATGAGGGATGAGTGAGAACAAAAACCAAAAAAAAAAACAAGGAACCCTAAAAAAAAGAACGGGAATTGTTTAGTAAGTTAATTGTGGGCTTTTTATTTTAAGTGATGTTTTTTTAGTTGAATGATCCAGGATTTAAAAATTATCTCAAAGTTCAGTCCCATTGTATCTTGTTTGCATAGAAACTCCATTCATTATGAACAATTCTACCAATAAGAATTCACATTGCAAAATACTAGTGGTCACAAAAGTCAAATAAATTTACATTTTCACTTCAAATTTGAATACATAACATCATTGGAACAGAAAATATGAAAATACTCTAAAACAACTTAGATTTTAGACTCTAAAACAACTGACATTACATGTGAAACGGGGAGTATCAAACTTGAGGCAACTGAGATTTTAAAGTGCCGAACTGCTGATACTCAGCTTGTGTTTCTTTTGTTTGGTTTCGAATGCATACATCAGAATCAACAGGTGTGAAAGCTAAGGACTAATCAATATAAGGAACTATGATTTTCTTTTTAGTTAAAGCATATTAAGTTAATCAAGTTCTTTAGCAATTTGTTTTGTTATTGCAACTCTCTCACATGCACATAATACACATGGTTTTTTGTTAATTCCACATTTGTTGGTTTCCCAATTTATCATTCCTTATCATAAAACCCTATTACCATTTTTTTTAGATACATTAATAAACCTCCTCGCTCATTCTCTACTATACTGCTTGTTCGATACAATCTCAACCTCCGGATTCGCAATTGTCTTCTCAGGGTTCCCTTTAGGCTTATTCTTGGAATCTCTCCACCTGAAACCACTGAAAAGCTCCTCCATATCCTCAAGCATCCTCCCTTGCGTCTCAGGCAAGAAAGTGTAGAAGAAAAGCCAAGCCACCGTCGCAATCCCTCCAAACAAGTAAAACGCTCCTCCTGTAGTCATCTTTTTCGACATGGGAAGAAACGTCATCGAGATCACACCACTCGTCACTCTGTTCACAACCACACCCATACTCGAACCCTGTGATCTCAACCTCAACGGGAATATCTCAGAGCTGTAAACCCAAGTTATAGGTCCAGCTCCTATCGAGAACGTAGCTACATAAGTCATCACAGTCGCTATAGCTAACACCACAGCCCACATCACTTTCTTCTCCGAGTGGTCTATAATGGTTAGAGAAGTTCCTAACGCCAGTAGAGAGAGTACCATCCCTCCGACGCTGGTTAGAAGCAACGGTCGTCTTCCGATTCGGTCGAGTAAGAAAGTGGCGACAAGTATGAACAACGTCTTCACCACTCCTACTGCTACGGTCGCTAGAAGCTGTTGGTGATCGGTCTTGAGTCCGGCGGTTTTGAAGATCCGAGGTGAGAAGAGAACCACCGCGTCGATTCCTGAAGCTTGCTGGAAGAAATGGATCCCGATTGCGGCGATCATGACACGACGCACGGCTGGAGTCGGACGGATTAATAGCTCTCTCCAAACTCCTTCTCCATGGCTGTTCTTCCTCGACACCTGAAAAATTTTACGGCGAAATTAGGTCAAAATCTGGCCGGAGAAATCGCCAATTCGAATTCAATTGTTTGAAATTGGGGAAATTAGGTCAAAATCTGGACCGGAAAAATCGCGAATTCGAATTCAATTGTTTGAAATTGGGGGAAAAAATCTGGATGGAGAAATCGCGAATTGAGAAATTAGGTCGAAATCGCGAACCTGAACGACGTCGTCGTGGCAATCGGCGGGAATACCGGCGGCGTGTTTGATGTCTTCGAGACGGAGAGCTGATTCGGCGAGGGAATCAGAGGTTTTGTCGAGAACGCGTTTGGCTTCGCCGAGACGGCCTTGCATAACGAGCCACCGTGGAGATTCCGGCATAGCTAGAACACCGATGGCGAGCACCACTGAAGGAACGGCTCCGATTCCGAGCATGAGTCTCCATCCCAGCTTCAACGGAAACTTCGAGAAGGCCAGGTTCGATACGTAACCGAGCATTATCCCGGCGTTTATGAACACCTGCACACGTCACCATAGCCACGTCAGATAATATTTCTAATACGTCGAAAAGGTCAAAATAAACCCGATCGTAAAAATTCTAAACAGTAAAAAATAAAATAACCGAGAGTGTAATGTGTACCTCAGGGAAGGAGTTGAGGAAGCCACGGGAAGAGGCCGGAGCGACTTCGGCGGTATAAACTGGTGCAATCATGAGAGCATATCCGACGCCGATACCGGCGATGAATCTTCCGAACATGAGGAAAGCGTAGTTAGGGGCTAATCCCATAAGGATAGCTCCGGCGAAGAATATGGCTCCAGCCAACACGATAGTGTAACGCCGACCAATCCAGTCGGAGGTTTTCCCGGCGGCGCAAGAACCTATAAGAGAATAGATGTTGAGTGATCCAGCGAGGACACCGATTTCAAAATCGGATATCTTTAAGTCTCTCTTTATGTAAATCATCGCTCCACTCATCACTCCTATATCTGCAAACCAAAACAAAACCTCGTTGGTTAACAAACCAAGTCTTTTATTTGAGAACCATCAAAGGAGAGATAAAACGAGAAAGCTAACCATAGCCAAGGAGGATTGAAGTCATGGAAGCTAAGATTGCACACGCGAATGCATATCTGTTCTTCTTTGGTGGTTTCCCCGGGACACCTAACTCCGCCTGCACATGCTTCACCGGTGGTGGCGGCGGAACTGTTTGGTTTTCCGGAACGGAACCTGTCATCTCGAGAAGAGTGGGGCGTGAGGTAGAGAGAGAGAGTTGTGAGGATTTGAGTATTCTAACAAACAACTTGTGGTTATGAGCTGTGTGAGTTAAATAGACGTGTGTTGTTCAGACTTCAGAGCCCAATAAGATAAGGGCATAATCGTCCGAGCATATGGGAAAGCTGTCGAAAACTATGGTCATGTATCATCATTTCATTACATTTGCATGTTTATATTAGAGACAAAACAAAATATAAGTAGAAAACAAAAAACGGCAAGTAATGGTACAAAAATTTCATTTTAATATGTTACTATGTGTATTATTGTCATTGAATTTATTTTTATTTTTGGTCAAAGCTGATGATAATTTGCATTGAATTTTTTTTGGATTACTCATAATTACAAAACAAAAAGGAAGACCACAATAAATAAAATTAAAACCGGAGGGGTTAAAGGTAAACTAGGAAAAGTCTACTTGTTGTGCCATGACTCCATGTGAGCTTGTTGACTGTTGTTGTCGACTTGATCTTGAGGACTGAACGCATCAGACAGCTCAAATAGTGTACTTCTTTATTTCAAATAGTGAGTAACCTAATGGTATAAATTTATACACACTTAACAAGATAATTAATCTTTTTCTGTTTGAGATAATATGATACAGTAAAACCTCTATAAATTAATAAGGTCGGGACCATGAAATTTTATTAATTTACAGAGGTTTTAATTTATCGATAAATTAATAATTTATTAATTTATCGATAAATTAATATTTTATTAATTTATGAAGATATTTTTAAAATTTTATTTTACAAAATAAGATACTTTTGTTATCCTTCATATTTTTAAAGATTTTTTTTAATTCATTTTTTTTAATTTTTTTTAATTTTTAATTTAGAGATTAAATAAAAACGATAAATGTTAGAAGTTCAGAGTTTAGAAGAAATTGCTACTAGTATCATTCATGGTAATGATGAAGTCGAAGAATATATTGCGATAACTTTAGAACTTATTACATGTAAAGAAGCAATTATTGCATTTAGGACTTTCCACAATTTTTAGATACGGTTTGAGAAGACAACAATAAAAAAGATTAGAAATGAACTCCAATAAGAATGTAAATTCAAGAATATGCAAACAACAATAAAGTCATATTTCACTAGATTTTCTTATATATATATATATATGTGTTAATATTATTTGATTATTAATTTATGATATTGATTGGACCATATTTTTACATAGAATTTTCAAAAATATTATTATCTTATTAATTTATCGAAATGTGTTATTTTTTACATCGGCCCAACTCGGGACCGGAAAAATTTATTAACTTATAGCGAGTATTAATTTAAAGAGTATTAATTTATAGAGGTTCGACTGTATTTGCTATTAATCTTATAATACACGCGGATGGTTTATATATGCACACTACCATTAGTTTTACATTAAGATTCGGATCACGAACTGGATACAATATAAAACAGTACTATTCTGATAAACATATCCGTATTAATTTGCCTAGTTTGTTTCTTTACAAGTCTGCAAGTCTATTTCACTCTGCGTACCTTGTGGGCAGAGCCTTTAGCCAACAATGACTGTATAATAATAAAAAAATGCATATATTAATGAAGGTTCCTTTGGAGAAACCGGGTCAACACACACAACAGTCCAAGACCACATGTCTTGATTCTTGAAGACGATAAGAGGTAATAAATCACCCAAATAATAATATCATAAGATTCCTTCAAAAACATTGTAATATAATAGTCGTCTGTATACTTACTTGCAAGAAACAATCAGTAGAGAAGTCAGTCGTTGGCTTACGAGAGCAATCGCTGTTATGAAAGACTATATGAATTGTCAAAACAACTTGCTTCTCTACTTGTGGACTCTTTTCTTTTGGTTGAATTTTAGGGAAAAACAAAACTATGTGATTATCAAAACTATTTCGTCCTCTTTAGAGGTCAAAGACTCGTTTAATTCCATCCTCAATTATTAAATTTAATGACTATAATAAACACTCGTTTAATTTTAATATCAAGGAAATTAATAACAAACTTATAGTAAGAATTTTGATACCAAAAAAAAAAACTATATTAACAGAAATAATTACAGAAATCATCCCTTTGGTTCATTCGGGATGACATCAAGTTCTGAACTTTCTATACCCTTTTTGGTTTCTTCCGGATGACATAAGAAGCACGATTTATGAAGAAATCAGTTTCTCAACTTATCTATCTTTGGTCAAAAGCTAGCTTTTGTGATCTTTCATCTAAAATATATAGTATTACTGCATTTATCAGTGCTTCCATCATAAATCGTGGTACTTTTCACTATGGTACTGTATATTAGAGAGCATGTATATCATATGTTATAGTAAACAGTTTTCATATATCAAGTATGAACAACATATTTTCCATTATCACCTAATTAATTTAGTTGTCAACTTATCATATTAGAAAGAAACGAAATCCAATAATTGAAAAAAGTTGCAAAATGGTGAGTGAAGTGGGCCAAAGTACTAGCAGAAAAGGCAGCCATCATAGGCAGGGGCGGATCTACAGCCAAAGGAGGTGGGGCACGTGCCCCAGACTCCTTTTTAATAATTATAGAATTAGCCTTTATTGTAATGTATTTGATAGTTCTTTTGGAGAGGAGTGTCTTATATTGTGTCTCAGGATAGAGGTTCAAATCCCCTCAGCTCAGCTGCTACATTTATTTTCCATTTTATTGTTTATCCTCAATGTTTTGCTTTACTAGTGCCCCACATAATTTTTGATCCTGGATCCGCCACTGATCATAGGTGACCATAATATCGGGCAGCTCGTAATTTTGGACTTCCTATTATGATATTATGATGACCCCACTTTTCGCATTTCCAGTGATCTCATTTACACACACACACATCATGACATCAATCGTATAGTAGTATATATTTGTGACTCATTCGCATATTAGTGTAATGAACTTATAGTCGGAAATAAACTAATTTCAGAATCAACTAATGCATCAGATAGACATCAGCAAAATATCTTATCTATCATTTAATGCATCATGCACCCTATAAAGAAAGCCGTCGGTATACAAAATCCGTTGACTTCAAAGTAATATCTACGCAGTTGAGAGTTTGGACCCATGACTCAATAAGAGAATACTTATACTATTATGTTTTTCAAACTTTGGCGTACCCTAGATATTCAACTCTTTTGTCAGCATAATAATGAATTAGCTTGCAAAATACTGTAAACAGAGCTAATTACAATCACACATTTTGATTTGTGTTAACTTGGGTGACTGATTTAATTAGTCATAGAGTTATAGGAGAGGTATGGTCCTTAAGCAAGGTGTGTAGAGTCTACGTGCTTAACAATTTATATACTTAGAAAAGTCTCACCACGTGCTTTTGAATTTCTGTGCTAATTCTTTTTATCTGAAAAGTATGTCTATTTATTACGTTTTGAATTTGCATATATGCTAGATCATGAAGATGATGAGAGGACTTAAGATATTTGTTGAACAACATAATACAAGTGAAAATGAATATTGTATACTTTTTTTAAGCAATCTTGATAAGAAAGATGGTTTATGTTTTCTGAGGCCTTAAACAATTACATTTCGTTTAAACCTTGATTTTATATATATATATATATATATATATATATATATATATTTGTTCTGGAGAATGGAAACTACAGGGCCGGCTTGAGTTAGGTTATAATATATAGATTCCGCATCTGAATAATATATACCTGAATCCAAGTTTCTGACAACATTTTTTTTTTTTTTTGCTCAACAACTACTTTCCATTAACCAAATAAGTTATTACACTTTATCTAGTTCCACTAGAGATTTTATCCACTCTGGCATCAAAGAATACAATTTGGGATCATAATTCACTAAAGAAAGAGATTCCCTTGCAATCTTGTCCGCTACTACGTTCCCTTCCCGAGCTATAAACTCGATTCTCACCCCCTCAAATCCCTTGAGCGTTTTTTTAATATCTTCAATTGTTGGACCTAACGCTGGGATATCCTTATCCTCATTCAGAGCAGACACAAGAATTTGTGAGTCTGACTCGAATACAACCTTTCTGTAATTCAGTCTGGCAAGAAAAAGCACAACCTCTCTAAAGGCTTCCAACTCAACTTCTAACGCAGACTTAACCCTTCTCAGATGAGAAGGGTTTCTGACAACTTAAAATGCTCTGGAACAGCTATTATCGAAAAAAAGTTATTGTATTTCAAACAAACTCATTATACATATATCCATCAAATTTGTAACATTGGTTTTGTTACGGTGATTGGAATTTCTAAGAAATTATATAGCCTCATAATATACATATTTTCTATGCATGATATACGACTATACGTATAATACATATTTATCTTAAATCTGAGTTTCTACCAGAACGAATGAAAGGAAAAATTGTTCACGTTGAATAAAGCAAATGGTGTCACGTCCGCAATCAATCACAATACAATTTATAGGGGAATCGCTGGGCCACGACTTAAATCAAAACAAAACAACTGTTCCAATCACTTGAAAAACATACCACAAATTCATAAAGCTCTCTCTGTGGTTTCTATTGACTTAAAACTCAATGTCCATTAAGATTAATCACCACAAAGAATGTTGAATAAAATTTCCATATCCACCTATTTTTATTATTATTATTATTATTATTATATATATATAACGTACATTCAGAAGGAATAGTAGATGAATTGTTGTTTAGTACTAACATATTGGTAACATTTTTAGTCGATATTACCAAACAAACTTAGATAAAACGTTAAAAAAATTTTAAGAAAAATGAAAGTCATGCGATATTTTAATTTTATTTTTATTCTTTAATTTTAAAGCAAAAGCGGTTTTTGAGAATATGTATTTTTCTATTTTCACTGATATTGAATTTGCATAGTAATATATAAAACCCCAAATTAAAGGCAATAGTAATCAGGCCTGATGATATATCGATATGAAATATGTTGGCTGTGAATGGTTGTCTAATCTGCTCTAGACCGGACTAAAATCGGACCAATCCGCAGTAAATTCACCATTCACAATTGCAGACCAGTATGTACTACTCCATACTATAAAACTCCATATTGGTCTACAATTGAAAAAAAAACTGCGTACTATGGAAATTGTACTATTGGTCCGATTTTTTCTGTTTACTCCTGAAAACCTCCATACCAACTCCATACCAAAAGTGAAAGTTGGATAAAAATATGATTCTTAACTAGTTGGATCCAAGTTCTTTGTTCTCATTGGTTAAATTTGTGTTTCTTTGTACTTTTGAAAAATGTATATACATATGATCATTCATAAATACCAAAAATCCACAAAATAAAAAATCACATTCCCAAAAAAAAACCAGAGCGACGAGAGAGAACTCTCTTCTCTTCAATCTTAGAAATTTAATTTTTTTTTTGAATAAACCATTTATCTCAATAATCGAAATAATATTATTATGGGATAATCAAAATAATAGCTTTTGACTTATAATTCTAATCTTAGAAAACTATTTTTTTTTTGAACTCTATGTTATGGGATAATCGAAATAATAAATTTTGATTTTTAATTCTAAATACATCTTGTAATAATTATTATTAATTATGATAAAAATATTGTTCAAATAATTTTAATCCTTTGTACACAACACACCACTCTATATTCTGGTCTGATTTTTACCATTCATAATAGTATGGTGTTATGTATAATATTGTATGGTGTTGTGCATACCAATGTTTACTCTATATTACAGTCTATTCCACTCCATAATAAAATGTTAGTATACACTATCTAGTATGGAGTGTATGGAGCAACCATTCAAAGGGTACAAACTAAAATTATTACATAAGCAGGAGGCATGTTCGCATGTGCTGTACGTGAAAGAAAAGGTCCTAACCAATAGATGGGTGGATCTGTGGACCAGTTAAAGGTAAGTTGTAGTTTTGTCTAATACTACATCCAGACAAACAAATCTCTAAGAGTTCTTATAATTTTATTGTCTATGTGAGATTCGACAATCAGTTAATCATGTGTATGCATGTTAATTTGCTTGACTATCATCATTGTGAACAAAATGATTGTTTTTATAAGTGGATACAGATAACTTCTAATTTGATCCACGTAAATTATTTGAAATGTAATGTATTTAAGTAACGGCCGATAGGTTTCAGAACTATTGCAGAATGCAGACTATTTACGAAAAATATGTTTTCAATCATTATTGAATATAGACGTCTTAGAAGATATAATTTGTAGATATGTAAGATTAACAAATTACATTAGTTTTTTTTGTCAATTTTTTCTACTCGTGAAAAATGAAGATAGGTAAAAGTAAAATCACATATAAGTGTACATCATTTACATAATATGGGAAGCTATATAATTATAAATCTGTAAATTCGTGTTTGAAATCATAGAAGCAAACGTTACTCATATAAAGAAACATTTACATCAATAATACAATGCAAATGGTGATATAAAAAAAGAAAAAGAAAAACATGTTAAAAATATACTCCCATAGCACTTTACTAGTTGCTTTTTTTCTGGTCGATCCTTGCATTCCTTGGCTACTAGGATCGCCTATGAGAAAGTGAGTAAAAATGTAAAATAATCATTCGGTGATTATTTCTTAAAAGTTTGGGAGATAAGCACAAACATATAATTAATAACTTTTAAGTTGTTTTTGGCATGGTTGAGCACTATATCTTCAAAAAGTTATATTGTAAACTTTTGTGGATATATTAATCCAAAAATGTAATACAAAGTGGGTATATTCATAGAATATGATAAAGCTGTAAAGCACGATTTCCACGCGACTCATATAGTCGTATGTATCAGTATATAATATGAACTAAATTATAGAATCGAGCTTAGAAAAAACTATATAATATGTAACATGTTCTCCATTATGTAACATCCTCTCCAATGATATAAGCGAAGTAGCCCATCCCCGTACCTCTATCAATATCAAAAACTACGGCAACTTTCTTCACCTCGTCAACAAAGAAACTCCCTGATGTAACATTAAATGCATAATCATCGAGTGGTTTCATATTCACAGCTAAGAAGACCTTCTTGCCCCATGACACCGCTTCAGACTCAATCTTAGTCGTAATCCATATCTCTAAATGTAACGTATCCTCTTCCTGAAATAACACTGCAAGTTGCTCATCTCTAACACTAGATAGAGTCACAATATCTTCCATAATTGAGTGAAACGATAGACTTAGACGCGGTCCAAATCTCTCTTTTGAAAAATCAAAACAGATCAAAAAATCTTGGTACCCTATTTCTGTTCCGTCGTCTCCTGCACAATTTTCTTGTGCAAACCAATAAGTGTTTCCCTTGAGAGACACGCCACGTGCATAAAACTCTATATCCCAATCTGGAAAGATAGTAATAGGGATAGACATGATATCACTAGGTGATTTAGAGTTGATGTAGTACAATTCATAACGAACGTATCCGCGAGAAGGTTCACAGAATCTCAATACTTTGTAGCTGCGGAATGATTTGCTATTCTCGTATCCTATAGCATATCTAGGCTTAGGTCTGCGTATTGTTTCGAACAACCGGGTTTGGCCGCAATACGGATTCCAAACAGTGAACCTAGGGATGTTTCTGGTGATGCATAACAATAAACCGTCGCAGTGATACACAACAGATATATCTACTCGATCTGATTCGGTTAGGCTAACGAGTTTACCTAGATGGTTTATTGATGGTTCAATGTTGTTGTGAATTCCCTGGAGGTTGATACTCATCAAAAATTGGAACGCTTTTTGCTTATAATCTTTCCTTCAGAATTAATAGATCTGACATGTAAGTATATAACATTTTTTTTCTGGTTCTTCCGATTTAAGTGTTAGTTGTATGATATTTATAACCCAATATACAGAGAGGATTTCTTCAAAGAAGCTGGTGAAGTTGTCGATGTTAGAATTGCTTCACGTGAAGATGGTACTTTAAAGGGATTTGGGCATGTTGAATTTGCTTCTGCAGATGCAGCTCATAAGGCAAGTTCGTGTTGGTTATTTTGGAATCATTGAAGTGGTATTGGAACTACAATGATGATTCAATCTATTTTGGATGTTTGGAATGTAGGCATTGCAACTGAACGGTAAATCATTACTAGGCCGCATAGTTTATTTCGATCTTGCTTGCGAGAGGGTTGTATACAATACTCCACGAAGCAGGTATTTTTCTTACTTGCGATATGAGCATGCTGTGAAAGTTGATTATGGATGTTTGTTTCCAGGCTAATATTGTATCGCTGGAATATTTACAGCAATTCTGGTGACAACTACCAGAGTGGCGGCATAAGAGGAGGAAGCCGGGGTCAAAGGATTTTTGTTAAAGGATTTGATTCTTCTCTTGACGAAACTGAAGTAAAATTCTCGTCCTCAACTTTCTTAAAACCAATTCGACATGTTATAGTAGTTATTTGTGTAAGTCTCTGATGCAAACAACAAAAAATATCTTGTGAACATGATCAGATCAGGCGTGCCTTGAGAACTCATTTTAGTACTTGTGGAGAAGTGGCATGGATTTCTATTCCAACAAATCGTGAGACTGGTGCTATCAAGGGGTTTGTTTCTTTCTTTCGTGCATTGGTGGATGTTGATGATGATGAAACTCATGGAACATAGGCTTTTTATTCTTTCAGGATTGCTTTCATAGATTTGAAGGATGGATTTACAAAGGCGTTGCAACTGAATGGAAGTGAAATTAGAGGATGGAAAATTGTGGTGCAAGAGGCTAGACCGAGAGGAGAGACTGGTGATGGTAGTGGTGGTCGTTTCTCAGCAAACCATGTTTGATTGCATGCATCAGTCCAAGGTTTGTTTTTTCTTCTCTTTTTTGTTTTTTTGTGTGTGCATTGTAGAATCAATCAGCCTTCTTATAAACTTGATTTTGTATGGTCTTTGCAGGGAAGAAGGCCGTCTTTATTGGTGATGAGTAGAAAGTCTTCTGTTGAAGAGGGCTCTTGTTTTTCTTCTATCCCTTGTAGCTTTTCTGGCCTAGATTTTTTTTTGTTTTCTGTTAGTTGAGAATTAACTCTTCCTTAAGAGAGCCAAGATTTATGTTGGTTAACTTGGCTTTTTACACTTTGTATGTAGACTCTCTTTGAACTTTGAATGATTAGTAACAACATTTAGTTGCTGCTATTCGTATTAAAATGTCTTAACTAGTGAAAAAGCTCACGCTGTTAACCATCTTTGCTTATCTCTTCTGTCTTCAACCAGAGCCAAGAAGCACACAAGTTAGGTATTAACAAGTGTCTGATTGATTATTACATTTTCATGCTTCTTGGCTCTGGTTTAGAGTCGTTGTTTGGCTGTGTTTACTCTGTTTTGGTATTCTCAATTTTTTTTGCCCGCAGAAAGAAAAAAAATGCTTGAATAGATAATGAGGAAAAAAGTTACGAACTTCCAACACGAGCAAGTTGTCCGAAAAAGCCTATATAAACCTCATATTTATTAATTGGCTCTCCCTTTCGTGAACATATCTGTCGGGACTGACGACTGGAAATACCCCTTTTGATTGCCAATCTTCTCCGACTGCAAACGTCCAGAGAAGATTCAAAAGAATACTAGCAAAACTGAGAGCAGCATTGTCCTTTAGGGTCCTAACAAGAATTTCTCATTTGCTGCGTAAGCAAGTACCATTCTCCTCGTCTGTATACGTTATAATCAGAATACTGTAAGTGGTCTCATATGGTTCCAGTCCAGTTTCTTTTATCCTCTGGTATACTTACTGTCTTCTTGTAATCTTCGATAGCAGAATGGATCTTCACCAGGGAATTTCCTATTAGCGAGATCGACCTTGAAGTTGACCTCTTCCATTTCAGAGAGCATAATTTCCAGTATTTCCAACTCGTTTCGCTTTGCAGAGAGAAGCTCAACCATCATCCTATAAAATTGAATCGTGGGGGAAGTAACCAGCAGTTTTTATAGTATATCTTCTTTATGTCAAAGATATTTGAACCGTAGACCATCCCTCATCATAGTGTCAAATATAGCCCTTGCCCTCTCCTAACAGATACACTCAGCATAAGCCGTCATCAAACTGTTCCATGTCTTCAGATCAGGTGTTCGTCCACTTTGTCTTACCACACTTTCCGCTTTCTAGAATAATAGCTGAGATTTCCATAAGTTCAACGTTATCAGTACACAAAGGCGAGCAAGCAAAATGGAATCCTTTTTGTCTCAGCATAATTATCCTCTTGATGAGCTTTTACAGACACCTTCTGAAGCTTTGCAGCCAGGATGTCTCAAGTCAGAGAAAACTTGATAAGCCTCAGCGTAATTTTCATTTGCTACACAGCAGAGTAGTATAGAGTCATGCGTGGTGGAATTGCCAAAACACCAGCCATGAACACAAGGGTCAGCGATATATTCATCTAGCGTAGCGATTTTATTGTTAACCTTGCAATGTCGAACAATGAGTGCTTCATTTATGAGTCTCCTAGATCTACTGGCGTACGTGTTCTTTCAAAAATTCAAGTAACTCAAACGCTTCTGATTGCCTGAATGATGATCTGGAAGTAGGAACCCAGGATAGACAATAGAGTGTCTTTTTCCAATTCATAGCCATTGGTTACAGCCATTTTCAATTGTCTAGCTGCAAGATCAAAGCATTCACCTTTAACAAGAACATATGCCAGACAATTCTTCCATATCTCTCAAGGTATTCTGAATGTATTCTGACCTGCTTTCCTTTATAAGTCCAAGTATCACGGACTCTGAGACCGGTGTATGACCAATAGAAATCATATCACCATATAAAACCCATCAGAAAGTATTTTCAGCCTCCTGTCGCTTTCCAGCCTTGGCATAACCGCAGATGAGCACTGTAGGTCTGCAGACTTGGTTTGATCCCAACATCAAGCATCTCAGACATGAGCTGCGCATCCACATTTCTGTTTCCTTTTCCAAGTGAACCGGTCATAACAGTGTAAGTAATATAGCATCAGGGTTTCTACTGGACAGACCTTTCATCTACTTACAAAGCTGGAGCACAAGATCAAGTCGTTCCAGCTTGTCACATATGTCAATTATTGTGTTGTACGTCATCTCTTTCCCAAACCCCATTTTCCACATTTGTTGATACACCTCCGTATTTCTTTCTCCGTATGTCACTGCATCAGGGATATAACCTCTAAGCTCTAGCTCCGTGAAGAGCCTCTTAGCAGCAAGGCCGAGTCTTGTGATAACACCATCTTGTTCTTTTGTTGGAAGAAGCGTTTATTGCAAAGAACATTTGGTTGAGCTGAAAGAAATCGACAGATGCAAAACATACTAAACATCTTATCCGCGAGTTAGGATATATGAGAGAATAATTTTGAGTTTCCGCTTCAAATTGCACTAGCAAGATATGAGAAACAAGAGCACATCACAACAAAAGGAAACAAAGAAAGAAAGAAACTAGAGATACTCGATAATCTGTTTTTTATATTTGTTTCCCCCGTCTCTTTTCCTTTTGCCACCTCGTGCAGGTCGTTCAATTTGCACTAAACTTGGAACATAAGAGCACATCAGTGGGAAAGAACAATCTTCTGAAGGGTCTCTGAGATCCACTTTTTTGAAATATCCATCCTTTCCAATGATATAAGCGAAGCAGTCCATCCCCGTGACCATCCCCGTACCTCTGTCAATATCAAAAACTACGGCAACTTTCTTCTCCTCGTCAACAAAGAAACTCCCTGATGTAACATTAAATGCATAATCATCGAGTGGTTTCATATTCACAGCTAAGAAGACCTTCTTGCCCCATGACACCGCTTCAGGCTCAATCTTAGTCGTAATCCATATCTCTAAATGTAACGTATCCTCTTCCTGAAATAACACTGCAAGTTGCTCATCTCTAACACTAGATAGAGTCACAGTATCTTCCATAATTGAGTGAAACGGTAGACTTAGACGCGGTCCAAATCTCTCTTTTGAAAAATCAAAACAGATCAAAAAATCTTGGTACCCTATTTCTGTTCCGTCGTCTCCTGCACAATTTTCTTGTGCAAACCAATAAGTGTTTCCCTTGAGAGACACGCCACGTGCATAAAACTCTATATCCCAATCTGGAAAGATAGTAATAGGGATAGACATGATATCACTAGGTGATTTAGAGTTGATGTAGTACAATTCATAACGAACGTATCCGCGAGAAGGTTCACAGAATCTCAATACTTTGTAGCTGCGGAATGATTTGCTATTCTCGTATCCTATAGCATATCTAGGCTTAGGTCTGCGTATTGTTTCGAACAACCGGGTTTGGCCGCAATACGGATTCCAAACAGTGAACCTAGGGATGTTTCTGGTGATGCATAACAATAAACCGTCGCAGTGATACACAACAGATATATCTACTCGATCTGATTCGGTTAGGCTAACGAGTTTACCTAGATGGTTTATTGATGGTTCAATGTTGTTGTGAATTCCCTGGAGGTTGATACTCATCAAATAAACCCGATAATTAATCACCATAACCGTCATAAACTCCCTTGCTCCTGCTGCTGCTTTGGCCTGAGCAAGGTGCTTCTTTGTAAAACTCTCATCTTTGGATAAAGCGTTCCAATTTTTGCATACGAATCGCACTGCTCTCATAGATGTCATTGGAAGCCTAATCAGCACATCCTCTGCCACATCCCTTGGAAGATCGGACAGCATATCTTCTTTCAGCTAGCAAGGATCGTGATGTAACACAAATAAGTTAGGGTTAAAGCGTAAGAAGAAATGTCTCCTCTTTGTGGTTTTTTTTTCTGGGTTAAAGCTTGAAAAATCAGACAACACTCTGTTCTGCCTCTTTGTGGTTGCAAATTTGTTTCGCCTACCGACCGATCTGAAGAAATAACAGAAACCCTAGCTGAAGTTGGGCTGGCTTTAGAATATAATCTAGTGGGCGTTTAATGTGGCCCAAAATAATTCGAATTAGAAAATTCAGCCCAATAGTTTATAGATGTATTTAGTACAACAACTAAAGACAGTAATAAAGTTGGAGTTGTCGCTCCCCCTGTCCTAGAGAATTTTCCCGAGTTTAAGATTCTGAAACTGGACATGAAGTGCTTAAAGGACGGGTTTTTGCATCACATTCGCTCCATTAAAACTGGTTCAGCCTTGACCGCAATCTCATCGAACCAACTCGTTAATCTTTACTCAAAAAATGGCTTATTGCGGGACGCTCGGAACGTGTTCGACGAAATGCCTGAGAGAAACGTCTACTCGTGGAACGCGGTGATCTCTGCCTATTTAAAGTTCAACAACTTAAAGGAAGCGCGTGAGTTGTTCAAAAGTGCCAATTGTGAGCGAGATTTGATCACGTACAACACGTTGCTTTCAGGGTTTGCCAAAACTGATGGGTGTGAGAGTGAAGCTATTGAGATGTTTGGTGAGATGCATAGGAAGGAGAATGATGGGATTTGGGTAGATGATTTCACTGTCACTACTATGCTTAAGCTTTCTGCCAAGTTGACCAATGCGTTTTATGGCCAACAGTTGCATGGATTTATGGTGAAAACCGGGAATGATGCAACTAAGTTTGCCGTTAGTTCTCTCATTCACATGTATTCGAAATGTGGGAAGTTTAAGGAAGTTTGTAATGTCTTTAACGGATCGTGTGTTGAGTTTGTTGATAGTGTGGCTAGGAATGCAATGATTGCAGCTTATTGTAGAGAAGGTGACATTGAAAGAGCTTTGAGTATATTCTGGAGAAATCCAGAATTGAATGATACAATTTCGTGGAATACATTGATTTCAGGGTATGCACAGAATGGCTATGAAGAAGAAGCTATGAAGATGGCTGTTAGTATGGAGAAAAATGGGTTGAAATGGGATGAACACACTATAGCAGCTGTACTAAATGTTCTGAGTAGTTTGAAGAGCCTGAAGATTGGGAAAGAAGTACATGCTCGGGTATTGAAGGATGGATCATATTCTAATAAGTTTGTAAGCAGTGGAATTGTTGATGTTTACTGCAAGTGTGGAAATATGAAGTACGCGGAGTCTGTCCATTTGTTATATGGTTTTGGAAACTTGTATTCGACGTCTTCAATGATCGTTGGTTACTCTTCTCAGGGCAAGATGGTTGAAGCAAAAAGGTTATTTGATTCTTTAACTGAAAAGAATCTTGTGGTCTGGACTGCGATGTTCTTGGGATATCTCAATTCAGGTCAACCTGGTTCTGTGCTTGATCTTGCACGTGAATTTATTATAGCCAAGGAGACCAAAATTCCTGATTCTTTGGTCATGGTTAGCATCCTTGGTGCATGCTCTTTACAAGCTTCTATGGAACATGGGAAGGAGATTCACGGTCACAGCTTGAGAACAGGCATTTTAATGGATAAAAAACTTGTTACCGCGTTTGTTGACATGTATTCAAAATGCGGAAATGTTGAGTATGCTGGAAAGGTCTTTGACAATAGCTTCGAGAGAGACACAGTTATGTACAACGCCATGATAGCTGGTTGTGCTCATCATGGCCATGAAGCCAAATCTTTCCAGCTTTTTGAAGACATGACTGGGGGTGGATTTAAGCCGGATGAAATCACGTTTATAGCCCTCCTGTCAGCTTGTCGTCACCGCGGCTTAGTCCTAGAAGGTGAGAAGTACTTCAAGTTGATGATAGAGGTTTACAACATATCCCCCGAGGTTGGTCACTATACCTGCATGATAGATTTGTATGGTAAGGCCAATAGGTTGGACAAAGCCGTGGAACTTATGGAAAGTATTGATCAAGTTGATGAAGATGCTGTTATTCTTGGTGCGTTTTTAAATGCTTGTAACTGGAATAAGAATACAGAGCTTGTGAAGGGAGTGGAAGAGAAGTTGCTATTCATTGAAGGATCTAATGGGTCTCGTTATATTCAACTAGCTAATGCATATGCCTCGTCTGGTAAATGGGATGATATGCAACGCATACGGAATCTTATGAGAAGGAAGGAGCTAGGGAAATTTTCTGGTTGCAGCAAGGCATATATCGATAATCAAGTTCATATGTTTACTTCCTCTGATGTTTCCCATTCCAAAACAGAAGCTATATATGCCATGATCCATTTTGTGACCAAGGATTTGTCTGAAATAGCTGAAATCAAGATTAAGAGAGAGGTATCAAGTTTCTGTACATTATTATAGAATACTCACATGACCCAAAGGTTTTATGATCTCTGTCGTTGTTCGTTAAAGGTTTCGTTTGCCATTTACGGTCAGCAATGTAGTTTCACTAATTTTTGGGTACATAGATTGTATTTCACAGTTAGGTTTTTGCTTATTTTGGAAATCAACTGGACCTGTTTTAACTTGCTTCTGGTGGAGGATAACTCTTCTAAAGCTGTTGCATAAGCTAATGACCCATAGTTCTTCTCTTGTATTGGAATACGATTTGTATTTCAAAAATTTTAGATTCAGAAACAGAAAACACAAGTTTTCTTATCCAAATTGGTTGTTTAAAACTTCCCCCATTGATAGAAGGGCCAATGATCAACCAGATAACAAGGTCATGTGCGTACCAATAGAATCTCTGGTCTTTTTATTATCTCTCATCGTCTCTGTAACATGTTTTAGATTTGAAGTGAAATGTTTACTGTATGTTTCCTTTCTGCAATCACTCTTACGAATTTGTTATATGTTTTTTTGTTTTATTTAGTTTGAAGTAAGCTGGGAAGAGACCAAGAACACCAACACAAAGCAAGCAGTTAAGATAACAACAACTGAAACAACGTCAAACCAACACAAAACAAAAACAGCAACAGAAACCAGTACAAGAAACATGAACTCATGAAGAAATCAAAACACAAAGCGAAAACCTTCCAAAACAAAACCTGTCTTAGCAAGTTGCAGCAGGCAATTTACATTTCTCTGGGAGTTTAGCAGCAAGGCCAAAGTCGATCCCACTGAGAAAGGGATTGAATTTGTTTTTCTCCTTGCAGAGACACGGGAAGTCGGCCTTAGACAGGGCAGTGCAGCAAGGGCCCAAGGGATCAATGTCGGTGGTCAATGGGTTCTTAGTCTGCACGTAGGGCTTGCAAGAGTACAGACCAGCTATGGTCATACCGCAGGTGTTCTGTCCGGTTGCTGCCGTGAGTGTCAAGGCAAGAATCAAGGTAATAACGACAAGCTTAGTGTTTGGCTCCATAGCTTTGAGTACTTTGAGAGAGTTTTTAACCAATTGTTTTGCAACTAGTGGATGGGTTTGCTCTTTTCTTAGCTTAGGATAGGCTACGCTACCTGCTTCATAGGGTTTATATAGAGAGGATAGGCACTTTACTACTGAGCTTAGATCTACAAATTTATCATTTTAACATGAAAACATGGGTCCCTCGCATCATATAAGACAGTACTCTTGTGATTAATCTCACAACTAATTTCATGTGCTTTTGATATTATTCAATATCCATATTCATGAGCATGTGTGGGGTAATTATCGGATGTCGAAGGTGGTCTATACTAAAAATATAAAATGAATCAAATATTTTTAATTTGCTGTCTTATGATACTTAAATATAATATAAGTATATACTATTAGAGTAAGAAGACCCGTGAGACATTGGCATTACTATGTTCCAATGTGCTAACTTGTCACGGGTGTTCTTTGGTGGCCTCAAATTCAATTTAATTGCTTTCATATGCAACCAAAACAATACAGTATGTAATTTCTTGTACTTGATATATCTTGGATGCATTATCCCAATTTGACAATTTATTAATGTGAATAGTTGGTCTTTTATCCTGTCTTTGGTTGGTAAAAGTGTAGTGGCTCTATGAGTTATGTAGCAGTCAAATGTTCTTATGATTGTATTTTGTGTTTTATTATCTCAATCTGCCAGGCTATGATCAAACATGTGTAGATGAATGTATGAAGACATTCTTAAATAGATAGCTAGTCGTATATTGCAGCTTGAGCTTACATTTCATAAGTAGAAAGTGGATCGGTTCTTAACCCCGAAATACACAAGTAAAACAATTCCATCATCTGGATTGAGAACAATGAAAGTTTATTTGTTAACTAGTTTGATGTTTTTTTTGCAGTCTCAACAAGTGGAACAGAACGAAGATTAAAATGTGTAACAGTGGTCAGGTAGGCACAGACCAAAGAGACATAAATCTTGAACCAAATCATTGATGAGAAGAAGGTGAGATGCATACAGATGGTGGTGAAGGCAATCACTGCCAAGCAGTTTATGAGGTGCTTCTTTGTGTTGAACTCTTTTTCTGTTCCTTCGTTAGGGAAATGGCCACTGGAGTAGAAATCATTGAGCAGCTGGTCTTTGAGCTGGAATGTGTTCATTAACCAAGCATTGATGTCTTTTTCTTGATTTGGGATTTGGGTTAGGTTGATTCGACGAATGTGGATGTGAACCTCTGATGGCTCAATACCATAGACATTGTCTAAGAAAGAAGGGCAGCGGGTTTTATAACCGATGGTCACATCATAAACTGCAAGTGCAAATGTTGCATAAGAGTTTGCTTGGTCAAAGTGGGAAGGAAAGGATCAGGGATCGTGAAATCACTGATGCAAACCAGAAAAAAAGTAAAGACAAACCTGCATCAAGTGAGCAACTCAATTCTTGCAAGCAGGAAACGAAACCTTTTGTCCTGGGAAGTAGCACGTTGTTCAGTACTGGAAGGCCATTTTCAGCTGCAAATTTCTTACTCCTTTCGCATTTAGCTTCTCTGCACAAAGTTCCAAGGTAAAATGCTTTTAACGAAAAGGTCTCTAAACAAGAATGATACTCGAAAGAAAGAAAGCTTACGTGTAATCTGTTCCTTCGGGGAAAAGAGCAAGCCATAAAGCGTCTCGGGGATCCTTAAAACTGGAAACTATTTGCCTCAAGTTTGCTTCATCGACTTCCCATTTCCGCTCAACAGGGATAAACTCAAAGAGGTGAAACGCCCAACCAAAGAGAGGTAATCTCATCAAACTGCTCTTAAGCACATATTTGATATTCCCAATCTGTCCTTTACGCAGGGCAAGATCCCAAAAGTACATCCAATCAACTTCTGTTCGGTGATTGGCAATGAGCAACACTCGTTCCTCGCAAGGAACCTTATCCCCAGAGAAGATAACTTTGGTTCTGTTAATCTTCTCAAAGAGGAAAGGCCACAATGCAAGCCACGAACCAAAGAAGAAGGAAACACATTTACGGCTATAGTGTACGCTGAAAAGCCTCAACACTACAGCTGATAAGAACCCCCAGAATACCAACATCATAAAAGCTGTTGAAACTAACACCATCAGACATATGATTCCTCTCAACACTCTAACCAGAGACAATGTATGAGAGCTTGGTACACACTTTTTTTCCATTTTAAACACCTTAAGACAAATCTATTTAACCTCTCCCTATTGTCTATTCTTTGATGATGCAATGAATCTGCTGTTACCAGAATCACTATCAGAGCTCGTATGGTTACAGCATCATAAGAGTCACCTGCAATGGTAAATGATCAAGACTTATCAAATTAAGAATCGATTAGCGAAGTAGTTTGTATATTTAAATAGTAAAACACTAGCGGTTAGAAAATGTATAGATTAAAAAATTGAAAACAGAATCGAAGGATCTGACTTAAAAAGGTGGATTAAAGTAAAGAAGAAGAAGCTTTATTTTCCAGACACATCACATAGATAGATACATTGTCTCACCATGATAATCAAGACTTAAGCTCAAATCCCAGTCAGGATTAAATAAAAAAAATCAGAACACAGAGTAATTACAATTTTACTATTGGGCAATGCTGTTCTGAAAAAGCTCCACTATTGGAAAAAAGAAATTTTTGATAAAAAAATCAGACCAGATAGAAGAAGACAGCTTACCACAGAACTGAGCTTCCAGGTTTTTAATGGCCGAGGAAAATATCATGAAGGACTACGATGGTTTTGTGGAAAAAGGGTTCAGAGGTGGTGTGTAATTACGGTTTATGCCACTTCTCTCTCTCGTAGAAAGTACTAAAGGAAGATGAGGAAATTTAAACCACTGTCCCCTCCTTTTTCGTGATTATTAAATTCTACACGTCACCATGTTTGTTTTCCATTCATTATTATCCTACCCAAAAAAAAAACAAAAAACAAAATCAGTCTGTCTAAATTGGGCCGGGCTTTTAAAGCCCAAAAAGATTATTATTATACGTTTATTATAAAAAGAAAAAAAAAAAAAAAAAGGAAATAGAAATTAGTTTCTTCTCTCTCTATTCTCAGTTCTTCTTTCTCCCTTCGTCAAGTCACTTTTGAGTCGCGCAGCAATTTGGCGTTTGGTATCTCTCAATCTGCTGCTCCTTCCTCAGTCATGGATATCGATTTCAACGAGTACAAGCTCAGGTGCGAGCTTCGTGGCCACGATGATGATGTAAGATCTTCTTTTCTTCTTTTCCCAGAAAAATCTGCTTCTTCTTTGATCAATTCTATCCTGGGTTTTGATATTAAGTCTTATATTTGTAAGGGTTTTTAGTATTCACCCTCGTGATTTCGATTTCCTTCTTCCGCTTTGCATCCAATTTTTTTTTTTTCTTTCAACCCTATGAGCTGATTTGATTTAGTGTGTTTTTGATTAGTTTTCTTATTAGGTTAATGTATGTATCAGCGAATTTTTCAGAGATAATTTGATATACTGGGTACTGAATTTGAGAATTGTATCTAATAGGGTTACATGTTTTAACCTTGCTTGTCAATGGCATTAACATGTACAATTCTAATGACACTTGTTGGTATAGATCAAACCGACAACATTGAATTATTTTATACAAATGTTTTCGGCAGGGGTGTGATTCGTTCTTTGTTTTTAAATTCATTCAAACTGTATCTTATGCTATTGAGCTAATGTAATTTTAATAGTAACTGTAATTTTTGACATTGGAACATCTTCAGGTTCGTGGGATATGTGTCTGTAGTGATGAGAATATAGCTACTTCATCAAGAGATAGGACCATAAGGGTTTGGTCACTGGATCCATCTGACAAACGCAAGTATACATCTTCTAAGATTCTGTTGGGTCATACTAGCTTCGTTGGGCCACTTGCATGGATTCAACCAACTGATGATTACCCTGAAGGGAGACTTGTCTCTGGGAGTATGGATACTTTCGTCTTTGTTTGGAACCTGATTAATGGAGAGAATATTCAGACATTGAAGGGTCATCAGATGCAAGTCACTGGTGTTACTCTTGATAACGAGGACATTGTGTCCTCTTCGGTTGACCAGTAAGTCCCTCTCATGTTCATGTAATTTCCTTAGTATGAAACTTACTAAACTGTTCAGACAATAATGTTTCTTGCTTAGTATCCAGTGAATGTATTAGCCTGCGGTTTTCCTTCACTGTTTCCCAGTAATGTAATCTCCCATATGGGATATTATGTTATGATTTTTAACCATAAATCATAAGGGCTTTATCAGTGTTACCTGTGTGTATTGTCTTGAGTAGCTTACTCGCTTTAGTAATATGGGGGTAAAGAGATCTATCAAAATATGATTTACTCTCCTATTGTTGTGTAGTGTAACTTAAGTTCCCGTTTATTTTTGTTATCTGAAGAACTCTGAAACGATGGAGAAACGGCCAGCTTGTTGAATCTTGGGAGGCACACCAGTCGCCTGTCCAGGCTGTGATAAAGTTGCCATCTGGTGAGCTAGTATCAGGTACATCATCCAGCTAATTTGATTGTTCTGTTTTTCTTTAGTTTCTTGATGTCGAATATTTCCTTAATCAATTGTTTTTTTCCTAATTTGATTGGTCTGCAAGCTTATGTTAATGATTTTTTGGTTGGCCTTAAGATGCATAGACTTCTCCTTGATCATGCTTGATAGCATAGTTTTCACTGAAGTCATTTTTGCTATTACCAGGTTCAAGTGACGCCAGTCTCAAACTCTGGAAGGGAAAAACTAGTCTGCGAACTCTTTCAGGGCATACAGGTGAAATTCGTTGGCCTCTCTCAGATTTCCATATCTCTGGAAATTCCTTGGCAGTATGAGACACCACATATCGAAAATAAGATAGAATATGACACTAGGTGCACTGAGATAGCTGTCTTGTAAAGTGCAAAGACACTGCCTGTTGTCAGGAATTCCTTTTTATTGGAGAAACTATTGTCTTATGCAATTAATTATATTTTTGCAATGCAGATACTGTTAGAGGGTTAGCTGTGATGCCTGATTTAGGATTTCTTTCCGCATCACATGATGGGTAAGTTATTTGATTCCAACAAACTCATGCCTTACTGAATTCCATTGTCCAAGTGAATCCTTATGTGCTTAATTCGAATCGTGTTATCTTTTGCATGAACTTGATAAGTTTTGGATCTGAGGATTATATGTGTTGATCTTAAATATGATGCTTAGGTTTTCTCTTTTTCAGTCTTTCATACCTTTGTAAATCACTATATATATTTTTTTTTCTAACAGTTCAATCAGGTTATGGGCACTAAGTGGGGAAGTTCTTCTGGAGATGGTTGGCCACACCTCCATTGTTTATTCAGTTGACGCACGTTCATCTGGTCTTATTGTTAGTGGCAGTGAAGATCGCCATGCCAAGATATGGAAAGGTGATAATGGGTTCCTTTGTATCTATTGATGTCTTGGCTGTTCTTCACTTGTGTTCTACAGTTTTCTAGGTTTTCTGAGGTCTGAGATGTTTTAGTTTAGAAAATATCTCTCCAATTTCAAGTATGATGCTCGCTCTTTAAGCTGAATTTAACTATTAAAGATGACTCTTATATCACATTCTTTGTGGAAGACGTTATAAATGTGTTTACTTAGTTACTGCCTATGGAAAGTTAGTTGTTAGCATCTCGGACAGTATCAAGTGATCAGAAACCCATTTGAAATGCTACAAAGATTGGTCTGCTGTATGTTATTATTGATATCACTAGGGAAACGAGACCGACATTTTGGTTTTAGAGCATATTTGTTTATTATAGGTTGAGATGTTGTTCTTACTTTGTTGCTATCGTCTGGTACAGATGGAGTCTGCGTTCAGAGTTTGGAACACCCAGGCTGTGTCTGGGATGCCAAGTTTTTAGAAAGCGGGGATATTGTGACAGCATGTTCAGATGGAGTGGTTCGTGTTTGGACAGTACGTCAAGGCGTGATTGCAGATCAGATGGAGATTGATGCTTACGATTCCCAAATTTCTGAGTACAAATTGAGCAGGTAATCTGATCATTTATGGTTGTCTCAACTCTTATCGATTAAATTTTGTGTCCATTGAGTATTTTCATGTGGCAATGTCATGATTTTTTAATTATATGACCTGCTTACGGGGTACGATTTCACTTCTTTTATACTCAAAATATACAGTAACTGCAAAGTATATGCGTGCTGTTCTTTATCTCAGGAAAAAGGTTGGCGGACTGAAACTTGACGAGCTGCCGGGACTTGATTCTCTGACGTCACCAGGTACCACTTATTATCCATTTATTGTATTATTGACTTTTATTATACAGTAGAAAGGTTAAGTTTTAAAGAGATCACAAGAGAATACATATATAATTTCCCAGCTGTAATTGATGATGTCTGGCAATTAAAGTTGAATAGATTAAGCTGGGCATTCTTGTAAGTTGTAACATCATCTTCTCGTATTTGATGTATATTTCTCAGGTACCAGTGATGGCCAGACAAAAGTAGTAAGGGAAGGAGACAATGGTGTTGCTTATGCATGGAATATGAAAGAGCAGAGATGGGACAAAGTAAGTCCAGAGAATGAACTTTTATCTTTTTTTTGAAAAGTTACCATCGGATGAAGGCTTGCAAGTTTCCATGAATGAGCATGCCGTCCGGTCATAAAATGATAGCATATACTGCCAGAAATCGTCAATCAGTGCTAGTAGCGAAGGTTTTAAATGAATTTAAAGAGTGCTTGATCTAATGTGGCACCCAAAACCTGGGAGAAAAGGTGGCTCTGATTTTGATTTCTAGTCCTTTTGAAGTAGGAATACCAGTATATCTTAAGTGGATAGTAAGGATATGATATGAGATAGATTTCTCTCTAACATTTGATTGCATATGAACGGATTGGTGAGGTTGTCCTTATGTGGTAGAATGGATTTGAGTTCTCACTGCATGCCTTTTTTAGATTGGCGAGGTTGTTGATGGCCCAGATGGTGTGGCTGACCGTCCAATTTTCGATGGAGTTCAATATGATTTTGGTTAGATTCTGACCTATTACTGAAACTTCAGATTCTTGTAAAATCGAATTGAATAGAATTCTTAGTTTTTTTCTTCTTATCTCAGTTTTCGATGTTGACATTGGTGATGGGGAACCTATCCGCAAGCTACCTTACAATGGATCAGGTACCTGAATGCACTTACTCGCCTTGTTTTGCTTCCAAGTGCAACCACAGTTAACTGCTTCAGTTTATGATACTTTAATCTTTTCTTGTTTGGCAGACAATCCTTATGATGCAGCTGACAAGTGGCTTCTGAAAGAGAATCTTCCCTTTGCATATCGGCAGCAGATTGTTGAATTTATTTTACAAAATTCTGGGCAGAAAGACTTCAACTTTAATCCATCGTTTCGTGATCCCTTCACTGGCGGTAAAAAATCACATGTTTTTGAAAATATTTGGTCTGAAAGTTTGTTTTTAAGATTTTATTTTAATTTTGTGTTTTGCCATTTTTTGTGTAACAGCAAATGCTTATGTGCCTGGGCAACCATCACATACAGCTGGTATGAACAACACTATCTGTGTTATTTTTCACATATTACTTAAATTTCCATAAAGTATCTCTGTTTCTCGTAATATTTTTGTGTTGCCTCATGCTTTGACTCTTCTCTGTTGCAGCAACTTCGGCAAAACCTTTATACAAGCACATTCCGAAAGTACGCCGGAATTCTTTCTTCATTACAGTTTAATGTTTCTAGCTTTTGATCCTTGTTTCTTTCATTATGTTCTCCAGAAAGGTGTGCTTGTTTTCGATGTTGCTCAATATGACGGGATTCTGAAAAAGATGACAGAATTTAATACTACTTTACGATCTGACTCGGTAAGCTTTTAGTATTAACGTTTGGCGCACAAAATGATTTAATGATTATTTACTTATACTATTGTTGGTTTTTATGTTTCTACAACTTTTCCATCTTTTGAAGGCAAATAGTGACAAGTCCTTGACAGAACTCGAAGTATCCAGAGTAGGCGCAATCATTACTATACTCAAGGACACATCACACTACCACTCCACCAATTTTGCTGACATGGATATTGCTTTGCTTTTGAAAGTGCTACAAGCATGGCCACCTACAATGATGTTTCCTGGTTCGTCTTCTTTTACCAATCAATTAGTCAAACAGAATAAGTTATTACATACTGAGCATCTGATGGTAGCCATACGTTTCTTAATATTATGAAGCCACTTTATTATTGCGTCTATTGTTGGATAACCTTTTGTTTTTCTTTTGGGTCAAGCTCTTACATCTATGGTTTTTGAATATACAGCTACTGATATAGTCAGGATGCTTGTATTGCATCCTCACGGAGCAAGTCTACTTATTAAGCATGTGGAAAACAACAATGGTAATCATCTCTCCCGTGAAGCTATGCTTTCTCAACATTAACGAAAGTACCAGCTAATGCCCTTTATTAACTGGTATCTCTCTGTTACTATAATTCATTCAGATCTGCTTTTGGATTTGATAAAGAAAGTCACAGAAGATTCAGCTCTTCCTGCAAATCTTTTAACAACTGTTCGTGTCCTGGTTAATCTATTCAAGAATTCTTCATTTCATTACTGGCTACAGACGCATCGCAGTCAAGTAAGTACTATTTCATTTATATGGTTTTATATCATAATAATTAGAGTCTGTGATGTTCTTGAGGAGGAATTTTTGGTTCCTGTGTCTAGTGTCCATAGCTGAATGAATACATCTGTCATAGTGACAGGACATCTGTGTTTGTGTGTTTTATTATGACTATATTAAAGAAGTGGTTTTATGGGTACTCATCTTTTTTTGTGTTTGGTGTCCATCAATACAGATTCTTGATGCCTTCTCAAACTGTTATTCATCCCCAAATAAGAATCTGCAGTTGGCATATTCGACATTGCTTCTCAAGTAAGATCTCTCTTAGATTAATTTTGTTCTACTTAGATTCATGCCAAATTGTAGCTAAATTCTATTGTACTCTCTGTGAGAAGATCAGACCGTAATCTATGCTTTTGTTTTACCTCAGTTATGCAGTGCTGTTAATAGAGAAGAAGGATCAAGAAGGTCAAGCCCAAGTCCTTTCAGCAGCATTACAGGTGCGTCTAAACTTGGTGATTTTAACTATCATTGCATATAACCAGTTCATATCTCGCCAATTAGTTGAATCTCAGCTGTTTTATTTGTCTATATTACTTTGCACAAATCTCTTAGATCAAAATAAAATGGGAGGGGACCAATGTACGAAATAGTTTACTATCGTTTCTGTGCTAAAAGATTTAAGTTAATACAGGTTGCAGAAGAGGAAGCTGCAGATGTCGATTCCAAGTTCCGGAGTTTGGTAGCAATCGGGTCACTGGTTAGTTTCCGCAAACAAGTAGAGAGTAATATATCTTCTTGTTAATTACATAATATTGATACGGTGTGTGTTTCTGAAACAACAGATGCTTGAAGGTCTCGTGAAGAAGATAGCTATAGATTTTGATGTGGAGAGCATTGCGAAATCAGCAAAAGCCTCCAAGGAAGCCAAGATTGCAGAAGTTGGTGCCGATATCGATCTTGTAATTCGTCAGTAACTTTAAAAGAGAGTCTGTGATGGAAACCCGAGGATTTGGATATTCGTTGATTCTCTCAACATTTTTCCATATGATTCAGAATCACTTTTCTTTGAAATGCAATGCAATCTTTTTTTTTCTTTCAGATTTCTAAATACAGATTTGAATACTAACAGATGTGAAAACAGGGGAAGAGCAGTAACTCTGCTCTCATGGCTTCCATTTAGAGTAGAACTTCTGATCACCCCACATTAACATTCTACTAAGCGAAACGTTAACGTTCTTCTTCTTCAAATGCCAATGCCTTGGCTTTATCCTCTTCCCCAAGCTAAACCCAAAGTACTGCGGAAACTTCTTGAGCTCTTCCAATTCTCTTTCCATGTCATAAACCAGAAACTCAAACTTGGGTCTCAAGTTATCTTCAACGCTGTATCCAAATATCGCGGGGATTCTCCCACAGACTCTGGCTGCTTCGTCGTGTTCGAACCCTATGCTCTTCAAGAATCTCATCTTACCTCTTAGCTTCTCAACCCTCGTGTTCAGCACGTGAGCGTTCGTCTTGCTCGCTCGGTTCAGATTCCGTAGCCCTAGCTCCTTAAGGTAAACAAGCGTCGGTCTCAAGCAATACTCTACGTCGGAGAGGAGGATGTTGGGGCAATTTACGATTAAGCCCCTGGATTCTTCCGCTGAAGCTCCGAGCTCGCCGGTGAGAAAGTCGAAGACGGGATCGAGTTTAGAAATGTCGAAAGTGGGAGAGAAGAGCTGTGGGCAGAGGAAGACGAGGCGTGGGAAATCTTCGTCGGAGAATCCTTTCAATTTTAGGAAGTTCACGGCGGAGAGGATAACGGGAAGATCATTCGCCGGAGGAGCGAGTCGGGGGTTCTGAGGAACGATTCCGAGAGAAGAGAGGTGTCTAAGGTTTTCACGGTGCGAGGTTTGGAATTTGAGATAGAGAGGTTTAGAGCTAGGAGGAGGAGGAGAAGAAGAAGAAGACGACGACGAGAAAGAGGAGAGAGGTTGAAGATGAAGTGAAGCAATAACAGCCATATCCGACGATTCTTCACTCTTTCATCTCATCCCGGTTCGATTTTATCTTTTTTTTTTTGTTGATTTTGAACCGGGTTTAGTATGGAGGGCCGGTTCGGTTAACTTCTACACATATATGGACCAGAGTATATTGGGCTAAGATCAAAGGCCCATCAAAAAAAACCTAAGACCAGAGGAGAAGAAGCTCTTTCACCGTTTCTCCCTCGTCTTGGATGTTGTGAGATTCTTCTCTCTGACTCAAATCCAGAGCTCGTTTAGGATTAAAAAAAAAATGAAGCCAGTGATAGGCACGGTGGTGTCGAACAAAATGCAGAAGTCGGTGGTTGTAGCCGTCGATAGACTATTCCACAACAGGCTTTACAATCGCTATGTCAAACGCACTTCCAAGTTCATGGCTCACGATGAAAAGGACTCCTGTAACATCGGCGATCGTGTAAGTAATTTTCCCTTTTATTTTTGTGGTGAATTTGAGATACATTTGGTTTAGGGAAAGCTTTGCATTTTTGTAATGTTTTTGAACTCAAAACATTTGGAAGTAGACTTGCCTGTTTGTGTTTCCTTGTTTATTAGGTTGGTCTTAAAAAGGGAAACTTGAATGGTTATATTAAAAATACAGGTGAAATTGGATCCTTCAAGGCCTTTGAGCAAGCATAAGCATTGGATTGTTTCAGAAATCATAAAGAAAGCACGCATTTATTCTCCACAGGCTGCTGCTGCTGCTGCTCTCAACTCCTCCTCCTCCTCCTCCACTGCTGAGCAGTCCCCTGTTTCGTCTTCCTAAGGTGATTTAGTTTTTGCTCTCTTTGATTAATTGTACCAGGTCTTGTTTCGCTTGCTAGTTCAGACTTCAGAGTAGTGTTCTTTTGGTACCTTTTAGCTAGTTTTTGTGGAACTGCATGAGAATTGACTTTTGATGCGTTTCTGGAATAAATCATCGACCTTTGACTTTTAATAGTACCATCTCTTACGGTATAAGAGATTATTGTGTGGCAATGTAGCTTGTTAGGCATCTTGATTTTCCATTCTTAAGTTCTTGGAAGTTGGAACCCATTTTGTGCTGCTACATTTTCTCTGTCTTGACCAATACGATTTATAGCTTGTTAGGCATCTTGATTAGTTATATCTACCGTAGTCTATTTTCCTTACCTTTTCGGTTGGATAGGCTTTAAACCACCGTTCCTCTTGCTGCAGTTTTGCAGTCCAGGCGCAAACTCAACTCACTCAGGGTCGAGAATTGTGTTTAGCAGACGTAGCAGCAGCCATCAACAGGGGATGTGGTAACTGAGAACATAATTATCTCGCTGTAGTGTAGGTGCTTTTTGGTGATGTTGATCAGATGGTGAAATCCTGATTAGTTGTATAATTGATGAATCTGAAGTTAATCTATTGAAAGTTATGAATAGTTTTCACTCTTAACAAAAGAAAAGCTAATCCAATTATTTACAGAGATTGTGTTGGTCATAACTCATAAGTGATGTTAAGAAGGCAAAACTTACTCATCTAATTGCATATAAGCAGTTGGAGAAAGTAAACGCCAATCTGTTACAGTGCATATATAAGAAGCCAACGCCAAAAAAAACTATTCAAAGTGCGAATGAATATGTTTGGACTTTGGACCAAACCAAACAAAACCAAACCGAACCAGCCTTGCCATGTCAGCATTGTAACCACAACTCCTGATTGGTCGCTTGTAATGTTATGTGGGTCCCATGATATCAAGATGCAGTGGCAGACGCCGAACTCTTTCTATCTGACGTTCCATTGTATCCCATAAGATAAAATTTTGTTTCTTTAAGATTCCTTGTCTGACAGCGTTCTTCTAGTGTCTGAAAAATTCAAAGTTAATGTGCATAAGTACGAGCTAGTGAAGAAGAAGAAGAAGAAGAAGACTAACTAACAACAATGGAAGGAACTTGTTTTCTCCGTGGGCAACCACCTCTCACAACAATACCCTCTATTCCCAGCAAAAAAGGATTTCTTCTCCAAAGATGGAAGACCAATCGGAGAGTCAGGTTTTCAGGTTTAAAGAATCACTCGGTTTCTGGAAAGTCCAGGTCTTTCGATCTTAGCCTCAGGGCTTCAGGTACTACATAAATAGTTTCAAGATTTTTTTCGTTTACTATTTCTGCAAATCCGCACTTTTGTTATAAATTCGTCTATCGAATTGCAACTGTTGGTTTTGTTTTTACTTGCTTTTTCGTGATTTGGGTCTTGTTTGTTGCTGATGTTTTCTTCAATGCTTTTGTTTCCCAAGTCTTCAGTTCTGGTATTGATGATCTAGAAGTTTTACATTTACTCATCTCCCTTATTTGTAATTGAACAAAGGTCCTATAAGAGCAAGCTCTGCAGTAACAGAAGCAAGCCCTATGAACGTAAATTCCAAAGAAGAAGACACTGTCTTTGTAGCCGGTGCAACTGGTAAAGTTGGTTCTAGAACTGTGAGGTTAGTTTCTTGCTTCCCCTTTAAGTTTGAATTATATAATTCGCAATGCTGGTTGGTTAAAGTGTCCTATCCAATGTCCTCTTTCTCTCAGAGAACTACTGAAGCTCGGATTTCGGGTTAGAGCTGGAGTTCGAAGTGCTCAGAGAGCAGGAAGTCTAGTGCAAGTATGACTTACATTATTACTTAAATGTATGTTACAGTCAATTGATTCATCATGTTTAGTGATGTTTTTAATACTTTGCAGAGTGTTAAGGGAATGAAGCTTCAGAACACTGATGAAGGAACTCAACGTAAGAACTAAATGTTTTGATTTATGTGCAATGATCTCATTGTAGCAAAGTAACAGGCAGTGTCTGTGTTTTTAGCCCAGCTGTAGAAAAGCTTGAAATTGTGGAATGTGACTTGGAGAAAAAAGATTCAATAAAGCCTGCATTGGGAAAAGCATCGGTGGTTATATGCTGTATCGGTGCTAGCGAGAAAGAGATCTCTGATATTACCGGCCCTTACAGGATTGATTACCTAGCCACCAAAAACCTTGTTGATGCTGGTAAGAATAATATAGCTCAAAGCGTTTAATTTGTCTATCCTCTCTTTATTTCCTCTTTCTTGTTTCATCATTGCCTCTTATGGTATTATGAGCAGCAAAATCTGCAAAAGTTAATAACTTCATTTTGGTGACATCCTTGGGGACAAATAAATTTGGATTTCCCGCTGCTATTCTCAAGTAAGTCTGTAAATTCTTTCATTACACACTTTTATTAGAGAAGCATATATAACTTAATGGCATGTTCTTGGTATATATATATGACAAATTCTAAACATCTCGTATTTGAAGCCTATTCTGGGGAGTTCTTTGCTGGAAGAGAAAAGCTGAAGAAGCATTGATTGAAAGTGGTCTCAATTACGCAGTGAGTGATTCACAAATTATCTTAAACCAAACCTACAATTTCAGAGACTCTTTCTATTGTATCATGTCTGAAATTTTTGTCTTTCCGTCTTATATCATCAGATAGTTAGGCCTGGAGGAATGGAGAGGCCCACAGATGCATACAAAGAAACTCATAATCTAACTCTTTCTCTAGACGATACATTGTTTGGTGGTCAGGTCTCAAATCTCCAGGTATACATATTTTTTCCTCGTCTCTGACACAGTGATATGACCACATTATGAAGAAGAGCTTTGATTTGTTTTTTGCTTCCTTGTTATTGATCTACAGGTTGCAGAATTGCTCGCTTGTATGGCAAAGAATCCTCGACTTTCTTGCTCCAAGATTGTGGAAGTGGTTGCTGAAACAACTGCTCCATTAACTTCAATGGAAAAGCTTCTTGAAAAGATTCCTTCCAAACGTCCTTATGTGCCTCCACCAAAGGTTATATTGCATTCTTTTCCTCTCTTTTTTGATCTTGATCATCTATCTCTTCTGATATGATGATTATCTTTATTTCTCTTCATTTCCCCTGTGGACAGGAATCAGTTGCAGCCAAAGAGGTCAAACCAGTCCCTACTAAGCCTGTCACTCAAGAGCCAACAGCTCCCAAGGAGGATGAAGCACCTCCAAAAGAAAAAGATGTGAAACCTAGGCCACTGTCTCCTTATGCGGCGTAAGACAACTTGTTCCTCAACGGAAATAATCAAATATGTAACCAAAATGACTTGTTGACATGATATTGATTGTTTTCGGCTTGTATTGTTTGTTTTGTGAATATAATATAGCTATGAAGACTTGAAACCTCCAACATCTCCTATTCCAAGTTCGACCACATCACTCGGGTCTGCCAAATCGAAGGAGGTAGATGCCACTCAGGTTCCTGTTGAGGCCAATGTAGTGCCAGATAGTATCTCAAATGTCCTAGTAGAAGAAGTAAAGCAAGCTGTAGAAGAGGAAGAAGTAAAGCAAGCTGTAGAAGAAGAAGAAGTAAAGCAAACTGAGGAAAAGAAAGAGAGGCCCCTTTCCCCGTATGCCTGGTAAAACCTTATTAACTCTGCGGCTTTATTCTATTCAGGAGTCACTAGATTGAAAATTGATTATGTGCACCTACAATTTATATTGCTAACATTACAGTCGGAGTAATAAATGTGTGAGCAGGTTTTGATTTCAAAATGACTTGTTGACATGACATTGTTTGTTTTTGGCTTGTATTGATCCTTTTTTGTTTTGTGAATATAATATAGCTACGAAGACTTGAAACCTCCAACATCTCCTATTCCAAGTTCGACCACATCACTCGGTACTGCCAAATCTAAGGAGGTAGATGCCACTCAGGTTCCTGTGGAGGCCAAAGTAGTGCCAGATAGTATCTCAAATGTCCCAGTAGAAGAAGAAGAAGAAGAAGAAGTAAAGAAAGCTGTAGAAGAAGAAGTTAAGCAAGCTGAGGAAGAGAAACAGAGGCCTCTTTCCCCTTATGCCTGGTAAAACCTTATTAACTTTGCGGCTTTATTCTATTCAGGAGCCACTAGATTCAAAATTGATTATGCGCGCCTATAGTTTCTATTGTTATCATTACAGTTGGAGTAATAAATGTGTGAGCAGGTACTAACTTCAAAAGTTTGATGCTTTTTCTGCTTGGTCTTTTTGTGATGCAGCTATGAAAATCTGAAACCACCTTCGTCACCCTGTCCTAAAGCTTCGGGTACCAGAAAAACTGATTCTTTGTTGCCTGGTCTAGCCGATTCTGATACTGATAAAAGCTCAACAGTTGCACCAAGTGTCACTGAGACAGCAGTTGCACCAAGTGTCACTGAGACAGCAGTGGCAACAAGTCCCCCTGAGACAGCAGTTGCGACAAGTCCCCCTGAGACAGCAGTTGCGAAAAGTGCCCCTGAGACAGCATTTGCGACAAGTGCCCCTGAGACAGCAGTTGCAACAAGTGTTACCGAGACAGAAACACCAGCCACACCAAGAATGAGGCCTCTTTCTCCTTATGCAGTGTAACAACTTTTCGTCTTCTGTTATGTATATCCTCTATGTGTACATCTAATTTGCTTGTGATCCGTTTTTTCTTCAATGAATCTATACTGTGTTTTGCAGCTACGATGACCTGAAACCACCAACCTCACCAACTCCTGCATCAACCGGTCCCAAGAAAGCAGCATCTGAGATAACAGCAGCTGCAGAAGACAACTCGGAGTTGCCTGGAGGCAATAATGATGTGTTGGAAACAGTTGATGGAAGTGTGTAAGTATCTAGATACCAAATTTAAAGTGTGTATAGTTAAGAAATCAATCACTTCAATATTAAGGGTTTTCTCGCTTTGTTTTGTCAGGAACACTACTCCATCTTCTTCTGTACCGGAAGCAGTACCTGTTGTTAGCAATGTAGACACTTCCCTTGCTTCAGGAGACAATCCAGCTCAGCCAAAGCCAAGACCTTTATCACCTTACACAATGTAAGATATACAGAGAGCATAGCATGCTGGTTCTAAGTGTACCCATTGTTATTACTTCTTCTTATGTGACCTGAGAAACGTAAATGTTTGCAGGTACGAGGACATGAAGCCTCCAACTTCACCACTTCCATCTCCAGTCATCAATCATTAGTTATGTGAAACGAGAATTGGCCTCTTAAATCCTGGAGATTCTTCTTGTTGTTGTTTATTACAGATTCTAAACAGTGAGTGAGAGAGAGATGGGGCAATTCAGTTTTGCAGGTATGAATCAGTGAGCTTATTTGTAGAGTAATACAATATGCCTTATGAGTTCTACTTTTATTTCTCCTGTCCAACTATCATATGTGGTAACCCATTTGTTTCCTTTTCTCATATATTATATGACCCAAATTTCTCAACGTTACTTTAGGTTTTCATATATCTATCTTCTGTGTTCTTATTCAATCAACTTTGTGTTTGTATACAAATTTAGTATTAAAAAATTGGGGAAGTTTTCTAAGTGTATGTTTACTGGTAATAACCATTCATGGATGTATACTAAATTACTCTGCATGGTAAGAAGTGTCAATACTCTTAGTCTTAGTCTTTTAGTTGTGTTGAAAATTGTGGCGATCGAGACAAGAACTGCGAAGACAGAAGAGTTGTCGCTTATGTCTTGGAGCGAAAACTACGGAACAGAAACTTAGGAAGTCACAACGAAGAACACAATACCAAAAATGAATCTTCTATTAGCTAAATCATCTCTCTTGGATTCTCTTTATCTATTTCCCTGAAAACACTTGGAATTTACGTTTAGTCACATATATGGAACACTTCCAAACAAAACCAACTCTAACAACATATTGTATATATGTTTTTCTTTAAATAATGTTGATTGATCCAATCGCCAAAAAACTTGTGTTGTGTCCTTGGCAATTGAAGACTAGTCAGTTAAGAGCATTGAATAATGAGTACTATCTAAAATATTTTTTTTTTTAAATAAGTACGGGCTTTAGTTATTAAATATGAATCTCTAATTCTCCATGTTACGTATGGTAGCTTTCTTATAGAAAAAGGGTTTTTGCACCTTCTCACCTTTCATCGCTTTTAAGGCCTTTCTTTACCATTTCAATCAAGTGCCTTGGTGCTTGCCACTCCATCTCTTTAACCAAAAGACACCCACTAAATACCTTTTCTTGTTTACCATTAGTAACTCTTTCCGGATAATGCTTTGTCAAAAGATGTTTTTTATATACTCGTGAAATGCGATTATATGGTTTGAATTTTAGTGGAGGTTTAGAAAATATAATGGTCCTCTTGACTAGTATGCAACCCATATAAATAACGTGGAAGTTGGAACTACATATATATCCTTAAAAAATCTACTTATATTTATTTATAAATTAACTGTTCCAAATGTTAATAGCTCTCCCTCGGAAAGTACTATGAGCAGCAGTCTATGAGTACATATTGAAGTGTTTGTATCATTTTGTCACTACAACATAAGATTAGCGTACGAATACAACCATGGATGTTCCAACTTCCAAATAATTTAAATTTTGAATCTAGCGTAAAGAGAAACCGATTTAAGAACTAACACGAAGAGAAACAGTAAATCTTCGATTTGTATGCTGTCCTCTCTGTATGTGATGCTGGCATAGAAAAAGTAGCCTTTACAAAACATCAGACCCGATGTCAAACCAATAATTACATAATGTTTGTTTCTTTTGATGCAAAATACCCCAAAAAGAGACACATATTTTGTTTTATTTTAGGATACTTTACATTATTTCATTAAAGTGTGTCAATCTCAATCAAAGGCATTTTCTTTCCAAGATCGGACTGGTTTATTAATGATGAAATAATCAGATAACTAAACTTAACGACCATGCAGATGATTTTATCATCCAATAACAAGTTAGATACATATAAGATCTAAATCCTAAAAATATGTATTGCTTGTAAAAAAAGTCATTTATTGTAACACAAAGATGTTAGGTAAAAGAACAGATAGAAAATTTATAAATATCACAGTTAAATATTTTTTCACAATTTTTTAATCAAATTTTTTTGGGAAAAAAAAAGATTGTACACTTTGTATATATGATTCTTATTTCTAGGGAGTAGTCTCATTCCATTCGTGGTATAGTGCTTTTTCACTGCAATTTTCTTCTGTTCTTTTAACCTTTCATTTCTTCTTCTTCTTCAGTAACTTTTCTTTTGTCACTATCTAAATTGTTTTATATCTCTCATTTAATGCTCTGTTTCCAGTGATTTTTCAGCTGTTGGGTTGTTTACTAGTTTTTACTTCTGAGTTTATCACACAACACAAAACTCTTTAAAATACATTAGGCGGGGGATTTCAACATTTTTCACACAAAGAAGAAAGAAGACTCTTCAAACACTCATGAAGTCGACAACAACTTTGAGTCACAAACGTTCTCGAAGGTTCTGTCTCTTCTTCTTTCATAAGTTTATATATCATTTACGAGTCTTGTCTTACCTAGTTTCTGTTCTTTTCCAGCGATCCGGTCCCCAAAAAATCTCTCAAGAACAAGAAATCGAGTGAAGCCCTTTACAAACTCGACATGGTCAGGATACTTCAAAAGAGTTAAATCTTTTTCTTAATCTCTTTGTTCATCAAATCAACTTATGTTTTTGGTTTTTTAGGAGGAATTGTTGCAGAGAGAGATAGAACAGCTAAAATCTCTTCTAAAGTCCAGAAAGTTACATCCCAGTGCCAGGAGAGTCTCAAGTGATGAGGTTCTAATAAAGTTTTCTCACAAGATTTTCTTAGGTTTTCTAAGAAAATTCAAAACAGATCTCAAAACTCTTACTTTCTTCTCTCTGCAGATTGATTTGTTGCTTCAAGAAGATGAAGTATTAGTACGGCGTGAAATGGAGACAGTCCTTCGACGCAAACTATTCTTGGAAGATTCTAAAAATGAAGATTCCTCTATCCCTAAGGTTTTTCTAAAGCTTTTCCTACCTTAGAACACAAGTAAGTCCCCTTTAAATATTTTGCCTAAGATTGATGAGAAGGTTTTTATAAATTCTTGATTTAGGAAGCAAAGAAACTGGTGAGAGAAATCGCGGGTTTGGAGCTGCAAGTTATGTACTTGGAAACATATCTTCTTTTGTTATACCGGAGATTATTCAACAACAAAATTACATCTGAGTTCAAATCAGAGGGGAAAGAGAGATCAGAGGCTGTTCTTGGGTGCACTAAACTCATTGATTCACCCAAAAACTCAGTCTGCAGCCCTCAGAAAGTTCTAGAAGACTCTGGAATATTCCGCAGCCACTCATCGTTGTCTCATTGTTCAGGCTATTCCTTTAGAATGTCTCCTCAAGCAATGGACTCATCATATCATCGCTCTCTTCCTTTCTCAATGCTTGAGGTAAACGAAACTGTGTTAGACAGTTAAAAATCTTGGTTAATTAACATGCTTAAGTTAAATGGTGATTTACATTTTCACGCTTGCAGCAATCTGATATCAATGCGTTGATGGGGACATATGTTTCTGAAAACGTTCATGAATCACCAAATAGTTTGTCTGAAGAGATGGTCAAGTGCATCTCGGAAGTATTTCGTCAACTCACAGATCCAAAATCACTAGTAGTCGAAAATGATCGAGAATCAAGCAGCCCTTTCCGCGGGAAAGAGCCTCTGAAGATCACTAGCCGACCTTACGACAAATTATTAATGGTGAAATCGATATGTAGAGACTCGGAGAAGTTAAATGCAGTTGAACCTGCTTTGAAACATTTCAGGTTTTTCAGTCTCAGGCTCTTACAAAATATTAACTTCTTTTGGTTTATATAAGTTAACTCTGTTATTTAATTAATTCAAAATGTTTAGGTCACTTGTTAATAAGTTAGAAGGAGTGAATCCAAGGAGGTTAAATCATGAAGAAAAGCTTGCTTTCTGGATCAACATACACAACTCTCTGGTTATGCATGTAATGTTACTTTCTTAAAAGTAAACCTTCTTTTAACATTACATGATCTTGATAAATCTCTCTATACATTAACTAGCTACTTTGGATTTTTGTTATTGTCTCTTTTGCAGTCGATACTTGTCTATGGGAACCCTAAAAACAGTATGAAAAGGGTATCAGGGTTGCTGAAGGTAGGGGTAATCTTACTTACATTGAAAACTACTTGGGACACAAGTCATCGGCAAATTAACAATGACTAGGGGTTTTCTATTGTGTAATATAGGCTGCGTACAACGTTGGAGGTCGAAGCTTGAACTTAGATACCATTCAGACTTCAATCCTTGGTTGCCGTGTCTCTCGTCCAGGACAGGCAAGTCTCTCTGATTGATTTCCATTCTGAAAATTTGACTTGACTTGATGAGGGCTAATAATATGATATATGGGTATTTGCAGGTATTTAGGTTCTTGTTTGCTTCAAGATCAAAGGGTAAAGCTGGAGATTTGGGAAGAGATTATGCTATAACTCACCCTGAGCCTCTTCTTCATTTTGCTCTTTGCTCGGGGAACTTGTCAGATCCATCAGTAAGCGAATCCCCTGACTCAACATCGTTTCTTATATTACACGCTATTCATATTGAAAGATTACGTTTTAAACACTCTTCTTTTAGGTTCGTATATATACGCCCAAGAACGTGATGATGGAGCTAGAATGCGGTAGAGAAGAGTATGTGACATCAAACCTAGGAATTTCCAAAGACAACAAGATTCTTTTACCGAAGCTCGTCGAATTATATGCCAAGGATACTGAACTTCGCAACGTCGGTGTTCTCGACATGATCGGGAACTTTTTGCCTTGTGAAGCAAGAGATAGAATCCAGCAGTGTCGGAACAAGAAACACGGTAGATTCTCCATAGATTGGGTCGCACATGATTTCAGATTCGGGTTACTTCTCTGAGAAGAAAACGTGAGTCATGAACAGAGGTTTTTGTTTTCCTTTTTTCATCTGATATGATGTAATGTGATGTGAGAGATGAATCGAAGAACTTCCTATTGTATCAATTTATCGAGTTATGAGATTTAAATTAGGTTTAGAACTCAAACAAGTTGAATCATTGAACCCAAGAACTGTGACAGAACAGAATCCAAAGACTTAATTAACTCCCATGGGTTAAAAAAAAACACCGGTTACAGAGTGTGGGACTTAACTGTAAATTCAAAGAACATAGGAGAGAACAAAACTAGAGAGCTGAAACTAATAGTGAGAGGACTCACACCTCACAGTCACAGAGGAAGAAGAAGAAGCTGGTGACCTTGTTGTTGATTTATCCACTAGACTTCTTCCACTCAAAACTATTAATCAATGAGAATCATTGCCATTGTTTGATCATCGGATTGTTTAAATTAAGTAAGATCAGAAGTCACAATCCATGAGATGAGAACACAAATTATCTTTTCTAATACCATGTCTCAGTTTGGCAAAAGAAATCCTAAACAAGATTGTGTAAATGAACACAGGACATCAAGAAACCGCTGCATCGATCTCTCTTGCTTCACTACTGCACAAAGAGGAATAACAAAGCTAAGCAAGCTAGCAACACAAAAGGTAAAAAAAAACAGAGAAAAATCAAGGGTTATACATGCTTTGATTATATTCAACACCAGAGGAAAGCTTTAACAGTTCTAAGGACTAGCTCCAGATGAGATAATTTATCAAATATATTCAATCTAATAAGTAATAAGCTATTACAAGAACTTCGATGCTCAATATGATCTCATGGGAAAATTTGGTTGCCTAAGGTTTCTATGCCAAAGATGGAAACTTGAAGCTGCCAAGAACATCCAAGATGATTATTTCTACAACTCAATTTTCAAACTAAAGTCTCATGATCTCATCACATAGTATACTTATCCATTTAAATTATCACATTGCAATTACTAATTAACTTCTTAAGGTCAATATGCGAATTGAAAGAGAGACACTATTACTCTATAAGCAAAACTAACTGACCTGAAAACCTAAATAGTTGAATGGAAATTTTAGAGGTCGATCTTGAGCTCTTCCATGGAATCAGAGAAATAAGAGAGGACGTATGTAGCAGAACGGATCAGAACGACACAGGCGCCGAATAAAGCAACATGGCTCTTCAATTCCTTGAGTGCCACGGATTTCTCTGGCTTTTGCATGAACACTCCTGGAAACATGTCTCTCTGCGTTCTCTTCTCCAAAACCCTAAACCTTGTTCTGTTTTTCTTACTGTAATTATTTTGGGAATCAACCGAACATATGGGCTTTAGATTGGGCCTTGTTAGATTATTATCACTCAAACTGTTCGAAATTACTAAATTGGGGAGGAGAGGAAACCCTAGATTTGGTAAAATTCAGAGATGGCAGTGACGATACCGGAGCTGCTTCCAAAGGATTTGGTAGAGGAGATACTGTGTCGCGTTCCAGCGACCTCTCTGAAACGATTACGATCTACTTGCAAAGCGTGGAACCGTTTAATCAAAGATGATCGGAGATTCGCAAGTAAGCATTTCGATAAATCCACAAAACAATTGATACCTCTATTGTTGAGAAATGACAACAAGATTTTTCCGGTTAGTATCAATCTCCATGGAATTGGTAGTCCATCTATAGAGTTGAAAACTGAGCTGGTCGATCCTGTTTCTAAGAACTCATCAGCAGCTCGATTCAATGTAACTCGAGTCTTTCACTGCGACGGCTTGTTGTTATGCTCCTCCCAGTTCGACGAATCTAGAGTCTTGGTTTGGAACCCTTTGATGGGTGAAACCAGGTGGATCGGAACCGGTAAATTTCGCAACGAAGGCCGCAGCTTTGATCTCGGGTACTGCTACTACGGCAACACATCCTGGAATAATAATAATAAGAGGTACAAAGTCTTGAGCTATTATCGTGGTACCAAGTATTTTGAAATCTACGATTTTAGGTCTGAGTCGTGGAAGATTCTTGATGATGATAGCATGGCTCCAAGCGGGAACATTGGATTCCCTGAACTCTGCGTGTCTTTGAAGGGGAATACTTATTGGTTCGTTAGAGATGTAACAAAAACGACTTGGATCACATCCTTGCTCACATTTGATTTTTCAAAGGAGAGATCTGTACCTGTGCCTCTTCCTTATCAGACTCGTCGTTTTAAGACTACTAGTCTTTCCGTTGTTAAAGAAGAGAAACTTTCTATGTTGTTGCAGCGAGATAGACATTCCAAGACTGAGATATGGGTGTCAAATGTGATTGATGAGGAGACCACCAAAGTGGTGTCTTGGAGCAAGGTCTTAGTATTGGATTTGAGCCCTGATCTTCACATTCTGTATGATGTACCTTTCTTGTTAGGGGAGGAGAAGAAAGTCGCCATTTTTTGTGAGACCGCAATTGACGTAAAGGTAGACGTGGACATGATCTACATTGTTGGGGAGGATAATGTAGTCACTCATCTGAATTTGGGAGTAAATGAAATTGATGAATGTCGCCCAGCTCTTCTTAATTATGTTCCAAGTTTGGTTCAAATCGAGCAAGCTGGAGGGAAACAAGATAAGAGGTAACTAAAACACCGTCTACATGTAATCTCTTTCCTTTGAGTGTGTGTTTTTGCTCTTACTTTGTCTTGGTCATGTTCTTCCGGTTTCAAGCTTTTCTAACTCAATGATATAAGGTGATACAGAAAAACATGTACTAAGCTTTCTTTCACCTTGTCTCTTCTTTGAGTTTTCTTTTTCACCCAATTCACCTTCCAAGTTCTACCAATTAAGCCAAGCATGGTATTTTGCAAATTTCTCTATATCTAACAAATTCACGCCTTAAAAGTTGCAAATATTGGACCAAAAAACAGCCCCCAAATTACTTAATTTACAGCTTTGCTTGTTTCGTATATTGTAACGTACCAGGCAAGGATCAAGAGATATCGCTGAGTAAGGTAACCTGAGCTTAAGATCAAGCACCAGGAAGACTACAATGACGTTAAGTAACGTTCAGCGATCTCCTAAACCTTGTTCTGTTTTTCTTACTAAAAAAACCCGAATAACAATACTAAAAAGCCCATAATATTAAAATCTTAGTGAACAACAGGGACGCTTGTTAGCTCCAGATCTTCTCAGTGTTTATCTCATTTCATCAAAATGTAATAAACTATCAGTTATTTTTTGGACAAAAATTGAAGAGAAATCGACAGCTAATAAACTGAACATAAAGTCCCGGTAAAAAAAAAACAATAAGCCACCGACGATATATAATACTAATAAAGTTAGTATAGAAACGAAATTGTAAATGGGTTTGTTGACTTCGTTTCTATAATAACTTTGGCAGCTCTGGAAGTTAATGCATTTTGAGAACTCAAAGAGTAAGAAGAAAAAGAAAAAAAAAAACGAATCAGCCAAAACGTCGTCGCAACATGCTCCAAACCCTTCATCGTCTTTGGCGTCTCTGGGTCTACAGATTAGAGAGTAAAACAAAGCGTATTAAGTCAGGAAAATTCAAAAGCATATACATTATTGAAATATTTCTCTATGACAATACGTTATATAATTCATAAATGAAATCCGTATTTTAGCAGCATTAAATAAGAGAGGTGAAATAAAGGTATGGCTGTTATTTATTTATTTTAATTTATAGAAAAAAAGAAAAAAAAAAAAAAAGAAAAAAAAACGAACCTTGCTGAGTGAGCTGAGCAGAGAGCAAGTTCTGAAACTCTCCATCTTCTCTGTTTCGTGCATTTTAATTCCATTAAATGCTTTAAACCCCACAATCCATTAATGCTCTCTCCTTCCAGTTCAATTTTTTTATCATCATCATCACCACCGTCCAATTTTCATCTCACATCTCTACCCTACACGTGTCCCTCCTCCTCCATCTCTCCGGCGATAACAGTGCCTCTGGATCTCCACATCTTAACCGGCTCGACGAGTGCGGTGCTGTTCTGAAAAACATCGGACTCGTCATCGATTTCGTCCGCCGCGACGAGCTTCCCGTCGCTGGAATCCGTTCCGATATCGGGAAAAACACTCCCGCCGATGATCTCCGCCGGAAGAACGGTGACTTCGTGTTTCTGTAGTAACGGAACGAGAACACTCTCGATTTCGAAATTAGGTTACCGAACGGTGATTGACGTTTGTTCCATGTAGATCTCCTGTATCTCCACGGAGACACCGTCGCTGGTTCCTCCATCGTTACTCTCTCTGATTCAGATTCGAATGAGTACGATCTCTTCAACTCACGGAACCGAGAAATCGCCGGCGATGATTGCTCTTCCATCGACGCTGTGATCTCCTGATCGTTCGTCGTCGTCGTCGTCACCGCCGTATCAGTGTTCCAATTGCTCCGCGACGGTGTGAATTCGCCGCGGATGATGATCGCGTTGCTCTCGTCATCATCATCGTCGAGGATCGGACGAATCCGAGGAGCCATCAACGGAACGAACGGCGAAACAGGGGCCGCGACGGCGGATCCGAGAATCGCCGTACGGCATAACGGACAGTTAGGGTGAGATCGGAGCCACTCATCGATGCATTCAAGGTGAAAAGCATGGAAGCATAACGGAAGTGTTCTTACATAATCACCATCCTCGAATTCCAACAAACACACGGCACAGTCTCTGCAATCAGCGGCGGAGGTTTTCCCCAGCGTTGTTTTCCCGGTGCAAGACGCGGCGGAGTAGAGAAATAGCGGTAGCGTTTTGATGACGGAATCGTCTAATCCGTAGGGAGAGTAAGAAGAGTAATGGAAAGAGTCGAAAGGGAAAGGGGAAAAGGATCGGAGATCGGATGACGAAGTTGAAGCAGAGGAAGCTGAAGATAAGTGAAGGAGACGACGCCGACGGGAACGCCACCGTCTAAAACGTCGGAAAAGGGGTGAGAGAAAACGGCGGGAGATGAGACGAGAGTAGGTCACGAAAAGAAAAGCGGCGGCTAAAACAACAACCATAGCGATCAATGGAGGACTAAACTCCAAAGGAGGATCCGAAGAACCGGAAAGAATCTCCTCTGATAGACCTGAGGATGGTGAAGGAGACGGTGAAATATCGCCCAAACTAGGCGGTGACGCAACGAATCGCATGGTGGTTTGGTTTATTATTAAAAAAAAAAAAAAAAAAAAAGGTCTAAAACGAAGAAAAGAGTCTAAAACAGAGCGTCCCAGTGAAAGGTTTAAACGTAAAATGAGTGTATTTGGGGACTTTGGTGGAAAAAAAAAAACAAAGAGAAGCGTTGACTAAAAGGTAAACCATATTGGGAAGACTCAAATTTACACGTCAGTGTTTTTTTTTTTTTTTTTTTTTGGTTCAAAGAAATACACGATGATCCAAAACTGAGTCATAATTAATCAAATAATTGCAAATTTGGAAGCAATCAAATCGTGGAGTCCTTGGATCGTACACTAAATTAGGTAATTAGTGTTCTATAGATAAGTGACTGTAGAGAGTATGTAACTATGTAGTATCATAAGAGATTAGCAAAATCTAGCAAAATGGAATGAGAGGATTATAGAAAAAGAGAGAAAGGAGGGATAGTGCTGCTTTAGGGTTGTTTGATTTTAATGTGGATTTGATGTGGTGACCCACTCTGATACTAATGGTTTTGTGAACTTTTTTTTATTTTAGTGGATTTTTGCGACTTTCTTTCCAGTCTTTTTATCTCCATTTGTTCATATTGGGTGATCCATCCACTGAACTTGTATTTTTTCCATTTTTCGGTGATTATAAGGAAATTTATACTTCACTTCAGTCTAATGCTTTTTTCCTTCTTGTTAGTCCTTAAGATTATGACATCATATTTGAATTTTCAGGTTTATTAATACGATAAAGTTCAAGAATCAAGATTTCATAATAGTCAAAGTTAGACTCTGTAATTTTTATAGATATACTTTGTACTACTACTAGTCGTCAAAATAGCGGAAAAAGAAGTAGTCCACTAATCAAATTACATGTACATAAGTTAGGTCCCCATTGGCATTCATCATCAGTTGAACCAATATTACTTTTCCAAGTATTTTTCTTGGTCAGCAATTACTTACAATTATATATACGACTCCATCTCGTATCATATAATAATTTCGGGTGGTGGCAATAAAAGTGCAATTAAAAACCGGTCAGAAGTACTTGCCTTGCCTTGGCCTATCTGTACAATAAGAATAAAAAAAACACAATGACTCCAGAATTTATTGCTCAACTACTTCCTTTTTGAGTCCCGGAGAAGATATTTCTTCTTTACATTATTGTTCATGCAAATTAGTATACATTTGTTTGCATCCACAGGTAAACCGCATAACCCCAGTCACATCAGATTCATTATCCATTCCGGTCTGAGACTTGAGTTCAAAGTGATGTACAGTTTAAGATTCGGTACGGATTTTTGGTTTAGCGTCTTATCATCGTCTTGTTATACCAATGGGCCTTTCCACTTGTAAAACACCCAACAACCGTTTAAGACTAGTACTAGTTCTCGTCAGTCGTCACTCATACATTTAGAATCTGATTTGGATCTCTTCTATTCTATGGGTGTGAATGGTTGCAGCGGTTGGGGTGGACAAATCTGTATGCGAACTGAACCGCTTTTTATTTACCATTCAGCAAATGTAGTCCGCAGTAATGCGGTCTAAATAAAGAGACAAGACCGCAGCGGACCAACTACGGACCGCTTTTGCATACAAATAGAGTTGGTCCGCAGCCGTCTGTAGTCCGCCTTAAAAATGGAACGGTCCAGACCGCAAATGGATTTGACCGCCCTGACCGCAGTTACCATTCAAACCCTATGACTCTTGATAGTCTCCCTAGAGGCATTGTATTGATTCTACTTGTTAAGTTTGTTATACAGTACAAGATTTTATGATGAACAAACCCAGGAAAAAACAAAGAAAGGTCTCTATCCGATTAAACCCATCTCAGATGTTACTACAACCTCTGTGTCTGTGACTCTGTGAGCTCCAACAACATTCTTAAAACATCGACATATCTGGAGGACCTCCATACATACTCTTCCACGAATACGGTATCCGCCATTTCCCACCTTCTTCCCCTACAGACAATAAAATTTATAGTATGTTTCATCGGCTTCCATAGTTTATTTGCTCCAGATGTTATTAACCTTGAAAGAAGAGAGCTATTTACCATGGAATCTGTCGGGACTCAGACCCGTAAGCTTAGATGCAGCCTCTGCTAGAATAAATGCTTCAGGAATGTTGTCTCCTTCAGAACAGTAACATAGCAGGCATGTCACCTTCAATCCTTTTGCCTAACCCCAAAAACAAGATAAACCCCACGCAGGCCATGTTAGTGTTTCAATCATCTAAAATGAGTCTGCGTATAAATAAATTGTTCATTATGAGGCATTTCTTTACCTTAAAAGCTGAGAAAAGAGCTGCAAATGGCAAGCTTGGGTAGTAGTCTATGTCTTCGAGTTCATCTTCTGAAGGGAAAGTCAACTCTTCTTCACTCTTCTTCTCAAAGACGGAGCTAAGGTACTTCCAACATCTTCCTTCTGAATCATACTCGTTCAATCTTCCAAATCCGAGTTTCTCACAGTTATCATCTCTTCCTTCCGATCCCGCGTTAGACAGATAATACACCTGCGGGCCTCTAAAGTAATTGCCAAGGAGGAATTAAAATTAACTTGTGAAGAGTTTGCTTTTAGTAACTATGACAAAAGAAAAACGTGCATGTGGTGCTCACTTATCTATCATCTCTGTGATTATGTATGATGGTATTTGCACTAGTCCATGTCAAGTTTCACATTGAAGCCATATGAAAAAAATGAGAGGAAAAATATATAAAAGGAGGCGTTATAGTTACCTTGACATATCCAAGTTATGCAGCCTTTGGAAGTCTAAACTGGATAGCACAATAACATGCTTCTTTCCACTTGAAGCAGCAAAATTGGCTATATTCTCAGCAAATTTAATCATCATTCCCTGTTTTTAATCAACATTGTAAGTTTAACATGACACACTAAATTCCCAATTATTTTACTCAAAAGGCTCCACTCTAGCTAATTGGTTTTTCATTGTCCCAACTCAACAAGCAGCAAATGCAATCCTTTAACCAAATAGGACCATGGAAATAACAAGAAAGCAAAGCTGCTTCCAAAAATGTAAATACCTTTGCAACTGGAGACCTTTGCTGAGCAAGAGTAGTAGCGATTGAAGATGACTCATAAACTGAAACACACAAAACCATAGAAGGGAAAAGAATTGAGTTTCCACAAGGATAAAGGGTAGTTTCAACCAAGATAAAGTGGCATAGATAAAAGGATACTTCATCTAGTAAAACAAAGCACCTCCCCTCATTACAACAACTCCTAATTAAAACAAAAAAGTAAATGAAGCAGATAGTTTGAGAAAACGAACCCTCGAGAGGAAGAGCGATCTCGCCACAAGGAAGAGAGCCATAAGCGTCATTTCCAACACAAGGAAGCAGATTTAGATCATCGAGATAACCAACTCTGTCAGCATCAGTAGATGACACTAGAAGATCAACAGCGAGCTGCCCTACATTCCCAATCGACAATGCAGGCTGGTGGGGAATACAAAAAAAAAAAAAAAAAAAAAAAAAAAAAAAAAAAACAATAACTTCTTCAATGAGAAATCTCTAAGACAAATTGCCTAATCAGAAAGATCAAATGCTTCCTAAACCCTAAACCCTTTTCTTCATGTTAAAGCTCCCAAGAAAGTTGGGAACTTTCTAAGTTCTATATTTTCGTCAACTACAGCTTAATTTCTCAGTAAAGCTACAGTCTTTAAGCTTTAAATACGGAAATCTCAAAAAGGAAGAGATACCCAAACCCAGTACGCAGAGAACAGATCGAAATCTGAAAAGCAAAGGACACGAAACTAACAACTTACGAGAATTAAAGTTGAGCAGTCTTCGTTTACTCGCTTCCCTTCTTCAACAACAAAGTCCATGTTTAAATCGAAGGCACACAACAACGAAAAAAACAATGGTTACGGAGTCTGATTGCAAGTTTCTCAAAGACTAATTTTGAAGAATCTGTCTGCTTCAGTAGTTGAAGAACGCTTCTTCTCTTTTGGGCGAGCTTGAAGAGCAAGCCAGTGACTAATTTGGGCTTATATTGGGCCTTATAAGTTTAAAACCCAATATATTTATGGACTATAGAAGTCTAATAATGCAAACTAATAATGACGAAACTAAAACACTGTTAGATCGAGTGAGTCAAAGAATATGATTTAGCAAAAAACATTACAGTGACAAATAGTTGTATCAATACCAAAAACGTGTAATATGACATTATTTTAGACTTTGAAAGTGATTGATTAGACAATCATTATCCGGAGTGATCCAGATCATATACTATATGAGCACAAATAAAATATGATAATTCAAATCAAATGAATGACAATATAGCATGATGTTGATGATATTAGGTTGGTAATGAAGAAACTGATGGGTTACTGATTAACTCATTAACCCATTATAATCAAACTCATTTGACTCATGAACTCATTTAATCATCAATTTATTTAACACATCAACTCATTATGGTCAAAATTTTCAATTCATTAGGGTTCATGAGTTGAGTTGAATTGGGTTGGCTCATTAAATTTGACCGATTGTGATGCCTCTATGAATGAACGAGTGAATCATTTAAAAAACGAGATGCAAAGACTTTATGATGTTGGCTGTCTCTTCCGTTTGGGTACACGCTGTTCCTTGATCGCTCTCTTTTTGGCTTGCATTATAATCGTGACGAAAAACTCATTCCGCAAGTAAAATATTAACCCAATCGGGTAATTACGATGATTGACATATCAAAACCAATTATACAACTTACGATTAAACTGAATTTAAGTTGATTTTAAAAATATGAGAAGAAATAATTTAGGTGCTTTTCAAACAATTATTAATTAAAAACTATGCATATCTATTGTTGTAGAACGTAACAAAAATAGATTAAAATTATTATGGAGTTGATTAAAAAAATTGATGGACACCGAGGTCTGTCAAGGAGTGGTGGCGACCAAATTAGTCCATATTCAATGATATATATTATGAAATCAAATCTTATCCTCTATTTGAAAATTCTGATTAGTTTTAGAGTTAAGCAAATGTCCATTAATTAGCTTAACTTCAAATTCCAAACAAAAACTCAACCAACAAAAGTTTTCTTAATTAGAAAACTTTATTTTTTGTTATCACACACGTCTCTGCGATAGTCTTAATTCATGGTGATGTGTCCCTAAAGATCGTGATTTTGTTTAGTTTATTCAAAGAGATATCAGGTCACGCTTTTGCTCCGTCGAACAGGGCCAAATGTGTTGCATGATCCTGATACAATGTTAAGAGAAGCAAATATTATAATGATACTTAGTTAGAGTACAAAAGATAAACATCAGCAACGGTCCATGATGAATTAATATATTGAATGACTTTAAACGATTACATATATATTATTTTTTCTCGATACGATTATATAGAACTCACCTAACAAATATATACTTGGACTAATTTTCATATATACATGGTGATGTCACTTTTACGTGTATTACTAATACGTGTACATGAGCATTTGTTATAGTATAAACGAAACAAATGGATCACTTCTGCAAAAGTCAGCGTGGACGTTTTCTACATATCAAAACCTACCATGTCGATTGTTGATTAACTTAAAATTATACATAAATCGTAAAGATACATTGAACATTATACTATATAGTACACATCGGCACATCGCTGTTGGTATTAATTATTTTTTCATCTATATTTGCAGAAAACTAGAAACATACACACAGACAACTAAGATTTTAATAACGGATGGCACAAAAGTATCAATATTTACGATAAGGCACGAAGTCAACAAAACATTTTCTTTATCGTTATTTCTTTTTATTTAAAGATTATATAAACTTCTTGCGCGAACAATATCTATTTTATGTTGCTCCTGCTGTAACACGAATCACGATCTTTAGTGATACAAATGGAGATATTTTCTATGTTTACATCCCAAAAAAAAAAAAAAATGCGTAGGATCGGAAATCTCACGTACTAACTATATCATGCACCGTCTATATATAAAGAAGTAAATTTGATATTGCATACGTTTTCTATTTTAACTTTTGATTAATAGTACTAATTCAATGACACTAATATGAAGTCAAATATAATCATAGCGTAAGTTATATTATAACGAAAAAAGTGAAATTAGCTCGTTTCAATCTACCAAATCTTTGACTTCCGTACCTATCGTATTAATCACTAATTAATCGACGATGTCGTCGTGAGAGCTATAACTAATTATAACGTGTACATGTAAAAAAACTTTGTTTACATGAGTCGAGTACAATATTCTTAAATATGTAATTTATTTTTCATCATAGTTAGAAAGCTCAGATTCTATTCGGACCATGCAGAGAGTGCCGAGTGGGATCAGTTAGAGCAAAGATTATCGGTGATCTCTTATTTGTGGGTTATTAAACATTGTTTGGTTATTTTATGAATTAAATGTGTTTTGTTTTGAATATAAGAACTCATTATTTTCTTAGTTAAAATTTTCTCCTTCCAATGGTAGGTTCTAATTTTGGGTCTTTCATTTTTTAAAATATTGTTTTTTAAAATTTTAAAAATTTTAAATAGAATAGAAGTGGTATAAATATGTAAACATTTAAGATTTTATAAAAATAGAAAATATTGCATTTAATTAATTTTCAAACATACAAAGCATAAAACATATTACAATAGAAATAGAATTCATAAATGGAGTAAATGATAAATTGTAATATAGATTTGTGCCAAATTTTTTGAAACCAAGAACTCTTGAAACATAGTCAAGGATCATAGATTCCATGTAAACTCTGGCTTGTTTGTACTGACCACAAGGCATATACTCTAGCTGCAGAAGTTCACCGCATTAAGCATATCTCTCTATCATCAAAAAGAAGTTAATAAGATCTGATGTCCTCGGAACTGTAAAGTAATAATGCAACACATGAGTTGGAAACTATAATCCTGATCAATCCCACACAAACCACTGGACTTCCATTGATACCTTCAAACTTTACCCTGATCAATCCATCATCCATCATCCATCACCTAAACCTATACTTGGATTCAAAAAACCTCAAACATTGTCAATTATATAACACTCAACCTCAAACATTGTCAATTATATAACACTCACATCGATCAGCTTAGACAAAGGAGACTCCTTAAACATTTTCACCCATGGAAACTGCACAGATGAAACACCAGAGAGTGCTCTCCCAAAGTAATCAGCAAATCTCATTAGCTGAATCTCAGGTTGAGTAGCATACGAATCCTATATAAAAATCGAAACTTTAGATCACAATTCACAATTCACAAATTCAGATCGAAGCCTCAATTATACAAATCCATGCACATACCGTAGCTTCAACAAGGAAAGCTTCAAGATTTGAAGGATCGATCTTAGATGCAGCTTCAGGCAAAGACACTTTAGGCTTCTTCTCCTTCTTAGGCTTCTTCATTTTAGTTTCCTCAACCTTAAGACTCTCATTCCTCGCCGCAGCGATCTCATCATCATCACTACCGTCATCGCCGTAACCATTAGATCGATTGTTTCCTCGTTTCGGGGATTCAATCGCGAGAGAAAGAGAGAGAGAGAGAGGAAAAAGAATAAAATCGATCTTTGACGAATTTTTTGTATCAATCGTTAGATTCTTGAGATTCCCTATCACCAGAAGACAAAGACATGCAAATCAAAAATTCGAATTCAAACAACTTAAAAAAAGTTCCTTGCTTTTTGTCAATCAAACGATATAATACAAGATGAACAGAGAGACTGAGAGAGATCTATAGAACAAAAACCCAAGAAGATAAATGATCAAAGAACAAAGCTTTAACGCATAAACAATAAAATCCAGATACTTAATTCCATGAAAACGAAAAACCCAATTCGAATCCAGCTCGATAAAAGATCACTCGACAGCGTCAGATCAAGAACAAAAGAAAGATTTAGAAAACGAACCTGAGATGGCGTTCTCACCCATTATTCGATACAAGGAGAGATCTTCAGATTCGAAAAAGACTAAAACGGAAGGAAACATAGAGGGATCTACGAAGGAACAGAGAGAGAACGAGCGAGAAGAGAGAAGAAACATTTGAAAATTTGTGTGCTTTTGTTTTTTTTTTTCTGTTTTGGAAAGAGAGAAAGAGAGAAAGAGAGAGACGAAAGAAATAAATTTTTTTTTTCCCTTTTGTATTTTTCTGCTCGCCCAACGGAATAAGGACACGTAGCGCCTCTTAAAACCGACTTGAGTATACTATATAACAACTCCTCTTAGCTTTTTTTTCCTTTATGATTTATTTTTTTTCCTACAAAACCATATAAACCCCACTAAGAGCCTACTGATGGAGAAGGTCTTAAGCCACCCATAAAATAATATTCTCCGCCTTTATATAATTATTTCAGAACTCCTTGCTTGTTGGGTAACAAAAACTTGTTTCTTTGTTCATTGCTATGGTAGTGATGTGTGGGACTTCAAAGGATATAGTGGCGCTTTTTTTTTTTTTTGCAAATATATTTGGTCATGTATGGCGTAGGAATTATTATAGTATCCTTAGCATTTCTGTAATTGTTATATATGGGGCTTGTACGTTTGCCATGCTTGTGCCGGCATGCGTACATACCATGCATTGGTATTTTCCCTTTTTCTTTTGTTAATTAAAACGTAAGTATCATCTCCCATTGGTATTTGAGACAACGATTTTTTTTGTTTTTGTTTGGAGATGTAATTACATCAGACAACGATTGATCGTGTAATAATTCAAAACTTATCACATAAATAATGCATGCATGTCGTCTCAGATGAACGGCGTGTAAAGTGCAAACTACTCCTATCTAATGAAGAAAAAAATGAAAATTGTCTGATTAAACGATAGCTTAGTACTGGTTACCGAAAGTGACAATATCACTTAGAATCATTAAGGTCGATCTAGACTAAGACCATCTAGCTAGTGGTCATAATTTTTTCGGAAAAGTCAATAGAAATAATAACGATTAGAACGAAGGCAAAGCAGTAAAATACAACCAATAGATAGCATGGAGCAAAAATAGTAATAGATCAAAATATATATTGATACTACAGTTGACGATTTTTTAAAAAATATAGTGATATTTCAGTTCTCTAAATGTGAAAAAGGTATGGTAATTTGTTTTTGGGCAATGCTTTCTTTTTGGGGTGCAAAATGTTATTAAATATGATCATACCTTATTTTGCACTTTAATTCTTCGTTTTCTTTAGCAAGTAGCAACCCCGTATTATTCAGCTTAATTATAAGACAAATATGAATTTCGTGTCGTATTGATATCGTAATAAAAACGTCTGAAATGGATAGATGTCATTGGTGGACCATGGTCCATTGGCAAGTACGATAGTCGCGTGAGTGTGAAAAGCTATAGGATTCGATAACTGACCATGCCTATGGATCCCAAAACGCCGTCGTTCCGTAGTTGGAGTCCATGGCCATTGACAATTCCCAAATGTTTTGTTCCAACAAATTTTAATATAGGGGAAAAAGGTAAACGAGTATTTTATACGAACTCCTAAAAATGTCAAAACTCGGCTAGCTGTCAACAATCGTTTTCATTTAATTAGGGTTTGACATTTGAGGTCGGATCAGTTTTTTTATTTACATAAATTTATATTGGAATCCCACGGGTTTTAATTATATATGCATGTTCTCAAGACTCAAGATGGACCAGAATTTAAAATTTAAATATAAATGAATTTTATAATTTTTAAAATTAGAGAATTTATATGTATGGAATATTTGTTTAAGAATATAATTTTATTCCGGGAAAAATGCCAAAAAAATCTCCAACTTTTAAATTTGGGACAAAAAAGCATAAACTTTTGAAATGTCATTTAAATCATAAAGTTTAGTTTGACTTTTTAATAAAATAGTTAATTTTTATTGACTGAGCCATTTAAAGCATGTCGTTAAATCTCCGTTAACCGAAGGGTCACGGGGTTAACTTTCCGTCACATGTGTTTATATATATATATATATATATATGTAAGTTGTTAAAAAAATTTTAGATCTCCTTCACATCCAAATCTACCGCAATCAAATTTCCATTTTGCCTCCGTGTATCAATGATGTATTTAAAGTTATCCTTATGAATAGATTGATTGCTCGATTTGGGAAAGCCAGGGATCGATGTTATTCTATGGTGGTTTGTGGACTGGCACCGACGATGGAAGCTCTTGACCGTCAAAGGCTTAGGCGGACATGGTTTCTTCGGGATCGGTGGTGGTTTGTGTAGTGTATTGGCGGTGGGTGCTCTATCTTTGGGTCACGAAAACCAGTCCAGTCAATTGAAATTTTCTTGCAGTGACGTCACCCTCTACCAGATGAAGAAGACGAAAAAAAAATTACTAAAAATAAGAAAAAAATTCATCAAAATTGCGTATCTGTTATTCGAACTCGGAATCGCGGAGGTATTTTAACTCACGCAATACTACCAAACCACATCATCGTTCACTATAAAAAAATTTAACAACTTACATATATATATATATATATATATATATATATATATATATATATATATATATATGTGACGGAAAGTTAACCCCATGATCCTTCGGTTAACGGAGATTTAACGGCATGCTTTAAATGGCTCAGTCAATAAAAGTTAGCTATTTTATTAAAAAATCAAACTAAACTTTGTGATTTAAATGACATTTCAAAAATTCCTGCTTTTTTTATCCCAAATTTGAAAGTTGAGAATTTTTTTGGCATTTTTTCCCATTTTATTACTTTACTCTAGTTTCAAATATTTTTAGTTTCAGAAAGAAGGAAAAAAAAACCTCTAGTTTTAAAAGCCAAACGTTTCGGGTTTATATATGAAATGTCCGACAAATTGAATAAAGAAAAAAAAATGAAAACAAAATATATAATTCATTTTTTGGGGTTGATATTTTTTACCTTTTTACCATTTAATTCTGTAATATAGTTTTATAATTTTACGTATTGTTGGACGCATGCAGAACCAATATTTGTTTATCTATTTTTCCTTTTACGAAATCTCTTTATAATAATCTGGTCGAAACATATATTCTTGATCTGTACAGGATGCCAATACTGAATTTAACACTTTTATCAACGGCAATTCTTAAAAAAAAGTCTAGGCAGGATAGGATCCAAAGTTTTTAAAAATTTACGTCTTGATACTATATATTAGGTCTTGGTATAAAATCCGAACCGAAAAAATCAAATAAAAATCGAATCGATATTGAGGAAATATCGGTTTTTGTTTTATTTTTGGATATCGGATTAAATCCAATCCGAACCGATATCCGATAAATATCCGAATATAACCGAAAATATAAGAAACAACTTTATAAAGATAGATGTATACGTAATAGATATACACACCTAACTATATACAATATACACAAATCATAGATATACTCCTATATCTACGTTATTGTTTACTTTGGTTTTTATTTTTTATTATTGACACGGTCTTATGTGTCATTTTGGATGTTCAATACGTCGCACTTTTATCTATTGGTATAATTTTATGCTAGTTTGAACTTTAAACTTTTTATTTATTTCATTTCTATTTTTTTCAAATACTTGGTTAGTATGGTTTTTTGGATACAATCAGATTAAAAAATATCCGAATAAAACCTTATCTAATAAATTTGGTTTAATTTTGGTTATCGACAATATATCCGAACCGATTTGAAATTTGAATTATCCGAACTGAAACTGATCCGAATTTTTTAAATATCTGAATGGATATTAAAACCAATATCCAAAAAATCTGAAATCCGAAATATCTGAACCGAATCTGATCCGATATCCGAACGCCCAGACCTACTAGAGAAGATCTTAAGCCATAGCTATCCAAAAATGTACTTTACAAATGATCTTTTTCTAAAGAGTAATGAAAGTCAATCGACATGAAAAGGTCATTTTTTCCTTATCGTAATGAAAGTCAATCAACTTGTATGAAATTTTATTTCAATTGTCCTCTCTTTCATTTTAAAATAAGTAAACAAAAGAAAATGTGTTGCAAGTTGTTCTCTTCTTTGTCGGCGTTTTGATCCGTACCTGTGGAAAATTTCACAATGCTGTATATATTATTAAACAAACATTTATATAAGATATATTATCAGTTTATATGTGATGTGTTAACTAATAACTTTAAATTTATACAAATTTATTAATTAAAATAAAGAACACTCAATCATTCTTAAATAGTTAAATGTAACACTAATATATACTTGTAAATATGGAAAATAAAAAAATATGTAAACATGGTTTTTTTTTTGAAAAATAATATCTTTATTTTTATGGTATTCGTGTTCCATTTTTGTGTTCTAAAGATGGATAAACTGAAAGAGAACGAGTATATTGATAGAAAAAAAGTATTTTAAGAAAACCAACTCTAATGCGCATACACATGAATCTAAGCTAAGTCATCCACACAATCGCAATTCGCAAGTACATATATAATTCACGTTAAAATAAACGTTATGACCTTACTACGTAGAGCGAGTATCACATTTTTCTGTTTTCTTGTTAAGATATTTTGGTATATACCATTTTCTAACTCAAACTAAAACACAATATTGGAGTTCATATCATATCTTGACCATATCCAAAACTAGAGCAACTCTTTCTGGCCTTCCATTTTTTCGACCTTTTGACCAGTCACATTGATTAGAGAGAGTATATGAAATGTTATTCTGGAAGCTGGCAAAGAAGAAGAAAGTACAGTAAGTTGAATCATGTTCGTCTTCCAACAGTCGATCCGTGTTCACAGAAATTACAGAAAGTTGAATCATGTTTCTACAAACAATTCATAAGATATACAACTATACAAGTATCCGACAAATCTTGAAGTTGGTCTCGTACACATATATACTTAAAAATATCTAATATAGTTTTATACCTAATGGACGTTATATTTGTTTAGTAAACTCACAACTATCCTAGCTAATTAGTTTTATAAATTCAATCGGAGCGGATTAAAAACAAAATGGTCCATCGGTCTAGTCCAAAAAGACGTTCCTTATCATTTCATGCCTTCATGGAAAGGAAGGAGTCAGAAAAGTCGAAACATCTGGAAGAAAACTTTTTTTCTGTCACATGTCGAAACCGAAATAAAACTAATCAAAACATTAAAAACAAAGTAACAAAAATCAAAACTCCGCTTGGACAATAGTGTAATCGTCACGTAATGTTTTGTGCAAGGTGTGAAGATGATCAGCCGCCAACACAGCCACACACGCGTTATCTTAATTTTCTTCATATTCAACCAACTTGTAAGAAAACCAAACCGAATCTTCGTACGGACGCATCTCATGTTCAATTATTTTCACATTGCTCAAAACCATGTAATAAATTAATTACTCAAGACAGTAAAACAATAGATAAAACAAAAAACTACATCTCATTATTTTATGCACACATACTGCAGTTTTGAGACCGTCCATTTAGTTTTCTTTTCTTTTATTAACGACCGTCCATTGAGCTTTTCGTTCAACACTTTGTTTAATTTCCAAAGTTGCATATAAATTACCCTTGTTTTCTTAATTAATCTTTCTTAATTTCTTAATACACGGATCTCTCATGTGAAAACTGGCGTTCCCGGTATCTGACGGTCACGTCTTCAGTCTTAAACGCCACGTGTCATTCCCCACGTCGTCCGTTCAACAACCTTATTTTTTCTTTTGCTCTCTCTATATATACATCCCAACGTCCTCCTTCTCCACTCTTTATATCTTTCTTACCAAACACATACTAAAAGTTTTTCTCTCAAAATCCTAGAAATAATGTACTTTTTTTCTAATCTTTTTTTTCCCACACGACAAGGAAATTAAAACCTCATAATTTCTTGACAGAGAAATATAAAAACCTTCCAACTGCTCGATTTATTTTTTTTTTTTGTAATCTTGAAAAATATGGTTATAGCTACAGAAACCACCAGTGGTGGTAGTCATCACCGGAGACTCACTTTCGCCGCCTTCTTAAACTCCGATCCCGCAGCCGAAGAAGAAGAACAACGGAGCCATGGTGTTGATGTTGATGCCATCAACCCCAGTACTAGCAACAACAACATGAACATGAACAAGGAGGTTCATTATTACCAACAACGTCAAAGCAATGCTTCGACTACTAGCGGCGAGTCGTCTCCTAATCAGGTTCTATCTCCATGGAATCAAACTTACTCTCCTTACTACACCGACACAACAATGACTCCGTCCATGTCTCCCTCCCCGTGGAACCAAACTTACTCTCCTTACTACAAGTCTCCTTGGATCTACCAGAGACGAAACATGGATGATGATGGTACCGACAACGGATTGGTCGGCACGATCGTTAGACAAGACGGTCATGTCTATTCGTTAGCTGCTTCTGGAGATCTTTTATTCACTGGATCCGATTCCAAGAACATTCGGGTTTGGAAAGATCTCAAGGACTTCACCGGGTTCAAATCAACAAGTGGATTGGTTAAGGCCATTGTAATAACCGGAGATAACCGGATTTTCACCGGTCATCAAGACGGTAAAATCCGGGTTTGGAGAGGTTCTAAAAGCAGAACCGGAAGCTATTCACGAGTCGGAAGCTTGCCGACGTTGAAAGAGTTTTTGACAAAGTCAGTGAACCCGAAGAACTACGTCGAGGTTCGTCGCCGGAAAAATGTTCTCAAGATCCGTCACTACGACGCCGTTTCTTGTCTTAGCTTGAACGAAGATCTTGGTTTACTCTACTCCGGTTCGTGGGACAAGACTCTCAAAGTCTGGAGACTATCCGATTCGAAATGTTTAGAATCGATTCAAGCTCACGACGACGCGATCAACACGGTGGCTGCTGGTTTCGACGATTTGCTATTCACCGGATCCGCCGACGGAACTTTAAAAGTGTGGAAACGTGAGCTTCAAGGCAAAGGGACGAAACATTTCCTGGTTAATGTGTTGATGAAGCAAGAGAACGCTGTAACGGCGTTAGCGGTTAACTTAACGGCGGCTGTTGTTTACTGCGGTTCTTCTGACGGCAGCGTTAATTTCTGGGAAGGGCAGAAATATCTTTCTCACGGCGGGACTCTACGCGGCCATCGTATGGCGGTGCTCTGCCTCGCCGCCGCCGGGAGTCTTGTTTTAAGCGGGGGAGCGGATAAGAATATTTGTGTGTGGAGGAGAAACGGCAATGGGACACACTCGTGTCTCTCGGTGTTGATGGACCACGTGGGACCTGTTAAGTGTTTGACGGCGGTGGAAGAGGCGGAGGACGGCGACGGTGAAGGTGAGAAAGGAGATCAGAGATGGATAGTGTATAGCGGGAGCTTGGACAAATCGGTGAAAGTGTGGCGCGTGACGGAGACGGCGTCTACGGTTATCGGCGGAGATGTGTTTTGAGGGAAGAGAGAGCACGCGCCGCCTTAAGCGCGTGGAGATGCGGACTATGGTAAAGGGGAATGTTCCGCGGCCCATGTGATTCGTGCCGTTGTGGTCAAGGCAGAGTTTTTATGGCCGGCTAAAAGAAGCAGTTCATACAGCCAATGGGGAACTGCCACGTCGATATCTAAAATGGTTTTTTAATAGAAAGTTCCAATAGTTTATTCGATCTTTCTTTTGTAAGTGTAACTGCACATATTTTTGAGTTACGTTTTAGAAAAATATTGTTTCATTGTATTAAATCATTTTGTTTATATACTTTATTATTTTATGGAATTCGTTTAAACATGAAGCTTTTCTATTATTATGGAGTATTATTTTACAATTGTTCTTGTCTTAGAAAAACTGGAATAGAAGATTAGTAATACGTACGTTATAGGTTAATTTGTTAGTTCAGTTTTGTTGAAAAGGAAGAAAGTCAGTTGGAAATTGGGATTTAAAGCCTTTTCTTTTCTGGTGTGTCTTCATGAGCTTATGTCAAAAAGTCTCATTTTCGTGGGATCTAACATGCCCTTTTTATTTCTAATAAATTTCAAATTTATATAACACAAGAATCTAATAGATCTTGGTTTCTCTAGATATTATCAAACAACATAATTTGTTTTTCCAGAAGTAGAAATACAATCAGTTTGTACCTGCCGTATGATTGGTTGCATTTGTAATTGTACTCAAAAATATGACCACTGGTACTCTGGTAGTCATGACTCGTAAAGTCGAGTAAGTAATAGTATATTGTAAATTTTTCACGAACGAATGTACGAGAATGTTGAAAAGATGATTATTTAGTGGCTAATCAATGCACTAGCTATAGTATACAAATCATCAAAGAAATCAACAGAAGAATACGTTAAACACATCAAAACCTAAACTAAGTGCCACATATGTAGATAGATCACTAGATGAGATCTCATACGTTTTTGGATTATTTCTAAATTGATCTAGTAGAAAATCGAATAGGAAATTTAAGGTTTATATTCGTATGTTAGGTTGATTTGTTGGTTCAGTTTGTTGAAAAAAGATGTAGCCATTATATTGGAAAAATGAAGAGGAGATGTAATATTTTATTGCTGTCTTCATGAATGTATGTAAAAAGTCTCACTTTCGTTGGATTTAAGTTTGATACAAATCTATGTATAGCTAGTTAGCTACATATATATTGCATCTGTGCACACTAAAGTACAGGGAAAAAAACCTAAAAAACCGCCATCTATTTTTTATTTGGACGTTTAATACCTCTTATTATTTTATTGGAAGAAAAATACTTAGTTTATTTAATTTTGTCATAAAAAATCTTGGTTTATAGAATTGTTGGTGAATTCGTATAAACGAGTTAACACACGTCAACGGACGTTACAAAATTTCTGACGGAGTTAAATTCTAACCTTCGTCGTTTTATCCTTTATATATTAATGTTTTGAATTATTTTCAATATATATTCACGTAACTCGGGATCGACACCCACCATACACCAATTTTCTAGAAACTTTTTATTTTTTAACTTTCCTTCTTTCTTCGCAGAAAACTCTAGCGCCGCCAGCCCTGACCACATCTTCTCCGACATTGGTCAAGAGCCCATCATGAGCTTCTTCAGTCTTCTTCCTCCTTTACCAAATACACTCTTCTAGCTTCTTCAATCTTCTTCCTCCTTCACCAAATCCACTCTTCTATCTTCTTCAATCTTCTACCTCCTTCACCAAATCCACTCTTCTAGGTTTTCAATTTCTCTCTTCTCTTCTTTAGTCATGGATATGACTACTTGTGTTGCTAGAAGAACCCGTTTGAAGACTGATTCTTACTTGAATTTGATTATGCGTGATGCTTGTTCACCATTTCTCAAGAAGAAGAAACGGCGGCGGAGAGGCTGTGGGACGGGAGATGCAAATGTCGACCAACGGCGGAGAAAATGTGGTCTGGTTTAAAAAAATAAAAAAATTTAAAAATATAAAAATTAAAAAAAATAACTGTGTTTTATGGGATTGAACCTGGGTTTGAGGATTAATCAGTGTTCACCCATCACCAACAGACCACGGTAATAAAATCATTAATTTTTAAACCAAATGGTATATATACTATAAAACATGTGGACGTTAAGATTTAACACCGTTAAAATTTGGTAACGTCCGTTGATGGTTGTTAACTCGTTTATACGAATTCACCAACCGTTATATAAACCAAGGTTTTTTATGATAAAATTAAATAAACAAGGTATTTTTCTTCCAATAAAATAACACGAGGTATTAAATGTCCAAATAAAAAATAGATGACGGTTTTTTAGGCTTTTTTCCCCTAAATATACATACCCTTCTGTTTATATTTTAACTAGAACGAAAAGCTGATGAATCTTGATCCACCAAGATTATCAAGATAGCAAATTATAAGTTAAGAGAGTTTGAGTAAGTTTGTAAAAATTGTAAAATTCATAATGATCATTGGGATGACAAGTTCCTATATAAAATTTAAATAGTAGTTATATGCTTTGTAAAAAATATTAATGCTCTATAGAATTATGGAATATATGTAATATCAACAATGATATCTACAGTTTTTCACTTTTAAATTTTATTTGGCATTTTTGAATGTATTATTTCTGCTCTTATAAGGACCATATAAAAAAAGACTGAAAGATTTTGATGGAATTAAGATTTGTACCCCAAACAATAATATCATGGGTTATTTATTTATTGGTGCTACATTTTAATTTTGGATATGAAACTGGAAACTAATGTACTTGGTACCCTTGACACATTGACATTCAGTTCAAACTGCGTGGTAAATAAACGCAACATCTAAAAACTATTTGAATTGGGTATATTATGGTCTATGTGGTTTTCTCTTGATGATTAAGGTTACAACAACAAACATCGAGGTTAATTATTGTGCGCCACCGTAGTTAGGCAAAGCCCCACTAGTTTCTTGTCCAATTGACTTTAGTTAATTAAGAATGGTTATGCCCATAATCTCTTGACTATTTTATTATTCAATGCTATATTATTGTGTCATATCATATGGTAGACTATTATATATAGTTCTTGTTAAGGTAATCATAACTCATATACTCCACTACTCTTTTTCAATATTAAAATTTCTCTTAAACCGTAGGCATATGCATGTAAATAATTTGTAAAGCACGTTTTCGATTAACATAATTTTACGTTCACACACGCATTCAGCACTCAATGGAATTATATGTAGCTCGCGATCTACTCTCGATCAGGGTTTAATATATACGTTTCAACGATGCTAAATTAAAGAGTAATTAAAAAGTATGTGCGTATGGATAACACAATTTGCATAAAGAATCCGCACAAGAGGTCAGAAAACATTCACTTGCTTATTATTTCTCTGAATTAGACAATAATAATTTGCTTACAAAGAAGACAATCATGTACAGTAACAGAATTATATATTTTGGAGAATTTTTGAGACTTTGGGTTCTTAACACATTAACACTTAAGACGAGGCGTGAAAAGAAGATCATTTTGGTTGTTCTTTATGATCAAGTATTAATTTATATTAATTTGTTAACCTGATTAATGTAACCGACCTTAGTTCAGTTGGTAGAGCGGAAGACTGTAGTCGTTTGCAGACAATCTTTAGGTCGCTGGTTCGATTCCGGCAGGTTGGAATTTTTTTAAAACATTTTAACACATAAATGGGCTTTAAAAGATAAAACTCGGCCCATGTTATGCTTATGTTCAAAAAGCCTAGATCATTCCGTTTATAAACAAAATCCAAAGTTTTCCGAGATTAAAAACAAAAAAACAAAATAATTACTGTTAATCAAATTGTCAAATTTTGCTATGCAAAAATGAAAAAAGTTAGAACTTGGAAGATAAAAGCTTTACTTAAACTCATGAAGGTAAGTAAAGTGACACAAAACTCTTTGATTAAAGCTGTAGTGATGTCTTTCGTAAAAAAATAAAATGAAGTGGTAATGAAAATACTCTCATTTTGATATATGAGTCGTGTTGTCTTTAAATTTTTAGATTCGTGAAAGTTACAGTCGATATTGCACCAAGAAGTGGTTCATCAGATACTTTCTTTTTCTAATATAAAAGGTTAGCCACACTGACACATATGATCTCTTAATTAAAAGTATTTAACGAAACCAATATTTTTGATCGATTAGACTAATTGCGTTTAGGTTTAGTAGACTCACTTATAATCAAAAGGTTAATGGAAAATAGCGAATCTAAAACTACATACATTGTATGTACCAGTACCATGTTACTTTAATTTGCTTTTGACTAGTAGTTTATCATGTCACGCAAATCTTTCATTTTGCTTGTGATATAAATAAATACATTCTTTGACAAACGTCGACCATATTATTCACCAACATAAAAACATACAAGCTTAAAAAAAGATTCAAAGCTTTATCAGAAAAACATGGGAACCTTCTTAGGATACTTGGTGCCCGGTCTCTCACTTGCAATTCTCGGTCTCTGGCATATAATCAGTACCATACAATCTTACTCTCATAATTTCCCAAACCCAAATTTCACCTCAAGATTCTGGTTCCCTTTCCCTTATTATAATAAAAAAACTTAGACATCTTGAGCTTATCTTTATTATGATCGTTTCCTTCTTATCCATTTACCTATTAAACCCATATTTCCCTTCCTTTAAATTATCCTCCTTCAAACCAAAAATCAACCACGTCTTAATGTTCGTACAACTCGTTATGTTTGCATCTTCCACTATCATCTTTGACTTAATAAATCCTTCTGATGAAGATTCTGGTTTTATCGGGGTTCATGCAACCTTGGTTTTCATGCAAGAAGTACTCTTCCTCCTTGATTCTCACTCCACTGATCACTTAGTTCTTGAAAGCCAGTACTATTTCCTCCTCGAACTCGCTGCCTTTGTCTCCTTCTTTTCGGCTCTTGTGTCGACACTTTACCCTAAATCTTTTTATGCGTCTATTGTATTCTCGGTTTCGGTCATGTTTCAAGGATGTTGGTTCTTGAACATGGGGATGGAGTTCATGCTTTTGGTTCCAAATTATGTTCAAAGAGGTTGCGTGACCTATACATCAAGTAACAATAGTATTGGTCTTGATCACAGTGCGCTTGTTTGTGAGTCTCCTTGTACAGAAATTATGGCACAAGCGTTAGCAAATTTGGAGTTTAGCTGGATTTTGTCAGCAATATTGATCTTTACATGTGTATTGTGTCTCAAAATTTTCGGAGAAAGTCTTCATGTTTCCCAATTGCCAGTTGTCATCGTTAGAGTATGAACGTAGTTTTCGACAAGGAGGTGATCGTTCTACTGTCGTGGAAGCCTCGCCGATTCCTTCATCAACATTAATATATTTGGCCTCGTTTATATCTTAATATGATAATCTAGAAAATATACTATTTTGTTAGCTGTATGTAAACTTTTACTATATGATGTTTCCCTAATCTTTGATTATGAGACAAGCTTTTTTTAATGTATTATATGTAGCAACGAAGTATACAATGGTATAAAGCGAGCCTTCTTTGTATACAAGGGTTATACTGTTTTCCCAGTTTCACTAGTGTAATTTCTTTCTTGTGCTTGTGCTGTGACTTCACTACTTTGGTAATTTTTACCTTTTACATCCTCTAGTTAAAAAAGCTTCAAAGCCTTCAATAGTATATTTGTCCCAAAAAAAAAGAAAAAGCCTTCAATAGTATTTTGAGTGGAGGGAAGTGAACTGCATAGGAAAAAGAGTCTTTGAAAACTACAAAGACTTTAAAGTGACTTTGTCACTTTGTCAGATAAAATCTTACTAACATAACGACAAAAAAACTTATCTGCCTTCTCGGTTTCTCTTTTACGGCTTTAACTCTCACCCTTTCACTCATCACTCTCCACTTTCTCTCCTTCTCTTCATTGAGCAAGAAAATTAAAAAAATGGTTACAACCCGAAAAACGAAGGCCAGAATCACCTCCTCCTCTCACGGCCGACCACCGCAAGATCCTGAGTCGCCGGTGAAGACGTTCTTCAAGATAATCTTACCTTCAACAATGAAGAATGACATGATGGTAATTTATCAACACTTTAAAAATAACTGTTTGCATGTTTTGTTATTGGTTCAATTCGTTGTTGCTTTGCTAATTTCTAGGGATTATATCAACAGATTTCACTAAACAGGTCTCCATCTTCTTGTTTTAGAGATCTAGAAGGGATATTAAATTTGATTATTTGTTCTTAAGACATGCAGATCTGACAAGTGACATGTTGCTTAGCTGTTTTTGGAAATGTCGATAAAGTTTGTTTTTTTCAACTTTAAGCAGAAGATACCGCCAACATTCGTGAAGCTACAAGGGTCTAAACTCCCTGATGTTGTTACATTGGAGACTCCTGTGGGATTCAAACGTTCCATAAAGCTCAAACGGATAGGTCAAGAGATTTGGTTCCATGAGGGTTGGAGCGAGTTTGCAGAGGCTCATTCCATCAAGGAAGGCCACTTTCTCTTGTTCCAATACTACGAGATTTCGAGTTTCCGTGTAATAATCTTCAATGTTTCGGCTTGCGAGATTGAATATCCACGGGATGCAGTTCACATCAGTGACAGTGACGATGATATAATCGATATTACAGACGAAAGGTTTGTTGGAACTCAAATTACAAGGGGGAATAATCAATCTGTTAATGGTGGTGATACAGAGCACAACCCCAAGAAGAGACCAAGTGACATCGAGTTTGACAAGATTCTACAGGGTAAGAAGACTTTGTACTTAATACCGTTATGATTATGAAGATTAAAATCTAAATATCTTTAACTATGTTGTAGATGTTGATGTGATCAGTTCAATCCATGTGCCCAAGGAAGAAGAAGACATTAGAGTCTTCAGGGGATAACAAAGAGCTTTTAACAGAACCAAGACCTGCAAGTGTATTTGTTGTGTAATGTCAAAAGTATTGACTTGATGAAACTAAAAATCGCACAACAAGTAGTGTTTTGATCCTGACCTGTAACAAGCTATGTTGAAACAAAACTGTAACCTGGTCTTGTTTTTATTCTTCTTTCTTTCATCTCGTTCCTCACCTTCTCTACCTCAACCCATTTCCCTTTATGAGCTAACACATTTGATAAAGCGACATAATCTTCACATTCAGAACTTGAAAACGAAAGCTTCTTCTTCTCCTCTTGTTCCATCTGAAGGAGAGCCTTCCCGATCTCTTCGCCCATTACAGTATCTCCATAGATACTACAGGCATTGCAGAGACTTCTTAACAAGATAGCGTCAGGTTTTATAGGCATACCTAAAACAAACTCGTAAGCTTCTTGTATTCGCCCTGCTTTACCAAGAAGATCTACTATGCATCCGTAGTGTTGAATAACCGGTGTGACACCAAATCTTGTCTGCATGCTTTTGAACAACTCGATTCCTTCTTGAACAAGACCTGTATGACGATAAGCCGAAAGCAAGCTAGTGAAAGTGATTTCGTTTGGTTTAATCCCAGATTCCGCCATTCGGTTTAGAAGGTTCGGTGTTTCGCTTCCTCTTCCATTGAGAGCTAGTCCTGTTGCCATTGAAGTCCATGTCAAGACGTTCTTCACTTTCATTAGCTCGAACACGGCGAATGCGCTGTTTAAGCAGCCGCACTTTGAGTACATGTCGACAAGTCCAGTACCAATAAAGACATCAACTTGGGGAGTGAAACCGAGTTTTTCTATGTAACCATGAACGAGAGAACCAATTTCGAGCAAACCCATCTGAGAAACGGCTGAAAGAACACAAACCATGGTTGTATCAGTAGGTCTAACTCCATTACAGCACCAAGAGAATCTCCGAAACAAAACCATAGCCTTTCTAGCATTGTGATTCCCTTTGTCCTTATGTGAACAGTATCCACCGATCATTGCGTTCCATGTAACAGAGGTTCTCTCAGGCATTTCATCAAACACCTTCCTCGCGTAAAGTAAATCCCCATTCTTAGCGTAGAAATGGAGTAGAGTTGTTCCAAACAGTTCAGATTCATAGAGAAACCCAAGCTTTTTCACCATACCATGAACAATTCTACCAACCCGTAACGCTGAAGACGAAGCTGACCACCTCGCACAAGCGCCCAAAACGAAGACAAACGTTCGCTCATTGAGATAAAGCAACGAACTTTTTGATGCCCAACTGGCGAAAATTCGAATCGAGTCCTCTGGTTTGCTACATTTAAGCAATGTGTTGAAGAGAAACTTGTCAGGATGGCCAAATCGAGGAAACACCAGTAAATGAGCAAGCTTGGAGCTTTCTGTAGATGGCTTTGAACAGTAGTGGCCTATAAGTTTGCCGAAAAGAGAATTATCTTGGCAGCCATTGGTTACCAACTGAGCGTGGATTTGCTTAGCCTGAAACAGAGTTTTCGAATTCTGATGCAACAAGGACAAGAATCTTGGTCCGGGAAAAACAGAGCTCATAAGCACCAAACTCTGGTTCTGTAATGGTTCAAGGCAAATAGAAGAAGGAGAAACAAAAGCAAAGAAATAAAGAAGAATGAATGACGAATCCACAACACAAACACAAACCCATCTTCATCATATCATCATCATGATCACAAGTTTTAGATACCAAATTGATGGAGATTAGGGTATTTACAAACTTCTTAAAAAATTCTTAAAAACCCTAACTTCTTCTACTCAAACAATTTGAGGTTATATATAATGGGGTAAAAACAACTTAACTTATCCACATCGAAAACACAAGTAAACCCGAGAAAAAAATAACGAGACACTGACGCAATGACACAGACAGAGAGAGTTTTTAGTTGTTTTTTAAAATTAAGATACCCTACACGAAATTGTACTTGGAAACCCCCCCACTGCATAATGATCACACCATGATACAGTACTTTGTTCAGACGTACTCGCTGACTCGAAAGGCCGTTACTTTTAGAACGAAATCTCTGGTTCTGAGCAGTTCGAACACACAGACGTCTCCTTCTCCTAGATTGTTCTCCAGAGTAAACTCGTACCATCCTTGACTGAATTTAGCTCTCCCAGCTTTGTAGAGACATCGTACAGGCCATTGTTTCTCCGCGAGCTGGACCTTAATGAACCCTGAGATCCCACTTAAGTACTTCTCAGCAAAACCCGAAGGAAGATACTGTTGGAAAAAAGAAACAGAAACATAAAGACTTCTTTAGAGATCAGTGAGCAGAGAAGACCGATAAGATTAAGTCTTTCTTATGATGTTTTTATTACCATGATGCATCCTCTGTATAGATAAGATGGTCGCAGGACAACTCTGAAGAAAGGGTTTGTTGGCTCAAACGTTTTGGCTGCATTGATAGCCCTCTCTCTTTCTTCTGCAGTCACGGTTCTCTTTCTCGCGGAAGCACTCTCGTAGAACTTTGAACGGTTCTCCGGGTCATCATCACGCGGAGCAGATGAGTTTATCTCCTCTGTAAGGATCAAAAAGGAAGGATCATATCATGAGGAAGAATCTGTCAATCCTCTGAAGCATTTAAAAGGGGGGAAATGCTTACCAGGATCAGCATTCTTCTTCTTCCTCCCTCTCTTTTTCGGAATTTTTGGGGTTGCCATTGACTCTTCAGCTGGAAAAAGAGAAAAATATCAACCATCAACGGGTAATCCAATCCGCAAAAGATAAAAGGCAAGCAGTTGGTTATAGTATCACCTTTAACAGATCCAGTGAACAAGCTTTGGATGGCTGAACTAGTATACCCTTTATTGGCGGGTACTGTAGACTCAGGAAGTGTTGATGGGTACAAGGAAGAAGGATAGATGACCTCGGCATCTTCATCTTCGAGGTCTTCAAACAAACGGGCGCGTTTGAAGTGGTTGTGTGCGGAATCCATGAGACCGGTGGAATGGTAATTGATCTCAGAGTGTGATAAGTTGAAAATGTAGACGCTGAAGGCAGAGTTGCCTTCGTATCTAAAAATCAAAAGGTAACCAATGCGAATGGAGTAACGGTCAACAAACTCTTGCCAACCATCTTGAAACCAAATTTTGTTGTCAGCTTTCCTTAGTCCTACACGCCAAACATGACCATCAGGTACTGTGAGTGCAACAGCAACCGATAGCTCATCCTTGAATTTACTCACAAACTTATCTGGGACTCTCTGCACAAGCATACCGGTATGAGATATAAATAAGCATTTTAAAGGTCCACAACAATGACACACAACAATGATATTGCCAAAAACATAAAAATCAATTACTGGAGAGAAAAGACGGCTTGAACTAATTTAAAAAGACAATCTAACTGGCCATATATCAGTTTAGAAGGCATCAACAAGGAGACACAGTCCATTACTACACATGTAACATGGTACATTTATCTCTGAATAGATTGATTATGCGACTTGTATGATTTTATCAGATTTATCATATGTTTTGTCAACTTAAATGCATGTGTTAATCGGAAAGCATTATTCACTTAGATGCCAAATGGAGAGCTAAAAGAGTATGTGGGTTTGTTCAAAACAATGCACAGACTTTTCTTGGGGAAATCTGCACAAGTGATGACTAATCACTGTATCATATATGGTGGGAACAAAAAGCAGATAACTTTAAAACACACAAACATAATACAGAGAGACCTTGAAAAAAAACAAGTCAACTACACTCAGTTTGAGGGATTTCACTCTATTACCAATAAGGAGTCTTAACTAACAACAATCTCAGAGCTCCTAAGTCAAACTGAGAAAGACAGTCAAAAAACATAGAATTACAATTAGGGAAACCATAGTAAACAGATCTCAGCTTTTACTACTCGGAAATTGGCATCATCAATCTGACAGAATCAAATCATCCTCAAAAGTCAAATCACTGCCAAAAAAAAAAAAAAAAACATTCCCAAACTACACACAATTTAGCAGTCAGAGAACACATATATGCTATTCACGATCTTGCAACCCCAATTTCCCACCCAAAAAAAAACCAAACAATGACCATAAAAGAAACTGTATTGCAGACTTCCGAGTTCGAAATCCACAAATTCACATTTGACCAATAACAACACAATACAAGCTTCAAAAAATGGAACTTTTCAGCACCAAATCCTTAACTCGATTATTCCTACCAAGAATCAAAGACAATTCAAACTGCAAGAAATCAAACAAGTGTTGTGAAAACATCTCAATTGCGCACAAAAATCAAAACTTTTGAAATCCCAGAAATTGGAAGAGGGGAGGAGTACAGAGAGTAGTAGGTAGTTTACCAGACGCTTTTCTTGGATAGTAGATGAGAAAATCAATTTATGGAAGAAAGGGCGTGGCATGTTCAGACACAACAACAGTGACCAAGTAAGAAGAAAAAAAAAAGAAGAAGAGACGACTCCCAGAGAGAGAGAGAGAGAGAGAGAGAGAGAGTCAGATCATGAAACGACGACGGAGAATAAAAGGACAGAGACTGAGAGAGAGAGAGAGAGAAGCCTTTTTCTTTCAGATCTGAAGAGAGTTTGTTTGTGTTGTGTAAAAAGCTTTTTTGATTATATTAGTCAAAGGGGGGGGGGGGGTGTGTTACAACACTACTGTCTCTCTTCTTTTTTTCTCTCTCTTTACACCTGATCTGAAGAGTGACCCAACCAAACAAACCCAAGAAGATGAAAAAAAAAAAAAAACAACTTGTAAAGCTCGAGCGAGTTGTATCTGTGTTATCTCGGTTTTTAACAACTCGGTGAGTCGAATCGGTTGGTCACTCGTGTGTAATTTTTTTTTTTTTTTTTAACAAATCAAAAGCCGACTTGCCCCTCCACCTACTCCTCTTTTTCGACCATCTTTTTTTTTTCTTTAATAACAAATATAAAAAAAAATTTCATATTTGTTTCTTTTTTATTGCACGCAATATCAAACAACAATATATTATTGCCTTATGAAATAGTACATTATTTTGATTTGATTTGATATTCTGTTACTCCCTCATTCTGCAAAAAAAAAAAAAAAAAAACCCAAATAGTATCATTAAAATTTTTAAACTTGTCAAACCAAAATTTGAGTATTTTATGAAGCTAACTTAAGTACAGCCACAGGTAAACGAACCTATATTTTAGCTGTGAGCTATGCCCGATCTAAGATTTCAAGGGATGGCTTAGCGGATCGTGGATGGATATTGACATTCGTAAAAAATTTGAAGTCCAATTTAATCTTGATCTTTGCGGCCAAGACGATTTATGCGTCGTAAAGTCCTTTGCTCCGTCTTACTTTGTTATTCATGTTGGTATAGTGATTTGTGTTTAACAGTGTTTATTGTTGTTGCTTTCGTAGATTTCGGTCTTTTTTTTTTGTTCCCCATGAATCTCTGTAATGGTCTCGCAAATATTTGAAACGGTTACACAGAAAACTTTGACTTACAGTTGGTTTGGGCTTACTATTGTCCATTGCCCATCGGGTGGTCGCGGCGTTATTTTTGAATGGCCCATTGCTTTTTTCTGACTTCTGACAGTTTTTCTGAATAGTTAATGTAGGATAAATATTCTTCTTTTCACCAGTTCGCGTGCATATTAGGAAGTAACAAATCTCGCTGTTTTCTTATTTAAAAAAAAAAAAATCCAAAAGTAGTTCCAATCTCGCATGCATGTCCAAAAGCATTCAAGTATAATGAAGGAGATTCGTTTTTTTTTTTAGGGCATGATGTATGAATATGTATGTATCGCTCTAAATTTGGATTGAAGAAGTACATAATGAATGAGATTTAATTTGCAGCGTATGCATACACATTAAACTATTTTACGGTATGAATGTGAATAGAAAAATAATTTAAGCTCTGAATTTATCGCTCTAAACACTTCTTGAAATCAGTTATGTTTCTTGAAAGACAAACTTCCTCACCCCAAATTTAGTAATCTTTGTATCTAAGCACGTTTTGTCGGTTTTTAAACCTCCTTTAATGGCTTCTTGTGATGGAAGGGAGAAGAAATGGTATTGAAATCTCATCTGAATCATCACATGTATTCATCACCACTCTGTGTAAGCATCTTGTATTAATTTTGTGGGTTAATTAAGTGGTATTTTTGAAACTTTGCTAATTCAATTCTTTTTACCGTGGCAACTGGCAAGTTAGCTAGAGGCAATCACGTGATTTGTTTGGATATATGTGTTTTTGTTTTTGTATACTGACAACGCATATCTCAACCTTTTTTTTCAGATTCGTTTGTTCTATAGGATAAAAATAGTAAATCTATACAGCACACTAATCAATCTTATTATTATTTTTGTAACAAACTCAAATGATAAAATATTGAAAGATGAGAGGTTTTCTTCAATTCCAATTCAATTTGTAAACATGTGAAATTATTAAAATAAATATAGCCTAAAGACGTACGTAATTAGTTTCTCATTTATCAAAATTGTAGGTCAATGTATATTTGGGAATGTTCTCACCAAAAAAAAAAATATTTGGGAATGAAATGATCGCAAATGATACAGTTTTTGATAGAGGCAGTTCCTTATAAAACAATTTCAATTTATTATTAAACATGAAAAGTCACGCTACATTTTGAGAAACATTTATTAGGAAGAAACACTGCATATTAGTTATAAAGAAAAAAACAAACAGACTGAACTTGATTGACTAACATGAGACTTAGATATAATTGATGTGATTAACTAAGCCTTAAAGTGATCAATCTGGATGTTCTCAACCTCGAGCTTCTTGTAATCACTTCTGTTTCTCGAAACAAAGAACTTTCCCCAATTGTACTTTTTGTAACAAGGCGGGTTCTCTTCACTTATAAGCTCTTCCAATGGTTCGATGTTGACTTCATGTGACGGGAAAAAGAAGAAGGGTATTGAGAACCTCTCTTTGCTTGAGTTCACCACCACTCTATGCTCTGCACTCCAATACTTATCATTTGTCCAAACCTACACCACAAGAAAGTTTTATATTCATTCATCATTGGTTCCTAGAATACATCAAAAATATATATATTGATCGTATTGGTTTTTAATTACCTGAATACAATTTCCAATGTTAATGATCAAAGCATCCGGGTTCGGTGTCACAGGGATCCATTGTCCATCGGATCTACGACTCACTTGTAACCCACCTACACTATCTTGGGCGAGGACGGTTATTGCTCCTGCGTCTTTGTGACGTCCAACACCTAATGCTAGGTCGGGGTTCGGGCAAGGAGGGTAATGGTTAAACCGCACAAAACTAGTTTGGTCATTAAAGAAGCCGGCTAAGCGATCACCAGGTAGACCCAAACTAATGGAGATAAGTTCCAAGAGCCTAAAAGCTAACTTCTCAACTTCTCTTGCATATTCTTGGCATATCTCTCTACAACACACGATAAAAATTCACTTTTCAGGATAATTAAATAATGAATTATAACGAGGCCCAATGGGCCCTAAACTCTAGGTATCGTGAAGAACAATCAAGATGGTCACCTGAATTGAGAAGGGTTTTGAGGCCACTGGTTGGTGAGCTTTCTGAGATCGGTATCTTCCGGCTCGGTTGTCGCCGGAGCGATCGTCGAATCCTGCAAAAAGAAATCAAAAATCTCTTTCCAGTCTCTAACGTTCTTGGTGTGTTCCTCGTCGTGGTAACCCATAGGATTCACTTCGTCTCTTTTCACTTTCCTCTTCTCCTCCGTCGTTAGGTTGAAAAACTCAGCCATTGTCTCATCTACACGACGCCTTAAATCCGCAGGCAAGCCGTGGTTTACCACCTGGAAAAATCCCCATCTCTTGCATGCATCTGCAATCTCCTTGGCGATGGCCGTCTTGTCATGATCTGGATCTATGAGAGAAGAGAGGTCGATGGTCGGGATCTCGTCGGGGGAAATGAGATCACCGGAGTTAATGAGGTGTGTGTTGGGTCTGTGTTCTGGAGCTTGGATAAAAGCTTCTCCGAGATCTCCCATGGCAGTTTTTTTTTTTTTTGGCGGTGATGCTTAGGCTTTGGAGATATCGCTTTTCTTGTTCTGTTTGTGGTGTGCTGTGGATGGTTTGTTTGTTGTTGCCTTTATAGTAATAAAATGCCGTGACACGAAATATGTATCTAGACATATTTCTGTAGACCATTAGTTTATTTTTTGCCACGCGCTAGTGATCTAGTTTTTGTTTTTGTTTTGTCTTACCAACACTAGGTCAATTAAAGCTGTGATATGATGCTTTGTATGGTAAGATATGGTGACATTAACACCTTTCATCTTTATTGTGTGGTACGTGGCTTAATAATTGCTGAATGCAATTTTTAAGGTATTTAATATCGAATTTTAAGGTCCTTTTAAGATGTTCTTGATGAAAATTTTCTCAGATGCCCGGTATCAACCATAATTCGGAATTTTGGATATTAGTTCATCAGTTTCTTAGAAAAATTGAAGGGATAATCAAATTATCACAATTGAAACCATAAGAATGGCAGGATCTTACAAAAAATAAACTGATCCAGTTTGTGGTGTGTTGTCTATGGTTCGCTTGTTGTTGCCTTTATAGTAATAAATCCCATCACATGAGAATGTATCTAGACAAATCTTTGCACCAGCACCCTTAAGTTTATTTTTACAGATTTATATTTTACCACGCTAGCGATCTATTGGGCTGTGTCGTATGTTAAATTGTGTATATAGGATTTAGCCTTTGTGACGATATTGTAAAACCTTAAAGCTATGTGTATATAAACTGTCATATGAGAAATTAATAAAGTTGAAGGAGTTTGATAACCAATTCTACATGGTAACAGAGGAAAAGATCTAAATATTAGGAATGTATATATCATTTGGAATGTATATATCTGTATAGAAGATTTGATTGACTCAAATCTCTCTTCTTGATTATTTACAATAGTTGTATATATTTTTTTTTCCCTTTCTTGTGTATTTTTATGTGTATAAATTGTATCCTCTCACTAAATAATATAATCATCCATTCCTACAATCTCATACTAAACAATTAAAAAAAACCTAATCTTTGTTTTCTATTGATAGTATGATTGTTTGTTGTCTCTTTAGTTAACAGTTATTTCTTTTTTCTTCGGTTTTTCTCTTGTTTAACGATGGTGAAAAAAGAGATCAAAGCATCAAGAAGATGATTGAACATACGGTTCAAACAGTCGTAGTGTCACCATACTTGTTGTCCAGTTCGGACAATTCGAGAACGTCAATTTCTTCTGTTACTTTGAATGGAGTCAATTATAATGAGTGGACTGAGAAGATGCTGAATGCACTCCAAGCAAAACACAAGACATGTTTTATCAACATTACAATCATGCAGCCTCTTGTTGGTGATCCTGATTATGAGAACTGGAAAACAGTTAACTCAATGATTGTGGGATGGATTCATTCGTCCATCAAGTCGAAGGTCAAATGTCAAATATATTGTAACTTTTGTCTACAACGCACATCAACTATGGGAAGGTTTCAAGCAGCGTTCCTTTGTAGGAAACGGAGTTCATGTTTATCAGCTTAAGGCTCAACTTGCATAGTGTCGACAAGATGGACATAGTGTCTTTGATTATTATGGTAAATTGTGTATCTTGTGGGATGAGTTGCGTAATTATTGTCCTCCTCCGGTGTGTTCTTGTGGAGGTTGTTCGTGTGGCGTGATTGATAAGTATGCCAAAGAAACAGAGAAAGAGAAGCTTCATCAGTTTTTGTTGGGGCTTGATGATGCCCGGTTTGGTGGTCTTTGCACGAATTTGGTTGGCACGAAGCCCTTGCCTTCTCTTAGGGAAGCTAATTCAAAAGTAATCCAAGAGAAACAACGGCTGTCCTCTGTTTGAGTTTGTGAACAAGTGCATGATGCGGTTGGTTTTATTGCTCGTTGGGATTCACATGAGTCGATGGCTTGTCAGTCAAAGAAGCTTTGACTGAAGCTGTTGGATACGTGAGCAGATCTGATCATCAGGGTGGCAATAAATTTGACTCTCCATCGATTTTGAAGTCAAGAAACAAAATGATTTGTTCGCATTACCGAAAAACAGGTCATACAAAACGGGAATGTTTGCAAATTGTTGGGTTTCCTGACGGGTGGGGCGATCATGGTTAAGGCAGAGGTAGTGTTCGTGGACAGGGAGGAAGAGGAGCTGGACGCGTCAGAAGTAAATTGACTGCAGCGCATGCCTCAAATTATTAATTCCTCATACAACAATTTATATACACATAGATTTAGGGTTCTACAATACCGTAATAGACACGTAAAGGCTAAAGCCCATTGATACTAGGATTTTTGTATGTCTATCATAGCAGATTCAATTAACCTTATGCAGTTGTAATACTTAAGGTGACAATCCAAATGGGAACTTTACTAACAATCAAGACAATATCAAGATATCACAAGTCAAGCCAATTCAAAGAGAGTGTTTATGTCTAACAATCCTAGAATGATAAAAATGCAAAACGGAAATGAACTAGAGAACTAGAAATGAACATGCATGACAAGAAGCGAACATGAATAAATAAAAACTGAAACAAGTCTAAGCATGAACTAAACATCAAAAACCGAAACAGTCTCAGGAATGCAAATAACAATCAAAAAGATAAAGATCCTAAGGATTGGAGTAATTGATGTAGGCGGAGTCTCATAGGCTACATAGTGTTTAACATGCCACAAGCAAACTATCTCTCAACAATGAACATCACAACTTAGCTAATCCAATCTCTTGACAGAAGCTACTCAGACTCAACTACTTCCAAACCTAACTCTCGCTAGAGAAACATGATCAAGCAGACATGACAAACAAGTTCATTCACGTCAACAAACACCCTAGACAACTAATCTCTTAGGCTAGGCATGTAAGTCTCTGGCACTAGTTGGTCAGACATTTCGTCAAACACCTTTTGGGTGTGGAAATATCTAAGACCTAGTTCCAATTGATCAGAGAGAAACTAGCCTTTCTAACTCTAGTCCAGAAGGAAAACATATGAATCTAAGCTTAAACACTCTATATACTAAGAATCTCCACCTAATCTATCATATCCTCAAGAACACTAACACTACTCAAACCCAGAAATCATCATCACCAAAAACACAAAGCTAGAAAACATTAAATCAAGCATAATTAAGTAGATGGAGATGAGATAAACAACTTTGTAGAAGAAATCAAATGTAAAAACTAAAATGATTAATAGAAATCTTGATTACAAACTCAGAAAATATTTTGGTAAAGACTTAAGGGAGTATTTATAGAAAAACATTGAAAACCCTAAAACATAAAACGACAAGATAGAGAGGCGGTTCGGGAATCTTCTGAAACGTGCAAAATGGGTTTCTCGAGTCGGATGTCTGGCATGGTCGGTCGAGTGAAATGTCATCTCTTCGGGGAGCACCGGTCGAGTAGAATGTCATCTCTCCCGGGAGCTCCGGTCGAGTGGAATGTCGTCTCTCCCGAGAGCGCCGGTTGAGTGGAATGTCATCTCTCCCGGGGATGACAACCTTTCCAGGCGTGATAGTTGAGTGCATGATGTTGCTTCTTTCTGGGAGTACGTCCAAGTCGCATGTCGGTCGAGTCGCATTGCTTCTCTCCCGACTCCCGGGAGTGTTGGTCAAGTCGCATGGTTGAGTTGGGCTTGATTGAATCCGATGTTGTATTCTTTATTGTGCGCTTGAGTCGGATGCACGTCTCAGCCTCCATTCGGTTCCAACAGTCTGGACATATCCTAACACATGAGATAATCCAATATTCAAGATGCAATGCATGAGTAATGCAAAACTAACTAAGTATGCATTCTATGCAAAAGAGACTATCAATGATGCAAAAAAATGAGTTATCTTAGCTAAATGCATGATAAATACATGTTAAGCAGAGACAAAATATAGACATATCACCCATATACACAATTTAACATACGACACAGCCCAAGATCTAGTTTCTTCAAGTAGCAACACTATATCAATTAAAGCTGTGATGATGTTTTGTACGATAATATATGGTGACATAACATCTTTCATCGTCATCGTGTACATGGTAAATGGCTTAATGATTGTTGTATGCAATTTCGAAGGTCTTTAACATTGTAGTTTGCTAATAAGGCCCTTTTTAAGATATGGTAACATAACACCTTTCATCATCATTGTGTGAAAAAAATTCTCATATGTTGGGTATGTATCAACAATAATTCGGAAATTCAGAAATTCGGAAATTAGTTTCATTAGTTTTTTTTTAAAATTGAACGGGAGATTCAAATAATCACACAACTAACATCATAAGAGTGGTGGGATCTCCTCTCATGTTGGCAAGAAGCTCTTTAATCGTTCCTCCCATGGAACACCTTTTTCAAAGCTCAATTGCGCCATCCGCTAGAGCCTTCTATGACCAACCGTTGGTCGAGGATTTCACGAAGTTTATCTTCATGGTCGAATCTACTCCAGTCCCAACAGATTTTTTAAACATTGGTAAACTTTTTAAAGTTGAAAATTCCTTCGAAGAACTCATGGAGCATTTATCTTTACTTTCTTATACTCACCTCCGTTTTGAAGATTTTAGTTTGAATGAATGAAAGTAGTTTGACAAAAAAAGTAAAGTGGTGGGATCTTACAAAAAAATAAATTAAAATTTTATTTTCAACTTTTAGTGTTGAGAAACAAATAAGTGTCGTTATATCACATATATGTGTATATGCTTGAAAGAAAATTTGGAATTATAAATTAATTTTTTCAAGGAAAGGATTTGATGCAAATAATTTGTAAGGGGTTTGTAACAAATTCAGCTAAGAAATTTTTAAAAGAATAAAGTTGTTTTTGGTACAATGTTGGAATTTATTAAAACAGAAGTATGATCAACTAAGGAAGAAATAAATATTAATGAAACTGAGTATGTATAACAATAACTAAACTTAGAACACAGAGAACTACAATTTGCAGCGATAGTTAGGTGGTCAAGAGAGGAGGACCACAAGACAAAACGATTTTAAATCTGAATCTGGACGCAGTTTTATGAGTGGTGCCGAAATTGAAAAACGTAAATCCTCGTCTTGTTTGTCTGTGGTGTGGTTGGTTTGTTTGTTGTTGCCTTTATAGTAATGAAATGCTGTCACATGAAAAATGTATCTAGACAAATCTCTAAATGTATCTAGACAATCTCTGTAGACCATTAGGTTATTTTTATAGTTTTACCACGCTAGTGATCTAGTTTTTGTTTTGTTTTTGTCTTCAAGACGCAACAATCTCTAAATGTATCCAGACATTCTCTAAATGTATGTAGACAATCTCTAAATGTACCACGCTAGTGGTCAATTAAAGCTGTGATGTTTTGACTTTTTGTAGAATACGATGTGGTGAAATAAAATATCTTCCATCGTCATTGGGGTAGGTGGCTTAATGATTGCTGTATGCAGTTTTTAAGATATTTTAACATCGTAGTTCAAACTATACCGATACATGGCGGATTCACGTGTAGTTAAAGGCGTCAGCTGATTCCCCTAAATTTGGAAAATTGTTTCGTACGTAGTTACTACGATTAGTACTAATTGATCCCATATTGACTGTTAATTTGCATCTGTTTGTATAAGTTTCTTTCAAAAAAATTAACTAGTTAAAAACTGAACAAAAACATAAACGTTTTTTATAAGAAATTATTATTATATATAAAAAAAAAAGAAATTATGATTAGTTTTTAATATATATTTTGACCTTCTTAAAATATATTTTTGGGTCCGCCCATCATGTTTGTATATTATATAGTATTGCTTCAGTTGAAGCGCATGGCTAATATAAAAACTGAACATGAAACTCGTGTTTTGCATATATTAGCCAGACCAACGTACATATCCAAGTTAGCTGATCTGTCACGATCGAATCTTACTAAGGCCTTGCTGAACGTAGATTTAGGCGAAGAGTACTAATAATAGTTTACATTATAAAACCCATGGCGCATACCACCAATAATAGTTTACATTATAAAATTAATTTGAGGGTAACAAGACTTTTATCAAACCCAATGGGCTCAAATCGTTGCTAAAGGTCTTTTTAGATGTTCTTGTGAAAATTTCTCGTATGTCCGGGATCAACAATAATTCGGAATCTCGGATATTGATTTTATTAGTTTCTTAGCAAATTTGAATGGAAGAATCAAATGATCAACTGAAATCATCAAACTGGTCGGAATTTAAGAAATTGAAATTTATTTCCAAGTTTAAATGTTGTTCGTGTGCTTTCTTGTAGTTTATTCATTTAGTGACTTCTGGAGTTTTTTTTTCTTTTCCTTTTTTTTTTTTTCTTTTAAGTTTTCCGTAGCTTAAATATTACATTACAAGAAAACAGGGCAACGACCACTATGATAATAGTCGCTAAATAATCGTTAAATGAACATATACGACAATTTAGCGACTAATCACGGTTGTAGTTAAACTTTTGTCGCTAATACATATAGTCGTTAAATAGTCGTTATTTAGCGACTATTTAACGATGATATACTGTTGTCATTACATTGTCGTCGCATTGTCGTTATTTAGTAACCAATTTGGCGACAATTTGACGACATTTTAATGATTATATCAGTAGTAGTCGTGTATTTAGCGACTAATTTGCGACAAAGTTACGACGTTTTTACATGAATAAAACTTGCAATACTTTAGTCTTAAATTAGTCATTTTTTCTGCAACTATTTACCTTCTATTTAACGACAATTTGCCGTCTAAATGACGACTATATAACGACTACTTTGTTTTAGAAAAAAATGAAATTAACTGGTTTTTATTGTTTTGTAATCCTGATTTTAATACTGATTTATGAAATAAAAAATCTAATGAAAACACATTATAAACATAACCATAATTGCATTGAAACTAGAACATACACAAGTCCAAAATAGAAATCAAACCAAAAGCAAAAAAAGAAAAAGTTTATAACACATACAAACTGAAGAAAAGAACTTAGTTCATGAGTTAAGAAACAATATGAACCATATTGGAGTTGATCATAGAGTTGTTGATGGAAGATTGTCCTCCTCAGCTGATTGAGAAGCTATAAACTCCAGGTAGGCTGGATTATTGTGGCGCATAAACTTTGCCATCAACGTCAACTCTTTGATCTCGTGCTTTTGCTCAGCCACAAGGAGAGCAGTCTCTTTTTCTCGAGCAGCAGCTTCAGCATTGAGAGTCGCCTGAACTTCAATCTGACGTTGGGCTTCCTTCAGTTGCTCTTGCAATGTAAGGAAGACTTCGGTTTGTGATGGTTGATTGCCCTTGCCCTTTCCAAGAGTATCTTTGAGGCTTCCAACACCATAAGGAGTTCATCGTGAATCCTTCTCAGTGCACTGTTTTTAGAAAAAGAAAAACAGTAAGTAAAGAGAAAAACAAATGCATGATCGAGTAGAAATGCTACTTTACCTCAAGAAAGATGGCAGTACATTCATCGCTGGTGAGCTCCTGACGGTGTGAAGTACCATATGAAAGAGTTGAATCTGCCTTGAGCTCAGCCATCTTCTCTTGCAACTTCTGATGATAAGCTTGATGGATTTTCTCTGCCTTGCCGTCAACATAAGAACCATCCGGCTTTGTATGTGTTTTGAAAAAAACTTCACTCATACTGACCTCTCTTCCCAACTCCTCTTCCTGCAATGTTAGAAATCCACTAACTTTTCACTCATATTATAATCTGCCTTATTTTGCATAACTCTAGCAGCTAAAGATAATTGTGACTGACCTTCACGACAACCATCATATATTGGATTTTTTGCACCTTCTAACAAGTCATAGAATTTTTTTTGAATGGTTAAGTACTGGTTCTTCTACACTCTGATAACCCCCATCCCATTGATAGTTATCATCAAAACCCACATTAGAAGGAAATGCATCATTCACCATATCCACATATGTATCTTCTACTACATTACCCACTTCCTCACTCCCACTAATAAATGTCGGATCAACAGTACTCGTTTCTATATTCATATTAATTTCTTCCCATGCTTATACCCAACGTAATAATTTGGTATAAACCCATAACTAAAAAGATGATTCCAAATTCTAGTCCCTAGAAAACGCTTCCCGTTTTTGCACCTACTACAAGGGCAAAAAAACTTACCTCCGTTTTCTTGTGCAAAAGGCTGGCTATTTGCAAATTGCATGAACTGCTCCATCTCGGCTCTGAACTCTTCTGTAAAATTTCTCGTCACCTCATCGACCCTCTTGTACATCCACTCCCGGAAATTACTATAATTGTAACTTCCTGACATTATTATAAATCTCTATGATCACGTTTTTTTGTGTTGTTTTGTGTTTCTGCGAGTGAGAAAAACGATTGGTGAGCTCAGTTTATATAGACATATTTAGCGACTAAAAAGTGACTATATCACGTAGTCACCAAATACAGGTACACCTACTCCGTAATGCTAAAAACGTGTTTTCAACCAACTTTTAGCGACTACATTAACAACTACACAATTGGTCGCTAATTTGGCGACTGTTTTTGACGACAACATTCACAACTTCTTTATTTCGTCGCTATTTAGTTGCCATTTAGCGATTAAATTGTTTTGTCACAAATAAGTGACTAATAAACGATTATAAAAGAATAGTCACAAAGCAGTCGCTAATTAGTGGTTAAATTGTCGCTAAATTTAACGACTACGCTTTTAGTCGCCGATCGTAGTCGGAAAAACCGTGTTTTTTTGTAGTGTTAAGTATTTACATTAGACAAAATAAAATGTATAGTTTATTAGACTTTGTCGTAGGGGAAAGCTAATATGAAAATTCTCTACATGATAAATGACATAATTATGAATTTGAGTTCGAATTTCTCACTTGTAAACAGAACAGATCAAAAGAGGTCCACACTTACGTACATAGTTACACATTCAGTTGTTCACTAGTCACACTAGCTACCAATATAATCGTGACCTCTGACCATATTCAGTGGTTCTCTAGTCACAAATCAATTGATATAATTTGTTTTACCGGTTTATTATGCACGAATGTCATCTTCTTCTTTTTTCCCTGTTTTGCCAATACATGAGAAAAGAAGAAAAGAAAACTTATATCACATTTAAATCCTGCTACTTCCAATACACAGAAGTTATCAAATTTATTAGTTCTGACACAAATCCACACTCACACACATTATTTGATTAATATGATTGGTAAAAGATAAAATCATTGACATATAGTCTATTCTTTCACAACTTTGAAGTCATCAGTTTGAATGTTTTCGATATCCTGGTTTTGAAAATTGCTTCTGTTTCTACTGGCGTAGAACTTACCCCATTTATAGCCTTTGTACCTTGGAGGGTTTTTAGGACTCACAAGCTCTTCTAATGGCTTCACTTCCACATCATGTGAAGGCAACAAGAAGAATGGTATGGAATATCTCTCTCTTGTTGTGTTCACCACCACTCTATGCTCTGCGCTCCAATACTTATCATTCGTCCATAGCTATGTTATCATTTTTATTATATAGTAATACTCATTAGTTATGATAGCTAGAATCTCGTAATGTTGTGTATAATATGACATAATATCAAGGATATAAATTACCTCCATACAGTTGCCTAAATTGATGACAAGAGCATTAGGGACGGGTCTAATGGGAAACCAAACACCGTCCGATCTACGACGCACTTGTAATCCTCCAACCTCATCTTGAGCCAGTAAACCTAACACGTCTGGGTCTTTGTGGTGACCAACACCTAAAGCTAGGTCAGGTCTTGGACATGGTGGATAACGATTTATCCTGAAAAAGCTCATTTGTTCTTTGAAGTAATCACGAAAACGCTCTTTTGGTAAGCCTAAGCTTAATGAAATTAGTTCTAAGAGCTTGAACGCTAATTTCTCAGCGTGTCTTGCATATTCTTCACATGCTTCCCTAATGAAAAAAAATAGAACAAAAAAAAGAGAAATAAATTAGTTTACATAACTGAATAATATAAAAAAATCATTTCATCGAATCTTGTGTAAGTTATAAACTTGTTATATAGAGTGGTGGATGCAGCGTTGGGACTTGGGAGGATAGGATTCATTGGAATCCAATTGATTTGGTAAACATGAGGTTGTGATTATTCTGGTTAAAAGAAGTTACCTTAAATCAGAAGGAAACTGAGGCCACTTGTTGTAAACAAGCCTTATACCTTCGTCTTCAGGATCAGTGGAAGAAGGAATAACCACTGGGTTTTTGAAATACATATCGAACACTTCTTTCCAATCTTTAACGTTTGTCGTGTGTTCACCATCGTGATACCCTACTTGATTCACCTCGTCTCTCTTCACCTTTATTTTTTCTTCCCTTGGCAAATCGAAAAACGTCTTCACAGTCTTCTCCACACGTTGTCTTGCGTCCAAAGGCACACCATGATTAATGACCTGAAAAAATCTCCATTTCTCACAGGCGTCACCGATCTCTGCGATAACGTTTTGGACATCTTCGGGATCATCGAGGCGCGAGAGATCAATCACACGTATTTCTTCGGGTTGGTTAGGGATGAAATTCGAATCTCTTCTATGCTCTGGTGCTTGGACGTAACTTGGATCAATATCCCCCATTGTTACAAGCAAGAAAAGTTTGGAGGCTAAGTGAAAAGAGCTTTATGTTGTGTTTGGATTTTTCTAGAACTAGAATGCTGCTAATTGCAGATGCTCTTACTGCAAAAGCGAGAGTTATGTATTTATACAGATAGACCGTGGCTTCGGAGATATCGCTTTTCTTTTAGGTAGGCTTTGGAGATATCGCTTTTGGATGATTCCTGCATGGCTTTGGAGATATGGCATTCAGGTGATTCTTGCATTGGCTTTGGACATATCGTTTTTTGTTTTTTTTTGGGGTGATATGTACAGACTTCGGATATATCTGCTTTTTTTTTGTTTTTTTTTGTTTTTTTTTGTTTTTTTTTGTTTTGTATTTATAGCTTATAGTACAGACTTCGGACAGCAGACCATTAGTACAGACTTCGGACTGCAATAGTTTTATATGTTACCACGCTAGTGAATCTAGTTTTGGTTTTTGTTATTGTCGTCAAGTAACAACACTAGGTCAATTATAAAGCTTTGATGTTTTTGTTTGATCAGATATGGTGACATAAAACACCTTTTATCGTCATTGTGTGGTAGGTGGCTTAATGATTGCTGTATGCAAATTTTAAGGTCATTAACATCGTAGTTCAAACTATACCGATGTCATTTGATCAAATGCATGGCTTATACAAAAACTGAACATGAATCTTGTGTTTTGCAAATATTAACCAGACCAACGTATATATACAAGTTAGCTGACGAATACATATTAAAATATACAGAATCAGTCACGATCGAATCTTACTAAAGCCTTGCTGAACTTAGATTTAGACGAAGACTATACATATAGTCAACTTTTGGCGCATACCTGTTCATAGTTTACATTATAAAATTAATTTGAGGGTAACAAGAATTTTATCAAAGCGAATGAGCTTAAACTTTTGTTCTTGATGAAAGTTTTCTCATATGTTCAGTATCAAACAATAATTCGGAATTTCGGATATTAGTTTCATCAGTTTCTTAGAAAATCTGAACGGGAGAATCAAATGATCACAACTGAAATCATAAGAGTGGTCGGATCTTACAAATAATAAATTAAAATTTTATTTTCAACTTAATATGTTATACGTGCGCTTCTTGTCTTTATTTGATTATTTCCATATAGTGTTGAGAAACAAATAAGTGCTCTTATATCATATACTATATAGATGATAATCCGTATTGTGCACGGGAAAATATTTGAGTAAATTTTGATTCATTAGTTACAATATTGGGTATAATATAATGGTAGTACAGTAGAATCTCTATAAATTAATATTCGCTATAAATTAATAATTTTTTCGGTTCCGAACTAGGCCGATGTAAAAAATGACACAATTCGATAAAATAATAAGATAATATTTTTTTTAGAAATCCTATGTAAAAATATAGTTCCAATAATAATCATAAATTAATAATGATATTAAATATATATATATATATATATATATATATATATCTAAGAATATTTAGTGAAATATGGTTCTACTATTGTTTGTATATATTTGAATTTGCATTCTAGTTAGAACTCGTCTCTAATCTTTTTCATTGTATTAAAAATTTTTTGTGTTGTCTTCTCAAATCACATACAAAAATTGTAGAGAGTCCTAAATGCGATAATTGCTTTTTTTACATTTAACTAGTTCTAAAGGTACCGTAATATCTTATTTGACTTCATCATTAACATAAAGGATAGTACAACTGTACAACAATTTTTTCTAAACTCTAAACTTCTAATATTTATCACTTTCACCTGAATAATTAAGTAAATTCTTAGCATCAATCCTATTACGATAACGAATATTATATATTATGAAAATTTTATAAAAATGTGAATCATAACAAAAATATCTTATTTTGTAATAGAAAATTTTTAAAATTATGAAAATGAAAAAATCTCTTCAAAAGTTAATATTTTATTAATTTATCGATAAATTAAAACCTCTATAAATTAATAAAATTTTATGGTCCCGACTTTATTAATTTATAGAGGGTTTACTGCATATTTGTTTGATATACTTGACATATTTTATAACTTATATGCTTAATTAATTTACTTAGTTTTGTATTCCAGGTTCGATTATAGATGGTACAATAAACTTAACGATTTATCATTACTATGTTTTGGATTATAATTCATAGAATCAAGAAAACCCGTATTTACCCGTGATCCGATTTACTAATTGTAGTGGTCGTGTTTAGAATCACGTTTTTTAATTTCTTATAGTATTTTAGTTGTATATACTATATCGAATAAAATGTTATTTGTGTTTTTAAAATTTTAATAAGATATCACTACGTCATGCGCATAATAAAAAATGTCTGATAAATTAAATATTATATTATATTTTTTAATATTGAGTCAACATAGAAAATGAATTAAAGTGCATGTGAACTATTCGAGTGTGAGGTGAAATAGAGTATAAAAAAATATCTTTATCACTAAAACTCATCGACTTCACTGCAAAATCATAAAATTTGAATATTTATAATTATCAAATAAGTTAACCAGTAATGTATAGATATGTTTGCATAGTGTGACAAGACAATATATTACCTCTACAACGATAGAGAATCTAGTCGATTTTAAAATCCTCTCAAACTTTGAATTAATTTATAATTGGACGAAATCTTTTTGAAAATAAAATCATAAATAGTAAAAAATATGCCCAAAACTAAATTGTAACTGCACTGTTTAGATAGTGTAGGTTTAAGAATTTTATGTGGATAATTATTTTTATTTTTATTTCGAATGATCAGAATAATTATTTAAAAACTAATATTATGATTGATTATAATTATTATTTATGATTTTCTGGTAAAACTTTTTTTTGTATATGTTTTTTTTAATTAAGATTAAAATTTGTGCAAGGATATTGGATTTCTAGTTATTCAAATACCATATGTTATAGGCCCTGTTCTTTTACATGTCGCTAGCAACAAAACAAATTAACACTGATTCTTTAATAATTTTAAAAACCAGCTACTAAATATAGTGAGAAAGATGAAGAAAATCGACGCTTGTGTCGCTTAAATACGTCCCCGGAAAAACCAGCAGCAGAAACACGGTGCAGTGATTCACGGAACATGTCGTTGGAAATGATAAAAGGTGTCGCTGGAAATGATTAAAAGAGAAAATTGCACTATAATTACAGTCGCTAGAAGGTGTCACTGAGACTCACAAACGAACAGGGCTATAGTCTAATATTAATGTTATGAGTAGTTGTTTTATTGATACTATTGATGAACATAGGTTCTTTTATTTTAATTGATTAAAATATAAGTATTATAAAATTTAGATTTTGTGAGTTGATTTTATGAGTAAATGTATTCTGATTTTTTTTTGTGTATAAATTCTATTAATAAAAATTAAGTTAAAAACTAGAAAGCATTAACTTATGTAAATTGGAAAAATTATATTTTTGATACCTTGTTTTGATTTTGATAATTTTTATTAAAAAAGGAAAAAAAGTCTCTATTTCATGATCTGAAATTTAGAAATTCTAATATATATATATATAATTTGTTGAAAATAAAAAGAACACAATTAATCCATACTAAAAAAAGCAACATGATAAGTCTAATTGTAGAAGACATCATCACACCAGAGATCATGTCCCGCTTCCTATAAATGAAAAGATTTGGCTAATGGGCCGGCAAGTTATGACACAATGGTTAAAAAAAAAACAACTATATTAATTTGTAGAACCCGCATGTTAAAAAAAATCTGAGTATATCTCCGTGATATATATATATATATATATATATATATATATATATATATTTTTTTTTTTTTGCAGACTTGGAAGTTTATATGTGTGACAATTTATATGATTTTATTTTTTGTTCTCAAATATATATTTATTTAGTGGCAGTTTTATAATATACTATATGATAGTAGGATTAAACTTTTAACAACATTGATTAAATAAAGATATAGAAAATTTCGAATAAAGTAAAATTTTCAAGAAAAACGATTTTGAATAATTTGTAAGGATTTTGTAGGAAATTTAGCTAAGAAGTTCTTAAAAATTAATAAAGTAGCTTTTTTGTACAATGTTGGATTTTATTAAAACAGAAGTATGATCAACTAAGCAAGAAATAGATATTGAAACTGAGTATGTATAACAATAACTATAATTAGAACAAAGGGAACTACAATTTGCAGCGATCGTTAAGTGGTCAAGAGAGGAGGATCACAAGACATTTTAAATATGAATCTGGACGCATGAGTCGAAATTGAAAAATGAAAATCAAATATAGATTTTTTTTTTTTTTTTTTCTAACTTGCCTATCATGACTAGAAGGATGTGCTAATTAGACACTAAATTGTACACTAGTAAACACTTTTTAATTGCGGTCAGCCATTACTTTTCAAAACAAACCTAATAGATTTAATTGATGATCTCTAAGACTCTCATGACCACGGTCATTTTGGTAGCTAGCGCAGTTAATTAAAATAATTTGTTTTAGCGGTTTATTATTATGCACGAATAAATCATCTTTTTCTTTTTCTTTTTTTGCCAATACATGAGAAGGAAAACGAAACTCAATCACATACAAATCTTGGCACTTCCAATACACAGAAGTTACACACTTTATTGGTTCTGACACAAGTTAATGTACCTAATTAAAAGAAATTACCTGAAATCAGAAGGATATTGAGGCCACTTGTTGTAAACAAGCCTTAAACCTTCATCTTCAGGATCAGTGGAAGAATGAATAACCGTTGGATCTTTGATATTAATATCGAACACTTCTTTCCAGTCTTTAATGTTTATCGTGTGCTCTCCATCGTGATACCCTACTTGATTCACCTCGTCTCTCTTCTCCTTTAGCTTCTCTTCCATTGGCAAATTGAAAAACATCCTTGCAGTCTTCTCCACAAGGTGTCTTGTGTCGCAAGGCACACCATGATTGATCACCTGAAAGAATCCCCATTTCTCACATGCGTCACCAATCTCTGAGATAACGTTTTGGACATCTTCGGGATCGTTGAGGCGTGAGAGATCGATCACGCGTATCTCTTCGGGTTGGTTAGGGATGTAATTCGAATCTGTTCTATGCTCTGGTGGTTGGATGTAAGTTGGATCAATATCCTCCATTATTACAACTTACGAGTAAGAAACGTTTTGAGGCCAATTGAAAGAGCTTTACATTTATATTGTGTTTGGATGTCTCTAGAATTATAATGTGGCTAATCAAGATATATAATTTTATTTTCTTTTGTTTTGTTGTCCTTTGGTTTTTTACAAAGAGCCCATAACTCTATATCTTTTGGGTCGTTTCTTTACATGCATATGTGTAAATCTATGTCTAACGTAGCATGTCGGTAAATAAATAATCAGGGATCTAGAAACATAATATATTTAACATAGAAAATTTTAATATAAATTATTATATGAACATTTACTAAAAGACGTGTAAATGTAGATTTTTTTTTTATGTGTTAATCATGCATTGATTATAGTTTTTTCACTTTTTTGTATTAACGTCATTCCTTTACAGAATAACAAAATTGTTTTTAAAAAATGACAAATATGGTAATCACTTATTACCTAAAATAGTAAAAAGAGAAAGTGTGTAACTAAGATAGTAAAATGTAAAATTCGGACCACAAGTGCTCAACTAATGCATTTTAAAGTTTAATATGTGCTTCAAGATATTTAATTTGTCTGTGTCGAACTAAAAATTCTTGAAATCGAGCATCATCGTCGTTTGCCATTTCAATTTCTACAATTGGGTCCTCGACTCTTTCTTCAATAGTTGCATCAATATCACGTTCATCCTCTATAATCATATTATGCATTATAATACAAGTGGTCATTATATTATGTAACACTTTCTTACTTCAAAAACGTACAGGTCCAGCCACAATTGCAAATCTTGACTGTAATACTCCAAATACACGTTGCACTTTCCAAATGCAAATCTTTTTATATTTTTAAATGTAATAAAATAGTTTTAAAAAATATTGATGATATATTTGGTTTTTAGTTGATAAACAATAATTTAAATATATTTTTAAATCAAAAACACAAATAAATTAATATATATATATTTTAATGTTTTCACTATTTACATAACACTAACAAAAAAGAAATAGCGTTTGTTTTACCGTTTAGTTGGAATGCACTAACACTATAATTACACTATAATTACTGTTATGCCGTCTCGGTTGGAGTTGCTCTAACCGATTGGTTTTGCTCTTATACGATTACTTTTATGAATTTAGGTAGAACACATTAACTATTTTAAAGTTAAAAAGAATATAAACAAAAGAACGTGACCCTAGATAATAATAAATTTATTTTCGGGAAAAAAAACAAAGAGATGGGAGTAAAATCTAAAAGGGTCCCGAATATCTAAATAGAGTGATCGATGGGACGTATCACCAACCCAAAACACCAAAATATGCGTTTGTCGTGGTTCTCGAAATCTCTCCTACTTTTTTTTGGACAATATTATTTTATATTCAATAAAAATCAACTTGTTATAAAAAGTGTTTAATTATGTAATAAATAAAAATATAAATAATAATGAAAAATTGATACCCATAAAAAGATTAGGATACCGAATAAAAAAAATGGAGAAAGAATTTTAATTTCTTTATAATTAGATCGTGTACAAAAGTAAAAAAAAATAAGTTACTATGTGTGCGTGACAGTGGACTCCACACAAAATAATAAACAACGAATGATTTTAACTATGAGTTTTTTTGCGTTGTTTCTTTTATTGACTTTCACAACACTTTCTCTTGGAGACCAGAGTTACTATGTCCATTGCGTAATATCTTCCAGTGCCTCCTTAAAAACCTTTGTAGGAAAACCCAATGGAAAAAACTTTAGTAAGGTAAAAAAAGTACAACCTCGCAAGCTTCCCCTCGACTGATCAGGATCTCATCTTACAAGTCTTGTTGACGATGCATTCCAATGTTATGGACATGTTTCCTGAACATAGTTGTGGGTAATGATTTTGTGAAGAGATCTACAGAATTGTCGGATGATTGAACATATCTTACTTCAATATCTTTATTTTTTACGAGTTCTTGAGAGTATGAAAAGAATTTTGGAGGGATATATTTGGTTCTATCACTTTTGATATACCATTCCTTTGTTTGAGCAACACATGCAACATTATCTTCATATAAGATAGTTGGCTCTGTATTATGACAAATTCCACTACTTGATTTAATGTGTCGACTTATCGATCTTAGCCACACACATTCTCTACTTGCTTCCTGAAGTGCGATAATTTCAGCATGATTCGAAGAAGTAGCTACAAATGTCTACTTCTGAGAACGCCATGATATAGCGGTGCCTCCAATCGTAAACACAGCTTTGTATGGATTTGATATATATCCTGCATCTGCAAAACCAGGATAAAACAATCCTAAATCAATAGTCCCTTGAAGATAACAAAAGACATGTTTAATCCCATTCCAATATCTTTGTATAGGAGACGAACTAAATCTAGCCAAAAGATTATTTGAAAATGAAATATCAGGTCGAGTGCAATTTGCAAGATACATAAGCGCTCCAATTGCACTTAGATACGATACTTCAGGACCAAATATCTCTTCATTTTCCTCAGGTGGTCGAAAAGGATCACTTTCAACATTTAATGATCTGACAACCATTAGAGTACTGAGAGGAGTTGCCTTATCCATATTAAAACGTTTTAACACTCTTTTGGTGTATGTGGATTGATGCACAAATATACTCTTTTGAGTATGTTCAATTTGTAAACTAAGACAAAACTTTGTCTGTTTGAGATCTTTTATCTCAAATTCCCCTTTTAAATAGTTTGTTGCTTTCTGTATTTCCTGTTCAGTTCTGATTATATTAAGATCATCAACATATACCGTGATTATCACAAATCTGGAGTTTGTTTTCTTGATGAAAACACATGGGCATATAGGATCATTCTCATATCCTTCTATTGTTAAATGCTCACTGACACGATTATACCACATACGTCCAGACTGCCTTAACCCATATAATGATCTTTGTAAGTTTATTGCACATAACTCTTTGGATTTAGCCTTAAATGTTTCTGGCATATTAAATCCATGAGGAACTCTAATATAAATATCATTATCTAATAATCCATATAAGTATGCTGTAACGACATCCATGAGACGTATCTCTAGATTCTCGCCAGCTGCTAGACTCATTAGAAATCTAAACGTTATTGCATCCATAACGGGGGAATATGTTTCCTCATAATCAATCCCGGGTATTTGAAAAAATCTTTGAGCTACAAGACGAGCCTTATATCTCGTAATTTCATTTTTCTCATTTCATTTTCTAACGAATACCCACTTGTATCCAACCGGTCTCACATTTTCAGGCATGAGTACAATAGGTCCGAATACATTTCGTTTATTAAGCGAGTCAAGTTCGACTTGTATTGCATCCTTCCATTTTGTCCAGGCATGTCTCTTTTGACATTCATATACAGACTTTGGTTATGGATCCTCACTTTCTTCATCTATTTCCCTTTAAAAAAGGTAAGAGAAAGTGTCATCAAAATCATTGATTTTATTTCGATTCCATATCTTTCCAGTATGGATATAGTTGATAGAAATATCATGATGTTCTTCAGGCTCATGATGCTCAATACTTTCATTAAACTCATGATTTGTTTCTTCCAAAATGATTTATGCTATTTTGGGCATATCATGCTTTTTAACTTTCTTTCATTTTCTAGGATTTTTATCCTTAGAATAACCTGGACTACCACGCTTCAATCGTGTTCTAGACTCTCGTGTATCATCTGCTTTTCCACATTCCTATGGTATTTCAATTCTAGCAGGAACATTTGCAGCTGATATATATGATTTAGTTACCGTTTTGGTATCAACAAATGCATCAGGAAGTTGATTTGCAATACTCTGCAAATGCATAATTCATCGAATTTCTATTTCAGACTGCTTTGCAGGATGGTAGAAACCATTTGATATTTTTTCCTACTTGTTTATTTTTTCCCATAGAACCGGGAAAACTTTCTCATCAAAATGACATTCGGAAAAACGTTCCGTAAAGACATCACCAGTATGTGGTTCTAGGTATCTTATAATTGATGGAGAATTATAACCAGTATATATACCCAACCTTCTTTGTGGTCCCATCTTTGTATATTGTGGAGGTTCTATAGGCACATATACCGCACAACCAAAAATCCTTAGATGGGATATATTTGGTCCTCGACCAAATGCTAACTGCAAAAGGGAATACTTATGATATGCACTTGGTCTTATCCGAATAATTACTTCTGTATGCAAGATGGCATGTCTCCATGCAGAGGTTGGAAGTTTTGATCTCATGATCAATGGTTTTGCAATCAAAACCATTTTGTGTATGAACATGAGCTATAGGATGTTCAACTTCAATTCCCGTTACTATGCAATAATCATTAAATGCTTGGGATGTGAATTCACCAACGTTTTCCAGTCTAACTCTCTTAATAGGATAATCTGAGAACTGAGCTCTTAATTTGATAATTTGAGTTAGAAATCTCGCAAATGCCAAATTTCGAGATGACAATAAACAAACATGTGACTATCTGCTAGATGCATCAATCAACACCATATAATAGTGGAATGGTCCACATGGTGGATGTGTCGGTCCACATATATTGCCTTGAATTCGTTCATGGAACTTTGGTGATTCTTTATCAATTTTGGTTGGCAATGGTCTTATGATCAATTTTCCAAGAGAACACGCTTCACATGTCGTTTTATTCCCTTGATAGATCTCATTAATTTTCAGTGAAGGACCATGTGAGCTCTCTATAATTTTTCGCATCATTGTACTGCCCGAGTGACCAAGACGATCATGCAAAATGTGAAATCTTCTAGATTTCTTTTTATCACAAGATGCGATTCTATTGTATCTATATAAGTATGATGCAAACCAGAAGGATGTTCTGGAAATTTTTCCAACACATTCTCGTTTCCAGATTTATTAGAAGTTATATACATACACTTCTTTCTATTCTCAGTGGCAGACTGAGTTTCATATGTTTGAAGGTATATGTCTTTGAAACTCAACAAATTACTTTTATAATTCGAAGAATATAAGGCATTCTTTATGGAAACTTTGTTCCATTAGGCAATACAAAGTTAGCTTTGCCACTTCCTTCAATCAAGTCTGTAGGACCTGATATTGTATTGACAATAATTTTTGTCGGTTTTAACTCATGGAAGAATCTCTTATGTCTCAGAATAGTGTGTGTTGTTCCACTATCTGGTATACAAATTTTTTAAATTTTTCCTTGTAATTGTATTGTTTGAATCCTCATCCATTTATGTTATAAACATAAACGTTAATAATATATGTAAATTTAATTTATAGAGAAACATATGATAATTATACATTATCCTTTTAAGAAACAACATTATTTAAAAAAAACTGAAAAACATAATACTTATATAATGACATTACTGGAGAGTGGAGACTACTAGTCTTACTACACGCATTTTAGTTATCCGCATGAGCGGCCTCGTCGAAATCGTTCACAAAGTCAAATGCATCAAGGTACGATGTACCCTCAAAATGCTTTGTGAGGTTCACTTCTTTCCCTTTCTCTTTTGAGACTCTTTGAACAATTTGCAAAGATGTTCAGGGGGTCGACATACATGGGTCCAAAGCCCTTTAGATCCACATAGATAATAGATGTTCTCACACTTCTGTGAGTTACTTCTTTGGGATTTTCCCTTAGCACCTTGTTCAGATCGAACTTATTTATAAGACCTCTTGTTTTGTGGGTGAAACGATCTTCTATGTCCGCGATTAAATCGACGACCACGACCTTGATAGGTTTGACTTCCTCTCTCTAGGTTTTTCACATCCGTTGCATTCATTTCTGGAAATGCCTTTGTTCTCGTAGGACGAGAGTTGTGGTTTTTGAGGAGAAGCTCATTATTCTTCTCCGCCAATATGAGAGTCACAATTAACTCAGAAAATCTCTTGTATCCGCAATTTCTATACATCTCTTGGAGGAATCAATGTTCTTTATGAAAAGTGAGATAAGTCTTCTCGAGCATTTCAGCTTCGGTAATTGGCTTACCACAATATTTTAATTGCGAGGCAATCCTCATAGTGGAATTATAATCCTCCACTTTCTCAAAGTCCTGGAATCTCAAGTTTTTCCAGTCCTCTAATGCATGAGAGAGGATTATTTCTCTCTGGTTGTCAAATCATGCTTTAAAGCTTGCCACAGCTTTGTTGGGTCTTTTATGTGTGCATAGTCATGCGTCACATTTTCATCGAGATGTTTTCTTAGGAATATTATTGTCTTGGCCTTATCTTTGGAAAGTGACATATTTTCCAATTTTATGGTCTCCGACAATCCTTGCGACTCTAAATAGAGTTCCACATCTGTCGTCTATGCTATGTAGGTTGCTCCAATAATTTTGAGAGCTGAAACTTAAGCTTCTCAATGTTTTCCATTAGTTATCAAAACACAAAAGCGTATAAATATTATTAGTAAGATAATTTTATTTATTTTAGAACGCACCATTTATATTAATAATGCAAGCGATTACAAAGAACAAAAATGCATAGAAAAGTAAACAATTGTTAATGGTGAACTCTTAATGGACAAAGTACACAAATGCATAGATAAGTAAACCAATGTTAATGGATAAATTCTCCAACGAAGAGACCATAAATACAAGTAATAATTGCAATTAAACAAATAATTAAAAACAAGATAATCATTTTCCAAAAGGAAAACTTAAATAACTCTTTTTAGAAAATTTTACGAGGAGTGATGCGACTTTAGATGAATGAAATAGTGAAAATATGAGTGTATTTATAGATTGATGTAACACCTAGGCCTGGGCGTTTGGGTACCTGTTCGTGTTTGGGTCGGGTATTTCGGATTTTCGGGTATTTCGGTAAAGAGGTCCTAGACCCATTCTTGTATTTCTAGTATTCGGATCGGATTTCGGACAAACACCCATCGGGTTCGGATCGGGTTCGAGTTTTACATAACATTCGAAATATACTTCAGATTTGGGTTCAGTTCTGATTATTTACATCTTAAGCTTAACAAAATACTCGAATTTAGTCTAATTTTCAAACAAATCCGAATTCAAATCTCTCCAACTCTGATATTAAAAGTGACAAAAGTTATGGCAAACACGTTTATTATTAAAAATGTTCTATTTGTTTTATCTTTTTCTTCTTTATATTTTTTAATATATAGTAACAATGTTTTAGTATCTAGAGTCAGTGAATGTAAAATAAAAAATGTAATTAAGTCTGTATAAAATAATTATACTCTCTCATATCAAATTTTTTTTTTTAAAGTAGAACAGGTATATACAACAGGGGCAAACCCACATAATAGATTGTAAGGACAATTGCATCTAGTAATATATAAATACTTGAGGTTTTATAATAAACCAGAGATATTAAAGTGGCAAAATGGTTACAATACACCCTTAAATGCTTAAAGCGGCGGGTTCGAGTCCTTCTAGTGACTATTTTGCAGTGGCTTAAGAGTAATGTTTATATGTATTTGGGTTAGTTCGAGTACCCGTTCTATTTTTAAATTTCGGATATGGATTAAGTTTTAATCGTCGATTTGATGCGGTTTGGTTTAAGAAACCCTAGGGGCTCGAGTATATAAGTGGTATCTCGACGCCAAGTGAAGGGGAGTCGTCTCATGTCCTAAAAGGGGAGAAGAGAGTTGTGGGTTCTCTCTTTGAAGGGAGGAGAAAGGGGATGATTTGACAATGGACGAAAAAAGGAAGGAGGTATTGGTGTAAGGGAGAAGAGAAGATTAGTAGTGGGCTTGAGGGGAGCTTCTTCTTCGTCCTGCATCAAGGATGCTAGAGGAAGAGACCTTGTTCTTGGGGCATAAGAGGAGGAGAAGGGAGTACTATCTTATTCATGTGTGAGGGGAAAGTGGGAGCTTGGTGGTGGATTGGGATTGACAAGGAGGCTCTCTCATGGCTGTTATCCAGGTAAGTCGTATTGTTTAATGTTTAATCGAGTAGGGAATAGATGATTGTGAAGGATTAGGGTTTTGCGGTGAGAAGGAGTTTGAAGGGAGGCTCGTGATTTCTGGGTTGGTGTCGTTCGACACCATTGTGGCGTCGGTCGACACCAACACCTGCAGATGGACTGCGCAAACTGGTTCGAGATGGCTACTTCGAAGCAACGTTTGGAGGATGAAATGGAGTCCGATTTGGCTAAAATTTGGTGGCAAACTTCGTGGTGCTACAGGCTCCATATCCAATGATGGATTTATGTAATGAATGGTTGGTTTGTGATTTAATAAAGTGTTTTTATTGTAGTCTGGCATAGACGGTTTTGTGGTAAGGTTGGGGCGTCGAGCGACACCAAGATGGTGTTGGTCGACACCAGCATGTTGTTGTGTGTCGACGGGAGTGATGTCGTGGGCTTCGGTGTCGACCGATACTAGGAGAGTGTCGTTCGACACCATATGTGTTGGTACACAACTGGTGCGATGGGTGACGTTCGACACCAGGTGGAGGTGCCGTTCGACACTAGATGAGTTGATAGTGGAGGTGTTGTCCGTGGTTAAACGAAATCAAATATTCTAGCCCACCTCTCTTGTTACTCGGTTGCTAGGGATGGTTGGTTGTGCGACTCAGTAACAAGATAAAGTGGGGTTTAGGTGTATTTGTGAGAGTTTTTGTAAGGAGCGATTTCTACGCCGGTTGTCTCGTTGGAATTATGGGGTTCCGGAATATTGTTTCCCGTGGATCCTGTGTGAGGATTGGGAATCTGGGTGCGGTCGTTTCAATTGAAAATTACTGTTCATAGCCTTTGAAAAGTGTATGATTTTTAAAAAAAATTCTTTGTGCCTGAAAAGTATTAAACATAAAATAAGTTATAAATTGAACAATCAATCAATTAATATTTAGCAATTTCAAATATATGTTAATATACCGGTGGCTGAGCCTCCTTATATATTAACTTTTTTTTTGTCAATAAAAGAATCAGATCAAACGAGCCAATTTGGTGGAAAATTCTTTACAAACAAAACATGATGCGGAGACGTGCGCGCTTGGCTGAGCTTCCTTATATATTAACCATAATATAAATATAATAAAATGGCAATATTATGGTGACAGTGTCAATTACATTATAACAGTAAATATATTATGGTGACGAAGTCATCCACATTATCGGCGGCTGAGCCGTCCATTGTTCTGGTGCGTGAAGCAGCCATTACAATAATTACTTATAGGGGCAGAACACCTCCCATTATAAATAAATAATAGTGTTTTGAACAAGCACTGAAAAATATATATATATATTTTTTAACGAGGCAACATACCGCTCAGTAGAATAACATATAGAGTATAATAACATATATATTGTAAATATATAATTATAATCCACCGTAAAGTGATCGTGCTAATAACATGTTATAAAAAATGTTTGATTTTGTAGTGAATAAAAATATAAATAATAGTGAAGTGACCTTAGTGCAGTGGCAGGAGGTAAGTCCATTTGTACAATGCACCATCACACCAGAGATCGAGTCCTGCTTTCTACGAATGTAGGAGTTTGGCTAATGGGCCGGCCAGTCGTGGCCCAATAGTTGACCAAAAAAAAAATATAAATAATAGTGAGAAATTGATACCCGTAAAAGGATCAGAATACTGAATAAAAGAGAGACAGAGAGATAGAATTCTAACTTCTTTATAATTGAATTACAAAGTCTGACTTCCTTATCCTAGCATCTTTTGCCAGACCTTCAGCTACAACGTTTATGGAACGTGGGATCTTTACAAAAGTTATAGTCTCTTATGAAAGGGCAATGTTCTCAATGTCCTTCAAGTGGGTTGCTAATAAAGACTGATCGCTTTGCTGAAGTTTATGTCCGCCAGTGGACATATGAGATATTTTTTTATATAAGGTTTCCGCGTCTCCACAAAACATAACATTGTTATAACCTAGCCTGCTCACATGAAAAACCGCCAACTTTAAAGCTTCAACTTCTACTTTAAGAGGTGTACTCATAGGACTGATGGATGCCATGCCTCGAAATATAAATTGTGTGTTCCTGTTGTACAAAACCCAACCAATCCCTGCACAATCATTTGGAACTCCATGACCCATCAACAAAGCAGCAGTAATCTTTGGCTTTTTGTATAATGGAACTGATGGATGTAGTTGCTGCCAAAGACTGATGCTCCTTTTGTCCAAGAGATTGTTGCTTATGTGGAACTTCTTTGCTAGCTTCAAAGCTTTCTTTTCATTGCTGAAAAATAAAACACAGTCTCTCCTACTTTCTTTGTGTTAAGATCAAAGCTTATGTTTTGACTATGTAACAAAATACAAATTTTAAAGTAACCAATAGACAACATACATAATCTCATTACAAAATTCTAACATCTACCGGTCTAGATGGCTTTATCAAAACAAAGTGAGAATTACCTTTTGAAGCTTTCTTTTATTTTCAAGTGGTCAGATTAGTGGGATATATATATATGATCGTCAAATTAGCCTTGTGTAAAATGTTTGTATGGTAACTTGGATGCGGAATACGTGTGTTACTATGCATCTAATTAACATGCATATGATTTCATAATAACTTGGTATAAACCAAAAACCAAAGAAAAAGAAAAAGTTCAAGATCATCTCCATCAGTTATCTTTGGGTGATATCTACAGATTATTTTATAATTAATTTTAATAATATTTAATAATAATTGTCTTTAAATTTTCAAAATATTGTCTTAAACCTCTATTTGGAGACATTTTATTCCTTTTAAAATACTATTCATTAAATAACATCAAAATTGATTATAAAAAAAAACTTAGACCCTCAACAAAAAAATGACCAATGAAGATGATAACGCCTAATTGGTTATTGTAAAGACATTTTAACGCGGTCAATCATTAGAGCATTACCATCGGTAATATTCTGAATAAAAGCTTTCAAATTATATTTTAATATCATAATAATATTTAATTTATTTTTTGTTTGTTTTTAAAAAATCAACCAATGAAATGAAGACATATAATATAAAGAAAGTCTCAGAATATCTACAAAAATCTCGGCGAGACCCAAGGTCTCTCTCCAACTTTTTATTATTCATTTTTGTTTTTTATTGTATTGATACTCACTAATATATGACCAATGATCATGCTCTTGTTATTCTCTCTCTATCTTAGATAAAAATAAGTATAATATATTGGTAATGGATATGATGACTGGTTAGTGATCTCCAACTACGACTATTTTGGTAGCTAGCAATCGATTAAAACAGTTTGTTTTAGCAGTCCATTATGGACGAATAAGTAATTTTTGTTTTTTTTTTTGCCATAAACGAAAGAATAACATTTTTTAATGTTTCCATCCCATATATTTGTTGAATCTCTTAATATATTTTAATAATTAATTTTATTTTTATTTTATGATGAGTGTCTTTAGTTTAGATGAAAATGTCTTTAAGTAGATATTTAAGACATTTAAAAAGATGTTTACCTCTTTTAAAGACACTCGGTTAATACTCACGCTACGCTGCGGATTGATTTCGGAAATTTTTCATTTTATATTTGTTTTATCTCAAAAAACATAATTTAATTAAAATTGTTTGTTCTTGTAGATAAATAAGCAAATATAAAAATTATATTATAGCTTGAAGATGTTTTTGTTTCTCTTTAATTACATTACGAAAATAAAGTGAAATATATAAACAGAAAAAGATGGACCAGGCTTTGTTATGGAATTTTTTGAATGAATATGGTAAACAGTTCATAAAACTTGTAATTGTAGGTGAATATGGACCACTCTTAGTTACTTATAACTCTAAATTATAGAATACATGGTGTTATAGTAATTTTTATTTTTGACTTTTCGTTACCACGGTTAGTTGCCTTTCCTCTTATTGTCTCTTTTCTTTTGTCCTCTACTCTCTTTGTCTCCTCCAATTTCTCCTCAGATCTTGGTCTTACCGTAACTGGTAATCTTCTTATCTCTGTCGTTAGTTCTTCAAGAACAAGAATGTAGCAAATGCATATCAAGAACACTACCCTTGAAATACCCTACAATTGATTTGAGGACTCTCTCCTCTAGCTTATGTTTCCCCTCTGCGGGTTTCTTCGTACTTCCACTACCAATTTGTTCTCCAAATTTGCTAAGATTCATATTCAGTTCACACATCTTCTCTTTCTTTCTGTTTCTTCATCTTTTCCATGTCTATAGTTTTGTTTTATTAGAATCAGAGAGCAAGAAGAGGGCATCTATTAGTTGATAGAAGTGAAAACAACAGGACATTGATACGTGAACTGAAACATAAACAAAAAAAATACTTACCGTCCATCAAGAATTTTATGAAGCAATCTCAACTTAAAAGAACTACATGAAGAAGTGCCAAACCTCCGGTTGAAAGAAATCAATAACCAATCTATGTTCTTACTCTATCCTAGCCAACTGTAATAAAAAAAAAAAAGGGGACCCAACCTTAGAAATAATCACATATTAAAAATTTTGCACAAAAACTAAGAAAACAAATTATTCACCACAAGGCAAGTATCAAAAAATGATTCATTTTTTTTAAAAAAACATCAGATAAACCAAACAAACACTCCAATTACATAAACACTCAAAAGGCAATTTACTTTCTAGAGTTTGAAGGATTCATATAAGAAAATATATTAAGGAAGGGGTTACCTGGTATGGATCATAAAAGTAACAAAGCAAGTGATGTATTTTAACTGATACACATTTGAATAAGAAAACAGATGATAGAACTAAACCCACCATCTTTTTGAGCAATTCCCCATGCTTTGCCACGCCTACAATCCTGCATTTGAATCCATGCTTAAATAAAAGAAACCCCAATGATTTGGTGACATAAACATTTTGTCAATATAGGGAGAGTAAAATGGCCATGCGTACATATTTTTATTAAACTCGCCACCACCACGATCGACGAGATACAAACCAAACTAATTCTATAACAACATGCATCATCAAACCCCATCAATCTGATTTCTTTTTTCGGTTTACCAAAAAATTCAAGATGGTGTGTCGGGTCCCCAATACTTGAGAGCAGCCAGATCGTATGTGCTGCTTCTTCGCTGTTGATACTAAGATTTTTGTGTGTCTATTCTAGCAGGTTCAATTAACCTTATGCAGTTGTAATACTTAAGGTGTCAATCCAGTTGGGAAACTTTACTAACAATTAAGATGTAATCAAGAAGCCAATTCAATAAGAGTGTTTTTATCTAACAGTCCTAAAATGATCAGAAAGCAAAACGGAAATGTGTTCTAGAACTAGAAACGAGGATGTATGAAAAGAAGCGAAAATGAATGAAAACAAAAACGAGTCTAAGCATGAACTAAACAACAAGAATCAAAACTATCTCAGGAATACAATAAAAATCAGAAAGAAAGAAGTCCTAAGGATGGTGGTAATTGATGTCGGTGGAGTATCCTAGTCTATAGAGTGTTTAACATGCCGCAAGCAAACTATCCCTAAACAATGAACATCACGATTTAGCTAATCCAATCTCTTGACAGAAGCTACTCAGACTCAACCACTTCCAAACCTAGCTCTCGCTAGAGAAACATGATCAAGCGTGGCATGACAAACAAGTTCATTCACGTCAACAAACATCCTAGACAACTAATCTCTTAGGCTAGGAACGTAAGTCTCTGGCACTAGTTGGTCAGACATTTCATCGAACACCTTTTGGGTGCGGAAATGTCTAAGACCTAGTTCCAATTGATCAGAGAGAAACTAGCATTTCTAACACTAGTCCAGAAGGGAATCATAAAAATCAAAGCTTAAACACTCTACATCCTAAGATCCTCCACCTAGTCTATCCCATCCCCAAGAACTCTAGCACTACTCAGATCCGGAAATCATCACCAAAGACACAAATCCAGAAAATATTGAACAAAGCATAATAAGATAGAAAAGAATTAGATGAACAAATTTGCAGAAGAAATCAAATGCAAAAACTAAACGGATTAAAAGATATCTGGATACAAAGTCTCAAACGTTTTAGGTGGCTAGGTAGAACCTTAAGAACAAAACGAGAATAAAAGATAAGATGTCTCAGTAAAAACTTAACAAAACGTATTTATAGTAAAACATAGAAATCCCTAAAACGTAAAACGACAATATAGAACGTCGGTTCGGAAACCCTTCTCGGACGCGTCTTCAGAACAAAACCAGGATGTCGGTTTAAGAGCGTCGATCGAGTCGCATCGTGGGAGTGTCGATCGACTCGGAGTCCAGGAAGCTTGATCGAATGGTGGCTTGAGATCGTTGATCGAGTGGCAGCTTGAGAACATCGATCGGGTGGTAGCTTAAGACGTGTCGTCTGAGAGCTGCTGATTGAGTCGCGTCTTGAGGGTGCTCAGGAGCCCCTCCGGGACGTCTTGGTCGAGTCGCTGCTAACATCCGATCGAGTGGGAGCTCTCCTTTGTGTGCAGGTCGAGTCGGAATTCAGATCGTATATGCGTACACTAAAACGTCGATAACACATGAACCACGACTCTGATTGGCTTGAAATAAACGGCATTGGAAATATGACTCAATTCTCTACAACTTTGATGAAAACGTCGAAAGCTGAATCCCAAATTAAAATCTTCACTCGACTCGATCAAAGACGTGGAAGGTTGGGTCGCTCGGTAGTGTGGATTCAGTCGCTGGACTACTTTCCTGCTCCTTGTTTGCTTTAGATTGTTTGGACATCTCCTAAAACACCTGAAACAACTCCAATATGCAAGATGCATGCAAGACCAATGCAAAGACTACCTAGATATGCATATAATGCAAAAGAGACCAAAAACAATGCAAAACAATGAGTTAAGAGAACATAATGAATGAGAAATGCATGATGAAAGAGTGTAAAATATACTCATATCAACTCCTCCAAACTTATTCTTTGATTGGCCTCAAGCAAACGATCAAGAACAAAGTAGGAAAGAGAGGTTTGAAGATGGGGTCTCAGAACCTAAAACATACTGAACAGAGTAGTTAGAATCAAGGTCCTTGTTTTTAGTTCTATGATGCATGGTGAAAGAACTCCATTTAAAAACTTTAGACAAACTCATCACAACATGAAAAGATTCCAAACCTTAATCTACACATGCTATCATTTCTATCATTCCCTTTAACATTCATTAACAAAGAACCATGAATCAAGCTATGCAATGTCATCAAACTCATTTCGCTGGGGTGAAAGGGTAGAGACAAAAATGGTCTCCTCTACAAGTGGTTTTAACAATATAGAACAGGTTCTCTCGCAAAAATGAGTTGAGCTTAAGAGAAGGCTAAAGGTTGAAACCAACTGATACATACAAGAGCAGTGTCCCGTCTACCCGAAGGTCCCAAGGAAACTTAGCTCTAACTTTCTAACCCAGAAGTTGGTCCTATCTCTACCCTTCATCGGTCTCTCTTTTTAAACCCATTCTCTCATTCTTTTTACTTAGCCTTAGGAGGAGGTTATTTCATATCAATCTAGCGGATGAGAAACTTTTTTATAACTATGGTTCTCTTTCTTTTCTTCTTAGAAGCTAGAGTTCTTTAGCGTTTTGTTTGTCTAAATTTTTCTTTCTATGCACAGAACCAATAATATTTTTACATTGCACAACCCACATCCGTTACTAGACTTGTAAAACTTGAAAACACATTCCCCTCCTAGAGACTCTTTACCCTTTTTCTTTCTCTTTTACTTTTTCTCTTTTCAGCACAAATCCAATCCCAAAATCGAGTTCTCACCTAGTCCTACTAGACTGGAAAATGAGAACTAGAACTACACAGGATCCTACTCTTGTCGGCCAAAACCTAACACTTTCTAACAAGCTCAACTCGGAAAAGGCCTCACACTTAAGAATACAATTGGCTTGAAAGAACGGTTGGTTAAGGGTGCGGGAAACTGTTCCAAAGATGGGAATCAGCTACTTGGATTAACAAGGATGGTAAAAAGGAGATAGATAATCCAAGTATGTATATAGTATCCATGAGTTCAACTTCAATGCATAACAGGATAATTGCAAGTCAGGATTAGGTTCATATAGATAGGGAATGATGTCAATTCAAAACATGCTTCAATCAAGATTAGAATGTAATTTCGAGAATTCAAAGCCTGGTTCAGTCTTACATTTCAAGTTCAATCAACATGCATCAAAGAACTAATAACAAGGCCTTGATCCTATCCTATTGAATTCAGCATGCTAACAAGGTTACAATCATCATCAACCACTATGCTAAATGCAACAGCCCTATATGAATAACACTAGACTCAATCCTAATATGCAAATGCAAACTACATGAACAATCTTTTTTTTATTGAAAATTTTTGAAAATTTTTCAAATTTTTATGGTTTTTCAATGCAAATAGATGAATGCATACTCAAACATGATATGATGCAAAAATTTGAAATAAGAATCACAGAAAACGTCATCAGATACATCATCTCAAACCCTCCCCCAAACTTAAATTACAGTCTCCTGTGTAAGAAAAATTTGCAGAAGGATTTAAAAATCACAACACAAACAATGTATGAATGAAATGGTATATACAAAGGAAATGTAGGAGTACCTCAGTAGTAGAAGAAGGAGTTAGTGCTTGCCCAAGGAGGAGCGTGGTACTGACTTTGTCCTTCGCCTTGTTCAGGGTCCATAGGAGTGGCCTCAGCTGGTTGGTCGACTTGTTCATAATCACTTGCGTGTTCCGATGAACGTTCTGTTGTCCATCGCACTGCATGTTGTCGAGGCGAGACTCACCATGATCCGATAATAGCACAACATCCTCCGTATGCGGATGGTCACCTTGAGGCTCATTCTGCTGCTCAGTCGCTGGCATGGTCTGGTATTCGATCGGAGACACGTTCTGCTGTTCAACCACTGGTTCAGGTAAGTGCTCAGAAGGACCGCCTTGGTGATGCTCAGCTGGATGACTTGATGAAGGTCCCTTCTTGGCTTTCTTCAACGACTTTCTCGCTCTCTCCCGGGGCTCATGAGAGGAATGTCATGGTCGAGCTGGAGAGGGTTGTTGCGTTCGTGGTGTGTAAGCAGACCGGCGTGCTGGAGATGGTTGTGCTCGGCGAGTTGGCTCAAGACGTGTAGACGAGCGTCCCTGTACTGGCATGACATCTTGGGAAGGCATTGGGATGACGACAGTGGATGTCGAACAACTGAATTTACTCATGAAGTGCATAAAAGTTTTCTTGAAACTACTGAGTGTCTAGTCCCTCGCCTTGCCCCATTTCTGAACCTTGTTGAGACGTTCATGGGCCTCCCTAACACCCTTTACTAGTCTCGGTGCTGTGTACTCGTCAAAGTGATACCTCTCAAGGCGATAGTCTTCTGAATCCTCCTCCATCGGGTTGTCTTCTTCTACAGAGATCTCCATTCGCTGATCTTCTTCCTCAACGTACAAAACGCTTCTATCAGGGATAAACTCAATGTTCTCACCATTCAGGATCGTTGTTAGACTTGCACAAGGAAGAAGGATCCTTGCTTCTTCCACCTCTGGGTGAACGAATTTGTAGACAAATTTTCCATGCTTGTTTTCCCAGTCTTAAGTGTGAATCTGTTTCAGGTGGTACATATCCATCCAGCGCGGAGGAAACGATTCCGAAGGGAGATGGACGCCTTCTGCTTCTAATATCCATGTCACAACCCCTCCCATACACATAACTCCGGGTGAATGATTTTTGTTAAGTTTGACCACCCACGTCTTGTAAGTCTGCAGATGGTTCAACAAGAAGAAAGCGAACGATGTGTCTGATGCGTCACCTCTAAGCATAACACCCTCTATAGTCTTCTTTAGCGGGTCCTCGAGTGCCAAATCCAACATGTCAAGCTCTGCTTTGGTGACAAGGCCAGTGCTTTCCTTCGCGTAGAAAACGTTAGAAATAGCCCTGTGGAAGTATCTCAACACTGGACTCCTTATTAGCGTCCCTTTCAACCTTGAGGCATTGAAGCGCGCTCAGTGCTAATCGAAGCCCATAATGACGATGCCTCTTCCATGTCGATTTCCGCTGCAGTGCCAGTCCCACTAATGAATCCAAAAACTTCCTCAAGCTGCCTCACAATAAGGTTGTAAGTCCGACAATGTATCATAAACGTGAAATAGCCTAAACTGCCATCCGACTCCTTCTCAGGCGCATCTGCAAACAAGTGAACTTGCAAGGAGCTTAGAAGCTGTATGGTTTCCTCTCTGTAAGCGTTTTTCGGTGTGTTCATAAGTCTGTTGAGGCTGCATTCGCCGAAAAGATATTCAACATCTTCTACTATACCGAGGTGCTTCATGTTGCTGAAACAAATCATAGTACTCATGGGCAGATAGCTTCGATTTAGACTTCTTCTTGAAAGATTTCCTTGATGATGCATTCTCGCGAGCCTGCTCCATCTCATAATCGCTACCCTCATCCCTCTGTTGCACTGGCTTCTTGCCACGAGCTTTGTCTTTACTAGATCATTTTACTGCTCTGCGTGAGTCAGCGTCTTGCGTAGGCAGATTAGAAGTAACAACACGTCCAGGTACCTCACAACCATACTTCTCATACATCTCATCCCAAAAATTGTCAGACATTGTTAAGCTGAAACAATTTAAACTCAAAACCAAAGATAAGTAGGTTAGTGAGCGAATATCAATAACAATCAATTTGAAATGAGAGAGCTAAGGGATAAAATTGTTTAAGGTGCAGAGATGGTTGCGTTGAGCTGGAGTAGCGTTTGGGATGGTGGATCGAGTGAGATGACGACGAGAGCAACTCCACAGTGTCGGATCGAGTCGGATGCTTCGAGTCGCTCGGCGTTGAGCTGAGCTTTGAGTGATAGCGCCTTCGATCGAGTCAGAGCTTGTTTGCTCGCGTGAGAGAATCGACACGGCAGTGCTTCTAGGGATGTCGATTGAGTTGCGCAGGTCGAGTCGGATGCTGGTTTCAGGAGTAGCTATATGTCGTCGATTAAGTGGGAGTACGTAGGAGGCGGATCCAGTCAACGGCGAGATAAGACCAATCGAGTCACAAAGGCTTCACGACGGCGATGAGTAGCAACTGGTCAAGTCACGGCTGCGTAGGATGTCGGCAAGAACTTCACAAAGACACTGAGCAGAGCAACGTATAACGTGAACTTCTCCGTCGAGTGAGTAGAAGAACGACTGTTACTATGAGTGTTCGGTTTGGTCAGAGCTTGGTCGACTACGTCAACGGATAGAGTGGGAAATTCAACAGTAAGGTCTTCTCAACAACGAGGGGAACAGCCGGTCGAGCTAGATGTGAATCGCTACTCAAGTCGTTACGTCGCAGGACCAGCGACTGAGTTTCTGGGTCGAGTCGAGATGAGATGAAGCAGATTGGCGTCACAAGGGCTTCACGAGAGAGCTGAGCAGAGCGAGGTCATAGCTTCACGAGAGGTTGATGGTGATAGGAGAGAAAGTGGTTTGAGCTGTATAATTAAAGTGAGTTGGTGGGAGTGAAGAGTGTGAGGGGGGGGGGTAAATAATTAAAGAGAGAGTGTGGTAAGTGGATGATGTGGGATGATGTGGTAGGATGGGACACAAAGAGAGATTTGTGTTTGGTGAGGCGGAGCAAATGGAGATAGGGCTGAAATGATAGGGAGGGTAACCACGTGGGAAAGAAAAGAAAAGATTCCCTTTCTATACTTTACTCCTCTCATTTACTCTCTATCCTCTATCTCTTATGTAGAATTCATCATATACGGCTTGACTCTGAACGCACTCTTTCGACTGCTATTTTCCCCCTTTTTTTTTTTTCATACTTCCTTGTGCAAATTCCTGAACACCAGAAAACTAAAAACAAAAATCAGAAACACAAGGATCCTTAAAAAATATATATATTTACACAGATACCTTTGGGACTTCCTCCCAAGTGAGCTTGTTTAAAGTCCTTAGCTTGACTTTTCAGCTTTTTATGCTTTTGGGGGATCGTAGAGGAGCACAGAAGACCCCTCTGGTCGGACTTGATCAGCTAAATATTTCTTGACTCTCTGACCATTTACAGTGAACTCGCTACCATGCTTGTTTAGAAGAGTGATGGCTCTGAATGGCAGAACTTCCTTGACGTCAAAAGGTCCAGACCACCTAGACTTAAGCTTTCCAGGAAATAACTTAAGTTTGGAGTTTAAAAGCAGAACCTGATCTCCAGCCTTGAGCTCCTTGACAATAATCTTTTTGTCATGAGAATTATTTGTCCTTTCCTTGTAGATCTTGGAATTCTCATAAGCATCAAGTCTGATTTCTTCCAATTCATGTAGGTCGAGAGTCCTCTTGGCCTGAGCTGTATCAATATCCAAGTTCAGCAACTTGATAGCCCAAAGCGCCTTGTATTCAACCTCCACAGGGAGGTGACATGTTTTACCATAGACCAACTGAAATGGTGTTCTTTCTATTGGCGTCTTGAACGCTGTTCTGTACGCCCAGAGAGTCTCGTCCAGCTTGACAGACCAATCTTTCTACGAAACCCCAACAATCCTTGACAAGATACCCTTGATCTGCTTATTCGAAACTTCAACCTGTCCGCTGGTCTGTGGATGATATGCAGTAGAAACCTTGTGCTTGACCCCATACTTTCTCAGCATACTCTCAAACACCTTGTTGATGAAATGAGTTCCACCATTGCTGATCACTGCTTTAGGTATCCCATACCTTGGAAATATTATGCTCTTGAACAGCTTCAGAACAACCTTGTGATCATTGGTAGGACTGGCAATGGCTTCGACCCACTTAGAAACATAATCAACTGCCACAAGAATATAGACATTCCCATTAGATGGAGGGTTGAATGACCCCATGAAGTCTATCCCCAAAACATCAAATATCTCTACTTCCTGGATCGGATTCTGAGGCATCTCGTTCCTCCTTGTGATGTTGCCCATCCTCTGACAGGCATCACACTTGGCGATGAAACTGTGAGCGTCTTTAAACAAAGTTGGCCACCAGAGACCTGCTTGAACAGCATCTTCAATCCTCATCTATAGGAACAGCATCTTGAATTCTCATCCTTGACATATGGTCCGCAACTCCATTTTCTATGCCTTTCTTGTCAACAATCTCCATGTCAAACTCCTGAAGAAGCAGAATCCATCTCAACAGTCTTGGTTTGGTATCCTTCTTCGAGTAGATGTGTCTCAGAGCAGTGTGATCGTTATACACTATGAATTTCGAACCCACAAGGTAACTCCTGAATTTTTTGAATGCAAACACAACTGCTAGGAGTTCCTTCTCTGTGGTTGCGTATCTTCCTTGAGTCTCGTCTAAGGTGTGACTGGCGTAGTAGATGACATGAAGCTTCTTGTCAATTCGCTGTCCCAGAACTGCTCCAACTACGAAGTCTGAAGCTTCACACATGATCTCAAAAGGGTGATCCCAATTTGGAGCTTGTACTATGGGTGTTAAACCCAACGCCTCCTTGATCTTGCTGAAGGCTTCTAGACATGCTGCATCGAATTCGAACTCAACCTCCTTGCACAAGAACCTTGTTAGTGGTCTTGCAATTTTTGAGAAGTCCTTGATGAATCTTCTGTAAAACCCAGCATGCCCCAGAAAGCTTCTGATGTCCTTTACTGTCTTAGGCGGTTGAAGCTGAACCATGACCTCGATCTTAGCTTTGTCAACCTCAATTCTTTTCTCAGAAATCTTGTGTCCCAGAACGATCCCTTCTTCAACCATGAAGTGACACTTTTCCCAGTTCAGCACCAAGTTCGTCTCCTCACATTGTGTCAATACCCTGCACATATTCAACAAACAGGAGGAGAAAGTGGAACCGTATACAGAGAAATCATCCATAAACAGTTCCACTGACTCCTCAATGAGATCCGAAAAAATTGATGTCATGCACCGTTGAAAGGTGGCAAGAGCATTGCACAAACCAAATGACATGCGTCTGTAGGCAAATGTGCCATAAGGACAAGTAAATGTTGTCTTTTCCTGATCATTTGGGTGGATATGGATTTGGAAGAATCCACTATACCCATCAAGAAAACAGTAGTAAGGATGACTAGCTAGTCTTTCTAACATCTGATCAATGAAAGACAGAGAAAAATGATCCTTCCTAGATACAACATTCAACTTCCTATAATCGATGCACATCCTATGTCCTGTGATGTTCCTAGTTGGGATTAACTGATTCTTTTCATTTTTGATCACGGTTATGCCTCCCTTCTTAGGTACACAGTGCACTGGAGATACCCAAGTACTATCTGAGATAGGATAGATAACTCCAGCATCAAGCAGTTTTAAGATTTCTTTCTTTACTACTTCCTTCAGGTTAGGATTCAATCTCCTTTGAGGTTCAATGCTAGCATAAGACTCATTTTCAAGATTGATCCTATATGTGCAAAGACTAGGTGAGATTCCCTTGATATCATCTAAGGAATAACCTATAGCCTTTATATACTTCTTAAGCTCAGTTACCAGCAACCCCAATTCATCATCACTCAACCTAGCATTCACTATGATAGGATAAGTAGAATTGGTTCCTAGAAAAACGTATCTAAGCCCAGAAGGGAGAGTTTTGAGTTCTACCTTTGGAGCTTTCAGTTCCGACCAGTCGTCAGCATGGGAGTTTGGAATGGTCACGGTCGAGTGGGAGGGGTGCTACTCGATCGAGCGGGACGTCGGTGTCTCGAGTCGGGTCATGACGTCGACCGAGTCAGAGATATCATGTTGTGAACTCTCTGTCTCAACTGTACATACCTCCTCTGCGTCAGATAGCTGCTCGAATTCCTATGGTCCATCCGTTTCTCTGTGGGAGTCTAGCAGATTCTTGTAACAAGTGGTCTCCTCATGCAGGAACCCTTCTTCTCCATTCTTGGTCAAAGCAGTTTTGAGATGGTCATCTTCAGCTAGTTCCTCCAACAACTCATCAGCCAACTTATCCATCTCTTCAATGTAGAAGATTTGTCCTCCTATTGTTGGCTTCTTCAAAGTATCCTTGATGTCAAACTTCATGATGAAGTTGTCGCCCAGATTAAGATCAATTTTGCCATTTCTGACATCAATGATGGCTCCAGCAGTCGCCATGAACTGTCTATGGAGAGATCAAAGGATCTTTTGGTTCTTCATCCATCTCCAGAACCACAAAGTCGGTTGGCACTTCCACGTCTCTGATCCTGACGGGTAAGTCTTCTAAAATACCATTTGGAAGTCTCACTGATCTGTCTGCAAGGATGAGAAAGATGTCGCAACCCTTGAACCTTGTAAAACCCAACCTCGTAGCAACAGAGAGTGGCAAGGTAGAGTGAATGATCCAGGATCTTTGAGCTTCTTGGGTACAATCTTCTTCTGGATGATTGCACTGCACTTAAGACTTAGTACCACCATGCCTTGAACTTCTTTTGATCTCTCCATCACTAAGTCCTTGAGGAATTTCTGGTAGTGAGGAACAAGTGCGAATGCACCCAGCAATGGCATCCTCAACTCAATCTCCTTGACTTGCTTTTCGAACAAGGCTTTGTACTTCTCAGTAAGCTGCTTTTTGAACCTCACTGGGAATGGTAGAGGAGGCTTGTCTTCATAAACAACATGTTCCTTAACAGCTTCAGGTTCGGACTTCTTCACTGGTTCAACCGGGTCCTTGACTGCTTCGACTGGGTTCTCTATCTGAGCCTCAACCTGAACAAAATCCTCCCCATCTAATTCCTCACTGTCCTCAGTGACGTCTGGTACTCCTTGCCTGGGAGGCAATGTTTTCCCACTTCTCAGTGTAATGGCATTGGCTAACTCCTTGGGGTTCTGAACAGCCTTTCCTGGGAATTGGCCAGGCTTTAGTGCAGAAGTAGAAGCGGATTGGCCTTCCATGTACCTTATCTTCGAATTCAGAGCTTCGAATTTGACGTTCAAATCATTGTAGGAACATTCCATCTTCTGACTAAGGTCAGCAAACTTCTTAGCAGTATCCATAGAACCGCTAGCTTGACCCTGAAGAATTTGTTGCATCATTTGCTTCATTTCTTGGTCAAGAGCTTGTGTAGGCGGAACTTGTGGAGGGCGGAATCCTGGAGGTGGTCCTGAGGGAGCTTTGTAACCTTGCTGGATTTGTTGTTTGGGTACGAATCCCTGATTGTAAGGCACAAAAGGTTTTTGTTGACCTTGTTGGTGCTGCTGAGGAGGGTACACCTAATTGCATAAGGTTAATTGAACCTGCTAGAATAGACACACAAAAATCTTAGTATCAATATGCTCATGCAATTACGCGTGAAGCAGTTGAGATTCTTCTTCTGACCAAATCCACCCTCTCTTATTACTCTTTTTCAATTTGGTAAAACAAAAAAAAAAACAAAACTGATATATGTTTTAGGGAATTAGAGAAATTACCAAGATAAACTGATGAGTAGAGGATGAAATTGCAGATGGACAGTGACAAAGTTGAGATCAACCATCAACAAAAAGAATCAACAGTCAATGTTTTTACCAGTCCTCACGTCCGACAACCTGTTCAAGAGAAGAAAGAATGAGTTTTTCTCTAGGTATGCAACCATGAATGTTTTTTTTTCTTAATGAGATATATACTTTATACATGACACCACCAATATCAGTGCAAGAAAGTTAATATTGTTTGGTCACCGTGAAGCCATGTTACTGTTCTAATAGAACCAAGAGATTTATCAATTGTTGTAGGAGGTGCCATCGAAGCGATTCAAGTCGAAGACACGAATTTTTTTCTCAAATCCTCTCGTGATTAGAAATTGCGTATCTTGAAGAAAGAACCATGTCAGAGCATAATCATGTCCTTACATGATTTTTACATAATACAAACCTTAAAGCATAACAAAAGAACAATGAACGGATACATGTATAGCAAGACCAGTACAACACAGTCTAATGAATCTTATGTCAGAAAAATCTTAAACAAGCAAAGAAGTTGTTTATATACCTGGGAGAAGGCGCAAGTTCGAACAATATGCTTGTGCTCAAAAGAATGCAGGACATCTCCGGTCAAAGCATCCCAAAGTTTCCTAAAAATTAGATTAGCCAATTATAGATGACAAAAAATACTGACCAACTAATCAAATTTTGTGAAGTGGCAACTCAAATTATATCATGGTCAGCCCAAAATAAATCAAGAACCGACGATGTGATTCGATTCTCATCGAAGAAGAAAGTACGAAAAAATTATGCATTGAAATTGAATTAGAAAGCAGAAGATGAATTAAAAAAAGCATTAGACTGAGATATGCATATATGAAAATAATCAAAGGTCAACTGCCATAAGAAATCATCGGATGATCAAATGCAAAAGCCCAAATATGCATAAGAGAGAGATCTACTATAGAGATTTCTGGCTAAAGTTTCGAAATCGAGTCACCCAATGGTGGATAGTGGAAGAGAAGTAACAGTCGAATGAGAAAACCGTTGCTAAATCACGGTGATAATCGACGGCGATTCGAAATCGATTTTGGAGCTTAAAATTGAACAAAGATAAGAGAGAGTTTAAAAGCAAAGGATTTGGAGTGCGTACAGCGTGACAGTTTTTTAAGCTTATGTGTATTAATTGTTATAATTTTCTTGGTTGTTTATTTTTATTGAAGTGTCAACACTTGGTTTAATATTGAAGCTGAGGTGTCAAGCTCTAAAGAGAAACACCTTCATCTTTTATTGTATTGATTTATCGTAAAATAAATTTAAAATTAATATTTTTTTAAAACACTTATAATAAAATGAGGAATTAATGGAGATGGTCTACCACCAAAAACAAACTCAATCACCTAAACGAATTTATTGGTTCTGACTTCTGACACAAATTTAGGCCCACACACATTACTTGATTAATATGATTGGTAAAAGATAAGAACATCGACACATATAATACATGTCTATTATGTTACTACTTTGAAGTCATCGATTTGGATGTTTTCGGTTTCTAATTTTCCAAAATCGCTTTTGTTCCTACTGACGTAGAACGTCGAAGAAAAAAACCTTCTTTTAAAATAACTTTTTTTAGCGGTTTATTATGCAGGAATAAAACATCTCTCTTCTTTTTCTTTTTGCCAATACATGAGAAGGAAAACGAAATTCAATCACATACAAATCTTGGCACTTCCAGTACACAGAAGTTATACAATTTATTGGTTCTAACACAAATCCACACTCACACACATTATTTGATTAATATGATTGGTAACGATAAAAACATTGACACATAGTCCATTTATGTCACAATTTTCAAGTCATCGACTTGGAGAGTTTCGATATCCTGGTTTTGAAAATTGCTTCTGTTTCTACTGGCGTAGAACTTACCCCATTTATAGCCTTTGTACCTTGGAGGGTTTTTAGGACTCACAAGCTCTTCTAATGGCTTCACTTCCACATCATGTGAAGGCAACAAGAAGAATGGTATGGAATATCTCTCTCTTGTTGTGTTCACCACCACTCTATGCTCTGCGCTCCAATACTTATCATTCGTCCATAGCTATGTTATCATTTTTATTATATAGTAATACTCATTAGTTATGATAGCTAGAATCTCGTAATGTTGTGTATAATATGACATAATATCAAGGATATAAATTACCTCCATACAGTTGCCTAAATTGATGACAAGAGCATTAGGGACGGGTCTAATGGGAAACCAAACACCGTCCGATCTACGACGCACTTGTAATCCTCCAACCTCATCTTGAGCCAGTAAACCTAACACGTCTGGGTCTTTGTGGTGACCAACACCTAAAGCTAGGTCAGGTCTTGGACATGGTGGATAACGATTTATCCTGAAAAAGCTCATTTGTTCTTTGAAGTAATCACGAAAACGCTCTTTTGGTAAGCCTAAGCTTAATGAAATTAGTTCTAAGAGCTTGAACGCTAATTTCTCAGCGTGTCTTGCATATTCTTCACATGCTTCCCTAATGAAAAAAAATAGAACAAAAAAAAGAGAAATAAATTAGTTTACATAACTGAATAATATAAAAAAATCATTTCATCGAATCTTGTGTAAGTTATAAACTTGTTATATAGAGTGGTGGATGCAGCGTTGGGACTTGGGAGGATAGGATTCATTGGAATCCAATTGATTTGGTAAACATGAGGTTGTGATTATTCTGGTTAAAAGAAGTTACCTTAAATCAGAAGGAAACTGAGGCCACTTGTTGTAAACAAGCCTTATACCTTCGTCTTCAGGATCAGTGGAAGAAGGAATAACCACTGGGTTTTTGAAATACATATCGAACACTTCTTTCCAATCTTTAACGTTTGTCGTGTGTTCACCATCGTGATACCCTACTTGATTCACCTCGTCTCTCTTCACCTTTATTTTTTCTTCCCTTGGCAAATCGAAAAACGTCTTCACAGTCTTCTCCACACGTTGTCTTGCGTCCAAAGGCACACCATGATTAATGACCTGAAAAAATCCCCATTTCTCACAGGCGTCACCGATCTCTGCGATAACGTTTTGGATATCTTCGGGATCATCGAGGCGCGAGAGATCAATCACACGTATTTCTTCGGGTTGGTTAGGGATGAAATTCGAATCTCTTCTATGCTCTGGTGCTTGGATGTAAGTTGGATCAAGATCCTTCATTGTTACAAGCAATAAAAGTTTTGAGCCTAAGTGAAAAGAGCTTTATGCTGTGTTTGGATGTCCCTTACTTGCAAAACCGAGAGTTCTATTTATACAGATAGACCGTTTGACATATTATTTGCTACCATCGGAATATGCTTCGTTTTGTTGTCCTTTGGGTTTACAAAGAGCTTCGGGCTTGTTTCTTTACATACATCGGGATGTAGGTGTATATATATATTATATATATAAAAAACGTGTATTTATCGTATATTCGACCATGCAAACAAAGGCTGTACGTGCGTAAAAATAGTAAGTTAGTAATAATATATAAACTGAATCAAAATTTCAAAATATTATCTATGAACGATTTAGTACGTAGCGAAATAAAAAATCAAACTGATAATCGAAAGTTAAAAATCTTTTCCTAGAAACGTTTTTGTTTGCGGTCTATAATTTGATATATTTTTATAATTTGCAAATCATATAAAGAAAATTGTAACGTATTCGTTACTATATCTAACTCATGTGGGTTAGATTGAATGGATGCGGATGAAAACATTGCACCAATACACGAAGACAATATGACAATTTGATGTTGTTTTTTTTCCTCTTTTAATTGAATTTTGACTAAATCTATGTTTATATTTTTTATTAACTTACGTGGGGTGGATACATTACTTGTTAATTCATATATATATATATATATATATATATATATGTTCCGCTTCATAGTGTAAGGCTGACTACGATCTTCGTTAATATATTGGCAGCTACCTATCAATTAAAATTGTTTGTTTTAGTGGTTCATTATGCACGAATAAATCATCTTTTATTTTTATTTTTGCCAATACATGAGAGAAATTAAAAGAAAGAAAAAAAAAGCTCAATCACCTACAAATCTTGCCACTTCCAACACACAAAAGTTATCCAATTTATATTGGTTAGCTGAGGAATACGTATTAATATAAATAATCAGTCACGATCGAATCTTATCAAAGCTTTGCTTAACGTAGATTTAGATTAAGACTCAACTTTTGGAGCATAGCTATATATAGCTATAAACCTATTTGGATTTGAATTTGATTTTCGCAGATGTGAACAATGAACATATCGAAAGAGGTCCACAATTATATAATTACATTTGGTGGTCCACTAGTCACTTACATAAAATCCAAATTCGAATTTCTCACATATAAACGAAACAGATCGAAAGAGGTCACTTAGTTACATTTGGTGGTCCAATACTAGTCATTTAATTACATAGAGTAATTTTCCAGATGTGAGAAATTCACCTGAAAGGCTGAAACGATTTTGATGCAAATGATTTGTTAGGGTCTTGCAGCAAATTCGCCTGAAGAATTTCTTTAACTTAATAAAGTTGTTTTTGGTGCAATGTTGGGTTTTATTGAAACAGAAGTATATCAACTAAGCATGCATAACAATATCTAAAGTTAGAACACAGAGTAATACAATTTGAAACGATAATTAGGTGGTCAGGACAGGACCACAAGCCAATTTTAAATAGAATCTGGACGTAATCTTATGAGTGGTGCTGAAATCGTAAATCACTTCTTTAAATTAAATAAATTTTAATTGATATCTCATAATTTAAATAATAAAAATAATAATAAAGCATGAAGAAAAATGAGATAAGTTTTTCATTAACACCATGTGTCTTGCTGAGAAGCCCTCTCAGTCATAGAAAAACACATGGCAAATAAGGATAATGTCTAATTTCGCTTAGTTCATAGAATTGAAATGAAAATAAAAGTAAGTGATCGATGAGACGTAGCACCAAACTTTTTCCTTTTTTTTTTTAATGATAAACACTATGGCTGATCCAATCAGTCCTTGTATAAATGCATAGAAGTGTTACATAGTGAACTATTTTCCGAAAGATCACCATATGGTTTATTCGAGTTCGAATTGCTTTTTGACTAATGTTAAAGTGTAAGAAAATTGGATGTTACTCGATTACTAAGTATTTTTTTTGAGTCTAGATCCAAATTCAAAATTTTCACATAAATGTAATTTTTGTTTCCTGTGAAATTCGAACCCATAGAAAATGATTAAACACATTAATTTTTGAACCTCACTAATCCCTGGATCTAGAGCCAGCTAAGAATACAAGCAGAGCTAGCTTGTGCTTGTGGCCGTAAATTAATTATATAATATTTCGACCGTTTTTTGCATAATAATGTTGTTAAATTAGTTGGTTTTAGCGGTTCATTATGCACGAATCAATACAATAAAATTTGAAGGTTTTTCACGGGAGCATGACACATCAATATTTTGGTGAATTTTAGAGTTTACATATCAGTTTCTTTTCTTTCCAATTAAAATATTTTATTAATACACTTCATCCTATATTTTTAATACTTCAGATTTTCTAATTAAAAAAAAAACTAATTTTTTTAGTAAATAAAATTATTTTTTCAGTAGTTTTTTGGACCCAACGTGATGCTTAAGTAAACACACATAAATACACCTTTTTACACTAATTATTAGTATTTTTACATAATAGTAAATTATTAGTAGTAATTTGATAACATATTTATAATAGGGAATCAAACTCAGTTAGAGAGAGGTGTGTGATGTTTTGTTATAAAATAGTCATATATATGCTTCCAAATCATATGTAATCTTTTGAAGTTCAAAAACAAATGTTTTATATTATGTTCTAAATTTTTCTCAAATCTTTTATTTAAAAATAATAAAATATATATATAGTTGGAATATGTGAATAGTTACGTAAAAAAATAGAAATATGTAAACTTCGATCTTTTCAACTTATGAGGTGAACTTTTAAACCACTAACCAGCACCATTAGTTAGTTAATTAGACATACCATAGTTTCTTTTAGACGTTAGAATCACAGTTCTATAATTATCGTCTTACGTTCACAAAACCTAAAAGAAACACAATTTCCATATCACAGTATTGGACCACAACACTGAACAACACCTATTATAGAAAAGTCTATGTTTTTAAGTTTTAACAATGGATGAGGATAATGATGAAATTATTGCTTTAATCAATCAATACAATAAAAGTTGTATGTTTTTCACCAGAGCATGACACATTAGCTTTTGTATTGAAGCAGACACTAACACATCAGTTAAAATGAATACCCAATTAAATTAAAATAATTAATACACATCAGCTTTTTGTACTCTTACGTGGACAAAACTAAAGAGAGAAACGACGCTCGATTTCTTCTTCTTCATTGTCGTTTATACTATCTTATTCGGGATTTGGTGGAGTTAGAGATTTATTCAATTTGATTTATCTGATTAAGTGTGGCTGAAGATTATTGATATCAAAAGTAATATTAATTGGACTGCACATTAATATTGAAGTATACTAAAATTATCTAAAATAAATACAAAACATTGTGTTCGATTGTAAAAAAGAAATGATCTCCATCATTATAATCTCTTTTATATTTCCATCATCATTAATATCATATTTTACAAATGTTTTGTATGATAGAATCACATTAGTTTTAAAGCAAAAAATAGCCTAAAATTATATACCAAAGCATCATGAATTCTATTTGTTCAAGAGGGTTTGTAAATGAGAAACAAATCAAGAACTAAGGGTTTGAAATCCCTAAACTTATTTCTTAAGGTAGTAAAATTATAAATATATTCAAAAATTAAATTTATGAAATCAAAAACTCAAATATCCTAAGATAATATAAATTATAATAACAAAATTACTATTAAAATTATTAAGAACTTATGAAATTTGATTTCTAACAACATATATTATATTATGAAATCGGAAAAAAAAAACAAAACACAAAAAAATACAACTAAAATAAAATAAAAAAATAATCCCGCGGCATAGCGCGGGTACTATTCTAGTAAATAACTAAAAACTCAATCACCTACAAATCTTGCCACTTCTCCAATACACAAAAGTTAACGAATTTATTGGTTATGACACAAATTTTGGCCCACACACATTATTTGATTAATATGATTGGTAAAAGGTAAGATTGTAAGAACATCGACACATATATATACTGTCTATCATGTCACAACTTTGAAGTCATCAATTTGGATGTTTTTGGTTTCCAGTTTTCGGAAATCGCTTCTGTTCCTACTTACGTAGAACTTACCCCATTTATAGCCTTTGTACCTTGGAGGGTTTTCAAGACTCACAAGCTCTTCTAATGGCTTCACTTCCACATCGTGTGAAGGCAACAAGAAGAATGGTATGGAGTATCTCTCTCTTGTTGTGTTCACCACCACTCTATGCTCTGCGCTCCAATACTTATCATTCGTCCATATCTACATTATCATTTTTTATTATATAATACAGTACGCATTAACTATGAAAGAATATTGTAATGCTGTGTAGTATGACATAATTTCAAGGTTATATATATTACCTCCATACAGTTGCCTATATTGATGACAAGAGCATTAGGGACGGGTCTAATGGGAAACCAAACACCATCCGATCTACGACTAACTTGTAATCCTCCAACTTCATCTTGAGCCAATACACTTATTACGTCTGCGTCTTTGTGGTGACCAACACCTAAAGCTAGATCAGGTCTTGGACATGGTGGATAACGATTTATCCTTAAAAAACTCATTTGTTCTTTGAAGTAATAGTGAAAACGCTCTTTCGGTAAGCCTAAGCTTAATGATATGAGTTCTAAGACCTTCAACGCTAATTTTTCAGCGTGTCTTGCATATTCTTCACATGTTTCCCTAATAATAAAACAGAACAAAAACATAGCTCACATAACTGAATAATAAAAATAGAAAATCATTTCATCGAATCTTTTTGTATGCTATGTATATATAGAAGTTTGTAAGGTGTCATATACAGTGGTGGATGCAGCGTTGAGAGGATAGGATTCACGTGACTCCACCAATAGATTTGGTAAAACATGTGATAAGGTTCTGATTATTTTGGTTTTAAGTTTCTATTTTTATAAATAAATTTGAGAAAACTAAAATATAAGAAGGAAAAGTAAAGTAATTTTACATACAGAAAAATTAATTGGAAGTGTCAGCGACGACTGTATCTTATTTATATATTCTTATGCTATAGCCCATATGATGTTAACAAACTCATGACTATACTCAGTTCTTGTTTTAAGGTCAAATATCTATAGATTTCAGTGATTTCACAGTTTAGAGAACTAAATTTAAAATTTCATTAAACCGGATCCGGTTCGTTGTTTCTCATAAACAGCAACGAAACTACCTAATTAAAATATTACCTGAAATCAGAAGGAAACTGAGGCCGCTTGTTGTAAACAAGCCTTAAACCTTCATCTTCAGGATCAGTGGAAGAAGGAATAACCATTGGATCTTTGAAATAAATATCGAAAACTTCTTTCCAATCTCTAACGTTCTTAGTGTGTTCTCCATCGTGATACCCTACTGGATTCACCTCATCTCTCTTAACCTTTATCTTCTCTTCCATAGGCAAATCGAAAAACGTCTTCACAGTCTTCTCCACCCGTTGCCTTGTGTCGCAAGGCACACCGTGATTGATCACCTGAAAAAAACCCCATTTCTCACAGGCGTCACCGATCTCTGAGATGACGTTTTGGACATCGTCGTGGTCGTCGAGGCGCGAGAGATCGATCACGGGTATTTCTTCGGGTTGGTTAGGGATGAAATTCGAATCAGATCTATGTTCTGGTGCTTGGATGTAAGTTGGATCAAGATCCTCCATTATTACAAGTACGAAAAGTTTTGATGCTAAGTTTAAAAGAGCTTTATGATGTGTACTCTTCAACCAAAATGTTGCTAAATATATACCACTACTTTTCTAGAAGTACAAAAGAAAAATTCAGGATATATAAATCAATTTTGTTTTGTTTTTATGCGTACTGTTTTTGTTAATGATAGTAAGATACTACTACTAAAACTTCTATTTTTTTTTTCTCGTTGAATCTATCGGTCAGAGGATCTCTCATCGGATCATGAAGTAATTAACACTTTAATCGAAAAATATATTAAATCACTCTGTATTAATTAGGATAATAGTAAATCAATCTTGAAAGCTGGACTAAATCAATAATGTATTGTTTACTAGTTGAACACAACTCTTTATTACTATAATTTTGGCAGAAGCCAAAAAGGGTTTTAAATATTAATCAGTTTGATGATGATTGAGCTGTAAAACTGAAAGTTGAAAAATAGGATAGTTGCCAATAAAGACCATAATAATTAAAAAAAAAAACAAAAAAAAACAAAAAAAAAAACTAGGTATGCTCTAGAGAAACGAAAGATAAATCAAAGACATTAACCAAACGGCTAAATAATCTAAAATCTTTTCATTTTAATTGAAGTTTTTTTCTAAGCTGTGAAATTCATTTTCAAGTGGAAATATATGAATAAATATTAATATTTTGGAGTTTGGACATATTAAACAAGAAAGAATAAAGCTTTGAGAGAAATTAACACAAAGAATGTGATCAGAGCCGGTTCATTGTAATGTAATGCCTAAAGCAAAATAAGATGCCTACAAAAAAATTTACACAAAAGAAAACAATATATTATTTTTGAAAATGAGTTTCTTAACAAGAATTGAAAAAGAAAGAAAATAGAATCCAAAAAATTAGAATAACTAGATTTTAAAATGAGAAACCAAACATAGAAACAAAAAATTCAAATCAAAACATCAACAGAAAATAACAGTTTATCATCACTTTCAATATAATTTATAATCTTTAATTTTTAAAACTTAGATAAAATAAGACATAATTGAGATAAGAAGAAAAATTAACAAATATTGAACTAAGATAAAGAGATGGTATCCAGTAGGACTCGAACCCCCAATGTGAGAAAAAAAAATACATAACCACTACACTACTAAATATTTCTTAAACTGATGCCCTCTAAATAATTTATATAATCTGCTGTTTAAAGCAGCTGCTTGTTGGGCTTCTGCTCCGGAACGGCTCTGAATGTGATGAATTTACACTATAAACATAGAAGAGAAAAATGCTAAAATCAGCCCCAACTATTTGCCAAACGCTTTTTTATACCTAAACTTCAGCACCTTGCAAATAACAATCTGAACTGTATTAAAATTCAAATTTGCTATCTAAACTATATAAAATATTGTTAATTTCAACCTCTGTTCGAAGTGTTAAATCAGAGTTTAATGATATTGAGTCAGACGGTCCCTGACATCAACGTAGCGCTGGGACTTACCAAAACTACGTCGTTTTGGTCATTTTTGGGTATTTTGGAGCAAGAAATGGATAAAAATTAAGTCTCACAACACACCCGAAAACGGACTCCAACACCCTATTTTTTATCAAACGCTTTGTTTATTGCCACAACACACCTACAAATGACCAAAACAACTTAGTTTTGATCATTCCCAGTGCTATGTGGATGCCACAGATCGTCTGATTCAATATCGTTAAACTCTGATTTAACGCTGTTCGAACATATGTTGAAATTGATAACATTATATATAGTTTAGGTAGCAAATTTGAATTTTAACAAAGTTCAAGTTGTTATTTTCAGAGTGTTGAACTTTATGTATAAAAAAGCGTTTGACAAATAGTTAGGTTGGTTTTGGCATTTATATGTTAACGATTCATTTTGTAAATAATATTCACTTTCTAAAAATTCATCTACTTACAGATTAGATTACAAATGGTCAAATTATAATAAATAAATGTAGATTTTTTGCTTATCATTTTTTCGTCTGTTACAAATTGGGTTAAACTGGAAAAATGTTGGACCAAAATGTAAATATTAAAAAAGTTTGGTTTAGTAGCCTGGGAACATCGGCGGTGGTGGCGATGCGTATTGGAATCCAATGTTCGGTGGGAGGATGAAATTATCATCGCCGCCGTCGTTGTCTTCCGATGGTGGTGCAGTTACATCTGTTGATGGATTTGAAGACGGTGGCGATGACGAAGGGGTGGAGACCGATTGTTCTGGTGCTTCAACTTCTGGTTGTGAAATTGGAGCCGGGGAGTGATTTGGCTCGGAGATTGGTGCTGGAGCCGGACTTGACTTGAACACTGGTGAATAGTCTGATTCTGATGGTGCTTCGATGTCCTCAGAGTCTGGAGTCGGAGCTTGAACCGGTGATGAGTCTTCTTCCGTTTCTGATGAAGGTGTTGGCGCGTTTTCTGTTGGCGATGATGCCGGTGGTAGAGGCGTTACTGGTTTTGGTGGTGGCGAGAAAACTGGGGGAGGAGGAGAGTAAATAGGTGACGGTGGCGGTGGAGAGTGAACTGGAGGAGGCGGTGAGTGAACCGGAGGAGGCGGTGAGTGCACCGGTGGTGGCGGTGAGTGGACTGGTGGTGGTGGGGGAGAATAAACGGGCGGAGGCGGTGAGTGGACCGGTGGTGGCGGAGGAGGAGAGTAGATTGGGGCAGGCGGTGGTGGAGAGAAAACTGGAGGTGGCGGCGGCGGAGAGTGGACCGGTGGAGGAGGAGAGTGTACTGGTGGTGGCGGAGAATGGACTGGGGGAGGAGGAGAGTGAACTGGAGGAGGAGGAGAGTGAACTGGGGGAGGAGGAGAGTGGACCGGTGGTGGCGGTGGTGAATGGACGGGCGGAGGCGGTGAGTGGACTGGCGGTGGGGGTGAATGGACTGGTGGAGGTGGAGGAGAGTATACCGGAGGTGGCGGCGGTGAGTAAACTGGTGGTGGAGGAGAATGCACTGGAGGCGGAGGTGAAAATACCGGTGGCGGTGGCGGAGAGTGTACTGGTGGAGATTGTGGCGAAGGCGTCTCTTCTGTAGACGGTGGTTGAGGACGACGTTTTTTAATAGGAGATGCATCGTAAGGATCATCTGTTACCGGTGGTTCCACTGGAGGTGACGCCATTTTTGGTGTCTCTGTCTTTGGTGGTTCAGGCTTAGGTGACTCCTCTTGTTTTGGCGTCTCCGATTTAGGAGGTTCCGGTTCGGGGGATTCTTCTGGTTTTGGTGGCTCTTGCTTAGGTGACTCTTGTTTGGGTGACTCAGGCTTGGGTTTTGGCTGCTCTGGTTTTGGTGATTCATGTTTTGGTGGTTCTGGTTTTGGAGATTCCTGTTTTGGTGTCTCTGGCTTAGGTTGCTTTGGTTTAGAAGGCTCATGTGATGGTGTCTCAGGCTTTGGACTACGCTGTTGTGGTTTCGGAGATTCTTCTGGTTTTGGCTTAGTTGGCTCTTCTAATTTTGGTGGGTTAATTTCTTGTTTAGGCTCTGGTGTTTTTGGTGTTGGTGTTGGCTTTGGCTCAGGCTCTGGTGTTTTTGGTGTTGGCTTTGGCTCTGGTGTTTTTGGTGTTGGCTTTGGTGATGGGTTTGAGCCACCGCCACCTCCACCACCACCACCGGCACACTTGTCTTTACTGCAATCCACAGGACGACTAACCACCGGTAAACATTCTTTAGCCGACTTCTGTTTTGGTCTATTCTGTAAGCAATTGCTCGTGTCATCAAATTGTTTCTCTTGGCTCGACCCAGGCACACAACTTTGAGCCTCTCCATTGAAAAAATTGTAAGAAAATGTGAAGTTCGACAATTTGGGCAACGTGCAGATACTGTCTGTGACAAATCCGGTGAGCTTATTGTACGAGAAATCCATTTGTTCCACGTTGGCTAAGCCCGACAAGGTCGATGGTAAACTTCCAACGAACCCATTGCTGCTAGCATCAAACACGGTCACACTGTTCAACGAACCTATTTCGTTAGGGAAACAACCACTTAAGTTGTTCCCAATAAACACAATCTCGTTGAGGTTCTTCATCTGGCCGATGGTTTTTGGGATGCAACCGCTGAATTTGTTGTGTGCAAATGTGACCACGGAAGCTGTTGATTTACCAATTGTCTCTGGGATGGTCGACTCGAATCTATTGTTGTTCAAGAATATGGCGTCGAGATCTTTATCGAAGATCTCTGGCGGCAATTTCCCTTCAAAATCATTGTATCTAATGTCAAGGAACTTCAAAGACGGCCAAGAAAGAGCAACCGTTGGAAACGAACCAACGAAACGGTTGTTGCTGACATCAAACTCGTACATCAACGTTAGTTTCGAAAAGCTTTTCGGAATAACTCCGCAAAACCTGTTGGAATTAACGTGAAACAAGGCGACATCGGTCAATAAACCTAGCTCAGGCGGCAAGTATCCAGCTATATCCGCATGATTAAGGTCAATACCCGCCACAACCATTACGCTCGGGTCATCGAGCGCTGGTGCACAGAAAACTCCTTTGTAAGAACACACGTTTGGACCAACCCAATTAGCCGCAGTGTTAAATGGATCGGAGTATATTGCCTTTTTCCAAGCTTGGAGGGCAATGTAAGCCCTTTTCAGCCGGTTATTATCGAACTTGAGGTCTAAATCGACTTCGTACTCCATGTCGTCGGGAAGATCTCCGTTTTCTGATAATGCCAAAAGTTGGCGTCTTGTGAGAAACGAAGCTTCCTCATCGGTGAGGGCCGCCGCGGAATAGAAGAAAACGGAAATGATGAAGAAGAAGAGGAGAAGGAAGCAGCCTAAAGGCTTCTCCATTGTTCTTCCGGTCATGGTGATGAAAAACCTTGGAAACGGTTCTATGGCTTGCTTAATAGATGAATGTTGTGGAGAGGAAGCCTATAATGAAACAAAGACAAACAGAAACCATTGGATTGTTTTGCTATTTTGGGGGAAACAAAGTTTATATAGACTTAACGATTTAAGGATACGAAAATAGCAAACTATTGTAGCTAATATAGAATAAATGGTCGTTGACAACGTCTTTACAAGTTTTGTTTTTGTTTTACCATATTGAAATCTGGACGACCGATGTTTTTTACAGTCTAGAAAAAGTAAAAAAAAAAGTCTTTGTTAGTGTTGTGAACATGTATTTTATTTGACGTTTGCGTTTTGAACTCTCTTGGAAACATGAAAATAAATAAAAACTTTATTTCATAAAAATTGTTGATACAGTTGGATATTTTTCTGTTGTCAGCATGATGGAAACTGTTTCAATTCAAAATAGGAAAAAGTAAACTAACCAAATAAATTGTTGAGTTTTGTTTTTGTTAAGAAATATTCTTTATTAGTACTGGTAGTAATACAAGAAAATTTCCAAGGATTAAATTAATGAAAAATATATTATCTAGTACGCTATATCTGTTTTTATAATCCCTTTTTAAGAATGACTGAATAATATTTTGTAACATTAACATTAGAATTGTTCAATGGGTCAACACCTCATTTTTTGGTTCTACTAAATAATTGGCCACATTCGTTCATCAGAATCTCGCAATAGCGTGAAAATAAAAATGGTGAATAACAAAACAAACAAATACTTAACCTCAACTCTTGTTATATTGATCAGCCTATACTACCGCCCTATATCCGCCACGTCACGGCCACCACAACATGGCCAACAGGCCAAGCCTTTTTTGTTGGTTCATGGGGCTTGGTGTTGGTATAAACTTATACCAGTCTTGAAATCACAAGGCCATAATGTAACTGCGGTCGACTTAGCAACGTCCGGGATTGATCTACGACAGGCTGAGACTCTATGGTCGTTCGTGGAGTATATTGGTCCGTTGGATGGGACTAATGGAGAGTCTAGGTGAGGATGAGAAGGTGATTCTCGTGGCACATAGTTCGAGCGGGCTTGCTGTTTCCAACTTTCCAAGGCCATGGAGATATGAGATATCCATGATAAGGTTCATAATGGCTTCTTTTGATTTTCTCTATTTTTTTCTCGTCGACAAGTTTTGATTTTCTCTTCTTCAATAAAAACTCTAAAACTTTTTGTAAGTTGGTATTTGGACTTGAAGATTGTATTTGGAGATGGGCCTAGTAAACCTCCAACACTTTCCATTGGAGCCCACTTTTCTTTCATTAACCATGTATGATCTTAGTCCTAAAGAGGTAAAAACACTTCCAATTTCTTATATTTAATTGAAAAATACAAAAGTCTTGTGCTTAAGCCATGTATAATTTTGTAGGACGTGGAATTGGCTGTGTTATTGAGACGGCCACAAAGGTTATTCAACAACGTAGAGATAGACACAAGTCTTGTGCTCACTCCCGAGCGATTCGGGTCGGTAAATCGGGTATTTGACAAGTCACTGGTGAAAGACTTTCAGCTCTGGATGATCAAGAATAACCCTCCTAACTACGTGGAGTATATCCAGAAATCTGACCATATGGCATGATTTATATGCCATTAGATCTTGGTGCCTGTCTTTTGTCTTTGGCTCAGAAGTTTTCTTGAAAAAAAATATATATATATAGTATATATATATTTCAACATTGTGTTATGAACAAAACATGTTTTGCAAGTCCAAAGCTGATTTCCAAGTCGATCGATCTAAATGAAAAGAAAAGAAGAAGCTGATTTCCAAGTTTTTTTTAAATTAGATGGTTGAACAATTCTATTCATATGTTTCACGAGCCACTTTGTATATTTTTTTTATTTTTGTATACAACTACAACCCATTACTCTGCAGTAGGTTTGACTTTTTCAACTTTAGCTACTACTACTAAATTGCGTCACAAAACTAATCAAACTACAAAACCAAGTAGTTGACCACTATAATTAGCATGCGATTATGGACCCTGAGAAGTATAAAATCTCATAGATCCAAATTTAATAAATATATAAAAAAATACTCCCTTTTTATCCCAAAGAAAACTAAATGAAACCAAAGTTGTTGCGTTGATGTGGTTTTTTTTTTTGTTTTAAGTGTCCATTGAAAGCGAATATACTTTCCCAATTTAGCTTTGGTGAACTTTGTACATGGTTACATATTACTTGAGTTCGTTTCAAGAACATCAAATCCAGTTTTAAGAGTTCAACACATGATTTGTTAATTATAAACCAATTAACATAATTCACACCTCACGATTCTCAGTATTGGTTAGTTTCGATCCACATAAAAAGTGATATCCTTCTTATTATGTAATAGATGATGATTTTTTTTACAAAAAGTAACGAATATAGAGTTTTGCAGTTGCAAACTTTTTAAAGATGTGATTTAATTATCTTCAATGGATCTTGAAGAAAGTTAAAACTAGCAGTTAATAAACACACAAAAATTATAGAAACGTTGACGATTTGATTAATCTGTAAACTCTTCATGATCTTTTTTGGTTATACTTTATACACAAATCAACAGCATCCAAAACGCCACAAGCTAGGCAAGAGAACTACTAACTTTTAACGAGGCCAAAACCAAAAAGAAAAAGAAAAGAAAAGAACGTCCAAACAAAAAAGCTCATTACATGAATCCAACAAGAGGAATGGGAACAGCGGCGTAATTATTCCGACGACCATCGTGAACTGCTGGAAGCGACGGTTGAGGCTTACGAAAAGCTTCTTCTACTGTTTCAGCCACGGTGGTGACGAAAACAACAGCAATTTTCACCAATTCGATGCAAATCTCCAGCTTTTGAGACACCATATTGTTGTTCTTGATTTGTAGAAGAGGAAAAACAAGAATTTTCTTTTTTTGTTGCCTTTGGTTAGTGTTATGCACTTTTGAGGTCTTCTTTATGTTATCTGTTTGCCGCGTCTTGAGAACTGATCTTTGTCTTTGTGAGTCTTAACTTGCAAAAGGCAGAGTTATATTTATACAGACAGACACCAAGGGACATCAATCCATATAAAATTGTATGTATTGGATTATTGATAAATTTAATAATTGGTTGGTTGATAAGCCATGTGGCATTTCATTCGTTACCAATTATTTCTCGGAAGATGCTTCCTTTTGTTGTCCTTTGGTTTTTACAAAGAGCCAATATATTTTGGGGTCGTTTACTTAAATACATATGCGTAAATATATGTCTAACGTCGCATGTGTGTGTATATGTATGTATAAAGTGTGTTTATCGTAGATCCGAGCATGCAAAGAAAGGTTCTACGTACGACTTAAACTAGGAGTCTAGGAGTAAGTTATTTAAATTGGATCAATATTCAAAATAGTAACTAAAAGTCTAAAACCAGGATATACGTATCAAAGTTTAGCTAAACTACACCAAATTAAAAAAAAAACTAATAATTGAAAATTAAATATCTTTTTTAGAAATGTTTTTTGATTTATTATTATTTAAATATGCGAATTATATAAAGAATTTATAACGTATTCGTGTCTATAATCCACGTGGAAACATATGTTAATTGTTGTACATATAAATATGTTTTAGGAAATTAAATGATCTATCTTAGCTATATCATAAACACGGTCTGGTTGAATGGATGAGGATGAAAAATTTGCACCAATAGGACACGAAAGACAACATGACAATTGATGTTGTTTTTTATTGAAATTTTAATAAAAATATTTTGATTAAATAACGTGGATATATTACTTGTTGATTCATATGTTCCCCCTTCGCAGTGTAAGGCTGACTAAGATCTGCGTTAATATATACATACATATACATCAGATGATGTAAGTTGATCACTTTATAATGAGGAGTCAAATGATTCTCAATATAAAAAATCAAAAAGTGTTGATCATAAAGTGCATGAGATAATGATTATTAATTACTCTTTATTCTCGAATGATTGATGGTTGTTTATTGCATAAAGTCGAATCTAGATGTCACCATATTTGCGATATTTGCGATATTTGCAAATATGGCTTATTGCTAAACAATTTCTTTTGATCTTCCTTATAATTCATATTCAATCTGATACAAAACCAAAATAAATGAGACTGACCCAAAAAGAAAAACTCAATCAGATTATTTAAAATAATTATAACGATTAATTTCACTCTTAGTCGACTTCTTTTATGGATTTAGCTAGAACAACCTTGACTAAAACTTAAACCAATAAACAAAAAAAGGTGACCAGTAAAAGTTAAATAATAAGAAACTTATGGGTATTAATAAAAAATATGTAAAGGATGGGGTGAATATCTAATTCTACTTGATTTTTGGGATTAAAATGAAAATCAGTAGAGTGATCGGGACGTAGCACCAAACCCAACAAAATGCATAATTGAGATGCACTGCATAATTTTGTTGCGACTTGCAAGTAGCATCTCAACCATTCTTTCTTTAACCTTAAGCTTATCAAAGCTTAATTAAACAAAACACAAAAATTAGCTAACCATATGTTCTAAGAGCCCATGGAAATTATGCCACGTGCCTTCGTCGTGGTTGTTGAAGTCTCTCCTACTTTTTTATTTTAAGATCAAAGTTTATGTTCTGTCTAGTGGTGTGATTTTTAAAAAAATTTGAGTACAAAAGACAATATTGTAAAGTAACCAATAGAGAATATATAGAATCTCGTAATGAGATTCTGACATCTACTTGGCTTTATCAAAGAAAGTGGGAATTACATATACTTGGAGGTTTTTTTTTTCTTTAAGTGGTTAGGGATATGATCGTCAAATTAGTAACAATGTTTGTTTAGTAACTTGGATAGGCGTGTTATATTGCATGTAACATGATTTCATATTCCAATAACTTGACATAAATCCAAAAGAAAAAAAATAAGAAAAAAAAAAAAAAAAACTCTCGTAAAGTCTTAATAAGTTAAAGATTACGGAAACGTAAGCAAATCTTATGATGCATGGCGACCTTTAACGACCACATCTTCTTTTATGATTCAGTCTTATCCACTTACTCCCCTAATTTCTAATATAAAGAACTTGTTTTATAAAAAGAGCTCGAAGATTTTAAACTAAGTAATGACGACCAGAAATTGAAAGCTGATGACGATCATTTGTATTTTGTAAGGAGTATGTTTTAACCTTTCGGTCTGTTCCATTTCAGACTAATTTTCATTAATTTCTATAATACATTTATAGGTCGACAAGTGTGTATATACAATAAATTTCAGAAGCAAACATGCAATTTAAAAACATTATGAAGTGATCAAAACTCAATTTAAAAACATGCAAAAACTTTCTTGTCTTTTCCTCTGTGACTTAATTTCATAAACAGTTACAATACTGTATTTGAAAATAAGAAGTTCTATGCAAAGCATCGTAGATAAAACATTGGATCGAAGATCCAGTATCCTGGTAGCTCTTGCCAATTTTTTTTTTTTTTAGTTTTATCAGATAACCCAGATTAATCATAAGCATACATGACCTCAATTAATTTTAAGTATTATGATGATTTTACATTTGTACGCTTGCTAGTTTAGTATTTTTTACATACCCCAAACGCAACTGGATAATAGTTATTTGTATACAAAACCTATTTGGTTGTATCAAAAAAAAAGTACAGAAAACCATGAGACTAATTTTGTTACAGTTTTTTTATATGAGAAAAATACTTACATTGACTTTTAGTATAAAACTAGTAGTTTTTTTTTATGTTTATCACCGTAATTTTCTGTTAAAAAATTTATTTTTTTATTTGCGTTATATGATCATGATCATTGTTAACGTTTTTATTATTCTTTTCCAGCAATCATTGTTAATTTGTTACTATTATATCCTTATGCATCTTGTGTAATTCAATTATGAAAAACAGACTTTTCAAATCAGAAATACTTCATTATTCTCGTTGCATCTTGCGTAAAGTTATTCTCATTTACACTACACTGTGCTTTCTTTTATAATATATGACTCGCGATTTTTTCCATTAACAAGAATTAGTGAATTACTCGTATTACAAAGTGTCGAATGTGTTTAAGCAGGGCCTTTGCATTGCAAATCAATACCTTCCTCTGCTTCTGTTAACTCAAGTCTATTTTCATCCAACAAGCGATCACATTTCAACAGCAACTCATCTGCCAACGGCGGTATTTCCAGGTTACGCCCGTCGTTGTAAAGATGAGCATTGTACTTGATCTGCCAGACATCGCGTCTAAATTGCTCTCGGTCACTGTACTCCATCCTCCGTACCTTATCCCGGATTGTCGAGAGATCCATTGGGCGTTCCACAATGTCAAGATAGTTGGGAGCCTCCTTTTTTGAAACCGGCTTCAAGAATAGGTATGACACGTTTACTAATTACTTCTTTGGCTCTCAGTGTGTCTACTATGCTTTCCAAGATGTTTGCTAGGCCAACCTGTTGGTAAATGAATAAAGAAGAGAAAACAAAGATGAGTTTCCCAGTGCTCACAGGATCTTGTATCAGATGATTTTCATCTATTTTCTGATTTAAATGTCAAAGTCTCGTTTCACTGTTTCATATTTTAGCAAGACAACATAAACCTTATGTGATGTGAATAGTTAGTTAATTGGGTAAAACTGTGATTTCCAGTTTGATCTCTCAACAACGGTGCAGACATGTAAACACATGAAAGCAAGCATGTGAACAAAAGTAAAATATGTAAAGCAAAGAGGATTTTACCTCTCCTTTTTTTCGTCGTTTTGATTGAGGTACATACTCTGCCCCGTTCCTTTCAATGTCAGAGACACACAGGCTACTGATGTTCTGACCTCTTTCTGACAATCTTCTAGGAGGATAATCTTCTATTATTTCACGTTGCAGCATATTTTTCTTCTTGGCTTTTTGTCGTTCCCCTTCTTCCGTCTCACTCCATAATACCTCTTCGTATCTTCTGATCTCAGCTATCTCACTGCGTTCTTCTGATACAGTGATATCATTGTAATCTCTTCTCACTTTTCCTTCCCTGTGCCTATCCATACTTATATCTTGTTCTTTCCGGCACATTCTTTCCTCTTTGGGTCCCCAGTCTAGAAAGTTCTCTGACAATCTGAGTCTCTGCTGCCTCTGAAAATCTGCCATTCTTTTTAATGTCCTGGACTCAAACTGTGGAGGGTCTCTAAGACTACCGATGTCATGATCAGTAATCTCTTTTGAACGTTGAATAACAAGTTTCTTCTGCTGATGTTCTCTTTCTGTTGGCGGCCATATAGCGCGATGATGTCTACAAGATTCAGCTTGATCTTTATCCATACTTAGCGATAGCTGTGGAACTGAAATAGTGTGCCTACTTAATGTAGCCTGATTTGGCTCTGTACTAGGTAAGAGTTTTTCAGAAACAGAAGAATTGTGAGACTCGCTCTCCCTTCTCTTTCTGCTAAATGCAGGCCTCAATGATTGGGAAGGACTGTCAGATGCAACCTTTAATTCTTTAGGTTTTTCCTTGCTAGATATATTGAGTTTGCTGACTCTAGAAGTCAACTTAGTCCCAGTGTCTATATGAGACACAGCTGCTAGCTCAGAATTTCCTGGAGTTTCTGAACAGCGTTTATCTATCAACCCTCCAGCGGGGAGACCCCAGGTTTTGGAAGTTGAATCACCTATTTTCGCAGCTTCATTTACAGAAAGTTTTGTTGCACTTTTTGGAGCAGTCTTCTTGTTCTCAATAGGTTTCAGCCAGACCTCGCCTGATAGATCTGATGAACTTGGTTTTCCAGCAGACGTCTTCATATCTATACTTTTCAGATGCGATTCTGTATTTTCTCTGTATTTTGGGCAGTGTCTATTGGTTTTCATGTGTCCATGCTGGCCATGAAGATAAAGGTCAAAAGTTTTTCTCTTTGAAACAAGTTAAGATTTATAATCTAGTATACCAAGCAATAATACCTGACCACATGCTCCACAGACGAAGCTCGCTCTTGCTGTTTTTTCCCCCTTGAATACCTGGTTTGGACCGAGAGAATAGACAACACCTTAGAGTACCCGTAAAAATAATAGTTTACACATGTTGACTTGATTTTATCGTACCTTTTGGTTTACCTTCAGTATTTTGAGATTCTTCAGCTTGCCTATAGGGTTGCTGATCTCTTTTACCTGTTTACCTCTGGGGGTCTTCAAAATAGCTTTATCAACCTGCCAATTGAGGAGGATACATGATACAAAATTTGTCAACACAATGCGAGAACTGATGAGTTGACGCAGTCATCGAAAAGAAAATAATAAAAGGTTTGTGAAATTCCCAAACTTATACTGACGTTTGTGGTGTCTTTAACGGCGCTCTCATTCACGACTAAGAAAGATGCATCAGGTTGGGTGGCAAGAGATTTCTTGTCAATGACAGGTTCAACAGTGGGCCGTGGAGGAGGAAAAATTCTCATTCCCTCTCCCACAGCTTTCATCTTCTTTTTCTTCCTATGGTTCTCATCTAAATAAGTACCACACCAGTCAGTGATTCATTAAGAAGAAGACTTTAGCTGATAGATTTAAAATCAAGTACCTTGCATCAGCAATCGGCATAACTCTGCATACTCAGCTGATCCATCTTCAATTTCATCGTCTGTGTCAACTTGAGATAGCCACCTTCTCATCTTGAGGTCGTTCACTTCATCCACCTTTTCATTCTTAGACATATTAGATTCATCCCCCTCCCCACCAACCTCAGCATCAAGTAGATTTTCCAGATCTCCAACAAAGGAGTCCAAGTCACTGTTCGCGTCGTTTTCACTTTCATTCTCATCATCATCACAAGCTGAAAGGGACAGACGTTGCCTATCCCAAATCTCCTGACACTTTTGTCGGGCCTGCTGTTGAACTTGTGGGAAAGATGTTCTCTCGCCACAGGCATACTTACCTATTGTTGTGGGGTCAAACTTACCACCAGATGCAACCTGCTCACTTGATAGCTTGCGTATCATAGCAATACGATGCCGTCGAGATTGCTTGGCAATTATCTCATCAGGAATATTGAACTTGAGAAGAACCTATAAACATTGCCAGCCAAACCATGTTTCACATAGTCAAATATCAGATGGCCTTTACTATGGTATCTAGAAGAAATGGGAATAAAGAGAGGATTCAGCTATGTCCTTTTAGGTTCCTGGACATCTAAAATGAAGAAGCGAACCTCTCGAGCTTCTTCCATGCTTAATCTGCGAAGATCAACATCTGTGCAGAGAGGACTCCGCTACGGGCTGCTGCCTTTTTTTCATATGTCCGGCTGCAGCTGTTGCTTTTGATGCAGATCGGACGTAGCTGAATCCTAGACCCCGTCCAGAGGGATCGCCAACTCCAGTAATTTCCAATCGCTCTATATTTGCTCTGCCCTACTCAAACCCAGAGATGAAAACCAGATAAATGAGCATCAACCCGGCCAAGTAACAAATGCAGGATGTATGAGTCTATGACTAATCAGGAGCATCATATCCACTTCCACTGACAGGATTCAATATGACTCTTTACAAAACTAGAGAAGATAGAGCTGAAACAGGTTCTAGTCTTGCTCGAAGTCATAATATATAGCTCGAGCTAATCTATAAACGAGAACAGATAAGAACTCACTACATCAAAATTCTCAAATAAGTGATGTTCACCTGAGTTGTACAAATAACAAAATTACGGCTCAGATTCCACGGAGTAGTCTGCAACTCCCTCTCAACACGTGATGCAGCAGCAAGAGTAGTAACTTCATCTGGGAGCTGAGCCAGTGCAGTTGATATGCTAGCAGGCAATGTAAACCGGGTGATCCCTAATTGTTTGAGCCGGTACAGCCCAGCTAGCATACTCTCATAGGAACACACCTAGGCCAGCAAAACATAGAATACCATCTTGAAAAATATGTATTCAAAAATAGCCCTCAAAAGCTCACTAACTGCATCTAAATAGTATAAAACAGATGGCTTGTATTTTAAACATGAAAGAGAGACTTACATCCTCTGGGGCCACCAGATTTTTCAACTCGGGTAGAATCTTGTCAAAATTACGTAACTTGGACCAGTAAGGCTTGCCATTTTTATCCCTCTACATGTTTTAATCCATGTAAAATAGGTCAGAATGATAAATATGAAAGCGCGCATGATGATGAAAAACAAAGGGTGAAAGAGTGCACATGCAACTCTAGATGCCGCTTATGCGCAAGTGAGAATTTGACGAGTATCTCCAAGTCTGCACAAACTTTCATGTTCTTCCTGATGACTGCATCCGATAAGTTTGAAAATAAGAAAGACAGCTCATATGCAGCAATACGGTTGCGAAGCTTAAACTCTCTATACACATAGACCATCATTCTGTTCACCAAATAAGTCTGTAGTTTCTTTGATGCAGGAGACATTATTTCCATTCGGGGTTCCTACAAAAGTATAATCTCAGCATGCCGGAAATATGACATTTAGGAATGAAAGAAAACTGAAATGTAAATTGCCACTCATAACTTTGGAACGTGTTCACAAAAAAAAAAAAAAAAAAACTTTGGAACGTATAGGTCGACTGTTAGTGTAACTCATAACCGACTCTTTTGACTTAGATATTACTAGCACTTCTCTCTGATTACACATTTATTCTAGATTCTTATGGCTCTTCCTTTACTATACTCTTCATTACTTCACCAAAAATTTTGCTAGCACACTGACGCCAAAGTACCAACAAAAGTAGCAACGGAAAATGTGGTAGCGTGAAAGCAAAAGGGAATGTAATTTGGTTAGGCCAGTAAGATCTATTGATACACTCCTAAGTGACAAGCATGGAACGTATTGACTCATTCTTCAATATATATAAGCAGTAATAGTTTCCATGGACAGCAATTCTAAGAGCGAAATCTTGTAAAAGGCAAACCTGTTGTCCAACAGCGACTATCTTGTCAATACGCCTTATAGAGAGCTTTCCTTTAGCAGACCGGACCAACAAATAATCTGTTGATTGCAGCCTATGAGGAAAAACAGGTGCTTTGTACATGTTTGTTTCAACAGATGACTGACTGCAACCACTGTGTATTTTCCCAAGGAAAGGGGATTTGTCCCCAGGTTCTAGAATCATCACACTTCCTAAGGTGTCTCTTTGGTTCTGTAGCAAGCTCCCATGTTGATCCTCTGGGGATGACTTCTGATAATACGTGCAAAAATTTGCACCCATTCCTACATTGCTGAGCATCAATGGCCTCTCTTCACAATACCTACACAGTTTAATGAAATCTAAAAGGGGACTAATAAACATAGATCAAGATAACCACAAGAGCAATAAAGTAGCAAAAAAAGTTAAAAAGTTGACATGCAAGTCTCATATAGAAATTTATCTTACTCCATCAAGAAAACATGGCCATCTTGAGTAGATAGGTCAGATTTCTTCTTGAATGCCCCAGGAGGTCTTAAGGATTTATTTTCGCCAGGTAGCTTCCATGGCCACAGATGTACCTTAGTACGTAAAATATGGACCAAGGAATTTGGTTGAACATTTTGTTCAGAAAGAGACTTTTCATCCTCAAGTTCCTTTCCCATATAAAACATCTTCACTGCTTCCGTGTCCTTAAAATCTGCAAAACAATTGTAGGAATTGAGCTCTAAGATTTGCCAGTGATGATAGTGCAGCATGTTCTCCAAATATAATCCATGTCATAAAGCCGTAGACAAAATTGAAAGGATTATAAACAACCTAGCTTTCTAGAAGCCTTGGATTTTAATGAAGAGACAGATTCCTCTCTACCAACGTGTAGTAGTGATCCTTTACCCCCCAGACTCTTCACTACAACTTTCATGGATCCTTGGGTGGGTAAATTTCTTAGCTGCTTGATGGCTAGTGCATTGTCATGTGGATACCACAGAGCTTTGGGCCGGTGAAAATTTACTTTCTCTATACTGCAATGAGTTAAATCAAACTTTTTAACATAAATCACTAAAAGAAGGATGTATTATCAAACGATATCTCGTGGCAACATTGAGAGCACATAAGATACACAATGTAACAATGAAGCGTACAAATACAAGAAATATAAAAATGAGTGACTCACTTACTTGCTCAGTTTAATCTTCATCGTCTGCAATTTAATCGCTGGTGCTGAATGGAAAACTCTCAAACTATGTTCGCCATATTTCTTAGCATTTCCTTGCAGCTGAGAGCTTTTCCCATTTGTATAGAATTGGTCATTAGAAATATTGAATTGCCACCCAGAATTTGATTCACAGCATTCTTGAGAGGTTCCATCCTTGGGTTTTGAAGATTGGGATACAATCATAGATCGGGAATGAAGTTGATGATATTTTCTTTCCTCATTATCCGGAACTTCAAAGACCATTTGCTCATCTTGAAGATCAAATATTAGTTTATACCGGCTTAAATCTTTATCTGATTCCCATATTATGCTATCTAACCATGCCTCATCCCCCATATCTTGCAATGCAAATCCATTCAAACCCCCAAGAACGTCACCATTAAGCCACTTTAGATTTTCCCCTCCAGTATTGTCATTTTCACTAAGATGATCCTCAACCCAGTGGGATTCTAACCTTAGAAGTTGTGGATGATGTGTACGTTTATTAGTCATCTCATATGTAGACAGGGAACCTCTTGAGCCAAAAGACTCCAATGGATTTACAATAAAAGGCATGAGCGTATCATTGTCAGCTTGAGCTTTCCCTCCAGAGTTCATCACATTTACGCTTTCTTGTTCAGTCTCTGAATTTGTTACCTGAACCAGCATACTTTCTGACTCAATTCCAGATTTTAAGCTCTCACCAGAATTACCACTAAATTCAGGAGAATTTTCCCAGAGTATTCGATGTTCCCAATCTTGCTGGTCAAGAGGGAAAATTTCCATTTCTAACTGGGACTGGCAAAGAGATGAATTATCGTTTTTTGAGTCCTGCTTCAACAGTTCATCCGTGATACATGAATCGCTTCCTAGCTTGGTAAATTCTCTTGATTCTGGTGTAGTACCCCTGACTGTACCAGCTGTGAACCCTCTCTGATTGGAAAGGGGACATCCAGCTGAATTAGATCAGCTTCTTTCACATGAGTGTCAATCCTGCCATGGCTCTTCAGAAGTACTTCCTCATCGTCTTCAACAAGCTCAGAAATATCCACAGATAGGTACTTGTCTATATGAAAGAAGGCTATAATGTAAGAGTCCCATATGAAGAGATGAACAATAAACAGAAATGAGGAATGCGGGGACAAAAAGAAAGGAACATTTTTCAGAAAAGGAATGTGTATCATTTTAGAAGCACCATTATATAAATATATAATCTATTCTTGCAAAGAAGAGATTGAGCGACATAAAGAACTTCTCATGCTTTCAATACCTAATGACCTTTAGAATTGAACGGGAGATACTGAAAAATTTGAGAAAACTTATTGTTGTTTCAGAGTTTAACAAACCAATGGACAACAACAAAAATTTAGAATAAACAAAATTAGTAAGACCGGTCCAGATCACATACCTCTATAAGTGATACATCTGAATTTTCTTTTGTGTCGTTTCTGCCGCGGCTCTTGAATATAAAATATCTCAGAGAATTGTAAGACGACCATACCATCTTCCAGATACAATACAGGCAGTGGGGTGACGCTTTTCTCATCCAAAGTACCTTCTGATATGTCATCCACCACCTCCTGAATGTTTCAATGAGATCACTTACAGAACAAAATCATTCCACAGCAAAAAAAGATGTTTTCTGAGACACCAAAATCATTCTTGCTGACCTCCTGGACATCTCCTGTGTCCATCTGACCCTCGTTTCCCAAGATGCAAGCCTCTTTTTCATACTCCACGGCTTTTTCCTCTTTCAAGACAACTGCAAAACAATAATGTTTTCTGTCTCATAATCACTAACTCACAAGGAATATAAGAAAAATTCCAAGAGTGGTGATCTCAAGGGATTTATGACGCACTTGAGTACAACTTTGCAAGAGATCACGAGCTCCCAAAGTGTAAATGTTGGGAGAATAACTAAACTAAGCCAATTGGAGAGTAATGAAATGACAAATCAAAAGTACAGAACACAATGCGCTAATCGTTTAGTTCAAGAAATGGCAATTTCGAAAGCAAACCTGGTTCACTCTCTTGAGGAACAAAAGATTTATCAACCGGCGCGTGTTCCTCCACATGTTCTTCTTCCTCATCATAATCTTCGTCGTCAAACACAGAAGCTCTAGAATTTAAACTACCCAAAGCAAATGCAGCTGAGAAATACTCCCCTTTTGGCAGTAGATGATCTTCCTCAGTAACTACTTGAACTTCAGGCCCATCATACTCTTCACCATTGTTCTCATAATCTAACAAAACGTACCATCACAAGTCACTGTAGCGAATGACAACGATTTGGTAGTATAAATATATAGTGTCAGTTTTGTAACTGCTGTGGGCAGGACTTGTAGAGTATATGAAGATCTCAGACAAAGAAACGTTCTATATACAATTAACGCAAAATTCCGTGCTTTAAATTATCCCACAATAAGTAGATTATGACTACAGCCAAACTAGGAGAAGGCAAGACACTGATGATAGGAACTTTCTCACTAGACACTAGGGGATACAAAAATTTTGTCGCAGTAAATTTGGAAAAACAGACCCTAAACTACACTACGGAGCGAAATTAAGAAACTGCATATATAATAATAACCTGAGGAAGTCTCGTCGTCGTTGGAATGAGACATGTGTAATGCAAGATTGGCGCGAAAAACGAACTACTGAAAAGAAAAGAATCGGGAGCAAGAAGAGATCCACGACTCAACAAACAAACAAAAAACCCTACAAAGGAACACATACAAATACACCATCATCAAGCACACAGTTACAAGAAAGCTGGGAGGGAGAGCATCACAACAGAAAAATCAAGAAAAGTTGATGAAAAAAAGCGTCTCAATTTTTTGTTTTTAGGGAAAGAAAACGAAGAACAAAAACCCTAGTTGATATGATATCTAGCCCGAGACGAAATTGGGATTGAAACCCTAATTGAGAGTATGGATGTACATAATAACACATACCCCTTTGCCGTAGGAGTTCTCAAATTGGAAGAGACGACGGAGAGAAGAAATCGTCGAGGGATCAAAGAAGCGGGCGGGGATAATCATCGGAAGTGTTCCGTTTTTTATATTGGGAAGTTTATAACCCGACCCGAATAAAATTCGTTGGTTCCGGGTCCTATTCTCAACCCGAAGAATTTACTTTCTCCTCCTCCAGTTAAAAAAAGGTTACTTTTAAGTAAAACAAAATCCACCTCTTATAGACAATGTGAGACTGGTTGTATAACCGGTTTAGAGTTTTAGACTTTAGACCCACTTTGTTTTGATTATGCTAATTTAATTTGATCTCGAACTTTGGTAAGCCGCTGGACCAGGAATAGTGTATATACTATTCAATATATTTGAATTATAAATGGGCCCCGGCGTCTTCCTCGTTTTTCAATTTTTCACTGTTTTTTTAGCCGTTGAATTGTTTTTGGGAAAAAGAAAAGAAAATAGGTTGATTATTGACGAAACTAACCTCATGAAGCCTACTTTATTACGGTGAGAAAGCCCTTTTTGGCTTTTTCCAAAATTCAAATTCAAACAGCGCCTGAAAGTGCAAACAATCTCAACCGTCCGTTTTCCATCGTCCCTCTTCTTTTAACATTCCTTTCTCCGTCCGGCTTTACTGCTGAAATCATGCGAATCTAGAGATAGAGAGAGATACAAAGAGAGATACAGAGTGAGTAAGTGAGATACAGAGAGAGAACTCTTCAGAAGCTCGCGAAATTTTGGATTTTGTAGCTCGATTTACATTACACAGGTGACGGTGAGATATAAAACCCAACGAGCTGCTCTTTAGCTTTTTTAGCTGTTGGATTCGAAAGTTTCTTAATTTCACATTTCTCAGTGTCAATTTCGTGAATTTTGAACTGGTTTTTTTTTTTGAAATCTGCTTTTTCTGATTTCAGATTTAAATGTCAAGGGAGGTCAAGCACGATGACGAAATCGAGAATGTCCCTGAGAATCTCCGAGCTTCGCTTTTGTCTCAAACCACCGACGATTCATTGACGAACCCAACAAAGGAGTTGGGGAGTAAGATCGATCGAACTCCTTCTAAGCCTAGACCTAAGAACCCAGATCCACCATTGCCTTTACGGACGCCTGATAAGTATCGATCCAGCATTGCTGCGTTTTCTAAGAATCGGTTTGGTTGGGGAGACAAGTGTGATTCCGTCACGAACGCAAACGTGGGGTTTTTGAATACGACTCCTAAAACTGGTAGAGTTGTCGGGAGAGCTAATTCGGAGACCAATTCGACTCCTACGAAGAGCGTGTCTAAGCCTCCGGGGTCTTGTTACAGAGGGAAGCTTGATGGGACAGGAGCTGTTAGAGTTGGTGGTTATGCCTCTTTGTATAAAGGGTTGTCTAGTTCTTCTGGGCAAGTTTCAGCAGTTGTTAACACGGTCCAAGTTCCTCACTTTAGCCTTAAGGAGGATCCATCTTTCTGGATGGATCACAATGTACAGGTACCAATTTTGTTTACTTTCTTTTCATTTTTGGGGTTTTGGAACTGCATTACTCTTCTCAGTGTTCACTGTCCAGTATACTTCTAGGTTCATTAGCTGCACCAAATTGACTTCTTTTAACAGAAAATGCCTATTTTTGTATTCGATTTTTTCAAGTGTTGGTTAGGTGGCAGTCATTGATGGTTACTGAATGAATTGCAGATTCTCATACGTGTTCGACCGCTTAATAGCATGGAGAAGGGTACAAATGGGTACAGTAGGTGCTTAAAGCAAGAAAGTTCGCAGTGCGTAGCATGGATTGGACCACCTGAAACACGGTTTCAGTTTGATCATGTGGCATGTGAGACAATTGACCAGGTAAGACTCATCATAACGAAAGATGAAAATTTGGTTTCCTTTTTATTCGTATATATGAAGTTTTTTTTTTTGTTGCATCCTAAATTTGTAGGAAACCCTTTTTCGGGTAGCCGGTCTGCCCATGGTGGAAAATTGCTTGTCTGGCTACAACAGCTGTATATTTGCATATGGCCAGGTATATTCTTCTGTCATTCTAGAGATAGATTATGAGAGTGATCTACTACCTCTGGGTTAGGCTCAAGCTTAAAACAAGCCTTATGTTTTCTAGTGACCATGGTAGAGCTGTTTTTGTGATAGAGCTGTAAAGATGTCCCATTTTAGGTAATTTGGTGATACTTATGCTGAATCATTTGAAAATCCTTACAAGGTTGCAATGAGATGAGATAGTTAAGTTTTCATAGTAGGACTGAGTGGAAATAGTTTCCTTCGTTGGAGTTAAGTTTTCAGTTCCTAACTTGTTATAATTTGGTTGGATTATGCAGACAGGAAGTGGGAAAACATATACAATGCTCGGGGAAGTTGGTGATTTAGAAGTCAAACCAAGTCCCAACAGAGGAATGATGCCTCGGATATTTGAGTTTTTATTTGCAAGAATACAAGCTGTAATTCTCTTATGATATAGCTTTTTTAAATTATTATTACTGAGATATCTTAACTTTGCTAATTGCATCTTGCTTCGCTGTTCTTGTTGCAGGAGGAAGAGAGCCGAAGAGACGAGAGACTTAAATACAATTGCAAATGCTCTTTCCTTGAGATTTACAATGAACAAATTACAGACCTTCTTGAACCATCTTCAACAAATTTGCAGGTAACTTTTATATTTTGTTGGTGAAAGTGCACTAGATGCGCAAGGCTTAGTTCTCTAATGTGTTTTTCACTTTTTAGCTTCGAGAGGACATTAAGAGCGGTGTCTATGTGGAAAATCTGACTGAATGTGAAGTACAAAGTGTTCAAGACATCTTAGGGCTTATCACACAGGTTAGTACCGCCGTCTCCCGAACATTTTTGTTTTATGTTGATGTTCGTGAAATCTCATCTGTTGTTCGATAGGGTTCTATGAATCGAAAAGTCGGAGCCACAAATATGAACAGAGAGAGTAGTCGATCACATAGTGTATTTACATGCGTGATCGAGAGCAGATGGGAAAAAGACTCAACAGCTAATATGCGTTTTGCAAGACTGAACCTGGTTGATCTCGCCGGATCAGAGAGGTAGCTATGGGGCGTTTTGCTTTGTATTGCCTTAGAAACCTCATCTAACATTGTGCATTCTGTAACAGGCAGAAGACTTCTGGCGCTGAGGGTGACCGCCTAAAAGAAGCTGCTAGTATCAATAAATCACTGTCCACACTAGGGTATAACGAAAGAAATAGTTTAATCCCTTGCATAACTCGTTTTCTCAACTAGTTGTTATGTTAAATTTTGCTATTTGTTGTTATTGATTGCAGACATGTAATTATGGTTCTTGTGGATGTGGCAAATGGTAAACCAAGGCATATTCCATATCGTGATTCCAGGCTGACATTTCTTCTTCAGGTTAAATCTAAATTCATTGCCTTTCTTCACTTAAGTTGGAATCTATCGTTTCATGTCACTATAACGGTAGTTATTTCATCTACAGGACTCACTGGGTGGCAATTCTAAAACAATGATAATTGCTAATGCCAGTCCTTCCGTCAGGTATTCTGTCAACGCTAGTTTGATATTGTATTACATTAACTCGTACAGTTAGTAAGGAACTTCAACTTATTGCTTCTATCCATTACCACCTGCAGTTGTGCAGTAGAGACGCTAAATACTCTTAAATTTGCTCAGAGAGCAAAGCTAATCCAGAACAATGTAAGTCTGCACTTTAATCCATATTGTAAGCTTTGAGAGAGCTGAATCATAAATAACCTTTGGATAACTATTATGGTTCAAATTACTTAGGCTGTGGTCAACGAAGATTCTAACGAGGATGTCCTGGAATTACGCCGTCAAATCCGACTTTTAAAGGTGTAACATTTTAGACTGCCTAAGTGCTTTGTATGTGAAGCTGTAAAAAAGCTAAGACAAATTTTGTGTGTGCGGAACAGGAAGAGCTTTCCCTCCTCAAGCGCCAGAACATCTCCAGGGCGTTGTCATTTGGATCAGAAACAGCCAACTTTGCAGAACTACAAGTCGATTCTCCATCAAGTGAAATGCACGAGGTAGGACATAAGCAGGCTGGTAACTCGCTTGTGTATGAATCTGGAGGCTGTGTAAGGATGTCTAGAAAGCAGGTATACTAACTTTGAGAAATTATGTTAGGACTTACTGGGATTCATATGCCTTTGCCTTGTGATTCCACTAAAAAATTATATATATTTATTAAAATCAGTTGAAATCTTTGGAGATAACACTTGCTGGCTCATTGAGAAGAGAAAATGTGGCTGATGCTTCAATTAAGAAGCTTGAAGCTGAGATAGAGCATCTAAATCGTCTGGTAATTTTTTCTCACCTACACTGTTCCCATTCCCACTTATGTTTCAGAAATCGCCTGAATCCATTTATGATATCATTAGGTTCGACAAAGGGAGGAAGATACTAGGAGCACAAAAATGATGCTTAGGTTTCGAGAAGACAAGATACAGAGGCTGGAATCACTTCTTGGCAACCATATATCTGGAGATTCTTTTTTGCTGGAAGAGAATAGCATTTTGTCAGAAGAGATTCAACTGCTTCAAGCTAAAATTGATAAAAATCCTGAATTGACTCGCTTTGCCCTGGAAAACATAAGGCTTCTGGACCAACTTAGAAGGTGATAAATCTTCAGGAAACATCTAACGCTAAAGTTAAAGATAATGTGTGCTTTTTTATATAAAAGAGTTTTGTTATTATGCAGATTTCAAGAGTTTTATGAGGAAGGTGAGAGAGAAATTCTACTGGGCGAAGTCTCAAATCTGCGGAACCAGGTGCCTCTAGTTAGCACAATATCTGGTGATGCACCCTTGTTTTCGATTGCGATGCCATCCTTAACCTTAGCTATTGATTTTGCAGCTCTTCCAGTTTCTTAATGAAAACTCTGACCGGCAAAAACATGTTGATGATGAAATAGAGCCACAGGTTACATATATTCACCTATTTTTATACCTGAAATCTCTTAGTATGCAGAATAATTATGCGTCATTGCTTGCTTGTCAATAATCTTGTTGCATCTGCTATGGTACAGGGTGCATTACTTAGGAGTAAAGAAAATTGTTCTCTACAGGAGGAGGTCGATTCGCTTTCTTTCTCATAAGTCATTCTCCTATTTTCTTTCTAATCTATATTTTCAATTTCAGTTTCTTAACGTATTTCTATTGCAGTTGAAAAAGACCTGTTACGAACTTGAGAAATGTAGAAGTAACCTTGGTTCTTGCTTGGAAGAGAATGCAAAGCTTAATAGGTTAGCAAATCTGATTTGAGAATTCTTTTTTTTTTCCTTTTATATGGCAACTGAGTTCTCATTTTCTCCATACCCCTGAAAAGTCTTCTTGCCTTTCTTCTGCAGAGAAATCCAAGATCTACAGGTCATGGCCGACAATATGAGAGCTTGCACACCTGATGAAAATAGCATTGCGAACAAACAAAAGGTCTGCACAATAAGAACAGTGTGGTTTACTAATATGCACAACCACTTGTGATATTGTTTCTGCAGGTTACCATTGAGCGTATTCACTTAACAGTTGAATGTTGCCTTAAAATTGCAGGCCCTGTTGGAAACTCAAAATGTTGAGCGGAACAAAACACTTGCTGGTCAGCAGGTCAATTATGTAGAAGAAATCATCAAATTGCAGCTTGATTTGGATGTACTAAAAATTATACTCGATGAGGAAAGAACACTACGGGGTGATTCAGAAGCACAGGCAGTTCGCTTGAAATTTGATATTGGAGAGTTGAAGGACCAACTACTTTTGATTAGCAAGCAGCAAGAAAATGTATATAGTGAGCTGGGGGAAACAAAGTCTGTAGTTGAAGCTCTTGAATCGCAAAACATTATATTGATCCAAGAAGCAGTGGAGTTGAGGAGAATAAAGGAGAACTATATTGAGCTTTTACAAAAACAAGAGCTTGACATCCCAGCAATGAAGTCCAAACAGTACAATGAGTTCAAAGATATTCCTGCAGAGGACAATGCAATTGATACAAAGTTTAAAAAGATGCAAGCATCTCTTGAAAAAGCTAAGAGGTTGAACATGTTGTACAAGAGTGATATTGCTTCTAAGGCATGTGGAGATGAAGAAATGGAAAAAGTTTGCAAGCAAGCTGAAGCTGCAACTGCGGAGGTGATTGTCTGTTTGCAGAATGAGCTTGAAGTTCTTCAGAAGGAGGTCAGTGATTTTCAATCAAAAGAAAACGTCACTGAAAAGCAGGTACAGTTTTTAGAAGGTCAGATGGAGGAGCTGCAGGATAACTTACGAGACACGATTATGGATAACGAGCAGTTGCAAGAAAAGCTCCGAGGCAAAGACATGGAACTACAGATCATCTCAAATGAAATGGAACTTCTCACATCTGAGCTTGAAGAAATTCTGCTGAATGGGAATGAAGGCCTTACAGATGCGTGTTACCAGGCTGATCTTATTTCGGGTTCCTTACCAGATAGAAGGATATGGATATCTGAACAGGTTGGCGGATTAAGAAGAACACTTTCTGAGAGAGAATTCATGATTGAAGATCTTGAAAGTTGTTTGGAGGATGCCAATAAAAAGCAATGCGATATAGAATCCATGTTGACGTCTCTTAGAGGGGCAGCAATAGTAATGAATGAAGCGCACCAGAGAGAGTACGAGGAAAAGGAGACACTCTTGAAATCGCAGTTGTGCACAAAAACAGAGATCATATCAAGGCTTCAAGAGAAGCTCAAAATGGCTGAAAGGTTGATTTGTGAAGCATCACATTGTGCAACAGCTTCTCTAATAATTGTCAACCGCTATTCTGAGGTAACCGAATCCCATACTTTTGAGTTGAAGCAAAAGGATTTTCAGCTTGCGGAATCCGGTGGTACAATTCTTTCTCTGAAGCAACAAGTACAAGATTTGGAAACAACCTGTAAGGAATTTAGAAGCAAACTTCTACAGGAAGAAAAAAATGCTTCTGCTATCGCACAAAAGCTTGAAGAAATTGAGGAGACTGGCATTTCGGCAATGAAAGAGAAGCTTTCTGAGCTCAAGGGTGGCGTGTCTGGACTGAGATCATGCATAAACATGTGTCAAGAGCATGACAAATACACGGAGGCAGAGAATTCATTAGGTTCTCCACCCCACTGTAGTAAAGGACAGGTGAGCTGAAAACTTTCTTAATTAACGATCATGCCTTATTATGTATAGTAGTGTGCTTAGTCCTTTACTTGAAATTTTTTTCATACAGGAACTTGGAAAGAATGTAGTTGTCTCCTCTTGCATAGAGAATACTCCAAACAACAACCATACAGAGTCCATGAGGTTGACCAGCAAGGTGTCAAGTGAGAGAGGTAAAGTGATCATACTGCTAAAGCAAGAAATGGAATCTGCACTTGTAAGCTTGAAGGAGGTTCAAGTTGAGATGGCCAAACTCCAGGGTGAGAAGGAAGAGCTAAAGGCATCTGAGAAAAGAAGCTTAAGAAACTTGAACGATCTTGCTGCACAGTTTTGTAACCTTGAAACTGTGATGAATAACATGCAAGAACAATATGAGCACAAGGTGGAAGTCACAGATCATAAACTTAAGGCAAGTAACTATTTATTTTTGTCCCTTTCAAATTTATTTTTCTCATTCTGAGTCATATGGGACTGTGCATTTATGGTTTCACCTATTATTGACATCTCTCAGATGCTATATATTTTCTCTCTGTCTTTCTGAAATTCTTATGATATTTTACAGACTTTGGAGCATGAATTAGCTAAGATGAAGATAGATGCTGACCAAGAATATGTTAAAAACTTGTGTGTTCTTAAGAAATTTGAGGAGGCTCAAGGGATTATTAAAGATGCAGATATCACAGTCAATGAACTCATAACAGCGAACGAAAAGATGAAATTTGACCTGGAGAAGCAGAAGAAAAGGGAAATCAGCTTGGTTGGAGAGAAAAATGCCTTAGATGACAAGCTGCAGGAGCTGGAATCCATAAATGTCAAAGATAATGAGAAAATTGCGTACCTTGAGAAACTATTCGGGTCAAGTTTGATGGGAATAGGAAATCTGGTCGAAGAGCTGGAAACTGTTGTCAGAAAATTACAGGATGAGTCGTCTGTGGCCTTGACTGGCATGGCCAATGATTTATCTGAGTTGAAGTCCTGGGTTTCAGATACAAACTCAGCTAGATTGTTCCTTGAGGATATCTGGTCAGAAATAATCATGAAGGATTGTGCTCTCTCAGTTCTACACCTATGCCATATGGGGGTTTTGTTAGAAACAGTTACAGGGATCAATACCGAAAATGGTCTGCTTCAACGTGGTCTGTGTGTATCAAACTCTTCCATAGCCGGATTAAGAAATAACAATCTAAGGTTAAGAAGGGAGCTTGAAATGTTTGCAAATCTGAAGGGCAAACTACTGACTGATATAAAGAATGGTTTTGAGAGAATTTCGAGAAATGAAGAAGCAACTAATCTGCTTACTACAAAATTAAGCAATTTTGATCAGAAAATTTCAGGGCTACAGTACCAGGAGGAGCTGATGTTGCAAAGATCTAACAGCATGGGATCTCAGCTTGATATTTTGCTGAAAGAAATAGATTTGAGCAATGGGAGCCTTGCTGAAACTCTGTTGGAGCAAGAGCTGCATCTGAATCAGAAAGATGATTTCTTTGACACCGAAGTTCAGCTTTACTTCATGGACCTTTGCTCAAAAGATGTTGAGTCAGTTGTTCTGGCGCAAACAGTAAAAGAATATTCTTCTCGTCTAGCAGTTGTAGATAGAGAGCTTCTTGATCATCATGCCATCGTTGAGGATCTTAAAGAGAAACTGTTTGTTTCCCAAGTGGAGAGTGAGCTCAAAGACCAATGTCTGGTTGATAACAAATTGGAGACCGTTTCAGTGAAACAAAAGGTGACTGAAGCACAAAGTAAAATCAAGGTTCTCTCATCGGATCTTGATCACTGTGTACAAAAAATCGCTGAAATGGACGAAGTAAACAAGGTGTTTGGAGAAAGAGTCTTCTTCTTGGAGTCTCGCATCACTGGGATACAGCAAGAATTGGCGATTAAAGCTTCTGAACTTGACAGTCTCCAACATTCCCAGTCAGTCACTGCAGAAGAATTGGATATCAAAGAAAGGGATATACAAGTTTATGCTGACGTTGTCAGTTCGTTGAAGAAGGAAAACATCTCCCTTAAGAACAAGGTCATACATTTTGGTGAAGATCAATTTAAAGCACTAGATGTTACGAGGCTAAGCATTGCCAAATGCACACATTTAGCTGAAGATAGCAGGATACTGGAGAAACTAACCAGAGATGGTCTAGTTATTTCTGATAAAATGTTGCAACTGATATGTGAAAACTTCAATAAGGCTTCAGAATTCGCAGATACTGTTCAATCTTTGCAGATTGATGTACAAGACTTGTTGTCTGAGAATCTGAATCTCCGCGATGAGCTTTTGAGAAAGGATGATGTTCTAAAGGGGTTGTCTTTTGACCTCAGCCTACTACAAGAATCTGCTTCCAATTCTAGGGATAAGAAAGATGAAACAAAGGAAATCATGGTTCATGTTGAAGCTTTAGAAAAGACACTAGCAGTGAAAACATTTGAACTAGAAGATGCCGTTTCTCACGCCCAAATGCTTGAAGTTCGACTGCAAGAGAGCAAGGGAATAATCTGCAACCTTGAAGTGGATACTGAAAAGGTAAGGAAGTGTCAACAAAAACTGTCGGCGGAAAATAAAGACATTAGAGCGGAAGCTGAAGCTCTTATGGCAGAAAAAAGCTCTCTAGAGGAGGAGCTGATCCAGAAAAATAAGGTATCGGAGAGCATGGAGATGGAGCTCTTTAATCTAAGAAATGCTCTCGGACAATTGAATGATACAGTTGAGTTTACCCAGAGAAAACTGAATGAGGCCATCGATGACAGGGATAATCTCCAAGATGAGGTTTTGTATCTGAAAGAAGAATTCAGGAAGATGAAATCTGAGGCTAAAGAAATGGAAGCTAGGTACATAGAAGCTCAACAGGTAGACAACAACACAATTAGACTTGACACGACATGTCCATTTTCTTATTCCTTTTTGCAATACTTACTTAACTTCTCACAGATTGCTGAATCAAGAAAGATATATGCCGATGAGAGAGAAGAAGAAGTGAAGCTATTAGAAGGATCAGTTGAGAAACTTGAGTATACTATCAATGTTCTTGAAAACAAGGTTAGAGCTAATCTTTCTTTACCATGTAACAGCTTATTTTAATCGATGTGTTTAATTTTCTGACGGAGACGTTTTTCAATAGGTTAATGCTGTCAAAGTTGAAGCTGAAAGACAGCGTCTGCAAAGGGAGGAGCTGGAAATGGAGCTTCATACCATACGCCAGCAGATGGAAAGTGCTAGAAATTCTGATGGGGAAATAAAAAGGTTAGAAAAGTTTAAGCAACCTAAATTATAGGTATATGTTTAAAGCAACTCATTTCCTATTTTGCATGGTCAAAGAATTTTAGATGAAAAGCATATGGATCTTGAGGAAGCTAAGAAGCATATAGAAGCGCTTGAGAGAAATACGGCTGACCAAAAGACCGAGGTAACAAAATTTGTTATTTTAAACAGGGATGGATCCTTAATGATAGTCTCAGAGTTTGTTGATGGTATATATATGTTTGCTCTGCAACAGATTTCTCAACTCAGTGTGCATATCTCGGAATTAAATTTGCATGCTGAGGCTCAGGCTAGAGAATACATGCATAAGGTAAAGATGGTTCCTAATTGATTGACTACCCTTAAAAGCTTACCAAAAGACTGACATTACTAAGACTGATCCATTGCAAACAGTTCAAGGAGTTGGAAGCAATGGCTCAGCAAGTAAAGCCAGAAATCCATGTTTCTCAAGCTATAGATTCTTCATTGAGTAAAGGTTCAGGGAAACCTCGGGGTTCTGGCTCTCCTTTCAGATGCATAGGGTTGGGAATTGCACAACAAATGAGATCTGAGAAGGATGAGGAGCTTTCTGCTGCAAGGCTACGAATTGAGGAGCTTGAAACTGTAGTTGCAACCCGGCAGAAAGAGGTAACTAGTCGAAAATGTTATCTATATGTTATAGTGGAACGTTTGGCATCCACATGGTATTTATTATCTAATCTCGTATTTCTGCTCCCAGATATTTTTATTGAATTCAAAACTCGCCAAGGTGGATAGCATGACCCATGATATTAATCGAGTTTTGCTGGGAGTCAAACAGAATTGTTCGGTAAGTGGTTATTTAATTTTTTTTTTTCCCGCATGTTGTGTATAGCTTTAACATATTTCTGCCTCTGTAATGAAAAATAAAGAAAGATCTTTATTCTCTGTGGAATCTAACCTGGTTACATTAGTCATTGTCTTGTTGTTCCTCTATTGTAGAAACCGCTAAGTGGTAACTAAAAGTCAGTGACCTTGTTTCCGTCTTCCGCCTTTCTTTGCAGTCATTCTTGGATAGTCAACAAGTATTGAAGATAGCAGAGATGCTTCAACTTAATAGTTCAGATTCACGAGAAAGGGTAATTTTTCTTTGGATAGAACTCCAGCAAGAAAGATTAATAAGTTTTTGATAATAACCAAACTTCTTGTGTCTGAAATTTTTTGTATATAGGATCTTGAAGTCTCTCATCTCAAGCAGAAAATTAATGAATACAATGAGGAAAGGCAAGGGTAAGCAAGTGATGTACTCTGCCAAATCTTCACTAGCAGAAATATGGATTCTGGCCAGTTCCAGATGTTATATCATAGTTTCTTATACAATATCTCAATGCAGATGGATAGAGGAAATCGACGGAAAGCAGACAGATTTAGTTACTGCGCAGATAAAACTCCAGGAACATCGGCAGCATGAGCAGCTGCTTAAGAAAGAGAATGAATTACTTAAGGTTGAAAAATTAGGCACCAGTTTTTTATTTTACTGTTACACATTATACAAAATAAGTTAGTCCTCACAGAACGTATCTTAATCTTCTTACTTTCAACAGAAGGAGAATGTTAGTCATAAAAGAAGAGTGATAGAACTTGAAGGGGAAGTGAAGAAGCTATCGTCCCATCAAACCCCTGAGCGGAGAACTCGTGATCAAGCTCGAATTAAGGCAAGAAATCTCTAACTTGAAATACTTCTCTGTGTAGAAATATAATTACTCTTTTTTATTCTGGTACTTATTACCCTTTCCTTTGGTGTCATATGCAATAGGAAGAAAACAGTGTGTTAAAACTTCAGCTTGATGAGCTCAATTTGAAGTTACGGCGAGCAGATGTTAGTGTTTCTCGTGCCAAAGAAGAGCTTGCTTGGTACCGAGCGTCGTCCGGAAAGAACCTACATTCAAACCTTGACAAGACGCATCAGTTAAGTACCAAACTGAAGGAAACTGAAGAGGATAGAATGCAGCTTGCTCAGAAGCTATTAGGTCTCTGCACCAGTATCCTCAAGGTAAGAGGAACAGTCATAGTTTCTCGCTGTAATAAGCTCTGCAATTCCAGTGATCTAAAACTCCAAAACAGTATGTTAACATCTTTGTGTGGACTCAAAATTCCCTCAGGCAGCCGGTGTAACAGGAGAAGACATTACAGACATAAACCCTGAAGTTGCTGAAGAGGCACTCGAACAGCTCAAGACAAAACTTGGTTTACTTGAACGTGAACTAGACCACTTTAGATTAAAGGTAAGATATATTTCCATTTGAAGCTTTCGATTCAGTAGCTATTCACAAATAAGTTTTAAGAGAGGCTTGTGAAAAAACTCTTGATGCAGGGAAAAGCAAAGAGCAGAAGAAGTAGGAATCCAGAGAGAAAGATGCCTTCAATGCCTTCGCCTCCAAGATCATGGAGCCAGAGTCCAAGAAGTATGTCTCAGGTTCCTTTTTTCTCTTCTTTAGACAGGTGAAAGAATGATATGTTTGTACGAGAACACAGTCATTGTACATTTATGAATGTTCTTATGTAACTGTTATACTTTGATTGGTAAATAAAATTTATATAACCTCATTCATCCTGATTTTTGTATCCTCTTTATTATGACGTCGTTTCCAGCAATTCATCGTATATAGTTTGGTGGCCATTAATTTCGTTTTTTTACCTTACCTAGAAAAAAAAGTTTGATATGGTTAAAAAAGTAAAAGTGGTGGCGAAAATATTGTGAAGCAAATTTATCTACAAAAACAGACATTAACCTTATAAATATACAAACAAAAGTAGGGTTTTGTATTTTTTTTTGTTAAAGATAAGGGAGTACACTCGAGAGACAGCAGATCTCTCGTCTTCAAGATGGTGCATTCGTATAATTCATCTGAGATCCATCAAGTCGATTCTAGAATTTACTCGAGGTATTGTATTTTTTTTTTTTTTTTTCAGCAAATTGAGATTTTATTTATGAGTGTAAAAAGTCATGATACATCTGTTCATAGAGCCATATAGGCGGATCAAAACAACTCGAATAGAAAATACAATTTCGACAGCCATGTTTAGCCAAAATATGCGCAACCTTATTACATGATCGTTTTTGGAGATAAATACTATGTTGTGAAAACGAGTACACAAAAGAGAATATCTTTATAGATACCTTGCAACAAGTAATGCTTTGACTTCTGCTTCAAGTGGTGATCTCGCATTTGGCATACTAGAAGCTTCCCATCCTAACGAAGCCTCATAGTTATCTCTTAGAATCCATCCCATAGTAGTAGACCCTATTTGATGATCATAAGCTGCGTCATAGTTACACTTTTTGTTAGCTGCGTCGTAGGTATTGTATTTCTAACTAGGGTTTTTTTTTGTCTTTTTTTGCTGTTTTTTTTTTAATTATTTTCCTTGCAATCTTCTACAACACTTGCTTGTCACCCAAGCCACCCTTCACATTTAATCCCACAGATGAAAGATTTTCGTGAATTTCTAGAAGAAATCTTCAAACTCGAATCAGTTCCAGAACAAATATCCAGAGTTGATGATCGAATAAAGGAACTCGAAGAGCGGAAGATGAGAGAAGATGCCGGTATATATATGTTTTAAATTTCTATTTTATCATATATTTCTATATATATATATTTCACTCTCTTTTTATGATTAATCTTTATAGCTAATGTCTAAGGTTTTTGGTATTCTTGCAGTCAGGGCCAAACTCAAAGAAGAACTGAGGGAAATCACGGAGTTGCGTATGAAAGTCGCGGAAGAGCTTAGGAAGATGGACGAAGAGGAGGAAAGGAGGAAAGGAGAAACATCGAGTTCCTTAGGAACATTGAAGCGGTTAAAATGTAAGTTTAACAACTGATTCATTTACATCAATAGAAAAGATCATCGTTTCTAATACTTTATAGGTAGATTAATGATTATTTTTGCTACTATAGGTTACTACTCCACAACAAGCTTTGAGGATCAAACGAAGGTTTGAAAATAAATGAAATTTTGAGGGGTTTTTTTCCTTTTTTCTTTGGCATCTAACTATCTATTGATAGTTATTTAAAAATCCAGTGATTTACATTATTTTTGTCATCTTTAGTTATTAGAATATTTTACGATGATTTCTCACTTTATGTTCGAGAAAAGATGTCGTTCTACTTCTACATGGGTATGTAGTAAGTACACAATACAATACATACACACAAAAAAAAGAGAGATTAGTTTCATCACTTCATGTGTACGTACTTCTGTATCTCTAGGTGGAAAAAACATTTTTAAATTTTAATACAATGAACAATGGAAACGTATAGGATAAATATAAGGGCTCTCTTCGAAATTTCAAACAATAATTCAGACGTGGAAGAAAAATTACAAAATTATTTTCACTACATTTAATATGAGATAAAATTTGGGAAATATATTTAGACTAATTCAGACGTGGGCGGGTTTGGTAATTAAATTATGAGAACTTTTGAAGTCCTTTAACAGTTTAACCCTTTTACTAATTCAGATGGGTAAGTTTGCAACTTCTTCTTATCTGTTAGTAATTAGCCAGCTTTACCCGTGAGAACGTATAAAAGCAATTGAAACGATCTCACTTTTTCTCTTCAATCACTCACTCATCATCATCATCAACATGGCAGAGTTTGTTCTCAAAATATCTCAACCAGAAAAAACGTCGTCGATGTCAGAAAAGATAGTTAAACTGGATAAGTTCATCTGAAAATACGAAGAACTGTTTTAATTTCCGCAGCGTCCGTGAGAGCGTATCCTGGCTTCCACCATCCTCCAAACATTCTCTCGTCGCCGATGGACTCTCTTGCATTATCTTTAGATAAGTGGGAAATTAGTATATTTCTAAAACTTATTTGGAAAATTAGTGAGTTTACTATTTACAATAGGACAATTAGTCGTGGAGACCATCTGTGAAATAGAAAAAATAGTGAGAGAGAAGTGATTTGTGTGTGTTGGAGGAGAGAGAAAGCAAAAAAAATTATTATTATTATTTTTTTATATATGTCTTCTTATTTAGTTATTCAAATATTTTGTAATATATATTTTTTTTAAAAATTTTGTCAGATATAAAAATGTATATATATTTTTTTTCTTTATAATTTAATATACATTTTATTTTTTTATTTTAAATATATTTTATATTATAAACTAATATATATGATTGTTTTGTACACAACTTATATAAAAAATATTAATGGCACAGAACCATGGACAAAAAAATGTAAAGCAATCAACTGATCAGAAAATAATACGTACGAAACGGGAAACCACATTATTATTATTATTATTATTATTTTGTCGTCAACATTGTTAATAGTTTCGTGGATCAATTAAATCTCGTTTTTCTAATGTTTCTAAGAATTATCAAAGGAAAGAGATATCACTACTGGAATCTAAATCGTAATTTGTTTAGATTTTACCAAATATCTTTTTACAAAAAAAACCGCAATAAATAATATTCGAGATAGATATATAGTAAAATAACAACCTTGGTATTATTATCTTCTTATAAAATATAATATTTAAAAAACGGTAGCTTGGCAACGTTGTAATATTATTTGTTAGAATCGGGCGAGTTTTTTTTTTTTTTGGCAACACTAATATTATTTAATCTTTACCCTATATATAATTACAGCGACAAAAGTTGAGAGTTTGTTTGGCAAAAGAGAAGAAGAGACGACATATCTCGTTATCGAGAATGGTGCATGCACAGCCGCATTATTCATTTGAAATCCGACAAGTCCGTTCACGTTTATTCTTAATTCGTCATCCTCGTCCAAGACACTTGAAGAAGATGAGGTAAATTTCGAGGGTTTTTAATGTGTTTTTTTTCCACTCTGATTTAAAAACCTTTCTTCTCTCCCAAGCTTCTCTTCACTTTCAATCCCCAGGAAGGATCTTGATGAGTTCCTGGAAGAAATCTCAAAACTCAAATCAGTTCCGGAAATAATATCCAGAATTGACGACTATCTTAAACAAATCAAAGAGGAGATCAGGGATCTAGATTTAGGTACTGATTTTGATTTCTCTATTTGATCATTCTTTCTATTTTATTCTCTATTTTAAATAAATAAATAAACCTTAGTGTGTTCATATTCGTGTAGCCAAGGCTATTATCGTCGAGAGGATGAGGATTCGCTCCATAGAAATCGCCGAGTTACGTACCTTAAAGCAAACTCTACTCCGGAAGAAGAACTGAGGATCAAAAGATTCAAATTAATAAATTTCATTCTATAATAAACGCGGTTAAGGGGTTTTTTGTTTGTGTTTTTTTCTTTAACATCTATCTTATCATATGCATGCACGTACCTTTTTAAATGTTCTTATAATATTTAGAATGTTTTCCTATATTATATTCGAGAATTTTTGTTTATTTTTTTACAAGAAGAAAAGTTATAGCAATCGATTCATATTTAGTGGAACCGTAACATCCAAGAAAAAAAGATTATGAAATTCAGATGGCGTACTATTTTTCATATAAAGAAGTGCAGATTAGGCTACAAATATGAATTCATAAGAAATAGGCCAAGGTTGAGGGGGAAAAAACAAAAAAAAAGGGGTACTAATCGGATGGTATGTACATAATCTAAAATGTGTTTGATATAGACTGGAGTTGCTATCTTTGCTCGTATATAGAAAGTTAAGAGCAAACTCGAAACCATGTTAAGAGTTACAGAATGGAGAAAATAAAAATAAAAAATCACACGCAGCGCACACACGATAGATAAATTGTATTGGAAACATGTATTTCCAAAGAATGTTAATACGACGACTGTTTACGACTGTCTATGTGTCCATTATTTTGATTAGTTGGATGATGCGAGAGTCAATACAAAAAGGGAAGGGTGCTGATCTCATCACCTCCAGAATCATACGAGTATATGAATTAGGACTTCTCTGGTCAGGGAGCATTTAATAACAAACCTTGACATAATGACATGCATGCATATTCTTCTTGAGAGATCGATGTTATTTATCAAACAGAGCGTTCTCGATCGGTGCTTCCCAATAATATACATGCATTATCGTATTAGTTGTTTGTTTTTTATTTGTTTTTTTGTCTGCACGAATTGCAAGAACTATATCATGTACTAAAATTTGTTATTATCATTCAAATCTTACTTTGGTCAGCAAATTTGTTTAATTGTACTAGATTTTAAACTTTCTTTTACTAAAATCATTAAATTTCAAGTTATAATTGTAGTTAATTTTATACGTTTTATTTGATGTTTAAGATTGTATAATTGTATTTTGATTGTTAATTCTACGGTATACAACACAATAATTTATTTTTGTTATAAATTAATTTATAGAATTAGTATCCTTTTATATTATTAAGTTTTACCTGTTTGTTTATAATAATCATGTACATAGAGGTGTCAAATAGGTCGGTCCACATTTCTTATTTCTCGGACCGCAGCGGGTCAACCCGTTAAGACCGCAGTCGTTAAAGTTACGCCTAAGCATGTCCCTGACATAAATTTTATATTAATTATTCTTTAAAATTTTAGTGGGCAAAGAAAAAAAAGAAATTTTAAAATAACTTATAATAATGATATTTTGTAAATATCTTAATTGGTAGACATTAAATTTCTTCACATTATCACATATTTCACGTATAATATATACATAACTATGTAAAAATATTATTTATATATAATATATTTATTTTAATCATATATTTGTAGTTTTTGGGACAACCCGCCAACCACAAACGTACTTTGCTAAAATCCGTAATCCCGATATACTTAATTGTGAGGACTGTCTAGAAGTTAAGATTTTGACATAATTATGTATATATAAATATTTAATTTATATAAATAATATTTACTTATATTACTGTGTATTATGTATATTACGAAATCAGAGTGTCTAGGAAGTTAAGATTTTTCTTTTATGTATTTTTTAAGAAATTTATTTGGTACTGTTACTTTTCCACAAATCTCGTTGTAGATTAAATAGTTTATATTTAGCAGAGGAGCTCTTTAGATTTTCTATATATTGAAGACTGAAAATCTGGAGAAATTTTTTTAAAAATTAAAAAATTTGAAGTAATTGAATATGATTGATTGGAGCGAATATAGAGTTTTCTATATTGGAATGAATTTTGTTTAGTTTTGCAGATTATTAGGCTCCGAGGTGGAGATAATTTAGGAACATTATATGGGATTGATAAGAGAATATTTAATTCACATATCTTATTTTTGCATATTTCGATTTTATCTTCTTCTTTTTTAAAAATGTTTTAATGATAATGGCATTGGTTATAAATATTTTCAAATTTCAAGACTACTTTTACAAAACTGCTGCAAAAATGTTAACATAGATAGATACAGTAAATTCTATTTATTATTATTTAATATTTTCTAAAACTGAAAATTTTTGTAATGTTTAATCATAAACTCGTTAGATTTAATTTAAGAGTTATTTCTTTTTACGATGTTAATTGCAACAATTTGTATATGTTAAAGTTTTGGAAGAGTTAGTGAATAATGGTTAACTGAAGAGATGGTTCTTCTTGTACAAGTGGTTGGTTAATCGGAATCGATCTAATTGGAGACCAGCTTATGTACTTTCCCAATTGATCGTTAAACATTGGAGACCGGCCAGTTTATCTAATCTAGCTCCTTGGTGTATAGATTCTCCATGTTCTTGGGAAAATACGGCGCGCTTCGAAGAGTTCCACCAAGTGCTCGACGATATGTCTAAGAGCAATGAATGGGTTTATTAACGAGATCGAAGACATATATGCGGTTTTGCTAAACCGATACGCTGCTGGGCACAAAGTAGATGAAACAGTAAGGAGTAAATATTTGAGAGGAGAAGAGAGTTTGGGATTAAAGGTCAGGATGATCTGGTTGCATTCCATGGGCTTTTGATGTGGTTGCGTAGGTATAAAAGCATGTTGAATTTGCGGAGACCACCTTCTTGTGCTCTCGTAGAAGAGAGTTAATTTGGTTAAAGCCATGCATGAATATTACCTAAGAAGCTAAGAAGATTTGGAAGCAATGATATCTTTCCAAATCTTCTTAGCTTACTTTCTAATAGAAACATGAAACCATCTCTCAACATGCAGCTACCACTCGAGCTAGTTCAATTTTTGCGATAAACCGGTTGCAATAATGATAATTAATCCACCTACTTGCATATATTCCAGTGTTCAGTGTTGTTTACTGGTTGCTACAAGAATTCCAAAGGAGAAACGTTCCCTAATATTGTTTCCACCTAACTTATCACTAAAACTTTAGAGGTAGCAAGCATCTACAAGCTTATCAACAATCTTGTATCCTATCTTCAAACAGAAACAACACGAGAGGTTTAGTACATTACCTTCTTCATCTGTGTTCAGGCTTCAGATTTCTTAGATTTGTTTTGAATGCGGCTCTTCTCAGTTTGGCGAGCTCTCTTAGGAGCTGAATCAGCTTTCTCCGTCGGAGCAGTCACCTCACACACCGAAACATGTATAATTCAATCACAAACCCTTAGAAAATTACGCCACTTTCCAAAATACAACAACCCTTCAGTCTTGCAGGCATTAGAAGAGCTAGCTTTCGAACTAATTGACCCTAAAGACTTACGTCAACAACACTTTAAATGTGCAGGAAGCGAGGTGATTAGCATTTCTTGATTAAAACTCAACCAAACAGAGCCATCGAGAATACTTTAAATCGTAAGTGAAATGAATATTGTTAAATATGTGGGGTTTTTAGTAATTATGCATAACAAACAGTTTCTTCCAGCCATCTCCTAATTCTTTCTCCTATATAACGCAGAGAGAGGATCAGTTTCTTCCGTCGCAAGCCATCATGAGTTACGAGAATAAGAGTCTTGGTGACTTTCTTGACCAGCTTGATAACATTGATCCATTTCCCAGTAAACTTGCCAAGATAGATGAACGTTTGATGGAGTTAGAAGAGACGAGTAAAGAAGATGAAGATTTGATCAAGAGTATTCAAGATCGGAATTACCGGACAAACGAAGGTTAGTATATATCTTCTCATTAGCTTCACCCTCTTAATTCCTTCTTCCTCTCTCTAAGTGTCAAATCTTTTCATGCAGAAATTGCTCAACTTCGAGGTATTCGTCAAAGCTTGCTTCAATCACAGTCTTCGTCATCATCATCTCTTCAAGTACATCCAACAGGGTTGAGGGAGTTGGAGTTATTCCCGTCGCCAGTCTCACACTCTGTTCGACGACCCCCTCATTCCTCTGATCAACCAAGTTTGAGTAAACCATTATCATCGTCGGCATTTCAACCATATCGTCGATCGCGTTTGGGTGATATGTTGTCAACGACTTCATCCTCCTCTCAGTCACCATTTCATCCTCCCGATTCATCTTATCGACCACTTTTCGGTAGCTTATCCGCATCACCATCGTCTACTCGTCCACGTTTGGATAACATCTCGTCGGCGCCGTTATCCTCTTCTCCGTTTAACCCTTTTCTTTATCCTCATTCCCAAGGCCCAAACCCACGACTACATATCTTACAAGACCCACTTCCTCTTCCACTGCCAAATCCAAACCAACACCCTCTTCCACGAGGACCACGACCACGAGCACCAGGAATCAAGTGGGAAGGTCGGCTTCAACAGGTGTTTGATGAGTCAGTTGCTAGCCTTGGGGGATTAGCGAGTACGTAACTTTATTTAATATTCCTTCCTTTTTTGGGTCTATTCTTTTTTAACTCTTAATTACTCCATTTTTTCTAACTAACTTTTTGATTTTTTTTTTTTTGTTTTGTTTTGATTTCAGTGGCAAGAGCCAAAGACATACACGACTTAATGCAGGCAGAGGGACTGACTGAAAAACAAATTGAAAATTATTTACAAGTTATGAAGCGTCGTGGAGATCCCGCTAACGACTTGAACTGAAGATGAAGAATAGTGTATATTGAAGAAATAGGTTTCTGAAGATATACTTACTTACATCAAAAATTGTAATTGTAGAACATATTTTTTCTTCGTTTTTTTTCTTTCCCCTTTTGGTTTGTGAACCTGATATTGTATTGCAAACAATCATATATGTATGTACAAATCATAAACGTACGTGCTAATAATGTTTCTCATCTTAATATTCTAACTGTACGTGTTAGTGTTTTTAGTTCTCTTTCTCTTATATTTCTTTTATTCAATTTTTGTGTAGGCAAAATAAGTCTCAGCTCTCTCTCCCAATAAGGTCTAATTATCTTGACTTTAGAATCAAAACTTTTACTTTTCTAAGATTAAAGTCGTCGTAACCTTCATTCATATGATTTTATTTTCATCTTACGTGGTCCAGTCTTCTTAGACAGATATGGCTTCACGAGGAGAGTTGCTTAAAACCACAACATTTTATAAAGAAATCTATTTACTTGTACGGTACTTTTACTTTTTGGATTGGTTGATGAAACTTGTAGAGAAGAAAAATATCCAAACTATTTTGTTTTTGTTTTTGTTTTTTTTTTTCAATCAAATCATAACTAAAATAATACCACAAAATTAAAACGTGTTAATGTGGAACAAAGGGTGAAGTACCTGAAAACGACGACGTTCTCTCTTTCTGTAAGTTCTCGAGAATCGGTTTTTCGCTTTTGCATATCAGCCGCTGCTTCGTGCTTTTTTTCTTCAATAACGGAAAAAAAAAATATGGTTTCCGACTTGGACCTGGTGACCCGACTCCGTGAGATTCTCGGTAGCTCCGACCTAGAAAAGGCGACTCCGGCTAGCGTCCGTCGTCAACTCGAGACGGATTTCGGTGTCGACTTTACTGATAAGAAAGCCTTCATTAGGGATCAAATCGACGCTTTTCTCGAGACCAATGGCGCTGTAGAAGAAGAAGAAGAGACCCCTAAGGCAGAAGAACATGACATTGATGCCGACGGAATCAAGTCGGAAATTGAAGTAGCTGATGGAGACGGCGACGGAGATGGAGGAAGTGAAAGTGAAGAGGAGGAGAAGGAGGAACGGTAATTTCTCTTTGTATTATTGATTCTGGTTTATGTGAAATTGGATTCTTTTGAATTCCAATACCAATAATGAATCGATGATCACACACACAACAAGTTTGAGTTTTTATAGGGATCGTTTCGATCCAATCAAAATGAATGATTCATTAGTGTGGTGTGGTTTAAGTTTTCAATTGAAGAGATTTATAAATGTACACATGTTCATTGTTGTTTATGTGTTAGGCCAGTAAAGGCCAAGAAACGAGGAGGTGGCTTTGCCAAAGTATCTCAGCTTTCTCCACAGCTTGAGAAGGTTGTTGGTACATCTCAGTTAGCTCGAACCGAGGTACTTGTTCTGTCTTTCTTCTACAAGTGTAATGTCGATGCTTTGGAGTGGAATTTACTTCATTCTTTTTGTCCCCTGTGTGTAATATATTATTCAGGTTGTGAGGAAATTGTGGGATTATATCAAAGAGAAGGATTTGCAGGACCCAAAGGACAGGAGGAAGATTGTGTGTGACGAGTTGCTTCATTCCTTGTTCCGTGTCAAGACCATTAATATGTTTCAAATGAACAAGGCTTTATCCAAGCATATTTGGCCCTTAGGCGAGGGAGATGGTAACACTTCCTTTTCATTATTATACTGCTTTCACAGTTTTCTCTTAGGGTGGTGGTGTTTATAATAACTATAAAAAGCTCTAGTATTTAGATTTCTGCTTAAATTCTTCATGGACTTGATGCGTCTGGTACAGTCACATTGGACTGCGTTGATGATCCTAAGTTGCTTGATAGGCTAAGAAGTTGTATCATGTGGTGCATTGATCCTAAGTTGCTTGATAGGCCAAGTTGTATCATGTGGAGTACTCCGCTGTAGAGACTGATCATGTGTAACTGTGTGGAAAGAATTTTCCCCTAGCGTTGTGTTGTTAAGATGCTTATATATTTGTGCAAGAGACCACTCCTAATGAACATGAATTTATTTTTGTACGGTATTATATATTTCCTGAGTACCTTTTTACGGTTGTAGACAGCAGTTTCTGAGTTTGTGTTATGCAAGTATAATGAGATGACTTTTTTTCTTTCCAAGAAGAATATGATGCTGAAGATAAGGCATCGGAGGGAACAGACAAGAAAGGGGAGCAAAACGAACAAGTGGGAGAGAATAAGGAAGAAGAAAGTGAAGATGAGGAAGTTAGGAATTTGCGGAAACGCAAGAGAAAAACGTTAGTTCTCTCTTTCTCACGCAGCTTTTGTATTGTCCAGCTAGTTATCGCCACTCTGATTCTCATAAACTAAGTTTTCTCTATCAAATAGGCCTGCCAAGTCGGTAGAGAAGCCCAAGAGAAAAGGAGGAGGAGGCGGCTTTGCTAAAATTTGCAGCCTCTCACCGGAGCTTCAGTCATTTACTGGGGTGACAGAATTAGCCAGGACAGAGGTACATGTCTGACTCGAGGAAATTAGTTTCTCTTCGTTATATTACTCAAGATCTGAGCCTAAATTTCCAAGTTACTTATCTAATTTATCGTAACCAGATCCCTTGTTTTAACATTTTGTCTGGTAAATGGTTTTAGGTGGTGAAATTGCTTTGGAAGTACATAAAGGAGAACAAATTGCAAGATCCGAATGATGGACGCACAATAATATGCGATGAGTCGTTGCGATCTTTGTTCCCGTTCGAGTCAATCAATATGTTTCAGATGAATAAACTGCTAACAAAGCACATATGGCCTCTAGAGGATAATGCAGGTATTTGATGACTGGAAAGTTCTTACATTTTACGGGAGCCATCTTTTCCCGGTTTTGGCATTTTAACCATATACTAATTGTTGTTTGTCTCTGGTCTAGGAGAATCAATTAGCTCTAACTCCCCAAAGAATGGAAAGCAAAAAATGGAATCAGATGGAGGTAAGAAAGCTAGATGAATCTCAACTTGTCCCTTTTCTCATCATGGTATAAACATCATGGTATAAACAAAGCATATGCATTTGGTCAGACACAGATAGTGAGGAACCAGACGAGCAAGATAAAAGAAGAAGACGGAAGTTCTTGCTCCCCTTCCACTTTCAGATGCAGTAGTCAAGCTCGAGACATAAAACAGAATAATCTTCAGGTATGACGTTTGCTCTCTACACTATGGTTTTTCTCTTACTTGTTTGCTTCTTTATACCATTTTCATAACTTAGGATCCTTCTGGCAAGAGGAGAGTCATATGCGATGAGAAGCTGTTAGAACTCTTTGAAGTTGGTTCACTTGAAGTCTGGAAGACGCATCGGTCTCAAAACATCTGACCAACCACTTCATCAAGACTGAACAATGACTCTTTTAGGAAGTCGCCAGTTTTTATAATATTTTCCACGTAGGCAAAACATAGTTCTCCACAAAGTCGGATTGATTTCCTGGACATCTTTTTTGGATCAGTAGAGGTCAGTTCAGGAAACCCGACAAAGCCGTTGCATTGATTTAGTCTCCTTCAAAAGTGTAAGTTAAAAGACTATAAAGGTATCTCGAATGTGAGACTTGTAAGCATATTGCGTTTTCTGAATTTGCTTGCAAGTGCAGCCTTTTTTGAGTTTGTTTCTAATATTTACCCTTTTGGTATATACACTGACAAAAATCATTTTCTATTTCAAAATGAAAGTTTAGTTCATGTTTCAAAATTGTCCTGTCGTGTAGTGACCATTAGCGGAATATAATTAACGAAACATGTATCTTTAAACATGATTCTACCAAACCAAATAACAATGGTTCACTCTTCAATGACAATAACTATAAACCTTTAGGGGCTTTATGGTAGAAATAGCCAAAGGCAGAGAGAGCGCTACATACATGGGCTATTCTTCAAAAAAAATTAAGCTAACGTCAAAACAGAGTCCTGCTCTCCTCAATCACAGCGATTTGGATTCCAAACTTCCAAACCGACTATTTTTTTTTTTAATAAATTTTTTTGAATCAAACCCGTAATCAAAATAAGTAACCATATCAAATTAAGATACGGTTTCTACATTTCAAAATTTGGTATTTTCAAAATTGAGTGTACTGAGGATTTCCGGATTTTTAGAGAGAAAGATTCGTTTTGGAAGTAAATACATTTACCCACTATTCCATTAGTGGCTTTAGTGCTCATCATCAGTTATCATTTTACTCCTCCGTAAACCAAAACAAAAAAAATCTCCGGCCAGAAAATTAAACAAGTTAAAGCAACGGTGAGTTCTTTATTTCTACGTTCATGTAATGTAACCGTCTTTTACCCTAGCTTGATTCATTCTAGACTTTTGATGTCATTGTTTTTAATGAAAAATTAGGGTTTTCGTTTTATCGTCATGAGTAGCGATAGAATCAGCAACCTGCCAGATTCTTTGCTGACGCATATCCTCTCGTTCCTTGCGACCAACGAGTCAGTAAGAACAAGCGTTTTATCGAAGAGATGGGAATCACTATGGCTAAGTGTCCCAGGGCTCGAACTGTTTCCCGATGACTACCCTTCCTATGGCGAATCCCCTCCGGGCGCTAAGTGTTTCATCGACACTTACCTGGACTTCAACCACAACAACGGCTCACGAGTTCAAAAGTTCAAGGTACAGTACGACGAAACCAGTGACTACAGAGAGGATTTTGTGAATTGGATCGAAACAGTGGTTGAGCGCGGAGTGCAACATCTAGAAGTTGAGTCTCTTATGGAACGTTCTAGCCGAGATTACTTGACTGACAAGATTTACAACAGCGACACGTTGGTGTCTTTAAAGCTAGCGAACGTAGGGTTGTCGGATTTGGATCCCGCGGTTGGTGTTTCTCTGCCTTGTCTCAAGATCTTGCATCTTGCTGACGTTTCGTACGATGATGAAGATCCTCTGTTCATGGAGAAGCTCATCTCTGGTTGTCCTGTTCTTGAAGAGTTTGCCTTGGCTTTGCCTTACGATTATCATGAGCGCCAGAAAAATGTGTCGTCTCTGCGTGTGAAGTCTCAGACTCTTAAAAGCTTTATTTTCTCGTTTGATACTAATTACACTGATACTGTTTTTGCCTTTGAGATTGATGCTCCACAACTCAAGTATATGTACTTCAGTGATGATCAATCTGATAGGATTGTGCTGAAGAATCTGACCTCTCTTTCCATGATAGAGATCGGTAGTGACTTTCATGTTGACCGTGGAAGCACTTCGTATAGAGAGAGGAGAAATGCTATCAGCGATTTTCTCAATGGTATCTCTAGTGTAAGACATATGATCATCTCTGAGTCAACTCTAAAGGTAATTTTTTATATTCTAAACAATCGAAATTAATGTGTATCCTCTAACAATATGTATATTTATTTTTTTCTTCTTGCAGGTCCTCTTTCATTATTCCAAACTGGGACGGATTCGCAAATTTGATAACGTGACTCGTTTGCAAGCTGCAATTTATAGTAACATGTTAGAACTATTTCCAGCCTTTCTAGAGAGCTTCCCAAACCTGAAAAATCTCATATTGGTAAGCCTCTGATTGAGTCTGCGATTTGGTTAGTAAGTTAAAGAGTACACTATTGATATATATTGTATACTGTGCTTGTCCGTTTGCAGGACCTTATTGTTGTTACAAGGGAAATCAAACTTAATGGTGTACCCCAGTGTATGGTATTGAATCTGGTGTGTGTTGAGATCAAATTAAAAGATGTTATGGTGGAAGAACCCGTGAAGACACTTGTGAGGTATTTTCTTGAGAATTCAGTAGTTCTCAAGAAACTCATTCTGCGTTTCAAAGAGTCTTCTGAAGCAATGAAAGTTTATGCTAGGGCAAAGAAAGCTTCATCTAGAGCAAAGAAAGTTTCAGATATCTTCAAGGAACTTAGTACATTCACTAAGCTTTCTCCGCGCTGTGAGATCATCACTACTGATTTAGGAATCTTTTGTTATGAATAAATTTGAGTGAGGGATAATAACCTTTTGGGAGACTCTTAAGTATTATTTTTTGGTTTCTCTACATTTTGGGTTTGAAAAATTTTCTCTTTTTTTTTTGCCGACAAAACAAACGTATATTATGTGTTAATCTAGAGTTTACAAAGCCACGATACAACGAATCTGTTAACCATATCGGAACATGAAGATATCTTGTTAACTATATCTGGTAGGTGCAATTTGAATATATATGCTTTTACTAGGGTGTCAGAATTACCCAGGGCAGGTTGTGAAACTGATTTGGGAAGGTACATATATAAAGGAGAACACATTTGCAAGATCTGAATGATGCACGCACAATAATATGTCACTGCACTGATTTAGTCTCATCCTTTACTGATCCGCCAGATGATACAAATATATATGTAGATATTGGATCATTTTAAAAAATTATCTTGCCATACAAATTTTCACTAAACTTTTTCGTCCAATACATATTCTAATATGACTCTTGTGGTCCGACGAGTGATCCAGTGAAGTCGTTCATGGAAGACATTGAGAAAACCGGGACACTTTCAGGGAAATGTGTTAAAATCAGACCTAGGGATGTCCAAATGGGTCTGTCCAAATGGACACATATATTTTATTGACATTTATGGTCAAAACCCAAATAGAACCATATCCAAATAAGTCCAAACCAAATAAGACCATAACTAATTGGATTGCCCATATAATCCACATAATTCATGAATTCAATTATGATAATTTTATCGTAACAATTATAAATTCATCATAACATTCATAAATTCTTACATAATACTCATAAATTCATAGTAAATGCAATAATCCTATACACAAGCACAAAAAAAATCGAAACTTTTGAAATACCCAAAAAATTAACTAAAAGAAAATAACGAAATTTACTTCCAAATTATTCAAAAGCTCGCGAAGTAGAGAGATTCAACTTTGGATCAGAAGTAACCAAGGACAAGATCTGATTCAAACTTAGAATCGACGAAATCGAGAGAGAGAGAAAGAGGGGAGAGAGAGAAGCAACGAAATGAAGAAAAAAAAAATCTCCAAATTTAGAAACCCTAATTTTTAAAGATTATTGGACAGTCCATGTCTAGATGAGTTCAGACCATTTATTAACGGGCTAAATTGGTTTTGGGTCCATTTAACCGTTTCAAATTTGGTCATGACCATGACCGGTCCAAATAAATTTGGACATGGACAGCCCATCGTCTCCAAGCCCAACTGACATCCCTAATCCGACCATTTATTGATTCTTTCAAGGAAGAGAAGAGTAAGCTCAAGGATCTCGACCTCCCTATCTGCAAACAGTTCTTAGATCATGGTAATATAATTTAATTAGCATTGGCCACGGAGGTTTGAGTAGCATTGGCCATGGGGGTTCGAAATTTAACATGGTTTCCCCCGACCCCAAGAGATTAGTCTTTGGGCATAGGAAGCCTTTAGGATTACTCCTGAGTTATAAAAAAAATATAATTTAATTAGTTTTCGTCTAATCTATATATATATATATATATATATAGATATAGATCATATTATATCAGTTTTCTTGTTTTTTAGTTACAAATTTTAGATCATTTTATTGATCTGTTTTTGTTTCTTTGTTTGTTGAAATATATGTAGCCATCTACAGTCTCGATGTGGAACATGATAGAGTTACAAAAAATATCAAGGATATACTGAATGAAACAGGGATTACCAATGTAGATGTATTGCCGGAAGAGATTATAAGGGTCTTTCAGAATCCAAGTCTTAACCTAGCTACTAACACTGGGTTACAACTTCTTGCAACACCACCAGAAAGATTGATGCAGCAACAATTAAGGTAACAAAGCTTTGTTAACCATATGGGACAATTGCATGGAGGATTACCGCAACAAAGCATACAAAGCATACCGCAACTATAATATGGGCAACAAATGTTACCGCAACTACAAAATGGGCAACAAATGTTACCGCAACTACAATTTGGGCAACAAATCTTACCTCAACAAGGATTAGGGAAACGAGAATGAGCAAAACGTCCGTTCTAGTTTGGTTTTATCCTTTTAGTTGGCTTTTGAAGATTTCTTTTAATTATTCTCATGGGATGATACTCGCGCGTTTGTGCATGAGACTCATCATTCCGAACACAAAAAAAGGTTTAGAGAGAGAGATGCTTGGTTTTGTTAATGGTGGAGATGCTTTTTAAATTGCTTCGATGTTTTTTTTTTTTTTTTGCTTCGATTATTATTGACTTATACGGCTATATGATCTAATATCTGTGTTATCTGATCTTTGATCTTTTGTTTCAGTTCGGTTTTATTCCGACAAAAAATAAAAATGCTCTTGGCTTTTGTCTTGTTAAATTGTGATTCGAAACTCAGCGACTTGCGTACAATCCGGATCAACAGGAAATTAATACTCCATTTTGCCTAAAACTTTTAGTCGAAGAAATAGAAAAATGCATGAGGGGGATGTTAGAAATTAATGGAATAAATAAAACTAAAGTTGTGCAAATAAATATAGGTTCATAACAAAAGAAAGATATATGAATCTTTTATACTAGTTTGGACAGATTGTCAAAAACTTGGACCATATGTCGGAAAAAAGCAATAGAGTTTGTTATGAAGTTATACGACTAGAATTTTAGACTTATATCGAGCGGATGATATAGCCCGGGCCAAAAGTCGCAATAAAACGTTTTTCACGCTATAAGATTATGTCACCTCTAATTGGATGGTCGACACTTCGACAGTATAATGCTTTGTACTAGCTTTCAAATAAACAAAGTTTAGTCGATGAAAATATGATTTATCAAATACTTTATCTTTATACTCCCCCACCAAAAAAAAAAAAAAAAAAAAAAAAAAAAAAAAAATTTGCTATTAAAAAAAAAATTGAAAATTTGAGGGGAAAAAAAAAAGTTAAATACACAGTCAAACATGGAAGCTTATTGTTCTCGTTAAAAAACCATAATTTGCGCGAAAAAACTAAGGCTTCAAAAGTTTTTTCCATGTTTCGAAAATAATTAGGAGAGTGAGAAAATTCCGAGAAGAAGAAATCAAATCAAATTAATAGAAAAAGGTAGAAACAACATCACTATTCATATTTTGTTTAGATTGAAAAAAAAAAAACTTAACTCAAAAAAAATATATATCAAACAACAAAAAAAACCAAAAAAATTTATTTTTGTTAAGAGATTTTTTTGTAGAGTAGTGAGAGTAATATGGCGCAGATGCAGCGGGAAGAGGTAGCGTCCGTCACGAAGGAGACGACGGAGAAGAAACTATTAGACGGGGGAGGCGGATCTTCCGGCGCTCAGGCGACGTCGTTCAAATTCAACGCTCAAGCACCTGAATTTGTACCGCGATCACATACCACCGCACCAGCACCGCAGGTTTCTCCGATCTCTGGTTACTTTTACCCTTGTTGCATTGGAGGATGCGGCGGCGCAGGAGGGACAGGCGTTGGTGCTCAGTCGTCGGATTGGATCTACGTGGGAGGAGGAGATCCCACAGCTCAGCATCAACATGTTCATGATCCGGCTGCTGCGTTTTACATTCCGAATCTGGCTGTTCAGTTTCCGGTTAATCAGAACTCGTCTTCTTCGTCCAAGAATCTACTTTCCGATGATCTCCGGCTTAAGATCGTTAAACAGGTTTTTTTCACTTCTTTATTTTATTTCCTCTGTTTACTTTTTACGTACGTCATGAGATCATATTTACAAATTATTTCTGATCATATGATTTTTAGTTCTGTTAGTTAGTTGGTGTAATTGCACATAACGATGAATCGAATAAGATGAATTTTTCCGGTTTATCAACAAACCAACTCTGGTTAAGCCTTTTCATGATAATACAATAGAAAAACCTATCTTGAATCACAAGAAACCACTTATATAGGTTGAGTACCAGTTTACGGACATGAGTCTCCTAGCAAACGAGTCCATTTCAAAGCACATAAGCAAAGACATTGAAGGTTATGGTAAGCATAAATTGTTTCCTGTTAACTATGTATATAAGTATCTTTTATGTGAAGATCTGTTTTCCATTCATTCATATATATGGTTTAAAACGCAGTGCCCATATCCTATATCGCTTCGACCAAGAAGATCAAGGCATTAACGAGTAACCACCACCTAGTTTCACTTGCTCTACGCTCCTCTTCAAAGCTTGTAAGCTTCTTCTTTCTTTATATAATCTCTAGTTTCCAAGTATATTACTAAGAGATCTTTGTGAATAAAATGAAGGTTGTGAGTGAAGACGGCAAGAAAGTTAAGCGTACAAGTCCATTCACTGATAGAGACAGAGAGGAACTGCAGGTAAATCTCCCTTTGAATATCTCATGAAAGGGCTTCATCATATTTGTAATCAACTATACATCAAGTTCTTGTATTGTTGTTCTGCAGGGTCGGACTGTCGTTGCAGAGAATTTGCCAGATGATCATTCTTACCAAAACCTTGAGAAGATCTTTGGAGTTATTGGAAAGTAAGAAGGCCTTTTTTACTTTCATTTTAAACTTTGCTTCTTTAAATCAATAAACAACAACTCTAGATTCAATTTGTTTCAGCGTCAAAGCCATTCGTATCTGTCATCCTCCAGAATCCAACTCCTCCCGTCCAAAAGGCGATTTCTTGATGAGCAACAAAGTAAGTATATACCATGGATTCTGTTTCTAATTACCACATGTACTTAAAGAGCTTAACATATATATTCTTCTTGTTTTACTCCAAAGATTCACGCCCTTATCGAGTATGACAACACTGTTATCGCTGATAAAGCTGTGAGTAAATCTTTACTTACAACTGTCTCTTTTCATCCAAATCTCTGTATACTAGTTTCTGAGATATATAGCAAACGTGATCATACTAGGTGGAGAAGCTGAACGATGAAAGAAACTGGAGGAAAGGGCTTCGCGTGAGGCTGCTTCTCAGATGCTCGGTACGTAACTCTTCTTCTTAATTAAGTCACATATTTCTCTTGAAACGCTCTGACAATAATTAATTTGTGTGCTATGTACAGCCCAAATCGGTGCTCAAGAACCGAAGAAACTTCGATGGGATCCTCATCGATGATGAACTCCCTTCTTATGAATCAGGAGAAGACTCTCCGCGTCACCATTTAACCGAATCACAGCTTGATAACGACGTAAGTACTGTTTCTTAATCCCCACGAAATGTTTTTTTTTTTCATATATATATATACAAACTAAATTATCTTGCTGTGCACGTTAGGGTGATGACAACAATGTTGGTGGACTGTGGGGTAAAGGGAGAGGAAAAGGACGAGGACGATCCCCAAGAAGCTACGCAGTAGGAGGAGGAGGACGTAGCTTCGGGATTGGGCTCGGAGTCAGCCTCGGGACACCGAGCCTAAGCTCACACGAATCTTCGTCTCCTAAAACAGCAACAAAAGGACCAAGAATGCCTGATGGAACCAGAGGCTTCACCATGGGACGTGGCAAACCTTCCTCCATCTCACTCTCACCTAACAATCTCTAAATTATTCACCACCACAACGACTACAGTTTATTATTCTTTTACTATAATAGAGGTAAAAGTTTTAGAGAGTTAATTAACCAAATAATACATATATGGGTTGGTTTTTCTAAGATGAGTTCACAGAAGCAAGGCATATGACTTTGGGAGAAGATAGTGAATGAACTATATGATGAAGGCATGGTGACATTTTTTTGAGTGTTCGTTTTATATACCTTCTTTCATTCTTTTCAATTCTCTAACTTGAGCAATTTCCTTTTTCTTTTGTATGTTTAATATATTTTATTTTTGTGAGATTACTATTCTGAATAATGAAGGGTTTATAGCACAAGAATTGCAACCCTACTTGTGTATCTCTCAACTCTTTGTTTTGATTTAGATGAATGGACTGGATAAGTAACTGAAAGATTGGTTGAAAACTAATCAATTTTTTTTCTCTAAAATATATATAACTGAAAAGATAAATAAGAGTATTGAGATAGCACCTAAAAAGCTCAATGATTTTTTTACGCCAAGGTTGTCTAGTAATTTGAATTTCATAACATATAGTTGTCACACAAACTAATAAAGTATCATAATATTAATTAGTATTAATTCTGTAATCTTTAATTGAAACAGAACCTAATTTTACTGCCAAATTAATACAGCCTTCTAAGGGTGGAAATTGATGGCCATGCCCATGTATATTAATTAGTATTTTCATGAAACCAAAACATGCTATATTGCTATACTAGTAACCAACTTCATAATTATTGTCTATACGTATACGTACTATACTGATTGGTAGATGGAAGTTATAATATAATTATACTAATTTCTACGGATCTTGTAAAATATTCCAGAGAGATTATCAAATCAAGGTCAGTGAGAAAAGGGAAAAAAAAACTTAGAGATGTGGATCAAGTATATTGAAAACGATGAAATCTATTAAAATAATTGAAATTGATATGCGCACTGTCCGAATACAACGAAAGTGGTTAGGTTACAACATAAGCGATGCATTATTCAAGAACAAGCAGGTACGTCCAATCAAAATTGATGGAGTGTGTAAACGTAATCCTGATTTTCAGAGCGAAGTAATTTGTATTCTATCTATAGTTTACTTAACTAGTTAATTAGTAATAATTTTAATTTAGCGTCGTCCTCGGTGACCTTTGTTTCCACTACAGAAAATATAATTGCATGTATACCTAATACAAGGATTGATGATAGTTTGTAGTATCTAAGCTTATCACAAGATTGAGAGCTAAAAAAGTTGATCTTTAATTCCCCATCTTTGAAATGATAACGTCCATAAATACATTTTTCAAACGTTTTTATTTCTTAACAATAACGTATTTTTTTTTCACCTAAACGAGATCTTCACCATTCACCAATTTAAAATATATATTTGTTGTTTTTTTTTTTATTCTCTTATCAAAACAGAAAAAGACAATATCAGCAACAAAGAGACAAGAAAAAAAAAAAAGACAAAAAAAACAAGAAATGATGATACATGAAAAAAAAAATAATAATAATAATGTAATAGTATATTGCTTAGAGAAAGAACAAACATATGTGTAAAACATAAATAGAAAGACGTGGCAAAAGGCAAAACTAATTTCAACCAATCCACATCTAATCTTTGTTAACCTTTTCTCTTCTCTTCATATCAGATGGAAGCAAAGCAACTTCATTCATACCCCCGCAGATTCTGCCATGTGGCTTCTCTCTCTTCTACAGCTCACTTCTCTCTCTCTCTCTCTCTCTAACTTATTGAAACCAAACCAGACAAGAGCGTTTCAATGTCATTGCTGTGATTCTCTTTAAATCCGTCCAGACACAACTCCCAATTCTTCTTCTTCTCTTCCTGTTCTGTCTTTTTTTTTTTTTTTTTTTTTTTTTCATTTTTAATCTTTGAAACCGGAAAAAAAAAAGAAGAAGGAAGACTATGGGAGGCTGTACTTCTAAGCCCTCCTCCTCCGTCAAACCTAATCCTTACGCACCCAAAGACCTTGTTCTTCAAAATGACGATTCTACCCCTGCCCGTCCCGGCAAATCCCCTGTTCGTTCCTCTCCCGCCGTAAAGGCCTCTCCTTTTTTCCCTTTCTACACGCCTAGTCCCGCCCGGCACCGCCGTAACAAGAGCCGCGACGGCGGAGGTGGTGGTGGAGAGAGTAAGAGTGTTACCAGCACTCCACTCCGTCAGCTCGCGCGTGCTTTTCACCCTCCTTCGCCGGCGAAACATATACGGGATGTTCTGCGGCGGAGGAAGGAGAAGAAGGAGGCTGCTCTGCCTACGGCGAGGCATCAGATGGAGGAGGAGGAGAGGGAGGAGGTTGGGCTGGACAAAAGATTTGGTTTTTCCAAGGAGTTACAGAGTAGGATTGAGCTAGGAGAAGAGATTGGTCGAGGGCATTTTGGTTACACTTGCTCTGCTAAGTTCAAGAAAGGAGAGCTCAAGGATCAGGAAGTTGCTGTTAAAGTCATCCCAAAATCTAAGGTCATTTTTTACAACAACTTCACTTTTCTGAAATTCTCAAGTTTTGTGCTTCAATTGGCCTTAAGTGATAGCTAAATTTTTGTAATTGAAGACCTTGTGTGTTTCTTGTCTGATTTGGTTAGTAGAGATGTTGAACTGTTTCTAAGTAGAAGAGCAAACCATAATAGTCTCCTTATTTTTGCTTCATGATGAACCTGTAATTTGATCAATTACCTTTCTCTTGTTTAAGCCATCTTTTTGAAAAATTAATAGCGTATGTGGACTTTGACGTTTAGAAATTAATAGAATAAACTCGGATGATGTTGAAGTTTTTAATGAGACTAATGTTTTATCCATGGTTTTCAATAGCCAAGTTTTCAATACTTGTAGATATTAGCTTTGCTGACTTTTCTGTGAATTTTTTTCAAAACGTTTTAAATTAGTCAATAAATTGGAAGCATGGACACTTGTGCTTATTGTCAATCTAGCAAATGAAATTTTCTATGGTCCGTATTTGATGACTAAGCATGTTAGCTTTGCAGTCGAGTTAGTTGGAATCTGGATTCGCGTACACATCTATGTAGTATACAGATGGGGTTTAGTGTTAGCTTAATCTATAATAGAGACTGTTGCTCATCAGTTTTGGTTTGGCAGATGACATCTGCAATATCTATAGAGGATGTGAGAAGAGAAGTTAAAATACTGCGGGCTTTATCTGGACATCAAAATTTAGTACAATTCTATGATGCATTCGAGGACAATGCCAACGTCTACATCGTTATGGAGTAAGACAACTTGTTTCCACGCCACATATCATGTGCTTATATATCCCTGTGTGATGTTAGAATCTTATCTTACTAGGGGAGCTATCAGATTCCTATTTTCTTGACTTGGCTGAATAAACAATTATTTTCTTCCAACTTTCAGGTTATGTGGAGGTGGTGAACTTCTTGACAGGATACTAGCAAGGTCTGCTATTAAAGATTGCTAGAAAATTTGTTAACTCTATGGTCAGAGATTCTTCTTGAAGATGGTTCTATTACCTGTCTAACTATTTCGTATTCATCTTCTCTTATAGGGGAGGTAAATACACTGAAGATGATGCAAAAGCAGTGCTTATACAGATCCTTAACGTTGTAGCTTTCTGTCATCTCCAAGGTGTTGTTCATAGAGATCTAAAGCCAGAGGTGAACCACACTTTCGTATTTGTTTTTTTTCCCCTTCAAAACCCGAATGAAAGATCTTCTCTTAGTATAATACCAATCTCAAATTTTGAAAAACGTTCATATGTCAGAACTTCTTGTACACTTCCAAGGAAGAAAACTCTCAGTTGAAAGTCATAGATTTTGGCTTATCAGACTTTGTCAGACCAGATGAAAGATTAAATGATATAGTGGGAAGTGCATATTACGTAGCCCCTGAAGTTCTACATAGATCTTACACCACGGAAGCTGATGTATGGAGCATAGGAGTAATAGCATACATTCTCCTATGTGGAAGCCGTCCTTTTTGGGCAAGAACTGAATCAGGAATTTTCAGGGCAGTTCTAAAAGCTGATCCTAGTTTTGATGAACCTCCTTGGCCTTCATTATCCTTTGAGGCTAAAGATTTTGTTAAAAGATTATTGTACAAAGACCCTCGGAAAAGAATGACAGCCTCTCAAGCTTTGAGTCAGTAAACTCTAAAATCTCCACATCTTTCTTTGGTTATCTTCTGTTTCTAGCTGTCTGATTAACCACTTGAATTTACTGTACGGTTTTTACAGTGCATCCTTGGATCGCGGGTTATAAGAAAATAGAGATCCCGTTTGATATTCTGATCTTCAAGCAGATGAAAGCATACTTGAAATCTTCTTCTTTGCGCAAAGCTGCTTTGATGGTACATTTTTCTTGTAACCTTTTACATACTGTTTCCTATGAACAGTAAAGGATGTGTTTAAGTTTTGATGCCTTTGTATCTAGTTAGCTCTCCACATTTTATTGTTGATCCTAACTCTTTTACCCTCTCCAGGCTCTATCCAAGACATTAATTACCGATGAACTTCTTTATCTGAAAGCGCAGTTTGCACTCTTAGCACCCAATAAAAATAGCCTCATTACTTTGGATAATATCAGATTGGTTTGCGCCTTCTCTCCCCTCTCTGTTTCTGTCTCTGTCTCTCTCTCTCTGGTAGGGAACAGACAGCTCAAAGCTAGATTCATTTTCTGTTGAACAGGCACTTGCTACAAATGCAACAGATGCAATGAAGGAATCACGGATCCCGGTCTTTCTTGCGTTGGTATTATTCCGTTTCTGTTCTTCTTGCCCTTTTGCTTAATCTGTTTAAGAGACAATACAAGGTTGGTAACAAAAGGCTTGGTTTTCGGGAAATGACAGTTAAATGGACTTCAATACAAAGGGATGGATTTCGAAGAGTTTTGTGCAGCTTCTATTAGCGTTCATCAGCATGAGTCTCTTGATTGTTGGGAGCAGAGCATTCGTCATGCTTATGAGCTCTTTGAGATGAATGGAAACCGAGTTATCGTCATCGAAGAACTAGCTTCTGTAAGTTTTTCTTCTTCACTTAAAGACTTTTGTTTCACAATATTTTCAGCTAAATTACTAAAGGGAACACAAATGCATTGTAGGAACTTGGTGTTGGATCATCGATGCCGGTCCATACCATTCTACATGACTGGATAAGACACACTGATGGGAAGCTGAGCTTCTTGGGTTTTGTCAAACTGTTGCACGGTGTCTCAACTCGACAAGCATTAGCAAAACCACGGTGAAAAAAGTAACTTGATGTTATAATGGATTCAAGAGAGGAAGAACAAACAACTTGCGGATGGATTTCAAGAACTTAACTGATTCTTGGAGTGGAATCGGACATTGGAATTGTTTTCAAGACCCCATTCCTATGTTTATAGTGTTAAAAAAAGAATGCAAAGTTCCAAACATAGAAAAGAGTATCAAAAAAATCCAACAGGCCTGGAAAGTTGTAATAAGACGATAATCCAGTAGTGATGTACTTCCAAATCACGGAAGACAGAGGTTAAGAACATTCCTTTCTCTTTTTGTTTGACTTGTCTCCATATTTTCAAACCGGAAAAAGGTTTCACAGTTTAGAATCTAAACTTTAAGATAGGTTCCATTCCACTAAAGTTACATTCCATTCTCAATCAGTTACAGAACATATCATAAACCTTTTTCTAAGCCACAAAACTGACCGTTGGGATCAGCAAAAGAATTAGTTTTCTAAACTTTCTAAATCCCAAAAAAAACTTACTTCTCAAGATTCCTTAATCCATATCAATAAAAGTCGTACATTTAATTCTCAATGTGTCACAGAACATTTATAAGTCAGAAAACAGAGTCTTGGGATGGTTCAGCAACAGAAACAGCTTTTTAACATTTATAAATCCTCATACTTGAACCTAAAACAACTCTATTCTCAAGAGAATTTGAATCTACAATGCTATCTAAACACTTGCTTCATACATGATATAACAAGGTCGAAAGTTCCAATTGTTGACCAAGATCTTTTACCTTGAGGAGAGCCTCTGATGCAAATCATCAGCCAATGCTTGCCTCAAGCTCTCTCCATAATAGTAAAACTGCCTCTCACTCTCCAAAACTCTTGCAGGCGTTCCAATTTCATCTGGATCTTTCCAAGTCTCCGGCTCAGGTTCTCTAGCAATCTGACATAAATTATGCAACACACAACAAGCCACAATAGTCTGAGGAGCATGGTTCACTCCAACATTCAAACTCTGAAGAATCTTCCATCTAGCCTTGAGCAATCCAATGGCTTCCACCACCACTGACCTCCCTTTCATCAGCATTCCGTCGAAGAGATTCTCCGGCGGCGAACCAGAGCCATTGGGTGAAAAAGGAGTCATGAGGAATGAGAGAAGAGGGTAACACCAATCTCCAACAATGTAGGGTCTCACATGGTGACCTCTGATATTGATCACTTTCTCCCAAACAATGTCTCCTGAAGTAAGCCTCTTGTAAAGAAGACTATCTCTGAAATGCGAAGAGTCGTCTTCCCCACCTGGAGCTTTCACACACACGTCCCAAAAGATCTTCTTGTGATCAGCAACGACCTGAAGCAAAACGGCGTCGTATCCGTACTTGCAACCGTAAATGTTTTTAGGGTTTAGTTTCGTGCGGCGTCTTAGCTTCACGGGAGTGCTATCAATGGCGCCGCAGATGTTGGGGAGAGACGTGAGTTCTTCGAATCCCTGAGTCGTTTCGATCAATCTGCGTTTTCCGACTGGGATCTTGATGAATTCCGGGTAAAGCTTGGTGGCTAAGAGACGCGTGACCATGTTTGTGATCTTGGAGATGAGGTATGGATCTAAGGCGTAGCGAGAAGCTAGGGTTTTCGCTGAGCAGCCATGAGCGAGACGAGATAGAACCATCGCGACGGCGTAATCGGCTGGGAGAGAGAGATTCGAAGCGGCGATGAAGGGCTTGAGCTTGTCGACGACGGTGGTGAAGACTGGGTAGGAGAGACCGTACAAAGAGCGCCAGCGAGCGTCACGGAGAGGCGCATCGATGGACCAGATGTGGTCGGTGGATAGCGCACGGAAGGCAGCGACGGAGTAATCGCCGTCGGGGAGAGGCGGAGGAGGGGAAGGGGAAGGAGAAGCGGAGGAAGATGAGGAATCTGTTGAAGATCTGTTGACGGCGAGGAAGGAGAGGAGAGATGCGAGAGTGAAGAAGAGTAACGGCGCGGCGGAGGAAGATGAGAGGAGAGATGAAGGTGTGGTTGAAGACGGCGAAGATGTGGAGGCGGAAGAGAAGATAGTGCTTGTAGGGTCTAATGAGTTTTGGAGATGGAGAAGGTGTGAGAGCATCGCCATGAAAGCTTCTTCCATCTTTCACTCTCCTCTTTATTTTTTTTTCTTTCCTCTCCGGAGAGTTTGATGAGAGTAGGACTCGAGGAAGAAGAAGGGAGATAGAGAGAGAGGGGCTTATAGTTAACTTTTAAAAATTAATAGGGGTTTAAAAGATGTTTTTAAACTTTTGGGGTCTCTTTTTAATTTATATAGGTTTTGCGGAGCAATTTGTAAAGATAAAAGAATTTAAAGAGGGAACTCAACTGATCCAAGAAAGGCACACACCCATTATATTAGTCTGAGAGACAAACCAGTAACCAAAATTTTTGAATCCTCCCCAAACAACAAGTCTATCAAAATCAAATCCATCTAACAAAATTCTTCTTTCGACTACAAGTTTAGTAGCTTTTGATATCTGAATCAGAGCTTTTAAACCACTGAGAAGCCACCATTGGTGATGATCAGTCTCTCAAGTCTCACCATGATAGGTGTTGGATTCGTGGTGGTTAGCATATCCTCCTCCATTGTTGTAACCTTGTCCTCGTGAGTATCCTCCATTCCACTGCTGTCCTGAGTCTCCTCCTCTCCACTGCTACAAGTTTGAACACATTAACAAAATTATAGAGAAATATTTAGTTGGTCATGGTTAGATAAGATTCTAGTTTTGTTTAGTTCAAGACAAGTTGGAAAAAAACAAAGAGCACTTGATGGGAGAACCATTTTTTATGTCCTAGACAAAATTGGGGACAAACAAAACCATGTCGACATATGACCATGTTCAGGGTTGGTGACACAAGTTGGACGTGGAGACATGTATTAGATATTCTCCCACTTGCCTAAGTCACAAGAGAAAAAGGAAGGGAAGGTGCTGAGATTCCACCAGCTATTGTCAACTACTGACATTCCTTTTTATAACAACATGCCTATAACGCTATTCACAAAGTCTGACCCTAGCAAAAATAAGAGTATTCTACTGATAGAATGCATCAACTCCAAAGTTAAATTTTACCTGTTTGTTTGGGGTTCGTCCCCAAGAGAGTCTGACAGTGTTCTTGCCGATGACTGTCCCGTTCAAACTCTCGATGGCATCTTCAGCACTCTTCCTGTCAAAACCAAGGCAGAGTCGCTTTATTTCACTACTAGATATATAAGCACCTAACTGGTTGCTCAAGCATTTTGCTGAAAAACCAGCACTACAAACTAGATGAGGACCGCACCTGTCAGCAAATTGGACAAATCCACATCCTTTGCCTACTGGGATCTTCACTGAAACAACTTCCCCAAACTGGGAGAAAGGTTGTCTGAGGTCTTCATCAGTAACATCAGGGTCAATGCCCCCAACGAATATCTACACTTAGAATAAACCTTAAAAAAAATGAGCAGCAAAAACATATATAGAGCTTGAATAATGCTGACATATGACAACTCACTGTTGAGTTAGTTGATTCGCCATGAGACTGCGAGCCATGAGCCATGTAACCATTTGCTCCATGTCCACCAGCCAGTATCAGAGCTATTCCGATAAAAACATAAAACTTTCTATTTCAAAAATCTTTGTTCAGTGCAACTATAGACTCATTAACTTAATAACTTTAAAGTCCTATGAAAAGAAACCAAACAAGAAATGAAAATCTCAGTATCCAATAACACCTACCTTGTGAAGAATGTTGTTGCTGATTAGCAACAGCCCTTTTGGGAGTTGCAACGCCAACGCGCATTTGCCTGTTAGAACAGAAAGCTCCGTTCATTTCTGTCAAAGCTCTTGATCTCTCATTTTCATCACCAAACCTAACAAAACCGTAACCTTTGGACCGTCCGCTGTTGGAATCAATCACAACTTTAGCGCCTTTGACAGAAGGGTATCTAGTAGAAAAGGTCTCATGCAATAAATCGTCAGTCACATCAGGAGACAAGTCTCCAACAAATACAGATAGATCCGGACCACTTTCTACTGCTCTTTTTTCACCAGTACTGAAAGATGCCCAGTTCAAACGGAAGGGCTGCTCCGAGTTTGGCATCAACGAACCACTATAGTTCTGAAGAACTTCTTCAGCTACAACACGTGAAAGAAACTCAACAAAGCCATACCCTTCTGACTGAGAAGTGAGCTTGTTACGTATAACTTTCACAGAAGAAACCTGCCCAAACAAGAAACATCAGAGAAGAGAAAGAACAAAACAGATCAATATGTATGTATGTATAATTGTACATAAGTTAGTCAGTTCATGTAAAGTGAAAAAATCTTATGCAATTATTCTCTTTCTTTACGTACTTTACGTATAAGGTGCTTTTTATTTTTGTCTTACCAGAAAAGTTTTAACTAAACGTGGCAAGGTACAAGAGAGTACTTTTTTTTGCCTAACGAAAACAGAACTTGTCCTGTCCTTTTCAGGTCAATGCTGTTTTCCATTACCCTATTTGTTTCTACGCATATTCAATAATCCATTGGATCTAATCTAATCCAATTAAGTACTTTTAAAAATTACGAGTTGGCTTGACAAATGAATCAAAACACAAGAACATGTCAAAGATTTGCAAATCAAAAACAGAGTACGAATAGAAGGGATAAGCTGAGAAACAAGAAAAATACCTCGCCAGTGTGGGAGAAGCAAGAATGGAGATAAGTCTCGTCCATCCAATGAAGAAGATCACCGATCCAAAGAGTCTTGACATCGTCACCAGATCCACGGTCAAGAGGCTTGTGTTGATGATGATGCTGTTGATAAGAGCCGTATTGGTGAAGCTGAGGATGGTGGTGTTGCTGCTGCTGATAAGGACCTTGGTTATAAGGAACGTATTGGTGAGGATACATCATCATCTGTTGTTGCTGCATCATCATCATAGCAGCTCCGGGATACTGCATGGCCGCCGCAGCCGCCATCCACTGTTGCTGTTGTTGCTGATGCGGTTGTTGTTGTTGTTGCCACTGCTGTGATGGTGGAGGAGTGGTGGTTTGTTGCGTGGATCCGGAAGTTTCCAACGTTGAATCTGAGCCGTTGGTCGTCTGCATCTTGATTAAAAATGTTCTTGAAAAAAAAAAGAAACCCGATCCGATCTGATCTTTTGAGTTGTTGGATACAAAAACTTCAAGATTCTTTATTCTTCTTCTTCTTCTTCTTCTTCTTCTTCTTCTTCTTGTTCTTGTCTCTCTCTCTCTCTCTCTCTCTCAATAGACTGAATACCTTCTTTCGTTCCAAGAAGTGCGTGAAGAAAGTGAGCTCGTTGAGCTCTATGCAAATGGCGGAGAGAGAGAAAGATTTGGTCTTAAAGGAGGCGGAGAGAGAGGGTAGTGAAATCAAATGTAAAGGCTGAATGAAAACTATGGGTCATTCTTGGGGGAAGTGGCCGAAACGTGGGGCCCATTTTCGTGCTTAAGCCGTGTTGTTTTTTTAGATCGGACGGCTCTGATTTCACCGCAGTTTTTTGCCACTTACTACATTTTTTAATCTTCCTGTGGTTTTTAAAATCTAAAAACTATCAAAGTTATTACAAGGATAAGGATTGGGTAAAAAGAAAATAAAATTTTCCATATTTACTTTATTTAACCGTTTTGTACTGTGAACTGTGAAGAGAGAGTCAGCTTGTTTGTTGTACTTGTACGTTACGTACCAGCAAAATAAATACAGTCAGTACAGCTGTGTATTCCGCAAATTATTTATTTTATATGTTGTATTTACTATATACAAACGAAAACTACATACTAGCTTTGTGACAGTATTAATTGAAATTTGTGCTGCTATCATTTATTGTAGTTTATTTTACCAACATTTAAAAGTCGAGAGAATGAGTATCCACATTTAAATCAACACTAAATTAGTATTTTAGTGTTCTTTGGAATATATAGTTGGCTTTCATAATTTTATTTTTTTTTTGTAAATAAAATGAAAATGTATATGCAAAGGCTTGCATAACGCAATTACTCATCATCTTCTTTATTGAATTGTCTTGGTAGTAGTAGAACAGGAGCCAAAATATTACTCCCTCTGTTTCACATAAATTGATATTTCAATAATTTTACACATATTAAGAAAAAGTTAAGCTTTTTTATTTTTAAACTAATTTATAATTATTTTATAGTAGAAAGAGAAAATATAACCCACTAAATATCATGACAATTGGAATAAAATATAAAGTAAAAAGATCATTTTAGTTTTTAATGTAGAAAATCAATTTTTTAGAGACAAAAAATATTCTCTAAAACATTAATCTATGTGAGATAGAGGGAGTATAGCTTACAGACAAAAAAAAATGAAAATTTTTAAGCACTTTATTTTATTTTATTTATGTCAGAAAATAGCATGAACTTTTTTTTTACATGGGCTGTAATTAAGACTCCCGCATTACTAATTTAAAACAGAAGCCTCAGTTAGTCCGGATTCTCTTACCATATCAAATTCGGCGGGCACGTCTATCATAACAGCAGTCATATCTTCCACATACATCTCGTCGAAAGCAGTGTTTGTATTTAGAGGAGGTTCGTTATTTTGGATTTCTTCAATCTTATTTCTGCAAACAGGACAAGTAGAGTTCGACTGAAACCATGCGTCTATACATTCAGCATGAAAACAATGATTACATCGAGGCAAAACCCTTGTTTCATCTCCATATATGAATTCGGAAAGACAAACGACGCATTCGACGTTATCGTTAAAGTTACAAGAATTAAACTTGAAAAGTACGATGGGAATTGATCGGGAAACGGAAGAGTTTATTCTCGAAGTTTCTGTGCCATGTAAAGTAGCACCATGATGAGTATGATGATCATTATTGCTGTTTTCGCAACATGCAATATAAAAACGGAATGCACAAGAAATCACAGTCAAAATAGCGAGGATGATGAGATATTGTAGAATTTCATGAGCCACTTTGTTCATTTTCAAAAGAAAAAAGAAAAAAAAAAGTTGGTATGAATTTAATTTCTCAAATCTCAAATAAGCTTATTAAAAACTTTTTTTTTTTTTGTCAACAACTTAGTATTAAATAGTCGGGTCAAACCATTTAAATATCATTTACATACATAACATGTTGCGATTTTATTCAAATGATGAGTGCAAGCTGCTTCTTTTATTGAAAATGTTAGTGTAACCAAAACCCAATCTTTTATTCTATAAAGCACAAATCACTGACCAATGAGATTCTGCCACATAGGATTTCTATTTTATATTTTAAATTATAAAAAACAATTATAAAGTAATGTTGAGATCGTGTGCAAAAATGAGAGAAACAAAAAAACTGGTTATAAAGATAATAACACTGGACTTCGTAATTTATAAGGCCCATAGTTTCTTTTCTTCTCTGTTACTCTTTTTCGATCTTTGTCCCACCTATTTAGCAACGACGACAAAGATGATTTGGCAGGTCATGCGAATCCGAAACCAACGTGGATGGCAACGTCGTTCTGCCGCCAGAATCAAAAATATTGCGATGAGATCATAACGGAAAATTAGGTATACTTTTTTTTTTTGTATCACCCAAACTTATATTAGAATTAGAAAGATACAAGGAGATGAAGCATATTCGGACATTCCCGAACAGCACACTTGAAGGATAAAGCAACTAAAGCATAAATCAAACATGGAGACACAAACTTGGAAAAGCTTGATAGGGTACTGATATATCATGGTTTTTAGGTGTTTTTAGTCATGATATAAGTCTTACTTATAGAGTCTTTTTGGTATTTGTAGAGTCTTTTGAGTCTCTATAGGATTTAGCATGGATGAGAGCATAATGGAGCTAAATAGGAGGATTTGGAGTATAATCAAGCATTGAGGCTGAAGCTGCGAAGTTGGGAGACCAGTTCAAGAGTAAGCATCGATCGATGCAGCCATAGTGTCGATCGATGCAGAGCCACAAGACAAATCGGAAGTTTTTCCACAAGTTTTGAAGATTTACAAAGCTACCCCAAAGTTTCCATATTTGCATCATTAGTCTCTGGCCGTGTTTTAGGAATATTTATAGGATTTTTATGGTCATTGTTTAGACCTAAGCTTTATTTTTCCCTGCAACTTTTGAGAGATAACCCTGAGAGATTTTTAGAGAGCTTTTGGAGAAAAGAATCAAGACTCCTTCTAGAGAAGATTCAGAACTCCTTTTCTACTTCCTTTAATCTCTTAATGCAATTTATTTAGAATATGATTTGTGTTTCATTGATTATGTCTGAGTAGATCTGCTTGTTAGGTTTAGGGTTTTTCATTAGGGATTTCATGGATTATTAGATCTGTTTATTTTGGATTCATTATCTTTCTTGTTCTTCACCATAGGTTGTTCTTAATGCTAGATTTTTGATTAGTCATCTGGATTTAGATCTTAGGATTATTGATTGATATGAGAATATAATTGATTTTCCTGACAAAAACCTTTGGTGAGCAAAATTACTTCTTGCAAAGAGATTTGAATTAGTGATTTTGTAAACTTATCTTAACTTGATTTTATTGCTGGTTTTTAAACTTGAATTTTGCAAAGAGATTTGGATTTTCGGGTTTTAAAACTTAGATAATATTTGGAGCGAGAACTGATTTATTTTACAATTGTGTTTAGAGTTCAAGAACTGTGCTTAATTGTTGAATCCTGTTTGTTTAATTAATTGATCTGATTTTCCATGATTTCCTGAGAATTTCCCTAGGCCTAGCGTTTTTAATTTCTGAATTTACAATACTTTTGAATTCTGTTTTTGCATTGCTTTTAAATTAATATTTTGGTTTAGCATAATTAAAAGATTATTAAATTTATTGTGTGAATCTACAGTTTCTGTGGATTTGATCCTTAAGTACTACAATTGATCTCTTAATTTGAGAGAGTAGATCTAGGGTAAATTTGAGTATATCAGGTACCAGGAGAGGTAACCTTTTTAAAATCTATATTTTCTAAAAACTGCAAAAACAATAAATCCCTAGATTTGGTCACACCACTTACCACCACGTTCAAGATGAAACATGTAACGATTTTAAACCGTTTTGTCTCCTATATAACTCCCAATCAACTCAGCTTCTTCTTCGCCGTTTTATTTCGTGTTTTTCATATTTGCCAAAGTTAGCAAATAAGTTGATCTAGGTTTATGAGTACTCTTTACTCAAATTCATTTTCTCTCTTTATGGCATATTGATTCTCTCTCTGGTTGTACATGCTCAAGTTGAAGATGTTGTTCCCGGTTGTCATATCACATGGTTATCTATTGATAATAATTTCTGGTTTGTGAATCTTTAAAATCTGGTACTAAAAATATGATATTTGTGTGTTTACATACTTGTGTAGTTTAGAAGCACAATATTTTTTCTTCGGTTTAGATCTTATTTCAAATAGAAAAATCTAAGCATTGCTTGATTTCTTTGTGACAGGGAGATATAATTCAAGCTAACAAATTATGTGTATTGGATATTTGTTTCCTAAGCTACCAAGATGCATCACGGGAAAATGAATGAAAACCAACGAGGATTGGTGAACATGATGAAAGTATAAGAGTAGTACTACTTCCAATCTCAATCTTTTGTTTATTATTCAGATGCTTACTTGAATATTTGGTCATAACGAAATTTTATTAGAAACGAGAGCGGAGTAGCGTTTACAAACACCTCGAGGCTATTCTTAGCAATAGAGTCAGCATTACTTGAATATTTGATCATGTAGAAGATTTACTGATTGAAAGAGATATATATATATATACTCTCTCCGTTTAAAAATATAAGATGTTTTAGAGAAGTTTTTTGTTTCATAATATAGAATGTTTTCAAGTTTCTATGCAACTTTTAGATTAGTTTAGTATTTTATATTATGCAGTATTGTTTCTGATTGGTTGAACTTATTAAAAGTAAAGACTTTTTAATCTGCGTGCTTTAGTTAAAACATCCTATATTTTGAAACGGAGAAAGTATATAATATTAATGAATGTATAGTTTTTGTATTTAGAAACTGATTTGTTTTCGTAAGACAACTACTGTATGTGACTTATGAAGATTTAAAATCTGGATTTGGAAGGATCAATAGAGTCCACGTGATAACTTATATTTCTACTTTTGTAATTAAATTAGTAGTAAATTACATGATTGAGATTTGCATTACATTGTTTTCATTCAGTATTTTTGTAACAACTAAAAGGTATAGCTTTGACTTTCGTATACCAGATCTCTTTATCATTTTTAGCTATAAAATATCTCTCATCTCACCCATCCAAACTTTTTTATATCTTTCTTGCTGCAGGTGGGTGATTATTATATCATGGCTAACGTGTAGCAAAACCAGCACAATAACGGCAAAATATGAAAAGGCAAGGAAACAAAATTAAGAAAAGGTCATCCAAACGTTAGTATTGAACCCTGTTGCCAGGGAAAACGGAGTTAGTCACAAGTCTTAGTGGGATTGGCTTTATAACAAAGATGAATAGAAAAACAACAAGAATTTTTTTTGAAGAAATTGATTTTTGAAGAAATTGATTTTTGAAGAAATTGATTTTTGAAGAAATTGATCCATGTATCAATTAGAAATCGAAGGAAGAACCGAGACAAATATTTTATTTTTATATATAATAAAATAGCTTTTTCTTTTTAAAATTGTATCTAAGTGTTTTTCTTTTTTATTTTAATCTTTCATTGTTACATATATACTTTACTTGGCTCATAAATCACAGCATTTTAGAAGTAAATGTCAAGAAAACGACAATATAATAAACTGAGAAGTGAGAAATAAAAGAAAATAACATTAATTATTTATGTCTATTTCATGTTTGATGTTTTACATTTTGATCTTAAAACTACTTTGTTCCCGTACAGGCCTAATACTAGTTTGGGTTTCAATATAAGTTATAAGTTATAACTAATAAAATAATAAATTCTACAATCGATAGATTAAACAAAGTATTAGGCTTTCAAAAACGGATTGTTTTACTCACTCTTCCAGATCGCTTGATTTATAAATTATTTTTGTAAACTCTTTTTATTTTATTTGGGTAATCAAATTATGAAATAACATTTTAGTTAACATTGTGATTTATAAAATATTTTTTTAAAAAATATTGGGCCTCAAACAAAGATCAAAGCCCAAATCTCTGAATTGTTCTGAATAAGTTTGTGTGATAATTACGTACTTGCCCCAAGATCCATGAGCGGCTGAATCATTTTGTTGAAAGTTTTGAGGTCACTATAAAGATGTAGACCAATTTCCGATTGGTTAAACAGTAATTTTATAGAGAGAAAGGTTCTAATTGATCAAATTGTTTACAACAACAATATATAATTTCAGTCAGACAGTCACGCAGGACTCGAGCGTGTACTTCGCGATTTGACTATTATACCAGTTATTTACTGCCATTTTTTTTATATCTTTTGTTTTTACTTTAAAACGTGGTTCAAATTAGGAGAAGCGCAACAAACTAAAATTATGTTCACAATCCCAAGACTGATTCCTCTTTTACGGTTTTACCCATGCTTCCACTAGACACCTATTTTGTCTTTACCCACACAGAGGAAAAAAATATGTCCTTTATATGTTACTTCCTTGCTCTCTACTCTCTACACCCAATTCGTTCTGACACAAATACATACATATGTATAGAGTATAGTGTTCATGTTTTGTGTGAGTCCAATATAATGATGTATGCAAAAAAAATTAGATTTTTAGTAGTATACACATGTAAGCACTACTATTAAATTAGATGTGGGTTCACATGTTCATATGTTTACATGATTATTTGGTTACGTCACAAAGGAGACATGTTGACGTAGAAATTGGCAGTTTCATTTTGCATGATCCCGTCTCTGTATGTTCACGTCCATGTGGATTGATTTGTAAAGAGTATACGATTTGATATGTTTTTAACCTTTAACGATCGATCGTTTCCGGCTTTTTTTAAAAAAACCCATATGATGTTGTCTCTCTTTTGAGTTTTTATGTTTTTAGCATCGATTTGTTTCTCTTCGAAAGTTGGAAATCGAGATTAATTGTACAATTTAATTAAATTAGTTAAGAAAAAAGAAAAAACATGTTAAGAACAGAGGCACGTGCATGTGTCTGTCTGCTCGCTAGGTAAAAATAAAGAAGCCTCAAATGATTTCCTAATCCTCTCTCATAGTATTTATTTACTACCAAAAAGTTTAATACACAAAGATATTTAATTTTCTATGTTTAATTATACAATTTTGGAAATCAATCATAGATGATATTTTGTTACTATAAGGACTGTGTTTTTTGGAATTTTTCTTAGTGGTCGACCAAGTGTTTTAGAGCTGATGAAAGGATCCACAACAACAACAAAAAACAGAGGAATATTCCGAAATAAATAAAAGAATATTATATAGGGAAAAATGTTAATATACGTTTGTAGGATTAGCAGTTTATAGAGAAGTACACAGACCAACTGTGTACCGTCATGTCATGGTGCCCTCCTTTCCTCTTTTCTCCAATTTTTCCTTTTTTTAAATAAAGGAATCAACTTTTTTGGTTTCAAATATTTTGTAAAATTTGGGTACTATGAAACATTTAAAAAGAGCATATACACAAAATTGCAAATGTAAAGAACAAGAATGACAAGAGACAAGAAAACAATACTAACAATTGGGGTAAGATCAAAATAATTGTAGTAATAAGCATCCAATGTTTGTTTTATAGAATCCAAACAAGAAGTACCTTTCCATATTCATGCACTAGACTCTCTCATCAAATCAAACTCTGCCTAAACCATTTCGTTTGATTTTTTTTTTTTTTTAAAAACAGAAACATAACAAATCCACTTAACTAATCAAGATCCGAAATTTCATTATAAAGGTTGTATATATATATATTTTTTTTTTTGGTACGAACTACTAATTAACATAGGATTTAAAAGATAGAGCTGCCCTGTACACAAAGTGGAATTATGTAAACGAAGAAACAATAAAAAAAGACCTATTTTTTTATTTTTGTTTTGTTTTGTTTTGTCCAGCTTGAGCTTCTTCTGCTTTCTTTCTTTAGATGATGTTAATCATAATCATGGGTTTAAAGTAGTCGATCCCACTTGTAGCGACCTTGAAGCGGTTCGTCATTGACAATATCGAAGTTGTACCTGTGCCCAAAAAAGTGTCTCTGTTCGTTACGATTCTGATTCTTTCTCTCTCTCTCTCTCTCTCTCTCTCTCTCTCTCTCTCACAGACACACACACACACACTCTGGATATATGCTAAACTACGCGTCGGTTAATCTTTTTTTTTAATATCTTGCGCACGCAGACATTATACACATTCTCTTCTCTCCTCCTCCATGTACGGACTCATTTAAAAAAAAGAAAAAGCAAAGCAGCAAAACACACTTTGAAGAAGAAGAAGAAGAAGAAGAAGAAGAGAGTGAAAAAAAATGGACTCACTTTTCTATGAATCGCTTCTTCTTATCCTCTGCTTCATTCTCTAGCTCCGAGAAAAAACCCTCAATCTCCGCCGCCGTTGGAGTTTTGCTCACCTCCGGTTGTTTTCTCCGTTCACCTTTCACCTCCGATTCCATCTCTGTTGTTGTTTCTCCCAAACCCTCGCTCACTGGACTTTTCTCTTTTCTGCTCCCCCCCCCCCCCCCCAACAAACAAAAACACAAAAATCAGATCAGAGAAGGAACAACACAAAAAAAAAAAAAAAAAAAAAAGTCTACAACTTTTAAAAATTTGGGGGAAAAACAAAGAAACCTGAAATTACAACTTGTAGTGATTAATGTTGAGCTTTTGGTTTCCTTTTCGGAGATTTGATCAGCTTGAAACTGAAACACACACACACATCAATGGAGATCATTCGTTAAAACAAAAACAGAGGAAATAAAAAAAAATGAAATCGATCGATTAAAGTAGAGACGAGTATTTTCACCTCCAGATCTGTAACAAACGTGGAACGGTTCATCGCGATTTCTTTGCTGAAACAACAACAACAACCGGAGCTGATGATGATACTCGATGATGAGCTCTGACTCCTCTGATCATTAGCTTCTCCGGTGGATGTATCAGAGCATTCATCTGAAGCTAGAGCTTCCGAAGAAGCAACGGAATGAGAAGAATACGAAGAAACAGCGGCGACGACGTCATGAGAATCCGATTCCGATGATGGATCAGAATCGTCATCGAGCTTTGTTTTCTTGTGAGATAGTGATACGCTTGTGCTTGAAGCTTCTTCTTCTTCTTCTTCTTCTTCTTCTTCTTCAAGCTCTCGCTTTCTCTCGCTCATCTCTCTCTCTCTCTCTCTCTCTGGTTGTTGTTTCTATTTCTGGTTTCGCTTGTTAACAAAGCAGAGGAGATTTTGGTGGGGGCGAAGAAGAAGAAGAAGAGAGAGGAGAGAGGAGAGATGAATCATCATTCTGAGCCGTTGATCTTTTCAACGGCTGAGATTTTATATTCCTTACCGAGCGGACGGAGGTTATTGTTTATATAACGGCGCCGTTACGGTGTTTCGCTTTTTTCTTTTTTCACACCAACGCCGTTGGGATTTCCAGACGCGTTTTTTTTTTTTTGGTTTTTGGTTGTTGTTGCCGTTTTTTTGGGTTTCCTTTCAAAGCAATTCAAAACGCAATCATTTACGTTAGTTACGACGTAGTGTAAACGTAATGTTTAATCAATTTATTTATTTACTTTTCGACTTTGCAATATTGGAGGGTAAAACTACAATTCTACTCTTTTATTAAAATTATTTTTAGGGGATTATAATGAGAACCATCGAACAAGTTTAGTACTAGTAGTATTAATTATCCTCGTAATTAATTCGATTTTATATATTCCATAATCAGTTGTTACACCTTTCGTAATTAATTCGATTTCATATCCAGGCTATATATATGAATGGTTGAGGTGTGGATCATTGGATGGATAAAAATTAGTGTGATTACTTTCATCTTACGCGTTTTTTTCTATCATGCATGGTTTTGTTTGTGGGATGACTGATGGATGGATATATGTTACCAGCAGAACATAGAGGGTTGAAATAGTTTCATGTTAAACTGTACCTACATCAGTTCGTAATCTTACACAAAAACATATATATGTCGAATACAATATACAAAGTTTATTACGATTAAAAAAAAATCGATTCACCGATTTTACAATATACAAAGAAAACATATACTCCATCCGTTTCAAAATATATGATGTTTTAACTAAAGCACGCAAATTAAGAAATTTTTATTTTTAACAAATTCAACCAATCAGAAACAATACTACATAATATAAAATATTAAACTAATCTAAAAATTGCATATAAACTTGAAAACATCATATATTATCAAACAAAAAACTTTTCTAAAATATCTTATATTTTGAAACGGAGGGAGTATATGTTTTTCTTTTAAGTTGTAAATGTAGTAAGTTTATTACAATATTCCAAAAGTGAAATACTGTAAACAAAAGCTACATCGATTAACTACCGATTTTATAAAATGCGAATTATATATTTACATATATCATATATGGTTGTGGGAACAATAAAGATACTATAACAAAAGATACACATCGAATTAACTGATTATTATAAAAGACAAGACAATATATAATGTATGTTGGATGCCGGAACATTTCTATCGCCACCTTCATTTATGTACTTAAATATTAGTAAGAGAGTGATTAGTGATATTTAAGATACTAAATTCATCAACAAGTAGTTGTCAGAAAAATAATACTATTAATGTCTTGGTTCATATATATCATCGTAATCTTCATAACCATGGAATCCGAGAGAACAAAATACTGCATGAATCCTAAAAGATGTACTCCACTAAATAAAAATCTGGGGTTTGCTTAGTAGAAACGTCATTTATATGTTATGCCATATATATAGGTTATTAACTCATCTAATTTAAAGTCTTTTACTCTTGTCTTTTTTTTTTTCCGAAGTTTAGATTTTGTAAGTTTCCATGCATGTGTTCATTCGAATAGACATCAACAACATATTTTGTCCTATACGTCATTTTTGGGACAATGTTCTGTGAAATCATGTACATGTGGTTTAAACCATATTATAATATGGCACCAGAGAGAGTTAGAGACTGATTGCATTTAAGCTCAACTATAAAATGTCTGTACATTTAAAACCAATTGCATGTAAACCACTAAATTAAGGTATTGATGAGCACATATACAATACAATTGGCCAGAACCGTTTACAAATTAAGCATATTTTACATAACTACTTCTTTATTCTTCCATGGGACCATTTTCAATAAAGAATCATCGAGTAAATAAGTGACTGATGCAACAACGAATTCGCTGACCAAGGCATTTATTTAGAAATATATATTAAGATAAAATTAGGAGGGAAATGGTTAAATATACACTATAATTCAGTGCCAAGTAGGATTTTGTGAATATGAAACCCTATAATTCAAGAAACCAGTAGTTTAACACATTGTTAATTAGCTAGTCAGGAAAATTCAAAGAACAATAAGGGTAATTTCATATATTTTTAAAAATTTCCTTATGTTATCTTTTTATTATGAAGCAAAACTTTATATCAAAATGTAAATACTTTTGATTGCAAAAATAAAAGAAAAAAAAAATCTGATTTCTAAATTAGATGAAAAAAAAAAGTCTTTGTAAGTAAAGACTCTACTATTAATTAACCTCTAGAATATGATATACAAACATGGCTGTACGTACGAATCTTGGTTCTTGAGAATTCTCTTCTGATCACACACCTGATTGCCATAAAAGAAGAAGTCAATCGAGGAGCTCGAGTTTTCTTACGGATCACATATAGAAAAAGTCAAACAATGTAAAAGTTACACTTTTAGGGGTTCCACTTTTTTTTTTTTTTTTTAACAGAAGGAAGACTGTTAGTTGGTGAGCTTTATTTTCAGTTGGGGTCGGGATCTGTGTAACTGTCTCTCATCTTACACTTTTCTTTAATTTTATGTTTCTTCCTGTTTCATGCCTTTGGCAAGTCTTACAGATTACAAAGATAAAAGGAGTAAAGGACCACTGAAGAGACTGATCAGCAACTCATCTTATGGCTGTGTTCATAAATTCACAGTTCTGATTCATCTGAATCTTAAAGTAAATGAACCTGCATGTCTCTGTTACCACTTAATCATATCATGATAATGATATGACCAAGTTCGAACTGGTCGATCTTTCTACTGTTTGGTATTTTTGTGGTCATAATTTATTTGAAGGGTGCATGACTGAGCCTTTCGATGCATGCGTTTTTAACAATGACCATAGTGTTTAAACAACAATAATCGGAATTAATCTTGCAATTGGCCGTAGAACTACAACTACTTAATATCACATCAAATTATGCAAGAGAAAACACGCTTTTACCAATCATATTGTGTTTCGGCGTGTCTTGATAATACACTAATACCTGAGAAGACGAACAAGGGAGTCTCAGTCTTTCATCCATATATAACCGTAGACTGATTTAACTTATATTTGATAGAAGTACGATTATTACACACTAATTAATATTGGCATCGATACCTACGTTCGAGATAAAAATGAAAAGTGATTTCTTTAAAATTAGTTTAGAATAGAGTACTATATCACACTATACAAATACAATCTGAAATATATTTTTCTCATACGACATTAGTTTTATTTGTGTTTTCCACAAAGAACTGTTGTGGTTGATTATATATTTTAACAATAATTTTAAAAATATTTGCAAAAGTGTGGAAGAGTATTTTGTCATGTGGGAAATCTACTTACCCTTAGAACTCTTTAGAGTAGGAATACAAATGCTCAAAACCGTCAGAAATTATAAATTTCATATTCCCTGTTAGATAAATTTTATTAGATTTTCTATCATGTTGGATTTAATAAATTTAAAACTCTTTAAAGTAGAAATACAAATGCTAAAAACCTCGGGAAAAAACCTTATCATTAGAAATTTAAAATTTAATATTCTTTGTTCAATAAATTCTTTTTTAGATTTTATTTCACATTAGATTTAACAAATTTGGTACTGTTTAAAGTAGAAATACAAACGCTAAAATCTGCCGGAAAAAAAATTTATTATTTTAAAATCCGTTAGTTTGATGTTAAAATTTTATAGGGAAGATTCCAAATCCCACAAATACCTTTTGGTCATAGATCTCAAATCCTACATATAGACCAATAACACTTCAAAAACTTTTTTTCTTTAATCTTTCCGCGGTCTTTAGCATTTGTATTTCTACTCTAAAGAGTTCCAAATTTATTAAATCAAATGTGAAATACAATCTAATAAAATTTATCGAAGAAAGAATATTAAATTTCAAAATTTCCAATGACGAGGTTTTCCCGTGGTTTTGAGCATTTGTATTTCTACTTCAAAGAGTTCCAAATTTATTCAATTCAATGTGACATAAAATCTTATTAAAATTTATCGAATAAAGAATACTAAATTTCAAATTTCCAATAATAAGAGTTTTTCTGCGGATTTTAGCATTTGTATTTCTATTTTAGAGAGTTCCAAATTTATTAAATCCAATGTGAAATAAAATTTTATAAAAATTTATCGAACCAAGAATATTAAACTTCAAAAATTTCCACTAGTATTTGAATACAATAAACAAATAACAAGGGATTTTAACGAGAAATATAAAAACAAACAATCCGGTGTAGAATATAATAATATATATAATTAATTTTTGTTAGTTTTTCAAATCAACTAACCAATAACTCCAGCTTTCTCTTTCACCAAGAAACGTTTCATAATCTTAACGCTTTCATCCAAAACAGTCTTGTTCCAAATCTCTCTTGACGAGCTTCCAATCGACGGCGTCGCGTCCAACCTTTGAATTTCCCATCCGTTGCTTTTAAGCATCTTGATCCTCTCAATCTGCTTCTTTGCAAGCAGCCAAGTGTTCTCTCTGATTTCTTGAACAGCTTCATCGTATACCGCCTTTCTCGCTTGGTCCCATTCGGACACCTTGTGGTTTCTCTCCGGTGGGTATAAACTGAAGTACCTGTCGAACTCGGGTATTCCTATGCTCTTGTGAATCCCGGTTCGGTTCTTGGAATCCGCATATACCGGGTTGTAGAAACTAGCGAGCTCCTCGAACATCCCTGACTCCATCATCTGGTCGACACGTTTTGAGAGGTGCTCAAACAGGACAGGGACTGCGACATCCACCCAGAGGAAGCAACACTCGTACCTTTACATCAGTGCAAACGCAAATGGTTAGTGTAAACAGAAAGGTTCTCCTTCCAGTTGCGTTTAAGTTTTACGTTTACAATTTGGAAGTGTACACTTGTAAAAGTCAAAGGTGCTCTAGTTAAGATTTTAAATTCATTTCTGGTCAGTATATATATACTAAACGAGAACTTACACGTTAAAAGTAATATAAACAAGACGAACTATTAACTATACATATATATAGAGATGTACGTCATACCTCAAATCAGAAGAGATGGATGTATTAGAAGAGAATGGATGCGTTAGGGGGTCGAAACGGTTGACAAGGAGGGCATGAATGTAGGAGTTTGATCCGCCAGCTATAATAGGGAGCTTACCACGAGCGGTTATCTCAGAGATGGACCGCGACGCCAAAGAGCGGTATTCAGAGGGAGTTAGTTCGCCATCATCCTGAGGGAGCACACCGAGCAGATGGTGAGGGACTCCACATCTCTCAGAGATGCTCATTTGATTTGTGGTGATCTCCAATCCTTTGTAGAATTGGATCTTGTCGGAATTGATGATCTCGCCAGAGAAACGGGTTGCAAGATCGATTGAGAGGCGTGACTTGCCTGATCCGGTGGCTCCCATGATCACAACCACTTTCTCCTTGCGTGATTTGTCCATGCAAACGACAGTCATGGGAACTGCTGATCGTGGACGCAGTCGTAGACTCGGAGAAGTGGTCGGGACGAGGGAACGAGAGAGGAATGTGGACGTAAGTCCTTGCATAATTAAGTATGCAAAGAGAGAAATGTGCTGGTTACAATCTATCTTAGATCTGCTGATGGGTCCAATGCTATAAACCCTAAACAAGACAGAACAAAAGAATGTTTTGAAAAGTTAAAGGACATCAAAAGGTATTTATATGTATTAAACTGGGTTGCTTGTGTTCTCTTATGACAACATATGTCTCTTTATAATTAGGCACATATATAAATACTAGTGGATTTTTTTGCTTTTTAGTGGTATTGAAGACTAAAAGATTATAACTGAGTTTGTAATATCTCTTGCATGAATATATTGATTTGTTACCATTTCATTGTACTTGGTGTACCTTTTCTTATGAAATATTATTAGCAAAATAAATTACACAATAAAGTGTATTTCAGGTTGCATGCGTAAAAAAAAAAAAAAAAAAAAAAAAAAAAAAAAAAAAAGTTGCATGCGTGGTAAAACACAATTGAAGAAGTACGACCTCTAATTAATCTTCTTATTATGGACTCTGAATCGATTTGGATCTTTAGGAAGTAAGAGCAAGGTCAATGGGAAATTTTAATTTGGGGGGGGGGGGGGGGGTCTTATGTACTATTTGAATTTTGGGGGTCACAATTGAAGAAGCTCCCTATTTGAATTTTGGGGGTTTTATGTACTATTTGAATTTTGGAGATCTCTTAATTAAAATTTTCTCCTCCAATGGTAAGATATAATATTGGGTCTTTTAATTTTAAAAATATTGTTTTTTTGAAATTTATAAATTTGAAATAGAATAAAAGTAGTATAAATGTTTAAAAATTTAAGATTTTATAAACATGGAAAAATATTGCATTTAATTAATTATTAAACATACAAAAAGAACTTATAAAAATATGTGGTAGAAACACAAAAATACAAAAGAACTTGTAAAAACATGTGGTCAAAACACTAATCATCCAATAACACAGGCTTTCTAAATCCAAAGCAACAAATAATTTTTTTTGATTACTGATCATATTGAAGTTGAGCTCGGTGACAGCAGCAAGAGCACAACCTCCAATAATGGGTAAGAGAGAGAGAGAGGTAAACAGGTAGAGGGAATGCCTCGCCTAAGAAGAGGCTTGAGGCGAGAACGCTAAAGGCTGGTTCACTGCTTTTGATGATGTATGTGAAGGACACTGCAACTTTCGACATACTCACTGTTGCGGCTACATGTGCCAAAGCTACCTGAACAATCAAACTACCATCATCACACAGTTACATCAGTACTACTAACACACCTAATCTATAACAAAATGATGAATCAGAGGATTACTGCACAAATTCAGGTTCCAAAATTCAAACTCAAAGAACTGATCAGACTAAGCCCTTTCGAAACACCAAAAGCAAGACAATTTATCAATTAATATCACTAATACTCCTTTTGTACTAATCAAAATGACGGCAAACGACGTGAACCCTAGGGTTTTGCAAGGAGGTGACAAGGATGCTACCATGGTGGATCTAGGTGAAAGGTCGCGACCACTAGGAGATCTGCCGATACGTCTCGTGAGTGGGTGAGGAAGGTAGTTGGGAGTAGTGGTGGAGGAATACCGATACCAGAGGATGGGGAACCGAAGATTACAATCGGAGAAGAAGTCATGGTGGCGATGCAGGGGCTATGGAAGCAGTGTATGATCGTGAAAGTTCTCGCGTGTTCAGTTTCCTTACCGGTGTTAGAGTCGAAAGTTGAGGGAGATGTGGAAGCCGACTGAGGCTATGTACGTCATGGATTTACCTAGACAGTTCTTCATGATTAGGTATGAGAAGGAGGAGGAGTATTTGGCTGTGTTGACTGGAGGTCCATGGCGAGTGTTTGGTAACTCTTTGATGGTACAAGATTAGTCTCCCAGTTTTGATCCGCTGAAGGATGAGATTGTGACCATTCCAATTTGGGTTAGGGTGGCCAATCTTCCGGTGACTTACTATCATAAGCCGATATTGATGGCGATCGCTAAAGGATTGGGGAAACCACTTAAAGTTGATCTTACCACAACGCAATGTGTGAGAGGAAAATTTTCTAGGGTTTGTGTAGAGGTAGATCTGCGACGGCCGTTAAAGGGTACAATGATGGTGAATGAGGAGAGGTATTATGTGGCGTACGAGGGACTGTCGAACATTTGTTCTGCGTGTGGTTTGTATGGGCATTTGTTTCACAACTGTCCCCAAGGAACGAAGGAGAGTTCTGGGGAGGCGTTAGTTCCACGTGTGACTGAAGGTCCACCGGTTAGGAGGGCTACTACTGACACAGATGGCTTCACGATGGTCACAGGTCGAGGGAGGAGGACTGAGCCGTTGGCACCAGTGGTTACACCACCGATAGCAGGAGGAACCAACAAGGGGAATAATCCCCATCGGGAAGCTCCGGTCACTGGAAACTCAGCCATTATTGCGGTTTCTAACAGGTTTGGAAATCTTGAGGTGGATATGGAAGGTATGGCGGTAAGGAAAGAGAATGAATCTTTTGAAGCGAATAAGGAAAATGAGAATAATCTGAATCGTATGGGGAAGGAAAGGAGTGCTGTGCAAGCAAAGCCGATGGTGTTTGGTGCCGCGTGTGAAGGGCGTAGCCGGGAAGCGCGTGTGGCCGTCAAAGAGAATGAGATAACTTCAAAAAAGGGAATGGGGCCTAATGGGACAAAGTCCAATAATTTGAAAGTTACAAGGCCTACAAGAGGATTGGTTTATGGCCCAGTAAAGGGGGAACTTGAGCTTTCGGCCACCGGAAAAAGGTTACGGGTGGAGGAAGACGGTGTTGGGAGACCGGGGGGTTCTTTTACAGGAGCGGTTGGGGATCAAGTGAGCTTAGGATTGAGATCAAATAGCTTGAAGGATGATACAGTTGTATTGTCAGGTACGGAGGAGGACCATCGAGCGATCCAATTGGAGGTGCATAGTGGCTTGCCTGAGAGTGGAGTGGGATCTCGTGTCGCTTAGCGGTTTCCCCCGGTAATTTTTGTGTTGCTGTATCTCGCAAAGAATTGCATTATGTGGAATTGCTGGAGGGGGGGGGGATAAACCCAATTTTCGAAGGTCGATTCGATATATTTTGAATAAATTTAGCACGGATATGATTGCAATCTTTGAAACTCATGCCGAGGGGGTCCGCGCGAGTCGGATTTGCCGAGGTCTTGCTTTAGAGAACTCATTTCGGGTCGATGTTGTAGGTCAGAATGGCGGTTTATGGCTGTTATGGAGGACATGGATTGGGGATGTGGAAATAGTGCTGTCCGCAAACCAGTTTATTCATGCGAAGGTTGTGATTGGTGTTGATGTCGTGAATTGGATCGTGGTGTATGCTGCACCAACGACTACTCGACGAAGTGGGTTATGGAACCAGTTACAAAGTGTGGTTCAGGAAGCGAATGGTCCGGTGTTGATTGGTGGTGATTTTAATACTATTGTCAGGATAGATGAGCGTTCTGGGGGAAATGGTCGGCTGTCGGCTGATTCACTGGATTTTGGTGAATGGATCATTGATTTATCTCTCATAGATATGGGATTCCAAGGCAATAAATTTACCTGGAAAAAAGAGCGTGAGGAATGTTTCTATGTTGCTAAGAGACTGGATAGAGTGTTATGCTGTCCTCATGCTCGACTTAAGTGGCAGGAAGCTTCAGTTACTCATCTCCCTTTTCTGGCCTCTGACCATGCACCTTTATTTGTCCAGTTATCTCCGGATAGGAAGGTGGATCCCAAGCGTAGTCCGTTCCGTTTTGAGGCTGCTTGGCTGACGCATCGGGGTTTTAAGGAGTTGCTATCAAACTTGTGGGATGGAACTCTGAATACTCAGGACGCGCTTAAAGGGCTTCAAAGGACGTTGAGGAAATGGAACCGGGAAGTTTTTGGGGATGTCCAGAAAATAAAAGAGAAGTTGATGAGTGACATTACGAATGTGCAGGACCTTTTGGATAATAATCAAACTGATGCTTTGATTCTTCGGGAAGCAGAGTTGCTGCATGAGTTTGATTTGGTGTTAGAACAGGAGGAGGTTATATGGTTTTAGAAGTCTCGGGAGAAGTAGTTTGTTCATGGGGATAGGAATACAACGTTCTTCCACACATCCACTATTATTAGGCGACGAAGAAATCAAATTGAAATGCTTAAGGATGATGGTGGGAATTGGATTTCAAATGCTGTGGAGTTAGAGAGTCTCACGGTACAACACTATAAACGGCTTTACTCTCTGCAAGATGTGGAAGAGGTTGTCGAGAGTCTTCCACATGAAGGTTTTATGCGAATTTCCAATGCAGATAAAGCTGCCTTGAATAAACCGTTCTCGGCGGAGGAAGTGGAATTAGCAGTTTGAGCAATGGGGCCGTATAAGGCACCAAGCCCCGATGGTTTTCAGCCTGTATTTTATCAACAGAACTGGGAGGTGGTTGGAGGTTCTGTTACTAGGTTTGTTCTGGCTTTTTTAGTTCTGGGAGATTACCTCCGGAAACGAATGATGCAGTGGTGGTTCTCATCGCAAAAGTGCTCAAACCGGAGATGATTACACAGTTCAGACCGATTAGTTTGTGTAATGTCTTATTTAAGACAATCACTAAAGCTATGGTGGGACGACTCAAGGGTGTAATGACGAGAATCATTGGTCCGACACAAACAAGTTTTATCCTAGGAAGATTAAGTTCCAACAATATTATTGTTGTGCAAGAGGCGGTGCACTCGATGAGATGCAAGAAAGGGGTGAAGGGCTGGAAGCTTCTGGAAACTTGATCTGGAAAAGGCATATGATAGGATACGATAGGATTTTTTAAAGGATACATTACGGGCTGTGGATTTTTCAGAAGTATGGACATATTGGATTATGCAGTGCGTTGGTGGTCCATCAATGAGTCTGCTTTGGAATGGGGAAATGACATAATCCTTCAAGCCATTGCGTGGTTTGAGGCAGGGGATCCGTTATCCCCTTATTTGTTTGTGTTATGTATGGAGCGTTTGTGTCAGTTGATTGAAGGATCAATCCAGGAAAAGAAATGGAAGCCGATAAAATTGTCCAGGATGGGACCTACGCTATCGCATATTCTATTCGCAGACGATTTGATCCTGTTTGCGGAGGCCTTTATCTCTCAAATTCGGATTATCAGGGGTGTTTTGGAGAGTTTTGCTTAGCATCAGGTCAAAAGGTTAGTCTTGAGAAGTCGAAGATCTTTTTTTCTGATAATGTTTCACGGTAGTTTGATCAGTGAGGAGAGTGGGATAAAGTTAACAAAAGATCTGGGGAAGTATCTTGGTATGCCTGTTCTTCATAAGCGTATCAATAAAGAGACTTTTGGTGATGTTTTAGAAAGAGTTGGGTCGAGGTTGGCCGGTTGGAAAGGGCGCATGTTGAACTTTGCGGGTAGGTTGACAATCACAAAATCTGTTTTGTCCTCTATTCCAGTGCATACTATGAGTACCATCAAGCTACCGCAGAATGTACTAGAGTCTTTGGATAAAGTGTCTTGTACTTTCTTCTGAGGGAGCACGCCGGAGAAAAAGAAACAACATCTAGTGGCATGGAAGCGAGTTTGTAGACTAAAATGTGAAGGTGGTCTCGGTTTGAGGACATCGACGAATATGAATAAAGCGTTGCTTGCTAAAGTAGGATGGCGACTGTTACATGCGCCGAACAGTGTTTGGGCTTAGGTCGTAAGGGGTAAGTACAAAGTTGGGGACGTACATGATTCCTTTTGGATGTCTGCTAAGAGTAGTTGGTCTTCCACGTGGAGGAGTGTGGGAGTGGGATTACGAGAGGTGGTGAGTCGAGATCATAGTTGGGTTGTGGGTGATGGGAGGAAGATCTTGTTCTGGGAGGATAAATGGTTAGCTGGTATGCCGCTTGTGGATCGCACTATCAGGGCATTGCCATCTGGTTCTGAACGAGTCACAGCTCGAGAGCTGTGGAGAGATGGACAAGGTTGGGATTTCTCGCTCATATCAACTTTTGTGCCTGATCATGTCCGACTAGAGCTCATGACGGTGGTGTTGGATAGTTTTATTGGAGCAAAGGATCGGTTGGCTTGGGGGGAGATTCAGCGGGTAAATTTACAGTGAAGTCTGCTTATGGATTCTTAACACGGGAGTCTGTCCCAAGGTTGAATATGTCCAGGTTCTACCAGCGGATATGGCGAGTGGTAGCCCCAGAGAGAGTAAAGCTTTTTCTCTTCTCAGTTGCACAACAAGTAATCATGACAAATGCAGAGCGGAAACGGAGGCATCTATGTGTCTCGGATGTGTGTTAAGTGTGTCGTGGGGGCATTAAGACTATAATAAACATCCTTAGGGACTGTCCAGCAATGGCTGGGGTATGGTCCCGTATTCTTCCGCCTAGCAAGCGACAGGTTTTTTTTGATACATCCTTACTTGAATGGGTATATGACAATCTGGGTCAAGGGTTAGTGACTAAAGAGGGGGATTGGTCCATGATGTTTGCTATGGCTGTCTGGTGGGGTTGGAAATGGAGGTGATGCAATGTGTTTGGGGACAAAAGGATATGTCGAGATCGTGTGCGTTTTGTGAAGGATCTTGCTGAGGAAGTGTCATTAGCTAATTCGAGTTTGCATGCTAATGTTACACGGGACAGCGAGTGGATAAGCAAATTGGTTGGGTGGCACCAGAGCTGGGGTGGTTTAAACTGAATACTGATGGTGCTTCACGAGGTAACCCGGGGTATGCGGCTGCAGGCGAGGTGCTACGGGATACGATGGGGGATTGGTGTGGGGGTTTTGCAGTTAACATTGAGATTTGTACGACACCATTGGCTGAACTGTGGGATGTGTATTATGGACTCTACACGGCTTGGGAGAAGCAAGTTACGAGGTTGGTAGTGGAAGTGGATTCAGAAATAGTTGCTAACTTTCTCTTGACCGGAATCGAGGACTCTCATCCCTTGTCTTTTCTGGTACGTTTGTACTACGACTTTATATCTATGGACTGAATAGTCCGTTTTCGTCATGTGTATAGAGAGGCTAACTTCTGGCTTATGGTTTGGCTAACTATGTGTTTACGTTACCACTTGGTTTTCATGGTTTTGTTTTAGTTCTGAATGTTGTTTCTCCGCTGTTACATGAGGATGTTGCTGGTCGTACATGGTTGCGCCAAGTACGTTTGTAGGTTTGGTTAATTTTTCTTAATAAAGTTGGGGGCTCTGCCCCCGTGTTTCACCAAAAAAAAAGCAAGACAATTTATCAAGCAACACCGGGAATGAAAGTTAGAACCTTTACCGGGAACAGATTTTCCAGAAATCTAGATCAGTTTTAGGTGCTTCAGCGAGTCTAGTGACCCAAGAGACGAGCATCATCAAAGAACCACAAGCAAGAGAAAGCAAATACCATAAGCCTTTAATAAAAATGTAAAGAAATCATGCTTCCACCTTGATAGACAAGCAACAAACGAAGAATGACATTATCCAAGAGTGTCATGGTCTATCACAATGTAGCATTTTCAACTTACCTGGTGATATTCAACGACTCTAGTTCTTTATAACTTTCAGCTACTAGCCCCATACTTTTTGTCCGTTAGGCTCTCCATCAATTAGTGCACGTCCAAAACATATTCTTCACTTAATACAAACAGAGAACATCAAAGAGAAAGGGGTAACCATGTGTGTAAGACACTGCCATAATCACAACAATCCATCAGGAATAAAACTCCTAGGATATATATAAAGATACCTTGCAGCCACTTAGGTTCAAATCAATGATATGTCTGCAATTTTTCACTAGATGTCTAATGCCAGCATCGGTCACCCTGTCAAACATTTTATCTAGAATTAGGCTTGTCTGATGTTGTAAAATCAAGAAGTGTGGAACCATTAGTCAGACAGAATACTACCTCACATTACAGTAGATAGAGAAAACTTTTAGCTTCAGACATATGCTAGTTATATCTTCGATTCCACTGTCCGAAATCTTTTGGCACCCATTGAGATTGAAGAATTCTAAACTTAAGAGAGCATCTGGGCACTGACAACCTTAAACAGCTAGAAGTGATATCTTCTTGTAGGCTTTGTCTGTGAAGCTGCAAGAAAATGCATTATCAGTTCCAGAACTTAGGACATCTAGCTTATCAATATAGCTAGAAACAAATAAAACATGTGCTGATTTTATATCCTGAAAGAGCCCTAATTTGACAGAGGATCAAAAATCACATATCCCTAATTTGAGATCAAAAATCATAAACCAATTTTGAGTATACTATTTGGGAGACTCTCTTATCTTTTTTTTTTAACAGATTTTTTTTTTCTTCTACAAAACCGTTAAAACCCCTCTTAAAACCCTCTATGGAGAAGATCTAAGATATCCAAAGTTCGATGCTTCCTTGTAAGCGACTGTTTCTCTATAGGATTACAAATCTGAAAACAATGTTTCCCTGTATACTTTCATTCTTTAGTGGTAACATTAACATATACAGCACATGAAAGTTTGTAGACAAGTGCTTTTCTTTTCCTCCTTTCCATTATCTTCTTTTTTTCACCCAATCAGTGTTATATGTTAGCATAAATATTAGATCATATACCAATTCGTACGCAATATTTGTTGTGTGCGATGACAACGTAAACTTGATGACGATGCATACAACATATCTCAAGGAGAAACTTAATCTAAATGGAATAAATTTGAAAGATGGGGTAAGACGAATTTGGGAAAAAATCGAGTCGTATCTGTTGATATCTTACTTACTCATAATTACGAAAACATAAATTAAAGGTGATTTACTCAAATGTTATCTAAATTAGGTAATATTACCAGAATCTACAAATAAAAAATTTATTACTAGAATATTTCAGTTATTTTCAAAATACCCAATGTGTCCTTGTTTTTATGTTATCGGAAAAAACGTAATTACAAAAATACCATTGCCACGTCATACGCCACGTCAAAAACGCTGACGTGTAACAATAACCCAGCCGTAACGCATTACAAAGGTATGTTGCGGCTGAGTTATAGGTATATTCCGGTTGAGTTATGGAAAAAAATATTTGAGTAAGAGCGGACGGCTGAGTTAGAGCATAATTCAGCCAAGCGTTACGACTGACTTATCAAAATCTGGCTAAGTTATAGCATAACTCAGCCAAGCGTTACGGCTGACTTATCAAAATCTGGCTGAGTTACGCTCTAACTCAGCCGTCCTTACGGCTGAGTTGTCACCCGATGGTTGAGTTGTTAAAATTTTGGCTGAGTTATCACTACGACACGGCTGAGTTACCATTTTCCGGCTGGCTGAGTTATCGTACAACTCATCCGTGATAGGCTGACTTATCGTACAACTCAGCCGTGATAGGCTGATTTATCGTACAAATCAGCCGTGATAGGCTGGCTTATCGTACAACTCAGCCATTCGACGGATGACTTAGTAGCAAAAGATTTATTACTAGAATGTTATTCAGTTACGACTGATTTATTAAACGATACGACTGAGTTACAGATTTTCAGTTGATGAAGAGGCTGAATTTGGCAGCAATTTTTTTTGCTTTTTAATTACTGTAATGTTTTTCATGTTGTGACTGAGTTATAATTTGTTTCATGGCTGAGTTTTATATAGACTGAGTTATTAATTGTTTGATGGCTGACTTGCCATGTCGGACGCAACATCCATGTCAGCATTCCATGTCATCTTTTTTTTTTCTCCGGAAATACGAAACGTCATTCGACTCTTGTTCTTCAACTGGTAAATAAGTGAACTATTTACCTTCTTCTTCACCTTGATCTTATACTTCTTCTTCACTTTTCTTCTTCACCTAGTTCTTTCTACTTCTTCTTCACCTTGTTCTTCATTTTCTTTTATGGATCCAGTTCCGGTACTAGGTTTTCCGGTAATTGGGTAAAGAAACAGAGATATGTATTTAACACCGACGATAGAAGGTGTATAGTTGTGCAGATCGATGGTGGCACAACACACGACAAGCTTATGGAGCTTGTTCTTGAAGACTACGGATTGGACGCGTTTAGCCAAGAGCTAAAGTTGAGCTACATGTTCTCGAACAAGGCACTGAAAAATGGCGCATGATACTCCACCAGTTGTTGTCTCCAATGATCGACAATTGCAATGTTTTTTGGGGCTATGGAAAACCGATCAGCTACGTCTTTGTGTAGAGTTTTTGGCGAAAATGTCTACAGAAACTAGTGGAGCTAGAGGAAGTATGATTCGGTCAAGCAGTGACTCGAAAGTAGAATCTACATACAAAGTGTACGGTGGGGGATTTGAAGGCACTTGTTTTGATTATGGTAAGATCGTTGACAAAGAGAACGAAGAAGAAGAAGAAGCTGTCGAAGTAGCATCTGACGAAGAAGAAGATGATGAATTTTCAAGCCGATTTGATTTTTTCGACGACCCCGATATATCAGCCATTAAGGATTTATAAATCACTATAACTCAGCCGTCACATGAATCGGCGAGACCTTTCATTTTCTCGTAAATATTATAACTCAGTCGTCAAGTCATATATATCATTCATTTACTTTCAAATTGTTTCTTGTGATAACTCAGCCATAACTCACTATAACTCAGCCGTCACATGACCTTTCGTTTTCCCGTAAATATTATAACTCAGCCGTAAAGTCATATATATCATCCATTTACTTTCAGATTGTTTCTTGTGATAACTCAGCCATAACTCACTATAAATCAGCCGTCACATGACCTTTCGTTTTCCTGTAATGATTATAACTCAGTCGTAAAGCGATATTTTGGCGGGAAACCATCAGTTAACCTAATAATAGACGCGAGCTTTCGTTTTCCTATTGTTTTTCCTTTATATTCTCCTCATTCATATGTATGACTCTCTTTCATCTCATTCTTCGTTTCTCTTTATCTACTCCTAAATCACAGATCTGTCTATCTGTGACATCTTCCTATCGACATGGAAGTTGTTCCTCATATCGATGGACTGTTTTTTAGAGATGTCGAAGCGATCATTTGCGCCACTGGTCTGGAGAATATTCCGGTTCTAAACCTTGGTGTGGGTTCTTGGGTTGACAAAACCACTCTTACATGGTTCAAGTTCCTTCACGTTCTCTCTATCGCGATTGGAGGAATACTTCAACACAACTGGCACCATGTGTGGCCGACATACCGCTTGATTCCCTTCCACTTTAAGAGACGGTGGTTTCTCCTCCTCGCGGTAAGATCACTACAACAAACCACCATATTGATATTATTCTATACTCTTATCGATTCTTTCCTTTAATTGTAGCGTAAATACACGTGGGATCCAAAGCACATTTTAATGGTCTGGACGCAATTTAATTTGGTGGCTAGAACGTTATTCAGATCCCAGATGCGTGCTCTCATGAGGATATGGGCGAGTGGTGGCAATAAACCCGAGATGCTGACTAGCATAGTTTGGAATGATTTGGTCAATATGTTTTAAGAATTTGGCTCAGATGACGTCGGTTTCAAAAAGTGATTTTCATTGTATTTCCGTGTCGTCTTCTATATGAACTATGAACTATGAACTACGAACTATGATTTTGTGTTTTTTGTTTTTTTGATTTCGTTTATGTTGTACCTTCATATTAATATAAATCAGTCATTATTTCCATATCTCAGCCATTACGGAATGATAACTCAACCATAAAATTCGATAAGTCAACCACAATATTGATTACTCAGCCATCACTTTATCTTAATTATTTACATAACTCAGTCGTGAATAACGATAACTCAGCCAACCCTCAAATTAGAATGTGTAAAAATCACTCTAAGACTATAAATATCCCTTTGTATTTGTTTTAATGATAGTAATATTCATATTTCCATTCTAAATTTAAATTTTGAGTTATAATAATTTTAATATTCAATTGTTGGAGAAATATTTTAAAAAAAATAAAATTCTAAATTCGAATAATAATTATTTAATTATTTGCAATAATATCTTGTGATAAAAAGCTCACTTTATGAATTTATTATGCGTGTGGATTTGAGCAAGCACAGAATTAGTGATTTTTCGCGCTTCCCTAACAACACTTTTTGTGACATCGAGAGACGTTTTAATACTTATTAGGAATCTGACAGAACAAAAGACCGAGGAAAAAAAGAAGAATACATTTTCATATTATTGAGAAGACCCTAAACGATAACTCTGCCGTCATAAACTATAACTCAGCCAGCCCTCAAATTAGAATGACTAAATAACCGACCAAACCGAACCGAACCGGAAACTATTTTTTCCATTATTTTCGGTTAATTACGGTTATATTCGGCTTGCTATCGGTTATATTAAGTTAATCCACCTAATTTGGATAACATTTGGATTATTCATTGTTATATATTCATCTAACCGACCCATAACCGGAAATAACCGAAAAGTAATTTCAAAAATTTTTAAATTTTCAAATGGTTATTATATTAGTATATCCAAATTACCACCTTAAACCAAACACAATATAACCAAAACCAAATTGTTATATTAAAACCTATAATGTTGGAAATATGAACCCTACACCTCAAACCCTACACCTCAAACCCTAACCCTAACCCCTAAATGTCATGTTTTGAATGTTTTACACATTTTGATCAGACAGTGTAAAAATCAATATTTGTCTATAATTATTACTTTTTATTGCTTATAATGATTGTAATATTCATTTTTTCATTCTATATTTTAATTTTGAGTTATAATAATTCTAGTTTACAAATATTACATAAGTCAGCCATTTATGTCGATAACTCAGCCATATCAGTCAATTGTTTGAGAAATACTTTTATTAAAAAAAAATTTAAAAATTCAAATTCAAATTTTAAATTCCTTTTAAATAAAAAATCGCTAAAATCTCATTTATTATGCGTGTGATTCTTAACAATAAACATAATTATTGTTTGCGTCTCCCCAACAACACTTTTTGTATTCTCGAGAATGTATATAATAAATTAATATATCTGTTACATAACTCAGCCATAACTTTACCATAACTCAGTCAATCCTCAAATTAGAATGACTAAATAACCGACCGAACCAGAAACTATTTTTTCCATTTTTTTGGTTAATTACGGTTATATTCGGCTTGCTATCGGTTATATTAAGTTAATCCACTTAATTTGGATAACATTTGGATTATTTATGGTTATATATTCATCTAACCGACCCATAACCGGAAATAACCGAAAACTAATTTCAAAAAATTTAAATTTTCAAATGGTTATTATATTAGTATATCCAAATTATCACCTTAAACCAAACACAATATAACCAAAACCAAACTGTTATATTAAAACCCATAATGTTGGAAATATGAACCCTACACCTCAAACCCTAACTTTAACCCTAACCCCTACATGTCATGTTTTGAATGTTTTACACATTTTGATCAGACTATGTAAAAATCAATCTTTGTCTATAATTATTACTTTTTATTGCTTATAATGATTGTAATATTCATTTTTTTCATTCTATATTTTAATTTTGAGTTATAATAATTCTAATTTACAAATATTTCATAAGTCAGCCGTTTATGTCGATAACTCAGCCATATCAGTCAATTGTTTGAGAAATACTTTTATTTCTTTTATTCGCAATTCGAATTCAAAATTTTTAATTAATTTGAATAATATATTGTGAGAAAAGCTAACTTTATGTATTTATTATGTGTGGATCTGAGCAGGCACAAAATTAGTGATTTTTCGCGATTCCCCAACAACACTTTTTGTGATATCGAGAGACGTTTTAATTACATAATTTATTAGGAATCTGATAAGAAAAAGACCCAGGAAAGAAAGAAGAATACGTACTAATATCTCATAACTCCGTAATTCATAACTCAGCCGTGTGAAGTATATAACTCAGCCGTAAATTAACCGTAAATAAACCATAACTTTGAAAATAGACAAATCAATGTTTTACATACCCAAGTACAATTCATCTCGAACTGAGCATAGTCACGAACTATCTTTAAAGAGTGTAAACGTGATGGTATAATAATAATGTGCAACGCTTTACAAAATTTATAGGAAACAAATTTTTTGAATTCTATTTTAAATCTGATTCTGGTTAAGAAACTCTTCGTGAGCAGACGATCCATTGGAAGAGTCACTATCGTAATGGTCATCATCTTCCTTAGAGCATATGATGATAGAAGCATGTTCATAATGTAATTACGGAAAACAAAGAAAGAATATATAATCACATGCATTCAAATCTCAGAGCATATGATGATAGAAGCATGTTCATAATGTCAATCCTAAAGTGAAACTATACTCGAAGCAGAGGTTTAAGAAACGAAAGCATTAACAACCTCCAACATAAAAAGAAGAATAAGGATACAACTAACATCCACTTTCACGGTTTCAACACTCACATCGACAACAAAGACTAACTGAGAATATGAAATGACAAGTTCAGCAAAGACTAACTGAGAATATGAAACGACACGAAGCTCACAAAAGAGAAGAACAAAACTAGTTTAAATAAAATCAATCCAATCACACAGCTCATATTGCTTCTCCAAAAACCCAATTGATAAAGAATAAAAGCACTTCCTGTATCACCAATTGACAAGAAAAATCAAAACTTTAAGCAACAATCATCAAAAGTGTCTCACTTTAAAACCCTTCTCAATCAAATTTGTGAATAAAAGGCATTAGGGTTGAATAGTTTACAAGTTCAGACCAAGAATCGTATATTATTAGAGAGTAAACGAGAAATATGTGATCAATCATAGGCATTAATCCAATGGCTCTGGCACGCAGGAAACAACCGGGAAGGACATGTTCCTACACAAAGATAATAAATTTGTTAATAGATATATAAAATGTTTGGTGCATACTATAAGAAAACAAGAAAATAAATTATACCTGCATGATGACTAATACATCAATTGGGTCATTGTCTTCACACAATGTGCGAGGAACAAAACCGTAGTTGTGAGGGTACACAACTGATGAGTACAGAATACGATCAACCTGAATGAGAGATAATGCAAATATATTATTGACTTTGCGGTAAGAAAACCATTATAATATATGACAATAACGATTGATCTTGATATATAACCAAACCTTGATGAGTCCTGTCTTTTTGTCAAGTTCATATTTGACCTTGCTTCCTTTTGTGATCTCCACAACCTAATCATCATCATCATCCAAAGACAAAATGATTCAAGAATCCATCACATAACAAGATTCTCAAAACAGTAAAAGAAACTTACCACGTTGAAAATCTGTGGAGCTCCAGGTCCTACATATAAATTATTAATTAGTCCCAAAATACAAAACACAAAAAGCATGCAAAAAAAAACTGAATTAGATATGATTTTGTTTACCAATCTCAAGATCATGCTATGGATGTGCAGCTACAGAACGTCTTGACAAGGATGAGAGAATCCTCTCGTTAAGACGAGGAGCAGGTCGCTGCAGCTTCTGGTCTTCGTTCCCTTCTTCACTCATCTGTTTTCAAAACGTTACGAATCAAAAACTCAAAATTGGTGCAGAGAGAGTATCAATCGAATCAAAAATACCAAATTTATTGCAGAATCAGACCCCACAAGAGAAAAACAATCTTTTTAGAGCAGATTTAAGATCGATAATACCAAAATTAAGATATACGTTTCTATTGATATAATGTATCGATAACTAAAAGATCTACGCCAAATCTGTTCAACTTTTTTTTCTCTTTCTAAAGTCGATTGAGATTTGAAGCAATACCCAGTAGATTAAACATCAAAAAGCATCCAACTTTGACGATTTTTAGGAGAAAAAACGTACCTTTGGATCGAAACAGCCGATATTTTTTGTATCGCAAGGGATGAAGAAACTCTTGGGAGAGGAAAGAAAGGAGTGACGAGCGTTGGTCTATTGTAATATTTTGTAACTAAGCGTTTTAGGTAAGGTGTATATATTTGTGAATAAAAGGCATTAGGGTTGAATAGTTTACAAGTTCAGACCAAGAATCGTATAGTATTAGAGAGTAAACGAGAAATACCCAGTTACATAAAACTTGAAAAAATTGAAAGGGAATATGAAACTACTCGAAGAAGCAAGAGAGAGAACAAAGTCTTAACCTTTACCAAGGGGAAACAATAATTAGATCTCTGTGTGTGGGATTCAAACGAAGAGGCTTTTCTTTTTATTTGTCTGCTCAAGAACAATGATAACAAAATCAACGAGAGACGACGAGAGAGAGGTGTTTTTTTTTTGGGGCTATGAACAGTGGAAACTGTTTGTTTTCCTCTTTGATATAAACAAGAAAAATCAATTGTCGATTCTGAAAAAAAACTGTCTAGTGATGTGAAAAATCGAAAATGATGTGTATTTTAATTTGCTGATGTGTATTTTTTTTTATTTTTTTACTCAAAATCGAAAAACTAAACCAAAGGGTAAATTGTAATTACACCAAGGCACTAAACATTTGAGTAATATTTAGAAGATTTATAGATATGAGTAATAAACCAACTTTTGGATAACATTTGAGTAATTCTTTTTAAATTATATTTTCAAATTTAAGATTGTTCATAGAGGCAATTCGGATAGGGAAGAAAAACGAGTAAAATGATCTTTGGGTTGACGGTGAAAATGCTTCATTTACTGTGAAAATTCATAATGCATTGGACATTTAATATTAGCTTTGAGATCAAAGACATTGACTCCAGTAGAGAAACCAAAGAGAAATATAACGAGATTCTCAATCGCAAGTATTATTGTAAAAGTTGTCCATATCCATTTAGAGAGCTTTCTTCACCTCGAAAAAGTTAGATCGTGCATTGTTGGCTGCATCAATGTCTTCTGCAGATGCCACAGCCACCGCGACACCTTTATCTCTAACCGCATCAATTGCCTCTGCGAAATTCTTGAAGTCCTTCAAACTGTGGAGAGCAAACAAGAAGATTAAAAAGCCAGTTAACACAGTCAATTAGTCTGCAAAACAATAATTAATCGATAGAATGTCGTTAGTTATCCAACCTTGTTGTTAATATCTCCTCACGCTTTCTTTGTCGTTCTTCGTCAGTTACCCCAAGTAAATGCCTCAACAAACTGGGAGAAAAGAGATTTGACAGAATTTGGTTCAGGATCCGTTATTCTTAGTTTAAATGGTCAGACAAATGAAAGTATAATAAAATCATTTACCTGCTATAACCTTTGGCATCAGGTAATTGGTATGAATCAACATCACCGATGGTTCCAATAATAGCTTTAGTGAGTGTTTCTTGATCCACGTCAAGGCCACGTAAGAAATCTCCAGTTCCATCATATATGTCAAGTGTCTTCAACAAGTTTGGATCTCGGTACGATAAGTAAGAAAACACCCCTGAAACAAAAGGAGATCAGGTTAATATTATTAGAATATGTTAGGACAACAAATCTTTTTAACATTCAAGAACGTAAGAAGCAGTTTTTTACCTGAATGCGAATCGAAATCACAGAAACCTCCATATGCACCACCGCTTACACGAACACGGTCCCATAACCATGTATTGCTAATATGCTTTGATATAACATATGCACTGCCGTCAAGTTCATACCCGGTGCCGTATATGTTACCTGCTTTTCCAACATAGTTAACCTGCAAAGCGAGTAAGAATGCGAGTTTACTACATCGAAAACCCAAAACCCAACCAGATTCTACTATTCTATATAAAGCGACTTCCTTTTCTTTTTTTTACCTGTGTTGGTATGACAATAGCTTCATTTCTCAGAGGAAGTCGACCATCCCAAGTGACAAGCCCACCAGATGGGTTCTCAGGGAGTAAATCTAGAAATTTCGCAACAGATTTTTCAACGTTGGTGAGAGACTTCCCATCAGCAGTCATATTAACTATGCAACCATTCTTGGCAAGGAGAGATCTTCTGATCTCCTTAAGTGAGGATGAAATCCCTTCCCAATCTTCATCCACTTTCTTTTCAAGAGTATGTAAAAATTCAAGATAACTACAAAACAGAGATGCTCAACTTTGTTAGGTTCTTATTGTCTCAAAATAGTAATGGAGGATAACTCTACATTCATTCTCAATAACGATCCACACTAAAAAGAGAATAGGATATAAAGAAGGGGTAAATTAAAAGTCAAATAAAGAATTCTCAAGTTCCAACCTGAGACCACCCATCTGTTCAGACATCCATCCAGCAATGTTCAACATTGCATCCATCCTCGCCGCAGCAATTCCATGCCCACTTCCCCTCAATCGGTTCTGCATGCAAAAGTGATGTTTATACTACAACTTTCAAGTTCCACTTATCATGCAAAGGGGAGAATAACAAAACTCTACTACAGTGCATACCTCCATCCGTGCTCTGCTTTGAGAGACAAATTGTTTAAACCGCTGCTGATCTGTAAATTGAACCTCTTGCAATAAGCAATTCATCTGCAGCAAGAGAAAAGCAACAAAATAAAAGTCAACCAATAAGTTCAACAGAACTTAAACAATATATGGGTCTGAAGAAATGTTTAGTTGGACCATGATTGTATTTCATGAAAGGCATTGGATAAATTTTCTAAGGTTACATTATATATATATATTAACAGACAAAACCAGTTTTCTAGTCAGAGTCGCTGTGTACGATAATTCAGTACACTCATAGGAAATACAGAGAATATATCAAGTACCTATTAGAGAAAAAATAGACACGGGCAAAGAGATGAGAGAAGCAGCACTTTTGTATTTTGTAAAAAAGGAAAAATAAAGATATACAGAACATACATTAGGTGGACATCAGGTGGACATCTCTACACATCCCATAACTCAACATACATTGAACATGGAGACAAGGAAGTTGGTAAAACACATTAAGCAAACTATCTATAGGATGCAGCAGAAATTAACAGCTGCACTATATCTCTTGGAGACCCAAGAAACATGATCTATCAGGTAGTCAGCTCTACATATCCCATATCCCAACATACATATATCTAGAGAACAATGCCATAATCTAAAGCAAGGAAATGACAAAGTACCAGGTTAAAAAGGTCTTCAGCACGTCCAGCCATGGATTTTCCACGTACGATAATTTTGCTGCATGGTTCCTCCTTACCCCTCACTGATGATGTAAGGGGATAAACTGATATCCCTCCCGTTTTCCTTCCAATCAACTGATTAAGTTGCACAAAAGTCAAATCTTTTGTGCCCATCTCCAGTAATGATTGACTGTCAAAAAAAACAATTTTTATCAGAGTTAAAATCTATTTATAATAGCAAACAAAACATTCACTACGACAGCTGCTAAAGTAATCACTACTTTCTAAAAGACGAAAATTTCCTATGCTTTTGAAAATCAAGCACCATGAATTACCCTGATAAAGATATCACACCAGAAACAGTCAACATTGTTTTTAGTGAACAAACTATAGAACTATAGTATGCGAGTTTTGGCATAAAGCAGAAGGCCAATCAAACGAATCAAAGAAATTACACAGAAGCTATGAAGAATAGTTAGCATTGGGATCTTAAATATAAGTTATCAGGAAATTCGGGAGTAAACATAAAATGCATGGGAGAATCTAGCAAAAAATTTTCATTAGTATTTCCACCACACACCTTTGTGGAAAAACTTGGCAAAAAACTTAAAAGAAAATCATAAGAAAGCTTAAATCATACCAGAAAAGTGGTACTAGCGGAAGAAGCTCATGTTTCAGCGAACCCATATCAAAGACAACTTCAGCGTAGATAATATCATTTGTGAAAAGGTCATGCCGCAAAACCTTCACACCGTTGATATTTCCAACCTATTGTTTATAACTTTCAGATCAGTAAAATTCTCAAGCTTGGAAAATGTAAGGAAATACAACAGGAGCAAAGGCTAGCAAAAATGATTACCTCAGTGGGAACATAAGTAGGTTCTTTTGGAATGTCACTTAAGTTCAAACTTGGGACACATCTCAGTGCTTCAGGAGGGTCAGGAGTTTCTTGTTTCAATTTCAGCTCCTCTGTAGCACGCGCTAGCTCTGCAAGATCTTCTTCTGTCATACTTGCTTTAACTTTTTCCAAGATATTTTTCTCTTCCACTTCCTCTTGAGTTGCTTTTTCGGGATCAGGCTGACAAAAACTAGGTTTTAGCACGAAACCTAAGAAACAGTAAATTGCAATGGGAAACTTGTAAAAGAAGAATACCTGCATCTCTATGGTAACACGATGCGAGTTGTTTAAAATAAACTGCTCTATCAGTGGGGAAAAGACAGCCTTGGATCCCTCCTTAGCTATTCTGGTTTTCAAGGCCTTCAATGGTTCCGTATACTTTAATGGCTCAAAAGGATCCATATCGTATATCCATTTTGCCTACACAGCCAATAATCAAATAAGGAGTGACACCTGAATAGACAGAAACGTACGCATAAATGCATATAAACTTACAATAGATTGGAGCATAAGTGATAAACCACGAGGAAAAGATCCTGTGTTGTTTTCCCTCAGAGAAAACTCAATTGTATTCATGGATGCCTCCAAAGCATCATTGTCAAACCCATCTTCTGCCAACTTTTTCAGAGTATTCATGATTAACTCTTCAACCTTTTGCACATTATCTTCGGAAACACCTTTCAAACCAATACTGAACTGGGGTTGCAAGAGTTCGTCTGACATCCCACTACTGACAAGAGCTTCTCCTAAACCGCTTTCCAATAAGATTTTTCTTAGTGGTGAAGCAGGAGTCCCCAGCATAAGATGATCCAAGAACCCAAGTGCGAGTTGAGTTTGCAAGTCCAAGGGCTTCTCAGACAATAGCCAGTTAACGCACAACATGTGCTTCTTTTTAAGGTCACCATCTCGACCAACAGGATATTTCTCAACTAGTCTGATAGGCTGAGAGAATAACTTTTGAGGTTCAATTTTCGAACTATCGCGAGATGGACTTGCTTCAAACATGTCCAAGTATTCTGCAGATATAAGATTAAGATGAATTTCCAAATCAACATAGAAAACAAACTCAAACTAATAAAAAGATCATTTCTAATAAGACAAAAAGAGATATTACTCCTTACCACTCAAGACACGGAGGCGATGAACAGGATCATCATCTCCATAAAACCAGATTCTGGCATTGCTTGGGTGATAATACTGACGATGGAACTCCTAAAAATTTCCCATCACAAGAAATATATATACTATGCATCAGAGGATACACATACCACTATGCTCCGGCTCCTATACCAGTATGCTAGCATAATAATTTAACTTTAAACAAACCTTAAATTCCTCGAATGTCAGCTTAGGGATATCTTTTGGATCACCTCCACTGTCAACACCATATGTATTTTCTGGGGATAAGGCCTAATAAAAGAGAAAACAGTAGTAAGGTTTTTCATCAGAACCACAATTTCGAGAATATATGATATCAGATTATCTAACAATGTTTTCGGTACCAAGTATATCCATGCAGCATGTTCAAGAAAGATAGGTTTATAATTCAAATGGCTACATCATTTAGTTGAGTAATAAGGTCAAAACCAACATTGTTGTGAACTTCAGCTTCAGAATCTCTGGCAATTTAAATCTAATACAAATCCACAATGCCAATATGGTATGTAATGCACATATAGTCAGGTGCTCTATAAAACATCAGAAAAGATCAACTGCACATATAATTCAATATGAACTACAACCCACTACAAAATGAACTCTTAAAAGAGATTTCTCGAGAAACTGGCAGTTATTGTAAACAAAACCCAAAACTTGCCTGTTGAGCAATTCGCCCCAAAATGTTATCAGGCTGTGAATAGACACCTTTCATCTCATTAAAAACAACACCTGAAATCAAGCATGAACGATGAGATAGGATGAGTGAGTATACATGAAATAGCAGATAAACGAAAAGATAATACCAATACGAAAAACACTATAAAGTAGAGGAAAATAGCTCTATAAAAAGGCATCCTTGGTAAATAAAAACCTTTGTAAGATATGTCTTCTGAGGGATCATTAAGCTCATAGTGCCAGCCCTCTTGCTGAAAAGTGTGCACGTCATCCACACACTTGGGGAAGAAGACAGCATCCAAATATACATCGACAAGATTGTAAAAATCCTATATAGGTAGCAATGAAATGTGATCAGAAAAACACTAAATTTTAGATAACAATATCAGAAAGAAATAGGTTAGCTCCTCCAGGACAACAAATGGAGGACTTTTATAATTGGCTCATTTTACCTTAGTATTTGTGGAAGCAACTGGGTAGCAGGTCCTATCAGGATATGTGAAAGCATTTAGAAAAGTATGCAAACTTCCCTTGAGTAGTTCAACAAATGGCTCTTTTAGCGGGTACTTTCTTGACCCACATAGAACGCTATGTTCCAGTATGTGCGGAATGCCAGTGGAATTCTTCCTGCATTAAAGACAAAACGGTGATCCATAAATCACATCCAATAAAAGTTTCGCAACCCTTAAGTTAAGATCCCTTTGACAAGGAGGTTGCCTTGTCAAATCAACTGAATGTACAGTCACTCATATCGTCTTTGTAACAAGGCGTTGAGCAATCTAACAAGTTAGTGACCTCCAACCACCTTACAAGTACCAAAAACGAAATGACTTGACCAAATTTTTATAGGACTAAAATTGATAAGTAGTAATAAACTTGACCAATTCGATTAGTTAAAATTCCAGAAGTGAAGCCTTAGAGGTACCAATTCAAATAGCCAACCTAATAAACACTCAAGTCGCCTTTTATACAAAGACAAAAAATTCTGATGAGCTAAACTTACGGAGGAGTCCTGAAGACAACGCCGAACACCTTGTTCTCATCCTCATTACACACAGACATCACCTCGCAACCAGTTTTCTTGTGTTTGAAGAGAATCGCCTTTGATTTACACTCAGAGATGAATTCTTCCGACACTTTTTCAAATCCAAGCTTCTCAGCCTCATCTCGACCTACATCTGAATCCCAAATACCAAAAAAAAAAACATTTGTTTAAGTTACAAAGCATGAGAAGAAAAAGGCTCCACACCTGTCTACAATTCAAAACCTAATCACACAAAGCATATCCGAAGGATAGGTGTGAAATTGGTAATACAACATCACCACCTAACCACGTCTATCAAAGAGATATATATATATATATATATATATATATATATATAATCTGAAATCTACACTAAGAGAACAAATCATTCAACAATCAAACTTCAAACAGAGTTTGAAGAAACAAAAGAGAGTATATGTGAAAAAATCCCAACCAGGATAAAGCGGTGCGGGTTGTGTGGCGACGGCGCGAACAGAGAGGCGAGAGAACTGCCCACTGACACTGCGAACAGCGGTGGAGGGAATCCTCAAACCTCGTCGGAGGAATAAACGTCTTCCGGCGACTGAAGGAGAGGAAATCCGGCGAAGGCTGCGACCGGGGACACGGAGAGCGGCCGTGGATGATGTGAGAGACATGTAAGAGCGAGGGAACTGACGGAAGAAGCGAAAGAATAGAGAGGACGAGCTACGCGAAGCTAAACAAGAGACGGTTCGGAGCATAGCTACCGGAAAAAAAAAGTTCCCGGCGAAGACTGCTAGAGGCAATAAGCAAGTAAAAATAAAAACCCAACGGCAGAGAGAGATGAGGTTTTTATCTCTGTGTGCTTTTTGTTTTTGCTTGTAGAAAAAAAAAGAAAAATGAATACTTAATTTCTTGTACAACACACAAAATTATTGTGAAAAAATATTCTCTATTTCATTAAAATGTTATTTTTAGTTTATTTTTCTGAATCCTTTGGTACTAATTACATTTTCTAAAGTCGAAGACAAAAAAATGAAAAAAGAGGTGCTGATTTGCAAGAAAGGAAACGTGGTTCTCGTATAGCCAAATGTGTTTTGACTTGAGTGTTGTGTTGCTACTTTGCTTATCCTCCAATTATATTATGACCCAAAAATATCTTAAATCTTGTTTTCTTCTTTTGTTGATTTTTCTTTTAAGCTTGGTGAAATATAGGTTTACAAATTTACATTGGTCATAATTTTTTTTTTTTTTTTATGTATTTTATCTAGGTCAATAATATTGACTGAATTTAAACCAAACTCAAATTAATCTATATAATAATAACAATCCGAATAAATGCAACCAACAGTTGTGTTTTTTTGGTCGTACCTTTTGGATATTTTCTGAAAAATCGTGATGGATCAATAAAATAGTTATTTATGGAAAGTTACAACTGTTCACTGTAAAGTTGTGTTGATTAGAACATTCATATCTTTTGAAATCTATATATATTTGTGTGTTTGAACTGTTTTCATTTTTTTTTTGCCATGACACAAAATCAACTAAAATTTCAATCTCAACGATTTATACATTTTCTAAATTATTTTCTAGCATTCATTCTTTAAAAAGTCAAAAAAGTCAAGAAATTCCTCTAATTATTGATTTAACAAAATATTTTTGGAATGATGAATCTAATTTACATCTTTTAGTTAATTTTAAATATATAAGTTTAATGAAAATACATAGAGTATTTTTCTAAGATTTAGATGGATTACATAGTAATTTTTTGGATTTGACTTTTCAATATATTTAAACCCAATCCGAATAAATGCCACCAAAAGTTGTGTTTTTTCAATCGTACCTTTTGGATAATTTTTAAAAAAAAATCTGTAAAAAAATTAAATTGTATCTTTTACAAAGAGTTGTGATTGTTCATTGTAATGGTTTTTTTGTAAAGTTGCAACTGTTCATTGTAGAGTTGTGTTTATTCGAATATTCGTATCTTTTGAAATCTATTTGTTTGAATTGTTTTCATATTTTTGCCATAACACAAAATAATATAAAATTTTAATATCAACATCTTTTATAGCTTTCTAAATTATTCTCTAGCATTCATTCTTTTAAAAGTAAAGAAACTCTCCAATTCTTGATTTAACAAAAGATTTTTGGAATGATGAATCTAATTTACAACTTTTAGTTAATTTTAAATATAAAAATTTAATGTCTATATATAATAGCAATCCGAATAAATGCCACCAAAAGTTGTGTTTTTTCAACCGTTCCTTTTTTGGATTTTTTTTTTAAAATCTGTAGAAAAATTAAATTGTGTGTTTTACAAAAAGCTCTGATTATTCATTGTAACGGTTTTTTTGTAAAGTTGCAACTGTTCACTGTAAAATTGTGTTGTTCGAATATTCATATCTTTTGAAATCTAGATATATTTGTCTTTTTGAACTGTTTTCATTTTTTTGCCATGATACAAAATAATATAAAATTTCAATATCAACAGTTTTTACAGCTTTCTAAATTATTTTCTGGCATTCATTCTTTTAAAAGTAAAAATATTCCTCCAATTCTTGATTTAACAAAAGATTTTTGGAATGACGAATCTAATTTACAACTTTTAGCTAATTTTAAATATAAAAATTTAAAGGTCCAAAACAATGATGTCTGTTTGTGATCTATCAGACTTAAAATCTAAAGGGGATCGTTTTTCATGGGTGGGAGAGAGGAGAAACTACACAATCAAATGTTGCCTTGATCGTGCAATGATAAACTCTCAATACTCTGCAACTTTTCCTGCTGCAGAAGCAGAATTTCTAGAGTTTAATGGTTCTGATCATAAGCCAATACTTATCAACTTTGAACCATTAAGAAGTGGTTCTCATAAGCCTTTCCGGTTTGATAAACGCTTAACAGACATTGAGAATTTTGATAAAGTAGTGGAACAAGGGTGGAATTCCTGTAAAACACAAGACTGTTACACTATTTGCGATCAAATAATGAGATGTCGGCAAGCAATGGCAAAGAAAAAACATGGCTCCAATATGAATGCAAAGAAAAGAATTGATTACTTCCAAACGACTTTAAATAAAGCAATGGAAAGCCTTAATCGACATGAGAGGATGCATATTCCAAGATTGCAAAGAGATCTTGGTCTAGCTTATAGAGACGAGGAATACTATTGGAAAACAAAAAGCCGAAAACAATGGTTAACTTTGGGCGACCGTAACACGGCTTACTTTCATGCAAGCACAAAGACAAGATACTCAAGGAACTATCTCATAACAATCCAAGATGAGTTTGAAAAATGTCTATAATGGTGATGAAGAGATTGGCCAACATGCTCAACAACACTTTACCAAGATATATACTTCCAGTCGGATTCCGGTTTCCCCTATAGACTTTGGTGACTTCCCACACACTGCAACTGCAGAAATAAACAACGAACTCACCAAAGAGTTCACCAGTGAAGAAATTCAGGACGCCCTGTCTTCCATCGGAGATGATAAAGCACCGGGTCTGGATGGACTAACTGCTAGATTCTACAAACATTACTGGAACATCATTGGAACTGATATAATTGCAGAAGTCAAGGATTTCTTTGACACTTCCTACATGAAATCAGGTTTGAATCACACCAACATATGCATGATTCCAAAAACCAACAATTCACTAACTTTATCGGATTATAGACCAATAGCTCTCTGTAATGTTCTCTACAAAATTATTTCGAAGTGTTTGGTTAATAGACTCAAAAAGCATCTAGACAATATAGTCTCCGATACACAAGCAGCTTTCATACCAGGACAACTTGTAACAGATAATGTGTTGATTGCACATGAGGTAATGCATTCACTCCAAGCAAGGAAAAGAGTTTCACAAAACTACATGGCTATTAAAACTGATGTTTCTAAGGCCTATGATAGAGTCGAATGGAACTTTTTGGAAGTAACAATGAGGCTATTTGGTTTTGATGATAAATAGATATCATGGATAATGGCTACGGTCCGGTCAGTCAGCTACTCTGTTTTGATCAATGGTTCTCCTCAAGGCATGATCATCCCAGAAAGAGGAATTAGACAAGGGGATCCTCTATCCCCCTATCTATTTATTTTCTGTGCAGATATCATGAGCCATCTCATTAATGTCAGAGTCCAAGACGGTGATATAAAAGGTGTTAAAATAGGCAACGACGTTCCTGCGATCACACATCTTCAGTTTGCCGATGATTCACTATTCTTATGTCAAGCCAATGCTCGTAATTGTAAAGCAATTAAAGATGCTTTTGAGGTTTAGGAATATTATTCAGGGCAACAAATTAATACAACCAAATCCTTAATAACTTTTGGATCAAGAGTCCACGGCACAACTCAAAACTGTCTGAAATATATTCTAAAGATTCCAAACCAGGGTGGAGGAGGTAAATACCTAGGTCTTCCTGAACAGTTTGGTAGGAAAAAAACAGAAATGTTTAAGTACATTATAGATACAGTTCAACAACGAACATCAAGCTGGAGTACGAAGCGTTTGACGACAGCCGGAAAAGAAATAATGTTAAAATTTGTCGCTTTAGCAATGCCTATTTACTCTATGTCTTGCTTTAAGCTGCCAATGGGTGTTGTTAACGATATTGATTCAGCTTTGCAAAAATTTTGGTGGGAAAAAAGCAATGGTGAAAGAGGAATTCCATGGATAGCTTGGCAAAGACTTCAGTATTCAAAAAAGGAGGGTGGTCTTGGTTTCAAGAACCTCTCCAAATTCAATGATGCTCTACTTGCTAAACAAGCATGGCGATTAATACAACATTCAACTTCTTTATTTGCTCGTATAATGAAAGCAAGGTATTATAGAGATGAATCAATATTTGAAGTAAAAGATCGTTGTAATCAATCATATGGATGGGCTTCTATATTGGAAGGCTTAAAGATTATTAAACAAGGCACAACGACGATCATTGGAGATGGAGCTACTGCACGACTTGATATAGATAATATCACTATATCAGATCCGCCGAGACCCATACGAAGTGCAAATGCTAATCCTTGTCTAGTTAAAGATCTCATAAACAAAGTTGGTCATTTACGCATTTGGAATGAAGAAAAAATCTCAGCATATGTTCATCCTCAGGATCAGAACTTAATACATACCATCTATTTACCCATTCAAGAAAAACCAGACAGACTAATATGGTACTACAACCAATCGGGTGAATATACTATACGATCGGGATATGGCTAAACATGCATAATCAAGACATGGCAATAGCACAAGGACCTTTACCACATGGTTCTGTTTCTCTCAAAAAAAGAATCTGGAAACTGAAGATTTTACCAAATATAAAACACTTCCTATGGCGTATGTTATCGAAAGCATTGCCAACCATCACTCGTCTTAATACTCGAGGAAAGAATCTAGATCTTGTATGCCCCAGATGTTTTCAGAAAGACGAAACTATAGAACACATTTTGTTCTACTGTAATTATGCAAGTATGGGATTTGTCCAAACATCCCCATAAATATCTTTCTATCATTGAATTATGACAGTGAGCAAATCCTCACAGCTTTTTTAGATGTGGAGCATATGAACGGAACAACAGACTTATCACCCTTACAACCTCTGTGGACAATGTGGCATCTATGAAAATCTCGAAACAAATATATTTTTGAAAAACATACAATAATACCCAGAAACATTGCCTTCAGGGTTAAAAATGAGGTTCAAGAATGGTATTACAACAATCCACTTCACAATGCAGCTAATTTGCTTCAAGGACAAGAATCTGAAGTGTGGATCAAACCAACACATTCAATAATGAAATGCAACTATGATGCAGGGTTTGATAAGTACACTAACCAAGCAACAGGAGGATGGATTATTAGGGATTCACATGGTATTTCAAAGGGATGGGGATCACAAAGACTAGGATCAGCAACAACTCCTCTCCAAGCAGAAGCAAAAGCATTACTAGCATCAATGCAACAAGTTTGGATAAAAGGACACAAATTTATATGCTTTGAAGGAGATTGCCAATTACTTACAAAAATCCTTGATAACAAACATCATGATATCTCCATTGACGGCATCATTCAAGATATAAGATGGTGGCAAACACGATTCCAATTTGTTCAATTTGTTTTTACTAAACGATGTTGTAATAAAGTAGCACACCTGTTGGCAAAATTTGGATGCCTTAATTGCTCATTTTATTTTGAATGTCTTAGACCACCAGTTTGGTTAATTCAACAAATGTATGCAGACTTTATTAATTCATCAATATAAATCACTTTTAGACGAAAAAAAAAATTCATGAAAATACCTATAGTTTTTTTTCAAGAGTTAGATGGATTATATAGTGAGTTTTTGAATTTGACTTCTCAATATGATAAGAAAGTTGTATTTTATTTAAAAGCAGTTTATATGGGTTATTAGGTGAAATCAAGTGCAGACACAATATTTACGATTTTTTGTAGCACCTTTTCATAACTTTTTTTTTAAATTCAAACGGTTGTATATGTTCATTGTAAAGTTGTGTCTTTTCACTATATTTTATTTATATATTTCCATCACAACTTTTCGGTCTAATAGGTGTGTCTATTTAAATAGTCATGTTTTTTGAAGTCTCTTTATATTTGTCTCTTCATCAGTAACTAACAAGTTCGTTGAAACAAATTTTCTATTTTATGTTGAATCTAAACAATAAATATTAATATCTAATATTCAACGTGATTCTATAATCTAATTAAAATTTTAGAAATGATTATAGCGATAGAGAAATTTAATACAACTTAATATAGAATTTACAGTTGCGTTTATTTTTATCGTAAGTTTTTGTTAAAAAAATAGTTTAATATTTAAAAATAAGAATAACAATCTGAATAAATACGAACAACAATTGCGACTTTGCTTAGTATTGTTTTTGTAAGAAAATTATTTTTACTCCTTTTTTAAAAAACTCAAACAGTTGTATCTTTTCATTTTAGAGTTATGTCTATTCACGATATTTTATTCATGTTTTTTCATCACAACTTTTCGTTCTAATAGGTGTGTAAATTTAAATAGTCTTGTCTTTTGAACTTTCTATATATTTTGTCTTTTCATCAATAACTAACAAATCATTGTACGTTGAAACAAATTTTTCGTTTTATGTTAAATTTAAATAATTTGAATATTAATATCTAATATTCAACGTTATTCTATAATCAAACTAAAATTTTAAAAATAATTATAGCAATATAGAAATCTAATAAAACTGAATATTGAATTTTTGCGTTGCATCTATTTATCGTAATGATTTTATAATGTATAATTTTAAATTTTAAATTTTATTTACTTTTTTCTAAAATACTTCCCCGGGATGTTGCGGATCTGAGTGAATAATAATTTTACTTGGTTTCTCATATATTAGTAAAACACACCAAACTAATTGATAAAAGGCCCAGTGTTATTAGGTCTGGGAAAAGTGTGAAAGGCCCAACGTGGATAAAATTAACCGAGAGAGAAATATAAATCTCCAGAAGCTTCTCTATTATCCACGTGACCATCCACGTCTGGTCACGTCTTGGGTTTGCCAGAGCCTCTCTTCCGGTCAGCGGGTTACCTTATCGTCATCAACATTCAGAAAAGCAAAAATCGCTGTTAAAAGGCTTCTTCAAAGACCAAATTCCCGAATTTTTCTCCTCCTGAGAAAAAGAAATCCACATACAGTATATATATACCATGATTCTAGCTTCACTCTACTTCTTCTAGGGTTCGTTCGTCTTCTCAACGGTTAAGCAATGCCACTGGCTTACACATTTCCGGTTCTCCCTTCTTCTTCTTGTCTCCTTTGCGGAATCTCTAATCGCGGCACCAGCTTCGTCGTAGATCGCCCGGAGCTTCAGATCTCAGGCTGCCTCGTCGTGCGTTCTGAATCCGGTGAATTCGTTGGGGGTTCTGGTTCATCTTTGCGGCAGTTCCACCGGGAAGGGCGGAGGAAGTTGAATGCTGCTGCTGCTGCTGGTGGTGGTGGTGGTATCCATGTCGTGGACAATGCGCCGTCTCGTACTTCTTCCCCCGCTGCTTCTACCTCTACAATCGAAATCCCGGTTACCTGTTACCAGGTATTTTATGCTCTCACTGGCTTTTAGTCCTCGGAATCCCTGTATATACGATCTCTCCCGATTTGGTACTTTACTCCTCGTTGAAGTGCGAGTGGAACTTGTTTTTTCTGTCCTTCTAAATTTGGTTGTAAGTGTGTAGAATCAGTGGGATGTTTTATATTGTATAATAGTTCATTTCTGCAATAAAGAGTGTATGTAAGAAACGTAGCGTTTTGTTTGATAGACGATATTTCAGGATCATATATGTTAATGGTATTGAATTTGCAGCTTATTGGAGTTTCTGATCAAGCCGAGAAAGACGAGGTTGTGAAGTCGGTTATACATTTGAAAAAAGCTGATGCTGAAGAGGGTTATACTATGGAGGCTGCTGTAGCTCGCCAGGTTAAAACCTATTGTTTGATCCTGTTTTTAAGTGCTCCATAGAATCTGACCAATTTCTTGATTTGTTGTTCTTAATGATCCTAATGTGCAGGATCTTCTCATGGATGTTAGGGATAAACTTCTTTTTGAACCAGAGTATGCTGGTAACCTAAAAGAAAAGATTGCTCCTCGGTCTCCTCTCAGAATTCCGTGGGCATGGTTGCCTGGTGCGCTATGCCTTCTTCAAGAGGTAATACCACTGAGCTGTAATTGGGGTTTGTCCCTGTAAATGTTTTGTACTGATCTTTCTTCATTTGTTTATCATTTCTACAAACATCCTTTCTCTTCTTAATGCAAATTTGTCTTTTCTTCTATGAAACTTAGTGGGAAATTTTTTGTTAGTTTTCTTAATTTTGTGATATTAGCTTGATATTAGCTTTATCTTATGATAAAGGATTTTTAGATAGAAAATAAAGCTATGATGTGAGCTACTATGTTTCAGGTTGGACAAGAAAAACTCGTGCTGGATATTGGCCGGGCTGCTCTCAGGAACCTTGATTCGAAGCCATATATTCATGATATATTTTTATCTATGGCACTTGCTGAGGTAAAATCAAATGAACTAGGAATGGGAACTACTTACCACCTTCACTAATCTCTGCTTCTTCTATCTCTGATATGTTTTTTTCCATGAAGTGTGCAATTGCCAAGGCTGCTTTCGAGTCTAACAAGGTCTCTCAAGGATTTGAAGCTCTTGCTCGTGCTCAATCTTTTCTGAAGAGTAACGTTACTCTTGGGAAACTTGCATTGTTAACTCAGGTAATAGGTTCGACTGTCTTGCATCAGTACAGAGAAAGCTTCTCTGTGTTTACTTTTTGTTCTGTTCTGGCTTGAATGTGATTATGTGAAAAGTGCAAGATCATGCCTTACTGTAGATCTAATTATGTTAGGGAGCTTCATATTGTCCAAAGACATAATTTACCAGCATATTGAGTTTTAAGGGATTTAAATTGAAATTTTCAGATTGAGGAGTCACTGGAGGAGCTTGCACCACCATGCACATTGGATCTACTGGGCCTGCCTCGCACGCCAGAAAATGCAGAGAGGAGACGAGGTGCAATTTCAGCGCTACGCGAACTGCTCAGACAGGGCCTTAGTGTTGAAGCTTCATGTCAAATTCAAGACTGGCCATGCTTTCTGAGTCAGGCAATTAGCAGGTTGTTGGCCACAGAGATTGTTGATCTTCTTCCATGGGATGACTTAGCCATAACACGGAAAAATAAAAAATCACTCGAATCCCACAATCAAAGAGGGGTAATTGATTTTAGTTGTTTCTACATGGTGTTGCTTGCTCATATCGCTGTTGGATTTTCAGGCAAGCAAAATGATACGGTATATCTCGTTTTCTTTCCTTTTGTTAAATTTAAACCAAGTGGTCCATTTCTTTTCTATTCTATCTGCTTATAAAGCATAACATTCAGTATGCTTGTGTAGATTAATAAAGCAAAAAATATATGCGAATGTCTCATAACATCTGAAGGTTTTGATCTGAAATTTGAGGAAGCTTTTTGCTCATTTCTTTTAAAACAGGTATTTTTCCTCTTGCTTTCTTTATTCTTGCCCTTTTCACTATGCTATTGCATCTTATTTACTTCAAGTTCATTTGCTTCGAAAGATCCATGCGTTGTTCATTTAGTTAAGTGCTACTGGACCTACATGTTGGATAGCACAGGGTTCCGAGGCAGAGGCCCTTGAAAAACTTAAGCAGCTGGAATCAAATTCAGATTCTGCCGTTCGTAATTCAATCCTGGGAAAAGAGTCGAGAAGTACTTCTGCTACTACATCATTGGTAAACCTGATGACTTTTACCAAATATTTGTGGCATATGTTGCTAGGCCTAGAACAAACGTCATCATTCCTCTACGGGTGATTCACCCTCCTATTCTTGATGTTAATGGCATTATCAACTTTAGTGGAATATGAGTAAGGTTGAGCTATGTTTCAGGCACTAGTTGAAAAAATGGAAATAAATCGTTGAGTGGATGGTATTCAAAGTCATAGAATATGCTTTTACAGCATTGTGTGTGCCTGCCGCTAACCTCTTTTTCTGGTTGGTTGTGCATATGCTTAATCCTTTGCTTGAGTAAGCCCTTGGGGTTCATGCACTAAATTTAATTTGAAAATTATGCAAGTATGTTCATCTCTTCTCCAGTGCTGATTTTTTTCAAAAAGATTGATATCGACCTTCATACATACTACCTAATAAAATTGACCAGGATGCGTGGCTAACGGAGTCTGTGTTTGCTAACTTTCCAGACACAAGGGGTTGTTCACCATCTTTGGTAAGAGTCAGATCACTGAAATATTCTGTGTAGCAGTTTTATAATTATGCAGAAAGATATTCATATTGACAACTTTCTGCAGACAAATTTTTTTCGGGCTGAAAAGAAATATCCAGAGAACAAGAAAATGGGATCACCTTTGATCATTAATCAGAAGACAAACCAAAGACCACTTTCGACTACGCAGTTCATGAACTCGTCACAACATCTATATACAGCTGTCGAGCAGTTGACACCATCAGATTTGCAGAGCCCAGTGGTATCAGCGAAGAATATTGATGAAAGCGGTGCCAGTATGCCATCAGTTCAACTGAAGAGAAACCTGGGTGTAAAACAAAATAAAATATGGGATGATTGGCTCTCTCAAAGTGGTTTGATCGGAAGGGTATCTGTTGTTGCTTTATTGGGTTGCACTGTGTTCTTCTCTCTAAAACTAATAGGCATTAGATCTGGTAGACTACAGAGTCTGCCTATATGGGTTTCTGCAAGGCCGCATTCAGAATCAGATTCTTTTCTGTGTAAAACAGAGTCTGGGAACTTCAGAAGAAACATTAGTTCTGTGAATAGAAATGGTATCGCGGGCAACATCAAAGTGCTCTTGGACATGTTAAAGACGAATCATGGCGAACATTCAGATGCCTTATATCTGAAAAGCTCTGGTCTATCAGCTACATCATTGTCTCATTCCGCGTCAGAAGTGCATAAGAGACCTATGGTTACAGAAGACGCCGAAGAACTTGTGAGACAGTGGGAAAATATCAAGGCTGAAGCTCTTGGACCAACACACCAGATTTATAGCCTTTCCGATGTCCTTGATGAATCTATGCTTGTCCAGGTTACTGTTTCTGTACATCTACTCTATTTCTTTCCTTATTTAAGTTAGTTTACAAAAATTGAACGTCAATGTTTTTTTGGGGGTAACGTGGATTGCAGTGGCAAACGTTGGCAGAAACAGCAAAAGCTAAATCCTGTTATTGGAGATTCGTTTTGCTTCATCTAGAGATTTTGCAAGCACACATGTTCGAAGATGGTATCGTTGGTGAGACTGCAGAAATCGAGGCCCTTCTAGAGGAAGCAGCAGAATTAGTTGATGAATCTCAGCCTAAAAACGCAAAATATTACAGGTAAATATTTTTTTTTTGCTTTCGGTTACTTTTGGACTGAGCTCGTATCTTCTTCACTGATACTGCGTTTTGTAAATTACCTGTAGCACTTACAAGATCCGCTATAAGCTGAAGAAGCAAGAAGATGGATCTTGGAAATTCTGCGAAAGCGATATTAAAATACAGAAATGACACTATCCAATTAGAAAGAAAAAAAAAATCATTATCTAACTAGAGTTATATAGCATCAACTGTGGAACATGGGATCATTTTAGCCTTTGTTCTGGTTTAAGCTAGCTGTGTAGGGAAAGTCTCAGGTTTGTTTCTTTATTCCTTAGTAACCCAAATGATTTGTCTTCGTAGATTCATTTGATTTGAATGTGGATAGAGACACCTTTTTCAGTTTTCTAATGTAAAGCGTTACCGCTCAAATCATATGGTTTTCTTGTAAACATACGAAAAAGAAAAATATTAATCTGAAAATAAAAGCCCATACCATTCACGTATCACGATGGAGTGCTTACTCAGAACTGTCACTGTTGATAATTTGAAATTTCAATTTGTTTGATTAGACGCAATGATTAAGACTATTATTAGATTAAAAAAAAATGAAAATGGAGAAGTAAAAATATACTATTAGCGGTGAAATAAGAAACCCAACGGTCACTCTCTAGCGCATTCAAGAGTCAAATACCTTGATCTGTCTTTCTCTCTTTCGTTTCTCTATCTCTGTTTCGGAACCCTAAGAAAATGGTGGAATCAGAGCTAAGCTATGAACAGATTCGTTTGAATAGGGTGGAAGAGAACAAGAAGAGAATGGGGGAACTTAATCTCAACAAGCTTGCTCAATCTCTTCGCGTCTCTTCTTCTTCTAAGCCCTCTCCAGTAACTTTTCAATTCTCTTCTCTTCTCTTCTCATTTCTTCATTTTTTTTTTTAATGGAATTAAACCCATTTTGTATGGAAGTTTAGTCAAAGACAAGGACGATGCGCACCCCCGTGGATTTCTTGGAGATCAGGAGATCAAGCCGTGCTAAGGGTCCACCTCCAAGTTACAAAGAGGTCTTTTTTTCTACCTTTATCTTTACTTGACGAATTTGTAGGTTTGATGCTTTATCTTTTGTGGAAGATGGTATTCTCTCTCATATGTACCGAGATAGATAGTGAGTCTGTTTTTGGAATGATCTGTTGTTCTTGTTGTTATATTTTTTAGAGAATAAGAAAATCTTGAATGAAAATCCTAGTTTTCGTGAGTTGTTTCTCTCATAACTCATTTATCAGAGTTATCTTGATCCTTATTCGCAGTTTGGGCTAGAACCACTGAAGAGGCCAAGAAGGTTTACCAATCCCCCACACTCTATATACTATTAACATAACTTCTCTAAAACCATTTGATGTTAGTTCACTTTTCAGTATAAGTTGTATGTATTTTGCTTTGCAGGAGCTGTCAAAGAAGAGATCTGCTGAACCGGGTATATGCTTCGGACGAGGCAAGAATGTATGGAATCGACAGGGCAGAGACGCTTCAGTCAAGCTTAGATCCAGACTTCCCTAGCTTTGTCAAACCAATGCTCCAATCACACGTCACCGGAGGATTTTGGATGGTAGGTGAAGAAACTTGAATGTTCAATGTATGTATCAAAAGACTGTCTGAAACTTAGCCCTAGTAAGTGTATTTTTCATACGTTTTCGTAAACCAGGGCTTGCCGCTTCGTTTTTGCAAGACACATATGCCAAAACGTGATGAAATGATGACTTTGGTTGACGAGGAAGATGAGGAATTTGTGGCGAAATACCTTGCCGCGAAGACCGGTCTTAGTGGAGGCTGGAGAGGTTTCTCCATTGATCATCAGTTAGTCGACGGAGATGCTGTCGTGTTTCACCTTATCGCCCCAACAATATTCAAGGTAAAACTTGAAAGATCTTTTGATTTGTTGAACATATATAGGCTAGTTAGACACTTTTAGCATTAATGTTGAAACATATATGCTTGTTCAGGTGTATATCATTAGGGTAAATGATGATGGAAACAATGATTCAGATGAAGAGAATGATATTGAATCAAACAAGAAACAAGAAGAGAATGTTTCAGAAGCTAGACCGTTGCGAAGCAGTGGTAAAAGAAAAAGAGGAGGTAAACAATTTCTCAACTAATCTCTTTGTCAAACTTAATTACAATCTTGATTAGATAGAAAACTAAAGTTGTGATTGATGTGTACAGCAGGAAGAAATTAGAGTTTGAAGGTTTGGATTGTGATTTCGAAGAGGAAAGGAAGAAACTAACAAGTTAAGTTGTAATGGAGACAAAGGGTTTAATTTTGTGTCTTGTAATGGAGAGAAACATGGAAACGTTACTTTTTTTGTCCGAAAAAAAAAAAAAAGAAAAAAAAGATATTTTATAAAATATACTACTATTTAGATAAGGGAAAGAGAAAAAAAGCAAAACTTGAAGAAAGAGAATTGAAAGTGAAGTCGCACCGAACCGTAAACAAATGGACCTAACCAAATTGAAGTTAGTATTGAGAACCGGGTTTTTGTATTACCAATAGTACCACCGCCACAAATTGGGACACATCACATCCGGTACGTTCCGGTTCGGTTCGGTTAATAAAACACGAGAAAGAGATAGGGAGAGAAGAGACGAAACTGATTCCTTCACACGGAAAAGCAAAAACCGTAGAGAGAGAGAGAGACGGCGACGACGGCCAAAGTCTCTTTTACTCTTTAAAAACTTTTGCTTCCTTCTTCTCTCTATCTAATTCTCTCCGCAATCAATCACGAGACGAAAACTTGATGTCACCATCCCCAGAGAAACCCTAAAAAAGTTTCATCAAAATCCCCAAAACAAAAAAATTAAAAAAGGTCTTGTTTGGACTAAAACGTCCGCAGGGGAAAGATGGTGTTTCCGTGGAACATTGCTAAATCCGCGGAGGAAGCTTTCTCGAGGTGGGCGGTGAAGAGGGTTGTCAAATTCTTGTTGAAGAAGAAATTGGGTAAACTCATACTTGGTGACATCGACCTTGATCAGCTCGATATCCAGCTTCGTGATGGCTCTATTCAGCTTTGCGATCTTGCCATCAACGTTGACTATTTGAATGACAAGGTTTTTATTTTTATTTTCTCTCCTCTGTTTTGTTTTTCGCTTTTTTAGATTATGGAATTCTGGAATTTTGGGTAACTGTGTTAGTGTTTGGCTCTGGAGTAGTAGTCTGTTTTGTGTTGAGGATGGTGTAGTTGTTGTCTAGGGAGCTTTAGTTCATTGGTAGTGGTCTAGTTCCTGATGATCAAAAGACCGTTCTCAGTTGATGAATGCTAGAGTACTGGTTTTTGAACGAATTAATAGAGTTGTAGCTCCGTTATTGTATCTTGAGAAATGTTTATGGGATTTATGATTAGATTGTTTTGGAATTCATACTTTGATTTTCTTATCAATTTGCTGAAAAGATGTGAAAGGAACCAATTCTGACTGTCCCATCCCCATATATTATCTTTGAATCCAGTTTGATGCTCCGTTGCTCATAAAGGAAGGCTCAATTGGATCTTTGTTAGTCAAAATGCCTTGGAAGACTAATGGTTGTCAAGTTGAGGTTGATGAGCTTGAGCTCGTTCTCGCACCACGTTTGGAAAGTAATCCATCATCTTCAAATGAAGCCACCACATCTGCCTCTACCTCTACCAGAGAAGATCCACAGAATATTCGTCTTGAACTAGGAAAGCATGACAATGAGATGCTTGTGAACGCTGCAAAATCTGCCTCTATTGATGTCCATGAAGGCGTTAAGACGGTTGCCAAGATAGTGAAATGGTTTCTTACAAGTTTTCATGTCAAAATTAAGAGTTTGATCATAGCATTTGATTCTGACTTTGGCAAAGATCAGAGTGAAGCTGGTCCTCGGCCAACATTGGTACTTAGAATGACAGAAATAGAGTGTGGAATTTCAGAGGACCATGTTTCGGCTAATGAAGTTTCTCCTGATAACATCCTCGGTATTAATCGACTTGCAAACTGTGTGAAGTTTCAAGGAGCTGTTGTAGAGCTTTTAAATATGGATGGTGATGATGATGACAAAACTTGTGGTAAAAAAACATCTAGTGGTGTGACTTTGATCATGACAGGCGAAGGAGGTGGCTTTTCAGGGTGTTTGAATTTTAGTATACCCTGGAAGAACGGTTCTTTAGATATTCGCAAGGTGGATGCTGATATTTGTATTGATCCTGTTGAACTACGATTTCAACCGTCTACAATTAGATGGTTTTTACAATTGTGGAAGGCTTTCACAAGTTTCGGATCGGATGGTTTCCCCTCAGTTTCTCGTTCTGATCCATCTACGGATTCACCTACAATACCTACTAATGTAATAGTAACGCCTTCAGCTACATTATCCTCGTCAGGTGGCCAAGAATTAGAGCCTGATACTACACCTGACTTACAGTTTATACCGGATTGGTTTCCATCTTCTTTCAGCAAGAAAGAAGTGGATGGAGAAGTAGATATTGGGGCAAGGTATAAAGGATGTCTCTACCATAATATTTCTTTTTTCTCAAGTCTTTCAGAGATATTGTATTTTTTTTACTTGACTTTTTTTTTTTTTTTTTAATCTTTCATCACAATCTGGATATGACATTACCTTTAGGTTTATTTAACCGAATTGACGTACTTGTGTTATCTCTTCTTGTTTCCTACAGTGTGGACCAGTTTTTTGAATGTTTTGATGCAATGAGGAGTTACCAATCAGCTTTTGGAAGCCAAGGAATGTGGAATTGGACATCTTCTGTCTTCACAGCAATCAATGCTGCATCTAGCCTTGCTTCTGGGTCTTTGCTTCTTCCTTCTGGTAAGAATATTTTCTTGAATTTGTTTAAAAGTGTGCATTGAACATATTGGTATGTGTTATCACCAAATATATGTAAGCTTTCTTATACCGGTGTTAATCTTGTTTTGTCATCTTAGGTTATTTCTTGTTTTTTCTAGATTTTATTACTGCTAGTCTGCTACCCTATATACCATCAAGCTTTATGCTTAAATCAATCCATTAGCTAGTGATGCCAAGCAGTGTAAGTCGTTATATTAACAAGCTATCTGCTATTCTCATGAATATGCAGAACAACAACATGTGGAAACAAGTTGTAAAGTATTCTTTGCTGGAGTTTCGGTAGTTTTGTTTTTCCAAGATGAAGACAATTGGAAGGATGTTTCCACGCAGATGCACTACTTGGGTGCAGAACTCAGAGATATTTCTGTCTCTTTTCAGGTAAATTACCTTGATGAATTGTATTTAATCTCCTCACTAGTATCTGCCCCCCGAGTTACTTAAAACATTCAATAAGGTCAACAGGTATGCCCTCATGATATGAGGCTAGAAGGTGAAGTGAACAGCATAGAGATCGCCGATTATTTTCAAGCTGGGAATGCTGTTGACACTGCTAATGCTGAATATCAGACTCGTTTGATTAAGGATTTACAAGCCAAGGTTCAGACTAGTCTTCCTCCCTTTGCCTCGTCTCATATGCATCCTGATTCCGTAAGCTTAAGCGAGATAGTTTCTGATGGATTCCTCTTTCGTAACAAAGGTTTCGCAGTCAAGACATTGTTGGTTATAGCTGCTGGAGGCAGTGGATTTCAGTTTGTTGTCAGGTTCCAATCATCCAAATCCAGCCATAGAGTATCAAACTCATTCTCGTTGAGTTTACCTCCTACCACATTCTGGTTGAACCTTAATTCAGTAGAAATGTTGGTAAAGCTTTTCAACGATGTATCAGAATCTATCCCCATAATTAGTCGTGAACGGAATCAGGTGGCATCCTCTTCTAAATCAGAAAGTTTGCGAGGTAGTGTGTCAATTTGGAATGCTCGAGTAATTCTGTGGTTCCCTTTTGAGAGCATTTCAGAAAGGTTATGTAACTCGCTTGGTGAGCAATTTATTGTCATCGACTTATCTTCATCTCCGCCATCTGACAAGGAAAGGCGTAAAGAAGAAAGTCCAGGAGAAATGTACTTTACATCGGCTACTCGTTCTATATGCGTCAGTGTTGGTGATGCTAGCATCTATTTGGTCACTTCTGACCGTAAAGATTCTGAAACAAATTCGTACCTGAGGCAGGGTGAATTCTCTGCATATAATATTTTGCATACCAACAATAGAACCAGGCACCAACTTTCAACCATTGGTATGTTTTGGCAAGATAGACCTATTGGTGGCCCTTGGTTAGTGGAGAGAGCTAAGATGTTGGCTACGCAGGAAGAATTTATTCAGACAGGTAAATCTTGCGGGAACGGCCTTGAGTTTGCTGCTGTTGCTACGGCCAAAGATCAAGAAGACATCTACTCCCGAACCAGGAAAGAGATAATTTTGGCTTCTTCATTCTGCCTTTATGTTCATTTGCTTCCACTTGCTATCCGTTTAGATAGCTGGCAATACAGCAAATTCTGTAATCTCATAGAAGAGGCAAAAAATTGGCTATCACGTATGGCAACCAATACAGCTGACAAAACAGAGGAATCTATTGTGTGTCAAACGTCTCTCGTTGTTGAATGTGATTCTATTGACATCTTGGTTAGGCCAGAACCACAAATGGACATTAAAAATCAGCTTCAGATTGAGCTTCCTGGATCATGGATTCAGCTCAACCTAAGGGTTCAGAAAGTAAATCTTATGTCCGTCTCAAATCTCGGCAGTATCTCTGGTGCTGATTTCTTTTGGTTAGCCCATGGGGAAGTTACATTATGGGGTTCTGTCACAAGTCTACCTGATCAGGAGTTGCTCTTGCTCTCGTGTAACAACTCTGCAATCAAGCGCGGTAACGGAGGAGGTTCAAATGCATTGTCGTCAAGGTTTGCTGGCTTAGATATTCTGCATTTGCATGAACCAGGAATTTGTGAAGATTATTTAGCAGTATCTGTCAGGGGCTGTACGTTCTCTGCCATAGGAGGACGCCTGGATTGGATAGAAGTGGCTACTTCTTTTTTCACTTTTGAAGTTGAAGCAAATTCTGAAGAGAGAAACTCCAGCCCATCTAGTGGCTCCTCGTTTATTCTGAATTTGGTTGATGTTGGTCTAAGCTATGAACCCCACCATGAGAATACAGATCATTCACATCAAGTAAGTGATCCATGGGTTGCCTGTCTGGTAGCAGCATCTTCTTTTAGCCTCTCGAAGAAAAGTCTGGTTGATTCCAAAAGTAATGATTGTACAATCAGGATTCAAGATCTTGGGCTTCTTCTGTCTGTGGATTTGGACCTTAGCAAGCTTGATGGAATGTACAGTTCAGAGCATCTTCATGAGACTGGCTATGTTAAAGTTGCTAATGTGGCGCTAATTGAAGCAACTCTAAGGACTAACTCTGAAAATGGCCTTTGGGAGTTAGAGTGTTCAAAATCTCACTTATTAATTGAAACTTGCAGTGACACGACTTCTGGTTTGATTCGCTTGGCCACCCAGCTCCAACAGTTACTTGCTCCTGATTTGGAAGAATCAGCTGTGCACCTGCAGACTCGATGGGACAGCATTCAGCAGGCAAATGCTAGGAATGATTTTGATATCAACGATAGACTCAGTAGCTCCGATTCAAGTGGAGAAATGAAAAACTTGAGATTAGAGTCAGGAAATGAAACTGGGGTCATTGGTTTGATGGACGAAATAAATGAAGATGCATTCCAGTTTGATGTCAATCCTACATGTCAGTCTGACTCTATGGAATATCAGAATAATTATATGTCACCTCATGGAATCTCTCATGGGCAGCCTAATTGGGTACCTGCTGCTCCTGAGAACCTACCTTCTACTGACAGTTTTTGTGGGTCATCATCTAGAATAGATTCAGAAAGCAGTCAAATATTCCTAGAAAGAGAGAGCCTGCCTGAAATAATTGAAAACTATTGTTTGTCTGAGTTCCGTCCATTGTCAGAGGTAGAGGTACCTCAAGAAGAGGATTCATCAGGGAGAGAATTCTATCCTGGGACTGATTTGAGGAGAGGAAATTCTGGGTGGTATGATGACACGTCCTTAAGAATTTTAGAAGACCATGTGTCGGAAGCAACTGAGGAAGATCATGAGGAACATATTCTTGATGGAGAATTTAAATCTTTTGGCCTGACATCTTATTCTGCTGTTGCAGCTACTGGACGTATACTTCTTAAAAACATTGACCTCAAATGGAGAATATACTCTGGCTCCGATTGGCATGATTCTAGAAAAAAAGGTGAAAGTTTAAAACATACAAAGGGCCGGGATACAACTTTGAGCCTTGAGCTGGAATTATCTGGGGTGCAGTTCCTGTATGAAATCTTTCCAATTGGCGGAATATGTACCTCTAAATTATCTCTCAAGGTCCAAGATTTTTATCTTTATGATAGAAGCAACACTGCACCTTGGACATTGGTAATTGAGATTTTTGACTCTTATCATCATAAGATTGAATATACTAGAAATAACTTAGGTAGATAGATTAACTTGTTCCCTTGAATTATAGGTCCTTGGATATTACAACTCAAGAGATCACCCAAGAGATTCCTCTTCATATGCATTCAAGTTGGAATTAAAAGCTGTCAGACCTGACCCTGAGACGCCACTTGAGGAAAACAGGTATGCTATCTTGTATATTGTTTACAGTGCTATACTTACTTTTCTTCTAATATCTAAGAATGAAGACCACAATTATTATTTCAATAGACACTGGTCTACGTAACAATTTTTGTTTTTACTAACTATAATCAATTTGTTCCCAACAACTCTATCAATTATTAAACATTTGCCTAGTTGTTTTCGTTATCGTTATAGATTAGCTGCACTGTCAAGCTTAAGGCTATGAAAGAAAAAGGCAATTGCTTTAATACTAAATAGTTTAGGTCAATGCTCCATGGAGATAGTTATATTCATACAGTATAGTTTCCACAAGAGTTCCTTATTTGGCAAATTGTAAGGCTAAACTAATACAGATGCATCCTTAGTAAACTTGAATTATGTTCTCTCTACTACTTTTTTTTTCCTTTGATAGATATTGGTGTTTCGTTATAGCTTAAATGGACCTTCTGCTAGTGGCTTAAATTAATAATTACTGCATTATATGTATACCCTTTCTTTCTTTTCCTCATGAACTGCTTCCTTCCAGGTTACGGATCGCTTTACTCCCTATACTGTTACATCTTCATCAAAGTCAACTGGATTTTCTCATCAGCTTTTTTGGAGCTAACAGCCTGGAAAAGCCTGCTGTCTCTATTGGAGACTCAGGTGGCTCAACGTTGTCAACTTCTATTAAAGGACATAATATCATAGAAGAAGCGCTTCTTCCATATTTTCAGGTTAATAAAGATTCTTTCTACCTATAATGATGGCGGAGGAGAAACATTCACGTGTTCCCACCTAGGACGTGTATAATTATGTTAATGATAGGGCGAATTTTCATGATCTGATGAATGTAATGCTAATCATGTTGATTGGCATGATGTTTCGATATATTTACACACACACACACACACACATATATATATGATGTCACTCAGCTGAAGTTAAACCTTGGTGTTCTTGTAATTAGAAGTTTTAAGGAAGTATGCTATGAATTATTTGTAAAAGTATCTGACTAATGAAATTCATTTCGCAGAAATTTGACATATGGCCTGTTAGTGTTCGAGTTGATTACAGTCCCCATCATGTTGATATAGCAGCACTAACAGGAGGAAAATATGCAGAGCTTGTGAACCTTGTTCCATGGAAGGTAAGAAACAAAAATTTCCAACCTGCGTCTTCAAGATTTTTTCAGCATCGTTTTGCTCATAGCAGAGGAACAAATGCAGGGGATTGAATTACAGCTCAAACATGTGCATGCTGCTGGAATCTATGGCTGGGGAAATGTATGTGAGACTATACTGGGAGAATGGTTGGAAGATGTATCTCAGAATCAGGTTTGTTTCACATAGCCTGCTGTCGTGCACATTAGCAATCATCCATTTTATAGGTTTACTGACAAGCTTTTTAATGTTCTATAATTGCATCTTCAGATTCATCAACTGTTAAAGGGAATCCCAACAGTAAGATCACTTGCTGCTCTTTATGCTGCTGCTGCCAAGCTGGTCTCGTCACCTGTTGAAAGTTACAGGAAAGATCGAAGGCTAGTGAAGGGAGTTCAAAGAGGTAAGACTTGAAAACCCAAGATGCTGAATGCTCAATTTTCACTATTATTTTCCGTTTCTTTCTGTTATCAGAAACTAAGCTACTTATACTGCAGTATTAAGGCATTGTTCGAATCATATATGATATTACAACTGTTGAAGCCACCTACAAAACTGAAGTTCATAAAAGTTTCTTTTGGTGTTAATATATTTTCTAGATCCTCATTCCTTTAGAACAAGGGTTATTGACAGTAGCTGGTAGCCCTCTGACCATGATTAGGAAACCTTAATACTTCTTATATAGTTGATACTAGAATTGCCTCTCATAAGCAAGATGCATGGCATCTGCTGCTGTGGGCAAAATATTACACATCAACGTTGTCAGGTCATGATCATGTTTCTGATACTATCCATTTTTAAAATAAAGATGTTCACCAGTATGTACTTTGGTTGCCAGGAGTTTATATTATGTTTTATTCTATAGTATGCATTATGGAGCTGTAACTGTTTTCAGGTACTATAGCATTTCTCAGAAGTATCTCACTGGAAGCTGTTGGACTTGGTGTTCACTTGGCAGCTGGGGCTCATGATATTTTATTGAGAGCAGAATATATATTTGCAAGTGCACCATCATTGCCACAACCCCAAGGCAAAACGAAGACAAATGTTAGACAAAATCAGCCTAGAAATGCTAAGCAAGGCATGCTTAAGGTGAGTGTAAAGGCTATACATGTCCTGCATTTCTGCTCCTGTATCATATATTTTACATTGCCGAGGTTTTGTAGGCATGTGAGAGCATCGGCGATGGAATTGGAAAGACAGCTTCTGCATTAGTCCGCACACCTTTGAAGAAGTATCAACGTGGAGACGGAGCTGGATCAGCTTTTGCAACAGTTGTTCAGGGAGTTCCAACAGCTGCTATAGCACCTGCTTCAGCTTGTGCTAGAGCTGTACATAGTGCTCTTCTTGGCATCAGAAATAGGTCGGTTCATATTAGAAATTTTGGAAATACGGTTGGGAAACTCTGTAATTTGCAAAGTACTAAAAACTCATGTGGATTCTTTCTATTTTCAGTCTTGATCCTGAACATAAAAAGGAATCCATGGAAAAGTACTTAGGCCCCGATAAACAAAGGAAGCAGGACCAACACCGATAAAAAACCCAGGTAAAATCCTGGTCAGGCTAATACTCTTGCATCTTATCATATTAGTAATTGCACTTGCGGATATTCATCTAGCAGTTTGAGAAACAAACCTGGCTTTAACCAATTGATGCGCTTTGTTGTAATATGTTTGCTACAGATATGTCCATTTTGGTGTGAGGTCCATTTTACATATATAGCATGTAAGTCTACTAAGCTTATTGAGATCGAAGTAAACCTATTAGGGTGGTTTCTCAATTCTTATATGACAGTTTGCTCTTTATATGGGGTTTTTGGTGCCCAATCTGTTTCTCGTGCTTATAATATCAACATGTTTCATTTTTCTTGCAGGTATATAGGTTTGAAATAGAGTAAAGCTCAGAACCATTCTTTTGCCCATCGATAAGCCATAGAGATGGGATAAATTTTGGTATAGAATATAAAAAAAGCGTTTTAAACATTATAAAATCATTCAGTTTGTCTCTGTACATAAATAATTTCGCCGATCTTGCTCCATTGTAAATATACTCCGCAAAGTTTGCCAAATGAGTGAAAGTGTACAGTTTTCTTCTGTTTATTCAAAGTTTGTTCAAAGGAAACTATATAAGCAGCCTTGTCATTCTTTTCTTTTTTTTCGTATATTTCTCATTCCGAATCATGAAAGTATTATAAAATCGAGTGTGACTTGACTAATCAGGCGTCTGGAGGATGGATTATGTTTGGAAACGTGGCCACACGGTTTGTGACTGTGATTTAGATTTCCACTGAAAATATTTGCTATATTTATTGTTTTTTTTGTTGCTAGATTTTAATTTGCAGTGGTATAGAGTTTTGTTGGAACTTGTATAATCGTTTTTATTTTTATTTTTTATTTTTTAAGTCGATTAATAATAAAGGATTGTATATAATTCTTCATTTTTAAGGATTAATTTAGTTAATAAATCTAAATTATCCAAAATTAGGAAGGACATAGTACTGCCACTGCTTATAGCAGTTGGGTTGGGTGTTAACCAGAGAGTTTTAGATACTGAACCAATTGCATACAATGGAGATATAATATAGCTAACGATGATTATAGAAAACACTACATAAAAGATTTGAGAGAACTCCAAGAAAACGAAAACAATAAAAAATAGAAGATTATATATTTTTTATCAGTACTATTACACATCTAGTTCGCCATAGTTAGCTGACCTTTTCCCGATCTTTTAGTCATCAGATTCCAATATACTTGCAAGACAATTCTGCAAAACAAATCATATATATACATAGAAAAGATTACATACAATATAAGTATAAAACATTTTTTCTTAATATTAAATGTTACAACTTAGAATTTAGATAACAAGTGTTCAATTAATCAATAATTAAATATGCTATACCTGAGATTTGTGTGGGAGATGGAAGTTAATGTTGTTGGAATGGACTTTCTTGGACTTGTTGAGACCTAACTTCCACCAATTACGAGATCCCTTTGAGATGGTACGGTCAGAGTCTTGAGCACTTAGTTCCTCTCTGAGTGTCATCACTTTCCTCTGAGTAGTTTTCTCTAGTGGCAACAGAACTCCACCAAAGAAGATCTCATCAGCCGCAGAAGTGAAACCCAAGTTTTCGACATTGAATTTGAAATCCGACGAAACAGGAGCTTCCTTGTACTTCATCTGATCATGTGCTCTTGATATTGTCTCTTGAAGCTGGCTTCTACTATGATTAGTACCGTCGGCAAAATCATTGGAAAATGAGATTCTTGCGTCAACAAAGGATGAAGAATACAATGAGGATTGTTCTACAGCATTAGCCATATCTCTCTCTCTCTCTTTCTACACTTATTACTCTTTATCTCAGTAAGTGTGTGTTTCTTCTTTTGTGCTAGTCTTTGGGAGCTTCATGCAGCCACATGTTTTGCATTTTATAGATATGATATTGGTGGGCATCCATGTGGATTTTTTTTTTTTTTTTTTTTTTCATGGTTTCATCTTTTTCTTTAAACTATTTTTTTTTTTCTTAATGCAGATTCATATTTTTTTTTTTTGACAACAAATTACAAAATCAGCTCAAACGAGCCAATTGGTAGGAAAAACGTTCACATAGGTAATCTGATGCGATTCCACTTTAGCACGACGCACCAGCTTGTCCGCACTACCATTCTGTGAACGGGGGATCAGGACTACAGAAAATGATAGGAATTTTTCTTTATCTTCTTCAATCACGTCCAAATATGTCTTGAAGGCAGACCACTCAGAAGGCAAAGACATCATCTTCACCAAATCAGAACAGTCCGTGAGAAAAATAACTTTCTCATTATCCGCGCCAATCATACACCGCATTGCCTAAATGAGAGCTTCCACTTCTGCATGGAGGGGTGACAAGCTACGTCGAGAATTAGATGCACCCATAGTGGGAGATTCCCTTTCAGGAGAAATGCAATGTCATCCTCTACCTATAAACTGGTCAGTCGCCTTCCAAGATCCATCCACAAAACATTGGTGTTTGGTTCCATACCTATTAATCGCGTCAATAATATTAACCGTAGAGCCAGAAGTCGGCCGAAAACCGCCCTGAGGCGAGGATCCCAAAGTATCCTCCTGTGCCAAGAACCAAAGCTTTGCTTCCTCCTCCGTTATCTGTAAGATTGCTAATGGATTGGAATCCAAATTGCTGAAAATTTTATCATTTCTGGCCTTCCAGATATACCAAAGAATCCACAGGAAAACATCCACCGAAGGAATCTGCTGAAATCTCCAAAATAAATAATCCATGTTTGTATAAACAGAGTCTGATGGAAAAAAGCCCGAGGATGTTGGAAATGGGGACAAACCCCAAACCTGCCCAGCCGGAGGACATAAGAAAAGAGCATGATTGATTGTCTCTTCCGTCCCTCCACAAATTGCACACTCCAGATCACAGCCCATCCCACGTCGCCGCAGATTAGTTGTTGTCGCCACACAACCCGTAATTGATTGCCACAAAAAATATTGAATTTTTGGTGGACACCGAAGCTGCCAAACAAATGCCTGTAAAGGAATAATGTTGGGACCGGAAACAGAAGAAGCGGTTTCCGGTTTCTGACGCAAAGCTTGATACCCAGATTTGACAGTAAATAGGCCAGTTTTTGTCAAAAGCCAAGATTACCAAGAGGTAAAGCAGAAATAAGGGCAACATCCTCCGACTCGAAAGAGACCGAAAGCAAAGCCAAATTCCAAGAGTGCAAACTCCTGTCAATGAAAATTTCAACTCGAAGCGTAAGATCAGCTGGCGATCATGAACGCAATGCTGGTCTCGGGGATTGAGCAGGAATCCAGGGGTCAAACCATACTAAAATGGAATCGCCAGATCCAACCCGTTTAATAAATCCTTTGTTCACCAGAGAGCGAGCAGATACCATACTCCGCCATCCATAAGACGGGGAATAAGATTTAATCGGATCCAACGGATCGGAGTGTCTATAATATCGACCTTTAAAGACCTTCGCAAATAACGAGTCTGGAACTGAAATCAACCACCAGAGTTGCTTAGCCAACAATACGGTGTTAAAATCATCTAAACACCAAAAACCCAAACCACTATCCAGTTTATCAACATATAACCTGTCCTAAGCGATCCAATATAACCCTCGTGTTTACTCATAAAAGCTCCTTCAAAAATTAGAAATCGCACTAGTAAGTTTCCATATATATATATAGATTAATACTGGCTAATACCGATTCAATGAATTTGAGTTTATTTAATTTATAGTTTTGACTTCTCTTTCGTGGATAAAAAAAAGACGAGTCAATCAAGACATTTTGTTTATAAGCATATACAATTTATGTATTGGTTGAAAGCATTAATGCGCCGTAAATATGGTATCTTTATCTATGGCTTGAATAAAGGAAATTACTACACGAAACCAATATTTTTATATGTTAGGATAGAATTCAGTTTTCTAAAATGGTTGAGTATAAAATGGATGTGGAAGACCGTCGTTAGTGTTTAAGTTTAACTTAATCTCTTTAACACAAGTAGCAACATAGCCAAAATCTGTTAAAAACTTTGAAATAGTGAGAGAGACAGAGAGTAGCAGCATTCAACGTTCAAACCAGTCTTTTATCGTTTCAAACTTTCAATCTCTAATTACTATTTTTTTTTGGACAAACAATCTCTCTAATTACTGTATAAAGCTGATTTCGACAGTTTTGATCAGATAATAAATTTATTTTATTCACTAAACCGAAAGTCATTTGGCAATTAGTTATATTTTGTACTTCGTTATAGTTTATTTATATTTCTTTCCAGACCATTTATTTTCAGTATATTACATTTATATGTTTAAAGATTTAGATATCATATATTATTATATCTATATATACAAGAGAGAGTGTAAAGAATATATAGTTTGCACTGATATCAAGACAATGGATTAATACGGGTGAACAAAAATATAAGAGTTGAAATTACGTAAGATGGCATCAATTATAAGAAAACAAAGTGGCATCATTATGGAGTATTATTTTTATTTCTAAAGAGGTTTACGAATTCAATGTGGTATTAAAATCATAACATTTGTAGATCTGTCATCGTTCATAACATAGATGATTAGATTCATTGCATTGCATTTTTATGAACTCTTCTGTTGTCTCTCTAGATTTAGTTCGATTTAAGTGTGGCACTCTATTAACCGACATAAGTCCACCTTGTCCGCATCGTTTCCCTATAATTTCTTATCTTATAAATTGCATTAATTTTGATATACTGCTAATGCGCAAGTAACTGTTGAGACATTTGTTTATTCTTGCATTTGGTCATTCATAAATGAATACTATCATAACTCATACGATTAAACTTCGCCTAACTATCCGCTGCTACTTCACGTACTCGATCGGCACTATTATGCACTCGCAAGTGTTCTCTAATTCCTCTCCCTCTCTTTCTCTCAAGAATAATTCCATCAAATCTATAGACCTTTCATGAATCTGAAAATTAAATTGGAAAGACATTCATGAAGATGAATAACAGAAGTAAGAAATAACATAAATCTGTAAGAAATAATTATTTTCTTACGTTCTCCCACTTGGTCGTTAGTATAATGGTTTTACTCGAGAATCATAAGGCCGACATAATATGTTATATTTTTCATTTGGTCTTTCATAAGTGTCTTAGCTAATTTTGTAACCAATGAGAGTCATGGCGGTCACACATCATTTTGCAACATGATTCCTTCCATGTACTACTACATTGACTACTTTTCATAGCTAGACCATAAACATTATTCCATAAGTAGAAGTTATCTTTAATGGTCTCTTTGATGTCTTTTAAGACACATTCTGTTATCAATAGTTCCAACAAACAATAATGTGTGCGCACGTTGGAAACAGAATAGAAGATGTAAAAGTCATAAGAGAGCTCTTATAAATGTCAAACATAGGCTAAAACATTATCAGACAACATAATTAAGTGCTATCCTCCAGACCCATACTTTCTGCATGCTTCATAAATGTCTTTGGAGGTAATGCTTTCGTAAATATGTCTGCGACCATTAGCTCAGTGCCTATGTGTTCAATGACAAACTTTTCTCTTTTAACATCTTGCTTTAATGATAGATATTTGAGTTCCATATGCTTGGCTCCTTTAGATATCCTATCATGCTTAGAGAAGAAGATTGCGGCTTGATTGTCACAGTAAAGAATTAGAGGTTTGTAAACAAAATTCAAAACCCCAAACTCTGACACGAAATTCCGCAACCATGTTCCTTGAATAGAAGCCTCATAACATGCTACATACTCAGCCTCCATGGTGGATGTATAAATCAACTCTGACTTCTGGCTTTTCCATGAAATGGCACCTCCACCAAGGAGATACACATAGCCGAGAGTACAGTGCCTAGAATCTTCACGTCCATCAAAATCTGAGTCTGAAAATCCAACCATCTGTGGATGTGTTGATTTTCGATATGTCAACATATAGTTTCTTGTTCCCTTTAGGTATCTCAAAACTTTCTTCGCAGCTTTCCCATGAGCAAGTCCTGGGTTACTCTGAAATCTACCCAACATTCCGACTGCATGACTAATATCATGTCGAGTGCAGACCTGTGCGTACATCAAACTTCCCACAAGAGATGCATAAGGGTACTTTTGCATTTCATTATGTTCCATTTCATTATGCGGACATTGCTTAAGGTTAAGCTTGTCACCCTTTTGCATAGGAACATTATTAGAAGAACACATCATCATGCCAAATCTCTCAAGAACTTTATCAATATATGCTTTCTGAGACAATCCTAAAATTCCTAGTGATCTATCACGGAATATTTCAATTCCTATCACATAGGATACCTCACCCATATCTTTCATATCAAAGTTCTTAGAGAGATAACTCTTAGTCTCATGTAGTAGACCAAGATCATTACTGGCTAATAAGATGTCATCAACATACAATACCAAAAATATGAATTTACTCCCACTGATCTTGAGGTATATACATGGATCCACAACGTTTTCTTTGAAACCGAATTTCGTGATGGTTTCATCAAACTTTAGATACCATTGCCTCGAAACTTGTTTCAGTCCATATATTGATTTCTTCAATTTGCAAACCATATCTTCCTGACCTTCGATTATGAAGCCTTCAGGTTGGCGCATATAGACTTCTTCTTGCAAGTCTCCATTAAGAAAGACAGTTTTCACATCCATTTGATGTAACTCGAGATCATACTGAGCTACTAACGCCATGATAATTCTGAGAGAGTCTTTTCTAGACACAGGTGAATAAGTCTCACTATAATTGATGCCTTCCTTTTGACTAAACCCTTTGGCTACCAGTCTGGCTTTATATTGTTCTACATTGCCATTACAGTCGAGTTTGGTCTTAAAAATCCACTTACACTCGACTGCTTTGTGTCCATCAGGCAATGGAACGATGTCCCAAACTTCATTCTTAACCATCGAGTCTATTTCATCTCAACTGGCATCAATCCATTTATCAGAATTAACATCCTTCATGGCTTGTGAATAAGAAATTGGATTTTTAATGTTTTCTTCTCCAGATCTATTTGATAAATCACAAAGTCATCTGAAATAGCAGATCTCCTCGTACGATTTGATCTTCTTAATACTGGTTCCTCTTGTGCTTCATGATCATTATTGGCAAGATTTTCATCATGGAGTGTGTGATCATTCAATGGGGTTTCCTCATTGTTTAACGGTTCAACAATGCTAGGAATCCCAACTTTCGGAACTAAGGGTAATGGAATATAAACCCTAGTTTCCTGACTAGTTATATCACGAACTTTATCACTCCCACTAATCTCACCATTCTCAAAAAATCTGGCATTATTGGTTTCTACTATTCTCGTACTATGGGATGGACAATAAAATCTATATCCTTTAGACTTCTTAGGGTAACCTATAAAGAAACCACTGATCGTTCTGAAGTCTAATTTCTTTTCATGTGGATTGTATATTCTTACTTCAGCTGGACACCCCCAAACTTGGAGGTGTGACAGACTAGGTTTCCAGCCTTTCCACAGTTCAAAAGGGGTCTTTGAAACTGCTTTGCTAGGTACCCTATTCAAAATATAGACCGCAGTACGTAATGCGTCCATCCACAAGGATATAGGTAGGTTAGCATGACTCATCATAGATCTAACCATTTCCATATAAGTACGATTACGCCTTTCAGCTACACCATTCTGCCATAGAGAACTAGGCGTTGTGTACTGCGTAACAATTCCTAATTTTTGAAGGAGTATGGCAAATGGTCCAGGATGTTGTCTTGTTTCATTATATCTGCCATAAATTTCACCACCTCTATCAGACCTTATGATTTTCACCTTTCTATCTAATTGCCTCTCAACTTCATTAATGAATGCTTGTACAACATCCACAGATTGAGATTTTTCATGCAATAAATAGAGATAACAATAACGTGAATAATCATCAATAAAAGTGATGAAGTACTTTTCACCTCCAAAAGTTGGAACGTCAAATGGTCCACAAATATCTGTATGTATGATTTCAAACAGATGTGTACTTCTTGTAGCTCCTTTCTTAGTGTGTTTATTTTGTTTATCTTTAATGCAATCTATACACATTTTCTTATTGGTAAAATCAAGATTCGAAATGACTCCATCTTTTACCAATCTTTTAATTCTTTCATAAGAAATATGTCCTAATCTTTTATACCACAAGAAATATGAGTCATCAGTACATGTTTTATTTTTAAGTCTACTTTCAGAATACAAGGAGAGATGTGTCTCATAAGGTTGATCAGCCAGTTTTAACATATAAAGACCATCAACTAGTATTCCAGAACCAATTCGTTTAGAGTTCAGAAATATATTAAAACAACCATCTCCTTGAGTAGATTTAAAACCAGCCAAATCAAGTTTGCTTACAGAAACTAAATTACGGGAAATAGATGGAACATAAAGAGTCTGATATAAATCTAGACAAAATCCACCATCTAAAATGAGACGATAGGTGCCAACAGCTTCAACTGGTGCCTTGTCTAGATTTCCCATCAGTAAGTAGTTTTCACTTGAATTTATGGTCTGGATCGTAAGGAATCCCTGTACGGAATTCGTTACATGTACATTAGCACCGCTATCAATCCACCAAGTTTTGGAAGAAACATAAGTAAAATTAGATTCGAAAAAGCTTACGAAACCCATAGGATTACCTTTCTTTTCGAACCATTCTCTTCTTTTAGGGCAATCTTTCTGAAAGTGTCCAAATTTTTTACAAAAGTTGCACATGTAATCTTTCTTTGCTTTTTTCTTCGGATTAACTTGATCGGAATCGTTCATTGTGGGTTGTGCTCTTTGATGGCTCTTTTTATGCCCAAACCCAACTTTAGGTCCAGCTCCTTGAACATGATGGGAAACTTTAATTCCTTCACGACCAAGTCTAGCCTCCTCTTGGACTAGTTTAAGAAAATATAATTATTTTCTTACATTTGCTTTGTAAGAAAATAATTATTTCTTACCCATGTATGTGGTCTTATAGTTAGTAGGTTATTTAATTGGGTTTATTATATTTTGTTTTTAATCATTTGGGAACTAAAAGGACAGGTGTTAAGCTACATGTGAAGCTTATGCTTATAAGGACAAGTATTAAGCTACATGTCATGCTAAAGCTTATAAGAGAACAAGTGTGAAGTTGCATGTTGTGTATGAAGCAATGCTAGACACTTGTTCTCACACTTGTCACCACTGTCTTCATCTCTACTATGATGGATGGTTGAGATTAAATTAGAAGACAAAACCCTTATGAGGAGTAAGGTGCTCTTCCCTCCTATAAATAGATGGTTTGCTCTATCACAAATCATCACAAGAACAAAAACAATACATAAAGAAAAGAGTTTATAGAAAAAGGGAGAGAAACTTTATCTTCCACCTAAAGATCATCTAAGAGTTTTTTTTTAAGTCTTCAAACCAAACCATTGAAGAAGAAGAAACCATTCAAGGAATCATCATTTCTACAATGAGTGGAAGTATTACTTTGACCCTTTTTATGATTTTATTATGTGATTAATATAGATGTTTAAGATCTTGGGGTTTATGTTAAAAGAATGTTTAACAAAATCTTCTAATTAAAAAGATAGGAGATAGTGAGAGAGAATACAAAAGATTCGAAGAAAATATAGTAATTCTATTTCTCTCAAATAATCCAGACTGAAGCATAGGTTTGGTAATTTTTTTTTTTTTGGTCAAAGGTAATTTCTTTAACTATAGATTGTTATAGACAAATAGAAGAAGCAAAGGAGCAGACAAAACACTGTAGAACCAAAAGAGCCATGTGAGGCTGAGCTGTAAATGTTCAACTCATCCAAAAGCCCCAAAACAGCAAAACAATATTTTTTTTAAAAACAACATATAATTGTAAAATCTATCTTTCTGGATTCAGATTTTAGGGTTTGAGTAAAATCTGCTAACCTTTGTCTTGTTGTGACCCTCACGTGCATCACTTCCAGTCCTAATGGGAATTTCCCCACGTTTCTCCAACTAGGGCTTTGACGCGTGGCCCTTTTTTACCGTATATACGACGACATATAAAAGTTGTGTACGAAAAGTTATCTGCGGAAATTGCAAAAACCATGTTCCTTGACAGTGCAATTGCGTATTTAGATTTCAGATTCAACCTTCAAGTTTAGGTCAGATGGAGTTTCTTAAGTGAAAATGTATTTTATCTTCCCCATTCTATTGACACAATTAGAGATGAATTAACTAATTACCAATCAACTAGGTTGAGTAGGATTTAAAATTTGAAAAACTTATTTATAAAAGCATGACAAGGGAATCTAGACATATAGATAGTATCAGAGGACTTTTGTGGTGGATAAGTAAGCTGTATCTAAAGTTTATTTTGGCTGTCTTCTTGTCCCCAATTTTCTCTACATCTTCTGTCTTCTTCCTCTAAAACTTACTAACTCTTTACATTTTTTGTTCTATACTTAAACAAATAAACTAGCTTTTCACCTCACTAATCTATGATTTCTTAACAATTAAGTCCTTGATCACCAACAAAAAGACAAACAAACACGTCCAATTATTATTACGTTTTTACTTTTTCTTTTGTTTTTATATCAGAACTCTACACTAATTTCCGGCTCCAACAAAAAAACAATAGAAAAATGACTAACCTAATATATCATTTTTTCTACATTTGAGGAAGAAAGACGAATATTTATGATGGAACTAAACAATCCGGTTCGGTCAAGACTATGCCAAAGACGGGTATTTTAAGAACCAAATTGAAATATAGCTCATATGACTTTTCAAAGTTTGGGCTTCGACTGGTCTAATCATATGTTCATGCATAGATATTGGCAGTTACCTTTATGGTAATAAATTCACTTTTCTTTTGTAGTCTTAAGATCAAACTCATCCAACCCAATAATAAACATGCATGCTTTTTATCTTCTAAACATCCCTAACTCGAGTCCATACTACACCATTTCACGTGACACTTAGACATCCCCAAGTCTAAATGTCTAATGAACCTCACGAGAGAAAATACAAAATGCCCACAAAATTAGCATAATAATATCTCGAGGTTCAAAAACTTTAATTTCACACAAAATCATCATGATGATTTACAGAAACTTGATGTGGTCTTTGCAAAGACATTTGAATCGGAGCATCATCAATGTTACTAGTACCATGTAAACGCTTATAAGTAGACAACTTGACTCTTTTGGAGGTATCGTTGAGAGATAAAGGTTGCAGCGGTTCCCGAGGTCTTTGTTGTGGTTTGTTAAACGCTCGTTTATTTGCAGTTTGGTTCCGATTGTGGTCTTCGGACTCCACTACTTTCGGACTAACATTTGATTCGATGGGAATGAGCTTCCCATCTACCTGGTTTGTGAAAACAAATGTAACCTGCAATGTTTTTTATAGACCATGACAATAGTTATCACAAAGCCTGAAAAATAAATCAGGCATTGAGGATTTAGAGTTTATGATTGATTAGATTGAAAAAAATCGGAGACAACTCACCTCGTCACCTGCTGAAGCTTGCAGTATAGCATCTGGAACGGATTTTGAGGTAAAATGATGACCCCAGCTAGCTAGATCTTCTTCCAATGGAGTGCCCACCTGAGAATATTCACGGAAAAGATAAGCTTCTAAGATTAATCGTAAGGCAAGAGACATGAGCAGAGTTTGTAGCTGACAGTAGAAATGATGAAGAAGGGACCTGTCTCTCGGAGTTTTTTAACAAGTTAAAGCATCCAGCATCTTTTGCAAATCCGCCAATGTCTTCTTGGTCAATCTGGCAAGCATTGCCATCTATGTTGTTCTCATTTCCTTCTTCGATGTTTTCAGTACCAGAGGCCTCATTTTGGCACCTGATGCAGCTCATCTTTTCATGGATTTCAGACCTAGTCACATTACCAGGAAAAAGGATTTGAGATAAACCATTCGAATTCATATACTCTTGAGGTGCAAAGTCTGTCTCCAGAAAGTGGATAGAAGAAACCATGTCTGAGTAGGCACAAAATTATTCCTGAATTCAGAAGAAACACATACCTAACATCCCCATGAAATGAAAATAAATCTCGTAGATCCTCTGTAGAAAGTAAGTTCCCCTGGAAAATCAAAGATTCTGTGGTTGATATTCAAGCATTATACACAAAATAACTACTAGATGAAGCATATAAACATTCCATCAAGGACCTGTCTCGTGCTGTTATCCGTCTGTTCATGCTGAATAACTTTTTGAAGCCCTTCTTTTGACATCTGGCGCTGGTAAACCTACCAATGTACCACATGAAAAACCAATATGAATCTGAGGTAAGAAAATTACTCCCCCGACGACAATTGAGTAAAACATTAGGCTAGTTATGTTGGTGTTATACAGTACCTTTTCTTCAATAGTTCCGGTACTAAGAAACCTGTAGACATATACTCTTTTCTTTTGCCCATCTCTCCAAACTCTAGCCGCAGCCTGTTTAGACATCAAAATAATGCATGTAAAGCACAATCCATCATCTCTTCAAGATTGATTTCAAACATATCTAAGGGGAAGTTAGGATGGTAATTACTTGTTTATCATTGGCAGGATTCCAATCGGGATCGAACAAAACAAGTCGATTAGCACCAATTAAATTTAACCCACAGCCACCCGCCTTGCTGCTTAAGAGAAATGCAAACTCATCCTACCAAAACCAAAAGTCAAACCAGGTGTACGTACACTCAGGTTTGAAACAAGAGCACAAATAGATAAGCTTATGTACCTTTGTTGGGTCGTTCAACTGGTTAACAAGCTTCTGCCTCTTGCTGATTGTTGTTGATCCATCCAGCCTCAGAAACGGATACCTTCTTTCACGACAGAGTTGAGCGAAAAGATCCAATGTCTGGTGAAAAAGGTGCAGGCTATGATTATTGTATACTTAGACAGGATTTCAATTGCTATATATATGCAACACACCATCATGTTCATTTTATACAATCAAACAACAAACATAATCCACTTCTTGATGTTTGTAAAAAAGAGTTGCTTTTTGGTTACAAATAGACAAATCAGGGTAAGGAGTTCTTTAGCTTATCCAGTATCACATGCAAAAATTCCACAAAATATGATGGTTCATAGAAATCAGGATAACATAACACATAGCTTATGTAAAGACTAATTCAAAAAAGTTTGCAACATCCATAACAGAAATTTTGGCCAGTAGTAACATCACTAGTGACAACCAGCAGCTGAATCTGTTCAAAATCCATGTGCGGGCATTTCACACTTCATTCTATATGACCAAAATTATGCACTGTCCCTTTCACATTATATAAAAGTACCTGTGTGTAGTTTGATACAAGGACTATGCGGTCATCAGTTTTCCGACGTAGGTTGGCCAAAAGTCTGGAGAGAACATGCATTTTCCCAGAGAGCTCGACCCAGGCACCATCACCCCCAGTCCATGCTCCAGATCTGAAAGGATAGTTCCCTTTAGATCCCTAGTAGTGACACACATGCAAACATGCAATGAATTGAACTACAGAAAGAAGCCTACCTCCCAGAGAACATTTCTGCAGGGAAAAACTCTAAGCAATTCTCAAACCCAACAGTTCCAGGACTGCTGCTTTTTATTGTATCGTAGATTAGCTACATAGAAAAAGTATAGGGCTATCATTAAACATAAATGGGGAATGCTGAAAAAGGTTTTGTCGATCAAATAGATCATAGAGCACTGAAAATTATAAAACTAGAGTCTAATATGAGAACTTGATAATGGCGCTGTAAGATGTTACAAAGATGACTCAGGAAAAAATATTGGAGAAACTTAAGCGCAAATCGATGATGCTAAGACTTTTACCTTTGGATGATTGCAGAGCTTCTTAAGAGCTGTTATATAAGCCAAAACTTTGGTTTGCTTTGCATTATCAGCAAGTGCTCTTTTAAGCTGCAATCAGAGGCACCCATTATATACAATTCTAACTTAAATATATCAAGTAGTATAATAAGAATGACTGAATCAATGCTTACATTTTTTGAGCTTATAAAATGGTTGTACAAAGTGGACTGGAGAGTAGTCATCTTGCAACAAACTACTTCAATTATCTGCGAAACATCCAGCAGGCTTCAAAATAAAGATAGCAGCAAAGAGAAAAACTTGTAGCTACAAAAAGAGATGACACTTTCATAACGTTCATTCTACCCACACTTTCAGCAGATGATTATATCACTGCTTAACCTACAGGTATATATCTCAATATGACGAAACAGTTCAACATATAAAGACGTACTAAAGGCTCGATTGACACAGAATTTCAAAGCATCGTAATAAACTATAATCAGACTGCAGCAAATGCAGAAGAAAAATCACCTTAGGTGGTAAGTGATTTGAGAGCAATGCATTGGTTCTCCTCAAAATAAACTGTAAACAATATGACGCTTCATAAGATATAGCAGTAAAAATTAAGAAACAATTTTAAAAGGTTAGTGGTAATAATGCTCTTCATTGATAATCATACCAACATCATCTAAGCATATTTCTTTAAGAGACATATATAGATGGATGAAATCTTATTTAGATACAAAATGCTAAGAAGAATAACCTGATTGACTTTTGAACTCAGTTCTGCGGAGCGGTCAGCAGCTAAGTTTTTCTCTTCCTCAGTGGCTATAGGTTCTCTTCCACATATAATAGGTGCCTTATGTTTCATATATTAAAATAAGGATGCATCAAAATAAGGTAGTGCAAGAAACATAAACAGTCTATAGTCGATTGAACTGAAATTTTATGACACAGATAACAGTGTAAACAAAGTCTCTCATCCAAAAACTATTTCTAAAAGAATTCAATTAATGGAATCCAAAGCCATGAAGCAGTAATACTGGAAACGAAACAGAATAAAATTATAGCAGCAAACTATACACTACAAAGTAACTTAGTCTAATCCTACACTTTCACGCCAAGAATGGCCTAGGAGAATTGATCTTAACATAGTAAGAGAAGACAGAAAACAAAGTGATCAAATCGGCATCAAAATACAAAGTCTGTCACCTCATAATAATGGCGAAAATGTGCAGCATCACCTAAACTCCCCGGATTTGTAAAGTTTACCATGGCAAAAAACTCTTCCAAGTCATTCTGGAACATTCAGATGCATAAATAAAAGTGAAAGCTTTAGTCTTAAATGTCAGGAGTAATTTATTAATATAATCAGTGGAACTTTCCATTACCTGCATGGGAGTTCCAGACAACAAAACACGACGTTTGCATGTCAACGAAGCCAAAGCCTGTATCAAATATGATGATAACCAATATTAGAATATAAATTGGAAACAATAAAGTATATCAAGTTGGAAGGTTTCGAAATAAGAATGTATTTGCATCCTACCCTGTTAGTTAGTGTCTGGTCATTTTTCAACCTATGAGCCTCATCACATATTAGAAGATCACAGGATTCACTCTGGCAGAACTTGGATGAGTGCATTCGGAATGTCTCGTAAGAAATGATAAGTACCTGTTAACATTAATTTGGTGATAAGTGCATTTCACAGAGATTCAGCTAAAAAGTATGCACAGCTATACCTGCAAAGCACTTCGTGGTCGAGTGAAACTATCTATTCCAGATATAACATCATCTCTAGTGCTCTCACAGAGGGCTATAAGACGAATCCTGTCACCAACCCATTTCTTAATTTCAGCTTCCCAGTTACTGACAAGACTCGTTGGTGTAACGATAATGGCCTTTTTAACCATAGGTGTCCCATCAAATCCTTGACAAAGAAGTGTGTATAGTAAAGTAATGGACTGCAATGTCTTCCCCAAACTGTCAAAGTAATTTAGAAGGAATTAAGAAATCTACCTAGAAAATTATGCAGTGTCAAGATCCAATTTTACAAAGCAGAGAAGATAGATTTTACCCCATATCATCAGCCAGAATGCAACCATTTATATTTTCAGAACCATGTAGTCCCGAAACACAATCGAACATGAACTGGACACCTTCTCTGCAGTCTCAGAAAACCACCTCACCATGTAAATAAAGTTGTATACACATCTTCGATGTCAACAATAGATAAACGAAGAGCACATTTTGAGGTGGTTCAACACGAAAAAGTTGAATGGGTTGGAATATTTTAGACCACAACACAGATTGGAATCAAGTTTTGAGATCCTTAAAAGATTACACTGTACACCGATGTCAGTCGTTAGATAGAAATGAATACCTTTGATGAGGACGAAGAAATTTGACAAGCAATGAATGCACCATGATTGTTGTTACATTGCTCGATCCATCTTCTTCAGATTGCCACAGTACCAAGGGTTCAATATCAGGTGGCAAATAAACAACTTCCTCTTCTTCATCTTTCTCGATATTGGGCGATTCTTCTAGCTTAGTAGGTAAAACAACCACAACCGGAGTTGTGGAACCCCAAGGGACAAACCGTTTTCGAGCCGAAAGACGACGAGAGAGTTGCCCCGTGGAAGTATAACCATGAGAACACGGAGGCTTGAAGGGCTTCCTACAAACTGCCGCTCCTTCTGAAACTGAAAGATCCCGAGGCAGGAGTGGCTGCCGTTGTACAACCAGATTTCCCCTGTCAACCGAGCAGATGATTCAATTCCCAATTTCATAAAACAATCACCCTCAAGGATTTCTTAATAAATTAATACTATCGAAAACCAAATTGATACAAATTCAGAGACCCTATCATAATCATCAGTATGAAACTAGAAGATATCGATTTAAAATGGAGTTAATCGAACACGAGACGCGAAGAAACCCACAAATTTCGAACTCCAAATGATACATAGACGTAACCGAACAAAGCATCTATCAGATTCAAGTTTAAATTGAGATCGAGGAGCTTCGATTACGCACCTCAAAAGATCATTGACGTTCTTAGATTTCCGATCGACGTCAGATGAAGGAAAAACCGCCGGAAGGTCTTCGCACTCTGGGTTTTCGATTTCTCCTTCCGATTCTTGAGACTCTTCTTGATAATTATCGCTGGAATCTTCGCTCTCGGAAGACGAAAGGATCTCTTCATCTTCTTCCTCCATTGTCGACTCACACACCTACGAGCCCAACAGAGAGCTCCGCTTTTTCACCCACTCCTGAAATTTCTTTTGGCGGCAAGAAATAAACCAAAAACAAAAAGAAAGAAAAAAAAACAAATAATTTTGAAAAAAAAAAAGAAAAAACAACCCTAAGAAAATGACTAAAATACCCTTCAGCGTATATGGTACGCTTTAACATCTCCTCTTAGTTAAGTTAATAAAATTTCATGAATGTTGTAATTTCCCTCAATTTTTATTTTAAGTATTTACGATTAAAAAAAAATAAAAATATCTAATTCGTCGGGGAAGTTGATTTACTTACCCAATTTCATGGCCGCACCTGCAAAAATCTTGTCGACTCAATGTTCCGATTATACCCTTATCGCTCTCTGCCTTCTCACAGACCTCTCGTTTACCTTCCTCGTCTTCCTTCTCGCTCCTTCCGTTGCCGCGCCACCGCAGATATCCCCCTTGGAGACGGAATCCGATTACCACGAGAACCGGATTCAACCTCTGACACGGCGAGGTCTCGGGATGTTTCCGTCTCCGCAGGTGGGAATGGTGAAGGAGCTAAGTGGAGGAAGAGGAGGTTGCTCTGGTCGCAAAGTGGACAGAGTTATTTGGTAGATGACGGCGACGCGCTTCCTCTTCCTATGACTTATCCTGATACATCCCCTGTGTCGCCGGATGTGATTGACCGGAGGTTGCAATGTGATCCTGTAGTCGAGGTTTTTTTTCTCAACCTTTCGTTTATAGAATTTGATGATTGGATAAGGCTACAGACTACTTGCACTTCATCATGTAGATGAATATTTGATTTGCTCTATAATTTGCCTTCGAACCAATCACTATGCGCATATACATGAGTAGCTTCTGTAGCTTATAGATTGGGTTTTGATTGTTCTTTCATATGTAGCCATATTCTTGAAGGCAAATGATGTTTCTGAATGTGATGTGAAACATTTTCATTGGATTTGTATGGTAGAATCATTGGTATCAATTGTATGTCAAAGTATACATGCAAATTCTTAGTGATATGGGACAGGATTAGATGAAGAATAGTAAAAATGGTGCTTAATTTTGGCATGAACTATCCTTTTCTGAAAAGATATGCTGCACTTGCTCTTCTGGAGAGGCAGTGGTAACATTATGCTTAGAATATATCCTGAATGAGGCAGTTTTTGCTTTTGCATGCTTTGTGATTGTTTTTTTCTAGTCTTGATATACCCGACCAATTCTCAGGATTGCAAGGAAGTGGTTTATGAATGGACTGGCAAGTGTAGAAGTTGCCAAGGGTCTGGAACTGTCAGTTATTACAAGAAAAGGGGTAAAGAGGTTATATGCAAATGCATACCCTGCCAAGGGATTGGTAAGTTTCTGACTATGTTTCTTTTCCCCTGGTTTATTTTTCCATCCTGTGACTTTTCTGCCACACTATTTGAGTTTTGCACTTTGATTTCTACCTAGTGTATCTTGACTTTAGAAGTTTCACCTGATTGCAGGATATGTGCAGAAAATAACATCTAGGACGGACATTGATGTGATGGAAGATTTAGATAAGGAAACATCTTGACCTTGAATGTGCTAAAGGAGTCCCATTTATGCATGCATGTGAGCTTGGATTCGTTGTTGAAGTTTATTCGTTGCACGTAAACAAAACACAACACAGAAGAGAGATAGGCGCTCCTTTGGGATATTTGGCCCAAACAAGTAAATTGGAGGTATAGACAGAAACTACTGATTCTTGCTCAGATAATGGCGTCTTCTTTCACCAAGACAGCCCAAATAGGCAATTACTGTTTTATATGTATCAAAACTCGAGACGCCTTTGAACTGCACGAATTTTTGTGTGTTTTAGGCTGTTTCAATTTTTCTTTGTATATCCCAGAGAAAAGATAGTGGTAACACGATCCATTTCAATAATCTTAATGTGCTTTGCCTCTTGGTCTAAGTTACTCTAGGGTTCAAAGGTGGTTCAATAACATGAACAGATGATATACATGTTTTCCATGAATTGAAAGGAATAAATACAGTCATCTAGAATTGCAAAAGTAGAACTGTTGGCCAGATCCTTGATCGAACCCTTTTATGTTATGATGTGTTCTTCAATTTTCGAGGCCAAGAAACATGACCCTGTAGTTTCTGAATTATCACTAATGAGCACTAGAATCTGATCAGCTGTTAGCAACCCGAATTTGGCCCGTGTTATTTGTGCTTGGCATGTTCTCAGGAGACGCCCTACAACAAGTAAGGAATTTTTTTTAAAAATGCTTATCAAAAATGCAGTTTCTTTTTAAGGTACCAACTTGGTAATGATTCTTACTGAACAGTTAGGCCCTTTCTCTGGAGGATGACACTAGGAATTGTACCTTTAAGCTTGTTGTTCTTGATGGACCTGCAGATTATCTATTAATTTGATACACATTTTGATACAGGTCATAACTTTAGTTTGCTTTATAACGAAAGTGAAAAAATTTGGTCATGTTATCAGATTCGTATGTGTAGGCTTGCTGTTAAAAGCAGAGAGTGGGAAAATAAGTTTACAGTGTGCGGAGACTGGGAAGCTTTGCAAGTGATTCAGGAATCGCTCCAGTGAACTGATTGTCCTCTAAATGTCTGCCCCATCCCACAAAAGAAAACGGTTAGTCCAAAAATTCTAAATCTTTTGCACAACACCTAGAAGTTTGGTTACAAGAAAGCATACAGAGTTTCTAATCTCGTCATTGGACTCAAATCTGGGATCGGTCCTGTGAGTTTGTTCTTCCCCAACCATCTGCAGACTCGGACGTTGCAGCTGAGACTTAGTTTACAAAAAGAAACAAGCCCAGACATAAACTTCTAGGATGTGAAATCCTTACAGATCCTTAAGGGCAGTCATCGTGTTTATGCTTGGTGGTAGAGAACCAGATAGTCCAAGATTTGTCAGATTTCTAGCAAAAGAAACAAAATCCTGCATTATGATTCTTTGAGATCTACACTTAGTACTTGACAGCTACATAAAATGCTTCACTAGAGTACTGAGTTGACTTACAGAGAAATCACTCTGGTGATTTTGTCTTTGGAACAAGTTAGGCCAGTCCACGAGTTAGCACGAGGGAGGCATGGGTCGCCTGACCAATCTACTGGAGGCTGCTTGATGCTCTCTAACAGATCTTCCATTGCAATTGCTGCAGAAGAGAATCTGTTTGTTCCAGTGGCTTCATTTGTTGCAAAATAGACAAAAGGAAACATTTACATTACCATCTTTAATATTAGTGGTTCCACCAAGAGGAAGAACTTGAAACACTTCTCCGGCGTTAATTACAGGTCCAACGGGAGCATCCTTGGCCGGAGTCAACGTGATCTGTGTCTGACCCGACAAAGGCCACTGGCCAGAGTAAACCATAACCCCATTAGTGCTCACATTGAGCTTCCTCAAAAAGGAAAGTCCATTGACTGAGACATCAAAAGCTCTCCAGCTCATGGGGCCTGGACTCCGATTGTCCTGAAAATACAGAGCTACATAATATTTTGTGGCCGGAAGAGGAAATGGCGGCCATTGAATCTCTAGAGGCTTCCCTATACTTGCTGTGAATCCTTCCACAAAGGCTTCAGGCGGTGGAACATTCCAGAAGTTTGACGGGTTGATTCTGCTTCGAGAAGTCACTGTCGGATGCTTCTGGTCCGAAAACGGGAGCCATATACGGTTGTATCGATCATCTGGATAGCTAGGGTTTCAACACATGTAACATACCATCAGAAATCAAGGATAAGAAAATGAAAATGGCAGATGATCAAACTAAGGAATGAAAAAGATCAGCACCTGATCATCTCTCCGTCTCCTCCAAAGCTGTTCCTGGCTACGAGGCTGAGCTTGTAAGACCCGAGGTCCGTGGAATTGTACATTGTATCTTCAAGAGATTGGACATCTAAAGCTGATATAAAAGGCGACGACGAAAGGGTATGCGCATTCTTGGCTAGACAAACACTTAGTCTATTCCCAGGAACACCAACAATGATCTCGTAATAAGAACTCTGACCCTTGGCGTAATCCTCTGATGTATTCACAACGCTCCATTTTGTGCCTCCGACGATCTGATCGAACACAGGTGGGTTGTTTTTACCGTCAAAGTTACCATAGTAGTAAGTGGTTCTAATCAGGTACTTGGAGGCCTTGGCGACAGGGAAGTTATAACAGTGTTTACGCGATGACTTGTCAGGAAAGTAACGTAGTGTGGAGAGGATCGGGATGAGGTCTTTTTGCTTTATAGTCGTCGTGTTTCCAACGGAGATGAATCCTTCGTCAGGTGTGTAATCTATCTCGTTCTGATTCGTTGAAGAAGACGATCCACAATTTAAGAAGAAACCTTCCACATTGTAATAAAACAGCAACGTGTTATGATAGTGTATAACAATTTTTACGCATGGATTCAAGAGCTTTATCAAGATTCGATCGTAATTTTCAGAAAATAGTAAATTAGAATCACGAAATATATAGAATATGTATTACCTCGAGGAGGAGGGAGAGCGTGAGAGATGGAGAAGCATGATAAGAGGAAGAAGAAGAATAGAGACATTACTTGTTGAAGAAACAGACAAAAGAACAAGAAGATCAGATTCTTTCCATGGAAGAGATTGAGAGATTGAACGTATAGAGAAACACGCTGTTGAAGAAGATTTTGAAAAATGTTAATTTCCTAATTTTTGTAATCATGTTTAAAACGGTTGAAGTAGAAAATACGTATTCTATAGAACAAGAAAGCGCCTGTAGCTCAGTGGATAGAGCGTCTGTTTCCTAAGCAGAAGGTCGTAGGTTCGACCCCTACCTGGCGCGTTTGTTTACTGTTTTTTTTTTGCTTTTTTTTTCTTTCTTTAATCATAAGTGAGTGACCGACGCGTCCTAAAAAAGCGTAGCGTCAAGTTGAAGCAAAAGAGACCCCCATCGTTATACCAACGCTAACCGAATCTCCCAAACAGATTCTCCTATAAATACATGAACCAAAATCCCCAATTCATCCTTGCTAAATCAAAATCCCTAACTTCTTCTCCTACAATCTCTCTCTCAATTTCTCAGAAAAAGTTTCCAATTTCGTCTCGATTCCACCCAGAAATTTCGGTAACCATCACACAAGAGACTCGATTCCAACTCCGATAATCACAATTTTCGCTACCTCTCTCTCGATTTCGTTCTTCTTGTAGTTTGATCGTATCCATGGGTACTTCTCAGAGTCGGGAAGATCGGATCACCGAATCGGATACTGAATCCGATTCAGATTACTATGATGAAGAAGAAGAAAACGAGGATCAGCACGATGACGTCAGGAAAAAGCAAGAATCATCACCTTCTTCTTCTACAGAACCATCTGATTCATCGTCTCTCGATATCGAGCAGAAGCTTAAAGCCTTAAAGCTAAAATACCCTTCTTCTTCTTCCGTAACGCCGAAGATGAAGAACGCTGTTAAGCTTTACCGCCATATCGGTGGGAACACACCCAAAGCGAAATGGATCGTTAGTGATAAAATGACTTCTTACAAGTTCGTCAAGACTTCGACGCCCGACGGAGAAGATATTGGTGATTACGATGATTGTGAAGAATCGGGTGAAGGAGGTGAGTCCTTCTGGTTTCTAGGTGTTGGTGGTGGTTCTAAGGTGAAAGCTAGGGTTTCGACTGATATGCAGTTGAAGATGTTTGGGGACCAACGTAGGGTTGATTTCGTGAGTAATGGTGTTTGGGCTTTGAAGTTCTTGACGGATGAGGATTATAGGAAGTTTGTTACTAGGTTCCAGGACTATCTGTTTGAGAATGTGTATAAGATCAAGGCGAGTGATGAGAGCAGGATTAAAGTGTATGGGAAAGATTTCATTGGTTGGGCTAATCCTGAGGCTGCTGATGATTCTATGTGGGAGGATGCTGAAGCTCCACCTGATGAAGAGGAGACTCAGGCTAAGGAAAATAGGGATTTGACTGAAGAGTTCGAAGAGGTTGCTAATGGTGGAGTGCAGAGTTTGACTCTCGGAGCGTTGGATAATTCCTTCTTGGTGAATGATTATGGTGTTCAGGTTTATAGGAATATGGAGCGTGGGATTCATGGGAAAGGTGTGTGCGTGAGATTTGATACTGGAAACTCCAAGTTTGGATCGGGCTCTAGCCAGACTACACCAAACAAGGCTCTTTTGATGAGGGCAGAGACTAATATGATGCTGATGAGTCCAGCTAAACTAGGGAAACCGAACTCTACTGGTGTTAAGCAGCTTGACATAGAGTCTGGGAAGATTGTGTCAGAATGGAAGTTTGAGAAAGACGGGACTGAAATTACCATGAGGGACATAACAAATGATACAAAAGGGTCGCAGCTAGATCCATCAGAGTCTACCTTTTTGGGATTGGATGACAATAGGCTGTGCCAGTGGGACATGAGGGACAGGAGAGGTATAGTGCAGAACATCGAGTCTCCCATCTTGGAATGGACACAAGGCCATCAGTTTTCTAGAGGAACAAATTTCCAGTGCTTTGCTACTACTGGAGATGGGTCAATCGTTGTGGGATCGCTTGACGGAAAGATTAGGCTCTACTCAAAGACCTCAATGAGAATGGCGAAAACGGCTTTTCCAGGACTCGGTTCACCAATTACACATGTGGACGTTTCTTATGATGGGAAATGGATACTGGGCACAACAGATACATACTTGGTTCTTATATGCACACTTTTCACAGACAAAGATGGTCGGACCAAAACAGGTTTCAGCGGAAGAATGGGAAACAAAATACCAGCGCCGAGGCTTCTAAAGCTAACACCACTAGATTCACACTTGGCAGGAAAAGATAACAAGTTTCACGGCGGTCACTTCTCATGGGTAATTTTCACTTCATACATTACTAATATCTTCGTCGGATCGTTGATTATTATAAGACCAAATCTCATTATCTTTGTTGTGTATTGTTTGTGCAGGTAACGGAAAGTGGGAGGCAAGAGAGGCACATAGTAGCAACAGTGGGAAAATTCAGTGTGATATGGGACTTGGAGCGAGTGAAGTACAGCGCACACGAATGCTATAGGAACCAACAAGGACTCAAGAGCTGTTACTGCTACAAGATCTTGTTGAAGGATGAGTCAATTGTTGAGAGCCGATTCATGCATGATAACTTCTCCTTCTCCGGTAACAAATCGCCAGAAGCACCGCTTGTGGTTGCCACTCCTCAGAAAGTCAGCTCCATCAGCCTTTCTGGAAAACGACTTTAAAAAAACAGTTTGAATCTAAAAGCTTTCCTTTGATTTTGTAATGAAATTTGGAATTTGGTTGTAGTGTTTGGTTTTTTTGTTGTCGTGTGAAGGTTTGTATTGAGTGACACAATTTGGCTTTTTTTCTCAAAGATGACACTACCTGTTCTCGATCGAGTAAAATTGGGTATGACTTGGTTTCAAATTTCTTCATGACTTGATTTTAGTCTTCAAACATATACACTTTGTGAAACAGCTATTTGAAGTGAAAACTTATGAATTTACCAAAAGAATTATTCAATATGATGATATGAACCAATACAACATCTAATATCGAACTTACTGATTAAGTCAGGCAAGTCTATGAACAATTTTATTGAAGGACCCAAAAAGTCTCAACATCTACATACACTCAAAAAACAACTGACGCTAAAAAAACCACTGACCTTTGTGATCTTGATTTGATTGACTCAGAGATGGTAGTAATTTGTTCTCTAAATGAGAAAATCCTGAAACAAAGAGCCTTAGGAGCTTAGGTTCTGGGAGTAAGGATTTCGTTGAGGAGCAAAGATCTGAATTTGTTAACATTACTGAACCAGCGGCAAATATGAGCCACAAGAACATCGAGTTGATGGGTCTGGTTAACGTGGCTCTTGCGAAGCTGTTTCACAAACTCCTGAATTGAATGCATGTCCCTCCCCCTCTCCAATCCAAGCCGAATGAGAAGCTTGTCGTTTTTGATCCCCATGTGCAAACGAGAGACAAGACAGTCAATGGTGTCAAGATCTATGTTAAGCACAAAAGTACCCTTGGCAGCAGCATTGAGCTGAGAGATGTTAGTTAACTCCTTCTTCTTGAAACTGTGAGGGAGGTAGGGAGTGCACAAGGGACCTGCAACAACAACAAGGGTGGGAAATGCATGATAGGCGATGACAGCCGCAGAAGCAGCAACCGCAACAACGGCAGTAACAAAACATAAGGCAGAACCAGCTGTGGCATAGTGGAGGTGGCGGACCCGTGACTTAGACTTACGGAGACGGGTGTCCAGCTTGTCCTTCAGCTGGTTAATGCATAATTTGGTGTCTCGAAAGCTGAGAGATTCAGGAGATGAGAAAGGGTTTTCAAACGTGTCGAGCTTAAGAAAAACATCGAAGGCTAAGTTACAGAAGGACTCGTCAATGGCAGGGTCACCGCGGAAGAGTTCTAAGAGAGGTGTGTAGAGGTGGAAGCGGGCACTGTGGACGTTCTGGTAAAGGTTCAAGCAAAAGCGGGTAGCGTTTTCGCTGTGTTGGAAGTAAGTAGAGACGAGTTGGGTGAGTGTAGTTTGCTTGGCGTCTCTAAGAGCTTCTTGAACTCTTTCTTTGTTTGGTTTGAGCTCTTGAGAGAGAAACAGCTCGAGATTTTCTGGAGTTGGGTCAATCTCAAGAAGCCGTGAACGTCTGTCGTTGTTGGAAGGAGTTTGAAAAGCGTGAGCCAACTCGCGGCTGAGGTTAAAAGTGGAGGAGGCCACACCTTCTGTACAACAAAGAGTCAAAGACGAACTCACTATTCACTCAGGCATTTCAACAAACACCTGGTTGGCTGTTTCTGGAATTAAAAAATTATATACCTGTGGAAGGATGTGGATTAGGTCCGTCGCCGAGAGAGGCCTCCGGAGAAGCGGGCTTAAAGCAAGGACAGTGCGGCATTGAGAGGGAAGATGAACTTGATTCATCAATGGAAAGCTACTGAACCATCATAACAGCTCGTAACGTTGACTTTTCACTTGTACGCAATTCAATGCCATTAATAATTTATTTTTCTAGATTTATCATATTTGTTCTCGGCCAAAGATCATCTCCAGACTCCAAGAGATACTGGGCACAAAACATACATAATTGGTTCTCTAATATGCTCTTAACAGCTCCTTTGGTTTTTGTGGTTTCATAATCTATTGTATCAAATTGGGTTGGACTCGGTTTCATAACACATCATGACTTGATAAAGTCTTCGAACATGTTCTGTATGCAAATGAATCTGAGCAAAAGTAACCAGTAAAAAACAGATAATATCAGCAATGAGCTTTATAACAAAGGCTATGGTGTGTAGAAAACCATACAATGAGGAATTGCATTTACAAAAGACTTCCCATATAGTTTTTATACAGCATAGAACAACACAAGAACCCCAATTTTCTGTTTTTTTTTTTCTTTTTCTTTTCTTATATGTCAAAGAGAATCTGCAGTCTAATGTCGAATTGGACTCAGACCAATACAAAACTGAAAAACAAAAGTAAACTATAACCTTTCTCCTTTTCTTTTACCTCCAACTCTAATTAGTAAAGTAATGAAGCTGAGAACAAATTCTTCAGCAGCTAAAATGGTTTGGTTGGAGAAGTGGAAACATGTTCCGTATCTGTCATGCTTGCAACAAGCCTAATCATCATCCTCTGAATCTGCCATGAACAAACGAACAAAACAATGGTTACTCATAATCCTTAATAAATCCACACTTACACAGCCAACAGGACATACAGCAATGAAGAATATAATTAGTTTGGGGCTTTGCAAGTCATTAAGGAAGTCATTTGCTCATAAACCTAGCCGGTTTAACAATAGAGAAAAATGGCCCAGGCTTAGAATGAAAGAAAGATATAAGTCTTACCGGATCTAATGTCTTCTCCCACTTTTCCTCTGTTTTTAAGCAGTCTTACGATCATGGCACAAATGAGATACCACCAATATATGTGGAAGACAAGAAGCATCAGTAACATTGTGTTGAAAGAATAGTACATGAAAGTGCCTTCAGCTGATGTCATATCCAAATAATCCAGGAGTTCAATGCTTTAACAAAAAAAAACGAAAAAAAAAAGTGTGTAAGGTCAGATCAAGCATAGACAACGAGTACAAGACATTGTAGGTAAAAAGAGTTGAAATAAAGTGTATCTACCTCGTGGCCCAGATGATCCAAAATGGGAAGTATATCAACCGTAGCAACAGCCAGGAGATAGCAAACAGTGCAAAGAAGACACTTGCTCCAAATTCTTTTTCAGAGTACTTGAAAATTTTAGCAGTTTGCATAAACACGTCACTTGCATCATGAAGGGCTAGGATGATTGCTCCAATCCGGAAAAAACTGCAGAAGGAAACAAAAAAATTCCCCAATAATCTTTTAAGGTTGCTCTATAGCTCGCTAAACAACAAAACATCAGTCAACTGTCGAATCTTTTTAACAAGAAAACAAATGCAAAAGAATTTATTTTTATTTTTGAGTTTAACAAATCCAGTCAAAATCTACCACAGATAAATAAGAACTCTATACAACTTTTTTATAAAATAAAAAAAAATCATGAATTGATGCAAAAGAGATGGATTAAGGTCTAATTACCTGGTTAAGTAGGAGTAGCTAATCAAGATGATTGTAATAATATGGTGAGACATCATAACAGCAAAATCTTTTCTTCTGGTCTCCCATGCAAGCAAAGCGGCAATACCATACACATAGAAACCGCACTGGCACATATAGTAAAGCATTACTGAAAGCCTAGAAAACAAAAAAACAAACATTAGATAACTCGTTTTTCTCCCATATCACATCACATGTACAGGGAACAAAGATATGATGAAGAAGAATACTAACTTCAAATCTTGATTAGGCCAACCGTGGAAGTAGAGTTTGATATCTATAGCCCAAGGCTCGTGATAAAGGATTTTGAGAACGAAAAGGTCACAGCCAGCATAATACAAAAAAATCCACAAGGACTCTTTGCATTTAACGATCTTAGCCCGTGTAGCAGCATCATTCAGTTTGATCGGAGCAGAACCAGTACTCACAAGCCACACAGCTATCCTCTGATCAAACAATCCAATATACAAGAATCAACCAACCAAACCAACAACAACAACAACAACACTGCTCATTTGTTTTATAATATCCAAATTCTATTATCAAGTGGCAAAGAATACATATATATAAACAAGAAAACATGTTCTCGATTAAATTCAACTGTCAGCGTAACCATGATGATGATGATTAATTTAAGACGAATTTAATACTAGTCTCTATGTCTCTGCTAACGTAATCAATTTCCAAAGATTCTTACTTACTTGAAAGACGAATCTATCGAGGAAGAGCCGTAAGAAGAAGAATCCGAAAGCGAAATAGACAGCAATCTGGAAATGCCAGACCTCTATCGACGGCGGTTTAAGATTCTTTACGACGGCGTCTACGCCGCGTGACGATACGGAGTCCATGTCCGGCGCGGGAAAGAGAGAGAGAGAGACCTCTTACCTTTTTATTACTGAAGAATCATCCAACGGAAAGAATCAAATGTTTTTTTTCCCCTCGGGGAACAAAAATCGCCGGAAAAAAAAAACAACCGCCGAGAATTTTAGTGATCGGAAGGAATCTTTTGCGTGACCTTATTGGGGGAAGAGAAGAGAAGAGGAGAGATTCGGAGCACGTTTTGATCCTCCGGTGAGACGACAGATGGAAATTGCAATTAAAAGCTTTTAGCGAAATTGAAATTGAAGTTGGGATCTCATCACGACGGCCTCTCTCCTTTTTTTATTTATATTTATATTACTTTATTGTGTATTTTTAATTTATCGTATCACCCATAACAACTCATCATACTAATAAGTAATAACTAGTATTTATTAATTATTATTGTTTTGATAGGGATAACTACTAGTATAAATTATTATGTTTTTAAAAATAAATTTATGAAGAATTGGATTAATAAGGACAATATTTATAACCAAAATTATATATTTTCTAGTAAGATAACCTTTTGAACCTGTTGTACAAAGAGAAATAATAATAATAATAATAATAATAATAATAAGATACAATTCAGCCAAAACGAGAATAATGATAAGAACACACTTAGGGGCTACGATAAGGATTGCATTAACTTTAAACCAAAGCAGGAGCAGGAGCATGAGCATGATGCTCAAGTGTAAGCAATGATCATGTCCCCTTAATTAGCTTCCAGCCTTTTCATATTTCGTATTTAACATCGTTAAGTCATCTATATTTAATTGTTTATGTTTGTATTTATTTTGCATGTTTAATCTTTATGTTCAAAATGTTAGCTTTACTAATATTAACAATGCAAGTGGTATTGGCTAGTTTCGTTGTTTCAAACTTTCAGTTTTCTCTTCCTAATTTTAAGTCATTGACAACGAGTGTTTTGTCCCCATTGGTTTAGTATTCTTCTAGCTAGGATACTTTTCTACGTCAATTTATGTGTTCTTGATATTTTCCTAAAAAGGTGTTTTTTACAGATTTTAACATTTTGTATTCATATATATCATATCTTTAAATTTATTACTATGCATCTACGTGACAGATCAATCATAATAATATGTATGTACTGTATGATATAATATTCCTACTAAATATTAGTCGGTGTAGCTATTGTAATCTTTTTCTTTCTGGTAATCACTTGTCAATATGATTCCATCCACGGCGTTTATAGAACTCATGCTTTCAGCACTGGTCTTCTTATTTGTCACGCTTAGCTTGGACTCATTTATTTCTAAGTTCTAACCAAAGACTCTTTTTTTTTGCTGCCACTTCGTAGTTCGTACATATATTAATTTATCTAAGTCACTTACTTCTGTCTACATATTTGATTAATCTAGCTAGACTCTCTAGTCTTCTCTAATTACGTTGTCAAATTTGTCATCTATAAACCAGTTAACCACAATCCTTCATACACTCCTATACAAATTCGACAACCAATTAAAAAATGGGCTTCTTCAGTTATGTTTAAGCCCGATGGATAGTTTTAATCTGCCAATTTATTAAGAGACAATTCTAGGATATGTGAGTATGTAATGTAATAGCCTTGGGCGCTAGCCCAAAACACCATATGAGAACGTAACCAATGTTTGGTCAGCACCAAATATTTGAATCACCAAGTGGAAGTTCTCGTAGTCTTACTTTTTATATAATCATTAAACCAAGTTTAAGGACCAAATAATCTGAATGGTTTATGTTTGAATATAGCTTTTTGGTTGTTAGTAGGTTTAGCATTTGGGATATTCGGGTTTGGTCGAAGCACCCGACTAATTCCGAAGATGAGTAGGCAGGCATGTTAATTGAGTTTGCTAAAAAAAGTCCACCATATATAAAGCATTAATTCAAGACAAAGCCTAAATGAACAAGTGGCCCGTGCGGTAACAGTTTGTAGTTTATACGCAGTGGAATCGAACACTGTAATGAGCTTACGCTCTTGGTACTAGACACATACCATTGTTCCATCGCACGTGGGTTATGTTTACATATAATCTATATTTGCATGTAGCTAACTTGAATCTTCGAAAGCAAAGAAGATTATGATTAACACTTCATCAAATTCAAATCACCCAATTTAATACCTACAATTCTACGTTACATTAGTTAAGAAAAAAACAATTCTTTTTTTGTCACTAAACACCGATATTAGAAGTCAATTCCTTCATGATTTACTTTATATGAATGTCTCTTCAAAACACTCTGGTCTCTGGCTATCAAAGTAATTACTTGTACATGCATATAATATCTTATTATGAATTAAAATTTCACCTACCACACACTCAACGGGACAACAACTATTAAATTTTCGACACAAAAATAAAAGATTGAAACAGATAAACTACAACACGTAGATACATAAAGATGAAGTTCTTTTTCAAATATTTTGTTTGTTTCGTTTTGTTTTACAATTGGAAAATAAAAAGGAATATATAGTTGAAAAATGGCGATGTTTGGTTGCACGAGTAGGAGCACCAAACAAAAATGGTATATTAAATAGACTAAAAACTGAAAAGGAAACCAGTTCGTAAATTAGGTCCCCCTTAGCTAACTTTACATTTTCATTGGTACAACGCTTAACACTCCCATGTTAAATTTACACCCCAAATATTATCAATAATAACTAATGATATAAATAAAGGAATCCTCCTTTTTATATGATCAATGTTGATACTTCTTCTTTTTCCCCATTTTTGTGTGGTTCTCATGTTAGTGTGATGATTATCTCCTCATTTTTCAGACTTGCGTTTGCATATTTCAAAATATTCTGTGATACAAGAAAAACCCTAAAAAAGTTACGTATGTTTTTGTCTAAATTTTTTATTTAACAATATGAGATAAATGCAAATTTCAAATAAATTGGATCCTCAAACTTATTACTAATTATTAGCTTAATTATGTGTATAGCTTAAATCTATTTGAATGGGCTACTCAGATCGTACCGGAGACAAATCCAAGCATCATATGAATCATGGCATCATATGAACATGCCATTGTAGTTAATCACTTCTAACACTAGGTATGAAAACGCTTTGAGTTATTTTTTAAGGGTGTATTTAGAGATAAATAACCAAAATATATCTAATAATGATCAGTTCAATCAGAGTTTGTAAGCAAGCAGTATCTATAAATATTGTTAGCCCTATGCTATGTATCACTTTCCTAATTTTACGTCTGGTTTGTATTTGGTGTCAGCTAGGTAGGTATAAAAAAAAGTCACAGCCTAACAGTACATAAGTTAATTCTTATATATGTATGGAACGCAATTTCAATTTAAGTTTTCTAATTAGACCTAAATTTGAAAAGATCTAAAATTTCTACAGTTTATTAAAAGAAAAATAATAAAGGGAGGCAAAGGCCATTGTCATGTTAGGGAGGACCATTCCTCGAGCTCGAAGTCGAAGATATGATGAAACGGACCCCAAATTTTTGTTTTTTTTTTTAAAAATTTTATTAAAGACGAATAACTTTTTTCTAGGTGGCCAATTAGTTTAACGACACGTGGCATAGTCTATGGAAGTGAGAAGATGCTCGTAGCCACGTCATTTCCGCAGTCCACTCACACATAGACACACACACCTCTAATTTTTTTCTCTTCTTTCTTTTTCACATTCACGCTTTGTGCGGTCGTGGCTGCTCCCTTCACGTGGGTCTCTCAATCTTTGATTTTGTTTACGTTTTACCACCAAACATAGGATTAGGGATGTTGTGGTGGGTAAAAAAATCCAGCTCGGCCGGAATCCGAAAAAAACCCACTCAAAAAAACCCGAATTCATAAAACCTAAATGGGTTTTAAGTCTTCTAGGTAAACCCGAATGGGCTTTTAGTTTTGTGGGTAAACCCATGTATATACGAATGTTTTTTGTGTTATGAGATGTAATTTGTATTTTGCATTATGTATTTTTGTGTTTTTAGCTTTTTGGTACCAAATATGATTTATATTATGTATTTTGTTTATTTTATTATATTTATGACAATTTTCAAAAATCTATAATCTTATATCATATAGATAAAGTATACCAAATACATTTAAGAGTTTTGTTAACATAGATAATATTTGTTTGTGTATTTGTTTGTATTGTTCTTTCACCAAACATGACTAAAGTCAAATTAAATCTCAAAGTCGTATGATATAATCATATTTTGCATTTTAGTTTTAGGGTTAACTAAAACTAAGTGTCGGCCAAAAAAATAAAAACGACGTCGTTTATCACATGTGATTTTTTATTTTTAAAGTCTCGTGGGTACCCATAACCCAATAAGATAAATCCGAATGAGACTTTTCAATTTGGGTACCCGAACCATTTAAAACTCCCAAAAATTTAACACAAAAAGCAGATTTTTGGATTTCTAATTTTTATGGGTCCCGGGTACCCATTGGGTTAAAACCCACTATTAACATCCGTACATAGGATCATAGAATGATCATGTTCGAACTTCGAATGGTAATTTTAGATTTACCGGAATCGACATTTGTTACTCCACCTATCATAGTTGTTACATGTTACTTGAAACACCCCCAAGGAATACAATAATGATTTTTGAAAACGTGGAAAGGGTTTTAAATCATCGAAATTAAGCTAATTAAGACAAAGATTAATTAGTAATAGAAGACAATGAAGGTTTTTAACAACAACTAAAGAGGATGTCCACGATGAAATGTAGCGAGAAGGCCGTTTTGAGGGATTGGAAATGGACTGTATTGTATTCCTTTCTCTCCTACCTTCACTTCCCATCTGCATACACAAATCAAATACCATCATCATAATTAGTACATCACATGTGAAAAGCTTATGTTTTTTGAGTCATGTACTTTAGGAATAGTGATGTGTTTAATCATGTTTAGACAAGTTACTATTGCAAAGTCTTTATTGTGTTTTTGCGTACGATCATAAATTTCAAAATCATGTTTTTTTGACACGTTGTTAAGATGGTAATAGAATTATATTGTTAATGATCGAGTACTATATGCTAGTGCTACTATTAAATTTTGACAATTAAGCTGATTCTGCAGAGAGAGAACGACTTAACTGATTATAATTAAGTTAAAAATTATATAGTAGTGAGGAAGAGAAGAAAAGAAAGAAAAAAAAATACCTGAAATTGGAAGTTAAATGGTGGAGAAATATAAGAATTTGTAACTTGGCGAGTTCGTTCCCGGGACAAGCATGAACTCCACTTCCAAACGGCATGAACGTATTCGGCTTCGGATTTACCTTCAATTATATATTTCCACCAATTATAACACGTTACATTATCTACATCTTTATCAAAATTAAACTTATCTAGTTTTATATGTAAATTTCTTAAATAGTAATATTTACCTCGAATCTAGATGGATCGAAAACCTCAGGGTTTGAAAAATATTTCGGATTGTGATGAATATTCCGAAATAGTGGCATCACTTTCCATCCCTTGGGTATCAAATATCCTGTATACATGCATGTTACAAAAAAAAAATATTAGTGATTTATATGCATTTGGACCACCACGTTTTTTATCATAATAAAAAAAGCTTATATAGATAGAATGTTCTAGTAGTGTACAGGTGACATGATTTTTAATTATAGTACCTTTATATTCAACATCAACCACTGCTTCTCTGAATGTGAAGGATATGATGCTTGCCATCCTCAAGCTCTCAACTATAACCTATTTCATTTAACATTAAAACATGAGCTCTATATTAATATATATGGTGGTTTAATATACAAAACCTAAATATTAATTATATGATTTATCAATTACCTTATATGTTAGTGGCATATTCCTCGTTTGTCCCCATGTTAAAGGTTTCTTCCCTCTACTGTTTTCTTCATATATAGCACTTTGCTCAGCCTGCAATCATCATGAACATACATAGATTAATTTAAGTATATATGTACAAAAGAGAGGAAAATATCATATGCATGTGATATATCAAACCTTAACAGCTTCCAGAAGGTTCTGATCATCATGTAAGTACTTAAGAATCCAAGTTAAGCAACTAGCAGTTGTGTCTTGTGCGGCGAAAAGGACTCCGATTATGTTGTCTGCAATCTGTTCTTGGGTTAGCACACGACCTTTTTCATCCTTGAAGTTGAGTAGATGACCGAGCAAGTCCGTTTGCAGGACCCTTTTCTCTCTTCTTTCGCATATAATCTCGCTTACTATTGTCTCTAGCCGCTTTCTCGCCTATTTATAAAAAGTTTTTAGTCAGTTTAATGGAGTTCATTATTTTTAGTGCCCGGAGGTAAGTTCATTCATTTCGTTCGAGAGATGAGATTACCATGACAGCTTTGTGATAAGATGTTCCGGGGAGACTCATGGGGAAAGAGTTGTAGCCTTTCTCCACAATATTGTAGTTATGTTTCAAGATCTCTTTGTAAGAACACTCCAAATGCCCAAATATGGCTAGAATACCCACGTCAAAGGCAAACTGCAAGAGACAAGGTTATGTTGTGTATTAGGATATCTCAGAGAGTACCTGATAAAAGTCAATCAAGGAATTGCATTGTGTGAGTTTGGTTGCTGTATAACGTATGAACATATAAATACCTTCTTCATCTCTTGGTAGGTGGAGACAATACCCATATTGGACCAAGATTGTAAGGAAGAAAGGGCAATGTGCTCGATATCAGGGATGAGTTTACGGATGGTTTCAGGGTATAAAGAGGATTGAACAAGTTTCCTTATATGGGAATGATAATCTCCTTGGTGGAAGAAGAGCGCAGAGGGTCCTATAAGCTTCTCTTTGCTTCTTGGATAAGTTGGTCTGAACATATGGGCATGACTCACAAGGACAAACCTCGCAGCCTCAGGGCTAGCCAACATCACGCAAGGATAGCCGAGGATTCGGGTTTTGAATATCTCTCCATATCTGTACATCAAAAGATAAAACATAAATATAAGAGCATATAAACAGAAAAGTAACTTGAGAGACAAGCTTTCGAAGTTACCTCTTTTGCTTGAAAGTGAAGAAAACACTGGGGTCTTGTGAGTAGAGTTGTAGAGTCTCTCCTAAGTATGGCCATCCCATGGAACCAGGAGGAAGCTTACATCTACTGTTCTTATTCTTGTTTGAAACAATCACTCTTACCAAAAGCAAGCAAGCCAAGATGAAGCTTGGTATAACAAAGAACCTAAGTTCAACCATATTCAATTTAATTTGTAAATGTTCCGTTGATGATTGAATGTTTTGAAGGATGAAAAAAATTTTGAAATCTGAAAGAGGAGGAGGAAGAAGAAGAAATATGGATCAAAACACACACACAACTACATAAGAGAGAGGTGGGGTATATATACACAGAGAAAATTGTGGAATAATTAAATAAAGACAAATTTTTGGATTACATATTTTATATATTATTTATTTTTGTTTTGTTTTGTTTTATTTCATCCAAACGTAAAAAATAGATGACGACTGCTATCTGTTCACAGTTTTGGCTTCTCAGGCGAAAAAGCTGAATAAATCTAAATTTAGATCTTGTCGATTCTTATTTATTGTAGAAGAATATAGACAACTTTATTATTTCAATTTGTTTTGGTTTCTTACAAGAATAATAATTAATAGGGTGCTAGAAATCGCGATTTTAGTTATTATATACTGCCTTAGTTTTCAAGGTAATGAGCAGTGTAATTTAGCTATAACTAAAAAGTTCATGTTCCGTAGTATTATATTAATGCAAATATATTTTTAATATAAAAGCATTTTCTATTCAATTGTTTTTTTTTTTTGCAGAAGAGGTATATATATCATATAGAGAAAAAATATTCATGTGTTAGAATATATACGTGTTGTTAAAAATTACGAATAAGAATAGTAAGTTCTTAAAGTTTTTTTTTTTTTTTTGGTGTTACTTCATTTTGAAAGAAAAAATAAAAATGAACAATTATAGACTACTAGTTAAATACGGTCAATATATCACACCATAATTCTAAATCTGACAGTATACAATTCAAAATTTAAATGAAAAAAAAAATAGAATTTCTTGCCCAAAAAAATAAATGAAAACTAGGAAAAAGACATGTTTTGGGTTTCGCATGAATTTGTTCACAAAACTCCTTCGCTGTGTCAGTGCTAATTTCCAATGAAAAAGTCAGAAGGTGGTAAATTTGAGATCCAGAAAAATCGAGTCGGATCTATAAGTCCTTCACTCCTTTCAGTTGATAAAACATAAGTTTCTCTATCTCGGTTGACCCAATAAAAATAGATCTCTCTAGTCTCTATCTCACTTACTACATACAATAGATGATAACTCTATAGTAGTATTTAAATGTTATTACCTTTTTGATATAAAAAATGTTACTGTATTACCTTTTCACCTCTTCTTCCTACTTCTAACATACTGTTTATTAATTATCATTATATGCTATCTCTATCTTGTTGCTTTGTAATTTTCGCGTCATGCACGAATCAGTTGAAATAATATCCCGACAGGAATAGTAAAATATGAAACAAATCTAGGTGAGCCTAAAGAAGGTCGAATGTGGATATCTTGATGCATTCTCCGCACTGAAGTGCTTTGTCATAGATATAGTGGAATGGTCCAGTGTTTAATGTTCTTCTATGGTTATCTCTACATACATGGATTTGGTCATTAATGCGGCATGAGAGAATATTCAAATCATTTGCAAGAAACTGTAGCTGGGAATTTTGTGACCCTTGTCTAATAGAATTTATGTGATTGGATGAAAGATTGGTGATTTGGACGACTTAATACATTGTGAATTATAGATATAAAGGAAGACCCACGATCGAGTCCATCTGATAAACTTTAGGTGGCAATTGTAGACTTTTTTAATTATCGTGAACTCTTTGATAATTTTTAAAATTGTATATATCAATTAAATAAGAAGCAGCTTCATAAATTGTTACTAGGTCTCTGTTCATGACTAATTTAGCTTGTAGTGGGAACACAATATTGTTGGACCATTTCATTCCGAGAATAAATGGAAGGCATTGGCTAATACCCAATGAACGTTTTGCATACAATTTGATCAACGGCATGTCGGCATTATTTATCAAAATGGTAATTTGTTTGGAGAATTCGAAAGAAATACGCATCTTTTATAGCTTCTATAGCAAGGATATTTGAAAAATGACATTAAAATGTACTTCTAACTAATTGAATTGATGCGTTTAACGTTTCTAGTTTCTTCTACATAATATTGGCATAAGCTTAAAGATAGCTTGAGGTGCAAGTTATACTAATTCTACCGAGTTATAGAATTAAGATTAATTCTATTTAGGAGTTATCTAAATATGTTAGTTTACCGGTTTAGAATAGGAAAATTGTCAACTCTAGGGTTGAACCATTGTTATAAATATCAAGAGAGCGTTTCATAAAGAGGTGCGTGCTTTTGATATTCTTGAGAGATGCACACAAGGTGTGTAGCATCGGCCCATCAATAAGATAGAGAGATCCGTTGATGGTGTTATTGAAGTTCTACTTCTAGATAATGAATTCTGGACATGGTCCCGAAGATGTATATTATCCGAACCCGTTAATAAAGCTTGTGTTTTGTTTACTTTTATGTTTGCACTCGAACGTTCTGGTACTTTAACATATAGATCTAGCCACATATATCTGCTTTACATAATATCTATAACATTTACGGGAGTCTTATATTAAGTAGAATACAAATTGAATAAGGGATGTCAAGTTAGCCATCAATATACTTTTGAAGTTTACATATCTAGATCTAAGAAAAGAACAGGCCATTGCTCGTGACAAAGTATTTCCTTACAAGGCATAATCCAATTCTAGGAGGGTTTTGCCATTTTTAGTAACATAACCTAAAATCGATGTCCCAAATTGCGTATCATATATGCTTTAGTGATTGATCTAGTAGTTTCTTTTTTGTTCGAGTTTTAAATATTTGAAGCCGACGAATCTTCATTTAAATAATCTTAGTCAATATGAGTTACATTAGTCATGTCGAATTTGAACTTAATACTTGTGACACATCGAAAACCAACAAATTACATATAAATGTCAAAAATCAAATTTTTGCATCCTGTTAATTATATCAATGACTAATATTGCAATATATGTATCTTTAATTATGCCCAAGAAATAGTAATCTGAATGTAATTCTTAGGTCTTCCGAAAGGTTTGGAACTTTTAGTATGAAAAAATAGTTATGATATTTTTAAGACTAGTAGATATATATTTAGATGAATAAATGTATGATCATATGATCAAATGAGAGGTGACGCATTTGTCGGAATCATATAAAGTTTAAATACGAAAATATTACGAGGGTAAATGAAATGGACTTATGAGGACAAAGGTCGGTGGCGGTGCCTTACACTTACCTATTGTCTCCGTCTGATATGAACCTATAGGCTAACGTTTATCACAAATTAACAAAAATAAAATTTCATAATATATTGTTTCATGTACAATTCGTAAATTGCCCAACGTAACAGGTTGTATTAATTGATGTATCCTTACAAGAATAATATTATGAAGAGACCAACCAATTTTTTTTAGATGAATTATTTGAAAGTCAATATATTCACTTTATATTTTTCAAAATAGTTTTACCAATATGATGCTTAAACAGAGTGTTTCCAATATGAAAGTGCTCTTTGATTGGTAACTATAGTATTATTGGAGTACCGAGTACATGATATACTATTTTAACAATTATGATACTAAAAACGTTATTCAAGATCATTTAATATTATTGTCGTACATGACAATAAACCCCGAATCAGATCATTCAAGATTATGAACAATTCACTTTCGTCTACTCATATTTTGAGTTACGTACGTAATAGACTATTGTCATGCATATAATTTTTAAAAAGTTGTATCACACTTATACTTTGGAAATCTGGATGATAAGATTTTTTTGTCGTAATTTTGGAATTTTTAGAAAAATAAAACTAAAACGATGGCAGCCAGAAAAATAAAATAGTGGTGAAGGGTAGTTGCCGTCAATTGGGTGATCTAAAAAAAGAAAGAAAAAATCAACGAAAAAGGAAATATATTTTTTTTGTGTGTTTGCGGGAGAGGGGAGAAGAGAGGAGGAATCCAGTGGAGTCGGCGCATTTGTGTTCACGTGATGACGTGACACAAAGTGGGACTCACTCATCCCCTTCGTTAATATGCAATACAGCTCAGTTGTGACTTGTGACTTTGGTCATTTTACCATAAGCTGGCGGGAACCTCTGTCCGTCGTCTCCGGTGAACAAATGGGTCCGACCAGCTCCTACAACCGTACGGAGCATAACAGACACGTGGAAGCTGGTCAAGGTGCGTGAGACGCACTCTCGGGATGACATCAGGTAATTCGTCGTTAGCCAAAAAAAATAAAACTAAAATAAAGAGTGTTACTGTTTTGGGGATCATCTAATTCTCAAGGGTCGTCGTGTGTATGGACACAACACAACAGAACAAAGGACAAAGTGGAAGACATTTTTAACTTCTTGTTATTTTTTAGTTGGTCGGATCTGGAGTCTTCCATAACGCAACGGCAAACATTTTTTTTTTCTTTTCTACATACAATATGTTTAGGTTATATCTTCTATATATAGACGACTATATAGTAGACAATATCATGTGTGATAGACGAAATATGATTAACATATAACAATGCAATATGTAAATGTTATTAATATGATGTTATCTTTATTATTTCAAGTTCTTGAGTAATGTCATCTATATAATATAAACCGTTTATGTTATCCGGTCGAAGGAGGTTATCGGCTTCGACCCAAAACTCATTTGGTATCGATATGTATATGAGATTTTGAGTTGGATGTGCATTAGATGTATCGACCCAAAACTCTTTGGCTATAGATGTACTCTAGATTTAGTAAGCTCGATAACCTTTCAAAATCTGCGTGGAATAAAAAAAGTGGTTTAAGATTCATTTCTATAATCTTTTACAGTTATGCACTCTTTAATTCTTTATAAGTTTGTGCATGAAAACTTTCAAAAAGATCGTACTAATTCAATATTCTTCATAATCGGGTTGAAGCGGTACCAAAAATCTATACTACAAGCTAATATTTGAGACCAACCATTACACTAAAACAATTTAACTAATTGAGAATTGTTCACTTATTAGTGGAGAAAAGGTCATATATAGAATAGAATTGTGTGTTTGTGGGTAAACTGACTCTTTTCAAAGTTATAATCAATATGCCATTAAAAAAAAAAATTGCAATTAATAAAATTGCAGTTCTTTGACCTTGGCTCCACATGTATATAAGTGCGCTCTTTCTCTTTCCCCAAGTCCTTTTAGATTTTTGTAATTATTAAATCAACGACAAATAATCGTTAATGATTATAATTGTTAGAGCATCATAGTACTTGACATGCAAGGTAGTGACACGAGTAAACCCTTTTTTCTTTTCTATTTTCTGTTTTCTATTAAGGGTTTTCATAATATTACCCAGTTCTAAAGTAGGAAAAAAGACGTAGATATTTCTTGAGATCACGCATGGAGAGAAAACATACAAAACTTTACATTGCTTCTTATACACCATACCTTTAATGATCAATAATGCCTCCTTTCCTTTTTCTTGCGATACACATCCTTATGTACAGTGTTTATGATGTTGTATTTAAATAGAGAGTATATACTCACATATATAGAGATAAAGTGAGTGTGGGTAATGATTGGGAGGTTTACAATGGAGCACAAGAGAGGGATGACTCATAGACACTCCAAATCGTTTATAGACTTTGCACAGCATGACATTGAAACTTCTCCTTTTAATTATTCTCTCTTTTTCACTCATCTTTCTTGATCCATTTCTGTACGGCTCTTCCTCTATTATCTTAATTTTACTTTCTTTAATATCCATACTTTGTAAAATATATTAATCTATGCAATGCTTACAAATTCGATAGATATACAAACATCGAATCGTTGTAAAAGATGTAGGTGTTAAAAAAAAGTTATAAGCACATGCTGATAGATAACGTGATTAGGTTAACACTAATATTCCCACTGATCGATTCAACACACCAAAACTATTGTATATAGTTTGAAGACATGTGTTCGGTTCATAATAGTCGAACAATTAAAAGTGATCATCCAATGTACTATAAGTCTATAAGTGAATATATAACTATATCACTTCTGATAAAGATACTACAAGCTTTGGTTGAAACATGATCACAGGAGCATGTTTCAAGTATGTCATTGGTCTTATATTTTAATTATTTTTGGATTCATATTAATTTTCAGAAAAATTAAGACAGTAATTAGATGGAGATTTAACGGGTTTTAGCCACTTTTGGTATAAGCAAGAACTGGAATATCTTTAAAGAGCTTGGAATAAAATATAAAAAAATTAAGAAAAAGTTATGAAAAATAAAATTATAAGATTAGATTTGAAACAAAAAGGAGAGAAGAAGAAGAAAAGAGTAAACCCAAAATCATTGCCAAATTTGTAACTCTCTTCGCTCTATGTAGAAACTAGAGGGGCAAGATAAACTGAATGATTTGTATTATTCATCTTAGACGATTACAACATGTATATATACAAAGAGAGTAACTTGGGAACCAAGATAAGAGAACTTCTTAATCTCTATTAGAGAATATTACAATATTCTATATATAGACATAAGTATATTTTCCTCTATATTCCAATACTCTTCTTCAAGTTGGAGCATGAAAATCACAAATGCCTAACTTGAATGATAACCTTTCAAACGGAATACGTCCCAACGCCTTGGTAAAGATATCAGCAAGTTGATTATGTGTATTGACATGTACCATGGTGAGCATCCCATCTTGAACGGCATCACGTACTGCGTGACAATCAGATTCAATATGTTTAGTACGCTCATGAAACACCGGATTTGAGGAGATATGGATAGCAGCTTGACTATCACAAAACAAACGAACAGACTGAGATTGAGAACAACCCAAATCAGCAAACAACTTTTGGAGCCATAAGATTTCTTGCAAAGCATTTCGCATAGACCAATACTCAGCTTCAGCGGACGAGTGCAAAACCTTATCTTGCTTTTTAGTTTTCCACGAAACAGGGGATCCACCAAGAAACATAACAAAACCACTCAACGATCGTCGGGAAAATGGACATGAGTTGTAATCAGAATCACAATAGGCAGTAAGAGTCAAATCAGAGTCTGAACTCAAGAGAATACCTTGACCCGGAGTCCCTTTCAGATACTGTACAACACGATATGCGGCTTCTAAATGATCAACCCGTGGCGTTTTCATAAACTGAGACGGAAGCTGAACAGCATAGGACAATTCAGGCCGAGTCATAAGTAGATAAATGAGGCGACCAACGAGTCATCTATACACCTCAGGATTGGGTAAGAAATCACTTTTGCTTATCCCCAACTTATGATTCTCTTCAATCGGAATTGGCGAGGGCTGAGAACCGAGGAGACCAGTCTTGGAAACAATATCAAGAACATACTTTCTTTGAGAAAGATAAAAACCCTCACGATTAAGAGCAATCTCATTACCAAGAAAATATTTGGCTTTACCTAAATCCTTCATGTGAAAACAACGGCCCAAATATTCTTTAAAACTCTTAATCATATGAGAGTGATTTCCACAAATCAAAAGATCATCAACGTAGATAAGTACTCGAAGCTCAACATCACCTTTCGAGTATGTAAAAAGAGAATAATCTTCATATGACTGCACGAACCCAAACTTGACCAACGCAGAACGAAGCTTAGCAAACCAACAACGTGGAGCCTGTTTAAGCCCATAAATAGACTTGTGCAAACGACATACTTTATTTGGAGAAGAATGACGAAAACCCATTGGTAATTTCATATAAACTTCTTCCTCTAAATCCCCATGTAAGAATGCGTTATGGACATCCATTTGATGACCTTCCCAATTCTTAGCCGCAACAATACGTAATAAACTTCTAACCGTAGTCATCTTGACTAAGGGAGCAAATCTCGTTATAGTCTTCACCCTCGACCTGTCAATTCCCACAAGCAACTAACCGAGCTTTATAACGTTCCAACGAACCATCAGCATGATACTTGAGCTTAAAAACCCACTTGTTATCGATTGCTTCTTTGTCGGGAGGTAAGTCAACCACACCCCATGTATGTGTTGCTTCCATAGCATCAATCTCGGTACCAACAACATTTGTCCACCGCGGATCTTGCATTGCTTGTTTAAACAAGGTTGGTTCAACACCGGCAACAACAGCCGCTAAAAACACTTGGTGAGAAGGAGAGAAATTATCATCACAAATATAATTCGTGAGAGGGTATGGAGTTTGTGTACCTGGAACCGTTGATGAAGACACTGAGTTAGAGTCGGGGGAAGCGTGATGGGTTTCTTCAATACGATGAACAGAATAAGACACATAGTCTTTCAATTTAACCGACGAGGTTTTTGCACGTTTACCTCTGCCCAACTCATCAGCAACAATAGGTTGATTGTGAGTACTATCAGTCACAACCGGTGTCAACACAGCAGGAGGAACAATTTGAACAGCGGAAGTAGAGTCGACAGGATCATCCAGCACAACTAAATCAGTGTTCGAGGCTGGAGCCGGAACCGCCGTGTCTACCGGCTCATCATTTCGAAACTCCCCCTGTCCTCAAATGTAGGGACCAAATTAACCACCCAATCATCATCAATATTGTCAATATGATGCAAACTAGTTGAATTCTCCGTATCACTATTCATCACCGCAAATGGGAACACATCTTCCTGAAAAAATACATCGCGAGAAACTAAGAACTCATTAGACTCGAGATCATATACTTTCCAACCTTTCTTGCCAAACGGATAACCAACAAAAACACACCGACGACTATATTCTCCAAATTTGTCTTTATCCCGAGACCGACGATGAGAATAACACAAGGATCGAAAAAACTTAATATGATCATAGGATGGCTTGTTACTGTGAAGAAGTTCGTATGGAGTACGATTTTGAAGTAGCTTCGTTGGCGTCCTATTAATCAAAATGTGGCTGTCAAAATCGCTTCTCCCCAAAACGAAACAGGAAGACTTGCTTGGAACAATAAGGCACGAGCAACATTTAAAATGTGACGGTGCTTCCTCTCAACACGTCCATTTTGTTGTGGAGTGTCAACGCAGGACGTTTGATGAATAATGCCATTACTCTTAAAGAATGAAGCAAGACACATAAATTATGTGCCATTATCACTGCGAACCATACGTACCTGCTTGTCAAACTGTCTAGTGGCATAGGCACACAAATTTTCCAAAACTTGACGAACTTTGGACTTCTCAAGTAAGAGATGTGTCCATACCGCTCTAGAGAAATCATCAATAATGGTAAAAAAATACACCGCTCCACACGATGCAGAAACGCGATAGGGACCCCAAACATCAACATGAATTTCTCTCAAAAAAAAATTCTCTTGTTTGCTTAGCCCTACAACACATGTCACAAGGACTAGGTTTAGCTAAATTAAAAACACCAGTATTTTGCGGTAAATGAGAAAGAACTGAAACTGCCGGATGTCCTAGCCTACGGTGCCACAAACTTTCATCACACTTCACTCCAACCTTGTTGACTTGTATTCCAGCAACATCCTTAAAATAGTAAACCCCATCACGTTCAACCCCGGCTCCAATCAGAGTCTTCGAAAAACGGTCCTATAACACACAAAGAGTATCAGTAAACAATGCCATTCCGCCAAGTTGTTTAAGCAGTTGTGAAACAGAAATAAGTGAACAATTGAGGTCAGGAACATATAGAACATTGTCCAAGACAATTCGATCTGAAACATGAAGTACACCCATACTCTTCGACACTGTTTTGCTTCCGTCCGCAAAGCCCACGGAACACAACGGAATAGACTGTATATCTACTAGCAACTTAAGATTTCCTGTCATGTGATGAGATGCTCCAGTATCAAGTATCAAATCCTCATGTATTGTACCAGAAAATATCTTACCAGAAAGTTTATCTGTGTTTTGACTTGTTTTCTCCAAAGCCATCGTACTTATAGCCTGCCATTGCTCAGATGTAAAAACAGGGTAAGTCGAGGCATGAGGACTTGTAGCATGAGCAACGGTGGCATATCCACGACCTCGACCAGACGCAACAAAGTTGGAGCCACGACCAGCTCTCCCTGAAGGCGAACTTCTACCTCCACGAACAGACCCGCGCCCACCTTTGTTCCGATCCGACCACCATTCTGGGTATCCAACTAACTCCCAACAATAATCTTTCCTATGTCCTGACCGTCCACAGTGAGAACAGAGCAAAGAACGCTCTCTGTTTTTGTTGTTACCTTGGGAAAAATTCGAAGAGAGCCTCGATCGTGTAACAAAACTAGAAGCTTCAACTGCTTCATTAGTGACCAACGAAGGAACCGACTCCGGCTGTGTTTCTCGTCGAGCCACAAAACCGACAACATCATATTGTTGTTCTTTCTTCTTTGCTGCAAGTCGCTGCTCCTCACGAATGGCTTTGGCATAAGCTTGTGTCAAATCTGACAATGGATCAGCATCAATGATCTGACAGATCACATTACCAAATCTAGATTCATCAAGTCCCATAACGAATTGGTGAACCTTTTCATCTTCTCTGTCTTTTGCGATTTTAGCAGCAGCTCCACACGTGCACACTGGCAGATGACGATACCTCTGCAGTTCGTCCCATAGGTTCACAAGACGACCATAGTAGTCCATGACGGACTGTCCTCCTTGTTTACACGAACTCAGCTGAGACACCAGCTGATGAATACGAACCTTGTTCCCCACAGAGAAACGGTTCTTCAAACTCTCCCACAACTCTGCTGCAGCATCAATAAACGACACAGTTGATCTTACATGAGGAGTGATTGACGTTCGTAACCACCCCACAACCATTGAATTAACACTTGTCCAAGACTCCATCTCGGATCTTTCCTCCTTTGGTTTACGAATTGTACCATCAATAAACCCAATCTTCCGTTTGGCCCGAAGAGCATTGAACATCTCGGTTGCCCACTCGGAATAATTTTCTCCACTCAACATCACCGAAGAGATCATAGATCCAGGATTGTCAGAAGAAAACAAGGTATAAGGCGTGACTCCGGTAGAGTCAGAGGCCTTAGCCGCAACAACAGCTTTTTCATCACCCATGATAACAAACGACCAACAAAGAAACCAGAAACAAAGATGAATACGAAACAGAGAAACTGAGACAAAAAGAAACAGAGAAACTTAGAAAGAAAGAAACTAGAAACCAAGAAGAAATTTTAAGTTTTTGGCTCTGATACCATGTAGAAACTAGAGGGGGAAGATAAACTGAATGATTTGTATTATTCATCTTAGACGATTACAACATGTATATATACAAAGAGAGTAACTTGAGAACCAAGATAAAAGAACTTCCTAATCTCTATTAGGAATATTACAATATTACGTATATGGACATAAGTATATTTTCCACTATATTCCAATACTCTACTCCACTCATGTCTAGTTTATTATATTATCTCTTTCAAACTTGTGTTTCATTTTTTCACATAGATTCACTACAAGTAAAATCGAATACGAAAAAAATATATCACTATAGTAAAATAGAATATAAGATGCTACAATTCTATATATATTATGCGTAAAAAAAATATAGCGACATCTTTTTTACGTGCTTGATAATTTATAAGAGAAGTTCAAAAATCTTTTAAGAAGTCATAAAACTATATCAGGAATCCAATGTAAAATATTTGTTGTCGTATTTATAAATAAAAAAAAGCTAGTCATATAAGACTCATAGTTATGTGTTAGTTAAATTAGTTGAAACATTTAAGGTCATTTGCTTAGTGATTAGTAATTACATTTTAAAATTTATCCTAAAATCAATAAAAGAATCGTCGTCGAGTTTAAAAAAAAAATCAAATGTGTACTTGCCTGACATTCTCTTAGACTAGTTTATTAACAAACTACTTCTGCAAAATTTGTTACATCAAGTCATTTACATTAAGTTTACGTTGTAATTATTCGATATCCATCACTAAGTAGTGTGTAAAACTAAAAATACCTAAACAAACTAGTAGTGCTTACAGTTCACCCCTTACTTAAATTCTCCACACAAGTCGATTGATATGTAAGATAAGACACATTTACATAAGTTAGTGTAAATGACTCAATAATATGAGACAAAAAAAAGAAAGATGATGGAGCAGCATCCTAAAAAGACTTTAGTCAAAGATCATGCTCGAGGCAAATCAGACAGTGGATTCTCTGTCAATGTAAGAGAAACAAATCTGATTTATATATTTTCCCACTTCCATTCCATATCATCATGACTTGTATCCGATTATGAAAGATTTCTTTGCTTTCAAATAAAATGTTGTAAAATCAGAAAAAAAAAAAAAAGAAAAAAAAAAACATGTCAATCAAATACAAGATCCAAGCAGTATCTGTAAATCAGTTAAAGCTGACCTGAAAATGTTTGTGTCCTTTGTGGTTCATCCGACTACTCTTGAACATATGTGTAGTGTACCCAATAAGACAAGTAAAAAAATGTTATATATATATATATATATATATATGTACACATTCCCTAATCCTCCGTGTGACAAACTACAATCAAAGCTGGTATCACAAAACATGAAAATAAACTTTGGTTTATTCTAAACTGGGGTATGCATATAATTTAAACGAAGACAACTTCCAGTTTGGCACAAGGGTTACTCTGTATGTGAGTACTAAGACTTGAGTTTCCTTCGAATTTGAAGTTGTAAAGGGCTTGTCTTTGAGTCGAACCAAGCGGGTATATCCCGTGTACTCTAAGCTCACCGTCTCCTCTTAAGCTTGCGGGTCTCTCCTTCTTCCATATTGGCTCATGTCTCTGAGACTTGAACTTTGAGATAATCGCAGATTTCAGGGCTTCCAAAGTCAGATTCCCATCCCTGTCACACATCATAAGTATTGTACCAAACATTGTCCTTGAAGTGATTTTCATGGTTTCGTTTAAGAGATGAACAAGCGGATTAATACTGGCTTACTTTAAGAAGATGGATTCCATATCAAACCGGCCTCTTTCTCTAACATACAAATGGTAAACTGTCTCTGAGCCTCTAGTGCATTTGCAAGGTCGTTTCTTAAACTCAAGGCCCTTCTCTTCTTGCTCCCGGATCTTTGTAGCCACGAATATGCAGAGACGACAAGAAAAGTGTACAGCAGCCATATCAACAAGTGCCTTAAAAGAATCTGAAGGGCCTTCGTGTTTCCATCTACAAAAACAGAGCTTTTCAATATGTCTAAACATGTTCATCTTTCGTTTTCATTCCGGAAAATGCTTACATATTACCACACCTTAGCGTCTGATTATAGGCGTCTGGGTTATCCGCAAGATACTTCATTTTCTTTGCAACTGACTTGACATCATCCATCTGCTTTATGTGAAGGAATGAGTCCGGAGAAGGTGCAAATTCTTCTATATTTGGAGCTCCAACGACCACAGGGACAGATCCTAATACGAAGAAATCGATCAGTTATTGCTAATCAGAAATAGAAAACAAGAGGGAGCTTCAATGCTCACACATATGATGAATTTACATATATCCGTTCATCAATTGACATGATAATAATACACTTTGCAAGATCAGCAGAGAGAGAGAGAGAAAGAGATCTATCTATACCAGCGACTAGAGATTGGAAGAACTTCTCTGTGACATAATCCTCCTCGTTGGTGTTCTCAAAAGCTAGACTGAACTTGTAATGCTTAAGAGCTTCAACCTTCTCCACTGTCATGAATTTTTCGTAAAGTATTGGTTCAAAGACTTGATATGGTTAGACACAGAACATCTCACTAGCAAGGCACATTACATACCTCTCCCATCTCTGTTCCGGTGACAACCACCATAAGAATCAATCTTAACATTCGCCGCCATTAAGGCTTCAAGAGCTTGAATCCTGACATTGCGAGCCGCACATTTGGAAATAAAAGCTGCTGCAAGAGCTTTCTCGGTCTTTGGTTGCACTGGAGCCATAATATCATATTCCGCCCATGAAAAGTATCCAACAGGAACATCTGATGACAGACTAGTTGTCATCACAATATCATAACCCTTCCTGATGAACAACAAAATAGATACAAAAGTCACTTTTTACGGAGTTTTCTACATGTCCTGCAAAAAAGTATAACATCTTGTTTAAACATTGTGCTTACCCACCGTCGTGCATGAGCAAGATCGTTCTCTTGGTAGTACTGTGCTGATTCCATGGAACGGATTATACTGAGTGTTCCATGTTGATGACCTAATCCAAAAGCCGCATCCGGTTTCTTATCTGAACTGAATCCCATTGCACAATGAACAGAACACGATTGGTAGTCCTACAATTAAGGAGGAATGAAGTCAATAACCCACTCATAAAAAGCTCATCCTCCATCATTTGGACCACAATACTTGTTCTCTGCTATCTCATTCAGAAGAAAGAATCATTGTATCAACATCAATGCGTATAACTACTGGCAAAACCACACATGAGAAGAACAAATTTTGCTCATTCCATGGACTCACACACTATGACCATCTAACAGCTAGTTAGCAAGCAAAGTCTAAATTTTTATCACAATCACAGCATTGTAATCCTCTTGACCTACTAAGAAAGTTGAGACATTCATAATTTGATCATAAGAGAAGAAATGATTCTGTGGCAAACCTTATCACTACCAGAGATAAAGATGGGATCTTTACTGAAATCTCTAGAGTAAGTCACTGAATCCACTCTCTCCAACCACTCCTCGCATTGCTCAATTCCAGACCCAACCTTCAAACCAGACGACGACTTGGTGAAAAAACCGGTCAAGGTATCGACCAAAGTAGCGTTATCGAGGCGAGACAGAAACCCGATCTCGATGATAACAACGAGAGCCACACAGATTGGCAAAAAGCTCGAAACTTTACGCCTGAAAGAGGAAGAAGAAGAAGAAGAGCCATTAGCTACAACAACAGGCAATTCTTCTTCATGGGTCGATCCAATCTTAGGTCCTCGGAGATTGGAGAAAATACCCATTTTATAAAGCTACGATCTTTGTCAGCAATGGGGGGGGGGGGGGGGGGGGGGGATTTGTTTTTTTTTCTGTTTGATACTTTGATGTGAAAATAGTACACACTTGGCTTTCAAAGTTAATTGTTTTTGTATTTTTTTACATCTACTATACTCAAATTGGATAACGACTTTGTTTTGGTACGTTTTTTATTAAAAATGATTAGAGAATTACTTAATTTAATTTAATTTAATTAACCTATAGTTTTGATTTAGACAAATGACCATTATGCCCTCGATCGAACACTAAAAATTTAATGGGTCCAAACGCGGATCCTAAATTATCCGACAACAGAAGGAAAAAAATCCGCAGATCTGTTTGTACTCCAGATTAATCATTTTCGGATCCTGAATATTATTTGATTCAAGATTAGTTATTTTCGTTACCAAACAGAATTATTCGTTAGAGGCAAACACTCGGATTTCAAGTAATTTAAGGTATTTAAATTAAAACCATATATTTCAATTACCAAAAATCCGGATAATTGCATAATTACCGAGATAGATCATAACAAATAATCTTTTAAAAGGAAAATTTGTGATTCAGTTAAAATCTTTGAAAACGAATATTCAACTTACCAAATCTTACTAAATTGCTTGATTTGCGATATTAAAATTATTCTCTAATCTTTTACGAAAAAGTTTTTAAAGGAATATTCATTTAACAGTTGTAACGAATCAAGGAAGTAATTATATTTTGCGTATATTACAAATATCAAATCTTAACTTCTTAGTGAAAAATCTAAATCTAAATAATTTGACTATAAATATATTCAGAACTTTCTATTGAAATATTATACTAAAAGAAGACATCTTTAATTCGTTACACAAAATGATGGCTATCCCCCTTTCATACACTCCCTTGAAAGATCTTAAACCATACAAAAATGCTTGGCGTATTCAAGTTAAAATTCTCCACAGTTGGAGAATGAATACAGCTAAAGTTGGTGAATCAATCGAACTGATTCTGGCTGACGAAACTGTATGTATTTTAAATAGTATAGATTTAATATTCTTTTACTAATACAATAATATCAATTCATTCTAATAGTGTTTTTTTTAGGGTGACAAAATAGGAGCTTCTGTCAGAAAGGATCATATCAACAAGTTTGAAGCTGAATTGGTTCCTGGAACTTGGAAAGTTATATCAACTTTTGGTTTGAATCTCTGTCCAGGCTACTTGCGTCCTTCTCTTATAAAGTATAAGATCAGTACCATATATGGTACCACAATTTTTCCTTCTGATAATGTATCTGATGATCACTACCTATCATTCACATCGTTTGATAGTATACTTGCTGGAAATCTTGACAAAAATCTGCTGCTAGGTAATTTAGAAATACATATATATTGTTACTACTTTAGAAGGATGAATTTATTAACCGTTGTATTATCTATATTTACAGACGTTATTGGTCAAGTAGTCAGTTCTAGAGGGATAGAAGAAATCACAAGTCGTAACAACATTACCAGGAAGAAAATTGAGTTTGAGATAAGAGACACTGAGTAATATTATAAATCTATTGATAAATATTTAGATGTCAATGCTTATACGTTAAACTATTTTAATATAATCTATGTTTGTTCATATTGTTAGTATAGGGATAATCGATTATCATGTACTCTATCGGAAACCTACGCTGAAGCTTTAGATCGTGCTATCAATGAGTCAAGTGATGGTATGGTTATGTGTTTCCTACGCTTTGTTAAACAAAACTGCTTCAAAGGTAACAATACGAAACATATTTTAATATTTAATTTGTTAATACCATAAGTATTTTTAAAATAGTTTTGACTACTGTATCATATTTATATTTGATTTCAGAAAAACGATACATTGAGAATGCTTTCAATTCTTCGATCTTGATGATCAATCCTCAGCTACCAGAGATGGAGGCTTTTCAGAACATGTATATTCAAAGAGAGTTGAAATTATTAACATAAGTATGTTTCATTATTATTTACTATATCTCTTTTTTTTATAGTCTTCCTGCTGATCAATTGGCTTTAACCATCACCAATTCTGGTGGAAAGAGAGTTTATAATCCGTCTGGTAGCAAGAGTGGTAATGACTTCCCTTTGCAAATGATCGCTGATGTACTTGCTGAAATAGAGGTAATTTACATTTATTTATACTCTTAACAATATATTAATGTGGTACAAGCTTAAGGATGTTATATTATTTCGATAGGTAGGAAAATGTAGAATCGCATGTACTATATCAGCAATCGATACAGATTGGGGTTGGTTCTATATTAGCTGTCAAAAGTGTAATAAGAAGGTTGATAAAGAGGACCTGACAATTAAATTGGAAGATGTCAAGAAACCAAGCAAACCAAGGTGGAGGTATGAAACCTGTAACGAGTGGGCCACATTGATTGAACCTAAGTAAGTCTTATAATTTAGCTAAAATGTAAGCTACTTTGAAAAAAAGAATATTTGTTTGGTTGACCTATTCGATGATTTATTCCTCTTTAGGTACAAATTACATGTCCACGTTTGGGATAAGAGTGGTGAAACCAAAGTTTTCCTGTTTGATAGTTGGGCATCAAAAATCGTGGGTGTTTCCGCAGCTGAAATACTAAATGGTTCATTTGAAGAGGTAGTTTTTTAATAGTAAAGATACATGTTTTAACAAAATATAGAATATGCAGATCATGGATCCTACTCTGATCCCTGATCAGATTAAGGCTGTCTGTGGGAAGACATTTCAATTTCTGATATGTATTGCTCGGGACAATCTTGCTAGTACTAATGATAGTTACAAGGTTGCTAATGTCTGGGAAGACAATAAATTCATGGAAATTGGCAATAAAGCATCAGAAAATACAATTGACCAAATTAGTCTCACCCATTTTGAACAGGTTTCTATTTGAAATTGTATTTATAATTCTTGATATATCTATACTATTAATGCATACCTCTAATGTATATACTACTTTACATGCAGGCATCATTAATGATTACTAATGGCACTGAGCAATATGAAACTGATCATTCTTCCAGTTCAACTCCTTCGTCAAAGCGCAAAACAGAATTGACTGACCCTAACATTGATCAATCATCTACAAGTAAGAAACAATGTTCCAATTTCTCTACTGATTTCACCGAAGATAAAGGAGATTATCCTACCAAGGATTTGAATGAAGTCATTAGCTGTGAAGATGTTGATCAAGGAAAACATAGTCCTACTCCATGTTTGGTTTCCAAATATTTGGTCAATTTTCATTTGAACAATAAAAAGCATTTTTAAATGCTTAATTTTAAACTTTCTTGGTTATTTATTTCGTTCAGTTTTCTCTATAACATTGCTTTGTTATCAATAAATCACTATGGTATTTTTTAAATAATGTGATTGATTTGTTCTCAACTGAATTTTAAGAAGTTAAGATTTTACTGCTTGAATATAGTAAAATCAGGATCTTATTCTACAGAGACAATGATGATGATTTAGACTTCTAAGAACCATAGTTTTCAATGGAGTATATGATGATGAAGTATACTTTAAAGTATCAGCAGTTTCATCATGTATCTATAAAAGTAAAAGATAATTTGTACTGAATCATATTTTTATTTTAAGTAATTTAAATCGTTGAAATAATTTATGGTACATGCGATTATTAAAAACTTTGATTCAAGCAGACTGTATAATTGAATATAGTACATTATCAATATTAATTAAACAATTATGCATTATAGTTTCGATTTTATAATTTAATTACATTTTGAAATTTAACCAATGCATGGATGGATTCAAGTAAAAAAATAAGCATTTACATATTGTCAAAGTCTTTGCTTTGATTCTATAAATTTCGAATTGACATTACGAAAAAGACATATATTGTAAACGTAACTTCCAATCACTTTTCATATTCCTCTTTTCTAGATATATCCAAGAAAAAACATTTACTATAATCTTCCTATATAATTATTATAAAACTATTCTAACCTCTCACCTTTTATCTTCTTTCTTCTATCTAGAAAATAACAAGAAAAAAGCAAAAAAATGGTTGCATACATAGAGGATTTGAATCCATCAACAGATCGGTTAAGTATTGCTGTTAAAGTATTGAGGCTGTGGATACCCCAAATCATTATAATGCAGCCTACCTACATATGTTTGACCTTGGTTGATGAGAAGGTAAAAACCCATTTATATTTATTAAAACCTCTATGTATAAGTTTTTAAAATGAATTTTATCCATCATCTTATTAAAATTTAAATCTCAAATTTGTTTTTACTTATATTTTAGGGAAAAAGAATTGAAGCTAAACTTGGAAGTCAGCTTTACTTTGCTTAGTTCATAGACGTGTTGCAAGAAGGACAATGGTTTCTTCTTTACAATTTCCAAGTTATTGAAAATCAGCATACTTACAGGAGCTGTAACAATAATAATGAAATATTGATCACAATCCAAACTCGCATCACTCCAATCCCTCCTAGATGTCCAGACAACTTTCTTCATCTAACAGATGCACTATCACTTGAAAATGCTACAGAGGATGAGACAAATTGTTGTGTTGGTAAATTTACTCAAATCTTACTCTTTAACTTACAGGTTTTATAAAACAATATTTTTTTTAATAAATTCATCAACATAACTACCTTTTTGATTTTTTGCTCTTTTCAAATAATTTTCAGATTTTTGTGGAATGGTGGTAAGAGTCAAGCTACGTCGAAAAATTCTTTTTCTAGATAATGAAAATGGATTCAATGGTCTGAAAGATGTTCTTGCCTTTACTGTAATTGACATCAAGTAAGTAAATTGTTTTTAAATTTCTAAAGGAAGTACTATCTCATTTTTAATTTTTTTACCAATGAAAATAATTCATAAATATTTAGACTCAAGTTGTGAATTTGTTATTTTTTTACTGTAAAGTGGCGAACAGATTGAATGTATTGCCGTGGGTGATACATGTTTGGAATTTGTTGAAAAATGGGAACAAATTGTTGCAAGTCTTTTGTATGCAAGTGAACCAGTAGTGTGTCTGCTTATGTTTTGGAGAATCTCTGTCTTTGAAGGTATTAACAAATACATAACCATTTGTTTTAGATAACCCAAGAGATGAAAATAAATATTTTTAACTTGAGTAGTTTTTTTTTTAGGTGTTCGTTGTCTAATGTCTCAATTAAGATGTTCTAAACTTATAGGTAACGAAACAAGATCGTTCACTACAGATCCGGCACTGTAAGTTCATAAAATTTGTATACTATGACAGATTTTTAATATGGAATCATTACTATAAGAGGTTTCAACTATTATGTTGCTTTATCTTTCGCAGTCTTTGTTTTCATGATACATCAGAAGATGAAGATTATAACGGATCAGAAGAAGATGAAAGTGATTATAATTAATCGATGAAACATTAAGATTTGCTACCTTACTGCTGTGTTCGTTAAAAACTTTCATTTCCTTCTTATTATAATAAGTTCTGTTGTTAGTTGTTGTAATCTTGAATCTTTAGTTGCGGTTATATTATTAAAGCAACTTTTATCGAATCTTAAATTTCAGTTAAAATATAACTTTTTGGTTACTTTCGACAGAGTATCTTTCATGAATGATAGATGCATGCCATTTTAAATTGAACAGCATTGACTAAAACTAATGCATGTCATTTATAAAACAGTAAGATTTTGATTCCCATTATTTTACTTTGTTGTTTTCCCTACCTAAATTTATTAAATAAAGTTATGATATTCAAAGATGGTAAACGAATATTGACCCAAGATATCTTTTTGACTCGCAGTCTTTGTTTTCATGATACATCAGAAGATGAAGATTATAACGGATCAGAAGAAGATGAAGATTATAACTGATCAGAAGAAGATGAAAGTGATTCTAATTAATCGATGTAACCTTAAGATTTGCTACCTTACTGCTGTGTTTGTTAAAAACTTTCATTTCCTTCTTATTATAATAAGTTCTGCTGTTAGTTGTTGTAATCTTGAACCTTTAATTGCGATTATATTATTAAAGCAACTTTTATCGAATCTTAAATTTCAGTTAAAATATAACTTTTTAACAAATTTATGTTTGCAATTTTTTTTGGTTACTTTCGACAGAGTATCTTTCATGAATGACAGATGCATGCCATTTTAAATTGAACAGCATTGACTAAAACCAATGCATGCCATTTATAAAACAGTAAGATTTTGATTCCCATTGTTTTACTTTGTTGTTTACCCTACCTAAATTTATTAAATAAAGTTATGATATTCAAAGATGGTAAACGAATATTGACCCAAGATATCAGAGAATAAATCCGGTAATAAAATATTTTCCAATATTATTATTTACTCTTAATTACCAAAACGTCGTAACGATTCGTAAACAACGTATATTGTCTATAAAAGAAAGCAATATATCACATTTCAGAAGGTACCTTCTACTCTTCCAAGGATTCTTCACGAAAAAAAAAAATCAAAAACAGCAATCACACAAAATGGTCGCATATGATAGAGTTAAGGATCTTCATTCATGGAGATCCGGTTCGAAGATTCAAGTGAAGGTCTTGAGGAAATGGAGGAAGGAGTCTGAGGAAGGTTCCACAATTCATCTAATCATTTGTGATGTCTTCGTAAGTATCTATACATGATCTCCGTAAAATCAATTATGTTTGAGATAAATACAATTTATTTGTTCACTAATTGTTATTTTTTTTGGATATAGGGTAAAAAAATTGAAACAACAATTACTCCGGATCTGTTCGAAATTTTCAACAATCAAATTGCTGAAAATGATTGGAAGATTGTTTCCAATTTCTCTGTCTGTTACAATGATAGACGTCTGAAGCACAGTCAAAGTGATCACAAGCTTATCTTCATCAATGACACCATCGTGGAAAATTCAGTAGTGATTTCCAACAATCACTTCTTTGCTTTCGAAACTATTGACAGAGTTTATGATGGATATCATGCTTATTTGTACCTTCATTTCAGATAATAGCATGATATCTTAATAATAATCTAAGAACAATATTTTCGTTTTCTATTAGACATCATGGGTGAAGTGGTCAATGTCGAACCAATTATCCATGCACATGATCCAAATGTGGAGGTTCCATATGAGATTATGAGGATCTTACGGTTTACTCTAAGAGATTTGAGGTAAGTTAACATTTTCACTAAAATCCTATGTCAGTTATATATCAAGCAATTTTTAACTTTAATATATATTGAAAGTATGTTTGATTGTTTCATAGTGGTATGGAGATAAACTGTGTGGCATATAATGAGACAGCCACCTTTTTTAGCAACAATTGGTTAGCAACAGGATGTTACCATGTTGTTGCAGTCTTGCAGTTTTGGCATGCCAAATACCCAAGTTCCGGTAATTAAATTTTACCTTATATAATTGTTATTCTACATTGTTAACAAGAGTAATATTAATTAGTATCCTAGACCAGTCGAATGTATATACCACAAGTTCTATAGTTATTGAACTGTATTATATCTTTGGTATTAGTAGGTCAAAGAATTGAACTGTACTCTACCCCATTGGTATCAAGGATTCGTTTTAATCCACCAGTTGCAGAAGTCCAAGATTTCAAGATTAGGTGAGTTGATCATTTTCAATTATGATATATATTACAGGCTTGAGAACAACCAAGATGCTGAAGATGGCGGAAGTGATTGAGAGATTGTTTTTTTTTTATCTTTAATACAATAAGAAAACTAAGTCTGTCCTTTTATTTAATTTTGTTAAGATTTGAATTTAAGTTATAACTGTAAGATTTTTATAAACATAACAAGTTTTGTGCTAAAACAAATTTACGCGAAGGGACTCTTTCAATTCTCTTCTCTTCCAAAATATCAGTAACATTCCAAACACATTTCATGTAAAAAAAAAACCTACTTGGAATCTCTCCAAAACCAAAACAAATTTCATAAGACAAAATGGTTATCACAAGAATAGCTGATCTCAGTCCTGGAAGGACCGATTGGAGGATCATCGCTAAGGTATTGAGTACTTGGAAGACACCTGATTTTTTTCGAAAAAAGGGTCACGCTCTTGGTTGATAAAGAGGTAAATCTCAAGTATCTATATTCGTTTTATCCATTTTATAGCCAAAATGTCTGTTTGATTGCATGAAACGTGACTCTTAGATAATTTTCATTTTGGACATGCAAGGGTCATACTATTGAAGCAACTTTAATCCACGATCCGCGACTGAAAAATGTTCCAAGATATATCTATGACGGTGAATGGTATTGGATTGATAAATTTAAGGTCATCCATCCAACTCTCAGAGAGAGAAACACAAGACATCCTTATCAGATCAGAATTGTCGAGGAAACTGAGATGATTATAAAAGCAGATGAGGGGGAGGGTGACTTTTATTGCTTCAAAGACTTTTTAGACATTAAAAATGGCAGATCGTTAGACGGTTCATCTTTTGGTAAGTCCATTCACTTTACCAAATTTCTAATTCGTTTGCTCTCTTCATATTTACATATATTAATTTTAATATATATATATTTTTTTATTGCAACATAGATGTATGTGGATGTATAATTGATGTTAAGCATAAACCAAATGATGGTAGGGCCAACGGTTATGATGAAGTACTCTTTACTCTCCTCAATGGCAGGTACTAATTTTGGTTTAAACTTTGGTCAATGTGTTGTTACATTTCCATATGTTCTTTTTGATTTTTACTGAATCATTTGGAATTATCAGATTTAGAAAGTAAGAAAATAATAACCTTAGTTATATTTTTAAATATAACTAGGAATGACACGCTCAGGTGTTGTGCAAAAAGATTATATGCTGAGTATTTAATGTATTATTGGAGATTAAAAGGATGCCACCTGACATACAAAACCGAGCCAGTGTTTTGTGTTTTACGTTTTTGGAATATAGGTGTTATTGGAGGTATGTATTGATCTTAGACTTTATTGTACTAAATTATATGATCAAATTTAATAGAACATTTCTACTATCATAGGGAAACCATGCATTGTCAATCGCAATGGCTCATCAATGATCTTCATAAAACCAAACATTGTTGGCTTGGAAAATCACAAAACAAATTAAGTTTAAAACGCAAATATTTATAATATTTGCTCTTTATATGTTCAGCTCTAAGATAAATTGTTCATATATTCAGCTCTGAATTCGCGGCGTCGTATTACATAAGGAACTTGATGGGACATGATGATGAAGCCACTGGAACAATTGCATAAGGATATCAAGCATAAAGTTGTTTCTTATAAGTGAAACATATGCATCTATCTTTTTATGTATTAAACTCTAAGTGTTGTTGGACCATGTTTTTTTGTTTTGTTGTACTCGGATTTTGACGTCTATTTTCATAATTATGTTTGGTATGTTTTTATAATCTATACAATCTCAATCCCGGACACCTTTTACTGTATATAAGGAAATGCATATATGCATTACACTTTTTATTTTCCACAATTGATTATAAAATTGAACATTCATATTAATCTACTAATTTAAAATATGATAGGTGAATTATATCTAACAAACTAAATTAGGAATAAATATATTTTTAATTACTATTGTAATTAAACGCAATCACAACAACTAACAAAATTATCCTTCTTCATCTCATTCTATGCAAACTGGGTTTTTAGACCTTCTTCTATTCAGAGTTTGTCTAAACATACACTTAAATCATTGAATATGAAACGGATGAAAGATGAATGTGAGAACAAAACTCATAAACCTCCACATTTTTCAAACTTAGAGAAGAAATCTCGGATAACTTCATCTTCTGAAAAGGAAAATCCACCACAGCCATTTCTTGGATCTAAAAATACAGTCCCTATGAAATCTGCACTTCGTCGAGTGTTGAAAGATATTACAAATATCACTGAAAGTAATAAAATTGTTGGCAAATCTACACAGCAGTGAGAGTGGAGGTCAACATGTGAGAAAAATGGGGGGAAAATGCTTTAACACTATCCACCTCAAGAAAAAAACTCTATGGTATGTAACTCTTTACTATATATATATATATTGTACATAATAATCTAATAACATCAATTCAAAGCATTTCTTATTTTTGTCAGAACCTGTTGATGCATCTCCTAAAAATATTGGATCTAATAATACAGTCCCTTTCACGGCTGTATTCGGTCGACTGTTGAAGGATTTAACAAAAATAAGTCACAGTAATACAAGTGTTATCAAATCTACATAGCGGTCACAAAGGAGGTCAACATATGAAAATAGTAGCAGAATCAATACATTAACACCATCGAGTTCAAGAAAAATCCTACTTGGTATGTACCTCTTAATTATAAATTATAGAAAATTATTTAACTCCATTAATCCATAGTATTACTTATGTTGCTAAGGTTCTGGATATGCATCTCCTACCAATATAGACTTTGCAGATTATGCTACACCTAATGTATGCATTTCTCCAATCCGGCGATTGTCGTCTCTTACAAATAAATCAAGGATCAATCCATATACAAAAGGTTCTATTTACCTATATTCATATCATATTTTTTATATATTGCATACTTTATAAATTAGTTCTAATACACATATTTTTTAAAATATATATATATATACAGGCAATGGATCAAATTTGTCAGAAATCATTGACACTCCAAGCAGAGATTCTGTAAATACTACTCAAGCAGGCAATATGAATAAAGGAGTTACCTTGAATGTCTTTACTCAAAATACAACTCATTCGTTGCTACCAAGTGTCATAGATCCAAGTGACGACATCAGTAAAAAACAACAAACTAGATTCGGTAAACAATGTTATTTCCAATTATTTTGTGTATTTAGTAATCTATTCTATTCAAAATCTCGAAAAAGTGTTTATTTTACTAACCCCATATTTTTAAAACCAGACAAATTAAGTGTTTTTTCATCTTATCCTTCTGAGGATAACAATACTATCAGTAAATTCAGAGATTTGGATAACACATCTGATCAAGAAGATAACTCAAAACTTGAGGATTTTGTTAGCGGTATAGTTCTTATTGTCTCTACTTATTTACACTCAATACTTATTCAATTCATTATATATATCTAAATAATGTTGTTTGTCAGATGATTCGGAAGCTGAATATGAACAACAAGTCTTTGATTGTATTAGTCAAGAAGATGAACCTGATGAACCATCTGATGTTAATGATTCTGACTCTGATTCAGACCCGATTTCACAAACTATTGAAGATAAACAGAAAGAAGCTAAATGCCGTTATGAGTTCCTAAACCTTTTTGATGAGGCTTTTGAAAAGGTGTTTGGTAAACCTAAATCAACTGTCAAGGACAATATAAATTGCACGGATAAACAGAAGACGAAGAACCCAAAAGACGGTATAGTTAGCACAATTTTTAATTTTGCCTAAATCGGATAGTGAGTTTCGAACATATTTAATTAACAGATTTCTTGATAAATTCAGCTTATGATGATGACGGTGATCCTATCCACACATGTAAGGATTGTGGTGCTATTTTCTGGTATGGTGAAAGATTAAATAGGAGGAAGAATACAAAAACACCAATATACAGTGGATGCTGCATGCATGGACAAATTCAACTACCGACGTTGAAAGAATCTCCAGCTTTGCTTTTGTGGTTATTAACATCTGATGATGACTTAGCCCAACATTTCAGAGAAAATATCAGAGCTTATAACATGATATTTTCATTTACCTCTATCGGAGGTAAAGTCGATCGTTCAGTAAAGAAAGGTCGAGGTCCTTCTATGTTTTCTCTACAAGGCGAAAATTATCATCTAATGGGTTCTTTGAAACCCAAACCTGGCGACTATCCAAAGTTTCAACAGTTATATATTGTTGATACTGGAAATGAAGTAGAAAACCGAATGAATATAATGAGGTAAATCTAAAACCAAAATTTTGTTTTTCAGATAATTTTCCAATTTATTCAATTTACACTATTTGATCCTTTCTTATTCTAATTCTATTTTCAGTAAAGGTAAAGATGATGAGAATCCATTCGAAAAGAGAAAGTTCAAAGAGGAAATTGTTGAAAAACTACAAAAGATGTTGAATGAGATAAATCCTTACGTTCAACATTTTCGTTATGCAAGAGATCGGTTTGCTTTGGAAAAAGAAAAAGCAAATTTCCATATGTAAATCGTCTCTACACGTGAGAAAGATGGCACCAAATATAACTTGCCTACTGCTTCTGAAGTTGATGCATTGATACCTGGAGATTTCAATGACGAAATGAATAAGCGTGATATAGTGGTTGAGATGCAATCTGGTAATTTGAAAAGAATTCATGAGTGTCATATATCTTATCTTGCTCTGCAATATCCTCTTTTATTCCCACTCGGTGAAGATGGATACACATTGGGTTAAAAAAGGATCAAAGAAGAAGAAGCGAAAGGATATAAGTATGAGGCAGTGGTACGCGTATAGGCTACAGGAAAGGAAAGATGAGAAACATATATTATTCCGGTCTAAGCGCTTATTTCAACAGTTCTTGGTTGATACGTATACTATGATTGAGTCTAATCGTCTCCGGTACCTAAAAAAACCAGAAGAAATTAAGGAGTTCAAACATAGAGGAGGTTCAGCAAGCAGCAGATGATGGAGAAACTGATCTCACAAATCATGGTAACAGAGTTGTTATTCCACCTTCTTTCACCGGTGGACCAAGTTATATGAGGCAAACTTATTTGGATGCTATGTGTACATGTAAACATTTCGGGTTCCCAGACCTTTTTATAACCTTCACTTGCAATGCGACGTAGCCAGAAATCACTAGATTCGTCAACCAGAGAAATTTGAAAGCTGATGATCGGCCTGACATCATTTGCAGGGTTTTTAAGATGAAACTAGAGAAATTTATGGATGATCTAACTAAGAAACATATTTTGGGAAAAAACAGTTTCAGGTAAATCTCTTTGACTAACATTTTACATTTTACATTTTTAAGTTTTTATTTATATGTTTCTCATATTCACTTAAATTAATTGACATATTCTATTTTGCAGCTATTTATCAGATTGAGTTTCAGAAAAGAGGTCTTCCTCATGCTCATATTATTGTTTGGATGGATAAAAAAACATAAGTTCCCAACAGCCGATCATATCGACAAGATAATTTGTGCTGAAATTCCAGATAAAGAGAAAGATCCAGAACTCTACGAAGTTGTCAAAGAATATATGATTCATGGTCCCTGTGGAGGTGCGAATATTAACTCTCCGTGTATGGTTGGAGTAAAATGTTCAAAGTTCTATCCTAAGGAGTTTGTTGATACAACAAACTTAGACAGAGATGGATATCCTAATTACAGGAGGAGGGATGATGGCCGTTTTGTAGAGAAGAATGGTTTCAAGTGCGACAATACATATGTCGTCCCATACAACAGAAAACTTTCTCTAAAGTACCGTGCTCACATTAACTTAGAATGGTATAACCAAACTGGATCTGTCAAGTACTTATTTAAGTATGTGCACAAAGGTCAAGATCGTGTTACTTTGTCTGTTGAGGTCGATCAAGAAGAGGATGAAACAGAGTATCCTTCAGACGCTGTCAATAATAAAGAGACAAATAAAAAGGATGATGTTCAAGATTTCTTTGACTGCAGGTTTATCTATATTAGTTATCAGTTTACATTAAAAAAAATAAGTAGAAGATGTTTATTTCGTTAAATAGCAGAATGAGATGAATTTTACATTTTGCAGATATTTTTCCGCATGTGAAGCTTTCTGGAGGACGAATCAGTATCCTATACACTATAGAACAACACCTGTCATCAAACTTACATTTCATGAGGAAGGGAAGCAACCTATTTTCTACAGAGATGGCGAAAAGCCAAATACCGTATCAAATCGTCCAACTCTTGATCACACGATGTTTACCGCTTGGTTTGAGTTGTGTCTAAGGGATGAGGAAGCAAGAAAGCTTACATATGAACAGATTCCAAATAAATTAATCTATGATAAAGAGGAGAAAGAGTTTCGTCGGAGAGGTAGAAAAGGATTTGCTATTGGGCGAATCAATTATGTGCCACATAATTTAGAAGATTCCTACCATCTTTGAATTCTCATCAACAGCAACAAAGGCCCTACCAGTTTCAACGACATCAAAACTGTCAAAGGTGTTGTTTATAAAACCTATAAAGAGGCATGCTTTGCTCTAGGTTTGCTAGATGATGACAAAGAGTATATTGAAGGCATAAAGGAAGCTAATTTTTGGTGTTCATCAAAGTTTTGTCGTAGACTTTTTGTGATAATGCTTATATCTGAAAGTTTAACTTCTCCTAAAACTGTATGGGAAGATACATGGAAAATCCTATCAGAAGATATTGAGAGAAAAGAAAAACAGAGGAGACAACGTCCAAGTATACTTTTACTTCTATAGCTTAATGTAATTTTATTATATACCATTTATTAAATATATAATTAAATAATTTAATTTCTCTAATCATATCACTAATATTTTTTTTTCGGTAGACTTTTGTTTGTGAGAACTGGAAAAACAGAAATTGCTACTAAGAGAGTTACAGAAGCTATTGAAAAGAAATGGATGTTCACTGAAAAAATACAACCTTATGCCACACATATCACTTGAAGATGTAACATTGCCTAATCAGTTGATAATGGATGAACTCAACTACAACCGTGAGGATTTAGCAAAGAAACATGTTGGTTGGAAAAAGATGCTAACAGAAGAATAAAAGAAGATCTATGATGAGATAATGGAAGCTGTTATAAACGACAAAGGTGGTGTCTTTTTTTTATATGGATTTAGAGGAACAGGGAAAACATTTTTGTGGAAAGTATTGTCTGCAACAATAAGATCAAACGGTCATATTGTTCTCAATTTAGCATCTAGCGGTATTGCATCACTACTGCTGGAAGGAGGAAGAACAGCTCACTCTAGGTTTGCCCTTCCTTTAAACCCAAATGAAACTTCTACTTGCAACATGTCACGGAGCTCAGAACCTGGTGCGTTGGTTAAAGAAGCAAAGTTAATCATATGGGATGAAGCTCCAATGATGAGTAAATACTGCTTTGAGACATTAGATAGAAGCTTGAAAGATATTATGAGGAATAAAGAAGACAAATTGTTTGGAGGAAAAGTTGTCCTTTTTGGAGGTTATTTCAGACAAATTCTTCTAGTTATTGTTGGCGCAGGAAGGGAAGCGATTGTCAATGCATCATTAAACTCTTCATACTTACGGAATCAGTGCAAAGTTTTAAGACTGACAAAGAACATGAGGTTGTTTCAAGACATTGGTAAACAAGAGGCCAGCGAGATAGAAGAGTTTTCAAAATGGATACTGGCAGTTGGAGAAGGAAAAATTAATGAGCCTAATGATGGTGTGTGTGAAATAGATATCCTACAAGAGTTACTTATTCCAGAGGGTTCATCTCCGTTAGAGTCAATCATTGAAGCTGTTTACGGAAAGAACTTTGCCACCCAAAAGGATCCTAAATTTTTCCAACAACGAGCTATTCTTTGCCCTACCAATGAAGATGTCAATTCTAACAATGATGTCATGTTATCAAGCCTAAATGGTTAGTTCATCTTTAATCGTCCTTTATTTATTTTTAGTAATCCTTCATACATAATTCATCGTATTCATTTATTTTGGTTTTGTTTTTTTTTTTTGTCTTTTCAGCTGAAGAAAGAATTTATCTAAGTTCTGATTCAATTGGCCCTCAAGATAAACGTGCCCTGAAAACTAAGGTTTAGTCACCATATTTCCTTAATACCATTAAGGTTTCGGGTATACTTTATCATCGGCTACGTTTGAAAATAGGTTGTCCAATTATGTTGATGAGAAATATTGATCCGCATGGTGGTTTAATGAATGGTACAAGACTGCAGATCACCCAAATGGCAGATCATGTTTTACAAGCTCGGATTTTAACTGGTACGCGAGTTGGTAAGATAGTTCTCATACCTAGGATGTTGATATCACCATCAGATGCTAGGTTGCCTTTCAAAATGCGTCGAAGACAGTTCCCAGTGTCAGCTGCTTTTGCAATGACTATCAATAAGAGTCAAGGACAATCTCTAGAAAATGTTGATATATACTTGCCTAGACCCGTTTTCTCACATGGTCAGTTATATGTAGCAATATCAAGGGTTAAATCAAAGTCTGGATTGAAGATGTTGATAACAGATAGTGAGGGAAAACCTCAAACAAAGACAAGCAATGTTTTCTTTAAAGAATTTTTCAAAAATCTTCATTAGGAAATGGAATGGTAATTACTTTCTATATTTTTCGTATATTATAATTTCTTTTCGATATTAAATATTTAGAAACACAAATAATTATTATTGCTTTTAATGTATCTTAGAACACAAACCAAAAAAACTATAGTCCAATATTGTTGTGTGCTTAATCTCTTACGAACCTACAATCCTATATTGTGGAAGATATATCCTCTTACATAGCTACTATTCAATATTGTTGTGTGTCTGATTCCGTAAGAAGCTATATTATGCAAAGTAAGTACTCAATCAAAAGACTGAATTACTGTATAACCACAAATATAAAAATAAACACTATATAAACTTGGAAAATAAGTATAGATACCTAACTCAGACAAGAAAAAGGAAAATTAAACAAACAAATAACTAAAAACAAATATAACCCCATGTTGTAGCACGGGTTATCCCCTTGTATAAATTTGTTTTAGTGGAATGTGTGTGTGTTCGTGAGCTTAGCTTAGTGTATCAGGTGAATAATAATTTGGACGAGATTAGAAATTTGGAAGAAGATGGAGAATGATATACTGAAGAGTGAAGCGATTAAAAATCAAATCAAGAATAGGTTAAAAATATTCGTCCTTAAGTGCCCAAGGCGGCTACATTCCTTAAAATCATGTGAAGAAGTAGGTCGATGATCCATCTTACTTTGTTTAAAGGGAGATTTACATTGAGACATAGAAAGTGTGTTCATTTGACACACTTTCTGTTTCCTCATCATATCCCCTAAAAATCTAAACATGAAGCCGTTCATTATATCCTATACTAAACCTCAAACTCTAAACCCTAAACCCTAAACCTCTAAACCCTAAACTCTGAACCATCAATCTTAAACCCTAAATCCTAACTTTATATCCTAAACCGTAAAGTCTAAACCATAAAGCCTAAATCCTAAACTTTAGACCTTAACTTTAGATCATAAACCATAATCATAAATTTAATTTCATAGTAATTTTAACAAATGTAGCCAAATCTGAAGATCTTTTACTAGAAAACATGAAATTGAACTATCTGTTGGTACCATAATCCGTCACCTTGAGTTATGGGCTAGGGCCTAGGCCCAATGGGTAATAAGAGGCAAGGCCTTGACTAGGTCGGCTCATTGTTCATTTTCCAAGGACGTGAAGTGAAAAGGAAGAGCGAAGTAACCTCGGAGCTCGGAGGAGCGGTCAAAGATTCCCTCGGATACATTGAATAAAGGGCGAAAATTACAGACTAAATTGATGGAATTAAATGTAATTGAATTGTATAAAAGTAAGGAGGGGGAGAATGTAAAGGGGACCGAAAAACTTTCATTTGGCAATAAGAATACATTTTTCACTCCGCAAATTACAATTGATCTTTACTCTGCTTGGAACTAGAATGGTGGTAAGCGCCCCCGCTCTCAATTCACTCCGGAACTAAGGTTAGACTTCAGTTCTCACATTTGGCGCTAGAAAGAGGGGGAATATCACCTGTACTCTTGCTAGTTCTGACTACACCTCCGGGTCCACGTCGTACAAACGTCGTTATGGCTACTGATTCTTCCAACTAGGTAACACTAGAAACTATCCATAAGCTTTTGCAGGATTTGTCAGAGAAGTCCGACCGTTAGCAAGCAGCCTCCGCTGCTTTATCGGAGCGTTTTGACAACCTGGAAGGGCAGGTCTCTACCCGCAATGTCATTAGGAACAATAACACTGCCAGTCTCCACTCAAGGAGTAGTGAAAATGGTGGAGTTCACGGTCTTTGAAGGTTGTAGCTTCAACATACCGTCAGTGCGTCAAGTTCCCAACCCCACAAGGAGTTCGTGAAATTTAAAGAAGCCAAAGAACGGAGAGAAGTTGCTATCTAGCGAGTCACAAGCTTTTGGTTTAATAGCAACCACAGCTTGAGGTCACAAAGAATCCAGTGCGGAAGCAGCTCAAAGGTGACCTCACTAAGTCTATTTTTATTAATGATAAGTTTCCAAACCACGAAATCAAGATCGGAGCTGGATTTGGAAGCAAGCTCTGAGACAAGCTGATCTCCTTCTTGAAGGAGAATATGTCCACTTTCGCGTGGTCCGTTGACGAAATGCCCGGAATCAGTTTGGAGGTCATCTCACATGAGTTGAATGTGGATCCGACGTTCAGGCCGGTAAAGCATAAGCAAAGCAAACTCGGCCCCGAGCGAGCTCAAATTGTCAACAAGGAAGTAGATCGCTTACTGAATGCAGGTTAGATCCGCGAAGTAAATGGCTCGCAAACACGGTGGTTATAAAAAAGAAAAATGGAAAATCACGAGTTTGCGTTGACTTTACCGATCTGAATAAGGCGTGCCCTAAGGAAAGTTTTCCACTTCCGCACATCAACAGGCTATTCGAGTCCACTTCGGGACACGACCTGATGTCCTTTATGGATGCTTTCTCTGGTTACAACCAAATCCTCATGAACCCGGAAGATCAGGAAAAGACCGCATTCATTACGGACCGCAGGACTTATTGTTACAAAGTCATGTCATTCGGATTGAAAAACGCCGGAGCAACCTACCAGCGTCTTGTGAATCGGATGTTCGAGCAACAGCTCGGAAAAACCATGGACGTCTATATTGACGAAATGCTGGTAAAGTCCGTGGAAGCCAGCTCACACCTTACGGACTTGAAAGTTTGCTCCGACATCCTGAATCAGTTCGGGATGAAGCTTAACCCCACAAAGTGCACTTTCGCAGTCCCATCAGGAGAGTTATTAGGTTACATCGTCACAGATCATTGGATCAAAGCAAACCCGAGACAAATAAATGCCTTCTTATCCATGAGTTCCCCAAGAACATTACGAGAAGTGCAGCGTCTTAACGGACGGGTCGCAGCTCTCAATCGTTTCATCTCCCGATCAACGGAAAAATGCCTCCCATTTTACCAGCTGTTGAAAAAGGGGGGGGGGGAAACTTCGTGTGGGATGCGAAGTGCGAGGAAGGGTTTACTGAGCTGAAAGCATACTTATCTCAACCTCCGGTCTTGGCTAAATTTTAATAAGGAGAACCACTTTTCCTCTATGTAGCTGTCTCGGACAGCGCAGTGAGTGGAGTGTTAGTTCGCGAAGAAAGGGGGGAGCAAAAGCCAATTTTCTATGTCAGTAAGTCCTTTACAGGGGCAGAAACTAGGTATCCCATGATAGAGAAGTTGGCCCTAGTAGTAGTTACTTCGGCAAGGAAACTACGGCCTTACTTTCAGTCCCACTCGACCGTAATCCTAACGACACAACCACTTCGGACGGTACTACACAGTCCGAGCCAGTCTGGAAGATTAGCTAAGTGGTCATTTGAGATTAGTGAATATGACATCGAATTCCGAACTCGAACTTGTGCTAAAGCACAACTGTTGGCAGATTTCCTTATAGAACTCCCACTCGCCAGTTCAGTTGAAGATAACATCGAGGTCCCATGGACGTTGTAAGTGGACGGTGCATCTTCTAGGACAGGTGCAGGGATTGGGGTTCGCCTCACCTCCCCTACAGGCGAAGTGATCGAGCAGTCGTTTCGCTTTGCATTCGGTGCTCCAAACAACGAAGCTGAATACGAGTCTCTTCTCGCTGGCCTACGCCTCGCAGTGGGGATTGGTGTACGAAAGCTTCGGGCTTTTTTTGATTCACAGTTTGTCACTAACCAGTTTTTGGGAGAGTACGAGACAAAAGATGGACGCATGGAAGCTTACCTAGCGGTAGCTCGGGAGTTAACAACTAAGTTTCACAATTTCGAAATCACCAAGATTCCACGCAACTACAAGAGTTATCCCAGTGCTAGCATCGACTTCGAACCCCGCAACTACAAGAGTTATCCCAGTGGGAGTCATCGAATTTCCAAGCATACGTCTAGAGAGTTCGCATGTGGTAACCCGGGTAATGAAGAAAAAATTAGCCGCCAAAGAGGTGGTTCGCAAGGCGATTTCAGACTCCCCACCACGGGTGGACTCAGCTCCCGTCACGCCTACTCCAGACATTATTCACCCACCTATGGTCAAACAAGACTCAAACCGAACTCCGGAACCATCTAGCCCACTAACCATTGACCGAGCTGTTCTCCCACACACACCTTCGAGCAATACAGACACCAACAATTGGGGGGCAGGAGACTGGCAAAGCCCGATCTGGGCTTACTTGCAAAAAGGGGAACTCCCAGTTGACAAGTGGGCAGCTCGAAAACTCAAAATTGTCAATGCATGGTATTGCATCTACAGCAGAGTACTCATACGCCGAAGTGTAGCTGGTCCTTATCCAATGTGTATCGCTGGTGAGGAGCCTACGGCATTAATACGAGCCAATGGAAATCACTCCGGAGGGCGGACTCTGGCCTTCAAAATCAATAGACAAGGGTATTTCTGGCCTACTATGGTCGCCGACTGCGAGGAATATTCTCGAACCTGCAAAAAGTGTCAAAAGCATGCTCTGTCAATCCATCAGCCTACCGAACTCCTGTCTTCGGTGTCTGCACCTTACCCGTTCATGAGGTGGTCGATGGATATCATTGGCCCTTTACATCGGGGACCGGGAGGAGTTCAGTACGTACTAGCTCTTACTGATTATTTTTCCGAATGGGTGGAAGCAGCGGCCTATGCGAAAGTGAAAGCATAATCTACCGGTACAGCGTTCCTCATGAAATAGTCACAAACAATGGCCCGCAGTTCATCTCCTCGCAGTTCGAAGGCTTCTGTGCGAAATGGAAAATACGACTCAGTAAGTTAACTCCTCGTTACCCACAAGGTAATGGGCAAACCGAGGCAATGAACAAAGACATATTAGCTAACTTAAAGAGACGGCTCGACTCTCGTAAACGGTGCTGGCCGGACGAACTGCAAAGCGTACTTTGGGCAATCCGAATAACACCTCGCCGGGCCACTAACGAAACACCTTTTTCCTTGGTATATGGAATCGATGTTGTAGTCCCAGCTGACATAGAAGTACCCGGAGTTTGTTCCACACTAAATCCACTTCGGGCTATGGAGAATGAGAAATTTTTAAGGGATACCCTCGATATCATAAATGAGCGTCGGGATCGAGCTTTAGTTCGGATGCAGAATTACTAGAATGCCGTTGCCCGCTATTATAACTCCAAGATCCAAAGCAGGCCTTTGGCAGTTGGCGATCTAGTCCTTCGGAAGGTCCACGAAAACACCAAAGAGAACAATGCAGGAAAATGGGGAATCAATTGGGAGGGTCCATACAAGATCACCTGCGAAGTCCGGAATGGCGTTTATCGACTGGAAGATTCAAATGGGAAACTCGTGCCGAGGTCCTGGAACTCTTTACATCTCAAACGTTTTTACATTTAGTTCGATTTAAACTTTGTATCGAACTACGATTGGCTTGATCCCGAAAGGGTACGTAGGCAGCCCACTTCGGGTCCAGCTATCCGCATTTAATAAAACTAAAAGTTTTCTGTAAACTTTTTGCGTTACTAAAAACCGAAGTTTCACTTCGTTAAAATTTAAATACTTAAGTCTCACTTCGTAAAAAAAAACCGGATTCTTACTTCGTAACTTTAAACCGAAGTCTCACTTCGTAACAAAAAACCGGAGTCTTACTTCGTAACTTTAAACCGAAGTCTCACTTCGTAACTTTAAACCGAAGTCTCACTTCGTAACTTTAAACCGAAGTCTCACTTCGTAACTTTAAACCGAAGTCTTACTTCGTATCTTTAAACGGAAGTCTCACTTCGTGTCGATGAGCCAAAGTCTCATTTTGTAACCTCAAACTGAAGTTTCACTTCATGCCTTTGAGCCGAAGTCTCACTTCGTAAATCTAAACCAGATCTCGTACAAAAATTGTGATCAGTGTTGATTTCGCAAATACGGCTTGGAAATTGTCAAACTTCAAACATAAGTCTTACTTCGTGTTAACTTTTACACAACTTAATTTCCTATCGGCTCTAAGTCAGTTTTTACGACTCTTCGTCAGAGATTGTTTCGCTAAGTTTATTCGATGAAATACTTCACTTCGTAAACCCTAGCGAGCAGTAATTTGAATTTTGCGACTATCAAAAGTTATTCTTTCTAAGCAATAGCGAAACAGGCAGTATATGGCAAAAATAATCAACTAATAAAATAAATAATATTATGGGAGGGTCACTAAAACCAAAAACTCCCGAACCGAGTCAAAAGCAAGACAACAAAAAAGGGGGGGCGCATGGGGCCAGAACAACCCCAACCAAAAAACAAAAAAAAAGACAGGAATTCATGAAGTAGAAGGAATATCAGGGCCCGAACTGTGATTCACAGCGCCCGCGGTCAACTCCTCGGGAATGTCAGGAAAAAGCTCGGACAGCGACACCTTGGGTGCATCAGCCTTAAGGGTGTTAGCGCTGATCACCTCCAGTTCCTGGTTCGACATCTGCCCGATGTTAGTCCTAGATTCATCGATTACGATGCTCAGTGGGGGCTCACTGCACAGCAATTCAGGGGGGGGGGGGAGTCTGCCAAGAGTCTGGAGAAGGCTGAAATATCAAATTCACGAATGGTTACCTTCGCGACATCGCTGTCGGCCTTTTCTTCGTCAGCCCGGATAGATTCGAGCTCAGCTTTGAGGTCAGCAATCTCTCCCTCCGAGATCTCTTTAATCAGCATCCGGTTTGCCTTAATCTCAGCAGCCCGGACCAAAGCTGGGGTTAGACGCTCACTTTCTTCGAAGTGCTCTCTTACATCATCTATCAAAGGGCAAAGAGCTCGTCTCATCGATTGACGCTCTTCTCTCCGAACTTTCTCCATCTCGCAGTTGTTGCTGGCCTCCAAGAGTTGGTTACGGAGTTCTACCTTATGAAGCTTGTTCTTGGCAGCCTTCTCGTTCTTCGAAGCCTCGTAACAAAGGTCAGCCGCTTTCTTCAACTTCCCCCTGAGATCCTTGTTGGCAATTCCGAGGTCAAGTACTTGAAGCTCGGCTTTCTTCATCCGGGATCAAATCTGCTCGGCTTTCTCCACAACTTTGGTGTTTATTGCCTCCACTCGGGCGAACTCAGCCACCTGGGTCTCTAGCTCGGAAACCTTGCCTTTCAACTTCGTCACTTCAGAGACTGAGGGTGAGGCAAACAACTGCTCTTCATAAGACACCACCGAATTGTCGAACTCGATCATCATCTGTGGAAGTCAGTGTGTTAGGTCTAAACAAGGAATACACATCCATATAAAACCTAGGTAAGTGAACTACCAACCTCTACGCCTTTGTCCGCGAACCGGAAGAAGTTCCCGCGGTTGATCTCGAACATATCAGTAAAAGCCGGGACACGAACTCCAGGTCGGGCATAGCTTCTCATCAAGTCTACTGGAGAAGCAGGAAGAGCTGTATAAAATAGACGAGTTATATGATTTTTAAGGTAGAAGTGTAAAACCATTACCCCGGACATCTAACTTACCACGAGGTGAAGGGCGTTGTTCTTTCGGGGGGAGCCTAACAGAGGAACCTCCTGATTCCTTGGCGCTCTGGGGATCCCTGGACTTCTTCTCGGTGAGGGGGGCCACATCCCTCGGGCAGGATTTTCCGCGCTCGTCTCCTGAGGAACTGGTTCGAGCTCGGGTTTTCTCGTGTGAAGAGGAAGAAGATTCAGGTTCTTTCCTCTTCTTTGTCTGCTCAGCCCTCTGGGAGCTACCATCGGCACGACCGCTATCAGGAACTGGAGGAGCCTCTACCTCCCGGGGTTCCGCACTAGAATTCGCGATGACAATCATGGAGGGTTCGGAAGGATCTGGAAGGGGAGATGAGGCCCCGCTCACATCAGGGGCGGTGGAATTGGCATTCCTAGCAGAAATGCGAGCTTTCCCTTCTGCAAGAGCAGCGGCCATATGTCTCTTCGCCTCCTTCTCTGGGTTCTCGAGCTCCCTCTTGAAGTTTTTCTCCTCTCTATAGCCCATGGAGGAAGTGTCAAGAACTCGAGGAGGAGAGGAGCGAATAAGGGTGCGCCTTCTGAGTCTGGCTCCGGACTCTCTAATTCTCTCGCACGAGAAAGAGTCCCAAGCGATCTGGCCTTGGCTGCAGAATCGGGAAAAAAAACTCCGCGAATGTACTGGACAGCTGGAACAAAAGGAGGTAATGGTGCGAAGCAATAATATTAGATTAGTTAACACTATGCGTAGTACGCTACGCTACCAATTTTCGAAACGTGCGAGCTCGCTAGATGTCCGAAGGTGAGTTCATTCACACGGAAAAAGAAATATGACTTTCTCCATTTCTCATCCTTCTCCGGGAGTTCATCAAAAACTTTGAGCCCAGAGAGTGGACTCACGTAAAGAGTACCCTTGGTACGTCCTGTCTTGACGGTATAGACATGGAGGAAGTCGGCCAAGGATAACGAATAATTAAACTCTTCTGCCAGAGTTTGAAGGCATAGAACTGTCCGAACATTTGAGGAAGGGTGAAGCCAAGTTCAAACATCATCCGCACGATGAGTTCGGGAAGCGGGAAGGATAGCCCGCACGCGGAGAAAAAATCCTCGAACGCACAACAATAACTGGGACGGGGACTTTCCGGTGACTCGTGTGCTTCAGGGAACCAGATTTCGATCTCCGAGGGAATTCTGCACGACCCTCTAATCTCTGATTCGTCGTTTCTGTAAAGAACAGACGGCTGATGAGGACCGAAAGCACCGGGGATGAGCGGTTTAACGACTTTACCCGGGGTAAATTTTGGAGGAGTCATGGTTTTTGAACAAGAGTAGAATTGATCTGAAAGGCTTGATGAATTTTCCGGTGACAAGCAAAGAACAGAGAAGATACGAAAAGCAAAAAACTGGAAAATAAAGAAGAGGAGGAGGGATTACCTTTATATAAGCCGAGTTGAGAAAAAGTAATGATTACCTAGGAAGCCGAGAAGTCCCGCTTCTTCTCTCTCTCTTTCTTATAGCGTGTTGCTCCATGTGGTGGGTCCCGATGCTTGTTCGGGAAGGCAAAACCCATCATTAACACGATCAAATCATGGGATACGGGATATCTTTAGTTTCCCAAAGCGTTTAGCGAAAGATCAAAAGTCCCCCGAACTCATCAGCTCGGGAGACTTGGGGGGCAACTGTTGGTATTGTAATCCGTCACCTTGAGTTATGGGCTAGGGCCTAGGCCCAATGGGTAATAAGAGGCAAGGCCTTGACTAGGTCGGCTAATTGTTCATTATCCAAGGACGTGAAGTGAAACGGAAGAGCGAAGTAACCTCGGAGCTCGGAGGAGCGGTCAAAGATTCCCTCGGATACATTGAATAAAGGGCGAAAATTACAGACTAAATTGATGGAATTAAATGTAATTGAATTGTATAAAAGTAAGGAGGGAGAGAATGTAAAGGGGATCGAAAAACTTTCATTTGGCAATAAGAATACATTTTTCACTCTGCAAATTACAATTGATCTTTACTTCTGCTCGGAACTAGAACGGTGGTAAGCGCCCCCGCTCTCAATTCACTCCGGAACTAAGGTTAGACTTCAGTTCTCACACTACCCCAACCAGTAAACCTTAAACCTTAACTTATGCCAAATGTTTGACTTCTTGCATTATATTCTTTATAAATTTCCAAATTCATTGATGTTGTTCACTATTATGTGGATGATTAACATGCATAGATGAATACTTATTTTTGAATGATCAGAGAAAAAAACATATTAAATGCCTAATTAATTAAAAAATTTGTGGTTTGACAAAAGTTGTCATGGTTAACTATCAAACGATTTGAATATTTCATATCCATAAAATCAAGTCCACATGGACGATAAGTTATACACATCCACTAAAAACTACTTTTTTTTTTGGTGAAGTAGTCGATCATTGTTAAATATCAAACAATTTTAATCTCATCATATCCCCTAAAAACCTAATCATGAAACTTATACTAAATCCTAAACCATAAATCCTAAACTTTAAATCATAAACTATAAACAGAAATTTAATTCTATAGCAATTTTAACAAATGTAGTCAAATCTAAAGATTTTTTACTAGAAACCATGAAATTGACCTACCCCAACCTTTAAATCCTAAACTTTAAATTAGGCCAAATTTTTGACTTCTTGTATTAGATTATTTACTGGTAAAAAAAGATTTGGAAATTATATTACTGGTTTTTGTGCTAGAAACACTTAGAATCCGGCGCCTCAATCCTTTGAGCTTAAGAGAAATTCTTTCATTGAAAAAACTCTCTAACCAAGTGTTAACTAGAATTATACATCTAAACATGTCCATGGACATGATTTGTATAACATAATGCACCATTTTGTTTATTTCATCTAGAATTTTTTTTTGCTTTTCTCTAACAAAAACTATATATTTTTGTGCCTACACTTTCCAAGTAGCAAAAATTATATATTTATTTAAACAATGAAAGAGAGAGAAGAGAATGAAAAAGAAACATGTGAATTGGGTAACTAGAAGGTAAGAGAGCATGTGTGAGAATGATATCATGGAGAGAGGGAGATGAATTGAGTATCTAGATGTGATGAAAATGTTCATTGGAGAGAGAGAAAGAGAGGGTCTGAAAATTAAGGAATTATAAAAGAAAAGAAAAAATAAGAAGATATTGCTGTAAATAAAAGCAAAAAAAAGATATTGTGAGGTTTGTTAAACAAGAGAAAGAGAGTGATGAAGATATTTTTGTTTTTTTTATTGAGCATTATTGTGTGCATAAAAAGAATTGGTTGGGAAAGAGGTGGTTTAGTTAAAGGGTGTTTTTGACAATTCAATCTAAGAAAGTGTGTTGTGGACAAAAAGTGTGCTATTGTGATATTAAAGTTTCAAAAAGTGTGTTAGAGTGCAATATTTCCTTGTTTAAAGAAACAGTTCGTGGCCACTGTAGCTAAAACAGATTTTTCTCTCTAGCAAAACCCTAGATCTACAGCTCCGCCGCCGCCGTGTCCCCTTGCCTCTCCGCCGCCCTAGGCTTTCGCCGGCGGTGTGAGAGGGCTCTGCTTGTTTCTTTTCTTTGTCGCTTCGTCGTAGTAGTAGGTGACCCAGCTCTTCCTTTCCGGTGTGGCGGACGACGAGATCTCGGCTCGCCTTCCTCTTCGGTGACTGGTGGTGGTTCGTAGCTGCTCTGGGCGTTCTTGCAGTTTCGGGGAATCGGATCTGAGTTTTGGATCTCGACGTTCCTCCGTTTTCCTCTACCCTTTCGTAAGAGAAGCTAGCTGCTCGGAGGTTCATGGTCGAGTCATGGTCGAGTCGGGTCTTAGTGTCTTCAGGTTGTTGGGGAGGCTTCAAGGTGTGTCGTTGGCCGAGATTTGCGGACTCCCATAAAGCCGACGTTCTCATGAGAACTTCCTCAACTTCCGGTGTCATTCCGGCCAAGAAATGAGACAACAAAGCAGCTTGGCCAATCCAGTTACGCATCGTGAGGTGATGATATGCTAATCTGTGCTTCAATCCCTTTTCTTGAATCGTTAGCATTCTGGTCTTGTAGGATTAGTAAGGAAAAGCTTAGCTCTTGCTGGTTGTTTTTTTGTGTCTCTTGGTCGGTTCAGTCGGATGTATTGTCCGTTTTAGGTTTAAGACCGGAACATTGAAAGCCGGGAATTCCAAGCTTTTCTGATGATGCGCCTCTGGGTGTTGATGCTATTGGGACAAGTTCCACACGCTGATCATGAGGATCTCATAGCTTGGATTTGATTTGCTCTTCAGTATTAGTTTTGGCCTTCTCTGTGCTAGTATTTGTTTTTGTGTCATTAGGTCAATTTAGGTGGTTTAAGAGATGATTTCACTCCGGGTTGTGGAGTGTTATCTATCTCGTTGTGGTTAAAAAAATGGTTTTCGATTAGGTAGCGTTGGATCCGCCTAGTGTTTCAGGGTTGTACTTGATCAACCATTGCATTTGGTCCAATTCTATAAAGGCGAATGTAATGTGCCATGAATTTGGTTGTATTCTTTTGATTAATGAAAAGTTGATGTTGAGCAAAAAAAAAAAAATGATTCAGCTTTTACACAATTGCTAAAGAGGGGATCACATGAGGAAGTGGTGGATCATATCTGTCTTTAGGTTCTTACAATTTGGAAACAAAAAAAAATAGATATATCATAAATGCACTAAAAATATTATGGAAACTCATTGAGAGAATTCATATGTTTTATGTAGGGCTGCTCTCATATGTTTTATGTCGGGCTGGGCATTGGGTTACCCGTTCGAATTTGGGTATTATCCATTCATGTTTGGGTAAACGGGTTTATAAAAATAGAATTTATTGGTATTTTTAGATATAAGAGTTCGGTTCGGTTTGAGTACTATCGGGTTCCGGTCGGTTCGGGTTACAAATTTTAGAACCTAATTAGCATCCGAACTACCGGGTACCCAGAAAAAAAATCTTTTAAATTATTTAAATTTAAATAAAATTAGCTAAATTTGACTTATAAAACTAAATGAGATATTCAAAATGATAATCATAATTTTGGATAATTACATTATATTAATGCTAAATATTATAAATATGTTTATATGTTTGGGTTTGATGAGTACCCAAATGGGTATCTGGTATTATCCGACCCTAACCCGAACCCACGGGTATTGGAAAATAGAACCTAATAAAATTTTATAGACAAACTCGTACCCAACCCGAATCCGGTTTTTTGGGTTGAGTTCCGGATTGGATATTCGGATACGGTTTTATACTCAGGCCTAGTTTCATGTTTGTATTTTGTTAGGAGGAAAATTTCAGAGCAAACAATAACTAAAAATATTAGTTTTTTTTGGTAGGATAAAAATATTAGTTTTTTAGTTAATTAATACTTCAAGATATATACAACAATAACATTTACTATTAAATAAGATAAATTAATAGAATATATAGTGTAAATTAATAACGATAAAATTTTAAACGCATAATCAATACCGAAACTTTTTTTTTTTTTTTTTGTGAAGAGGAATCAATACCGAAACTTAAGATAAACAACAAGAAGAAGAAGAATAAAATATAATCAAATGAAAACAAGAAATGTGGATGCTTAAACGATTAGTTTTTTTACAAGGCAAACAATTTCTTGAACATATTTTGTGGCGGCAGGTCCTCGTCACAAATGCCCTCACCAACCTTTCAATCATTGATTGTATGTAAGCCAGACACATGCGATCGTTTGGGATCTGAAATATTCATAAATACTCAGATCTTTATCATAAAAAAAAAATGAATACAAATTTACTAGCTAATTAGGACATTTTTGAAAAACTCTATCTTCTCTATTTTATGGCTGAATCTTGTTTCTTTCTTTTTTTTACGACTCTAGTTTTGATTAATTCTAAGGAGCTCGAAGTAAGAAGAGTTAGCATGAAAACACGTACATGTTTTTATTTTGCTCTCTAATATTCTTGTATATAGTTGTATATATTTGCCATTTTTGAATAATCAGTCTTGGTGATTTGTATGAATTTGTAAAATGAGGTCAACCGTTGGTGGAGATGAACTCTACTCCTTATCTCACGAGCCTTTTTTACATTATTTTTAAGATTAAAAAGTAAACAAAACCTGAGAAGAAAAACAGCATAATAATAATAGTACAAGTTACAGATTGTGAAGAAGCAAACATATTGAGTCTTGCTTGGGTAGCATCAAGGTCGAATAACTAAATGATAAACGATGGTTACATAAACTCCTAGATCGGGCTCTATTATTATAGTTTTATGCTCACTCTATACGTCGGCCTAACGTGGCAAAAGTGGATGTTTCTTTTGAATAAAGTAGAAAACTAAAAGCAAATAAGCAAACATTGTAATAATACCAAAAGAGGAATGAAAACAAAATTTCTGTATTTGGAAGTGATGATCTTAGACTCCACGCAACAGTGTTCTTTAATTGTTTTGTTTTGAATAGTGGTGTGATATTCTTATTGGCTTGTAACCAAAATGGGCTCCCTAAAAGAAAGCACCACCACTTCTATCTAATGAGGAACACTTTAACATGAGAGTTAAGAACCCCTTTATGTTTCTGAATTATGAATTATGAATTATGATGCAGATAAAGTCACACAAAATAATATACTAACATGATAACATCCCCTATATATTGAGGTTAACTTATAGGTGACATATTGCGGAACATAGTATTTCAAAAAACAAAAAAAAAACAGTGCTAAAAAATAGCGGTATAATAATATTTTTGATATTGCTAACTTCATTGATTAGTTTAACCGTTTTACAGTATTATATCCTTTTTCGTTCTTAAACCACATGATTTAATCATAATTTATAATAAAAATAAAGTACGAGAAAAACATGATAAGATTACACTAAGTCACCATATTACAATATTTTCGAACCAACATTCGATGAAAGGAGAAATCGATAACAATAGTTTAAACTCATGGTAGATAGCAATAATAACACAAACCAATAAATTATATATTTTGGCTATATATCATATTTTTTAGTATTCATATATTCTATGATATGAATCAAACTGGTAATATTCGATATTTGGTAACGGTGAAAGAGGCCGAGGCCACAACCTATACCAAAATTAAAAAAGAATCTATGTAAAAAAAAGACAAAAAAAATAAAACTAAAACTCTTATGAAAGGCCCTCAAATTTAGGTTGATTTAGGGTTTAAAATTATTGGGACAAGCATGCATACACAAGTGCAGAAACTTTAGCTATAAAAGATAATGGTAAACTATAATTAAATAGTTTTCTACGAAACTGAAAAATGATAAAGATAGCAGTACAAAAAATAATTATGAATGTGATTAGTATATAGATACAAAATACAAATGAGGAAACGATATCATAATCTATTTATTTATTCATATATTTTTATTTTAACAATTTTGCTATTGCTTATTTGGATATATTTTTTATTCTGCTAATTTTCTTTTGTATCTCTTGAAATTACTAATCTAATTCAAAAAAAAATATTATTCTTTTACTAGTGCTAATGTTTACTGTTTATAATTAATAAAAATAAATGAAACAATCCAACATAGATCTACTATGGATAATATCTTGTCTAATATGAACATTTTTATATTTAGTCTTATCGTGTTTCAAAAACAAAAATATTTAATCTTATCTAATGTATGAATTAGTATGGCTGTTGGAAAAAAAAAAGTACCATCCTTATCGTCAACCATTTTGGAAAAAGACAAATCAATATTTTGAATATTGATTTTTTATTACTTTACAATTCAACAACTATCCATATATTTTACATTTTTGTTTTTAAGATTACAGTTGTGCCACATATCAAATTTGAATATGAACAATTTCTTTGAATATATGGTATAAATCCAAATTAACCTAAATATATATAATTATGATTTAACTCCAAAAAAAAAAATTCCCAAGCACGATCGCCAACCACTCGAATCCATCTGTCAGAAACGAACGGCCAATATTTTACCACGTCGCGTTCTATAATTGGATATAAATCTTTTTACAAAGCACTCAAAATTTAATCTCATTTTCTCATTCGTCCACGTTTGATTTATTAATTTGTAAATTATTTATTGTTTAATAAAATTTCTTTAGAGAGAGAGAGAGAGAGAAAAAAAAAAAAAAAGAGAAAGCTTTGGAGCCTTAAAATGGCAGCTCGTGTCGAGGCGGCAGCAACACACTTGTCGTTTCTCCCCGTAGCAGTTTCTCTGGAGTTTTCGCAGTCGCGAATCTTATTTTCAAGAAATTAAAAAAAAATTGTTTTTTTTTTGGAGGTAAGACATATTTAAACTCCTTTCTCTTTTATTATCTGTTATGGATCTGTCTCTGTCTCTGTCGGATCATCTTCATCCAACTTTGTGTTGTCTGCTTCAAAATCTGCTCAGTGTTTATGGATCATGTAGTTTAAGTAGTAAAGGAAGTAACTTTTGGTAGTGTCTGTGAAAAGAGAGAGTCTGTTTGTATCGATCTGATTTAGGTTTTTTTTTTTTCAAAGGAATGGTTTTGATTCGATCGGTTTGCTTTTTCTCATATGGAATCTGGAATAGTAGATCCTTATCATGCTTTTTTGGGTTTTAGCGATTTATACTTTGGATTCATTGTTGAATTCCCTGATTTTGGGTTTTATATTTTTGGCATTTCGTGTTTACTTTAAAGAGGTTTGACAATATGTGATAAAGATAAGTGATCTATTCAAATTATCTGGATAGTTTTTGGCTGTGATGCTCATGTATGGTTATGAGTAAATACTTTATCTGGGTCTGAATTCATTTTTTTTTTCGCAAAAGAAGTCTTCAAGTTGCGTTTTTTTTTCATAAGCGTTACCCAAAGATCTAACCTTTATTGATACGACTTTACTGTGCTTTTACATTTGTACACATTCATTAATGTGGTTTGTCCAGTATCACTTTGGTCTTCTTAAATGAATGTGAATGTGACACACAGCTCACTCTTTTTTTAAGTTTCTTGGATCTTTCATGGATTCTTCGTATTGTGTGACTCACTTTAATTGCTTTACTTTACTTTTAGAAGCAGGGGTTTTAGGGCGTGGTTGCTTTGTTTTCACTGAAGAAGAAGAAGAAAGTGAATTCAAGGATCATGGGAACTCATATCAATTTCAACAACATAGGAGGTGGTGGTACTCCTGGAGGGGAAGGGAGTAACCAGATTAAGCCAACGGGTAATGTCATGCCCTTGGCGAGGCAGTCTTCCCTCTACTCCCTCACATTTGATGAGCTACAGAGCACACTAGGTGGACCGGGGAAAGATTTCGGGTCGATGAACATGGATGATCTCCTAAAGAGCATATGGACTGCTGAGGAAGCTCAGGCCATAGCCATGACTTCTTCTTCTTCAGCTGCTACAGCAGTAGCGCAACCTGGTGCTGGACCTGCTGGTATTCCCGGTGGGAATCTCGAGAGGCAAGGCTCTTTGACATTGCCTAGAACGCTCAGTCAGAAGACTGTTGATGAGGTCTTGAAATTTTTGGTCACCAAGGACAGTAATGGTAATATGGGAAGTAGCAGCGGAGGCGGTGGTGACTCGAATGCGCCTCCTGGGAGGCAGCAGACTTTAGGGGAAATGACACTTGAAGAGTTTCTGTTCCGTGCTGGGGTTGTAAGAGAAGATAACTGTGTTCAACCGATGGTTCAGGCCAATGGAAACAATAACGACGGATTTTATGCTAACAACACTGCTGCTGGCGGCTTAGGTTTTGGATTTGGTCAGCCAAATCAAAACAGCATATCATTCAATGGTAATAATGATTCTATAATCTTGAATCAGCCACCTGGTTTAGGGCTCAAAGTTGGTGGACCAATTCAGCAGCAGCAACAACAGCAACACCAGGTCCAACAACAGCAGTTGCAGCAGCAGCAGCAACAACAGCAGTTGCAGCAGCAGCAGCAACAACAGCAGTTGCAGCAGCAGCAGCAACAACAGCAGTTGCAGCAGCTGAATCATCCTCATCCACAGCAGCGGCTGCCTCAAACCATTTTTCCTAAACAAGCAAACGTAGCATTTTCTGCGCCTGTGAGTATAGTGAACAAGGGTTTTGCTGGGGCTGCAAATAGTTCCGTCAGCAATAATAATGGATTAGCTAGTTATGGAGGAAACGGGGTCACTGTTGCAGCAACTTCTCCAGGGACAAGCAGCGCAGAAAATAATTCTTTATCACCAGTTCCATATGTGCTTAATCGAGGACGAAGAAGCAATACGGGTCTAGAGAAAGTTATCGAGAGGAGGCAAAGGAGAATGATCAAGAACCGGGAATCAGCTGCTAGATCAAGAGCTCGAAAGCAGGTGAGTATTGATCCAACCAAACTGTTATCTAACCCCTATTTTTTTGGTTTGACTATTTTGGTAGTATGAAAAAGATGCTTTATCTTCTATGTTTTTTTGCTATCCACTAATTGCAGGCTTATACATTGGAACTGGAAGCCGAAATTGAAAAGCTCAAGAAAACGAATCAAGAATTGCAGAGAAAACAGGTTTCATTATGTTTCCGACATTTACAACCTCTCTGTGTATTTTGGACTTAGGTCTGAAACTTGGATTTCCCTTTATTGCAGGCTGAAATGATGGAAATGCAGAAGAATGAGGTAATTGGTTAAGAACTTTAATTTTTTCATAAGTTCATTCTGAAACCCTTAACCATACTTGATTAGGATCAACATCACTAGCAAAAGACCAAACTTAAACTCCAGATAGTTAACAACATTTTTGTCCCCTCGCTTTGTTTTATATAGCCCTTTTGATTGTGTTGTTCACTAGTACACCTTGTGAAATTAGCAGCTGAAGGAATCGTCGAAGCTACCGTGGGGCAGCAAAAGGCAGAGCTTGAGAAGGACATTAACTGGTCCATGGTGAGGGCAGAATGAAGCAACAAGAATGAATCAAACCAGACTGCGTAGCTTGGGACTTATTTAATAGGAGATAGTGCTACTACCTGTACAGAAAATTAAGGGAAAATATGGAGTGATAAATCTAGGTTACAGAGTAGGAGAGAGTTTTCATTATGAATAAATGACATTTTGTTCCCTGACCTTTATTAGTCTAGGTTTAGATCATCCTCTGTTTTTTGTTTTTTATGTTTTCTGATCGTTGGGGTTTCTAAAAGACAGTTGTTCATATATGTTTGTTTGACTTTTGTATCTGGTATTTGGTTCTCTTATGTGACTATGTCATTAAATTGGGTTTAGCCATTACTTCGATTAGCAACAAATTCACTCTTGAGTCTGGTCAGAAAACATATTTATCTTTCAAAATTGCAATTAGAAAACAGTTTGGATCACACCAAACGACAAGTTTCCAGAAAATTAATGTGAATTATGAGGAGAGATCAGATGTCTCTCTCTTCACTCAAAACGAAAGACCATTTGGTGGAGAGTGAGGAGAGCCAGTCTCGAGCAGAAAACTCCGGCTACAATGCGACCTTGAAGTGGTACTAGAGGAAGAAGCCAAGCCACGGATGTCTCCACTTTGAAACCCTGAGTCACCTCTCAGCGACCGTCCTTTGTTCTCCTCAACCGCCATTGCAAGACCGAGATGCAAAGGATCACAGCTTTCGTACAACAGCCTCAGGACTTGCTTGATCGATGGCCTAGCTACACCTTCTTTCTCTGTGCACCATCTTACAACTGCCACTACTGTTTCAAGCTGTTCTCCATCTATGCAGTCTTTGATTCTTGGATCCACCAAATCTATGCGTCTTGATTCCGATAACAGTAAAGGCTGAGACAGTTCTACCAGGTTCCTACCTTCATCGACTGCTCCCTTCCCAGTTATGATTTCTAGCAACACCACTCCGTAGCTATACACGTCACTCTTCTCTGTCAGTTCTTGTGGTACAACGTACTCTGGATCTACATAGCCTGAAATTGAGATTTCATGGTTTTAGAATTTGCTCAAATATTTCAAGAGTAGTTGTTTCCTTTGTATTATTGACCTGGAGTTCCACGAATATCAGTATTAACAGGTTCAAAACAAATGGAGCCATCTCTAGAAGCATGAGCCAGACCAAAATCTGCAAGCTGCATCACAAAAACCAACAAACCAATTGTTCTCAACAGGTGAACGGATTGAAAATTCAATGTATCAGTTGATGCGGTGGAATGCAGACTCACCTTAGCAACAAAGTTTTCATCAAGTAATATGTTGCTTGACTTAATGTCTCTGTGACAGAGAGGAGGGTCACAGTAGAAATGAAGGTATTCCTGGAGGAAAAGGAAAAATATCCAGCCAATAACTAAGAACAGTAATACAAAACCATAAAGTGAAAAACGAAAATGAAGGCTTTGTAAATTTACCAGAGCATTAGCCACATCTATTGCGATTTTCATCCTAGTTTCCCAACTAAGTGGAGGTTTATCTGTGGCTGCACAGAGACAAAGAACGAAGTTCAAGATTCCTCGAGTCAAGTCTAAAAACATAGCAAGAAACTTTGGAAACTATGCGCATACATACAGTGTATATGATCCTTGAGGCTCCCATTTGCCATATACTCGTAGACAAGGAACCTGGAATTATCAGGTTAGATGAGCAGAGGGCAATCCAAATTTATTTTCTACACAAGAGGAGTGAAGTGAAGCTAAATGTAAGCATTCACCTCTCGTTCTTCTTATTACAAAACCCTTTCAAAGCAACTAGATGGCGGTGATGCAGCCTGGCGAGAAGCTCTATCTCTCTGCAAAATTCATCTTCTGCTTGTTCAGAGCTCTTGTTCATCTTTTTAACAGCTGCAACCAAGCCATTACTGAACTCAGCTTTGTGAACAGTCCCGAATCCCCCACGGCCAATCACCATGTTGAAATCTTCAGTTGCTTTCCTTATCTCCCTGTAGCTGAATTTTCGAAAAGCAGACGAATTACCTGCAAAAGTTAACCACAGGTTTATTTCACATGGTCTAGCATATCTTGCAAGTGTACCACCAGAAGAACTTTGCACCTTCATGAATGATCGACCTTGGGCGGGGAGAAGGAGATGTCTTTAGATTACATTCCATGCCATTGGAGTCATCAAGTTCTCGTTTCTTTCTTCGGATAAGAACTATTAGAACTACGAGCATCACAAGGGCAAAACCTGTAACAGCGATCCCAATAGCCGGAACCACTGTCAAGTGATATGAATGGTGACTTTTAGTTGAAGACAAAACAAAATTGTCACTGCTTGGACTATCAGCAAACACCGGACTTGGAGAAGCGTCTGGGCTCAGTGACGATGGAGATGAGTCTGAATAGAAATCAAGAAAATCAGAAAGGCGCTGTCAAGGATCTTTCCTAATATAGAAACAATGATAAGGTTCTACAATCCATAAATGCAAACTTGACTCACAAAACTGTGTATACCTGGAGAGGGGGTAAGCTCAGGCACATTAAAGAAGCAGCTAGCAAGTTCAAGAGCCGATGAATTGTCAACCCGGCTAGCTAATACAGCATAAGTAGCATCTCGACAAGTACTCAGTTTGATACTATTATCTGGACCAACAAGACTACGAAGGTAGGTGACACCAGAATCCAAGCAATTCCTACATAGTTTCCCCGGTGGAAGCGGGAGTTTGCAGTTTCTAGAAACATCTCCAAACGTAATGGACTGAAGCATCTGCGTTACAGTGGTCAGACCCTCGCAATCGTAGTTAACAAGAATCTTGGTCCCTAAACCACAGAAGATAGTTGCATTTGTTGGGATTCCATAAAGCTCCATGGTTCTAGAGATGGTAGTAACGCAGACTTCAGTCAAATCTGATGGAACTCCGAGATCTGTTGTGTAGTTTGCATAGCGGGAGACAGATACTGCAACAAAAGCGTTCATGTAGCGGCAGCATTTGGCTCTGTCGGTATTGTTGGAGCACATAGAAGCCACGAGAGTGAAGTTAGATGCAGTCAAGTCTAATGGACAACCTGTTTACACAATAAATTACATAACTTTGCATCAATTTCGCAAGAGTTTCAAATTTAAGCAACAGAGTTCAATACAAAAACACTTATAAAGACGAATGCTCATTGAAATTCGCAAAACCCCAAAGCACAAAACTATCAAAGTTTCAAGATTTACATCAGAGTTTGTAGTCTCGAACCATTTAATGCTAATTTAAACGAATCAAACCTAAGGAAGAAGATTTTTTCAAAAGAAAGATTTAGTACAATTAAAGAATGTGGAGAGAGAGAGAAAGAGAGACAAAACCTGCTTGGGTGAGTAAAGGCAAGTACTGGAATCCAAGAAATAATGCAAAGAATGCGAGTTGCAAGAGAGCTTGCTTATAAACCACCACCATGGCCTAAGAACAGAGGAGGAAGAGAGAGAGAGAGAGAGTAAGAGACGTTAAGAAAGGTCAATGGGGAAGTCGCCTGAGAGAATGACAGTGGAAGGTAAAGGTAAGTGACAATGAGATGGAGAGAGAACAGAGTCGTCCAGAGTTCCCTATTTCTCCATTAAACCCCCGGTTAAAGAATATAGTCCTTTAATTTGTCATTCTCTTAGGTTTTTACCCGCTAATTCGTTAAATGTTGTTTTAAGCACCCAATACAATTTCAAAATTAGTAATTTTACGTTTCAGATAGTCAAACTTTTCATGTGTAAACTTAAGCCCCATCCCTATTCCCTAAGGCTAATATAATAAATTGCAATGGTCGGCTTATAAGTTTTTGTTTACTCTTCTAATAAGTGGAAAGACAACATTAAATAAATGAACGTTAATCAAAAATATTTTAAGAAAGAAAAGGAAATTCGAGAAAAGGAAATTACATTAACGCGTTTAGGAGTCCGAACCCTAATATATAAACAGAGTTTTGCTTCTATAAATATAACACAATCTTTTCAATCTGTCTCTGAGTTTTGTTTTTCTCTCTGAGTTTTGTTTTTTCTGATTTCACTCCGACAACAATGGATACTGATTCAATAAGACTCGATGTTAATCTAGCCGCTACGTCTCAAGATCCGTCGTTAGGGTTATTAAGCACGGTGATAATCACTGTAGAGATAGGCTACTTCGAGGAGTTTATCATAGAGAAGAACGACGATCATCGTAGCATCAAGAGCGTCGGATCTTACCGGGAGTCTCCACCAGGTCCAGACTCACAATTCATTCTGAAACTCCGAACCTTCGAGCCAAAGGACGTCTATCGAACTCTCCATAGCCAACTCCACGATAATCTCTTGTCCGAATACATAGCTGATGAGATTGTTGTCCAAGCCCTACGACAAAGAAGCAAAAGTTCTAACTTGCCACAACAACCTTTATCCATGAAAGGGACTGTCAGACTGACACAGAAGGTGTACAACGTTGTGCGTCGCAACTCTGCTCTGTCTCTGTCGGCAACAGATTTGACGACTTGTGCCATCTGTTTGGAAGATCTGGATCTGTCTAGAACCGAGGATTACTGTCACGTGCCTAACTGCTCGCATTGTTATCATGAAGAATGTCTCAATAAGTGGGTAGATCGATCTAATGGCACATGCCCTCTCTGTCGCGAACTATTTGACGAACCAGAGAGTGAAACGGAGTCTAGTTAGGGTTTCAAAAAAAAAATTTATTATCTTGTGGTCTTAATGATTTGCTAATTTGTATTTCTTTTTTATGTAATGATATTGATAATGTTTTTGTTTGCAACATGTAATGCAGTTTGATTTAGTGAAATTAAGATTTTTTTTAAGACTTGAAGTTCAAATTAATAATTTCATCTACAAGTTTGATTCAGTCTGCATGCAACATATGTCTCATCACACAAACACCATTGATTTAAAAACACATTTTGTTTCAGATAAAAAAAGAAGCAACTTTGAACTTTTTGATGTCGGTTTACCAAATTTTGAAGGAAACAATCCAACAATACCAGAATTGAACTAAACAATCCACATCAACTTTTGACAGTAAAGAGAGATATAAGGAGGTTATAAGGAGAAAGGAGAAAAGAGCATACTCTAGCTTGTTCTTTGGTATCTTCAATTGCTGAGCAATTTCATCAATGTGTATCCCCCTGTTGTCTTGCTCTGCAATGAAGTCAAGTCCAATGGACAACCTGTTTACACAATAAAGCACATAACTTTGCATCAATTTCGCAAGAGTTTCAAATTTAAGCAACAGAGTTCAAGACAGAAATCAGAAGAATAAACCAAAAATATAGGTTGTGTTTGCTGCTCAGAAATGTGTTCCAGCTCCTTTTAAATCCAGTTCTGCAGGCTGTGTTATTGTAAGCTGTGTTTCAAGAAAAAGGGAGCTGACACTGATCATTGTGGACTGATTATTCATGAGACATCTACCCTTGTTGCTTCTTTGTGATAGTAACATTATTGGACAAGAGTGTCTCAAGACCAAGTGGTTAGTTTGTTATTTGTTATACGTGATCTTGTTTATTTGCAACTGTTTTAGGATTACACTCATAATGAGTTGATAGTGACTGAGTTTGAGTTTAGTCAATATGAAGTTATCAGAAACATGATTGTCCCCATGAATAAGTGTTCCTGCAACATGATTGTCCCCATGAATAAGTGTTCCTGCAGGTTTTGGTTTTAAAAACTGCAGGTTCTGTTTTGAAAACTTTAAAGGTTTTGGTTTTTCAAAACTGCATGATTTGGATTTAAAGTTCTATGTCTCTATAAGTTCTGAAATTGCAGGTTTGGTTTTGAAGTTCAGCTTCTGTTTTAAAAACTTAAAAAATTTAGGATCTACCATTGGACACATAAAATTTAACAGTTTCTTAATAACTTTTAATTTTCTCAAAATTTATAAGAACAGAGGATGGAGAGAGAGAGAGACGTTAAAGAAAGGTCAATGGGAAGTCGCCTGAGAGAATGACAGTGGAAGGTAAAGGTCAGATAGAATGAGATGGAGAGTGAAGAAAAGAGTCCAGCTTTCCCTATTTCTCCATTAAACCCCCTGTAAAAACATATAGTCCTTCAATTTGTCATTCTCTTACGTTTTTACCCCGCTAGTTCGTAAATGTTGTTTTAAGTACAAATATCAAAATTAGTAATTTTACGTTTCAAGTAGTAAAACTTTTCATTTATAGCATCCCTAACATAATAATTGCAATGGTCGGCTTTTAAATTTTTGTTTACTCTTCTATTTAAGTGTCCCAATCTTATCTCTTCAGATGAATTGGTCATTCTCTTCATGTTTTTTACCTTTTATCATAAAACACCCCTAAAATGTTAACATGCGGTCAAACTAAATTATGATACTAGAACTTATTCAAAAACGTTAAACTTTATTAGTATATGATTTCCTCTCATGTGAGGTGTAGTTCTATGATTGATTTGGACCAGCACAATCGCAACTTTAATACTCCCAAAGGTTTCATAATATATTAAGAAAAGTATTTTTGTTTCATAATATAATTATAGGATGTTTTCAATTTTCTAGGCAATTTTTAGATTAATTTAATATTATATATTATGCAGTTTTGTTTCTAATTAGTTAAACTTTTTAAAAGTAGTTATTTTTTAATATGTGTGTTTTAGCTAAAACATCCTATATTTTGAAACGTAGAGAGTATAAGATTACAAACACTTTAGAGATGTTTTGTGGCGAGCATGCTATTTGTATAATTTGTTGTTTTATTACTAGATAACTAGATTAGTACCCGCGGTACACCGCGGGACAAGTTATTTGTAATTAAAACATTTAAATTATAAGTTGTTTTTGTTTGTTAAATATGTTATAATTGTATAATAATAATTGTTAATTTTATGGTTTAAACCATATAATACTGCGGGTCCTAATATTATTTTTTACATAATATTAATTTAATCAACTTAATTAGATACGTCATTTAATCAACTTAATTAGATACGTCTATTTCTCTAATATTAATAGTGTTAACAAAATAATGAAATGAAGTTTTAGTCGTGTAACACCGAACTAATGATATTTTAAAAATTATATAAATAAAAAATATCGATCAAACCCATCCCGCCATATAACCTCGTTCCGAGATATTTTAATTCGCACTATATTCTTAATTTTTAATATTTATTATTTTGTATTATAAATATTAGATTGAGTTAGTATGATATTTATTAAGATTGTAACATTAACATTTTATAAGATTGACGCTTCTTATAAAGTTTAAATAGTTATAATACTTAGAATTCTTAAAAAAGTTTGAATATTTCTCATATTTGAAATTTCAGAAAGATAAATACTTAGGTTCACCCCCCCTAGGGGTGAATCTTTCCGTTCACCTCCTCCTTTTTTAAGTTTTAACCAATCATAATCTTCTATACATTATTTCATTTAAAAATAAATCAAAATTAAATTTATAAGAAAAACAAATTAAGGAAACAAATTCTGTATGATTTTAATTAAGTAAATTTAAATATTAACTTGGTTCAGATTTATAATTAGAAAAAAAATTATGTGTCGGTTTGGGTTTACAAATAAGGTGATTAAAGTTTAGGGTTTACAATTAAAACAAAATTATATGTTGGTTTAGGTTTACAAATAAAGTGGTAAGGGTTTAGATTTTACAATTAAATCAAGATTATATGTCGTTTTGGGTTTACAAATGAAGTGGTTAGGGTTTAGATTTTACAATTAAAACGAGATTATATTTCGGTTTGGGTTTACAAATCAGGTGGTTAGGGTTTAGATTTTACAATTAAAACGAAATTATATGTCGGTTTGGGTTTACAAAAGAGTAGATTTTACAATTAGAATGAAATTATATGTCGGTTTGGGTTTATAGAAAAGCGGTTTAAGTTTTTAATTTTATAATAATGTATACAGATACCTTTAAAATAAAACGAAAAGAAATATAAGTTTCAATCGAAGATACCTTTAAAACAAAACGAAAAGAAATAAAATTGCCAAAAAAAAAAGCAAAAAGAATTCAAAAAAACAATTTGTTTTTTCTTCCAAATTGTATAAATCATATAAATTATAAAAAAAATAGAAGGCAAATAAATGAGTTACAAATTATATAAATTTAATTCATATATTGATATCTTGAAAATATGAGAGGTTTTAACTGTAAATCCTTTTTAAAAAAAATGATAACTATGATGATTATAAGAAGATTTTTTTAAAAAAAATTGAGATGAAATGTTAAAACAAAGCGATTTTTCTTTGGTAAGATGTGAGATGAGATGAAAGAACTTTGATTTATTTATAGTGATATGTAGAGAAATGTGATTAATGTTAGCAGTTAATAGATTTCTTGGTTAGCAAGTTCAAACTTTGATGATAGGTAATATTTCGTGTTCTTAGCTTTATAGTATGTTTTGAAAGCATTGATAATATTTTTCATTAATAATTTGTTGGGATATGAAATGATTAATTATGATCCGATATACCTCATTAAATGATTTAATTTGTTTCTACTTTGATTTTGAATTTAGGACTTTTAGGGTAAGTGAAATCAATGGTCTTCAATTCATTTTAGATATTAATTCCGTTAGAATCATTTTACGATTTAAATCCCCGATTACATTAACATTTTCAGTAGGCATGTCAATTAGGGGTAAAGCCCGCGAGCTGGCCCGGCCCGTCCCTGAAAAACACCGGGCTCGGGCTTAAATATATATGTCCAGCAAAAATCGGGTCTTTCGGGCTCAGCTCGTTTGGGCTGTAGGGTTTTTCGAGCTTAGCCCGACCGGACTCAGACCAGCCCGAAAAGCCCTTTAACAAATATATTTGTACCTTTTTGTTAAATTTTTGTTTGATTGCAATATTTGATTAATAATTTATTGTAAATAAAGTTTTAAAATCTAATCCTAATTTTCATATTTACTTAATAATCATACTTAATACTTTTAAAATTTTTATCTATAATATTTTATATGAATTATATATTGGTTTATTTGGTTAAAGTATCGAAATTTTATTTAGTTTTAAACTTTTTCTATTAAATTAAGTTGGTTGTAGTGAATATAGATGAGTTAATAAATTTTTGATTGATTTGTTTTATATTGCACCTTCAAACACTACTTTTTAAGGCTTATAAGTTTGAATTTTTGATCGGTAAGATAAGCCCGAAAAAGCCCGAAAAATCTTATAGCCCTATTAGGGTCGGGCTCGGACTTTGAAATATTGGCTCGGAAATATTTCGGACCGGGCCGGGCCAGACTCAAACATACGCGGGTTTTACGGGTTTCGGGCCGGGCAGCCCGATTGACACCCCTAATTTTCATTGAAGTTCTTAAATTTTTTGGTTAACTATATTCTTTAAATAATTTATTGTAAGAAGTATGTTAAGAAAAAGCAAGAAACAAAGAATTCACTTCTGTAAGCTAATCATTGTTTCCGAGATGCTCGCAATTCCCCTTGTTTTTTTTCTTTTCTTTCGATGACAAATTTAGACTCAAGTTTTTATTTTCTGTTGGTTGGTCAAAAGCCAAATAATGCAAATCACTCATTCCAAGTCATTTGGAGTTTTACGAAGTTGTTGATTCTTCCCAAAGCCAAAAATCTTTAGGTTTTATTCTTTTAAAAACTTGTTTTTTTTCTTATATGGGATTTTGCTGCAAGAAAGAAGAAAATGTCTCGGAGATTAACCTTCTTTCTAACAGCTCTTCTCATTCCATGTTTTCTTCTCCTTAGCCCTTCATATTCCCTCAAGGTAACCTATAAACCCTAATGAATTGTGGGTTTCAGGAAAAATTACAAAAATAAATGTTGATCTTTGTGTTGATTGGTAGGAAGGAGAAACATGCATCGTGAACAAGAACTGTGATCGGGGATTGCACTGTGAATCGTGTCTCGCCAGCGATAGTTTCCGACCTAGATGCACCCGAATGCAACCCATTAACCCCACTTCCAAGGTTCCTTTCTTTTTGCTCATCGTTAATCATTTATATTCTTAATATTTTTGTTGAATCGATTGATCATTTTTTTAATGTGTCAAAAAGGTAAAAGGATTGCCGTACAACAAGTACTCGTGGTTAACAACCCACAATTCATTTGCTCGAATAGGTGCAAAATCAGGCACTGGCTCTATGATTCTTGCTCCTTCCAACCAACAAGATTCAATCACAAGCCAGCTCATTGTAAATATTATTTGTCATCATAGTAAACCCATTCTAGAAGTGTTTTTTTTTCTTTTAATAAACCCCTTTTCAGAAGTTTTATACTTTTGATAAAGCCCTTTTTTAAAGTTTCATTCTTTAATATGATTCTTATCTTTACCTTTTTTGGGTTATTATTACAGAATGGTGTTAGAGGGTTTATGCTTGACATGTACGACTTCCAAAATGATGTATGGCTTTGCCATTCCTACGGTGGAAATTGCTTCAATTACACCGCATTTGTAAGTTCCATATAGATTCTTATAAAATCGATCGGTCCAAAGTCCAAAAAAATGTTTCTAATTATTTTTTGGATATATGTAGCAACCCGCGGTTAACATTTTAAAGGAGTTTCAAGTGTATCTAGACAAGAATAAGGATGTTGTTGTGACGCTTATCCTCGAGGACTACGTGAAATCTCCTCAAGGTTTAACCAAAGTATTTGATGCATCTGGATTACGAAATTTCATGTTTCCGGTAACAAAAATGCCTAAAAACGGAGAAGATTGGCCTACTCTTGATGATATGATCAGTCAGAACCAAAGATTGCTTGTTTTCACGTCCAACCCTAATAAAGAAGCCTCTGAGGGAATTGCATTTACATGGAGATACATGATAGAGAATCGATGTGGGTCACCAAATAGATTAATACATCATAATTTGCTTATAACATATATGACATTAATTGATACAATGTTATGATTTTGTAGACGGAGATGGAGGGATGAAGGCTGGAGGGTGTACCAATAGACCGGAGTCAGTTGCAATGGGAGATAGATCGAGATCACTTATTCTAGTCAATTATTTTCCGGATACTGCAGATGTGATCGGATCTTGTAAGCAGAACTCTGCTCCTCTTCTTGAGACCATAAAAAGTTGTCAAGAAGCCGCAGGACAACGCTGGCCTAACTTCATTGCAGTCGATTTCTACAAGGTACGTCGAAAGATGTGGTCCAGTACTTTTGGTGAGATTTGGATCCGGTTAATGTAACATTTAAGTAATGTTAATGCATGTGTGTGGTATAGAGAAGCGATGGTGGAGGAGCTCCAAAAGCAGTGGATGTTGCAAATGGTCACTCACTGTGCGGCTGTGAAGATATAGCCGCTTGTAAAGTAAGTATTCTATGTACTATATATGTAGTCACTATGTAAATTATGCTATTTAATTAGATGTTATGAAAGATGAAACTAAACGTGTCTGTACAGGAGAACATGCCGTATGGGACGTGTGAGAAGCAAGAAGAGAAGAAACCGGAATCTAACCTAATGATGATCGCGAAGCTAACGGCTGAAGCGACTAGAGGCTATGGTCATCCATCTACCAAACCGACCCAACTTGGGCTTTCTGTGTTTGTTGTAACCTTTATTTCACTTCTCTCATATTTTTGACTCCAATGGTTACATTATAGTAATGACAAAATTCTATCTATTTTTACTTGTAGTCACCTAAATACATACAAAAAAATTATTGCATTTATTTAAATAAGTGTCACACTTACAAATATCAACGATGAATACCATTATTAAGAAAAACAACTTGCTTTTGGCTAGAGATTCCGAATCCGGTCCGGGTTAAGAGCACCGTAAGATACCGGCGGCGAGGCCTCACCGTCTAATAATCCTTCTTGATCCGGTTTAACTCGGTGCGGATCTTTGCCACAAGGGATATAAAAGAAAGACTTGGAGTTAGGACAATTCTGTCTCCGCATGAAAAACCTGGCGCATTCCCACCATGTTCTTTGATTCGCAAGACCTCGGATACAATTCATACCCACGTCTAGAATCTTTCTCTTGATGAGGGTTCGACATTTTGGACCAACTTGCGTAAAGTAATTAGACGAGAGAGAAAGGTTTTTGAGGCTTGAGAGCTCGCAGAGGATCTCCGGTATGGTACCGTAGAACTTGTTTCTAGCCAAATTGAGCTGTTCCATCTTGTTTAGGCAACCAAAAGAGTAAGGAATCGGACCGGTTAGCTCGTTAGACTCGACATCAAAAACTGTAGCTCGGTTAAGGTTCCCAATTTGGTACGGTAAGCAACCGGTTAACTTGTTATTCAAGAAAAGCACTTCTTGTAGGGACTTGATGTCACCAATGCTTGCCGGAATAGGACCCCTGAATCTGCATCATCACATGAAAATACCCCCAAAAAAAAGCACCTTTAGAACCTCAAAAGTACAAGACCCAGTTCAGAAATTTCTCTTGACGTCATACTAAACCTACTTTATTTAGTTCTTGATATGAAAACAGAGTAAATAACTATAATGGGGAATTTTGGATTCAAGTTTGGTAACGAAACCTGTTGTTAGCGAATGTGAGGTAAAGAGCGGTGATGGATCCGAGATTCTCAGGGAGTCTCTGAGCAAGATTGTTGTCGTTGATGAACAACACGTCAAGATCGAGATTAAACACCTGAGAAGGCACAGAACCGGAGAAAGAATTGAACCTGAGATCAAGAAACGTGAGGTTCGTTGCTTTTAACACAGAGCTCGGGAACTCTCCAGAGAGCTTATTGTTGCTGAGATCAAGCTCGAAAAGGTACTTCAAGTTGCTCACTTTTGGAACAGAGCCCAAGAAATTGTTACTATTTGCGTGGAATATGGTGACTTCTTCTAACTTGTCGAGGAAGTTATCTAGCCGGAGTTTCTTGCCACGGAAGTTAAAGTTGTTGAACTGAATACTCCCAAGTGCGTCGTCGTTTGTTCCCGGGAACTTGGCGCACTCGAGTCCTATGTAAGTGTCCTGAGCGCAAATGTCGGTGCCTACCCATGTTTTGAGTATCTTCTTTGGATCGTCTTCGATTAGCTTCTGGAAATTCTTGATGACTGGAAACACTTTCTTTATTAGTGGGCTCGAGAATATTAGCGGCGGTGGTGATGGAGGAGGAAGTGGCCGTGGTGGCGGCGCTGATGGTGTTTCAGAAGGAGGAGACGGCGGAGAAAAGTCTTCTTGCTCCGGAGATGGCGCCGGAGAATCGTCACTGCCACCGCCAATGATGATTTCTAGAGATTTTCTGTCGGTGATGTGGTTGTTTCCGGTGGCTAGAATTGAAAGAAAATGAAGAGACAGAATCAAGAAAATGGAAAGAATATTATAATTTGGGGCCATTTGGTAACAAATTGATGCAAACCTTGAGGATTGGCTTAGGGAGAGTTATATAGAGAAAGAGTGTGAAAATGATGAGAAGTCAATGCACATGTCTTTATGTGGGCTGGTTTAGGTTACAATACATATAGTTAAATCCAAATATGAATTATTTGTTAGAATGAGAAAACATTAATATAAAATTCTTCATACCTATTATATAATGCCAAAGGGTGGTTGGATACATGTGTAGCTAAGCTTCGTTGGTGTATATCATTTTTTTTCTCCCGTCAACGATTTTGGCCGCTAAAATTCTTAGTAACTTAACAAAAAGGATAACAAAATTTCTTTAGTGTGTGATTGGCTTTAGTTTATACATATAACTCTAATGCGTTTTCCTTTAAGAGCAACAAAAAGTATATACTATATTATTGGACTTGTTGGACTAAACTAAAGAGAGGAGACAATGGATTGTTCCACTTGGTTTCGGGAGGAACAGAGTATTTACGAAATGGGTGAAGAAGGGAAGACTTCGCTGTACGTTGGCGATCTGGAACCGAGCGTGACAGATTCTGAGTTGTTTGATGCGTTTAGCCATGCGAGTCATCTAAGCTCTGTTCGTGTTTGCAGAGATTTGACCACCGGGAGATCTCTTGGCTATGGCTACGTTACCTTTGACTATCCTCGAGAAGGTATCTTTTTCACCAAGTTTCCCTCATCTTGATGATACTATTTAAATCCGATTAGGGTTGTAGTCAGAGTAGTCATTTCTCGAGTTGAGTTGACAATTGAGATGATTTTGTTACCACAACGTTGACATTTTTCTAAACGAATGCACAATGCAGGTTTTGGATTTCAAAACTGGTCTTACCATTTCTATGTTTTTACTTCTCATTTGTTCTTTTTTTTGGTTGATCGGTGAGAAGCTAAAATAGCAATGGAAATGCTGAACTTTACTGCTCTTAAAGGAAGAAGCATTAGAGTTATGTACTATGTCCATAATCCAAGTCTTCTAAAGCGGGGAGTTGGTAATATATTCATAAAGGTATACACATCACTTCTTCTTTCTAGCTAGTATTGTAGCAAGACTAAGGGCTGTATGGCTTTCTTTTGTCTTTTGGTCTTCAGTTTGATATTTCTTAAGATCCGTAACTTGTCTCAGAATCTTGACAAATCCAGCGATCAAGAAGGACTCTATGATACATTTTCGTGCTTTGGATCCATTCTTAGATTCAAATTAGCGACTGACGCCTCTGGTGAGTCAAGAGGCTTTGGCTTTGTACAGTACAACACGGAAGTATCAGCTCATAAGGCCATTGAACATATGAATGGAATGCTTCTCAACGATACAGAAGTATACGTTGGACCGTTTCTTCAAAGAGATTCTCCAACCAAAAAGGAAATGTTTACTGATATTTATGTCAAGAACCTCTCCAAGTCCTTGACCGATAAAGAGCTGAACACAATTTTTCAAGAGTTTGGACCTACGACGAGTTGCGTGATCATTAGGGATGGTGAGGTTCCTCAAGGAAAATCTAAAGGTTTTGGCTTTGTTAATTTTAAGAATCCTGAGGATGCTGAGAAAGCTGTTGAGGCTCTAAACGGAAAGAAGTTTGATGACAAGGAGTGGTTTGTTACTAAATCTAAGAAGAAGTATCAAAGGGAATCTGAAGTGAAGGGAGGTTTAAAACATGCTGTCAACAAGTCACAGGGTTCGAGTAACTTGTGTGTTACGAAGTTGGATAAAAGAGTAACAGATGAAATCCTCAAAGACTTCTTTTCTTCCTATGGAACTATAACATCATGCAAGGTTTGAGAAACTTTATACATAGAAAACAACATATTAAGTTCGTTTCTCTCCAATTTTAGTGTAGGATTCAAGATTTTACATTTATGAACGTGGACAGGTCATGAGAGACTCTCGTGGAGTAAGTAAAGGATCAGGCATTGTTTCATTTTTGAAGTCAGAGGAAGCTCTTAGAGCGGTACGTATCTAGCTTATACACAAAGACAATGCAGCTCATTACTTATATGTTATACGTACTAACAAAGATACTAACTAATTAAATATCGTTTAAGTCTTTTTATTTATTTGATTTTTTTAGATGGAGGAGATTAATGGACATTAAAATCGGAGAGATTAGAATAAAAAAAGCTTATTTTTGGAGTTTTGTAACCCAAAAAAAAAAAGGGATTATTGTTGAAATTGCTATTTTGTCAATTTGGATTTGTCATTTGCTTAATGGCTTTGTAGATTTGACATATATTTGGCCACTTAAAAAACTATATACATTTTTAACAACAAATACTAAACCGTAACACAAAAAGCAAGAAAAAGGAAACCAAGAAAATCCAAACATAAATGTAAAATTGACTTTTAAAATCTTTAAAAATAGCAAATCTAATATATTTAAAACAAAATAGCAAAATCCACAAACACCATTACAAATGGACTTTTCCCAAATTGCATTAAAAAAAAAATCTCTGTTATTCTTACTTTTTCTTTTTGCAGGTTTTTTACTGTCACAATATACATCATACTGTTAAACACTCACTAAAAATAATGAAGGAAATTTGTTTTTATTAGTCCATATGTTTTTTTCACATAGAAAATAAAGTGGCTTGTGTTTCTCTCGGTGACAAATTTTATCGAAGATTTTTAATTTTTATATTCATGATCATAAAAAATATTTTACAAAACAAAATTAATAAATATATTAACATTGTTACCGTAAAATTAATAAACAAAAATAAATATATTCGGTAGTACTATGACTTAAACTAAAAAGTCTAAAAAGAAGACAATTAAGACATTCAATTGAGTAGGAAAAGTCATCAGCTTTATATAATCCAGAAGCTCTCCATTGATGAATCAAGTTCATCTTCTGGATGCCGCACTGTCTCTCCTTCAACCAAGCCTCGCCGGAGGCCTCTCTCGGCGACGACCCTCTTCCCCATCCTTCCTTAGGTATGCGTCTTTTTCACTCCCCGATATATGCCCACCATGTGTTTGTTGAAATATCTCAGTGAGTGTGAGTTGCCCACCACGTGTTTGTTGAAATGCGTAACTGAGTTTTATCTTTGGCTCTGTTCCGTTAAAACAGAGAGTGGTGTGGCCTCTACTTCCAGAAACGAAGCTTCTATCACGTCGCCCACGTTTAACTTCAGCCGTGAGTTAGCTCACGCTTTTCAAACCCCTTCCTACCACGACATACGTTCACGGGTTCACGTGATTGATCCCACGCAGCATCTTCATCATCATCATCAGCACGTCCAACCGAACATTGAGCTGCTTCTCTCTCAAGTACTCCAACCAAACAAAGAATGTGTTCAAGAATCTCTTAGACACGCCAAGCAAACTACACTCACCAATCTTGTCTCCACTTACTTTGAACACAGCGAAAAAGCTACCCGTCTTTGCTTGAATCTTTACCAAAACGTTCACAGCGCTCGCCACCATCTTTACACACCTCTTTTAGAACTCTTCAGCATCTTTCCTTGTGATTCACACGCCACCATTGACGAGTCCCTCTGTAATTTGGCCTTCGACGTTTTTCTTAAGCTCGACACGTTTGAGAACCCTTTCTCATCTCCTGAATCTTACAGCTTTCAAGAGACCCAGTTATGCTTCTCCCAGCTGAAGCATAAGCTGGACAGACGTCTCCGCAAGTCGAGGTCACGGGTCCGCCTCCTCCACCGTGCCACAGCTGGTTCTGCCTTATCTCTTGTTGCTGCTGTTGTTGCTGCTTCTGTGGCTGTTATCGCATCTCATGTAATTCCCACCCTTGTTGTTGTTTCAGGTCCCTTGTGCAGTCCCTACCTCCCTCACAGTTTCAAGAAGAAGGAGTTAACTAACATCTCTCAGCTCAATGCTGCAGCCAAGGGTACTTTTGTGCTCAACAAAGATCTTGACACCATTGACCGTCTTGTCTCCCGTTTGCACACGGGGATTGAATACGACAAGCTTTTCATTCGGCTTGGATTGGAGAGGGGGAGGGACTTGCATTCGATCCAGGAGATTGCGAAACAGCTTCGAAAGAGCCACCTTAACCTAACTCATCAACTCAAGGATCTTGAGGATCATATTTGCCTTTGGTTCACTAACGTTAACAAAGCTAGATCGTTGCTCCTTAAAGAGATCCATCTTCCCCGAACGTAAGCTCCTCAACCTTTTTGTATCAGATTTTCTAATGCTTGCTAGTTTGGTCCTTACCTAACTTTTTACTCTGGCCAGCCATGGTAATCTGTAGAGAGAAGAAATTACAGCCATCTCAAGTCAAAGATCAATCAAGATCACAAAGGTCAGTGGTTTTTGCATTAAATCATATATCTAGATAATATGGCTTCGTTTCTTGTTAATTGTTATCATGTCCTTTGTTTGCTTGTCGACTGAAGTCCATGTACATATATGGCTTTGTTTCGATCTGACGTTGTTAATGCTTATTGTCTTATTGGACGATCGGCCTTGTGTGTTTGAGAGGCAATACAGTATATCCATATGCTTTTGGTTATTTGGGATGATATTTGACTTCATTTGTCTATCCTTTTGCTTTTGGCTGTTACAGTATCCTGAGCTAATGAGAGAGGACAACAGGACCGAGGTGATATACATACATTGTTGAGCTATCTGAGGTGGGAACAATAGACTTTTTATGGTCCTTAAAATTGTTCATAGACTTGCCTGCCTTTAGCACTAGCAGTAGTAGTTCGATGTTGTATTGGTTCATATCACCATATCGAACAATTCTTTTGGTAAATAATTTTGTTGCACTTGGAATTAGTATCAATCAGACAATACCTGTTGCACTTGCATTTAGTAACAACCAGACAGTACCTTAAAATCGCATTGAAGTGAAAAGAAGAAAACAAATGTCGAAATAAGAGAAGGTGAAATCAAGAAGGGGTGACGCCCTGTTTGGCCTTCAGAACAAGCTCCTCCGTGGTAGTCCCTATAATCTCGTTGCTTCGCTTCAACCCCATGCAGTAGTACCTTCCAATGGTGTCCCGGGCAACGATGCCCAATTTCTCTAGCTTCTGGACTGCATCTTCAACATCAAAGTTACACGTCGCACCAAACTCTTCTTTTATCAGTTCCTCGCACCTCAGATCCAGATCCTATTTCCCAAACATTCCAATCAACTTAAGTCAGCACTCATTGATGATATAACAGACAATAAAATGAGTAAACTTAGGTGTATGTACCTCCAAGGTGGCTTTACCCTGCTCCATTAGTATGTAGAAGCAAATCATCACCTCTTTTACCTGCGCATTGCAATCCAAATGAGCTTTTTGTTTCTAGTGTATGTATACGCTAAAAATTCATGCAGTAACTTACTTCTTGCTGAATCACATCATCACACAAATGTAATAACGTTCCCCTCCCGCTGTCGAGTTGTTTATCATACATTGACTGTGTTATCAAGTTCTGGTACGTCGCCATGTTCTGCTGGAACCTGAAGGAATACAACATAAGATAAGCAACTATGTGCTTAATAAGCAAGAAAGAAGGCTTGGAAAGGAAAAAAACAAAGCACTTAACGTGAAGTATGTTTTCGCACAATAACCAAGCACTGTGGAGAGAATGGCAATAATTACCCATGGATCTGATTTAGGCATTTCAACAGAAGTAAGCACGGCTACCTGTAGACAAAATCATATGATAACCAAGAAAGACATGTAAAACATGAACTGCAACAAAGAAAAAAAGAATCTGCCTAGAAGACTAACCAGACCAACTACTGCAGATATCATAAATTTGACCCAATCCATTGGAGTCAGTCCAGGGTTTCTTTTCTCAGGCTGCACAAGACATAAATGTTATTTCAGTTAGTTTGCAATTTGTTTAGCTACAAAATCCACTATGCAATGGGAAAAAAGGACAAGAACAGAAGCTTACAAGAACAATCTCCATGTCGGCCATAGGAATGTTTTTGAAATGCTTGACGTAAATTCCTCTTTCTAAATTTGTTGTAGAGCTAGCTCGTCTGCAACATCAGACACCACATGCTTGAACTCCAAGTTCACAAAGTTCCAAATAAGCAGAAACAAGACATACATAAACCTTACCTGTAAACAACAATGATTCTATCGAATGTAGGCTCCTGTATAGTGAGCTTGCTCAAGAAACTCTTAACGCTGAATTCATCAATAGAAAAGCCATTATCACATATATATACATACAGAATGGTCGAAGTTGGGTTGAAAGCAAATCACAACTTGTGAGGGATACTGAGTAATAACCTCAATTTTGAATTCTCAAGGCGAATACGCTCAACATATAAGTCTTCGTTATCTGTGTCAGGGTTTGTCTCATCATCTTTTTTGGGATCTTTCTTGTTAAGACTGCTTGACCTGTTGCCGCGTAATTTCTCTAACCTGTGATCTCAAGGTGTTAAGACCCCAAAATGTAATCAAATGCCTAACTGTTTTTTACAAACTATAAGAAAGAGCAAACTGGGAAACGTGTGCTAACCTGGTGATTCTCATGAGATAGGACCAAAAACGTGAAATGATAACATCCAATTTCTCCATGAAAAAGTAATCTGTGGTTTTATCCAGTCCAATACCACGTCTGAAGATGACATACTATTAAAAAAAAAAGGGTAAATACAATCAGCCTTGTCAACACATCTAGCTTCACAAACCATCAAGAAACTCTTTAGGAAACTATATATAATCTTGAAAGGCATATATACAAACTCAAAATGTACCTTATCAGAAAAGTCCGGAATATTTTCATGGGGATGATCCTCAAAATACTTCTTGAGCAGCTTCTTGTCAAGCTTCATCCAGCAAAAGAAAGAAAACTGTTTTAAGAAAAAGAACCAAAAAAAACGCAGAAGCATTAGATACGAAGATGGTGTTTGGTATAATAAACCTTAGACTCATCAACTTTGATGGGAAGATTGAGAAGATACTGGCCAGAGTGTGCAACTTCCATCTCTTCATTACTTGTTATTTTAAAGTTGCTCTTCTCCATAACCTTTATAAAAAGAGCATACATAAAAACATAAGAAGGAGGAAATAAAATAACCATAATGAATCAATCAAAGAGACAAACCTGAAACAAGTAAGCAAGGAAATTTTGTTCAAGGACATCAAGTTCCTTAGAGGTTAAGTTCTGCTGTTGGATTTTCTGAGCACCGTGTACAGGATCAAAGAGAGAGTAGAGTTGCTGGAGACAGATGCCAAAACAAACATGATAAAATGAGGAAAAAAGAAAGAGCAAAAGCAAGACAAGTGTTTGTAAGAGAGGATGAGGAATAAGGTTCAAAAAAAGACCATGAGATCTTCAAACTGAAGAAGATACCAAGCCCGAACAGTGTACTCAATTCTCTTACAGAGCTTTAGGAACTCTTGTCTGTCATTACTATGTTCTGTATTAAAAAAAAAAAAAAAAAAAACACACACACACACACACAAGCCAAATTTTTATCCGACCACAATTTGCAACCAAACAAACAAACAACGGAAAATAAAAAATTTGGGTCGTGGATACAAAATACGAGTACAGGGGAGGAAGAAGAAACTGACCAATGAGATTAGCCAAGGTCATGATGAGTTTAGGTTTGAGGATAGGGATGACCGATTCGGGTTCAAGACGAATCATTTCCTTGTTGTGTTGTTCCGCCATTACAAAAAGGTTCGATTTTGGGAAATCAGAAGCAAAGAAGAAGGAAGGAGGAAGCGTAACGGACCCTGAGGAGGAACAAAACCGAAGCTTTCCAGCGAATTAATGTCGTTGAACTCCCACCCAACGGATCTGCCTTTCTATTTTTCCTTTCCTAACTAATAATACTTTTTAATTCTCTTAAGTCTAATCTTCTCGGTCGATCCTCCAATCATCATTGTAGTTTCCAAAAATGTATAATCAAACATTTGGGTCGATTAATATAACTTAATTATACAAATTGATAGACACACAAAAAAAAATTAACAGATAAAGCATACAGAAATAATTTCCTTGCCGACACATTTCAATCAAGAGAATAATATTAATTTCAGACCAAATTACAAAGGTAATGTATAATGTTTACAAGACTAAATAAAGAAGAAGGTAGGTCCTCACTTTATCCCAAATCTCCACCATATCTCAAACCCTAATTAACCCAAACATTCCTTCTGTGATCTGTTCTGTCTCATTGTCTATATGGGTTATATAAATTAAGCCCATGAAGCTGTTGCTATGGGCTTTTCACATCCAAAAATAAATGGATTATATATGGGATTCACTAACGCGCGTGTTCAAGGTCTCCTTTCGATTTCATACCTTAAAGAGATTTGGAGAGATACAGAGAACGTTGACTAGGAGTAGATGAACGACACGTGTCAAATCTCCTTTTGAAAGAGCTTACATTTGTTAACTTTTTATTGAAATAACCCCTACTCTCATTTGATTCCCTTTGTGTAAAAGACTAAAATCCATGTGTAATAAAATTGTAACAATGTGTACATTGTGGACTACTTATAAAGTGTACTACATTTAGATTGTTGTATAATTTAAAATTGTCAAAAAAAATTACAGTGTTTTAAATAAAAACCAACCTAAAACTCATGCATCACGCTAATTTTCCTAGGAATATTCTATGAGTTAGATAATTGTATTATTTATAGATATCTATATAACAAATGTTTATAAATACATTTAGTAAAATTGCATTACTTAGGCTATGTGCTATATACGACAACTGTCTTTCAACAAATATAAAACCAAATTTTTATACTATTTATATTGAATATATCAGGAATATAATATATATATTTATATTATTTCTGTCTTATCTATATTATAGCGCCTAGTTCACACGCACGATGTTAAGTCTATATATCATTTATCTTATCAATATTATAGCACGTGGTTCACACGTACGATCTTAAGTATACGTAGAATCTCCTTAATTATCAAAATCTTATCTTAATAGATTTTTTCCTTGCTATATATATAGCAACGAAATCTTGTTCAGGAACCCTACATTTTGTTTCCTCTCACAAATATACAGCCGCCCTCATCGCTTAAGCCATGCGTCGTGGATCCTCTTCTCAAGTTGTACCAGTAATCCTTGGTCGTGATTTACCTCCTTTTCGTCCGATTCCTAAAACTCCCGAAGAAGAACGACAAGTAAAACTGATTGTATTTTTTTTAGATTATGGTTACTTTTGGGATATAAGTTGTGTTATTTTTCTATGACTTACGTTTCTCTTTTTTTTTTCTTTTTTCTTTTTTTTAGATCATGAGTGAAGTTTTGTTCCTTTTGGTGGTAGAACTTGAACGAGTGTTGGCACCAAAAATCACAGGAATGCTTCTTGAATTGGACGAAGACAGTATTCTTGATTTGATAGCATCACCCGAAGCCCTCAAAGAAGCTGTCAAAGAGGCAACTAAGGTTTTAGCTGACTGGATTCCGCAACAGCTAAAACTGGAAAAGAAGGAAGCTGCTTGCAAGTTCTTGGCTTCCATCCTCCCTGAACCTAAACTCTGAAATGTGTTTATGGTTGTTGTTTATCAATATGAAAATTAAATCCTGGCTTCAAGTTTGAGTTTTGAATCTTTGTTTTCGTTTGAATAAAAATATAATTATTGTTATTGACAATGACAATAGTGTTATGAATAAAAAATGTTTTGTTTTTTCCAAATAAATCGTATGGTGCATGGTTAGAGCCTCAAGTGATAGGAACAACCGAACAAGTAATAACAAGGCTCAAGTCATCTTGATGACTCCTTTAATTCGATTTGGTTATGAATTTCATCTCCGATCATTTTTCAGTCATCCATAGTCATAATAACAATGGAATAAAGTTTGAATCCACGATTTAATTGTCACACTTATAATTATGAATAAAAATATAATATACGATGGTATATGTGGTAACAAGATTGTAGTGTGGTGCTGAAACGACAACTAAATTGGATTTATGTTGGCAACGAGATTAGCGAGAACCTATCAGTTTTGTCGATTTCGGGTTTCATATGTTCAAAAGTTTTAGTCCAAAGTCATATTATAGATCAATTTTATCGATTTGTCTTGCTTCAAATCTTTCAATACATGAACCAAACCATGGACTCATATGATCATATGTACTTAACTTTGTAAAGACTAAAGAGTAGAAAGGCATACAGAACTGGTTTTCTTTTTCTTAAGAAAAACAAGTTTTTTCTTTTCTATAAGCACCAAAAAAAGGAAAAGAAGTTGACAAATAACTAATTTTCATGGAAAAGATATATTGCCATTATTATTTTCTGATATATTTCAATATGATAAACACATTAAATAGTAATTTGACTTCTTCTTTTTTTTTAGTAAAATGAAATAAATCAGTAATTACAAATTCAAAGATATGATTTTAATAAAATTTGGCAACCTTAGCTAAGTTTTTAAAGTTATAAGATATAATTAAATAATTTATACATAGATATATGTACTATTTAATTAATTTTTTTGAAGGAAATATTTCAAAATTATCAAAAGCATAGAGATTATGTAATAATACTCCATTAATTAGTGAAATTGAATTGTGTTGTGTTGTAATTATTCACACACACACTAATCAGTTTCTTAACGCAACAAAGAGAGAGAAAGAATGAAGAAGAGATAAAAAGGTATTTATAACCGATGTTCAAAAACCCTAAATCGCGTTCTCAAATCTGCCGCCGCCGCCATCATTGATCCAGGTATTGCTCTCTCCCTGACTCTTCACGTGATTCGTTCTACTCTCTCCTCTTCGCTGATCCGTTCGATTTCTATACACAAATCGTGTTTTAGTACATCATAGTTTCAAGCATTCTGATTCTCTCTAGCCAAGTTTTTATTTTTTTTGGTTCATCAATCACTTTTCTTGCGATTGAATCCAAAAAGTTTAAGAATTTAGTCTAGTTTGGTTATGTAGATAAGGTTTGTAATCACAAAATTCGATCTTTTTTTTGGTTTTTGACAGTTATGGATTCAAGTTACTCTGATTCTCGCCCCATGTTTGTGCAATCACCTTATGGTGGTTGGAATCAAAACCTGATGATGGATTCAGCGGTTAATCCAATGATCAGTGAACAAGGGGACTTGCATTCTCTATCTGAACCACAGTCACAATCACAGTCTCAATCTTCACAGCAGTTACAACAGCCTTCATTGAAAAGGCCAAGACTTGTTGATGATAACGTCTTTAATCTTCAGGCTTCGTCTTTTCCTCCTCCTACTCCTACGAGTAGCAATCCTTGGATGGTTCCATCGTTGAACCCTCCTCCTCTTGTGAACAAAGGGACTGCTAATATATTCTACAAGACTAGAATGTGTGCCAAATTCAGGGCAGGGACTTGTAGGAATGGAGAACTCTGCAATTTTGCTCATGGGATTGAGGATTTGAGGCAGCCTCCTTCGAATTGGCAGGAGATTGTTGGACCTCCTGCTCAAGATAGGGACAGAGAGAGGGAGAGGGAGAGGGAGAGGGAGAGGGAGAGGGAAAGGGAGAGGGAAAGGGAAAGACCGGTTTTGGCGCCTGTTGGGAATAATAGCTGGGATGATGATCAAAAGATAATCTTGAGGATGAAGCTTTGCAGGAAGTTTTGTTTTGGGGAAGAGTGTCCTTATGGGGACAGGTGCAATTTCATTCATGAGGAACTGTCAAAGTTTCGTGAGGATTCAGGGAAATTGAGAGAGACCTCGGTTATAAGTGTTGGAACAACTGCCGCTGATCAACCATCTGTTGATAATGGTACTGCTTCTAATCATATGGAAGTAGTGAATAGACAAGGAAGCATCCCGGTACCCGCACCTATGAACAATGGTGGTGTTGTCAAGACTGTGTACTGGAAGACGAGGTTATGCATGAAGTTTGAGATCACAGGTCAATGCCCTTTCGGCGATAAGTGTCACTTTGCTCATGGCCAAGCAGGTATGTTAGCGGAACATGTATCTTTGTTTACATGACCTTATGTTATGGTATCCTTGTATAGTTTTGCAAGTCCTGTGTATTGGATACTACTATATCTGAATTATATATCTTCTAAACTAATTGTGGATTGTCTGTGAACTTCTGTTTCTAATTTGTCTATTGATTATGAAATTGCAGAGTTGCATAACTCTGTTGGAAGGGTAGAAGGTGAAGCTGTGAATGCAGTAGCATCCGTGAGTAAACAAACAGTGGTACCTGCGAATGAATCTTTTGCAATGAAACCAACTGCACAAGTAATAGCAGATTCTTCTGGTCTAAACGAAGAAGGGCGGCGAAAGAAGTGTTTACTTAAGTGGAGCGACTCCAAGAAGATTAACAGAATCTATGGAGACTGGATCGATGATCTACCGGTGGGTCAAAAGTCGACGAAACCAGTAGAGAGCTGAGTTTTTATAGGCTGATTCCATTTGTCTTTTGAATGATCAAAAGTGATAAGCCTTTGGTCTAAAATTTTGAAGAGTAGTAGAGCACTCTCTTTTATTTGATTTCGTTTTAGCAATTCTTTGATTCGCTATTAGCTTAGAATTTCCCTTTTGTTGCAATCTTTTATTACATACACAAAAAGTGGCTTGGTTCACTAATAGCATCATATTCATCTTAATTTGTTTTCTTCCTTCGGCTTCGTATTTGGTTAATATATGGATAGTTTTCGTATTTCGGTGGCCCTCTAATGTTCTAACAAATCGGATGCCTAACTAATAGAATGAGTTCACGAGCGTCAAGCTAGTTAAACAGATGTAAAAAGTGATTTACTAAACCACTTAAACCGATTAATGAAATGACTCAGACTCGGACGGTAGGCATTTGTTGTTTGGATGCTCTAATTTAAATGGTTTAGTGGTGCTGATGATTTATACATTTTCTCTTACATAATCCTTTCATAATATATGCACAGTTGTTGAGAAAATACGAAAGCTTATGGTTAGGTTCATCGTATTCGCATGCAAACAAAATCATGGAATTATATCATCATTTTTTTTAGTATTTCATTCTAAACTACGAATAATGCAGGATGATCCATTTAACAAAGGGACCATACACACGGATTCTTTAATGCCAAGCGATCTTTTTGGTTTGTTTCTCTGCGATACAAATACTCCCTCCGTTTTAAAATATAGGATGTTTTAACGAAAGCACGTAGATTAAAAAGTTTTTACTTTTAACAAATTCAACCAATCAAAAACAATACTGCATAATATAAAATATTAAACTAATATAAAATTTGCATAGAAACTTGAAAACATTTTATATTAAGAAACAAAAAACTTCTCTAAAATATTTTATATTTTGAAACGGAGGAAGTATAATAAACATTTAATATTAACGGCTTAAAGTGATTAATCATATTGGCTATATACTTTTAATTTTATAATATCGTCCATATAATGTAGTTTGTAATCCTAGCTTTATTCTATTCTTTTTATAGAAATCCCACAAAATAATACGGGCCCTCAAATTAATATTTTTCGTAACGTCTCTTTTACTATTCCCCACTTCTCCAATTTCTATTAGCTTTTTCTTTCTTTTTTCTCCTATTGTTTTGTACTCTTTTTTCAACATGACATGATGGGTAATTAAAGAGCTGTTGTAGGTATCAGTAGTAAAAAACTAAAAACTGTCGGTGGAGACTGGAGAGCACTTAAGAATCCTATGGCCCTCCCCCTTATAATTAAATAAAAATTAAGAAAAGTGAAAGATAGTAATAATACTTGTCTTGTTAGTGACTTTGTTGATTATCTAACTATATGAAAGTAGGTAGAACCAATTTCTAGACCTAATATTTTCTATATATTTTAGGTCAACTCTTCCATTTCTGGTTTCCATTTAAACTAAACATTGGTAAAATAGATTTTCTATTTGTGGAATTTTCGTCAAGTCTTCATCATTCACTTGTTTGAAAACTATGAAAAAAAAAAAAGGAGATGAAAGAAAACCAAGAAAAGACGAGATGGCAAAAGTAATTAACAAAGAAAGAAGTTACAAGCAAATGTTAGATGTCATTGTCATTAGGTAGCACTAAAATGTCTTGTAAACATCATTTTTAACGCCTTAATTCATTTGCAAAAAAATTGATGTTTAATGCAAAATATTGTTGTTTTAAATTGTTGTTTTTCTTCCTATTATTTATATTAGTCTAATGCAAAAAAAAAAATTGATGGTTAATTTTTAAAAAATTGTAATTATTAATGGGGATAAATTATCTTCATGATGAATGATAGTAGTTGATAGTTCGCTTCTTTTTAAAAAAAAAAAAAGAAAAAAAAAAAAAAAAAAAAAACTAAGTAAAACAAAAAGATTTTAAGCCGTTTGTTTGTTTCATCATAAAAGATTTGTGGAGTATTATAATTTTAAAATAGGAATACAGAACACTTTGTTACCACCTCTAGTTACTTTAATGTTTTTATTTATGAGTTGAAACGTAAACAATTAATATCAGTGTCATATAGTCACTTGATGCCTCTCTCTCCACCTTATTTACTTGTAAAAAATATTCATCTCTCTTCTTCTTCTTCTTTATTTCTTGATCTTCTCTTGTTCCTTTGTTGAGGTTTTTTGTTAAATACTTATTTGTTGCAGGAGATTTAGTCAGAAACTTGCTCAAGCTGGGAACTACATAAAGACTATGTAAGATTCCTATTACATCCTTTCTCTCCTTCTCTCATGTCTTGTTCTTTGATTATCCTCAGTCAAATAAAAAAGTTTGATTGTTTTAGTTTTATGCATATCAATGTGTTGCAGAACATAACTTACAGAATCAATGGAAACAAACCAGTGGCGATCGAAGAAAAAGATAGAATCTCCTGCTGAAACACTCCAAGCTTCTTCTAGAAAAAGCAGAGGACAGGTAAACCTTTTTTTTTTTTTTAATGCAGAAATAGTCGAAGTTTGCTTTGTATGTTAGTAATAATATGTTTTCTTGAGCAAAACGTGATCGTTATCAGCTTCTGTTCTGTCTGTGTATTGCTTGTGAACTTCTATAGCTTAGTTAATGTCTATTTTTTATTTGTTGGTCTTTAGGCACGTATGGTTCCTCCAGGAAATGGAGTTAGTAGTAGACCCGAGAGAGCTCGAAAAAGTCTAAACGAGAAGCTAGACACTGTAGCCTTAAACACTCTTAAGAAAGATGTTCCTGTGAATCTTTATGGCGAAAAAGGTTTGGTAGATGAGATTTTCCTGGAAGATGAAGAGATGGGTCTTGAGACTGGTTTGGGAGATGGTGAATCATCGCCTTTTTGTGGTGTATCGGATAAGCTTCTGCAGCGAATTGAGCTTCTTGGGAGAGACCATGAGTCAAAGAGACTTGATAACAGCACTTTCAGGTCAACTGAAACTATGAGAAAGAGACAAGAGTCGTCGGCCGTTGATGAACTAGTTGAGATGACGACAAAGATTCAATCTTTAGCTGCGGAGAACTCTCAGCTTAAGAAGTCTCTTGCGGCTAAAGAAGAGCTTGCGGTAAGCCTACAAGAGCGTAAATTTCAGGTGGAATCAGAATTCGAAACGTTAATGACTAGATTAGATTCAACGGAGAAAGAAAATGCATTCTTGAGATATGAGTATACTGTTCTTGAGAAGGATCTCGAGGCCAAAACAGAGGAAACAGAGCATACTCGCAAGTCTATGGAGCTAACGCATAAACAACAACTTAGGAATGTGAACAAGATTGTTGAGCTTGAAGCTGAATGCCAAAGGTTAAGACTTCAGTTTCGAAAGAAGTTTCCGGAGAGGTCTATATCGATGAGGAACGAAGGTGAAGAGAAGAAGATGGAGATGAGAAGAAGAAGCGCGAATAAGAGCGATTTGATGATGAGAGATGAAGCTCAGAACCGGAAGCTTAAGTATGATCTTTTGATGGAGCAGATTGGGAATGTTAGAGCAGAGAACAAGAATCTAATGGACATAATTATGAAGAAAAACATGGAGATCAAAGATCTTAGCCGCGGGCAGAAACCGTTAGACGCTTCAAGTTTCGATATTAGAAGCGAGAATAGTGTGATGAGCCCTTCTGGTTCCAAGGAGATGATGTTACTGATGGATGATTTTAATGAGATGGAGAAGTTAGCCATTGTGTGTACTGAGAAAAAGCCAAGAGTGGGTGATGAAAAGGAAGGATCTTTTGATTGGATTCAAGTTGTTTTGAGCGCTATAACGAAGCAAGAGAGGATATCAAAACGCGGTGTTAAAGAACTCTTACAAGACATCAAGATTGCTTTAGGATGTATGGATGAAAATGATAGTGCAGTGAGAAAGAATGGTGAAGACGATCCTCTTTGCATCACATGGAAGTCTACTAGCGAATCGGGTTCAATGACTAAGGATGAGATCAAGAGACATTTGAGTCTAAGAAAAGCAGATGAGGTAAAGAAGATTGAATGTGATGAACTGAGATGTAAGCTTGAAGAATCACAAGAGAAGATTAAAAACTTAGAGGCAGAGATCAAATCTTTGAGAGAGAGTAAAGAAAAGGTAGAGGCAGAGTTGGAAACGGAGAAATCGATGAAGGATGATCTTGATACAAAGCTAAACATAACCAGGGCTAATCTCAATGAGACACAAAAGAAGTTGTCTTCTCTTGAAGATGAACTTGATTACAGAAAGAGCTGTTGTGAAGAACTCGAAGGGACTTGCATCGAGCTTCAGCTTCAATTACAAAGGTAAGTAAAACCACAATCACATCTAAAGTTTCAAAACATTTATTCGTATTGTTACAGAAAGTTCAACATTTTTGTGTTTTTGCAGTGTTGAAACAAAGAAACCGACGCACAGAAACAAAAACGTGAGTAGAGAATCAACACTCACATACTAAAAGTACAAAATTTTTGTGTTTGATATTGATGATGATGATGATGGAGTGTTTGTTTGCAGGGATGGGATAGAGCTTCTGTGAAGTTATCAGAGTGTCAAGAAACGATTACCAATTTACGGAAGCAACTAAGAGCGTTATCTACAACAGAAACAAGCAGAGAAAACTCCTCCTCCTACAAAGGAGAGGATGATACTACTAAAAGAGTTGCTCCTCATGATGATGATGATGGTGCTGGTAACCATTACAATGCTTTGATCGTATCCGAACCAGTGAAGGCGAAAGGCGAGATGGTTCCAAGAAAGAAGCAAGGATTAGGGTTCTTGAAGAAGATGTTGTTCAGGAGGAAAAGAGTGAGCAGCAAGAAATGTCTTGCCTTGACTATGTGACGAAGGAAACTTAATAAAAGGGTTTATTAATAAGGGCTTTTTTTTGTGTATTGTGAATAGTGAAGTGAACTGCTTGTGGGTATGTTTGTGTCTCTTGAGGTATGATGAGCTTGGACTCTTTTCTCATAATGTGTTCAATCCAAACTTAGTTTTGATATCCAGCTTAAACCAATATATAACATTTTAAAACAAATTAATTACAATTGTGGATGTAAAAGAAAAAAAGAACAAATATATATATATATATATATGTATACTATTAGATTCGAGTTTTACTTTGATTACTTTTATGTTCTTATTAACCATCTAATGATCTACACCTCATACAAACACTACTATCATATTTGAATCCAAATTATCAACAACACTAACTACTTTATTAGGTAGCAGATTACACAGCCACGGAACTAAGTCTAGGCCCAGTTTGTTTATTTTTCTCAAGCAACGTATGTTTTGTCCAAACTACATTGAATCTTTTGGAGCTTGACTATGATTTCCAACCATTAAAGTTTCTTTTTCGGGTCCATGAAATAGAGAGTTATCGAAATGTTAACAAATGCTATAATAACACCTTTCAATGCGAAAAATAAAATAAAATAAAACACTAAAGTATAAAAAGACGACAAATTAACAAAAAAAAAAACTCTACACAAAGTACAAAATACCATAATGACGTTCATTAGAAACTTATGAGCACTCAATTGGTCGACTACCAATATTGTCAAATATAATAAACCTATTTTTAAATTAAATTTCCAGTTATATGCAACAAAAAAAAGTGGACTAATCTTTAGACTAAAAAAGGAAAACAAAAGGATGACTTTATGACTTTAAGCATATCTTCCATTTGCTTCTTTTCCCAACTCAAAAGGCCAATCAAATAATAAGAGATACTTTAGTTACATTACATCTCCAAAAAATAAAATAAAATAAACCAATATATACACACCAAAAAAAAAACCTAATTCATGGGTCATTAAAAAGCTGTATGTTTGATATTTTTCTTCTTCACATATTTCCATCAATAACACATAAAAAAAATGACCATTTTCCTACTAATAAAAAAAAAACATATGAAAAAAAAAAAAAAATTACTAGTATGAAACAATTTAACCAAAAAAAAAAAGAAAAAAATCAAAAAGGGACAACTTGGCTGCAAGCAAAGTCATCGGAGTTAGCAAAGGAGTTGTGGTTGTTGTAGTCAGGCCACGAATCTCTCAGAAGCTTCAGCAACTTCTGCGCTTTCTTCTTCGCTCTCTCCGTACACTCACTCTGCACCATCAACAACAGCTGCACCACCACCCCCGCCCCCGCCGCCTCCTCCCTCCACCTCTCCTCCTCCGTACATATCGCTAACAGCGCCCCCGCCGCGTACTCCGTCGCCCGATCCGACACTCTCAGTATCGTTTTCACCAGCAACGGCACCGTCAGAGCGTGCTCCCCGAACGCTGCGCATCCTTCCGGCGTTCGGCATAGCAGCTCCACCGTCGCCAAGGCTCTCTCCGTGTCGCACCTGTCGAAATCCGCCGCGAGTCTGTCTATCAGAATCTCCGGCGCGCCGGCGTTGATCGCTAGGTGGCGAGTTTGTTTCGCCGAACAGAGGGAGAACAGAGCTTTGATCCCGATCTTGAGAGCTCGCCGCGACGAGATCGGGTTCCTGAGGAGATCGAGTACTCCTTCGAACACAGACTCGTAATTCGAAAACGTTCCTTTCGGATCCTCCGATTTGGTTCCCGTCGTCACGATCTCGATCAACGCGGCGGCGTTAACGCGCGTTTCGATCGAGGAGTCGAACAACAACCGGGTCAAAAACTCGACCCGGCCCGGATCCGAAGATATCGAGACTAACTGGTTCGGTTCCGTTATCGGTAACATAACAAGAAGAGCTAACGACTCAGAGACCAGCTCAGACGACGTCGTTTCGGAGAACAGGATCATAATCAAAACCGCTGTAGCGTTATGAGCTGCGATCAAAACGCGGTTTTTATCAGAATCGCGTGCGAATCCACGTAAACGGCGGAGAGCGGCGGCGCGTGAGCGAACGGAGACGTGAGTTCCAGACGTAGCGGAGGCTTGGCTTAGGAGAGCACGGACAGAGGTAGGATCAGCTGGTTGTTTAGGAGTAGGGATACGTTCGACGCCGTTTGAGCGGTTAGCGACGCACCATTCTTGGATGAGACGACGGAGAGTGTGGTTAGGGATGAGAGTGAAGTCGGAGAGAGGAGCTCGTGTGACTGGACATGTTGTGTTGTTACCGATAGAGACCCATGACTCGATGCTGGCTCGGTCGTAGGTTTGGCCTGTGCAGACGGTGACGGGGTCTTGCATGAGTTCGAGTGAGATTGGACATCTGAAATGGTATGGTATTTGGATACCAAGATCCAACGGTTCTAGATTCCTAGGCATTTTAGAAGATTCAGAAACAGAACTTGAGAGAGAGAGAAGTACTTACAAAGTCTTGAGTTGAGGTAGAAAGAAGAAGAAGAGATTTGGTTTTGAGAGAGTATGAAATAAGGAACGAACGAGACGAGAGCTTATCTGGGGTAATGTATGAGACCCACACGTGTGCCATTTATAACTCTGTTTACCTGCTGGATTTTTAATTTAAATAATTATGTTAGAATTCTACATGTTCATTTTTAATTAGAAAAGTTAGCATCATTAGATGCCATCTACGTAGATATAATTTTTAGGGGAAGAAAAAAAAAAGTCGCATCTTTGAAGTGAAGCTTAAGATTTATATGAATGATTTACAATTATACTATACATCTCGTTATGATAATATGTCTTACGAGATTATATTTGTGTTCTATTATTACGTTTAAATTGTTCATTTTTTGTCATTTCATACGTAATTTCTAGAAAAAGTTGAAAGTTTATTTAACTGTTCAAATCAAATGCGTCTAAATTTGAAAATGTTTATATGAAACAACTACATCATACCCCTGTTTAGCCTTTACATATATAAACATTTTGAAACGAAGTAAAGTTCACTGCGTGACGATGCATTTTGTATCAATGATAATATAGTTAGAACGTAGATATTTGTTTTCTAATTAATTTCCACATAAATTAGAAGGATAACGAATCAGAATTCGATATATCTACAAATCAACAATTATGAAGAATCATGACGTTCAAAACTTTTTTCAACCGCAAGCTTCAAGTTAAGATCGCTTTTTAATCACTACCCACAAGGCCACAACCACCAAAAGCCATTGTTATGTCAAAATATATCAAGAAAACAGGATCTAGATTTTATTGTGTGATGTAGATTTTGTTTGCTATAAATAATAGAGAATTTTGGTCAAACTAAAACCAGTGAATTGCGAAAGACTAGGAGCGAAGTTGGACCTACACACAAAGACAAGTTCCACTTACTTGTGTTAACATCAAAGGCCGTGATAATCACCCGTAATAATACAACCAAATCTTTAAGCTCTTGACTGTTTTTTCTTTTACGGCAAAAACTTTGACTCGTTTTATTTCACGTATGCTATGAATACCACTTCTTTTTGCACGCATCTTTCAATGCCTATCGCTTTAATCTTACACTTGCTTTGTTTTTTCGTTTACTTAAGCTAGGATCCTTTGAGAGTTTTTTTCTTTTCCTCCATATCATTTTTTTTTATGATATAACACATTTAAATAGAAAATATTTGTGATTGTTTTAATCAAATGTTTAAGTATAATTGTTAGGGATACAAAATCTTGAAAGAGAAGGGATTTTTTCCATAATGGGTCTTCGTTTTTACAACTTCAAGGTCATAATTACAGATAATTCTACAAAACTAGGGGACAAAAGTTGTCATCGATTAGCTGGTCTATATAGTCTCCATTTCATATGAGTCAAAAACTAGTTACTAGTAGTCATTATCTTTTTAGCTCATTTCTTCTAAGCATTGAGCAATTAGTCAAGGACTATATATATTTTAGTAGTCAAGACTCGAAAGGCGAAACCATAGATCGATTTTGATATGGCGCTTGAAAATTTAGACTTCACTCAATAATTATTTCGTTTAAGAAACACAAAACATTCAAAGTAGTGAAATTTAAGATAAGTTGATGTGTTGGCTTTAAGTAGGATCGAAACTTCAACGATAACTTTTTCCTAGACTTTGGACAAAAGTGCCGCGGAAAAAAATATTACTGCTATCGGTTAAAAAAATGAAACTAGCTAATATAATCACATTTAATAAAACAATATATTGCAGCTTCACCACAACATAAACTACACAAGGTGAAGTCTTTATCAATAATATACTTTGGTTTTGGTTTTTAATATTTTTAACAAATTGTATATATAGAGAGTTTATTGGTTACTGCAAATTTAATATTAGACGATGAGTTTCTTTTTTGTCAACTAGTATATTGATAAATAAAAATAATTAATTATAATAATGAAAACAGGGTTTACAACGTATTTTTCACGTTGTCAATATACTCATAAGTCATAAATAACTTGATAAGATAGATATAAGTCCCATAATGTGAACTCTCCAAATACAATAATTTGAGTTTAATTGATTTTAATAGTTTTTTTTATTATTATAAAAAAATGTTATCATTTCCATTCAAATAAAAAGTAACATACATGATAAGGATAGTTTAAAGTACAACACAAGGTAAACTAAAACAAAGCATAAAGCAATAAAAATACAGAGATATATAGGGGCATTCGATGTGAAGAGCTTGAGAGCTGTGAACCACCTGCTTGGAAGCAATATGGAATTTGTGAGATCAAGACAAACTGATGCAGACTCTATGAGCAAGTCAAAGGAATAGGGAGCCACTGTCTTGAGACTTCGAAGATTGGGCGGAGATGAATCTGGCACAGCTGAGTTGCCAAAAGGTCGAGCAGGGTTGCTATGGCTCTGATGACCAGTTACCACAAAGGTAGTTGTTGGTCCAAGGTTGCTAGAACAAGACTTAAAAGAGGTTGTGGTAACCACTCCTCCTTGGAGTGAGGGTCATAATGCCACTAGTCTTCAAGCTAATATGAGGGGGCTTCATAAAGTAGTTAGTTAGCGCTTGAAAGATCTTTGAGGTTGAGCAAGATATAGGTAGAGAGTTGGTGAAGCATCGGTAACCCTCACTCCGTAGAGGTTGGATCATAATGCCAAGCTTTCCCAAACTGTCTCCATAAGTGGGATCATCCCTATGGTACCCGTTTAACATGGTTTCCAAAAGACTCTTATACCAATTTAACAACAATGGTAGCTTAAGGTTCAATAGCTGTCTTCGGACTAGAGAGACCATTAAACTGATCAAAGGTTGTTTAGGGTGGGGAAGAGTGGAGTTAATACCAAACTCGGATAAGCACTGGACTCGACACAAGTGGAGCTCAAGCAATCTAGAAAGAATCAGTGTTCTACTATCGAGGTTTACTCGACTTGACCAAACAGAAAACATCAATGCTAACATATATGAACTTGGTATAACGAAATCAATAGCAGGTCGGGGTAGGTTCCAGTTCAGGGATGTGTTATAGTTTATCCAAAGTAAACTATCTACCAGGAGGCTGATATATGAATGGAGAGCAAACTTTGACCAAAGAGGTAACAAGGGGGAAACGGAGGACGTCGGGGATTGTGAGCTCTTCGTCAAGATCTTCCATGGCGCCGACATCAAAACAGAGCTCCCGTCCAGCTGCAACCAAGTAAAACACTTGGAGAGTGGATGCAGATCTAAGGAGCGGAGAGATGTTGCAGTTGATTGCCGGAAAAACCAGATCGAGGGATAGAGGTCAAGGTTACCGGGGCGGTCAAAGGTTCGTGGAGGCGACTGTCGGTTTAGAGAAATACGTTCACTAAGAGAAGTAGTCGGAGGCGGAGGGACGAGGGGAAGGAGTTGAAGCTGATGCATGGTCGGAGTTGAGATCTGAGATCTCAAGAGGGCTCCGGTGAAAAACAAACGGACCGTAAGAGAGCTTTGTGAGCAGAGGAGAAAGTGTGGATTACAGAACCAGTGCCCAACGACACCGATCAGTCTCGATGCCGCCCGGAGAAGCTTCCTCGATTGTTGTGCCAGAGAGGATGTCAGCTAGGACGAACACATTATAATCTAATTGATTTTAATAGCTTTATTATAATCTATATGCATTTTTGATGTCCTTGTTCTCTCTTTTTTTTGTTGTTGTTGTCAATGGAGGGTTATGTTGTTATCCAAAGAGAAATTATCGAACGAAGACAAATATTCCACGACAAATACATCGAAATCAAAATAAATCCGGGAGGTGGAGTTGGACCTTAATATTTCCGATCCTTTCTCTACTTTTAATTTACCCTTTAAAAAAAAAAAAAATTTGCAGACATCAAAAGGGCAGAATCTGCCTGTCTTTGCATTGTCCTCATGGGAACAACAACTAAGAAGCTTTTTAATGTACATTTTTGTTTCTGTGTCTGTTTTTTTTGTCTAATGCATTTGTCTAATCCTCTCCCGGTGAAACAAAAGCATCTCTCACAACAAAGGAAAACAACAACTAAATATGTAATTGTTTTGAAGTATCAAAAATTTGGTACGTTGCATTTACCAATGCTTGATCAATATCAATATGTTGATTGGAAAAAAAATATTCATCAGCCAAACGAAACAAAAACGATTTGATTTATATATAGCGGATCAAATTAATATTTATCAACCACTCAATTCGTCACGCGTAAATAGTATCAAACCTAGTAGAAGCTTTCATTACACGTAAAATGTATTTGCAGTTCTCATGTTGGCTAACTGATTTGATTGCACACCATAGTGAATTAGTGATACGTGTTGTTATATAATTTGATAGCAAAACTTGTGACATTATTAGTCCCTAAGTTCGTCCAAACACGATGTATATATGAATAGATTTGATAAAGATAATTGGCATGGTGGTCTCATGCATGTGGTCATGGAGCGAGTCAAAGGTCAAAGAATGAAGACAGGAGTGTTTCGAAGCTGGACCAGCTTCGCCCTCTCCTACCTCGTTTTTGTTTTCTTCTTTTGTTTAATTTTCTTTATTTTGAAGGCTAATCCGATCCGAATGGATTTTATCTTTTTAGTACGACCAATTTGATTTCTAAAAACAAACTTATTATATTTTCCTCGAGTTAATTAGGAAGAGTACTTCGATTCACTATCCTTATATATATATGATATATTTTGATAACTCATTGCGAATCGTGATTTTTCCACTTCTACATTATTGTACAATGATATTATGATTTTGTCTTCTAGCCCTTTGGTACATTACATATGTTATTATGTTTAGTTGTAAGTTCTCACAGAAACATAATATAAAATACATACCACACACGTATGACGTAGCTGTAGTGTTATGAGAATCGATTAGGTAATGCTTGATTATAAAATCCTATATTCCAAGTAGGTAAGTCATGAAGAATTTGTTCATTTGCTCGACACGTATCCTTTATCCTCTCATAGTGAAGAAATGAGTGTAACCACAAGAATTTTAATACATTTTTAAGTATATTTCTCTGGATAAAGACAACGAGAGATTTAACGTTTTACATGCTAACCAATCAGAATTGACAATAGGAACTAGCAGTTGAAAACTACTACTATTTACATAGTAGAGAAATCAAAACGACGTCGTAAACACACGAGTTTGAGAGGAAGTGAGTTACACGCGTGAATGATACAGTGGGCGCCTCTTCACGACCCTACTGTCTCCAGTCAACCCTGCATTGTCGTTGTTGCACGTGCTTCTCTCTTCTCCCACACGTGCTTCCCAGCTCATTCTCTCTGTTAATATGTATATTCTTGTTATATTTTATGCTCCAATAATATAAATATTCCGAAAACAACAATACATGTAAACAAATAAAAACAATATTCGAAACCATTACACCAATTTTTTTCTTTTCCATTTAAAATGAATTTGATTCCCAAATTCCTAACAATTACTGCCACTCTCGGGGATAAGTTCAGATGCTTTTTTATGTTATTTTTGTTTCGATGTGTTAGCTTTTTTATCCAATGGAGTTCATTTGCTTCGTTTGTACTTTTATTCTTTATTCTCTCTATATTTTTTAGATAGAAAGAAACAAGACGATGCATGCATGAACGTTATACTATATACTATCATAGTGATTAGATTTAATCAGTAGAGCATAACGGAAACAATGGTTCTATTTTTTCCGAATAAATCCGGTTACATGTGATTTAAATCATAGTTAAGTCATCAAGAATTTTAGAACACCGCCGATTTAACTTAATTAGATATATAATGCCTTGCACGACCATGGCGAACGTACCTTTACACTACAAAAAAACAATACGTTTTACTACGGACTTTCCTACAAAATTTTTGGTAGGACTAGTTTCCTTCGGAAAACCTTCTGAGTTTTGACGGAAAAAAATGGTCGATGAAAATAAGAAAGTAATTTCCTACGCGTAAAGACAAGAGAAATGAAAAGAATATTTACTTCAAAAATCTGTCGGAACACTAATGCGAAGGAAATATTGAAGGAAATTCGATAGAATATTGGAGGTAAAACAGGGAAAGGAATTTGGAAGGAATATTTTCTTTCATTTACCTACGAGAATCTTTACAAAGGAAAACTCGAAAGAAAGCTGAAAGAATATGAAAGGAAACTTGGCCGAAGGTATTTAAAAGAAAAGATTCCTTCGGGTTTCCTACCAAACTAATTATTCATGTTTCATTTAATTTTATGATTTTAATATATATGTTTTTAAAGCAACCTTAGAAATTCATAAATCATAATATATATGTTTCATTTAATCTGATGATTTTAAATTCACATATTTAAAAATTTAACTTCCAAAGTAAACTTAACATGTAAATGTTACTATCTATATAAATTAAATTGGAAATTTAAAATTATTGATTAATCAAACAATATTGTGTAGAAAATTAGTGTAGAAATTTTGTGTTAAGTTACCAATTTTGTGTAGAAATTTTATATAAAATGACAAAATCAAACAAAACATAAGTTATATATGAATATAATATATATATATATATATATAAATTACAACATAAAACAAAACTTTATTTATATGTTGTTTCGTAGATGGACTTGGGCATTTAAGTAAGCTAATTAATTCTGTAATGGGCTTAAGAAATTTCAGATTTTGTTAATGGGCTGTACTAATTCGATGAAAAGGGATGAGATGTAAAAACCCTAGAGCCACTTGCGCGTTTTTCACATTCACTTTAACCTAAGTTACCTAAAGAGATCAAGTGGTGTATCGGGGAGGTGATTTGCGGTTGTTTCTCACCAGATTCTGCTTCGATCGATTTGTCATTTCAAGTCACACACCTGCGAATTCCACCTATTTCGTCTCATGTCTTCCCGCAAATTACCGAGTCAAAGGTTGACCGGCAACCTATCGTGGTCTCCGCCGATAGGTCCACAGTTCACTGTAAGTTTTCTAGTTTTTACAAAGTTCAATTTGGTAACTTTTTTTTTTTCATACCGATTGTATGTTCGGGTTTGAAACAGACCTCAATTGTAATTATTTTCTTGGCCATATTTGATTTTCTAAAACGGCAAAAGTCTTAGTCATAGTTGGTGTTTATGCTTCGGCTAAGTAGAGTTCTATCTCTTATTTATAACTCAATTATACTACCTAATTTCTATTCTAAACATAGCGAAAGCATACACATCTATCCTTTTTCAGAGTCAATTCATTTTGGGAGTCAATTAATCTTACTCACATATATAGATTCTGTTCTCAAATTTCAGGAGAATACTCGTCAGAACTATGAACGGTTCATGGCAGAACGGCAGCGGCATTACGATAGCAGTACCCCGAGCTACTCCGTACCCGACTTCCCAAGGATTACGCAAGATCCACGCAGTCAACACACCCGTCGTGAACCACCAGTTGATAATGAGGAATCAGATGTAGCTATTCTTGCCGATGTAAATGATTTGCTATGTGCTCCAGGACGCACAAACATCCCAGTCCTATGTCCAGACCGTGAAGGAACAGCTACATGGTAACCCTTCAAAACTTTTGGATGATTCAGACTTTGTAAGATTACAAAAACCTTTATAGCATATTTGTTTATCAACTACATTGCAGGGTTTAGACATGACTCCACTGGTAAGATTACGAAGCAGATCCTTAAAATGCTGAAATCTGATCTCCCTAAGCCTTATCCAACTTATCGGTCTCTCCCACCAGAAATTAAAAACCGATGGTTCAGAGCTTTTGCGGTAAATATATCCTTTCTTTGGTAGATGTTTAAGTATGATATAATTGCTTTGTGGTTTCTAATCAATTATGTGGTCATCCACAGCAAGAGTTCAACTGGGATCCAAGCATTACAGAGTATGTTCGCACAAACTACAATAAGCAAGCAAAAGCATCTTTTAAAGCTAATGTCCGTGATTGGAAGAAAACATGGACAAATAAAGGACCTGACAACTTACCTGATTGGATGAAGGCGAAGAAAAATCTATTTGATGATTACATCAAGATGCGGTAAATATATTTTTTTCTTTGCAAGCTTCATTCAATCATATTTAGTTCACTCATATAATCTGATTGAGCCTTTATCTTTTTTATTACTAACTATGGTTTATGTTTTTGCTAAGACAATTGAATTAGGAGCGGAGCCTAATATGATTTATTTCATGAAACAAACACACTTAGACAAGAAGACCCGAACCATTAGTGATATGAAGACCAAACAGTATCTGGATAAGGCTTCTAGTCAAGTGGAGCTCATACAATCCCAACGCCAACCTGATGGTGATCCTTCGGCTCAGCCAGACCCTCTTACAACAGAGGAGATTAACTCTATTATGCGTAAAGTAAGTTACTCTTATTCCCTATCTTATTAACTGTTTCATTATCTATCAAGTGATTTACATGTTGTGGATGTCTTATAAAATATCTATCAAGTGAGCATTTTACAAGTCTTGGTTTTAATTTACAGGTTGTTCCAAAGGTTAGAGGTAAACGTTATGGCTTTGGTAACCTTTTCGATGATGGATGCCCATCTTCTTCTTCAGCTCCATGTCAGATTCCTAAACTACAAGAGGAGATTCAAACATTGAAGGCTCGTGAACAAGAGAAGGACGCTCAGATCAAGTTTCTCATGGAATGCAACAAGCTCCTCCTAGGGCGGTTTCCTGATCTACGTCCACCTGACTACCCGGTGACACCAGCAACAGTGGAAGACGATGACGAGACACAACCTTGATCAGTTTCATAATATCTTGTAAAAAGTACGTTTATTGTATTTGGATTGTTTTTCTGAGTAATGAAGTATTATGTATTGGACGATTGCATGTGTCTAGTTTAAATTTATAAAAATGCAAACTAATTGGAAACAAGGAAAATTAATATTGGGTGATTACCTGTATTAAACGTTTGATAAACTTGATCTGAAGTTTTCGTAGTTAAAGAGAATGAAATTTTTGAAGGAACCTGGAATGATATTCTCGAAAGAATCTTGAAGGAAATTTTCGAAGGAACTTGGAGTGAAAATGTGAAGGAAAATAGAATGAAAAGTGTAGAAGAAAAAACATATGCGTAGGAAAATTAAAGGACATTAGTTGAAGGAAACTCGAAGGAGATAGCCAAGGAAAGTAGACAATACTGCCCTTCTTCTTTCTTTCTTTTCTCCTACCACATTTCCTTCGAAACTAATTTCCTAGAAAACTGGTAAGATATTTCCTTCCAAATGCTCACTAATTTCTATTTTCTTCGGACTATTTCCTCTTAATTTTTTTGAAGGAAAACAGTAAGAAACATCTGTTTCCTAATAAATCCCTACGATTTTGGTGGTAGGAAATCAAACATTTTCTTGTAGTGTTATGTTTTCGAAAAAAAAAAAAATTATCGAGATTAGTACTAGTTTATTACGTACTATTGCTAACTTGTGACTTCGATATTAAATATATAGCAAAATTCGCATTAATGTTGCGTACCAAAGATTTAGACCCCATTTCCATTTTCCATCGGAAAAAATGTATTTTGATTTGATTTACACCTGCTTACGGTCTTATTTTGCTTGAAACGTAATCCGTTTCTATTAGATGAAGCTAAGTATGCAATTTACATGTTAAGTAACATACTATCATTTAATGTTTTTTAAACGAAACATTACATAAAAATAATGTAAACGCCATAGTTTGGTAAAAAAACACTTGATTGGTTTTTTTTTGGTCAAAATGTATTTTGTTGTTGTTGTGAAACACTAGAATGTTCTGTTTTGAAAATTAAATATTAGAATTTAACATGTTAATCTTAAAGCAAAGAAACAAAGCAAAAAATATGGGGAAAAAGAAAGAAGCAAAGCAATGGACCCCTAGTATCTATGCGATTAACATGTTGGAGATAGTTAGAACTTAGTTAGACTCAAAAGAAGTATTGGCCCAATATATATAGACTAAGAGAAGTGATGGCCAAATTGTAATTAACGTATCGTGACTGGATCAGAAGTATGTATTTTGGAATTGGGCTCATGGAATAAGATACATATAAGAAGTTTGGAGTCTCACGGTCTCTCTGGCATGGTTTAGTTAGCGATGAGGTTAGAGAAAGAAAAAAAAGACATTACGAACAAAAATAGAAAAGTCAATGTTTTAAATGCCTTGTAAACCAAAAGGTATCTTTCTATTTTGGGTTTAGATAGTGATCAATAATTCCAAAGACAGCCAAGAGCATCGACCGCATGACCGCATTGTCCGTAACCGCGTATATTCGCTAAACAACCTAAATAGGCTAAATTCAACAAAACCAAGTAACTGTACGAGATGATAAGCTCTTATTGTTGTCTTACTATTAAGCCGTTTTCCCTATAAACTTGGAAACAAGGATATTTTCGATTTTTTTTTATTTTCCTTTTGATGAATACAATTTTCTATTCTTTAAAAAATAAAAACGATAAATAAATCAAAATTAGTTTGTAACTAACATTACTTCGTATTCAATGATTATCCTTTTCTTCGTCTTCGTCCGACCATTAGATGAAGACCAGTTGTTGTTTACCTTAATTTTTTAGAAAACAATTAAACTCGGTATGCTAGTTATAATAACTTTGTTGCACGTTGTCCGGCCATTTTTGTCTGATGACGTTTGCCTACCGATGATCTTATCTAACTATCCTTTTCTCTTCCATGCTTGTACACCATCACAAAAGAACTGTTCAACATTTATTAGACTGATTACATTCTCTTGGAGACGCAAATGACATCATGATAATTATACTTAGAGAAAACATAAACAATAACATAACCAAAGCCAATGAGTTTAATTCTTCTTGACTTCCCGGATTTTGTAAAGACTATGTGGCTCTATAATTTACCCCCTAATTATTAAGCAACTAGTATGTTTAATTAGATAATTGAGATGAACTGACCTTATCCCAATCTTAAAAATAATTAATAAAGACTTAGGCACTACATATAATCGATTTGTTTCTTAGACTCTTGCCATATTTTATTTAATCATATATAGTTGGATCTGTGTAAAAAAAAAGTGTGTGCTAACAGATGCTGCATTCATTGATTTAGAACATCAAATACCCAACCCAACCACATTTCAAAAGGGCTTTGATTTTAATATGGATGAACGATTCAAGCTTCAATCGAATATCGTAGCATACATATAGGCATATAGCAGCTGCAAAAAAAAATTACATAATTCAGACTATTCAGTTAAAATTTTAAAGATATTAAAAAGTCGAAACTTCTATACGATATAGTAATCTAGTTATTAAAGCATAGTCAGAGACACTAAAAGCTCGTGGCCGGTGAGATATAAAATGAAGAATGCTAACCCCAATAAAATCATCTCAATTTCCACTGCGTCCCCTCTTAAATACTAGTAGCTATTAAAGTTTGTAGTTAATGTACATATGATAGTATTTGGTTAAACAAAGACATATGATGATGTCTTCAGAAACGAGGATTACATACATAATGTAAGAGTCTAATAGAAATCTAAAGTCTTAGGACGAAGAGTTCCTCGTTATTTTCTTTTTAAAATCGAAATTATATAAGAGTTTTTAAGATGCAAGCAACAAACAAAAAAAATAAAAAAATGTAAATGTAAATGGAATATTTCGTCGGTTAGTGTAAACAAATAATAGTAATACCATGTATGACCACGACATCAAAAAAAAAAATTTATGTTATTGAACTTTAATAATATGTACACAGTAGTGTGTTATTTTATAGTTTGGCCAAAGTGCGTGTAACATATGGGTTCCTAGTACCTTCCGGGAAAGGTTAGTGTCGTCAAGAAACTACTCTGTTAAAGGTTAGCATTAGGTTTCCCAAACTAAGATACATGCTATGCTTGTACTTAGAAGAAATCGATTCCACAAATCTTATTACGTATATCCATCCTATTAAGTATTGAATATTAAAAACTTATGAAAAATAATTTTTAAAATTAGAACAAAATTATGTGTCGGTTTAGTTTATAAATGAGATGATTAGAGTTTAGATTTTAGTACAATTAAAAAGAAATTATATGTTGGTTTGGGTTTACAAATGAAGTGGTTAGAGTTTAGATTTTACAATTAAAACGAAATTATATGTCGGTTTGGGTTTACAAATGAGGTGATTAGGGTTTAGACTTTACAATTAGAATGAAATTATATGTCGGTTGAGATTTACAAATGAGATGATTATGATTTAGATTTTATAATTAGAACGAAATTATATGTCGGTTTGGGTTTACAAATGAGATGATAATGGTTTAGATTTTACAATTAAAATGAAATTATATGTCAATTTAGGTTTACAGATTAGATGATTACGGTTTAAATTTTATAATTAGAATAAAATTATATATCAGTTTGGGTTTATAAAAGAACGGTTTAAGTTTTTAATTTTATAATAATGTAAACAGAATTTATTTCTAGAGATGAACCAAGTATTGTTCAAAACTTATCTAGATAATTAAAGACAATCAAAAAAATTTCAAAATGAAATTTATCTAGATTTTATTAATTTCGTTAATTATTAGGTTAAACTATATAACTAAAAAATTGTAAACAATAGGTGATAATCACTACTAGTATCTATCTTAACATTTTTGGAGTACATTTTTGTGTCATCCTCTCTTATCTTTGTATTCAAACAAGTCCCAAACTAAATTCTCTACAATCCTTACAACCAAACACAATCATTTCCTTATATGCTAATATTAATTTCCTAAAATCTATCTATCTAATTTAAATCAATATGTTAGATTAAAATATAATTCTCCTTTCACTTTTATTTAATCTTATATTTAATTATTTGAATTACTATTTAATACATAATGTTAATAAAATTTTAGATTTTTTTTCAGCATATGATGTGATTTGAATTTTTATATATTTTAAAAATTGTTTTAGGATTTTTGTAACCAAAAAATATATTCTAATATAGATTATTTTACATTTGAGTTATTTTAATATATAATGAATATTTACACTTAATCCCTATATTAGTTTAAATGAGAAACCATATTGAAGATATGGTATAATATTCGGGTTATAACAAAAGCCAATAAAATCCATAATAATTATCAATATACAAGCATATTTGTTAACATGGATAAACACACAAATACGCATTCCTAACGATTTCAATCACAAAATCCGGTTTTGGTAAGATATTTTTAAATAAAGAAAAGAATTAAGTGGTTTTAGTACTAAACATTAATCATGAAATCGTAATTCAGTAGAGATTTCTCCCATTTCTTAGCTAAAGATCGAGAAAATATGGAAACATAAAATTTGCTAGACTAACATTCCTTATCTTAATATGTTAGGCTTGCTCACCAATTTTCTCTCGATTTACAATAATACCTAACTGGCATCATCAAAGATCTCTATAAAAAACCTGTTAATAGAAGGTAGAAAAATCATCTGAACAAACACAATTTACTTATAGCAATCCATAATAAACTTTAAAATTTCAATGGCTCCCTCATTTGCTTATCTAAGAGATTGGTGTTAACGCAAGTGCTTGGTGTTAGCCGATGAAAAAGCAGATCTCTGTCAACACTTTATTTCTGTTTTCTCATATATACATATATCATTATATGTTATGTATCAATTAACTACTAATAGCACTTCTTGTTTTCTTCAAAACTTAGGGTTTTTAGGGTTTTTTTTATAATTATTTATTCTCAACAAAGAGGCAAGATTGGAACACCAACAACTAATGTGGTATGTGGTGTTTAAACATGTATTTCAGAATCTGGAGAACAAAGATGTTGAAAAAACATATTTCCACTTATATATTATCCGGATCGTATACATATTTCTACTTAAAATTTATCTTTCTCTCCGTACGTTGAGTTTGTACAGAAAAGTAGAAGTAAGAGAATGTTAGACAATTTCTTAATTAACTATGTTTTTGTCAACCAAACTTCGTCTTATTTAACTCTTTCATCCATTCTATGTTAATAATAAAGTTAGATTATTGAACTTTTACAAAAATTAATAACGTGATTTTTTTTTTGGGCAAAACGTTACAAAATCGATTGAGATATCTATTTCAATATCAACCTCTTATTCACATAATCGAAGAGATAAAAATTTAAAAATCAATCTATTTTACATCCAGAACAAAATATTGATTTTACCTCGGCTCGACTCTCTTTGTTTGTTATGTATCATTACAAAATATTGTTTGTTAACAAAAATCAATCGAAGTAAAATCATTTTGTGATTCCGATTGTTCCACGGTGTACTCGGCTCTCTTTGTTTGGACAACTGAAGAGTTTTCAATTATAATACTCTATATTATCATATTTTTTATATTGTTAATTCTCTTGCATTAAGTTTCTCTCCTTCCCTTTTAAAAAAAAAAAAAAAAATACTTTTAATAAACAACTATTTGCACACTTCATGGTAATTTCTTGTTGTAAGGATATACAAAAAAAAACTCTTCAAATTAAAACATTACCTAACATTAAAATATAGTCCTTCACATACTATTATTTTCAAATTACTAACAATTACTTCAAAATTATGAAAAAAACATATTTATCTGCCAAACTCAAACAAAATTATATATTACAGCTAAACAATTATAATTAACAATTTATTTAAATACCGCTATATCTTTTAATTATACAAGATATAATAGTTTTATAATTTTCGAAAACTTAAAATATTATAAACATTCAAACTTACAAAAATGTGTAAAATATCATTTGGGTGATATAATGGGATGGATTTGGATCAACATTCATATAATTTTAAAGAATTTAATTTGGTACTACCATACGGCTAAATAAGTTTGATAATATCTTACTCTTTTTATAAGTAAGACTCACATACATTTAATACAATATACTGTTAATTATTACAAAACACCAATATATATATATATACAATAATACTATAATATTTATATTAACCCCCAATCTATTTTAAATTTGAAATTATAAAACTTAGATATAATAATAAAATGAAAAATGTAAAAATTGTTTTGTGGTGTATCATGCGGTAAATCCTAGTACAATATTACGAATGGATCGAAACATGTATGTCTATGTGATGTGACATTAATTAATTTTTGTATCAGAATAAAAATAAATACGGTATATATAAATAAGATGACACGTCAGAGCCAATACGAAGAACACATCTATCCCAATCTCCACTCTCGACGACAAAAGTCTCAAACTCTATAAATACTTCAACGCTACAGTTGCAAAACACATCTCAAAATCGAAACACAAAAACAAACAAATATGACTACTTCTACTTCAATCAGATCCATAACCCTAGCTCTCACAGTCTTCTCTGTGTTACTGATCTCCTTGTCTCTCTCCGGCGTCACAGCGACGGAGACGACGCGGAGCGAGGCGGAGGCACGGCGGATGTACGAGCGGTGGCTAGTTGAGAATCGAAAGAACTACAACGGTCTTGGAGAGAAAGAGAGACGGTTCGAGATCTTCAAAGACAACTTGAAGTTCGTGGAAGAGCACAATTCGGTACCGGATCGGACTTTCGAAGTAGGGTTGAACCGGTTCGCTGATTTGACTAACGACGAGTTTCGTGCGGTTTACTTGAGGAGGAAGATGGAGAGAACTAGGGTTCCGGTGAAGGGAGAGAGGTATTTGTATAAGGCTGGTGATAGTTTGCCTGATGAAATCGATTGGAGAGCTAAAGGTGCTGTGAATCCAGTCAAAGATCAAGGCAACTGTGGTACGTCTTATTGCGTTTGCGTTTTAATCGCTCTTTTTTTTTTTTTTTTTTTTTTTTTTTTTTGTGTTTCGTGTTTGAGCTGATTAGTGTGGTTGAACGTTACAGGAAGTTGTTGGGCGTTTTCTGCGATTGGAGCGGTTGAAGGGCTAAACCAGATTAAGACAGGGGAGTTGATATCTTTGTCGGAGCAAGAACTTGTTGATTGTGACACGAGTTACAATGGTGGTTGTGCTGGAGGTCTTATGGACTATGCTTTTCAGTTCATTATTAAAAACGGTGGGATTGATACAGAGGAAGACTATCCTTATGTCGGAACTGATGTTAACATGTGCAATTCCGATAAGGTACGAGTAAACGATAATGTTTTTGTAGTTTTTGGTTGACAATGTTGTTGTATACTTATGTGTTGTGTGGTTGTTTTATTTATTTGCAGAAGAACACTCGTGTTGTTACGATTGATGGTTATGAGGATGTTCCTCGAAACGATGAGAAGTCTTTGAAGAAGGCTCTTGCTAACCAACCAATTAGTGTCGCTATTGAAGCCGGTGGCAGAGCTTTCCAGCTTTACAAATCTGTAAATTTTCAGTGAACCTTACTTTGGTTTCGTTCATCCAAGATTTGGTTTCTTATTCTTTAAAAATGATTTCTTTTTTTTTTTTTTTTTTAAGGGTGTGTTTACAGGAACATGTGGAACATCATTAGACCATGGTGTGGTAGCAGTGGGATACGGATCAGAAGGTGGTAAAGACTACTGGATTATTCGCAACTCATGGGGATCAAACTGGGGAGAAAGCGGATATGTTAAGCTAGAACGTAACATCAATGAGTCATCAGGGAAATGCGGTGTGGCGATGATGGCTTCTTACCCTACAAAATCATCGGGTTCAAACCCACCAAGGCCACCCCTACCTTCACCAGTTGTTTGTGACAAGTCTTACACTTGTCCACCTAAGTCCACTTGTTGTTGTCTTTATGAGTACGAAGGTAAATGCTATAGCTGGGGATGTTGTCCGCTCGAGTCAGCCACTTGCTGTGACGACGGTTCTAGCTGCTGCCCTCAGTCATACCCTGTCTGCGATTTGAAGGCCGGTACTTGTAGAATGGTTAGTTTCTTGTTCTTTCCTATGGCTTAAAAACACTTTTTGTTTTGTTTCCTGTAAAGTTTAAACTGATTCGTCTACAAAATTTGGTGTGGACAGAAGGGAAACAGTCCGTTAAGCATAAAAGCCTTGACACGAGGACCAGCGATTGGGGCCACGAAGTCTACAAACGTGCTTGTAAGCAGCGCTTAAGGAAGAAAAGAACATAGTTGCTTTTCATCCCACGTTATCAAGATTCAGTCTTCTGTCTTTAAGACACTTCCAATTAAGTTTGGATCATAGTTTGACTACTCTCGTTAATTTTAATGTGTTATCTTGGAATTGATTTTACTTGCTGTAAATCTTTAAGAAGTAATCTGATATTTGCTCTCATAGCAATATAGCATTGTCAATTTGTCATCTTCCTTGAATAATAAAATTTGACCAAATTGAAGCTGGAACAACAGAGTACCATCATCATCATTCACATCTTTTTTCTTGTAAGTTAAATTTTAGCCTTCTAATTTCTAAACATAGCGTGTTAAGCTAGACAAATAGTTGGGTTTAGTCAAGTTGTTCTCTTTTAACCTTCCAATAATTGAATCACTCTCTTTCACATTAATTTGATAAAAATTCTAGAATCATACACATGATATAATTCAAAGCAGTATGAAACTTCAGCAGTTTTGAAAGTCAACGGTCATCATTGCTGCAATTTTGGCTCAAGTGTGAAATTATTACTCAAAGATACAAAAAAAAATTAGTCATCTCAAGATTATAATGTATGATTTAAGGTATTGTTTTATGTATATTACATACATACATGTAACATTAAAATGAGGGAACCTGAAATGTTTCTGAAGCAATCTTATTATATAAAGTTGGGTTTTCAAAGTTAGATATCGATCGCTTTTTGTTCTCGCCGTTATAGTAGGGACCACAATATCACCCCTAATGATTTAATTCAACTTTTCCGTTGACCATGGAGGACTATTAAAAAATATTTACACCACAATATCGCCCCTAATGATTAATATTGATATTTTTTATATAAAAAAACGGTCATCTTTACATAACTTATGTTATTCTTTTTAGATTTGTTATTCCCTATTTATTGATTAATAATAAAAGACATGTTTAAGTATACTGATCACGACACGTGTCAAGTATACTGATGAGATGTTGACATATGTCAAAAATTATTATTTTACAAAACAGCTAATTAAGATAATAGGAGTAAATCTACATAAAATTTACATGTTTATATCTAAAAAAAATTTCCTAAATAAAAAAGGAAAATTAACAAACTAATCTATTTTTCATTGTACGCTAATTATATTATACATGTTTTCTCAATTATATGTTGATATGTATAAACAAAAAAAAAATCATTAAACATGTCTTTTATTATTAATCAATAAATAGGGAATAACAAATCTAAAAAGAATAACATAAGTTATGTAAAGATGACCGTTTTTTTATATAAAAAATATCAATATCAATCATTAGGGGCGATATTGTGGTGTAAATATTTTTTAATAGTCCTCCATGGTCAACGAAAAAGTTGAATTAAATCATTAGGGGTGATATTGTGGTCCCTACTATAACGGCGAGAACAAAAAGCGATCGATATCCAAGCTGCAGAAGAAGCATTGGAGGCGAGTAGGAAGGAGCTTGGCGTTGTCGACGCAAAGAAATACGCCACACACATCAAACGCAACACCGATATGAGCAAGAAGCTCTATGACAGGGTTTGCAATATTGAAACTCAGAAGCTTAAAGCTAAGGAGGAGATGAGGAAGAAGTGACAAGGCGAGAAAAAAGTGAAAATGCCAGATTTGGATGGAGAATATTAATAAGTGGCAAAGTTACACGGATTTATCTTGTAATATATACGAGATAAGAAATTCTTTGGATACTAGCTACTTATTTTAGTACTAGCAAGTAATTCCATCCCTAGCCATGAGTTTATACTAGCTAACAATATATCAAATTCAAATTTTCATTCTTCCCTACTCTCTTAAAATATCTCTCTTGGTCGTAGAGCATAGTCAAGGTGTATACAACCTACATGAAAATCATAGTAAGTTTTCTTTAATTCTCTAATAAATTTTACATTTAGTTTTTTTTAAAAGTTATTATTTATTAACTTCTGGCAAATTAGTTCTCTACCGAGGTTGTATTAGTTCTTTTATATCTAATTTAGATTATTTTTTTAAATTTATTTTTATAGACCTAATTTTGATTATTTTACGTTTATGATTGTTAATTGTAGATCTTAATGTTTAGATCTGATTTTGATTATAGGTCTGACTTGGAGATTGACCGAATTTTGCTACATCACTTGTAAGTTTCGATATGATTGTTTTTGAGAATCGAAAACAAGACATGACATATGTGTGGGTAATTTCGTCAATGCTTTTAAGTCCAAAATTATTTTTTTTCAAAAATATTACAAAATCTAATTATAATAAATTGTTGATTATGATATACATCTATGTATATGCTGTTAAATTGTGTATTATGTATCATTTTAATAATGCAATTAATATGATATAAAGAACGAGATTTAACTACAATAAAACCGTTTACGTCATATTATCCATGAACAAAAAGGTAGATGTAGTTTCCATGATTTCTGGTGCATGACAGCGGGATTGATTGGAGAAGTATGAGATTCATTGGAGAAGTACAAGATATTGATTGGAAAAGTGGAGAAGTAGATTGCGTGTTGCTAAACCAATATATTGTAAAAAAAAAGGGGTTGATTGGAGAAGTACATGATATTCACCAGGTTTGTTGAGGCTTTGACCAAGTCCTAACTCTCTCTCCCTAGTAGGCTTGGACCAAAAAACTGAACCCAAAAACTAGAACTGGAATGGATCTGAATCCAAACTCGGAACCGGTAGAAAATCCTATTGTGTCCTAATCTCCTAAATCCGAAGAACCGGAACCAAACCAATAACTGAATGGGTATCCGACATATCCGAAATAAAATAATATATTGAAAATACTAGTTATAATTTATTATTTATAACATAGCTATTCAACGTTATAACTTAAAATTCAAAAATAGTAAATTTTTCTAAAACAAAATTAGATTAAAATGTTTAGCTATATTTTTAAAAACTTAACCAATTTTTTTTAAAAAAATTAACTTTTAAAATTTTGTTTAAATATTTAACATTAAAATTTTTGGGTAATCGGGCAAAATTTGGGTAATCAGGTTAAATTTTGGATAACCGGGTACAAAATACCCGAACCTGAATGATATCCGATTTTTGTAGGTTCTGAAATTTTAGACTTGATCCCGGTAAAATCCAAACTGAATCTACACAAAAAAAAATCTCTAATTTGAGATCCAAGCTGGATAGCGCGACGCATGATATGATATTTTTACTTCCTTTCCTCTAAAGCAAAGAGCGAATTGGAGGGAGTGACATCTGCCTTAAGAAGTATGGATGTCAACAACCACAACAAAGGAGAAGGAGAGGAGGAGATCTAGCACAACGAAGGGGAAGGAGAGGAGGAGATCAAGATGGTGAACACGGCACACGAAGCAAAAGAGTTAGCGGGAATACTCTTCATGTCAGAAATTAGCCAAGAGGAATACGGCATGATAGTTGCCCACAAGTTCTCTGATGAAAGAAGAGCAGCCAAGGTCGTGAAGACAGCTAGAATGATCTCCTCCAAAAATATCATTGACGCGGATATATATGAAGGCAACAATTAATATGATATAAAGAATGAGATTTAACTACAATAAAACCTCTATAAATTAATAATGTTAGGATCGTAAAAATCTATTAATTTATTGAGATTAGAATTTATCAATAAATTAATATAATTTATAGAGATTCAAATTTATCAATAAATTAATACTGAAACTTTCCTATTTTGGTAATTTTTTCAAAAGGAAATATAAAAATAAGATTAAATCGTTATAATTATTACTTTTATAGAATCAATTAAAAGGAAAATATCATGGTTTGAAGAGAGCACTCAATGTTGAGAAAAAAAAAAACACTCAAAGTTTTTGATAGGGAAAAATTCTTAAAAATAAACTCTAACAAAAATTAATCTACCTATATATATACATATATTTTGATAGTTTTATACGATTATTAATTTATATTATTGATGAGACTATATATTTACAATGAATTGTTTAAAGTTTTTTTTAATTTTATTCTATTATTGAATTATATCTAAAATTACACTAGCCAACTTAGAACCGAAAAATTTATATTAATTTATAACAATTATTAATTTACGGAGTATTAATTATAGAGGTTTTATATAATTGATTTTTGAATGATACATATACATGTATACACATAATAAATTGTTGATTATGTACATGTGTATGCTGTTAAATTCTGGATTAATGTGTTTATCTGGATTTGATTTTACTTGCTGTAAATCTTTAAGAAGTAATATCATATTTGCTTCTATAGCATTATTGCCTTATTGTCATCTTCCTTGAATAATAAACTTTAACCGATCTTTTGCTGGTAACAGCGTATCATGATGATGATGATCATCATCATCATCGTGTTTCTTGTAAGTTAAATTTTAGTCCTAAACATACAGCAGTAACGTGTTATCAAAAATAACCAAGAAAAAAACTGATCGGGTTTAATCAATTTGTTCTCTTTTAACCATCCTCCGATAATTGAATTACCCTCTTTCACGTTTGATGAAAAATATTAGTATAAAAATTGTAGAATTATACAAGCGATGTAATGATATGATATGACTTAAATATTTTATTGGTTAGAATAAAATATAAATAAAAGAAAATGCCCAATCCCAAAACACCAACTGATCCATCTCTACCTCTTCTGGTCTTAACGTCAAACTCTGGCACAGATCTCACTGGAACACAAAAACCAATGGCTACTCGAATCAGGCTTATAACCTCAGCTCTCGCGATCCTCCCAGTATTACTAGTTTCCTCGTTTCTTGGAGTCGTCTCATTAACAGAGACGAAGCAGAACGAGGCTGAAGTGGCGCAGATGTACGAGCGATGGCTAGTGGAGAATCGAAAGAACTATAATGGTATTGGAGAGAAAGAGAGACGCTTCAAGATCTTCAAAGACAACTTGAAGTTCGTGGAAGAGCACAATTCAGTTCAGAATAGGACTTATGAAGTCGGTTTGACCCGGTTCGCAGATCTAACAAATGATGAGTTTCGAGCTATTTACTTGAGGAAGAAGATGGAGAGAAGTAAAGACTCAGTGAAATCTGAGAGATATATGTACAAAGAAGGAGATGTTTTGCCTGATGAAGTCGATTGGAGAAAGAAAGGCGCAGTTGTACCAGTCAAAGATCAAGGAAACTGTGGTATGCATTTTAGATATTTCTTCATATAGCTTTTTCGGATTTGGATCAATTTTCACGTTTTCTGAACTTGAAACGATTGTGAATTGAGATATCTCTTTGAATAGGAAGCTGTTGGGCATTTTCTGCGGTTGGAGCGGTTGAAGGGATAAACCAGATCAAGACCGGTGAGTTGATATCTCTGTCGGAGCAAGAACTCGTTGACTGTGACAGAGGTTTTGTCAACGCTGGATGTGATGGAGGTATCATGAACTACGCTTTTGAGTTCATTATGAAAAACGGTGGTATTGAGACAGATCAAGATTACCCTTATACCGCCAATGATCTTGGCTTGTGCAACGCCGATAAGGTTCTTAATAAACCAATATAATGCTCGATTTTGGTGTTATTGTTAAGTTTCCATTATATTTCATCTATGTTTAATGATCATGCAGAATAACAACACTCGTGCTGTTGTTACCATTGATGGATATGAAGATGTTCCTAGAGACGATGAGAAGTCTTTGCAAAAGGCTGTTGCTCATCAACCTGTTAGTGTTGCCATTGAAGCTAGTAGCCAAGCTTTCCAGCTCTACAAATCCGTAATTTTCAATCACTAAGCTTGATTCTTTATTCTTCATACGAACTTGAAACATAACCCAAAAAATTTATGTTTGTGTTTTTCTTCCTCAGGGTGTGATGACAGGAACATGTGGAATATCTTTGGACCATGGTGTGGTAGTGGTTGGGTATGGATCCTCAAGTGGTGAAGATTACTGGATCATTCGTAACTCATGGGGATCAAACTGGGGAGAAAGCGGTTACGTTAAACTCCAACGTAACATCAATGTCTCATTTGGGAAATGCGGTGTAGCAATGATGGCTTCCTACCCGACCAAATCATCATTCCCGTCGTCATTTGATTTGTTGTCTGAGATTTAATTTGATCTTCCGGTAAATGATTAAGAACTAATTTTGAATACTAAATAATCCAATGGGGTCAAGTCAACATGTTAACGTTAATGAAGATTCCAATCGTATCTTGTATTTGAAGAACCTGCTTGGCAGCACAGTCTAAGTACAGAAAGAGTTGTGATGCTGATGGTTTTGGTTGTTGACTTGTTGTCACATGCTCTGTTTTTGTCTTCTCTCTTTTTTAAAAGAAACGATTTAGACGAATTATTATGTATTTGGAGGCAAATTAGAGAATAGAAAGCAAATAAAAAATGGAAAAAAAAAACTAAAAATACAAATTAAAGAGGAAAAAGAAAATAGTCATAATTGATGGGTGCGGGCGGAATATACATATGGCGACAAAGATGAGAAGCAAAAACCCTAATTAGATAAAGAAGATTCAGAAGCAAGTTTTCTTCAGACATCATTCATCAATGACTAAACCTGAGCTTCCAGAGGATCTGGTAGAGGAAATATTCTGTCGCGTTCCGGCCACTTCCTTGAAACGATTAAGATCAACTTGCAAACGATGGAACCGTTTATTCAACGACGATTGGAGATTCGCAAGAAAGCACTTGGATAAAGCCACAAAGCAGTTTATGGTTCTCATGTTGACAAAGAAGCACAATATTGCTCTGGTGAGCATCGAACTCAATTGAACCATTCCATCTGTAGAGGTCAAAGATGAATATAGCCTAATCGATCCTCAGCCTGGTGAGTATTCAGCTAAACTCGATATAGACCGAGTCATTCACTGTGACGGAGTGTTGTTATGCACCTCCTCCGCTGACAACTCTAGAATCGTGGTTTGGAACCCGTTAACTGGTGAACAAAGGTGGATTAGAAGCGGCGATCGTAGGCGAGGTGTCCGCGACTTTGATATCGGACACTGCCAAGGAGACAACAAATCCTGCAACAAGAGCTACAGAGTCTTGAAGTATTATTATGCCTCTTATGCTATCAATAGTTTTGAAATCTACGAGTTTAACTCTGACACATGGAGGAGTCTTGGTGATATATGTCCAGGCTGCAAGTACTTATGCTTGGATCTGTCTGTGTCTTTGAAGTGTATTGTGACACATTGGTTGACGATGATGACTATAACAGACACATGATATATATCGTTAGGGGGGATACTAATAAAGTCATAAAGGTGGAGTTTGGAGTAGATAAAGTGAAATTATGTTTGCCAGCTATTCTTAATTATGTTCCAAGTTTGGATAAAATCAAGCAAGCAACAGCTCAAGGCAAAAGGAAAAGAGGTGACGACTAAAACAAGCTCTCTCTACATGCATGTCTGTGACTAAACCCTCTTCTTCTTTTTTTTTTTTTTTTTTTTGGTTGTGTTTTTTCTTTATCTAACATTGGTCATGTTTATTTGAATCTTTGAACTCTTATTTCAATAAGTTGCAAACATTCTAATAAAAAATGAACCCCAAATTACTTGATAATACAACTTTGCTCTGTTTTTTTTTCTTTTATGCAATGGACATCCAAAGTTGAGACAAATGAGACATAAGATATGTTTCTGGTGATGAAACTGTGATTTAACGTAAAATTAAGCAAAATAAATGTAAAAAATCACAAAAACATAACCCAATTTGTGATGCCAAAAATGATCCATCGATCTATTAAAAAACAAAAAAGGGTTAAAATTTAAATAAAAGTGGAGAGATGAGGATCACGTGCGACGTTCAATTCTTCAGATCCAAAAAAACCATCAAAACGTTGTTATAAAAGATCTAACGGCACAGATTTATTGTTGACGAAAACTCCCACGTGACTTGATCACCGAGAGAGACACTGAAAATCTAATCTGAATCCGTCGAGACGAGAGCCCTAAAGAGCTTTGCTTGCTCCTCCTGAACATCGCGCGCGTTCATAATCTTCTCAACTTTTAATTTTCATCCACGAAGGCCGAAGCAAGCGTTTTCCCTCGGGATATATGGTTCTTGATCTCTGAGGTTTCTTCTTGCCTTTTACTTTTATGCTTTGGATTTGTCATTTTTCTCTGATTCTCTGATTCTCTGATTCTCTGATCTGCTTTCGAGGTTTTTTTTTAAAAAAATTTCCATTGGATTTAGCTTACCTTTTTGTGAGTGTTCATGCCTGATGATCGCACATTAATTGTTTGATTAACTCTCCGAATTTGCTTTTTTTTTTTTTTTTTTTTTTTAAATAAAAAATTATTGAGTTCGGAACAAAGACGATTGTGTTTTTTTTTCTCAAGCGAATTAGATCACGCAAATGATAATTTCGGGCTAATAGTTATATTTACTTAAATGCGAAATCAGTTTTTTTTTTTTTTTTTTTTTTTTTTTTTTTTTTTTTTAATTCTGACTTTGTGTAGTTTTTTAGATTTGTAAACAATGTTTCACTCAAATGTATTTTTTTTTTTGTTGTTGTTGTTGTTGAATGTGATGATGTCTTTTTCCAGGAAAGAAGATAGAAACAATGTCGTCTGAGTCACCGAATTTGCCTCCACCTGCTGCTGTAACAATACCAGATGATCAGCCACCTCCTCCTGCTGCTGTTTCTGCATCCCCTGCTGTTGTAGAAGCTGGAAGCGATAATTCACCTAAAGGTGTTGCATCAAAACTATCTGCTTCTGGGATATCAACGTGGGCTAAAAATTTGAAAGTTCCTCAGCCGTTTGCTTCCACACACAACGACTCTGCTGTGGAGACTAACGAAAAGTCTGCTTTTGCAAAGTTTACGAGCGGGTTAGGGCTTCGTTTATCTCCGAAATCTCCTCAACCTAATGAGACCACGGATGGGACTTCATCAACTGCTACAGAATCTAGTTTCATTGGGACGATTACCAAAGGTTTGGTTGATACTTCAAAGAATGCTGTCAAGGCAGTGCAAGTCAAGGCTCGACATGCTGTATCCCAGAACAAAAGAAGATATCAGGTGCTGTTAACTTGTACTTATAAGTTTTTGTGTCATATGATAGCTTGTTTCCTCAAACCAAATGTTACTTGTGGTTTAGGAAGGAGGATTTGATTTGGATCTGACGTACATAACAGAGAACATTATTGCAATGGGGTTTCCTGCTGGTGATATGAGTTCTGGCTTTTTTGGATATGTCGAGGTGAGTCAATTTTTAGCATGCTTGTTGTAATCGTTTCCCATGGGTTTTTTTGAAGTTAATATGATATGACCAATATTTGTTCAAACATTATTGTAGGGTTTCTACCGTAACCAAATGGAAGAAGTTATCAACTTTCTTGAAACTCAACACAAGGTACTATTATTACTTATTTGTTAGCAAATCAAATTAATCCCTTATCTTTGGCCATATGATGCATTTTTTGCTGTTTCTCTTGTTAATCTAGTTAGTTCTCTCTTTTGTATCACTTGGAAATTCTTAACATGGAGACTGGTTCACTTCACCTTATGTTATTAGTTCTTGATCATGTGCAGCTCTGCCTAATTAGATATTGTCGAGTGGATGGTTCCACTCAAATTGAAGAGGCTGTAACATATTAGTCTGTGTAGACTTATATTGAGTTTCTTGACTTTTGTGATATTAGTTGGATTTCAGGGATATAAGAATTTATAATTGGTATTCGATATTCATATTATGTATATTTATTTCGAACGTGTACAATGTCATCTTGCCATCTTCCTTTTGGAAATTAATTTATGTATGATGCGTTTTGCAGTTAGCTACAGCCTTGGTAGGTTTGGCTCTTCTCTTGTGCTATTCATATAATTGATTTCTTTTTTTTATGTAGGCAAAATACAAGGTTTACAATCTTTGTTCAGAGAGGTTGTATGATGTATCATTATTTGAAGGGAAGGTATGCCATCCTCTTTTCCTTGCATTTGACAAACATGGCCTCCTCAACAAAGAATGTCTTACTCAAAATAAAGAAAATTTGCTCTGTAGATCTTCCAATGCACTATTTCAAGTTTCTTTAGCTCTGAAGTACTTATGAAACAGTATCCATCGAAAAGATTGTTTACATCTTTGCATATGTACTAAGTTGTGAATCTTGTGATAATTTGCTCATTTCTTACCTGAATCGTTGGACATGATCATATCAAAACCTGCTGCAGTGAAGTGGCTTAATTCTCTGCTACAGATAATATAGCCACTTCTTTTATACAGCATGCTTTCTTTTTCTAGGGTGGTTACTATGATGTATATATAATGCGGGCACAGTTGTTTACTATTTACCCTCCATCTTTTGTCCGTATTAGTGTCCCTATACATCTTACTTTGTGCTGATTATTTTACCTCCAGGTGGCCAGTTTCCCATTTGATGATCATAATTGCCCGCCAATCCATTTGATCACCTCATTCTGCCAAAGTGCATATTCATGGTTGAAGGAGGACATTGAGAATGTTGTGGTTGTTCACTGTAAGGCTGGCATGGCAAGGACAGGGCTTATGATATGTAGTCTTCTGTTGTATCTGAAGGTAAGAAATTCATTCTAATGCTGTATAAAACAATCCATCACACGGAACCAATCATGATTCCTTTTCTTATCTAGTTCTTTCCGACTGCCGAAGAGTGCATGGACTTCTACAACCAGAAACGATGTGTGGATGGAAAAGGACTTGTGCTACCCAGCCAAATTGTAAGTCTAGTTTTGTAATTTATATAATTAAGCCGCTCATGAAGACATTATTTACTCTTCTGCGGAAATTTGAGTCTGTTTAAATCATTATTTGTAGAGATATGTGAAATACTTTGAACGAATTTTAACCTACTTCAACGGGGAAAACCAACCTGGCCGTAGGTAAGCATCTTATTGACTTATTCTATACCTTGATATAGCATACAGTTGTTTATTGAGATCGAACAATTTTTTTTTTTAGGTGTATGCTTAGGGGATTCCGGCTCCATAGGTGTCCCTATTGGATTAGGCCATCCATCACTATTTCAGATCATAATGGTGTGTTGGCCGATCCATTGCTTCATGACAACATATAAAGCCAGTATCATGCAGAGCTAACATCTTACTGTAAATTATATGCAGGTGTTCTCTTTACCACGAAAAAACATCCTCGGACCAAGGATCTCTCGGTACGTTATTGTTATTACCTTGTCGTTATCTAGTATTTTGTTAAGGCCTTTGTAAATTCACATTTAGTGGAATTTTTATGATTTTGCAGCCTGAAGACTTTTGGTTCAGTGCCCCAAAGAAAGGGGTTATGGTCTTCGCCTTACCCGGAGAGCCAGGTCTAACAGAATTGGCTGGGGACTTCAAAATCCATTTTCATGACCGCCAAGGAGATTTTTACTGGTTAGGAAGCTAGGACCGTTATCCAAAACTCATTATTACTTACATCTCTTTTATATTTTGCTTCTCTCACTACTATTTTTTGAATGCTCTTGTCAGCTGGTTAAACACGACAATGATGGAAAATAGAGTGATCCTAAAAACCAGTGAGCTTGACGCGTTTGACAAGGTATAATATAACTGAATCCTTGACTCTGTGTGTGAAGTCTGATTGGGGGGTCTTTCTCCATCAATCCTCCTGTTTTGAAATGATATATCTTTGTGTTTAACCTTTGTTTCAATGCAGAGGAAGCTACCGTCGCCTGGATTTATGGTTGAAGTTGTTCTTGCTGATATAAATGCAACAATCCCTACGAACCCTAGTTCTGAAACAGCATCCACAACACCGGAAGAAACTCCAGCAGCTAATGCTTCCCCCGTAGACGGCTCTGCATCGGTTCCAGGACCCAATAAAGAAACAGAGAATCCTGATAAGGACGATGTGTTCTCTGATAACGAAGGAGACTCGACTGGCCCGACCAAAACCACATCATCGGCTTCTTCTCAAACCCCAGAAGCCAAACGGAGTGCAGATGAAACCTCTGTTCTCGCTAAAGCGACTGAGAAAGTGTCTCTTTCTGGAAACAAGGGATCATCACAGCCCGTGCAAGGAGGAACAACGGTTAGCAAGGCTGAAGCAACAGAGAAACCCTCTGGGGCTGGGGTCAATCCTTCTTCAAGCTCAGAGAGTGAGTTCAAGGTCATGGCTGCTGATGCATCAGTGTTCTCATTTGGGGATGAAGACGACTTTGAAAGCGATTGAAGAAAGGGTGATCAAAAGAAGGAAGATGTGTACATAAAAACAGGGAATGTTAAATCCATTCATTGTGTTGTGATGTTGAATTCTACGGTTTTTTTTTTGCTTTACCGTATCGCTCTGTTCTTTTAGTATTATACTGCACAAAATTATACATTGGTCTTACGTCTTTGTGTTATATGACTTTAGTATTTGGAATCATAAAACAATCAATGATTTCTTACCTCGTCGTAAGTAGAGAGATACTTCCAAAATCCATTTTTCCTTGGCATTAGGTCGAATCTTCTACTTGTTTATCTAATAAACAGACGACTACTAACGCCATGCGAAGTCTGACGGTGAGGGTTTAACTCCTTGGCGAAGACCTCGCTCCACGAACCACTTGCTCCCAATCCTATTCTTATCATATAGGCCAATAAAAGCCTCTCAAATTTCGTCGAATCATATAAAACCTCTACTGAAAAGAACATATTTGTGAATCATTAATAGATAAGTCTTTTCTTGGTTTAGAGTTAAAGAAAAACAAGTTATTTAATTTGACCAAAGCAACGTACGTTTGCGCTTCCTAAACCATTTTTAGGAAGTGAGAATGTGAGATGATGATGTTTCATATTCTACGTATCCTTCCACCTTTATGGGAGAATCACTTCATCATAAATTAAGTGAATAACTTATCCACATGCAGATGCCACTTTTTTATATAGCATATTTTGTTGGAGTGTAACCAACATTACTCAAAATTAGTATTAATCAAGGGAAACAATTTCTTGCTAGAAGAAAACTAATAAATTTTAAAATCAGCTGATGGTTTAATTTCTGCTAGTTTTTAGTTTGTTTTACTATTTCTATATAAAGAAAAAATTAGAAAAAACTAATCTTTCAAGTCATTCTAACTCACAGTCTAATTTGGAGTTTTCTACTACTGATTTATTAGATACTGCTTCGTTTGCATCAAAGTTTGTTTCTAATATTATCTTTTCATATTCTTCATTAAACCATATAGAATTTAAGAACACAAAAGTTAAAAGAATTACTCTCTTTTATTAATCTCTAGGAAAATCTCTCAAAACCTAAAGCACTCTTATTCTCTCTTAAACTCTTAAAGGTATACCACACTTTGGCAATTCTTTATATAGAGAGATTTCTAGACTAATTTCCTTTTTCACAATAGGTAAACTAACATTATTTAGATGACTCCTAAATAGAAATAATCCTATTCCATAACTTGGTAGGATTGGGATAGCTTGCTCTCCAAGCTATCTTCAAGCTTAACCAACATTCTCCCCCTTAAGCTTGAAATCGCATTTTGACACATCTTGAACTCCAAGAAGATCTCTCATCTCCTTAAATTTAATCCTACCAAGAGCTTTGGTTAGAATATCAGCTTTCTGTTCCTCACCAGAAATGTGCTCCACCTCCACATGTTCATTCTCTACACAGTCACGTATAAAATGATATCTCTTGTGGATGTGCTTGCTACGACCATGGAAAACAGGGTTCCTAGTGAGTGCTATTGCTGACTTGTTATCTAGTAAAATCGAGACCTTCTCACAAGGTTCTCCGGTAACTTCACCTAGGATCTCTTGTAACCAGATCGCTTGCTTTGCCGCCTCTGTAGCAGCCATAAATTCAGCTTCACACGACGACAGAGCCACCGTATCAAGCTTATGAGAATACCAAGTATTAGGACACTCATTCAGATAGAAGACATGACCACCCGTACTTCTACCATCATCTTCGTCCACATTGTGACTGCTGTCACTGAAGTCGACCAGTCAAGCATTCTTCTCTCGCTTATAAATAAGACCGTATGAACGAGTTCCCTGCAAATATCTCAGTATCTGTTTTAACGCGGCACTGTGAGACTCCTTGGGATCATGCATGTAACGACTTAGAACACCAACAGAGTACGCAAGATCAGGACGAGTCTGAATCAAGTAACGAAGACATCCAATTTTTCTCCGATACTCCTTAACATCAATGCTCTTCTCAACTTGAGCCTTAGAAAACTTAACACCAAAGTCCATGGGTATATGAACTGCATTACACTCTCCCATACCAGTTTCACTCAGGATCTTGTCAGCATATCTTTCTTGTGTAAGAATAATACCAAAGTCGGATTGAGAAACATCAATGTCGAGGTAGTACGTAAGCTTACCGAGGTCACTCATATCAAATTTCAACGCCATTCGCCGTTTAAAGTCTAGGATTACTTCAAGACTCGAACCTGTGACAAGGAGATCATCAACGTACACAGCCACAATAAGACGATGCTCCTTCTCTTGCTTATGAAACATAGATGGTTCCTTAGAACACTTTACGAAGTTAAGCTTCTTGAGAATCTGATTCAGCTTATTGTTCCAAGCTCTAGGTGCTTGTCGAAGTCCGTATAAGGCCTTATTTAACTTGTAGACTTTGTCCTCACTTCCTAGGATGACAAACCTTCTGGCTGATTAACATAAACATCCTCTTTCAGCTCCCCATGAAGAAACACAGTTTTTACATCAAGATGATGTATCTCCCATATGTTAGAGGCTGCTAGAGCGATGATAAAACGAATTGTTTCAATGCATGCTACAGGGGCAAACACCTCATCAAAATCAATCCCATGACGCTGCACATAACCCTTCGCCACAAGCCGTTCCTTATACTTGTTTATGCTTCCGTCAGAGTTGCGTTTAATCTTAAATACCCACTTTACACCGATAGGCTTAGCTCTAGGAGGAAGATCGACCAGATTCCATGTATTATTCTTGATAATCGAGGACATTTCTTCTTGACACGCTTGTAGCCAAACTTCCTCACTCTTAGCTTCATTAAAATCCCATGGCTCCTCATTGAGTGCAAACAGCAGACGCTCGACCTCTGTTTATGCAAATAGAATATAGTCCTGTAGATAGCTTGGTTTCCTCGTTACTCTTGTTGACCTTTGGAGTTCTTGTACTTCTTGATTCTGATCCTCTACCTCCTCATGATCATCTTGATCTAGGTCCTTTTCCGTTTCAGGAAACTCATTTTCTTCTACTTACTCTATCGAAACTGCGACTCTGTTCTCAACTCTGTTCGCGACTCTGTTCGCGACTCTGTTCACAAGTGTCCTCTGTTTTTCCGTAACTCCCTCCTTCTCTTAAACCGTTATTACCAAAAGCTCCAAATGTAAGAATGAACGTTCCTGAACCATCAACATCTTCATTACCTGTATTACACTATCGCCAACTCTTCTCTTCATCAAAAACTACATCTCTACTCACTGTTATTCTTCGACTTGTCGGATCCAACAAATGATAAGCCTTTGATCCTGGCTCAGTTCCAAGGTGCACAAGCATTCTAGTTCTACCATCAAGCTTCTTCAGGTGTTGAACTTCTGTCTTCGGATAACTTATACATCCGAATACTCGGAGGTGCTCCACATTCGGCTTCTTCCCTTTAAATGCTTCATATGGGGTTTGATTAACAAGTGCTCTGGTAGCCACTCTATTTATTAGATATGTAGTATGTCTAATAGCTTCTCCCCATAGATAATTAGGCATATTCATATGCTTTAAGAGGCTCCTGGTCATCTCCATCATTGTTCGATTTTGTCGTTCTACTACACCATTCTACTGAGGTGTATAAGGTGCGGTTAACTGCCTTTTGATTCCAGCTTCTTCCAAAAACGTTGAAACTCATGTGATAGGAACTCACCACCTCGATCAGTTTGAAACATTTTGATTGTCATGCCTGTCTCGTTCAACTGCTGCCTTGAAGACTTTAAACTTGCTAAAAGCTTCGCTTTTTTCTTTCAAAAGAAGTGTCCACATGTAGCGTGAGCAATCATCTATCAGAACAAAGACATACCGGTTCCTAGACAGTGTAGATGGAGTAATAGGGCCACAAAGATCCCCATGGATAAGCTCTAGTACATGTGTTGCTCGAAACGATGTTGACTGTGGAAAAAACTCTTCTCACCTGTTTACCAAGTAAGCATGATGCACAAACCTCCTTCTCAACCTCAAGGTTTGGCATTCCTAAGAAAAGTTTCTGCTTTTCATTGTCTTCATGCTTTCGCTTCCAATATGTCCTAATCCAGAATGCCACTTGCTTGAATTACCAGAAGATATAAGCTGTAGACACTTGGAGTTCTCTGTTTCCATAGGTACCTTGTACAACCGATTTCTAGACCTTGCAGCTTTTACCGACAATCGACCGTCCTGATCACGTAATGTCAACACGTCACCACGCATCCGAACGTCACACATGGACTCAGTAGCCTGTCCAAGGCTTATAATATTGCTTCTTAAGTCAGGTATGAAGTAGACATCAGCTAAAATCTTGCGATCGCCATTCTTAGTAACAAAGAGAATTGATCCTTTGCCTTTTATGTCTATGCGTGAGTCGTCTCCAAACCTGACCTTACCTGTGACTGTCTCATCAAGCTTTGAGAAATAGGACCGATTCCCAGTCATGTGGTTACTTGCCCTATTGTCTAAGTACCACACATCATCACCATCAATATGAGTTTCAAACTCGTTTGTTTTCACATTACGCTCATTAAGATAAACTACTTCGTGCATCATCAATGCGTCAGCGGTTTGTGTGTCCTCTTCATCATTCTCATGGGTCTCCTGCAACTTAAGTAGTATGTCCGGACAATTAGACGCATAGTGTCCTACTTTATCACAACGATAGCAAGTCACTTTAGATGTTTCCCTTTCTTGTCTATATCCATCATTATAGCGATCACGTCATCCACGTCCTCTTCCGCGACCATAAAATCTACCACCTTGACCTCTGCCTTTGCCTCTTCCTGCATTATAGCTGTCTTGATAGGGTTGATGATCCGTATTTGCATACATGAGGTTCCCTTGATCATCATGTAGAGCTTCTTCTTCACCACTAATTCTTTCTTCATAAGCTTTTAAACGACCAACAATAACTTCGAAAGAAGTGGTGTTTAGATCGAGCACCTGTTCAAGAGCAGCAACAATGTGTATGTATTTCCTCCTTAGCAGGCTGTTAAGAAACTTCTTTACAAGCTTTGGTTCTTCGATATCTTCTCCTAAAGATGTTGATTTTGTTGAAAGTTCAGAGAGTCTTCCAACAAAATCATCAATTGTGTCGGATTCTTTCATCTTGATCCTATCAAACTCAGCAATCAATGTTTGAAGTCTCGCTTCTTTAACCCTCTCAGCTCCGATGTGCCTGGTTTTTATTGCATCCCAAACTGCCTTGGAGGTTTTAAGATTACCAACTTGCAAGAGTAAGGCTTCTGGAATTGATTGGAAGAGAAGAGCTCTAGCCATGTCGTTTTTCTCTATATCATCTTCCCCTGGTTCCATGGTCTCCCACACTTTGTTAACCTTTAGCGCCACCGTCATACGCATCGACCACACTGTATAGTTGACCGAGTTCAGCATAGGACATTGTATTGAGGACGGACCGTTCTCCTTTGATTTGCTAGTTGCAGTTGCAAAATTTGCAGGAATTAAATCATCCATGTTAGCTACACACAACGACTTCTCCTCCCTGGTTTCTTCTTCTTTACCACGCCGAGGATAAACAGAACAAGGATCTTTTGCTCTGATACCAAATATAGAATTTAAGAATACAAAAGTTAAAAGAATTACTCTCTTTTATTAATCTTTAGGAAAATCTCTCAAAACCTAAAGCCCTCTTATTCTCTCTTAAACTCTTAAAGGTATACCACACCTTGGCAACTCTTTATATAGAGAGATCTCTAGACTAATTTCCTTTTACATAATAGGTAAACTAACATTATTTAGATGACTCCTAAATAGAAATAATCCTATTCCATAACTTGGTAGATTGGGATAGCTTGCTCTCCAAGCTAACTTCAAGCTTAACCAACAAACCAAAGAAAGTAAATAAGTATGTCTCAGCTAGAGAAACGCTGACAGCCTGACATACGGATAGGGAGATACCAGCTTTGATGCTCTGACTCGTATCTAGTTTTTATTTTGATATACGTTACATACTTGCATTTTACAAGTTTTCTGTTGTTGTCAAGATATATTCGAATTTTTTCAAAATCATTAAATCTTGTAAAGCAAACATTAAGAAAATCAGTATAAATTCACATTTCAATAAATTCGGGAAAAATAAAATTACATGTATTATTACATGTTTCCTTTTTCTCGATAATAATATTGTTATAGGAAAAAACAACCATGTTACACATTTTATTAAGTTATAATATTATAGTTACCAATTTGTATAATGGTATATAGTAGTAAAAGGAGCAGGAGGAGTGTCCTATCTCTTGCAGACCACTCCCTTGCCACCTACGCCACTGGCACAACTCATCTCAGGGAGCTCCAATAATTTGCTCTGTCCACCGTTGCTTGCTTCGTTACCGGTGAACCTTGCGGCTGAGCAGTCAGGTGCAAAAAGTCCGCTGGTCTGGAATTCTCTGTCACCACCCATCACAGGCATGTGGACTCCGATCTTAACTCGGCTAACGTAGTTAGACCTATAAGTCTGTCCCAAAACACCATCAACATTGTCGCTAAGGTCTTGGAACTTGAAGCCGAGGTCAAGATGAGCTAGACAGTCGTCTTCCTTCACGTCATAGCCATGGATTCTTGAATCTTCCATTGTTATTGGCACCACTCTTGCTGTGATCTTAAGCAAACCCTCTACTTCAACCTGAAAATAAATACATTGATTGACTACTATTAAGCATTAAGTTTATATATGAAGATAGTATAGTATTACTTGAGATCATCTTTCTATGATTGAATTTGTTCTTTTAAGCGACCGTGTGGCTAAAGTAATAAATTTTTTAGGGCATACCTCGAGGTTGTTAGTGTCAGCGTTGACTCGCTTGACAGAGACCTGAGGGTATACTCCAGGGGAAGAAGTCCATGTTGCACCGTCTAGCTGAGGGAGTGAGATAACGTTTCCGTCGAAAGAGACGGCGATCCGGTCAACGGAATCGTCCCACGTGGCAGTCTTGAGGGCTCCGACGTATAAACGGTGAGTGCCGAAGAGCATGGCAATGGATTGGACCCATGTGAAGTCACGTGCCATACCTGGTCTACGTTTGCCGATGAAATGTGCGTTGATGTGAAGATTAGGATCAGAGATAAGGCAGAAGTTGGAGTCTTTCTTGCCGTGGAAGTAAAAAGTGAGACCATCTCCTCCAATGAAACGTGGGTCTTGGCAAACGGATCCTGGCTTGTCGCAATCTGCATCACAATATATCATGAATATTTAGCATACATTATGTAATTGAGTAATAAGGTATTTTTATGGAGGAGATCGATGGATTAAGATGACATACTGCAAAGTGGCTTGCAAGTGACGCAATCGACTTGACAAGAACGGGGACAAGCGGTAGGGCAAGTGTACTCAACTCCGTAACATGGAGATCCCTGCTTCCTACATCTAGCCCTTCTGACTCCGGCTCCTGCTTGGTCGTCTGATGGCGGGGGAACGTAAGGGGGAGAGCCAGGAGGAGTTGGGACGGAAGGTGTGGGAGTAGAACCTGGAGGAGTTGGGACGGAAGGTGTAGGAGTCGCGGGAGTAGATCCTGGAGGAGTTGGGACGGAAGGTGGAGTAGGAGTGGGACTTGGAACAGAGGGTGTAGGAGTTACAGGAGGAGAATATGGAGGGACTGGTGTCGTGGGTGTACCAGGAGGACTTGGCACGGAAGGTGTTGGAGTGGGGGGTGGTGGTGAAACTGGAGGAGTAGGACTTGGCACAGATGGTGTAGGAGTTGGAGGCGGTGGTGAAACTGGTGGAGTGGGACTTGGGACAGACGGTGTAGGAGTCGGAGGTGGTGGTGAAACTGGTGGAGTGGGACTTGGCACGGACGGCGTAGGAGTTGGAGGTGGTGGCGAAGCTGGCGGTGTAGGGCTTGGCACGGAAGGTGTAGGAGGTGGCGGTAAAACTGGTGGAACAGGAGCGGGAGGAGTGTATCCACCGTCATCGCCACCGTCATTGCCACCATCATCGTCAGCGGAAGGAGGGCCACATATGGGTTTGCAAGAGGCACATTCGACATGGCAAGTGTCAGGGCAGAACTTAGGACAAACATGTTCCAAGTTGTAGCAATGTTTGTACTTCTTGATCTTACATGTTGCGTGGCTTGGGTTCTTGGCTATTCCCGGTGGTGTATCAGCCATTGTTAATGCAAGTGATGCCAGGAGTATGCATCCCAATATTTGAAGTCGTGTGTGTTTGGCTAGATCCATTGCCAAACCGAACAAAGAAGATAGAAAGGTGTTTGTGTTTTTTTAGTTGTTGTGTGCCTTGGGATTTGATTGTATGAATGATGATGTGGTTCAAGTGCTCTGATACGGTTTATATAGATAGATATGTTGCGTTTTAAAATATCAAGTTGGGGTCTTTTTAATCTTTAAATAAGGGTTCCGATTTCTATGGAGCTTGCCTTTTAGGATAGCTACGTAATTTAACAATTATCAACACCTTTATACATAACTTATATTTTGTATGTACAAAGATGCTTCGAGTATTTTTATTGATCGCAAAACGGGTTCTAAGATATTAACAGTACGTAGGAGGTTAAAAGTTGAACAATATAATTGAGGTTATTGATGAAAGAGTACTCCTCCAAACTGAAAGAAAGAAGATTACAAAACAAATAAATAGCTAACTAGTCTACAATTGGTAAATATGATGGTATATATGATCTTAATTTGGTTCGAAACTAATACTGATCATCACCAAGATTTGTATATGTTATAAAAATACTAATCCCGTAGATGTTTATAAAACAAAGCCCTATATATGTTAAACTATTGTAAATATCATTTGATTGTCAAATGAGAAAAGGAAAAAGAAAATCATCATCGTAGTTGGTATATGTAAACAATTTTAGCGACAAGTCAGCTTCATATTTAAATTAATTAGGCAGTAGATATATACAATTAGCCATTAGGTATCTAATAATAATACCTATAGCAAAACTGAGTTTTTATTCCAATTCACTTTATGCATTTCTACGTATTACATAAATGGGATATTACTTAAACGTGTCGCTATTTGCAAGTTAATGGGGGAATCACTTTGCGATGAAGTGATCGGCATGCTACTCTCGTGTGTGGTAGCACATTTTGCTGATTACGTGAAACAATCGATTAGTTAACTGATCAGTTTTATGATCAAATTGGATTATATATATGTGAGTTTGACTTCAAATTCCGTAAAAAATTGCACATTTGAGTTAGCGCTAGGTTTTAAATTTAATCTACATTGGTTTTACCTCTTTTAATAAATAATTAAATATATATCTGTTAAGATGCCAAGTCGTTTATTTAACGTTTGTTAATTTTATGCGAAGGACAAGCACGCACGAGAACAACCTTTGACCTTTTTGGGATCACATGATGAAAAACAACACTGATAAGTCAAGCTATGACAACACCTTTACAGCTAGCTATATATGTTTGATTCATTTTTCTACTTTGTCTTATATTTGAAGAAACCTATTAGCCATTTAACATTTTCTCTGTTAGCGTTAACCAATTTCATCAAAATTAATATTATATATCGATCATTAGATTGTAAGTAAGCTTTATATGTTGATTCCACTTACATGCATGCTTTCGACTTTATAATGCGACTCAAAGGAGGCACCGACTATACAGGTCTAAAGTCCATTATTTAATTTTATTTGTTCTACACTTCTGTTATAGACAACACGGTCTTAACTAAACGCGTACTGTATTATTGGCTTTGTGGTTTTTAAGATCGATCAGGTTAAATTTTTATAATTTTTATCTTCTTTTGACACAAGAGTTATGGGTTTTCAATCTAGATTAGATCATTACCCATACTATAACACGGATTAAACTTTATATTTTGTGTAAAGAAATCCGCTTTCTTCACCTTAATCTGTCTCTTTATATAATTGATTATAATTTATCGGTTAAACTTATCTGTGTGAGTTTTACTCGTACAGTCAACATACATCCTCTTAGATTGATCGGCCTGAACCAGACCTGGCTGGCTCTTCAAGCTCGCTCAATAAAGATGCAGAACAATATAGACTAGAAAATTGAAGGTGAAACATAACTCGTCTTTATGTAAGAAAATATAATATAACTTGATCACAAATTTCAAAGACGGTGTTTTAATTAAAAGAAAGGAAATATATGAATTAGTGAAAAAACACAAGTTTATCAATTATTCAAGATTACAGTGAAGTAAATCCAAGAAAGTGAAGTTTGCCCTGTAGATGATTAATCATTCAGGGTGGATTTGAGTTAAACTTGGAACGTAACTAAACAAAAATGGCCAATTTGAAGCGAGTCCTAAATCCACTTGTCTCACTTGATTGTCCAGTCCAACAATGAAAACCATGTTATTGCCGTCGGTTCCATTATCAATACACACGAGGACTTTCTTGTCCTCACCGATCAAGAAGCTGACGCTTACGCAATGAAAAAAATCAGTAACTAGATTCAAATCCACTGCTACGAGCATGCTCCACGACACCTTTTCCGTCTCATCGATATCATTTGTCACCCATATCTCTGTCCTTGATGATGTATTTATGGGATGTAATAACACGGAAACTTTCTCTTGCCTAAAAACCGATAAAGCCATAACTAGATAATCAGCTTCAGTACACTGAGAGGGAAGAGGCAGACGTCCAAATCTCTCTGTTGTATAATCAAAAGTGAGTAGGAATACGACAAACTTTTCTTTTTTCTCACAAGCCATCCAGTAACCCTTTCCCTTCAAGAACTTGCCGTTATCAATACATCCTAAGTTGCAATCAGGAGTGACATCAACAACTCTCCATGAATTAGAGTTAAACTCATAGATTTCAAACCCTTTGTCGTCCATATAACCCCAACAGCACAAGATTTTGTAGCTCTTATCACCCGTTTTGCTGTCTTGGTAAGATCCAAGAGCATAGTATTCGTTTAGCTAGTGACCATGTCTTGTCTCGATCCACCGTTTTTGTCCAGTACACGGGTTCCAAACCACGATTCTAGTGCAATATTTGTCAATGCATAACAAAAAGCCGTCGCAGTGAAAGACCTCACAAACATCGAATTGATATAAGTTATTATAATACGGATCTGGTAGGCTAAGCTCACCTTTAACCTCTACGGATGGAACAACTCCATGGAGATAATTGAGGCTCACGGAACAAACCCTAAACTCATTCAACATGAAAATCAGAAAGTGTTTTGGGGATTTGTCCAAGTGATTTCTTGTGAATATCTTATCGTTTAATAAACTATTCCATCGTTTACGAGTAGATCGTAATTGCCTCAGAGATGCGGCTGGAACACGACAGAGTATCTTCTCTAGCAGATCGTTTGGTAGGTCTGACATTATCGTCATCCTTGTGATTAAATTCTTATTACAATACTCCCTCTGTATTCTGTATTATAATATATTATTTTTGTAGGATTTTCACTATAATTAAGAAAAATAATAAATTATTGTATTATTATTAAGTACTTTTGTTTTATATTTTTTTAATACTCATTTATATATTTAATCATTCATTGTAAAAGTAAAAATATTAATTATTGATTTGATTTTAAGAATAAAAGTACATTAAATACACTAAATAAATCACAACAAATGTATTAATAGAGAAGCACTCTCACAACAAAAATTGATGTGTCGGGCTCACAAAGCTCATGTACTTTTTTAATAAATACATTTATTTTCATTATTATTTACATAAATATGCCATTGAAATATTATGAGCCAATGTTTTTTTCTATTAGTTTTTTAAAATGAAAGATTTAATCAACTATTAAATCTGAAAATGTATTTAACTATCATTTTTATAACCTATTTACTTATTAAAAATAAATTGTATTTCACAAACAGAAAAAAATTATTCATTTATTTACCACTTTTATCATTTTCTCATTGCATTTTTAAACTTAGGATTAGTTTAAATTGAATCGATTAGTCTAAAAAATATTGCTTTTATCTATGTAATGGTATAGTGATATAGATAATAATGTGAAATATAGAATATGTGAATTAGATTTTTAGAAACACAAAAAGACATCAAAACTTTCTACACGACCTTAAAATTCTTTTCCAAGTTCAAATAGTTCACGGGTAAAACGTATTTTACAAAAACAAAAAATAAACACAAATTTGAATAAACGAAAAAAAAATTACTTACATATTTTATTTTATACTAACAAATCTTATCAAATAACAATTTTACTCATAACATATTATTTAAAATTATTTATTCCGTAATTATTTATTTAAAATTATTTATTACGGATCGGTACCTAGTCATTGTTTATGATACAAAGGGGTAAAAAATAGTGACGCTGGCTAGTTAAATAGGGTTTCCGGTTCGGTTTTCTGGTCTTGTAATTAAACCGGTAAGCAATACAGAACCGACTGGTTTATTGTCTAAATTAAGACCATCATCGATCGGTTGTTCCATCGTCTCCCCCAAAACCCTCTTAAACCCTGATTTTGAATTTTGGATTAAACCCTAAAAAATGGCGAAATGGAGACTTGCGCCGGCGACGCTCCGTCGACATCTCCAATCCCAGTCGCCTACGATCTATTCCTTCAGGGATCCGACCAAATCCTTGTCTCCGGCGGCGGTTGCGGCGGCTCATCAGTGTCGCGGATACAGTACAGCTCAGACAGATGATTCAAGTGGGAAATGGGTAACTTTACCTTCTTTTTATCCCACCGTAGATGGCACCGCCGTAGGAAAGGAGCTCACTTCCGACGGAGACTCAATCAAAGGTTCAACGGATGGGTCAAACACGACGGCGCTTAGGTGGATACTTCGTTGTCGTCCCGATTTACCCAGGACTCTCGTTCAGAAACTCTTTCGTTTAAGACAGGTTCTACTCTATATTTCAAATCTTTTGTCTTCAACTCCTAATTGCATCCTCGTTTCTAGTTGAATCGTTGTTTGTCAGTTTCTTACAATGTAATTAATTCAGGTTAGGAGAGAAATGACTCTGAGTTGTGATGGTGATGCGCTACAAAGAAGCAAGCTTAAAAGGGTAAAATACTATTCTGTGATCTATTGATTGTAACAAGAACTGTTTTTTTTTTTTTTAAAAAGCTGATGGTCTTTGATTCTGATCATTGAAGGTGGCAGCTAAGGAATCTTTGAATGTAGGAGATAGAATTTTCCTTCCTCTGTCGGTAGACAATGGTGCGCCGTCGCAGCCGCTTGCTGCTAAGAAAGAAAACTTCCGTTGTAGTGCAGAAGAACGCAAATTCGTTTGCAGTTTGGTTTTGTTCAAGGTTTTGAAACTATCTGTACTCTTGGTTTGGTCTTTTGCTTATGTCGATGTTATATTGGTTGATAGATCTGAACTGAGTGAGTTAATAATGTGGCAGGATCCATCCATTATTGTTTTGAATAAACCTCATGGTATGGCTGTTCAAGTAAGTCAGTTATATTTTGCATTCTGATGGATTTTATAGATCATGTTCATGGAGCTTGTGAATATTGATAACACTTTTGCTCTTCAACAGGGTGGGACTGGGATCAAAACCAGTATCGATGAACTCGCTGCCACTTGCTTGACATTTGATAAATCAGAATCTCCCCGTCTGGTTAGTTAAGAGTTATAGAATTGTCTCTAAAAGAAATTGTATGAGGGTTTTGTGGAACCTAGTTCTTCTGCCTTATGCAAGTATCGTGTATGTGTTAGGTGCACAGACTTGACAGGGACTGTAGTGGACTTTTGGTGTTGGCAAGAACACAGACAGCTGCAACAGTTCTTCATTCCATATTCCGCGAGAAAACAACTGGTGCATCCGCATATGTAAAATCCTCGGCTTTCTCTCAGAACTTTGCCTTTCTTGAGAAGCTTCCTTGTCATGATTCGTGGGAAATACACATAAATTTCTCACACCAATGACTGTTTCTCTTGTCTCTTAGGGTGTCAAAAAGAACATAAAATCCTTGAAAAGAAAATATATGGCACTAGTAATCGGATGTCCAAGACGTAAAAAGGGACAGATTTCAGCGCCACTCAGAAAGGTCAGTCTACACTCTGTTTTAGCTAGAGTGTTTCTGTTTAATCCATTGAAGTTTTAGTCTATTTGATTTGTTTGTTCACACTCAATCTATTTCTTGTGTTGCTTTCTTAGAGTCATATTCTAAGCTAAAACATATGTGGAATATCTTGAGTAGGTGGTTGTGGATGATGGCAAATCTGATCGTATCACAGTTGATGACAATGGGGAACTCGTTTCTACTCAGCATGCTATCACCGAATACCGAGTGATTGAATCTTCACCACATGGTTAGTGGGGCAAATGAGATTTTCTTTTCAGTCATACTTAGATAAAATTATTTGGCCTTGAGTGTTTAGCATATTGTTAATTTGTAGGATACACATGGCTTGAGCTTCGCCCTTTAACCGGGAGAAAACATCAGGTCTTTGGAATATTCAGTTAATGTTTCAACGTTCTCTCTTTTAGTTTCTGTTTCTTGACAATCTGTTTTCAACTGTTCTTTGTTGCAACAGCTTCGTGTACACTGCGCAGAAGTTCTAGGAACACCGATAGTTGGGGACTATAAATATGGATGGCAAGCTCATAAAACCCGGGAACCATTAGTCTCTTCAGAAAACACCCCGTCCAAGCAATCATCATCTCCTTTTGGCTTGGATCTGGATGGTGGTGATGTCTCTTCAAAACAGCCACACCTTCATCTCCACTCAAAGCAAATCGACCTGCCAAACATATCTCAGCTCTTGGAGAAAATGGAGGTTTCTTCAGATTCTGATATTTCGGATATCGGTAGCCTTAAATTCGATGCTCCATTGCCTAGTCATATGCAGCTAAGCTTTAATTTGTTGAAACCAAAAGTCGAAGCTTGTGACAAAATCTAGATTTTTTTAATGAGGCCCCAAGCTTTCTTCTTTGTGTTCCTAAGGCTCCCAAGTAGTCACTGTGTTGTCTCTCTTTGGACCTTGAATATTCTCATACAAAGATAAATAAATTAGATTTTGAGTGACATTCTCATATAATTGATATGATTATTCGTCGTATGATTGAGACGATTAGCGCGTTTTGGATTCATGCTACAGTTGTTTGACTACGTAGTAGCTACATTCTCATATATTGTTAACTTTAAAAATATATGTCGCACTCCGAAAAACGAAAGGTGGGTGGACGAATAGCGATGAATAATTTGAGTATGAATATCGGTGACTCAGTACCTAACCGGAACAACAATGACTGGTTGATATTTAAAAATTATTGGAAAAAAAAAAGAAAAAAAAAATCTAAAATTTGACAAATTGTGAATTATCTCGTCTAAGGTCTCGGCTCCATTGTCTATGCTTCTCAATTCATTTCCGGTCTTACAATATCATGTTCTTTCTAGTTATTCTTGGAGGAATATATATGTAAGCCGAGACCCTTTAGTCATTATCATTGACATTCCGGTTAGTATTGCTTGTTTTAGCCATTTGTCATTGTTGGTCTGATGGGTCAATGGCTTTTGCTCTTCTTTCAGAAAAGCCAGTAGTGGAAAAACGTCAAGATGGAATGTTCCTTGTGGGCTTTATCTGTCTACGAAGCTTATTGCTTGGCTCGGGACCGTGGATGGCAATCGTGTGGCTTTGGGTTTCTCTCCTATTTGCAGACTTTGACTCTGGCACTGCGAGATGTATTTCTCGTCCTTCTTGCGACCTCCTTTTTCAGGGAATGGGTGTTTCGACACTTCAGGCGCAATATTAGAAGTTAGCAGTCTGGCAACATATCACACTCCCCATTTTTGGATGGCCTACTAGCATAGTAGTGCTCTTTATCTTTTGGGTCTTTAATTCCTTTGTTTTAGCTATTAAGCTTAGTTATGTTCCCTTGTGTTTTATGTCATGGTTTGTTGTATCATGTTTTGTAAACAACATATCAGGGTCAAGTCTCCTTCTGTGTAAGTTTATTGGTCTTTGTTGGACTTTGTAAACCTGTAACTTAATCTAATAAAGTGTTTACCGAAAAAAAAAAAATCTAAAGAGTAGCGTCGAATCTTTTACCAACTACACTTTTTAGTACATCACCTACTCCCCTCTCCTTGATGGTTTTGATCAAACGTCTTATTCCAGTCAGAAGTACACTTGAGAATAAAATAAAAATTATCCCTTAAATATACACACAACAAATACTACTTTATAATGTACGTTTAAAATTATGAAGAGTATTAAGCTAACAAGTTTCCCGTAACGCCACCGGCCGAAAAAACTAGTAATCATGTTTTACTTCATTAAACAACAAGAATAGCCACCTGAATTGATGATGCGTATCTTTTTTCTCAGCCTAGCTCTATATTAAATTTGTACAGTCCCTGTATAGATGTATCGGATATGTATCTCTCTATGCATGTCCAAGTCATGGTCTACATTAAAAAAAATATCTATATTCGAGGTTGGCTAAGTTACCAAACTCACTACGCTACGTTTTTTTGTTTGTGTTGAAAATTTAGTAAAAAGCATTAACATGTTGTAGTTGACATGTAATTTATATTTCTTTTGTTTCGTGTTAAATCAATTTTGGAAAAAAAAAATACATAGTTCTCTTTGGTTCCATTATTTTCTATCTTGATACTCGTAGTAGGTAAGGTTGTATAACATAAATGTAAGTATATCACATTATCACCACAATAACAAATAATGGTTGTACTACTGGAAAAATAAGAAAAGATAAGAGGTTTGGTTGGTCGAGCTGCTTACTGATTAAAAAAGGCATGTCCACCAAAAACATTAAAACAATATCCCAAGTTTCCTCCTCTCTTTTGGTATTATAAAATATTTATTTCCTCATTTTCTCTGTATATAACATTTGTCAACAGACTGCCTTTAGAGTCATGTTTCCATAGACACACATAAGTCTCACAACATTACATTATAGAAACAAACAAAAAAAAGTCGGAGAAACTAAAGAAAACAAAAGAAAATGGGAAGTGAAGGAGGAGAAAAGAAGGCTTTAGGATGGGCTGCAAGAGATCCTTCTGGTGTTCTTGCTCCTTACTCCTACACTTTAAGGTATTTTTATTTTCTCTTCTCGTTTGTTATGTAATGTAACTTTTATGGTTTTGATTATATATATATGTCTCTCAAAGAGTTATCTGAACTTTTTTTTTTCTTTTTAAAAATCTTGGATTAATTTTGTTAATAGGAGCACAGGGGCAGACGATGTGTATATAAAGGTTATATGTTGTGGAATATGCCATACTGATATCCATCAGATTAAAAATGATCTTGGAATGTCTAATTATCCTATGGTTCCTGGGTAAATTTCTTCTTTAACTCCCTTTTTTTATTCTGATTTTTTTTTCTTCAATATAATCTTTCTTGGTGCCCATTTTCTTTCTATCTTTTTTTTTTTAAATAAGTCATTGATTGATTACAATTTTTAGATATCATTTATAAATAATATGATTTCAGATTTTTATAGGTTACTAAATCTTTTTAACTTGGAGTTAATTGTAGTTATATGTTATGCATGTTTTGAACGATTATTTGTGGCGTGTGACAGAGGATTTTTGGTCTAAAGTTGACTTGACATTATTGTTTGAAGATAATTGAATGTGCTATTGTCACACACTTACACATCTGACATTTGTTTTGTAAACCACATCTTTCACTCTTTTCCACTATTTAGACTTTTCAATTATTATGCAAACAAGGCAGTTGAATTCTACGAGCACGATCCAGTAAAAAAAAAACTAAAAGTGTAATTTTTTATTTGCAGGCACGAGGTGGTAGGTGAGGTGGTGGAAGTGGGATCAGATGTGATCAAGTTTACTGTAGGAGATGTTGTCGGTGTCGGTGTGATCGTCGGATGTTGCGGAAGCTGCAAGCCGTGCAGCTCAGACCTTGAGCAGTACTGTAACAAGAGAGTCTGGAGTTACAACGATGTCTACACCGACGGAAAACCAACTCAAGGTGGCTTCGCCGACACCATGATCGTCAATCAAAAGTAAGCGCACACACATACATACACACCTTTCTTGTTTCACAAGAAAACATAGAGCATTTGTTTCTTCTTTATTCACAAGTAACCTATTTTTTTGGTCAATTCAAAAGGTTTGTTGTGAAGATCCCCGAAGGAATGGCGGTGGAACAGGCTGCACCGCTGCTCTGTGCGGGAGTGACTGTCTACAGTCCGTTGAGCCATTTTGGTCTCATGGCAAGTGGGCTGAAAGGAGGGATACTAGGGTTAGGTGGAGTAGGGCACATGGGTGTGAAGATAGCAAAAGCAATGGGACATCACGTGACTGTGATAAGCTCATCAAACAAGAAAAAAGAAGAAGCAATGGAGCATCTAGGTGCTGACGACTACGTAGTAAGCTCTGATCCAGAAGAGATGCAAAGACTCGCAGATTCTCTTGACTACATCATCGACACCGTACCAGTGTTTCACCCTCTCGAGCCTTACTTAGCTTGTCTTAAACTCGACGGGAAACTGATTCTCATGGGTGTTATCAACACTCCTCTCCAGTTCTTGACTCCTCTCGTCATTCTTGGTCAGTCTATTTTCTTGAGTGCTTAAATCATGTTACAAGAAAATTAGATAGCTAAAATTGAAATGTTATTAATTTTGGACAGGGAGGAAAGTGATATCGGGGAGCTTCATAGGGAGCATCAAAGAAACAGAGGAAGTGTTGGCCTTCTGCAAAGAGAAAGGGCTAACGTCGACGATCGAAGTAGTGAAGATGGATGAGCTTAACACTGCGTTTGAGAGGCTTCACAAGAACGATGTTCGTTACAGATTCGTCGTTGATGTCGCAGGAAGTAACCTCGTGGAGGAGGCTGCAACAAACTAAAACGTACTAAATACATGTTATGGGCCTATTTATAGGTCCAACGAACGTTTGTTGGTGTCTTTTTTCTAAAAAAATGGTTCAGAAAACGAATGCTTATGTGATTTCAATTTCACTGTTCTGTTTACTTGCATACATTGGTTTGTCACATAAGAAAGAAAAAAAAAAAACAAAAATATGAGCATATAATTTTCTCCAACTCTTAATTTGTCCGATAATTCAAAGTTGTTAAACTATGACTCTCAGTTCAAATAATAAAATTAAAAATGAAATCTTTCGGTGTCTTCTTTATAACTTGCCAACCAACTTTGGGCTAAAAGTATTATAGAAGGCAAAAGCTTTAATAATTAAAAAGAAACAAAAAATTACTTTTTTAATTTTTGATACAACTAATTAAAATTTCTTAAAACTTTGTCGCCGAAGCGTAAAGGAAAAATCTTTAAATCTTTTTTTGATGTACGAAGAGAGGAGGCACGATTCATCATCCAAAGCAGTTGCGTTGTTCGGCGATCACCAAGCAAATCTTTCGACTCAAGACATCGATTCGTAAAATTTCATTTTGCCTTTACAATTTACAAACTTCTATGCGGAGGAACCCTAACTGATCCGCCATGGGAGATTCCGTTTCGGTTCATCAATCTCTTGGTGGTGGCTCAGGTGTGTATCTCTTTCTCATCTCCATTAATCTTAACCCAATTTGGTTTTCTTTACAATTGGCTATCGAAGTCGTGGCTCTTCGAGTTTCACTTTCGATTCAATCGATTTATTACGTTGGTTTGGGGTACTGCTGGATTGATCGATTACGTTTTAGGGTTTTGTTCGATTGTTATGTGCATTTGGGAAAGTTTTTTTTTTTTAATCAATTTGACGTTTTTTTTAAGGGACATTTAAGAATCTTTCGACTTGTGAACGCTTGTGTTCTTAAATGCAAAATTTGAATTTGAATCTTTTGGGTTTGTTTTGTTTTTGGTACTGGAAAAATTTGCAGTTGCTGATTTGCTGTTATGGAGAAACCGGACTGGTGCAGTGATTTTGTTATTTGCTTCTACTGGGTTTTGGTTCTTATTCGAGAGAGCTGGATACAATCTCTTGTCTTTCGTCTCCAATGTTCTGCTTCTTCTTGTTGCGATCCTCTTCTTGTGGGCTAAATCTGCTACAGTACTCAACCGGTAATCTCTGGTTTTTTTTCTGTTTTTTTTTTGCTGCGTTTTGTTATGAGAAAAGATGAAACCTTTATGCGGCATTGCTGGATTTTCTTGCTAGTATAGAGCGAGTGCATTAGCATAAATATCTACCTTCAATGTATTTTAAGTTACTGCTTCACCATTTGAAAGAGGAAGTTTTCATCGAATGAAACTGTGCTGTAAGAAATCTGAGTCATGTGTTTGTCTATTCACTTATTCTTATAAGTTAAAGTTTGATGTTTCAGACCCTTGCCTCCAGTTCCGAATATGGAAATCCCTGAGGAGTTTGCGATCAAGGCTGCTGATGATCTTCGGCTTTGGATCAATTATGTACTATCAATTGCAAGTGATATCACCATAGCTAGAAGTCCGATTCGTCTCCTTCAGGTTATACTCTAATTCATAACTTGTCAAAACCCTTTGTTGTATTGTATCCTTTTTAATCTGGATATATTTGCACGGTTAACATATCGTTGCTTTGTTGCTTTGAAACAGGTTTCATTTGTCTTGTTGGTTATCTCCTATGTTGGGACTTTAATCAACTCTCTCACTCTTGTCTACATTGGTGAGCCTTCTAACCTTTTCTTGTGGGTTATATTAGTCTATGATCTTGGTTGATACGAGTAATTAATACGTCTCTGTAATGAATGTGTCTTGCAGGAGTTCTGCTCAGCCTTTCTTTTCCTATAGTGTATGAGACATACCAAGACCACATTGATGATAAACTGAATTCGACTTCTAAATTCGTTCGAAGTGTCTCAAGAAAGTTTCCAATGCCCGTAAGCAAAGAGAAAAAACATCAGTAGGTACTAGAGTGTAAGTCTGAACAATTGAATCGTTTTGGTTCCAAGGTTTAAGAAAAAAGAGTTAGTTTTTCGACTGTGGTTTTACTCAACCGCTGCAGGTGAAAAAAAAAAACCATTTGTTCACAAGACTAATTACTGCAAGCCAGCTTTAAAAAAACACACATCAAGGAGCCGTCACTGTAATGCTACAAGAGCAGCGGAGAAAAGTGAATCACACACAGTACAGATTTTAGTTCATTTCTTTCTGTTTCTCTTTATCTGATTTCTTCTTCTTTAGTCTGTGTTGGCTCTGTTCTAGATTCTTTAATTTTTGGGTTTCTTTTCTTTTTTTTTTTTTTTGTTTTGGCCAAGACAATTTGGTGTTTTTTAGTTTTACACGAATGCTTTATGGCATTATTGTTGCAGTAGAATCGAAAAAAGATGAATCTAATACAGTTTGAAGGTTTTTTTTGGTCTATTCTAAAATTATTTTGATATGAATTTGGTTACAATTATAATGTGATTTACAGTTTTTAAAATCAATAAATTTGGTTCTTTGCACATAAAAATGACCAATAAATTTGGTTATAAAAATTATATATATTTTTTTATTTTGTAGTATGTAGGCAAAAACAAAACAAAAAAAATTATAAGATTTCTTCTATATAAAGTTTGAAAAATCAACCAAGCAGTGAGGATATGGGGGAATCCACAACAACACACTTAAACCCCACAAAAGCCAACCCCCTGAAGATGATGCCCATATCTCTCTCTCTCTCTCTCTACTCTGTTGCCCGACGATACATACACCTCTACTTACATTCCCCCCTATAGATTCCCGCCATCTCTATGGCGACGACGACACTTGTGAATCTATCATCGATCTTCTCCTCAAGGCTCGTCACTACTCCTTCCTTCAGTCAGAGGCGACGGATCATCCTCGTTACTACGTCTTGTACCGGAGGAGGAGGAGGAGGGAAGCCGACGATTCTCGTAACGGAGAAGCTCGGTCAAGCGGGGATTGATCTGCTTAAAAAGTACGCTAATGTGGATTGCTCTTATGATCTGAGTCTCGAGGAGATTTGCACGAAGATCTCTCTATGTGATGCGCTTATCGTGAGGAGTGGTACTAAAGTTGGGAGAGATGTGTTTGAGTCTTCTCGCGGGAGGCTTAAGGTTGTTGGACGCGCTGGAGTTGGGATTGATAATGTTGATTTGGCTGCTGCTACCGAGTATGGTTGTTTGGTTGTCAATGCTCCCACTGCTAACACCGTCGCTGCTGCTGAGCACGGTATTGCTCTTTTGACCGCCATGGCTAGGAATGTTGCTCAAGCTGATGCTTCTATCAAAGCTGGTCAGTTTCAATTCTGGAATTTTTTTCATGTTCTATTGAGTGATTGCGATTGTGAAATGTAGAGATGTGAGTGTTTTGTTTGCAGGCAAGTGGACGAGAAACAAGTATATAGGTGTTTCACTTGTTGGGAAGACTCTTGCTGTTCTTGGTTTTGGTAAAGTTGGATCAGAGGTTGCTAGACGAGCCAGGGGACTCGGGATGCATGTCATTACGCATGATCCTTACGCACCAGCGGATCGTGCACGTGCCATTGGTGTGGAGTTGGTTAGTTTTGAAGTAGCGATTTCAACTGCAGACTTTATCTCTTTGCATCTGCCTCTCACTGCTGCTACTTCGAAGCTGCTGAATGATGAGACGTTTGCGAGAATGAAGAAAGGAGTGCGTATTGTCAATGTTGCTCGTGGTGGAGTTATTGACGAGGAAGCTCTTTTGAGAGCGCTTGATTCCGGTATTGTTGCTCAGGCAGCTCTTGATGTTTTCACTGTGGAGCCACCTGTTGAAGGCAACAAGTTGGTGTTACATGAGAGTGTTACTGCCACGCCTCATCTTGGTGCCAGTACCATGGAGGCTCAGGTATTACATACTCTATATATACGTTTTACCTTTAACTGCATTTTGTTGCTCAGGCAGCTCTCCTGAAACTTTACCTGACGCCTAGGAAGGAGTGGCTATCGAAGTCGCAGAAGCTGTTATTGGGGCTTTGAGAGGAGAACTTGCTGCTACCGCCGTCAATGCACCAATGGTTCCACTAGAGGTAATTTCAAACTTTAACCAGAGTCCTTAATTGAGGATCAAATCTCATTATTCTAGTTCTTGGCGATATTTCATGATTATGTTTTGTCCTGCATATTCTCTGATATTGTTCAGTGGCTATATCTGTTTTCAGGTATTGAGGGAGCTGAAACCGTACGTTGTGCTCGCTGAGAAGCTTGGGAGGCTAGCTGTACAATTGGTAACTGGTGGAAGCGGTGTGAATGCTGTGAAAGTGACTTATGCTTCTTCAAGAGATCCTGATGATCTCGACACTAGACTTCTCCGTGCCATGGTCATTAAGGGACTCATTGAACCCATTTCCAGCGTATTCATAAACCTGGTTAACTCCGATTATGTTGCTAAACAACGAGGAGTCAAAATCTCAGAAGAACGTATGGTTCTTGACGGCTCACCAGAGAATCCAATTGAATACATAACTGTTCGGATCGCAAACGTCGAATCAAGATTCGCCAGTGCGTTATCAGAGTCTGGTGAGATCAAAGTAGAAGGCAGAGTGAAACAAGGGGTTCCAAGTCTAACTAAAGTGGGGTTATTTGGTGTGGATGTGAGTTTAGAAGGAAGTGTGATTCTGTGCAGACAAGTTGATCAGCCTGGGATGATTGGTAGAGTTGCTAGCATCTTAGGAGATGAAAATGTGAATGTGAGCTTCATGAGTGTTGGTCGAATTGCTCCAGGGAAGCAAGCGGTGATGGCAATAGGAGTAGATGAACAACCAAGCAAAGAAACTTTGAAGAAAATCGGAGACATTTCTGCCATTGAAGAGTTTGTTTTTCTAAAACTATAGGCTAATACTTTACATGGATGCACATAAAACCCCAAAAAGGGTAATAATCAAATTGGATGATTCATTCTGTATAATGATTATACAATCGAGTGTATATGAAACAAGTTACACAGTTGATTATTTTCCAAAGAGCATGTCGACAAAATGATATGTTACTATTGCAGCCAGCCAGAGATTTTGCCTTTGTTCTTGTTTTCTCAAGAGAAGTAACACAGAGATTGATGCAGCTTATGAACCAGGGAGAAATGGGATCTGAGCCACCGTTGTTGGGATCGACAAATGAAGATTATGAACTGCAAGGTAAGCCGCAATACCAGCAGCATAACCAGCAAAAGCAAAACCACTAACCTGCATGGAGGAAACAAAAACTTAAGTTTCTTGCTCATAGCCTCAAAAGTATTGAGTTTCAGTTTGTGTAGTTAAACCTTAGAAAAGCCAGAAGAATGTATCTTACCTTTCGGAAGTACCAAAAGAAATCAACTTTCTCCATCCCCATGAAGGCTACACCAGCAGCAGAACCGATGACAAGCATGGAACCACCAGTGCCGGCGCAGAATGCAATGAGCTGCCAAAATTCAGAATCTTGAGGGAATGATGTGAGATCATACATCCCCATTGTCGCTGCAACCAATGGAACATTGTCTATGATTGCTGATACAACACCAATAGCACTTGCGATTAGCTCAACATTGGGTATATTAGCATCAAGGTAGTTTGCAATCTCTCGGAGGATCCCAGCTGCCTCAAGGCTGAAGAATGAGTAAGAACATCACAAAATATTTTGAATTAATGAGAGTAATGGAACATTAGAATTTGGAGATGATCAGTTCATTTAATACCTGCTAACAGATAAAAGAATCCCCAGGAAAAACAGAGCGCCTTGTGTGTCAATTCGAGATAAGGCCTGAGGTACTTTGAGCTTTTGTCTTTCTGATTCACCGTAATGAATGGCATCCGTCAAAATCCAAAGAACTCCAAGACCCAACAAGATACCCATGTAAGGAGGCAATCCAGTAAGAGCTTTAAAGACTGGAACAAATACCAACGCTCCAAGGCCAACTCCAAAAACTAGCTTTCCTCTTGGAGCCATCTTTTCAGAAGCCATTACATCTTTAGAATCCTGTTCCTTTCCATTTACCTCACTGAGGAAGAAAAAGAAACTTGCATAAATCAGTCTCTGCAGTGCAAACATTAACGTGACAATCGAAGCCCAACATAGTCTCCCGTTCTGTTTGAGAATGCAAGAAGAACTTATAACCTGGTTAAGGACAAGAGGGCTAGTGGAACAGCAAGAGACACGGCAGAAGGTATAAAAAGGTCCTGAAAGTAAAGTATGTTAACCTCCATCAGAGATATCAAAATTAGTGACCAAATAGGTGAATGCTTTAACACTTTTGTCTATACAGTTCAAACTCCAAGTAGCATGTTGGAGTAACAAAACCAGCTGTTGTACTATGATGACAATAAGAAGCTCCAACAAAGGCTTTAACCACTGGGGCCTATGCCAAACTTTACTTTCTTATTCTTTCCGAGACAAATACAGATTCCATGAAGTTCCTATATCCAAAATCCGAAACACCAGAGAAAGGACCATTTTCAGGGTCTACCTCTTAGCTTTGGTATACAGAGTTAACCTAAGACCAGCCCCAAAAACGTAACAGCAGGGACCTTAGTTATAAGCTGTAACCTCCGCCACTTTCAGAATCAAGCTCCTTACTAAACAACCAAACCTAAACTCATTGAACTATACAGTCCTACTTCTAAACATCCGATGTTCCTTACTGTAACTTGCACTTAAGAAAGAATATGAGGTATTGTGATAACATTAACTGACTATCTGAGAAGAGAAGGAGTACCAGCATAGTCGGTAAGGTGGATATCTGACCATGAATCCATAACATAGTTGTAGTAACATCACCAATTGGAGTCCATGCTCCTCCTGCATTTGCTGCTATTACCACAACAGCTCCTAGAAGTCTGCCATTGGTTTACTGAGCGTGTCAACTAACATTTTTCGATAATAATACTCAACACAAAACAGAGTTTACAGTAACCTACATCATGGCATGGCCAATATGAATCCCTGAGAATCTTAAAGTCTATATCTAAGGAGTAAATATGTTTCTCATTGTGAACAAATTAACAGATAAACTAACTTATAGGAGCACTAAGAAAAGGTTTCCATACTTGCGGTATTCTGATTGAGGAACCAGTTTCCTCAATAAAGAAACCATGACAATGGTAGAGGTCAAATTGTCTAGAATCGAACTGAGGAAAAATGTCACGAAGCCGACCTGCAACACCATGTCAACTCTAAGAGTAAAGAGAATGTCCAGAGTAATAAAACGAAGAAGAGGAGACTGAAGCGAATAATTTCCAAAAGAGAGAGAGAGAGATACATACCACCCATAAAAGTGTCTTTGGCTTCCGAGTGGTGATATTGTCTGTAACCAACTTAAAACCTTGGTGAGCATCAACTATCTCCACAATGGTCATTGCGCCAAGCAAGAAAAATACAATTTCACTAACTTCAGCTGTTGCATGTTGAAGATCTAAAACAGCTATCTCAGTTGAAGGAGCCTATCACAAGAAAAATTCAAAATACGCTAATAAAATAAATAAATCATATATACATCAAGGATTAGATAGAGAAATTGATGTGATTCTCACCCCAATGCTCCGCACAACCCACAAACTCACAGCCATCAACAGTCCTATTCCACTTTTATTAAAAGCTAAAGACTCTTCGAAGATGATTCCAGCGTATCCTATTACGAACAACAATGCCATAGCAATATCCTGTATCATGACATTGTCCAGAGATAAAACAACTATAACCATTATATCTGCATTTTGAGTTTGGAACCAACAGAACATTAAAAAAAAACAAAGAATCAAACCTGATTAGCAGCAACCCAGGAATGATTAATGGCAGCTGTTCCTGTAAGAGCTGCTGCAAGAACAGCAAGGGCTTTGATTATATCTGTCTTTGGTTGGTAATTAGCCTCAAAGTAACTTGAACTAGGTTCATCAACCGAGCATATAGGATCACATGTTCCTGATGAGTCCATCAAATCCTGTGGATCATATAACAAAGATACAAAACTTTCATTAACTGTAGCAATGACCATCGATTACTTAACCCGTTTTAGTGCTATTCCGTTCACCACTATATGAAATTAAAACTTATCCAATTTCGAAATCTATAAATAAATGAATCAAAAGAGGAGATGGGTACTTGGCAAAATTGAATTTTTGTAAAAGAGAGCATCGTGGGAACTCGAACCTCATCGTCATCGATTGGTTCATCGAGAGAAGAAGGAGAAGAGCTCTTTATCTTATCCTCGGCTTTAGCGAGAACGCTATGTCTGGAAAGCCCCGAGCCTGATATTTTCGAGAAGGAGACATTTTGTGGCAATCGGGTCGAGAGAGAGATAGGAGATGAAGTCGAGAGGGCGTGTCTCTTCGTCATCTGATGCGGCGGCGCGAAGTGAGAGCCGATAGGAAACACCGCCATTGACGAACACCAGAGAGGGAGAAAGAGAGAGCAAACGAGAGAATAAAGAAGTGACGACTGAAGACTGAAGACTGAAGATGTGAAGAGGAAGAGAGAAAGTGATAAAATTATCTCTTGCCGTCCGGCGAAGTAATGACACTATCGGAGACACAAATTGAAAAAATTTGTGATTTTGCAATTATATCCTCAAATTTTGTTTGTTTTTGCAATCTAATCCTGTAAATAAGTAAATTAACTTGTAACACATTCAGTTTTAAAATAAAAACGTTATAAACTATTAGTAGCATGCAATATGTGAATCTCGTTGGCATATCGACAAGACTATCACAAACAATACTATAAATAGTAATCAATCTATTTCATATTTTTTGTTTGAAGTTGGGACGTAACGTAAAATAATTGGGAATAAAATCATTGTTAGTGCGTTTAAGTTGGTTTAGTAAGATAAACAAACGTTTTGCACGTCTAACAATTGTGAGAGATGTGGTTTGGTGGCATCGCTACAATTTAGGTGAGTGAGTAAACAAAGCGTAGCCTTTCAGTTCCACCACTGCTCGACGTGACTGAGACGACATCGACGAAAAATTGAGACAAACTTGGACCAATCTAAATCTCATTTCTCATTCTACAAACACAAAAGATTTTTCAACCTTTTTATGCCCCACCCATATAACCCCAAAAAAAAAAACAAGAATGGGTGAAAACTTCGTAAAGCACTTTTTACTAAATAAGTTACTTCTTCAGCCAAAAAAAACAAACATAAAAGGCTACTAATATATATATATAATAATCAGCCTATGACAGTAGTCTTTAAAATCCTTGATGATGCAGTGTCGACGGTGACGTAGTAGTAGTGTGACCCATCGTAGCAGGTGACCAGAAATCAGCGCCGTTGGAATTTTCCACGTGTACGGTGGATGAGACAGGTACTAGGCACAATCCTCTGCTTCTCAAGTCTTTCGCTTTCATCGCCGCCATAACATCTCCGGTGACAACTCCACCGTCCTGACATCACCGACATGTCAGTATTTCTCATTAGGGAACGGAAAATAAAAATAATAATAACAATTAGAGAGAGAGAGAGAGATAAGACTTACTGCAAGAGTGTGGTTGATAAGATAAGGAGAGCAAAGGACTTGAATCTGATCTTGTAAGAATTTGATGTAACCCATCGCTTCATGCAACACAGAAGCTGCATCTGTCTGTCAATAGTAGTTTTTTTTTTAAAGACCAATTAATTCTTTATCAGACAGAAAAGTCAAAGTTAACTATTGCAAATAGTATCATTTATGGGATATTTTTTGGTAGAGTGTTGTTGTTTATATTCTCTTTTTTTCATCTCACCCCTCCCAAAAAAAAAAAAAAAGTACACATTTCATTAATGTAATCTGTAATGATGATGGTTAAATAATACTTTACTACTACTTAATACAAATATAATTCATTGATCAACAAGTTTCATTGTCTTTGATGTCTTTTTTGAAGTTCACATTGGATGCCAATTTATGCTACACTACCCCAAATCGCGACTTCTTAAGTTTCCCTTTTGGAAAACTCAATATCAATATAATACTCAATACTATTATAAAAAAAAACAAAATCTTTTCATTTCTTTGGTTTTTAATTAAAATGATTAGAAGAAAATTTAGAGGTCTTCCTTGCTTTTGCTTGAATTCACAAAATAATTGAAGAGCATCATTATGAAAGAAGAATCACCTTGCCGTATGGAGAAACCAACTGCTGCAACGCTGCGATTCTTTCCCCTAACCTTTCTTTCCTGACCTATTTTTTTATATTAACAACACACAAACACACAAATATGAGTAAGTTTATTTAAACATTATGGTTGAGAGAATTAAAAATGTAAGTCTTTTTAAATTATAATGCCACACCTTTACAGTTCCAAGTGATGATTTATCTTGATTTCGCTTGCATTTCTTACCCGGTTGGCGATTCTGATCCGGTTCATGCTCATTACCCGTTCCGGTTCTCTTCTTCTTCACAACACAAAACAAACAAATCATCTTTAATCTTTTTTATACAGAATAAAAAAAAAAAATCCAAAGAACAAAAATGTACAAGTCTTAACATGCAAATGCAACTATGAAAGAAACAAAAAAAAAATCAGAAAGGAGAGACTTACGTTTGATGGTTTAGTAGATTTATCAACAGTGCAAGCGTCTTTAAAGTTCTTGCAATCATCGATCTTAATGCATGAAGGGTCAAGAACAGGGACTCCGGAGGAGGGAAGAGAAGAAGGTTCCAAGAAAAGTGAGGCGTCGTCGTTTTGATAGCCTCCGCTAAAACAGAGCATTCTTGAACCAGTTTTGCCTGAGAATACAAAACCTAAGCTGTCTTCTCCACCATCGCCGCCACTACTACTCTCGCGTTGGTGGTCGGAAGAGCTGAGAACGCCATCCGAGAACATAAGAAGTTCGGAGAAGCTCGTGACTCCTTCAGCTTCCACCAAAGCTAGGTCGTCGTGATCTTCTGCGCTATTATCTCCCATCGTGACTTCTTTTTTTTCTTGATTTTCGTGGAAGAAGAAAAAAAAAAAAGAAGGAAAGAAACACAAGAGGAAGTGAGAAGAAACAGAAGAATTGTTTTGGTGAAATGTTTTCTCTCTTTACCTTTTTTAGGCTTTTATAACTTGTATAATTTCACTCAGGGCTGATGTATTTTTATAAATAAATAAAACAAACAATTATGAGTATTTTGAAAGAACACCTGTCTAAATTCTATGAAGGAAAAAAAATATGTAATTGTTTCTGAAATCAGATAAGTTATACTATTTATAATCAGTGGTTAAAAACAGTTTTATGACACTTGTATTGGATATATTTCTGTAAACATTTGAGTCGATATGCAGAAGCAGAACAAAAAAGCACTGATTAGAGCTGTTAAAATATTAACAATTTTAGTAGTTAAAGAGTGATGATTAGTGTTGATTGATAGTCGTAAAAAAGAGGGGTAGAAAGGGAATCAAAGAAAGTTGAAGAGAAGATTGAGTCAAAGCCACCTGGCCCGAGAAAACTGTAGTTTTTGATTTACTCGAAGCTCTCTCTCATGTTTCGTTTCTCACCTTTTTCTTTCTTAGTAACTGCTGCTTTTTTTCTTTTCTGAGTATTCTTCTTTCTTGAACTTACACAAAACAAGTAATAAATGTCACACACACACACATATTCGTATTTAAGTAGTATTAATTTTCGATCAAACCATATTACAAAACCATACAATGTTTGTTTTTAAATATTGCCATTATCATGTTTATTAGTACTAGTTATGAATTTATGAACATACAGACACTTAAACTAAACAAAGAAGAAAATTTACTAACTGACATGTACCAGGTTCGACACGTGCAGAGACTCTGCAAACACGTGTGTGGTAGGGAAGAAAAAAAAAAAACTGAAACTCCACGACTTGGCAAAACCAGTAAATAATAAAATACATAAGAGGAAAGGTCAAATTTTTGCCAAAAAAATGAACCAATCCAACTTTGTGTTTTTTTTCTTCTTCTTTTTAACTCCAGAAGCAAAAACAATCGTAAAAGACTTTGTTTTTTGGTTAGGTTGGTTTCATATAAGATTTTTAGAGTTCCGACAATGACCTAAAACTCTTAGGGCGTTAGACTACTAACTATATGTAATTGATTTGTCCCTTTGCTATTGCTACATATATATTAGTTGTACCCAAACAATCCCTACTCTTTTGCTCGTTATTACTTCACACTGCCACAGCTCCTTTGATGTGTGTGATGAGTTTCTTTCATAACCAAAAGATAAAGATTTAAGGATTGGGATGTTTCACACTCTTAAGAATGTAAAACATTTTTATTCAGGTTCATGGAAACAAACAAGAAGCTACTCAAACAAGACAAATGACCAATTCAAGCAGTCAAACACACATAAAAGTCAAGACAACAAAACGGAAAGACAAAGACACATGACCAACCTCTGTTCTTGATATAGCTATTAGAGTATAGATAAGACTTGAGTTCAAAAGTAGAATAACTGATAGTACCCATTTAACAAATCGTCCAAGCCTTCTCAGGGACATAACGTCGAACACATTGTGTGCGTCATCATTCAAAACAAATCTCCTTCAGCTTCTTCCCCGCGGATTCGTCAATGGAATACTGCAAACGATTTAAAAACGGATCATTAGCGCAAAGGGTACCTAGAACTAGAATAGTATACGTTTTTGAAAGAAACCCAGAATCTTTGTTACCTTCTTGAGTACCCAAAGTGAGTGATTGTAAGCTCGTTGGAAGAGTTCGTCGAGGGATGTTTCGCTTTGGTCGACCTCACGGTAATTAACGAAGTTCTCCCTGGCGTACTTGGCGTAATACGGCCTCGTGTCCGCCGGTAAAAGCCTCACTAGCCTCAAAACGCCGCCGTATACTCTCAGCACCTTCTTCATTTTCCTCTACCTTCTGCTACACGCAACAAGTCCCGGACTAGACTACTACTAGTACTGTGTGTGTGTCATAAACATTCATGGGCTTTTTATGGGCCTCATGTATTAATATCATTAAAACCCAGCAATTTCTGACCGGTTTAATTCATGGTTTTAATCCGGTTAAACGAGAGCACCTCCTCTATCGATTACACAAAACCTTTCATAATCATAAACATAAGTCTTTGAAACTTATTTAACTGTTAAAAATAAAAATGAACCTATCCCTCTCATTTTGAAGAAATCTTTCTTTCTTTTGCCTCAAATTCGAGGTCTTCCGATTCACAAAGAACCCCAAAAACATGTTGTAACAAACTGAACAAACCCGATGCTTTTATGTCTTCATATCTTGGGGGGTTTTTGGGAGTATGTGTTCATGTATGTCCATGCATTAGATATAAACCGTCTTGATTGGAGTCTAAAGTCTATCTTCTCCTTCTTTTCCGGGATCCAGGATTGGTTGATTCCGATGCTACACTTTTGTTCCCTGCAACTGACTCGGTTTCCATAGAAGTTTGTTTGCTACTTCCAGCAACAGATCTCCCACATTCACCTTCCTTACCCGTTTTTGACTTTTCGACAGCTTCCTCTGAAACTACAGGTTTGCTTTTTACATAGCGCCTATGCTTAAACCAGTTACTAACCTACAGAAGATATAACCAGCTCTTACCAGAGATAAAACAGGTCGACTAAAAGGGAGAAAGCAAAAAAAAATTCACTAGAAGAAACTTCTTACTTGCATAATTGTCATTTGTAGCTCTTTGGCTAAGCTCTCCTTCGTTGCTTTGTCTGGATATTGATTCTCTTGGAAGGATATGTATAATCTCTGCATAAAAGAAGAATCCTTTTTAACTCAATAGCTTTTTCATAATAATTTAAAATTGACGCCTTTAAGCATCAAGACAGCTATATATATATTACCTGAGTTTTGGGATCTGTCTGTTTATATGCTATAGAGCTGCTTTTTTCACCAGAACAACCATTTTCTCCAGGACCTTGTTGTGGCACTTCTAAAGTATCCTTTTCATCTGCCCTTTTCGACTTTCGTCTAGGTTTCTTAGAAGTATGATCTTCTGCATTTGCAGATTGTTTTAGAGACACAGTGTCACCTTCATCTCCTGACTCGGAATCTTCTTTTCCCATTATCGCAGTTTTATAATCATCATCATCACTTGAGGAAGATGGAACATTCTCATATTCCTCCTGCACATACCATGCAATAGAAGATAGAAATCATTCAGAGTTTTTTTCCAAAAACCAAATAGAAGTTCAACTTATCAAGAAAATGAGAGAATACACTCACATCATACAACTTTTTGTAATCTAGCCTTTCAACATTCCTCCTTCTGGGAACACCGGCAAGACCATCATCAAGCACAGCATCTGACTCTGAAATGGAATCATACGGGAGCTGAGGTTTCTTTCTGCCAGGATCCTCAAGTGGTGTAGCTTCATCTTGCTGATTAGACTCATTTCCTTTGAATGATGTTTCAATATCCTCAGAGTCTGATGTGCAATCAGAATTTGAACTTTCTTGTATTTCATCTTCATCACGAGTCGGAGCTTCAGGATCATAGTCATCATCCTCAGAATCGTCGGATGGAAGGGCCATTATATCCGCCATTATATCTTTCCCTTCTTTAAATGACTCGATCATTTCGTCAGATGCAGATGTGAAATCAGATTCATCAGAACTACCATCTTCGTTCTCAGACTCGTCACTGTCCTCACTGTTATCTTCATCATTTTCATTATCATTCAAACCATCTGGATCATACTCTTCATCATCAGAATCATCTGACGGAAGATCACAATTCAGATTTTGATCTCCACCAGCCAACGCTGCTGCTGCCTCAGGAAATATTTTCTACACAAAAACTCAAGTCAGGTGTCTAGTTGTGTATCTTCTCCTTTTTTAACAATAAAAATCGACATACATACCTCCCAACTGTCGCTGACCGAAAGTTTTGTCCCTAAAGAATCATTAAGCAAGTCCAAGCTGTCATCTTTGCAATCACATCCGGGGCATAGCCAACTCTCATCATCCGGAGGAACTACAAATAATAAAACCATCATGTCACTTATAAACACCAGAAAAGAACTGCTTTAAAAAACTAGGCCAGAGATTATTACTATCATCTTTCCGCAAAGGTGGTTCAAGACAGTATTGGTGAAAGCCTCGGTCGCAAAACCCGTCACATAGTATGATATCATTATCAACAGACAAGTCCTTTGAACCACATTTTGCACAGAAGATCTGCGATTGATTATTGCTTGTATTATCAATACTTTAACAGACACAAACTGCTTCGATCAGGAAAAAACATGGGAGTAAAGCTTGAGTTGCGGAATAGTTTTCACTTACATCGTCGCTTGAAATCGCTCCATGAGAATCAAATAAAGACTCTGGAAGGCTTCCTTCAGCACAGAGTGTGTCCAGGTGCTGAAAAAGATCTCTAATTTTAACCTTGCGTTGCAGAATTTCCTTTGTGGCTCGTTCAAGCTCTTTCTCCGGCCTTAGCTTTTCCAGACTACAAAAACATATAACCAACAATACTGAGTGAAATCACAAAGAAATCTCACAGACAATACCCATGCCACTAGCATAACACATGAATAAGGCAAAAACAAAATAAAAATTTCATCAAGAGACAGACCTTGAACCTCTCCAGCCTTCTAAAGAATAGGCATCAATTAGGTTTTGCTCGTAGTTGATCCGTTTTAGCAAGTATCGAAGTTTCTTTTTGATTCTTGTGTACTCATCATCTTCTCTAACTTCTCCCTTCTTCGTAGTCTTCTTCCTTTTCCTTGGTATACTACCTACAGGTGTATTATTAGCAGCAGCCGAAGATGATCCAGCAGCAGCATCTTTAGATCTCTGAGCACTCTTGTGACTTGAAAACAAAACATTCCTTTCACCACCTCCTCCTAACCTCTTCGAACTCTTAGATGACCTGGACCGCTGGATTTCAAATTGTCCACGGCAAGGAAGACCGATAACAAGCTCACGATACGACCCAGAAAACTTGGTTTTGGTATTAGATCTCTTCTTCCCGGTTTGAGGGGTTGGTGTCTGTACTTCCTTCCCCTTTCCATTTCCCCTAACTCCGTTTGCATCATTTGGCATTTGACTCCCTGCCTCAGATGGTTTTAGAGGTACAGAGGCATTGCCTTGTTCAGATACATTGTCAACAGTTGGATCCTTAACCTCACCTCCGCTATCTACATTTATCTGCTTCAAACCAGATGCGCTACTCCTAGTTACCCGTTTAAAAGCTGCTGCTCCATTCATTTTTCTACAACCAACCTAAGTTTATTCAGCATTCCTCGAAGATTAAAGCAATCAGGGCGTTTCTAAATCAGCAAAGGACGGTTTTAATATATACACTTGGAGATTCCTATACTGAAAAACATAGAAGCGAAACACGTACATTATTAGATCAGAATCAATATGAGCAAAAACAACACAAGAATTAACCCACAAAAGAAAAAATGGCAGCTTTTGTAAATGTTTGAGTTTCCTAAGTCATATAAAGCTACTACTCAGGGGTGGTTGACAGAGATCTTAAACAAAGACATAAGACAGAAAAACAGATCGACCCCTTGATAAACTAATCTTAGCTAAAACGAGGTTAGATTTGGGTATTTGATTCCAAAGAACCCTATTGCTAACTGCTAAGCTGAGTATTGAAATTTTCTACGCAATAAGAAAACAACCCCAGAAACTAAAATGTCAGGTTCTTCCTTCGATCTCTCTCTCCGCCAAAAATTTTACCTTTTTCCCTCGCCCGCGAAATGTCCCGCGAGATTTTTCGAGAAGAAAGAAACTCGATGGGCGTGAATTGAGAAGAAGAAGATGAAGAAGGAGAAGAAGAAGAAGAAGAAGAGCCTCTCTCTCAGATAAAGGGGGCGGACAGAGAAACCTTGCAAGGCTTGGGACTCATTTATGGATTACATTCTTAATGGATCTACTTATGAGGCCCATTCGTACCAATGTCGTGGTTAGCATTTACCATTCATTTCTTTATGGAATCGGAATAGTTAACCAACTTATCTTGACTAAGAAGAAATGATATCCGCGAACCAAAATTTTATTTGGTAAATTCTATATTTACCAATATGGGACTGAGTGATCATCAACTACTGTTAATCTTGGTCGGAAAATACTTGGCTCTTTGTTTTTCAAGAACCGGCAAAATAAGTGTCATTAAAAATCCTTACAAAATAAAAGTGTCAGATGGCCTCACCACCACCATATAGATTCCCTCAAATCCCTTGATCACAACCTGATGACGATTGACGGGCCTTCTTTGCATTCACGTCATTACTGGCTCCATCTGCAGGCCGTTTTCCTCTGTGGTCGTAAAAGGTGTCCTAGATAAAGGAAGGCGTCTCTGCCTGCAAAACCATCACATACATGATGATATGACATCAATCATATAAAACTAACACAACTGTTGACCCACTCCCTTTGCTCATTTCTAGACTAGGAATAATGATGATTGGCCTAACCTTTTTGATTAAGTCGGTTATATGTCTTTCCTCTGGGTTCTCCTCGTGTTCTTCAGTTTCTTTCTCTTTCTCTTTCTCATCTATATCTACGATGAAAAAATCAGAGAGAAGGTGCATCGGCTTAGGAGTAGCCTTAACATATTTTCCTCTTTTAGGACCTGCACCCACAACCATGTACATGGTCGCTAGCGAAACCCTAACACATCCATTGTCAGCAACTGTTAAGGTATAAAGAAACACAACACACTTATTCACACTTGAAACGCGCCAAGCCAACGCTTCTCTATTCAATTTTATTAACAAAATTTATCTTTTACAAGGATACAATTTTGTCTCGGCCCTTATTCAACCTATTCTACCCAATAGGATTGATCCCGACTAAGAATGAATTTAAGACTTTCTCCTTTCTATCTAACACAACATCTTGTGTAGATCTAAGAGAAGAAAACCAACCCTCTCTCTTTTTATCTATAAGAGAAGAAAACCAACCCTCTCTCTTTTTTATCTAAACTCTCACCAATGTAGATCTAAGAGAAAGAAAAACAATTCTCTGCGCACTTAATCACCTCTCTGATTAACGTCACAAAGAACTGAGAACACACTTTCTAAGCCTTATTTTTCTGGCTTCAAAGTTTACAACTGTATCAATATTCTATAGTGCTCAAATTGACTCGTGGCCTACTCCTAGAATATATATACACGACTTGAGAATCCCTAGAAGGTGAATCTCCAAGTATCAATGGATAAGGAAACTGTTTCCTCTCAAGCTTATCTTTTCCTTATTTGTTGTAGAGAATATTCTTCATATTTCCAAGGATAAGGAAACTTCTTGCTGCTCAAGCTTATCCTTTCCTTATTTGTTGTGGAGAATATTCTTCATATCTCCTTATATCTCCAAGAGCAATCTCGTCTCTATCTTTAATGTCAAGTCATCAACTTTTCTCGACACATCATCACATCCACTCATGTCTTGCCACGCCAGCTCACACATCCATCTCAGCAACTCGGACGTCTGTGATCTAATGCAGCTTCCTGATTGGCACAACGCTCTGTTCGGTACAACGACTTGTTCTTCACAGCGAGTTGTTCCAGAATCTGCATTTACAATCTCCCCCTTTTTGACTGAGTTTGATACTCAAGCATCTCTCTGGTTCAACCTGAAAAGACACTCCAACAAACACAAGCCAAAAACAGAACAAACAACAACTAGACAAACCAACAGTCATTATCTAGTAAAATTAATCAACAGCTTGTTCAAACAAAACTATGATTAAGAACCTAACAATCAGAAACCCCAGCGGGCCGCAGCGGAAACCATGTTCTTAATAGCTCTCTAATCAGACTTAATCAATTGGCATATTTTCAATCATTAACAACCTAAGATCAATAACCACCATCAACCAAAGATCAACCAATTAATCAATTAAGTCTCCCCCATAAATAATGATTCTCCACCTAAACCGTAACTACAAGGATTCTCCCCCATAAGTACAGAACTCCTTATCATTAGGCGTTGCTTAGAATTATATCAAAAACCAGAACCAAAATCATTCTCCCCCAGCTTGAGTGATCTTCTAGGTCAAAAACAGACATATGTATCACAACAATATACTGAGTTATGGAAATCACTTACCTGCTAACAGTGCTTCGCATCCTTAGGTACTATGATGATCAGTCTCGTCGCCTATTGAAACAGCTTCATGTTTGTAGGTATTTTGACTCTCCTTGCAACCACAACTGGATGTTGGTAATAGGACGCTGATAGTCGAGAATTCGAACAGCAAATAGCTCTTTGATCAAATCACAGTGTGAATGTGACCATACACAAGCTTGGCAGGAAAAAAATAGCACCTTGTGTATCATGTTCTACACTTTCAAACCTCTGCTTCATTGTAATAACCTTCATTCTTGCATCTAAACCAGTTTCTTTGAATGATTCTACATAGAGTTTTGTTGCCCTTACATGTCTAATACCAACCTAGCCATTTACTCCACCATAATCAAACAGAGAGTTGATTGTACATGTGAGACTCCAAATGCATAGCTCCTCACAAGAACATTCACTATCTTGATCAAACCTCTGACAGTTGACAGATTAGCACACAAAACTCATATACCTTTGATTATGTAAGGCTTAATCTCAGGCCCAGTTTTTCAGCAGTCCAGCAGCTTTAAACATCCTCATACATCATCATTGGAACCAAACACAAATGTTTGTTCTTCAATGGATGTATCTCAATCCTAAAACAGAGTATCACACACCTCTGTTTTCATTATAGATAACATGTCTCATCACAATCATATGCACCTATAGATCATCAAGGGTGAGGTGATCTCCCATCACTCTTTTGCTGACTCCACGAGACTGAAGTATCAACACACTTCTACAGATTCTCTCCTAACTCAAGAGGATGTATTCTTGGGGATACAGATGATACTGCACACGTCAAACAACTGTTGGGACATAGACACTTGCTTCGTAGCACAATCCATCTTATGGTAACAGTCCCTTGCATCAAAAAATTGATCAAGGATGAAACTCAAATGAACAACCACCTGTTGTACATACATGATAGTCATATAACAACTTGCGAGCACAGTCTTCTGTCTAGGAACTCTCATCAGCCTCCAATACATGTAGCTCCATTCCTTCGTATCATGGAACTAACACTATACTCATATATCGATACAAACTGAGTATTAGTCTTTCGAATCGTCCTCAGACGCATGATGACTCAACAACAATCCTCTAAAGCACTTTCACTACTTGAACCAGGTTGTGAGTTTCAGTAACAGCTACTTCCAATCTTTCAGTACTCATGGGACACTTATTTTCACCCAAATAATTAGATGAACACGCAGCTCCTTGATCCTACTTCCATGATCAATCCATCGTTCAAGATGTCAGACCCTTGATCAATTGCTACTCTCTGGATTTTACCACTTAGAGAATCATGATCATTCTTGTGAGCTGAAACAAATGAGCTTAAACCTGAAACACTTAATACACATTAGTGCACACATGCTGAAAACATACAAGCATTCTTTATCAACAATATCTACAATCAGCCTCGTGTTCTAGACATCAATCATCTGAGTTTACATACACAACATTGATTTTACAACACATTTTTCCTTTTTACCCATTTACACATGATCTCAGACTTCCAAACATAGTTAAAAACACAAGAAGTGAGGATACCAGAAAAGCAATAGACCATCAAGAGCACTATTATATTAATTTTTACTTCTTAAAGCAAGAGGTTTTCATACCTTGAGATATGTTTTGTGATGTGTGCCAACCACTTGTTCAGGACTTCACCAGAAACTACCACAACCTTTTGTGAATCTTCAAAGAACAGCTCTATGATCAGTGGCTAGTCTTTCGCTTTGGCATGCCTTTGATTCTCATGGTTCACCATCAACGTGAAGTAGGCAGCTGGTATTACCTTTGGAGAGTGCATTGACAGAATTGTATCAAGTCTTTTTTTTTTTTTTTTTTTTGACTTTGCATGATACACTACCTTAGAGCTTAGATCCAACAGACATGAATGATCTTCAAAGTTAATGATATGAACGATCTTCTGCTGAATCTCCTGATTTCTATCAGCGATATCACTTGACTTCTCAACCTTGGATATTTGTGCAATCCCTTGTTATTATTCTTCAGGGCTCTGCTGCAGAGGTACCAGCCACATTTTTTTTTTAAAACTTACAAACCACTGATACTTCTTTCAGAATGGAATGCATAATAATGCCTCTCCTCAACTCTTTGACCTCCTAATTCACGAAAACGTTTTATGAGATCCCCAATATGAATTGGCATGACAGGCAGATGTTTTCCACTAACTCTTGCTTAGACAGAGTGCTGATCTTTTATACATTCTAGGAATTTCATGGCATGTTCTGATGCATGTCCCTGTATCTGATGAACACAACTCACCTAACATATTAGTCTCACAAACACCAACGACTTTTCTCAGAAACATGTGTTGATCAAAGTCTAATGGTTTTGTAAAAAAATCAGCAATTTGCAAATCAGTGCTCTAATGTTCTATTACTATCAGTTTCTCAACAACTACTCTATGAATAAACTGATATTCAGGGTCCTATAATTTAATTTTAGTATCTAATACATGATTTTCAACAATATTAGCAAACAAACAATTATCACACAAAAATTGAAGCATGGTCTAAGAATGTATTGTACGTTGTTCTCAATTATTTGATCCTCATCAGGTGACTAAACCAGGTTCCCAAGGCATTAACCTTAGATTCAACAATTGAACAAAGTACCTTAACAAGCTTCTGAGCGTAGCAGAAGATCAGCTTTGTTCCCAAAAGGCAATAGCCACGAGATCCTTCACAGTGATTCAGAGAGCGATATCTCTTCAAGTTTCTACTAGCTCCTTTCGTCAAGATCAACCATGTGTTGCATGTGCCTTTGAAATACTTGAAAATTCTTTCAGCAGCTTGCATGTGTGATACTTTACAATTGTCACTAAAACACTCAAAGCTTGCAATAACATAACAGATGACTGGTTTGCTGGTACAACACATCTTCAGACGACTAATCAGTCCACCGTGCCAAATACCATTTACACAATCTCTTGAATCATCTTCTAAGATAGAACATTTCCAACTCCCATGGGTGTGGCTTCATCTTCACTTCTTTGTAACTCTCATACACTGATCAAACCTTTGGCATACTCGCATTGGTATATGAATACCTGAAAACCTTGCAGCTGCTCCAAGTAAATAGTCTTATGAAAGAAGTCATTCCTAGCAATACTGCTAACATCCATCTGATACATCATGAAGTTATGCACACGGACAATACCTATTAGGTTTCTGATTACCTCGTGTTGAAGTGCAGGTGTTGCATCTAGCAAACTCTCCTTAGAGCTTTGTATGACCACTCATGCCTTGTTCTCCACAACTTGTCCACGTTTGTCTCTTCTGTTCTTGAAGACCCACAGACAATTGACTTCGTTCAGCACAATGATTTTATCAGCAAGAGTATGACCTACAACGACGTCTATCGACCTAGGTGCCACCTCTATAGCTTCGCCCGTCTGAGATATATTACATTGTTGCAGTTTGAATCCATTTGCAAAGCTCTGACTTGCCACACCATTAATCTGCCTCTGAACAACTCTGTGTAGTAGCAGCAGACACAACTACTCTGCCCTCCTGAATTCTTCCAGCAGCTTCTTGATGGATGTGATTCTCAATGTTTCCTGACTGCTGCAGTTTACACTTAACAACAACTAGTTAAAGCACTCCTTCTGAGATCATGTATCTAGGCATCATCGAACACTACTGATTGAGCTCTTTTGCTTGTGGATTGGACGACTTCCATATATAACTATTATTCGAGTGCTGACCTTCGACTTGAATATTGTGGCGCTCATCAACCGCCTGACATCCTTTCTCAGTGAAGGTAACCTCTAACTCCTCATCACACACCCAACTGCTGCTATTCAGATTGGTTTTTACACCATTGAAAAGGTAGACAAATTCCAAAGTGGGCTGATCTTTACAACGAGATTTACCTTTGCCTCTAATTTTACCTTCAGCTTCATCTTCAAAAGTGACCATGTTAACTAAGCCTTCTTCAAAGTTGTGTAGCCTTCCTTGATTCACAGTCATGTGCCTTGAGCAACCACTATCAAAGAACCAGTGCTTGAGCACAATAGTCTGTCGATCATCAACAGTGTGCGCAACATAATAGGTCATGGCACACTTCTTGATGTTTACTCGCCCATATCTTCAAACATCATTGTAACACTCCTTCAGATGTGTGAGTGGTATAGTACAATCCAGACACCTGAAACAAGCAGCTTTGTGGAGGCTCTGACTTGTATAGTAACAATGACATGGTCTTTTGTTCAGATCTTCGACACTCCACAATACCAACAACGACGCAGTTTCCCTCTCAGGTTGTTCACAACAATCGTCTGTTTAGTCTGATGCAAGTTGAACTCAGACACCCATTTGACAGCATCACATCCATTTTGCAGCACTTCTGTTCCATAACCTATGTATGAAATCTTCTGACCATTCAAAGATCCATTAACTACACTCGTGACACCGCTTGAGTTTCCTCCATGGTTCCTTATACCACAATTTGCAATCATAGTACCTTTGTGAGTGATCAGCCCCCTGCACAGATCTTTTACTCCTTTATTGAGGTTCTTGTTATTCCTTAGCTGATCCTCAAGGCGTTGTCTCAACAAAGCCGAAATGACTTTTTCTTCAGACAACAATTTCTCAAGAGTGAAGACTCTACAAAGTAGCTATTCCTTCTCAGACACCAGATCATAATTCTCCTTCTTCTGCAGAATCAGATCCTTAGACAGAGCGATGACTTGTTTCTCAACAGATAAGCCACCCACATCAACCTTAGGCTTCAAAACAGACTTCTGATTCTCATCATCTTCTTTGGTTGAATCAATATCACTCCATGTCAGAAAAGGTTTCGTATGACCACAACCTTGACAGTTATAACACTTCAACACGCTTCTTCTTTCAAGTGCAGAACATTCTGATTGGAAGTGTCCATAACCTTGATAATCAGAACTCTGAGATTCTTTCTCTGCACCAGATATGGATGATGAAGATTGATACTGACGTTGTACACCCTTCATCCTTCTGAATTGCTTCTTACTCAGTACTTCCTCATTACCTTAAACAGACGTCTGAGTTTCTACAGTCTTCAGAGTGAATGATTCCTCAGCCTTCTGATCATTCTTTCTCATCTGCAGTTCATCTGTTTGAACTAATTTCACACACAGATCAACCTTCTGTTCACCAGAACTTAAAACACATTTACCATCAGATTTGTGAGAAAGATATCCATGTGATAAGCTTCTGAGAAATTCCTTGACAAACCTCTTATCCTTGTATACATTCTTCACCCTTCTGGTTTCCTTAGAGAAGGCTTCTAAAAGATCCCAAGCTTCTTTCACCGACATACACTCTTGCACCATCGCGAACAGATCCATCAACAAGCAGCTGAAAATAGTAGATAGCGCTTCAGCGTTCTGTTTTCCCTTTAACTTCTCCTCACCCGTCCACAACTTATAGGGCTTTATTACAGTTTCTCCTCTGATGTTCGTAAATGTTGGAAGTGACCATCCATCTTTAACAGCGAACCAGGCTTTCATATCACGACTTTGTATCATTTGTCTGATCTGTGCTTTCCAATCATCATAATGCTCAGCGTCAAGCATCAACGGATTGTTCTCATCAACGAAATGTTGTGGATTCTCCATACCTCGTCTCAAGATCTCACATGTTGAAAAGATAAACAATTCTTTTATCAGGCGTCTGCTCTGCTACCAATTGTTAAGGTATAGAGAAATACAACACACTGATTCACACTTGGAACGCGCCAAGCCAACGCTTCTCTATTCAATCTTATTAACAAAATTTATCTTTTACAAGGATACAATTTTGTCTCGGCCCTTACTCAACCTATTCTACCCAATAGGATTGATCCCGACTAAGAATGAATCTAAGACTTTCTCTTTTCTATCTAACACAACACCCTGTGTAGATCTAAGAGAAGAAAACCAACCCTCTCTCTTTTTATCTATAAGAGAAGAAAACCAACCCTCTCTCTTTTTTATCTAAACTCTCACCAGTGTAGATCTAAGAGAAAGAAAAACAATTCTCTGCACACTTAATCACCTCCCTGATTAACGTCACAGGGGACTGGGAACACACCTTCTAAGCCTTATTTTTTTGGCTTCGAAGTTTACAACTGTATCAATATTCTAGAGTGCTCAAATTGGCTCATGGCCTACTCCTAGAATATATAAACACGACTTGAGAATCCCTAGAAGGCGAATCTCCAAGTATCAATGGATAAGGAAACTGTTTGCTCTCAAGCTTATCTTTTCCTTATTTGTTGTAGAGAATATTCTTCATATTTTCAAGGATAAGGAAACTTCTTGCTGCTGAAATCCTTTCCTTATTTGTTGTGGAGAATATTCTTCATATCTCCTTATATCTCCAAGAGCAATCTCGTCTCTATCTTCAATTTCAAGTCATCAACTTTTCTCGACACATCATCACATCCACTCATGTCTTGCCATGTCAGCTCACACATCCATCTTAGCAACTCAGACGTTTGTGATCTAATGTAGCTTCCTGATTGGCACAACGCTCCATTCGGTACAACGACTTGTTCTTCACAGCGAGTTGTTCCAGAATTTGCATTTACAGCAACTTCAGTAGCGTTGCTCATTTTACATAAAGCAACAACTTCGTTGTCGTAGAACTCAACTCCCTTTATTATCATTGCATGATATGAGATAAAACCGGAGGTCTCTGGTCCACCATGATAAATCCACTAGCCTTTTTTCCATAACCCGTGAAACACAATTAAAGTTGTTCCTACTGGTTGATCTTGCACCAGCTGTAATGCCTCCTCCAATGAATCGGTTTTCCGCAGACCCTTTATCTTCCTTTTTTTCATCTGGGGATCATCTGCATTTGGAGGCTCCCAATCGTTACAGTCAAATTCTTTACATATTTCTTTTATATGTAACAAGGCATCTTCAATCGTATTTCCGTAACATATGTGTCCTTTCATAGCACTATCATCTTCTCCAAGAAATTCAGGACGGCAGAAAGAGGAAAGGTACCACAGACAGAGAGGAATATACTCTTGCTCCCAACCCCGGAGGATCCTCATAGCACTAACTAAATCACCTGAAGCATAGGTCCAACAAAAGATGTGGTGGAGTTGGTCCCTAACATAACCTAGGATGTCATGATTCCATGACTTTTCCGTCAGGAATTTAAAGAATTTCTGCCAACAACAATAACAAAAAAAATTGTAAACCGAGATAATTTCCAAAAAGATCTAGGTAAAGAGACTCAAATTTAAATAATTCCTTAAAACATTAGTATTTAGAACATTACCGATTGGCTTATCATCCGGAAGAGGCAAGCAACTTCAGAATCATAACTCTCATGTAAAGAAAAGCGACCTACTGGAGACGTATCTTTTGCTTGTTGAAATCCTGATAAACCTAGAAGCCGTTGAACATGTTCCTCATCTTCTAATTCGAAGAAATGCTTCTGTATTACATTCCCGTGGGCTTGCAATTGCATTATCAGAAATTTTCATTTTTACATCTTATTCTATAAGAATTATTTCTCAATGATAAACAAAACTTGCAAAATAAAAATGACTCCACTTAATATGTGCTAGCTATCAGCCTCAATACCCACTCCAGTTGATTTAGCTGAATATTTTTTTACTTGATATTATCAATAGAATCAAAAGTTATAAACGCCATACAAGTCTATTTCATTGTTTATAATAAAATCAAATAAAATAGAGAAAACTAGAAACAACAAAAGAGAAAAGACTCTCACCTTATCTATGATTTAGTGTAAGACCTTTACACGGATTTGATCATCAGTAGTAAGAGTGGCCTCAGTATTTACCAGTGTCTAGACATTGTACTAGGACATCAATTATGTCACATCCAAACTCAGGGTTATCTTTGCAGAACATTGAAAGCTTGCGGATGGCTTGAACAATGCAGTTCAAGATGCTGCTACACCAAAAGGTAAAAAGTAAAACACAAGTAGCCACTCAATTATCATCAAGACCAACATAATATATCTAAGACTTTTTAAGCACACCGCAACCCGCAGTCTGTAAATTAGGCACTTATGTTATGCTTTCTATGATAAACTGAGTAAACTTACAGATAACAAAGTATCTACCATAAGACTGGAATACCGATTTTACTACTAATATTCTCAAAGTAGCATCAACAGTGTAAGATGAATGCAGAAGAAATCAAATTACCAATTTTGTCCTGCTGAAATAATGACATAAAGATACTATACCTCAACATTTCCCACTTGTCCGACTGTTGGTGAGCTCATCCACAACATCAAGCTGCTCCTGTTGACCTATTTGCATGCGTCATATAAATCCAAGTCAGATGGTGAAAACTAAATATGTAGATCGACCTGCACAACTAACAATACTCAGAGCCGTGCAGCAGTTATAAAAAAAGAAGCGACCGCTTGTGGCATCCAATTTTTTTTTAAATAAAGGCATATAATTTAGTTATGTCATGTAGTTTATTCCTAACAAAAATATATAACTATAAAATTGTGGGTTCATAAACTTTTCTTATAAGTTACATCGTTAGAAACAAAATATGGATTTTTACAATCTAATTTTAAACATAGGCTCATTATATTAATTAATTAAACAATTAAGATTACAAATTCATTTCCGATAGCTTTTTATTTCGTCGTTAAGATTTTTTCATCTTTTGATTCTATGGTAACATAGTGACAAATTTTTCTTTCACACTCTTTTCACCAAATTAGTTATATCAAATTAAAATTAGTTTTTTATCTACTATCTCTATTTCCTCTATTCTTTTAATAATTGAAGTAATTAAATCATATTATGTTAATGTTTAAAAAGTAATATTTCGTTTCAGTTTGTCTCTTTATTTTTTTTGTTATATGACACTATGGTTAATTTTTACAAACATTTTTATTTTGTATAATTTAAAGAGAGGCATTTTATTTTTGTTCACTTCTTATAATTATTGATTTTCGCACGGCTCTGACAATACTGACAAAATGTTAAATAAAGGAGATAATTTTCACAAAGTCTTTCCGGTATAATTTGATCGAGGGTCACTATAACTGATTAATAGCCAATCATATAAAATTTTGTTCAAAATTTGCTCTAAATTAGAACAATAAAAAATATATATATATTGATAGATGACAATACGAAATTATGATGAAAAAACTTATTATTGTGGTCGGTTTATAAACATAGACGATCATACAAAATTAATTTTTAATAAATGGTTGGTGGTATAGGAGAAAAAGTATCTTCCAGAAGCTAGTTTACTTCAAGAATGTGAATTTGTTAGTTGCATAATCATTTTTATCTCTTGTCGGCATTAGTTTTCATATTTGTTATTCATATTTTCATCTTTGACTTGTAAGTTTTAAAAACTTTAATTTAAAGGTTTATGTGAAAGTTCTATCTTCATTCTTTATTATAAGAAAGCTGTAATTCTTCTATAAATAGACTATCTCATAAATCATAATACTATTTTAGGTAAATATTTCCACTATACTTTTAATTTGTTAAGGTTTGACTCAGTTTTTTTACATATGTCATTTAATATGAGTTCTTAGTTCCATTTTTGTATTCTCTATATTAGTATAATTGCAGCAGTTTTATGAAATAAATTTTAGAGTTTGATTTATTTACAGACATGCCATCATATTTATTGCTAAAGCCATTAATTTGTTATCCAAAATATTCACACTAATGTATTTAATTCATGATTCTATTTAAGATTATAAAAAAGACAATTCAAGGCAAAATTTGTTTAAAGTTTAAGATTGATTATCCTTTCATCATATAATACATGAAATTATTAAAAATCTATTTTTTTCTGCATATAATATGACTCAAAATTTTAAAAATGGACATATATTACTCTATTAATATAGATAGTGCGTTTACCAAGCCATTTTCAGCTAAAATGTTTAGATAATAATTTAGAGTCTTATTATATATAAAATCAAAATAAATTTAAATTCGAATGAGCCAATATTTCTAAATTTTTTTTGTCATATTTTATATTTTGCATATACTAATCTTAATTAAACACGCTTATTTTGGAAATACAACTAAGAAACAAGTTATATAATTTAAAAAATATATAAATCATAATAATAAAACAATTTCTTATCACAAATAAAAATTATTTTGAATTTTAAAACTTAGATAAATGACACTATAAATCAAAACACAATATATAAAAATTTGTTTTGTGGTGTACCGCGAGTCATGATCTAGTGTTCTATATATTGAAAGCAGCTTTGGTTATTATTAAACCCCAAAAGAGAAAAGAATGGTAGAAAAGGGAAATAGAGAGTGGGAAGTTAGTGTTCTCACTTCTCACCAAGCTGGCCTTCTCTTCAGCAATTATAGAATTTGAATGCAAATTGGCTTTGGCATGGTCACTTATTCAACAAACTTACAATATAATCAACTTATGCTATTGTACATGACTAATTTTTTTTTGTACATGTCTAATTATTACGTAAACTTGATACCATATATATATTTGTATGACAATACCAATTTTTCATGATATCATATCATCATGGACCAGTCGGTCGATATTGATTCTTCTTTAATTTGTTTCCACTTATTGAATTTCGTTAAACAAATTTCGCCGTCACGATCTCGCTATATTAGTCCCTCTCGGTCTAATTCACCCATGTCAGCTCTCTCGCGTGGGGGAGAAATAACTTCACTGGAGACGCGAAGTTATTTTTAACAGTTTTGAAGGCTCGATTTTCTCTCTCTAAAATAACTTTTCTCTTCCTTCTCTCTAAAACCCGAACTTAGATTTGAGACAGTTGCCTTTCCGGCTTGCCCTTCTGGCGCCGGAGAAGGCTCTTCTTTCCTCTTTTCTGGTTCTTTTGTCCCTTCCGGCGTCGGTATCGCCTCTGTAGAGTCGTCCTTCGACCTCGGATGGGTGTCTCTAGATGGTGGTTTCTGGTGAGCTACTCGGCGCGTGAAGCGGAGTCTCTTATGGTGGTGGTCGCTGGTGAAGACTCAATGACGAAGCTTGAGGACGGCATCGTTTTTTGGCGGTTCGATCTGGCGGTTCGGGATTTTCGCGACTTCGTGTGTCGATGTGTCTCTTTGGTGGGTTCGCTGGCTTGGTGGAGAAGTGAGGGGTTGGGGGTTGTTTCTTAGAGTTCTCCGGTGGTGGTTCGATGCTCCGGCATCAGATCTGTCTTCTCTCACTCCATCTGAGGCGGTGCTTTGCGGTTGGTTTGTTGTCGATTGTCAGGTAAGTTTGGGCTGCGCTTCAAGGAAGGACTGGGGACAAGATGCAACAGGAGGGAGGCAAGCTTTCTTCTCCGTCACCGGAGTGGTGTGGTTTTTTCCAGCATGCGTTGCTGTTGTGGCCATATCCGGGCGGTCGAAAGACTTTGGATCTGGTTCCTCATGGTTTGAAGACGCCGTAGGAGATGCAGAGAAGTCTTTCACGGCTCAGCCGTCAGGTTCAGTGGTTGCGGCAGCGGCGGAAGGCGCATGCGGATAGATGGGTTTTTCTGGTGAGTGTTTTGGTGGTTAACAGTAGATCCTTTTAGGATCTTAGATGGCTTGCATGGAATCCGGGTATTGAGAGGTTGGTTTGAGCCACCTCCTTTCTCTTGCCTCCATGTTTTGTTTCCATCAGACCGGATTTGAAGTCTGTTTTTGCCTCGGGAAAGATTTCCGGTTGCATAGATTCGGAGTCCAAAGGCTTGGGTCCGAGTATGTCGATTTGCTAGGTCGGGGAGTTGATGTTCATTGGGTGGCGGAGAGTCGGAGGGTTGACCTATTCCGAAAGCCATGTGGTGGGTTTGAATCGCCGTTGGTGAGGGTTGTGAGACAGGATTCGAAAACTCCGGTCAAAGAACCGGATCCGGCGTCGAAATCACAAAGCTGTGGGGCTTGTTTTCGTCGGAGCTAGTAGGTCTGATCCTCTGCCTCCGTTTAACCGCCCGGAACCAACTTTGTTTCTCTGTTTCTGTTCACCGGGAAATTTTCCGTTTGGTAACTGTTGACGAATTGTAATCTCAGGCCTAAGCCCATTGGGTTTGCCCATTAATAAAAATTTGTTTTCAAAAAAAATAAATAAATAAAGTTATTTACAACACTTAATTACAACACTTAATTACAACACTTTTTATAGACATATAATATATAGTGTTTATAATCTTTTATTAACAACATTCCAACAGTCTAAAATTGTCTAATAAAAGTTAAATAGTGGTCAGACTCAAGAAAAAATAAAATATTATGCGACAATTTTTATTTATTCCACATTATAAGCTTTTAACATGTATAAATTTGTATCAAATAAAAATGACTTAGAGAAATAGATGATTAAAACAACATCTTTGCTTGACCCACTTGTTTTCCAACTATAAATTATATGTCACATCAACAACAAAAGAGAAAAGTCTATTTTGTAAATATTTACCCAAAAACAAAGGTTATCAGATTCCTACTATTATAGCTGACCACAAAGTTGATAATTGCACTATTTTACCAAAGAAAAGTTTATTATAAAGTTCTTTTTTTTGTTAACTCAGAGTAAATTCTCATGCTTATGGAAGGCTCGAAACTGATCTCTGGGAAAGGAGACCCTCTCTCTGGATATTCAAATGGGTCGTTAGATAGATCCATATCTGTGTAAAGGTGTTCAGGAAAATGTGCCTTAGTTTCGCGAAGCAGGGGAATCGAACCCGAAACGCTGTAACGTCCCAGTCCCGCTCTCTACCACTCGACCACAAGCTCCGGACGGTTTATTATAAAGTTAAAACAAAAGTATTTAAGTAAAATAAGGGGTAAAGATGTCAAGACACTTAGAGCATCCAATGATATTCTATTTTTGCCTCTATACTCTATTATAGAGTAATTTTTGCTCCAATGGTACTCTATTTTCACCTCTAAAATAGAGTTTGCTATTTTTTTCTCTATTTATAGAGGAACTCTATTTTCTTTTCTATAAATAGAAGTGACCTATTTATTTGCAAAGTAATCCTCTTAATCTTTAACTTATTTTATTTATGACCAAAATAAATAAAATAATTATTTTAAGAACTAATAATATAAATTTAAGTATAAATATTTATTCTAAAATATTGAGACTACCATTTGCGAAAGATAATTTTATGAAAGTGTTACAAATTTAAAGTAAAATGGGTTAGTTTGCAATTTTTTAAAATAAAAGGTGTTAATTGTAAAATAAAAATAAAATTTGTTTAAAATATTTTTTTATAAAAGAAAAAATAGAGAAAACTATTGGCGCAAAACTTATCTCTATTATAAAAAATTTCTATTATAGAGAAAAAAATAAAGAAAACTATTAGAATTGGTTTAATGACATGTTATGAAGCTATGTGTCGTGTTGTTGAAGCCGTAGGAAAAGGAAAAATAATATCAGAGTAAAGTCTAGAGACATCATCGAGCATATCGACGTATGAAGATTGCAGCCATTTCAAGAATCACAATGACCAACAATTTGATTTCCCACGTCTAGACAAATAACCTAATCAATACATTTATTTCGGCTGAGACTAAGGCGGTGATCATTTTCGGCTGTTACGTTCTAGATATATAAAATGAGTCTCATCACTTTCACAATCAGTTCTTAAAAAAGTACCACCAAGCCAAAAAGGACTTCAAGAAACTCTCATAGTACAACAAGAACTAATACGAAGAAAGCAACCATGAATTACGAGAAAGCTGTTGCTTTTTTCTTCCTCTTCGCTCTTCTCTTCGTTCCCTTCATGATTTTTCCTGCCACAGGTGCTCTAGGTATGTACGCATGCATATATATGGCTTAATTAAGTAGAACTATAAGTCCATGATCTATCCATATAGTGTAAAAGTCTTTTGGTGAAGTAACTATAGACAATAAGAACCCCTTAATTACAATATCTTCAATATAGAAAACTTGTTTACTGAACAAAAAATAAATCTCAAAATAAGGCATAGGAAAGTCAAAAGGGTTGGAGTCTATATATATAACACAAAGACAACCTTAAGTTAAACAAATTATAATCTAACCGGCCGGAATAGTATGTCAAGTACTAGAACTGAAGTATATTGATGATCATTAAAATAGGGCCACTTAATGTTTTTATAAAAGTGGTGTATGCATATATATATATATATATATATGTATTGTTATCAATGTACATACATATATATATATATATATATATATAGGTATAAAAGTACGTTTCACCATTGCAAAAGGTCTCTATATAATGTTATCTTCATCTAAATTTATTATGAATATTGGAATGGGACAACTTAAGGAGGAAGAGAAGGCCTGGATGTATATTGTGGGAGTAGATGCAGAGGAAGGTGTGTAAAGGCAGGATTTCAAGACAGATGTCTTAAGTACTGTGGTATTTGTTGCAGAGAATGCAATTGTGTTCCTTCTGGTACCTTTGGCAACAAGCATCAGTGCCCTTGCTATCGAGACAAGCTTAGCTCCAAGGGCAAACCCAAGTGCCCTTGATTCCGTCTCCTTCCCTTTAATTATCTACTTTTATAAACAGTTACAATAACATGTAATGCATGCATGCGTAGACTTGTTGAGTATTTTGACTATTTTAGTTTACATGTTTCTTTGTTTCCATCTCGTGATAGCAATATGGGGAAAGTTCCCATCAGGCAACAATGGTTCTGTATCCATATATATTGTCGATTATATATGGTTGCTTCATCCAGCTGGTACAGTTCCAGGGTACCATGGATAAATTAATGCATCAAATTCAGCATACATGGTACATGAATATATATATAGTGTAGTGGCAGAGACTACAGTATTTTTTTTCTACCAATAAAACGAATTAATAAAAAAGAATCAAAAATTAATTGATTTCTTAATTACAAGGATTATCCAGTATCCTGTATCAACTTCATCTCTTTAGAAAATAAAAACGACCAATATTGCAGAGATACACACATGTACCATTCAATTAAAGTGTATTGAGCATTCAAAGTAATAATCAAATTTCACACAATAATGGTTAATTTGTATTAAAATATATATACTGTATATTATTACAAGAATAAATTATCATATACTATATTAAATACATAGTAACATATATATTATTAATGTTTTAAAAATATAAAAAATATCTATGCGAGATATTAATAATGTTAATGGCATATATCGCCCGGATAATAAAACTGCATGCGCCGCTCGATTCCGCCAAACCGCAAGCTTGACTAGGATGAGGAAAAATATGACGTCTCCCTTGGAAGATGATCGAAAGAAAGTTTTCAGTGGGCCGAGGGGTTACTGACGTCAAGTGGTCGAATCCGATGTACTTCTTTCATTTTCTTATTAGTATTTTTCTTATCTAATACTATACTCGTGGCTTCTTCTAGCTAGGGTTTTTTTTAAATAGTTATTATGAAACTGAGAGATTCTTTGCTTAGGGTTTCGATATTGATGATCTTGAAGTACCAAGTACAGGTGGACTGTGGTCTCACAACTGTCAACACCCACGGTTTAGGCTTATCGATTGTGTACCTAAGCTTTATGCTACGGTGGGGTTTCATCGTTACAATATGCTCAATGTCATAACTAATATCTACTCTAGTCTCCTCCCTTTCCTCTAAATCTCCTCTTGCTACTATCTGGTTCCTTCAATATATATTATTTAGTAATCTCCAACATTCAATTTTATTTCTCATGGGACAAACTTTCAGTACTGTGAGTTACTGAAATACAACGAGACAATGAGCTGTGTACAATCTTTACACTTAACTCTGGTTGCAATATATCCTTCTACCAAATTGTATAAAACCTTTCAGGTTCGTGTTGATAAAAAAAGTTTTGGAAAATTGGATTTGACTTGCTCTATAGCTAGAATTAAAGACGAAGAAGAAGAAATAGGAGCTGACTGACTTGTGTTTTTTATTTTTGCATACAAGTTTAGGATAACATCCTCACTAGATACTGATTGATTGATTATTAATGTTGCATATATAGTGACCACACATAAGCGTTTCATACCTCACTTTCACGGTGAAGCAGCCGCGGATGATTTCTACCAAGGTGCATTGCCAGATTGGCCTTCAGTTGTTGATTTGAATAATCAAAAACGATTTTACCTTGTAAGATTGACTAAGACACTAACGATCATGGTCAATTCTTTTGTTTTGCTTGTGATCAGTTAAGCAGTGATCTGTTTTCATTGTTGCATTTGTAGGTGAATGAATCAGACTTGCTAGCCAATGATTGGATTCGTTTGTATTTGGAACTTGCAGTTTGTGTAAAATTGGGTCGATTAGAGAGGTTTGTGTTTCTTTGGCATAACAATCACGTGCCATGATCAGTGTCATTGACGTAAATAAATAGTTAACTGGTTGGTTTTGTTTCAAAACTGTTTTTGCATGTAGAGGGATCTTTCCAAGTTGTATATTCTCACTACAAGAAAACAACCAATTTGCTAGGAACATTTGCGAGAAAAATTATCCCTAGCAAATTTATGATAGAATTGTGAGACATCTGCTACAAACATAAAGTCACTAACAAATTACTCGCAAATTTGCTAGGAAGTGGCCCCTCGGAAATCCGTTGCAAATTTGCGAGGAAATTACCAGATAAATTAACATTCCTAGCAAATCTATTGCAAATTTATGACGATTTTGCGATGACAGTACCCATTGCAAAGTTTCAAGGGATTTACGATGGAATGGCGAGAGTCATCGCAAATCTATTGCAAATTAAAAAAAAAAAAATTAAAAGTAATTATAACATTTAATTGAATTTTATTTTAAATACATTTGAGTGTTCATAAGTTCATCAAATAAATTTCTAATTTTTTTTTTAAAAATAAGAAAAATTAACTTACATGTTTATATGTTTTGTTAGTATATTAATACTAATTTCACATCCCAAACATAAACCCCAAACTCTATACCCCAAACCCTTAATCTAACTCAAAACCCTAAATCATAAACTCTAAACTTTAAAAATCCTGATCATAAATTTAAAACAATATACGTATATATTTACTTTACACAAAATAAATATTTACTTATAAATTTAAATCTCTATACCTAAAATTCAGTTATTATATATATATTCAAAACTAAAATTCAAATATATATATATGACTCTTTTGTGATTGTTTTGTGACTGTTTAACTATATAAATTAAATCATAAAATCCCAAATGTTAAACTTATTACAAATCCTAAATCATAAACTCTAAACATTAGAATTTTAAACTTTGAAATTTAGAAATTAAATCGTAAATGAAAATTCAAATATTAAATATATTCAAAACTAAAATCCAATACTTAGAAATAAATTAAAACTTTTCAAATTTTCAAAAAATTCAAAATTCTCTAAAGCTATTAAAATAAAAAATAGGACCATTTTGTAAATATGTTTAACTCAGAAGCTAAGCAAATTAATGAACATATATTTTTAAGATATGTTTAACACAAAAGCTATGCAAAATTAAAGAATTTACAAATATGTTTAAGATATTTTGGTTACCTATAATATACCAAATGATACTCCATATTACAAAATTTATAAACCAAAAAATTACTGAGTTCCCATTGGTTAATTCATAGAGACATGGATTGGTCTTTTAGTTTATAATCTGACGGACACAATTGTTTTCTTTTCTTTTTTTTCCTTTTTTTTTTTCTCCTCTTCGTCATTAACCTCCCACCAGCAATAGAAGATCTCTTCTTGTCCCTCTCTATACCCATATCACGAGATCTCATGACCAGCAATCTGAATTTGAATAAGTCGTCAAGGTTTTCACAATTCTCTTCGCTACCTTTCTTCCTTGTATAATTCTCGTTTTGATTTTGATTTGGTGAAATTTGAATCCCGTGATTTTGTATTTTTGTTTTCCAGTTTTGTCGATTGTACCTTCCGATGAGGATGCGATCCAATACAAAGTTGTTGCTCTCTTCGTTATTAACTCGTTCTAGAAGGTTTCAATCGATCTAGGGATTGAAAAGGTAAGACTAATTTTACGTCTACTTTCTAGGATCTAGATCTGTTGCCCTCTATCCCAGAATCCTAACTCCTCCCGAAGATCCATAATTGAAGATGAAAAAAGAAATCCGGCGACAGAAAAAGAGTGCTAAAGGAGACGAAGGCGGTGTCGCAAGTAGAGTTCTTCCCTTCCACCTAGTTGAAAATCTGGTTGGTTTGAAGATCATTTTTGAGGAATTAAATGGCCAAGAGGCCGACATACTAGCAGCTGGCAACGGTGGCTTGTCGACAACGGAATCTGGTTGCGGCTGCGTGTGATTAGGGTTTTTTTGTTTGTTTATTTTATGTCCGGTTCAATCAACATTTTGTAACCAGTTCAATTCTGTAACTCTTAACCAATTCCCGGTTTGGGTGGTTTATTAATATTAGTTTTTTTTTTAATATGGCAAGCTGTCACTAAATCTATAAATATACATTATATATATATATGATGAAAAAAATATTAAATTATTTTTAAAAATATATATTTTTATAGTTTTTTCTAATGTTTTCTCGCAAATTTGTAGCAAACTCTGCGAGGAATGTACTAGGAACAATATTGCAAGGAATCTGCTACCACTTTTATTCCTTGCAATTTACAATTATTTTGCGAGGGATTTAATTCCTAGCAAATATTGTGAGAGAATTACAACGTTGACCAATTTGCGAGAAGCGAATTGCGAGGGATTGACTTTCCTCGCAAATCCTTTGCTATAGTCATTTTGTGAGGGATTAGCTAGATATTCTTTCATCACAAATCTGTTGGAGTTTGATCCTCTTCTTAATCAAGTAGCATAAGAGAAGAAATCATAAGGTGAAGAAGAGAAGGCAATGGAGTCGAAGAAGAATAAGAGAAGAGGAAGAAGCGTAAGAAGAAGAAGTGTTGTGTCGTGGAGGAAGAAGAAAAGTAAGAAGTAAAAAGGGTTAAGCGGCAGATGTGAGAGAATTCAACATGGTATCAGAGCTCCAAAGTCTTGGTGGCCTGGAAATCTAAGAATCTGCACAAGAAGCAGAAGAGAAATCAGAGGCACAAACTGATTCACTAGAACACAAAAAAAAAAAAAAAGGGAAGAAAGAAATCGAAATCAGGTACAAATCTAAGACTAAAAATGCAGAACCAACAAGTAGTTTCAGTGTTTGACGGGAAGAATTTTCACTTATGGGTTATAAAGACAAGAGTTCTCCTTAGGTCTAGGGGGTTGTGGAAAATAGTAACTGAAGGAATCCATGATGAGAAGAAAAGAATGACAGATTTAGAGGAGTTAAAGATGAAAGATCATGCTGCCTTACAATTGTTGTTTAGTGCTGTGACTAAAGAGATATTCAAAACTTACCTGTCGGCCACTAAGACTTCAAAAGATGCATGGTGTGCATTGAACCTGAGATTTCAAGAAGACTCAAAAGGGTCAATGACACAAGCTCCAAAGACAGACACACACAATCAACAAGAAGGTCTATTCACTGCCACACATGATCAAGATGAAATTGATAAAGATATTTGGGTGATAGATAGTGGAGCTACAAGTCATATGGTAAGAGACAAAAGCTGGTTTACTCAGTTAGACACTAAGACAAGGACTTGGTTAAAGCTGGGAAGTGGTGAGTTGGTTCAGACACAAGGAAAAGGTACAATATCTGTAATGACTGAATTAGGAAAGAGAAATTTGAGAGATGTTCTTTTAGTACCTAGTATGACTCACAACTACCTGAGTGTGCCACACATGATGAGAAATGGTTGCCAAGTTATGTTTGAAGGGCTGAGCTGTGTAATAAAGGATCACGAAGGAAAGAAAATATTAGAAGCTCCTATGTCTGATGGATGGTACTGTATGAAACTTGAGAAACCGGAAGAAAGAAGTCACAAAGAAAAGAAAGAGGGTTGCCACTATATTACAACCTGTACTTATTACTTTCTCAACATTTCAACCTATACTTTTCACCTCTTTATAAAACAACATAAACTTAATTTACTCTGTATATAACAACACAAACTTTTTTAAAATTCTAAAACAATACCTAAACCTGATTAAACCACACATCGCGATTACTCTTATGCGTTTGACTCAAACACGCGACTTGACAACAACCCAACAAGATATATCATTTTTTTTAATCAAACCACGATATATCATTCTAAATGAGTAACCGTAAGAAAGAAAAAAAAAATCAATTTGGAGATTTAGGGTTCTTCAAACATCGACCATCTCAACTTCAGGAAATCATGAGCTCTTCAGATTTGAACCGTTCAGCCAATCGGGAAGCTCGTCGTGGAGTTCCGATAAGTTGCTGATGTGGCGAAGGAATCATCAGATACACATCGAAGACAGAGAACATTGACAAACAAGTCTTGCTTTTGAAGGAGGAATTGGGTCATGAGATGGCTATGATAGCTTTAAAAACAGTAGGTGTTGCAGTATAGTTGTGAGCTCACTTGTATAGTTGTGGGGAATAGTGTAGGTGATACTTGACTCATTATGGCTATGTGGAAGAGTGTAGGTGTTGTTATGGCTTGTTGCCGTGTAATATTGTTGTTATGTATGGTTATGGTCATTAATCCAAATGTTGTGTTGTTAAGCCTACAAATTCAATAAGAATTGGTCTCAGATGGTCTCAAACGATATCATCAAACATAAATCCTCAATAAGAATTGATCTCAAATGGTCTCTTTCAATATCATTAAACATAATCCAACTTAAGAACCAAACATAGATCAGCAACAAAAACCTGCAACTCCTAAAACCAAAACAGAAACCTGCAACTCCTAAAACCAAAACAAAAACCTGCAACTCCAAAAATCAAAAACCTGCAACTCCTAAAACCAAACCAGAAACCTGCAACTCCTAAAACCAAAACAAAAACCTGCAACTCCTAAAACCAAACCAAAAACCTGCAACTCCTAAAACCAAAAACCTGCAACTCCTAAAACAAAATCAAAAACCTGTAACCACTTCCAAAAACATGAAGCATCAACACAACTCTTAGATATTGCTTTCTTGTGTGGGTGTGTGTTTGACTGTCTCTGCTACTTGAAATGTTGATGGACCAGCCCCATCAAACTTTGTTCTCTGCTTACTACTCTTACTCTTTTTTTCCTTCTTTTCCTTCTTTTCCTTCGTTTTTTGTTGCTTCGGTTTGCCTCATTCCCGACTTCAACAACTATGTCATCACCAGCCTCATCACTTCCATTGTCTTTGTCTTCTCCATCATCTCCCCTCTTGTCTCCATCATCCTCACTCTCGACAACATTATCCTCATCGTCTCCATCATCCCCACTATTATCTCCATCATCCTCACTCTCTTCATCTGAAACTTCCTCGGAACCATTAGGAGCTTCATCACTTGCTTTGCTTTTGGGATTGAAATCGGGATCATCTGGATCACTCTCATATACCAAAGGACTAATCGGCATCTCTTCTCTTCGTTACCCAAAATTACTCAAACTCATTTTTTTTAATTATGAAGAACCCTAAATAAGAAGTATGGCCAAACTACGTAGTTTATCATGTCGAGTTATATAAGTCGCGTGTTTGAGTTAAACGCATAAGAGTAATCGCGATTTGTGGTTTAATCAGGTTTAGTGATCGTAATTTTTTTTTTCAATTGGAGAGGTATTGTTTTAGAATTTTTAAAAAGTTTGTGTTGTTATATACATAGTAAATTAAGTTTATGTTGTTTTATACAGAGGTGAAAAGTATAGGTTGAAATGTTGAGAAAGTAATAAGTACAGGTTGTAATATAGTGGCAACCCAAAGAAAGAAGAGAAAAGTTATGTGCTTGAGGGAGTAAAAGGTCCCACAATGGATCATGATGTTCAAGAGAGACAAAAGAAAGATCAAAGTGAAACAGAAAGGCAAGAAGTAAAGGTTGACAAACCTGTTAAGTACAATACCAAGAGGGAAGAGTATGGGATCAAAGTAGAGATTCATGATGCAGCTACCGTTGAGAAGGAGAGAAGCGCAGTCACTGTCAATAGAGAAACTAAGTCTATTGACATAGAAATTGATGACACAAGTCATAAAATTGAAAAGCTCAAACTTGAGATGGAAGTGGAGGACCAAAAGACTTCTTCATGTGAAAACATAGCCAAAGTGGTTAAGGAGATGGAAGTCATAGTTCAGGGAACTGAGAAGCACAACTTCGGGTCCAAAGAAAACACCGGACATGACAGAGGATACTTACCTGAGAGGGAGCAGGGGCTGGTTGGAGAAACAGGCGACAGAGGCGAGAAGAGTGTTCAAGAGAATCTGAAAACAAAAGGGAGAAAGGATCATGAGACAGTGAGAGCAAAACCAAAAGGCAACAAGAGTTGTCAAGGTCGAGCAATAACAAATAACACAACGTTCTCAGAGAAAGAGAACCAAGGAAGCCAACTTCAGAATTGGGTGGTAGTTGATAGAGGAGGATCTATTGCAAAAGAGAAGCAGAAAAATCAAAATCAAAGCAAGATTGAGATAAGGAAACTACCTTGGTGGGATGAGCAGAGATTCACCAAGGAGGAAATAGTCGACATGAATTGCACATCAAAGTACCTGCAGAAGAAAGAGTCTCAAAAATCGTGTCTGGTAGAAGTAAAACAAAAGACAACAAAGGTGCGTAGAATATTGAAGAAGGTAGACAAAGAAGAACCTCTATTGTTGGAGAATAAGAATGAGAGGGAGATGAGAGATACGAATGATGCACATGTTCATCTGCAAGAAAAGGAGTGTCAATGCTCAGTTGAGCTCTACCACCATCAGAGCAAAAGTGAGTCAAAAATTAAGCTGGAGAAAGAAGACAGAAATCTGGTACAAGTCGTGGCAGAGAACTACATGCGAGAAAGGGAAGTGGGTCAGGGAAAGAAATTGAAAGGCAAAATAACAATGGAGGAAAAACTTACTCAAGGGAGAGTGAAAGAGAAGAGCAGAGAGGATATCCGACTCACAAAAAGGAACAATATGGGAAAGCTTGGACCAATAACGCCGCATGTATGGAATGAGCAGAGAACCAACGAAGAGAAAAGTGATGACTTGTTCAGCCTGCAACTCATACAAAAGGAAGAAAACTCTAAATGCTTAGGTGAGATTGAAGGTAAATGGGAGTGCATGAAGAAAAAGCACAAATCAGGAAAAATATGGATATCAAAAGAGAAATTGAAGAGGCTGGAGGAGAAACTGGTTCAAGGAAAAATGAAAAGGAAGAGGAACAACGATGAAGCACAACCCATAAACAACAAGAGTATGTGGGAGAAAAAGACAAAGAAAGCACATACATCGAATGAACAGGGAATCTTCCATGAGGAGATTTATGAGCTGAATCATTCTAATCGGAGATGGAGGAGAACCAGAGAAACTCCATATCAGAACAAGAAAAAGCTTTGGTCTTCACCTAAGATTAATGAGAACCAGTTTAAGAAAGAAGAGGATAAGTACAAAGAGAAGAAAAGTGAGCTCATGCAAGACAAGGAAAAGAGGGAGATGAGAACCATAAACTCACAACATCTACTTGAAAAGGAGTTTGATGATCTGAATTGCAACGAGAGTCACATGCACAAGAAGAAACCTCAATTTGCAGAGATGAGAAACAAATCAGCAATTGTGTTAAACTCAACCATGACTACAAAGGTAAGGAATAGAACAATGAGGGAGAAAGAGAAATTACCAGTGAGCTTTGCAGGAGCCGTAAGAAGAATCTGTTTGTGGCACAAGAGAGTCACCGGAGAAGATCAAGGAGCAAAGGGGATAAAATCCCTAAATTGGAAATTGAACATTTGGGGATTAAGCAAAAGGATCAAGAGGGAGTGTTGGAGTTTGATCCTCTTCTTAATCAAGTAGCATAAGAGAAGAAATCATAAGGTGAAGAAGAGAAGGCAATGGAGTCGAAGAAGAATAAGAGAAGAGGAAGAAGCGTAAGAAGAAGAAGTGTTGTGTCGTGGAGGAAGAAGAAAAGTAAGAAGTAAAAAGGGTTAAGCGGCAGATGTGAGAGAATTCAACAAAATCGACTGTTTTCTTCTAGTGTCTGAAAGTGGCGATAGAAACTAAGGAAGAAGATATACAGCCACCAAATTGGAGACTCCAGGCCAAAAGTGCAATCTTCTACATAACATTTAAAGGGTTGGCCGAGGCTCCGATTGGTGATGATTTTGGTGAGCATGTTGAACGCAAAGCTATATTTAGAAGAGTCATCGATGAGCGTTCAGGATATTTGACTCTCCTGGGTGGGTTTTCGATTGGAGAAAATGCTTTAAATACTGACCAACCTGTGAGTGGAGAAGAAGAAGCTTTGGACAATCAGCAGAGTTCTGCAAATCGTCCTCGCTTAGACTAACTTAGACCAGATAATAAACTAAATTATCCTATTATGTGGACTTGTTTTTGTGTAGTTTTTTAAATGCACCGTTTCTGAATACAATAAATTAATTTATGGACGTCATACTATATGTGTGCATTAATATGGAGACATTATATTCTTCTTGGTTGTAACCTACACGTTGTGCAGCTTGTCAGATTTTGTGAAAGCCATAGTTATGAATTCGAGAAACACAGACAAAGAGATTGAGAATAAGGGGTTCAATTTCCCTTATATAAAGTTGAATTTTTTTCCAATTTTATTTCTTTGTCTCAAGCTTAGTTGCAAGCTATCTGTCATGTACATGCTACATTTGATATTCTTTAATCCTGTTAGATATTCTTCTCATGTCGAAATTTGCTCTGCATTGTTTATGAGCAAGTCAAAATGCTTGCTTTCCTGAAACTATTTATGTGGAGATCTTAAATTAAGCAAAGAATAGCTAAACTAATGTATCATTGCACTGAGAACGTCTCCTTCGCTACTAATATGTTTCTATTGCATCACGCAACACTAAGACATTTAAGATTATTGTTATGTTTCTCCCACACGGAAATAATACAAAAGGAGTTTCACAATCCATCTTCTTGATGAATTAGTCTCTTCACTTAACTACAAAGTAAAACTTTCATATTCTTTGCCCTCCAACTGAGACTAAATAGTGGTGTCCAGCAATAACACTGTTTTTTCATACACACAATTGATGCTCTAATGATGAAATTTAAAGAAGGATATAGCGGTGATTAGAAAAAATTCTCTTGCTTTTCATATGCAGTATGCTTAGAGAAGGCCCAACTGAAGCCCATTAATGAATCCTTCGGATGAATATAATGTTTTTCTTTCAAAATTGCATGCATCGACACCGCCGACATGTCCGAAGGAGGAGGAAAATATGATATGACGACGTCTCAGTTGGAAGATGATCGGAAGGAGTTTATGGATTACTGGCGTACAGCGGCCAAATCCGATGTACGTAGTTCTTTCATTCTCGTATCTAATTTCTTCTTAGTTTTTCTTTCTAGGTTTTTTTTGGGAGCAAGAACCTATTATTATTATTATTATTAAACTGAGAGATTATTTACTTTGCTTAGGGCTTGTTTACCCAAGATCTATGCTATGGTGGGGCTTCATCGTTACAATATGCTCAAGGTATAAAGAGCTTAATTAATTAGTCTCTTCCTCTTGCTACTCAATAAATATTAATTTTATACATACAAAAATAATTCTATAAATTTTTTATGAGGGGACAAACTTCCAGTACCGTGAAGAAATACAACAAGTCAATGAATTTGGTACGCTCTTTCTTCATAAATTCGGTTGCAATAGATCCTTCTAGTCAATTGCAGAAAACCTTTCAGCTTCGACTTGATGAAAAAAGTTTGGGAAATTTGGGTTTGAATGTCACTATTGCTAGACATAAAGATGAAGAGAAAGGTGACTGGATCACTTGTTCCTTTTTTTTTGTATTCAATCTCACTAGATGCTAGTAAATTGATTGATTGATTGTTATTAATGTTGCATATATAGTGATCACAAAGAAGCGTTTCATACCTCACTTTCAGGGTGAAGTAGCGGCCGATGCTTTCTACAAGGTGCATTGCCTGATTGGCCCTCAGTTGTTGATTTTAATGATGAAAAACGATTTTACCTAGTAAAATTTTGCTTAAGACACTAATGATGATCATAATCACTTCTTTTGTTTTTTGCTCATGATCAGTTAAGCAGTTATATGTTTTCATTGTTGCTTTTGTAGGTGAATGAATCAGACTTGCTAGCCAATGATTGGATTCGTTTGTACTTGGAACTTGCAGTTTGTGTACGTCATAGGACGCCTTCAGAGGTTTTGTATTTCTTTTGGCATAACAATTAATGAGATACCACGATCATTGCCATTGTTTTTTAATAATCATTAACAAGGTTTGGTTTTTGTCTCGAAACTCATGTTGTTGCATACAGAGTGATCTGTACAAGTTGCAGATTCTGAAAGTGGAAATAGAAACCAAGGAAGAAGATGTGTAGCCGCCAAATGCGAGACTCGAGGCCAAATGTGCAATTCTCTACATAACGTTTAAAGGGTTTGGCCGAGGCTCCGATTGGTGATGAGGTTGGTGAGCATGTTGAACGCAAAGCTATAGTTAGAGGAGTTATCAATGAGCGTTCAAAATACTTGACTCTACGAGGTGGGTTTTCGATTGGAGAAAAAGCTTTGAATACTGACGAAACCGTGACTCTCCCGTAGAGAGAAGAACGTTTGGACGATGAGCAGAGTTCTGAAAAGCGTTCTCGCTTAGACTAAGTTGTAAACCAAGTTAATTAGATCAGATAACAAACTAATTAAGTTATTTTGTTACTTTAGATAGTTTACATATGGATTTGTTTCTTTGTGGTATTTTTAAGTGTACTGTTTCTAAGTTTTAAAGCTTCGCTCCAAGGGTAAACCCAAGCTTGCCCTAGCTCAATTACGTTTCCATTCCAGTTTCCATCATCATCTACTTATACAAATAATAATTATAGCAAATAACATTTGCATGCATGCACTTAGTAGTTACTAGTTAGTACTTAGTTGAGTATTTTTGACTAGCTATTTTGTCTCTAAAGGAGTTACAGGCTTACAGCAACTCTGTGATAAATATGGACGTTGTGGACTAAATTCGGCAAATAAATCAAAAAATTTATGAGCACCAAAAGATATGAGGAGGACTACCGCAGACCCTTATCTGAGAGAGTTTCCCCTCCTAGACGACCTCCAGCCCCAACCAACTACACCCGCCACTACCAACCCCGACATCAGCCTTCTAGTCAATCTTATCATACACCTGCTGGGGTATCTAGAGGCTTGTCCCAGATTGTTACTCATCATAATTCTCTAAGTAAGCTCTCTGATAGGGATAGGCACTCTAAAGGAATCAACAGGCTTTCACCAAGGAGTGAGGACCATCGACCCCCGCCTCAACGTGAGACTTCTAGCTCTGTCCGACCTGTCCTATCTCATACTCCCTCTCCAAGGCCCCCACGGGTTCCTATGGCTCTACCTCCTAACCAAGAGTCAGTTGGAGCCCTTGTTTCTTCGCAAAACAGACGTCTCGCTCTCGAATGTATCTCTCTAGGCGAAGATGCTAGAACCTACTTGCAAGGTCAAGAGATCTCTGTTAATTCAAGTAGACTCCAGGACGTTGAGGTTCGGTATCTGGAGACTGGCGGTCACAGTAATGTTCATCTCTCACCTGTAAACTCACACTTAGTGGAAACTCCCGCATTCACACCAGAGAGAACCCCTGCTGCACTCCGACTAGGACCTTCCTCAGCTTCAAATAAGAGGAAACAATCAAAAGGTCGTGCTGGTACCAGTAGACAAACTACTAAACCAACTCCAAAATCTGCTCCAAAACCTACAAGTAGGAGAAACGCCCCTCGAGCCCTAGCTAAACCAAGAGGAACACGAAGTCCTCTCCAAGGAGCGAGCATAAAGAAAGTTAACTCTGTCAGATCAACAAATCCTCCTAGGAAACGCTTGTGCGTAAGTTCGTCTAGGCCTCTACCTTGTGATAAGGACACCCCGGGCACTAGCTCTAATCCAACGATGCAGCCTGCCATTAACTTAATTCCTGATGTTACAAGGGAAGTGGTGGATTTTCAATCCCCACTAAACCCTCTTCCTTAGTTATTTTAAGATGGAACTGCCAAGGTTTGAGAAGCAACCGGGCAGTTTGTCGTCTCAAGGAATTACATCGTTGTTTTTCCCCAGACTTTTTGTTTCTCATGGAGACTAAAAATGCAGATGATGTTATTGCTTCCTCTTTACAAGAACTTAGTTTCACTAATCATTCCACAGTTCCCCCCCATTGGTTTAAGTGGTGGTTTGGCTCTCCTTTGGAAAGAAGGAATCTCTCTTGATATCTTAGATTCCTCTCCAAATCTTATTGATACAAAAGCTTCGTTCCAACAATGCTCCTCTTTCATCACATTTATTTACGGTCCTCCCCAACAAGAGAACATAGCTTCATTCTGGTCATAAATCTCAACTCTGGGCTCTCTTCGTGAGGATGCGTGGGTGCTTACTGGTGACTTTAATGATATCCTCAACAATGATGAGAAAGTAGGAGGCCCTCCATGTTGGGAAGGATCCTTTCTCAACTTCCGGAACTTCGTTTCCCAGAGTGGTTTATAGGACGTTAAGCATTCGGGAGAGGTCTTATCAAGCTGGAGACAAAAACACGGCCTATTTCCATGCGATTACGAGAGGTAGAAGATCCATTAATGCTTTCTCTGTTATCGAAAATGAACAAGGAGAAGAGTTCCATGCAGAGGAACACATTACAGCCGTTTTTGCTAGCTACTATGGATCCATCTTTACCTCTAATGGTAATGATGACTTTCAAGTGGTTGAAGAAACCCTACAATCGTCTATCTCGCAATCAACTAATGATAGATTAACGGCTATTCCGGATAATGCTGAGATAAAGATTGTTGTCTTCTCAATACACCCTGGAAAGGCCACCAGTCTTGATGGATTCTCCTCTAGTTTTTACCAGACGTTCTGGGACATTATTGCAGATGATGTTTGCCGAGACATTCGGAGCTTCTTTGTTACAAACTACTTGAATCCGCGTCAGAATGAAACACATGTTCGTTTAATTCCCAAAGTGACTACACCTAGAAGAGTTAGTGATTACAGACCCATTGCACTCTGTACCACTCATTACAAGATCATCGCTAAGATCTCACCAAGGGGCTACAACCCCTGTTACCTTAACTCATTTCACCCTTCCAATCCGCCTTTGTTCTAAATCAAGCCATCTCAGATAACGTCCTCATCACGCATGAGATCCTCCATTTTCTCCGGACAACAGTAGCCAAGAAATATTGCTCAATGGAGATTAAAACGGACATGAGCAAAGCTTACGACCGCATTGAATGAGGCTTTCTCAAAGCAGTCCTAAAGAAACTTGGTTTTAATGATAAACTGATATCTTGGATTCTCACTTGTGTTACCTTAGTATCCTACTCTTTCCTCATCAACGGAACTCCGCAAGGATCATTCATCCCCACCCGCGGTCTTCGTCAAGAAGACCCCCTCTACTCATACCTCTTCATCTTGTGTACTGAGGTTCTCTCCGGATTATGCGTTCAGACTCAAAATCAAGGCTTACTCCCCGGTACCAAAGTTTGTAGAGCAAGTCCTCCGATTAACCATCTTTTATTTGCAGATGATACTATGTTCTTTTGCAAATCAAGCGATGTGTGCTGCAAAAACCTGCTAAAGATTCTGAATACCTATGAAAAAACTTCAGGGCAATGCATCAATCTCAACAAGTCTACAATAACCTTCTCCTCAAAGATGCCAACTCACACTAAAGTCCGTGTTAGGTCTACTCTTAACATCTCACAAGAGGGAGGCCTCGGAAACTATCTTGGGCTCCCAGAGAACTTTGGCCGCAAGAAAAGGGATATTTTTGCATCCAATGTTGATAAAATCCGATAGAGAGCACACAGTTGGTCCTCTCGTTGTCTCTCTAGAGCAGGAAAACAAGTTCTCCTCCAAACTGTGCTCACTGCTCTCCCTGTGTATTCCATGTCCTGCTTCAAACTCCTTGTTTCACTCTACAAACAAATTCAATCCGTCTTCACCCGCTTCTAGTGGGATGATAAGCCCGATAAGAAGAAAATGTGTTGGGTCGCATGGGACTCTCTCACACAGCCCAAATATGCTGGTGGTTTAGGCTTTCGTGACGTAGAACAGTTCAATGATGCCCTACTTTCCAAAATAGGATGGAGATTACTCAACGAACCGGACAGGTTGTTAGCTAAAGTCCTCTTAAACAAATATTGCAGCTCATATACCTTTCTGACCTATTCCTCTTCCCCACGAGTAGCTTCCCACGGCTGGCGTAATATCCTTGTCGGTAGAGCTCTTTTAGTCAAGGGTTTAGGATGGGCGGTGGGTGATGGTGCTACTATCAATGTCTGGAACGATCTCTGGTTGTCTCTCTCCCAACCTAAACATCCCTTTGGTCCTCCAACTGAAGCAACTGCAGAACTTACAGTTCGTGATCTTATTTTTCAAGACTCCAATGACTAGAATGTGGACGTAATTCGTCATCTCTTACCTCAATATGAGGCTGAAATCCGTAATTTAATTCCCTGCTTTGTTCCCTTAACAGATTCTCTGGTTTGGTTACCTGAAAAGTCAGGGTCTTACTCTTCCAAAACAGGTTATGCTCTGGCAAAACAGTTTCCCCAACAGCCTATCGGAGACAGTTTTAACTGGTCTAAACTTATTTGGAACGCAAGGTTGCCTCCCAAACTAAGGACGTTCCTATGGAAAGTCGTAGTTGGTGCACTTGCAGTCGGCTCCAATCTGGCGAAGAGAGGCCTTACTGAAACTGTAAGGTGTAAGAAATGAGGTGCTTTTGAGGACGAAATGCATGTGTTTTTACATTGCAGTTTTGCAGGGGATGTTTGGAACTTAGCTCCCTTCACATCCCATCTAAACCCTCTCCCACTTCCCACCCCCAAACTCATGTTGCAAAAGCTAGCTCAACTCATTTCCGTTCCTCCATCGGGTGTGGCTCTTACTCCACTAGCCCCCTGGATTTTGTGGAATCTCTGGAAAGCTCGGAACCTCAACCTCTTTGAAGGATGCCTTTATTCTGCAAATGAGGTGATTCTGAAGGCAATTTTTGATGCAAAACAGTGGCAGAACGTCCAACTTGAAGTCCCTCCACAACAATCCTACCTTCCCCCTCATGTGATTCCACCAAACACAATTGATGCTCACGTTTGCTTTGTTGATGCAGCTTGGTGTCCAATTACAGGCAATAGTGAGGCAGGATGGATTATCGAGGATGCATCTGGCTTAACCATTTTATAGGCAACGAGGTCGCGTTCTTTTGTACCTTCTGCTCTAGTTGCAGAAGCCTTGGCGTTTCGAAGCGCTCTGACTCACATCTCTTCACTCGCTCATAACTCTCAAATCTGATCTTTCAAGATCTGTTCAGACTCCCAAGTCCTCATCAAACTACTCAACTCTATTGGTAGTCTCAAGGAGCTCAAAGGAATTCTCCATGACATTTCGTTTCTGAAGAATGTCTTCTCCTCTCTCGTTTTCAGTTTTATTCCTTGTTTGAACAATATTGCAGCTGATGTGCTAGCTAAATCTGCTCTTTTTACTTCTTTGTTATCATCTGTACTCCTTTCCTCCTTTACTGGAGATTGACTATTTTCCCCCTTTTATTAATCTAAGCGTTTGACCCAAAAAAAAATCAAAAAATATATGCATGGTTTAATACTCTGATTTATACCATTGGAGAAGTATTAAATAGCCCAAATACAACTCTGCTTTTTCACAAGCCTTTAGCTAGTCTCCTTTCCGGTATAAAATTCCATATTATCAAAACCAAATGTAGTGGGAAAAAAAAAAATCTTACGAAGATTTAGATCATTACTTAAATTCTCTAGAGTAAATTATTTTAAATTTAATGGTTCGTTAATATGCGTAGAGGAAATTATTTATATTTTGTGCAACTACAATATATTACTTATATCGTTAAATCTTAACATTTTATGGATAAGAAATACTGAAAAGTCATTTGAACACCTACTTGTAAACGTTTGGATGCCTACTTGTTTCTAATTGCTGACTTATTGTGTTCCCTATCATAGTCTAAATCCACTATATATATGTTTGGCCGTTTGGATGACCAATATTCTTTGGTTTCATACTCTTCTTCTAACCTTTTTTGAATAAAGCTTGAGGGCCGGCTAATACAATTCTACCAATAAGACGAATCAATAAAATAAAATCAAAGACAAATTGTTTTTTAGTATATAATTAGTTAATTACAAAGACTAACCACTTCGTCTTTTATAGAACGACCAATATTACAGAGATACATATGGTCCCTACCATCGAATTATCTTTAGTACACAAATGAGTCATTCTTTTTAATTGTACAAAGACAATTTTAATTTATTTTTTTTCCATCGACCTAGAAATAAAATAAGTCCTACCTTAGCTGTAACCACTATCACACCCTGAAAAAGTTAACGCGTATGCGTTTTTATTCTTTTTTTCTCTTCTTAGCTCTTTTGACCATTCGAAACGAATTTCAAAGACATTCACGTGCAGCTTGTCCTTCTATATTTCTCACGCTTCAAACGTTATTAATTATCATATTAAGTTATAATAACTATCTTCAGATTACTTATTTATTCTTGAGTAGGAGCATAATTAGTTAACGGCATCACTAGACTTTTAAATCATTCAACATCGAGCTTCCATCAATCAATCTCTAGAGTCTAGAATCTAGATTATGGTTTTACTTTATGAATACGAATATATTCTTCACAAGTAGTATACAAGATTGACACTATGGTTAGGCCTCATTTAAACATATGATCGATTCAGAAGCTCGGGTGCTTACACTCTTACAGTGCTAGTGTGGTTGCATGCCTCGGAGTCATAATTAGTAACATATATCGGTATAATTAACCGTATAAGTATAACTATCAGAATCAAATCATTAATCAATAAATAAACTAGTTGATTATGACTCAGAAAAGAAATAGTTGATCAAATTCTTTAAGACTAAAAAGTTCTCATCACATGGTATGATATGAGATAGAGACATATAAGTTCGAAATTAATTGCTACGCAACCTTTTAGGAAATGTTTTTGTTAATTATTTTGTTCGTGGGGAGATGAAATCATTAATATTCACATATGAATTAATCAAGTATAGAGTATAAATGTATAATGAACACTCATGGTTTCAACGGATGTTGAAGCCACAACTACTAAATTACTAATTGACCATTAATTAACAACAACTTTATACGTCAGTTTCTTTATCTATATATATACTTTCCGCGCGTCCATTCAACATTTTTACGTATCTAAAGAAAAAAATATCCACCATTCAACATTTTTACGTAACTAAAAAAAAAAATCCATTATGTATTACATAAAAAGTTGAATTTTAGAATTTATTATACATCGATCACGTTAAATATGGGTAAAAGCGGGTTTTAATTAAAAATATATTTAAATCACAAAGAGTACTATTTTAGGTTATTTCACACATATTAGTATATTACAAACTATTAACATTTGTACTATAGCATTTATGAATATATTTTTGTTTTTGACTTAAAAAAATTATAGTATTTTAATCTATTTCATAAAAAATTGACATTATATGTAAAATCTGGCATCTAATATATATATATTTAAACATTGTTGTGTGTCACAAATATTAAGTTTTGAATAACAAAGTTCAAGTAGACAATAATCTCGTACTTATCTGACCGGTCATCATATCGAAAGAAAAAAGTTTCATATCAATATTTGAAAAGTTTCAAATAACATCAATATTTTAGCTGAATAGAGTTATTAGAACAAATTTAAGAATGCTAATATGTACATTGTTTTCATAGATTAAAGACAATATATTTTCTAATTACATTATTAATATGTTCATTCTATTTAAGGAAATCACCAAACAAAAATGGTGAATAATGAAAAATAGTAGAATCACATTTTTTTTTGTTAAAGTCTCACATTTTTTTTAACGTGTAAATTGTATACCATGACCACCATTAAAATTCAGAATGAATATTTTTTTTTTAAACAATTTTATTCCTAACAAGTGATATACCAGCTATGCATGTTGGCATCGCTTTTATTTTTTATTCAGCTGATCTTCACTTATTTGTACAAGCAGAAACGAAAAAGCTATGATAAGTGTTCCCCTACTCTATCTAAATAGTATAGGAATGAACTGATATTTTCTCCTCGTTTTTGTTTTCCGTTTCACTCAATCACAGACGCCTCCATTTCGTGAATGCGCGACACTAAACTAGTCCTCCAATATGTTATCCGAGAAGCCAAATTCATATTCACATAATGCCCTAACCATGTTTAAAAAAAAAAAAAAAAAAAAAAAGAGATACCATTATATATATGGAGGAGTTACAGAGTATTTCTTTATCCTGAGAGATTACATTAGAGGAACATCCAAGAGATTGAACTTAAACTGGTTGGAAATTTGAAAACCAGAGATAGAGATAAGTGTCTTGCGGTGATCTTGGTGGAGTAGACTTGTCTTCATTGTCTAGACCCAGTAGACGTCTTCTTAGAGTTAGTTGAATTTGCTTGCGAATCGAGTCCTCTGTTCGGTAGATAGTTGATTGAAGCCTAGCGTTCCTTTCCGCCCAAATATTGTATAGTATAGCCTGAAACAGAAGTTTACAAATGGTGTTAATCTTCCTGTTTGATGTAGGAGATTTGATCCAATCCAGTAAGGCAAGGAAGTTAGACGATTGCGGTGGAACCACGGGAGCAAAGAAATCGAGCCTAAAAACTTTAGAGAAGGGGCATTGGAAGAAGAGATGGTCCCTTGATTCATCTTCCAGCCCTAACCATGTTGATATGAGGAGTGTGTTCAATCATTATTATTACATTACAGAACGAAAGTGTTAATTGTAAAACCATTAGAAACAGACTTCTGCTAATCCTCCGCTCCGGAAACAAGAAATATGCCGACATCCTTGTGCTGTGGTTCTCCAGTAGAACTTAGAATTGGCTGTTCGAAACTCAAAAACTTCTTGGTTTATTAAACTTATAACTATGTTGTAAGAAATGGTTTTTTGGTGAATAAAAATTTACATTCATTTCAAAAAAAAAAAAAAAAAAAAAAAAGACAAATCACATTTTTTTATAATATAAAGATATATAAGGAAGAGTTGCTATCTTTACGCAATTGGCCAATGAAAACATACACAAATGGTTGTTCTGTCTGTCGGATAAAGAAGAAACCTCTCCTAAAGACCTCTTTTTTGTTCCTTTCTCTTGAAGTAAACACACAACTCAAATACTATCTCTTTATATCTCCATGTTTGTAAATAAATTAATATCTTCAATCATCCTCAGTATCGACATACTTTATTAGCTAGAACTGCAAAAGATTTACTTGATTAGAATGTTTCTTTCCTATTCGCAAAAATATTATTGTTCAATGGTTGGGGGGAAAAAAAAGAATGAAGAAATTGCCATGTGATGCGTGTATTTTCTATTATGTCAGGACAAGAAACTCAAGACTTGTTACGAGATCGGGTACCAGCACCATATTTATCTAGATCAATGATCGATTTTAATAGAACTTGAAGATCAATGATAAATTTGAAAGTATCTAGTTATCTACCATCTAGTAATTAAGCTACATTCAAGTTTTACATGATACTTATGGAATTTATACTTAAGAAGTACTGTATCGTGATTTTTGTTAGGGTCTAAAATATGATATAAATATAAGTAGATAGAAAATGTCTTATCATGTGAATTAAGGGTAGGAACGAATTGCACAATCTATAAAAATCGTTGTATTCCTTTTGTCATTGTAATTTGTAAGGATTTTCTAAAGGTCTTGATGAATGATGATTAGCCTGAGATCTAAAGATTCAAACCATTTGGAAGCAAAAAACGAATTTATTACCATAGAGAGGAAACAATATATAAACCAAACAGTAGAAGAGGCCGACATTTTTGTACAATAACATTTATAGAAATGTTTGTAAACAAACAGTACAAATATATTGCAAACCTAATTTGTTTTTATTTATTTATTAAATTTGTTGTAAGATGTACACATATCGTTTTGTTGACATCATACAAATCGAATTGTAGGCTACAGGTGAAAAAAAGAAGAAGTAGGTTTAACAGTTCTGTCCCTAATTTACCGCTGCCACTTTACTACTTTTATTTATTTTTCACTGCGAAAACTTAACGAAACTGTCCTTTTTTTTTAATTATTCCTGAAAACTTAACGAAAACTGTTAAATGCAAAGAGAAAGAGATCGTCCAGTGTCCACCATCCTTTAACGGCGCTAACAAACTCCCCACAGAGTGTTTGTTTCTCCTGCGAGTACTTTTTACTCGCCATCTCTCGCCGTCCACGTGTCCCTCATGCGTAAGCCAGGTTGGAAAGAACATCTCACCGGCGCGTGTACTTGTCAAATCGCGCGTGGCGTTCCCCAAACTAGAAATTCCACAAACAACTGAAGGGTAAAATAGTCATTTACAACAGATCACTGTCTTCTTCTTCTTCTTCCTCTTCCCCTTCTTAAAAAAAAAAAGGGTTAAATAAAGAGACTCTCTCTTCTTCACTTCGCGAACTCACACACACAATAACTCTCTCTCTTTCTCTCTCTCGTTAAAGAGTAAAGACCCATTTTTGTATCGTTGTTATAAAGCTTACGTTTACTAACTACGAAGAAGAAGAAGCAAAAAGCTTAGTTTTTTTTTTTTTTTACTGAAATGGAGAAAAAACAAGGCTTTTTCTCAGCTCTCAGAGACGAAGTTGTGAGAGGTCTGTCGCCGTCAAGATCTAGAACAAGGTCTCGTTCCGTTAGTCCAGCTCGTTCTAATTCGCCCATGTCAGCTCTCACTTGGGGGAGAAAAAATATCACCGGAGGAGGAGGTGGCGGCGGAGGTTACTATTTAGCTCAACCGGAGCAGTTAATCGGGAGATCCGGAAGTTTGAGACCTGTAATGGAAGGTCCTGATCCAGATGAAGGAGGAGGAGGTGGGAATCTAGGAGAATCTAAACGACTCGGGTCGGGTTTAGGTGATTGGGTTAAAGGGCAGCTTTCTCGTGCTCCGTCTGTTGCTGCCACGGCGGCTTATCGGAGAAATGATCTGAGACTTCTTTTGGGAGTAATGGGTGCTCCTCTTGCTCCTATTCATGTCTCTTCCTCTGATCCTTTGCCTCACCTTAGTATCAAAAACACTCCAATCGTTAGTCTCTCTCTCTCTCTCTCTTCTTCTTCTTCTAAAGTTCAGATTTTTTTTCTTTTCCATCATTTTCAATGGATTTGATTTTAGAAATTTTCTTCAGATTTACATTTTTTATTTAATTTGAATTATTTAGTTCTTCAGAATGTTTTTCATTGGTCGTTGGTTGGTGGAAATTGATGTCATATTCTTTGGTGGGATTTGATATTTTTTGCTTACAAACTAGTTTAGTTATTGAGAGTATTAAACAAAAAAAAAAAAAAAAAAGTTTTGATTTTTATCTCTTTGGTTTCTTCTTCTGAGCTTTATTTGAAGACTTTTTACTGTTCATCATTGTACTGATTCTTTCTTCTTCTTCTTACTGTTTTTTGCAGGAAACATCATCTGCTCAGTATATTCTTCAACAGTACACTGCAGCTTCTGGTGGTCAGAAGCTACAGAACTCCATTAAAAACGCTTATGCTATGGGGAAACTCAAGATGATCACTTCAGAGCTTGAAACGGCTACTAGAACTGTTAGGAATCGAAACCCATCTAAAGCTGAGACTGGTGGTTTTGTTCTTTGGCAAATGAATCCTGATATGTGGTACGTTGAGCTTGCTGTTGGTGGTAGTAAAGTTCGTGCTGGCTGTAACGGCAAGCTTGTTTGGCGACACACTCCTTGGCTTGGTTCTCATACCGCTAAAGGACCTGTGAGGCCTCTCCGCCGTGGACTTCAGGTAAGTTGACTCTTTTTTAAGTTTTGATTTTTTTCGAGAGATCATAGAGATCCTTAGTGTTTTATTTGGTTTGTGGTTGATTCAGGGACTAGATCCGAGAATAACTGCTGCAATGTTTGCGGAAGCCAAGTGTATAGGAGAGAAGAAGGTGAATGGTGAAGATTGCTTCATTTTGAAGCTATGCACTGACCCTGAAACTCTAAAGGCCAGAAGCGAAGGACCAGCTGAGATCATAAGGCACGTTCTCTTTGGCTACTTCAGTCAGAAAACAGGACTCTTAGTTCACATTGAGGATTCACATTTGACCCGGATCCAGTCCAACGGTGGAGATACTGTTTTCTGGGAGACCACTTACAACTCTTCCCTAGACGATTACCGCATGGTCGAAGGGATCATGATCGCTCACTCGGGACACTCGGTTGTGACCCTTTTCAGATTTGGGGAAGTGGCGATGAGCCACACGAGGACGAAGATGGAAGAAAGCTGGACTATTGAAGAAGTTGCGTTTAACGTTCCTGGTCTATCTCTCGATTGCTTTATACCACCAGCTGATCTCAAGACCGGTTCTTTAACAGAATCCTGTGAGTACCCACAAGAGGAAAGAGGGAAGAACAACACGCTCGCATTGTCTGCTGCGCACAGGGCCAAAGTTGCAGCCTTGGAGAATGGGAGCTTTGAAGATCACCGCCCGGTTTGGCATACTGATGTCTAACGTTTAAAGAGAGCTTATGACTAAAAACAATCCTTGAAGGTAGCATTAGCCGATGACTTTCAGATGAAAAAAAGATCAGATGCAATGTGTTCATACGCCGGTAACTTAAGCTAACCCACTTTTAGCAGCTTTATTGATTAGGAATCAGGTTTGTTAGCATAACCGATGATTCACGGGTTCAAACCGAACTCAAATGAATCATCCTTTTTTACTCTAAATCTCTGGTGAATGAGATGGAGTTTGGATTTGGTTTTACTTATCTTTCAGTTTGGGTTTATTTTTTAAATTCTCACCTTCAATATTTTTTGAGTAAGGTGAAGGCAAGAGAAGGAGAATTGCCCTGCTTTACCTATAGCATTAAGTGTTTGTTGTTACCCCCTAACTATGAATCTTGAATTGTTCATCTCTCTTTTTCAATCTGTGGAGATATGTTTGGTTTTTCGCTTTTTCTGATCTTCCATTCTTTTGTTGATAATGGCCTCTGGCCTCTCTGCCATGATATGATTCAATATCCTCCTGGCCACTTGTTGAAGAAAGTGCAGAACATAATGTGAACAAAACAAGAAAGATGCCAAAGAGAAAATGACATTTTCACACTCATCAAGATAATGTAAAAATGGTGTTTTTGGATTTGGTCTTTGGGGTTTAATCAACAGTAATAATTATGTGAACATAGATAAACTCAGCTCCTAGTTGTTTGGCATTTGGCAACGAGAAAGAGATAGAGATGACCCCTCGAGAGTCGCGTACACACGGCCACATTTATGACTATTTACACTCAAGATCTCATTTGCATGGCTTTAACAATTTTTCGAATATAAGTCAGTTAGTTAACCATAAAATATTTTGATATTTCTTGATACGAAGTTGAGTTTTCTGTTTCGCTTTGTTATGTTTGCTGGAAGATATTTAATACTACTTGTTAAACCACCATCGAATTACTAAATATTTCTTTGGATGTATACAATTAATTGATGTGGGGATGAGATCTTATAAATGAATAAGAGGGTCCATTTTGACTCTTCTTTGAATGAATGCTCGGGGACTATCTTTCTGCTTTTGGTAAAATTAATGACTTTTTTTGTTCTGATTACAACTGTCCTCCTTTTACTTTTTTTTTTCTTCTGTTCTATATCTCACTCTCTTCTAGTATATATAAGAAAATAGAGATAATCCTTTACTTTTTTTTTTCAATATCTCACTCTCTTCTAGTGTATAAGAAAATAGAGATAACCATATAAGAGGAGGATATATTATAGTATTCTTAATAGTAGTATTGTATTGTTGCTTTGATGTTTTCAATAGAGAGGATTGTAAATGATTCATGATTGTCGTCCTTTAGTAGTGGGCACCTCATGTTGCAAAATTCGCAGTCCCTTCGCTTATAAGATACGCCTTTTTCTTCTTCTCTTTTGGGTAAAAAGTATATGAGGTAATCTTTTTTTTTTTTTTGAAAAGTTTTGTAAAAAAGAGAGAAATCAAAAAAAATCTTATAGTTTAGCATTTATGTGATTACAATGAACCATTATTTTAAAGAATGTTGAATTTCTTCATTTTAACTACTACTAGCTATCCATATTCTTATGATTTATAACAATATTTATTTATTTTCATAAAAGAATGTGATGGAATCACAAAGAATTTTATGCATTAATGTACATTAATAAGTATATTTGGATTAATAAGTTTGTTCCAATTTCAACATCAATATCGCAAAAAGTTGCCACTCTCACGTTTTGAATTTGAACCTCTTTATTAGAAAAGCATCGTTTACTTTGTATCAAATGCTTTATAAAAAAGCTAATAACATATGATCCAAATTAAAGTCCAAGTAGACCCAAACTTGAAGATCATTGCATAACTCAATTATGATTAGAAAAAACATATATTCCAAATCAGAGTAGTTGGCTACGAAGATTCAAAATTTATTACGAAAATAACTTTCTTAAATTTTGCAGATCAAACAAGCAATTAATCATGATACTATAATAAACCTAGCGACAGAAATACAAGGACCAAGTGACAATTTAGCGATCAAGAAATGATGAATTATTTTACTTTATATGTAGTTAAATCAATTAGATTTCAATAAAATCCAAATGGCTTCAAGCGAATAAACAAACTAATGACCTCCAACAACGAAGGAGACCATGCTGTATACATCAAAGTATTTAATAAATATGTTATTATTTAGTCTATATATATATATATTAATATCTGATAATCATGTAATAAACAAAAATAGCTCAAACCGGTTTTAGAAACAGTGTTTTACTATCTTTTTTTTGGTAGAATACAGTGTTTCACTATTGCCACTTTGCCAGAGTCAAGTTCATGTTTGGCTTGAAGAATCATAATTTAAGCTTTGTGGAGCTACCACATGATCTTATAAGAAAATATTATAGGCAAACGCAAAACTCTTTGGTTAAGAAAAGATAAACAAAAAATAAAGGAAAATAAGACACATTACTATATATAGGATAATAATAATAATATATATAAAAAAAATTAACAGAAGAAAAGAAATGAAAGGGGCATGTGAAAGAACGTGGGAAGGTTTGAGAGCATATGATTTGAGACATGGACATGGGAGAAGCTTTGATGCACTACTGTCACTTAGCCACTCTGTGTTTTTTGACTGCTTTTTTACTCTCTCATCTCTTGTCTTTACCCCATTACACACCAACTCTTTGGATTCTATCCTTTTTTAAACTGTCTCTCTCTCAACCAACAAAAAACAATTTGTAACCGTACTCTTTTCTTATTTTTTATTTCGTAGATATATAGCATTACTTAGAAATATATAGGATCATCATCTCCTTATGCTTCATATTCATTATCCATATATAGCACAAATCATAACAAAAGGAATTGTTTGGGAAGAAGTTAACACTTGAGAGATAAAAACACAAACTTAGACACTTAAACATTAAAACGTACTTGAGTTAGCTTGTGCTTGCTTTAACCCCCCAAAAAAAATGTAACAAATTGTCGGCAAAGATTAGAATATGATGGTACAAAAAAAAAAAGAAAAAGGAAATGGGTGGGTTTCAGTCATTCATTGATGTGAATAATGCCATTTTGATTGTTGACAGTTCTCTTCTAGAATTTATTTCCATGAAGACTTGCAATATTACCCATAACTAAGGGCAACCCAACGTAGGAAAAAATCCTTTCTTTTATCTCTTTAATTTTTGGTACTACTTAGGAGCGGCCACCACCTATCAAAAACAAAACATTGTATTTGGACTCCGATCATATATTTTGATTAGCTTTTTCCTTTTTTTTTTTTTTTTTTTTTTCTTTTTTTTGGTAAAAAAGCTTCCATTAAAACTTAAGTTTTCAAAGAGGAGGGTTCATACAAAAAGAAACATAAAAGGTTACAAAGCTTAACAATGTTACAAAGCATAGAGAGATACTGGTTCTATGAGTTTTCTAAGAAGGTGCAAATCTTTGGGAGGCTAGCAAAGCTTGAAAGATCTGTTGGGACCATGGTGGAAGCGCATTTGAAGACTTGCTCCGCGTCTTCCTCGATCAACAAGTGATCAACAATAGCTCTTGCAATATATGCAGCGGAGCGTTTATAAAGGTGGTACATATGTGAAGTGAGGGAGGATGCTCTCGCCGATAAGAGAATGTTCAAAGCAAATTGATCAAAGTTTAAAACAGTTTCTGGCTCAATTCTCATAAAATGGGGTAAAACTACAACCAGGACTCGAAGGTGATATGTGCAATATCATAACAAAGCAGGTGGGTCCTCCCTCGCATGAAGCCAATGGCCATGGAGGTTAAGGAGTCCCACACAAAGCTTGTAGCCGGTATTGCAGTGTGATATTAAGACATACCCGAGTTTACACCCTAGAGGCGGATCAAGGAGACTAAAGGATAGGATTGTTTTAAGATTGAACCTAGGGAGAGGAAAGCAAAGTCGTAACAAAGCAGGTGGGTCCTCCCTCACATGAAGCTCATAGCCATGGAAGTTAAGGGTTCCCACACAAAACTTGTTGTCGTCTTTGCTGTGATGCACTAAGATAGACACTAGGTTATAACCAAGAGGCAATTAAGTGGTAATGATACAGACTAAGGGGTTCGAAGGGCTTTTGGTATCCATTATCCAACTTATCTTGACAGAGGGATTTAACTAGCCAATCTAGAGAGGCAATTACATGACTATATGATTGTTTGCGGCCAACCAAAATAGAGGTAGAGTGACCTAACCGGGTTGGATTCGATAAACTTTTATAGGGTCTAAATAGCTTCAGGATCATACATGTACCCAAGACTAGCCGAAATAATCTATCTACCATGGTTCTCGGATGAGAGTTGAGCTCAAACCTGGATCGAGGGGACAGATGAAGAATTGGTAGGAAGCTGCATTGATGACATAAGTCGTCTAAACTCAGTCCAATACCAGGATCGGAAGAAAATAGAGTGGTCTGGTTTGTGAGGAAAATCTTTGTTGGATAAAGCGGCAGATCGGGGGAGAGCATAGCCAATAAACAAACTAAAGAGACCAAAGATGCATGAGGGGGATACAAGGTCACTGTAATGACTCTCACCAAGGGGTAAATTTTAAAATAAAAATCCCTAGCCAAAGGACCTGGAAAGGACATGAAAATAAGGCAAGGAAGGAAGGTACAAGAATTGCTGAAGAAGTATCCGAGAAATTCTGGACGGACTAGGAGATGGCCGATGGTACTATGTACCATGTACCATGAACCGTACCGTGTATCGCAGGACAGAGTCGTCCAAGGCATACCGTAGACCCGAGACGTACCGCATAGTCGTCCGTAACCGTGCCGCGACATGGTCAGTCGACTGCACCGCGGTATAGCATCGCGACCAGACAAGATTCCTTAATTGACCAATAGGAATTCATGCAAAAACTGAAGAAACATAATCATTATGTTTTCACAAAATTGGCCAATGAGAATGCATGCAACACTAAGTGGGAAGCATCATCATTTATACTTTCTAAAAGTGGCCAATCATCCTTCATGCGAGAAGTGAGTGGGAGACAAAAGAAGATTCCCTTGGACAAGTGTTGTGCTCACTTAACAAGTGTACACACATGCATTTTGTTGGTTTTGAAGATGAGCACTCGCCTAACATGCATTGGGCCATTATGCCGCCCACTTTCTCTATATAAAGACCTCCATCCTTTCTCATTTCGCAAAAATCTTAAAAGAGAAGAAGAGAAAGAGAGAAAGGAGAGGAAGAGAGAAAGAAGAGAGAAAGGAGAGAAGTGTTGCCGCAAGGGAGAAAGAGTGAAGGAGAGAAGAAGCAAGCCAAGACAATCGACCATTGCAAGGTGTTGAATCGAGAGATAAATCGATTTCAACAAAGGGGGGGATTTAAGTGTGCCGTGAGGGAGATTCAACCAGAAAGTCCGACCACTCCTTACAAGAGATCGCCGGTTTTCTGTAAGTTCAGGCACATATTTCACCGGACTAGATGGAGATTAAAGACATACATCTAGTGAACGGTTTGTATGAGCATTTAGTTGCATTTTTACTTGAATTTCTTTTGTGATTTTCTTATTTAAATGCATGTGCTGTGAGGTTATACCAGTTACTAGTTCGAAATGTTCTAGTAACAAAGGTGATAACTAGTTTTGATACTTGTAAAATTATGAGCTTAAAAACCATAAGAACTCAAGTATCAATCTTGCTGAAGTCTTAATGCGTTTTACTCCGCGACAAAGTCCGGCTAGCGTAGTAAGACTGGGGTATTGATGTCCTTCCTATTTAGTACCACATGCAGCCGCGACATGCAACCCATGTTCGTGTGCTTGTAGGGTTGGTTACGAAGAGCTTGGAGGTTATTGGGTTCACTATCCTGGCCGAAGCTGTCTACACGACGGTGTGGCTCTAAATGAAGTCTGGTTGCATGCCTTTGTGGCTGCAACGCGGTTGTTCAAAGAGGTGTTAAGGAAAGGAAGCATACCGGGCCCATAAATTAAAACTTGTTTAAAATTCTTTGTTTTCATTCAAGTTTGTGTTGCTTGTTGTGGCATGTTGTTGTGGTTGCTTGCTAGATTAATTTGCTTAGCTCATTATCTTCCGCATGCTATCTCTGATTGTTTGTTGATTGCTTTGCTGCTTGCATGTTGTATGTTATTGGGGTTTGGGATTGGGGATAATTTCTTTGCAGGAACCCTGAGCTCACTAAGTAATCTTAGATTACTTATGATAATATTTTGTGTTGCAGGTAACCCTAGAGGGAACTAGAGGGCGTGGTGAACGATAGGAACCCGAAGTAGTTTTATTTTGTGTCTATTGTAAAATTCAAGTATGTTCTTTTCAAATCAAACTTGGCACTAGGCCTTATCCAAAACTCTACAATCTTTTGGTATATGTTTTGTAATAAACTCTTTTTATTTATCAAAGTATTCGGGTTTCTTTTAAACGGGCGAGTGGTACTGATATAGATTTTGTCTGAGTCGGCTCAACGCACGGTGTGTCACAAGGGTTGCAAAGCCTTAAGGATGTGCCATGTGGTCAGGAACCTCACCGATGGACTAGCCAAAGGGTCCTCATCCGTTCTTGCACCCGGCCAGATCGTTGGTGAACGTTTACAAAGTAGCGTCCCGGTGCCGTCCGCGGTTCACCCGGCCGTACGGCGGTTCGGGAGCGTTACAATCACCATGGTTGAAGCTTTTACCGACCAGATCTTGCGCAGTTCCGGCGTCAAAACAGAGCTCACTTCTAGCATCAGCCAAGTAGAATACTTGGTGATGGGGTAAGGACCCAACTAGGAAGGAGATGGTGGAAATGACTTCAAGGGGAGCCGATGAGAGAGGCGGAGAGCAGAACGTACATGGAGCCTCAATATCTCAGATTTGTCATTGAAAGGTTGGAGTCTCGAAAGAATCACCTCGTTGAGACGAACCTCCGGTTGAGCAAAGCGGGGAGATAAGAGTTGAAGCTGGAGCATGACCGGAGTAGCGTGGCAAACTAAAAACCTCTGGTGAATTTCAAAAGCGGTCTAAAAACAGTTTTGATAGCAGAGGAGCGAACAGCAGTGAACGGGAAGTAGCCCAGCAGCACCGATTTGAGTCGACGCCGCCAGAAGGAAGAATTTCGAGAATTGTGCCATGGAGAGAAGCGGCTAGGGCGAACTATGATTTCGTCTATCTATTCACCATGATGAGTGATGAAACTAATATACTATATTTTGATAAGCTTATTACATTATCTCACCCTAAAAAAATTATCAAAACAAAACGAGCGAGTAAGACCAACCAAATCAGATTTTAGAAATCATCGTGGTTTTTAATTCAAAACCATTTGATGATAAATGGATCAACCAAGACCTCTTATATACGATATATTGGTTAGTCTTTTCTCATTTCTGATGCGAAAAGTTTAACATGCCATTTCAAAATGATTAACTATTTTTTGACTCATTTTCTATATCTTTACACCTATTGGCATGTTCAATACCTCACAATTAGCAGCACCCATAATAAGAATCAATCGGATATATCCCATGTACTAGTTAGTAGTAGTCCTTGTCCGGTACGTATATGTTTTATCAGCAAATATATATCAGACTCCGTGTTTGATCGGTTGCCAAATAATGATTCCTTGAGACTTCATATTAAATAAATGTGTTTCTATAGATAACTACTGATGTCATTTAAGAAAAGATCGGTCATAATTTGTTTTACTGGGCCGTTTAGTTTGCATGAAATTGAAGTGGTCGTCGTTACACAGTTTCTGGATTAAATAGGAATTATTAAAATAAAGAAACAAAAGAAGCCATGTGGTAATAATCATAACAAAAGTTTAATAAGGAACAATCGTGTGACCGATCAAGAGCTATGACTATGATGAGTATTTACAGTTGATCATCATCAAATCCTTTTTATGTACGCAAGAGTTTTTGAGTTAAATCTTCAGTTCATAATATATTTAGACAATGATTTTTTTTTATTATTCATTATGATTCAGCCTTGGAAATTGCAAGTGTTTCAAATCATGACAAAAACCGACTCAATGTTTAGGTTCCTCTTCCAGTTCATGGATTACCACCAATCCACGGCAGTAAGTGCCAGTCTCCATGAATCTCAAGCCAAGGATCAAAGCAAGCCGAATGATAAGTATGGCTGCAGCATAAGTGTATAATTTAGCGTATCACTATTTGATAGACTCTCTAAACAAAACATATATACATTCTCGTCTCAGGGTATGCACCTTATAAGTGTTTCACCGTTATTGATATTCTCAACACAGAACCATACACTCCCCATGCTCACAGTTTTGTACTAACTCAGCTGTGAGGGTTCTTGTCGCAATTAAGTGTAATATCGCCACATCTTTTGTTTTTGACACATCTCAAAAGTTCTTTTTACAAGTCACACAAACTCACATAGTCACAAGTCACAGCTAATTTAACTATTAAACTTCTTCATCCATCATATGAAAAGGAACATAATCAAACGTTGTACGTATATACCATTCCTCTCATTTCCTTGAGATTATTCAATATATATAGTTACATATACTATATAGTGTCCCCTTATGATATTTTCATCTCTCAATCATAAGAGATTAGTAGTAACATATTAATTTTATCCCTAGTAACGAAGGTGATGATAAAGATCAGGATCAGGTTTATCAACACCGTCGACGTTCCTTATCCAAAACGTCATGCCGAAGGAGGCTGCACCGTCAGGAACGTCTTCCATCACCGCCTCTTGTCCCGGCGGAAAGAATATTCCGGTGCGTGGGTGTGGGACCCAGCTCTCCTCTTCGCCACCGAAGTTGAGATTATGGTCGGAAGTATCTCCAAAGTAACTGACCTTCATGGGGTTTGGTTTTGCAGCTTTGCTACTTATTCCTGCACGACCTTGAAATTGCTTCCAACTCCTAAATCAATCATTTGAAAACAGTATAATCAGCTACTTCTTCTTGTTTTCGTTAAAGACCTCCAAGTTTACTATTTTACTTATCATCACACATTTTAACATCCACCCTAGCTTGTTATATAGTTGCACAATTCTAGCTAGTTCTACGAAAAAACAAAATTCTTAAAAAATATATATATTTATCAATTGCTTAAAATTTGTTAAAAAACAAAAAGTTTGTAGAAAAATCATAGTCTAATAAGTAACGAGCACCGATGATTTATTTGGGTTCTTTCCAACTCTATGAATATTTTGTAGTAACAGCATTTGATTAGAGAAAATAAAAGAAGAATGATGAGAAAAGTTATGGCTTTGACCTTAATAGCAGTGTTGGTGCTTTGGCGATCCCAGTTCTTCCCATCAACTGTGTGTACGATGTTTATAAACGGTATCAGAGTATGTACTTAACTATATTTAATTTTGATTTTAGTACGAGTATATTTCTATCAGTCTATAACTTGATCAGCTTGTGTTCTGTTATCTCTTTGGTGATCTGTTCTATATATACACACCATAAACTGTGGGACTAGAGAATCTGGAGAGTGGGAAAAAAGAAAAGAAAAAGAGGATCGTATTTAAAAAAAAAAAATTAATCAGTTTGTTACTTGTTTAGTTTTAAAAGAATTTATTACTTGTGGCACGTTTTCCATCGATCATCGAATGGGTAATATCAATGTATTAATTATTAGGAGATTCTACATAGGATGAAGACCAGCATAATTTAACCTCATAATATGCTTTCATAACCTCTTTTCCAAAAAAATTAACATTTAATTAATCTTTTAACGCTTTTGTGACAAAGATACGAGTTGACGAAAATTTCAGAATATGCAAGGTAATTAAGTTGCAGATTATAGATGTATTTGTACTCCCTTCTATATTAGAACAAGTGATGTTTTAAAAATTTATCTTGTATCACAAATATTGATTTTCTGTACTTCCTCCGGTTTAGTTTAGTTGTCGTTTTAGAGACTTTTGAGTAGATTAAGAAAAATTGTAATTTGACAAATTTGACATGGTATATCTAACCTAGCTAGGATATGTGACTCAATTGTATTAGTTTAAATAAGGTTATTTTTGAAAATTTTTGAAAAGTGGGAATGACAAGTAATTTAAAACAAAAAAAATAAACCTTAAATAAAATCAGAGGGAGTATTTTTTATTAATTAATGCTATAAAATTGTGGATTTCAAAATTCATTAATTGAGAATTTAAAATTTTAATGAACTACCATTGGTTAATAGTTATGAGAAATATGTTATTTATATATCAAATATATTTATGACTAAACATTAATTATTTTCTTAATTTATGTGAAAAACTTAAAAAATTATCCTTTTAAAGAGGGAGTATGTAAATTTCAATATTTTTGCGGTTTGAATTGTCTGTGGCGTTTGTGACCCATTTGTATAACATTTTATTATAGTGTTAACATATAAAGATAATTAAGAAAAAGTTAGAGAAATGAGGGAAAAAATTAGAGAATTCCACGTAGTTAAAAAGTCTCACGAATATTAAAGTACAAAAGTGTTTATGTATAATGCCGATTAATAAGTGCCGTTGGTTCTAAAGAAGTTCCGAATTTAATCCGACTGTGATATCAGATGGTGATGATTTTGGAAGAACTATATATATCTCAACATCACTTGTATGTCAATAGTTGCAGATGTACGTAATGTTTTTATAAAACTAGCTAAAATGTAAAAGAAATAACCAATATATACTTCAAAAGAGTTAGGAGTGTTTTTTTTAGAAGTTGATAATATCATCAATCAAGTTTTAGAAGTGTTTCTTCAACCAAAAAATAAAAATAAAATTTAGTAGTGCATCATGCATGGAGCGTTATGCTATTATTTTCTTAAACTTCATCTTGATGATATGAAGAACGCTGAACGGAGTTAGTGAACTCATTCAAAACACATAGTGTACGTCTTGCATTTTTTTGTCATCTATTCTAAAAGCTTTTTACATTTAAATTTTGAAGTTGTTTACATTAATTATTCTTTTTTTTTTTTGCCAAAAAAAAAAGTTTACATTATTCTTTTAGATGTAGGCTAGAGGCATCAACATCCAAATTAAACTCTTGGTTTATAGCTAAACTGCTAAACACATCTACACATTTGAATACATAACTCAAAATCCAAACAATGAGACAAATGGGATCTCCACATGACCATTGTGAACTCTAGAGTTATACGTACGAGAGTTAATTTCAAAAATATCTTTTAAATTTTTAACTAACCAAAAGTTGTCGTTTAGAATAATGTCTGTGAATGTATTATATATATAATGTAAAATGTTATCTTATAAATCATATTGATCGGTATTTTTAGTTTTACTTTACTCTCCAAAAGGTTCAACATGTAAACTTCGTCATATTTGCTGGACTTTAAACATATGGATGTGTTTAAAGAACTAAAATATAGAGTATACTTAATTTTGTTGCAACTTTTTGTAATAGGAAATTTAGAATATATTCCCTGATGCTCACTGTGTAGCTTCATAAGGAAAATTCGAAATCCAATGGAAGATATTAATTTGTTTTTAAAAAGGTAAAACTGTTTTACGACAGACAAATCAAATTCAACTAATTGTTTCTTTTTTCTATTTTAGTAAAAAGTTGTGATTTGTTTATATAATTTAAAACCAGCAGGGCAATTGGTTGTTATATAACTTTAAACCAATCCTTATCAAATATATGCATGTTTTAAAAACATTCGATTGTGGAGTTAATAAAGTTACAAAACATGCGATTCGTGGAGTTGATAAAGTTATCTTGTAGAAATACCAGCAGGGCCATATATATTTACTGTATATCTTAGTACCGTAGTACGTTACAATAATATTCTATCTTACGTAGAGCTGGGATAAACAACCGAACGGAACGGAACCTAGATTTTGGTTGTTCGGTTTGGTTTAGGCTATTGGTCATTAATCGATTGGCAATTTTTAAAATTTAGTTCAGTTAACCGAAAATTTTGGTTAGTTCGGTTCTGTTCTCGGTTTAATAACTGGATTATACCACAATTAGACTGGATTTACGAATTTTTAAACCAGTTTTTGTTAATCGAACCGAACCAAATTTTATTTCAATTAGTTTCGGCAACATTTTTATAATTTAAAAATTTTGGAATCAAACTGACCGAAAATTTTGAATAAAAATACTAAAAAAAATTATATTACGAGAAGTTATGACAAACTACTTGCAATTATCTACACCATCTCTATCGTGACTCCTATTCGAACACATCATATCATCGACCCAATTCCGGTCCGGCCTTTGAACTATTTTGAGGTCTATATCTATTAAAAATGACACCCACAAAATATGAAGGAACATAGTGGAATTCACATATTGTAAGAAAAAAAAACAAGACTTATTTTTTCTTTTGTTTATCCGAAACTATAGAAGCAATTTCTCATCTCAGCCTCAGGTGGGAATCTTTTCAAAAATATTCTTAACTTCCTTATCCTATTTTCCTATTTATTTTCTTATGATGTGACATAAATTTAGAATTATGCTTCAATCTATAACCTCTCAAGTGCAAAGGGTGTAGCTTTAATTTAAAGAAGAATATAATTATTATGTTTCGAGAAAACTAAAGAAATGAAAAACACACAAAATTAAACTGTTAGTTTCGGTATGATTTAATCAAGAACTTTTAAGCTTCTTTACAAAAACTGTAACAGTTAAAAATTTGTTTTGGAAAAAAAACGTATAACTGGAGAAAAAAACTCTCAAATATTTTTCTCCCAAAAGTACTACAAAAGGACAAACTTATGTTAAAACTAAGTATCTACCAGAAAGAGAACAAATGAGAGAAAAAATTGAACAAACCGAAGGAAAATAGAAAGTCCTCTAAGGCCTAGCTTTGTAGCTCTTCCGGTCAGCAAAGGCACATAGTAGTGCGACGTTTGAATGGTCTGAGACTCGAGCATGGCATGAAAGAGAGAGGTAGAAGGACAATGGACAATGGACAATGGACCGCACCACATGAGATAAAAACCTCAGAACGCCAAGATTCTTTTTGACACTGCAGATTATATTCTTGCTTGATGTTTCGAATCACATTCATTACATATATAGCAAATAATGAGTGATGTAGCCATTTGTGGTTTAACTTAGGCTTTCGCTTAAGCTCGTTATCCAAAGCCGCAGAAACATAAACCACATTCTCTATCTCACTCTCATACCATGAATTTCTTGGATTAAAATATCATGGTACATGTCTCCAAGGCTCCAGTAAGCCAGAGAAAGAGATCCAATAAGCAAAGATGAGAAACAGAGAAGATATCATAAGCAGTAAACTTAAAAAGAATTGACAAAAAAAAGTGCAAATGTTTTAAATCCAATAATAGAAAATTAGAAAATGTGGGCAGATATCAACAAAATTTAAGTCTTATGTGTATATACATTCTGTAACCATAAACAATACATGCTTTAGACAATTTAATTTACTCAGAACCCCTCCTGCTTCTACAATACTTTCTTGTATTGTTTTCTGTACTTTAACCAGAAGTTGAGCAAGACATAAATAAATTGCATTTTTACAATCTATACAAGACTTACCATGCGCCTTTAAAGATTTGTGCAAGAATCACCAACTGTTGTTGGTTTGTCTTTTACAGGTGGTGTGAATGTGTGATCATGGGAGAAGACTAGCAGAAGACTCATCTCCATGTTCTTCATCCAACTGTGACTCTGATGGAACTCCTGAAACTGGTCTTGTTTCCTCCGGGACAAATCTCGCCCAACGTTTCTCCTTAACAAGTGTTAAGAGCGGGTACAGGCAGAACCCGAGAATGATAATCACGCCACTGATAAGAAATGTCCTCGGGGCAGCCAAAACCATCACAAGAATGACAAGCAAAGAAGGAGGCAGGCACAGCATGAAAACTCCAAATGTGTTCAAGGGAACTTTATAAGGCCGGTTGAGATCCGGTTTCTTAATCCTTAGTTTGACAAAGGCTGCGAATTCAAGAAGCATTCCTAACGCGTACAAGAAATTCAGAAACTCAATGATCTCTTGGAAGCTCATCCACGACAGGAATATGACTCCTGTAGCTGAGCACAGAATACTGATCGTTGGTGTCCCATACTTTGACCTGCAACAACACACAAAGCATGTTAAAACCGACTTATCCACGGGCATCGTTCATAACCCCAGAAAAAACACTTTTGGAGACTTAAGTGACTAACCTTTGAGCAAAAAATGCAGGGAGCATCCCAATCTCACTCATACCAAGAAGCTGAAACGCATCACTACTCATCTCGGCTTCAAACAATCCAAGATTGGACATTGCAGCAGCAGCTTGTATCCATCCCTTGAGCCAAACACCACCAATAAGCATTCCAACCTCAGCAAAATACCCATCACTCCACTCTTCAGAAGAGGAGGTTAAAGCTCCAGTCCCTGCCATGAGGGGAATCAAATATGACCCCATGACTAACAAAACCGCTCCAAACAAAGCCTTTGGAAACGTCTTCCCAGGACTGTCAACTTCTCCTGCAAGAGTACTAGCTTTGTCCCAATAGTTCAGATTCCAAAACATGGTATTAAAGTACCCTCTCCAGTTAATCTTCCTAGTATCCACAACCAGCCAACGCTTAGGCCTGATTCGAGGAACAGCAAGCAAAGCCATTACAACGAAAGGACAGAGCGAAAAAATCGCTAGCACAACAGCTGATAACCCAACAATATGCAATCCTCTATAGTTCAAATAAGTCAGTGAAAACGTAATGCCTAACAGAGCAGGTACACGAGCAGCTACATGATTCAAAACCGGAAACGAATGTTTCAGGTAATCAAGAAACAATACAGGGTAGAGAGCATTATCCATAACACCACTAAACCATTTCCAAAAACCTTCTTGGAATCCCCAAAACGGACCAAACGCTGAAGAGATCCAAACAACGTAGCCACCATTCTCAGGGAAGCTTGTGGCAAGCTCTGCCGTAACCAGAGCTTCGGGTATGCTCCAAATCAGAGGGAAGATCAAGAACCCTAAAAGGGATAAGAGAGGACCACCACCTGATTTCACAGAATCCTCCACACCAAAAGGTCCACCAGAAACTTCATAGAAAATGAGAAACACTAGAGGCAATAGTGTCAGCTTCGGACTTGGCTTAGCCTCAGAGCTGGCTTCATCGTTTACTATTATCTCTTCACCCATCAATCAAAGACCACCGATCGAGACAGAGACGGTGATCCTATGGAAAACAAACAGAAAGATACTCTTTAGTCGAGATTTTGGATGGTTTCAATATAAAAAAATCAATCCTTTGCTTAAGAAAACATCAAAAAGTTCAAGCTTTTATAAAAACTCTGTTCAGAAGTCAGAGGAATTGTAAAACAGAGAGTCAAAACTAATTGATGGGGTTCGGTTCGAGAACCTGTAGATCGAATGGAAGAGTGGGCTTGGTGCAATCACACAAGCTAAGCTTAGTTGAATTTATGAAATGGATCTCTGATTCTCTATCTGATGAATCCTAATAGTTAATGCAGAGGAAGGAGACGGAACTGATTGGAAAGATTAACAAGTTGAACAAGTTTCCCATCTCAGATTCAAGATCAGATGTGACGTTAGATGAAAAATATCTTTGTATAAATTGTTGTTTTTGGCGTAGGACCTTTGCATCAGTTTTTTTGTAAGTTAAGACGCCACATGGCTCCCACCATTGCAATTTGCAAATTGCAACTACTACCCACATCAATTTATGACTTCGTCAAACATTTTGGTCCTCGTCTCTTTAGTCCTTATTTTAATGATAATAGACAAATTTATAAATTTTTGTTGGGGCTGACTTGTAGCAGCAATACCATATGGAGTAAGATTTATGTTTCGGAAGTCACATACTCACGTTATTCGGTTTGTATTTTGTACTCCATCTGTTGTTCCTGATAAATTGATATTTTAAAGAATTTTTCTTTGTGAATTGATGTTTTAAATATTTTTAATACTGAAAAGTGGAAAAATAGAAAAATAGAAAAAATGTCAGAAAAATAAATAATCACATATGCATAAGATGATCAAAAATAAAATTAAAAAATTAAAAAAAAAATAATAATAAATTTATCTAAACATCAAACTATTAGGAACAGAGGGAATATATTATATTCTTGAGATTTTCATTTAATTATTTTAAAATTCAAAGTTTTTTTTTGAAATATTTTTGGGACTATGTTAATATACTTGAGAAATGACTCAATGAGTGATTTTTTGTTTGTTTGTGTGTGGATGTGTGATTATGTATTATATTTTTTGCAATTTGTTTTTAATTCCTTTCACGTTTTTAGAAATTTATACTGCTACATATATCATATATGATGCACATAATAGAAATCTAATCTAAAAAACAAAAAAAAATCATAGTCTATGAACTATGAAACACTTCCGGTTTAGCAGGTTCACTGGCTCCATGAAGAGCGTCCGGTCTAACCACAAGAATTACACCGTCCAAGGTCTCTGGCTGTTGTAAATGTCGTAGAGTTCCAATAAGCTGGGCTCAGACGACGGTGGAACGAACACCACACTAAGCTGTACTAGCTATATCGCCTATTGGGCAAAAGTAAACAGGGTGGTCATCATCAATCAGCATCCAGTGCAATGGTTGAGAATGCCTTATTTGTTTGTTGCTAAAGTATATTTTGTTATGTTAGTGATCGATGACAGAGGTGGAGTCCTACAGGTTCAGCCGGTTGATATATTATAGCTCGTAGAATGTATTATGTAATCATATACTTCTTCTCCTTCTTCTCTACAATTATGTGATTTTTGAGCCTTTGAGGTTTGATGTTTGAGATTCTACATACATTTAAATGTTCAGAGATTCTAGCCGGTGTTAGAGGTTTTATACCAGAATAAGTGTTAACTTAGAAAAAAAAAAAAAAAAAAAGACAAACTTATTGATGTACTTGCTTTATTTTGGAAAATGTACTTATATCGTAGCAACAATTTTTGTTTTCTTTCTCTCCTTATGTCGGTATAATTTAGCAACGTGAAATTAAGAATTACGGTATTTTCTATATATTTAAAAGATTGGGTAAGAGTTTCGATAACCCTAATTTCTATTACAACCTTGTTCGTTTAAAAACCCTAATTTGTATTTGATAGCAACAACCACGATGATGATGTCCGATATCCCGCAGGATTTGCTAGAGGAGATTCTCTCTAAGGTTCCGACAACATCTCTGAGAGCAGTGAGGTCTACTTGCAAACGATGGAACGCATTATCCAAAGATCCGAGCTTTGCAGAGAAGCATTGTGGTAAAGCAGCCGAGGCGATTCTGGTGATCATGTTGAATGATTTTAGGGCTCAATTAATGAGCGTTAGTCTCCATAACAACAAAGACTTGGTAGATCCATCTGTAAAGGAGATTTGTAACTCATTTGCTCAAGTCTTTCACTGCGATGGCTTGTTGTTATGCGTCCCTAAGGAGGACAACACCAGCCTCCTCGTTTGGAATCCGTATTTGGGACAAACAAGGTGGATCAAACCCACAAGTAATTCCCACTTGTTTGAGAGGTATGCTCTCGGATACGACAACAACCGTAACCACAAAATCTTTAGGTTTTTAAATGATTACGATGAGAATGCTGAGCAACGAATTGTTGAGTTCGGAATCTTCGATCTTAAGTGTAATATATGGAAGGCTCTTGATGTCACTCCCGACTGGTATATGCCACACTTTTTTTGTCGGTGGGTGTCCGTGAAGGGAAATACTTACTTTGTTGCTCAGAAAATATTGGGAGGAGGAATGCGCACAAATTTTTTACTCTGCTTTGATTTTACAAAAGAGAGTTTTGGACGGCATCTGGATCTGCCGTTTGACTCTCATCCTGAATATGGTGTGACTCTATCTTCTGTTAGAGAAGAGAAGCTTGCAGTGTTATTTAAAAAATGGATTACAACTAAGATTGAGCCCAACGCGGTGTCATGGAGCTACTTCTTGAAACTTGATAGGACACTTTTCATTGGAATACAGGCATCTCTGAGTTTCTTCATCGACGAGAAGAAGAAAATTGCAGTGATTTATTTTAAAGACAGAAAAGAGAGCAACAACTTCACAGCTTACATGTGTGGAGAAGATGGATACTGCTACCAAGAAGTGCATCTTGGAGAATCTGCATCTGCATCTCGGCCATTTGTGTACACTTATGCTCCAAGTTGGGTGCAGATCCAGTAATGTCTCCAGTATTATCTCTACAAGGATGTTTTTATTTTTTTTGGTTTTGTTTCTTGCATCTCTACAAGGATCTTTTTTCGGATCCAAGACCAACATATTTCCTCTGTTATGATAAGAATCGCTTATCTGATCATAGAAACAGTACCCTAATAAAGCTACTTATCGAGATTAGTTCATATGTTGCAAACTGTTTAATGATGGTTCCTGCTACATGCCCAAGAAAACATTTACGTAACCCACCATTGTTTGCTTGTTCTATACCACTTTCTCGTCTTTTCTTGAATATAAATTATTCTGAGACTAACATATCCTTGTGTGTAAGTCCATAAGTTGTAGAATATTTTTATTTGCAGTCATCTCTGATGGATGAATTGTTGGTGACCATGGTATTTCGCCTAGTCATAATGAAAACAAGAGGGTATGGGTTATACAGTTGACAGGTCTTATTTAAATCTTATTTCCTCCAGTATGCAAACACGTCGCAGTTCCAATGGCCTTTGATTGCGGCAGATTAAAACTGATGATGCAGTCACAAATTCTAAGTTCTAACAAACCGTTTTGGTTACAAGAGATTGTATAAAACTGATTCTTTTTTCGTTAAATCAATTTGTCAACAGTACAGTCTTTTGGTCGTTCCACTCAAATGGATCTGGTTGGATGAGATCTGTCTAGTGCATTTTCCATTTCCCTTTAACGAGATGTTAACAAAACTATGCTTTATAGGTGAAGAGATGTGAGCGTGAATATATGATACTGTGAACGTATGTAAGAGAGATGTGAGCGTGAATATATGATACTGTGAACGTATGTACTACCGAACATACGTTCACATCTCTCTCAAGTTTAACTTTAAAGATGGTCGAAAGCCGAAAAACAGAGGAGGAGGCCTACAGGTTCAACCGATGTTCTTTTACATCATCTTCTTCTTTCTTTTACATCATTATGATATGTGACTTTTTTTCTCACTTGGAGGTTCATTAACAACATACATTCGTCAGTTTATCAAGTTTTCATTTGTTATTCAAACAAAATGTATTATTCAAGATTATCGAAAGCCAAGAACAGAGGAGGCGGCATTCATACATCTTCAGAACTTCTTCTTCCACTGCATTCTTCATCATCATCTTCTTTATAAATTCTGTATATATACATTTAACTCGTTTGGTTAGAGAAAAAGTGGAAATAGACTGCTGAAAACTTATAACTTCCAGAGTGATACATGACAAGTGATATGGTACAAATCAGAAAAACAACAGTTACTTTTTGTTTTTATTTTTTAAATCAAAACACGTATAAATATTTGATAACCTCGTACTTATCTAGTTATCTTTGTGATTAAAAAAAAAAACAAATTACGAGAAACTTAGAAACGATACTGAAATTAAAAGATTTTTTGGAAGTTAAAAGATTCTCTATGTGACACATGATGCTAAACCTAAGAGTACCTCCATCAAAGTATCTAAGAGTATCTAAAATATTAGATGTGATTAAATTTTTTTTTTTGTATGATTTAGTTTAGAATTGTTGTTTATTTAAGATATTTTTGTTAGGTTTAGAAACTTGTGTCTGTCAGTTTCTGATTGGATGGGAGAAAAATAAACTTTTCTTTTATTTTTTCTTTCTCTCTCTCGTCTTTATCTTTGATCGACAGAGAAAACAACACGACGATAGAATCAAACCGATCACCGTAATAGACACCATCGATGTGCGAAGTGCCGATCATCCGGCGTCTCTCTCGAAACCAGTAGCCCTAATTTTGTAAGATCTCTCAATTGGGTTTGTAGTAATTTTCGATATGTCAATAATTTTAACGGATGATCTGATTTTTTTTTTTATTGTCTCTGTTTTGTTAGATGCGACGGAAGCTTTGGATGAGAATCTGTTTTCAGACTTAACGATTGTGACTCCGGTTCAACACCAGCCTGAGCCGATCGAGTCAGTTATTACTACTACTCATCCATCTCCGACGAAGAGTTATGGACGTCAGGTGTCACGGAGGAAGAAAAGAGCGGGTGGATTAAGAATAGGATACAGCAGGCACGAGATCAACAATCTCGACGAAGACGAAGATGATTCCGTCAGTCAACATTCCGATTCTATTAGTCAAGTATCGGATTCCGTCGCGCAAGTGTTTGATTCCGGTAACCAATCTTTGGACTCTTGTACTCCTCCCGCTGATGTCGATGTTGCTGTTGTTGTTAGTAATGGTAGCTATGTGGCTGCAACAAAGCTGACTTTGAGTGATTCATACTTGTCTCTGATTATTTAGTTTTCAGCTTCTGATTATGTATTTTATTCTTAGTATTGCTTCTAGCTAGTGTGCTATCAGCTTTTATTTGTTCTGTATATATCTATGTGTGTGGTTATTTGTTCAAAGTGTTTAAATGGTGACAATGCAGGACTTAAAGAGAAGCAAAGGAAGGTGGTTCCAGTTACGCAATGCCAAACAGTTCCAGATGAGTTATCTTACTCAATTATATTCTGTTTACTTATTCATTGATATCGTTGATGGTTTGGTTGCTTTAGTGAGCCTATTTGGTAACGAATCAGTTTGATTGACACTGTTATTGTTCATTGATGTCTCTTTCTCTTTCTTAGTCTTTTGGATATTTGCATCATGAATTTGCATCATTAAATTGACAAGATCAGTTTGGTAAATGTCACACTTAAACACTCAATGCTTTGTAACTTGTCATGTTTGCTTGTATTGTCACACTTAAACACACATTGTTGGTTGTTGTCACAGTAATACACTTATTGTCTAGTGTTAGGTTATACTCAATGCTTGGTAGTTGTCATTGATTGCTTGTTATGTCACATTTAAAAACCAATTACACTTACACCTCACTTCTAGTTATATATTAAGTGTTTAGCTGAACCTAAACACTTACCTTTCTTCTCCTTTACATACCTAACCAGACAATCAACCCTTCATTATTCTCGATCCTCTTTTAAACTCAACCCAGAAACTTGCCTATGGACCCATTTAGTGAAGCTTTAGGTTTTCTGGACCTGTTAATTAGTCAACAAGAAAGCCACACCCTTGAAACCCATTCGCATGCTGAGGAGGACCCTGTAGGTGAACAAAAATCAAAGGAGCGTGGAAGGAAGTGGTCACACAAAGAAGATGTGGCCCTCATCGGTGCTTGGCTGAACACTAGCAAGGATCCAATTATTGCTGTCGATCAAAAATTTGGTACTTTTTGGTCACGAATTGCAACTTATTATGCTGAAAATCCTAAGCTAGTTGGTGTAGAAAAGAGAGAGCCTAGTCATTGTAAGCAAATGTGGCAAAAGATCAACGAAACAGTCTGCAAGTTTGTTGGAAGCTATGAGGCTGCAACAAAGCTGAAATCAAGTGGCCAGAATGAATATGATGTCATGAAACTGGCTTATGAAATCTACTTCAATGATTATAAGGTGAAGTTCACCCTTGAGCATGCTTGGAGGGAGCTTCGCCATGATCAAAAATGGTGTGGTTCCAATTCTGCGAAAGGTAATGGAGCATCAAAGAGAAGGAAGTGTGATGATCTTCATTCACAGTCATCAAGCTCTGTTCCAGTTACTCAAGTAGAGGAGGAAGTTCAGCATATTGGTATTAAGGCAGCAAAGGCGAAAGGTAAAAGGCTTGTAAACAAGCCAATGAATCAGCCCGAAGGTTCTTCTCTAGTGGAGTTCCAGACCATGTGGGAGATAAGGCAAAAGGAATTTTCCTTGAAAGAGAAACAGAGTGTGATTAAAGAAAAGCAAAGCAAACATAAAATGCTTGACCGTTTACTTGCTAAAACTGAGCCTCTTACTGAAATGAAAATAGCTTTGAAGAATAAGATAATTAATGAAATGTTGTCAAGTTAGTTTCAGTTTGAGTTTATGATTGCTTTTGTGTTGTTTCTTTCAGTTGTTGTATGATTCTTTTGACTATGAGTTTATCGGCTATGTAATGAATTTACCTTGTTTTAATGATATGTAATGGTTTTACAATGGGATGTGTTTTACAATGAGATGTGTTGTTCATGTAGCTTGGTATTAAATGAGATATCTAGTTTAGTTTGGTTGTATGATTGATTTGTGTTTCTATGTGTCTTTCTATCAGGACAAGAAGAAGATCACGGACATTGTTGCTCTTGGTCACGGACAAGAAGAAGAAGACATTGTTGCTCTTGGTCACAGACAAGAAGAAGAAGAAGACATTGTTGCTCTTGGTCACGGACAAGAAGAAGAAGAAGACATTGTTGTTGTTGGTCATAGATATGTTGTTGTTGGTCACGGTCACGGACATGTTGTACCCACGATATCAAGCTCCATTATATAACAACATCTTTGTAAACACATAAATGAGAGCTAGAGCTTATTCCATTTCCATTTTGTATCCACAATATCAAGCGTTTACAATATATTCTTCCTTTTTTCAATTTATTTTTCTCTTTACAGTTTATTTTTCCTTTTTTACAATATATTCTCCCTTTTTACAATAATTTTTTTCCCTTTAAAATGACATCTTCTTCTAATAACATTGAAGAAATGATGGATGGGTATTTTGATCATGCAATGGACAATTATTTTGATCAAGCATTTGAGAATCGTTTCGATCATGCAATGAATCAATTTGCAACCGAGAAGAAGAAACGAGTCCACATTGAAAGAAAACATGAAGAGGGTCACCAACGCTTATAGGATGATTATTTCCGTGAAGATGCAACATATTCTCCTAAAATTTTTCGTCGCCGTTTCAGAATGATGTTCATGCGTATCGTCGAACGACTCTCAAATGAAGTTCCATACTTTGAACAAAGAAGAAATGGTCACGGAAGGCTTGATCTCTTACCCCTTCATGCGATGGGCGATGGATATTGTCGGTCCGCTAACACCATCTAACCAGAAGAAGTATCTCCATATCATGATGGACTACTTTACAAAGTGGGTTTAAGCAGAATCGTATGCCTCGCTAGAAGCAAATGAAGTCCAGAATTTGGTCTAGAAAAACATCATATGCCGGCATGGACTTCCGTACGATATCATATATGACAACGGCCCTCAATTTATTTCCCTACAGTTTAAAGGATTCTGTGCTGGCTGGCGGATTCGCCTAAGTAAATCTACTCCAAGATGCCCGTAGGGCAACAAACAAGCAGAGGAAACTAACAAGACTATACTCGCTGGAATCAAGAAACGCCTCGATGCAAAGAAATGTCTATGGGCTGATGAACTCGACGGCGTCTTATGGTCGCACCGAACCTCTCCATGCACGTATACCGGTCGAACACCATTCTCTCTCGCCTACGACATGGAAGCACTCGCACCGGCTGAAGTAGGAATCCCCACGCTTCGACGCTCCATGCTCGTTAATAATCCTGATTTGAACAACAAAATGTTGTGCGACAGACTACTGTTCATTGAAGAAGAGTGCGACCAAGCTCTACTACGCATCCAAAACTACCAGCAAGCTGCCGCAAAATTCTACAATAAGAAAGTCAAATCTCGCCACTTCACCGAGGGTTATCTCGTCCTCCGCAAAGTCTTCGAGAATACAAGGGAGAAGAACGCTGGAAAACTCGGTGCACATTGGGAAGGTCCGTACTTCCAAGATCGTCAAACCCGGCGTTTACCAGATACTCGAGATGAACAGCACGTCAGTCCCACGATCCTGGAACTCTGCCAACCTCAAGGGCTACTATCATTAGTCCATCTACCGCAAAAAAAAAAAAAAAAAAAAAAAAAAAAAAGACGCTCGTCATCGAGCATTTACTTGTAATTTGAACTACGAATGGTTTGATCTCTTTCGAGGGTACGTAGGCAGCCTTTCAAGAGGTGTAACTATAATAAAAAACTAAAAGTTTCGCAATGAAACATTCTTGAGCAATCTATCGACTCTTATTCTGACGCCCTGGCCAGGCGCACAGCTCTAAAACGCGCTCCGCATCGGTGCAGTGGTGAAATAATCCATGTTCTTACTTCGGTAGGACATTTTAAGCCGAGTCCAGACTCGCATAGCTAACAGGAACCAGAGTGAATAAGCCGAGACCCCGACTCGTACACCCACAATTCCTGCAGCACCCACAGGGTAGGCCGGTCACGCGTACCGCACCTAAAATAGTACGACAAGTCCACCTTGTCTACTCGAGACGTTTCGGGGAACAACATATCCAGGGTAAGCCAGGAGACGTCCTGCACTGCAAAATATGCCCTGCAAACAACGAAAATGTCGCATCTCTCTTGTACCCAATAATCGAACTTTGTGTGATCATTCAGAAGAAACTTCATCATAATGAAGGGAATGAAATCGGCAATAATCAAATTTATGCGCAAAAATCTTCCATAAAACAGAAACAGCAAAGTTTGCAACACCGAAAGGAAAATTACAAAAGCAATCAGCGATCAAGTTCGCAATAACAAAAGAGAAATCAAAAGCAACAAGCAATGGGACAAGGACATATCACTTCTTTGCGACATCATCACCACCTGCATCAGCAGCTCCAGGAATGGCTCGAGATCACCGTCAAAGAGTGTAGGCACTGCGACTTGGTTCACTTTCGCCTGGAACTCCTCCTCGCTAGCAGCAAGATGCACCATCCTATCTTCGGGAATAGCAACGCCCCTCTTGATCAATGTCTCCAGACACTGTCTAGTCCCCGTCACCTGGCTAAGAAGGCGCAAGTCGGGCTGTTTCTCGCGTGATGCAATCACATGCCTCCTCAGGCGGTCAATACGCTCGCAATGCGTCCCGATCACAACAGCAGCCTTCGCACGCTGTTCCTCACCGCGCTCATCTCTCGCCTTTCTGAGTCGCTCCAACTTGGAAGTGAGCTTCCGTTGGGATTGCTTTAACGAAGCCATCAGCTCCTTGACGAGCACTGCATTCTCCTTGCTCGATCGCTCGGCCTGCAAAAGCCGCACGCACCTTATCCTCGTATTCTCCCGTAAGACGGTTAGTCCAGCTTATTGCCTGAAACATCGAGAAAAGACAGTCAAGTTACAACCAAGCAAAACATTAGTCAAAGTCAAGTCGAACCTGAATTTGCCGACGAACACAGTCTTCATACGCAGACGAACAAGCCAAATCGCTAGGAGAAGGGAGAGGGATGAAGTCCCCATGAATCTTGCTGGCGAGATCCACGTAAGCACGCAAATCACCGCAAAACGCTAGGTCTTTCACATCATAGCGAAAGGAGAACGAGTGATCGATGCCCGCGCGACCATCCTCTGCATAGTGGCTACGTCTAGGGTTTCCTCCAGCATCACTCCGAGGTCTCGAGCGCGAAGCCCTCTTTCGAGAATGATCGCCACCTCTAGCTGCAGGAGCGCTCCCACGGGGCCTTGAAGAAGGCTTCTTCGCAACATGGGTCGCAGCAACTTCGGCTACACGAGTTCTACGACTGGGATCACCCCTGGGGACAGCCACCTCGCCATCCTCAAGCTCCACCGTAACAATCTCCGCTCTGATCTTGGCATTTGGTGCAACAACCTCGGTTGCAACAGTAGGAACATCCTCGGCATCGAACAAGTCAGCATAGCATGGCATCGGGCAGTCCCCCATTTGCAATCCGGTCCGTGAACCTGCGGAATAAATAAGAGCTTTAAACATGAAAGCACACAAGAATAAAGACGAAGGTGAGCTAACGTGTGAAAGAACGTCTGGCCACCGCAAAGTCCCACTAAAAAGAAAAGCAGAAGCTTGTTCAACGGTTTCAGAATCGCACGCAGTAGAAGGGGGAGGATCACCTGCAAAAATAAAATAAATGCATCAGAAAACAGAGTTATTAAGATCAACAGGAGACGAACCCAACCGATCAATGGCTACTGGGAGTGAAGTTCCAAGCAGGAGAGGAGGCTGTGTCGGGATCTTCGACAGAAATATCGTTTATTTCTACGAAGAAAAATCTCCTCCGCCAATCGTGAATATGGCTTTTCTGGCCACGCAGGATCGTGAGGCCTGGCGTACAGCAAGCACAACATAGCCCCGAACAGTCATGCGTAAATCGAGTGACTAGCTCGAAAAGGTCGGCGCTCATCTTAATATCCATATACTTGCCAATTATCATAAGCCCAACCGCGTTATGGATAGTGGAGATCGACAGCTGCGAAAATGCAATCCTCCGTCGTGCACAGTAACTCGTCAAAAATTCTGGGATGGGAAACAACAATCGGTAAAAAAATCTACGTAAACGCAGAGGTGACCTACTAGGCAGTCCCACGGGCGCGCGTCTACACTCGGTAACGCAAACTGCGGGTTGTTCGGCACTCTGAAGAGATGAAGGACGCGGGCTATGGAACTCTCATCGCATAAGGAACTTCCTGGGTTGCGGGGAATGCGTTCCCTATTTCCCGTACGATCTCTGCGACGTCTCAGAACTCCATTACCAATCGCTAAGCCAGCAACCAGAGACCTCTGAGCTCTTTCCGAACCGGTGCGTTCTTCGTACGCGACCACCTTCCCTCGTCGCTGACTTGAAGAATACGGAATCAAACAAAGGTCCTGAGAGTCTAAAGGAAACATAACGTCGAGCTCCCGAAAATCTTCTTCCGTCAAATCCGCCAGATCTGTCACAACACCTCTTCCTTTCGATTGGTCTCACCAGGAAGGATAGCCCGTTCCAGTTTCGTCAAGATCTCTCTCTAGCGCACGGTACTGATCATCTCCAAACTCCTTCGCAACGTCACCGAAGACATTATCTCCAAGAACCATAGCGCAGGACCTTGCAAAAACCAACCAAGCTCTGATCAGTATGGGAGCAAAGACATATTGAAAGCGCAACAGATTCCGGATAAAACGAACACACCCAAATGACTCATGTACTGCGCACTGCGTACTGCGTACTGCATCCTGCGTACTGCGTCCTGCGTACTTCGCACCGCGTCCTACGTATTGCGTACCGCGTACCGCGCACTGCGAACCGTGTACCACGCACTGCATCATCCGTACCATGTACCGCGTACTGCGAACCGCGTACTGCGTACTGCATCCTGCATACCGCGTACCGCACTCTGCGTACTGCGTCCTGCGTACCGCGTACTGCACACTACGTCTTGCATACCGCGAACCGCACCCTGCGTACCGCGTACTGCGTACTGCATCCTACGTACCGCGCACTGCATCCCGCGCACTGTCCTGCGTCCTGTGCACTGCGTCCCGCGTACTGCGTCTTGTATACCGTGTACTGCGCACCGCACAAAGTCCCGTGTCTTACGTCTCGATCCTGCGCCCTGAATCTCACCAATCGGACGAACATCGAACTGAGCACATTGTCACGTGAGCATACCCGTCGAACACGCGTGCGAGCTGGCCATCTCGCCGAATCTTCTCGCCACCTCACCGCGCCATACCATCTCGCCATCTCTTTCGCCAAGCATATCGACTCCTTACAGCGAGCATCTCGTGAATTGCAAACACGATCCACCAACATTATTCCGCAGGACTCTCGATAGTATCTCGCGAGAGCGCAAGCATCAACACATTTCAGCACGCCCCGTATCAAGACCAGCCCGCCCTGTGTCAATCTCGCGACCAAAGACCTCACCCTCACCGCCGTATCCGCAAAACACAACGATCTCGAGCTTCCCGCAACACCACCGCACCACCGCCTCACGAAGTGCACGGTCAACACCTTTTACTACACTACAAAAGTGTACAACAGCCATTCGTATGATGGCATATGGTTCTGCAGCGGATGCTTTTGACGAATATCTCCGGCTTGCTGAAAGCACTGCGATGTTATGTTTGGAAAATTTCACTGAAGGAATCATTCATTTATTTGGAGATGAGTACCTACGGAGACCCACACCAGAAGATCTTCAACGACTACTCAATATTGGAGAGGATCGCGGATTTCCCAGGATGATAGGAAGCATAGATTGTATGCACTGGGAGTGGAAGAATTGCCCGACTGCATGGAAAGGTCAATATACCCGTGGATCTGGAAAGCCAACAATTGTTTTAGAGGCTGTAGCTTCACAAGACCTCTGGATATGGCATGCATTTTTTGGAGCTCTAGGTACATTAAACGATATTAATATTCTCGATCGCTCACCAGTTTTTGATGACATATTACAAGGTATAGCTCCCAAAGTGAAATATATTGTCAACGGACAACAATATCATCTGGCTTACTATCTCACCGATGGTATTTATCCAAACTGGGCTACTTTTATCCAATCAATTCGAATTCCACAATATCCGAAAGCATCCTTATTTGCTACATGCCAAGAATAAAATCTATTTTAAGATACTTTCATTACAACTTTTGATGGAGGTACTCTAACAACCTTCAATCGACCTATGAAATGTTAAAGTTTCTTAAAAAATTCTTAATTTCACTTTTATTCAAAATTAAAAATAAAATCTATTTTAAGATACTTTCATTACAACTCTTGATGGAGGTACTCTAACATATTTTTTTAATATAAAGACTTAGTGGGCAAACGTTTTTTCTACTTGAAACAATGACAAAGATATCCGATCTTTCGCGTGATTTGGTAGAGGAGATACTGTGTAGGGTTCGTATAACTTCTATAGGGGCAGCAAGATCCACTTGCAAACTATGGAACGCTTTATTCAAAGATGAGAACTTTACAAAGCACAGTGGTACGACATCAGCCAAGGAGATTATGTTCATCATGATCCGTGGTTGTAGGGCTCATTTAATGAGCGTCAATCTCCATGAAAGTTATAACCACAAAGTCTTGGTAGATTTATCTATAAAGGAGATAGGTAAACTTAACCAAGTGAATATCATTGAAATGCTTCATTGCGATGGTTTATTGTTATGCGTCACTACAGATCTTTCGAGGCTCCTGGTTTGGAACCCGTCCGGAACAATCAGGTGGATCCACCAACCCAAAAAGAACAATTTCCATATATTAGACAGGTTTGCTATCGGATACGACAACAACAACGTCAAAGTCTTGAGGTTTTACTTTTACTGTTGGAATCCCAACAGCCACATTGAGTATGAAATCTTTGACATTGAGTCTAATTCATGGAGGAAGCTCCTTGATGTCACTACCGACTGGAGAATACATCGTAGGAGTGTGTCCTTTAAGGGAAATACTTACTTTATTGCTCATGTAAGATTGCAAGTAGAAGAAGGAGAATTTTTACGTTGTTTTGATTTTACAAGTGAGAGATTTGGACCGCGTCTCCCTCTGCCGTTTCACTCTTGTTTTGACGATTCGGTAATTCTATCTACTGTTGGAGAAGAGAAGCTTGCAGTGTTATTTAAGAAGTCTGATGAATGTGAGATTGGAATATGGATTACCACTATGATTGAGCCCAATACAATGACGTGGAGCAACTTGCTTAAAGTTGATGTTGAACTATACATCGAAAGATTTAGGTTTCCACATGGGAGTTTCTTGGTCGACGAGAAGAAGAAAGTAGCAGTGGTTTTTGATACACATAGAAAAACGTGGACCAACTACAAACCTTACATGGTTAGAGAGAATGGACACTACAAAGAAGTGGATTTCAAAGAATCTAACCGTTGTGGATGTTCATGTGCTCTTATGTTCCAAGTTTAATGCAAATCCAGGAAGGTCAAGTACCTGCATGAGGCTGAAGAAAAGGAGGAGTTTATTAATCTCTTCTTTAAAATACGCTTTTCATCATCATTTTTTTTTTATTTTTGCTGATCAGAAACTAAACATGAGTATCTATGGATTCATATATATGTTCCGTTGGAGTTTAATTAACTGATTTGTTTTTGTTTTCCGATAGAAATCTCGTATTTGTAGTTGTGTGATCATGAGAATTGCATCCGTCCTCCTCATGCTCATTTTGTGATGCTATATCACCTGGGCCAAAAGTTTCTGACATCTCGATTTTACTTGTGATATTGTTTAAGATATCAAGACGAAAAACAAATAGTTTAAGACTTCTTATCAATTTGTCAGCTTCTTATTGCATGTAAATAAACAAGAATCAGATTTTGCATATATATATTACTTGTTCAAATTCTGTTTATCATCATTATGTGGAGGATTCGTTGCTTTAGGTACCAAACACACAGCTACTACCTTTAACCATAGTTGTAACAGGTAAAGGTAATTAAGGTGTGCTGCTATCTTCAGTTGGATGGTTCTATTGATGTTTTTGGTCAAGGAAGGGTACTTTTATTTTTTAATTAGCTCTTTGGTTCTTCTCCTATGTCATGATATGTACTCTGATAGAGGGAGCAGCTAATGAACCTTTTTCTTTTCCCTCCATATTCATATATCAATGTTTTGAGTTGTACTTGGAAGAACACACAATTTAATTGAGTCACTAATATTAAACCATAATTTACTTGGCTTCGTCGATGGCCAGTACTAGAGGAAGTGAAGCTTCGGTTGTGTTCGATGGTGAAATCACCAAGGTAAGTAAATTACTGATTTGTTGAGTTGTGCATATGGTTTGAAACACATCAGTTGGTAGAGTTGTGTGGTTGTTTAAATTTTAGGGGTCAGTTTTTCTTTTTGGTTCATTGCTGGTTTACCTTGAATCTAAAATAGTCAAAGTCAACATTATTTGGAAAATTTTATATTAATTTAAAATATTGTTTATTAAGAAAGACAAAAAGAAGATTTTGAATTAATTATTTAAAGGAGGTCTTGAGAAGATTTTGTTTGATATACATCCATTTAAAATTCAAAATATTTAATTCTAATGATGTACTTGAAATAATCTCTTAAAGAACACTCCAGATTAATTTCTAATTAATGTATTTTTTTCATTAATACTAGTAAGATAATATTACAAGAAAAAATTTGGTGAAGATAATATTTCATTTTTAATCTATATAAGTAGCAATACTGACTGGTGTCAAAAAAATAAAAAGTAACAATATAAATATTGAATAGAATAGAATATATCTTGTAATGCATATAAAATATATATAAAGAGTGGACATGCGTGGAAGTTCAAACGTTTATTTATATTTGAAACACTGACGATGATTTCTGATCTTCCACAGGATTTGTTAGATGATATACTCTCTAGGATTCCATTGACTTCTTTGAGAGCAATACGATCCACTTGCAAAGGATGGAACGCTTTATCCAAAAGTTGGATGTTATGTAGAGCAGAAGCAAAACAACAATTTTTAGGGTTTATGTTGAACGATTTTAAGGTTTGTTCAATAAGGTTCAATCTCCATGGTATCCTCACCGAAGATGGTGAAAAGTTTGTTGAACCATCTATAAATGAGATGAATAATTTATTTAATCAAGTCGAGATACGTGAAATCATTCATTGTGATGGCTTATTGTTATGGGTCGTTAGACACGACACTGGCCTTGTGGTTTGGAACCCGTATTTGGGTCAAACTAGATGGATCGAACCCATAAATGCTTACAACAAGTTTGACATGTATGCTCTCGAATATGACAACAACAAGAACCGTAACCACAAAATCTTAGGGATATTTGATGATTATGATGATGATGACTGTTCAAAAAAGTCATGAGAGTACCATATATACGATTTTAAGTCTAATACATGGAGGGTTATCGATGTCACTCCTCAAAAGCCTATATGGTATTATCTACACACTGTGTCATTGAAAGGAAACACTTACTTCCTTTCTGCAAGATTCAAAATGGGATGCATTATTGATGATTTTTTAATCTGTTTTGATTTTACAAATGAGAGATTCGGACCATATCTTCCTCTGCCATCTCACTATTGTGCTGAAGATTATAAGGCTCTATCTACTGTTAGAGAAGAGCAGCTTACGGTGTTATATAATCGTTGGAACGTATCTAAGGTTGAGATATGGGTGACAACTAAGATTGAGCCCAATGTAGTGTCTTGGAGCTGCTTCTTAAATATTGATGTTTCTGATTTGATATTTAAGGGTTTATCTATGAGTTTCTTCATCGACCAAGCAAAGAAAATCGCCGTGGTCTTTTGTAAGAACAACTATAAAACCATGTTTACGACCTCCGAATGCTTCTCAGCTCATATCATTGGAGAGGGTGGATATTTGAGAAAAGTAGACCTCGGAAGAGCTATGGAACTCAAAGATCTGCCATATGCTCGCACACTCGTTTGTTCTTACATTCCAAGTTTAGTGCAAATCAATCAAGGCCAAGTATTATCGCATATACGCCAAGTGCAAAAAAAGGAGATTAGTGATCAGTCCAAAATCCTGATCACAATACTTTATTTGTTTATGCATTATCTTCTTTTCGTTCATATTTGCCTTCTTTGTGTTTCTTTTGGTTTTTTTAGATAGACCAGTCATATTATGAATTTGTTCACTATAATACTTAAATGCTTTGTGGTACCAAAGACTTAGACCAACACTACAACAAATATCTACATTGACAGCAATAGAGAAATGCTATAATACGTTATTCATAGCTTTTTCACAAACGCTATGTTAAGCCACTGTTATTGTAAGTATATCTACATTGACAGCAATAGAGAAATGCTATAATACGTTATTCATAGCTTTTTCACAAACGCTATATTAAGCCACTGTTATTGTAAGTATCACACGTACGATGAATATGAATGCTATGTTAGAGTCTTCTAACATAGCAGTAACAAATGCTTTGTTATGGCATTTTTCTACTTTTTAAAAATAATATAATAAGTCATGCTATGGTAGGAGTTTCTACCATAGCTCTATTAAAACGATTTAGTTTATTTTGCAAAATTTATTTAACATTATTTATATCTAGATTTAATATTTCATAAATCATATAAATATATAATATAAATCTTTTAACCAAAAAATGTCATACATAAGATCATAAGTTTTATACTAATATCTTATGTGCAGCCAAGTAAACAAAATAAAACTAACATCCTAAGTGCCACTCCGTAACACCAACAACCGGATCTTCACGGCTCTAGCCACACCATCCTCATCCTTCATCACCTTTACTTATTAAGAAAGTAGGAAAGCTATGTAATACCTCCAGGAGACTTGTTTTATCCTCGTGAGTTTCCTCTTAGAAGCTTGAACACTTGGTTCTAGCCTTTGATATTCAATCTCCAAACCTGTATATAGTCCATTTATACAACACAAAACCTTAGTGAACTTTTAACCATAATGGTCTTAGACAACATATTAATGCAACAAAAACTTCATAATTCACGTACCCACACCAACAAGACTACAAGATGGTAATTCATGTACCCACACCAACAAGAAAACAAGATGTACCAATAGATTCTTTTCTTACTTTCAATTCGATTAGTATGTTTGGGATTTTGAAACAAATTCTTCTTGCCTTGATGCACTAAATTCCATCTCAATACTGCTACTGTCTTCTTCTGTTCAAACCTAGTAAAGCATGAACGTAACATTTAAATACTAACATGTATGGTTACTCTATTGAGCTCCTTAATTAGATGAACCCTATTTTGTCACTGTCGTCATAAACTAGAGCAATTAACAAACAAATAAGAATCAAAGGAACACAAGTATTTGCTAGAGATGATATAGAGAGCATAAATCATTAGAGCAGCAGGAAGCACCACTTTAAGATAAGAAACACAAGGAAACTAACCATTCCATTCATCTTAGAAGTAATCTGTCCACCACATTGTTGCTTTGCTTGAGCTAGTAAGTAAGTATACAACTCCCTGAAACATGAATAAATAAAACATGAATCTTAGTCCTTGTTCTTTAAAAAATCTCCCTGGATCATATGAATACAATCAACAGAAAAACACAACAGTTATTGAAAAATAAAGATTCAACCCTTTATAATACAAAAACATTAAAAGCCAAGTGAATAGACCTTGTAAGCACCAGCTATAAAACTGGACAAAACTAGAATGGATACGTCTTAAAGTCACGGCTGTTCTAAGCTTAGGAGCTGCAAGCAAAGAAAACACAGCTTCAGTATTGTTTTTTCTTCCACACCACGAACAAGACAAGGATAATAAACATATATATCAATAACGCTGCTACCTTAATGAGTCTGGCTCCAAATTCTCTCTGCTTGTTCCTCTAACTCAGTTACTCTCTTCTAGACTATCACCAAAAGTGAATCCATGAAATCTCGCTATGCTTGTGAGAACGCATACTACACTTCATTCAGTAGCTAGCTAGGAGCTATAATCCATCTACAACAGGAATAAGAGCAATCAGATTGAGATGGGATTTGTTAAAAAGCCAGAAACCCCAAAACCCATAAATGAGTCGAGTGATAAAAAAGGGTTTACTACCAGAGACGAAGAGATTGATGTCACAATTCGTCACCACTCCTTATTGTTCTCAAAGAGATAGAAACGAAGCTTAAAGCTTTCACCTTTCACACACCATTAAAGCGACCTAGAAGGCAACAATCTAAGACAAAGACTTAACCAGAGCGAAAAACACCAACATGTTAAGAGACCCACGAATCTGAATCCACCAAAAATTAAAAAAAAAAAAAAAAAAAATGGATTCAACAAACCTGAAAGATGCGACGCCATATTTGAGACAATTGGAGAGAGATCTTAGTAATCTCTACCTCCTACGACCTACCTCAGCGCAGATCTGTGGCTGGTCTCGTCTTGTCGTCGGTGCCTCGAGGGTTTTATCTTAGTGTTTAATAAGTGCTATAGAATAATAACCAAATTTACAAACCATCTATAATAGCAGTCGAGAAAAATGAGCTATTATCTAAGTGCTATGAATGTAGACTTTTGTTGTACTGCAATGCTACTGCAATGCTACGTTTTGGTATGATAATCAAATTATCTAAGTGCTATGAATGTAAACACAAGGAAACTTGCAATATTTTTTGGAAGTTTGTAAAGAAAAAACACTAGAGCCTAAACTGTTTTCGAATTCGAATGCAAATTCACACTTGTAAAATTCCTCATTATTAAACCACTAATTTGAACAAGAAGACTGTTACATATATACTTTGAACAAGACTCCCAACAGCACCGACCTAAGAATCCACCTCGAGATCGCCAAGATACAACTCAACTCACAGCTAACAATGGCAGAGGAGGACTACAACGAAGACCTAGACCTGCTAAAAATGTCCCTTAAAGCTACTTATCCCATTCTCCTTCTCGTCCTCATTCTCATTCCACCACCACTACTACATCTTCTTCGTCTTCGTCTGCGATACTGAGGTCAAGTAAGCGGTATTCCTTCCCCTTTGCTCTCTCGTATGACAACGAATTCTGCTTCTAATTTGGTTAAGATGTCTTCCTCGTTTCCTAAACGGTCTCAATCGGTGGACCATCATCGACACCGGTTTGCACCAATGGATCATCAGCCCTGGCCAGGCGCTTCTCGGAGGGGAAACTCTGAATCTGTTGTCCCGAGTTTGCTTTCTAGAAGCGTGGATTGTGACAGTGATGATGGGAGGAAGCTTGGATCTGGCTCTGTGGGAAGTTCAATGTTGCAGCATTCGCAGAGTTCTAGGGTTTCTGCTGATGGGATATTGAATTTAGATGTGGGAGGAGGTTGTGAAATTTTGGAAACGAGAGATGAGAGTAAGACAAGACCAAGCACACTTCCGCGATTGGGTTCTAGTGTTTTGTGTGACTTCACTGCATCTGATACTGATGATGTTTCATCCGGTAGCACTACTGGTGCACAGGAATGTGGTTTTGGTTTCAATGGGGAGGTTGCAGCGTAATGCTATGGCTTCTGCTAAATTATGGCAAGAGACTAATAGCCGGTTAAGGCGGTTGCAGGATCCTTTCTCACCTTTATGCTCTATCCCAAGTTCAAGAATCAGTAGTATCTCATCAAAGTTCAGTCAATTGAAACGATTCTCTGGTGATAGTCTGTTGACATCATCTCCTTGTGGTATGGTTTCTCCAATAAGGGTGCTGCTACTCGCCCTGCTTCACCAAGTAAGATTTGGGCAACAGCTACATTGTCTATAGCTAGGGCACTTTCTAGTCCTTCTCGAGTGAGGAATGGAGTTTCCGAACAAATGAAATGCTTATAGCCGCACCTTGCCTTCAATTCTTTGTTTCTCTGCTGATATTAGGAGGGGCAAAATTGGGGAGGATCGAGTTATTAATGACCACTTGTTGAGGCTTCTGTATAACTGTTACCTGCAGTGGCGGTTTGCCAATGCGAGAGCAGACTCCACTTTCATGGTACATAGATTGAGTGCCGAGGTATTCTTTTTTTTTTTTTTTTACTTTAACCCATTAATGCTATGTTTACAATTGTGAATATATGGTTATCTCTTGCTTGAATGGCAAGGGTTTTTAGCCAATGCACAAGACTTAGGGGGAAGACATGATTTATAAGCTACTTTTAGCTATTGGTGCAGTATAAAAGTTAGAGCCTTTAAACTGTGCGGTATAAATGTTAGAGCCTCTAAACTGTGCAATTTTTCGTTAGAATGCCTTGTTAATCTACCAACCGGGCATACACAGAGCATATCCCTCCTAAGCCTCTTGGACCTAGAACATTGTTTGATTTAACTGTTGTGTTTTTCTACGTTTTAGATTGTCTGATGCTAATTTTTGCCCAATGCTAGGTGAAAATATAAACAGGGAATAAGTGTGAAAAAAGTTATGAAGTCTAGCTATTGTTAGGATATGATATCCTAGTAGATAAGTTAAGATAGTGAGTCATTGATGTGGTTCATTAAACCAGACACAATCTAGGGAACACATTATTTCATCTTTTGACAGAAAAACTTGTGGAATGCATGGGTATCAATTTCGGAACTGCGCCATTCTGTTAGTCTGAAACGGATCAAGTTGCTCTTGCTGAGGCAGAAACTAAAACTAGCTTCCATCTTGAAGGAGCAGGTGAGAATATGAACGTCTAGCAGTTTCATAATTTTTAGCTTGTAAACAAGAAAGGATTCCATGTTTAGATTCTTACCTTATGATTTCAATGACACCATTGAGGTTTTGTCTCAAGATTTGAGACTAAATGGGTATCTTCAGAAAAATGTGGCGTAGGAGGACGTGCAAATTGATATACAATTCAACTACCGGTAATGATAAATGCACAATTACAGTTTTACAAGCTAATGTGGAATGTTGATGGTTGTTTCTGTATGATACATTTTTTAATTCTGCTTCTGTGGAAGTTGTCATTAGTTGCTTAGAGTCATCATTTCATGGCATTCGGAAGTGTAAAGAAAGGAGATTATGACTTGTTTTCGAATAAAAGTTTATTGTAGTTGCTTTAACCTTTTCTGATGCTGACGAAATCATTATGTTTGAAAATTGTAGGTTGGTTATCTAGAAGCATGGTCTCTTCTTGACAGAGGCCATTCAAATTCTTTGTCAGGAGCAACAGAAGCCCTGAAAGCGAGCACGCTTCATCTTCCAATTAGTGGAAAAGCCTTGGTGAGTGCCACTTTGCCTGACTCCGATATGTTTGTTTTGTCTTATATTGTATCTTTAGGTAGTGAACGTTATATTCCCTTTTCTGAATGGTTTTAATGACTTTTGTGACTGTTAGGTTGATATTCAAGATCTCAAGCATGCTGTTAGTTCAGCTGTTGATGTCATGCACGCTATGGTGTTTTCGTTATTCTCGTTGACATTGAAGGTATATGCCTTGTCTCAGTGATTATAACGTAAATGTTGACTAAGGAAGCTATCTTCTCATTGCTCTTCTGTGCAATTTATGTTTTTCTTTGGATAATATAAGATTAACAATGCACTATTTAGCTTTGACATTGCAAATACTGCAAAGGTGTACTTATCATGAGAATACAGAGAGAGGCAAACCAGTTTCTTGGGTTATTATAAGATAGAGAGTGGAAACTCGCTGTTATCCATTCTTATATGCATATGTTCGAAACCAATTAGTTCTGAAAGTTCCCTAATGCATTTCTTTTGAGTATTTGTTATTGCTACATTAGCTCCGGTCAGAAACTAGAACCTAGTTGTATGAATAAAATATTCTCTTCTTGTGTTTTATGGACCGTAATTTAATCTCGCGTTTCTTGGTACATTTTTCTTTCTTTCTTTGCTTCATTGATAGGTGGAGGAAATGAATTCAGTAATGGCGGAAATAATGAATATCACTGCAAAAGAAAAGGTTTTGCTCGAACAGTGTCAAGGATTCTTATCAAAAGTAGCAGCAATGCAGGTTTTTGAATGCTCTCTTTGTTTTCTACTTTTGCATTTTCTTCCTGCTCAGCTTTTACAAACAAAAGCATGCATCTTGCTAGGTTACACACTGCAACATGAAGACGCACATAATACAACTAAGTCGGATATAAACCCACCAACCTGACTTCACAACTGTAGAAACTGATCTCCTCTGAGTTTACACGACCACTCACACCACTTTCACAACATGAATGATTTCTGACAACGTTTTACATTCCCACGGCCTTGCCTCGGAATCCCAAAACCGCCTTTATCGTTTTCAACCGGATCAAGGTGAAGTTCTTTGGGAGTATCTGTTCTGGCTGCACTTTGGAGTCGACGTTTCTTTAGTATAAGTTCCTGCGTTGGAGATTACAGAAGAGAAAGGTAAAAGAATAGAATGTGGTGTTTAGTTTTACCTATAAAGTTAATTTAATTGTATACAGAAAATAGCTTAATATATCTCTTTTGCTTTTGTTCTCTAATGAAGAAGGAAAAAAATGTACATAAAAAGTGAAGATATCAATCAATCTCTCTAATTTCGAGTTGGATTTCTTGTTGTTTTTTTCTCATTCCCCATGTGTCGTTCCTTCTTTTTGTGTGTAGACTTCTTGTCGTTTTTACTCGCCGCATCAATGCGTCTGTAGTACGTGTTTGTGTCATCGTGTGTGCTAAAACCTAAAAGAATAAGACAACTGACGTCATTCATTTTTATTTGTTTTTTAAGTACACAGCCAACAGAGACACCAAAGACTTGGTGACCAAGGGTTGATAACTTTTGTTTACTATTTTGTTTTGTTTTCTATAAAAGAAAATAAGAACAAAAAAATGCCTTTATTTGGGATGTGTTTGGATAAGATTATAATTGGCAACACGTCAAGAACATATCGCAGTTTATATGCAAAACGACACGAATTAGAATGAATTCAATTTGATAATATTGTTTAGTAAAATCTTTGATCTATCTAAAAAAAGAGTCTAAAATCACAACCTCGAAGCCTTTCTATACTTGTCATACACGTAAATTCTTAACTCTATCTCTCTTTTTGGGTTCACATTTATTTTATAAATTATTATAATCAATCAAATTAAAAGAGTACTGTAGTGTTCTTTTGGTACAAGATATCTCTGAGCACCGCCAAACCGAAATGGCCAGTCACCTTTATGCATAACTAGAATATAGTTTTTAGTGAAACTTAACTAAAAATGTTGGAGAACATATATTTCAACGAAAAACTATGTGGTTCATTCACATTGGCGACGCGTATTAATAATGACCTATACTTAATAACGTGTTTGGTTCTGATTAGTACGATTAGGTAGAAGAACCGTACACGAGCCAATACACAGTTCTCTGGTTTTAGTCTTCTTTCCTCATTAAAATTCTTTATCAAAAGCAAAACAGAAAAACGAATCTTTTGTTTGGTACACTAATCAATCAATTAATTAAGAGTGTTAACTTGAAAAAATCATTTAACTTCCTAAGATCAATTTAACAACGAATGAAATGTTTCATGGCGAAGGAAACTTACAAGCACACATACCAAAGAACAGATTAACAGATTCGTGGTCACGTCTGTATTTATGGATTCGTATCATAATCCAAAAAAAATAAATAATGATGCATGCATTGCTGCTAACAAGCATGTGCCATTAATTTATAGATTTAAATACGAAATAAATAATAAAACAAGCTAAGGCTATATACACTATAGTTTTAGTGGCCAATAGCCATATCCGAAGGTATGCCAAAGAATTTAAAAAGATACATTGTAAATTGTTATTTTATTATTAGACCAAACCATAAAATAATACATGTGCTAAAATACTAATGAAGGCAACGAATCATCCACAGGAACGATTCTCAAATTTCCCCAACTATTTCTGCTCTGTGTTCACACATAAAATGACACGTGTCCAATGTAATTACAGAGTGGAGTCACAGAGAAAAAAAAAAAAAAGAGATTAGTTACCAAAATAAAAATGAATCAATCAATCATCAAATCAAATGGTTTTGTATCAATCCCCTAAACAAATATTATGAATATTCAAATCCAAATCAGAAATTTGTAAACTAAAAAAAAAAAATTGTAACTATGTTTTTTAAGAAAAAAACGAATTACAAGAATATTATTTAGATTCTTAAAGATAAATCTGCTTCTTTCTTGATGACTTGGTCGTGATCGGTCAACAAAAGCGGTTTTTTACCGGTCAACGGACTCAAGATCTCTTCGTCGGCGGCGGAGATTGGGTTGTGATGAAGGCTAAGCTCAGGTAACGCCGGTAGGTTAAGATCGATGAATCCACGGTTGCTTCTTTCTTCCGATACCGTGCTCGACACGCTTCCACTGTGGCTGACTGATTTGCTTCCACCTCCTCCACCGCCGAGGTTGCCTTCGTAGTGACAGCGTTTGTGACCGCCGAGTGCTTGACCAGTGGGAAACACTTTATGACAGATTGAACACTCGTGGATCTTGCCGGATGCGGAAATCGGATGTTTTTCACCGGCGGCGGCGGAGACGGTCGGAGCTGCTGTTGATGATGGATCATCGGGGTTTGGGGTCACGGTTGCTGGTTTGATTCGGTGGCTGGCTTTGTGACCGCCTAAAGCCTGATACGAAGGAAACGCTTTTCCGCAAACGCTGCACTTGTACGACGAAAGGGTCTTTGAAGATTCTGGCGGCGGCGTTTGCGTTTGCGGCTGCGACAGATGAAATCGCGTTTGGGTCGTCGTAGAAGGAGAAGGCTGGTCTTTGGCGAGCATGAGTAGACAAAGAGCGAGGTACTCTTCCTCGGTGAGATCTTGGTGGTTCTGAGATTTGGGACGAGAACGAGGCGGCGAGGAAGAGGACGAAGAAGGGCTGTGAGAACGCTGACGTTTAGAGCGTTTGCGTTTAAGCCACGGCTCCATGAAAACGGCGTCGTTCATCAAATCTTCTTTGGTTTCGATCCTGGTGGTGAAGGAAGATGGTGAATTCATCGCTTCGAGAGCCATACGAGGTTCTTCTTGTTCGATTCGTAATTAGATAGATCAGAGAAGAAGAAGAAGAAAAGTTCAGAGCTTTTTTTTTTTTGGTTTATCGCGAATATGGTGTGAGGGAGGGAGAGAGAGAGAGAGTGAAGTGCTTAAGAAATGTGTTTGGACTTGTTGTTTTTATATATGAAAACCACGTGGCAGATTTCTGTGTTTAAGTCGGTCAAATTTTTATCTTCTTATTGTCAAATATACTCCTTAAGATAAAACATTATACACTTTAGTAAAACATGGAAGGAAATTTCACAAAATGTATCAAAAATTAATTAATTAAAGAAAAATAATTACAACACAAAATGTATCAAAAATTAATTAATTAAAGAAAAATAATTACAACAAATGTTATTATTTTATAACATTTTTAAGTTTTAGCTCTTCAATATGTGTCAGATAATTAAAAGGATATGATGCTATATAGAAATAATTTTATCTCATCATATTTTCTAACACTTGTTTAATTTTGTTGTTAACTAATTTTAACACTTAAAAAAAAATGAAGAAAAAAGTCTTGATGATATAGAAATAATTTTATCTCATCATATTTTCTAACACTTGTTTAATTTTGTTGTTAACTAATTTTAACACTTAAAAGAGAAAAAAATCTTAAAAGAAAGTAACAAAACCAGATAAGTAAACCAAATTTTGACCGAATAAGAATAAAGAGAAACTTACAGTAAAATACCGGATTTTGTATTGTTGGTCACGGCTGACCTAATAAGTTGTAGTCATCATTTACGAGTGAGAGACCGGTTCAAAGTCAATAACCAGAAAAGTGGTAAACCCAAATTTTAGATTTTTAGCCTAATAGTAGTAGTAGTATAAAAATATAGTAAAATAAATTAAATTAAAAAAAAAAAAAAAAAGAAGCATACCTTTCCCGTGGAGCTGACTTATGTGTTGGCTACGCGCCACGAGTCGTGTGGGTCACGCCTTAAACCAAACGCGTACACGCCTAATTACGTTTTTATTAATTTTTATTTTGTACTACTAATCTTCTCACTATTTACAGGATTTTTCTCTTTTTAATTTATCAATAAGCATGATCTTAGTTATTTATTAATAAATCAATCAATCATTCACATGCTTAATCATCAAATTAATTTCTCAAAAAATTTACTGTAATAACTCGAAAATATTCGTTTTAAGATTACTAGAAAATGGCGTTGGAATAATATACTTAAGAAACAAATCGGAATTTTGTTTACAAAAATTATTAATCGAATGTTGGAGTGGCGAACTAACTTGGAGTGGAGTTGAGTGTAGGTGAGGAAAAAGATTGGGTGTGGCGTGGCGTACCGTATTTAGTAACTAAAACGGGGCGTGTTTATAGGACACGTGGGACTTTCCGTTACCACTCGTAACGATGATGTCATCACTTTTTTTGTTGTTACTTCTTCTACCCAAACAAAGCAAAGCCAAATCACAAAAAATGGTGGACGTGATTTTATCCAAACGCGTTGGCGGAGACGTCATGTTGGCGTTTAGACACGTGTCATTAGTTAGGTTGCGCAGACAACATCTTTGTAGGAGGAGGAGGAGGAGATGATACAGTTTAAGACGTTTTCCTTTCTTCCCGATTCCAGATTCTGTAATCTTCTTCTTTCTTCTTGCATTTGTTTCTTTTTGGGTTCTGTGTAATATTGGGCCTTTTGTTTAGCCTATTAAGCCCGAAATTTGTAGCTCATTATAAGAGGTCTAATGGCCCACCTTTGTTATAATCCTGTTTTTTTTTTGTTTTCTGCTTGTTAAGATGGTTTGCTGAGGCAGTTCATTGTTATAGGGGGTGAATTTTTTTAGAACTTTTATTTAAGTGTTTTTTTTTTTTTTTTTTTTTCATTTCTTTTTAGAATCTCATCTTCACCCAAAATAAAAGAAAAAAGAAATAGATCTAAATCGACCCTTCGGTCCCTTTGCAAAAGGGAAGATAATTTGAATTCAAAATTAAAAAAAAACCACGCCTTCTCTTTCAAATCTCTCTCTCTCTCTCTCTCTCTCTCTCTCTATCTGGAAACCCTAGAATTTTTGTGATCTTTAACGGGAACTATGACTACGACTCCGTCCGCCGGTCGTGAACTCTCGAATCCACCGTCCGACGGCATTTCCAATCTCCGATTTTCCAATAACAGTGATCATCTCCTCGTTTCTTCATGGGATAAGGTTAGTGGTTGTCCAAAAACCCCCTTTCTACTTTGTCTTTTCACTGATTTGTTGACTCCGAACAGTCCTCTTTCCTTGATCTGAAGTTCAATTTCTTCTTCGTCTTCTGTGTTTGTTTTGAATCTAAGCGTGTGAGATTGTATGATGTGAGCACCAATTCGTTGCGAGGCGAGTTCTTACACGGCGGAGCAGTACTCGATTGCTGTTTTCACGATGATTTCTCCGGCTTCAGTGTTGGCGCCGATTACAAAGTCAGAAGGTATTGTATTGTCTTCTCTTATATTCTCTTCAGGCTAAGTTATTATTGTTCGTTTAAAATGAGGATTTTTGTGGTGATGTTGAACAAAGCACATGAGTTGTTTTTTTTAGGGCGATTTCTCTTTATATTGATAAGTGACGGCTATGCAAATTTCGAACTGAAAGCTTCCTACTTTTAGCAAATGCTCAAAATCTGTTGTAAGTTTGTTTGATTTGAGTGGTTTTCTCTGGTTATACTGCAGGATTGTTTTCAATGTCGGCAAAGAGGACATTTTGGGGACGCATGACAAACCAGTGCGCTGTGTTGAGTATTCTTATGCTGCAGGTACGTTGTAGAGTGGTATTCATGCTTTCTATGCTAGTTGAACAACAACACTGACGATTTCTAGTGCTTATAATGTCTACACAACTCGCAGCTAAGCAAATTCTGTTAATAAAATCCGATGTTACCTACTGTAAAACGGCTTTATTTAATACCTTAGTTTTCATGGACAGTGAACTTTTGTTTCTAATCATTTCTTATGTAACTGTATCTTACTGTCCCAAAAGTAATGCTGACACATCATTATGTTTTATGTGATGTTACAGGGCAAGTGATCACTGGATCTTGGGATAAAACAGTTAAATGTTGGGATCCAAGAGGCGCAAGTGGGCCTGAACGCACCCAGGTGGGAACTTACTTGCAACCAGAGCGTGTTTACTCTATGTCTCTTGTTGGACATCGTTTGGTTGTGGCAACAGCAGGAAGGCATGTAAACATCTATGATCTCAGAAATATGTCTCAGCCTGAGCAAAGACGGGAGTCTTCACTGAAATACCAGACAAGATGTGTGCGTTGTTATCCTAATGGAACAGGTTAGATGGCTGACTTATTGTTTCTTCTGTGGTTGATGGCAGTATCTGGAGTTGCTAAAATTTTCCTCCATTTCCAAAGTATACCGTACTCTCAGTTCTTCTTATTCCACATCATTGAATTGAACATCTGAAATTGGAAATTTACAGGATATGCTCTTAGCTCTGTTGAAGGAAGGGTTGCGATGGAGTTTTTTGATCTGTCAGAGGCTGCTCAAGCTAAAAAGTAATTTCCTTGTGTTTTTTTTTTCTTCTTTTCTCTTTTCCACAACTTCGACTTACAGATGTATTTGAACTTGTTCTCAGATATGCTTTCAAATGTCATCGGAAAACAGAGGCTGGAAGGGACATTGTTTACCCTGTAAATTCCATTGCCTTCCATCCAATGTGAGTTCTTACCTTAGATGGAGTCCAACTGTTTCATAGATTTCTAGATTTACTACTACTTACAGAACACAAGAAGGTCAAATTATAATGCTGAGAAATTTCTCCCGCATAGCTACTTTCCTGTGTAATCATCTTAGATTTTTAATTGCAGTTATGGCACCTTTGCAACTGGAGGTTGTGATGGTTTCGTCAACATTTGGGATGGTAACAACAAGAAGAGGCTATATCAGGTTAGTAAATGGGCAAGATCATTATTCTCTGAGTGTTAAGTATGGCACACAATTGATTTGCTCCTTGTTGTTCCCTTTGTAGTACTCAAAGTATCCAACAAGTATCTCGGCACTGTCATTCAGTCGAGATGGTCAGCTACTGGCTGTTGCTTCAAGTTACACGTTTGAAGAGGGGGAGAAATCGTAAGTAGCTTGTTCCCTTTCTAATCCTTTGAAGTTTTACAACAGTGTGCCTTAGAAATCTCTGATGATTTGAACTTTGGTTTGGTTGGTTGCTTACAGAGAATAACATAGCATAGAAGTATATTGCTACATTAGAGAATCTAAACTTTCAGATCTGATCTATATGACCTTTAAACGCATCCTTTTTGTTTTTGGCACAAAACCGCACACTTGAAAATATTGATCTCTTTGTATTTGGTTTCGAGTTAGAATTCTCTTTGATTGGGTCTCTCTGTGTGATGTTTTGTAGGTCTGAACCGGAGGCCATCTTTGTAAGAAACGTGAACGAAATCGAAGTGAAACCAAAACCCAAAGTATATCCGAATCCTGCTGCGTAAAAAGGAAGAAACACCAAGTTAATTTCCTGTGTTGTTCTTTTTCTTCTTTCTTGTATTTGCTAGGAGTGTACTAAAGATTGAGTCAACTGATCAACGTATGTTTGAGATTTTAATTAACTAGTGAAATACCCACATTCACCGTATATGTTTTAAAGTCTTCGTAGTCAATGTATCTTTGCAAACACATTTTATAAAATAGACAAACTTGCAATGCTTAAATGAAGTTTATACAGAGTTTAAAAGACAGAAAGAGATCAATCAACAGATTCTTGCTTGAGTTCAAAGTCTATTTCTTGTAGCAGCGATCTAACGTCCTTCGCCTCCAACTCGTCCTCGACCTCGACTCTGAAGAATCTACGGTGAACTTCCTTGAGTAACTTCAAAACATTCGCCAATCCACCGTTGCTTTCACTCTCGTCTGTCTTCTCCTCAGAGTAAGGCTTTGACTTTTGGACTTTGAGTCTGAAATAGGAGTACTTGCTAATATCAACTAGGTTACTCTTGTGATAAGGCCAAACTTTACGCGTATCATCCACAATCACCACCCCACGCTCCTCAGCCAAAACCAAACCAAGCGTCTTCATATGAGGACTCTCGTCTTTTGTTATCACTCTATCCCCAAAATAGAGTATCTTCGGATCAATCACCTCCAAAATATGCTTAGCGTATACGCGACTACCCTTTGTGTAAACATACATGGTGAACATCTCGTTGGCTTCTTTCAAGAAGTCGCGAACAAAAGGCCTTAGCTTTGTCAAAAATTCAATGGGATCTCCTGAGTCTTTGATTTTCCATAGATCGTCCCTCTTCATTGAACCTGCTTCTTCGAGTAGATACTTCTCTGCTTCGGAGAGACGAGGAACCTCTTTAGTGTGGAGAAGCGTGTGGTCCAAGTCGAGTACAAGGTGAAGCTTCTTCTCGTTGAGACAAGATGATTTCGTTGTTAAGCACTTGGTTAACGCCACAGCTTCGTGGCTTAGCTGTAAACCTTGGAAAATATAATCGAACGCTCGGCCTTGCCTTTTGTCAACTGTTGATTTGCAGGCGATGCAGATTCCATGAAGTGCGTACCAGTGACCACAGCTACTAGAAGAGGATAACGATAACGGTGACTCGTTGATCTTTGGTTCGATCTTTCGCCTTTTGGCTTGTGGTTCCGAAGAATGCTTTTCAACAACGGACATGATTGATTGCATAACCTAGCTTTGAGAGATCGATGAGAGAAAAAGAGAGTTGAATTTGATGTTCAGAAACCTAGAGAGATCGAGGAGAGAAAAATAGATTGAGGTTTTATAGGGAGATAGAGACCGTCACTAATAATTATGGAAAATTGGAAATCCCTGATGTTTGTTTATCTATCTGCTAAATGACTATAATATCCTTTTTCTACGCGTTTTCTGTTTATTGGGTACTTCACCTCAAAACAAATTTAAGAGACTTTTACTAGATTAATGGAAAATTGGAAATAAATGTTTTCTTTTCGTATACTAGCTACCAGATTAATATGTAAAGTCTAAATGTGTTACTATATAAAACAAAAGTTCATAGCCCTATCAAAAAAGAGTATATATATATATATATATATATATATATTTTAATCTATTCAAGAAAAGAAGTAAAAGTTTCACCATCTTAAATTAATTAAAACATCTAAATATATTATATTCTTAACTTTAATTCTATTTAAATTATTTTAAAAAAAGAATTAATTTATTTGTTCCTATAAAATTTGAATATCAATAGAGCTGGACATGTAACAAAACTGTAAATCATTTTAAGAACTCAGCTAATGCTATAATGATAGGTTTAGACTTGTAGTTATAAGAAGTTGATAACCAATTTAAACATTTGGATACATCCTATTTAACAATTTCAATTAGTTCACTAGCTAGGTGTCATTTGCACAACTAGTAAAATCATATGCAAAACTTTCAGTTCAGAATATAGTCATTTAAATCAATAACATATACAATGTATGAGAATATGTTTTTTTGAAAATTAATGCAATATTCTCTTAATTTATTTTCATCAAATGTTTTTAATCTTATAGAATCAAACAAAAACCCAAAGACACTTTTAAAGGTATGTAACTATGTATATGCTTCTTTGTCAAAATCATTTTTATCAAATTGTAATTTTCTAAAGACTTAATATTTACTTGGATATATATGATCAATAGTCATATAATGAGCAAGACTTTGAGCTACTCTCAAACAAGAATTAAATAAAAGAAAACACACTTTTTCAATCAACATATACGTTTATGTTTGTTTTAACCAAATACTACTTTAGCTTTACATATGTTAAATTTGATTGATTGACTAACATGTTGAATATATGTTAAAAGATCACTATGAACGATTATACCTTATCATCATATATTAATATATGTCGAGTAATTAATCTCATCGTGGTCAATCAATGTTCTCTTTTTCTTTCTTGGCTACTCACAATTTTTCTACCTCCTACAAACCATCAAACAAATCTTAACATTTATATTTTAGTGTCTAAACCTATATCTCTGCAATATATATCATTTATTGCACTGAAGATGTATGCTCTATATTTTTTTTTTTTATCGCTAGTTATAAAGCAAATGTCAAAAATTTCATAAAGTTATTTCTTACTTGAAAAAGGGATTAAAAGTTGACAAAAAAAAAGATTAAAAACTGTTATATCAATATTGATTTATGGCTTTGACAAAAATTTTCCTTGTATCAAATTTGTTTGCAAGTAAATGATCAATAGCCTTAGCTAGTTAGGTATACTAATTAATTAAGGTTATCGGAAGTGAGAGAAAACATAAATTTGGTAAATAGTATGTATCCAAATGAGCTTTATTGCGCAAAAAAAATTAATAGGGTTTGATTAATTAATTTTAAAACACCAAGCTTGATTAATTAATCTTGGATTGGTTGACCTCGTTGTTCACATTACATGACTATATATATGAATCTCATTTTGCAAACCCTAATTAGATGGGGGTAATGAACTTCTCATGAGAGTCTATTTTAGATTTTTTTATGGTTCCTCTAATTTAATACCGAACCCATATAAGATTTCATTGATAGATTATATTACCTTTCTCGCCTTAGCCGGAAACAATCAATAGAGAAACAAAAGAAAACAATTGTACATAAAATCCTAATTTCAGGACTAAAGAAGTAAAAAGGGGAGTTAAATTTGAGGTTTAGGGGATGTTATTCTATTCTAATTTATAAATATTTTTGAAGAGTTCAACAAAATCAAAAGTAAATAAGTGAACTATTTTTTAAGGATTGCTAGAGAGTATTCTATAGTTTTGTTGATTAATTTGTTTTCGAAAATCTTGTAAAGTACTTCAAACAATCTTTGTATTTTATGTGATACTTTCTATGACTTTATTTTGTTAAAAAAATGTCTAAAATCATTAATCAATAACATAATAATTGAATTCATTAACAATCATAAACTCTTTTGTTTTAATTGAACAACACAAAACTTTTATTGACTTTATAAAAGTCTGAATCCAATAACCCAAATTTATTAAAATTTTAAATGAATTTTTACAAATCACAAACTAATAACACTAAACTTTAACAGAGTTTAACAAAATCTTGATCTAATAACAACAATTTCTACATAACATTTAAAGTCTTTAAAAGTCTATTCAAATCTCAAACCATTAACCTCCACTTCATCTAGTCAAGAAAATAAATAAAAGCTAATTACACCATTTTATTAAAAAAATTAAATATATTAAATCATTAACTTTAATTCTACTGAAATTATTTTTATTACTATATTTCTTTAATAAAAAATATTTATCCTCCCCGAAATAAAAAATTTGTTAACCTTATTATATAAAATCTGAACATTTTCAATAGAGTTTGACATGTAACAAAACTGTAATTCACTTTGAGATCTCAACTAATGTTATAATGATAGGTGTAGTTAGAAGAAGTGGATAAGCAATGTAAACATTTGGATAACATCCTATATTTTTAACAAATTCAACCACTTCACTACAAATTCAACCACTTCACTAGGTGTCATTGGCACAATAAATAAAATCATATGCAAAACTGTCAGTTCATAATATAAGTCATTTAAATCAATAATAAAAGATAAAATGTCATGAGAAAATGTTTTCTGAGAATTAATGCAATATTCTCTTAATTTATTTTCATCAAATGATTTTATTTTAAAGGATCAAACAAAAATCGAAAGACGCTTTTAAAGGTAGGTAGTTATATGCTTCTTTATCAAGATCATTTTTATCAAATTGTAAATTTCTAAAGAGACAATGCTTACTTGGATATTCATATCATGAGCAAGACCTTAGCTACTTACAAACAAAAATATAAATCAAATAAAAGACACTTTTCGTATGATACCGAGTGAAGTGAAATGAATCTACATATACTTTTTCTGCTTGTTTTAACCAAATATTACTAATTTGTTCGATTGACTAACATGCTAAATACTCTCTCCTTTTAAATTAATTATTATCGTTTAAGGTTTTTCACACAAAATAAGAAAACAGCATAATTTTCTATTTTATCCCTTCCTTAATAAAGATTTCTAGTTTTTTATTGGTCAAATCATTAAAATAGTTGAGATAAAATTGATATATTTGCCAAACATATGTGCATTGAAAATCTAAAATAACAAATATTGGAAAACAAAATTTTTATTTTATAATGACAACTAAAAAAACGAGAAGGAGTATATGTTATTACCATTATGAACGATTATACCTCATCATCACATATTAATTATATACTGGAGTAATTGGTTTCATCATCACTCAGTCAATGTCATTTTCTTCCTTTGCTACTTGCAATTTAAGATTTATATATTACCACTACAAACAAATAATAAAATTTAGAATTTATATTTTAGTGCTAAACCTATATCTTTGTAATATTATTTATTTATTTACACATAAGATGTGCAAACCTATATCTTTGTAATATTATTTATTTCTTTACACATAAGATGTGCAAATGTCAGAAAAAACTGTAATCACCATATTAATGTATGGCTTTAAAGCCTTTGACAACATTTGGATTGGTACTACGTTGCACCAATCTCATGCCTCGTTTTAAACCAAATTTTAAGTCATCAACGTAGTAACAATCTCATGTCTCGTTTTTATCTGAACATCGTTTCCCTACTGACTGCTCATCTCTTTACTTTATGGCACCTTTACAACTGGAGGAGGTTAGGATGGTTTCGTCAACATTTGGGATGGTAACAACAACATTTCGTCAACGTCAGGTTAGTAATATGGGAAGAATCTTTTGGTTCTTGTGATGGTCTCAGTTCTTGTTATCTGCTCTTCTTTTCCCTTTTGTATTACTCAAAGTACTCGATATATGGTCGTCAGCTACTGGCTGTTGCTTCAAATAGCACGTTTGAACGAGGGGGAGAAATAGCTTGTTCACTTTCTAAACTATTAAACGCTCAAGCAGAACACGTTCTGTTTTTGTCACAAAACCGCACAGTTAAGAATATTAATCATGTAATGCGAAACCTGAGTTATTGTGTTTTACAAGCACGAACTATAGAGACGAGTTTTGCAAGGAACGTTAACGAAATCGAAGTGAAACCGAAACTAAAAGCATATCCGAATCCTGCCGCATAGAAAGGAAGAAACAGAAGTTAATTTACTATGTTGAATTTAAGTACTTTCTAAGAAGAGGTAGCCAAAGATTGATTCAACAAACATAAAGAGATCATTCTACAGATACTTCGTCAGTACGATCAAACTCTATTTCTTGTAGCAGCAACCTGACGTCCATTGACTCCAACTCTTCCTCGACCCTAAAGAATCTACTGTGAACTTCCTTGAGTAAGCTTAAAACATCGGCCAATCCACCGCTACTTTCAGTCTCGTCTGTCTTCACCTCAGAGTGAGGCTTTGACTCTTGACCTTCGTATCTGAAATACTTGTACCTGCTAATCTCCAATAGGTTACGCTTATGATTGGGCCAAACTTTACGCGTATCATCCACAATCACCACTCCACGTTCATCAGCCAGAACCAAATCAAGTGTCTTCTTATCAGGACTCTCGTTTCTTGTTATCACTCTATGCCCAAAATATAGTTTATTCGGATCAATCAGCTTCAAAATGGCTTCAGCGTATCTGCGAGTACCTTTTGTGTAAACATACATTGTGAAAAGCTCGTTGGCTTCTTTCAAGAAGTCGCCAACAAAAGGCCGTAGCTTCGTCAAGTATCTAATGGTTATGTATGTGGCTCTGACATTCACCTTCAATAGATCTTCCCTTGTTGTTGAACCTGCTTCTTTGATAAGATACTTCTCTGCTTCTGAGAGACATCCAACCAAAACGGAGTGGAGAAGCGTGTGGTCCAAGTCAAGGACAAGGTGAAGCTTCTTCATGTTACAAGAGAATCTCGTTGTGAGACGCTTTGTTAACGCTAAAGCTTCTTGGCTTAGCTGTAAACCGTCGAAAAGGTAATCGGATGCTCGGCCTTGGCTACTTTTGTCCACCCTTGATTTGCAGACGGTGCAGACTCCATAAATGATGTACCAGTGACCACAGTTATTAGGAGACAACAATTCAAACAAAGGAGGTTCCATGATGATCTCCGGTGATTCTGGCTCTGGCTCAAGAGAAAGATTTTTAACTACATACATGATTATCTAATCTATAGAATCAACCTTTAAGTTGGGCATCCAGAGTGATCAAATATTAGCAAATTTAACCCCAAACAAAAAAACCCTAATTTGGTGAGAGTGAAAGAATGGGATTTCTAATAGGATTGTTCACAACATTTTCTAGGCCCAAAATAAAACAAAAACAAAAATAAAAAAAAGGCCCATTATGCTGAGAATCTTTGCTCAGACGAGAAGCGAAGCAACCTTGAAGACACGGTACGTGGCAAATTATGGTTGGGTGTTGATTAAATATAAAATACAATATTTTTTTTTCTTTTCTTTTCCGGCTTAAACACGTGAGATCTCTTGGTCTCCAAACCCACTATTTCGCCGTTCTCCTCAGTATTCTCTTTCCCGGAGCCACCGTCCTCAGAGAGTAGCACCGTCGAACAGCCCGGAACAACAATCTCCGTCGACTGTTCTGCTCTCTATTATCCTCCCGGTACTTAAATCACTCCCACAATTCGATAGATTTGTTGGGATTTTAGAAAATTAGGATTATTTGTTGTTTGTTAAATTAGGGTTATTTGAATCAATAATCAGTGTTTGTTAAAAGTTAAATTAGCGATATTAGCTCTGATTGATTTATACATAGTTTTAGTTCATACACTGTTGGAATTGATGTGTTGTCACGCCGTCTTAGGTTGCTGATGATGATTCGTAAACATAGATGTTCGTTTCAGAGAAGAACCTACAAGTCTCTTTTTCTTTCTCTATGATATTTTCAGTTCTGATTTTGACAAGAGTCTTTCTCGGTTCTTTCCTTTGAGAACCTATATATGCATGTTCCTTTACATAGCTGTTTGACATTTTTTTGGTTTTGGTTTTGAAGGTTGGACAATGTTTCTCAAAGTCCAGTTACCGTGGAATGTGACGATTCCAGCTGAAAACATGGACGCCAAAAGGGCTGATTCTAATGAGGGCTATACTAATAGAGTTTACCAGACGCATTTGGACTCTGCTGATAAATTTTGTATGTATTGCTTCACAATTAGGACTCTGCTGATAAATTTTGTATGTATTGCTTCACAATTAGGACTCTGCTGATAAATTTTGTGAAGGTGTGGAAATTGGTTTTTGAGACTGTTGTGCTGATTTGGTTGCAATTTTGCATGGATTGCAGGAATTATCACAACACTTGGCGATTAGGCTGCTTAATGAGAGGCTTCAGGATCCAACGATGCAGGAATCACTTGTATCTATCTTCCCTAAAGATAATCCAAAGAGCACGAGGTTTGCAATCAACTTCGAACACCCATTGGTCTTGGAGGCATCACAGAGAACCTGAGAGAGTATCTGAAGAACATGCCACGCCTGATCATGCAACAGCAGAAGCAAGTTGCGGAGTCAGAATCAGGATCATCATCTGGATCTGACAGTTCTGGTTCCAACTCTGAATCTGAGTTAGAATCATCCTCTTCTTCTAGTTCGGATGAAAGCGACAGAGAGAAGAGGAAGCGAAGAAGAAGAGCTAGAGACCTGTGTTTGGTTTGTTATCTCCACCAAAAAATTTCACATCTCCGACTAATATATTAATGAAAAGGTAACACAAATGTTTATTTACCATTAAATTAAGATTAAAGCTTTGTGGTCTTGAAATGGGTTTGGTTTGTAGGATACTACATACTTCTGTTTTTCTGAATAAATTTGCTGAATTTCTTAGGTTCATCTTCTGATACACAATAAACCGTTTTCTGCAGTAGTACAATTGCCTTTTGTTGCTTTGCAATATTCTCGTTTGTTTGGTAGTTACCAAATTCTAAGCGGTAATCTGGATGCTTTTTTAGGACCTTGCAGATATACTAGAAGATATAACCAAATCGCTGGCAGCTGTTCAGGCTATGGATCTTGCCAAAGAGCGTGAAAAATTAAGAGATCTGCAGCTATCTCTACAGGGTATATTGTGTTTCATACTGCTGAGTGGGTTTTGCACACAAATATTTGCTATTCTCTAGCTGTGTGCCTGTCTAGTGTCTACGTTGACTTTTGGAATCTGAAAACTGAACTTGATCTGCTTTTTCATCACTTGATAGTTGAAACGAAGCGAGTTAGAAGCTGCTTTCGAAGAGAGCAGGAAGCCAACCAGTAGCAAAGTATTCCGGGACGCCACAGAGGTTCTGACTAGGCATCCTAGTGAATGTTGTTCTGCTGTCCGTTTTCATTTGTTTTGAACGTTTGAGGTCTTTTATGTTTCAGCTGAAAAAGGATTTCACCAACAATGCTGAATCTGCTGTTGCTTCCTTAAGAGGATTGTCAGCTAATAAAACCTCTAGTCAAGCGGATCTCACACTTCTCTTCCGTGCTGCGGCTCAGGAAGCCAAAATTTCTAGAGCACAAAATCGAATTTTCAGGGTGGTAAGTTTTATGTTTTCCAAATAAAATCTTCCTCTAGCCAAAATAAACACCTATTTTACTGGCTATTATGTTCTTCTGCAGATTCTCATATACTGCAGGTCATCAATGAGACCAACACATGGTTGACCCTTAAACCAGAAGCTCTTCACATTGGATGCTATGTATCTGCATGATAAGCCAAGTCCTGATAATTGTCCTCAAGATGTGTATGACTCTCTCGTCGATGCTGTAGAACATGTTTCAGCCTTGACATCCCCAGGTCTCTTGCGAAGAAGGTGCCTGTGACTGAGGCGACAAATGCTGTAGATCATCACAATGGGAACAATATTCAGATCATAAGCTAACGAAAACACTGTTTTTTTTTTTTTTTTTTTTCTTGTATCTTTTGTTTATGATATGGTTGTAAGTTTCGCATGTGAAAAATACTCAAAACTAGTGACAACTTGTTCTAGACTCATCAAGCAAGAGTCCAAATGAATATAAATTATTTTCTTATTTTCTTACCGAAATACCTCAAAGTCTGTTCTAGATTTGTTGGAAGCGGAACTTCTCATGTGGATTTATTATTTTCTACAAATAAGCCAATAAATCTCATTAATATAATAGACGTTCGAAATAACGTTCGTGATACGAAAATACATGAATGTTTTAAAAAAGATTTGATTAAGCATATCAATCAAAACTTTGGTGCAATCTAACAATAAAACCGAGTTCATTTCTTTTCTCCTACCCTGTTTTCTCTATTACAAATTTACAATTAATATTTGTATTTTTTTTAAGTTTTGTAAAATATATTTAATATTTCTGAATTATGTAAAATATTTTTGTTTTCTTTTTAATATAATATAAGTAATTTAAATAATCATTTTATCATTTTAGATTATTAAAATTTGATAATTAATAAACAATTGTTTAAAAAATATTATTTTAATGATTAAGCAAAGGCAAAAATTGGAAAAAAAATATCATTTGATTCGTCGATGCGGCGAAGGTTTTTTGTTGCTGTCGGAAAAAGTAGGATGTTTTTGTTTAAAAATATTAGTAGATTGATTTGATTAGTTTAATATTAATTATATGATCATTTTATTTTTGAACGACTTAGATAGGTTTCTCTAGTGAACATGGTCTTAGGTCTACTAATTAAGGTTCGGAAAGTGACAGTAAATCCCTAAACCTGCTTAATTTTGTGCTAAGTATATTCATTTTCGTATGGGCTTATATCGAGGTGATAGCCCATCATGCTCAAGTGGTTAAGTGAACTTTTTTTTTTTTTTTTTCAACCAAACATTATATTAAATTAAAAAAGAACTCCAAGATTGGTTGCTCAAACAGGAGGATAAGAGTTTACAAAGGAAGTTTCAGAAATTAAACATCTCGACGAACGAGCAAGACAGTCTGCTTTCACATTGGACACACAAGGGATCCTGCTAAGAGTGAAGGCGGGGAAGGAGGATCTGAGCAAGGAAAAATCATCCAGCAGATTCGAAAAAGCGGGCCAATCATCAGGGGTCTGGACCATCGCGACTAAATCTGCACAATCCGTCTCAAAAGCGTGACAGTCGACTCCAACCGCTAGAAGGGACTCCATAGCCCAATCAGAGCTTGTAACTCCGTATGCAAGGGGGTAGGACTACGTCGAAGACTACGTGTTCCCAGGAGGAGCGTTTTGTCCTCATTATTACAGTACCACCAACCCAGACCTTCCAAAGGATCTGAGCCTTTCTAGGATCCATCAACCTGACACCGAGGAAAGGGTTCCCTATCCTCCAAAATTGGCGAGAACTCCAAATATCTCTCATAAAAAGATTTGGCTTCCTCCCATAATAATTTATCATTAACCGCTTGATTTATAATGTCAATAGGTTCAGCGTCAATTCCCTGAAAAACTTTTTTATTCTTGTCCTTCCAAATTGACCATAAAATCCAAGGTAGACGAAACGCAATATCTGGAACCCCAGATTGAGAAGACGCCCGCCAATAAATAAAAAACAGATTCGAATAAAGTGAATCATAGGGAAAACCCTCAGGGACTAGTGATACCGACGACAACTCCCACATACTACATGAACGGGGACACTCAAAGAGAGCGTGGTTTATAGTCTCCAACGCAGAGTCACACCGTTTACACAGAGCATCACATCGGACACCCCGATGAGCAAGCCGTTCCAATACAGGGAGAGTACCCGAAGCAAGCTGCCAGAAAAAATGTTGGACCTTCGGAGGAACCGCAATTTCCAAGCCTGTTCTCGAAGAGCCGAACACAATGGCCCGATCTCAACTGCCGTAATTAGATCCCTAGCGAACCGATATCCCGATTTGACCGAATACTTACCCGAATTAGTAAAATGCCATACTAAACGATCCGGTTTAAAAGTTTTACTAACCGACATACTCCAAATAATCTGAATATCCACTGGATCCATTTACCCCTCAAGAATAGGCAAATGCCATTCTTTCGTAATTAGATTTATTAAATGGTTAACCATCAAATTCGGATGTAACAATCTCCCCCGGCCATTAGCTGATCGTGGCCGATGATCTGGTATCCACAGATCCCGCCAAACCGAAATATAACATCCTGAACCTATCGCCCACCGTGCACCTTGTTCCACCAAATGTTTTGTTGAATAAATACTCCGCCATGCGAAAGAAGGAGAATATGGTTTTTTTTGCCATAAGAGGATGTTTATTCCTAAAGTATCGTCCTCGCATCACCCGAGCCATTAAGGAAGACGGATAATGAATTAACCGCCAATACTGTTTAGCCAACATTGCATCATTAAATTGTTCCAGAGTCCGGAAGCCAAACCCTCCTTTATCTTTGCACATGTTATCCCAGGCTACCTAATGCATACCTCGTGCCTTATCATTCGATTTCCACCAGAACTTAGAAATAGCACTCGCTAATTTAGACATTAGCTCCTGTGTCAGTTTGTAGCACAACATAACATGAGTCGGCAGAGCTAACGCCACCGATTTTAGCATGACTTCCTTGCCACCTTTCGACAACAACTTTGCAGACCAACTATTGACTCGATCGTGATCATTAACATAATTAAAAACCTTAGTTCTCGAACCTTGAAGACTATGGGATACCCAAATAGGAGCCCATACCGCCTTCTTTAGTAATTCCCGTTACTGATTTTAACTGCGTTCGTATGTCAGATGGGATCTTCTTACCAAACATAATAGAAGATTTCTCCAAATTAACCTCTTGGCCCGAGACTTTACCGTAATTACCTATTATTTCCATCACCGTCCGACATTCTGTCGCCTCTGCTTTACAGAAAAATAAACTATCATCAGCAAACAACAAATGCGAAATTGTGGGACAATCCCGAGCTATTGAAATTCCCGTTAGTTTATTTTCCCGTTCAGCCTTTTTAATATTTGCTATTAAGACCTCTGTGCAAAGTATAAACAAATATGGTGACAGAGGATCCCCTTGACGTAAGCCCCTCTTGGGACTAATAGAGCCTTGAGGTTGACCATTCAGAAGAACTTAATACGACACAGAAGATACACACCACATAATCCATGAAATCCATTTCCTATCAAAACCTAACTTATCCATAACCGCTTCCAAGAAGTCCCATTCAACATGATCATATGCTTTACTCATATCCGTTTTAAAAGCCAGGAACTCCGAATTACACCGACGATTAGTATTTAGCCCATGAAACATCTCTTGGGCAACCAAAATATTATCTGTAATTAACCGACCAGAAACAAAGGCCGATTGAGTCTCTGACACCAGAGAGGGCAAGAAACGTTTAAGCCGAAAACATAGTACTTTAGAAATAATCTTGTAACTCACGTAACAAAGTCTGCTCGGCCTAAACTCCGTCATCCGCTGCGCTTGATCAGTCTTAGGAATGAGACAAATATTTGTCTCATTTAAACGTGGGTCAAAGCAACCCATACGGAAAAACTCCTTAATCAAGGCGACCAAATCCCCTTTTAACGATGACCAAGACCGTTGAAAAAACAAAGCCTTCATCCCATCAGGCCCTAGGAGTTTTCTCCCGATGCATAGCAAATAGGGTTTTCCGAACTTCCGATTCAGAAATGTCCCTAGTTAGGTCTCTGTTCATATTGTTAGTAATAAGTGGGGTAAGCTCCTGGATCATCTCTGAAATACCCGTGACATTCGATTTCTTGAAAAGATTCTCAAAATAGTTTGTAGCAATTTTCTCCATACCCTGAGGTGTTTCATCCCAGACATTATCTACACCAAATAAACCAAGAATCCGACGCACCCGACGCTGCTTAGTATAGGCATGAAAATATTTTGTATTTTTATTTCCAACCCTTAACCAAAATTTTCTACTTTTTTGTTGCCAATATACTTCCTCATCACGATATGCCTCTTTCAATTTTCTCTCTATGTCCCAGATTTGTTCCTGCGAAACCGAGTCATCCATCTTTGCCTCCTGCAAAGCCGCTTTCAAAGAGGAAATAAGCGAAGGACTAGAACAAAAATTATTCTTGCGCCACCATAAGATCGAGTTTCTACAATCCTTTATCTTATCCACGAAATACGGTATCCGAAAATTTCTTGTACGACTCCACCCTGTCTCGACCGCCCCTGCTAGACCATCCTTTCCCAACCATCGCTTATCTAAACGGAACTGCCAGTTCCTTCTCCTGCATGTCTTCAGGCAAGTTGCTAAAATTGAACAATGATCTTAACCAATCATCTCCAAATAATCCACCTTCGAGTTTGGATAAAAACTATGCCAGTCCTCATTACCCAAGGCACGATCTAACCGACAACGAACCACCTGATTATTACAACGATTACCTCTCCAGGAAAGTTGCTCCCCTTAACAAGGAAATTCAAACATCCCACAATGTCGAATTAAAGTACTAAATGGTACAAAAGAAGAGGCTGGTCGCAGAGCGCCCCCCTGTTTCTCATGGTTCCCAATCAACTCGTTGAAATCTCCAATTAAGAACCAAGGGTCAACCCGAAAAGATCCAATATCTGATAACTTATCCCAAACCCTCTGGCGATGTTGAGGAACTGGATCATCATAAACAAAAGACAGAAAAACCAATTGTTGTCCAAAGAATGCTTGGGTGTCAGTAATACGATCACTATCATAGAGAATAGAAAGTTTTATTTCATCGATGAAAAATAAAGCTAAACCACCACTAGACCCGCGGGGTTTAACTGTAAACAATTTATTATAACTAAACTTATTATGAAATTTTTGTAAATAATAAAAACATTTTTTCGTTTATGAAAAAAATAAAATGTCTGGTCGATACTTCTTCCACAAATCTCCTAAATAATTCTCTGTCAGGTCCGCCCCAATGCCCTGACAGTTCCAACTCAGGATCTTCACGTTTGAGCCGGTGGTTTCGTGAGCGCTACCGTCCCTTTCTTGACTTGACGACCACCTTCCAATCATCTTCTGCGATGGGAAACGTTGTCCTGTCTCCCTGTCCCCTTCTGTTTGTTCCCTGCACCTGCAGGTTTAGACAAAACCTTAGCTAACAATCATTTCCCGAGAGAAGCCAAAGCCATGGCAGCCCTCCTAGGAGCAGTAACTCCTTTTTTAACACTTTGCCTGTTTACACTCCGTCTATGAATGTTCGATTCCCCTAAAGTGATATCAGCCAATGCACTATTTACAGATCCCAGAACTATATCAACCGGAGCTGAAATAAGAATGGTACCTGACGAATTATCATCCTTGGTGGTTTGAAGTTCAGTCCCCTGTCCCAAAATAGGCTCACCCTCCTTACCCAACTCACCCTCAACCAAGTCGGAGTCACCACCCTCCAGACACTCGCCATCCTCCAACAAGTCATTAGTCTCCTCCATAAGATCTGGATCCACCAGACCCTTCACCAAACCGTCATCAATGGCATCCCAGAAGCCGAACCAAACTGCAGCTATGAAGCCATTTTCTCCACATTATCCTCTTCCTGTACCCGCTGCTCAGTGACACTATGTTTGGCTCTGTACAAAGGCTTAGGCCACACCGGTCCCAAACACTTGCGATTGAGATTAATAGAGGGAGCCTGTCCCAGAAAGTCACCATTCAACACGTGATAACCTTGCTGCCCACCAAAACCAATGGAATCACCAGCAGTGAACTGTTTCTTCTGGCCCTAAACCGAACCAAAAGATCTCTCATGATGTCCAGAATTAACAGGACCCAAATCACCGACATTAGGATCTTGATTGTGAAAATCCAGAGGTCTCTTAACAACCTTTCTTGGTTTCTCCCACCCACCTTCATTATGATAACCCCCTTGTTTAGCTTGAAGATGTTGTCGCTGACCACCCCTCTTATCCGTTTGATGCTCCACAGCCTGCTCACCGGACCCCTTTTGCAAGTCTGGACACCCTCTCATCTCATGAGTAAGGCGATAACAATGACCACAGTAACCCGAAAGCTTCTCATACTCAAGAGAAACATTGATCTCATCTACAGTAGCAAAGGGAACAACCAGCTTTAAGAGAATAGGATTAAAACCATTAACAGTCACGTAAAAGCTCCATGACTCCTCATCAATTTCCCTAAGTATACCAACCTTCTTAGCTATTGCTCTTAAAGTTGCATCCTCCCAAAGATGCATTGGAATACCAGTAACCTTCACCCAAAAATTAATAGCAGAAGGATAAGTGGATGAGATAATCGGCTCCCACTTCACCAAAGAAACCATCCACCCATCAAAGTGATATGGCCCATTCTGTAAAACCGACTGAATCTCCTCCTCTGCTTCAAAGTTAAACTGGAACAAACCTTGCCCCAAATCAGCACCCACCACCTTGTCTTCCATCTTCCAAATCTTAGGCAAGTTAATTAGCAAAGACTCCATCCTCTGAATACTCGGATTCATCAGACGCCCAATAAGAGTCATCGAGAACTGTTGGATTGATATGTTTATATTTTGTCTCTGCTTAGCATGTATTTGTCATGCATTTAGCTAGAATAACTAGTCGTTTTGCATCAATTTCTAGCCTCTTTTGTACACTTTGAATATTTAGGTAGTTTTTGCATCATCCTTGCATACATTGTGCATTTCAGAGTATTTCAGGTCTCTAGGAGATGTCAGAAACACATCGTCCGAGACGCTGGTCGAGTCGCCATTCGAGTCCACGTCCTTCGAGTCGACCCAACACCATTCGAGTCCACGTCCCTTGAATCACCACTCTCGAGTCATCACTTGAGCCACCGGTAGAGGGATTCAGCTTTCATTGTTTTCATAAACGTTGTAGAGAATTGAATCATATTTCCAACGCCGTTTATTTCAAGTCAATCGGAGGCGTGGTTCAAGAGTTATCATCGTTTTAGTGGATACATATACACCGAGCTCGAGTCGCATCACCTCCACTCGACCCAGCTCGAGTCGCATCACCTCCACTCGACCTAGCTCGAGTTGCATCACCTCCACTCGACCCACCTCAAGTCGTGTGACCTCGACTCGATCCGTTCCACTCGACCACACCACAGGGAGAGACGACACGTGACTCGACCGCACATGTTTGGTTTCACACGCTTCAGGAGATTCCCGAACCGACTCTATCTTGTAAGTTTTAGGGATTCACATGTTTTTACTATATATAAATTTTGTTAAGTCTTGGTTTGGGACATCTTATCTTTTATCTCATTTTGTTCTTAAGGTTTTACCTAGCCTCTAAAAACGTTCTCAGACTTTGTATCCATATATCTTTTAATTCATTGAGTTTTTGCATATGATTTCTTCTACAAACTTGTTCATCTCATTTTTATGTATCTAAGAATGCTTGTTTCAATGTTTTCTGGGTTTGCATCTTTGATGATGATTTTCGGATCTGAGTAGTGTGGTAGTTCTTGAGGATGGGATAGATTAGGTGGAGGATCTTAGGATGTAGAGTGTTTAAGCTTTGATTCGTATGATTCCCTTCTGGACTAGAGTTAGAAATACTTGTTCCTCTCTGATCAATTGGAACTAGGTCTTAGACATTTCCGCACCCAAAAGGTATTCGATGAAATGTCTGATCAACTAGTGCCAGAGACTTACGTTCCTAGCCTAAGAGATTAGTTGTCTAGGATGTTTGTTGACGTGAATGAACTTGTTTGTCATGCCATGCTTGATCATGTTTCTCTAGCGAGAGCTAGGTTTGGAAGTGGTTGAGTCTGAGTAGCTTCTGTCAAGAGATTGGATTAGCTAAGTCGTGATGTTCATTATTTAGGGATAGTTTGCTTGTGGCATGTTGAACACTCTGTAGACTAGGATACTCCACCTACATCAATTACCCTCATCCTTAGGACTTGTATCTTTCTGATTTTTATTACATTCCTGAGACTGTTTCGTTTCTTGCTGTTTAGTTCATGCTTAGACTCGTTTCTCTTTTCATTCATTTTCGCTCCTTGTCATATTCTCGTTTCTAGTTCTGAGACTCATTTCCGTTTTGCATTTTGATCATTCTAGGATTGTTAGACAAACACTCGTTTTGAAATGGCTTGACTTGTGAAATTTTGATTGCATCTTGAGTGACTAGCATCATCCCATTTGGATTGACACCTTAAGTACTACAATTACATAAGGTTAATTGAACCTGCTAGGACACACAAAAATCCTAGTATCATGGATCCTCTGAGCCAGAACAGAAGAAGCAATCCTCACCGTTTCAGTACGAACCAACGGAGCTTTGCCTTTGTTAAGCGACACTTGAGCCATGTTAAACCACCAACCGAACAAACGAGAAGCAGACCACAAAGAACTCAGAAAATCTCTTAAGGAAACAAATAACTCGCCAAAGAATAAGACGATATGAGAGCGAGAATGTGAAAGTTGAAACCCTGTATTCCATCGGCTAAATAACCCTTGAATATGCCTCCAATTCGAAATATCCCTTGACAGAGATACACGAAATCTGCCAGGCCCAAAAATTCCAAAAACAATCAAGCAAAATCCCGTGACCTCTAATTCGAAATCTGAAAATATTCTCAATCTGACGAACCATAAAAGAATAAATGGACAATAGCCATACTTACCAAAACACGAGATCAATCCCATAATACACTCGAGAGAAACCTCAATCAGGAAGGAAGGAGAATCTCGATACAATACCAATATCATATCCAATCTCCACACAAACAACGACCAGATCCTATCAATCCCGATAATAACTTCTGCCGAATCAATCCGAATCAACCAAGAGAGATCCGATCGAACCCAGATTCCTTTTAGGTAGCTCGAATCCCTCGACCCCAAAGGAATCGCAAACAGATTCGAGGACGGATTTTCGATCCATCCCCAATCCCCATTCTCAAACAGATAGCACGGAAGGCCATCCCTCCGTCCCTGAAGAACGCAAAAGCAGAGCATTTCAAACCCTAGAACTCGTCGCCGAAACCGTCGCCATTTTCAGAATTTCAGAACTTGTGACAGTTAATACACTAAGATTAAGTGAACTTATCAAGAGAGCGATATAAAATTGAAAATTAAATAGCTCATAAAGAGCTTTATATATTGTGCAAAGAAATTTAAAGGGGAAAGATTAATTGAAAAACACCAAGCTTGATTACTTACTCTTGATTGATTGACCCATTGTTTATATCCTACTATATTAATTATATTAATTGAGAAGTACATTTATAAAAATAATATTAAAAGTGTAAAAACTTACATTAGAATATCATTAGAAATAGTTTTAAAAAAATTATAAGGATAATTAAGACAATTCAAATAAAATAGATAAAAAATTAGTGTATTAAAAATAAGATATTTAAAAATATCCATTCTAAACAACTAAGATTTCTATAGATATTATCCGATTAAATACAGATTTTTTTCGGAAATAATATCTACAGCAATGATCTGATTGTAAGTTATCTGGTGAATATGGCTAATAATAAATAACAAATATATATATATATATATATTTCAAATTTAATTTAAATAAAATATTCAGCCCATATTTTAACGTGAGTTAATACCTAGTATGAAATTATGAATCCTCAGTTGCTAAGAACCCTAATTACATAGGATAATAATGGATCCCATGAGCTAGAGACTATTTTAGACTTTTTATGAGTCCTCTAATTTAATACCGAACCCATATAAAATTTCATTGAAATAGATTATGGCTCCCATTTGTGAAGGCTTTAAAGACTTTAAAAGTATTTAAAAGTCTTCAAAACATTTTATCTGCTAATCAAGGCTTTATGACTTTTTTATTTTTAAAGTTCCACAACCACTTTCATTTTTTTCTTCTTTATTTCTTTTTTTAAGCCTCAAAATCACACAACCAGCAACTTAAAAAAAAAACTTATTTTCTTCCCCCATCATAATCAAAAACTCATTATAAATTTACATATATTTTTGCACTTTTTTTTTTGTCAACCAAACATTAAATTAAAAGAAAATCTCACAAATTTTTTTTTATGAATTAATTATCAGCATTTTTTTCTTTCTTTTAACATCCACTTCTCTTCAAAAAATTATTATTTTTATCATCACCACCCTATTTTTTACAATTTTATTATTTTGTCATTGTGTTACATATGGATTAGTATTTATCATGATTTATATTTATAAATTTATATATAATAATAATAATAAAATAAAAGTCTCAACGTTTAATATATACAGCCAAATTTTGATAATCAATTTCTCTACAACCACAAATAACAGTCGTTACGGATCGGGACATAGACCGTGAAACAATCAAAAGAGAAACAAAGAAATCATTATAATATACATAATATCCTATTTTGAGGATTAAATAAAAAAACGTCCTTAAGTAAAATTTCAGAACAAAATTGGTGTTGATGAGACATGAGATTGGTAGTACTACCTGATGACTTAATAAAGAAGTTGTCTCAACGTAGATGGCACTTCATAACTTAATAAAGTAGTTGTATTGGGTTAGAATTCTTTTTGATTGAGTCTCTGTGTAAGATGTTACAGGCACGAACTGGATCGCCATCTATGTCAGAAAACGAAGTGAACTAACCCAAAACATATCCGAATATTGAGGCGTGGAGAAAGAACCAAAGATTTGATTCAGTTCAATGTATGTTTGAGCCTTTAATCAAGAAGTGAAATACTCACATTCGTAGTCAAAATATATTTAGCTAAAACTTTTCTTACGGATGAACGAAATGACAAATTAAACTTGCAATGCTTCAATGAAATTTCTAAATACGGTCTATACCGAGAGAGATCATTGTAGACAATCTTCGTAGGCGACCGAAGTCTACATCTTTCAGCAGCAACCTAACGTCCTGTGACTCCAACTCTTCCTCGACCTTGAAGAATCTACGGTGAACTTCCTTGAGTAATTTTAAAACGTTAGCCAATCCACCGTTGTTTTCACTCTCGTCTGTTTTTTCCTCGGAGTGATGCTTCGACAATCGGCTTTCGAACCTAAAATACTTGTACCTGCCAATCAACACTAGGTTACTCTTGTGATTAGGCCAAGCTTTACACGTATCATCCACAATCACCACTCCACGTTCATCAGCCAAAACCAAATCAAGTGTCTTCGTATGAGGACTCTCGTTTCTTGTTATCACTCTATGCCCAAAATAGAGTTTCTTCGGATCAATCAGCTTCAAAATGGATTTAGCGTATCTGCGAGTACCCTTTGTGTAAACATACATTGTGAACAGCTCGTTGGCTTCTTTCAAGAAGTCGCCAACAAAAGGTCGTAGCTTCAGCAAGTATTCGATGGTTATGGCCGGTATGGGATCTCCTCTGACCTTCATCTTCCACAGATCTTCCCTTGTAGTTGAACCCGCTTCTTCGATGAGATACTTCTCTGCTTCGGAGAGACATCGAACCCTAACAGAGTGAATAAGCGTGTGGTCCAAGTCAAGAACAAGGTGAAGCTTCTTCATGTTGAGACAAGAGAAGTTCGTTGTGAGACGCTTCGTTAACGCTAAAGCCTCTTGGCTTAACTGTAAACCGTCGAAATGATAGACGAGTTCTCGGCCTTGGCTATTTTTGTCCACCTTTGATCTACAGACGGTGCAGACTCCGTGACGAATGTACCAGTGACCACAGTTATCAGGAGACAACAATGAAAACGAGAGTTCTTTCTTCTGCCTTTTGGATTCTGGTGGTTTCGATGATAGATCTTTATCTACCGACATGATTTTATCTGATCTATGAAATGAATCCTTTTGAGAACTGATCCGAGATCTTGGAGCGAAGTTAACAACAACAAAAAAACCCTAATTTGATGAGAAACCTGGTCAGAAGAGAGACCGAGATAGTAGTGTAACAGAAACTCAGATCTCATATATATATATATATATATATATATATTTTTATATATATATCACTCGAGATCTCTCACTTGTCACGTATTTTACTAGGTTTGTTGAAAAAATAGGATTATATATATATATATATATATATATATTTTTTTTTTTTTATATATATATCACTCGAGATCTCTCACTTGTCACGTATTTTACTAGGTTTGTTGAAAAAATAAAATCCTAAATCTGTATTTTTTTTTGCTAAACCTTCGTTTTGTTGGCTTATCTACTTGATAAGTCCCTTTGTGGCAAATTCGTAAATACACTGCCATACACAATTTATACAAATGGACGTTGATAAGATATTGTAACTTATTACTAAAAACGTTACGTAATTAACTAAAAGTCTAAAACCATCAAAAAAATAGATACCAAAATCGTGACGTAATTAATATTTCTGCTACTTACCCCATTCCGGTTTGGTTCGATACAGTTAGACTTATCATCCACTAAACCAAATTAAACTTCACTTGAAAATTCTAGTACCTTGTGGCCTCAACTGGAAACAATCAACAGATAAACAAAAAAAAGTAACATTGTCTTTTCAGAAAAAATGTTGTTGTTGTTGATGATGAGACATGAGATTGTTACTACGTTGATGACTTAACAAAGAAGTTGTCTCAACATGTTTCAATAGAATCCTATAAATCTTGTTTCTTACCCTACGACAAGCCTCTGTTTCAGACTCTGTCATCATCATTATCACCACTTCCTCTTCTTCTTCTTCTTTGTCTCCTTTAACAATGGCGTCTAACCAATCACTCACCCGTTTAATCTGATACATTGTTTCCCCTACTTGTTGACTGCTCATCTCTCTCCACTTTGTTCCAACACTGATCTCATCTAAATACTTCTCGACTCGGCTTAGATACCAACTTCTTCCTTCTTCCCTAAGCCAGTTTCTGAGTTCGTTCGATGCTCTTCCTAACCTCTCCTTTCTCTGTCCTAATCCCGGGTCAATTTCGCTTGTGTTACCTTCACGGTCTTCGATTTCATGAGAAATAAGGGTAAGACCCTTTCTCCCGGGGCTCTGTGTAGGCTTACTTGCAGATAAAGTAACCAGTTTGAGATCGGTAGCCAATGCTGATTTGATCCACTGAGTCGCCTTTTCGCGTCTCTCATCCCCTGTTTTCACTATGTTGGAATTGCAATGCTCTGTTTCTTCAGTTGATAGTGATTGAATGATGAGCCTGCTCTTGCTTAACTCATCTTGGAAACTCAAGAATTCTCCAATTCGTAGCTCTTGATTTTGATGATGTTGGTCTCTCTTGTCCGAAAGCTCCGAGTATGACCTAGAACATTTCAGTTAGAAAATTTCTTGAGCAAGAAGATACAATTAGTTGTGTTGTGTCTCAAATTAAAGGGAAGCGTACCTTAGACATTTGAGCAATCTTTCAGCAGCTGAAGCCTCTAGCAATGCTTGGGATGCAGCTCGAATAGCCGTATCTCTCTGTCTCAGAACGTCCTGCCAAATTCACGAATGAACTCTCTCTTTAATACAGATCAAAACACATTTTATGATTCGATCAAAAGCTATTACTTACCTTTCCGAGATTTACAACTTTTGGAGGAAGTGAATTCCAGAGGATCTCTGTCTCTGTCCAGCTTCTTTTCCTCGATATCGAATCCGAGGATTCAAGGGTTTTGCTTTTAGGTGGAAGAAGGTTCTTACTCCTATTACTTCCATTTCCACAGCTTAAGCTTTTAGCCCATCTTGGAGATGGTGAAACTACACCATCTCTTCTTCTTGTTCTACTACTACTACTTGACTTCTCCTCTATCCCTCCATAACTTCGGACAGAAGGAGAAGGCGAAGCCTGAAAATTTATTGAAAAAAAACAAATATCAGAATTTGTCTAAGCAGATGATGTAATTGCCAAAAGTCATTTTCTGTAAAACTTACGGCAGCAGAACTTCGAGTTCTTGAAACATGTTTAGGGTCAAGATCATGAGTTTTAATCATGGATGGATCTAATGACTCTCTTCTCTTTCTATTATCACTCAAACCTATCCAGCTTCTTCTCCTAGCTACAGACGATAAAGACGAAGAGCAACTCGAAACCATTGATTCTGTATCATCTATTTCTTCCATTACACTCGAAAGGTTTTTGGATAACCCTAAATCCGTAAAATTTAACTCAGAGACGCTCGAGTTATTCCATCTTGTTCTTCTTGGCCTCTTAACTTGTTGATCGTAGCTTTGCTCAATATCCGATATACGGCCACAGAACTTTTCGATCCTTTCTTTAGGGATTAGATCGATTGGATCACCGATGCAAACCCTTCGACCTGGAGTTGGTCTAATGCCTTTGATCATAGGAACTGGATAAGCGAATTCAAGCTTCTCGACGAATATCAATTGACCGATTTGTAACTTGTCGTAGAGAACAAGATCGTTCTCTTCTCGAGGCAATGAGACATACATTGAATGTGTTGAATCTGATATTCTCAAGAAGAAACCTTTGTTTGGCCATAACCCTCCAGCTGCTAACACAGGGATTATGCTTCTTATCTGCAGCAAAACCGGTCTGTGATCAACGTCTCTTCGCACTTTCCCGACTCCCATTTCTTCTAGAAGCTTGAAAAGAACGCCTGATCTTAATTCTGCCATTGCTTGTAATTGTATCAGAAGAAACACAAAGAGGCAAGAACAGAGAAGGCTACGTTTCTCAATCTGTTGCATGTATACAGACAAGAACAAGATTGGTGGAATCTAATGTGTTTATGTTTTGATTCTTTTCAAAATGGAGTAAAAGGGTTTTTTGGGAAATCTTTAACTGTTTTTCTTATGATCAAAAGCCCTAATGTGGATACTTCTTCCTTGATTGCCAAGCAATCAACAGCATTTTTTTTGTTCCTTTGTTTATCATTAAGTTGTTTTGACAGTTTCCTTTACTATTTTTGGTCATTCTTGTTAATAAGTCAAATTAAGGAAAAACACAATTGAGTTTTGTATTTGATCATTATAGTAATTTAAAAAGAAAAAAAAATAAGTTAATTTCATTGATAGATCAGATTTATTACAAATTTAAATAACAGAAATATAAAATCAGAATTATAATTGTTTCTTTCTTACATAAAATCATCAACTCTATGCAAGCTAAGTCTTTGTTGCTATATCTTGAGAAGAGGAATCTTTATTCACATTTTTTTGACCAAAACCTGAAGATCTTTGATCAGACATATCCATTATAACAGGTGGATTGTACTCTGATTTAGTTCGACGGTGAGAAGATCCCTGTACTGAAGAAGAGCCTTCTTGTCCCATCATTAATGGTCGATAGCTTCGGCTCGATCCTACAGACATCGATCGATACATCTGATGAGCACGGTTATGGTCTTTCTTGATAGCATGAATCAGATATGGAATTAACCCCTCCATGAAAATTTTATGTTTATGTAATACCAAAAATATATCTTATAGAAACCTACTATTTATATCATGTGGCATAAGAAGAAAAGTTAAAATTTTCTTTGTATTATGTTGACTACTATATATCTCGGTTCAAATATTTGGATAAGAATTGACCCTGTTTGTGGTATTATACCAAATTTTTATTTAGGTTTTTGGTCATAATTGATGATAGCATTACAGTATTGACTTTTGAAAATAACAACTATAGTAGGCTTTTTGACAATAACACCTGTAGTAGAAGAATCTATGGGCTCTGTTGTTTTCTAGATGGAAACCGTTGAATCTCTGGCCAATCTAACGTTGAGATGATGATAGATTTGTTGATCACTGTTAGAGCCGATAACAAGCGTGTGGTGTCCTGTGACCAGTTTCCTTTTACCGTGAGTATCCACAAGGCTAAGTTCTTTGCAGACATCAAACTCAACGGTAACTTTCTCTGTCATGCTTCTTCCAACTTCTACTCTCTCAAACCCTATCAGTTGCGTCTGTGGCACGCCACCACCCACCAAAGACTTTGAACACTTTGGCGGTTTCCAGAACACCAGCACCACATGGCTTCCAGACCGTAGCCCGTGGTTCTTGACCCCGATAACGACCCGGATCTTGAGATTGTGGCAGTTTACGGTGGAGATGTCGACAGATGTTGTCTTGTTTAGGTTCAAGATCGGATTGGTTTTGATGTGTATGAACGATGGAGCCGAGAGAACAAAAGTAGAGAAAGAAGAGTAGCTAAGTCCGTATCCGAAATTGTAAACCGGTTTCCCTGTGTAGAATCTGTAAGATCTTCCAGGGAAACCAGAGGTTGAGTTAGGTCTCATGTTCATGTCTGTCATCGCAACCTTATCTGCAAATTCCTGTGAGTACCATGTCTCTGGTAGTCTCCCAGCTGATGCAACAACAAACAAAAATAAGTACGTAATGATGTCTAGGTTTAAATAGGGTTTAGGGTTTAAATTAGAGGCTTACAAGGATTGTAGTCACCAAAGATGACTTGAGCTATAGCGTCTCCTCCAGCTTGACCAGGGTATCCGACCCATAATACCGCGCTAATCTTGCTCAGACTCTTGGCGAAGGAGATATCTATAGGTCCAGCAGACATTATGACCAAAACAACTGTTTTCTTTGCAGCACTAGCCATATCTCTCACCAGCTTTTCTTGATAACCCGGAAGCGTTAGGTTAACCCGGTCAAGACCCTCTGCCTCTACCGTCTGATCCAATCCAACCACCAAAACCGTCACATCAGCCTCTGAAGCCGCCTTGACTGCTGCTGGAATCAGTGTTTGGTCATCGCATTTGACATCTTTACATCCCAGCTCGTAAACAACCTTTTCGGATACATACTTTTGTAGCCCTTGTAAAGGGCTTGTGTACTTACAAGGCACACCCGCATAGTTACTAATCATAACCTTTGTAGCATTTGCATTTGGACCTATAACCGCTAGTTTTTTAACCGCGGTCTTTGACAATGGAAGATCTCCTCTGTTCTCAAGTAGTACAATCCCCTGTTTCGCGGCTTCCAGCGCAAGCATTTGATGATCCTTGCTGCAAACATCAGACGGTCCAAGATGACCAAAGGGAAGCGATTTTGGATCTCCATCGAAGAATCCGAGCCTCATGAGAACAATGTAGTTGTAAATCAGCGCTTCATCAACTTCTGATGCGTTCAATTTCTTAAGCTTCACTGCATTCTCTGTGTACTTACCTAGAAAGTCTCCACAGTTCATGTTCAAACCTGTTTCAGACAATAACAACATATTTTACTTCTCATAGATCAAAAATGGCATTTCTAATATAATGATGATCTAAAGTTTCTTGCCTGCTTTGAGAGCGATAGCAACTGCGTCTTCACGTGTCTTGGTGTAATGAATGTCGTCGAAATAGACCTGAATGGAATCACAATCCGAAACGATGTACCTGCGACCATATAACTCTATCTTTAGGTCAAATTGGTTCTTCTAAAGGGGCAAGAAAGTAGAAAACGATACTGACCCGTCAAGACGCCATTGGCCTCGGATAACTCCACGAAGAAGATTAGGGTCTGCACAAGTTGGGATACCATTAACTCTGTTGTAAGAACACATCACACTGCTCACTCTCCTTCCTCTACACAGCTCTTAAATGGCGGCTGATACGTGTCGTCCAAGTCTTGATTAGTTACCTTCCCACCAAAACAATCACAAACACATCAACACTAAGGTCAATTCTAAGGAATTGAAATATATGTATTTATATATTACCTTGGCGTCGAAGTGGAATCTATCGATGCCTTTCCAGTTATCAAGATCGTAAGCAGTGTAATGCTTGCAGCAGCTAGAGACCTTAAGCCGCCGTGAGTTTCCGGCGTCGTGAACGTCTTGTAAGCCCTTAACGTAGTTCACAGCGTATTTTGAAACAACGAGAGGATCCTCCCCAGGCGTCTCTTGACCACGACCCCATCTTGGATCTCTAAAGACGTTAACGTTGGGACTCCAATACGTTAGGCCAGCAAGTCCTACGTTGTGCATCGCTCGAGCCTCCGTAGAAACCACTTCTCCCATTTTTAGCCACAACGATGTGTTAAAGTTCGCTGTCGTTAATATCGTCGCCGGGAAACTAGTCGCTCCAGGCACAGTCCCGTTGAAACGCACCTTAGAAACAAACTCAAAAACGTAAGCGTTTCATTACACAAACAACTCATGTATGTTCATCATATTCATGTATATGTACAGTTATGATGCTTTTACCCCTGGTCCAACGTCGGAGACGCCGTGGAGAGCTTCCGACCACCACTCGTACGGAGGAACACCGAGCCTTGGAACTCCTGTGGCTTTGTTTACGAGTTGCTGGACTTTTTCCGTGAGGGAGAGACGTGAGACCAAATCTTTGGCGCGTGCTTCATACGACAACGAGACGTTACAGAAACCGTACTTAGCCGTCGCAGGAGAATTTTTATCACATGCAAAGTTCTTCTGAGACTCGCATAGTGATGAAACTAGAGCTGCTATTAGCAGAGAGATATTCACAAATCTTCTTACACCCATCTTTCTATGCTATTTTCTCTTATGGAATGAAAGACAAGAGTATGGGGTCGTTTTATAGGCGGGAAGAAGTTAATTAGTTTTACTACCGTGATATTTACTTCATGAAAGTTAACTTGGTGCTGGCTTTAAAACATTTACTTCAACTTTAATGATGACATTACATCACTTGTTGGTTGGTGAATATTTTAAAAGAGAAGTTTAAATCTCCATGTGATGAAGTGTAAGAAGGACTAAGGACCATCTCTGTTTGTCTTACTTGCATATAAGAGTGAGCCAAGTGTTTTCCACGAAGTGATGAGGACAAAATGTGAAGTTTAAGAAAAGGGTTTTGAAGAGTGGCTTTGAAGATACTACAAACCATTCCAAATGTCTGTTTCATGTCTCTGGTCCTAAAGTTAGAGATGTAGATCTTCAATGTCTGGAAGTTCCACAATTCCGGGAGTCCTTCTGTTGTCTGGTTGGTTCACGACTAGCTGACCGCAAGCACCACTTATATCCTGACCCATTTCTTTGCGAATTGTGGTTCGGATCTTGTACGTTTCCCTCAGAATTTTCTGGAAAGTTGATACGCTTTGTACACTGCTTGTTTCGAATTGGCTTGTGGACCCAATTGGGTTAAATGGTATCAAATTTATAACCTGTTCAAGAAAAGAGCACAGAGTTTCCATCAAAAGTATCATCATAAAATTGCAGAAGCCTTGAAGAGTACTAATAAGAAATCAAAGATTTTACCACTTGAAATGTCTTTAGCAATTCACCAAGTAGATGAGCGTGCTGCTCTTGATCATTTACTCCATCAAGCATTATGTATTCAATGAAGATCTTTTGTTGACTGTTATATCCAAGGAAAATGTCGCACACTATGTTATCATCTTTAATTTAACAGCAGGGATTGTGGTTCTATCATTTTAGTAGCAAAAGAACCAGTTAAGAGTACCTGTTCTTTTGGAAAGTTTGAAGTGCATCCATAAGCTTTTGTAGAGGAAAGGCTCTAGCTGCTGGCATGATCTGGCAGCGGATTTCTTGAACTGGTGCATGAAGAGAGACTGCTAAACTTACACCTGGTAGATCATTGTGTAGCTTGCTAATTGCGTGAACAATTCCAACCTATGCAGATGACATTCGGATGTAGGAAAATTTATTAGCTCACTACTTAAAAAAAGTGTCAACCTACGCAGCATTGCATGATTTAGATTTCTCAACTAGAAGTCTAGAATATACAGTTAGAGCAGGGAGAAAAATTAAATCAGAAAGAACTTTCTATGTATCCCCTGAAAACCAACACTTAAAAAGTAAGCAACTTAACCACAAAAGCCAAAACTTGTCTCGGAAATCAAAAACTGCAAGATTTAATAGATCAACGTTTATAGTTTAACAACCTCACCAAATATCATAATCTGAACTTCTGAAGGAATTCTACCAAATTCAGACAAATTTCTGCGTTACGAATATCTCAAGGCAGCTTTCACAATACTTACAGTTGATATGGTAATTCGTTTTGGTGACAGCTGAAATGGCTGTTTTAACATGACGCGAACAGCTTCAACAACAGCATTGTAGTTATTTAATGGCTCTCCCATTCCCTGATCATAATCATCAAACCAAGGAAACAACTAGTGAATAAACTTCATCAATTGAGAAGGTATAAAAAGACGACCTCAACAAATAAACGTAAGGTATCGTGTATATAAAATGCATTGAAAGAAGCAAAATACCATGAAAACAATGTTGCGTATATCAGCTATGCGGGAGGCGTGAACAAGCTGCTCCACAATTTCTCCAGATGTTAAATTGCTTTTAAATCCCATGGTACCAGTAGCACAGAAGGTGCAACCCATCTTGCAACCAACCTATTAATGATAACACGTCATGTAAGATGTTCTTTAACACTTCCACAGTGATTCGATGAAACAAGATGACAGTACATGATAGTAATCAATACCTGAGACGAAATGCATAATGTAGTTCTTATACCTCCAGGACGTGGTTTCCCTCCACACATACCCAACCGAGTATCGTATCTCATTACCACAGCTTCCACTAAAGCTCCATTCTTGAATTCCAAAAACAAGAAGCAAGAATCGAATATGAGTTAATCAGATAACAGAGACGATGTGTTGTAATCACAAAGTAAACCTCTCAGCAACTAAACCTCTTCTTGTACACTTCCCTTAATCTACAAAGACTAGTCTCATGTTCATTCGTAATATTGTATCATTCCCAACACATTTACAAGGAAAAAACGAAGAAACAGAGAGAGAGTAGAAGAGTACTTGGAGCTTGATGAGGAGTTTTGAGGTGGTGCCATCGGAGGAATGGAACAGAGAGTGAAGAGACGAAGTAAGAGTCTTGAATTTGGAATGGAGTAGAGAGTAAGCAGCTGAAGGCAATGAAGGGATCTCGTCCCAAACGCAATCAGGATTCTGAATTACATACTTCCAGATTTGAATGGCGAAATTGGGATTTATCCCCGCCGATTCAAATTCCGATCTGATTTCCGAAGCGTCGAACACCGATTTCAACTTCATCAGATTCTTCCTCGGGTAATTCAATTCTCACAAGCTCGCCGTCGCCGATTTCTAAAGCCCTAACTAAACACTTTAAAGAAAAGCAAAACTCTCTCATCAGCAGCCTCCGTCGTTGCAAAAACAAAATCAAAGAAGAAGCTAAAACCGGTTATTCTAAACCCGAAACCGGTTATTCTAAATCCGATTAGATTTTGTAGGGAGGGGGGGGGAATCTAAAACCGGTATATCTTAACCGTTTGAAATCTTTTCGTTGCTGACGAGCCGGAGGATTATAAGTTGAGATCGCAATTTTCACTTAAGCTGCTCGGTCTCTCTCTGATCACAGCAAATCGTGTAAGCGATGAGGGGAGCGAGACCTGATGAATTCAATTTCAATACGAATCCGTCGACTCTTAACATTGGGCAGCCTACACCGCCGTACCCCGCCGGTGTGGGTGGCGGTGGACGGAAGAAAGGCGTTGGGGTGAGGTCGTGGTTGGTGCTTGACTCGTCAGGGAAGCCGCAGCCCAAGGAAGAAGGGAAACACGCCATCATGCGGCGAACGGGATTGCCGGCGCGAGATCTTAGGATTCTCGATCCACTGTTGTCGTATCCGTCGACTGTTCTGGGTCGAGAGAGAGCGATTGTTATCAATCTGGAGCATATCAAGGCGATCATCACCGCTCAAGAAGTTTTGCTGCTTAATTCCAAGGATCCTTCGGTTTCACCTTTTATTGAAGAGTTGCGCCGGCGGATTCTGTGTCACCATCACGCCACTAAACCTCAGGTAATTCGACAAATTAGGGCTTTTTTCACTGGTCCTTGTTCATCCCTAATTGCATTGTTTGTGAAATGGAAATTGAGGTTGGTAGCTACATATGTATATGATTTGGCAATGGAATCTGTATATGATAGCTAATCTCGTGTTGAGAAATGGCTGACTCTGTGATTTAGCTACTAATTGCTTTTTGCTCTCTTTGTCTGTGTCGAGTAAAGGAGGAACATAACTCTGAGGGAGAGCCTCAGACGGGGATGGATCCTGCACAAGGAGAAGCTGGAACGGTACAATCATCTGGGGATCAAGGCAGTGAAGCCAAGAAGGATGCGAAGCAAAGTCTTGAGAATCAAGATGGATCAAAGGTTCTTCCGTTTGAGTTTGTTGCTCTGGAAGCCTGTCTTGAAGCTGCATCAAGCAGTTTGGAACATGAGGTAAGTAGTTCCATAAGGACTCTACTACACAGAGTATTTTTGCTTCTCTTGTGTGAGAGTTTCAGTCATTTTTTTCGTTAATGTAGGCCACAAGATTGGAGTTAGAGGCTCATCCAGCGTTAGACAAACTTACTTCCAAGATCAGTACCCTTAATTTGGAGCGGGTTCGACAGATTAAAAGCAGGCTGGTTGCAATTACTGGACGTGTTCAGAAGGTGTTTATGATTCAGACATTCCATTGCTTCTTTTGATCTTGTGATAACGATTTGTCATGTTCCTCTTAGTTGTGAACATAAGAGACCACCTTATTTTAACCACGTTTGCATAACTTAAAACCTTATTTCTCTTCACTTGTATCATGTTCTAGGTTAGGGACGAGCTAGAACATCTGCTAGACGATGATGAGGATATGGCTGAGATGTATCTTACAGAGAAGCTAGCTCAGAAACTTGAGGATTCGTCAAATTCCTCTATGAATGAAAGTGATGCCTTTGAGGTTGATCTTCCTCAAGAAAACGAGGATGACAGGCATGTACCGACTTTCTGAGAATACTAATTTGGACTGTTCTGATGTAATTCTAACATCTGCTATTTTACTTAAAACCTGCCAGGCTTCCTCCCGAATTTGCATCAGAGGCTAACAGAGATGAAGGCTATCTTCGAGCAAATGACGCTCATGATCTGCTTATGAGTGCTCACAGTGCACTTAGCAGAAACAGCCGTGGGACACATACAAGCTCAACCCGAAGTGCCATGACCAACAAATTAGATGTTGAAGAGCTTGAAATGCTTTTGGAAGCATATTTTGTGCAGATTGATGGTACACTGAACAAACTATCAACAGTAAGTAAATCGACCATATGCTTTTTTGGTATTTTATCAGACTCATTAATAGAAAGATGGCACTCTTTCCGGTGATGAGATAATTTTCTAATCAAATCCATTGCTGTTGTGTTGAAAAAGCTGAGGGAGTATGTGGATGACACGGAGGACTACATCAACATAATGCTAGATGACAAGCAGAATCATCTTCTGCAGATGGGTGTGATGCTAACGACAGCTACCCTGGTGATGAGCGCCTTCATTGCAGTGGCTGGTGTATTCGGAATGAATATTACCATAGAGTTGTTCAAGGATGAGAAAGCTGGTCCATCAAGATTCCTATGGACAGTGATTGGAGGTTCTGTGGGAAGCATATTCCTCTATGTTGGTGCCATCGGGTGGTGTAAATACAAGCGCCTTCTCGAATGAAGTGGAACCAAGGGTATTGGGAGAATGAATGATGATGTCTCTTGACACAAATCTCTATTTAAGCTATGTATATCCATCTTTACTCTCAAACCTTTTTTATCCGGTCTCTCTCCTTCGCTAGTTGCATGCATACTTTCAATATCCTAATAACAAATTGCCATCTAGAAAGTGGCATTTTTTTGTTTTCTTCTTCCTATTTTGACATCTTTACAGATAATTTAGATACCGCTATTACAATTTGTGTATATGTATCACAAACGAACCAAATCATAGTATGACTACGTTCAAGAACAACTATGGGGTTAATTTTATGTGGTTGGTTTTTGAACACAATTCTAAACATATGGGGTTTTTTCTGATACATTAAGAAATAAGAGGTGGAAACTATAATTTTTGAGGAAATTGACAAGTCTCCGACGGAGGAATTAGATTAAAAAAAAAGAGTTGCAGGGGAGAGGAGTGGGAAGGGGAGAAGAGTTATATAGTAAAAGCCCTAAAAATCTCTCGAGGGAGAAGAGAAGAGGAACCATGTCGAGGCGGGAGAGCAGAGATTCAGACCCTAAACGACAGCGTTCCAGGATCGATCGCGAACCCAGGTCTGCCTGCTTCGCTTACTCTTTTCATCTTTACACTCAAATTCTTCTGGGGAATCCTACTCTTTATCTTCATCGCGAACAACGAGGAAGCTCGTGTATTTTTTTTTTTTTTTTTTTTTTTGTATAGAAATCGGAATGCAAGCTGATTATTGTGAGATTTATGCTTTGTCACTGTTGTAGTTTTATCCTTGGAGTGATTTTGTTTTGTATCTTCATCTAATCTGCTTAATTTGGCCACAGTTCATTCTCGTAAAGTAGAGATTATTTGCAGAAGACGATTGTCAATAGTTGTGTAGATCCTAAACATGAGTGATGAAATGCACAAATAGTTAATTTTAGTACAAGTTTGCGAAGTGGTTCTCTAGCCAGCTTTTCAGAAATCACTCTTACTATAGAGCTCTTATCACAGAGGTCCACTACTAATCATTTATGTTTTCTCTTTAGCCCCAAGAGATCAAGAAGAGATGGTAAACCTGAAGCTGAACGAGTTTTGAGTAACAAGGATTTGGATGTCGGTGATGGTACTGACACTGAGCAAAAACCACGTCAGTCCTTGAGAGATGCTGCTCCATTGGAACCTGATGCTCGTGGTTTGAGAAAAGACAGTGAAAAGAAGCATTCCGCACATCATGAGACCACCAAACAAGCTTCCCATCTGTCACAAGTATCTCGTCCTAGATCATATCATCAGGTTCCTAAAGCTTTTGATTATTTTCCATCTGGTTTTTGTTACTGGTCCTGGTATTGCTGCTTGTTCTTTGTGTGTAGATGTTTTTGCTCTTGTGAGGTTTTAGGAGTTTTTGGTCTAATGTACAATATGTGTGTATACTCCTCATAATACTGGTCCTGGTATTGCTTGTTATGTGTGTAGATGTTTTTGCTCTTGTGAGTTTCTAGGAGTTTACAGAATGTTTCTTCTAAGCTTCATTGCCCATGAAAAACTAGAAGATTTAATCTTTTATCTTGTACTAGCTCAGTTATACTAATCAATTGCTGGGTTGCAATCTACTGCATATTGACACTTTTATCTTGTGCTGATTTGACGGGATTACTGCCTACAGTTGAATGCCTTCCAATGCTAAGATATATGTAATCTTTGGCTTGCCTGTGCGTGTCTTATAACAGCATGATGATGATCTTCGTAGTGACAGAAAAGATGACAGAAGAGCAACTACTGGTAATTCTCCCCAAATTTTACTCTTCTTCCTTTTCTTCATTTACATAAACTCATAAGGAAATATGCATTTGCATGTCTTTAGCTTTATATAGCTTTAAACTAATTGGTAAGTCTAATGACAATGTTACTTGCCTGTAAATTTTGAAGAGAGAGGATCGTGGAGAAGTTCAAGAGATCAGAGAAGAGCTGGAGATGATGAGAAGTCACAGCATCGCAAAGACGGAGACAAAAGCTCGTGGCGACATGATAGGTTCCATGAGGTTGACGACACCGAAGGAACACTCTCTAGGAAACGACCGGCCTTCATGGACAAGAAGTTTCCAGAGGAATCTGGGAACAACACAGACAGAACAAGAACTGAGGCAAGAGACACAATTCTAAACCATCGCCGACAGAACGAGAGAAACTGGAGGAGCAATATGCATTCAGAAAGACATGAGAGACCAGCATTGAGAAGAGACAGAGTGTGGAACAGAGATGATGTGAGAGGTGCGGGGAGCAGACAGAGTTATCGAGCTGATAGATACAACAGATTCCGCAGCAACGAGCGAAGTGGGTTTAACGGAAGCTGGACAAAGAATGAGAAGAAATGGGACCATGATTTGTTCGAGGAGGCGAACAAGAGTCCGACTAGAGCCACAGAGGAAGAACAGATTGCAAAAGTTGAATCTTTGTTGGCTTCTTAAAGCCTATGTGAGTCCATATCTCTCCTTCCTACTCTGGATTTTGCCTTTAATCTTTAGTGTCTAAGTTTGCAAGTGTAGAAGATGATATCTCTGAGTTTCTATAATGAAACTCTTCTTTGGCTTTTTTTCTAACAAAACCTCACCGGTTTAATCTAAACTACAGAGCTTTTAGTTTTATAAAGATTTCAACTAAACTCCACTAAAATAAGACTGACCTGCCGACAGAAATAAATGTAAGACTGACTCAAAGATCGTATCACTAAAAGTCAACTATACAGGATTTCAATATAGCTTTTTTTATGTTTCATCGATCAATCATGCATAAATCATATGTTTGATGTTTCTATATATTTCTGGCTTTTATTTATATCTAGAACTATATATACATATTATCACAAACTTGATCTCTTGAATCAAAAACACCCAATTACAAAACAAAACCAAACAACAACAAATAAAATTGATTCACAGAAACTGTAGCAAAATCTGAGAAAATGAACATTTTCAGAAAAGAGTACGTTTGCCAGGACGATCAGCGACCTTTAAGGTTTTATCAATGAGATCTCTGGTCTTCTTACGACGGATGGCAACTCTGACGCTAGAGCTTTTATCCATTTTGATGTAAGGTTTCTTCTTCTTCCTCAGCAAACCCACCTTTGACTTTATCGTCTCCATCAAACTCTCCAACTGTAACCCCATCTTCTTCTTCTTCTTGATTATCTCAACTACAGAACCCTAATCAACTAAAGAGAGAAGCTTCGCTTGGAGATCCTTTTTGTAGTTTCAGCTCCTCAGGCATAATTGTGCGTTTTGTTTTATATATTTCTTACTTGCAAACGTTATGGTTTTGAGTTCTACACGCACACACCTTTGGTTTTTATGGAATAGATTGTGAGAAACAAGGCTTTGTGTTTCAAATATTTTCGATATTGCCACTAGTGTCCTTCTTTGACTTTTAAAATATTTAATTTTAGTCAACTGCCGTAGATGTCATTAGTAATTACGTTTGCTTTCGTCAACAATCTCATTGAAAGCTTGAAACACAACGAGAAAAGGAGTATATTTTCCTCTCCGTTGCATTCACATGGGAATAGTAGCATGATGTTAATCCATCGTAACGTAGTCGTAGTTGTGTCGATTAAGTTTTTTTATCTCTTTTTAAACGTATAACATGTTAATTATCATTTAAGACAGTTGATTTCAACGAAATATTTGGAAATCAAGAGAAATAAGGAAGATATATCTTGGAGTTTATGATAATATATAGACGCATGGATAAGGCTCAATGATGACTTGTTTAAATCTTTTATTCCCACACTAACGTAGAGTGGATTCGGACCATCGGCGTATGCGGCTATGCACATAGTATTGCCAAATATGATTAGTTGTGATAAATCAACGAAGAAGTGTATAAATTAACCTATGCATGCGTTTCATCTAGAGAATATGATCAGTAAGTAATGCCAAACATGATTATTGATTAGCTTTTCTCGTCTTTAAGCAAATTATTGGCCATCTTTTTTTTCTAATATATATATATTTGGTTTTAATGTTAAGATAAGTGTATATATTTGTTGTCAAAAATAGAACGTTAGTATAAACGGATGATTTTATCCGCAAAAGGTAACAATTGTTAGGATATACGAACATGGTGATTTGTGTTTGTGATTCTCTCTTTAATTCTTCAATAAAAGGAAAATAGTATCGGTGTTTCATCCACTTTGATTCAGTTTTGCTGAGCTAGAAACGGTGTAGTTCTAAAATAAAGACTTAATTAACACTTCAAATTTTTACATACATACTAGATTTTAACCCGCGGTATACCACAGATCTATAATTTTTATTATTATTTATAATTAATATTGTATTTGCTTGTTAAATTCTGGTTGTTTTGTAAATAAATGAATAACTAAAATTTACAACCGCTTAAGAAATAATTAAAATTTTCAGCCGTTCAAATGGCTAAAATGTTAATATTAATTTTTAACTTGCGGTACAATGTGTGACAATATTTTTGTTATATTTAGTTTGTTTTATTTAGTGTTTGAGATTCTATTTGGTTTTTTAGTTATTAGAACAAAAAGTAAAGGATTTAAATACATAATAATTAATTTATAAGCTGTGATTAAGTCATATTTTCATAATGATTTACTTATTTTACAAAATTTTAGTTAAAGTAAGTTGATTTGTTATGTCAAATATTATAATATTAGTAGTGTTGACAAATAATAAAATAAGGATTTAACTCGTGTTTATATACAAATTTAATGATATTTTATTAATTCCAACATGTCTTCTTTACACCCCGTCTTACTATATCACCACATTGTATAGTATTTTAAACTTTTATTTATAATATTTTAAAGTCTTTATTAAGTTTATATATATATATATATCAAAAATATGATTTTAAAAAATGAGAATCAAAGTTTTTTTTTATCTATATTAACATTTTTATCTACATTAAGAATTGAAGCTAACTTGTTTTGAAAAACAAAATACGAATTAAATTGTTGTTTTCGTTGTTTGCAAAGAATTTAGAGATAGAATGAGCCTGTTCGTTTACATAGTCGCTGTGACCACTTTCGGCGACTGAAAAAATCAACGTCGTTGGTGTTTAAATCCCAGATATAAATTACTGCTTCTATTAAAAAAAGTCACCATTTATATGAAAAGGAGTCGCATCGATCATTGTAACTGTCACCGCTTTTTCTGGCGACACATGAACACACCGGCAATCTCCGTAAAAATAGTCGCAGCGACAGTTTTGTTATTTATCATCATTTATTTGGCCACTTCCATGTTTAAATTTTAATCGCTGGAAAGAGTCGCGGAGACACCAAAACGAATAGGGCCAATATCTTTAAAAAATAATAGAAGGTGTCATTAATATAATATAGCTTCTGTTTCCATAAAATATTGATTGCAGTTTGTTACATTTCTAGTAGGAATGAAATGTAAAATATTTAGGAAACAAAATCTGATGTAATTGTTATTTTAGGAAATTTTCTAAGGCTTCAGATTGTAAATTATTTTTTAAAATACAACTAAAAGGGCACGATACAAAATGTACTTAAAAAATGTTAATATATAAACGATTAACCATCTATGACTATTATCAACATTCAACTGTATTTCCACATTAACAAAGAAGAACTGAAGAAAAGTTTAATATCGTCCTGGTCTATGTAAAATAATTTATACAAACTATGAAATTTCATAATTAATTATAATTAATATGTATATATATATATATATGTTTCGTTTTTATGTTTAAATAAAAAAATTCATTCCCATATAAAAATAAATTAGTTTCTTCCTTTTCTATTGTATAAACTATAAAGTCACTCTACTAATTCGAACAATATTGCTTAAAAATTGGAAACCAAATTACTTATGTAACTTTTTTTAAGGGGAAAGTTTAGATAATAATAATTTCATGGACAATTCGGTGAACATCTCTTATTCACCCCCTCTTAGTTAAAGAAATAAATTATTAATTAAAGAAACAAAATCTGTATATAATTCAATTTTAATTATAAACATTATATTATAGTTTGTAAAATCTAAACCCTAACCACTATTTTATAAACCTAAACCTACATATAAATTTCTTTGATTGTAAAATCTAAACCCTAAACCCTAAACCCTAACCATTTTTTTGTAAACCCAAACCGACATATAATTTCGTTTGATTATAAAATCTAAACCCTAAACTCTAACCACTTTTTTGTAAACCCAAACCGACATATAATTTCGTTTAATTATAAAATCTAAACCATAAACCCTAACCACTCTTTTGTAAACCCAAACCGACAAATAATTTTGTTTAATTATAAAATCTAAACCCTAACCACTATTTTTTAAACCCAAACCGACATATAATTTTGTTTAATTGTAAAATCTAAACCCTAATCACTATTTTGTAAACCCAAACCGACATATAATTTTGTTTAATTGTAAAAACTACACTCCAATCGTTCCTTTATAAACCAACCCGACATAATTTCCTTATTAAAAAATCTCCAGAATTTGTTTCCTTATTTTTTTTGTCTTTTTATTTTAATTTTGATTTATTTTATAAATATGATATGATATGGCGTTTTGTTGTATTTTGATTGGTTAATTAAGAGGGGGTGAATAAAAGAGGTTTTTCTAATTTCATGCAACCACTCAAATAGGTCAAAGAGATGTATATAATTTTGAGATTTTTTTCTTAATAAAATTTCTTGCTAACCACACAAATAAGATGTATTTAAGAAATATTATAAATTATTTTAAACAATAAATATGAAAAACTAGTAAAAAATGAGCCAAAGAAATCTCACTGTGGCAAAACTCGAGGCCCAATGAGTAATTTTGAAGGAGTTACGAACACTCTTCTCCTTAATTAAACTAAATTTACTTAAAACTCATTATAGAAATGATGGAAAAGATGAGGATATTGCATTGTTCGGATCACTTGAAACCAATCTCAAGAAAATGATGGAGAAGGTGGAGATGTTTCATCGTTTGGACCGCTTGGAACCAGTCTCTTTGTTACAATATCTGCTCTAGAAAATGATGGAGAAGGTGGAGATGTTTCATTGTTCGGACCGCTTGGAACCAGTCTCTTCGCTCCAAAAAATGATGAAGGAGATGGTGGAGATGTTTCACTGTTCGGACCGCTTGGAACCAGTCTCTTCACTCCAATATAGGATGAAGGAGATGGTGGAGATGTTTCATTGTTTGGACCACTCGGAACCAGTCTCTTCACTCCAATATCTACTTTGGAAAATGATGGAGAAGGTGGAGATGTTGCATTGTTCGGACCGCTTGGAGCCAATCTCTTTGTTCCACTATCTTCTCTTGAAAATGATGGAGAAGGTGGAGATGTCTCATTGTTCGGACCGCTTGGAACCAATCTCTTTGTTCCAATATCTGCTCTTGAAAATGATGGAGAAGGTGGAGATGTTGCATTGTTCGGACCGCTTGGAACCAATCTCTTCGTTCCAACATCTACTCTAGAAAATGATGGAGAAGGTGGAGATGTCTCATTGTTCGGACCGCTTGGAACCAATCTCTTCGTTCCAATATCTGCTTCAGAAAATGACACAGAATGTGAAGATTTTTCATTCTTTGAACCACTAGAACCTACTCTCCTTGCTCTAGCATTTGGTACATAAAATTCTTGAGATTTCATGTCGTTCATATTGCTAGAAACTTTTTTAGCCACATCGAAATCAGAAGCAAATGAAGTTATTTCACGAGTGGCTAAAGAAAATGTATAGAAAAAGAATTGAAGCACAACAACTCCGAAAACCCCTTTCATCTTTTGTTAAGGCTTCTCTTTGTTTTGTAATGTTTTAAGGGTGACAATGTGATGTATTTTTTAATGAATTGATTCAGCTAGTTTATATAATAGTTTTTCTAAATCAATCTACGTAATTAATTAGTATTTGCGTATTTATGGTACATAATGACCATTTAAAGTAAGATATCTCAAATATAATTATTGAAATCTTGGCAAAAGGAAAACAAATACAGTATATATTTCTAATGGGAGATATATCTTTCGTATTTATGGTACATAAATATGACCATTTAAAGTCAGACTCATTATTTAATGTATTGAAATTTGTTGACTATATATAGATATATATTATTCAACCTAGTTAAGATATTTAGTGGAGGTTATTGGTTTGAGATTTGAATAGAGTTTTAAAGATTTTAAATGTTATGTAGAATTTGTTGTTATTAGAGATTTTGTTAAATTCTGTTAAAGTTTAGTGTTATTAGCTTGTACTTTGTAAAAAATCATTTAAAATCTTAACAAATTTGGGTTATTGGATTCAATCTTTTATAAAGTCATTAAAAGTTTTGTGTTATTCAATTAAAACAAAATAATCTAGGAATGTTAATAAATTTAATTAATACTTTATCGGTTCATGATTTTAGACAACGGAAATTATTACAAAAATATAGAGATTGTTTGGAACACTTTACAAGACTTTAGAAAACTAATCAACAAAACTCTCTAGCAATCTTTCACTTATTTACTTTTAATGATTTTCTTAAACTCTTTAAAAAATCTTTATAAATTAAAATCTAATAAATGAAATTATAAATAATATAAAAACATGCATATTGTATATGCTGTGCTAGTTGACTGGAGCATGTAATTTAGCACTTCGTGTTAGTTTCATCATTCTAATACGGTCTTTGAATTCGAATGACCACGATTTATGTTTTGGGATATAATTTTCTATGTACATATATATTAATAAATCTTATAATTCCATGTAATGCCTCTACTATAGAGGGTGTATCCAAACATATTTAAAGACAATAAAATGGATTTTACTTGGATGGAGATGATATTCATTCGGATCCTAGATAAGATACAATTTGGATTTTGATTTAAAACAAAAAACGAAATTCAAAATCTATATATAATAACAAACTCATTTTTGGGATCAACTTTAATCTAACGGATGAGATTGTTTCTATTATCTCATCAAACGGTTTAGAATTATTAGTGATCCTAACAGTTGCAAGTTTTTTTTCTAATGATCGTGTTTATCCGTCGTACCCCCATTTTTTAAAAATCATATATATTAATTTTTACACATTTTTGTTTCACACCTCCTTATTTTTACATCTCTTTGTTTTTATATATATACAGATCTTTATGAACTTTGAAAAGAGTTTTGGTTCTTTGAGTATTATATTTTTAATGATATCACCCTTTGTTAATGATCTCAACAGTTGCAAAATTTCGATCCAACAATTGTGTTCTTCGTCACACCCCGAGATTTCCATATTGGCATCCGTTAGTTTTCACATCTTTTTGGTTTACACCTCTTTGTTTATATAAAGTTGCAATGTTTTGATCCAACAATTGTTTTTCTAGTCGTACCCCTAACTTTCAATGTTTGCACTTGTTAGTTTTCCCACCTTTTTGTTTTACACATTTTTGTTTCACACCTTTTTGTTTTCACACCTCTTTGTTTTTATATATATATATACAGATTTTTATACACTTTGAAAAGAAATTTTGTTCTTTGAGTGTTATTAATGATCTCACTATTTGTTAATGATCTCAAAAGTTGCAAAGTTTTGATCCAACAATTGTGTTTCTTCGTCGCACCCCCAATTTTCCATGTTGACACCCGTTAGTTTTCACACCTTTTTATTTTGCACCTCTTTGTTTATACAAAGTTGCAATGTTTTGATCCGGCAATTGTGTTTCTTCGTTGTACCTCTAACTTTCAATGTTTGCACTTGTTAGTTTTCCCACATTTTTGTTTCACACCTCTTTGTTTTTATAAAGTTGCAATGTTTTAATCCAACAATTGTGTTTTTTCGTCGTACCCTTAGCTTTCAATGTTTGCACTTGTTAGTTTTCGCACATTTTTGTTTTGACACCTCTTTGTTTATATATATATATATATATATATATACAGATTTTTATGGATTTTGAAAAGAAATTTTGTTCTTTAAGTATTATTAATGATCTCACCCTTTGTTAATGATCTCCAAAGTTGCAAAGTTTCGATCCAACAGTTGTGTTTCTTGATCACACCCCCAGCTTTCCATGTTGACACCCGTTAGTTTTCACACCTTTTTGTTTTACACCTCTTTGTTTATATAAAGTTGCAATGTTTTGATCCAACGATTGTGTTTCTTCGTCGTACCCCTAACTTTCAATGTTTGCAATTATTAGTTTTCACCAGTGTTCTAAAATGCACCCTACGCGGGTGCCTAGGTGGCGGTTACACGCTATGCGGTGACCAAACGTCTCGAATTTTAGCTATACGATACTTTAGGCGGTTTTAAATAATTCGGATGCCTAATAGCGTTTAGGCGGACATTATGCGGTCTAGGCGGACGCCTGTACGGATTCTAGGCGGTGTATTGACTAAAATAGTAAAAAATACTGTAATTAATTATTCTTTAAAATAATATTTTTGTTTCAAATAAATATTATAATTAGCATCTAAAGTCTAAACTTATGAAATTTAATTTGGTTCCAAAGTAAGTATAAACTTACATTTTGTCAATTTTACAAGTTTTTGAATGGATTATGTTTTTTTTTGTTTAAAATGTGAGATTATTATAGATTCTAAACTATTTTGATAGATATGAGTTAATTGAATATAATATTTGATACTATCTTTTTGTTTTATGTTTTTCTAAAATTAAAGTGTATAAGTTTTCATCCTATATATATATGTAAATATTATTTTTAAATATATATAAAATATATAATCCGCCTAGATTCCTCTTAGGCACCCGCATATACGGCTAGGCGCTAGGCGTTTGTCCACCGCGTAGCAAGCGCATAGCGCGTTTTAGAACACTGGTTTTCACACATTTTCGTTTCACACATTTTTGTTTCACATCTCTTTCTTTTCACACCTCTTTGTTTTTATATATATACAGATTTTTCTGAAATTAGAAAAGCGTTTTTGTTCTTTGAGTATTATATTATTAATGATCTCACCCTTTGTTAATGATCTCAAAAGTTGCAAAATTTCGATCCAACAATTGTGTTTGCACACCTTTTTGTTTTACACCTCTTTGTTTATATAAAGTTGCAATATTTTGATCCAACAATTGTGTTTTTTCGTCGTACACCCTAGCTTTCAATGTTTGCAATTTTTAGGTTTCGCACCTTTTTGTTTCACACATTTTTGTTTCACACCTCTTTGTTTTCACACCGCTTTGTTTTTATATATATACAGATTTTTATGGACTTTGAAAAGAGTTTTTGTTCCTAGATTATTATTAATGATCTCACTCTTTGTTAATGATGTCAAGAGTTGCAAAGTTTCGATCCAATAATTGTGTTTCTTCGTCGCACCTCCAACTTTCAATGTTGGCACCCGTTAGTTTTCACACCTTTTTGTTTTACACTTCTTTGTTTATATAAAGTTGCAATGTTTTGATCCAACAATTGTGTTTCTTCGTCGTACCCCTTGCTTTCAATGTTTGCACTTGTTAGTTTTCGCACCTTTTTGTTTCACACCTCTTTGTTTTCACAGCTTTTTGTTTTTGTATATATACAGATTTTTATGGACTTTGAAAAAAGTTTTTGTTATTTGAGTATTATTAATGATCTCACTCTATGTTAATGATCTCAAAAGTTGCAAAGTTTCGATCCAACAATTGTGTTTCTTCGTTGCACCCCCAGTTTTCCATGTTGGCACCTGTTAGTTTTCACACCTTTTTGTTTTACACCTCTTTGTTTATATAAAGTTGCAATGTTTTGATCCAACAATTGTATTTCTTCATCGTACCCCTAGTTTTCAATGTTTGCACTTGTTAGTTTTCGCAACTTTTTGTTTTACATACTTTTGTTTCACACCTCTTTGTTTTCACACCTTTTTGTTTTTATATATATACAGATTTTTATGGACTTTGAAAAGAGTTTTTGTTCTTTGAGTATTGTTTCACACCTCCAAATTTTAAAAATTATGAGTATTATTTTCTTTTAATTTATTAATCAACATGATTCACTCATCTTCGTTAAAATTAGGATTGTTTGATTTATTGATTCCTTCATCTAACTTTTGTTTGGTTTCGTTTTCCATTTATACACGCATCGATCATCTCTTCCAAGTATTAATCTAGGTAATTGATTGTGATTTCTAATTTTTCATAGATTTATCTTTTTAGTCAATTTGGTTGGTTGCAGCTATGAGCTCTTTGTCCCTGATTCTCTTATTAGTTTTTTTTATAAATTTCGATTGAATAATGATTTTTTTTTTATGTGCATATATTGATTATCTGAGTATGATTCAGTAAACCCAGATTTATATACCTTTAGCTTTATTCTCTTATTGTCACTAAATCGATTTTTCATTTTTATATATACAACAAATATTTTATTTAACTAATTTGGTTGATTAATCTTATTCATTATTTATGACTTTTATAATATACAGTTAAAGAATTACCATAAATTTTTCACTCGAAATATGAAATTAATAATATTAGTCATTTCAAGTTTTTACTTTTCCGTGCGGTAACGCATGGACCGACATCCTAGTAAAATAATAATAACTACCCATTATTTTAGGAAATCGTTTGTAGTAGTTTTCATAATAATTGGGCTATTAAATATATAAAGTGTAGATTTGTAAATTAATTTGATTTTCTTTTATATTTTGAAATATTTCAGAAAACGGCAAATCAATTTAATGCAATTAAATAAAAAATCAATTTTATACAATTAAATAAAATAAAAAATAATAATAACTACCCATTAATTTAGGAAATCGTTTTTAGTAGTTTCCATACTAATTAGGCTATTAAATATAAATTTTAGACCTTTTTTTTTTTGCCAACAACTTACAAGATCAGCTCAAATGAGCCAATTAGTAGGAAAAACGTTTACATAGGTAGTTTGTTGCGACTCTACTCTAGCACGACGCACCAGCTTGTCTACCATACCATTCTGTGAACGGGGGATCAAGACCAAAGAGAATGACAGGAATTCTTCCTTATCCGCTTCAATCTCGTCTAAATATGTCTTGAAAGCGGGCCACTCAGTGGGCGAAGACATCATCTTCACCAGGTCGGAACAGTCCGTGAGAAAAACAACATTCTCATTATCCGCTCCAATCATACATCTCATTGCCCAAAGAAAAGGTTCCACTTCTGCATGAAGGGGTGATAAACTCCAGCGTAGGTTAGATGCACCCATAGTGGGAGATTCCCCCTCAGGGGAAATGCAATACCAACCTCTGCCAGTAAATTGATCGGTCCCTTTTCCAAGATCCATCCACATAACAACGATATCCAGTGACTGATCTGCGATTCACAGAGATAATGTTAACCTCATTTGATTTTGTTTTATATTTTGAGATATTTCAGAAAACGGCAAATCAATTTAATACAATTAAATAAAAATAAATCATCATTTACTTTAGATTTTAGAAAATAAAAGTTATACTAATTAATTATGATTAGTATAAATAGAAAGAATAAAACCAAAATTTTATATATGTAAACTAATTTAGTGAGATTATATAATCCAATTTAATATGAGTCATTAACAATAAATCAAAAAATATTTTTAATAAAAACCCGAAATTATATATATATTTTTGGTAGGAAAATTATATATATATATATATATATATAAATTTATTGTGATTACAAATTATTTGATTATATATTAGTAAAAAATAATTATATAATTTTTGATTTACCATTTGCGCAAACTAAGGAAATATGTTATATTAGCGTGAAGTATTAAATTTTGATATTTGAATTGATACCAACATTATACGTTTAATTCTTATAATCACTCAAATAATAATATCCATTAATTATTATGATATAACAGCTAAGGATATGCGATCACCAAGAAACCTATATAATCCATTAGATATAACACACATTGTCATAGTAAATAAAAAACACTTGATCCATATGAATGGATAATAATACATTCAAAAAATTCGGTAGAGCTATTTATTTTACATAATAGGTCATTCATAAAATTAAAAATATTCTTTAAACTATATCCAAAAGATTACCATATGAGAATTTCGGGTAGCGAGACGAAATTTAAAAATTTGGATAACTATATCTATGTAGTTTTTTGGTGAATCTCGCGGATTTCACGGCGAGCTTTTCAAAATAAACAAAACATATATTATCTAATTTTTCAGATATATATTATCTAATATATAATATTAAAATCTTATAATAATTTGTAATAGATATGACATAATTATCTAATATATAATATTAAAATCTTATGATAATTTGTAATAGATATGACATAATTATCAAAATTTAAGTGTCCTGAAACCTTATTTGTATTTATGTTTAAAATTATTTATTATTAATATTAATTAATTTCAGCTTGAAATATATTTTATAAATTAGAGAAAATAATTTATTGAGCAAATGGAGTTATTTACTATTTGGGTTACGAAGAATAGATTTTTACGGGTAAAGAAAATATTTATATCCGTTAGGGAGACATGGCAATGGAGACATAGTTTAGACTTATTTTCTGAAATTAATCAGGCACATACGTGGAAGTTCGAATCTAGTAAAGTTTAAAGCAAATTAGTTTGATCGGTTCCCAGAAATCTTCACCATTTTCAATCCTTGTTTCTATTAAAATATATATATTTTTTAAGATAGTAGTAAAGAAAACAATTAGACCATCCACTTTACATTTTTCTCTCATAATTTCTTTCTCTTTTAGTATTAACAAAAAAATTTCGAGTTCCTTAAAATACAAAGATCATTCCTAATCCTACAAGTTCTTGGGAATTGGACTACTAGTAGAAAAATATTCAATTAGTTTGGAAAACGAAACATAAAATGTCCAAAATCACATCGTTATAGAAGACCTTTATGAAATGAATGGGTTATATAAGGGGTTACTTTATATGTAATTTTAGTATCAAATTTTCAACACATAATATGATAAATTTAACAAAAAATGGTAACACAAGAATTAAAAAAATAAGTGAAATCACCTACTAACCCGTTCCTCATTAGTCATTTACGTTAAAGCTGGAGCTTATCATAATGGTGGTAACAAAAAAGTTTCTGATGAGAACGGTTTCAAAAACCTCAAATCCAAGAAAATTCGAAGCCTAAGCATCTCCAAACATGGGAGTACGATTAGGTGTAAAGATTATCAATACCTACCACATTCTCCATCTTCAAGCTCCTCTTCCTTTGTTTTCTCACTCTCTTCCTCTTTTCTACGCCGCTTTTCCCTGCCTTCATCCCCTGCTTCAGGGACCAAACCTCGCTGCAGGTTCAAGAAAACTCCGAGGTTAAAAAGCTTGACACAAACCATATGAAGCTAAATCATTTGTGTGTTTATAACTACGTTCAAGAGATCAAAAATGTGTTAACAGTAAAAGACATGTTTACGTCAAATAGTTTTGGACCCGATTCAAGACAGATTTTCAAATAGAAGCAGCATTTCTGAAACCAAACCAAATACTAAGCTGATTGTCACTGAGAGAGATATCGAATAATACTATGCCACAGTCTACTCTATAGGTTTCTCGTCTGTTAAAACCTGGACAAAAATATTAATCTATACTACGGTTATTTTCTATTTGTACGCATCTTTCCCTTGAGAATATGGAGACCAACGTGATTTAATGTACCTGTTGTCTAGATTTCTTGTGGCCACCACCAGCTTTATGGGATTCTTTGAGATGGTCTGTGTTATTTTCCTTCACACTAGGATGTCTTTCTCGATGTCTGTTATGGCTATCTCTTCCTGATCTTCTACGTTCTCTTCCATGGGGTTCATTCATATCATGGTTGTGATTATCAGCTGCACCTTTCTTATGATGATCCTCACTGTCTCTTTCTCGGACTCTGTCCCTTTCTCTTCCGTATTTATCTTTCCCCTTGTCATGTTCCTCTCTCACATCCTCAGGTACCTGTAGTAATATAACATCCTGTGAGCTTTTGCGGACATGCCATCAGTATGTAATATTAAAATTATTTATAGCCAAAAGTTGAAGTATTTTAGTACGCAATAATGATACCGTAAAGTTTCTCTCACAGTCTGCAATTGACTCCAATAGATTGACACACTAAACGAAGTATTATGAAAGTTCCACCGAAAAAGTTTAAATACTAGACTCGAGCAGACTGTTTCATAAACATAAATCCACCAATACCTTCTTGTTCTGTTTGATCCTTTTTGATTTCTCTTTGAGGTGTAATACATAATCTTCGAATGTATGCTTCCGAAAGTTCTCATCGCCAATAGCACTACATATACAGAAGTATTAAACAATAGACAATAACCATACTAGAAAGGACACAATTTCCCATGAATTAAGAAGAAGGATGTGAAATCTATAAAGCCAACAGCTAAGTCCTCTGGTAAAAAGCCTTGAGACAAAATAAAAGCAAAGGCTGAGGAAGAAGAGTGGTCATAAATTGTATAAACCCAGAGGATTCAATTCCTAACATTAAGCAAAAGACCAACATTTGGCAACATTAAAACAGCCTGAACTACGAAATCAGGTGAAAATTGCATTACAGCCATTTCGGCAAAATCTACTTTCAAAAAGCACAAACCCCTAAGCAGAGTAAAATAGTCATTTGAATCATAAAAGGGCCCGTAAGGAAAGAATACGTGTTTGGTCGTTGGTGCAACATCGACATAAGAACCATATTTGAAAGCATTGATTTTCTATTTGGACAACAAGACAATTTGGTGATAGAGTTAAGAAAGGCATATGAGGACGGAAGTTAGAACTTTGAAGACTTAATAATATAGCAGACGAAGAGGAACCAGTCATGACACCTTTAACTTGAGCATGAAGAGTTAGAATAAATGAAAAACGTACCGGCATCTTTCACTACCTTCAACGAGATGCTTTGATTCCTCCCAGGATGAAGAGGCAGTTATATCCTGCACCAAAACAAATAATCAAAGACAAGCAACACCACCACCCAAAAGCTCACCCATCACATAACCATTATATAAGATCAAACCAAATAAATTCAACACCTTAAAGGAGCGAAGCATATCCATTAATTTTTCAGTCTGCCGTGTCTGTTTTCTGGCTTCTTTTTCTTCCTTCTCCTTTGCCCTTTCCAGCAAATCATCAAAAACTAACTGAGAAGCATCACCAAAACAAATAGTTTTCAGTTATATTCAATTGAGACATTCAAAGTTTCAATAAAAGAATATGCTAGCACTACAGTGACTAGTGAACTCAGCTTTACTGTGCTTAAACTAGTTTCTGTGTTAAGAAGCAAGAAGACTGCGTAACTTCACACAACATCTGGAAATGAAAAATTAAAAGTCAAGGCAAAGATCTACAGACCTTTAGTTTAAGGTCCGAAATAGGCGGGACACTGATATCCTCGGAAATTGAGACCTTAAACTCATCAAATGTTGATCCACCGGATAATGTTACCTGGAAATAAATCGAGATTATTAATAACAAACAAAATCCATAAATGCTTGCAGAAATAAATCAAGTACCTTTCTCAACTTCAATACATCCTTTATCTGAGACTTGAGCTCGTGGTACTGTGAAGACACGTAAAATATGTAACAAGTGATTAATTCAGGAACTAAGGGACATAAAAAATAAATAAACAAGCAAGATAAGCAGGAAATGGAAACAGAAAACCCTACTACTCATAAACCTAGCAAAGATGCTACCAGAACTACGTTTTGCGGTCATAGCTACCAGAGCTACTTAATAAAACAAATTACTATCTTTTAAGTAGGAAAAAGTCTAGAGACCGCATAGCAGTTTGCTCATCATGTAACAGATAACAGTCACTTTCATAATATTTTTGGAAAATGAACAAGACTATTGAGAAGAATCTAGTACCTTTCTTTTCAAATCCTCAACAGCGTCTTCAAATAAGTCTTTCGGAGTAGCTCCAGATGAATTCGACGTAATTGCTGAATATACTGGTAAATCTTTGACCTGAGATGTAGGATTCATTTTGTATCAAAACCACTAGTTCAATACTTACAATGGAATTATTACTCTAGGTAACACAATTTTTTACCTTCACTAAATAATCACGCCAACTGGTATTGGCAGTAAGCTCTCCTGTTCCAATATGTTCATCTATCAGCCCACGGAACTCATCACGATGCTTTCGCTCTGCTTTTTTGAGTTCCTCCTGTTGTCATGAATAACAGATATAATGACATAATGTCCAATATAGCAAACTAATATATGTCAAATAAAGGCCTGATACTGAAGTACCTTCTGTATCTTCTGTCTCTCCTCTTCTTCCCTCTCCAGATCACGCAGATACTCCTGTACAACAATTAAAATTAGCCAAGTGTGGAATGGGAAGTAGTTCTTTATCGATGAAATAACCTGAAAGATTTCCAGCTGATCAATTTTCTCAAGGCGCGAACATCGTTCATCCACTTCTAGTCGGTCCTGAACTTTGCGCCATTGACTATTAGGCTTCAGACCGAAAATATGGAGTCAGAATGAATTAGCACAACATATCGTGGAACATAAAAAAATAAAGAAGAGGGACAATAACCTTGATGAAATTGCAAGATTCCAAAAATCTTCTGTATTCAATTATGTTCCGCTTGCGATCCTCAAGAGCTTTCACCCGCTCCTAATAAAATTAACCACATTAAGAACAACAGAACCCAAATTAAAAAAAAAAAAAAAAACTGCCAAAAGAGTATAATGCATCATCGCAAGTCTAAAGAGTATAAACACATGTACTATATGAAATTCAAGTTTCAAGAGAAGATACACACATGTATATAATTAAAAATGTACAGATATGGAGTTTCAAATGAATGATAGAGTTAGAAGAATTAAGAAAATGTCTCCAGTGATCCCTACAAGAAAATATTTCCAGTGGAAAACTAATGTCAAAAGTACATGCATACTAACAAAAAAGAGATGAGAGAAACAATAATGTGGTCACTTTTCAAACAACACAAGAGTCATTAATATATACACCCTTTAATACCTTCTCCTTTAGCTCATTGACATGATCTTCAAAAATATTACGACGGTCTTTTTCTCTTTCAAGAGCTTTGAAACGCTCATCGTCTTCAAACATTGTCACAGCCTTGCTGGATTAAAAAGGAAAATCATATCACAAAAGAAATTGCACTATAAGAATTCTATTTCTCAAAGAGGAGAAAAAAACGAATTGTAATCAGAATTATTCTGGAGAGCAAACCTCCACCGAGTAGAAGGGGAAAGCTCCACACATTCCTTGTAAAAACATCAATGTCCAAAATAACGGTAAATGGCATGCAGGTGAATTTCCGTACTCCAAAATATCTTACAAATGAATTATTATGCAGCAGCAGATGTGCAACTTACCTCTAACATCCTTTTAAATTCATCATACCGTTTTCTCTGTCTGGCTAGCCTTTCCTCTTCAGCTGATCTTTTCATTTGAAGTAAGAACTGAATCAGCAAAAAACAGACCAACAAAACACAATTAACATCTATGAACAAATGTACCACTTAAGCATCATTGTTCAAACCTGGAGAAGAATGTGACCACTATATCTAAACATCTAAAAAGTCTTAAATTTTCTTCTGATAATCTTGCTAGTTTTAGGGTATGCGATAGAAAGAGGTAACCTCATTGAAGGCTTGTTTCCGCTCTCCAAGAGTCCTCAGCACACCGTATCTTCTGTCATTAATAATTTCTCTCATGGCCTGCGATAGAAACCATCTGAAACTTTAGACACATGCTCAAAGAGTGAAAGAACAGCTAATAGCAAAAGTTGTACCACCTGTTCCCATGCCCAGTCAGATCCAACATTGGCAGATTTCAAAAGTGATTTGAATACATCCCCAGGTTCCTATAACATAAAGTAAAATAGATTTATGCAAACAGATAAGACTAAAGCTATGCTCGTGACATAAAACCAACCATACCAATTTATTGTCACAAGAAAAATTCTCTTGAAGAATTTGTTTTTCTTCCGGTTGGCTCTCAACTCTCTCACTTTCCACCATATGTTTTTGGCTTTCGTTTGGTGCAGTCCCACTACCTTCCTAGAGAGCAGATGAACAATTATGATAAGCGGATACAAAAGAAATGCATGCGAACAAAAAATGTTCACCGCTTAGCTTCAAATACATTTGTGTTTTTGGCTGACATGTCATCTGAATCTCCACTGATCCCGACTGAAATTTCATCCTTCTGAACCCTGTAAAGATAGTAAATAGAAACTTATTTAGGTCGAGATTCTCACAACTAAAACAAAATAGCGTCAAAGAGAAAGGGAGATAAAATTGCTACAACTGTCAGTACAATGTAGCAGCAGAAGTTTTCGTCACGGTGACAGAAGGACCATCAGTTTCTGCAATATCACACAATAGTGATGTTTTATCTGCAGTCATTTGAACTCCATCAACATTTTCGACTGGAGAAGAACTTCCAGGAACTGAAGCTGGCTGCTTCAAATCAGAAGAAAGAGCTAGGTTCTCACTGACATCATAGGTTGACGTTTGGCTTGGTAGACTAGTAGGAACTGCAGTCGATGCAGTATCAGAGCGAGACAGCACCTTAGAAGCATCAATAATGCCTTCAGCATGAGGCCCTTGAACAGATGCTTGTTCACGCGCAATCTAGCAAGAAGATTTAAAATTTACACAATGGAAAACGCAGAAATTAGAACACAGAATTACATAAGGGAAGACAATTATTTGTCTCAAGAGAAACCTTCATCTCTTCAGGCATTGTCCATGTTGATTGTTTGGTAATCTTATTGTAATAATACCTGCAATCATATGAAAGATACAACATCAGCAGCTACAGACAGAGATTTTTATTTTTCATCAATAGTATGTTAATCTAAAAAAAACATAAGTTGCACACTCACTTTCTTCCATCAGGACTTGAATGTTCTTTCCAGTCCGTTCTTGCATCTGCTCTCTGTATCAGCGAATACACATTCTATACATTAACTATACTACTCATACGTTTTTGGTTTATCATTGCTTCAGATCACAAAATTACAAAGGAAGAAAGAATAATGGTCCCGTTCACCAGCACATAACATAAAATTGGATATTAGCCACAAAAAACAGTTGTTCTTGCTGAAAATATCTGAACTTCAAAATTAACAGAAACTGAAAGATATCCTTCTGTATGACTTCATCTAGGGTAAGAAAATATCTAGATGAAGCATGAACTATATCCTAAATCCCTTTCAGCAGAAGATGAGCAAATGTAAGAAATCCACAGCATTTCATTGCTGTCACTTTTGTGTAACATAGCACCTATATCACACAAGCTTGCACCATTGGAAATTCCAGATATAAGCTCATATTTACGTTCATATTAAAGAAAACAACACGTCCAGCTCAAACTAAGGTACAATGGCCACTAGTAAGTAATAAATGGAATGACATGGCACAAGACAGCTTTGAAAATCCGAATGAGGAGATCATTTTCTGAAACTACATTTCTCCAGCTAACAGAACTTCGGGAGATTTAAAAGGCCACAAATACATACATAAACAGATAAGATCCAAAATAACTCACCTCAAAAAGAGTCATCAACTCAACAGGCTTCTCCCAAGTGGACCGCTTTGTCCTCTTGTTGAAAAAATATCTACAACAAGAAGAAAAAAAATGTCATAAACCATATACTCTTACACCTGGAAACATGGAGCTATTATAAATTCATTTTACAAATTATATGATGAGAACAAAATGTGCCATATGGTTGGGGTTGGGAAATACACAATGGTTGCAAAAGATGCAGGACAGTGAATCATCAGGAAACAGAAACAGAACATAGTATTACAAACATCAAACACGTTAGCTGCAGCAAAAATAGAAATAAACCCGGATGCCCAGACAAAAGATAAGTGATTTCAGCACATCAAACTCATAAATATCACAGATGTCATGATTATGGTTGCTTCAACTAAAACTTGAGCTTGATATTTGATAATAAGCCACCAGTTCAATATTTTCATGCTAAGTCCAGACAGAAGAACAACTAAGAAAATTATTATCAAAATTTGACAGAATTCATGTAAAAGAAAGCAAGAGAAAAGATCACTGAGTGAACAGACCACATAACATTATATTTAACAGGGCTGACAATTTTATTAAACAAGATTTTACCGAAATCAAAGCATCAAAAATACATTACTAAGAAACATTAACAAAACAGTAAAAAACCTCCTCAAAGAACAAAAACAATTCCATAAATCCAATAATAAAGAAACTATCATTTGCATTAGTCAATGATGTGATCTCCTCATTCTACACAATGGTATATATAGAAACTACTACAAAAGCTATCAAAAATATTCCAGAGTTCGTCTTGCACAACCTAATTGGGTGCTTCCAAATTCCGAGCGGTTCATCTCTTTACAATGTTTATAATTTAGCTTAACATCATATGTGAGAAACGCAAGCAAAACAATTAAAACAGGATAAATAAAAGTCACAGAACTTATAATTCTTACTTCCTTCCATCCGGAGAGATATGCTCAACCCAATCTGTTAGAGCCTCTTGAGAAGGTATAGATTGAAAAAGAGCTGCCTTCAAGTCACAAAAATATATATAGATTAGTATTGCAACCGCAAACAGTCCAGAAGGTAGTTGCAAAAAGCGACATGGTATAAACCTTTGGTTGTTCAAATGTTGGATTCATGATAGAAGATTGTGCAGTTGTCTGGCTGATAGATGCTCTCTGTTGTGCCTGACTATGACTGATTGGTCCAGTGACTTGGGTTGGTGCCCTCGAACCTTCGTAAGATGTTGCACTCTGTTTGGTTGGTTCACAGAGTTAGAAACTCAAGATTTAGTTTGTGTTAATATAAATACAAAAATATCTTCCTTCCTTTACCGGATAAGAAAAGAGTGCCCTAGGCCCACCAAATCCAGGCATACTAGTATCTGGAGTTTGTACATAAGGCGGAGGCATGGAGGCACCAGAAGCAATTGACACATTTGGCTGTGAAATTAGAGATGGGGGTCCAAGTGGCACAGGTTGCACCTGATTTAATTGGCTAGGTCTTTCAAGAGAATGGTGCATTGATTGTAATAACTGAGGTGCATAAGATTGAGGTGGATATCCAATGTTCATCATTGTGCCACCTCTGCCTCCAGATTGAAAGTTATGAGAAGACAATCGAGTAACTTGCTCAGGATGTGGAGCTTGCATGGTAGGACGAAACTGGCATAAAAAATATACAAAACACATGTTTAGGGTTGAGCTGACATATAGTCTTCATATATACATGTAAGACATAAACATTACCTGAAAGTTCATAGATGGAGCAAAGCCTCGGGGTGGTTCTAAGGAAATCGCATTAGGACGCTGGAATGGCTTTCCAAAATAAAAACAAGATGCTAATTAGATGTAAAATTCAAAAAAAACTTCATATAAGAATAAAAATGGTGGGCTAAATCAGAAAAGATGGGAACCCGCAGAAATATAGTGCACATTTAAAGGCTAATGTTATAGAAGTCGCTCTTTAATTTCTTATCCACACAATGAAAAGAAAAATCATTATGAAAACATGCTCACAACTCTGTTAATCCATGAGGAAAAACACCAATTAAAGGCACCATGAATACTCAATATGTCAAAATGAATATCCTAAAATACCAAATATCATAATTCAAATGTCTTGAGGCATTTAGAAATTAAACCAAAGCCAGTGGCCTCAAGGTAGACAGGGTAAAAGAGTATTGGAATAAAGGGGTCGCAAAATAGAACAGATAAAGGACAAAAATAGTGCCCACACTCAGTAGTTAATTTTATGCCTACCTGAATGCCAGGATACTGAGGGTTATTGGCCATCTTCCAACAGTATTAGCCTCAGTGCCACCAGGGGAAGATCCACCAAAAGAAAAAAATGGGAAAAAACACTAGACCTGTATCACAACCACAAAAACAGGAAAGATGACGTGAATTAATCTGATCATGCTGTCTAACTTAATCAACCCATAACATGAGGATAAATGATCGAAAATGATCCACTGATCAATCAGAAGCTTAAAGATTCCAACTCTAGGTTTCACACTTGCAGATTACATGGAAATTACAACTAGACTACACGGAAATGAGACTAGAAACTAGCTCATTCAATCAATTTCTACCCCAGAAGACACGGAATTTTCAAGAAAACGATAACAAAACCCTAATCAGAACAATAGAATTGAGGAAATATCCCAAAACGTCGAACAGTTCTCAGTTGCTTTTAGTCAATCTTAGAATTCGGATACAAGCCCAAAGCAACGACTATAGTTTCCGGCGAAGAGAAGGAAGAATCGAAGAAAATTACCACTCGCCGGCGAGGAGAAGTCGATGAAGAAGAAGTTGAAACTCACAGTTCAGAGCCAACACGACGGTACTGCGCTTCACCCCTATTAAAATGATTAAAATCATAAAACATATATACTGTATGTATAAAAAAAAAAGGTCAATTTGGTGTCTTCAACTGGGCTTACCAACCCGCGAGTTTAGGCCCAAATACCTGCCAAGTTTCAATTCTGAGTTCGGTTATTTCATCCCGGTTTAGTGGTTTACGGCCACGAAGGGATATATCAAAAAATAGCATAGGCGGCAAATTTTGAAAATTAGAAGAAAACCAAAAACACAGCTCATAAAAAGCGTTACGCTGCCGACAAAAAAAAAAAATAAGCGTTAACGGTTTGAGATTGGCAGTTCTGAAGACACGTGTCATCCATCAACACCAGCTCACCCATCTCACGCCCTTCGTGGTCACCTAAAACGATGGGATCGTGTATAAATATCTACTGTATTATATTTTTTATCAAAGGGAACGACACACATCTCAAAACCAGATCTAGATCTATTTTTCTCCAAGGAAGGCGTCTTCGCAAACGCCTCCGATTCTTTCTTTTTCTTCGTCGTCTTCTTCGATTTAGCGAAAATGAGGGAGTGCATTTCAATCCACATTGGTCAAGCTGGTATCCAGGTCGGAAACGCCTGTTGGGAGCTTTACTGCCTTGAACATGGCATCCAGGTTCATCTCCCTTCCTAATCTCTCTCTTCGTTTACATGTATCTGTTTAGATCTGCCTCGTAAATCAAAACTGCTCACTGGTTTCGTCAAATCTGAGATTTACATAATGTATATCGCTAGATCTTCGAATTATTTGACCGATCCCTCAGATCTGTAGTTATGGGAACCAGATCTTGCATTCCCGAGATATTTGATGAACGAGAATCTGTTTGATTTTGTTTATGTCATTTTAGATCTATCTATCGGTTGTTGTATGGCTTGGATCATGCTTTTCCGTAGTCATTTGATGAACGTTTGCGTATTTTTGTTGCGAAAATTCAGATCTGTATATGTGAATCTGTTATGACGTGAAATGTTTTGTGAATCTGTAGCCGGATGGCCAAATGCCAAGTGACAAGACTGTTGGCGGAGGGGATGATGCTTTCAACACCTTCTTCAGCGAGACTGGTGCAGGAAAGCATGTTCCTCGTGCCATCTTCGTTGATCTTGAGCCCACTGTGATTGACGAGGTCAGAACTGGTACATACCGTCAGCTTTTCCACCCTGAGCAACTCATCAGCGGCAAAGAGGATGCTGCTAACAACTTCGCCCGTGGGCATTACACCAGTAAATCCTCTTCTCTTGTTATTATTATTAATATGTATCCTCTGTTGGTCTCATATTTTTGATATGTAGTGTTATTGACTGTAATTGCTTTTGAATCTTTCTTGTCTCAGTTGGGAAGGAGATTGTTGATCTCTGTCTAGACCGTATTAGGAAGCTCGCTGACAACTGCACTGGTCTCCAAGGTTTCCTTGTTTTCAACGCTGTTGGTGGAGGAACTGGATCTGGTCTTGGATCTCTTCTCCTTGAGCGTCTCTCTGTTGACTATGGAAAAAAATCCAAACTGGGTTTCACTGTGTACCCTTCACCTCAGGTTTCAACATCTGTTGTTGAGCCATACAACAGTGTTCTTTCCACCCACTCACTCTTGGAACACACTGATGTCTCTATCCTCCTCGACAATGAAGCTATCTATGACATCTGCAGACGTTCCCTCGACATTGAGAGGCCTACCTACACTAACCTCAACCGTCTTGTCTCGCAGGTAGATATCGTACCTTCCCTTGGCATGCTCTCTACATTTGATATTTTTGTGTATATGCTCTTCTAAAGAGTTTTACTGTTGCCCTTTTTTCTTTCAGGTCATATCTTCCTTGACCACTTCTCTGAGGTTTGATGGTGCTTTGAACGTTGACATCACTGAGTTCCAGACTAACTTGGTTCCATACCCAAGAATTCACTTCATGCTTTCCTCCTACGCTCCTGTCATCTCAGCAGAGAAAGCCTTCCATGAGCAACTCTCTGTTGCTGAGATTACCAACACTGCTTTTGAGCCTTCTTCTATGATGGCCAAATGTGACCCTCGTCATGGTAAGTACATGGCTTGCTGTCTGATGTACAGAGGTGATGTCGTCCCCAAGGACGTGAATGCTGCTGTTGGCACCATCAAGACCAAGCGTACCATCCAGTTTGTTGACTGGTGTCCAACTGGATTCAAGTGTGGTATCAACTACCAGCCACCAACTGTTGTTCCCGGTGGTGATCTGGCCAAGGTTCAGAGAGCTGTGTGCATGATCTCCAACTCGACCAGTGTTGCTGAAGTCTTCTCCCGCATTGACCACAAGTTTGACCTGATGTATGCTAAGCGTGCATTTGTTCACTGGTACGTTGGTGAGGGTATGGAGGAAGGAGAGTTCTCTGAAGCTCGTGAGGATCTTGCTGCTTTGGAGAAAGACTATGAGGAGGTTGGTGCCGAGGGAGGTGATGATGAAGAAGATGATGAAGGCGAGGAGTACTAAGTGACTTCTACTTTGATACTGTTTGGGTTTGCTGTTGTGTGCTTGTGAAAGGCTTGAAACTATCTTGTACTTAAGTCTTACCTATCCGTCTGTTTTCTTTTGTCGTACTTGGTCATTGAACTTTATGTGGTATCCAATCTATCTTTGCTCTCCTATTCTTCTTTCCTTTGGTTTAGAGCTGTTTTGGAGGACATCCATTTCAGACAACATCGGTGAACACAACAGATAATATTAAGAAAATTATGAAGACGAAAAAAAGCAAGTAATAGTAAAAGAAATTTATCATTTAGTTCTTTCTTCACTTTGATGCATCTTGTAAAATTGGTTAGTGATCCGTTATGTCTTCATCCTCAAGTAGATCATATTGAATGCTAAATTCATTCAAAATATTTGATGCAGTATCTCTCCAGTCTACAAACGAAACATCTGGTAAAATCATTTTCTTGAATTGCAATAAAATCCTTGTCTATTTCACTTTGTTACAGTATGTTGTTATCGTTTTATACTTGAGATGTTTTAGCAAGTTGTGGTGAACTGTTTTCTTTAGCTCAAATTCTATAGCTTTTAGTTACACTATGAATAACTTTTTGGACTGTTAAAAAAAAATTAAAGAAGGAATTAACTCTTTGGAAAGTAAATAACATAAGATTTTAGAAGATATTTAAAAATTCTAGATACAATAAAAAACATATATATTTTTGTAAAACACCAAACAGTCAAACCTATAATCAAATTAATGAATAAGAGGACCCAATGCTCAATAATTGATGGGCTTTATTTATAAGGTAAGGTTATCTTCCTATTGATATACAAACATATTTAGTGGGCTTTGTGTATAGTCTCAAGCTCATATCTAGATAAATCATTATAAATAATCGAAAATATTAAATTCTCAACCTTCCAATTTATCTTAGCTTTTAGAGGGGTGTTAAACTTAACATTTTAAAGAATTTGGTAAGATTTTAATATTTTAGAATTTTAAAAAATTTAGGAGATGTTTAGGAAATTTGATTGTGTTTTAGGAGATTTGATTGTGTTTTAAATAGAGAATGAAATGTGATTCCATGAGATTTTATTAGTATATTTTGTGTGATTTTAAAATATTTTACAACAAAAAAAATGTGTAGCAAAATATTTTATTAATTATCGCTTATTTGTGAAGATGTAGGAGATGAAGACGTAAACAGATACCAAAACAGAGTAAGAAAAAATACATGTGATCTGATATTTCAATGGTTTTATCAAGACAAGAACAAAAACAGAGTAAGGAAAGAGAGATAGAGAGAGAAGTAAACGTGAGAGAGATAAACAAACATGAGAGAGAGAGAGGCAAATGTGAGAGATAGAAGCAAACATGAATGTGAGAAAAAAATAGAAACAAAGAAAAGCAAACTTGAATGTGACAAAAAAACAAAATAGAGGAATCAAAGTGTCGTGAATGAAAATAATCTTTAAAAAGTATAGTATTGCATCATGACCCCATATTCATAGCATCATTCCACATCCTTATAGTCTTTGCTCTCCAGGTATTAGCAAGCACTCTTTGTTGTTCTTGAGTACCACGAACTTGTTCTTCCTCATTATTCTCCTCGTCATTTCTTTGATCAAAATTATTTCTTCGAGAACATCTTCTTTTGGAAGGAAACAAATCGGAACAACATTCTTTACGGAGATAATAATGCAAACCAACACAAGCAATTACTAATTCTACTTGCGTCTTATATGGAAAGGGTGGTGCATATTTGAAAATGTGAAATCTTGACATGAAGATGCCAAAAATCCTCTATGTCACATTTTGCAAGCTAGAATGACGATTGTTGAACAACTCATTTGGATTTACAAGATCTTTCTCTTGTCCTCTAAATTCTTGGATATGATAGCGAGTACTTCGAATGGAGCTAAAAAATGTGTCGATTGGCAAATCCACAATCAACTAGGTAAAATTTTCCTGGAGTTTAAACCGCATAAAAATATAGGTGAGATAAATTGTAGGTAAAGACAATAATAATTAAGTTTTATACAAAGATAAGTGAGACATACCTTCAGGAACTATTATTTTTTTTGTGTTTCTTGTTAAATCATCCTGTAATACCTTTGCATTGTGAGCTGAACCTTCCCACCCGCTAAGAACATATGTAAATTCTAAATCAACATGCAACTAATACATTTTGCGATAATTGTCCTTTTCGATTACGATAGCTAGTCGTGTCTTGTTCTGGTATCATTGCAAGGAAATGAGTTCTATCAATAGCTCCCACTCAATCCTAAGAATAATAAAAACAAAATATTAGTCATATAGTTCTTTGAAATACTTGGAAACGAGAAAAAAATAGCATACCTTAAAATAAGGATAAATCGAGTGTTGTCTTTAATTTTTGTAGGAATTGAAAGTCCCAGCTTAGCCATAAAGCTTGGAGCAAGTGCTTTTCACGTTTTTAGAATTGTGTTAAAGCTTGTACTTATTGAGAATTTTGATCTCTCGAATCTATCTTCAGCTACAACGTATCTCGCATTCTGACCAACTATGAACAAAAATGTGGCAAGCATTTCTTCAATAGAAACATATGTTGTGTCAGTTAACTCCATCTTTAATTTTAGAATTGAGCATAGTTTCAGAAATGCTTCTAAATACATATGATATAGCTTTTGGAAATGCTCACGTTAGAGGGAGAAAAGAGAGAGCTTACTGAATAGAGATGGTGGTGGTTTGATACAAAGTAAGATACAAAGCTTCAGGTTCACCTGTGGAGAAGGTGGTTGGTGATCTGCAGAGATTGCCGGAGTTGATCTTTTATGATTGTGTTTTTTCTGTTTCTTTACAACAGCTAAGAACAGAGAAAACAACTCACGAAAACAGAGAGATAATAAAGTTTTGGGACAAATTCAGGGATGCCAAAGCCACGAGGTGCAGAGCCAGCGATTTCAAAGGAAAGAGTGAAAGGAGACAAGACAAGCTTGATTGAAAAATTGAGAATGTCTATGACTTGTTGTCCATAAAGAGTGGAGAATTGCTTGAACTGAGCATCACCGAACTGTGCCACATTCTGTATTAAACGACCTGGTCCTCTCGACATTGGAGACAAAGAAGAAAAATATAAGGAGTTTTTCTTGCTCTCTGGTTTTGGGTTAGACGATCTTTTTAATGAAATCCTTCAAAATTTTATCTTAAAAGGTATAATTTTAAGAGGAGTAATTTTCAACTAAAAGAAAAAAAATGTCTCCTAAAATGATTCAAAGTAGCATTCCAAAAAAAGTTGTGATATTTTGAATAACAAGAGATTTAAAGTTGGTTTTATAAACTATTGATTGAATAATAAGAGATTCTGAATTATTTTAAAGTTTTATATAAATCTTAGTTAAATAACATATAATTTTGTGAGAATTTTTAAAATCATCAATTGAATAACAAAATATTTTAAAAATACTTTAAAATCCCTTAAATGTTTTTTTTGTTAAAAAAATCCCTTAAATGTTAAGTTCAAACCCCCTCTTAATGTGATTAGAATGTACAAATGTTACTTACTTTAGAATTTATGATAATGAAATAATTATACTCCATATGGTTTCAAACTGTAATTTGTATTCCAGATTTTTAGTAGTTCAACTATAGTCTTTAATCATGCTAGTATACAAGATTTATTCTGAATTAACAAAAAAATAGCACATAAGTAGTTTAGTAAAGTAAAAATATTTTCTGTTTCAGAACATAGTTATATAAATGTGTGTTTCTGTTGTCTAAATAAAACCACTGATTTTCGTTGTCAACAATTACAACTACACATTCATCCTAATTCAAAACTTTTACACCACTAAAAAGTAAAAACCAAACATTGTTCTTATAGAATTTTTATCTGCTTTCAACGTTATACCGATTTTCAAAAGTAAAATAGTTTAAAATAAATTATAATAATTTTGTATGACAACGTAGAGTTGCATGCAAGCCTATCACATACAGCACGTATACTAGAAAAAAAGAGTTTAAGGGGGAGGTATTGGTTTAGGATTTAGAAAGAATTTTAATGATTTTATGTTCTTGCTGATTGTTAGAATCATAGATAATTGAAACTTAAAAATGAAAGATTCTAAGAGATTGTTTAGGAAGTTTTTTAAAATCTTGATGATTTGTTTTTTCTAATCTTGTAAAATCTTTCTATTTGATGAAAGAGTTTTCATGACTTTTGTTATGAAGGAAATGATATAAAATCCTAAACCAATAACATAAAATTTGAATTCATTAACAATCCAAGATTCTTTTGTTTTACTTGAATAACATAAAACTTTTAATGACTTTATAAAACTCTTAATCCAATAACACTAGATTTATCAAGATTTTAGATAACTTTTTACAAATCCACAACCAATAACACCAAATTTTTAAAGAGTTTTTAAAAGTCTTGATTGAATATCAACATATTTTACCTAACTTTTAAAGTCATTAAAATTCATTCTAAATCCTAAACCAATACCTCCCCTAAAACTAAAAAAAAGTCAATACTAAAGAAATGTATGGAAACAAGAAGACTTTTAATTAATCTTTTCATAAGGAGACTTGTATGGTCTGTATACTGTATATTAGTATTTGCTTAGGAAGTAGATGATCTAACAACTTGTGTCATTTGGTGTGATTTAAATAAATTAATATCAAAAGTATGTGGACATACAGCTGCGGCTCGACAGTGTCCTCACGATCCTCTCTGTAAGACAGATTGGTCATCTTAATCACTTGACTTCATTGTATCATCCAAACAGTTATTAACAACGCTGCCATGAATTATAAAATATACATTCAAAATTAAATAACGAAACCATAGTATCATATCATACATACGTGTGGGAACAGAGCAAAACGACAGAAGTTATTGTAGCAAAACGACAGGAAAGCTTTTGAATCTCTATTTAGTTAAGTTAAAAGTATTGAAATAAATAAAAAAAGAAGAAAGAAGGAATGAATATTATAAGCCAACTAAAATTGTTACGTGCTCCACTTCGAGGCCAGCTCATATCTCATCTCATCTTGAAGTAATGAACAGAGAGAGACCAGAAGAGACAGATAAAAGATTGCGTGAGGGATGGTCCATTGTATGCCTAACTAATCTGGACCCTCCTCTCCCGTATTATTTATCCAATGGGCAGCGATTAAGCTCTTGCGTCCACGTTGTTATTTTGTAATTTATTTTTATTTTTTGTCAACAAAAAATTAACTCAGACGAATCAATGAGAAGGAATATTGTTTATATATAGAACATTATGTAGAGATGTGCGCGCATAGCGTACCAACAGATCCGCTTTTATATTTGCATTTCTAGAAATTAAATATAAGGAAAAAGAAGAGAACTCCTCCCTGTCCATTTTGATATCGGCGAGATATGTCGAGAACGCCGGCCAGTTGTGTGGCGAAGACACCATCTTCACCAAATCAGAGCAGTCTGAATAGAACGCCACATTACGGTAATCATGTCCGATCATGCAACACATTGCCCAAATGAAAGCTTCGACTTCAGCATGTAAAGGGGAAAGACTCCGTCGAAAGTTAGTAGCTCCCATACTTGGCGTTGGATCCTGAGATTGGGTACAAAACCATCCGGCTCCTGCGAATGGATCGCCGAACTTCCAAGAGCCATCAACGAAGCAGCGATAGCCTGAAAAGAACATGGGTAGGGAATTGACTGGCCCCATAACCGAGAGTCGGCAACCGTTGGCTGGGCAGTTGAATCTGCATCTTCACCCTCCTCCTGAGCCTGCTGCCAGGACAATGCCTTACCTTCAGCTACCCGAATAACCACCTCTGGACGCTCAGTGGCGGTTTCAAAACCTTTGCATTACGCGTTTTCCATAAATACCACAAAATCCACGCGAAGGCTGACACATGGGATCCCGGGCTTTTGGGGTCCAAGAAATGATCCACATTAGCATACACAGACTCCACCGGAAAACAATGTGGTCCTACCGGTACCTGAGATAAAGTCCACACCTGACGCGCTGGTGGACAAAGGAACAGAGCATGATTAACTGTTTCCTCCTCGGCACCACAACGTGAACAACCCAAATCACACGCGATACCACGCCGCCGCAAGTTTCTTGAAACCGGAATACACCCAGAAAGCACTTGCCACATAAAGTGTTGGAGTTTTGGTGGACAACGAACCTTCCAAACACTAGCTAGGAGAGAGGTAATCTCTAGCCCGTCACCAAGCGCCTTAAAAGGCCTGGAGATCGTCATATGTGCCGCATGATGACCAGACTTAACCTTATACCGCCCATTCTTCGTAAAATGCCAACCAAGAGAATCCTCCTTTGGACAACTACCTAAAGGTAAAGCCCTTATCAACGCAACATCAACAGGATCAAAGTGCTCAGTAAGCACATCCATCCGCCACGAATTTGTATGCCAATCAATTAAGTGAGAAATTTTAAGAGAAGGGTCCTTAAACGGGCCCTTACTGAGAACTTGTCTCGGGGATTGAGCTGGTATCCAGGGGTCGGTCCATACAAAAATGGACTCTCCAGAGCCAACCCTTTTAATAAGTCCTTTATGTACCAGAGAGCGAGCTGAAACTATACTCCTCCACCCGTAAGAGGGAGAGTAAGAACTAATCGGTTCCATGAGATTCAAATTCCTATAATACCTACCTTTAAAATCCTGGCGAACAAAGAATCGGAAAAATCAATTAGCCTCCATAATTGTTTTGCCAACAAAGCCGAATTAAAATCATCAACATTCCGAAAACCTAAGCCGCCCAGTTGTTTGCTACAACATAGTTTCTCCCAAGCTAACCAATGCATACCACATGTCCTACCATCTGTACTCCACCAAAAATTCACCACAACACTGGTGAGTTTGGATGTAATTATTTTTGGTAGCCGAAAGCAAGACATCACAAACGTCGGGACCGCAGTTGTGATAGACTTAATCATCACCTCCTTTCCCCCTTTAGAAAGCAGTTTCGCCGACCAACCAGTCGTACGTCCCTGCATTCTTTCCTGGACAAACGAAAAGACCTTTGTTTTAGACCCACCTAAACTCTCCGGCAACCCTAGGTACGAGCCCATGCCTCCCAGATTTGTTATGCCAAGAATCCCCTAGATCTCCGTTTTTGTATCTTCAGCAACAGTATGACCAAACTGAATAGAAGATTTCACAAAATTGATTTGTTGACCCGAGGCAGTCTCATATTTCCGTAAAATACCCAAAATGACCTCACATTGTACTTTATCAACCTTACAAAAGAATAAACTATCATCCACAAATAATAGATGTGTGATTGGCGGGCATTGATTAGCCACCTTAATCCCTGTAACTAATTTATTCTCCTCCGCTTTCCGAATATTGGCAATTAAAGCTTATGTGCATAAGATAAACAAATAAGAAGATAGAGGGTCCCCTGTCGTAAACCCCTTTCCGGAATAATCAAACCATTAGGTTGACCATTCAGAAGAACTTTATACTCAACCGAGCTAACACAAAACATAATTCATCCAATCCATCTTTCATCAAAACCCATTTTGTGGAGTTACTTTTCAATAAACCCCCACTCCACCCGGTCATATGCCTTACTCATATCTGTTTTTATTGCCATAAACTTTCCTTTACATGACGGATTAGTCCGTAAACCGTGAAACATTTTCTGAGCAATCAGAATGTTATTTGAAATTAGGCGGCCAGAAACAAAAGCCGATTGAGTTTCCGAAATAAGCCTTGGTAAAATCGTCTTAAGCCGTTGACACATGATCTTTGAAATTATTTTATACCCCACATTACACAAACTAATTGGGTGCAGCTCTGTCATCCGGGTTGGCTTTGCCACCTTCGGAATGAGACAAATGTGTGTGGCATTTAAACCTCTATCAAACACTCCCTCCTCGAAAAAACCATTAACCAGCGAGACAAGGTCCCCTTTAACAACCTGCCACGCCTTTTGGTAAAACAAAGCAGTCATCCCGTCCGGGTCAGGAGCCTTATCCGGATGCATCATAAATAAAGCCGCACGAACCTCTGCCTCTGTAACCGGGGCCGTTAACTAGGCATTGACCTCATCTGTAATGATTGTGCGTACCTCACATAAGACCTCATCAAAATTTGTCGGTTGCAACGTTGTAAACAGATCTGCAAAGTATGACACTGCAGTATTGCAAATATCAACATCCTTCGTAGACCAAACCTCGTTCGTATTAAAAAGACCTGTAATCCTATTGCGGGCCCATCGCTGCTTTGTCTCGGCATGAAAATACTTAGAGTTCTGATCCCCCACCTTCATCCATCTATTATGGCTCTTCAAATACCAATATACCTCTTCATCCCTATAAGATTCCCGCAATCGGGCATTTAAATCGGAGATTACCGAAAGTGGAGTCGCGTCATCGGCCTGAGCCTTGGCCAGCTGGCTCTTTAAAGCCTCAATTGTATCCCGACCAAAAGGAACTTGCGTCTTACGCCACCGAGAAATAGCCCGTCGACAATTTACAATTTTGTCTAAAAAAGTGGGTGAACTCTGAGTGTGTCCCCCATCCCAGCCCGCCGAGATTGCCTCTATCAAACCTTCCTTCCCAACCCACCGACGGTCAAACATAAAGCATCGCTGCCCCCGCGGCCTTTTTGCCCATATATTAATCACGATAGGCTTGTGATCAGAGGCAATCATAGGTAAATATTCAATAACCGTATCAAAAAATAACTCATGCCAATTTTTATTACCGAAAGCCCTATCCAACCGACAACGAATATTTTTAATTTAATTATTAATTATTTAGTTCTCCATACCCTCTTTCAAAGTCATATAGTATCAAATCAACTGAATCATCTATTATCCTTGTCCCATATCTACCGACTTCAAAACTTCGGACTCAAAAAATAGAAAAAAAAAAAACTAATCTACCGACTACATATTATTTGTATGAATAAGAAAACGTCCTGGTTCAGTTTTTCATTTATTTTATTTTTTTCACTCGTTGATTTTGGATTTATATCTTCTTTCTTTTTTTTCAGCAAATTTTTATATTTCTTTACTTACATTTAACAGTTTTAATTACGAAACCATCTTTTTTTGTTTATATAAATGCAAACCGTTATATTTCTCTCATTTACTTTGCATTCTTTTCTTTTTTTTATTTAAGTCTGACAAATCCATCAAACAAGTGAATGAAACAATAATGTGCAGACACGTACTAATTCTCATGTGTCGATCAGTTACGCTGAGATAAATTCATTCTAGGCAAAGAGAATCTTATAAGAAAATAAAAAAATTTACCAAAATACACTATCAGTCCTCAATGCACTGATTATCAGATAACAAAAAGAAAAAAAAAAGTAAATGAGAGTATTAGTATTTACTTTTCTCGATTAACAAAAAAAAATCCATTTCACGTTTTGAGAAAATCCAAAAATATATTCAGATTAGGTAACAGTATCTCTAAAACGTTACAAAAGTAAAAAAAAAAAAAAAAAATCTTGAATATGATAGGCGAGAGAGGAGGTTTACTTACTACTAATAAGAAGCTCACTGTTTCGCTTGACCCCACAGAATCTCTATTTTTCTTTATGTAAAAAAAAAAAACCAAATATCTTTCTCTATTTATAATAATGTAAAGATAGTAGTTAATTAATTAAAATAATAAAAACACATTCCCCAGCTATTTTCCAGGCTGTGTTTTTTGCCTCTCTCATTTGTTTCCATTTTTATACCTTCTTTCTCTTCTTCTTCTCCTTTCCTCTTCACTACATACATATCTCTCTCTTCCTTCCTCAACCTCTCTCTCTCTCTCTATCTCTCAAACCTTTCAAACCAGACTAAACCAGTTGAGCATCCAAATCTTAAAAAAAAAAAAAATGGATCCGTGCTCTTTCGTACGGATCATAGTCGGAAACTTGGCCGTTAGGTTTCCCTCATCTTCATCATCGTCTTCGTCCTCAGGACCGTCTGTTTCTGGAATCAATCCAACGTCTCCCAACTGTTACTGCAAAATCAGATTCAAGAATTTCCCACGGGAGATTGTTTCTACTCCGGTTATGTTCCGAACTGAATCTTCTGATTCCGAGACTCGTTCCTCCTCTTCTTCAACCGTCGCCGCTTGTTTCAGTCTAAGCAAATCTCAGATCGAAGCTTCTTTGAAGAAACCTAAGTGGAGCGTTCTCTCCGTTGAGGCTTTTTCCCGTGGAAACACCGACGGTCACGACGACGGTGTTACCACCGGCGCGTCTTGTGGACTCGCTACTGCTGGGGAGAAGTTGCTCGGTAGGTTCGAGGTCTCGCTTGATTTGAAATCTGCCGAGACGAAGACTTGTTTGGCTCACAACGGTTGGGTTCCTTTGGGTTCTAAGAGAGGAGGAAGTAAATCTAATAAAAGTAAAACCGGATCCGATCCGGAGCTCCATGTTACCGTTCGGGTCGAACCTGACCCGAGATTCGTCTTCCAGTTCGACGGCGAGCCTGAGTGTAGCCCTCAGGTGTTCCAAGTTCAAGGAAACACTAAACAAGCTGTGTTCACTTGCAAGTTCGGCTCCAGAAACTCAAACTCCGGTGATCGGAATCTTCTTCACAGGTCAGTTACATCTTCATCTTCACTCGTTTGATGATTAGTAAAATTAGAACATTGCCTTAATCAAATATATTCTTTACTTGTTAATCAAACTTTAGAATATAATAATCTCATTCTTAATTAGCTTTTCGAGATTTGTTATATGAATCCTATATTGAACTTTTTTTTATTAATTTTTGCAGTTCGTCAATGATGTCTGAGTTAATCTCAACGAGAAGTCTTATATCGTCGATGAAATCGGAAAAGGAGCAACCGTCGAAAGAGAGAAAAGGATGGTCAGTAACGGTTCATGATTTATCAGGTTCACCAGTGGCTATGGCCTCAATGGTCACACCTTTCGTACCATCTCCTGGTTCGAATCGTGTGACTCGATCGAGTCCCGGAGCTTGGCTCATTCTTAGACCAGACGGTTGCACGTGGAAGCCGTGGGGAAGGTTAGAGGCATGGCGTGAAGCTGGTTACTCTGATACACTAGGTTACCGTTTTGATCTTTTCCAAGATGGTATCGCCACCGCTGTGTCAGCATCTTCGTCTATCAGTTTGAAAAATGGCGGGAGTTTTGTTATAGATGTCACCGGCGGGACCACGACTACGGCGTCTACGCCGACGACGAGTCCTCAAGGAAGCTGGGATCTCGGATCCGGTTCGAGTTCCGGTTCGAGACCCGCGTCGAGACCGGGGTCAGGATCCGGGTCGGATTTCGGGTATCTACTGCCGCAGCACCCGTCGTCTGCGGCGGCGCAGAACAGAGGGTTTGTGATGTCGGCTACGGTGGAAGGAGTAGGGAAACGGAGTAAACCGGAGGTAGAGGTCGGTGTGACGCACGTGACATGTACGGAGGATGCAGCAGCGCACGTGGCGTTAGCTGCGGCGGTGGATCTGAGTTTGGATGCTTGCAGGCTTTTCTCACACAAGCTAAGGAAAGAGCTGAGACAGCAAAGCCAGCTTGGTGTCGTTTGACGTGTTTCGCTTTGTCGTTTTTACCAATTCATGAGTTGTCCTCCACTCACAATTTTTTTCTTTATTTTAAATGTTTTTTTTTTTTTGAATTTTCATTTTATTTCTTTAAGGTGGTAGCGTTAGGAAAATTAGCCAGCCAATTTTTTTTGAGAAGGTGGATGTCATCATTATTAAAAATTGTTTATATCTTCTTTCTTCTGTACAGCTAAGAATTGACAGTAACAACTTCATTACCTCATTTTATTATGCATCATTAACAAAGCCACACGAAATTATAAATTCTTAAAATTAGTATGGTGTTTCTCCGTTGTAATTACCGGGAGGATCATAGTTACATGTAATAAAAGTACCACCACCGTTACACACAACTTTAGCGCATCCCAATCGAACAGTGTTTCTCCAGACCACTTGTGTGTAATGTAGGCACGTGCCACCGTATGGATCGTTGCACGTGTTGCTACTGTAGTCGTAGTACTGTTTCTCGTTGATCCACATCCCCGCAGCATCCTCAGCCGACATATCTCCACTACTCATCGCTATGTTCTCTCCAAATGGTCCATTCGAATGGACTAATGCACAGTCACTGATCCTCTGGTTTGCATAGCTGGCGGCGTAAGCAGCGACCTCATCGTCCCAAACCAATGGGTCAAGCCCAACTGCGTTCCGGGCTTCGTTTTGGGGCTCTAAGAATTCTTGTTTCAAATCTTCGGCTAAAGAGCCATAGAGAAGAGAAATTGCAAATAAAAGCAAAATGTTGGTTTTGAGTAGAGACATTTGTATACGTATTGATGAAATGAAGCTTAGGAGTTAATTTGAATATTTATATTTTCAATAGTAAACAACTTATGGATTGTAACTGAAAACAAATTCTGTTATCTGTTCACCAAAATTAGAAAGAGGACCATATTTTACATACTCTGAAAATAGAGAATATTCTATTGATTTTTGAAATATTTTTCCTTTTATCTTTGTATGTAGTTAGTAGTTAGTGTACTCTCCATATTAAAAAGACAAAACTAGTCAAAGTATATTCTAATTCTTTGTATACATTGGATTTTGCTATTTTTGGGGTTTGAATATATTTGACACGTCTCTTATTGATAACGATTTAAAATCTGAAGTCTTCATTTCTATCTTCTTTAATTTGGGAAAAGAAGACTAGAATCTAATCGTCCGATACAAAACCAGTATTAATTTTATTAAAATGGAAATGTACGTAGGAAATAAAATTATTTGTAATATTATATCCAACGCATATGATTCAGCCCATTCAGGTCACGAAAGGAAATGATTCATCACTTTTGACTTTTGATAGAGCCACGTATATATTTTGGAAATAAAATGATAAAATAGAATAAAAAGAAGAATTGATGGTAGGTGAATACAAATTAATTAGAAAGAAATAAATCCATAAATAAGGAATTATATAACATGAAAAATATATAAAAAAGAAAGAGGTGCATGAATGTAAGAAAATACATGAATAAAAGGACTAAAGAGTAAAAAAGATGAACGGTAAAATAAAATAAATATTTTTCAAATGAATTTGAAAAACACAAACCGCGCCTAGTGATCAGTTTCTTTCTTCAGTTCTGTCCAGTAACAACAACGAAACACTTCACCACCACGTTTTATCCCTCCGGCGAAGAAGAGACCAATGTTCCGGCGATTGTTTATAGTTCGCCTTCTCTTTCTACTTCCGTTCGCTTCATCGAGATCCAACCGTAGTCAAGAAGAAGTCGTGAACCTTCTCAAATTAAAATCCGTCTTCGGGGAACCAGATCCCGTCTTCGCCACATGGACGCACAACAACTCAGCATGCGAATTCTCCGGAATCGTCTGTAATTCCGGCGGAAACGTCATCGAGATCAACCTCGGGAGTCGGAGTTTGACCAACCGCCGCGGCGGAGACGGTTGTATTACCGATCTTCCTTTCGATTCAATCTGTGGTATGAAGTTTCTAGAGAAGCTTGTTCTAGGAAACAACTCTTTGCGTGGCCGGATTAGTAAGAATCTCAAGAAATGTAAACGTCTGAGATACTTAGACCTCGGCGTCAACGATTTCTCCGGTGAGTTTCCCGCTATTGATTCGTTACGATTACTCGAGTTTTTGAGTTTAAACGCTTCTGGAATCTCTGTAAAATTCCCATGGAGTTCTCTAAAACACATCAAGAGTTTGAGTTTCTTAAGCGTTGGAGATAACCGTTTCGATCCTTATCCATTTCCAAGAGAGATTTTTAATCTCACCGCCTTGAGATGGGTTTATCTGAGTAACAGCAGTGTCACTGGTAAGATTCCAGAGGGAATCAAGAACCTTGTTCGTCTCCAAAACTTGGAGCTCTCTGATAATGAAATCTCTGGTAAAATACCAAAGGGGATGGTTCAGTTGATAAATCTTAGGCAGCTTGAGATTTACAACAATTACTTGACTGGTAAGTTACCAGTAGGGTTTCGGAATTTGACGAGTTTGAGGAATTTTGACGCCTCTAACAACAAGTTAGAAGGTGATTTGTCAGAGCTCAGGTTCTTAAAGAACCTTGTTTCTCTTGGATTGTTCGAAAACCGATTAACCGGTGAGATTCCAAAAGAGTTTGGAGATTTCAAGAGTTTAGCTGCATTGTCTCATTATAGGAACCAACTTACAGGGAAGCTTCCGAAGAGGCTCGGATCTTGGACCGGTTTTAAACACATTGACGTGTCTGAGAATTTCTTGGAAGGTCAGATTCCTCCTTATATGTGCAAGAAAGGGGTAATGACGCATCTTCTGATGCTGCAGAACAGATTCACAGGAAAATTTCCGGAGAGCTATGCTAAATGTAAGACTTTGATTCGTCTTCGTGTAAGCAACAACTCTCTTTCTGGTGTGGTTCCTTCAGGGATTTGGGGTCTTCCTAATCTCCAGTTTCTTGACCTTGCTTCAAACCGTTTTGAAGGAAACCTCACTGATGATATCGGTAATGCCAAGTCTCTTGGCTCTTTAGATTTGAGCAACAATCGGTTTTCAGGTTCTTTACCGGTTCAGATCTCAGGAGCTAACTCGTTAGTGTCGGTTAATATTCGCATGAATAAGTTCTCCGGGGTGATCCCTGACTCTGTTGGTAAGCTTAAGGAGCTTTCAAGCCTCCATCTTGAGCAGAATAATCTATCTAGTGCTATACCAGAGTCATTAGCCTTGTGCACATCTTTGGTTGATCTAAACCTTGCTGGAAACTCAATCTCTGAGGAGATACCTGAAAGTTTAGGATCCTTACAGTTACTGAATTCTCTGAATCTGTCAGGAAACAAACTATCAGGAATGATTCCTGTTGGGTTATCGTCTCTGAAGCTAAGCTTACTTGACTTATCCAACAACCAATTGACCGGTACTGTTCATGAATCACTCGAAATTGGAAGCTTTGAAGGGAATTCAGGGTTATGCAGCTCAAAGATCGCATATCTTCATCCATGTCCGCGTGGAAAACCTCAGGGCCAAGGGAAGAGTAAACATTTGTCTACATTCGACATATGTTTCATCGTTGTATCAGTACTTGCTTTGTTTCTCTTATTCTGTTGCGTGATCTTCAAGATAAGACGAGTTAGGTCGAATCAAACGGCTCAGAAGAAAAACAACTGGCAAGTGAGCTCTTTCCGGTTACTAAGCCTTAACGAAATGGAAATAATTGATGGGATCAAGTCAGAGAATCTCATAGGCAGAGGCGGTCATGGGAGTGTTTACAAAGTAACACTAACAAACGGCGAAACACTAGCCGTTAAACATATCTGGAGACAGGAGAGTCCCCACGAAAGCTTTAGAAGCTCAACGGCAATGTTAAGTGATAGCAACAACAACAACAGAAACAGTAACCGAGAGTTCGAGGCAGAAGTTGTGTTGCTAAGCAATATAAAACATATAAACGTCGTGAAGTTGTTCTGCAGCATAACGTGTGAGGATAGTAAGCTGCTTGTATATGAGTATATGCCTAATGGAAGCTTGTGGGAGCAGCTGCACGAGCATCGCGGTGAGCAAGAGATTGGGTGGCGTGTGAGACAAGAGTTGGCTTTAGGAGCTGCTAAAGGGCTGGAGTATTTGCACCATGGGTTAGATCAGCCAGTGATTCATCGAGATGTGAAGTCCAGCAATATATTGCTTGATGAGGAATGGAGACCGAGGATTGCTGATTTTGGGTTGGCTAAAATCATTCAACCTGATTCAGTTCAACAAGATTTCTCAGCTCCTCTTGTTAAAGGAACTCTTGGTTACATTGCCCCTGGTATGTAAATTCTTCAAGATTTGTTTGTTTTAAATAATCTTATATCCTTAAACGATTGTGCATATCTATATGAGGGAGTTGAAACCGATTTTACAACCTTGTCCAAATTTCTCCTACCATTAGGGCAACTTTCTTCAAGTTTCTTGCTTCTCAAGCTTCACATTCCTTGCATTTCAATCTACAATTATCTAACCTGTCAATTTTGTTCACAGAATATGCATATACTAGGAGCGTGAGCGAGAAGAGTGACGTGTACAGCTTCGGGGTTGTGTTACTGGAGTTGGTGACCGGGAAGAAGCCCGTGGAGATTGAGTTCGGCGAGAACAGTGACATCGTCATGTGGGTTTGGAGAATGAGCAAGGAGATGAACAGAGAAATGATGACGGAATTAATCGATCCGAGTATAGAAGTTGAATACAAGGAAGATGCTCTTAAAGTTTTGACCATTGCTTTGTTATGTACGAACAAGTCTCCTCAGGCTAGACCGTTTATGAAATCAGTGGTTAGTATGCTAGAGAAAATAGAGTCTTCCTCCAACAACAATGGAGAAGCAAATAACGATGAGATTACTGAAGTTGTATAGCTCATCTTATAGTCTTGGTTATTTATCAAGCTCAAGGCCAAAACATATATAACAACTACTCAACTACATACACCAATTAGTGAAAGCTGGAAAAGTCGTGAAAGTTTTAATCATAATATTTTGTAAAGACACTCATGATTGATGATAATTATTCTGTTTCAAATATATAATTAGATAAAGCAAAACGCATCTTTGATAGTTAAAAAAGATGAAGCAAACCATATGTTATTTGGAAAATACATTGCAAGACACAGTACATGACATGAGAATTACACAAAGATTAGAGACATCGTCAGATGTTTCTTATAAACTTTTATGCATATATATATGTTTGGTATCAAGTTACAGTTTCAACTTCATTCAACCCTGGCGGTCAATCTCCACAGTCCATCCCTTCGTATCCTCGACCCGACCCGTTTGGATATCACTTAACGTATCATATAGCTTCGCAGCCAATGTATCTTCCCCTGTTTTGAATCCGGTCCTGTATTGAGTTTGTTTATACACTCAATTATTCCAGTCAACCTAACTTATGTAAAAAGAATCATAATATACATTGGATTAAACGGAAGAAAATGTTACTTTTTGTCTTTGAAGGTTACGGACGCAATACTAGTCACAATTGAAGCAGTCCCGGTACAGAAAGTTTCGTCCGATTCAAGAAACTCCTCTAGAGGAATTACACGTTCTTCGACCTGTAAGTGTTATATATTATTAATAAGAATATTTTTTTTAGCAAATTGCGATGTCAACTTGAATCAAAATATGTATATCATCATGATATTGAAGTAGTCCAACCTGGTAGCCGAAATCACGACATAACTCCATTACACAGATTCGTGTGACTCCGGGCAAAATAGTTCCTGTAAGTGATGGAGTCGATACAACATTTCCCTGTATATAAAATATAATCACAACGATCTTAATATTTCTATCACACTTCTAAATATCACAAAGATTTCAATATGTAGATGTATATATTAATTAAAGTTTTTACCTTGAGCATGAAAACGTTAGCTGCGAAAAGTTCTTCCACGTTTTTACCAGTTGCAGCATCCATAAACAATAAATCAGAGAAACCTTGTTTTCTGGCCTCTGCCATTGGTATCCAAACCTATATATATAACAAGAAAATTTACCATAATAATTAATCATTTTGAGAAATCTAAAACAAATTTTGATATATTTTTACTTTTTAACTTACAGGACAATAGTTTGTGATGCTCTTCACACCACCAGTTCCACTAAGAAAAGCTCGACGAAACTTATCTTCCACTTTCAGATTCAAGCCAGTGTTATCCTATACCAAAAAAAGAACCAGAAAAAAAAAAAAAGTCAAACATATAACTCTCGCTAGCTTTTTTATAGTCTTCCTTAATTTAAGTTTGATGTATTTTTTGTATATTACTTTACATTCCTTATAATTTCAATATTTCATATATATGCTAACAATTTTTTAATTTTGAAACCGACAAGAACACTTACGCACCTTATGATAACGTCCAACAGGACAGGCAAACGCGGAGAAGGTGGTCTCAGGAACTGGAAATGAACCAAGAATCGGACCACTCCCAAACAAGATAGGCCTAATATACAATGTTCCTTTCCCTGGAGGAGGAATCTACACACACACACACATATATATATATATATATATGGCAACCCCCATTACATCTTTCATTTTAGTTAGTAGGTTTGTTAGCTTAAAGGATTGATAAAAAAATATACCCATTTCTTGTTGGCAAGAGCAACTTGTTTCATCGCAGAAACGAATTGATCGACGGAAGGATAAGGCATATAGAGTCTCTTGGCTCCGGCTTGGATGCGGTGACCGTTTTGGTCTGGTCGGAATAGCAGAATCCGACCATCTTCTGTCCTGTAAGCCTTCAGCCCTTCATATAAACCCTAATCATATACCAAAACCACCGAAGAAGATATATAATTAATGGTTATATGTTTTTATTAATAATTAGTGTGGATCTCTAGCTAATTAATATAAGAACAAACCTGGCCATACTGAAGAACGGCAGCGCAAGGGTTGAGTTGCAAATCAGCAAAAGGAACAATCTTGCCCTCTTGGAAATCCTCTCCATGATTGCACTTGGCAACGTACATGTTGTCCGTCCGAACAAACCCGAATGCCAACTCTTCCCACTTCACATTCGCATATTTTTCATCCGACGAAACACTGTCAAGTTTGACCCAAATTAAAAAAAAAAAGAGTAACGAAAAAATCATCGTCAATCATAGTTCATACAATCAGATTAAAACAATATAAATGCGATATATTTAACATTTTCTTAGTATGGTTTTTTTTCTGTATTTTTCTTAGATATGATATATAAAGATTTTACCTTGTTAAAAGAGCTGGTTGAGCAGAAGGAGCCATGGATATGCTGTTTGAGTCGAGTTGCTTTGTTGTATAAGAAACTTGAGTTGTCTATAAAAGCCTTGGACTGCTTCTCTTTATACATCTACACTTTTTAAAAAAATCTTGTTTTATTTATTTAAATGAAAGATATCGTTTCTTTATATATATATATACACGTTTACAACAATTTCCTTTTCTCATTTATAATAATAATAATAATAAACTAAAAACGAATATAAACATAATCTCTTTAAACCATTTCTTTTAAAAGAAATTAACTTGTATTATTTCGAAGCAGGTGTAGTCATGATGAACCGGATGGTCCAAAACAAAAGATTAGGTTTGATATTACTATTTTATATGTTACTGTGCATATTTATTAATTAATCAAAATTTACTCAATGAGCAATTTCTATATGTCAAATGTTTTCAATTCATTCGTTTATTCAAGATTACCATTGTAGTTTCCCAATTCTTGTTTTTTTTTTTTTTTATGTTGCATGACTAAATTAAAATCGGGAGGTTTATTTTGGTCCACTGTTTATTATAAATAATAAATCGGAACTGTAGTTAGATCACAAGATAATCGTCAGGTGGAGAAAACGTGTCACGCTTACTTTACTTTTTTTTTTCTTTCTTTTAAATATCTTTTTGGAGGAAATGGGATTGCTGAAATAGAGTGTGTGTATAAAATGCGAATGTGTTCCTTAGTTAGGTGGATAGGATAATGTGATGGGAAGGAGGGTAGGTCAAATCCAAACGTGTGTGTGTGTGTAACTGTGTATTAGCTACTGATAGATAAAAAAAATTTAAAACGAAAAGACAAAGTACTTTCCTCATTACGTCAAAACCCAGTTGAATTCTAACTTTGATTAATATATGCGACTTACACTTATTGGTGTTTTCTTCATAATTGCTAAGACACCACTTGAATTTGCATATCACTTGAAACAACAACGTTCTTTACTTTTATTTTTGGGACATCCAAAGTTGAAACACAAGTTCCCCTCATGAATATCATCACTCTTCGATTGTTTCTTAACCTAAACTTAAATACAAGTGATCCATGACTTTGAGTCACTGCTGCTGCTGCAACGATGGCGCCTTTAGATTTTGAGCAAATTCGTGAGAGTTTAGCTTCTCATTCATCACTCTGAATTTCTCTTTTATCCTCTTTATCTGTACCAATACATGATGATAACAATATAAACGTAACCTAGTCAGTTCTACTGCATGTTGCTCCAATGGCAAATAGAAGAGAAACATTGATCATAAAAGTCAAGGGTTTTAAGTTTGGTTTACCCTTCTCAGCTCGATCTCCGTGCTCCGTTTCTTTTGATCAAGTGATTGCCGGAGATTCGTGATATCGAAAATACTATCGAGGTCGTCTTCGAATGCGTTTTCCAACTCTTCCCGCAGAAGAGCAGGTAACTTATCAACGATGGGCATTAGAAGAAAACAGTTGAACTGCAGAACATAACAAGACACAAATACAAAACTTTTAAAAGATGAGTCATTTTGGAAGCAAGAATCCGTGTACAGTTGAATAAGGAGCAAATTTAACCTTTAACTCAGCAGAGGCTAGAAAGTACTCTCGTATGCCCTGGAATATTTGTTGGACCAATGCGTAGACAATTCTCTCAGAGGAAGGAGCAAGCTTGCGGTTCCAAAGCGTGCTATCTAGAAGATCAGCCAACCGCATTTCTGTCGTCTGAATACTGGAACCTGAATCGATGTTTGAGGCCAGATGGCTTAGCTTTACATCTGATCTTGACTTTGTGTCTGCTGTGCCACCTTGTGCATCTTGGGGAAGACTAAATCCTATGGGATTACCTGATGTAGGAAGTTTCTCTGTTCCACCAAATGAGTCCAAGAATTGACGTAGACCAGCTCGGTTCTACATAACATTGAAAACATATTGAATTAGAAACGGACACCAAATCCGAACGAGTTTTTATGCATCCCTATTGAGAACAGTTTTACTTATACTGTTAATTTGATATGCACATAATTTTCAGTTTAATTGAAACAGAGCTATAAGCTGTAGCAGTGACCTTGTTGTGAAGAGACCATGTAACATAGCGAGTCGTGCTTGCTAAGTCCTCCATACATCTGCAATCAATTTAAAACCGAAGGAAAGATTACTAACTGAAGCTCACTAGAACAGAGGATGAAGGCAATGGAAACAGGTAAGTGCAGGAGTTGGAAATAGATTTACTTGTCACGACACGATTTTTCTGTGGACTCCACAAAAGTGTTGAAAGCTGAAGCAACTCGCTTGAGGAACACCTCATGCCCACTTAAGTATTCACCTTCTTTCTATTACAATTTAGAACATACATTAAGAAATTTGCTGGAAATGAAAATTAAGTTGGAGACCGTCAAACCAAAGAAAACAGTGCCTACCTGAAGAAGATATACAGAAATTGGAAGCAATCTCTTGAGAATGTGTAGGAGCCTTGCCCCTAACTAAACCAACACAAAAAAAAAAACGGTGACAGACATGTGAATAACAAAAATTCAGATGAAAGTATCCCTAAACATAGTTCCTGTAAGCAGGACATGTTTGGTAAATAAATCTTAAGCATAAATAAAGTTGTAGCAAATCTGAAAACTGAATGGCAGTATAACTAAACTAATTAGTAAGACTGCATTCCATCCTCCACGAAAGAAGAAGAAAACAGTAGACATATATATCTTTATCACCTGATGAAGGAAAGGTTCAAACGTCTCACGAGCTTTTGCAACTGCTATAACGCAAGCTGTTCTACAACAGCAAGCAAGAGAAAAGAAATAAGAGGTCCATAGAAAACAGGACAAACATTGCAGGCTTGCAACTCAGATTAGATACTGAAAACGGGTCTGAGATACTAAAAAAAATAAAACTCAGAACTGTGTTGCATCTCAGCGATGCTATAATACCTGGAATAGTTTGTTCCATCGTGAATATCCTCAACTCCACATGCATTCACAATTTCCTCCCGTGTTATTGGGGGACATTTGATAGCACCTACTAGAAAACGGAACTCAGCCATAGCACGGTGATACTGTGCACCCCCGTAAAGACGCATCCCTGCATTCTGTAAGTGAAAAATAATGGTCATGATCTCTCATAATTCTTAAAGGTCCAATGAAGATCTCTTTACTTTGTTTCCAATATATTCACTGGCACATATGTTTCATGGGGTCAAATTTATCTCCCATCAACCCATCATATAATTCATATTACAATCCACGTACAAGGACAAGATAACTGGATTTTGAAGACTACGACCAGCCTTCTCTATGAAGTAAGCATTTTCTGCTTCAAAGGAAACACTTACTGGTATTAGCTTATGTGGGAACTGGAGACCATCAGTACCAACAAATGCTCCTCCTTGTGTCCTTTCATCTTGTAATGTTTCACCTGAAAAATATTATGTAAAGTATTAATTATCAAAGAACCCAACATAAGAGAATGCTGATATAAAATGTGCTTCAGCAATAATCAAAGTATCATGACCAATGATTGATTGATTATCATATATCGTTCCGTGCGTAATCATTGCACTCTAGTGACCCAGTCTAACTGAACAACATGCATTTAGTTAAACTGATATTGCAAATATCCAATTCAACTACAACCACAAACAAGAAAGATTATTGCCAAAGACAGTGACTGGTAGAGAACAGAGCAGTAACATTACCAAATTTATCTGGAGGGGCCACTACTGTTCCTTTCAGTAACAGCGATAACTGGTCACGAAAAATAAAAACAAAACAGGTGAGAAATCACAACACTGATCAATACTAACAAAGGTAATTCATACGTCAATCAGAAAAAATGACAAAGCGAGCTTAAAGTCTTAAGGCATCCAACACAAAACACTTATTCTTAGTAGCATGTCTAGATGCCATTTACTGTTGCATAATTATTTATGTGTCAAAAATCAATACACAAAGACACATTTACCAAATGATCTTTGCTGTAGTAACAGAAACACTATTATTCCAAGAATCCAGGTACAGATGAAATATATATGAAGGCATAGATAAAAATCTTTAAAATATAACTGCTCTCTACAGATACCTTGGTTAAGAAGAGATCATGGAAAGTCCTGCCTCTCTCTTTGAGTTTTGCTTCATCTAAAGAGCTGCATTGAAAGGAAAGCATTCAACCACCAATTAGTTATATTTTCTTAAGTCAGTAGCGAGCAATTAAACAGCCTAAATCACGAAGACATTTTCAGAAGAAAAACTAATTGCAACCTAAGTTCCTTGCTGACAGTATCAAGTTTTCTGACTGTGCTGCGGTACTCCTTTCCTAAAAGTGGGATTATTAATGGAACACTCTCTTTGTACCTGGAAAGAGAACGGCATCAAGACAAACGAAAATGTAAACTAGAGAGGACACAGAAGCTGGAAAATCACAGAGAACAACAAGTAGTTTTACCTTTTCCAGAGTAATTCTTCTAGAAACAGCCTCAGTTTACTGATACCAATCCTATTCTTTTCCTGCTTTGTAAGCAAACGGCCCAACTTCTTCTCTAAAGATGAAATGTCTTCCATTTCCCTAAGTGACACAGACTGCAATAAAGAACAACATACAGTTTAGAATCCATGAAAAGAATTAAGAATCAGACAGCAGAAAATAGACCTGTTTGAACTCGTCATTAGACGAATACACTGAATCCTGTCCATATCCCACTCTCCCGGAAGGCACAGACGTGAAAAAAGGGGAATCGCCCAATAAGGAGCTGTCAAGTGCGCTTGCAGGAGGTGAGAGGAAGACTTCCACGTCGGATGAACATGAGAATTGAGGGATTTTGGTGTCAAGCTTTGTGGAAACAACAATTGTCCTAGAAAGTTCAGGATCAACCTACATGAACAAAGAACAAAAATATATAAGAAAAAATGAAGTTAACCTTAGACGCATTTGAGTTTACGTTAAAGTCTCATACTTGCATCACTATCCTTCGAGTAGTTGCAATACTCCAGTCACTGCTATCTTCAAGGCACAAAATGATGAACTCTTTGTGTTGCATCTTTGCTCGAACCAGAGCTTCCACAGCCCGTGCTTGAACCTAAGAAAAAAGAATAAGTAACCAACCACTCCCAAATCATGCAAAACCAAACACAGCCACGGAATTTGATAAAAAAAAAAAAAAAAAAAAAAAAAAAAAAAACAACCTGAAGTGCTCGGTTTTTAATTCCTGGTGCAGGAGCTATAAGTCCAGGTGTATCAATGATGGTAAGGTTGGGACAATACTTATACTGCACTTTCACAATAATCTCCTTAGCAGAGAATGGACATGGCTCTTGCTCCAGCCTCATATTCTCAGCTTCAATATACGCCTAATTCCAAAAATCATATCACAAATCAGCTTCAACATTACTCAAAAAACCTTCCAGAACTCGGCAGAAACAAAGCAATTGAAAGTAAATAACAACAAAACACCTGAATTTGTGAGAGGGACTTGGGGATAGTAACGGAAGGATCATCATCAGATCCGAGATGACAAAGCGGGAACTGACACTGAGGATCGTACTTCATATGAAGAGTAATCGGACGGCGAGTCTTGGTTCCGCCGCCGACGTGGTTAAATTGAAACCCCATGAGAGCTTCAACAAGCGCACTCTTACCGTCCGTCTGCTGTCCAACCACAAGAACCGCCGGTGCTTCGAACGGCGTCTCCAATTCTTGCGCCAAAGCGTGTAACTCGTTGTAAGCTTCGTATAGACTCCATCTCTCCTCAATTGCGGCGTATTCCTCCTCCTCCCCCGCCGTCATCTCCTCAACCGTCACCGATTTTGGCGGTGTAACATCCGACATCGTCGTGTTTATGAAGAGTGTGAGAGTTCTTACTACCGTCGTCTTCTTCCTGGCGGTGTAACTCACCGCTTTTTCAATTTAATTTTTTTTCCCCTTTTTTTGTATTTTCATTTAATGTAATTATCATACGCGCATTTATGGCGCGTTGAGTAAACGTTGTAATAGTCCTCCGTTAAAAAGTAAAAAAAACAAAAGAGCGCGTGAGGATACTAAAATGGTTTTTTTTTTTTTTTTTTTGGTCGGCAAATAGAAGGATTTGTTTCTTTTTGTTGACCAATAGTATATACAGAAATATTATCACCAAGGATTTTGCCAAATATGTTTTTTTTTTTTGTGTGATTACAATCAAACTATACATGTAGCAGAAGAATTGTGTGATTACTAATAATGTTTTTAGCAAATGAGGATTGTAAATTGGCTTTTTTTTTCTCTCATTTATAAATGATTTAATAGTAACTTTTTATTGTTAGGACATGAAGCAAAATTAATGGGTTGTTTGTTGGTAAAAAAGAGAGATTGAATCTAACAAAACTGGTTTTAGAAGCCAAAAGGAGACTTAGTTCGGGTCCCCCCTTCACCGTATTGCTCGTTCCATTTTCTCAATTCGTTCATTGTTGTTGCATCATACGCCACTGACGGACTTACCTGCAAAATTGTATTCAAATGATTATGAGATACTGCAATGACCAGAACAAAGAAGACGGTGATGTTTTCTTTAGACATTGATACAATACCTTAGCTTTTGATTGAATGAAGTCGTCCAAACTCAGAGGCCGTAGATCAGGAGCTGCATTTGCTACCGAACCCTGAGGGTTTGGCATTGTAAAAGCATCAAGTGATTTGCGATTCCAAAAATTCTTTCCGCAACAACAAAGAAAAAAGATTAACTGTGCGGGTCTATCTATATGCATGTTGTTACCTTGTTTTCTTCTTGTAACAATTCTTGAACAGGTCTGTATGCAGCAGCTATGCATAGATTCTACAATGTAAACAAGAAACGGAATTAGAAATAATCTTAACTTTCTTAGGTGTCAATCATACTCAAAACTTGTAAATTAAACTGTGAATGACCAAACCTTGAGATCGCTTCCTGAGTATCCTTCGGTTTCCTTTGCAAGTTTATCAAACTCGAAACCAGTTTCAAGATTTTCTGGAGTAAGAAATATCTTCAATATCTTCAACCTATTTTCCGCATCTGGTAAATCTACATATATCCTATAAACAGAAAGCCCCAAAGGAAAAAAAACAAACGTCAAGATGAGAGACGGATATATCAACCGAAGGCGAAATAGAAAAACTAAAGTGAGGGTTCTACCGTCTTGGTAGCCGACGAATGACAGCATCATCAAGATCAAAAGGTCGGTTGGTGGCACCGAGAATGAGTATTCTTTGGCTATCTTTTGACCTGAGTCCATCCCAAGCTGCCATAAACTCGTTTCTCATTCTCCGGGTTGCCTCGTGCTCAAAAGCACCTCCACGCGCACCCAACAAACTGTCAACCTACCCGACAATAATAAAAGGAATCACAGTCAGTCCTCGAGAAATACATTTTACCTCATCAACAAAGCTAAACAATTTCTCACCTCATCAACAAATATAATTACAGGCGCTAGTTTGCTTGCAAAGGAGAATAAAGCCTTTGTGAGCTTCTCTGCATCTCCAAACCACTGTGCCAAACAATGGACGAAGTTGACTTAGTCAGAACCAAATGAAAGGCGATGGAAAGAGATTATAGACCACATTTAGTCTATGGTACTAGACTGTCTATGGTAAAGTTATTTTATAAGTCATATTGTAGTGCCATACAGCATACTAAGCTTCCATGTACCTTTGAGGTAAGCGTTGAGCCAGTTATGCTAATAAAGTTTGCCCCTGCTTCTGTTGCAAGCGCCTTGGCGAGTAGCGTTTTACCCGTACCAGGAGGACCAAAAAGCAATATACCTTTACACGGCTGAATATGAAAGACTCACGCCATCAGGAAAACCAAGCCGAGGAAATTACAGTCCATAGCCAAGAAAATAATAACAGAATGTAATACCCGCAAGAGATTTCCACGGGTGAAAAGCTCTGGCCTTCTCATGGGAAGAATGACCAACTCATTTAATGTCTTCTTTACATGTTCAAGAGCACCAACGTCGTCAAACTTGACCCCGATTTCTCCAGGAGCAACCACAGCTGACACAAAATTGGTTTCATACTCATCCTTTGCAATATTCTGCTAAAACAAAATTCTCTGTTAACATCATTATTATCCAATAGTAATCAACATCCATTTGTCAAACTACCAGAGGGGGACGAAACTAAACCTTCAAGTTATGTGAGGGCTTTCGAGAAATATCTTCTTGTGCTTGTAACCTTTTAACTGAAATCTCAATGCTTCAAAAGAGGAAGACAATAGTTAGATAAAATAAAATAAAGGATAAATTAGACCACAAAGATCAATCAACAACCATCCTATTACCTTTCACGGGGCAGAATCAGGCGGCCTTCTTTAACCGATGGGCTAGGACAAGTAGATAAATAGTGGTTTCTGGCCCAGCCAATAACTTTCTCCGCTCCTGCAGAGACAGCATAAATAAGTTCTGAGCTCTCTTGGTCACAACATAAGTAATTGCGTTTTCATCACAGAAAGCAAGAATTAAGATCAAAGGATTGCATCAAAATAAGAGACAGTGGCAGATATCAATGTCTATCACATGGAATGTATCCTATTTCATTTAATGTTAATCAGATCAGGGGAATGTACAAGATCTAAATATATGCGTGCAAGTAAATGCCTTATCATAGATGTCTCCTAATAACCAGATTCTAGCCATTACAGCAGCAATTACATACATAACAGATAGTAAAGGAAGCTCGATATCCTCAACAAGCAACTTTATCCAGACACAACACAACACTGCGAGTAAACACATACATAATAAACCAGGTATTCATAGGAAGTTACACACTTTGCTTTGTCAATATCACGCCATCGGTGTTCACTTGGTACAAGTCTGTGCATAATAACTCGTTTTCCTCAAGCACCTAGGGAGAAAGTTCTCAAAGTGTTACAATGATTATGAAAACATCGCAAATTGACTCCATTTCTCCAAACGAGATTCAATCAAGATCTATGTACCTTAAGTAGCTCATTCAAATTGCTCCGTGATATCACAATTCTTCTATCTTCTCCAAGTTGTTTGTTGAATACTACGAGGTTATCTTCTTCCTGCAGCAAAATAAGAAAAGAAAAAAAACAAGAACAACATAATTAAACAAGACACATGGAACAAAGAAATATCAAGCAGATAGCAGTGTGGGCTATGTGGGATTTGCATCCCAGAATATTAATTGCAAATGAATTGACATTGAAAGAAGTTTGCATATATTTTCTCATATATCAAAGTAAGTGTCAAATAGCTTTCCTACTTTCTCCTCATTTAGAGGAATTAACAGAGATATCTTCAATAGACATTATCTGATTCTGAACCCGTCTATGCAATCTCACGTAAGTAAGAAAAAAAGTCAAAAACACAACGATGTGATTTTCATTGGTTTTCTAAAATCAAGTCAGAAAGTTCTCAGAAGTTTTAAGGCAATACCTTTGGAGGGAGTAGGCTCATAACATTAGTGAAGAGTTTGTATATATCATTATCCTCTGATGTTTTCCTTCCCGTGAGTCCCTCAGTGAGACGCTTCAACGGAAGGGGCTGCAAGACACAATATCATAAATATTTTGGTGTAGGGTTTGGGATTTATAAAATGCAGAGCAACAAATGGATGTGTAGTAAATAATGTCAAGAAGGTGAAGCGGAGCATGCAAGACTACATTCAGAGTCCTTCACATACAAAGCTTATTTGACCAGAACTTTACACGTATCAAAATGCGATTGATACAAAATCAGGATTCAATGCATGTTCAAGATGTTGACTACATCGATACTGTTTGTAATTGATGTGCATACGAGACCACAAATTTTAAGAAATTACCACAATATATACATACTAAGACTGTCAATTAAAGTAAATTAAATATTTGCAACATACCAGTTTCGCAAGACGGCCAAAGTTTGGGAGTATCATCGTCTGTCCACAAACAAAAAAAAAAAGGTCAAAGAAGAAAGAAAGCAAACGATTTATTTACTGATCAATAGCAAAAGAAGAGCCAATGAAATATGACACGCGAGAAAGGCTTACAAATTTCTCTCTCTCTTTTGAGCCTGTTTCAATCTTGTTCCGTCCACAGATCATAACAACAGGACCTGACAGTTTATCAAACATTTCCTGAACTTTGTCTACAAACTCATTTCGTTTTGACTTAGGTACAGCTCTGGACATCCACTGGGACAAGTCGGGAAAATAGACGATAAGTGGTTGCGTGGATTGCAAAACCTACAAACACAGGACAACAAAATGAAATAAATTAACGCCACTTCAAGTTGTATGTGTCGTGGTGAAAGTGTATGCTAACAGCATTCAAAGTCAAGCTACATTAGACTTCACATCTTAGGGCAGATATATCATAAATTTCCAGCTGAAATACCCAGCATATGTTGAACAATCCATATATTTCAGTTTCATATTAAACTAAATATAATGCACTAACTACTGCTGGTTTTATCTGGTCTGAACTATCATATAAGCCTATGTACAATATTAACTGAAAAGCAACACATTTTCTTTTTTTTTTGTAGCTTCCACATGAAATACCTCACTTAAAGCCTCCATGGCGATATAGCCATCTTCTGCCTGCATATCCAAATCATGCTTTAGGTCTCCAACTGCACAGACAATATATAAGTTAGCTACAACTACGTAAAATGTCAATTGTCTACATACAGATTCTCTAAATATACAACAATCACACATCAAGCATATAGGATACCATCTATCCAGTGCATATGTAGCTTATGGAAAGGTTTCTTCTCGTTTTCCTCTGACGAAGTATCACCTCCATTGTCAAATATGACCGCAACCCGGTTTCCACTCACCTCATAAACCTCTCCACGTTGTCCGCTAGATAATGGCCTGTAGGTATATAAATTTTGGTTGAAAACAAAGCATAGGACATCTACTACCCTTCATCCATAATATTTAGCATGCCATGGAAGTTTATTACTTCCAGAGCTCTATGAGTTAAAAATGTGTTCCAAAAAGATCAAATGTTCAGATATTACATTTGCAGGTATGTCAAATTGATGAGGAAACCATGGAAAGTATACTATTATTAGATACAGTATCATCAACCTAGTGATGATATTCATTAGCACGCAAAAACTAGTCATTTAGTTAAGCAAAGGTAATGTGAGTTGCAGAGCTCACAAATAAATGAATACGTCATACAGAAAACAGTCATGGCAGCAGTTTCATACACATCCAATCCTACACCAGAACTACTCAAACTAAATGCACTTAAATCATTACCAAAAGCATATCCAAACAATCACATTTAAGGTCCATGTGGCAGTTGATGAGAAAAATTCTACTAATATGAATAGGCAGAGCAAGCAGAGATCAAGTCAAATAATATGAGACAGTCATAAATATTATAGCGTAATATTCTTCAGCAATTTGTGTTGAACATTTAAATCTTAAGTACAATGTTAGAGAATAATTATCACACAAATGAATCTGTAAACTACCTGTGCTTTGCATCACCCTTCTTCGAAGACCCAACATATTTTACTCGATCTCCTGCAAACAATGTAAACACAAATAGAAATGAGGAAAAAGGACAGCACAAAGAGAACTTAGTAGTCTGACAAATAGATGAGGTAAGAGTGAATGACTACGAGAGAAAGCCAACACCAAGAACAATATGGGTAGATAGGATAAAAGTTACTAAATCAAACTGATACATTCAAGTCTGCCTAGCACTGATAATGATGAAGATGCCTTCTAGAGCCTTGATTTTGATGATTACCTTTCTTTGCTGGTCGCCTGGCTTTATCAGAATGCTCAACAGCTGCCGCTTCACCAGAACTATGTAATTCCTCAGCTACTAACTGCCAAAATTTAGAGCAGATGAGAATATATTCAGCGATTTCTGATACTCAATTTAACGCAATCAGCAAAAAAAACAATCAGTACAGACTAAATATTCTGAATCTCACTTAATGCAATCATACCTTTTCAAACTCCTCAAGTTTTGGAACAATTTTCTTGATTGCTTCCTCAGAAACCTCGAGGCAAGCTTCATCATTTTCACTCCCATCTGTTTTCGCTTCGGAATCCTCCTCATTATTAGCACCAGATTCGTCTTCAGCTTCAGACTCTGTCGTGCTCTCATCTGCTTCCGCGTCTGCATTCTCACCATCTGATTCAGAATCTTCGTTGTAGTCATCAGCAAAATCCTGATCCCGAATCAACAAAGATTACATAAACACACGGAAAACAGAAAAAAAAATGGTGGAATGTAATTAGCAAATTACTCATAAGAATCTCACATATGGGGCAAGAACACTGCTGTCAAGTATCAACAGGGGAGCTTGTACATCTCGAGCAAGTGCTCTTACCAACCTCTCCCGGTAAAGCTCAGTACCTGAATAAACAACAAAAAATTTCCTGGTCATCTAACATTTCCTAGATAATTATACTTTGATTACAGAGACGCAACATCAAATACTGATCTTCTTTTTTACTATAGTCAAAAGCAAACCTGGAACACTCTGCAGCAATATTCTCCCACTTGAAGAATCTAAACGGGCACCATATATGGAAGTGGCATTCTTCTGCCTTATATGTGAGGTAACACATTCCACCAAAATATTTTTCGTGTGGTCACTGTGAAAGTAGCATAACCAGAATCCATAAGTGGAAATGCAGAAGAAAAACAAAATAACAGAGAAAAAAGACATGTTGTAGATTATTATTACTGGATATAGTAAGGGAAGGTCTCCCACGAAAGCTGTAATTTTTCCCAAGGTTGGACTCTCCGTAAGAATTCGTTTTTGAATCTTTCTCGTCTATTAAGCAAAGGTGACTCCTTCTTTTTGCATTCACTTGCAAGCTTCTCATTATTGAGCCATTCTATTTGGTCCTGTTCTCCAAGTTGAGCATGAGAATCTAAATGCCCAACACCGCTATTACTTTTCTCCTTACCGGTCTTTCCATCATCTACACCATTCCCTTTGTTCAAAGAGATATGTTTATCCTCACTAGCATTCCTTCCATCACCTTCAGAACTAAAACTACGCAACTGGCTATTCTTCAAATTACTTAAACAATTTCCCGAGGTAACAGTACCAACGCGGGGATAAAAAGAACCAAGGAGAGACTTTCTTGTCAAATTTGCACTTCTGGTTAAATGATCTGTGAATCCATAAGATCTGGAGACGGTATAGTTGCGAATGGCTGGCCTAACTAAGTATTTGGCTTGCTGCAATAACAAACTCCATCTCTGGTTCCTCTTTAATGCCCTCGTGTACATCACAAAGTCCCTTCTTCTCAAAATCCAATATTACTACAAACAAACAAACAAAACATATGTCATTGATTTTGCAGGGTCCATTTCTTGTACCACCTAACCTATCTATATGCATTGAAACATGTAATTACACCACATTAAAAAACCAAAACCGAGATAAGGACCAATGCATAAAACATGCTCGGGTAAAGACACACAGATTCTAAATAAATAAAAAGATTCTTTCGACTTGAGGAATAGCTCACACACTTCAAGAACAGAACATACATTAAATTAAGGAAATGATTTTATCGCATAATGGCAAAATCCTATGTAACAAAAAACGCAATGAAATATTGGCATCAAGATAGAAACAATGGTTATTCAGGTAATATCGTCAAGAGATAATACAAAACACGAACCTTGTTCTAACAGAGATGGACAAAACCAGTTCTATTCATTCCCCAAGCTCTAAGGATACAAATTCAATCAGGCTTGAAGCAAAGAGCAGACGTAATTAAGGAAAGAGATAGGGTGAAGGTTAGAAAGAGTATCCCGACAAAGGAGAGAGAGAGAAGACCGATCTGAGTAGGTTCTTCTGAAGAAGCTATGGGTTTCGCGAGCTCAGCTCCGTCGATACAGTTATGTCGTTTTGACGCAGAATTGCTAATCATATGGATATGGGCCGAAACTTTACAGGCCCATTAAACATTTAGAGTCGGTTTAGATAAAAAGCCCTAAAAATTATCGGATTTTACAATCGTACCCCTCAGTTAAAGCCGCGCTTATCTCGAACAAGGGAGAGAGAAAAGAAGCGTTTGGGGAAAAAAATCAATCGAAACGAAAACCCTAGGAGAGAGAAAACAAAATCTACACGGAGAGGCTTATGGCGACAGCGAATCCTGGCCGTGGAGGTGGTGGTAGAAGAGGCGGTGGACCGATGGATGACGATAAGTTGGTATTCGAGACGACGGAAGGGATCGAGCCCATCACGAGCTTCAATGATATGGGTATTAAGGAAGATGTGCTTCGCGGTGTTTACGAATACGGTTTCGAGAAGCCTTCTGCGATCCAGCAGAGGGCGGTTATGCCGATTCTTCAAGGGCGAGATGTTATTGCTCAAGCTCAGTCTGGTACTGGGAAGACATCTATGATTGCTCTCTCCGTTTGCCAAGTCGTTGACACTTCCTCTAGAGAGTATGTTTCTCTGTTCCATTTCGCTGGCGAAACCCTAATTTCAAAATTTGAAATTTACTTGCTTTACTCGGATTGTTCATTTTCTCGACCCCTTATGCTCGGATTTGCATTTTTAGGTTTTGTTTCTTATCAATTTTTGGTTGGTTGGTTCTGGCTTTTCTATTAGAGTGATTGGATGATACTTTATTTCAAGCTGCAAGATATTTTGTAAAGGTTTTAATTATCGATTTGGTATCTCTGATGACTGCAGGGTTCAGGCCTTGATATTATCTCCGACAAGAGAGCTGGCTACACAAACAGAGAAGACGATACAAACAATCGGATTACATGCTAATATTCAGGCACATGCATGCATCGGTGGGAAGAGCGTTGGAGAAGACATCAGGAAGCTGGAGCATGGTGTCCATGTTGTGTCTGGGACACCTGGTCGTGTCTGTGACATGATTAAGAGGAGAAGTCTACGAACCAGAGCTATTAAACTGCTGATTCTTGATGAGTCTGATGAAATGCTGAGCAGAGGGTTCAAGGACCAAATCTATGATGTTTACAGATATCTTCCACCCGATCTTCAGGTGCAATTTCGCTACTAAAATTTATTTGCTGGCTAACTCGTATTTTTTAGCTGTTATGTCATTGGATTGATAGGATTTTCATGTGTTAAAAATCTTCCATTCTATGATAATTCAATTCTAATACGTTTGTTTATAGGTTTGCTTGGTGTCTGCAACTCTTCCTCACGAGATTTTGGAGATGACATCCAAGTTTATGACAGAGCCAGTGAAGATACTTGTGAAGCGTGATGAGTTGACTCTTGAAGTATGTTTCTGCTTCTGTGTGCTCTTTGATAGTTATAGTCTACAGTAGGGTCAAATTCATACTCTTCACTGGCTAACTTTTGTAAAATCTTTTCAGGGAATCAAACAATTTTTTGTTGCTGTTGAGAAGGAGGAGTGGAAGTTTGATACACTCTGTGATCTTTATGACACACTTACTATCACTCAAGCTGTTATCTTCTGCAATACAAAACGAAAGGTAATTCTGGTTCTCATCCTAAGCTATGCTATGGTACCTATTTTAAACGTTTTAGCTGATCTAGTATTTTAATTTTGTTAAAATTAAGCTCCTAGCGCTGTTATCTTAACTTTATTTGCAACCTCATAAATGCTCAAAATTTTATACATTTCTGTGAATATGTAGGTGTTTATTCCTAAAAGAAATTAGCAATACAACTCCATTTCTCAAGAGTACTTGCAATCTGTACCCACCTGCAAATATCTAGTACATTATTTGGCCTCCTAATATATTGTGTGATGCTGTATACCATTCCTGATGCTTATTCCTAAAAGAAACTAACAATACAACTCCACTGCTCAAGAGTACTTGCAATCTGTACTCATCTGCAGATATCTAGTAGATTATTTGGCATCCTAGTCTATCTTGTGATGCTGTATACCAATCCTGATGCTTTTTGGACTTCTTTGACTAGGGTTTACTTCTTAAATTACGGTTTCTTTTCAATATTATTAACTCTATCTCTGTATTTGTTATAGGTGGAATGGCTAAGTGAGAAAATGAGAAGTAACAACTTCACAGTCTCATCAATGCACGGGGACATGCCTCAGAAGGAGAGAGACGAGATCATGAATCAGTTTCGGTCAGGTGACAGTCGTGTTTTGATCACAACAGATGTATGGGCACGTGGGATTGATGTGCAGCAAGTAAGTCATTACTTATCCGCTATATCATGTGTAAATAACAATGCACGAAGAAAAAAATGTCAATTTCTGTTACTAAAGGTCTCAGAATATGTGACATATTCTTATGATATAGTTGAATTGACATGAGAATCTTTCTTTTATCAGGTTTCTCTTGTCATCAATTATGATCTCCCCAACAACCGTGAGCTCTACATCCATCGCATTGGTCGGTCTGGTCGTTTTGGGCGTAAGGTATGTAATTTATAGTATTTGCGTTGTTTGTTTACTGTTGACATAGCGCACACACTTCTGAACTAGATTTCTTTGCCCGGAGATACTAAATGTATATATCTTTAACCAACCTGATGGTTATCATTTTAGGGTGTTGCAATCAACTTTGTTAAAAGCGACGATATCAAGATCCTCCGAGACATTGAGCAGTACTACAGTACCCAGATTGATGAGATGCCAATGAATGTAGCTGATCTCATCTAGAAGACCTTGTCTCTGAGATTTTTGTGCTTTCAGCGGGAAGTGTCTGGGATGAGAAAGTGTTGTTCAAAGCTTCTGTCAAATTATTGCGCTATTTTATGGTGTGATTCACTCAATACCTCCTACTACCCCCTTTGATGTTTTTTTTTTGAGTTTTTTTGTTGGCTCTTTTGAACACTTAAAAACTCACATGTGGTAAATGTTTAATGGCTTGAGAAGCGATTTAAGGTTAGGTTTGCACCGTATGGTTTTTCTTTTCCTCGTAATCGATTGTGACGTTTTGATTGCGAGTCAAAATCTCTCGAGTATCATTTACTTGTAAGACTTTTTTGGTCGACAGTTGAAAAAATGGTTCATGTTTCTTAATTTTTTTTGTAAAACTTTGGATTAATTGTAAAACGAAAGCAAGCTTTTCAAGTAATCTATCATAAACGCAAAACTAGTAAAACCAATTATCATCCTTGGAAGAGTTTTTACCATCCGCCTGATTATAATCGTCTTCGTCATCATCAAAGTCTTGATTATGATCGTAATCTCCATGATCAGATTCTTCTTCACCTTGTGATTCCTCCTCTTCTTCATCATCATCTTCTTCTTCTTCTTTTTCTTCCTCGCCCTGAGCCTTAAGATCTTCTTCTTTCTCTTCCTCTCCCTGAGCCTTAAGATACCGAGCTTCAAGCTCTTCAAGAACATCCAATTTCTGCAGATCTTGCCTCCACTTAGCTCTCTTGACAGGCCGTTGTCTTGGAGTGTCTCCGAGAAGTTCTTTAGGAAAGTTATCAGGTCTAAGAATAAGGTAATCATAGAAAGAAGAAGACTTGCTCTTCTTGGGCTTCAACGTGTCTGAATAATACCTCTCAATGTCCAAACTAGCATTCTCTGTCTTAGGAACAACATCGCCTAGGTGATAGGTCGAGTTCCTCCAAAACTTATTGAAATTAAGGTAGCTCAACACTAACTCCGAGTCTGTAGAGATAGATTTCGGATCAGGTAACGTGATTTCAGGGTAAATCACAAAACGATTACGGACAACTACATGGCCAGGGGGAGGAGGACGCTTATTTCTCCGCGACATCTACGAGGTGCCCAAAATTCACCGATCGGAAAGAATCCCACCTGAGATCAAAACCACGCGCTCCTCCAATTGAGAAAGATTCTGCTTCTCTCTGGTCCAAGTCTCGTTCTCGTCTTGTCCGTGCTTGGTTGGTTTAGGTTATATATAATAACATCAGAGAATTCCACCAAAAAAATGGAAATTATATAAAAAAAATCAGGATTCCAATAACCATCAGCTGGTTTTGATGGTTTAAACGGTTCATACCGAACCAATTTCGCCAATTGAACCGGAAGTAGATGCACATAAAACGACGGTCGTTTTTGTTCGTAGTTTTGTCAGCGCGATACGGAACTCGAGACTCTCTCTAGTTCATCTTTCCCACTGTTGTCGCTGGTCAATCGTCGGAGATTAATTCGGGTGATCGGCGATGGAGAACACGGACGCCTTCTTGGGCCTTCATGATTTTCTCGAACGTATGCGCAAACCTTCCGCTGGAGATTTCGTCAAATCCATTAAAAGGTCCCCTTTCTTCGATGCAGATCCACCTTAGCTTTTAGTAGATGTCCATATTTTTTGCGTTTTTAGGTTAATTTGCACTTGGTGATGATGCATGTTAGCTAGATGATGATGATTTGTTATAAAATTAACGTGATTTGCTAAAGCATATGTTTCTTGTGATTTCAATTTCTGAAGCTTAGATCTTAGTTTATTATTTTGGTTGTCTCTTCTTCATTTGAGGGCAATTGGATCTTTTTAGTAGGCTCTAATTATTGAAAGCTATACTGAAGGAGTTTATTTATCTAGCATATGGATAATGCGTGGTTGAGGATGTTTTGTAGTTTTACATTACTTCTTTTTTCAACTTCATTAAACATGTTGTCAGTTTATGTTGCAGTTTCATTGTTTCATTCTCCAACAATGCACCAGATCCAGAGATGGATTGTGCTATGGTTCAGGAGTTCTTTTCCAAGATGGAGGCTGCTTTCAGGGCTCATCCACTTTGGTCTGGTTGTTCTGAGGAGGAATTAGACAGTGCCGGAGATGTGAGTATCAATCAGTAGTATTCTCTTTCGCTCTGTGACTTGTTTGCATCTTTGTGCCTTAACCATTGCTCCTTTTTGTTTACACAGGGCCTAGAGAAGTATGTCATGACAAAGCTGTTTACGCGGGTTTTTGCTTCAAACACTGAGGATGTTATCGCTGATGAGAAACTCTTTCAGAAGATGTCACTCGTTCAACAATTCATTTCTCCTGAAAGTTTGGATATACAACCAACTTTTCAAAATGAATCTTCATGGCTGGTAAGCCAAACTAGTCAAAAGCTAGCTTGCAGTACTTTTCCCCCTTTTTGATAATGTTTCTTACTTGTCATCTCTCCTCTCCTTTCGGCAGCTAGCTCAAAAGGAGCTCCAGAAGATAAACATGTACAAAGCTCCTCGTGATAAGCTTGTGTGTGTCCTTAATTGTTGCAAAGTGATAAATAACTTACTGCTAAATGCTTCAATTGCCTCAAATGGGAATGCACCTGGAGCGGATGAATTTCTTCCTGTATTGATTTATGTTACAATAAAGGTATGGAGAAAAATATTTGAAAGATTAAACAATTTATGCATACTGGATTCTGATTGCGCATGTTTATGTTTGGATTGTGCAGCTTTCTACTTGTGCTCATTCTATACTTTCTTTTCTCAGGCTAACCCTCCACAACTTCACTCAAACCTGTTGTATATACAAAGATATAGGCGCGAATCTAAACTTGTTGGTGAAGCTGCGTACTTCTTCACGAACATACTCTCTGCAGAGTCCTTCATCTCCAATATTGATGCAAAATCCCTTTCAATGGATGAAGCTGAGTTTGAAAAGAACATGGAATCTGCACGGGTACGAATTTCTGGTATGGGCAGCCAGTCTTATCAAACTGGCCACGGCACAGCACCACCCCCTCGTGATGAGTCCACTCTTCAGAAAACTCAAATGCAGAATCCCAACAGGGAAAACAATCTCTCCCAATCAAAATCGTCTGATAGTCTTTCTGGGGCCAACGAAATACTGAATCCAAACAGTGAGATACCAATTAAGAAAGCTGAATCCATTTCAGATCTGGAAAATAAAGGTGCGGCGCTTCTGAAGGATACCGAGGCAAGCAAAATCTTTCAAGAATATCCTTACATATTTGCCAGTGCTGGTGATCTGAGAATAGGAGATGTTGAAGGCTTGTTAGATAATTATAAACAGCTTGTTTTAAAATATGTGTGCCTTGCCAAAGGATTGGGTGATGCAACATCTTTAGCTCCATCCAGTTCACCATTGCAAGCGTTGTCCGGTTTTGATATGTCTAAGGAATCTGAGGATCATACAACATCGACTTCAAATGTTCAAATGAAAAGGGAAACTGACAGCAGTGTTGATGATTTGATTCGAGCTCTACAGGGTGAAGGGGGAGATGTTGATAAGCTGTCAGATGTAAAACAAGAAGAATACGACGCAATGTTGGTACAAGGAAAGGATGAAGAACGTGATCCCAAGGTGCAAGGAGAATCAGATGCCCAGGACATTGATTTAATGAAGCAAAGTCCTGAGAGAAAAGGTGACAATCCTAGTTCCCAACTTGCAGAAGACGAAGATGTTGGTTCCAAACATTCAGTTACAGAAACTTCCGAGTGAGCAGAATGACCCGTCATGGTGATGAGAGTCTCTTGTATCGGATCAGTTAGGAAGAATTCATTTATGGGGGAAGCAGAGATTAGATCATAGTTAAATGTCACACCCATTCGTTTCTTGCAGCTTTGAGTTTTGAGGACAACTAGAGAGCTGTATGAGATGAAGGCTATCTGTATCTGCATTCTCCTGGAAAACAAGAGCAGTCGAATGGTAACTTTACTCTCACCAGTTGTGTTTTTTTTTTTAAGCCCACTCTTTGTTTCTTTGTTATTTGATTTTGGAGGGGATCCTCAGCATTTGTCAATCCATATGTAACTCTTACATTTGCTACTGCGTATATACAATAAGGTTATAATCAGAATAGCATTTGCCAAGTGTTGGATACGAAGTAGAGTAGCAAATGGTTAAGTGAATTTACGGAGTGATATTATTGGTTTTGAGAAGGCTGATAACAATGGTACAATGCGACTCTGTCAAACTTCAAAGTCAGAGACATGACCAAGGAGTTCTTCTAGTTGATGCTGGATTTTTGAAACCAAAAGTCTTTTCTAGTTGGAAGGATGGGTAATGATCGTGAATGAACAAAGAAACAAAGCTTTTATTCATTAAAACATGCCTTATCAATCTGAAGAGGTTCTTGGGAAACAATACGAAGCACACTTGCATATAACAACTCCGGACCTAGTGGAAGTCTGAAGATTGGAAGGAAGCTTGCATCGAGATTTACACGCGGTGCAAAGATTTCTACAAACAGACGTGTTGGGTACCGCTACTTCGTTGTTCCATCTGGATAATATTGTGCCTGGCTTAATATAGGTCAACTCTCCCAAAACGCAGGAAATATGCAGTATGACCCCACAATCATTACATGTGTAAAACCAGTTTTTAGGATTTACTTTTTTTTCACATGCTTCACACCAATAGTCTCCATCTACACTGCTTTCACCATAAGACAAGAAGAGAGGATGATCGTCGTACCTATGCCTCATTACCTTTTCCGGTGTAAGAGCACAATCGAAATCCAAACTATAGTCACACTTGTTGATACCTTCCGAGTAGTATAATGGATGTGGATGGCTATCGTGCCCAAATGGTTCTGAAATTGAACCGCATTGTACGTCTATATTATATGATTGACACACGTACCTGAAACCACTGGATTTTTGAAGACAAAGATCACACATATAAACCTCGGATTCAGAATTCACGTCTAGTGTGAATGGTTGGTTGTGGCTCACATGCCGTTTCTTCCGAGGAAGGTTAGCACATTTTTGGTGGGGAATGAAATCACACTGCTCACAACTGTAGAACGGTTCTGAACAAATCTGAAAGACACATGCTCGACAAAGAGTGTTTTCATGTAGACTCCTCCCATCCACGACCACATCCTTGTTGATTCATAAGTTATGATCATGGCTAAAATGTTTTATCGTGTTATCATCAATCACCTCAAATGGCGCAACTTCCTCAGGCTCCGGTGTCCCTTCTAGTTCGATCATGTCCCATACATCGTTTCTCGTTGCACATCTTGAATGAACAACATAGTTCGAACACTTGGAACAAGAATAGGCCCCGTAGAAACCATCAACCTTTTTACGACAAACTCCACATTTCCACTTTCCATAACCAAGGCGACTTGTGTTTGAGATGCGATGATCGTGGCGGTTGATGTTTATAACGCGGGGCAAATCGATACATTCCCAATGAATCATGAAATTGCATTGAAGGCAAAAATACGGGCTCCGGTCACCTAGTGTCCCACAAGCATTGCAAGTGAAATCAATACATCTTGGAACAAGATAAAGTTGATTTTCATGGGTCCTTAAGCTTAAAACACCTAGTGGTGGTGGATTGCTCATACACCGAGTGCATATGCTGAAGTTACTAACATCACAGTGGTGAAGTCGTCCATAAAAGGGCGTCCCACAAAGAAGGCACTTCTTGTCAGCGTAATCAGGAGCTTCATATGTAAGGAGCTTGAGTGGGTCTTTGGGTTGGGAAGTCTTGTATAAAGTTTCACATGTAAGGAGCTTGAGTGGGTGTTTGGGGTGGGAAGTGTGGTATGCTTCTGGATAAAACTCCACACATTCCGGATGGTAACCCAAATTGCACTGATAACATCTATAATATCGTTTTCCACGAAATAGTATAGTGTCACACACTCTACACTTTCTAATGTGCATAGGATGACCAAGGTCAAGTCCATAACATTATGTAAGTGGATGTTGGTGCACATTGTACCTTTCAAGGATAACAACCGTGGGAGGTCTCTTAGCGCAATCCAAATCCAACTTGAAATCACATATTGAACAGCAATAACCAACACTGAACTTAGCCGGACATACACTACAACTAGATAGTTTCAAACTTGGGACCATCAGCTTGAGAGGATGGTCGGGATGAGAGGAGTGGTTGATATCTGGTAAAGACTCGGCACAGTCTTTATGAAACACGGATTCACACCCCAACTCATTGCATCGGTAACCTCCGTAAATGTAATCATCTCTCGAGCCGCACCCTCTACACAATTTTAAAGCAAAGCCAGTAAAACGTATCAAAGGATGCTCGTGAACTGGTACCTTTACTTTTTCCATGCTGATTATTTGAACTTCCAAAAACCAAATCACTACTGAGTTCTATTTTGTGGTGTGTGTTTTTGTTTTTGGATTTCTTTAAGTGGTCACTATAGAATGTGGATTCTTTCTGTAACAATTAACATTATAAATTAACAATACATATGTAAATTAACGCATGACCACGTGAAATGGTTCTTTTACCATTGAGATCCTCGACATGTGTGAGAGACTCGAGACAGCTTAAGCCTGATGAGAGCGGTCCTTTCTAGATTTTATTCATTTTTAATCTTCTTAATCTTACCGAAATTTTCATATGAATTTTTTTCTAGCTATAAAATTTGTAATTAGTTGTGACATAGAAGTAGGATTACAACCTATATGATCGGTCGTCTATAATCTCCTTGAGCATCGGTCACCATCAGTGGCACAACTATGTTCAGACGAAATTAAAGCTTCAAAAGTGTATTTCCAAATTAAATGATATCCGTCATTGTGTGTCTCAAGGTTCGTTAACAGCTCTGCCAAACAAGATTGATGGAGCTAGCTAGCGTTGAAGTAGATGAAAGATATATACAAGTTATATATATCTCCTAAGAAATATAGACACAATCTTATCCTAAACTACTACTAGTATAGCACATTTGACATTACATATTACCTTCGCCGATGTAGTAGTAATGGTTGGAGAAGAAGGAGAATTCCGAAACTTGGCCTAATTAAGCCTGAGTCTACAACTCTACATGTAAAGTTTGAGGATTACATTAGGAAGAACATTGTATATAATCGAAGTGGCCGTTTTGTGTTAGTTGCACTTAGCATAATATTTCTTTGGATATTTTTTTTTTATTAAGTTGAAGTAATTTTGAATTTCGACGTGGCAGGAGAAAAATAAAAAGGAAATTATCCTCGACCGAACCGGTTAAATGCGAAACTTCTCAAATAATTTTTGATCAATCTAAACCGAACCAATCAGAAGAGAATCGGGATCGGAACGCCGACGTTCAGAAAGAAGGAAGAAGACAACGACGCGACGAGAGAGCGAGCGAGCGAGCGTTTTTTTCCGATGATAACGCCGGCGCTCCTCCTCCTTCTCTTCCTCGCCTTTGTATCCGTTATTCCCCCTTCAACCTGCCATGGCGAATGGGAGATACTCACGGAGCACAACTTCTCTTCTCAGATCCGTCTCCACCCTCACGTCCTCCTCTTCGTCACCACTCCATGTACTCTCTCTCCCTCTCTCTCTCTCTCCTTCTCTTTCAAATGTATAGTTTGCGTCTAAATGTAACTGGGATGAGTCTGAACGGATTGATAGGCTGAATTTGTCACTTGCTTGGGTTTTTTGATTGCCTTATTTGTTTTTCCTGATTGGTTTCATTGCTGATTCATAGGGTGTGGTGAGTCCAAATCTCTGAAGAATGAAATTACTCAGTTGGTTCAGAGTTCAGAGGAGTTTGGCTTGTTGAAGTTAATGGTTGTATACAGAAACTCAGAAAAGGTGCTTGCACAAGCCATTGGTGCTGCCAACGGAATAACAGTTTTGTACTACCACAATAGTGTGCCTTACAACTATCTTGGGAAACTCCGAGCCTCAAATATATTGTCCTCTATTCGTCCTTATCTGACATCTACTCCCCAAGAACTCCCTCTCAAACATTTGAAGTCTCCAGAGAGTTTGAAAGATTTCCTTGAATCATCTGACAAGGCTTTACTTCTGTTCGAATTTTGCGGATGGACTACTACACTGCTGTCTGAGTTAAAGAAGAATGTAACCGAAGATAACCTTTGGCAGGGTGAGTTGATCTGCTGTTGCTGGCTCTTACATGACGAGGGATAATCCTGATCTTGTGAGATTATTTATGTTCCTATCATATTTGTTTGTTTTATGGTTTGATTTCTGTAGATCTCCTAATAGATTAGGCTAGTAATTCGCTAGGGTTAGTGAAGTTTATAGAGTTTAACCAGAAAACATCTTCATCTAATATATCAAATCCTAGTAAATGTGCATTTCTTTTCGGTCTTGTTAATTACGAATCTTACCAAGAGATATTAGTTTCTCCCATGTTGCATCCCGTGGTATGAAATCTAACTAGACTACTCTTGTGAAAAAGAAATGCCCAATATTGCATTTGATTTTCTTAAACGCTTTACAAGATGTCATGTCATGGCCACTATTATAGTGTAGGCATATTTTAGTTTTATATGTCGAAAATTTGGAATGTTTGGCTAATACGTAGACATTCTGATCATTACTCTGCAGGAAGCTTCTCCAAAAACGTAAAAACTGATCAAGTGCTAAAGCTCAGTGGAAAAAATAACCAGAAGGTGGCTGGTAGATTCTCACTTCATGTCTAGATGATGTTGATATGTTCTACTAGGTGCATTGTTTCCATTATGTTAATTTTCTTTGCACCCTGGAAACAGGCTATGCAGAATGGAACAATATGTGTGGACTCCAAACTGGATTTGGTAGAGTTCCTTGGCTTGAGGATTTTAGCTATGTCAATGATACTGCTGCTTTGCAGGAAAATGGCAGGGTAAATCTGGATTTTGGACAGACATGTAACCGTGAACAGTTCAAGCAATTTAGTTCATTCCTCTCAAGATTGATTGCCACCACAAAAGATTTTTCTCTTCCTCCTGAAAGGCAAAAATTTGGTCTGATCACAGAAAAATCATTGGCTTCATCGTTTAATATTGGAGAATCTGATTCATGGGCAGCGATCATTCAGCTGGCAGGATGTCCACATTGCTCAAAGATTCTCAAGGCTGGGGACGACATTTCGAGATTCTTAGAGATGGAAAATCCAATAGTCACAGAGGTATCGTCTCTTTATGTCTCTAGGTTTAGTAATTTTGCATATTCATTACCTGTTCTTTGAGAAGAAATAGCTGTAGCTAAATGAGTGTGTAGTTTGTTAAGTGGGATCTTGTCTTGTTGTATATTTATTGGGTATCACCGTTCGTAACTTAAACTTCCTGAAATTTAATTTCAAAGAAAAAAGTGGTGCTCATGCCCTGTTTAGACTTTAGAGTACTCCACTTCGGACGAGATGTTGCAACAAGACCATGATGTGACATATCTAACTTGTTTCCGTTTAGGAATCTAGATATTTGTATTATATTTTAATTTGTTATTTTATCTGTCAGAGTGTAGTGTGATAAGAAGTGGGATTTTATCTTGTTTTCTATGCAGTTGAACTTCCATAGCGTACAAAACCAACGCAGTGAATTCTTTGTTAAACTGATCTTGTATAACAGTGACTGCATATCTATAACAGTAGATCTTTAGTTGCATTTCTCTTCATTTTATTGATTTAGTGATTTTTTTTATTTAGTGATTACTATACTCCCGAAACCCTCATGTCTACTAAGATTATATAGTTATGTCCATTTAAAAAAATTTCATCTTGCCTTACGTAGATCAATCTTCTCTGTTTTTTTTCATGTAGCTGGAGGACGACTGGCAGGACCATGAATCTTCCTTCCCTGCAAGTAAACCGTCGATAATTCTTTTTGTGGATAGATCAAGTGGGTCTTTGGAAGATAGGAGGAGGAGTATGAAAGCACTTGATACTTTCAGAGAGGTAGCTGCACAGCATAAGTTATCTGACATAAAAAACTGGAAGAATGATATTAAGTATGAGAACTTCGTTGGCCAGGCTGCTCAAGAGTCAGGGTCCGTGTCACTTCCGAAAACTGTCCGAAAGTTAAAAACTATTAAGTTAGAAAATAAAGTCTCGTTTATGATTTTGGATGGGGATAAAAAAGTAGCCCTAGATACTATAGCACCAGGTCCAGGTATGGAAGGCAGTTCCCTGCAGGAGATTCTGACAAATCTTCTTCACAGAAGAAGAGAAAGTAAATTGGGCTCAATTGCTAAGGATGTTGGTTTCCGTCTATTATCCGATGATGTGCACATAAAAGTGATGGATGCATTACCATCACAAGCAGAAGTTATCTCTAGACAAGATACAGCTTCATCTTTGGCAGAAGGTTCTAGTGTAATTTCTCCTCAATCTAAAGAAGGAGATGTGCAAAACAGAGTCACTATGAGTTCTGAAGGAAAAGATGAAATGAAATCCTTTGAAAGTGAATCTTCCTCCCCCAGTGATGAAGACCAAGTTTCAACGGACGGAACTGAACAATTAGTAATTACAGAAACTGATAAGACTGAGGTTAACTTAACAGACAATGTTAAGGAAGAGATTAACGTATCATTGCACTCGGAACCGAAGGAAGATCCAGTGCATAATAGTTTCACGGGTTCATTTTTCTTCTCTGACGCAAATTATGCCTTGCTTAGAGCTCTGACTGGTGATGTTAAGATTCCATCAGCAGTAATAGTCAATCCTGCTTTACAACAGCACTATGTCCTTCCAGTCCTTCAACATGAGTTAGGATTCAGCTATTCATCACTGGTTGAGTTTCTCCATGGATACCTCAATGGACGTCTATCACCTTATACACGGTCTGAATCTACCATTGAAATGCCCAGAAACGCTACAGTTCCACCTTTTGTTAATCTGGATTTTCACGAGGTGGATTCTATTCCCCGTGTCACTGTCAATACTTTCTCCCACATGGTTCATGCATGGAATCAATCCAGTGCAGAGAAGGCTCTATGTCCTTTGTGCCAAGACGTTTTGGTCCTTTTCAGCAATAATTGGTGTGGCTTTTGTCAGAGGATGGAGCTAGTTCTACGTGAAGTATACCAGTCACTAAAAGAATATAAAGAGATAACTCAAGGAGGATACAGGAACAATCAAGGGCTTTTCAAATCAGGTATTGGATCTGTATAGTTGACAACAAAAAAATTGGAAGTAATATTGGTTAGCTAGTTTTTTCCTCTATCTTTCTATCCGAAAGTGAAATGGACATGTTTTCAACCTTTTTCTTCATTCTCTTATCCTATTGTTTTGTCTGTTCTGAACCAGAGACGCCAACTAATGACAAGAATCTAAAATTTCCCCGTATCTACTTAATGGACTGCTCGTTAAATGATTGCAGCTTAATCCTAAAATCGATCAATCAGGTACATTTCATGATAGCTTACCTGACTGTAGTCTGGTTTGTTTGATTGATTCTATTTCTAGTATTTGCATCACAGCATTGCTATTTCTTTTATCTCAATGCAAACAGTTCTTTCTCTGAAACCACTGTTGAGAGCTTATAATTGTGCACACCATATTCTCATTTCTGAATCTCTAACGTTGCAGAGGGAAGTGTATCCTTCTCTGATATTGTTTCCAGCCGAGAGAAACAAAGTCATTCCGTATGAAGGGGAGACATCTGTAACTGACATAACAGAGTTTCTAACTCGCCATGCGAATAACTCTCGTGAGTTTTTCAGTAAGTCACAATCTGCATCCTATTCTGATTCACTTGTTTTATACAGATATGCTGAATATTATCTCTAAAGACACCATGTACTGTCTGAACATCCAAAAGAAAAATTGAATGGACATAGTTCTGCAGAATCGTAATATGCTTTGCAACTTGTGACTTAGTTTTATCGTAGTAACTCGTTTCTTTCAGCCTTAGCTGGTCTGGAAACATCATATTTTTGAATTTTTGTGAGGAAGTTTTTTGGCTTTTTATACTTAGTATTGATCTGGATCCTAAACAAAGCAAGTTATGAATCTTTCTCTGGCAGGAATCATTCCTACTCTGTCTGGAAAAGAAAGAAGAAACTCGAACATGTTCGATCAGTCTTCATCCGCGGTAAACAATAAAGTGACAGATGGTGATAAACTTGTTGAGGTCGTTTTAAGGAATAGAGAGCCTGTCGAAAGAGAGGTAAATCATGACCAGGTCAATTCCCAATCTCCCCCAATGCACTCACTCACAACCGCTCCCCAAGTGAAAACCGGCACAATCCTGGTCGCTACAGAAAAGCTAGCTGCCTCCCAACCATTTTCTAAATCAAAGATTCTGATCCTAAAAGCAGGCCATGAATTCGGTTTCCTGGGTGTAATCTTCAACAAACGGTTGAGGTGGAAATCATTCCCTGACCTCGGCGAAACAGCCGAGCTCTTGAAAGAAACACCTCTATATTTTGGAGGTCCTGTCGTTGATCCAGGAATACCCCTTTTAGCTCTGACCCGAGAGCGAGACTCTTCTACAAACCATAATCACCAAGAGATCTCACCAGGCGTGTATTTCCTAGATCATCAATCCGTGGCCCATCGAATCCAAGAGTTGAAATCAAGAGAGCTGAATCCGAGTGACTACTGGTTTTTCTTGGGATACTCAAGTTGGAGTTATGATCAGTTGTTTGATGAGATCGGTCTTGGAGCATGGGATGTTGATAATAGCGGCATTGACTTTGGTTGGCCTTGAAGCTGTTGCATTGCATCTCTTGAAATGTTTTCTTTACTTTTGCTTTAGAAAGGAGAAAATTTTCAAAAAGTGAAAAAGAATAGAAGATCGTAAAACCCACATGTGGGTAGAAATGTTGGTTAATTGTAGATTACAGCAAATAGAATTACATTACTTCTTTGAAGCATCCCTCTTGCAGACTTCTAAAAGTCAAAAACTGATTGACAGAAGTTTGTGATTCACATTTGATTGATTGTTTTTTTTTCCCGAGTACATTACAAGATCAATCAAACTGAAAATCTTCACATTCAATAGGTAACCATTTTACTAAGCAAAAGTAATACACAAGGAGCCATAACAAAAGTCAGAATCGTAACAGAGTCATTCATCTCTCTTTTTGCCAGTCTTGTACTCTAAGTAGCAAATCTTATCCTCCGGATCAGAAAATGCTAAGAAGGCCTCTCTGTGAATAACATCAGCCTGAATATGACGCATGGAAGCAAGGTATAAAGGCGACCACATCCTCACACCAGATAGATTATTGAGGACCATCATTGTATTAAGCACCGTAGTCTTGTCATCTGGGCGCTCAAAGAGTTGCTTCTTGGAGGTTTGTAGTGCGCTAAAGGAAGGGATACGAGCTGCATCCAGATCTTTTGTTAAATCATCATACATATCAGCATACATATCATGAACCATCTCACGATACATATCATCAATCATATCACGAATCATCGAGCTCGTCTGATATTCCAAAAGGTTTTCTTCATCGCTTGATTCTTCCGAATTATCTGTAGAATCATCAGACATATCATCATCCTCTTCAGACTCTAAAGAATCCAAACTGTTTTCCCCAACGCTTGATCTTTTCGATTCGCCGCTTGCATATAACTACTGTCAGCAGCATCCTCATCAGAAATATCCATATTGGGAATCTACTACTACCTTGGTCTTATATTTTCAAGCTTCAGGCCAACTCCTATAATGAAATTAAACAATTCAGAGTTAAAAAGACATGAACAAATGAGAAAATTATATCAAAAGAGAAAAGAAATGTGCATGGAATATCTGAAAACTGTTTATTTCACCAACCGTCACTCATCATCTCTACTAGCTAAGCACGTTTTTTTGTTTATGTGACAACTTCCTAAACTGTTATGAGTAAACTTCAGAACATTGTTGAAATCAGTAGCAATGATGTTCCATCACTCTATGAATATAAGAGAAAGGTATTCCAAAACTGAACCCAGAGCAACTACTATGCATGACCGTGAAGAACGATTACAGTAGTCTTCATCAGTGACTTGCAACAACAGTATCAGTATCAGTCTCAGATTGTGTAACAAGAGTAAAGTGATCAGTCCATAATAATCTAAGCTAATAAATGATCAGCAAAACATGGAAAAATCAAAGGGAATCAGATCAAATCAAATCAGGAACTCAACGATATCTAGCCCAAAGAATTCCATAATTTAGATTGAAACAAATCTAATCAAGATCTCAAAGCCGATTTACCTGGGAATCGTTAAAATCTAAAACAAGGAAATGGGAAGCCAATCAGCAGTAACTAATTTCAATTCTATCGTTTATACTAAGGACTCAAACAAATTCACTCCTCGATGATTCTCAATAGTGAAAGAAGAAAGTAAAAAATCAAACATTATAGCGAACGCAAAACTCAGAACGATTGTAGAAGCAAAATGTGTACAAGAGACGAGAAACGAAGGGTTACACCTTTTTAAGCTATCTCCTGGCCATGGACGGTGGTGGTGGTGCGTTGGTCTCTGAGAGAACTGGTTTCGTCTCTTTTTGTGGTTCCCAAATAAAGTTAAGGGTATTTTGGTCATTCTCTTTGACCCAAACGCTAACAAAATCTACCAAGCGTCCAAAATTTTAGCGCTATCAATCCGCGTTCGAATCTCCACCAGCGACATTAAACAATTTAGGGAGAGAACTGGACACAGCTTCCAAATTTCAAAAGGCTACAAATTTTATTAACTAGTTTGACTTTATTGACCTTTATTTTGGTAAATTTGTTTATATAAGTATGAGAAAAAGACACGTAGAGCGCCAAAAAGACTAGTGGTTGTGTGTAAGTGTATAATATATATAACGGATAAGGTTTGCATGGTTCAAGTTCTCTTCCTCCACCCCACACACACACCAAAGCTTCTTTCTGAAAGTATCATCCATGGCGGTACGTTGTTTGGTATCTCCAAATCTCTTGAATTCTAATAACAAGGTTTCCGGACTTACTCTACGACCTCGTTTGCTTCCTATTTCTTGTCTCTCCAAGAAACACGATGCTTCTTCTTCGGTCGGTATATATATACTACTTCTTCTCCTTTCTAAATTCTAACACTCACTGAATGTTTTTTCATATTTAGTTCCTTCTGTGGGGGATGTGAAATAACGATGATCACTGATCAGATATGTGAATACAGGCAGCTATTAATGGAGGAGGGAGCTCAAAAAAGCGTCTGATCACTTTATCTCCTAGTGAAGGCAAATGGAATGGAAACTGGAACACTCAGTACGATGTCTCTCTTCGTGATCTTCAACTCCAAGATCTTGTTGAAGACGGCCCTGCCAATTCCCGTGTCTCTGTTGACCTCTCTGTCCAAAGGGTACATTAGATTTTGATGCGTTGAAGTGACAGTGTTTAAACATTAGAATCTGTCTTCTGTCTCTCTCTCTCTCTCTCTCTTACCCAACCAATCATTTAGTGTTTTTTACTTGTCTAGCACGCGAGCATGGGCCTCTCGGTTGATGGAAGGATCATGACTTCTATCGCAAGAAAGTGCAGCATTTGCTCCTCTCTTTATTCTCGACTGGTAACTGTTTCGTTTTGAGAAAAACCCTTTGGCAAGGAAAATGTTCTAATGGAAATATCTGTGACCAGATCGATACAAGTTTTACCGTATGGATTTTGCCATCAAGCCGGGAAAATCGAGCTTCGACACTGCCAGTAATTGGCGGTGATGATCCCTCGGTGAGATCCCTTTAGAACATCATAAGCTCTCTCTCTACATATCAACAAAGTGGAGATGAGTATAAGTCTCTGTTGGCAGGTTATATATGTGAGACCTGGTTATGAAGCTAACCTTGATTCCCTTGTACAAGACACTATCCGCCTCACCACTTATGCTAAAGTAAGATTCAATTCAAACTATTACCAAGGTTCATGGAATCCATAAGTCTGATTGTTTCACTTATATTGTTGTTTGATTGTAGGACATATGTTCAGATCTCTGTGAGAAATCGGAACCGACACTGCATTGTAAGCAGCACTCTGTTTGTTATGTTTCCCTATTCCTACATGACATGTTTGTTAATTGTTCAGAAGGATTAAAGTGCTTTGGTTTCTGAATTGCTTTTGTAGATGTTGGTGAGACAAATACAGCTTCTGTTCAAAAGAGATGGTCAAGACTACTTGAGCTTAAGAAGAAGTAAAAACCATTTGTATCTTTCAGTTTCGACTAGACAAACAATAGACATTTTTATATATATATATATATATATATATATATATATATAATATTGCAATATTGAATTGAAAACAAATAAACAACATGAATCTCCAAGATCGTTAAACACAGAATAATAACAAGGTAAATTACGTAATGAACAGATCAAGTTAGAGTTTAAAAGAAAGATTAAAACCCTAATTATGCTTAAAGGACTGTTTCTTGGAACATACTCATTATGTCACTCTGTTTCTCTGTTTCCCATAAAGATTCAACAAATCCAACATCATCTTCTTTCAGCAAGTAACCTGATTGACCGGATGATGAGTCGCGGTAGAGATCTTCAATAGCGAAGGTATGGTTTTGGTCATAGTAACAAGTAGCTTGTGATGAAGGCTCGCCACAGATCTTCTCGAGGGAGGAGAAAGTACAGTTCTGTTCAAAAGAAGCAATTTCATCACATGAAGATGGACTCGAGGACTTTGGGTTTTCGTCGAGAGAAGAGGGGCTAGGGTTTTGATCAGAATTGGAAACAGATTGTGATTTTTCTTTCTTGTCAAGGCAAGCCATCAGATGCTTCCTCGTTCTCATCATACGATCCTCGATCACGTTTAACTCAGAGAGATCGTCGCAATAACGGTAGAGATCAGGGTCTTCCCACCAAAACCCTAGCTTGGATTGGGGGTTAATAATCATCTTCGGAGGCTTGCCGTTGAGGTAACAGTCAGCAATTTCAGAGGCAGGAGAGTAGCCGGAGAAGGAGTAGACAACGTCGTTGTTCTCTGCCGGAGAGGTTACGAAGACGGCGATGTTGGCCCCGGAGAGAAGGCAGAGATCAGCGGCTTTGGAGAAGAGAGTTTGACGGCGTTTGCTGCAAGCCACCGAGCGTTGTTGTTTAGTGTCGCGCTTCTTAATCTCAATCTTTCTCTTTGTTCCTCTTCTTTTCGTCATTGCCGGCATTATTATTAGGGTTTGTTGTTTCTTACAGAGAAAATAAGAGAGAGATATTATTAAAAGAGAGAGAGAGAGACAGAGTGAGTAAAGAGAAGAAGAGTAACTCATATATTTATAGGATATTTTACGTGAAGCTACTTAACTAGTTTTTTTTCCTCTTATCTTTCGAAAGTGAAAAGGACATGTTTTCAACTTTTTTCTTCATTCTCTTATCCTATTGTTTTGTTTGTTCTGAAGCAGAGACACCAACTAATGACAAGAATCTAAAATTTCCCCGTATCTACTTAATGGACTGCACGATGAATGGTTGCAGCTTAATCCTAAAATCGATCAATCAGGTACATTTCATGATAGCTTGCCTGACTGTAGTCTGGTTTGTTTGATTGATTCTATTTCTAGTATTTGCATCACAGTATTGCTATTTCTTTTATCTCAATGCAAACAGTTCCTTCTCTGAAACCACTGTTGAGAGCTTATAATTGTGCACACCATATTCTCATTTCTGAATCTGTAACGTTGCAGAGGGAAGTGTATCCTTTCTCTGATATTGTTTCCAGCCGAGAGAAACAAAGTCATTCCATATGAAGGGGAGACATCTGTAACTGACATAACATAGTTTCTAACCCGCCATGCGAATAACTCTCGTGAGACATACAAAGATTCACAACAGACATACAAAGCCACAGAAAAAAAAACAGATCTTGATTTTGACTCACGGTTTTAAAGTTATGACCAAATTCCCAACACATAACCCGAATGACACAACCCTGCGAACAGTCAACTTTGGAAGCAATTTCCCATCAAACCAAATGGACCCAGAAGACTATCTTTATATCAATAGAAAGATCTTGCTCTCAAGTTTTCAGAAAATGTTTCAGATTCATGAGAGCCACCAGCCTGAAACAATTCATTTCTTTGGCATGCTTTAGATTCCTGAACTGAAATCTTATTTATTGTCGCCTTGACCATCGATGGCTCTTTTTGATCACTATCTGCAAACAATTTTAAACTGTTGCCATCGCTACCCTGCTTGGAACCCATCAACCTTATTTTCCTCACTGGAGTATTGATTCTGCAATGAGCTTTTGTACACAAGGAACCACTAGCAGTTGGTAGATGACGTTTGTGATCAGGTTTGCTTTTAGATGCGAGTAATCTTTTCTTTGTGTCTCGCTCTATATCCAAAGTGTGAAAATCATTGTCAGGACGCTTTGTTTTTCTCTCTGCTGGAGTCCATTCCGGATCTTGATTCCAATGTATTTCTTCTACTTTCATACCTCTGGCGAGTTTGTTGCCAACACCAGTCGTGATATGCTTGGAACCATCACTTTCTTGTTTGTCACCCTCCTTTTTCTTCTTGGTCTTTATCTGACAATCAGTACCTACAATAAGAACAAGTTATTTTGAAAAAAAAAAAAAAAAAGAAGCCCAAGTGAAGTGAACATGTACTCTTAGCTGTTAGCAAAACCAACCAGCTGATCGCCACTTTGCTTTCTGGTCAACCTGCTGATCACCACAGTGGTTCATTCCAGGCCTACAAGAGAAGTTTAGGAAGGATGGTAAGAAGATGTGATAATATGAGAACCTGAAGGTTCTGCACAAGGTTGAATGACCAAATCCAGAAAGTAAGTAGAAGCCTTGTCAAAACAATTTTACATCTTTACTGCTTGACCCAGCTGTTCTAGGGAACAAGACCTAACACGATTAAAAAGACTTCAACTATAAATAGCTATGAACTTATTTCAAACTAACCATGATAGCGACTAAAAAGGATTAGTGCTTAAATCAAGAAAAGAGCACAGGATACAAACCTTGAATAGGAGATATATTAAAAAGCGAGGTTAAATGGAATAACTAGATACTTACAGCCACGTTTGCATGCTACACAGCCACTTATCAGGCAGCTTCTCAGTATTCAGGCCAAGGGGCAGTAGTCGCCATGTCCCACAACTATCACATTGCGCCCAATTTTCAAGGTGAAGACTGGTGGAAGCAGGTGCAACCGCGAAATCAAACCCAACGTCCATACTATTGTAACCTATATAGTTCTGGGGATAAATTTATATCAAAGATGCCTTCAAAGATGCTGCATAAACTAGTAATAGCAGTACAAATACTTCTAATTATTCAAACCCACCAGCTGAAATCAAAGGAATCGATGCAGAATCAAAAATAAAGTATAGCAAAGAACAAAATTGTCACAGAGGGATGTAAATAAACACAAACCCATGTCTAAAAACATTCACAAGATCAAGCCAAATTCAAAACATTCACAAGATCAAGCCAAGTTCATTGAAGCATTTCATCAAACATGTGGTCTGCATCAACAACTACAAGCTCTAGACTCATCAAACATGTGGTTTGCATCAACAACTACAAGCTCTAGACTCATCAAACACTTCTAATCATTCAAACATGAACTCATTTCCAACTCTAAAGCAGTATCACCTAAATCACAATTCTCAACTCAAAGAGAGAACAAAACAAATTTGGACAAACCCAGCTGAAATCAAAGGAAGCAGATGCAGAATCAAAAATCAAGTATAGCAAACAACAAAATCTTACACAGAGTTCGATCAAACACCAACAAAATCAATCTGAGATGATCGGAGCTGTTAGAGAGATCAGAGTGTTAGAGAGAACTTACCAAAACGATGAAGCTATGAGAGATGAACGAGAGAGACAATGAAACGATGAAGCGATGAGAGATTCTGAGAGATCAAAGTTTCGTCGAAGCCGAAGAAGAAAAGAAATATCTAAATAGGAAATTTATGGGTTGACGTAAGTAATTCTTTGGTTTTCTTCAGGGTATTTTTGACATTTTCAAATTTAGCTGAATCAGCTCCATCACACTGCACCAATCAGACTAGGTTAGATTTTTAATTTTGTTTGGATGAGCTTTAAAAAATCATTCAACTGATTCATCTAACTAGTCTGTTTAATTTAGCATAAACAAATATCATTTTTTATCTTCACTTAGATGATTCATCCCAATCAAGAAAACGAACATGGCCTAACTCTCGTGAGTTTTTCAGTAAGTCAACATCTGCATCCTATTCAGTTTCACAAATTTACATGAAATGTTTGTTATAACGTGTTTTGGAATCTGAACTACTTTTGGCCCTGTTTGTTTCACCATTTGGCATTTTCATTCAAATGATCCATTTAAAAGCTTCATCCAAATGATTCATTTGAATGTCAAATGACTCAACAAACAAAAAAAGAAATGGTTTATTTGGATGATGCATCTGAATGGAAATTTGTTTGTTTGGTTTATTTACATTCTCATCTAAATGGATTTGATTAGAATAATGACTAAAATACCCATGTTTTGATCTAACAATTTTTTAATCTTAATCTTAACCATATTAATTTTAAATATTGATCTAAAATATATATATACATAAATTTTCATTCAAAACCAAACAAAAACTCTAGAAATCCCAATATAAATTATATATAACATACCAAAAATATTTATAATATACCAAGTTATTTTTGACATTTATAAATTTTCATTCTCATGAAATACAATTTTTTTATAAGATTTAAAACATGTTATGCCAATTAAGAAAATCAACATCAATACCAAACCAAAACTCCAAAAATTCCAGCATCAATACCAAAAATAACTCCAAAAGATTTTTACAATAGAAAGACCAAAATATAAATTTGAAACCATGTTGTATTCTTCCTCTAGTACCAAATCCATGTAATCATCAAACTCCCAAATGTTTCCTGCAAAACCAATGAACAAATTCAGAGTTACTTAGAGACTGCAAAAATCATAACCAAAATAAAAAATGAGACTGCAAAAACCAGAACCAAAATCTAAATGAATGAGATTACAAAACCAGAACCATGATCCATACCTTCACAATTTGATCTGAAACTGAACTTGATTAGAATAAGACTCACTCACACCATCCCTACAAATATAGACGACGACCCTTCGTGAATGGTAACCATAGTAGAACTGCTGCAACTCAATTACAGTTTTATCCTGGAACTCAATTTGTAAAGATGATCTAATAATGCTAATACTCACAATCCTAACTCTTTTACAAATACACATCGATAGAGACAAATACAGCTTATGTTCATAAGAGATGGTCAAGACTACTAGAGCTTAAGAAGAAGTAGAAACCATTTATATCTTTCAGTCTCTTTTCAATGTATTTCAAGTCTCATTAAGATTTTAATACTGTTTATAGTAACATGTAAATTTGTGAAACTGATTAGAAGCATTGTTGAGTTTAGTTCCTCAGACCCTCTTTTTGTTGCATTTTCTCTCTCAGGTTTCCGAGAGGCCCATATCCTTTATCCTTCTCTTCTCTGTCACAATCACATTTCCTCTTATTCAGATTCGCACCACACTTCAAGCACATTCCTTTACACGCAGGATCGCATATCGCAGTGATGGTGATTTCTAAATGCACCAAGTCTCTTATATGCTTTGAGATATCTATTTCTTTTACCTCAGGCGGGAAATGAAGCTTATCCTCCCAATCTATCCATGAATCATCATCATCATCCTCATTTTCTTCTTTATCATCCGACAATCCAGAAAAGGAAGTAGCTTTGTCACTACCAAATGAGAATCCTAGATCAATGACATCAGGTTCTTCAACTGGATCTTCGGTTAGTAATAACGAGAAGTTGGAGAAGATGCTCTCTCCTGTTGACTCACCACATCTTCAACCACATAAGAGAAAACCAGTAAATAACAAAGTTGATGCAACCATAAGGTGGTATAGTAAAGAAGCTGTGATGAGTTCATAAAAAATGCACCTGTTGCAGCCAAGTGTGATAACAGTCCTGACAATCCCATCAAGTCTCAGCTTCTTCTTCTTCCTTATGACATCAACCGAAATTTGAACTGGTGTGCCATCTGGATAATCCTTTACATCTTTTGTCACTCTTAGTCCCATTGAGGAAGCTCTCTTCTTGGATACCTCTGTTGACAATCTTCCCAACCCAAGCCTCTCTAAGGTAGTGCAATATTCCACATGTGTGACTGAAGCATTTCTCCTGTACATAACCGAACCTTCCCAAGGTGACCCAGTATCCTCAATTTCCTCCTGATCTTCCCAATCCATATCTAATGTGCTGGTCTCTGTAAAAGACTCCTGACTAACTAATATCCGATTCTTTGCTAGCCTACGAAGCTCATGCGGTTCTGTGAACAAGTAACTGATATGCTTCCTAATACCAGTTGTAAAATTAGGGTCGCCAGTGGAAGCACGTAGATTTAAGGTACATGTTTTGAGTTTCAAAAAACTTGGACTTAACCGTTTGGTCTGTGGCAAGGGAGCTAGACAAGATGAAGAGCAAACCAGTGACATTTTCACAGTGCAGATGATAATAGAGGAGGCAAGACTATCAAAGTTGTCAAACTAACATATGGTATAAATCTCTAGAAAAACTCCCAATAGGTTTGAGTTTGTTCAGCTTGAAACAGAGACAAAAAGCATACAAGAATCAAGCACGAGGTTTCAACACCTGCAAGAAACATTTGCTGGTGTCAATTTTGTTATAAGACAAAAAGATTCACACGAGGAAGTCTGAGAAGAAAACTAAGGAATTGGGTATCTGAGACTTCATAGTAACATCCCAAACAGAGCTAAAGTAACTAAATGAACGAGATGAATTTGAGCTAGGCATTCTATCGAACACTTTCTATGCACCATTTTTACATAGATAAAGGACAGACCTTTCCACTTCCAAATTTACAGCCGCAAACATCATGATGAAACGGAATCGGAAAATTACGAATACAAAAGAGATTCAAAGGATTATAAAATGAAATGGCTTACCTCTTAGGTGTGCTTCAAGGCCCAAGGTTCGGCTTCAGACAATCGACTCTGTAAAAATTCTTACAGAAACAGAGAGGTCTCTTACTCGGAAATGGCTGCCTAGTTTTATCCTAAAACCCCAACCGGTCAATTTCGGTTCAAATACTCAAATTCCCCGGTTTAATCAAACCAAACCTTTGCCAATTACTCATATTCGGTTGGGAAGCGGTTTGGTTAGAGTAAATAGGGGAATATAAGTATTTGAACCGAAGATGACCGGTTGGGGTTTTAGGATTCCTTTGTAGTGTGACAAATTCCTTTGTAGTGTTTTTAGATTGTGTTTTGTAGCAAAGATGTTCTACAAAGAGAAACCTTAATTATCTTAAACAAAAGCAAACTAGCAAATCCAAAACTGAAAATCTAAAATCCACTCAAACCCATAAGTCAAGCAACAACAACAACAACAACAAGCAAGCAAGCAAACAGCAACAAGAACAATAGTCTTGAAGACACTAAACTGAAAATAGGAAAACACATAACTAGCGATTATAATAATAGTCTCAAGCCACTTTCATCAAACTTGGGGGTTTATTATTACTTAATCTGCCTCGGCGTAAGCAGTTTCGAGATGAGCTTGTTCGGCTTCTCTAACTTCTTTCTCAGTCTTCCTTCCTTTCTTGGACTTGTAGTAAACACTCATGAACGTTCCAACAGCTCTGTACTTCTTGCGGCACTCCTCATACAACTCACCATTAAACATTCTCCAGAAACTCTTCTCGTCGAGCTCAGACACTGCATACTGAGGCTGGAATCCATGGTTCTCGATCAGCCACTTCTCCATCTTACGTACAGCTTCTGATCCATCAAACTGTTCACCTCTTAGAACGGCGCCAGGTGCGTAGTAGACTCCAACGTCAGTGAACATCTGAGCATCTTCTGTGTCTCCTTGTCTGTTCTCGTACTCAAAGCCTGGTTCTGGGTAGATTTGGCCTTTGATTGGCTGCTTGAAGAGTTTGTGTGGGCAAAGCCAAATTGGATACACCTGAAAGAAGTCAAACAAGTCATGAGTTTGTTAATAACATTAAGAGAATCCTTAACTAGTAGATGATAAATCATGATGTAGAGCTTTTAGTTTTACCTCCATTTCGCGGTGAACCCATTCGAGGGCATCACCAACCTTGTAAAGAGGAACAAGCATGTCCTGAATAACATGCATATCATGGTAATAGTTTCTGATAGCTTCACCTTGAGTAGCCTTAAGAAGAGAGACCTTAGGAGGCATCAACCAACCAAAGAGGAACCTAAACCAGAACTGATCACCAAAAGGAAGAATAAGTTTCCCTTCCCAGTACAAGCACCTTGTGTGCCTGTGGTAGTATTCCCTAGTTGGGATGTACTCAACGAACTGTCCCTTTTTCAAAGCGGTCTGTGCATGTTGGTAGAACCACGGCTTGAACCACCATCCCACATTGTTGATTTTGTTACCTTTCTTCTTGGCTTCTTCTTTAGATGCGTATGTTCCAACCATCATCACTCCTTCCGTTGGGTTGTAAACCATGCCTTCAACGAAATCAGGGATTTTTGACTTGTCACCATCTTTTGGTGCGAAAGAATCAATATAACCTTGAGCTAAGGCTTGAAGATCTCCCTTGACTGGTATGTAGGTGAGTCTCATGTACTCCTTGATTGGAATAAGCCTGATCTCAGCAGCTACAAGGAGACCGAGAGTTCCTTGCGACCAGGGGATTGCATAGTAAAGATCGGAATACTCATTATCCCTTGTGGCACGGACAAGTTCCCCATTAGCAAGAACGATCTCGTAAGCCTCAACGGTATCAGCGAACAAACCATAGATGTGAGAGCTTCCTTCAATACCATATCCATTGATGAGTCCACCAACCGTGAGGTCGTCAAGCTCAGCAACAACGGCAAGAGCTAGGTTCATTGGGACGGTGACACGAGAGATCTGTCCCATGTTGACAAGAGGCTCAACTCTAGCAGTCATCTTCTCCTTGTTGATCTCAAGAACGTTACGGAACTCTCCCAAGTCAACCTCGAAATGTCTGGCTCTCTTGTAGTCAACGTTCCTCATTCCCACGGCGATCCACGGCTTACGTGCAGTGCAGACAAGCCCGTCTTTGGCCGCATCCCTATCCTTAAGCCTTTTGACGACTTTCTTGACATTTTCGTCATGTTCCTTCTGGCGTTTCTCAAATGACTTGGACTCCGACCACATGTCCCCGAGGTAGATGAGGAAGTAGAGTGTGGCTGAGAATGGAAGGACGATGAAGATGACAATGATCCATCTGAACTTGACAAAGTAATCAACCCATGTCTTCTTCCTCTTCGGTCTTACAAGTGGTGTCTGAAGATCCGACATGTTGCCGACACTCTCAGATTCCTCTCCTTACTTCATCAAAACAAAAAAACAAACAAAATGTAGTAAGTAAACAAACTTTGAGAACTTTTAAATCCATCATTGTACAACTCAACAAGTCTCAAGAATGTCAAAAAAATATGCTCAAAGTCAAAAAAAAATATCGATAAAAACTATGCTCAAAGTCAACTAAACTTGAGAATTCCAGATCCATCACTTTACAAAAAATCGAGGTGGCTCAAGAAATGGGCACAAATCCACCAGAATGTCAAAAATACACTATAGGTGTTAGTTCCTTGAATCCATAAACATTTATATACATGTGCGTGTGTGTGTGTGTATGCAATTAACTTGAGAACACTATAGTGTTGAGTCCATGAGGGGAAACAGTGAGCTAGTAAACAGAGAGACAAAGAGACATGAAGTTATGCTTAAGACCAAAGTGGTACACTTGTTGAAAGGACAAGGAAACATAAAAGTACTGGATTTTGGTTCTAATCTTTAGATCTACCATATATGGTCTTCCTACAAAGCCATCAAACACAGTATGTCTCAAAAAAAACAAAAGATGCAGAGCAAACTTCGAAACTTTGCTTGAAATTCAAAGACTGAGATGGGTTAAAAACTCAAAACCGACATAGTTCACTGGTAGTAACTGTGTAGCAACTATGGACTAAGCAGTTGGAGAGATCTAACGGACAAAAAGATGAATCAGAGCGACTGTGAGAGAGACAGAGAGAGAGGAAGAGAGAGAGTACCTGAAGAATCCAAAGGATGGAGAGAGAGAGAGGATGAGATGGGGGAAGTGTCTGAAGAGTGAGAGAGAGAGAGAGGATTCTCTTATAATAAACGTGATTCAAGCCAGCCTTGCTTAATTTGCATTTATCGCACAAAACAAGGTGATTACCATTATTATTTTCTTTTACTATTATTAATTATAAAATATACTATTAATTTGATAATTTTCAAATTTCTTTATATGTTAAAATCATTATAATATTTTTCTTGGTTTTGTCTTTTTAATTTTTTTATAAAAAAGCTATAAATATTTGTTGATTTAGCAATTATAATTCAGTCTTTGTTGTAATGTTATCACATGTGTTATGTATAATATTTAGTTATATAGTCAGTTTTATAATATTTAATTAGAAGATTTACTGCTAATAAGTATGTAAAAGAGAATTTAAAGGCAAAAATCTAGCAGTTTTAATTTCTTTTAAATAGGAAAATTACCTTTGTTTAGAAAATAATATTTTCAGTTTTGAGAGGTATCCAAAGACTGCAGTACAAAAACTTATACAGTATATGTGAACATTTGTTTTTCTTTCTATATGCATTTTCAAGGGTAGATTGTATTGAATTTTGTTTTCTAAATGCTAGCTATTAGTGTAGAAGTCTAAATGCTAACTTGTTTTTGTTAATAATGTACCTAAAGCATATGCCAAGGTTTCTAAACTAGCCTATCCAATATTTGTTTATTGGCAAACATGTTTTAATTATTATACAACTTTTCATATCATAATAGCTTACATGAATGCATCTCAACCATTTGGTTTTGATACTTTCTACAGGTGACAGTGGTGGATATGTCATGATTGGAGCAAAACTATTTTGGACACTTATCGGAAAACATTGAAGGTAATTAAAAAAAGAAGTCGTTTTCTAAGGGAATCTGCCACACAATAACAATGTCCATATTTTTCATCAGAATTCAAAATATGAAAATTGTTGGTACCATTTATCAGTACCAACATAATAATGGTAACGAAGAAGAAGAAGCTATCATGTTGTTTATTTGGTTAGAAGGCTCTAAATATCTTACACTATATAACCAATAATTTGCGCTCAGGATCTGCTTGAAAAAAAAATGTTTATTCAGTAAACAGAATAATATCCACTTGAACTATAATTAATTCAATGACTTTTTAAAAAAAATTGGTTACACTTTAAAGTACTCAATTGCTCAAAAAGTTTTTTTTTCTTGTCACAAAAAGTAATTGCTTTTTTTTTTTGTAAAATATGTTTTAAGACAATAATTTACAGGGATGATGGCCTGTTTGAGAGGACATCCAGCTCTAGCAAAATCTCACAAACTATATTTTAATATATTTGAAAATCAGAAGAAACTATATTTTACATATGCCAACTATTCATACTCTCTCTCACATTTACAACTACCAATCATGTTTCAATGGAAGTGTATAGAATCTTTTTCCATTTTCTTTTATTTGAGGAACTACTCTCACTCTTTTTAACTTTAACGTCAATTTTTGTATACAACCCATACATATAGACAAATTTATTAAAACAGCAATTTTTGTTTTATTTTATTTTTGGTCAAACTATTGAAATTTGGTTAATCGAAAATTGGTATGGCATAAAGTACAAGCCAATCAATCAGTGACACCAATATTTATATAATAGATACACCAATTTGTTTGTTTTTTTTTTGACAATAATATATTTTTTTTATTATATTAGTTTTTATTTATAAATCCAAGACAAGACAAGACATTACTGTTTTGGTCCAAAGCAAATAAACGCATGCATCATTTCAGCATCAACAAAATAACCATTTTTGTCCATTTATTTTTTTCTGTACCGATTGAAAAGTACTTAGGAGTGAAGCTAAGCTTGTATTCATCCATTCCTTTCTGAACAAATCAGAATTTTGTATATAATATTTCCTTTAAAAAATAAATCAAAATTAAATAAAAAGTAAAACAAATTAAGAAAATAAATTTTGTATACTTTTAATTAAGAAAAATTAAATATTAGTTTGGTTTAGATTTTACAATTAAACAAAGTTATATATCGGTCTGAATTTATAAATAAGAATTAGAGTTTAGATTTTACAATTAAAACGAAATTATATGTTGGTTGGTTTACAAATGAAGTGGTTAGAGTTTAGATTTTACAATTAGAACAAATTATATGCCGGTTTGGATTTACCAATAATGTGGTTAGGGTTTAGTTTTTACAATTAGTTTGAAATTATACGTCGGTTTACAAATGAAATAATTAGGATTTCGATTTTATAATTCGAACGAAATTATATATCAATTTGGATTTTTTATTTTACAACCATGTATACACGTTTTGTTTCTTTATTTTATAAGAGAAATTTTTATTTTGCAATAATGTATAGACATTTTGTCCGTACTGATTTTACTTCGTAGCTCCATAATTTAAAAAGAATTGTGAACCAACACTTATAATTACTAATAGTGTGATTTATGAAATATTGGAGTGCATAATTAATTAATGACTAAACACTTAATTATATAATTCTATTGAAAATATGTATTATGTTAAAAAGTGGAGAAAGAAAAGGACAAAAGAGAACGGAGAAACCAAAGAAAGAGAGTTGAAGATTAACAAAAACTAAACTATCTAATCTATAAACGAGGACTGTCCACCTCCACATGTGCCTGACGTGATCTCAACTCCTTCACGTGATTTCTCTCCCTCCTTTTTAATACTACTATAATAAAATTAGTGTTATTTATCTCACTTATATTAATCCCTTTTTAACATTGTTTTCTGCACTTCCTTTTCATTACTAATTTTTCTGAAAAAAATCCCATTGTTTAATGCACCCACGATCCCGTTTTAATTTTATAAAACTGGTTTACTTTGTAGTGTTCTTTGATTTGCATAATTCTTCAGATCTAATCGTCCCCTTAACGTGCAATTAAGTAATACATCTCACATCTGGAACACGTTAAATTAAACTGTAGGTTGCATTCGTGTTTAGCATTATATATATATAACCCCCATGATTTGAGCAATATCAATCAATTATTCCAAAAACATAATCTTTTGGTTTTCGTGACTTTTCTTCATTAGACGGATTTATATATTGTTATCGTACTCTGTAAAATTTTAACGGAAACATGTTACTTCAACATTGAAAAGACAATCTTCTCAACAAGAAAACGAGCAGACAATGACATGGATACTTCTTGCGCCTTTGGCTTGTGGTTTAAAGCCCTGAGAAAACAAAATTCATAGACCAAAAGTATTAATATTTCCAACCTGTGTAGCATCAACGAAAATTGCTAAACTAATCCTAGAAAGAAAGGCGATGCAGACATTTCACGGTTTGTTAGATTATTGTAATCTGTAATCTGTAAATTGCTATACGCAAACACCAAAAACAAAAGATTCATTCATATCATAGCTATAGAGGCCTATAGTGTACTGAATTGTGTTCCCTACGTTGCGGGTTGTGCAATGTTAAAATAAAGCAAGGAGTTTAATATCTTCCCTTAACGAGACGGGCTCATAAAGATGAGTTAGATTGGGAAGAAAGGAGATTAGCTAATTATAGGGCCATGAGAACTTTTAAGATCTTCCTAACATGATCTAGCAAGACAAAGATTAATAGCAAATAGGAAACAAACAGAAGATGAAAATGTACCTTGTTTAGACTGCGCATCGACATCCCCATTTTAACTTTTTGTTGCTCCTCCAAAAAAGCATACCAATGGCAGAATATTACAGTTGCTGTATCCAACAACAGGAACAAAACTAGAAGAAGAACAAGAAAAATCTAGGTGAAAAAACTCATTACTACTCCTAAGTGTAAACTTCCACACTTTTCTCAAGCCTACAAGTTGGTGACTGCTAATAGCAGGTGTCTTCGTGCAATGTGTAATGGAATCCTTGCAGAAAAATTAATCTTTATTTGAACAGAGAATAATTGTTCTCATGTACTATAACAAACCATTGGTATACACGTTGATTCACAGTTGTAAGAGATTGGGTGAAATGGACCCTAAAACTTTGTCTCGCCAATAAGCGCCCCTCTTCTACATGCATGCAACAGCATTAGAATGTAAACACAAAACTGTGACCTCGTTATAAGCCATCTCTAAGGCTGAGAAGAGAAAATTAACCAACCTGCCATTAGATAAGAGGCTTTGGTCAGTCATCAACAATAGGACACTAATAAATGCAAACTGCAGAAAAGGACTATGACACATTGAATAGAAGACTCATCAAACCATTGCACAAATTGCACAATCTCTACAAAATACCACACTGGTTTTTACGTTTCTACTGTTAACAGTAATGTCAGGTTCTCATTATCATCTCAATTCAGAAACTTTGGTTCATCATTTTCAACTTAGTGTACATAGTTTTATCTAACTGACAACTCTTTTTCGAGTATATATAAAGCCAAAACAGAAACTACGCCCAGCAAAAATCGATACAGTGATTTCAGTAAAGATTGCAAGGTTGGTTCTCAACTATACGCAGAGATTCCATATATACTCAATGAATTCGACTGATATTGGCGGTTATAGGCAGAACTCACAAAATTTTCATTTCTAGGTTCACAGACTTACTTTGGAAAAATAAATCGCTAGTGATCCATACAACACCATGTTACGGGTTGAAGAAACTTGAGCCGCCCATATTGATAGCAACGAGCGCCAGTACAGAAGTGATTACGCTGAACCACAACAATGCTAATCCTGAAATTACAAAGCTTAATAGTTTTAGAACAAGCAACTATAGAAACAAAATTATCATAAGACAGAGCCTTCATATACCTCCATCACCAATAGAACCTCTATCGGCATTCACATTTTTCACTTCTAAATCTGATATGTCCCCACTGACAGGATCTTTCGGTCGAGATTTTGAGTCCGCCCCAGCCTTTGAAGGAAGTGGTGTCACGCTTGATTCACCATCATCAAGTTTATTGCTCCCAGCTTCTGATGAAACTATGCCTTGAAATTCCTCACTCAAAATCAATGCAGACAGCACGTTCATAAATGACTCTTGATTAATATCATCAGAAGGAATCTTGTCATTCTGCCTAGGTTCTTCCGAATCAGACATTTCATCATCAGAAGCATCTGCATAAGTGGCTTTTGCGTTGCGTTTATCATCTTCTTCATCCTCCACGTATGCTTTGTATGTAAGCCGGAGTAGTATTTCTCCAGCAGATCCCTTTCCGAACAAACTCCAACCACCTCGCAAACTAACAATTTTGTCTGTAGGAACAGTATCTGGCAGTGATTCAAGGTCAACCTGGATGTATAACAAAGTAATAAGGTCATGTAGACAGCAAAATTTGATATTCATCAATTTCCTGGTAATTTATGTAGAGTCGCAGATTAATAGGTAAGCAATTGTGACAATGTTATCAGAGCAGAGGCTGACTACTCAAACTACAGCATCAATAAACAATTATATGTGTTGTCAGGTTTTTGTGCAGAAAACATGTGAAGTGGTTGAATAGAAGCCGGAATTGGAATTGTGCCAAGAATAGCCAAGTGAATAAAGGTGACCTTTCTATACTGACAAGAAGATCAATAACCGATAGGATGCGTAACCTGAACAATGAGGCGCAAACTTTTAATAAGAGGTGTGACATACTCGCATAATACCAGGTACTACTAATACAGCAAAGGCATTGTCATTAGCAACTACTGTTCACCCACTGTTTTTCTTACTCATTCAATCGCATAATTTTACATCATAAATTAACAGCAGGCTGCTATCTTCTTAGCAATGGTGATAGTTCTCAGTCTCATCTTCTCAATTCAAACCCTTTAGTTGAAACATTGTGCAGAGAATAACAGGATGAAATTGGTTCTTGTATTATGAATAACAAACATGAAAAAGCTAGCCACTGAAGTAGACAATCATCATCTTAAGAAATCATTTATGTTAATATATTGAGCTATTCTTTTGCTGATTACAAATAGAAGAAAAAGAAAGGTGATTTACCTCTCCGCTACCAATAGCCATATCGGCAAATCCAAGACAGTCGTTGACTTCAATTTGTAACACTTGCTCTCTAGGATTTGAAACAAGGAATTGGAAGTCCTGACCATATTTTTGATAGATAAATTTTCCATATAATATTAGCAATTTAACAAATTCTGATTCACCACCAGATTATGAATAAGCCATTGAGATATAGTCGGCAGTTCAACCTGATTCCAGATTGGCTGACCAGGAGCCCCAAACACTGTAGTTTGACTGTTCTTTTTACTGCGGATAACTTGATCACCTATTCGTAAAATAACATATGGATCTGTTCTACCTGTTACAAATTATCAAACAAAATGTGATGAATGAAGGAACATGTAAAGTTGATGAAAGAATTCTCTAAATCTGCTATAGCATTAGTATATCTGAGTGCTCAACGAATTCAAATGAACTTAAGGGTGTATATAGACAATACAACAACACAGACTGCTAGAGAACAATGAACTGAAGAAGAAAAAAGCTGTGGAGTGAGTATAACTTACCAGAGAACATGTATGGAAGTTTCTGGGCATTTACAAGAGTAACAGACAGTTCCCCAATAAAATCCTTGTTTCCTTCCTGCATTTCTCCCGATTTTAAGTCTTCTGAAACAGGCCCAACAGCTTTTCCTTTCTGGAAATCCAAGACAATTTTCTTTGGGCGGACAAATAATCGAGGCAAATCTTCTGTCAACAGTTTGGTCAAAAACCTGAGCGAGATAAAGCAAAGTAAGGAGGAAAGAAACTGATATATCCAAAAATCAAGGAGGATAAACAATCAACAGATGACAAATGCTAAAATGAATACCAGTATCTGATGAAAACCATGCAGTATTGCAACTTAATGTAATGCTCCCAAAAATCACAGAAGAAAAGAAAACAAAAATATAGCTAAAAGAAGTTACGAAACTCCTCTCTACGACTATAAACCTCATTTAAACAGGAAACAACTTATCAAGTACAAAGCGCTTCAAGTTAAACCAATCCAGTATTGAACCATTGATTGAAAAAAAAAAGTAAGGACCGGCAAGACTTACATTGATAAAAGAGGAATTCCTGATGTCATCATCCAAAGCATTCATGCAAAAAAAAGACGAAAATGATATGAGCAAGTGATAATGTACATCGTCGTAAAACTAGAGGAGATGTCCTTCCACATTATTCTGGGATAGTTAATAGTATAACCTTCCACATTATATATGGTCAACAACTTAACAATCACCAAATAAATGATCGTGTATTATGATTAACTCATACCCATTACATTAAACAATCGGAATGGTGCAAGCTCAAATTTGATCTTTGGAAGTGATACAAAAGCCCATGATGCTGCTCCAACCCAAGGCGCAGAGGGAATCAATCTTAATTTAACCCATAGCTCACCGTCAATGTCAAAATCCCGAATGCCGACTGGCACGACTACTGGAATAATACCAAATTTTAAAGAGAGCTTTAACAACATCCGAGCACCACCAGTATACCGAAGACCAATCTGGTACCTATAAGAAGAAAAACGAGAGCATAAGCAACCTTCAACTGAACCGTGAAAAATGGGATTATTACCTAACATATGAGAGACCAAGTATCATAGACAATAGCAACAAGGTACAAAACTTACTGCAAGTCATTGACACGGCGAGATGTCCTCCTCTCAACATTTCTAACAGACAAAGGCTCATCCCCAAGAGAGAACTGCTTGATCTCAACTCTCTGCACATAATCCGGCTTCTTCAGGTCATCAATAACTGGTTGCAACAATCCAACAAGCCAATTCTCAATCCCACCTCTATAAACTTTCCAGAGCTTCACCACCACCATGTTAACCCACTCCACAGACTCTTTCCTTTGCAAATCCTTCTCAAGGGACAAAGAGAAGCTCGTGGGAACCTGTGGCCAGTGCCCAACTCCTCTTTCCCCTACGTCATTGCTCATCTGTCTCCGCCTCTTTCTCCACGTCCATAGCTTATCACAAAGAACACCAACAAAGAAGAAGAACGCGAACAGACCAATAGCATCACGACTAATCGGTGGTGATGGGAGTGGATGGATTGTACCTAGCTGAGTCCTGAGCTTATCCACAATCGGGTCTTCTCTAAAGCTAGTGAAATTGTTTCTGTCACCCTGAATTACAGACTCCTGAGATTCTTCTTCTTCATCCTCGAATTCATTGGAAAAACGAGTGACCACAAGACTCCTTGAAGCTCTTCTCGCTGAATCCGCTAATCCTATATTCTTCGCATCGCTACTGCGAATTCCGCTGGAAACAAACCTCAAATTCGAATTAGAATTCGCCGCGTGAACTCTGAACTTCCGACGGAGGACCCGTCTCTTCGCGAATCCATCGCAGAACACAATCAGGCCGCCGTGGTCTAATTTAGAGCACGGACATAACATACGGCGAGACACATAAGCGTGGGACAAATCGAAACGAGGACAAGAAGAAGATTGTAGAATCATTATTCACCAGAAACTCCACGCAAGTGAACCTAATTGACGCATCTCTCCGCCGATAACACAGCCAGAACACACATACACAATAACGAATGTCTGACAGCTATAGTATCGTTAACACTGAACACAACACGGTAGCAGAGAAGCCTGTGACCCACTTAGGGTTTCAGATAAGAAAAATCAAATCGAGAAGGTTCGAAAAGAATAGAGACAAGGCAGGGAGAGATTGCAGAAGATTGAAGAATGCAGTGATCGGTGGAGAGTCTATCGTCGTATCGTGCCCTTTTGTTTGTTTTGTACCTATGCGACCCAGCAGAAGAATATGCGACTTATATAATAAAAGCCCCTCTCAAGTCTCAATGCTTGCTGTTTTTTTTTTGTGGAACGCGTTATTAAAATAAATTGTATTCCCTGTTCTTATTGGTAAATGGGCTACTCATTCTTAATCTGGTCTATCATCAGTTCAATACGTTATAGAAAATCTTGGGTATCGTATTGGTATCTTGAGAGGTCGGCGACCTAACTAGTTCGTAATACTTTGCTTATTGGATTCTTCCACGTTTGGGTCGGAGTCGGCACCTCAGCCACACTTTTATGTCCTTTTTACAATTAAAAAAACAAAACATATACTAAGAAAATGGCTTTTAAAGAGGAATTAGCTAATGGCCCAGATTCCTCCGACCCTCCCGACCATAGCGAGTGGTAGGTGTGAATACATGTTCTCACTTCTCAGTCAGAAATATGATTGAAAGATACGGTTTAATAAATAAAACTAAAAGGGTTGACGTTGAAATCGAACGGCTACTAATTGTTTGAAAAAAATTGATTCAGTTTTTATGATTCGATCGTCTATATTCCTTAACTACATAGTGAACCCATCGTTGACTAATTTTTGGTGGTATAATGATTGATTTACCTATGTGAAAATAATACCAATCATAAATTGACTATTGTGATTGCTTACAAGTTACAACGAGAGAAAAATTTGACGTTCCATTCCGTACATTCCGAAATTAATTTGAGCTACGGCTGATCTCTTGGTTATAAAAAGAACCATGTTTATCAAGTGTTGTTTTCTTTTGTCATTGCAATTCTCATGCTCAGTCAACTTTCGATCATTCTCAAGTTTGAATAGGCTTTTCTATACGCTTTTTGAATTAAAATAAAATAAAATAAAATAAAACATGAACAACGTGCGCAGTCATATAGTAACATAGTGTACGTACAAGGAAACACACTTAGCGGTGGGTCAAATAAAAAAATATGGGCTAATTCATAAATTGATCTTAAAATATAAGGTTTATTCCGGTAAATAATAAAACACATCCTTCCTTCTTTTTTTTTTTCCCTCGGAACGTAAAATCTCAGCCGTCCATCGTTTCAATCATCCTACGACTATCTATACCGTCGGCTGAAGTACGTCCTCTCCTGAATCGGGGAACATCGACTTGTGTGATTCCTCCCTCCACGCTCCTAAACCCTAGCTTCTTCATTCGCCCGGCGATTTCTTGTTGGCGACTGTTACTTGATACCGCTACATATCTACTCCGATGCAAGGGGATAATTCAACGGAGCCGCCGTATACGACGACGGCATCTACTGGGCAGGGTATATCCGTCCGTCCTCCTCCAAGTGGTCCAGTCTTAGCCAATGCTTCGAGCGTCTCTCCAGGAATTCAATCGGAGCTGAAGGAGCAACCCTCTATGTCTGTATGTTGTTCAATGCTCAATTCTGATTGTTTACATTATCTTGTTCATCTCGTATGCTGTTAAACTCCTAGAGAGGCTTTATCTTGGTTCTAGTTCTTGTTTTTGATGTGGTTTTGGGTAGAACCTTATACAAGAACGTGTGGTATACTGAGTTATAGAAGGATTCTTTAATAATTAGATGAATTCATGTCTTTACACCAGCTATGAAAATCTTTCTCGCTTATTGAGTATCGAAGTTTTGGGTCATTTTGCTTAAATTCACTAATAGACTTTGTCATGGTTTAACCTTGTTTGGTATATGCTTTGAGCTCAGGCTGATTTATCTGTATTCAGGTCATTTCCTTTTAGTCTCTAGATTAGTTCCCTGATGTATTTTTTTTTGCTGTTGTGCAGATTGCTAATACAGGTTTTGTCTCTCAGTCAGTTCCGTCTCCTGTTACTGCACAATGGAGTTCCAATGCAGCTGCCTCCTCAAATGTTAATCTCATAACTCAAGCTTCGCCCATGCTACAAAATCTGCCTTTTGGTAGACCAGGAACACTTGCCCCTCCTGGACTAATGATATCTCCGCCTGCTTTTCTTGGTTCCAACCCTTTTTCTACAACTCCAAGACCCGGGATGTCTGGAGGTCCTCCGCAAATCAACCCTTTTAATCATCCGCACATGTATCCTCCATATCACTCACAGCCTACAATGCCTGGAGCGCCTCAAGGAGTGTGGTTGCAGCCCCCTCCTATGGGTGGTATTCCCAGGGCACCATTTCTTTCACATCCTACTCCCTTTCCTGGTTCATATCCATTTCCAGTTCGTGGAATCTCTCCTAACGTACCATATTCTGGTTCTCAACCTCTTGGTGCCATTCCTATGGGAAGTCTTGGCAACGTTCATGCACTACCAGGTCATCAGCTTGATAAATCTTCCGGACAAAAGACAGAAGCACTCTCAGGAATCGGTATGCTCGAGGTTTCATGATAGATTACTGATCCATGTAAGAGCTGTTTGACCTTAATGGTTATTCTATGTAGTCTACATACCCTTTATCAGGATCATCTTGTATTTTGCAGATGACAGAGCTGGGACTCAACCAGTAGGGAATCGGTTGGATGCCTGGACTGCACATAAATCAGAAACAGGAGTACTTTACTATTATAATTCCGTTACAGGGCAATCGACCTACGAAAAGCCTCCTGGTTTTGGAGGGGAGGTGAGTATAGCTGACTACATAGCTTGTTCATTAGTATGTCTATTCCATACGCAATTGATATCATATCCGGGCTATTTCCCTTCACGACATGTCACTTAGGAGAGTTCGTGTCTATAATAGGTATTTGCATTTTTGGTATTTGTGTCAAAGTTTTAAAATGTCGGACTTTGATTTAGATTGTTTTGAAAGTCCTAGATGTCATATGTTCATTAGCTGCTGAAAATTCTCTATTTTCTGTGACTTATATTTGGTATCCAAATTTGGTTTACATATACTACCACAGTTGTGAAGTTGCTTAAGATTGTCGAGTTACATTATTGCAGTAATCTTGTTGTAAGAGCATCTGATTTGTTTCAAAGTCCAGTTTAAGTTATTCACAGGCCGTATATATGGTTTTCTTGCGATTTGATGCTACTGCAGATGAAGGATATTTGTCTGATTTTACCTTGATAATGCATGCACATTATCTTCATGTTGCCCTAATCCTTAGAGTTTTTAAGCAATTTCTAATCTATACTTTTTTCTTAACTTTTGCAGCCTGATAAAGTGCTGGTGCAGCCAATTCCTGTATCTATGTGAGTTCTCAGATTTAGACTTTCTATGATAAAATTTGTTGTCATATTTTTATTGATACATGTTAGATTGGTTATGTGTGAGACATTATATCGTTTTATTACTCGTGTATGAATCTTGTACTAGGTCGCCAACTATCTCATTCCCATGAAATCAATAAATTTATGTTTTGTTAAGTAACGTCCAGCCTGCTAAAGTATGTACAGCTTATACAGATCTCATTTGACTTGTACCGAATGTAGGGAGAATTTACCTGGGACGGATTGGGCTCTTGTGTCCACAAATGACGGCAAAAAGTATTACTACAACAATAAAACAAAGGTTAGCAGTTGGCAAATTCCGGCAGAGGTGAAAGATTTGGGGAAGAAACCGGAGGAGAGGGCTGTGGAGAGTTTAGCTTCTGTGCCTAGTACTGATTTAACTGAAAAGGGTTCTGATCAAGCAAGTTTGAGCGCACCTGCTATTATCAATGGAGGCCGGGATGCTGCATCTCTAAAAACTACAAATTTTGGTTCGTCTGCACTGGATTTAGTTAAAAAGAAACTACATGATTCGGGAGTGCCTGTCTCATCTACGACAACATCTGAAGCAAATGGTGGTAAAGAAATTGAGGTCACACCAAGTGGAGAAATTGGAAACGGTTCGGGTAAGGTAAATGATGCTCCTGAAGCTGGTGACCTTTCTGATTCTTCTTCAGATTCCGAAGATGAAGATAGTGGACCATCGAAGGAAGAGTATTTCAAAAAGTTTAAGGTACTGTAGCCTGGATCTGTAAATAGCGCTTGCGATAGTTTTATTTGTCTTTTTCGATGTTGGGTGTGGTATATATATCTTTTATCATGTTTTCTTTTAATTTAGCCATTCAGATGCATCTGATTAAAAGCATTCTAGAGAAGAAGAGAATATCTTGAATTGAAATTTTCCTCTGTAGATGGATCTTGTTGGTATATCAGGATGTCATACTGCTTTGCATGTTTCAAGCATTGAAAATTTCGTATATGGATCTTGTTGAAATATTGGAATGTCGTAATTCTTTGCATGTTTAATTATCATTGATAATGGTGCCAACTTTTGGTGGAAAACATGAAATTATCCAAATTGAAGTTTATTTTCTAATATCTTGTTCCTTATTACTGTATCCTGGCAGGAAATGCTGAAAGAGAAAGGAATAGCACCGTTTTCTAAATGGGAGAAGGAATTGCCAAAAATTATCTTTGACCCTCGCTTTAAGGTGTGTCAAACCTAAAGATCGACACCATATTTTGATTTCACGTCTATGTTTCTTTCCTTGGATTCGCTTGTGACTTGTACATTTCCAGTTAATTCTTTGCAATATTAGCTACGTAAAGGTTTGACGGTTTAGAGCCATTATGCTTTATTGCTTATCCACCCCACCCAGAAACATTGTGATGCTGAGGAACTAGTGATGTGTTAATTTTAAAATTTTCCTATCATTTCGTTTTTTTTCAAGCAATACCAAGTCAATCTGTTAGTAGACTTTTTAATCATGTATTTATATGGGGAGTTCATTTTTTCTTTCAGGCAATACCAAGTCATTCTGTTAGAAGATCTTTGTTCGAGCAGTACGTAAAGACACGCGCTGAAGAAGAACGTAGGGAAAAGCGTGCTGCTCATAAGGCAGCTATTGAAGGTTTCAGGCAGTTGCTGGATGAAGCGTCTACGGTAAATCATTTTAATGAACTGAATTTATTTTTACTTTGGATGTCCTTAAACATTATTATTATTTGGTTTGGGATGTTCTCAATTTCTATATCTCTTGTGGGAATTTATTATCATCCTGATTTTTTCCAGGACATTGATCAACACACTGATTATCGTGCTTTTAAAAAGAAATGGGGGAATGATCTCCGGTTCGAAGCACTTGAGCGGAAGGAACGGGAGGCTTTGCTGAAAGAAAGGTACCAATCTATATCTTGCGATCATATATTATGTATGTTAAAAAGTTTTCTTATAACCTTAAATTTTATACTGGATGTGTCTTTCCCTGTTGCTTTGTTTTTTTTTTTTTTTTTTTGGTTCTAGAGAAGGATTTCTCTAATGCTTATTATGTTCTCTTTGACTAGTTTGTTAGATGTGTGACTGGTTCATACAGAGTGCTCACAGATAATCCTGGGTTTGTTGATTGTGCAGGCAGCCATGCTTTATTTCCCTCACATTTTATTTAAGAGGCGACTTATAGTTTTTCATGTAATTTGTATCTGTATTCTATCTATCACAATTGTTGTGATAGTAAACAACTTCACTGTTTCTTAAAAAACAATTAAAAGTTTCTAACGAACATGTTTACTTTCTTAGTGTAATTGCTTGTAACTGCAGTGCATATTTTTTCGGAAAGTTTTTACCTGTACAATTGACATGCCCGTTATGGGTTTTTTGAGTGTCTTATAGTTATTTTCTGTCTTGGCTCTTATATTTTCCCTGTTTATGTTGCAGAGTCCTTTCTTTGAAACGGACTGCTGAACAAAAGGCACAAGAAATTCGCTCAGCTGCTGCCTCTGATTTTAAGACAATGCTACGTGAAAGAGAAGTACCAATAAATTCACATTGGTCCAAGGTAGGTAGCAGATTTTTGTTTCTACCCTTTGCAAATAAGAGGACAGTCTCGAAATTTTCAGGAACTTATGCTGTTTCAGGAAATTATAATATTTACTTGTCAAAGTAACTAGTATTAATTTTATGTGTCTCATCTCTTCTATAATTCATCCTTTGATTGGCACCATTTATAACTGGTTAGCATACTACTACAACCTAGATGATATTTTTCTCTCCTGTTTTGTTAGGTGAAGGATAGTCTGAGAAATGAACCAAGATATAGATCCGTTGCGCACGAGGACAGAGAGGTTTTTTATAATGAATACATTGCTGAGCTAAAAGCTGCGAGAAGGGGAGATGATCATGAGATGAAAGCCAGAGACGAAGAGGTAAATTAACATTGGATACAAAGTTATTTGCAGATACAAAAATTTTGGATCTCTTTTGTTTTTGTTTCTGGAATACGACATAAAAATGATGATTTTTCTGGCTATAAATGGGGGAAACTATATAGACACATGTATAAACGTCTTTGTGATTCCTGAATTCAGGACAAACTGAGAGAACGGGAGCGTGAGTTGCGGAAACGCAAAGAAAGAGAAGTGCAAGAGGTGGAAAGAGTACGACAAAAAATTAGAAGGAAAGAGGCAAGCTCCTCTTATCAAGCTTTGTTAGTGGAGAAAATCAGAGACCCTGAGGTATTTCTACTTCTTTTACGTAGCCATCTAAAGATAGTTTCTTAACTCTGTGGGAATTCTGATTGGTCAATCTTTCTTTGCTACCTTCTTCAACATCTGTAAGGCATCCTGGACGGAATCTAAGCCAAAACTTGAGAGGGATCCGCAAAAACGCGCCTCTAATCCAGATTTAGATCCTGCTGATAAAGAGAGGCTATTCCGTGATCACGTTAAGTCATTGTATGAGGTACATGTACTACTCATCTGTAAACCTTACCGAATTAAACTTCCAGCATTTTGCTGCATTAAGATCAGAACAAAACTGAAGACGTTTTTCGTCTTCTCTCCTATTGTCTTCTCTCCTTTTTGGGTATATATACTTTGGTTGCCTATTTCATCTAATCAACTTTTAATTGTGTTTCACAGCGATGTGTTCATGACTTCAAAGCTCTTCTAGTTGAAGCCTTGTCATCTGAAACTGCTTCTCAACCAACAGAAGACGGAAAGACTGTTCTTAATTCTTGGTCAACGGCTAAACAAGTGCTAAAACCCGATATCCGCTACAGCAAAATGCCGAGGGATGATAGGGAAGCCTTCTGGCGCCGATATGCTGAGGACGTCTCGAGGAAACAGAAACAAGAAAACTATCAAGAGGAGAAACATAGAGATTACAAGAGCTAAAAACCGTAGATCAATAGGCTTGATATATTGTGAAAATAGATTCTGTCATGTTGGTTCTTTTCCTGTCTAAGTTTTGTTTTGATTAACTGAAAAAATGATTTAGTTCGTTTGATGTTTTCTACTTAAATTTTTCTGAACAGTATTGTTTTTTTTAGTCAAAATATATGATTTGGTAAGATCTTAAGATTTGTTTTTGCTTTGTCCCAAACTCCCAATAATCTAAGGTTTCGACTTTCGAGATGGAAAAAATTATGAAGATCTAAACAGTTTGCTTTGAGAACTGTCGAGATTTACTAAACATTTTTTCTCAAAATTATTGAAAATATCAAATCAAACTACTGTTAATAGTTAGTCTAGGAAAAAATATGATACTTTTAGATAAATCATTTTTACTACAATTCGGTCTATTTGGTGAGACTTATATTTTTGTGCGAACAAAAAACTAAAAATCTATATAGTACGTTTTGGTAAATTGTACAAAGTGGGCATGTTAGGATATGACAGTTTCCTGGTTTAATCTCAATATTCATGAATAAATTTCATTTTCAAGAATATCAAATCTGGAGCTGGAGGGCATGTGACGTATATAGCCAAGAAAATATTTTCTCCCGTGATTTGATTTTCAATTGTTTTGTATACAATGCCTGATATTGAAAGGCCAACTTGATGATTTAATAGCTTCTTTCGATCAGCATTTTCAATATTTTTTTTCCCGAGTGTATTATTATATAGAACCGGAAATTCCAAGTTGAAGTTTACAGTATATAGTCGTTTTCTGTACTTTGTGATGTGATTTTGCAGTGACTAAAGAAAATTATAATGAAAACTGATCTTACTTTCTAGATCCACTGGGCAAAATCAATTCCCTCTCGAGTCTGATAGAGTAACCCATGGGTTACTCGAATTACAAAATATCAATTTTATTTGCATCCAAAAGGTCATAATTATATATGCATCCTCAAAACTACAATATCTTTTGCATGAAAAAAAACTTATGAATATACACGAGACGTGCATGTGTGTGATGATATGATAAATATCAATCTATATCTAGAGAATAATAATAAAAAATGACGAGTGAACTAGTGTTAATTAACAAAGCCTTGGAAAATTAGAACTAGAATGTGTATGTCCATGTCTCACCAATCTTGACACTACTTCACTCTTTTTTTCCTTACAAACTTTTTCAGAACTATTCCACAGCTTCCTCTCCAAATTCATCATCCTTAGATCATCTTCAAACTTCTCCGACGACATATCAAATCCTTTCAAACGCACCAGCATTGGTTTCTCTTCTAAGTAGTTACGCGAATTCCTGATCTTGTTTACTTTGTTCTTGTCTTCTCTTGAGGGTGTTAGAGTCTCGTCTGATAATTGTTGGGACTTGAGTGCTAGAACTGCAATATTTGGAGGGATCTTGGGATTTTTCGCAAGTTGTTTGCATGTCTCCAATGTTAGTTTCTTGTAGTTTAGACACCGACATATTTTTGTTCTATCTTCGGATGATAGTTTTGGATGAGACTGCAAAAATCATAGTTAATGTTAGTTCTTGCCTTCAAAATATAGATTGACTAAGCAAAACGATTCATATACTACATGGCATTGGTACTAAAAAAACAAGCACACACGCTATATTGGTTTTTTACTTTTCTTTCCGACATCACATTTGGCTTAGCTTGAACATATTTTCACGTGAAACTAATCTTGTTCTTAGTGTTTTTATAAACTAATTACTAATAATTAATTAGTCAAACAAAAGACAGAAGATAGTGAGATTCTGACATGAGTGTGCTGTAACACAGTAATTTAGTACCTTATTGTTTTCTTTTCCTACACATAAAACTTTAACGTTTTTTGTCAAACATTATTCGAAAATTGCAAACTCAAAATGAACATAACAATGGAAAACCAAATTTGTTAATTGTCGTTTTTTGCTCATTCGGGTTTACAATATTCAAGTGAATATTTGAGGAAAAAAAGAATAAAAATAGCTAGTAAACAAAAAAATGTAGACAAAAAGCTTTAACGAATAAACAGAAATCGAAATGTAAATGATTTGTGTTTGAAAGTTCCTATATAATTCCACATTTAAAGACAAATTATTAACGACTTTGCCACCAAAGTCACCACTAGTACTTCCACGTGTATGGATGTAGTCTACGAATGTATGTATATCCAATCTCAGATTTTCGAATCTTTAGATATCATCACAAACCAAAAGGAAAGACAAAACGATAAGTTAAGCTCTTGAGAACTGTAAAAAGCCAAACTATATAGAAAGTTGTATGCTTCTTGTCATCTTATATTCCACTCTACTTACTTTGTTTTTTTGTCTCATTTTGTTCATAATTCTCTTTTCCCAAATTTCTCATGAACGTGGAATAATTATTTGGAAGAAAAAAAAAAACCACAAAAAAAATTACTAAAAATGTATTGAGTAGAAAAAACTGACCTCAAGATAGATATCAATAGCTCTGTATAATCCATCAAACCAATCTCTAGCTGAATCTGGCAAACTCTCTGCAACTTCAAGAAACTTTGACACTTTAAGATTCTGGTCTGGAGATATCTCTCTCAAATACTTATCAATCAACTTCCCTACTATTCTTATCATTCTCAAATTCTCATCTTCTTCTGAGTTGCCAATTCTCACGAACACTTTGAGTAATCTTATCACCAAATCCACATCGTAAAACCCTTTTTCTCGCTTTCCTCCCGCAGGTATCAAAAGATCATCAAGTGTTGCTTGATCCAGCATTTCTCCTATAACACTCTCTAAACCAATTCTTGATTCATTACTTATGTTAAATCCCGACAAAACCCGTAGAACCCAAAATATTTTCCTGCAAGAGAACGTGGTTTTCGCAGCGAAGACCACTCCTTGAACCGCTGTATCAGCTAGACCAGAATACTCAAGCTTGTTGTTTGATTTGTTTTGGAGCTTTGTCTTGAGGTAGTGGAGGAGAAACCTTGTGAGGACCAAGCTGTTATTGTTCTTATCATAAGCTCCGAGGTTCTTTATCAGCTTTTCGATGATTCTTGGCCCAAGAATTGACATATCGTCGAACCACCACTCGTTACTTGTTTTGCAAGAAAACGATCTCGAAGTAGACCGTTTGTCTGAATCTGACCTAGTCTTTGCCGTATCCGGCGACTGAGAGGAGGCTGAGGCAGAGGAAGACGGAGAGGATGAGGCAAAGACATGACTCATGTCTGAATTCTGAGCGATTTTGGCTAAAACCCCGAAAACAAGCTTATCGACAAGACCGTAAGAATCTGCGTGTGGGAACACTTGTTCGCAGCTCTTGAGACACAAAAGGACGTCGTTCCATGACCAGTAGAACATTCCTTCGAGAAACTTCTCTGTTTGAAGCAAGAGATTGGAGGAACAGAGCTTCTCAGTCATCTCAAGGAAGGAAGAAGAGCAATACAAGATGGAGGCGTTCGAGACATCGATCGAGATCCCTCCACCATTACTGTAGCAGAATCTTGAAACCAATTCGAACCCATCTGACCCACCAGGAAAATCTTCAACCTCGATGATGATTCTACTGTTCTTGTGATTCTTCTTCTTCTTCTTGCTGCTCTGTTTTATCATCTTCCTCAAGAACCCTGAGTACTCTGAGATCAAATCCTAACACAAGAAACAGAGAGACACAACATTTAGTTAAGATAATCGAAACAGAGGAAGTTAGGTTTAAATTAGAGGAGAGATTTGGTTTGGTTTGTTACCTGATTAAGGAAGAACGTGAACTCGTGATTGAGATTGATTTGAAGATCACAGAGGAGAGACATTGTATCAACTTTTTTTGCATTTGATGAAGATGAAACTTCTTGTGAATTGTCTCTCGTTCTTCTTCCTTTGTGTTCTTCTTTTTGGATTGTAGAGAAAGAGAGAGAGAGAGAGAGAGAGAGAGAGAGAGAGAGAGAGAGAGAGAGAGAGAGAGAGAGAGGTCAATAATAGTTATCACATGGAAACGGCTATTTATATATCTCTTTTTCGGCGTTCTTTATTTCAATAAATATACATTTTCTTTTCCTTTGCCTTTGTAACTCTCATAACTCTCGTATAATTATGCAGAAAACATTATACCAACATATATAGAACATATATTGGTCTCGTGGTCGTGGACCAACATCTAACCTAAGAGAAGTAGAACATCTAAAATAGTGAAAATGTATATAATTCAATGCCGTTCCACTTTGTAAATGTTTTCTTTCTACAATTTATTGTTTTTTGTATGATCTTATACGAACTGGACAGCGGAAATGTATAATATGCTATTAGTTTTCGAACTCAAACTGGCTATTATAACGTCTAAGATTTTAGTATTTCAGTATAACTTTCGTTTCAATTCTGTTCAAGTCTAAAACAAAACTCATAATTTGGTTCAAATGGAGTTACTATTTTTCACTAAAAGAAAACCTATATTTTTATAATGTAATTAACGTAGAACCGTATAACGTAAGAAGAGTTAATTATATAAACCCTGCATTGACCGAATATATGTATTTTGAAATCCATTTGTGTGCAGAGTAGCACAAAACGATACATATGACGAGGCATTGTCAGAGAATATAAAGTTTTTTTTTTTTGTTGACAGAACATAAAGGTTTGTTAGAGTTTAGCACTTTAGCTGTTTTAATTATCAAATATAAAGTGTAGGTTGATTTAAATAGTCCTCCATCTGAAAAAGTATATAGTTTTTACAAATGCAGACTATAAATTTGGAAGATTCATAGACAAATGTAGTTTGGATTCCAAAATTGTCACTGTTTTCGGTCCAACTGCACCGTATAATTAAACAATTATTAAGTTTAAACGTTTAATTAATGCATGAGAGATTAGTCCAACAATGTAATACCAGAAAAGTGAAAACAAGGTGCTTGTGGTTGCGGCACAATTGCAATGAACAAATGCAAGATTGATTCCTTTATGCTCACTGATCAGTTTACAATTTTTTTTTGGAAAAAAATCAGTAAAAACTAACATTATTCGTAGATTAAAAATATAATATGGGCATTGCCGTTTTATTTGCATCAAAAACAAATAAGACTAATAAACATAAGACATTTGTATTGTCTGATACAATTCTACTGGTATCTCAATTTCAATAATAGCGAACTAGTTTCAAATATATTCCAGCAACACAGAAAATGATGCTTCATGAACTCTCAGTTATGACTTGTCCATTGCTCAAGGGCTCCTATATACCACTCAAGTTGTGTTATATAATATTATGTAGTATATGTTGTTTTATACACACGTATATATATGATGAGCGTGTCGCTTTTGTTTTTATGTGAATTATAAATATTCTCCTTTTCTTGGCCTTATACATATCATGAATTTGTATTACCAATTTCCAGTTTCAATGTAAAAGAATCAAGTGTTTGCTTCTCCTTTTATGTATTTGTGTTATATTTATAAAAAAAATCAGTTGCTTGCAAAGTTGGGAGTTTCACTTTCATTGCATGTGAACGGGGTAGGGTTTTGAGTATGACATTTACGTCTGTGAATAAAGTCGACTAATTGCTTTTTCATCATTATCCAAATCCCAGCCATGTCTTTGATAACGATCTATATATGTATATGAAACCAAATATTTTTCTTTAAAAAAAAAAGGCCAAACCGTAAACTGTGTATTATTTCATGATCCTCAAAGAAATTAAAATCAAAATATATAACTCGGTTGATAAGGCCCATGAGAAGTAATAGACGATCCATCCATACAATTGTTGTGGGCTTTGTTTAGAGTAATTTTTGACGACCGAATTGACGATCTTTGTTTAACACTTTTGACTTTTGAGGAAATATCTATCTAGTTCTAGTCTAGGTTATAAAAAGAAGAAAAAAATTGGGCAAGAAGTGTTACGCAATATATTAGTGGGTGAAAGTTAGAAACCCTAGTTTTCTTATTTGAGAAAAATGACGTCGATGAGTGATCTTACGCAGGATTTGGTAGAAGAGATATTGTCCAAGGTTCCGATACTTCTCTTGGAGCAGTGAGAGCCACTTGCAAAGGATGGAACACTTTCTCCAAAGATCGGATTCTATGTACAGGAGAACCAAAACAGCAGTTTCTGGGGTTCATGATGTTGGATCGTACGCTTTGTTCGATGAGGTTCAACCTCCATGGAATCCTCAACGAAGATGGTGAAGACTTGGTTGGTATATCAATGTATGATCAAGTCGAGATATCTAACGTCTTTTACTGTGCCGGCTTATTGTTATGTGTCAGTGTCACAAGGGACAAGTCATCAAACCTCGTGGTATGGAATCCGTATCTAGGACAAATCAGATTGATCGACCTCAAAACAGAAACAGAATCCACGTATGCCCTAGCCCTTGGATATGACAAAAACAAGAACCACAAGATATTGAGGGTTTTTGATAATGACCAGGGCTACTACGAAGTTTATGATTTGAAGTCTAATTCATGGAGAGATTTTCGTGTCATTCCCAACTGGGATATAATGTGTCATCGGCAGGGTGTATCAGTAAATGGAAATACTTACTTTTGGACCACAGAAGATTCCGATGGAGATGAAGCCCCTGATTTCTTAATCTGCTTTGCTTTTACAGAAGAGAGATTTGGAAAGTTGCTTGATCTACCGTTTCAGCCTGATTATGATGATTATGATTATTTTGGAGATAGGGGTGCTGTATCTTGTGTTAGAGAAGAGAAAATCGCTGCGGTATATCACCACTGTGATGCATTATTGTCTATAATAGAGATTTGGGTTACTACTAAGATAGAGCCCAATGCGGTGTCGTGGATCCCCTTTTTAAAAGTTGATTTTGAGCCACTCCTTGATTATGTGTTTCGTAGAAGTCACGACAGTTTCTTCATAGACGAAGAGAAGAAACTCGCGGTGGTTTTTAGTTCAAGCAGGGACGACGTACCGAAACGCTACCAAAACGCTTACATCATTGGAGAAGATAGTTACTTAAAAAAAGTGGATCTTGGAGAATTTAAAGCATATCGTAGCCCACTTGTGTGTTCTAGCTCTTATGTTCCCAGTTTAGTGCAAATTAACCAAACTGCAGGACCCAAAAAGAGAGAGAATAAGAAGAAGAGGAAGAAGGAATTGAGCAAAAACAAAGAGAAGAAGAGGAAGCAAAACCATGCAGCAATTAAGGTCTAATTAATGATGACGACGTACTCTATATATTCAAGAATTTATAGCTTATATTTTACGATGATAGTATCTCTTTTCCTTGAACCAAGACTTAGCTAGTCGATTATTAATTAATTGTGTTTCTGTTTTGTTATAAACCAGCAGTTTTCCTTTTAGCTGATCAGAAGAAACTTGGTTAGAGTAACTTTTGTACTCTTCACCGGCATAATTAACAGCTTTTGATATTTCATTTAAATATACTGAAGATTTAAAATATATAAGACGATCTAAAACAGGCCTGGGCAAAATACCGGATCCAAACCCGTATCCGAAATTGTAAAATATCCGAACGGGTTCTAAATCTGTAAATCCGAAAACCCGAATCCGAGCCCGATCCGAACCGAAATCCGAACGGGTATTCGAATATACCCACATTATTGATATATAGTAGGAATATATTAGTAATATTTATAAATTTAATAATATAAGTGTTCAAAATATTCAAATTTGTAGATATTTTCGATAATTTGAAGTATTTAAACTGTTTATTAGTAAATTTGGGTAAAAACACTCTAAATTTTTAAATATATTGCGTATTACTGAATAATTTAGACTAAATTAGATACTAAAATTTTGAGTTTTGTGAACTTCGGGTAATCCGAATCCGAACCCAAAATACCCAAACCAAATCCGATCTGAACCCGAAGTCTAGAAATACCCGAACGGGTCCTATACCTCTAAACCCGAACCGAACCCGAACGGGTACCTGAATGCCCATGCCTAATCTAAAACTTAACAACTATGATACAAATTAATGATGCAGATTAAATGTAGTCTTTAGACTCATTTCATTATCTTCCCCACTTGTATTACATTTCTTCTTTCTTCCATTGAAATACAAATTTCTCAAAATAAAACAACATCCGAAGACTTTATGTAAAAGGACAGGCGAGAAAAATATGAATTTCGTCTTCTCTTTGACCACAACGCTTGCAATTCTGGGCGTTTGTAAGGCCTCTCTTGGCAAGGTTACTACCTAAGGAGAGGGCTCCATTTGCAGCCTTCCACAAGAAGCTCTCTATTTTTGGACTAGGTTTCAGTTGCCAAATGTTCTCGACCCAATTAAAGGGCTGTCCGTCTCTTATGACAGGGGAGAGGGGCGCGAGAGAGTCTCTTGCTAGGTGGTACCCGTCTTTGTTGAATATTGTCCCGGTTTTTCAGGGAGCCATAGCAGTGAGTCTTGGAGAGGCAGAGTACTGAGATTAATGGATCTGATGGCATCCTCATATTTAGGTAGAATGTCTCTAAGAGCATCCCCATCGATTATACTTTGGGGATGTCTTTTTGTTTTTTACTTATTAAATATAAAAAAGAAAAAGTTCTATTCCTGATATTCCATAGATTTGTGTCTCTGCACTGATAATATTAGATACTTACAGACCCTCTACGTGTCAAAATTTGATTGCTTGCGTTTGTTCATACGTTTGTCTCTGTGTTTGTTTCTGCACTTACTCGATCTCACGCAAGTTTCCGTCGTCGTTTTCGAATAAACAAGTCATTGTTCATATGTATTGTTGATGCACTATCCAATGAAGTACCATATTTCCAACAAAGAAGAAATGCTACGGGAAAGTTGGGTCTGTCTACATTACAAAAGTGTACAAAAGCCATTCGTATTTTAGCATATGGATGTGCAGCTGATGCATTGGATGAATACCTCCGCCTCACAGGTAGCACCACAATGCTATGCTTGAAAATTTTGTGGAGGGAATTATAAATGTTTCAGGATACGTACCTAAGAAGACCTACGTCAGAGGATCTCCAACGATTACTTAATCAAGGAGAGGCACGCGGATTTCCCGGGATGATAGGAAGCATTGACTGTATGCATTGGGAATGTAAGAATTGTCCAACAGCTTGGAAATGACAGTATTCTCGTGCATCGGGAAAACCTACAATCGTTTTAGAGGTTGTAGCTTCGCAAGATCTCTGGATTTGGCATGCATTTTTTGGACCTCCAGGTACTTTAAATGATTTCAATGTTCTTGACCGTTCACCAGTTTTTGATGACATATTAGAAGGTCGAGCTCCGAGAGTAGATTACTTTGTCAATGGTCGACATTACAATATGGCTTACTACCTCACTGATGGTATATATCCGAGATGGGCAACATTCATCTAATCAATTTCTCTTCCACAAGGCCCAAAAGTATCATTATTTACTCAATATCAAGAAGCTGCCCGAAAAGATGTTGAACGTTCTTTCGGAGTCTTGCAAGTTCGATTTGCAATTGTTAAAAATCCCGCACTTTTTTTGGATAAGGCAAAGATAGGCAAGATAATGAGAGCATGTATCATATTGCACAATATGATTGTAGAAGATGAACGAGATGGATACAGTCTGTACAACCTAGCAGAATTCTATCAAGGAGAAGGAAGCGAGACTTCACATGTCGATTTAACATATTCTACCGAAAGGATTACCGATCTGAACAATGTGATGAGCGCTTGGAATCAAGTTCGTGAAACAGTGATACATCGACGGTTGAAAGCTGATTTGGTTGAACATATCTGGCAAAAATTTGGCACAATTCAAGATTAAACCGATGTTAATTAAGTTATTGATAATGCTTTTATATGTTTCTATCATTCTATGTTTTTGTTTTTTTTATTGCATCCAGTTTTTAGTTTGTTTTTTTTATTATTATTGTAATATATGTTTTAAAGTTTTAATAATGTAATATATTTGTTTTTTTAATAAAATGTATTATACTATAACTACATTTTCTATTTTTATTTTCTTAATATTGTATACATTATATACCAACATTTATAAAATTATAAAATATACTTAAAACATAATTTTAACAAAATTTATTTAAGACACCCATGTTTAAGGATACTAATGGAAGGGAAAAAAAACAAAAACAATGGATTGAGGATCTAATTTTAAATTAATATTATATTTCAGCTTGTTAAAAGTTATAGATACTAAGGTGAGGATGACCAATGTGCATGGCCTAATGATTGTAAGATTCCACTCCTTTGAAAGGGAAAAAAAATCAAATCCTTAACCAGCATAGAGTAAGAATCCTGTGTAGGTGGGCCAATAGGAACTAGCGTGGTGTGGTTAAAGAGAACCAAGGATCCATTAATAAAATCAGTTAAAAAAAAAATCATTAACGTATGGATTATGGATAAAGGAATTTATCAACCTGTCGATAAATGATAATAAACATTATCAAACGGGTATTATTTAAAAAGAAACAACTATAAATATAAATTTTCCAACAAACATAATCATGCACATACATGCGGGTCTGATTGTATGTTTTGTTCCCTGTTGTCATAACTGTTTTTGTCAATTGCTGATCGAAACTAGCAATTCTTCAATCTTAAACCATTTATAAATAAGAATAGCCTCATCATTGAAAACACAAGTATTATCATAGTTTAAAGAATCAAACTAAATTTACGCAAGTATTTCCGTGCGTTGCACAACACTGGTAACTATTTAGTTACTAATATTTACCATTTGGACATTAAGAAGAGAGTCAATGTCATTGGATAGATATATTTTGGTATGTGTCTTACTTTTAAAGATCTCTTTGGCAAGTTCTTTAAATTCTTAGAAAATTCATTCCTAATTTTATTAATTGTGGATTTCCAATATTTTAGACCATTTGTTATCAAACTCTATTACAGATTCAAATATTTTCTTATAGTAGTAAAAATCTACATCAAGATATATTTATGATTATTATGTTCAACGTAACTTTCCCTTAGCACAAACAACAACATCCATAAGACAATCTCTCAACATCTAGAAAATGTGATCGTTTCCAATTACCAAAGAGAACAATCTTAATTGACTTCATTTACAACAAAAATTCCTGACCAAATAAAAGATTATTTACTTAAATCATAATATTTACAAAGAATTTGCGTCGAAAGTATATCGATTACTTAACATGTAAAATTATACTTCATCTTAATTCTCATAAAACCTTATGTACTACGCAATTTCATTAAATTTTGTAATTGTTACCCTTGTTTTCTCGCAATATTCTATTTTTTAACCATTCAACAGGAATTTTGGATTGTGTGAAATGTTTGATTCACAATTTTTCTACTTGAACGGCTTGACCCGTCTGATTTGCATCACTTGATTTTTCATTTAAAGCCTAAGTGTGACATGTTTGATCCAAAATTATTATATGGAAGAAATACATTATCAATACCACTTTATTCATAAAAAAGAAATTTCAGCCATAAAATATTTGTAAACTTCAGTAAATTATAATATTTATGCCATATTTATTATATTTAATATTTAACTTTTGTTCAACTCATCCCATACTTGTTTTGCCTATTATTTTTTCCCTGCTCCTGCCACACTTGAACTGCATTCTCTTTCCGGATTCGTTTTTTCATCTAGTTTTCTATCTAGTTTTCTACAAGAAAAAAACGAGTATGATGTATAACTACACCATAATAACATATTTTGTAAAACACTTTTAGGATAATACAAATTACAGTGAAAATAACTTATCTATGATTTATATTATAATGCAAATTGATTTGCCACTATTTTAGTTATGAAACACATGAAACCCATCAAAAACAGCAATATTTAACCAAAAAATTAGTTAAATAGAGTTGTTAGAAAATAAAAACTAATGAGTGATAATTAAGAAAAGAAAACTCACTCTACAGTCATAATAAATTTGGTATCGTTCCAATATAACTTGATGAGATCGCCTGATTTGAGACCTCTTGTTTTTACAATATTAGTCCATCCAGAAAACATACAATAATAACCTTGTTTGTATTCCATAATCTTAACCGTATATGATTTGTTATTACCAAAGACTTCCACTTGAATACCATTTCGAGGTATTTGTAGTTTTCATTTTTTTAATATGTTTTCCATAATTTTTTTGGGCAAAACCAAATGACCCATCACAGAAACATCACTATCTGATAGATTTTTTGTTATCAACATATTTGGATCCATTTAGCTAACCTTTTCACCTCCCTGAAAATTTAACTAAATATTAATTTAAGAAAATTAAAGTTTATAATATTTATATACATATCTTAGACAAAAATAATGCTTTAAACCTTTTTTAATAATATTAATTTTCTTCAAAATAAATCTCTAAATTTAGTAAACTATATGGATATATATACATATCATATTTTCTAAATTTACTAATTTGTATATGAAACCACTTATATATTTCCCCTTTTATTATGCTAAATTGTATTTACAACAACTTTTTTTAGTCCTTACATTTTTGTTTTTATAAAATTATATCTAGTACAATATTATTAAGAGATTAATTACATTAATAGGAATAAATGCTCTTTTTCAAAACTCCAAATTTGCTTATTTGATACCTTATACATTTTTCATCTATTCATGTAGTTTTTTTTCTACAATAGCTTCGACTAGCTTTAACCTATATTAATTTTGAATTTTAAAATCCCAAATAATAATTAAAATTTTAGTAATTAATTGACAACAGGATTTGTCATAATCATTTTTCATAAAAAATGAAAAAATCACACTTTAAATTTCATCATACTTTAAGTATATTAATTAGCAACAAATGAAAATAATCTATATCATAATACTAAATTGACTATATTAAGAGTTTATTGGTCAATTCACCATGAATGGAAAGAAAAATTAATCAAATGACTAATTTTATTTTTAAGACAATAATCCTACATCTTTTTTTTTTTCAATAATTCATTAAATTATAGAAGTATGTATTCCAATAATATATACTTTCCCGACTGCCTAACATATTGTCTTATCTTGATGAAATTGATTTAAAAAAAATATTGAAACATGTATCCAATTATACACAAGCACATGTAACAATAAACATAGTTAACTTTTCTTGTTGTCCCATAAAAAATGTAACTTTGACATACACACCAAGATAAAAATAAATTCATTTGGAGTTATGATTTTCTCGGTCACAAAATCTAGATGCGGTTAAGTCATTTGCTCCAATTCAAAAATTTCTAACCCAAGTATACTCTCCCATCATGGTTGAAGACGATCTCAATTTTCAGAAACCATAACAAACAATCCGATTTCAATACCCAATCTATATGCCAATCTTTCAGCAATACCACTTTCGTTTCAACAACATTCACAAAAGCCGCAAGTCGCTGCTCTGGTTCTGTTCCACCTGATGCACCTTATGCAGCTTCGTCTTAGATTCCTCGCTCACATTTCTCCACCCATATTCCACCGCCACCATCATTAAGTCCCAATATGTAATTCACTCCTCTTGCAAATTTTCAAAATTTTAGCTTTGTGTTCTTTATCAAGGCGTGAACTATATGAGATTCCAGACAGGCCCGACTCAAAAAAAATGTGGACCTTGTGCCCAATTTTTTTTTAATAAAGTTAGAGAGATTTTGGCAAAAAAAATGGGTCTTCGTACCATTGGACCATTTTGGAAACCAATTTTTGATGTTTAAAGGCTGTTCGGGCTTTTTTTATGATCCCGACACAATTTTGGGATAAAAAAACTGTGTTCACACATGGATATGGGTTGTTTGTCCAGTTTGGAAGCACGTCCAAGGTGTCTAAACCGGTCCACATATCAAGTGGGATCCATATCGAATGATCCATTGAGTATTCGGAAAAGAATATATGTGATTGTTAGCCATCCCTCCCTTCTTTTTTTTGGAAAGTCCCGAGAGAGCTTTTGGCAAAACAATGGGACTTCGTACTATTGGAACATTTTGAGACCACGTTTTTACGTTGAAAGGCTTTTTGGGCTTTTTTGTGATCCCAACACAACTTTGGGATCACAAACTGTGTTTGGACATGGCTATGGATTGTTTTTCAAGTTTGTAGGCACATTCAAAGTGACTAAAACGGTTAACATATCTTGTGGGGCCCACATCGAATGATCCCTCATAAAAAGATTTATGAGATTGCCTGAAATATACTAAAGGATGCGATTATACTATTACCAATGAAATAGATCCCATCAGAACTCCATTGTTAAGCGCGCTTGGGCGAGAATAATACTGGGATGGGTGACCTCCCAGAAATTACTCTTGTTGCATCCCTCCCTATTTTTTTTTGGTTGTTAGGCAGCCCTCCCTTCTTTTTTTTCTTTCTTTTTTGGTTGTTTCAAAAGACGATAATATATACACTACATCTTAACTTTCACATCGTGATGACCTACACGACCAATAATACCTTTTTGAAAATCCCCGAGAGAGCTTTTGCCAAAACAATGGGACTTCATACTATTGGACCATTTTTGAGACCAAGTTTAGACGTTGAAAGGATTTTTGGGTTTTTTTTTGTGATCCCAACACAACTTTGGGATCAAAAACTGTGTTCAGACATGTTTATGGCCTGTTTTTCGAGTTTGGAAGCACATCCAAGGTGACTTAATCGGTCCACATATCAAGTGGAACCAACATCGAATGATCCTTTGAGTCTTCGGAAAAGGATATGTGAGATTGAATGAAATATACTATGCGATTATAATAGTACTAATGCACCTGATCCCATTAGAATTCCGCAATTAAGTGCGCTTGGGCGAGAGTAGTACTCGGATGGATGACCTCCCAGAAAATCTTCTTCTTGCATCCCTCCTTTTTTTTTTGGTTGTTAGGCATCCCTCCCTTTTTTTTGGTGTCTCACAAGACGATAGTACATACAAAACATCGTAACTTTCTCATAGTTAGGACTTACACGACCCATAATACCTTTTTCAAAAGCCCCGAGAGATATTTTGAACAATGGGTCTTTGTACCATTGGACCATTTTTAAGACCAGATTTTGATGTTTAAAGGCTTTTCGGGATTTTTGTGATCCCGACACAATTTTGGGGATCAAAACATTGTTCGGACATGGATATGGGTTGTTTTTCCAGTTTGGAAGAACGTCCAAGATGCTTAAACCGGTCCAAATATCGAGTGAGATCCCCATAAAATAATCCTTTGAGTCCTCGAAAAAGGATATATGTGATTGCATGAAATATACTAGCGAATGTGATTATATCAGTACTAATGTACCAGATCCTATCAAAACTCCGCATTTAAGCGCACATGGGCGAGAGCCTTCGGAAAAGGATATATGTTATTGCATGAAATATACTAACTGATTTAATTATACCATTACTAATACACCGGATCCCATCAGAACTCTGCGATTAAGCGCGCATCTGCGAGAGTAGTATTGGGATGGGTGACCTCGCAGAAAGTACTCTTGTAACATCCCTCCCTATTTTGTTTTTTGGTTGTTAGGCATCCCTCCTTTTTTTTGTCTTCTTTTTGTTGTTTCACCAGATGATAGTACATACACAACGTCGTACCTTTCACATCATGAGGACATGGCCAATAATACCTTTTTGAAAACCCCGAGAGAACTTTTGGCAAAACAATGGGACTTCATACTATTGGACCATTTTTGAGACCAAGTTTTGACGTTGAAAGGCTTTTTGGGTTTTTTTTTATCCCAACACAACTTTGGGATCGAAAACTGTGTTCAGACATATAAGCTAAGCAAAGGCCATGATCTGTTCTTAATTATATGCACCATGTCGATCCTTCTTCATCTTCCAATTTCAAACAGTAAATGATATTTAGGCGGCAGAAACGTGGACATCTTTATATTTTCCAATCTTCCCTCTGCTTAGAAACAATCAAATGTCACTCTTGATGAACGGGATCTCATCAAGCATGTATGTAGCTAAAGGAAAAATGACAAACAATTTAGGAGTTCGATTAGTACTATAAAAGTTGTATGAGCACACCTTTGTAAGAAAAGAATGAAAAAAGTAATACAAAAATATATAAAAGTTCTTCTCATTTGTTCTTTATTTTTCACCTTCTTGTTCTTCTCCTTTTATCTGTTATTACTCAATACTCACATGGAGTCAGAGCTCAATGGAAGGAGCAATCGAGTTTTACTCGATTTATGATTCTCTCCGAAAATGTGTCGAACTTTGATACAATTTTACTATAATCGCAACATATACCTTTTGGGTTATATTATCTTGGATATGATTATTTCCTAGGATAGAGTTTGCTCACCAAAACGAGAGGGTGGGCTGGGTATCAGGGTGTCACAAGTAGTGAACAAGGCCTTATTAGCGAAATTGGGTTGGAGGCTCCTGCATGATTGTACGAGTTTGTTGGCAAGCATTCTTTGGAGAAAGTATAAAGTGGGAGATATTAGGAACCAGACGTGGTGAAATGCGAAAAGGCCTGGATCATCCACTTGGCAAAGTGTGAAGATTGGTTTACAAGAAGTAGTCGTGCCTGGGAAAAGTTGGAGTTTCGGGAATGGGTGTGACATACGCTTTTGGACTGAACATTGGCTTTCTAAGGAACCATTAATGAACAAAGTTATAATGGATCTTCCTAATGATTATGAGGAGGTACGGGTAAAGGATCTATGGAGTGATGGAGTGGGTTGGAAACTAGAAAATATAATGCCTTATGTGCCGCCGTCTATATGCCTGGAACTTGCAGCTGTAGCAGTAGATAATGTGACTGGGAATTCAGATAGGCTCTACGTGGAGTAGAACATAGGATGGTCGCTTTACGGTTAAGTCAGCATACTCGTTGTTAGCAGGAACATGGGTCTCCAAACAGAATATGGCAAGCTTTTTTGATTGAGTGTGGAGTGTGATTGCTCCGGAACGAGTTCATGCTTTTATTTGGTTGGTGGCACACCTAGTTATCATGACCAATGTGTAAAGATGACAAAAACATCTTGGGGGACGTGAGTGTGTGTCAGATATGTAAGGGGCGGGGAGATGAAACTATTCTCCATGCTCTACGTGATTGTCCATCCATTGTAGGTATTTGGAACCAAATTGTGCCTGCAAGGAGGCGACAATTATATTTTAGCAGTACGGTGCTGGAATGGCTATACGAGAACTTGGGGGGGGGGATGAATGTGAATGTGGGGACAGAATGTTTATGGCCAACTATGTTTGCTATAGGGATTTGGTGGGCATGGAAATGGCGGGGTGGATATGTGTTTGGAGCAGTTGGCAAATGCAGGGATCGAGTTAAATGTGTGAGAGATGTTCCTACTGAAGTTTGGAAGGCTAACTAGCTGATACGAGGTGACACGGTCGGACAGAGCAAAGTAGTAAAAATGATTGGTTGGAAGCCACCTGGGGAGGGTTGGACATGTCTGAATACAGATGGAGCTTCGAAAGGGAACCTGGGGTTGGCTACGGCTGGGGGTGTGTTACAAGATGAGAATGGACACTGGCGTGGGGGATTTGTGTTGAATATTGGAGTATGCTCAGCCACTTTAGCGGAGCTATGGGGTGTCTATTACGGGCTCTTGATTGCATGGAGGAAGAGGATCACCCGGTTGGAGTTGGAGGTGGATTCAGAGTTGGTGGTAGGGTTCTTGAAGACATGGATTGATGATGCTCACTCTTTGTCTTTCCTGGTACGCTTGTGCCATGACTTCTTATCGAGGGACTGGATAGTCCATATCTCGCATGTGTATAGAGTGGCGAACCGTCTTACGGATGATTTAACTTGCTATGCTTTTACTTTACCTGTAGGTTTTCAGTTTTTGGAGTCGTGTCCGCCGAGTTTAGAGTCATTGTAAACGATGATGGTCGAGGGACTATGGTTCGGAAGCTCATTCGTACTTGAGTTGTTTGTTTTCTTTTAATAAATTAGAGGGGATAAAACCCATATCCATTACCAAAAAAAAAAAAAAAAAAACCTTGGATATGATTATTACAACTTACAATTTTGAACTTTGATAGAATTTTACTATAATTGCAACATATACACCATTAGGTTATTTTATCTTGGATATGATTATATTATCTTGGATATGATTTTACTATTACCGCAACATATACTTCTTAAGTAGACAATTAATAAGTGTCGCACTTAATTACGACGGTAGTAGTTCGGAGAAAAATGAAGCACGGTACCTAGTACTAGGATATGATTATTACAACTTTACAATGCACTAGGTTAAACCGGTGCGATGCTGCGGTATGTTTTGCTATCCATTTTTAAATATATTTGATGTGAAAAAATATGTTTTTTTCCTACAATTTGTTGTTGTAGGAGATATATTGGTCTAATTTAATTTTGAGATGTTTTTTTGTAGTTTAAAGTTAATCATCTATAATTATATATAGTTTTGTTTGGTTGTAAACTCGTCAAATCATGTTCACAATAATCAATATTGCCTTTGAAAATTTGTCACCATAATAAGCCTCTTTTCATTTTTTTTTTGTGGTTTTAAGTGGAGCTGTCCATTTAAACACATTTTTGTGGACGGTAATAATTTGTTATATTACATCCCCTTATTTCCTATATTACACACCACCAAAAGGGACAAGACGGTACTAATTTGTTTTTTTCTAATCTTGACCGTCAAATGTGTTCTTTAAATATTCTGAAGAGAAATACATTTGGGAAAACCTACGAAGGCTAAGAAATACATATTTATCTAAATAAAAACCTAAAGGAAGGTAGGGTAAATGGTTCAGCAGCATTGGTTTAGCTCCTTTCTTAAAATCCTTGATTTCTACCGAAAGCAAAACTATGCCGAGTGCACATTCTTACATAAAACCTGTCCTCCACAAGTGAGAGGGAAGTTATCTTCAATTATATTTCGATAGGTCCACGTTTAGTTGAACTAATCAAATAAATAAACAAATTAAAATCCTCGGAGCTACGGTCTGTAGTATAATGATGAATAGAAGCACATGCTACTAATTCAAAGTAGAAGATCTTAAACTCACACGTATGTAGAGAATTCTGCAAGTTAATATTACAGTTACAAGACCTTAGCTACATACAATATTATCTATCTTCTTCGTTTCTCTTATCTCTTAACAAGATGAGAAGAGATGAATTGATCATTGCTTATACAAATAGATTCCAAGAAGAAAAGTAATCCTATGTATAATGTTCCACACAATTGACATTTATCAAGAGCTTTCCATCTCCTATCATAAAAGCAGTTCAATTGTAGAAGATGTGACTGACTCATGAAATAACTTGTAAGCGAGAAAGTAGAATTTATCATTAAAAAAACTTGCCTTATAGTGTTAGTAAATTGTCTTTGCTTCTGCCATGGCCCACAAGAGGGAGTAATCAGGTCCAATATCAGTGCAATGAACCTGGAAAACCCATGAGGTTGAAGAATGATAAAGCAAGCAGAGTAACTAAAGAAGAAGCAATTCATTTGGAAATATAAGAGATGTAGAAGTTTAACCTTGACAAGACGTTAAAGATGGATGTATCGCGAATCTTGCCAGGATAATTCTGCTATGGAAAAGGCATTGATACAAAATAGAAGTGTTAGAATATTGAGAAGAGAAAGAACAAAACAGAGTAAGAGACGTCGTCTCTTCTCTTTAGGGAGAAACAAGAAGTAAAATAGAAACTCTTTTATATATCTGAAACTTGTTACCTTATTACAACATCACACACGCTTATATACATATGTTGCGGTCGTAACCGTTCACAACTTATGAAAACTGACAACGTAAAACAACACAACTCACTAACTTTTACATCCGTTAAACACACCTCTTAACATAATTACGAAGACACTAATTTATTTAACTATGTAAAATAATACGAACGAACTCAATTATAAAACTAACAAAGAGAAGGAGTTATGGGTGACCCAAACGCCTTGAATGCCATTTTTTGAGAAGCAATGCAATGTGAATTAGAACTCTCATCTCGCACTCTACATTGGCAACAAAGGTGTCCGGAAAAATTAGAGAGTTAAAGATACGATTTGAGTTGAACCAGACCAACCTTTCAGGTTCCACACAGCCTACACATCCTTTGCTCCTCACAGTCGGGCATAGTCGGGTATAAATGGCAATGAAAAAGAAGAAATAATCCATCGATTGATTAAAGGCATAGTCGGACCATCGTATAAACGGCGAGAAAGAAGGGAAAGAAATCGACCATTGTTCCTCTTTTTAGTTTGGTCCACTTAGGACTAAAAAATCTGGTATTTATTAATTGTTTTAATTTGACTTGGTATTCTTTTTAAACGATGTGTCAGTCTCTGATTCAATACAAAAGCTGAGTGTCTTACTGCCCTGGTGAAAAATAAAGAAATTTTATTGTATTGATATATGGTGTACTATGACTTAGTGCTTACTGTCGTTTATGTGGGAAATTAGTATGACTTATTCCTTATTGATTTAATCAACAATATTCCTTATTAATTTTTCTGTAATAACAATCTCGACCATTCGATCTTTACTCGATTTCTGATTCTCCCAATAGTCTGTTATAATTTTGAACGTTGATGGAATTTTACTATAATCGGAACATATACCATTGAGTTATATTATTAGCTAGTCTTTGTAAATCTATTTGCGAATAAATTGGATGGTCAAAAAGAAAAAAAACAAAAACAATTCCAGCTTTCTTCTTCTTTGAATGAATTAAATTCTTAATTAAATAATCTTTTGGGGGAAAAAAAAAAGAGATAAGAGAAAGAAAAAAAATGGCATAATGATGCTTATTCCCTCTTCTATGTGAGCAGGCAGAGAGGCTAAGAACGAGAGAGATTCTTTCTTCGCCGGACCTTTGTCTTCTCATAAGCTCATCGAAATCTCTCCGTCGACGTCGGTGAGTTTGTACAAATCTCTAATTTATTCTGTAGAGATCGCTCTTGAATTGAGCCCCCAATTCCATCGTCTTCCTTAGGGTTTCGATCCTAATCCAGCTTAGATGCTTCGTTTAGATGATCCTCAATTCAATTGTTTTGAATTGAGGATTTGAACTTAGCTCTAGTTTGTGAAAGTATTGTTACTTCGTCTGGGGAAATCTCTAATGGGCAATTTGAAGATTCCTTCGTTGTGTTCTCCATTTCAACAGCGTTTTTGTTAGTATCATTTTCGTAGATGTTAAAAAGTTTTTGATTTTTTGGTTTGATGTTATTGCCATTTTGGGATTAGTTCACCACAAAACCTTATTTGCAGTTGGTGCATCTGCAGACCTCATGATGCAAAGTTTACAATATGTAGATTTGCTCTAGGACTTTAATCGTTAGAAGTGAGAACTAAAACTTGAAATGGCTTAGTTAGGATTCTTACGGTTAAAAGATATGTTAAGTTTGTAACCACGTTTGTTATGTGAACTGAGATCATATGAGACCCTGACTATATAGACTCTAAGAGGATCAGTTACCTTAAACCAAGGCTCAGTTGTGGTCGTTTTGCTTTTGAATTTTGATCTGCTTGTATGGTGGATTTGTAATATTCTAAGATATTTCTAAGAGCTGAGGTTGTAATATGGCGTTCCGAGTTTATTCGAATGTTTTGCAGTTTGCACAAGTTTGAGGGGGGAGGTCATGGATGTTTCTGCTAGGAAGTCGCAAAAGGCAGGCCGCGAGAAGTTGAGGAGGGAAAAACTGAATGAGCATTTTGTTGAACTCGGAAATGTACTAGGTAAAAGCTTAATGGTTATGTGGATTAAATCACATCAGATGATTCACTTTGATCCTCACATTTCTCTTCTGTTTGCAGATCCAGAGAGACCCAAGAATGACAAAGCCACGATCCTGACTGATACTGTTCAGTTGTTGAAAGAGCTCACATCTGAAGTCAACAAACTGAAATCTGAGTACACAGCTTTGACAGATGAGTCCCGCGAGGTTCATATCTTGTTCCTTACTCTCTAGGTTTTCGTTACAGAAACAATTAGCAGTCTACATGACATATAGATATGTACCTGTGTTCTGTCTATATCATAAGATGCAAACTCGACAGCGTATGTAACTGCTTATAGGACCTGTTTTTATCATCGATAGCAGCACTTGAAATTTGCTGGTACTTGTATCACAACGGTTCTTTCTGTAGTTGACGCAGGAGAAAAACGACCTGAGAGAAGAAAAGACAGCGCTGAAATCAGACATAGAGAATCTTAATCTCCAATACCAGCAGAGATTAAGGTCAATGTCTCCATGGGGAGCTGCAATGGATCACACAGTCATGATGGCTCCACCTCCGTCCTTTCCATACCCAATGCCTATGGCTATGCCTCCTGGGTCAATACCAATGCATCCATCAATGCCATCTTACACGTACTTTGGGAACCAGAACCCTAGCATGATCCCAGCTCCATGTCCTACATACATGCCGTATATGCCTCCTAATACAGTCGTTGAACAACAATCAGTGCACATTCCACAGAACCCGCCGGGTAGCCGTTCGCGGGAACCTAGAGCAAAGGTTTCAAGAGAGAGCAGATCTGAGAAAGCAGAGGACTCTAACGAAGTTGCAACACAACTCGAGTTAAACACCCCTGGATCTACTTCTGATAAGGTAGAGAGAGTTTGAATTAGAAACTAGAGATCTTCAATTTTTTTGGATTTCTTATCTTCACAGTTTTTTCGCAAAACTTTATTTTGTAGGATACATTGCAAAGACCAGAGAAAACGAAGAGATGTAAGAGGAACAACAATAACAACAACTCCACAGAAGAAAGTTCTCATTCTAGCAAATGTTCATCTTCCCCAAGCATCCGAGACCACAGTTCTTCCAGTAGCGTAGCTGGTGGCCATAAACCTAACGATGCAAAATGACCCAAAATAATTGATGACGACCGCGCGAAACTACGGGCATTTCGATGAGTATATGATGTGAGTACTAAATGCAGTCGCTGTTTAAAACAGGCGTTTTTGATGCACCGTGGGCGTTCATTTTCAACGGACAGTCATTTCTCAGCTAATGTTCATCCTTAATAGGTCTGGCCTGGACAAAAGAACCGGAACCGAAGATCGTCTGCTTTAGTTCTAAAACTCGGCTGATTTGTAATATCCAATGTCTGAACTCACTAATTTTTGAAATTATACAAATTTTAAACAAACTTATATTCCGATTATTTAAAAGTCCTAGATTATATACATTTTGTACAAGAGGATTTACATTATAGTTCCATGATAAAAGTTACAACTTATATAAGACGAGAGTTATATTTGTTGAGACTTGAGGCAGAGTTAATTGGGACGTTCTTCGACTCGAGACACCCGAGTGGCTATATTAAGAAGAGTCTTGAAACTCAACAGAGGCCGATTTACATATTTATCAAAATACTTAATGATCTCTTCAGTTTGGGAGGCATAGACTGATAGTTCTTGTGTGTTGGCTAAAGCAATATAAGAGTGCTGTAAGCCTGTAACATGCTGTACACAATCATAGAGAACATCACGAGGGTGGTGCAAATTGAATATGATTGTTGGAGTAAGGTAAAGAATAACCAAATAATAATTGACTAGTCTTGTTCAAAATAGAGGAAAGAAAAGAAAACAGAGAATGATGCAAGAAACAAAATAAGGCATGTTAAAAAAAAAAACAAAACCAAATGGACTAATAAGCTCGTTCTTTCCTTTTGCCGGATTAGATGACTTCAGCTAAGGTTGGAACATAATAAGTGGACACAATTGGGCGACCATAGGGAGACTCCTCCAGATTCACAACAGCTTCTCCAAGATTCACTTCCTTCAAGCATCCATTCTCTCCAATTATGTAAGCCATTGTGTAGCTTTCAGATTCGTCTACATCAAAAACCACGGCGAGTTTCTTCTCTTCGTCAATGAAGAAACTCCCAGATTCAACCTCAAACTTGAAATCCACACCAGTGTGTAGTTTCATATCAACTTTAAAGAAGTTACTCCGCGACACCGCATTAGGCTCAATCAAAGTTGTAACCCATATCTCCAAGGCATACGTATCCATGTTCTGATATAACGCCGCGAGTTTCTCTCCTTTGACATAAGATAGAGTCCCGGTATCTTCAATATAATGCTCAAACGGCAGAGGAAGTAACTGTGCAAAGCTCTCCGCCGTAAAATCAAAACATAGTAAATAGTCTTGTGGCTCTGGATATTCACCAGTTCCTTCGTATACAATCTTTTCTTTAGCGAAAAAGTAAGTGTTTCCTTTCAAAGTCACGCCGCGATGATAAAACTCTATCTCCCAACCGGGACTGATATCAAGAACCCTCCATGAATTAGACCTTAAATCGAAGATTTCGAACTCAAGAAACTTGTGCTTAACGTACGGGTCGTAATGATCCAAAAACCTCAATATCTTGTGGTTACGGTCGTTGTCGTATCCGATAGCATACCTATCTAGTCTGTGGTAAGCGTTTAGGGGTTGGATCCACCTAGTTTGACACAAATACGGGTTCCAAACCACAAGGCTAGTGTTGTCCCTTGGCCTTGGGACACATAACAATAACCCATCGCAATGAAAAACTTTAGATATATCAACTTGATTAATTAAGTTACCTATCTCCTTTACTGATGGATCCACAAACTCTTTACCGTAGAGATCGAACCTTATTGAACTCAGCTTATAATTCATCATCATGAACCTTAGAAACGGCCTTTGGATAAAGCGTTCCATTGTTTGCAAAACCTTATTGAACCTTATTGAACATTGCTTCTGCTTTACACAAAACCTCATCTTTGGATAAAGCGTTCCATTGTTTGCAAGTCGATCTCACTGCCTTCAGTGAAGTTATCGGAACCATAGAGAGTATCTTCCCTACCAATTCTTGTGATAGATCGGACATCCTCGTCATTTTTTTCATGTTCTAATGAGATGATTGAGATCTAACAAACTTTAGCTCTTTTTTTTCCTCTCTCTTTGCCCTGTTCTTGTTGCCTACTCTTCTTTGTGTATATATATATAGAGAGAGACAAATGAGTTGAGTTAGGTTACGTGAAACGCAGTCGCTGTATAATCAGCGTTTTGATGCAACGTGAAACGCAGTCGCTGTTTAAAGAAGATAATTATATGGAAAATAAAAAAATAAAATAATAAGTCATCAGGCAGCGTCGGTGAATTGTTCTCGGAGAGTTAATTACGACCGGCGACGAGGGAGGGATAGTCTTATCTTCTTCTTCTTCTCTCAAATGACTTTTATTTTTCATTCTCTTCAGATTCAAATCCTAGATTCGATCGGAGAATGACCACGACGACGACGCCGGAGAAGACTCCGGCGAGACCTCTCTCAATCCAGGACTGGGACGTTCTCATCGACGACTTCCGAGACGACGGCGCTCCTCGCGACTGGTTCACTTCCGTTTTCCAGATTGATTCTCTGGCGGACTTGGCTCTCTCGTCTCTCCTCAAGAAAGACTTCCCTATCACTGTGAAGCTCTCAATCCTTGTCTTTCTCGACGAGTTCTCCCCAATTTTGTTTGATAAATGTGGTAACGATACCTTTGATCGATTCATCGATGTTCTCCGTGCGATCGTGCAATCACCGACGGATGGATCGTCGGGATTGAAAGAGCAAGCTATGGTCTCTTTCACCTCTGTGATTGTATCGATTGATTCTTTCTCTCTAGGTCACGTCGAAGCGGTTGTTGATTTGCTTCTTGCTCTCGTGAATCGTCCTAACCACGGATTTGATCGACAAGCTCGTGCCGTCGCTTGTGAGTGTTTACGTCAGCTTGAGAAAGCTTTTCCTGGTTTGTTATCTGATGTAGCTGGTCATCTTTGGTCGTTGTGTCAAGCGGAGAGAACTCACGCTGTGCAAGCTTACCTTCTCTTGTTCACTACGATTGTTTACAACGTTGTTCATCAGAAGCTTAAGGTTTCGCTTCTTAGTACCTCTGTACCTTTGGTTCCTTTCAATGCTCCTAATTGGATGCGTGATCAGAGTTTGGTTATGAGCCAAGGTCATCTAGGATTGGGGCCAGATCAGAAGGAGCTGAGACGAACGCTGGCTTTTATGTTGGAGTCTCCGTATTTGTTTACGTCTTGTGCTATGATGGAGTTTATGGGTATGGTTGTGCCACTTGCATCAGCATTGGAGTTACAGGCTTCTATGCTGAGAGTTCAGTTCTTGGGGATGATTTATTCGTTTGATCCGATGCTTTGTCATGTTGTCTTGCTTATGTATACTCAGTTCCCTGATGCGTTTGAGGGACAAGAGAAAGAGATCATGAGACGTCTTATGCTCTTTTCTAAGGAGACTCAGATCTATCTTGTTTTCCGCTTGCTTGCGCTGCATTGGTTGATGGGTTTGTTGAATAAGCTTATGTTGAGTGGGGAGCTTGAGAAGAGGAAATCTGTTCTTGAGATGGGTCAGAAGTTTCATCCTGTGGTTTTTGATCCACTCGCTTTGAAAGCGTTGAAGCTTGATCTGATGGTACAATGTTCTGTTAATTCCAACGCTTTGAGTGGAGGTGATAACAGCAAATCTGCTGGGGATTTGTTGCAGGAATGCTTGGTATCGGTTTCGGATTTCAAATGGTTGCCTCCATGGAGCTCAGAAACTGAACTAGCATTCCGCACTTTACACAAGTTTCTGATATGTGCATCTACACATTCCGACACTGACCCTTCCACCACTAGAAGTCTTATGGAGTCTAGCCTCTTCCAAAACGTGCAGGTCTGTAGCTATTTTTGCTTGCTTCTTGGTCTTACTTGATGATAGTTCCTTTTGCTTGTTTTCAAAAGGAACGGAACTCTGTGGGACTTTTTAGTTCTATATAACTTTAGTTCAAGAACTAATCTTTTGCTGATTCTGCTCTCCAATATACTCTTTCTTTATTTTGATTGTTGTCTATATTTAATTCAGGGGTTGCTGGTAGACATGACTTTGGAGTTTCAAATCTTGGTCCCTGTTATTGTGGCTTTTATTGAGCGGTTGATAAACTGTCACAAGCATCAGTGGTTAGGAGAGCGGTTTCTTCAGACTCTCGATGAGAAACTGCTTCCCAAACTTATGAAAAACAACTTATTAACAGCGTACTTCCCGCTTTTCCATCGGATAGCCGAGAATGATACAATACCTCCTTCTCGATTGATAGAGCTGCTTACGAAGTTTGTAATTTCACTTGTTGAGAAGCGGGGGTTTGATGTGGGGTTGAAATATTGGGATCAAGGAACTGAAGTTCTTGGCATTTGTCGAACACTGATGAGTCACCATAAGAGCTCTAGATTATTTCTTGGACTCTCTCGCCTTCTTTCCCTCACATGTCTCTATTTCCCTGATCTGGAAGTCCGAGACAATGCTAGGTATGACCGTGACACAGAGTAAACAAATCTTTCTAAAATCCATGAATTTGTGATGGCGTTGACCCAGCCTCTTAAATTGGTGCATTGTAGGATATATTTGAGGATGCTGGTCTGTATACCAGGACAGAGAATTAAAAACATTTTGAAGCCCGCAGATGCTGTCTCTCCATCAGCTCATTCTTCTACATTCTTTAGTGTTCAAAGTCCTCGTTTTCGTCATGATCCTAGCAAATCTCGGAACCTTTCAGCCTATATTCTTCTTGAACGGGTTACGCCCCTACTCGTGAAACAGTCATGGTCATTGTCTCTACCATCTCTAACCGTTGGAACTGGTGGATATAGCATTATAGAAAACAAAATCGAGGTAGATGAAGTTGAGCCGGATGACAGTCGAGAACTCCAGATTTTGCCAGAAGCTCGAAGAATTGAATCAGGAAAACCTACGTTAAGGGTAATGGACTCAAAGATTGGAGAGATTCTAGAAAGATTAAGAAGGTATTTCTCAGTGATTCCTGATTTTAAACACATGCCTGGAATTAAGGTTAGGATAACCTGTACTTTGAGATTGGATGCTGAACCATATAGCAGTGTATGGGGAAGTGAAACTCAGAATGTCGAGTTAGAGAAAGTTGACTCACCTCCTGCGATTTTCGCGAGCGTGCTCAAATTCTCATCTTCAGCTCCGTATGGCTCTATCCCCTCATGCCGCATACCTTTCCTTCTCGGTGAGCCTCATTCGAACAGCAATGTACCCAACGAAGAAGTTTCTTTAGACATCGTCCTGTTAGAAAACACGCTGAAAGAGGAGGAGAAAGATTGCTTGAGAGGAGGAGCACCTGTGACAGTGGAACTGGAACCTAAAGAACCTACACCAGGTTTGGTCGAGGTTTCAGTGGAAGCAAATGCAGAAAATGGTCAGATGATTCAGGGAAAACTCGAGAGTGTCCCTGTGGGGATCGAAGACATGTTCCTAAAAGCTCTTGCTCCACCTGGCGAACCTGAAGATACAATGCCAAGCTACTACTCTGATCTATTCAGTGCTTTGTGGGAAGTGTGTGGTTCTTCATCCAGCACGGCGCACGAAACATTTGCACTTAAAGGAGGGAAAACCGCTGCAGCAGTCAGCGGGACTCGGTCAGTAAAACTGCTTGAAGTCCCAGCGGAAACTGTAATACAGGCCACCGAGCTTCGGTTAGCGCCTTTTGTGGTGGCTATCAGCGGAGACCAGCTTGTAAACATTGTAAGAGACGGAGGAATTATCGAGAACATTGTGTGGAAGGAAGAAGAAGAAGAAGGGAATCACGCAAATGCAGAGCAGTCTTCATCATCCTCGGTGGGAATCCGAGGCCCTCTTCGTCTGACATACATTGGATATGGAGATGACCAAGAGGTTCCGATGACGAGGAGCAGAGGGAAAATGGGAAAGGTAAAGATGTTGATGTTTCTGCCGCCGAGATATCATCTGCTGTTTGAAATGGAAGTTGGGGAAGGATCCACATTGGTGCATATAAGAACAGATTATTGGCCTTGCTTGGCTTATGTTGATGATTATTTAGAAGCTTTGTTTCTGCACTAGGAGAGACTTTTCACTATTTTTTTTCATATTCTTTTTGCCCATGCCACCACCTACATAAAGCTACCCAAACGAACAAACACAAAAAAAAATAATAATAATAAGAAGTCTGAGGATGTTGTTTTGTTTTGATAAATTTGTATCTTTTCGGATAAAGAAGAAATTAGTAGAGCGTTTTGTCTTCTATTTTGATAAGCTATAAAATAATTAAACTAAAATTGAAAAAGGTAGAAAACGAATGAAAAGAGAAGCAAGAAAGAAAAAAAGAAACTATTATGAAAGAACAAGCTATTAAACTGGACTAATGTAGTCATCTTCTTGTTTCCTTTCGACAGGTTTAGTGTTAAACCTTGTTGGTTAGCTCCTTCCCTCTTCTTCCCTTTCATTTTGCTCTTGCTCTTGCTCTTATTCTCTCCCCCTTTGCAACTTGCAATTTGGTTGATTTGCACTGAGCTTGGGAAATAAGAGCACAGACGTGGGAAATGATATTGATATTTTTTTCCTCCAAAATTTATTTCTTTCAAGAATCCATTCTCTCCAATGATGTAAGAAGAAGTAGTATCTGTTTTATATAAATCGAAAACCACAGCGAGTTTCTTAGCCTCGTCAATGAAGAAACTGCATTCTAGACCAACGGACGTCCCAATAATATTAACTAAGAAGGGGGTCCACGACACGGCAGTAGGCTCTATCTTAGATGTAATCCAAATATCCACCGTGAATGTTTTATCGTTTTGAAACAACAGTGCGAGTTTCTCTTCTTTGACACAAGACAACAGTACTGAGCCATCATTAAGATTCTCAAACGGCAGAGAAAGAAGTTGTCCAAATCTCTCTGTCGTAAAATCAAAACAGATCATATATCCCCCTTCTCTAGTCAAAAAGTAAGTATTTCCATCCAACGTTGTGCCGGGCCAAGACAGGTATGTATTCTCGTTGATATTTAATACCCTCCATGAGTCAGACTTAAAATCGTAAATTTGGTAGTAGTAGTTCACTATACCGAAACTGCCTTAATATCTTGTGATTCTTGTTCTTGTCGCATCCAAGAGCATACGTGGGTTCTACTGTTGTATTTTTGGTTATCCATCTGGTTTGTCCTAGGTACGGGTTCCAAACAATAAGACATAATTTGCTTACTTAAAATGTTTAAGTTTTAGGCTTTGTGTTTAAGTTTTAAACTTTCGTTGGATTTGCTTCTACTTTGTTTTCATTTCTCTGTTTCAGACTCATGATTGGCTTTTTCTTTGTTTTCAAATCTTTCTCTATGTTTCAATTTCAAATGATAAGCTATTGGTTTTAGACTCAAGTTGTGCTTACATGGTAAGGAATCGATTATTTATGACTAACCTTATGTCTGTTTTTTGCAGTTGCGCCTCATACACCAAAGGCGTGGGGCGAATCTCGCCTAGGCGCAGGGCGCCAAACCTACCCTCTGTCGCCTCACCTTGCCTCTCGCCATTTAAAACACAGATTGACATAAGGATTAGAGTGCTCAGCCGGGTGAATGATTTGATTGAAATCCCCACACAACACCCAGGGACAGGAGTCAAGCCGTAGATTCTGATGAAGTCGCAGAATGTCACACCAAAGATTTGTACGCTCTTCACTTACATTTGGAGCATATACGACTGAAAAAAAGAACCTATGACCTCCAGGTTCAGTTATTTCACATGTGAGCAGGTGCTTAGACTGGTGAATGACATTTACTGGAGCAGGGAATTTCCAGATGACAACAATTCTTCCATCGCCATCAGAGTTGTGCTTTGAAGTGTAGTGCCAACCGGGACAAGTAAGATTCATTACACGGTTCAAGTTTGGTTCTTTGATATGGGTTTCAATAATGGCGCCAAAAGTGGGCTTATGAGTTGCAAGCCACGAAGCAAAAGGCCGGTGTTTATCCGGGTCATTTAGGCCACGGATGTTCCAACAAAAAGGTCGTATATACATTAAAGAGGGGAAAAATTAGGCACGAAGAGGGACATCTCCCTGAGGTGGAAGAGTCTCCACAGAAGGGACATTGGACATATCAGGAAGTGATGGTTCTATCACCATATCAGTAGGTTGAGATGACTCATCAGAAGGAATAGTATTGGCAACTGGGTTTGAAAGAGGGGGAGGATGGGCATTTGGTGACTGGGGAAGCTCAGAGGCAATAGTAAAAGTAGGAGGAGCTAATACATCAAAAGGATTATAATTAGCATTTTCTGTAGAGGGCAAAATAGAAGCAGGACTTTTTATATGGTTAAGGGGACGGTTTGGTTTAGGAGGCACTTTAGTGGATTTTTTCGAGAAAGAGAATTGAGCGCTAGATTCTTGTTGACTTTGTGAAACAGGAACAGAGGGCAAAGCAATTGGGTGAACTGAGGATGAGGCACCATCATCCAATGTTGTAGAGGCAGGATCCGAGACATGGCCTTTTCCTTTAAACAGAGAAGTATTTGGCGTAGATGGTAAGGAATTAGTGGCTTCTTCATGGTCTTTGGCTTTATTCTTATAAGGCTTTGGCCCTTGACTCTTATTTGCCTCTTCTACTGACGGCTTTTTTGGTAGGGGCCATGAAGGAGTCACAGAGGGACAATACCGTAGCACATGACCAATTTCCTTACAGTGAGGACAAGTAGGAGGGATCCAAGGATACTCAACTGCTATCGTGATGACTTCTCCACTATCCCGCATGACTTCAACTGAAGAGGGTAGAGGTTTGTTAAGGTTTCTTTCCACTTTTACATGGGCAACTGACAAGCTTACCAGGTTCAAAGTAAATTCATCCATCTCCTTTGGCTCACCGACTATACCTGCTACTAAGCTTATGCCTTTGTGATGCATTAGGTCAAACGGCATCCCTTTGAGATGGGCCCAAATAGGGATGGCATCCAAATCAGTATTAGCTCCCCCCGCTGAGTCCCACTGAGAAACTAGGAACATACAATACCCAATATACCATAATTTCTTCTCTAGTACCCTGAGCCGATCAAACTCATTCGGGAGCCTTACGAGCATAGAGTTTTGTGCGTGATTGAGATGAATTTCTAATCGTTGGCCTCTACCCCAGATATGACTAAGAACACTCTGGAAATGCTTGTAAGTTGGGAGCCTGCCTTTGAATCTACCAATGATAAAGTCTTTGTGGATTTCAGCTCCTTCTTGAAAAACAGAATCAGGAATAACAACTCTAGGCTTCCCTTCAGGCGAGTAGTCAATTGGAGCAAGCCGTTGGAGTGATCTATTCGCAGTCTGTTTTAGCTTTTGAGCCAAGGATCTTGCTACTGCTGGTTGTTTAGGAGGCGGAGGGACAAGGTTTGATTGACGAGTACCGTCGTAAGACAAGTGGTGAAGGTTATCAACATGACACTACAAGAAAACAGGCAAATAGCGATTGCACTATTAGTCACTATTTAGTCGCTAAATGGTATGTTACGACTAAATAGCGACTAAAACTAGTAGTCGTAAATTGAGTCTCGCTAAAATAATTAGTCGTAAAATTACATTACAACTATTTTGCATAGTCGTAAACATAGTCGTGATATAGTCACTAAATTTAACGACTGAGCTACGACTATTTTACGACTACGGAAAATAGTCATAATGTAGTCAACGACTAATTGACTATTATGTATTTAAACAATATTGTATTTATATAGCATTATATATATTCTATTTTAATAATATATATATATATATATATTAATAATTATTCTTAAATATAAGTAAGTTATTGAATAACTGTTTGTTTTAGGAATGAATTGATATTAAAAATAAAAAATACTATATTTATTATTATGAAACCATGATATAAAAAAATGTATTACAAAATAAAACTTAAAACATAATTTAAAATATCAAGGGTTAATGGTTGAGCTTGAAACGAGGGAAATGGAGGTTGCTTTGCTTTCCCCATATGGGAAGTCTTTTGCTTTTGTGATGAATGTTAAAGATTGACCTGAAGCAAACAAACAGCAGAGACCGAGACACCCTTTTACTTCAGCTCAAGTTTCAGCTGCATTTGAGACAAGAAAAAAAAGAAGCTGTTTTTGGTTTTTGGGTCAATGGCATTGATATTGCAAAAAGCAAAAACAACCAATGTACATGAAACAACAGAAACTGTTTGCAATATGTATGTGAATACGAACATAATAGTAAAACACATACCCATGGATACGAATGATAAAGAGCAACTTAGCCACTGGGTCGACATAGAACCCTCCTTTCAACTTAGCCTCTCTCTTCAATCGGATCAACTCATTATCCTAAAACAAAGAATACAACATTAGAACAAACATCAACAGAACAGTCATCTTAATTACTTCCAAAACCAACAAAAGCATGTCTCTTTTTACCTTCTCAGCGTACTCTTTGGCATACTGCTCAGCTCTCTTGAAGATAAGCTTACGGGTCTCAACACTCTTCTTCTTGGCAGCAACAGTTTCCTCTTTCTTGGCCAGAGCCCATTCCTCTTGCCTCTTGATCTTTTTCAAGACAGACTCTGGAACCACAACCTTGGTTTCAGCCATTTCTCCTACAAATACAAGGCAAATATAACTAATCAAGACAAAAAAAAAAAAAAAAAAAAAAAAGAAAAAAAAAGAGACACCGTTGAGCAATACAAGTGGAAATTGAAGCAAGGCAGGAACATCTATGACAAATGATTGAAAACCAATGGAAGAGAAGATCATGAAACTCAACGATATCATACAATAGGTTAGATTTCATCGACAAAATCAAAGTGAGTTTCTACAAACTACAATAGAACTGGGAAACGATTGGGTTTAACACGATCTCACAAACATCAGAACAAAGAAATGTATAATGAACCAAAGAAGACTTACAATTAGAAACGAAAGGAAACGAAACGAAGAAAATCAAAGAAAGAAGCTTACTTGAGATGAAGGGGTTTTCTGGCTTTATTATCCATTTTCTTCAACAAAAAAAAAAAACAAGAACGAGAATAAGAACAACAACACCTCCATTAGAAATCGTCACATCACCAACTAACTCACACAGCTTCCCATCGTTTCTTACCGCAAGCTGAAAGTGAAGTGATACAATCATAGTCTTCTTATTATCCCTCTCTGTGTTTCTAGTCAATTCCATAACTTACACAGATCTAATTTACTAAAAAAAAAGAAAAAACCCGTTCAAATTAGGGTTTTATGAATTTGAAAATCAAAATAACTGAGAGAGAAGGGGTAATTACCTCGGCGGCTAAGTAAATCCAAGCAAAGACACCAACACGTTCGGCGTACTCGTCCTTCTTACGAAATCGATCTAATCGGCCAATGGGGAACAAGAGACCGGCTGTACCAGTTGTCGCCTTCTTAGAAAGGCCAGATCCAATCATCGCCGATCTCGAACCCACCAGTAACATGCTCGCTCATAGTCGGAATTTCTAAGTGTGAATTTGGATTCTGAGAGAGAGAGATACAGAGAGATGAATTACGGCAGAAGAAGAAGCACAAACATAGAAAAGGGAAAGAGTAAGGCTTTGAAGAATTGTAGGCCCATATTTCATTTTTCCCCAATTGGCCTCAAATTTCATTTTCCCTCTATATTATAAATCTTTCAATGTAAATTTTAGATTATTTAATTTTGAAATATGAGTATAAAGTTCAAGATTTAGAGTTTATGATGGTTTGGAATTTAAGTTTTAGAAATATGGAACTAGAAAATTTAGTTTTTAATATATATATATATATATTGAATTGTTTTTTAAAGATTTAAATTTATAAGTTAGTAGGTTTTTTAAAAATTACTTTTCGTAAAGAAAATATGTAAATGGTTTTAAATATTGGTTTTATGGTTTATGAATTATTTTCTATGATCAAGAATTCAAAGTTCAAGATTTAGAGTTTATGATTTAGGTTTTGGAGTTTGGTTAATGGTTTGAGGTATATGGTTTAGGGTTAAGATTTAAGATTTGGGATAGATTTTCTTATAAGTTATAAAGTTTGGTTTATGTATATATAATAATGTTTATGTTTTGGTTGTATGGTTTATGAATTAATTTCTAAGATTAAAAATTGAAAGTTTAAAATTTAGAGTTTATGATTTAAGTTTTGGAGTTTGGTTAAGGGTTTGATGCTAAATTTTAATTTTTTAAAATTTTTCTAAATAGCAACTGATATGCGACTTTTTAGCGATCTTTACCTTGAGTCGCATATTAGTCGCTAAATTGACGACTGTTTAGTGACTATTTGTTCCGGTATGCGATATAGTCATAAAATAGTCGCTAAATTGGTGACTATTTGTTCTGATATGCAATATAGTCATAAAATAGTCGCTACATTACGACTAATATACCGAATACTATATGTAGTCATAAAAAGGCGACTAATGTACGACCAAATATTTATGGTCGTAAAATAGTCGCCCAATAGTCGTTAGATAGTCGCCAAAAATAACGACTACATATGTAATCGCCAATTGTAGCCGTAAAAACCATGTTTTCTTGTAGTGTGATGACTGGCAATTTAGGTTGGCAATTGAGGGGCAGGGAGTATAGGGGAAGGCTCATTGGTTGCAGCCGCACCAGTAGAGTGAGCGATAGCCGAAGATTGAGTACCAGGGACGAAATCAATGGGAACGGTGTTGCCAACATTGTTAGGGACACCAGGTAATCCTTCTCGACATTCAGTTTGCTGCGTGGAAATAACAAGTCGAGCTACCTTGGGAGGCGGCGTACGCAATAACCCATCGGTCTGAGCAATTATTTTTCCATCAGGTATTGTAGCCCGAGAACCAGATCTAGGGTTTAGTCCCAAATTTTTATTATAATCGTTGAGAATAGCTTGTGCCTGGGCATTAACCACCACATAAGTAGATTTGTGTTGAACAGGAAGTGCAAGAATCACTCTGCCAGGAGCAACATCAATAGATTGGGGAGAGAGTTGTAAAGAGGAAGAAGGAGAAATTGGAGAGAGGGGGGAGGGGAAATTCAGAGAGGGAAGGGAAGGTCAATTGGTCGGGTGGGTCAGGAGGAAGGGGAGGGGGACGGTAGAAACTGCCTTCAACCAAGGTTGAAGTTGGGTTTTGGCTGGAAAGTCGATCCTCAGAGAACCAGCGGCTCATCATGCTCTCTCCATCAAAGTTTTTTTTTGTAGCTAGTACACGGTAGGTTCCTTTGTTTCGACTTTGAAATTGGTGCATATAATTACAAAACATATCATTAGCCTTGCTTAGCTTATGGTTACGACTACTTAGAATTATATTTTGTTTGTTATCTTTATTCTCTTGGCGTGCTGGATCACCTACATAAAGTTACCCTGGTATATAACGAACAACACACAAAAAGTCTGAGGATGTTGTTTTATTTTGAGAAATTAGTATTTGAATGGGAGAAAGAAGAAATTTAATACAAGTGGGGAAGAGAATGAAATGAGTCTAAAGTTAATCCGCATCATTTTGTATCATAATAGTTGTCAAGTTAAAATCGTCCTATATAATATTAAATCTTCAGTATATTTAAAAATGAATAATAAGAGAACACTAGTTGTGTCAAAAGCTGTACGTTAATTATGCCGGTGTGTGAAGAGTACATAAGTTACTCTAATCAAGTTTCTTCTGATCAGCTAAAAGTGAAACAGCTGGTGTAAAAAAACAGAAACACAATTAATTAATAGTCGACTAGCTAGTCTTGGTTCAAGGAAAACAGATATACTATCATCGTAAAATAAGCTATAAATTCATCATTAATTAGACCTTAATTGCTGCATGGTTTTGCTTCCTCTTCTTCTTATTCTCTCTCCTTTTGGGTCCTGCAGTTTGGTTAATTTGCACTAAACTTGGAACATAAGAGGTAGAACACACAAGTGGGATATGATATGCTTTAACTTCTCCAAGTTCCACTTTTTTAAAGTAACTATCTTCTCCAATGATGTAAGCTTTTTGGTAGTCTTCGGGTTCGTCGCTGCATGAACTAAAAACCACCACGAGTTTCTTCTCTTCGTCAACGAAGAAACTGTTGTAATCTTCATCAAACACCAAATCAAGCCCAAAGATTGGCTCACAATCAACTTTTAAAAAGGGGATCCACGACACCGCATTGGGCTCTATCTTAGTAGTGATCCAAATCTCTATTATAGACAATACATCACAGTGATGATATAACGCAGCGAGTTTATCTTCTTTAACACAAGATACATCACCCCTATCTCCAAAACCAGAATCATCAGGCTGAAACGGTAGATCTAGAAACTTTCCAAATCTCTCTTCTGTAAAATCATAACAGATTAAGAACTCATGGGTTTCACCTTCTGTCCAAAAGTAAGTATTTCCATGTAGTGATACACCCTGCCGATAATAGATTATATCCCAGTTGGGAATGACAGTAAAAGTCTTCCATGAACTAGACTTAACATCGTAAATTTTATAGTAACCCTGGTTATAATTGAAAAACCTCAATATCTTGTGGTTCTTGTTCTTGTCATATCCAAGGGCATACATGGATTTTGTTATTGTTTTGAGTTGGATCCACTTGGTTTGCCCCAGATACGGGTTCCAAATCACGAGCCTTGAGTTATCCATGGGGACACATAACAATAAACCGTTGCACTGATAGACATCTAAAATCTTGACATGATTAAGAAAATTACCTATCTCCTTTATAGATGGATCCACGAATTCTTCATCATCTTTCTTGTGGACTAGGAGAGTTACCCGCACATGCGTGCGCGCAAGAATTAAATAGAAAAAAAATCTAAAGTAATTGTCCAAATTTTTTAAGTAAAGTTTTGTTATTTTTAATAAAGTTGAAAATTTGTAATTAATTTTGTATCTAAAACTTTAAATTTCATAGACAAATAAATAATAATAGTTAATAAGATATTTATTATAGTTGTTTATAATATATATATGTAAACTTTTAATTAAGATTTTGAAGCCCATTTGCAAATTTTAAAATATTTAATGAGCCCAATATATTTGTTGTAGATAATTTAAATTAGGTTGAATAATGATTTGGGCCAAAATATTTCATAATTTCGTGTAGACGTTTGAGATAATTTAGGAAACCAACCCATAAAAGTGTTTCTAGTACTTTTTCATACAAACATTCTAAATAAATTTAAAGTTTGCATATACAAAAAAACGTTTTCAAACGTTTGTGCCTAAAGCTTAAGCCCCTGAAGATTAACCTCGATGCTCCATGATATGATTTATGTAATAACATCCAGCAAATTCCGAGCTACAAATATTAAAACACATTCATAAGTTAAACCCTAGCATGGTACACTACTTGATATTAATGAACATTAAAAACTTACATAGCCTTGTGATGCTCAAGTCCTTCAAACTCCGGTTTTATAAAGATCTTGGAGGAGGCCAATGTGTTTACAATACACGGTTCACCTAGGGATGTTTAAAGTGTTATAAAAGTTTGGTAAATGAGTATACAACCTAGTCTTTAGCATTTTTTAAATCTAGCAAGTGTTATTAATAGTACATACCTTCATACTCTCCAACCTTCCAGAAACGCAGTACACAAAACACAGGTTCAATTTGATATGTGAGATGGCATCCAGATGACTCCCATGAAGACATGAAAAGGTTAGCATAGTAATTTATTGCACGACACTTTACAATTTCATTCCTACAGATGAAGATATTTGTTACATTCTATAATAAAGCCAAACTTATAAGTCTTAGAATCAGTAAAGGTGGAATAAATGTGTCTTACCTGCCATTTAATAGTGTCAAAATAACTTCATTTTCACCATTTTCATTTCCATGATTCCTTCTGTCCTCCACAGCTACTACACATCCACAAACATCTATTTTTGGCAAAAAGACAAGAATTTTCTTTACAATGAATGTCTCCAAAGCTTTTTAAAATTCACATGTAACTATTTTGCTAAAAAGTTCAATTTGTATTTTTCTATTGGAGGGACCAATACACAAAGTTCCAAAATTCCTAAAAACTTTCTAGATTACACAACACAAAGATAGTAATAACCATATTCATGTAGTCTAACTTAAACAAATTACAAAAACAAATAGAAAAACGTACCGAAAGAGATGTGATGATTGATTCTTCCACGATATATATCATCCAAATCTTCGAATCATAAGTAATTTTTGGAGTTGATTGATTCGAGCAGGGTCATGGTTGAATCATCCGTAAACTTGATCTGAAAAGGATGATGAGAATTCCTTTCCCTGAGTGTTGGATTGATGATTTTGAAAGACCTAATATCATACCATTCACCTTCGTAAATATACTTCTGCGGCTTTTTAAGTGTAGTTGGCACGAAGGCCACCTCAATTGTGTCACCCTACAAAGTTTGATAATCACTGTGTAAGTAGTCTAATATATAAGCAATGTAAAAATTTCAAATATAAGTAGAATTGTCATTCGATTAGCTTCTCTAACCTTTTCGTCCACCAGAAGAAGAATACGTTTAGTGATGAATTCCCTGACATGCCAAGAATTTAAAACCTTGGCGTGGATACACCAGTTTGATCTTCCCCGATAAAGATCAGAAATGTAATCGATTCTCATGATTTTATCAAATTAGGTTTTTTTACTGTTTCTTCTCTGCTATCGAAGGCGAAAAGGGGCTTCTGGATTTGTAAGAATACAAACAGTCACGATTAAGCGTTGCGTCTTAAACGTTTTAGTGTCTCATATTTTTTTTTACTAATTTATGTTATTTTTATAAATATAATAACAGAACAAAGACAAAGTTTGTAGTTAATAGATATGATACAAATTTAGAATTCAAATGTGTTTGCGAATTGGTAGTTAATATTTAGACTTTATGATACAGCTAACAATAATATATTTTCAAATAACATTGTTGATACTAATAGCAAAAATGGTTTTCTTCAATATGAAAATCTATGTCCTAATTTCATAGAATCTTATCATTTGAGATATGTTACAGCAAAATTTAATAATGAGAATTATGGCAAATTTAAAATGTTGAATCCATTTTTTTGGTTATATTTTCAAAACATCTTTGATTTTTTATTTTTATAGTAGTTCATATGCTAAGACATTTTTTTTTTTTTTTTTTTTTTTTTTTTTTGTAAAGTTTCATATTTACTTAATTTTTACTTTTTAATATTAAGATGAATAGATAATAAAAATTTTATAGTAATTCTCTATATTTATAAAATATAGATTGAAATTTTAAAATCCAATTTCAAAGTTTAATTGGAATGTTATAGTCCATTTTTAAATTTAAGTCCAGTTTAGATCACTATTTTTGTTTTAAGCAACCCATAAATGTTCTTTCTTTAAGACCATTGTACTTGTTACTACAAAAATTGTACCTGTTACTTCAAACATTTAATTCTTTTTTTAATTTTGCATTTACAAAAAGTTCATTAATTCACCGTTACTTCATTTCTGACTCCATACTTTGTCTGAGTCCCCAATATCTCACCTTGATGCTCCATCAAATGGTTTAAGTAATAACATCCAGCAAACAGTCAGGATTAAACGTTGCGTTGCGTATTAATTGTTTTAATGCATAATTTTCCTTTTTTGAATATTTAATATTTTAAATATTTATTATTATGAATATAATTACAGATTAAAGGTAGTTTTTATAGTCAGTAGATATGGTGTAAAATATTTTTTAAAATGTATCTAAGAGTTAATAATTACATATACATTTTATGATACAGCAAAACTAAATTTTTGCAAATAACATTGTTGTAACTAAAAATAAATTAATGTGGAAATTGTAATAATATGTACTTAGACCATTAACAATGTATCTATCTATTTTTTTATAATTAAAATAGAATAAGTAAAAATTAGAAAATGACTTTCTCCAATGGGAAAGTCTATATCTGACTTTTGAAAAATGCAATATTATTACCATAAATAGTTAAAATGTTTAATATCTCCAATATTTATTTATTTTAAGAGAGAAAATAAAGTTCAAATCTAAATATCAAAAAAAAATTCCAATTACAAACCATAATTATACAGTCTCAAAAACCTCTTTGAAAACAACATTAAGTGTTTTATTCTGGCATTTCCCATCTTTATCTGTAATCAACACCTTCAATCCTTTTTTGTTGTGACTCGTGAGAAGGCAACATAAAGCTGTCCATGTGTGAAGACTGGTTTTGGTAGAAACAATCCAACATGTTCTAGAGTCTGACCTTGACTCTTGTTTATAGTAATTGCAAATGCCATGGTAACAGGAAACTGTCATCGTCTCATACGAAAGGGAAACTTTGCATCAGGTGGACTAACATACATCCTAGGGATAAGTACTTTATCACCAACCTTTTTTCCTGTCACAATTCTTGCTTCGATTACATGATTGGCCATCTGAGTAATAATTAGTTTCGTACCGTTACACAAACCTCCCTTAGGATCTATATTCCTTAGCAACATGACAAGTGCTCCTATTCTCAACGTTAAAACATGGTTTGGCAGTCCAGAAACTTGTATACTGTTTAGGAATTCCTGAGTGTAAATCATATCATCACGTCCGCTTGTGTCCGACGTTTCAATACTATCAGAGCTAAGATATCGTCTCTCCTCACTTGTAAATAATTTTTTTTTAGAATTTTAGATATGTTTTTAATAGTAGTATTTTTTTTAAAAAAAAAAAAAAAAAAAAAAAAAAAAACTCCATACCCTATTTAATTTGCATACCTGGAAGCTTAGTAAGCATAAACTGATTTATCTTATCAACATCGTCATTTCTTGGACTTAGAATAGCTCTTTCACTAAAGAAATTTGGATCAGTCCTCCTAACAAAATGTTCTCCGTAGATTTCTTTAACTATTGCTTCAATAGGATTTTCACTTGTATTAATTAATAAATCATCCAGAATTTCTATTTCCACATCCCCACTATCTGACTCGTTTATTTTGCCATCTCCGATATCAAGAAGCCACTTTGAAAACGTACCAAGAGTACCCGCATCCATACTATTACGTGCCTTGCGAAGTCTCAAATTTTCGGTAAGTTTAAGAACTTTACAACTATTCCTAAGAACAGATGAGTTGATAGATGTTAAAACTGTTGCTACCCTTCCTCCTTCCGTAATAACTGGTAGTATATGTCTAAAATCACCTCCTAACACAACAACTTTACCTCCAAAAATCTGGTCACACCTCATGATATCTCGCAAACTCCTATCTAAAGTTTCGTAACAAAGCTTGTTCATCATTGGAGCCTCATCCCATATTATGAGCTTTGCTTCTCTAATTAAGTCAGCAAGATCAGATTCGGCATCTATCGAACACACAGAATATTCATTAAGATTGATTGGAATACCAAATCTTGAATGAGTCGTTCTACCACCTTCCAAAAGCAAAGCAACTATACCACTTGAAGCAACATTAAGAACAATATTACCTTTAGACCTTATATCAGCACCAAGTATAGTCCACATGAAAGTTTTCCCAGTACCACTAAAACCATGGACAAAAAACATACCACCTTTGTTGTGATTCACAGAGTGAGTGATTTCTTCATAAACACATCTCTGCTCATCAGTTAGCATAGGTAGCAACTTATCGTACAATTCATGTTGTTTATGAGGCTAATCTATTCTCTCATCTGCGATAAGCCTATTTACTCCTGTGTTCATTATACTATCATCTGGTTTAGGCATTTTCTCGAAGGCCGTAAGAGACGTCCCATTCGATCGTAACATAAATTCTATTTCAGTTAAACATATATTTTCTATCTGAGTCCGTGTCAACATTAGACCTACCACAGTAAAGCTAAAACACTTATTTAAAAAATTTTCTTTCGAAAAAATGAAATATTTTCAAAAAACAAAATAACATTTTAAAGTACCTGGATCGTTCCTGTCTCTCCTTTCTTTATACAAAATATCCTCATACAAGATGTCTTTTGTTTTATTCCAAACTTCAAGAGGAACAGTTAAACTTTTTGTATGCAGTAGGATCACAAATAACTTTCTTAAAAATTCCCCAAAACACCATTCACCTGCTTCATTTATAGCCGCAATGTACTCTTTACCGTCATCCAGTAATCCCAATGCATAGCAAGCTTCTTGGAAATCCTTATAAAGAATACCATTGACTGTTTTTAAATAGACAAAGCTTGTTGGTCCTGGAATTTTATTAAGCAAAACTCGCAAGTAATAGGCTTGTCCTATAGAAGGTGGTACATACGTAATTCTGCCTATTGCAAAACTTTTCCGTTTCTCTGACCTTGGCTTCCAAAGTTTTTCTTTCCTATTCCACACAAATTTAGATGGAAATTCAGCATATGTGAGTTCTCTGGCCTGGGGATAGATTTTGTTGCATTCCATCCAGCCCAAAAATTTAGAAGTTCTATTTGTTGTACGGTGCAAAACATCTTCTATTTGATCATCCTCGTTGTAAATAGCCAATTCTTTTCCTGGAAGATGAAACGAGAGTTTTTCTACTGGTGTAGTACGATAACAAATCAGGAAAGCAAAAATTCGCCAAGAAGCCTCACATGCAGACACATATCTAAAAAATCTTGGATTAGTTAGACACGTTTTTAAAATATTTTAAAAGTGTAAATAATTAAATATGAGAATGTTTGACAATTGAAAAGTTGTTACCTGCAATTGAAAAACTTTTTAATTTCATTTTCCTGATCTTCTTCTCCTACTTTGGCTTTAACATAATCCGGACCTTTAGTGATGTACTAGAACAAATACTTTACTGAACGTGTCTGATTGCACCACTCAACATTTATATGAACACAAAAACGGAGTGATAAATCACGATTATAGGGAATGACGTAACTATTATCGTATTGAAAATCCCTTTTTCCACAACTCTCCCATCGTTTCGTTAACTATATATTGGATAACCAGCATCGTCGACAATAGTATTATCCATGAATGGTTTTGGGAAGAATTTAGTGCATTTTCCATTATTCATGCAGACACTATCCCTGTTCATAGGACCACATGGACCATGGATCATCACATCAGAAACAACTTCATATAAATACTTATCCACCTCTTTATCAGGAATTTCAGCGCTTATAAATTTATCAATGTCGTCTGTTGTACGCATCTTATTGTCTTGGTGCAAAAACAGAATCATGTGCGCATGAGGCAGACCCCTCTTCTGAAGTTCTATTGTATACATGGCTGAAAAATGTGAAAACAGATAAACATTAATATTTAAACATTAATATGTAAATAATAATAAAAAATATTTTTAAACATACCAGAATTTACGATACCGAAAGTTTTTTCCTTTGTCACCTGGTCCAATACTCTATCAAGTTTCATCTTGAAAACTCGACTACATATATCGGGTCTATCTTCTTTACTAAGACGATACCTTTCTAGATAACGATCTATTTCAGGCCACATTGGGTTGCACGTAAAAGTTATGAAAAGATCAGGAAATCCATAATACTTGCAAGTAGCCATGGCGTCGAGATAATGTTGCATCATATATCTATTTCCACCGGTAAACGATGACGGAATAAATATCCTCTTTCCATGTTGTGCAAGATCTCCATTTCCTTTTTCAGCAACTTCAATTATCTTATCGACTCTTTCAGTTTGGAGTTTGCTTTGGTTCATCCAAATGTAGTTCAACCTGTTTGATTCGATAGTAGTGAATGCATCGACTAAAAACTGCTGGAAAAATTTGCCTGCCATAACAATAATCCAAGATTCTTCGTATCTTTCAAGTATTCTATACGCATAAAATTCCCTCATGGTGACCGTTTTCCTTTTACGTCCACGGGTATCCATGAACCCTATATTGATGCCTAATCTGAAACCATCTTCACCATAAGGAAACAACAATGGGTATTGTAAAGGCAAGTATGCAGGATGAAGCTCACTTATCCTCTGTAAATTTCCCGAACGATTTTCTATAACAATATCACGTTTATTCACACCAGCCGTAAAATCTCTGGGTATTAGAGCAGCAACCTCTTTGCTGGTAGGAAGATTATGAGTTCTTGCATCAGTAGTTTTTTCTGAAGGTAACATTAATCGCAAACCTTCGCTACCGTCTTCCATATTAAATCTTTCACGTGCCGATCTAAACGCCCTAACATGCGGATTATGACTATCAAGCATCTTTTTTAATAGCCCAACAATCTCATGTCTTAAATCTCCCGAAGATCCAGATGTTCTATATCAACAACAAAACAAAAAAATTTATAGTAATCATGATTAGAAGAATATAACAAATTATATTAAAGATATTTAACAAATATTAAAGATATTGGGTAATAACTAAAATAATTTCTCACCGACTAAGTAATCTTTACATTGGGTACCATCATGAATAAGTTTGAAATCGACGAAATCATAGAAATCTTCCCCTCCAACAATTGAATTCTCTTTGTCTTGGTATTGTACAAAATAACAATTTTGTAACAATGTGTAGTAGCTGAACATGAACCAGTCTGCTCAACAACCTTAAAGTCTTCGAAATCAAGCCAATCACCAACCTTGAATTTTGAGACAAAACGATCATAAACATCTCCACGAAAAGAGCATTGGACATTTACACCCTAATAAAACATAGAATTAATAACTGTCGCATAAGATATGTCAAAACAATATACTCAAACTTGTTAATATAACTTTAAGGTATTATTGCATATACGCTTAATTTTTGAAATATATAATGAGCTTGTGATTAGAATAAACTAAATACCTTAATATCATATAAAACCATCTCCAAACTTGGACCTTTCTCTTCCCACAGACACAAGACCTTCACACGAATTTTCCATTCATATTTTGAAGAATTCAATCGTGAAACATCATCGAAACGGCTATATCTAACCATAGTTTTTTTGTTTTCTGTTTTCTTCTTTGATTTAGGTTAAAAGCCAAAAAGAGTCGAATAGACGTATATATATATATGTAATTTAATTAATATATTATTTACATTTATTTTTGTAAGTGATATTTAAGAATACGTGTTTAGCGAATCATTTAACCAATTTGTATAGATCTCCAGGCATAATATCTCTACACTTCCCTTTATTTTAGAGATAAAGTAAACTTCTTAATGTTTATCATTACGGCTTTAAATGCTTATTTTACGTTTTCTATTTTTACATTAAACGTGATAATACACCGTATTCTATTCTGTTTTGAATATAGAATACTTCTTTAACGAATTATTAACCTTACATTAACTTTAAAATATTCTTCAAATTCTGATCAAATTTTTTATCACATTCTTTTAGAAATAATAGTTATCAATATAGCGATTAATTAATTTATTCAAATTTTGATAAAGACCAAGAAATTTAGTATCCATTCGATTGTATTGTTAATAATTATATTCCACGATTTTTTATTTTTTGTCGATATTATAAAAAAACACCAGATTTTCATTAATAAAATAATTAAACTTTCAAAATATTCCTATTTCAAAAAATATTCATCCATATATAACAATATTCAAAAACAACAATTATAAGATCTCAGGACATTCGTTCTATTATTCTCTATTTTTTGTTCTTCTCCTCTCTTCACGCCAGAATATTTGCTACGACACCAATCATTTCTTCTTCCATATACAGTCTATTTAAAAAAAAATAACAATGTCATATATTAGATCTAATAAAAAAACTAATGAAATTATTTTTAGATAAATACCGTGTATCTTAAATGGAAAATAAACGGCTTAGATTCTTTGCGATTAATAGCTTCTCTGCATAACACACCAAAAAAGTAGGGTTATGGTTAAACAGATTGTTCATAAACGATAGTAACATGTTCTGATTAAAGTATAAGTATCAGGATGACTTTTAAACACAAATTGTTACTGTGTTAATACCAAACACTACAACAAATATGTACATTGTTAGCATGAGAGAAACGCTATAATATGTAATTCATAGCTCTTTTACAAACGCTATGTTAGGCCACTGTTATTGTAGGTACCTCACATATGATAGCACAGAATTCGTATGCTATGATATAGTATTATACCATAGCAGTACAGAAATGCTATGTTATCCCGCTTTTCAAATTTTTAAAGATAATGTTATAAGTCATTTTACACGCTATGTTAAGAGTTTTTACCGTAATTATATCATAGCACTAATCGAATGCTATAATATATTTTATTGGATCACAAAATTCATGCTGTTTTATTTATTATTATAATTTTTTTTTCAAAATTTATTTAAATATATTTATATTTTTACATTTCATAAAATAATCAACATACATAACATAAATTACATTAACCAAAATAAGTCTTACATAACAAAGTGTCACCAAGTCTAAAACAAAATAAAATTAACATTAAAAAGAATAGAAACACTATTTGACATGTACATGTAACCCATCCAAGCCTTTCTTACTTGTAGCAAAGGCTCTCTTTTAGCTGCTCACTTAGCGTTTCTAGAAACAGTCCAATGAACAGCTACTAGTTCACTTTGAATATATGAAAAAGACATGTTAGTTATCCTCTCCATATGTATCTGCTCATATGAAACAAAAGAATCGTGAGAAGCCACAATATGCCATTAACCCTATAAGCAAATAGCAATCACATAGAGATAAATAAACCATAAATTGTAAGTGTTACCTATACATGAGCGGAAACCTACAAAACTTATTATTTAACGTTACAACATGTTCAAATAGACAACTAACAGATATGGGCAATGTGGGAACCTATACCAAGACATAAACACAAAAACATAATGAAACGGATAAAACAAGCAGAGCAATAAGATATATTCCAAACCTTCATATGACTACCAAAACTTCCAATAAGATATTCCAACTCACATTATGAACTTGATGTACTCTGGTCGCTGCCAATATTGAAGATAGTTCAAGTATTCAATAAATGCTTCATCTTCAAAATACTGATTCTGTGCCAGGTCTACAAAACAGCATAACCCAAAGGATAAGGGCAAACACTTAAAAAAGCACAAAGACTAAACCCTAGAACAAATCCTCATAAACTATAGAAGGGAAAAGAAGAAGAGAAACTAACAGTGGATGTAAGTAGGATTGGCGAGACATTGAATGAATTCAAGTTCCAGTAAGAACTGTTGCCTTCCACCGTCGGGATCCTTGTAAGTTTTCTTTGGCCTGTAGATATGTGAATTAAACAACTAAAGAGTAGATTGAAACATATGAAAGAGTACAGAAGAGGAAGAAGATGAACCCACGGGGATGGAATCTCTGATGTATCATCATCAATCTCCTCGGGAGAAACAGTGAACCTAAATCAACCAAAAACAAGAATCGAATTTTGGATTTCTCAAGCGGAATCAGAAAAAGCTTCACACACCCACATTAGATCGACTGAGAGAACAGACAGAGAGGAGGACTATTTATGGTGGTTCTGATTTCTGAATTTAAGTTTGGGTTATCCACCAAAGTACTAAACCGGTTCTGATTAAAATTGAAAATACAAACCTTATTTTCTTGCGCATCGTTGCTTTGCTAAGATCATAAGGCTTCTTTTGGCTAAAATTGTGCCTCCACCAAGACCTAAAACTGTGCCTCCACCAAAGGCTTGTTCCACTTATCCGCTCATACTTTCCATCTCCATTGACCTAAATAAGAACAAGTTTAAGTAAGTAAAATCGCTGATGTAGTTGCAAACAAAAACCATAGTTATATAATCCAGATTCTCTGTATGTCCTCGAGAAACAATCTACAATACCTCTGTACACAAAACTATTGCTGAAGCGACTTAGACTCATCACTTAAATCCTGCAAGCGTTGTGCACTAAAACAAGAAAAAATTAACAAGCTTATGTCATGAGAGAAATAGGCATATCATATAGGTCATCCAATACCATAGATACCATTCAATATATCGACCTCTCCAGAAAAGCATATAATAAAGAGAAATGTTGAACAATCAAAAGCTTAACCCATCTATTGATTTACAAGCAATCAAAATACTAAAACTTTGAAACCGAATCTGAACCATATCCATCGCAAAGAGAGTAAATCAGTCTCGAGATCTAATCATTCATCTAAACACAAAAAGGTACAAATCACAGAGAAGAACAAGAAAAAACATACAAATACGAACCTGGAGCTTAAGTAGTTGAAAGAAAGTTGAAAAAGTGGATGACTTTGTTGTTAAGGTAGCTTGAAATCTCGCAAACTCGGATTTGGATGGAGAAAGATAATAAGAGAAGGAAGCAAATAAAAATTGAGGTAGAGGGAGACATAACAATTCGTGTTAATCACTTTTTTGCCGAGATATGACATCGGAATGGACGCGAAATGAGGCCACCGACGAGCTTCACGGTGGAGTCTATGGTGGACTCAAAAAGACCTAGATTTCAATTTGGCGAAGAAAAATTTTCTGATGTTTTGTTCGTCTCGTCGTACAGAGAAGGGATAAGGTTTTATTTTTGCTGTAAACGTGGCATTTAAATTTTTTGGTTCTGTTGACAAAAAAAAAAATTGGATCTGAAACGCGCTTAAACGAAAATTTTCATCTAAGTAATAGCGGAATAAACGATTTTAGGTTCTCGCTTAACGAATTTTTATCTTAGCGTTTATCTAGTGCTATTATATAGTAATTAAAAAAAAAGTCTATTTTTCATAGCAGTTAGAGAAAATGAGCTATAATCTACTGCTATCAATGTGGACTTTTCTTGTAGTGAAAATAAGCAAATAGTAACAAACATTGGAACATGTTTTAAACAAAGAATTAGGATCAAGTCTGCTTTTTTAACATAAACCACTACCGAGCAATAGCCGAAAGACGTTGTATTGCTGTCCCTAAAACTCTAATCTGTTGATAAATCAAACTAATGATGTTATATCCGAAAAAAAAGAGTAGATACTTTTAAACAATAACAAAATCATATATTTAAGAATATACCATAAATGTTGGGATATTATTAGCACCATTCATAATCTTTCTGCAACAATAATCAATAACTGCAAATATTAATATGATTTTCTGAATCAGATATATAATTTTAATAATCTTTCTTATAAAAATGTAAACAATACCTGTTTTTCACCATACGATCCTCGGTAAAATCATCTAAATAATGTTTTATTTTTAATGAAGCATAAGAAATAGTTATAAATATTAACAAAAGAATTTTGAATTTAACAACTTACCTTTTATCAACGATGACAAATAAAAATGTTCAATAGTCTTCGCCACCTCTACCTATTGCATTATGTTTATTTATTAGAGCCACAAACACATGAATAAAATTCAATAACAATGATAGAATAGTTTACTATTTAAATTACCAAACATATCTCATTAATATTAGCATCTTCAGAAGCTTTCCTGCAACTATAAAATGAGCCTTTTAATTTAGCATCATCAAGGTATAAAGAATTAAGTTTTACGTATACCAAAAAACAAAATACCTAGATATCTTGTGCGGGAACATAGAACTAAGATCACGACCATCTACTAACTCACCTGAAATATAAGAATTAATTAGTATAATTAGTTTTTACAAAACTTTAAATAAATCAAGAAACATATACAATATAATATAAGAAGTAAAGAAACCATACATAAAGTTTTGGTAATACTCGAACTTGCGTCCCAAACAAATACTACAGAAAGAGGATATGAATCATTAGAATACGAACACGAATACGAAGAACCATATAAAGGATCATCAAGACTATAATACATATATAATTTCAAGAACATGAGAGAATTTTAGGGTTTTTTCTTTTTTAAAGATTTCGAATTATGGAGAATGGTTAGGGTTATACCTATTTATATATTAGTTAACAAACTATAATTTTAGGGTTTCGAATAGGTCGGTATATTTTGATTGGGTTTTATATAAAGCCCATTATTTTAGGTTTTAGGGTTTTTTAATTTATAAAATCACGTTTTGGCGATTATATATATTAGATATTTTAAAATTTTAATTTTTTATAATTTTCTTAATTAATTTAAAGGGTAAAAAGGTCCAGTTTTGAATCTCATTAATGGCAAACTAGTAATCTTAAGTCTGAGGATGAATGTGGTGCGTTTCAGCAACCTAAATAGAGAAAAAAACTTGTCTGATTTTTTTTAAGACTACACGACGTCAATTTTTGTGAGATTGGCTGTGAGCTCTTTCGACTTCTCCTTAATATATTAGATTTCTTGGAGATTGAACCTCATTGAACAAAGCCTATGATTCAACATCGTGAACCCCAGAAACTGCTGTTTTGGTTCTCCTGTACATAGAATCCGATTTTTGGATAAAGTGTTCCATCCTTTGCAAGTGGCTCTCACAGCTCCCAGAGAAGTTATCTTAACCTTGGACAATATCTCTTCTACCAAATCCTGCCAAAGATCACTCATCGAGGTCATTTTTCTCAAATAAGAAAACTAGGGTTTCTAAATTTCACGTTTGCCCAGTATATTGCGTAACATTTCTTGCCCAATTTTTTTCTTCTTTTATAACCTAGATAGATATTTTATTTTACGCCTCAAAAGAGTTAAATATACAAAAAAAAAAAAAAAAAAACTATATATGGGTAATATATACATAGTCTTCAGTTACGGAAAACATTAATTCTTTCGATCTAAATTGTTCTCTGTACAAAACATCTTAACGCTTCAAGATATCTGGTTCAAGCTAAAAGAACTAAAGAAGTGCACTTCAAGATTCATTATCATCAACTATTCAACTTGTGTTTTCCAAAAACTGGTATAGTTGCGATCCGTAAGCTTCTGGGTAACACAAAAGCTCGATTGCTCCTTCCATTGAGCTCCGATCCCTCATGTGAGTGAAAAATAATGAACAAATGAGAAGAACTTTAAGATGTTTTTGTATTACTTTTTCTCCTTCTCGTCTTACAAAGGTGTGCTCATACAACTTTTATAGTATTAATTAATCAAACTCCTAAATTGTTTATCATTTTTCCTTTAGCTACATGCGTGATACTTGATGAGATCCCGCTCATCAAGGGTGACATCTGATTGTTTCTGAGCAGTGAGAAGATGGGAAAGATAAAGATGTTTATGTTTCTGCCGCCTAAGTATCATCTGCTATTTGAAATTGGAAGATGAAAAAGGATCGACATTGCTTGCTGCATATATTTAAGAACAGATCATGGCATTTGCTTAGCTTATCTTATTATATAAAGTTGAGTTTTGAAAATTAGTCATTAACAAAATTTTGACATGTGTCAAATTATCAATCTCATATTTTGATATCTCTAAAAATTAATATTTAATAGGAGAAATTTGATTACAGCAAAAATAAAATATTTTGTTTAAAAAATATTAGTAATATAAATAGATAATTATCAAAAACTACAGACTTTATTAAAAAATACAAAGTTTTTTAAAATAATTATAAGTAGATTATATATATATATATTTCATAAAATTTTAAGTTATTAATTCTACAAAAAAAAATAGAAAAAGAGATTAAGTAAAATATACAGTTAATTATAAGTTCTAAATTTTGTAATACTCATCACTTCTATATAAACTTATATCGTCTCATATTTAAATAATTTATTCAAAAACACTGTTTTTAACTTTGTTTAACTGGGAAACGTTTTTTAATGGGAAGGTAAATTTTTCTTATTTTTTAGACCAAAATTTTCTCCTACTTTCTAATTTTTCAGTTGGGAATATGTAAGATTAATATGTTGACCCAAAAAAAATAATTAATGTATGCATCTTCTTTTCGTAATAGTGTATTTTAAATTTTATTGTAACATTTTTAGACTGTTTTATTTAATTTATATTTTCATCTTTGAATTATGTAGGATTCATATATTACAATGCTTCTAATTTTCTATTGTTTCTTTAATTATGTCAAATTAAGTTTTTTCTAATTTCTCAACCTTGATTGGTTGGTCATAAATCCTTTTTTTTGTAAACATAATTGTTACCATTATACATTCAATTCCAAAGGGAGATAACGAGTAGAAGCCCATGAATCTAATGGATAGATAAAATATGCTAATCAAACACAAACTTACAACAAACATAGATAGATAGATTAGAAAAACATAAATCATTGTTGATAGATCCATAGGAGCTCAAAGACTGTGCACCCTGGTTTGCGGAAAGGTTTAAAAGAATTGATTTGGTCACATATGTCACCAAAATGCACTTATTTTTCCGGTCAGGGTCCTGAGAAAACTTCATGATGGCTGACCTTCCTGGAAGTGATTGTCTGAATTGTGCGAGTGAGGACAAAACACAGGAAAATATCATTTGTTCATTTGTAGGGTCGGTAAACAAGTTTTTAAAACCTCTCATATGTAACAAACCGGTCATTGAATATTGATGGGTCCACAGGCCGAGAATAGATGTAGGGCTCACTTAGGAAGGTGGGTCCATGGACTGAGAGTGGACATGGGCTCACTAAGCAAGGTGGCGGTTGAGATATTACACATACAGAGGCTACATCATGGTGTGTCAAAGACATTTTCATGAATACATTGTGACATGTGAAAAAGGTTTTTACTTTCATTGTTTGTCAGAGAAGACTATTTGAGATAGCAAAAAGACGTGAACATGTTCTCTCCACACAGGAGGAGGGCAGAGCCGAAGTTCTCTCTGTGGTGGAGAAGGTTGGACACAAGGTTATCTCCCCAAGGGAGGAATGTGGAGGAGGTTGGACGCAAGGTTATCTCTCCAAGGGAGGAAGGCGGAGCCAAGGTTCTCTTTATGGTGGAAGAGGTTGGACGCAAGCTTCTTTCCATAAGGGATGAGGATGGAACCGAAGTTTTCTCCATGATGGTCATACATTATTGTGATGATACATTATTGATTAGTATATTATGTAATATAGTTTTTCTTCATAATGTTTTTTGAGCCAACAATTTTAGTAATTAAAAAACTATGCAGAAGTGAAAGTAAAATATTTGGCTTAATGTGTCCATATAGACATTTTATAGGTGTTGATAAATAATATATTTGTAACATAAAGTATATTTAGGTGGATGAAATATACTTTTAATAGTAATATACATAAAAAATTTGTAAATAGATATAAATTAGTGAATTATAACAAAAATAAAATATATAAATAAATACAAAAAATTATAATATATTTTGTTAAATTTAATTTAATTTATAAAATTTTAATTTAACATCTTGTTTTAGTAGTAGGAGTGACTTTTTTACTGCTTTTTTTTATTCTTTTGACCCGCACCTACACAAAGTTACCAAAACGTACAAACACAAAAAAAGCGAGAGGATATTGTATTGTTCCGAAATTTGTTCTAATTGGTATAATTAATGAAGAATTTGACTTTAATTGGTGGAGAAGACCTTTTTTACTCATGCCTGAATAAAATGAAAGAAGTCTAAAGTTAATTTGCCATCTTCTACTTCACTTTGTATCATAGATATGCTTGATCTTCGATCTTATCTATGGAATACTTTTTTTTAATTGGTGGATACTTTTTTTTTTTTTTACTAAATGGAATCAGGGAACACAATTTGTTTCAAATTCTCTTAATAAAGTTTCAAACCATCTGATTGTCTAGTCTTGTTCAAAGAACAATGCAAAAGAAAAGACAAAAAAGAAATCGAACGAAAAGATGCGCTCATACAACTTTTATAGTACTAATCGAACTCCTAAATTGTTTGTCATTTTTCCTTTAGCTACATACATGCTAAGTCTTTGTTTAAGGAAAAGAGATACTATCATCGTAAAATAAGCTATAAATTCTTGAATATACAGAGTACGTCATCATTAATTAGACCTTAATTGCTGCATGGTTTTGCTTCCTCTTCTTCTCTTTGTTTTTGTTCAGTTCCTTCTTCCTCTTCTTCTTATTCTCTCTCCTTTTGGGTACTGCAGTTTGGTTAATTTTCACTAAACTTGGAACGTAAGAGCTAGAACATAGAAGCGGGCTACGAGATGTTTTAACTTCTCCAAGATACACTTCTTTAAAGTAACTATCTTCTCCAACGATGTAAGCTTTTTGGTAGCCTTTGGGTAATTCGTCGCTAAAAAACACCGCGAGTTTCTTCTCTTCGTCGATGAAGAAACTGTCGTGATATCTATGAAACAGAAAATCAAAACCACGAAGTGGCTCAAAATAAACTTTTAAAAAGGGGATCCACGACACCTCATTGGGCTCTATCTTAGTAGTAACCCAAATCTTTATCATATGCAATGGATCACGGTGTTGATATAACGCAGCGAGTTTCTCTTCTTTAACACAAGATACAGCACCCCAATCTCCAAAATCATCAGCATCATCAGGCGGCTGAAACGGTAGATCAAGCAACTTTCCAAATCTCTCTTCCGTAAAATCAAAGCAGATTAAAAAATCATCGGAATCTGAATCTGAAAGTATAGACCAAAAGTAAGTATTTCCATGTACTGATACACCCTGCCGATAACAGACTATATACCAGTTGGGAATGACACGAAAATCTCTCCATGAGTTAGACTTCAAATCATAAACTTCGTAGTAGCCCTGGTCATCATCAAAAAACCTCAGTATCTTGTGGTTCTTGTTCTTGTCAAATCCAAGGGCATACATGGATTCTGTTTCTGTTTTGAGGTCGATCAATCTGAGTTGTCCTAAATACGGATTCCATACCTCGAGCTTTGATGACTTGTCCCTTGTGACACTGACACATAACAATAAGCCGGCGCAGTAAAAGACCTTAGATAACTTGACTTGATACATTGATATACCAACCAAGTCTTCACCATCTTCGTTGAGGATTCCATGGAGGTTGAACCTCATCGAACAAAGCCTATGATCATACATCATGAACCCCAGAAACTGATGTCTTGGTTCTCCTGTACATAGAATCCGATCTTTGGATAAAGTGTTTCATCCTTTGCAAGTGGCTCTCACTGCTCCAAGAGAAGTTATCGGAACCTTGGACAATATCTCTTCTACCAAATCCTGCGAAAGATCTCTCATCGACGTCATTTTTCTCAAATAAGAAAACTAGGGTTTCTAACTTTCACGTTTGCCCACTAATATATTGCGTAGCGTAACACATCTTGCCCAATCTTTTTCTTCTTTTATAACCTAGATAGATATTTTCTAAGCCTCAAAAGTGTTAAATATACAAAAAAAAAAAAAAAATAATAATGGAAATATTTTCTCACGATATATAGTAATATATATATATATATATATATATATACATAGTCTTCCGTTACGAAAAGCTTTCTTGCGATCTAAATCGTTGTCTCTGTACAACACATCTTAACACTTCAAGATCTCTGGTTCAAGCGAAAAGAAGTGCACTTCAAGATTCATTAATTATCATCAACTTGTGTTTTCCAAAAACAGGTATAGTTGCGATCCGTAAGCTTTTGGGTAAAACGAAAGCTCGATTACTCCTTCCTTTGAGCTCCGATCCTCCATGTGAGTACTGAGTAATGTTTGTACCGGGGGATTATACAGTTTAAACAAATAAGATTTAGTGGGAAAGAGCGAGCAAGTTCTTTATTAATCGGGGAAAACGTGAGATCGTCACTTAAACAAGTCGTATTAGAGCTTGTTAGTCCACAGACGAACTAGTAAGCTTAAAATGACGAACTGAAAACAAGACGAGTTATACGAAAGATAATAGCAATTTTCGATGCAAAGTATTGCTCTGTGGGTATTGTCCGCGGGTCAGGATGGTGATCCCAATAAATGCTTTCTCTTTTTATAGGAGACTGTTGACCTAGGAGAGTTTAGGGTTTCCTTCACGAATTCCCGAGATTGCCCTTTTGCGGGAATTAATGACTTGTTTCCAATCTTGTCGGGCCGAGAATACAACTAACGAATCTCGTTGGGCCGAGTGGCATGTTGGGCGTAGCCCATATCCAACAAGTAATAACAGATAAAAGGAGAAGAACGAGAAGGTGAAAAATAAAGAACAAATGAGAAGAACTTTTAGATGTTTTTGTATTACTTTTTCTCATTCTCGTCTTACAAAGGTGTGCTCATACAACTTTTGTAGTACTAATCAAACTCCTAAATTTTTTTGTCATTTTTCCTTTAGCTACATACATGCTCATCAAGGGTGACATTTGATTGTTTCTGAGTCGAGGGAAGATTGGGAAAGATAAAGAAGTTCACGTTTCTGCTGCCTAAATATCATCTGTTGTTTGAAATTGGAAGATGAAGAAAGATCGATATTGGTGCATATAAGAACAGATCATGGCCTTTGCTTAGCTTATGTTGATATTACTTTGACGTTTTATTTTTGTAGTAGGAGTTACTGCCTTTTCTTATTCTTTTGACCCGCACCTACACAAAGTTACCAAAAAGAACAAACACAAAAAGTCAGAGGAAGTTGTGTTGTTTCGAAAATTTGTTTTAAATTGGTATAATGAATGATTTGATTTTAATTGGTGGAGCAGAACTTTTATTCATGCCTGAGTAAAATGAAAGAAGTCTAAAGTTAATTTGCATCTTCTACATCACTTTGATTAATAATAGATATGCTTCATCTTCAATCATATTTATGATATTTTTTTAATAAATGAAATCAGAGACACCATAATCTGTCTGTTTAATCAAAAAGTAACAAAATAATAATCGTCTAGTCATGTTCAAAGAACAATGCAAAAGTAAAGACAAAAAAAAATCGAATGAAAAGATAAATTAAGCTATCATCCTAAAATAATTAAGTTTTCTTGTTTCCTTTTGACCGGTAGCGATTAGACGTTGTTGTGTTTAGTTCTTTTTCATTCTCTTCCACTCTTTTATGTTGCTCTTCCACTTCCTGTTCCTCTCACGTCTTGCAATTGGGTCATCGATTTGCACTAAACTTGGAGCATAACAGCTAGAGCACATAAGTGGGGCATGAAATGTTTTAAATTTTCCATGAGTCACTTTTTTCAAGTATCCTTTATCTCCAATGATGTAAGATTAGTCGTTTTGTAGATGTCAGATTCAGCTAAATCAAAAACCACGGCGAGTTTCTTCTCAACGTCAATGAAGAAACAGCTATTTCCATAAAAATGAAAATCAAGACCAACCAGTGGCTTAATGTCAACTTTTATGAAGAGGGTCCACGACACATCATCGGGCACTATCTTAGTGGTAATCCAAACCTCAATCATAGATGTATGACATTGTTGATATAAAGCTGCTAGTTTCTCTTCTTTAACACAAGAAAAATTCCTCGAACCGAACGGCAAAAAATGAAATTTTCCAAATATTTCTGCTGTAAAATCAAAACAGATTAAGAAATAAGGGTCATCAGATGCATATCCTTCAGCTACTCTTCTTTCTCTTGTCCAAAAGTACGTATTCCCATTCTACCGATTCACCCAACTTATCACAATCAATATCCCATTTGGGAATGACAGTAAAAGTCCTCCATGAACTAGAGATGGATCGTAAATTTCGTAGTAGCCTTGGTTATTATTGAAAAACTTCAATATCTTGTGGTTCTTGTTCTTGTCATATCCTAGGGCATACGTGGATCGTGTTCTTGTTTTGAGATGGATCCACTTGGTTTGTCCCAGATACGGGTTCCAAATCACTAGCCTTGAGTTATCCATGGTGACACATAACAATAAACCGTCGCAGTGATAGATTTGAGATATCTGGACATGATTAATAAAATTACCTATCTCCTTTACTGATGGGTTAACGAATTCTTCATCACTTTCTTCGTGGAGGATTCCATGGAGATTGAACCTCATTGAACAAAGCTTATACTTCTTCATCATGAATCCTAGAAACTGATGCTTTGGTTCTCCTTTACATAGAATCCGTTTTTTGGATAAAGCGTTCCATCCTTTGCAAGTGGATCTCACTGCTCCAAGAGAAGTTATCGGTACCTTACACAATATCTCCTCACCAAATCCTGCGTAAGATCCGACAACATAGTCATTGTTTTCAAGTAAGTATGCAGAAAATTAGGGTTTACAACTTTCAAGCTTGCCCACTTTTTTTTACGACTAATATGTATATATGCTTTTTCTCGTAACCTAAAAACAAGTCTTAATTGCCCACAAAGTGCCTTTCAAAATAAGTTTCACTAAGATTGATATGGTAGTTTCATTAAATTAGTTTAATGGAAACTGCCGTATTTGTATTTTAAACTTTCCACAACTCAACAACCACATCAACCAAAGCTTATATAAAACCTTCAAAACTTCTAGATATCAAAACTCGCTTGTAGCCCACACTTAATTACTTGCCCGTTTTGATTGTCCAAGCTTGCCTTATCACCGTTGATTAATACACCTTAATATATTACTATGACTACTAGAGCTTTTTTTTAGTATTCATTGATTAATGATAGTTTTAGCACTAAATAGGAGGCAAACCCCGCTGTAACAGTCAGCAAAGACTCGGTCAGTGAAACTGCTTGAAGTCCCTGCGGAAACCTTAAGGGCATTTTGTGGTGGCTATCAGCGCGGAGAACAGCATGTGAACATTGTAAGAGACTGGAGGAATCATCCAAACCTTGTGTTAAAGGAGGAGGGAGAAGAAAAGGGTCACACAAATGCATATCGATCTACTTCATCCTATTCCTAAACAGAGGCCTCTCTTCTTCTGACATACATTAGATATGGAGATGATCGAGAGGTTCTTATGATGAAGAGCAGAGGGAAAACGGGAAAGATAAAGATTTTTTTGATGCATGTTTCTGCGTCGGAGATATCATCTGACGTTTGAAATGGAAGATCGGCATTGGTGATTATATTGAAATGGAAGATCGGCATTGGTGATATAAGAACAGATCATTTGCTTCTTAGCTTATATTGATGATTACTCAGAACTGAAGCTTTGTTTTGCAGTAGCACAGAATTTTACTGTTTTGTCTTGTTATTTTGGCGCACCTACAATCCTACATAAAGGGACACAAATTATTTTGTTTTGAGAAATTCTATCCTATATTTTTATTGGGAGAAGGAAGAAATTAGTGCAAGTGGAGAAGGACTTGTATTAAACTCGTGCCTGCATGAAATGAGTCTAAAGTTAATTTACATCTACTACATCACTTTGTATATATGATAATAGTTGATGTTGTCTATGTTAGATCGTCAACCATGTATATCTCTTTTCCTTAAACAAATGGAATCAGATCGAACACCAGTAGTATACTTGTATCAAAATCTGTTAGTTATGCCTGTAAGAAATTAGGCAGTAAAGAGGAAAGGACTAAGTTTCTGATTATCTAAAACTGTTTCAACCAAACGGAAATGAAATAGTTCTTGACTAGTCTTGTTCAAAGGACATTGCAAAAAGAAATAACAAAAACAAACAAACACTAATGAAAAGGAGATGCATGAAAAAGAAAAAAAAAGAAAGAAGAAGATTGTATTACTATTGTTGAGTAGTAGTACTCTCTTTCAACTTATGTTCTTCCTCTTCCTCTTCTTATCTTGCGTCGTTTTGCGTCCAGCATTTTGGTTGATTTGCACTCCTTCATTTTGGTTGATTTGCACTCCTTCATTTTGGTTGATATTCTCTAAACTTGGAACATAAGAGCCACAGCACAAAAGCGTGCTACGATACCCGTCCACCTCCACAGCTTCTCTAAGAGCCACTTTTCTCAAGTATCCCTTCTCTCCAACGACGTAAGCTGTGTGGTAACAGCGTTTCTTCTTGGTCCTTTTATCAGATTTCCCGTCTAAGTTAAAAACCACGGCAAGTTTCTTCTCTTCGTCAATAAAGAAACTGCCAGCTTCATCTTCACGTTGAAAACCAAACCTAATGAGTGGTTTCATATCAACTTTAAAAAACTTGCTCCACGACACCTCACTGGGCTCAATCTTAGTAGTTATCCAAACCTCCATCTCACGTGTATCCCAGCTCTGATATAACACCGCGAGTTTCTCTTTTCCAACACAAGAAATAGTCCCAATGTAGTTCCTACGATGCTTAAACGGCACATCAAGAAAGTCTTCAAACTTCTCCGTCGTAAAGTCAAAACACAGCAAGTAATCAACACGATACTTAGCTTTTACTCCTTTCTCTTTAGTCAAGAAGTAAGCATTTCCATTTAAGGCCACGCCGCGGTGGTAAGAATCTATTTCCCAGTCTGGGAGATGATCTAGTTCCCCCCATGATCCAGACTCGAGATTGTAAACTTTGTACTCGTAATAATCATCGTACAACCTCAAGATCTTGTGGCTCTTGTCCTTGTCGTAACCGAGAGCAAACATGTCTGTTTCATGGTAAGGTTCTTCGAGATGTATCCACCTGTTTTGACCCGAATACGGATTCCAAACCACGAGACTTGAGTTATCCCTTGCTACGCATAACACTAACCCATCGGAATAAAACACTTTAGAGATGTCGATTTGGTTATCAAAATTACCTCCGTTAATCTCCTTGATAGATGGACGAACAAAGTCTTCACCGAGTATTCCCTGGAGATTGAATGTCATCAACAAAAACCTATGGTCCATCACCAAGAACCCCAGAAACTGCTGCTTTGTTTCTGCGTTACACAAGAGCCGATCTTTGGATGAGGCGTTCCATTGTTTCCGAGTGGATCTTACTGCTCCTAGAGAAGTTATCGGAGCCCTACACAGTATCTCGTCTACCAACTCCTGCGAAAGATCAGACATCATCGTCATTGTTGTCAAATGGGAATTTAGGTTTTTTGTTTTTCCCCTTTCAACTTACACGGTTGCCCAATTCCCCTGTACGCCTCCACTCTCTTATATACGCGGCTATTAGATAAAGTTATATATATATATATATATTTTTTTTCTAATACGTTATCTAATCATTATATATGTATATTCAAATCATTAGCATTAGTGAATTACTCGATCGAGTCAGTATAATCAATCACATTTACTTCTGTGATTGTGTTAGTGGATCCCTATGACTGTATTAGTGGATCCTATAACTGCTCCTAAAGAAGTTGAAGGAACCGTAATTAGAGAGACTGCCGCCACTATAGATAAATAATTACAAATTAGGGATTTAAAAATAATTTCCCTCTAAATGTTTTTCCTTCTTTTTAATAACTTTCAAATTAAAAAGATATATAATGTGATTTCTTATCTTCAAACTTATATAGATAAATAAATTGAAATTAGTAAAACATGGAAACGTCCAAATGGAATGGACTACACTTCAACAAAAAGAGAAACAACTTTTTTTTTTTCACTCTATACAAAACATTTTTAACATATTCAATTAATGGACTACACTTCAAGGTAAGGCTGCAAAATGAAAAAAAAAAACAAAAGTTTCTCTCTCTTCTCTCTCTCAAATTTTCCAGAGAAAGAAACTAGTATCGGCGTTTTATTCCGCCATCTGCTTTGCTCCGACGAGGTAGTCCGATGGGTTAAACCAGCTTCAAACCATCCAACACCAGCTTCTTTTGCGGTTGTTTGGATTGGGTTTTGGTTTCGGCATGCGTTGGCCTCCTCGGCGATGTTATGTCCGGCTTTGGTTCCGGCATGCGTTGGTCTCCTCGGCGATGTTATGTTCGGCTTTGGTTCTGGCACGCGTTGGTCCCCTCGACGATGCTATGTCTGGCTTTGCTTCCGGCATGCGTTGGTCACCTCGACGATGCTATGTCCGGCTTTGATTCCGCTTTTGCATCCGGTTTATTCCGGTCAAGGAAAATATGGCTATGAATTATGGGATGCTCAATTCGAAGAAAGTTTCTAAGGGCTGTGCTTTGCCGGAAGAATATCAAGCTTCGACTTCAACTTGATGGGTCTCTATTTTATAGGATTTTAACCATGGTTTTCACACTTGTTTTGAGTCTTTTATTAGGTTCTAGTGTGTTTTTAGAGTCTTTTTAATCTTGTGTGAGTCTTTACAGGTTCTAGGTGACTTTAGAAGGAAACTGAATGTTTTGGAGATGAAAACAAGCATCTGAAGCTAATTTGGTGAAAACTGATCGAAATAGCAAGCAAATGATTTTCACACTTGTTTTGAGTCTTTTATTAGGTTCTAGTGTGTTTTTAGAGTCTTTTTAGTCTTGTGTGAGTCTTTACAGGTTCTAGGTGACTTTAGAAGGAAACTGAATGTTTTGGAGATGAAAACAAGCATCTGAAGCTAATTTGGTGAAAACTGATCGAAATAGCAAGCAGATAGAGCAAACAGAGAAAAGCATCCAGGATCGGCTGATCCGTATTCGGGATCGACCAGTCTCGTACCCAAAGCATGTTTTCCTTTTTCGTTTTAAACCGATTTTTAGGGTTTTATTTTGATATTTAAGTTAGAGGCACGGCTCCAGAGGCATAAGCTTTATTTTTCTGAGACTATTTTGTATTGAGAGCTGGGGAAAAAGATCTCTAATCCTTCTTGACACTTTGGAGAAGATTTCTAAACCCTATTTCTATTCTTTTGCAATTCAATTATGTTTTCTTCATATTTGATTTGTGGTTGCTGTTGTTCTATGTCTGAGTAGTATCTATGTTAGGTTTCGGGTTTCATAAGGGTTTCTATGATTAATTGATGCTAGGTTTGTTAGATTAGGGATTGATCTTATTGTTCTTTATCTATTGTTGATCTTAATGCTTAAGCTAGATTGATCACCTAGATTAAGATCTTAGGTTCAATTCATCGGGGCACCAAAAGTGTTGTTGAGTTGCTGGAAAAGAACTTAGATGAGCAAGGTGATCCTTAGCCAACGAAGGTTGAAGTTAAGGCACCTTGTGAACAGATTCAAACTTGAACTTATTGCTTGCTAGGATTGCTAGATTCAAACGACGATTTAGAATTTAATCAATTCCTTGCATAGATAACTAACGCTGCGACAATAGGTTAGTTTTACATTCGAGATTTGAGTTCAAGAATTGTGTTTAATGCATCCCTATCTAATTATCTAAATTCGTGATCGTAATCCCTAATGATTCCATGCACCCAATGTTTTCCTTTTTGATTTAAAAACAACTTATTTACTTTTTGTTTTTGATTTATTACTTGTTTCACAAATTTCCTATTTTGTCTTAGCTATATTTGATCTTGATAATTTCATAGTGCAATTGCTTGGTCCCTGTGGATTCGATCCTGAAGTGTTACAACGATACCACTAGATCGTGGTGGAGTACACATTAGGTTATTAATTGACCTGTTGATCAATTTGGCGCCGTTGCCGGGGACCAAAACGTTGCCTTTGAAATTTTAGATTCAAGTTTAGTCTAAGTTCTGTTTTATTTGTATTTACTAATTTGTTCTTGTGTTCTTTCTCTTGTGTTTTAGGTGCATGCAAACAAGGAGCCACAAGCCTACTGATTTGCGTAATCTGCGAAACGAAGAGTTAGCACAGCTTGAACGAGAGAACCGAAAAGCAAAAGCCCAGTCAGACACTATGGACGACAGAAACAACGCTGAAATTCGTCAACCTAACCCTCAAGAGGTTCTTGTTCCGCCTCCTCCTCCTGCACCACAAAGACAAGTTCCACAAGAGCAGAATGCAGCTGAGCTGAACCCACCATCAAGACGAACTACTTTGAGGGATGAAGAAGCTCACAACAGGCTATTTGCGAATCGATCTGCGATTCAACCTCCTACTCCTGCGAGACAAGATTATGAGATTAAGCATAGCCTGATCAATTTGGTCAAGAATCGTATGTTTAATGGATTAGCATCAGAGAGCCCTCTAGACCATATTGAAGCTTTTGAGAGATTGGCTAGTACTACAAGGTCTAATGGAGTTCCATATGATTATCTCATGTTGACTTTGTTCCAATTCTCTTTAGGAGATAAGGCTTTGAGATGGCTAAATCTCTTGGACCGAGGATCACTTACCACTTGGGCACATTGTAGAGCACAATTTCTGAACCACTTCTACACTAAGTCACGATCAGCTATGTTAAGGAGCAAGATCACTACCTTCTCAAAAGGTGGTACATAGTCTTTTTGTGAAGCGTGGGAGAGATTCAAGGAGTATATGAGGGACTATCCTCATCATGGCTTTTCACAAGAGAATCTTATGAACATCTTCTATGGAGGAATTGACCAAGAGTACCAGATGGCCCTTGATACCGCCATCAGAGGAGATTTTTCTACTAACACTGCCACAGAGGCAAACCTCTTGATCGAAAACCTTGCAGCGAGTAACAGCAATCATAGTCATGAGTATGATCGTTTTGTACGTGTTGTTAGCTCCATGAATACAGATGTTATTAAGAGTCTCACTGCCAAGGTAGACCTTCTTTTGAAGAGAGATCAGCAAGCTGTCAACATGTGCGATGGGCAGACAAGTGCGTATCAGAAAGTTGGAGTAAATTCCGGTTTTGAGGGAACAGAGGAGCTGAACTATGTAGGAGGACAAGGGAACTATCATAATCATGGGTTTAATCAGAATTATAGAAACCATCCTAATCTCTCTTACAGAAGCACCAACGTTGAGAATCCTCAAGATCAAGTGTATCCTCCACATAATCAACAAGGTAATTTCTCGCAAGGATTTCAGAACAAAGGTGCTGGATTTAATAACTCAAATGTCCAAGGATACCACGCTCCATCTACAGCTTCACAAGATAACAAACTCGAATTAATGATGCAAGCACTGCTGGAGAGCCATAAGAAAAGTTCTGCTGAGATTAATGTCAAGATTGATAGCATGTACAATGATTTGAATGGGAAATTTGAGAGGTTGAGTTCACGTGTTGATTCCATTGAAAAGAGAGTCTCTGCTATTTCTTCTAGCTCTAAGAATAAAGAGTCATGCAATGCTATCACACTCCTTGATGGGATCGAAGATGGGCTGAGTTGTGCTGTGATCAACTCATATTTGGCTTCCGCAGAGCCAGGATCGATCGGTCTTGGGCCTAGATCGACCAATCCTATTTATTCTGATATTTCGAGTATGATCCCCAGAGAAGTTGGATCGACCGATCCCCTATATAGATCGGCCGATCCGGTCGTTGTTGCAGAGTCTTTCTCAGAAAATTCCAGACTGACAGCTTCTTTTGTTGAACGACCGCTCCATGCTGCAAGGATGGGGATTTCCGACTCGACTACTCCTAATATGAATACCAAGGAATCACTTCATGTGGAACCAAAGCCCTATAGGCCACAAATTCTTTTTCCAAGAAGACATGAGAAGAAACCTCTGGATGAAAAAGTATGATCGGTACAAAGAAGTTATGAGAGAGTTCACCGCTAACATTCCTTTTACAGAGGCAGTAAAGCATATCTCTTTGTTTAAGAAGGTTTACAATGATGTTGTGGTTGAAGAAAAGGATTTGGTGGAGGTTAAGGCGTTTTTTGCTCGAGAGAAGAGCATTCATGCTCCAGTTTTGAAAAGACTACCAAAGTTAGAGGATCCAGGAAAATTTGTTGTTCCATGCTCCATCCTAGGAGTGAACTTTGAGGACTCCCTTTGTGACACTAGATCCAGTGTGAACGTAATGTCTAAGGCTGTTGCAGAGAGGTTGGGGATTGATGATATGAAGGCTTCTCAGGTCTCTCTAAAGTTTGCAAATGCTGTCACCACGACTCCACAAGGCTTCATTAATAATTTAGATGTTCGAGTTGGGAGTTGCTTGGTTGCTACAGATTTTCATGTTGTGGAAATGAGCGAAGGTTCTGTTATGCCTTTGATTCTTGGGAGACCTTTCCTAGCAACAGTAGGAGCAGTTGTTGACTTGCCTAATAAGAGGATCACTTTCTCTAACATTGATGATAAAATCTTCTACAACGCAATCACTGCAAATGAAGCTATACGACATGGCTCTTGTCTAGTTGTAGAACATGAGAAGAAGGTGGATGTCATGATAATGGGAGAGAGTGCTGATAAGAATGAGGTCAACGAAGTCCTGGATGGAGACACTCATTCTTCTGAGAAAAGGTCTAAGAGGGTTAAGAAGAGAGACAAGCCGAGGATAGAGAGAGTAATACCAGATCTTCACATAACCTTGGTACCCCAGAAATATTTTAGAGACACCATTGAGTACAAGGTGAAGTGTAAAGGAATATCTCGGCCTTTCTCTAAAGTTAAAGCCATCCTTACTCCAGAGTTTAAAGAAAAATGCCAAGAAGCAATGGATGGTATGCTGCAAAAGACTTTGGAGCTTAAGTTGACGAATTGGAGAGATTGTTCTGATATGAGTTCTCATCCTCCCATCACTTGACACCTGAAACTACGGTCAAGCTATAGACCTTAAACAAGCGCTTATGGGAGGCAACCCATAGGGTTTGTGTTGGCTTATCCTTAAATTTTTATTTGTCTTAGGATTTTGGTTTTGTTTTTAGGATTTATTATGGTGAAATCACGTCCAATGTTAAGTGTTTTCAGGAACAGGTTCCAAACGCAGAAGATGCGAAATTTTTTGTTCCAAGAGCTTCAGATCGGTCGATCCTCCTTAAAGATCGGTCAATCCCGGTGGTTTTCTGCGGGTGTCTCTAAGTTCAATAATGTTGCAGATCGGTCGATCTCACCCTGAGACCGATCGATCCCCACCCTTGCCAACACCACTCCAACACCAGATGCGAGATCACCGGTTTTTGTTTCTTGTCCTTACTTTTTCTTTTTCAATTTTCTTTGTCGGATTCGTTCTTTTCTTGGTTTTGCTTTCACACCGAGACGGTGTGAAGTAAGTCCGGGGGAGGGATGTCTCCAAGTTACTAATGTCGTTTTCTTTGGTTGTTTCCTTTTGATTTTTCGAGTCTTTGAGTCATTTTCTTATTTTTATCGAGTCTAATAAAAATTTTTGGGAAACTATGATCATTTCTAGGAATATTTTGCTTTGAACTAACACTCTTATGATTGCTTTAGTACTTTTGATTTTTGAATGAAGCTTCGAATGAACATGAGTAGTCTCAACACGCTCCAAAAGACCCTCACCAAAGAGAACACTAAGATGATTCGATGTTGTCTCTAGCTTTGTAAGGACTTAACCGGATTTAACTTCTTGCCGTGGGACTTGGTATACATCGGACAAGACTCCTCCCTTAAGCCTTACAAGACATGCATCTCCTCACAAATTATGCTTCCCCTCTCTCTTCCCTTCACTACTCAATAAATAAAATAAAAAAAAAGAAAAGTAAAGAAGAAAGAAAGAAAGAAGAAGATGATTTAGGTAATAAAGAAGTGAACCGAGGGTTGTGCGTAAACCCGTGCATCCTTCAGAATTCATGGAAACCTGTCCGTAAGAAAAGAACAAGGGATTGATAAAAAAAAATACAATGATACCCTAGAAAATTAGGGAGAAATCAATCCTTTGGAAGTGAGAAAAGAGAGAGGAAAGGGAGCATATGTAGGAAGTCTTGGGCATTAAAAGGTTGAAGGAGTCAATAAGTTCAGTGATCGATATTCCCTCGGTGAGACCACACATTTTCACTAATCTGATTTAGAGAGACAACAATGGGGATGCGGAAGGTTCTTTAAGGTTGTGGAGTTCAGAGTAGGGAGTGTTGATCCTAATCATGGGCAGAGTACAAAAGTAGTTCTTAATTTGATTTGATGAAGAGTGCAAAGCAGCGGTTTCCAAGATTATGTGAGTTTCCACTTTCAAACATTTTCTTTGTTCCTGAATTTTTGTCTGTTCTTGCTTGAGGACAAGCAAAGATTCAAGTCCGGGGGAATTGATGTGTCAGTATTTTATAAGATTTTAACCATGGTTTTCACACTTGTTTTGAGTCTTTTATTAGGTCCTAGTGTGTTTCTAGAGTCTTTTTAGTCTTGTGTGAGTCTTTACAGGTTCTAGGTGACTTTGGAAGGAAACTGAATGTTTTGGGGATGAAGACAAGCATCTGAAGCTATTTTGGTGAAGACTGATCGAAATAGCAAGCAGATAGAGCAAACAGAGAAAAGCATCCAGGATCGGCTGATCCGCATTCGGGATCGACCAGTTCCGTACCCGAAGCAAGTTTTCCTTTTTCGTTTTAAACTGACTTTTAGGGTTTTATTTTGATATTTAAGTTAGAGGCACGGCCTCCAGAGGCATAAGCTTTATTTTTCTGAGACTATTTTGTATTGAGAGCTGGGGGAGAAGATCTCTAATCCTTCTTGACACTTTGGAGAAGATTTCTAAACCCTATTTCTATTCTTTTGCAATTCAATTATGTTTTCTTCATATTTGATTTGTGGTTGTTGTTGTTCTATGTCTGAGTAGTCTCTCTGTTGGGTTTCGGGTTTCATAAGGGTTTCTATGATTAATTGATGCTAGGTTTTTTAGATTAGGGATTGATCTTATTATTCTTCATCTATTGTTGTTCTTAATGCTTAAGGTAGATTGATCACCTAGATTAAGATCTTAGGTTCAATTCATCGGGGCACCAAAAGTGTTGTTGAGTTGCTGGAAAAGAACTTAGATGAGCAAGATGATCCTTAGCCAATGAAGGTTGAAGTTAAGGCACCTTGTGAACAGATTCGAACTTGAACTTATTGCTTACTAGGATTGCTAGATTCAAACGACGGTTTAGAATTTAATCAATTCCTTGCATAGATAACTAACGCTGCGATAGTAGGTTAGTTTTACATTCGAGATTTGAGTTCAAAAATTATGTTTAATGCATCCCTATCTAATTATCTAAATTCGTGATCATAATCCCTAATGATTCCCTGCACCCAATATTTTCCTTTTTGATTTAGAAACAACTTATTTACTTTCGGTTTTTGATTTATTACTTGTTTCACAAATTTCCTATTTTGTCTTAGCTATATTTGATCTTGATAATTTCATAATGCAATTGTTTGGTCCCTGTGGATTCAATTCTGAAGTGTTACAACGATACCTAGATCGTGGTGGAGTACACATTAGGTTATTAATTGACTTGTTGATCACAACTTCTAGTCGGAAGAAATCTCAAGATCTAGAGAATCAATCAAGGCTTGGAAGTTCAAAAAAGTGCAAGAAGATCTGATATTCATAAAAAATCCGATTTTATGGTATCGTGGAGAAGATTCAAGCAAAAAAGAACTGAATCATGTATCCTCAGTAAGAATCAGAGGAGATTCAGGTTCTGATTTGAGAATCATTAAGTTCTTCATATGTTTATCATAACATTCCATCTGTGTCTCTCTTTTTCCGGCGAATGATTCGTAGCGTAGACAAGACGGTGATGACGAGCTGCAGATGTGTCGATGAAGCTCGTGAGGCAAGCTGCCATGTTCGAGAGATGTGTCATTGAGCGTTTTAGTTGTCTTAGTATAAAGGTTTCCTTGTTGGACTTGATTTTGGTTTCAGGTCCAGTTAAAAATAATGGCCCATGTTTATCTTGGTTTATGCATAACCAAGCTTTGTACGTTTTTCTTTACTTTAATAATAGCACACCAGTTGACAAAAAAAAAAAGGTAAAGCTGCAAATGGATGTCATTTTTAGATGAAAAATAGTTTCTTAAGAATTTAGAATCGATTATTCATCTCTTTCATTTTCAATGCGGTGAAAGAGAAAAATATGAAAAATAAATTCATTGACTCTAATGGAGATGAACAAGATGAAAGCTATTTATCTTTTTTTTTTCATCAAACTATGTTCGTTCCATTCATTTAAAGGATACCCCATTTACAGCCAAGATTTGAGACCTTTGATATTGGAGATTTAACTAATATTTAACATGTTCGATTGTTCGGGTCTTCGACTCAAGAAACTTATGGACCTAATTAAGCTCAATATCTTTTAGTTAACTATAACCTTGTATTTTAAACCATAAACATATCCCAAAGCCCCTTCATTCAAGGTTTTAAATAACCTCAAGATTACCAGCTGATCTATTTTAAATCACAAGTCGTAGTCATGGTTACTCATCTAGCTAGTCACCTTAGTGATTAATTTTATCGTCGAACTTGCCTCAAAGCTTGTTTTCTCTAGTTATATCAATGAATCTAAGTAAATTTTAGTTTGGTGCTAGAGGCTAAAAACTTATGTTTTAGAAAAACGGGTTGCCATCCTTAGCTTTTGGTTAACAAAACTCCAATCATTGCATGACAAAAAAGAAGAAAAGAGAATAAAAGAACGAAAAGGGGATAACGCAAGAAACGTAGAAGGAATCTCGTTGATACCTTTTGGCCGATAGAACAAGACTCGTTGATTTGCTAAATGGGCGACCATACAGACATTCTCAACATAATTAACTCCAAGATTCACTTCCATTTTCTCTAATGACGTTACCCGTTTGGAACTCCACGATTCGATTTATTACATATACAAGAGTCATATTCATCGAAAATCTTCAAGAAAGATCACACTTGCTAGTCTGTCAAGTTCTAGGTTGATCCACATGGTTATTCCCATATACTGGTTCCAAACCACGAGCCTAGCGTTGTCCCAAACCAATAAGCCGTCGTAACGAAAGAGTTTAGATGTATCAACTTGATTGAATACAGATTTACATATAAAAAATGGAAACTTTTTGTTACTTAGTAAAACGGGAAATCCTGTATCGGAAAGCAAATTTGCTTTGTAGCAAACGCATACCAACAAGAGTAACACAGTTGTTTTTCTTTTCTAATATTTGTTCTGTACATAACCTCTAATACTTGGGAGGCTCATATAGTTTCCACTTTCCAATAGTCTTCCACTACTTTTTTGTCCTAACCAAACGATTTAAATTTATGCAGAATCTCAAACCCCAAACCACATTATCTTTTCTTTTCTCTCTAGAAATGCAGAATAAGAAGAAAAGAAAAGGGTTGAATATGAATACATACTACAAGCTATTGCTCTCAACAGGTTGCACCTGTAGGCCTCCTCCTCTGTCATCGTTCACCAACTTTTTTAGGGATCGGTATTGCAGCCGCACATTGTCTCCGCTTTCGACAATCTTTAATAGATACCTGTTATTGTAAAACAAATGAAATGGATTAGTTTGAGAGTAATAACTCGAGCGTCACCTATCAAGCATAGTTTTGTTTCAGATCTTATAGATCATAGAGTAATAGTTACCAGCCATTGAGACATTGAGATGTCACGATTGCTTCTTTTCCAACAAACTTTTCCGGGGTTCTCCGGTTGCCCTGCAATTGAAAATGCGTTCCATAACACGCAAGAACCAAATTATATGATGGAAGAAATTTATGCATCAGATTCCTAGATAGAAAATAATGGCCTACCTTAATGAGCACTTTTTCATTTACAGAAAATGGATAATGCACCACTCGATGCACTCCGTCATCCGTAGCTGGATCTCCATTTTCCTGCAAGAAGAAATTTGGCATCACGTAGTAACTTTTATCAGAGGTGCATCAACAACATAAGCTTAAGCTAACCAGAAAACAGATGATGATGCATGCTGATAAGTTTGAAGATAGTAACTATGTAATAGGACACCACAAAAGATCCACAAAAGTAATTAGTTATATAGAGCAGTGTCAGATCATCTCACCACATCCATTTGATCACTCATTTCTTTTCTACGCCTCCTCATGGCTGCGTTGTGGAAAAGCCTTTTATCATCCTGTTGCTTTATAGCAGAAGCGGCAGCTCTAAGTGCTATGTGTTTGATATTAAAAAAAGGAATACGGTTAGGACTTTTTATTGATGTTAAACCCCAAAAACTTTCGTAGATCAATTAATATACTGAGGAACACAAATAAGAAGAGAATGAATTTTATAGGAATTACCATGGTTAGGAACCAGAGACCCAGGCTCGATTTCTGCATTGCAGAGCGTACATCTAGACTGTGCATAAGATAACTGTGGTTACTAAATATTCTTGGTATATAGGAAGAACCATCACATGAGACTAGCATATTAATACAATCAAAGGAAACTAGTACCAACCATTTCAAGGACTCTTCTAAGCATAAGGCCACCAAACGAATGTCCACAAGAGACCACCATTGCATCTTCAAGAAAAGCACCACTAACATCAAAGAGTTTGCAATAGACAAGTTAGAACTTAGAACGTTGTTTTCACTGTACTGTCTTCACAAAATTACATCAACGGAACAAAAAGGTGGAAAATAATTGAACATTTTATACAGCTCATGGAGCTAGGAACAAAAGATAACCAAATCATGTCTTCAGTGTATCTCTACAATCTGGCACGAATGATTGGTCTTAGACTACTACTTGCTAAATTAGAATAGAAAAATACTTGACGATAAGTTTGGAAAAACGGCTTGTCAGTTGTCAGCACTCAAGAAAACCTAGCTAGGGTCCTTTTTACGAGATCAGATTAACATAGATTAGCAATTTATTCAAAGTAACAATAATAAGAGAGGAGATTTGTTCGTCATAGATAAGTTATACACTAAGGGAAAAATGGTACTCACGAAATTGGATCCGATAGAACACTTCTTAAGGAAGGCTCTTTGCAAACATCATCCCGCGGAACCTGACATCAACAATTCAGAAGAAGATCTCTTGACATAAGACCTTGTGCTCTGAGCAGTTAACATCAAACAGAGAAACTTCTATCATTATAGTATGAGGTAGCGCCAATCATAAAACAGATCCAAATGATGTGAGATCCTCGAAAAAGTGATATAAGTTGCACATCCACTAATTAGAATCTCGACTGAGATATCTAAACTACAAAAGTGCATGATCTAAAAGAATATGACGGAAAAACTGACATTTTAAAATCGTTCTTTCTGCTCAAAATGTCCAGGAAAAAGACAGATTTGGGTACTATTGGCATAGAACTTCACACAAATCAAAGATTTATACGATTAAATGAACTTCTACAATCTAGCCAGCTAGTTTTACTACTATAATAAAGAGTGAGCTTACACTGGTTTTCACAGGCGGATTAACTGGAGTGTCATTCTCGGCCAAGAGGTTATCCATAAACTGACTAACAGATACTGGCACATAGCTTTGAGGAATTACATGGCCGGCTGCTTCTATTGGGGAACAATCTAATATAGCATTACTTTTCGGCATAAGTCTAAAAGCTAATGATGCCCTGCAAGTGGAAAGTTTAAAAATTTAATCAAATATGTAAGCATGCATTCATGTCATAAGGTTTGTTAAGGAAAAGCTTATTTCGCCTTCAAAAACATACCTTCCACGAGTGTCAGTGCCAGACAAATGGTCGGTAGTAGTTCTGTAAGAGGCAGCTGGACGGAGACCTGCGGTAGCATGACTAAGCGCTTTGCCGGTAATCAGTAAGAGATCACTCACCCCACATCCATTATCTGCTGTGTACCAACGACCATTTGGGTCACATACCTAAGGATAGAAGAAATTTCAGAAGGAACAAAAAATAGAAGCCAAATGTACTTTATATACACGGAACAGTGTAACGAATCAAGCAAAATGGAAACTCAGGACTATGACTGATCATGTCTAACTAATATGACAGTATTCTTCCACAACTATTTTGTCGCTCACAGGATTAAAAAAATGACACGTTTCCCATCAAGTTCCACGCTAGAATAAAAGTACATATGTAAACCTTCTACACAATGAAAGTTCATAGAGGTGACCTGAATGCCAGAGCCATCTGAGCAGAACAGTGTTAGCAAACCCTTTTCAACTTCAATATTAGTAGATAGGCTTCCACCTCCAGAAGCATGTTTTCCATTTTGGACTGAGGCATAAGCATAGGAAGCCAGTAGCACCGAGGAGGAAACCTCGTTCGGAGCAAGTGGAAAGTCGTCGAGCATATGGTTAAAAACACTGCAAAAAGAAAAGAAAACAGAAAGAGATACGAGTTTAATAAAACTAAAGAGGCAAAACAAGTAGTAGTAAAACCAGAGAATAAGCATCATAACCATCCTACTCGCTTCTTAGACGTAGATGCCTTGCTATTGCAGACAAAGCAGCTCGTGCTACTTTACCCAAGCACCGGAAAATCTCAGCCATGCATGGTGGCGAAGAATCTAAATCCTCAACAGACCTATTGACAAGACCAAAATCAGTCACTACATATCATACAGATCAAAAACTGATAACACTACATGTCAGACTTTCTAAATTTCCAGCATCTCAAGCATGAGCAATGAAGAGTACTACAATCAAACCAATTGTTCAATACAAAAGCAAGATCAAGAGCTAACCTTCCAGCTCTATACATAGAGAGGCCACGATTGCCTTTACCAGAAACATTAAGGCTTCTAGTTCTAAAATACAAACGAGCAGCTTCAAGGCCACATCGCATCAGTGCTGTGTCTTCACTCCCTAGTTCGATCACAGAAGCATTATACCTCATCAAAGACACAGACAAAGCTTCTACGGCTTTCGCATACGCAGGAGAAGGAGCTCCTTCATAAGGCAATATATCAGATAATCGAACCCTAGCGAGAGCACTCCCAGACGACGACGACGACATCAGCATAGGATCACCGGAAGGGTAAGCAGCAGAAATCGGCGAAACTGGGATCGCGTGAGACAAAGGAGACTTAGTTAAGCCAGTAGGAACATCAGAAGCAATTGAAACGGCGGCGTTAAAGCTACAAGGCGTAATCGGAGACGAGCCCTGCCGCGGGTGCATCGCCACTCCAATCAACCATACGTCTCTAGGGTTTTTTCCGATTACGATTCAGATTCCGGCGTCGGGATAACGGAATTGGAAGAGTGATGTGTCTCGTTGAAGTCGTGGAGATCGCTGTTACAGAGACGAATTGTGATTTTTTACTGTACGGAATCGTCGTTACTGGTCCGAATTGGGTTGAAAGATGAGTATCTTGGTTTAAAATTGTAACTGTGAAACGCCGTCGTTGGATATATCTCCGTCGATAGAGTGGAGATTTTTTGCCGGGAACGTTGGATTCGCCGGAGAATTGTGGTTGTGAAGATGAGTAGACTCTCTCTGGTTTTTTGAGTTTGACAAGGTAATAAAAAGCGAAAGAAAGGCTTTGTTATTTTACCTTTTTGGTCAAACTAACATTTTCGAATTGGAAATGATGTTTTTTTTTTTTTGGCTTTTCATTGAAGTGTAGACGAATTTTTATACCTGGTGACAGAATAATAAAAATCATAAAATAGTAGAATCATGAATTAATATTATTCACTAAAGTTATCATTTAAAAAAAAAAAAATATTACTTCACATGACTCAACGACAGTTCAAAAAAAAAAAAAAAGCATGCGATATAGACAGGAGAATCGTCACTACTACTCACTACACATGATTTTATGTTTTGTAAAAAATTGCAAATTGCGTGAATATGATTTTATTGATCAAAATGTACAAATCTTTTTTAGTATCAAGAGTTTAATGGCCTACATATTGATTAAAAAAAAGAAATAGGGGTGGGTGATGATGATGATGAGGATGTATGGGGATGGTATAGAGATGATGAAGATGTTCTACTTGTTAGTGGTTGTGGTGATGAGATGAGAGGATGCTTTTGAATTTTTTGATGATGAAGTTAAGAAGCATACGTTTATGATGTGAGTCATGATGTGTATCGTGATGTGACAACATCATTCAATAATAGTAATTATGATAATGATGTTATGATTCTTTTTTCTCATTTTTATTAGGAAGAAAAAAAACTAACCTCAAATTAAATGATGATGTAGGACGTGAAGGTGGATGAGTGTGATGATAATGATGATGAAGATAAGCATTAATCATTATGTGTTGTATAAAAAAGTATCACGATGTTCCAACATAATGTTGGTTTGTAGTCTCCAACTTAAAAAAACAAAAAAAAGTTCATAATATTGGAGAAGTATTATGATATGCCCAACTGGAAACTGTAAATCAACTTATTAATTCAAGTTGATACCGAATTGCAAAAGATACGTATGTGTCAAACTAAATGAGGCTATTGAGCATGTGGCTGCTTTTACAAATCACTGGAAGATTCACAAAGATGATTCATTTCAATATATCTTACAAAGAGAGAGTTCATGTAAAGATTTGTGTCTACCTATTATACACACATGTATATATATATATATCATATTTGATTGTGGACATCAAATAAAGCAAAAACCTCTGTTTCTGCAAATCACCATCACCTAAGAGCCTTCCAAATGAATTGACGAAGGTAACCATAGAGAAAATACCTTTTGCTTTCTTTGGTTTAGCCCCCTGTAAACCGGTCAGCTTTTTACTTGTAAATCCATTCGTTTGCTCGTCCCCCTGTCGAATCCATGTCTATGAAAATACTGACAGCCTGCGTGAGGAGGAGGAACAACTCATGTCAATTTTAAAACTAAGGTTTTCAAGTATCAAACTGGTCTCTTATAAACCAAGGTGATCTAACTAGTATATATGTCTTTAATTTAAGGTTACTGTTTTGACTTGATCTCACCTTTCCTATCCGAGGTCGCTCTTTCGACTTTGCTAGGCTGTTACGGATATGTGAGACTGCTCCCCAGCATTTCAACATGTTGGCTACATCGTCAAGTCTCAGTATATATTCTTCTTCGGTTAGAGGAAAAGACTTCTACCCATTGAGGAAGAAGAAAGAAAGAAAGACAGAAGGGTGAATTAGCTTATAAGTATTGGTTTTCAAAGGCAAGAACTATACCAACAAAATATGGATATACTCTCATGACTTTTTGTGTGGCAAACATTCTCTAACCAAAGTCCATATTATATTGAAAACATAGATCATAACTATCTTATACTATGAAACTAGTATAGTGAAATCAGTTGAACTATCATAAAATTTAACTTCTTTTATGATCAAAACACAGCAAATGATTATCTTACCTGTTCTCTGTACTTCCACATGACATTCATTGCAAGAAGATTCCTCCCCATGAACTCCTACATTAATCACATCTAAGAATTATGATTTAAGTTCTTAGCTTCTAAAACGCAAACCATTCCACATCAATAAAATAAAGGTCACAGCAATAAACTGTATATAAAACGGAACATGAACAGTTATTCTCAAAAGCTGGCTCTGTATTTTGCAATTAAAAGAAGAGCATCGAAGGTCTTAACTTTTACCTTCGCCTTTAAATAAAATTTGCAGATAAATCCAGATGTCTTAAGCTATGGTGTTAACATGCGATACAGAATCACAAACACTCTTGAATACAGAAAGGCATACCTTCTTGATGAGTTGAACATCATAAGATCTTCCATACTTCTGTCTAATGAGGGTCGCAAGATCTAAACCATTAAATGCAGAATCATCCGATCCAACCATCCTTTCAAGATTTGCCCGATTCATATCATCTGCTTGCTAAAGACAAAACAAAAGAAAGAAAGTTTCCAACTGATCAGATGAATATCAAGCAATCAATAAATTTAAACAAAGGCATGCTTACTTTCTACGTTCTGTCACTAAGCCATGACAGAGATGAGAAGATATCATGACATCAAAGGAATTCAAGAAATCAAATTAACTACGCAGTTTTTCCAGGTTCAAGCAGAAGTTAGGGCCAGCCGAGAAGACCGACAGGTTGATCAACATTCTATTACATTTCTTAGTAATCTCACGAACGAGAAAGCTTGAGGCTTTCATTTACAAAAAGCATTACTAAAACCCCAAATGACTATCTAACAGAATTCTACTGTATGAAGCACACAGAAACAATGTATCTCAGTAGCATCAGTTCACGTTTAATGTCAAGTCATGACTGGCACCATAGAGAACATCAAAAAAGTGGCCGGGAGTAACAATGCTTATAGTTTTCTACTACATACCCTTTTAATTTTATCATCAAGTGATTCCTTTTCCTCGTCATTCGAATTATCCGGATTCATCCCATCATCCACAATACTGCAAATTCTTGAAAACCTTCTCCTAGCAGTTTTCCCACAAGTACTCTTCAAGCAGAGGCTATGAGAGAAAGCAAATCTTCCAGAGAAACAAGGACCGCAAGATCTCGAACAAGAAAGCTTAGATATTGTTCCTACACAGCATGGTTCGTGTATAATCGATGGTTGACAGTGATGATGACTTGAGACAATGTTCATCATATCCTGTAAAAACAGTGAAATTTCTCAAACCATAAATTTCTTTCTGCAATTAAAAGAATCTAATAGAGAAATGCATCTGATTCTCAAACCAACAGTGAGAACAGAGTGCTACAGAATCCAAAGCAACATAGTTCCTGATAAGGAGGATTCACAGAATAATAACGTAATAGTTGGTTAAATTTGAGCTTCGTTCCATCATAATCAATCTCACTTAACTATCGGGAGGGAGAGAAAGTAATGAAGCCAGAGACTTAAAATTTAAAGAATTTACCAAGAAGTTGAGGGAGAACGTAATCTTACCGCCGGACGACCTGAGGAAGAGCACGGCGGTGTTGCGAAGGAGGGGATTAGGAGACGGAGGACGAAGAAAGAGATAAACAAAACAAAAAATGATCAGTGAATGAGCGGTGAAGGAGGAAACAAAAATGAAACTCTGAAACGGTAGCGTATAGTTTTCATTTTCTCGCTATATGTCATAAGCTTACTAAAAATTGGAAAATTATATTAATATCATGTGCAAAATCATCTAAAATTAAAATACATGACTAGTAAGAAGACCGAAAAAAAAAATCACAATAACACAGAGATAACCTAAAAAGGACAAAGTGAATAAACTTGGAATATTAATTAATAAAAAAAATTATGATGAATTAACCTTCAAAAATAAAATAAATATTTTTATCAAGCAACAAGGTTTGTGACTGTGTTTACTTGCACGTTTCAGCGAAAAAATTGTGGCGTTTCGGCCCTTCCACACATTTTTATCACTTTGGTCTTTGCTCGTCCCATTGTCTTAAAATAATGCCTCAGAAACATATTTTACCTGACATGTTTACATCTATATTTTTTTTCTTTTTTTTATCAAAACGTTTGCAGTAATTTATTGAATAACCGAAACTATTTTCGAGTCCAAATCGAAATTTTAACCTTTTTATTGATAATCGAATCTATTTCTCTCATTTGTTTACAAGACAAAATTATCTGGATGCTAGTTTTCAGTTATGTAGATTAGTGTAGGTAGGGGTTAAATACAAATATCCCATTCATGGTTTTTGGATTAACACATACTACCTAGTGACATTGACGAACATTAGAAAGGTGGAGGTGTAAATAGTAATAAATATATAGTAGTCGGTGAGTTTAGAAAGAAACAAAAATCAAAAGGGTGTGAGTTCGAAGAAGATTGCAAAAAAAAAATATTTCAAAATTTGAAATCTTAGCTAAAAGAGAAGAAGAGAAGAACCATTACCCTTTCTCGGTCGTGTCATCGTTTTCTCAGATTCCTGAATAATTCCCTTTCGATATCCTCATCGAATCCATCTCCCGAATTCTGAGATTCGACGAACCCTAGCTAGGTTTCCAATCATGCCCATGGAGAACGACAACGGCCACGCCAGCAACGTCGTCGTCACCGCCGAGCAAGCCACCAAGATTAACGAGACTGAGGTACGATTACCGATTGAGAATCGCCAGACCGGTGTTGTCTCAGACGCCGGAAGTGTTGGTAATAGCGAGAGAGGAGAGCAAGGGGACGGAGAGACGGCAGTGGCGGTGGCGGTGGCGGTGGAAGAGAACGGATCGAATTTGGTGGCTGAGCTACCTCCTCGATCTTCTTCCGCTAGAGTTCCGTTCACTAATCTAAACCAAATTGATGCGGATCTTGCTCTTGCTCGCACACTCCAAGAACAGGTGTCTCTTTCTTTCTTTCTTTCTTCCCCCATCATTTTTAGGTTATTCGATGCTGCTAGGGCTTTCTTCGGTGGTGCTTATTCTCCTAGATACGCCAAATTGTTCACTTAGCATTTGGAATTTGGATTTTTTCCCGAAGGGTTTCTGTAGAATTGGGACTTTTATTGAATACTGTTGTTCGAGTTTCAGGAGCGGGCGTATATGATGTTGACTATGAATAGTGAAATCAGTGACTATGGGAGCTGGGAAACTGGAAGCTATGTATACGATGAGGATGAGTTTGATGACCCCGAGAATGAGGATGAGGATGACGATGAAGATGAATATGAAACAGATAACGATTTACAGGAAGATGCGCCAGATGTTCACGCCAATGAAAATGATCAAGAAGATGACGGCAACTCTGACATCGAAGAAGTTGCTTATTCTGATGATGAGGCCTATGCTAGAGCTCTTCAAGATGCTGAAGAAAGAGATATGGCAGCTAGATTGTCTGCCTTATCTGGGTTAGCCAATCGTAAGTTTACCTTATAGCTATCACCCAAGTTCTTTTTGATGGGTGTTTTAACATGAATTTGGGATTATGCTAACTGTTATTGGTTGCAGGGGTTGAAGTTCTAGAGGATGAGAGTCATACTTCTCAGGTAGGCTCCTTACACTACAGCAAGTCCTTTTTTTTTTTTTTTTCTTGAGCTGTTTTTTCAATTTTTCTTCTTGAGAATATGAGAATATGAACTTTTTTCCCCCAGTATGTGAAAAGATCTACTGTCCAACTTCTTTTTTATTTAGTCATATAGTGACCAAATGACATAGTCGTGACATTGAACCCGCCATTGTCTAGTTATACATCTTACATGGTTCCATCTATCTACTATCCTTCTGTGATGGCATTAGTCCATAGTGTTACCTTTTTAGTTCGGAGGCCCAGTTAGATAATCCTCCTTGTGTATGGGGTAATTATTGTTTTTAGTTGAGCCAGTCACTGGAATTGTGCCATGGACAATTTTATTTAGTCTTACTCAATTGAAATTGTTTGGTATTTGGTACTAGGTCATACCTAACTATTTTTGGTTTATGCTGCTAGAATTTTGCGTAACTGTATGTTTTTTTTTTTTTTGTCAATCAACTGTATGTTAAAACTTAAAAGGTTAAATTGCATTCACCAGAGGGTAATTGAATCAATTGTAATCTGCTAACGTTTACTGGTCACTGTCTCACTGATATTGGAGATGGTTATGCTCACACCTTGAAGCATGGACCTAAACTTTGATAGAGGCTAGTCCATTTTGTGGGAAAAAAACAACTAAAATTAGAATCATTGAATCTAAGGCTCCATTGATGTGACTTGAGCCTGCTTCCACTCACGTTCTGTATCATTAATTTTAGCAGGATGCCTGGGATGAGATGGATCCTGATGAGCTTTCATATGAGGTATGAAAACATTTGTGGTATTCTAGTCGTTTTGGATTCTCAGTCTCTCTCATAATTTTGTTAAATGGTTTGAAGTTTAATGTGAATACTACTACTGTTAAACTTGTTAGAATCTAGTTTTAAGATCCGTCATGCATTTCAATTTTCAATATGGCATAATTCAGATACTGAACTCATCTGTTGGCTTATAATTATACTCTCTAATGTTTGCAGGAGTTGCTTGCACTTGGCGACATTGTGGGAACCGAAAGTAGAGGATTGTCTGCTGATACAATTGCATCTTTGCCTTCAAAAAGATATAAAGATGGGGACAATCAGAACGGAACCAATGAGTCGTAAGGCCTTTTTTTTGTAACCTATTAAGTAAACCATTGAGAATTTTGTGTATATACCTAGATAACTAATTTTTCCGATACTTGATGCAGATGTGTTATATGTCGTTTAGACTATGAGGATGATGATGACCTGATACTGCTCCCATGCAAACATTCTTACCACTCGGAGTGCATAAACAACTGGTTGAAGATAAACAAGGTATGTCTATTATGAAACATAACCCTGTATATAGTTATGGTAGTCAGCTATGAGGAACCTGATAAGCACAATCAGGGAGTCTGTTGTCTGTTTTTATCACTCGACAGATGCCCTTTTTGTTATGGATATATGTATTCACTATTCACGTTAGAAAAAACCGGCACAACACATGATATTTCCAAAAATATTATCTGCTCATAATAGGGAATGTTGTGGTCAGTACAGACTATCTCATGCTTGTTGGGTTTATGGAATTGCATTTATGCCTTTGCCGATTGTGTTCATCAGCATCTTCGAAATTGAGGGTTTTGTTGTTAATAAGAAGAAATTTGAACTTGTTAATTCCCTAGGAAGACTATCTATCTATACTATGGTAAATCATCTTATCAGTTTCCATCACTTCTAGGAAGAAGAATTTCTTAGCTTACAAACTGGCAATTTTAGAAATTGGATGATTCTCTTGTCAACATTCATGTTGGAAGGATCTTTCCGAACTCCGTTAACAAACTGAAACTGACACAATCTTCTGCAGGTTTGCCCTGTATGCAGCGCAGAAGTTTCAGCTTCCACCTCTGGACAAAGCTAATGAAAGCAAAGGAAGAAAGATTCAGAAAAAAGGAATCATAAGCTAAGAACACAAAACCTTAGCTGTCTGTTTGTACACTTTTTATAAACAAAAAAAAACATCACCAGATTTCCTTGGATCCTTTAAACAGTCTCAAGGATTGGAACTTTCTCGAACGCTTTTAGTTTTAGCATTCATCTGCTTCCGTATTTGCCGTTTTGGGATATAGCTTATCACATAGTAAGTGCCTATTTTATTGATGTTCACGTATGCTACTGTAAAATAGCTGGGATAATCAGGTTTTTGATCTAAGAATGAATGAATATAAGGTAGAATTTTGAAATTCCAAGACTCAGACAAACATATCAAGGGTTTAGAATTGATCGAAACTTCTCTTATTACCTAAGAAGCTAAGATAAATGTGTGGACACATGATAACGAAGAACAAGTTAACAAACAAAGAACCGATAACTTTGATTAAGATAGATTCTAGATAACAAAATGATACAATGTTCAATAAAAACGCAGCGTCATCTTCTCACCAACAAGAATCTCTAGATGAGAAACCGGCTAAACGATGAGGGAACAAGTCTCAAAGAGTTTACAAATCCAAAATATTTCTTAAAGATAGAAATGAGCTAACAAATGCTCTTATGCTACTAAGTTCCGTTAACAGAGTTAACGTTTATTTGCGCCGTCACGGTGACATTCCCTTAACCGACTTCACAGCTCATCACTACAGCTCACATGGCATGTGCCACCTTTGCTTCTTATCTTCTTCACATGTGCCAAGTGTCAGCTCCCAAATACTATATCAAAGCTCTCCTGTTCGAAGAACCTTGACCACAAGGTTCGAAAGATGGAAACTTCCTCTGCAAGTCAAAGAGATACTCCTATGTAGCTTCAGCCTCAGTTTCATTGGACCATTGAACCAGTACCATTGTTGCCGCTCGACCTTGTCGCTTCACCATCTTGCAGTCCAAGACAGCCACTGGTTCTTTCAACAGGACATCCACAATAACTGACGGTAACTGAGTCGAAGTGAGCACATTACCCACTACTGCTTTGAGTTGAGAAACGTGAAACACAGGATGTATGAGAGAACCCTCTGGAAGCAGTAGCTTGTATGCGACCTTACCACAACGATCAAGTATCTTATAAGGGCCAAAATACTTGGGAGAAAGCTTCTGGTTTGCACGAACCACCACTGAACCATGTCTGTAAGGTTGTAACTTGACAAAGACTGAATCACCCACCGCAAATTCCCTCTATGTATGGTGAGTATCTGCAAACTGTTTCATTCGATGTTGAGCCCTGAGTAGATGAAACTTCAGGAATAGGAGCATTTGTTCCCGTTCTTGTAAACTTCTTGCCAGCACTGCCACCTTAGACTCACCGGGTAAATAGGGTAAATGGATCAGAGGTGCTTGTCCATAAACCGCTTCAAAGGGACTAAGTTGAGTTGCTGTGTGAAAATTTGTGTTATACCAGAATTCAGCGAGAGGCAACCATTGACTCCATAAGTGGGGACGGTCACTACACATACAACGAAGATAAGTCTCCAAACAACGATTCACCACCTCTGTTTGTCCATCACTTTGAGGGTGATAGGCACTTGAGAACTTTAAATCAACACCCTATAAAGAGAACAACTCACGCCAAAATGAACTGAGGAATATCGTATCACAATCACTAACAATTGAACGAGGACAACCATGAAGCTTATAAACGGTATCCATAAATGCTTGAGCGACTGACATTGCCGTGTAAGGATGAGCTAAAGCCATGAAATGAGCCGCCTTTGATAGTCTGTCCCCCACCACAAAGATAACTGTCTTACCTGCTGATTCTGGAAGTCCATCAATGAAGTCCATGGATAAGTCAGTCCAAATTGCTTCAGGAATAGCCAAAGGTTGCAGCAACCCAGGGTAAGATGCAGTATCATACTTGCATTGTTGGCAAATGGCACAACTGCGAATGTAAGTCTGAATATCTACTGCCATTCCCCGCCAATAAAATAAGCTTTTAACCTTTTGATATGTTGCGTCTCTACCAGAATGTCCCCCGTCCCCGAACAGTGCATCCATTGAAGAATGGAGTTGCGTAATGGAGTGTCATTAGGGACCACAATCTTACTCTTTCGCCTCAGTACAGACTGTACCCACGAGTAGTGTTTCTTAGCATTTGGATTCGAAGAGAGCTCAGCAATGAGTTGTTTTAACTCAACATCTGTTACATAATGAGCATGAATGTTTTTCATTAGATCACATTCTAACACCGACATAGCCATGTGGAGTACCTCTGCACCTTCTACTCCAGACAAGGCGTCTGCAGCTACATTCTCATTTCCTTGTCTGTACTGAATTTCATAATCGAACTCCAACAACTTGGGGAGCTGATATATCATAGTTTTTACGGTTTTTAACCATGATATAAGTGTGATTTTTGAGTCTTTTGATTTGTTTTCTAGGATGTTTTAGAGTCTTAACAGGTTTTCTAGGATTTTGGCACGGATGGAGCGAAATGGAGCAATTTGGATGATTCTGGAGCATTTAACCGGAGGAAATCAATTTGGAGTCTGATTATACGAAGAGCATCGGTCGACACCCATGCTAGTCGAAACAAGTCTTCAAATTTGGAAGTTTTACAAAGTTGCCCGAAGTTTTTCATAATTGCAGCACAAGTCCCTGACGTGTTTTAGGACATATATATAGTATTTTTAGGTTTTAGAAACTCTTAAGTTATTTTCTAGCAAGTTTTACTTTCTGCAACCCTGTGAGATTTTGAGAGCTTTTGGGAGAGAGAGATCTGAACTGCTTTAAGAGAAGAATTCATAAACTCCCTCTTTACTCTTTTAATTTCAATTGCTTATTATTCAAAATTATGTTTTGTTCTTCATTGAATATGTCTGAGTAGATTGCTTGTTAGGTTCAGGGTTTTGCACAGGGATTTTATAGTTTATTAGATCTGTTTATTTAGGATTCATTATCTTTCTAAATCTTCATCATAGGTTGTTCTTCATATTAATTCTTGATTGGCCATCTAGAATTAATAACTTAGGAAAATAAATTGATATGAGAATATAATTGATTTTCCTGATAAAACTTTTTGATGAGCAAAATTACTTTCTACAAAGAGATTTGATTTACTAATTTTGTGAACTTATCTAAACCTGTTTTTAAAGCTGATTTTAAATCTAGAATTTTACAAAGAGATTTGGATTTTCTGGTTTTAAATTTAGATAATATTTGTAGTGAGAACTAATTTATTTTACAAAAGTGTTTAGAGTTCTAGATCTGATTTTTAATTGCTTGAATCCTAATTTATTGATTGATTTAATATTTCATAATTTCCTGAGAAATTCCCTGGACCTAGCTTTTTGATCTTCTGAATTTTCAACACTTTTATTTAATATTTTGCATTGCTTTTCTTACTTAAATCAACTTGTTTAGCGTAATCATAACACTCTATAATTTATTGTGTAGTCTAGCGTCATTGTGGAATTCGACCCCTAAGTACTACAGTGACCTCTTAATTTGAGAGAGTAGCTCTAGGGTTTAATTTGAGCATATCAGGAGCCATTGTTGTTGAATTGGTGTATTCAAACGTTGTTCCAGCAAGTATTTGAGGCTCCTCTGGTCAGTTTTAATGACAAGGTGATTAGGCAGGAGATAATGTCGCCACTTCTGGACAGCAAACACCACCGCTAAAAACTCCTTCTCATAGATAGACAGGTTCAGTTGTTTGCCCTTCAAATGTCGACTAATAAATGCCAATGGATGTCCCTCTTGCATGAGTACTACTCCAATTCCTTTAGTACTCGCATCTGTTTCCACCAAGAAGGGTTTGTCAAATTCCGGAAGAGCTAATATCGGAGCCTGACTCAATGCTTGCTTAAGCTTGGTAAAAGCCTCCAATGCATCTGATGACCACACAAAGGAATCCTTCTTTGTTAACAGAGTCAATGGTCGAGTAATCGTACCAAAAGATTTTACGAATCGCCTGTCATAACCTGCAAGACCCAAGAATCCACGTAACTGCTTCAAGTTAACGGGTACTGGCCACTCTGCAACAGCGTTGACCTTGGCAGGGTCCGTAGACACTCCACCAGCAGCAATAAAATGCCCCAAATACTCAACTTTAGCTGATGCAAAAGCGCACTTACTCCCTTTAGCATACAAATGATTCTGTCGCATTGTGTTGTAAGTGAGTGATATGATCTTCCATCGTAGAACTATAGACCAAAATGTCATCAAAGAAGACAAGGACGAATTTGCGTAAAAACTCCTTGAACACAGAATTCATTAGCCCTTGAAATGTTGCAGGTGCATTGGTTAAGCCGAAAGGCATGACCAAGTACTCAAAGTGTCCACTGTGAGTTTTGAATGCAGTTTTGTGAACATCTTCTGGTTCCATCTGAACTTGGTGATAGCCTGCACGCAGATCTATTTTAGAGAAGACTGCAAATCCTCCCAGTTCATCCAATAAGTCTTCAATCAAAGGAATGGGAAACCTATTCTTGATTGTCAACCCATTCAACCCCCTATAATCCACACAAAGTCTCCAAGAACCATCTTTCTTCTTTACCAACACCACCGGAGAAGAAAAAGGGCTTGAACTTACACGTATGGTACCAGCTTTCAACAAGTCTTGCACAATCTTGTCAATCTCATCCTTCTGATAAACCGCATAACGATAAGGACATTGATTGACTGGATCTGAACCCTCTTGTGGTTATGGTTCTCCCTGAAAGGAGGAAGGGTTGTAGGTTCTTCAAATATATCCGAATAAGTTTGTGTCAGCTGTAAAACAGCAGCATTGGTAGCATTCTCCTTGTGACTCGTTTCGACAGCAAATAACATCATATCCTCCTGCTCTACTATCTCCTGAGCACTTATCATTGATATTTGAACCGCTTCCTCCTGAACCTTGTTAAACTTAGTAACTTTAACCGTTCGTATTGCTCCCGGTTTGATCCCATGAAGCAGAATCCTCTGTTTCTTCCACCAAAATCCCATTTCAAGTTTTTGCAAGTTCCAGGTCATGTCACCTAATGGAGCTAACATGAAATCGTCCTTGAAAGGTGTACCCTGAAACGACCAATCAAACTGTGACACTCTTCCCTGGACCCCAAGTTTGCTTCCATCTGCAACAGCTACGTTGGTCAATCCTGCAGATTGGACTACAACTCCAAGTGCTTTAGCCGTACGCGGGTCCATGAAATAATGAGTCGACCCTGTGTCCAAGAGAATAAACATGACTTTCTTTCCATGAATACCTCTAACCTTCAGAGTACGATAATCCTGAACTCCTGACACAGCACTGATTGATACTCTAGGTGTGTCTTTCTCCTCTTCTTCCGCAGACTGAGTAACAATTTCCTCCCACTTACCAAGTTCCTCCTCCACTTCAATCATATACACTTGCGACTTCTTATGCTTTAAATAGTGATCAGGGGTATACTTCTCGTCACAAATGTAACACAACCCTTTAGCTCGCCTCTCACTCATTTCCTCTTGAGATAAAAACTTTATGTTCTTAGGTGCCTGAAAATTAGTGTCTCCACCATTAGTCTGACTTGCTTGCTTCCCGGATACTTGATTCTTTACTAAAGGACTCACATTGGTTGACTTCGACGATGACCAATTACCTGCACTACTTTCTGATGTGGATGTGCCTTCTCGTATAACCGTCCCAACACCAAACATTGACGCACAGACTGTGGTTCAAACATGTGAATATGCATCTGCGTGTCTAACCTGAATCGCGCCAAATAAGCTCGCATAAGATAATCCTTCGAGAGAGTCACCCTGTTTCAAATCAACTCAAATCGCTGATAATAATCCACAATACCATTTGTCTCCTGCAACTGTTTAAGCTTTGCAATAGGGTCATCAAGAACATCCTCAAATCTTTCCTTTAAAAGCAACTTATAAGAGGTCCAATCATGCAAAACATTTCTTCCCAATGGCGTCTGAACCAACGAGTGGTGCCACGCTGCCGCATGTCCATCAAAATGCATCGCTGCCATCTTTACCTTGAAATCACTAGGTGTAAAATCAAGGGAAAAGAAATCCTCCACCTTAAAAAACCATTCAGATATGCGATCGCCGTTGAACCTGGGGAAATCAACCTTCCCAACCCGAGTTAACCCCAAATAATGGTTCTGATAAGCCGATCCATCTCCTCTGTTTTGATAACCTGAACCATCTCCTCTACTTTGATATCCCGATCCATCTCCTCCACTACGATCAGAACTCTCCACCAAGTGCTCCGGTGTTGCCGATACTACCGGTGCACCACCATCACAGATTTGTTTTCCACTGGATGAGGGTTGTTGTCCAGGCCTCATCTTCACCATTTCAAACATATCGGCAATGTTGGTATCAATTTTTTTATTTTGTTCAGCAATCGCAACTTCTAAACGATCAAGTACCTGGGCGATCTGAGAACCCAGTGTAGTTTCCGTCACCGGAACTACCGACCCAACCGTTTCCACCACCTCTTCAGCTCGAGTAATTTGAGATCTCTTTTCCACTGCCATCGTTTCCAAGGACTCGCTTAGTTCTGATACCAGTGATAACGAAGAACAAGTTAACAAACAAAGAACCCATAACTTTGATTAAGATAGATTCTAGATAACAAAATGATACAACGTTCAATAAAAACGCAGCGTCATCTTCTCACCAGCAAGAATCTCTAGATGAGAAACCGGCTAAACGATGAGGGAACAAGTCTCTGAGAGTTTACAAATCCAAAATATTTTTTAAAGATAGAAATGAGCTAACAAATGCTTTTATGCACTAAGTTCCGTTAACAGAGTTAACGTTTATTTGCGCCGTCACGGTGACATTCCCTTAACCGACTTCACAGCTCATCACTACAGCTCACACCTTCGCACGTGCCACCTTTGCTTCTTATCTTCTTCACACGTGCCAGCTCCCAAATGCTATATCAACATAGAAGCTATAACCAAAACTCGTATCGAAGAAAAGCACGACAAATGATATCCCATGTTTTCTCTTTGGAACATGACCATCATGACTATGGGTATCGAGCTCGAGTTCTTCAGCGCACAGACACCAGATGGACCAGTGACGTGTGCCTCATGTGTAATGAAAAGGTCATTTGTCCAAGGCCACAAAATAATAAAAATTATAAGATCATATATCTTTTTAGTTAGGTTATGTATTTAGTTTGAAAATATGTTTAAGCTTTTTATTTTAAAACTTTACAATATTTTGTTTGTTATTAATTCTTCTTATTTCATATTTCTTAATCTTTTATTCGTATTAATAGAGTATTATATAATATATTAGATATTTGAAAGTAAAATAAAAAAAACACATGAAAAATTGAAAACTTGTTTTAAAATTTTATAAGAGAATATATTTTTAATGAACTAACAAAATGTTAATGTGACAATAGATGATATGATATATGAAAGTTTATTTTATATGTTATAAAAACACATACATAAAAATATTTTACTTATGTTTTGTTCATACTTTACATATGTTTTGCTTATTTTTTGTTAATATGTATTCAACATTTCAAAGAACAAAAAAATAACTAATTTCTGTCATATTTAAACAATCACACCTACAATTTATATTTATAAAGAATTTAATATAAACTATACTCAATGTATCAAACAATCAAATAATTTATATATATATATATATGATTTTATCATAGTCACAAAAAAATATAAATATATAAACAATTAAAAATATATATCATCTACCTATCGTATAGGTAACCATCTAGTATATATATTATTTTTAACATTTTTTAATAACAGTAAAAACATATTTTTTTTATTCGCCTTAAACCTATATGAACCTAAGCACGACATTGAGATGGACCATAGATCTTCGGGAGTGCTATGCATATGATGAACTTTGTGAGTAGCTTGTTGGTAACAATGGTGGTAAAGATCTATTCGGAGGATCACATGCCTTGGATTCCAAAGAACCTTAACAAAGGTCACAGACTCATAAACAAAAGGCTAAATCAGATTATTCAGTCTTTTACGAATAGTAGTAGTACTTAACCGAAAAATAAAATAACTCCATAAAACAAAGCAATTATTAGGTATGAGTATGACCCATGCATGATATTAATTTTTACTTATTTAATAATAAAATTATTTATAGTATCTATTATTAGTTAGTTCATTATGACATTTTATTTACGTATCACAAATACAGTGGTTGTGTTGATTTTATAATATATTACAAAAATAAACTTAAACAAAATTACAAATTAAACTAAAAAATTTTAATATTTTTTTTGGTCAACTTTTTAATGATTTATTATTCTTTAAATAAAGTAGCATTTTTGAACAACCAAAAAAAATTCTACGATTCCAATTGAAGATGATTTAGCTATGTTATTAGAACCAAAGGAAAAATAGTAGGAATATGGTAAATGGAGAACTGATATGTGGTTCAAATGACACTAAAAGATAATGAGCTTCAACAGGTTATATTAATGTACTTACTAGTTGAATATTTTCCAATTTACTAAATAAATTCTTCACTTTATAGACTCTTAACACCTTCATGCAGATCGATGAAGTATTTTACCCACTTCATAACCCTGTAACACATTGTTTACAATTACAATAATATGTTTTTATAACAATTTTTATACAATTGAAATTCTAATTTTTTTATGTCAACTTGGTAGGTTTGGACCCTAACACAAATTTTTAATATAATGTATTATTGCATTTACAAGCGGTCTACTCAATTTATATACTGGTACGATATGATAAATATACTACTACTTTCGTACATTTTAGTTTTCTTAATTTCCTAATATTTTAGAATTTGTATATGAGTATTATATTATGATAAATGATTATTGTTTTGAATTTTATAAATAGTTTTATTTATAGTAAAATATATATTATCAATATATATTTAAAATGATTACATTGAAAGAGTTTATAGCGTTTTATATGGAAAGCACACGATTATATATATATATATATATATATATATATATATATACTATGACATTATATAGTGCTATTTGAATATTTATATGTATGTATGTTTCTTCAATTTTTATTCTCTCTACAAATTAAATTTCATTCATTTTTTTACATAAAAATAAATTTATATGACAACCCATTTATATATGTATGTAATCAAAGAAGTATTTCAATCTCTCTTTATTGGTTCAGTTGACATATATTTTTCAAATAAAAATTAAATTATATTTAAAGGTAATAAAAAAATAACTCTTTATAGAAGCCAAAGTATTTATATACTTATGGTATTAGCTATGTGGAACCTGATAAGCCTAATCAAGGAGCCTGTTTTTTGTCTGATTTCATCACTCGGCAGATGCCCTTTTGGTTATGGATATATGTATTCACGTTAAAAAGACCGGCACAACACCTATTTCCGGAAATGTTATCTGTTCATGATAGGGAACTTTATGGTACAGACTAATCTCATGCTTGTTGGGTTTATGGATTGCATTTATGCGTTTGCAGATTGTGTTCATGATCAGCATCTTCGAAACCGAGGGGGGTTTTGTTGTTAACAAGCAGAAATTTGAACTTGATAATTCCATAGAAAGACTATCTACAGTATGTTGAATTATAAAATTTTTTAGCGTACAAACAAGCAGAATTGGATGATTCTCTTGTCAACAACACAATACAATCAGGTTTGCCCCGTATACTGGATTTTTTGATCTAAGAAAGAACTATAAGGTAGAATTTTGAAATTCCAAGACTCATAAAAACACATCACAAGGGTTTAGAATAGATCGAAACTTGTCTTATTACCTAAGAAGCTAAGATAAATGTGTGGACACATAAGCTATAACCAAAACTCGTATCAAAGAAAAGCACGACAAATTTCCCATGTTTTCTCAGACCGTCATGACTATGGTATTTGGTCGTCTACATGAAAAGCTGGCGAGTGGAGTGGCACCAACGGTCATATGCTGGTTGGAGATTGGGCCACTCAGAGGCCGAGACTGAGAAATCTTGGAGCCAGTTTGTGAGTAAGATTTCTTGGTCCAATGCAGGTAAGGTCGAGATGGCTTTGTCTATAGCTCGTTCCACCTCAACTCTCTCATAACCCGTCAGCACGGGAAACGCTAACCCGTTCCTTGCGTGACTAAATAGTGGTAACCAGTTTGCAAGGAGCCTGAACGTCACTTGTCCCGGAACTTGTGTGCTGTCTCTTGCTAACTCTCCAATTAAGAGCGCTGCAAGAAATTGATTTTGTGAGAAAACAACAGATATGTAATGAGCATAGAAACCGAATTTCAAACCAAAACCAAACTGAATTGAACAATATATGTGATAGTGAAATGAAACTTGGACCTAATAAATGACCAAATACATTTAATTTTTTTACTGAAAACTATATAGCATAATTATTGTTTACTTTTTTAAAACAAAATATTGAAAAAACTAATCTGAATAACATAATCTGAATACTTGCCTGAAATCTTAACCATGAGGCCTTGGACCCTGGGAGCAGTCGTGAGAGACAAGGAAGCTAAACCGGAAGCGTAGCTCCACCGCTTAATCCCTTCTGCCACCGCACCATAACGCCTAAGCTTCTCTGTCATCCACAGAAGCTCCTCCGCAAGCTTCTCGACCGCTAGTTCAGCCTCATTTTCTTGGGAACCACCCGCTCTCACCACCGCAGACTCTCTCCTCCTATTCTGCGATAATAAGTTCCCAGTCATGTCCGCTAAGGACCTGACCGTATTGATACATGCGCTTAACCCTCTCACGTAGGAGGCGACGTAGCCACCCAGAGGGAGGGCGCTGACCACACGCAGTGGCAAACCACCGAAGGGTTCGTCTGCCGTTCGAGAACGTTTCAAGCAGTCCTGCAATCGCGCAGTGGTGCGTGCAAATGAGGACGCAAGAGCCGCTCTATTGACGTCCAGTAAATCCACGTGGCCGCTCTGGGCGTTGTCTTCCATGATCTTCTCAGCCATTCCCAAGGCAAATTGGTATTTTCTTGAGGTTACTGGTATCTCGTTCATGAGTGCTAGTGCCTACTCGTAAAAAAACATGTTATAAGATAAGTATATTAAATGGTCAAGTTGTAAATATATACAAATAGGTGGCAAGTTTAATGTTCATAGACGACATCTATATATCTAACAACAATATATCTACGCAGATCTTAGAGTCAGAATTCGTCACATATGTAATTCTTTTGAAAGAAATACAGTATGATACAAGTAATTTAGTATGATAAACTATGGTAATTATCTATGGCTTGATTAATAATTAATCGAGCCTATGGACTACTAATTGGACTTCCCTCTTTGTTTTCTTTCATGTATTACGTGGCACGGCGCATGTTGTCCACGTGGAAGTTACAGAGATAAAATGTCCACGTTAGGAACTTCGTGGTGTCCAGAAATAGAAAGGTCCAACATAATTTTTTTTAATTTATAGAAGACATACAGTATAACTGGAAAACGTTAATGTTTAATTAAACACTAATTAATGGGAAAATAAAATTATTACAACTTACCTGACAAAGTGCTCTACCGAGAGAGTTAACGGAAGGTTCATCAACGCCGTCGCAAATCATCATACCCAGATTCGACGACCCTGAATACTTCACCAGCGCCGTTGATGATGTGGACGACGAGGAGGGAGCCTTAACTGGGACCAACGCGTTCTCCGCCGCCGCGGTAAGAAGACCCGAAGCGAAACTAAAGGGAGGATAAGAATAAGAATAAGCAGAAGAAGATGAAGAAGAAGAAGAAGAGATGAGAGGAAGAGGAAAATAGTCCAAGAAAACCCTAAGGACCCAAAGGGTGAGCCACGTCATCATCATAGACATGAACCTGAGGTGGTCCGAAGCCGACCACCGCCTAGAAGGAACCTCCGGTGTGGAGGCGGTGGATGCGACGGAGACGAGGGAACGAGCGGCGGTGTTGACGGTGGTCATGAAGATGGAGTTGAGGAGACCCGTCGTGGGACGGTTGTTCCTGTATGTGTACTCCAAGTATTGTAGCTCCCTCGACGACGACATTATTATTCTCGTTTTTTGTTGTCTCTCTTAACAAAATGAGTTATATATATGTCTATGTATTGTTTATATATATGAAGACAGAGATTGGTTTGGATATTTCTTCTTTCCAAAGTATATGATGAGATGCACCGCCTATATGATCCACGGGTGTGTTCTCGTCGCCGTGTAAGCATGTTATGTATTGTCGGTTAAATCTTGTCGGGACGCATAAGCCGTCGTCTTTTTTTTTTTCTTTTTCACGTATAGGTAAAGAGTAAAAATCATATGGTGAAAATATGTTAACTAGCTTGTTGGGCTATCGGAATATGAAAGATATTTTCTTCCTTACGAATGTTATACTTAGATGTGCTTAAGAAAATTGATTATTGGAATGTATATGATTGTTCATATTCGAAGTGGAATGGTTTCCGAAGAATTTTGTATTGGTGGTTCTAGGGGAATTTGCTGGTCAGTAATTTTAGACCAAGTTTATGATGAGATGCACCATCTATAGGGGAGGTGAATATGTGTTGGTTTTAAAACGAGAAAAAGAGTAGTCCTTTTGAAAAGGGGTGGGATGACCAGAACTCATATCTTAACTTAAATAGCGAGTTCAGATATATACCGGTCACTCAACTCATCATGCAAAATGAAAAGATAATTTTCAACTTAGTTAATTTCGAACTTTTGTGTGTGTTTATAGTCGAGTTTTCTATCTCGAAATTAGAGGAAAGTTTAGTTTTTTCTTTGTCGTCAAAATGTTTAGTTCCTCATACATTGGTATATCGTTTGCATTTCTTGGATATAATTATTTTCGGATTGTTGAATTGTTGTTAGCCGACTAGCCGTTAAGGATCGCTAAAAACAAAAACCTTATTAAAAAATGGGAACATCAAATCCATTATTTCTAAATTGTTCTTTTTCGGTTAAGGTTCCTGATTATTATTATTTTTTCAAATATTTAAATATGGTGTACATGTACGAGTGTTTGTTTAGTTGTCTAGCGTTTTTCAAATTGTTCTTCCTCTTTATGTTTTGTTGTCCTGTTTTATTCTATTCTGATTTAATTTTTGTTAGCTAACTTTTATTTAATTTTCTAAATATTTTAATAATCTCAATACAAACATACATCTAAAAGTCAAGTTGGCTTTACGCATGTGATCGAGTCAGCTAATTGTCTTGTTCTAATTAGGCTTTTAGGTGTACACATTTTCTATCTACATGTGTAGAGCAGTAGATTGATTCATAATTTCATACCAGTTATGAGTCTATCACTACAAGAAACAACGTTTTTTGCGACGGAAATCTGCGACGAAAAAATACCTTCACAAATTTGCGATGAATTTGTGGGTCATTTGCTACGAAGATGAGGACCCTCGCAAATCTCTCGCAGATTTGCGATGGACAACTCCTTCGACAATCCCTCGCAAATTTGTGAGGAATGTGCGATTAATTTGCGAGAAAAAGCTGTCCTTCGCAAATCTATCGTAATCTTACGACGAATTAGCGAGTAATATAATCTATAACAAATTTGCGAGGAAGAAGCGAGGGATTTATGAGGTCATTATGGGTTTAGGGTTTAGGGTTTAGGGTTAGGGTTTAGAGTTTGAGCTTAAGGTTTGAGCTTAGGTTTAATTCTGAAGTAAAGTTCCCAGTAAACATCAAGAGATAAAAAATTTTTGAGATGAATCAACATGTGTAAAGAAAACACATAAGATATATATATGTAAATCAAGATGTGATTTATTTTCATTATAAACATATAAGACCAAGTGTTAAAGTGTTTTGATCAACAATTGCAATGTAGAGTCCATATTCCAGTAATCACCAACTATATAAACAATGAACTTTCCAAAACATAGGAAAAACATGAAATTAATAGAGATTTTATCATTAAGAAAATAAAGTTGATGCAAAAGAATATATACACTTGCGAGGGATGTGCGGTGGATATGTGAGGATTCCCCACAAGAGCCTCGCAGATCACTCGCAATTTGCAAGGGATGTGTGAGTCACCCTAGCTAATCCCTCGCTAAATCCTCACGGTTCCCTCGCAATTTGATCTTTTACATGCAAATTAAAGAAGAGCATTACTAACCAATATTGCATCAAGAGACAAGAAACTTTGGAGATTAATTTCTAAAGCATAGGAAAAGCTGAACTTAGCAAACTAATAACATGAACTTAGCAAACTAATAATATGAACCTACTTTAATTTTATCTACACATAGCAAACTATTTGTATATACACCTAATAGTTTCCATTAATTGTCTACTCATAGCAAACTATTTTCATATTTTGTAGGAAAATATGAACTTAGCAAACTAACAATATTGGATCAATAATTGCCAAAGCATAGGAAAACTTTCTTTAGCTTTTGATTGAGTACATTTTAATGAGGATGATCTTGATATATAAAATGAATTTCATTATAAAAGTGCGAGGGAGTTGCGACGGATTTCTTACTTGGCCTTGCAGATCCCTCGCAAAGTTGGTGTATTTTAATTGGTCAGTTTGTCGGTTGTTGCGACTTGTTTGCGAGAGATGTGCGAGGTTCCCACGCTAATCCCTCGCAAATTTGGTGAATTTTGATTAGTCAGTTTGTCGGTTCCTAGTTATTCTGTCGCAATATTTGCGAGGGAGTTACGAGGGCACAAAAATATTTATATATACCACCGAGCTCTAGTTTGAGCGAAGCTCAAACCCATTCCCCTAAACCCTAATCTCTCTTCTTTATCCTCTCAAACCCTAATCTCTCTCTCTTCTTCGTCTTCTCCGGCAAACCGTAGCCGCTCTTCTTCGTCTTCTCTGGCAAACTCTAGCCACTCTTCTCCGTCACTCGCAATTCTCTTCTCCGGCAAACCCTTGTCTTCTCCGTCAAACCCTTCTTCTTCTTCATCTTCTCCAGCAAACCCTTCGTCTTCTCCGTCGAACCTTCATCTTCTCCATCGAACCTTCGTCTTTTCCGTCGAACCTACGTCTTCTCCGGCAAACCCTTCATTTTCTTCGTTGAACCTTCATCTTCTCCGTCAAGGTATTAACCCTAATATCTCTTCGTCTTTGTTTCTATCCTCCTCGTCAAACCCTAATCTCTTCAATTAACCCTAATTTTTTCAATTAATCCTAATTTCTTCAATTAACCCTAATTTCATCTATTAACCCTAATTTCATCTATTAATCCTAATTTCATCTAATTTCTCTTAGATCTGATTAAAGTGATTTTGATTTTCTTATAGATGTTTAATGGAAACGATTACACAAGGTTCCTGTCTGATCAAGGTGTACCTGCTCCCACCGGTTCTAACCGTATACAGACTCCCACTGGTTCTAGTTCTCGCTGTTCAACCTCGCAACCACTACCTCAGACACCGTCTTATCATACTCCTTCTCCTTCATCCTCTAATGTGAATCTTCGCTCTGGGGATCATCAGGAGGTGATTCCCCCTGCTCGTTCGTCGTCTACAGGAGCTTCTACATGTCTCAACAATCTTACACTGGAAGAGTTGCTCGATAGTCCTGGGCGTGGAGGTTTAACGAAGCTTGATCCACGTCGACCTCCAGGAACTGTCTGGTAAGCAATACTTTAAAGTTTTTAATTTCATGTTGAAATCTGATATTTGCATGTTGAATGATAGTTACACTTAATGATAGTTGCATGTTGAATCCGAATCAGTCTTCATGTTGAATCCGAATAATTCATTCCTTTCATTTTGTATTTTGTTTGGAGGTTTGACCAAGATTCCTCTGTTGCCGCTACTGTACGAAGCATCTTTGAAAGAGATTTCAAAGAGCCTCATGCCAATTGGACACAGACGCCGACTAAAGTGGTAGACCGTTGGTATGAATCTTTTGCGGTAAGTCAAATCTATTTTGCTACTTTACAATATGTTTTGTATGTCAAGTTTAAACATATACTAATTTACTTTTTTGTTTTTTGGAAGCAAATATATAATTGGGACTGTTCCATAAACGATAGAGTTAGGAAGGAGTTTAAAGACAAGCTTAAGGACAGGATGTGTGATCAAGTCTCCAGGTGGAAGTTAAAGTGGAAACTGAAAGGTGATGAGGCAAAGCCACAATGGATTGATCCTCAAGTATGGGGTGGTCTTGTTAAATATTGGCTTGATCCCAAATCAGAAGTCAAGAGTACCAACAGCTGGAACGCTCGATATCATGATCCTGATGGCACCGACATATATAAGCATCGCTCAGGACAAACCTCTTTTAAAGCTCGAGCTCGAAAACATGTAAGTATTTAGACCTTCTTCTTTTTGAACTAGCATTGACCTTATGGACAATCAATACACTAATCATTTGTCTGTTTTTTTTGTTTCAGTGTGAGCTAACTGGTGAGTTAACTCCTGATTTTGTACGCATCCTAGAAGAGACTCATCGAAAGCCTGATGGGTCTTTTACGGATGGAAAGTCTGAGTCTCTGTTCAACGAGGTGTCGTCCAAGATTCAAGAGGTAGAATCTGAGCATTACACAGGAGATAATGGAGAGAGCACTGCTTCTAGTGGGGTGCCCATTCATGTCAAAAACAAAATTTACACATCAGTAGGTTGTCTGTTTTATATACTTTGAATGTTTTTGTTTTTGTTTTTGTCTTCGTCTTTCTTTGAAGTTTCATTGTTGTGTTGTTGTTTTGTTGGTAGGTTGCTCCAAAGAAGAAAAACAGGATTTATGGCGTTGGTTCTTTGCAGTTTGAAGCATCTTCTACCAGTAGCGTCCACCGCCTATGTCTCCGGCTAATGATCCGCTAATATTGGCTCAGAAGCTAGCTGCCGTTGAGGACTGTATTCAAACTCAGGCGACTCAAATCCAACAAAGTTCAGAGAGGATGGATAGCTATGATGCATACTTCGAGTATCTCGCTGAAAAGGATCCGGAATTTGCTTCTAGGTTTGGAAACACGACAAGGACCAACCCAGAAGCCGGAGGAGAGGGCAACACTACCAACATCGATGAAACAGGAAACCCCGGTGGAGAGGGCAACACTACCAACACTACCAAATCTCTCTCTCAAACTTTTTAAAACCTTGTGTTTTGTAATGTAAATGTTTTTTTAAGACAATTTAAATTTCATTTCAGTTTGAATTTTTTGTTAAAGACAATTTAAATTCCATTTCAGTTTAGATTTTATAGGAATTTTAATTATATTCCCAATTGCCAATTCAAATTAAAATTTCAATTCAGTTTCAATTCAATTTCAATTCGAATCCAAATTCAAATTTAATTTTAATACAAATTAATCTAGCTTGCAACGTATTTGCGATGGATTCAGTTTCTCGCAAATTGCTTCAGATTTGCGAGTCGAGAGGTTTCTCGCAAACTGCTAGTGAATTGCGAGGAATGTGATCCTCGCAAATTGCGAGGCATTTGCGATATTTAGTATTTGCGAGACGCGATTTGCGAGAGATTATAGTATCTCGCAAATCCTTTGCGATTCACGATTTGCGAGGAATGTGCGATGAATTCTCCCATCACAAATCGATTGTTTTCTTGTAGTGTATACAATTTACTCTAGCAGGGGCAGACATAAGCTTGTACCACACCAATTTACATGAAAAAGGAAACATACCCTTGTATGCAATGCATAACGTCGTTATTCACTATCGCAGCCTCATATTCTGCATTTACGTCGTGATGGTAACGATATATATGTCATTAAATTTATAATATATGATGATTGAGATGACGAAAGTTTTGTGGGAACATCATGAAAATAATCTAACGGGAGTTTTGACTTTCCAATGTAAACTAAAGGAGTCGAAAGCAACGTAAGACTGACTACGTATAAAAAGTATAGAACTACGTATGATTTACGAAATAAATAATAATTTCGTATAGAAAACTAGTGATGGTCAACTTTTTATTTCCATCGGAATCAATAATAGCCCACAGGTCCAACTGTTTTAATAACATTGTTTGAATATCCTCTGACACATAAATATTATCTTAGAAGTCAATTTGACGTATAATATGCTCTTATAATATCGAAAAAAACGATTTCATTCAAAAACTTATTTTGTCCCCATTCCGTGGATAATATAAAAACGTAACATTCATGATAGATCCATGCATGTGAATGGAAAGGCTGTCACGGGTAAAAAAGGTTATTTAGGTATCAAATGGCCTCAAGTTTTGGATAGATACTGAAAACTCCGTATCACCTTTTTAGTATCAAAAGATTGAAAAGTAATAACTACTCTATACTTTTTAAGTTTGAAATTTAAAAATAGATCTGAAATCCAATCAAAGATCTTATCTAATGTTCAACAAAGAAAAATAAAAATCTTATCTAAAAAGACTACAAATAAATAAAATTGTAGCGGTCTTTTTTGTCCATTGACCGAGTTTTGCGGGCGTTTACTCATTTAGTACCACAAACACCAAATAAAAAGATCTGTCACTTGTAAGAAAAAGGTGACGAGAAAATCAAAAATAGCTTTAATTAAGTCAAAATTGTAGTTCTAGTGCAAATTAAAGAGTGTGGATCTAATAATCTAAGAAATTACAGCTTTTCGTGTATTAATTATTTATTATGCAGTCCAATAATTACGTTAATTTGGTAAACTGTCCTAAAGTATCGTTGAGAAAATTTGATTATTCCTCGTCATCATAAGATAACTTTACACATTTTCAAACAGAAAAAGACAAAGATTATAGTATTAGTTAATTTGCTTGAACTAAAAAAAGACACGAGATTTATGGAAGCAGATAAGATCCAGAGGAATAGGGCAAGTGGGAAGAACGAGAACAAACAGCTGTTCTTCTTTCTCTTCCAAACCTCAAAGTCAGCCGACAGTTAAATTTTGACGAATGCTATAAATTTCAACTCAAATCTTCTTCATTTTTCAATATCAACTCTTTTCTTCTTCTTTTTGTTTTCTCTGTCTGAATTCGAACCAGATCTAACTGAGAGGAAAACAAAAACTAACACAAGAAGACGAAGAACAAGATCTCCTCTGTCTGAAAAACAGAGCCAAGTCAACCACAAACACCGAGTCTTCCACGACGTCGTTTTAAGCAATTTTTTTGTTTTTCGTCTCAAATCGGAGAAATGGCCGGAGGGTTCGTCAGTCAAACGCCGGGTGTTCGGAACTATAATTACAAGTTGACACCGAAAGTGTTCGTAACATGTTTCATCGGTGCTTTTGGTGGTCTCATCTTCGGATACGATCTTGGAATCTCAGGTTTCTTTTTTTGTTTGTTTCTCAGATTCAAATCTCGTTCTTTCTTTCATCTAGGAAATGTCCGGTGACTAATTGTGGGGTTTTTTTCTTTTCTTGTAGGAGGGGTAACCTCGATGGAGCCTTTCCTGGAAGAGTTCTTCCCTTACGTGCACAAGAAGATGAAGAGCGCACACGAGAACGAGTACTGTCGATTTGATAGTCAGCTTCTCACTCTCTTCACTTCGTCTCTCTATGTGGCGGCTTTGATCTCTTCTCTCTTCGCCTCCACCATTACTCGAGTTTTCGGTAGGAAGTGGTCGATGTTCCTCGGTGGTTTCACCTTCTTCATCGGCTCTGCTTTCAACGGCTTTGCCCAAAACATCGCTATGCTTCTCATCGGTCGTATACTACTCGGTTTCGGAGTCGGATTCGCCAATCAAGTAAGTTTCTGTGGTAAAGTAGCTTGATGAAGAACTAACACTAGCAGCTTGGTTAACTGGTTATTATGCTTTTCTATATTTCAGTCTGTGCCGGTTTACTTATCGGAAATGGCTCCTCCGAATCTAAGAGGAGCTTTCAACAACGGGTTTCAAGTTGCGATTATCTTTGGTATTGTGGTTGCAACGATCATCAATTACTTCACCGCTCAGATGAAAGGAAACATCGGATGGAGAATCTCTCTCGGATTAGCTTGTGTCCCTGCAGTGATGATCATGATCGGAGCCCTAGTCCTTCCCGACACTCCCAACTCCCTCATTGAACGTGGCTACTCCGAAGAGGCAAAGAAAATGCTTCAATCCATCAGAGGAACCGATGAAGTCGATGAAGAATTTCAAGATCTCATTGATGCGAGTGAGGAGTCTAAGCAAGTGAAACACCCATGGAGGAACATCTTGCTTCCTCGTTACAGACCACAATTGATCATGACTTGCTTCATTCCTTTCTTTCAACAACTTACTGGAATCAATGTCATTACCTTCTACGCACCCGTTTTGTTCCAAACCCTCGGGTTCGGTAGCAAAGCTTCCCTCCTATCAGCTATGGTAACGGGTATCATCGAGCTCTTGTGTACCTTCGTCTCTGTTTTCACAGTGGATAGGTTCGGAAGAAGAGTCTTGTTCCTCCAAGGAGGTATCCAGATGCTTATATCTCAGGTAACATCGAACCCTAGCCCTAACCCTATTTTACATGTCTTGATCAACACTCAATAACTCAAAAACATCGGTGTATGTTGCAGATCGCTATTGGAGCAATGATTGGAGTCAAATTCGGAGTGGCTGGAACAGGGAACATAGGGAAAGGAGATGCTAATCTGATCGTGGCACTGATCTGCATCTATGTAGCGGGTTTCGCCTGGTCATGGGGACCGTTGGGATGGTTGGTTCCAAGTGAGATATCTCCACTAGAGATCCGATCAGCAGCACAAGCCATCAACGTATCGGTCAACATGTTCTTCACATTCCTTGTGGCTCAGCTCTTCCTCACTATGCTCTGTCACATGAAATTCGGACTATTCTTCTTCTTCGCCTTCTTTGTCGTCATAATGACGATATTCATCTACTTGATGTTGCCTGAGACGAAGAATGTGCCAATAGAAGAGATGAACAGAGTGTGGAAGGCACACTGGTTCTGGGGTAGGTTTATACCTGATGAAGCTGTCAACATGGGTGCTGCTGAGATGCAACAGAAGTCCGTATGATGGTGAAAAGTCTTAAGTCTTCTTTGGGCAAAAGATTTGTGAGAAAATTTGAAAAAAGAGAAAGTGATGATTTATTGGGATGAAATAAGAATGAAAATGCGTTTACTTCCCTAAAAGAAAGCTGCTCTGTTTTTAGATGCAGAGAGTTAGCTTTTCTAGTTTGTTCTTTCTTTTTTATTTCTTCTTCTTATTCAAGTCTAGTTGTTGAAATTGTATGGGCCTAAAGAAAGTTAAGAAAAACAAATATAAAATATAAAATTTAAAAAATCAGTTTGTCTCTTGTGCTTTGTTACTAACATGTCTGTGATATCTCTTTATTTGATAGAAAGAGTGTTAATACTTAATATGCTTTGTGCAAGAAACAAGACTAGTCATCAGTTTATCCGAAAGGCTTACGGCTTACCATATTATTTACCAATGATTGCAAGTATGAAGTACCTTTACCAATGATCATTTAATATAAATCTATATCTAGAGATAGTATTATTTCCCCAAAAAGATATACAAGTACCGAGACTGACTGACGTGCCTGAAATGAACATAGTCAAACTCCCGACCAAACCTAATCGTGAGATGCAATATTGACCTGACAACGAGCTCATGGAAACTGACTGAAGTCCTTTCTTATCTACTTTTTTCATTTGCTTTAACTCCTTCTTACGTTTTCCATTTCTTTTTAATTCATGTATTGTATACAAAATTCTTTTTTGCCGAAATTAAACATTATTTATAGAAAAGAAATCAAGTTGACCTAAATGATCACGAATATTTGTTATCTTTTCTTTTGTCAACGGACTGATTTGTTACATACTTACATGAAACGTTAAATTTGAAAGAGATTATGAATTTGTTATATGACAAGTTTCTATTTTTGGGTATTGACCAATATAAAACAGATTTAAGAGAAGTCCTTATAGACAGAGGATATTATCTGATCTCTCATGTGAAAAATGAAAAGATCGATAAATAAGGAAAATAATGTTTGTAAAAGAAACGGTCTAACACACAGTTAAGAGTCTCCATGAAACTTGGCGTTTGTAACAATAAGAAAACTCTTGTTCCAACTAACTAGCTACTTCCACCTAATCCTAATTCCCAACTCATACAAAGATAGATAAAACTTATAAGTTATAACATAACACGCAATATTACTCAATACACCTAATTATAGGGTAACCACATTGATCTATATAAAAAGATCACAAAGCGAACATTTTCGAATTAAACTACAAGACTTCTTCTTAGACAACAACAACAAAAAAATGGCAGGAGGAGCTTTTGTATCAGAAGGAGGAGGTGGTGGAAGAAGTTATGAAGGAGGAGTCACTGGTTTCGTTATCATTACATGTATTGTTGCCGCCATGGGAGGTCTCCTCTTTGGTTATGACCTTGGAATCTCAGGAGGAGTGACATCGATGGAGGAGTTTCTTACCAAGTTCTTCCCTCAAGTAGAGAGCCAAATGCGAAAGGCGAAGCACGACACCGCTTACTGCAAATTCGATAACCAAATGCTCCAATTGTTCACTTCTTCCCTCTACATCGCAGCTCTTGTAGCTTCCTTTATGGCTTCGGTTATCACTAGAAAACATGGACGTAAATTTTCTATGTTTATTGGTGGACTAGCCTTCCTCATCGGTGCACTTTTCAACGCATTTGCCATTAATGTTGCAATGCTCATCATTGGTCGACTTATGCTCGGTGTTGGTGCTGGATTTGCTAACCAGGTAAGGCATATGTTGTTTTCTTGTGTATCATCTCTAATATATGTGGTTTAGGTTTATATATCAATCTTTTATACTTATTTTTTGTGTGTGCATGCAGTCTACTCCGGTGTATCTCTCGGAAATGGCTCCAGCGAAGATAAGAGGAGCTTTAAACATTGGTTTTCAAATGGCTATTACGATTGGAATCCTGGCGGCGAATATGATAAATTATGGAACATCAAAGATGGCTCAAAATGGATGGAGGGTTTCTTTAGGTTTAGCAGCTGTTCCAGCGGTTGTCATGGTGATTGGATCATTCATTTTGCCGGATACACCAAACTCGATGCTCGAGAGAGGCAACTACGAGGAAGCAAAACATATGTTGAAGAAGATACGCGGAGCTGACAACGTTGGCCATGAGTTTCAAGATCTCATTGATGCCGTTGAAGCTGCCAAAAAGGTGGAGTATCCATGGAAGAACATCATGAAGAGTAAATACAGACCAGCTTTGATCTTCTGCTCGGCGATTCCCTTTTTCCAACAGATCACTGGAATCAACGTCATTATGTTCTACGCTCCTGTTCTCTTCAAGACTCTTGGTTTTGGTAACGATGCTTCTCTTATGTCCGCTGTGATAACCGGTGTAGTCAACATGCTTTCAACCATTGTCTCAATTTTTACGCGGTTGATAAATATGGAAGAAGGTTGCTATTTCTTGAAGGTGGTATTCAGATGTTCATCTGCCAGCTTCTTGTTGGTTCATTCATCGGTGCAAAATTCGGAACCACGGGAATCGGAACCTTGACGCCAGAAACGGCAGATTGGATTCTTGCTTTCATATGTGTGTACGTAGCGGGATTTGCATGGTCATGGGGTCCGTTGGGATGGTTGGTACCTAGTGAGATATGTCCTTTGGAAATCAGACCAGCGGGACAAGCCATCAACGTCTCTGTCAACATGTTTTTCACTTTCCTCATTGGTCAATTCTTTTTGACAATGCTTTGCCACATGAAGTTTGGTCTCTTCTACTTCTTTGCAAGCATGGTGGCGGTCATGACGGTTTTCATCTACTTTTTGTTGCCGGAGACCAGAGGTGTTCCTATTGAAGAGATGGGAAGAGTTTGGAAGCAGCATTGGTTCTGGAAAAAGTATATCCCAGATGATGCAATTATTGGTGGGCATGATGACGACAATAATACCAAACCTATGTAAGAGAGTACGTCGGTATTTGAATTGTTTTCAGGGAGAAATTACATGAAAATTATCGAGACGATTTGTTTTACATGTTTCAATATTGTTCCTAATTATTCTTGGAAAAAGGAAGACCAAAAAAATGCGAACTCATATAATCATATTCCTAGAGCAAACACACCACATAAATCTATAGATTACATAATTAACATTTTCATCATGTATTTATTTTATTTTTTTACTATAAGCTGCTTGAATATCTCATCGATCTATACTATTACAATTCCGTTTAAATATATCAAGTTTTACAGGCAAGAAAACAAATTAAAGTCTATCTATCTCATGGTGATTTTTTTTGCCCAAAGAAGAAGAAATCTCATAGTGATTTCTATATAAAGAACTCATCACGAAGTAAGAGGATCCCGAGTCCTTATTTCAACGATAAAAATATTTATCCTTATGCATGCTTTACAAGAATATCCCAGCACTAATAATCCAAACACTTGCTCAATTGTGTTGATTCACAAGTTCACAACCAAGTTAAAAAAGTCATAGTCTTAAAAAAAAATGAATAAGCTATTGAATGTGATAAGAGAAAAATACATTAGTGTTTAGGAAATATTATATTGACTCTCATAATCATAACTTTAATAACATAGTAAAATAGTTTCTTAAACTAAACTAAGATGTAGAACTAAATCTTTACATGTATATCTCTATAGCAAATACTACAATAGTAGATTAAGACCCAGGTTGAAATTCATTTTAATTATATTGTAATTTTTATATAGAATAGATATATATATATATTTTTTTTGTTAATCATTGGGCCACAATTGGCCGGCCCATTAGCCAAATTCCTACATTTGTAGGAACTGAGACTCGATCCCTGGTGTGAAGGTGCCTTCTACAAATGGACTTACTTCCTGCCACTGCACTAAGGTCACTTCACATATAAAATATAATTTATGTGATTGTTTTTAAAAGTTTTTTTGGATAAAACATTATGCAATAAAATCATACTAAATATGATGGCTTGAAAAAGACACATATTTTGTAAGTTTTATATTGTTAATGATTCTAGATAAGTACATGTGCTATAACAATGGTTAAATTTTATTTTATACAAAATTTTGTATATATTATATTTTTTAAAAAAAATTTAAGATGTTGTATTAGTTTATGTATATCTTAACATGTTCTATTAGTATATGTATGTGAAGTTATTTCTACAATGTATATTCTACATCATAATATGAACGTCATTATAAGACATAATCTTGTAAATTTGGTTTTTAAAAAGCGAGTTATTATATTATGAGTAATTTAATATATTGTTATATTTTTTTGTTTTAATATACTTGGTTTTTTGAATTTCTTTCATATTATAGTGACATATAATTGACATTGTTATAACAAATCAATTTAGAGTGTTTATAGTTTCTAACTTTTATATCAAGTTTCAATATTTTAAAAATATTTCAAAATAAATTATTTAAAGTTTATTATATTATATAAATTTATAAAAATTCAACAAAAAAATAATGAAATTGAATTTAAATATTCAAATTTTGACCCGTTACTCAGTAAATTTTTTAATTCAATAGATATTATTTTTAAAGAATAATATTACTAAAGCTTGAATATTTTATAGATTAAAAAATTTATATTTGTTTTTAAAAATTCAACTTATGGTATATCCGGAAATAAAACAAATAAAACTATTTTTTAATTATAATAAATAATATGATAATTTTTTTTTCACAAAATAGACTCATATATAAAAATGAGAGGTGAAGTATAATGATAATTAACAAATAAATATGTTAAGTTAGATATCAAAAGATTTTTTAGAATATTCTTTTTAAGATTTTTAAAAACAACATGCTCTAGTAATAAAAATCTTTCAAAAACAAATTAAGGTTGCACCCACTATTTAACTTGTAACCAATTAATCTATAACCTATTTGTAACCAACTTATTAAAACTATATAGTAATTTACAAAACAATGTTGTGTACTTCCGTTTTATTATAAAGGGGATCTTCATACTAAAGAAGATCATTCTACATAAGTTATTTAATTTTTAAATCTAAAACTTTTTTTTGAATCTAATGTTAAATTATATTCAAAGAAAAAATAAACGTGTTAAATCTAAACCTTTCCTATTAGATTGTAACCTTTCCTAAAATTATTATAGTCAGTAGATTGATTACATAAATTAGCTCAAATCCATAAAAAAAAAATTATAAATCTGATATCCAAAAAAAAAAAAAAATAGGGCAGGTCAATTCAATATATTAACATTCCTTACTTAGAAGTTAGAACTATACATGGGCCGTTAATGGGCTGTAGCCCAAATTGTATAGAAGATTGTTAGGGTCGGCCACAAACCAAAGAATTATTTTCTCTCTCTTGTCTCACTTCTCTGACGGTTCTTTTCTTCCTTCGTCCTCTCGTTTCGTTTCGTCTCGTCTCTCTCGCGCTCTGAAAAAATTTCGCAGAATCCGTCATGTCTTCCGGCGTAAATTCAACTGGCTCCGCCGCAGCATCAGCGGCGGTCGACAAGATATTCTTCTGTTACCAGTGCAATCGCACAGTCACAATCTCGATTACCGCATCCGCTGATCCTTTCTGTCCTATTTGTAACCAAGGGTTTCTCGAAGAATTCGAAGACCGCAGCCCTAATCCTCCCCCCAATTTCAACCCTAACACTGATGGTTCCTTTTTCCCCATGGCTGATCCTTTCTCAACCTTGCTCCCTCTCTTATTCGGCTCTTCCACTGCTTCTCCTTCCGGCATGGACTTCATGAGCTCTAGCTTCTTCGGTCCTTCGATGCAACCACAGGCTCGCTCCACTCAGCAGTCTGACGCGTTTGATCCGGTTTCGTTTCTCCAGAATCATCTCCAGCATCTGCGATCTAGCGGTACGCACGTTCAGTTCGTGGTTGAGAATCATCCTTCGGATCCAGCTCATCGTATCCCTGGGAATCTCGGTGACTACTTCTTTGGTCCAGGTCTTGAGCAATTGATTCAGCAGCTGGCTGAGAATGATCCTAACCGTTACGGAACTCCTCCTGCTTCCAAATCAGCGATCGATGCGCTTCCTACTGTTAAGGTAACTAAGGATATGTTGAAATCGGAGATGAACCAGTGCGCTGTTTGTATGGATGAGTTTGAGGATGGTAGCGGTGTTAAGCAGATGCCTTGTAAGCATGTGTTTCATCAGGATTGCCTTCTCCCGTGGCTTGAGTTGCACAACTCCTGTCCCGTGTGTAGGTATGAGTTGCCTACTGATGATCCTGATTATGAGAACAGGGCTCAAGGAGTTCAGGGGAGTGGTGATGGACAGGGTTCGGTTGAGGGACAGCAGACTCCAAGGAGGTTTAACATACAGCTTCCTTGGCCGTTCAGGAGACAAGATGGCTCTGGTTCTGATCCTGGTTCAGGGTCAGGAGCACCTGGTGCTGGTGGAGGTCATCTTGAGACCAGGGGTGAAGATTTGGATTGAGGTTTGTATTGTCTTCTCTCTCTTTCTGTACAGCCTCTGATATAGCCATGAAACAACCCTTTGTTTGATTTCCGTGCTGTCTTTGTGCCACTGGACTACTTGCGGTTTTTGTTAGGTACAGAATAATAGATTGTGTGGCTGCAAGAACATTGTCAATTTGTGGCTATACTGGAAATGTATATTCGAGCCATTGCATTGATGCCTCTATCTAATAGTTGAAATGGGAAGTTCAAGTTAGGCATCTCTTTTGCAATATTGAGCTTTTAAACGTGGCTGCTTGTTTTGAAAATTTCCATAGGCACAAACTTGTAGATAGCACTGTAACATATTGTTTCATTCTTGCTCTTGCTTCTCCCTCTGTTAGCAATATATCTCCTTGCTTATTAGATATCTTCAGGACGCTGAGCTAGACTCAGAGGTATACGTGAGATAAGATAAAGAAATTATTTAGACTCAACAGGATGCTGAAAGTGATTAGCTGAGAAGAAATAGTTTGTTGTATCATAAATTAGGCAACGCTTCTGTAGATCGTGCATATACGAGTTTTTTTAAATCTTGTGTGGTAGCCTAATCTTGAATTCTCTACATTTTGTTTATTTTAAATTGGCATGTGATATTCTGATCAACTTGGTGATTAGCATTTCTTCTTTGTGATATGAGATTTTCAATGTGGATAACAACATGGGGAGAACTTGTATGGGTATCTTATGAGGTTTCTCACTGTCACTAGTTTAGTGTGATGTTGAGATATAACTGTGCTGGGTATAATAGCAGCTCTTTCTTAAAGATGCTGGAGAGGTGGAAGTGATTAGTGTTCATGAGGAATGCACAAGATTTCATCTGCATATGGCCATTTGAGCATAACTAAAGAGCTTGTTTGCTAGTTAACTAAGAGTCTCAAGATTAGCATAAATAGTGGATTCAAGAGACTTCTAGGTCATGGGTAAGTTAGTTGGATAAATGCTAAGGTTTGTACTGATTGATTCGTTGGAGAGATATCAAATTGGTGTGGTTGACGCCCAACTACTTATAAGCAACAAAATTGTTATTTGAGTTACAGATTGCCGCTAATCCAGTTACTCCATGAGGTTTACATTGCATTACATTGATACTTATCACACTTCGGTGTAGACCTTTACTTATCACACTTCGGTGTAGACCTTTATGGTTGGGTTTTTGGAACCAGATGTTGTTGGGTCCATGAGGTTTACATTGCAGTACATTGAAGAAGTGAAATCACTTCCATTGACTGGCCTTTGTTTAAGACCTTTGCTTTGACCTAAAGCTTTTGCTGCTTTTCATTTGTGGTGCAGTATGTGTTGCCCAGAGTCATTGCTTGGAAATTGGATCAGCAGGATATCGCAAGTTCAAAAGAAAGAAGAAGAAAAAGTAGTTTTATTAGGGAAACAAAAGTGACATTGAGGTCTTACCATATTTTGTACATTTAAAAAAGGTTTTTTTTTTTCAATTCGTTGTTATTTTGGGGATTATATAACGAATGTGAGAGTTCTAAAATTTGCAAATCTTCATTATCGTGTTATTATTGATATTTCTGATATAACACCTTTCCATGGATTGGGTATGTGAAATTGAGACCCCATACCCAATTGGGATTCAGACATTCAAATCTAACATTTGGACATGCGAAAAATGGGACACAAAAGTATGAAGTGGCAGACAAAGGTGACTGATTATCTAAAAGAAGAAGAGATATTATCAAAATAAACAGTCCCTTGTGGTATGTTTATTTGACCTTTTCATAAAATGACTTTACAGCTTTTATGTTTTCTAAACTTATCTATTACTACACGTAGTCGCAAGTTCGTGCAACCTGTGATTTCCCCATCGCTTCGTCCTTCTCAAATGCGCATTTCAATGCGGACAAGCAACAAACTGTGAATTCTACAGGCTCACTTAATCAGATGCAATGTATATGTTAATTATATACGACAAAATAGTCTTCTTGTAAAGTGATTCTTTATGTTTAGAGGTAAACTTGTATAATTGAATGAAATATTTTATCTTTGAATATTATTATCACATTTGACACTTTTATAACTCACAAGATATTTGCGTATATGGAGTATGTCATTAGGTTTAAACACGTGTATTTTTTTACTTCGATTATTTGATGAAGATCTGTATCTATAAGCAAGACGCACGTCGTAGAGATAGTTTTAAAAACAATTTCACATAAACTGACTGTATTAGATGTTAAAACAAAAGTAAGATTGCCCACAAACTAAATCCAAAGTAAACCTATACCCAAGTAACGTGATCTTCTTCCACAAAACGTTTGACTAGAAAACCCTAATTTCAATATTTTTGCTATTGGTAGCTTTTCTTCTATATATTCAGCGACTCCACTGTCAAGATCAGGATGTTCCTTGACAGGTGCGCAAGGAAGCGTCTCTAGGTCAAGAAACATCTCTTTCAAAAAATATGGTGTAGTTGATACTTGATAGGTTTTTGCTTACTAGTAAGGATTCTAATATCTGGCTGGATGAAGAAGTATTCTTTTGGGGAAAACCAGACGGGCCTCCATAGTTATTTCGGAACCCCCAGTTGGGTTGTTGTAACACGTTTGTAAAATATTAGTAATTTGGCTATACGTATTCTTCTTCCCTTCTTTCCCCTTTTTGTATAGCTTTGGAATTGTTGAGTTGGCATAATAATTAACAGGAAAATTTACGCGAATTCTTTTTCTTTTGTTTCCGTCCAAATTTTGTTGATTTGGCATAATTTTATTGAACGTATTGAATTAAGAGTACTAACGAGAAGGTGAATGCGAGTCACTATTGTCTTTTTGTACTTGTTGTTGTTGAACTAACTAGAAATTATGATCCCATGTTCCATAGATTTGTCCCTTAAATTATTGTCAAAAAAAAAAAAAAAAATTGTACCTTAATTAGTGCGATATGCAAGTGTGAATGACCATGGTTTTACAAATTTGCATGTCCTAAGCTTTTGCTACTCATATTTTCATTGTCATAGTTTTAAAATTTATGGGACAATCATAATCAAAAAACAACATTGTTTGTCCTACATCGACTAGATCCGCCAAAGGAAGGGGACAGATAATTTAAGGTTTGGGGTATATCATTGATACATACAATTAACGATTGTCTAATTCCGAAGTTATTAATATCTTAATCTTATATGTGAGGAAGAAGACGCTTTGACATTCCAAGTTTCAATGTAATAGTGGCCATGCCCAATTGGTCGACAATGATAGATTCTCTTTTGTTCGGCGTCTTGACTCGGACATGAAATCTAAACATCGATCAAGATGGGACACGACGAAACGTAGAAAGTGGCAAACAAAGCTGATAATATCTAAAAGTAGATATATCAGATAAACAATCCCTTGCGGTATGTTTCTAAACCGTTTTGACCTGTTCATCATATGAATGCAACTTTAATTTTATGTATACATTTATAATATTTGAGGGGTGAATGTGAGAAACTGAAAAATGGGTTTAGGATTTACACATAGTAGAAACCTTGCAATCACGATTTTGCACTCCGCTGCTTTTTAAGTGACATTATAATGTTGTCGACATATAAAAAATTTGATTTCGAAAGGCTTACTTAATCACATGGTCGCAACATGTTTTCATATGCGAAAAAAGTAACAATATCCGTGGAATTCAGTGATACATGTGGATTTTTTGTTTGTAGGTTGTTCATTTGTAGAAATGATTATATATCTCTTACTAGTTAAAAAAATCTCACATTGGTATTTGGTACTTAAAAAATTTGTATAGATTATATGTTTAGATTACACCTTACTTTTTTAACCATTATTTATCACATAACATTCATTTAAAACCTAATACATTTTATAGATTATGTATATGTTTAAATCTCTTTAATACTTTTTTTTCATACATCTTTTTCATAAATCGTGATAAAACTTGTTTTGTGTGTATGACAAAATTCTTATACTTTTAAAAAAATATTTTTAAAAATAAATCACGAGTCATGGCGCTTCACGTGAGGTTATTTCCTTATTGTTGTTACACTCGTCATGATGGTGATCGATTACTCGCTTTCGTGGCTGGAGAAAGTTTTGCAGTTGATTCTTTGGTGAAACTAATTTTAGAGAGAAGTAGATTATGGGTTTTGAAGCAAATAAAATACATGATAAAAAAATTATAATATCCTAAATATTGTGTAAATGTGGCAGTTGTTCAATTTTTTTTCTTTTCAAAAGTGACCATTTTATCATTTTGAATAATATAATTTGAAGAAACATACATATATATAAGTTTGCGGTGTTGAAATATATATCATCCTCTTGAACGTATATATAAGTTACATGTAACTTTATTGTCAATAATTCAAGTCAATATATAAACGTCACATTGACAAGTCAACCAACGATTATTTTGTGTTCGATCGTTTCGTCACAGTAGCGACTAATAAGTAATAACTAAAGACTAAATTGTGTTTGTTTGGTGGTATATATTACACTAATTCAAAATTTAAGACACTAATGTTAGAAATAGTTGCTTAATTAGCTAGTAGCGACAGCAAAACGTATAACAAAAAATTCTAGTGCTGGTTATTAGCGATACGAAACGAATAAAAAAATCGTTAATCGCATTTGCTATTGATTAAGAATGAATATGAACTACATGACGATGATCAAATTGAACTTTCAACAATATCAGGTGTATATAATAACATTGCCCATCAACATAGCTCACTTAATGTGTGTATGTGACCTTCGGAAAGGATGTCTTTATATTAAAACGAATATAAACTTAAAATATTCCCATTTTTTTAATTAATATATATGGTTGACTTAATTATAGAAAATGATATAATAAATTTTTTGCAGACCACTGTTGTATTTTTGAGAAATAGAAAACATATGGACCGATTCTAATCTCTTACTTCTTGCACATTAATTAGCTTTCTTGATATTTTTGATAGCAACTGGTTAATTTTACAGTTGGATTTATTTTTGATTTTAAATTTTCTCAACGAGAGAATCATTAATTCTACAATCAATTCTATATCAAAAGCTAATATTACATTTGCAATAATCATTGCCATTTCTAACTGCCTTTTTTGTAAACAGGAAAAAAGATTCATGGACGGCGATACTAGGGTTTTGACTACGCTTGAGCAGGATGCCACCATGGCAAACGCTGGTGAGAGAGATCGCCCTCCGGAAGATCCACCTGACCGGCATATGTCCTGGATGAATAAGGTGAAGAGTACTAATGGTGGGGGGATTTTGACGCCGGATGAGGTGATGGATGATGCGTTTGTTAAGGAACGGGTGACGCTGGCCTTCCCGGATGGGGAGGACGGGGAGCCGGTGATCACCATCGGGAAAGAAGTGTTGACGGCTATGAACGGGTTATGGCAGCAATGTATGATTGTTAAGGTGTTAGGTCGGAATATTTCTGTCGCAGTTTTGAGTCGGAAACTGAAGGAAATGTGGAAACCAGTGGGGGGATGACAGTAATGGATCTTCCTCGTCAGTTTTTCATGGTCCGATTTGAAGCGGAGGACGAGTATATGGCGGCTTTTACGAGCGGACCTTGGAAAGCTTTTGGCAATTACCTGATGGTGCAACGGTGGTGTCCAGAGTTTGATCCGCTACGTAATGAGATTGTCACAACGCCTGTTTGGGTTCGTCTGGCTCATCTGCCGTATAACTTTTATCATAAGGCAATTCTGATGAGTATTGCTGAGGGGTTAGGGACACCAATTAAAGTGGACGTAACGACACTCAATTTTGAGAGGGTTAGGTTTGCTCGAGTGTGCGTGGAAGTAAACTTGCGGCGGCCGCTTAAGGGTACAGTAATGGTCAATGGAGAGCGATATTTCGTCTCGTATGAAGGTTTAACGAATATCTGCTCTCACTGTGGTCTGTATGGTCATTTAGTTCACTCCTGCCCGAAAACGGTGCAAGATAAAGGGGCGACTGAAAATCTGAGTGTGAGACCGATGGTGCTAACCCAACCCCAAATAGCTCAGGCGGATGAGGGATTCGTTTTGGTCACATCCAAAAATAGGAGGCCATTACCACAAACAATTCCGGTGGTGTTTGCAGCTGGGGGTACTGGTCGGGGGTCGAGTCAACGAAGTCGGGGTTTGCCATGTGATGGTGGTTCAGGGAATATTCCGCTTGCTAACAGTTTTGGAAGGTTGGAACAGGATTTGGCTTCCCGTGATTTACGAGAAGAGGATTCTGTTACGACTAATAAGGAAAATAGAGATCCTCAGTATAATTCTCAAGGGATCACGAGTACTGCGCAAGTAAAAGAGGTGTTGGTGGGGAAGGAACGTGCTAAACTTCGAAGGGCTCAGAAAGAAGGCCTTCGTGAAAAAAGGAATATGGGCCCGAAAGCCCAGGAGAGTGGTACGTCCAGGCCTAAACCAGCGAAAGTGACTAGGCCCACACGAGGGCTTGTTTTTGGTCTAGTAAGGGAAGGTTTGGAAATGTCTTCGTCGGGTAAGAGGCTTAGGGTGGAGAAGGATAATGTGGGTTGGTTGGGTAGTTCTTCGGCCGTTGGTAATCCGAGTCCGGTGGTCGTCGCGGGCGAAATCTCAACTGCGACGAATGGCGAAGGGGATGTGCATTCTAATTTGGGGATGGTACCGGTGGTACCGAATCCGGCGGTTCAGAGGGAACTGCCGGCAGGTGAAGGGGTGAGGGTGTGTCTGGATGAGGGAGGCCAATAAGGGTGTTCCCCGGTGGTTCCGATACTTTTACGCAGCTTTATGATGAATTTACTTCTATGGAATTGCGGGGGGGCGAATAAACCTAATTTTCGGCGATCAATTCGATATATGCTTAAAAGATGGAAAGCGGACATATTGGCAGTTTTTGAGACACATGCTGGAGGAGATCGAGCAAGGCAGATTTGTCGAGGTTTGGGGTTTGAATCCTCTTTTCGGGTCGACGCTGCTGGTCAGAGTGGAGGGTTGTGGTTACTCTGGAGAGATGGAGTTGGTGAGATGGAAGTGGTGGAATCATCTGATCAATTTATCTATGCCAGATTGGTTAAGGATGGCTAGGTTTTGAACCTTATTGTAGTTTATGCGGCACCTACGGTTACGAGACAGAGTGGTCTATGCAACCGATTGAGCGAGGTGATCCGTGATGTGGTTGAGCCCTTGGTGGTGGGAGGGGATTTTAATACAATTGTTCGACTAGATGAGCGGTCTGGAGGGAATGGACGCCTATCTTTGGATTCGATCTCTTTTGGTGATTGGATAAATCAGTCATCGTTGATTGATATGGGCTTTAGGGGCAAGCAATTTACTTGGAGGAGAGGATGTAATGTTCACACAATGGTTGCAAAGCGTCTTGATAGAGTGTTATGATGTCCGCAGGCTAGGTTGAAGTGGTCTGAAGCTAGTGTGACTCATTTGCCGTTCTTATCTTCTGATCATGCTCCACTGTATGTGCAGCTGTCCCCGGAGGTAAAAATGGATCCTCGTCGTAGACCTTTTAGGTTTGAGGCGGCTTGGCTACAACATGAGGGATTTAAGGTATTGCTACTTCTTGGAGGAGGGATCTAAGTACGCTGGATGCTTTGAAGCAACTTCAGATGACGTTGTGTAGATGGAACCGAGAGGTGTATGGTGTGGTTCAGAAGCGAAAGGAGGTCTTGCTTAAGGAGTTGGATCATGTTCAAACGCTACTTGAGCTTACTCCGACGACTGAGTTATTGACCCGGGAAGAGATTTTATTGCGTGAGTTTGATGTGGTGTTGGAACAGGAGGAGATGATCTGGTTCCAAAAATCGAGGGAGAAGTGGATTACTTGTGGTGACAGGAATACCTCTTATTTTCATACATCTACGGTTATTCAGAGACAGATAAACCGCATTGATATGTTGAAAAATGATGAGGGAGGCTGGATTCTGCTACTCAGGAACTGGAAACATTGGCAGTTGCGTACTACCAATGTTTGTATTCTCTGCAAGATGTGGATGCAGTGGTGAAATGGTTACCCAGTGCTGGTTTTGTGTCACTCTCGGATGCTGATCATACTGCGTTGGACAAGCCGTTTATAGCCTCGGATGTTGAGCAGGCCATTCGTGGAATGGGAAGCTTCAAGGCTCCTGGTCCAGATGGTTATCAACCAGTTTTTTATAAACAAAGCTGGGATGTTGTTGGGGAATCAATGGTAAAGTTTTCTCTGGATTTCTTTGCTACGGGTATGTTACCAGCTGATATAAATGATGCTCTTCTTGTGCTTATAGCTAAAGTGGCTAAACCAGAGAAAATCACACAGTTCAGACCGATCAGCCTGTGTAATGTCTTGTTTAAGACTATAACCAAATGTATGGTGGAGCATTTAAAACAGGTGATGACGAAACTAGTTGGTCCCGCACAGGCCAGTTTCATACCTGGGAGAGTCAGTATAGATAATATTGTGGTTGTACAGGAAGTTGTGCACTCGATGAAGAGGAAAAAGGGTCGCAAAGGGTAGATGCTTTTAAAGTTGGATCTCGAGAAAGCCATTGACAGGATCAGATGGGACTTTTTGGAGGATACACTGAGAGTATCAGGTCTATCAGAGGTTTGGATTAACTGGATTATGAAGTGCGTCTCGGGTCCCTAGATGAATCTGCTGTGGAATGGAGAGAAAACAGAAGCCTTCAAGCCTTCGAGTGGTCTTCGACAAGGTGATCCTCTATCTCCGTTTCTGTTTGTCCTCTGCATGGAGAGGCTGTGTCATCTGATTGATAGATCAGTGGTAGATAAAGAGTGGAAGCCAATCAGCATTTCTCGTGGGGGCCTACGCTTTCTCATATTTGTTTTGCTGACGATTTGATCTTATTTGCGGAAGCGTCTGTTGCACAAATCTGTGTTATAAGAAGAGTGCTGGAGAGATTTTGTGGAGTCTCGGGACAAAAAGTTAGTATGGAGAAATCCAAAATATTCTTCTCTGAGAATGTTTCTAGAGAGTTGGGTATACAGATCAGTGAGGAAAGTGGAATTAAGTCCACCATGGATCTTGGTAAGTATTTGGGGATGCCGGTGCTATAGAAGAGATTGAATAAGGCGACGTTTCGAGAAATTTTGGAACGGATGTCCTCAAGGCTGGCGGGTTGGAAGAGTCACACTCTTAGTTTGGCAGGGCGCTTAACTCTTACGAAAGCAGTATTATCCTCTATACCAGTTCATTCCATGAGCACTATTATGCTTCCTCAAGCCACTTTGGCTTGCATAGATAAGGTGTCTCGCGATTTCTTATGGGGCAGTACACCAGGAAGAAGGACGCAACACCTGGTTTCTTGGGATAAGGTATGTTCGTCTAAATGGCAGGGTGGACTAGGCATTCGAGCTGCTAAAGACATGAATAAGGCTCTTATCGCTAAGGTTGGATGGCGGTTGCTGCAGGATAGAGGAAGCTTGTTGGCTCGTTTGCTCAGAAGTAAATATAAAGTGGATGATACAACGGGGTATAACTGGCTGTCAGTGAAAAGCATGTGGTCCTCAACATGGCGAAGTATAGGTGTTGGCCTTCGTGACGTGATTTTACAGGGTCAGAGTTGGGTGCTTGGTGATGGGAGGCACATTAACTTCTGGACTGATAAATGGTTGTCGAAATACCCGTTGGTTGACGCAGTGGAGGGAGAGTTACCACAAGCAGCATTGCAGTTGAGAGTTAGCGAGCTGTGGAGAGATGAGGGTGGATGTGACTGGAATAGGATATCTTCTTATTTGCCTCTAGAGAAACACTTGGAGTTAACAGCGTTTGCTGTGGATAGGGTTACAGGGGCTACTGACAGAATTGCTTGGGGAGAGTCGCCAGATGGGAAATTCTCAGTCAGTTCTGCGTATGCATTGATTACTAGGGATAATTCTCCAAGGCCGAATATGGAGAAGTTCTACAGGAAGTTGTGGCGCTTACAAGTGCCAGAACGGATCAGAGTGTTTCTTTGGTTGACTAGTCATCAAGCAATCATGACCAATATGGAGCGGGCAAGACGTCATTTGTGTGATTCTGCGGTTTGTCAAGTTTGTAAAGGCGACTTTGAGTCTATTATCCATGTTTGGCGGGATTGTCCCGCAATGAAGGGAGTTTGGGAGAGGTTGGTGCCGACAAGAAGACACCAACAGTTCTTTGAAGTTACTCTGTTGGAATGGATTTCTGGGAATGTATCAGAAGGATATGTGGCTTCTGATGGTGTTCCATGGTCTACCCTTTTTGCAGTAGCGGTCTGGTGGGGTTGGAAATGGAGGTGTGGAAATGTATTCGGTGTGAATGGGAAGTGCCGCGATCGTGTTAGGTTTCTAAAAGACTTGGCTAAAGAAATAGTTTTGGCGAATGTGATGAAGGAGAGGCCAGTGAGTACGCAACCCCGGGTTGAACGACTGATAGGCTGGTCGAGACCAAGGGTGGGTTGGATGAAGATGAACACCGATGGTGCATCTCGTAGCAATCCAGGGTTGGCCACGGCTGGAGGGGTGTTGCGAGACTCAGATGGTCGATGGTGTGGAGGGTTTACTTTGAACATAGGGAGATGCTCGGCACCGCTTGCAGAGCTCTGGGGCGTATACTATGGTTTGTGTCTGGCTTGGGATAAAGGAGTCCGATGTCTTGAGTTAGAGGTGGATTCGGAGCTGGTGGTGGGTTTTCTGAACACAGGGATTGATGACTGTCATCCCCTGTCTTTCCTGGTACGCATGTGCCATGGCTTAGTTGTGAAGGACTGGTCAGTCCGTTTATCTCATGTATACCGTGAAGCAAACTGTCTAGCTGATGGTTTAGCCAATCATGGATTTCTCTTTCCTTTAGGTTTTCATTTGTTGGACTCTGTCCCTATTGAGTTATTCTCGATTTTTAGAGACGATGAGGTTGGGCTCATGCACTCAAGACATATTCGTATGTAAGACTGTTGAATTTTAATAAATGCTGGGAGACTATTGTCTCCCGGTCCCCTACCAAAAAAAATATTACATCTGCAAAAGAATAGTACACATTTTATATATCGAAAACAAAACTCTTAACAAAATTGGAACCGGAAAAAAACTACTAAACCATGTTACAAATAACACGAATTAATAAAGATGAAAAGAGCATAGCTAGTAAGCCTAGTGTAGATAAGTTACATGAACTACTTTACTCAACACACTCCCCCAAGATTAATCTATCAATTCTCATAATAGTGAGTAAATATATGTAGAAAAATTCAAAAAAAAAAAATGGATCTTAATTCGAATTAAGTACATTAAAAGAGGAAAATATCAGCATTAAAAATCTGTGATCTGAAACTCAAAAATTAAAAAGAAGCAACAACATCGGTTTAAGAAATAAATACAAAATGAGTGTATAATCGTCATTTCAGAGCATGTGAGGGGCTGAAAATTCATCTTTTCAAAATTCAGTTGGTGGCAAAAAAACGCAAAGACATTCAAAATTGTCGGATAATTTTAAATTTTATTTTTGTTAAAAAATACGAAAAATAGATAACAGTTAAAAGAAAAAAAATAAAATTAAAAAAATAGGAAAAACAGCAGTTTCCTTTTTCTTTTTTTCTTCGTCCTCCTTTTCTTGTTGTGAAGCAGAGAAAAAAAGCTGCACTTTTTAAGATATTCTCTCCAAAATTTCTCAGTAAATTGAAATCTCCACTGTTTACTTGGGAGATTTCTAAACTCTTTTTATCTTCTTTTTCTGTATTTTCACTTCTTCTACCGCATTAGTGTACCCTGTTCTTACCCCTTTTGTATGTTCTTCCATTTCTGGAGTTTACAGAATCTGAAGTAGTTTCTTCTCTGTGGTGGGTTTTCTCTGTCTGAGATCTATCTTCCAGAAAAATCAATTCTTTTTTTGAGAATCTGAAGTTTTCTCCTGAAGGTGTTGCCGATTGGCTTTATATATATATATTTTTTTTTTGCTGAGCAGAGCTCTGATTCTTGGAAGGTATTTGAAAGGGTCTTTAAATCGAACAAATTTGGAAAATTTCTGCTTTTGTTCTGTTTCTCTTTTTTTTTATTTTTTTTTATTTTTATGAATTCTCAACAAAATTAGAAATTTCGTATCGTCTTCTGTTTGGTTTGTGTGTAGTGAGTGAACATACATAGAAATACGGAAGTTGTCTTTTGTATCTCAAGATTTGAGCTGAATTTGTAAGCTTTTTTTCTTTTCAATCTGTTCTATTTTCGGTTTCTTAAAAATTTCAGCAAGAGATGTGTTTGAATGTCAACCAGGCAAGCCCTTTAGATATTTTAATCGCATTTTTTTTTTTTTAAATCTCCTTCTCAAGATTTCGTCAACCTCTTCAATGAATGTCGTCGTTTCATTGTTTACTCCATTAATTTTATTCAGAGATTGGCCTAACATTTCCCATTTTGATAGAGAAACTTGAAAACACTGACTGAAGACTATGGAAAAAAAGCATTTCAGTCTATGTCCTTATAAGTATGGTCCCCGCCATTAGAAGCTAGATAGGTCTTTTGGAGTGGGGTTCTTCTTCAAAAGCTTTATGGAAACCAAATATAGATTCTTTACTTTTTTTGTTTCTTGAACACTTCCATTTAAGCTGATAAGTTTCCTTCTTTCTTGCAGTAAAATGTCCCAAAAGGTTACTCCATCCATGCAGTCACTTAAATCTTTGCCGGCAGACTATAGATTCGATGGTTCAGCAATCTCTGATCGACTTGAAAAATCTTCTGGCGGGAGTGTTTCCTCAACCAATTCGAGTATTCCAAGAAAAGTTGGCTTAAGGAATGGTGTTAGTCGAACTGCTACTGCTGCTGGGGATACTGAGGATTCACCTTATAGCGGGCATGGTGTTTTTGTTGAAGAGCAGTCTTTGATCAATGATGTGGACCCTGGTACTGCTACAATCCCCTTGCCTCAGAGTGATGGTGATGAACGCAGGTGGAGCGACACTAGTGCATATGCTCGAAAGAAGGTATTTTTTTAGATTTACATCATCTGATTCTCGAGGCTTGAGGGTTTTGTGGCACAGTCACACATTTCATGGATTTCTAGCTAATTTGAGAACAAACTTATTGCTTCTGAAGTTATAAGAGTCGGGATGAAATTTTGACAGTTTTTAACTTTAGATACTGCAATCTTGGATTCAACTTCCAAATGGTAACTGGGAGCTTGGGAAGATATTGTCAACTTCAGGAGAGGAGTCTGTTATTTCTTTGCCCGAGGGAAAAGTAAGTGACTTTTTGTACCCCAAGGTAGGCATGAGTTAATAGTTCAAGTGTATGATCAGATACCACTTCTGCACTTGATTAAACAGGTTATAAAAGTTATATCAGAGTCTCTAGTACCTGCAAATCCTGATATTCTTGATGGAGTACACGATCTAATGCAACTAAGTTACTTGAATGAGCCATCAGTGTTGTACAACCTCAACTATCGATACAACCAAGATATGATATATGTAAGTTTTTTGTTCATCAGGGTAATAGTGTTTCCCCTGAATCTGTTTTCATAGTTCTTCAAGCATTTATTATTTTGCTTTTTAAAGCTTTTTCCTTTTTGTGGTACTAGACAAAAGCAGGGCCAGTTTTGGTGGCTGTGAATCCTTTCAAGGAGGTTCCTTTATACGGAAATCGCTACATTGAAGCATACAGGAAGCGATCAAATGAGAGTCCTCATGTGTATGCAATTGCAGATACAGCAATTCGCGAAATGATACGCGGTGGGCTCATGCTTTATTGTTTGTTGGTTATTGAAAGTTAACTTTGCAATTCTCATGAGTAAAAAAAAAAAAAAAATCAATTCTCACACCATTTTATCTTTTCCAATTCAGATGAAGTTAATCAATCGATCATTATCAGGTTAGTAGAAATGTCCTCCTTTATGCTGAGTTTTTGTGGATTTACATTTCATATTGCAGTAGCATGAGAGTAATTTTTTGGCTATACATTAGTCTTCATGACATGTAAAGATGCATTAGTTACGACACACTGGGACTAGTAAATTTTTTGAATGAAGTGGCTTCCAGTTTGTGTATTGTGGTGTATTTCTCATGACACGATTCTATTTCTCATCTAGCGGTGAGAGTGGAGCAGGGAAAACAGAAACAGCTAAGATAGCTATGCAATACTTGGCTGCTCTTGGAGGTGGAAGCGGAATAGAATATGAGATACTTAAGACTAATCCCATTTTGGAAGCATTTGGAAATGCAAAAACATTGAGAAATGATAATTCTAGTCGTTTTGTAAGCCCTTTCATCATTGTGCTTTTTGTATATTATTGTTCCCTTATGCTATGTTGTTGAATGTTTTGGGTCTTCGTATGTCTCACAATGTTGTTTTGATATTAAAATTCACAGGGGAAGCTAATAGAGATTCATTTTAGTGACAGTGGAAAGATATCTGGTGCTCAAGTTCAAACATGTAAGTGCAAACCTTATTATTTCGCAATTTCATTTTGTTTATATATTTCTACAAAGCTAACTTAGCTTCTTTTTTGGCTTGTTCTTCAAATTTTGCAGTTTTACTTGAAAAGGTAGCTTCTTTAGATGATTTTCCCTGTTTAATTTCTTTCCTTTTTGAACATGATTCATTAACATTGACATTTTTTTCTTTGTACCTTGACACATTTTAACAGTCCAGAGTGGTCCAATGTGCTGAAGGGGAAAGATCATATCATATATTTTATCAACTTTGTGCTGGGGCGTCATCTGCACTTAGAGGTATGGTTAGAAAAAATGAATCCTAAAAGATTTCTTATAAAGGTGACTTTAAAGAGAAGAATATAATTGTTTTCTTGACAGCTAGAACAATCACTCATTAAAACCTTCCGACCTAATTGTTGTTTGTAAATTGTTTAATGTAGGTTTTCGGATTAACTTTGTGTGCTTAATATATTTTCGGTTGTATCTTCCTTAAATAAAGATAAAATTATGTTAACCATCAGTCATTGAGTCAATGTTGTGATTGTTAGGTGTACATATACATTTAGTAGATGGTGGGAAGTTATTTATTTGTGTTCTATTTCCCCCCGTTCATTTTTAAATGCAGAGAAGCTAAATCTGGCAAGCGCACATGAGTATAAATATTTGGGACAGAGTAATTGTTATTCAATCAATGGAGTTGATGATGCTGAACGTTTTCACACTGTTAAGGTAATTCCCTCTTTCAGAAGTTACTTTCTTCTTCCTAGTCATTTCAGATTTTTATTTTTCTATCTATTCATCTATTGATTAATCCTTGATCCTTCGCTGTTGCAGGAAGCTCTAGACATTGTGCACGTTAGTAAAGAAGATCAAGAAAGTGTTTTTGCAATGCTTGCTGCAGTATTATGGCTGGGGAATGTTTCCTTCACCGTTATTGACAATGAAAACCATGTTGAACCTGTAGCAGATGAAAGTAAGCCACTTTAGTCCCTAACTAGTGATGCTTACATTAATTGAGTATAAATGTTTCTCTTTTGCGTCCATGAACGTTGAATCTGCATGCCTACTACGCTTTTCTATGATGTTGCTGTACTATATTCCAGACATCTCAATGATGGCTCGGGTCTTGGACTTGGAAACAAGAATTTTTATAGATTACCTATGTGATGTACTTGTTTTCTTTTTCAGGTTTGGCAACTGTCGCTAAATTGATTGGGTGCAACATCAATGACCTCACGCTAACTTTATCTAAACGTAACATGAGAGTTAGGAATGATACCATTGTTCAGAAGCTAACACTACCGCAGGTATGCCTTTTACAAGATTTGCTTACATTTTGTTTGTGTATTATTAGACTTGAAGTAGGGTTTTGTAGAGTCAATATGGAGAAGCACTTAGGTAAAATGAGATACTGGAATTTTTCTGCTCTGGTTTATGTCTACATTCTTGCATTTGCATATTGTTCTTTGCATCCATGATTCCATGCTTCACATTTACATGAAATTAATGCTTTCGATCTCGTTTGGCATCAACTCTCAGTGTCTCACAGTAGGCATTTTATCCCCCCGAAGATTATGACAAATATTCCTATTCTTTGCTCATCTTTAGTATCTTAGTCATTCTTGTCTTTCTTTTACTTAACATTTTCCATTTGCTGATTTTTTTTTTTTCTTTTTTTCTTTGAGGCCATTGATGCAAGAGATGCTTTAGCAAAATCAATCTACTCGTGCCTGTTTGACTGGCTAGTTGAACAGATCAACAAATCTCTTGCAGTGGGAAAGAGGCGGACTGGTAGATCTATCAGTATTCTTGATATCTACGGCTTCGAATCATTTGATGTATGCTTCTGCTCTGTCTCTCTCTGTGTTTTCTCCTGAACAAAATCACGATTGCTAGCAGCTATTGTTTAAACCTTCAGTTGGCAATGGCATCCCTAAATAGTGACAAATATTAGAAATCTTTCGCCAATGAATTGTTTGATTGTAGTTGAAATAGCGATTAGGATCGAAGAGGACATATTTTAACACAAAAAGAGGCCTTTCAAGTTCATTGATGTATTTTATTGATTTGCTAAACAATTTTCATTCATCTGCAGAAAAATAGCTTTGAGCAGTTTTGTATAAATTATGCAAATGAGAGATTGCAGCAACACTTTAATCGTCATCTGTTCAAGCTGGAGCAAGAGGTAAAAAAGTTGTCCCATTCTGTATGAACTATACCGGCTCATTCGGTCGTGCATTCACATAGAGCTACAATCTAAAAGCTCAACTTTCTCTGATCGAAGTTATTAATGTTTCTTTCTACCTTTTTCAGGAATATATCCAGGATGGCATTGACTGGACTAGGGTTGATTTTGAGGACAACCAAGATTGTCTTAGTCTCTTTGAAAAGGTAGATAATAAGAAGACAATAGACTAGAAAGCGAGATGGACACCCTAATAAGAAGATAATAGAGTTCATTACACACTATAAAACCGTAGTTTATTTGGTGAAATGCTTACTTCTAGTCTGAGACATTTTTTAATGGTAATTTCGTCTGTCGTCTATGCAGAAACCGTTGGGGCTGCTCTCTCTTTTGGATGAGGAATCTACATTTCCAAATGGCACAGATATGACACTTGCAAACAAGCTCAAAGAGCATCTACACTCTAATTCATGTTTCAGAGGAGATAAAGGGAAGCTTTTCACAGTTGTGCATTATGCAGGAGAGGTAATAGCTTCTGAAACCTCAGTGACAGCAATATACATGGCATTCCAGAAAATACAAAGGCATATTATAATGGGATCTCTGATCTCTTTCACAGTTGTTCATTATTCGAAAGAAAACAGGAACCTAGTATCGAACATGAATACCTCTTGACAGTTTGCTTTCTTCATTGCTTTTCCGAATTAGGTTACATATGAGACGACTGGATTTCTAGAGAAGAACAGAGACTTGCTGCATTTGGATTCTATTCATCTTTTGTCATCTTGTTCTTGCCTCCTTCCTCAAGCATTTGCTTCTAGCATGCTGATCCAATCTGAAAAACCTGTTGCCGGCCCTTTATACAAAGCAGGTGGTGCTGATTCCCAGCGTTTGAGCGTAGCTACTAAATTTAAGGTAGGGTATTTTGACTGATGTTACTTCGTTTTAGCTACATATTTTACTTTAAAAAACTCATTATCTGCATAGATGTGGTGACAAGAATACCGCGTATAAATCTTCAAAACTTGTTGTGGTTACCAATTTTTGCCTCTCTCACTACAATTATTTTTTACCCCTTTCTTATCCTAAAGGCTTCTGCTTACACTGTAGAAAGAACAAACCTCTCATATTCTATGATATTTTGTTATTAATGATCTTGCCTGGATTTTTTCAAGGGTCAACTCTTCCAGTTGATGCAACGTTTAGGGAACACTACTCCACATTTCATTCGCTGCATCAAGCCAAATAATGTTCAATCTCCTGGGTTGTATGAGCAAGGGCTTGTCTTACAGCAGCTAAGATGTTGCGGGGTCCTAGAAGTGGTTCGAATTTCACGGTCTGGATTTCCTACAAGAATGTCTCATCAGAAATTTTCCCGAAGGTGACAACGCCATTCATCATTTTTAGTAGTTATGCAAGGGACATTGTAGGCGTTTCTTCTTAAGTTGTAACCATATGGGTTTTTAAATGATCATACTGCAGGTATGGTTTCCTTCTGGTGGAGAACATTGCCGATAAAGATCCTTTAGGTGTTTCAGTTGCGATTCTCCATCAGTTTAATATCTTGCCGGAGATGTATCAAGTTGGCTACACAAAGTTGTTTTTCAGAACCGGCCAGGTATAATATCTACTCGCCTAATGTCAAAGACTTTCTTTTAAAAGTGCAGGGATAAGATTCCCATGTGCATTGCAGATTGGGGTTCTTGAGGATACGAGAAACCGTACGCTCCATGGCATTTTACGTGTTCAAAGCTCTTTTAGAGGATACCAAGCACGCTGTCACCTGAAGGAGCTTAAAATGGGAATTTCTATTCTCCAGTCATGTATGACTCTTTTGTCTCAATTTAATTACCTTGGTTTTGCATCTTTGTCTCGATCATGATGGAGACATTTTGAGCTTAAACTGAGATATTGCTTCTTCCCACCTTTTATTTTCCTAGTTATTCGTGGAGAGAAGATAAGAAAAGAGTTTGCTGAGTTACTAAGGAGGCATAGGGCTGCTGCTACAATACAAAGCCAAGTTAAAAGCAAGATTGCTAGGCAGCAGTATAAGGGAATGACCGATGCTTCGGTTTCGATACAATCAGGTATAAGGGTTTATTGTATTTCTTAGATGTTACAGATCATATCATCTGGACTAGCTGATTTTCATTGTTGATACTTAATTATTGCAACCTTTTCGCAGCAATTCGTGGTTGGTTGGTTAGAAGATGCTCAGGGAATATTGGATGGCTAAAATCTGGAGGCACTAAGGTAAAGGGGTTATTATATTTCCACTCCTGTCTTCTCACAATATCTTTATGTCTTCTTTCATCTCACTGATGTGATCTATTTTTGTTTCGGTTCAACTGCTCAGACAAATGAGTCAGGTGAGGTGCTAGTAAAGGCATCAGTACTTTCTGAGCTTCAACGCAGGGTACTTAAAGCGGAAGCTGCCCTGCGTGAGAAAGAAGAGGAGAATGACATTCTCCAGCAGAGGCTTCAACAGTATGAGAACCGGTGGTCAGAATACGAGACAAAGATGAAATCAATGGAAGAAATCTGGCAAAAGCAAATGCGGTCATTGCAGTCCAGTCTTTCCATAGCAAAGAAAAGCCTAGCGGTTGAGGACTCGGCGAGAAACTCGGATGCATCGGTCAATGCAAGCGATGCAACGGATTGGGATTCAAGCAGTAATCAGTTCAGGAGCCAAACAAGCAACGGAGGAGGGTCAAGACTACAGCCTATGAGCGCGGGTCTAAGTGTGATTGGGCGGTTAGCAGAAGAGTTCGAACAGAGAGCTCAAGTGTTTGGTGATGACGTAAAGTTCTTGGTGGAAGTGAAATCTGGTCAGGTGGAAGCAAACTTGAATCCAGACAGAGAGCTGAGGAGGCTAAAACAGATGTTTGAGACATGGAAAAAGGATTATGGAGGGAGATTGAGGGAAACGAAACTGATACTGAGCAAGTTGGGGAGTGAAGAGAGCAGTGGTTCCATGGAGAAAGTGAAGAGGAAGTGGTGGGGAAGGAGAAATAGCACTAGGTATTGACATTGATATTGATGGAGAGGAGAGAAGATTGTTCTTACAGGCAAACTTTGGTCGTTTGCTAATTAAGGATTTGGCGGGGTTTAAATCTGGTAAAGTAGTTTGATGATGATGTTCTTGAAACAACCTCGTTTTGCCTTTCATTGTGAAGGAAGGTTCTGTGATTATACAAAAAAAAAATCTTAATTTAAGTTTGTAAATTTTTTTTATTTTTCTCCATCTTTTTAATATAACAAGTGTTGCAATTTGGGGAGTTATAATTCTGCAATGCTTACATATTTTAATCCAACATTTATATGATTAAAATAGGCAAAGCTATGTTTGTACTCTTTTTGCTTAAGTAATGGGTAAAAGAGTTGCTTCCATGCTTCAAGTGTACATAGCACAACATGAAGTGTTGTACCTTTAAAAGACCACAACTAATGATTATTACGGTATTTGTATAAGCATTTGTTTGAAGAATTTCGAAATTCTATATTTTCACCAACTTTGGAGAATAATGTTTGTCCTCGATGGAAAAATAATAATAGAATAGTAACTACAGAATTAGATTCTTTTTTGTGTAAAAACAGCAATCTAGTGGGCTATTCGATGATAAACGAATTTTAATTAGTTCAAGAATTCATTCAAGAATCAAGAAAAGAAATGTCTTTGTCGACCAAAACGTTTTACTTTGGAATCAATTAGACGCCATATATAATCCAAAGAAAGAAAGTTAACTTAAGCTACAAAGAGGATTAAGACGAATCCAAACACTTTGTAATCCTCCGATTTGGAATAAATTATTTTTTTAAAAAGATTTCCAAAAGTCATGGAGAAATGCATAAAAAGGGAAGTGGTGGTGGGGACAATTATGGCGTAATGTAAAACCAAGATTCCCCTCATACATTCATATATCAATACTAATCGAATTTTCTTTTATTTAATTGGATATCCAAATCGAATATTCTTCCATTTTCAAAAGCTCTTTGCACCACCCGTCCAGGCATGAGTTTTCTCTCAGCCACAAGATACATACTTAACTCTCGTTCATAAAACCCTTCCATTTTCTTGTATGTTCCCACATCCAACAAGTCACAAAGTGGTCTGAATCATACGGTCTTGTAATTGTAAGTACTAATTTAGCGTTTTTTTCTTGTTAAATTATCTTGAGACGTTTGATTCAAATGTACTCTCTTATTAGCTACTTAGCTTTTGGTAGGAATTAGTCAAATTCTGAAATTTATAATAAAATTAATTCAGACACATCTTTTTATTCGTGTCAGTTTTATAATTATAGATTTTTGATATAAAATTTTATATGTATATATTTTTAACAAATCCATAAATCTAACACTAAAGATTGCCAATAAGTCTTACATGCATAATCTGAAAAAAATGACATTGCCTAGAAATAGACTCTATTTTTTATAAAAATAATATTAAACAATTTATTAACCTCCGGATCAAGAAAGTGTCATATAAAAAATATATTTAATATAAATAAAAGAACAAAAATATCAAAGATTGAATATATATTATTATATTATAATTTTAAAAAAAAAAAACAGCTAACAAAAAACATGTTCGGTTCTTTTATTCGAAGGCAGCACTGTACAACATATTTTAATTCTAAGATTTTGAGTTCATTATATTATTACCTTCTTCTTCTTCCTTCTCTTTGCCCTAAAAAATAAAAACAAAACAAAACACAAAATTTCATCTCTCTTTTTTCCCTCTTTCTCGTCTCTCTGCGGTGAGTTTTGTTTTTCTTGCTCCGATTCACAACATTTACTCTTCCTTGTCTCCGCCCCATCTTTTTCTGTTTTTGTTCTAAGTTTCTTCAATTTGCTCTTCTGGAATTCGATTTGATTTATTTTTGCGTACCCAATTCGTTAGCGGGTTTCGAAATCTTTTGGTTTTCCGTCTGGTTTAATCATTGTCTTTATTCGTTGCCTCTCCTCCCGTACAAAGGGAAGGTCGCCATTGTCACGTCGAGAGAGATCTATCTGCGAGATTGATCAAGCTCTTCTTCTTTTTTTTTCTCAACCATCTCATTGGGTTAGTTATTTTGGGGGAATAAAAAGTTTTAATTGTTCTATCATCGTTTTTTTTTTTCTCATCATCAGTTCTGGGGTAGGGGAAGACATAATCCCATTGAAAAAAATACTTTTTGTTAGAGGTGGGGATCATCATCATGATTTTAGAGAAGATAAAAAGTTTTTTTTTTTTTCGCCTATGTGTCAACATCATAAGCTTTAAAACTGTTTAAACTAAAACAGATAAATTTGACTTGAAACATTTTCTTGCAGGGAAGTGTTATTTGGGTGGGAGAGAAAGATAGATTTTGACTTCTGACAATTCATTAGTCCATCAGAGGTCGGGCTGTCAAGTTTTGACAGCCCGAGTTTGAAGAAGAACCTTCCAGGTAATTTAACACCATGTCCCATACACGCGTTTTAAACATGTGTCTGTCTCTCTCTGTGTGTGTGTGTCTCTCCATACTTATTACAAATCTATCTCGTCTTATATAACAGGGACTTGTTTTTCTATTATTGAGATTGGTCTGCTGCTAGATTTTGGAGTATATTTATTTTTGGACAATCATGGGTTCTTTGTCTGGGATCATCCAACGGCCACTTGTTGCTGCTGCTGCTGTTATAGCCGCTTCTGTCTCTGCTGATGTCTCTGAGAGGTTCTCATCTCTTAGATCACTAGTTCGAGGTTCTGATTCAGAGCAGATTGCTACTGCTTCAGTGTCTGGTTCTGTTCAGGACGATAGCTCCTTATGGGTTTCTCAACTCTCAGCATCCAAGCTCTTGGATTTATCCTTTTTGTCGAGAATTCGTGTTCCTGTACCAAGTGTTGATCTCCTAGCTCCTAATCCGTGCTGTGATCTCGCTCCTTCTCTTACTTCTCTGTCTGCTCTTCGTAGTGTTTATCAGTCTGCAGAATTGGCTAAGGCATCGAAACCATCAGCATTCACAATCGGGGCTTCGCTTGTGGTTCCTGATGTTTCATATAGATGGCATTTGCCTGAGACTAGTGCAGTCGATGTGTCTGGTTCCTCTAGCTGTGCATTGGAGAAGAATAGAACTGTTGTGGTTTTGCTTGGATGGCTTGGATCAAAGCAGAAGCATCTTAAAAAATATGCGGAATGGTATACCTCAAGGGGTTACCATGTCATCACATTTACTCTTCCCATGAATGAGATTATGAGTTATCAAGTTGGAGGAAAAGCAGAGAAGAACATTGAGTCGCTGGTTAATCACTTGGCTGATTGCTTAGATGAAGAGCAAAACAAAAATCTCGTCTTTCACACCTTCAGCAACACGGGGTGGTTAACGTGAGTTCTATCTATATCTCCGGGTTTCTTTCATGTGTTTACATTGCTGTTTTACATTTAACTCAGATCTATTGCATATGCAGATATGGAGCCATTTTGGAGAAGTTTCAGAAGCAAGATTCATCATTGATGGGAAAGGTTAAAGGTTGCATAGTGGATTCAGCTCCTGTTGCTGCTGCAGATCCTACGGTAAGCAATGGTTCTTGCATTCATAGCTATGTTTACGCGGTTTTTAGATTTCTGCACTCTATTCGTTTGAACTTTCTTTTTATAGATTTCTGGATACTAATTTGGCTTGTAAAAACAGGTATGGGCATCAGGTTTCTCAGCTGCGTTCTTGAAGAAGAACAGTGTAGCCACTAAAGGATCTGCAAGCTCATCATATGAGTCAAACGTTGGAACACAAACTAACGGTATAAACTTCTCCCAGCCTAAACCTGCCGCAACAGAAACTGCTTTGCTTTTGGTCCTTGAAAAGTTCTTTGCGGTGATTCTAAATCTTCCTAAAGTAAACAGGTAGCAAACTCTAGCTTTTCATCAAACACATTCTTTCATCCAGTTCCTATGATTTCACGCTAACAAAGTCACGCAATCATATTATTCACAGGAGACTCGCAGATGTTCTAGACACTTTATCATCAGCACAACCAAGATGTCCACAGTTGTACATTTACAGCTCTGCAGATAGGGTTATACCTGCGGAACAAGTTGAATCATTCATTGTAGAGCAGAGGAAAGCAGGACACGAGGTCCGAGCTTGCAACTTCATATCTTCACCTCATGTAGATCATTTCCGGAGTAACCCAGAACTGTATACAGCTGAGCTTAACCATTTCATGGACAACTTTGTCCTTTCTTGCTGCCACCATTCTTCATAGCAACTTCCACAAGTGTTGTTGTTGCTAATTTTTTTTTGTTGTTCTTTTCAACCCTATACACAGAAAAGAAAAAGTTACTAATTGATGATTCTTTTGGTTTGGATTGGTGGTATATAGATTTCACATCTAGTCCTTTGTAAATTGTTGGATTATGTACATTTAGGAGATTGAAGATTCAACAAAGTGATGTCCTTTGTATCGGAATTTTTGTTAATTTGTTCAAGGAGGGTTGTTGAGACGCAAATCATAAAGTTTTTGACACTTTTCTGTAATTTTCAAAATTAAGAGGGATCAGAATCGTAGTTTTTTTTACAATGAAACGCTGGTACGTCAACGATTGCGTTTGATCGAAAAAAACACAAACGCAAAAGTGTGGTTTGCGTTTGAAGCGGCGGAGATCGATCTGGGATTTGGGTCGAGATCTTTTTTTTTCCCTTTGCCGTATTGTGTCATTTTGTGGAACTCGAACCTCTCATTCTCTCATTTTTTTTTTTCCAATCTCTTCCTCTTACGTAAGAACCCTAACGAAGTCGAAGATTCTCTGGTAGATCTATCTTGATTCGATTCGATTCTTCCTTTTTCCCGTCGCTATTGAAATCGAACGAAAGAGGTGAAGTTCTTACTAAGTCAGAGGTATATAACAGAGAGAGGGAGCTATGGATTTGGATCAATGGATTTCCAAAGTTAAAGATGGTCAGCATCTTTCTGAGGACGAGCTTCAGCTTCTTTGCGAATACGTAAGTCATCTTCTCTTTACTTGCTTTTCTCTTCTGAATGGATTAATGTACCTGCTGAGTCGATTGAGGAGGCGTAGAGCTTTCTTCTTTTGCCGATGTTCTCTACTTTAGTGTATCTGTATATCTTGATGGAACGTGACTTCGAATCTGGTCTTTAATTACCCTCTGTGTAGTGATTTTAGGGTTTTTCTTCTTTTTATTCAAGTATTCAACCATGGATGTATTCGGATATGATTTTTATGTCCTCCTTTCTCAGCGATTGATTGTAGAGTAGCCAAGATTGCATAACCAGAAGATGATGTTTGTAATGTTACAGGTGAAAGAAATACTCATTGAGGAGTCAAACGTACAGCCTGTAAACAGTCCTGTCACCGTCTGTGGTGATATCCATGGCCAGTTTCATGATCTCATGAAGCTTTTTCAGACTGGAGGTCATGTTCCAGAGACAAATTACATATTTATGGTACAGAGTTTTTCTTTTTTTGTTGTCTCTCTTATTTGACATTATACACATGCAATCATGATCGATCTGCTGTGAATTTCGTAGGGGGACTTTGTGGACAGAGGTTACAACAGCCTTGAAGTCTTCACTATTCTTTTACTTCTTAAAGCTAGGTAAGCTGTTCATAAATGTTCCGGGACTCCTGTTATAATAGAATCTTGCCTTTGATTTACCGTTGTTCGTGCTTTTCTTTGTGCTTAATACAAATGGGTTATAGTGTATTAAGCAATTAATCTTGACAATTGTTTATCTTTCCTTGGAAGAGATATGCTCTTTCACTATATGTATATATATATATATGTTCTTTTGGAAGATGTTGGGGAATATATATTTCTAGCTTTCTTTGCTGTGGGTATGGAGTTGTTTTTTAATTCTTTTGTATTCTAATGTGTAGACATCCAGCCAATATTACACTTTTGCGTGGAAATCATGAAAGTAGACAGCTAACGCAGGTATGTGTTATTCTGTTCCTTTACTATCTATTCTTGTGCTTTTCAAGCAGCAGTAGGAGGTAAGTAATTTTGATTATCTTCTGGTTGTTATAGCAGGGTTTTGAAAGTTCTGATTTTATACATGTGGCAATGCCATGTCAAGTTAGCTAAGATGCATTTTATGTGAATCGAGTATTGGAAAGCTAATTTCAGAAGGTGCTTCATATAGTGCCAGTCTTTTTTTTTTAGCATGTGTGTTCTCCTTATAGCTCTTGTTGTATCTTCATCCCTAAACTGTTGAATCTCTTAGTTGATACATATGCTTTTAAGGCAGAAAGTTTAGCGATAATTGTATTTTAACGCACTCCTGAAAAACCTTTGCGAAGATTAATTTTTACAATTAACCTCTGAATGCAATTCGATTATAGATTCCTTTAATCTGTGGATAGGATGATCAAAATATTTTTACATGGATTGTTGACATTGGATATTCCGTTGTAATACATAACCATTTATGCTGTCTAGGTGTATGGATTCTATGATGAATGCCAAAGGAAGTATGGTAACGCTAATGCGTGGCGATATTGCACAGATGTTTTTGACTATCTTACCCTGTCAGCTATTATAGATGGCACAGTGAGTTATTTTGTTCTGCAGTTTGGCATTATCGTTGATAACGCATAAGTAAGCTTTATGCTATACTAATATAATGTTTGCGTCGTCTAGGTTCTATGTGTTCATGGTGGCCTTTCCCCGGATGTTCGGACAATTGATCAGGTTAAACTCTAATATTAATGTTTTTGGCTTTCACCTGTCAAGTATGCTTCTAGCTCAGCAAGTTATTAAGGTCATCCACTCACTCTTCATCTTATTGTGGGCACTAGATAAGACTGATCGAGCGAAATTGCGAAATTCCTCATGAAGGGCCCTTTTGCGATCTTATGTGGAGCGATCCTGAAGATATTGAAACATGGGCGGTTAGTCCACGTGGAGCTGGTTGGCTTTTTGGATCCAGGGTTACCACTGAGGTATGTTTTTTCCTCTCAAAATAGTAAATTGCTACTGTAACTAATAAATCAATTTCACATCTCTGATATTTGGGTTTGGCTTTTTGTGCAGTTTAACCATATCAACAAGCTAGATCTAGTATGCCGCGCCCACCAGCTTGTCCAAGAAGGTCTTAAGTACATGTTCCAAGATAAAGGCCTTGTAACTGTGAGTGTCCTGCGTCTTATGAATTGACATCTTTTATACTGGGCGTTTTGAAACTCTGCTTAATGATGTTCATTTTTGGTTATTTTGGTAAGGTGTGGTCTGCACCTAATTACTGTTACCGCTGTGGCAATGTTGCGTCTATATTGAGTTTCAATGACAACATGGTGAGCCATCTCTTTAATCTTATCTGATTGAATACTCTTATCTTCTCTTTTCATGCCATGCCAGCATCTCTTTGTAAGTAGAGGGTATTTTAATGCTTCAGTTGTTATATTAAACATGCACACACACTTGTTTATCTGCTATAAACTTCTTCAAGTAACGGGGTTTTAGGAGGGTTATAGAAATAAATATGGAATAGATAAAGTATGTGCGCATATAGATAAAGTATGTGCGCTTAGTATTCGAATAGCTGCTTTTGTCATGGATCGTAGTTTTCTGCATTGTCAATGGGTAAAAATGATTAAAGTTATTGAGATATTTTGTGTAAACCAGGAAAGGGAAGTGAAGTTCTTCACAGAGACAGAAGAGAACAACCAAATGAGGGGGCCAAGAAGTGGAGTTCCGTATTTCCTATGAAGAATCAACACATTATTATATTTGCTGTGATGATAAAGATGATGATGATGAAGCCATTGCTACCATTGGCAATATGTTCAGTGTTGAAAAGGTTAATATATAATTATATATATATATTATCTACTGATGGGTTTCACTTACTTCGATTATTTTTGTCCTCCTCTAGGTTACATTTTCCATGTGAAATTTATTAGTCCAACACTTTGGTAATAGTTTTTAGTCGTTTTGAGTCTTTTGCTCATGTTTCCCTTTTTTCCCCAAATCTTTCTTCTGTATGCTTTTTTCTATTTGTTTTCATTGTTCACTTACACTGTTTCCTTATGCTGTTGTTGTGAAGATGACATTAATTCTTAAAATAATTAAACATAGTTACAAATGGGACACTGTCGTAATATAAATCAATACCTGTTGGGCTCTAGCTATTTTATTCATTCCTGCGCTTTTGTTGTGATACGGCTTTCAGATCTTTAATCAGGGTTTGGTAAGCAATAACTATTGACGTCTCCTCAGTTCTTCTTCCTTTTATTGTCCTTGTCGTGTTGGAGGATCACTGGAGCTGCCGGTATACAAAACCACCACTCTCTCAATGGTTCCGTGCTACCTCTCTGTGTCCGTGAGTATCTTGCGAACAGCTCAACAAACACCACCGAAAACAAGTAGCGTCTCGGAACAAAAGCCATCATCGTCGCTGTAACCACAATCACAATCACAAATCACAAACTTCTCCCTCGCATGAAATGAAATCACGGTTAAACACAAAGTTCGGAGAAGCATTTGTGTTGAATATAAGACGCCACGCAGACCTGAGGGGAAAGCGAGAATAACAAAGCTAGTAACTTGAGAAGAACTATGTTTGCGTCTTGAATGTTTGCACACCTATAACGCCAGAGACTGAACTGGAGAAGATTTTCGTACGCATTGCATTTGTCAAACTGAAAGCCGAACTATATTTTTGTTTTTGTTATTTTTTTTGGTTTGTTTGTCAACAACTTCTTATGAATTCCACCATTTATTATTATTTTTTTATGTTTGACAAAAAAAAAATTATTATTATTTTTTATTTATATTCAAATATGTCAACTGATAAATTGTATACAAATAGGATAATCATTCTATGCATGAACAACTTTAGTACCCAAAAAAAAAGGTTATACTTTTGTAAATATTTAGTTTTTTACACATCAAACTTTTGTGGATTCACTAACAAATAAAAATAAATTTTTGTCTGCCAGTTGTCTCAAGGGTTGATACCTTCTCATACGGGATAAAAGCCATAGTGACTATGTAACACTCATTGTGGGTATGAATGTACTCATAACTAGGATTACTAAATTATAAATTCTTGTATTTTTAAATAATAATTTTAAATTTATTTAGTTTTTCAATTCTCAATTAATTAACTTTTGTCTAATTAATTTAGAATGTTGTTTAGAATTTTTTTCTTCTTCTTAATAAAGTTTATAATCTAATTACATTAAATTTGTAGATAGAATATAAAATTTTAGATTTGTTTTGTTCTCTAGAATTAAACAGAGGTATATGCCTATATAATATGTTAGTGTATATTTTTATGTGTATTTACTTTTTTATTTTTTTTTGAATACTAAGAATGTGTTATAGTATGTATAATATTTTGTAGTTCATATACTAAATAATTTATAAGTTAATTTTCAAAACTATGATTACAAATCAATAGTACTGTATATATGAGATAAACTAATAATTTTAGTGTTGGTTCTATAATCCAAACCCGTCATGCTAGGTGGGTCAGGTAACATGTTCAAATATTTTTAATCCGTAAAAATTCATCATACGAAACCCGTGAAAGTAAAAATTAGTTTTAAATACGTAATAAAAGTAAAAATAAATCTCTGAGCAAGCAATATCTTTTATATTTTATTATTATTTCTTGAATAAGATATCAAATTGAATGGTAAATATGTTTGGTACCTTTAAAAATCCAGTTAGTTTTTTTGAATGATTGTTTAAATTCAAAATTATGTAGAACAATTACACCAAAATTAATGGCATTTGGTCCTATAACAGTTAACTGAATTTATGTAAAACACTTAGTTTCTACAAACAATCTGAATTGAATGGAAAGTTTATTACCTATAAAGAATTTTCTTCTCAAAATCACATTTTTTCTTTAATTATATAACATTTTTTTATTAAGTAGGACCATCTGGCTAAAGACTACCAATCAGGCATAAAAAACCACTTGGTTATCGTGAGGCTATCATAATTAAAGACACAAAATCTGAGTTCAATATATAGGAAGATATGGCATTAAAACAAAATTACAGGAAACAATATAAATTTTATAGAGTTTTTTTTAAAAAAATAATTAGATTCTCTAAAATAATTATTCATAATCACCTTATTATTTTGATTTAATTTTGGGATTCTAGCTATCACATTAACTATCTTTTGTTATAAATTGTCTAATTTGGAAACTAAAAAATTATATTCATAAGTTTGACAAAATATATATATATATATATATATATATATATTCATAAAAGATTTTAAGTGTAATTACCGATTTTTTTTATTAGATATGTTTCTTATTGTCAAAAAATAATAAGAAATCTTGTTTTCAAACTTATTTAGGATGAGAAATCTTGTTTCCAAAAATAGAAATTTAATATTAATTAATTAAATAAAAAACAAATTAATAATTAATGTCAATGACATGATTGTAAATAGATATGAATTTTAGGATTATTTCATAAATGTCTCCAAAAATGTATACATAGATATAAGGATAATGTATTTTTAGTCCAATAATATTTAAATCAAATATTTTTATATTCCAATGAAAAATATAAGATATTAAACTTCCGTATAAATATAAATAAGGTATTTTTAAGCTTTTCCTAAATTAATATTGTCGTAATTTATTTTGATAGCTGGCAGTTTTGTGGATCATTAGGCTCTCTCAGATGTGGTATTCAATTTTGAGGACTTTTGTATCCAATGATTGACAAAATTATCCATTCGTGAAGTATGACCAGTTATTACGATATTAAATGATTAAACTTTACTGATGATTTGTAATTAAGCAGAACTATTAAGTCTAAGCGAAAGTAGATTCCACCATCTAATTATTACTATTATTTATTTATATTCAAAGATGTCAACTGATAAATTTTATTAGTATTACAAATAGGATTAATCATTCTATGCACGAACAAATTTAGTACCAAAAAATGTTATATGTTTGTAAATATTTAGGTTTTTACACTTATCAAAACTTGTCAATTCACTAACAAATCAAATTTTATGAAAATTCAATTAGCAAATAAAGAGATTTTTATCATTTCTTATCCTTTAAATAATCATTCTCACATATCCCTCACTATATCTCAAATCCTAAAATCTAGAAGATTCATCTAATAGTATCATCAAAAGAGATCGGATAACTTAATCAGATAAAAGATTATACCTACTAGATCTATCTAATAGTAATCAAAAGATCTTAGATTCATGGATTTACCTTACAGGGATGAGATCGTAAAAGAGAGATCGTGAAAAGATATTGAAAAAAAAGAAAAAGTGCATTTATATGCCCAGAATTTTCTGGAAACCTAACTTAGAATGGGCTTGGTGTCGACCCATTAAATCATGGCTCATTATTAAAGGAGTAGTCAGTTTTGAGTTTTTTTTTTTCTTTATTTTTTTGGATAATGGTAATTTGTTAAAAAAACTACGCTTACAGCGTATGGACCATTCTAAACCAGATGTGGTGGTGGTTGTGGTGGTAGGGGTGGTTGGGATAAAGGTAATATATGTAATTAATACATAAAATATATAGTATATAATGTTTATATGGTTAGTATGGTTAGTGGGTGAATTATAATTTTTTTTTTAAAATTTGTTAAAAATACCCTTTTTGATATACTCTATTACCCTTTTTCAAAAATACTCACTTTTTTCGCCAGTTTTATTTTTGCCTTCCTTTAATTTTTAGTGACCATTTTACCCTTAGATGAAAAATAGTTTATTCAATAAAAAGAAAAACAAAATTTTCCGGCCAAAAGAATTTCCGACATATTTTCCCGCCCAAAAAATTTTCGAAAAAATATATCTAAAAAGTTTGTACAAGCGTTTGTTTTTTAATGGATATATAAAATATATCTAAAATCAACTTATTTGTAAATATTGTCTAAAACCTATTAAAAACCTATTAAAACCTCTTATGTAACTAATATATTTTGTAATCATAAATAAAAATAATATATATTTATGAAAATAAAATGTTTCATGGATTACATTTGTTGTTTAAGAAAAATTATAAAAAAATTATGTTTAAAAACCAAAAAAGAAGCAAAGATTGAAAATTTGTTAGAAATACCCTTTTTCAAAAATACGCTTTTTGGCCATTTTTATTTATGCCCTCCTCTAATTTTTAATGACCATTTTACATTTACTTTAAAAATATTTTAATCAATAAAATGAAAACCAAAATTTTCCCGTCAAAAAATTTCCGACACATTTTCCTGCCAAAACAAAAATTTCAAGACAACCTTTTAAAAACCTTGTAAATTTTTACAAGATTTTTAAAGTTTTAAAAGGTTTTTAAAGTTTTAAAAGGTTTTTAAGAAGTTTTTAAAAAGTTTTTGAAAGGTTTTAAAAAGATTTTTAAAAGGTTTATATAAGTAGAAACCTTATAAAAACATTATAAAAACCTTATAATAATCTTTATAAGAACTTTGTAAATGCCTTTAAAAATCATTTTAAAAACATTTTAAAAATATTGTATAAGGTTTTTAAAAGGTTTTAATAGGTTTTTAAAAGTTATAAATTTCAACATCTTTTGTGGGAAAATCTAATTCCATAATTTTGGCCCAATTTTTTTTCATTGTTTGGTGGGAAATTTTTGATTTTGGCGGAAAAAGTATAGTTTTTGGCGGAATTTTGTTTGGATTGTGGTAACTGTACATTATTGCTTTCACTCAAAAATGGTGATTTAGTCATTTTGTACATAACGAAGCGTAGTTTTAAAAATAGTTAACATGGATGAATATTTTTTAAAAGGAGTATTTTGAGAATGCTCCAAAAAATTTCAATTTATATTTGTATTTTTAAATAGTAATTATCTTAAAATAAGTATTTAAAACTTTGAAATTCAATAATTACAATTGGTTGACTATATTGTATTACTATATATCTGCAAAATTGAATATTAGTAAGTAGTTTTTTACATTAAATATTGTTTTTACGGTAGCTCCTACTATAGTTGAGTCTTTGTTAATGATGATGTTAATGGTACTCGGTGCCATAGACGGATTTGCGTGTAACCGTTTTTTTTCTTTTCTAGTAAATTATAGCGGCCTTTGACCCTTTGGCATTCACCAAAAAAAGTAGTTTTATAATTTATTTATTGTCAACAAATTTTTTTATTGTAGAAGAAGATAAATTATATGTCAAAAATGTGAGAAAAGCATAAAAATTAGTTATGCTCTTACCCAAAAAATTTGGACGATAAAATTTTTAAAAGAGACTAGTTATGGGATATAAAAAATGTTACGGGTAGGGACGAGAAGAAATATGACGGGATATGGCAAGACGGGATGGGACGAGATGTCTTTGCTAAACTAAAATAATTACGTGTAGATTATATATGTGCAATAGTCCAAACTAAAGCAAAATTAAAATATGATATTTGAATTTAACACCTTTTAATCATAGCGCTATCACTTAAAAACTGCAAAACGATCATTGTATATATGTTACCGTGCAAAGGATTAACGATATCTAAATAACATACTTATCTAAATATGTTTTAGTATTTACCATGTAAGTAAACTAAATATATTACTTAACACTATTTTTAATTTTGTAATTATAAAAAATATATAAACCAAAATATTTTATGAATATACATAAATAAATTACAACGTGTGTCATTTCGTGTGCTGTAAAGCACTAGTTTCATTGCATTTATTAATTTTTTTTAACTAACTTCTTTTAAATTAATTGATTGGACGATAGACGACGCTTATCCGCTTTAGAGGTTGGAATTAAAATAAATCAGGTGCTAGACCGGCGGACGAGCGGTTCTCGATACGGTTAACAACAAACCGGAGAAAACCAGAACTGGTATAATTACAAAACCCTTGCCAAGACTCGCCTCCAAACTGAAGAAAACCCTTATACTTATCTAGTTCTCTTACTTCTCTTCTTCTACCTTTTAATCAAGGTTTTGGTAATCAATATCTTTTTATTGAGAAGTGGGAAAGGTGTCGTTGATGAACAAATCAACGGCTCAGAATCAATGGTATTAGGTAATTGAATAAATCATAAAAATATTAACCTGGTCAATGTTTTAATAATCAGACAAACTTTGAGAGGTAATTTTTTTTTTTTTTGACAATGAAGAAGCGATCATCAACAGAAGAGACGAGAGAGTGTGTGAGATAGAGACGAAATGGGTTCATCACCAAACGACGCCGTTCTAGAATCAGCCCGTCCCTTTCTCCGAGGAGAGCTAGAGAAGATCGATCCGAAACTCCCGTCGTTGATCGCCGTCCTCAAAAGCGTCGGTGCCGGCGAGTGTTGGCACAAACACGGAAGCTTCTTAGATCACCTGATCGACATCTACAAGATCCTCAAGCTATGGAAAGCTCCTGAATCCGTCTGCCTCTGCGGTCTATTCCACTCTGCTTACTCCAACTCCTATGTCAATTTAGCCATCTTCGATCCTTCAACTGGCCGTGACGTAGTCCGTGATCACGTCGGCGAAGCTGCCGAGTCGTTGATTCATCTCTTCTGCGTTGTTCCTAGACAGACTCTGATTCACGACGATCTTTTGTTTAAGTACTCTGATCGTGAGCTCGTTGAGCATCTTGGTTGTTCAGAGGCTTCGTTGAGGAACGCAAAGGAGAAAGGGGTTTTCGATGGGGATGAAGAGTGGAGGAAGAAGGTGAATGGTTTGGTTCCTGAGAACGGTGTTGCTGTGAAACATATATCAAGACAGGTGAAGAAATCGTTGTTTCGAGGAGAGTCATTGGTGTTTTCTTGTTGATGACTATGGCGGATTTTAGTGATCAGCTTTTTGGGTTTCAAGATGAGCTCTTCTGTAACCATGATGGGAGGCTTGAGTTTAGAGGGAATAACGTGGCTGCGTTATGGCCTGGGAATGGGAAGCCTGGGCTCTGGATGAATTCGAATTCGAGGATGGGAGCGATTTTTAGTTTGATTGTGAGAGAAGAGGAGATTTTGATGGAGGAGAGGAGAAGGGTTTCTGGTTCTGGACTTGTGTTGAGAAAAGAGAGAGATGAGGATATTGAGCTCGTGGTGCCTCCAGTTTTCAGCTTCTGTACCAAGGTATGGTCCAGCCCGGCTCAAAATATTTGAGGTCCCTGAGCTGAAAAATAAAAAATGGTTTTTTTTTCCTGTAACTTTTGAGGTATAATTTTTTTTGGATTCAGTAAAGAAAAAATGCAAAAAAATTCATGGACCCAGAACTCTAGCACCTCCCGCACATGTGTAGAGCCGGGCATGGGTCCAGCTACTAAAAGTGGTGTTCTTTATCTAGTTAAGCTAAATTTGTTTTGTTTCATCGTGTCTAGGATTGTACCTTCTTTAATTTAGTAGCTTTCACAATTCATAAAGAGACTTGGTCATAAAAGAAAGATGAAAGCGAACATAGACTGAGAGTTTTAGTTACTATCAGAAATTTAACTGTTACTTGTGTTGTATCTAGTTAGCTGGTTTTTTTCATGTCTAGATCATTCTGGTGTCTTCGTTTGTAACCTACGGTTAAGATGCTTTCATGATATGACAGTTTTAAAAAGTGATTATTGGTAGGAAACTTCATTATCAAAGAGCAGTGTCTCAAGATTTTCAGTTGTTGTCAAGGGTATAATTAAGCTTGTTGTTGATAGCCACATACATGTAATGGACCAGGTATTGGATGCAAAAGAGCAGATAGAAGCAAGGGAGATGTACTGGGAAGTTGTGAGTAGTGACATCAGCAAAGAAGGGTACTTGGAGAGAGCAGAGGAGATATTGTTGGGTTGTATTGAGAAGAACCCATTTGTTGGAGAGCCACATGTGTTGTTGAGTCAAGTGTATTTGGGAAAGAAGAGATTCAAAGAAGCAGAGATAGAGGCAGAGAAAGGGCTTCTCCTGCTCTTGCAATGGGGAAGTCCTTGGGACAAGAGGATGTCATGGGAAGGTTGGATTGCTTGGGTTAGAGTTCTTCTCATGAAGTCACAGGATCAATCTTGGCCTGATGTTTCTTGGGGTATCTTGAACTTAGGCCTTGTGCGCTAATAAGATTATTGGTTCACAACTTCCACATCCTTAATAGTGTTTAATAAGAAAAGGGTAATAAAGGAATCGATGTATGTAGGTCAAGTCTTCTTGGCATTGGTATATGTGGTATATGTGAAATGTTAAACCTCTCGGTCACGTTTAAGAGTATTGTTTCATCCAGAAAAGTCATCAGCATCCCTTTTTCATCTCAGCAAAGATAAAAATTTCCTTTGGATCAAGAGACTAGCTAATGTGAGAAAGACATGTTGTCAAGGGTCTCCTTGGGTCTCTAGTCAGTGTCATCTTTCTTTGCAATTATATTGGTCAATGAGTTCTCTTAATCGTTATTTGCATTACGCTGTGCTGCCTCAAATGCCTTACGTGCTCTTTTAATCGCAGCCTCTAAAACCAATCTGCATACAACGATTAACCTGTGGAAGACTCAAGACTGTCATTATCTTAGTACACATAATTCAGATCATATATATCCAAAGTCTCTTGTTAGAAGAATTTGTTTGCTAATTCAAGGCCACAAATAAAAAGCTTATTTTCACTTTTGTTGTGAGAGAAGATAAGCTTTTGTTGTGAGATAGACATAAAAGTGCGTTAACCGAGAAAAAGATTACTTCACATTGGAAATGAACATAAGAGGAAACAAACATGAAGACTGTTTGTTCACTGGAAATGGGCATAAGAGGAAACAAAAAATGAAGAATTTAATGTTATACATCCAGTATGAAAATATTTATTATTTTGTCACACATTACATCATCATACATTTCGTTATGATGACATGTTGCAGTAGACAAATAAAAATGAATTACAAATACACAATCTAGTACAGACACAAGTCACGATGAATAGTTACTGTATTTGTAACATACAATAACTACGACAAATAATTCTACTTATATCACGTTATAATCTCCCATTTCATTGTGTTTTATTTTAAGAAATTGTATTTTTTTTTTCTTAAGTTAAGCATTAGACATTCCACAAACTCTATTCTAAACCAAGTATTAATTTATGTAACCAGTTTCATTGCATTTTTTTTTTTTTACTAACTTTTGTTAAATTAAGTGATTGGATGATAGACGACGACGCTTATCCACTTTAGAGGTTGGAAATTAAATTAAATCAAATCAGGTGCGAGACAGGCGAACGAACGGTTCTCGATACGGTTCACAACAAACCGGAGAAAACCAGAACTGGTATAATTACAAAACCCTTGCCAAGACTCTCGCCTCCAAACTGAAGAAAACCCTTACACTTCTCTTCGTCTTCCTTTCCTTTTTTTTTTCTTCTTCCCATTTTGTTCTACTGTCGCCGTAAAGGATATTTCAAAGGCGGTAGTGGCGGCGATGGCGGATCTTCTACCACCTCTCACGGCGGCACAAGTCGATGCTAAGACTAAAGTCGATGAGAAAGTTGATTACTCCAACCTCCCTTCCCCTGTTCCCTATGAGGAACTCCACCGTGAAGCTTTCAGTTCAGTATATCCTATATCCCATTTCCGATCTATATTTTTTTTAGTCTTATTTCTTTTCTTTTGGTTCCGTTAGAACTTAATTTTGCATTTCTCGGATATCTCAATTCGTGGGTTTCTTTGATCTGTGAGATCAAATGAGTGTGGCTTTTGAGTGCATTGTATTGTTCTGTTAGAGATTTAGCTCTCTTCTTGTTTGTATTGGATAAAGTCGACCACTTTAGGGTATTATCTCGTTTCTAATGAATCATTTCAAGGTCTTTGGAGATTTATATACAGTAGAAACCGATATAATGTGTTTAAGACTTGCTCAATTGATCCGGATTAGAATCTGTTCACCGTGTTTACCTGCCTCGGAGTTGGTCCAAATCCATTTCTCAGATAGAACTAACTGACAACGGCTTATAGTCACATCAAGTTTTTGAACTCTTATTAGCTGCTTCTAATCTCTTTCAAACCATAGATTTGTGATCCATACTGCGTTCTTTTTATGTTTTAGTCATATGGAAATCTTGAGTGTCTCTCCTAATGGTTGCTTACTGTTTTGATGTCAGGTTTTAGCATTTTGATTTTACTTTTCTTGGTTTCTTAACTGGTTTGATTTTGCTTTGCAGTGTCTTTAAAGGCGGACAATTTTGAGGGTTTACGCTTCGACTTTACCAAGGCGTTGAATCAAAAGTTTTCTCTCAGTCACAGGTAATAAGATTATGTTTATAGCTATTGGTAAGGACATGGTTCTATTTGTGTTCTTCACTAAGTATGTATATTGATGTTTAAACAGTGTAATGATGGGGCCAACAGAAGTTCCTTCTCAGTCCGCTGAAACAATCAAAATTCCAACTGCCCATTATGAGTTTGGTGCCAATTATTTTGAGCCAAAGGTAATTTTTTTGGTAATCAGCTGTTTTGATATTCTTATTGTCATGAAAGAGATGAAAATGACAAAGTTAATATGCAGTTGATGCTTATTGGAAGGGTTATGACTGATGGTAGACTAAATGCGAGATTGAAAGCGGATTTAACTGATAAGTTAATTGTGAAGGCGAATGCTCAGGTGAATACCGCAACTTTAGACAATTTGTTTAATCTGTGGTGTAGCTGGATATTACGTTCATTCTCTCTGTTATATTGTGTTTGTCATCTTTGTTTACTTTCTTTGCCAGATAACAAATGAGCCACATCTGTCACATGCAATGTTCAACTTTGATTACATGGTAAGAAAAATCTCTATATTACATAACTTCCTCTCCTTTTGATACACCTTGGTTATAGTATTTGGTTCATCGAATTTCGAATCTCTTTTCTTTTTCTCACATTTATGTAGGGATCAGACTACAGAGCCCAGCTTCAGCTTGGAAACAGTGCTCTAATTGGAGCAACTTATATACAGGTAAGTTGGAGTTGTCCCGTGCTATAGCTGAAACTTTATTGATTTCTCAGTGAGTAGTCAAATAGATAGGGTGTACCCATCTCTGAATGTTTAACCTTGTACTGTTTTCCTTGAGTCATCTAGCTGTGACATAGATGATAGAAGAACCTCGAGTCGTTCTTTTGTCATGCTTTGGGTCTGTGGTTATAGTAATATTTATCATTTAACCGTGGGCAGTCGTTCGTTTGATCAGTAAAATAGTAAAGCTTTTTAGGATGGTACATGTAAGCATATTTCTTATTACCTGTGTATTGGCTCTTTCTATTCACTACACTCTCATAATTTTTTGTACAGAGTGTTACAAACCGTCTATCCTTGGGTGGTGAAGTTTTCTGGGCTGGTGTGCCTCGAAAGTCGGGAATAGGCTATGCTGCTAGATACGAGTCAGATAAAATGGTAGTTCTTCTCAGTTGATTTATAAGATAGCTCACTGTTTATCACTTCTCTTTTTATTTCAAGCTATTTATAAATTGAGAGGTTCAAAAACTCAGTTTGTAGAATGTAGATAAGATTTTTTTATTGGTGAACACTCTCAGTTTATATACCCATCACATTGAGAACTTTTCTTTAACAGGTTGCCACTGCACAAGTTGCTAGCACCGGTGCTGTTGTTATGAACTATGTTCAGAAGATTTCAGAGAAGGTGATGTACCGTTGTCATTTGATTGCATCTTAAAACTTTGTAGAGTAGAGAGATAAATCATTGACATAATCATTATTTTCCGTGAATCATGACACATTATCAGGTTTCACTTGCCACTGATTTCATGTTCAACTACTTTTCAAGAGATGTTACAGCTAGTGTTGGGTATGACTACATTCTTAGACAGGTAAGTAATGTTGCCATATTATTCTGGACTGTAAGTGAATTGAAAAACAAAGCAACAAAAGAACATTCAAAATCCGTATAGTTAAAATAATCTGGCTTTGTTTTAGGCTCGTGTGCGGGGAAAAATCGATTCCAACGGAGTTGCATCCGCGCTCGTTGAAGAAAGATTGAGTATGGGACTCAATTTTCTTTTGTCTGCAGAGGTACACAATGATCTATCTTTACTTAATTATATATCCACTATTCTTGTATTAACAGTAAGTAAAAGGATTTGCCTTTAAAACTCTGTGGTTTTGTTTTGTTTGATTCAGCTGGATCACAAGAAGAAGGACTATAAGTTTGGTTTCGGATTAACAGTTGGTTAAAGGACCGGATATAAAAAACCGCAGACAAATAAGCCTGGCGCACAGATCAGACTGCAGCAGTAGTGGGTTTGAAGCTGCAGGATTTCGGTTAAATTAAATTCTATTTCATCAGTTTAGGCTTTTTTTTTGGCAAAGTTGAACAAAACCAGAGGGGTTAATGTTGTGTTGTTTATTCCGAGGTTTTAGGATCCGTTTCCAAGAACATTTTTATAAAAGAAAGAAGAAGCAAATGAGTTTTTGTTTTTACTTCCTTTGCTTTAAGATCTCTTTGTGAACTTCCGAGAGAGAGGTGTATCGTTTTCCTTTTCCTTTTCCATTGAACAAAACATCGAATTCATTTTTTATTTTTCCTCGTTCATTATCTGTCTGCTTATTTGCTGTAACATTGGCGTTACAAGAAGATATTGAACTTGAATCTAAGAAGTAGTAGCAACAAAACTAAACTGTCGCTGCAATTAAAAAAGCACTGGTCACTGGGAGTGGACATGGAAATATAAGACTGGTCGAGAGAGGTTTTAGACGTGGGAATAAAAGATGGGCCGAGAGACGTCATGGTGGGCCGAGCAAAATGTGAATTTTTTTTTGAACTTCAGAAGATTGAAAGTGTACACTGTACGATAGGGGTTAACTCATCAAGTCGTACCATCATCATCTTTCTTCGTCGTAAACCGCAACATTTGTGAAGAAGAAGGACAGATTCTGAGAGCAAACCAAAAAAAAAAAAAAGCCCTAAATGAACAGTGGCGTCTTTCATCTCTAACTCGCTTCTTCCTTGGTACTGTTTCCTTCCCTCCATTTTCCCCGATTTCGAGCTCTGTTTCTTCTTCTTCCTTTACTTTTTGTTTTGGTATTTTTTTACTTTTCTTACTTTTTTACTTCATCGTGTAGGTTTTTACGTATCCAAATCCCGCCATTGATTTTTAATATCCCGCCCATTGCTTGATTCCTTCCATCTATGGCTTTCTGGGTTGCTAAAATAGTTTCCGATTACACTGAATAGGGTTTTCGTTTCATCCGATTTTTTCGTTTCGAGAGTAGTGTCGCCAAGTCAGCAACTTTACATCATTTCGAAAATCAAACTTATTTTTTGATGCTTTTTGTTGATTTTTTTTACTTTTTGCTTAGGGTGATGCTTTGTTTTCGAATGTTAGTTCAAATGGTGGGTGTATTATATAGCTCCGGAGTAGTCTTATTTGATTCTACATAATGGCTTTGTAGTGGTTGGTTTCATTTTGGAGAATTAACACCATTCTTTTGCTTCGCAGGCTGATTCGGTTTCTTAAGAGACCTAGTGCTGATCTTACGATGGATTCTGCTATTGAAATTAGTTCAGGTAGTGATAGTGATGACGAGGTTATTAGGCCAGTTAGGTCACCGCCTCAAACCAGGGCAAATCCCCCATGGCTAGCTGGTACAGTTTTTTTGACAATATCCTTTGTCAGTTTCTGTCTTTCTTTTGAGATTGGTTTTGGTAGCTTTATGGAGTAAATCGACAATGATGCTGTGTTCTTTTCCTTGCAGGCAGGAGAACGTTTCCTCGAATGATTTTACCTACAGTGGATAGTCATCCTAGGGCTGAGATTACAAATCAGGCTTCTCGCAGTGGTGCTTCAAGTGATACCCCTCGGCTTGAAGTCTCTAAGCCTTTAACACTAACAGGGAATAGTCATGCTATTGCTGAAATTCCAAATCAGACTCCTCGCAATGGTGCCTCAAGTGATACCTCTCTGCTTGAAGTCTCTAAGCCTTTAACACTAACAGGGAATAGTCATGCTAGGGCTGAAATTACAAGTCAGACTCCTCGCAATGGTGTCTCAAGTGATACCTCTCGGCCTGAAGTCTCTAAGCCTTTAACACTAACAGGGAGTAGTCATGCTAGGCCTGAAGTTACAAATCAGGCTCCTCGCAATGGTGCCTCAAGTGATACCTCTCGGCCTGAAGTCTCTAAGCCTTTAACACTAACAGGGAATAGTCATGCTATGGCTGAACATACAAATCAGGCTTCTCGCCATAGTGCCTTGAGTGAAACTTCTCAGCCTGGAGTCTCTAAGCCTTTTTCAGGGAATGGGAACACTGTTAACTCGAGAATTTCCAATGCATCTGGTGCTGACTATGAGAGACTGCCGTCTCAGCAAGCTCTTAAAAGAACCCTTCCACCCTCTTTTAACCCCCCTCCCATTCCTTCCAGAAGCGACCCTAACAATACAAGTAACGCTAGTGGGAGTCGCTTTAGCTCGGATTATAGTCGTCCAGCTGTGTCACCTGTACGCAACAAGAGCACCTTTGGTGATCATGATAGTGCTGACTATGAGAGACTGCCGTCTCAGCAAGCTCTTAAAAGAACCCTTCCACCCTCTTTTAATCCCCCTCCCATTCCTTCTAGAAGCGGCCCTAACAATACAAGTAATGCCAGTGGGAGTCGCTTTAGCTCGGATTATAGTCGTCCAGCTGTGTCACCTGTACGCAACAAGAGTACCTTTGGTGATCATTATAGTGGAGCCCATGCTGAGATAGGAATCCATCGTGGCATGAATGGGGTTAGGATCCTGCCTCCATCTCTGAATCATGGAACGTCGGCTTCTGTTTCTCATCTTGCTGGTTCAAGTGATCCAGTGCACAGGTTTGGCATTGATGAAGATAGGAATGCTAATAACGATGAGAGGCTGGTCTACCAGGCTGCACTACAGGTATTCATCCTCAAGCCAACCTTTCTTATAATGGACTTCAACATTTAGCTGTTCTTTTGTGCGTGTATGTCTAGTTCGGTTCTTCTTAGTTGGATTGGGCGGGTTCGACTCTATGAAATCTTCTTGAATGGGTTATCCGCTTGTTGTTTACTTCCCTGTTAAAAAGCTGGCTGAATATTTCCGGGTAAAAAGACTTTTGGTGTTCTATGATTTACCTCCGAATAATGAGTAGGTAGTTCGTGTTTCCCCGTGTACCAGCTTAACAATATGCTAGGTCTTTTGAATCTCTTGATATGATTGTAATAGTGAATATGGAGCAATACTGGACTCTAAATCTGGCTCATTTTATTTTGGTTAAATATTTGTCAGAGATTCGTGGTGCATTACTAGTTATATAAGCGTCTGTATGTCTAATTGATGTTTGAGTCATACTACTATGCTGAATCTACTCAATTTTATACTCCGTATCTTTAATTAATAATGAGCTGCATTCTTTTTCTCAGTTTTGAGGAATAATGATAATTTTGATCATTGACTTTCTATGTAGCATTTATTTTTCGATTTTAAGCTGGTGCATTATAAATGTGTTGAAAGCTCAGTTTTGTTCCATTATCAACCTGGTATTAATTGGCGTGTTAGTTGCAGTTTTGATAATCAAGTACTTTAATCCTGCAGGGTTTGAATCAACCCATGACCGAAATCGATCTACATCCTGGTATACTTTCAGTTCCTCTTATGAGGCATCAGGTATTAGCATGTTTTAAGTTTCCATTTACTGGCCATTGGTATTGGTTTGTGTACTAATTACTACTGGTCTCCAGAAAATTGCGTTGGCATGGATGTTTCAGAAGGAAACGAGAAGTTTGCACTGTTCAGGAGGGATACTAGCAGATGATCAGGTCACATTTGATTAAATATCTTGACCAGTTAATATATGTGATACTGTTAGTTTGCTACGTGGATATTTACCTCAAACTATGTAACGTCTATTCTGTAGGGACTTGGTAAGACGGTCTCGACGATTGCTCTTATCCTAAAGCAAAAGCTTGAGTCACAATTGAAGTCCAAAAGTTCAAGCAATCAAGAAATTGAGGCATTGGTCCTGGATGCTGATGATGAGTCAGACAATGCAAAGCATGAAAGTGGTAGTCATGTAAAACTAGAGTTCAAGGTTTCGAGTGAGCTCAAGGTTCTGAGTGCTGGTGGTAATGATGAGAATGGCGCTTCAGATATGGAGAAAGCCAAAGATGAAGAAGAGAATTCTTCAACACGGGCATTTAAGTGGAAGAGACCAGCTGCTGGTACATTAATTGTTTGTCCAGCGAGTGTTGTAAGGCAGTGGGCAAGAGAACTTGAGGAGAAGGTTTCTGAAGAATCCAAACTTTCTGTGTTAGTCTACCATGGTGGAAATAGAACCAAAGATCCTAATGAATTAGCAGAATATGATGTGGTTGTGACAACTTACGCTATTGTTACTAATGAAGCTCCCGAAAAACCTTTGGTGGATGAGGATGAGAACGATGAGAAAAATATCGAAAAATATGGTACTGCCTCTGGCTTCTCCAAGAATAAGAAACGGAAAGCCACGGCGAGTGCCAATAAGAAGAGTAAAAAAAGAGGTAGAAAAAACACTGACATTTTTTCTTCTGAGCCTGATTGTGGAGCTTTAGCAAAAGTTGGGTGGTTCAGAATAGTACTGGATGAAGCTCAGACAATAAAGAATCATAGAACACAAGTGGCAAAAGCCTGTTGCACTCTTCGAGCCAAAATGAGGTGGTGTCTGTCTGGAACACCAATACAAAATACGATTGATGATTTGTTTAGCTATTTCAGGTTTCTTAGATATGATCCATATGCGGCGTACAAGTCATTTTATAATACAATCAAGGTTCCAATTTCCAGAAATTCTCCCCAAGGTTACAAGAAGCTTCAAGCTGTTCTAAAGACTATAATGCTGCGCCGCACCAAAGGTACTGATCATAACCTTATTCTCTGTGATGGGTGGTTGAGCTGTTTATGATTGCCAGGACTTCACAGTCTGATTACTATTATTATTATTATTATTCAATGTTATCTCGACACTTGCTGATTTTATTAGCTCTATAATGTACTCTTTAACGAGAGTACCTGTTAGTTTATTGAAGCTGTCACCTGAGTTAGTCCACTGGTCAAGTGATTAATGAGACACCAATTCGGTCTTCGCATCTTTGTATTTTTCTTGTTCATGTGTATTATGATATTTTTCTTTGCTCCTTTTATGTCCTTACGTAGTTGTGCTGTAGTTAATGGTTTCTGCTAATTATTTACTGTTCTGCTGTCTATAGGAACATTGCTTGATGGAAAACCGATAATTAATCTACCTCCAAAGAAAGTTAATTTGAGCAAGGTAGAGTTTTCAGTGGAGGAGCGGTCTTTCTACAGGAAGCTTGAAGCGGATTCTCGTTCACAATTCAAGGTTCTCCTTTTCTTCCTCCACAAAGTATCTGCTCATTCTTGGTTTACAGTTGATGTGCAGTTTTTTGGAAAAGAAGATGCATTTGTAGCAACTAAATGTTTCATAAATGTGACCTTATTATGCAGCAGTTTTATTTGGAGTTGATGCACATGTTTCTGATTTTTTTTTTTTCTTGTCATTTATAGGTTTCTGCGAGAGAGCAGAAACTAGTGGTTGTACCCGATAAGATGATAATTCATTTTCTCTGCAGGCCTATGCTGCTGCGGGAACTTTGAGTCAAAACTACGCAAATATTCTTCTGATGCTTTTGCGGCTACGCCAAGCCTGCGACCACCCACAACTTGTTAAAGGATATAACTCGGAACCTGTTGGTAAAGTATCAGAAGAAGCAGCTAGAAGACTCCCTAGGGAGACTCGAATGAGACTGATCAATCGCTTATTAGAGTCATCATCTGCCATCTGCTATGTCTGCGATGTAAGTGCAGAGTAATTGAGATATAACATGTCTCAGGCTCACTATTCTCTAGTTCTTAGGTCTTGTCCTGACTATCTTGACTTATTTTTTTTGTTTCCTCTTTATTCGCAGGATCCACCAGAAAACCCTGTTGTTACGCTATGTGGCCATGTATTTTGCTATCAATGTGTTTTAGATTATATGAATGGCGATGAGGACATGTGCCCTGTACCGAGATGCAGACAACAGCTTGGGCATGATGTTGTTTTCTCTGAATCTTCTCTTAGAAATTGCATTACTGATGATTTAGGCTGTAGTTCTTCACATGATAAAGGTGTCGATAGATCAGTTTTTCTAAAAAGCGAGTTCAGTTCATCAAAAATCAAAGCTGTCCTCGATATCCTGCAGTCGCTTTCCAAACAAGACAGTCCAAACTCAGCACCGCGTGGTCAAATGCCTTCTTCCTCACAGCTACAGCCATATGATGACGACGATGTTACCATTGTAGAGCCAATGAGTCTTCACTCATCTTTACCTAGCCAGGGGGCTGTAAAGACGATTATATTTTCTCAGTGGACAAGTATGCTTGACTTGGTTGAGGTGTGTTTTCTTGAAAATGGTATAGTATTTAGAAGATTAGATGGCACAATGAGTCTAGCAGCAAGAGACACGGCCGTGAAAGAATTCAGCAAGAATCCAGATGTAAGTGATGTGAATATTTTAGATTATGTTTTCTCAAACAATTTACTAGTCGTTTCTCTGAAACATGGGATGTTCGTAGAGTATTGATATTGAAGCTCTCTAAAAGCGTGAAGATTACTAACAGGTAAAGGTGATGCTGATGTCTCTAAAAGCTGGAAACCTTGGGTTGAATATGATAGCTGCATGTCATGTTATTCTCTTGGACCTTTGGTGGAATCCTACAACCGAAGATCAGGCTATTGATCGTGCACATCGTATTGGACAAACTCGGCCAGTTACTGTTACTCGAATTACTGTAAAAGGTACCGTTGAGGATAGAATTTTGTCTCTTCAGGTAATCTCCAAACTCTATCAGCTCACTGTGGCTGGGTTTTGGGTTCCCTTCGGTTCCCTTTTAGATTTATATTTATGGTAGTTTTCAAGCTAAATATTAGATGGAGTTTTTATGGTGGAATATGAAGGCTTATGAATTTTGACAGAACGAGCATATCATGGTTGTATCTTTTTTATCAGGAAGAGAAAAGGAAGATGGTTTCATCTGCATTTGGTGAAGATAATGGTGGAAGCTCTGCAACACGTCTAACAGTAGATGATCTCAAATATCTGTTTATGGTGTAGACCACGCATAGACTTTTTACCGCCCTTTTAAGTAGGTTGCTTAGTACAACATATGGGAGATGAAGGCCAGAATTTTGATCAGGAAGAAAACTCTAGCTGCACTTGTATTTTGATTTGGCTCTTCTAGGACTTAATAGTGTTTTGGTTTCGAGAGGGTTTGAACCCAGTCTAGGCATTTTTGTGTTTCCAAGTGGCATCGATTGGAAACAGGCCATATGTAAATAACTAAATCTTTTCATGGTATATATCGCGTAGGAGTTTGACCTTAAATCTAAAGGATCTATTGCTGGATAATTTCAACTATTGGTACCCTTTTTGTTTAGTTTAGCATGAGAATCTGTTGTGTATTGCGAGCTCTCATGTACAATCTGGAAACATTAGTTTGTGAGGCCAGCCATATACCATGAAACGACTGATTGTATGTACATGGCTTTTTTCTTGGTTTAAAGCCGATGATTGGAGAGATACACCTAGCTGCTTTAGAGGAAGGTATATAAAATGAGAAATGCAGAAAATACACTCAAAGAACGGTTTTAGAACAAATGAAGGAGAAACTAAAGACGCATTGTAGGTGGAAGATTAGGTTGGAATCAAAGTTGTAAGATGACTGATTAGTGAAAACCAAGGTTATAGGTATATATATATATAGAGAGAGAGATACAGTGATACACACAAATAAGAGAACATGAGTGGAAACTGCAAAGAAAGGGAAAGTTTGGTTGTGTGTAAGAAACAGAGCCAGCTTTGGGATTCAAGATGATGAATCATTATTAGTGTTAACACAGTGGTTGAACCTTTTTGTTGATTAAATGCCCTGTGAAGGGGACAACATAGAAGACAATGGGACCCTATTTTTTTGTGTATGACTTTCTTCTTCCCTTTCTCTTTTGCCCTTTAGTCATTTCTCTTTTTTTCCATTTTTCACCAGAGGGTTTATTTTTTATTTTCTATTTTTATTGTGTTAAAAAATTTCGCTAGAGGTTGATAGTGATTTATTGGTATGTGAATGCACGTGCTTCTCGTCGGTTAGTGCTCTGCTAATTTTGATCTCTTGTGTTTTTTTCTTCTTCAAGTTACAGTGTGAATAGAATTGACTGTGTTTGTTTAATTTTTCAAGGTATATACAACGGCTAAGTAATATCATAGAAATAGTCAGATATTTTGTAGAAAGAGATAAAAAAATTCTGACAATTTTAGAGGTACAATTCTGGGCTTTTTCATCCATGAATCAACTAGATTGTGTCCTCGGTTTTGAAGTCTACTGTGGTTATCATGAAACCCACTTCAGGATATTTTGACACAAAAAAAAAGTTTAAATGGGGGACTTGGAAAAAAAAATAGGACAGGAAAAAGTATCACGGGGAAGTAATGAATTGAAGAGGTGCAGCAGCAGCTTCAAGTGATTCACGATTGTGACTAGAGATTATTAAGTTGCTTTAAATGATTCATTCACATCACTTTAAAAAAAAAAATTAGAAAATTTTCCAGCTTTTGTGGGTCTCTCTCGCCCAGGTACACATATGTGTAAAAAAACCTAAAGACTGGCACGATATAATGTGCCCATAAGGCAGGCCTGCTTCTTCCATCCATGTCACACACATTTTTTGTAAAACATAATGTCATCAGTTCATGTAAAAAATTTGAAAGCCGTATGGAACTTTTCCTATCAATTTAGGTGCGGAATTTTGTACTTGTAAATCTCCATTACCAATAAAAGTATTTTAAACTTCAGTCAAATGGCCATGACTAATCTTGGAGCATGTGATGCTAATTGCTTAAGTAGTAGTAAAACTTAGTTACAGTTAATGTGAACATTGGTTAAATGGAGAAAAGGTTCACTCCCCAATGTCCTCACCCTTCACCACAAAGTTTTTACTAATTTTTAACCCTTTTTCTGTGTAATTTGCTTTTTGACTTGGTGGTGCTCTAAAAGTTGTTTCACTCCATTCATATCAAACAGTAACCCAACATAATAGAGATTCCAAACCAATCACAAATCAAAAGACAAATTTGGTCAAAACATATACATTTTTTTTTGTAATCTCTATACTAAACAGATTTATTACTAAAACTCAAACCAAACTAATACGAAGGAAAAAACAACAACAAATACATATATAGTTTTGTGACAAAAGCTTTTTAGTTTTTACTTTACTAGCAAACAAAAATAGTAATTTCTCTAAATTTAACCGCTAGCAAACGTTGGGGCCAAAACCAACAAAGCCATTGGCTCCGTCGAAAGATACTTGAATCCCTTCTTGTTGTATGTTCCCTATTATTGACAAACCCGTCGGAGACGCCGCAAACGCAAAACAGTATGTCCCCGTATCGTCCACCGGCATCAGAAAATTCCTAGCCGGTAACGTCAAAACCGGACCTTCCGTAAAATAAAGCGACACCGTCGGGACTCGTACCGAGACAAACCCGGACAAGTCATAACACGTGTCGAATATCGATACGCCCGAAGCCCGCGGCAAATTCGCGGTCTGCGACTTGAACACATCTCGGAACGCAGCGTAAGCCACCGTGGGAAGCCTTGTGACGGCTGTTCCCGTGTCCATCACCACACCACCGTCACCCGTTTCAGTCAGGTCGAAAACACCATCCGGTAGAGGAACCCGCACGCCTCCTACCCCGAGGCCCTTGAGCCCAACGTAGTAGAAACTCGGAGCCTGCGGGTTACGGATCAGCGGTACCCACGAGGCTCCAACGGGTAAAGCCTCTCGCCCGAATACCAATGAACCGGTTGAGTCGGTGCCTCGGCTCACTAAACAATAACCGAACGCACCACCGGTTTGACCGGTTAATTGACCCACAAACGACATTGAACCGCCTCCAATACCCAATAGCCCAGCAGCTCCGATAAACATTCCTCTGTTCCGGTGGCCACATCCCATGGCAACGTTCCTAACCACCGTCTTAGCAAACGTCAGCGTTTCGAGAGCCAATGTCCCTTTCGTGTAAGACCCGTCTCCGTACATGACCTCGTAACGGCACCCGTCGGAGTGACAGCCGGAGTTTCCGACGCGGTCACAGACGGAAGAGCCGCAAGAGACTCCTGTATATGACCCGGATTTAGCCGGGTCAAAAACCGGGTCGGATTGTTTGTAACAGAGCTTGCAAGGCTGACACTGAACCCAAACCATATCACTACCGGAGTCAATGACCATGTACTGATCTCTCGGCGGGCTTCCGACGCCGATTCTGACGAAGTACTCGCCGCTCCCTTGATCCATACCGGAAACCACATCGGACCCGAAATCGTCGACCTCGTACCTAGCGTCGGAGGAGGAAGAGACGGTTTTGCCAGAAATGCGGCGGAGAAGGGCGGCGACTCTGTCAGTGTCTCTGCGCATACGAGCATGGAGACGGTGGTGGTGGTTACGGTAAGAGACGGAAGGGAATCTGTCGCGGTGGAGGAGGCGAAGGGTGTGTTTGGAATTGGAGTCGTCGGAGAAATGGGTGTCGTTGAGAAGAGTTCCGGTGACGGAGAGAGGAGGTTGTAAAACGTCGATGATTTGAAAATCAGGGAAAGAGATTGAAGAAGAAGAAGAAGAAGAAAGATGGAGATGGAAGAGGAGAAACAAGAAGAGAGGGAGAAGCATTGTTTACAACGCCAAAGCCAAACCCGTGTGAACGAGCGAGCGTGAAGAAGAAGAAGAAGAGCTCTCTCTCTCTCACACACACTCTTCTTCTTGGATTTTGGGTTTTAATGTCAGACTTTGAGTTTTGGTTTTTTGGTGTCTTCTTCTTCTCTCAAATTTGGGATTTTATATATATATTTATCGAATTGAGAGAGAGATGTGAGTTGAGAGAGTCCAGTCCACTTGAGAGACTTGTGAAAATGGAGCAAGTGATGGGTCGATCTTCTTATTATTGCTATGGTTTTTATGCATACGTGGACTTTTGTGGGCACGTCGACATCCTTTGTTTTTTCTTTCTTCAGACACTACTACTCGGTACTCTCTCACTCACTAGTCTTGTTTGGTTGGTTGAGAGTTACATATAAGATTTTTCTTAATATCTTTGTCTATTTCTCACGACTATACAACATACTAGGTTTTCTTTTATTTATCCACTTGATTTTTATAAATAAAAATCAATCATTTAATTAGTTATAATTTTCTGTTTTTTTTTTGTCTTTTAATTTCATAATTATTATCTTATGATGGGAGCCTTTCAAAAAAAAAAAAATCAACATATCTAAAACCCAAAAATATGTATCTATATATACATTTTTGGAGACATTTATAAAATAAATCTTGAAGTTGACACTTATTTACAGGCATGCCATTGATATTAAATAACTAATTTAATAAATAAATTAACTCTACTTATATTCGATTTTTTTAGAAACTAAGTGTTTTAAAAGATAACAATTATAAATGTATAAAGATTTTATTTCCTTATTTTATAAGGAGATGAGTGAAGAGTTATTGTTCTTTAAAAATTTGAAAAACTGATTTGATAAAAAGTGATTTTTTAGTCTCACATACTATATTTACTTTCACGGGTTTCGTATGATAAGTTTTTGCGGATTAAAAATCTTTGAACATATTGCGTGATTCGCCTAGCATGGCGGGTTTGGACTATAGAACCAATACTAAAACTATAAGTTTTTCATATACTATAAATTTGTAGTCATAGTTTGGAAAATTAACTTATAAATTATTTAATATATGAACTACAAAATATTACACATACTACAACACATTCTTAATATTCCAAAAAAAAAATTGTGTATATACATAAAAATATACACTAACATACCATATATGCATATATCTCTGTTTAATTATAGAAAACAAAACTAAGTGTTTTAAAATTTTATGTTCTATCTAATAATAAATTTAATGTAATTAGGTTATAAACTGTATAAAACGTAAGAAGAAGAAAAACATTCTAAACAAAATTATAAATTAATTAGATAAAAATTAATTAATTAGGAATTTGAAATCTAAATAAATTAAAAAATTATTATTTACAATATAATACTCCCTCCGTTTCAAAATATAAGATATTTTAGTGAAAACACGCATATTAAAAAATAATTACTTTTAAAAAGTTTAACCAATAATAAACAAGTCTGCATAATATAAAATATAAATTTAATTTTAAAGTTGCATAGAAAGTTAGAAATATCCTATATTATGAAACAAAAATACTTCTCTAAATATCTTATATTATAAAACAAAAATACTTCTCTAAACATCCTATATTATGAAACGAAGGGAGTAATTTATAATTTAGTGTCCCGGTGTACCACCTCCGAAAACCTAGTTTGTATATTAAGTTCTTAACTTGATAGTACAAGTTTAGATACTTGGAAAAAGCAACTCCACTGAAATGTGTAACAATTATAGTATATGGTAGAAACTCAACATAAATTTTTACTATGTTATTTTCTTTTCTTTCTAATTCTAGTTATATATTAAAAAAAATAAACCATCCAACCAGTCTAAGGATACTTTGTCACCAGGGATCACAACCCGAGACGCCAACAAACCATCAATTCTCCAAAACAAATCTACAATACGGCCGACAGGGCTTATGCATCTCGATTTATAGCTAGCATCAAGAATACAACTGACATGTTTTATTCCTAAAACTTCACAAAATAGTTGAATTTCTACTCGAATGCCAAAAACCACTATTTTCATACGGTTACACCCACTATATGCTTATTTATCACCTCCAACGCACGGTAAAGTAAGACCGTTGATAGATAATGCTAAACCACTTTCTAAATTTCAACAAAATCTAATATGTCCGATTCACTAGATGAAAAAAAAAAGACATTCTTTCTGATTAACTAGTAAGTATCATAAGTAATCCAAACAAATATGGATATTAAATGCAATTTCAATAAACATAATAAATCTATATTAGATTAGTTTAGTTTAACTTAGGTTAATTATTTATTCAGATGATAAATTTAAAATCTTAGGATCTTATACTTACAAAAGAACAAAAAAAAAGTGTTCTTGTGAAATTGTTTAACAATTTTTTTTGGGTGTTGCCTTTTGAAAGTGAATATGTTGTAATTCATGGGGGAAGCACTAGGTGGCAATGTTCTTGTAAGTGGCAATGTTCTAACATGCTTGTGATCTTGGGAAAATCAATCAACGGTGCAGAGAACTAGACAGAAATATCTCGTATGTTATTGTCTGAAAATAATTATCAAACAACTTTTGTTTTGTTTTTTTATTATTTTTTATTTATTTATAATTTAGCTACAAAATTGTGTTTTTGGAATTGTACGACAACCCGCATTATTTTACCAACGGGTATTTTACAATTAAACACATACGTAAGAAAAAAGGAACATAAAATGTTTACGCATATAAAAACCCCAAACCCTATGTATATCAAATTGCAAAAAAGTATTGATTCCTTGCTATACAAAACACAAAGATGATGATCAATATTGGCTTCGTCGAAATATAGGCAAAAGGTGCATTCGATCTCCATTTGTAACGTCGAAATTCTATATAGTGAATATAAGAACTACAGTTTGTGAACTGTACCTCAAGTATGGCTATTCGTATATGATGAAAGCCACTACATATATTTCATAATCAAGGACAAAGTTCGTCGTATGAGCCAAAAACATGATTTAATTGAAAAACTTATCTTTGATATTTCTTAGAATTAACGCCAATTAAAACATATTTAGAATGGACCTAGTGCAGGAGTAGTTCGAAAGCAAATGTTGGTTGCAACTATTGATTATATGGTTTCTTAGCTCATCATTTTTGGCATATTTGTATCATCATCCAATCTTCTTCAACTATACCAAAACAATACCTTGCTCATACTTGGATTCGATTCACTTGATATATGAAAGTATATTGAATAAAGAAGTACTTTTAGCCATCGTGGTTACATTGAAATATCGTATGTCTTTACTTTGATTCCGCCAAAAAAAACCGACTTGACATATAAACTGATATCTATTTGACACACAATGTAATCTAATATACAATATAGTTCAATAATAATATATAGATCGTGGAAAGAAAATTAATTTACGAAAAGAAATGGTGCTATGTGATTCATACATTTGTGGACGTGCCCAAAAGTTTTAAAGATATGGAGAATATAGAAATATATATAAATATTTTTCGATGGCTATTGTTGTAGCATGTAATACAAGTACGACAACACCAACTACAAATAATTTGGCATAAAAGAGAGAAAATACATATTATGCATCACACGGTCGAACGGATAATAATTTTTAATAAAAATGGACATGCATTCTAATGAAAAACAAAATAGAGTTGGGTATTACATAAGACATGCACCACTTATCAATAATTGAACAATTATTACACCTAAAAGTTGCTCACATCTTTATAATCCAACGATATGTATAATTCAATCACGCGTAGTAATCCATACACCATGATGGGAAAAGAGTTTCTAGAATATAATCATCTAATCCGGTTATGTACATACATACCATATACAGTATATAGTATACTGTATAGTGATATACATAACATAAGAAACTGGTTCAGCTCCTGTGTTATATTTTATAAACAATGCATGAGAATGTGTATAATTTGTTTTTTTATCAAATAGGAAAATGTGTATAAATTACAAAAACAAACCTAGGTCTGGGCATAAAATTCGAATCCGAAAATCCAAACATATCCGAACCGAAATAAATAGATTAAAACCGAACCGATATTAAGAAAATAACCAATCAGTTATTGGCTTTCATTATTTTGGATATCGGATATTATCCGATCCCAACCGATATCCAATAGATATCCAAATATAACCAAACATATAAGAAACAATTTGATATTCTGATAGATATGCCTTATATCTTTTATGTATTTGTATGGTTCTATGAGAACCTTTGTCATTTGCTTAATTTTTATCTTTTTTTGTTTTTGTTTTAATACTCCATTAGTATGGTTATTTTGGGTATAATAAAATTAATTTTGGTTATCGACAATCATATCCAAACCGATCCGAAATCCGAATTATCCAAACCGAAACCGATCCGAATATTATAAATACCCGAATCAATGTTAGAGTCAATATCCAAAGAATCCGATCCGATATCCGAACGCGGAGGCTAAACAAACCCTTAGAATTTTCGAAATAACCGTTTTACTTTATATTGTTGTTTGAGAGAGAGAATGTCCTGAATGATTAGTCAAATTCTAAATATACTACAAAATCTAACTTCCTAAAAGTTTATGAAGAGCCCTAAATAATTTATTAGTAGCCTTTTTTTAAGCTTTTTAATTCCTTCATAAAATCCATATACTGTGGCAATTTTTCTAAATTAAATATATTTCCAACTTGATTAAGGTATTCCTCATAATTTCTCAAACCTTTTCATTAAAAATCATATTAAACACCTTTAAACCATAAAAAACAAATATTAAATAAATTTTCTAATAACAAACAACTGTAGTATACTTAGTATAACAACATAAACACTCTTTGCATGAACATTTAGTAATTTAATGTTATAATTATAAATATCATAGCTAATAATAACACTAGTTGCGAAGATATATTTTAAACTTCATATATAATCAAATAGCGAAACATATATTAAACACTAAATTGAATAAATTGATCTTAATGTATTAGGTTATACAAATTTCCAATAAAATATGAATATGCATGACAAATTTAAGTATTTAAAGATAAGTGTCGTCTGCTGAGCGGTTGGCTAGTAACAGGCTAAAAGTGGCCCCAAACAATGTCCTAAAGTTGCTTCCATCATATCTAAAACCTAAATACTCTTACAAGAAATGGTGTTGCGCAGACTAATAATACAAGAACTGGTGTTTCACAGACTAAAATAGCTTGTGTTTGTCAATGTCTTCAAGTGTTGGTTCTGCAATTTCTGGACTAATCAATGCTTTAGCAGAAGAGACTACAGCTTACAGGGCTTCTAAGGTAAGGAGAGATTTTCAGGGAATCGCCTCCTTAACGCATTACTGACTCTTTTACGAAGGAACGGCCAGCCGAGCTGCAAAAACCGCAAAATAAGCACTGGTGCAAATTAATTAAGTTGAAAAGGGTGAAAGAGTGCGTTGGCTACTAACGAATATTCGAGATGGATGTTCATGAATCTCCGGTTCTCTTTGCTTTGAGAAAGTGTCACGGAACCGTCAATGACTTGGTCTTGCTCTACGTCTATAGGGTCATAGAAATATACAATTGTCTGTCCAAAAAAGTGGTTCAACAACAATATGTCAGCAAGTCTAAGCTACTTTCTCAGAAACATAAATAGAGCCAGAAATCGAGGTTTAATTCATAATTATCATTGATCTTCTCAACAATACCAACTCCCTCTGATCTTTATCAATTAATTAGATGATTCACTGAAAAGTAAAACTGATATAAAGTTGAAGAAATCGGGATGTATATGGTCTTACTTGCTGCCAATGCGTTGGAGGAGCTTCGGGAGAGGTGGACAACAAGAGTGCATCACTCCGATTAGTCCTCTTCTTCTGATTTCCTTCTCCAGAAGGACTTATCGATGAAGAACCACTAGCAGCACTACTTTCACTAGTATTCTTGGCAGGCGAAGAGGCCGGTGCGTTGAATTCAACATCAAACCAAAATGCAAAACCATGCATAGGGGCTACAACAAGATAAGGAAAAGCCTCAACACAGAAAGTAAACAAGGCTAACTTCTCTCTAAGATGCACACAATACACGAATAGTTGATAAATAGAGTGATATACCTCTCATTATTGACTTGAATCTATATTTTGCAGTAACGGAGTCTAGCTCTTGGATTTGTATTGTTTGACAGTCTATACGTTTAACCTGCACTTCAAATGCTCTACCATAAATATTTACTTAGGAAAAAAAAGGATGAATCAGTATGCACATTTAACATAGCTGAGACTTCAAAGAGATTGGAGGTAACAAGTACTCAGAGAACGAGGTAATACCACTCCTGGCCATGTTAGAACATTCTCGCCTGATATGGACTCCACGCTGGGTTCTTCAAACGCACACTGTTTAGCTAATTGCATCATCGCAGACACTGCAAACAACATCAGATATCATTACTGAAACTTATTGCCAGGGGATTCTTTCACTTTATAGAAACTTGAATAATTATTGGATTCTTGAGTAAAAGATCCCCAACGTGAAGGTAACTGAGAAACGGACATTTCAATAGATCCTTATGACTAAGCAATGCCACATGTTTACTCCCTGAAGTCAAGGACCAGGACTATCAAGGCAGTAAAAGCTCATTAACCTACTTTTGTTTATCTGATCTGTCTAGGAGATGACCAAACTCCCCACCTATCATTATGTGGGATATGGCAAGCTAATATCTTGAAATATTTAACAGCTTATTAGAAACATCATATCCACATAAAATTGCAGAAACCATAACTCAGTTTCAGTTCTACCAGTATACCAGTCATATGTAATACAATCATTGTCCCAAATATCAAGTCGATATAATACTTACTATCGATTCCATAAACATTGCGCCAAAAATCAATGCTGTGGCTATATCTGTCAGAGTGTGAAACAGGTGCCATGTATAACTGTCAACAGAAGGTAAACAGCAACATATCAAATTTTGCCTTCCTCCCAAAGTCATTAGAGCATACTGTGATATTATATTTGAAGGGATCATAATCATACTGTTGCATGTGATGGGAGAATTAAACCTCCAGGCTTCAACCAGCGATCTCTAGCTGTAATAACACTTCCCAGCATACTCTACATCACATCAAAAACAACACGGGAATGAGAGAAACAGAGGATTAAGAAAATTAATAATTTGGAAAGTTATCATTTAGACATCAACATAAGATTATATGTATACAAGACAAGGCAATCACCTCATACAAGAGCATGTAACCCATCCACTCTGAAATTATAACATCAACCTCCTCGTCGATTTCAACATCCTGAAGAACATTACAAGAAAAGAAGAATTACTACAGAAGATGAGGCTTGCATACGATTTCCACCCAACCAATCTATCTTAATAGCGGTACAGAAGCAAAGAATATCCGAGTTCTCCATTACATTCATGTTATATTGCACCTTTCTACATAACGATACCTATTTATCTTTTTGCAAATGATTAAAATACTAACTTCAACTATATAGGATATATAGTATGAAGGACCAATTTGGCATTTATCATAGACAATATAATACCTCCACTCTCCCATGCAAAACAATGACCTTGTCGGCTAAACCGTTGGCTTTCACAACTTCCTTTGCCTGGTGATGAATGAGGAAAAAAAATATAGGGTGAGTAGGATCCTTTGCCCAAACTAAGATTCACAAAACCACCCTAATTCTGAATTTCTAATGGGAAACAGAAACCAAATGAAAACCAAATGAAAACCACATGCAGCTTCACATGACCAAATATATCAGAAACATTTGCAAGAATTTCTTCCTTGATCTAATTGAAGGGTGATCAAACCATGAAGCAATGCAGAGACTTAGATTTTAGACTAAAACTAAATTAAATTAGATTAAATTTTCGGTCAACTTAACTGAGAACATTCAAGCGTAGGGCCTCACTTTCAAGAATAAGACAAACAGTCATCATACCCTAAACATACTTCCACCGTAGGGAACATGCAACACATTATTGAACCCTTCTCTATTCCAAGTTTTAATTTTAACCTATGGAAACATGTGCTGGTGAAATTCCCCAAAGCCATTTAGATTATATGATCAAGAAAATGGCCAGTCTCATCGGTTCACGAAAATGCAGAAAATAGAAGCTAAGGGCGACAAGATCAAGAGCAATCCTAATCTTCATATTACTGGATTAACAAAGAAAACAACTGGAATAGTACCTGGACAGCTATATCACTTGCATCAACAGCATATACCTGCAAGCATAATGCAGTTTTGTAAGAAAACATTTACAGTGTTGGTTTACCCTTGCGGTCTATGGAATATATAGACAACAGACACAGAGAAACAATCTTAATATCTATCGTACACAGGCTACATTCTTCACAATTTTTTCATATCTTTTGTATACAAGAAACGTTGATTATTCCAAATCAAAATCAAATATTAAAGTTGCCTCTAACACATAAGTAACTCATACCCGTTTTGCACCTGCTTGAGCACAGAAGATTGAAAGGATGCCTGTTCCACAGCCAACGTCCACCACAACCTGTTACAAGCAATCAATGTAGCAATAGGTTTTCAAACCAAATAATAAACTACCACCACGTCATAAACAACAGGCTAAGCAAAGAGTCAACAATGGTCCCAATCTGATTCTTCTTCGCTATCATTGTTTTGTAGCTTAACCTCAGAAATTACAGCAACGAGAGACTATTATTACCTTGCCTTGAATGAAGCTCTGATGATGCATTATGGCGTCCCTATAAGCATCCGTCCTTGCCCGATCCTATATCAACCAATAACATTCCGCAAAGAAGTGAGAAATCCCAGGAAACAGCAGAAAAAACATCCTAAAACGGATTATATCTGAACAAATTTTTAGCCAAATTCTGCAGACATTGACGTTTTCTTATTGAGCAACAGAGAAATTTCTAGCTGGAAACCCCAATTTGGTACCCGAAGAAGCAATTATATACATCAAATTAACAATTGGAGCAAGTTGGAAAAATTTGACTAGACAATCCAATACTCCCCCAAACCAAAAAGAAAATTTCAATTGAAGCTCTCATACAAAGAATAAGAGGTTAAAGCACAAAAGGGGAAGGCGAAAGAGAGAACCTTGATCATCTCTTCGTGAATCCCAACGTGAGCATAGGAATGGAAATAGGCAACGTCGAAGTCAGTACAAGGAGAAGGAGAAGATTCCGAAGTCTCCAGTGATTTCTGCTCGGCAAGCTGGTCAGAAACCCTAGACACATTGGCTCCGCCGTCACTAAGGTCACGAGGTCCGCCGCGACTAATACGTCTCTTGGCTCGGCCAAAAGAAGAGCTGAGACCACCACCACCGAGTTGCTTCTCTTCCCATTCAAGCTCACGGTGATGGTCGCCGTGGAAGCCGTTGGTGAAATCGCCGCCAGATTGCATATTGTTTTTTTCAGTTATTAAACCCAGAGAGAGAGAGAGAGAGGAGAGAGACCCTTTTCTCTTTTCTCTCTGACGCTTTGACGACGACTGTTGAAACTAGAAGAAACCAAACTATTATAGTGTTCCCAACTAATAATTATTTTCCCAACTTATTCAAATCCCTAATTTCTTTTTTTTTTTGTTTTATTGGCATTTATTTCGGTTTTAACTTTTTTTTTTTTTTTTTTTTTTGTGTGATCAATGCAAATCATCATGGTACCTTTAAACAGACTATTAAAAGTGGTGTGGAACAAACGGGTTAATTATGATTTGTGTGTGACCATATAATAAATAAATATAGTATTTTTTCTATTTTAACCTAATTTTAATCAAACAGTTCAAAGAAATAAAATGACTGTCTTTCACGAGCAAAAAAAATTGTATTACTAGATTAGTTTAACATGTAAAAGGAACCAGATCATTCATTAAATACAAATTAATGAAAGTTTATGATGGTGATTATTCAACTTTTGATATGCTTGCTCCACAAAAATCGTTTGCGGTATGCTTTGTTTTAGAGGGTCTATATATAGGCAATTAGTGTCAAAAGTCAAAACTTGTTAAATGACCTCTTTATAAATATATTTTATCAAATATTAACCAGAATTACTGAATTACGATTGAAAAGGAAAAAATATATTTTTTTGGTTGTTCAAAAGGAAATTTTTTTTTATATATTCTTTTTTCTGAACCTTAAAATATATTCTCTCCGTTTCAAAATATATGATGTTTTAACTAAAACACACAGATTAAGAAATTTTTACTTTTAACAACTTCAACCAATCATAAACAATACTGCATAATAGAAAATAATAAACTAATCTAAAAGTTGCATAGAAACTCGAAAACATCTTATATTATGAAACAAAAAAAACTTCTCTAAAACATCTTATATTTTGAAACTAAGGAACTATATAAAAAGAGGAGAGTGGGCAAAGCAAAACCAGTTAGAGAACCTGACGTGTTTTCAATTCGAAACAATGACGACAATCGCTGATCTTGCAAAGGAGTTGGTAGAGAATATACTCTCGAGGGTTCCGATAACTTGTCTAGGAGCGGTGAGATGCACTTGCAAACGATGGAACGCTCTATCCAGAAAGAAGATTCTATGCAAAGCGGAAGGGAAGCATCAGTTTCTAGGGTTCATGATGAAGAAGTACAAGCTTTGTTCAGTGAGGTTCGATCTGGAAGGCGAAGAATTCGCGGATCCATGTATAAAGGAGTTGGATTGTAATGGGGTTCTACGTGATCAAGAAGTAGAAGAAGAAGCTCTTTATTAGAATAGGAAATTATATATCACTGTATGTTATTTAGGAAACATCTTAATAGTCTTCAATGGCTATATTCCTCTCCACTCTGTATATAATCTTTGTTCAATAATACTCTCAAATCATCGATTGAGATTATACCTAATCTAATATGGTATCAGAGCCTTTTGCTCTAATTCCCTAAAAAAAAAAAAAAAAAAAATTCTCTCCGCCACCTCTCTTCTACCTTTCGTAAACCTTCTTTTCGTCTACCTCTCCTTCTTCCTCTGTTTCCTTTCTCCTTTTCATCTCTGTTTCTTCGTTCTTCTGTTCTCTTACATTAATGGCTTCTGCTACACCAGCCACTACAGCCCCACCGGCTGCAAGTCTCACTCAGATCCGTGCCCACATCCCCATTATTCTCGACATGAACAAGATGAACTACGATTTGTGGCGCATCCTTTTTCAAACTCACTGTTTCAGTTTCTCTCTCACCGGTCATATCGATGACACCTCTCTTCCCACTGGACCGACCGACACAGTCTGGAAACAACTCGACAACACCGTCAAGATGTGGATCTACGATACTATTTCTGAATCCCTTTTAACCTCGGTTCTCAAAACAGAGTGTTCTGCTCGCGAAGTCTGGCTCATGCTCGAGAACCTGTTTCGGGACAACAAGGAGGCTCACGCCATACAGTTGGAAAATGAACTCCGCAACCTTACGATCGGTGATCTCGCCGTCCATGACTATTGTCAAAAACTGAAGTCCATCTCTGATACGCTCGCCAATGTCGACTCTCCGATCACTGACCGAGCTTTAGTCATGCATCTTCTCAACGGACTTAGTTCCAAATTTGATAACATCATCAATGTTATCAAACATCGATCACCCCCCTGTTCTTTTGGCGAGGCTCGATCTATGCTCATCAACGAAGAAGATAGACTCAAGACCAAGCGACAAACACTTCCCAACAACGATGACAATGCTTCGTCCCCTCAGGTCCTTCTTGTTTCCTCTCAACAACAATATGATCAGCCTCGCTCTACACCCTCAAACCAGCAATTTCAATACAATCGAGGTGGAGGTCGCAACAACAGAGGCAACCGCGGTGGAGGTCGTGGAAACAAGGGTCGTGGCGGCAACCCTAATTACAACAGTGGCAACTGGGGCTCTGGAAATCAATCATGGACCTGGCCTAATCAGCCTCAATGGTCCACTCCCCCTCAATGGCCCATTTACCCACAATGGCCTACATTCCCTCAGTGGCCCAATTCTCCTCAACCTCCCTCACCCTACGGTCCATCTCCTCCACAGGCTCGTTTTCACGCTGGTCCTAAACCACCACAACCAACACAAGGGATTCTCGGTCATGCACCATCTCCAACTGGTTCCGCATATCTCACGACTACTCACCCAACAGCAGCTTCTCCGTCGAACACCGATCTCATTCCCACTACTCTCGCTCACGCCTTCAACACGATGACCTTCCCGGATCCTAACGACGCTGGCTGGTATATGGACACCGGTGCTACTGCTCATCTCACATCCCAACCAGGTACACTCTCTTCCTTATCCCCGTCGTCTATGATTCCTCTTCCTTTGGTCACTGTTGGTAACGGCTCTATTATCCCTGCTACCTCTTCTGGTCACTCATTCATCTCGTCTCCTTACCGTCCTCTCCTTCTAAACAATGTTTTTGTTTGTCCAAACATTTTAAAAAATCTTATCTCTATTCGCAAATTTACTAATGACAATTCTTGCTCTGTTGAATTTGATCCGTTTGGTTTTCTTGTTAAGGATCTTCATTCCCGAGTGCCTCTCATCCGATGTGATAGCCCAGGTCCCCTATATTCTGTCTCCTCACCCTCGTCTCCTACCTCTCACGCATCCCTCCTCACCTCCACTTCCGCTTCGACTTGGCATCTTCGCTTAGGTCACCCTGGCAACTCTGTTTTTCGCAATTTACTTTCTTCTCGTTTATTTGATTGTTCAAACAATGATATTTCTACTTTATGCCATGCTTGCCAAACTGGAAAACACATTCGTCGACCGTTTTTTACTTCCACTTCTATTGTTTCTTCTCCTTTTGAAATAATTCATTCTGATATATGGACATCTCCTGTTCCAAGTATTAGTGGCATCAAGTACTATGTTATTTTCTTAGACCAATTTTCTCATTTCATATGGATTTATCCCCTTCGTTACAAAAGTGAGGTCTTTGCTAAATTTTTACATTTTTTTAATTTTGTTAAAACTCATTTTCAAACCCCCATTAAAGCTTTTCAATGTGATAATGGTGGAGAATTTAACAATCGTCAGATTCTGGATTTTTTCTCTTCTAATGGTATTCAACCTCGGTTTTCTTGCCCATATACCTCCCAACAAAACGGCCGTGCTGAACACACCCTTCGAACGATTAACAACCTGGTCTGTGTTCTTCTCTTTCAAGCTAATATGCCCAGCACCTATTGGGTTGAAGCTTTAAACATGGCTGCTCATCTTTTTAACACTCTTCCTTCAAATGCTATAAACAATAAAATTCCTTTCACTTGCCTTTTTAACAAACCTGCTCGTTATGCTCATCTTCGTGTCTTCGGTTGTTTATGTTACCCCAATCTTCTTCCCACCACCGCCAACAAGCTCTCACCTCGCTCCACTAAATGTGTATTTCTTGGATATCCGTCTCACCATCGTGGTTATCGCTGCCTTGACCTTTCCTCCCACCGCATCATCATTTCTCGGCATGTAGTCTTTGATGATTCCATTTTTCCGTTTTCCTTAAGAAGCTCGTCTTTTCCTACTCCCGATTCCCACACATCACCTCTTTTACCTCACTCACAGTCTTCTATTCTCCCTCTCTCCACTATATCTTCTACTCCAAGCATCACTATCTCGTCCCCAGCTCTTTCACGACCTACTTCTCTTCCTTCTCTGGTATTACAGCCTCCTATACCAACCTCTCCTGTTCTATCAAACACACCTCCATCTTCCCCTCCTACTCCCGATCACTCTCCATCTCCCTCTCCTTCTCCGCCTGCGCCTCCGTCAATCGAACCTGCACGCATACCTCCTCCGCCCCGACCTCATCAAATGCAAACTCGAAGCAAAAGCGGCATCAATAAGCCCAAATAGATATTCTCTCTTCACACTGATCTCATTTCTCCTCTTCCTCTATCCCACATTCAAGCTCTCAAATATCCTCATTGGACCAATGCAATGCAAGATGAATATGATTCCCAAATGTCGGCTGGCAAATGGACCTTGGTTCCAAGGCCACCTAATACTAATGCCGTTCGCTCTATGTGGTTGTTTAGACACAAATTTAATGCAGATGGCTCTCTCTCTCGCTACAAGGCTCGGCTCGTTACCAACGGCAAGTCACAACAAATTGGTGTTGATTGTGACGAGACGTTCAGCCCTGTTGTTAAACCCGTGACAATTCGGTTAATTCACCGAGCACTTGAAAAAGATTGGCCTATCCACCAATTAGACGTCAAAAATGCATTCCTCCATGGTAATCTAGAAGAAACTGTCTACATGCATCAACCAGCGGGCTTTATTGATCCAGCAAAACCAAATCATGTTTGCCTTCTCAAAAAATCTTTATATGGTCTCAAGCAATCTCCTCGCGCTTGGTTTCAACGTTTTGCACACTATGCCATCAAGGTCGGATTCAAAAACAGTAGAAGTGACGCTTCCCTCTTTGTTTTACGGCATGGCTCATCGATTGCGTATCTTCTTCTCTATGTAGATGATATCATTCTCACGGCTTCGTCACCCACTCTCCTCAGGTCAATTCTCTCCTCACTCAACTCTGAATTTGCAATGACCAATATGGGATTACTTCACTATTTTCTTGGTATATCTGTTCGCAGGGACACTCACGGCATGATGTTGCAACAACAAAATTATGCCGCAGATATCTTACATCGAGCCAAAATGTCACACTGCAACCCTTGTACCACTCCCGTTGATACATCCGCCAAACTCGAAGCAGGTGTTGGCCCACCAGTTGCAGACCCAACATTGTATCGAAGCCTCGCCGGAGCCTTACAATATCTAACCATCACACGCCCCGACATTGCCTATGCAGTCCAGCAACTATGTCTTTTTATGCATGATCCTCGAGAGCCACACCTTAAAGCAATGAAGCGTGTTCTTCGCTACCTTAAAGGCACCATCTCTTAAGGCCTACGCTTGACAAAATCAACAACCTCAACTCTCACGACATACACTGATGCGGATTGGGCCGGATGCCCAAACACAAGACGTTCCACATCTGGTTTTTGCATTTTTCTCGGCGACAACCTAATCTCTTGGTCTTCCAAACAACAAGCGACGGTCTCCCGCTCTAGTGCTGAAGCCGAATACAGAGGTGTTGCGAATGCTGTAGCTGAGACCATACGGATCCGCAATCTTCTTCTAGAACTTGACTGTCCTCTATCTACGGCCACACTTGTCTATTGTGACAATGTGAGTGCAGTCTACCTCTCTACCAACCCCATACAACACCAGCGCACAAAACATATCGAACTTGACATTCTGTTTGTCCGAGAACGAGTTGCTCTAGGACAAGTTCGAGTCTTCCATGTACCTTCATCCCATCAGTACGCGGATATCTTCACAAAGGGACTCCCTTCCCCTTTATTCAATGCCTTCAAGTCCAGCCTTCACGTTACAAACACATAACGTTTCGATTGGGGGAGGGTATTAGAATAGGAAATTATATATCACTGTATGTTATTTAGGAAACATCTTAATAGCCTTCAACGGCTATATTCCTCTCCACTCTGTATATAATCTTTGTTCAATAATACTCTCAAATCATCGATTGAGATTAAACCTAATCTAATACTCTTGAGGTATCTAAAGTGTTTCAATGCGACGGGTTGGTGTTATGCGCCACAAGGGACCACAGTAAGCTCGTGGTTTGGAACCCTTACTTGGGTCAAACCAGGTGGATCCAACCCAGAAACAGCAGTACTCCTTACCACAGATTAGACAGGTATGCTATTGGATACGACAATAACCGTAAACACAAAATCTTGAGGTCATCGTATGATTTTGAAAGGGATTCCTTTGGGTACGAAATCTATGATTTGAGCTCTAATTGATGGAGGGTTATCACCACTCCCGATTGGCACATAGATTATTTTCAGCGCGGTGCGTCTTTGAAGAGTAACACTTACTTTCTTGCCACCGAAGCAATATTGAAGCCAAGTGTAGGAGGAGGAGACGCAGAATTTACACCCCTGCCCCCCTCTGTCTTACTCTGTTTTGATTTTACAACAGAGAGCTTTGGACAGACGCTTCCTCTGCCGCTTGACTACTATTCTGACATGGATACTGGAGCTCTCTCTTCTCTTGTTGGAGACCAGAAACTCGCCTTCTTATTTCAGGACCAAAATGGTACAATGGTGGAGATTTGGGTCACAACTTCTATGATTCCCAATGCTGCTGTGTCGTGGATCCCTTTCTTAAAAATTGATATGGAACCACACTATGGTTTGCTTTTTTATGTTTGCCCTGCGGGTGGCAGTTTCTTCATTGATGAGGAGAAGAAACTCGCCGTGGTTATTGATTATGACGAGTCTGAGTTGACCCGTTACGAGGACTCTGCCTACGTCATTGGAGATAATGGCTACCTTAAGAAATTTCATCTTGGAGAAGCTGTGCCTTACATACCAGGAGCTCTCAACTTCAGCGAGTGTGCGGAATGCTGCCCACTTGTCACTAGTCCTTCTTTTTTCCCAAGTTTAGTTCAGATCAACCAAATTGCAGAAGAAGATGAAGAAGAAGATGAAGTAGAAGAAGATGAAGAAGTCAAAAAGGATAGAGAAGAAGAGGATCAACCAACAAACAAGAAGAAGAAGACGACTCACTATTGATTAATCAATTAATTGCTTATTTTCTTTCATTCCTTTTTTCCTTCTTCTGCAATGTCCTGTATCATCATTTTGTTTCAATTTTGGTTACACAGTTTTTGCTGATCAGAAATTATAATAATTTATTCATCCTTTTTCTTTTGACTCTGCCAAACTCCATATTCATGCATGTGTTGTCAATTTATCTCTCTAGCTCATAGGAGTTGTATAGACATTTGTAGATATTGGGATGGGGAGGGTTTCGATGGTGGCTTGTCTTGTTCTGTGGCGGCGGTGTTGGTGAGAAGGAGGATGAAACAGAAGAGAGGAAGTGAAGTAAGGTGTGAGATGCCATAGCACTGGAGATTGCAATTAGCTGGTTCGGTCTCTCAAAGATGATCCAAGCTTAAAATGTTGCTCACTTTCGTTGATGATCTTCCCAATGGGGTACGGTAAGATTTTAACATATCCCAATGCTTGTTCTTTAAAACAACTTATAATGCACTTCATATTTGAGGCTATTACTTTAAGAGATAATCAAAGGGGTTCATCTTGGTGACCAAAGATCATGTCTTCAAGAAAACAACTTCATTGGGTTTAAAAGAATGTTGGACATTTTGTATCATTCTGCAAGCTGATCACCAGTTTAGTAGCAATAACATCCGCTGCATTATTCTATCAAAAGCCATGGAAGAAAAATCCATGTCTTTTTACTTGTCTCAAGTTTTATCCATCAACTACATTTTGATTCCAAGTAATAATCTGAACTAACACTATCGACCTCTTTCACGAGTAATGACTATCTCTAACTCAAACTTTACTAAAGCTCTAATTTAAAGGGTCGCTTTTTAATCGTATGTTTTCCCAAGTTTACCTTTTCTAAAACTAAAATCCATATGGATACGTAATGAAGATTTTGTACGCAGCACAGAGGTTTATGTGAGCAAGTATTGGTAAGACATATTATTGCAAACATGAAAAAGAGGTTGAATTTTTAAGCGTACAATATTATTAAATCGGAAATCTAAAAGAAAGGTTCGAAGTTTTAGCCCGGTGTATTAGGTTGATACCCGCGATAAGCTGCATGTTGTTTTTTTTATTTAAAATTCGTAATTTTATAATTTAATATATTTTGTTTGGAATAATTTTCATAATTTTAAACAATTTCAATGGTAATTTTTTTTGGATTATTATTATTTACATCATCATATAATACATAAGCTTTTAATTTCAAAATTTTAGTTTTTGAATATATTTTTAATTTTACTTTAAGTTAAACGATTTCACTCTTAGTTCTTGATTTGTTTTCCACTCACAATTCACATACTGAAAGAGATTACTTTTTGTTGTCTCCATTGTAAATGTCTTGATGGATCTCTTCGAGTACATTAAGTTTAGTCACTTTAACGTTTGTCTCCATAATCTCACATAACTTATCTCTTTTTCTCATTCAATAACTGTAACCATTTCTGTACTTTATTCATCAGTTTTCTGATTTTACCGGCGACCAAATTAGTCTACACAAACATTGCTTTTCTTCTATCTATTTCTTCAGGCTTTTGCCGAAAATCATATGGATTATGCAATGGATTCAGTTGTAAAATCCTATATATACATGGAAAACAATGATGGTTAAAGGCTAAAGATCTTTCTCGGTGTTTAGTTGCATGTGTTACTAATCATATTTCTATTTCCTCTTCAACAAAGTCACTTTCGCTTAGGTATTAATACAAAGCAATATTCTACACAAACCTCTGAGTATATTAATGAAAGTTCAGAAAGAAACTATATATAACACATGATTTTTTTTCAAGAAAATAGATTTAAGAAACAATCAGAGGCAAGAAACACACAAAAACAACCACAACTAAGTTCAAACCAGTAATAAATAAAATAGAAATCGAATCCATTATATTGTTTACGACATGAAAGCAGCCACAATAAGTGACGATTATAGCCTGTAAAAATAGTCTTCCAAATTTGTAATATGCTAATGTGAATAACAATTCTCTAAAAGAAAGAACCCGAAAAGTCTGTACTTCATCTTTAATAATTTTTTTTATGACCCCATTTTCTTGCTAATTTCAAAGCGGTTTCCACACTTTCAGCACCAGTGTTCACCAATGTTCATAGAAACACCATATTAGAACAAAACATATTTATGAGATATCAAGTTTTCTGATTTCATGATGTAATATATATGTTCTTTGATATCAAGTTTCATAATTTTTTGATAATTCAATGGTTATTTGTGTTTTTAGTGTTATCTCTATTTCCATATGATACTTGAGTTTTAATTTCATAAATTTAGTTTTTACATATATTTTAAATTTTATTATGCTAAGAAATAAATTTTTGTTTCTTTGACTTGAAAATTATATTCTTCTCTTACTAAAACAATACTGAATATTTTGGACGTTAATTTAGTTAATCCAAAATGTTCAGTTTTCATTAAACCAAAAAATTAGATGTATATTTTAAAAATTAAAGTATCTTCCAATGAAATTAAAATTGCATTTTTAATTTAATTTTTTTCCGTTTGTTGTTAATAGACGTTTTGTCTTGTTGCTCTTTTTTGTTGCTGCATTTTTTGTTATTACTTTTATGAAATCATATAGTAAAGTAATATTTATGTTTTCTTGTTTTCGATTTACGATGCTTTGGAACATCAACATATTTATATTTGTCTTGTTTTAACATAACTCTTACACTAAAGAAACTCATTTATACATATGGGCATTTACTACAATAACCGCCCAATGGCCTTTTTCCTTAAGTGACGATGTTTCTTCTCCTTTAACAGACCTAGTTTTTTAATTGGTCTAAAAATTTTAGCTGTATTAATTCAAATGTTTTTATTGGCTATTGATTTTAACTGATGTGTCAACACAAGCTTGAATGTTAAAGTTGATGTGTCATGTTATGGTAAAAAACATACAAGTTTTAATGTATTGATTTATAGTATAGGTTTATTAATCACTAGATTAGATCATTTACGCGGTCACGCATATATAATTAAGAGAAATATGTAAAATTTTAAGTAGTAATATTTTAAATGTTCATTTTATATTTTATTTTATTTTCAATACAAAAAACAAACCGGATTTAAAAAACCAAGCTTTATATAATAAGATGTATTATATAATAATTCAATACAATTTGTAAATGGAATTAAGAAAGATGTTATGAGAATCATAATCTAAAATCTTTAAAAACAAATCTGAATATAATTATCAAAAACAAATCATATGGTAAACAATCAAATCTTAGTTTTTTAAATTTGATTCGTTAACAATTTTTAAAAAATTAATTACTAATTTCTGTCTATAATAGATAAAGTGAATTGACCTAGTAGGAGTAGAGAAAGCTGTAACCATTCATTTTTTAAAAAACTTTTAATTATATTAAAAAAAAATCTGTATTAATTTAAGACTTAATTTATGTTTTTATCTTTGATGAGAAATTTTAAAATGGTCTTAAGACCAAATGACATTTGATATAAATACTTTAAAAAAGGTGTAAAATTATATGGATACTTTTCCCTTAACTATATACAATATTTATTTTATTAGTGGAACAAATAATAAAATTTAATTAAGCAGAATTATATAGAAAATGAAAAGAGCATTTATCTTTATCTTTTTTTTTTTTTTTTTTTTTCTCATTCTGATGCTTATAAAAAGATCGGGCCAAGCAAAGTTAGAGAACCATAGCCAATTTGTCTCACCTCGAAACAATGACGACAATGTTCTCTGATCTCCCAAAGGATTTGGTAGAAGATATACTCTCTAGGGTTCCCATAACTTATCTCGGAGCAATGAGATCCACTTGCAAACGGTGGAACACTTTAACTAAAGAAAGAATTCTATGGAAAACAGAAGGAAGACATCCATTTATGGGGTTCATGATGATGCAGTATAAGCTTTGTTCACTAAGGTTCGATCTCCATGGAACTTTCAACAAAATAGAACTCGTGGATACATCTATAAAGGAGATAGGTAATAATCTACTTAATCAAGTCAAGGTATCTAAAGTTTTTCATTGCGACGGGTTATTGTTATGTGTGACCAAAGAGGACAACGCTAGGCTCGTGGTGTGGAACCCTTATTTGGGTCAAACCAGGTGGATCCAACCCTTGAACGCTTACCACAGAGCAGACAGCTATGCTATAGGATACGACAATAACCGTAAACACAAAATCTTGAGGTTTTTGAATTATTACGACCGTTCTGTTGGGCAACTAATTCTTGAGTACGAAATCTATGATTTGAGCTCTAATTCATGGAGGGTTCTTGATATCACTACTCCCACCTTGGAGATAGAGTTTTATCAAGGCTGCGCATCTTTGAAAGGAGACACTTACTTTTTTACCAAGGAAAAAATAGTATACGATGAGGCTGGTGATAATTACAATCCAGAGCCGCATGACTGTTTACTATGTTTTGACTTTAAATCGGAGAGCTTTGGACAGCTTCTTCCACTGCCGTTTGTGCACTATCTTTACGATGTTGGAGGTCTCTCATCTGTTGGAGACGAAAAACTAGCGGCGTTATCTCAGCCTAAGAGAAGTTCAAAGGTGGAGATTTGGGTTACAACTATGATTGATCCCAATGCTGTGTCGTGGAACCCTTTCTTAAAACTTGATTTGGGTTTATTTCCTCACTTTAACTATCTCGGTGGCAGTTTCTTCATTGACGAGGAGAAGAAAGTCGCTGTGGTTATTGATTTTCACACATATGGAGCAAGGATCTACGAGGGCGCAGCTTGCATTATTGGAGAGAATATGAAATACGTACGAAGAAAGAGGCTAGGCCTTGGAGAAGCTAGGAGTCACATACAAGGAGCTGTCAACTTCAGCGAGTTTGCTTGTTGTAGCTCTTATGTTCCAAGTTTGGCACAGATCAACTAAATTATGCACGATTTACAAAGGAAATTAAGAGAAGAAGAGAAAGCGAACCAACAACAAGCACAAAAAGACCAACTCTATTGATTAATTAATAGCTTATTTTATAATTAATGATAATGATAACCTATTTTCTTTCTTGCATCTCTTTTTCATTCGTTTCTGTGATGTTTTTGTTTTGCAATGTCCTCCGGACAAGACCAATCCATTATATATTATTCTTGTTTCTATTTATTTACACAGTTTGAGCTGATCAGAAAAGATACAAAATATATTCATCCTTCGTCCGGCTCTACCAAATTCCATCTGACATTTGTAGTCATTCATATCTCTCAAGTGTATAGACATATATATATATATATATATATGTAGATACTGAGATGGGGAGGGTTTTGGTGACGTTGAGGGCAGCAGCGGCGGTGGTGGCTTGTTTTGGTGAGAAGGAGCATGGGGTACGGTAATTAGGTCAGTTTGATCTAATTCCCAATGGGGTATGGTAAGATTTTTATATATCCCAATGTTTTTTTCATTAGGGGGTTTGAAGTATCTCCCTTTTAGTTAATTTGTGTAGGATTTGGTGACATGATGAGATACCAGCTGGATTTATTCAGTTATGTTTGCTCGTTGGTTTTGTAAGGGTTTTTTTTTGTTGCTCGATTGTGTCACAAACTCACAATGTAAGAATGTTGCTGTAATATACAAACAGTTTTATACATTTGAAGAGTGAGCGAGAGGAACCTATTATTTGAGGCTATTAATTACTTTAAGATGATAAGGGGTTCATCTTGGTGGCCAAAGATCATCACTTCAAGCTGACCACTTTAATTAGTAGCAAATAATACCCGCAGCATTATTCTATCAAAAGCCATGGGAAGAATCCATGTCTTTTAATTTGTCTGAAGTTTTATCCATCAACTACATTTTCCAAGTAAATCGACCTCATTAATGACTAAAATAACTATCTCTAGCTCAAACCTTATTAAATCTCTGAGATACGAGTCCATCTTTTTAATCGTATATTTTCACAAGTTTACCTTTTCTAAAACTAAAATCCATATGGCGCCATACCGCTTACACGCATACGTAACGAAGATCATCAACGCAACACAAAGGTTTATGCATATGAGAAAGTAGTAGTAAACATGGAAAAAGGAGGTTGACATTTTTAAGCGTATAAAGAAAAATCGGAAAGAATCAGTTTATACAAATCAGAAAAGAAAAAAAAAATTGTTTTGTGAACACAAAAGATGCCATCACTTCAAAGACAAAATTATTTAGTTCATATTCACCAAAAAAAAAAAAACTTATGTAGTTCATGAAGGATATAATGAGATAAAATCTCCAAAACAAATAGGATAAAAATTAGCCTAAAATTTCCTAATCGAATCTTAAAAAACCAAAAACTTTGATCCCATTGTTTACATGATAGAAAAGGGGGAAAAAGGAACTGTTACTTTTTCTGAAGTTTAGAAATAGGTATATAAAAAAAAGTTAGGCCAAGCAAAGTTAGAGAACCTAGCCGATTATTATTTACAATGACGATGATCTCTAATCTTCCAAAGTATTTGGTAGAGGACATACTCTCTAGAGTTCCGATAACTTGTCTAGGAGCAGTGAGATCCACTTGCAAAGGATGGAATTATTCTGTGTAAAGCAGAAGCAAAGCATCAGTTTATGGGGTTCATGGTGAAGAGGGATAAGCTTTGTTCACTGAGGTTCGATCTCTTTTACAACAAAGACGAAGAATTCGTGGATCCATCTCTAAAGGAGATAAGTAATAATCGACTTAATCAAGTCAAGATATCTAAAGTTTTTCACTGCGACGGGTTATTGTTATGCGTGACCAAAGAGGACACCACTAGGCTCGTAGTTTGGAACCCTTATTTGGGTCAAACCAGGTGGATCCAACCCAGAAACAGTTGCAGCATAGGAAACAGGTATGCTGTCGGATACGACAAAAACCGTAAGCACAAAATCTTGAGGTTTTTCGAGTGTTACGACGTTATGGCTGGGCAACACATTATTGAGTACGAAATCTATGATTTGAGCTCTAATTCATGGAGGGTTCTTGATATCACTACTCCCACCTTGGAGATAGAGTTTTATCAAGGCTGCGCATCTTTGAAAGGAAACACTTACTTTTTTGCCAAGGAAAAAATAGAAGACGAAGAGGATGAAGAGGATGGTGATGAGTATCCAGATCCGCATGGCTGTTTACTATGTTTTGATTTTACAACAGAGAGCTTTGGCAAGTTTCTTCCTCTGCCGATTGGGCACATTCTTGACGATGTTGGAGGTCTGTCTTCTATTGGAGGCGAGAAACTAGCCGTGTTATCTCAGCCTCATGGAATATTAGACGTGGAGATTTGGGTTACAACTACGATTGATCCCAATGCAGTGTCATGGAGCCCTTTCTTAAAATTTGATATGGAACCACACTGTGGTTATGATTTTAAGTTACACTATGGCGGTGGCAGTTTCTTCATTAACGAGGAGAAGAAAGTCGCTGTGATTTTTGATGGTGACAAATCTAAAATAACCTGCTACGAGGGCGCAGCTTACATCATTGGAGAGAATGGTTACTTTAAAAAAGTGTGCCTTGGAGAACAAAGATATCTCGAAAAAAAAATTTCTTTTTGCCCACTTGTGTGTTTTGGCTCTTATGTTCCAAGTTTAGTTCATATCAAAGAAAATTGCACGAGTCAAAAAGGAAAGAGACGAAGAGAACAAGAGGAGGCCAACCAACAAGCACAAAGAAGAAACAGAGACTCTCTATTAATTAATCAATAGCTTGTTTTATGATAGTGATAATGAAAAAACAGAGATTCAGAAGTTTTCTGTATATTACTTTTATGACTTAGATTTACAAACATATATACTCGAGAAAGCAGATCCTTACGAATCATGTCTATACAAAATAAGGAAAACAATATTAGCGTTGTTGATCTTACGGAATTGATTTGTTGACCAAACAGCTTCAAGGCCAAGTACCTTAAACATGTCCAAACCAACTTAGAGATAACCGGTAGCTAACATGAAACCAATCTCCAACAGATAATGATAGCCTATTTATCATCTCTTTTCATTCGTTTCCCGTTTCGTTTTTGTTTTGCAATGTCCTCTGGACAAGACCAATCAATTATATATTATTCTTGTTTCTATTTAGTTACACAGTTATATTTGAGCTGATCAGAAAAGATACAAAATGTAGACATCGTTCTTCTGACTCTGCCAAATTCCATCTGACATTTGTAGCCATTGCACCTATATAGATATTGAGATGGGGAGGCTTTTGGTGACGTTTTGGTGGCGGCTTGTTCTGAGGCAACGGTGTTGGTGAGAAGGAAGATGAATTTCTTTTTTCTCATTTCAAGAATATATTCCGTAATAATTCAATTAGAGAGAGTAATAAACAAATTTATAAAAACAGAATATTATAAAATTTAGTGAGACTTTTATGAGATGACTATTATGATTGAAGATGAAATATACATTAACAAATCTATTTATCAACTATTAACAGATTTATGGACAAAATGTGATCAACTATCTTTATGTAATGGCTATAAATGTGGTTGAAGATGGAGTATTAGTCTTTTTTAATGAGACTACTATAAAGGAGATAGGTTGTAATGTTCTACTTAATCAAGTCGAGATATCTAAAGTGTTTCAATGCGACGGGTTATTGTTATGCGTGACCAAAGAGGACAACGCTAGGCTCGTGGTGTGGAACCCTTATTTGGGTCAAATCAGGTGGATCCAACCCCGAAACGCTTACGAAATAGTAGACAGCTATGCTATCGGATACGACAATAACCGTAACCACAAAATTTTGAGTTTTGTGGATCAATACGACCTTAATGGTCATCACCTATTTCTTGAGTACAAAATCTATGATTTTGGCTCTAATCATGGAGAGTTCTTGATATCACTCCATGCTGGGAGATAGCATATTATCAATGTGGCGCGTCTTTGAAAGGAAACAGTTACTTTTTTGTCCAGAGCCGCCAGACTGTTTACTATGTTTTGATTTTACAACGGATAGATTTGGAAAGTTTCTTCCTCTGCCGTTTGTGAACTATCTTTTCGATGCTGGAGCTTTCTCTTCTCTTGGAGACGAGAAAATCGCGGTATTATCTCAGACTCAAGATAGTACAGTGGTGGAGATTTGGGTTACAACTATGATTCAGCCCAATCGACGGTGGCAGTTTCTTCATTGACGAGGAGAAGAAAGTCGCTGTGGTTATTGATTTTGACACATCTGAAAGGACAAACTACGAGTGCGCAGCTTACATCATTGGAGAGAAAGGGTACGTCAAAAAAGTGCTCCTTGGAGAAGATGTGCCTTACATAAAAGGATCTCACAGATACTATGGTTATTGTTGTCGACTTGCATGTGTGTTGTAGCTCTTATGTTCCAAGTTTAGCACAGATCAACTAAATTATGCACCATTTATAAAGGAAATTAAGAGAAGAAGAGAAAGCGAACCAACAACAAGAACAAATAACAAAGAAGAAGACCAACTGTATTACTTAATTAATATATATATATATATATATATATATATATAGCTTTTCTATTTTAAGATAAATATTATGATAGCCTATTGTCTTTCTTGAATCTCTTTTCATTCGTTTCTTGTTTTTGTTTTGCAATGTCCTCTACAAGACCAATCAATTATATATTAATTATTCTTGTTTCTACTTAGTTACACAGTTTGAGCTGATCAGAAAACATACAAAATGTATTCATCGTTCTTATGACTCTGCCAAATTCCATCTGACATTTGTAGTCATTCATCTCTCTCAATTGTACAGTCAATATGTGTAGATATCGTGATGGGGAGGGTTTTTGGTGACGTTGAATGCAACCGCGAGGGTGGTCTTATTCCCGGGCAACGATGTTGGTGAGAAAGGGGATGAAACGGAGGAGGAAATGGTCTAAGGTGTGAGATGGTGGATGCCAGCCATAGCACTGGAGGTATATTGCAAGCTGGTTTGGTCTCTGAAAGATGATCCAAGCCTAAAATGTTGCTCACTTTTAGTTGATGATCTTTCCCAATTGGTGAGAATTTTACATACCCAATGCTTATTGATTAGGGTTTATTTTAATTTGTATGGGATTTCGTGAAAAAGACATTTTTTTTTGGTGAAAAAAAAAAGACATACCAGGATTTATTTGGTTACTGCATTTTAATTCTGGATTGTTTTGTAACATTGAAAGGTTTTTTGTTGTTGCTTGTTTGTGTCACAGACTCGCATTGTAACTTGTAAGCATATTGCTGTAATGATATAAATACGTACGTACCATTTGAGCGAGGAACTTAATCATGCATTATCTTGGAGGCTGTTTTTAAAATAGATAATAAGGATTTATCTTGGTGGCTAAAAACATTACAAACGTCTTAGTGGTTAGAAGTGTTAGGAGATAACATTACAAACATTACAAGAAGAATGGATGTTGATGAACTTCAATGGGTGGTTACGAAATTGCTACTGTTTTTAACTTTTTATAAATTTCTCGTCATTATTACCTTATTTGTTTCTAATACGTGTTTAATAAGGACCAAAATTGATTAATAAAAGTTGGACAAATGAAAAGTTGATCTTTTTTTTTTCTTGGTGCTACAAAACTTGCGTTTAGTATAGAGTTATTTCAAATTCAGAATTTTTTTTTGAAAGAAGACGAGTACAATATTATATTTGTAAATACTAAATAGTATTAATTCTTAACATATTTTAAACTTTATTGATTATATATTGAATTATTGGTCATCATGTATAATATGATTAGATTAAAAACCTATAATTATAATGTAATAAATGACAAAAAATATTATATATAATACTAATTTATTATTCCTTCTGTTTCACAAAGAGTGTCATTTTAGCATTTTTTACACAAATTTAAAAAAAAACAACTTTCATTTTTACCTTTTATTAATACACTACATCGATGCACCTTATATACTTCCCATATATAATGATCTATGTCTAACTGGCGCCTTATCTTATTTTATAAAATACTGCATGTAACATTTTATAAAGATATTAAAAAAATTTGAAGTCCTAATATTAGTTTTATTATTTTGTTCATAAGTTTTTAATTCTCTCTAAAATAAAATTGGTATATCACAGTTTCAGCTTAAATGAAAGAATTATGTAAGAGTGAATATATGGATTATAAGTGGTTGATTCAACTGATCTACTCGATGTAAAGTTTTGATGAAAGAACTATGTAAGAGTGACACCCATATTTCTATATTCAGATTAAGATTCCAAATCCGTTTCTATTTCTTTGGTACATATGGTTTGGTTTCTAATCTAGCTCTAAGTGTTGGTTTGGTAGATTCAACGTTTATCTTTCTTTAATATATACGGTATGGCATTTTAATTTGGAATTAATTAAATTTTGATTAATTTTTTTATTTTAGAATATAGATCTTTTAAAATTGTACAATTTTTGTTGGTTTGATTTTACATGACAAAATTATGGATCCCTTCAATTCATCGTGGATTGAAGGCATATGTGACTTAAAACTGAGAATGTTAGTTTGATACTAGCTTATTATTTTTGGTTAGCGATCTTCACTTATACTAATTATTGCCGTAGTATGTAAACTTGTCATTTTTTAATTAACATGTTGAAATTCAAGAGTTTCTATGCTTTTTGTTTTTTGCTTTTTCCAATGAGTAGGTGATAAATTAATTTGACTGAGGAGTCTCATAAGCCATAAGACCATCTTCATTAGTTAATTTTTGGGTGGTGTCTAATCTTTTTAATAGAATTAATTTTAATGTTATTTAATTAAAAGTGTCTTTAGAGTATCTAAAAGTATGTAAAAGTGTCTTTAAGTAGACAATAAATACATTTTTTTGCACAACCTAAAAATACTCTTAATTAAATAATAATAAAAAATCTTTAGATATCTATTAAAATAACAGATGGAGATGCTCTGATGGATATTCAGTGGGCATGACCGAGTTGAACAACCACTATATTATATATCATATTATTTCTCAAATTTATATTTTATTTTAAATAAGTACATGTCTGGGCTCTTGTTCACTACATAATCATTAATGATTTAAAAGAATGATAATAGCACGACGTTGAAAGGTGACTAATCATTTTTATATTTAAACGGCAACACCTTGATCCATTTATTATCATGTATATTAATCTTTTCACGACGTTGGATATTTATATCTTTTAATCAAATCAGATTTATTATTTTATTTTTGAATTCAAATTGTCATGTATGTCTTGATTTTGGAATTAAAATGGTCATGCCATTGTATTCTCTGATTTATTTTACCATTTCTTTATTTGATTGATAAAGAGGGCATCATGCAACATTCAGAATAAAACAAACTATCTAGAAGCTACGTCTTGTACTCGTTAACGACTTACGATGCGTTACATGTGCATGAAATTGTTCAAGCCGACCAAAATCATAGACTTTTTATGCATCCCATCCAACTTCTAAGGCATAGAGATGGACATGTATATGAACACAGAGAAACCGATCAAACAGTCATAGTATTACTAGTTAAGGACACCACTTAGTTAGTTAATTAAGGACACATCTTAGTTAATCACTACATAGTGATAGTAGCTCATGATTATGCATCTACTTATCAGTTTTGTGCATGAGGTTTCATTTTTATACTTGGTATAGATTATGCATAAACTATAGTTTGATATATATTTTGACATATGACCGCTTGTACATTTTGGTTCAATCATGCATTGATTCATTCTATGGTTGCAGAGTTTTGCGTGAGGTTTAGATATTATTTTAAGTATATATTTTTGTAGTTTATTTGATGGTTTGAGATTCTGATTATCGTAATTGTTTGCAATAATTGTTGATATTGGTGTTGGTTTCATTTTCATATACTAAATCATCAGTAGCCTGAATTTTGCTCTTGTGTTATTAGTGTGTGAGGTTAGGCTAGACGCTTGTATAACCGTTATACTGACATTTCTTTTTGTTGTTGATTCAAAATATTTATGAAATGATTTTTAGTAACCGGATATGATGATAGTTTAATGAACTTCTTACTAGTTATTATATCCTTAAAAATAATCATAATGATTTCTTAGTGGTGGTTTATAAAAAGACAGCAAGCAGTTGTATCTGTTGGGTTTTCTAAACTCAAGTTAAGTTTCATTAGCATCATATTATCCGCTTTAGGAAAAAACCTGCACGGATTTGTTATTGTGCTCCTTCCCAAAAAGCCTCATACTAAGTAAGTTTTGGACTTGACTTATATATTAGACCATCTTTATCGGTAAAAAACTAAGAACCCATGAAACCAATTTTTTTCTATTAAATTTTGGATTTGTCAATGTTTAGAAACCAATGGGGAGTTAATAAGAAAATCTTTCTCCAATGGTAGAACATATGAGGGGTTCTTAAGAATTCTTTTTGAAGAGTTTATATTCACATCAAAAACTTGTCAAATGCAAAACATAGATTCATTGACAGAAAAACAGAGATTCAAAACAGAGATTCATGACTATAAACAAAGAGATTCAAAACAATCATTTAAATCAACTTTACACATTCCATCAAGCATTTGGATAGCCATTGACTTGATTGACATTCTCATTCTGCAAAGACTCATCATCACCTGAATAAGCCATGAAGAAAGCTTCTGCTTGGAAAGATTTTTGCTCCAATATCATGAGATTAAGACAACAAAAATGCTGAAAATATCCTGAGATTTTTGCTGCAATATCCTGAGATCACACTGGAATTTATGTAGATGTTAAGCTGAGAAGAAGTAATAGCAGTCGCAAAACATACATTGTCAGCTGAGATCATGACTTGCAGCTTGTTCTTGCATTCAGTACAGCTCATCACAGCCTGCAATTTCAGTAGACGTTCCATCAAATTCTATTAGGATATCTTGATGTTGCAATAGTTAAAGTTCATTATGTATGCTCCAGTCAGAAACACTAATCACACATTGATCACAACAAGAACAGAATGACAACCAAGCTACAGCAATAACCGATTCAAAACTAATCAAGAACTAACAAGCAATAAAACAGAAACACTGATCAAGCATTGATCACAGTGAAACAAAATACACAAACTTATGACAATGAAGCAAACTTATGTAGCAAGTTCTCCAATTAACCTCACAAAAAAACAAAGAAACAAATCAAAATCAAGCAAACTATCCAGCTTGTAATTGAAGGACCTTCATCAGGATCATACGGAGACATGTACTGCCCTGTAGACACAATCAATTAGCATTTATTTTAAACAACATTGGTTAGCCTCCTGCAACAAAAACAATAACTCCGATTGATCAACCTAAAATACAAACAAGTAGCCGATGAGGTTGTTTCTCTAACATTACCATACATGTCTTTAAACTACACCAACCATAACAATCCGCATTATAAAAACCCCTCAAATCCATATTAAATCCAATCTAATTTTACCAATTCTCAAATTTACTCAATGACCCTTTTGCTCAATATCATAAACTAAGCAATCAAAATTCTAAATTCGACCAATAGAAGTAGAAAACGAGGAGAAAGAACAAACCTTTCTCAATTTCTCAGTAAAGATGCGTTTAAACCTAAAAACAGAACATGGAGAGAGAAACGGAGAATTAGAGAATTGGGTTAGGGCTTGTAAGAATCTGGGAGCGAGAGGAGAAGCCATGACATGTGACTGGTTAAAACGGCTTGATACTACTAAGATTTTCAATAAGAAAGAGTCGCTACAAAGAGAATTGAGAAGGAGAGAAAGAGTTCGTCGCGAAAGAGAAAGAGAGGAGGAGAAGCAAAACGACAATTTTGTTCATCACCCAACCAATATTGACCACGTCGATGCCTCTTAGTGATTCTTAAACCTCCTAACTAAGAAGTAACTCTTACCAATATTCCAATTTTTGATTTAATTTTAATAAGACAAAACCTAAGAATTCTACCTAAGAGGTCGCGATAAAGATGCTCTTAGGTACTTCTTTTCTAATCTTCGGATGTGGGACGTTGGTTTGCATTCAACAATAGTCTTTCTTAAACCAAGGACCACGAACCTTAGGCCTTCTCCTCGGCGAAATCTTGTCACTATTGACTTGGTGCTCCTTGTTCGCAAGGTATTCTTCTTATCATGTCACATTAAAGGGCTTCTCCCACATCAACCGATAGCCCATACCCACTTCCTAGGTCCACTTATTTTGATTTGGACTTTGATACCAATTGTTGGGTTTTCTAAATTCAAGTCAAGATCCATTAGTATGATATTGTCTGCTTTGAGCCGAGATGGCAAAGTCCGCACGGATTTGTTATTAGGCTCCTTCCCAAAAGAGCTCATACTAAGTAGGTTTTGGACTTGACTTATATATTAGATACTTCTTTTCTAATCTTCCAATGTGGGATGTTGGTTTGCATCCAAGAGTATCATCCCCTATTAGAACTACGTAATTATATGTATGAATATTGATGATGAGAAGATTTTTTGTATTTTTGTTTTCGGCAAAAAAAAGTCATGAACTTGAAAATGTGTCGGATCATATAAAATAGCATGTGATTTATGGTATAACAATGGTTTGTTTTGTACATCATGACTCCATATGGTGTGAGCAAAATAGGATGGATGTTTTGTGTAGAAAAAAAAATGTCTTTAAGATGATGAAACAGCCAGTTCTTTCATTAGTCAGCTAGTTGAATATATATATTTTTATCATTATTATACTCTGCCAAATTAGTCTGTCTAGTCATATTGGATATATATATCCTTGGCTCACAAAACGTCATTGCTCCTCGAATGCATTCTTAATAAAAACGACCACAAGTGTTATCTAGAGAGCCTAATAATAGTGACAGGATTATTGATGTAAGGCAAATAGTAGTATTGTCTTTAAACATTTAACGTCAATTTATTTTAACGTCAACTACTACGAAACTTAGTAGTATTAAACTTAGACGAACCCATTAATTAATAAAGGGCGAGTCAAACCCAAAAAACAAATGAGAAAAATAAGCGAATCGAAACCGTCCATAATCGAAAAGTACAAGAGGGTACAACTGTCATTTAAATAACATTCATGTATGTATTCATCGATTCGTTTTCGCCTTTCCAGCGTTCCTTCTTCTTCTTTCTGACTCTCTTACCAAAATTTTATCAATCTCTCTCTGTCTCGCTGCGTCTTTTCGCCGGAAAAAGGACATAACTTTCGCTGAAATTTGTCGGAACCTACGAGCGTGCAAGGGCTGTTTGATCTGAAGAAATCACGGAGGAGCGAAAAAAAATAAAAAATGGGAGCTTTTTTTGCTGAGGCGGTTTGATTTTTGTATCTGTGGTTATAGAAAGGAACCGTTTGCGTTGAAATGGAGCCTTCTAGGGTTATTCTGATCGGTGGTTGAAGCTTTTTCATTTGCATTTTGTGCCAATCTGATTGTAAATTGCTTTCTCGTCGTAAAGGCGCTTGTTTTTTGTGAGTAATTTTATCTCGATTTCTCTTGAAGATACAGAGAGAGGGAGAAGAGGTTGTGTACAGACATTTGTAGATATTTGGAATGGGGAGGGTTTTGATGACGTTGGCAGCAGCTGCGGCTGTGGTGGCTTGTTCTGTGGCCACAATGGTGGTGAGAAGGAGGATGAAAGGGAGGAGGAAGTGGAGGAAGGTGGTGGGGATACTTAAGGATTTGGAGGAAGCGTGTGAGACTCCCTTGGGAAGGTTGAGACAGATGGTTGATGCTATAGCTGTGGAGATGCAAGCTGGTTTGGTTTCTGAAGGAGGGTCCAAGCTTAAAATGTTGCTCACTTTTGTTGATGATCTTCCCAATGGGTGAGATTTTTTACATATCTCCAATGCTTGTTGATTACGGCTTTTTAGAAGAGTTTTTTATTAGTTTTCATAGGATTTGGTGACATGATGGTGCAAATCTGTAAATTTGCTTGTTAGTTTGTTTGAATTTGAAGGTTTTTGGTTGTGTGATTGTCATAATGTAAAGCCTCTTGTTGTAATGTACGAACCCTTTTATTGCAGGAGTGAGAGGGGAACTTATTATGCACTTCATCTTGGAGGCTCTTACTTCAGGATAATAAGGGTTCATCTGGGTGGCCAAAGATCTACTCTTGAAGTTCAAGATATTGAACGACATTCCATACCAACATCGTTGATGAATAGCACCAGCGAGGTGTCAATGCTTTCTTCAGCATTCTTCTAATCCAAACTCGATTGCTATAATCCGGCTGATTAAAACGCTCACATGGTTATTTCTTACTTGATTTGCAGGTTCTCTTCGACTTTCTAGCATCATCCTTGCAAATGTTTATCGAAAAAGAAGGAAACATGTTCAATTTAGCACAACCTGTGAAAAGGGAACTTGCATTTACTTTTTCTTTCCCAGTCAAGCAAACATCTCTCTCTTCAGGAGTTCTAATTAAATGGACCAAAGGTTTTGCAATTAGTGAAATGGTTAGTTTAATTTCTCTGCAAACTTTTCACTGTCGGCCTGAGTTTTAGATTACATCTAAGGCTGCATTATATAATCTTAAAACCTATGATGAAACCACTCTTTTTTTTTGGGTTAATAGTTGGATCAACTCAGATGTATAATCATCATAACAATGTGATTCATTTTCTAGCTTTTGGAGTTAAGTTTGGGTAATCAACATTGCTGACTCAAGTTCATGAAGTTCATGACACGTTTATCTTACTAATGCAGGCTGGGGAAGACATTGCTGAATGTCTACAAGGAGCGTTGAACAAGAGAGGGCTAGATATTCGTGTTGCAGCTCTTGTAAGTCCTTTACAAGTCCTTGGGAATGCTGCTGCAATTCCTTTGTAGCTTTACATACCGTCACAAAATTTTGAACAAGCATAGACTACCTATATCTTAAAAACCTCACGATATCATGTGTGGTGTTGATATTAGTTTCATTGTTTGAGCAGGTGAATGATACTGTTGGGGCTCTATCATTTGGACATTTTCACGACCCAGATACAATTGCCGCTGTTGTCTTTGGAACAGGTAGTAATGCTTGTTACCTTGAACGAACTGATGCCATAATCAAGTGTCAAAACCCGCGCACAACTTCTGGAAGCATGGTAATAAGAATTGCTACATAGTTCATCCTGAGAAACCTACCACTAATATTTAGATTCTTGATAAAAGATTCGATCTTCCCTTTATAATGCTTTGTTCTTCTGTGCTAGGTGGTCAATATGGAGTGGGGAAACTTTTGGTCATCCCGTCTGCCAAGAACATCATATGATATTGAGTTGGATGCAGAGAGTATGAATTCAAATGACATGGTAATATTATGCTAAATTCCCATTCTTTTGTTTTCTTTTATCCTGTTTTCAAGGTTTATTATCAGGTAATCAATTGGTTGGTACTGTTTATAGGGATTTGAAAAGATGATAGGAGGGATGTATCTTGGCGACATTGTCCGCAGAGTAATTCTTCGCATGTCACAAGAGTCCGATATCTTTGGACCTATCTCATCCATTTTATCGACACCTTTCATTCTAAGGTACATTTCCTTTGTGTCTTATGTCTGTATATCTTTTTTGATGAGAAAACAACTGCCAAGTTTTTACTTCGTCTCCTATTGCAGAAATTCTAAAATTCTTCAGTAAAAGTAGATACTAGTTGTATTTTGTGTTAAAATCTAATCTTACTCCATTCACAGAACAAATTCTGTCTCAGCAATGCACGAAGATGACACACCCGAGTTACTAAAAGTAGCAAGAATCTTGAAAGATTTAGGGGTAAGCAAACAAGAATAATGTGATGCAAAGTATAGTTCTGTTTCACAATCATTGAACATAGTGATGGCTGATATCTTTGATCCCATGGCGCGTTCTCTTGCTCATAACAACAGGTAGCAGAGGTACCATTGAAGGTGAGGAAACTTGTAGTAAAGATATGCGATGTGGTGACACGCAGAGCGGCCAGACTAGCAGCAGCAGGAATTGCAGGAATCTTGAAGAAGGTAGGGAGAGATGGGAGCGGAGGAGGAAGGAGAAGCGATAAGCAGATAATGAGAAGAACAGTTGTGGCAGTAGAAGGAGGTCTGTATTTAAATTACAGGATGTTCAGAGAATACATGGACGAAGCTCTGAGAGATATACTGGGAGAAGATGTAGCTCAACACGTAGTGGTTAAGGCCATGGAAGATGGTTCCAGCATTGGCTCTGCATTGTTACTGGCTTCCTCACAAAGTGTTCAAACCATACAATCCGTATGAATTGTTTGTGTAGATTTAGATTGTATAGTCAAACATGTAGCTATGTGTAAATATTGTAGGAACTTCTGTTGATTTCTGCCCATAATTGTGTAAATAAATTACGATTTATTCCAAAGGAAAAGAATCTTACTCTAGTAATAATTGCAAGGGAATCAATTTCATGTCGTACAACATGAAGGCAGAAACAAATGATTCCATATTGTTTAGGTAACAAAAGTGCAAAAGCTTCATTACATGAATTATGCGAAGAAAAGCAAAAATTTCTTTTTAAGTGAAAAGCGAGTAAGAAACGCGAGAGTTGGAAAAAAACAGACACTACTGTTTCAGAGGCTAATATTGTTACAACGCAAAGAAAAAAGCTAAGGAAAGGTGGTGAGTGATGAAATGCGAACAAAAACACACTAAGGATACGGCAAGACTGAGAAAGAGGAGCTGAGCTGTGATTTACTCTTCGCCTTGGCTCTCATCCTTCACCAGTTTGATCATGTCGTCAATTCGCAGAATTGTGATGGCTGCCTCTGTTGCAAACTGGTCACAAAACACATAAACTAGTTTACGAGATGGACCAAAGGATTTGCTTTTATAAAAAATCTAGTTTATGTGAAAAAGTAAGCGAGTGCTTCACCTGAATAATTTTCACTTTGCTCATAGCCGGTTCGATTACTCCTGCTTCCAAATTGTTACGGATGGTTCCGTTTACGAGATCAAGTCCCATGCTGCATTTGCAATTTACCAACATAAAACCAATGAGAACAGACATTTTTCAAACGAAACCTCAAGCGGAAGAGACTTGATATTGCTAATCAAAATAATATTGCTTATTACCTTGAATAGTGCTTCTTATCAGCCTTTATTTGTGCAGTGTGGTGGTACGCCCTAAGTTTAGCTACCAACTCGGTTGCATCCTTAGCAGCATTTACAGCAAGAACCTGAGGATAGAACAGTAATAGTTAGATAATTAATCAAGAACAAAGGACATATTTTTTTATTGATGATTGTCGTTCGCACCTTTGGAATAATCAGTAGAGCATCAGCAAATTCAGCAATTGCTAATTGTTCGCGAGAGCCCAAGGTTGTAGCAAGGTGCTCCAGATACACAGACAATGCTGATTCAACTGCACCTCCACCCGCAACCACCTGTTTGAGAAGAAACAGTCTTGAGTAAAACAAGAAACGTAAAATTACGTAAAATTTATTGCCAAATGCAAGGAATATGTCTAACAGGAAGCAAAAGGTTGTTACCGTGTTGGACTCAAGGGTCCTCTTGACAATACATAAAGAGTCGTGCAGTGCTCTCTCCATCTCATCAAGCATGTAGTCATTTGCACCTCTTAAGATCAACGAAACCTTACAGAAAAAAGCTTATAAAGTCATGACAAAGCTAGACTAAACTCTGTGTACTAATGTTTATAACTTCAATATTGTATACTTAAGATAGATTTTGTGTGATATAGAACTGTAACAATTAAGCAATAATTTAAAGCAGAGAGCAAATGGCATACCGCACTGCTTGTTTTGGTTCCTTTAATCAATATAACATCATCATCCGCGATTCTCTCTTCCACAACCTCGTCTGCAGATCCAAGGTGTGCTGGATCAAATGTTTCTTCGCCCTCCATGTCAGCAAAAGTAGTGACCTAAAACAAATAATAAAAATCTTAGTCAAATGTTTGGCAACTTGGTTCTGATGCTTTTAGTATTCAAAAGGCATATCTAAAAAGTACCAGGGTTGCTCCTGTAGCCTTCGCAACATGGCGCATGTCTTCTTTGCGAACACGCCTAACAGCAATAGCTCCTGCCTCTACAAAATACTGAAATAAAAGCAAAAGAAATTAGAATCCATGTAAATAACTTCTAAGAATCAGACACAAAGGCATGTCATACTTGAAAACTTCAAAAAATGAGTTATGCGCAAGGAGAAAGAGAAAAATTGGACTTCAAACTCACTTTAAGTGCCATGTCGTCAATCCCCTTCGTGGTAAGAATTACATTCGCTCCAGCTTTAAGAAGTTTCTCTATTCGCTCTTTGGTCATGTCAGCTTCTCTGTGAAAACAAATATTCAGCAACACAAGAAAAAAACTCTGTATGGAACATGGATCACATCAGCAGTAGAAATACACAATAGAGCCAATATCTTAAGCATTCTCTATCCCGTACATACACCCTGTTATCGGAGAAAATGGGAATACTTCTTCACGTAAGGATTAAGATAACAAACTACCTTTGACGGATTTTTTCAAGCTCTCGTGGGTCGTTAACAACAACTTGGACACCTAACTGCATTTTAGTCTTCTGTAGATTGAAGTCCAGGCAAGCAATCTTTGCTGGGGACACTCGTAATGGCATCCCTTGGGCAGCACGACCAGTATTGAGCGCATATCCATTCAACAAATAGCTGTCTCTTGCACTTTGACCATGAGCTTTCAGAATATTGATTCCCTGAAACGTGGTAAGCAGAAGTGTCTGAGCATACAAGTACCATCTTCACCAAAGATCTTATGTTTAAATTGTTTACAGAGGAGCAGATACAGACCTTGATAGGGTATTTTATCTCTCCCCGTTGATTTGTCATCTTTACTGACAGAACGGCATCCACAACCTAAAGAAAAGTCATTATAACAGTTCAGTCATTACACAGTTGATCAGAGTAATATTTCATGAAAATATCAGTGAAATCCTCGAACAGACTTAAGTAGAAAAAAGTGTCCCCAGACGAAACAGAGAGTGGACACTTAAGAATAAATAACCAGGAAGGAGAACTAGAGGCATACCAAATTAGCAAAGAAGTCGCTGTCACCAGAGATCAGTTTGGAGGACATGCTGGTCTTAGCACAGTTTATCAATGGAACTTTTCCAAGCTTTTCAACCTATAGAAAAGCAGAAGAAAAAAAATTAACTCAAGGGGGAGAGACGGCCACTTCAGAGAGAATTTAAATATGCCAACGAAAAAAAAATGTATGAAGAGGGACCTTATAGAGTTGAACACAAATTAAAGTTTCTTCAAATGCTATATACTCATTCAAAGACAATATGCATGAGGTAAGAGGCCAAAATGTAGACCATCATAACAGGACTAACCTTCGTTACTAGCTTCTCTTCTATGTATTTGCAAGATTCTCTCATCGCTAGCTGTCAACAGTAACAAAGAATATGAACACACAGGAAACAAATTCTGAAATGCAGGTCACTACATAAGAACTATAGCATACCCTGTATCCACTGATAATTGATGTTGGATGTATTTTGTTCCTGACCAAATCATTTGCCCTCTGCAGATATATGCATATGACAATTAATCATCAAGCAGCTACCATGTGGCAAAACTTCACAACTCTTAAGAAGATAAACAACAAAACCAAAAAAAAAAACCAGTAATCAAAGTAACCTTGAGCAACTCAGCAGCTACAATAACAACGGATGTAGTCCCATCACCGACTTCTCTGTCCTGGAGTTCAGCTAACTCAACAAGAACCTGTCACAGCAAAAGAAGACAGACTCGGAGTAACTAATAATTCATAATAACTCTTTTAAACAGACACATAAATAGGCAACCGATTATAAGAATATACGTATAACCATCATATAAGCATCAATTACCTTAGCAGCAGGGTGTTCGACCTCTAACATCCTAAGAATAGTAGCACCATCATTTGTAATGGTCACATCACCAATATCATCCACCAACATCTAAAAAAACAAGATGTAACACGATTGAACAAACTAGGAAGGTAAACCAAGGCTACCAGAGTATATATAACATAACACATACGCAAATCAGAAACCAATAAATTCAACAAGAGTCACAAAGCAGTCGAACACAAACCTTGTCGAGTCCGACGGGACCAAGTGAGGTCTTAACTATATTTGAAACAGCTTGACAAGCCATCACTGAAAATAGATTCATCAAATCCGAGTTAAACACCACACACACACAAAAAAATCATCCAAAAGAAAGAGATTCAAAGCAAACCCTAGATTAGAGATCCAACACAGAAACAAAAATCCAATGAGGAAAACAGAACAGATCAGCATACGGGGAAATGAGAAATAGACGAAAGAGGGAGCGATACGGAGAGAAAGCAGTACCGTTCTGAGTACGAACATCTTGGCCGGATTGTCTATCGCCGGAAATATCCGGATTTTGAGCGGAGATCGACATTATTAGGTCAGAAGATGAACACTAGAGGAGACGCAAAAGGCCTCCAGATCGGAGATCTAAGCTCTCGAGGGAAGTGCAGTGAGAGATTTATTCGTCTTTACACTGAAGCAATGAAAAATGCTTCTCAAAAGTTAAGAGAGAGTGGGACTCTCCGGCGGGTTTTTAACCCTCAAGGTTTCTGGGACGTACTACCAGGGTATGAATGAAACGTCGGCGTTTTCAGTACTATATAAATAGTTGGGCCGGAATAGAAGATATTTTCTAAGGCCCATTTTATGAGATTAATCGGTAAAACACGAATTATGGGCTTCATGATTTGAACAGGAGGAAGGTCATCGTCATCGTCCGCTTCCACCTCGTCCGCATGATTCAACGTCTCCGGAGCCAACGATTCCATGATTATAGCGCGGATTTATCTAACAGCTTTGGTTTGTTTGTTTGTTTGGTTGGTATTGTCGCGATATATCATCATGTTCCTATCTCTTTGGAACTTCGGTTCCTCGGTTTTCTTATAAGGTTCAGATGCTTATTTTTAATGAAATTTTCTGATACTTCTACAACATTTTCAGAGCTACTACGAACTTGTCAAATCTAAATTACTTGAAGAGGGTTTTGATTGCTAATATTGGCTCACACTGAGAATAAAAAAAAGTTAAAAATTTGACATGCTCCAGGACAGTTGTGATTTAAAACAGTTACAGAGTCTTTTTGAGAATCATGCGTTTAAAGGCTTGTAGTGCTTCTCCACCATCTTCCTATACTCTGTTACATTAGCAATACATCCAAAAACAAAGAAAAAGACATAAGAAGAAGAACATCTTCATTGAATCAAAATGGTAAAACCAGAGATGCTGTAATCTGATTAATAATGCAAAATTACCTTCTTGATTGCTCCAAAGCTGAGCTGCTTGATTGTTCAATGGTGAGCTGATGTTCGGTTCTGATCAAATTCCATTTCCAACAAAAAGACACGAAAATCAGATATTGGATATCAAACCAGCAGCCTAGATAGATTCATAAGAAACCATAGCCAGTTATAATATCAGCCATAGAGTTTAGTTTACCTCCAAGAAGGCTCTGAATTGAGAGTAATATCGTCCTCACATCATAAGCGGAAGACCATTTATCCTAAAAACAATGTGAAAACAGATACTGATTACGTACTGCTTCTCTGATATGTGTTATAGCATTAGCTCCATGGTGTTAACAGTAATACACAAATAGATATGAGTTATGTACCTGAAGAATGTCCAAGCAAATATTGCCATAGAGATCCACATTGGGGTGGTAGCAACACGTCTCAAACTTAACTTTGGGAGCTTTAAAAGGATAATCGTTTGAGAAAGAGAGCGAAAGTCTGTACTCAGTTCCTTCAAACACAGTGTCTTTACTCCCTGTGATGGTTCCTTTCCAGCAGAATATGTTGTCTTCCTCTGGAAAAGCCGATATCCCAGGATCACCTCCCATCTGGCAAAACATAAAACCCAAAGGCCATATATAAGCGTTTAAACTATATCAAAAGACAGGTTCAGTTCTGATTCTTCACATAGACGAAAGGAAAAGAGTGATAGCTTACCATCAATCCCATTAGTTCAGACTGCAGCCTGCATTTAAAGACGAACAAAAGAATTAGTAAATCATTGAATTTGATTTGAGCAAGAAGAGATCTGAATCAGAACCAAACAAGAGGAAAACCATAGTGAAATGTCATCAGCAGTACATATAAATCCCGATGCATCGAACTCTCAGAGGAATTATAGCAAACAGTTGGTGGACAATAAAAGAACCCATATATTTCAGAAGAGAACAAAGAGAAGTCACAATCAGTTTTTTTTTTTGGATCCATCGTTTTGTCTAAAAATGATCTAGAAACATGTAGACCACAAGAACTAGATATGGGTAGAGTCAAATCCTAAATCTAATCTACCTAATGAAATCAACAAAACAATCAAAGAAGCGATTCCAATCGTAAAGAGGCTAAAAGACTATTACAAATTTTACGATGCGAATAATTCCAAGATCGGGGGAAACAAAGAAGTAGAAAAGAAAGAACCTTTTGAGAACGGATTGGCTATCGACGGTCTTAGTCGGAGGAGCAGGTTGCTTTGATCCAGTGGCTACCGGCGTAGTCGCCGACGGAGTATTTCCTGTGTACCCATTTACCGTCGCCATCCCTTTTTTCGCCTCTTCTGATTGAAAACCCAACAATCGAAGTCGAAATTTCTGAAATTGAAATGCTTTCGCTCGAGAAGGTACAGATTCACGAAGGATCTAAATTGAAGAAGAAGGAGAAGAGAGATAGAGATAGAGATAGAGTTCTTCTTCTCTTCTTTAACAGAGAGAGAGAGAGAGAGAGAGACGTGGGTCTGGGTTATAAAACGTGTACGACACAAGAAACGACGTCGTTGTTAAAAGCAATAAAAGGAATTTATCTTTCCGAACGTTGTAACTTAGAATATAGCGAGCGGCTCTTTGGTGCATTTGAATTGAAAAATTCACCTACCTTCTGTAAGGGCTAGTTCTTTTTTCTTTCAATCATCAACTTTTGTTATACGAAAAAATGTAAATGGGATTTTATTTGTTTCGATAAAGGACACTTTACCATAGCATTTTCCTTGGGATAAGAAAATTAGTTGATGTAATCATATTTTGTAAGATCGATCATCCATCATAATTTACACATCACAAGAGGCCAAACAAAACAGATAGTATATGTTTCTTTAGGTAAATCATTTTTTTTCTTTTAACACTTTAATAAACTTTAAAAAACAAGCAAACAAACAAACTTCAAAGGAGTATTTTGATCAGAGTAAGCAATGAAGGTGATGTTGAGATAAAAGGCTCCAACAACACACAATTTTGCCACTCTCTCGAGTTCCACTTGTGTGGGTCTAGGAAAACAATTGTGATGATGCCTCTGTATATATGCCTAATATTGAAGTGTTAAGTCTTGTAAAATGCACAATAGATCAGAGATTCATGAGATATACAAGAAAGAGGGTTTGTTGAGAGAGCTAAGTAAAAAATCAAGATCTTGTCACAACTGGATTCATTAAAAAGGACACAGTATTTTTGAAACCAATCCCAAAAGTTAACGAGAGACGCAATTCTATAGATACATGATAACTTCCCTAACTTTTCAACCTATTGAGAAACATCACACTACAAAGCCATCAGAGATGACTACACAAGATAAGGGAGGGAGACGTACATACTGTACCGATCATTAATAGAGCTTAATGACTTTAGAGACTCTTTCAAAGAACACAGGACACATACTTGTGCTGAACATTATAACCTCTCTCATCCATTCTGGTACCACTCTTTGGAGTGTTCCGAGCGATGCAACCTTGTAAAGCCACTCAGGTTCTTCACTAGATGAGATCTTCACAAAAGTTAGGCTGAAGGATAAACCTGTTATGGTCAAAAATCAGGGAGAACAAAAATCAGCATCGGTGCTTTTACGGTGGTTGATGATCTCAAATAAGTTGGATGGTCCATCTTTTGAATCAAAAGGTAAACATGTCTTGCATGAAAACAACCCGGAGAAAGTAACTTTACGCAACAGATAAATTACCGGTTGTTGGGTGTAACAGATGGATTACGTGTTCGCCTTCATTATTACTAGTTGATAATTCCATTCCTAGCAACTGTTCACCAAGAGCTTGAAATATACAACGAGCAGAATTACTTGATCCATCATGGGTTGTTTTGCAGCATTGTGGCTGAGAAACCAAGAGAGTTTCCTTGAAACAAAAAGCAAGAATAAATATTTAATACGGATAAACTTTATGATCCACGGGGGTTAGTGAAACAAGATGTGCAACATTGAGCTCAGAACTGAAAGGATAAGAGGCGATTTGTTTTACCTTTGGTTTATGATGTTTGCTACTGTGAGGTGATACCATGTCCGTTTCCTCCACCACATCTTCTGACAGTCTGCTACGTTTTCTCATGCTTCTTGTTGTAACTCGAGCAGTTTCAGGTGTTATTGTCTCTTGTTTTTTTCCACTTTGATCTTCGAAGTTGCGAGGATGTCCCTCTTGGATCTGCTCTTTTAGCTTGACAACTTCTTCAGAAAGTGCTTTATCTGTAAACAAAAAAACTCAAACTCTTTTTAAGTACAAGTTAAAAAATTACTCAACACCGAAAGAACAACAAAGATTATATCCTAGACGGTGTTATAAACAAATCTAAGCACTTGACATTATTTTCTCAGCCAAATTCCTATGAAAATGCTAGATTCAATTTTGAGCAGAAACTATAGTTAACATTGCTTCTTCTTACTCTTTTGTTGTTCTCTCTTGAGATTACGATTAAGATTTTGATTCTCCAGACACTTGTCGTCCAAGTCAGATCTGTGGAACAAGATTGTAATGGTTACATTTGCAAGGCATCCTCCAACTTACTCTAAAGATATAACCCACATCGACAGAGGATAAAAATGAAGACGGTAATATATAATAATGATGTAGTAGTAGTACATGCCTGATTGAATCCATTTCAGTCCTCATGTTCTCAACTCTCTCCCGCAAATCCTTTTTTTCACTTTCCAAATGCTCCATCAACTCCTCCGAAGCTGCACACACAAAGACAGAGACACTAATAAGTCAAGAAACCCCCAATTTTTTTTGTAAATTCCAAATTGCGAATTCCGAAAATCTAACCTAACAAGAGAGAAATGCTCAAATCTCAGATGATGAAACTTATGAAAACAATTAGAGGAATTAAAAAAAAAAACCTTTAACAAATATGAGGAACTTCTCTTCAACTCCCTTATTAACTGCCTCGCATTCGGAAATTTCCTTCTTCTGGACAAAAAAAAAAAAAAAAAAAAAAGAAATCCGAATCAAAATCGAAGCCCAGAAATTACATGAAAAATCGAAGGGAGGAGGTTGATGAAAAAAAACCTTGAGTTTGATGTATTTGTCGTAGAGCTTGGCGTAGAGAGCTTCCATACTTGTGCAACTGAAGAGTGAGTGAAGAGAAGAACACCTCTAATTAAAATTGATGATACGCAAACCCGAAGAAAAGAAACAAAATCGAAGAGTTTTTATACAATTTCGATTCGAGAGGGGTAGCGACACAATACGTTTCGTTTCCAGATTTGAGTGGCCAATTCGAAAACTAAAATTCAAAAAAAGAATCCCCAAACTGACGCGTGACGCCTATCAAATGAAACGTATTGTGGATTTTAATATTAGGGCAATGTTTTTTATTAGCACTATTTCATTTAATTTTAATTTCTTTCTTAGTTTGACTTTGACATTACTATTGTTTTCCATACAATGCCCTAACGAAAACAAAACGGACGAATAAAGAAAAAAAAAGGGCAAGGGTGATTAGGTATTTTTGGCTGTTAAGACACACGGATCCAATTGGCAGTCGGATTGGTTCTATTCGGGTCACGACTAACATATCCGGATCAAGAATAAAGCTAGGTAGTAGTAATCTCGACTTGCCATAACTACGAAAAAAAAAATTAAAGTAAATTTCAAATTCATATCCCATTAATTAAGCAATCTATCTTAACATTTTTGGAGTACATTTTTTTGTCATCCTCTCTTATTTTTGTATCAAAACAAGTCCCAACTAAATTTTCTACAATATTTACAACCAAACACAATCATTTCTTTATTTGATAATATTAATTTCCTAAAAACTATCTACCTAATTTAAATCAATATGTTAGATTAAAATATAATTTTTCTTGCACTTTTATTTAATCTTATATTTAATTATTTTAATTACTATTTAATACATAAAGTTAATAAAATTTTAGATTTTTTTCAGCATATGATCTGATTTGAATTTTTATAAACGGATATATATTTTAAAAATTGTCTTAGGATATTTATAACCAAACAAGTATATCCACAAACAGAGCTCGAAATACATTTTTGGAGTACAATAGGGTGCTATCACTTTTTTGGCTTTTTGTCAACTTCAAGTCAGATTTTTAACTAAAATTATAACCGATTCAATTATCCGGATCCTCCTTAAGATTATCAAATATTTTGGGCCCGTTTTTAATCCATAGCGTACTTATTTATATCCAAGTAATGTCAACTAATGCCCATTGTATCTTAGTAAATATCTAATTTGCATGCCAAATTTTTAGGGCTGAGTTTGACAAAAAGAATTGATAACACAAATTTTGTAATCACACCCCTATAATATAACAACTAATTCAAGATAATACATCTTAGGACATATCTAATTTTTGTTTAATAAACGATTACATATTTAGTAAGTTCTTATCAGCTTTAAATGTACACTATTAATCCACTAATATCAATTGTGAATCAATATAAGGATATGTCATATCATTCATTCCTAAATCATAACTAACCAAATCATAAAGTGTAAATTTTCAGCTTGCGAATCAAGAGTTTCTACAAACATATCTACAACCGTTAACAGTGTATATATATATATATATATGCAATTCACCATCGACTACAAGCACCACTAAACCATTACAATATCATATCAACAAAATAATAGACCCATGATGTACCACGGGGTAAAACCTAGTTACAAAACTTAAAAATCAAAACAATTCAGATCACATGAATTAAGCAATTACAAAACTACTATTACGCTTAATAAACAAATGAAAAGAATCAACAAAATACATATATAGTATTACGCTTAATATCTACTACATCATTAACATAAAAAACCTCAAATCTTTTTCAAAAATTGTTAACAAGGTAATTCTATTTTTATCACTACTTTTAATTAAATGATGATAATTCCAAAGTTTATCATAATATTAATCCAGCTTTTTTTTGGCAATCCTAACAAATACATTATTATTGTCTAGGAATATTACCGGATCTCGCACTTTCTTTTCTTATTATACATTTATATATATATATACATTTTTGGAGACATTTATAAAATAAATCCTGAAGCTTTACCTATTTACAAGCATGCCATTGGCATTAATTATTAATTTGTTTTTCATTTAATTAATTAATATTAAGTTTCTATTTTTGAAAACAAGATTTCTCATCCTAAATAAATTTCTAAAACAATCGGAACCACTATCTTTAACATTAAGTATTAAGTTTATAATTATATTAAGTTTCCAATTTTACAAAACAATATTTTCTCCATACACAAATTTCCTAAACAATCGGCCTAATCAATAAACAAATTAATTTTCGATCTTGGAGGAGGATTAGTGGCCGAGATTTTTTATCTCAACGCATTGATCTCAAAGTATTTAAAATTAATTTTTACTTTCATGGGTTTCGTATGATGAATTTTTGCGATTAAAAATCTTTGACCATGTTGCCTGACCCGCCTAGCATGGCGGGTTTGGACTATAGAATCAACACTAAAATTATTAGTTTATTTCATATATACTATAGATTTGTAATCATAGTTTTGAAAACTAACTTATAAATTATTTAGTATATGAAACTACAAAATATTACACATGCTATAACACATTCTTAATATTCCAAAAAAAAAATTAAATACACATAAAAATATACACTAACATACTATATAAGCATATACCTCTGTTTAATTCTAGAGAACAAAACAAATCTATAATTTTATATTCTATCTAATAACAAATTTAATGTAATTAAGTTATAAACTTTATAAAACGTAAGAAGAAGAAAAAAAAATTCTAAACAAAATTTTAAATTAATTAGACAAAAATTAATTAATTGAAAATTTGAAAACTAAATAAATTAAAAATTATTATTTAAAATACAATAATTTATAATTTAGTTCCGCGGTGTACCGCGGGTGAAATCCTAGTACCTATAAATATAGAAACAGCTAAATGTTTAACATAACACCCGACTACCAAAATCATTTACAAAAGCACACTTTTAAAATCATAATGGTTGTGCATGCTTTCACAAGCCTTGCTATTATCAAACCTTTCAAAACAAGTTTGAGGGCTCAAATGAAAACTGAGCACACATGGAACCAAAAAACATTTCTATCAATAAACATTTAGTTTGACATGAGAAATGCCTTAGAAGAAAACACTCTTCTCCATCTACACTATTAAAAGGGAAACATTTTTAATAAAATAGACATAGAGTTAGAGATTATTACAATGAAATGCCACTCAAATAAGAATAAATATACCTATAATCCTTGAAACCAAACAGAAATAATTAACGAGGAACTATGGAACCAAACAAATATTATGTGATACGTTTAGCCAAAAAATTGGAACCAAACAGATTGATATTTAAGTGTTAATCATCATTTAAATCGGAAATAAAAAATATGGTAACACAATATTCGTGGGTAAATGCCATTAAATCTAAACAAATCTATCCACGTAAATTAGGTACTACACTTAAAGAAAAAAAAATCAACCCACGTAATTAGCACATCATACTTTATTTCTTTCCTTATAACATTACAATTATTTTGCTAATATTAGGAAAAATCAATCTCTTCTACAAAAATATATATGCGGTTAATAAGAAAAACGTATTTGACAATTTACACCAAAAGTTTGGAAAGTTAACATAATCTACACGATTTCGAAATATTCTAATTTACAAAATCTTAGCAACTTACCAAATCTTAGCAACTTACATTTTAAACGACATCTTTTGTTGTATAAATGTTGCAGTAATCTAAATCATTTTCAACTTAACAAAAACTCTCAAATCTATTTAACGCTAAAACCAAAACTTTTTTTTTTGTCAAACAACCAAAACCTATTAGCTTCTTGTGTTCTTTGTTAAATCTTTTTTTTCCAGATTGTTATATGCATGTTAACATGTTCCGTTTAATCTGTGTCTCTCTTTTATTTATAATTATTTATTCTTTGTTAGATTTTATTTAAACAAACTAACAACTACAATGTGTTTATGTAGGTTTTACAGTAAACATAGCTGGAGAAGTCTAAGCAGCCGTCTCCTAATTTAAGATCATAAGTCTAAACTTTTTAAAACAGAGATTATAACATATGCTCATTTTCAGGGTGGTCTCAATTTTCTAAGTATAGGTTTAAGAGCATGAAGGGATGAATTATTTTTGAATAAGACAATGAATTTTGAAAATATTCCAGAACCTGTATGTGTTATCATTTTCTATATTATTCTGTTTTTGTCTTTTGATTAAATAATTTCTGTTCAATTTATAAAGCAAATGAGAAGTTAAGAGGATTAATATTACTCACGTTTATTTGTATAAAATGGCATGAGCGTGCATTTTTTTTTTGTCAAACAATAACTTCCATTAAGCTAAACCCTTGTAAGAGGTGATTTCATACAAACAAGATTCAACATAAGCAAAGGGAAATAAAGATAAGGCTCCATGAGTTTTCCAAAGAGATTTTCAACTTCAAGAAGTTTAACAATATTTGAAAAATCTATTGGGACCAAGGTGGATTCGTCTTTGAAGTAGAGCTTCACGAAATCCTTGAACACTGGGTGATCATAAGCGGCTCTAGCAGATAACGCAATCGAGCTTCGAAAAGAATGTTTCACATGGGGAACACTTAGCAGGCTTCTCAGGCTTCTCGCCAAACTGAGGGGGTTCAAGAGTGTTGGAATAACATCCTTCAAGCGTTTAGTTTCATACCTCATGACACTAGATGAAGCTACAACCGAGGTTTGTAAGAGATGGGTATCAAACTGTAATAAAGTAGGTGGGTTCTCCCTTACATAAAACTCTTGGCTATGGAGGTTAAGAAATTCCACACAAAGCTGGTAGTCAAATTGGCCCTGAGATATGGGGACAGACCCGAGCTTTCGATCTTTTGGTGGGAGATGGCATATGGGAGCAATGGGAACAAGTACCAAAGTCAACCAGACTGTCAGATAAGATACAACGTTAGCACTAAGCATTGCAGACAACCAAACACTCCTATCCCACTGGTCTCGACATAAATGATTCTCAAGCAAACCTGAAGCAACCAGATTTCTGCTACCGAGGAAACCTCGACTTTACCAAGTAGAGACAATAGGTACTAAAGAGTTTGAGCTTGACATAGAATTTTTATTAAAGGATCTGGGTAGGGAAGCTCTACAGCCAGATTTAATCTGTCGATTGGGAGCCAGCAATTTGAAGTGTTCACAAAGCAATACCAAAGGTGAATGTGGCAGCCAGGTTTCACGGTAATGTATCTGAGACCATCTCAGGACACTCAGTTCACGACTCAAAAGAAGTCCTTCACCATAAAGATGGGAGAAAGGAATTAAAGTCGGAGATGTCGATAGTAAGGAAAAGTACACGGACCTGGGCCGTAGCAATTGTGAACATGGATAGATGCTTTTGTTAATGGGCCAAAAGGTGGATGAGCCCAAATGTGAACAAAGGTCCAGCAGTGGAAACCCTAGATTCTCGATGGTTGAGCATGGGGTGGCGATGGTGTGGCGGCGTAACAATGGATAAGAGTTCAGCCTGGAGCCACTAAACACCGGTAAAGAGAGGGGCGGCGAAGACCTGAAGCACAGAGACTTCGAGGTGGAGAAGGTTTTGATGATGAACAAAGGTAGCCTCTTCGAAATCGTCTCAACTTGTCGCAGCCATGAGCTTTCTTCTACCAAGGAAACATCAGCTCTGTGTATCTGGCGGAGAGAAATTATTGCCAAGGGAAGAGCTTCTTCAGATCTGAGAATTAGACGAGGCACGATATATAATTGCTTCAGCCAAAGCTTTGGAGGGCGGTTTTGGGACGGAGTGAAAGTCACTGTGGGGCTCCCTCGCCGTTCATCTCCGGAGGAGGATTGATCTTTGATACTGCTCAATGGGATAACGAGGGTTTGAATAAAACTCTTGAGTAAATGGAATTGATTGAGACAAGGTACAGAACATAATTAGAAACAAGCAGAGCAAACGAACAGATGCGCAGGATAAACCAATATCCCGACGCCGGCAAGCCGAAGCTTCACCGGCGTCGGAGCAATCACTTTTGGATATTTTCTCGATATTCGGGTCAGAGAGAGAGAACCGTTCGTATTTACTCGGCACCCGACGTATCTTTTAGTTGGCATGAGCGTGCATATGCTTATGTTTCTTTGCTTCCTATTATGATTTACACCATTAAATCTTCACATTTATAAATTATTTGTTAATATGTCAAAAAAAAAAAAAAAAAAGATTTGGGGATGTAGTGTTTTGATGTTGGGGGATGCTATTGCAGGGAGGGTTGGGGCAGGTCACAACATATTGTGGATTGATTGTGCAGAGAGGATTTGGACAGAGAAGTATTACAGAGATTGGATGTCAACCACCAACCACCTGAACCAAAAAGGTGCTATGGATTCTTTGGATTTGCTAAGTCATTTGAAGTTCTTTAAAATAATAGTTGGTGATATGAATTTATACAAACAACTAAACATTCCTAAATTTTAACTTTTTTTGCGAGATTAGAATGTTAAAAGCTATAATTTTGTCTCTTCAACTTTTTAAAGGTGATTTTTGTGTCTTATTAATTTGTGTGCTTTGTTTTTGTACATGGCAAAATTTGGATCGATATATTTGACTCATAAATCTATCTTAACATTTTTGAAGTACATTTTTGTGTCATCTTTTTTTATTTTTGTATCCAAACAAGTCTCAACTAAATTCTCTACAATCCTTACAACCAAACAGATAATATTAATTTCATAAAATATATCTATCTAATTTAAATAAATATGTTAGATTAAAATATAATCCTTCTTTCATTTTTATTTAATCTTATATTTAATTATTTTAATTACTATTCAATACATAAAGTTAATAAAAATTTAGATTTTTTTAGCATATAATGTGATTTGAATTTTTATAAACGGATATATATTAAAAATTATCTTAGGATATTTGTAATCAAACAAGTATATCCACATATAGAGTTCAGAATACATTTTTGGAATACAATAGGGTGCCATCACTTTTTGCCAATTTCGGGTCGGATTTTTAACTAAAATTATAACCGATTCAATTATCCGGATCCTCCTTAAGATTGCCGAATATTTTGGGCCAGTTTTTAATCCATAACATACTTATTTACATCCAATTAATGCCAATTAATGTCCATTGTATCTTAGGAAAAATCTAATTTGCATGTCGAATTTTTAGGACCGAGTTTGACAAAAAGAATTGATAACCCAATTTATGTAATCATATCCTCTTAATCACATCCCTATAATATAGCAACTAATTCAAGATGAATACATCTTAGAAAATATCTAATTTGCGCTTAATAAACGATTACATATTTGGTAAGATCTTATTAGCTTTCAATATACACTATTAATCCAATAATATCAATTGAGAATCATAATAAAAATATGCGAGATCATTCATTCCTAAATCATAACTAACAAATCGTAAAATGTATATTCTCAACTTGCGAATCAAGAGTTTCTACAAAACTCTACCTACAACTGTTAATAATATATATATATATATATATTAATTCAATTCACCATCGACTACAAGCACTTCTAAACCATTACAATATCATATATATCAACAAAATAATAGACCGTAGTGTACCACGGAGTAAAACCTAGTTCATATTTGAAATCAAAGTCATAGGTTTTTGTTATATTTTATTTAAATTAGCTAATAATTAGAGTGTGTTTATGCAGAGTTCAAGATCAACATAGTCGAGAAGTCTACAGAAATGTCTTCTAATTTAAGGTTAATAAACTTTTATACAGGTCAAGATTTAAATGGTCGTCACAACCTTCTAAGTACAAGTTATCAGTGTAAAGGTTATTGACACAACCATACAATATATATCTTATGTTTTTGTGACAATTGGTTATTCATTTCTAATTTATTAGCCATTTAGTCATTTACATTTTGTTGTAAGTAATGTTATTTTATGGTGTAAACGGAGATTAAGTGACTACTAAACCTAAAAATTATGTAGAAATCCAGCTCAACATAAGACAAGGATCACACAAGAAGCAAGTTTGAAACCATTTTAAAATAGCTTGAAATCTATTCAAAAACACACATAACACTCGATTGGTGGCTTTTAAGGTTTTTAAAGTATTTAAAAGTCTTAAAAATATTTAATTTGCCAATCAAGCTTTTCTGATTTTTTGAATTTTAAAAGTTTCAACAGTCCCATATTTTGCAAATTTGTGGAAATAAACAAAATATATAATTATATAATTTTCGGATATATATTATGTAATATTAATACAAGTTTAACCCATCACTAATTCGGTTCAAATGCATGCCTATCGGGAGGAGCTTGACCCGCTTGACAATTTAAATCATTCGGTTTTGGAAGTTTTAATTTTTTTGACAGTTTTTTATCCAGTTTCATAGCTCACGAGTTTAATACAAATCTAACGAGTCACCAATCCGTTTCACATTCTATTCGGATCTATCGTCTTATGAAATCTAATTTTATGTGAAACTTTTATTATTTCAAACATTGATATATTGAATGAAACTAAACTAATATAAATTTAAACTATAAATACTATAACCAATAATTAGATCAATAAATATAACATCACACATACATAATATATTACAAAGTTCAAAGAAAAATTAGTTTTGAACTCTGAATCTAGTTTTATTTAACTTTTAAACAATACAAGAAACCAATCAAAACCGGGAAACTTGGCACGACCTAAACCGAAGAACAATGCCCAATAGTTTTCGGTTTCACACAATAAAACAAACTAAACCAATGGTAATCAACCCAACTGGAAGACGGGAAACATTAAAGACATGCAAAGCTTCCTTATTAAATGAACAAGGGACAATTGCTTTGTACTTTTATTTGCAATTGAATGAAATCGTAGATCCTATATTCGATTTTCGAGAAACATAACCACTAAGGGTGCTAAAATTACAGTTGACTCCCTTACGACCAAACAAAAAACAGAAGCCGAAATGACAGATGTAACCTGGAAGAAGTCTGCAATAGATACATTTAAGGGAGACTCCAATTGACGTCAACGAGTAGACATAAAGATATGTATACTCGTTAATTATATAATAATTTGGTAAACTTATTGACCAAATAATAACTACATAGACTTCCTGCATTGAAATAAAATAAATTTACATATAAACTAGTCAAATTAAGGGAGGAAAGGCTGATTAGGTTAAAATTATTTGATTTAGGGTTTTTTTAAGTAGACCTCTCTGTAGACTATTGGTGGTTGACTTTGTAATGCCATAAACTATTAATATTATATTATTTTAATTTCACACACAATTTAACCAAACCGATAGTTGAACCTAACCGAATGCGTACCGATTTCTTGATTTTAACCTAACCGGATTCAGTAACCATATAAATACTTCTTTCTATAAGTCAACCCTAGTTTGTATGTGCTTTCTCTCTCTCCACAATTTCTCTCTCTAAAATTCTGATATTATTGCTCTCGAAAATTCAGATTCTATCCTCATCATTTATCGTCTTCGAAACTCAAGGACATCTCAGATAAGTATTCTCATCATTTATCGTCGGCTATTTGCTTTTGTAACGCTTTAGCTAATTTTCTTCGAAAATATATATGTTCTCATAGTTTTTTGTTCATTTTGCACTCAGATATGGGGTTAAACAGCTACACTCATCCATCTTCTAGTTCTTTGCAAGTATGGAGTGAAGGTCCACACCGAAGTAAACTTTCTTGGCCTGACAGTTGGAATTCCTGACAAATGTTACTGCGGAAGGGAAACCGTTATGAAATGTTCCACCACAGCCGACAATCCTGGAAGGATTTTCTTTGGATGCAATAACCATGAGGTTGTTAGATTGTATGATGGTTTATTCGTTTGGTATAATTATTATTTGAGTATAGATAATATTCTTATGGTATATTTATTTCTATGGTACAATATAGGATGGAGAGGACCATATTATGAAATGGTGGGATGAGGCTATTATGCAAGAACTTCAAGCAATGAGAGGTGGACTTGCTGACCAAAGGGATTCTATTACAGCCATCTAGGAAAATGATGAAATGCTATGGGTTCAGCAGGAGCTAGACAAGGTGAAAGATCAGATGAAGGAATTACGTCTGTTAGTCCGTCGTGTACGCGCGGTGGTCGAGAATGTCTTAATCGCCGGTATAATCTTTATTGTTGTATTAATCTCTTTTGCTTCGTAGATCTTTCAATTAAAATCTGTGAACCTCTCTTTATCGTGGCCGTTTGTTTGAATGGCGTATTTATGTCTGTAACATGTGAACTTGCTTCAGTTTCTGTAATATTTGGACGATATCGTTGACTTCATCAGATGACCTATTTAGTAGACTTCCCCCGTTTACATTAAGAAGTCAGTGTCTACTCGTTAATGATTTACGACACGACGGTTTGCGTTATTAATTATGTAACTGTTCATTGTAACTGTTTCGTCTCGTATATATAAACCAACACAGGCCTTTTGATTATTTTAAAACTGCAACCAAAAAAGTTATCTGTAAATCATTTTTTTTCTCTTTAAAAAAAAAATAGTACGTAGTTCATCTTCACGACGGAAAATTGGTGATTGGTCAATATACTTGTATCGGTCAATATAAATCATCCATGCTTAATTGGAGACTGATCACGGTTGGGTAATTGAAACTTTCTCTATATCACTTCACTTCATCATATAAGTGTATAATCATCTATCATTCACGTTTGTGTAACTCTTAGAAAGTTTCTATATCATATCACTTTATACTTAAAAGTGTAGAATTCTATATACACGCAACTTTTTTCCCTGTACCATAGAAACTCGTTCATCGTCGTTAACGATGTATTAATTATTTTGATTTGATGGATTTGCAGTTTAAAGTATGTTTTAGTTTCCCCAGAAAAAAGTTTACTTGATAAGTCTTCAGCATAATAGTACAAAAATTAATTTGATTTGATGGATTTGCAGTTTAAAGTATGTTTTAGTTTCCCCAGAAAGAAGTCTACTTGATAAGTCTTCAGCATAATAGTACAAAAATTAATTTGATTTGATGGATTTGCAGTTTAAAGTATGTTTTAGTTTCCCCAGAAAGAAGTCTATTTGATAAGTCTTCAGCATAATAGTAAAAAAATTAATTTGATTTGATGGATTTGCAGACGGTCCAGATTCCCGTGGAGAAGTCTGCCAGAGAAGTCGTCAACATAATCATTACAAGGTATAAATTGATTTGACGTTAGTTGGCGGTAATATTTATATGTTTAATTTACCGATAAGGAGGAACCGGTTTTAACTGGTTTCTTTATAATTTATTCCTAATTTTCTGGTATTGTTTCTAATAAAACAATTTTAGTTTTATAAAACCGGGATTATTATAATTATTATAATTTTATACAACTTAAAAACCGAGATAACATAGGATAGTTATCTCTAATTCTTCCTCATAAGGAACTAGAAAACGATTCCCTTCCGCTTATCTCTTCAGCTTATCCTTCCGCTTATCGCTTATCACTAACGGTTGATTTTCCCATTTTTTGTTCATGTTAAACCTAAATCTCTATCTTTCGGATTATCAGTTTACTTACTTTGTTTAACTTATTTGTACCAGATCTCGACGAACTCTGTATTCTTCAACCCAGCCGCTTTATCTTCATCTTCGCCGCCGTTGTCCTCTTCGATCAAACCGGAGGTTGACTTCTTTTGCAATTTGATAGTAGCCTTCTTTTTCAATTTGACGCATAGACTTATTGGATTTGTCTTCCTCTTTCTCAATCTCTCGTTTTTTAATTTCCCCGTCATACCTAATCTTATCTTGCAGAATGGACGAGGAGAGAAAACCCGAATTTCCTCGGAGGTTTTACACGAAAGGGGATGAGCCGCTTCCAATAAAAAGCATCGGCTATTACAGCAACGATACGAAGCTGTTTGTTGAACTGTACAAAGCTCTCGAGCTGGATGAATGGGACGAGATTTATCAATCTCGACTGGGTGTCTTGTTACAGTTCTACAAGCTCGAATTCGAATGGGCTTCTAGACTGGTTCACCATATGCTCACCTTTCAGAGAGTCTGCAACAAAAAGTACGAGATCTGGAGTCTGGTTGGATTTAACCCTTTACGGTTTTCTTTGAATGAGTTTGAAGCCATCACTGGACATAACTGTGACGATGTCGAGTCGTTGGAGCAGCCACAGGTTGAGGTTTTAGACGAGATAGAAGAGTTTTGGGAGAAGCTTGGAGTCAATTTAGACAGCGGTCCAAGTATTGAGCAACTGGTTGCAGCATGTAAGAACTCAAGCGATTGGGATAGAATAGATCGTATTAGGTTGGGTTATTTAGCTATCTACGCTCGGTTTATAGAAGCTAGGAAACCATCAACGCCCACCCGTCTAAATATGGCTAGGCTAGTCATGGATTTAGATGCATTTCTTGATTATCCCTGGGGAAGAGTTGCTTTCAAGAACCTGATTCTGTCTGTTAAGGAGAAGGACTTAAACAAGCAGAGTTACACCATAGATGGATTTGTCGAAGCTCTGCAGATATGGGTGTACGAATCTATGCCTGATTTTGGCAAATCAATTTGGGAACCGTTGGCGAACAATCCAAGTCCACCGTTGCTTGCTTACCGCGGTTCTCGCGGTAGAAAAAATGTCAAAGAGGGCATTCTAAAACAGGTACGCACCTCTGTGATTTATCTATAATTTTTCTACGATATTAGATGACTCGGTAACCATTATTGTGTTAGATTTGAATTAGTACACTGTTTTATATCAATTGTAGACAAACTTCAGACACTTCAAAACCATTGGTGACATGATTAGTCCTGTTTGGGAAGACGATGAAGCAGATGAGAAGATTGATAACATTTTGAGAGCATTCAATGGGGATGACGGATGGTATTTATGAATCCAACAATGCGAAGGTGAAGGTGGAGGAAAAGAGTGAGAAGAAGAGAGCCAGTACATTTGATGAGCCAAGTGGGAAGAGGCACTGTCCAGGTACTTCAACTGCCTTGGAGTTCAATATCTTGGATTCTATTAAAGATGAGCTCGACATGTGGGGAGCAGCTCTGCTCAATCAGATGAAGGAAGGTTTCAACATGTTGAATAGGAAGATTGAAAGCCTGGCTTCAGATCTTACCAAAATGAAGGGAGATGTGACTGGTACGAAAGAGGCTGATCCTTTATCAAAGGAACAAAAGGACTCTCAGGCAGCTACTGGTACGAAAGAGGCTGTATCAAATGAACAGAAGGACTCTCAGACGGAAATTGTTAGTTCTGAACCCTTGCAATTTCCTACTACGATCCCTCACAATCACAATACCAGGTACAAGGTGAGGAAAAAATAGACTTCCAGAAGTTGTCAACTTCGAAGACATAAAAACAATTGTCTTCCTTATGTGAAGTAGACTTCCTTATGTGAAGTAGACTTCTATATCCGTGTTTTCTTTGTTTATTTTATTTGAGACAAATTAAACATATGAGGCGACTTTAATATTATCTGTTTCCATAAATGACCATGTAACTTTTAAACCGGAATTTGCAGAACAAGCCAGGGCAATCTGAGACCCTGAAACCATTTCCACCTGTTACTCGTACGGATACGAAGGTGCCAAAGGAAGTCAGCTCTAAATCATCTAACACTAAGTCAGACCCTCCTGTATTTATTCGCACGGAAATCCCAACAGCTGCCGACTTGACTGCTAGAGCCAAGAAACAAGAACCAAGGAAAGAAGCGGCTAGGATTGCGGCACATGGCAAGGCTGAAAGGGTTAAGAGGTTGACGTCAAGTCAACGTTCTCCTTTCGTTGGTGATAACACAGCCAAGACTATCATGGGTGATAAATCAGCCAAGTCAGCGTACAATCTTTTTGATAAAGCAAACATGGAGTTGAAGAAGGTTTTCCTTAATTTCTTAAAGAAAGATCTGTAAGTCTACTAACTTTTATGTTATGTTTCAAAAATTCTATTTGTCGAAACTCTAGTAACTTATATGTATCCAAACCATTCATCACCCACAGGACGTACAAGAACAAGGTCCCAGAGAAATCCCGATGCTGTCTTTGGTGGTACGAACTGCAGACAAAAACAGTCTGGCTACAAGATTCGGTAAGTCTACTAGAAAACTTCGTCTCCAAGTATACTAGAAAACTTCGAGTCGGTCTTCAATATTATATAACTTCATTTTAAATCCATGTGGTTATCCAGCACATGGATGCGGGGTTGAATCTATTGAGACATCGACACGCGCAACATCCTCAGATATTTAGAACGAGTAGATTGGCTTTCCTAGACGCTATGTTCACTCATCTGTGGGCAATGAAGTACCTTGACGTTTTCAATTCTGAGGCACATGCTAATGGATCTGGGAAACTGTTGCCGGCCGGTGCCTTCAGCTACCATGCAGGGGAGTATCCACCGTATGCTCAGACTAACAAGCAATGGGGTTTGGAAGTGGACGACTTATACGCGCCTTTAAACGTGAAGTTGACGCACTGGGTAGCTATGTGGATCTCGATTCCCATGAGACACATTGTCGTCTGGGATAGCATCCCGAGTGTCACCAACGACGAAGAGCTTGCATCTGCCATCGAGCCTATTGTCGTCTTGGTTCCCTACGTGCTGCGGGAGTTAGCCAGCCCTGACCACAAGCATATGTATTCGTGAGAGAAGTTAACTCATGAGCGGGTCAAAAAGGGAGTGCCTCCGAAGAAGAAGCCAGGTGACTGTGGTGTGTATACTTTGAAGTACATAGAATGTCATGCTCTTGGGTTAGCCTTTCCTACTACTTTGTGCGACGCAAACATCACACAGATATGGGAGAAGATGGCTTGTGACATATTTCACGAGATTGAATGTCGTGGACCAAATGAGGAGAACTACATAGACGACTTTGGGCTCTATGATCCTCCCCCAATCCGGGACTAACTATAAACTTTGTTTGAAAGACTTAAACTCTTGTTTTAAGTATGTATGACTCATTAGGATGATGTAGGGTTGATGTTTTGTTTCTGTTTAGGGGATCTTTATATTTTGTGGGTGGGATCCTACTGATTAAACTCTGATGATGGGCGGGATCTTGATATTTTTTGTGTGATCCTCATTTTAAACTCTAATGTGTAAGGATGATTGTTCTTGTTGTCTACTAGTTATACGTGGGATATTGGTATTTTTTGGTCAGTTTTTCGTAACATATACATAACTTCAAACGTTAAACGTTAATAATAGCGTACATTTGTCTGTTCCTCATTAGTTACTTATTAAAATATTAATTACTTGTAGTCTCTCTAAACAATAGCGTACAGCGAAAGCCTAGTAAACATATTTCTGAAGTTAACTTGGAGACTTCGAATGGATATTGTTGCTCAATAGACATGTAGAACTTTTGTTCTCGTAGTTAAATTTTTTTGTTTAACTATGATGATAGGCTGTTATCCATATATTTTTGTGGAATCCTCTCACCTAACATCTCAATACTAAAACAGTGGTTCATCCTTTTGATGTCGGACCTAATGTCAATCCATCTACAGAGTTTCAATAAAACCCACCAAAGTGCTTTTTTATCTGCTCTCCCGCTGATACTCTATTCTTGCTGTCAGAACCAGATAAGCAACATAAAATAATATAAAATGTGACAGAGTTATAAACTTTATCGGGGAATGTGTTATTATAAATTTTTATTAAAATATTAATAAAATAATACAGAAAAGAGAGAGAGAAGAGAGAACCGATGCTTTTTTTTTTGTTTTTTTTGGTCGATTCTGTTTATTTTTACACTTGTCTGTTCCTCATTAGTTATTTATTAAAATATTAATTACTTGTAGTCTCTCTAAACAATAGCGTACAGCGAAAGCCTAGTAGACATATTTCTGAAGTTAACTTGGAGACTTCGAATGGATATTGTTGTTCAATAGACATGTAGAGTTGACCGATATAAATAGAGAAATAGATATTCAGAATGCATACATTAAGTTCAAAAATAAAATACAAATAGGAGTTTGGGTGATGCAACTAATCGTTGAGACAGACATGAAGTTTGCCCCAATCAATAGGAGGAGGAACCACACACTGTTTGACATCAGCTTCCGCAACCTCTCTCATCTCCTCTAACCTCTTGTGCTCTGCCTCGAAGTCGACAAGTTGTTGACCCAATATTTGATTCAGTTGGGATATTTGAGCGTCGATCAGATCCACTTGATGCACAAGGGCGGTAGCCTCTTCCTTCTTCTTCATGTGATCTCTCATCATACGAAGAATGGCTTTAAAGCGGTCCTTCGTCTCTTCTTCAACCACGACTCTCGTCCTCTCAAAAGCGTCTTTTATGGCATCTATTACTTCCTCTTCCCACTCGAAATCAGAACTGCTTCGCTTACGCTTACTAGAACTCTCTCCGGTCACAGCTCGTAACCAACTTATTCTCTTGCTATCGAAGAAGGAGATGCAATAGATTGAGTGGAAATTGAGAGGATATTTATAGGTGAAATTGAGACGACAACGATACAATGAATGTAGAGAAATCGAAAGGGTACAACGAATGTAGAGATATCGAAAGGGTACAACGAATGTAGAGATAGCGAAAGGGTACAACGAATGTAGAGATATCGAAAGGGTACATTGAATGTAGAGAGAAACGCATCATACATCGAAAGCTTAGTAGACATCATATTGAAGTTAACTTAGAGACTTGGTACACATCCCAAGACACATTGCGATGACAACAATGAAACCTATCCAAGAGAGAACCATAAATTGTCGAAGCATTTTTTCCCTTTCATTCGCTGCCAGTAAGTCACATTCAAACTTCTTCTTGTCTTCCTCATATGTGTTAACCACCCCAGAGTTCACCAAACCGTTAACAACTTGTTCTTTCATTTCTCTTACAGATTCTTTAAGTACCTTGATTTCTTCTCTATGCCGACGGATCTCATCCCTCGCATCCAATAAGCTCCGCCTTTGCCAACCACATGATGGTTCTGCGTCTGACCAATGGGAAAACCCATGAACAGTGCATCTGAAGAAATTTCTTCCCGGATTTGCATCTGTCCATGATTTCACAATAATCGTTGATCTACCGCAGTAGTTGCAGATTGGAGCAGTTATTTGTATATGCGAATTTGTATCAGAAACTGACCCCGAAATTTGGCCCATCATTCTCTAGCTGATTGTGGTTGTTCAAGAAGAGGAGTATCATAAAATGGTCTTACGAGTAAATGATAGTTACGTACTAGTCTTTAATAATGTCAACTTGAACACGTGGGATAATCCCGGAAAATTACAGAGACAAATTATAACTAGGGAAACTCTAGATGACTTCACGATGAAGTTAACTTCTACTCGCCGTGTTCAGCAACCTATACAAATAATTGTTAGTGTAACCGACGATCATATACAAAACGTTAAAAATATATCAAGTGGGATTGTTACTTACACAATGAGGTCGAGTATGTCCAGGTTGTCTGCATTTTGAACAAGCATATTGCTTATGAGACTTCCTCGGCTTGCTCCCATTTTTACGTGACAGTTCTAGCCATGTTAGCCAACGAGACTTCTTTTGCCTTCCAGGCTTCCGCTTCGGTGTGGGAGGTATACATCGGATATCTGGCCCAATTGGATCGTGCTCGACATTGGGCATGATGGTAGCCGCGTACGACGCATAGACATAATCTTTTCTATAGTAAGCTTCGACTACGGTAGACATATGCCATCCGCTTGACTTGACAGCCTTAATTACATGTGAACATGGCATTTTCTCAACATCAAACACCCCGCATGAACAAGATTTTGCTTCCAAGTCAACCAAACAGTCACGTTGCCCACCCCTAACGTAGAAACGCCAGCCATCAATGCGTTCTACCGTCATTATATCTGCGTAATGCTCCCTTACGGCCAATAAGAACTCAACATCCCGGCTAAAAGTGGTTGTCAGACTAAGTGCATCCTCTCGTCTTTTCCAATACCACCTACCTAACTATTTCGTAATAAACTCAATGAGATATGTGATGGGATAACCTTTGGCTTTTTTTAGCATGGAGTTGATAGATTCCACAATGTTGCTAGTCTTGATGTTGTATCTATCTCCTAGACAGTAAACCCGATACCATAAAGCTGGATCTGCCTCATTCAAGTACGCTGCAAGGGCCGGATTTACGTTAGTAAGGGAAGCCATGTAGCGGTTATAATCATCATACGTATGCGCATATGCTGCCCCTTTCACCAAGTACATCAGTTGCTTCCCACGGAAATTAGAAATTATGTTTTGTTGGAGATGGTAGTAACATATCCCTCTTGTTGCCCATGGCATAACATTGCGACATGCTTTAGATATTGAACTGCACCTATCCGAAACTACTACCAGTGGATATTCATCTGAGATACACTCACTTAATTTGGTGAAAAACCAATCCCATGAAGCATCACACTCCGAGTCGACAATTCCAAAAGCCAACGGAAATATCTGAAAGTTACCATCCTGTGCGCAAGCGACTAGCAATACACCTTCATACTTTCCAGTGAGATGGGTCCCATCAACCACAATAACTCACCTCACGTAATTGAAACCACGGATTGAAGCATCGAAAGATAGGAAAAGGTACTTAAACCTATGCTCGTCATCAACAACAAGGTCAACGACACTTCCCGGGTTTGACTGCTCTATTTTTCTAAGACAATAAGGCAACTTTGCATATCCAGATTCGGCGTTTCCTCTCACATATTCCAAGACATATTGTAAAGCCCTGTACGAAGTTGTGTAATCCAATGTCATGCCAAACATTGTCCTCATTGAATCTTGGATATGTTGTGGGACAACACCATCTACTATTCCTACCCAGTCTACAAAAAGCATCCCAATATATTTGGAGGTGCAACGCTTACGGTGAGCTATGCGGTCCACAATAGAACATGTATGCACGTTCAGATATTTGGTGACCCAAAAAGTGGTTGGATCATTCTTCACAGTGGCCACGACCCTCCACTTGCATCCTGGCACAGAGCATATTGCCACCAACCGAGACTTTGTGGACTTCTTAATTTTGAAAGAGAATTTTAGCATAATAGCGGTCAAACGCACCTCTGTTATGACATCATGTTTGCATGGAAAGCATTGACCTACTTTTAGTTGGTCTATCCAAGGATTATTTAACTGTCCATTAATACCACCAACAAACGGTTTCCCTTCTTCAGCATCTACATCCGGGTGATCTCCATCTTCATCGTCATCTTCATCTTCAAATTTCCCGTACTCACTGTAATCGAAATCCATGTCATCAACATCTGTTGGCTTCTCATATGTAGTGTCATGGAGAGCTTCTTCACATTCTTCTACACCTTCATCAGCACCTGGATCTAAATCGTCACCAAATTCATCCATTGGCTCCCCATCGGCAATAGAACAAGAGTTATTTATATCATTAACACATCCCTTAACCAACTGTCCATCCATGCATCGCGTAGAGACGCAAAGGTGAACAACATTCCTACTACTAAAATCTATCAAGTTTTGAACTGATCTATCATTTGTGACATAGACAGGAGGGGTATCTTGGGGCAATTGCTGAAACATCATCTCTGTTAAGGGGTACGATAACTGAACCATCTATGTTTCTTTGTCAATCAGATAATCTTCTACAGCCATTTCAAGAAGCTCAGCGTATGTACAACCGTGTCGCAAAAAAAACATTCTCCCACCTTTGTGTCCATCCATATCAAAATGCCAGGACCCATTTCTCGTCGCCCATACTCCGTAAACAACAGGTATTTGCGCCATCTACATGAAAGAGTAAGCAGCAAGTCAATTACTCATTACATAGCTGACTATCCGTAGAAGTCTTAAATCAATAACCTAGATGCCTAACAAAACCAAAAACATGATTGATCCAAAAGTATAATATATTATCATGACAATAATAGACAGAGGCAAGTACATAACCGATACAAAACATTTTGAACTACAAAATCAAAAAGAAAAATTTATAAATTTCAATTAAACACTATTTCAAATATACAGACTTCACAAATAACTCCAACGGTTTACCTTCATAAATTAGTCTACTTTAATGACCTAACTGCCTATGAAAACCAAAAACTTGATTTCTCCATATGTATAATATGGATTCATGTCAAAAACATACAGAGGCAAGTAATAACATATATCAAAGAATACAACAAGAAAATCTTAAAAATTATTCACCAATTTGCAATAATTTGGTTTTCAAAATGCTGACTTCATGTTGATGTCAACGGGTAGATATAAACTAGACTATACGAAGATAACTTCAAAAGGAAGTCTATTTTTTGTGGTCTATTTTTGCAATTACAATTTAACAAAGCAGACAGCGGACGAAGTCTACTAGAACCGGTTGACTTCTTCTGTGGTCATCCTTTGTTAATTTTTTGGTCAGTTTTGCAATTAAATAAATAAAAATAGGTAGACTTCAATGGAAAGTTCCACCTGTTAACTTCAATTATAGTTTACTCTGGTTATTTTTGCAATTGACCAACCCATTGACTTTACAGTAGACTTCTGTCTAACAAGTAGACTTCATCTATCCGTCAACAAGAAAATGTAAACTTCGTCGTAGTTAGTATTGCAATTGACCAAGTTTGACTTTTGCCAAGTAGACTACGTACGAAGTCTATAGTAATGATGACTTCGTTTGCAGTCTGCCGTGGTCATTTTTGGAGTTGACCAACATTTAAACTTTTTAATTAGTAGACTTCATTTGCAGTCAAATAATTATTTTAATATTATAATATTACGGTCGATGCTTAAATATTTTGGTCAATTCCAAAAATAGTCACTATAGTAGTCTACTCGTTTATTATCGTAAGAATACTTAGGCCAGCAGTCATCACTAAAAAGTCAAGAATTTGGTCAATTGCAAAAATACACCTTAGTAGACTGCAAACGAAGTATCTGACGGAAAGATTATAATGCAGTCTGAATCATATTTTTTTGTTTTCAAATGAAATTAAGGAGACTGAAATTTTAGTCTACGGGCTCGAAAGTCGATAAAATTTAAATTGCAAAACTGACCACATAGTAGACTTTACATGATATTATGACGGTTGGACTAACAAATGAAGTCTAAGTTCGACAAAAAAACAAAGAAAATCACGAAATCTACCGGAAAATAACCTTATCGGTGGTGGTTTCGCAATGTCAAGCACCGATGACGTCATATTTAGTCACCACTGAAGAAACACAGCGCCAATTTTCCTTGTTCACGAGATATAACAAGATTAACGAACTTTCAATTTTTTCGATTAAAATGGAGAGGAGATGGAAGAAAATGAAGTTCTCATAGCATTGTGTGTTATTTAAGCTCACAAATCGGGTTGTTGAAGCATTAAGAGCTTCAAATTTAGTTGTTCATGGTTGTTGGAAAATTGATGGCGGTGATACAAGCGTAAATAAGACAAGAAGATAAGGATATGGATGTAATAAACATTTTTGCAAGAAATTCAAATAAATTAGAAATAATGGCATTTCTGTGAATACAATGAATGGCAGAGGATTTAGTAGGGAGAAAGTGGCAAATGTTTGAGAGAGAAAAAGAGAAGTCTAGTCTTGCAATTGACTCAAGTTAGGGGTCTAATTTTGCTAGTGTCCCAATCAACAATCTAGTTATCATAATTCATAATAATAAGTAAAGTAACTCACGAACTCTGATTCAATGTTAAGGGGTTTGTAGTTCGAGCAACGGGAGTGAGTTTAGGAGGATGAGCCATGGTCAAACTCAGTCCTATAACAGCCTCTTCCATGTTAATCTTCTCATCTCCTTTGTTTCTCCACTCAAATCCCTGCACCATCATCCCAATAGCAGCTCCTAGAAAGACATAAGCTAAATTTGCTCCAGGATAGCCTCTCCTTCCACTACCAAAAGGAATGTACTTGAATGCTTCCTCTCTTCTCTCCTCCTCTTCCCTTGTTCTTGAATAAGCTAGAAGAAATCTCTCTGGCTTAAACTCCTCTGGATCTTCCCAGTAATCTGGATCTCTCATTATAGCATAAAGATTAACAACAAGTGGTGTCTCCTCCGGTACGTCAAACCCTCCCATCCTAAACCCTTTCTGGGAGATCCTTCCCAAGACAGTTCCCGGCGGGTGCAGTCTTAGTATTTCCTTAACCACCGCTTGCAGATATGGCAGATTTGGTAGATCGGTTTCTTGAATCAACCTTGTTTTCCCTGCTATCACAGAATCCATTTCTCCTCTCAATCTCTCAAGAATGTTAGGGTTGTTAATCATTTCCGCCATTGCCCAATGTATTGCTTGGGCCGAGGTATCCGTGCCTGCAAATAAAAGATCCTGCAAGTTGCACAAAACTTTTCTTAGTCACGAGTCACAACGGTTCTCAATGGAAACCACATGTGAGTCACATTTACCGCCAACATCGTCTTGATATGGTCCCTAGTGCTCTTGTACTCTGTGTCATCGTCTCCATTAGCTGACAACAATGCGCCGATCATCAAGTCCGTTTCTTGATGCATGTCCCTTTTCTCTTCGTGTTCCACAAGAAACCTTTCGAACATCTCATCTAATCTGTTGGAAACAGTCATTATCTCCTCTTTGAACAGTGAGATACCGAGCTTCTTAAACACGGATCCCAATACAATCTTCTTTCCCAAGGAAAGAGATTTGGTAGCCAAAGTCCTGAGTCTCTCTGCCTCACCGTTCTCCTCTGAACAACTTCTCCCCATGATCATCTTGCAAATGCTGTTGTTAACGAGCTTTACCGTTTCTTTACCGATCTCAACGGGCTCCTCCTTCATCGCCTTATCGAGCAGGCTTGTATAAAACCGCTCTAGCTCATCTGCACGAACGTCTCTTGACCGCTCGAGTGCTTGTGCTCCGAGAAGCTTAGTGACCATGAGCTTCTTCATGAACTTCCAGTGATCTCCATAGGAAGAGGAAATGACGCTTGAAGATCCGGCAAAAAGAGAATCCTCGATAGGAGCCGGACCACGAGAGGAGATGTTCTCGTCCTGAGTCTTAAAGATCTCGTGAGCCATGGAGGCAGAGGAGATGAGGACAATGGGGATGTTGAAGATGCGAAGATGGAGGAGAGGTCCATACTTGGATGAGAGTTTCTGAAGAGACTTGTGGGTAAGAGTAGAGAGGAGAAGGTGAAGATGACCAATGATTGGGACTTGGGAGAGGAGGGCTCGGAGGTAGATCAAAGCCACGTCTTGAGCCGTTTGGTTTCTTGAAGAAAAAATAGTAACAAAGGACTGTCAAGAGGCAGAGGAAGATGAAGGTGGAGAAGTTTTGAAAGCCAAGGATGATCATTGCTGCCATTCTTGCTTAAAGTCAGAAAGCAAATGACAAGTACTAGAACTATACAAGTACTATATATATAGCACATGAAAATGTACAGTTTCTTGAAAACCTGAGGTGACGTCGTCTGAGGTGCCATTTGGTTGTATGATCTTTCGACATATTTGAAAATTGTCTTTAAAAAGTAGCATACAAAATCACCAAGGTATCTTTGCAGTTCGCCCACATAAGCCTACTTAGAGTTATTTCATTTGCGTGTTCAAGCATCTAACCAAAGTTTTAAAGAGCAAAAACAATATTTATGTACCTAATGTGAATGTGCGCGGTGCCATATGATTCATTATTTTTTCGGACGAACAAGGCCGACATATGTTTTGTTCATTATTCGTATTAATTCATTCATAGATATAAGTATCAGAACAAGCCCGTTATAATTCTCTTTTTATCCATACTCCCAACCAATTACGCGTTGTGTTGCACACTGAAGAAAAGTCTTCCAAATTTGCTCACGTGATAGAGACAAAAAGAAAAATGTTGTTTGTTGATTGTTTGCATATACATTATATGTACCTAATGTAAATGTGAGGTGAAAATAAGTTGGACTATGAAAATGACAGAAAGAGAGGATCAAATAAAATTACAAAGAAGGGAAAAAAGGAAAGAAAGCTCTATATATGTTGGTTGCCAAAACATTAATTCGATTCTTCTTTGTTTGTCCAAAAAAAAAAAGATAGTATATATTTTCCAATACCTTTTTTAATTAGAAAATTTGAGATGACTCATGTCGGCTGTCGCTCTCGAGATTTCAATTATAATAGAAGAATAATTCGAATATTAATCTTACAATATCACAATTTTCTTAATCTATACGTTATAACTGTACGTTAAAGTTTTCTATTTCTCCTTGCAAAATGCAGTTAGCGGGTGAAGGAGAAAGAGAGGAATAAAGAAGGCACAAGCAAATGTCACTCCCATAAACTGGTGAATACAATCATGTAGTTTCGTAAGTTTGGAGCTTAACATTAAAACCAAAAAAATTTTGGACCTTAATGATTATTTTCCACGTCCTCTCTAAAAGATAAAGACAAAAGAAACAGTGTGGAATAAGAAAAATATGCAGTCTTTGCACACACACACAAATATATATATATATATATATATATATATGCAGTCTACGGTTGAAAGAGTCTCCAGCGTGAACATTACTCACTTGACACATATCCTATCATAATTAGTTTATGGATTTTATTTATAATTTAATTTTTACATAAAAAATAAAATTACACAAAACTTATTAAAAAGATATATTTGAGAGATTAGTAGAAGTTCTCTCCACTGTACATGGTCTTATTAGATTCATCTATCACGTTTTGTATGTTTGCTCTTAAAACTATGCTAAACTACTTCAACACGCAAGTAAAATAACTCTATGATTAGCTTACTGTTAGTAATATATTTCATGTTTTGTAAAATATTGGACGAAAATTAGTGGGCTTATGTAGAGAAAATGCAAATATATTTTGGTAATTTTCTATGATATCTATATTATTATTTTTGAAGTACATTTTGTGTTATGCTCTTTAAGTTTTGGTTATTTAATTTGTTTTATTTACAACATTAACTCTTAATTATTTTCTTAAAATAACAATTCCTGAAAACTCATTTAATGGAACTATTTAAATCGACCTAATTTGATACATTTATTGCAATAAATAGCTTGACAACATCTATACATTTCAATTTTTCCAAAAACAACTCTACGCATTAAATTTTTAATCCCATAAAATCTCCAAACCTATTTTAATAGATATTTAGAGTATGTATGATCTCTTAAATTTAAATGACACAGCCGAGTTTGAGTAACAAATGATTACAATCACAATAATTATTATAACGTTAATAAAGTTCATAAAAACGAGAACCCAACTTTAAAAACTCAATAATCGGGTATATTTAACTTTAGCATCAAGAAAAACATTTAATATAATATATATCGTGTTAAGAAACTGAATATTACTAGGTTTTACCCGTGGTACACCACGGGTTTATTATTTTGTTGATATATATACTGTTAACGGTTGTAGGTAGAGTTTTGTAGAAACTCTTGATTCGCAAATTGAGAATATACATTTTACGATTTGGTAGTTATGATTTAGTAATGAATGATTTGACATATTCTTATTATGATTCTCAGTTGATATTATTAGATTAATAGTGTACATTTAAAGCTAATAAGATCTTACCAAATATGTAGTCGTTTATTAAATGCAAATTAGATATTTCCTAAGATGTATTCATCTTGAATTAGTTGCTATATTATAGGGATGTGATTAAGAGGATGTGATTACATAATTTGGGTTATCAATTTTTTTTGTCAAACTCGGTCCTAAAAATTCGGCATGCAAATTAGATCTTTCGTAAGATACAATGAACATTAATTGGCATTAATTGGATGTAAATAAGTATGCTATGGATTAAAAACCGGCCCAAAATATTCGGCAATCTTAAAGAGGATCCAGATAATTGAATCGGTTATAATTTTAGTTAAAAACCCGACCCGATGTTGGCAAAAAGTGATGACACCCTATTGTACTCCAAAAATGTATTTCGAGCTCTATATGTGGATATACTTGTTTGGTTACAAATATCCTAAGACAATTTTTAATATATATCCGTTTATAAAAATTCAAATCACATTATATGCTGGAAAAAATATAAAATTTTATTAACTTATTAAATAGTAATTAAAATAATTAAATATAAGATTAAATAAAAATGAAAGGAGAATTATATTTGAATCTAACATATTGATTTAAATTAGATAGATATATTTTAGGAAATTAATATTATCAAATAAGGAGATGATTGTGTTTGGTTGTAAGGATTGTAGAGAATTTAGTTGAGACTTGTTTGGATACAAAGATAAGAGAGGATGACACAAAAATGTACTTCAAAAATGTTAAGATAGATTATGCGATAATGTTATCAACTCAAATAGGAAAACACTAAAATCTCTCTTTTATTGCTACGGATTGTAAACTTTTTGCTCAGCAAGCATTTTCCATGTATAAATATCAACTTCACAAACAAAACACAACACACAACCAAAACCACTAATATGACGGTTTTGAAACACGGGTTAAACCACTAATATGACGGTTTGTTGTTATATAGCGGGACATGTTATTAACATGACAGTTTGAATTAACATTAGTATAAATATAAAATATTATTAATTCGGTTTTGAAACACGGGTTAAATCTTCCTTTAACTATTTGTTCAATACCACTAATATAAGAATATTAGACATATTAAATCAGGGTAATTTAACTAAAATTTTGTAAAATAATTAAATCATTTGTAAAATTGTGACTTAATCCGACAATAGCTTATAAATTACATATTTATGTATATATTTTCCCTATTATTGTTCTAATAATTGACAATCCAAACAAAATTATTATTTAGTTAAACAAAACAAACTAAATATAAAAAAAAATAAAAATGTTATTATTTTTTAAAAAATTGTCCCGCGGTGTACCACAGGTTAAAATCTAGTTTTAGTTACAAAGAACACAATATGATATGAAAATCAAAGATCTTAAAATCTAATTATAGTGATTTATAATAATGAACATCAACTTACCAATTACAGAAGTAATCTTATAATTATTGTGGTCCTCAAAATTACAAAACTTACGAAATTGCGTAAGGCAATTGCTATTTTGGTAACTAACGAGGCACGGCTCCTCAAGTTTCCATGAAATTTACATTTTCATGAGCTATAAATAGTATTCATTGATTCTTGGTAAGATAAGAGCATTCTATTTGTCATCATTTGCTTAAGAATGGCAACAATGATCATCCTTGACTTCCAATGTTGCTTCATCTTCATCTCCCTCTGCTCTATCTTCTCATTCCTCTGTTACAAACTCTTCTTCAAGAAACCGAGCGGCTCAATACGTGGCTGTGATTTGCCTCCGAGCCTTCCTTCTCTTCCTATCATCGGTCATCTTCACCTTCTACTCTCTACTCTTCCCCACAAGTCTCTTCAGAAACTCTCCTTCAAGTACGGATCTCTCATCAGTCTCCGCATCTTCAACATCCCCGTAGTCCTCGTCTCATCAGCCTCGGTAGCTTATGAGATCTTCAGGACGCATGATGTGAATATCTCGTTTCGTGGTTCACCTCCCATCGACGATTCTCTCTTTGTCGGATCTTGGAGCTTCATCTTCTCTCCTTATGGAGATCACTGGAAGTTCATGAAGAAGCTCATGGTCACAAAGCTGCTCGGATCACAAGCGCTCGAACGGTCAAGAGTCGTCCGTGCAGATGAGCTAGAGCGGTTTTATGTGAGCTTGCTTGATAAAGCGGGAAAGAAAGAGACTGTTGACATGGTTAAGGAAACGATGAAGTTAAGTAACAACAGCATTTGCAAGATGATTGTGGGGAGGAGTTGTTCAGAGGAGAACGGTGAGGCAGAGAAAGCTAGAAGTTTGGCTAGTGAATCGACTGCCTTGGTAAACAAGATTGTATTGGGAAGCATGTTGCGCCCACCGTTTAAGACGCTTCTAACCTCGTTTTTTAGAAAAGAAGTGATGGTTCTTTCCAGAAGATTAGACGAGCTGCTCGAAAGGATTCTTAGGGAATATGAGGAGAAGCTAGACGGGGATCAAGGCACGGAGCTGATGGACGCGTTGTTGGAAGCTTATCAAGACGAAAACGCCGAGCATAAGATCACTAGGAACCATATCAAGTCTTTTGTCGCGGTAAATATAATGTTCCACTCATTATTGAATAAGGTAGCTCCATTGAGAATCCAAATCTGTTGTGTGACTAAGAAACGTTTTTGCAACTGCAGGATCTTCTATTTGCAGGCACAGACACCACAGCTCAGACAACACAGTGGACAATGGCGGAGATCATTAAAAATCCTGACATTCTTGAGAGACTGAGAGAAGAAATAGACACGGTGGTAGGGAAAACAAGATTGATTCAAGAAACGGATTTACCAAAACTGCCTTATTTGCAAGCGGTGGTTAAAGAAGTACTAAGACTGCACCCACCAGGGTGTTTTTTTGCAAGGGTACCCCAAGAAGGTTGTAGGATCGGAGAGTTTTACGTGCCGGAGGAGACATCACTGCTTGTTAATGTTTATGCTGTGATGAGAGATCCAGAGTACTGGGAAGATCCTGATGAGTTTAAGCCAGAGAGGTTTTTAACTTCTTCTATGTCAGGGAAAGAAGATGAGAGAAGAGAGAAAGCACTAAAATACATTCCTTTCGGTGGGGGAAGGAGAGGTTGTCCCGGAGAAAACCTAGCTTATGTCATTCTAGGAAGTGTCGTTGGGATGATGGTGCAGGGCTTTGACTGGAGAATCGAAGGAGATAGAGTTGACTTGGAAGAATCAATCAAAGGATTGACCTTGACCATGGCTCATCCTCCTAAGTTCACTCCGGTTGCTCGAACCGTGAACCCTTTAAATTCGAATCTGCGTAACCACAAGTTGTGAATTTTCACGTACGAGTCTGTAAAATCGTTAATAAAGAAAGCTTGGACTTTTATGTTTCTGTGTCGTCCAAGCTAGTTTTCCGGTTAAGTCGTTGTTTTGGTTTTAAGTTCGGTTTATTATGGAAGGGATTTATGAAGTGATTTTGGGTGGGAAAAAGGTGGAGATTTTGGCTTTGAAGTTTAGTCAATAAAGTTTCAAGTGTCATTTTAAATTAATATATACCTAATCACTCTTGTAATGATCCCCATATACTATTGTAATAATTAAAGATCATATGTCTAATAAATTATTAAGCATTTAATCATACACCAAGTGTCATTTGTAACTTGTTAGTGAAGAAAGTTGATAAAGTTTAACTCTAATAAATTAAAATCGGTAGATATTCTTTAAAAAGTTTAACTTTTACCTTAGGCCATCTCTATTAGTTATTTTATCGTAAGTGTCTTAAACCTTTTTAATGTTGTTTTATGATGAATGTCTTTAAACTACGTAAAAGTGTCTTTAGATCATAAAATAACATTAAAATTCATAATTAAAAAATCTTAATACAACAAAAAAAAAAGAAAAAAAAAAAAGAGGAATGGAGATGCTCTTTTACCATTTTCCATTATTATATTACCATTTTGTGTTATAGTTTCATGGATAATTGATAAGAACATTTCTCTGTGTAATTTGCCTCTTATTCACTTTGAGATATACTGGCAGCAATGATCACCCTAGAATTTCAAAACTGCTTCATCTTCATCCTCTTATGTCTCTTCCCACTTCTCTGTTACTATATCTTCTTCAAGAAGCCAAGCGGCCTTGATCTGCCTCCGAGTCCTCCTTCTCTTCCGATCATTGGTCATCTTCACCTTCTTCTCTCTGCTCTACTCCACAGATCTTTATTGAAACTCTCCTCCAAGTACGGACCTATTCTCTATCTCCACGTCTTCAGTTTCCACGTATCCTCGTCTCCTCAGCTTCAGTTGCTTATGAGATCTTCAGGACACATGACGTGAACAACTCGTATCGCGGCTTCACTCCTACCGATGATTCCCTTTTTGCCGGATCTTTCAGCTTCATCTCTGCTCCATACGGAGATTACTGGAAATTCATGAAAAAGGTCCTCGTAACAAACTTGCTTGGTCCCCAAGCACAAGAGCGGTCAAGAGGTATCCGAGCAAATGAGCTAGAACGGTTTTATATGAACCTGTTCGATAAGGCCATGAAGAAGGAGAGCGTGGAGATCAATAAGGAAACGTTGACGCTCACTAACTACAGCATCAGCAAGATGATCATGGGGAGGAGTTGTTCAGAAGAGAGATTCAAGGCTTTGGCTACCGAGTTAGATGTTTTGACAAAGAATGTAGAAACTGGGTTTCCACAATGAATTTGTTTTAGGAGGAAACAAATTCAATAGAGTTATATCTCTAGAAAACAGATCTAAGCCTTCGAATTAAAGTAAAGAAGCAGAACTCAAAGGAATTAGGGTTTATTGCTAAGAACAAAAGGAGAACTCAATTCTCGTATTTTTTTCTCTCTCTACAATGGAGAAATCCCCCCTTCTTTATACACGCCCTAAGATTACAATATATATTCACTTTCCTTATCGGCCGAATTGAGATATGGAAAGCTGCCTCATTGCTTCATTCGGCCGCCGTGCCGAAGTGGAAGTCGGCTCCTTCTTCTTCAAGGTGACACTTTGGCCGAACTGACTTCTTGTTGACCTAATCAAGCCCTTAACCGATTTCCCGGTTAACTAATCAATTAGTATTTCTGGTTTAGCTCGGTATGTCGGGGGTGCTGAATCCCGTACCAACAATTAGTCCCCCCCCAGTTCCGAATATTCGAGATTTAATTCGAATATTTCGAACTATAGGAAGAGAATATCCGATCTAATTCATAAAAACTTAATTGATTTTACCCGGATTCTCGCGTCATTTCGCCGCGAATGGTCCGGATGACACGTGTCGTTTACATCACGTCAGTTAGCCCGGAATTCGAAGAGTCGCATAGGTCATAATTGCTCTGCGTAGGGTTGCCACCCGCTCGACTCTATAAATACGCCTCCCCTTTCGTCATTTCTCATTTTCTGTCAACAACGAAAGGTAATCTACTCCGATCTCTTTCCTATTTATTTTGTTAGTCCCGATTTTCTTCCGCACTCTCCGAACTCAGAATATGGCAAACGCATCGGAACCCATCTCTTCGCCAGAAGTCGAGGGCGAACAGCTAATTCGTCGATCTTCCAGGCGGAAAACTCTCGACCCAGATCGTACCACACAGATCGGCGAGTCGAGTAGATCGGCTTCCGAAGTCCCACCACGCCTTGTTCGCTGTTCTGCAGGAACTTCATCTTCACAAGTATTACCGCCGCCATCAATTCGTCCTGAAGAGGAAAGCACCGAACTGACTCAAGACGTACTGTCACAAGAGGAAGATCGGTTTGTTCCCTTAGGACTCTTGATCGAAGATATCGATCCCTTATTTGACCATAAAGGGCAGATTGGTGGTGAAAAGAGTTTGAGTTCGTCCAAAACCGTGAACGACATGCTTAACTCATGCGGTTTATTCAACAGTGAAGTCACAATTCTGATTCCTCGAGAGGACCAACGCCCATGGAACCCTCCGGAAGGGTACATATGTCTATACGAATGTTACTTTACCGAATGTCGCCTCCTATTCCCAATCCCTGCATTGATATCGCTCTACGCCCAAAGACGCAGGATAGCGATCTGCCAATTCGTCCCCGGAGCTATTTGCAATTTTATGGCTGCCCTCACTGTAGCAGCCGAAGTCGGGGTTAATATTGGAGTTCAATGTTTCGAACAGCTATCCAATTTTAAATTGTCAAAGAGTTTACACCGCTGGGAAGTGAATATGAGGCCGGCGCACAATTTTCTTGTCGGTAAAAGGGTGAGCAAATTCCAGAAGTGGATGAACCGCTACTTCTATGTCCGCGTCGATCAGTACTCACTCGCTAACCCATTGGGTGTTCATCGGAGAGTGTGGAATGAAAATCCTGGTAGACTTTATATTTTCAGCACGTTTTAATTGACTTCGGCACCTCTAACCAGTTTTAACTTTGTCGTGTCATGTTTCCAGATCGCCCATTCTGCGCGACGCGGCTAGCTCCAAACTACCATCCCGTCAGAGACGCTCTATTAACCGGAAACAATCGTCAGTGGGAGTTCATCACTCGTATCCGTGTTGAAACAGCGATGGGCAAACCCAGGACGACGTTCCCAAGTTTTGCTAGGTCGCTAGGACGAACTACGGAACCTACCGGGGCACGTGTCCTTGAATCGGACAATCTCCAGATAGTTCGCCGTGACACTCAGGCTGCCATTGAAGCTGATATCGACCCATCTCAAGGTCGAACTGAAATCGATCCCATCCCAGACCAGACCGAAGTTGATCCTACTCAGGATCCTGGAGAAAATGTTAACACCATCGATGTCGCGGAAGAAGGTATTCTTCCTTTGGCCCTAGAGAATGCCAATCTTTCGACCGAGGAAAAGGATGTCCCGCAAGTTGAAGCTGGTTCCAAAAGAAGGAAAAAGAAAAAGAAGCAAACTGGAAAAAACCCAGTCGCTGAGCCACAACCGGTAGTGAACCGTAAACGCTCAGCGGAAGAAGCTGGACTGGAATCTGCCGATCGATTTCGCCTGGAAAGGAGAAATGATAAAACGGATCGCTTTTCCTATCATTACTTCGGCGACTATCCTCTGGTAACCAATCGTGAAGCCTCGGGCGAGCTCTTCCGAACCCTGAAGACCTCCAGTCGAATCCTTCCGTCGGCGGACGATCTTGAATTTAAACAGGCGTTCCTCGATGTAGCCGAGTGCCACCTAATGGTATACTTTATCATTTCGTTTAATTTGCTTGAAATTTCCACGGGTGAACTGACATATGTTCTTCGGGTTTACAGACTGCCGCCAAGATGAACACGCTGACTCAATTATACGATAGGCGTGCCAAATCCAGTAAAAAATCTGGATTGGAGCTCGAAAAGGTGAAAGAATGCGCAGAGCAAATCCGGATTGCCAGCGACGCCAAGGATGCAAGGATCAAAGAGCTCGAGGCGCTTGTTGCCGAAAAAGACGGTATCATTGCCAGCTCCGAGCTGAAGATTAATGAACTGAACTCCCGAGCGCTTACTCTCGAAGAAGAGAAGAACGTACTGCAGGAATCATGCGACGGGTTAAAGGTTCAGCTCAACTTTGAAGTCAAGAGACTCCGGCGAGATCGTTGGGAGAAGGTGGAGCGAACGACAATGAAAGCGCAGACTCGACTGGATAAGGTTAAGGCCTATCTGCTCGAACAGGAGAAAATTCGTCCCCTGGAGGATCTGCTAAACCAAGCTTCCGGGATACAGGAAACGGTACAATATTTGGTCGAAAATGGGGCCATCATCCCGCCGGAGCAAATCAAGGAGATTGACGAGAAAAAGGCCGAAGCTGAGGAGACTGTCAAGGCGATCGATGTCCTTGATCTGAATGAAAAAGATCTCAACATGTCCCCAGATCAACTTGGCTATGGATTTCCCCCCCCCCCCCGGAACGACGGCTCCAGAGTCCGTCCAGCATCCGCACGGTTCCAATGCCGATAGCTTTCAGGCCGATTTGACCGGTGCTTATGATACTTAACTATGATTTTCGTTTCCTTCTCTTCTTTTTCTTTTGTCGTTAACCTCGCGGGTTTGAATACCCTTGTAAAACATTGCCGACTCGCTCGGCCCATTTTACTGTTATTTTATTTTATCATAAAAGGAAAAACTGATAAAAAAGGGAATTTTCTCTTTTAATTCGCATTCTTACCATTTGGCACGGAAAGTTGCCATTTTTTTTAAAAGGGGATTTTCCTCCCAATACCCGTATAAATCTATCCGGCGCTGCCTATGGGTGGAACATCCCAAGAAGAACTCTTAATCAAGACAATGTCAAGATCGGTTAGCAGCGTGGAATCCCCGCTAGTTGGTAACGATGTGCCGATGTTCTCGAATGCCGAAGCTATTGAACGGGGAATGGCGTATTACCCGAACATCCGCGCTCCCTGGATGTTGATGTTCCACGTCAAACCGGAAGAAAGGCGCGAACTGGAGGAATTTCTTCATGAGGTGGAAGATCGCCATACGGAATATCGCGATCGTCTTGCCGCGTCAGAACAGGTACAGCGAGATCTGGTACTCAAACTCGAGATGCTGGAATCTCACCCAAAGGATTGGATTAGGAACGGGTTCGATAAGATAGAAATTGGATAATTAACTGTTACGCGCAGGGTTTAAGAAGCTTGTTGCCTCACTGTTTAGAAAAGAAACGATGGTTGTTTCCGACAGATTCAATGAGCTTCTCGAAAAGATTCTTGTGGAACACGAAAAGAAACTGGACGAGCATCATCATCAAGGTATGGACTTAATGGACGCGTTGTTGGTAGCTCACCGAAATGAAAAAGCAGAGCATAAGATCACAAGGAACCATATCAAGTCTGTTATCGCGGTAATTATTATGTTCATCCCTTCCAAGTAGTTTCATTGACAAATCAAAAACTGTTGTGCCTATACGATTAACGTTTTGCAAATACTGCAGGATCTTTTATTTGCAGACACTGATAACTCGGTGAAAACAACACAGTGGGCAATGGGGGAGATCATTAACAACCCTAACGTTCTTGAGAGACTGAGAGGAGAAATAGATTGCGTGGTGGGAAAAACAAGGTTGATTCAAGAAACAGATCTACAAAACCTGCCTTATTTGCAAGCTGTGGTAAAGGAAACGATAAGACTGCACCCGCCGGGTCCTTTCTTTGTAAGGTTCTCAAAAGAAGGGTGTAATATCAGAGGGTTTTACGTACCGGAGGAGACATCACTTGTTGTTAACGCTTATGCTGTGATGAGAGATCCTGAAACTTGGGAAGATCCACTTGTGTTTAAGCCAGAGAGGTTTTTAGCTTCAATAACAGAGAAAGAGGAGGAGAGAAGAGAGAAAGCAATCAAGTACATTCCTTTTGGAAGCGGGAGAAGAAGCTGTCCTGGAGAAAATCTAGCTTATGTCATTGTGGGAACTGCAATTGGAGTAATGGTGCAAGGGTTTGAGTGGAGGAGAATCAAAGATGAGAAGAAGATTAACATGGAAGAGGCTGTTGTAGGACTGAGCTTGACCATGGTTCATCCTCTTAAGATCACTCCTGTTTCTCGAACCTCAAACCCTTTAACTTTGTGAATCTGTTAAAACAAAGTTGTTCCTGAGTAAACAAGGAAGCTCTCTGCTTTGTGTGCCAAGTTTCCCGGTTTAGTTGTTAATTTTTTGGTTTAGTTTGTGAAACCGTAAATAATTATGAACAGCTCTTCGGTTTAAGTCATATATTATTGGTTCATATTCACCACCGACTTCAATTTCAATCAATCTTCTGATTTTGTTCTTTCTCCGATTCAAAAACCGTATCAGGCGAATAGATTTGAGAAAGCTTTTGCGTTCTCTTCTTCAACTACTCAATTGTGAGAGTCTGTGACATTGATTGCCCAGAAAGGAAGAAATATTCATATGTGAAGGGGTTTTCTAATTTGGATGAAAGGGTTTTTTTTTTTTTTTTTTCTACGGAGAATTTTTGGGTGATGAAGGAAAAATATTTAGATATTTCAAGTAGTTTATGGTTTGGTCATGGAGAGTGTAGTGTTCTCTAGAACAAATCGTTACTGATTTTGATAGTTTATGTATTTGTTCTTGTTGATTTTGTAAGGTAGGAGATTGAAAATTCTGGGCTTATATATCATTAAGCATTGTGTACTGTTGATTCATAAATTCCCTTTCTTTTGATTAAAATCAGAATATTGAGTCACTTTTGTTTTTTTTGGTCTCTCGGCTAAAAGGCGTTGACCACATAAAGTGTTGTTCTTTGGTGATTTTGTTGTGGTAGTCTCCGTTTTTTTTTTTACTTGAGAATCTTGAATCTGATTTCAGATAGGATTTGAGATACAAAGAGACAATGGTGACTCGGAAGCTGATTTCTCCAAGAGTTAAGCTCCATGGACTACCCAACATCCATTTTTTTTTATGCTTGGTCGGGCACTGTCTTGTCTTCCAAACACAAGAAGATGGATTGGGATTTAGACCACTTAAAATGTTCCTTCAGCCTAAAGTTAGTTTCCATAAAGTCGCGTCACACTGCTTAGCCTTGTGAACTTCTGTGAGCGGTAACATCTGCTTTATACGGTGAGATTGGAGTGGTCAAGCTACCCTATATTGGTGTATGTCTTGCGATTACTCCATTATACTTGTTGGTTACTTGTTGGGTTCCAATGTTTTTGGCTTCTTTCTATCCTATGTACTTGTTGTAGCTGCTTTGGAGTCGACCACAATATAAGTAATGTAGTGATTAGTTTTTTTGGTTGGATCAAATCCAGTAACATTTTTCTATCAAAACTTCTATCTTATTAGATTCTTAGTAGATACTGTATAAAAAACAATGACTAAAGTAAATGCCTATTGATAGAATAGTGAACCATCTTGGTCCCACTCTAGTAAACACTAAACACTAACCACGATGGATTATATACATTACTTTATGCACATAGGAATAGGATAGTTGATTCTTGATTAGCAAAAATCCTCTTTCTCATTATTCTCTTTCACCTTGGCAGAAATGATCATCGTTGACTTGCAAAACTGCTTCATTTTTATCCTCCTATGCCTCTTCTCACTACTCTGTTACTCTCTTATCTTCAGGGAACCAAAGTACCCTCGACTTGACTTTGATTTACCTCCGAGCCCTCCGTCTCTTCCGGTCATCGGTCATCTTCACCTTCTTCTCTCTGTTCTAGTCCACAGATCTTTACAGAAACTCTCCACCAAGTATGGATCTATTCTCTATCTCCGGGTCTTCAGTTTCCCTGTAGTCCTCGTCTCCTCAGCATCCATTGCTTATGAGATCTTCAGGGCACACGACGTTAACATCTCGTCTCGTGGCTTCCCTCCGACTGATGATTCCTTTTTCGCCGGATCTCTCAACTTCATCTCTGCTCCCTATGGAGATTACTGGAAGTTCATGAAGAAGCTCCTGGTTACGCACTTGCTTGGACCCCAGGCACTCGAGCGATCACGAGGAGTCCGTGCAGAGGAGCTAGATCGGTTTTACAAGAACCTGTTTGATAAGGCCGTGAATAAGGAGAGCGTGGATATCTGTGCGGGAGCGTTGAAGCTCAGTAACAATAGCACCTGCAAGATGATTATGGGGAGGAGCTGTTCAGAGGAGAATGGTGAAGCTCAGAGCGTCAGGGCTTTGGCTACCGAGATAGATGCTTTGACAAAGAAGATTTTGTTGGCAAACATGTTGCGCTCGGGGTTTAGAAAGCTTGTTTTAACACTGTTAAGAAGGGAAATGATGGATGTTTCCTGCAGATTTGATGAGCTGCTCGAAAGGATCCTTGTGGAACACGAAGAGAAACTAGACATGCATCAACAAGGTACGGACTTGATGGACGTGTTATTGGCCGCTTATCGGGATGAAAATGCAGAGCATAAGATCTCTAGGAACCATATCAAGTCGTTTTTCGCGGTAAATGTTCCTCTCATCAGGTGGTTTCAGTTAGAATACATAACTGTTCTGCTTAAGAAAAAACATTTTGCAACTGCAGGATCTCTTATTTGCAAGTACGGACACCTTGGTGCAAACAACACAGTGGGCAATGGCGGAGCTCATTAACAACCATAATGTTCTTGCGAGATTGAGAGGAGAAATTGATTCCGTTGTAGGAAAAACAAGATTGATTCAAGAATTTGATTTACCAATTCTCCCTGATTTGCAAGCGGTGGTCAAGGAAGTGCTAAGACTACACCCGCCGGGGCCTATCTTTGGAAGATTCTCTCAAGAAGGGTGTAGAGTCGGAGGGTTCTATGTACCGGAGAAAACAACCTTTATGGTTAATGCTTATGCTGTGATGAGAGATTCTGATTCTTGGGAAGATCCTGATGAGTTTAAACCAGAGAGGTTTCTAGCTTCGTCAAGGTCAGAGCAGGAGAAGGAGAGAAGAGAGCAAGCAATTAAGTACATTCCTTTCGGAAGCGGAAGGAGAAGCTGTCCTGGAGAAAATCTAGCTTATTTCTTTATTGGAACTGCGATTGGAGTGATGGTGCAGGGATTTGAGTGGAAAATCAAAGAAGAGAAAGTTAACATGGAAGAGGCTGTTGTAGGACTGAGCTTGACCATGGCTCATCCTCTTAAGATCATCCCTGTTTCTCGAACCTTAAGATCATTAACATAGAATCTGCAGAATAGGAGTTAATGTATCTTTGCTAAGTAATTAGGTAGCTCTGCTTTTTTATGTTTCAGCAGTGTCCGAGTTTTTTGGTTTAGTTTGGCTTATGTGTGGAACCTTAAACAATTGTGTGTTGTTCTTCGGTTTATTCGTGGATTATTTCGTATTTGTGGGGTTTATCTTTTCGAACTGCAATCAATATGTATTGTTTGTCACTGAACTCAGTTGAGGCCGCAACTGGCAAGGACCTCTTAATAAGGAAGCTTTGGTTTAGTTTCTTGATTTAAGCTTATTAGCTTTGGTTTACTGTAAGAAACCGGTAAACACTGCTAGTTTGTAATTTGTATATTGTTTTCTTCTCTTTTCTAGCTAGTATCCAAATAACTTCCGATCTCAGTATATATTATTGCTAAAGAAACATTTCAGATTCCCTTCATTTTAACGTTACATGTATGTCGTTATATACATAGAACAATAACTTAAGATCATGCCTTATATTCTTGAGATGATAGTACTCTGTTTCATCTACCTCTCACACTTTGAGCAAAAAATTGCAGCAATGATGACCGTTGACTTTCAAAACTGCTTCAGTTTCATACTCCTCCTCTGCTTCTTCTCACTCCTCTGTCACTCTCTCTTTTTCAAGAAACTAAAGGATCAGCAAGTTGGACATGATTTGCCTCCGAGCCCTCCGTCTCTTCCCATCATAGGCCATCTTCACCATCTCCTCTCTTCCCTAGCACACAAATCTTTACAGAAACTCTCATCCAAGTATGGACCTCTCCTATATCTCCGCATCTTCAACTTCCCTGTAGTCCTCGTCTCCTCGGCCTCCGTGGCTTACGAGATCTTCAAGGCCCATGACTTGAACATCTCGTCTCGTGACAACCCTCCAATCGACGAGTCTCTCTTAATCGGTTCTCCAGTCTTTGTGGGTGCTCCTTATGGAGATTATTGGAAGTTCATGAAGAAGCTCTTGGTTACAAAGCTGCTAGGGCCACAAGCACTCGAGCGGTCAAGAAGCGTCCGTTCGGATGAGCTAGAGCGGTTTTACACAAGCCTGCTCGATAAGGCGATGAAGAAGGAGAGTGTTGAGATTTGTAAGGAAGCAACAAAACTCATTATCAACAGCATCTGCAGGATGAGCATGGGGAGGAGTTTTTCAGAAGAGAGTGGTGACGCAGAGAGAGTTAGAGGTTTGGTCACTGAGTTAGATGGCTTGACGAAGAAGGTTTTGTTGGTAAACATATTGCTTTGGCCGCTAGAGAAGCTTGGAATCTCACTGTTTAAAAAGGAGATAATGTATGTTTCCGACAGCTTTGATGAGATACTTGAGAGAGTTCTTGTGGAACATGAAGAGAAACCAAACAAGCAACAAGGTAACGACCTGATGCATGCGTTGTTGGAAGCTTATGCAGACGAAAACTCAGAGCATAAGATCACTAGGAACCACATCAAGTCGATGTTCGTGGTAATCAAATGTTCTTCTCATTAGTTGTGGATTCATTAAAACTCGAAAAAAACATTTCTGACTAACAAACGTTTGAAACTTACAGGAGCTTTTCCTTGGAGGCACTGATACCTCAGCGCAAACTATACAATGGACAATGGCTGAAATAACTAACAACCCTAACATTCTTAAGAGATTGAGAGAAGAAATCGATTTGGTTGTAGGGAAGACAAAGTTGATTCAAGAAACAGATCTACCGAAGCTCCCTTACTTGGAATATGTAGTCAAAGAAGGGCTAAGATTACACCCACCATTGCCTCTCGTGGTAAGAACGTTCCAAAGAAGTTGTGAGATCAAAGGGAACTACGTACCCGAGAAGACAACACTTGTAGTTAATGCTTATGCTGTGATGAGAGACCCTAGCTCTTGGGAAGATCCTGGTGAGTTTAAGCCAGAGAGGTTTCTTTTAGGGAAAGAGGATGAGAGGAGAAGAGCCCTGAAGCACATTGCTTTCGGAAGCGGAAGGAGAGGCTGTCCTGGATCAAATCTAGCTTCTATTTTCATAGGTACCGTAATTGGAACGATGGTGCAGTGCTTTGAATGGAGAATTAAAGGAGATAAGGTCAAAATGGATGAGGCTGGAGGACTCAACTTGACCAGGGCTCATCCCCTGAAGTTGACTCCTATTCCTCGGACCAAACCTTTCATTTTCTAACCTGCAGTTTCCAAATTCGTAATTTACATGACGCTGTAGAAGAATCAATCACACACTATATTCTCTGTATGGTATTAATTAACCAAACGTTTCCCGGTTCAAATCGGTTTAGCTTTGGTTTGTTATTATTTTAACGGTTTACAATATCAAAACCGCAATTAATATTGTGATCAGAATCATTGTCCCGTTGTGTCTTCTTGTTGTTGTCATCTCTTTGGGTCTCTTCAGTATTTTTCCTGAATCTTGTGAGAGATGAAATTGTATCGGAGAGTCTCGTTTGCTTTTTTTTTTTTTTTTTTTCTCTGGCACAGTCGTTATCGCTGGTGAATATTAGGTGGTTGTCGTTGGCCATCTTGAAATTGGTGAATTTTAGGTCGATTTTGTTTTTTACTTGTTGGTTCAATTGCGTGTCGTAGCTCGTTTCGATTCTTATGGTTTGCTTCAGGTTGGTTGTTCTTTGTTAATGGGTTATCAGAAATTAATAATCTTTATATTTATATATAAAAATTGGACTTAGGAGTTTGTTAATTAGGGGCTTATGAATGTCTTCTGATAGCTTTTGACAAATTATATGATGTCTTGGGAAGCCGATTACTATAGGACTTTATGGTTACTGTCCACAATTCAATTTTTTTCTTTTTCTTTTTGGTCTCCCTTTACAATTGAAAATTTTGGTATTTTCAGTAAAACTTGGTTCGGTTTCGAGTAGTTTGGCTGCTGCAAAAATGTTTTCAGGAGGCATCATTATTACTGGTTTTATCTCAGTGTCTCTACTTCTTCATTTGATTAAAGGACAGGCTGTGTCTTCTGGAAGAAGATGTTAAACATTTTCTTCTAATCTTTCTCTGTTAGGTATACATATATAGGAGTTAATTTGGTATCGCATTCCCTAGTGCTCTCTGGACTCAAACTGTTAGGTTCATGGACACCCTAACGGTGTCAACGCAGTTATAGACTTCATCAATAGTTGGTTTTTGCAGTAAAAAAATACTCTGATATTAGCAGCTTCTTAGTTCTCTGCTAGACTATATTGTACAAGCTTCTAGTACTGATTTTCTATTCTCTGTCACTACTGCTTTGAGGCAGCTTTGGATTCTGGTCAAGAATCTAGATATGACCACAAGTATCCAAAAGCGTTCTGATAAAATGTATATTACTTAAAAAAACTCTAGATTCCTTCATACCACCTACTTCCAAAAACTATAGTATATTTTAAGTAATGAGCATAAACACTAATATAGATCATACATATATATTCGTAGATTCTTGGGACAATAATTCTCTGGTTAAGTGATGAGCATAGACAATATTATCGGTCATACATATATTGGTAGATTCTTGGGATGATAATACTCTGGTTTCATTTACCTTGTCACTTTGAGCAACAATGGCAGCACTCAGCGTTGACTTTCAAAACTGCTTCATCATAATCCTCCTATGCCTCTTCTCACTCCTCTGCTACTGTTTCATCTTCAAGAAACCTAAGTACTCACGGCTTGACCCCTATGGCTGTGATTTGCCTCCAAGCCCTCCATCACTTCCGATCATAGGCCATTCTCACCTTCTCCTCTCTTCCCTAGCTCACAAATCTTTACAGAAACTCTCATCCAAGTATGGACCTCTCCTCCATCTCCGCGTCTTCAACTTCCCTGTAGTCCTTGTCTCCTCGTCCTCCATGGCCTACGAGATCTTTAAGGCTCATGACTTGAACATCTCGTCTCGCGACAACCCCTCAATCGACGATTCCATCTTGATTGGATCTTCTGTCTTTGGTAGTGCTCCTTATGGAGATTATTTTAAGTTCATGAAAAAGCTCCTGGTTACTAAGCTGCTCGGACCACAGGCACTTGAGCGGTCACGAGGCATCCGTGCGAGTGAGCTAGAGCGGTTTCATTCAAACCTTCTTGATAAAGCGATGAAGAAGGAGAGTGTTGAGATTGGTAAGGAAGCAACAAAGATCATCAACAACAGCCTCTGGAGGATGAGCATGGGGAGAAGTTTTTCAGAGGAGAATGGTGAGGCTGAGAGAATCAGGGGATTGGTTACTGAGTTAGATGGCTTGACAAAAAAGGTTTTGTTTGCAACTTTGCTGCGCAAGCCCCTTGAGAAGCTTGGAATCTCTTTGTTTAAAAAGGAGATCATGTGTGTTTCCAACAGCTTTGACGAGGTGCTGGAGAGGGTTCTTGCGGAACATGAACAGAAACTGGATGAGCATCAAGATAGGGACATGGTCGATGTGTTGTTGGCAGCTTGTGGAGATGAGAACGCAGAGCATAAGATTTCCAGGAACCACATCAAGGCGTTTTTCGTGGTAAATGTTCATCTCATTAAGCTGATTTCATTTGAGGATATATCAAAATTGTTGTTACTAAGAAACATTTTGTAACTGCAGGAGCTTTTATTTGCAGGTACTGATACCTCAGCACAATCAATTCAGTGGACAATGGCAGAGATCATTAGCAACCCCAACATTTTTGAGAGATTGAGAGAAGAAATTGATTCTGTGGTTGGAAAAACAAGGCTGATTCAAGAAACTGATCTACCAAAGCTCCCCTATTTGCAAGCGGTGGTTAAGGAAGGATTGAGATTGCACCCGCCATTGCCTCTCTTTGTAAGGACGTTCCAAGAAGGGTGTAAGATTGGAGGTTTCTACGTACCAGAAAAGACAACACTTGTTGGTAATGCGTATGTTATGATGAGAGATCCGAATGTCTGGGAAGACCCTGAGGAGTTTAAACCAGAGCGGTTTCTACCTTCTTCAAGATTAGGACAAGAAGATGAAAGACGAGAGCAAGCGCTTAAGTACATTCCTTTCGGTAGTGGAAGGAGAGGCTGTCCTGGCTCAAATCTGGGTTATATCTTTATTGAAACCGCAGTTGGATTGATGGTGCAATGCTTTGACTGGAGGATCAAAGGAGACAAGGTTAACATGGATGAGGCTGGAGGACTAAACTTGTCCATGGCTCATCCCCTGAAGTGCAATCCTGTTCCTCGAAGTTAACCTTTACTTGCTAATCTGCGATGCCAAGTTCGTAATTTGATCAGATGTCTCAGAACTCGCAGACAAAGAAGGGTCCTGAATTTCGTTAAACTGGTAAGAAAAAAATGCTCTAAGTTGTTATTGTCTCAGTTTCTACCGATTTGTTTAATTTCCTGGGTTATTTGATAATCATGCTTTACTGTATGGACTATGAATTGTATGTACATGGTTTTGTATGGAATTTTCCATTTTCTGAATATAAATAAATTAGAAACTTCTCTATTTTTGCCTCTTGTTCGTAAGAGTTTCTTGAATCTCTTGAGCGTAGATATACTATTAGACAATAGAGATACTCAGCTCTCATTTTGCCTTCGGTTTGTATCGTTGCATGGTTCATATACTCTGAGTCTCTGACTTTATCTTCCAACCTTTTTACTTTCTCGAATTCAGTTGCGTTGCATAGAGCAGTTTGATTCTTCTATCTGCTTGACTTATGTTGTTTTATGTCTCGATCAGTTCAATCATCTGTTTCCCTCACTCTTGAATTCATCTTAAGATTGGTGAGTTCTAAGGTAGATGCTTCTTTTCTCTGTTTCGATTTGGTTTCATAGAGCAGTTCAATTCTAGAATTTTCGTGATGCAGGTTGTTCTTCGTTTAGATTGGTAGAAATTTTCCATATTCCAACGCAATTCTTATGCCTCAGGGATCTGTTTGATTAGCTGTTTAAATTTTTATTGAACCTGATTTATTACTGTGTTACATGGCATACTTGGTTGATCCCAAGGGAGATTAAATTATAACCCATGAATGGTTTTGTGACTTTTATTGGGGTTGCTAGACTACAAAAGAAGATAATTTCACTTGTGTAATGTTCTGTTTGGGGTTTTAGATAAGAACGAGATTTACAAAAGGCAGTTTTTTACGAACTGGTAAAGTGACAAACAAAGAATACTGTAATTTCAAAAATTGTGAGTCTTTATGTTTTGTTTTGATTCTTAATTGGTAGCAGTTGAGTTACTTATGAGTGTTACGGCACAGTGGCAGTCTACTTCTATCTTGAGAATCTGGAATTTGCTTGTTCTGATAGCTAGTTCGTTGGTGTAAAGTAGTGTTCGTTCTCATGACCATGAGGTAGATTCTGCTGATGAAAGGGGGAAATAGATATGTTGGTTACGTGTAAATTAGCTATCAGTAATCCAGACTTGAGTGCACTTTCCAATAGATACTTTGTCTTGCTAATTGAGTGTTTCTTATGTCAGAGACTTGGAAAAATAACATAATTTATTGCCATAAAATTTGCGTATTTCACATGCACATTTCTTTATATACAAGACTCATAACATACACGTATAGCCTTATGTGTCAAATTCTCTTTTTCACTTATTTAATGATCATTATGGTCACGAGTGTCAAGGAACTTCTGATCCGAAACGTTTCTTGTTTTAAAAATAGTTACTTTCATATTTCCATTGTTTACATTCTTCAAGAATGAAAACATATTTCTTAAATTGAAACAACACCATTCATAGATTATTTATTGATAAGAGAGGATACTCTGTTTCATCTGCCTCATCGTTTTGAGAAACAATGGCAGCAGTATTGATTGTCGACTTTGAAAACTGCTTCATCTTTATGTTCCTCTGCTTCCTTTTCTTACTCCTATGTTACCCTCTCTTCTTCAAGAAACTAAAGAGCTCACAGGCTGGCTTTGATTTGCCTCCAAGCCCTCCTTCTCTGCCAATCATTGGTCATCTTCACTTGCTCCTCTCTACTCTAACCCACAAGTCCTTACAGAAACTCTCCTTCAAATATGGATCTCTCCTCCATCTCTGCATCTTCAATTTCCCTGTGTTATTTGTTTCATCGGTTTCTGTGGCATACGAGATCTTCAGGGCACATGATGTGAACATCTCTTTTCGAGGAAACCCCCCAATCGGTGAGTCCCTCTTGGTCGGATCTTCTGGATTTTTCACCGCTCCTTATGGAGACTACTGGAAGTTCATGAAGAAGCTAATGGTCACGAAACTACTTGGACCTCAGGCACTAGAGCGGTCACAACGCATCCGTGCAGATGAGCTAGAACGGTTTTACACGAGTCTGTTTGATAAGGCAATGAAGAACGAGAGCGTTGAGATTAGTAAGGAAGCAATGAAGCTCATTAACAATAGCATCTGCAAGATGATTATGGGGAGGAGTTGTTCTGAGGAGAATGGTGAGGCGGAGAGAGTTAGAGGCTTGGTGACGGAGTCAACTGCATTGACAAAGAAGATTTTCATGGCAAACATGTTGCACAGGCCCCTTAAGAAGCTCGGAATCACACTGTTCAAAAAGGAGATAATGAGTGTTTCCTGCAGATTCAATGAAGTGCTGGATAGGATTCTTGAGGAACATGGAGAGAAACTTGACGAAGATCAAGAAATGGACATGATAAGCGTGTTGTTGGCAGCTTACCGGGACAATAATGCAGAGTGTAAGATCACTAGGAACCAAATTAAGTCGTTGTTCGTGGTAATAGGCAGATTCATCTATATTTCCAAAAATAACACTTATTGATTGTCTTTGTATTTTTCAACTGCAGGATCTTGTTGTTGCAGGCACTGACACTTCGAGACATGCAACACAGTGGACAATGGCAGAGATTATAAACAACCCTAAGGTTCTTGAGATCTTAAGACAAGAAATCGATTCCGTTGTAGGGAGAACAAGGTTGGTTCAAGAAACAGATCTACCAAACCTCCCTTACTTGCAAGCGATTGTTAAGGAAGGACTGAGACTGCACCCACCAGGGCCTCTCTTTGCAAGGACGGCCCGTGAAAGGTGTATGATCGGAGGGTTTCACGTACAGGAGAAGACACCACTAGTTAATTAATGCTTATGCTGTGATGAGAGATCCTGATTTTTGGGAAGAGCCTAATGAGTTTAAGCCAGAGAGGTTTCTAGGAACAGGAAAAGAAGACAAGAGAGAACACGCACTCAAGTACATTCCTTTTGGTAGCGGAAGGAGAGGCTGCCCTGGAGTAAATCTAGCTTACATTCTTGTTTGAACAGCGATTGGGGTGATGGTGCAATGCTTTGACTGGAAAATCAAAGGAGGAGATAAGGTTAATATGGAAGAGTCTTGTGGAGCATTGGTCTTGACTATGGCTAACCCACTTAACTGCATTCCTGTTGCTCGAACCCGGGACCTGCGTAGTGTAGCGAGATGAACTTAAAATTAAGACTTTAACTTTTCTTTTATTTCTTTTATTTTATGTAATAAACAACATTGAAGATGAATATGAATATCAAAGAAAGTATAAAGAGTGATTTATTATTATCCTCTATTAAGTCAAAGTTTTCTTTTAATTTTTTTCGATTATAACTATAATTTTAAACATAATAATTTTGTTCAAATTAAATCTTCGTAACTGCGTCAACTATTATCTCTCACCTAATAACCAATCATTTGTTTTTTTTTTGAAATATGATAAGAAAAGAAGAGAAAAAGAATCCTACAACGGTCGAGTAAAGTAGATCCGAGAATGAATAGATAATATCAAAGTTTGAATCTTTAATTTTATCATTACTTTTTTTTTTTTTTTTTTTTTCATTTCCCTCTCCTTCAAATTTTGAATCTTTCACTCGTCGTCGTCGTCGTCTCTCTCTCCCATTCTCTCTTTCTCTCAACAATCACCCGATCTCGCAAGCTGCTGTGTCATTTTGGGTAGCTATGGCAGACAATCGCTTCACCGGAGCCTTACCCACTTCCTCTAAATGGAGTTTCCTTCCCAAATCCGTATCAGCCCATTTGAACCCTAGATCGGACATCGAAAACTTCCCTCCTCACGACCCGAACATCCACACTCCGCGAGATCGATCCATCTCTAAATCATTCAATCGCCGAGGTGAAGTTTCATCGTCTCGGGTAAGTGAATAGGAATTGCGTGATTCTTTTCTATTGTTTCCCCTAACGGGTTCGAGTCTTGTTGATTGAATTGTGTGATTCTTTTCAGAGAAAGGGAGTGTCGGCTGTGAAACTTCGGAATGAAGTGGAAGAAGAAGAAGAAGAAGCCTTGAATCCACATGTAAAGGTTGGTTCTTTCTAATCTTGGAGAATCCTTTTGCTCGGATTTTTCTAAGGAAATTAAGAGCCTTTTGCTTTTCTTTCCTCATAAAAAATTGGGGGTTCTAAGTTCTAACTCAATTTTTTTGTATATCAAAAAGGTTGTGGTGAGGATTAAACCTACAAAGGAGTATTGCTGGAAAGTTAAAAAAGTTTCCAATGATTCCTATTCTGTTAAGGATCGCCAGTTTACATTTGATTCTGTTCTCGACTCTATTCTAAATCAGGTTCGACTCATCTGGATAAGTTTCTTTTAGGGTGACGATAAAGGACTTATCTTTTCTTGTATTGTGTTTTTGTCTGACTTGTTTATTACTTGGTGATGATGCCAGGATGATGTATTTCAACAAGTAGGTGTTCCTTTGGTTCGGGATGCATTATCAGGTTACAACACTAGTGTGCTATCATATGGACAGGTATTGAAATGATTGTTTTTTTTTTTAAAGCTACTGAAACCAGTTGATCACTATACGAAGTTGAAAATATATTATTCTTTTGTTTGGATTTTCTTAGAATGCAAGTGGGAAGACCTATACAATGTGGGGTCCTGCAGGTTCAATGCTTGAGGATCCTTCTCCTAAAGGCGAGCAAGGACTCGCGCCTAGAATCTTTCAGATGCTGTTTTCTGAAATCCAGAGAGTAAGTTATGCTTCTTAATATTTGCTAAAAGGTTTTGTTTTATTGTGAGAGTTAGGATTCGTTGGTTCATTAATGAGCGTCATCCTTTTGCCAATTATGCAGGAGAAGATGAAGTCCGCAGGAAAAGAAGTGAACTATCAGTGCCGTTGTTCCTTTCTTGAGGTAATTTCCAAACCCATATGAAGGATTCTTTCTTTTGACAAAATATGCTTTTAGAATTTGCTGACTTAGATTGCTCAATCTTTTCCTGCAGATATACAATGGACAAATCAGTGATTTGATTGATCAAACCCAGAGAAACCTTAAGGTTAGCTTCACTAGTATACAGTTTTCTTCCCATTGTTAATCTTTGTTGAGTGTAAGTTTTTGATTATTTATTGTCTCGTACGGCAGATAAAGGATGATACAAAGAATGGTATTTATGTCGAGAAGTTGACCGAGGAATATGTAGATAGCTACGAGGATGTTGCTCAAATACTGATGAAGGTATCATGCCAGCTTCATCTATTAAGTATTCTAAGTTATGAACTTATGAATATATTATGTATAGCGTTTCACTATATCTTGGAAACCGCTATTTGCTTCTGTTGATGAAGTAATCATTTCTCCACTGATTCCAACTCTATATCCCATGTTCCGGTGTGCACTTTATTCTGCTTTACAGGGACTTTCAAGCAGAAAAGTTGGAGCAACTAGCACAAGTTTTCAAAGTTCTCGATCACACGTCATATTTTCTTTCATTGTCGAGTCTTGGAATAAGGTATACTCATATTTTGACTATCTTTTCGTATTCCAATCTGACGAGCGAATGATCAAATACTATCTGCGCACAGGGAGCCTCATCAAGATGTTTCAATACTACCAGAACAAGCAGGATCAACCTTGTTGATCTTGCTGGAGTGGGAACAAACGTACGTGACGCTACTAAGCATTGTGTGGAGGAAGAAAAGTTCTTGAAGAAGTCTCTGTCTGAGCTCGGGTATAACTTTATGAACTCCCTGTGTTAGCATCCAGAATAGGGAACATAAGATCGACAACTTCGTTAGTGTTCTATTAACATTTTCATTCTTAACTATTGGTGCAGCCATGTTGTAAACGCTCTGGCGAAAAACGTTCACCCTGGAATATCCGATCGCAGTCTACATAAAACTTCATGCTTGACGCATTTGTTGCAAGAATCTCTTGGTGGAAATTCAAAACTCACTATCCTGTGCAACATTTTTCCGAGCGACAAGTATTTTTCTTACCTTGTTATCACTAATTAGTTAAATCTAAACATAATAGCCTGATGGTACCAAGTATTAAGATTCAATCAATACAATGATCTTGTTAACATTCAAATTAATGCTAAATATGCTGAAAGAATAAAGCTCAAAACACTTAAGCATCTTAATGACAGGATGCACACTAGATGTACTAATAGAGCTCGTTTTTGTAACACAGAGACACAAAAAGAACGATGAGCACCCTTAGATTTGGTGAGCGGGCTAAAGCCATGGGAAACAAGCCAATGATAAATGAGATCTCGGAAGAAGATGTGAATGATTTGAGTGACCAGATTCGTCTGCTAAAGGTAATATCCTCTTCCACCAACACCATTCCCTTTTTTATCTTTCGGTTTTCAAAGTTGGATGTCATTCAAATATCATTTACAACCATTTTTTCAGGAAGAACTGACAAGAGCCAAAGCCGATATTTGTCATACTGTTGGGAGTAAAAACGATTATTTTGGAGCTAAGAATGCACGTGAAAGCTTGAATCAACTAAGAGTCAGTCTTAACCGCTCTTTGATGCTGCCAAAAATTGATAATGACGAGGAAGAGATAACAGTTGATGAAGATGATGTAAAGGAACTGCATCAGCAGATCAAGTCCTTGCGTGGTTCATTCAACCAGAAACTAAAGAACCTCCCTGTCAGCAGAGAGTCAGTCAGCTCTTCGTTTGTAACAGCATTCGACGAATCAGAGCTTGTGGACGATGATGAGATTTGTTCAGAAGCTGAAAATAAAGATTTTGGTGAATCTTTGAAAGAACATGACGAAGACAGTGCAGATACAGTAAATAAATCAAGGACAAAGGAATTTGCATTGGAAAACCACATTTCAGTCATTCCCTGCCGTCAATCCTTAATCTTGCAAGAACCAATCCAGTCAGAGTCACCTAAAATCAGAGACTCTTTAAGGAAGAGCATAGCTCTCTCTTCATCATGTCTCAGGAATCAGAATAGCCTGGGGCAGAGCATAAAGTCCACCTATTTTGCAGAGAGCCAACATATCAGATCATCTTTACGCGGAAGCACGATATTCGCAGGTTCTACAGAGTCTCTAGCTGCAAGTCTGCGGAGAGGCTTGGATATTATTGACAATCCGCTAAACCCTTCATCAAACCGATGCTCAGTTTCTTTGTCTTCTGATAATTTGACCATGCAACCTCCTACAGAGATACCACAGGATGATAAATCTTTAACAGATGATCGACTACCTCTGTCGCCACTCTGTTCTTCCTGCAGACTTTGCAGCTCCAAATTATCAAGTGTAGTTGAGGGAGTAAGTATAACAAGTGATATAGCAGATAAAGTATGTTTTATAGATTTTAGAAAAAATGACAGCTATCCTGAAGCTAATATTGTTGTTTTTATTGTGAATCAGGATGGATATCATATGGAAGGGTTTATTGAGAAACAGCAAAAGCTTGAAAAATTGTGCACAGAGCAAGCAGCCAAGATTGAACAGCTGACGCGCCTGGTAACCCAATTTCTGTGTCTTATGTCTATTGAAAACTTGAATCACACATATGGTTAAGCAGTCTGGTTACTAAATTATATATTCTTCAGGTAGAGCAACACAAGCTTCAAACTGAGGATGAAACAGAAGAACTTGTGGGAGCAAGTAATGGAGAACGAATTCCTTCTGCAAATGAAAACCAGGTTGGTACTTACTTCAGCTTATTCTGACCATATCGATAGTGAAAAAATATGAGAGATTGTAACATATATCCCAATTAAATGGTTCTGCAGCATCGCAGCTGTAATGATGTTGTTGAGAGTGGCCAAGCAGAAGTCATAAATGAAAAATATGACGTAAAACAAATCCCGGATGACGACTCCAAAAAGACAGACTTTGATATTGGCGAGAAGGAGGCATTACTCAAAGAAATTGAAGATCTGAAAGCCAAGTTGCAGACGCCTGTAACCATGTCCACTGACAAACTGAGGTCATCTCTGTTGGCTCGTTCATTTCAACTCCGCAACAAGACTTCTGAAAAAGATATAGAAGAAGAAAGACTCAAGTGCACAGAAATGGAAAGCGAGTGGATATCATTGACCAATGAACTCAGAATTGAGATTGAAACTCAACGTACGCGTGCAGAGAAAGCTGAAGCACAGCTTAAACAAGAGAAACTATCTTCTGAGGAGTTAGAGGATGCACTTCGAAGATCTGTTCTAGGTCATGCCAGGTTTGTTGAACACTACACAGAGCTACAAGAGAAGTACAACGACTTAGGATCAAAGCATAAAGCAACATTGGAATGGATAACAGAGTTGAAGAAGGCAGTAGCAAAGGCTGGAAAAAAGGGTTGCGGTTCTCGTTTCGCTAAGTCACTTGCTACTGAGCTCTCAGCTCTTAGAGTAGAAAGAGAACGAGAAAGGGATTTGTTGAAGAGAGAAAACGTAAGCCTCAAGATACAACTAAGGAATACTGCTGAAGCTGTCCATACTGCTGGAGAAGTTCTTGTCAGACTCAGAGAAGCCGAACAATCAGCATCAGCTGCTGAGGTAACAAAACAAAATTTTCAAATACTAACTGATGACAACCATATATGGTTTGTGAGTATGACATTGTTCTCTGAGTTTTGGCCTCTCACTATGAACATATTTGGTTGCAGGAAAAGTTCAATGAAGCAGAAGAAGAAAACGAGAAGCTAAAGAAGAAAATGGAAAAGTTGAAGAGGAGACGCAAGTTGGAAGTGGCAACAATAAAAAAGAATCTAAAGCAAAACACGTTACCAGAATCTGCATTGCAGCCACTAAATCAGAAGAACTCAGCTATCGAGGAAGAAGGAATGTAGAAACATATACCACAGTGCATAACTTGAAGACCCTTCTTGGATCTGATTGGTATATACACACACACACCTTGATTCTGCTTATTTTTCCACTTGGTGCTAATAATAATATTCTGATGTCCTTTTTTTTCACAAGGCAATTTGTTTTTGGCTTTTTCCCCGTTGAACTATTTGTTCCACTGTATTTGATTTGAATAATCTTGTTTGTGGCGTGCAGACTTGGTAATTCATTTTTTTTATTTGTTATCTTGCAAATCCAAAAGAAAATCTTACGAGATATAAAGACTTTGATTGACGAGAATCCTCTTTTGCCAAATCGACGGTGGCTTACTTTTTGTTAAAATAAAATCCGCTTGGCTCACCAAAAAAAAAAAAAAAAAAAACTCAGATGATGTATGAGTGCCGTAGTGGTAAAGAAATTGGAAAGTTTTTGTGTATATGGAATATTTCTAGTTATAATTTTATATACGATTACTAAACTAAAAGGCAATAAATCTCTACATTATGGAAACAAAAATATACGGACAAATAAAAGAGGAAACTAAATCATAGAAGCTAATCAAGCTCATCTAATCGTTCCAATTATCATCTAAGATTTACACAGAGCTCTAGAAGAAACTCAGAACGATGCAGGCTACTCTATTGGTAAGTAATTCTCAGTTTTAATACATCTTTTTCCAATAAATAATCTATACTTTTCTTGATCCTCCTCTAATATTTCCAGCGTAACTTTATGAACAGACATGTGTTTTTGGTGTGAATATTGCACTCAAAGGTTACGAAAAGATGTTAAATAAAATCTACCAGGGTATTGGAGGTAATTAAAGAACTTTGACTCTTGAAGATTTTCTTGTCAATTAATTACACAAGACTAATTAAAACTGTGTTGTCATTCTCTGAAACATGAAAGGTTTAAAGCTCGATGTGTCAAACTGGTTGGTATATCTACGGGGAGAAGTTGATCCTATAGTATTCATTAAGAAATTGTATGTAGCGAGAAGGTACGTTGAGCTTTTCCGAATTGATTATGGATATGAAGAGAATCCACAAGGAACCCGGAGACCAAATTCCCACTTCATGGTTTGTTATATTTCTCACAACTTCTTTCCTTTTTCACTACTTCCAGTAATTCTCAATGGTTTTAAATTTAACATCGTGTGTTTTTGGCTTCTGCAGAGATGTTGCTTCGAGCTTAACACGTTAGAAATAAGTTGGTATAAGAAAATCATAGGAGCTTTGAAGACCATCCAAGGTTCAGTATTTTTCTCTAGCTAGATCATCAATTTTTGGACAAAAATGTTTTAGGTTTTTGTTTAGTTTTGATTCATGTGGGTTTGGTTTCAGGTGTATCATTTACCTTAGACGCACAACCAGCTATGGGATATCCGATGGCATATTTATGTGGGAACATTGAAATTGGAGTGCTCATGAAGATGCTCGTGAAGACAGGGATTGAACTGTCGGCAATGGAATATGGCGTCGAGTATAAAGATGCGAACTTAAACCCACCCCCCAAACTTGAGGCTCCTCCTGCAAACGGAACTGAGACACAGCCCGCAAAAGACACGGTGCCTCCTACACCTAAGGTTGTTAGTACATCATTAACGGAACACAAACAAGTCATATACAAGAAGCCTCGTGGTTTTAGACGGTTATTTTGTAAATAAAATCATGTCGTCATTAGAACCATAGTATCATTGTTTTGGAGACCAAAGAAAGGATCATTAAATAACACGTTTGAATGCAATTATTTTTTATTTGTAGATGACGTTTAAATACGTAAGAAGATAAATAATGTTTAATACGAAAGAAGAAATATATATAGAACAAACGTTATCGTGCAAGCAGCCAACGTGACTCGACGCTGATATATATTATAACATATTCAATTTTTGCTCGCTTGGCAATGAAATGGGTTTGTTATTACTGATTAGTACTATTTTTTAGTGCCTCGTTTGAGTGCAATTATTCTTAATTATGTTTGTTGATAATCTTTCGTTCGAAAGAAAGAAATATAATGTTTTCATACATAACGATCACATGTCAAGTATGTTAAGTAGTAATGCATTTGTTTAGATTAGTTACGTTCTCAATTTCAGTCAGTCACATGGGAGTAATAAATGATAATTTTGATTACTTTTCTCATTGTGATTATAACAGTGCAGTGATGATGTTTGAGATTTGACCAAAAGTGTATGTAGAACACATGTTATCGTGCAAGCAGCCAGCTTTCCGAAGGTGACTCGACGCTATTATAGTTGAACTCATATTAATTACAACTTAAAACGACAGATACGCATATATATATGGTCTCGCGCTGTGTTATACGTAAAATTAAACCCTAAGGAAATCAATACATACGCGTACGATTAATTTATTAATTAAACCCCAAACTCATTCACCATATAAATATGGTATCAGTATTCCAAGTTTTTTTCTAAAATTCAAACCAATATAGCCAAATATGGATACTCTTGAAGCTCTTGTTTACACTCTCATCTCCTTCTTCCTCTCTCTCCAACTCTTGTTCTGGAGATTCCGGCCACGTTACACTGAAGTTACGTCTACGTTGAGGCTGAACCGCCACCTTAACATCCGCAGCCGTCTGACTTCTTCCAAAAGCTATAAGTTTGAGTTCATGTCTTATATGGCCAATAAGGCTAAGTCCGTCAATAAAGCACTAGAAGAGGCCGTTCCTCTCCGCGAGCCAGTACTCAAGATCCATGAGGCTATGAGGTATACGCTTCTCTCGGATGGCAAACGCGTAAGACCAATGCTTTGCTTAGCTGCATGCGAGCTCGTGGGCGGACATGAGTCAACCGCAATGGCTGCTGCGTGTGGGGTTGAGATGCTCCACGCGTCGTCTCTCATCCTAGACGACCTCCCTTGCATGGACAACGACAGCCTCCGCCGTGGGAAACCCACTAACCATATAGTCTTTGGAGAAGGTATAGCCATATTAGCTTCTGATGCGCTCATAGCTTTGGCTGTCCAAAAGGCCGCCACATTAACCTTGTTGGACGTTCCTCCAGAGAGGGTTCTCAGGACCGTTCAGGAGATGGTGAAAGCAGTGGGGACGGAGGGGCTTGTTGCAGGTCAAGCGGCGGATTTGGCTGGAGAAGGTATGAGCGCTGATAGCAACACCGGACTAGAGCATCTTGAGTTTATACATATTCATAAAACGGCGGCGTTGCTTGAAGCCGCAGCTGTCACGGGAGCTATAGTGGGAGGTGGGTCGGATGAAGAAATAGAGAAGCTTAGGAGTTACGCAAGATGCATTGGGTTGATGTTTCAGTTGGTGGATGATGTGCTTGACGTGACCAAGTCATCGGACGAGTTGGGAAAGACTGCAGGTAAAGATTTGATCGCCGAAAAGCTAACGTATCCGAGACTGATGGGAGTGGAGAAATCGAGGGAATATGCAGAGCGATTGAACAGAGAAGCTCGGGAACATCTTCAAGGGTTTGATTTAGACAAGGTGGCTCCTTTGTTGTCTCTCGCTGATTACATTCTCAACAGACAAAACTGACACTATTGCTCATCAAAAGCTTAACAACAAAAATTTGTGTCCAATGAAAAGTATGATAACAAGAATTCAAAATTTGGATACGTAAAAAGAAAGCAATAAAACACACGAGACCCATATACAAACTTAGGCCTCATTCTACGTAATGGCTAACGGTCTTCACTTGTCCCTTTGGATGCAATCACGAAAGCAGGATAAATTGGGGTTTCCATCAATTTGTACTATATATTTCGCATACAATAATTCTGAAATTTCTATATGCACCTGCTAAACTAGTTGAAACTATATATAAACTAAAAATAAAGAGATAAATAAGACAAATTAAAGATTTTTCTTATTCTTGATTGAGTTGTTGATGCTACTTTTTTCGTCAATGAACTTTCCAGTTTCGGAGATTGTTAATGAGAAATCTTGAGAGAACATGTGAATGTTAACCACTTCGAACTTATTATAATTAATTATATACTCCCTTTGTATTAGAAAGGATGATTTTATAAGATTTTCACAAAGATTAAGAAAATAATCAATGTTTAGTCATAAATGTATTTTTATTTATAATAACATATTTTTTATAATTATTAATCAATAGTAGTTCATTAAAATTTTAAATTGTCAATTAATGAATCTTGAGATCTACAAATTTCATATCATTAACTAATAAAAAATACAGAAGATCAATCTTTGTGATACAAGATAAATTTATAAAACATCATCTATTCTAATACAGAGTAAGTATTGATTAATACTTTATTATTATTTTTTTTTTTATCAGCTATTGATTAGTACTTTAGTAGTAACAATTCATGGATTATGCTTGGTTTAATTTTTTACTTAAATTCATGTTTGAATTATACTCCTTTATTGTTTTCCTCAATTATTCTACTGAAACGTAAATATCAAACGGAATTAAAAATATTTTTCTTTTGCGTTTTGCATACAATAATTGCTTTCGCAATTTCTGTACGATGTATTAATGTTTAAGAAAGAGAGAGAAAATTAGTGTTTTTTTATTAAAGCTCACATGTTAAGTAGTAAATGCAACAGTAATTATATGCATTTGCATACTAGTGAAACATGAGAGTAGTTAATGACAACTTTGTTTTTCCCTTATAATAATGTTAGCGTGCAAGCCAACAGTTTTGTAAACGACACCCAACGTGCCCCGGCGCTATGAATCCATATACGATCCACATGATAATATTACAACTTACAACGAGAGTAAGCTGTTTTTCATTGTGTTACGTAATTCAATTGCTTCAAAAATCAGTAACTGTGATTTATTTACTAATTTAGGAAACTCGTCCACTATAAATATGGTATCAACATAGCGATTAAAAACGAACAAACCAAAGCCAAAGATGGAAAATAAAGAAGCACTTGTTTGCACTTTCATCTCCATCTTCATCTCTCTCCAGTTCTTGTTTTGGAGATTTCTAAGGCCGCGTTTCAACGCCCGCCAGACCCGCCACCTTGATCCGCCCAGCCACACCATGACTGCTGAAAGCTATGAATCAGAGTTCTTGTCTTATATGATCCGCAAATCTAAGCTTGTCAATAAGGCACTCGACGAGGCTGTTCCACTCTGCCAGCCGCCAGTACTGAAGATCCGTGAGGCCATGAGGTACACGCTACTCTCGGGCGGGAAACGCATTAGGCCAATGCTTTGTCTGGCTGCATGTGAGCTCGTGGGTGGGAAAGAGTCAACCGCAATGCCTGCCGCATGTGCGATTGAGATGATCCATGCCTCATCACTCATCCAAGACGATCTACCTTGTATGGACGATGACAGCCTCCGCCGCGGAAAACCCACAAATCATAAAGTATTTGGCGAAAATATAGCCATCTTGGCAGTTGATGCGTTCATAGCTTTGGCCATCAAGCACACTGTGGAATCCACCTCTTTGGACGTTCATCCAAGGAGAGTTCTCCGAGCCGTTCTAGAGATGGCGAAAGGCATTGGAACGGAAGGGCTCGTTGCGGGTCAAGCGGCGGATTTGGCTGGAGAAGGAATGAGCTTTGATAATAATGAAGTGGGTTTAAAGCATCTTGAGTTTATACACGTACATAAAACGGCGGCGTTGCTTGAAGCGGCAGCTGTTATGGGAGGTATAGTGGGAGGTGGGTCTGATGAAGAAATCGAAAGCCTTAGGAGTTACGCGAGATGCGTTGGGTTGATGTTTCAGGTGGTGGATGATGTGCTTGATGTGACCAAGTCCTCGGAAGAGCTCGGGAAAACAGCCGGTAAAGATTTGATCTCGGAAAAGCTAACGTATCCCAAGGTAATGGGAGTGGAGAAGTCGAGAGAATATGCTGACAAGTTGAACAGAGAAGCTCGGGAACATCTTAAAACGTTTGATCCAGACAAGGCAGCTCCGTTGCTGTTTCTTGCTGATTACGTTGTCAACAGACAAAACTGACGTGCGTCTTAAAACTCCTTTATTTGTTGTTTCCTATTTCAGCATCGATGTAACCTAATAAACCGGGTAAACCAAAAACTCAGTTTTAGTTCATGTAAACCATTCAAATTTAATTTGGTTTAGTTTTTGGTTAAACCGGATAAACGAAGTAAGTCGTCTTCTTCATATGCAGTAGTAGTGTCAATCATCTTTTGCTCTGTTCTTGCCTGTAGATGTGCATCTCAATCTCTCCATTATCATGCTCTCTTGATATATTCTTAGGTTTCTGGTAATCTCCAGAAATGGGTTCTTCTTCAGAAACGGAAAGCGAAAGCAGAGGTTTTCAAAACCCAGATTGGGAAACAGAGTTTAATCGATTCGAGGATTCGATTTCGTCTGGTTCGGCTCCAGTTCGAGTAAGATCCATTATAAAGTTATCAGATTTAGCGACTCTAGTACCCCGAGAGTTATATACCTCGAGCAATTCCGATCCTCGCCGGTCTTCTTCGTGTCTCCGATGATCCCAATCGTTCCGTTCAAGCTGCCGCCGCGCATTGCTTGAAACGTATCGCATGTCGCGGCGGTGAGGATGGCGGGTTTGCGGTTACGATGGGGAGGTGTGGTGTGATTGCTAGCTTGTTAGGGTTGTTACTCGAGGCGAATACTAGTAATAATGGTGATGTGTTCCGGAGGATTTGGGTGAAGTGTTTGTGGAGTTTAGTCACTTTTGGATCTTCGATTCGAGTTGGTTTGGCTAGGTTAGGTGGTTTAGAGATTGTGATTCGTGAGTTGAATAATTGGGAAGATAATGGGAGTAGATGGTATTTGTTAGAGATCCTTAGTGCTTTGACGACGATACGTGAGAGCAGACGTGTTCTTGTTCATTCTGGAGGGCTTAAGTTTCTTGTTGAAGCTGCTAAAGTTGGGAACTTGGCGTCCAGAGAGAGAGCTTGTCATGCAATCGGATTGATCGGTGTTACTAGACGAGCTCGGCGAATGTTGGTTGAAGCAGGAGTGATTACTGCACTTGTGGATCTATATCGCGATGGGGATAATAAGGCAAAGCTTTTAGCTGGTAATGCCTTAGGGATCATATCTGCTCAGACGGAGTACATTAGGCCTGTTACTGAAGCTGGTTCCATTCCTTTGTACGTTGAGCTTCTCTCAGGACAAGATCCAATGGGGAAAGATATTGCAGAGGATGTGTTCTGTATATTAGCTGTAGCTGAGGGTAATGCTGTTTTGATAGCGGAACAACTTGTGAGGATCTTGAGAGAAGGTGATAACGAAGCCAAGTTGGCGGCTTCTGATGTGCTATGGGATCTTGCAGGTTATAGGCATTCTGTATCTGTTATCAGAGAGTCTGGCGCAATTCCTTTGCTGGTCGAGCTTTTGAGAGATGGATCCCTTGAGTTCAGAGAGAGGATTTCTGGAGCTATCTCTCAGTTGAGTTATAATGAGAATGACCGCGAGGCCTTTTCTGATTCCCGTATGATACCGATTCTGATTGAATGGTTGGGGGATGAGTCGGAAGAGCTCAGGGATAACGCAGCTGAGGCACTTATTAATTTCTCTGAAGACCAAGAGCATTATGCTAGAGTGCATGAGGCAATAAGCCATCTTTCAGAGTATGCAGAGCAGACTTGCTAGAATCAGAGCTTCCCATGAACTAATGGTTCGGTCAATGCGAAGGGTCACAGTCGAACATCTTGCCCGTGATCCAGATCTGTTTTGATGTATATGTTTATAATCTGACTTTGAAAAAAAGTTGTTTGATTTGCAATTTTGTTTTTGATACGTTTTGTATACACATGTACTAATAAAAGTCTAAAAGATATCAACTTTTGAATGGTTTTGGAATCTTCATCTTCAGTCTTCTTTTATATGATTCTGCATCCAGTGGTTGGACCATAAGAGTCGTACACAATTTTATATATCTCAGGCCTAGGCTGCTCGTTGTGAACCACAGGACATTGAGCGATGCAGCAATGCGGTGTAACGGACTTTTCATCGACTTGTGGCTTCTTCTCCGGCTTTACTACTTCAAGAGTCTCTAAAGTTGCGAAACATGCTTTCTTCCTCAACTCAATTACCAAACGAGCCGCATCAACATCCTTTCCAACCACGACAAGCTCGTCATCAAATTCTCCTTCCACAGCCACTGAGGTTACACCTGCGATTCCAAGATACAATTGTATAAAAGTTTCAACTTTTTAACCATTAGAAAACCAACCATTCTCGGATTAAAACTTTGAATTTGTTTGACACACTTGCCATTTGCAACTACAGCTGTTTGCATTGCTTTCTTCCTGCATTTGTCACTGTTCTCCAACAAAACCAACCACAAAAACCCATGAGTCAAGAGAAGAAACAGATCAAGAACCAAAACGTCCATGATTATCGAAATAAAATGAAGAGACTTTAGGAAAACAACAAAAATTAGCACCTTCATTGTCCTGACGAAGCTTTGTATCTCTCTAAAGGGTTTATTTTTAAAGAATCGAAGCCAAACTTCCTCAGATAGGAGTTAAGAGTCCCAAACCCTAGGCACAATGGGTCTCCTGACGAAGCTTCTACACACTGAGTTTCAGAGAGAGAGAGAGAGAGAGTAGACGTTAACGAATTCTACACACTGAATGTTAAAGACAAAATCGCATGAGAGAGAGAGAGAGAGAGAGAGAGAGAGAGAGAGAGAGAGAGAGTACTACGCTTACGAAGCTTCTGGACCGAATCAGACACCAACTCTTCGAATTTGCTTCACAGAGATTCCAATTTCTTTTCTGTGTTGTTCGATCCTTTGATTAAATCCAAAAAGATGAAGAAACAAATGGGAAGAGAAGAATAAAACGAGATTCAGGCAAGTAGTTCTCTCTTTTGTTCTCTGAATGAGTTGGGGAAAAAACAAACAACACTGGTACATGCTTTTTTACTTGATACACAAGGTCGCCATTTCCCTGACAGATTTGCCAATGGTTCAGTGTTTAATTACTACTGTGCCATTGGGGTTTTGACTTCTTTGAAAATATGTCCCAATGCTGTCGCCTGTACAAGACTACTTTCAACCAATTACATAACACACATTACGTCAATATCACTAGTAAAGTAGTAATAGTTGAATTTAGCTATATATATATTTTGTCATAGAACTAATGCATCTTAATACATATTTAGGATTATCATCATCTCAAGTATCATCATCATATAAATAAAGTACCAATATTTAATGAAAAGGACTTGGAAGCAAATGAAATGACAAAGCACAACAACAACAAGGATAGTATAACTAAAAACAAAACAAAAAACGAATGGTCTCCCTAAGATCTCTCTAAAAAATCTAAATAATCTTTAGACAACACACATAGGCAAACAAAATCAAGTCTTGCAAAATTGACAAACTTGGGTTTTGTCTATTCTTGGTGGGTTTTGTTCCCTCTCTGCTGTTCATACGTTTTTTTCTTTTCTCTTGTTTGCAAGACAGGAGAGAGAGAGAAGGAAAAGTTCTTTTGGATCAACAAAAAAAAAAAAAAAAAGAGTAGAATTCTTCTTGAAGAATCGATCTATAGCGTGTGTTGGCTGCAATGCTAACTTGGGAGAACCCGGTTAGGCTTGCAAGCAACACCGCCTCAACGAAAAAGCTAGCCTTCATTACCTTCCTCTTCATTGTGTTATGTCCGGTCACAATGGTCATGTCTCAGCAACAGGCGAAGGCTGTTCCTCTGCCAGGTTCAGACGCAGATTGCCTCTTGAGATTCAAAGACACTTTAGTAAATGCTTCGGTTATTAACAGTTGGGATCCTTCTGTCGCCCCGTGTAAGCGAAACTCGGCGAATTGGTTCGGCGTTCTTTGTTTAGCCGGTACTGTTTGGGGCATACAACTCGAAGGAATGGGGTTAACCGGGAAGCTTGACCTTGAACCATTATCTCCAATCAAGAATCTACGAACCTTAAGCTTCATGAACAACGATTTCAACGGTACAATGCCATCTGTCAAGAAGTTTGGTGCGTTGAAGTCATTGTACTTGTCCAACAACCGGTTTACAGGGGAGATACCTGTGGATGCGTTTGATGGTATGCATCATTTGAAGAAGGTTATATTGGCAAACAACGCGTTTCGAGGGAAGATCCCTTCTTCTTTAGCTTCTTTGCCGATGCTTTTAGAGGTGAGGCTAAATGGGAATCAGTTTCAAGGGCAAGTACCTGATTTTAAACAGAAGGACCTTAAGTTGGTTAGCTTCGAAAACAATGACCTCGAGGGACCTATACCCGAAAGCCTTCGCAGCATGGATCGTGGATCCTTTGCAGGTAACCAAACCAACAGTTAAATATCTCTAAATAATGTTTGGTAACTATAAAAGTTCTTATGTAAAAACATAATATTTCTTGCTTTGTTGAAAATTGCAGGGAACAAAAACTTGTGTGGTCCTCCACTAAGCTCATGCTCGGGGACTTCTCCGAATCTACCTTTTAGTCCCACGGAGAAGAACAAATACCAATCTTTCTTCACGGCTGCAATTGTTTTGATTGTCATTGGGATAATACTGATGATCATTTCGCTTGTGGTCTGTGTCCTTCATACCAGAAGACGCAAGTGTTTGTCGGCTTATCCATCCGCGGGTCAGGAAAGGACAGAGAAATACAATTACGATCAATCCGCGGAAAAGGAGAATGCCGTGGAGTCTGTATCGAGTTACACTAGTAGGAGAGGAGCGGTACCGGATCAGAGCAAACTCTTGTTTCTGCAAGATGACATTAAAAGATTTGACCTTCAAGATCTTCTTAGAGCCTCTGCTGAAGTTCTTGGGAGCGGTAGCTTTGGTGCTTCTTATAAAACTGGGATACATAGCGGACAGACGATGGTCGTGAAGAGGTATAAGCATATGAACAATGTCGGAAAAGAGGAGTTTCATGAGCATTTGAGACGGTTAGGGAGATTGAACCATCCAAATCTGTTGCCTATTGTGGCTTACTATTACCGTAGAGAAGAGAAGCTCTTGATAGCTGAGTTCATGCCAAATCGTAGCTTGGCAAGCCATCTTCACGGTATGTAGCACTCAAAATTATTGTTGTCGATAAAAATTAGAACTTTTATCAGTTTTGACGCGAAAAATGCTCTGTTTCAGCGAATCGTTCTTTGGATCAACCTGGATTGGATTGGCCAACAAGGAAAAAGATTATACAAGGAGTGGCTAAGGGTTTAGGTTACTTGTTCAATGAGCTACCAACCCTAACAATCCCTCACGGTCATCTCAAGTCATCGAACGTTGTATTGGACGAATCATTTGAGCCTCGTTTAACAGATTACGCGCTAAGACCAGTGATGAACTCAGAGCAGTCTCACAATCTAATGATCGCTTATAAATCGCCAGAGTATACCATAAAAGGACATTTAACAAAGAAGACAGATGTTTGGTGCCTCGGGGTTTTGATCTTGGAGCTTTTAACAGGTAAGTTTCCAGAGAATTACCTAAGCCAAGGGTACGATGCGAACATGAGCCTCGTGACTTGGGTGAGTAACATGGTTAAGGAGAAGAAAACGGGTGACGTGTTTGACAAGGAAATGTTTGGGAAGAAGAACTGCAAAGCAGAGATGCTAAACCTTTTGAAGATAGGGTTGAGCTGTTGCGAAGAAGATGAAGAAAGGAGGATAGAGATGATGGATGCAGTGGAGAAGATAGAGAGGTTAAAGGAAGGAGGAGAGTTTGATAATGATTTCGCATCCAATAACGTCTTTGCTTCTCGGTTAGTAGACGACGATGACTTTGCTTTCGCCACGAATCGATGATGAGTTGATTGAAAAGTTAAAAACAATTTGTTGTAATCTTGATGCAAAAGAAAAGGATTGATTAATTTTTTTTTGTTTTTTGTTCATTGTTATGTAACTTCTCCAGCTTTCTAAAGTCTGTGTAATTTGTAAATCCTTTTTGCTGAGTTTTGAAAGTTTACTCCTTTCCAATCGCAAAAGGTGGTAAACACATTCGTGATAGCCATCTCTTGAGATCGAATCTTATTTGTGTGAGAATTAAAAATGTTGCAAACTTTTTTCTCGGGATTTTAGATTTAGGGCTAAAAAGATTGGATTTCCTATCTATCCTCTTCCCACAAGTTATGAGTATTGAAAATTATCTTACCAATTTCAACATTTCATATCCATCATCTTGTTAACTTAAATTGAAAATATTTGAAATGCTTCCGTTGCAGGAGGAACTGAGTGCATGCTCGGGTAGCTCTAATACACATTTAAGCACTTTATCTGACATATAGAAGAACTCAGGTGCATTAGAGAATCCTAAACTTCCCACAAAGGATTAGTTTTTAATCATCGATTATATGTACATATTGTGGAACTAGTAAGTAGTAAAGAATTAAACAATAGAGGAAAAAGGATGAATAGGTTTGATTGTAATATCTCGCAAACTCATTTTGAAAATTATGGTAGACGAAGTCTGGACAGCATAATTCCCCCCACTATGGACCTATGGTCATATTGGTAACCAACTTTAAAAGAGAAAAACTTATAAGCGGTTGTAAAAGAGACAATTAACAGAAATCGGTTAAAAATAACAGATAGAAAAGATAGTTTGGTAAAAGAGAGCGGTTGAATATTTAACTTGATTAATATCATTATAGTGTAATAGTACAAATTAGACTAAATTATGAAAAATTGAAATTAATTTAATTAAATAATAAAATTATAGAAGATAAAATATTTTATAACATGAAAAACTAATAAACCAATAAATTATAATGAAACCTGAAAATATATAGTTACTATACGAAGTTTTAACATAGATATAAGTTTTAAGTATAAATTATGAACGCATAGCATGCTAAGATTTGTTATATAACATATGATTAAATTAAAATGTATTATTGTAAAATAAAAATACAACTATTCAAGTACGTATTGAAATAACAACAATTACAAGTATTTATCTATATTAAAAAATTAACAGTTAAATATATTGTAATGCACATTTAAATTTAAATTTTATAGACAAATTGAATATTTACTAATATAATAATCAAAAGATAAAGAATTAAATAATACAAAAGAGGTTAGTGTACATCCTCCCAAAATAAACATACTATGTAGAGGGGAGTTTGCAATCACTCTTCCAACAGGATCACCTGAAAGAGGCGAAGCTCAGAAGAAATTGTTTGATGTAATGAATCATAGGAAACAGATGGATCAGAGCATCATAGATGCGACTCTCGCTTAAACAAGCCAATGTATTAAATCTCTTAACTTCCACAAGAGCAACATGACAACCTCTTGTAAACGATTGGGATTGCTTCAAGACTCTGGTAACACAAATTACATCCCAAAATCTTGTTACTTGTGTTCTACGCAACAACCATTGCATCGTTTATTAAACCAGTATACATCGAATGAAAAATTGCAGGTTAGTAGCTTCAAGACTCACTGCAGAGCAACAGTTGATTACGACCTGAAGTATACAGGAGCTCTTGCCAATATCTGCAATGTGGGAGTGGATGTGAAGCAAACTGTTTCAGCCATTGAACAAGCTTGTACAATTAAATGATTTGCAAAATTATGTGATCGACTTTAAAAACTATCAAAGTCTTGGAGAAGATGCATAAGCTAAAAAGCTACAACCAGATGGTAAATAACTTAAACATTTGTTACTATGTCTATATATCTTTTATACACATGTTCTGTTTTCGAGTTATTTGGTTATATGGAGACATATTTTCTCTTAATATAACAAAAATTAGATTAATTTAAAATAATTACAATGTGTAAATCTAATTTTTGCTATTTTATATTAAATACCAATTTAAATGATAAAAAAAGAGTGACAAAAATAAATTTATTTATAAAAAAAACATACTTTTTCACAATTAGATCCACTACACGAAAATAGTGATGTTACAACACTGAAAAATGTTGCAATAATTCAACATATTGTTGCAAATCATGATGTTGCAACATAATTGAGACATATTTTCTGTTGTTTCTATTTGAGCATTGCATTTTCATTTTTGTTGCACATTTTTTGCTTATTTGTTGCTTATATTTTGCTTATTTGTTGCAAAATTTACAATTAACTGACTTATTACTATATATGTCGTATAAATGCAACATTACTATTGTAGTAAATTTGTCTTATAGTTATGACGTATATTTACAACTCTAAATGTTACAACTTATTGCCAATAAAATATATAGCAAATTTCATTACAAATATACAATTAATTAATTTATTGCTATATGTGTTGTACTACTTCAAAAATATTAATGTAGTAGAATAGTGGTGTAATTACAACGTATTAGTGCAACTATAAATTTTCATAAATAAAAGTTACATAAAATATAAAACAAATATTTAAGTAATCTGTATCTCTAATTAAAATGATTCTTTCTTTGTTACTAATCAGAAATTTGTTGATATTTATTAGCGATGCATGGTGGTGACGATATCCTTGCAAAATATTTCAATAAACTCTCGGAGAAGATGCATAAGCTAAGAAGCTACAACCATATGGTAAATAACTTATCCATTCGTTATTATGTCTATATATCTTTTATACACATTTTCTGTTTTCGAGTTATTTGAGGTGTTTTTTGTTTTAAATTTTAGTTTGGATGTTAGGTGATCTATGTTGAAGATGTGAATGTGGAAGTATGTTTGAAGAGATTTTAAAAGACAATCTCAACATATACGTAGTGAATTCTGCTAATTCGAAAGAGAACGGCTTTGCAACTTATTGTCATGAGTCATATCCTCCTTCTGCTTTTGAGTACGAGACGTGTCTTGGCGATGTATTCAGGGTCTCGTGGCTTGGGAACATGTACTGCAAACAAAAAGATTCAACTTTGTGGAGTACTACTGTTTCTAATGTTTTGATTTGTTCTTAGACTATGTACAACGGTTGGAGAATTCAACACCTCCTTTTTCACCTTTTAACACTTAACATTATCTTCTCTTTTTTCTATATCATAATTCAACACCCACTTAACTTTGATCTTCTACAATAGTTTTGTTTCAAAAATTATAAAACTATACCCTACCATTTTTATTTCATAATTTTTTTATGTTTTTATTTTAAATAATTATAGATTAATAATAATAATTATTATGGATTATAATTAAAATAAATTAAGTTAGAGTTAAATAATTTCATAAAAGAATTTTTGTTTATTTTATTATTTTGTATATTATTTAAAAATATAATGTAAGTAATAAAGACAAAAAATATAATCTGAATGGCTTCATGAACACCGCTCATACCACCGAGAACCATTTGTATAGAAAATTCGGGGAATTCTGTTGCTCAAATATTCAAAGTTTTATTACTCGTTAGAGTAGAAGAATAAGGAGGTGTTTGAGATGAATATGACATCATTGATGCAAAATATGGACGATATTTTCGAACAACTGATGTTATGAAGAATTTTGGTGAATAACCATAGTTTGGTAGATTCTGGGGTTGGTTAGAAGATTGATTTTAAAATTGATAATTGTTGGGATTTAAGTAGTTGAAAAGGTAAATAAAAAAAAACTTTTGGTGTTAAAAGAGTTACTGTTGGGATCTATTTCAAAAAACGATTTTAAAAAAGTGAAAAAACAAGAGTAAGTAGTTTTTTTCGATATCTAAATCAAATGAAACAAATGTTTAAGAAAAAACGAATTTATTTTAAAAGGTTAAAAGATTATAGAATATGAAAAATGATGAATTTTATTGTTAATATATTAAATTATATATATATATATATAATTTATGAGATAATTGATGATACATAATTGAGAAAAAAACAAATCCAAAATTTGAACATCCAACAGTCGAGTCATGACATTTTGACCAGAGAGTCCTTTACTATTGGGGCGGGGGAGGAGAAACATCACTGAGAGTGAAGAGTTAGAAGATAATATATATCTACAAGGGGCTTTCTTCTTTCTTTGAGAATTCACTCTATTTGCCGACCCGAAGCTGTCGGAGAAGATGATGAATGGGTGGTCGAAAGTATCAATTTTTTTGGTTGTTGTTGTTCTTCACTTCACCACTGAATCGAAATTTTCTATTTTGGGAGAAGAGGAAGTTTAGGAACACCGTAGAATTCTTTTTGAATTGAGAATGAGATCCTCCAGGAAGACAGAGGTGGCAAAGATTTTATTGAATCGAGAGATAGAGATTTCGTTGGAAACACTAGGAGGGGTTCTCAATCGATGAAGGCTCAAAAGGGAAACAACTCGAAGAAGAAAAGTTCGAATTCTGGGTTAGTTGCAGTAGCAGTTGATAATAATAAAGGAAGCCAACATGCTCTCAAATGGGCTGCTGATCATCTTGTCTCCAAAGGTCAAACCATTATCCTCCTCCATGTCATCCTCAGATCATCATCATCTGATTCAGGTCTGACTGAGCTTTGTGTTTGATGTTTTTTATGCTCTTTGTATTACAAAAACCCCATCTTGGTCTTGTTGTTGTTCTAGGTGTTCACGTTGTTGCAGATTTGAAGTTTTTGTTTTTGGTGGGTTTTTGCAGGTGAGATTTCTGCAGAGAAACATAAGCAAGCCGAGAGTCTTTTTGTGACGTTCCATTGCTACTGCAGTCGAAAAGAGGTAAATAAAAACTCATGATAACATCTCTGTTCCGCGCTTACAAAGCTTTGTTTCTAATGCGAATCCTTGAACTGATGTAGCAAAGCCTCTGGTTGTTGGCCTTAATTTAATAACTGTTTTCCCTTTAGATACAATGCCTTGACGTGACGCTTGAGGATGACAACATAGTCAAGTCCCTTACGGAATATGTTTCCTCTGGTATCATTGAGAATTTGGTTCTTGGTGCCCCATCGAGGCATGGATTCATGAGGTGATTTCATATATAAAATTCTCTTCCTTCCTATATCAAACTGAGATCTGCTTTTCTATTTGTCTCCTTTTTTAAGTGTTTATTTTCTATCCAATCATACAGAAAATTTAAGATTTCTGATACACCGAGCAACGTAGCGAAAGCAGCACCTGATTTCTGTACAGTTTACGTCATTTCCAAGGGGAAGATATCATCAGTCCGCTATGCCTCACGAGATGCTCCATATCGTTCTCCTCTTATGGGTCAAATTGAAAACCACTCTGAAATCTGTAACTACGAAAAGTTCAGGAACACCATGAGCTTTAGAGGTACTACTATTAGTATTAAATAGTTTTTTTTGCGGGCTTAACCATCCATGTGGAACTGCCACTCATCTTGATATTGTTCCTTCGTTGCTACAAACAGATCGGACTCCGGCAAGGTCTTGGACTGCTAGCTCCATTGAAGATTATGGAAAGTAATGTTTCATGATTATCTCTTTTCTCTTTGCCAAGAAACTTATCCTACTTTTTAAGACGACATAAACTTATCTTTCTTTCTTTTGCGTTAATATCATCGACAGGTCACCTATGTCGAGAACATCAAATTACGCAAACGCATTCTATGATTTATCAGACTCGGAGAACGACATATCATTTGTTTGCTCAGGCAGGCCAAGTACCGCAAGCTCAGGCCGGCGAAGTACCACAAGCTCAGGCAGGCCAAGTACCACAAGCTCAGGCCGGCCAAGTACAAGTACTGGGAGGTCTGACATATCTTTCGTGAGCTCAGGCAGGCCGAGTTTAAGCACTACTGGAAGCCCTTCCTTCATCTATGACTTTCCTGATTCTGGTTTAACTCCAAGAATGTCAACAGGCTCTGGACACTCTATGCGTCTAGGAATCAGGTTTAGTGACACTAATATCCAACATGATTTCTCGTTCGTGTCACAAGATAGCGGTCGATCATCTTGTTCTTGTTCACCACAAAACTTGGTAAGTTGCGTTTGATTGGTTATAGACAGCAGCAATTACATGTTTTCGTACGTGAATGGTTACTATATATGTTTTTCCTGAAATGTACAGGAAGAAGTCGAAGCTGAGATGAGGAGATTAAAGCAGGAACTGAAACACACAATTGACATGTATGGATCGGCTTGCAGAGAAGCCCTAGCAGCAAAGCAAGAGGTAAAATAATAGTATTAAAGTAAACCTGTCCCTGTGACTGTGAATAAGATATTCTTGAGCAGTGTTGACTGAAGGAAATTTTTTTAACTTTGGATCAAAGGCAAAGGAGCTCCAACGTCAGAAAATAGAAGACGAAGGATGGGTGCAAGAAGGACAGATATCGGAGAAATCTACAAAGTTAATAGTGGAAAAAGAGAGAGCAAACAAAGCTGCCATGGATGCCTCTGAAACAGCAAGCAAGATAGCAGATCTCGAAACACAAAGAAGAGCCATAGAAGCTGCAGGATCTTTCTCGGATTCCAATTTGAGATATCGGAGGTATGTTATTGGTGAGATTGAAGAAGCCACCAACTCATTTGACAAGGCTAACAAGATAGGCGAAGGCGGGTATGGTCCTGTTTATAAGGGTTATCTTGATCATACCCCTGTTGCTATTAAAGTTTTGAGACCAGATGCAGCTCAAGGAAGATCTCAATTTCAAAGAGAGGTAAAGCTAACCTAAAATATTAAAATACTCTCACAATCGATTAGATGTTTGTTCACCGACTATTGAGAATTGTTGCAGGTGGAAGTTCTTAGCTGCATAAGACATCCGCATATGGTGCTACTTATTGGAGCATGTCCAGAATATGGAGTGCTTGTTTATGAGTATATGGCCAAAGGCAGTTTAGCTGATAGGCTCTATAGATATGAAAACACGCCACCACTCTCGTGGGAGCTTAGGTTCCGAATTGCAGCCGAAGTTGCGACGGGTCTGCTCTTCCTTCACCAGACGAAACCAGAGCCTATAGTGCACCGTGATCTGAAACCTGGAAACATTTTGATTGACCAGAACTACGTAAGCAAAATCGGGGATGTTGGATTAGCTAAACTAGTGCCTGCAGTTGCTGAAAACGTAACGCAGTGCCACGTCACATCAACTGCTGGGACTTTCTGTTACATTGATCCGGAGTACCAACAAACTGGAATGCTCGGTGTGAAATCTGATGTCTACTCCTTTGGTATCTTGCTTCTCGAACTGCTCACTGCGAAAAGACCAACGGGTTTGTCTTACACCGTTGAGCAAGCGATGGAGCAAGGCACATTCACGGACATGCTAGACCCAGTAGTGCCTAATTGGCCTGTGGAAGAAGCTACTTCTTTGGCAAAGATTGCACTTAAATGTGCACAGCTGAGACGGAAAGACCGGCCAGACCTCGGAAAAGAGGTCTTACCAGAGCTCAATAGACTGAGGGCTCGTGCAGATGCGAATATGGAATGGATGATGTTCAACTTAAGCAGAGGCCTAACACCAAATCATAGCCAAGTCTCCTTGCCACCAGTTGTGAGTTTTGAAAATGATCTTAGCAATTTCAACATTTTGTATCTAATCCTCATCTTAAATTGAAAATCTTTGAAATGCTTCCCTTGCAGGATGAACTGAGCGTATGCTCGGATAGCTCTAATACACATTCAAGCACTTTATCTGACACAGAGAAGAACTCAGGTACATTAGAGAATCCTAAACTTCCCACCACAAATGATTTTAATCATCTTGCGTAACATTAACATGTGTTTGGTCCATCAAATCTCACATTTTCCATATTTTTTATTTATCTCAGACCAAAACGAAGAGGGTTAAGTGACATTAATGTCCCTGTTGATAGACATGGAATGAGGCCATTCTTGTCTTCTTATTTTTCTCTAAGCCATGGCCATTCTTGTCTTTTTAGTTTGTTAAAGCTATGTAATTTATAAAAGTTGTATGTAAACAATGTATAAAGTCGTAAAGAAGAAAACAATAGAGAGAAAAAGATGAGTAGGTTAGTTATAATATCTCTGCAAGACGCAACTCGTTTTATGTCTGGACCGCACAATTCCCCACTACTAAGTCTAGTAACTGATTTCAGTAGGAGAGAGGTAGAGAAAGTGCCCTCGATTTCAGTAGAACCTGACGCTAAATTTTACGATCATTGGTTTATTCACTTAACAAAAAGTTAGTATTTACTCTAATTAGGTGAAGTTCGCAATTCAAACGCATCTTCTTACTTTTGGATTTATACTAGAATGAAAATTTTCCGCAATGCTTAAACTTTCTCTACTTACTCATAACAATCACTAATTTGTATGCATTACTTAATTTAGCAGAGGTTGGTCACAAGAAAATATAAGTAGCTAACTTGATATTTCTTCTTTATTTTAGTTACAATAATCCGAAGAAAATATAAAAAGGATATTAGAAATTTTAGGAAAAGCAAAATAGAAACTAATAACAAAGAGGTAAGTTTTAATAGTTTGAACGTTATTGTCTTGGCTCATATATATCTTCTAAATGTGAATTTTTGTTACTGTATTATTTTGGTATTATTGCTAATTATTTTTAAAAATTTCCGCAATCTGAAAAGATTGTTAAACTTTAAACCTTTATATTTTATATTAAATATATTATTTTATAAATTTATGTAAAATCTTCAAAAACCTGAAATGAAAAAGAAAACCCCATTTAATATCAATTTGGATCAACTGGATTTTATATCCAAATGTGTGATAGTCTTATGACTAGTAATATTAAGGAAAGAGTGAAATCTATGTACAATTTATTTATAGATTTTCTATATTAATTAATCACTAGTATGTATTAATTGAATTAGCACAGACACAGACTGGCCACAAGAGAATTAATAATAATGAGAATAAGATAACGGAAAAATGAGGAGCTAGCAAACAAAAACAAGTAAACATTTCAAGGCCGTTTAGTTCATCATCATGCAAGGTGGCTCATGTGTGACAACGTAATGCGTTACTTTTTAAGTCAACACTTCGAGGAGTGTTATTGGAAATTTATAAAGAATTTTGATCACTTCAATAAATTATAAAAATTGAATAAGTGAAAGATTTTGGAGAATTGTTTGATAGTTTTTTATAATCTTGTTGTTTAGTTTTTTTACAATCTTGTAAAGTCTCTCAAACCATTTATCTATTTTAATGTACTTACCATAACTTTATTTTGTGAAGAAAAGTGTATAAAAGTCATAAACCAATAACATAATAATTGAATTTATTAACAATCCAAAATTTTATTTTGACCAATTCATTAATAGTTGATTCTTTTGTTTTAATTGAATAACACAAAAAATTTATTAACTTTCTACAACACAAACCAATAACATTAAACTTTTAAAGAGTTTAACAAAATCTTGACTGAATAACAACATATTCTACATAACATTTAAAGTCACTAAAACTCTATTTAGATCACAAACTAATAACACCACCTTCAACTCAACTCTGAAACGCAGACTTGTACTTTTGGTAAAAAGGTTTTGGCTATATAAATGAGCAATATTCTTTATTCTCAATCATCATCACAAAAAAATAAAACTTTTCAGAAATAATGTCTCGTCTTGGTCAGTTTCAGATTCTTGTTTTCATCAATGTTTTGCTTATGTTATCAGCTGAATCCCGCAAAATCCAATTGGTGAACGATGATGATCTTGAATCTAGCAACGAGGGTGAAATTAAAGGCAAACAGTGGGCTGTTTTAGTTGCTGGATCAAAAGATTACTCTAACTACAGGCATCAGGTATATAAATGTTTAAATTTTGTGTGAACATGTAACATCAAAATTTACATATATGGTCCAAGAGAGATTTTGTGTGAACTAAATCCACCGATGTTTTGTCTCACAGGCTGATATATGTCATGCATATCAGATACTCCGAAAAGGCGGTCTAAAAGAAGAAAACATCATTGTGTTTATGTATGATGATATCGCGTTTTCCCCGGAGAATCCTAGGCCTGGAGTTATCATTAATAAACCCTATGGAGAGGATGTTTATAATGGAGTTCCTAAGGTTCTTATTATAATTATTTGTTACTTCTTTTATGTTACAAATGGTTCCATATAATATATTTAGTTTTTGTTGGTTTTAATTGGTTGATATAGGACTACACTAAAGAAGCGGTTAATGCTACGAATTTCTATAATGTGCTACTTGGAAATGAAAGTGGCGTCGCAGGAGGAAGTGGCAAAGTTTTGAAAAGTGGTCCTCTTGATACTATCTTCATCTACTATGCTGACCATGGATCTCCTGGATTACTAGGTTTTTTTTAAGCCAAACAAAAAATTAATTAACTAATCCATAGATATATCTAATTAAGATGTATCTCTCCATACTAATCGAAAGTTTGTTGATGTTTATTATCAGCGATGCCTAGTGGTGAGGATGTCCTTGCAAAAGATTTCAATGAAGTCTTGGAGAAGATGCATAAGCTAAAAAGATACAACAAGATGGTAAATAACTCAACCCATTCGTTATTATATCACTATCCTTTATATACCTGTTCTGTTTTTGAGGTATTTTTATTTTGGATGTTAGGTGATCTATCTTGAAGCATGTGAAGCTGGAAGTATGTTTGAAGGGATTTTAAAAGACAATCTCAACATATACGCACTGACTGCTTCTAATTCGCAAGAGAGCAGCTATGGAACTTACTGTCCTGATACATATCCTCCTTCTCCTTCTGAGTATGACACTTGTCTCGGCGATGTATTCAGCATCTCTTGGCTTGAGGACAGGTACTGCCAAACAAAAAAAGATTCAATCTTTATGGACTACTATTTCGAATGTTTTGATTAGTTCTTGAAAACTTTGTGTTTGAGAATAATTTTTTTCTCTTTTTTGTTAATGCTTTGGGGACAGTGAGCTTCATGACATGAGCAAAGAGACATTGAAGCAGCAATACCAAGTTGTAAAGAGAAGAACAGGATCTGATGTAGAACAGACTTCTCATGTATGCCAATTCGGATCAGTGGAGATGCTTAAAGATGATCTTGTCTCTTACATTGGAACCAATCCTGAAAACGGAAACTTCACTTTCACTGAATCCCCTTCTTCATCACCGATCTCTAGAGCTGCTGGCTTGGTCAGTCCGCGCGATATCCCTCTGTTATATCTCCAGAGAAAGGTGAGTTTTTTTTGCTTTCTTTTTCTTGTTTTCGATCATTTTAAAAGAAAGAGTGATTCAGGTTTTAACGTTCATTCATTTCTCAGATTCAAAAAGCTCCAACGGGATCACCTGAAAGAGGCGAAGCTCAGAAGAAATTGCTTGATGTAATGAATCATAGGAAACAGATCGATCAAAGCATCATAGAGATTCTGCGACTCTCGCTTAAACAAACCAATGTCTTAAATCTCTTAACTTCCACAAGAACAACAGGACAGCCTCTTGTAGACGATTGGGATTGCTTCAAGACTCTGGTAACACAAACTACATCCCAAAATCCTGTTACTTGTGTTCTATGCAACAACCATTGCATCCTGTTACTTCTGTTCTACGCAACAACCATTGCATGTTTATTAAACCAGTATACATGGAATAAAAAATTGCAGGTTAATAGTTTCAAGATTCACTGCGGAGCAACGGTGGATTACGGACTGAAGTATACAGGAGCTCTTGCCAATATCTGCAATGTGGGAGTAGATGTGAAGCAAACTGTTTCAGCCATTGAACAAGCTTGTACAATTAAATGATTAGCAAAATTATGTGACCGACTTCAAAAACTATCAAAGTTTATTCAATAAAACTCGATGTAGCAAAATGGTTGATGCCTATTTTTAATCGATGGTAACGCGAAAGTCTTGGTCTTAACTTGTGAATTGGATTCACAGAACTGTAACCTCGTACCAACTGTACGGTACGGACACCTGTACTTACCTAATAATAGTCTTCTTCCGTAACGTGTTGACCAAGAAAACAAAAGACATAAAAAGCAGACAGATCAATTGAATCGAATCACACAAGAAAAAAAAATAAGAAACAAGAACAACTGGGTTTCGCTAACCTAGCTTGTTTTTTTATTTTTTCACTTTCTATGAAGATAACAGCTTTCATGATAAGATCTTTATCGTTATCTATGATCTACCAAGTGTAAAGGTCCTTTGACATTGACAGATATATAAATGATTCCTTTAGAATTTTAACTTCTCAAGACACCATATTTCGTTTGATTTTTGCTATCTTTCTTTTTTTGATTCAACAAAATGATTTCGCTAAGTTTCATCATACGTTTAGCAAGCCAAGAGATCAGACGAAACAAAAGGTACGAAACTAACATAAAGGATCGTCTTATCTCGGGTGAATTATCAGACGGTAGCAGACGAGCCAGGGATCAAAACGATGTCCCGAGAGGACATCTTGCGGTCTACGTGGGCGAAGAGATGCAAAGGTTTGTGATACCAACCAAGTATCTTCAATATCCTGAATTTAGGACATTGATGGATGAAGTAGCAGATGAGTTTGGGTATGAACATGAAGGAGGGATTCATATTCCTTGTGAAGAAAGTGTTTTTGAAGAGATTTTGATTAGATACATGTCTTGTGACAAGAAGAAACAAGTGTACAGATAAATGTAATTATATAAACCATATTAACTTATTTTTCTCTTTTTCATATTCTTCCTCCTCTAGTGAGCAAACCTGTGTTCTTGAACCATTCACTACCAAAGAGACCCGGTTTCTCCTCTTTGCTGCATATGCATCAAAAACAAAACACAGACCTTTCTTGGTAATGCAAATGCTAAGTCATCATCTATTAAAAGAGTGAATCAAGGAACAAAAATAATGCCATGTTCCTTAATCGTATCGATCACAATCCCTAGCTTCCCTTCGATTCTTTCTCCCTTTCTTGGCTCATAAGACACTGCATAGACGTCAGCTTCCATTGAACGCTCAGCTATGAGCTTACCGATGAGTCTGCAGGCTTCATTGTCCACAAGAGACGGTATATTAGTCCTTATATCTCTTGCATTTGTGGTGGCAACCGAAATGACTTTGCTTGTTGGCCTATGCATCACTTTGGCGTGTATGAACTTCCTGGAGAAGAACACATTGAGCAGGAAAGGCCTCATGTACATGTCTGTTCTCTGCTTCCATGACTTCTTGTTGGGTCTTTTCGCCGCTTCACCTCGTGATCTTCGAGTCCAAGCAGCTTGCACAAACGAATCCTAAAACAATCCATCAAACAAGGCATTATAAGAACAATATCAATAGCCAAAAAAAAGGACTCTTCTTGACTGATCTGAAATCATAATTGCAAAGCTAAGACAAGAGAGTATTCTGAATCATTAAGTGCCGTTAGAAGAAGAAGAAAAATTGAATCTTTTAAACACCCAAAAGATAAAGATTTAAGCTTTGAACCCTAGATTTATTCACACTAAAGAGCTTCTATTTCATGTTCATAAGAACCCTAGATTTCTACTTTAAATCCACAAATTACAATTGACTAAATTGAACAATGAGTTCAACATCCAAGAACAGAGACTAAGTTAGTTACAAAATCAGAGAAGGCACAAAAAATATACACTACCAAGAACAATTACGAAACTATCTCAGAGATTGTGCAGAGACAACGCAATTACAGAAAGGCTTTTTTTTTTTACCTTTTTGACAATGGGAGATGAGATAACAGAACCGATTCCGATAGAGAGTTTGGGAAAAGAAGACTGCCACGAAACTGAAGAGCACAGTTTGCTGGAACGACTTGACCGAGTCAGATTTGAGTCGCAGGGGACGAGTGAGCAAGTTGAGGAGACCAAGCAAGACATCGTCGTCGAGGTTGAGAGTGGAGAAAAGCGGTTAGACTTCGGAGAGTGAAAGAAGGTGAAATGATCGGATAGGGCTCGGCGGATAAACCCCGGACCGGCTGGTTTGTCCGGTCGAAATCGGTTATCATGAGATACCAATGAAATTGGGGAACCGAACCGAACCGAACCGAATCGAATCGTCAACCCCAAAACAGAGAGATATTTTTGAGAAAATAAAGGGACAAAAATGAGCGTTTTGATTCTACAAGTGGGGGGTTGTAAATAAATGCTAAAAATAAAAATAAAAAAATAAAAAAAAAACATTGGGAGAAGCACATAAACCCTAAAAAAGCTTAAATCTTCATCTTCCCATAAATTAATAATAATATAGTATACACTTCTCTAACTAGGTCTGTTGTCACACAATCTAATAGAAAGTTTGTTTTTTTTTATTTTCTTCTTCTGATTATGTTTAATTGAATATTCTCTGTTGCCCTTTCTGTGAATCTCCTGTTCTCTGTCTCTGATAAAAATCTTTGATAGAAGAACAAAACTGAGACAGAGAGACCGGAAATGGCAATGGTTGTTCCAAAACAAGGGCTTGTGGTGGTTATGGAGAAGGACTCTGTTTCTTCAGCTTCATCTGATTCTCATCTTCGTCTCCAACCTCAGTTTCCTGACTTTACTATTCCTGTTAAAGTGAGTTCCTTTTTTCCTGGTCCCAGTCTCTCTGCTTCCTGTTCATTAGAATATTTGAATTTCTTAGTGGTGCCGTGAGTTTTCATTATCTGTGTTGTGTTGTGGTAAATCGTTTGGTTTGGATATGCAAATCTCTGTTGGTAACCATGATTGGATGATTTTATTGGAACCATTGTGTGTTTGTGTTGATTCAGGATTTCTTCAAGTCTAGGGAAGCCCGTGAGTTTCTTAGTGGGGCTTTAGCTGGAGCTATGACAAAAGCTGTTCTTGCTCCACTTGAGACTATAAGGTCTGTATAGTCCCTTCCCTTGTAATTATCTCCTTAATGTTGTTATTAATCCACTTTGATTATCTGACTGCATTTTGTGCTGTGTGAAACCTGGCAGGACAAGAATGATTGTTGGTGTCGGATCGAGAAGCATCCCAGGTAGTTTTATTGAAGTCGTACAGAAGCAAGGGTGGCAAGGTCTTTGGGCTGGCAACGAAATTAATATGATACGAATCATTCCAACTCAAGCTATTGAGTTGGGGACGTTTGAGTGGGTAAAACGTGCAATGACATCAGCACAAGTGAAGTTGAAGAAGATTGAGGAAGCAAAGATTGAAATTGGTGATTTTAGTTGGAGTCCTTCCATATCGTGGATCTCTCCTGTTGCTGTGGCTGGTGCATCTGCTGGTATTGCCAGTACACTTGTTTGCCATCCTCTCGAAGTCCTCAAGGTAATTATTATTAGTCAATCACATTCTGGTGTATATCTCAGAATTGAAAGCCTTTTCTTTGTTGTTGCAGTCGAATGATACTGATTTTTCTCTGATCTTTACCAGGATAGATTGACTGTGAGCCCTGATATTTATCCAAGCTTAACCCTTGCAATTCCGAGGATCTTTAGAGACGATGGAATCCGTGGATTTTACGCTGGCTTAGGACCAACACTGGTCGGGATGCTTCCATACAGCACATGTTATTACTTCATGTATGACACAATGAAGACTTCTTACTGCAAATCCAAGAACAAAAAGGCTTTGAACCGTCCTGAGATGCTTCTTCTTGGAGCTTTAGCTGGTAACTAAATTTTTAAAAAACTTCCTTTTACAGTATTTCCTGACATAAATCATGAGTAAGACTCATCGAGTTGTTAATGGGGTCAGGTTTAACGGCGAGCACTATAAGCTTCCCGTTGGAAGTGGCGCGGAAGCGGTTGATGGTGGGAGCTCTGAAGGGGGAATGCCCACCGAACATGGTCGCAGCAATTGCAGAAGTAGTGAAGAACGAAGGAGTGAGGGGACTCTACAGAGGATGGGGAGCAAGTTGTTTGAAAGTCATGCCGTCTTCGGGCATCACTTGGGTCTTCTATGAAGCCTGGAAAGACATTTTGCTTGCTGCCAACACCAAACCACTACTATAATGACGAAATTGGAACTTAAATTACCATTGTTACTTAAAGCTAAGCCTCTCATCACATTTCAAAGTTATGATTTAGGGAATGTGGTGACTTGGCTTTTACCCCATGAGATGTTTTTTTGGCAGTTGAGAGTGTTTTAACTCCCATGAGAAGTAAGAAGCTGAGTTCTTTTTGTTGTTGTTGAGGCTAATTCTGTGTGTTCTATTCAGTCAAAAGAAAAGAATGAAGAAGAGAGCAAATCAATTTTAACCACAAATCATGTTCACATCATATACATAATTGTTATACCATCACACTTTCATTCATAGATACAAAGCATATCCGTCTAAAGTTTAACATTGTCCAAATCGGCAACCCAAAAGAAAATCTCCTGTCTAACCTTCTATTCCTTCTTCTGAGACTTCACTCTCTGTAACAAACATATCAGAAAGTTCAGAACTCTCTACCACATACTCCATAGTGACTGCTCAAGTTTTAGTTTTAGAGAAAGATACCTTCACCAAACAGTTGTTCGAAACGGGCTACTATGTGTTTCCCGTATGTGTATTTCCGCAAACTCTGGAGATGAATTTTCATTCTCTGCACCAAAATCTCCCTTTGCTGATCTTTACTGATCTCTAAGACTTTCTGGACCACGTAATTTGCAAACTGATCCTTCATCATCGCCTGCAGAAGACAAAAAGAGTGTAAAATAAGTTAAATGTATGGTTTCAGAGAGCTTTCTTTAGGATTGTGTTCCTACCAGCAAGTGATTGTCTTCCTCGGATTTGCCCATTATCTCTTCAATGAGTAACTCTCTCTCGTTACTATCAGCGTGTTCCAGACACTTCTCCACAACGTTAGATGCGTATTTGTGCTGACTCATCTGAACAACATTCCCTGTCAACTTCTCAATGATTTGGCTCCTTTCATCGGGCTTACCTCTCTCCAGGACATGCTACAACCAAAAACATAAGCCAAAGCACAAGATAAGGACCAAACGAATTCAAGAAAATGCCAGGAGAGACATAGGATCTGAAATTAACCAACCAAACCTGAGTGACATAATTCCCATACTGATCATGAGCAAGAGCAAACGTAGATTCCAGTATTTCATCGATTATACAATGAGTCTCCTCATCATCTGAGCAATGCTCCAAGATTCTCTATAATAAAGCAGACAGAAAAAAAAAAAAAGAATATGAATATTTCAAGTTCAAAACACAAGAGGAGACAAGGCTCGCCCTTTTTCATTTACCTGGATAACTCGGCATCCATAAGGATGAGTAGAAAGAGTAGCGACTTGACCACGGAAAGCAGCAATTACGAATCCAATCCTACCCGCAGGCATACTCTCAATACACTTTTGGATAACATGATTACCGTTTTGATCTCTAACACACTTCATCACATTCCCATCGAGCTCACGAATTAGTTCTGTCTTTTGGTCAACATCTATCACTTCAAGGGCCTATAAATATCACAAGGCACAAAGAAGCACTTAGAAAGTTACTACCATTTACTTTAATATACTGACATTGATATAAGGACACTAATATTAATAAAATTACCTTTTGTATCACACGACATCCATACATTTGCAAACTTAGAGAAACCATCTGACCAGCAAGTTGCTTCACAAGTTCTTCTCTCTGTGCTGGAGTTCCATGTTCTATGAACTGACCCAAAAATTACTACTTAACTACAAACTTATGGACAAAAAAATCTTCTCAACTTGGAAAAAAGAAGAAGAAAAAGTTACTCACTTTTTGGATAACATAATTTCCAAAAACATCAGTCATCAATTTTGAAGCTTGTGGCAGAAGCTCACTATAAACAGATGCCTTTTCCTCATCGGAGCAGTGCTCCAGCTTCTGTTGAATAAAACGGCTGCCATGCTGATCGACGCTGAAGTAAAGAAATGAGTAATAGTATAAGATTACGAAGACATATCCTGATGCCTTCAAAACACTGATTCATAATTAAAGAAAATGATAGATATCGGAGCAGAAACACTGCCTGAATTCAACAACACGCCCTGCAATATCAGATAGCTCGAGTTTTCGAGCATTTGGAGACTTGAGTTCATCAAGAAAAGAATGTCTTTTGTGATCATCAACGATGCTGTTGGCTCCTCCTCCTCTGTTCCCTTGCCATCCACTAGGGTAGATCCCAGTGTTTCTACTTGGCCCTTGTTGATGATACCTTGTTTCACTTCGTCTTCCAAAGTGGCTCATCATTCCACCAACTGGCGAGGACGGCATCACTGGACTAGCCAGAGGTGATCCTGGATACTGCGGCATGACTCTTACACCAGGCGGCACTGCAAAATAGTTTCCCATATGCCGCGGACTTTGCAACCCATAACTCGGACTCAAAGGACTGTTGAGAGGTTCATGATTTGCCATATAACCAGCAGCTTGTAGGTCTTTCTGCCCAAAAGAATCATTGCTGCTCTGAAATGAAGGAGCATACGCATCCACTGGAGCCTGTTGAAAATACTGCAATTGATAAGGGTCCACGAGAGAGGGAACGTTTTGTCCAGTGGATGATACTCCAGGTAGAAGCCGAGCGTTGTTGTATCCCGAAGAAGCCGATGAGATATCATATGGCATAGGAACTGTTGCTTCATGAGATGCGTATCCACTCATATACTGAGGGACAACACCAGAACCAGGAGGGTAACCGCTATAAATATATTGCGGGGGGTACATACCCGAGGACTGAAAGTTTTGATGGTAAAATGGGCTCAGAGATGTCATATATGCTGCTGTAGATGAATACATAGCAGGCGGTGCTAAAGCGTGAGGAGATTGGAAAGTTGAATGTACCTCGCCAGTTGCAATCTTCGGTAAGCTCTGCATCATGTCCTGTGTACCGCCCATCCTTGGATAGGTCATTTGTTGTGGCGAACTAGGTTGAACCTGGTACGAGGATTGTATGTATTGCAAAGGCATTCCCCTTCCCTGAGGTTGTTGATTGTCTTGATTCCTCATCATCATTCTAGAAGCAGCGGAGGATGGAGGAGAAGCACCAAAAACAGATGCATTTAATCTCTCTTTCTGTGCATTAGCAGAAGAACTCTGTGAGCCCAAATCAGCAGAAAAAGGATCTTCACTAGTAATAGCATCCATGGAGAGAGAATCTGTCTCCCTCAGCAGATTAACAGAACTTATATCAGACTCCAGTAATCTTCTTGTGGTTTCTGAAGATGTATCAGAGGTAATGGCGTGGATGTCTTGTGCAATTGGACGATTACCTGCCGAATGAGGCCGCTTGAACACAGAAGAAAGTGTAAGTGGGAAATCTTCCTTCATGTAAAATGGACTTAAGCACAGAGAAAAGATCAAAATGCTAATATTTTACTAGTAAGTGATAGAATAAAGAACCATGTACCTGAATCATATCAGCTAAGCTCTTACGATGACCAGCCAGAGAAGCATAAGCTTGTTGTTCAGCCGATGATGCCTCATCCTCAGGCTCCTCTCTATGGGTTGAAAGAGCAGTTCTAGAAGAATGCAAGGGGGATCTTAACCCCATATTATCCCAGGAGGTTGTTGGACTCTGACTATTATCACCAACCCCACCCAAATGACGCAACAAGTGCTGATTCTCCCGTGAGATCAAAGGAGGAGGGAGTCTCGGATTCAAGTTGATGTTGGACAAATAGTAAGCTACATATGCAGGGTCGCTACGTATCTCTTCTTCTGAGTCATAATTCTCAATAGCCCTACTTAAAACTTCAGAGCTACTACCTTCCTGTTGTTTCAAGAGATGCCTAAGAGCTGCAAAGGAACCTTCCATGCTAGGCGGCGCACTTCCGCTCCTACTAGGGAATTTCCCGGTATTATTATCACCACCACTATCCAACCTATTTCTTTTCATAAGGAATCCTAAATCTTCAACCGCCATATCAAGTGAACCAAAGATCCCACTATCCCTAGAAGCCTGCCAATTTTTCACATGATCACCCTCAACCATTCTCATAGCGCTCTGAGTCGTCATACTTCTCTATATAATCAAGTTACCATATATCATACAAGGTAGTTTCACAACACCTGACACAAAGAAACCATAAAACAAAGAAGTAAGCCAACACTTCAAAAGTAAATTAAACAAAACCATAGTCCAAAAGAGAACAAAAGCTAAGAACTTTAAACACATGGTCCCCAATTTCATTAATTACAATTTCATCCCAAACAAGTAATCAGTCACATATGAATGAAATCTACACATCAACGATCGATATTTCGGACAAGATTTTCCCATTTCCTGAACTAAAAAAAATCAGTCAACCCACTCAATCAGTAAAACCAACAACAAGATCATCAAAAGACTCCATCGTTTTATAAAAAAAAAAACACACGAAACCGTTGAACTCACTCATCAACCTCGTTACAAAACAAAAAAAATCATATCCAGAAGCTAGAATCAAGGATCAAAATTAAAACAAAAGACTTTAACTTTTATCTCTTTTTCTTCTTTTTAATATTCATAAACTAGTTCCTTGCATGACTTGTCGAAGAAAGAAAAAAAAAGGTAGATACAGAGAGGAATAGGTGAAAGGAGGAAGAGTTAAGTACCTGATGGTGATATTCAAGCTTCCATGAAAGTGCTTTTTCTGGATCCGTTTTTTCTCAAAGAGCTCGAAATAAGAGAGAAGAGACCCAGAGAAAAAGAGAGATAGAGAGATTAAAACTAAACCCTTTGAAAAGTTTGCTTCTCAAGGGGCTTCGTCGAGTCACCAAGTCAAGAAGACTAATCCTAAAATGTCTTTTTGTTTTATCTTTTTTTTTCTTTTTCTCGGCAATTATTGGGATGTTTTAGTCTTTAATTTAATACCCAAATTTTGATTTTTTACGATATCGCATATTTGACAAACAAAACATTTACAATATTCAGAAATTACGACGGATTCGCAAACGAAGAGGTCGTCGTCTCTGTGCAAATGACTAAAATACACTTGGCTGCGGTGGTGGTGAAGGAAGCCCTTTTTGGTCTTTTTGGGTTTTGCGCTCCAAATTGGTGACTAGGTTTGCCACGTGTTGATACTTCTAGTTGGAAGAGATACGTTCACGTGGCTCTGCCTCTGTTGCCTGTTTTACTACCACCACCAAAAAAACACACTTACACTTGAGGTCTTTTTTGTTTTTGTTTTTGTTTTTGTTTTTAGTTTCTTCTTCTTTTTGGATGCGCTTACGCACACCTGCACAAATTTTTTTGAAGATTATGTTAGATTGTATATTAGAAAATCCAATTGTTTGTTTTAAACACCAAAACACTATTCATAATTTACATATTAGGATTTTTTGATATATATGATGAAGTGTTGTGGGAAAGAGAGAAAAAGTCCTTTAAATGACACATCAAAGACTTTGTCCAAAAACAATGAAAGTGATTTGTGAAATAATAAGACTTTTCCATCACCATCATCCTCTCATCATGGATTTAGCTTCCCATCAACAAGACAACATTGGATTCTTTCATATGTGCTAAATCCAAACGACAACAATGAAAATGGTCCCTAAATAGTGAATCTATTACCAAAGCTAGTGTGTTCTTCTTAGATTGGACCCTTATTTGCAAATATAATGATGCAAATGTAACTAACACACAATTTTTTCTTTGATTTTTGTCTGCAAAAAAAAAGAGAAAACCCCTTGAACCGGATCTTACTGATCGGATAAAAAGGGAACAGTTGAATTTGAAATCATTGTGTGTTCATCATTTATTATCAACAAGGGAAAAGAATTGGAGATGGGTGTCTTTGAAGCTTCCCAGCAGAAAAGTTGAGCTTCTTCATCTTTTCTTCACACCACAGAAGATGCTCTTTACTGATCTTCGACATCCTCAATACTCGTGTTGCGAGTTTGATGTCAATGGCTGCAAACAAGAGCTGAACACCTTCCCATGTTTGAGGCCATGATTTCTTTTTCAACCCTTTTGTCTTCTTTGTAAGCTCCTTCGCTTTCACCCTCTTCTGCAAAAGTTTTTTTTCTCTTATCAGACACCAAAGAAGCATTGCATAGTTTTCTTTTACACATACACATTTATGTATAGAGAAACTGTACCTTATCGATGGATGACTGAACCAGTTGTAATGGGGTTGTCGAATTCATATTGTTACCAAACAAGTGAATACCACCATTTGATTTCTTCTTATCCATTTTCAAGAAAACGTTGAAAGTAAGGATCGAGCTCTCGATGATTTGGATGAGATCATCAGCAAGGACCATAAAGCCTGTATCTTTCTCCATCTCCTTTTTATCTGACCCTGAGATGGTAACCAACTTAAAGTGTTACCACTTCACATAAGGTTTTAAGTCGCAATGTGAATAGCTGAGGAAGTCTCACCTTGAATCTTAGGAGCTTGAAGGAGCTTAGGCATTGCGTTTCTTGCACGCCCATAAAGCTCAGATCTTGATCCTTGTTCAAATGGTTCATTCTCTATATACCTCTGCAACAAGACCAGGAATTGCTGAAACTGTTGAGCGGTATGGTTGTAGCAAGTCGGGGGTTCGGGTTGGCATGAGATTAAGTGGCTAAGCTGCGTATATTGACAGTGAAGTGCCTCCCAAGTGAGGCAGAGTTGAGCAACATAGGCCGTCTCTAGATCTTGGTAAGGGTCAATCTCTGTCTGCTGCAAATACTCGGTATCTTCCTCGGGCAAATCCAACTTTTTGAGAGAAAGACATCGAAAAGGTGAAGCTAGCTTCTTAGTTGCAGATCTTGGCGATGGAGTTGAAGGACTTGGAGCTATTCCAATGCCTGAGGAGTAAGGAGAGTAAAGAGTAACCAACAAATCCATGGAGAGCAAAGATGATTCAAGAGTTAAGAGATCAGTCCAATCTTAGCTTAACACAGAGATTTCACAGGAATGCAACATAAAAAGCCATTGATAAAGTCAGTAGAAATAGATCAAAGGGCAAAGAAGCTTATACCAGTTTCCTTGAGCTGCTGAGAGCTAACACGATCAAAGAAGAGCATACGCTCACAATACTTATCATAGACAGCATCAAAACCTCCCCACCATTGAAGTCCTTCAGCGACCACATCTCTCCACTCACTTGAACACTTGTCTCCTCCCACATCATCATCGTCTAGATACGATTCCTCTTCTTCTTCTTCTTCTTCTTCCTCTTCAGGTATCAACACCATGAAACTGTTCCTCCTTAACTCCTTGATCCTTCTCTTAACCTCATTAGTAATGAAATCGTCGTCGTCGTCTTCGATCTCATCAGCTTTAGCCGAATCTGTCACACCAGCAGCGTCAGTGTTCTCACTCCTTGCCTGCTCTTGCTGAGCCAAAATCTTCTCTTCTTTCTCCTTTTCAAGGTTTGGCTTCCGAGACTTTCGAAATTTTCGAACTTTTAAGAAATCCATCTCCTCAATCACACTTGGAGAGAGTGAGCGTCTCTTACTAAAATCTTTAGATCTAACTTCAGATTTCTTTGTGCATGAAAAAAAAATGCGTTTCTCTAAGGCCAAAACGGACTCAATCAGAGAATCAACCAACCCACAAAATGAGGAAAATGCATGAATGTAAGATCTCAGAGAATCATCATGACCAAACAAAAACCCTAGAGAGAAACAGAAGATGAACAATGCATAAAGAATCACACATGAAATTCACACAAAGATCAGAGTAGCAGCAGTGCAGCAACAAAAGTCTGAAACTTCAGATTCGATTTATCTCTCTAGCTAAGAACTAAAAACACAAGCAAGCATTCCCATTCCTATTCGCTGTTAATTAAAAAAATCAACACTCCACTGAAACCACACTACACTGAGAGAAGAAGAAACCAAAAAAAGATTCAAAATTGAAGTAAAGAAAGAGAGAAACAACCCAAAAAGCAAAAAAAAACAAAATCGAAAGGTGAGAATTGAAAACGAAAGACAAAGACAGGAGGGAGATGAGAGAAATGTTTTGTAAGTGTAAACCACCACTTGCAAGAAGAGAGATAGATGTCTTTTACTACTCACGATATAAAGGCAGGACAGAGAGAGAGAGAGAGAGAGAGAGCACAATATAAATGTGAGAGGTCCTTTTAATTGATATCTCTCTCTCTCTAAACAGATCTCATTAATAAATCCAATAATTAAACTTGGTGATTTCAAATTCCAAAAAAGAACTCAGAAAAATCTCTTCTTTTTTTTTATAATTTAAATAAAAAAATACACCTTTTTCCTCATAATTTCGTTTTCTAATTCCAGTCAAAACCCTCACAAAGAGGTTTCTGAGTCAATTGACTTACTATTTGTTTCCTCTATAGGGTCGTCGAAACTGTCTTTTGCTTTTTGAGTTTATTTTACTTTTTACTTTATATATTACTGAACTGATTTAGGGAGGAAAAAGGAAACAAAGACATTGGTGTAGTAGTAGTAAGATATGTCTGAGAGAAGGAGGAGCTAGGTGAGAGAGAGATCTATGAAGAAGGAAAACAAGAGAAAAAAAAAAAAAAGTCAGCAGTGGGAGGAAATGCATCGTACAGAGAATATTGTCAGAAAAGCCGCGCAATCTGTTCTCCTTCCATTTGCTCTTTTCCTAATTTACTTCTTTGTCCTCTTTCATTTCTTATATTTACTACGGTTCTTTGTCGTATTGGGCTTCTCTTAAACTGGGCTTTTCTTTTATTAATTTATGTATCCACTTAGTCATTGCAATATATAAAACGACGTCGTTGTTTTGACATTGATTATATTGGTTTGGTTAATCTACTTTTGGCACAGATTCGATTTGAATGGGATTGGATTAAACCGAATTAGAGAGGTTGGATGAATCTTATTATAGTAAGATCTCAGAGAATCATCATAGCCAAACGATCCAAATGAGAGCTCGTATTATTTGCTTCTTTCTCTTGCTCACACTCATATGGGTTTAACCTTTTATTTTCCGGTTCTGTCCTTATGTAAAACTATCTATATTCTTTTCCTATTATTTATTACTTTTGAAGTACATTTTTCAAACAAAAATCTTTTTTGTGTAAAACTATCACTATTATTTACTATTTTTGAATCCCATATCTTATTATTTAGTCGCCTCTGTTAAGTCGTTTTTCCTCTACGAATCTCTTTCACGACGATTTGTTACAGCTAAAAAGTCAACAAGAATCGTTGTAGGTTGTGTCGTTGTTGTTCATCTGATGTGTTAAGGCACAGAGCTGACGTGTCAAGATAAAGAGGTTTGATTGGTCGAGCGGGTGGGGATGACATGCTGAGCTACGATTGGCTAATTTCGAATTTGCGATCGTTGTTAACCATTAACCAAAGGAGGATCTTAAAAGAAGTTTTCTTCGTTTTAGAGTCTTTAATCGAATATCTCATTTGTAATTTCTCTTTCATTGTAAAATCTAGAAACAAACTCGAATTGGTCTAGATCTCTTAGTAAGATCTTCATCATTTGAGATTTCAGCTCTCGTTTCATGAGCGTCAGCTGGATTTAACTATACTTACAATTTGAATTGAAGAAGTCACATCTTATATGCTAAGAAGAGCAAATGTGCATTTGCATAGAACCGAGTGGAGTATTTGGGACACTACATAGAAGGCAGTGGTGTTTCTACTGATCCCCAGAAGTTGGTGGCGGTTAGACACTGGCGAGTTCCAAAAACTGTGGAGCAAGTGAGAGGTTTTTTTGGGTTTGCCAGATATAATTGCAAGTTCGTGAGGAGTTTTGGTATGATTACGAGACCATTGCATGATCTGACTAAGAAGGATACATTTAAGTGGAATGAGACTGCAGCTCAAGCTTTTGACAAACTAGAGTGCTTTATGTGAAGCCTCAGTGTTAGCACTCCCACGGTTTAACAAACCTTTTGTTCTTGGATTTGATGCTTGTGGTAATGGGATTGGTGATGTATTAATGCAGGAAGGTAACCCTATGGCTTTTTTCAGTCGACATTTGCGAGGAAAGCAGCTACATTTGTCGATTTATGAAAAAGAATTGTTGGTCGTAGTGTTTGCTTTGCAAAAATGGCGTCATTACTTGTTTCCCAATCACTTTGTTATCAAGACGAATAAAAGAACTTTGAAGTATCTGTTGGAGCAGATGTTGAATACACCAATACAACAATAGTGGCTACCTAAATTGCTAGAGTTTGATTATGAGATACAGTACAAACAAGGGAAGGACAATGTAGTCGCAAATGCTTTATCACGTGTGGAAGGCTCGGAAGTTTTATATATGGCGATGTTTGTACTTGATTGTGATTTGATTCATCGAATTCAAGCTCAGTATGCCACATATGATGCTTTGAAGAGTGTTATTGAGCAACTTACGAAGGATTCACAGGCTAAGAATCATTTTTCTTGGGTTCAAGGAGTTTTAAGAAGGAAGAGTAGGATCGTGGTACCTGCTGACAATGAGTTGAAAGATGATATCTCAAGTGGTTGCATGGTTTATGTAATGGGGGTCATTCTGGTCGTGATGCAATATGTCAGCGAGTAAAGGGTCTTTTTTAATGGAAGGGATTGGCTAAGGATATTCACCAGTACATACGGAGTTTCACCGTATGCCAAATGTGTAAATATGATACTTCAGCTTCTCCTGGGTTATTTCAACCTTTACCAATTCCAGAGACCATTTGTACTGATTTATCAGTGGATTTTATTGATGGGTTGCCTCCCTCCTTTTGGAAGTCAGTCATCTTTGTTGTAGTCGATCACTCGAGCAAAGCTGCCCATTTCATGGCACTTACCCATCCACACTCTGCCGTGACTGGCTCAAGCTTTCATGGATAACGTGTTCAAGTTACACGGTTTCCCCAAGACTAATGTCAATGATCGTGATATTTTTTTCCTAAGTGAGTTTTGGAAGGAGTTGTTTGCGTTGCAGGGCGTATCTCTGAATTATTCCAGTGCTTATCACCCTCAATCTGATGGGCAAACTGAAATGGTTAATAGCTGTTTGGAGACATATTTGAGATGTATGTGCAGTGATCGTCCTCATCTATTGAGTAAATGGTTGCCATTAGCGGAGTTTTGGTATAATACCAACTTTCACACAACCATTCAAATGACACCTTACGAAGCTGTGCATGGACAACACCCACTAATTCATCTGCTATATCTTCCTGGTGAATCGAAGGTTGCTGTTGTGGCTCAATGTTTGCAGGATCGAGATAATATGCTTCTTTTGCTCAAAATTTCATTTGTTAAGAGCTCAACATAGGATGACTCAGACCTTCATCGTTATGACAGGAGTTTTGAGATTGGTGATGTAGTGTTTGTGAAGTTACAACCTTTTAGGCAACAATCAGTGGTGTTACATTCCAATGAGAAGCTTGCTCCGAAGTATTTTGGTCCTTATAAGATATTGGACCGATGTGGTGAGGTGGCTTACAGGTTGGATTTATCCTCTTCTTCTAAAATACACCCTGTTTTTCACGTTTCTCAGCTCAAAGCTTCGGTTGGTCCTGTTTTGCCTACCACGGAGCTTCCTTCTGTAGCCTATGATGCTTTGATTAAAGAACCTGATCATATTTTTGAGAGGAAGATGGTTAATAGGCAGGGTAAAGTTGTAACTATGGTGCTCATCAAATGGACTAATCAGACGGTGGAAGAGGCTACTTGGGAGTACTTGTTTGACATATGCAGGAAGTTTCCTACATTTGATCCTTGAGGACAAGGTTATTTCAAGGGGGGAGATTTGTTAGAGCTAAAAAGTCAAAAGGAGTTGTCGTAGGTTGTGTCGTTGTTGTTCAGCTGATCTGCTAAGGCATAGCTGATGTGTCAAAATAAAGAGGTTTGATTGGTCGAGCGGGTGCGGATGAAATGCTGAGCTACGATTGACTCATTTCAAATTTGCGACCGTTGTTGACCATTTACCAAAGGAGGAGCTTAAAAGAAGTTTTCTTCGTTTTAGAGTCTTTAATCGAATATCTCATTTGTAATTTCTCTTTCATTGTAAAATCTAGAAACGAACTCGAATTGTTCTAGATCTCTTGGTAAGATCTTCATCATTTGAGATTTCAGCTCTCGTTTCATGAGCGTTAGCTGGATTTGATTGTACTTACAATTTGAATTGAAGAAGTATTGGTTTTATTCTTTATCATGATGTCACAGCTCACAGGTAAGTTTGGTTTGTCGATTTCCCTCTTTATTTAAATCGTCATGCATCGAGCTTCTTCTTCTTTCTCGATTTCTTTGTGCATGACGTTTCTTCATCTCCCTCTATTTCGATTCTCCTCAGTCGACTCTGCCTCTTCTCTCTTCTGCTACAGGTGAATCATTGTGAAGTCTTTGTCTCTTTTCTCTCTCTTGGTGATTTTCTTCTTTATCACACAAAAGGTAATAACTTGTCTCTTCATCACTTTGATTTAGCTGCTCCTCTTCTTCTATTCAAAAATTGACTTTTTCTAGTCATTTGTTTCTTTGCTTTGACATAGCAACTCTTTTGGGATTTCTCTTTCCCGCAAGCCTTATCCGTGTCTCCCTCCAAGTTCTTCTCCTCACGTCCTCGTCAGGTTTTCTTCTATGTGACAACTCAGTGGGATTTCTCTTTCCCGCAAGCCTTATATTGGTCTCCTCCAAGTTAATATGTGAGCTTCTCCTCACATTCTCAGAACTCTCCTTTCACGTCTTCATTGCTTGCTCTTTTCGAGAATATCTCCTTGTCTCGATGGACGTACCTGAAGCCCGCCTCCTCTAAGGTTCGATTAGTGAAGAGTTTGTGAAGCTTTCCTTCTTTTCTTCTTCAACTTGCAGTTTTCACTTTTCAGCTTTGCTCTTCCTCTTTTCTCAACCTTATATTTTTCTTTATGCAGGCTTCTTTTTCATTCAGCTCACCTCTCAGTGATGAGCTGCTTCTCTCCTTGAGCTCAGGTCCACTCAAGTTCTCACTCTTAGAGGTTTACCTCGCCTAACAGAACTGAAGTATATAAGGATGAGATAACCAGGGGCGGATCTACGTTACAAAGAGGTGGGGCACGTGCCCTATACTCTTTTTAAAAGTTTTGCTATTAACATCAGTCCATTATAATTTTTTGCTCAGTTGGTAAATTGTCCCAAATATAAAGCATTAGGAAACGAGTTCGATTGTCAGCTAGCGTTTGTTATATTGCTTTTTTTTAGTTGTATATTTGTTGGAGGCTTTTGTTACTTGAGGCATTTTCTTATTCCATTTTTTCTTTAATAAAACTAAATGCATATAGTTCTATTTTTCTTTTCCTATTTTCACTTTAACTTTTAACAAATTTAATTCACATTTCTTTTATTGCAAAGTAGATATATATCTTAATTTATAAAAATATAAGTAATAAACTAGTAAATTAGTAACATTAAACAATAATATCTTTTTTGTAGTTAATATATAGTTTTAGACTTTAAATTTGTGTGATATGATAAGATAATTAATTTTAAATATATTACAAATATTTATATTTTATAATGCATTAACAGTTTGTAACTGCGTATTTTCTAATTAATAAATTAAGTATGTATCTAATTAAGCATAATCATAAACCAATATAAACAATACTTTCCAAAAGTTTGGCTCATTTTTTTGACTTCATACCTTCAAATATATTTAAAAATACAAAATATATAATTTAACATAAAAAAATTTATATTTATTAATTATACATTATAAGTGCCTCACACACAATATTGTTCTGGATCTGCCACTTGAGATAACTATCTTGAAAACAATCTTCACATCCCTTATATGTCAAACTAACTCTCTATTGTCCCTCTGTAGTTTGGTTTTGTACAAAATATGTTGGAAGGGTCCAAGGTTGTCACATGCCCGAGCAAAGCTTCTCAAAGATGCTGAAAAATTCAAGAAGGTAGCTTATGTAAAGTATGATTCTTTTTTTTCTGAAACGATTCTTTATATTTGTAATTTCCATTTACTAACCTTTTCTCATCTTATTTTTCTAGTTGTGGTGCTTCCACCCACAAGGCTTAAAAGTGTTTTCAAAGACCAAAATCAAACAAAACTTTGGCAAAATACAAGCCCACCGGTGCACTTGATGATGAGAAAATCAAGAGTTTAAGCTCATTGATCTATGTTGCTAAGAGAGACCACTCGGATCGTCATAATCTTTTGGCCTACCAACTCAGACAAGAACAGAAATTTGCTGCAGAAGAGGCTATGGCCAAGACTGATGATGAAAAGAACGATAACAGCAATGAAGAGGCTGATGAAAGAAGAAGGGATTTGCTTCGAACAGTTGTTGGTGCCACGAAGTTTGTTCTAATATTCTTTACCATCTACTTTTATCAAAGTTTTATTTATTTACAGCTTTTAATTTGAACTCGTCCTTCAGCTCCTCTTTGAAAAAGTATTTAGCAATATCCTCCATGTTCCGCGGGTTGCTGGAAACAAAGAAGTTATTTTAAAAGAGTTATTTTTAATTGAGACAATTTTTAATTTTAATATTACAATTGTTTGGTAAATTTACATATTTCTGTTTAAATACTAATTACTTTAGAATATTATAGTATTTTAACTTGTTTGAAGTATATAACAATTTTTTATTTTTTGTTTATTGTATTTGCATTATTATTACGTAGTAATATTGTAATTACGAGCAAATAAAATTTATAATTTATCAACAGCTAAAATTTAGTATTAATAACTCGTTTTTTAATTAATATATGCATCCACTCAGTCAGTGCTATATATATATATATATATATATATATATATATATATAAAATGACGCCACTGTTTGACTTTGATTACATTGCTTGGTTTTTCAAAATCTACTTTGGGTACAGATTCGATTTGAATGGGATTGGATTAAATCGAATTAGAGAGGTTGGATGAATCTTATTATAGTAAGATGTCAGAGAATCATCATTACCAAACGATCAAAAATTTCTTCAAGATTAGAGTAGCATTACCAAACGATCAAAAATTTCTTCAAGATTAGAGTAGCATCAACTAAAAAGCATTTGTCTGAAATTTTGGAAGATCTGAGACTCTGAAAACATGTGCAGTGGAAGTCTCTCATTGAATCTCTTACAAAAAAAAAAAAAAAAAAAGAGATAATAATGTAAAAGTAGAAGAAAAAGAATAGTGAATCTACTTTGAGAACCTCTCTAGAGGCTCATTGTACGCATGTAATCATATAATTAGTTTTTAATTTTATTAGTGATTTAAATTTTAAATAAAATTGAAAATTAATTAAAATAGATAACAATAATAATATTTTAATTAATGGGTTTAAGCCCTACAATAATAATATCTTGATCCTCTCTCACACTCATATGGGTTTAACCTCTTATTTTCTGGCTCTGTCCTTGTGTAAAACTATCTACAGTTTTAGAAGTATATTTTTCAGAAAAAAAACATTTAGTTTGTAAATAAATTAAAGTCTCTAAAATGAGAGATATAAAAATAAATTAAAGAGAAGCCCAATTTAGTGCTATATATAAAAATATTAGGAAGACGTCGCTGTTTGACTTTTGATTACATTGGTTTGGTTTTCAAAATCTACTTTGGTTACGGTTTGGTTTGAGTGGGATTGGATGAAACCAAATTAGAGAGCATATGTGGTCATGGGATCATTTGGCATGTTGCCTCTTCTTCTCTCGCACACCAGTTTCTTCTCTCGCAGGTGACTACTATTGTACTTCTTCCTGTAAATTCATTCGATTCTATTTCTGTTTGATTTTTGTGTCAGCTGATGAAACTGATAGTCTTTTTTTACTCTTTACTCAGCTTTGACTAAGTTATCATATTTATTATTTAGCAGTTTCGTTTTCTACTCTTACTTACATATGAGACAAGTTTGACTTCTACTAGAGATTATTTTTGGTTCGTTTGAGTTCCAAATCCAATCAATCAGATTACTATGATCCTTTGGATATCTTTGTCTTTTGTGGGGGTTTTGTGACATAGGGACTGGTGATGTTGAGTTTAAGCCTATATAATTAAGGGGCTTTTGATCAATTTTAATCAAAGTTGATTGCTTTTTGCTTAGAACTGATTCTTTTATTGTCAATTCTTAGTAATGGGAAAGTTGGTTTCTTTGCCTTTGTCTTTTGCTTTTTCTGCAAGTGACTTTGTCATCTCTCTGCCCTTGTATCATTTACGTTTATGTGAAAGCAGTTTCTGGAATTGAGAAACTAAGAGTAACATGTTTTCGTCTAATACGCTATAGGCTTGTATATATATACAGAATATGCTTCTCAGGTAGGTTTGTGCTTGTTACTCTTGTAGACATACTTGGGCGCTTATCAATAATGTTATGTTTGATTTCGATGGATAATTTGGCGAGATTGATGATGCTTTTATGTGTTAGTGTCTTCTTTTTGTTTTGGTCTTTTATTTGCTCAAAAAAAAAAAAGTATAACTCTCTGTATGTATTCTTGAAGACTTATATGTAAACATATGCTGCAAGATAATATGAATCGGAACAAAGATGACACTGAGCCGACAATTAAAGATGAGAGTCCATTCGGAAAGCTTTCAGATGATCTCTTGATAGAGATATTTATAAGAGTTCCAATAACAAAGTGGGATCAAATATCATGTGTTAGAAAACAGTGGGCGAATTTATTCCGCGGAGAATGCTTATGGCAGGCTGCTCTTAATCGTGTGTATCCTCTTGCTAGCAAAACTAAGAGATGGACTGGACCAATCCGGCAAGGATTAAGCAAACGGTGACTTCATACCCTATGAAAAAGCTAGCTGAATATTTATAGAATATCTATAGTTAGATTCAAGAAACTTAATAGCCTTTTTTGAGCTGCAGGAGATATGTGGCTTTATACATCAGTAGAAACATATTAGGTGTGGAGACAGACATTAATGAGATGCTTGGACATATTTACTTGTTCTTGAAAGACCAGCTTCAAGTTTCCACTACTCCTGCTTCAGGCATCTTGCACGGAACCCTCATCGGTATTATGAGCTGCTTGTTTGGTTATACATTGGACTCTGCTTAATAAATCTCATATGTTCATTTTTTAATGACATTTTTGGTAGCACAGACCAATTGATTGTGAGTGGCAAATCGAAAGAAGAAGCTGATGAGCTTACGACAAAGATCTGGCTGGCTCTTCTCGACTATTTAGAGGACACGAAACATACATTCATCGTGCTGAAATCAATCGCACAAGAATATGATGTAAGGGGAGACAATGCATACATTTAAAGTTCACATAAATCCATTTTTGTAGAATACTAACATCTCTAATAAAAGCACAGGGCTTTCTTCCATATCCATATTCAAGACCGATCAAGATGCAGTGGAAGGTGTTTGAGAAACTGTTTGTGGACTTCCGCGACTTGCTTGATCATTCAGAGTACTGCGACCTTATAGGAATTGCCAAGAAGAAGTTTCAAACCGTACCTTATATTTGGTTTGGCTATTAACAAACTTAGCTACTCTGTTAAGTGTTCCACTACTTGTATGTACATAAGACAAGACATTCAAAGTCTGCATCTTTGTAAGAAAGAAAGACGTCTAAAATTCAGATTCTTGGACATGTAACATTCGTTGTTATTAGTTTTCTAAGCCAAAAGTCAAACTCTTTGTTGACTATTTTAACTTCTTCGTTACTTTGCCAACTTCAGTTATCCACTTTCTTCTTCTTCGAAATGGTTCTCACGAAAGTGTTGCTGATACTCGTTCTCTGCATCTTGACGCAATCCAACAATGGAGGACACATCTCAATACTCGTCTCAAAAACGGGTCTTGAATCTGCGAAAGATTTTCTCATAAACAGAGTTATCTCTACGACGATTCCGCTTCAGCTACCAGAGATCGAGAAGAAGGTTAGAATCCCTCTGATCGGGAAAGTACGAATGGGTCTATCGAATATTCAGATTGATTCAGTTGATGTCCATTCTTCCAAGATCGAGACCGGCAAAGATGGAATCTTTTTGAGTGTTTCAGGTGCGACAGCAAATTTAAGCATGGACTGGTCTTATACTTATAGAGCTTCCTTCTTTGAGATTTCTGATCATGGGGATGCTTTTGTCAAGGTCAGATTCCTTGGAAGGAAGAAAAAGTCATGTGCTTTTGGTTTATGCTCTGAAAACTATCGAAACCCCAAATTGGGTCTTGTTGTTTGTGTTCATCTCATTAACAGGTGAATGGTTGTGATGATAAAGGTTAAAGGAATAGATGTGAAAACCACTGTCACTCTGCTTGATGATTATGGAAGCCTAAAGGTTGCCTCTCGGGAAAGTGATTGTACAGTGGAAAACATTGATATTCATATCAACGGTGGTGCTTCTTGGCTGTATCAAGGGTATTGTTAAGTGGAATCTCACTTTCAGTTTTTTTTCTTGTTTCTTTGTAATCAAGATTGTAAAGATAAATGATTCTCTTTACTTTTTGCAGGGTGGTTGATGCATTTGAAAAAACGATCATATCTACTGTTGAGAACACTGTCTCTAAGAAAATATTGGAGAAGATGAAGAAGCTTGATTCTTTCTTACAATCACTTCCAAAGGAGAGAAAGATTGATGACTCTGCTGCAGTCAATCTCACTTTTACAGGCAACCCTGTATTAGGAAATTCGTCGGTTAAAGTTGCTATTAGTGGTTTATTCATGCCAAAGGGTGATGATGTCAAAGTTTCAGGATCTCATTCTTCTCCTTCTTCCTTCTTTCGTGAGGTTAACAGAATGGTGACAATTTCAATAGAAGAAGAAGTTTTCAACTCTGCAACACTTGTCTACTTCAATGTGAGTTCTCCAATCTTGACACGTCTATGGATTGACATTGGTGATACATATTGTAAGTTGGTTTTGATGCAGGCTAAGGTGATGCATTTAGTTATTGGGGAAACAAAGAACGGGTCGATTCTAAGCACGTCTGACTGGAAACTCATCCTTCCAGAGCTGTACAAACATTATCCAGATGATAAAATGATGCTTAACATGTCAGTAACATCTCCTCCTGCTGTTAAAATTACAGAGAATGGAATTGATGCAACGATTCAGCTAGACATAGCTATTGATGTTCAAGACTCAGGAAAAGTCCTATCCGTAGCACGCATATCATCGGTATGCTTAATATTACTAGTCCACTGAACAATTCAACTTAAAGATGTGATCTATAATCATTGATTTCCTTTTTTCCAGGTTGTGAATGTTGTGTGTTCTGCAGAAATAGTCGATGAAAATCTAACTGGTAGCCTCAGATTAAATGATTTCAATGCAACAATGAAATGGAGTAAAATTGGAGTGTTTCAATTAGACTATGTTCAGGTTAGTAACTTGATTATTAGAGATACAAGTGTTTTTGACTTGATTAGCATCAAAGTGGATATGTGCTCTTGTTAGGCTGCTACGTCGAGGGTTCTTGAAGCCTTGTTTTTGCCGTACGTAAACACACGTCTCAAGAGAGGATTCCCCTTGCCAATTCCAAGCGATTTCACGGTAAAAAACATAGAGATCGCCTATGCTAATAGTGCCATTTTGGTCCGTACCAATATCGGAACTAGCACTAGCACAAACCACTAGTATCTTGTTTAACTTCTTCTATTGTATGTATGAATGTATGTAGTATGCAGACTCAATATATGGAACAAAGATACACCCAAGCCTAAAGAAAAGTAATGACATCTTTCTGAGAGGTTAAGTAATGGCATCTTTCTGACATCTTTAGTTCTTTGGCGACTTGAAGCATTTTTGGAACTTCCCCTCTAAGACCGATGCATCTTTCTGAGAGGTTAAGGAAAAATTCCATTCGGTAACGCTCTTCTTTTGAAACTTTATCCACTAGCATCTTTGGATCGACAATCTCATCCATGCTTCCCTCCCTCATGGATTCAGACAACCTTTTGGGCACTTTGTTTTTGCCTCTCCAGTTCTTCCAACCACAAAGCTCTTCAAATCTTTCTTCTCCTGCCAAAAGCTTTTGCATGAAAATTCCAAAGCCGTAGACATCAGTTTTTTCCGACACTACCCGATTGAACAAATGATCATCGTCCATGTAATCGTAATCTCTTCCTACCCAAGTAAGCTTGGTAAATGTTTCTCCTTTTGGGATAGAGACACAGTAAGACAGATCAATCAGTTTAGCAACACCATATTCATCCAACAAGATATTCCGAAAACCCATATTCCTATACACAAAGGGCCTTGGGAACGCGTTGTGAAGGTAAGCTAAAGCAGTTGCAACCTCCTCTGCTATCTTCATTCTCTTTCTCCACGACACTACCACTTTTAAATCTATAGGGGAGTATTGTTTCACTGCACCATAATAAACCAAGACTGGATATTCAAACTCCAAGCAACAACCAACCAATTTCAAGAAATTTTTGTGACCGCTCACCATTGATGATATGGCAATGTCTTTAGGTGGTCCAGAGCAAATATCTCTAGGGGGGTCACGGCTTCTGCCTAGCAACTTCTTAACGAGAATCATGCGATGGTTATCGAGCATACCTGAATACCATTTCCCTTGAAAGAGTAAATCAGAAACACGACTACACTCGCAGATGTTTTGACTTCTCTCAAGGGTATTACACTTGCAGAAATCTCTTTCAGTGGCTGTGAGGATTTGATCAGCAGAGAAGAACTTGATGGGATTGGATTTGCCATCGCAGCATTGGATGAGCTCTTTTAAAAACATCTCCCCTCTCCTTTGGCCTCTGGCCAGTCTCTCTTTTTTAACAACGGCTCGTGACATCTTCTTCGTCCACCAATCCATCTTAATTAAAAATAAAATAAATTAAAAAAATGAACAAGACTGGAGGAGATTCAAACTGAGTTGAAAAACAAGAAGGAATCGAAGTACGTTATTATAATGTTCTTGTTGTTGAATAGTCCTCGAGAGTGAAAAGATCCTGATAATGACATTTTGGGATAATTTTCGTTAACTCTTTTCCCACGGTACGTACAACAAACAACTCATGAAGTTAAAGAGTTTCTGTTGTTCGTAGAATTGGGTAAATAAATGAAAATGGCTTGATTATGGCTCATCAATTTAGAAACCTTTGTTGTTATTTGGATATTTTGTTTTGATTCATTTTTTTTTGTTTTTAAAGAAAGAAAGTACTATAGTTATTACTTGAAATATTAGTTTTCTTTCTCTACATAGATGGTTATATTTGAAAAAAAAAGGAGAAAGGAGCGTTTAGCGCCTAACGTAGCCGTGTCTGGCCTAAGGCCGCCGTATTGTTGTTGTATTTGATGTTTTGAGATGGTTAAGTGTTAGTCAATGAGGCTTTGTAGTTTGTAAGAAAGAAAATGCACCCTAGTCAAAGTGGTAGTTATCACTTTATTAGTGATGTTGCACTAAAATACACATCCATACACAAAAGTTTTTCATCTAGTCCACAATTTATTTTTATTTGACTTGACAAAGTCCTTGTAATTTGCGCCAAATAAAATTTTCTTAATTGATTTGTTCTTTGGGGATGTGAAGTAAAAGAGACGCCAATGAAGGGTTTCTTTGAGGCTAGGAAAAAAAAGTCAAAAAAATCCTTCCTTGATTATATACTTTGTTTAACAATGTAAACGAGGTCTCTTGTTCTGTTCTGTGTGAAGTCCATAACATCTACACTGACTATTTTCTATATGAAATTGGTTTGTTAGAGTCTTAGAGCATCTCCATTAGTTGGTGCTTACCAAAGTTGCATAACAATATTTTTATTATAAATTTTGAAAAATGTTAAGTTAAAAATTTCATCAAAAAATTTTAAAATTTTATTGGTTCAATGGTTGATCCTAAACTTGGGGTCATTAAAAATATTTTTTTTAAGTAATGAGATATTGTATGAAGTTCTGAGAATATAGCTACAAATAAATCCTCAAAAGGTCTCAATGAGTACATACATCAAACAAGGAATGGACGTAGGCACCAGCAGTGATCCCCATGCACATTACTGCCTCGAGGCTGCAAGAGACATATAGATATTCAGAGGGATTATTCTTGTTACGATAGCCCAAAGTTAGAGTGAGATGGATTCAAGTTTTACCTAAAAAAGTTCAATACTTGAAGAATCTGATCTGCGAGGTCTTCAACAGAAGGCTACAGATCATTGGAACAAACTGGAGCAGCTCAAAACTGCAAAAACTCTTGTGGATACGATGGAACACAACACAATGTGAGCAAACAACAAAGTAGATACAAAGAAAAAAATGAATTGTTTCAAGACTATCAATTTTGCAAACCTCATGTCCTAGGGGACTGATATGGTAAATGCAGAAATTATGGAGCAGTAAGGAGACTGCTTCAGGGCAGAGAAACAATCCTTGGAAACACGACAAATCTAGCAGACATAAAAACAGAAAAGAATAAAAAAATCAGATTATCAAGTGAAAACAAATCAAGCACCAAATGCATATTCCCAACTCTTACAGTTTAGTGTTACGTCTGGATAAGTGATCAGCGCTGGTTTTTCTTGATCTCTATAAACTACAACTGAAACTGAAACTGAACCATGACAAGTTTTGACATGATGCTCCTGCAAAAGACAAGAAAGTAAGCAAGAATGAGTCGGTCTATATCCAAGTTCAGACAAAAATAAACCATGTGACAGATTTGATTCTCAAATGCACACCATTAGTCTTCATCGAATTTCAGCTCAACATTTAGAAACCAGAATTTATATTTTATTTAATTTAATCATTATACAACTAAGAAAAGGAACATTCTAACTTTGTTCCAGACAAACAAAAAAGTTAAGGTCCTGAAGAGATTATCCCATGTGCAAGACTATGTTGTTTAGAAACAACTGAAAATATGCAAGCATATAAAACCAACCTTTCCCTAAGCGATCACGACGGGCCATGAGAGCAGCTGCAGCGTTTCCGGGATTGTCCTCCTCAATAAAACTGATCACAAGAAGAGAGTACCTTATCTGAGCTTGCATTCGGATCAAATTGTATGTTAACCTGTAATTGAAATACTTATCAAAAACAGAGAAACATATCAAAATCAAACAAAACCGTTTCAAAAACCCGGATTCTTATTCTACAGCAAAAACAAGGTTAGGAACGTCAAACAAAGTATTCAACGCAAAGTATACAAACAAACAGATCAATTAGCAATTCCCAATCGGCTAACAAAATAAAACCCTAAAACTTTGCTAACATCAATTCCCAATTCGTTTAATCCTAATCTCTTATCACATCAAATAACATAATTCATCATGATCTACAAATGAAATCAGAGAGATTCTTACCAATACAAACAGATTGATGCATCATTTAACCACGGATTTGATGATAACGTCGAATTTGATCAACATAAGGATTTGATGATAACGATGGATTTGATCAACGCTAAACCACAGAGAAGATGATAACGACGGGTTTGATGAACCGATGCTGCCGGTGGAATGAATTTAATTGTTCCGATTTGATCAACCGGAACTTTCCGATTTCTTCCATCGACACTCGCCAAAGAGAGAGAGAGAGACGAAGAGAAAGTCGGGAAAATAGAAAGAGAGTGAGAGTGAGAGTGATACAGATGGATTCTTGAGCCAAAATCGAGTGAAATAGAACTTTTGAATCAACAAAATCGATTAAGAAACGAGAGAGTTGGGGTGATGGACTGAATTCGCAAAAGAGAGGAAACAAGAAGAAATCGAGAGGAAGGTCGATTGAAGTCTATTAAAGTCTTGGGTTCCAAATTCGACCGGTTTAGGAGAGTGGGAAATCAATTTTTGAACTTAAACCGGTTGCAATTTCGGTTCAATTCTAGTTAACCAAAGTCAAAACATTGAGCTTTAAGGGTGGACCATTAACAATTTGGACCAATTTTGCATATAATTAATCTCCTTTATTGCAAGTTTTTTTTTATAAAGGAGATTAATTATATGCAAAGTTGGTCCAAATTGTTAATGGTCTACCCTTACACCTCAATGTTTTGACTTTGGTTAACTAGAATTGAACCGAAATTGCATATAATTAATCTCCTTTATTGTTTGACAAAAAAAAAAAATCTCCTTTATTGTTAAGCAATTTTGCCAAAAACTTCTAAAAACCATCAATGAAGATGGTCTTAAAGTTAATCAGTTTAGATTGAGATGTGGTATATATACACTGCAACCTAATGTGTGCGAATTTTAAACAATTTTTTTAAAAATATTCGATAAATGAGATTATTAAATGGTCAAACGAAAAAAATGTATTTATATATTACATTTTAAACGGTATATGCTAAATGATGTGCTAAATGGTTTTGATTTTTTTTTAAATGATGTGCTAAATGATTTATCTTCACCTTGTCTATTGTATATATAAGGGTATCTATATGTTATATATATCTCTCACATCTCTAAGAAAAACCTTAATCTTGAACCAACAAATCCAAAAATTATCCGAAAAATCAGGAATTAACAAAATTTTCCGAAAAATCAGGAACTAACAAAATTCTCTGCCTTCCCAATGTTTGAATTTTGGATATGGACGCGAAAAAGGTGGAATGTGCAAATACGCAAAAGTGTGGAAAAAAACAACGCTTTTATTTTCTAGCTATTTATTACATAGTATTCTATTTTTAATCATTTGATAAACATAACTTTACAGATGATTTCTATAATTTGAATTAAAACAAAATCGATCTGCATATTGTGATCTTAGTGTCTATATTAACATTTTTTTAAGTACATTAACCTTTTATTTGTAAGTTTTTCATAATTAATCATTTGTCATTTGAATAAATATTAAAATTTGGATAAATTATTTGTAAGAAAACTTAATAATGTTAACCATAATATCTTACCTTCCGTAATTATGATTTTTTATGGAAATATTTATATAAAATCATAATTCAATAATACACCTTTTTATTACCAATACACTAAAATATATATAACACTTACATCATCTATATTAAAAATCAAAGAAACTTAATCAATCATAATATAAATCATAAAACTTATATATAAAAATAAAAGAAAAACCTATCCGGCTATCCCAGGTCGTTTTGTATTTTTTTTTTTTTTAAACAAAATGGAGATTCTAACCCACCACCCAGAAAAAGAACCATATTTTGTTTAACTACTGGTCAAGATATTTTGTTATTTTTTTTGTTTGGGACATGAAATAAAAGAGACGCCAGTGAAGAGTTGTTTTGGGTTTTTGTTTGGATAACTCAGGCCTCTTAAATATTGGCCCAACTTCACATCAGAAGAAGAATTAAAAAAGTGTTTTTATATTATATATCTCTCTACTCTCTCTCTCTCTAAAGCTTTGGGAAAAAAAGTCAATCTCTCTCATCAATCTCTCTCTATCTATCCTTCGTCTTCAGCTTCGTGTAACTTTGGGTTCGTTATACATAAAAGTTTTGATTTTTAATTCATTTTTTTTCTTTTTCAAAAATTTCAAACAATGGAGATCTCCCTCCTTCCCTTCTTCTTCTAGGGTTTCTCTCCTCTCTCAGGTTTCTCACCGTGGATGTATGGTTAATTAGTGTGTAAATCTTTTCCGATGGGGGATCTTGAATCTGTCTTACCGACTCCGATGATCGACGGAAACGAATTGGAACCGCCTGCGAAAAGGCAACGTTTTTCCCAGGATATGAACAGAGTCGCCGAGATTGTTTTGGTTTTGTCGGCGTTAGGGAGTATGCGAGTTGGGGATTCTCCAACGGATTTGGAACTCGAGCTGATGGATGAAGCTAGGTCGAAGTTAGCTGGATTGTGTCAGGAGTTTGCCCCTGATGATATTCTCCGTAAGGATGATGTTAAAGCTGTGATTGAAGATTTGGGTTTCAATGCTAAGCTTAATGACCAGAGATTAGGGTTCCGAGCGCCTAAGCTGACTATCTCCGAGAAGCTATCTCTTGGTAAACGAAAGGTAATGCCTTTTATTTTTAGTGCTTTTGTTTTCTCTTTGAAATTGCTCATTCCAATTGGCTATAGTTTTGTTGAGAGATGTGTGGCGTTTTCATCATGGATTCATTCAATTTTTGTCCAGATGGAAGAAGTAAAAAGGAATCCTACCTCTACTACTGTATCTACTGGATCTGTATTGTCACAGGCAAACGGTAGTGTTGCATCTCCAGGTCTTGGTACGGCTAATCATACTCTCTGCATTTTTTTTACAAACCATTTAACCTCTATCTACAGGCATTGTGACTGTTTCTTTACCCTTTGTTGTTTCTGCAGCGAGTAAAGCTTCTGTGGCACATCAGTGGCCTAATAGTAATGTTAATACAAGTGGAAGCCACTTGAAAATGGAGAGACCTCAGATGACAATTAAAGTTGCTTCTCAAGGGACTCGTAAGTCCCACATATCCCCCTTTGATTTTTGTCTAGGTGCAATTGTAGTGATAAGATACTTTGAACCTTTGATTTGGAAAATATAACTCTTTTCTTGCGGCTAGGGTATTCTAGTTGGTTTGCTACTGCTTTATTACAATAGGACTTATAAACTTGGTAAAGGTTGCCAGCCAAATACAGACATTGACCAATCACTAGGTTTTTAGGCTTGCAGCTGAGTTACGAGCTAGAAATAATTATGCATTTTGTGAATGCTGTCATTTTCTTGCTTAAATTTTGCAAAGATTACTGGTCATGTTAGCCTTTTTTTTATCAGCATTTTCTTTTTCGATTTTGAGTTTGTTTCATATACCACTTGTTTCTCTGTTTCAGCAAATTCTTCCACAAACTATTATGCTGCACCTTGGTCTGCCCAACCTCAATCCACCATATCTTTCAGCACTGCTCCAGATAAGAAGTTTCCTATTCAAAATTCTGTCAGGGTATCAGATCCGATCTTTAGGCCATTCATGTCTCAAACTCCGCACGGTACATTCCCAGGAACAAATCAGCCGATGCAGAAGATGCATTATGGTCAGACTTCTTCGTCTGGAAACAACCATAGTGAAATCGCCAAGGTTATCCAAAAAGTTCTACAACCACGGATTAAACAGTATTCTCTGTGGAATCCGCCTTCAAGAGAGTATATGAGCAGGGCAATGCCATGCCAGATGTGTGATGTTACCATCAAAGAAATGGATACTCTACTGATTTGTGATGCCTGTGAAAAAGCATACCACTTGAAATGTCTGCCAGCAAACAATATCAAAGGGATACCAAAATCTGAATGGCATTGCTCAAGATGTGTGCAAGCATTCAATGGGAAGCCATTTCCTCCTACATATGGTCGTACAACTCGTGCCGTAACTACGACTGCAGCAAAAGGGCCTTCTAGTACAGCAAAAGTGCCTTCTAGTACAGCCGGAGTTCGATCATCCTCAGCAAAGAAAATTGGATCGATAGATATAAAGGTTAATCAACAGAAACCAATTGTAACTACGACTCCCAGAGTACAAAATTCCCCTGGCTTTGTTTCTGGAGCAGCAACTACATCGCATTTTGGGACTGCTACTGTAAATGCAAATACAACTGCAAGCGCAGCAAAGATTACTAACATTGGATCACAAAGGTGTAAGGAAAGTGTTATCTCTGGAGCCGATTCTCCAGCACTGGTATCACGTACTGAGACTCCAAAGCTTACAGCAATTGCATGTTCAAGTTCTGTGATAAACAATGGCCTCATATCAAAACCTTTGACACCAGTTGGCACTATGAGCAGCACTTCTCCATTGCGTGTCTGTCAACAAGTTTCTGTGAGTGCAACCTCAAGTGCTAGTCCGAGTGCAGCAATAACTTCTAGCTTTGTTGCCCATGCCTCAACCGTTACCCAAAATGGTGACAGCAGCTCAACCGCATCTGAGACTGCTGACCATTCTACATTGAAAGTTGACCTTACCACCCAAGTTCATACATTGACTGTTACTTCCAGCAGCAATTCTCAACCGGGATTGTCACATTCTGAGGATGCAAAAGCAACTGACGATGCAGCTCCTACGAAAAATGTTGTTGATGAACCACAAGTTCCAATGGAGAATGTTGCTGAGTGTGAGAATCCATCAGAGTCTACATCTCATTCAGAATTTCTGAAGGATGCTAGGGAGAAATCTGCTTCTGAAACTTGCGAGAACCACACAACAGAATCTTTAGAGGCAGTTTTATCAGATCAAAATTCAAAGATCACTACTGAACCATCCATGCCACAAGAGCATGCAGCTTACCTGTCGGAGAAAACATCATCTCAGCCGCCTTCGGTGTCATCTAACTATCATTCACAAATCGAGAAGGGAACAACACATGTCCAAGATTCTCTACAGAACGTTTCAGGAGATTCACAGGATGGCAAAGGGTTAAATGGTTTAGATAATAGACATCAGGAACAGCTTCAGAGCCCGAGTTTGTTAAGTCAGATTCGACAAAGGAGGCAAATGCTACCTAGAATTCTTTAGCATTATCTGGAATTACTTTACCAGCAATTATTGTCTTCTCTCTTCTTTGTGTTTCTCTGATCTACATATCTCAATTTTAAGTGAAACCGGGAACATTCAGAACACGGAAGCTGTGGACGAACTTGGTTGGGAAAGCAATTAGAAGAAAGTGATGACGATGATTGTTTTAATATAACATTGGTTTGTAGCATCTTTGTTCTTTAACTCTCTGAAGCCTAGACGGCAAATCGCCTAATGAATTTCTATACGGTGCAAAACTATTGTATGAGCAACTTCAAGATTTTAGCAGCCTAAAAAAAATAACTGTAATAGTATCATGAATTCATGATTCAGGTTAAGCTTTGACTTATGAAATAAAATGATTTTTCTTAATTCAAGTTTAAACTGATTTGGATCCTGCAATATCATTCTTGAGCTAAAAATGTTGTATTCATTCGTTTCATTGGAAACTGAGCGTTCTTGGTATCGTCGACTACTCCCAAACTAAATCACTTTTTCTCTCTCGTCATGTTATAGAAGTTGTGCTATATTGATCGTCTCTTATAACAAAATCCTACAACTTGGAAAAGTAGATTAGTACAAGAACACCGCTACCATTTGTTGGATATGCGCTTAGCCCCCAACAGTTCAGGAATCCCAACAGAAGATTCCTAAGAAGTTTAGGGCTTGAAGTCTTGGATCTGACCTATTTGGCCGCAGGGGCAAAATGGTCATTTTACGGAGGAGACAGAAGGGATCTTAGGTCAGTGGCCCACTATAAATACTAGAGGTCATTGTCAGAGCTCTAAATCCGAAATCTTGGCAATCAGAAAGAAAAGTGCATTTACATTCGTATTAATTGCGCTTACAGCTTTGATTGCATTTTCTGTAAACCCTTTTCTTAAATTCTACCTTAATAAAAAGACGAGTTCTGATTTATCCCAAAGAATATTCGTATCATTTATATTGTCGATTTCATACATCAACACCATTAACCAAATAAACAAGAAAAAAAAATGATGCTTCATATCGATCTATAGCCAATAGTCAATACTCTTGGTTTTGGATATATATAAGCCAATTATCACGTCAGCACTCTTGGTGTGTCTATATTGTCTACAAGTCTTTTAAGAATACAAATGTGCATCAATGCTCACAAGGGCAGTTTTAGGATATGAATGTAAGTAAACTTAGGACTATAACAGTAACCACAGAGCTAAGAAGGAATAAAAGAATTAATCATACGGGTTTTTGAAACTTTTCAAAAGCTGTGGAATGTCATACCCCAACATATCATCAACAGTCTGCAACATTTTTGGCTTTAGCTTCTCAAACTTGTCGATGTTGTAACCACTTAGCACCTCCCTGAAATGCTCCACATTTGGGAAATCCCCTTTTGGTAAGTGATGCTCTCTTTGTACCTGTTTTCATGTCATGTCACACACAGTCGAAACACACATTAGTATAAAACATTACCAAAATCACAAACGGCTAGAAAAGATCCACAGAATCAAACCAACCTTTCCAAAGACGTCTTCTAAGTTATCTATCAGTTTTTGTTGAGCTTTGGCTTTCCCCATTATGGCTGGCATCTCCTTCTTCAAATGGCTGATGATGTATGCATGTATCTTTGCTGCTCTTGCCCGTTTCACAAACTCATTTATCTATTAGACAGGAAACAACTACAGTTAGATCCAATCAGAGGGGAGGGAGTAAACGAAGAAAGGTGTGCACACTCACTCTACGATCACAAGCTTTCTTTGGAATGTCTTTCAAATCAGCGAGAAGGTCATCTTGCTCCTTTTCAAACAATTCTCTCCCAATTGGACCAGTTGCAGCTTCATTTATGGGTTTATCACTGAACGACCTGTTCAAAGCAAGCAAACAAGGACATAAAAACATAAAATTTAAGTTTCAAACAGTTTTTACGTAAGCAAAACACTGCCAACAAGTTGAAGAAAGAGGAATGCTTACCCAATATAGACACGGGAAACCTCAGGAGTATTAAGAACTTTCCCAAGTGACCACATGAGAGCTCCATATACCCTCATTAGCTATACAAGATACGGAGACAGATACGGAGACAGACATGTAAATATATTAGAACATGACAATTGAAGAAGTGTCTGGAAAAGGGAAATAAGACTCAATAAAAAATCGAGGTCTCAACCTGCTGAGTGTCCACTTGGTCAGCCTTATTCAGAACAACGCGGATCTTGTCATCATGACCGCGTAAAGATTAAATTACACGCTTGAACTCATCACTTACATCCAACTTGTGTGGGTCAAATAGGAGGAGGATGAGATCGCACTTAGAGGCAAACCATGATGTAACACCAGTGAACTCATATGCTCGCTGTGTCCTTTGCTTTTCCCCTGACAAAACTCCTGGGGTGTCGACAAATGTAACGTGCTCCAGCAGCTTAAACAAACATGAATGGATAAACAATTATCAGCAAATCAATACCAGCAAAAGCAATGAACAATCTTCTAGAAGTATGAGGTTAAACATACAGGGTGAGGCATCTGAGAGCATTCAAACTTTGACAAAAAGGCAGTCCCAAAAGTCGTAAGACCACTGAATGGCATATCTGCTTGAACCGCTACGGTGTTCCCCGGAATGCTTCTTTCATCAGGTCCAGACTGTGAAACAAAATAAACAGGTAGAAGTAACCCTTTATGAGAGGTTGAAAAGAAGTAACCTAGCAACCATTATCAAACACAAAATCGAAACTTATAATGTGTATTATTCAAAACAAAACCAAATATTTAGCAGAAGATGATGGATCAATGTTTCGAAGGATACAAATACATTATCCCACAAATGAAAGCCTTGGATAATTACAAATTAACATACCATGACAACAACAAATCTGTCAGTAGTCGGTTCTGGTCCAATATGAGCTCCTGAAATATATGATAATTGAAGTTAGAAGAAGCTTTTTTATGGTTAAACAGTGACCTGTTTGCATCTCCATTTTAGACATCCAAACTAGTTAGGTCCCAGAAGGAAAGGAAGGGAGGATAAGATGGATGACTTGCCAGGATAACTAGCTTTAAGCAAATGCTTAATGAATGTTGTTTTTCCTGTGGAGTATTGACCCAGAAGCATTACCATAGGTTTCGCATCGAAATCACTGTTGGTCTAAAAAGAACACAAGTAACTAGTTCAATTGTCATAGCTTAGAAATCAATAGTATTCGAACACAAATAACACTTAGCCAGAATTATCGCTATAAGAGTACCAATAACATAATGCCCAACTCACCAACAATGGGGATACAAAATCGTTAAACCGATATGCTACTTCAAGTGGTTTTAGCTTCTGAATGTACAACCTTTTCAGGCCATCCACTATAGATGTTACGGAGGACAAAGAAATCTGAGAACAAGAACATCAGTTTTCAGAAACGATAGATGTCGATTATCTATATCTTAGCAACTGAAAAAAAAAATTGATAGAAACTCTACCAGTGACCTCTTATGAAAGATAAAGGTAAGAGCGATCAAAAGGAATCTTTACTGAATATGGCAATAAATGGTTGGTGGTTAAATAGACTGTTTGGGGAAAAACAAACCTTTTTCGAAGATTTTGAAGAGAACCACTGAGCTGTAAGTGAAGTGTTTGCGGCAGGGCTACCTGAATAAATGAATCAAATGAGATACAAAAGTAAACCGCTGGCTCTAGAGTATGAAGAAATTCTTTGTACCATTGATATCAAGATCACTCGACTTTGATGAATGCTTCTTCTTCTGTGTTAAGTGAACAGTTGTAAGTAATATTTATTCAAACTCCAAAGATACAAATTGAAAACTATAGTCCCAATACTAACCGCCATTAATACACCCAGACCTTCCATGGTAGGAGGATTAATATTTTGGAAATCAACTGCAGTTAGCCAAAAATGTTTCAGATACAAGAACAATGTACATGTAACTATACAAAGAGCATATTGACATGAAGACAGTACTTAAGCATGAATTTGGAAAACAAAACAAAAAAGATGGATTCTCGCTTCAATGACCATACCTTCGCTATTAAGAACTTCATGTGATATTTCATGTCCAGTTTGAGCCAAAGAAACAAGCTATAATGTTGAAAAAAAACAATATATTAGATTCACAACGAGACATAGACATGTAAATGAGAGATTTGAAAATGAATCTCAACCTGCATGGCAACAATAAACTCTTTGAAACTAAGATACCCTTGTCTCTTTGCATCTGCAATTGCCCAGACCTATATCAACAAAATCAGAAGAGAAGAACCATAAGCGTCACAGTTAGCACCTTCCAGAAAAGTGAAACGAATCAACAAAAGGCTCACATGCTTTGCCAAGTGACCCAATTAAACACTATGATATCCTAAACCCTAAAGTATCTACAACCACATAACTCTGTGTAGAGTATGATCACAAAGAACTATCACTTGTAAAATCCATTAAAAAAAAAACTAACAAGCATCTTCCCTTTTAAAACTCAAAAACCAATCAATCAATCACGCATAAGATTGATTTATAAGAAAAGCGATTAAGCCTCATCATCATCATAGCATCTTTCTCAATCCTAAAGTGAACTTGTTCAATGATTAGATAAAACTCTGTTTAAATCATAAAACGTAAAACTCACCTGCTTCAACTCCGGACGAGGCAAATTCGACATAGAGAAGAACTTGATCGCATCGTTACCAGTAATGCGTCCATCGCCGTCTGCTCAAACAGAGAGAAGCTCTTTAATTCAAAAAAATCCGAATCAGAGGATAGTTCTACTGAAGCAGAAACATACTAAACGAAAAAAAAAAAATGAGACCTGAATCGGCGAATTCGAACCATTCCTTGTAGATTAGTTGATTCTCTTTGGAACAAGAACCAGCTGCGACGGATTCAATCTCCATCTCCGATTGCAATAATCTAAAGACAACAAACTTTTCAGGTGAGGATCCAGATTTGCAGAAATTGAAGATCTTATACGGAGATTACGGCTTTGCCGTAAGAAAAAAAAAAAAAGGTTGGGTTTGTAAAAAGCGTGAGATTACGGTTTACTGCGAAAAGCGGGTTCTTCGTCTCGACAGCATGGTGGGATTGGGAGAGGAGATAGAATTCAACAATACAAGAAACTGCCCTCTATTTTTAAATTATTTCACATATGCCCCAGTACTATTGATTTATCGTAATAACCCTCACCTACTAAAAAATCTAAATGTGATAGATTCTGTAGTGTTGGTTGTCTCAATTATTGCTCGAGGGATATAGCTCTCTGCTTTACCAGGAGCTATATTGTTTTTTTTTTTTGTCAACATAGTAAATACTTTTAGATTTTAATGAAAGTAAAGATGATTTATATTGAAATGAAATTTGTTGGCTAAAAATAATGTTATCTAATTTTAGTGGATGATCTGTTTCCACCTTTTGCAAAATATATATATATATATAGTAATTAATCTCTTGTTTATCTAAAATTATCTGATGTGTTTTCATATTGTCATTTTTATGAGTTGCCAGGTTTAAATTTATGTATTTGAGATTCCACTACCAAATACGTTAAAAACTCTATAAATTAATACTCTATAGATTAATAAACACTATATAAATTAATAGATTTTGCTAGTTCCAAGTCAATGTAAAAAATATCAAAATTCAATAAGATAATAAGATAACATTTTTTTTTGAAATCTCTATGTAAAATATGGTCTCAATAATATCATAAATTAATAACCCAATTATGAATAACCAATTTAATATATATATATATATATATAATTTTTATGATTTTGTATTATTAAATGATTATTGAGTTTTTAATTTTTTAATATAAAAATTTAATATATAATTTTTATGATTTTGTATTATTAAATGGTTATTGAGTTTCTTAGTTTTAATATAGATTTTACAGTTTTTTTTTTGTTATATCTGCAATACTTAATAGTATTTGTTATTAAATTTATATGGGTTGAATTTTTAAAGTACTATATCAGTATGTGTATTTTTAAAAATAAAATGTACTTCGTATATTAGTTTATACATGAAGGAATTTTCAATTCATTAAAAATCTTATCAGAATCATATGTTAAGAAGATTTATCAAAATTTACTAAAATATAATATCATTTACCCAATAACATAGAAACTGAAATATTTTCATCCACATGACAAACAACACGTAACTTTCATATTTACTACTGTTGGTAACTTGTTATAACATCATGAAAACGTATACAGAAGTGATTTAGAAAGCCATCTCACAAAGTTAAAATACAATTTCAAAAGCACAAAACAGAGAGACACAAGAGTGGGAACTAAATGAACAAATCTTAGGCCAATCTAATTTACTGTAAGATCACTCATTGAACACATGAAATCTATTACAAAATCGACGTGTTAAAGAACAAATCAGATGATTTACAGTAATAACAAAAAAAATTGAGAAAGTGTTATTTTACATCAGAGCCTCTGTGTACATATAGCAACATCATCCAACAAGGGAGCCAAAACTTTGAGAGCTTTTTTTTTATGATCCTTCCAAAAGAATGATTCAAGAAATTCCAATGGTCTTACCAAGTAACCAGAGAACAAGCGACATTTCGATTCCAAAGATTGTATGAAGAGTACTTCTATCGAGTGTAAACCCAAACACCGTGATTCCTGCTTTATTGTTCTCAAAGTAATTCACTACAAAATCCAACAAAAATTTTGTTAAGACGAGTATAGTATAACTAAAGATGTGAAGATTTGAGATTTGGTGTGGATGCAGAGGCATATATATATATATGTACATACCTAGAGCTTGACGTTTTTGGAATGATATTGTGCTATAAGCATAAGCAGGGATGAGATTGTTGTTATCGAAATCATCTTCTTCGTCTCCATAATCTTCACTGTCTGATCCTCCAATATCACCATCTGTTTGATAGTATCCGGGTCCGCTTGCTCTATCAACTAACCTTGGAGTCTCTCCATCCACTGTCTCAAAGGATTCTATTGTCGCGCAGACATGCCACTTAGCAGCAAGACAAGTCACCGCCTGAGCCTTGTGTGTGATCTTTGAAGCACTTCGAAGTAGAATGAGCAGCGCGGTGACCAGCGTCATTGAACATAGCTGAGATAACCACAATAAAAAAAAAAAAACATTAAGCAAAATGGTTAAAGAAGCAAAATTTGTCATCAAAGAACCAAAGTAGAACAGAACTTACTGCAAGTTCTCCAGCTCTGTAGATATTCAAATCAGCATAGGCCTTAGTGGTAATAAGCAGAGAGTAAAACTGACTGCCAGTTACAAGAATCAAGGACAGCAATATGAAGGTTCGGTATCTGTGGCTGATGATTCTCAAGTGACGCCTGATGCGGAGATGTTCAGACAAGATGGAACCAACATCCGAATCCATCTGGAAAACCTGAGCAAAGTCTTGAAGCCTAAGGATCTGGAGATGGCAGATGAGACGGAAGAGGACACAAACCAGGAAGATCACTGTCGTCCGATACAGCCACGAGCAGAGTTCCATCAGACAAGCAACTGTATCACTCAAGATAACATTACCAAGGAAAGGAATCTGAGAAGCGCCTGAAGCATACCACCATATCTTGTATGAACTCATCGCTAAGAAACAAGGAGTAACGAAGTAGGAGAGAATCTTAAGCGATCTCTGCATAACACAAATAGTAATGATTTTCAGTAACACAGTTAAATAACATGACTCTATGCTAATTCACAAAACATTGTAATGCTTGTGAAGCAAGTAAAAATGAGAATTCCCAAAGATTCAAAGACCTTCTTTGTTAACGCCACCATGGAAGATTTATGGGATTCTGGATTGAGAAATTGAGATGCAATGGGGTTTTAAAAGTCTAGGGTTTCAGATTGTTAATGTGATTTTACTCAATAGTGCGACAAGATCTGGAAAGATCCAAAAATTTCTAAAGAAAACGACAGAGCCGACATTTTCAGATCAACGTGTAAGAAGAAACCAAAACCATTTCAATCTTAATCCCAGAATCTCCAAGAATCTAGAACCACAAATTCAAATTGGAAACAACAAGAAACGAGGCAAGAAACACAACCAAATCTAAGGAAAGATGCGAAATTGAAAACGGAATCGTAAAAAAATAAAAATGAAAACTTTTTTTTTAACTGACATTGAGCTGATTGGTGTATCCACGGCGAACGGTCTCGCTCTCATCCCAAAGCTTATCGAAGAAAAGAAACCTACGGAGACCATACTTGCTAACGAATCTGGAGAGACAGAGAAACGAAAGAGCAGCGAAACTGCTGAGAGAAAGCTGGACAACGGAATCGTGCGGCCTCGAGTGATGGCTGTCGCAGTCAGAGCAAGCGAGCATGAAGTGTGACGTGGCGGGAACGACGATTGTGAAAACGACGAACATAGACCAAGAGAGAAGAGCGGTCCAAGGGCTAGACTGATCCACGCACATCCATCGCAGATATTTACGGAAGCTCTGTAGCTCGTCTTGCGCGTGTGATACGCTGCGTGTGAACTTTGTTTCTCTGTTGATTAGCCGTTCTTGTGCTCCTCTTCCGTCGTTTGCTCTTGTTGCTGCGCTTCCGATGTCGATGTCCGCCATGGACACGATCGCTCGATAAATTTTATTAGATGAGATGCTCTGTTTTTTTTTTTTTTTTTTTTTTTTTGGTTTGGTTTGCCAAATATAAATTTGATGACGCAGTTGAAAGATGGAGGCAGAGAGGATCAGGAGAATAGCTAAAATTGTCTAAAGGGTTATTTATAAAGAATAAAGATCGATGTTAACGTGGCCTTTCACAACCATATATATTATATAACCCCTATTTGTCAGAGTTCATTTGCATACCCAAACAAAAATGATATTTTTCCTCAACATTAGTACTGATTATATGTAATTTGATTTAAAGTTAGAAAAAAATAGTAAGAAGTTCTTCCTTTTAAGTGAATTTTAAAAAATTACAAGTGATCTCTTGAAGTTTCTCTACTCTAATACTTATTTACAGGATGTCTGAACAAAGCAGTTTAGGTTTTTGGGGTTAATAAGTGGAAACGAAATTGTGCACTTCCTAGTTCCTACCATTGTAAGAACAAGATTTTTGATTGACGATACAAAAAAAAAAGAAAATAAGGAAAGTAGATTTTGTGTTCATGGGACGATCGTGAGTTCACAATCACGGGGTCTTATCTGCTTACTGACAAAAGTATTTTCATCATTTAAAATTTTTGTAGATTTTATTTCTCTATTTGTAAAATTGTAAACCTTGATATAAGCTTGTATGCTGCTATTGTGTAGCTCATGGATCATCTGTTTAAAAAGCTTTTGGTATATTACAGATTATATCAATCTTTATGTTCTATAATTGGTACAATGAATTATATAACTAATGTATGAATATATCCAACTTATATTTCCTTTTATTATGATTCATCACAAAATTGTTGTGATAACGTTTTCATTATTTCGGCGGACATAAGGTTACGTGGCAATGAGAAAATATTACAAAAAAAAAAAAAAAAAAAAAAAAAAGAATAAAAGACATAGAAAGAGATGCTGGTGGTGAAGTGAACACAGGCTGTAAGAATGGGTCCCACGTTGACATGTGATGTAGAAATCTAGGCCGTAGATTACGCTTATCACCGTACTTACGGCGCCACGTATCTGTTGTTAAGCCTGATTCTAAAAATAATTACGAAAAAGACACAAATACATAGTACAAGATAATTTAGATCAAGCTCAACTAGTAAACTCTTCAATTTGTCCCTCTAAATTTATTTATTTTTTAATTAGAGGATTACTTAAAAGAGATTTAGATCCTTCGGCGGCATGTCTTGAGTTTATTGGATATAAGTTTAAAGGATTTGAAGATTATTCATAATTAACGATAGATTATTACATAAGATGTCAATTATTCGAATAAAATTATGGGTGTGTTTTTATTACTTGGGACCTTATGAGTGGCTGGTTGTGCGTTCGTCTTTCCTCACGACTTTGAAGATTTCTATATTCCGCTTACTATACGATAAATGTAGTTGCATCTCTCAATCAAAGATTTGAGGCATTTTTCTTTTTTAGATTTTTATCTTTTGTTTGCTGAAGAATTGAAACCGCATACCTTGAGCCATTGGTGAAAAATAATTTACGCTGTATGTTTTGTATTTTAATCTATAGGAAATTATGTTTTTAAACCTTCCTTCTTGTTAGTTGTTATTTAATAATGTTTGTTTTCTTGTTTTTTATTTTTGGTTGAAAATTTTCAATTCTATTGACAATACAATACGTGAAAAATATGCATTTGGTTATTCGTAGTAGAAACGAAAATGTCACAATGATTGACTTCTTTGGCTAAAAAAGTATATGCCATGAACAATAGAACTCATAACATTAAAATACCATGTCAAGATCATTTTTTTTTTTTAGTATATGTGTATGTATATTGTACCTGTTAATGATTTCGTATTCTAGGATTGATAGTTGAGTAATAATTGGTTTGCAACATTTGATTGCTTTTGCTTGTTTTTTAATGTTGTTATTTGTCCTAAATCGAAGAGAGTTTAATAATAATATATAAACAGGTAAATCACGTCTTTACACGTTTGAGTATTACCCTTTAGCAACGTGTATTCACCCAGTTTGTTCTTTTGTCTTTTGTTTATTCTCTCTAATAACTTGTGAGATTTCAAGATTGATCATTCTTTGTTAGCCCCCACTAAATAAAGAGTTTTAAGAACTATCGAAGCACAGCTTTCCTGATTTGGTCAAACCTCAAAATATAATTCGTTCGTTGTCTTTCTTTTTTCCTAACTTTTATTTAAATTCAAATATATGTATTGCAACGTAACTTTGATTTAAACTCACTCGGCAAGACGGCAAGTCCACAAATTCCCTAATTTCTAAAAGGAAAAAAGATGTCCAGCTATAGGAGGTATAACGCAATATATGGCCACACATCTCAAATTTAATAATGTATGTCTAACTACATCAAATATGCACTAAGTACTTGTACTTGACGTCATGTGTTTTACACCATAGACATAAAATCTCGATTCATCGGGTCATTTCTCCCCGCAACGACCGGCGTTGACTCATCAGAACCCTAATCGGGGAAAACTAAAACTCGACCCGAGCACCTGCAACCAAAATAAAATACCCGACCCGGATCCATTTTTAATGGGCTTTTTATCTAAATTAAAAAAAAAACACAGGCCCATGTTCTAATTATTCATCGATCAAAACAAGAAAAGTGAAAAAGTTTTGTGAAAAAGTTTTATCGTTTTATCGAAGATATCGAAGAACTGTGAGATCCTCTTTTCAATTAGGTTTTTTAACAGAGATAATGCAGTGAAATCTTTGCTGGAAATCGGAATAAAGAAGACATTGCCTGTTGATTCTCGTCCCAATGAGGTAAAGCTGGCATTTTGCTGTTGATTTTTAACTTTTATTTTGTCGTTTTAAACAAGTGGGAAAGTGGGGTTGTTGTCGGCAAGATTCAATTCTTCTTTATATGTTACTTAGGTTATTGTCTAGTCTTGTTGTGTAGCCTTAGTTTGTTTATACATTGTTAATAGGTTATTGTCGAGGTTATTGTCGGGTTCATTAGTTGTTTATAACAACTTGTCTTTGTCTTCTCTGAATTATATATTTTTTTTTTGTAGTGGAAAAATTACAGTGAAGGTGAATTGCCATTATTCTGGCCAATTCAAGACAGACAATGGAGTGTTGAAGTACGTCGATGGAGTTATTGAAGTTTTTGAGGTTGATTTAGTGACAATTTTTCAAGACATATTAAAGAGTCAACAATCTTGGGAGAATGTGGTACAAGCTACCATTTGAAGAACTTTCTGATAGGCAGCCTCTATGGGAGAATGTTGATAGCAATAAGAATAAATTGGTTTCAAAAGGACGTTGGATGGGAGAGGTGGACATCTTCTTTGAAAAGGCAGAAGAAGAACCGCTTGAAGCTGCTGGAGAAAAAGAAAAGGATGTTTCTGAGAAAGCCATAGTAGATGATAGTGGGGATAGTAAATCAGATGCAGGTTTATCCGAACCTGAAGAGTCAGATAATGAAGATGAGATTGTTGACAATGATGCTGGTATTGCAGTGGAGGACATTCAAGTTTTCAACAATGATAATTATGAAGAACAAATTCCGGATGATGATGAAGTATATCCTGCAACGGATGATGAATCTGGCGATGAAGAAGAACAAACAGAGAGATTGGTTAAGAAAGGCTTACCTGATGGAGTCTTTAGTTTGAGGCAGTTATTCAATAGTGGGAGTGAGTTTAAGAAGAACATCATCCGATATATATTGAAGACGAGACGCAATGTGGTGTATGCTAGGTGGGAGAAGGATAATCTTGAAGCTGTTTGTAAAGCAAAAGGTTGTACTTGGAGCATATATTGTGCTATAGAGAATCCGATTGGGAAGTGGATGGTGAAGTGTTATCATAGTGAACATCTATGTCATCCAACCGGAAGGTGTGAAATGATAAAGACTCCTATAATCGTTGATCTCTTCTTAGAAGATACTAGAAGAGATCCTGAGATGAGTGGTCCGGAGATAAAAGATGAGATGAAAAGGAGGTACAACATTATTATCTCACCAAACCAGGCAAAAGTTGCAAGGAGGAAGATATTTGATAAGCTGCAAGCTGAGTGTGATGAGCAATTTTCAAGGTTAAGGGACTATGAGCTGCAACTACGGACCATCAATCTGCACACTACAGTGGAGGTTAATACGACGACAAGGGATGATGGCAGTGAGGCATTCTCGCAAATATACATTTGCTTTGAGGCTTTAAAGAGTTCTTGGAAACAGAATTGTAGACCAATCATTGGTCTGGATGGTATACACTTGAAGAACGCTATGCAAGGGCAGCTGCTTACTGATGTAGGAAGGGACCCTAATAACCAGATATTTCCAATAGCATGGGCTGTAGTTGATTGTGAGAACAATCCCAATTGGGAATGGTTTATTCGAAAATTAAAGAAAGACTTGAGCTTGGGGTTAGGTGAGAACATCATCTTAATTTCCGACATGCACAGAGGTTTGATTCATGGTGTTGCTACAGAGTTACCAAAGGCAGAGCATCGTGCCTGTGCACAACACATCTATGGGAACTTGAAGAGAGATCACAAGTCAGACATGTTGAAGCCTTTGTTTTGTCGAATTGCAAGCAGTTACAACAAGGCGGATTATAAAGAAAATTTGAGCATATTCAAGGAATTTGATCCCCAGGCTTGTAAGACTCTACTACGAAAGGATCCAAGTTCATGGTGTAGGGCGTTTTTCAGGGTTGGTTGTTGTTGTGCTGATACACACAACAATCACACTGAGTCATACAATAGAACCTTAAAGATTGCAAGGAGGAAGCCATTTGTCCAAATGTTAGAACTTATAAGAAGGGATGCAATGCAAAGGGTTGCCAATAGGTCTATTATTGCTGAAAAAGAAGCTGCAAAATTCACAAAAAAGGCAAGGAAAGAGCTGGAAAAATCTTGTGAAGAAGCGCAATATTGTGCATTGATTTCTAGCACCGGTGGAGAATATGAGATTGTTGAGTTCGAGATTGGATACATCGTCAACTTGAACAATCGTGAATGTGCATGCAGAAAATGGGATTTGACGGGTATACCTTGTCGTCATGCTGTGTGTGCAATCAGAGAACTCAATCTGGAAGTGGAAGACTATATATCAGATTATTACTTGAGTGAAAAATGGAAGGGAACATATAGAAGAGGTTTGAGGCCTGTTAATGGAGTTAAGTTTTGGGAAGATTCTGGTAAACCAAGAATTGTTGCACCTCCTTATAAACGACCTGCAGGGAGACCTAAGGGAAAAGCTAGGATCAAGGGACTTAATGAATCACCACGCAAAAAAAAAGTCTCAGACGAAGGTTGATCGAAAAGGAAGAATAGTGCATTGTGGTCTATGTGGTGAACAAGGACATAATTCAAGAAAGTGTCCTCATGAGGTATTGTTATCGGACATTTGATTTATTTTTCTTGTCTTACATATGGTTAATTTGATAATTTTATTTTGTTTTAGTCTCCGGAGAGCAGGGCAAAGAGAAGGAAGCTTATGGTGACTCCTCTATTGGAAGCTCAAGATCAAGAGGAAATGGGAGCAGCATTGGCAGCCACGGAGCATGAAGATCAACCGGAAATTGGAGGAGCTTTGGTTGGCATGGAGCATCAAGATCAAGATGATGCTGAAGTGCAAGATGTGTCATCAACAGCACCATAAGGAAGTCAAAATGATGTTGGTTGTTGTTGTGTTCGGGTTCTTTTTGGATGTTGTGTTTGGGTTCTTTTTGGATATTAACATACTTTAGTTGTTGTATTTCATCCTTGTGCCATCCAAACAAAAAGTTCTTTAAACCGTCCGATTTTTGGTTCAATATGTTAAACGGACCAAATCCTACAAATCAACATCAATAACAACTACTTGACAAATCCAAGTACGATGAAATACATTACATAGTAATTAACTTAACCAAGTACGATGACTCCAATTGCACAAACAAGCAAGCCTGTCAAACCCGTGATAACGAGGCGTTGACGAGACACAATTGCTTCCATATCATCAATCTTCTTCTTCTGCAACTGATTTCTCTCTAAATCCCCCTTCAGCTCCATGATTGTCGTTGATAGTTGACTTATTATCTTATTCTTCTCATTAATTTCTGCTTGAGCTTCAACCAATGCTCTTCTCGCCAACCTTTCACTTCTTCTTCATCAACCCAACTAAAGTACTTACAGTGACCATTACCACCTTCCTACACAAACATCAAACAATTACTTAATCAACAAAGCTACTCACCTCAACATATATCGAAATTCAAGTGATACATACCTTGTACAGCTCACACCCGAGGAACCTTCGATTTGGATTTCTTGCCGTTTTCGAGATGAACATCTTCGCCGGCAATCCACAATCACAAACTTGCCCGACTCCAGACCTGCTCCTCATGCTACTAGACGATTCCGATGTTAATTCCATCTTCACTCCGAATTGAAGTTTCTCACACGATGAAGAACTCTAATATTCAATTTTTTGTCGATTTGGGAAAAATGGGATCTGTGTTTTTTTTTAATTTAGATAAAAAGCCCATTAAAAATGGGTCCGGGTCGGGTATTTTATTTTGGTTGCAGGTGCTCGGGTCGGGTTTTAGTTTTCCCCGATTATGGTTCTGATAAGTCAAGGCCGGTCGTTGCCGGGAGAAATGACCCGGTGAATCGAGATTTTATGTCCATAGTGTAAAACACATGACGTCACATACTTGGTGCATGTGGCCATACTAAACATATACTTGATGTAGCTGGGCATATATTATTAAACTTGAGATGTGTGGCCATATATTGCGTCATACCTCATGTAGCTGGACATCTTTTTTCCTTTCTAAAACCGTTAGTAGACACACAAGTTTTATGACTTCCTCAGTAAAGAAAGAAACAAAATGCAAAATGAGGGGCTTGACCGAAGTGGTTCTCTTATGAATTGTGAATTGTGAATACCAAAGTATAGTAGTAGATAGGTCACTTGGTCGAGAAGTTGTCTTCCAAAGCAGGTTGTCTTTACTGAATCTGGGTTCAACTCTTTGTTTACAAGGAATTTAAACAAAACTTTCGAAAGGAAATGTATGAGTTTCGGTCAATAACATTTCGAAATATCATCTAAAATTCTAAGGTGTTAAGAAAAGTGAAAACAGTCCGGGAAGACTAGAAACATGTTATGTTTTGAAGATAATCAACAATTATTTGGTTGAAGATAGTATATTGTTATAAATTTGTTGGGTTGATTATTTGTTGGTGATTTTATTTGTTTGTAGTTTTTCAGTTGTTTTTCCTGCTACTTGTATCGTTATGTAACCTTATGTAAACAAAAACAAAATGGTATAAACTTAAAATTGTTAGTTTGTTACTACAAAAATAAAAAATAAAAAATTGCCTTAGTTATTATAGTGTATAAAGTTTTTGTTTTAATTTCTGTTAGCATCCTATTGTAGCTATAAATTTCCCCATAACAGATAAGAGTTACATATATTAGAAAAATACCTAATTATATTTTATTTTGTATGTATGGGAAAAAGAATAGAACAAGACTAGCTAATTAGTGAACTTTTTTTTTTGGGTAGATTATAAATGTCACCATGCACTCCTGTTTACACTAGTGATGGCCAGGTGTTAAATATTTTAGAATACTCTCTAACCTTTACCCATTTGTCCTGTTAACCTATAGCCATTTGCCTTAATGATACCTAATTTATAGCCATTTGCCTTGCTAATTCTAGATATTTGTTTTTCTCCTCATTCTAAAATAACAATATCATCCAAGCCACATCCATTGTCTATTTAATGAATCCATTTGTAAATTTGTATTAATAATTTTACATTCTTCGTTTTCTCCTTAATTCTAGAATTATCTTCAATCCTGGGATTTTATTTTTGACTAGAATTAATAACGCATTTTGGGTTAATGGAAAGAAAATATCCAATAATAAATGACTATATAATAGATTAGAGTAATCTGTCCCATTATATCTACTCCGCAGAGAGCATAATCATTTTGCAGGTTTGGTCCACTAGAAAATGCGGTCTTATAAATTTCAACCATAAATTCTTAAAACTTCATTTTCATCTGTTTAGTGTTGAAACACTAGAAATTAAAATCTATCTTATTTTAGAAGTACATTTTTGTGTCATCCTCTCTTATCTTTGTATCCAAATAAGTCTCAACTAAATTTTCTACAATCCTTACAACCAAACACAATCATTTCCTTATTTGATAATATTAATTTCCTCAAATATATCTATCTAATCTATCTTAACATTTTTGAAATACATTTTTGTGTCATCCTCTCTTATCTTTGTATCCAAACAAGTCTCAACTAAATTCTCTACAATCCTTACAACCATACACAATCATTTCTTTATTTGATAATATTAATTTTCTAAAATATATCTATCTAATTTAAATAAAAATGTTAGATTAAAATATAATTCTACTTTCATTTTTATTAATCTTATATTTTTTTTATTACTATTCAATACATAAAGTTAATAAAATTTTAGATTTTTTTCAGCATATAATGTGATTTGAATTTTTATAAACGGATATATATTAAAAATTGTCTTAGGATATTTGTAACCAAACAAGTATATCCACATATAAAGCTCGGAATACATTTTTGGAGTGCAATAGGGTGCCATCACTTTTTGCCAACTTCGGGTCAGGTTTTTAACTAAAATTATAACCGATTCAATTATCCGGATCCTCCTTAAGATTGCCGAATATTTTGGGCCGGTTTTTAATCCATAACATACTTATTTACATCCAATTAATGTCCATTGTATCTTAGGAAATATCTAATCTGCATGCCGAATTTTTAGGATGGAGTTTGATAAAAAGAATTGATAACCCAATTTATGTAATCACATCCTCTTAATCACATTCCTATAATATAGCAACTAATTCAAAATGAATACATCTTAGAAAATATCTAATTTGCATTTAATAAACGATTACATATTTGATAAGATCTTATTAGCTTTAAATGTACACTATTAATCCAATAATATCAATTGAGAATCATAATAATAATATGTCAGATCATTCATTCCTAAATCATAACTAACAAATCGTAAAATGTATATTATCAACTTGCAAATCAAGAGTTTCTACAAAACTCTACCTACAATCGTTAACAGTATATATATCAATAAAATAATAGACCGTGGTGTACCATAAGATAAAACCTAGTTTACACTTACATAAAATTAGAAGATAAAATCTCAAACTGGAATTTGAACCGAAAAGGCAAAGCTACTTGAGATCAGTTTGGTCATAAAATATTTACAGCAAAGAACAAGACATTGCTTTTGACTTTCCACTTCACCTTCAAAGCTCTTAAAACGGTTAAAAAGCTCGGTTTTGCTTCAGACACAAAGATTCACTGTCTGAATCCGTGGCAGAGAAGCAAAGTAGATACCAAATTTGGGACAACTCTCTCTCTACCAAAACAAAATGGTCAAACACACAACGAATTCTTCCACCCAACCAACAGCTCTTAAGGATCAAAACAATCATCTCAGCCACCAAACTTTAACCTAAAGATTTGGCCTTTGGTCATTGAGCTTTATCGATCACCCAAATCACTCACCGCCCATTGAATCAACAACATCCAAATATCGATTGATTACACGAAAGGGAGAGCCTCTATAAACAGATGAACGAAAATTCCAGTGTTAACAATGACAAATTAAGTATTCCAACTTCCTTCTTCGAATCACCCAACTAGACAGCAAAGTAGCTTCACGCTCCTACTTGCTTCCATGTCAGAGCCAAACTCGGTAGTCACAAGAAGCAGCACTAAAATGCTAAGCTCTACTTGTTGAACAAAAGAAACCCCTGAATTTACCAAAGATCAAACCAAGGAGACAAAAGACAAACAAATATTTGTGCCCTCTGTGTGGTCCTGTCACATATTATTGTCTAAAATGCAGCTTCCTACTCACAGATCAGGAATACTCTCTGTATGAAGAAGTAGAAATCTAAAAAAATTTGAAATCAGCTTCAGAATGTTGTTACATGTAACAAAAGGGTTGGATCTTTTATAAGAAACAGATAACAATGAAACCCCAGATCTGGTTCTTACATTAAACAGATCTTATCACAATCTCTCTCATTTTTTTCAATAATCGTCATCATCCTCGTTGATGATAAAAATCATCACGCTCAATCCTTTTTTCTTTTTTTTTTCCTTTCAATACGAGATCAAAGGAAAATGAAAAAAAAAAAAAACAGAGCATAATTTTTAGTTTTCCGGTTGTGTGTAAGTAAATCAACGGATCTTGTTGTTGTTGTTGTTTTTGTATTTGTGTTACCGATAATAATAAAAATCAAAGACGTAGATCGGTACAGTGAAGATCATCCGTGGCGCCAGGGAATAAGTCAACGCCATCCAACGGCGGGAAATTAAGATCAAACTGAAACGGCGGTTTCCGGCGGGAAGACGAAGATGCGATATCGTCACCGTCGTCGATAACAGACGAAGACGAATCGCAGTCGCTGTGACAATCCTCCGGAGCTACCGGCGGAGTCCTCGGATACCTCTTCTTAATAACGTGCAACGGTTTCGCCACCGACGAAGAAGCCGCCGCCTCCGCCATCGGTCTCGGTCCGCTACAAGATTTGACGGTGCTGCTCATGCTGCTACTCGCCGGCCGGCTGATCATCTGTTGCTGCTGGTGCTGGTCCTGGAAATTACCTCCGCCGTATAACCGATGGTCCATAAACGGATCGATCTGGTTCTGATTCGCAGCAGAGCATAGATTCTGATTCCGATTCTGGTTCTGGTGGTAGTTGAGAGGTTGGAGAGGAGAAGATGGAGAGCAGTCGATCGGGAAATTGGTTTTGGCCTTTGGACCACGGAGGTTACGAGCGGCGGCGTCGTAAGCGCGTGCGGCTTCCTCGGCGGAATCGAAAGTACCGAGCCAGACACGTGATTTTTTTAATGGATCACGGATCTCGGCGGCGAATCTACCCCAAGGTCTCTTCCTGACGCCTCTATACCTCGGCTCCTTGACAGATCCAACAGGAAGAAGGGCGGGTCCAACGACGGAAGAGCCTCTCCCTTTCCTCATGGAGAAGATTGAAGATAGATGTAAGGATAACACCAGAAGTAATGTGATGGTGAAGAGATCTGTGTGTGTTTGTGTGTGAAGAAGAAAATGTTGAAAATATGAGGAAAGATGAGGAAGAAGAAGATGAAAGGAACCAAAGGGGTAGCGATTGGAATACACAAATTAAACAAAAAAAAAAAAAAAAAAAAAACACTCTTTTCAAAAAAATATTTTACTCAAAGAATTTTATTGTAATAATAATTAATAATTTATGGTTGGAAAAGCTTTTTCTCTCTTTTTTATTTTTTCGATTTTTTTCTCTACTACTACCTTCACGCCGCGTTTCACACAAGACCGACCAATTCGTTTTTTTATTTATCGTAGAGCATTTTCTTAACTTGGATTCTTTTTTTTTTTTTTTTTCTTTTGCTTTAAACTTTTTATTCGATATACTACTGTGTGGATTGTGGAAAATTCAGAAAAACAAAACTGGAAAAATCTAAAAAAGAGTTCACAAGAGAGAGAGAGAGAGAGAGATGATGTCTCGAAATGCGAAGAAAGTAAAAGAGGGTAAGCACTTGCACTCTCTGTCCTGACCCCTGACCACAATCTATTTTTATAATAAAATCTTATTGAGTCTCTCACTTATTTCTTTATTATTATTATTTTAAAAAATCAACTAAAAAAGACCAAACTAGTCCCAACTTGTAATGACCAAAAACACCCTCCAATATTTTTATTTTTTATATTTCATTTCGTTTAATAATACTCCATCCATGTCGAAATAATGTAAGTGAGGGGGTGAGGTGAGGTGAGGTTTCTTCTCCTGCCTTTGAGAGAGACCCTACACGAAAACGAGACGCGCTTATCGTCATCGACATCCGTCTCCGTGTTAAAAGTAAATGCTGTTGAGGAAACGCATTAATTGGGAGAGGAGATAAAAGAAACACTCTCATCTCGTTTATATAAAAACTGAATTTGTGTCTCTCCATTAATAAAAAAAAAAACCCAATTCAAAACCAAAACAATCAATAATAATACCTCTAAAAAGAACCAAGAACAAACACATTTTGCTAAAATCTCTTGAGTTGGTTTCTCTCCAGGCTCATCATAATAGCCTGCTGAGGGATTTTATGAGTAGTTTTAGGTTTTTTCTCGTTGCTTCATCCCCTGTGAACCCCAGAATATCTGAACTTATGCTCTACAATCAAGAATCAAGAAACCATAAGTCTTTTGTTAATATTTTATTCTTTTAACTCGTCAAAGCTTTAGTGTTTGTATGATATAATGAATAAAGTTTACCTCGACGTTCTTCAAAGTGTAAACCAGAGTGTAGATTGACTTCTGAATCAGTTCTGTATTCTCTGGTGTCATAATCGACGCATTCACCTTTCTGCAATGTTATAACCAAACAAAAATAAGATATTTAAATTTTGCTCTGTCTACCGTAAGAACATTATAATCACATAGCTTATCTCTCAGTTAACCATATACGTATGTAGGTAAACGAGCTTTTACATAGATGTGGTCCAGGAACATACATTTAAGTGATACAAACAGCAGACTTTGTCTCAGAAGATAAGTAATAGAGGCAGACAAGATGATCGATTACCGAAACATTTAAAAAAGAATAGAGGAAAGATTGAAAAGCAGCGATGAGCAAAAAAGATATGTATAGATAAGGCTCATTTATGCATAGATATATATGTATACGTTTCTAAAAGCAGCTCTTGTTCAGAAACTAGTCCACAAATAGAGTATTGAAGCCACATAAATAAATGGAAGTTAGAGTGTTCCTATCATATGGTCTGTTTCCAACATGAGGCAGAAATAGTTTAGCATTTGCACCATGGAATTCAAAATACTCATAACGATTTGCCAAGATTGTTACACTCAGAGCTAGTACCTCAAATCGTTAGAAGCTTGGGTAAGGCTTCGAGTAAGGCACTCAACTTCCTTGAGCAAGCCGCTATCACGAAACTCAGAGAGCAAAGGTTGAGCATCTTCAGCCATGGCTTGAATCTGTGACATCACTACATCAAAACCCAACGCTTGAGCATGAGAATACATTTATTTCTGTCCAACTTGAAATTTTACCTATCAACTCTTTTTGAAAAATACTGCAAACAAGATCTAACAAAGGCCACCAAAATTACTCATATCACCTTTTTGAGCAATGGTTTTGCTTCCTCAATAACTGAAGCCGCTCTCTCAGCAAGCGAATACGTATTCGCAACACCAATGGCCTCCACTTCGCGTCCAATACGAGTGAAAATTCCAACTAATTCATCTAAACTAACTCCTTGCTCTCCTTTAATCTTCTGCCTATCGCAAACGATCAGACCTTCTACACCACATTCAGGATGCAGAGGTCCTACAGAAGGTTCTGGTATCGGATTCCTAGGCATAATGTCGATCATGGTTTCCATTAGAAGACCAGACTGATTCACCTCAACCAGTGAATTCTTTGGGATAATAATTTTATCATCTTCAATCTACAAAAAGATGATGACAAGAGAGCCAAATTCAAGAAACCAATAAAAACTGTCAAAACCAGATCAAAGCACCAAAATCATACCTCAGCTACAGCTTCAATGTTCTTCAAGGAAGGATTAACACGGATCACCGTACCAACAGTAACCCCGCGGATTCTAACAGGTGTTCCGGTACAAATACCAGAGGCATGACTAAGCTCAAACACAGTCTGATATTTCCTAAACTTGGACCGCATTTGAAACCCTCGCAGCCAAGCCCAGCTAAGAGCAAGAAGTGTAGCTCCAGAGACAATAAACAAACCAACCCCACCTTCCCAAACACTTCTTTTTCCAAAACCAAAATCACTCAAAGGCTTTAAAGTCTGTTTCCATATATTCCTAGGCACATCCAAAACAACCGTGAGCGGACTCTTCCCTCCTTCACCAGACGATGGTTGACCTTGACCATGAGCAGCGTCGGAATTGGATGCAGCTCTTACAACTAAATGCCTACTAGTTCTAGGTTTCTTCGGTGGGAGATAAGGAAGCCCATTGGGTGAAGCTCGAGGGCAAACAATCATGGAAGATGATGGCATTAGTGATGATTGAACTTGAATTACCGGATTCCCAATCATCTTCCCAAAATTGAATTAAAAAAACTAAAACTTTATGTTGCAAGTTCCAATTTTTTTTCCCCGAGCTGCAGTTTAGAAAAGAGAAAGAACCATGTGAATTGCGTGAAGCTTCTACTTAACCGATCGATTTACAAGTCGAAATTAGGGTTTTTGAGAGAAATAGAGAATACTATTACCTGGGCTCGAAGCTTACGAAAGAACTGGTGTCCTTGAATCTGAGAATAGCTTTGTTTGTTGCTGGATTTTAGAGAAAAGACGGAAAAAAAATCAAATTCCCATGTGTTTTTATTAATAATCATAATTTCATTAATTAATCACCTAATTTCTCATTACGAAGCCAATTTGAAAGGAAGCAAGGGCATTTTCGTCATAATCAAGAAAATAATGTTACAGTGAAAGTGAATGTCTCTCTCTTCTTCCCTGTATGCTTTTGGCCCTTTGGAGAAGTGGTAGGCCATCTTGTTGTGTTTGACCGCAAAATGTGAAAATATTAGCTCAAAATCAAATTATTTCATAAAGTTTCAACAACTCTTCCTCTTCAAATCAGTCTTGTGACCAAACAAACCAACAGCTTTTTTTTTACTATTCTTTTTGAGTAACATCAAGAACAGACGCACAAAGATCACTGTGTTTAGGAATTTTATTATTGCGAGCTGATGCCACTGTCTCTCTTCTGTCACAGGCTTGAGATTTCAGATGGTTAATGGATTTCTACCTCCTTCTATCACCAACCGATAAGCAGTAGCTTCAGAAGAGCCATTCTAATGAACAAACCGTTCTTTGCTTGTCTGAAGTAGGCAGCTCTTGGATCAGCGTCAACATCTGCAGTGATCTGCACATGAAGGATTACAAAGAGTGAGGATTATTGTGTCAAGGTACAATAGATGAAAACTGTGGGGATTTTATTAACTTACTTCATCTAATCTCGGTAAGGGATGCATGATAATAGCTTTTTTCTGCATCACTCCTAAGAGATCCTTGTCTACTATATACTTCCCACGAGCTGCTTCGTAAAGGTCAAGCCTTTCTCCAAACCGCTCTCTTTGGATTCGGGTTTGGTAAACTACATCACACTTGGATGCTACTTCCATTAAGTTTGAACTTTCTTCCCATTCCACCCCGTTTGATGTCAAATATTCTTTTATGTCATCCTACCATTATAAAACAGACATTTTTGAAGACGATAAGCAAACAAACGCAATGACGAGTAAATTAAACCAACTTTTTCAGGGCTGACAAGCCTAGTAATACTAACCTTCATCTTAACAATTTCAGGGGAAACAAAGTAGATCTTCACGTCATTAAACTTGGCAAGCAAGTATGCAAGCGACCGGACTGTCCTTCCATTGGCAAGATCTCCAACTAAGGCTACACTGATGCCATCTAGTTTTCCAATTTCACTTTGAATGGTATAGACGTCCAAGAGAGCCTTAACAACAGCAACAGTGCCAAACATAAGAAACAAGGATGTGCAGTAGTGATTGTTTAAGACAAATAAAACGCTAAAGGTTAAGAACACAACACACCTGAGTAGGATGCTCTCCAGGACCATCACCTGCATTAATGACAGGTATATTGGCAGTAGCTGCAGCTTTTCTAGCAGCACCGCTTTCAAAATGCCGCATCACGATAATATCAGTATAACCCTCCACTGTTCTTATAGTGTCTGAAAAGTTCTCCAAAAAGTTTCAGTAAATAATCTAATCTAACACAATCAACATGTCACAGCAACAACAACAAGAAGAAGATATTTGCTGACAAAGTGGATACCTTCAAGTGTTTCCCCTTTAGCTGCAGACGAAAATTCTCTGGCATTCTCAGTAGTTAAGACTTCACCTCCAAGGCGTTTCATGGCAGATTCAAAAGAGAGCCTGGTACGGGTAGAAGGCTCATAAAAGAGGGTAGCCATTAAATAACCCTTGAGTATTTCACTTTGTGTAGAGCTTTTCTCAATCTTTTCCATTTCCCGTGCAACATCAAATATAGCGCTTAGCATCTCCCTATCAAACTGCTGCCCTTCAATCACATCACTAAGTTGAAATTTCTTGCCAGCTGTAAAACATTCCCGTGTCTCAACTTGCATAGCATGACACCTAAATCCTTGGATTGGAGCAACATATCGGGTCAGATTCCAGGTAGCATTTTTCTTAGAGGCAGGAAATGAAGTCAAACAAATCTTTGAGCTTTCAAAAGGACTAGAGAGATTGCTTGGGAAGTCAGAGCTGCAGGCTAATGCTGCTTTAGGAAAAACTGAGGCGCCGCAAAGTGTGGCTGAAGTAAGTGATGATGGGATAGCCATTCTGGCAGGATGCTAAGCCGTTGATGGGAGGTAGTGAGTGAGTTACAACTTCCAGAACCTGCTAGAATCACATACAAACGATAAACAATGCAGTTAGTTAAAAAGTATCCACACACGCCGCAGATAATATTGGTAACTGATCTTACATCTATCATTTTACAAGAACCTACCAAAAACTTGAAAACATGAAGAAGCAAAAAAAAAAAAAAGTAACAGCGAAAGAAGACACTGATCAATGATTGTATATTATGGACATAACAAAACCATGCTTTTACACAAGCACTACCAAAAAGAAATTTCAAGTGTTTTGGTTTGATAGAGGGCGAATCAAAACCATGCTTATTCTATCGAAATTGGCCTTAATCTCAATCACACAAACAAAAAGAAAGAATGAATTTTGAAAAAGTGTGGATTTTGAGAAATAATGTGATGTCTCGTATCCCCTTGTAATCTAATTATCATAAACCCGAAACGATAACAAGGCTAAATTCCAATCAATCGTATACCTCAATAGAAGAAGAAGAAAAAAACACTCACACACACAAAAGTGATGCGATGAGTTTCAAAGCCTGCACAGACCTTAAAGAGTAATTGAATGAAGTAGAGCAGTCAAATGATGCAGAGTCTGGCTGGTCGAGATGTAACGCTGGTTGAAAGACCGACAGCGAAATAGAAGAAACTTAGCCTTAATCAACTCCTTACAACGGGGAATTATCAACGGGAACGGCCGCGGCGGCCGGAGTAACGTAGGGTTTTAGTAAGGAAACTAGAATAATGAAATCAAAGACGTTTTGGAATAATTAACGGAGGGAAATAGAAAAAAAGGCTTTGGGAAAAGAAAAAATTAAGAAACAATCATTAGTTAAATGCACTTTTTTATAAAGTAAATAAATTAAGTGGGAGTTATTGGTTTAAGATTTTAATAGATTTTTAAACATTTAAAATGTTATGTAGCATTTGTTGTTATTATATTAAAATTTTATTAAATTCTGTTAAAATTTAGTGTTATCAGTTTGTGATTTATAAAAAGTCATTTAAAATCTTAACAAATTTGGGTTATTGGATTCAGACTTTTATAAAATTATTAAAAATTTTGTGTTATTCAATTAAAACAAAAGAATCTATGATTGTTAATGAATTAAACTATTCTGTTATTAGTTCATGATTTTATACATTTTCTTCACAAAACAAAATCATGAAAAGTATCACAAAAATACAAAGATTATTTGCGGTACTTTACAAGATTTTAGAATACTAATCAACAAAATTATAGAAAACTTTCTACCAATACTTATAATTTTTCACTAATTCACTTTTTTCATGATTTTGATGAATTTTTCTAAATTTTTTATAAATTAGAATCTAATAATACTCCTAACTAGATATTCACTCGCGGTGTACCGCGAAGCTATTTTTTAACTTTAAAACAATTTAAGTACTGTTTTATAAATTTTAAGTGAACAATATGTTAACTCAATATATTATGTAGTGCATAAATAGTATGTTTGTGGTGTATCGTGTTATAATGAAGTTAGTATATCATATTGTTAATTAAATTTTATGTAGTATAAAATGTACAGATTTTTTTACGTGTCTATTTGGTTTGCAATGTATAGATAATAGTTTTTGAAATTATTTAAATTTTTTAAAATTATATGTGTATACTATATTGTGACATTGTAATTTAGTTTGTTTAATCTATATATAAATAGACACTTTAGAATATACAATTTTGTTGTGCATATAATCCTTTTAATTTTCGACGTTTTAAACTGTCAGTTGATCCATACTAATGTTTTCCTTTGTTATTATTATGATATGTATGTGTATAGAGATATGTTAGCAATCAGCAAATTAAATTAAATAATAATTTTTGTTATAAAGAGATATATAAGTTATGTCTTCTTCTTTTACAATTGGGAAAGTTGATTTTTTTATTTATTTTGTGCTCGACCAACTAAATAGGTAAAATATAGGAAAATATCACATCCAAAACTCCTTAAAATCTCGGATCCAAAATTTTAGGATAACAATGAGTCTTTGGAAAAGAGAGTACTTTGAACAGACCCAAGTTTTACAAATTTTTATTAAATTAATAATAAATATTAATGATATATTTGTAAATAGGTTTGAACTTCACGATTTATTTCATATTTCCCAAAAATGTATACGCCGACAATTTGGGTTTAGAAGGCCCATAACAAATTAACTCATTCATAGTTCTGTTTCTAAATCAAATCATACTCTGTTTCTTGATCACTCTGTCTCAGTAGATTCACTCTCATGCCATACCATTTGCTTGATCTTGATTCCTCTTCTTATTTTCTACTTCTTCTAGCTTTAATACTGCAGGTGGCTTTTGACGAGAGGTTTCGATTCATAAGAATTTTTAAGCGATCAAGTAGTAGTCCTGGATCCTGGTATAAACAACAAGCTTTTGATTCTTATTTACAATCTAACAACTAACAAGCAAAAAATAAAAGTGTTATGAGTGCCCCAAAAATAAACAACCAAACTTTACATTAAAGTCCTAACCTAATAATAACACATAACCTCAAATCAAGAAAGTGACGAAACACCTAAGAATATACAACATCTAAAACATTATCTCAATTAATTAGCTTCGGGTATGCTCTGGAGAACTGGTTTCCATATCCCTTGTTGATTGCCTTCTTCGTCGTAACCACCACGATCGATCATCTGGCTCGGACACGAGAAGTCATGGACGTTGACTTTATTCAGTAAATCTTGAAGTTGCTTCTTGGTGAGCCTGATCTTGATCATCTCATGATCAGATAGATCAGAGGATTTACAGTCTCGTGTAACAATCACTTTTTGATGAGCCTCCTCTCTAGAAGTACTTTTAGAGCTATGATGATGATGATGATGATTATGATGATCTTCTTCGATGAATTCATCCCAGTCTTCACCAGCCCAGTGCATTTCTGATTCGTGCCTTAAACAATTCCCCATTAATTCTTTTTTGTTTTCTTGTTTGTCTTCAAGACGTAGTTGTAAAGCCTTGTTTATATATATGCGTAGGTGGAAGCTGGTGAGATATTGAAATCATAAGAGGGAGACAAGAACATATGCAATATGCCACGTCGGATTTCAGAGTACTTTTATCCTACGTGGACATGTGTTTGTTGAACTCACCGTCACCAGCTTTTGTCCTTCTTCATTTTGGCGCTTCGTCCACCGATCCACGTGTCCTTATTGGCTCGTCAGCTCGGCTTAGATATTTTTTGCTGATTATTATTTTATGTATGCCGGTGAAAATGCAAATATCGTCATGAGATACACAAAGAAAGAAGAACTATAATATTAGTATATCGTGACGTCAAACAAAAACAGAAAGGAAATAAACACGAAAGTTACAAACATGTAAAGCATGAGAGAATCAGAAGTTGTTTTGTTCGAACCTAACTCTTGTAATGTATCTAAAACTATGGTAACTACTTGTGTAAAAGTTTTCGATGGACCATCAAAGATCTAAAAAGCAAACCAAAAATGTATTAATTAATATGTAATTTTACAAACAATCATCCCCATATAAAAATATCAATCTAACATAACACTTCAAATCTAAAATTATTTGTTAAAAATTAGTCATTGTTGTAAAACACTTAGAGTAAACTTCCATAACCGGCCTTTTTGTGCATATGATTTGTACGGCCCATAGACCCATAGTACTAAGTCTTAGTCGGTTTGGGTTTAGACTTTGCTCTTACTATATATATGTAATCTCCATGCCGATTCTATGAATAATAACAAGAGATTTACACCTTCGAATTCTCTAGTTTCATAAAAACACGTTATCAGCACGATAACCCTAAAAGTCCAACTGAGAAAAAGTTCTTAAAACCCTAAAGCCGCCGCACATCTTCTCCAGTTCGTCCAAGCTCTCAAACGGATCAAGTTCGTGATTGTTCAAGCTTGGAGATCGGTTCTAGTTCGTATTCAAAACCAGTCTGAGGTTCGTTGCCTATTCGTGATAAAAAGCTTAAGGTATAACCGAGGTCTTTAGCTCCCGGTTTAATTCCAGTCAACCCCAAATCAGTGGAAGGTAAACAATAATCAAACCCCCTTAGAACCTATGAATGAACCTGATCTGTTAAATCTAATGGAACCCTAAAATCTACAAGTAAACAATCAACAAACAAAAACCCTAAAACCCTAAAACTTTAAAATCTGATTGTTAAGGTTTAGGATTGCTTAGATTGATTGCAAATTAAACCAATTATGCTATGATTAAAATCTGGTTATTGTTGATTGCTTGCTTGAAATTGCTTGTTGCATGAGAACCTTAGAACTAGAAACCTAAATTCGAAATTCATAGAGAGATTATTAATCTGATTGTTCTAGGTTGTTAGAATCCGATTTTTGGTGATTGTTTTGTCTAAAAAAAAATCAAAAACCCTAAAATCCAAATTAAAATCGGAATTGTTCTAAGTTTTGCATGAAAAGTCAAAACATAAATTAGGATAACTTCCAAATTAATTCTAGTCATTATCCTAAAATCTTAGAAAATATTTCCTAAATTTTTGTCTTAATCCTAACTAGAAAAAGAAATTAAATTTAAGGAAAAAGAAAACCTTAGTAAAAGGAAAAACTTAATAAAAGGAAATTATTGCATTCTAGATCTTATGTTTATCTAGGACTGTTCTCATGCATAATATAGGCCACGAAATTATGTAATAAAACAAGACATTATCTACTAAAATAAATCCATGGTTCGGTCTTAAATACCGCATGACCTAGACTAAAACAATTGGCATGGTTCAGTCCTAAATACCGCATTGCCAAAGACTAAAATAATTGCATGGTTCGGTCTCAAATACCGCATGACAATAATCGGGTGCATGTTTTGTATTTTATAATGGGCATTAGATACTAAGATCAACCTGAAATCAAAGGACCTATGTGAGTGAATTGAGGATGATAATAATTGCACTGAGAAAAATAGATATAAGGCGATCTTGCATATTCACCATCACCTTGTTGAGAGTCTAAAAAACCAGTACCTCACTATTGAAGATCCTCTTGACCTTTGGACAGCGTTGAAAAACAGATACGGACACCAAAAGACGGTGCTCCTACCAAAAGCTCAATTTGATTAGAAAAACTTAAGGATCCAGGATTTTAAAACCGTGGATGAGTATAACTCAGAGCTATTTAAGATAGTATCAATCCTAAAGTTATGTGGTACCGAGGTGACTGAGGAGGACTTGTTAGAAAAGACATTCTCTACCTTTCACTCCAATAACGTACTGCTTCAACAACAGTATCGTGAAAAGGGGTTTAAGACGTTTGCAGACCTCATCTCTTGTTTGTTGCTTGCTGAGCAGAACAATGAGCTATTGATGATGGATAGTGCTTTGAGACCTCTGGGTACAGCTCCATTACCTAAAGCTCACAAGGTTAACATGGCAAAGAAAAAATCCCAACGAGCCTAAAGAGCCAAAAGAGACTAAAGAGTCTAACTATGTCCGTAGGGACAAGTGTGGCCGTGGCCATGGGAGAAGTGGACGTGGTGGTCCTGGTCATGGGACCTATCAAGGACACAATTTTGGTGGTCAAGGCCGTGGAAACTGATTCGGCTTCGGCCGTGGTCGAGGTAGAGGCCACGGGCAATTTAAACCGCAACATAAGACCAAGTCCACTTGCCATAGATGTGGTATGGAAAATCATTGGGTAAAGACATGCAAAACTCCTAAGCACCTTGTTGATCTCTATTAAGAGAGTTTGAAAAAGAATCCAGAAATTAACCTGGTTCATCTCGATGGTGAAGAAGATTTCAACCATGAGAATGATGACCAATTGGATTAAAAGACTTCAGATTGTCTAGGAGAGGATAATTAAATTTAAAATTGTTTTGGTTTAATTTCTATGTTTTATGCTTTGAATTTTATTGACTTATGATTTTAGTTTAAATTCAATTATATTATTACCTTTAGATATGCATTTGTTATGCTATTATGGCTAAAACATAATTCTTGTCTATAATGAGAAATGATTGAGGACAAAAATATGATTGTGGTGGATAGTGGATCAAGCCACATAATTTTGAATGATAAGAGATATTTTGCATAATCTCATTTCGAAAAATGCCAATATTAGCACAATAGCGGGTATAGCAAGTTTTATTGAAGGCTACGGCCAGACACACATCTTGAACTAAGTGATGCCTTATATTCACCCAGCTCAAAAGGAGCTTATTGAGTTTAAAAGACATTCGTTTGAATGGTTTACATGTTGAAACTAAGGGTGAAGGAAACCAAGAGTTCCTATACATTATTGAAATCACCCAAGGATCTAAGAAAATCCTAAGAGACTATACCCGCATTATTTACTGGTTTTTACCATGCTAAGGTTAATATGATAGAGTCTAAATTGGCAATGAACCAAATGTTCAATGAACAGTTCACTCTATGGCATGACCGACTTGGTCATCCGAGTTCTAACATGATGCGTAAGCTTATTATGAATTCAAATGGGCATACTCTTAAAGAGAGAAAAGTTATCCCTAAGAATCTCACGTGTGTAGCATGTGCACAAGGGAAACTTATTGTTAGGCCATTACCAGTCAAAGTAACTAAGGAAACTTTGCATTTTATGGAAAGGATACAAGGGGACATATGTAGACCTATACACCCACCTTGTGGGACATTTAGGTAATTTATGGTCCTTATTGATGCATCAACCAGATGTTCGTATGTTTGTTTGCTATCCACAAGGAACCTAGCATTTGCTAGGCTGTTGGCTCAAGTTATAAGATTAAGAGCACATTTTCCAGAATTTCCACTTAAGACTATACGTCTAGACAATGCTGGTGACTTTACATCCCAAGCGTTTAATGAATATTGTATGTCCATGGGGGTGAGTGTGGAACATCCTGTGGCATATGTCCATACACAGAACGAATTAGTTGAATCCTTCATTAAACGAATACAACTAATTGCTCGACAATTGTTAATGAGGTCGAAGCTTCCTGTGTCGGCTTGGGGACACACAATATTACATGCAGCAGAGCTTATACGCATCAGGTCATCTAGTGAACATAAGTATTCGCCATCCTAACTATTAACGGGTCATGAGCCAGACATATCCCATCTCAAAACATTCGGGTGTGCTGTTTATATACCGATTGCTCCACCACAGAGAACTAAGATGGGACATCAAAGGAGGATGGGAATATATGTTGGATATGAGTTTCCCACCATTATTAAGTATCTTGAGCCAACTACAGGAGATTTATTTAAGGCTAGATACGCGGACTGTCAATTTATAGAATCCGAATTTCCTATGTTGGGTGGAGAGACAAGCAAGCTGGTTAAAGAATTATCATGGAATCAAACATCCTTGAATTGGCAAGATCCTCGAACTCTAGCATGTGATGCAGATGTTCAAAAGATTATTCATTTACAGAAGCTAGCTAATCAATTTCCAGATTCCTTTGCTGACCCAAAGAGAGTAACAAAATCGTACATACTAGCTTGTAATGCACCAGTACGTATTGATGTTCAGAAGGAACACAATCAAGTTGCTACAGAGTCTAAGCCACATTTAAAACGAGGTAGACCATTAGGTTCCAAAGATAAGAACCCTCGAAAATCTAAGAAAGGTGCAAATCAAACCGAGTTTAAGGAAATTACAGACATGGCCGCGGCAAATCCTAAGGTACCAAATGAGGTTTGGGACGCTGAACCTTAAAGTCCTAATGGTATTGATAATAATGAGATCTCGATCAATTATATCATGTCTGGAATTCAATGGAACCGTAAGAATGTCGACATTGATGAAGTATTTGCATATAAGGTAGCACTTGAGATAAATGAGGATCATGAACCCACGTCTATATTAGAGTGCACTCAAAGTAAAGATTGGCTAAAATAAAAAGAAGCCATTGACGTGGAGTTAAACTCTTTAAGGAAGAGGAATGTGTTTGGTCCTATTTTAAGGACACCGTTCAATATAAAACCAGTAGGACATAAGTGTGTCTTTGTAAGGAAGAGAAATGAGAGTAATGAAATCGTGAGATATAAGACACGTCTTGTAGCACACAGATTCTCTCAAAGACCATGAATAGATTATGAGGAGACATACTCCCATGTGATGGATGCAACGACTTTTAGATATCTAATAAGTCTGGCTATAAGAGAAAAACTGGATTTGCGGTTAATGGATGTTGTAACTGCATACTTATATGGTCCACTGGATAATGAGATTTATATGAGATTACCAGAGGGGTTTGAGCTTAAAGATAAGAGTGGTTCTCGAGAACAATACTGCATAAGGCTGAACAAATCCCTTTATGGACTGAAACAAAGTGGGCGAATGTGGTACAATAGACTAAGTGAGTACCTAGCCAAAGAAGGCTATAAGAATGATCCCATCAGTCCATGTATTTTTATAAAGAAGTTTGCAAACAAAGGGTTTGTGATAATAGCAGTGTATGTGGATGATTGAAATGAAAGACCTAGGTAAAACTAAGTTCTGTTTGAGATTGCAGCTTGAGTACATTGATAATGGAATCCTTGTGCATCAAATGGCATATACAGAAAAAGGTACTCAAGAGGTTTAATATGGACCAAGCTCACCCATTGACCGGCCCAATGGTTGTGAGGAGCCTTGACTTGAATAAAGATCCATTGTGTCCAAAGAAGGCCGATGAAGAAGTTCTCGGTCCTGAAGTGCCATACCTCAGTGCTATAGGAGCGTTAATGTTCGTGGCTAGCCACACTAGACCGAACATATGTTTTGCCATGAACCTCCTAGCAAGATTTAGTTCTTGTACGACTAAAAGGCACTAGAATGGTGTTAAACATGTTTTGCGTTACCTACAAGGGACGACAGACTTTGGTTTGTTTTATACTAACTATAACAAGGAAGGTTTAGTTGGTTTTGCTGATGCAGGTTACTTATCGGATCCGCACAACTCAAGGTCTCAAACCGGTTATGTTTTTACTCACGGTGGTACGGCGATCTCATGGCGTTCTATGAAACAAAGCATTGTGGCCACTTCATCTAACCATGCGGAGATCCTAGCAATTCATGAAGCCGTACGTGAGTGTTTTTGGTTGAGGTCAATGACTCAACATATCAGGATAGATTGTGGCATGATCGACGATAAGGAAGCAACGGTCATATACGAAGACAATACGGCCTGCATCGCACAACTCAAGGAAGGATACATCAAGAGAGATCGGACGAAGCACATCCTACCCAATTTCTTCTTCACACATGAACTACAAAAGGCCGGAGAAGTTCAAGTGGTGCAAGTTCAATCATGCGACAACTCAACCGATCTCTTCACCAAAGCATTGCCGACTACTACATTCAAGAAGCTCATTCACCAGATTGGAATGCGGGGGCTTAAGGACTTTAGGAATGCTTAGAACAGGGGGAGCAATGCGTGCTGTACTCTTTTTCCTTCACCATGGTTTTGTCCCATTGGGTTTTCCTGGTAAGGTTTTAATGAGGCAGCGCCCCAAGCGTATTGCACTGATCCCTTAGCATTGGCACGGTTATGTCTTCCAAGAAGGAGTGTTGTAAAACACTTGGAGTGGACTTCCATAACCAGCCCCTTTTGTGCATATGATTTGTACGACCTATAGACCCATAGTACTAAGTCATAGTCGGTTTAGGTTTAGACTTTACCCTTACTATATATGTAATCTCCATAGAAATTTTATGAATAATAACAAGAGATTTACATCTTCTAATTCTCTAGTTTCATAACAGTCACAACAAAACATTTTCTCAGCTTATTTTAGTCAACCACTATGTGTTTGATTATATAAACTTGGGATGAAGCCGAGCAGCCGAGGGAAGAGTGAAGTGTGAACACGGAAATTGGAGAGGTATCTTCAAAGTGTGAACACAACCAAAGGGAACAGAATCTCTGATCATAAAGATGCCCCCACCCCCAGTTTTATATTACTCGATTAGACCATATCATGTTGATCACACTCACGTCTCCCACCTTTTCCATACAAATTTTAATTGCCATCACCTTCTTATGTTTTCTTGGTCTTTTTCTTTAAAAAAGTTTTTAAATAGTTAGAAAGTTTTGAGAATACATGTCTTATTTATCACTTCAGTTATATAAGTTAAACAGTTTGCATTAATTTGTTAGTTATGATACCATTAAAAATCACAACTGATCAACTCATGTTTATTTGTTTGTCTATTAATCATTTACCGTTTTTGGCATAGTTTGTTTGTTCTACTATCATCATCCGATCTTAACATCAATTACCCAATTTACTACCCCTACAAATACCTTATCTATATTCAAATGTAACTCAACAACTAATATATACCATTATTATTCATATAAGTCAAAACCATGAGGTTGGTGTTACATCAGATTATCCCACTACTACTAGCATTTTTATTTAGTATCGATCACTTGGCCCATAGACACGATTTATAAATGAAACTGATCTGTATTGCATTGGTTGATCGATCAATCTCTCTCACCTCTTGTTCTCTCGAAACGATCCGTAAAATAAGTGATAGAATCTTGGTGTTCATACTTCTGTAGAGGCGACCAAACTAATCATCTCAACTTTATTCTATCTGTTAATTTATTCATTTTTTCATATTTCAAAATTTTAAATTACACTATGTATCAGTACAAATGTACAATGGTCAATGGGTCGATCAATACAATGTGTTTGATTTTCATTTTGTATGTGTTACACTTACACGTTACACAAACATATAGTATTAATATTTTCGGCTGCTATGTGATATATATACACGTTACACTTACATACTTCCACCATATATACTGTGTACTGTTGTACAATCATTATATTCGAACAAACATATTAAAGTGAGATTCTTTGTTTTAAAATGATTTCTATTGATTATGTGACTAAGTACCATCCGAAGACTTATTTCTTTAGTTGCGTTTAGAATTTAACATTAAAATAAGATAAGAACAGTACTTCCTGCTGCAACTAAACTAGAGACGTAAATATATTAATATTACGTATACAACTATATGTACGACGTGTACACGAGACTTGTAGCTCTCTCATTTTTGTCGCCAAATTTATAAGGAATCGAGGGGATCGATAATAGCCAAGCTAGCATATATATGATAGATAACTAATTATTAGTCATCATCAATTTTACTGAATGCAAACGAGCTCACGGAGAGCTAGCTCAAGTAACTTCAAAGGTGAATTTTTAATATAGTTTCTGTTTTGTTTATGGAAGAATTTATAGAAAGCTCAAACTCAAAGTTCATATACTTCTAAATATATTTTTGTAACACACCTAATCCATGCAGCCCCGGCTCTAGACATGTGTCGGGGGTGCAATTGCACAGAATCTAGTCATTTTTTGTCTTTTTTGGGAAGAAAATAGGGTCCAACAAAATGGGATCCCATAAGCTTGGATACAAGGGATGGTGTACACCAGATCTATAGCAATGCAAAGCAGATTAATCAAAAAGTGAATGCTGTTTCATTGGCTTCTTCTTTTGAGTTGAAACTCGAGGAAGCTCGTGCTTGCATTGAGAATCCTGAGAGTGAGAAGCGTTCTCAGAAAAAGAAGCTTCAGCAGCTCCTCAGGAAAGTTAGCGAGGAGAGGGCAGCTTAGCGCAGCAGCGAGCATGAGATGGTCCGAGCAATCATTGAAGACATGAAAGCTGACATGGCCCGGGAAAAGAAAAATAGTCATAGATTAGAAATCATCAATCTGAAACTCGTCAGTGAGCTTGTAGATTCATAGTTAGCCGTAAAGCGTTACATGCATATATGATTACCAACAAGAAAGGAAAGCAAGAAAGTTAATTGATGAAGTTTGTGAAGAACTTGCAAAGGAAATAGAAGAAGATAAAGCTGAGATTGAAGCATTGAAGAGTGAATCCATGAATCTCAGAGAGGAATTAGATGATTAAAGAAGAATGCTGCTGATGATTACGGTTTGGCGTGAGGAACGTGTCCAGATGAAGCTTATTGACGCCAAAGTAACACTTGAGGACAAATATTCATAAATGAACAAGCTTGTAGGAGATTTGGAAGCATTGTTCAAAACAAGAAATGCTATTACATGTGCGAAAGAGGTGAGAGACCCAAAACTGTTAAGAGAAACTGACGCATCAGTTAATAATATCCAAGAAATCAAGGAATTTACATATGAACCCGCAAAGTCGGACGATATCAATTGAAAGCCAAAAGGTCCAGCTGAAACATGTCCTTGAGCATAAGATCTAGGCCACTACATACTCCGAAACTACCTGTCTTATCCTAGGTCAAACTAGTCTTTATGACTGAGCAGCATAAGCGTAATTTGAGCTCGTCTGTCTGCTATATTGCCTTTGTCCCGTGATCTACCCAATAGAGCGAATTGTAGTGGTATATTGTCTTGCTAAAAGCAAAATGATCTTTGTGATTGATTACTGTCATATGTTGGCTTGTCTAGCTTCAGCCAGTTACCAAACTTTTGTTGGTTACCAGGAACCAAGACCCAGTGGTGTTTTGCTTTATTAATGAATTTTGTTCTTCTTTATAATCCAACTTGATGTTCGGTCAATAATAACTTATTTTAATACATTGTGTAAATATATACTTCGAAACTGTAGGATGCATTTTTCTAATTTTTTACTTTATTATTTGTAATAAAACGTATGAAATGAATATAACACATATCTTTCAATCATTCTTCATACGTGAGGCTAAAATGTGATCCTAGAAGTGCTAAAGTAGTAATATGTCAAAAAAAGAAGAAGTAAACTATGTCCATTTGATAGTGTATGATTTAATGCTGGTTGTGAATCTTGACATCTTGTGATTATATATTAATCCAGAAAGAATGGTCTTTGGTATTTTATTATTACCTATCAGAGGAGTTCATATCATTAAGACATTAAGTAATTATTTTTCATAGCATAAAATAAGTTAGGCTTAAATAAAGCAATAATGATGAGCGCCTATCCCTCATTTTAGCTGCCATGATTTATGCTTCTTTACAAATCTAACTGGGAAGGTACTTGGTTGAAGAAATTGCCTCCATTGAGACTTGAACAACCAACATATCTCTCACAAGAAAACCCTTTGATGAATCTCTTAGATCCGAAAGAGGCATGAAGTCAGCATATCCCCACCCGATTGTCTGTGGACTGAACCAGTTATCAACTGCCATAAATATGAATATTAGCCATATGAATGTTTCACAATTAAATAACAGAAACATAATATGAGATTATATAAAATTATATACAAATATGAGTAGTCTGACCAAAAAAAAAAAAATATATATATACAAATATGAGTCATGTCACTCATCCACTTACTTGGCCTTTCCAAAACGGTATTGGATTGGGCTCCGAATTGGTTAGGAACACGGAGCTTGGCTCGTACGTAAACCTTGTCATAAGGCTTTGCGTTAAGTACTTCTTGGGGGCCAAGGTTAAGGTAAAGCGACAAATTTTTGCCTTCGAAAGCGCCAAAACCATTTTTAAAGATTCGTAAATTCCTAATCAGCATTTGAAAAAAAAACTTGTCAATAAATTACTACCCAACAAACTTGCACTACTTACACTTGGTTTTACTACAACTAACATTGTGAAACTCACCAGCTCTTTCCTCCAATAGTGAACTCCTCTGATAGGTGATCGTTAGGCAGTGTGGAGAGTCCCTTAATAAACCAGGTAAACCTCGGGTTTGGAAAACTCTCGGTGACCGAGAAAAGTTCCGACTTTTCATAGAATGGTGGAATGATGACGTCAACGCCAAACTCGCAATGGTCGACATCATATAGGTATCCATTTTTCAGGTTGTTAAACGTAGTCAGAGGAAGAACCTTAGAAAATCCCCACATGGTTTTGATTGCGCTGAATCGCCATACATCAGTATCTACACGTACGTACCGTAACACACCACATTTATAGACATATAAATAGATAATATAGATATATCTTACAAGAACTAGAGAGAAAATTGACATATTTAATTAAATTATCTAGTGAAGTTACTTATATTAACCTTGGATCGTAAAGTACTTCTTCTGTTTCTTGTTGAAGATGTAAAATCTGAGATCTGCATGAACCTCTTCACGTGGAGAAGTGAGAGTTGAGTTGTCTAAGACGACGTATAGCGAAATGTAACCTGTACCGTTATCATTCTTATTCCCCTTTGGGTACACGACAAGCGTCCTGTTTCAGTTTGGTTTTTAGATTATCGATCGATCAGAATGATTCAGTAACAAACAATATACATAATAGAGTGGCATGAACAAAGATGGTAACACCAAGGTCCTACGTTTTGTGGACTAGTCACAATTTTTTTTATTAATTTTAAATCCTGGATCTATACAGAAAATGAAACTTTAAGAAAAAAGGTTAAAAAATTGGTACATATAGGTAACCAAAAAAAAAAAAGTTTGCCCAAAAAAACAAAAATATAGGTAACCAAAAAAAGTAAAAAAAACAAATGGTGCGTACCAATTGTATCTACCGACCCTAAAAGGACGAGATTGATAACTGTCGGTGTAAATAGACTTCATGAGTGTGTTGAAAGACTCAAACTTGAGAGAATAAGACGATGGAGGACGTTCTCTCAGACCCTTCACCGTGCTCGATAATGAGACCTTACTATCACGTGATGAAATCTGAGTGGGGATAAGTTTCTGAGAATCATTCTCCAACTGGTTTGGGACTGGCGGTCCTGCAAAAGAAGAGGTGATGAAAAGACAAGAGAAGAGAGAAACAACACATAAGGTTTCTTTGTAGTAACTCTTCATGATCATGTCAAAGATGTGTGTGAATGAAGTTTAGAGAGACAGTGTGAGACTTGTTCATGATAATGGTACATGTGTACATGTATATATAGAAGGGGAGATGGTTAATTAGATGCTTTAGGGAAAGGAAAAAATTAGTGAGATAGCATGATAATGATATTTTTTTCGTCTAGTGTACAAGTTGGTAAATTAATATCTACAGATTTGGTTTGATCATGCGTTTACTTATTATCATAATTGACTTTTTAGTCTACCTAAAATTTAGTTTGTACTCATCTGAAATGTTTGCTGGAATAATAGATAGAAAATAAAGTATACTAGATGATACCCGTGCTACAACACGGGATTATATATTTTGTTAGTTACTTTTTTTTTGTAATTTGTATTTTTGTAATGTAGTTTTTTTTATTTTGACTTATTTTCTTTGTTTATATAGTGTTTATTTGTATATTTGGGTTATACAGTAAATTAGAATTCCTAATAGAGTAAGAAGTTTGTAAAATGTAGCTTTTCATGGAAACAAGCACACCGCAATATTGGATAGTAGTTTTGTAAGAGAATAGACACTCCGCAATATCGGATAGTAGTTTTGTAAGAGGATAGACACACCGCAATATTGGAAGTAGTTTTGTAAGATGATGAGTCTTTCTTTATTTTGGTTTGTCGTCAAAAAAGGAAAAGTTGCTTGTTTAATTTTAGTGTGAAATATTTCAATGGTTAGGAAACCATTGTATTTATAGTGAGATTAAATATATTTAGGTTATCATTTAAAAGTTAATATTTGATATATCAAATCTCAGCAAAATTGAAAAAAACCAATTTAATTTATAGTTTGATAAAAATATCTGTTTTAACGGGTTTAACTCAAACTTTTTTTATATTTTAAAATTTTTAAGTTTAAAAATATTAATATTACTTAAATATTTTATAGACTTAAATATATTATAATATTTTAAACTTTCGACGGAGTTTAAATATTTATAATAATTTAAACATTCTATAAAAATTTAAATATTTATAATCTCTTAAACTTCTTTAAAAAAACGTAAATATACTATAATATGTTTACTTTTTAAAAGTTTAATATGCTCAAATATAGAACCAAATTAAACTGTTAAATTTAAATATCTGATAAATCAAGCTTCCTGCTCATTTGTACTCAAAACATATTAGTCATATATTTATAGTGATTATGAACCATATTCCAAAATATTTAGTCGATGTGGGATATACAATACACATTTGCTGTAAATTAGTTTACAACTTTACATATATATATAATTGCTGCGTTTTTATTCTTTTCATCTATACTAATCATAATTAATTACTATAATTTCGTTAAGGAAATATTAAAAAATCTAAACTAAATGATGATTTGTTTTTATTTAATTGTATTAAGTTGATTTTTTGTTTCCGTAAATATCTCACAATATAAAAGCAAATCAAATAAGTTTACATATATATACAATTTCGTATTTAATTTATTGATTATTTTGGAAGCAACAAAGTCAAAATCCATAAGTATTAAAGATTTCTCATTATTATTAATATTCGTAATAATTATAGGGATTAAGTATGGTAGTATTTAATATTTGATATTACTGAAGCCATAAAATCTCGATACGAATTTCTTTATTTAGAGAGATTATACCTTTGTTTGGCGACAAATATAATTACTATTGATCCAAACAACATACATGATCCAAATATTATAAACCTGGAGTACAAACAAATCCGCGAGTTTTTTTTCTTCTATTTCCGGGTTAAAGAGGATCTGCATCCCGATCTGGTCGTATTAAGTGGTCGAGCAAGGGGTATAATAGTCATTTAGATAAATCGTAACCATAGGTTAATTTAATTAAATTAAGTGATTCTCTAATCATTTTTAATGAAAAATGTACCAAAACAAAGTCATAGTCCAATTTGAGTATAGTGAGTATTTCTGCTTTAATAGTATACATACTAGATCAAATTACTTAATAAAAAGTTACCAAATTCTTGGACTATAAGTCTATAATCTCATTAGATCCGTAACCCACTTTTAATAGCTTTATGGCGAATTCATTAAGAAATAATCTTTGCATAATCAGCATCGAACTCAAATTCGAATCTTGTAGCAGGGAAGCAATACTTCTATAACTAGTTTAGTTAGCTGCTTTTAAACTTGCGAAATCAAATTCTCTACAGAAAAATGGTAACTCAGTAAGTCATAGATCCATCATCCATAGAGTCATAGTCTCATAGATATTTATGAAAACTAAAAGATAAGTATCCTAAAAATGGTATCCCTGTAACTCAGTTCAATTATAGAAAAATCAGTTTCATTATATATAACTCATTTTTTCTTTTCTTAAGTCAAAAGAAGATGCCGCAAAAAATGTCAAAGAAAATTATTTAATTTAGTTCCACTGCCAGATCTAGTTAAACTCACGTGTTCCCCTCTCTTGTCCCTCCGCATCTAACGTTGATATTTGAGAAAAGTCGTTGCCATTGTAACCACGATCGTGCCTAAAATAAAGAGATCCTTGGTTATCTCATTCCCGGCTTAAAGGACTTTTGCATCTAATGTGTGTGTGGGGCTTTGTTGTCAATGCCAAAACCTCGATGCTCATGAGCAGCCAAACCACTTTCCCGATAGTCGATATGGTGGCAAATTTAAAAGTGGCACTGGTTTGGCAAACATGAGCATCCAGGTTTTAGATTTAAGAGTATACTAGTGGTAACAAGTAATTAATAACGCTGATCAGGAATATACAAGTGAATCCAAGTGGTCATGCCTCGGGAGAAGGAAAAGCTTTGTCTATGTATCTTAACCTTAATGCAAATGAGAACTTCAGACCCTGTGAGAAGATATATGTTCGAGCTAAGCTTCGAGTTCTTAACCAACGTAATCTTAATAACGTCGGGAGACAACGTAAGCAAAGGATATACATTCCTTGATGTGTACACACATATACAATCTCATTGAGATGCTAATGTGATGTTTTTGTTTTTTTGGCAGTGGACAATAGGTTGGGGTTACCATGAGTTTATCTTAATTTTTATCTGATCTCAGAGATCATCAAAGGGGTTCGCTGTGGAAGATGCATGTGTTGATGGTTCAAGTCGAAATGGAAGCCATTTCTTCAACCAAGTACTTCCCTAATTAGATTTTCTCCTAGATCAATACATTTTTATATTTGGTGATCAGCTAATACTGTGTAACTCAAATCGAAACAAAATAATGGTAAGTGAGTGGTCTTGTTCACAGGACATTGCAAAAGAAAAACAAAAGTAAACGAATGAAAAGAAGATGCAAGAAAGAAAATAAGCTAATTATTGATTAATCAATAGAGGGAGTCTTCTTCTTTTTGTTTGTTGGTTGGCCTCCTCATCTTCTTCTCTTTCCTTTTTGAACCCTGCAATTTGGTTGATTTGCACTAAACTTGGAACATAAGAGCTACAACACACAAGTAGGCAATCAAAGTTGAGAGGTCCTCCTTGTATGTGAGGCACAGCTTCTCCAAGATGCACCTTTTTAACGTTGCCACTCTCTCTAAAGATGTAAGCTGCGTCCTCGAAGTGGCCGGTAATACTCCTCTCAAATTCGTCATAGCGAATAACCACGGCGACTTTCTTCTCCTCGTCGATGAAGAAACTGCCAACGTCATAGGGAAATGAAAATCATAACCACAGTGTGGTCCCATACAAAATTTTAAGAAAGATGAGTTCCATGACACTGCATTGGGCTCAATCATAGTTGTAACCCAAATCTCCACCTCTGTACTATCAGGGCGCTGATATAACGCCGCTAGTTTCTTGTCTCCAATAGAAGAGAGACCTCCACCATCGTAAAGATAGTACTCAAACGGCAGAGGAAGAAACTGTCCAAAGCTCTCCGTCGTAAAGTCAAAACATAGTAAACAGTCTTGCTGATGATCTTGATACTCACCACCCTCTTCGTATATTTTCTTGGTAAAAAAGTAAGTGTCTCCTTTCAAAGATGCGCAGCCTTGATAAAACTCTATCTCCAAGGAGGGAGTAGTGATATCAAGAACCCTCCATGAATTAGAGCTAAAATCATAGATTTCGTACTCAAGAATTAGTTGCCCAACAGAACGGTCGTAATAATTCAAAAACCTCAAGATTTTGTGTTTACGGTTATTGTCGTATCCGATAGCATAGCTGTCTGCTCTGTGGTAAGCGTTCAAGTGTTGGATCCACCTGATTTGACCCAAATAAGGGTTCCAAACCACGAGCCTAGCGTTGGCCTCTTTGGTCACACATAACAATAACCCGTCGCAATGAAAAACTTTAGATATCTTGACTTGATTAATTAGATTATTACCTATCTCCTTTATAGATGTATCCACGAGTTCTATTTTGTTGAAAGTTCCATGGAGATCGAACCTTAGTGAACAAAGCTTAAACTTCTTCATTGTGAACCCCACAAACTGATGTTTTGCTTCTGCTTTACATAGAATTCTTTCTTTGGATAAAGCGTTCCATCGTTTGCAAGTGGATCTCACTGCCCCGAGACAAGTTATCGGAACCTTTAAGAGTATCTCCTCTACCAAATCCTTCGGAAGATGAGAGATCGTCCTCATCGTAAGAAATCGGCTAGTGTTCTCTAACTTTGCTTGGCCTAATCTTTTTATATATTTCTGTGCTTCAGAAAAAGGAAAAAATATTTTTTCCTTTTCTATCATAATGTTGGTTAATATATGTGGTTTGTTTTCCCTAGCTATTTCCATTTATTTTATCCTTTTTAATGGAAAATCGTTGCTACTAATTTAGTCCAAGTACTCCGGAAAAAAAAACACACACAATCAAACAAGTTGGGATGCTCTTCTCACAATAACGTAGTATTACTTATGACTATGTCGTCCCTTTCTATTATGTTCATACTTCTAACTTTGCTTAAGAAAAGAAAAAAATATATATTTGAACCCTCTCTATCATTCTGGTTAATTTCAATCACTACTAGTAAATAATAATCCATCCTCTAGTTTGTAAAAATTCATTTCAAAATTTATTGAAAAACAATTCTTGACCATTTAAGGCTTTAAGCTCTACTCGTCTTTTTCGATATGGAATTCTCACTAAATTAATATTATCATTGTTCCTCAACGCATAAAGGGTTTCTAACTCAATGAATATCAAGTCAACAGCTCATCATGAAGGTCCAACCAAAACAAAAACAACACTAATAATAAATCACTTATTCTTGATTAAGGGCTTTTAGGTGTTGCAACCAGCCCAATGGTTGATGATAGATAATTCGCAACATTTTATTCGTAGTGCAGGAAAATGAGAAAATAGGTGAAAAATGGGTTTTTGATAAGATAAGCCTCTAAGCCATTGTGTCTCTTATTTGTTGTTGACATCTTCTGAACCAAATAAACCCTTCATTGAGAGATTTGATGGTGTTCTAGAGTGTTGCAATACATTCGATCTCAATCTTGGCGTTTAGAGGCAAAGCTGCCACTTGATATGTGGATCGTGCTGGAGAAGGAGCTGGGAAGTCTGCAACAGGGATAAAAAAGCGTTCAAAATGACTCCACAAGTAGTTATGCATCTCAAACGAAGAAGGAACAATAAACAATCTTGCTAAAGAACTCACATTTGGCGTATATCTCGTTTACTTTCTTGAAGTCACCCAAATCAGCCAGCCTGTGAAAGAAAATCAAAAGAGTTATCGTTTTTGGTTTTTTATTAGGTTCAGAATTCATATGGATAGTCGGAAAAAAAACAAGATCCCTTACATGATTGTTGTCTTCACCACCGAGGAATAATTAGCACCACCAGCTTTCAATATCTCTCCCATGTTCTTGAGTAGCTTTGATATTCCAAACAATAATAGAAGCAAGCAGATATAATCAGTAAGGACAAACAGAGAGACTCAACCTTGCTACAGTTAATTACTATGGAAGATAATTTGAAGACTTAACACCAAATCAAGAAGTCCAAAAGTAAAAATTTTAATAGTTTTAAAGAGCTTAAATTCATGTGTCCTGAAAGTAGATAGTCCAATCAACTCAGCTTGAATACGACAGAATAATTGTTATCCAACATAGCATTCAAGATATCCTAAAAATCTCCTTGACACCAAAACAGAGATACAAGTAACCAAAAACAACCAATCTTGCAAAAAAGACCATAATAATGACAAGTTTGAGAGAGCTAATTTAACCTGCTCAGTCTGATCTTCAACGCTGTCTGAAGCAAACTTTCCAGTCTAAACACACACAAAACAAAAGAGACAAATCTTGCAACCTTTAGAACACAGAGAAGGAATAAACAAAAGACGGTGATTTGTGACATTGTACTATCTTAGAACTGACCTCAGGTACGAGTCCAAGAACACCAGAAACGAAAACAAGATTATTGGCTCTAATAGCCTGAGAGTATGGTCCTAAAGCAGCTGGTGCTTTATCTGTAGTCACAACTTCCTTCTTAGCTGCACACACACACACACACACAACATCATCGCATTTCTTTAGTTAAACAAAAAACCCCTAATCATCAGACCTTTGATCATTCAATACAATACCAAAGATGAAAAGAGCTAAGACCCAAGACTAATAAACAGATGCATTGAGGATAATCAAAATCAAAATCAAATTTTTTTGGCCCGGGACATTGATAAAAATCACAACTTTAGGAAGAAGCCAAAATTTAGGGGGAAAAAAAGAATCAAAATCGGAGAGAGGGTTACCAGAAGAAGCAGAGACACTGAGGGAAGCGAAAGGAGGAGACTTGGAAGACATTCTGAAGAGAGAAACACCAGCGAATGTTGCGCAGCCAACACCAGCAGCGACCAATGGGGTACGAGTGGAGCGAAGTGCGGTGGAGAGGTCGAGTGATGGTGAGTTTATGGATCTGAAGGCTGCCCAAGTCATCTCACTCTCTCCGGCGCCGGCAACAAGTAAAAAAAAGCAAGATTACCACGAGGGTTACAGAGAGAGAGAGAGAGAAGGGTAGGTGAAGATTGAAGATGATGAAGAGTGAGCTCGATGCGATTGGATCTTTTTTAATAAGCAAATCAAATGGACCACGAGGAGGATTTTTTAAAGCAGATGATTCTTTTTTTTGGGTAGGCTAAAGCAGATGATTCTCGTGTCGTGTGTTTCTTCTTCTTCCTCTTTTCTCATCTCTCTCTTCGAAACGTTTTTTGTATTTTCCGACTTTACCCTTAGTTAGGTACATTTGAGTTTTTGGACACATTGGGTCACGAGAGGTCGATCGGTGACATCGGTCCATGGCTTTATGAATTTTTTTTTTTATCTACAAGTACAGCATGTAATTTTATTATTCACTTCTTTTTTTTTACATTTTCTCCCATGGTAAAAAGCTTACGAAAGGAAAAAGTTACATTTTTGGTTATAGAAAAAAGAAAATGGACATGGACTATGTATAGAGAAGTGTGTTATGAAAGATGGTCTCTACAAATGGGGCAAGTCTCTTGCTTAAGCAACCACTTATCTATGCAAATCATATGGAATTTGTGGCCACATTTGTGTAGCTTTCTTCCTACTTCCCCTTCTTCCCAATCCTATGCATCCAATTATAATATTGGAGGTTAGAAAATATGATTATGAAGTACAATCACATTTTCGTAACCAGATTAATTAATTACTAGGTGGTTTCGATATTATATTACACTTTAATTACCTGTAAGCAAATTGGACAACTTGATTTTGTTTGATGATTTGAATGGTTGTAGAACATCGGGATGTTCTGAATGGAGTTCTTTGATAATCCCTTTCTTTCTTGATCGAAATCGTAGAAGTCCGAACTTTCCATGTAACTTGTGTCAAATGCTATTATCTGCGGGAAAGAAAAAAGAAATGTTTGTTCATTAATATTACCAGAATTAATTTTCAGAATATGTGGTATTCTAAAGAGGATTTTTTATATATAAGTGATTGCTTGTGATTTCACATTACAAAATGTTGTGTTCACATTACAGATGAACAAAAGGAATGGGGTGGGGGGAGTACTTACTTGCGATTGATATGCTTTGAGAACAAACGGTCTAACTAAACCCATGATGGCTTTCCCATTCACTACCCTCCTCAGCAAAGCAACCTGCCATTTTTTTTTTCACAATTTTTTGTCAACAAACTCTTGTTACCATAACATCATATTATATCCAGATAATTACTATAATACTACCATCATCCTTACTTCTTTCATTTATCACAAGACCACTCCCATTTTCTAGCTATATATATATATATATATGGTTGAGTTGTGGTTTAATGTAGATTCTACTATTATATAGAGTCACAATCACCTTAGCCAAAGGTTGATCACTATATAGCAGCGGTCTAAAGAGTTGGACGGCGGTGATAACTCCAGCCAGGACTCCTAGCAAACCACCTTTAAGAAATCCAATGTCAGTGGTGTGACCTTCAATGGCTCCTACAATGGAGGCTACCACAACACTAGCTACATCCAAAGTTAATGACATTTAGTGATCCTTTAAGATTGTTATACATAAGAATTTGGATGAAAATAAAGCAATCTGATAAGTTAAATAATGCATAACAAAAACAAAGTATATTTTGTAGGAATTTGGTTGAACTACGTATTGTTGAGAAAAAGAAACAATACAGTATTTGTGAAAGAATTAGAATTTAGGGTCAATAAATGACATAAGTTATTGAATTCATTTAAGGTACGCATAATTACGTAGTGGGGTGTGGCCATATCACACACATTTTAGACCCCACCATCTTAAATGCATATGGATAAACTTTCACACATTATTTTTTAATTAAACTCGAATTTTCTTGAATCAAATGTCAAATAGGTCGTCTTCTCTACCTAGACAACAAGTCATTCAAGTAAAAGAAAAAGCTAACATAATGGAACAGAAGATCCCCACATCTGAGTCATATGGTAAGAAAAAGTTGCTTGACATAACGCTCAAGAAATCTTGAGAAGACGAAGATTCAAGAATTTTTTCTTAGTTTAACTCCCTTTAATTCTTTTTATCACACACTCATATACTATATAATATATTTGAGGGTGAATACATATAAAAGAGATGCGTACACATGTCAATGACGTACATATATACAACATCTATAAAATGATGTCTCAGGTTTCATCTTTAAAAGTACGTTAGATTAGCAAGCATTTATGGAATAAAATAAACTAAGAAAGGAACAAACAGCCTTAAATGATTAGCAAAAGCAAGATAACTTGTAAATTTACCCGAAGAAAGAATGAAGATGAATGAACCCAACAAAACTCGCTTTATCGTTCTTGACAATATGAAGATCACGCCAAGAATCCAAAAAGAAACACCGTATGTGAATTTCAGAAGAATCATCTTAGCAATGCCCATGGAGAACTATGGAATCCTTCTTGATTTTATATTTATGGGATATTTTGTATTAGTGTTTTAATGAGGTGAGAGTTGAATTGGAGAGTGTTGTGGAGTTTGACAAAAACAGGAATTTATATAAAAGAAAATACTAAGAGAGAAAGAAGGAGTTGCATTTATGAAGCTGAACTACCCACACCCCTAATCTACATTGCATTGAGCGACTCTATTGGCGCAATGCATGAACTTGCGCCCACAGAAGAATATCTAAATGTTTTATAAAATATATTTAAACAAACAAGAAAATTAAATGGAGAAATTAATGCAGTTTTGAAATATGAATGGGGAAGGCATGGGATAAGCTTGAGATATACTGAAATGAATCCCATTTAAATTCCACTATGATCGGAATGAGTTGTTTATTGCCATTTGCCACTACTATAGTAGTATAGTCATTAGTGGTAGCAGTGGTAGTTTTTACAAACTTTCAATCTTGGATTCTTAATCTGTGAGACTATGTAGCAAATAAAATATTTCTTTATTATTACCCAATGTTTTTAAAAATTGTCAGTTTTTTATCAATGAGGGTTTGGATAGACTAATTTTTTCTGCATCTGCGGGTTAGCTCTCCTAGATTTATGTTTCATATATTAATCCACTAAAAGTTTAAGAAACAGGCTTAAATGAATTCAAGATATGTTTAAATGTTTTTCTCCGAGCCGATTGAGTTTTTTTTTTTTTTTTTTTTCTGCCACTTCAATTGTTATTTTTATATAGTATAGATTATATTGTTTATATTTTTTGGGCAAACAATTGTTATATATATATGCGTGCATCTCAAGCCAGAAGCGGAAGAAAGAAATCTGTAATAAACTTTACGGAGGAAAAGGAAAGTTTTTTATACAACTCGATGTCCAATCTTCCAAAGGATTTGTCGGATCTTCCAAGGGATTTGGAGGAGGAGGTGCTCTCGAAGGTTCCGGTGACATATCTGAGAAGAGTCCGGTCTACTTGCAAAAAGTGGAACACTTTGTCCAGATGTAGGAGCTTTGCAAAGAAGCACCTTGCTCAAGCAAGAGTAGCTGCAGCAAAGGAAAAGGCGTTTATGGTGGTCATGATGATGGATTTTAGGGTTTATTTGATGCGTGTACATCTTGACAACAAGGTTGACTTATGCATGAAACGTCAAGGTACACTTATTTGCCCCGACGCTTCAGATCAGATCTATGTACGTCAAGTCTTTCACTGCGACGGTTTACTCTTATGCATCCTGAAAGACAACCCTAGGCTCGTGGTTTTTAACCCATATTGTGGGCAACCCCGGTGGATCGATGCCACAAATAGTAGTTATCAGAGATTGGAGAACTGTTGCTATGCTCTTGGGTACAATAGCAGCACCAAATCACACAAAATCTTGTGACTTATTATGACTTCTTGTGTCGCTTTGCCTGAGTTCAAAATCTACGATTTTAACTCTAATTCATGGAGGGTTCTTGATGTCACTGGAGACTGGCGCATAGCTTCTTATAGCCGTGGTGTCTCTCTCAACGGAAATACATATTGGTTTGCTCAAAATATGAATTCAGCAACCCTCGGCCAAGTAGGTCATAGTTTCTTACTCTGTTTTGATTTCACAAGAGAGACATTTGGGCCGCGTTTGCCTCTGCCCTTTGAGTTGTTTCCTCAAGATAATGTGACTCTATCTAATGTTAGAGATGAGCAGCTTGCTGTGTTATTTCAGTGTGATGATACATTACAGATGGAGATCTGGGTTACAACTAAGATTGAGCCCAACTCGGTGTCGTGGAGCAGCAAGTTCTTCTTATCAGTGGATATGGCAGTACTCACCGCCAGTGATAAGTTTAAGTTTTCGTATATGGCTTCAAGTTTTTTCATTGATGAGGAGAAGAAAGTCGCTGTGGTTTATGATAAAAGCAAAGACAGGAAGATGAAGCGCAACACAGCTTACATCATTGGAGAGGATAGATCCTTGAAAGAAGTGGATCTTGGAGAATCTCCAAACCAATTTATCCAACCATTTGTGTGCTCTTATGTTCCAAGTTCAATGCAACTTGAATAGTCCATTTTACAATACCTATCTATATATAATCTTTTTCCTGTTTTTTTCTTTTTCTTTTTCTATTTTGTCATCTTCTCATCCTTCTTTTTGTTTTCCATATTTAACTTCGTTTTGCTGCCTTTAGGTTGCTTAATTTCCTTCTTCTGTTGTAGTAGATAGACTCAATGCAAAAGCCTATGTTTCTTTTCTTTCATTTGTCATGTTGGTGTTCTTGCAAATAGGCAACTCTGCTGTTGTGATTTATGTAGAACAGAGTAGGCTGCATTTAACTTTGAAATTGACTTAAGTATGCTTAGATTTGAGTTTCCCATTTTAACCTCTGTCTTTATCAGTTTTAAAGAGTGCAAGTGTTGATGTGCACTAGATTGAATGATTTTTGGAGTTAGGTTTTCTCCTTTGCTACTCCCGGTTCTTAATGCTCGTTGCTCTATGGTTTCTGTATGGGGTCGTACAGAATGCTTCTTGGAACAACCATGACTTGCAATTCAGTTTAATAATCAGCTGCGGTCATTCAACAAAATGGAACAAAAGATCCCCATATCAGACTCTTATTAATTTTCTCGTAATTTAACTGTCTTTCAATTCTTTAATCATACACTCAGATATACTATCTTCTGTTATATATTTGAGTGTGAATACAATTTAAAATAGATACGTACGTACATGTCAATGAACAAACAACCTTAATTAATGATTAGCAGCATATCAAGATAACTTGAAAATTTACCTGAATCAAGAATGAAGATGAATGAACGAACAAAACTCGTTTTATTGTTCTCGACATTATAAAGATCACGCCAAGAATCCAAAAATCATCTTAACAATGGGGCCATGGAGAACTATGGAATACTAGTTGATTTTGAATATTTTGAATTTGTGTTTTTTGTGGGGTGTGAGAGCTTGAATTGAAGAGTGGTGTAGATTGTGAGAAAAACATCAATTAATTTGTAAAAGAAATAAAAGAGAAAGGAGGAGCGGTTGCATTTAAGCTGAACTACCCATACCTTTTAATCTACATTGCATTGAGGACTCTATTGACGCATGCATGAACTTGCGCCCACAAAAGAATCTAAATGTTTTATAAAATAAATAAATGAAAATAAGAAAATTAAATGGAATTATTAATGCCAGTTTTACATATGAATGGGAAGGCATGAGATAAGCTTGAGATATATTGAGACTGAGGAATTCAAATTAAGTTCCACTATGATCTACATTGCATTGAGGACTCTGTTTATCGTCATTTGCCGCTACTATATATAGTAGTTTAATTTGGTCATTAGTGGTAGGCTGTAGCAGTTTTTTACTTTCGCAAACTTTCATTCTTGGATTCTTAATGTGTGAGACTACAATGTATAGCCAAAAAAAAGAAAAAAATGTTCTTAAATCTTAACCAATGTTTTATATCTTAACAGCACCAAAAAAAAAAAAAAAAAATAGAAGTCCTTAAATCTTAACGTTTAGGGATATATTAGTAATCCACTGATTTGCAAATAATTATGAGAAATTTGTTATATTATTTGGCTGGGTAATCTATTTGTTTAGCATGAAAATTTTCGATTAAAATCAAGTGTCCTTAAATTTTGATGAGATTTTGTTCTAGCGTAAAAGTATCTTTCTTTCTCCTTTTTCTTTCGTTTCAATTGTTATATATATGCGTGCATCTCAAGCCAGAGGCGGTAGGAAGAAATCTGTAAACAATTCACGGGGAAATAGCTAGGGAAGTTTTTCTAAGGTTACATCGATCCTCGTTGAACAAGAAGATGGTCAATATTCTAAAGGATTTTTCGGATCTTCCAAGGGATTTGGCGGAGGAGGTGCTCTCTAAGGTGGTTCCGATGACATCTCTGAGAAGAGTCCGATTTACTTGCAAAAAGTGGAACACTTTTTCCAGATGTAGGAGCTTTGCAAAGAAGCACCTTGGTGGTCAAGCCAAAGTAGCAGCTAAGAAAAGAGAGTTATGATGGTCATGATGATGGATTTTAGGGTTTATTTGATGCGTGTACATCTTGACAACAAGGTTGAGTTATGCATGAAACGTCAAGATACACTTATTTGCCCCGACTCTTCAGATCAAATCAATGTACGTCAAGTCTTTCACTGCGACGGTTTACTGTTATGCATCCTGAAAGACAACCCTAGGCTCGTGGTTTTTAACCCGTATTGTGGGCAACCCCGGTGGATCGAGGCAGGGCCGGCCCGAAGGTCTACGACGCCTAAAGCAGAACCGGAAAATGATGCCCTTAATCCCAATTATTTTTTTCTTAATCCCAACTAATTTTTTTTCTAAACTTTAAAAATGAAATTTCAGTATAAAATAATACACCAAAAACACAAGCAATCCACGAAACAACACATCATCAAGTAGACAAATAGTTAGTGTAGTGAGCAATTTACGGAGATTATATAGAAAATTTAGTATAATCACTTTGATCTTTGAATTACATTTAAGTTTTAAATTGTAGCAAAATAGAATATTTCAAGTAAGAATTGTCTGAGAATCTGTGAATCCACCGTATGCTAAGTTTGACTGACGTTTTGCTTACAAAGTTTTTTTCTTTTTGAAGAAGAAAGAAAAAAACTTAAGAAAACAGAGAAAACGTAGGATTGTAGAAGAAAAAGAAAACATACATGGGGGAGAAAGCAGAGATTGACAATAATATTGGAAGAAGAAGAGGAATGGCCAAAAGGAAAGACGGAGATTTTTTTATTCACTAGTTCAATTGCTGTTTTAATTATTATTTAGTTCGTTAGTATAATTAATATAAGGAAATGTAGATAAAAAGAATATTTTGGATTAGACAAAATAGGGAAAAAGATCGGTTGTATTTAACGTGGGGCTGGTTTGAACCCAGTACAAGTGACTGAAAATCAAACAAAAGAAACCACTACACCAAAGGAACATTTAAAATTTGTTGCTCCTAAAATACTTAAAATATTTGGCGCCTAAAGCCCTTGCTTCATGAGGGCCGACACTGGATCGAGGCCACATATAGTTATCACAGACTGGATAGATATTCGTATGCTCTCGGATACAATAGCAGCACCAAATCCCACAAAATCTTGAGTTTTGTTATGGTTAATGATTACCGCGGATCCGAAGTTGTTGAGTTCAAAATCTACGACTTTAACTCTTGTGATTCATGGAGGGTTCTTGATGTCACTTGAGACTGGGTCATAGCTTTTTATAACCGTGGTGTCTCTCTCAAGGGAAATACATATTGGTTTGCTGAAGAGATGTATTCAGAAATCCTCAACCAAGGAGACCATAGTTTCTTAATCTGTTTTGACTTCACAAGAGAGACATTTGGGCCGCGTTTGCCTCTGCCCTTTGAGTGGTGTCCTCAAGATACTGTGACTCTATCTAATGTTAGAGATGAACAGCTTGTTGTGTTATTTCAGCGTGGTTATACATTACAGATGGAGATCTGGGTTACAACTAAGATTGAGCCCAACTCGGTGTCGTGGAGCAGCAAGTTCTTCTTATCAGTGGATATGGCAGTACTCACCGCCGGTGATGAGTTTATGTTTTCGTATATGGCTTCAAGTTTCTTCATTGATGAGGAGAAGAAAGTCGCTGTGGTTTTCGATAAATGCAAAGACTAGAAAATGATGCCCAACACAGCTTACATCATTGGAGAGGATGGATCCTTGAAAGAAGTGGATCTTGGAGAATCTCTAAACAAAAAACTCGCTCCATTTGTGTGCTCTTATGTTCCAAGTGCAATGCAACTTGAATAGTCCATTTTACAGTACGTATAATCAATCTATAAGTTAAGTGCAATTTCTCGGACCACTTTTACTTGTTTCTTTTTCTCTTTTGTCATCTTCTTTGAACAATATATATATAAAATTGATTTGTCTCTCATCCTTCTTTTTGTTTACCATATTTGACTTTGTTTTGCTTCCTTGAGTTGCTTAATCTCCTTCTAATGTTGTAGTAGACTCATTGAAAAAATTTCTGTTTCTTTTATTTCATTTGTTATGTTTGTCTTGTTGCAAATAAGAAACTCTGCTGTTGTGTATGTTACATACAGTATGTAGAACAGATTAGGCTGCGTTTAAACTCCCAATCTTGCTCCATTAACAAATCATAGTTAAGCTTCCGGCTCTGAACTTCATCTCTCATTATCACCTTCATTCCTAATCGGTATAGTCCTCTCCGGACAATTCTTTCGAAACAGATGTCTTAACCTTTGGCATTCAGATTCAAACTCAACAATCTTGTTCACGTTCCTAAGTTGTTATACCCTTGCCAAGTATGCTCTGTTTCTTCTGTTTTTACCTCAATATCCATTTTCGTGTCTTCACCTTCGTTCCTAAGTTGTCATACCCTTGACATGGTTACCGAAAAGAATAGGTATTTCGGTATTTGTCCCGTTTCCATTAAAAATAAACTTGCGAGGTTTTAGAAAGTATTCGAAAAACTCAAAGTTATGACGTTAAAGTTTATTATATATTTGTGCGCTCTAGAGATTGTGTTAATAGTCACGCCTTAAACCATTTGATACACCATCTGTAGAAAACGTTAACCTCAGTTTGCATCGTCTTTTTCTCTATATTTTAACATGTACAGTTTCTCTGCTGTATTCGCATCACTAGCCAGCGTCACAATACCTTTTAAAGGTAGCTTTCCCCCCCAAAACTGGTGCTACAGAGACTTTGGTTTGGTATTAACTTGAAATACTAATTTGTTTATATTGTACTTTTATTTCAGGACCCTACTTCATCATGATAGTGCTCAAATTGTTACAGAGTTGTTAATTCTTCCACAACGTTGTTAAATTGTTCTTTTATCATGTTCTTTTCAGTTTAGAGGCAGAGGACGGTCACATGATAAGTACGAGAGTTCTTCTTTGTGTAAGTTCTTTTACCGTTGTTTTTCCTACATGTCTCTCTCTTTTGGCAAATTCAGATTGTTCTATCTTTTCTTTCAATTTGTTGAGTTTGGTATTTGCTTTAGAAAACCAAAGATTATTCCTACTCCCATTTTAAGTATGTGTATATACAAATACTAGAAGCTAACTTATTGTTGGTACAAGTAAATTTAATGCAACTTCCAAATGTTAACTTAGTATATATAAGTCGAGCCGTAGTTTCCTTAGAAGAAGGTGACCAAAAGATAAATATTAATATATCTGTTTAACAAGGACATGCTATGTGTTACAAACTTACATCGATTAAGAGTAGTTAAGATATCTCATGACTCATGGTGGTTTTGTCTGTGGGGATGAGCTGAGAAACCAAGAAATTAATTGAGACTATGTGGCAGTCATACTGATATATTATGGTTTTTACATGTTTTTAGCCATGATATAAATCTTATTTATAGAGTCTTTTTGGTAATTTTAGCATGGATGAGAGCATAATGAAGCTAAATAGGAGGATTTGGAGCATAATCAAGCATTGAGGCTGAGCTACGAAGTTGGGAGACCAGTTCAAGAGTAAGCATCGATCGATGCTTCATATGTGTCGCTCGATGCAGTGTCCACAAGACAAATCGGAAGTTTTCCCACAAGTTTTGAAAATTTACAAAGCTGCCCCAAAGTTTTCCATATTTGCATCATTAGTCCATGAACGTGTTTTAGAAATATAAATATAATTTTTATGATCATTGTTTAGACCTAAGCTTTAATTTCCTGCAATTTTTGAGAGAGAAAACCCTGAGAGATTTTAGAGAGTTTTTGGAGAGAAGAATCAAGACTCCTTCCAGAGAAGATTCAGAACTCCTTTTCTACTTCTTTTATTCCCTTAATGCAATTTATTCATAATATGATTTGTGTTTCATTGATTATGTTTGAGTAGATATGCTTGTTAGGTTTAGGGTTTCTCATTAAGGATTTCATGGATTGTTAGATTGATTAATTGTTTGGATTCATTATCTTTCTTGTTCTTCACCATAGGTTGTTCTTAATGCTAGATCTTTGATTAGTCATCTGGATTTAGATCTTAGGATTATTGATTGATATGAGAATATAATTGATTTTTCTGACAAAAACCTTTGGTGAGCAAAATTACTTATTGCAAAGAGATTTGATTTAGTAAATTTGTGAACTTATCTAAACTTGATTTTATTGCTGGTTTTTAACTTGAATTTTGCAAAGAGATTTGGATTTTCGGGTTTTAAAACTTAGATAATATTTGCAGTGAGAACTGATTTATTTTACAATTGTGTTTAGAATTCAAGAACGGTGCTTAATTATTGAATTCTGCTTACTTAATTAATTGATCTGATTTTCCATGATTTCCTGAGAATTTCCCTAACCTAGCGTTTTTAATTTCTGAATTTACAACACTTTTGAATTCTGTTTTTGCATTGCTTTTAAATTAATATTTTGGTTTAGCATAATTAAAAGATTATTAAATCTATTGTGTGAATCTAGAGTCTTTGTGGATTTGATCCCTAAGTACTACAATTGATATCTTAATTTGAAAGAGTAGCTCAGGGTTAAATTTGAGCATATCAAATTTTGGCGCCGTTGCCGGGGACTCTTTTGATTCACAATTAGATTAAAGTCTTTGATTTTGTCTAAATTTTTCTTTTCTTATTCTACTCACACACTTTTGTTTCTTTTCTCTTGTGTGTTTCAGGTATATGCCTAAGCCCAACACCAGGAAAAATCAAACCGGTCCTACCTTGAATCTTACGAAACAAGAGTTAGGAAAACTAGAGCGTGACAACAAGAAAGCAGCCAAATCAGCAAAGATGGTCAATCCAATCATTCTAACATTTGATGAGGCTGGAGTTTTGAGGGATAGAGAGGGTCATGTGCGCAACGATCAAGGCCAAAAACTTGATGCTGAAGGACGGGTTAATCAGGAAGAACTCGTAGTGGCCGATGAGAATGCACGTGGCGTCGAGCGACGCAGCGATGGCATCGATCGACGCAACCAAGAAGACATCGACCGACGCAACATTGGTGTCGATCGACGCAATGCCAGAGCCGATGCAGATTTGAATGGTAACAACCAGCAGAACCTTCAGGGCAGACAAGACAACAATGGAGAGCTTGTCAAGACTCTTGCAGACTTCAACAAACCAGACTTGTTCTATGAGAACCGCTCCGCAATTGTCCCTCCTCCATTCCCAAGGAATGATTTTGAGTTGAAGCCTGCCTACTTTTCTCTTGTTGGAAAAAGGCCATTCCAAAACTTGCCGCATGAGAAGCCTCTAGACCACATTGAGCATTTTGAGGATATAGTCACAAGCATCAAGGCTAATGGAGTCACAGAGGACTATCTCTATTGCAAGCTTTTTCCCTATTCTCTTGCTGGGGAAGCTTCTCATTGGCTAAGGCAACTCAAACCAGGATCTCTGAAGACCTGGAATGACATCAATGTGGCATTCTTGAACTACTTCTATGATGATGCGATGTCTGAAAAACTGAGGATTAAGCTCTCCACCTTTAGACAAGGACCAACTGAATCTTACAAAGCTGCTTGGGTGAGGTTTAAAGCATACCAAAGAGACTATCCACATCATGGGTTCTCAAAGGTGCAGTTGATGAGTATCTTCTTTAGCAGTATTGACTGGAGGTATCAGATGACTTTGGATTCTGCTAGTGATGGAAACATCAAGACAAGGTACCCAAACGAAGCTGAACAGTTAATTGAAAGGCTAGCCTCAAGAAATAGTACTAAGAATGCGGACCTAGAGAGGAAAAGAGCACATGAAGGCCTTGCTTCGAATCAGTTTGCTATGGTGAATGCTAAGCTGGATATAGTGCACAATCTTCTTATGGGAAAGAAGACTGTCCATTTTGCTGAAGATGTTGAGACTTTTGAGCCAAAGCCAGAGACTATAGTAGAAGATGTCAACTATGTGTATGGAGCTGGGTATCAGGCACAGAAAATTTGGTAATCAGCAAGGCAACATGCCTTAGTTGTGGGAATTTTTCAGGCTACACTCGTAAGTCGGATTACCAGGAGCAACAACAGAATAAAGGCTTTACAAGGAACTATGGTTCTTCTTCTTACCAACCCCTCCCTCCACCCAATTCAGAGAGCAAGATGAAATCAATGACTGGACAGATTTTGGAAGGTCAACAGAAGTTAACAACAGACTTCAATGGGAAGATTGATTCTGTATACAGTGAGCTGACTAGGAAATTCGATGCATTAAACACTCATGTTAAGAAGCTAGAGAATCAAGTGATTCAGAATGTTGGGTCTGTTAAAAGACAAGAGGAACTTCTTTCTAGAAGAACAAAGTCGAACCCCAAACATGCTTGTAATGCGATTTTGGGTGAAGGAGGAAGACAATGATACGGTAGTGGAGCCAGCATCGATCGACACGACCCAACTGCATCGTCGATGCAACCACCATCTAGCGTCGATCGATGCACCACCATTGTCGATCGACACCCCCCCCCCCCCCACGAACAGCTCCGGTTTCTGTTCCAGTTCCACCATCTGATACAGAACAAGCTTATAAGCCTAAGGTCCCTTTTCCCAAGCCTAGGAGATCCAAACAGGAGCTTGAGGAAGCTAAGTGCAAGGATATGATGGACAAGGTGATGATAGAGATGCCTTTGGTTGATGCAGTGAAGTTTTCTCCTGGGATTAAGCGGTATGTGAAGAGGATGGTCACTAATGGTTTGAGTCCTGAGGAAGGAGCACTGCTCACAAAAGATGTCAGTGCAATTATGTTGAATCAGCCTCCACAGAGAAAGAAAGAGAGGAAAGAGAAAGTGGTTTTATATGAGAAAGTGAGTGCAATGATCCAGAGTAGGATTGCAGAGAAGTTACCAGATCCTAGAAGTTTTGTGTTAGATTGCTCTATCTCCACAGGAAGGTTTCCTCACTCTCTTTGTGATCTTGGTTCTAGTATCAATTTGATGCCCCATTCTGTTGCTGTGAGACTTAGGATGACAGGTTTCAAGCCAACGAAGATCTCTTTTATCTTAGATGATCGATCCAGAAGGATTCCTGAAGGTGTTTTAGAAGATATGCCGATTCAGATTGGAGATTGCATGATTCCCACTGACTTTGTGGTGTTGAAGTATCACAAAGAACCTAGTGATCCTCCCATCTTAGGACGCTCTTTCTTGGCTACAGTTGGTGCCATCATTGATGATAAGAAGGGACACATAGCTCTGAATGTACAAGATTTGGTTATGAACTTTGAGATGGACAAGCTGTGAAGGGCTCCTACTATTGATGGTCAGACATTTTCTATGGAAATTGCTTCTGATGATGATCTAATCATAGAACTTCATGGAGACATTACTGATGGGTATGTCAAAGAGTTTGAGACTGTTGAGGAAGTGAGTAAGCAAGATGTTAAGCTTGAAGATTGGAGTGGAGATCATCTAATCAGTACTAGAGACCATATGAGGTTCTGATCCATGAAAAGTCGCTGGTAGATGACGTTCTTGTATTGGAAACACGGATTTCGGAGGCTAGTTGCATAATCGTTGAAGAAACACGAGTGCAAGGCTCAACATCGATCGATGCAGCTGTTGCATCGATCGACACACCTCCACGAGAACGTCAAGACTTTTCCAAAACCGAAGATTCTCGAGTTGATTACTTAGCTGCATGTCCTAGACCAGTTGTAAAGCTGAAATCTCACCATTCCACAGTCAAAAACCCGCATGTAAGGCCAAGGTATGCATCTTCTTCACCCAAACCTTCTCCTATCATCAATAAGACTTTCAAAGGTACAAAAACTGTTTTGTAGTTAACCAAACCACGAGATTATCGTAGAGCGCTTGTTTCTTCTATTGATGATTTTGCAGGACATAAAAGAAAGCCACCCATACTTCAGTCCCGCCCTGGTCCGGTTCCTCACATCCTTGGCAGATCTCATGTACCTACTGCCTACACACCTCATGGATGAAGAGGACATTCTCTCGGAAGCATTCATTGCCATATTCTGAACCACCGGATGCCTGAGATCCAACAAAGTCAAGCTAATGACTGAAAACAAGCGCTTAGTGGGAGGCAACCCGCTCATAGGTTTTTCTTTTCCACTTAAATTGAGTCATTTTTATTCTTGCTTTGAGTCAGTTTGAATTTGTATTGAATTATGAACTTCTATCTATCATGTTGCGTTTAATCTTGTGTTTGAGTGATTCTTAGCAGTGCTAATATCCATGGAACAAGAAAAACACAAATTAATCGCAGCTAACTCAGGAGTAATGTTCGAACTCTCTGCATCTGCAGAGTGCATCGACCAACACACCATCATCATCGGTCGACACTGAACATCCGGATTGGTAACACGATTTTGTTCACAAATTCAATACTTATTCGTTTTTGTTTATTTTTCTTCGCCAATCTCTTACCTGATAACACTGGGGACAATGTTGTTTAAGTATGGGGGAGGCAGTTACTAACTACGTTTTTGTTTTTGAGCGTCAATTTAAAAACAAAAAAAAAATTATTTTATTGAGTCAAATTTTTTGTTGGGAACTATGATTTTTCTTTTTAGTGTACTGCATTGGTTGATTAATGCTGCAGATTGAATCCACAAATCCGACTAATAAAAAATCCAATGGCTGACCATTAAACTAGAGACATCCAAATTTCCAACAGAATCCACAAAAGTCTGAGGTAATTTCTGTACTTTTATTTTTACCTCACCATAGATATTGATGTTCATAGAGCTTGACTCCTTGTTCATACCTGACAAGTAAGATTTTACAAAAGAAAATGGTACTCCTCTCCCGTATTCTAGTTATTAAAAAATATCCCTGAGAGCTTTGTTAAAAAAAAAAGTGAATAAAAGATGAGATGATTTTGATCAGTTTAGAGATGTATGTAAATTACCTGTGACCTCATTATTCTACTCTTGAGTCAAATGATCACACAAAGCTTGGAAGCGATGGGTAGGTAAATTACCGATGACCCCATTATTCGCCTACAACTTTGAGAAAAAAAGGATAGTAAAAAAAAAAACAAGGCAAAGCTCAAAGGAAGATTAAAAAATAGAATAAGTCTAGGGGAGAGAAAAAGTACCACATTTTGTACAAGTTATATCTTGCTTGTTATGGTATAGTATGGGAATGAGTCTAGAAGGTTATTGACATTGATCAAATTGATAAAACCCACCGAAGAAGGTTTAATGGAGGAAGTAGTGGAATTTGGTTTGAATTTGGGATGTTATGAAAGTCAACAGAGAAGTACATGGTGGTTCGATTTGGATTTATCTGCTAAGCATTTGGATTATGGTTTGGATGATCATGACATTATTTTAAAAAGAAAATGAGTTCCTGCGTTTTCAAACCTCTTTCACAGGGCTAAGTTTATGTTTTGCTTGAGGGCAAGCAAAGGCTAAGTCTGGGGGAGTTGATATATCATGGTTGTTATGTGTTTTTAGCCATGATATAAGTCTTATTTATAGAGTCCTTTTGGTATTTTTAGAGTCTTTTGAGTCTTTATAGGATTTAAAATGGATGGGAGCATAATGAAGCTAAATAGGAGGATTTGGAGCATAATCAAGCATTGAGGCTGAGCTACGAAGTTGGGAGACCAGTTCAAGTGTAAGCATCGATCGATGCTTCATATGTGTCGCTCGATGTAGTGTCCACAAGACAAATCGGAAGTTTTCCCACAAGTTTTGAAGATTTACAAAGCTGCCCCAAAGTTTTCCATATTTGCATCATTAGTCCCTGAACGTGTTTTAGAAATATAAATAGGATTTTTATGGTCATTGTTTAGACCTAAGCTTTAATTTCCTGCAATTTTTGAGAGAGAAAACCCTGAGAGATTTTAGAGAGTTTTTGGAGAGAAGAATCAAGACTCCTTCCAGAGAAGATTCAGAACTCCTTTTCTACTTCTTTTAATCTCTTAATGCAATTTATTCAGAATATGATTTGTGTTTCATTGATTATGTCTGAGTAGATATGCTTGTTAGGTTTAGGGTTTCTCATTAGGGATTTCATGGATTGTTAGATTGATTAATTGCTTGGATTTATTATCTTTCTTGTTCTTCACCATAGGTTTTTCTTAATGCTAGATCTTTGATTAGTCATCTGGATTTAGATCTTAGGATTATTGATTGATATGAGAATATAATTGATTTTCCTGACAAAAACGAGAACAATTTGTGCTCATAAGTTTTATTTTTGATCAGTTAATATGGATTAGAACAGTGGGTGATCATATGTTAAATAAGTTATTAAATTTCGTATTTAAAATTAAAATTGGTTCAATAAAAAAATATGAATCATAGACATCATGAGTTGTATCATCTACAATTTTTTTTTTTTTTTTTTTTTTTGTAAATTAGTGGACAAATATAATACCAAATACATAGTTTAATTATTTCCCCTTACAACAATTTAGCCATTTTAATTTCCTATAACTCTTAACCAAATCACTGTATTTCTTATATCACATATTATCATCTCTTACATTCACTAGAATCACATACAAAATATTTTTAAACTCAAACTAATTTATTGCATTTGGAATAACAAATATTGTAAAAATGTAATTTTGATAATATTTATAATGCCCCTAGTCCCAAAGAAAAAATCAATAAGACAATTTTATTTGGGGCACACATTAGAAGGACTTTGTCAAGTCAATAAAAATAAAAATGTGTATTTTGTGTCAAGTCCATAAATAAATATGAGTGGATGTGTATTTTAAGAGCAACATCATTGATAAAGTGATAAATACCACTTTGACTCTAAAAAGAGGTGCATTTTTTCTTCTTATAATGCATGCTTCCTTTTCAATATTTAAGTACATGCTTTTTTTACAAAATACTAAGATCATAATATGACGATCAATTTTTTTTTAATTTAAGTTATATAGTATATCATTGGAATTCTACTATATTAATTGAGAAATACAAATATGAAACTAACCTTATAAAGTGTAAAAAATTACATTTTCAAGCCATTGATTCTAAGGCAAATGTTTATTTTTTCACTAAGAGTAAAACTATTAATTTAATATTAGACTAATAAATTTTTTAAAATAATTATTAGTTTCCAAAATATATATATATATATATATATATATATTTCTCTAATTAATTATAGAATAAAATTACTAATTAATCAAAAAAAATTGTAAACCAATCAGAATTTTAATAACTAAGATTTTTTCTAAACAATATATACAATATGATTATTTTTGATAACTATATTTAGAAGATTTTGTTAAGATTTTTAAATTATGATTTTCCTATCATATTTCTTTTATTTCATTTAAAAAGTGTTCTGAATTATTGTATTATATATATGATTAATAAATATGTAGAATTTTTTATGCATATGTTGTGATTTGAATATTTAAAACGAAGATATATTACTCAATCTATGAAAAAAAATTGTGTGTGTTAATGTAACACATCAGCAGGTTAGTAAAACTAAATTTAAGAGGTTAATAAACTAATACATTTTATTTGCTAATTACAATATTACTACGTACTTTGAATATTTTACAAAATAATGATGCAAATACAACAAAAAAAAATATAAAACTGTAATATACAATAAACAAATAAAATACTATAATATTCTAAGATAATTAGTATCTAAAGAAATATATAAATTTACCAAACAATTGTCATATTAAAACTGAAAATTGTCTCAAACAAAATAACTCTTTTAAAATAACTTATATGTTTCAGCAATCCGCCGGACAGGTATTTAGCAATATCCTCCCTGTCTCGTGGATTCCTGGAAACAAAGAAGTTAAAAGCTGTAAACAAATAAAACTTTGATAAAAGTAGATGGTAAGGAGTGTTTAGAACAAACCTCGTGCCACCAACAACTGTTCGAAGCAAATCCCTTCTTATTTCATCAGCCTCCTCATTGTTGCTATCGTTCTTCTCATCATTGGCCTTGGCTACAGCCTCTTTTGCAGCAATTTTCTGTTCTTACATGAGTTGGTAGGCCAAAAGATTATGGCTATCCGAGTGGTATCTCTTAGCAACATAGCCCAATGAGCCTAAACTCTTGATTTCCTCGTCATCAGGTGCAGCAATGGGCTTCTATTTTGCCAAAGTTTTGTTTGCTCTTGGTCTTTGAAAACACTCTTTAGGCTTGTGGGTGGAAGCACCACAGCTAGAAAAATAAGATGGAAAAGGTTAGTAAATGGATTCTATAAATATAAAGAAGCATTTCAGAAAGTAAAGAATTATGCTTTACTCAAGCTCCCTTCTTGAACTTTTCAGCATCTTTGAGAAGCTTTGCTCGGGCATGTGACAACCTTGGACCCTTCCAACAATTCTGTACAAAACCAAACAACAAAGGGAAAATAGAGAGTTAGTTTGACATATGAGGGATGTGAGGATTGATTTCAAGATAGTTATGTCATCCTTATATACCCATATCTCAAGAACGCGTAGATTCTGATTCCACCTGAAATCAAAGCTCTTGTAGGCTTACAACTGGCTCTTTTTCGCGACAAGATACTTTTTAAGCCAAGAGTCTCCGCAGCTAAAGTTTGAATATTTGTCTTCATCTCAATTAGACCATCACCTGCAGATTCTTCTGGTCTCTTTTTCATAGTTTCAGCTGACCTGAAATTGTTGTTATCAAGTCTCCTTGCCTCATCATGATCTCTCTCAAGAAGCTCGATTTGCTGCACAGAAGCTTATCCATCAATGAGTTTGAATAGACTAATTTTTACTGCATTTTGTGGTTAGCTCTCCTAGATGTAGGTTTCATATAGGCTAACCCACTAAAACTTTAAGACAGGCTTGTGTGGTAGGAAATAGCAAGACAAGTAAAATAAGTTTCTCGTTAGGCTTAGATCTTCTTCTATTTTGAATGAGCACTCCTAGAGATAGACTAGTAATTATATTCATTGAGTATGAGAATAAAAGAAAAAAACAAGAATCAAAAAGTTATTTGGTTAGTATCAAAATCTTCAAATGAAACTTAAGTACTCTTAGGTTCCTTGAGATCTTCGTACTATCGAAGTCATGTGGAGTGGAGGTAGGCTTGGTCCGCTTGGAGACAAGAGAAGAGAAGCAAGCTAAGAAACCCAAAGCCTAAATAAAAACGCCAAGAACTATCAACAATATATATATATATATATATATATATATATATCTCCATGAATTTCTCATTTTGAATTGGTCATTAACTTTATGGATTTTCTTTCAGCACAGAAAGAAAAATGTAAATAGTAGAATTGATCATCAGTGACAGTCGTCAAATATCCATTACGAACGCCCAAAATCAATCTTACCACTATGTTATTTAAGCTGCAGCCACTATATTTAAATTGTGCAAATGTAACGGAATGACACTAGAACAACGTAATGACACTAAACAATCATAACAAAAAAGGAAAATTCTTTGAACATGAACGTCTAAAAGCTAGTATTGAATAATGATAATTCCAAAGAAAAAGAATATATGCATGCTAAATAGTGTTCAACTGCTTATTGTTAACTGTCGTGTAGCTTGTGTGTACTTATCATGTCGACGACAAGTCAAAGATGTCACACACGGCACAATAATAACCAAACAGCTTAAAATCCCGAACTACAGTATACGCAAAAGTGCCAAATCAAGGCAAACCATCAATTCTGTTTTTCCTTGTAGCCTGCTCAAGCTCAACATGTTTCAAGTATTATGAAAATTTTGTTATTCATTATTTTGGGTCATTGTTCGTATATGAGACCAGGAACAAATCAAAGACAAAATAAACAAATTAAAAAAAAGAGTCTAATGGAAGTATGAGTTTGACTCGGTGTTTTTTTTGGATAATAAGTCGTACTTTTCAACATCGTCTACTCAGATAAAGCCGTCCTCTTATATATATAGGAGGAACCCACCAGTCCACCACCACAACTTTGTTCATCTTCATCTACTAATTTCATAATCATTTCATGCTTCTCATGTTACATTCTTCTCTTTTGAATATTATTATGTTAATGATCATTTGTTTGTTTTCAAACCCATCTGGCGAACATTACTTCGCTTGATGCAATTACCGTATATTATCTGATTGAGGTGATGCTTCCACGTCTTTATATTATAATAATCTCCCCCAATTTTTATTTTAAAAATCCTAACTTTCAATTTTCTCTGCTGTCTCTTCTTGAATCATCTCAAAAATTTGGGCTCTTATTACAAAAGTTGCGATCTTTCCTCTCTGGGTCGTCTCAGTTGGAGCTAGTTTAGCTAAAGTTCCGATCTTTCTTCTCCGGGTCATCGGAATTTGAGCTTTTAAAAGTCATGGGCAATTGTTTTGCCAAGAACAATGGATTGATGAAGCCGCAGCAAAATGTGCATACCAATAGATCAGTTGACGTAGGAGTGACAAACCAGGATCCGCCGTCGTATACTCCACAGGCGAGAACCACCACTCAGCAGCCGGAGAAACCAGGTTCCGGGAATAGTCAACCACCACCGTGGAGGACGGCGGCTGCAGCACCGGGACCAAGTCCCAAGACCACAAAGAGCAATTCGATTCTAGAGAACGCTTTCGAAGATGTGAAGCTGTTCTATACATTGGGTAAAGAGCTAGGTCGAGGGCAGTTTGGGGTAACGTATCTTTGCACTGAGAACTCGACGGGGAAGAAGTACGCTTGCAAATCGATCTCGAAGAAGAAGCTGGTGACGAAAGCTGATAAGGATGATATGAGGAGAGAGATTCAGATAATGCAGCATTTGAGTGGCCAGCCTAATATTGTGGAGTTTAAAGGAGCTTATGAGGATGAGAAAGCTGTGAATCTGGTTATGGAGCTTTGTGCTGGCGGTGAATTGTTTGATAGAATTATTGCTAAGGGACATTACAGTGAGAGAGCTGCTGCTTCTGTCTGTAGACAGATTGTGAATGTTGTCAAGATTTGTCATTTCATGGGTGTGTTGCATAGAGACTTGAAGCCTGAGAATTTCTTGCTTTCTAGCAAAGATGAGAAGGCTTTGATCAAGGCTACTGATTTCGGCCTGTCTGTTTTCATTGAAGAGGGTAAATTAATCATACCTTTCTTTCCTGATTTTTTGGTTTAGTGGTTGAGTTGAATTATCATCATCATCATCATCATCATCATCATCATATGGGGCTTTAGTACATTTTGATGATGTTGTGTGTGTCTAGAACATAGATGAGTCATGTATTTAAGGTTTTTGTTATATTACTTGTGTGTCTTGGTTCTGTGAATTGCATAAAGATTAGCCAACAGTTGTTTCATTTGTTGAGATAACTCTTTGGTAGAATTTGATGTTTCTTACTGTTTATCATTTGGTTGTTTCTACTTCTTCTTTACAGGAAAAGTATATAGAGATATTGTTGGCAGTGCATACTATGTTGCTCCTGAAGTCTTACGTCGTAGATACGGGAAAGAAGTTGATATCTGGAGTGCTGGAATCATATTATACATTCTACTCAGTGGTGTGCCCCCATTTTGGGCTGGTAATGCGATATTCTCTCTCTCTCTCTTTCTTGCTCTGTCTTTTTGATTTATATGTTGCTGACAGATAAACATGTTTGGTATGCAGAAACCGAGAAAGGTATATTTGATGCTATATTGGAAGGCCATATCGACTTTGAGAGCCAACCATGGCCGTCAATCTCCAACAGTGCCAAGGATTTGGTGCGTAGAATGTTGACTGCGGATCCAAAACGGCGGATTTCTGCCGCTGATGTTCTTCGTAAGTAACTCACATAACCTTTTGAAGACATTTTACAGAGCCGAAAACACAATGCGGGGTTCAGGAAGTTTCCATTATTGGTTCCTTTTTGATCCGGAGACTTGCTCTACTGTTTTTGTGCAGAGCATCCATGGCTTAGAGAAGGTGGAGAAGCATCAGACAAGCCAATTGACAGTGCTGTTCTCTCAAGGATGAAACAATTTAGAGCAATGAATAAGCTAAAGAAACTTGCTTTAAAGGTGAAGTCAAGATTTTTCAAATATACAAATGTGCAATGTGTTTCTGTGGTACAATTTGGTGGCCCTTTTTTCGTTATGCTCATGATGAGATTTTATAGGTCATAGCGGAGAATATTAACACGGAAGAAATCCAAGGATTGAAGGCAATGTTTGCGAACATAGACACAGACAACAGTGGCACAATCACATATGAAGAACTGAAAGAAGGACTAGCCAAACTGGGATCAAAACTCACAGAGGCAGAAGTGAAGCAGCTCATGGATGCTGTAAGTTGGTCAAAAACTATTTTTTCACCTATTTTGTTCATGTACTTGAAAAACTCAGATTCCCGGATTTGTGCTTAGGCTGATGTTGATGGGAATGGATCAATCGACTACATCGAGTTTATCACTGCAACAATGCATAGACACAGGCTTGAAAGTAATGAGAATCTCTACAAAGCCTTCCAGCATTTTGACAAAGACAGCAGCGGGTAAGCAACTCTGTTTTGTCTCGGTTTTTGTTGTTCTTCACGGATATATCTATAAGCAAGATGGTGACCTTTTTTTTTGGGATCATAATGTGCACACAGATACATTACAATCGATGAACTGGAAGCTGCATTGAAGGAATATGGAATGGGGGATGATGCAACAATCAAAGAGGTTCTCTCAGATGTTGACTCGGATAATGTAAGTTGAAATAATAATCTCCTCTTTTACTTTCTTTCAAGAAAAAATGACTTTGACCATAACGTTTTGCTCCTCTTGCAGGATGGTAGAATCAACTATGAAGAGTTTTGTGCGATGATGAGAAGTGGAAATCCACAACAACAACAACCGCGGCTGTTCTAGTGGACATTGCTCCTGGAAGTCTTTTTGTTTGTATCTAATCCAGAAAGTCAGGAGCTGAACTAATGTTTTGTTCAGACAAAAACCACGTAAAGAGGAAGATACTCAAAACTCTGATTGCTTGTGTTTTGTATTTTTTCACTTCTGTTTTGTCCTTTGTGTTCTCTGTGCTAAGGCTGTTGTGATATGAGAGAAAGAGAGGTTTTCATTTATAATGTTAAGATTTTGATTCTTCCTGCGTTAACACTTTACCTCAGATCCTCTACGGTCAGGAGAATGGCAGAATGCTGAAGTAATAATTCTCCATTCCATCAATGTCAAAAGACTAAATAGCGCGTAAAGCAGAGCAGTATTTATTTCCCAATATATTTCATCACATTACAGAGGCACAAGTATCTTTGGGCAAATGGCTTAGCTCGACTCCAAATTTCCCCCTTAGTGGGAGTAAAGATAGAACTAGTGAACCCAAACCGTGTAGACCTTGCACTATAAGAGAGAGTTATTCAGTTGACTAGTATTAGCTACCAATAGCATTATTCAGAGAATAAACAAAACCCAAACCAGTAAGAAAATCCAAGCCAAAACACAATACATATATGCCTAAAACAAGACACAGCGTCTTGTCCTAAATTGTCACCTTATAAGAAGATTAAAAAAAATCTTGTTTGAATGAACCAACCGTGGTTAGAGGGTGTTTTGGTTCAAGGTAAATGTACTATTAATTTTACAAATGATACAATACCATTAGAGATAATGTGATTTTCTCAAGGCTGTAATCATGTGGTAAGCGGCGGAGCTTTCTGCTTTCTTGATCTTGGATTGTTCATCTCCCTTCATGTATAATGTATTTTCTTCTGTTGGGATCTTAATCTTAGCTGAGCAAACAAATCTCTTTCCTTTTACCGAGCTTCTCTCTTCCTCAATGCTGAAAAGAGTTAAAAACACAGTAACAAAATGTTTTAAAACTATGGATTACCAAATGTGCTCAGCTTCCTGAGATTATAAGACTTTAGACGACTCAAACATCAAATCAATTTGCATGGTCTTTGTTAAGCAGCAAGTCATACTGCAAAGTGTAAGTAATATAGGAGTAAGATTAATACCTGTAGATCGGTTTAGGCCACTTTTTCTTTAAGCAAATCTCATTCAACTTCGTTTTCGCATGTTTAAACTCAATTTGTACACTATCCTCATCAATAACCATTTCAACGGGGAGTACTTCTGACAACTGGCGTAAGGCTTCCTTACCAGCGATCAGCCTTGCGATATCTTTATTCTCAGCTCTCCCAGAAGCCACAAATTTATCATCAAGATATATATCAGCAATACTGTTACTGCCATCTTTCCAGTTCTTGATGTGGATTCGCTTCTTATGTTTGTGACATAACTTAAAAAGCTTAGACACAGGTTGAGGTTGCTTCTGCAAATCATCCAGTGTTACTATTGGTTCCAAAAGACCCCTAACGATCTGCAAATCGACAATAGGCAACATTAAAATTTAAGAAACAAAGACAAGATATAAAGACAAGACACAAGAAGAAGTAGAGACAGACCACCCAGAGTCTTTGTAGATCAAAATTGACATCAACATAAACAGCTCCAGCTAGAGACTCCAAAAGGTCAGCAAGAACTTTTGGGGCCTTGACTAATCCACCATATGCCACTGAAAAGTTATCTTCTTTCCCCACCGCATCTGAGAACTCTTTAACCTACCAAATGACAACAAAAACACACACAACTTGGTGAGAATATCATCACAAGAACATTCAAACACAATCTATTTTAAGAGCTCATTCACCAATCCAAATTCTCATCAAACTCAAGATTGTTTAAAACGTTTCAGTACAAGAATCACTCTGTTCCAACTCTAAGGCTCTCAAAGTCAAAGGGTTCTTTTATAAGGGTTACCTTTTCATCTAAGGAAGGAGCATTGCGTCGGAGAAATCGATAGAGACCATGACTAAGAGCGACACGAGCGAGTTTCTCAGTACTAACATTAGCTGCTCTCAACAGAGACAACTCGTGTGGCTCAAGGCTAGGGTACGTTAAGTATAAGTAATTCGAGATGGCTAGACCAATAGCACTGTCGCCTACGAACTCAAGCCGCTCGTAAGAAGGATGGTCCGTACAAGAGGTGTGAGTAAGCGCTTCCTTGAGAAGACTCTTGTTCCTGAATCTGTAGTTGAGAATCTTCTCCACTGCTTCCATAGAGTCCATCTCCGGCGAAACAGGAACGCTTGGTGGTGGTGGTGCGGATGGGGTAAGAGCATTATTGTAGAAACGGTGGGTATCAAGAAGAGGTGGCGTAGACGATGATGATGGTGGAAGTGGATTGGATGAGCGAGTGATCGCCGGGAAATTGTACTCCGGTGAGAAAAAGTGATCCATGGGAGAGAAGAGAATCTAAAAGCGACACAACACAACAGTGATGATGATGGGATGAGTCTTCTTCTCTGTTTTTTATTCTTTTGTTTTGTATTCTTTTTTATTCATATTGACTTTTTAAGTATTTATTATAGTCTTTAGGACGACAAATTAGGAAAAGGAATAAAAATTGTTTTTTTTTTCTTGGGTACAAAATATTTAAAAGGGCAATTTTTATTTGGCTTAAACCCTAAAAACTGAGTTTTTTTTTTTTTGCTTTCTCAGTATTGGGGTCGATGAAGAGGTGTGTGCTTTGTTGATAAATCTCGAGTGTAGTAGGTGATCGAAGACCGAAGGGGAGTTTCAAAGGTTACTTTTCTACTCTGTTTGTTTCGCGACTTTTAGTTTCTGTTCGCAATTTTGGATTTTTGTATTGCGATTTGTATGACAGATTCGTGTTTTTTTTTTATTGGTTCTCTCACACCTCATAAATGGGTTCGGAGTTTTGATTGAATGGATTAGGGTTTTGGGTGTGAGTGTTGTTCTGATGTTTGGTTGAAATGTAGGTTTTTGATCATGGAGGGAGAAGAGAGTCTGTTGGATGCTATCAATGAAGAAGATGGATTTGAAAACGTGGAGGATGTTGACATGGTTGATGTGGAAGAAGGAGAGATTCTTGTGGAGCATGATTTAGATTCTGGGGAGAGACCAAATGGTGATGGTGACGGGGAAGACAAAGATAAAGGAGGGCTTTTGGGTAAGAAGGATGGACAGGATCAGCCAAACAAGAAGAAGAAGAAGAAGAAGAAAAAGAGAAAAGGCCCTGCGATTGACAAACCCATGAGTGTAGACTGGTAACTCATTCTTTTTCTTCTATGTGTCTATGTTGTTTCGTAAACTCTTGGTGGAGCTGCCTGATATTGGCTGTGGTTGAAACTTTGCTCATAGTTTGATGATTTTGTTTTTGCAGGTTTGTTAGGGATACCTGTAGACGCCTGAAGGAAAAGAAGTCTTACATGATATACACAGCTGTTGGGTGTCTTGGAATGGCTGCCTTAAGTGATCTTGTCAATGAGGTATTAATTGTATACACTACTACTACAATATGTTTTCTACGTTTTTGCAGTCGAAAGACTGTTTAATCTGTGTGCGACCAGCATGAGTGGCAATCTTGTTTAGCTATATTGTTTCCACCTGCAGTTCAAGATGTTTTCTAGTTGGAGCGTTCTTTGCTGCTTCAAATACTGTGCCTTGTGCTGAGATATAGCTGGTGAAAAGTTCATATGTTATAGGTTGTGATATTTTCTTCTTCCCGTGTGCACATCAGTGTTTTCTCTGTTTTTATTGATGTAGACAATGTGGACTACACCATGTGTGGATAGATGATGACTACTACAGTGTCATTCATCGATAAGTGAGACCAAGCGTGTCAACTATATTACAATAATCAAGAGATGACTGTCTATCTTACCAATGCTTTATGAATTGCTCTCTCTGTTTGTTTGAACTTGGTTAGGATTATATCTATTTTGTTTTGCAAGAGTCATTAACTGATGATGGCAAGAAATATGTTTTTGTCTTAGGTGGAAGCAATTGAGACCTGTGGAGGTCAAGTGACTGTTGATGGCAGTAGGAAACGGACAGGTGGTGGTGTATTGTTGAACATCATCAAAGCAAGACAGCCCGCAGCTCACAGAGAGATAATGAAAAAGACCAAGGAGTTTGAGGTTTGTTCTTGCCTATTGTCTTATTACAACATGCTAGACCATGTTTTCTTTCCTATACCTCTTGTGTCTTATACTATTCAAACTTTGCAGAAGCAATTTAGGCACCCAAACACAAGGCCGAAAAGAGATCAGGGTAGCTCCTCCGAAGGACTTGCCTCTGCAGATGAAGCTCTTATCAATGAGATGTGTGATACGCCGGTAGCTGAGCAGACTGAATCCAAACCGCAAGTAGAAAGGAAGCCTGTTCATGAGAGGATCAGAGTACCTGTTTCATATGATGACCTTTTCTCTCCTTCGGATGCTTCACAAGCACAACATTCTTCTGCTTGAGCTCATTTATTACCTGTTTGCCTTTACATTTTTTTTTTGACTAGGTAAACAATATATCTAAGCAGCTGGATTGCTTCTTGTCTTGTGGAAAGCAATGATTTTGTTGAGGAATGCATTAACCAATTTATATATACCAATTTTTTTGACTAGGTAAACAATATATCTAAGCAGCTGGATTGCTTCTTGTCTTGTGGAAAGCAATGATTTTGTTGAGGAATGCATTAACCAATTTATATATACCAATTTTTTCGTTTTTAACTATATATACCAAATTAATAACTACCAAAGTATAATATTACACAAACTTGAGCATCTACCTAGAAAGTCACTACATAACATCAAGCAAAGCTTTGCATAAAGATGTTAGTTTGTTAAATTTCTCATTACATGACGCAGCTTGATCTACACCACAATATGAAATAGTCGTCCTCGGGTTCTCTTTATGATTTTCTTGTTTGTCCATCTTCTGTGAATATCTTCTCAACTGCCATCATTGCTTGGACGAGTCATGTCTGTATAACATCACCTCTCGTACAAACTTGGTGTTCGTATGCAGCTTACACATAGAGGATCATATTCGAAGAATCCGGGTCAACTTGTAAACCTGAAATTACAGTTTGAATCAATATATGACCTGATATGAATTCCTATGGCAGTGAATAACATAAAGAGAGAGATAGAAAGAAAGCAAAAGAGATAGAGAACTGACTTGGGCAGTCCTGCTTGGCAAAAACACCTCTAAGCAATTTCGTTGACCATCAATCCTGCACAAATGTGGATTTGGTTCAAATGATAAACAGACAACGTCCTTATTTCGTTGACAACTAGGATCTTACAACAATCAACTATGTGGCAATTACAAACCTCTTGCTAATTGACCGTTGGAGATACTGGTCCTCCGATACAAGTCCTTGACCCCCATATTTTACTTCATCAGAGTTCAATATCATCTGCAGAATCCAGACAATATTCTTAACCTCTTATTAGGTGAAACGCATAAATAACCCTTCTAGTAATGATAGTGTTCTATCCATGAGTAGACGAATGCAGAAAACAACAGCAACTATATTTCATGGAATGAAACAACTGTGTCAACTGACAGACTCTTATTAACAAAATGACAGATAAAGGGTGGAATCTATACAGAGAATGAAAAACTTACGGTATATTCACCAGCTTCCTCTATGCCAACATCATACTTTTCATATGAATTTAATGGGTGGAAGTTAAAGATAAATAGGAAAGGACCCCTCGAGAATGAGATCACCTGTAGATGATGAAAAGTTGAATTGTAAGCAGGCTTATTGTCCAAACCCTTTCCTAATTGCTGCACACTTTGGCAGTCTCACTTTGCTATGGCATACACTGTTATTATCTGGCTTCATAATTCTATAAATGTGTTTGGAGAAACCCCATTACAATGCATGAATGCGATTCGTTCTATTCTTAGCAAACACTAGCACGCCAGTGACTTTCAGGAGCTTAGAGAAGCCAATTCAGTGGGTACTTTGACGATTAATTTTCTGGTTCATACTCTAAACCCAAACAATATTAAGTGGAAAAAAGAAGCAAAAGGATTCAAATACCATATTTGCATCATTCACATGGTGGATGCTGGGCAGACCTCTTGAAAGGATACCCTTGCTTTTATCCAAGTCCATTAGCTCCTACAAATAAGGAATGAGATCAGCAAAGCATTTCTTTTGATGCAAGAGGACATATGCTTGGAATATCTTCCATTCCTAACATGTAATTATATACAATATAATTCTTGCAAAGATGGGTATAGTTATTGTTTAATAAGAAATCAGGATATACAACTAGTTGCTTCTGATATAAGATAAACATTATCAGCAGTAAGTCTGTTTTAGTTCAATTTTCGAGACTTTCTCAGCATGATAACATTCATTCGCCTCCGTTATAGCCAATACAGTATTGAATTGCTATAAAAGTTAAAAGAATATTTTTTTCAGAGATGGTCACAAAATCATGGCTATGGAAGCTGTACTTTTAGGTTTAAAGACTGATACCTTGTCAAACGAAGACAAGTGATGATGCACTCCACTTTCCAGCAGGTCCCAACGGCGGTTAGCAAGTGAAAACGAGAAGTTATTGCTCTGCGTTGGAAACTCAACCCTCTGAAAAAAGGTGAAAAGGATTAAATGTCAGAAACATGAAGATGATGTCATTGGAACAGTGAGAATTAGGAGAGTTACCTCAGGATGTCCAAATTCATTTCCCATGAAATTGAGGTAAGCACGGCCACCAATTGTAAAAGTAATCAGTCTAATCATCTGGTTCAAGCAATGACAAGAAACGAAGCTTTCAGAAAATAAGTGAGACAAAAGCATGAATAAGCACCTCACGGAGAGGACACAAATACAAAATGAAGCTTGATGCAGCTCACAGGATGTAGAAATAAGAAAATCATCCTCTCCTTGGCTAAACATTTTAGAAAACAAGAGTGGATTTACAACTGCGTAAATGACAATAGAAGGATGTACTTGCACTATTTGATTCACCACCTAGTATTCTAAAATATAAAAGACACATTTGATGGGACTAAAGCAACAGCTAGCTACACAGAGAATTAAGAGTGGAATACTCAAAGTTGAGAAGCGTACTCTACAGCTGGAAGTTGGGTACAACACAGGGACCTCTTACATTTTGTACATAAGTGAACTTAGCTGTAGTTCAACAGTAAAATATATAATAAAACCAGAGAAGTTAGGAAGTAAAGGGAAGGGAGGTAGAGGGCATAGAGACAACGGTATAGTTTAATGAAAACAGAGGGCAGTTATTCGACAATATTCCGGACTTCATCTTTTTAACTTATGAATGCACAATTCAGAATAACATTCAATCTCATTCTACAGTTGTGTTCGCATCATGATGTAGGTATGCTAAGTTATGGAAGGAGTGTTTACAGGAGTAACAAAGGGGTACCTTATGTAATGAAACTCCCCTGTCTAGCAATTGTCTTCCTCCAGGAGAATCATTATCGACGCCACCAAACAAAATTTCAGCAAATGAACGCCCTCCTGATATGGACTAGTGGAAAAGTAGAATAAACAGCAATGTCAATGCAACCTAAAAGTATAGTTGTGTAGTAGATATGAAAAAGCTTTAGACGTCTAAAGTTACAAAGTAAATACTTGGTTGTGGCTTTCGGCATAGCTGAGCATCTTGTCGGCATACTCTTTGTTAGCTACCAATGTACTGACAATCTGCAGAACTGGCTAGAAATCAGAGAATAGGACAAAAGTATTGTTCTGTCATATATAACAATGGATACTTAAAAAGCTATAACCTTGCTCATGCTCCATTCATTATCCGGTACACTGTCAAGGAGAGAAACCCACATTTCTGACGCAGAAAGATTCACATAATAATCAAATCCAAGTCCACCTTGAGAAACTGGCTCACACAACCCAGGGTAATATGTTGCCTAAAAGCAAAAGGAAACTATATTAAGTTCCATAAGTGGGTAGATAGTAAAACCCAAAGATGCAGATTATCAACAGAATTTTGAGAAAAATTGAGAAAGTTTATAAGAATCTCAACCGTTCTACCCACAGATACATCTGGCATTCATAAAAGATAATTCATTGAAAGCTTTTTTTTCCTGCGTATGATCAATTTAAATTGGCTTACACAAGCTATTCGACATTATGGTTAATGTCATGTGCTGTACATGAGAAGTCACATATATACATGTTACATGTTACTCTCTCACACCCCTTTTTATCTATATACATCATATTTGAAAAAAAGCATGAATTTTTTTCACTAACTGGTAGTACAGTACTAATTCTACTAACCAACACTTGCAAGACTAAAAACTAGAGATAATTTATTTTGTCCATAAAGATAGTTCAGACACTTAGTGATGTTCACTGATGAAAGTCGTGTTAGTAGCTAGCAGTCTAGCACCATCAATACTTCCACTTAAGACAAAGCAATTCAAGAAGGATAAAAAATTATTCAATAGCTTTACCCAAAAGGATGACAGCAGAAAAAAAGAAAAAGGAATGATATATAGCTTACATCCTCAGCAATTGTTATTATATTTGGATGTAGATCGTGCAGAATTTCATTGGCCAAAATGAGGTACATCAAAGCATCTCGGTCAACATACTGATTGCAATAGCTGCACAGTACATACATCAACTATTTCACCCACTGTCACCAAAATCCAAATTACACAAAAGTGTAGCATCTAAAGAATGTAGATGTCTTACTCGTCCAAATCGTTGTTAAAAGACGCAAAACCATTGTGCGTGTAAATCATTGAGGCAAGCGAGTGAAATTGGTAACCATCGACTTGATACTCTGTAATCCACCTACAAAAGCCAATTGCAACAGCATCAGATCCCTAAACCAAAAAAGTGCAAGATACTTTCCTTCTAGACCAAAAGGGTGAGTACAACTAATACAGTTTGAATAAACCACATAACAATGTAGATGTCTTTACCAGTTCAAATTTGATATGAGAAAATGAAGAACATCCAAATCACCATATTTGAACATACGGGTGCCCCAGTGTTTGTGATGCCCTCTTTTACCTATGTCCACGATGAAAAATGGAACATTGTGTTTTTAGAAACGCTCATATTCAACTATGTCGGGCATGTTTGATCTCATATATAGATTTATAAAGGATTATGAACGACATTAGTTGTAACACGATTATGCTGCATGCTTTCCAGTTACATAGCAATGACTCAAAAAGTAAATTACTATTGTGGAAAATTACCATAATGAAAATAGCAATCATTTGAACCATCAAAGAGCGAAAGCCCAACCATCTGATCAGCTGCTGCATAAGAATGCACGATGTCCAAAAAGACAAGAAGTCCTAGGCCTGTATATCGATTAGATTATGTTTACCATGTGCTTCATCAACTACATTTTTGAATCAAAGGTTATACAACATCAGAAAGAGAAGAGAGACGAGAAATACTTACCATGTGCTTCATCAATTAAACGTTTGAAATCATCTGGCGTGCCATATCGGCTGCTGACGGCAAAGAAATTAGTAACCTGAAATGGTGATAGATACCAATTATGGCGAATGAGGAGAAAGATATATACTTTACATAATTTCATTCATTCGGTTCAAAGATATTAGAGAAGTAACTAGTAGTTTCCTTAATAGTTTGTAAGAAATTTCATCAAGAAAGCTAATGTACTAGGAATTCTGGTTATCATTCTAAATGAGATACACATTGCCCCCTAAGCAACAATTGTTTCTTTCCTTCATTTCTATCAAGTTTTTCTCTTCTTTTCCCATATTTTTAATTGTTTCTCTCTATTCTATCAGTATTGTCCATTTTTTACCAGTCATTAGGCAACGACCTTCAAAAACTTTTATGCACAGTGAACAACGAAGCCAAAGATGATATAAACATAAGAAGCTAGAGGTGTGGATAACTATGTATAAGAAGGATAGAATCAGATTGATAAATTAAGGTTAAAGTGTGAGAAGTTAAGCTTACTGACCCTATAACCAACAGTAAAATAATCTTTGTGCTCTGGGATACCAATCAACTGAATTGCATTGTATCCAGCTCTTTTCACATGAGGAAGGACCTGATGTTTGATAAACCAAAAAAAATAAAGATGCGTGCATAATAAGATTGCAAGTAAGAATACACTGAATGCATAAGGAGTACCTTCTTAGTAAATTCTTCGAAAGATGAAATTTTTGGCTCAGACCCACTGATCCCAACATGACATTCGTATATGCGCAAGGACTTTGGAACCTCTGGCTTGGAGTTCTTCCACTTGTATGCAGATTCAGGAGGAGGTTCCCAATGAATTGCGTAAGCTTGCTTTCCTTCATCCTCTATTTTAGAGAAAAGTGTAATATATTGAAGAAGAAAACCATGAACCAAATAAAAAATACATTTTCATGGAGATACAAACGTAATACATAAAAAGAAACGTTTTTTAAGAAGAATTGCTGCATATAAACATCACGCATACTAGAAAAGCTTCACAACTTCTCTGAAGATTGTTGTTCTGTAAGACTGTTAACCTAGTTCTCTTACAAAGTATCTAGTAACTCTGGACATGGAAAGCAGAGAGTACCAAAATAAAATAAAAAAGGACTCTTTCCATTCTGTTCCTTTCATGCAAATATGTTTAAGCATGTGACATCAGATAAAAGGAAAACTGAATGCTTGCTTCCTTCTGTCTATGACTGCTACGCAACTTGTTATATTTATAATACTACTCCTAACCAAAGAAATACCAGATGCTATCATACCTGGTTGCACATATGTAGCCCAAGCAGGGACCCTTTCAAGCGGTCCATCAGGAGTATTGAAATACAATCTATACTTGCTTCCATGCGGAATAGCTGGAATGTACTTTTTCAACCATGCCTTTCTTCCTTTCCGTGTCTCTAACCAATATGGAATTGGAGGTTCTTTCTCATAAAATTTCTTTGTCCATTCTGGAGATGTCATGACATTAAAGATATCATATGGCTTTCCTTGACCTTTATCAATGATGTCGCATGGAGGCAGATTACTTGGTGGATCATTTTTATGCTCCTCTTGATACTGTTTATATCTCGTTTCTGCATCTGGTATATCTCCTAGCTCTTCTAATGTTTGTGGACCGTTCGGACCAAACAGCTGCTCGTATAGTTTGGCAGGAACTTCATAGCGGTTTTTAATAAACCGGTCCTCGCCAGGTTCCCAATACTCATCATTAGCCTTCTGGAAGATTTCTTCAGCTGATACACCACTATCACCCTTATCATAGTCATCCACATAGTTATACTGCTGAAAGTATAGTTCGTCTTGTTCTTCACCCTCTCTTAACTTATCTTCACGAATGATGAACCAATACCCAAAATCATCATGGCCAAATAGGCCCTCTCTGGCGGAATTTTCTGTAGGGGACCATCCGTTGAAATCTCCGATTATAGCACCATAACGAGCACCTGGGTTTACGGTTAGTTAGTATCCTCATGCAAAATCACTGGCGGGAAAAAAAGCTTCCCAACAGGCGCAACTTATTAAAGCAAGATTCAGTACATCATTCTTTCTGTTGATCAGTTCTGACTCCTAACGAAGCATTTTCAAATGGAAGTAAAGAAACAGACTAATGAAATTCTAAGATTTGAGAATGAGACAGAACCTGGACCCCAGTCCATAAAGTCAACCCGGTGTTCCATATGTCGATGCATCCCCAGTAATTCAAATCTACAGGGAAAAGAAGGCAATTCATTAAACAAAACATTGTGAACATCAGTCACTGTCTGGCAAAAAACTAATTTTCTTGCAGAGCACAAACAATGAAACTTCAGGGACTTGCTAGTTAATAAAGAAGTGTGAAATGTATCTAGGATTATTAAACTCTTCTGGTGAAAGAAACTGGGACAAAGAGGATACATACCCTGAAGCAAGATCTCTGAAATCAAAGTGGCGTTTGAGAATCTCATCTTTAAGGTCTTTCAAAGCTTTATGCCTACAGGTTTAACAAACATACAAACTTTATATACACAACTGTAATCAAAACTAATCAAAATTGAGCCTTTAATTGTTCCCTAAAATCAAATGCACAAGTTAAAACTCTTTGTTCTGATAAAAAAAAAAAAAAAACCTTTAATCTACCTTTCTCGGAGAAATTGAGCAAAGATTCTGTCAGCGATTCCGAGTTTATTGAGAAACCCAACCGGGTCAACTCCAGCCTCGGCGTCGCTAGTGCTCTGACTCTTCTTTTTCTGCTTCTGCTGGCGTTGCCTCTCGGCGGCGAAGCAAGTGATTTTCACCTTTATTTTCCTGGGGAAATTGACCCCTGAGATTCCCAGCCGCCTTGTATCGGAAACGAAGAGGTTGTTCGGGTGGAAACAAAACCTGGTTTGATTAGAGAGGGACACCATTTTTGTTGGTGTCACAGAGAGAAACGAAGAAGATTTGTTCATACAATGATACAGACTCGCTCACTCTCTCACACTCAGGGTTTTAAGATAAGAGAGGTTTTTGAGTCGACGACGAGTTCACTCGGTCTTTGTGTATTTTTCTCAATTTGAAATTGAACCAAACCGGGTGTAATTAAACCCGGATCAATCTCGAACCGATTGATTAGAAAGTAATGGTACACATGGATTTATGATCTTGACCACTTTTATTTTTTTAAATTAAAGTAACACGAGTGTGACTTTTTTTTTTATAATGTATTAATTAATATTCACATATTTTACAGTTTTTTAGATGCTAAATTTGGCTTTTTAATTAAGCTCCAGTTTTGCTCTTCGTCTTAACAGCAATCTCCAAGTTTCTTCTTGTGATTTGAAGCTCTCTTGTGTAATAATGCATTCTGTCTATAACCATTGCCAAGAACAAGATTGTCCCTTTTTCACAAACATACAAAAGAAAAAAGATAAATCAAGAATCGTTAGATATCAATCACACAAGAAAATGGAATGACATATGGTTATCTTTTTGGACAAAACATATGGTGTTTCTTATGTTAATATTTTTACCCATGAGGAAAGCTTCGAGGAGGCGATTTGCAAACATGACTTGATCGGTCGAGTTTGCTACACCACCAGATTCGGAGACCCTTGTGTTGATTTGAATCGTGCTGTACATAACCGAGCCAAACAATACAAGCATAGTGGCTGCGACCGTTTTCGCGACCAGTGGTCCCCGACCTTGCTTTGATATGTCTAGCAATTTTACTACCACTCTTCTCGCTGGTGTCCCGAACCCGAGTGTTAAAATCAGGACGGTTTCGATTGATACGATTGTGAATAGAAGCTGAAACATTTCTACGAACATGTTTTGTTAGTACATGGAGAAGTTTAGAATGGAACAAATACAAAATTAATGGGTTTAAGTTGTTATAGAAAACGTGTTGATGTGTAGGAAGAATAACAAGTTGCTTGATCCAAATGGTAACTGATTAAGTATTTGGAATGGAATACTCGTATACTTTGTGTGCTCTCAGGATTTCAAGGAACGGATGATTTTGCTCTCTTTCTCTCTCTCTCTCTTTCTTTTTTTTTTTTTTTTTTTGTTTTATCATTATGATCACTAGTTCGTTTTCCTAAAGGAACAAAAAAATAATATTAATTTTGTGACATTTTATAACAGGATAACAACCGAAACAAAATATGTGAAACTCTACAGTTCTTGAATTTAGTATATGTGACACGCAAAAAAAAATTGAGACTCTTGAATTTAGTATATTCTTAAATCATATTATTATTTCACTTGTCAAAATGTGTGTTATTCATATACTATTTTATAGATATAATAATATGATTTATATAGGTTTGTGTCAAAATGTGTGTTATTCATATACCACTTTATAGATATTATTTAAAAATCGTTTTTTATTCATTATTTGATTCATCATATTGTCAAAAGACTAAAAAGATAAACTTTAAACATTCAATAAAATTTGAAATGGACAAGTTTGATTTTGAAGTCAATGGATTCTATACTGTAGATTTTCAAAACTTATAAACCTTTTGTACTTTTTTTTCTCCATACTACAAACTTATAATAACATTAAAAAATTCTTAATTAAGTGGATCATTAAATTAACTGTGTGGAAAGTTTCTGGCATTCCCATTCGACGTTCATATATATATCGAATGTGACTTGATCAAAAAGTTACAAAACTTTTTTTTTTTTTTTTTTTTTTTTTTGTTACAAAACTTTATTAATGCCAATGATTTATTTTTTTTTTGTTAAAGAGTGCCAATGATTTATGTAATCTCATACAAAATTATATTTGAACATTCAAACATCGGCTGTCTATAGATTCCGTTGATAGATACATATATGACATTCACATTTTATCTGTCAAGCTATGATGTTGATCAGGTCATCCTTATGCTGTTCAGCATGGACCTTGATATTTATATGTGCATGAACATCTGATATAATAATCATATACATATATATATATATATATATACTACAAATAATAAAATTGTGAACCCTTCAAATACTCAATTACTGTAACTAAAAAAGCAAAAGAAAAAAAGAAAAAAAAAACTCTATTGATAGTGAACTTGTAGATTAGAACTTTATTTTGTGATTAGAAATAATATCTATACCCAGAAAGAAAGAAAAAAAAACAATATTTATCAAAAATCAGGCACTATGAATATCGGGTAAGATCAGTCCATCTAAATTATTATGATCTCTAGAACTTTGTTAGAAGAGATCGAATATATTATGTAAAAGGAACGTGTTACGTGTATCATCAACTTCATCAATTATATACCTCAAATTGCAAAATATATAATAGCTGAAAATAATAAAGATTTTATTTTATATGTGAAAACGTAATGATTAGCATGATTTCCAAATGAAACTGAACTTTAGCCATTATCAGTCGTGTCTCCCAAATTGTCTTTCTTTGGCACAATGCATATCACTTTCCCACTAATCCTACGCAATTGTTTGTCTTGAGAGTCCGAATTCTAACCAAATCCTTTACAATCAATTATATGTTAAAACAACTAAACAATAGAACACGTTATTCATGTTGGTTCATTTTATTTACTTTATCTTCAGTTTGGGATCCGAGGTTAAAATTTAGACTTATTTACTTCTTTTTTTTTTTTTTTTTTTTTGAACAAAGACTTATTTACTTCAAGTTTTGAACTTTTGCGCGCAATGGCCAAATAATGAAATTGCATTCAGCAAAAGTCGACCATTGGTCAATACTCAACCATAAAAATAACCACTAGATGTTGACAGCAAAAAGTTAACCACTAGCTTTAACTTCTTTTTTTTTTCACTAGCTTTAACTTCGCTGGATTCTATTTTAGTATTTTTTACTACATACGTACGTAACACCTTACATTATTTCCGTAATTAGTACGATTACGATATTATGTGAACTATAAAGATAACTCGTACGGCATGCATTATATGAAGCTATTTTCATAGATGATCTAAGAAGCCGGGGAACAAATTACAGTATATATGTAGATGCACTATAAAGGGTTTTGAAAAAATAGTTTAATGATGATACTCAAGTTTGACTAAAGTGACTACCAGCGGTAAATATACTTCAAACAACAAATATACTTAAAATTTTAAATAAACTGTGCGCAAATAAAGAAATACTAATAGCAGATAAATAAACAAAATAAACAGAGTTAGTCTTCTATTTTGTTTTCCCTGTTGTATATATACAAAATTTAAACTAATATGTATATATACACATTAATCTGCCGACAAAAAAAATATATATACATATATATATACGCATATACGCATTAATCTTGTAACATAGATTAAAATATATGCATACGCATTCTAAAACCTGACAAATTGGCTATAGAAAATACCATATATAAGAACAACGGTTCTAAGAAAGGAAAAAAAACCTATTTTTGTTGAGACTTGCACGTCATACTATGTGATTTTTTCAATTTTTATTTCCACATATAATGGACTCAGCCCAAGGAAACTCAGTCTCTCTCTCATCTTAGTCCTTCATTAATCTCTTTGTTGCTCTCTCTCTCAAACACACTAATCATAACCATGGGAGACAAACCACTTCTTCAGAAAGTTAGGGTTCAAAAAGACATTGAATCGTCAGATAAAGGGGTTCGTGTAAACGACGGTGATGGTCCTGTCACTTTAATTCTACTCTTCACAACCTTCACTGCTCTTTGCGGCACCTTCTCCTATGGCACTGCCGTAAGTTTCTTCATACTCACTTCTTCTTCTTCTTTTTTGTACTTTTTCTATATTTTCTGTTAAACTGAACACATAATTAAAGCCCATTAATTAGTTATCATAAGTTTGAAACGAAAAAAATAAGTTATAACTTAATTGTTTAAAATGTTCGAAATAAATTTATGATGGCTATCGCTCAGTGTTTCGTTGGTTCCCTTTTGATTTCTTGTAATAATGTTTGAAAGAGGAACGTTTTTGTTTCTCTTAAAATGTCTAAATCTTATATATGTAAAAATCAAATCAAATCAGAGAGAAGGATGTATCAATTAGTTATAAGGAGTATGCTGTCGCGAAAAGCAACATTTTTTTATGATTAATGACCAAATGAGTATTTTAGGTTTATTTATTTTGTTAACATGGCAGGCCGGCTTTACATCACCAGCTCAAACCGGGATTATGGCAGGACTGAACCTTTCTTTGGCTGAGGTCAGTGCTGAGTTGTTGAACTTATTCCCCTGTTTGCTGATATAATTTTATTTAATTAGTTAATTGTCCTCTTACCAAAAAATAAATTTATAATAGATGGATTGTGTCACAAATATATATAGTACGTATATAAGATAGAAGTTAAAGTGTTGAATACGAGGTAGAGTGGTAAAGAAGATATACAAATAGTGAGTTTTTGAAGACTAGATTTACTTTTTAAATAAATGATTTTCCGCCAAGTAAACGTGTAAATTGCCCTAGCCAGTATAAATTACCTATTATTTGTGTACTTAATCTGGGGTCTAAGCCGGTTGTTTCATTTGGGTATACCTTCATAGTTCATAGCCTGACCTTGATCCGTTTTTGTGTTATTTAGAGTTTAGATTTTCTAAAGTTACAAGTATATGATTTTTTTTTTTTTTGGTAATTACGTAAGAGTATATATGCTAGTGTCATTGTAATACAGTTTGCTAGAATTGTTCATTTTTCAAATAATATTAACTATAACCATTTTAACATAAATTATAAAAGTTAATTAAGTTGTTCCGTACATGGATGTAGTTCTCATTCTTTGGATCCGTCTTAACAATTGGTGGACTTGTGGGAGCAGCGATGTCGGGAAAACTTGCTGATATACTTGGTCGAAGAGGCGTAAGCTCTTTTACATTTATCCATCTTTAAAACTAATTTATCATCATTACTAAAATTACAATTAATTCCATTACGTATATAGATTCTTTAGAAATATTAACTCCAAGAAGAAGAAAAACAGCGTTTTGATGAACGATAATGTGCAGGCTTTGTGGGTTTCTAACTCGTTTTGCATGGCCGGCTGGCTTATGATCACCTTCTCTCAGGTTTCTTTTATAACTTCTAACCATAATAAAAAAAAAAAATTAAATAGCCTTTGTTTGCCACGTGTGACATTAGTTTAGTCGTTTGACTGTTTCACGACTATTATTTATTGTAGCTACAAAGATCTTTCAAATCAAAAGTTCAGACGAATTAATTATTTGCTGTTTCTAATAAATGGTTTATATTATTGAAGGCGACTTGGTCCCTTGATATCGGAAGACTTTTTCTCGGGGTCGCAGCTGGCCTAGCTTCTTACGTGGTACGTAATTTAATAATTCGCCTGATAACTACTAGGGTTTAATTAGTTTTCACTACAAGCAACCAATAAATTAATTGTTTTAACTCCAAATCTAATCTTAGGTACCAGTCTACATTGTAGAAATCGCGCCCAAAAAAGTTCGAGGCGCGTTCTCTGCGATCAACTCGGTAATACATTGCAAAAATAAAAAATTGTTTTCTACTAGTTTAAAAAAAAAAAAAATTGAATAGTTTTCTTTTTATATATAACAGCTTGTGATGTGTGGTAGCGTTGCCGTCACATTCCTCGTTGGATCAGTCATTTCATGGCAAAAATTAGCTCTCATAAGTAAATCTTCGACTCTCCCTATTGAAAGGAACATATAAATAAATTTTAAAGTTGTATTTTTATGATATTTAACTAGTACTATAATTTTAAATTTACAATCAAGTTCATAAAATAATCGCTTTGTGTCGTTTGGAGTTGTGCAGGCACGGTTCCTTGTGTTTTGGAATTCGTCGGTTTATTCTTCATACCGGAGTCTCCTAGGTGGCTGGTAATTATTTAATATTGTTCCTATCAATTAACGCACCGTATCAGATACATATATATACAACATACTTTTGAGAATCGTTACAAGTAAATTGAACAATTTTTTAACAATCTTTGCAAATTTAATTATAGTCTAGAAATGGTCGGGTACAAGAATCGGAAGTTGCACTCCAACGCCTACGAGGAAACAATACTGATATCACCAAAGAGGCGGCAGAAATCAAAGTAAAAAAAAAATCTGTTTAACAAATAGACACTATTTAAATTAAATTCGATAAATATAATATTTAAAGAATACATTATATATTTTGATCGTTTTTTTACAGAAATATATGGAAAATCTTCAAGAATTCAAAGAAGATGGACTTTTCGAGCTCTTCAACCCACGATACTCTCGTGTCATTACTGTAAGGATCTTTTAATTAATTGAAAATTAATGTGTTTGAGGCTTTACTAATTGCCGTAATTAATATTTGTAGGTGGGAATTGGATTGCTAGTACTACAACAACTTGGAGGTCTTAGTGGCTATACATTTTACCTGAGCTCGATTTTCAAAAGATCAGGTAATACTTTAAATATAATCTCTTAGTGAGAAAAGAATTAATTTGTTAAAAACAAATCAGATAATGTGATCAATAACGAAATTAATATAGTATAATTTAATTGTTTGGCAGGGTTCCCTAACAACCTAGGAGTAATGGTTGCAAGCGTGGTGCAGTCTGTGACAAGCGTTATAGGAATTATAATCGTGGATAAATTTAGGAGACGATCTCTTTTAACGGTTATATAGCTTATTATAATTTCTTTTAGTTAGTGAACTATATAGTGTATACAATGATATAGTGGATAAATCAGAAGTTAACGTCGTTGACTTACTTATTTGCAGGTTGCGACGGTCATGATGTGTTTGGGGTCATTAATCACAGGATTAGCGTTTTTGTTTCAGGTTTTTTTATCAAAAAAATAAACTATAATTTATGTCTGTTTTTCTAAGAACAAAAAGGGTTTTATTACTTTAAAAAAAATATGTTTTCAATCTAACTGATTAAGTAATCAAAACTAATTTGCAGAGCTATGATTTACTTCAAAGTTACACCCCAATTTCAACATTAATGGGCGTGTTGGTACGTAACAGTACTACATATAATAATTTCGTTCTCCTTCTTACATGAACATAATTTATAAGGTACACTTACCGACTTTTGTTGTAGGTTTTTCAAACTTCGATCACAATCGGAATAGGAGGTATTCCATGGGTTATGGTGTCCGAGGTAATCATTTAATTTATCTTCCGTAGTATGATGATCGTAACGAGATGAATAGTTCAAAACTATATATATATATATATATATATATAGCTATGTTTTAAATTTAATACATGGACGATATCGTACGTACGTAGTCAAACTCAAAAGCACAAATGCCTATAGGTTGTGCTTTAACACACACACAAAATGCCTATATATTATGACTACGCTAGATGATAAGTGTTTTGTATGCACATATATAATATAGTTATTATATCTGAGAATATTATAAGTTGAGTGCTAAGTTGCTAGCATTTAATTTATAATTCAATATGTAATCTAGATAAACCTATTTCTAACTAGCGCTATTCTATTTCGTTGGATGAGTATAGATGACACCGATAAATATAAAAGGCTCAGCAGGGACGCTATGCAATCTAACTAGCTGGTCCAGCAATTGGTTCGTCGCTTACACTTTCAACTTCCTCTTCCAGTGGAGCTCTTCCGGTAATTCACTTCATTTTTACAAATATATAAATAAAATCCACTAAGTTTTGATCAATTTAATCATTTGTTGATATTTAAAAATTGTAGGTGTGTTTTTCATATATACCATAATATCGGGTGTGGGCATCCTATTTGTGACAAAAATGGTACCAGAGACTCGAGGCCGTTCGCTCGAAGAAATTCAAGCTTCTATTACCCGATGATAAAATTATTTATACTTCTTTTCTTTTTATTTGATGTCAAATTCATATAATTTTAAACATGGCCTCACTTATCAATTAATTCAGAGTTGTTTGGTCAAAGATATATATGCATAATTTGCATATCAATCAGTGATTGAATCACCATATATATATGATTGGTTCATTTTTAAGGTTAGTTGTTCATGTTTTGAGATACATATACAAAACAAATTTGAAGTTTGAATAAACATGTATTATTACTTGAGTTTAAATTTGGATGGTAAATTGGTAATGTATCAATATCGCTACTAAAAATTAGTAAGTATAAATAAAGTTCGACCATATATTGGGCCATATATAGGAGTTATTGCTATCCAACCATGGTTTGTTAACTAGTTAAAAATATAGTCTAAATATATGTACAGTGCTATTCTATGTTAGAATTAAAGGAAAAAAAATTGTTTACCTCAGTCAAATAATCGTCATTATTCGGTTTTGGTCACGGTCCAAGAAAATTAAACAGATCTAAAATCCTCAAAAATCGTTTACGTCAGTCAAATAATATGCGTGTTGAAAGTTCTCTCATTCTCTCATTTCTCTCATTCTCTCATTTACATGCACTCATGCAGTACTCTTTTATTGTTCTTTTTGGTTCATATCTGGATTTTGCGATATTTGTATCTAATTGAGTAAATTGCATTTAGAGTCTGACTCCAATGTAGACGGTACGTTTCAGATTCATCTATGAAACCACATAGATGGTTATTTCAAAAATAACTAGGAGTATGTCGGATGCTGCTAGGTTAGATATATATATTAGCTCACACATCTTTTTGTTTTCTTTTCGGCACACTTTTGGAAAAAATGGCTTTAATTACGTCTTGTCGTGCATCGTCGTTAATGTTTACATCGAATATTTTCTAGGGTTTAAACTTAAACGTTAAATTGTGTTCTTCGTTTGCGTTGACTAATAGTCAAATTAAAATTATAAGGTCAAAGAAACATTGAAGAACGTATAGTCGTATAGACTAGTCACCAAGTATATATAGCTCGATTAATTTGTAACTAATTCATTTATTTCTGATCAGAACCCGATAATAACACAAAATCATGGAACGAATAACTTTAGATGAATAATATATTAATGTTTTATCATATTACTTTGGTAAATTAGAACCATTGCCATGCATAGCGTTCCATGCTTTAACGTCAATATATTGTAGGCTTGTAGCTCTCATCAATGACGTCCACCGCCGAAACCACCTCCAGCACCGGCTCCACCACCAAATCCACCACCGGCACCACCTCCAGCTCCTCCTCCAAATCCACCGCCACCGCCAGCTCCACCTCCAGCTCCACCTCCAAACCCTCCACCTGCACCACCGCCAGCACCACCACCAAATCCTCCACCGGCACCACCGCCTCCACCAAGACCACCACCGCCTCCAGCACCACCACCAAATCCACCTCCAGCTCCACCACCAGCTCCTCCACCTAAACCACCACCACCTCCAGCTCCTCCTCCTAAACCGCCACCGCCTCCAGCTCCTCCGCCTAAACCACCTCCAGATCCTCCGCCTAAACCACCTCCAGCTCCTCCCCCAAGGCCTCCGCCTCCTCCAAGACCGCCTCCTCCACCAAGACCGCCACCTCCACCAAGACCACCGCCTCCACCGAGGCCACCTCGATGGTGGAAGAACGTCTTTTGATCTTCGAGACCACTCTTAAGCTTCCTGTTAGCGACGCTAGCAAATGAAGTGAAAGCAAAAGAGCCGACAAGTAAGGCAACGAGAAAGAGTGACTTGGAAGCCATGTTGATCTTTGTGTTTTGTGTATGTGATGATGAGGAACTCTGTCAGCCAATAAGGTGTTTATATAGCACGAGGTTGAAAGAATCGAAGAATTGAATAAAAAAAGAAAGTAAAGATTTAGAGTAGTAATTATCATTAATTCATCTGCTCATCTAATTCATGTTGGCAAATTTAATGCAATCCCTAACTACCAGTGTTGACAAACATGTTACTCATCCACATGTAGTAGACCCCTTCTTTTATTCTTAGACTGTTTAGTATTTAATAGTACTCATTTTCTTGCCTTTCACATTTAAATGTGGGTGTAGGGTTGATATATGCATCTGATTTTTTTTTATTTTTCCTATGTCCGGAGTTATTTAATGTTTTTGTTTATATGTTTATTACATTGTGTAGTGTCTACCATTATAAGAAAAACAAAGATATATGTATTATTATGTTTACAGTACATAAAGTTTACACATTACGTATGAAATCCAAAATGTTCACTAATTTTTTTTTTGCTGTTAATTATCTTTGGAAGAGGTTTAGATTCGGCATCTGCCTCGCACTGGCACATTGTATAATCCAATCTTGTTGTTTCATTTTTTATTGGAGTAAAAATATTCATCTTTCATTTTAATTTATAGGAAAGAGAATAATGCTTCTTTTTTTTGGGCAAAGGAAAGAGAATAATACTTTGACGCCAAAAAAAAACAAGACAAAAAAAATGAAAATAATATGCAACATTTATGTTTTCAAGACTTGGTTCACTTCTTGGATTCAATGCTTTCTTCTTAATGACGTTCTCATCCATAATATGAGCATCTAATGATAGTTGTCAAAGTTTTGTGGTCCTAATAGTAATTAAATATATATGAAAATAACTTAAAACCAACTTGAGACAAATTTGATCTCAAGACTACACGGTTGAGATTAGTCTGAAAGAAGTTTGATATCAAAACAAATAGAAAGTCTAAATGTGGTAATACACGAAAACATGATACTTGGTATACAATTACAATGACCTTGGATCTTCTATGTTCCATAGTTTTCTATATAAAGCAAAATTATGGAGATCATGTTTTTTACTAATATCTTGCCTTTCAAGCATTTAAATTTGGGTGCAGGGTTGATGCATCTGAGTTTTTAGATTATTCTTATGTCCGGAGTTATTTAATGTTTTTGTTAATATGTTTATTACATTTTGTAGTGTTTACCATTATAGAAAAAATTAAGGTATATATATAATTGTGTTTAGGATACATAAACTTTACACATTTACATATGTAATCAAAAATGTTAATTTTCTTCGGAAGGTTGAGATTCGGAATCTACCTAGGTCGCATAGGCACATTGTATAATCTAATATCGTTGTTTAACTTTTACGCCAGTAAACTATTCATCTTTTGTTTTTATAAGAAAGAGACATGTTGACGGCCAAAAAAAAAAGAGAATAATACGCAACATGTCGATGATTCAAGAAGCTTGGTTCTCTTCTTGGATTGAATGCTTTCTTCTTAATTACGTTGTCATCAATTAAATTTGAACATCTAATAATATATTCTCAAAGTTATGTGGTCCAAATACTCCAGTAATTAAATATATATGAAAATAACTTAAAACCAACTTTCGTCAAATTTGATCTCAAGACTATAAATTACGATTTATATTAGTCTGGAAAACGTTTGATATATCAAAAACAAATAAAAAGGTCTGAAAAGTTATCATATTAATGTGGTTATACACGAAAACGACATGATACATGCATCCATTACAGTGATCTTGGATCTGTATATGTTCCATATATAGTTTCTCTTTATAAAGAAAATTTATGGATCTGTATATGTTCCATAGTCATCAAGGCGATATATATCTCATGCAGTCATGTGTTTCACTAATATCATGCTTCTTACGCAAACCAATTAACCAGCTATCTAGAAATACATTTGAGTTTTTCAATAGAACTAAAAACATCATTGAATCCAACATTCTTCGGACGAATTTAAAGCATTCGCAGACTTTATATAAATACAATGATACAATCGTATTTTAACGTAAACAACTAATTGCGATAAAACACTATGTCACAATTTCTTTAAGTTTTTTTCGTTGTATACATTTGGTATCAAATGATTTCCTAAACATACATATATCAATAGTGGTAATTTATGATGCATTTTCCCATTCTTCAAAAGCTTATATCAATCACACATATTGACATATTGACATATATATATATATATATATATATATAAATTTACAGTTTCATTATAGATATGCATGATTTCTTTTTTAATTATGATAGACTTTGTTTCATTTCACATGTTATTTTACTATTTTTATTTTCCTTTCTCAAAACACTGATATTTAATTGGACGCCGATGGTAGAAAAAATGGTAAAACTGCAAAACTTAATATAAGTTATTTCGATTAGGCTCAGAAGCTTTTTATATTCCGTTTGTTTAGCCTAAATGATTTTGTTATGTGTATTTCTAGGTTCGTAATAGGAACTTCTCCCTTTTACCGGTAAGTCTTATGCTTTTATCCTAGTGTGAAGTGTAAAGACTTGTTTTTTGCACCTTGTGGTTGTTGATTCATTCATGAATTTTTTATTTTACTTGACACCATTTTAAAAAGAAAAGAAAAAGAATCTATGAATTTTTTGTTGTTATTTTTATTGAATTGCTTTAGTGAAAATGATTATTCTTACTTTTTTAGTGAAATTGTATCGCATAGAAACAGTTCCTATCTTTTTTGGTTCTTTCCACGATATAACTTTTGTTTAGTTTGCGAAGAAGAAAAATAATGTCTTTAACCATAAATCACAATCAGAAGAATGTCTACTTACTCTTCCTCATCTGAAGATATAATGTGAATTTTGAAATCTAAAAACAAATCACTAAACGAATAACATATGATTTTCAACTTAGTGGTTGTCTCTCCTGAAGGGATAGGGTCATGGAAAGACATAGAGTGCGGACTACGCTTGGCCTCCCTTACGGTTTAGTGTAACACTTACCCTAATGTTAAAAAATTTGCAAGGAGCCACATCCTCACTCCAAAACTGTTGCTGCACGGTAGTCTCAACCACCTTTACTGCTAAAGGCCATGACTTTGAGGTTCTTGACAATGGCTGTTTGTGGCGGTCATGTTTCAATATATTGGAATGTTGACGTGTTGCCCGTGTCGGCATTGTTCCTTGGAGCGCGTGTCGGCATTGTTCCTTGGAGCAGAAAACAATGTCGTCCACTCTTATGCAGCAGACTGCATCAGAGAGACTTTCTTGAGTGGGCTTAAAGATTGTGATTGGACTCAGTATCTGCAGACTGAGATGATTAATTTATTTGAAGCCCTCAAGTTTCCAGGTTCCGAGAATAACTAGTACATAATGAGGTCTATATACGTAAAAAAATAGAAGGATTTAAATCTCAGGATAAAACATGTTATTTTGATTTTCATAATCAATAAAGATTTTCAAATCCTATATGGATTTACAAATCAATAAACAAATAACACCCCATTAGAAATACTGATGGATTTGTTGCTTCATTTTCACTTTGAAGTGAACCCTTTTCAAAAAGAAAAAAAAAAGAGTATGTGAACAAAAACTACACACTAACATGGCAATCTATCTTAACATTTGTGAAGTACATTTTTGTGCTATCTTTACGGATCGAATCAAAATTAAAATATATAACCCGATTCATTGATTTGGATTCTCAGAATTATAATAGTTTACAATATATATGGTCATTCATCAATATCATATATTTTTAATTTCTATCATTAAATAAATATGGTAATTAATAAAAATCCTAATATTCATCGAGATTCTAATCATTTAATATGAAATTATAACTTAAGACCAAAATTAGTTAAAATCAAAATCGAATAGTATATATTAAAATTTAATAAAATTTCTTATTTAATAATTCTTAATAAAATATACATACTTACTATAATTTTTTAAAATTCAATACCTATTTATTTAATAACTATACTTTAAATGTTTGCAAATACAATAAAATAAATATAAAAGTTTAATATTTTATTAAAAAATAAACATCAATTACTTTATAATTACATACAAAAATATATAAAATATTATCTATGATGTACCAAGAGGTCAATCATAGTTATATATGTAATATGGTTGCAAAACTAATGAGGTGTCATTTGGAGTGACATTTTTAGAAATGAAGGTGGGAAATTGGAATTAGCTTCACATAAATACATAAATTAGTCAAATGTGAAGATCTTGTTTTTTGTTTTTTTCTTTAATTTTTTACCAAAATTACTTTATTATATGTGATTTTCTTCGTGATACTTTTACATTTCATAGTAAAACAAAAACAAAGACACGAAAAAATATAAGAATGTGAGTATCGATAGAACTAAAAACATCATCAAACTGAAATCAACCTTCTTCCAACTCATTAAAAGTATTCCCAGACTATAATTTATATACAATTGTATTAATATTTATCATAAACAATTACTTTCGATGAGACAATATATTATATTATATGTCACAATTTCTTTAAGTTTTTTTCTGTATATATTTAATATCAAATGATTTATTTTACATTATTGAACAAAAATTAATCCATTTTTAAAATGATTGTTTTGCTAAACATATATATATATATATATCTATATCTATATATATATATATATATAAAGTTACCTTTCTTCACTTCTGGTGCTGCCATATCAGCAACTCATTCATTAATTTTTTGGGCCTATTCTAAAACACTTATCCACTAAACAGTTTCTAATTTGTTTGTTCATAACACTTGAAAAACTCATATTAAACTCAAACGTTTTACTTCTTCTTTCTAATTTCTAATTTTGACAAAAAAAAAACAAATAATCTTTCAACTCTCAGACCAATATATTAAAAAGGCCCCCAATATTAACAACAACATCTAGATCCATGAATAAAAACAAAAAAAATTGTTAACAAAAACATTTAGGTTATTGTAATCTGTTATACAAATTAAAGGTGGTTTCATTAAAACACTAAAAAAAAGTTACCTAAAAAAACATTTTTCTCTGAAAACTACTTTATTTTAATACATTATAATAATTAATAGTATTTAGGACAAAATAATAGAGCAAAGGGTTAATTCGGAGACCATCAACAACTTCAATACAGTATATGTCTTAAATTTTAAAAGTATAGACCAACAAGTTCATAATAAATTTAAAACAGAATTTACGAATTTGTTGAGATCAAGCCACACAACAAAATTACTCACACAATGGATAATAAACAAAAACGCCATTAAACACAATTACTCAGACAATGATATGACAAAATAATGAGTAAGAGAGGTAACGACAATACTACATAAAATCTCAATATAAAACACATAATTAACCAACAATAAAGACAAACCAACAATTAAGCCATAATACCAAAACGTAACTCCAATGCACATCAACACTATAAAATACATGAAAAATTATGACCAAAACAATTCAGAAGAAACATACAAAAAATGTACCAAGTAAAACCATACACCCTAGAAGAACTCCCAAATGAAATCTTCGGAGATATAATGGCACGAGTTGCTCGCGTTTCCCGCAAAAACGTAAGACATATATTGGAAGCATCACCACCACTTGCAAAGACAGCCCAAGACAATTGAGTATACAAAAATATCAACTTAAGGCTACAAAATATGAATCTATTATCAACAATAAATAGAGACAAAGACCTTCATGGAAAAATACCTCGCAAGTCAAAATGTGGAGACACACTACATAAAACGAATTCAAGAATATTTTCACAAAAACAACATAGATTCATGATTGGAATATTTACGAACAACAGTAGTATTTACCTTTACAAAATTGTAATGTTATGCAGAGGCAATATTGTGGAAGGAAAACTTTTGTTAAATAAGCTGGACTGGAAACAAAGTAAAACAAAGACGGATTAATGATAGAAAAAGACAAACAATCATTATATGGAGTCAGGATAACAAAAATACAACTCTATTACGCTACTTTGGCGGTTGTTCGATCAACCATCACGTGCAACATCAATGACGTTGAATACAGATGCAATAACTATTTCAATTATATTATAATTAATATTACAAAACTATCCAACTTGAAAAAATTAAATAACAACCAAACCAATGAATCACAATATAAAAACAAAAGGCAAAATAACAACAAAAATTAAATAACAAATAAAATAAAAATAAATAGATAATAAAATTTCCGCGCGTAGCGCGGACAACGAGCTAGTATATATATATATATTATATCAACAATAGTGATAATTTATGATATATTTTCCCATTCTTCAAAGCTTATATCAATCAATTTTTCTTTTTTACAATTTCATTATATGCATTATTATTATAAATTTTTAGTTATGATATACATTGTCATTTCACAAGTTTTTTTTTTTGTTTTTTTTTCCTAGAATGCAGATATTTTATTTAATGCCGACGGTAGAAAAAATGACAAAACGCGAATATTTTATTTTACATTTTATTAAATAAATCACATCGACAGAGAGAAGTTTCGCGCCCTTCTCACTTCATCTTCCCCAACCTATCTGCTCTTTCTTCACTTTCCCTCTCTCTATCTCTCTCTCGTTCTAGTCTGCCGCAATGGAGGAAATCGACGACACAGAAATCGAATCACAGGTATCTTCGATTACGTTTTCTCCCACAAATTCGCGACCGGTCTCTTCTGATTTTGCTATTCGTCACTTGAGAAATCGGAGGGTTTTGTAAAAGTTTGATATCTAGTTTCCGTGATTTAGGGATTCGACAATTCAAAACCTCGAATCTATTGTGGAATCGATGTGTATCGATCTCGCTAGAATAGATATTGAATAAACCCTAGCTTTCCCCGATTTTGATCTTAGATTGGTTTAATTAGAAGTAGTTGGATCTAGTTATTGTGTCGATTTGATCGCATGAACACTGATTTTCTGAGACCCTGTGATTTCACACTGATTGTACCAATTTGTGAATATTTGTGATTTCACATAATCAATCTTGTTACTTACCAATTTGTGAATATTGTGATTGTACCAATTTGTTTTCAATGTAATGCAGGTTTATATGGCTTGCATTCAGCATGGTCGACGGTTAGTATATGACTTCAAATTCTTGTTTTGAATGCATCTGTTAGCTCATGGCTGGTGGTTATCAGATGGACAAGCTCATATCCTTCTCTTTATGTAGTAGTTTTAGTAAGGATCAGTATCTAACTTAAAACATTTCTTTTTCCAGAGTTGGAGTTTCTTACTACGACTGTAGTGAACGCAAGCTTCATGTGCTAGAAGTTTGGGAGGAAGATTGCTCAGACTTCACCTTGATTAATATGGGTATAAATTCTCATTATGAAACAGAATGGAATTTTTACATGTAGAGTTTACTTATATTGCTGTACGGCTGTACCACAGTTCTAACTTAGCTTGGTAAAGCGAGTTCTTGATTTACAACTACTTTGCAGCACTTTTGTTCTGCTACACTGTGCTTACCACATTAGTTTTTGGATCGCTTCATTTGTCTTGGTTATATATCTTCAGTAAAATATCAAGCGAAGCCATCAATCATTTACACAAGCACCAAAAGTGAAGAGTCCTTTGTAGCTGCTCTGCAGCAGAGTGGTATGGCACTCTCTATTTCTGTTGAATTATTAGCCCTTAAGTCTATGGCCTTTGCGTATTTTCATTGTTTCTGCAGATGGAACTGACGAGAATACCGTGGTGCGGCTGGTAAAGAGCTCAACATTCAGCTACGATCAAGCGTGGCACAGGTACAGAAAGTGTAATTAACTCCACGTATACCTTATTTATGTGACTCTTGTTAGTCATATTACTTGTTACAAGATGAATTCCCCATTTAAAAAATGGTCTGGTAGGAAACTGGTTCCTGCGGTTCCAGTTTTTTTACTCAAATATGATAGCTTACTTGACTCATGATATTTTTATTATACCTGCTGTTTTACACTGATTGTTATCCCAATATTGTGTAGATTGGTGTATCTTCGAGTAACAGGAATGGATGATGGGTTGAACATCAAAGAAAGGATTTGTTATGTAAGTTACAGCGGGGGAAATGTTAATCCCTCTTTACTAGGATTTTGATCACTTGGTTACAGTAATCTGCAGTTGGAATCTCAATCATAATGTAGAATTTATCTATATTTTCGATGTCACAATGAATTAATTTGACATTGTAGCTAACTAATTCTGTGGTTATTAACACATTTTCAGTAATTGGTAAAATAAGTTATCTATAATTGTATGAAGCTTCTTCCTTTTTGTTGTTTATTGCAGCTGAGTTCGATGATGGATGTGGGCAGTGAAGTCCAAGTTCGTGTTAGTGGAGGCCTTCTTGCTATATTAGAAAGTGAACGAATTGTTGAAACTCTGGAACAAAACGAATCTGGGACTGCGTCAATCGCAATTGATTCAGTCATGGAAGTACCACTGTATCCTCCACTTCGTCTGTTATGTTCTTTTGTCTTGATGAAAATTACTTTCCTGAACTTTTGGGATGATAATGTGCCTGCAAATCCTTTACAAAAATTTATAACAGGAACAAGTTTCTTAAACTTGATGCGGCTGCGCACGAGGCTCTGCAGATATTTCAAACAGATAAACATCCAAGCCATATGGGCATTGGCCGGGCCAAAGAAGGGTAATATGACTAAATGCCTTAGTTCATCTGTTGAATGTTATATCTGTTTTTCCTGCTTTGACTTATTGATAATCTTCATTGAATTTTTGATATGAAGGTTCTCGGTGTTTGGAATGATGAATAAGGTTTGCTTTCCTTGCATTGGTTCATTCTGGTTGATAATTCTTGGATTTATTATTTAACTTACTAGGCCTATTTCAGTGTGCCACCCCAATGGGTAGACGCCTTTTAAGGTAATAAATGTGAGTGATATATATATATATATATATATATATATATATATATATATAAACTGTTCTGAAGCAGATGTAATCTTACGGCATTGTTTCCCTTTCTCTCTATTTCAGAAGCTGGTTTATGAGACCAATTTTAGATCTTGAAGTGTTAGATCGCCGTCTCAATGCTGTATCCTTTTACTTTCTTGATCTCTTGTGAAGGACTTTGCTTTATGTCAAGCAGACTAGGAGTTCACAATCAACATGAAAGAAGAGAAACCAATAAATTAAACTATATCTCTGCTTTCTGCAGCCTTATCGGCATAATTTTAACCGATCTTCATTTGTTATGAACGGAAGAAAAATACTTCGACCATTAATTGACAGGGGCGCCTTTCAGGCTTTCACTGATGTTCTGAGATCTTTCTTTTGACTGTATTAGATTTCCTTTTTCATTTCTTCAGTAGAGCTAATGGCATCATTGCGGGAGACACTGAAATCAGTGAAGGACATTTCGCATCTGCTCAAGGTATGTAGGTACCATTATTCTATATATAGTATAGTTTTAGCATGCCTACCCCCTTTAGCCATAAGAGCCCGTGAAGAAAAATTAGGATTAGAAATTAATCGCACAGAGAAAAGTTTCCTTACAGTTTTGTGGTGTGTATATGTTAATTGTAGAAATAGTGTTATATGAGCAATTCTGCCCAGACAGAGAATGTGGATACATTGCATGCCATTTATCTTCTTGTATGCCTGGTCTGTAGATTCCATTTTTGTTTTGATAACACTTTTTTTTATTCTGGATATGGATGTTTTATGTTAAAAAAAGAAATTCAACTCTCCGACGTCCCTTTGTACCAGTAACGACTGGACAGCTTTTTTGAAGGTAAGTTCATTTTTTCTGACTATCATCTTTCATTTGGTCTATAAAACTAGTCTCCCAAGCCCCAATTTATGCTATCTTATTGTGTGCATTAGAGTATAAGTGCGCTCTTGAACGTTAATAAGATATTTGAAGTTGGAGTTTCAGAGAGTCTCAGAGAGCATATGAGACGCTTCAACTTGGACATTATTGAGAAGGTTACTAATGTTTATCATCAGCTTATGAACCTTCAATTTCTATTCTCCCACTCTTTGATCCACTTTCCTGGTTGTTGCTAAGTTCTCTTTTCCTGTTGCAGGCCGGCTTATGTATCAGCACAGAGCTAGATTATGTCTATGAGCTGGTCAGTTAATTTTACATTCCGTTTCTTTAGTTCCGTTATAATCTGTACTTTCCTCTATAAAAGAACAGATCTTGATTCTTTCAAAATTGAGGTCTTAACATCTCTCTTTTGCTTTCCTTAGAAATTTAAAACCTTAATGGAGTGATATATTGTTTAAAACGGGGTATGGGGCCATTCATTTGCAACATTTTTGAGTGACTAAAAGAAGATCAGCTAAGATTTATTCTGTAGAGTCACAATTTACTGGGTTATTCAGGCGTTGGATACCCCAACATTTGAGAAACTGGGTTAAACAAATTCAGCTAGCCTTTGAGTGAGAGATGTTGTAGGATATGTAAAATAATTATGACTACAGTTAGTAACAGTTAACTCCACAGGTCATTGGAGTCATTGATGTAACTAGAAGCAAAGAGAGGGGTTATCAAACATTGGTGAAAGAAGGATTCTGTGCTGAGGTTATCATAGAACTTCTTTTTATTCGGGTTCTCATACCGCTAATCCTTTTTGCAAGTAACTCATTTCTTATTTCTTATTTTACCAGTTGGATGAGCTGAGGCAAATATACGAGGAGTTGCCAGAGTTTCTGCAGGAGGTTGTTGCTATGTGATAAGTTCCCTTAATTGATATATAAGGATGAATCGGCATCTCTCTTGGCTGATTCTAATTACTGACAGGTTTCGGCGATGGAGTTAGAACAGTTTCCTCATCTGCATAACGAAAAGCTCCCCCCTTGTATCGTCTATATTCAACAAATTGGTGGGTCTGCAGTTTCACGTTTTAGTTTTCGCATAGGTTCTATACTATATCTGAAAAGGTTTAGATGAAGATTTTTAGACATAGTTGCCTTTTAGAATTCAACCTCATTATTAAGAAAGGTGAAATTCAGTTGCACGAATTATCAGCTCAACTATGGTGTCTATGCTTCTTGGTTGCTGAATATCCTTTCATTTTATGATACGTCTTTAACAAATTACTATGGTGTATTTCTTCACACTTTGTTCGTTTCTGTATATGAATATACACTTTCTCTTATGATTTATCTGTTCTGCAGGGTACCTAATGTGTATCTTTGGAGAAAAGCTTGATGAAACTGCACTTGACAGGCTTATTGAATTTGAATTTGCGGTACATTGTTTTGTGTTAAAAATCTTTACCCTTTGAACGCTATGTCACTATGAAGCAGAAATTCAATCTACAATTCTCTCTTGTGATTAGTTTTCGGATATGGATGGAGAGACTCAGCGATTCTTTTATCATACACCGAAGACACGAGAGTTAGACAACCTTCTTGGAGATATCTACCACAAAATTTTAGGTATGTCTGTATACTGGTTTATATTTTCCATGGCATATCCTTCTTGTGTATGATGATGTAGTATCTTGTTTTACAAATTTTCGCTGACAGATATGGAGAGGGCAATTATTAGGGACTTGCTATCGCACACACTTTTGTTCTCGGCTCACCTGCTGAAGGCAGTTAACTTTGTTGCAGAACTTGATTGGTAATCTATATTCCAAAAACTACGGATATCTCATTCCATTCTAGTCCTCTTAAAGAAAAGCAGCACTTTTCACGTACCTATTAACTAATTAGCTACTTATGAGTAATGGCTAATAACGTATTCATTCTTCTTGGCTTCTCTAGCATTCTATCGTTGGCTTGTGTTGCACATCAGAATAACTACGTCAGGCCTGTTCTGACTACAGAATCATTGCTTGATATTCGAAATGGAAGGTGAAAGTGACTCTATGAGCTGCACTTATGTCTTCTTGTTGCATTAATATATAAACTCCCAAAAAATTGTATCCGTAAATATCTATACTGGTGGGCAGGCATGTTTTGCAGGAAATGGCTGTGGATACATTTATCCCGAACGACACTGAAATCAATGATAGTGGTGAGCTTTTGACTCTACAGGTTTAGGCGTGCATTAAAGCTTAAATTGTAAACTAGTCTTTGTTCATCACCTGATTGTAACTTTGTCTGTCGCAGGCCGAATTCATATAATTACCGGTCCTAATTACTCAGGAAAGAGCATATATGTAAAGCAGGTCGGCGTTACTATTCTAAGTCTTGTTTCTCTTCGTCCGACCAAAGTGTGCTTCATCATCATGAATTGACAACTCAAGTCGAGCATTCCTTCTGGCTTGTTATTTGCAGGTGGCTTTAATTGTTTTTCTGTCTCATATTGGAAGCTTTGTACCAGCAGATGCAGCAACTGTTGGTTTAACTGACAGGTCAAACGTCCTGCATTCTTTGATCCTTCTACAATCACATTTTATGTTTATTTTTTATTACTAAGATTAGTCTTACAACAACAGGATCTTTTGTGCAATGGGAAGCAAGTTCATGACCGCGGAACAATCTACATTCATGATAGATCTGCATCAAGTAGGAATGATGCTCAGGTATTCCAAACCCTTCTATTCTAACTTGATTTCAAGCAGCTCCACTACTGATAGGCCCTTGTGAGCCGGTCTCAATCGCGTCGGTCAGTTAGTGACTTCTTGTTCACGAGCTACATTATTTAAGTTCATGGTGACCCAAGATAGCAAATATCAATCAAAATTCAACTATGGAAGAAACCAATTTGTACATTGTTCATGACTTATGATCTTGTTCCTAACAATTGTGATTTAAATTTTCCAGGCAGGCAACTTCAAGATCTCTGTGTCTATTAGACGAGTTTGGTAAAGGCACTCTTACAGAAGGTAAGGATTTCTCCACCCTCTGCATTGGATAAAAGGCATGTGTCTGTTAAAACTTCTGCGTTACCCACACTCTTATTTTAAGTACAGATGGTATTGGCCTGCTTGGTGGGACAATAAGTCACTTTGCTACATGTACAGAGCCACCAAGGGTATAGCATTCTCTTGTCTGTCTTTAAGCTTGTATGTTCTTTTATAAACCCTTACAGGGCGTTGCCTATTGATTCATGCTTTCAGGTTCTAGTATGTACGCACTTGACTGAACTACTTAACGAGAGCTGCTTGCCTGTTGTATGTACTCCGATCCAATCCCAGATAACTAAGCAGATTTTGAAGTAGTTCCTCGCTTCATAGTGAGAGTCTCATCATCTTCTGTCTTTTTCAGTCTGAGAAGATTAAATTCTATACAATGAGCGTTCTTAGGCCAGACACAGAATCTGCAAACATGGAAGATATTGTTTTTCTTTATCGGTATGGAGTCTCAGCGACTAGCATTCTATTTAAACTGCCTACATTCTTAAGACTTCCATGTTTTAAGCAATGGTTTTGTTTGCAGGTTAATTCCAGGACAGACTTTGCTGAGCTATGGTGAGCATTTTTTTTCCTTTGGGTTATTGTCTACATGATCAGCTTCTTGTGTATACACCGAACTTCATCAAACCTATTTATGTAATGCAGGTCTTCATTGCGCACTACTCGCTGGTACATATAGGAATAGTACAAAATATTAACTCTAGTAAAATTGATGACAATGTTTACTAATGTGGATTTATAGAGTAACAGAAGGAAGTTTTCACTATTATTGATGGAAGGTGTTCCGGAGGAAGTCGTGAAGAGAGCAGCCATCGTGTTGGAGGCCTTTGAAAGTAACAACAGCGTCGATAAACTAAGCCTTGACAAAATATCATCTCAAGATGAAGCATTCAAGGTCTTTTTGCTCTCTCCTACTTTCACAAACTTATCCCTTTTATCTCCTGTCCTCATGGCCTCACCAAAGGTGTACGGAAACCGAATGAAATTTGCAGGATGCTGTTGACAAGTTTATGGAGTTTGACATCAGTAAAGGTGACGTCCGTGCCTTCTTTCAAGATATCTGCACTTCCTAATAAACCCTTACTCAATAAGTGAAGACCCTTATACAAAATGTAACCAACAACAGTAGATTTTTAAAACGGAAAGTTTTTATTAAAATAGAAGAATTACATAAATATTGTATTGGTTGGTAATTTAGTTTGACTTAATGTCTTCTCTTAAAAAAGGTAAATAGATAACAAAAACAAAAGCCACACTCGAGTGTGCCAAATATAACCGAAAACAATTTGCGACTACTCTGTTAGTTAGACCAAACTGAACCTTTTCTTTAAAAAAAACTTCCAAAACAATGGCTATACTCTTGTAAAGAACAACTAGTAACAAACATATTACAATGCTGTATTGCGCATAGAAACATATCTTGGTGAGATTAGCGATTATTCAGACTTGCAATTTGGGGATAGAGAGGTGTGAAAGAGAGAGCTTAGATGCGTCTGATCTCCGCGGAAACTCTGAACTTCAGAGGATGAGTTTAATGGGTTGCATTCTCGCCTTTCTTCCACAGCTCTAATGTCTTGTCTGCTTTCACAATGTTACCAGCCTTGAACTCATCAAATCAAAACACACTGCATGTATACCGGGTGCACTGTCCAGTGAACCTGACCATGTCGATAACAAAAGACCCGATTACTAGAGAGCACAGTTCTATTTACACAGCTTGAACAAGAGAGAGAATCCTTGATTCGTTAGAACTAATCATAAACCTCTATGACTTGTATATAAAAACTAAGACCTATCACCCAGACCCAGACAGTAAATTTTAGCCATTCAAAGTAGAGATGAGTAAAGGGTGAAGAAATATGCATGTTTTGTGCGGATATCCATACCTACAAGCGGAAAAAGGAATTTTGACAACACACTCAGAATAGTGGAGACAGGAACAAGACCTTAGTTAGTTTTGGTTTTTGGAGATGTGAATCAATGAACTGTAGAACACTTTCAGCTGATGATAGATGCCTTTTTGCCATCACCGTTTTGAGCTACAGATCTCGTTTGAGGATTTAACCCGCATCTGGAAGGAAGGCTGGAAGGGTGTGTGCTCTCTTGGCCTTTTGGAAACCTTTAATTGTGGTTGCCCTCTTTTGTCGCATTTAGAACTCCCCCCTCTGCTGCCAAATTTGTTCCTAGAGTGGCATTGGAAAGATATGTAAATGTGTCAGTATAACCCCAAATTATCAAGATCCAAAACACATCCAACAACAAGCATAGTAAAAAAAAAAATGAAATGCAAGCAAGTTTTCAGTATCTGATCCTGATTATATGCAACTGGGTAGAGCTCTCAGGACACAGACTGTGTTTTGATCCTAAAAATTCATCAGTTTCTAGTTGATTCATCGATAACAAGGCTAGGGAGGAAGACGTTTCAATATCAAAATGTATCTCCAATCGAAGAAAGCCTAAGTTTTCCAAAGCAAATCAAATGAAATTCGAACACAAAAAACCCAAAGAGGGATGAGGCTAAAACAAAATCAAATCAAATCAAATCATCGGAGAGGTAAACAGTGCTTGGATTTGAAAATCAATTCCAAAAGCTAAAGTAAGAGCAAAGCTTTTAAGTGTAATTTACCCGCCGGGAAAAATCTTCAGGAGCAGAGAACTCTTCTACGTGATTCATCAGGACGCTTCTAATAAAATTGCTCGAATGGAGAGAACAGGGCTGTCGAAACACCTGGTCCAAGGTCCCGTCTGGAATCTGAGACGGCGACACTGGCTCGACCTCCACGTCGCAGTCTCCGATGAATCGAACGCCAGGCGAGCATATGGAACCCAGTTGAAAGGAGATCCGATGATGCAGCGATGATTAGGGATTTGGAAATTGGCGCCTTGTTCGTTCGATGATGAGATGATTAGCAGCGAAACAATATTACTACTACTTACTAATTAGTAATTACTAGTAGTGTAGTAGTACTTTGCTAATAAATAATTATTATTTTACTCTACTAATACTAGAATTTTTTCCCCCAATTATAAAGCAAAAACACCAATTCATTAACTTTTTTTTTGATACATATACACATATAAGTTGTGTCACATCCCTTAAACGCATCAAATGAAATCCAATGTTTTTGTTCTTTCGGCCTCCGTTTCTCCTCATTTTCTCCTAACACTATTATCATATGAGTTGTGTCACATCCCTAGAGGCATCAGTCCAATTTGTTCTATGTGTCACATATAGTATAAGAGAATTTTTATTATTATTATTATATTACTTTATAGTTATCCACCAATCTTCATAAAGCTTTATTTCTTTCCTTGCTCTATAATACTACTAAAATATAGTATAGACCCTCACATAAATGTTTCCTTGAATGCTATGATAGACATATATGTAATTTTAGTAACCACTTAGCTGTCACATCCCTAGAGATATCAATCGATTTATTCCAATGTTTTATGTTCCTTCTCTTTTGGGTTTTGGCCGGCCTCAGTTTCTTTCTCCCCATCTCTCTTACCAATATTCATTCCTTGTTCATTTCTTTATTCCTTCCAATAGGATTTTTATACCCCACAAAACTATCTATGGAGTATCAAAAACAAAAAGAAACACAAAATCACAAGTACTATACTATTACTTTCTACAGATTACTTCTCCCCTCTCCAATTTTGTTTTTTACCCATATTCTCTCTCTTCAGACTCTCTGTCCCTTCTCCAATTTGTTTTTGTCATACTCTCTCTCTCTCTTCAGCACTACCCCTAAACAGCTAAACCCACCCTATTAGTTTTTTTACCCACACACAATAATATTTTTCATTAATTTCTTTCTTCTCTCTTATCTACTAGTACTATTTTGTTCTGACACAAGTACAAATGCATGCATATCCCCTAAATACAAATTTAACTTTTATTTTTATGACTGATTTATGTGAAAGTATATATGTATCTGATATGTTTTACTTTTATTTAAAGATTCATTTTTCTTTTCTTTTTTTTTTGTTTCTTTGGGGTGGGTTTAACGTGATATATATGTCACGAAGTTTCTAACGATTTTAATTGTTTCTATTTGAAATTCGAAACTCAAGCTTGTACGTTCAATTAAAAATATAATACTACTACTTCTACTACTGTAGTAACAAACCTTGGAACAAAGTCACATGCCTACTCTCTGCTCTGTAAGAAATGGTAAACTGCAAAGCCCTCAGCTCAGGAAAGAAACACAATCCCAATGATGCTATGATGAGATTCTCTTTATCGTATTATTATCTTATTTTTCTTTTAATTAAAATAACATTTACTAACATTTTGAATAAGTCCACCGCGTAGAAATTATATCCATTGTAATCAGTTTATAATCATTTAATATGGAAATCCCTCATTAAAAAAAAAGTGAGTAACGATGGCCAGATTGTTCTTAACCAATGGGAAAAATAAGGGACAACACTACACGACACACAACTGCAATGTAATTGGAGAATGGGAGATAATAGTGTCAAATGCTAATTTGCACCTGTCTTTCTTGGTCTTTCCTATAAAGGAGAATCCACAAAGCCAGTTGTCACTTCTCTCGTTCTTTATACAATAAGAACAAATTAAACACATCCCACGCACACATGCGCCACCATGCCATGCATTCGACTATTGCTTTTTGCTTAGTAACTATTGCTTTTTCCATTATCCAATATAATAATATTCATATAAAACGTAGAATAATTTTTTTTTTGATAAACTAATATGAGGATTTTAATTTACCATTGTATATTTTAAAAGGCTATTTTATGTAATGTAATCTCCATATTCAAAAATCGTTTTTTAAAAGAAAAAAAAAGACATAATGGTATATACACGTAGTATTAGTATATGACTATATGTGGTTGATCATCTTGAATAGTATCAACTGATCATTACAAAATTTGTACTACTATTTAATTTAACATACAGTCGCATTAAATAAACACCAAAGTTTGAATCAATAATTGCATTTGTAAGCAGGGCCGGCCCGAAGGTCTACGACGCCTAAAGCAGAACCGGAAAATGATGCCCTTAATCCCAATTAATTTTTTCTTAATCCCAACTAATTTTTTTCTAAACTTTAAAAATGAAATTTCAGTATAAAATAATACACCAAAAACAGAAGCAATCCACGAAACAACACATCATCAAATAGACAAATCGTTAGTGTAGTGAGAATCTACGGAGATTATATAGAAAATTTAGTATAATCACTTTGATCTTTGAATTACATTTAAGTTTTAAATTATAGCAAATTAGAATATTTCAACTAAGAATTGTCTGAGAATCTGTGAATCCACCATATGCTAAGTTTGACTGACGTTTTGCTTACAAAGTTTTTTTCTTTTTGAAGAAGAAAGAAAAAAACTTAAGAAAACAGAGAAAACGTAGGATTGTAGAAGAAAAAGAAAACATACATGGGGGAGAAAGCAGAGATTGACAATAATATTGGAAGAAGAAGAGGAACGGCCAAAAGGAAAGACGGGGATTTTTTTTATTTACTAGTTCAATTGCTGTTTTAATTATTATTTAGTTCATTAGTATAATTAATATAAGGAAATGTAGATAAAAATAATATTTTGGATTAGACAAAATAGGGAAAAAGATCAGTTGTATTTAATGTGGGGCTGGTTTGAACCCAGTACAAATGACCGAAAATCAAACAAAAAAACCACTACACCAAAGGAACATTTAAAATTTGATGCCCCTAAAATACTTAAAATATTTGGCTCCTAAAACCCTTGCTTCATGCTTCACATCTGTAGGAAACCCGATCTGCATATCCTTGTCTTTGTCTTCGTCTGCAATTAGAATCTATCTTTATATATATATATATATATATATATATATACAGAGTTGTGACTTGTATTACAAGAAAAGGTTATAATGTAGTTGTGAATCATTTTATGAGACTAACCGAAAATTTGAGTAATGTAGCGAAGGCCTTTAAGAAGGCCTTTCACGGTCGCCATCTCCGGAGGAATGGTTTCCGGTTAGAACTTCAGATGCTGTAACTCTGTGAATGTGCCAAACCCTAACAAAGAACAAAATTTAACAGATTAGCAGAGATGTCTGTAAAAAACATTTAAAATTTTTTCCAACCAGACAGACAAAAACATCGAACGAGATCAGAGAGAGTTCAAACCTCGATGGTATTGATTTTCATGTTCGAAATAATTGTGAAAGGAACTGGAAAGAAAGAGAGAGAGAATGTGAAAGAGAGAAAGAATAGGTTTCAGAGAAATTCTTGGTTGAGAGAAGAAGAAGAAGAGGAGCACTATATTTTATTTAACAAAAAAAAAAAAAAAACCTTGTCAAGGCTATTATTTTTACTGTTTATATATATTTTAAGAACTAATTTTTCGTTGGTGGTAACAAAAAAAACAAAGAACTAGTCGAGGAGAGGATTTTACGGGCCGAGAGGAAGGAGACAAGACCACTCACTCACACAAAAGTTATTTGAATAATCGCATTTGACAAAACTTGTTAATAATAACAACATTGCATTTGTCAAGAAAACTATGTTGCATTCACCATTTTGAAACAGAAACTCATGGAAATACGAAAATAATCTAGGAAAATATAACTTTTAAAATTATTTGTTTGGAAACACGATACAAACACGACGAATACTTTTTTAATTTGGAAATTAATAATTAAATAATTTTAATCAACTATTTAATATTTATGTTTTGAATATTTGTTGTTTCGATATTTGTTTACATAAGTTTCCAAAATGTTTTCATTTCTTATTTTTTTTTTTAAAAATCGTTTTTCTTTTCCAAAATATTTTGCTTCCGCATATTCATTCCCATTTCCATACAACCTAGATTAAAACTATACGCTGAAAAGATAGTCGGTAGATTGCATAAAATTAAACTCACACTTGCTAAGATATCTTTATCAATCCAATCTGGAGCCTCTCCTTGACCCTCTTCTATTTTAAGTTGTCTACTTTGGTTGTTCCATATGTAATTATCTTACAATATTTCTCCAAATTGAAATTAATCTTCCAAATATATTGTCTCATTTTTATGTTAATTGTCTATATATAATACTCCAAAAGTTAATATATATTTTCATAAAGAAAACCATTTTCACCTATCTGATGTCCAATCATTAAATTATTAATATCACTATTATTACTTTGACATATGTGGCACTATATAATTGGCTGAATTATTCAGAAATTCCATTGAAATGTTTATAACTGATATATATTTTTACTAATTAAAACATTAGTAATTTTTTTTATTTTTTCTGATAGATGTACTGACAAATCTTTTTGAGATATTATAAAGTTGACTTAATTAATATATTGTTTTAAAAAAAAAACTGAAAACTTGAATGATATAATAGTCTAAAGGAAGTTATTTCATCTGTACTTTATTTAAAATTTATGAAGTTTAGATATGATGATATTTAATAGACTCATTAAAATTATAATGACGTGGTATATTACACTGGTACTTAATTATTCTTTTCCAAAAGTAATATATGAAAGCAATTGTAGTACTAATATCCATGTAATTATAAGAAGATAATATATGGCGTCATTTAATTATTCAAATTAATTGTTATTAATTCATCTTTACTTTCTTTCAATTTAAATGTTAGCTTTCATATATTAATAATTTATAAAAAAAAATTACTAATTCGGACTGTTAACTCTTCAATGTATTATATCAATAATATTATAGACCCAAAAAATAAGATTTTATATACGAATGTAAATGAATGTCCACATCAAAGCAGCGTCCAAATCTGTTAAATCAAATCACACTGTCTTCTCTCTTCTGGAATGGCCAAGGAGTATAAATTTATATACGATAAAAACATGTTACGTTCCTAATTAATTAGTTATAACTTATAACATTGTGACCGCGAGTTAAAATCTAGTTATATAGAAAAAGAGACATAATTTTTAAAAAATGTAAAGATAATATGATATTGTATATAACATAAAATACATATACCATGTATACATCTACGTTTAAGTTTTAAAAATGGCATTCATGAGACCACATCCTTTAACCACCGTAAATAAAGTATGTTTCCATATTCCATAGAAAGTAAAACTTCCTTAATCTCAAATATTCACCTTTTATTTATATTCTATGATATGATTCTCCCAGTCCGCATCTATATATATATTCTTATTAACTTCTCGAATTCTTTGACATTAGAAAGAAAAAAAACTAAGGCATAGGAATAGGATCTTTGAAAATAAAAAAAGAAGAATGTATCTGCTGCAAGTTTGCCTATGGGTTGCTTTTTTAATCATGGTCATTCTTCTTGCGGGAGGCTTCTTTCATATGATTGTTTACCAGAAAAAGTTGGAGTATCTGCAAGTTTGCATATGGGTTGTTCTTTTAATCGTGGTCATTCTTCTTGCAGGATGCCTTTTTTATATGATTGATCACCATGAGAAGTTGGATTATCTGCAAATTTGCCTCTGTGTTGCTCTTTTAATCGCTCTTTTAATCGTGGTCATTTTTCTTGCGGGATGCCTCTTTATATGAATGGTCACCGGGAGAAGTCAGAGTGTTTTTTACACAAATGTCAATCGCATTAAAACATTTAACTCATAAGTTTAACCACATGTTTCGAGAGCATCCTGGTACGGGCTTAATAGTTAATACTAACTAGGTAATATCCCGCGCATATGCGCGGGTTGTTGTATTACATATGTTAATTTATTTTAGATTATTTCATAATCATAAAATTATGAGAATTTTCTGAGAAATTGTTTTAAATAAAATTTTTTAAAATGGTATTTCTAATACTGGTATTGAAAAAAATGTATTTTTGAAATTCTTATTAAAAATACATATATAACAAACAAATTTCCTAAATGTCAATAATACACTTTATTTATTCAAATCATAAAAATTTACTATGATATTCAAAATTTACCTAAAACATTTAATAATCAAATTGCAAAATTATTTTTTAAGTATCAATTAAATATATTTACTATAAAATTATATGAAATACAATTAAAAATCCCAAATATTAAGGCTTTTTGCTTAGTAACTATTGCTTTTTCCATTATCCAATATAATAATATTCATATAAAACGTAGAATAATTTTTTTTTTGATAAACTAATATGAGGATTTTAATTTACCATTGTATATTTTAAAAGGCTATTTTATGTAATGTAATCTCCATATTCAAAAATCGTTTTTTAAAAGAAAAAAAAAGACATAATGGTATATACACGTAGTATTAGTATATGACTATATGTGGTTGATCATCTTGAATAGTATCAACTGATCATTACAAAATTTGTACTACTATTTAATTTAACATACAGTCGCATTAAATAAACACCAAAGTTTGAATCAATAATTGCATTTGTAAGCAGGGCCGGCCCGAAGGTCTACGACGCCTAAAGCAGAACCGGAAAATGATGCCCTTAATCCCAATTAATTTTTTCTTAATCCCAACTAATTTTTTTCTAAACTTTAAAAATGAAATTTCAGTATAAAATAATACACCAAAAACAGAAGCAATCCACGAAACAACACATCATCAAATAGACAAATCGTTAGTGTAGTGAGAATCTACGGAGATTATATAGAAAATTTAGTATAATCACTTTGATCTTTGAATTACATTTAAGTTTTAAATTATAGCAAATTAGAATATTTCAACTAAGAATTGTCTGAGAATCTGTGAATCCACCATATGCTAAGTTTGACTGACGTTTTGCTTACAAAGTTTTTTTCTTTTTGAAGAAGAAAGAAAAAAACTTAAGAAAACAGAGAAAACGTAGGATTGTAGAAGAAAAAGAAAACATACATGGGGGAGAAAGCAGAGATTGACAATAATATTGGAAGAAGAAGAGGAACGGCCAAAAGGAAAGACGGGGATTTTTTTTATTTACTAGTTCAATTGCTGTTTTAATTATTATTTAGTTCATTAGTATAATTAATATAAGGAAATGTAGATAAAAATAATATTTTGGATTAGACAAAATAGGGAAAAAGATCAGTTGTATTTAATGTGGGGCTGGTTTGAACCCAGTACAAATGACCGAAAATCAAACAAAAAAACCACTACACCAAAGGAACATTTAAAATTTGATGCCCCTAAAATACTTAAAATATTTGGCTCCTAAAACCCTTGCTTCATGAGCTTTAGGTCACTGTCGGTACTGTTTGTAATGATTGACACAACACACATACATCAACTTTTAAGGTAGTCTAAAAATAATTTGTGTGAATTGGTGTTTCGCTACTACTCATTTTTAATTAATTTATTTCCTGAATATTTTTAAGTTTAATTTCTTTCCTCTCTCTTATATAGTATTGGTTTTTGTTCTTGTTCGATAATTAGCGAAACAATATCTGTACATACTTAGTATTATTATTACAACATTACTCTATAGAGTATTATTATTACAACATTACTCTAGAGAGTATTATTATTACAACATTACTCTAGAGAGTATTATTATTTTACTCTTATCGTTTTCCACCCCAATCATATAGTAGCAAACACCAATTCACTATTATGGACGATCCCAAGACTCTTCCTTACAACAATAAACATAAGAGTAAAACAAACTATTCACAACAATCCCAAGACTGTAGAGTAATAATTAAATTCACAACTTGATACCCTATTCATTGTACACAAAATAGAGATAATATCAAAAACAATATAATCGCTATTTTAATTTAGTTACATTATATATTTGAATTTCTCGTCTTCCAAAAAAAATATACAATCTCTATTTTAATCATCAAGCAAAAACCAATTCACAACAATCCCTCACTATACTGACTTTTCCTCCACACCACAAAAAATCCTGAATATTTTATTTTTATTTCCTCTCTCTCTCTATATATACACTACTTTGTTCTTACACAGTTACAAATGTATATTCCCTTTTTTCTTTTTTTGGGATAAATTCTTATAATTGCATGATCCTCACACATTTGACCGTTAATGTGAAGATATAATCTGATATGTTTTAAGAACTTAATTTTAGGATTCTTTTTATTTATTTTCTGGGTGGTGATTTTAACGTAACTAAATATATTCATGTCTTTAACGATTTACTAATAATTGTTTTTCTATTTTTTTTGCGATCCCTTAAAAAGTATTGAAACATTTGGAACAGAGGTCACGTTCCTTTGTTGCTCTGTAAACCTACAGCTACAAGCTGCAATTGAGGAGAGAAAATATAATCCCAACGATGTAATGATGAGATTCTCTTTATCTCGTACTACTACTGTATTTTCTTTCTTTTTCTCTAAAATATTAATATCTTCTTATTTACAAACTACAACTAAAAAGCTAAGGTCGTCGCCACGTACGCACAGCTTCATGTATGAAAATGTCAAATAGGCTAATATGCCACAAAGTCACACTTATCACTTCTCTCATTCTTTATATACAATAAGAACAAATTAAACACATCCACGCACATATGCGCCATGCCATGCATTCGAGATTTACGTCCAAATTTGATTTTTTAGAGTTTGGTTGTTGTCGTTAATAATTTGATAAACCAAAAGTCTTAAGCATTAATTAAAAAGAAAAACTTTACATTTGAAAGTAAAAAAGATAATATGAAGAAATTTAAAAGCTGTTTTTGGCTTTATCTCAGACCCCCTCTCAGTGCGACAAGAGCGGCGTTAGAACTCCGTACATGTTTTCTCTCATTTTCTTACATATACGCGTTACGAGATCAATGACCTTTTTACCCTTTTGTTTTTTGGAGCAGTGAAGCTAAAATGAATGAATGTTTATCACATTATCGATCGAGTTCCTTGTTGTATGATATATGCTATTATCTTTTTTCTTCTTTATAAATTAATAGAAATATAACATTGGTAATATTTAAGAACTGTTTCTACTATGTGAGTTTTTTCTGTTCCTGAACTAATTCACCTTTTAAAGCTTACTCTTTCCTAAATTAATCCAATTATTAGTATTTATTTTCATGATAGTTAATTATCCATCTGCTCTAATCACATATATTTATGTACGTAAGCATGTCAATTAGGACCAAAGCTTGCGGGCTGGCCCGATCCGACCTGAAAATATCGGGTCTGGGCTTAAATATATATGTCCAAAAAGAATCAAGTCTTTCTGGCTATAGAGTTTTTCGGGCCAACCCAAAGAACTTTTGAACAAATATATTTATATTTTTTCGTTAATATATTTATTTGATTGAAATATTTGTTTAATGATTTATTGTAAATAAAGTTTAAAACTCTAATTCTAGTTTTCATATTTACTTAATAATCTTATTTAATACTTTTAAAATTTTAATCTATGATATTTTATATGAATTATATTTTGTTTTATTTGATTAAAGTGTAAAATTTTATTTAGTTTTATTTTTTTTTTCTTTTAAGTTAAGTTGATTTTAGTGAATATAGATGAGTTATTAAAATTTTGAGTGATTTGTTTTACAGTGCACCTTTAAATATTATTTTTTAAAACTTATGAGTTTAAATTTTTGATCTATTATATAAAGCCGGGAAAGCTCGAAAAGCCTGTAGTCCTGTTAAGGCCGGACCTAGACTTTAAAATATAGGCACAAAAATATTTCGGGCCGGACTGGACCAGACTCAAACATATGCGGGCTTTACGGGTTTCGAACTAGACCGGGCCAGGCCAGCTCTATTAACACCCCTAGCCCTATATGTATGTAACATATCCAAATTCTATAGACAAACCAATTTATGTATGTATCAATTATTACAAAATTTGTACTAGCTACTATTTAACTTAACATACAGTTGCATTAAATAAATCAACACCAAAGTTGTAATCATTAATTGCATTTGTAAGGATTGACACAACACACATACATGAAACTTTTAAGGTAGTCTACAAATATTTTAGTGTGTTACTACTCATGTTGTGTGTCTTGTTATTAGTAGGTTTATCATATAAAACAATATATGCTTAAAAAAGAAAAAGAAAAAGAAAAAAAAATCCACGAGAAAACATACATTACCACGACATTTTTAAGTGGTCCATATGTAAAATGTACAATCTCAGAACCTCTCTCGGTGCAACCGGCGGACGACTTCGGACCCTTTTTATGTCATGTTTTGGCAATACCTTTTTTACCCCTATCGTTTTGTTTTCAGCATTAAAGCCTAGACTATTACTCTTACTCTCTCGTTCACTAGCTCATATAAACCCAAAAAAAACACACACACCTTTTCTTTTGTTGTTCATATCTCTCTCGGTCACCTTTATTTGTTGTTGTTCTTCTCTCTTTTCACACCGACCATGATGATGAAGGTTAGTAGTGGGTTCTCTATTACTTTGTGTGTGTGTTTTTTAGTTAAAATGTATCACATGTAAACACAAATCTTGGTGAGATTATATGTTCCGACTTTTTTTTGTTTTCTCTCCAAGATATGAACTTTTCTTTGGTATAAAACTTTGATTTTTTTTTTTGTTTTTGTTTGGTTATTTACTAAAAACCGTTGGAAAAGAAGAATACAAAAACCATAGTTTTTGTTTTGTTTTTGGTTGAGGCTTGGAAAAACTTATCTTTTTTCCTTTTTGAAGGTTTTTTTTTTACTGAAATCGATTACTTTCTTAGTGAAAAGGAAGACTTTTTTGAAACTTATTTTAAAAATCCATGAAATTTGTTTGTTGTTGATTTTTTATGTACAATCCTTTTTAAGTGGTCTTATGCCATGTTGTGATCAATATACCTTTTTATACCCCTCTCGTTCACTATCTACTTTCTCATATAAACCCAAAAACAAAACACACACATTTACTTTTGTTGTTCAAGTCACCTTTTTTTTTTGTTGTTGTTCGTCTCTCTTTTCACACCATGATGATGAAGGTATAAAAACTTTGATCTTTCTTGTTTTTTTGTTTGCTTATTTACTAAAATCCATAGTTTTTGTTTTGTTTTTGGTTGAGACTTGGAAAAACGTATCTTTTTTTCTTTTTGAAGGTTTTTTTAGTGAAATCGATTACTTTCTTAGTGAAAAGGAAGACTTTTTTCAAACTTATTTAAAAAATCCATGAACTTTTTGCTGTTGTTGATTTTTTTATAGCAAAAACGATTACTTTCTTAGTGGAAATCCATGTTTCTTAACCAAAAAATCTGACTATTTTTTTTTGTCTTTCTTTCTTTCTTTCTTTCTTTCAGCGGATTCTCTACTGTGGACGACAAGCATTAACGCGTACTAAGGTAAGTAATTTTTAATCTAAACTGAATGATCAAAAAATTGTTTAGTAATTGGGCTTCGGTCCAGTAGATTTTAGATTTTAATGTTGCTTTTTTTGAAGGTTTGGCAAAGCCCAAGAGGGCTCACTCTCTTTCCACCGCCGGTCCTCGGAGCGACCAGAGGAGCGGATCATCGTCGGCTATCTTCAGAGAGCAGAAGAAGAGGAGCGTGCATTCAGAGTTTCTCCATTTCACCGGTAAGCTTTAAAGTTGTTGTTTTTTTTGGTGTTGTTGTTTGTTGAATTGCTTTAGACACATATAGATCCAGAGTTCTCACCTTCGTTTTCTTTACTTCTTTCTTTCTGCAGACTCAAATGACAGACAGTAGAAGAAGAATGTCTTACTACCCCTCTGATGAAGAAGACGACAAGGATTACCTACTCTTCAAGAATCTGCTGGACGTTCCTTGTGAGTTTCTGGCAAAGGAAACTAAGAGCTTTATGGATCTCATCAGCTGTGATCCAAGTCTGCTTGAGGAGGAGGGCTCAGTGTCGAAGATCATCAATTGTGTGGTAGTACCTACTCTACTAATGGAGTCTGAAGATGAGGAATTGTTTGAGACTGACTACAGAAGATTTATTAGCTGGGAAACAGATTCAGAGAGCAGAAGAAAAGCCTACAATCTCTTTGAACAAATCTTCACAAGCTGTGAAAAGGCTAGAGTGATTTCCTTGAAAGAGGTGGTTAACCTGCTTGATTCAAGGGATTGGATGGAAGTAGAAGCTGGAGTTAAGCTTGCTGCAAGTATGGTAAGGTGTTCTAGTGTGGTGCTCGTGGATGCCAAAGGTTTCACAATGATGTGGATCTTACCTCTCTTGCATAGGGATGATTCTCCAATGGTGGTGAAGACATCGGCATTGTGCTTTCTAGCCTCTGCTGCCCATCAAGGGCGTGTCACTACATCTTGGAGAGGAGGCATCGTATCTGCATCATTTAAACTGCTCAATGATCAATCTATGGGAGTCCAATCATATGCCTGCATATGTCTGGAGGAATTGTTCAAGGATAATGATTGCAGCAGCGGTCATGGTGAAGCTTTGGTCAATTTGTATGTGGCTTTTCGAAAATCCCAGTATAATCCATATATACTGAGATCCATCTACCAGATTCTGTTGTTTTGTGGAATCAGCGATGAAGAGAGATTGATTCATCTTCTGGATATGTTTGAAGATCTGGTTTCATGTCCCATCACTGAGGAGCACGGCTTCCATGTGCTCAGGGAGGTTATACAGAAACTGGACTACGAGGTGATTGCACCTTACATGAAAAAAGTTTGGATGGTGCTGTTAACCGCCTACGCAGACCAAACTCCAGTCGAGTTTCAGAAAGATACAGTGATCTCGATGTCTCGTTTCTTGGCCTTCCACGGAACTGATCGACTTGAGGACTCTGTCAATTCCGTTCGTCCTGGTGCCTTCATTGATTTTCTGATGGAAAGCTGGGCTCGTAGTCTGAAGCTGATCACTGAGACCAACGAGATCATACTAACCACAGCTGCTTCCACGAGACTGATTTTTCAATCTCAAGCTCTTCTGGATCGATCAACAGATGAGCTCTGTGGGGAGATGCTGGATAGTATACTCCAACTTGTGTCAAACAATGAACAAGAACTCTCACAGAGATTCGCTGCTGCCAAGAGAAGAATGGATCCTCTCACAGACATTAAAGATCCGTTGCACTACTTGTGTAATTCTTTGTCGACGGTTTCTCCTGCCAGGTACAAAGAGATTATTGACAAGTACCTCTGTCAAGACAAGCGCGCATACTTGAGCAAGCTGTGTGCTCGGTACAACTGTGAATTTTTCAAAGTAAGTTGTGTCTCTACTACTTACATATTTTGCCATACTCTTCTGGATTGTTTTTGATTCAGGAACAATATTATGAGAATTGACAATTTTTTTTGGCAGGAGGAAGGGGTCAATGGAGATGGGGAGACAACAGAGCAACTCTGAAGCAAAGATGCTCCAGTTATGCGCTTTTTTTTTTCCTTATAACCTCGACTCTCTTTTATTTACTGGGGTTGCACTATTTTGTCATTAAAGTAGACGAGAAAACTTGACTCTCTTTTCTTTAATGGGGTTGCACTATTTTGTCGTTGAAGTAGAGAAAACTTGATCTCTTTTGTTTATGAGGTTGCACTATTTTGTCCCTGATTAAAGTAGAGAAAACTTGATCTCTTTTGTTTTAATTAGGTTGCACTACTTGGTACTTGCAAGTGCATATCACTTTTGTTCTGCAGAATTTCGACTGCTAATCAATATTCCAAAAGCTATTTGTAGATCTTTACGTTTCTTGACAATGTATGAGATTCCCGTTTGCATTTCTTCTATACTAAAGAGCTGATGGCATCTTTGCATTTCTGCTATTGTGATTAAAATGCCGTGATGCTGTACAAATGCATATAGAAGTTGAGAGAAGGCTACACGAGCAACTTGAGATATCATATACTGTACTGTAGTATACTCTGTGGATTCACTCTAATCAGGCAGCAATAAGTGTTGAGTTATAACAACATTAATTGTCTGGAATTTTTGTTCCTATATTTGTCGCAACAAGACCAATCAAGACAGTCTGATTCATTTATCTTCCATGGAAAAAGATACGACAAGCTCTTATAAATTGTTTGTTTGTTCATTTATCTTCGAATAGGGAGAATTTACAAACATGTAGAAACACATTAATCAGTGAAAATCATAAGCCTAAAGCAGCAATAGAGGCTAGAAGAACTATATAGAAACAGAGAGAAGAACTAAGCATTTAGCTTAAAAAAAAAAGTTGAAACTGAGCCAGGTATAGCTATAGCGACATTTGCAGCTCAGGATAGAGGCTCAAGGAAAGTACCCTGTAATCAATTCTGGAGAAAGCAAAAAAGACTCTTTGAAGACAGAACCTAGGTGCAGCTGGAATTGAAGCAACAAAAGCTCAACTCTCGAAAATTAGTATCTAAAGTGTCATCAGAAGTTTCCTAAAACCAAAAGACCTGCATAATCTACGCCATCGACAGATGCAAACAACTTATCAACCCAACTCCTCCCTCTCTGGACAGTTGCCTAACCTCAAGTGCAGAAACCTAGAGAGCTCCAAAGATGCTGGAGGAACATATTGGGATTAAGAACATGTATGTTATACACGAAATGATATGTAATGCAGGTCTGCATGGTGCAGTACTCGCTCGCTGGTACATTCAGGAAAAAAAATTACGGATTTCCAACTCTAATCAATAAATGGCAATGTAGATGGAACTCTTTACTAATGTGTACTAGAGAGTAACAACAGTTTCGGGTTAACAAATCATCTCAAGATCAAGCATTCAAAGGCCGTTTTGCTCTCTCACTTGCATTCTCGACACAAAACTCACTCCTTATCTCTTCCGTCTTCATGGCATAACCAAACTTTTACTGGAACCGAATCAAAACTGGCAGGATGCTGGTTGTTGACAAGTATATGGAGTTTGACATCTGTAAAGGTGACAATTCTTTCAAGATATCTTCACTTCTTAAACCATCCTTCTTACAATTTTAACAACTCATTGGCTACGCCTCTATCAAATTCCGCAGAACGCTTTGTTTCTGAGCTGTGCTACTCTCCTTGATTGTGCTAAAAAAAAAAGGGTCCTGAAAACAATATCCAGTTGCAGGCGTTTGAATATATCCACAGATCTCCAGATTCTCTTCCTTTGGTTTACGTTCAACACATAACTGACCCTCTCTGAATCTTCTTCTTCTTCAAAAATCTGAATTTAGTAGTAGCTTCGAATAGGACTACTACAAGTTGACCTTTGAGATAATGATGTCACAGAACTTGAAGTGGTACACGGAAAAGGACTGGTTTTGGTTGAGCAGGTGCATCTGCAATATCAGTCAGGGACCGAGTGGTTCCAGAAGATGCAACCACAGAAAAGAAAACGCAATCAGCTTAATCACAATGTTCTGAGTAGAGAGAGACCCAAAATGATCAGGCTGAAAGCTCCAAAACACATCTACCTACCTACAACTATAAACCAAATGCAACCAAGTTTTGAGTATCGACCAGAATTATCAGACTTGTTTTAATCATCATAGGAACCAAGTTATAATGACTCCTAAATTCATCAGTTTCTTCTACCTAGCTCAATGTAGTTTTTCCAGCTTTTTTCCCCAACAGCAGCCAAAGACGTAACAATTTTTTCAAAATCAAGCCATAAACTAAAAGACCCATTTCAAAAGAGAAACCCCAAAGCTCAAAAATGTGAAGTACCCGATGAATTGTTGATCTCATCTCTATGTTACATAATCAAAGTCCAAGCTCCTGGACCAGAGTCTGAGACAGTCAGTCGCGTCTCCACGACTGATTCATCAAATCCAATCGGGGATCCGATGCAACCCAATTGATGCGAAAACGATTGAGAATCCATGAGAAGGATGAAGGAATTAGGGATTTTGAGGATCCAGAGAGAGAGAGAGTCTTCTTCAAAGAGAAATGGAAATGGTCATGGTCGTTGTTCAACGAGAGATCGATCGTTTTCGGCGTTGATTTTAACGTGATAGTAACGACGTCGTATTAACCTGACTTAGTGATTATGTACGCTCACTCATGTTATCCTAATTTACTTTACTAAACTCTTACTTCCTCCTTTTCAAAATATAAGATATTTTAGCCAAAGCACGCATAATAAGAAATGTTTACTTTTAATAAGACTGCATAAAATAAATAATAAAAAAATATAAAAGTAGTCTAAAAGTTGCCTCAAAAATTGAAAATATTTTATATTATAAAACAAACAAAAACCTCTAAAACATCCTATATTATGAAACAGAGGGAGTATTATAGATATCTGTTTCTTGTCTTTTGTGTAGTGTATGTTCAGGAACAATTTAAAAGGAGTGTGTTGATTATCTGTGGCAATGGTGATTTGTGTCAAATTAAATAATCGCATGGGCTGGCTGCAGCCTCTATCATTTTAATTTAAACAAACGTTTCTTGTTTTTTTTTTCTGTTCTCTTCTATCAGCCAAATGAATCAAATTTTGTCTTATCAATATCATAAACACTATGACTATGTCACGTGATTGATATATCAAAAATTCAGTTATTCACATACGTATATACCACATTAACACTTACATCAAGAATCAATTAACTAACGAACCTTACAATTAACATTTACATCAATATTAGATTAAGACTCGTGCTAAAGCACGGGTTAAAATTAATTTTAATTATATTGTAATTTTTATATAAAATATAATATATATGATTGTTTTTAATTTTTTTTAGATAAAACATTATGCAATAAAACCATATTCTAAATATGATGGTTTGAAAAAAAAACATCTGTTTTGTAAGTTTTATATTGTTAATGATTCTAGATAAGTACTCGTGCTATATTACTGGTTAAATTTTATTTTATACAAAATTTTGTATATTTTATATTTTAAAATAAAATATTAATATGTTGTATTAGTTTATGTATGTGAAGTTATTTCAACAATATATATTCTACATCATGACTTGAATGTTATTATAAAAAATAATTTTGTAAATTTGGCTTTTAAAAAGCGAGTTATTATATAATGAGTTATACTTTTTGTTTTAATATACTTGGTTTCTTGAAATTCTTTCATATTATAGTGACATATTATTGACATTGCTATACCAAATCAATTTAGAGTGTTTTTAGTTTCTAACTTTTATATCAAGTTTTAATATTTTAATTTTTTTTTCAAAATAAATTATTTAAAGTTTATTGTATTATATAAAGTTATAAAATTCAACAAAAAATATTTTTAAATATTCCAATTTTGACCCGTTACTCAGTAATTTTTTTAATTCAATAGATATTATTTTTAAAGAATAATATTACTAAAGCTTGAATATTTTATAGATTGAACAATTTATATTTGTTTTTAAAAATTCAACTTATGTATATCCAAAAATACAACTATTTTTTAATTATAATAAATAATATGATAATTTATTTGTTTCAAAAAATAGATTCATATATGAAATTGAGGGGTGAAATATAATGATAATTAACTAATTAATATGTTAAGTTAGATATCAAAAGATTTTATTTGATAATTTAATAAAGGAAATTAATATGGTAAGTTATATGATATCAAATGATTTTTTAGAATATTCTCTTTAATATTTTTGGAAACAACTTGCTATACTAATAAAATCTTCCGAAAATAAATTAATGTTGCACCCACTATTTAACTTGTAACCAGTTAATCTATCAATTAATTTATAACCTATTTGTTACCAACTTATTAAAATTATATAGTCAATGTTGTGTACTCCCGTTTTATTATAAAGGGGATTATTATTATTATTATTTTAATCACAAATCAAATTATCATTTATATGCTTCTGAATTTCTGATTTTTATCACGATATATATATAAAAATCAATTTAAAATATAAACCCGAGTTAACCGAAATTTATCTGAAATTTCATAAACTAACCGAAATAGTCTCTCAATAACCGAACAATTTTGGTTCTTTTTAAATTTTGGTTTGAAACTCAAAACCGAAATTAACCAGAGAAACCAAACTTTATATCGGTTAGTTTCGGCAATGTTTTCAAAAAAAAAACCAAACCGACATTACCGGTCAAATCGAAGTCCCATAGCTAGATTTTATTATGTTTTGTCAGATGACATACTAAAAATAATTCGTTCAAATTTACTAGAAACAATATAAAAATATTATGTTTGTGTAACACAAATTGTGTTTTTGAACCACTGAAAGAAAACTAAAACACTACATACGGTTTTTCTATGATCTATTTTTCTGTAAACCGACCAATAAACCAAAACCTGGTCTTAAACGAGAGATGTCCACCCCCTAAAATAAACCACATAACCCATGGCTTTGTAGTTTGTTATTCTTGATGCAAGATGTCTTGCAAGAGAAACTATACAATGTGATCATGGTGGCATACTGGCATGGTCTTAAGTATATGAAAGCGATACATCCAACAAATTTTGACAACCTTCCGCATCTTCACCCCCATGCAGTATGCCACCTTACGATTACGATACGTCATGTATCTATGATCTATCTCGCGATTTCTTGGGTCCAAAATCTTTTCGTGATGCCAAATTAAATTTGAGTGATTTCTCTAGTACTGGAGTCTGAAGGAGAGTGGAGACATAAACACGCTTGTCGATATATTATAAGGGTAAGGGATCATCATCACATTTCAAAGTACCAAATTAAATACTGTAGAAAATAACTCCAAGTCAAAGCCCTATATACTGTATATAAGTGTAGATGTTGGGTTTTGTCAACCTCTACAGCCCCTCAAGCTTAAACCTTTGCCAACAAGAACAACAAAAGAGCACAGCAAAACAGAGCAAACAATATCCTTGAGAAGAAGAAATCAAAACAGAGCAAGAGAAAGAGAAGAAAGAGCACACAGAGAAATGTTAACCCGGTTCGTGGTGTTAACTAACCACTACATCCGGTCGGAATCAACAGATTCCCAAACTCCACTATAATCAGAGACAAGTTTACAGAGATAACTCAAGTGACATCTATGGATCTTAACAACCAAAGACTCACTAACAACACTCTGTAACACTTAAGAAAACTCTCCCCAAGATTACACTCTCACAAGTTTTCTCTCTACCAGATTATAGCTCTCTCTCTTTACATTGTGCCTCTCTCCCTTCTTACGGCCGCTTGGCTTGGCGACACACTTTTCCTTGTGTCTTCTTGTCTCTTTATATGAGAGACAAACCCCAGAAACCCTAGTGCTTCTACAACACACTCCTCTACAAGGAGACAAATTGTCCTTCTTGGCCAGCTAACCAAATGCTCCTCTTTGTGGTCCCAAAAGTAACTCAACCCATCTTTACTTTGACTATAGTTAAAACCGTAGTTACCTTTGATGCTTGAGAAACAAGTTCTCATCTTTACAATCTCCACCTGAGAACATGTTGATCAACTAGCCTGCACTTAGCTTCAAGAGAGAGAGAGTACCTTCTTCTTAGCAGTTTAAGACACCATAAACCTGCTGGATCCTTCATGTATTTAACTTATGTTCAATACGTCCGTTGTGACGGTTCACACCGCTATACGAACCTGAGCCATCAACACATCTGCAGATCATCAGAGTTGTGAAAACCAACTTCTTACACACCTGTATTGAGCTCAACTCTTTTATGATCCCTTCTCTGATGCATTCAACACTTGAATACTTGATGTCACTGCTCAGAATAATCCATTAACAAGTCAAGAACAACTCCAGCTTGTTAATCTCAACAGAAAACTCCATAAGCTTCACCACTTATGAAACGTTCAATCACACATTCTCCATATGACTTCTGTTGACGCCATAAACATGTTAGTGACTGAAACACCAACTATCCTTCTGTAAAACTTGATCCCCTTGCTATAGCCTTTAGGATTTACTCATGCGCATTGAGATCAAAATCCTTTGAATTCACTTGAATCAAATGCCGAAACCTGAATCTTATTTGCTTCATTATCTGAAAACCTTTTAATTCAACCTTGCAGACAATCTCATCAGCTTGTTAAGAATCCTTAAACCTGAGATTACCTTTACAACAACCTGTTTCAACAAACCAGAACTTGAACATAACCTTGTCCAATCCTTCTGTTCAAAAACAGACCCATCACCAGTAGATTTCAAACACTACAGGTAACCTTTAAATCTGTTTCATATCACCAAACCTTGTGATAACCCTGAGACAATCCTTATAGCAACTTTATCATCAATTCTAGAATCATGATGCCCTTCCTGTTGTAGTACAGACCTGCAAACCCAACGGATCTCCACCAAAATACTTGAACCTTGCACCATTCGATATCTAGACTTAAACCAAAGTCTATCTCTCCTTTATTTTACTTGGAGATACTCCATTTGAATGGTCTGCAAATGTCATTTCCTGAGAATATATTTATATATACTCCCCTTGGTGCAGACACAACAACCTTAAACTCCTTAGTTGTTGTCTTCCAAATGCAACTTTTAAGGTCCTTGCATTTGCATCCTTTTTAGGATTCCTTTTCATGAACACCGGCCTTGAGATGAGTGATATATCAATCTTGATATACAACACTTCCACAGTTTTGAATGAACAGCCTTGAGACAACTTCTGCAAAACTTGCACTTGTCTCTTTCAGTTTCTTCTACAGAGAACTCACTGAACAACTGTAATGGCTTCATCTCCGTTTACTCAGTGTCTTCTGAAACTTTCAGAAACCTGCAACTATATTTCTGAATACCCTTAACAATCAACCAGCTTCAACCAAATCTGTAAGAATCCTTATCCTCTCAGATTATACCCGTCGAACTTGTTGATAACCACCTGTTCTTGGCTTCCCTTCCTTCTTAATAAAAAAAAAACTTAATGAACTTTAATCACCAGTGAGTTCTGCAGCATTTAGCTCCACCAGAACCATAACCTGTGGATTTTACCTGGTCAAAGCTCAACATCACTTCTCTGAGTTAGAACACCAACTGATCCATTTTACCCAAAAAAAAAACACCAAGAACTTTTCTCTCTTTAAGCAGCCTCATCATCTCTACTTGGAGCACTCTTCATGATCTAATAGTGCAACAACTTAGGCTGATACACCACCAAACCATACTTTGTTCCCAGAAATCAAAATCTTGCACTTCTCTTCTGCAAAATCAACATACTTATCTTGCACCGCTGTTCAAAGGAACAAGACACGCCGCCTAACACCCCTTGATGCCAAACACCCTCCCGGTGACTGACACCCTCTCGGCTAAGAAGACTTTCGACACAAGAAAATAGTACATCCCATTGCATACCATCAAATACTTCCTCTTTTTTTTTTTTTTCTTTTCTTTTGAAGATCCGACTCTAAACAGAAGATACAGTCTGAGAAAACATTGCTCCACCCGAGATAAGAACTACTTGTTCTCTTAGATTCAATCCTGTAGAAATTTCCATGTGCTACTCAACACAAATCTGCACAAACATGAATCTTTGCTGCTGTCATCTTGTTCACAAAACATTCATTCTCATAACAAGAATCCCACGCTGTGCAGCTAGCTTATACCAAACAACATGCTTACAAAACTTGCTACATTTCCTCTGAAAATAGCAGTGTGGTAGCTTCACGTTCTCTGATAATCCACAACCTGTAGACTCTCTCATTCACCAGAACTGATAGCTACACACATAGATAAACATGCAACCGAAACCCCTTTCAAAACTCAGCCAGACCACTGAAGTTCCTCAAACCGTTTCTGTCTTGACCAAACAGAAAACATGACTTGCTCCATAACCATTCTGCAACTTCCTCTAACTGACCCAAGAATACCCTTACTGATACTCACACGGCCATAGAACGCCCATAAGATTCAAGGTTCTAAGGCGTCCCCTAGTTCCAAGAATATAATCCGGCCTGGAAACCCGATAGTTAGAACACCACCTTGAACTGACTTTACAAAACTGACAATGAATCTTAGCTTAACTCCTGTAAAACCAGAACATAACCCTTGTGTTCCAACAAACTTCCATTTCCAATACAAATGCAGAACTTGAGCAAACCTGAAACTTCAATACAAAACATCACATAAAACCTTGTGACTGCAGCAGAAACAGACTTTAAGTCTCACTGAACTTGAGTCTTGAAATTGATGTTCAATTTCGAAATCAACTCTAACCGGTTTCTTCAGCAATGATCAAGAAACACCCATCACAGATCATTTCTTTCTCGCATTCATTTCTTCTCCTTCCAAACAAGAGTAAACGAAGACACATAGTTGTGACTGTCGTCTTTACTCACTCAACCTCCAACTTCTTTACAGAAAATTAGAAACTTTGGATTTTACCGGAATGGCTATGAACTTTGCAATTCCAGTTTAACCTCCAAATTCAATTTTGCTTAGCTAATGATTTGATCCCCTTTCACTCGAGATTATTCTTCTTCAACCGTCACTTCCTCCGACGATGAGAATCTCGATGTGGTTTTAAACAACTGCTCCACCTTCGACTTCACCGTCGAACCAAACCGCTCCCAGCCATAAGACTTCGATTTGCAATTAGAGCTTCTGTCACTCCAGACGTAGTTTTATCACCTTCGACGTCAGACGCAATCTCCACGTTCAACTCAGGTGACTTCGAGGACCTCCGTCACAGCGTCGCACCGAAGAAGAAACATCAAAGGTAAATGCCTTCTTTCACTTTTGATTTTGGGCATTAAGAAAGTGTTAGGCCCACTAAACTTTCATTAATGAGAGATAAGGCCCATCTTGGTCCAACAAGAAAAGAGAGTTTTGTCGTGACTCTTCTCTTCTCTTTTCCTGACCGCCGTTCATCTCTCACTAGTTTTCCGGCCAACGATCCGATGTTATCCGGTGACTTTATGGCCACCACACCTCCACGATTCTCTCTCCCTTCGTGTTTCTTCCTTTACACTGAAACCCGAAGCTTCTTCTCGACTCGTTTCTTTAATGACGACGTCGTCTGCTCTTTGACATTGTCTGAAACTTGAGCGAAACCCACCAGAATCTCAGCGACTTCCTCGTCGTTTATCGCTAGACTCCATAGAGCTAACGACAAGCTTTGGTTGTGAAACCCAGATTTCAACAGAAATCTAGCATCTCCTTCTCTACTCGATTTCAACAAATCCATGTCTCTAAACGGCAAGAACTCCACCTTCCTTGAGATATAACCAGATCTGTCGTTCTTCTCTAAAGTTGCTCTCCAAGAAGCTTTTATCCTTCATAAAGCTGTGACCTTTTTCGACAAAGCATGAACTTTTCCTTAACAAACCTGAATCTTTCTCACGGAAACCTGAAGATTCAAAGCAAAGCTTGAGACCTTAAGCACGAACCTTGGCTCTGATACCAAGTTGTTGGGTTTTGTCAACCTCTACAGCCCCTCAAGCTTAAACCTTTGCCAACAAGAACAACAAAAGAGCACAGCAAAACAGAGCAAACAATATCCTTGAGAAGAAGAAATCAAAACAGAGCAAGAGAAAGAGAAGAAAGAGCACACAGAGAAATGTTAACCCGGTTCGTGGTGTTAACTAACCACTACATCCGGTCGGAATCAACAGATTCCCAAACTCCACTATAATCAGAGACAAGTTTACAGAGATAACTCAAGTGACATCTATGGATCTTAACAACCAAAGACTCACTAACAACACTCTGTAACACTTAAGAAAACTCTCCCCAAGATTACACTCTCACAAGTTTTCTCTCTACCAGATTATAGCTCTCTCTCTTTACATTGTGCCTCTCTCCCTTCTTACGGCCGCTTGGCTTGGCGACACACTTTTCCTTGTGTCTTCTTGTCTCTTTATATGAGAGACAAACCCCAGAAACCCTAGTGCTTCTACAACACACTCCTCTACAAGGAGACAAATTGTCCTTCTTGGCCAGCTAACCAAATGCTCCTCTTTGTGGTCCCAAAAGTAACTCAACCCATCTTTACTTTGACTATAGTTAAAACCGTAGTTACCTTTGATGCTTGAGAAACAAGTTCTCATCTTTACAGTAGATTTTCATGCGTGCGTTAAATAATTACAAAAGTGTAAAAATCAGATTTACACATGCAAAAACCAAAACGCATCATTAATTTGTTTCCTCATCGTCATCATCCTTCTTTCTTTTTCTTTGACAATCTCATTAATCTCCATCTTTTGACTTGAGGTTTCAGATATCGAGTAAACCAATAAGTGGAAATAAATTAAAGGGAATAAGTCTAAATGTAACTTGAACACATAAAAAAGGGGAAATGCAAAAATAGCGTTTGTAGAGAGATCGATAATAAGCGTGAAACTACTGGGCCTCGTGAACAGAAAATTTGAGGAGAGTTGCATCGACCATCTTTTCCAACATCTTTCTAGCCTCGTTGACTCTCCCAGTCTTGGCATAACCGTTGATCATGGATCTAAACGTAGGAACATCAGGGCACAAGTATTGGTCGGAGCATATTTCCGAAAACAAATCTTCCGCTTCAGACATCATCCCGCGATCGCACAACTGTGCTATGATGTTAGAGTAACACCGAGAAGACCTCGTCAACTCGGGCCTCTTGAAAGTCTCGAGGGCCTCCTTGAATTTGCCCAGCTTGAAAGACGCATTCACCATTTTCGTAAAGGTCTCTCTGTCAAAGGTCTCTGGATTGGCTATCATGGCGTTGAAGAGCTCCCAAGCCTCTGTTTGCTTACCGTTGTCTAACAAGACCTCCAACAGGGTATTCCCAGTGGCCGCTGCACACACCACTAACTCCCCTTCCCTTTCAACAAGAGACCTATAAATCTCCATACCTTTCTCTTCCTCGCCTTGCTTGAGCCAGTAATCCACAAATGTCGCATCCACGACGACCGCTCTTCTGTTCTGAGCATCATCATGAATGGTCTTTTGCTTAAATTCATCAAATAATTCATAAGCCTTGTCGTGGTTTCCTAGATCCAAGAAGCCCCGGATGAGATAGCTGTATACCACCGAATCCCGGAGATCTTTCCTAGCCTTTACAAAGCTCAGAGCTCCCAGGGTCCTCCCGGTGTCGACCAAGGCTTTAGTCAACAGCCTGCATGTGTCGACGCCGTCATACAAGGGATTGCATAGTCCGAGTGCTTTATCTACACGGTTTTCATCAATATGAGCTTTGATGATGTGGTTGAAGGAGACATCAGAGGAGGAGGATGCAAGTGTAGACTCGCTGCGGAAGAACTTGTACAGATCAATTGCCTCCTTGTACTTTTTGGCGGCGCACATAGCGCCGATGATTTCGTCGCGAATTATGATGGTCTCCGAATCCGAGGTGCGATACTTTTCCGAGACAGCGAGACGCGATACCAACGACGCCTGGTACGGTTGACAAAGCTCGATCAGTGAGCTCACTCTGAAGCGTAAAGAAATCGGACGCTTATCAATGATGGTCTCGCGCTTATCGTTCATGAAGACTTTAGGGTTCATGAAGTCTTCAAGGTTCATGAAGACTTCACGGAGAGTGTTGAAGTAGTCGTCGTGGTCGGAAACGGAGGAAAATCTACGGATTGAGAGAGACGTATAGTTGGTGTTGATGATGAGCCCGACGAGACTACGGCGGAGGGACATGGCGGCGGAGGAGGAGGAGAGACACCGTCGGAGAAACATACTTATTCTGTTTAAAAAATATATATATATTCGAAAGATTTTTTTATTGCTTAACATTTATTAGCTTAGCTAAGTAAATACTTACTAGTTTATTTGTCATGTTTAGGAAATTTACTTAAAATATTTATTTGCTTTCCCTAACAGTGAACTCTTTACCGTGTCCTCCAAGTACATAGAAAATCTATAACGGAAACGCAAAATACGTTTCTTGTTTTTTTTTTTTTTTTTCTTTTCTTTTTTTTTAAAATATGTTTAATTTATGGAAAGATTTACTCACGTGTCATAGTTAATATTACTAGAACTAGACAAAACTTTTTTTATTACTATCAAAATCATGTATATTTTCAATAACCAGCGTGCCTTTGTTTCACGTTATAGAAAAAATGTAATTACAAAAAATGTCATTGTTACGTCAGAAAAATCGCATCGCCACGTCAGAAATCGCTGAGGTGTATTAAATAATTCAGCCGTAAAGCACTACATCGGCAATGACGAATGAGTTAGTGTATGTTACGGCTGATTTAAGAAAAATGACTGAGTTATGAGATATGAGCATAACTCAGTCTATAGTTACGGCTGACGTAATGAAATCTGTCTGATTTATGAGAAAATGACTGAGTTACGAGCATAACTCAGCTGTAATTATGGCTGAGCTTTTACTCGATGGTTGAGTTGTCAAAAATTTGGCTGAGTTAATACTTCGACACGGCTGAATTAACTTTCTCTAGCTGGTTGAGTTATTAATAACAGATTACTTATGAGATGTCGTTATGGCTGAGTTATGATTAAATGTAATAAATCAGCCGTAATGAGCTGGATTGTTGGAAAACTCGGCCATTTTACGGCTGAATTAGTAGTAAAAGATTAATTACTAGAATATCATGCAGTTACGACCAAATTATTAAACGATACGACTGAGTTACAAATTTTCAGTTGTGTTATAACATTAAACAGCTGAATTTGGCAGCCGTTATTTTTACTTTTAGATACTGTAATAGTATTTATGTTGCGACTGACTTATAATTTTGTTTGATGGCTAATTTAATTAGGCTGATTTACATGTTCGTTTGGTGGCTGACTTGCCACTTCGTACACATCATTCCATGTCATCATCTTCTAAGGAATATACAAAACTTCTTTTTTTGACTCTTGTTCTTCACCATGTTGAAAAGTGAAGGATTTACATATTCTTTACCTTGTTCTTCACTTCTTAATTTTTCTCATTCTTCTTAATTTTGGTTCATGGATCCGGTTCCGGTAATTGGATAAAGAAACACAAATATTTTTTAACACCAACGAAAGGGTGTAAAGTTGTGCAGATAGATGCGGAAACAATGCTCGACAAGCTTGTGAAGTTGGTTATCGATGACTACGAATTGAACATGTTGAGCCATCAGCTAAAGCTGAGCTACATGTTCTCGAACAAGGCTATGAAACATATGTCGCATGATATTCCACCAATTTATATCTCTAATGATCGACAATTGCAATGTTTTTTAGGAATATGGAAAATCGATCAGCTACGTCTCTGTGTGGAGTTTTCGGTGAAACAGTCTAGCGAAATTAGTGGTAAGGACGGATCAAGAGGAAGGTTGAATCGCCTAATAAGTCAGCCACGGAAGAATTTTAACTCAGCTGTCATATGAATCTACAAGGCCTTTCAGTTTCTCTTAAATATTATAACTCAGCCGTGAAGTAATATAAATCAACCGTTTACTTTCAGTTTATTTCTTGTTATAAGTCAGTCACCAAGCATTATAACTCAACCTTCATATGAATCTAAAAGACCTTTCGTTTTCCCTTAAGTATTATAACTCAGCCATCAAATAATAAAATTCAGCCGTCAAGTAATAAATTTAGTCGTTTAATTTTATTTCTTGTTATAAGTCAGCCACGAATCATTATAACTCAGTCGTCATATGAATCTACGAGACCTTTCGTTTTCTCTGAAGTATTATAACTCAGCCGTGAAGTAATATAAATCAGACGTTCACTTTTAATTTATTTTTAGTTATAAGTCAGCCACCAAACATTATAATTCAGCCGTCATATGAATCTACAAGACCTTTCAGTTTCTCTTAAGTATTATAATTTAACCGTCATGTAATAAAAATTAGTCATAAAGCATACAACAACTCAGTCACCAAACCGAATAGATCTAAGAAATCAGCCACCATATGTAAATCAACGACGACAACAATCAACTGTAACAAATGATAAACAGTCGTAAAACATCCATAAAAACCCTCAATCAGCCGGAAACACGATTGAACTCATGGGTTATTGTCAAAACACTCAAAAATAAAGTTCGACACATACGAGAACACGAAAAGACGAACAAGAGTGTAGACGGAACGCGACAGCAAAGATGAGAGAGAGAGAGGGAGAGAGAGAGAGAGAGAGAGAGAGAGAGAGAGAGGCCGAAATTAGGGTTTCTCGACGGAGTCGCCAAGAGAAAAAGTTTTTTTTTTTTTTTTCCGTTTGTGAACTGTAATGAAACAATTCATTTCCTTTCTATTTTGAAAATTGTTGATGTTTGGCAAAAGAAAAAACTGTCAATAATGACGTGGAATAACTAGTGAATTTTAAAAATATTTTTGGAATTAAAAATGAAAAATTAACTCATGGTGTTATTTGTAATTACACCCAAATACTAAATATATGAGTAATTTTTAGAAAATGTATAATATACCAGCAATATTCCAATTTTTCCATAACATCTCAGTAATTTTTTCTTAATTTATTTCGTGTTATAAGACATAAGACTTATGTCGTACTATATTAATTGGGAAGTACAAATATAAAACTAATCTTAAAATATGTAAAAAATTACATTCAATTGCCATTAGAAAAAATTTAATTAAGATTAATTAATTAATTAAAATAAATATACCTAATTAAAAAAACAAAAATAGGGGACACATCAAATAAAATAAATTGTAAAAAGTAAAAAAAAATCTATTAGAATCAAAACTAATTCATACTTTAAGAAATTAACAAATAAGATTTAGTTGCTCTATTTTACATGTTAGTTATATATTTTTACTTACTTCACAAGTATAACAAGGATTTCGTTTAATTGACAAAGGTTTAAACAATTTTATTCATTACATGCAAATGTTTTATCGACAGGTTTTCAATAAATATTTTTAAAATACCAAAATTATAATATAAGTAACAAATTTTTAATCACAAACCATTATAAATAACATAATAACAAAATAAATGATTACAAATTTTCAATAAAAAAAATTCAACCCGCGGTTTTTCGCGGGATAGTACCTAGTTTTGTACGAAACTTGATATGTGTTATGACTTACGTAATGTTTGAAGCTTTGCTTTGGTTAGACTTCTTTTCTGATGATGTCTGGTATTGTATATCGTTGATAGGAAAAGGAACTTGCTGGTATGAGAGAGCAAAGGAAGTTTATGTTGGATTTTTTGCTTTCCTTCAAAAGGTTTCTAATCTGTTTATTAATTTTTAAATATATATATATATATACATTTTTTTTATGTTTTCATCTCTCAGCCAAATGAATCAAAATTTGTTTTATCAACATCATAACCACTATGAATGTGTCACGTGATTGATATATCAAAAATTCAGTTATACCACATAACATTTACATCTTATCAAGAATCAATTAACTAATGAACCTTGTTTATTTGATGGATGGCTTATATAGTTTATAATGGTGGAGATCGGGATCTCCTTGAGGAGGGTGGAGGATTCTCAACATAATTCATCAGATCGTCATTCCTACTATCTACATAAGTGGTGAAGACGTGGATCTGTTTGAGAGGGACTATCGGAAGTATATCATTGAAGACATTGATCTAGAGAGCAACCAAAGAGGAATGGTAAGTCTTCTATTTGCGGTATTGGTTACCGTAAGTGAAATGGCCAGAGATATGTATTTCCATGCGATAGGCAACTTGGTGGTTGTCTCTCCTGAAAGGTCCGCGTCATGGAAAGACATAGAGTGCAGAATACGCTAGGCCGCCCTTATGTTTTGGTCTAACACTTACCCTAATGTTAAAATATTCGCAAGGCGCCACATCCTCACTCCAAAACTGTTGATGCACGGTAGTCTCAACTGTCTTCCATCGCTAAAGGCCACGACTTTGAGGTTTTTGAAAATGGCTATTTGTGGCGGTCGTGTATCAATATATTGGAAAGTTGATGTGTTGCGCGTGTCAGCATTGTTCCTTGGAGCAGAAAGCAATGTCGTCCACTCTTATGCATGGGACTGTATCAGAAAGATTTTCTTGAGTGGGCTTAAAGATCCTTATTGGACTTGTAATGACTAATTTATTCGAAGCCCTCAAGTTTCCAAGTTTTGAGGATAACCAGTATTTGCGGCTTTGAGGTTATTAAAAATGTCACTCCAAATGACACCTCATTAGTTTTGCACCCATATTATATAATATAATTGTCATGAGAGTGTAACTTTTGTTCACATATTTTTTTCTTATTTTTTAAAAGAATGAACTTTTAAGTGAAAATGAAGCAACAAATCCATGAATATCTTATTTTAAATAAATCAGAACTTCTTTGATTTTGGTTTAGTAGCTTAGAAAACTTGATTAAAATTCAATAGATTATTATGATACACTTGAGATATGTTGTTTGGTGTACTACTAGGTTGAATATGGGAGAAAGAAAAAGATAAGATATGTTGATAGGTTCACTTTTTGATGTAGCTTTATTATAACAATTAATGTGTTTAAAAGTTGATATATTTAAACTTAATAAAAAGTTTTAAATAATAAATATTTAAACTTAATAAAAAGTTTTAAATAATGAATATTTAAACATATTAAAGTCTAAAATAACATAAATGAGTTATATTGTATGATGTGATAAGTTTGAATCAATATTAAGAAAAATTAAAATATCATTAACATGATACTTCAATACGCGTTAAATCCCCATCTTACTATATTTTTAGCAATGCTAATATAAAAAATGTTGAATCAAACTGATTTAGTTAAAATTGTGTTAAACAAAAATTGTTCTGCGGTATACCACGAGTTAATTTTTAGTGTAAATATAAAATAATATAGAACACACTACCAATTTATCCACCAATAAAAATTTAATCAAACTAGAATTATTTACTTATTTTGATTCTCTCATTTTTGTGATAGCAAATATTTAGTTTTACACATGTCAAATATTATCGACTCACTAACACATACAACACTTTTTCAAAATCAATTTGGTAAGGTTTATATGCGTTATAATTTACTCAACTGATTAACACAATGTCGCGTCAATTACTAATTTTAGAACATCCAACTTTGTATAATAAATATATATGTTAGTCTCCTTTTATGTATGATTCATTTTCAATATGGATGTTCACAAAAATAACAATTGTAATCCTTTTGTATTTTGTATCTAGCAAGTTGTGTGCTCATTAAAACTGTCAAATTTTCAAAGTGTCTACTACTTTTAGATTGTGCAAATTAAATACTCTTCTGGATTATGGATTCAGTAACAAGAACAAGAGAATTAATTTTTCATTGGCTTGACAAATGTTTTGGCAGGAGGATGGAGCCAATGAAGATGGAGAGAAATCATATATAGTAACCTTTTAAGCAAAATACTCAAAATATTTGTCCAAGAGCTAGGTTTTATTATATTTTGTCAATGACACACTAATAATTCGTTAAAAGTCACTAGCAAGTAGTAACTATATAAAAATATTATGTTTGTGTAACACAAATTGTGTTAATTGACTAGAATGAATGTTTTTGAAACACTGAAAGAAAACTAAAAAACTACTTACGGTTTTTAAATGATCTATTTTTCTGTAAACCGACCAGTAAGCCAAAACCTAACCATAAACGAGAGATGTCCACCCCTAAAATAAACCATAACCCATGGCTTGTAGTTTGTTATTCTTGATGCAAGATATCTTGGAAGTTTTAGCGAAAAGGAACTGTACAATGTAATAAATGGTGGCATATTGGCATGGTCTTAAGTATATGAAAGCGATACATCCAACAAATTTTGACAACCTTCCGCATCTTCACCCCCATGCAGTATGCCACCTTACGATTACGATACGTCATGTATCTATGATCTATCTCGCGATTTCTTGGGTCCAAAATCTTTTCGTGATGCCAAATTAAATTTGAGTGATTTCTCTAGTACTGGAGTCTGAAGGAGAGTGGAGACATAAACACGCTTGTCGATATATTATAAGGGTAAGGGATCATCATCACATTTCAAAGTACCAAATTAAATACTGTAGAAAATAACTCCAAGTCAAAGCCCTATATACTGTATATAAGTGTAGATTTTCATGCGTGCGTTAAATAATTACAAAAGTGTAAAAATCAGATTTACACATGCAAAAACCAAAACGCATCATTAATTTGTTTCCTCATCGTCATCATCCTTCTTTCTTTTTCTTTGACAATCTCATTAATCTCCATCTTTTGACTTGAGGTTTCAGATATCGAGTAAACCAATAAGTGGAAATAAATTAAAGGGAATAAGTCTAAATGTAACTTGAACACATAAAAAAGGGGAAATGCAAAAATAGCGTTTGTAGAGAGATCGATAATAAGCGTGAAACTACTGGGCCTCGTGAACAGAAAATTTGAGGAGAGTTGCATCGACCATCTTTTCCAACATCTTTCTAGCCTCGTTGACTCTCCCAGTCTTGGCATAACCGTTGATCATGGATCTAAACGTAGGAACATCAGGGCACAAGTATTGGTCGGAGCATATTTCCGAAAACAAATCTTCCGCTTCAGACATCATCCCGCGATCGCACAACTGTGCTATGATGTTAGAGTAACACCGAGAAGACCTCGTCAACTCGGGCCTCTTGAAAGTCTCGAGGGCCTCCTTGAATTTGCCCAGCTTGAAAGACGCATTCACCATTTTCGTAAAGGTCTCTCTGTCAAAGGTCTCTGGATTGGCTATCATGGCGTTGAAGAGCTCCCAAGCCTCTGTTTGCTTACCGTTGTCTAACAAGACCTCCAACAGGGTATTCCCAGTGGCCGCTGCACACACCACTAACTCCCCTTCCCTTTCAACAAGAGACCTATAAATCTCCATACCTTTCTCTTCCTCGCCTTGCTTGAGCCAGTAATCCACAAATGTCGCATCCACGACGACCGCTCTTCTGTTCTGAGCATCATCATGAATGGTCTTTTGCTTAAATTCATCAAATAATTCATAAGCCTTGTCGTGGTTTCCTAGATCCAAGAAGCCCCGGATGAGATAGCTGTATACCACCGAATCCCGGAGATCTTTCCTAGCCTTTACAAAGCTCAGAGCTCCCAGGGTCCTCCCGGTGTCGACCAAGGCTTTAGTCAACAGCCTGCATGTGTCGACGCCGTCATACAAGGGATTGCATAGTCCGAGTGCTTTATCTACACGGTTTTCATCAATATGAGCTTTGATGATGTGGTTGAAGGAGACATCAGAGGAGGAGGATGCAAGTGTAGACTCGCTGCGGAAGAACTTGTACAGATCAATTGCCTCCTTGTACTTTTTGGCGGCGCACATAGCGCCGATGATTTCGTCGCGAATTATGATGGTCTCCGAATCCGAGGTGCGATACTTTTCCGAGACAGCGAGACGCGATACCAACGACGCCTGGTACGGTTGACAAAGCTCTCTGAAACGTAAAAGAATCGGACGCTTATCATCGGCGAAATGAGAGGTCTCGCGCTTACGGTTCATGAGGTCTTTACGGAGAGTGTTGAAGTCGCCGACGTGGTTGGAAACGGAGGAAAATCTACGGATTGAGAGAGACGTATAGTTGGTTATGATGCGGAGCCCGAGGAGACTACGGCGGAGGGACATGGCGGCGCAGGAGGAGCAGAGACACCGTCGGAGAAACATACTTATTCAGTTTTTTTTTTTAATATATTCGAAAGATTTTTTTATTGCTTAACATTTATTAGCTTAGCTAAGTAAATACTTACTAGTTTATTCACTTTTGTCATGTTTAGGAAATTTACTTAAAATATTTATTTGCTTTCCCTAACAGTGAACTCTTTACCGTGTCCTCCAAGTACATAGAAGTGACGTCAGAAGCAGAGACATTATTATATAGTTAGAAAATATAATCTCTCTGAGGCTTTAACGGAAACGCAAAATATGTTTCTCCGCCGCGGCCTCCTCCTCAGCAGCTCTTGCTCCCTCTCTCTCCCTTCCCTTTGTCGCTTCTCCTCCTCTGTTTCTGTCTCCTCCGGCTTACCTCCGCCTCCGCTGCGAGACTTCATGGCCAATAGCGACTGCCGAGCAGTCCCTCTACACGAAAGAGTGGCTTTCCTGATCCGCATGTCAGATCTAGACACTGCTGCCAAGCACGCCCGCCTTGCTCCCTTTGCGGAGCATGAATTTCAACGTTGTTTTGCCACTACTAGTGCTGACTACGTGGATTGGGTCTGCGGCGCAATCATCGTCGCCATGTGCAAAGCCGAGAGGTATAGAGACGCCCTTGATCTGATCCAATATTTCTTCAACGAGCAAAAGATGATACCGTTAGAGGGTTCCTTCAATCACGTCATCAAACGCGTCTTGGACGGCTCTTCAAACGCCAGAACGATCCTCCTCGGGGTGAAAAGGTTGGCCCAAGCCGGAAGCTTCGATGAAGCCATGGATCCGTTCCCGATGAGATGTGGTCTCAGAAGCTTGGAGCGACTTCCTTTCGGCGTACGTTTGGATGTGTCCAACAGTTTGATTCGGGAACTTTTGGATCTCGGGAGATTCAAAGAGGCCTTAAAACTCTTTGGCGAAATCAATATGAGAGAAGACCACAACCGTGCCGCGGTTGCAAGTGCGACATTCATGGAGTATTGGTTCAAGCAAGGTAAGGAGGAGGCTGCTATGGATTGTTACAATAACTTGTTAGCACTGGAGCTCAATAGAGGACCCAGGATTTTCTTTTACCCAGGTCAAGCACAAGTAAACTTCTAAATGTTCTGAGGGAAAATTTGAAATTTGGGAGGTCAGCTCACCCTCCTTCCTTTCATGCATGTATGTAGGTCCTCCGATGGAGCTGACAGAAATTGGATCGACTGGTGCAATAGCACTCTTGGAAGTTCTTTTGAAGTATGACAAGAAAACCCAAGCTTGGGCATTGTTCCACCGTCTTTTAGACATACAGACACCATATTTTGATACGGATACACTAAATCCAACAATGGTTAATGAGTGTTTCAAGATGGGTTGGTTTAACGCGGCCATCCAGACGTTCAAGATACTCAGGAGGCCAGAGGCTACTGATTTCAGAAACATTATCACTAGGTTTTGTGAGCTAGGCTTGTTTTATGAAGCAGAACATTTCTTTGCCGAAATGCAGCAGACACAACTCTCCGTAGACCCTGACGTTTCCACTTTCACAGTTCTCATGGATGCATATGTTAAGGCAGGGAGATTCGACGATGTTCTCCGAATCTCAAACCACATGGTCGATGCATCTCTCAACCAAATTGCTAAGCTGTCTTGCCTCTCCGTATGGGGCCAATATTAGCATCACCTATAGGAGCTTTTATCCCAAAAAACTAAACCTTCATTTTTCATTTTCGGTATGTTTATCTATTATTAACTATATTCTTAAGCCAATCAAATTCATAACATAAAGAGATTTTCCTACCAGTCTTCGGGTTTGTAAAGGCTAAGAAAGTCAAGACCCTTCAAAAGTCAAGACCGAACACAAATGTAGTATGTACAGTAGATTTTATAACGGAAAGTTTTGTATTAAAACAGATTCTATTGGTTGGTATTTAGTTTGACTTAGAAATGTAAAACCAAACTCAACTGTCCCAAAAACACTTTGCTTCCAAAACCATGGCTTACTCCGTTATTTACTCATTATATATTCTTAGATAAGAAACTGGTAACAAACTAATTACAGTGCTGTTTTTGCCTCATTAATTTTGGAGAACACACTCGTAAAAGATTTGATTTTTGGTTGTGCATTAGTGTAAAAACTTGATTTTTGGTTAAGTATTAGTGTAAAAGCCTTGTTTTTTTTTTTTTTTTTCATGTATTAATTAGTGTAAAAGACTTGATTCTAGGTTGTGTAAAATGCAAAACAACATGATTTTTGGTTGTGTAAACGGTACAAGACTTGATTTTTGGTTTTGTAAAGTGTAAAAGACTTGATTTTTTTTGGCTGTATATTAATTAAATAATTAGTGTAAAAGACTTGACTTTTTGGTTGTGTAAAGTGCAAAAAGACTTGATCTTTGGTTGTGTATTAGTGTAAACAAAAAAAATGAATTTTGGTTGTTGTATAAAGTGTAAAAGAATTGATTTTTGGTTGTGTAAGTGTACAAGACTTGAATTTTGGTTGTGTAAAGTGTAAAAGACTTGAAGTTTGGTTGTGTTGTAATAAGTTAAAATATGGAAATGTTGGTCATATTTTTGTTGTAATAAGCTGAAGATAATTAACACTATGTTTTCAATCTACGAAAATAACATTTTGTACTATATACTATAAATATATAATAATATACAATTTTTATTTATCTCTAATACTTTACAATATATCTCAAAAGTGGCAACTCATCATGACCAACATCATGACAACATTTTCATATCTTCATAACCAAAATGATAAAACATGTTATTTTGATTTTCATAATCAATAAAGATTTTCAAATCCTATATCGATTTACAAATCAATAAACAAATAACACCCCCTTAGAAATACTCGTTTCATTTTCACTTTGAAGTGAACCCTTTTCAAAAAGAAAAAAAAAACGTATGTGAACAAAAACTACACTCACATGGCAATCTATCATAACATTTTTGAAGTACAACTTTGTGTCATCTTTAAGGATCAAATCAAAATTGAAATACATAACCTGATTCAATGATTTGGATTCTCAGAATTATAATAGTTTTTATATATATGGTCATTCATCAATATCCTAATATTTTTAATTTCTATCATTAGCAATAAATATGATAATTAATAAAAATCCTAATATTCATCGAGATTCTAATCATTTAATCTGAAATTATAACTTAAGACCAAAATTAGTTAAAATAAAAATCGAATAGTATATATTAAAATTTAATAAAATTACTTATTCAATAGTTCTTAATAAAATATACATACTTACTATAATTATTTCAAATTCAATACCTATTTATTTAATACTTGATATTTTAAATGTTTTCAAATAAAATAAATAGAAAAGTTTAATATTTTATTTAAAACAACAAATATCAATTACATACAAAAATATACAAAATATTATCCTATGATGTACCACGAGGTCAATCATATGTAATATGGTTGCAAAACTAATGAGGTGTCATCTGGAATGACATTTTTAAAAATGAAGGTGGGAAATATGAGTTAGCTTCAGATAAATACATAAATCAGTCAAATGTGAGGATCTTGTTTTTTGTTTTTTTTTAATTAATATTTTTACCAAATTTTTTTATTACAGGTAATTTTCTACGTGATACTTTTACATTTCATAGTAAAACAAAAACACGCAAATATAAGAATGTGAGTATCAATAGAACTAAAAAAAATCATCAAACTGAAATCAACCTCTTCCTACTCACTAAAAGTATTCTCAGACTTTATATACAATTGTATTGATATTTATCATAAACAATTATTTGCGATGAGACAATATATTATATTGTATGTCACAATTTCTTTAATTTTTTGCTGTATATATTTAATATCAAATGATTTATTATACATTACTGAACAAAAAATCCATTTTTAAAATGATTGATTTCCTACATAGAGGAGTCAAAGTAATTAATTTCTACTAATCCGGGAGATATATAGTTTTACCTTTTCGGAAGGCAATGATGATTCATCATCGTTAACATTAACATTGTTTGATTTATCAGATTGTCATCTTATGGTATGTCGTTTTATAATTGTATAAATATAGTAGTTATGGATGTATTGAGTGGGTTTAGACCTAATTGGGCTTCGGTCTAACAGTTTCTCGCAACAAACATTTTCCAAAAAAAAACTATCATATCATTAGAAATGAAATGTAAAAGTATAACAGAGGGAATTATCTATAATAAAATAATCTTGGAAAAAAAAAAAACAAGATCCTCATATTTGACTGATTTATGTGAAGCTAATTCATATTTCTCACATATTTGACTGATTTATGTGAAGCTAATTCATATTTCTCACCTTCATATTAAAAAATGTCACTCCAAATGACACCTCATTTGTTTTGCACCCATATTACATATATAATTGCCATGAGAGTGTCATTTTTGTTCACATATTTTTTTTCTTCTTTTTGAAAAGGATTCACTTTTAAGTGAAAATGAAGCAACACATCCATGAATATCTTATTTACTCTAAACCAGTTTGAAAAGGGGAAAAAACCACAACTTCTTTGGATTTGGTTCAATAGTCTAGAAAACTTAATTTTTATTCAATAAAATATTATGATACGCTTGAGAGATGTTGTTTGGTTTACTACTAGATTAAATATGGGAGAAGGAAAAAGATAAGATATGTTGATAGGTTCATTTCTTGATGTAGCTTTATTATAAGTTTATAACAATTAAATACACGCTACCAAATCTTCCACCAATAAAAATCTAATCAAACTAACATTATTCACTTATTTTGATTCTCTCATTTTTCTAATAGCATTTGGTTTACAATTATTTTGTGTCCTATGCAAGTAAGGTATGACTATCTTTACTAAAGTAGTAATTATAGTTATGTTGATAAGAGAGCTTAAGGTTATATGTTTGCAAATATTTTGTTTTACACATGTCAAATATTATCGACTCACTAACACATAAAATACTTTCTCAAGAAATCAATTTGGTAAGGTTTACATGCGTTAAAATTCACTCAACTGATTAACAGAGTGTCGCAATTATGTCAATAACTAATTTGCAAGCATCAAACTTTGTATAATAAAAATATATGTTAATCTCTTTTTATGTATGATTCCTTTTCAATATGCATGTTCACAAAAATAATATAAATGTAATGATTTTATTATTAGGATTAGTAATTTACAATATATATTTTTTTTGTTTTTATTTACTTTTTCAAAAATAGTATTTGTAATATTTTTGTATTTTGTATCTAGCAAGTTGTGCGCTCACTAAAACTGTCAAGTTTTCAAAGTGTCTACTATTTTCATATTTTGCAAATTAAATACCTCTCTGGATTATGGATTCAGTAACAAGAATAAGAGAATCAATCTTTCATTCGATTAACAAATGATTTGGCAGGAGGAAGGGGCCAATGAAGATGGAGAGAAAACATATATAGTAACCTTTGAAGCAAAATATTCAAAATATTTGTCCCAGAGCTAGGTTTTATTATATTTTGTCAGATGACACACTAATAATTCGTTAAAAGTCACTAGCAAGTAGCAACCATATAAAAGGATTATGTTTGTGTAACACAAATTGTGTTAATTGACTAGAATGAATATTTTTGAAACAATGAAAGAAAACTAAAAAACTACTCACGGTTTTAAAATGATCTATTTTTCTGTAAACCAACCAAAAATAAGCCAAAACCAGCTGATCATAAACGAGAGATGTCCACCCCCTAAAATAAACCATAACCCATGGCGTTGTAGTTTGTTATTCTTGATGCAAGATGTCTTGGAAGTTGTAGCGAAGAGGGACTGTACAATGTAATAATGGTGGCATACTAGCATGGTCTTTAAGTATATAAAGCGATACATCCAACAAATTTTGACAACCTTTTGCATCTTCACCCCCATGCATAATGCCACCTAACGCTTACGACACGTCATGTATCTATCTCGCGATTTTTGGGGTCCAAAATCTTTTCGTAACGCCAAATTAAATTCCAGTGATTTCTCTAGTACTGGAGTCTGGAGGAGAGTGGAGACATCTCAGCAAACACACGCTTGTCGATATATTATAAGGGAATAAGGGATCATCATCACACTTCAAAGGACCAAATTAAATACTGTAGAAAATAACTCCAAGTCAGTCCTATATACTGTATATGAGTGTAGCTTTTCATGCGTGCGTCGGTGCGTGCGTGCATATATATAAAAAATACATAAGTGTAAAAATCAGATTTACACATGCAAAAACCAACCCGCATCATTAATTTGTTTCCTCATCGTCATCCTTCTTCTTTTTCTTTGACAATCTCATTATCTCTCTTTGACTTGAGGTTTCAGTTTTCGAGTAAACCAATAAGTGGAAATAAATTAGAGGGAATAAGTCTAAATGTAACTTGAACACATAAAAAAGTAGAAATGCAAAAATAGCGTTTGTAGAGAGATCGACAAACTAAACCTTAACAACATACCGTTTAATTAAGATCACTCAAGGTCTTTTTTTTTGCTTTTTTCACTTACTAAAAAATATAATTCCTTCTAAACTAAGTACATCATCAAATTCCTAAAGAGTAATGATCCACAACAACAAAATGCAGTAAGATTTTTTTTTTTTTTTTTTTTTTTTTTTTTTGGACAAAGATATGTTTCATTCCATTAAAACAGAACAGAGCATACAGAACAGAGTTCAAAGTTTAAAGCACAACAAAGATAGGCGATCCCCAAAGCCAAAACAACAAAAGGGTAGAGGTAGAAACAGGTCATCGAGATTGTAATCTTGAGAGCTATGAACCAAAACCAAACAAGGGTGTTGGAACCTGTGAGATCAAGCAATAACGAAGCAACTTCCAAGAACAAGTCGATGGAAGCATAAGTGGCCACTATCTTGTAACGAAGACCAAGCGGTGTTGAAGAAGCCAAAGCTGAGATACTCACCGAGGTGAGGATGTTTACTCGAAGGGTAGCTACAAAATGCAGTAAGATAAAACCTTGAATCTAATTAGAAACACAAAACTTAGCAGCTACTCTCGTAAGTGTAGATTTAAAGCTATCCCCATCAGTTCCTCTAAAATGAGTTATTTGCAACTCAGAGCATAGAACCAAGACTGTGTATGAGTCCAGACATTTGACGATGTCCGGGTCTCTATCATAATCCTAATTTCCCAAAAAGAAAATAAAAATAGAGTTAGATTCATGCCTCTGGACTAGAACTTAATAATGAATGCAAGTAACAACAAGAAACAGAAACTTGTCTTCACCTTTTCAGTTACCATCATGATAGGCTTGGAATTAGATTTTCGCTCTAGTCCCTTTGCTCTCCTCCTCATAGTTTCGACATCCTGCATTTTTCATTACGATATTCATCAAAGCTGATTTGATTTAAGTAAAAAGAATCTGTGTATATCCACGTTTATGGCACTAAATAAATAGAGAATAACGCATAAAATAGCTGTGAAAGTAGTAGCATTGTACCTGTGCTTCAAATAAATGATGATCACTGAAATCAAGTCTATCAACATAACGTGCTCCTGTCTGTCAAAGGTAAAACTCACTAGTTAGAAACTTAGGGTAGCTAAAACTGAATCTTTGTAACAAAATCAAGTGAGCATGAAACTACAGATCAGCAGAAAACAACTTACCATCTCGATGGTCTTGACAAATGCGTCAGCGGATCCAATTGCGGAAACACATAGCACAGAGGCAAAGCGCAATGCTTCTAAAGCTAAATGTTTCTTAGCATTTTTAACATCGAACAGGTATTTCGGCACCATGTTGGAGTAAAAAATCGGTATCGACTTTTTAAATCCTTGTATAATGTTCTCAATATCTCTGAGGCTTTGTTTAGTTATCTGAAATATTAAAAACCACAAACTTTAATAGTCGTTGTAAAGAGAAATGGAAACAGAGAGTTGTCAACGCACCAAGTTCACGTGGTGTACTACAACAATATCTGCCCGCTCAAGCGCCACAAGAGGTTCACGTAAGGGACCAAGGGGAACTAAATGACCATTTCCCCACGGATTCATCCCGTTAAGCATCACAATCTCGAGATCACGAGACAAACTCCAATGCTATCTACCAAACAAGAGAGCAAGTCTTGAAAAGTGCAGTAAACAGCCACAACAAACAAATCTCAGATTCCTTTTGGCTAATAATAAAGCTACACTTTTTGAATATACCTGCATCCCATCATCTAGAACAACTACTCCAATTTTCTGCGAAATGTTCATAGCTTCTGCTCTTTCATGAAGATCAAAGAATGACCTTATACTAGAAGGATCAACACAGCCATACTTTTCGAAAAACAAAGCAGCAGTAGATGCTCGGTTTGCACCAATCCCAATCTTTGCCGGTCCACCTTCAAGATGTCTTTTAAGCATTTTGGCTTCATCTCCACCACCATAACCCTGCAGTGAATGTGTAGTGTCTAAGTTCACAAGCAAAACACTCTAAAATTCAAATTCTAACAAATAGAAGAATGGGAGGGGATTACACGAGTGAGGATAAGAGGTGAAAGTCCAGAATCAACGAGGAATTGAGAAATGTATTCCACCATTGGCGTCTTCCCATTACCTCCCCAGCTCAGATTCCCAACGCTGATCACCGGAACCGGTAATCTTCAGCATCAATTTTTTAATTCCACATATGTTATTATTATCAAATCGATTAATAAAAAAAAAAAAAAAATTCAAATTGATCGAGTGAGAGAAGAACTCACCGGTGTTTTTGTACTAACGAGAGGCGGTAGAGAGAGCGGCGGATTTGGAGAGCGACTCCGTATAGAGAAGAAGCGAGTTTGAGGATGGGAACGAGAGACCGGTGAAGTGCAGGGGATTTACTATGGTCTCTCGTGTAGGCGATTTCGTTCACCACCTTCCGCACCTTCTCCATTGACTTGTTGATTCTGCCACTAACGAGATTTTCTGACTACTAAACTGAAGCTGTTTGTTGAACCAAGACGGATATTATAAAGTCCGGTTAAATTTCAGACTTTCGGTTTACAAAAATTGGTACATGAAAAACGATAATAACCGGCACTCATCGGTATTGGAATTTATGATTATTGATTATTATCTCAAGGATCAAATTCAAATTTTTAGTCAACAAATTTCATGAATTCATGATGATTTCTGACCAAGTTGTATAACATATAAAATTAAATATGTGCTAACCCGTGAATCTCTTTCGGTTTGCATCTTTACAAATTGGAAAATACTACAAAATATCGATTACATAGCTTCAAGAACTAAAGTAAATGTATTAAATTAACCCTTTTGAAGCTTCGGGGTCTTGGATCTTCGTAGAACACAAACACCACCGTCACACATGTAGTCTCTAGACCCAGAGGATTCCTTTGCGAAACAGCTGAAAATATTTGAGAAGAAACCCATCAGTCTCTGAATCTAGAGAAACTTTCTGATCACAGACACATGGACTTTCCAGGTTCTCTGCATTTGTTTCATACGTTGTCTCCCGATATATAGAGAGCAAAACTCCAAGATTCATATATCAGAGGTGGGAATTAAAAGATAGGAAGGAGTCAATAGGGGTGTGCTACAAAAATAAAATACGTTTGTTTTATCAAGACTGAAAATGAAACACGTTGCTAATATATCATCATGGACCACTAAAGTCTTCCTAACGAACACACGTTTGCTGATGAAGTTGTTGGTTCCAATAATGTTAAACTAATACAACCTATACATATGTGTCAAAGAGAGTCTGTGTTCGCAGTATCCTACCTGAGTTCTTAGAAGGAAACAATGGCTTCCTTTCTTCAGCTCTTCGCCTTCTTCTTTGGCTGTCGTTTCTTTCTGGACTTCTTAAACCCGCCTCCTGTCTCCTGCGGACAATAATACAGTTCAATGAATTAGTTCATAGAGAAGATTAACATTATCAGATGGTATAAACCAGCTTCAGTAGATGCTGACCTTTTTGTAACATCTATATGCACTTTGACCTGCGAACTCCTGTCCGGTTTTAGAGATATAAACCTACAAGAGCAAGTAATATCAGAGACTACAAAAGTTTCAGACGTCCCTTGCGTCTGTGTGTTCTGTAACAAATAGTTCCCATGCTTAAAACAAGTCTGCGTGTATGATTTACACATTTTTCAAGTTACATATATTTCTATGTAGTTTTTCTTAATTGTGGAAACAGAAACCTACCTTCCTTCCTTCTGCGGATGTGAACCAGTGACCTGCAGAGCCACTCTTAGCTGATACACGTCTTTTCCCAGCATCCGTTGGAACTGCAGAACTCGTTTTAGGATTCAACCAGCCTCCAGAAGTGTGTGCACTCTCTTGGCCCTTTGAAACCTTTGACTTTGTTTGCCCTCTTCTGGAGCTTTTGCTGCTAGAGGCTCCAGTTTTAGAACTCCCGTTGCTGCCAAATTGATTCCTGCAATGGCATTCGAAAGATAAGTCAATCTCCAGAAAGCAGAAGATTGTAAGTGTCAAAATAAGAAAGGCATTAGGAGTAACCTACATATAATCAACAAGGAACACCTCTCGCTGGCTCTCCCTATCATTGACAATTCCCAGGGGCAAAAAGTTTGGTAACCGCTTTCGGGCTAGATTCCGGATCCTTGGATCACTATGCAAGAAGAAACGATGAGATGGAGGAGAAGGTTGGGAAAAATCCAAAAATTGCCCAGTTTGCTGAAAGCCAGTCTCGTTATGATATCCGCTATTGCTACTACTTGCCACAGCGCTGCTTTGTTTCTGAGATGCGCTAGTCGTCTTGATGGAGCTAAAATAGTCCTGACAAACATCATCCAAAGCTGGTGTTTGAATCTTGGAACTTGCCGGGCAAAAATCTTTCCACAGATCTTTAATACAGGGGATAGACCCAGGTTCCTTTCTCTTTGGTTTACTTGGAACAGAAAGGTTATCCTTTGAGGATGAATTAGTTGTTGTAGTTACTCCGCTTAAATCTCTACTGGCGGATGGATGGTCATCTTCTGAATCTGAATCTAGAAGCTGGAACCTTCGCAGAGGACTATGAGTTGGCCTCTGAAACAAAGATGCAACAGAACTAATCCCAGAGCCAGCAGATGCTGGAACATCCGACTGCTTTCTTTTGCCCCGGGAGATAGAAGGCTGATTAGACAAGACCCCAGTACCATGAAGTGGCACCCTTGAGTTGCAACTAGAAAAATGACTCCTTGTTGATGCAGGTGCGTCTGCATGTGGCAACACAAGTTTTACATCAAGAAAAACACCAACAAACGATGGAAGAATTAATACATCACAAGCAGCCGAGAGAATTTTGTTAAATCTAAACGAAAACAGTTTGAGTGGAATGAAACTTAATCAAGTTAAATTAATGTCCTTGCAAATACAAAATTCTCAGCCTGAAGACTCCACAAAACCAACTCTACCTACTAGTGTCAACAACTGCAATCAAGTTTTCATCTTTGCGCCACATCAAACTGACCCACATAACTAAAATAGAAGAGGGTTTGCATCAACTTCCTAAATACTCAATTTTTAGTTCTTAATGATAATAAACTAGGGATGGTCTTTCATTATCAATGTATCTCCGATCCAAGAAGCCTAAGTTTCCCAGCTTCAAATGCAATTCGAACTTAAACCCGAAGAGTGAAAAAGGCTAATTAGCTCATAAAGGTTTGATAAGAAATCTAACAATGCTCGATTCAATTGCAGTAGTTTAAGTAAGACCCATATTTCGGAAAGAGAAAGCAAAAGCTCAGAATGTAAAAGTTACCCGTGTGAGAAGAATCCTCTGGAGAAGAGAACTCCTCGATGTCATCATCATCCCGATCCTCCCTGCAACCTAACAACTCACTGGCCACGCGGCCCACGCCTCTATCATCTTTCGCAGGACACTTGTTTGGATTAATCCCTCGTCGCAGCCGCTTGAGAACAGGGCTCGCATAATCTTGTTCAAGCTCCTGATCGGAATCTGGGACCGTGAGTCCAGGCTCTGGCTCGTCCCCAATTAAATGCTCGCCGGAGAAGCTAGGGTTTTGATGGGAATCAGATTGGGGATCCAATGCAGCATCAAGATCAAACCCTAGCGAAAACGATGGCGGCTCAATTGAATCCATGAGAATGAATTAGGGATTGGAGAGGAAGAGGAAGAGGAAGAGTCTTCAATAGACATGGGAATTGGCGCGTTGGTGTACCAAAGAAGCTTGAGATTTCGTGAAATTTGCCCGCCTAACCGCACAAAATCATCATTTTAAAAATATTTCAAGTGATACAGTTTCATTCATGCGGTCGGTGATAACTTTTTCCACTGAAAAAAATAAATTAGAACGATATAATAAATGGGCCGTCAAAAAATTGAGCCCATAATGAAATTTGGTTGAGCGGTTTCCTAACAACGTCCATCTGCTCTAATATCAAGCGTTAGGCATTTATTTACAAAACTATATAACTTAGTTCAATTTTTAAAAATTATTTACACTTTTTACATATTTGCTCGAATTTTCTTACATATTATATCATCCAAGGAGATAAGTGGACCATATTTGTCTTACATAATAAAATAAAAAGTGAAATAAAGGTGTTCCAAACGTATATAAGGAACCAAGACAGAACCGGATTCATTATCATTTTTGTAGGTTTTTTAATCTTAAATGTGTTATCATTATAGTTTTTTGTTGGTCGACATGAACTTTTAGCCTTTATTTTTGTTTTATCTTCTTTGCGTGTAAGCTAAGGATATTTTTCTCCCCTTTGTCATTTTTTGGTCACCACCCCTGTTTACTGTTTCTTGCCTTTTCTCTAACTTTCTATTTTTATAGTACTATCATTTACCTTTTTTTTTTCTTTAATTTTGGTTAGTTTTACTTTCACGATTTTCAAATATTGAATTACAGTAAAACCTCTATAAATTAATAATGTTAAAATCACGATATTTTATTAATTTATAGATATATATTTTAATTGTTTAAATATTTAAAAGTTATTAGTTGAGACAATTTTAGCAAAAGAAATATTAGACTTTTAGATGTTATAAATTTTATGTGTTTAGAATTAAATTTATAATATTTAAAAAGTATTATTGACCATAAATTACAAATAATATAAATAATCTTACTTATACACATGATATTCATCAATTCAAATTTATGGATAATAATATCAATTGTCTTACTTTAATAGCTTATAAAACTATCAAAATAAAAATGATGCATAGCTAGATATTTGAAAACTTTTAAAAAATTAGCTATTTTTATAACATATTATAGAGTATTTTACATTATTATAGTTTGAAAATACAACATAATAATTGTTTTATAGATATGAGCTATTGGGAAAAATCAAAATTATAAAGCATACATTACTATATCATTATATTTTTAAAATACAACATAACAATTGTTTTATAGATATGAATTTTTGGAAAAAAAACAAAATTATAAAGCATAAATTACTATATCAATATATATGTAAAATTACATGATTATTAATTTATAATATTATTAGGACAATATTTTTAAAGAGAATTTCAAAACTTTTCTTATTTTATTATCTTATTAGATTTTGCTATTTTTTACACTAATCCGACGTAGGACCAACAAAATTTATTAATCTATAGTGATTATTAATTAATAAATTATTTATTTAGAAAGGTTTTAGCGTACTGCTGTATCCCTACCATTCAAAAAAAAAAACAAAAAAAACAGATTATCCGCAAATCTATTAACACAACTGTAATAAAATAATAAAAAAGGTTTTTGTTTGGGGACAAGACAACAAAAGAAATTAACTACACTCCCCATTGGAATTGGACAAGACAGCAGACCGAAGTACCGTTTTTAATTTTTATCCAATCTGAAATAAAAATCAACGCATTCACACGACATATCATCAAGGGCAATTTGGTCATTTACGTGGCAAGCCGGTTAGCTATAAAGATTCTTTTTCCCCACTGAATCTGAAAGAAAGAAAAGCTCCCTCTTCTTAGATATGGAAAAGTGGGCAAGGTCGCTGCTCAACCTTACATTGTCTCTGTTAATGATCTTCGCTTCTGTGGCGGCAGATGATTACGTCCGGCCTAAACCTCGCGAAGCCTTGCAGTTTCCATGGGAACGAAAGTCCTCTTCTCAACCCGAGCAGGTACGAATGTAGAGACTCCCTTGTGCTCCTCTGTTCTTGATTTGATCCGTTTCCGAAAAAAATCATGTTTTGTATGGTCTGATCTCTGTCTATAATTATACTGCATGTGGGTCTCTGTTCGTTTTCTCCGAAAAAATCCGATTTTTTGTGCTTGATACTTACTCCAGGGAATCCCATTTGCTCCTGTCCTGAAGTCATTTACAATACTGTTTTCAAATGGATAAATCTGGTTACTCCTGTAATGTTGCTCCTACAGTTAGTAATTTATACGACTTTGGACAAAAATCCTAAAATAATTATTTATAACAGTGGAAATAAATTCATATCTGTTGTTTCATTCTGAAGTAAAGATTGATCATTGATGTTTGAGTGAAATGATAGCTATAGAGTGCATGATTCAATTGATATTGAACAATGAACACCATTCATCATATGTTCTGTTTTTCAGATCGTTTTGGGTCATGTTTCTTATACCGAGATTTTCATACTTGCAGGTGCATATCTCATTGGCTGGAGATAAACATATGCGAGTGACTTGGGTTACCAATGACAAATCCTCTCCTTCCTTTGTTGAATATGGAACATCTCCCGGGAAGTACTCGTATCTTGGTCAAGGTGAAAGCACCTCCTACAGCTATATAATGTACAGGTCAGGGAAGATACATCATACCGTCATCGGGCCATTGGAAGCGGACACTGTTTATTACTACCGTTGTGGCGGAGAAGGACCTGAGTTCCATCTGAAAACACCACCAGCTCATTTCCCTATTACTTTTGCTGTGGCTGGGGATCTTGGACAAACCGGTTGGACCAAGTCGACTCTAGATCATATCGATCAATGCAAATACGCTGTGCATCTACTTCCCGGGGATCTTTCTTACGCTGACTATATGCAGCACAAGTGGGACACGTTTGGGGAGCTGGTTCAGCCTTTGGCAAGTGTAAGGCCGTGGATGGTGACACAAGGAAACCATGAGAAAGAGAATATTCCCTTTATAGTGGATGAGTTTGTATCTTTCAACTCGAGATGGAAGATGCCGTATGAGGAAAGTGGATCGAATTCAAATCTTTATTATTCTTTTGAGGTTGCGGGTGTCCATGCCATCATGCTTGGCTCATACACTGATTACGATCGCTACTCGGATCAATACAGTTGGTTAAAGGTGATAATTCTTACTTATTATCCTTTTGCTATGTCTATTAACCGTTTGTTGCCACATGTGGTCAAGCAGTTAGTAACCATAGTACTATCAGCAGATGCTGTTTCAGTTCGTGGACTTAATTTTGGTGTTCTGTATGATATGTGTAGGCTGATCTAGCAAAAGTGGACAGAGAAAGAACTCCGTGGCTAATAGTCCTCTTCCATGTACCATGGTATAACAGTAATAATGCCCATCAGCATGAAGGTGATGATATGATGGCTGAAATGGAGCCTTTGCTTTATGCGAGCGGTGTTGATATCGTATTTACTGGTCATGTCCATGCTTATGAACGCACGGTATGCTCAAAATTGTGTTAGCTTCTTTTATTAGTCATCAGAAAAAACTTATGTCAGTAGTGATATTAATTGGTTAATTGTGCTGTTCAACAGAAACGTGTCAACAATGGTAAATCAGATCCATGTGGTCCGGTACACATAACCATAGGTGATGGAGGAAACAGAGAAGGGCTGGCTCGCAAGTAATTCCTCAAACTGGTTACTTAATGCTTTCATTTATTTCAATGTTATTAGTACAAAACTATGAACAAGAATCCTCTGATGGTGTACGTAGTCAATGTCTAAGATTCTTGAGCTAATTCAACATATATTTTCTACATGAAACTAATCACACTTTGAATGCCCTTGTTATATAATGAAAGTAGTTGATAAATTTATCTTAAAAGATATCATGGTTGTTCACTTTCAGGTACAAAGATCCGTCGCCAGAGTGGTCAGTATTCAGGGAAGCAAGCTTTGGACATGGGGAGCTACAGATGGTGAATTCAAGCCACGCGCTTTGGACCTGGCATAGAAACGACGATGACGAGCCAACAAGGTCTGATGAAGTTTGGTTAAACTCTCTTGTGAACTCGGGATGTTTGAAGAAAAGGCATGAAGAACTCAGGAAAATGCTCTTGGAACCATAAAGTGAGATTTGTAGTAAAATAGTAGTCCATTAAGTACGTATATATAGAAACCTTTATAAAGCTTGTTATCAACTCCATAGACAATAATAGTTCCAACTTTAAAAATTTTGTAAACTTGAACTCTCTGTTTTGTGTTGTTTTCCCATATTTATAAAAAAATACTTAGGTCTCTAGAAGCACGCAAGTCGCAACCTTTACGGGTTCAACGAACGTGTCATACATAAACAAACAATGTTGAAAAATTCTCTTCACTTGTTAGGTACAACAACTGTCATTATCTTTCAACGCCATACCAAAACATTCGATCATCACATTAATCTTTATTATTATATAAACTTTAGTTTTCAAAGTTAGTAATTCATATAGTCGGGACATGTGTCAAGTATATCGATAATATTTTGACATATCGATAATATTTTGACATGTGTGTGAAGTTTTATTTAATAATTATTAAAAAAAATCTTAAAAATAAAAAGAGAACAATTAATATTTTTAAAAAATATATAAAACCAAAAGTAATCTATTATATCACTAATTTTAATAGGAAAGTTATCTATTAAATTATTAATTTTAATAGAAAAATATGTGCAATTAATCAAGAAATATTTGCAATTTAATTGCAATTATTATTTATTATAATAATATATTGTAAAAAGAAATTTATACAGAAAAATGATTAAAGTATAAAAAGGTTTAATGAGTTAAAATTAGTGATGCTGAAAAAGTGTTAATAATTAGTGATTAACACAATATAAGAAAAGCAAGATAATCAAAATAAGAAATTAATGTAATTTTCTTAAGTTTTTCAATCGGTGAATAATTAATAGCGTCTTTGAATTTTTGATTAATTTATGATAATGTTAGTATAATTTTATTTAAAATTAGTTGGACAAGTAGTAAAACTATTACGTATGAGATTACAAAATATGAAATATACTCAAGATATTGTTCCTTTTTCAAATATGAGATAAATTTTTTTTTCAGTTTTTTCTTTGAGAATTATATTTTATTAATTTTTAGTTTTTTTACAATATTAAGTGAGATATAAATTTGACACAATGCACATTTTTTATATGAAAATTATAAATGTTACTCATGGGATTGAGTGCATAGAATTAAAATCTAATTTTATTATCATGTAATATACAAAGAAAGAAATTGTATTACAAGATGAAGTGTGTAAACTCTAATGAAATAAAATTAATATTTTGTTTCACATATTTTTCTTATATCCGCGTTAATACACGGGCCTAATCTATTAATAAAGTAAAGTAATGAGATAACAAATACTAATAATTAATGAACAATTAGACATATTTTTCTGTACTGGATGAACTGAAAAGAGCTACCAATCAACAAAACCAGACAAGTGCGAGGAAAATATTGATCCAGTCTACTGATAAGTCTGTCTTGATGAGTTTTAAAGAGAAGAACAACATGAATCATGAAGAGCTGGTCTATAGTGTAGATGAAAACATCCGCGATGCAGAAGATTCAGCAACCAGAGACATCAAAAATTTCGCAGGCTCGGTTGTCATTAATAAGAAATCAGTCTTTCCTGAAAATGATGGGTTTATCATCCTTAAAGGCGGGACACATGTTGCTCAAAAGCTAAAATCTAGGAGGGTTCGTGTTTACGTTGAAACATTTAGCAACGAGGTTGTAAATCAGCCATATGACTATTTCTCTGATACAACGTTGGAGATAGACTGTTTTGTCCAAGATATCAAAATTTTAGTTTCCTTTTAAATTTCTTCTATATTTGTTTAAATATTATCAAGTATATCGATAATATTTTGACATGCGTGAAAATAAATTTTATTTAATAATTATTAGGAAAATTAAAAAATCTTTAAAATAAAAGGATTACAATTAATATTTTTAAAAGGTATATAAAACCAAAAGTAATATATTATATCCTTAATTGTAATAGGAAAGTTATCTATTAAATTACTAATTTCAATAGGAAAATATGTGCAATTAATAAGGAAAATATGTGCAATTAATAAGGAAAATATTTGCAATTTAATTACAATTATTATTTATTATAATCATATATAGTAAAAAGAAATTTATACAGAAAAGTGATTAAAGTATAAAAAGGTTTAATGAGTTAAAATTAGTGATGCTGAAAAAAGTGTTAAAATTAGTGATTAACATAATATAAGAAAAACAAGATAATCAAAATAAGAAAATAATGTAATTTTCTTAAGTTTTTCAATCGGTAAATAATTTGATAGCGTATTCAATATATGTTATTATATAAACCTTGGTTTTCAAAGTTAGTAACTCATGTGATCGCGACACTTGTCAATTTTTACAATTAAAGATTTTGTCTTGTGTTATACAAAAAACTTTGTTTTAAGTTATTTGTAAATTATAAGAAATTAAAATATAAAAGATAGTTCATATAGATATATATAATAATACTAATTCATTTAAATTACTAATTCTATAAGAAAAAATAATTAAGAAAATTATACAATTAATTACTATAATACTATAATTAAATAAATTATACTGTCAATTATTAATCCTAAAAGAAAAAGGATTGTAGATACTCACTTTTACATAAACAAATAATTTTTCTCATGAATTTTTGATTAATTTTTGATAATGTTAATATAATTTTATTTAAAATTATTTGTACAAGTAGTAAAACTGTTACGTATGAGATTACAAAATATGAAACAGATATACTTAAGATATTGTTACTTTTTCAAATATGAGATAAAATTAGTTTTTAGTTTTTTCTTTGAGAATTCTATTTTATTAATTTTTAGTTTCTTTACAATATTAAGTAAGATATAAATTTGATACAATGCATATTTTTTTTATACGAAAATTATAAATTTTACTCATTGGGATTGAGTGCATAGAATTAAAATCTAATTTTCTTATCATCTAATATACAAAAAATTGTATTACAAGATGGAATGTAATGAACTCTAATGAAATAAAATTGATATTTTGAATACAACTTAAAATTCCATAAATTTTTCTTATATCTCGTTAATATGCGGACCTAATCTTATTATATAAAGTTTGATGTCAACGTTACTCATTAACAAGATCGTGACACGTGTCAATTGTATCATTCAGATATTGACAAATGTCAATTCTAAATTTATTAAAAAATTTAAAAAATAAAAATGTAAAAATTCAAAGCCTACCATAAAAATGTTTTATATAAAAGTAAAATAGATAAAATAAAACATAATTTTATTTAAAATCTAATTATAAGATAAATTATATATATATATATATATATATATATATATATATCATAACATTCAAAATTATAATATTGTTTACTTATTTTAATTTTAAGTTGCTAATTTTATAAGAAAAAGGATTTCTTTTTATATAAGATAAAAAATGATTGTGAAAATTATACAACTAATTACTATTTCTAAAAAAATACTCACCTTTACATAAAGAAAAAGATTGTTGAAGTAAAAAAAGAAAAATAAAAATAGATAGTCTCATATTTTTTCACCAATCAAATAATTTAATCAAAAAGACTTGCTATTATAATATATAAGATAGGAGTATGTAAGATTAACATATGTGTTTTTGTAACTATAAAAATGTTAAAGTGAAGAGACATAATAGGTTATTTACTGTGTTCATAAAGACAATTTGTTGGTAGTAGTAAAGACTACAGAGTATATATTAACAGTAAAATATATTTGTATGTACAAATACACTTTTAGTGGTAATATAGACAGTAGATTTGTAAATGAATATACATTAGTGTATTATAGCAAAAAAAAAAAACTATTATTTTTTATAACTAAAAGTTTATCTCTTTACTTTTATACATTGTTTTTACTTACGAAAAAAAATAAATATATATTCTTTGTTAAATTTAATTTAATTTTAATAACTTTGAACTCATATACAACTATTTTCTTTAGCTAAAAGTGTATCTATTTTTTTTCAACCAAACAATAAATTAAATTAAAAGGACATTCCTCGGTTAATTGCCCAAGCCGGAAGGAAGGGGTTTACAAAAGAAACTTCAGAGATAAGAGAATGCAAAGCACGGACAAGACAATCTGCCTTCGAATTTGATGCACGCGGAGTCTAAGAGATGGAGAATAGTGGGAAAGACTCCAGTGCGTAAAACTCATCGAGCAAATTAGAGAAGGACGGCCAATATTCAGGGGAATGCACCATAGTGAGTAACAATTAATTACTGTTTCGAAAAAATTGTAAATACTCACCTTTACATAAAAAAAAGATTGTTGAAATACAAAATAAAAAAAATCGTCTCAATTTTTTCACCAATCAAATAATTTATTCAAAAAGACTGCTATTGTAATATATAAGAGTATGTAAGATTGTCGTATACGTTTTTGTAACTATAAAAATGTTAAAGTGAAGAGACATATAATAGGTTATTTAATGTGTTCATAAAGACATTTTGTTGGTATTAGTAAAAACTAAAGAATATATTTTAACAGTAAAATATATTTATGTGTACAAATACACTTTTAGTGGTAATGTAGATAATAGATTTGTAAATGGATATACATTAGTGCATTATAGCAAAAAAATAAACACAACTATTTTCTATAACTAAAAGTTTATCTCTTTACTTTTATACATAGTTTTTACTTACGAAAAGAATTAAATATATCTTCTTTGTTAAATTTAATCTTATTTTAATAACTTTGAACTCATCTACAATTATTTTCTTTAACTAAAAGTGTATCTATTTACTTTTTTTTCAACCAAACAATAAATTAAAAGGAAATTCCTCGGTTAGTTGCCCAAGCCGGAGGGAAGGGGTTTATAAAAAAAAAACTTCAGAGATAAGAGAACATGAAACACGGGCAAGACAATCCGCCTTCGTATTTGACGCACGCGGGATCCAGAAGATGGAGAATAGTGGGAAGGACTATAACGAGTTAAACTCATCGAGCAGGTTGGAGAATGACGGCCAATCTTCAGGGGACTGCACCATAGTGAGTAACTTAACACAATTTTTCTCGGAATGTTGACAAACGATCTCTGCAGCATGTATCTGCTCCATGGCCCAAAACAATGCTTCTAACTCCGAATGCAGGGGGAAGGGGCTCAGTCTTAGATACTTGGCCTCCAACAACAAGGTTCGCTCCTCACCAACGCAACACCACCAGCCCAATCCTGAATGCACATTAGTTGCTTTCCAAGAACCATCAATCTAACAACAAGGTGAAGAAACCTAGACATCCGAAGACGGAGATTGAGCTGACATGACCGCCGTAAAAGAGAGCGCATCTTCCTAGGCTAACTTATCGCCCAAAGTCTGAGCAATTATATCATTCGTTTCGATCTCTAAACCTTTAAAAACTTTTTTTATTTATGGCCTTCCAGATTACCATTAAAATTCATGGTAATTGAAGAAGTTGATCAGGATCACCCTGTTGAGAGACATCCCTCTTGAAAACAAAATCCAAATTCGAGTACACTGACTCATATGGAAAACCCTCTGATGAGACTGGAGTCGGAGAGAAATCCCAAATTTCACACGAGTGAGGGCATTCAAAAAAATGTGTTTAATAGTCTTAACCGTATAGTCGCACCTTTTAAACCAAATATCACATTGGACACCTCAGTGTATCTATTTTCTTTTATAGATAGTTTTTACTTACTAAAAATACTTACTTATATTCTTTATTAAATTTGATTTTATTTTTAAAAGTCTAAACCCGCACATCGGACGCACATCGGACGGATCCTAATATAGTAGGAATCCTAATCTAGTAATAAAGTAAAGTAATGAGATAACAAATAAATAATTAATGAACAATTAGGCCATTAAATTAAAAATGATGGACCAATGATGGACCGTAAGTGGGGGATTAGTTGTCTGTATACCGTTGACGAAAGAACAAAGGCGGACCTTTTCCACGCGCTCACCACACACACACTACTCTCTCTCTCTTTTTTTTTTTTTTATATATCATCATCAATCAAAAAATCCATAGATCGTCTCTCTTTCAGATTACGATCGCTTCTTTGACAGGTTTCTTCATCACCCCGAGAATATTATAATCCAAAACCCAAGTTTCCAGAAAAAAAAATGCATGATTTTTGCTTTACTATCCCGTACGGGATGATTCTAATCGGCGGGGGATTAATCGGGTACATGAAGAAAGGAAGTATAACGTCTTTCGCCGGAGGTGCAGGCACTGGGTTGTTACTCATTCTTGCCGGCTATATCAGTCTCAAAGCTTTTGAGAAGAAGAAGAATTCGTATATCGCTATTGTTCTTCAGACAGGTTCAAGTTTCTTTCTTTCCTTTTCAGCGATCTGGGTTTTTATTTAATTGACTTATTTAAGGAATGGTTTGATTTTGTTATTTAAGGTTAAGGATCTTATTGGAATACTAATGATCTAGAGATCTGAATTAAGTAGCCTGGTTATAATGAATATGATGATGATGATGATCTGGTTTGTGTGATGATGATGCTAGATTTGCTAATTAAAGATGAAAAGCCAACATTTTTTTTTTGTTGTGTTAAGTTCTTCAATTGTAGCAGTACTTAAGTGAACATTAAGAATGCATTGGTTACAACAACAAGGTTAATAATTGAAAGGGTGGTGCCTTGTTTGATTTGTAAGATGTTGTAGTTGAGTAGATTCCTGCTTTTTAATTAGTGTTCTTGTCATTGATTGACACAGCATCATCAACCTTAGACATACTAGCTCCCAAAATCGATTTGCGTTTGTCTATTTGAAGAATCTTCAGTGACTGAAACTGATCTGATTGTTTCATTTTTTTTTTTGATACAGTAATCGCAGCTGCTCTCACACTAGTCATGGGACAACGTTACTTGCTGACTGGAAAGATTATGCCCGCTGGTTTGGTTGCTGGGATCAGGTTACTAATCTTCCTCTGTTCTTCTGTCACAGATATTTTTTTACTCCATTGAGTTAACCTTAGAACCATATCTGTATTGCAGTGCTCTCATGACCAGTTTCTACGTATACAAGATTGCAACTGGTGGCAATAAATTCCCATCAAAAGCTGAATGATGGTTATGCAAGCCTATGGTTTTTTTTCTGGATGATACTCACTGTTGTTGAATTTGTCGATTAGAAAACTTTATGTGTTGTTGACAATGCTGCTGTCATAACACCTTCATAGCTTGTATTAGTCAAAGAATTGCATATGGTCTTATGTGTTTCTGAAATTAGTTTCTTGTCATCGTGTTTTTGTTAACCACAAACTGTGTTGAGCCATATTATATATATGAAGATATCTGACGTTTTGATTTGATACACACTTGTGAAAAAATAAAAAATGGAAAATGATCCTCTAAACCTCTTAGTACCTTGTGGCATTACAACAAATCTTGAACTGTGTTTGATCTCTCCTTAAGTATTCATTGATTCATGACTGCAAGTTAACTTTTGCAAGAATATTGAAGCTGGAGCCAAGTTATGCGATGATTCTTTGCAGAAGTTGGAGAAAAGGCTGTGCCCTGATGAAATGGGAAATTTAAGCTACAAGTCCTATCAGTGGAGGTGACACATAGTTTTAAAAAATGTGGGTTTTTTTCTTTCACACTAGAAATGTTAAGTATGGAGACCCAATGTGCTCTTTGGAAATAATTTTTCATGCTAGTAATCTTTACTTAAGCTTTACTTAACCAGTTGACAGCTAAGATAAGCTCTTTTTTATCCAATTCTCAAAATAGTGACATTATTGACACAAATGTAGAAAATTTTCAATAAATGCTACCGCAGAATCTGATTACGTTTTTAGCTAAATCTTCCATTCAACGGACGTAGTAGTTTGTGTAGATTATTGCTAAACAGCTCACGGGTTCATCAATTAGTCACTTATTCTTCATTCCATCTTCAGCAAAAAGAAAGTAAAAAAAGAAGCACTCCACTACCATGGCATGCCCTAGAGTGGTTCTTCTGATTCTGATCAAGTTCTTCATTTTACAAACTGCTTTATCAAGTTCTTGGCGAACGTTGAGTGGTTAGAGACAGAGTTCTCTCACTTTTTCTACACAACACATGATTTTTTTTGGAAATGTTCTTACAGTTTCTTGATGTGTTTTTGGCAGGGAAACCTCCGGCTGTGATTGCTCGAGGCGGGTTCTCTGGTATTTTTCCAGATTCCAGTATTCAAGCATATGAGTTGGTGAATATAACAACTTCACCAGACATAACACTTTGGTGTGAACTTCAACTAACAAAGGATGGTGTTGGAATCTGCTTTCCCAATCTGAATCTTCAAAATGGTTCTACTGTCAAGAAATTTTACCCAAACTACAAAGAAACCTTTTCTGTTGATTTTACATGGAAGGAACTCTCCAGTGTGACATGTAAGTAGGTCTGGAACCACCCTCTTCTTGCGAGTAAAGCTTTCTAGATAAAACTAATGTTCAATCTTTTGAAATTAACAACTCTGCAAATGTTTCAGTTCAACGTTTCTGATTTTTTAACTCTAGTCTTTACCCCTCAACAGTGAGCCAGGGTGTTTACTCAAGAACACCAATATTCGATGATAATTGGCCGATAACAAAAGTGGAAGAAACGGCAGCTTCAAGCCTCTGGTTGAACATTCAGGTATAATGTATCTATCATACACTCTTTTACTGCTCAACGTGTTTTCCATATATAACATCATAAGTCATCTTCTCCCTCTACTTATCGTTTCTACATTTAATTTACAGGACAGTGCTTTCTACGCGCAACACAATTTGAATGTGAGAAAGTTTGTTGTCTCTATGTCAAGACGCGTGAGATTCAACTTCATATCTTCTCCAGAGATCAGTTTGTTGAAGAGCATGAAGAAAAGTGTCAAGCGGACGACTGTGACAAAACTCATGTTTAGGTTTCTGAACCAAGACCAAATAGAACCCTTCACCAACCAATCTTACGGCTCTCTTGCCAAGAATCTAAGTTATATAAAAACGTTTTCTTCTGGAATTCTTGTTCCAAAATCTTACATATGGCCCGCAGATTCATATCTTACCTACAACCCCACACGTCGCTGGTCACTGATGCTCATAAAGAAGGTTTAAAAGTTTTCGCCTCGGAGTTTGCCAATGATTATGTAATTGCTTATAACTACAGCTATGATCCAACGGCTGAGTATCTATCTTTCATTGACAACGGAAACTTCTCCGTTGATGGTTTCCTATCAGACTTTCCGGTAACTCCATATCGAGCCATCAGTAAGTAAAACAGAACCCAAATTTTATCTCTCTTCCCAATGCATTGGATTGTATTGATTGCATATAACTTTAGCTATGATTCTTGTTTTCTTTCCAAGATTGCTTCTCTCATTTGGACACCAAAAAAGCAAAGGAGTAAGGTAATGCACAAGAGCAACCCATTTATATATGTGATTTCTAAATATTTTAATTGCAGTTTACCGTTTGGTCTTGCAGCTAAGATAACTATTATCTCGAAGAATGGAGCGAGTGGAGATTTCCCGGGCTGTACTGACTTGGCGTATGAGAGAGCTGCAAACGACGGGGTTGACATTCTTGATTGCAATGTCCAGATGTCTAAAGACAAGATCCCCTTTTGTCTGAGCTCCATTGATCTTATGAACAGCACTAATGTCATCGAAACTAGCTTCAGAAATCTGTCATCAGTAGCTGCAGAGATTCAACAGAACAAAGGGATCTACACTTTCAGCCTGACCATGTCTCAAATACAAACCTTGAAGCGTAAGAGCAAAATCAAGATTCAATATAAAGACTTTGAATGAAGATTATATCTGAATTGGGCTCTGTTTCTCCTTTTATTGCAGCCACTATTTCGAATCCTTTTAGGAACTCCGGTTTGATCAGAAACCCAAGAAACAAAAACGCTGGAAAACTTCTTACATTATCCGAGTTCTTGAATATTTCAAACGGTTACATCTCTCTCTTAGGCATCTTGATAGAAGTGGAGGTAGGAGCTTTGCTGCAAATCTTGTCTGTCAATAAGAACGACACATGATTCTTTTCTTGATATAGCATTTTCCGTTTTTTAGAATGCAGCTTATTTACTGGAACATCAAGGAATTAGCGTGGTCGATGGCATCATCACTGACTTCCCTGCAACCACTGCAAGATACAGAAGTAAATATAACACTCATAGCATCTTCTCTCTATTGCTTCTTTAACTTTCCTTGCGCCAATCTGAGATAGTATTTGATTGCAGAGAACCAATGTTACAGCAACCTGGATGCGGTTCCAACCGGTGTGCTCAGATCTTTAGGGAACAAAATGCTTTTGGATCCGGCCGAAGCTCCGTATCCATTACTAGTTGACTCAGATGTCACGGAGCCACCATTGCCTGAAGTAATTAGAAGTCAGCCTCCTGCTTCTACGCCTACGCCTACGCCATCAAAGTCAGAGGAAAAAGCGATAGAAGTTCCCTTTGCATTTATAACCATGGCGATTCTTGTGAGCTTCTTTATTTCAGTTTAGCTTTTAAGTGCTTGTAACTGACTTCAATTGCAGTATCTGCAAGTAAAATATATGAATAACAAAAACGGTTTAGTATATATCAATCTTCTAAAATGTCAAATTTAGAAGAGGATATTAATAGGAATATGGAAATGGATAAACATGTTTTAAAATCCAACAAAACCAAATTTAGCTTATTTGATCTTAACTCTCTTCCAAAGGATTCTTCACCCAAATTTAACCATCCATCTCTCTCTATCTCTCTCTCTTTTCAAGAAAAAAGAAAACAAAATCAACAGTCAAACATAAGGGAAGGATTCTTAGTAGCAAAAATTAATTCTCATTTTTGTTTGTTCCTTCTTCTTTTGAGGCCAAAAGAGACCAGATTCATTTTTGGTTTCTTCAAAGGCCAAACCTTTTTTCTTATTTCTCAGCAAACCCTTCTGCCATCTTACAAAGAAAAGAAAAAATTTGTTCGTCTGAGAATTATCTCGATCCCTTTTGGATCCGAGGTTTCAAGAACATTCATGAACTTGGAGTAATCAACCATCTTCTTGTAGTAATAATCCAGGAAGATAAAGATAAAACAACACACAGATACAGAATGAAAATAAATTGCTTGTTCTGTTGTATGTCTGAGAAACGGTTTACCAGACGATCATCATCAAGACAAAGCATCAAAGACTGCATTGATGCAAAGAACAATATAACTACATTTGAAAACATCTCTTTTAAAACAGGTCCGTCCCAGTTTCTTTTAACCTTTCTCATTATGTAGATATAGATTCTCAAATTCCTTAAAAATGTTTTCTATCTAAACAAAGTTGAGACGTATTTGCACATACCCGCAGATAGCAGTAGGCGAAAATACATAGCCGAGGAGATAGCAAAACTCGGGAAAGGGAACATCAGTGCTCATATCTTTACATTCAGAGAGCTCTGCGTCGCCACCAAGAACTTCAACCCGGATAATCAGCTCGGTGAAGGCGGATTTGGAAGGGTTTACAAAGGGCACATAGAGACCCCGGAGAAAGTACTTCTCCCATATAACCACCTCTCTATTATATTCTCTCTTCAGCGGTTTGATTCTGATTCTTTCATGTTTAGGTTGTTGCAGTTAAGCAGCTAGACAGGAATGGTTACCAAGGGAATAGAGAGTTTCTTGTGGAAGTCATGATGTTGAGTCTCTTACATCATCAAAACCTTGTCAATTTGGTTGGATACTGCGCAGACGGGGATCAACGGATTCTTGTCTATGAATATATGCAAAATGGTTCTCTAGAGGATCATCTTCTAGGTAATATAAGAATCTAAACACCATAACTACATGTACTTTCACATCCACACATTTCTAAAGATTACCTATATACTTCAGAATTGGTGCGGAACAAGAAGAAGCCGTTGGATTGGGACACAAGAATGAAAGTTGCAGCAGGAGCAGCGAGAGGGCTTGAGTATCTACACGAAACAGCTGATCCTCCTGTGATCTACAGAGATTTCAAGGCCTCAAACATATTGCTTGACGAAGAATTCAACCCAAAGCTTTCAGATTTCGGTTTAGCTAAAGTTGGTCCGACAGGTGGGGAGACTCATGTGTCAACGAGAGTGATGGGAACATACGGGTATTGTGCGCCTGAGTATGCTCTCACAGGACAGCTCACTGTGAAATCCGATGTATACAGCTTTGGAGTCGTGTTCTTGGAGATGATCACAGGAAGAAGAGTCATTGACACCACAAAACCAACTGAAGAACAGAACTTAGTCACTTGGGTATAATAATAATAATGCAATAACTTTTCTCAATCTGACAAAAAAAAAACCCTTGATTTGTTTTTCTTAATTGGGGTTTTGCATTATACAATGCGCAGGCGAGTCCATTGTTCAAAGATAGGAGAAAGTTCACGTTAATGGCGGATCCATTGCTAGAAGGAAAGTATCCAATAAAAGGATTGTATCAAGCGCTTGCAGTAGCAGCAATGTGTCTTCAAGAAGAAGCAGCAACGAGACCAATGATGAGCGATGTAGTCACTGCGCTCGAGTACTTAGCCATGACCAAAACCGAAGAAGATGGACAAACTGTAGAAGAAGAAGAAGAACAAGAAGAAGACGAAAGATCCAAACTTTGAGTTTGTTTGTTTTGTAATTTTAAATGATCGGTTTTTAGGAAATTTGAGGACTTTTCGAATCACCAAAGAACATTTTAACGGATTTTGCTGAGAATCATATGTTCTATTAATCGACGATGATCTCTGGATTTGAGCGAAAGTTTCAGACTTTACTCACCGTTCGTTGTTAAGAATTAAAAAATCCCAACTTTTTTGGAAAAATGTCATTTTAAAAATTTTATTGTGTTAATTAATTTAAGAAGATAAAAGGGGTAAAGGGGTTTAAGGGTTTGTCACATAGAGAGTAGTAATGGCGACCAGCTCAGCTTTGTGAAAAACGACAAAATCGACAACGATAAACCCTACTCTCTGGAAGAAGACGCAATTCCTCCTTCAAGCTGGGGAGATTAGCTTCGCTTGCGGCCATGGGGGTTTCTCTTCGTCACCTCTCTCCTTCCTCTTTCTGGGTTTCGCGTCGTCCTCGTGTTTCTTCTTCTTCTTCAATTCTTTCTTTTCTTGTGCCTCGCCGTAGAATCATTTCCAGGTTTACACCCTTTTTTTTTTTTTTGTTATCTGTTCTCTTTCTCTCATTTTTTGTGGTTTGGTTGAAGTTTAGTTGAAGGGTTCGTGAGAATTTAGCTTACTTATTCGTCAATTGCTCTGTTTCGTAAGTCTTTTGTTTGGTTATATAGTGACGATTCAAGTTTTGGAGTAGTTGAAAAAGCAGGTAAAGTTGTGGGTACTATACAGTTTCTCGCTTTGGAGGATAAGTTGTTCTTGTGAAGGTTTCATACTCGAGTGTCAAAAAAAAGTTATTTAGGATTCCGGTGTTGTTTAAGTTAGAGGTGGTTTGGTTATTATTCTGAGCTTGAAGGTGTTTCTCTTTGTGTTGATACCATTTTTGGTGCTTATGATTTGCAGGAAAATAGCTATCATCAATGGAAATTCTGGATATTCCACTGCTACTACTGATTGTGGGGGTTCCCATGGATTTCAGCATTCGGGTCATCAACGGTCGTCCTCTGTTGAGTTTAGTGGAGAGTGGAAACTTAATTTGGGTTCGAAGACGGCAAGAATGGTTCCGCCAACTGTGAAACAAGCTGGAGCTGTGAGTGCTTGGAGGGATGAAGTCAATAACTTCAGAGGAAGAAATGGCGAACATGCTAACAACAACCAAGATGATGCTTTTGGTAACGGCAGTTATTATTTCAAAGGCTTTGTCCCTAAAATAGATGAAGTCCAGTCTTATGGAAACGGCCAGAACTTTGATTACAAGCTGAAGCAAGGAAGTGATATTACCACACTTGATAGAGAATTGAATGGATTTATGCAAACTAATAGTATAAGAAGACCGGTCGTTGCATTACCAAGCAAGGATATTGAGGCTGAGGGGAAAACAGACATGACTCTGAGAGGAGATAAGGATACACATGGAAAACAAAGACCTCTTAACAGTGACTCGTCTCTTGACAATGCAAGCTATAAGAAATCAGCAACCGTTTCCCAAGTGGAAAAATGCACCAACCTGTCGAAAGTCCGAGCAAACCTCAAGAAAATATATGAGAGAGTTTTTGTTGTTGATGATGCGTATACTGCAAAGAAAACCGTGGCTAAGCTCATGAATGAATATAGGAATCTTGTCCATGCTTGCGATACAGAGGTATGTGGTCATGTGTTTGCTAATACATTGTTGTTCACATGGCTTAGAAATGCTAATGCTCTAGACGCTTCTTTTAATACTGCTTGTACTCTGGTAATCAATTCTGTAGGTGTCCAGGATTGATGTGAAGACTGAAACACCTGTGGACCATGGGGAGATGATATGTTTCAGTTTATATTGTGGATCAGAAGCAGATTTTGGAGATGGAAAATCATGTATCTGGGTAGATTTGCTTGGCGAAAGTGGAAGGGATATCTTGGCTGAGTTTAAGCCATTTTTCGAAGACTCATCAATAAAAAAAGTGAGCTAAAACGAGAAACAAATTGCTGTGTTTCTATTATTCAGTGAATTCTGGATAATTTGGTGTTTCAAATTCTTATTTTAGCTTTCTCTCTTGTTGTGTGTTTTCTTGAAAAAACGATTGGCTATTTCTTCACCTTGCCTCTCCTTTGTTTAGTTGAAGGCACTACTGACTTCTGAATCATGTTTTGTTTTGATTGTGTAAATCATTTTTAACCTTGACCTTTTCTTGTACTTATAGGTATGGCATAACTACAGCTTTGATCACCACATTATCAGAAATTATGGAATCAAGCTTTCTGGTTTTCATGGTGATACGATGCACATGGCACGATTGTGGGATTCATCTAGACGGATATCTGGTGGTTATTCGCTCGAAGCACTTACAAGTGACCCAAGAGTTCTTGGGGGAACTGAGACAAAGGAGGAAGCAGAATTATTTGGTAAAATATCAATGAAGAAGATTTTCGGCAAGGGAAAACTGAAAAAAGATGGATCAGAGGGGAAATTGGTGGTCGTTCCTCCTGTTGAAGAGCTACAAAAAGACGATCGAGAAGCTTGGATTTCCTACTCGGCGTTGGATTCGATAAGCACACTAAAGCTTTATGAGAGCATGAAGAAACAACTGCAAGTGAAGCAATGGTTTCTTGATGGACATCTCATTTCAAAAAAGAACATGTTTGATTTCTACCAAGAATATTGGCAACCTTTTGCTGAGCTTCTTGCCAAAATGGAAGCGGAAGGAATTCTTGTAGATAGGGATTATTTGGCGCAGATTGAGATTGTAGCCAAAGCAGAAAAAGAAATTGCTGTTTCGAGGTTCCGAAATTGGGCTTCAAAACATTGTCCAGATGCGAAGCATATGAATGTTGGCAGTGACACGCAATTGCGACAACTCTTTTTTGGTGGCATTACTAACAGGTATGCTTCTTGCAAGTCTTGGTTTGGACTGCCTTATGTTTCCATGTATGTGTCAAATAGAAGTTATCTTTGGAAGAAACCATAATATTTTGGAATTTGACATGTACCATATCATTTTATTACAAAGAAAACTAAGTGCATGACTCTTTTGTCTCAGAATTTGGTAAAGATTGTAATCTTTTTCCTTGCTAAAACCAAGAAACATAATTTCATTTCTTAGTGCTTATTTCTAGTACTAAATTTTGTTAATTTCTGTTACAGTTGTAATGGTGAGGATCTTCCATATGAAAAACTTTTCAAAGTTCCTAATGTTGATAAGGTGATTGAAGAAGGAAAAAAGACAGCGACAAAGTTCCGCAATATCAAACTGCATAGGATTAGCGACAATCCTCTACCTACTGAAAAGTTCACTGCCTCAGGCTGGCCCTCTGTTAGTGGAGACACCTTGAAAGCCTTAGCTGGGAAAGTCTCTGCAGAATATGACTATACGGATGGCGTTTTAGATACTTCTCTAGAAGAAAACACTGGAGATGATGATTTTATTTCGCTACCAGATGAAATTTTAGAAACACAACACTCCAATACCTCTGATGAATCAAATACATCTGCTTATGGAACAGCATTTGATGCGTTTGGAGGGGGTGAAAGTGGAAAGGAGGCTTGCCATGCTATTGCCGCACTATGTGAAGTTTGCTCCATTGATTCCTTAATATCAAATTTTATTCTTCCTTTGCAGGTATGTTTTTTCTTTTATAACAATGTTCCCTGGAGTTTGAGCTACTTAATTATTTTCCAATAGCATATCCTTTCAGGTTATTTTTTTATGGAATTGGTTTTCTAAATGACAGGGAAGTAATGTATCAGGAAAAGATGGTCGTGTCCACTGCTCCCTGAATATTAACACTGAAACTGGTCGCTTATCGGCTAGAAGGCCAAATTTGCAGGTATATGGCTTGAACTTAATTTAAGATTTTGCTTGAATGGAGATGCAATCAAGTAACTAAGCTTCTCTAATTTCTCTACTAATGAGCCTTTTGTAAATTTTTAAAATGTTGTGGTATGAAGAGCTAGTACATCGTTGGATTTGAAATGTGCAATGTCTATTTTTACTTGGAAGCATAGTACATCTCGAATTTGTTTGTAAAGTATATATTTTTTTTTCTGTCTAGAACCAACCTGCATTGGAGAAAGATCGGTACAAGATCCGTCAGGCCTTCATAGCCTCACCAGGAAATTCACTTATTGTTGCTGATTATGGACAGGTGAAAATTATAGTTATATCTACTTTTTTTGTGACTAGTGAGCTAATTCACTTGTTGACTGTACGGCGGGTTTTTTTTATCTTCAGCTGGAACTTAGGATTCTAGCACATCTTACTGGTTGCAAAAGCATGATGGAAGCTTTCATAGCTGGTGGAGACTTCCACTCGAGAACAGCCATGAATATGTATCCACATATTCGTGAAGCTGTTGAAAATGGTGAAGTGCTCCTTGAATGGCATCCACAACCTGGACAGGAGAAGCCGCCAGTGCCATTATTGAAGGTGAATCCTGGTTTTATGTTTTAACAGTGATTTTGGGAAAAACCTTAGAAAGCTTGGTTTCTAAGTCTTTTATTCATTTTGCTTATATAGCTTAAAAAAAATAATTCTAATAGTGCTGAACCGAGGGAAGCTAGACTTTGTTCCTGAATTCTTCTAACAGCGGGCAAAATGTTTTTTTACTTATTCAGGATGCCTTTGCTTCTGAGAGAAGAAAAGCAAAGATGCTTAACTTCTCGATTGCGTATGGGAAGACCGCTGTTGGACTTTCTAGAGATTGGAAGGTATATTAAGAAAGCCGTTACAATTGATATGAACATGCTTGATTTATTGTAATAAGCTTACAGAAGCTTATTTTCCACCTTTTAGGTTTCAAGAGAAGAAGCTCAAGAAACAGTTGATCTCTGGTATAATGATAGACAAGAAGTCCGCAAATGGCAAGAACTACGCAAGAAAGAAGCTATAAAAAATGGGTATGTAGTCACTTTGTTGGGAAGGGCTCGTAAATTCCCTGTATACCGTTCACGTGCCCAGAAGAACCATATCGAACGAGCAGCAATCAACACTCCTGTTCAGGTTTGTATGCGCTGACATCAGATCTTAACCATCTTGAACTCCATCGACTCTAAACCTCAATCACCACTATTTTTACAGGGAAGCGCGGCTGATGTTGCTATGTGCGCTATGCTGGAGATATCAACAAATCAATGTCTCAAAGAGCTTGGTTGGAAATTGCTTCTACAAGTAATACTTCTCAGTTCTCACAGATTCTTTACATAACGACAAGCTTAGATGATTGTTTTATCTAAATGATTCCTTTTGGGCTACACACAGATTCATGATGAAGTAATTTTGGAAGGACCTAGTGAGTCAGCGGAGAATGCTAAAGACATAGTAGTGAAATGCATGAGTGAACCCTTCAACAGCAAGAATATTCTCTCAGTCGACTTATCTGTTGATGCTAAGTGTGCTCAGAACTGGTATGCTGGCAAATAAGAGGAAAATAGTAAAAAAGCTCTTGCTCTGAAACCTAACAGTGAGGCAGTGCTTGAGGATTTTTGTTTGTCTCATTGTCCCTGTGAAAATCTGTTCATATATTTATCCTAATGAAAGCTAATTGTCACCATCGTTTCTTTCTTTTATGTTAAAACACATTGCTGTGTAATTAGTAGGTTTGTGACATTGATTGAAGAGTAGTAAGTGATTTTAACTTCGAAATTTTGCGTGGCACTAACATTACTATTACATAGAAAGGGAGCCTCTGCACCAAATAGAGTATTCTTCAAGATATCTAACAATCCAATTGTGGAAAACTAACCAATGAGAAAACAAGTAAGCTTATCAAAAAACGAAAACGAGTGGATGTTATCAATTAAAGTCCAGGACGAAGCTTGGAGGCAGCCATGGCTTCCATTCCATGCAGAGCTCCTTCTGCGAGCTTATTCTTCTCTACCACCAACACAATTTCTTCTTCTTCTTCTTCCTCACTTAAGCTCCCCTCTCGGTTTCTTGGAACTCGGGTTGTAAAGCCCCGGCTCCGACTCGGACCCTCCAATGGGTCGAGAGCCACTTGCTGGTTCAAGTTTGGAAAGAATGGCGTCGATGCTGAGAATGCTGGAATCTATGGCAGCCAGTCACGCGACGATTTTGACAGAGACGACGTTGAACAGGTTTGTTTTCACTTCTAAGTTCTTGATTTGCAGAAAGTAGTTGAAGATAGCGTTGTGAAACGCAGACGCAATTGTCAATTAAAACAGAGGAAATGTTTTAGATATAACTTTATTGTCGTTTATTGGTGATTTGCAGTATTTCAACTACATGGGGATGCTTGCGGTGGAAGGTACCTACGATAAGATGGAGGCTCTTCTCAACCAGAATATTCACCCTGTCGACATCCTTTTAATGCTAGCAGCCTCAGAAGGAGACAAGCCTAAGATTGAAGAGCTTCTCAGAGCTGGTGCTGACTACACGGTTAAGGACGCTGATGGCAGAACCGCTCTTGACCGAGCCAGCAGCGAGGAGATCCGTGACTTGATCCTTGGATCCCTCACTCAAAAGGCTTGACAAATATGTCATTTCTTTGTCAGAGTTAGCTCTTTCTTACAACGAAAGTGTGTCTGTTTTTGTGTATCTGTAGGTTAAATCTCAGTTGTTTTACATTAAGTTTGGTCCAAAGACTCAGGGAGCTGCAACTTTAATGTAGAGATTGATCTTATACCAGAAGTTTAACTTTTTTCGCTTACCAATCGTTCATCAGCAATAGTTATAAAACAAGTACGCAAAAGATTTCTAAATGGTTATTAACATAATGTCTAAGAATGCAGACATGAAGCTGCTCAAACATCTCCAAAATCCCTGAGAAACGCAACTATCTAATATTGTGATATACTCAGTTGCTGCTTGACTCTCAATCCATTCACTCAGCAGAATTCTCGTGCAACAGTACGTACTCTCGGCTGCACCCAAAAGAAAAAAAAAAACATGTCAAGAACAGGAGAAATCAGGTGTTAACCCAAATAATGTGCACAAACAAGCACATATGAATTACAAAACGAGTAGGTACGACTATGATTTCTACATTAGAATACCTGCTGTTGCCGAACTTTATGGTGTCTTTCTCAAAAAGCTCATAATATCGTTGTGGCTCAATAGGATTTTCCTGAAAAAGATAAAAAAGTTCTCATTACAAACATTCGAACCAACCATGATAAAGAAGCAAGCAAGATGGAATACAATTGAGCACTTACATTGATATATGTTTTGTTCGTACTGCCAAGATCCATTATGTAAGGCCTGCAAGGTGAGATATTATGGAAAATTAAAATTTAGCCTGAAGCCCGAAGAGGTGCAAATTTAAAGCAAAAATGAAAGAGTAAACAGGTTTTTACTTCACTTGCTTCCCCATCATTCCATCCGGTTTCTCCTTTTCCACTTCCCTGCAAAAAGCACATTCACAGTGAGATATATGTTAACCTTAAAACCCTTATTCTCATTAGATCTATTGTCATAGATTTTACTATTCAAAAGGATAACTACACGTCAGGAACCTACCGGTACTGAATAACAGCATGTTGTTTGCTACACGATGGATGATCAGTGGGAACATCAGCAATCCTTCTCTCACGTCCAAAGAGATAACAGCTTTGGCGATGGAGGTAGAGAGGCTCTATTAATCCAACACATTTCACAAGCACAAAAAGCACACACATCAAGAAAAACTGATTCAGGGATTTATGAGTTAGAAGCAAATAGAAATGAGAAACAAAATACTAAATCTTAATATACATAGTCACTCAACTACAATACAATGTTCAAGAATTCAAACCGAGAACGACACGGCAAACCAGTCACAAACGTATCAGATCAAAGAAGCTATTGTTCCTATTAGAGCCATGAACATTGCATAATAAAATTCATTGTAGTTAAATTGACAAGTATCAAGTAATAATGTGGCTACTCTTAGTAATCATGCTAATATATAGGTTTACAAGGCTAGACTCTATCAAACGGTCTCGAGCATCAATTTCATTACATGTTTTACTGCATATTTTGTGGACAAATAATTGACGTTCACCATAGAAAGATAGTTTAAGTGAAATACATAGAAGAGAAATGAACCACTACTTCGACAGATGAGAGAGGATTAAAAGACTCACCATTCAGTGGTTCACCATCCTTAAAGACATACAGTCTCCATCTTTCGCTGGGCTTTCTAGCCTCCGGAGGCTCACTGAAGAGGAGTGTGATACCTGCAAAGGATTCAATCAGTCACGGAAGCATGCCTATTGTGAAATTTAATGCGATAAACCTCCATCTCCATTCTTGGGAGCAAAAACGGAATTGGCAGTCAAAAGAATAGCTGCTAATGCAGATGCTTATATATTGAAGCTCCTAGTCTCCTTAGTTATTAACTATTGACCAATGAAAACTTTCACGCAATGACAGACACAAATGATACAAAATAAAGAAAATATGACCTGATAACAAAGGCAGATGTTTCACAGTTCAAACAGGCAATGAAGATACAATGGCAAAAGTTTATACCACAGGGTGATGGTAACAGTTGATATTCTTTAATCAAATGCCTGGATCAGAAATATCACCTCTGTATCTGTTGGTATCTTCAGCAAGTTTCCCTGATAGCTCAAATGATGGTTCTTCCTGCCAAGATATATCAAAATTGGTTTTGAAGTGTAAATGCATGGATAAGCCAAGAAACCTCAAAATGACATTGGAAATTGAAATTCAATAGATGCTTGAAATGATACCTTTTTCTTCGCTGCCAGAGCCTCTTCAACTGCTCTCATCCTCGCGACTGAATCTTCCTCGGCATTTCTGGTGTAGAAAACCCATAACATGGTTAAGAGAAAAATAAAATGAAAAAGTGTAAAGGCTAATCTAATAAGAAGAAAACTCACAGCTCCTCGCCGCCCCTTCTTTCAATAGACTCCTGAAAAGAAAAAAAGGTAATCAAAATGACTGAAGAAAAATCTGTGGCTCGCAGAAAATAATAAATCTGCAAAAGCGACTATAATCTATATAATGAGCTTTTACTAAAAGAAAAGAAACATGAGAAGTGACGTTACTGGATATGCTGAAGGGAATGAAAGACACTATCTATAGTCATTTAGCAGCACAAAAATAGCTGGCTGCAGGTTCTAGTTATAGACTCAGGCGAAAAGCTAAATCACAGGATTCAAACAAACTATTAAGTGAACCAAGCAGTAGAGGCTAACCTTTACTAGCATACACCAAAGCTAAACAAATTTCAACCACATTATCTTTTGAAGCAGAATATGGATACTCCCAAGTAAAAAAAACAGAAAGAAACATTCTGAGATTACTAACATCTCCAAGCTAAAGAAACACGCAGAAATACCTCATCATGCCTTGAGGCAATAGATCTCTCTGGTGAACGCCTGCTACTACTCCTGTGACTCCTATCTAACGGTGAAGTAGACCTCTCATGCCTTGCTCTAGAGTGTCTCTCATCATCCCTTTTCCTTTCACCACTCTCCTCTCTCCCTGAGCGTCTTCTCTTATCCCCAAGCTCCCTATCTGTGTCTCCTTGTCTTTTCCTCTCTCTTCCCATTTCTCCATCCCTACTGTCTCTCTTCTCCCTTCCTCTACCGTCATGCCTCTCGTCTTCTCTCTCTCTACTTCTCCCACCTTCCTTCTCGCCTTGAGCTCTTCTCAGTCTCTTCGTCCGTGGTGAAGGTGACCTTGAACTTGGAGCCATTACTTGAGACAGGTCGTTCCCTCTCTTCTTTGCCTTCCGAATCATCAAAAATTGAGACAAGGGTCAGAACAAGAAAAAGGAGTGTAAGCTCTACAGAACACTAAACCCTAGTTCCGAAACGCATTACAAGAACTAGAGGAGGAGCAAAGCCCTAAAATCTACAGATGTCGAATTACTAGTTTCAGAAGTTTCCGGCATAATTAAGGGTTGCGAGTATCACGACGGCTCAAGAGAATGATGGTGAGGCTAATTTACCTGGTTGCCGGAGCTGTGACTACTTCGGCGGAGGGAAGAGGAGAGACCCAATGAATAAATAATCTCAGAAATAAGAAGAAGAGCAAAACGAAAAGACTCAATTAAAAGTGGTGTCTTTTGTAAATAAAAGGAAATTGAGGGGTTTAATATTAAAAAAATCATAGACGGTGTGCGTCAACTTAGCTAACGGAGTTAGAGTTCCATTAGGTCTTCGTTAGTAGACATGTATATATAACTAGTAACCCTTGTTCGAGTGATTTTGTTTATTCATTGATCATTGATCATCATCACAAACAAATCGGCGAATAGGAAATATTTGGGAATTAGTGGAATTAGGTTTTGGATTCCGTAAATCTCTCTTCTTATTGTCTTAATTAGGTTTTTGTTATCAAAGAATGCAGAAGCTTGACCTAGTTAGGGAGAATCTATACCTAGGCGATATATGCGCAGCTGCTGAGATTCTCAAGAATGGTAGCTCTGAGATTTCACATGTTCTTACGGTTTTGCACCACCCTTCCATATCTGTCTTCGAGGAATGGCGTAACGTGAAACTAGAATCAAAAGAAATCAAGGAAGTGTATGTTGGTGGTGGTGATGGTCAAGACTCATTACAAGGCAAAGAGTTTGCGACGGAGAGCGCGTTACCATCAGGTAAGCTTTTATATTCTCTTGAGCGTACTGGGAAAGATCTCGAGTTTACACGAATGGTTGTGTTTGCTGACGATGAATAATGCGAGAATCTGCTTGATTTTTTCGATCTTTGTTTGGATTTTATCGATGCTGGCCGCAAAGAGAAAGGTGTGTTAGTTCATTGCTTTGCTGGACAATCTCGGAGTGCTTCTATGGTTATTGCGTATCTTATGAGGATGGAAAAGCTCTTCGGGAAAGAAGCTTTAGCATCATTGAGACAATGCGCTCAGGCTAGTTCCAATCCTGGCTTCTTAAAACAGTTAGATTTGTTTGAGAGAGTGAACTTCAAAGTCGACCGTTCCAGCCCTATTTACAAGCACTTCCGTCTAAAAGCTTTAGGTTACTTATATAGCAAGGATAAGAAATTTGATAGATTGAAGTTGAGAGCTGATCCGGAAATAATGTCGAATGAGAGTAGTGGTAGTACGTACCATTGCAAGAAGTGCAAGAGAATTTTGTTGTTTCAAGAGCAAGTTATTGATCATACTCCAGGTGAGGCTGATTCAGAGTTCGATGACATGTTCAAAAACATGATAGGAGAGGTTCGCAACAAGAACCCCGATGATCCGAAACAATGTACTTCCATATTCGTAGAGCCTATCGAATGGATGAACACAATGGAAGATTTTGTGTCTGAAGGGAAGTTATTGTGTCCTAAGTGTAGCGCTAAGGTTGGAAGCTTTGACTGGTCGGGGAGTTATTGTAGCTGTGGAAGCAAGATTATTCCGGCGTTTCAACTTCAGATGAGCCGCGTCGATGTTATCACTGTGAAAGATGGCGTGAAGAAGAAGAAGAACAACAAGCATGATAAGAGAAGAGTCTAAGCTTTGGATTTTTCTGAAGACTTCATAAATTTTGTGCAGCTTAATGAGATATATTATTATTATTATTGATTTTTCTTTTTTGCTGCATCGAATCATATCTATAATTAAAATGATTTTCTTGTTTTTTTAAGAAAAACTAAACATTGTTTTTGATTTGCAATGTAATTTTTGACATAATATAAATACTACAAAAATAAGTAATGCATAAATATAGTGTGTTATTTGTAATACATGAATGATGTAGTCATGTAGAGGAAACTAAACATTCATCACACTTATTTTATATTGTTCACCAAATACACAACATAATCACCTTGGACTAACTGAACACACTTGTTGCGGAGAATATATATATATATTATACGGTTAGCTTAAGCTATGAGAAATGTCTTTCTCGATTCTACATGTCAACATGATAGGGTGAAGATTCGAAAAGCATATAGCATATGTTGTTTCAATATCGGCAACACGCCAACACGTTTGGTATATGATTTTTCTCCTACTACGATCGAATCTTCCAGGTGGTCAGATGTTAAACGAAATTCCACTACTAGCTTATTTCCTTTTATTATTTAATTTTGGGCGTATATGAAGTAAAAATGATTTGATGTTTCATACTAGTATATATATTTAAGTGGTCTATACCAACTATAATAAATAAGGCTTTATTGTTGTGTGGTACTACGAACAGAAGCCAACAAGATTAATGAGAATCGTATTAGTAATATCAGTAAACAAAACATGTCGAAACCTTAATGTATGCTTTTTGCACTTCGCCGCAAGATCTAACTGGAGCTGGTCTGGATGGTTTAGTCAATAGAAATTGTAAAATGGTGTTCTTGCCTTTATTTCATGCACATATATAAGTCCGCTAGAAAAAGGAGCACTTGTCCAGTTGTCCTTCATAGGAGCCCACAAGTAAAAACACTATGCTATAAAGTATAAACTATAATATCCAATTTCCTTCTTAAAATATTGTATGAGGAACTTTGAACCCAATAAAAAACTTTGAACAAATATAAAATATTGTACGAGGAACTTGTTGGATGAGACTGTATTTTTCGAAGCTCACAGCTTTGGTCTTTTGTCCACATGCTCTTCTTGTCTTTTGTCTATTCTCAAGTGAGATTATCCCATATGTAAATTTAGTTTTTTCTTTTTTTGGCTGCTCGCTATAGAGAAAGCTTTCGTTTGTCGGGTGAGAACTCATTGTCTCCCAAATTATGTCTCCTGGTTTACTTAATTTGATGTATATTTATATATTTTCACATCTTATTGAAAAATTAATTTGACAACGAAAAAACAATGTTCTAGAAGAAAAGATATTGGGCGAGCACACAAGGGTCACAAAATCGAAATGATTAATTTTAAGTTGTTTGACCCATTTTAAAAAATGTAATCTGTTTGACAACAAATATTTTCAATTCAATGTCGTCGATGGTATATACTATATAGCATCATGTTCATCATGATTCCTTTTTTTTTTTTTTTTTGGGTTTAATGTTAACATAAAACATCATGGTTCTTTTTGATACGTATCATAATCCTAATGATTAATTACCAATCATAAAAATAATTATTTTTAGTGAAATGTATATATTATGATTTCATAAACTAGTTTCGATTTTTGTATTCTTCATGGAACATTATACTTCTGGTTCAAAAATATATATATTTTTATATCTGAAATAATTAATTTCTCACAGCATGCACAAACAAATGTAGTGTAATCTACCATCCGTTTTGTTTCTGGTTTAAATGTTGGTTATGCATCATGCACGTCATTATTATCTTATGATTAGCAAAATCCTAGCTAGACTGTCACATATATGATATATCAGCCAGCATCGGTCATCATCACCTTCTTCGTTATTGTCATACAGTTTCACTGTGACAAAGTCCAAATTATGTTATGTCAAAACGTAAGCTAACGTAGCTCCATGCGTCATAGATTGCCGAACAAAGAGGCAATTACTGTAAATCTGTTTCGGTACTAACTTTACAAATTTACACAAAGAATTCGTACCTCACCACTAAAAGTGCAATATAATCTACTTGATTTGTCGTCAGCTAAACAATTATAAAACAATTGTCATGCCAGACTATAAAGGTTCGAGAACGTGGACCGACTACATTTAGAAATATATATGCATTTATCATTTCGTTTTTAGCCTAATGTGTAATGTTGCCTTCATCACGTTTTCTGGTTTTTTTGTTTTGAGTTTTTTTTCTTTTCCAAATAGATCAAGACTATCATCTGCTTGTCACGTTATAAACCATATATATATTATCGTTTGACACTTAGTACCAGTTCCCCACGAATTACATGTCTCCACATCATTGACTAAACTATATTTTTAATTTGTTTGCAAGAAGTTTCCCTATATCAATAAATTGTTGTACTTTTTACATTTCTGTATACTTATAAATGATACACCTAAACTCGCAAGGCAAATTCAATAGTATTGTTTCCGGTAAATCAAGATAAATTTAATATGCATATAGCATACGGAAAATATAAGCTAGAATGAAATTAGTATATGTATCTCGTTCAAATGAGTTATAGGAAATAACACGTTTTATTGAAAACTATTAAAATACGTTTCGGTTCATCCATTAACAGTTCTTTATATATATTTTTATCTTATATCATTGTGAGTAACTAATAAGAGTAAAAATTTAGCAAACTCAAGTTGATGTGTACTGTTATAAAAAAAGGTTGTTGTGTACATTTTATTCTCCACTACCCAACAAGAAGGTGATCCACTCCCCTTATATGTATCTTTCTTTTGTTCTTGCACATAAAGAAATCAATCTGTTCAACTGCCATATAGAATACTAAACCCACGAATAATAGTATTATATGTGGGGATGTGAATAGTTAAACGAATAATAAGAACAAAGGGACAGAATCGTGCCAAACCTACAACATTCTTGACCTCTGCCTCCCTCCTTTATTACTATATAGAGGGCACATTTGAGAGAACCAATTAGGCAAATAAAAGTCTAGATAGCGTTTTTAGCTTCTCACATCTTCTTTCTACAAATATCAAACTACTCTTCATCGGCCTCTTATCTAGCAAAGTGATCTCAATGGAAAGCTCAGCACTAAGCAACTGCGTGAGGCGAACAGTGTTCTCTAATCAACAGAGAACAATACAAGAGGGTCTAGAAGAGAGTAGTTGGACAATGTACTTTGAAACCCAAGATGGATTAGGCCATAACGATGATTCTTCGATGATGTCAGATGCTGCGTCTCCTATGGGATCTGTCGAAGAAGACACGGCTTCATCTCCTTCTAACAGAACCAAGGTTAGTCCACGAAGATGACAATCTTAATTAATATATGTTCATAATACATACATTAATAGTTTAGTACACACATTACACTTATGCAGAGCTATATGTATGTATGATATTTCATGTGGTTTTATCTAATTTTTTTTTTTTTTTGACAATCGTGGTTTTATCTAATTAATCTCTTTGATATGCTTGTTTCTTCAGGGTTGTAGTGAAATGGAAGACAATACGATAAAAGTAAAAACCGTGATGAACAATACTAAAACTGAGGTAAGAAACTTTCAACGACCTTCACATATTAATGTATATTTTCAAAAAAATTTAATTGTTCTAACAACATTCTTACGGTTTTTTATAGGAGAAAGGACTGAGTAAAAATGGGATAATATATGAAGAATATTGCGCAGAATTGAAGAAGAGAGGACTTTGTTTAGTTCCTTTGTCGATGTTGTCTAACTATATTGGTTGAAAAAAACTTCGATTGTGTTTTTGAATATCATATATTTTTTCATTTTTTTATCGTGATTATTTTTCTTTTCTGATTCTTTTCTATAAAATCTATAGAATGGACGACTAAGTAAATGTAGTGAAAAGGAAGATTGGATTAAATGTATTATTTGTAATTGTATGTATAAAATGCACCAAGGCAAAAGTGCGAGGGAGATTCAATTGACAGTAATGAAGACTACTTGTAAATCATTTCTGAAACATGTGTAATAAAGAGTTAACATGACTCCATGTGTGTCACAATGTTTATGGATTTTGGTACGGTATACACACAATCACATTACTTATGTGTATATATATTTGGAACGTCTTGTAATCCAACGACTGAATTATCTCCCGATTTAGAAAAAAACCATCCAAATTATATTGCCAACAACCTTTAGCCTAGTAGATGTATCTGTGTCACACTTGACACTCCTGGTGGTGGTGGGTCACCTTGGGAGTTATTTTCTCCGACTCTGACTCAGAGATATTGGAGTTATTGAAGAAACCAAAATAATAAGTTTCCCTGTTTGACCAAAAAAAAAAAAAGTTTCCCTCTGTTGGACAAAATAAGATCCGGCAACAAATAACTTTGTCCAAAAACATTCTCTGGTTCAGCTTTAGTGTAAATAAATAGTAATTAATTTAATTGTAGCTAATTAAAAATACCATTTTATTAGGATTATATGTAGATTTAACTTCAAAAAAAAAAAAAAAGAAATATCAAGATACCACTTTATAAAAATTATATAGATTTTTTTTCTTAAAATGTTACTTAATTTTTAAGATTTTTTTGTATATTGTAAAATTTTATTTACATATTTCAGTGGGAAAAATTAGTATTGTCTACATTAATCCTCCTTATTTAATAAAGTTAACGGAAGAACAATTTGATTGTAATTAAAATAAAATTAAAAAATTGATTAGTTAGTAATTAAAAGGGTGCAGATTTGAAACGCAAAATGGTTTCCTAAAACGAGGAATCACGACCGCATCATTCATCATCTATTCTTCATAGAGAGAAGAAAGAGAGAGAGAGAGCTCTTCTTCTTCTTCTTCTTCTTCTTCTTCTTCTTCTTCTTCCGCTCACTAGAGATCTACTCTCTCTTATCTCAATCAGTCTTCTTCTTCACGATAGCTCCTGTTTTATTATTCTTCATCGGGCGAGAGACATGGTTTCCTCAACCAAACTCAAATCCGTTGATTTCTACAGGTCCGATCCTCTCTCTTTTCACATTCTATTTTTCCGATAACGGCTTCTGATAGCAAAGCATGTTTCTACATTTTCTTTTTATCATTCTGAATTTCGCTACTACGAATGTCGTTTTGATGGATGATCTGATTTTTTGTTTGTTTTTTTTTCAGGAAAATTCCGAGAGATTTGACAGAGGCATCTCTATCAGGCGCTGGGTTATCCATTGTAGCTGCTCTCTTCATGGTGTTCTTGTTTGGAATGGTTAAAATTTCTCCTAAATGTCTCTTGGATCCTTTCTTTGTATAGTCTGAACACAAAATAAAAATATCATCTTTTTTTTTTTTTTTTTTTTTTTATGGGTTTTTAAGGAGCTGAGTAGTTATTTGGAAGTCAACACTACCACATCTGTTATAGTTGATAAGAGCACTGATGGGGACTTCTTACGCATTGATTTCAACATCAGGTTTTTAGGACTTTTTCTTTTGCCCAAATTACACAGTTATTAGATCCTCGATTCATCATCATATAAAAGGGGGAAATATGGTGAATGGTTTTTTCTTTATAAGCTGACTCTTTGTTTTTGTTTCCCCTACCTGTTTTGTAGTTTTCCTGCTCTTTCGTGTGAATTTGCATCCGTTGATGTGAGTGACGTGTTGGGAACAGTAAGTCTTCTTTCTACCTCGCAACTCTTACTCTTTCTATTCCGATCATCTCTCATTCTCACTGATTGAGAATGCGTTTCGTGATAAAGGAAAAGCTTAAATCTTGACACTTTCTTCAGTATTAGAGAATGTATCTTTTAGTTATATGATATGCTATCTATATTAGCATTTTGAGTTGGTTTGTACAATGTTGATATGGGTTTAATCCGATGTTTATTGATTTCATTCGATTAGTAATAATTATCTTCATCAAAGTTAGGGAAGACTTAATAATACTGTCTTACTGCAAAAAAACAAAAAGAAAATTATCTGCAAAGGTTTTATCACGTAGTTGAAACTTCAACCTTATCGCCTAATCCCTGAGTCCCTTTTTCCAGTTGTGCCGAACTTCTTATGTATTATACCAAAAGCAGGACTATTTGCCTTTTATCGAGCTTTGATATATATATATCCCCTGCATATTGTTTATAGTTAGTACGGCCTTAATGTTAATCTACTTATGGTGTTCAATATTTCAGAATAGGTTGAATATAACAAAGACAATTCGAAAGTTTCCAATTGATCCGAATTTAAGGTCCACTGGCGCAGAATTCCACTCTGGCCTTACATTACATCTCATTAACCATGGAGAAGAAACTAAGGAAGAGTTCCCTGATGGTGCTATACCATTAACCAGTGGTAGTTTTGAATCATTTACACATCAGTGAGTACAGCTTCTTTTCTATTTTGCATCCATTAAGTGTCCTGTCTGAGGGTATTGATTAACATAAAATTGAATTTTTATGCAGCTTTCCAATATTGGTGGTTAACTTTAATGCACCATGGTGCTACTGGAGTAATCGCCTGGTAATTCTCTTTGTAATTTCTTGTGCTTCTTATAAACTTTCCAATTTTCTGAAATTGCGATGGTCTTTTTCTTCTGGTATGAAACCACTAATGGTCCAGTTCTGGATGTACTCATCATAACTTGTTTTACCTGCTTGATGAATGAGAAAGAATCTACCTTAATTCGTTATTGACTGGTATTGTTAATATTTGTAATCACTATATGTGTAATCCATGGACATGTCATTTTTGTAGGGAAATCTGTTGTTATTTTGTGTTAGGAATTCCATGACAAACTCTTTTTGTTAGTCAAAATATTTTGTATCTTTTATGGGCGTTATGTATGTCTGATACCTGTTGGACGTTTAAAAACTTTGTCATGTTTAATTATGATTTAGTTTCTTTTATATATACTGCTATGCGCTGCAGAAACCTTCATGGGAGAAAGCAGCTAATATAATCAAACAAAAGTACGTGATAGACTCTTCGGCACTTGTTGAATTCTTAAATGTCAATAGCTGATAACTTTCTGAATAGTTTCATGTTTATTCTGCTGCAGATATGATCCTGAAACTGATGGCCGTGTTCTTCTAGCAAACGTTGATTGCACGGAAGAACCTGCGCTATGTAAGAGGTACTATGAAGTTGATGATTTTTTATAATGTACCTGTTGTTTTGGCTGATATGAAACTTGAGGACTTGTTCTGAACTTGCTGAAGAAAGCTAGTTCGTTTCTTACTTGATTTATGAGTTATTTACAAGAAGAGGCGTATTTTTGTTCGCTCACCTTTTTTATGCCTGCTGTTTAAGAATGCTTGGGGGAGCAGTGACTGTCATTTTAATTAATTTCTCGTTTGACTTAACATTAATTTTGGATTGTAATTTCAGGAATCACATACAAGGCTATCCATCTATTCGTATTTTCCGCAAAGGCAGTGACCTTAGGTGAGAAACCATCTGATATGATGTTTAAACTGCCAGTAGCTTAGTTATAATTCTTCATGTCTTCTCTTAATCCTATGTATCAATGTGACGAAAAATTGTAGTATATGTCTCCTAATTGTGATCCCCATACAGTCAAATGTTGGCACATGTGCAATCATCACGTAAATTAGTTCAGAACTTAAAATGCTTTTCTTTTCGTCTTTTCCTCTTAAACTATCTTTGGGTTTACGAACCACATATCTGTTGGTGTGTATGCTCTTATGAAAGTGTTCCTGCTTTGCTGTTTTCAGAGAGGACCACGGTCACCACGAACATGAATCTTACTATGGAGATCGGGACACAGAGAGTATAGTTAAGGTAGAGAAATCAAAATTCCGTTCCAGTATCAGGAATAAATGAGTCAATATTCACATCTATGTGTATGTGTGTATTTGTCACTTTGTCTAGTTATATAAAATTGTGTAGTTGTCTGTGAATTGTATATACTAAAACACACACCGTTATGCACAGCATATCTTATTGGCGCGTTGTGAGTTAATAGTAAACATGTTCTTCTAAACGTTTACAATAATTTTCTTTCTTTCAGATGGTGGATGGACTGGTCGCACCTATCCACCCGGAGACTCACAAGGTAGCTTTGGGTGGTATATCCAATGATACCTTAAAAAATCTTAAAAAGGCACCAGTTACAGGAGGGTGTAGAGTTGAAGGTTATGTACGTGTAAAGAAGGTAACTCAGACTGAAATAAGTGAAAACTTAATGGCATGTTTGATATTTTTGCTAGCTTTTCTGTACTGGAATTTTGTCTTTTGTATGTTTTAGGTTCCAGGAAACCTCGTTATCTCAGCTCATTCAGGAGCTCATTCATTCGATTCTTCTCAAATGAACATGTCGCATGTTGTTTCCCACCTTTCATTTGGGAGGATGATTTCTTCGAGGTTGCTGACTGATATGAAGCGGTTGTTGCCATATCTTGGCCAAAGCCATGACAGGCTGGATGGAAAGGCATTCATAAATCAACATGAGTTTGGTGCCAATGTTACTGTAAGTCGCAAAACCCATCATATGAATTTAGTGTCTTGAACCTTCGTCAAATTTTCTATAACTGGCGCTTATCAAATCATTTTCTGAACGCTGTATACAGATCGAACACTACCTTCAAATAGTCAAAACAGAGGTTACTACAAGAAGATCCGGTCAAGAACATTCAGTAATAGAGGAATATGAATACACCGCTCACAGCAGCGTGGCTCAGACTTACTACTTACCTGTGGCAAAGTTTCACTTTGAGCTCTCTCCCATGCAGGTTCAGTCCTCATTCACACAAAGAGAAAATATCTCTCGCAAATGTCTCAATTCACTTGCCTCTTTATAATTACTCCTTGGTTGCTCTGTTTTTGCAGATCTTGATAACCGAAGACCCGAAGTCCTTTTCGCACTTCATCACAAATCTGTGTGCCATTATTGGTGGTGTTTTCACGGTTAGTATTTTCTCGGTCTACTTTGATTCTTGATAACTCTCATGGATTCCAATTTCGGATTTTGCCTGTGGATTTTTTTTTTCAGGTTGCGGGAATACTAGATTCGATTTTCCACAATACAATAAGACTAATAAAAAAGGTCGAACTCGGGAAAAACATTTGATTGGGGACTGGAGGTTAGAAATTTTCATTAATCTATAAAATCATAGAAGAACCTCAGACTGTTTACTTCATATAGCTGTTCTACAGAGAAAACTAGAAAACAGAGAATTTTTGTTTGACACTATCTTAATTTCATTATGGTTCTTGGTAATATAATACCTGCCTTGTTTTTTTCTCCTTCCATTTGTATGTATTAAGATGACATAGCAGTAAAAACAAACACAAATAGAACTTTTATTCATTTACAAGAGAAACAAATGGGTAAAAATCAAACAACAAACACCAATTGACACGAACTTGGATAAAGAGGGAAAGGGGAAAGACTCCAAACATAATAAAAAGGGAAGACAAAGGAGAAACTTCTTATTGTAGGAATAGAGTGGAAGCTAGAGCAGCCCCAAGAAAAGCAGCGGCGAAGGATGAAGAAGTAGCTGCATTGTTTGGAGTTTCTTGAGACGTAGTAGGCATAGGTGCTGGGCTCATCTCAAAGGTTCCCGAGACAGGGGGAGAGGGAGCAGATTCTCCTGAGGGAGCCGGGGCTGGAGAGGGCAGTGATGATGATGTGGTGTTGTTGTTACCGCTTCTATCAGCCATAACGATGACCACGAGCTTCTCGTTTTTCTTGCAGTTGTCTTTGTTTCCACTGATGAAATAGTATGGCCCAGAGTGGTTTAGCGTGAATGAAGTTTTGCCATCAGCGAATTTAGCGGTCGGTGAGTCCGTGTTGCAGGTGTCGTAAGCGTCTCTTGTGACTTGGAGCACTGAATCTTGGTTTGGTTGGTAGACGAACACTGCAATTGTATAAATTTTTGTGCCATATTTGAGAGAAACTATGGATGCTGTTATCGAATCGAATAGTATTAGTACAGTTTGAAAACTTACACAGAGAGTCACCGATTTGGAATCTGCTCTGTTCTGCCCATTGACCATACACTTGAGAACCAGAAGGGACGGTCCAACCCTTCCCTCCACCGACTGTGAACTCTCTAGCGTAGGCTTTGTTAACGATCATTAGCAAACACACGAGACAGAACCCACGATACGTCATGTTCTTTAGGTTTAGGGCCATTCGTAAGCTAAAAAGAAGAGAAGAAAAACCAACGTGTAAAGAAAACCAGAGATTTTAAGAAGATGTAGGTAATAATATTTAGTGTGGTATAATGTTTGATATGAGATGATGAAAGGCAAATGGGTTTATTATATAAAGGTGAAACTTTTGAGGAAATGTTGCAGAGAAGCTTTTTGTTGTCTTTTTCAACTTTTAAGCAAAGCATAAATGCCAAGAAGTGTTTCAGTTTTGGAATCTCATGTGACTTGCTTCTGTCAATGGCTTTTGTTCTTTGCTTCCGAATCTTTGATTTATATATTTTTTAGTATTATTTTTCCGACAGAGATCTTCAAGAACGAAGAAATATTTCACAACATTGCCAAATCAAAAGACTAATAGAAAGATCTGTTTCATGTCAAAAAAAAGGCGAACTCTATTCTGAGATTTCGGGATTACCAAAGAACAACATACACTTTAATACTTTTATAGACCAAACAAAAGTATTAATACAACATTGTGAATATTTTTTCCATATTAGATCAAATCATATAACAAAGATATCTCCACATCTGCTCCTTTTGATCCTTCCTCTGTTCAGCAATATCATCAAAACACCAATCTTTAGAAGTTGAAGATCAAAAAAACTGATCAAGATCGCTAAGTTTAGTTATCTCTTCAGTCCATCATTAATGCAAAAGCCGCGACAGTTGCAAAAACAAGGGACATGAAGACGCTGATACCGCGTCTATGTCCTGAACTCTTCTTCGGGAAATGTTTTGGAAGCGCACATTCTTCTCCATTGAAGAAAAGCCTAGTTGGGAAACCGTCGCCTCCTGGAATATTCAGTCCTTTGATGTTCTTCTTGGAGAAGGAGATAACAGATTGTTGCTTTCCGGGCACGGGAGGGTCTCTTAATGGATTTGTTCCGTTAACTTGACCGACAAGATAGTTCATATCACGCAAGCCTTGGAAGATAACAGTTCGATTGTTTGGTGGAACACGTGTTCCATTAAAGGAGTAAACGTTTTCATATCCTGGACTCGCTTTTCCCATATCCATCGCCACAAACCAATCCTCGAACGCGAAATTTCTCCAATTGAAAACGGTTAACCTCGCGGTCCAACCGTTTTTGTAATCCGTGCTAACGTGCCAGTTAATGCTGACTCCGCAGTTATCCGGACAAGGAAGTTTCTTTAGTACTGGCATGTGGTTTTGTTTAGCCCAAGCTCTAGCCTTTAGGGTTCGGTTATCGAACGGAACAAGGAGGGCGTCTGGAGGAAGGAGGAGAGGGTTACGGTGAGCGTCGCAAGTGTCAGTATCAATGTCGTTGCATCCGCAAGCACAAGTGTTGCAAGGAACTGCAGAGTTGTTGTAAAAGGCAGAGAAAGATACACAACATCTTGAGGCTTGTGCTTTGGGTTTGGTTATGTTGCAGACCACTTGCCAGCTGGCGATTGAGTAGGTTATAGCCAGTAGACCGCTAGGATCCGGGAACTGAGATGGATCGACCCGAACCGGTGGCCCGCATTTGTACTGCGGATTGAGAATACCGTCGATTTTCCAGTTCTGAGGTGGGTGCAGAGCTGTTCTGTTTAGGTCAGGAGGCAACTTGAAAACCTAACAAATTGAGAGAGAACAAAAACTTGAAGACCCCAAAAATTCTGCGGAATTGTAACATATTTCAACAAAAGAGAATACTAAACCTGCAACTGAAACATCGATCGAGCTTTCGAAGGATCCATTAAAGGTGGTAAGAGAGTTCCGTTTTTGCAACAGAAAGGTAGCTTTCCCACTACTTCATCGTCCTTCTTGTCAGGAGGCAAATCAGAAATGGCTGGTTTCTTCTGACAATTCATGACCTTAGAGAAATCTAAGTCACTGTAATACTGTCCGGCTTTGCTGTAAAGGCATTCAGATGGATCTTTCTTGTGAGTGTAAGCTCCTCGCATAGTGTTTATAAACTCTCCTCGCATCCATTCAAATGTTAGGTTCCAACGGTCTAATCGTCCGAGCGGATTATCGTTGTCGATGGTCACTTGGGCTAAGTAGTTGCTGTCGAACGATTGCAGAACATCGTAGACTATGCTCAGATCACCGTTCCTTCTCGGTGCAAACTTTGTCTTTGGTCCAGTCTTGTTCTTGACCTTAGGGTTTCTCTTGCAACAAACGTGCATACTACCTCCTGCGCAAGATAACAAAACTCACCGTTTTATAATCACATTAACCGTTTTAAAAAATCAAATAGTAATATTTAAAGATTTTGATTCACAAATTGCATATGCATTTAAAACGAATTGTGAGTATTGTGATATAACCTTTTCTTGTAGCGGCAGGGCATTCCCAACCATCGTTGGTGAGCTTAATAGTTCTTGGCATGGGTGTGGCCCCTTTTGCAACCCCGAAAAGAGTTCCAGTGATCTCGATATTGGTAGATATCTGAGTGAAATCACCGGCGGTTTCAATGGAGGTTTTCAAATCCGTGTTTGGCGAGCCAATGAACGTGGTTCCATTGCTGGCGTCCAGAGGATAATCGCCGTCCATAGGAGATACACCGGTCGCAGAAACGATCAGCTCTTTGTGACGAAACCCTATGAACATTTGCCAGCCTTTTAGCTCTTCCTTACCGGCGTTTACAATCATCGCATTCGCTTTAAACGCCCACGATTGCGCGGTCACGTTCTTGACGTGCGGATACTCTCTTTCGCGGCTACCGAAGTTGTAGCTCATGAAAATACCGTTGCAACGCGCCATTTCAGGCGTAGGCTCAGCTCCTCCTGCTCCGTCCTCGCCCGGGGTTCCATAATCTTGGCCGTTGCAAAGAACAAGAATTGATGATAACAAAACCAATAGACTTAGAGAATAGCGTATATCCCAAGGTATCTTCATCCCTGTTCTAACTTCGATAACCCTCATCGTTTTCAATTTTTTTTCCTTCCTTCTTCCCCACCGCCTTGTGATTACACGAACCGCAAGGCAGCGAGAGAAAGAAAAACAACAAAACAAGGAATCAACTAAGCCTTTTAACAAAGACGAAGATTGATCAACGATTAAGGGTTAGTGTAAAGAATCTGTATAAAGATCAAAAAATCAAAGAAACAAAGATGGTTGGAAAAGAAGGTGTCTTAATATGGGCCTCTGGTTTTATTTGGTGGTCACGCGGAGAGACATGTAAGAATGTGTGTTAAGGCAATTGCTAATTTTGGACACAAGAGAGAGTTTTCATATTTGTTTCTTAACTAAAAAAACCGCTTCGATTATTTTCGAAATATAACAAACTATTTACTCGGTGGATTCCAGAACAAATTGGATTCTAGTTCAGTTTCATTTCAGAAATTTTGACTTTTCAAGAATAAAGCGAAATATGGATTATTATTAGTATAAAGATCAGTCTAATAGAATTTAAGTAATTTAAATCACATATATATATATATATATTCATATCATATGTTTGTTATTTTTTTTGGTTCAATTTCTATTCGATAATAGTCTTTGAATTATATAATTATCAATTAAATCGATTTACCTAGAAATTTCTAGCTTGAATTTAGCAAACAAAGCTTACATATAGTGTGGATTCCTCATTGCCATTGGTTGTGATGTTTATATCTCAAGAATGGGTGTGGGTGATGAGATAAAATTTCTTAGAAAATGTAGCACTTACAAATTATATTAAATAAGTTACTAAAATTTTAATTATGATTAGTGTTGCTAATCAGGTTCTAAGGCATGAGAGCCCATCCAATTCGACCAGTATACAGTTTAGTCAAAGAGTTTTGGGCCAGGTCATTTTGAGTCGGAATTATTTTCATTTTCCCCCAACCAAATGCAACCATATGATAAATACAATATCTTTATAATATGGTCGAGAGTCGAGACTATAAATTGTCCACTAGGCCACACTGACAACACGAACAACAAAAAACAAAGAACACTAGGCTCACCAATTTTGTTAGATCTTTTTAATTCATAAACTAACTTAGAGTTTCTTACACTTTATTTCTTGGTGTTAAATTTCATTTCAGTAATGCTTTTCTTTTTCTCAAAAGAAAACAGAAATAGAAATGGAAGAAAGATTCGGTTTTCTGTTATTTAACGTCCCTATTTATTTCCAGGTTTGGTCCTTTTATATAATCCAATTTTTTATGCTTTATTTATTTAACTTATCCCATTTATATTCTTACGTTCATTAGTTTATTTTGCATCTCTTTTTGGCTAAACGCGTGTGTGTGTGTGTCCTACCGGGTCGTCTCTTTTGAGTCAACTTGTAATATCATCCAATCAACAAAGCAAAGAATCTATATAACATCTTCGTCATCTTTCAGACAAAGAAAACAAAAACAAATTCTTGAAAACAACAAAAAAAAAATGGATCAAGACACAGAACGTGGAAGAAGCTGTTGTGGTTGCTGCTTGAGCTTCATCTTCACAGCTGGTCTCACCTCTCTCTTCTTATGGCTCAGCCTCCGTGCCGACAAACCCAAATGCTCAATCCAAAACTTTTACTTTCCTGCCCTCAACAAAACCCTGAATTCACGAGTCAATACCACTCTCAACTTCATGGTTCGTTGTGACAATCCAAACAGAGACCAAGGAGTCTACTACGACGATGTACGCCTTACCTTATCCACCGCCACCACGAACAAGACCAATTCCTCTGCTCCTCCTCTCTTTGTTGGTAACTACACAGTGCCTAAGTTCTATCAAGGACACAAGAAGAAGGCCAAGAAGTGGGGTCAAGTTTCGCCTTTGAACAACCAGACGGTTTTACGAGCGGTTTTTCCTAATGGATCGGCGGTTTTCAGGTTGGATCTGAAGACTCAGGTGAGATTCAGGATTATGTTTTGGAAAACCAAGAGGTACGGGATTGATGTTGGTGCTGATGTTGAAGTCAACGGTGATGGGGTTAAAGCTCATAAGAAAGGGATTAAAATGAGGAAATCTGATTCTTCTTTTCCATTATCAAGAAGCTCTTTCCCTATTTGTGTTTTGATGAATTTGCTAGTCTTCTTCGCCATTCGTTGATTGAAGGTTTACCTTGAATTTTATTTTGATTTTCATATTGTTGATTTTTAATTATTGACTCTTTCTATCATGAGTTTTTTTTTGTTGTGTGTTAGTTCCATTTTCTTCATATTAATTCGACCAATGAATCTTTTATTCCCTTTGTTTTTTTTTTTTTGTTTGTTTCAACTATGTATTAGTTCCCATCAATCAAATTCTATTTGAATTCAATATCCATTTTTAAATGTACAAGATTCAGTTATATATATGTTGAGGCTTCAAATCAATGAACGTACCACCAAAAAAATGTACATAATAGAAATATAACAGTGAATATATATAACCGTTCATATATGGAAAGGGAACACTGCACTTACGAATTTTTTATGTAGTTATTTCAAATAAAGTTACTAGATCATTTGATACTTTTATTGCCGTAACGAATAAACCATTTATGTATTGTTTTTTCTTACAAAATTGATCGACCAAAGGTCAATAGAAATCACATGCTTCATAGAAGAAAAGGGGATATTTGGATAATGCAATATTTTGGGGGTTGTTGTTATCTTACCTCTTCTTTGTCAGTACGGCAATAACTTAAATTACAAGTTAAAATATTTAACCAATCGCATCGTAGAATAAACAAGTGTGCTTAATATATATTTAGTATGACTTCTGCTTTGGGAATAGTCCCTAGTCTTTGTTAAATATCAATTTTGTTTGTGCCATGAAAAGTTGAAATCTACTATATATCTTTCTCACTATATTATAGTGACCATTACTTTGTCGAGATTTAAGTTTTCAACAAGAATCTATATAACATCTTTCACCAAAAAAAAAGTATCAAAATCTTGAAAACAAAAAATGGTGGATCGAGAAGAAGAACTTGGAAAAAAATGTTGTAGCTGCTTCTTCAAGTTCATCTTCATAGTTGGTCTCTCTTGTCTCGCCATATGGCTCTATCTCCGTGCCGGCAAACCCAAATGCTCAGTCCAAAACTTTTACGTTCCCGCCCTCAACAAAACCTTGAACTCACGTGACAATACCACTCTCAGCTTCATGGTTCGTTGTGACAATCCAAACAAAGTCCTAGGAATCTACTACGACGATGTCCACCTTACCTTCTTCACCACCAACACGATGACCAAGACCAATTCCTCTACTCTTGTCTTTGTTGGTAACTACACAGTGCCGAAGTTCTACCAAGGGCACAAGAAGAAGGCCAGGAAGTGGGGTCAAGTATTGCCTTTGAACAACCAGACGGTTCTACGAGCGGTTTTGCCTAATGGGTCGGCACTTTTCAGGTTGGATCTGAAGACTCGAGTGAGATTCAGGAGTGTGTTTTGGAAATCTAAGAGCCGTGGGATTAATGTGGGTGCTGATGTCGAAGTCAACGGTGATGGAGTTATAGCTCAAAAGAAAGGGGTTCAAATGAAGAAATCTATTTTGACAAAGTACAATATGACTGACGAAGGGATTGATGTTAGTGCTGATGATCTTGGTGGTGGAGTCGATGATCGTAAGAAAGGGACTAAAACGATGAAATCTGATTCTTCTTTTCCATTATCAAGAAGCTCTTTCCTGATTTGTGTTTTGATGAATTTGCTAGTCTTCGTTACCATTCGTTAAATGGTTCACTGATGGTCTTGAATTTTTATTTTGTTTTGATTTTCAAATTGTTGTTTTGATTAGTGTTTTTTGTTGTCGCGTGTTAGCTCCATTTTCTTCATGTTAATTCCACCAATGAATCATTTATTCCTTGTTTTCATATATGTATTAGTTTCCCATCAACCAATTCTATTTGAAATTCCATTATCTAATTTTAAATGTACAAGACACAAAGGAAGAGAGAGTAATAGGGAGAGGCAGAGTGTTTTTTAGCCATCCTTCACAAATTCCCTACACATCCTACTCTCTAGTTTTTTTTTTTTTTTTTGTGCAAACAACTTTTATGGTAGGTTTTAATTTTGAGACTCTTATCTACTGTTTGAATATTTTATAAATATATTGTGTACTGTTTTATAAATAAGAAACTTTGATCTCCTAATTAAAATTATTTCCTCCAATGGTAGTATATAATTTTGAGTCTCTTATTTTTTAAAATATAGTTATTGAAATTTAAAAAAATTAAATAGAATAGAAGTAGTATAGATGTTTAAACATTTAAGATTTTATAAAAATTGGGAAAATATTGCATTTAATTAATTTTTAAACATACAAAACATAATACATATTACAATAGAAGTACAATTCATAAATGGGGAAAATGATTAATTGTAATATTGATTTGTGCCAAATTAATTGAAATTCAATTATTGCATTTCAGATATATGTTTACAAAATTTTGATTAGTAAAATTTTTTATTGCATTTAAGTAAATATTTTGATTAGTATAAATGTTTAAACATTTCAGATTTAATAAGAAAGAGAAATTATTGCATTTCAGATTTTATATGTGTGAGACTGTTTTGTTCAAATGAAACTTAAACCGAAACTTAAACGGAAACTTAATCAAAACAAACAAACCATAACCATCAAAGACTAAGACAATGTGCGTCTCCGTTCCAATCATGGCCGAAGTCTTCTCCGTCTCAGCAATTCGTGACTAAAGCTTCAGTTCTATCTCCTTTACTGCAAGCTTTCTCTTTTTCAATCTTTCATCAAGTTCTTCTTCCTTCTTAACTTCTCTGCACAACTTCTCATTGCGTCTCATTACGTTCCTCACCATCGATCATACTCTTCTTCCCTGCAGTATTTCCAATCATGTTAACCTCAAAATCATAAAGAATCTCCTTTGTCTTCAGTGATTGCTTACAGTTTCATCATCCTCTTCACTCCTTTTCTCTACTTTAATCGAACCAAGCTTTTGACAAGCTGTTGAATCATCCTCGCTATCCGCTGCCACATATCTTCTAGTTCTTTTTCCAAGTCTTTCAGAAGCATCTCTTACAGCATCACTACTGTACTTCTTCCTAGAGCCGATCCTTCTAGCAGTAGTCATGTTA